>NC_133248.1:5020000-10020000 GCF_048772165.1 Typha angustifolia
ATAGCGGCCAAATTTCTAGAAAAGCAGATCTTAATTTGAATGAGTTGCAGATGCTTCTAGGTGTGGTAGTCTTCTCATTGGGGGTCCAGAGAGGGTGGCCCCAAACTGGTGGAGGAGTGATGGAGGATGGTCGTAATGGAAGTGTAGGGGGAAATTTTAGAGGTGTTGGAGGAGGCTATTTAGATTATGGCTACTCCTAAGGCTAAAAATAATGAGCAGAAGAGTTGCACACCACAATTTATAGGTGGCTATTAGACCAACTAGGTCTAACAAGCAAATGCAACAGACTAGAAGGTCTTAATTGAACGACTTTAAGGAAATAAGCAAATCTAAGATGTGTGAGTCCAATAGTAGATCAAGTGATTTTGCTTGGCTAGGCTAGATCAGCTTGGGGTTGGGTCATAATACGATGCTATTCTTAGGAGGTTGCGGGTGCATTTGAGACCAGCCCAGAATCAGATGAAGCAAATCTATGATCGGCATCATCACGAGTTTAGTGTGGATGACATGGTGTTTGTACGACTCTAACCCTTTCGTCAAGTCACCTTGCGCCCTACCCTATTCAGAACCAAAAATTGGCATTCAGATTTTTTTTAGTCCATTTCGAGTTTGTGAGTGTGTTGGACAAGTCACCCACAAGCTTGAGCTACCAAAGGGAACTAGAGTGCACCTAGAGTTCCATGTATCATTGCTGAAGGCGAGGATTGGGTCAGATCAAGTGGCATGTTCCATTCTATCCGAACCTGAGGAGGAATTTGCATCATGTTGAGCCGATATGAGTACCATGCATGACGACGGCGGCGACATGGCTCAAGGCTAAAGACTGAGATCTTGATCGAATGGTTGGGCAAACCATTCGATGAGGCGACATGGGAGCTGGAGTCCGAGATTATTGATCAATTCCTCGAGTTCACACCATGTGGGCAAGGTAGGGGAAGCGAGATGGGCTGTTACGGTTCACCTAGATATGGCTTGGACCTGACCAACTCGCCGAATAAAATAACTTTTGCTTTTGAAGAATAAAGATTTATGGCAGTCGTCGTATTGGAACGCCTGCATACATTCGTAAATACAGAGAATGTACTTAGCGCGTTCAAACGCGATCAACGAAACTATATTGTTTCTAGTGCTATCTTTTGATTGTTTTGCTTTGTAAGGTTAGCCTCTAATTTGTGGATGACAATTTTATTGAACCATTGATGAATTATTAAAATTTTCTCTTCGCTTATCTCTTATCTCTTTGCTCCACCGACATCCATTATTAGACATTGTCTCCTTCCTTCTTCAATCTAACCGTGCCCCCATACCTATCAAGGATTGGTCCACCCTCTATCCCTTCGACTAGCTTAATGCACTATCCTCACCATTGCTGCCATTGTCATCTCTCAATACCCTAACTATTATTATTCCATCTTCTATTAACCACGTCTATCCCGCCACCATCTGACCATCGGTAAGTATTTCCCTTATAACTTCTAATCTACACCAACAATCGACGTGATTTTGGTTGCGTTGGATCCCCTTACTTCATGAGGTACCCAATAAAATTCTCAGATATTTTGGATAGCTAGATTGCCCACAGTTGTTCTCAAAAGTTCCACCCTAGATTGGAATCAATCTGATTGATCGTATCTCTTAAAAAAAAAAACCACCGTAATATAATCTAGCCTATAGGCTCAAAGCATATCCTACCAACCGTTAAGGGTATCTCAATCATATAATTATAGTTGTGCCAAGTGTTAAGGGTATCTCAATCATATAATTATAACTGTGCCAAGCGTTAAAGGTATCTTCATCATCCAGACCTAGGTACTCAACTAGCCGATAGAAATCACATAATCTACACACATAGATTACTGACCTCGGACGTAAGGCCATAGGATAGAGAATATATTAAGCGATCAATCAACTCCAAGCATGCCCTATCCCTCGCACCCACTTGTATATCCTCACGCTTTTTATCAACCATCCTATCAATCCGATTTCATGCTTTCCTTTTAAATGAAAGATTATATGCATTTTATCTACTACTATAATAAGTCATGTATATTAAGAATTTAAGCGGTATGGAAGTCAAAAGAAATATAATGCAATGCAATCTCCAATCATACATGCATCTATCACATGCATATTCACGCTAGTCTATCACAAGCATACTCATACTAGAAATCATCTCGACATAAATTCATAACATTATAGTCATCTCCAATCATTTCTATAGATCACCAGCATACTCATATCCAAGATTAGTTTAATCAAATGAATGATAAAAAATGCTCAACTAGAATCATCTTTAGATAAGATCATAGAATCATGTTGGAGTCCAAAACATGCATATACATAATTATATAATGTAGGGAATGATGAGGAAAGGTGGTGGTGACGGCAATGACGATGATGACAGCAATAGTGGAGGTAGGTGGTGAAGACGGTGGAGGGATAGAAAATGAGAGAGAATGATTGGGGTATTTTAGTACATTGATCAATATTAGTTAGTCAAAATAACGTCAAGGTATTAAAGGAGAATTATAGGGGAAAATGAGAGGTCGGACTATAAAATCCTCAAAGACGGGGTGTGAATCATAAAATACGTAAAATGTAGGGTGTGATTTATAAAAGTCCCTATAATATATCTTAATTTGAGAAAGACATCTAAGGGATAAGACTACTCATCGTAACTATAATTACCAAGCAACCACTCTTTCATGTTTGCCACAACAATGATCAGTCCTCATTAAAAGGGTTCACGGGGTCTTAAAAAGGCGGGGGTTCAGAATTTGAAATTATTTGTAACATAATGTTAGTCTTTCCACTAATTAAAATTAACTTGACTAGAAGATAATTTCTCATTGTAATCATATATTATAATTCATCCTAAATGTTCTATTTGATTTATAATCGATATTTCATTCTCCTATTACTATTAATTATTATACTTGTTTTCTTATTTATTAACCACAATTATATTATATAATACTATCATTTTTTAAGATATGGTTCTGCCTATTATTCTCTTTGATAATTAAGAAAAAAAAAATTAATGCAAGTACCTACATATATGTACATAACTCTAATAATTATTATACCTAGCTAATTAATATAGTAATTATATTGTATGTATTCACTAATCATGGTATAACTTAATTTATTTACTATTCATGGTATAATTAAGTTAATTCATAGAGATTAGTACTTTAGATTAACTACAACAATTAAATCAAAGGCCTGCCAACGGTTCAGAGAAAATCTATGATCATGGTTGTGGTTGATCGCCTTAGCAAGTATGTGCATTTCATTGTGCTAAGTCATCCTTACACAGCTCGGACAATGGCAGAAGCTTTTATACGCGAAGTGGTTCGTCTCCATGAGGTTCCACGCTCTATTGTGTTCGACCAAGATGCTATCTTCACCAGTAAGTTCTGGACTGAAAATGGCACATCTCCAAAGAACCGAATTGAAGATAGCTTTGCCTACCATCCTCAAACTGATGGGAAACCAAAAGAATTAATCGTTGCTTGGAGCTATCTATGTTGCTACACTAGTAAGCAACCACGAAGATGGCTGGAATTCCTCCCATGGGCGGAGTGGGCATACAACACCGGCCACCATTTTGCTACTGGTGTCACGCCCTTTGAAGCTGTCTACGGAAGACAACCAGCCACTCTTGCAGCATATCTTCCATAATGGTGATCAGAGAGGACAGAAGTAGAAGAAGCTGTAATGGAGTGGGATGAGTAACTCAAAAAATTGAAGCTAAATCTAACTCGAGCTCAAAATCGAATGCGTCAAGTTTTTTTATTGCAAAAAGACGGATCGAGTTTTTGCTGCAGGAGATTGGGTCTTTGTCAAACTACAACCATATTGCCAAATCTCAGTTCGACCAGTGCCCAACCAGAAATTAGCTCATTGTTACTTTGGTCCATACTAGGTCGTGGAGTGAATTGGTGAGGTAGTACAGATTGGACTTGCCCAATGATGTGAGGATACAATCCTGTATTTCACGTGTTGGTTCTACGAGCACAAGTTGGAGCTGAGAAGGTCATGATGGAATGACTTCCTAAGCCTATCGCAGAAGACCATGATCTGGTTCCACTTTGAACTCTAGCCAAGCAAAGGACAGAGTGGGAGGTCAACTTGAGACGCAAGTCCTAGTGGAGTGGATCAGCTAAGGACTTGATCTGAGAGTTGGAGTCAGAGCTGATGCAACGCTTTCCAAAATATTCACCTTGAGGACAAGGTGAATGGAAGCATGGTGGAGTGTTATGACCCAAGCCCAAGCTGATTTAGCCTAGCCAAGCAAAATCGCTTGATCTGCTATTGGACTCACACACTATCCATCTTAGATTTGCTTATTTATTTTAAGTTGTTCAATTAAGACCTTATGGTATGTAGCATTTGCTTATTAGACCTAGTTGGTCTAAGTTTGCTTATGCTATTAGTTAGTCTAGATGAGGGTTAAACAGCCTAATTCGGAGTTAGCCACCTATAAATTGTGGTGTGCAGCTCTTTTGCATATTATGAAATGAATCAGCTAGTTTTAGCCTTAGGAGTAGGCATAATCTAAATAGCCTCCTCCAACACCTCCGAAATTTCCCTCTACACCTTCATTATGGCCCTCCACCAATTCGTGGCCATTCTCTCTCGACCCCCAACGAGAGAATTACCACACCTAGAAGCATCTGCAACTCGTTCAAATCCAAATATTCTATTCTAGAAATTGGGCCTAACAATGCCATATCAATCTCAGTCTGCTCCGATGAAGCCGCCAAATCATACCCGCGCAAAGCCGGTACCGCTAGCTCGTACACCGCCGTAAATGGGGTCATGTCGATGCTGCTGTGGTGAGGGTGTTATACAACCACTCCACCCACAGGAGATACTCCAACTAGTGATTAGGATGACCCATAAAACACCAAAAGTATTATTCAATTCCCCAATTAACTACCTCCGTTTGCCAATCGGTTTGTGTGTTGTATGTTGAGCTCAAGTTTAGTTTTGTGTCCTGCAACCTAAAATATTCAATCAAAAACTCGTTGATACATATTCGATCACGATATGAAATGATTGAGCGAGGCATTCCATGAAGTTTGGCGACGTCCTGCATGAAACATTCAGTTATCGATTTGGCAAAAAAGGAGTGCGCCAAAGCTGAAAAATGAACGTATTTGCTCAACCTATCCACCAGTGGCAATCCCTCTATGAAATTCATAGAGATGTCCTCCCAAACAAGATCTAGCACAAGCAAAGGTTGAAGAAGTCTAGTCAGCTTTAAGGTTTCCGCCTTCACTCATTGACACGTTTCGCACGCCCTCATGTGTGCCTTGACGTTCTTCTTCATTTTGGCCCAGGTATAGCTGTAATATAGCCTCTTGTAAGTCCTTAGAACACCTTCATGACCCACTTTCGAAGTGTTGTGGAAGTGTTCCATAAGGGTTGGACCACAACGACGCATCTGCTGGCACTCAGATCCCCCGTGGTCAAGCAATAACTCGTCTTTGTCCTCCAAATCGGGATGGATCTCCAGATCAACTCTAATTTCCTACAATAATCCTCTTACACATGAGTCAACAATACATGCGCTCCTCAACTTCTCGAGGAAGGGAAAAGAAGGCATAGAAATAGCTGCCAATTTAGCTCTAATCGGTTGGCGTGAAAGAGCATCCACTGCCCAATTTTTCGTTCCCTTTTTGTATTTCATCTCGTAATCGTACCCTGTTTGTACCCACCGCTGCTATGCCAGTGTGTGTATCAGCTAACTCATAAAATATGGCAAACTCCTCTGGTCGGTGCGGATGATAAATTGGCATCCCACCTAGTATGGCCTCCACTTTGTCACGGTGTGAAAAAGAGCCAACATCCCTCGCTCATAAGTTGAGAACTACTGTGATCTACCGAACAAAGCTTAATTAAAAAATGCTATAGGTCTGCCCCCTTGCATTAGGACAACACCTATTCGCACTCCAGAGGCATCACATTCAACAACAAACTCCCTTTGAAAATTCGACAATGCCAAAATTAGGGCCGAAATCATAGCATATTTTAATTCTTTAAAGGTCATCATTGCCTTGTAGCTCTACACAGGAATCCTTCATCAAAAGGGCAATAAAAGGTGCTGCAATCTTGCCATACCTAGCAACAAATCAATGGTAATAGCCCGTCAACCAAAGAAATTCACGTAGGTCGCGCACCGTCCTCAAAATCGACCAATCAGTCATGCTCTTCACCTTACTTGGATTAACGGCTACACCTAAAATGGCATGCCCCAAATATTCCACCTTTCTCTCATGCCACAAACATTTAGACATCTTGACTTTCAAAAAATTTACTAAAAGCAATTTCAGTACTTCATGTAAATATTTCAAATGATCTTCAAAACATCTGCTTTATACCAAAATATCATCAAAAAAACACCAACATGTACCACTGGAAGTGGCCTAAATACGTTGTTCATTAGGCTTCAAAATATTGTTGGAGCGTAGGTCAATCCAAAGGGCATGACTCGAAACTCATAATGATCATCATGAGTTCAAAAGGCAGTTTTGTGCACATCGTCGGGGTGAACTTGAATTTGATGATATCTGGCTCTAAGGTCCAATTTGTTGAAATAAGAATCCCTCATCAACTCATCCAACAACTTTTCTATCACCTGTATTGAGGACCAGTCTTTGATGGTTATGGCATTGAGTATATGGTACTCAACTCAAGAATGTCACAAACCATCCTTCTTGTGCACAAGCAAAACCGGCGACAAATAAGCACTGTTGCTCGATTGGTTATTCCTTGTCCAAGCATCTCGGCTACCAACTTTGTTATCTTTTCCTTTTGAATGTGAGGATATTGATATGTATGCACATTAGCTGTCTCAGCACCCCATACAATAACTATCTTATGGTCTGAATTCTACAGGACTATCGTCCTTTTGGCTTTTCAAACAACACAAAAAATTGAGATAATAATTGCAACAATTCTTGGGGCTTACATGAGCTTTTAAGGGAGGCTCAGTTACTGTTGGGAACATCTAAAGAAGAACTCAACTCCTTTAGTCATGGTAGCCCTACCATAGGTTGCAAAGTAGAGCTAGATTGCATTTTCACCCCCATTTAACCGCACCACCTTGCCATTTCGCCAAAATGTCATCCACATGTTGCGAAAGTCGAACTTCACCGATCCTAAGCTTTGTAACCACTGGGTGCCTAGGACAAGATCAACACCTCATAAAGTAAGAGGATATAAATCAATAATCAATTCATGTCCTTGGACCCAAATTTTCACCCGGTGACACAAATTGTCAGCTCTCAACTTCGTTCCATTGCCAATTGCTACATCAAATGTATTGGTTGGTTCAGCTTCTATTCCAATCCTCCTCAGCAAGCACTTATCGAAAAAGTTATGCATGCTCCCTAAATCAATAAGGATGTGCACGTAATGCTTTTTGACCAATCCGTCTACTCGAAGCGTCTTCGGTGCAACAATCTTGGAGGAGGCGTGCATTAAGGTTTCAGATTTCAGCTTGCACATTCTTCTCTTCGGGCATCTCTAGGACCTCTTCAAACGGCTCTTCAACAACCTCTTCCTCAGCCGATTCCTCCTTTGGATCATCTTGCCCATCAATCAACATGATGCTTCCGGTCGTTTACGTACACCAATAACCGGGTGTGAAACGTTCATCACATAGACCTTTTGCCCTTTGCTCTACCTAGGCAGGTGCGAGAGTTCGAACAGGGGCACTATGGTTTCCTTTCACGTCAGTGGAGAGTCGAAGTGGAGCTCTCAGCCCTAAATTTCCTGCAGCTATCCTAAGAGTTGCTGCTATAGTTCCAACTGTCTCAGCCGATTAGTAGGGCTGCGGTGATTCTTGGGTGGACCATGGGGTTTTGCTTTAGTTCCTCAAGCCCTGATGCTTCCTTTTCATGATGATGGCATCTTCATATGCTTCCTCTAATGTTCTTGGGCGCAATACTTCAACATTTGCCTGTAATTCAATCCGCAGCCTTGCCAAAAAATTAGATTTTCGCAAAGCATTCGGCCATGGTGGATTGTAACGTGCACTAATCCAATCAAACTCTTCTTGGTAAGCTATGACTGTAGTTTGTTGTACTGTCTTGGTGAGGAGAGCATCGAAATCTTCATATTCAGCAGCCCGAAATCTTTTCACAATGCCCCTTGTAAGGTCAGTCCATGTTCCAAGCTGCCCGTTCCTTGCAGCACCTCAGTACACCCTTCAAAGTAGAAGCTTGCGAGCATCACCTTGGAGTCTTCTGGTGTCCTTTGGAACTCAAAAAATTGCTCAGCCCTATATATCCAATCAAGAGGATCATCACTTTAAAATTTTGGAAAATCAAGATGTATACTAATTGGGGTGTACACCGAAATCGTTGTTAGGATTGTAGCATAACAGAATAGTAAACATGGTTATCCAAGCATGCGGCACATCACATTACATACATAACAAATCATGTTAAGAAACATACTAATTAGATAGGTTCTGCTAGAATGCAAAGATTAGCATGCTAGAAATGCTTATGCTATAACATCAAGTAATAATCAAGAGTGGATAGACCACTAGCCTAGATTCGCTAAAAAAATCCTTGGCGGTGAGCGGTCTCCACTTAATCACGGTCGACCCTAGGCTGAGAGCTCATCATAGGGTGCTCTGCAATAAGATCACCAAGTCAACACTAAAATCTTTAAAAAAAAGATTTACTAGGAATAGTAAATAGGGAGAAAAAGGCTCAAAGGAGCCTGGCCAAGGCTCGGGCTAGCCAAGCCTAGTGCGCAGCCAGGGCTCGGCCTGGCCAGGCCCAGCCCAACGCGCACGCGCACGAGTTGGCCCAACCTAGCCCAGGGTGGCACCACATGCCCGAGATGGCACGCCCGGGCTGGCCCAACCCAGCCCGGGGCAGCATAACGCGCCTAGCCTGAGGCGGCTTAATGCGCTCAGGTAGGCCGAGCCAGCCCGCGGGGTTGTGCCCGGGTTGGTCGAGCCAACCTAAGACAGCGCAACCGAGATGGGCGCGCCCAACCTGCGAAAGCTGCGCTTAGGCTGGACTAGTCTAGCCCGAGGCTGGTTCGATGCGCCTAGGCTAGCCCAGTCTAGCCCGAGTGGGGGCTGGGGTTCGACTTGCCCGGGCTAGTCGAGCCACCCGAGGCAGGCACGACTGAGCTGGTTGCGCCCAGCCTGAGGCAAGCATGCTCGAGCACGCTTGCCATGCGCGAGCTTGACCCGCCCCCAGCCTAAGCTAGGCACGCTTGGGCTAGCAGGGGACTACTGCCACTTTACCAAGGGAAGAGGGGCGATGACGACATGCAACCCAAAGCGCTGCATTGTCATTGGAGAGGAAAGAAAGACGCGAAGGAAGGGGGAAGACTAACTAACAATGACGAAGACTACACCAGCCCGACCACGATAGCGACGCTCAGAAAGGGAGAGGAGAAGGGTGGAAGGAAGAGGTGTGACGCCAAGCTCTTCACGAGGGGGGAGAACATATAGGGAGAGAGAGAGAGAGAGAGGGAGGGAGGGAGGAAGGGAGTGGCGGCCCTCTGCCCAAGGTCACCCCCCCCCCCCCTTTTGCGCATACTGATGGTGACGTGCGCAAAGGGGGGGAAGGGCTAGGCCTACCCTCCTCCCCTCAACTAGCTTGACAACAGAGGGGACATGACGGTGGGCACGTGCCCCTCCCCCACTTTTTTTTGGTATGTTACATAAAATCATGCCCCAATGTTCCACCTCATCATACTCCTTTCTCCATTACATTTAGATCTTCCGTTTTCCTTCTAGCAGCCATCGCTCAACTAGTCACCATTAATTGTGCGTCCGAGGTTAGCTTGGTTCTGATACCACAGTTATGCAGGGTGGAACTTTCGAGAACAAATGCGGGCGATCTAGCCGTCCAAAATATCTGAGATTTTTATGGGTTATTCCTCTTGAAGTAAGGGATCCAATGTAACTAGAATCACATCAATCGAAAGTATAGACTAGAAGTTATGAGGGAAATATTGACCAATGGTCAGATGGTGGTGAGATGGATGTGATTAGTGGAAGATGGAATAATGGTTATGTTGTTGGGAGATGATAGTGGCAGCAATGGTGGGGATAGTGCATTAAGCTAGATGAAGGGATAAAGGGTGGATCGATCTTTGATAGGCAAGGAGGCACGATCAGATTAGAGAAAGGAGACAACGTCTGATGATGGATGCCGTTGGAGCAAGGAGATAAAAGAATAAGAAGGTAAAACTTCAATAATTCATCGATGGTTTAATAAGGTTGCCTCCCACATATTTAGAGGCTAACCTAACCTGCAAAATAATCAAAAGATAGCACTAATAACAATGTAGTTTCACTGATTGCATTTGAAGTGAGTTGAGCACGTTCAAACGCGCTAAATACATTTTCTGTATTTGCGAACATATGCAAGCAGGGCGTTCAAATGCAGGTCAAGTGTGTTCGAAGCACTAAATGCATTATATATATTTGTGAACATATATAGGCGTTCGAACACAACTTCTTAGCGTTCGAACACGACTGCCATAAATCTTTATTCTTCATAAGCAAAAGTTATTTCTTTCAAGGCGGGTTGGTTAGGTCCAACCCATATCTATCTAAACCGTAACAGATTATAAGACTGGGTACTAGATGTTGATTGTGTACAGCGATCTAGTATGATGATGTTACATCGAGATAACGGTGATAATTGTGATATTGAGAATTGTATATAATTCTATTATCATTATATATATATATATATATTGACATCATAGCATGGTCATGGTCGGCATGCATCATATGTGCTATATTTGAGAGTGTGATAATGATAGCATATGACATGGAGATTTATTTATATGTTGTCGAGAGTTGTATTCTTGATCAATCATGAAATGATATCTAATCTACATTTAATATTATTGAGGATATGCTTATATGCTTATTCATAGTATGATACTTTTTTATGATTCATATTATCTAATACATAATTTACTCTTTGTTTGCTATCATTGATTCAAGGTAAGGTCTATTCACTGAGCATTTAGCCCGTGACTTTCTTTGTTTCTCCTTCCAAAAAATCTAGGTGAATAAGTAGAGCATGATACTCTATTAGAGATCTTGAGATCGATTGAGTAGAGTGTAATTAGTGTTGTATGCTAAATGAGTTATATTATATGATGAATCAATTGACTCTCAAAGTAATGTTTTTATCCTTGTCATTACTATAAACATGTGACTTTGTACTTGATATATTACATATATACCACTGTTGTGTATATATAATAGTGAGATGCTCTTAATGATATGTTTTGACCTGTATAGGGCCCTATTAGGGTTATCAGTATATTATTGATATCTAGATATGAGCTATTCTTTGTTTAGATATTATAGATAAATTACAGTGTTGATATAAGTTTATTTGATTATCGACAACTAACCTAGTTACTAGGTGTCTTGCATATGCTGTGTGGGCTCGTGTCATGTAAATGTGTAGGGTTTTGGGTGTTACATTCATTATAGAGGTGGACTTCATACTATGTGAGGATAATCCCATAATACAATGCAGTTATATTGGAAGACGATGTTAAGCCAAGTGAAATTTTTATAATCTAAAAGTAGTGTAGAGAATATAATATGTTACATTATGGCACTATCACATTTATATATGCATGTGCAGATATTTTCTTACTATTATTAATGCATGCAGTGCATGTTAATTTTATTTGCAGTTTGGCAAGATTATGTATATCATGATTTTTATGCATATCTATTGGCATGATTATATATTATAGCACATAATACATAATAATGATGATTATTCCATTATGCTTATTTGTGCAGTATAATGTCATGCCACTAGCACGTGCACTATTATGAATAGAGTGACTTCTACATCTCAATAATTCTTGACACCTCCCCAGCTAGGGTTAGATAGAGGCAGGGAATATGTAAATTAAGGACCAGGCTTAAGGTCTCAATCTATTGATCGCAGACAATTAGGCAACTGTTTTACTAGATGATGGGCAATTTACTATCAATCAACGAGAGTCATATCTTTTAGGGTATATAAGTGAGAAAAAGAATGGTAGGATGACATACAACTGGTAGTACTCGATGATATAGGATAAGGACATCCATGAGTGACGGCTCATGAGTTTCCACATAGTGGTACAATGATATAGAGTCGAGGACTCAGATATAGTATCAATGTACAATGCTAACTCATTGTAACATCCCATTAAAAAAATCAGGTGTGCACGTGAGAGGCACATGCGCTTCTTCACTCCCTCTTTTCTTCTTCTCTCTTTTTCATTTGTTTTTTTTTTCTTCCTTCTCCTCACCGACAACCCATTTTCCCTTTTCTCTTCATGCCTTGTCGGAGAGTTGCTGGTGGACGCCGACCCCATGGATCAAAGCGCTAAAGCTCCCCCATTCATCAGGTAAATTTGATTTAAATTTTATTAGTTAATTTGTTTTTCCTCTAGGCTTCTTCCCAGCAACCACATGGGCTTTTTTTTTTTGCCATCGCCGTTGCCAGCTTCACTACTCGACAAGAAGGTTAGCTTCATCTTCATAAGGAGTCTCTATGGTGTGCCCGCATTTGGGCCCTTGTAGTTGGAGTCGTCGAGTGGCCCCTCACCTTAGCTGTCAGCGTTAGCGATGGTGGTTCTCTCCATTGGCCACCTCTGGCAGGTGTACTACCCCTCGCCTAGCTTTTGCTTGTTGATGGCAGGGTGCCAGTGGGGTTGGATATATTGCTAGCTATCGAAACCGGTAACTCCCCTCCCACCAACTGGGTTCTTGCCCGACTATAGGTGGTCCTTGGCTTCCCCATTGGCCAGGTTGGCATCATAGGTGCCTTTGTCCATAGACAAGGTATTAGTCAATATGATGGCCTCAACTGTCGACAACGATGACTACTAGCAGCCATCCTTTCTTCCTCCTTTTCGTCGAGGTGAGGAAGGAAGGAGGGGTGGAGTGTGTCAAGCTGTGCTGGGGCTTAGTTGGGTGCAGTTCAACCTGAGTTTGTAGTGTGGTTGGGCTGTATGCAGCCTAGCACTAGTTTGTGGTAGGTGGGGCTATAGACATCCTAGCTCAAATTAGTGGTGGCTAGGGCTGTAGATAGTTTAGCCCAAGTTGGTGGTGGGTTGGACTATAACCCAACACAAACAGTTTTCTTAAATAATTTGGGCTTCGTGGTGGGTTAGTGTTATGGCATTTGGGTTAGTTGCAGCCCAACCTACTATTTCGGACCTTGGGCTGGCCCAAATAGAATAATTGCATTTTAATTTATTTTAATTTACTTTCACCTTTTATTTAGTTAATCATGCCAAACTTCAACTTTAATTAATCATTTTTGGCGGGCGGCTTATTAGTTATAATTAGCTGCTATATATTAACTTTTAATGATTCAGACTATAGCTTGATAGTGCCGTTATTAGTTATTAATTTCTCATAATAGGGAATTAGATCTAATTAGAGTTTAGCGTGGTCGATTATAATTTTGGTTAAATTAATTTTAGCAAGTGAGTCGGTGATCAGGGTGTATCCGTATTAAATGCTCGTATCGAAGAATTAATACATATTACTGTGGAATTTTGTATTAAATAAGTTGTCTTATTTAATGAAGCGGATTAATTAAATGTTGCCTATTTGATTTACTTTAAATCTATAATAATTAGTGGAATGATAACTCAAAGTAAATCGTTTTAAATTACTTTAAATAATGTGTCAGGCATCGGTACAATTATACCAGCTCTACCTAATTAACAAACATAGAAATTCTTATATGGACCTACCCAAGTCATAATGAACGTTAGTAGGACCATCTAATTAGCTATTAAGGAATGTTGTGCTCATAATTGTATTTATCTTCATTATCAAGGTGGACTCTCTACCATGCGATGATGATTTTATAGCGCAATTGGAGTTGTACAAGGAAAATGACGTCACGCAAGTGAAACTCCTATAGTCTAGGAATAATATAGAGAATGAGATGTTTTACTTTATAACATCATCATATTCATATCATGCACATGCATGTATTTATTTATTGTTATTAAACAAGTAGTCCATATTAATTTTACTACTGTTTGACATAATTACATTTATCATAATTACTATCTATACCCATGGGCATAATTATGTGTGATAACACATAATACATGATAATTATGTGTGTTCCATTATACTTATTGTGTTGTATAATATCATGTCACTTGCACACGTGCACGACCATAAAAGGATGACTTCTACGTCTCGATAGTATCCGACACCTTTCTACCTAGAGTTAGGGATAAGAGTATGTATGTATATATATATATATATATATATTAGGCCCACAATTGAGGTCTTATTCTATTAATCACAAGCAATTAGGTAACTATTTTGTCGGACAATGAACGATTTACTATCAATTAACGATAGTTATGTATTCAAGTATCAAAGAGGGTTAGAATGACATAGACCTAGCGGTACTCGATAATATAGGATAAGGGCATCCGTGAGTGATGGCTCATGAGTTTTCATATGATGGTGTAATGATGTAGAGGTGATGGCATAGAATGTAGTACTAGTGTGTGATACTAATGCAACACCTCCCGCTCGACAATGGGCACGTGCATGCCCACGCACCCACACGGCACATGCGATACATGAGCTTGGATGGGTGAGGCGGTAACGCACAGATACACTCCTATGCTCATATAATCCATCATACAATAAATCATGATATCATCAAATTAAACCTATTAACTTATCCATATCTAAATCCATAACTACCATACTAAACAACTACATAATCTAGCAACTCATCATTTGGTAGAGCCCACACTGACTATGACAAACCGTCAAGATATAATAATTACAACTAATACAATAACATCCGACCTGTACAAACATTTCTTATTATACCAATCATGATCTAATATAATGGTATATAAAAATATATATCGATACAACTCAATATCTAGATAAACTATCTTCTATATCATTTCACGTCTATAGTTCAATTCATCTTTGCTCCAAAATATCTTTTCAGAATATTTATAATTATATTTTTTATAACTTATTATACTAAAACACTTAGCTAATAATTATACTGGTGAGTGTAGATTACCAAAATAATTAATTATCTAAATAAACTAATTTACCTAACATTAGAAAATAAATTATATAATTAACAGAAACAAATAAAAAAACAAAAATCCTCTTTGCTACGGTGCTAGGCCGAGCCCAGCACCATTGCAACAAGAAGAGGAGGAGGAACCGAGGAGCGAGAACAAGAAGAAAGAAAGAAAGAAAGGAAGGAAGGAAGGAAGGAAGAAAGGAAGGAAGAAAGGAAGAAAGGAAGAAGAAGAAAAGAGAGAGGAGGGGAGGGAGGGAAGGTCGGGCTGGCGGGGAGGGGCTCGACCGCTACTGGCAAGCTAGCGACCGGCCTCTCGTCGGGGGCTTGGGTCCGACGGACCTAAGACCAAGACTACTAGAGAGAGAGAGAGGAGAAGGAGAGAGGAAGAGAAAATAAGCAAGGTGAGGGGCTCACCTTAGTAGCGATGACGGCAACAGCAGGGTTAGGCCAGCATCAGCAAGAGGGGAAAAGACAAAGAGAGAGAGAGAGAGAGAGAGAGAGAGAGAGAGAGAGAGAGAGAGATTGAAAGAAAGAGAGCAAAAAGAAGATAGAGAAAGGCGGTGGGGGCCTAGTGGAAGGCAATTGCAGCGGTGGCGGGGCCCGCCAAGCCAGCTAGCCCAGTTAGGTTAGCTGGCCAGTGGCTCGGGGCGCATGGCGCCCTCAGCACACACCAACCCAAATTGGCACGAGGCTGGCCACATCATGCCATGTAGATTTTTTTTTATTTTTGTACAAGTTGTTATAACTAACCTATGTGATGGATTTATGACTGAGGTCCTTAGTCTACAGTGGCGAACAATTAATCATGATGTTTGCTAGGTAATAGGTTGGAGAGCTACCGTTAGGGTCTACCCATGGGGGTGCTTGTATGATAAAATGTGAGTGTGAGTGTTGATGCAAAATATGAACACGATTGTGCATGAGCCTTAGTTAAAGACTTAAAAGTCTAAAGCAGTGCATATCCTATTATATAGTATTGGCGTGGCCTATGGGCAGAGCTTGATGTGAGTTCAAGTTAAGGACATGATAGTTCGAATTGATGCATGTCATGTTATTAGATGAATATAATAAGTATGTGGTACTAATACACTAATTTTGATCATGATGTGTATATACATATTTATCTATTATTGCATCTTTATTTACACTACTTTTAGATTGTAAAAATGGATATTTACTAAGCTTTATGCTCACCACCTTTTAGTGAAAATATTTTTTAGATTAATAGATAAGCCCGAGTTTGTGGAGGAGTTAGCAAAGAATTATTTTATAAGTTTATTTATTTTATTATTGAAAAATTAAGCTAGATGGCTTAGCCCCTGTATAGGCAATTGCATATGTTTTTGAATATGTACTTTAGGGTTTTGTGGCTTATGATATTATGAGCTTCTTTTTATTTGCATTATTTGTGAAAATATGAACTTTTCTCTTATTTATTGTTAAAATATTGACCAACATGTCACGTAAAAATCATATGGGTTCCACTCACGTAAGGGACATGTGTATTTGGTGACGAGTGTTACAAAGAGAGTTTTTAAATTATATCTAGCTATAACAACCCAACCTTAAAAAAAATTATGGGCATGACGTGGCCGACCACACTATGGCAGTCCTCGTGCCCATGTGAAGCCGCGTGGAGGGGCGCCACGCAACCACCGCAACTGCCGTAGCCAACCGGCTACGGCCAGCTGGCCGTGGTGGGCCCCGACGCCCCCGCAGCCGCCGCCTTCCTCCCCTAGTACTGCCTCTCTCTCTCTCTCTCTCTCTCTCTCTCTCTCTCTCTCTCTCTCTCTCTACTATTGTCACCGCCCCGTCGATGAGAGGCCAACTGCTAGTTGGCCAACAACAACCGAGCCCCTTCTCGCCGCCCGATCCCCTCCCCTCCCTTCCCTTCCCTTCCTCCTTCCCTTCCCTTCCTTTCTTCTTCTTCTTCTTCCTCTGTTGTTTTCTTTTTTCCCTTGTTGGGGCTCAGCACTATTTTTAGTAGTGTTGGGTTGTCAGCCAGCATTGTAACAGTGGTCTTATTGCATTTTTTATTATTATTTATTTATTTATATTTCTTTCTTAATTAATGCAAATAGATTATTTAGATATTAATTATTTTAACAATAATATATATTCTTCCATATGATTATTATTAATTATAATTAGTATAATTGATGATTAATTAGGTTATAAACTATTACTCATAGATATAGGTAATACTTATATTTATTATTTGTTTATTTATTTATGTTTCTATTAGATTAATAGATAGATTTGTAAATTATAATTTTAGATTTATATATTAATATTCTTATGATATACATTTTAAGTAATTCTAACAATTATTTATATATTATTATTTTGTAACAAATAAAATACTAGGCTTATTTATTTATTTATTTTATTATTTTATAAAAAAAAAGACTACATAGTCCCCATTTACTCAAGATAGAGTGAGAACCACTACTTAATTATAGTTAGGTTCTTATCTATATTTACATTTTATTTATAATTATAAATCTAACCAGTTATAAAGATAAGTAGAAATTCTAAAACCTAATTAATCATCATATTTTACACGAACAGATTTTAATTAGATAAACGGCTAATTTCATGTTACATAAACACTTTCAGATCCTGAACCCTTATTTGAGACCCCGTAGACCCTATCGATGAGTTGACGTTTGATTGATGGATGGGAGGAATATGTGGTTTGTATCTTCTAATTAGATGTGAGTAGTCTTATCCCCTAGACACTTTCCCAAATTATGATATATTATATAATATATATGCATGTTTTAGCCTCAAGCATGTTTATATGATCTTATTTAGCAATAGTTTTAGTCGAGCATATTTTATCATGCATTCGATTAGACTGATCTTGGATATGAGTATGCTGGTGATATATAGAGATGACTATACTGTTATAACCTTATATCGAGATAATCTTTAGCATGAGTATGCATATGATAGATGTATGATTTATATTGCATCGCATTATATCTCTTTTGACTCATCTTCCACCTAAATTCCTAATATGCATGATTTGTTATAGTAATAGATAAAATGCATATGATCTATCATTTAGAAGAGAATCATGAAATATAATTGATATGATAGTTGGTAGAAAGCATGAGGATACTCGAGTAGGTGTGAGGGTCAAGGCATGCCTAGAGATGATTGATTGTTCGAACACATACCGTTTGCTAGGGCATATGTGGCAAGTTATTCTCATGTAGTTTCTATTAGCTAGTTGGGTACCCGGATCTAGATGATAATGATACCCTTAACGGTTGGCAGGGTATGATTATATAATTGAGTACCTTTAACAGTTGGCAGGGTATGCTTTGAGCCTTCAGGCTGAATTATGAAACCGAGTATCGAATGTTGACTGTGCATAGTGGTCTAGTATGATGATTACATTTAGAGATAACATTAATGACTAAGATGTTAAGAATTACATATGATTTCATTATCATCTAATATACCTAATTATCGAATGATCAATATACATCATATGTGGTTGCATTTGATATCATAGCATGGTCATGGTTGGCATGCATTATATGTGTCATATTTGGAAGAGAGTTATAATGAGAGTATGACATAGAGATTTATTTATACATTGTTGAGAATTACATACTTTGATTAGTTATGGCATGATATCTATATTTCATCTATATATTATTGAGAATACATTCATATACTCATTCATGATATGATGTTTCTATGTAATTCATATTATCCAGTACATAATTTACTCTTTGTTTGACATCACTAATTCAGGGGGTAAGGTCTATTCAATAAGCCTTTTGCTCATGACTCTCTTTATTTCTTTTCTAACCCCCTCAGATATGTGGTATGTGATTGTAACTTGAGACATCCTAAGAAGATATTTTAGAATGATAAGATGAGCTATAGGTGCGAAACGGTATAGATAATATTTTATATAGCAATTGAGTTGTATCGTTATTTGTTGTATTTGTACTTTATTGTGTCAGATGATGAGTTGTATAATACATGTTAGATTATAGTGTACTCATGCATTAGTTATTTTAATTATATCTTGATAGTTTATCATGGCCTGTGTGGGCCCTACTAGATTATATAGTGGTCTAGTATATATTATTATAGACTTAGATATTTATATATTAATAGGTTTATTTAATTAATAATATAATTTATTTGGTGATAGATTATGTGAGCATAGATATATTAACAAGTTTTATTTGATGATGTCATAATTATATAGGCACGGGAGTGTATCTGTGCATGACGGGCCCCGCCCATCCTGTCACGTGCACCGCGCGTGCCGTGTGGTTGCGTGGGTGTGCACGTGCCTATGTCAGGCGAGAGCGTTACGCTAGTGGTTTAGGTTGTAAGTGTTATCTTTTATCTATAGTGGGGGTTGTAAGTGCCATCTTCTCTCTAGAATGAAAGAGATTTTTCTATGTAAAAACCACTACGTGTTACGAATCGGCTTGATCTGATTCGTAGCGGTTAAGATTCAGATCTGTAGGGAATTTAGGATCTTTGGGTGGAGCCACGGATTCCTAGGTATAGGATGGAGGTGATGATGGAGTGGAGGCCGAGTAGTTGATGGATGTGGCTCGATAATAGATGATGGTGGTGGTGGTTTGTAGATGCATATGCGAATGTGATAGATGGTTGCAGGCTATGATTAGCTTACAACTATGGTAAAAATCATATGGGAGATAGAAATAGTTAAGATAAAGAGACAAAGTGGGAGAAGTAAGCCTGCCCTACGAGACTATAGGGATCGGCAGCAGAGGGAGATTGAAAGCTAGATGAGACCGAGCCAACGAAAGATGTGGCACTAGTTGGTAAAGGAGAAGGAGAGAGATGTAGAGGCCAGTAGCTTAGATGAGAGAGATGCTAGAGCAAAAGCCTACTAATCTTTCTAATACAATTCGAACTTCACCGATGTCGTTTCGAGCATTAATACAACTTTAGGGATGTCTTTATTTCTTATTTTAGTGTTTAATTCTTAAAAAGGTAAGTTTTTGTATTTCGCATTCGAACACAGGTGGAGTGCGTTTGAACGCCCTTGTGAACGCCTACATCAAGTTTGCACATCCAAAGAGTGCGAAATCTGTGTTCGAACACGCCTGCGAACACCTGCATCGTGTTTGTACATACAGAGAACGCAAAATGTGCGTTCGAACGTGGTCGGCGAAAATCTACTATTTTAGGGTTAATAATTGCTATTTTTGAATTGTTTGGTTAGCCTCTAAAGGTGTGGATGGCAACCATGAAATGATTACTGAATGAATTGAATTTTGCCTTATCTCCTTCGTCTTCTTCTCTCCCATTCTCTCATTCCCCGGCGTTGCCGCTTCTAACCTCCCTCGACCAGCCAATCACCCTAGTCCCTTAGAGGCGACCCACTCCTCCTCCTTCTTCCAATCTATCCATTACTTTGCCCTAACACTTCCATCATCCATAACCCTTCCACCACCACTTATTCACCGGTCCCACTACGCTAACACCGGTCCACCAACCTCCACCATCACCAAGGATTTTGTGCCTCCATCTATGGATCCTAAGATAGACTCCCCGATGTTCGTCCACTAATCAGAAAATATCTCGAGATCCCAATCAAAATCTCATGTCGATCCGATGGCGGCATCTTTCGGGATCTATATCCAAAGTTCTGTGTCAGATATTATCCAGATCTGAAAATCGAAATAAATTGAGCCTTGGCCAAAAGAGGAGATCATATCACTTTCATTCCAAGCATGCCTAAGATACAAGCCATAAAGGCCTATTTATAGAGATTAAATCAAAATGTCCTAAACAAATTTAACTAAATCAGTCTTCCTTATCTTCTCAGATTAATTATTCATTTTATTATACATAGATTCCTAATCTGGAGAAGTTGTAAATACCAAAGTTGTAGATATGAAGGTTGGCGATCTTATCCAACTAGTTTGATATTATTCAGACATCTGTAGAATATTTTGAGAATATTTTTCTAAAACTACTTAAAATTAGATTTAGCTAATTAAATAAAATCCTAACCTGCTAAGGCTCTAATTAAACCAAATAAGCAAATAAGATAACTAGACTCAATCCATTGAGCCCAATGTCCCCATGATGTGATCTAATATGACCCATATCGCATCATTCCACTACGCTTCCGTTCACCTTGTCCTCAAGGCATGGTGGTTTCCAAACCTTTTGTGATTGTTGAATCCTTGCTTCCAACATTTGAGCCAAGTCCGAGTTCATCTTCTCTAGCTCGAGTTTGATCACATTTGGTCCTTGCAAGTGTCTTCAGGTATGAAACACAAAGAAAGTCTGGACACAATTTACAATTAAGTTGATGGGATCAACTTGGCTTGAGTCCGTCTTATGCTCCCAAGTGAATGCACCTAACTTGTCTTTGGCCTCTTACTGGTTCTTCACCTTCACCTTTGCCCTTGGTTAATGGGGGCGGGGGGTGGTTCACCGTACTCATCCCATAAGCCATGAGTCTTCTTCATAGTTTGCTGTCAAAGGTGGTCTAGGACATAAGGATGAAAATTTTGCAAGTCGATGTTGTGGTTTGTCACACCAAGGGCATAGTACTTATAGAGTTGACCCTTGTTGGTCTTGAGGTGGAGGTTGATGATCTGGTTGGGCAGCAACCGGCGGTGGAGCCACAAAAGCTGCAGCCCTCGCTGGTTCTTCCTCATTTCTAGGCGGGATGTCGCCTTGATTATCTTCCTTATGGTTGATATGCTCAAGTATATACCTTAGAAGATTTCGGTTCATGTCCACCAGGGATGCCTTGATCTCTAACATCGTTTGCGCCACGAGCGTTAGGGTTTCCGAGAGATCGGAAAGGCCTTTAGTTCGTCCTTGTGAACTTTATAGGGATGGCGAACTTGATGGAGCCATGTGGTCCGTTTCCACGCCTTGGTCGTTCATTTGCTTAGCTGCCTTCAATCTTGTGATAGCCATGATGGTCCGAGGATTGTTGGCTCTGATACCAATTATTATGAATCGGCTTGATCCGATTCATAGCGATTGAGATTCAGGTCTACATAAGATTTGTGATCCTTGGGTGGAGGCACGAATTCCTAAATATAGGATGAAGATGATGATGGAGTGGAGGCCGAGTAGTTGATGGATATGGCTCAGTAATAGATGATGGTGGTGGTGGTTTACGGATGCGGATGTGATAAATGGTTGAAGGCTCTAATTGGCCTACAACTATAGTAAAAACCGTACGGAAGGTAGAGATGGTTAAGATAAAGAAATGAAAGGGAAGAAATAGGCCTACCCTATGGGACTAGGGGGATCGGCGGCAGAGGGAGATTAAAAATTAGACGAGACCGTGTCAATGAAAGAGATAATGTTGGTTGGTAAAGGAGGAGGAGAGAGATGTAGAGGCTAGCAGCTTAAATGAGAGAGATGTCAAGGCAAAAGCCAACTAATTTTTTATTCCAAGTGTAATAACCTAAAAAATAAATAAATAAATAAATAAAAATAAAATAAAAAATAATAATAATACTAATAACAATAATAATAATATATAAATTAAATATAAAAAGAAGACAAAAGAAAGAAATTAAAAAAAATTGTTGCATGGCACAAGCTCGTGCCCTGCAAATTGTAGGCACACATTAAGGGCGCCACGTGTGCCCACAACCACCAGCCAGGCCAATTAGGCTGGGCTAGCTAGTTGCGGCAGGCCCCGCTGCTACCGCAGCTACCGCCCTTCCCCTCCTTCACCGCCTCTCTCTCTCCTTCTAAATCTCTCCCTCTCTTTCGGTCTCTCGCTCTCACCTATTCTCTCTCTCTCTCTCTCGTCAACGCCGGCCTACCACCGCCGTCACTGCCACCACTCACCGCCTCTCTCTCTCTCCCTCTTTATAGGTCTCTTTCCAACTCTCTCTAACTCTTTCTCACACTCTCTCTCACTCTCTCTCTTACCCTCTCTCTCTCAATCACCTCTCCCTCTCGAGCTCTCTCTTTCTCTCCTTCCCTTGCCTATGCCGGCCTACCGCCGTCGTCGGCCTACCGCCGTTGCTGCCGCAACCCCCCCTCACCGTCTCTCTCTATAGCTCTCTCTAACTCGCTCGTTCTCTCTCTAACTCGCTTGTTCCCTCTCTCACTCTCTCTCTTACCCTCCTTTTTTTCTCTCTCTATCACCTCCCTCTTTCTCTCCTCGCCGTCGCCGCTGTCGCCGCCGCACCTCTCACCACCTTCTCTCTCTAACTCTCTCGTTCTCTCTTTCTTACCCTCCTCTCTTTCTCTTTCTCTCTCTATCACCTCTCTCTTTCTCTCCTCGCCGACGGCTTCTCGTCGTCGCCGTCATCGCCGCCGCACTCCTCACCACCTTCTCTCTCTTTAGTGCTCTCTCTAACTCTCGTTTTCTTTCTTACCCTCCTCCCTCTCTCTCAATCACCTCTCTCTCTCTCGAGCTCTCTTTCCCTTCTCTTATCGATGCCGGCCTGCCGATGTCGCTATCACCGTCGCCGTCGCCGCCGCCACCGCCACCGCCACCGTCGCAGCCTAGGTGAGCCTCCCTCCCTTCCCTTCTCTTCTTCTACTCCTTTTTCCTCTACTCCTTTTTTCCTCTACTCCTTTTTTTCCTCTCTTCGTTTTACCTTCTCTAGAATTAAAACACATGTCTAAATTAATTATGTTATTTAGTTAATCTAAATTAGATTTTTAGTTTAATTTTTCAAGAATAGATATATTTAGTAACATGGTTATTAGATAAGTGTAATTAGTGTAATTTCAGTTAATTATAATTATAAATATTTGTACATAAATATATATTTTTAACTTTATATATTTTTATTAGATTAATACTTGTCTTTATAATTAGGTATATATATGTACAACTTATTATATATTATTATGCATGTAATATAATAGTAGGCTTACTTAATGTTTATATTACATGATTAATTAAAGATTATTTTATATGCAACTCTTAATTTGCTTAATAAGGGTAGTAGTGACAAAATAATTATAGTATAATTATATAATATTATATAATATAGGTGCTTGTATTTTAAATTATGTTATTGTGCATTAGCTCTTTTATATTGTTTTTTATCAAAAGAGATGACTATTATATACTTAATATATAATTAGCAAACTATGGTTTTATACATAAATCTACAATTAGAAAAATAACATATTAATATTATTATAATTAGATCTATCATATAGATCAAATTATTTAATAAAAACAAAAGAAGAAATTTTAAACCTAATAAATCATCATATGTTACACAAATAGATCCCAATTGGATAAATAACTAATTTTATATTACTTAAACATTTTTCAGATTCCAACCCTCTTATTTGAGACCTCGTGGACCTTGCTAGTGATGTGTGACGGTTGATTGATGGATGTGAGGAATACGTGTGTTGGGTTTTCTGATCGAAAGTGAGTAGTCTTATCCCCTAAACGCCTTTTTCAAATTATGTTATATTATATATTATGTATATGCATGTTTTGGCTTCCAACATAATTATATGACTTTATCTAGAGATGATTACAGTCAAGCATATTTTTATCATGCATATAATTATGCTAATCTTAGATATGAGTATGATGATGATAAATAGAGATGATAAGAGATGATTATATTATTGTAAGGTTATGTCTAGTTGATCTATAGCATGAGTATGCATATATTGACTACATTGCATCATTTTTCTCTTGATTCCTACTTCACCTAAATTCCTATTATGTAGTGACTTGTTATCGTATTGGATATATGCATATGATTTGTCATTTAGAAGGAAAGCATGAAATGTGATTGATAGGATAGTTGATAGAAAACGTAAGGATACATGAGTGGGAGATGATTGATCATCGACATAGTCGCGATCCTATTGGCTTTACATTTGAGGTCATTAGTCTGTGTGCGTAACAAACATTCGGACACATGCCGTTCGCCAAGACATATGTGGCGAGCTATCATCACAAGGTTTCTATCAGCTAGAAAAGGTGTCCGTTTGGATGGATGTTGATACCCTAGCGGATGGCGGGGTATGGTTATATTTGAGATACTCTTATAGGTGGCAGAGTATGCTCTAAGCCTTCGGACATGATGTTAAGACCGAGTCCGAGTGTTGACTGTGCACAGTGATCTAGTATGATGATGATATATAGAGCTGACATTGATGATTGAGATGTTGAGAAATGCATATGATTTTATTATCATTTGATTACCTAATTATTGAGTGATCAATATACATCATATATGGTTACATTTAATATCATAACATAATCATGGTCGGCATGCATCATGTGTTATATTTAAGAGAGAGAGAGAGTTGTGATGATAGTATGACATAGAGATTTGCTTATTCATTGTCAATGATTATATACTTTTATTAGTTATGACATATTATCTACTTTTCATTTATATATTATTGAGGATACATTCATATACTCATTCATGACATGATGCTCTTTCTGATTCATATTATCTAGTACATGATTTACTCTCTGTTTGGCATAACTGATTTGGGGTAAGGTCTATTTATTGAGCCTTTTGCTCATGACTCTCTTTATTTTTTTCTAACCTCCATAGATATTATGGTACGTGATACCGACTTGAAATATCCTGATGATATATTTTAGAGCAAAGATGAGGTGAGTTATAGGCGTGAAGTGGTATTAAAGATAGTTTAACCAAATATTGAGTTGTATCGTCGTTTGTTATATTTGTATTTTATTGTATCAGTCGATGGTTTGTATAGTACATGTTAAATTATAGTGCACTCGTGTATCAGTTGTTAAATTATATCTTGATGGTTTGTTGTGACCTGTGTGGGTCCTACTAGATTAGGTAGTGGTCTAGTGTATATTATTGTAGACTTGGATATTCATATGTTAATAGATTTATTTGGTGTTGGATTATGTGAGTATGAATATGTTAGCATGTATTATTTGATGATGTTACGATTATATGTGCATAGGAGTGTATTTGTGCGTGACGGGCCCTGTTCGTCCTGTCGCGTGCGCCGCGCGTGCCTTGTGGGCGTGTGGGTGTGCACATGCCCGTGCTAGATGGGGGCGTTACACCAAGCATGTCTAAGATAGAAGTCATAAAGCCATATTTATAGAGATTAAATCAAAAAGTTCTAAACAAATTTAACTAAAGTAGTCTTCCTTATTTTCTCGGGTTAATCCTTTGTTTCGCTGCACATAGATTCTGAATCTGAAGAAATCGTGAATACCAAAGTTGTAGGTATAAAGGTTGATGATCTTATCCAATTGATTTGATATTATTTGGATATCTGTAGAATATTCTGAAAATATTTTTCTAAAACTGCATAATTAGATAAAACTAATTAAATAAAATTCTAACCTACTAAAGCTCTAACTAAACTAAATAAGCAAGTAAGATAACTAGACTCAATCCATTGAGCCCAATATCCCTATAATGTGATCCGATCTGACCAGATCGCGTTACTATGTTTATGTGATTGTTAGAGCATTATATAGTTTCATTATTGTTTACATATTTGAAATCATGCCTAGTATGTCAGTGATCTAGTATAATTTGTACTTGAAGTGTATGTTATTTTTCTGGGAGATCTACTTTGCAAATAGCTGTCACTAGTATTTTCAAGGGAGATTTCACTTGTATATTAGATCTCTAGTTTAGTGTGCACCTAAAATATTTGTTATTTTTCAGCATAGAGATCTAAATTGTTAGGTCCTCTGAAGTCTAGAATCTTGCATTCTCAAATTGCTATCATATCTTAGTGCTTTGATTTTTAGTCTCTAGACAATATTTTCTTAGCACAAGTAAATTAAATATAAGATTCATTCATAATTCCATTCTTAGACACCAATGGCTATTGATTAAAATCAATTTTTTTTCTGTGATAAACTACTTCTATGCAAGTTGATTAACTCTGACAATGTCTTTAAATACATTTTAATTTCAATAGGAGTTTTTCCTCTTGACAAAGGATTGGAAAAAGTAAGTTAGAATAATTAGATAAACTTGTATATTTTTGTTATTTGGAATTCATCGATATTATTTTACATATGTTTGAAAGGTTATCCAATTATTTATAAATTATTTATTTAATTATTTATAATATAATGAAAAAATAGCATTCAATTTGTATAATTTTAATAGGATAGAGTGATTAAAATATAATTATTTGGTTGAGGTGAATTTAGGCCTAACAATATGGGGGTAAGAATGTAATTTCCCTTCGAAATTCATATCCTACCATCGTTGAGTCAAAAATGGAGCCAAAAATAGAGCAAGAGCCCGGTGCACTCCAATGCATCCGGCTCCATATATATTAAAATAATAATAAATTACTTAATAAATCATCTTAGCGTTATTATTTTTTAATAAAAAATATATGGTTAGAAAACTTTCATCCAGATCTTTAAAATAAGACTAATATTTAATAGTGTTAGAAGTAATTTTAAATTACT
Source organism: Typha angustifolia (assembly GCF_048772165.1). Lineage (NCBI taxonomy): Eukaryota > Viridiplantae > Streptophyta > Magnoliopsida > Poales > Typhaceae > Typha > Typha angustifolia. Next base: position 5,047,538 of record NC_133248.1, read on the forward strand.
AATTTTTTTAATTAAATGCATCAAAATTATATTATATGAAATAAACATCGAAATAAGCATTACATGTCATTAATTAAAAATATCAAAATTACATTACTGAAAATAAGTAGAAATTAACCAAACATAATAAAAACAATAGATGTTTAACATTCTAGTAAGTCATCTCCGTAGCCACCGGTTCCGGTTCCATAGCCACCGATTCCGGTTTCATTTTTAATGTATTTCATGTTTGATATATTTCATATTTAATATATTTTAATATTTAATATTTATATTAGAAATAATTTTGAGTAATTATATTTTAGGACACATAATTTATTAGACTCATTTTTATAATAATAAAAAATTTAAAATTTAAATTAACTCAAAAATAATTTAATATTAGATTTATTTTAAAGGTCTCGATGAGACCTTTCCAATGATATTATTTTTATTAAAAATTGATTAATAAAATTAATTATATACTCAATTTAACTAACTAAATTATTTAATAAATAATATAAATAAAATTAAAATTATTAAATATAATAATTATTAAGTAATTTTTAATATTTCAAAAGGTTGAAATAACAAATAGAGCTGAGAATTTTATTTTTATGGTGGAGCTCTAAAACTAGCTCTAAATTTAGAGCTCGATTTGGAGCAGCTCCAAATTTAGAATTTAGGGCGCTATTGGAGTTGCTCTAATAGAAGAATAGAAGAATTCTCACTTGGGTAGGTTTTTCAGAACCCGTCCCTCCCCTCCATTCGCTCCCGTTGCCTCTCAAGCTCCTCGTTCACATGAAGCTGGTAACTCCTCTCTCTTTCCATGAAGTTGGCGTACCTACTCTCTCTCTCTCTCTCTCTCTCTCTCTCATATCTAACTATTGCTCTTTCTCCTCTACTTTGCTATGATGACAGACATGCCTTAGTGAAGGGAGTGGTTTCCACTTCCCTCCATGTCACATGCTTGAGCTGAGCGGCTTCCGTCTCCTCCTTGAATGCCCCCTCGACCTCTCTGCTCTCACTGTCTTCTCCCCAATTCGCACCACCACCTCCACCTCCACCTCCTCCCTCTCCGGCCTCATCAACGCCCTACCGTGGTACAAGACCGTCGCCGCCCTCCACCTCTGGGACCCATCTCTCATCGACGCCGTCTTGGTATCCTCCCCATCCGCTCTCCTTGGCATCCCCTTCCTCACCCGCAACCCCAAATTCACTGGAAAGGTGGTCAAATATTGAAAGATTTTGCAGGATTTTGGGATTTGTTCATTGTGTTGTGGTAGTTCTGATTTTTTTTTTTTGTCTTCTAGATTTATGCCACCGAAGTGACTGCTAGAATTGGGCGGCTGATGATGGAGGACCTTGTTGCGATGCACGCTGAGTTTGTGAGGTACCATGGGCCTGACGACAATGTGGGCCTGCCGGAATGGATGAAGTGGGAGGAGCTTAAAATTCTTCCATTGGAGTTGAGGAGAATTGTGATGGGGGAGGAGGGAGAGGAATTGGGCAGTTGGATGCCTCTGTACAGGTTTGTTTTACCTTACCTACTGTTAGTGTTATCTTTATCTGTTGTTAAATTCTAAGTCTTGTTTGACATATTTAAACTTAAGTTTTGACTGATACCTCGTATATGAACTAATAATTGTGTTATAGTAATAAAATACTTCTTTAGATTGATGGCAACTGCCTTGTTTTGATCTGATACCAGCAAACGTAGGAATTTGATCATGTCTTTGTGTTTGGAGTTGCAGCTGATATAATTTTGTATTAAGTTCGAACATCCCCTACATTTTTCTATATTCACTAATTAAGCAGATAACAACATAAAAGGTTGTACTTGTGCATGACATCTAAAAAGATAAGCTAAGTTTTATTGGTCATAGCATCCAAACTTAACTTCTTCAAAAACCATTTGTTTGGGTAGTTCTTGTCGTCTCTTTTTCAACCAGAGCAAATTGAGTTGGGTCAAACACATATTCAATTGTTTTTCAAGTTGGTAGGGTGCAGAAAAAAAATCGAAGGACCTAGACAAAAGTTTCTTTTTCATCTAATTTTGACATTTAAAAAACAAATTGAGTTACATAACTTTGTATTATTTCGATTGTTTCCTTAATTTGGAATATTATCTGAAAGAGCATCGGTTACTGACTTATTAGATTATGTGGCTCATTATCGCACTCTCTACTATATAATTCGTGCTAAAATGTAGTTCGATTGTTGAAACTTGAAGCTTGTTAATGGAAGCACACTGCATGCTGCATGTATAAGGATACTGGTCTTATGACATTCTTGGATTAAATGGATTTATGTCATAATTACCTTTGGAGTCTGCAACGTCATGATAATAGTAATTAAATGAAAATATTGTGAGCTTTCTATATGCAGAGTATTTTGCACATTATTGATAATGTTCACTCATGTATTGCGAGCTGTTGTTACTTAGACATCCTGGAGATGAGGAATAATGTGCACAAGAATATTGAGAATTATTGGGTCCCTTTGCATTTCAAGCTGATGTTCACTTTGAAATCTTTGATATTCCAAAGATACTGATTCATATAGTCTATCAGGTATAATTCAAGAACAGCAAGGAAATGTTTGAATAGTTCAATGTTGAAATACCAAATTTTGTGGACAATAACTTCAAAGTTTACTGTCAATTAGTAACTGATACTTACGTCTTGGTTTTTATTATATCTTGTGTGACATGTAAGGCCTGTTTGCTTGAGTCTTTTAGTAAAACAGGAGAAGGTTCTTATGAATTTTTACTTGCTTGTTTAGCTAACACTAACAAATCATGTTTAAGTAATCTATTTTGAGAAACATTGCTATATTAATCACAAAATTGTATGCAATGAGTCTCCTCTATTCACATCCTCTTCTCCTTCCACCTCTATCCACTACTGAATAAAAAAGGACACATTAAAAAAAAGTAAATTTAAGCATCCAAAGGAATCCCTTAACCCACAAAAAGTGAATCAACTTGGAGAAAAAAAGGCCATCTTAATGCAAAATCTGAGTTTCATTATCTTAGCTGTGTTTTTCCCAAGATTCTAAGTATTGGTTTTGGGATTAGGATCAGGTGCTTAAAAAAATGATACATATTAATCGTATTGGCTGTATCAATCTTTAATTTTGAATGGTTTGGATTGGGGATTGGCTAAATCGGCCATATCGGCCAATCTGTTTCAGCAATATGGATCGGGATCGGCCGATACTTCAATCTATGTTTTTCCCTTCTTTAATAAGATATTCTGGAGTTTGTTGTTTTTCACTATCTGGGGTATGTAATATCTGTACATCAGTGCTGCAGATGTAAAGAGAAGTATGCAGAAAATCCAGCCTGTGAAGTATGCTGAAGAAACTTGCTTTAATGGCACATTGATCCTAAAAGCCTTTAGTTCAGGTTTGGATATTGGAAGTTGTAATTGGACAGTAAGCAGCCCAAGAAGAAGTATTTCATACTTGTCGAGTTCTATATTCGAGTCAGCCCATGCAATGGATTTTGATTACCATTCTCTGAGGGGGAATGATTTGGTTATATTTTCAGATTTCTCATCCCTGAATAGCATGGATAATGATTGTGATAATACCAGTGGACGTGCATATCACAACAAAACAGATGAGAAAGATGCTTCTCGTTGTAGTGTATCAGATAAAAGGTATGATTGCCTTTCATTTTTTTCTTTTGTTCCTTACTAGGAGACATTCTGATATTAAAATTTTTAAACTAATATCTGTGAGTTATTTTGAATCATGCCATAGGGCTACTAGTGATAATAAAAGTCAGATAGTCAAAGACTTGTGTAACACTGATGAAAGTGTGGAGGAGACTGACAAGATCGGTTTCATCGCCTCCTGCATTATAAATTCTTTGAAAGCTGGAGGTTCTGTTCTGATTCCTATAGGTCGCCTTGGAGTGGTACTTCTACTATTGGAGCAAATATCAGAGACATTGGAGTATTCAAATATGAAGGTGATCCTTAAAATTGAACTCTCTCTCTCTCTCTCTCACTAAGTTAACCCCCTTTGAGTTCACAATATTGTGATGCATTATTTCACAATTGAAAGATATATGAAAAATCACAAAATTATTGTTGATGATCACATAGACACAGATAAGATTTGTCAAGCTAGCTGGATGGGTTTTATGTGTGATCATAGAACTGAAAAGTGAAAACTATGTTAAAGCTGTTCTCAGTTGCAGAAAAGGTTTCAAAAATAATTCGATATATGAACATGCATAATTTATCTAAGATGCCTAACAGTCTAGATAAAATGGTTAATAAGTGATCCTATTGAAAATTACTGACTGTTAAGCTTAAATGTTCAACATGAAGAGGCCCTTTTGCTTCAAGACATCTAGATCTTGATTAATTATATCATCATAGTCTTTTTTTATTATCTTTTTGCTGTACATTTTGTTTAGTACTCACTACTTTGTACTATTTGCCTTTCTCGGGTTAGTGCTCTTGCTTGACTTTCTTTAAGCTTGATCTTCTTTTTTTCTTGCCAATTTTCTACTCTATGTTTCATTCATCCAAATTCTGGTATGCTTGACATCATCATATTTGCTATCCTTTTCCTTATGAAATATTAAGTATTCTTCTTGCAGCACCTGTGGGGGCTTTAATAAAGGCATCCTTCAGTACCTATTAATGCAAAAAGTTTGTGAACTTCAGCATATGATGTATTCAAGATGGAATTATGATTTTTGTGAACCTCCTTTTCGCACTTGGTTATTAATATTGACTCTTTAGGTTGGCTTATAGACTAATCTGTCACTTTCCACTATCCTGTTGGATGATTATAAAAAACAAGTTATATGTGTAAATGTAGTGTTTGTGTTGTAGTGTTGTAGGCATCTTAGCCAAGTGTGCCAAACACCTATAACCACATATACAGACTTTTGTGTTTCTGTTCATTCTATGAGATATACAATCATAACTTGTGTGGGAATAGAGCATTAAAATAACTGAAATGTTACTCTTGTTTCCAAAGGATTTCATTGTTGCCACCACACGATAGTTACCAATGGATAGTTTCTCAGCACATTACCATGCCAACACTAACAGCAAGAAAGCTTCTGGATTAAGAAGTAAAAGAAAGGGAGAAAAGAAAAAGTCAAAAACAGAGGAAATGGACAGCGAGTGTTGGGCAAAGATGTGCGAGGAAGATGAAAGGTTATGGTTTGTTTAGTTATACGAATACTGATCAAAGTTTTGGGCCGCATAAATATCCACTATAAGGTCCGACTAAACCTGATTATTTTGATAATCTAAGTTATGATATTCGGTTTTAACATAATTAGTGAAGATAAAATGAGTTAGCTATTGGTCCTAGTTTGTTAGTTTGTTAACTAACTGTTTCAGATAAGCTATTTATATCCTCTAGTAATGATTCAATTGTTTAATACAGAAGTTTTCTTCTTCTCTCTTCTTCACTAGATTTGTTTCGGTTAGGTGAAATTTTATATGTGCAAATCCTGCTCAATATCTTTTTAACTTGACAAAACATTATCTCGTCATCTTCTTCTTCAACTTGTGTACATCATTGAAGTTGAAACACGAGTACCAAGCTGATGACTGGGCATGACCAGCTGGTGTATGATGGCGCACAACCTTAAAAGGGTGACTAGCTGGGAGTGACAACGAACTAAGGCTGGTGGTGCCTTTTGTAGTGATTTGGTACATATCATGGAAAAATAGAACTTTCATGCTGGTTGGCAGTTAGAACAAGATGCATCAGGTGGCTGGAATTATGCTGCCTTGCACAAAAGGATCTCCTTTTATTGTAGCTTATTAAGGCCGTCTTGTAACATGAAGTAAAAAATCTTAACCATTTAAGAGAATTAAAATAAAATGGTCCATGTGTGATTAAATCTATGAAAATCTCCATCATCGAAAAGAAAAAAAATCATAAATTTATTTCTCATTGCCTCCTCTAGGCACACTAATACCTAAGTATTGAAGTCCATCGCTTATTTGCTGTCCCGTTGTAATGAACTACTTTGTGAAAGATTGCCTTTGGTTGATTGTTGCTCGATGTGGATCACTTGTATCTCGGTGCCTTGGGATGTTGAAGAAGATGCATGGTAGAGGATGGTTTAGCTTTTTCGATGTGCTTCAAGACATGCATAATTTTAAAAGCACTCTGGCTATTTTTTTGCTCTTCACACCTTGGTAGAAAGTAAGCTCCTTTATATAAGGGATCCTTGGATGGATTGGGTAAAATCAGATGCCATGTCAATACCTCTGGTTTTGATGCGATCCGAGTTAGACATCAAGGGAATATTGGGCTCAATGGATTGAGTCTAGTTATCTTATCTACTTATTTAATTTAGTTAGAGTCTTAGTAGGTTGGTATTTTATTTAATTAGTAGCTAAATCTAACTCTGCGCAATTTTAGAAAAATATTTGTAGGATATTCCACAGACGTCTGAATAATATCAAACCACTTGAATAAAATCGCCAACCTTTAGATCTACAACTTTGGTATTCACGATTTTTCTACATTCGGAATCTATCTGCGGCGAAACGAAGGACTAATCCGAGAAGATGAGAAAAACTGATTTAGTTAAGTTGTTAGGATTGTTTAGATTTAATCTCTATAAATAATGTCTTATGGCTTGTATCTTAGATATGCATGAATGAAATGTTAATTAGCTATTGTCTTGCATCTTAGTATATCTGTCACGACCCAAGATAGGAATTATGACCGGCCATACACCTCAATGTGCTTGAGATACATGAAGCCTTACTAATACTACCTAAGTGTACAATGGCAAGAATAAATAAACGAAGAAGATTTGATTTATTAAATTTAAACTAATTGCAATAATTATAAAACAATATCATTGTTTTTGAGTCTTTAAACGAAATAAATTTAATATTTAATTTAAAATATAAAATCCAAAAGAGCGGAAAGGTAAATAGGTGGGTCCTAAGTGGAGGTGGGGTCCGGGTACGTCTTGCTCAGTCACCATGCTGACTCTTACCTAAGATAGATAGCTAAATAAAAAAAAGAAATCTATGAGCCAACAACTATAGCTCAGTGAGTGGAATCTACTCGAAAACCAAATAAATTCTAAAATTTTATAGTGTTAAATAAAACCTAAAATCAACGATATACATAACAATTTGCAATAGGCATGCTCTTAAATAATAACAATGATAACAATAGAGAGTTATAACTGGCAGCCTTGCACAGTTTTAACATATTAACATCTTCCTAATATTTGTACTATCATTTGTCTCAATGGGTCTATACCCTATGGATCCATATCAACTAGAAATCACCTCGAGATGACGTTCGGGATTTTTTCTCATAGCTGATCCGATTAGGGTCATCAGATGGTATCACTATGTGATCAACACACCGTGTCTTTTCCATTAACCGTTGAGAGAAGTTAGAGTCATCTAGAAAATTTTTCATTCATCCTAGGATTGTTTCCTAACCCCGCCAGAGTTACCTAAGAAAGTCACCGCAGTGATCTGATTTAGGACTTTCCTCTGAACTTCCAGATAGACTTGAGTCACCACGGAAAATTGCAAGCGATTTATACCGGGACTGTTATCTAAGTCGTACCAATACTAGTTTCATTTTTCTTTTCACTAAAATTTAATATTTGCACAAAGTATGACGATGCACTGAGTATAATGATTAACTGCACACAGAAAATGTAATAATTAAATTTGCATATAAGGGTAAAATAAATAATTTACACACAGTAAATTACATGATCTGACAAAGGTACGAAGTATAATAAAAATAAATATATGAGTGAACCCACTCACCTATGTCTAGGCAAGACAACTGAATCTCAAATCCCTAACTTACGTGCTAAAAATCACCACATTTAATAATAAATAACAATAATATTTTTAAATTAAAAAATATTAAAATTTTCTATAATTTAATTCAAAAATTAATAATTTGGGCCAAAACAAGCTCAATCAGTTGGGCTGGGCTACAGTTGGCTCGCAGCCCCACCGAACCAATACTTAAATGGATTGGGCCCAAGGCCCAATCCAATTAAGCTAATGGAATCGGGTCGGGTCCCTTGGATTTGGATCCAACCCGATTCGAATCCAAAACTTAAAGGAAGAAGGCCAGACTCGGGTGCCTTCTCCAAATCGAAGGGGACCCAAAGGGCGAGAGAGAGAGAGAGAGAGAGAGAGAGAGAGAGAGAGAGAGAGAGAGAGAGAGAGAGAGACGCCGATGGCCACTGCGGGCGACGGTTCATCGGTCGTGCCCTAAGCTCTACGACACCCACGTGATGCCGCTGTCATCGAGAGGTGGAGGATAAACCGCGTACGGTTATCGACTTCATGGCCGACGGTGACCGGAGCCATGAGGGCTCCAAAGGTGAACGCCTACGGCACGAGGCCAACGGCGAGAGGCTTCCAGTGATGGAGCGGCAGTGACCCGGCCGGCGTGACTCATCGACGAAGTCGAAACCTCACAAATTAGGTATTTCTATTTTAACCTAATGAACTGAAATTAAAATTGAGGGGTGGGAGAGGGATTACCAAGGAGTCACGTGGTGGTCTCCGATGGCTCCGGCGGCACTCCGGCAGGTTGATTCCACTGTGTGACTCTAATGGTGAGAAAGAAGAAAACGAAGGAGAGAAAATGGAGGAAGCTAAAGGGGGTTCAGGAGAGAGAATTAGGGTTTAATTTAAATATTAAAAGAAAATCCAAATATAATTTGATTTGGATTAGGCGAGATCTCCACTGTGCCTCGTCGCATGCCGGAGAAAGAAAGGGGAGGGGGTTGTACGTGTGCACCCTCTCTCAACCCCTTGTTTTTTTTTGGTTCTTAACAAAAAGAAATTTCGTCATCGAAATTAAAATTAGTATAATAAAAGTATAAAGTAATACCATAATAGTCGTTATGAAGACCGAGGAAATAGCTTCGGATGCTTCTCCCTCATTTTATCTTCACGCTCCCAAGTTGCTTCTTTTGGCCTATGGTTTTGCCACAAAATTTTCACGAAAGAGATTATCCTATTGCGAAGAGTTCTTTGCTGAGTCTCTAGAATTTCCATAGGTTGCTTCTCATAAGAAAGATTTTCCCGGATCTCCAAAGACTTGAAGTCGATCACATGGTTTGCACTAGGCACATACTTTCTTAATATGGATACATGGAAGACATTATGTACCTTGGCTAACCTAGGTGGCAGTGTTATTTGGTATGCCACCTCTTCAATGTGCTCTAACACCTCAAAATGTCTAATAAAACGAGGACTCAACTGGCCTTTCTTACCAAACCTGATCAATCTTTTCCAAGGTGACACCTTTAGGAAAATCATATCACCCACTTGAAACTCAAGATTTCTTCTCCAGTTATCAGCATAACTTTTTTGACGGCTTTTAGCTGTTAGAAACTTTTTCTTAATTTTGACGATTTTCTGTGTGGCATCTTGTATTATATCTGGCCCTAATAACTGTCTTTCACCAACCTCAAATCAGCAAAGTGGAGATCTGCATTTTTTATCATACAACGCCTCATAAGGTGCTAGCCCTAAATTTGAATGGTAGCTATTATTGTATGGGAACTCCATGAGTGGAAGGTGATCATCCCAATTTCCTTTCCACTCCAAAGAACATGCTCGTAACATATCCTCAAGGGTTTGGATTGTCCTCTCGGATTGTCCATCAGTTTACGGGTGATAAGCTGAACTGAATCTCAATTATGTCTCCATAGCTGAATGAAGACTCCGCTAGAATTTAGAAACAAAATGAGGATCTCGATCAGACACGATAGACAAAGGTGCGCCATGGAGTCGAATAATCTCCTTAATATAAAGTTGTGCAAGACGATTTAGAGAGTAAGTCATACGAACGGCCAAAAAGTGAGCAGACTTAGTTAATCTGTTCATGATCACTCAAATTGCATCATGATTTGATCTAGTGCGGGGAAGTCCCCAGACAAAGTCTATAGTCACGTCCTCCCACTTCCATTCCAATAAAGGCAAAGGTTGTAATATCTCTGCAGGTTTTTGGTGCTCAATTTTGATTTGCTGACAAATGAGACATCTGGCCACAAAGTTAGCTATGTCCTTCATGCCATTCCACCAAAAATTTTCTCACAAATCTCTATACATTTTTGTGCTGCCTGGGTGGATACTAAATCCTGAATTATGAGCCTCTGACATAATTTCATTCATTAACTCTTCACTGGTTAGGACACAGACTTGGTTCTGGTACTTGACTAGTCTTTCATCCGATCTCATATAGCCGGGAGCTTCTCCTTTCTCTAATCCTTCCAAGATCTTCTTGAGGTTGGCATCCTCTAATTGAGCAGTCTGGATGCGATCTAAAAGTGTAGGTTTGACCACTAGCCGGCTGTAAATAGCTGCTCTTTCTGGATTTGATGTTACTTCAATCTTCAAGCGTCTGAATTCTTCAATAATACACTGCTAACAAGTAAGTGCTGATAAGTGCCCCTTTGATGATTTCCTGCTCAAAACATCGGTTACCACATTTGCCTTCCCAGGATGGTAATGGATACTAACATTATAATCCTTGATTAATTCTAGCCACCTGCGCTGCCGCAAGTAGTGATGCCAAATCTTTAGTGCAAAAACCACCGCAGCCAACTCAAGGTCATGAGTAGGATAGTTCTTCTCATGAATCTTAAGTTATCTAGATGTATAAGCTATCTCTTTTCCATGTTGCATCAAAATACAACCAAGACCCTGTCGGGATGCATCACTATAAATTATAAAGTTATCGCCGTCTGTCGAAAGTGAAAGGATAGGAGCTGCAATCAATCTCTGCTTGAGTTTTTGGAAGCTATTTTCATAATCATCTGACCACTCAAATCCCACCCCTTTGTTGGTAAGGTGAGTAAGTGGCAAGGCAATTCGTGAAAATCCCTCCATAAACCTTCTACAGTAGCTTTCCTGTCACGATCCGAAATAGGAATCATGACCGGTCATGCATCTCAATATGCTTGAGATACACGAAGTCTTATTAATACTTTCTACGTGTACGATGGTAAAATAAATAAATAGAATGAAAATCTGCTATATTAAATTTAAAACTAATTGCAATAAATATAAAACAATGTTAATGTTTTTGAGTCTCTAAACCAAATAAATAAAACTTCTAATCTAAAGCATAAAATCTAAAGGAGCGGAAAAGTAAATAGGTGAATCCTAAGTGGAGGTGGAGTCCGGGTATATCTCGCTCAGTCGCCTTGCTGACTATTACCTGAGATAGATAAATAAATACAAAATACAAAAAAAAAAAATCCATAAGCGAACAACTATAGCTCAGTGAGTGCAATCTACTTGAAAACCAAATAAATTCTACATTATATTAATGCTGAAAAAGATTAAACTAAAAGCAACAATATCCATAATAATTTGCAATAAGTATGCTCTTTAAATAATAACAATGATAACAATAGAGAGAGTCACAATTTGTAACCTTGCACGTTTCAATATATTAATATCTTTTCAATATTTATAATGTCATATGTCTTAATAGGTCTAAACTCTGTGGATCCACATCAACTAAAAGTCATCTCGAGATGACGCTTGGGACTTTTCTTCATAGCTGATCCGGTTAGGGGTCATCAGATAGTATCACCCTGTGATCAACACATTGTCTTTTCTTCTAACCGTTGAGAGAAGTTAGAGTCATCTAGGAAATTTTCTCATTCATCCTGAGATTGTTCCCTAACCCCGCCAGAGTCACCTAAGAAAGTCACCGCAGTGATCTGATTTAGGACTTTCCCCTGGACTTCCAGATAGACTTGAGTCACCACGGAACATCGCAAGCAATTTATACCGGGACTGTTCTCTCAGTCGTATCAATACTAGTCTCGTTTTTTTTTCTTTTCACTAATTTCAATATTTGCACAAAGTATGGTGATGCACTGAGTATAATGATTAAATACACACAAAAAATATAACAATTAAATTTTGCACGTACGGATAAAATAAATAAATTTGCACACAGAAAATGTAACAATTAAAATTTTACACGTAAGGGTGAAATAAATAATTTACACACATAAAATTTACATAGTCTGATGAAGGTACGAAATATAATAAAATAAATATGTGAGTGAACCCACTCACCTGTGTCTAGGCAAGATAACTGAATCTCAAATCCCTAGATCACGTGCTAAAAATCACCAACTTTAATAATAAATAACAATAACATTTTTAATTTTAAAAAATATTAAATTTTTTTTCTACAATTTAACTCAAAAATTATTAATTTTGGGCCAAAATAAGCCCAAATCAGTTGGGCTGGGCTGTAGTTGGCCCGCAGCCCACCCAACTAACACCTAAATGGATTGGGCCCAAGGCCTAATCCAATTAACCAATGGAACTAGGTCGGGTTCCTTGGATTCAGATCCAACCCGACCCGAATCCAAAAATTGAAAGGGAGAAGACCAGACTCGAGCAACCGAGTCTGGTCTTCTCCAAGCCAAAGAGAGAGAGAGAGGGAGAGGAAAAGAGATAGAAAGGGAGAGTCCATCGGCGACCGCCGCCGTCGATGGTAGCTAGCCAACCCTAAGCTCCCCCCTATCACAATCGTGGCCATAGTAACCACACGAGGTGAAGGAGAAGAAGTTGCCGACGACGACGACCACACCCAACTCACGGTTGACGGTGATTAGAGTCACGAGGGCTCTCCTAGAAGCCAACCATGGCGCAAGGCCAACGGCTTGAAGCCCTTGAGCACGAGCAGCAACAGCCCGAAGCCGCTGGCCGGCGTGAGTTGTCGGCGAAGTTGAAATCTCACAAATTTAGGTATTTTCGTTTTACCTTATTAAACTGAAATTAAATTCGAGAGGTGGGAGAGGGCTTACCAAGGAGTCACGTGGTGGTCTCCGTTGGCTTCGGCGGTGCTTCGGCAAGCCGATTCCACGGCATGACTCTGATGGTGAGGAAGAAGAAAGCCAAAGAGGGGAGGAAGAAGAGAAAGAGAAGGGGGCTGAGGTGGTTAAGCAGAGAGAGAGGATTAGGGATTTAATTTATAGGTTAAAAGATCAAATCTAAACTAGATTCAGATTTAGTGAGATAATTGCGACTGCCTGTCGCGTGCCGGAGAGAGAGAGGGGAGGGGCTGCACGTGCAGAGCACGTGCACCCTCCTTTCTCAACCCCTAAATTTTATTTATTTATTTTTTCTCGTTCTTACAACTATTTCCAACAAAAAGAAATTTCGTCCTCGAAATTAAAACTGGTGTAACGAAAAGATAAAGTAATATCGTAATAGTCGCTATGAAGATTGAGGAAATAGCTTCGGATGCTTTTCCCTCATTTCATCTTCACGCTCCCAAGTTGCTTCTTCCGACTTATCGATTTGCCATAAAATCTTCACGAAAGAGATTACTCTATTGCGAAGAGTTCTTTGCTGAGTCTTTAGAATTTCCACAGGTTGCTCTGCATAAGATAGATTTTCTTAGATTTTCAAAGGCTCGAAGTCGATCACATGGTCTGCACTAGGCACATACTTTCTCAACATAGATACATGGAAGACATTATGTACTTTAGATAACCTAGGTGGTAAAGAAATTTGGTATGCCACCTCTCCAATGTGCTCTAATACCTCAAAAGACCCAATAAAGCGAGGACTCAACTTGCCTTTCTTACCAAACCTGATCAATCTTTTCCAAGGTGACACCTTTAGGAAAACCATGTCGCCCACTTGAAAGTCAAGGTTTCTTCTCCAGTTATCAGCATAGCTCTTTTGACGGCTTTGAGCTGCAAGAAGCTTTTCCTTGATTTTGACGATTTTCTGTGTGGCATCTTGTACTATATCTGGTCCTAATAATTGTCTTTCACCAACCTTAAACCAACAAAGTGGAGATCTATATTTTCTACTATACAATGCCTAGTAAGGTGCTAGCCCTAAACTCGAATGGTAGCTGTTATTGTATGGGAACTCCATGAGTGGAAGATGATCATCCCAATTTCCTTTCCACTCCAAAGAACATGCTCGCAACATATCCTCAAGGGTTTGGATTATCCTCTCGGATTGTTCATCAGTTTTCGGGTGATAAGCTGAACTGAATCTCAATCATGTCCCCATAGCTGAATGAAGACTTCGCCAGAATTTAGAAACAAAACGAGGATCTCGATCAGACACGATAGACAAAGGTGCGCCATGGAGTCGAATAATCTCCTTAATATAAAGTTGTGCAAGACGATCTAGGGAGTAAGTGATACGAATGGCCAAAAAGTGAGCAGACTTAGTTAATCTGTCCACGATCACCTAAATTGCATCATGATTTGATCTAGTGCGGGGAAGTCCCCAGACAAAGTCCATAGTCACGTCCTCCTATTTCCATTTCGATAAAGGCAAAGGCTGTAACATCCCTGTAGGCTTTTGGTGCTCAATTTTGATTTGTTGACAAGTGAGACATCTGGCCACAAAGTTAGCTATGTCCTTTTTCATGCCATTCCACTAGAAGTTTTCTCGCAAATTTCTATACATTTTTGTGCTGCCTGGGTGGATACTGAATCCTGAACTGTGAGCCTCTGACATAATTTCATTCTTTTAACTCCTTACTGGCTGGGACACAGATTCGATTCTGGTATTTTACTAGTCCTTCATCTGATCTCGAATAGCCATAAGCTTCTCCTTTTTCTAATCCTTCCAAGATCTTCTTGAGGTTGGCATCCTCTAATTGAGCAACCTGGATGCGATCTAAAAATGTAGGTTTGACCACTAGCCGGCTGCAAATAACTACTCTCTTTGGATTTGATGTTACTTCAATCTTCAGGCGTCTGAATTCTTTAATAATACACTGCTGACAAGTAAGTGCTGATAAGTGCCCCTCTGATGATTTCCTGCTCAAAGCATCGGCTACCACATTTGCCTTCCCAAGATGGTAATTGATACTAACATCATAATCCTTTCTGAGTGAAGTTATACTTGAGGCTCTTGTGATCAGTAGAAATTTCACAAGATTCTTCATAAAGGTAGTGACGCCAAATCTTTAGTGCAAAAACCACCGCAGCCAACTTAAGATCATGAGTATGATAGTTCTTCTCATGAATCTTAAGTTGTCTAGATGCATAAGCTATCACCTTTCCATGCTGCATCAAAACACAATCGAGACCCTGTCGGGATGCATCACTGTAAATTATAAAGTTGTCGCGCTCTATCGGAAGTGAAAGGATAGGAGCTGAAATTAATCTCTGCTTGAGCTCTTGGAAGCTATTTTTACAATCATCTGACCACTCAAATCTCACTCCCTTTTTGGTGAGCTAAGTGGCAAGGCAATCCGTGAAAATCCCTCCACAAACCTTCTATAGTAGCCTGCCAATCTAAGGAAACTGCGTACTTCAGATACTGAAGTAGGCCTCGGCCATTTGCTAACAGCCTCGATCTTCTCTTGATCCACCTTGACTCTATCCTTGTTGATTATATGTCATAAGAAAGCCACCCCATCCAACCAAAACTCGCACTTCTTAAACTTTGTATAAAGCTTTTCCTCATGAAGAGTTTGAAGTATTGTCCTCAGGTGTTCCTCATGCTTTTTTCTGCTCTTGGAATAGATCAATATATCGTCAATGAATATCACAACAAACTGGTCCAAGAAGGTTTTGAAAACCCAGTTCATTAAGTCCATAAAAGCTGTAGGCGCATTTGTAAGGCCGAAAGGCATCACTAAGAACTCATAATGGCCATAGCGAGTCCTAAATGCTGTCTTTGCAATATCTTCATTCTTGATCTTCAATTGGTGATAGCCAGACCTCAAATCGATTTTTGAGAAGACTTGAGAGCCTTGCAGTTGATCAAAAAGATCATCGATCCGGGGTAGTGGATACGTGTTCTTCGCGGTGACTTTATTTAACTCCTGATAATCAATGCAAAGACGCATCGATTCATCTATCTTCTATATAAATACAAGGTGATACACTCGAACGAATAAAATCCAAATCCAACAACTCTTGAAGTTGGGTCTGCAACTCTCTAAGTTCTGCTGGTGCCATCTTGTAGGGTGCCTTTGATATTGGTTCAGTGCCAGGGAGCAGGTTTATGGTGAAGTCTATCTCTCTATCAGGTGGAAGACTAGGTAGATCTTCAGGAAAAACATCTGAAAATTCATTCACCACTTGAAGTTCATGAATCTCCTGCCCTGCATGCTCTACGCCCATTACCGATGCCAAAAAGCCTGGGCACCCTTTCTTCATTAATCGATTTGCTTGATGTGCTGAAATAATACTGGTCATAGAAATCTTTCACTTACCCTGGAAGAAAAATTCTGGCTTCTCCGGGATAGAAAATGTAACCCTTTTCATTCTACAATCTACTATAGCATGATGTGCAGATAGCCAATCCATACCCAGTATAACGTCAAAATCATGCATGTCTAGACAAATAAGATCTACTGAAAGTTTTTGATCGTCTATCTTCTACTAAACAAGATCTGCAAATAAGATTTAAAAGCATGGTCCTCCTTATGGGTGTAGTCACTGCTAAATATGATTCCATAATCTCAGGTTTAATAGGTAATAAGGAAAGAAAATCAGGTGAACCAAAAGAGTGTGAGGCTCCAGAGTCTATAAGGACTTTAGCTGGTATGGAAGAAATAGATAATGTACCTTGCACCACGGATGGTGAGTGCTCAACCTCTTCCTGCGTTAAAGTATAGATTCTTCCTTTTTTCTCTGGCTTCGCTCTTGGATTTCTGCTACTTGCTGGAGGCCTATTGTTTGCTGTGCCAGACTGGGACGGTCGATGCTGTTGATCCTGCTGAGAAGTTGGACGCCATCCCCTACGTGGTGCTCTGCAATCTCTCGCCAAGTGGTCGGGTCCCCCATAGTTGTAGCAGATTCGGGGTACTCCATTGCACCCAACACTAGACGAATAGGAGCATCCACACCTCGTACAATTTTTGAGCTGACTCTGTTTGGGACCTCCCCTAGAAGAGTTTGGTTCACTCCCAGCCCTCAAAGGCTACCCAGACGACTGACCACCTCCTTTGTTTTGCTCTTGGTATCTTCTCTGCTTCTTCTGTGGATGCTGCTGTTCTCGTTCTTAGCAAAGCTCCCCAATGTTTTTCTCGGCGAGGAGTGCCTTAGACACCATTTCTGGAAGTGTCTGGCACTTGAATAGTGATATCCTATCTCTGATGGCTGGTCGCAACTTACCCTCAAAGAAGCTAACTTTCTCATCCTCGCTCGCTGCTATATGTGGAACAAATCGCAACAACTCAGTGAACCTCGTCTCAAAGTCTACCACAGACATGCCTTCCTGTCTCAGCTCAAAGAACTCGTCATGTTTCTTTTTCTTTAAGGCCCGAGGATAGTACTTCTCAAAGAAAATCCTCTTAAAGTTTCCCAAAGTCAGCTCTTTTTCCCGTAAAATGAACTGGCGCTCAATCATCTGCCACCAATGCTCTGCTCGATCCTCAAACATATAGGTTGTCAAAGCAACCCTTTGATCCTCTGAACAATTCGATACTCGCTATATCTTCTCGATCTGCAGCAGCCATGCCTCTGCTTCGATCAGATCAGTAGTCCCTCTAAAGGCAGGTGGAGATGCCTTTAAAAATTTCGTAAACACTGTATCCCTATCTAGACTAAGGGGCTTTGACTTTGATGTAGTCGGAGTCTGCGATGACTGTCCTCCAATGGCCTGAAGAAGGGTTTGTAGCATTGATATTACTATATGAGTAGCAGGAACTAGGGCAGGAGTAGGGATCTGGGCAGGGGTAGGAGTCTGGATAGGAGTAGGAGCAGTTTTCGATCCAAAACCAGGAATAGCAGTTGGTACAAGAGCTGACGCTTGAGCAGGAACCGACTCTTGCTTCCTACTCCTGTTAGGAGATAAAATGTGGGCCACAGCTCCTCGTCGACGACGATGTATATATTGCCCCTTCACGATTTATAAATGAGAAAAATAATTTTACTGAATATAACAAAAATTTCGTAACAAACCTGAGCTTATGCCATCGGACCTCTATACAACTCTAAGGGTGATTTAGGATGACTAAAACTTGGCTCTGATACCAACATTGTCACGACCCGAGATATGAATCATGAGTGGCCATACACCTCAATGTGCTTGAGATACATGAAGCCTTATTAATACTACCTAAGTGTACAATGGCAAAAATAAATAAACGAAGAAGATCTGCTTTATTAAATTGAAACTAATTGTAATAATTATAAAACAATGTCATTGTTTTTGAGTCTCTAAACGAAATAAATTTAATATTTAATATTTAATTTAAAGTATAAAATCTAAAAGAGCGGAAAGGTAAATAGGTGGGTCCTAAGTGGAGGTAGGGTCTGGATACGTCTCGCTTAGTCACCATGCTGACTCTTACCTAAGATAGATAGCTAAATAAAAAAAAGAAATCCATGAGCCAACAATTATAGCTCAGTGAGTGGAATCCACTCGAAAACTAAATAAATTCTAAAATTTTATAGTGTTAAATAAAACCTAAGATCAACGATATACATAACAATTTACAATAGGTATGGTCTTAAATAATAACAATGATAACAATAAAGAGTCATAACTGGTAGCCTTGCACAGTTTCAACATATTAACATCTTCCCAATATTTATACTATCATTTGTCTCAATGGGTCTATACCCTATGGATCAACATCAACTAGAAATCACCTCGAGATGACGCTCGGGATTTTTTCTCATAGCTGATCCGGTTAGAGTCATCAGATGGTATCACTATGTGATCAACATACCGTGTCTTTTCCATTAACCGTTGAGAGAAGTTAGAGTCACCTAGAAAATTTTTTATTCATCCTAGGATTGCTTCCTAACCCCGCTAGAATTACCTAAGAAAGTTACCGCAGTGATCTAATTTAAGACTTTCTTCTGGACTTCTAGATAGACTTGAGTCACCACGGAAAACCGCAAGCGATTTTTACTGGGACAGTTATCTAAATCGTACCAATACTAGTTTCATTTTTCTTTTCACTAAAATTTAATATTTGCATAAGGTATGACGATGCACTGAGTGTAATGATTAAATGTACATAGAAAATGTAACAATTAAATTTGCATATAAGGGTGAAATAAATAATTCGCACAGTAAATTACATGGTCTGACAAAGGTACAAAGTATAATAAAAATAAATATGTGAGTAAACCCACTCACCTGAGTCTAAGCAAGACAACTGAATCTCAAATCCCTAACTTACGTGCTAAAAATCACCACATTTAATAATAAATAACAATAACATTTTTAAATGAAAAAATATTAAATCTTTTTACAATTTAATTCAAAACTTAATAATTTGGGCCAAAACAAGCCCAATCAGTAGGGCTGGGCTGCAGTTGGCACGTGGCCCACCTAACCAATACTTAAATGGATTGGGCCCAAGGCCCAATCCAATTAAGCTAATGCAATCGGGTTGGGTCCCTTGGGTTCAGATCCAACCCAACCCGAATCCAAAACTTAAAGGGAGAAGGCTAGACTCGGGTTGCCCGAGTCTGCCTTCTCCAAATCGAAAGGGAACCAAAGGGCGAGAGAGAGAGAGAGAGAGAGAGAGAGAGAGAGAGAGAGAGAGAGAGAGAGACGCCGGCGGCCACTACGGGCGACGGTTCGTCCGATGTGCCCTAAGCTCCTCGACGCCCATGCGATGTCGTCGTCCTCGCGAGGTGGAGGAGAAACTGCGTATGGTGATCGACTTCATGGCCGACGGTGATCAGAGCCACGAGAGCTCCAAAGGTGAACGCCCATGGCACGAGGCCAATGGCAAGAGGCTTCCAGTGATGGAGTGACTCGAAGCCGTTGGCTGGCGTGACTCACCGACGAAGCCGAAATGGTGTCGTCTAGCCTTTACCAACCAACACCGCCTCTTTTGTCGGAATGGTGTCGTCTAGCTTCCAATCTCCCTCATTCGTCGATCCCCATAGTCTCGTAGAGTAGGCATACTTCTCCCCCTTCTTCTCTTCTAAACTATCAATCTATTTAACCACCACCATCATCGTCCACCATCGACGCCATCTCCATAATCATTTACAAGCCAATCCACACCTGCCACCTACACCACTGTTGGTTTGTCATCCAGATTAGGCCCCAATATCATCCTAAGTTGAGAAGGCTCTGAATATCAAAAACCTAGATCTAGAAGTTATGGAACTATTCCAATAAGTTTCGTAATTTTTTGGCATTTAGAAAATATTTAGCAAATATTCTCCTTCAATTGTGCAGAACTATCCGCGATTCAAATCAACCCCAAGTTGGTTCATATCAGGTTTGTTGTCATGATCCGAAATAGGAATCATGATCGGCCATGCATCTCAATATGCTTGAGATACACGAAACCTTATTAGTACTTTCTACGTGTACGATGGCAAAATAAATAAATAAAATGAAGATTTGCTTTATTAAATTTAAAATTAATTGCAATTAATATAAAACAATGTTAATGTTTTATAGTCTCTAAACGAAATAAATAAATTTTAAATCATATTAATGCTGAATAAAATTAAACTAAAAATAACAATATTTATAACAATATGCAATAGGCATGCTCTTTAAATAATAACAATGATAACAATAGAGAGAGTCACAACTTGTAACCTTGCACGGTTTTAACATATTAACCGAAACGGTCCCGATCCCAGCCGGTTGATTGGTTTCGGCTGTTTCGGCCGAAACCCGATCCATTTCGGTCGGGATCGGCCGACGCCGATCCCGACCGAAACGTGTGGGAACGTGGCGGATCCGACCCCGGGGACATCAATAATTGATGTCCCCACCCCCCACCTACCTCTCTCCCTTTTCTCTCTCTCTATTTTTTCCTCTCTCTCTTTTCTTTCTTTCTTTCTTTTTTTCTCACGGATCTCTTACTCTCTTTCTCACTGGCGACTGAGTAGTGAGTAGATCTCCGTCTCTTTGGTGACCTCGACCTCCGGCGATGTTCTTCGACGACCTCGATCTTCGGCGACCTTGGGTAAGTTTTTTTTTTTCAGTTTTTTTTTCCATTGTGTAGCAGCTGCTGCTGCGCAACATGCTGCTGCAGCTCACAGTAGCAGCATAGCAGCAGTAGCATGCTGCTGTGAGCTGCAGCAATGCTACTGCAGCAGAGACTTCTCTACTGCTTGCTACAGCAGAAGCAGCAGTAGCTTCTCTGCTGCAGCAGCGCCTGGTGCTGCTTATGCAGTTATGCCTCATAAATTTTAAATTATTTTATATTTTATTTTGATTTTTTTTTTATGTTTTTTAGTTGCAGTTTTGCAGAGCTAAAATATCAATGGCTCCAAAAGAGAAGGCATATGATACCGACATTGGGTGGCAACATTGTAGCACTATTGGGCAAGATAAAAGACGCGTTAAATGCAACTGGTGTGGAAAGGAAATGAGTGGTGGTGTCAGCCGTTTGAAAGAACATTTAGCTGGAAGATAAGGAAATATAGCAACTTGCACTCAAGTGTCTTTAAAAGTTAGAAAACAGATGTTGGCTCATTTAATTGACAAAAAGAATGATAAATAATCTGCACAACAAAGAGAGTCAATGATTTGTGAAGAATTGATGCATAATCCTGTACACGTTGATGATGATAGCAGTGAGCAAAGTGAGGAGGATGAGGAGAGACAGATGAGGAGGGCAATAAAAGAGAGCAGAAATATACATAGAGAAGAGGAAGAGATGAGAAAAAACACTGGTGGTAACTTTCAGAGATCTAGATCAGTTAATATACGAGGAGAGAATATGGGGGCAGCAGTTCTACCCATAGGACTTTTGGTGTTACAGCAGAGTCTGAAAATATTGGATCAATGGATACGTATCTTCAGAAAAAAAGGGGTCGTACACAGATTTTAATTAAGACAGCTCTCAAAAGAATTAAAAATACAAAGAAACACATTGGTAGAGCTATCTTTAAATTTTTCTTTTACAACCATATTCCTTTCAATGTAGCTGATAGCCCTTATTATCACACTATGGTGGATGCTATACAATCAGTAGAGCCCGGTGTTTCCCCTTCTAGTTCAAATGATATTACTACTAAATATCTTGACTCAGAGGTAGATAAATTTCATACTTATATTGAGACATTTAAACGGTATTGGGATGAATTTGGTTGTACACTGATGTGTGATGGGTGTACACAAAACAGAAGAAATATAATTAATGGGGACAATATTTTTGAAGTCTGTGGATGCTACTGCTCATTTCAAAAATGCAGATTATATTTGTCAGTTGATGGATGAGGTGGTATAAGAAATCGGTGAAAAAAGAGTAGTCCAAGTGGTTACTGATAATAGGGCAAATTATAAAGCTGCTGGAAATTTATTGATGATTAAAAGATCTCATTTATATTGGACGTCATGTGCTGTACATTGTATTGATCTGATGTTAGAGGATATTGCAAAAGAGCCTGAAATTGACGTGGTCATATATGAAGGTCAGAGGTTTACAAATTTTATATATAACCATGGTTGGGTTCTTAATTTATTTAGGCAGATGACTGGTGGTAGGGAGATCATCAGACCTGACGTCACTAGATTTGCCACTCACTTTTTAGCCTTGGAGAGCATCATGCGCTACAAGGATAATTTTATGTTGATGTTTACATCACAGGAATGGTCTATGAAAATTAAGAATATGAAACCTAAAGATAAATCTTTAGGTGAAACTTTGAAAAATATGGCTCTTGGAAATACATCTTGGGATAATATTACAATTGCCACTACAGTATTTGAGCCTCTTGTCAAAGTATTAAGAATTGCAGATAGTGATGACAAGTCTGAGATGGGTTTTCTTATATGAGGCAATGGACATAGCTAAAGAATCAATAAAAAAAAAATGTGGGCCAAAGTTATAGGAAGTGGTGGAAGATGATTGATTTTAGATGGAACAAACAACTACATAGAGATATATACGTTGCTGGTAAGCATGCTTTTAAGTTTTAAGTTTTAATTTACTTTTATTTATGAATATTTAAAAATTTGAATGTTTACAAATTTTAAATTTCTAAAGGGTATTTTCTTAATCCAAGATTTCAATTTTCTAAAAATGTCAATAATGATAGTGAAGTCTTGTTGGGGGTTAGAAACCCGATATTCATAAACAAATCATGTGCGATAAAGAAATAAGTTATGATTCAATTAAATAATTTTATTATTATTTGTTTTAAGTTTTAACTTTCAATAATCAACATAATCAATAAGCTAATAATATATTTCTGATTTCAGATTGAGAGATGGGCAATTCAGTACTGCTAAAGTTGCTGCAGCTATATCTCATAATACTTCAGCTAAATGGTGGTCTATTTATGGATGGGAGGAGGCACCAAATTTGACGCCAATAGAAAAGAAGATTTTAAGTCAAATTGTGTCTTCATCAAGTGTGAAAGAAATTGGATTACTTTTTCCTTAATCCACACAAAAACACGCAACCGATTGACAATGGAAAGATTGGAGAAGTTAGTTTTTTGTCATTATAATATGAGATTGAGGGAAAGAAATTTAAAAAGAAAGGCAGAAAATGAACAATTGATTGATTTAAATCATATTTTTGATGAAGAACACCCCTTGACTCAATGGATCAGAAAAATAGAGGATAGGTTATTAGATGACAGAGATAATCCATGGTTAGATGAAATATTGGGAGAGACCACGACGAGGGCAGAGGTTGGTACGAGTCATTCAGCAGCGAGAGATAGTATACCTACTAGTACTAGTTATAGTCCTGATGATACATATGGTGGTGAGATCATTCCATCTATATTTGTTGAGGAAAGTCAAGGAGGCATAAGGAGTGAATACAGAGAAACTGAGGATATATATACATATCAGCGACGTCGTCATGAGATGCATTTTGGTTCCTATGATTATGGTACATCGAGTATTTATTGTTTGGAGCTATCATAAGATTCATATGCTAGTTATTATCCTCAGTATCCTTAGTATACTCAGGCACAAGATCCAAATGCTGGTTATTATCCTCTTCAAACGCAAGTCACACAACAAGATCCATACAATATGACTAGTATGATGGAATCACTTTTTGTAGCATCAGGTCCCAGACATCAATATTTATAAACTTATGGTGATTATGATGATGAAGACTATAGAAATTTACGAGAATCAGTTCGGTATTCAACAAAGTTTTAAATTTTGAGTAAGTTAATACATTTTTTTTTAACTTTTTAGACTTCATATGTGAGTAATTTTTGTTTTCTTATTTTTTGTCATTTTTTCTAAATTTTTCTGCATTTTTAAATAATATTTAAAATTTTATATAATTAAAAAATAGTCTGATCCGATACGAACGACCGATACGTATCGTTTTTTTGGATGGCCGATACCGATCCCAATCCCGATATTGGGAACCTTGATATTTATAATGTCATATGTCTCAATGGGTCTAAACCATG
The DNA here is from genome assembly GCF_048772165.1 of Typha angustifolia. Lineage (NCBI taxonomy): Eukaryota > Viridiplantae > Streptophyta > Magnoliopsida > Poales > Typhaceae > Typha > Typha angustifolia. The sequence goes on from NC_133248.1 coordinate 5,071,860, forward strand.
TGGATCCACATCAACTAGAAGTCACCTCGAGATGATGCTCGGGACTTTTCTTTATAACTGATCTGGTTAGGGTCATCAGATGGTATCACTATGTGATCAACATACTCTATCTTTTCCACTAACCGTTGAGAGAAGTTAGAGTCAGTTAGGAAATTTCTCATTCATCCTAGGACTGTTCCCTAACCCCGCTAGAGTTACCTAAGAAAGTCACCACAGTGATCTGATTTAGGACTTTTTCCCGAACTTCCAAATCGACTTGAGTCACCACGGAAAATCGCAAGTGATTTATACCGGGACTATTATCTAAGTTGTACCAATACTAGTCTCATTTTTTTTTCACTAAATTTAATATTTGCATAAAGTATAGTGATGCACTGAGTATAATGATTAAATGCACACAGAAAATATAACCATTAAATTTTCGCATGTACGGATGAAATAAATAGATTTGCACACAGAAATTGTAATAATTAAATTTTTGCACGTAAGAGTGAAATAAATAATTTGCACACAGAAAATTTATATAGTCTGACAAATGTACGAAATATAATAAAATAAATATGTGAGTGAACCCACTCACTTGAGTTTAGGCAAGACAACCGAAATCTCAAATCTATAGCTCACGTACTAAAAATCACCACCTTTAATAATAAATAATAATAAATTTTTTAATTTAAGTAATATCAATATTTCTAAAAGTTAAAAACTAAAAAAAACTAAAATGAGTTTAATTTACCCATTGGATTGGGTTGGGCTATTTTTGGCCCGGCCCATTCCAAAAATGGAACTAATCAGGCTGGGCCAAGGCCTAGCTGAGAAAATGGATTGGGCTGCGGGTTAGCCCGTAGCCTATCCAATTTAAATTGGTTCGGGTCGGGTTCCTTGGATTCGGATCCAGCCCGACCCGAATCCAACAACCTAATAGGAGAAGGCTAGATTCAGGTTGCCCGAGTCTGTCTTCTCCAAGTCGAAGAGAGAGAGAGAGAGAGAGAGAGAGAGGAAAAGAGAGAAAGGAAAAGAGAGAGGAAAAGAGAAAGACGCCGACGGCTACCGCGGCGACGGTTCGCCAGCCGCACCCTCAGCTCCCCAACACCCATACGGTGCCGCCGTCCTCGCGAGGTGGAGGAGAACCCGCGAAGGGCGGTCGATCCCATGACCGATGGCGACCGGAGTCACGAGGGCTCTAACGGTGAACGCCCACGGCACGAGGCCAACAGCAAGATGCTTTCAGACTGAGCGGCTGCGACTCGAAGCCGCCGACCGGCCAGATTTGCCGATGAAGCCGAAGAACCCCCAAATTAGGTATTTTTAATTTACTTTATTAAATTGAAATTAAATTTGAGGGGTGGGAGAAGGTTTACCAAGGAGTCACGTGGTGCCCTCTGATGGCTTCGGCGACGTTCCGGCAGGCCGATTCCACGGCGTGACTTCAACGGTGAGGAAGAAGAAAGCGAAAGAGGGGAGGAAGAAGAGAGAGAAGAGGGGAAGGGCTTTCTAGAAAGAGAAATCTAGATCTAATCCGATCCGGATTAGGCGTGATTTCTCTCTGTGCCTCGTCGCGTGCCGGAGTGGGAGAGGGGAGGGGCTGCACATGTAGAGCACGTGCACCCTCCCCTCTCTCAACCCCTAAATTTTTTTTTTCTCTAATTCTTACATTTGTACTAGGCAAAACTTCTAAGGAAAACTTCTATCGGAATTTGAAATTGAACTTTTCTTTCTCAGTTCTGTGTATGCCATTAAAACCCCATAAGTGTCATTAGAGTGCAATCTAAGCTTCCTTTCCTGTGCCTATGTTGCATTCGAATACTATCTGATAGAGGCTATTGAATTTGCTTTCTTTTCATTTTGATTTTTAATCTCTTTGCATAATCTGATTTTCTTTAAGTAGTGTTCCTTGAGATTGTATACATAAATCTAGTTTGTACCAACTCTAATACAAGTGATTTTTTTTTATTCACGAATTTGCCATCACAAAATAATTGCACTAATATTTTTCCCTTTGGCAATTTCATGACAAAACACTAACCTAAACAAATCTCTAAAGTTTTCAAAGAACCTAGAGTTGAGATAACATACTTATCTTTGAAAAGAAAGCTCCTGCAAAGATCACAAATATTAGAAACTCTGTGAAACAGAAGTGTATAAATAAGAAATTAGTTTGATAAATGATTTTCAAATTAAACCCCAAATCAATTTTTCACACTTCAAATTCAACAATAAAAAAATTCAGCACATGAAATTGAACTGTTTTCAAATTTGGTACACTAATCGTTGATCATTCATATTAGGTACCCATATTCATGATTTCTACCACAGCACAAGAGACATTGGCTTTTACCAATGCTGTGCCAGAATGGCTTTGCAAGAAGCGCCAAGAAAAGGTTATATCTCAATACATTTATATGATTATTCTACTGCGTGGAACATTTAGATGGTGAATGAGGCCGATCATGTTGATTTCCTGCAGCTATTCTCTGGTGAGGCACTGTTTAGCCATTCTGATCTCATGAAAGAGGACAAGCTTTGTCTATTTTCCTTATTATACTCCACAGACTTGCTGTAAGAACTTTTCCAACATTTATGATTATTTTGTTGATCTATCATGACAAAATTGTTGAGTCAATACTTGGATAGTTTTCCTTGTAAGTTCTTATTTGCTTGCTGCCTTACATCTTTAAAAAGGGATGCAATAGAGAACAATACGATTCAAATTTCAATGAGACGAACAGTTACATGGAGTCCCTTTCCATTTGAATTAGATAAATTACAATTTCAGTTAAATTTTTTGTTCTTACATTTTGGAAAGATGAGTAATTTTGATTGTTAGCCCAACTTTTTTGACTTCATTTTAGCTTTCCAATGTTGTTCTTGTTCAAATATTAAGTACTACCTTGAAGGATTGATGACTTCTAATTTGATATTTATGATAGTTATTGTTTGTTCTATGTTAATTCTCATATGTAATTGCATGATTATGTTTTAACAAAGATTTTAGTGTTCATTTTGGGGTTTATGGGAAGCCTATGTATAGCTAGGAAATCGTATTGTATATTTACACTAGTAGTGAAAACGACTCTTATGAGTGTCCATCATCATTTAAAAAGATAAATGGCTCGACTCGTAATCGTTCGAAATCATAAATTTTCTATCCTAATCATATGCTATATTGTTTTTAGAAAAAAAATATGGTGGTTTTAGGCTTTCGTTCTAGAGTTTGTGGGTTAAACATTGTCCTTGAGTATAACATTTTATAGTTTTTTGATGCATTGAAAAGATGAAAATGTAGGATATTGATTCGCTGATTTACTTTGACATTTGATTGAATTTCTAGACTATAGAAGCTATTAGTATTGTGTATGAGATAAAAATATCTCGAGATTCCTCTTCCTTAAAACGTGTAAGATTATTATCTGTTGTGGATGCATTAATTTCAAATCTAACAACAGACTTATTGGAGTGACCTTATTCTATTACATGGAGCATATTGTGAAAATTGATAGGATTTCTAATTTGACTAGTTTTGGAGAAGGAATGTCAAAGTCCAAGTCAAAGATAAAGTTGAACGAAATCCAAGTCCATTTAGGAAAACCCAATCCTACTAGGCTTAGAAAAACCAATTAAAATTAAACTTTGGAAATCCGAGTAGGAGATAGAAATCCTAATTCTACTTTAACTATGAAAATCGATCTCAAGTCGGTGTGAAGAAATTTGAGTAAGAGTAGAAAATGTTAAAAGGACGAAAAATACAATGACACAACTTTTTTTAACATAAAAAACTTCTTAATACTTTTGAGAGAAAAAAAATCTATGGATCCATCCAAACCAGGTCAGTCTATATCATATTTTCGTATCTTCGTAGAAATAAGTACTTATAATTCCTTAGACAGTCCATCATCTAAGTCTTGTTCGAACTGTCTCGATTAACTACTCTATTATAAGATTGCCTCTACGTTTGGTTCATAGTTTGTCGCTACAGATCACGTCTCAAACTTTTTGTGTTGGTGATGGTGGTCGATGTAGACTAGATTCAACTCCTTCGATGCTCTTGATCAATCTCTGATGTAGAACTAGCATTTAGAAATATGTAGAAGCTCTTATCACATAGATAGGAATTTAATTTCGGGAAGGTACTAGATAATTTTTCTAAGTTGTGACCAAAACTCCTAGAATTCACATGATGGATATCTCAGCCTTTGGCTTTCAATCTCTTAAAGGTGAGAAACATCTATGATTCATGCTCAAAACCGTTTCTTATTTTGAACTTTTGTTTGTTATCCTGCGCATGCCGTTTGGATGCCACTTAAATTTCCTTTGGATCATTTCAATCTTTCAAATGCCATTAACTCCGTTTAGGTGAGATCCTAAAACTGAAGCTTTGATAATCTTTTCATAAGTTATTGGATTTGACCATACACACGAATCTAATTTGTACAAATAAAATAAAAATAATTTTGTTCACGAATTTGCCATTACAAAAGTTATTGCTCTTACATATTGTATGACAAGGATAGTCCTGCAGCAAATCTGCCTATGCTGAGTGTTGGCACGGCAGGCTATGCCATTGGCACAAGAATCATGGACTTCATAGCATGGAGTCCAAGTCCATGTAGAGAGAGGAGTATAGGGAGGAAGTCAGCATTGCGAGTTGTTGGTAGAAAGGAAAGGTCACCACCTCGCATGCAGTGGAAGGAGAAGATAGGCTATGAGGTTGAGAAAGTTTTAGAGAGGTAGAGGATCATTTGAGATGTTGCTGTCAGGAAATAGATGAGAGACTGCCAGCAATCTATCGACATGTCCATCCATGCTATATCAAATTGAGGAGTTATATTTTGTATATTTTTCCCTCACTATTACTTACCATAGTAATGAAGCTAAAAATCTTATCAGGATGGCATGGCAGGAGCCAAGCATAGTTCTTTCTCCTCATTGGAGTCTTAGGCTTGGTTCTGTTGTTCAGTTACTTCAATGTTGGCATGCGGACAATAAATGCCTAATTGTATTAGAGGTACATCTTTCACCTTTTCACTAGATTAAATAGCCAGTTCATGAATTTTTGGTGGTGATCTATTAGAATATCTTTCTTTTTGCACTTAAACAATTATTTTGTTTGAATTTTTATCCATCTATCTTTTCTAATAGACGGATAACATGCAGCAAGGAATTAATCCTGAGGTGGCCCTTCTGCCTTACAATTCAGTGGACATGAAAGTCCTCCAATGTTCTTTTCTTTCTGGAATAAAGTAAGTGGAAGACTTTCTATACTTGTTTTCCTTGTTACTTACTATATACAAACACATTTTATCTGTAGATATGATAGGATCAGATGACACACAAGTACCATAAACCTGATTACTCTTTTAGTACGTAAACATGTCGATATAGCTTTTGGCACTTTGCAATTAGTACTCTTTACCATATTTGGATGTAGAAGACTATCATTCAAGGTTTTAAGTTCACGGTACGCCTTTCTACTGAGAATAAGGTGCCACTTGGCACAAGGGTAGATCAGAACATGTTGTCCCTAGTAATTTTACCATCTTCATCAAGGTGTTAAGGAGAGCATGAAAGGTCAGAGAGGGGTTAGGGAGATAGGCACCTTGTTGCAACAACGAGATCCGTGATATGAACTTGGTCGGATTGGATCTATTCACGGCACATTGGGCTCGCTGGGTCAAGCCTAGTTATCTAGTTTAGTCATTTATATTTTTTTAGCACGAGTCATAAACTCAAGTACCTGCTAATTATGGATTGAACTTATTAATTCATTAATTAGGACTTGTTAAGTCAATTAATTATTTTATTCGAGTTAGAACATATATTATGAGTTCGAGTAGCACTTGGACAAGCCAAATCACTTAGTTGATCGAGTTTGAATCTAAGTCAGTCGAAGGTTAGCCTTTTTATATATATGGATCGCAACCCTAATTTCCTCTAAGAAAGAATTATTTGCCTGAGCCCTTGTTGCCTCTATCTCCCTTCTCCTCTTGGTTGTCTGGCTTCACCTCCTCCCTCCTTCACCAATCGATACCACATCTTTTGTTGCAAAGTTTCGTCCAGCCACTAATCACCCTTTTTCTCTCTCTCAATCTCTATTATCTAATTACCACACGAGAACTTTAATTTCTGCACTAATTTAGCCAATGAGGGCAACAAGACTACAAACTGGACAAAGCCGATTCAACCATGATAACTCGAGTTGTATTAATTTGGTATGAGAGCTACCTTTCTTCGGACCACCATGGCTACAACTATAAGAACCGGAAAAAAAAACTATCACATGCATTGCTCATGCGATCTCTTCTTTTTCTCTCGCACATTTTGTGACGAGGTGGCCACGAAATCCTCGGCTGAATCCTAATTGAAATTGGGATTGGCCTTATAAAACAAAACCCTAACCCTAAATTAGAAAGGACAAGCTGAAACTCCCCTTTCTTCCTCTCCCAATCTTCTATTTCTCATCGGAGTCACGTCTTCGGATCAACGCACTAAAGCACCGTTGGAGTAATTGGAGATCGCAACTCGACTTGCCTGTGAGTGCTCTCCTATCCCACAAAGTTAATTAAAATTAAATAGGCTAGAAGTGAAGTATCTAATTTGTGGGGTTGTGCCTTTTTCAGTGAAATCACGCTGGCTGGCGGCTTCGAGTCATTGCCGCTCTATCACTAGAAGTTTCACGCCGTTGGCCTCGTGCAATAAGTGTTTGCCATGGATGCAAGGTCCTTCACGGTCGACTACCATGGCCGATCTTCCCTCTCTTTGTTTAGGTCGTTGAGGCCTCAACGAAACGTTGGTGTGGTCAAACGAACTACCGGCGCCAGTGATCACTGGTGATTTCCTTTCCTCTTCCTTTCATTCTCTCTTTTTCTTTCCTCTAGTTGACCTCCTTGAGGAAGAAGGCATGGTTGGGCTCGGGTTCATCCATGATTAGTGGTGGGTTGGGCTTTGGTCCAGCCTAATTATTAAGAATTGTATGGGCTGTGCGGGCCAGCTAGCCTAACCCTTTGGGCTTAAACTAGCCCATATTTTAGCCATCTAATTAGTTTGAAGTTTCAGAAATCATGATATTTATTAAATTAAAATTATGTTATTTATTTAATTATTAAAAGTGATTTTTCTTCACACGTGGAGTAGAGATTTCAGTTATTTGACCTAGATTCAGGTGAGTGGGTTCACCTATATATTTATTCGTCTTGTACTTTGTGCTTTTTATCAGAGCACGTATAATTCAATGTGTAAATACATTATTATATTTCTGTGTGCAAAATATATGATTAGTGTATTACTATACTTCGTGCAAATAGCCATTAAAATAATCATGAATATTAGTGGGAAAAACATAATTGATACGTGATAGGACTTTGACAACAGACACGTGATACGATTCGGACTTTACCGATGTCATCTCAAGCAGGGAGTCACTTTAGAAGTGTTTTTGTTTCTTGTTTTAGTATTTAATTTCCATGAAAATAAGTTTTTTGTAATTCGCGTTCGAACGCGGGTGGAGTGAGTTCGAACGCGGTTGTGAATGGGGTTGTGAACGTGGGTGAAGAGTGTACATTGTGTGTTCGAACGCCCTGTTCGAACGCATTGTGAACATCTGCATCACGTTCGCAAATCCAAAGAAGTGGGAAACAGGCGCGTTTGATCGTGCGTTCGAACGCCTGCATCGTGTTCGCAATTCTAGAGAAGAGCGAACTTGGTGCATTCGAATGCGGTCGGGTGCGTTCGAACGCGGTCGGCGAAATTGTATTGTTTAGGGTTAATTTTGAGTTGTTGGTTAGCCTCTAAAAGGATGTGGATGGCAACTAGAGGTCATTATTGATTATTGAGAATTGAGTTTTACCTTGCCTCCTTCGTCTTCTTCGCTCCCGTTCTCTCAATCCCCGACGACGCCGCTTCTAACCCCCTTCGGTCGGCCAATCACCCTAGACCTTCTTCCAATGTATCCAATACTTGCCCTAACCCTTCCATCGACCATAACCCTTCCTCCACCACTTTTCACCGGTGCCACCCCATTAACGCTGGTCCTCCACCAACCACCATTACCTAGGATCACGTGCCTCCATCCATGGATTCTAAACAGATCATCCTGACCTTCGTCCACTAATCGGACAATATCTTGAGATCCCCACATCCGATTCGCCTAAAACTAGATTTGTTGGAAAGCTCTTTTCTGGGGCTACAACATATCAAAATTTCACGTCGATCCGACGGCGGAATATTTTGGGATCTTATTTCAAAGTTCCGTGCTAGATCCAGTCAAGATCAAAGAATTGTAAGAGATCGAACCTTAGCCTAAGGGGAGATCGTATCAAGCTTGGTATCAGAGCCACCATTTCTTGGACACACACTTCCTATGATGACAACCAGAGCCATGGCTGTATGGCGAGATAAGGAAGAAGAGATCCTTCCAATAAAGGAGGGGGAAATAGTTGCGGGGACTTTCACCTGCGGAACCGCCCGATCAAATCGGAATACGGAAGAACCTAGTGTTCAAGCCTTGTTGGGGTCTCTTTTCGAACAGATGGCCATCAATAATCAAATGATGATGGAGATGATGCGGGAAATACGGGTGTGGCCGAAACCTTCTTCAACAAGTAGGGCAATCGCAAGGCAGCATGGGGAACCCTCCGCAATATACCCAACATCCTCCACAGCCTCCTCGTTCTTCACAAAAGTAGGGGAGAGTTCGGCTATCCAGCAAGATCGAGCTTCTACACCTCGACCCATGGTCAGTCGCAACTGCGGTTGGCTACAATGGGATCCTCAACCATTGTAGCAGCCCTTGGAACCTCCAAATCTTCCTATGCACCATTCCTTTCCCGATCCCTGCAGAAACGGTGAAGAGTCCAGCTTCAAGGAAGCAGTTTCCTTCGGTGAGCCCGATGGTTGGAAAGATTCTTTCGACGTCAAAACAGAGTTCTTCGACGAGTCGACAACCGTGCGAACCACTATTGAATGGAGGAAGACCATGCATGGCCGCTGGATATCCCTTATCCGAAATTCTCATCAGTGGTGAGGAGATGATACAGAACCGCAAGTTCTAGCACTTGGGCCATCTTACACCACCTTCTTTTGCAACCACAGTGAGTCAGCAACCAGGAAGAAATTGTGTATGGCCTCTAGTGACCTTCCACCATTCTCCTCGGTCAATCGACAGTCGACCACGACAGCGTCATCATCGGTGATGACGTTGCAGCTCCCCGCCAAGCTACAACTCAAAGGAGAAGGCTGCGATCTTCCACCTATGGCAGCACTGACCGCCGACAGCCCCATAAAGACCTCGTGGGCTACTGCTTTTCTCACCCAGATGGCCGAAAGCTTCCTACCATGGCTGCGACTAAGTGAAGAAGTAGATGAAGATTTTGTTTTTGTCAACCTTAGTCTTCCACGGTAGTCAACCGCCACCACCCCAAGAGGGACCTCACCAGCAGCTATTTTAGTATTCCAGATGGCCGAAGGCTCCTTGCCGTGTGTGCAACGGGACAGAGAAGGACCTGAAGATTTTATTTTTTAGGCCAACTTTGGCCTTCCTTCGCCGTCGACCGCCACCACACCGCCAGGAACCCTGCCAGAGCAATTGTCGGAGGTGGTCACTACTCAACCATGGCTGCCACCTGCTAAGCAACTCCTATGGCAATGGTTGATGGAGATGGAATTATGGGAGAAATATTAGAGATTTTAATTTTTTTTTGAAGTCCCTAAGTGGTTAGAATTTCAAGAAGGCTACATTGTTGGGCTTGACTAGGTTGAATTGCTAGACATGAGCTGGGTTGGACCTAAGAGCCAAAGGGGTCAAGTCAAGTGTGAGTCATCTCTGGACTTGGGGACTCAGTTAAGTCAAATAAGGGATATGATCAAAAACCCTCTACTTGACTTAAGTCGAGTTTGCTTATACCAAGATACATTTGACTTAGATCCTAATCCATGGAGTGGGCAGAACGATTATGAGCACAACCAACAATCAGTTCGGCTAGTTGAACCTAACTCAAGTCACTGGGAGGACCTAATCTGGATCCACCAACTACATCTAACTCGACCTCTTGAGTGCAATCAAATGCACCAGATTTATATTGCTGAACTGACATTGAGTTAATTGGTTTGACCACTCGAGACCAAGTGGACTCAATGTAGACGGACTCGAATTTCACCTTGGGCCAGTAGGAGTATAAGTATCCAAGCTCAACTGAGGATGACTCCCTTTGAGGCGGTTTATGGTCGCACTTCTCTTGCCTTGCGTGCCTACGATAGACTTGCGGCAGCGGATAGGAGCGAGCTTGACTTGGAACTTGCTGATCGAGATGAAACATTGAGACGGCTCAAGATGCACCTAGCAACAGCCCAAAATCGCATGAAACAAACTCATGACAAAGACTAGCATGAGCGAGAATTTGAGGTGGATCAATGGGTGTTTGTTCGAGCTCAACCTTACCGGCAATCCATATTGGAGACCGAAGTGCTGATCGAGTGGCTAGGCAAGCCCACTGACGAGTCTACCTGGGGGCTAGAGTCAGATATCATGGATCGCTTCCCAAATTTCAAACCTTGAGGACAAGGTTGCGGAAGCGTGGTGGATTGATACGCAGGTGGAGTGAGTTCGAACGCGATTGTGAACGCGGTTTGTCAGAATCACAAAAAAAAAAAAAAATTAGGGGTTGAGAGAGGAGGGTACACGTGCTCTGCACGTGCAGCCCCTCCCCTCTCCCTCTCCGGCACGCGACGAGGCGCAGGGTAGAATCGTGCCTAATCCGGATCGGAGTAGATTAGGATTTTTTTCCCTAGTCTATAAATTATAAACCCTAATCCCCTCTCTCTCTGCTTAACTATCTCAGCCCCCCTTCTCTCTCTTCTTCTCCTCCGTTTTCTTATCTTTTACTCATCGTCGGAGTCACGCTGTGGAATCGACCTGCCGGAGCCAACGGAGACCACCACGTGACTCCTTGGTAAGCCTTCTCCCATCCCTCAAGTTTAATTTCAATTTAATAAAGTGAATTAGAAATACCTATTTTGGGCGATTTCGGTTTCGTCGGCAAATCAGGCCGGCCGGCGGCTTCGGGTCGCAACCGCATCGTCACCGAAAGCTTCGTGCTCCAAGCCAGTGTCGGTGATGTCTTCTAAGGAGCCCTCGTGGCCCCAATCGCCGTTGGCCTCGGCGTGGGCCGTCGGTGGTGAGTTCTCCACCTCGTGAGGACGACGAAGTATAGAGAGAGAGAGAGAGAGAGAGAAAGGAAGCCGGTCGTGACCCGCCGTCGGCAGAGTCACCGGCGGCCACTCTCTCTGATTTTCTTCCCTTCCTCGCGTCGGACGCGAGAAGGGAGAAAAAAGGGTGGGTTGGGCTCGGGTTTAACTCGAGCCAACCCTTTTTCTTTTAAATTTGGGTTTGGGTTCGGGTTTGGATTTCAGATCTACAGACCCGACCTGAACCAATTAATTGGATGGGCTGCGGGCTAAACTGCAGCCCAATCCATTTTCTCGGCTGGGCCTTGGCCCAGCCCGATTAGTTTCTTTTGGCTGAGCTTTGGTCCAGCCCAATTAGCTTCATTTTTGGAATGGGCCGGGCCAGCAGTAGCCCAGCCCAATCCAATGGGTAAATTAAACCCATTTTAGTTCTTTTTAGTTTTTTTAAAATTTAAAAATATTGATGTTGTTCAAATTAAATTTTTTTATTATTATTTATTATTTAAGGTGGTGATTTTTAGTACATAAGCTAGAGATTGAGATTTCACTTATCTTGCCTAGACTCAAGTGAGTGGGTTCACTCATATATTTATTTTATTATATTTCGTATTTTTGTCAGTCCATGTAAATTTTTTATCTGCAAATTATTTATTTCACCCTTACGTGTAAAAATTTAATTGTTACAATTTTTGTGTGCAAATTTAGTTATTTCATCCGTATGTGCGAAAATTTAATTGTTATATTTTCTGTGTGCATTTAATTATTATACTCAGTGCATCACCATACTTTGTGCAAATATTGAAATTTGTGGAAAGAAAAATGAGATTAGTTTGGTACGACTTAGAGAACAGTCTCGGTATAAATCATTTGCGATTTTTCGTATTGACTCAAGTCTATCTGGAAGTCGAGGGGAAAGTCTAGGGGAAAGTCTTAAATTAGATCACTACGGTAACTTTCTTAGGTGACTCTGGTGGGGTTAAGGAACAGTCTTAGGATGAATGAGAAAATTTCCTAGGTGATTCAAACTTCTCTCAACGGTTAGAGGAAAAGACAGAGTGTGTTGATCACAGGGTGATACTATCTAATGATCCTAACCGGATCAGCTATGAAGAAAAGTTTCGAACGTTATCTCGAGATGACTTCTAGTTGATGTGGATCCACAGGGTTTAGACCCATTGAGGCATATGACAGTAGAAATATTGCAAAGATGTTAATATCTTAAAAACGTGCAAGGTTACAAGTTGTGACTCTCTTTATTATTATCATTGTTATTATTTGGAGAGCATGCCTATTACATATTGTTATGAATATTGTTGCTTTTAGTTTAATCTTTTTCAGCATTAATATAATGTAGAATTTATTTGGTTTTCGAGTGGATTCTACTCACTGAGCTATAGTTGTTGGCTCATGAATTCTATTTTTTTGTATTTATATATCCATTTCAGGTAATAGTCAGTGGGGCAACTGAGTGAGATGTACCTAAACTCTACCTCCACTTAGGATTCATCTATTTATTTTTTCGCTCTTTTAGATTTTATGCTTTAGATTAGAAGTTTTATTTATTTAGTTTAGAGACTCAAAAACATTACTATTGTTTTATCTTTATTGTAATTAATTTTAAAAATTAAATAAAAAACATTTTCATTTTATTTATTTATTTTGCCATCGTACACGTAGAGAGTATTAATAAGGCTTCGTGTATCTCAAGCATATTGAGATGCATGGCTGGTCATGATTCCTATTTTGGGCCCGTGACACGGTTGTGAACGGGGTTGTGAATGTCGGTGAAGAGTGTGCATTGTGCGTTCGAACGCCCTGTTCGAACGCACTGTGAACGCCTGCATGGCGTTCGTAAATTGAGAGAAGTGGGAAACAGGCGCGTTCGATCGCACGTTCGAACGCCTGCATCGCGTTCACATTTCTAGATTAGAGCAAACTCGGTGCGTTCAAACGTGGTCGGGCGCGTTCGAACGCGGTTGGCGAAATTGTATTGTTTAGGGTTAATTTTGAGTTGTTGGTTAGCCTCTAAAAGGATGTGGATGGCAACCAGAGGTCATTATTCATTATTGAGAATTGAGTTTTACCTTGCCTCCTTCGTCTTCTTCGCTCCCGTTCTCTCAATCCCCGGCGACATCGCTTCTAAGCCCCCTCGACCGGCCAATCACCCTAGACTCTTAGGGGTGGCCCTCTCCTCCTCCTTCCAATATATCCAACACTTGCCCTAACTCTTCCATCGACCATAACCTTTCCTCTACCACTTTTCACCGGTGCCACCCCATTAACGCCGGTCCTCCACCAATCACCATCACCTAGGATCATGTGCCTCCATCTACAGATCCTAAACAAACCACCCTGACCTTCGTCCACTAATCGGACGATATCTCGAGATCCCCACATCCGATTCGTCTGAAACTAGATTTGTTGGAAAGCTCTTTTTTGGAGCTATAACATATCAAAATTTCACGTCGATCTGACGACGGAATATTTTGGGATCTTATTTCAAAGTTCCGTGTTAGATCCAGTCCAGATCAGAGAATTGGAAGAGATCGAACCTTAACCTAAGGGGAGATTGTATCAATATACTATATATTCTTCGTGCAACTCCCTATAGTTATTCAAGTATATCTTGAAATCCAGGGAACATACCTATATCTGATCAGTATGTGATCTGTTTAGATGATTCTAGTGCGGTTAGATAACAGTTAGACTAGGAGTCTCCTTAAGATGACTCTAATCTCTCTATGATTAGTGGAAAAGATAGATTGTGTTTATTACATAATGACACCTCCTAGTGACCATTAGTATAAGAGAATGTGCTTTTATCACATAGTGACACCTTAAGGTGACCCTAATCGAATTAACTATAAGAAAAATACTCAAGCACATCTTGAGGTGACTTCTATTTGTATGGATCCTTGGGCAAAGTCCCATGTTGAGACATATGACATTAATATTGAGAGAAATTCAACATATTGACACGAAGCATGTTATGAGTTATGATTTACGTTCTTATTACATGTGCTGTTATTATTACTATTATGAACATGCTTATGGAATCGTGTTATATTGTTGGAGTTGGATTTTATTTAAAGTTCAAAATTTTAGATTTATTTGGCTTTTGAGTGGATTCCACTCACTGAGCATAGTTGTTGCCCCCGTGGAATCCCTCTTCTAATATTTAGGTACTGCTCTACGTGGCGATTGAGCGAGAGATGCACCGGGACCCCAGCTCCACTTAGGATTTTATTATTTTATCCATCGGTTGTATTAGATATTTAATTCTATACTAGATGTTATTTTAATTGATTGGAGACACATTATTGATGACATTGGTCTTTTTTATTGTTGGGTTATATTAATTGGAGTTAGTTGTTCATAATTAAATTCTTGTCATTGTGGATTTAGAAAAAATATTAGTTAAGGTTTGTGTATCTCATGTGTATTGAGATATATATTTAGTCATGATTCCGATATTAGGCCGTAATAATGTTGGTATCAGAGCCTAAGTTTGAGTCACCCTTTAGAGAAAATTGGAGGTCCGGTTGCATGAGTTCAAATCGCCGTGAGTTAATTTATTAAATCAATTTTATTCTTAACATTATTTCGATTTTGCAAGGACGCTATGTGTATGCACCGTCATCGTGGAGCTAGTGCCCAGAGGTTGTCTCCTAGCGAGAATAGGGATCAAGAGTCAAACCCTGAACCTACTCTAGCTTTTGCGTCTGAGCCTGTGACTACTCTTTCCTCTGTTGTAGATACAGTTCTCAATGCATTTCAAACTTTGATCTAGGCCATCAGAGGACAGACATCACAACCCTCTTCTATAGCAGAGGCTAGGCCTCTTAGCTTAGATAGAGGCACGATGTTTAAAAAATTCTTGAAGGCTCTACCTTTCTTCAAGTGAACAACCGATCCAATTGAGGTGGAAGCATGGTTACTTTGGATCGAAAAGATCTTGAAGGTTTTGAACTGCTCAGATGAAAAGGTTGCATTGACGACGCACATGTTTGAAGATCGGACAGAACATTGGTGGCAGATGATTGAGCATCAGTACTCAGGTAGGAAGGAGTTGACATGGAACAATTTTTAAAAGATCTTCGAGAAGTTCTACCTGCGTGCTTTGATTCAACGTTCCCAGTTTCCGTCGATCCTGAGTGGTATCCTAATCCCGATCCTGGGTTTCGGCTAAAACTAGATCCGTTTTGGTCGGGATAGGCTGTTTCGGCCGATCGTGATCGAAACGGGTGGGAACGGGTCGGATCCGACTTGAGGGACATCAATAATTGATGCCCCCCCAAACCCACCTTCCTCTCTTTCTCCCTTTTCTCTCTCTCTCTCTCTCTCCTTTATTTCTTTTTCTCTTTTCTTTCTTTCTCTCTCTTACGGGTCTCTTTCTCATCGATGACTGAGTAGATCTTTAATGACCTCGATTTCCGGCGATGTTCTTCGATGAAGATTCGACGATCTCAACCTTCGGTGACCTCGGATGAGTTTTTTTTTTTCAGTTTTCTAATTCTTTTCTTTCTTTCGTTTTTTTTTTCGTTGCGCACCTGCTGCTTCACCACAGCTGCAGTAGCAGTAGCACCTACAACAGCAGCAGGTGAAGCATAATGATCTTATTCTTATTGATTCATGAGCACCCACAATTTTTTGGATTCACGGATGGTGGAACACTTGGGATTGGAGTGGAACCCTTTGTGGGCTTCAATGTTGCTATATGAGATAGCACGATGATAAGGACGGAGGGCATGTGTTGCAAGATCTAGCTATACCCGTTGGCTCTTTGAGGAGCCGACTTGGTGTTGGGCGTGCAATGGCTTCGTGGACTTGGATCGATCACCTTCGATTTCGCTACCATGGCACTGAAGTTCATCCATGGCGGCCGCCAAGTCAAGCTACTTGGAGCACCCTAAAAGGAGGGTGAGAGCTCCTTGCAGTCCCTAGAAAGGCTGCCAAGGGCAGGATGCCGAGAGTACCTTATGCACTTAATTGTGGGAGCCAAGATGATGATATCACGACCTAAAATTTGGAATCATGACCGACCATATAACTTAATTTACATGAGATACATGGAGCTTTAACTAATATTTTTCTCAATCCCAAACTAACAAGAATTTAATTTTGAACAACTAACTCCAATAAATAAAATCTAATAATAAAGAAACACCAATGTCATCAATAATGTGTTACCAATCAAACTAAAATTATAGATGGTTTTACAATAAAATGTCTAATACAACTAATGGTCAAAATAGTAAAATCCTAAGTGAAGGTGGGAATCTGGTGCATCTCGCTCAATCGCCATGTGGATCAGCACCTAAAATATTAAAAGACGAAATCCGTGAGCCAACAACTATAGCTCAGTGAGTGAAATATATTCAAAAGCCAAATAAATCCGATTCCATAACATAACTTTAAATAATTATAAGTCTAATAATAAAAAAAATGAGAATCTTACTAAGCTTGCTTATGATAACAATAATAATAACAGTATGAGTAATAACAAAGTAAT
The DNA here is from genome assembly GCF_048772165.1 of Typha angustifolia. Classification (NCBI taxonomy): domain Eukaryota; kingdom Viridiplantae; phylum Streptophyta; class Magnoliopsida; order Poales; family Typhaceae; genus Typha; species Typha angustifolia. The sequence goes on from NC_133248.1 coordinate 5,088,550, forward strand.
TCATATCTCATAATATGGTTTGTGTTAATATGCGAAATTTCTTTTAATATTAATAATAGTGTCATGTCTCAATGTGGGACTGTGCCTGAGGATCCATATCAACTACAAGTTACTTCGATAAACGCTCGAATTTTTTCCTTATAGTTAATCCAGTTAGGGTCACCTGGAGGTGTGATAAACTTACCTTATTTTTTTCACTAACCATAGAGAGATTAGTCACCACAGGGAGATTTCTAATCTAGTCTAGGATTGTTCTCTAAGCACGCCAGAATCACTTAAACAGATTATATACTGATCAGGTATAGGTTTATTCTTTGGACTGATCTTTAATTATATCAGGGTCACCTAAATGGATCATATGTTGATCAGGAATAGGTCCTCTGGACTTCCAGGTAGTCTTGAGTCACCACGAGCAGATGCACGAAGAATATCTAGCTTGTGTCTGTTCTCAAAGTCCTATCACGTATCAATTATGTTTCTGCACTAATATTATCGATCATATAAATGACTATATGCACTAAGTATAACAATGTAGTAGGTTTTATATTTTGCACACATAATATAATAATGCACAAAATATAATAATGTATTTGCATGCAGAATTATACGTGATATGATAAAAAGCACAAAATATAAGACGAATAAATAAAATAAATACGTAAGAGAACCCATTCACATGTATCTAAGCGAAACGACTGAAATCTCTAGTCCAGGGGTAAAAAAAATCATCACATTTAATAATAAATAAATAACCTATTTCAATTTAACTAATATTATGATTTTTAAAATTTAAAACTAATTAAATTATTTAAATGGGCTTGCTTAAGCCCAAATGGTTAGGCTGGGCTGTGGTTGGCCTGCAGCTCACCAAAACCACTAAATAGTTTAGGCTTAAGGCCGAAACTTATTATTATTCATGGGTTGGGCTGTAGTTGGCTTGTAGCCCACCAAAAAAATAATCCATTTAAATGGGTTGGGCTAAAGGCCCAATCCCACTAATTTAAACCCGAACCCAATTAACATAAATGGGTTGGCTCGGGTCGAGCCCGAGCTCGCCCCCTGCTTCCTTTCTTGAGGGGTCGACAACTAGAGAAAAAAAAAAGAGGAGAGAGAGAGACCGGCGATCACCGTTGTCGGAGGTCCATTGATGGTACCCGATGGCTCCTCACCACCACAGCCACATGCTCAAAAAGGGAAGAGGTCGGATTAATCGTCGAGAGTCGGAGTCAACTTCATGGCCGACGAAGATTCAAGCCACGAAGGTTCCAAAGGAAGTACCCACGGCATAAGGTTGACGACACGAAGCTTCTGGGATAGGAGCGGCAGCAGCTCGAAGCCTCCGGCTGGTGAGATTTGTCGACTTGCAAACGCCTAATAATTAGGTAATTCTCTTATAGCCTATTTAATTTTTAATTAACTTTGAAGGTTGCGATCTCTGATTGCTCCGGCGATGCTTCGGCGTGTCGATCTGAGGACGTGCCTCTGATGAGAAATAGAAAAAGAAGAAGATGATGAGAGAAAGGGGAAGATGAGGGGGTTTCAGTGTGAGTTCTCCCCAATTTAGGGTTAAGGTTTGTTTTTATAAGATAAATCCCAATTTCAATTAGGATTAGGCCGAAGATTTCGTTGCCTCTTACTCGTCGCAACACAGGTGAGAGAAGGAGAAGGGATCACACATGCAGTGCACGTGAGCCCTTCCTCTTTTTTTTTTTTCTTTTCTTTTTCTGGTTCTCACAACTATTCCCAACAAAAAGAAATTTCATCCTTGAAATTAAAATTTACGAGTAAAATTTGTAGTGCAAACATTTTGCCTTTAAAATGCTTAAATGTCTCTACCTTATATATACTACTAAGTCTATAAAGTTTTGGCAGGTTAGGACAATATAAAAGCATACCTTGCACCAAAGAAGGCGACTTTTTGGCCCTTTCTTGAGTCAAAGCGTAGACTCTCCCCTTGCTCTCTGGTCTTGACCCTTAAACCCAACCTGCTTTGGTGGCTTTTGAACCAATGCTCTAATTTGAGTTGGTTGATGCTCTGTACCTTGTTGATGTAATGTTGAGTGCCACCCTCTACATGGTGCACGACAATCTTTTGAAATATATCTAGGTTTTCCACAGTTATAACAATTTCGAGGGCGGTCAATGTACCCAACCTTTAGTTAATGAGGTTGTCTACACCTTGAGCAGATCTTATGCTGGTTCAAAATATAGCTGTCTTTAGAAGAGTTTTTGGTTATCCTGGCCCTAGTAGTATTTTCTTTTCTTATCTTGATAATGCTGCTTGCTCTCTAGGCGAAGTTCTATGTTTCTCTTAGCAAGGAGCGCTTCTGAAACTATGTCAGGTAGCCTCTTGCATTGAAAAAATGAGATCATATCTTTGATGGCTGGTCGTAGCTTCCCTTCAAATAAGTTGACTTTCTCCTCTTCACTTGTTGCTAGGTGTGGAACAAACTGCAGCAATTTAGTGAACTTTGCCTCAAAGTCCACCACAGACATGCCTCCCTGTCTCATCTCGAAGAACTTTTTCTTCTTTAGGGCCCGGGGATAGTATTTCTCGAAGATCTTAAAATTATCCCAAGTCAGCTTCTTCTCTTGACTAATATACTGGCGCTCGATCATCTGCCACTAATGCTCTACCCGATCCTCAAACATGTAGGTTGTCAAAGCAACCCTTCGGTCCTTTGTTCAAACCAATACTTGTATTTTCTCGATCCGAAGCAGCCATGCTTCTGCTTCGATCGGATTAGTAGTCCCCCTAAAGGCAGGTGGAGACGCCTTTAGAAATTTCTCGAACACCGTACACCTATTTAGACTAAGGGGTCTTGACTTTGATGTAGCTGAAGTCTGTGATGACTGTCCTCTAATGCCCTAAAGAAGAGTGGAGCATTAGAACCACTGTATCAGGAGCAGTAACCGTGGTAGAAGTAGGAATGTAGGCAAGAGTAGGAATCTGGGCAGGAGCAGTTTGTAGTCCCGACCTTGGAATAGTAGTCGGTGCAAGAGCTGGCACTTGAGCAGGAGCCGGCTCTTGCTCTTTGCTTCTATCAAGAGATGAACTCTAGGCCGCAACTCCTCGTTGACGATGACATGCATACATATTGCCCCTTCAAGATTTATAGTAGAGACCAGTGGCACGCACCCCCCTCGTGCTAGTGGTATACCTTTTGTGCCAGTGGCATACATTTATAATATTTTTCATAAATTTTTTAGGATATTTAGAGCTATTTTTGGGTTTTTGGTATGTCAATCTTTTGTTTTTTTAGGTTTAAATATATGTATTAAAATTTAAAATCTACATTACAATGTTTTATCTTTAGATTATTTTTGTAAATAACCTATTTTATTAAAGATAAAACAACAGTTGAATATAAATATTATTCAACACATAATATGATTGAATACATTTATTAAAATTAATATTAATGATTAAACATTTCATAATATGATTGAATACTCCATAATATAATTGAACACATAATAACATTCAATACATAATTGATAATAGTTTAATAATTAAAACTAATATCTAATTGAACGTAAAATGACGAGGAGGATCAAAGACTTTATTTGCTAGCACAAGAATAACACCGGAATGTTGCGTTAAATACTGTCGATATTTTTCAAAATTTATCCACTGATAATATTGCTCGTTATAACGTCTCATATAGTCTTCATAGAAATAAGAATTTTGTAATTCTTCGATGATATGATATGGAGATTGTAGATATGGAGTATAATAAGGGTGTTGTGGCTCTGGTGGGTGATTGATATGATGGTAATGATGATAAACTCATATCATCTTATGGGCGCACCTCTCCTAATGTCTTGCTACCTATAGACTTAAGTCCTTCCCTTATTTAACTATAATCATATTGAGTTTGAGATGGTCACTTTTCTTTCTTTTGTCTCTAATAAATTCGGCTTTGTGGTTGTCTAAATTTAACAAATGAATTGTCATTCCAATTTTAAAAAATGACAAATAAGTTATCATTTCAAAAATGATGACAAAAGTTAATTGATAGAAATAAAAAAAATTAAAAAATGGGTTCTACATGTCATATCATATTTGTTAAGAAAATAAGTAAAATTGATTTGATAAAGATTGATGGAAATAGAAAAATTTTAAAAAAAATGTCTATACATTGACACATGACCGACACGAGGCTGTGCTGGACGGCACGTGGCCGTGCCGATCAACATGGCTCGGTAAGGCAGGCGTGCTAGTCGGCGTGCCAAGTGCCGTGCCCCTACTGGCACGGCAAGTGCCGGTCGACACAGGGCGTGCCGACCGGCACGACCATCCTTGGTAGAGATAAGAATAATTTCATTGAATATAACAAAATAATTTCGCAACGAACCGCTTGTGCAATCGGATCGGACCTCCACATGACTCTAAGGATGATTAGGATGACTAATTTTTAAACTTTGATACCAACATTGTCACGACCAAAAATTTAGAATCATGAGCGGTCATGTACCTCAGTGCGCTTGAGATACACGAAGCCTTAACTAATATTTTTCTCAATCCCAAAATAACAAGAATTTAATTTTGAACAGCTAACTCCAATAAATAAAATCTCATAATAAAGAAACACTAATGTTATTACTAATGTGTTACCAATCAAACTAAAATAACATATAGTTTAGAATAAAATGTCTAATACAATCGATGTGCAAAATAGTAAAATCCTAAGTAGAGGTGGGGTTTCAATGCATCTCGCTTAGTTGCTACGTAGATCAGCATCTAAAATATTAGAAGATAGAATCTATAAGTCAACAACTATAGCTCAGTGAGTGAAATTTACGCAAAAGCCAAATAAATCTGACTCTATAACATAACTTTAAATAATTACAAGTTCAATAATAAAAAAAAATGAGAATCTTACTAAGCTTGCTTATGATAACATAACAATAATAATAACAGTATGAGTAATAACAAAGTGATTCATATCTCATAATATGGTTTGTGTTAATATAATCAATTTCTTTTAATATTAATAATAGTGTCATATGTGGTGGGGACACCACTTTTCGTCATGTTTATTCTTGTAGGCACAAAAAGGCTGTACCTATGGCCCTTTGGCTTAACGAGGGTTGTAACTAGCCAGCCACCTTCTAGGGCTATTTTTGTCTTTTACTTTATTTTGTCTATATAAAGGCTTGTAATCATCTTTTATGGGTTAATGAATATTTGGAAAGCTTTTGCATATTGAGTGTTTGTTGGTGGATTCTAACGTTGATGGATTCCGACACCCCGATTGGTGGATTTCATGGGTTTAATTATTTTTCTCTACTTCTCAACTCTGCAATCGAGACGTCCTGCATCAGCTTTGGTATCAGAGCTGATGCACATCCCTACTAAACCTTATGCTACATCTACTACCCTTCCAGACATCCTTGTTGTGTCACATATCACCTCTCCTTTCCCATTTGCATCACAAGAAAAGATAGACGCTATTTTAGATGTTTAAATAACATCTACTGCAGAAGGAGGAGTTCACCGTTTTTTTGTTCAATGGCACGAGCAATTAGAGTCTAATTGTACATGGATCACTCGTCAGGAGTTACAGCAGTTTGACCCTGACATTTTAGAATACTATTAGAGCCACTCAACTGAGTCAAGTTTCTTCCACCTTGAGAGAGTTAATGGGGACACCACTTTTCGTCACGTTTATTCTCGTAGGCACAAAAGGGCTGCACCCGTGGCCCTTTGGCTTAACGAGGGTTGTGACTAGCCAGCCACCTTTTAGGGCTATTTTCGTTTTTGTCTTTTACTTTATTTTGCCTATATAAAGGCTTGTAATTATCTTTTATGGGTTAATGAATATTTGGAGAGCTTTTGCATATTGAGTATTTGTTGGTGGATTCCAACGTCGGTGGATTTCGACATTTCGATTAGTGGATTCCACGAGTTTAATTATTTTTCTCTATTTCTCAACTCTTCAATCGTGACATTGTCCTACATCAATATGTCTCAACTTGGAACTGTGCCTGAGGATCCATATCAATTACAAGTCACCTCGATATGCACTCGAGTCTTTTCCTTATAGTTAATCCAGTTAGGGTCACCCGGAGGTGGTACTATGTAATAAACTCACCCTATCTTTTTCACTAACTATAGAGAAATATTAGAGTCATCATAGGGAGATTTTTAATCTAGCCCGGGACTGTTCTCTAAGCATGCCAGAGTTACCTAAATGGATCATATGCTGATAAGGTATAGGTCTGTTCCCTGGATTGATCTCTAATCGTACTAGGGTCACTTAAACAGATCATATGCTGATCAGAAATAGGCCTTTTTTGGACTTCAAGATAGTCTTGAGTCACCACGGGGAGATGCACGAAGAATATCTAGCCTGTGTCTGTTCTCAAAGTCCTACCACGTATCAATTATGTTTCTTCACTAATATTATCGATCATATAAATGACTATATGCACTAAGTATAACAATGTAGTAGGTTTTATATTTTGTACACATCATATAATAATGCACAAAATATAATAATGAATTTGCACAGAATTATACGTGATCTGATGAAAAGCACAAAATACAAGACGAATAAATAAAATAAATACGTAAGAGAACCCACTTATCTGTATCTAGGCGAAACGACTGAAATCTCTAGTCCATGGGTCAAGAAAAATCATCACATTTAATAATAATAAATAACATATTTCAATTAAACTAATATTATGATTTCTAAAATTTAAAAATTTATTAAATTATTTAAATGGGCTTGCTTAAGCCCAAATGGTTGGGCTGGGTTGTGGCTGGCCCGCAACCCACCAAAACCACTGAATAGTTTGAGCGTAAGGCCCAAACCCATTATTTTTCATGGGCTGGGCTGCAGTTCACAAAAAATAATTCATTTAAATGGATTGGGCTAAAGGCCCAATCCCACTAATTTAAATGAATCGGGTCGGGTTTTTGGTTCCAAGACCAAACCTGAATCCAATTAACATAACTGCCCCTTGCTTCCTTCCTCGAGGGGATCGACAACCAAAGAAAAAAAAGAGGGGAGAGAGACACTAGCGATCACTGTTGCCGGAGGTCCATTGATGGTACCGGACGGCTCCTCATCACCACAACCTCATGCTCAAAAAGAGAGGTCGTATCAATTGTCGACAGTCGGAGTCAACTTCATGGTCGACGATGATCTGAGCCACGAGGGCTCCAAAGGAAGTACCCACGGCACAAGGTCGACGATGCAAAGCTTTTGGGACAGGAGCGGTAAAAGCCCAAAGCTGTCGGCCGGTGAGCTTCGTTGATCCACAAACGCCCAATAATTAGGTAATTCTCTCTTAGCCTATTTAATTTTTAATTAACTTTAAGAGGTGGGGGAGAACTCACAGACGAGTTGGTTTGCCATCTTCGATTGCTCCGGCGATGCTTTGGCGCGTTGATCTGAGGATGCGATTCCGACAATAAATAGAAAAAGAAGAAGATGATGAGAGAAAGGGGAAGAGGAGGGGGTTTTAGCGTGAGTTCTCCCTAATTTAGGGTTAAGGTTTGTTTTTACAAGATAAATCCCAATTTCAATTAGGATTAGACCGTAGATTTCGCGGCCTCCTCTTCCTCGTCACAACACGGGTGAGAGAAGGAGAAGGGATCGCACATGAGCCCTTTTTTATTTTTTCCTTTTTTTTCTGGTTCTCACTAATGATGAGATTTTACCTCCTTTACTGGCTGACTTGAAGGCTATTTTGCAAGAGTTAGAGGATGCGTTTGATCTGCCCTATGCCTCCTAGGACGTAAGATTATTGAATTGAAATCATGCCGGGGGCGGGTTTGGTGACTGTTCAGCCTTACTGTAATTCTTTTATCCAAAAAGAGGTCATAACCAAGATGATCCAAGAGATATTGTTCGCTGGAGTGATAAGACCAAATTAGGGCGCCTATCCTGCATCGGTCTTGCTCGTGAGAAAGAAGGATAGTGTGTTGATTTTGTGTGGACTATCGAGTGCTAAACGCTAACATCATCAAAGACTGATACCCAATACTGGTTATTGAAAAGTTGCTGGACGAATTAGCGGGTGCACGCTACTTCTTGTAGATGGACTTAAGGGCAGGGTACTATTGAATAAGAGTGGAATTGTCCGATGTGCACAAAAGCTCACATGAAGATGTTGCTAGCTCTGTCTTCCTACTTACCATACGCTGAATGGTCACAATATAGTATACCACTCGGCTATTGGCATGACCGTGCTTGAGGTTGTCTATGGCCGATCGCCACCCACATTGCGCACCTGCCTTACCTTGGCTTGAGATCGAGACGAAGTGCTATGAAGACTCAAGGTCATCTAGTTGTTGCTCAAATTGAATGTAACAAGTCTGATTAAAAGCACCAAGAGAGGTCCTTTGCCGGAATTAGGTATATGTGAAGCTTTAATCTTATCCGCTCAATTAGACCCATTTTCAATTTGAAATTAGCCCCTAAATTTTTTGGACCATACTAGGTGTTCAAGCGAGTTGGACCCATGGCTTATCTATTGGACCTACCCAAGGAGGCTCGAATTCACTTGGTCTTTCATGTCTTTTGAGTCTTAAGGCTCGGACCCCTCCTACTGAGCCAACAGAGGCTGACACCTGAGCCAGTAGTTGAGCCAGATGAACCTATTCCAGCCCAAATTCTAGCAACGAGGCGTACTTGAGTCTAATGCAGATTAGTGACGAAAGTATTGGTGGATTGGTGTGGGTGCATGATTGACGAGGCGACTTGGATGCAATCCGACTTCATGGACGGCTATCCAGACTTGGCACCTAGAGGCCCAGATGAATGGAAGCGTGGAGTGATACAAACTCGGTCGAATTGAATCCATTCGTAGCATATTGAACTTGCTGGATCGAGCGTAGTTATCAAGTTTAATCATTTACATTTTTTTTAGTACTTGCAATTTTAGTTGACTCATAAACTTAAGTACCTGCTAATTATAGACTCAACTTGTTAATTCATTAATTAAGTCTAGTTAAGTTTATTAATTATTTTAGTCGAGTTAGGACATGTATTATGAGTCCAAGAATCGCTTGGACAAGCCAAATCACTTTAGTTGACCGAGTTTGAATCTCAGTCAGTCTAGGATTAGCCTTTATATATATGTAGAGCGCAACCCTAGTGTTCATTAAGTAATAATTATTTGGCTTAGCCTTTGTTGCCCCCTATCCCTCTCTTCTCTTGGCTACCGGCCTCACCTCCTCCTTCATTCACCAATCGACGCTACCTTTTTCGTTGGCAAGGTTTTGTCCAACCTCTAATCACCCTTCTCTCTTAATCTCTCATTCAATCTCTATTCTCGAATTACCATATAAGAGAACTTTAATTTCTGCACTAATTCAGCCAATAAGGGCAACAAGAGTGCAAATCGTACTAAGCCGATACAACCTTGATAACTTGGGTTGTATAAATACCAACCAATACTAATAGAGTTAGTAGGTACCTTTTTTATGACCAAGGAGGTCATGGGTTCAACTTCAACCTCAAACAATATTGTGGAGAAATTATTTGGTAGTTTAGTAGCTTTGTTCGATTCAGTTGATGCTCGACAGTGTGGTTAGCTTGGAGGTACAACTCGGTAGCGCAACGGCTTGAAGTAGGTTTCGGCGGCATTTGGTTTGAAGCAATTGTTCGGCAACGCATATGACTTGAAGTCTAGACTAGGCAGCCAAAAGCTCGGTGGGACCTAAGTGCTTCTGTATCTAAGGAGGGTTGGTCTTTTGTTCAGCTTATATCTAGCTTTTAGAATCATAAATGATTAAAAAAAAACTTATGTTGTATAAATCCATAGGAAGGCTCTTTTTCGGCCCATTTCACGAAATGTGAAATAAGCAGATTAAACAAGTGGAAGGGGGCACGGAGAGAACCTGCCTCTTTACATCTTGCAACGGTGTCAGTTTCCAATCTCTCACAGCCTTCTGAAACCTCTTCCTCTCCTATTTGACGGATCAGACACGGGTGATACTCCATTAATAGAAGTTGTACTTGAAAGTTGACACTCAGAAACTCTGTCAGTGCCACCTTTGTCATAAGCAAACAAACTCTTGCTGCTTGACCTGTCTATTTCGTCTTCCATTTTCTCCCAGTTCCGTGATGTTTACATATGATGAAAACCAAACTTGTTCACTGCTAATATCTGCTTATTATGTGGATTCTTATCTGGAGTTGTTTCGCTTTACTTTGTTTCCTTCTCATAATCCCCTGTAAAACGTTATGCTTTTTCATTTGCTTGCTTTCATTATTTGATGATTCCGATCAACTTATTCTAGTCAACTCCCTTTTGACGTTGTTGGACCCAGTTGCAAGAGAACATAAAGTGCAACAACAATTGAAGAACATCAGTTGTTACTTGAGGGATATGAATGCCTATTAAAAGAAAAATTATAAGTTGTTATGTATTGTAGTTGAGTTGCTATTGTTGGTTTTCATATATTATATTAGCTTGTAACTTGTTGTCTTCGTTATTATGTCAATAGGCAAAATTAATAAGTTGTTATGTCTCGTAGTTGAGTTGCTATTGTTGGTTTTCATATATTATATTAGCTTGTAACTTATTCTGTTCGTTCTTATGCTTCAACTGCTTTCTAATGGATAAAACTTCTTGTAGGATACAGAAAATTCCGCCACTGCTGGAATTGCTGCAGCCAAAGCTTGTTCTGGTAATAGATACTAGTCTCTTGCCCAGATGAAATTGGTTTTCTCTTTGTTGAATTTGTCCATTAGTATGTTTTCTGCTGTGTAATTTTGTAGTTCCCAGAAATTTTGAAGTCTCGATGTCCTGCAAAGGATGTTGATTCATGCTCATTCTTATATTACTCGGAAAATAAGACGATCCATGTACCGAGTTTAAGGAAAGACTTTGATGCCCAATTAGCAACACAACTGGCAGTTCAGCTGCAGCCTAGAAGATTGTTGGAGAAGAAAATTGCAATCGCGAGACTGGAAGGGAAACTTCTGTTGAGTAATGGGAAATATCATTTGGTTGGCCTGAGAAAGCCTCTGAACCTCTTAAATAAGCAGTTGCTGTACTTGGGTCCTCTGGATCCTGCATGTCTATTGGTGGCTTTGCGTGAGAGAGAAATCATTGGATCGATTCATGGGGACAACAATGCTGCAGATGGTGATTACCTCATTCGGGTTATTAGGCCAGGACAGGCTCTGGTTAAAACAAACTCTACTCGGACTGTAATATCTTGTGAAGATGAAAAGATGGGGCGCCTAATTTATGAAGTCCTTAGCAATGTTTGTGATAGAATATAACTAGGTTTAATTATGCAAGAGCTGTGTATACTGTATGGAGAATTATGGCCTACCCAACTATCCTGATGTAAGTCTTTTCATTTGAAAGATCTCAGTATTGGATCTACTGCTCTGCATATATTTACAAACATCTAAAATCTACCACTTCTACTGCAAACATCAGAATATTGCTCAGATGGTTTCAAAAGGTTTATATTGTATATAGCACTGTTCACTTGTGGAACAAGGGTGGAATAGGTATAGTTATTCTAATTTTTAATACTAGAAGAAAAGAGCTAATACTAGTATAAGTTATTCTAAATTTTAGTTCAATATTAAGGAGTAATATAATTATTGATGTGATATAAAGTTGATATTAAAGTATTATAATAAAATTGTATTAGAAATTGGGGTTGATTTGCAATAAAAAGTTTTTTAGTTTTCTAATTGGTAGAAATATGCTCTCATTATCAAATTACAATTTTGGTTTTTTTTTATTGATTTAGCCCTAATAAATCTTAAAAAGACTGTCGTGTTTAAAAAGACTGTTGTATATCATTTATGTAATCTATACGTATTGTTAATTTTTGACTGTTGTGTATTATTTATGTAATCTATACGTATTGCCAATAAAAATGTATACTCTGATTTTTAATAATATATGTATCGAGATTTAAAAAGATGTTACGTATCATATATGTAATTTATATGTATTATTTATGTAAAATGTACGTCCTAATTTAAAAAAAAATATCACGCATTATTTATTAATTTACTTGTATCGTTATTCATAATGTATGTTATAATTTTTAATGATGTGTGTATCGAGATTTAAAAAAATGCTACGCATCACCTATATAATTTATGTGTAAAGCTTATGAAAAATGTACGCTCTAATTTTTAATAATGTGTGTATCGAGATTAAACGGTTATGTTGGTTAAAGAAATAATAAATTAGTTTAATAAAAAATGCTTGAATTTGCAATTCGATAATTGAGGGCTTATTTTTGCTAATTGAAAAATGGGCTTTTTACTACAAATCGCCTCGGAATTGGTGATGTTTTAAACCAAATGTTGAAAATACCTTTGAGTATATGTTAAAGTAGTAGAGTAAATAATATTTTTATTATAAATATGGACTTAAAATGTTTTATATTTCTGTATTAAGAATAAATGCAGACTTATAATGGCAGTGCATGACAATGCATGTTAAATGCATTATAGTACGTGATAATGTAGTGTGGTAATATGCTGTAATGCGTCAATAATGAGTGGCAGTGTGTGTAGGTGTGTAGTAGTGCATGGCAGTTTGAGCAGTGCATGATAGTGTGAGTAGTGCGTGGCAGTGTGCGTAGCAGTGTATGATAATGTATTGGCTATATAGTGACAATAGTGTATAACAATACGTTGTAGTGCGTGACAATGCAATGGCTATGCAATGTGTGACGTGTGATAATGTGTTGTAGTACGTGGCAATGCATGATAGTGTAGTGTAGTGCATGGCGTGACAATGTAGTGTATGGCAATGAGTTGTAATGTGTGACAATATAATGACTATGCAATGCGAGATAATTTGTTGTAGTGCGTGATTTGGCATCTGGTAGTACTGATATTTATGTGACATGACTATTTTTTAAAAAGAAGAGAGGAGAGAAGAATCTCAACTGTAACTGAAGTGATGTGTAATTAAATGATGTTTAATTTAAGGATAATATAATAATTATAAGCTATTATTAAATTATTATTTAAATATTGTATAGAATAAAATGAAAGAGAATAATGAATTACTATATCAGAATAAGCTAAAATGTTATGTAGCATAATGAGGTTTATTTTAGTATAAGCTTATTCTTATTCCGAAGTGAACTCGCAAGTGTTTTTAAGTTGGATTTCCAGAGGATTGGTAAATATGCAAGTGATCAAACTAAGAATGTGATTACCTCATTCAGTTTATTAACTCAGGAAAGTCTGGTTAAAACAAACTCTACTCGGACTGTAGATGAAAAGATAGGGCACCTAATTTATGAAGTCCTTAGCAATGTTTGTGATATAAGTTGGTCTAATCCTACGCTGTGTATATACTGTATGTGAAATTATGATTAGCCCCACAATCTTGATGGCATATTGTTTTTCGTTTTGGAAGATCTCAGTATTGGATCTATTGCTCTGCATATATTTAAGACATTTGAAATCTAACCCTTCCGAGCTGCTGTAAACCGCTAGTGGGATATTGCTCAGATGGTTAAAGTAGTTTATATTATATAGGTGTTCTCGAGATCATATTCCAACGGCAACTATTTAACTTAGGGGTGTAACTAATATGAGCTTGATCGAGGCAAGTTTTGTTCCAGCTTGGATTGAAGCTAGTTTCGAGTTCTATCTAAATTGTCAAGTTGAACTGATTAGATTCATTTTGAGCCTAATTCAAGATCGAGCATATTTTGAGCCACTTGATAAGCATATTTCAGCCTATTTTTATTCAAGTCTAAAATCAAGTTTGACTTAAATCTAGCTTAAACCGAGTTTGGATTGAATCTTTGGATTGTCTACTCTTAGCATAATTAATTCAAACATATAGTCAAATTGAAATTTATTTATATTTATACTATAATATTATATGTTACAGATTAGATATGGACTCATCTGGACCTAAGAAAATTATGAAAATTTAGGTGGAGGTATCCTCGTGAGTTAGGGTTCTAATGGTTCTATATCACCTAAATAGGAGGTCGGGATGAAAAGATAAAAATAAAATAGTAGAGATAGGTCAGAACGGTAATTTTTGATGTTTTGGCGGTCGTTGAAGGGTGGTGGACGGCCAATGGTGGTGGTGGATGATCGTTGGAGGTAGAATGTGGCTAGGACTTAGATGCTTGAAAAGGATATACGATGATCTACTCTTATGAAGATAAAAACAATCTAACAGTTAACAGCTAAAGTAAAAAGATAAAGACGAAAATAATAACTGGCTAAACTTAGATTCATTCCATTCAAACTGTTATTTATAAGAGTAAAAATACTTAGTGGATTGGATCCAAATGCGGATTATCCGATTTATTTGAAATTCAAACAATAAGAAGTTAACTAACTAACTAAATCAGATTTTCTTACCTTTGTCAAATTATTACTTCTTTTTGCCACAAATAGTTTTCGAATTTGAAAAAGTCATGAATACCAAAGTTGTAGATCTGAAGGTTAACAATCTTATTCAACTAGTTTGATATTATTTTTACGTCTGTAGAATATTATGTAAATATTTTCTCAAAACTACGCAGAATTGGATTTAACTAATTAAATAAAATCCTATCATACTAAAGCTTTAACTAAACTAAATAAGTAAATAAGATAACTAGATTTAATCCATTGAGCCCAATCTCCTCTTGATGTGATTTGATCTAACTCGGTTCGTATCATTATATATATGTATATATATATTAATGAATATTAATAAATATAAATTGAGCTTTATTGAGCAGGGAGCTCGATCGAACTAGCCTGTCAAGCCCGGTTTAATTAATTTTGATGTAACTAGCTATACTCGTTTTAAATATTACTTGAGCTTGATCTAGTCTTATAGAGCTGAGCTCGAGCTCGGCTTGATTATTTTGATGGTCCAAGTTTAACTGGGACATTTTTAAATTTCTACTTCCGCCTAAAAAATTGAACCGAACTGAGAATAAATAACTTATCGTGACATTTTGGAGTTTTTTTGACCAAAGTAGAACCTCACAAACATGCTTGCTGTGTATCGCGCCAATTGGCTTGCGTCATTGCACATGCAAAAGAGCAAGGGGATCCTTGAGTATTATATGATATTAGTTGAGGAATGTAAAATGTAAACAAAATGTCAGTTTCATTGCAAAGAATATAATTGGTTTAATGATATGAATTTGAATAAGATGATTACTGTATATTCTTTGCATAGATAGATCCGTGATACCATATGTTAGTCTTTTGGTTTCAATCTAGTTAGCCTATATTGGAGAAGAAAAGTTTCTACTTGATAAGTTTTTTTTTCTTTTATTAGTGATATTTATTTGTAAATCAAACTTTTAGGGGATAAATCTCTTGTGTAAAGAATAATAGCATCTTGGTAAGTTTATGGTGTATGTCTTTTATTGTATAATGAATTTTTAAGTTTTTATAGTATAATCATAAATCTTTTGTGTAAAGGATGCTAGCACCTTTGTAAGTTAGTAGTGTATAACTTTTATTAGCCGAACCACACTAAATCTTAGTGTCATACTCCTCTTTTTTTGTATTTATCTCATTTAATTTTTCATAGCATAATCATACACAAAAGTATAAAGTTACTTATTTGTATTTGTTTAATTTGCATGAAGCTTTGAATTTTTTATTATCATTGCAATTTGCATATATACTTGCATATTTGGTTTTTTATTTTCATATTTAGTTTTTTATTTTCATATTTAGTTTGTAAATTCAATTCACCCCTCTCTTGGGTTGTCTAGTTGGGCCAACACCATCCAAATTAGAATTTGGTCAAAGTCAGAAGTTGTCCGTGGCTGAATTGCATGAATTTAAAGTGTGTAGTTTAATAAAATAATCATAAGATATTCATGCAATGTCTGAAAATTGTAAAACTAGACGAATTAGATCAATGATATTTTGATCTACACGTTTTGTTTTCCAACACTTTCAATTTACACTTTTCATTTTTAGAGGCTTCACCTGAGGTCAATGTGGGCATAGTCACGTGGTGGCTTGAGTAGGACTTATATCAAGCTGAACCAGCTGACTTGGTCTATTATTTGTATCCAATTTTTCTTTATTTTTTATTGAATAGAAGAGAGTCCACCTACTAGAGGTGATTGAGCTTGAGTTCGAGGAGGCCCAGACTCCGTAAGACCGATAGAGGCAGTTTGGCCTAATCACCCCGGACCCGATCAAGATTGGATTAAATCGACCTCACCACACCAAGCTAATGTTGCAAAATTGAAAGCTAAGATGTGGTGGGTTGGTCTCGAGCCAAACACAAAAGTGAGAAGGTCAGGTAGGACTAAGATGGTGAAGCTAGAGGACGGACTCAGGTTGTTGCAGTTCTTGATTTAGGTGCATAGTGGACATAATTAAACCGCTTCAAATTGTATCAATTTATGTTTATGTTTTAGAAAAATAAGATAATTTCTGGACGGATGCAAATGGATGGCGTTCGAACGCCTCATTTTGCATACGCACATCAAGAGACTTGTTTTGGGGCGTTCGAACGCGATAGTGGTGCATTCGAACATGCGACGGATAAGTTGAGTCGTAATAGAATTTGTTTAGGATTTTTTAAATAATTAGCTAGCCTCCAAATATTTAAAAAAGTAGCCTCTTTGGATTATTGATCATTGGAACTTATTCTTTTCATTTAGGCTTGAGCCAACTTCTTCCTCGTCCTTCCTCCCCTTCGAAATCTAACTCGAGTTCTCGTCTACGGCTGAGGTTAATCCTCCATTGCTTCTCCATTCTTCCTCTAGATTCCAGCCATACCTGGAAGCTCCCTTCTCCCACCTCATCTTGTTCAAAAAGCACTAACTCATCCACTATACCCATAATCATCTCCTATAATCCTAAACCATATAATTCACGTCCATCTCACTACCTCCTGACCTTTGGTCATTGTTTCCTACATAACTTTCGATCTGCTAACCCGATTGATGAGATTTCAGTTGTGTTAGATTCCTAACTCATAGAGGAACTATCAGAATCTTAGATTATTTGAACGGTTGGATCATTCCCAATTGCTTTTGCAAGTTTCGTGCTGAGTTTTGTCCAAATTATCAAATCGGATAAAAAAAAATCTTCACCAAAAGCGATTAAAACAAGTTGGTATCAGAGCCAGCTTTTCTTGGCATGCATCCTCTATGACGTCAACCACTAGATCCATGGCAGCTCAAAGAAGAGAAGAAGAAGTGTCATGACCCGAAATCGAAATCATGATCAGCCATGCACCTCAATATACTTGAGATACATGAAGCCTTACTAAAACTTCCTAAGTGTACAACGATAAGAATGAAGAAGATTTGCTTAATTAAATTTAAATTAATTGCAACGAACATAAAACAATTAAATAGGTAGATCCTAAGTTTTAAATGAAATATATAGTGATACCATCTGATGATCATATAGTTTTAATTAAGTGTACAACTAAATGAAATAAAATTAATAATTAATCTAAAACATAAAATCCAAAAGAGCAGAAAAGTAAATAGGTAGATCCTAAGTGAGGTAAGATCCTAGTGCATCTCGCTCAGTCGCCATGCTGACTATTACTTGAAATAATAAAAACAAAGAGAAAAGAAAATCCTTGAGCCAATAACTATAGCTTAGTGAGTGGAATCCATTCAAAAACCAAATAAATTATAAAATTTTATAGTGTTAAATAAAACCAAAGTTCAACAATATACATAATAATTTCCAATAGGCATGCTTTTAAATAATGATAATAATAACAATAGAGAGTCATAACTTGTAGCCTTGCACGGTTTCAACATATTAACATCTTTCCGATGTTTATAATATGATTTGTCTCAATAGGTCTATACCTTGTGGATCCACATGATGGGTTACAGTACCAAAAGATCACTACATCAACTAGAAGTTACCTCGAGATGACGCTCGAGAGTTTTCCTCATAGCTGATTTGGTTAGGATCATCAGATGGTATCACTATATGATCAACATACCTTATCTTTTTCACTAACTATTGAGACTATTTTCTAACCCCGCTAAAGTCACCTAAGAAAGTTACCGCAGTAATCTGATATAGGACTTTCCCGTGGACTTTTAGATAGACTTGAGTTACCACGGAAAACCATAAGCGATCTATACCGGAACTGTTTTCTAAGTCATACCAATACTAGTTTTATTTTTCTTTTCACTAAAATTTATAATTTGCACAAGGTATGGCGATGCACTGAGTGTAATGATTAAATGCACACAGAAAATATAACAACTAAATTTTCACGTAAGAATAAAATAAATAAATTTGTACAGCGCAAATTACATGGTCTGACAAAGGTACGAAGTATAATAAAAATAAATATATGAGTGAATCCACTCACTTAAGTCTAGGCAAGGCAACTAAAATCTCAAATCTCTAGCTCACGTGCTAAAAATCACCACCTTTAATAATAAATAATAATAAAAAATTTAATTTTAATAATATCAATATTTCTAAAATATAAAACTAAAATAAAAAAAACTAAAATGGGTTAAATTACCCATTGGATTGGGCTAGGCTGCTACTGGCCCGGAACCTCCATTTAAGTGGTTCGGTTCGAGTCTTTGGATCCGAAATCCAAACTCGAACCCAAACCCACAATCATAAGAAAAGGGTTGGCTTGGGTTAAACCCGAGCCCAACCAAATCCTTCCCCCGCGACCGACGCGAGGAAGAGAAGATAGAGGGAGAGAGTGTCCACCGACGACGGTTCAATGGTCACACCTCAAGCCCCTAGACTCTCTTGCAACGTCGCCGTTCTTATGAGGTGGAGGAGAAACCATAGAAAACAATCGACTCAATGGCCGACGGCGACCAGAGCCACGAGGGCTCCAAAGGAGAACACCCACGCCACGAGGGGCCAACGACAAGAGGCTTCTAGTGGTAGAGTGGCAGCGACATGAAGCCGCTGGCCGGCGTGACTCGTCAATAAAGTCAAAATCTCACAAATTAGGTATTTCTATTTTAACCTATTAAACTGAAATTAAAATGAAGGGGTGGGAGAGGGCTTACTAAGGAGTCACGTGGTGGTCTCCGATGGCTCTGGCAGCACACCGGTAGGTTGATTCCACGGCATGACTTCGACGGTGAGAAAGAAGAAAATGAAGGAGGAGAAGAAAAAAAAAGGGAAAGGAGGCTGGGAGGTTAAGGAGAGGGAGACAAAAAAAATTACGATTTAATTTATAGATTAACAATCCAAATCTAAATTTGATTTGGATTCGGCGAGATTTCTGTGACCACCTTGTCGTGTGCCGGAAAGGGAGAGAGGAGGGGGTTGCACGTGCAACGCACGTGCACCCTCTTCTCTTTCAATATTTTTTCTGTTCTCACAAGAAGGGGAGACATCCACGTGCGCGGAATAGAGGAATTCTACACCTCGATGCACAAGCACCTAAAGGCAAGAGGACCAAGCACATGCAACGCTACCTCCTCCATCCTCCTTCACGGATCCAAACTTAGAGATGCTATCAAGGTCCATTGAAGCTTTCGGACAGACCTTGGTCACCATCCTTGCCCAAACCATTGGAACCTTGAGTCAATCATCACACAACAAAATGCCGGGTTGTTGCGGGTAATTTGAGAAGGTCCAAGTTGAGGACCAGAGGTACCTAGGTCTTCCACCTCCAAACCCCCCATGATGGTTCCACCGATCAGTTAAGGACCATGGAGGGAGACCACGCCCAAATTGAGGAAAGATGAGCCTCGCCGATAAGCACGGTTTACCGACGAAGAAGATGATGATCCCTAGATTGAGAGGGATGAAGAGGAAGATCGAGAAGTTGATATAAGACGTCGGAGGAATCATTTATGGCTAGAAGAGTACCCATCTCTGATTAGGGCTAGAGCAAGATACCATCCCAACCACAATACTGGCATTTGCAAGCACATTGTTTGGTTGGAGTTTTTTATTTTTCAAGGTGGAGATCCAATGGATTGGCTCTACCGTGTTGAATAATTCTTCATCTTCCAAGGCAAGAAGGAGAACCAAAAGGTCCTTGCATCTTTCCACCTCGAGGATGTGTCGCTACGGTGGTTTTAGTCGGCTACCACTCATAGGCCGATCGAAACGTGGGTAGAGTTTCACCATCTAGTCTACAAATGGTTTGGATCGTCGGGGTACGAGAATTTTGATGCTTTGTTGACAAAGACGGTCCAGAAGATAACGATGAGGGCATACCAATAAGAGTTCGAGTGGGTGTCTTGTCGTTGTGTACCATCTTAGATGGACCAACAACTCAAAGCCACCTTTATTGCTGGATTGAGAGAAGAAATGCTGATGTATGTGCCTTGCGACCCCTAAACCTAGGAAAAGTAATAGAGGATGCCTTGCTCATGGAGGATAAACATCGAGCACTTAGTGGGCACTTGGGGCAACCATGGAGTAGCAAGCTACAACCAAAGTTGATGCATGCACTTGATGGCTCGGATTACCTACATGCAGTTGGACAGTGACCACTTTTTTGCATTTCTAATGATGTGAGAACAGCTCCTAGGACCCCTTTACAAACTCTCACACTTGCCCCAGTGGAGGAGCGAAGGGCTAAGGGGTTGTACTTCAAGTGCAATGAAAAGTTTACCCCAGAACATCGTTGTGGATGGCCAACCAATACGGTGATGTTGATTAATGGAGAGATCGAGGAGGAGCAGAAGGGATTACCACCAGAGCATGAAGGAGGAAGTTCTAGTGGAGTGGCTTGGGCGAATCATTGATGAGGCGACGTGGGAGATGAAGGATAACTTTATTTACCATTTTCCTCATTTTGCACCTTGAGGACAAGGTGATGGAAGTATGGTGGATTGTTGCAGTTCTTGGTTAAGGTGCATAGTGGATATGATTAAATCGCTTCAAATTGTATCAATTTCCATTTATGTTTTAGAAAAATAAGATAGTTTCTAGCAAGTGCATTTGAACACCTGATTTTGCGTTCGCGCATCCAGAGACCTATTTTAGGGCGTTTGAATGCGATCGGGGTGTGTTCGAACATGTGACAGATAAGTTAAGTTGTAATAGGATTTATTTAGAATTTTTTGGATGATTGACTAGCCTCCAAATATATGAAAAAATAACCTCTGTGGGTTATTGATCATTAGAGCTTGTTTCATTCATCTAGGCTTGGGCCAACTTCTCCCTCTTTCCTCCCATCGGAATCTAACCCGAGCTTTTGTCACGACCTCGCTTCTCTCTCCTCCCTTTAGCGATCAGCCATACCTAGAAGCTTTCTTCGCCCACCTCATCTTATTCAGAGTACTAACCATCCACCATACCCGTAATCATTTCCCATAACCCTAACCACATAATCCATGTCGAGAGCACTAACCTAGCTACCTCATGACCTTTGATCATTATTTCCTACATAACTTTTGATCTACTAACCCGATTGATGGAATCTCAATTGCGTTGGATTCCTAACTCATAAGAGAACAACATATCTCGATCTCAAATTGTTTTAACGATTAGATCGATCTCAATTTCCATCGCAAGTTTCATGCTATGTTCTATTCAGATTATCAAATCAGATAGAAAATCATCTTCACCAAAAGCAACCGTAACACGGATTAGACATGAGTGCAACCACCTGAGGCATGACGGGAAGTGCAAATAAGCCAATGGCACATTTTGGCTATATAAAGAAGCCTTCTTCTTCTGGTGATAGACGGAGGTTATCGAGGACTACTGTATGGACTGAACATTTTTCTCAAATTGAGTTACCAACTTTTTCCTATTGAAAGTAGGTGTGTTATGACCCTATTTGGATGAGTCTAGTTGGTTAGATCGAGTCACTTATCACTTATTTCTTGCATTACTATTTTCTACACTTGCTTATGATATTGGCTCCTCAGTCATGGGCCCGACTAAACTAGTTGGTCTAGGTCAGCCTAATATTTTGTGCACCAAAAGTGGGGGTTAGTGAAGCATTGTTCTAATCTCTCTCTCTCTCTCTCTCTCTCTCTCTCTCTCTCTCATCCCCTTCCTCTAGCAGCCACCTGAAACATTTTCATTAGGAAAATGTCTTAGGCCACAATCTTAATTATAGCATTTAATACTATATAATTTATAAATTACCTAAATTACCTTGTCCCATCCATCCTCTTATTCTCTCCCATCTTCTTATCTTGCTCAAGCTGGAGATTTTGATTCCCAAATCAAAGTTGGTTGCGTAACGCCTCCGCCCAGCACGAGCAAATACATGCTCATGTGCCCACATAGCACGCGCAACGCAAGCGACAGGATAGGTGAGCTGCCACGCATAGATACACTTGTACTTAATATAATCCATCTTAGAGATAGATCATACTATCAACTAAATAAACTTGTTAACATATAAAATCCAAGTTCATAATAAAATACACTAGACCACTATATAATCTGACAAGACCAACACAAGCCACTACAAACCATTAAGATACAACTAAAACTACAAATACACGAGTACAATATAATTCGATATTTATTATATAATTCATCGTCTAATAAAATGGAGTATGAATATCTAATAATAATACAACTCAATATTTAGATAAACTATCTTCTATACCATCTCACATCTTAGCTCACATCGTCTTTGTTATAAAATATCTCTTCACAATGTCTTAAGTCGCTATCAGGTTCCAAATATTTGGGGGATTAGAAAAGAAACAAGGAGAGTCATGAGCTAAAGGCTTAGTAAATAGATCTTACCTCGACGAATCAGTGATGTCAAACAAAGAATAAATTAAATACTAGATAATATGAATAAGAAAGGAGCATTGTGTCATGCATGAGTATGTAAATGTATCCTCAATAATATATAGATATATAATGGATATCATGTCATAACTGATCAAGTATATAATTCTCGACAATGTATAAATAAATCTTCATATCATATCATCATCATAACTCTCTCAACTATGACACATATGATGCATGCCAACCATAATCATACTATGATATCAAACACAACCACATATGATGCATAATAATAACTCAATAATCAGGTATATTAGATGATAATGAAATCATATGCATTTCTCAACATCTCAATTATGAATATCGACTCTAAATAGTATCATCATACTAGACCACTATGCATGGTCAACACCCGATACCTAGTCTCATTATCATGCTCGATGGCTCAAAGCATACCTTATTATCTACAAAGGGTATCTCAAACATAATTAAACCTTGCCATATGCTAAGGGTATTAACATCCATCTAAACTAGGCACCCTTCTAATTGAAAGAAATTATGTGAGGATAACTTATCACATATGCCCTAGCAAACGGCATGTGTCTGAATGTTTACTGTGCACATAAACTAACAACTTCGGACGTAAGGCCATAGGATCGTAACTATGTCGAGCGATCAATCATCCACCAAGCGTATCCTAACCCTTACGCCCATTTAGGTATTCTTACGCTTTCTATCGACTGTCATACTAATAAGATTTCATGCTTTTCTTCTAAATGACAGATTATATGCATTTTATCCGGTACTATAACAAGTTAGGCATATCTAGAATTTAGGTGGAAGAGGAGTTAAAAGAGATGTAATATGATGCAATCTTGAACCATATATTTATCACATACATACTCATGTTAGAGATCATTTCGACATAAAGTCATATCAGTATAATCATCTCTATATATCACTAGTATACTTATATTCTAAATTAGTTTGATCAAATGCCTGATAAAATATGCTCAACTGAAATCATCTTTAAAAATATTTAAGTGATATAGAGTTAGTCATTTATCTAATTTAAGTTTAGAATTACTTCTTTTATTTTTATTAAATGACTCAAATCTATATTATAGTTATAATTCTAATACTATAATATAATATTATCTTAAAATGCTAGTTACAAAATAAGAATAAAGAGAGTTATCTTCTTCTTTATAATTAAATTCTTGTCTTTTATATATATATAAGACAAGAATTTAATTATAACTAATTTGTAATTCTTACTCTATCCCAATTAATAAACTAAGGCTAGTATCTTATTCTACACACAATAGTATATAATAAATTACTAAAATTACTTAAAATGTATATATTATGAATATTAGTGTATATCTATAAAATCTCATGAGTATAATTAAGGAAAATATTTATTAATCTAACAAAACATATTATATATATACATACATATATAATATATATATATATATATAGAGAGAGAGAGAGAGAGAGAGAGAGAGAGAGAGTAACACCAATATTTATATGCAGCAATTCATAACATAATTAATCATTAATTTTACTAGTTTATTTTAATTAACAATATTCATGTTAACAAATATATGTATATATTAATTTAGATAATTAATGTCTAAATAATCTAGTTGTATTAACTAAAAATAAATACATAGATTAAAAGGAAATAAATAAATAAAATAAAAAGGTCTACTACCATAGTCCTAGGCTCGGCTTAGCACTGCCTGCTATAGTGCTGGGTCGAGCCCAACACTATTGTAGCAAGGAGAGAAAAAAAAATAAAAAAGGAAGAAGAGAAACAAGAAAAGGAAGGAGAAGAAAAAAAGAAGAGAAGAAGAAACGAAGGGAAAGGAGGAGCCAGGCCAGCGGGGAGGGGGCAGGAGGCTCACCAGCATCGGAAGCATGACAATGGAAGCAACGGTGATGGTCTAAAGTGGTCGACGTCGGCAATAGGGAGAGAAAGAGAGTGTGAGAGAGAGGAGGGTGAGAGGGAGACTAAGAGAGAGAGAGAGAGAGAAAGAGAGAAAGAGACTAAAAGAGAGGAATTTAGAGAGAGAGAGGGAGAGACGGTAGGGCGTCGGCGCTGCGATGGGCCCACCGGAATAGATGGTCACACTGTGGCTGACCACGTCGTGCCATGTAGATTTTTTTTAGGGCTATGTTATTACAGGTTGAGATACTCAACTCGCTCCATCTTTTCTAGCAAACCCCTAGTCGGAGCAAGGATAGGTAAAAAATGTAGGGGAAAGAAAAAGAGGAGGAGAGGAGAGTAGGAGAGGAGTAGGGCAAAGAAAAAGAGGAGGAGAGGAGAGTAGGAGAGGAGTAGGGCAAAATAAGAGAAGGTAGGGCAAAAATGAGAGAAGGTTGTGGCCACGACGGTGACAACAGGAGGAGGTAGTTGTTAAGGGAAGGTGGTGGAGGGGTAGAGAGGGACGGAGGGGCAGTGGGGATATTTTAGTAATTTAGTTAATATTAATTATTCAAAATAATGTTAGGGCATTAAGTTAAAATTATAAGAAAAAAATAAGAGATCGTATTACAAATTCCTCAAAAATATAGTGTGCATCATAAAATAGGTAAAATATAGGGTGTAATTTATAAAATTCCTCTTTAGTTTGCTAATTATAGAGTAAGTATATAATAATTAATCTCTTTTTATATAAAACATATATATATATATATTATTTTGTAATTCTTACTATTGCTTGACTAATTAGGAATTACATATAAAATAGTATTTACTTAGTCATGTAAAATACATAAATAAATAAGCCTACTATTTCCTTCTAAAGTATATAATAAATCGCTAGAACTATATATATATATATATATATACAAATCTGACTGTAATTAATAAAGCTATGTATTAATCTAATAAAAGTCTATAAGCTATAGATATATTTTAATAAAAATATTAATCATTAAAATTGACTAATTATAGTATTAATTAAGTTTAGTTAATAATATTTTTAGGGAGAATATATTCTAAAATAATTAACTTCCCAAATTATCTAATTTTAACTTAACTAAGGAAAATAAAATGAAATATGTAATAAGAAAACAAAGAAAAGAAAAAGAAATAGAAAAAACCCTGCTACAGTGCATGGTCAAGCACCACTATTGCAGCAAGGTGGAGAAGAAGATCAAAGTGGAAGAGATGAGAAGAAAGAAGAAGAAGAAGAAGAAGAAGAAGAGAAAGAAGGAGAAGAAAGGAGGGGCAGGGGAGGGGAAGCTGGGTCGGGTGAGAAGGGGTCCGATGGCTGCTGGCATCCCACTGGTGGCTCGAGTGCGACGAATCCGAGTCCGAGAGAGGAAGAAAGAGAGAGTGAAGAAGAGAGAAGAAAGGAGTGGAAGTTGGGGAAGTGGACTCACCAACGGGGTATCGTAGTCGGTATTTAACTTAACTAAGGAAATAAAATGAAATATTTAATAGGAAAACAAAGAAAAGAAAAGGAAATAGAAAAAATCCCTGCTACAGTGCATGGCCAGGCAACACTATTGCAGCGAGGTGGAGAAGAAGATCAAAGTGGAAGAGATGAGAAGAAGAAGAAGAAGAAGAAGAAGAAGAAAAGAAGGGGCAGGGGAGGGGAAGCTGGGTCGGGTGAGGAGGGGTCCGACGGCTGCTGGCTAGCCAGTGGATGGCCTCGCAGTGGCGGTTCGGTTCCGGCGAATCCGCGAGAGGAAGAAAGAGAAAGTGAAGAAGAGAGAAGAAAGGAGTGGAAGAGGAGAAGTGGGCTCACCAACGGGGTATCGTGGTCGGTAGCGTCTCAGTGGCAGGCTGAGGTGGCCGGCGTCGACAAAGGAGGGAGAGAGAGAAACGGTGATGTAGTGAACGAGAGAGAGAGAGAGAGAGTATTAAGAGGGATAGGGGCAGTGGAGGGTATCTACGGTGATGGCGGAGTCGTACGCCCCTTGAGTCTACTTAGCCACAGCTAGTTGGCTATGGCCGGCGTGTCATGCCAAATAATTTATTTCATTTCATGCCAAATAATCTCAAGTGCGCATCCATCACGTTTCAGCGCACAGTGCCTCTAGATAGTAGCAAGGGTCCTTATTCGCTGCCTACGATGATTAGATTACAATTGTTGGTAGTGCTGTAATTAAAGAAAAAAAAAAAGGAGAAAATATGCTAGCAGGACCAAGAAGACTAACTTGACCATGATTTGTAGACCCTCCAATTAGTGATTCGAAGGCGACTATCAGTTCCCACCTTCCACCAAACCCAACGATAACCTTGAATATGAGATCCAATCTCCCAAGTAAAACTAGGTTTACCACAAACCTTCAAGGTTAATGTCACCCTTGAGATTCAACGGATGGATCCACAAATGATTTTAGAGGTTTGGTAGATTCGGGATAGCGGACGAATCTACTGAAATGGATGGTGGGGTGGAGGTTGGCTAGGGTGTGGTGGTGCTCAAACTAGGTAGAGTGGTATGGTGGAGTGGTGGGTGAAATAGGTATAAATTTCGAATAATTGGGAAAAGGATAGAGGAGGGTTGTCTCTCAAGGTCGAGAGACGTCAACTAGATGAGGAGGTACGCAGCGGTGGTCGGCCAAGATGGTGACTAGGGTTTCCATGACTTGGAGGTAATCGAACAAGGAGGAAGAAAACGATCTTGCAAATTAATTCAATAATTCAAGATAGTTAAATTAGGTGCGCAAAACAAGTATTTATAGTGGCTACATAATTAGACTCCAATCAGCCTAGCTTAATGGGCTCAGGCCTAACCAACCTGATAAGCAAAAAGGTGCTAAGATTAAAGGATTAGACTCTAGGGTCTAAGCTGAATTACAGCTTAAAGCAAATAGGAAGCTGAAAAAAAAAATAACAAGAGTTCAAGGTCTTTATTGTAGTTTTGGAATTGGTAGTTGATAGGTAACAAAACAATTCCTTCAAGTTCTGAATTTATTGCAGGAAGCAGTCTGTGCAACCGAGGGAAAATATTTATGAAATGTTCTCCCTTAGTCAGAAAATTAAGAAACTAAGTGGAATCGATCCGTAACTCCCTAATCTACGTTTTTCATATTTATGTTCTTTATAGCTTTGAACTGAAATTGGGATGAAATCACAATTTAGTGTAGATGATGGTGGTAGTGACGGGTGGAGTGGATGATAGGGTATGGATAATAATAGAGATGAGGGTGGATGGTTGATGTAGTTTAAAGGATAAGGACGAAGGGGAAGAAGTGATTGAGATCCCAAGAAAGAGGGAGGACTCGACAAAGGAGAGAGATTAGAAGTTAGGAGAAACCTTGCTAACGGTAAAGGTGGTAAGTTAGTGAAGAGGGAGGAGGGAGATTAGGGTAGAGAGAAGATGGAGAGGCAAGAAACTAATATTTCAATAGTATAATGATTTTAGCTGCTATCCCCACCTTTATAGAGGCTAGCTAATAAGCCAAAATAATAATTATTAACTCTAATTTTAGTAGACTCTTGCCGATCGTATTCAAACACACAAAAGACGTTCTCTATCGATGCGAATGTGATGTAGACATTGAAACGCGCTTTTCACATTATCTATTTTTACTAACAAGATGCAGGCGTTCACAAAGGCATTCGAACGTGCCCCCAATGCATTCGAATGCGACCTACAAAAAGTTTATTTTAATAAAAAAAACTAATGTAATAAGAAAAGACTCTAACTAAATGTATCAGCTCACCACGCTTCCCCACCTTGTCCTCAAGGTGTAAAGTCATGAAAACGCTTCAAAATATTTGTCTCTAACTCATATGTTGCTTCATCGGATGGCTTGCCAAGTCACTCAACTAGAACCTCCATCTCTAATCTAGTACCATGATGTCGTCGGCGCCTAGCAAGTACATGAACTAGCTCTATGATCTCTGTCTCCTCCAATGGCTCCAGCAGAACTGATCCAACAACCTCATGATCTCCAATCCGCTCCCTCAGCAATGAAACATGAAAGATAGGATGCACTCTCGATCCCTCTAGCAACTTCAAATGATATGCAACCAAACCAATACGTTCTAACACCCAAAATAAATCGAAGTAACAATGTGCTAACTTCTGGTTTCGCATCGGACGTAATGTCACCTGTCGATACAGTTGCATCTTCACGAATACCCAACTGCCGATGTCAAACTCCTGCTCCCTATGGCCGCGATCATAAACTTGCTTTATGCGATTTTGAGCAAGTTTAAGATGGGCATGCAACCTCTTCAATGTGGCGTATGTATCCATCAAAGCTAAGTTCACCTTTGTCCGATCTACAAATGCCACTAGATCATAAGCACGTAATGTCGAAGCCGTGCACCCATACACCACCTCGAATGGAGTCATGCAAATGCTGTTTGTGGTAGGAGGTGTTATAAGACCACTTCACCCACAGTAAAAACTCCAACCATTATCTTGGTATCTCTCCAACAAAGCACCTTAAGTACTGCTCAATGCCTCGATTGATCACCTCGGTTTGGCAGTCCGTTTATGGATGGTAGGCCGAACTGAAGTTCAATCAAGTCCCCTGTAATTTGAAAAACTTCATCCAAAAGTCGTTCATAAATACACGATCATGATCCAAGATAATCGTGCGTGGCATACCATATGACCGAGCAATATCTCTAACAAAAATTTCAGTCATTGATTTGGCTAACAATGGATGTAATAATGCAGAAAAGTGTGCATACTTACTCAATCTGTCAACCACCATAAAAGTAATAGAATAACAATGTATCAGCGAAAGACCCTTTACGAAATCCATAGAAATGTCTTTCCAAACATAGTTTGGTACTAGTAGAGGCTGTATTAATCCAACCAGTTTTAATGTGGGGTCCTTAGCTCTTTGACAGACTTCACAAGCATGGACAAAACTCCTCACATCTCGCCTCAATCCTGGCTCTTTGAGATATCCTCCTATAAGTCCTTAAGACACCCTCATGACCAGCCTCTAGAGTTTGGTGGAAGTGCTCCAATAATTTCTACCGCAATTTATCATTTGCGGGCACCCGAATGCATCTGCGGTCCAGCAGCAAACCGCCTCGATTCTTCAATTCTAGATGACACTCCAGATCATCCAATACGTCCTATAACAATCTCAAAATATGTGGGTCAGATGTACATGCATACCTCAGCTCATCAAGAAAAGGAAAAGTAGGAGAAGAATAGGCTGCAAGCTCGACGGTATCGGGTTGGCGTGATAGTGCATCCGGCGCTTTATTTTTTATCCATTTCTTATATTAAATTTCATAATCATACCTCAGCAATTTTGTGACCCCATCTCTGCTGTGCCGAACTGTGAATACGCTGTCTCATAAAGTATGGAAGGCTCTTTTGATCGGTTCGGATAATGAATTACCTATGCAGAATTGCCAACATCTTTTTCTCTCTCATAGGTCGATAATTGCTAGGATATTTGTGATAAAGCCTTACTAAGAAAGGCTATGAGACATCCTCCTTGCATTAGTACAGCTCCTATGCCAACTCCCGACGCATCACATTCCACAATGAACTCTTTGGTGAAATTCGGTAGAGCTAGAATGGGTGCCGTTGTCATTACAGTTTTAGTTTTTCAAAGACTGTAGTGACTTCATCTGTCCATCTAAAATAGTCCTTCCTCAGCAAAGAAGTAAGAGAAGCAGCGATCTTGCCATACCCGGTGATGAAGCGGCAATAATAGCTAATTAGCGCCAAAAATCCTCACAATCCTGTGGTGATAGTAAGGATCGGCCAAATCATGCATGCTACCTTTTGACGATCCACCACTACACCTTCTACTGAGATGATGTGGCCTAAATACTCCACTTGTGGTACTCCCCATAGGCACTTGGACTTCTTAATTTTCAGCTAGTTTTGCTTCAACAAATTTAGCACATCCTTCAAATACCGCCAATGCTCCATTTTAGTCCTACTATACACCAAAATATCGTCAAAGAATACCAAGATATACCTTCACAGTAGAGGCCGAAATATCACTCATGAGGCCTTGAAAAGTAGCTGGAGAATTGGTAAGACCAAAGGGCATCACCTAAAACTCATAGTGTCGGTCCGGAGTTTGAAATGCAATTTTGTGCACATCTGTCGGGTGAACTTTAATTTGATGGCACCTAGTCCTCAAGTCAAACTTGCTAAATATGATCGCCCCTGCAAACTCGTCCAACAGCTCCTCTATGACCAGAATGGATATCGGTCCTTGACGGTAATAGTGTTTAGTGTCCGATAGTCGACACAATAATGTCATGCCCCATCCTTCTTTCGCGTCAATAGCATGGGCGATAAGTAAGAGCTATGACTTGGTTGTATGAGGCATTGCTCCAACATCTCAGTTACTATCTTGGAGATAACTTCTTTTTGCACAGTGATACCGATATAGCCTCACGTTCGTCGGTGCATTCTCGGGTATAATCTTTATATGATGGTCTGCCGTTCGCCTTGGTGGTAACTCTTTTGGTTTCTCAAACGGACCATCAAATTTATCTAATAAATTAGACAACTCGATGGTAGTATCTGGACTCATTTGAGGCTCATCTCCTGCTGGTCCTAACTAAAGAAGATAGGCCAAATCACTCGCACAAGGCAGCCCCACCATCAACAGCATCATAGAAATCGGCGGAGATCGAACGCCATTAAGCCACACATCTTTGTTTCCTTGCTTAAATTTCATCCAAATGCTCCGAAAATCAAAAGTGACAGATCCCAAGCTCTGCAACCATTGAGTACTAAGAATAATGTCTGCTCCTCATAGCGCCAACGGATACAAGTCTACAATGATGTCGTGTCCTTGCACCCGTATACCGACCCGACGACACAAGCTCTCCCCCCTAAGCTTCGTGCCGTCTCCTATAGCAATGTCAAACCCTGCGATCGGTTCAGCATCCAAGCCCAACTTCCTCACTATCCTCTTATCTAGAAAGTTGTGTGTACTCCTAAAATTGATGAGGATGTGCACACAATGCTTTCTAACAAGTCCGTCCACTCGCAATATCTTCGACGCGGAAGTATCTGAATATGCATGCATCGATATTTTAGCTTGGATATCTATCTTCCTACGCACCCTCCTTTACGGTCTCCTCATGGACCTCCTCTAAACACTCTCCATCACCAATAACCGCATTGTCCTCCTTGAGACCGTCAATGAGCATCACACTCCCGATCGATTTGGAACACCGATAACCACGGGTGAAACATTTATCGCATCGAAAGCAAAGGCACTTCGCTCTTCGCTCCTCCACCTGGGTATGTGTGAGAGTTCAAACAGGGGTGTTGTGTCTCTAATATTGGAAGAATGTCTAAAAGGTTGTCGTGGTCTAGTACTAGCAGTCGCTGTCTTTGAACCCGTAGAATTTCCAGCCGACGTACTAATTTTAAACCGCCCATCTCGGTTGCCCCAAGTTGTTTTTGCTGCCATCTTGAGAGCCTTATGCTTTTGCTCCATCCTCACGGCCTTCTTAAAGGCCTTCTCGAGAGTGGTAGGACAAAGAGCACGAACATCCATCTATATTTCCTCACGCAGCCCTGAAATGAATGTGCTCATCAATGTCAGTTCGGGCCAAGGTGGCTCGCAATGACTACTAACTCTTTCAAATACGGTTTTCCTCTGAACCATCTTACTTAATGTGGCAACAAAATCTTCATAAGCCACTGTGCCAAATCTGCATGTAATCCTCATACAAAAGTTAGCCCAACCAGTAAATCCTCCACCGCCAATAGCCGATCTATACCAATGCGATGCCGTTCTTTGGAGGTGAAAGCTTGCTATCTAGACTTTCGCGTCCTCTGCTGTCCCTTGATAATCAAAGTGGAACAGCGGAAGACGCCAAAGTCCAGATAGTAAACTTTCACCTCTAAGGAACGGCATTGCATTGGTATTGATCGGCTATTCGTGGTGGAGGATTTACCGGTTGGGCTGGCTTTTATAGGAGGATTACATGCAGATTTGGCACATCGGCATATGAAGATTTGAAAGAGTTAGTAGTCGTTACGAGCCACCTTGGCCTGAACCTACATTGATGAACATATTCATTTCAAGACTGTGGGAGGAGATACAGGCGGATGTTCGTGCTCTCCGTCCGACCACTCTTAAGGAGGCTTTTGAGAAGACTGTGAGGATGAAGCAAAATTATAAGGCTCTCAAAATGACAGCAAAAGTAAGTTAGAGCAATCGAGATGGGGTCGTTAGCGCCTAGAACGCTAGCTAAAAGTTCTGCGGGTTCAAGATAGCGGCTGCTAGTACTAGAGCACGATCACTTTTGAGACCTTCTTCCAATGTTAGAGGAGGCACAAGACCCCCCTATTCAAACTCTCACACCTGCCTAGGTGGAAGAGCAAAGAGCGATAGGCCTTTGCTTTCGATGTGATGAACATTTCACCCTTAGTCATCGATGTTCCAAACCGATCGGGAGTGTGATGCTCATCGACGGTCTCAAGGAGGACGATGAGGTTGTTGGTGATGGAGAGTGTTCAAAGGAGGTCCATGAGGAGGCTGTGGAGGAGGGCGTAGAAGAAGATATCCAAGCTGAAATATTGATGCATGCATATTCGGATACTTCCGCACTGAGAACATTGCAGGTGGACGGAGTTGTGAGAAAGCATTGTGTGCACATCCTCATCGATTCTGGGAGTACACACAACTTTCTAGATAAGAGGTTAGTGAGGAAGTTGGGCTTGGATACTGAACTGACCGCGGGATTTGACGTTGCTATAGGAGACGGCACGAAGCTTTGGGCGGAAAGCTTATGTTGCCGGGTTGGTATATGGGTGTAAGGACACGACATCATTGTGAACTTGTATCTGTTAGTGCTACGAGGAGCGGACATTATCCTTGGCACTCAGTGGTTGTAAAGCTTGGGACTTGTCACTTTTAATTTATGAAGCATGTAGATGAAATTTAAGCAAGGAAACAAAGATATGCGGCTTGATGGCGTTCGGTCTTCGTCGATTCTAGTGATGCAGCTGATGGTGGGGCTGCCTTATGCAACTTATTTGGCCTATCTTCTTCAGTTAGAACCAGCAGGAGATGAGCCTATAATGAATCCAGTTACCACAATTGATTTGTCTAATTTATTAGATAAATTTGCTGGACTATTTGAGGAGCCAAAGGAGAAGCCACCAAAACAAACGGTGGACCATCGCATAGAGATTGTGCCCGGGGTTGCACCGGCGAACGTAAGATGGTAGTCGAGATGTTGGAGTAAGACCTCATACAACCAAGTCATAACTCTTACTCATCGCCCGTACTATTGGTACGAAAGAAGGATGGTACATGGTATTTTTGTGTCGACTACCAAGCACTAAACTCTATCACTGTCAAGTACCGATATCCAATCCCGGTCATAGAGGAGCTATTGCACGAGCTTGCAAGGACGACCATATTCAACAAGCTTGACTTGAGTTCACCCGGTGGATGCGCACAAAACTGCATTTAGGACTCCGGACGGGCACTACGAGTTCCGTGTGATGCCCTTTGATCTCACTAATGCTCCAGCTACTTTTCAAGGCCTCATGAATGATATTTTTTGGCCTCTACTGCGAAAGTATGTCTTGGTATTCTTTGACGATATTTTGGTGTACAGTAGGACTGAATGGAGCATTGGTGGTATTTGGAGGATGTGCTGAATTTGTTGGAACAAAACTAGCTGAAGATTAAAAAGTTCAAGTGCCTATGAGAAGAACCACATGTGAAGTATTTAGGTCATATCATCACAACGGAAGGAGTGGCGGCGGATCCTCAAAAGGTGGCATGTATGACCACTTGGCCGATCTCTACTTTCACCACATGATTGCGAGGATTCTTAAGGCTGATCAGGTATTATTGCCGTTTCATTGCCGGGTATGGGACAACGTATTCACATTCTGGCACAGCATTGATAGGTCACAAAATTGCTGGGGTATGATTATGAAATTCAATACAAGAAAGGAACTAAAAATAGAGCGGCGAATGCACTATCGCGCCAACCCTATACCGCCGAGCTCGCAACCTATTCTTCTCCCACTTTTTCTTTTCTTGATGAGTTGAGGGATGCATGTACATCTGACCCAGATATTTTGAGATTGTTACATGAGGTGTTAGATGATCCGGAGAACCATACAGAGTTGGAGAATCGAGGCGGTTTGCTACTAGACTGTGGGTGCATTTGGGTGCCCGCAAATGATGGATTGCAGCGGAAATTATTGGAGCACTTCTACCAAACTCCAAAGGTTGGTCATGAGGGTGTCTTGAGGACTTATAGGAGGATATCACAGAATTGCACGTGGCTAGGATTGAGGCGAGATGTGAGGAGTTTTGTCTATCAAAGGGCTAAGACAACCACATTGAAACTGGCCAAATTACTACAGCCTCTACCAATTCCAAACCGTGTTTAGGAAGATATTTCTATGGATTTCATAGAAGGTCCTCCACTGGTACATGGTTATTCTGTTATTTGTAGTGGTTAACAGATTGAGCAAGTATGCACACTTTTCTGCATTGTCACATCCATTTTCTGTTAAGTCAGTGATTAAAATTTTTGTTAAAGATATTGCTCGGTGGCATGGCATACCACGCACGATTGCCTTGGATTGTGATCGTGTATTTATGAGCAACTTTTAGATGGAGTTTTCCAGATTATAAGGGACTCGATTGAACTTCAGTTTGGCCTACCATCCACAGATGGGCAACCAAACCGAAGTAGTCAATCAAGACATTGAGCAGTACTTTAGGTGATTTGTTAGAGAGATGCCGAGATAATGGTTGGAGTTCTTATCGTGGGTGGAGTGGTCTTACAACACCGCCCACCACAGTAGTACTGGTAGGACTCCATTTGAGGTGGTGTATGGGCGCACTGTCACGGACAAAGTCTTTGAGATAGACAACGACCGCGCGGCACTCAACTTTCAAGTAGCAAAGTTAAGTCAGCCGTTCGCTTCACAAGCGATGCACCTGTTTCTGGATTGCGACAAAGCAAAGACAAGCAAAATACAAAGTTTGGCAAACAAGATTGCGATTCTTTATTGATTGGAAAGGAAGTTACAAGACATGCCAACGACGAGAAAATTAAAGGGGCAGGATAGCCATCGAGGGCAAAATGAACACCATTGAACCAGTGGCACTTCGGTTGCGAAGCTGGCTCACTTAATGCTTCTCGATAGTTCTCCTATACTACTAAGTATGAGCATCCCCAATTCTGCAACCCGGGGGGTTCAAAGGTCTTGTGGGGCGTTACGTTTTGAAAGTAAGCCCCATTGGGGTTTTGGCCCATGTGTTTTATAGGCACGTGCGGGGAAAAACCCAAACTAGTGTTGCGACGACACTAATATTGCGATCCCAAGGTTGCTTCGCAAGGAGCTCTTGAAGGAAACCAAAAGACACTCAAAAACATGCAAAAGACATGGGGTTGGCATCCCATTTACATACTCGAAAAGCGAAAAATACAATAGGACCGACATTGCGAACAACACGGTCCTAACAGACTCCCCCACTTAGACTCTCGGCGTCCTCGTCGAGGTGATCTTCGGCTGCTACCATGATGACTTACTTCATCCTGACGTGCTCGTCAAGTTCTTCTTTTGGTAGGCTTGAACTTTGTCTTCTTCATGCCGCAGAGTTTCTTCAAGTTCCCAACTAGCTTCTGACATTGGAAGATTCTTCCATTTGACCAAGTATTCGGTCTCTGTAGCTCCATTGGGTAGAGTCCGTACTCTGTCCGCTAATATGGTGTCAACCTGCCTTTCAAGCGATGCCGTTGTGGGGTTTGGCCGGCTTGACACATTGCGAGAAGGGTCTTCGCGATCGGCATGATACGGTTTGAGGCAACTCACATGGAAAACCGGATGGATTTTAAGCCAAGCGGGGAGTTGCACTCGGTAGGACACATTGCCTACTTTATTGATGACAGGAAAGGGGCCTTCATATTTGCGAGCAAGTCCTTTGTGCACCTTGCGAAAGAACTTGAGCGATGCCGGTTGAAGCTTGACCAACACCAAATCGCCTTTCTTAAAGTCTCGCGGCCTTCTATTCTTGTCCGCCCACTTCTTCATCTTTTGGGCTGCCTTCTCAAGATAGGCTTTGGCAATTTCCGCATTCCGATGCCACTCTTTGGCAAGGTGATATGCCGAAGGGCTGCTGCCTGTGTAACCCACCACCAAAGTATGCGGTGTGGAAGGTTGTTGTCCCATGATAACTTCGAAGGGGCTTTTGTTGGATGCAGAGCTCCGCTGCAAGTTGTACGAGAATTGGGCAATGTCAAGTAGCTTGACCCAATCTCGCTGATTGGCACTAACAAAGTGCCGCAAATATTGCTCAAGAAGAGCATTTATTCTCTCCGTTTGGCCGTCGGTTTGGGGGTGAAGGCTTGTGGAGAAGAAGAGTTTTGACCCCAAGAGTTTGAACAACTCCGTCCAAAACCGCCCCAAGAACCGAGGATCCCTATCGCTCACGATGTTTTGCGGGACTCCCCAATACTTGGCCACATGCCTTAGGAACAACCGAGCTGCTTCATCAGCGCTGCAATGCGGCGGAGTCGGTATGAAAGTCGCATACTTTGAGAACCGATCCACCACAACTAACACTGAGCCAATGTCCCCGACCTTTGGCAAGCTCGAAATGAAGTCCAAAGAGACACTTTCCCATGGCCGCTCAGGAACGGGTAGCGGTTCCAACAACCCACAAGGCTTCGCGCGCTCCACCTTGTCTTGTTGGCAAATGAGACAAGTGCGCACATACTCTTCGACGTCTTCCCCCATCTTTGGCCAATAATATGCTCTTTCCACAAGAGCCAAGGTCCGATGTACGCCCGGATGACCCGCCCACAAGGTGTCATGACACTCTTTGAGCAGTTCTCTTCGCAAGTTGTTCGCCCGTGGCACGTACACGCGATTTCCTTTTGTCATGATGAGTCCCTCCTGGACCCAAAACCGTCGCGTCTTGCCTTCATCCACAAGTTTCTTGAGGGTCTCCGCCATCGGATCACTTTGCATCCCCTCACGAATCTTCTTCAAAAGTGACGCTTGCACTTGGCTTATACTCTCATTTGCCACCGCTTTGAGAGTAGCCAATTCCGCCTTGCGGCTTAAGGCATCCGCAACTTGATTTGTTCGACCTGGTTTGTATTCCAAAACCATGTCGAATTCCGCCAAGAAGTCTTGCCATCTTGCTTGCTTTGGAGAGAGCTTCTTTTGAGTTTGAAAGTAACTCAAGGCCACATTGTCGGTCTTCACAACAAAGTGAGACCCAAGGAGATAATGCCTCCACACACGAAGGCAATGTACGACCGCCGTCATCTCCTTCTCATGCACCGTGTACCTCCGCTCCGTATCATTCAACTTGCGGCTTTCATAGGCAACCGGATGTCCTTCTTGCATAAGAACTCCTCCGATGGCATAATCAGAAGCATCTGTGTGAACTTCAAACGGAAGGGAGTAGTTTGGCAACTGCAATACGGGTTCCTCCATCACCGCTCTCTTCAAATCAGCAAAGGCCTCTTGACATTTGCTAGACCACTCCCATGAGCGGTCCTTCTTCAGCAAATCAGTCAGCGGCGCAGCCCTCCGCGAGTAGCTTGCAATGAACCGCCGATAATAGTTGACAAGCCCCAAGAATGAGCGAAGTTCTGTCATCTTCGAAGGGGCTTGCCAATCATGAATGGCACGAACCTTCTCCTTGTCCATGCGAATGTGTCCACCGCCAACTTGGTGTCCAAGGAACATGATTTCCTCTTGTGCAAAATAGCACTTCTCCTTCTTCACAAATAGGGAGTGTTCCCTTAACACCTTGAAGATGGCTTTGAGATGTTGGATGTGCTCTTCCAACGTCTTGCTGTACACCACAATGTCGTCGAGGTAGACCACCACGAACTTGTCGAGATACTCATGGAACAGCTGGTTCATGAGTGTACAGAAGGTTGCAGGGGCATTCGTCAAACCGAATGGCATCACCAAGAATTCAAACGCGCCATAACGTGTCACACACGTTGTCTTTGCTTCATCGCCTTCCGCAACTCTGACTTGCCAATACCCCGACCGCAAGTCCAATTTGGAGAAGTACCGCGCTCCTCCAAGTTGATCAAACAAGTCCGCAATGAGAGGGATTGGGTACTTGTTTTTGATTGTCGCTTTGTTCAAGGCGCGATAGTCTACACATAGTCGTAGACTCCCATCATGCTTCTTTTGAAATAGCACCGGCGCTCCAAACGGTGCTTTTGAGCTGCGAATCAACCCGCCTTTAAGCAACTCATCAAGTTGCTTCCGAAGTTCCGCCAACTCCGGAGGAGACATGCGATATGGTGCACGGGCTGGAGGCTTCGTCCCTGGTTCCAACTCGATCTTGTGATCCACCGCTCGCCGAGGAGGTAAGGTCTTTGGCAATTCGGGCGGCATGACATCCCCGAACTCCTTCAAAACTCTTGCGACCCCAAGAGGAATTGGGCCATTCTCCAAAGGATCCGCCTCTAGCTTCAAGGCCGCCAAGAATGTTTGCTCACCCTTCTTGACACCCTTCTTCAGCTGAAGTGCCGAAAGTTGCTTTGTCTCCTTTGTCGTCGTCTTCGCCACCGGGACGACACAAGGGGACTCATCCCCCATCATGCATAGAGCATTAAGGAACGGCATAGGCACCCCTCTCGCCGTTTGCAGAAATTCCATCCCAAGAATGACTTGGAAGTCATCCAAAGGAACCGCCATGAAGTTGGCCTTGCCCCTCCAAGACCCAACCGCAACACTTACGTCCTTCGCTTGCCCGGCGATTGGTTGAGACTTCGAATTCACCGCCTTCATTCGACTTGAGTCTTTTGAAAGGAGTAACCCCAGTCGTTGTGCTTCATGATCCGCTATGAAGTTGTGAGTGGCACCAGTGTCGACCAACGCCTTCGTCGACTTTCCATTGAGCTCAATGTCGACGAACATTAGCTCATTTGGCTTCCGGTTCTTTGAAGGCAAAGTCTTCCGCTTCTCCCCCACTTGAGCCTTGAGTGCATTTAGAAGCCGCAATGCCCCCATGCGAGGGCCTTCCGTCGACTTCTCATCGTCGTTCTCCGAACTTTGCTCTTGGGCTTGCACTGCATTGAGCGACTTCCTTTGCGGGCAACTCTTCACAAAGTGTGGCCCTCCGCATAGGAAACACCCCTCCTCGGGACTCTTGTTTGGCTTCGCACCCTTTTGCCAAGACTCCTTCTTCTCGCTTTGCATCACCCCTTTGCCTTTCGGCCTTTGGGGCTTTGCATTGCTCGTCGACAGCTTCTTCTTTGGGTTTTCAGGGGTTGAATAATCCGTCAAGCGCTCCGCCGCAGCTTGGGCCGCCGCTAAGTCAGGAATGTCCCGACGTCGCAACTCTGTTTGTGCCCAAGGCTTCAAGCCTTCCAAGAAGTGAAAAAGCTTGTCTTTCTCCGACATATCCCGAATGTCCAACATGAGTGTCGAGAATTGTTTGACATATTCTCGAATCGACCCCGTTTGTGTGAGATGTCGCAAACTCCGTCTTGCGATGAACTCCACATTTTCAGGAAGGAACTGTACCTTCAGCTCCCGTTTCAAATCCTCCCAAGAATTGATGTTGCAGCGGCCACCTTGGATGTCCTCATAACGAGTCCGCCACCATAGCTTGGCATCCCCGTCGAGGTACATCGTCGCAAAGGTGACTTTTGTTTCTTCCGAGTCCGGTCGCACCACCCGAAAGTATTGCTCAACATCGAAAAGAAAGTTCTCCAACTCTTTGGCATCCCTTGCGCCCTTGTAGCAGCGCGGTTCCGG
Organism: Typha angustifolia; assembly: GCF_048772165.1. NCBI lineage: Eukaryota > Viridiplantae > Streptophyta > Magnoliopsida > Poales > Typhaceae > Typha > Typha angustifolia. Next base: position 5,128,877 of record NC_133248.1, read on the forward strand.
CACCCTGACCCTTCCAGAATGTCCCTCTGCGTGTGCGGCGGGTTGCACGGTGCTCATAGCTCGCGTGAGTACCGTCACCCTTGCGGAGAGGTCCGCTAGCTGCTCTTTGAGATGTTGGACAGCTTCTTTGGTGTTGTCTCGCAACGTCTCGACCTCGTCGTCGATGTGTTGCTGATATACCTCCAAGCGATCCGCTCTATCGCCGAGAGAGTATATTTGAGCAACATTGGCACTCAATTGCGAGATGTGTGCCTCCATCTCGTCAAGCCGCTCCCTGTTACTTCGATGCCTTTCAGAATCGCTCAGATGTGGCTCCGTAATCAGCACCGCTGGTCCTTTGCCCAAATCTGCTGTATTTGCCGCTTGACTTGTCTCTCCGCCTTGCTTATGGCGCCCCATTTGCAAGGATGTTGCTCTTGTCGACCCGCTCTGATACCACTTGTCACGGACAAAGTCTTTGAGATAGACAACGACCGCGCGGCACTCAACTTTCAAGTAGCAAAGTTAAGTCAGCCGTTCGCTTCACAAGCGATGCACCTGTTTCTGGATTGCGACAAAGCAAAGACAAGCAAAATACAAAGTTTGGCAAACAAGATTGCGATTCTTTATTGATTGGAAAGGAAGTTACAAGACATGCCAACGACGAGAAAATTAAAGGGGCAGGATAGCCATCGAGGGCAAAATGAACACCATTGAACCAGTGGCACTTCGGTTGCGAAGCTGGCTCACTTAATGCTTCTCGATAGTTCTCCTATACTACTAAGTATGAGCATCCCCAATTCTGCAACCCGGGGGGTTCAAAGGTCTTGTGGGGCGTTACGTTTTGAAAGTAAGCCCCATTGGGGTTTTGGCCCATGTGTTTTATAGGCACGTGCGGGGAAAAACCCAAACTAGTGTTGCGACGACACTAATATTGCGATCCCAAGGTTGCTTCGCAAGGAGCTCTTGAAGGAAACCAAAAGACACTCAAAAACATGCAAAAGACATGGGGTTGGCATCCCATTTACATACTCGAAAAGCGAAAAATACAATAGGACCGACATTGCGAACAACACGGTCCTAACAGCACGGTCTCGACATTACGCACTTATGATCTAATGGCATCTGCAGATCGGACGGAGGTTGACTTAGCTTTGATGGATAGAGACACCACATTGAGGAGGTTTGCATGACTATTTTAAACTTGCTCAAAATCGCATGAAGTAAGTTTATGATCGCATCCATCGGGAGTAGGAGTTCGACATCGGCAATTGGGTGTTCGTGAGGGTGCAACTGTATCGATAAGTGACCTTGTGTCCAATGAGAAACTAGAAGTTAGCACATCGCTATTTCGGTCCATTTTAGGTGTTAAAGCATATCAAACCGATTGCTTATCATTTGGAGCTGCTTGAGGGACGCGTTCGAACGCAATCGGCTTGAGTCCACTAGAATTAGGGTTAATAATTATTATTTTGGTTTATTGGCTAGCTTATATAAAGGTGTGGATGGCAGCCAAAATCATAATGCTTGATAAATACTAGTTTCTTGCCTCTATCCACTCTCTAGTCTCTCTACCCTAATCTCCCTCCTCCCTCTTCACCAACCAGCTATCTCTATCGTTGGTAAGGTCTTTCCTAACTTTTAATCTCCATTGTCTATCGAGTCCTCCCTCTTCTTTGGGATCTCGACCACTTCTTCCCCTTCGTCTTTATCCCTTAAACTATGTCAACCATCCACCCTCATCTCCTTTATCATCCGTAACCCTAACATCCACTCCACTGATACGATTAGAACTTCACCGATGTCGTTTCGAGCATGGATACACTTTAGAAGTGTCTTTGTTTCTTTTTTTAATGTTTAATTTCCAAGAAAATAAGTTTCCTGTAAGTCACATTCGAACATAGGTGGAGTGCGTTCGAACGCGGTTGTGAACGCGGTTGTGAACGTGGTTGTGAGAGTGTGCATTGTGCGTTCGAACGCCGCGTTCGAACGCACTCGAACGCACTATGAACACTTGCATCGCGTTCGCAAATCCAGAGAAGTGGGAAACAACCGCATTCAATTGCGCGTTCGAACGCCTGCATCGCGTTCGCAAATCCAGAGAAGAGCGAACTCGGTGCATTCGAACACGGTCGGGTGCGTTCGAACGCGGTCGGCGAAATTGTATTGTTTAGGGTTAATTTTGAGTTGTTTGGTTAACCTCTAAAAGGGATGTAGATGGCAACCAGAGATTATTATTGAAGAATTGAGTTTTGCCTTGCCTCCATCTTCTTCGCTCTCGTTCTCTGAATCCCCGGCAATGCCACTTTTGACCTCCCTCGACCGGCTAATCACCCTAGACCATTAGGGGCGGCCCTCTGCTTCACCTTCTTCCAATCTATCCCAACACTTGCCCTAACCCTTCCTTCACCCATAACCCTTCCCCCACCACTTTTTACCGGTGCCACCCCACAAACGCTGGTCCGCCTCCAACCACCATCACCTAGGATCTCATGCCTCCATCCACGGATCCTAAATAGATCACCCTGACGTTCGTTCACTAATCGGATGATATCTCGAGATCCCCACGTCCGATTCTCTTGAAACTTGAGTTTTTGAAAGCTCTTTTCTGGGGCTACAACATATCCAAATTTCACATCGATCTGATGGCGGTATCTTTCAAGATCTTATTTTAAAGTTCCGTGCCAGATCCAATCTAGATTAGAGAATTCGAAGAGATCGAACCTTAGCATAAGGGGAGATCGTATCAAGCTTTGGTATCAAAGCCACCGTTCCTCGGACACGCACATCCTATGACGACAACCAGAGCCATGACTACATGACGAGATGAAGAAGATGAGATTCTCCCAGTAGAGGAGGGGAAACGGTTGCAGTGACTTCCACCTGCGGAACCGCCCGATCTAATCGAAATACAGAAGAACCTAATGTTCAAGCTGTGTTGGGATCTCTTTCTAAACAAATGGCCATCAACAACCATATGATGATGGAGATGATGCAGGAATTACGGGCGACAAGCGTAGCCATGGTGAACGAGAATGCACCATCGACTCCACCGCCGGTTCAGAATTTTCAACCACAAGAGCCATTGCTGCCACCACCCTATGGGCAGAGGCAGGCAAGGATGGTTCCACCAGGCCCAGTTGCAGGTGAACCCATTTGACGAGCGAACCACTATGGAGATTACCTTGGAGATCAAGATCCGTGAGCGGGTCAATACGATCCGGAACCACGGCGAGTTAATAAAAAAACGGAGGGATTATCAACCCTTCATGGTGCATCCTCCCCCGATTAGACAAGGACTTGGACATGATCTGGAATGAGACAACGGCATCCGTGGACAAGTCGTGCATCTTGAATTCCCTAAGTTCAAAGGTGGTGACCCGATCAATTGGTTGTATAGGGCGGAGCAATTCTTCCCATACCAAGGTACAGCAAATAAATACAAGATGACGCTTGCGAGCTTCCACCTCGAGGATGCGGCGCTTCATTGGTTTCGAGCAGCTAATGCCATTGAAGCTATCGAAACTTGGGCTAACTTTTGCGCCGATATCACACGGCTATTTGGAGCGTCGGGGTATGAAGACTTCGATGCTCTCCTCTCAAAGATGGTGCAAAAGATCACGGTTGGGGCATACCAAGAAGAATTTGAGAGGATAAGTAGCCGATGTCATCCACCATGGATGGATCAGTAATTGCACAACACCTTTATCTCCGGGCTGTGGGGAGACATACAAGCCAATGTGAGGGCTTTAAGGTCTAGAATCTTAAAGGAGGCCTTCGAAGATGCGGTGCTCATGGAAGACAAATATAGGGCCATGAAGTTACACTTGAAACAAAGTTGGACGAGTCAAGGGAGCCGCCATCAAGCTCAACCAACCATAGCGGCGGGAAGTATTACGAGAGTATCGAGAACCGCTGCTGCGATGGTGCCTCCTCGAGTACTCTTGAAGCCATCCCAAGATGTGAAGTACACTCCTAGAGGTCCAGGACGAGCACTCACACCTGCTCAAGTGGAGGAACGAAGAGCCAAAGGCCTATGCATCCGTTGTGATGAGAAGTTTGTATCCGAGCATCACTATGCTAAACCGATGGGATCGGTGATGCTAATTGACGGATTGGAGGAGACTAAGGATGAGTTTACAGCTGAAAATGAAGGTGTGGCTGGACATCAAGAAGAAGAAGCTAAGGAGCAACCCGTGGAGGACATGATAGCCGAAATCTCCCTCCATGCTTATTCGGGGACAGCTGCGCCAAAGACTTTGCGGGTGAACGGTGTAGTCAAGAAAACCACAGTGAGAATCTTGATTGACATCGGGTCCACCCACAACTTCATTAACAAGAGACTCTTTAGGAAAATTGGGCTCGAGTCGGAACCCACGGAAGGGTTCGATGTGACGATTGGAGATGGCACCACATTACGAGCAGATTTCATTTGTGGAGGTGCGGAATTGAAAGTGCAAGGCCAAACTTTTACATTGGATCTTTATCCGCTGGCCTTGCGAGATGCCGACATTGTTTTGGGGACTCAATGGCTTCAAAGCTTGGGGCCCGTAACATTTGATTTCTCAAACCTCATACTGACATTTCGGAGGAATGGTCGAAGGGTGTTGCTAGATGGAAATCAACCGCGGCAAGGGCCAACATTGCAACCACTTGTGGGCTTTCCTTGTGCAGGGGACCGAGCTCTACTATTGCAAATGGTTGTTGCTGAACTAGAACATCCACCACCAAGGGAAATAGTCGCTGACATGCAAGAGTTGCTGCAGGAGTTCAAGGATCTCTTCGAGGAACCTCGAGGACTACCGCCGACCCGCCGGCACGATCATTGCATCCAGATCATTCTAGGGGCTGAACCAACAAATGTCCGACCCTATCGGTACCCGCATGTCTAGAAGGAAGAGATAAGTAAATTGGTAGTGGAAATGCTCGAGTAAGGGAATATTCAACTAAGTAGAAGTGCCTACTCATCGCCAATGCTGCTGGTTCGGAAGAAAGACGGGAGTTGGTGATTTTGCATCGACTACCGAGCCTTGAATGCAATTACCGTCAAGGACCGGTATCCAATACCGGTGATCGAGGAGTTACTGGATGAACTCACAAGGTCGGCCTACTTCAGCAAACTTGACTTAAGAGCGGGGTACCATCAAATCCTCGTCGACCCGGAAGATGTGCACAAAACGGCGTTCCGAACTCACGATGGCCACTATGAGTTCCGAGTCATGCCATTCGGGCTCACCAATGCACCAACCACCTTCTAAGGGCTGATGAATGACCTTTTCCGCCCGCTCTTACATCGGTACGTGCTCATCTTCTTTGACGATATTCTAGTGTATAGTAGGAATTTGAGCGAGCACTTGTGGCATGTGCGAGAGGTATTAAAAATCTTGTGACAAAACCAGTTAAAAGTCAAGATGAGCAAGTGTCTTTGGAGAGAGTCATGAGTGGAGTACTTGGGGCATATAATCTCAGCAAGAGGAGTGGAAGCCGATCCAAGCAAGATCAAGAATATAGTGGACTGGCCGATTCCTACTAACTAGCGGGAATTGAGGGGATTCCTTGGGTTGACGAGGTACTACCGGCAATTCGTTGCCAACTACGGCAAAATTGCTGCCCGCTGACCTCCTTACTCAAAAAAGGTGGGTTTCAATGGATGGGCAAAGCGATGGAGGCCTTCGAAGCCTTAAAGACAACTATGTCTACCGCTCCAGTTCTAGCACTACCGGATTTTAGCAAGTCCTTTATGGTGGAATGCGACGCTTCGGGTGAGGGCATTGGAGCAATTTTGATGCAAGAGGGCAGACACGTGGCATATATGAGCAAGGCATTGTCAAATCAGTCGCGATAGCTATCCACCTACGAGCGTGAAATGCTAGCGATTCTACACGCCGTCACCAAATGGCGACCCTACTTAATTGGCCAACGGTTTACTATCCGCACGGACCAGCATAGCTTACCCTACTTCATGGAGCAACGTGTGCACACCCCAGCCCAACAACGGTGGTTCATGAAACTCCTTGGGTATGACTACGAATTAGTATACAAAAAGGGGATCGAGAATCGAGCGGCCGATGCCCTTTTGCGCCAACCAGACACAAGTGAGCTTGCCTCTTTTTCAGCACCAACATTTCCTCTATTTTCAGATATGTGGGGAACTAATGCAGAAGATCATACCATGGAGGAGCTGGAGTCAGAGTTCAAAGATCGCTTCTCAAATTTCAAACCTTGAGGATAAGGTTGTGGAAGCATGGTGGATTGATACGATTCGGACTTCACCGATGTCGTCTCGAGCATGGATACACTTTAGGAGTGTCTTTGTTTCTTATTTTAATGTTTAATTTCCAAGAAAATAAGTTTCCTGTAAGTCACGTTCGAACGCGGATGGAGTGCGTTCGAACGCGGTTATGAACGTGGTTGTGAGAGTGTGCATTGTGTGTTTGAACGCCACGTTCGAACGCACTATGAACGCTTGCATTACGTTCGCAAATCCAGAGAAGTGGAAAATAAGCGCGTTTGATCACGCATTCAAATGCCTGCATTACGTTCGCAAATCCAGAGAAGAGCGAACTCAGTGCGTTCGAACACGGGCGACGAAATTGTATTATTTAGGGTTAATTTTGAGTTGTTTGGTTAGCCTCTAAAAGGGATGTGGATGGCAATCAAAGATTATTATTGAAGAATTGAGTTTCTTCTTGCCTCCTTCATCTTCTTCGCTCTCGTTCTCTCAATCCCCGGCGACGCCACTTCTAACCTCCCTCGACCGGCCAATCACCCTAGACCCTTAAGGGCGGCCCTCTCCTCTCCCTTCTTTCAATCTATCCAACACTTGCCCTAACCCTTCCTTCAACCATAACCCTTCCACCACCACTTTTCACCGGTGCTACCCCACAAACGCCGGTCCGCCTCCAACCACCATCACTTAGGATTTCGTGCCTCCATCCACGGATCCTAAATAGATCACCCTGATGTTTGTCTACTAATCGGATGATATCTCGAGATCCCCACGTCCGATTCTCATGAAACTTGATTTGTTGGAAATCTCTTTTCTGGGGCTACAACATAACCAAATTTCACATCAATCTGACATCGGTATCTTTCGGGATCTTATTTTAAAGTTCCATGCTAGATCTAGTCCAGATCAGAGAATTGGAAGAGATCGAACCTTAGCCTAAGGGGAGATCGTATCATCCACCCGTCACCACCACCATCATCAATACTATATCTTAATTTTGTCCCAGTTGCAGTTCGAATCTGCAAAGGGCGTAAATACGAAAAACGTAGATTAGGGAGTTATTTTGTAATTTTCTGATTATGAAAGAAAAGAATATTTGGTGAATATTTTTCCTCGGTTGGGTGGACTACTTCCTGCATATTGAAGGGATTGTTCCATAGCCCCCCCTCCCTCCCTCTACCATCATAATCCCAAGCCATTCATCACTTGAAATGCTGCTTTACTAACAAAAAATCAGCCCATCACATTTTGAAGCTAGAAGTTGTAGAGTAGCTGTCTTTCTTAAGAAGTTACTCCCTCCAATAATTGCAAAATATCGATTCCTAGTGGTGTTGCTGATCCTCTGTAATTGAACCAATTCATCCTCAATTCAGAAATCAGTAAGAGATGCATGGCAGAAAGGAGCAACATCAATAGTGGAAGAAGAGAAATCTTATGAGACAAGGAGAATGCATCGTTGACAAAGACAATGACCCCTGAAGCTAATTTATCTAAAAAATTAGGACATTTAGCAACTTCTTCTTTCACGTATACTTCCATTGTCCAAGGTGGTTTGGCCCAACTCCAAAGCCATCGTAATCTTTGTTCCATCAAAACCTCGGGCAGAGCTGACGCTAGCCGTGGCCTCTTCAAATGATATGATCTTCCCTCGAAGCAGCTCCTTTGAAACCACAATTGATTCTGGATAAAAATTAGACTGGAACTTTTGAGGGATTTTTTGGGTGATCTACTCATTGAAACCTTATGAAATTTGGATATGTTGTAGCTCTGGAAGAGAACTTTCCAATGATCTACTATCTTGAGATTTGGCTGGCTAGACCTAGAGATATTGTCAAATAGGTGATCAAAGGTCCAAATGGACAAACTTGCGGAATAAAGTTGCAAACTAGTTTTGGTTCAATCCTAACTCCAGGTCTAACCAAATGGGGGTATTGCTAATGCTCCATTGGGTGCATCCTCCTTCCTTCCATGTTGCCTTGGTGTGGCTCAATCTCGATTTATTCAGCCCAATCATCTACTTCTTTTGAAATGATGCGAGTTGAATCAATTCTTGCATCCGCCGTCACGCATACCTTATAGACCCATCGTTGCTGCTATAGCCATGCTTGGCTGGGCAGCAAAGGCTCTGTGTTCTGGTATGAATAGGCTATAGGTGCTTGGACGGTTGGTGGTGGGGTAGGAACGATAGGAACTAAAGGAGGAGGCAGCATGGGTAATTCTTCTTTCTCACCCTTGGCCTAGGTGGCGTAGGTAGCAAGAGATATTTTGTTGGCTAAGGAAATTCTTCTAGCATGGCCCTTGATTGAGATTTCCATGGTGGTAGTTGCCACATTGGTTCGCTGTACCAACTTCGTGAGAGCATCATAATCGTTGTACCTTTCCAATCCAAATTGTTGTGAAATTTTGGTGCTAAAATCAACTGATATGGACCAAAAGTCAGTCTAAACCACCACTCTCGGGTCTAGGCATTTGATTGCCAAAACTCAAGAGCAAAGGGCCATCACAGATGTTCGAATGCCCCTGATGTCATTCGAACGCTTGATGACGAATTCAATTCAGACTTGGTTTCTTTATGTGTTGTTATGATCACTTGTTACACACCTTGAAGCCATGGATCTAGTGGTCTTCATCTGCTAGTGGTCTGAGAAATGACCTGCTCTGATACCAGGTTGTTACGATCACCTACAAGGTGGTTGTGATCACAACAATGGACCAGCTCATGCAGATCTAGAACTAGAACTTTGGAGGGCAATTAGGCCTACAACTCTGGTACGTTGTCCCCTTGAAAGTCAGGAATCTAACATAACTAGAATCATGACGACCAGATGTGTAGATCAGAAGTTATGATGAAAATACTTACCATGGGTCAGCTGGTGGTGAGATGGATGTGGACGGTGGAAGGTGAATAATGGTAGTGATAAGGAAATAAAGCATAAAACTAGACGAGAGGGTTGAAGTGGATCGTACTCTCAGAGATGAGAGGGGACGACGATCGAACGTAAGGAAAAGGCGACAGTGGTGTTAACCATGGTCGAGGACAAAGCTCGGCAAGAGAGAGGGACGTTGCACAAGAGGGACAGTCGGGAGAAGAGTCTTGCAGCAAAGCCAATTTTTTTAATTTTCATTCAATAATCAAAATATCACCACCTAAATATTTATAGGTGGCCTCGATACACTCAGTTCGGCTAGTCTGATCGCTTAGACTTAACCTGAATTAAGGAACTAAAAGCAAATACACCTAACATTACTTCTATGGTCAAGTACACACCATAAGTTACTGGCTACCTAACTTGACTCAAACTGGCCAGCTTAAAGAGAGAGATGGACCTGATTAACTTTGACTAAGGACTAAATCACAAGAGCATACAAGCAAAATTAAATTAATATAAGGGGATTTGGTCCCTAGCTAATTAACCCATGATGATTGGGTTGTGTAAAAAAAAAAAAAAAAAAAAAAAAAAAATATATATATATATATATATATATAATATAAAATAAAATAAATAATAATAATAATAATAATAAATAAATAAATAAATAAAAAGAGAGATAAAAAGAAAGAAATTTAAAAAAAAAAAATTGGTATTGCATGGCACGAACTCATGCCATGCAGGTTGTGGGCGCACGTTGAGGGCGCCACGTGCACCCACAACCGCCGGCCCGGCCAACCGCGCCGGGCCAGCTGGCGGCGGCGGCCCCGCCGCCGCAGCAGCTGCCCTTCCCCTCTTTCACCGCCTCTCTCTCTCTCCCTCTCTTTCGGTTCCTCGCTCTCACATATTCTCTCTCTCTCCCTTTCTCTCTCTCTCCTTCTCTTGCCGACGCCGGCCTACCGCCGCCGTCGCTGCCGTCGCCGCCGCAACACCACCCTCACCGTCTCTCTCTATAGCTCTCTCTCTCTCTCTCTCTCTCTCTCTAAGACTCGTTCTCTCTCTCTCTCTTACCCTCCTCTCTCTCCCAATCACCTCTCTCTCGAGCTCTCTTTCTCTCCTATTATCGACGCAGGCCTGCCGCTGTCGCCGTCGACGCCGTCGCCGCCGCCGTCGCCGCCGCCGCTACGGCCGAGGTGAGCCTCCCTCCCTTCCCTTCTCTTCTTCTTCTTCTTCTTCTTCTTCTTCTTCTTCTTCTTCTTCTTCTTCTTCTTCTTCTTCTTCTTCTTCTTCTTCTTCTTCTTCTTCTTCTTCTTCTTCTTCTTCTTCTTCTTCTTCTTCTTCTTCCTTTACTCTACTTCTTTTTCCTCTGTTCGTTTTACCTTCTCTGGCAATAAAACATGTGTAAATTACTTATGTTACTTAGTTAATCCAAATTAGATTTTTAGTAACATGGTAAGTATAATTAGTGTAATTTCAGTTAATTATAATCATAAATATTTATATATAAATATATTTTTTAACTTTATATATTTTTATTAGATTAATACATGTCTTTATAATTAGGTATATATATGTACAACTTATTATACATTATTATGCATGCAATATAATAGTAGGCTTACTTAATGTTTATATTACATGATTAAGTAAAGATTATTTTATATGCAACTCTTAATTTGCTTAGTAAGCGTAGTAGTGATAAAATAATTATAGTATAATTATATGATATTATATAATATAGGTGCTCGTATTTTAAATTATATTATTGTGCATGTAGCTCTTTTACGTTTTTTTTTTATCGAAAGAGATTGACTATTATATACTTAATATATAATTAGCAAACTATGGTTTTATAAATAAATCTACAATTAGAATAATAACATATTAATATTATTATAATTAGATCTATCATATAGATCAAATTATTTAATAAAAACAAAAGAAGAAACTTTAAACCTAATAAATCATCGTATGTTACACAAGCGGATCTCAATTGGATAAATAACTAATTTTATATTACTTAAATATTTTCAAATTCTAACCCTCTTATTTGAGATTCCGTGGACCTTGCTAGTGATGTGTGACGGTTGATTGATAGACGTGAGGGATACGTGTGTTGAGTTTTCTGATCAGAGGTGAGTAGTCTTATCCCTTAGGCACCTTTCTCAAATTAGGATATATTATATATTATGTACATGCATGTTTTAGCCTCCAATATGATTATATGACTTTATATAGAGATGATTCCAATCAAGCATATTTTATCATGCATTTGATTAGGCTAATCTGGGATATGAATACATTAGTAATATATAGAGATGATTATACTATTATAATTTTATACCGAGATGATCTCTAGCATGAGTGTGCATGTGATAGACTAGCAGGAGTATGCATGTGTTAGATACATGATTGAAGTTTGCATTACATCATTTTTCTCTTGGCTTTTTTACCAACTAAATTCCTAAGTTACATGATCTGTTACAGTACTGGATATATGTATATGATCTATCATATATAGGAAATCATGACAATAGTTATGTATGTGATGTGATGTGATGGTTGTAACGGTATTTGGTCCGGACTGGTACTGGACATACTCTTAGCGTATGGCAGAGTATGATGATGGCTGATGATTATACTCTTAGCATATAACAGGGAACAACTATCATTGATATACTCTTAGCGTATGACAGGGTATGATTACTTTCTTTTGAGATACTCTTAGCGTATGGCAGGGTATGATTTATCTTCAGAGATACTCTTAGCGTATGATAGGGTATGCTTTGAGCTTGTGACATGATGTGTATCAAGTTTAGGGTCGGGTACCGTAGTTCAGCATAGTGAATGATATTCAGAGTTGAGACGGATGATTGTGATAGTAAGAGATATGTGGATTATATTTGGCTCTGACATATACGATTATCTAGTGGTTGGCATACATCATGCATCATCAATGATGTAACTAGTATCATTGGATCATGATTGTTATACATCATATGTCGTTATATTCGATGATATTATATTGTAACTTCATCATAAGATGTATTTTTTGTTGAGGATATAATATGCTCATTCATGAGAATTGATTCTATTTATATATATATATGTCATTGAAGATACATATATACATGCGCATACATGACATCATGCTGTTTTCTGATTCATATTATCCAGTACATGATTTACTCTCTACTTGACATCACTGATTATTCACTAAGCCTTTTGCTCATGACTTTCTTTTTATTTCTTTTCTAACCCTCTAGATATTATGATACGTGATAGCGACTTAAGATATCCTAATGAGATATTTTAAAGCAAGGATGAGGTGAGCTATAGACGTGAAGCAGTATAGAATATAGTTTAACCAGACATTGAGTTGTATCCTTGTTTGTTATATTTATACCTTATTGTATCATATGATGATTTATACAGTACATGTCAGATTATAGAGCACTTGTGTATCAGTTATTTAGTTGTATCTTGATGGTTTGTTATGGCCTGTGTGGGTCCTACCAGATTAGGTAGTGGTCTAATGTATATTATTGTGGACTTTGATATTCATATGTTAACAGATTTATTTGGTTGATAATATGATTTATTTGGTGTTGGATTATGTGAGTATGAATATGTTAACCAAGCGCCACCTCTTCAAAGTGAAAGCTCGCAAACGCCATCTTATATTCTTCCACTGTACCCTAGTACGCGAAGAATTGTTCTGCCCTATACAACCAATCGATCGGATCACCACCTTTAAACTTATAAAATTTGAGATGCACGATTTAACCACAGATACCGTTGTCCCGATCCAAATCATATCCTAGTCCTTGTCTAACCGGAGGAGGATGCACCATAAATGGTTGATGATCCCTCCTTCGATTTCGGTTAACTCGATGCAGTTTCGGTTCGTATTGCCCTGCCCACAGATCTAGATCTTCAAGACGATCTCCATAGTAGTTCGTTCGTCGGATGGGCTCACCTACAACTGGGCCCGGTGGAACCATCCTTGCTTGTCTCTATCCATGGGGTGGTGGCAACAAAGGCTCTTGTGGGTGCAAATTCTGAACCGATGGCGGGTGTTGAGACAATCCCTTTAGATTGTGCATTGATTATTTGAGGATTACTAGTCTTTATCTTATCTCTCTCGCTCTCCTTGTCTCTCCTTTGACTAACTCCAAGTTTTGGCAATCTAGCTTTGATCTAGAGACGTCATTACTTCCATCCTCCTCAACCAATCGCCCCCCTTATCCTAAGGAAAGATCCAACTTCTCCCTCGTCCCATCTTCCATTATACCAAGGTATCATCACCTACACAATTTTCCCTTGTTTTACCACATAACCTTTCCTCAAGGTTATCATTTGTTAAACTAATCATTTGCCCAAACTCCATGAGCGCATTCCTCTCGCCCTTCTCATTGATTTAGACTACTTGCACACCCAAATCTGCTATCGATTGCATATTCTACAACTAGCCTTAGCCTAACTACACATAAAATCTAGAATTGAAGTCTACATCGATTGAACTCTCGATATATTCTTAATCGGAATGTACCATCGGCATATCTAGCAAGTCTTTCATTGATTGAAGCCGACCTATACCAATGCAAAGTAGGACCTTTTAAAAGGAAAACTAGAAAGGAGTACCTTAGCCTCATCCGTTGTCCTTTGGGAGGCAAAAAATTGCTCCACTTAGTATAGCCACTATATGGGATCTCCTCTCTCAAAATTGGGAAATTCAAAAACAGCCGTGCGAGTTTGGATGCCATACTCATCTATCAGTGGAAACTAAATAGCATTTCCTCAAGGCGATTTCCTTCCAGTTGGTCCGTGGTGGTTGGATTCGATGGGTAGGGCTCTTGGTTAGTCGACTTGGCAGTGATCATCTCAGAAAGAAGTTTTATCACTCTTTCTTGCCATGCATGAGCTGCCTCTAGAGATGCATTACATGCCTCACAATCTGCACATATCTCCTCTTTTAATCCAAGGGTGATTAGGTCCATTGGTGTAGTTTTGTCCTCTGTCCGATCTTCATTTCCTTCTTTCCGTCATGGATCTCGTGTTAGTCATTAATGGTGGTCCAAGGTCAACCTGGGTCTGATTCCAATTAATAAACCCTCCTCTAATTAGTGATTTGAAGGCATATGCTAGTTCCCACAATCCACACGAATCCAATGATAACCTCGGATATGAGATCTGATCTCCAAGGCGAAAGCTAGGTTTATCGCAAACCTTCAAGGTTAATGATGCCCTTGAGATTCAATGGTTGGATAAGCAAATGACTTTAGAGGTTTGGTAGATTCCAGATGGCGGACGAATCTACTAGAATGGATGGTTGAGTGGAGGTAGCTAGGATATGGTGGTGGTCAACCTAGGTAGGGCGGTATGGTGGAAATGGTAGGCGAGATGGGTGTAAGTGTTGAATAATTAGAAAAAGGGATTAAAAAGGCAGGAGGGCCATCTCTAAAGGTTGAGAGGCGCTTGCCAGATGAGGAGGTCGGCCGTGGTGATCGGTTAAGATGGTGGCTAGGGTTTCCACGGCTTGGAGATATTCAACCGAAGAGGAGGAAGACAATCTAGTTTAATAATCCAAGATAGCGCACCACAAGTATTTATAGTGGCTCTACCCAATTAGACTCTAATCTACCAAAGCTTAATGGGCTCAGGTCCGACTAATCCAATAAGCAAATTGGAGATGAAATTAAACAACTTAAATAAGCAAATACAATGTTGAAAATAAATAATAAAGAAATTTGCATATAACACCTTGAATTTTAACAAAATTGTGGTTTACACCCTATATTTTCACTATTTGCGAATTGAGCCCTATGATTTAGTGAATATGTACAAAAACCACTCTACATCGAATTAATTTTTTTAAATAAAAATAACTAAAATATCCTTAGTATCTGTTGATTAAGTATAATTTAGCTAAGGGTATTTTTATAATTTTCTAGTAAAGTTAATTTAATCTAGGTATTTGGTTAAGTTTAACTAAGAGATCTTAACGGCATAGTGTTTCTACACATATTTACTAAATCATAGGGCTCGATTTACAATAAGTGAAAATGTACAGTGTAAACAAAAATTTCATTAAAATGTAGGGGGTTATATGCAAATTTCCATAAATAATAAGAGTTCTGGGTCTTTATTGCAATTCTGGAATTGGTGCTCTGGGCTTTGAACTCAATGTCTCCTCGCCCCTATTTTGTCTCAACCTGGTTGAAGTGTATCGTGATCTTACCACCAATTATCCTAAGCTTATGGCAATAAATTGTAATACAGTTTGAAATATAAGTAATTATACTGATAATATTATAATATTATTCATACAACATTATATATATATATATGTGTGTGTGTGTGTGTGTGTGTGTGTGTGTGTGTGTGTGTGTGTGTGTGTGTGTGTGTGGAGAGAGAGAGAGAGAGAGAGAGAGAGGGAGAGAGATTCTTATCTTATCCAAAATGAGGTGAAGGCAAATTTCTGAGATGTCGGTGATCTCCAAAATCTAAAAATGTTGTGCTTCGGGTGAAGAAAGCACCAGAGTTGCCCCTTTTCTCAAAATGTCTACTTTGCTTCATTAAGGCAAGAGAAGTATGATATTTCATGAAATGTCCAAAATATGGTGCTGGCAGTAGCATAGGGGCAATTTTCCATCCTAAAAAATGACGGATCGCCCTCACCTTCAGGGTAAAAAGGAGTGTAGATTCATGCTACAGTTAGTCCTGCTACATTTCCAATAACTAAGCAAACTTCTGATCCTAAAACAGCAGAACCTACAGAAAACGGAAGCAGCCAGCATAAGCATTGAAAATAAAGTACAAGATTCTGGCTAGGGCTGAAAGGTGCACAAATGAAGTATAGAAAGGTACCAAAAGAATTATATGATGTGTTTGCCAAGTTGGTAGTTATACGTAAAGAAATATGAAGCATAATTAAATTATTGAATCATCAAAAGTGACAATGATCCACAATGATGCCATTTGACAATTAGAGTATTATATCCAAGCCTTAAACAGTTCTTTGTGATCCAACACATCTTTTAAATCGCTCAGTACACAAAAGGATCCGTGCACTGTCCTCGGGACATGCAAAAGTCGGCAAATTGATGCAAACTACTATCACCCTATTTTTAACAATTACAAGGATCAAACTATCTTCTGTTCTGAGTACAGGAAGAATAACTAAATCTTAGACAAGGGGTTCTGATAGTTCCATCTCATTACTGTTTTGCTGTATGTCAGCCTGGGAGTATCGTACGAAGTCTAGGCCCAGCCATTGCCATGGCCAGCACATGTATCTATGACTATTCTGGCTTGCTGAATCATTCCTACTGTCGGATTCTTCAAGCTGCCGAGTAAGCTCCTCCAGCCTCTCCCGCAGCCTCGAAGACCTCGAATCTGCCAGCCTTAAAGATTTTTCAGCTGCATCTCTTGCAGCCATTGCTGCCGCAGCAGTATGTTCCTTGAACTTGAGTTTGCTCTCCAGCTCTAACATTGATTGCTTCGACTCATCTAATTCCTTCCGGAGAGCTGATATCTGCATTAATAAAACAGAAAACAGAATGCCTAATTCACTTATTTGATTCATGAAATTTGATAAGAAATTGGAAGTAAAAAAGTTCAGGTATATCTTCAAAACATGTTTACTCAAACTGGCAAGATGAATAAGGTAAAATACATCAGAAGCTGATTCTTTATCAGAAAAGAAATTATATGTTGTTGTTATCATTAAAGACACCTAAGAGTGCAAATGGAGTCTGGTCGGGCCTGGTCCGAACAAAATAAAAATCCGGCTCAGACTGGGCCAGATATTGTCCGGACCAAGTTAAAATTTTTTAACTTGGTCTAGTCCATGCCTATGATATTGGGCAGTGAGCAGATAGACATATCATGTCTAATTGAATATAAATGTTTGAAGAAAATATTTTTATATGGTAGAAAATTTTCTAAATACCTGAAAAAAATATTTTTATATGATTCAAAATTTTCTAAATGTTCCCACTTCCATAGTTGCCTCCAATCTCAACCAAATTAGTCGCAATAAAAATTGTGACTAATGCTTCCAAATGAGCACAGTAATAAAAACAGATATTTAACGTTTAAGGAATATAAGCAATTAAATTGGATTTAAGGAATTTAAATTTAAATCAAATAGAAATGTTAGAGCTCAAAAAAATGAGCTATTACTTATAGGCCTTAATGGATGGGCTGGGCGCCACGGGCTCGGGCCAGGTCAAGCTTGGACATGACTTGACCTAGAGCTAGTCCAATAGACTCTCAGATCGGGTCGGGCCGGGTCCAAAGTGGGTTGGGATGAAAGATGACCCAATTTTATTAGGTTAGACTGATATACCTTGTTAGAATCTTTTCTTATTACATTAGTAATTTATTTTTATTAAAATAAAATTCCTGTAGGTCGCATTCTCTCTATTATCTCTCCCTCCTCCCTCTTTACCAACCTACCATCTCTACCGTTGGCAAGGTCTCTCCTAACTTCTAATCTCCCTCGTCTGTCAAGTCCTCCCTCTTCTTTAGGATCTTGACCACTTCTTCCCCTTCGTCTTTATCCCTTAACTACATCCATCATACACCTTCATCTCCATAATCGTTCATAATCTTAACATCCACTCCACCCGTCACCACCACCATCACGCACGTTCTCTCATGTTTTCATCCCAGTTGCAGTTCGAATCTGTGAAAAGTGTAAATACAAAAATTGTAGATCAGGGAGTTACGAATTTAATCCAATTGGTTTCGTAATTTATTGACTACAGGAGAATATTTAGTGAATATTTTCCCACGGTTGTGCGGACTGATTCCTGTAATAAATTCAGATCTTGAAGAAATCGTTACGTAACTGATCTTTTGGTATCGTAACCCATCATAGACATGGACAGGGCTTCAGACTCACGGGTATTTTGAGCATCCCTCAAGACACCTTCCAAGAGCAGAAACCTCAATAAAAGAAACACATAACTGGTTTATTCAAGAATAAGTTATATAAAGATAATTCCAATAACCGGCAAATGAAAATAAGGCTAAAGGTCAAAGGAGCAATGAAATAGAAAAGTATTCTTTCAAAATTGAAGTCGAATATAAGTCGAGTTCAATGCATAAGGATGAAATTATTTAGGAAAATAGTGAGATACTAGAAGAGTGAGGAGTTCAGAGTCTTCAGACTCCAACAGTGAGATCGACCTACTATTGGAGCAACAGGGCGTGATGTTGCCAGAGTAGGGAGAAATATAGGGTGCCATATAAAAGTGTATCCTATAAGTCAGGAAAATATCGCAGTCAACAAGCTTATTCCAAAATTAAAGAAAAGATATTCCAACAAGAATGTCAACACATATCAGCCTCAGATAAGTGGAAAACTATGAAAATCTTTCAATGAACAAATCATCTTCTTTTCAAGGCAATGAGTTTCAACATAAGCTCAAAAGGAAAAGAATAGCAGTATCAATCTAGCAATTATGATTCAAAAAGTGTTAGAAGAGCCGGTCAAAGAAAATTCATCAACTAGTGGGGTCATTTTTCAATATTATTTGTCAGATAATTAAGTCGAAGCAAAGACTGCATAGCAAGTATCCATTCCTGTTGAGTCTACGACAATTATAAACATCAATCACCAGAAGGAGAACGAACCAATTGCAGCCATAGAGGTTGAAACTTGTAAAAAAGATTATTCCATAACTTAAGTTTCAATCAAACCAGAGGGCGAGATGATGTGTGGGAAGTCTTATATTCAAAATTTTTCTTCAAGCTATTTGATGCATGTTATTGATATTAAGGTTTTTGACAATTGGAAAGTTACGAAGGACAACCATTATTCAGTGATCTTCCCACATATGAATCAAGAAAATGAAAATGACAAGATAACGTACTTCAAACATAAGATAATATTTTCTTCAGTACAAATTTTAGCAGTAAAAAACAAAAGGTGAAAGGTTTAGATATGAAATCTGATAAAAGAAAAAGACGATGATACCATATTACTAGAGTAATGCTTCAGTATCATACCAAAAATATCTTTTTCCTTTTTAACATAAAAAAAATTAAGTAGAGAAAATGAAATAAATGAGAGAATAGATGAGAAAAAGAAAATATTAAAGTAGAGAATGACAACTCGGAATCACTCTGGTAGGGACTCACACCAATTTACACTTCATGCGAAGGAAGAAGATAAATAATGATCATTTCTCTACATGCTCTTCTAAAAATATTGGAAGATATCATTTCAACCAGATATGAGGTAAACAGGACTAGTGTTTTTCATCAAAACTCGCCTTTTGGAGATATCATACCTCCCTATTTAGCAGCGTGCTAAATAGAAAATCAGACATGATAAGAGAAAGAAGCAGATAGAACTGCAAGGGTCCCGTAAAATAATTTTCTCAAAAATATATTTCTGATAAAAATGGTGAGGAACAACAAGATTTATATCATATAGTACAATCTGACAAGAGTGAGCAGGTGCATCTCAAGTTATGATGGGAATCGGTTTTGAAAAATGTAGAAAATTGGACGCAACAAAAGGTTAATTACACTTACCCCCTAAACTATTGCTGATTTTCACAAACAACCCTTAATTATGAGTTTACAACAAATACCCCCTTCTGTTAGTTATCGTATGCTATCATAGATAATTTTGCTTATGTGGCACTTATATGAGCCTAAATAAGAGATATGTATTGAAATGCCCTTTTTACAGGGAAACTCAATGTACAATTATTTTAGTCCAACAATAATGGACTGAAATGCCTTAGACTTACCTCCTTCTTTAATTCCATTTATCTTCTTGCAAATATATATTTCTAATTAATTTACTCTATAAGATGAGGTGGCATCTTTGTATGGGGATATAGTAGTAACTAAGCTTATTTCATCAATGTCATTACAATATTCACTTGAACCCCTAGTTTAGGGTTTGACATTGTAACAAAAAGTTTAGGAGTGTTTGTGAAAACAGACATTAATTCAGGAGCTTTAAGTGTAATAAATTAATTACCCTACAAAACATTATCACAACTATTAGTCCCTTATCTTATTCAAATTCTTCAAATGATTATACATACTGTTGCAGGCTTCTCCATTTAATGAGTAGGATATTATCCTTCTAAAATTCAAGAATCTACAAAAAGTTAATTGGAAACAAGATGGAAAAACTATACATGCCCACTGTATTGTTTACCACGTCGGCTGTTTAGGCATCATATGATTTTTTAATTACATATAATTTCAAAAATTATTGCAAAAAATCCTACAAATTTAGAAAAAAAATAGAAAAGTAGTAAAATATTAATCACTCACATCAAAAGGGTGAAAACTAAAAATATTACTCTAAGTTGACTTCACTTTCTTCCATTTTCTCCCTCTGTGTGATAATAGACCTTTCTTTTGATATGTATGATTCAGACTTCATCGATGTCGTCTCGAGTATGGATACACCTTATGGGTGTCTTTTCTTATTGCTTTAATGTTTTATTCAGAGAAAAATAAGATTTCTGTAGGTTGCGTTCAAACGCGGGTGGGCGCGTTCGAACGCACTTACGAATGCCTATATCAAGTTCACAAAAACAGAGAACACGATCGGGCATGTTCAAACGCTGCGTTCAAACGTTTGCATCAAGTTTACATCAATAGAGAACGTCCTTTGTGCGTTCGAACGCGATCAACAAAAATCCATTGTTTCTAGGGTTAATAATTGACATTTTTGAATTGTTTGGTTAGCCTCTTAAGGTGTGGATGGCAACTAATAATGGATCATTGAATGAATTGAGCTTTTACCCTAATCTTCTTTTTCTCCTTTTCTCTCGTTCCCTCATCCTCCGGCTCCGCCGTTTCTAGCTTCCCTCGACCGACCACTCACTCTAGTCTCTTAGGGCAGCCCACTCCTTCCCTTTCTTTAAATCTCTCTACCCTTGCCTTAACCCTTTTCATTATCCATAATCCTTCCACCACCACCTTACTCACCGGTGCCACCCCATTACCGTTGGCCTACCACCACAATAATCTACCTAGGATCCCGTGCCTCCATCCACGGATCCATAAAACGGACTCCCTAACGTTCACCTACTTATTTGACGATATCTCCAAATCCCGCCGTCTGATTTTTTCTGAAATTAGATTCATTGGAAAGCTCTTTTCCAGGGCTACAACATATCAAAATTTCACGTTGATCCGACAGCTATAACTTTCAGAATCCTCTTCTAAAATTCCGTATAAGATCCTATCCAAATCTGAAAACGGGATAGATCAAACATTAACCCGAGAGATGGTATCATCTTTTTCTTTAAATTATTTAGATCCCTCCCTCTCTTAATTGCAGCTCCATCTCCTCTCCTCTCTTGTCCTCACCATCTGCTACGACAATAGCCGAAGGGCTGACCTTCTACTACAGAAGTAGTTGAAGGGTTTTTGTAGCAATAGCGGGAGAGAGGGAGTTTAGATCTACAAAACAAATAAAAGAGAGAAAAGAGAGCTCATGATGCCACCGGAGGTTGTCAAAGTAAGTTGGAGGTCATGATCAAGCCTGCTAGACATCGATTGTTGTCAAATCAAGTGCATAGGTTCGTGTGAGGAAAAAGAGAGAGATTAGGGTGAGTTGGAGAAGGGGACTGATATGATTCAAGTCAAATTTGAGTCTGAATAAGAAATTAGTCATCCTTGAATTGCAGGAAATTGCAATCTTTGCAATTCTAGGAGAATAATCATATAATATTTATACGATGTCCCAATCATGTGAAATTAGATGGATTAGATTGGTGATGTCATGATCTTCGTTTTTTATATTAGGACTCTTGGGATAGAACGAAGTTACATAGGGTCTTTTGGATAACGGAGTTACATGATGGTTAGTTTAGATATATTATTTTTTTTATTTGGTTTAGGGCTCTTTTATTTTATTCTCTATAAATAGGATCTTATGGCTTGTATCTTAAGCATATCTATGAATTGAATTTATCTGCCTCAAATTCTATCTTTCCTCTCTTTAGCTTTCTCCCTATCGTCTAGTAAGTTTGTAACACCTAAGAAATAAAATCACATAGCCGAGGTTGTCGGAGTTGGATTTGTGTCAGTGGAGTTTGCCTGAGTTGGATTTCTACGTCGGAGAAGCAATAGCTAAGGTAGGGAGATAAAGAGAGAAAAATAGTGAAAGAGAAAAGAGAGAAATAGTCAAAGAGAGAAAAATAGTGAAAGAGAAAAGAGAGAAATAGTCAAAGAGAGAAAAAGAGAAATGGTGAAAGAGAGAGAGAGAAAAGGAGAGAAAAATAATGAAAAAGGATCGGCTTGGATTGGCTCGGACCAGCAGGATCAGCCGATATTTTGAACCATGGGATAGTGTAGACGTACTATGTTAATGCTAGCATTTGACAATGTATAAGGGAAAAGGATCGGCTCGAACCGATCGAATCAGCCGATATTTTGAACCATGGGATAGTGTAGACGTACTATGACAATGCTAGCATTTGACACTATATTAATATTATGATATTCATATTCATACTTTTATTATTAGCATTTATGTACTAATCACTTCTGCATGATTGAATACATGCTTATATAGTATATGCAATTAAAGTATGTTGATCATGCCATGTATGATATCAAACATTGCACCAAATGTAGGTATCACTAAGTAGTTAAATCTCATCTTGATAGTACCTTTTTACTCACTCACCTAGGGTTAGAGTATATATATACATTGGTCCACGTTTGAGATCATTAGTCCTAGGACACTCTAGTAACTTGAACACCGGATTTGAGTAGGCATGATTATTGTCGAGTATGGAGGTCAAACTCTTGATCTCGAAAATGATGATTGTGAGGTATGATTTATAGTTCTAGCGGTACCTAATGACGTAGGATTAAAATATCTTTCCGAGCCAAAGGCTTGTGAATTTCAGCACGGGGTGCGATGATGAGTGATGAGGATATGCTTACAATCGAGGTAGTCTAATAGCCACAAATAGCAACTCATATGCAATGTCGTCAGGCATGTACGGGCGACATTACAGCTAGATGTTATTTTTTCCCATTGTTTGATGCTATAGGAGAGCATATGATATAATTATTTGTTATGATATTAAGGCTAAAGGAGAGTATGTTGCTATGAGTTATAATCTTGTTTTGTCACTAAATGATGAGCCATCATTATTGAATTTACAAGTTTATTATATTATCATTTAAGTTTGACCTATATTGTAGCATTATGTATTATACTATTTTCAAATTGTATGTGTACAACTTGTTAGGCTTTATGCTCATCATCTATTTGGTTTCTTTTATATTTTGATAATTGTATTAGTTACATTGCCCCTACATGTGTATTTAGCTACTTTTAGTTATGTTATAGACATGTATTTTGAAGACTTGTTGTAGCCTGTGGTAACTTCGAACGTTCTTTGCTTAGAATATTTTCAGTGAATTTTGTTTTTTCATCTTAGATACTATGTGAAAATATTGACTAACGGGTCATGTGAGAAATAGGTGGGGCTGCAACAGTATATTTTCTCACCATGCATAACTTATGAAACTATTGCCCGCATTCCATCATTATTTATATCAATTCTAACAATAAATCATCTACTATGTACTGTATAAATACCCTAGCTCAACCTATCGTCAAACTAAGCATTACGACGACCTACCTTTCAACCCAAACACCACCTTATGACACCCTATAATCCTAGGATGCCCCTCCTAAAATCTCAACTGCAACTTATCTATAAATCAGGCTTTCCATACTCAATAACCTGCGTCGGTGCACACCACCTCTACCCAATAATCGGTGTGCACCGTTTTTAGAAATCTGTCGACAACTGAGCTAGGTGCACATCCACTAGCTTCAGTGCACGCCTTCTCTAAATAGTCAATAAATGGTTATTTGCTATTTAGGACTAATTTGATTGTGATCCTTTATGGAATCCTATCAATTTGGTGGAGCAACATTCCTCGGCATGTCCACTACAAGAGCCATGTCTACACAAAGGAATACAATTGATCCAAGTTCTTCGACGCCATACATCCCACCACTCGATCTTTCAATGGAACTTAAGGTCAAGGGCGTTCATGAGGAGAGGTAGAACATAACAGGCCTCGATCTCATGCCCATGATGGCACTAATATCTTTTGTTGCTATCGAGCTGAAAGAGAGCGTGAGGGAGATCAGAGGCATTAGCAGATCCAAACCTACCATCAGATCACCAGCTAGGGCTATCACAGTCACACCTGTACATAGCCCTAGGCCGACACCTCATCGTTGCCTCAGCATGAAACATCTCCAAGACAGCATACTCATATGCCGTTACTGCCCACTCTAGAATGAAAAAGGAATGCAATCCTATAGATGGGTTCCACAACCAATGGCCATAGACGTGCACTACATATAACCCATGGATTGAGTATGAGGATACTTGCCAACCATACCAAAGAGTACCAGAGGTGGCCTATCATGGTTGATAAAAGGAAGGACATAGAGACACTCATGGAACAGCAATGGCCAAATCCTGTAGCTGGATTTCCCTAAGTTATGATGGCAACACGTTCGACTGGATCTACTGAGTGGAGTAATTTTTCGCCTACCTGAACACACCTAAAGATTTCAAAGTGTTGCTAGCCTCTTTCACTTGGAGGATGTTGCAATATGGTGGTTCTAATCAGCCAAAAGGAACCAACCTTTTTCACAAATACAGTCCTTCTATTCGGGCCATCTAAATACAAGGACTTTTAGGCAACTCTCTCTACTTTATCTAGCTTTCTTATTGTTGTCCAATTAGTCTTTCTCTCCCTTGCCGCCCTCTCGTCTTAGCAGTTTCTTTCCTTCACTATGGCAGTACTCTTTCTCACTATGCGCAACCTACCAGAGCTATTACCCACGTTCCATCATCACCTATGTCAACATCAGCCAAAATTCATCTATCCTCTACCATATCAAAACCCTAGTTCAACCTATAGCCAAGCTACGCCCTACATCGACCTACCCTTCAGCCCAAACACCACTCCATGGCTCCCTATAATCCTAAGAAGTCCCTCCTAAAGTCCTAGCTACAACAGATCACCATATTAGACTTTCCATACTTAATAGCCTGCATCGATGCGCACCGCCCAAAAATCAGTGTGCACTGCTTCTAGAAACCTGTAAGCAACCCAAGCTCGACGCAAACCCACCAGCTTCGGTGCACACCATCTCCAGACAGTTAGCAAAGTCTTACTTGCTGTCTAGAGTTGATTTGATTGCGATTCTTGGCGGGGGTCGCATAAAGGACCATGCAACATTAATAAAATGTCACATGGGTTTGAGATTCAAGTTGGATCTGGTCTGACATGTTAGTTAAATGAAATGAATCGAGTTATTCAGCCAATCCCGAGCCTAGATCAGGATCCGCCGAAACTCAGATTCATGCATATTATTAGTATTATCAATATTAGAACAGTCACAAAGATATATAGAACTGAACGCTGAACGAACATAGAAAATCCTATTGTTTTAGAACAAAAATTATATCATGGAGATATATGATTTGTCCAATTCTACATCACCTGTGTGACGAATTCCCTTTCAACAGCACCACCAGCTGCAGCTTCTTGTTCTGCTGCTGCTTTCCATCTAGCAATTTCTTCTTCAGCTGCTGCGATGTCCATCATGAGGCCTTCAACCTTTTAACATATGCCCACTTAGTTTTTTATATGTAACTAATAAATGCCATCTTACAATTAAATGACAATAGTGAGCATGAACATTAAATGTGTGGAATGATGATGCTAGAAAGAAAAAAGTAAAGAAAATGCATTGCATATAAGTTGAGCCTAGAGAAAAGGAATTACATTTTCATTTGCAATCTGTTCTTTCTCTTCAAGTTCCTTTATATGAAGCTTTTGTTGGTTAATCTCTTTTGCTTGCCCATCCAGACGTGATCTAAGTAAACTGGACTCTGCCCTTACTCCAGTAACAATGAAGAATAAAGCAAGTTAGGATGTAAAAATGAAGAGTAAAGCAAGTTTGTATGGCTCGATGACTATAAAAACACTAAGAGCATAGACAAGAATCACAAGATAGAATCATTTTAATATTCTATGAGAATGCCTGCCCAGTGACACGATTAATCACCAGTACTTCTAGTACAAGATTAGAAAAGAAAATGTTAATTATGATAATTCCCTACTCTTTTAAATGAAAACTGGACTCTGCCCTTACTCCAGTAACAATGAAGAATAAAGCAAGTTAGGATGTAAAAATGAAGAGTAAAGTAAGTTTGTATGGCTCAATGACTATAAAAACACTAAGAGCATAGACAAGAATCACAAGATAGAATCATTTTAATATTCTATGAGAAAGCCTGCCCAGTGACACGATTAATCACCAGTACTTCTAGTACAAGATTAGAAAAGAAAATGTTAATTATGATAATTCCCTACTCTTTTGAATGAAAACCATCTCTAGATAGTTTAAAATTGCATCATTTTAGATCTTAGATAACTACAATAAGGAAGTATCACCTTTGGGAGAATAGACAATCATAAAGTGAATTTATTATCCTTTGTAATTCTTGAAGGGAAAGAGTTAAATTTTAATAATCTTTGCCTTTATTCTTACAATATATAGGAATTATTATTCCCCATATAATAAATCCAAGGATTCTCATTGTTTTTTCTCAAGTTCTATATGTAGCATCTCCCAACTTTTTCTTCGTTTAATCTTTCTTGGTCAATTTGGTAATACGGCTAAGCATTTGGAGAATGATCATCCTTCAGAAAGCCTGCTAGGAAATGTGGATTCAAGTTTAAATAAATCCAAGCATAATAAGGAGTAATTCTATAAATAGTAAAAATTCTATATTATATAAGGTGCCATTTACTCCAGAAGCATAATAAACTGTAGTAAGCATTGTTTGTATAAATTGTTCTATCATCTTAGTCAAAAATACTCAGTCTTTAGATAAGTTCTTGATAACCCTCCAATTTCACAACAAAATCTTATCAAGCATAGTTTAAGAAGAAAACAGTGAGGCAACTGACAAAAAGAAGTGACTCCAAGCTAGTAGGATATACATATATCAGTTGAATCAAAGCATTAATTTAGATTATCTCGATCACCAAGGTCTGAAAACTTGGTTTCAGTCAGGGATTGTTATGTCAGTCAGCGCAGTTGGTATGGATCGATATATACCGTGCCAGTAGATTATCAACACTAGTACTGGAAGAGTATCTCAATAGTCCATTATGGTCACCCATGCTAACCGGTGTCACTGAGTATATCTTAATTTAAGCAACTCTAATTTGAGGTATCTTTCATTCCTTTGAATACCTCTTAGTCTTTTGGTGTTTAATCTATCCAAATCATATTCTAAATTTTGGAAATCAAAAAGAAATTTTCCCAAATGTTTTTCGGTAACTTAAAATATCCAAGAAAATTTGGGGAAAATCATGAGATTAAAAAAAATTACATGTGCTACACTAATATCTTGCTTTGAAGAATATTAATTTAGCCCTTAAAATCTATTTTAAGGCCCTGAAAAAGATGTTTCTTCGACATGTCGAGGCTATCTAATGTGCCAACACATTGACTCTACATGGCATGTACCAATGATACATACCATGACGAGCTAAAATCGACATGTCCTGATCACCTGCTATTTAGTTCAAGTCCTAGACTTGGATACCTGCTAATTATAGACTCAAATTGTTAAATTGATTAATGGGTTTAGTCAAGTCATTTAATTAGTTTAGTCGAGTCATTTAATTAGTTTAGTCGAGTCATTTAATTAGTTTAGTCGAGTCATTGAATGTATGATGAGTCCGAGTATTACTCGGTTTAGTCAAGTTGCTTGGAGTAATAGTAATCTGAATTCGAGTCAGTTTAGAGTTAGTCTTTATATATATATGTGGAGTGCAGCCCAAGTTGAGGAGGTATCAAGGAAAATTTGCATTGCCTTTATTGCTATCTTTCCCTTATCTATCTCTCAATTTCATCATCTCTAGCCTCCTTCACATTCTCCTCAAGCCATCTGACGCCCTTTTCCAAGAGGCTGAAGCTTATCCTCCCCACTCTTTCCTTCTAAAGTATTGATCTACCTATTTATCACTATCATCATCAAGCCTTTACACCATCTCCATCACTATCTATAAGCCGATCTACCAGAATTGCCCTCTAAACCTTGTCAACAGTTTGATTAATGGGAAGTCTTCCATGGCAGCGGACCACCCCATGGAGACCTAGACAAAACCATTGTCGCCGCCGACTTCATTACCAAGATGGTCGGAGACACCACCGATAAACCCCTCAACGGTGACGACTTGGCAACCGCCAAGGCTATGATTTAAACCACCCTTGTCATCATAAACCAAATTTTGATGGAGTAATCAAGGAGGCTTCCTAGATCACCACGAGGAGCCACACCACCAACAATCAATGTTGTTGCAAAACCCCGACTGTTACCGTTCGAGCAGCAACCCCTCCACATCCACCTCCTATGGAGTTTGAGGATGATCTAGATAAGTAAATTGAGGCACGGCTGCAGAGTCCGATCTCGACACCCACACCGAAGAGAATCAAGCACCTAACCGAAATTGGGCACCAATAATCCACTGCTTCGAGGAGGACAATCCCTGGGCAAAATATGATGAACCATCACCACATCATCGGGTTGAAGGTGAGGGCTATAGAGGTAGGAGACTCCCTCAAGACGAATAACCAGAGGTCGGAATTCGAGAGACCTTTGCGCTTGAATTTTCCAAAATTCAATGGAGATCCACTTGATTGGATTTATCAAGCAAAATAATCCTTTGAATACCAGCAGACTTTAGAGGCTCACAAAGTCCTTTTGGACTCCTTTCATCTAGAAGAGATAACCATAAGGTGATATCAATCCACCCAACGAGCTTAGCCCTTCCAATCTTGGGACAATTTTACAAAAGCCCTTTGCATCTGATTTGGGCCTTCCGACTATGAAGATTTTCAAACCACATTGACGAAGCTAACACAGAAAACCTCCGTTAGAGCTTATCAAGAAGAGTTTGAGAGGATTAGTAACTGAGTCCATAGATGGATGAACTCGGCCCTTAAAAGCACACTCATTTTCGACCTACGACAGGACATTCAAACTAAGGTGATGGTCTCTCATCCCTATCCTTGCTGGAGGCTTTCTCCACTGCTCAGGTAATGGAACAAAAGCTAAAGGATCTCGAAACATGTCATAGAGCAGCTAGATAGAACTTGAGGCAGGAGATGCCACCGGCCACCTACAACCATCTCGCACACCGGTTGGGCTGCCGTGCACCAGCTAAGATTCGCCTCGCTTCGAGGCCTTTTATAGAGGATAGAGGACTTCCGAGGGCCTCATACAATGACTCACTCCAGCCCAAGTGGAAGATCGAAGAGCTAAAGGGCTCTACTTTCATTGTGATGAAAAGTATACACCCGCCGACACAAATGTGTCCAGCCAGCAGCAATGGTGATGCTCATGGGTGAAGATGACGAAGATGAAGATGACGGACCAGAAGAAGAAGAAATTCAATGCCAGACCGACACCACCATGCATTCATTCATAGGAATGGTTGAGCCACCCTAGGCAAAGATGGAGCTATGGGAGATGCCACCCCCATTAGATGCTCTACCTGAAGATCGCTTTCATAGTTCTCACTTTGGAGACAAAGTGAACAGAAGCGTAGTGGATTAATGTAAGCCGAATCAGGTCAGATCACATCAAGAGGCATTGGGCTTGTCGGGTTGAGCCTAGTTATAATAGTTTAGCAATTTACTATTTTAGCACCTGCTATTTTGTTTGAGTCCTAAACTTAGGTACCTGCTAATTATGGACTCAAGTTGTTAAATAGATTAATAAGTTTAGTCAAGTTATTTGATTAGTCTAGTCAAGTTATTGAATATATTATGAGTTTGAATATTACTTGGTTTAGTCAAGTTGCTTGAAATAATAGCCTAAATTCGAGTTGGTTTAGGGGTTAGCCTCTATATATATGAAGGCTGTCCTAATTGAGGTATCAAGGAATATTAGTATTACCTTTATCGTTATCTTTCCCATCTCTATCTCTCAATTTCGTCCTCTCTAGCCTTCCTCACGTCAAGGTTCCCAATTTCGGTCAATCCCGAGTGGGATCGGTTGAAACGGGAGGGAATAGGTCGGATCCGACGACCTTGACTGCCGGCAACCTCGGGTGAGTTTTTTTTTTCAATTTCTAATTAATTTCTCTTTTTCTCTTTTTTTCCTTCAGGTGCTACTGTGGTGAAGTAGCAACACCAAGTGCTGCTTCACCACTTCAGCAGCAGCACCTGATGCTGCTACTGACCTGCAGCAGTAGCAACAGCAGCAACAGCACCTGCTGCTACTGAGAACCTAAGAGAGGCAGAGAGAGTTAGAAACTAGAAATCGGAAAGTCAAGGAAAAAAAATAAGAGGGTTTTATTTTCGTAAATTTTAAATTATTTTATATTTTATTTTAATTTTTGTTTATGTTTTTAGTTACAGAGTTATAGTGAAAAATATAATTAATAGCTCCAAAAGATAAATCATATGATACCAAAATTGGATAGCAACATTGCAGCACTATTGGATAAGATAAAAGACGTGTTAAATGCAACTGACATGAAAAGAAAATGAGTAATTGATGCAAATCTAGTATGGATGCAATGTTTTGGAGAACAATCGACCCAAACAAGTAACTAAAGTAAAATATAGTAAGCAATAATTGATAAGAAGTTAATTGATTAAAAGGATCACTACTAGATGGAAGGAGAGAAAACCACTCAGATAAGATAGTAGCTTCCTCAATTCTCAAATAGATACGTTCATAGTAGAAAGACTTAAAATATGGTGTAAAGAAAAAGACTTTAGAGTTTAGGTTTACCAATAAATGAAATAGTAGTGCTTTTACTTTGAAACCAAGTCTTCCTCCTCACGTCCGGGCACCCAAAGATTCTCTTTCACTACTGGAATCCTCTAGACAGTAGCAGTAACCAACAAAAAAGTAGAGGTTGAAGAAAGAGAGAGGTTTAAAGAGGAAGTAGAAGAGATTAGAAAAGGATCTTAAGACAGAGTAGAAGAAAGAGAGAGAGAAGAAGAAGAAGAAGAAGAAGACCACAAGGGAGAAAGTGAGAGATCTCAAATAAATCTTGTTCCAACTTGTCCTTGTTTCTCATATAATAACCCTTAAATAGGTTAACAACTTTGATTCTAGCTGATTCAAATAGGAACTTATTTCCTAATAGAACTCTAATTGATCATCTTACCTAAATTGGCTAACCCAATTTAGATAATAAATCAATGTGGACATCCCCCATATATAAGCTTACCATAACTATCAATTGAGATTCTAATAGGAATTTATTTCCTAATAGGATCCTAATTGATTAAATTTTACCTAAATTGACTAACCCAATTTAGGTAATAACTCAATACGGACATCCCCTGCATATAGGCTACCATATCTATCAATTGACTAAGTCAATTAATTATTTGAATTAAAAATCAACAATTAGACCAAAATTGGACTCAAGCAATTTTATTTTGGTTAAATTGAAGATGATGCCCACATCAGTAATGGTGTCAATCATTTAAAAAATTATTTAACCAGAAGACAAGGAAATATAGCAGTTTGCACTCGGCTGTCCTTGAAAGTTAGAAAATAAAAATTAACTCATCTAATTGCCAAAAAAAAGAAGAATAAATAATCAACACAATAAAAAGAGTCCATGGTTCGTGAAGAATTGATGTATAATTCTATACACATTGATGATGATAGCAATGAGCAAAATGGAGAGGATGATGAGAAGAGATAATTGAGGAGGGCAATAAAAGAGAGTAGAATTATACATAGAAAGGAGGAAAAGATGAGAAAAAGCACTGGTGGTAACTTTCAGTGATCTAGATTAGTTCATATACAGACAGAGAGAATACGGGGGCACCAATTCTACCGTTAGGACTCCTAGTGTTATAGCAGAGTCTGAAAATATTAGACCAATAAATATATATCTTCAAAAAAAATGGGTCGTACACAGACTTTCATCAAGATAGTTCTCAAAAAGATTAAAACTGTAAAGAAATATATTGGTAAGGCTATCTCTAAATTTTTCTTCTATAATTATATTCCTTTCAATGTAGCTGATAATCCTTATTATCACACTATAATAGGGTTTGGTATTCCGCCTCTTAGTTTAAATGATATTGCAACTAAATATCTTGACTGAAAGATAAATGAGCTTCATACTTACATTGAGATATTTAAACAGTATTGGGATGAATTTGGTTGTACACAGATGTGTAATAGATGAAGTACATAAAATAGAAAAAATATAATTAATTTCTTAGTGTACTCGAGTATAAGGACAATATTTTTGAAGTCTGTGGATGCTACTGCTAATTTCAAAAATACATATTATATTTGTCAATTGATGGATGAAGTAATACCAGAAATCGGTGAAAAAAGAATAGTCCAAATAGTTACTAAATAAGGTCAATTATAAAGCTGCTAAAAATTTACTTATGATAAGAAAACCTCATTTATATTAGATGTCATGTGCTGCACATTGTATTGATCTAATGTTAAAGGATATTGTAAAAAAACTTGAAATTAATATTGTCATACATGAAGGTCAGAGGTTGACAAATTTTATGTATAATCATGGTTGAGTTCTTAATTTACTTAACCAGATGATTGGTGGTTGCGAGATCATCAGACTCGACATCACTAGATTTGTCACTCATTTTTTAGCTTTAGAGAGCATCATGTGCTACAAAAATTATATTATATGAATATTTACGTCACAAGAGTGTAAAAATTAAGAATATGAAACATAAAGATAAATCTTTAAGTGAAACTTTGAAAAATATGACTCTTAAAAATAAATTTTGGGATGATATTACAATTGCCACCGTAGTATTTGAACCTCTTGTTAAAGTATTACGACTTATAGACAGTGATGACAAGTTTGAGATGAGTTTCTTATATAAGACAATGAACATAGCAAAAGAATCAATAAAAAAATTATGGGCCAAAGTTATAGAAAGTGGTGGAAGATTATTGATTCTAAATCAAACAGACAACTACAAATAGAAATATACATGCTGCTAGTAGGCATGCTTTTAAGTTTTAATTTATTAATTTACTTTTAGTTATAAATATTTAAAGATTTGAATGCTTACAAAATTTAAGTTTCTGCAGGGTATTTTCTTAATCCAAGATTTTAATTCTCTACAAATATCAATAATGATAGTAAAGTCTTGTTGGAAATTAGGAAGGTAATCAACAGGCTTGAGTCCAATATTCATAAACAAATCATTTGAGACAAAGAAGTGAGTTATAATTCAATTAAATAATTTTATTATTATTTGTTTCAAGTATTAACTTTCAATATAATCAGTATGCAATAATATATTTCTAATTTTAGATAGAGAAATATAGATTGAGAGCTGGGCAATCTAGTACTACTAAAATTGTTACAACTATATCTCATAACACTCCAACTGAATGGTAGTCTATCTATAAATGGGATAAGGCACCAAATTTGACACCAATAGAAAAGAAGATTTTTAAGTCAAACTATGTCTTCATCATAGTGTGAAAAAAATTAAACTACTTTCTCCTTAATCTACACAAAAGTACGCAACCGATTGACAATGAAAAGATTTGAAAAGTTAATTTTTTGCCATTATATTATGAGATTAAGGGAGAGAAATTTAATACAGAAGATGAAAAACTAATTGATCTAAATCATGTTTTTGATGAAAAAGACCCCTTAAATCTATAGATCAGAAAAATAAATGATAGGTTATTAGATAATAGATATAACCTATGGTTAGATAAGATATTAAGGGAGACTAGAGGTTAGTATGAATTATTTAGTTGCAGGAGATAATATATCTACCAATACCAGTCATAATCCTGATAATACACCTAGTGGTAAAATCGTCTCATCTACATTTGCTGAGGAAAATCAAAGAGGCATAAGGATTTAAGACTAAGAAATTGAGGATGTATATTCATATTAGCGACGTCATGAGAATGTGCTTCCTATGATTATAGTACATCGAGAATTTATTATTTAGAGTCATCACAAGTCCATATGCTATTATATTACCCTCAGTATCCTCAGTATTTTCAGACACAAGATCCATATACTGGTTATTATCCTCCTCAGACACAAATTATACAACAAGATCTATACAATATGACTAGTATAATAGAATCAATTTTTGGAGGATCAGATCCCAAGCATCATTATTTACAAACTTATGCTGATTATGAGGATGAAGACCAAAGAAATTTATAAGAACCAGCTCGGTATTCATTAAAGTTTTAAATTTTGCGTAAGTTAATACATTTTTTAAGATTTTAGACTTCATATGTGAGTAATTTTTATTTTCTTATTTTTCTATCATTTTTTCTAAACTTTTAGAAATTTTTCTACATTTTTAAATCATATTTAAAATTTTATGTAATTAAAAAATAGTTTGATCCGATACGAACAGCCAATACAGTCAATAGATATTGTTTTTCCAGACAGCCGATACTGATCTCGATCTGATACTAGGAACCTTGCCTCACATTCTCCTCAAACCACCGACGCCTTTCCCTAAGAGGCTAAAGCTTCTCCTTCCTTGTCCATCGATTCCCCTAGTCCTATACGGCCGACCTACTTCTCCTTCTTCCCTTTTAGAGTATTGATCTATGTATTCATCGCCACCATTATCAAGCCTCTGCACTATCTCCATCGCCATCTATAAGCTAATCAATGCTGCCCTCTAAACTACAATCACCACCAAAACCATTATCGGTCTTTCATCCAAATCAGAACTAGATAAAGTCTGAATCTAAAAAGAGTCTAAATACCAAAGATGTAAATTAGGAAGTTACGAACTGAATATTTGGCAAATATTCTCCCAAGATTACGGGGGCCAAAAAATCTATGACTAACCTAGATCTACCTTCTAAGCAAGGTTCACATCACCTTTCAATACCATGATTTCTATAGCAAACAGTGATTGAGATTTAAGGTTGAGGACCTTAACAAATTGCAATCATCTTTGACGAATTCATGCACTAAAACTACATGTGGTCTCTCCCTCTATCTCGCCTCACTATTTTTTTACAAATTAGCCAAGGAAGTTAGCCGCACCACCATAGGCATCGATGCCAAAGGTGAAGCCAAGAAGCTTCACGTCCAACCCAACCGATTATTGAATTTTACACCTTGTGATTGGCTATAGTTTTTAGGAATCACGAGGAAGTCAGACCTAAGCTCTTAAGGCCGAGTTGGTTAAGTCAAGTTAGGATTTGATTATTTGTAAGAGTCGAACTCGAGCCTGTTCGAGTGGCTAGCTGAGTTAGGTTAGATAGCCACTAAATCCATTGTGGTGCGCACCTAACATTTTGATCTATTGCATTAGGATTTGGTTGAGTCGAGTTGACCTAAGCTAAGATTGGCTTGGTCAATCAAATCGATTAGGGAGTTACTATAATCTATGTGGTGCGCCCTAGCCACCACCAAGGCCGACCATTGTTGCCTGCCTTCTCATTTAGTCGCACCCCTCAACCCTAAAGAACAGTCTTACTTCTTCTCTATCCCTTTCCTTACCATTTACACCGATATCCACCATTACCATCACCACCACCTTACCACCACCTTTGGTTGATCACCACCATGCCCACTTTAGCCAACCCTTCTACGATTCGCTCAGATAGATTTGTCTGCCATCCCAAGTCTCACATTTCCAAAACCACGCGTCCGTTTAACCGTTGGATCTCAAATTGCACCTTAATCTTGACAATCCACGGTAACCCTAACTTCTACCTCATGCCTTCGAATCCAATTTCGTCAACGAATTTCGACTCGAGTTGATCATGGGGTTAGGAAGGCGTTTGTATCATATTTCCTCTTATCTTATGATTTTGGATAACTCTAACTAGTTAGTTCTTAGGCTTTGGGCCTATGATCATGAGGCTCTATAATGCTCTTATGTTATTTTGTACCCTAAATCCACATCCCAAGTTGGTCGTCCCTATAAAAGTTATTCTCCTATCCAAAACTGTCCTCGAAGCAATGGAGTACAAGATAGAAAAAGATGAGAAATATAGTAGCAAGGACTAGCACCATTTGGCTATTGTGGAGTGGAGCATACGAAAGAAGCCTAACTAGAAAATGGTGCAAAAAGGTGAAGTTGCTCAACATAAGGGTTAGGAAGATGTATATGGAATGGGAAACAATGAAAGAATTGGTGGAGCCCCATGACTTAAAAACATATGAGGATACATGTTTCTTCTATTTTTCAAGTGAAGCCATCAGCATGCAATTCATATGTAGATCGAAGGGATGCTTTGGTAATGTATAACGATGATAAAGAAGGATAACCTCAAAATTCCTTCAGTTACATCTTACCCTTCTGAATTTCAGATGGAAAAAGAAAAAGAAAAGAGAAACAGATTCAATCTAGATGTCCTTTAAGAATGGTAGGCATCCCCTTGTTGAATTGGAGCAACGCAAAAAACAGTACTGGGATGTAAAATGAGAGCTAAAGTAAGTGAAATAAGACAATAGTATATAATACTAGAGAAAGAGCTGAAAACAGAATGAAAGAGTTGAGACTCCTTAAGAATATCTGCACAAAAGAACTGCAAGCATGGTAAGTACCTCAGGGCTTCGACTATGTGTTGCAGCTCAATTATCTTGAGTTGAGACTCCTTTACAGTACTTTCCACTGCACCCGCCTAAACAAGAATGAAAGAGAAATAACGAAACCATCCACGAATAACGCAATTTAAAAATTATTATAATGCATTTTCAAAATTTATATGTGATGAGCGTAAAATACCAAGTTATAGACTTCATTCTCATGTCCATCTTCTGAGTCATGTTTATTAGGGCCATCCAGTCCCAGATTTATCCCAGCCTCTCTCAGGCCCTCCTGTGCCAGTTGTAAGACATCGTTCGTTTTTGACGAGAGAGCGCTCCTGAGCAAGGTGCCAATATGCTGCTTCTCTGCCAACAATGCAGCCACCTTCTCATTCAAATCTTTCACTTCTTTGCTCCTCTCCTCCATCCCTTCTCTTACCTTCTCTGCTGCCACCTGCGCCAACTGGTAAACCGAGAATGATCCTTCCAAACAAGTCTTCAAATTCCCCTCCAAATCCATCTCCTTCCACATGAACATTGAATCCACCGACTCTGCTTGATCTAACTCGTTCAAATCCACCATCTTGGTGATCTCGTGCATCTCCCCAAAGGCCTTGGACATGTAACTCATCTGCTCAACGAGCACCGGTCTCTGCGCCTCCAATTTGGCCTCCAAGGTCTTAAATTTCGTATCGCAGTCCTCGACAAACTGCCGCAATTTAGAGATCTCGTTCTCCATCTGGGCGACTGAACTTGTTAATCTATCGATCTCTGCATCCTTTTTAGCGACATCTTCACGGAGGCCCGAAATTGTGGCCTCGAGCTGTGAGACCTCGACGGCGATCTCGTAGTTGCGCTGCTCCATCTGTTCACGTGCCTGGTCACGGGAACGGGACGCGGCGTCGAGCTGCTTCAAAAGGTCCTCGACGACGTCGTTGGCGCGCTTGATGACGCCATAAGCGATAGAGGGAAGGCCGGAGGGGTATTTCTGGGATTTGGGGAGGCCGGCGGCGGCGGAGTTCTTTAAGGCGGGGACTTTCGCGGAGACCTTGTCGATGCCGGACGAGAGCATCTGGGAGGCGGTCGCGGACTCAGATTGGAGGGAGGCGAGAGTGGAGGCGGAGTTGTCGCGATCGCGGAGGGCGTCATCGCGCTTCTTGATGGCCTCGTGGGCGAGGGATTTAAGGCGGTTGAAACGGGAGTCGAGGGCGGAATAGGCGCGGCGCTGCTCATCGAGCTCGGATTGGAGGGAGAGGATGCGCTGCTGCTGCTGCTCGGAGGAGGAGGGGGAAAGGGTGGGGGAGGAAGAGGGGAGCAGGAGGGGGGAAGGGTCGTCAGCGTCGTCGACGTCGCTGAGGACGGTGTCGTTGGGGTCGTCGTCGGCCATGGCTAGGGAAGGAAGGAAGGGGAAGAAAACGAGAGAATTGGCTTTTACCTACCGGTCAGTTTTTGTTTATTGTGGTTTTCCGATCGGGAGGCAGGAGAAAACGAGAGAGGAGGGGCCACGGTTAGCCTAATTGCGCTGCAAGGTGGAAAGTTATGTCGTTGGATTTCGACGGTAGGGCTGTCGAAATAAACTAGCTACTCGGCTTGGCTCAACAGAAGCTCGAGCTCGAGTCAGCAATTAGAGCTGAATCAAGCCTGAGCCTAATCAGAAGGCTCGAAAGTAATTTTAAGCCTGAGTTGAAGCCGGCTCATTCAGGCTCGGCTTGATAGGCTCAGTATAAAAGAAATTTATAATTCTCAAAACCCTATTTCCCAAATTTCCATCCCAACTCAACAACTCTCTCACAGCCACTCAACCCCTCAAACACCTATCTCCCTAGCTGAGCTCTCCCTCAGTCGCTTGGTCCTTCTCCATTGCGGCCCACTTTGTCCTCCTCCTTCGGTAAGTTGGCTCCTCCTCATCCTCCTCCTCAAGCCGCCGCCTCATGATTGTCTTCTTCAATTCCTCCTCAAGCCATCGTGTCGTCCTCCTCCTCCTCCTCCTTCTCCAAGTCCCATCGGCAAGCCAGCTCCTCTTCCTCCTCAAGCCGCCGCCTCGTCCTCCTCCTCCATCGGCTTAGCCTTGATCTAGCCTGGTCCAGCTCAATCTGACTCAACTTGAATGAGGCTTGATAATAGGCTTATTTTAGGCTCAAGTTCAACTTGGGCTCAATGTAGCCCGGTTCGAGCTCGGCTTGAATTGAACTAAGCCGAGCCTAAGCAAAATTATAAGGCTCGAAAGTAATTTCGAGCCAAGCCTGAGCTAGCACCAGCTTGCTCAAAATCGACTTATTTACACTCCTATTCGATAGAGTGTGGGTGTGAATTAAATTCGAAGTTCAAGAAAAGATCCATATCCAATAATAATTAGCAAGCCGCAGCCTCCACCCATCAACATAATACATTTTGACCAAAGTAGTCATATTCCAAATTGCTAAAATAGATTACTCCTCAAATTTATTAGAAAGGGGTCTATGGCACTATAGCCCCACTTAAAACATTAATTTTTTGTATTTCACCTTTTAGAGAAAATGCTGATAAGATAAGTATTTTTCATAAAAAGATGAAATACCAAACTCTTTAGCATTTCACTTTGTACAAAAATTTAAGAGAAAATGTTGAGCAGTTTTATAAAACACTTTCAAGTTAAGCATTTTGGCACCGCAAAATATTCTTCCACCTCAAATGAAAATGCTAAAGAGATAAGTGTTTTCACTACAAGTAAAACATTTATCTTTTAAGCATTTTTATTGAAACTGTCCTACCATATATAATGAATATTTCACATTACTACTGTTTGTCAAACACCATGTAATATCATAGAATTTGTAAGAAAAATATATTCAAAGATAAACAATAATGAAGACATTTTGATGATAGAATAACATCTACATATATTTTAGGATCCATCAAACACAAGTAAAACCAATAAATTCACACCAAAACCATATTAAAAGTAAAACTACTAAATAAGATATATTTATATCAAAATATTTCAAGTTCCCAAATAAGTATCTACCCTCCTGGTATATAAAATTGTAAATCTCATGGTTTCTTTCATTTTTCCTAAGCAACTTGGGTTATGAGACATAGACAGCTACTATATAAGTTGTGAAGTAGGCATGTCTGCATTTGTTGGTTGCTCTACTATAGTCTGCTCCTCTCTAATCGTCTCCTCTCTTGTCACCTCCTCTATAATCTCTTTTTTAGTCGGCTCCTCTATAGTCGCCTTCTTATCAGCTTGCTCCATAGTCGTTGGTCCCCCCAATATATCTCTCTCTCTTCTTCTACCTCCTACTTTACCAATACCTCTACCT
Organism: Typha angustifolia; assembly: GCF_048772165.1. NCBI lineage: Eukaryota > Viridiplantae > Streptophyta > Magnoliopsida > Poales > Typhaceae > Typha > Typha angustifolia. The sequence goes on from NC_133248.1 coordinate 5,168,881, forward strand.
CTAACTGCAAGAGATGGTAATAGTCGTTGCTTTGTAGGAGCTAGCATAGGCTGATACATTATAGGAGGAGTATGTAAACATCATGGTTCATCAACCATCTGCAATGCACTTTCTAACACACATGTTAATAATCACACTCATCGATGCTCGACAACCACTGCTATTCCATGTGACAAGTGCATTTAATTCTCGACGGTAAATATCTCAAAAAAAATATAAACCTACACTAAATATTTAATAGCTAGTTAATTTTTTTTTGCAAACCTCAAACCTTTGAGAATATAAAATATACAAACATAAAATATTACAATTTATACTAGACATATCGGAGTCTCAATAGTCGTGCAAGAAGGCAAAAATTGCATGTGTGTAATGATCACCTTCCTAACCCCACCACCACTATGAGTCCAAATTTGAAGATAGAATTCGATTCTAACTTATGAGTAGAAAGTTAGGGTTACCGTAGATCTCCAAAATTAAGAAGTAACTCGAGATCTAACCATTAGATGGTAGAGTACTTTTGGGGTTGAGATAGATTTGAGATGGAAAATGAATTTATCGAGATGAATCATGAAAAAGGGAGGCTAAAAAGGCATGGTGGTGAACGGCTTAGGGTTATGGCAAGGTGGTAGAGATGACAATAGTGGAAATCGATGAAATCAGTTGAAAAAGGATAAAGAAGAAGTAGTGCCATTTCTTAGAATCAAAGGGGTGCAGCCAGACAAAGAGAAAGGCTGCTATAAAGTGATACACCTTACTGAAGTTTTTTCTAATTGTGTTAGTTATTTAATTCTAAAAAGAAATAAAGATTCTGTATGCTGCGTTAGAACGTAGGAGGGGGTGCGTTCGAACACCCTTGCGAATGCCTATAGGCGTTCACATTGACAGAGAACGCAATTTGTGCGTTCAAACACGTTCAACCCTGTTCGAGCGCCTACAGGCGTTTACATCGACAGAGAACGCAATTTGTACATTCAAATATGTTCAACCCTATTTGAACGCGATCGATGAGAATTCATTATTTCTAGGGTTAATAATTATCATTTTTAGCTTATTTAGTTAGCCTCTTAATATAACAACCAATCTTTAAAATAAATAAATAAATAAAATTAATTAATTTTTGCATAGCATGATGTGGCCGGCCACAAGTGGTGCGAGCTGAGGGTGCCAGCTTCGGTGGGCCCACTAGTGCCGCAGCGCCGACGTCCCCACCGCCTCTCTCTCTCCCTTTAAGACTGGGTACCGGGTATTGACTATACATAGTGGTCTAGTATGATGATGACATATAGAGCTAACATTGATGATTGAGATGTTGAGAAATGCATATGATTTTATTATCATCTAATTACCTAATTATCGAGTGATCAATATACATCATATATGGTTGCATTTGGTATAATAGCATGGCCATGGTTGGCATGCATCATATGTCATATTTGAGAGAGAGTTATGATGATAGTATGACATAGTGATCTATCTGTTTATTCATTGTCAAAAATTATATATTTTTATTAGTTATGACATGTTATCTACTTTTCATTTATATATTATTGAGGATACATTTATATACTCATTCATGACATGATGCTCTTTTTGATTCATATTATCTAGTATATGATTTACTCTCTATTTGGCATCACTGATTTATGGTAAGATCTATTCACTGAGCCTTTTGCTCATGACTCTCTTTCTTTCTTTTCTAAACCCCCTCAGATATGTGATACGTGATAGTGACTTGAGATATCCCGAGAATATATTTTAGATTGATGAGGTGAGCTATAGGTGCGAGTCGGTATATATGATAATTTGTATAGAAATTGAGTTGTATCATTGTTTGTTATATTTGTACTTTATTGTATCAGACGATAATTTGTATAATACATGTCAAATTATAGTGTACTCGTGTATTAGTTGTTTAGTTGTATCTTAATAGTTTGTCGTGGCCTGTGTGGGTCCTGTCAGATTATGTAATGGTCTAGTGTATATTATTGTGGACTTAGATATTCATATGTTAACAAATTTATTTGGTTGATAGTATGATTTATTTGGTATTGAATTATATGAGTATGGATATATTAGCAGGTATTATTTCATGATGTCATGATTATATGTGCATAGAAGTGTATCTGTGCGTGACAAGCCCCACCCGTCCTATCGCGAGAGCCGCATGTGCCGTGTGGGCATATGGGCATGCACGTGCCCGTGCCAGACGGGGGCGTTACACTTAAGGTGTGGATGGCAACCAAAAACATTATGATGAATGAATATTAAGTCCTAGCCATGCGCTATCTAAACGTCGGTGATCTTCTAACCTCCCTCATTTATTGAGTCCTCCCTCCTCCTTAGAATCTTGGCCCCTTCACCTCTTCATCCTTATCCTCTAAACTTCACAACCCATACAGTCTCATGTCCATTATCATCAATAACCTTATCATCACCACCATCACCCCCACTTTTACATATTTTTGTCCCAGTTGTAGTTAGAATCTATGAAGGGCGTAAATACCAAAGATGTAGATCAAGAAGTTACAGATCGATCACTCTTAGTTTCGTAATATTTCGACTACGATTGAACATTTGGTGAATATTTTTCCTTAGCTGCACGAGCTGCTTTCCTACAATCGATCTAGATCTGGAAGAGCACGTTTCGTTTATAACAAGTGGTATTAGAGCCTGGCAGACCTCAGATGCTTTATTAATTATCTTATAAATTAATTTTAACGAATTAGATCATAGCCTGAGAGTGCCGTTATAAATAATACATATTAAGAACTAGCTCCAATTGGATATTAACTTTTGCTGATTATAATTTGGGCTAATTCAATTTTATCAAAGGAGTCGGTGGTCTAGGTGTACTTGTATTAATTGCTCATATCAGAGAATTAATATAGATAAATATAGGAAAAAGATATTAAGCAAGTTGCATTCTTTTGACGAAGCTTATTAATTAAATATTGTCTATACAATCTTCCATAAATTTGATAATAGTGACTTGGGTGATAGTTTGAGGAGAATATTTTTTATTATGTTTAATAACACGTCAGACCTTGGTATAGCTGTGTCGGTCTTACCTAATTAATAAAGGTCGGAATTGTGAGATAGACCTACCCAAGCCTATAGTGAACGTCCATAAAATTATTTAACTAATTAGTAGTACGAATATTGTGCTCATGCTTTTTATGTACTTTTCTTATCAAGGTGGACTCCGTACTCTATGAGAATGATCTCGTGGCAAAGTTACAACTACTATCAAGAAAGCGGTTCAGGCAATTGAAACTTCTATAATCTAAGAGTAGTGTAAGGAATGAAATAATTTACCTTATAACATCATCCCATTCATAGCAAACATGTGCATATGTTTTTCCTTACTGTTATTATTATACGTCATGCTGATACACTTAGTTAGGATTTTTTATATTGCATTAGGTGTTTATTTTCATTAAAATAAAATTTCTATAGGTCGCGTTCAAACGCAGGTGGAAGCGTGTTCGAACGCCCTTGTGAACGCCTTGTGAACGCTCGTGTTTGAACGCCTTGTGAACGCCCGCGTTCGAACATCTGTGTCGCGTTCGCAAATCCAGAGAAGGGCATTTTGAGTGCGTTCGAACGCAATCGGGCACGTTCGAACGCGATCGTTGGGAATCCTCTAGAATTAAGGTTTCATATTGTTTTAAGACTTGCTGGCTAGCCTCTATAAATATGTGGATAGCAACCAACTTCATTATGGAATTGGATTATTGATTTCTTGCCTCCTATATTCTCTCTAGACTTCTCCCTCCTCCCTCTTCATCATCCTTCCACCTCTACTATTGGCAAGGTTTCTCCTAACTTCTAATCTCTCTCGACTGTCAAGCCACCCCTCTTCTTTGGGATCTCAACCACTTCATTCTCTTCGTCTACTTCCCTTTAATCACATCCATAATCCATCCTCATCTCCATATCCATCCATAACCCTAACATCCACTTCACTTGTCACCACCACCATCACCCACGTTATCCCGTATTTTTGTCCCTTCTATAGTTTAATCTGTGAAGGGCATAAACATAAAAGTTGTAAATCAGGAAGGTACAGATCCAACCCAATTAGTTTCATAATTTTCTGACTACCGGAGAATATCTGACAAATATTTTCCTACAGTTGCGCAGACTGCTTCTTACAATAAATTCAGATCTTAAGGAATTATTCCGTAGCCGATCTTTTAGTTCTAGATCTCATTAATTGGTATCAGAGCTTATCAATTGGTATCATAGCCTATCATTTGATATCAGAGCTTATCAATTGGTATTAGAGCTTATCATTTGGTATTAGAGCCTATCAAATGGTATCAGAGCTTATCATTTTGGTATCAGAGCAGGTGAATCTCAGACCTCCATTAAGGGTTGAAACAAGGAAGATGACATCAACAAGAAGACCTATGGATAGCACACCGACAAGGGAGGACTCAATGCACGATGATCCTAATCGTAAGACCGATTTCTTTGGAGCGACCATGGCAGGACCGAGTCAACCAACGTCCATGGGTTCGAAAATGGATGAACTAAGGGGCAAGTTCCAAACATTGTTGCATAAAGTTGATAACATACAAAAGGATCACAATGAATTTAAGGAATATGTCATGAATCGATTGGGTTCGTCATCTCCTCGATGACAAACGGAGTTTCAAGAAGGATCAGCGGTGGGACCCCATAGAACCGATACCCCACAGGTCTAGGTGTGTCATATGAGTGTCAATAATCCCCTTCTACCTATGTATTCACATCATCCCCCACCTCCGTTACAAAACCCAAGACTGGCGGTGGTGGAACCCAAGAGGCGTGCAACACTAGTGCGCTTCGTCGATGAGGAGGATTGGCACTATGAGGATGAGGTTAATCCTTATGGAGTTGGTGATTGATGTGCTCAAGGATTTAGAGAAGGTGATCAACATGCACAGGTTTAGACCTGAACCAAGGATCTTTTGCGAACCCGACAACGCTATTCGGGAGAGAACCGCACGCTTGGACTTTCTAAAATTCCAGGGCGATGATCCAACAGATTGGGTGTTTCAAGTTGAACAATATTTTGATTATCAAGGTACAACGGAAGTTGAAAAAGTCTAGATGGCAAGCTTCCACCTCCAAGGAACGGCATTGCATTGGTATAGATCGATTATTCGTGGTGGTGGATTTATCAGATGGGCTAATTTTTATAGGAGGATTATACATAGACTTATGATAGCGGCATATAAAGATTTTGCTACCACATTAAGCAAGATGGTTCAAAGGACTACCGTATTGGAGTACCAAGCTGAGTTTGAAAGAGTTAGTAGTCGTTGTGAGCCACCATGGCCTGAATGTATATTGATGAGTATATTTATTTCAGGGCTGCGAGAGGAGATACAAGCGGATGTCCGTACTCTATGTCCTACTACTCTTGAGGAGGCCTTTGAGAAGGCCATAAGGATGGAACAAAAGCATAGGGCTCTAAAGATAGCAGCGAAAACCAATTGGGGCAACCGAGATGGGCGGTTTGCACCTAGAACGCCGGATGGAAATTTTGCGGTTTCAAAAACAGCGACTGTGAGCACTAGACCACGACCACCTTTGAGACCTTCTTCTGATGTTAGAGGAGTCACTAGACCCCCCCATTCGAACTCTCACACCTGCCCAGATGGAGGAGCGAAGAGCGAAGGGCCTTTGCTTTCGATGTGATGAGCGTTTCACCCCCGGTCATTGGTGTTCTAAACCGATCGGGAGTGTGATGCTTATCGATGGTCCTGAGGAGGATGATGAGATTGATGATGATGGAGAGTGTCCAGAGGAGACCCATGAGGAGGCCGTTGTGAAGGGCATAGAGGAAGATATCCAAGCTGAAATATTGATGCGTGCATATTCGGGTACTTCCGCGCCGAGGACGTTACAAGTAGATGGACTCGTTAGAAAGCATTGTGTGCACGTCCTTATCGATTCCGAGAGTACACACAACTTTTTAGATGAAAGGTTAGTGAGGAGATTGGGTTTGGATGCTGAACTGACTATGGGGTTTAACGTTGCTATTGGAGACGGCACGAAGCTTAGGGCGGAGAGCTTGTGTCGCCGAGTCGGTATACGGGTGCAAGGACACGACATCATTGTGGACTTGTATCCGTTGGCACTGCGAGGAGTGGACATTGTCTTTGGTGCTCAGTGGTTATAGAGTTTGGGACTCATCACATTTGATTTTTAGAGCATGTGGATGAAATATAGACAAGGAAACAAAGATGTGTGGCTTGATGGTGTTTGGTCTTTGCCGATTCTTACAATGCAGCCTATCGTGGGACTGTCTTGTGCGTATAATTTGGCCTATCTTCTTTAGTTAGGACCAGCAAGAGATGAGCCTCAAACGAGTTCATACTCAGGAGCCGTAGGAGTTATTAGATAACTTTTCTGGACTATTTAAGGAGCAGCAGGAGTTACCACCGAGGAGAGCGGCGGACCATCGCATAGAGATTATACCCGGGGTTGCACCGATGAACATGAGGCCATATCGGTATCCACATATGCAAAAAGAAGTTATCTCAAAGATGGCAGCCGAGATATTGGAGTAAGACCTCATACAACCAAGTCATAATTCATACTCACCCCCCGTGCTATTGGTGCGAAAAAAGGATAAAACATGACGTTTTTGTGTCGACTATCGATCACTAAATGCTATTACCGTTAAGGACCGGTATCCCGTTCCAGTTATCAAGGAGTTGCTGGACGAGCTTGCAGGGGCGACTATATTTAGTAAGCTTGACTTGAGGGCCGGGTATCATCAAATTAGAGTTCACCCGGTGGATGTGCATAAAACTGCATTTCGGACTCCGGATGGGCATTACGAGTTTCAAGTGATGCCTTTTGGTCTCACCAATGCTCTAGCTACCTTTCAAGGTCTCATGAATGATATATTTCAGCCTCTTTTGCGAAGGTATGTCTTGTTATTTTTTGATGATATTTTGGTGTATAGTAGGACTGAATTGGAGCATTGGCAGCATTTGGAGAACGTGCTAAATTTGTTGGAGCAAAACCAATTGAAGATCAAGAAGTTTAAGTGCCTATGGGGAGTACCAAAGGTGGAGTATTTAAGTCACATCATTTCAGCGGATGGTGTAGTGGCGGATCCTCAAAAATTTGCATGTATGACCGCATTGCCTATTCCTACTACTACCACCGAATTGAGAGGATTTTTAGGGCTTACTGGTTATTATCATCAGTTCATCCCGGATATGGCAAGATCGCTGCTCATATCATTTCTTTGTTAAATGACTCTTTTAGATGGACGGATGAAGCTACTTTAGCCTTTGAAAACAGCAATGACGACGGCACCCGTTCTAATGCTACAGGACTTCACCAAAGAATTTATTATGGAATGTGATATGTCGGGTGTTAGCATAGGAGCTGTACTAATGCAAAAAGGATATCCCATTCCCTATCTTAACAAGGCTTTATCATAAAAATCTCAGTAATTATCGACGTATGAGAGAGAGATGTTGGCAGTTCTGCATGCGGTGACAAGGTGAAGGCCTTATTTGATCAGTAGATAATTTATTATCCAAACTAATCAAAGGAGCCTTCCATATTTTATGAGACAGCGCATACACACTCTGGCATAGCAGTGATGGGTCACAAAATTACTGGGGTATGATTATGAAATTCAATATAAGAAGGGAACGGGAAATAGAGTGGCGGATGCACTATCGCGCCAACCTAATACCACCGAGCTTGTAGCCTATTCATCTCCTACCTTTCCCTTCCTTGACGAGCTAAAGTATGCATGTAAATCTGACCCAGATATTTTGAGATTGTTGTAGGAGGTGATGGATGATCCGGACGCCATATAGAGTTGGAGAATCGAGATGGTTTGTTGCTGGACTGCGAATGCATTCAGGTGTTAGAGCGTATTGGTCCGGTTGCATATCGTTTGGAGCTGCCGGAGAGGTCGAGAGTGCATCTTATCTTTCATGTTTCATTGCTGAGGGAGCGCATTAGAGATCATGAGATCGTTGGATCAGTTCTACCAACGCCGTTGGAGGAGATAGAGATTATAGAGCCAGTTCGAGTACTTGCGAGACACTGACTCTAGAGAAAGTCCTAGCACAAAGGAGGGTCAAACGTGAGGTAAGAATAGTCACATAGGTGCTGGTAAGCTGGATGGGATGGACATAGGAGCAGGCTACATGGGAACCCGAGACAATCTTAATAGAGCGATATCCTAAATTCGCACTTTGAGGACAAAGTGAGCGGAAGCATGGTGGAATGATGTGATTCGAACTTCACCAAGTTGTCTCGAGCATGGATATCCTATGGGAGTCTTTTCTTATTATGTTTAGTTATTTATTTTAGAAAAATAAGGATTCAGTATGTCATGCTCGAACGTAGGACGGGGTGCTTTCAAACGCCCTTGCGAATGCCTATAGGAGTTCACATTGACAAAGAATGCAATTCGTGCGTTCGAATGCGCAGACCCCTTTTGAATGCCCACGTGTGAACGCCTGCATACGTTTGCATCGGTAGAGAATGCAAAATACGCGTTTGAATGCGCTCGACCCCGTTCGAAAGCGATCGGCAAGAATTCACTATTTCTAGGGTTAATAATTATTTTGGTTTGTTTGGTTACCCTCTTAAGGTGTGGATGGCAACCAAAAAAATTATGTATGATTAATGTATTGAAATCTATCTCCTTTCTATCCTCTCTACTCTAATCTTCTTTTCGCTTCCTTCGAGCCTAGCCGTGCGCCATCTTGACAACAATGATCTTCTAACCTCCCTCGTCTATCAAGTCCTCCCTTCTCCTTGGGATCTCGACCCCTTCTCCCCCTTCATCCTTATCCTCTAAAATCCACAAACCATCCACCCCCATCGCCATTACCATCCCTAACTTAATCATTACCACCACCCATCACTTCCACCCTTACCACCACTTTTACATATTCTCATCCTTATTGCAATCAGAATCTGTGAATGGCATAAATACCAAAAGTATAAATCAGGATATTACGAATCGACCACCTCTAGTTTCGTAATATTCCGATTACGGTAGAATATCTGGTGAATATTTTTCCTTGATTGTGTGGGCTGCTTTCCTGCATTTAATCCAGATTGGGAAGCGAACGTTTGGACCATATCACAAAAACCCTAAACAAATCCTAATATGAAACAACTTATCCGATGCACATTCGAACGCCCCTTGACTACGTTCAAACGTCCAAAAATAGGGCTTTAGATGTGCAAACACGAACTAGGCATTCGGACGACCAAAAACTTTGCTCTGTATATGCGAACACAAATCTAGCATTCAAACACAGCGTTTGAATGCACTTGCCAGAAACAAAGATAGAAAATGATATAATTTGAAGCAGTTTGGTTGTGTCCAATCTGTATCAATCTAAAATCATAACTCTTTTAAATAAATGGTGTATATTTAAATAAATTAAAAGTATAAATATATTAAATATAATTACTACCATATAAGAATATATAGTATATTTGTAAATCATCACTAAAAATATATAATGGATGTCATTTAAGAATAAATAATAGCATACGTAAATCTCGTTAAAAATATAAAGTTTTGTTACGAAAATAAGTGTAATAGCAGCATTTTGTTATGATTCAGATATGGCTTGAACTTGACATTTGTTTTGGAAATAAATTTTGTTTTGAAAGAATAAAGATTTTTGATAATCACGTTTAAACATGATCGGTGAATTGTATTATCCTAGGGTTATCTTTTGATTATTTTGTTTATTATATTAGCCTCTAAATATGTGGAAGGGAACCTAATTGAATATTATTGATGAATTATTGAAGTTTTCTTTCCCATACCTCTATCTACTTCCTCCAACAGCATCCATCATTGGACATCATCTCCTTTCTCCTTCAATCTAACCATGCCCCTTTGCCTCTCAAGGATTGGTACACCCTCTTTCCCTTCGTCTAGCTTAATGCTCTATCCCACCCTCGCTTGTCATTGTCTCCCCCAATACCTAACTATTATTTCCTCTTCTATTAATCACGTCTATCATACCACCACCTGATCAATAGTTAGTATTTCCCTTATAACTTCTGATCTATACATCCAATCAATGTGATTTCAATTGCATTGGATTCCTTATTTCAAGAGGAACAACTTATCAAAGTTTCCAATCTATTGGACTGCTAGATCATCCGCAATTCTCCTTGAAAATTTTGCCATTGATAGGAACTAGGATTGATCTTCAGTTTTGTTTGCAACATCATTAAGCCAGATCATAACACATTTCTTTGTACATCAGTCTTTATTTGCTATAGACTATTATGTCTAAATATAGTACTAGAATAAAGATTTAGCTACAAACTTAAAATTTACTACTATATGACTTTTATACTAAAAATTATTCTAATTTGTTAGTAAAATTTGTTATTAAATATAGTAATTCTTGAAGTGAGATTTCTAATGTATCTTTAATTAAAACAAATCTTGTTTAAATATAAATTTTTATTAGTCGTAATAGTAATAGTAGTAGTGTGGTAACGGGTTAAAGAATGTTTGATTATTTTCATACAGTTGGAAGCTGGTTGGTATGGTAACGGGCTCAAGCCAAGTCAGTGTAGAATGGGCGATCAAACCTATTGTTAGGGAATGCTCCCTAATCTTATCTCTAAATCTCTCTCTAAACGTCTGCTTTACAAACAAAAACAACAGTACTATCACCAATAGCTTAGCGTCCTTTGCCTTCACTAAGAAAGTTTTTGACTGGGTCAACCCCTCCCTAATTTTCATTATAATTTGAATTTCAATTTAAATGAATAGGTCAGTAATAGTAGTAGTATGCTGAAGTACAAAACCTACATTTAATACGATGATCAATTAACCTTCCCGAAGAGGATAAAGAATAAAATAGAGGCAAGGCATGAATAGACGATGGCAGCCCATCTTATTCAGGCTAAATCAACAGATCGTTGATCAATAAGTTTCACCAAGTTGAGGTACTAGTATTGGATTTTGCGATGGATGCATAAATTAATTAATTAGGCGAAGTGTACAGGTGGGATGACTGTTCCAACTGTGGTGCCATAGGCATTGGTGATGTTGGACGTTGCGGGAGCTTTCTTCCCATCTTGTTTGAGAGTGATGTCGTTGAGAGTGATGCCCCTGCATGGTACGCTGTGGCTGCATTGAATGTCGATCGCCACCTCGCTAGAGGATGTCCCATGTATGTCCACGAACTGCACGTCGCTTATTTCCACTGCGTCTGCCTGTGTGAAGTATTCACTGTTTATTCTTCCCAATATTGTTCGTGTCATACAAATTCATCTAATCTTGGTTAATTACGTACCCTGCTCCGGCAACCTTCTGCTTGAGGACAATAGAATTGATCAATATCTATGGGAATTTGCACTGAGGTCATATTGATGTGCTGGAACACGATATTCCTCGCATAACCCTTCCCTCCCTATACAAATTAACAGATCTAGGACATCAAAATATATATGAATGCCTCATGCATATTTGGTTGATTGTTTCATTCAAATGGCGATACATATATGAACTCATATATATATACCTGCCATGTCTTGATCCTTGTGCCAGTCAAGGCCTGAAAAATATTGCAATCAGAGACGAGAATTTCTTCTACCATTGCTATTGAACCATCTTTTCCAAGGCTTCCAACACTATGTTATGAAAGATGGATGGAGAAAATTAATCATCTTTTCTCAAATTAACTACTCAAGTGAAAGGCGGATGTATATATATGTATACCTAATGCCATGACCAGGCCCACATGTGATTCGGCTGATGTTAACCATCGAGCTACCTGGTCCAATCGCTATGCAATCATCTCCTGCGATCATCATCACAATGGTTTTAGTTTCCAAGATATAAAGATGAATCAACTGATCATCTACATTTCTCATCCAAAATTAGCTATCGCCTACATTGCCTTGCTATAGTGTGCGTTATAGTGGTGAAGCTAGTAGTAACGGATCTAACTTGAGTAACTTCTTAATGAATAGTATACATACCAGTCCCAATACTGCAGGCGGTGATCTCCACATACTGGGACGCGGACACAAGAAAACCATCGGTGTTGGGGCTATTACCCGGTGCAGTTACTGTGACCCCGCTCACATGCACCCTAATGCAGTGGTAGAAAGTCATGTGCTTACTTGGGCCGTTTGTCAAGTGTATCCCTTTCACCGTGAGATCGTTGCACCCCAAGAATTGCAGTATCTAACACGGTACCCATTCATGCATACGTACGTGCAGTAATTAAGATCGAGCTAGCTATAATATGTAGTATATGTTGCATTACTTAATAATTTGTAGGAGCCGGAGTAGGAGATGTATATATACTTACATAAGGCCGGTTACAACCCTGTGGAAGAGGAGGCCAGAGAAGCAAATCAGCTAAGAGTATAAGGTTGTAAGTAATTAATATATAATTAACCTTTGTATATAAAGAAATACTCGTGGAGTGGAGATAGATAAAATTAGTCAATTTTAATAAGTACGTACGTTTTTCACACACTCCCACCATATGGCGCCTCGGCCATCGATCTGGCCACCCCCATCAACCGTTAGGCTGTTAACACCAAAGAATGCAACCAAGTTGGTTGTTTCCGTCGTCCATATGCTGTTAGGCGCTACAATGTTTCCACTCAACTGCATTTTAATATACACTAATTAATTTGTTCATGCTATGTTAATTAATTAAATGCACTTATGTACGTATGTAATTTTCATCAGAAAGACAGAAACTATATATATATATATATACATGTTACCTGGAAGTGAATTCCCGATTTACAAGGACCATAAAACAATATTCGGCTCAACAAAAACGTTCTTCCTGCAGGAACTAGGAATGTTGAATATCTGGTATCTGCACAGGCTGCTTCCCATGTCTTCAAGAATGCCTTCAATAACATACACATACAGCATAAGCAAACTATATATATATAGTTTGCCATTGTTCGTGCCGTTGTCAAAAACTTTCATTTGGTCGTGCAATGGCTAATTACAAATATGTAAGTTATGTTTTCACTCTCATTATTCTCAGAATAAAGTGGCTAATTGATTATGGAGAGAGAGAGAGAGAGAGAGAGAGAGAGAGAGAGAGAGAGAGAGAGAGGGGATACTTGTGTGTCGTTTGTCTCGCCGTCGCCAACTGCCTTAAAGGCAAGCACATCGTAAGTAGTTTCACTAGTAGCCAATTGAACGGCCAATGCGAACCACAGCCCAATCACTCCTGCTATCGTCTGAGAAACGGAAATACAATCACCAAAAACGATAATAAAATGATGGTACGTACTAAAGTGAGAAGGAATTAAAAAGCACGCAGATCAGATCGAGATGCATATATCTATCCCTAGCTCTTGGAAGTTGATCGATCAATCGAGCGCATACCATGCCTTGCTTTGCAGAATAAACGGGCTCAAATTATCTCGAAAATTGGACTTAATTTGCCGATGGTCTCATTGTGGGGAAGAGAGTCCTCAACGTTGGTTTGTATGTATAGAACCCAAGCATTTATTCTATTCTGATTTGCCAAGATGCATGAATATATATAAGTTAACGTATATAGTATATACACGTACGTACATTTCTGTTAGATACTAAAAAAAATTGTCTCAATGACTACTTACCGCTTTCTCTCGTCTTATATGAGAAGGCAGTAAAGATTCAACAATTAAATAATGAATTTTCCGACTCTATATATGTTAGATTGGTACGCGATAAATACAAGAAATCAGATTGGTGTATGGTATATTATCATGCATTAAGTGTGATATATATTGGATCGCTCGCTAATGAATCCTCTTCTGTTTTTAGTGAAACTGCATGTCAGTGGCTTATAACTTGCCGTTTCTAGGTTCCTTGCCACACAAAATAATGGGTCTTTTTTGAGATAGAATCGAGTATAGATCCCCCTGGAGTAACGTGGAAATTTCCTTCTTTTTCAAACTCCAGCTCATTGAGATGAATTATGGGCATTACAAGCCACAGCGAGACTCATAGGTTCCATCCGATCCTCACTTAGAAGATCCAATTACAATATTAAGAATACGGAAAGATAAAAGATAAGAAACAAAAAGAGCAAAAAATTCAAAAGGAAAGTCCCAAATTACATCTACTATATTGGGATACATGTTACCTTTTTAAGATAAAATTATTAAAGACGTACACCCTATATTTTGGTTTTGACTATATATATTACAACTAAAACCTTATCCTTTCCTAATTTGCAAATTGAGGACCCACTTACTGAAAAAAAATACCAGATCACAACCCTGAATTAAGTTTAACTTAATAGGAACAAACGATCAAATATTTTGGCCATCTCATATTATATTTTTATAATTCAGAAATGATCTTTATGTCTTTCTCAAAGATGATCTTTCTGTGATGAAATGACAATACTTTTGGATTCATTTATCTTTTATGAATTTCGGTGTCTGGATGCAATTTTGACATTGAAGGTCGAGATGAAGAAAAGGTAAATTTTGACACTAAAAGTCGGGATGAGGAAAAGGTAAGTGTCAACAGACAGTGCGATCATTACTCAAGATGAATAACGAGATACTGAATGACTTCTCACTCACCACCCGCTGAAGAACAGGTTAATACAGACCTAATAATTATCGCACAAAGAAAACACAATTGAGATTTAGAGATAGCTTTTCCGAGCAAAAATAGTTTTTCCTAAAAAAGGTAATCCCTAATACAAAACTAAAACACAATATAAATAGTTTTTCTATCATACTAATTAGTTAGAAATGAAATCAAATTGAAATCAAAAGCCATTTCAAAATAAATCGACTCGAGTTTAAACCGTGACAATCATTTGTATAGTTAGGAGGGTATTTGAATGGACTGACTTGAATAAAGAAATACCCGAAACACTCAACAACCACCCAATGAAGACTTCCATTTGAACTAACTTTAACCCGTCCAAATGGGTTACTACGCTCCTGTGCCATTCTCACCAAGTTTAAAATGACTCATAGTTAGTCGCCTTCCATAATATCTTCAATGTATGGAGAGAGATCAAAGATATTAAAAGTTGCTAAAACACCATAATCACACGTGGGAACCCCATCTTGTAAGCATTTTCCTTGTAATAGTTTGAACAAACCATCAACTCAAGGAATTAACTTTTTGGTCTTTTAATTGGAAACTTTTCTTTTTTGTTACGGACCAATTAGAGTTGATCCACAACAAAGGAGTCTATGGGTGAATAATGATTGGTGGAAAGGGTGAAAGGTAGTGGATTTCGATTGTAGGAGGGATGATGGCGATGGTGATGGTGAAGGAAGAAAAATTAATGTACTTTTACTCCCAGATTGTCTTACTCTTACTCCTAAGATAAACTTAGGTTAAAATAATTTCTCAATGCTTGGATGATTGAAAGAAAGGAGTCCAACCACTCTTATATATTGAGGTTTGGTACAATGAGTCTTAACTAACCATAAAGGCTTATACGATTCGAACTAGAATTTACTTTAAAGACTTACATGATTTAATTAGATTTACCTTAGAGACTTACATGACTTAAATTGGACTCATTTTAAAGGTGTATATAAGAGATAAGTATAAATCAATTAAAAGATAAATAGACTTGACCTATTAAGCCCAATATCCTCATGATTTGATCGAACTTGACCCAGTTCATATTAATCCACTACACTTCTTTTCACATTGTTCCCAAAGTGAGAACCAAGTAAGCAGTCTTCGGGTGAAGCCATCGATAGGGGTGGCATCTCTTGTAGCTCCATCTTCTCCTAAGGTAGCTTGGCCTCCTCTGGTCATTCATTTTTAACTCCAATCGCTTTCCCCATGATCATCACCATTATCGCTGGTCGGATACATTTGTGCCTCAGTGTATATAGAATGGAAGCATAGATCTTTAGCCTTTCGATATTACACTTGGGCTGGAGTAAGTCATTATATGGAGGCCCTCAGATGTCCATTCTCCTCTAGAAAAGGTCTCAAAGCAAGGCCATCCCCGATCAACCGAGGTAGCCCAACTCGCACAATAGGAGCGGTCACGTGTTGCTAATTGGTGTCTTCCGCCTCTAATTCTAAAATCGTAGTGTTGTGTTTATCGTGTTTTTTTTTTGTTTCCTGCTTTAACTTGATTTTCACATTTTGACTCAATTTTGATTTTCAGAGTTACAGTAGTATTTGGGCTTCCATCTCCTACCTGACTTCAATTTTAAAAGTTTGATTCTTATTTGATTTTCCCAAACTGAATAGGATGCAGTTTTTAAAACCAACTCTAATTTGGTTTTCAACTTTCCTAGTCTTTCTTGGTTTTGACTTTTCATATCACATTTTCATAGTCGGTCTACGTTTCTATATCTCCTTCGAAATTTTAGTTGGTATTAGAGTGGGCTCATCTTATTTTAGAGAGATCCTAGATATATGAATTTATCCAAAGAATGTTAGTCTACTATTAGGCCTCATCTTCTTGTTGGTTCAAACTATTCTTATTGGAAAGCTAGCTTGAGAGCATTTCTTAAATATATTGATGAATGCATTAGACTTTCGGTCGTTTATGGCTATTCTTCTCCAATTGAAAATTTTGGAGAGACTAATATTCCCAAGCCCAACGAAAGGTCGGACAAAATGAGTTTGATACTTTGGAATGCAATAATGAATCCATTCAGTAATATTTAGCGGTGTCTCCTAGGAAGAATTCAGAAGGATATGTTCCTATGAAGAAGCAAAAGAAGCATGGATATTCTAGAAGCTACACATGAAGGTACATAGTTTGTTAAATTATTTAAACTTTAGAGTTTGACCACTTCTTTGGAAATCCTCTAGATGGAAGAATAAAAAATGTTTGAGGGTTTTATGCAAAATTTACAATATAGTGAACTCAAGCTTCAACCTTGGAGAGCGGATTCCTGAGATATGCATTATTAGGAAAATCCTTCGATCACTTCCTAAAAGATTTCTATGAATGTAACGATGTTATGATCACCCCCTGGGTAGCTGTGATCGCAACAAGGTGTAGTCCAGGAGAGCAATGCTAATCGATCTAACCATCCAAAAGATGTTCTTTGGAAATTAGGGATCTAGTGCAATTGAAGTCTCATTGATTGGATGAGTAGATTGAGAATTGCATTGAATAAACTGACTAAAGGTTAGTGGTGGTGAGATGGACGTGGATGGTGGAAAATAGAGGGTGGCTAGGGTTAGGTTATGGAAGGTGAAATATGTCTATGGCGGTGGCAGCGGCGGTGGCGGCGGCCATGATCGAGGTCAAAGCTCGGCGAGAGAGAGGTGTTCAATTCATAATTTCATATTTGTTATGCCCAAATTATTAATTATTAATATTTTATTTTAACTAATTAATATGTTTTAGTTATATATAGACCTTTGATAAATTGAATCTAGCTTATTTAGTCACTAAAAATAGTCAAATTTGGGTTCAAACTAGATTTGGGTTTAGCTACTTAAGTTAATTGGTCAATACTAACCAACTCAAACTAGCTCTCATTTCTCATGTCATACTTAAGTCAAACCAAAATCCACTAATCACTTTCTTCGTTATCTAAATTAGAATGGAACAAAATTCCTTCCTTTTTTATTGAGAGATAGATTTTCAACAATTAAATCTCTATTAAGCTGCAGAATTTTAGAAAGGAATCTTCACCTAAAAAATAAATTTTCAGCAATTAAATCTCTGTCAAGCTGCAGAATTTTAATAAAGAATCTTCACCTAAAGAAATAGATTTTTAGCAATAAAATCTCTATCAAGCAGTAGAATTTCGATAAAGAATCCATTTGAGCAGAAACTTCTATTTAAGTAAATTGCCGACCTAATGTAGCAGATTTCTAGCTTATTAACCAAGATCTTTACTGCCATATTTTATCCAAGAAGTTTATAAATAGGGGTTGAGAGTTAGAGAGGAATAACTTTTCTTGATACTTTTTGTTCAGTTTTTTAGAGGAGTAGTAGTTTAGATTCCAGCAAATAAATTTGCAATTGTTTCAATTCAATTGGTAATAATAGAGGTTATTCAAAGAAATTTTTAATCTTTGCACGTCAGCAAGTTCATATTCTTGATTTTTTTAGTATAATTTTTTTTTTTGTTTTTTGGATTTGGACTTCAATGTTTTTGAAAGAAGTATATGATTTACAACTCTCCTATGTTAAATCTCATATTTATTTTTATTTTATTTATGTTATATTACTAAAATAAATTTCTAATTTTCTTAAGGTTGAAGATGAAAATTGTTGATAATATATTTCTTTTATTCTAAATCTCTTACTTGTCCCTAATTGCTAAATAGGTTGTTATTTATTCTACTTTAAATTTGTTGTTTAGAATTTGGATATTAATTGTTTTTCCTAAAAAAGGATACATCTAATGATTTTAAATTCTTACTCCATATTTTCTAAAAATGAAGAAAGAGATTAATTTTTATGAAAATTTAATTATTCACTAAAAGATAATCTTTTGATCTATCGGTTATTGATTTCTTGGTAAATTGTAGAAAACAAAGACATTTAGATTAGCTAATAGAAAGATGTTATCTACAATTTGAATTCCAAGATTTTATTTCTCTCATACTTAATTAAAAAATATGCAAAAAGTTTTTTATTTTTTTATAAAATATTTGTGCAACTAGATTAAAATTAATTATTTTTAAGATTTTCAAACACTTAGAAGTTTACAAATAAGTCTTCATGGGATTGATACCTTGCTTGCTAATCTACTCCATATATTTGTGAGTGTTATTTAATTTGTCACAACAAGTTTTTCACACCGTTGTCGTGGAGTGGTATTGAAAACTATTTTGAAAATTTAAAGTTAATTTTTCTAATTGTTGTTAAAAATATTAAAAAATAAAAATAATTTAAAATAATTTAAAAATAGAAAAAACAAAAAAATTCAAGACTTTTTTTTTCTTGTTCTTGAATTATTCTACAAAAGCCAAAGAATGGCAGAAGATTGTGCTTGAAGAAAAGAAAAATGCTTAAAAATTACTCCTAGCAGAGTAATTGCTAATTAGTTCAACTTATGTTAAAAAGTTTCTTTCATTTTAAAACCCAAGCCGAACATCTAACTTAAATTCAAGTAGACGTCGGCCAAAGGATTTCACGTCGCTCATGGGAACCTCTTGGAGAGAGTTATCTTTTGGTAGGCCTAGTGAGCACCTCCCAAATTACAATGTTTAGGTAAGTTTCATAAAAAAAAAAAGAGTTGTACTGAGGCGCCTAAGGGAACTAATAATCTGAAGAGGCCAACATGCACTGGTATTCCTTGGAACTTACCTGATTGTGTTTTGGTAGGCCTTAACTTGTAATCCTTTAGCTTACTAAAGGGAGTAGGAACTCTCTAAGTAGGAGAGAAGTGATTCTCTACAAGATTAGAATTGAAATTTTTTTTGCTTACTCTCATATTAGAATCTAAAAAAAAATTGTTGACTATGATTTGCTTGGTTGATTTGTATCTGTGAAGCCTTTTTAAACTAAGAGATTGGTTGAGTTCGAGATAGTTCAGCTCGGCTTGTTAGGAAATAAATGACTAAAACCATCAATCGGTTTAAGGTGGTACCATAACTTTACAAAAGCGATTTGCCCCTAATGAAACCCAACCTTTAAAATGCATTGTGCTACCTAACACTAATGTAGCTTGTTGCGGTTTTTGATTGAGATACATTGGACATGACCACCGCTTCAAATTATATTACTTTTATCTTTGTTTTATAAAAATAAAATGACTTCTGGCATGTGCATTCGAACATGAGTGGATGGCGTTCGAACATTTGATTCGCGTTCGTATATGCATAGCCTTGTTTTTTGCTATTCGAACATGATCTAGAGGCGTTCAAATGCACATCCGTTAAGTTATTTCATATTAGGATTTGTGATGGGATCTGAAACTAAAGATAGGCTACGAAATAATTCTTTAAAATATGAATTTATTACAGAAATTAGTCCGCACAATCGTGAGAAAATATCATCAGATATTCTCCGGTAGTTAGAAAATTACCAAACTAATTGTGTTGGATCCGTAACTTCCTGATCTACAATTTTAGTATTTACGCTCTTTGCAGATTCGAATTGTAGTAGGGATGAAAATATGGAATAACCTGGGTGATGGTGGTGGTGATGGGTGAAGTGGATGTTAGGGTTATGGATGGGTATGGAGATGAGGGTGGATTGTGGAAGTGATTAAATGAAGTAGATGAAGGGAACGAAGTGGTCGAGATCCCAAAGAAGAGGGGTGACTCGACAGATGAGGGAGATTAGAAGCGAGGAGAAACCTTGCCAACGGTAGATGTGGAAGGATGATGAAGAGGGAGGACGGAGAAGTCTAGAGAGAAGATAAGAGGCAAAAAATCAATAATTCAATAGCATAATGAAGTTGGCTGCCTTCCACATATTTATAGAGGCTAGCCAATAAGTTCTAAAATAATATGAAACCCTAATTCTAGAGGATTCCCGTCGATTGCGTTCGAACGTACTCAAAAATCCCCATCTCTGGATGTGCGAACGCAATACAAGCGTTCGAACCCACCCGACTGCATTCGAACGCACAATATACGTTCTTTGTATTTGCGAACCTGATGCAGGCGTTCACAAGGTCGTTCAAACGCGACTCCACCTATGTTCGAACGCGACCTATAGGAATTTTATTTTAATAAAAATAAACAACTAATACAATAAGAAAAGATCCTAACTAAGTGTATCAGCCCACCATGCTTTTCCCACCTTGCTCTTAAGATGAAAATTCAGGGAAACGCTCCAAGATATCAGTTTCCAACTCCCATGTCGTCTCATCAAATGGCTTGCCAAGCCACTCAACTAGAATCTCCATTGCCAATCTAGTACCATGTCATCGACGGCATCTAGCAAGTACTCGAACTAGCTCTACGATCTTTATCTCCTCCAATAGCTTCGGTAGAATCGATCCAACAATATCATGATCTCTAATGTGCTCTCTCAATATTGAAACATGAAAGACAGGGTGCACTCTCGACCCCTCCGGTAGCTTCAAAAGATATATAATCGGACCAATACGCTTCAACACTCGAAACAGACCAAAGTAGCGATGTGCTAACTTTTGGTTTCACATCGGACGTAAGGTCACCTATCGATACGATTGCACCCTCATAAACACCCAACTACCGATGTCGAACTCCTGCTCCCTATGGCTGAGGTCATAAACTTGCTTCATACGATTTTGAGCAAGTTTAAGATGAGCATGCAACCTCCTAAATGTGGCATCTCTATCCATCAATGCTAAGTCCACCTCCGTCCTATCTGCCAATGCCACTGGATCATAAGCACATAACGTCGGAGTCGTGCGTCCATACACCATCTCAAATGGAGTCATGTTAATGCTGCTGTGGTAGGCGGTGTTATAAGACCACTCTGCTCTCGGTAAGAACTCCAACCATTGTCTCGGTATCTCTACACCTCGGTTTGGCCATCCGTCTAGGGATGGTAGGCCGAACTGAAGTTTAATCGAGTCCCCTACAATCTAAAAAACTCAGTCCAAAAGTCACTCATAAATACACGATCACGATCCGAGACAATCATGCGTGGCATGCCATGTAATCGAACAATATCTCTAACGAAAATTTTAGCCACCGTCTTGGTTGAAATCGGATGTGACAATGCCGAAAAGTGCGCATACTTGTTTAATCTGTCAACTACCACAAAGATAACAGAATAACCACGTACCAGTAGAAGACCCTCTATGAAGTCCATAGAGATGTCCTCCCAAACATGGTTCGGTATAGGTAAAGGTTGTAGTAATCCGGCCGGTTTCAAAGTGGTTATTTTAGCCCTTTGACAGACTTCGCAAGCACGGACAAAACACCTCACATCCCGTCTCAATCCTAGCCACGTGCAACTCTGAGATACCCTCCTATAAGTCTTCAAGATACCCTCATGACCAGCCTCTGGAGTTTGGTGAAAGTGCTCCAATAATTTCTACTACAATCCGTCATTTGCGGGCACTCGAATGCATCTACGGTCCAGCAACAAACCGCCTCGATTCTCTAACTCGGGATGCCCGGATCATCCATCACCTCCTGCAACAATCTCAAAATATCTGGGTCAGATGTACATGCATACCTCCGCTCATCAAGGAAGGAAAATGTAGGAGATATATAGGCTACAAGCTCGGCAGTATTGGGTTGGCGCAATAGCATATCCGTCGTGTTAGGTTTTTATTTGTTGGCAATTGTGTACAAAATATTCTAAGTGTATTTTTTCATGTATATGAGCTTTACACAAGTCTAGAATATCACTGGTGTGAAGAATTTCAAGATCATTGGAGAAAAGCCGTCGCGTTCTCAGCCGCGTTCACAAGCGCGTTCGAACGCGGGCACTGCGTTCACACAGACAGAGAGCCGCGTTCACAAGCGCGTTCGAACGCAGGCACTGCGTTCACACAGACAGAGAGCCGCGTTCACAAGCGCGTTCGAACGCGGGCATTGCGTTCACACAGACAGAGAGCCGCGTTCACAAGCGCGTTCGAACGCGGGCACTGCGTTCACACAGACAGAGAGCCGCGTTCACAAGCGCGTTCGAACACGGGCACTGCGTTCACACAGACAGAGAGCCGCGTTCACAAGCGCGTTCGAACGCGGGCACTGCGTTCACACAGACAGAGAGCCGCGTTCACAAGCGCGTTCGAACGCGGGTACTACGTTCACACAGACCGAGAGCAGCGTTCACAAACGCGTTCGAACGCAACCTGAAGAATTCAAGCTATCGCGTTCGAACGCACTTGGGCCCGTTCGAACGCAAGTGAGATTAAGTTAGGCCGTTCGAACGCACTCGGGCCGCGTTCGAACGCACCTATGAAGTTTGCAATTTATTGGATTTTCGTGAGTACGAATATTACTTGGATTTGGAAATATCTTGGAGATCATATATAAGGATAGTGTTGCCCTAACTCTATGGTGGTTGAAGGAGATTATTCAAGGAGACCTTTTGGAGGCTACATTGGTTCTTCAACAAACAAGGCCCTTCGCATCTAAAAATCTTAATCTTTCGTCTTAAGGGCTATCTAGACGAAAGATCAATCTCGAGGGTTACTGAGATTGGACTTCAATCACAAGAAGCAGTGAATCGTGGGTTCTAGCGATCAAGACTGAGAGGAACAAAGTCGTTTGGATCGACGGGTTGTTTTGTGAGTCAGTCTTGTAACTGCTACTATCATAGTGATTGGTTTTGATCCGAGTTTGGATCCGTGGTTTTTTACCGTTTGGGTTTTCCACGTTAAAATCTTGGTGTTCATCTTTACTTTCGTTCTTTATATTTCTTCGATCTTTTACTTAAGCGAACGAGCGAGATCATTGCCTAGTATTTAGATACATACGTGTGTCTAGGGGTTTTTTCAATTGGTATCAGAGCAGGTTCTCTCACCCTTTGAGAGAGATCTATTAGGCATGGATTTTCATAGAGATGGACCATCATCTATTAGACCTCCTATTCTAGATGGATCAAATTATGGATATTGGAAAGCTAGGATGAGAGCTTATTTGAAGTCTATAGATGAGAGAGTATGGATGGCCATTGTGAACGGTTGGAGTCCACCAATGTACATGGTGAATGATGAGTTAGTTGAGAAACCGATTGAGTCATGGGATAAAACATATTATGAAAAAGTTGGCTGGAATAGCAAAGCAATAAATGCAATTTTTAGTTGTGTTTCCTCGGAAGAATTTAGAAGAATATCTACTTGTGAAATAGCAAAACAAGCTTGGATGATCTTAGAAACAACTCATGAAGGTACTATGGCTGTAAAACTTTCGAAACTTCAGAGGTTGACTACTAATTTTGAAACCCTACGTATGGAGGAGAATGAAACATTTGATGAGTTCTATGCAAAGTTAAGTGATATAGTCAATTCCAGTTTCAACCTAGGAGAGAAAATTCCTGAAAATAGAATTGTCCGTAAGATCCTTAGGTCTCTTCCAGAAAGGTTTCAGACGAAAGTCACAGCTATTGAGGAAAGTAAGGACATTGATTCTATGAAAGTTGAACAATTGGTAGGAAATCTACAAACATTTGAGTCCAGTCTTTCAAAACCGAGGAAGTTCAACTCACCCATCATACTCATCTCAAAATGACTGTTGAATCGATTCTACCGGAGATGAGTATGATGGGTGATCATGAGATTGAGTATGATGGGATCAGCAATTGCCAATCTCATGAGAGTTGCTGATCTCATGCACAGTCATTTTGAGATGAGTATGATGGGTGAGTTGCTGATCTCATCCACCAATCACCATTACCTAGGATCACGTGCCTCCATCCACAGATCCAAAATAGACCATCCTGATGTTTGTCCACTAAACGGATGATATCTTGAGATTTCCAACCCCGATTTGTCTGAAACTTGATTTGTTGGAAAGCTCTTTTATGAGGCTACAACATATCAAAATTTCACGTCGATCCGACGGCGGCATATTTTGAGATCTTATTTCAAAGTTTCGTGCAAGATCTAGTCCAGATCTAAGAATCGAAAGAGATCGAGTACTTGCTAGACGCCAGTTCTACCGGAGCTATTCGAGGAGATAGAGATCGTAGAGCCAGTTCAAGTACTTGCTAGACGCCGACGCCGACATGATACCAGATTGGAGATGGAGATTCTAGTTGAGTGGCTTGGCAAGCCATGTAATGAGGCGACATGGGAGTTGGAGATTGATATCTTGGAGCGTTTCCCCGACTTTTTACCTTGAGGGCAAGGTGGGGGAAGCGTGGTGGGCTAATATACTTAGTTAGAATCTTTTCCTATTGCATTAGGTGTTTATTTTCATTAAAATAAAATTCCTGTAGGTCGCGTTCGAACGCAGATAGAGTCTGATATGATCACGCCTCCGGCTATGGAGCTCTGATATCAAGCTTGGCTTGATACGATCACTCCTTTGGGGCTAAAGATCGATCTCTTTCGATTCTTAGATCTGGATTAGATCTTGCACGAAACTTTGAAATAAGATCCCAAAATATGCCGCCGTCGGATCGATGTGAAATTTTGATATGTTGTAGCCTCATAAAAGAGCTTTCCAACAAATCAAGTTTCAGACAAATCGGGGTTGGAAATCTCAAGATATCATCCGTTTAGTGGACAAACATCAGGATGGTCTATTTTGTATCTGTGGATGGAGGCACGTGATCCTAGGTAATGGTGATTGGTGGAGGACCGGCGTTAATGGGGTGGCACCGGTGAAAAGGTGGTGGTGGAAGGATTATGGTTGATGGAAGGGTTAGGGCAAGTGTTGGATAGATTAGAAAAAGGGGGAGGAGAGGGCCACTCCTAAGGGACTAGGGTGATTGGCCGGTCGAGGGAGGTTAGAAGCGGCGTCGCCAGGGATTGAGAGAACGGGAATGAAGAAGACGAAGGAGGCAAGGCAAAACTCAATCTCAATATTCAATAATCAATTTGGTTGCCCTACACATCCTTTTATAGGCTAACCAACAACTCAAATTAACCCTAAAAATATAATTTTCGCCGACCGTGTTCGAACTCGCCCGACCGCGTTCGAACGCACCGAATTCGCTCTTCTGGATTTGCGAACGCGATGCAGGCGTTCGAACGCGCGATCGAACACGCCTGTCGGTATTTGCGAACGCGATGCAGGCGTTCACAGTGCGTTCGAACGCGGTCTCTTCACCCACGTTTACAACCTTGTTCACAAACCGCGTTTGAACTCACTCCATCCGCGTTCGAACGCGACTTACAGAAAACTTATTTTAATGGAAATTATACACTAAAACATGAAATAAAAACACTCCTAAAGTGAATCCATGCTCGAGACGACGTCGGTGAAGTTCGAATCGTATCAATCCACCACGCTTCCGCAACCTTGTCCTCAAGGTTTGAAATTTGGGAAGCGATCTTTGAACTCTGACTCAAGCTCCTCCATGGTATGATCTTCTGCATTGGTTCCCCACATATCTGAAGGTATAGGAAATGTTGGTGCTGAGAAATAGGCAAGCTCACTCGTGTTCGGTTGGCGCGAAAGAGCATCGGCCGCTCGATTCTCAATCCCCTTTTTGTAGACTAATTCGTAGTCATACCCAAGGAGTTTCGTGACCCACTGTTGTTGGGCTGGGGTGTGCACACGTTGCTCCATGAAGTAGGGTAACGTGCGGATAGTAAACCGTTGGCCAATTAAGTAAGGTCGCCATTTGGTGACGGCGTGTAGAATCGCTAGCATTTCACGCTCGTAGGTGGATAGTTGTCGCGATTGGTTTGACAATGCCTTGCTCATATACGCCACGGGTCTACTCTCTTGCATCAAAACTGCTCCAATGCCCTCACCCGAAGCGTCGCATTCCACCATAAAGGGCTTGCTAAAATCCGGTAGTGCTAGAACTGGAGCGGTAGACATAGTTGTCTTTAAGGCTTCGAAGGCCTCCATCGCTTTGCCCATCCATTGAAACCCACCTTTTTTGAGTAAGGAGGTCAGCGGGCAGCAATTTTGCCGTAGTTGGCAACGAATTGCCGGTAGTACCTCGTCAACCCAAGGAATCCCCTCAATTCCCGCTGATTAGTAGGAATCGGCCAGTCCACCATATTCTTGATCTTGCTTGGATTGGCTTCCACTCCTTTTGCTGAGATTATATGCCCCAAGTACTCCACTCGTGACTCTCCCCAAAGACACTTGCTCATCTTGACTTTTAACTGGTTTTGTCGCAAGATATTTAGTACCTCCCATACGTGCCGCAAGTGCTCACTCAAATTCCTACTATATACTAGAATATCGTCAAAGAAGACGAGCACGTACCGACGCAAAAGTGGGCGGAAAAGGTTATTCATAAGCCCTTGGAAGGTGGCTGGTGCATTGGTGAGTCCAAACGGCATGACTCGGAACTCATAGTGGCCATCGTGAGTTCGAAACACCGTTTTGTGCACATTTTCAGGGTCGACTCGGATTTGATGGTACCCGCCCTTAAGTCAAGTTTGCTGAAGTAGGCTGACCCTGTGAGCTCATCCAGCAACTCCTCGATCACCGGTATTGGATACCGGTCCTTGACAGTAATTGTATTCAAGGCTCGGTAGTCGACGCAAAACCGCCAACTCCCATTTTTCTTCCGAACCAGTAGCACCGGCGATGAGTAGGCACTTCTACTTGGTTGAATAATCCCTTGTTCGAGCATTTCCTCCACCAATTTACTGATCTCTTCCTTCTGGACATGCGGGTACCGATAGGGCCGGACATTTGATAGTTCAGCCCCTGGAATGATCCGGATGCGATGGTCATGCCGACGGGTCGGCGGCAGTCCTCGGGGTTCCTCGAAGAGATCCTGGAACTCCTGCAGCAGCTCTTGCATGTCAGCGACTATTCTCCTTGGTGATGGATGTTCTGGTTCAGCAACAGTCATTTGCAATAGTAGAGCTCGGTCCCCTACACTAGGAAAGCCCACAAGTGGTTGCAATGTCGGCCCTTACCGTGGTTGATTTCCATCCAGCAGCACCTTTCGACCATTTCTCCGAAATGTCAGAGTGAGGTTTGAGAAATCAAATGTTACGGGCCCCAAGCTTTGAAGCTATTGAGTTCCCAAAACGATGTCGGCACCTCACAAGGCCAATGGATAAAGATCCAATGTGAAAGTTTGGCCTTGCACCTTCAATTCCACACCTCTACAAATAAAATCTGCTCGCAATGTGGTGCCATCTCCGATCGTCACATCGAACCCTTCCGTGGGTTCCGACTTGAGCCCAATCTTTCTAAGGAGCCTCTTGTCAATGAAGTTGTGGGTGGACCCGGTGTCAATCAGGATTCTCACTGTGGTTTTGTTGACTACACCGTTCACCCGCAAGGTTTTTGGTGCAGCTGTCCCCGAATAGGCATGGAGGGAGATTTCGGCTATCATATTCTCCACGGGTTGCTCCTCAGCTTCTTCTCCTTGATGTCTAACCACATCTGCACTTTCAGCTGCAAACTCATCCTCAGCTTCCTCCAATCCATCGATTAGCATCACCGATCCCATCGGTTTAGCGCAGCGATGCCCGGGTATAAACTTCTCATCACAACGGAAGCATAGACCCTTGGCTCTTCTTTCTTCTACTTGGGCAGGTGTGAGTGCTCGTCCGGGACCTCTAGGTGCATACTTCACATCTTGGGATGGCTTCAAAGGTGCTCGAGGAGGTACCACTGTAGCAACAACTCTTGGTACTCCAGTGATGTTTCCTGTCGTTACGGTTGGTTGGGATTGATTGCGGCTTCCTTGGCTTGTCCAACTCTACTTCAGGTGTATCTTCATGGCCCTATGTTTGTCTTCCGTAAGCACCGCATCTTCGAAGGCCTCCTTTAAGGTTCTAGGCCTTAAAGCCCTCACATCGGCTTGTATGTCACCCCACAGCCCGGAGATGAAGGTGCTGCGAAGTTGCTGATCCGTCCATGGTGGGTGACATCGGCTACTAATCCTCTCAAATTCTTTTTGGTATGACCCAACCGTGGTCTTTTGCACCGTCTTTGAGAGGAGAGCATCAAATTCTTCATATCCTGATGCTCCAAATCACTATGTGATATTGGCGCAAAATTCAGCCCAAGTTTTGATAGCCTCAATGGCATTGGCTGCTCAAAACCAATGAGGCACCACATCCTCAAGGTGGAAGCTCGCAAGCGTCACCTTGTATTCTTCCGCCGTACCTTGGTATGCAAAGAATTGCTCCACCCTATACAACCAATCGATTGGGTCGCCGCCTTTGAACTTGGGAAATTCGAGACGCACGACTTGTCCACGGATGCCATTGTCTCGTTCCGGATCATGTCCAAGTCCTTGTATAACTGGGGGAGGATGCACCATGAAGGGTTGATGATCCCTCCTTTGGTTTTGATTAACTCGCCGTGGTTCCGGATCATGTTGACCCACCCACGGATCTTGATCTCCAAGGTATAGTGGTTTGCTCGTCGGATGGGTTCACCCGCAACTGGACCTGGTGTAACCATCCTTGCTTGCTTCTACCCATAGGGTGGTGGTAGCAGCGGCTTTTATGGTTGCAAAGGCTGAACCGATGGCGGTGGGTTCAAGGGGGTGGACTCGCGTCGTGTGGTCGATGGTGCTTTCCCGTTCGCCATTGCTTCCCTTGTCGCTCGTAGTTTCCGCATCATCTCCATCATCATTTGATTATTGATGGCCATTTGCTCGGAAAGAGACCCCAACACGGTTTGAACGCTAGGTTCTTCCGTATTTCGATTAGATCGGGCGGTTCCATGGGTGGAAGTCCCTGCAACCGTTTCTCTCTCCTCTATTGGGAGAATCTCTTCTTCATCATCTTGCCGTGCAGCCATGGATCTGGTGATCGTCATAGGAAGCCCTTGTCCGAGGAACGGTGGCTCTGATACCAAGCGTGATACGATCACGCCTCAGGCTATGGAGCTCTGATATCAAGCTTGGCTTGATACGATCACTCCTTTGGGGCTAAAGATCGATCTCTTCCGATTCTTAGATCTGGACTAGATCTTGCACGGAACTTTGAAATAAGATCCCAAAATATTCCGCCGTTGGATCGACGTGAAATTTTGATATGTTCTAGCCTCGTAAAAGAGCTTTTTAACAAATCATGTTTCAGGCGAATCGGGGTTGGAAATCTCAAGATATCGTCCGTTTAGTGGACGAACGTCAGGATGGTCTATTTTGGATCCGTGGATGGAGGCACGTGATCCTAGGTAATGGTGATTGGTGGAGGACCGGCGTTAATGGGGTGGCACCGGTGAAAAGGTGGTGGTGGAAGGGTTATGGTTGATGGAAGGGTTAGGGCAAGTGTTGGATAGATTGGAAGAAGGGGGAGGAGAGGGCCACTCCTAAGGGACTAAGGTGATTGGCCGGTCGAGGGAGGTTAGAAGCGGCATCGCCGGGGATTGAGAGAACGGGAAGGAAGAAGACGAAGGAGGCAAGGCAAAACTCAATCTCAATATTCAATAATCAATTTGGTTGCCCTACACATCCTTTTATAGGCTAACCAACAACTCAAATTAACCCTAAAAATACAATTTTCGCCGACCGCGTTCGAACTCGCCCGACCGCCTTCGAACGCATCGAATTTGCTCTTCTGGATTTGCGAACGTGATGCAGGCGTTCGAACGCATGATCGAACGCGCCTGTCAGTATTTGCGAACGCGGTGCAGGCGTTCACAGTGCGTTCGAACGCAAAGTGCACTCTTTTCACCCACGTTTACAACCTTGTTCACAAACTGCGTTCGAACTCACTCCATCCGCGTTTGAACGCGACTTACAGAAAACTTATTTTAATAGAAATTAAACACTAAAACATGAAATAAAAACACTCCTAAAGTGAATCCATGCTCGAGACGACGTCGGTGAAGTCCGAATCGTATCAGAGTCGCATTCGAACATCCTTGTGAAAGCTTGTAAACGCCTTATGAATGCTCGCATTCGAACGTCTTGTGAGCGCCTGTGTCGCGTTCACAAATCCAGAGAAGGGGCTTTTTGAGTACGTTCGAATGCGATCGACGGGAATCATCTAGAATTAGGATTTTATATTATTTTAGGACTTGTTGGCTAGCCTCTATAAATATGTGGATGTTAACCAACTTCATTATGCTATTGGATTTTTGATTTCTTGCCTCCTATCTTCTCTCTAGACTCCTCCCTCCTTCCTCTTCACCATCCTTCCACCTCTACCCCTTGGTAAGGTTTCTCCTCGCTTCTAATCTCTCTCGTCTGTCGAGTCACCCCTCTTATTTGGGATCTCGACCACTTCGTTCCCTTCGTCTATTTCCCTTAATCACTTCCACAATCCATCCTTATCTCCATACCCATCCATAATCCTAATATCCACTTCACCAGTCACCACCACCATCACCTACGTTATTCCATGTTTGTGTCCCTACTACAGTTCGAATCTGTGAATGGCGTAAATATGAAAGTTGTAGATTAGGAAGTTGTGGATCCAACCCAATTAGTTTCGTAATTTTCTGACTATTGGAGAATATCTGACGAATGATTTTCCACGGTTGCGCGGACTAGTTCTTACAATAAATTCAGATCTTAAGGAATTATTTCGTAGCCGATCTTTTAGTCCTAGATCCTATCACGTTCACAAGGGTGTTCAAACGCGACCCCACCTGCGTTCGAACATGACCTACAGGAATTTTATTTTAATAAAAATAAACACCTAATGCAATAAGAAAAGATCCTAAGTAAGTGTATCAATTTGTTTAGAGTTTTTTTTTATTGTTGGTTGACACCAAATATGTGGAAAGCAGCCATCTTGGGACGATTGAATATTGAACTTTGTTTTGGACAGAACTGAAAGAAGAATATCCGGGGAGAGTGATGACAGATCCGGTCTTTGTTCTTCTTTTTCATTCTCAATAGGAATCCATCAACAAAACTTCCCTTCCATATGGATCGTCGTGGCATGTCAAAATTTCCTAGCGAACTTCTCCTCTTCCTATTGATAAAAAATGCTACAACCAATGGTTGTTCTTGGCGAAGCAATCGGTCCGCATGCTCCTCCCTCATTCTCAACTCGAACGCCGCATTCGAACGCGGATGGCGTGCGTTCAAACGTGCTTGTGAACACCTGCATCAGGTTCACAAATACAAAGAATGCAAAATGTGCATTTGAACGCGATTGGGCGCGTTTGAACGCGATCGACAAAAATCTACTGTTTTAGGGTTAATAATTACCATTTTTGAATTGTTTGGTTAGCCTCTAAAGGTGTGGATGGCAACCATGGAATCATTATTGAATGAATTGAGTTTTGCCCTTGTCTCCTTTGTCTCTTCTCTCTCGTTCTCTTGTTTCCCAGCGTCATTGCTTCTAACCTCCCTCGACCGGCCACTCACCCTAGTCTCTTAGGGGCAGCGACCGACTCCTCCCCCTTCTTCCAATCTATCAATCATCTTGCCCTAACCCCTTCCATCACCTATAACCCTTCCACCACCATTTATCCACCGGAGCCACCACATTACCGTCGGTCTACCACCAACCATTATCACCTAGGATCTCGTGCCTCCATCCACGGATTCAGAGATGAACTCCCTGATATTTGTCTACTAATCAGACGATATCTTGAGATCCCACTATCCGATTCATCTAAAACTAGATTTGTTGGAAAGCTCTTTTCCGGGGCTACAACATATGAAAATTTCACATCAATCCAACGACTACATCTTTCAGGATCTATTTTCAAAGTTCTATATTAGATCTTGTCTAGATCTGAAAATCAGAAGAGATCGAGCCTTGGCCTAAGGGGAGATTGTATCAAGTTGGTATCAGAGCCACCATTTCTCGGACATATGTTTCTTATGACAACAACCAGAGCCATGGCTACACGGTGAGATGAGGAAGATAAGATTTCCCCAATAGAGGAGGGGGAAACGGCTACGGGAACTTCCACCCGCGAAACGACCTGACCAAATCTGAATACGAAAGGGCCTAGAGTTCATGCTATGATTGGGTTTCAGATGATGATGGAGATGATGCGGGAAATACGAGCGACAAGAGAAGCTATGGCGATCAGGAATGCACCAATGTCAAAGATGTCAGCTTATCCAAAAAGCCTGAGATATTCACCATATAGACAGACGCTAATATCAAACAAGGTCACAAGTCGCGACTTTAGCCGGAGATAGACCTACGCTATAGTGGCGTGGCCAAAACCTTCTTCAACAAGCATGGCAATCACAAGGCAGCATGGGGAGCCCTCCGCAGCATACCCAATATCCTCCACGTCCTCCCCGCTCCCCACAAAAATAGGAGAGAGTTCGGCTATCCAACAAGATTGAGCTTCTACACCCCGACCCATGACCAACCGCAATGAACCGCCGCCGGCTACAATGGGATCCTCAACTATTATAGCAGCCCTCGGAACCTCCACATCTTCCCATGCTCCAAAGACCTCGCTGACAAACTGCGAAAGGCTGGCTGCACCTTTCTCGGTCCCTAGCTTCGAGGCAGTAGTTTTCTCTGACGAGCTCGACGATTGGAAAGGTTCTTTTGACGTCAAAACAGAGTTTTTCGACAAGTCAACAACCATGCAAACCACTATTGAATGGAGGAAGACCACGCATGGCCGTTAGATATCCCTCATCAGTGGTGAGGGAGATGATCCGGAACCATGAGTTCCAACACTTAGGCCGCCTTACACCACCTCCGTTTGCAACCGTGGCGAGTCAACAACTAGGAAGAAATCGCGTATGGCCTCTAGCGACCTTCCACCATTCTCCTTAGTCAATCAATGGTGGACTACGACTGCGTCGTCACTGGAGATGATGTTGCACCTCTCCGCCAAGGTAAAACTCGAAGGAGAAGGCTGCAATCTTCTACCCATGGCAGCATCGACCGCTAATAGCCCCGTAAAGACCTCGTGGGCTGTTGCTTTTCTTACCCAAACGGCCGAAAGCTTCCTGCCATGGCTGCGACTAAATGAAGAAGAAGGAGATGAAGATTTTGTTTTTGTCAACCTCAGCCTTCCACAACAATCAACCATCACCACCCCAAGAGGGACCTCACAGGCAGCTATTTTCATATTCTAGACGGCCAAAGGCTCCTTGCCGTGGCTGCGACAGGACAGAGAAGAAGGAGATGAAGATTTCATTTTTTTGGGCCAACTTCGGCCTTCCATCGTCGCCAACTGCCGCCACACCGTCGAGAATCCTGCCAAAGCAACTACTAGAGGTGGTCACTACTCAGCCAAGGCTACCACATGCCAAGGCAACTCCTATGGCAACGGCTAATGGAGATGGAATTATGTGAGAAATATTAGGGATTTCAAATTTTTTTGAAAACCCTAAGTGGTTAGAATTTCAAGATGGCTACATGGTTGGGCTTGACCAGGTTGAATTGCTAGACATGAGCTGGGTTGGACCTAAGAGCCAAAGGGGTTAAGTCAAGTGTGAGTCATCTCTGGACTTGGAGACTCAGTTAAGTCAAATAAAGGATATGATAAAAAACCCTCTACTTGACTTAAGTTGAGTTTGCTTATACCAGGATACATTTGACATGGATCCTAATCCATGGAGTGGGCAGAACGATTATGAGCACAACCAATAGTCAGTTCGGTTGGTTGAACCTAACTCAAGTCACTAGGAGGATCTAATCTGGATCCACCAACTACATCTAACTCGACCTCCCGAGCGCAATCAGATGCACTAGATTTGAATTGCTGAACTAACATTGAGTCAATTGGTTTGACCACCCGAGACTAAGTGGACTCAATGTAGACGGACCCGAATTCCACCTTAGGCCAGTAGGAGTACAAGTATCCAAGCTCGACTGAGGATGACTCATCGAACACAACAAGTTTGACTCGAGTCACCTTGAGGACAAGGTGTATGAAAGCGTGGTGGATTGATACGATTCAGATTTCACCGATAACGTCTCGAGCATGGATACACTTTAGGGGTGTCTTTTATTCTTGTTTTGATGTTTATTTCATAGAAAAATAACTTTTCTATATGTTGCGTTCGAACGTGGATGGAGTGCGTTTGAACGCACTTGTGAACGCCTGCATCTGGTTCATAAAAACAGAGAACGTGAAATGTGTGTTCGAATGTGATCAGACGCATTCGAACGCCGTGTTTGAACGCGGATGGACTGTGTTCAAACGCGCTTGTGAACGCTTGCATCAGGTTCGCAAATACAAAGAACGCAATATGTGCATTCGAACACGATCGGGTGTGTTCGAACGCGATTGGTGAAAATCTACTATTTTAAGGTTAATAATTGTTATTTTTGAATTGTTTGGTTAGCCTCTAAAGGTGTGGATGGCAACCATGGAATCATTATTGAATGAATTGAGTTTTGCCCTTGTCTCCTTCGTCTCTTCTCTCTCGTTCTCTTGTTTCCCAGCGTCATTGCTTCTAACCTCCCTCGACCGGCCACTCACCCTAGTCTCTTAGGGGCAGCGACCGACTCCTCCCCCTTCTTCCAATCTATCAATCATCTTGCCCTAACCCCTTCCATCACCTATAACCCTTCCACCACCATTTATCCACCGGAGCCACCACATTACCGTCGGTCTACCACCAACCATTATCACCTAGGATCTCGTGCCTCCATCCACGGATTCAGAGATGAACTCCCTGATATTTGTCTACTAATCAGACGATATCTTGAGATCCCACTATCCGATTCATCTAAAACTAGATTTGTTGGAAAGCTCTTTTCCGGGGCTACAACATATGAAAATTTCACATCAATCCAACGACTACATCTTTCAGGATCTATTTTCAAAGTTCTATATTAGATCTTGTCTAGATCTGAAAATCAGAAGAGATCGAGCCTTGGCCTAAGGGGAGATTGTATCAAGTTGGTATCAGAGCCACCATTTCTCGGACATATGTTTCTTATGACAACAACCAGAGCCATGGCTACACGGTGAGATGAGGAAGATAAGATTTCCCCAATAGAGGAGGGGGAAACGGCTACGGGAACTTCCACCCGCGAAACGACCTGACCAAATCTGAATACGAAAGGGCCTAGAGTTCATGCTATGATTGGGTTTCAGATGATGATGGAGATGATGCGGGAAATACGAGCGACAAGAGAAGCTATGGCGATCAGGAATGCACCAATGTCAAAGATGTCAGCTTATCCAAAAAGCCTGAGATATTCACCATATAGACAGACGCTAATATCAAACAAGGTCACAAGTCGCGACTTTAGCCGGAGATAGACCTACGCTATAGTGGCGTGGCCAAAACCTTCTTCAACAAGCATGGCAATCACAAGGCAGCATGGGGAGCCCTCCGCAGCATACCCAATATCCTCCACGTCCTCCCCGCTCCCCACAAAAATAGGAGAGAGTTCGGCTATCCAACAAGATTGAGCTTCTACACCCCGACCCATGACCAACCGCAATGAACCGCCGCCGGCTACAATGGGATCCTCAACTATTATAGCAGCCCTCGGAACCTCCACATCTTCCCATGCTCCAAAGACCTCGCTGACAAACTGCGAAAGGCTGGCTGCACCTTTCTCGGTCCCTAGCTTCGAGGCAGTAGTTTTCTCTGACGAGCTCGACGATTGGAAAGGTTCTTTTGACGTCAAAACAGAGTTTTTCGACAAGTCAACAACCATGCAAACCACTATTGAATGGAGGAAGACCACGCATGGCCGTTAGATATCCCTCATCAGTGGTGAGGGAGATGATCCGGAACCATGAGTTCCAACACTTAGGCCGCCTTACACCACCTCCGTTTGCAACCGTGGCGAGTCAACAACTAGGAAGAAATCGCGTATGGCCTCTAGCGACCTTCCACCATTCTCCTTAGTCAATCAATGGTGGACTACGACTGCGTCGTCACTGGAGATGATGTTGCACCTCTCCGCCAAGGTAAAACTCGAAGGAGAAGGCTGCAATCTTCTACCCATGGCAGCATCGACCGCTAATAGCCCCGTAAAGACCTCGTGGGCTGTTGCTTTTCTTACCCAAACGGCCGAAAGCTTCCTGCCATGGCTGCGACTAAATGAAGAAGAAGGAGATGAAGATTTTGTTTTTGTCAACCTCAGCCTTCCACAACAATC
This sequence comes from Typha angustifolia, assembly GCF_048772165.1. Lineage (NCBI taxonomy): Eukaryota > Viridiplantae > Streptophyta > Magnoliopsida > Poales > Typhaceae > Typha > Typha angustifolia. The sequence continues at coordinate 5,205,352 of NC_133248.1, forward strand.
AACCATCACCACCCCAAGAGGGACCTCACAGGCAGCTATTTTCATATTCTAGACGGCCAAAGGCTCCTTGCCGTGGCTGCGACAGGACAGAGAAGAAGGAGATGAAGATTTCATTTTTTTGGGCCAACTTCGGCCTTCCATCGTCGCCAACTGCCGCCACACCGTCGAGAATCCTGCCAAAGCAACTACTAGAGGTGGTCACTACTCAGCCAAGGCTACCACATGCCAAGGCAACTCCTATGGCAACGGCTAATGGAGATGGAATTATGTGAGAAATATTAGGGATTTCAAATTTTTTTGAAAACCCTAAGTGGTTAGAATTTCAAGATGGCTACATGGTTGGGCTTGACCAGGTTGAATTGCTAGACATGAGCTGGGTTGGACCTAAGAGCCAAAGGGGTTAAGTCAAGTGTGAGTCATCTCTGGACTTGGAGACTCAGTTAAGTCAAATAAAGGATATGATAAAAAACCCTCTACTTGACTTAAGTTGAGTTTGCTTATACCAGGATACATTTGACATGGATCCTAATCCATGGAGTGGGCAGAACGATTATGAGCACAACCAATAGTCAGTTCGGTTGGTTGAACCTAACTCAAGTCACTAGGAGGATCTAATCTGGATCCACCAACTACATCTAACTCGACCTCCCGAGCGCAATCAGATGCACTAGATTTGAATTGCTGAACTAACATTGAGTCAATTGGTTTGACCACCCGAGACTAAGTGGACTCAATGTAGACGGACCCGAATTCCACCTTAGGCCAGTAGGAGTACAAGTATCCAAGCTCGACTGAGGATGACTCATCGAACACAACAAGTTTGACTCGAGTCACCTTGAGGACAAGGTGTATGAAAGCGTGGTGGATTGATACGATTCAGATTTCACCGATAACGTCTCGAGCATGGATACACTTTAGGGGTGTCTTTTATTCTTGTTTTGATGTTTATTTCATAGAAAAATAACTTTTCTATATGTTGCGTTCGAACGTGGATGGAGTGCGTTTGAACGCACTTGTGAACGCCTGCATCTGGTTCATAAAAACAGAGAACGTGAAATGTGTGTTCGAATGTGATCAGACGCATTCGAACGCCGTGTTTGAACGCGGATGGACTGTGTTCAAACGCGCTTGTGAACGCTTGCATCAGGTTCGCAAATACAAAGAACGCAATATGTGCATTCGAACACGATCGGGTGTGTTCGAACGCGATTGGTGAAAATCTACTATTTTAAGGTTAATAATTGTTATTTTTGAATTGTTTGGTTAGCCTCTAAAGGTGTGGATGGCAACCATGGAATCATTATTGAATGAATTGAGTTTTGCCCTTGTCTCCTTCGTCTCTTCTCTCTCGTTCTCTTGTTTCCCAGCGTCATTGCTTCTAACCTCCCTCGACCGGCCACTCACCCTAGTCTCTTAGGGGCAGCGACCGACTCCTCCCCCTTCTTCCAATCTATCAATCATCTTGCCCTAACCCCTTCCATCACCTATAACCCTTCCACCACCATTTATCCACCGGAGCCACCACATTACCGTCGGTCTACCACCAACCATTATCACCTAGGATCTCGTGCCTCCATCCACGGATTCAGAGATGAACTCCCTGATATTTGTCTACTAATCAGACGATATCTTGAGATCCCACTATCCGATTCATCTAAAACTAGATTTGTTGGAAAGCTCTTTTCCGGGGCTACAACATATGAAAATTTCACATCAATCCAACGACTACATCTTTCAGGATCTATTTTCAAAGTTCTATATTAGATCTTGTCTAGATCTGAAAATCAGAAGAGATCGAGCCTTGGCCTAAGGGGAGATTGTATCAAGTTGGTATCAGAGCCACCATTTCTCGGACATATGTTTCTTATGACAACAACCAGAGCCATGGCTACACGGTGAGATGAGGAAGATAAGATTTCCCCAATAGAGGAGGGGGAAACGGCTACGGGAACTTCCACCCGCGAAACGACCTGACCAAATCTGAATACGAAAGGGCCTAGAGTTCATGCTATGATTGGGTTTCAGATGATGATGGAGATGATGCGGGAAATACGAGCGACAAGAGAAGCTATGGCGATCAGGAATGCACCAATGTCAAAGATGTCAGCTTATCCAAAAAGCCTGAGATATTCACCATATAGACAGACGCTAATATCAAACAAGGTCACAAGTCGCGACTTTAGCCGGAGATAGACCTACGCTATAGTGGCGTGGCCAAAACCTTCTTCAACAAGCATGGCAATCACAAGGCAGCATGGGGAGCCCTCCGCAGCATACCCAATATCCTCCACGTCCTCCCCGCTCCCCACAAAAATAGGAGAGAGTTCGGCTATCCAACAAGATTGAGCTTCTACACCCCGACCCATGACCAACCGCAATGAACCGCCGCCGGCTACAATGGGATCCTCAACTATTATAGCAGCCCTCGGAACCTCCACATCTTCCCATGCTCCAAAGACCTCGCTGACAAACTGCGAAAGGCTGGCTGCACCTTTCTCGGTCCCTAGCTTCGAGGCAGTAGTTTTCTCTGACGAGCTCGACGATTGGAAAGGTTCTTTTGACGTCAAAACAGAGTTTTTCGACAAGTCAACAACCATGCAAACCACTATTGAATGGAGGAAGACCACGCATGGCCGTTAGATATCCCTCATCAGTGGTGAGGGAGATGATCCGGAACCATGAGTTCCAACACTTAGGCCGCCTTACACCACCTCCGTTTGCAACCGTGGCGAGTCAACAACTAGGAAGAAATCGCGTATGGCCTCTAGCGACCTTCCACCATTCTCCTTAGTCAATCAATGGTGGACTACGACTGCGTCGTCACTGGAGATGATGTTGCACCTCTCCGCCAAGGTAAAACTCGAAGGAGAAGGCTGCAATCTTCTACCCATGGCAGCATCGACCGCTAATAGCCCCGTAAAGACCTCGTGGGCTGTTGCTTTTCTTACCCAAACGGCCGAAAGCTTCCTGCCATGGCTGCGACTAAATGAAGAAGAAGGAGATGAAGATTTTGTTTTTGTCAACCTCAGCCTTCCACAACAATCAACCATCACCACCCCAAGAGGGACCTCACAGGCAGCTATTTTCATATTCTAGACGGCCAAAGGCTCCTTGCCGTGGCTGCGACAGGACAGAGAAGAAGGAGATGAAGATTTCATTTTTTTGGGCCAACTTCGGCCTTCCATCGTCGCCAACTGCCGCCACACCGTCGAGAATCCTGCCAAAGCAACTACTAGAGGTGGTCACTACTCAGCCAAGGCTACCACATGCCAAGGCAACTCCTATGGCAACGGCTAATGGAGATGGAATTATGTGAGAAATATTAGGGATTTCAAATTTTTTTGAAAACCCTAAGTGGTTAGAATTTCAAGATGGCTACATGGTTGGGCTTGACCAGGTTGAATTGCTAGACATGAGCTGGGTTGGACCTAAGAGCCAAAGGGGTTAAGTCAAGTGTGAGTCATCTCTGGACTTGGAGACTCAGTTAAGTCAAATAAAGGATATGATAAAAAACCCTCTACTTGACTTAAGTTGAGTTTGCTTATACCAGGATACATTTGACATGGATCCTAATCCATGGAGTGGGCAGAACGATTATGAGCACAACCAATAGTCAGTTCGGTTGGTTGAACCTAACTCAAGTCACTAGGAGGATCTAATCTGGATCCACCAACTACATCTAACTCGACCTCCCGAGCGCAATCAGATGCACTAGATTTGAATTGCTGAACTAACATTGAGTCAATTGGTTTGACCACCCGAGACTAAGTGGACTCAATGTAGACGGACCCGAATTCCACCTTAGGCCAGTAGGAGTACAAGTATCCAAGCTCGACTGAGGATGACTCATCGAACACAACAAGTTTGACTCGAGTCACCTTGAGGACAAGGTGTATGAAAGCGTGGTGGATTGATACGATTCAGATTTCACCGATAACGTCTCGAGCATGGATACACTTTAGGGGTGTCTTTTATTCTTGTTTTGATGTTTATTTCATAGAAAAATAACTTTTCTATATGTTGCGTTCGAACGTGGATGGAGTGCGTTTGAACGCACTTGTGAACGCCTGCATCTGGTTCATAAAAACAGAGAACGTGAAATGTGTGTTCGAATGTGATCAGACGCATTCGAACGCCGTGTTTGAACGCGGATGGACTGTGTTCAAACGCGCTTGTGAACGCTTGCATCAGGTTCGCAAATACAAAGAACGCAATATGTGCATTCGAACACGATCGGGTGTGTTCGAACGCGATTGGTGAAAATCTACTATTTTAAGGTTAATAATTGTTATTTTTGAATTGTTTGGTTAGCCTCTAAAGGTGTGGATGGCAACCATGGAATCATTATTGAATGAATTGAGTTTTGCCCTTGTCTCCTTCGTCTCTTCTCTCTCGTTCTCTTGTTTCCCAGCGTCATTGCTTCTAACCTCCCTCGACCGGCCACTCACCCTAGTCTCTTAGGGGCAGCGACCGACTCCTCCCCCTTCTTCCAATCTATCAATCATCTTGCCCTAACCCCTTCCATCACCTATAACCCTTCCACCACCATTTATCCACCGGAGCCACCACATTACCGTCGGTCTACCACCAACCATTATCACCTAGGATCTCGTGCCTCCATCCACGGATTCAGAGATGAACTCCCTGATATTTGTCTACTAATCAGACGATATCTTGAGATCCCACTATCCGATTCATCTAAAACTAGATTTGTTGGAAAGCTCTTTTCCGGGGCTACAACATATGAAAATTTCACATCAATCCAACGACTACATCTTTCAGGATCTATTTTCAAAGTTCTATATTAGATCTTGTCTAGATCTGAAAATCAGAAGAGATCGAGCCTTGGCCTAAGGGGAGATTGTATCAAGTTGGTATCAGAGCCACCATTTCTCGGACATATGTTTCTTATGACAACAACCAGAGCCATGGCTACACGGTGAGATGAGGAAGATAAGATTTCCCCAATAGAGGAGGGGGAAACGGCTACGGGAACTTCCACCCGCGAAACGACCTGACCAAATCTGAATACGAAAGGGCCTAGAGTTCATGCTATGATTGGGTTTCAGATGATGATGGAGATGATGCGGGAAATACGAGCGACAAGAGAAGCTATGGCGATCAGGAATGCACCAATGTCAAAGATGTCAGCTTATCCAAAAAGCCTGAGATATTCACCATATAGACAGACGCTAATATCAAACAAGGTCACAAGTCGCGACTTTAGCCGGAGATAGACCTACGCTATAGTGGCGTGGCCAAAACCTTCTTCAACAAGCATGGCAATCACAAGGCAGCATGGGGAGCCCTCCGCAGCATACCCAATATCCTCCACGTCCTCCCCGCTCCCCACAAAAATAGGAGAGAGTTCGGCTATCCAACAAGATTGAGCTTCTACACCCCGACCCATGACCAACCGCAATGAACCGCCGCCGGCTACAATGGGATCCTCAACTATTATAGCAGCCCTCGGAACCTCCACATCTTCCCATGCTCCAAAGACCTCGCTGACAAACTGCGAAAGGCTGGCTGCACCTTTCTCGGTCCCTAGCTTCGAGGCAGTAGTTTTCTCTGACGAGCTCGACGATTGGAAAGGTTCTTTTGACGTCAAAACAGAGTTTTTCGACAAGTCAACAACCATGCAAACCACTATTGAATGGAGGAAGACCACGCATGGCCGTTAGATATCCCTCATCAGTGGTGAGGGAGATGATCCGGAACCATGAGTTCCAACACTTAGGCCGCCTTACACCACCTCCGTTTGCAACCGTGGCGAGTCAACAACTAGGAAGAAATCGCGTATGGCCTCTAGCGACCTTCCACCATTCTCCTTAGTCAATCAATGGTGGACTACGACTGCGTCGTCACTGGAGATGATGTTGCACCTCTCCGCCAAGGTAAAACTCGAAGGAGAAGGCTGCAATCTTCTACCCATGGCAGCATCGACCGCTAATAGCCCCGTAAAGACCTCGTGGGCTGTTGCTTTTCTTACCCAAACGGCCGAAAGCTTCCTGCCATGGCTGCGACTAAATGAAGAAGAAGGAGATGAAGATTTTGTTTTTGTCAACCTCAGCCTTCCACAACAATCAACCATCACCACCCCAAGAGGGACCTCACAGGCAGCTATTTTCATATTCTAGACGGCCAAAGGCTCCTTGCCGTGGCTGCGACAGGACAGAGAAGAAGGAGATGAAGATTTCATTTTTTTGGGCCAACTTCGGCCTTCCATCGTCGCCAACTGCCGCCACACCGTCGAGAATCCTGCCAAAGCAACTACTAGAGGTGGTCACTACTCAGCCAAGGCTACCACATGCCAAGGCAACTCCTATGGCAACGGCTAATGGAGATGGAATTATGTGAGAAATATTAGGGATTTCAAATTTTTTTGAAAACCCTAAGTGGTTAGAATTTCAAGATGGCTACATGGTTGGGCTTGACCAGGTTGAATTGCTAGACATGAGCTGGGTTGGACCTAAGAGCCAAAGGGGTTAAGTCAAGTGTGAGTCATCTCTGGACTTGGAGACTCAGTTAAGTCAAATAAAGGATATGATAAAAAACCCTCTACTTGACTTAAGTTGAGTTTGCTTATACCAGGATACATTTGACATGGATCCTAATCCATGGAGTGGGCAGAACGATTATGAGCACAACCAATAGTCAGTTCGGTTGGTTGAACCTAACTCAAGTCACTAGGAGGATCTAATCTGGATCCACCAACTACATCTAACTCGACCTCCCGAGCGCAATCAGATGCACTAGATTTGAATTGCTGAACTAACATTGAGTCAATTGGTTTGACCACCCGAGACTAAGTGGACTCAATGTAGACGGACCCGAATTCCACCTTAGGCCAGTAGGAGTACAAGTATCCAAGCTCGACTGAGGATGACTCATCGAACACAACAAGTTTGACTCGAGTCACCTTGAGGACAAGGTGTATGAAAGCGTGGTGGATTGATACGATTCAGATTTCACCGATAACGTCTCGAGCATGGATACACTTTAGGGGTGTCTTTTATTCTTGTTTTGATGTTTATTTCATAGAAAAATAACTTTTCTATATGTTGCGTTCGAACGTGGATGGAGTGCGTTTGAACGCACTTGTGAACGCCTGCATCTGGTTCATAAAAACAGAGAACGTGAAATGTGTGTTCGAATGTGATCAGACGCATTCGAACGCCGTGTTTGAACGCGGATGGACTGTGTTCAAACGCGCTTGTGAACGCTTGCATCAGGTTCGCAAATACAAAGAACGCAATATGTGCATTCGAACACGATCGGGTGTGTTCGAACGCGATTGGTGAAAATCTACTATTTTAAGGTTAATAATTGTTATTTTTGAATTGTTTGGTTAGCCTCTAAAGGTGTGGATGGCAACCATGGAATCATTATTGAATGAATTGAGTTTTGCCCTTGTCTCCTTCGTCTTCTTATCTCTCGTTCTTTCATTCCCCGGTATCGCCACTTCTAACCTCCCTCGATCGACCACTCACCCTAGTCCCTTAGGAGCGGCCCACTCCTCCCCCTTCTTCCAATCTATCTATCATCTTGCCCTAACCCCTTCCATCACCCATAACCTTTCCACCACCACTTATCCACCAGTGCCACCCAATTACCGTTGGTCTACCACCAACCATTATCACCTAGAATCTCATGCCTCCATCCATGGATCCAGAGACGGACTCCTTGATGTTTGTCTACTAATCAGACGATATCTCGAGATCCCACCGTTTGATTCGTCTGAAACTAGATTTGTTGGAAAGCTCTTTTCTAGGGTTACAACATATAAAAATTTCACATAAATTCAACAGCTGCATCTTTCGGGATCTATTTTCAAAGTTCTATGTCAGATCCTGTCCAGATCTGAAAATCGAAAGAGATCGAGCCTTGGCCTAAGGGGAGATCGTATCATTTAATCTAATCAATCTTGCTTGCACAATGGAAAGAGCTAGTGACTTATCTTTCCATCGAATTAAATTAGCTAAAGGTGTGCGTTCACGAGCCCATGCTAAAGTTTGAATAACTTCCTGCCAATATCCATACTAAGAAATTAAGAACATAAAACTAGTAGCCCAAACAAGATGTCCAAATAAGAATATCAACTATTCATATCAAAAGGATTATATCCATCAATAAGTTGTGAAGAGTTTAACCATCCCGTCAAATAAGTTGAGGATTCATTAAATTGTGAAGCGTTACCCTATCATAATTGTGGAGAATTAAGTACGAAAACTATATGACTTGTACACTTTTTCTTCTTGTCTTTAATGTTGCTTCTTCTTCTATCTCTTAATCATTCTATTTATTTTATTCTATACAAGTCTCTCTAATCATTCTTTAATTAATACAATAAGAGACTAATTAGAGATAGTGATGAGATAATTATGATAAGTTGAATAAACAAAAAAAAATTTAATCAATGTTTAAAAAAAGAGAACTTAATGTAAGTTGCAAATAAATTAAGATATTTATTTAAACAATTATTAATTATAGTTAGAATTTTGTACTTAAGTGAAGAAAAAAATAGAGAAAAACAAAGAAGACATTAAACGATTTTTGTAAATATAATAACATATTTGTTGTTTTTTAACAACTTTCTATACATTGCATATACATTGTAGTATTTATATACTTCCCCGTTATAATTCATATAGAAACAAATAATAATCATGAAGAGTCATATTTTTTTTTGTTATTTAACTAATCATAATTATCTCACCACTATCTCTGATTAATCTATTATTTTATTAATTGAAGAGTGATTAGAGATTCATATAGAAAGAAAGAGAGAACAATTAAGTGATGGTAGAAGAAGAAGAAGAAAATATATTAACAACTTTTATAAATATAATAACAAATTTTATTGTTTTTCTATATATTTTGTCTATATTGCAAAATTTATATATTTCACCATTATTATTTATATAAAAATAAATAATAATCATATAGAGTTATATATTTTTTATTATTTAACTAAACCTAATTATCTCACCACTATCGCTGATTTATCTTTTACTTTATTAATTAAAGTGCGATTTGAGAGATTTGTGTAGAAAAAAAAATGATTAGGAGATAGAAGAAGAATTCCCTACTTTATAAATTTTATGTTGCAAATAAATTATAGGATCTACTTTAAAATCTTATGAATTACAATTAGGGTTTGTACTTAAACGTGTAATTTTATACCTAAATTAGGAATTATTTGTTCTATCAACAGATAGATTATTTAATCTGGACAAACTTTGAATACAAAAGTTGTAGATCATAATGTCAATAATTTTATTCAATTGATTTCATAATATTTGAACTTCGTATGATTATCTTTATAATATTTTCCTAAAACTGTGGTAAATTAGAATTTTGTAGTTTAAGTAGGAAAACTATACCTTTTTTTTTTCTTCTTAATATGCTGTTGCTTTTTCTTCATACAAAGTCATGCTTTTGGTTGTTTAACTAATCCTACAACTTATGAATTATAATTAGAATTTTATACTTAAACATAGAATTTCAAACTTAAACTAGAAATTATTTATTTTGTCATAGATAGATTTCTAATCTGAAGAAACTCTAAATACAAAAACTAGAGACCATGATGTCACTGATTTTATCTAATTGGTTTTATAATATTTAGATGTTAGATAATTATCTTTGAACTATTTTTCAAAACTACACTAAATTAAAATTTTGTAGTTTAAGTATGAAAACTATGTGACACATTCCTTTTTCTTCTTCTTTTTCTCTTATTTTCTTTTGTGCCAAAATTTCTTTAGATAAATTCCTAATCTGGAGAAACTTTGAATATTAAAATTCTAGATCATAATGTCACTGATATTATCTATTTAGTTTCATATTATTTAGACGTGAAATGAATATCTTCTGAATATTTTCCAAAACTACGTAAAATTAGAATTTCTTAGTTTAAGTATAAAATTCATAATTTAACTATAAATTTCATACTTAAAATATGAAGTTTCAGTTATATACAATTTCATAAAAAATATGCAAAAGATCTGATGTCAAAAAATTATTACATCAACTTAATAAAATTCGTGACATCATAATCTAGAACATTTGTGTTTGGAGTTTCTTCACATTTAATGTTATTTGTAGCGGAATAAAGAATTCATAGTTTAAGTATGAAATTTTGATAATGATTCATATTTTTTTAAATAAATGTTGTAATTTATTGATACACCTTACGAGAGTCTTCTCTTATTATATTAGTTGTTTATTTTCAAAAAAATAAAATTTTGTATAGGTTGTGTTCGAATGCAGGAAGGGGCGCGTTCGAAAGCCCTTACGAACGCTTGCATTAGTTTGCATCGACAAAGAACGTGGTTCGTTTACATTGATAGAGAACTCAATTGGCGCGTTCAAACATGGTCGACCCTGTTCGAACGCGATCGGCGAGAGTCCAATGTTTTTAGGGTTAATAATTGTCATTTTGGCTTATTTGGTTAGCCTCTTAAAGGTATGGATGGCAACTAAAATCATTATGATATAAATCTTAATTTCTTCTGTCTTATCTCTCTATCCTAATATCTCTCCTTCCTCTTCACTAACTAGCCACCTCTACTATTGGTAAGGTCTAATTTATCTTCTAATCTCCCTCGTCTGTTGAGTCCTCCCTCTTCCTTGGGATCTCAGCAGCCATTTATTCCCTTTCATCCTTATCCCTTAAACTATATCAACCATCCCACCCTCATCTCCATTATCATTCATAACCCTATCATTACCTCCACCCGTCACCACCACCATCACCCCCACTCTTACATATTTTTGTCTTAGTTGTAGTCTGAATCTGCAAAGGGCATAAATACCAAAATAGTAGATTAGGAAGTTATAGATGGACCACCCTCAATTTCATAATTTTCTAACTACGAGAGAATATCTGGTGAATGTTTTCCCTCGATTGAGCAAACTATTTTCTTGTAACCAATCCAAATATTGAAGAGGATGTTTCGTATCTATCATTTATTTGCAACATAGATTAAATTCTTGTTTTGAAACATTGATTCAAGAATTTTTTAAACTATTTCTAATTAGTCTATTATTGTATTAATTAAAAAGTGATTAGAGAGACTTATATAGAAAAAGTAAGAAGATTAAGAATAGAAGAAAAATAGTAGCAGCAAATTAAGAAAAAGAAAATACAACAAAAAAGAAGACGAAGAAGAAGAAAAGGAAGAACCAGCAGTAGAATTAAAAAGTTTATTAGTATCTTTCACTAATCTCTTACATTATTAATTAAAAATTTATTATATAACTTGTATAGAAAGTTAAATAGAGAATAATTAAGGGATAGAAGAAGAAAAAAAAGTACATTAACAAGAAGAAGACATATTAACAATTTTTGCAAATATAAAATTAACTTTTGTTATATTTTCTATACGCTACATAATTTATATATTTCACCATTTTAATAAATAAAGTAAGTGATTATTAGAGTAAGAGGAGAAGAGGAAGAAGAAAAGGAAACAACAATAGAAAAAAAAATAGAAGAAGAAAATATATTAACAACTTTTGCAAATATAATAATAATTTTTGTTATTTTCTAATAAGTTTTATTGTTTTTCTATAAATTACAAAATTTACATACTTCACAATTATAATTTATATAGAAACAAATAATAATCATACAGACATACAGAGTCATACTTTTAGTTATTTAACTAATTATAATCATCGAACCACTATCTCTGAATAATTTTTTACTTTATTAATTAAAAAGTAATAATAGATAGACTTGTATAAAATAAAAAGGAACAATAAAAGATATAAGTAAAAGAAATAGAAGAAGAATAAGGAACAACAAAAAAGAAGACGATGAAGAAGAAGAAGAAAAGAAGAAAAAATATATTAACAACTTTCATAAATATAATAACAATTTTTATTATTTTTTTATACACTTTCTATATATTGCAGAAGTTACATATTCACAATTATAATTTACATAAAAACAAACAATGATCATATATAGTCATATTTTTTGGTTATTTAATTAATTATAGTTATCTCACCACTATCTCTAATTAATCTCTTATTTACTAATTAAGCAAAGATTATAGAGATTTGTATAGAAACAAAATTAAGAGATAGAAGAAGAATGATGTGAATCTATCTATGATGGAACGGATAATTTATAGTTTATGTACCAAATTTTAACTGTAATTCATAAGTATTTTAAGTAGCTGCTATAATTTATTTACAGCATAAATTAAGTTCTAGTTTTGAACAGTGTTTCTAATTGTAATTCATAAGGTTTTCAAACATTTTTTCTTCTTTTGCTACTGTTACTCATTTTCTTTCTATCTCTTAATCCTTCTTTTTCTCTATCTCATAATCCTTATTTTTTTTCTATACATATCTCTCTAATCGCTCTTTAATTAATAAAATAAGATATTAATAGAGATATCATGCGATTTGCATTAGATCAGATCACCTTGAAAGACATTGGGCTCAATAGATTGAGTCTAGTTATCTTATTTGCTTATTTGCTTATTTGCTTTAGTTAGAGTCGTAGTAGGTTAGGATTTTATCTAATTAGCTAAATCCAACTCTGCGTAGTTTCAGAAAAATATTTATATATTATTCTATAGATAACGCCCCCGCCCGGCACGAGCACATGTGTCCACAGATGCCGTTGTCTCATTCCGGATCATGTCCAAGTCCTTTTCTAACCGAAGGGGGATGCATCATGAATGGTTGATGATCCCTCCTTCAGTTTTGAATAACTCATCGTGGTTCCAAGTCGTATTACCCCGCTCACGGATCTTGATCTCCAAGGTGATCTCTATAGTGGTTCGCTCGTCGGATGGGTTCATCTGCAACTAGGCCTAGTGGAACCATCCTTGCTTGCCTCTACCCATAGGGTGGTGGCAGCAGTGGCTCTTGTGGTTGTAAATTTTGAATCGGTGGCGGTGGGTTCATGGGAGTGGACTCACGTCATAGGGTTGATGGTGCGTTCCTGTTAGCCATGGCTTCCCTCGTCGCCCGTAATTCTCGCATCATCTCCATCATCATCTAGTTGTTGATGGACATTTGTTCGGAAAGAGACCCCAATACGGCTTGAACACTAGGTTCTTCCATATTCTGATTAGATCGAGCGGTTCCACAAGTGGAAGTCCCAACAACCGTTTCCCCCTCCTCTATTGGGAGAATTTCTTCTTCATCATCTCGCCGAGCAGCCATGACTCTGGTTGTCGTCATAGGAAGCACGTGTCCGAGGAACAGTGGCTCTAATACCAGCTTGATACGATCTCCCCTTTAGGCTAAGGTTCGATCTCTTCCAATTCTCAGATCTGGACTAGATCTGGCATGAAATTTTGTAAATAGATCCCAAAAGATGCCGTCGTCAGATTATCGTGAGATTTTGATATGTGGTAGCCCCGGAAAAGAGCTTTCCAACAAATCAAATTTTAGGTGAATCAGATCTAGGGATCTTGAGATATCATCCGATTAGTGGACAAACGTCAGAGGGTCTGATCAGGATCCGTGGATGGAGGCACGAGATCCTAGATGATGGTGGTTAGTGGTGGATTGGCGTTAATGGGGTGGCACCGGTGAAAAGTGGTGGTGGAAGGGTTATAGTTGATGGAAGGGTTAGGGAAAGTGTTGGATAGATTGGAAGGAGGAGGAGAGGGCCACCCCTAAGGGACTAGGGTGATTAGCTGGTCAAGGGAGATTAGAAGCGGCATCGCCGGGGATCGAGAGAATGAGAGTGAAGAAGACGAAGGAGGCAAGGCAAAAACTCAATTCATCAATAATGACTCCATGGTTGCCATCCACATCCTTTAGAGGTTAACCAAACAATTCAAAAATAACCCTAAATAGTATATTTTCGCCAACCGCGTTCGAACGCGCTCGATCGCGTTCGAACGCACCTATTTCTTTCTTCTTTAGATTTGCGAACGCGATGTAGGCGTTCGAACGCACCTGTTTCCCACTTCTCTGGATTTGCAAACACGATGTAGGCGTTCACAGTTGCGTTCGAACGCACAATTCACTCTCTGGATGTGCGAACGTGATGCAGGCATTCACAACCGCATTCGAACGCACTTGACTCGCGTTCGAACGCGACTTACAGAAAACTTATTTTCTTAAAAATTAAACATTAAAATAAGAAACAAAGACATCCCTAAAGTGTATCCGTGCTTGAGACGACATTGGTGAAGTATGAATCGTATCACAAACTCTCTTTCTCTCTCTTTCCCACTGTTACCGCCGGCGTCGTCCTTGGAAACCACCTCCACAAGCGTCGGTGAGCTCCTTTCTCTCCTCCCCCCTCCCACCTCTCTCTCTCTCTCTCTCTCTCTCTTGCTCATACCCAAGCTCGGGATCGTCGAAGCCGAGCCGCCGGCGAGAGGCCGGTTGTTGGCTGGCCAGCAACGACCGGTGCCCTCCCCGCTGGCCTGGGTCTGCACTTCCCTCCCCTCCTTCTCTTCTCTTCTCTTCTCTTTTTCTTCTTTCTTCTTCTTTCTTTCTTCTTCTTCTTTCTTCATCTTCTTCTTCCTCAGTTGTTCCCCCTTCTGCAACAGTGCTGGGCCTGTAGCACACAATGCCGAGCCCAGCACTGTGACAAGGGATTGCTCCCTTTCAATTTATTTACATTAATTATGTGATTTAGTTTCTAAAATTTAGGTAAATCAGTTTATCTAGATGGTAAATTATTTTGATAATTTACACTCACTAGTATAAGTATTAGCTAAGTATTTTTAGAACAATAATTTATTAATTATAGTTATAAATACTTGCATATGATTATATATAATTTATCAATTGTTTATTAGATTAGTACATGTAATCATATTGATAATAATAATCTTATATTTTATATAGTTAATGTTTATGTATGCTTATACATGCATATATTTAATATATTTGAATACAATGTGTTTCTAGCACCTTATTATTATTATATATTATTTTCTATGCAATAAAATGCTGAGCTAAGATAATTATTTTTTTATTTATGGATAATGATTATTATATGTATGATTAGTAACTAGTTAAGTAAAAGTAGTAATTGCCAAATAATTTAATTATAGTTAGTTATTTTATGTACATATATTTTAATTATATTATTGTATATCTAATTCTTTTATGCTTAAAAGAGATTAATTATTATATGCCTAATATATAATTAGAATTAGGTTATCATAACTATATATATATAATGTATATCAAGTTATTTAATAAAATCAAATAATTTATTATATTTTACACCAATGAATTCTAAATGGGATAAATGGTTAACATACCCCAAACCCTCTTAACGATGAGTTGATGTTTAACTGACAGACGTGAGAGATGCGTGGTTCGTGTCTTCTGATCAGACTGTGAGTAGTCTTATATTATATATTATATATTATATACATGCATGTTTTGGCCTCCAGCATGATTATATGACTTTATCTAGAGATAATTTCAGTTGAGTATATTTTATCATGCATTTTATTAGGCTGATCTGGGATATGAGTATATTAGTGATATATATAGATGATTGGAGATGACTATACTGTTGTGGTTTTATATCGAGATGATTTCTATCATGAGTGTGCATGTGATAAACTTGCAGGAGTATGCATGTGTTAGATATATGATTGGAGACTGCATTGCATTATTTTTCTCTTGACTTCCTTACCATCTAAATTTCTGATATACATGACTTGTTATAGTACTGGATATATGCATGTGATCTATCATATAGAAGGAAATGCATAAATCTCATTGATAGAAAAAGCATGAGGGTACCCGAGTAGGCGCCAGGGTTAGGGGTGCTTGGAGTGATGATTATGGTCGCTAATATGCGATATCTCGTAGCCCATGTCTGAGGTTAGTTGAGTTTGTGCACATAAACAATTGGATACCTGTCGTTCGCCGAGGCATGCGTGTGGCGAGTTACCCTCATATGATTTCTATTAACTAGTGGGGTACTCAATTTGGATGGATTTTGATATACTCTTAGTGTATGGCAGGGTATAATTATGGCTGAAATACCCTTAGCATATGGCAGGGTATGCTCTCAGCCTACGGGCAGGATATTGAGATAAGGTACCGGGTGTTGACTATGCACAATGGTCTAGTATGATGATATTATACCGAGATGTCGGTGATGATCGTGATGTTGAGAAATGCATATGATTTCATTATCATCTGATATACCTGATTATCGAGTGGTTAATATGTATCATATGTAGTTGCATTTGATATCATAGCATGATCATGGTCGGCGTGCATCATATGTGTTATATTTGAGAGAGAGTTATAATGATGGTATGACATAGATATTTATTTATACATCGTCGAAGATTATATACTTTGATCAGTTATGAGATGTTATCTACTTTTCGTTTATATATTATTAAAGAACATTCATATACTTATTCATAACATGATGCTTTTTTTTTCTAATTCATATTATCTTGTACATGATTTACTCTCTATTTGACATCATTGATTCAGAGTAAGGCCTATTCACTGAGCCTTTTGCTCAAGACTCTCTTTATTTTTTTTTCTCACCCCTTCAGATATGTAGTATGTGACAACGACTTAAGATATCTTGAGAAGATATTTTAAAGTGAGGATGAGGTGAGCTATAAACGTGAGATGGTATAGAAGATAGTTTAACCGGATATTGAGTTGTACCATTATTTGATATTTATACTATATTGTATCAGACGGTGATTTGTATAATATATGTCAGATTATAGTGTACTCGTATATCAGTTGTTTAGTTGTATCTTGATGGTTTGTTGTAATCTGTGTGGGTCCTACCAGATTATGTAGTGGTCTAGTGTATATTATTGTGGACTTAGATATTCATATATTAACAAGTTTATTTGGTTGATAGTATGATTTATTTGGTGTTGGATTATGTGAGTATGAATATGTTAGCAGGTAGTATTTGATGATGTCATGATTGTATATGCACAAAAGTTTATCTATGCGTGACGGGTCCTACCTGATCTATCACGTGCGCCGTGCGTGCCGTGTGGGCGCGTGGGTGTGCACGTGCCTGTGCCGGGCGGGGCATTACAACATGCACGCCCACGTGCCCAAACGGCACATGTGGCGCCAGTGATAGATCGGGCGAGGCTCATACGTACAGACACACTTTTGTGCCCATATAATCATGACATCATCAAATAAAACCTGCTAACATATCCATACTTATAAAACCTATCACCAAATAATTTATACTATCAACCAAATAAACATGTTAACATATGAATGTTTAAGCCTACAACAACTATACTAAATAACTATATAATCTAGCAAGACCCACACAGGCCATGATAAACTATCAAGATACAACTAAATCAGTAATACATGAATACACTATAATCTAACCTGTATTATACAAATCATCGTCTATACAACAGAGTATAAATGTCAAATAATTGTACAACTCAATATTTGGATAAACTATCTTCTATACCATCTCACGTCTATAGCGCACCTCATCTTTACTTTAAAATATCTTCTTAGGATATCTCAAGTTGTTATCATGTATCATAATATCTTGGGGATTAGAAAAGAAATAAAATAGTCATAAGAAAAAGGCTTAAAATAGACTTTATCTCGAATCAGTGATGCCGAACAGAGAGTAAATCATGTACTAGATAATATAAATCAAAAGGAGTATCATGTTATAAATGAGTATATGAATGTGTCCTCAATAATACATAAATGAAAAGTAGATAACATGTCATAATTGATAAAAGTATATAATCCTCGATAATAAATAAACGAATCTCCATGTCATACTATCATCATAACTCTCTCTCAAATATGACACATGATGTATGCCGATCATGATCATGCTATGATATCAAATACAACTATATATGATGTATCTTGACCACTCGATAATCATGTAATCGAATGATAATAAAATCATATCAATTTCTCAACATCTCAGTTATCAATGTCATCTCTATATGTCATCATCATACTAGACCACTATGCATAGTCAACACATGTACCCAGTCTCAACATCATGCTCGAAGGCTTAGAGCATATTTTGCCATCCAACAAGATTATCTCAAATATAACCATACCATGCCATTCGCTAAGAGTATCAATATCTATCCACACCGGGCACCCTTCTAACTCATAGAAAGCTCATGAGGATAACTCGCCACATATGCCCTAGCGAACAGCGCGTGTCTAAATATCTACTGCGCATACAGACTAATGACCTCGAATGTAAGGCCACAGGATCACGACTATGTCAAGCGATCACTCATCCACCAAGGTGTCCTAACCCTTGCTCCCACTCGGGTATCCTCATGCTTTTGATCAACTATTCTATCAATCACATTTTATGCTTTCCTTCTAAATGACAGATCATATGAATATATCTAGTACGATAACAAGTCAATACATAATAGGAATTTAGGTAGATTGTGGATGGATCAGTAAGACATATAATGAATTTATATAGTGAAAAAGATATTAGGTGATGTAATATAGATGATTGTAGATTGTATATGGAAAAGAATTATCGGATGACTAGTATGAAAAATTATGTTTGCAAGATATCTGTGTTAGTAGGTATAAAATTTTGATTGTACCGACAAGATGGATGATTTAATAGGGATATGTTTGTCCAATAGTATTACTAGAGGATTAATGTCTCGTTTAAATCTTTAAGTTGATGATTACCAAATAGGGTAATGAGCATAGAAAATATGGCATGGATACAGTTATTAGATTATAAATAATTTTAGTAGTTGAGACGTAATGTATATAGTTCTGGATGACGTGATAGTAGGTTTGGTTTAATAGTTGTTAATTATGTGAATATGATTAGATGGAAAGAATGATAAGAATTATTAGTTTATGTGAATATGATTAGATGGAAAGAATGATAACTATAGTTGTTAATTATGTGAATATGATTAGATGGAAAGGAATTATATAGAGTGATGATAGTTACTAAGTTGATGGTCTCATAACATATATGACAGTGAAAGTATATTTTGATTATTAGTTTAGTTTTGGACATTGATTTAGAGGATAAGAATATTATAGTATGACGTTCATGTGTTTTGGGTGATGAATTTTAATTACAAATATACATACTTATTTTTCTTATGATTATTAGGTGATATTAATGATGTTATAGAATAATTTTTGATAATGCTATAAGTTGAGACTTTTGAAGAAATATGAGGTTTAAGTGATTTAATTATAAATGAAATATGTTGGTTTTTAATTATAGATATTAAATTGAGATATTATGTGCTTGGACAGGTAGTTGTTTTGATGATACTAATTAGAGAAATAATTTGATAGAGTTATTCGTAGAGCATATATATATGATTATTTATTATGACTGATTGATGATTTGGAAGTTGAACTAATTACTTCATAGGATGGTAATGAAAGGAATATAGAGGGCTATGATATTTCATATACAGTGTATCGATGGATGTTTATTACATTGCTAGATGATAAACAAATAATGATGTATAGGAAAGTGATTATTACTAAAGGTTATTGAGCAAGCTTTTTAGAATGATGAGATTGATCTTAATAATTGTAACGACTTACAGGTTTGCATTTGAGTCTTAAGATAAAGATATTTGATTGGGAGAAAATGATTTCATGATTGGTCCCATTATAGTTTGTGAAAAATTGATCTTTTAATGAATTGCAAAGTTAAGGTTGTGAGTTGATTTAATGTAAAATGGAAGATATACTAATAAGGTTATAATTTATATTTTTTGATGTCTTCTAATCTATATGAATCAGTTATTTTATTGGCAGATCATAATAGCATGACCAAATCAGGAGATTAATCTTAGTAACTTTAGTTCATGTACAATATTTTTGTAGATTTGGGTAAGTTATGTTTCTGTATTCTTAACACGTATGATGGATTAGTAAATAGTTGTGTAACAATGAATTGAATATTATATCTGCTGAAATATTGAAGAGATTATTGGATTACTTAGTAGAACTTAGTAGATAGTATTTGGTGGATATACTAGTAGTGATAGTAATTCAATAGATAATGATCAAATTGGAATTACATGAATCGATGAATAAATAATTTGGATACAGAAAATGATTAATAGAAAGATCATATAAATTTTATCATGTATGTTCCTTGAGGTAGGTTGAATTTAACCATTCAAGTATTATAGTTTAAGAAGGAAGATAATGTAGGGAATCAGAAGGTTGTATTAATGCTATTTGATGTGGTAATATTATTAGTATTAACAGGTTGGATTAGATGTGCTAAATGTTATTTTGAGGAGTGTATTATGAATACAAATGATATTGTAGCCTTATATGGATAGGTGTGATCTCTTATATTGATTTGTTTAGTAATTGGCATAATGATTTAAGCATCTGAGCAATACATTTTTAAATAAGAGAGTTTGTACTATTGCCTAAATTTTATGAGGATATCGATTGATGGTAAGTATGTTTGGGTTAGTGATGTAATTTGTCTAGAAAGAGAAATATGAGTTAAGTATTTTGGATGTTCTTGAAATGACTTGTATTTGACATTCTACTTGGTATTAGTGATAATATTGAGGGATAATTCATTGAGTATGTTTCGGATCGGAGTATATATTTAGTAGATTGGAGATAATTTACTTAAATAGGTTGTATCGTATTATCATAGGTGATTATGGCATTACGATGTTGTATTGTTGTAGTTAGCAGGAAAAGTGATAAATTGAGACAACTTGAGGTGATTATGGCATTACGAAGCGCACCGGTGTCGCACGCCTCTCGGGTTCCACTACCGCCGGTCTTGGGTTTTGTAATGGAGGTGGGGGATGATGTGAAGGCATAGGTAGGAGGGGATCATTGACACTCATATGATGCACCTAGACCTGTGGGGTATCGGTTCTATGGGGTTGAAACACCCAAACCTTCAAATACACGTGTAAGCCACGTGGGTAAATCCCCCTACGCGGTGTATCACATGACCTGTCAGTACAAGGATTTCACAAGGCACACAATAGCATAATTTCACCATAAATAAACTCAACTATAAGAGTCCGGATACAAGTTCCACAGGCTACAACAAGCCTTCCAAATATACATCCAAAATACAATGCTCCTCTCCCCAACGAGGGCCCGAAGCCTCCCCTCCCCAACGAGGGCCTGAAGCCCAGAGATGGCTTCTCTCCCTCCACCGGGGCTTCTCGGATCGGCGACTAGACGCGAGGTTGTTGGCCGCCGTGGGCTCCGACGACGGCGAGGGAGGGGGGTTACATTATCGAAATTAATGGCAGGAGGGGAGGCTTACCGGGGGGTTGGCCAGTAGGCTCGGCAGCTCTCGGTCCGGCTTCGTCGACAACCCGCAAGAGAGGGAGAGAGGTAATGCAGTGGAGGAGGAAATGCGGGGAGGCTCGGGGTGGCTGCGGTGATGGGAAGGGGATAAGGGAGATGGGGAAGGTGGCGTGCACGGCAAGGGAAGGGGAAGAAGAAGGAGAAGGGAGAACGCTGGGGGGCAGGCTTCCTTGGAATTTTTTTTTTCTTTTTTTAATTAATTGGGTGTTACAACTATCCCCAACAACAACAAATTTCGCCCTCGAAATTACGCACCTGAGTCGATGAATAAATGCGGGTAAGTAGACTGAATCTCTTCCTCAGGCTCCCATGTAGCTTCTTTTACTCCATGGTGCCACCAAAGGACCTTGACTAGAGGTACGACTCTTCTTCGGAGCGTCTTCACACATCTATCAATGATCCGTACTGGTTGCTCCTCATAGGACAAGTCCTTTCTCAACTGGATAGGTTCTTCCCTCAAAACGTGTGACGGGTCATACAGGTACTTCCTCAACACCGACACATGGAATACATTATGAATCTGAGATAGCTCTGATGGCAAATCGACCCGGTAAGCAACCGGTCCTATCCGTGCCAAGATCTCATAAGGGCCTATATATCGAGGGCTCAGCTTGCCCTTCTTCCCAAATCGAAATAACCTTTTCCACGGCGAGACCTTGAGGAAGACTTTGTCCCCGACTAGAAACTCTAGGTCTCGACGTTGACGGTCAGCATAACTCTTCTGTCGACTCTAGGCAACCTACAAGTGTTCCCGTACCTTCCGCACTTTGTCCGCGATCTCCTATATCAGCTCTGAGCTCTCTATCTTCTGTTCCCCCACTTCATCCCAACTGACAGGTGTCCGACATTTCTGTCCATATAAAGCTTCATAGGGGGGCATCCCAATGCTGGAGTGATGACTATTATTATAAGCGAACTCAATTAGGGGAAGATGTCGGTCCCAACTGAGTCCGAAGTTTGCAACTAAGGCACGTAGCATGTCCTCTAAGGTCTGGATCGTCCGCTCTGACTGACCGTCAGTCTGAGGATGATAGGCAATGCTGAATTATAATTTGGTACCCAGTGACTTAGCAAAATGATGCCACAGCCTAGAGGTGAACCTGGGGTCACGGTCAGAAGTTATAGAAACTGGTGCCCCATGGTGAGCAAAGATCTCATCCCGGAATAAGGTGGCTCGATGATCCATAGAATTAGTGGTACTGACTGGGAGGAAGTGAGCTGACTTGGTCAATCGATCCACAATCACCTATATAGAGTCCCCTTTTTTTAAGGTCTTCGGCAGACCCACCACAAAGTCCATAGTGATATGCTCCCACTTCCACTTAGGAGTAGGTAATGGTCTGAGTGTCCCAGCCGGCCTCTGATGTTCAATTTTGACCTGCTGACAAATCAAGCATCGAGCTACAACCTCTGCAATGCTCTTCTTCAATCTCGGCCACCAGAACTATCTACGAACATCATGGTACATCTTCGTCTCCCCACGGTGCACACTGTAAGATGTCTGGTGAGCTTCCTCCAAAATCTCCCGACGGAGTCCGCCCACGTCAGGTACATAGAATCTATCTCCAAACTTCAAGGTTCCCAATCCATCAAGGCAAAAACCCATTTTACCTGAGTCTCGAACTTGCTGGAGGACTTGCAGTAAATGGGGGTCTTTTGCCTGTGCAACTCTGATCCTCTCCGCTAGAGTCGACCTCACAGTTAATTGGGCCAGCAGTCCAGCACCCACATCTTTGGCTATGATGTGCGTGTCCATCTTCTATAGATCTCGTAGGATGTCCTACTGCTGAGTAATCAAACTAGCCAAGTTCCTCATCGACTTCTTACTCAAGGCATCAGCCACCACATTTGCCTTCCCAAGGTGGTAGTTAATGGTGCAATCATAATCATTCACCAGCTCAAGCCACATGCGCTGTCTCATGTTCAACTCCCTCTGGGTGAACAGGTACTTCAAACTCTTGTGGTCAGTGAAGATCTCGCACTTCTCCCCGTAAAGATAATGCCTCCAAATCTTCAGGGTGAACACTACCGCTGCTAGCTCCAAGTCGTGGGTAAGGTAGTTCCGCTCATGGTTCTTGAGCTGCCTGGATGCATAAGCGACAACTCCGCCCTCCTGTATGAGGACACAGCCCAAGCCCGAGTATGAAGCATCACAGTAGATCTGGTAGCCTCCTCCACTGTGAGGAACTACAAGGACAGGTGCAGATGTAAGTCTCCTCTTCAGCTCTTGGAAGCTCTCCTCACAATCAGCTGTCCATTCAAAACACTGATCCTTCCGGGTTAGCTTAGTGAGGGGACTGACAATTTTCAAAAATCCTCCCACAAAACGCCGGTAATACCCGGCCAAACCCAAGAAACTATGGACCTCCGAGATGGTACTTGGTTGCCTCCAATTGAAAACAGCGGTGATCTTGGATTGATTAACCCGAATGCCCTCTCCTGAGACACATGCCCAAGGAACACCACTTCCTCCAGCCAAAATTCACACTTGGAGAACTTAGCAAATAACTTTTCTCTCCTAAGCACCTGTAGTACCAACCGAAGATGCTCTTCATGCTCCTGTTCTGAGGCAGAGTAAATCAAGATATTATCAATGAATACCACCACGAACCGATCCAAGAAAGAGCGGAAGACTCGGTTCATCAAGTCCATGAAGATAGCTGGTGCATTGGTCAAGCCAAAAGGCATAACCAGGAACTCATACAGCCCGTACCGGGTACGGAAAGCGGTTTTTGGGACATCCGCTTCCCTAATCCTCAATTGATGAAACCCAGATCTCAGATCAATCTTCGAGAAGACGTGTGCCGATAATCAATGCAGTTTAGTTCTTAATTCACAAGTATATCAAAAGTCGTGAGTGACTCTATTATTCATTTCTCCTAGTTATTCATTATTATTATTCATTTCCTATGTATTTGGATGATATCTAGGAGGACTTCCCGGATTTATGGTGAACCTAGGCTCTGATATCAAGTTGAAACACCCAAACCTCCAAATACACGTGTAAATCGCGTGGGTAAATCCCCTCACGCGGTGCATCACATGACCTGTCAGTACAAAGATTTTACAAGGCACACAACAGCACAATTTCACCATAAATAAACTCAACTATAAGAGTCTGGATACAAGTTCCACAGGCCACAGCAAGCCTTCCAAATATACATCCAAAATATAATGCTAAAGTCCAAAATACGACATCATCATAACGTCCTCGCAGGGGCTTAATACAACTAACATACATACTAAAAAGGAAAAGCAGCTACTCCTCGCTACCAGCACCTACGTCCCCTAGCTCTGAAATAATGCCACCACGAGGTGGTGAGCTTACAGCCCAGCGAGTAGAATCCATACAATCTAAAATAATAAAATCACATGTGTATATCCAATGTATGCCTATATTTACTAACAATAACGATATGCTTGTTGAAATGACTTACCACAAATTACTAAATCAATGCAATTGATAAAATTTACCAGTCACTATCCTGGAAGATGCTAGTTCCTAAATGTATCACGATAAGTTCACGCAGATATAAAGCTTGATACAATCTCTTATTCGTACACATCTCAATCATAGGTTTTAAATGTTATGCATAGCAATAAAATAGCAGTTTAGTAATCTCATGCCTACCAAAGCATTAATCATACTTATCATCGCTCATCGAGCTATTCACCACACAGGGTAAATACTCTCAAGAAACAATCATCCATCACATAATCATCCATCATCTCATACATTGAAGGGGGATATATACACATCTAGCGGTAATGTCACCTACACATGTATGGTGACACTATATGTGACCGGTTGTCTGTGGCCATCAGACTAAGGATCCCGATCGTAAGCCCATATCTCACTCTCTCTAAATCATCACCGCCCTCGGCGGGAGAATCGGGAGCCCTCGGCTCGTCAACAGACGCCCTAACCCTGCGTCGTCGGGTACCGCTAGAGTTATATCCCCGCCTCACAATCATGTTCTTTTATCATCATAATCTAGTCCTAACTATGTAGTATAACTACCTGAATGCCACACAGGCTTCTCGACCTCAGATGTAGGCCGCTAATAGTATAGTCATATAAGATACACTCTACCCTTAACCCTGGGCTGAGTGAGTAAGGGTACTGCCTAGTCAGAATTCGACTACTAATGATAGGTGGAAGTGGTGCAGTGTCTATGAGTGTATAAAGCATGTCATAATCATCATGATCGTTACATTCTATATTCACAGCAATCATACATCTATGCAATGGTATACTATACAGGATACATATAAAACATTATCACACTAATGTTTATGCTATATTAACTTTCTCATAATATTATGATGAGCAAGTTATCAATAACTGCATATGCAAAGATATAACATGGTGTACTAACTACATGCATTAATACCGACATTTCCTACAATGTCATGACAGGTATAATGACTGTAATTATATTATTCGAGATTTGTATAACTCTACTCGCTTGGGGGGTCTCCACAGTATGGTAAATCTCGTTAGTTAGCCGGCTCCTCCGGAATCCCAAAATCCTCCTCACGCGGTGTCAACCCTATTAATTCGCGCACGTAACACCATACGTAAGATTAGCGACTAATAGAATTAATTATCTTATAAGAGCATTTATGTTTGGCAAATATATGAGTCAAGGTCTCCTAGGGCGAGTCCTATGTTATCCTAAAATTCGTATGATACTAAATTATCATTACGGGGGGTTAGGCTAATTAAATCAGGTGGAAAATAGGTAAACAGGATTATAGGGTCCAAATGGTCCCAAATTGGCTAGGCTAGAGGCAATGGATAGGCTCAAACCCCATCCAATAAACAAGAGGGCCTTGGTGAGCTGCAGTCCAACTGTAGCCCACAAGTTTGCCAGAGGTGGGCTGGGGGTCCAACCACAGTCCACCAAGGCTTGCTGTGGCAGTCCAACCGTAGCCCACCAAGACCGAGCTGGTGGGCTGCAGTCTGCAGCCCACCCAAAACTAGCTTAGTGGGCTGGGTTAAACCCCCACCATTCCACCCAATCTCCTCCCGAGGGAAGGAGATCGAGGCGGTGAGAGCAATCCACCGGGTTGCAGGGCTGCGGGCGGCGCAGCATGAGGCTGGCAGCGCAGCACAAGGCCGGCGGCGGCCACGAGACCGACGGGTAAGTGAAAGGGGAAAAGGGAAAAAAAGGGGAAAGAAGGGAAAGAGGGGAGGAGGAGGAGGGCCGACAGCAATGGGCTGCGCTCCATGGCCGACGACAATGGGCCGCGCTCCATGGCCGGCGGCCATGAAGGCACCTCCTCTCCCCAACGAGGGCCCGAAGCCCAGAGATGGCTTCTCTCCCTCCATTGGGGCTTCTCGGATCGGCGGCTAGACACGAGGTCATTGGCCGTCGTAGGCTCCGACTACGACGAGGGAGGGGGGTTACACTATCGAAATTAATGGTAGGAGGGGAGGCTTACTAGGGGGATGGCCGGCAAGCTCGGCAACTCTCAGTCCGGCTTCGTCGGCAACCCGCGAGAGAGGGAGAGAGGTAATGCGGTGGAGGAGGAAATGGGGGGAGGCTCAGGGTGGCTGCGGTGATGGGAAGGGGATAAGGGAGATGGGGAAGGTGGCGTGCACGGCAAGGGAAGGGGAAGAAGAAGGAGAAGGGAGGACGCTGGGGGGCAGGCTTCCGTGACGCACGCGCTCGACGTGTGCGTTAGGGAATTTTTCTTTTTTTTAAATGAATTGGGGTGTTACAGGGGTCCCACCGCTGGTCCTTCTTGAAACTCCGTTTGTCATCGAGGAGATGACGAACCCAATTGATTCACGATATATTTCTTAAATTTATTATGATCCTTTTGTATGTTGTCAACTCTATGCAACAATGTTTGTAACATGCCCCTTAGTTCATCCATATTCGAACCCATAGACGTTGGTTGACTTGCTCCTATCGTAGTCCCTCCAAGGGAATCGGCCTTACGGTTAGGATCATCGTGCATTGAGTCCTCTCTTGTTGGTGTGCTCTCCATAGGTCTTCTTGTTGATGTCATCTTCCATTTTTTCAACCATTAATGAAGGTCTGAGGTTCGCCTGCTTTGATACTAATTTTTAGGCTCTGATACCAAATTGATAGAATTTGGTACCAATTTGATGGGATCTGAAACCCAAACATCGGCTACGAAACAATTCCTTAAGATCTAAATTTATTATAAGAATCAATCCGCGCAACTATGGGAAAATATTCGTCAGATATTCTTCGACAGTCAGAAAATTACAAAACTAATTGGGTAGGATCCATAACTTCCTGATCTACAACTTTCTTATTTACGCCCTTCACAGATTCAAATTGAAGCAGGGAAAAAAACATGGAATAATGTGGGTGATGGTGGTGGTGACGGGTGAAGTGGATGTTAGGGTTATGGATGGGTATGGAGATGAGGGTGGATTGTGGAAATGATTAAGAGAAGTAGACGAGGAGAATGAAGTGGTCAAGATCCCAAAGAAGAGGGATGACTCGATAGACGAGGGAGATTAGAACCGAGGAGAAACTTTGCCAACGGTAGATGTGAAAGGATGGTGAAGAGGGAGGAGGGAGAAGTCTAGAGAGAAGATAGGAGGCAAGAAATCAATAATCCAATAGCATAATGAAGTTGGCTGCCCTCCACATATTTATAGAGGCTAGCCAACAAGTCCTAAAATAATATGAAACCTTAATTCTTGAGGATTCTCGTCGATCGCGTTTGAACGCGCCCGATCGCGTTCGCACTCCAAAAAGCCCCTTCTCTGGATTTGCAAACGCGACACAGGCATTCGAACTCGCCCGATCGCATTCAAACTTACTATATGCGTTCTCTGTATTTGCGAACCTGATGTAGGCATTTACAGGAGCGTTCGAACGCGACTCCACCTGCATTCGAACGCGACCTACGGGAATTTTATTTTAATGAAAATAAACACCTAATGTAATAAGAAAAGATCCTAACTAAGTGTATTAGTGCAAACGCGATGTAGGGGTTCAAACGCACTTTTTGCTTCCTCTATATTTGCGAACCTAATGCAGGAGTTCGCAAGGGCGTTCGAACGCGCCCGACCGCATTTGAATGCGTTTTTCGCGTCTTCTGTATTTGCAAACCTGATGTAGGTATTCATAAGGGCGTTCAAACATGACCTATAAGAATTTTATTTTAATGAAAATAAATAACTAATGCAATAAGAAAATATCCTAACTAAATATATCATAATCATTAACTATACTAATTATAATTAATAATAATTATATTGAAGAAAATATACTATTATTAAAATAATTAATGTCTAAATAATTTATCTACATTAATTAAGAAAGCAATACCTAAACAAATAAATGAAATAAAATAACATAAAAGATCTGTCGCCAGTGCTGGGCTCTGGCCTGCCAACAGTGCTGGGCCGAAAGAAAGGGAGAAGAAGTTGAGAAAGAAGAAGGAAGAAGGTAGAAGAAGAAAGAATAAGAAGAAGAAGAAGAGAAGAGAAGAAGAAGGGAAGGAGAGGCTCGACTGCTGCTGGCTAGCCAACAACCTCTCGTCGGTGGCTTGGCTCCAACGAGCCCGAGCCCAAGTGAGAGAAAGAGAGAGCGAACGAGAGAGAGAGAGAGAGAGACAGAGAGAGAGAGAGAGAGAATAGAGAAAGAGAGAGGATAGAGAGATAGAGAGAGAGAAGAAGGAGTAGGCTCACCGACATCAGGAGCACAACGGCAACAGTGATGGCGAGTAGGCGACGGTAGCAACGAGAGAGAGAGAAAGAGAGTTTGAGAGAGAGAGGAGAGTGAGAGAGAGACCGAAAGATTTAGAGGGAGAGAGAGGTGGTCAAGGTAGGATAAGGCGACGATGGCTGCGGCGATGCCGGGGCCCGTCATAGCCAGCTGGCTGATAGGCTACGGAACGATTCCTTCAAAATCTAGATTTTGCACAAACTAGTCCACGCAACCAAGGAAAAATATTCACCAAATATTCTCCCGTGGTTAGAAAATTATAAAACCAAGTGGAATTGATCTGTAACTCCCTAATCTATGATTTTCTGTATTTATGCAATAAGAAAAGACCCTAACTAAGTCTATCAACCCACCACGCTTTCCCCAACTTGTCCTCAAAGTGAAACGTTGAGAAAACGCTCCAAAATATTCGTCTCCAACTCCTATGTTGCCTCATCGGATGGCTTGCCAAGCCACTCAACTAGAATCTCCATCTCTAATCTGATACTATGATGCCATCAGTGCCTAGCAAGTACACAAACTGGCTCTACGATCTCTATCTCCACTAATGGCTCCGATAGAGCTAATCCAACGACCTCATGATCTCCAATGCACTCTCTCAACAATAAAACATGGAAGACAGGATGCACTCTCAACCCCTCCGGCAGCTCCAAACGATATGCAACCGGACCATTATGCTCTAACACCCGAAATGAACTAAAGTAGCGATGTACTAACTTTTGGTTACGCATCGGACGCAAGGTCACCTATCGATACATACTGATGACGAACTCCTACTCTCGATGGCTATGAGCATAAAATTGCTTAATGTGATTTTGAGCAAGTTTAAGATGAGCACGCAATCTCCTTAATGTGGCGTCTCTATCCATCAAAGCTAAGTCCACCTCTATTTGATCTGCAGATGCCACTAGATCATAAGCACGTAATGTCGAAGCCATGCGCCCATACACCACCTCAAACGGAGTCATGCTAATGCTACTATGGTAGGCAATGTTGTAAGACCACTCCACCCACGGTAAGAACTTCAACCATTGTCTCAGCATATCTCCAACAAAGCACCTCAAGTATGATAGATTTAGTTAGGATCTTTTCTTATTGCATTAGTTATTTATTTTTATTAAAATAAAATTCATGTAGGTCGCGTTTTAATGTAGGAGGGGTCGCGTTCGAACTCCTGCATCAAGTTCACAAATACAAAGAACGCGAAAAGTGCATTCGAACGCAATCGAGTGAGTTCGAACACCACGTTCGAACGCTTGCATCGCATTTGCACATACAGAGAACGTCTTTTGTGCATTCAAACGTGATCGGTGGAAATCTTCTTGATTTAGGGTTACTTATTATTATTAGGACTTGTTGGCTAGCATCTATAAGTATGTGGATGGCAGCCAAATTCATTATGGAATTGGAATTTTGATTTCTTGCCTCCTATCTTCTCTCTAGTCTCTCTCCCCCCTCCCTCTTCACCATCCTTCCACCTCTACCGTTGGCAAGGTTTCTCCTAACTTCTAATCTCCCTCGTCTGTCGAGTCCTCCCTCTTCTTTGGAATCTCGACCACTTCTTCCCCTTTGTCTACATCCCTTACCCACATCTACCATCCACCTTCATCTCCATAATCACCCATAACCTTAATATCCACTCCACCCGTCACCACCACCATCTCCCACATTATTTCATATTTTTGTCCTAGTTGTAGTTCGAATCTGCGAAGGGTGTAAATATAAAAATGATAGATCAGGGAGTCACGAATCTAATCCACTTAATTTCGTAATTTTCTGACTATCGAAGAATATTTAGTGAATATTTTTCTATAGTTGTGCGGACTGATTTCTATAATAAATCCAGATCTTGAAGGAATCGTTACGTAGCCAATCTTTTGGTACCGTAACCCATCAATGTATTGCTCAATGCCTCGATTGACAACCCCAGTTTGGATAACTGTCTATGGATGATAGGCCGAACTGAAGTTCAATCGAATCTCCTGTAATCTTAAAAACTCCATCCAAAAGTCGCTCATAAATACACGATCACGATATGAGACAATCGTGTGTGGCATGCCATGTAACCGAGCAACATCTCTAACAAAAATTTTAGCCACTGGCTTAGCTAAAAATGGATGTCACAATGTAGAAAAGTGCGCATACTTACTCAACTTGTCAACTACCATAAAAATAACGGAATAACCACGTACCAGTGGAAGACCCTCTATAAAATCCATAGAAATGTCTTCCCAAACACGGTCCGATTTTGGTAGAGGCTGTAGTAATTCGGCCGATTTCAATGTGGTTGCTTTAGCCCTTTGACAGACTTCGCAAGCATGGACAAAACTCCTCACATCTTATCTCAGTTCTAACCACGTGCAACTCTGTGATATTCTCCAATAAGTCCTCAAGACACCCTCATGACCAACCTCTAGAGTTTGGTGGAAGTGTTTCAACAATTTCTACCGCAATCCACCATTTGTGAGCACCCGAATGCATTTGCCGATCGAACAGCAAACCGCCTCGATTCTCTAACTTTGGATGGCGCTTCGGATCATCTAACACCTCCTGTAACAATCTCAAAACATCTAGATCAGATGTATATGTATACCTTAGCTCATCAAGAAAAGAAAATATGGAAAAAGAATAGGCTGCAAGCTTAGCGGTATCGGGTTGGCGTGATAGTGTAACCACCGCTCTATTTTCTGTTCCTTTCTTGTATTGAATTTCATAATCATACCCCAGCAATTTTGTGACCCATCTCTGATGTGCCGGAGTGTGAATATGCTATCCATAAAGTATGGAAAGCTCTTTTGATCGGTTCAGATAATTAATCGCCTACTTATCAAATAAGGCCTCCACTTTGTCACTGTATGTAGAATTGCTTACATCTCTTTCTCGTAAGTAAATAATTGCTGAGACTTTTGTGAAAAAAGGACATCCTCCTTGCATTAGTACAAACTTTTCATCACAACGAAAGCATAGGCCTTTGGCTCTTCGTTCCTTTACTTGAGCAAGTGTGAGTGCCCATCCCGAATCTCTAGGTGCGTACTTCACATCTTAAGAGTGCTTCAGGGGTGCACGAGAAGGCTCCATTGCAACAGCGGTTCTTGGTATGCCGATTACATTTTCGACTGCTATGATTTGTTGAGCTTGATTATGGCTTCCTTCGCTCGTCTAGTTCTATTTCAGGTGTAACTTCATGGTTCAATGTTTGTCCTCCATAAGCACCGCATTTTTGAAGGCCTTCTTTAAGGTTCTAGGCCTTAAAGCCCTCATGTCGGCTTGTATGTCTCCCCGCAGCCTCGAGATGAAAGTGCTACGAAGTTGCTAATCCGTCCATGGGGGTTGGCATCGGCTACTTATCCTCTCAAATTCTTTTTGGTATGCCCTAACCATAGTCCTTTGCACCGTCTTTGAGAGGAGAGCATCAAAGTCTTCATACCCCGACGCTCCAAATCGCCGCGTGATATCAAAGCAAAAGTCGGCCCAAGTTTCAATCGCCTCATGGGCATTGGCTGCTCGTAACCAGTGAAGCGTCGCATCTTCAAGATGGAAGCTCGCAAGCGTCACCTTATATTCTTCCGCTGTACCCTGGTATGCGAAGAATTGTTCCGCTCTATACAGCCAATCGATCGAATCGCCACCTTTGAACTCGGAGAATTCGAGACGTATGATTTGCCCACGGATACCATTGTCTCGATCCGGATCATATCTAAGTCCTTGTCTAACCAGAGGAGGATGCACCATGAATGGTTGGTAATCCCTCCTTCGATTTTGATTAACTCGACATGGTTCCGGTTCATATTGCCCCACCCGTGGATCTAGATCTCCAAGGTGATCTCTATAGTGTTCGCTCGTCGGATGGGCTCACCTGCAATTGGTCCAGGTGAAACCATCCTTGCTTACCTTTGCCCATAGGGTGGTGGCAGCGAAGGCTCTTGTGGGTGCAAATTCTGAATCGATGGCGGCGGGTTCATGGGGGTGGACTCGTGTAACGCCCCCGCCCGGCACGGCACGTGCACGCCCACGCGCCCACACAGCACGCGCGGCGCACAAGACAGGTCGGGCGGGGCCCGTCACGCACAGATACTCTCCTGTGCACCTATAAACATGACATTATCAAATAACACCTACTAACATATCCATGATCATATAATCCATCGTCGAATAAATCGTACTATCAATCAAATAAATCTGTTAACATATGAATATCCAAGTCCACAATAATAAACACTAGACCGCTACATAATCTGGCAGGACCCATACAGGCCACAACAAACCATCAAGATACAACTAAACAGCTGATACATGAGTGCTATAAAAATCTGACATATACTATATAACTCATCATCTGATACAATAAGGTACAATATAGCAAACAATGATACAACTCAATGTCTAGTTAAACTATCTTCCATACCGTCTCGCATCAATAGCTCACCTCATCATCACTCTAATAAATCTTCTCAAGATATCTCAGGTCGCTATCACGTACCATAAATCTGAGGGGTTAGAAAAGAAATAAAGAGAGTCATGAGCAAAAGGCTCAGTGAATAGACCTTACCCCGAATCAGTGAAGCCAAACAGAGAGTAAATCATGTACTGGATAATATGAATCAGAAAGCAGTATGATATCATGTATGAACATATATATATATATGTATACTCAATGACATATATATGAATGAAATCAGTTCTCATGAATGACCATATTATATCCTCAACCGAAATTATATAACATGATGAAATTACCATATAACATCACCGAATATAACAACACCATATCATGTATAACAATTATGATCCAATGATACTAGTCACAACAATGATGATGCATGATGCATGCCAACTACTAGATAATCATATATGTCAGAGCCAGATATAATTTACATATCTCTCACTATCACAATCATCCGTCTCAACTCTGAATATCATCCACCATGCTGGACTACGGTACCCGGCCCCAAACTCGATACACATCATGTCACAAGCTCAGAGCATACCCTGTCATACGCTAAGAGTATCTCTGTAGATAAATCATACCCTGTCATACGCTAAGGGTATCTCTGAAGAAAGTAATCATACCCTGCCATACGCTAAGGGTATATCAATGATAGTTGTACCCTGTCATACGCTAAGAGTACAACTATCAGCCATCACCATACTCTGCCATACGCTAAGAGTATGTCCAGTACTAGTCCAGACCAGATATCGTTCCAGCCATCACATCACATCACATCACATCACATCACATACACATGTACTTTTATGATTTCCTATACATGATAAATCATATGCATATATCCAGTACGACAACAGATCATACAACTCAGGAATTTAGGTGGTAAAGAAGCCGAGAGAAAAATGATGTAATGCAAACTCCAACCATGTATCTAACACATGCATACTCATGCTAATCTATCACATGCATACTCATGATAGAGATCATCCCGACATAAAACCATAATAGCATAATCATCTCCAATCATCTCTATATATCACCAATGTACTCATATCCCAGATCAGTCTAATCAAATGCATGATAAAATATATGCTCAACTGAAATCATCTCTATATAAAGTCATATAATCATGCTGGAGGCCAAAACATGCATGTACATAATATATAATAAATCCTAATTTGAGAAAGGGATCTAGGGGATAAGACTACTCATAGTCTGATTAGAAGATACAAACCACGCATCTCTCACGTCCGTCAGGTAACCGAGTGACACTCATCGCTAGCAAGGTCCACGGGGTCTCAAATAAGAGGGTTCGGAGTCTGAAAATATTTAAATAATATGATGTTAGCCGTTTATCCCATTTAGAATTCATTGGTGTAAAATATAATAAATTATTTGATTTTATTAAATAACTTGATATACCTTATATATATATAATTATGATAACCTTATTCAATTATATGGCAATTATTACTTTTACTTAACTAGTTACTAATCATACATATATTAATCATTATTCATAAATATAAAAATGATTATCTGAGCTCAGCATTTTATTGCATAGAAAATAATATATAATAATAATGATAAGTTGCTAGAAACACATTGTATACTCAAATGTATTAAATATATGCATGTATAAGCATACATAAACATTAATAGAAACTTATAAAATTTAATTATTTTTAATAAAACTAACTATATAAAATATAAGATTATTATCTATATGATTACATGTATTAATCTAATAAACAGTGGTTATACTATATATAATCATATGCAAGTACTTATAACTATAATTAATAAATTATTATACTAATAATACTTAACTAATACTTATGCTAGAGAGTATAAATTATTAAAATAATCTATCATCCAGATAACTGATTCACCTAAATTTTAAAAACTAAATCATATAATTAATATAAACAAATTAAAAAGGGAGCAATCCCTTGTCACAGTGCTGGGCTCGGCACTATCTGCTATAGTGCTGGGCCGAGCCCAGCACTATTGCAGAAGGGAAATAGCTGAGGAAGATGAAGAAGAAGAAAGAAGAAGGAAGAAAGGAAAAAGAAGAAGAAGAGAAGAAAAGAAAAGAGAAGAAGGGAAGAAGGAGGAGGGAGGTGCGGACCCGGGCCGGCGGGGAGGGCACCGGCAGTTGGTGGCCAGCCAGCTGCCGGCCTCTCGCCGGCGGCTCGGCTCCGACGGGCTCGAGCCCAAGGTAAGAAAAAGAGAAAGAGAGAGAGAGAGAGAAGAAGAAGAGAGAGGAGGAGAAAGAGCTCACCGGCGCTCGTGGAGGTGGCGGCGACGGCGATAGTCCGGCCTCGGCGAGAGAGAGAGAGAGAGAGAGAGAGAGAGAGAGAGAGAGAGAGAGAGGGGGGGGGGGTTTAGAGAGAGACCAAACGGGAGAGAGAGAGAGATTTAAAGAGAGAGGGAAGGCGGTGGGGGGGGGGGTGGCGGTTTGTGGCGGCACCGGGGCCCACCGCGGCCAGCTGGTCGCAGCCCATTGGCTGCGGCAGCGGGCGCGTGGCGCCCCCACCACGCAAGCTGCATGCGCAGCTTGCATGGGCACGAGGCCGGCCACGGTGTGGCCGGTCGTGTCGTGCCCAGGAATTTTTTTTTTTTTTTAAATTGGGTTGTTACAACTCGCCTCGTGGGGCCAATGGTGTATTCCCGTTCGCCATGGCTTCCCTTGTCGCTCGTAATTCTCGCATCTTCTCCATCATCATCTGGTTGTTGATGGTCGTTTGTTCGGAAAGAGACCCCAACATGGCTTGAATGTTAGGCTCTTCCGTATTCCGATTTGGTCGGGCGGTTCCATGGGTGAAAGTTCCCACAACCGTTTCCCCCTCCTCTATTAGGAGAATCTCTTCTTTCTTTTCTCGCCGTGCAATTATGGCTCTAGTTGTCGTCATAGGAAGCGTGTGTCCAAGGAATGGTGGCTCTGATACTAGCTTGATACGATCTCCCCTTTGGGCCAAGGCTCGATCTATTCCGATTTTCAAATCTTGACAGGATCTGACATAGAACTTTGAAAATAGATCCCGAAAGATGCCACCGTCGGAAAAGAGCTTTCCAACAAATTAAGTTTCAACCGAATTGGATGTTGGGATCTCGAGATATCGTCCAATTAGTGGACGAATGTCGGGGAGTCTTTCTTAGGATCCGTGGATAGATACACGAAATCCTTAGTGATGGTGGAGGTTGGTGGACCAGCGTTAGTGGGGTGGCACTGGGGAATAAGTGGTGGTGGAAGGGTTATGGGTGATGGAAGGGTTAGGGCAAAGTGATGGATAGATTGAAAGAATGGGGAGGAGTGGGGTGATTGGCCGGTCGAGGGAGGTTAGAAGCAGCGACACCGGGGAACAAGAGATCGGGGGAGAAGAAGATGAAGGAGATAAGGCAAAACTCAATTCATTCAATAATGATTCTACGGTTGCCATCCACACCTTTAGAGGCTAACCAAATAATTCAAAAATGACAATTATTAACCCTAAGATAGTAGATTTTCGCCGACCGTGTTTGAACGTGCCCAATCGCGTTCGAACGCACTGATACACTTAGTTAGGATCTTTTCTTATTGCATTAGGTGTTTATTTTCATTAAAATAAAATTCCCGTAGGTCGTGTTCAAACGCAAGTGGAGTTGCGTTCGAATGTTTGTGAACCCTTGTGTGAACATCTTGTGAATGCTTGTGAACGCCTTGTGAACGCCCGCATTTGTGAACGCCTTGTGAACACGTTTGTGAACGCCCGCGTTCGAACGACTTGTGAATGCCTGTATTGTGTTCGCAAATCTAGAGAAGGAGCTTTTTGAGTGCATTCGAACGCGATCGACGGGAATCCTCTAGAATTAGGATTTCATATTGTTTTACGACTTGTTGGCTAGCCTCTATAAATATATGGATGACAACCAACTTCATAATGCTATTAGATTCTTGATTTCTTGATTTCTTGCCTCCTATCTTCTCTCAAGACTTCTCTCTCCTCCCTCTTCACCATCCTTCCACATCTACTGTTAGCAAGGTTTCTCCTAGCTTCTAATCTCTCTTGACTGTCGAGCCACCGCTCTTCTTTGGGATCTTGACCACTTCATTCCCTTCGTCTACTTCCCTTAATCACTTCCACAATTCACCCTCATCTCCATACCCATCCATAACCCTAACATCCACTCCACCCGTCACCACCACCATCACCCACGTTATTCCGTATTTTCATCCCTACTACAGTTCGAATCTGTAAAGGACGTAAATACAAAAGTTGTAGATTAGGAAGTTACGGATCCAACCCAATTAGTTTCGTAATTTTATGACTATCAGAGAATATCTGACTAATATTTTCTCACGATTGCGCGGACTACTTCCTACAATAAATTCAGATCTTAAGGAATTGTTCCGTAGCCGATATTTTAGTTCCAGATCCCATCAAATTGGTATCAGAGCTTATCATTAGTATCAGAGCCTATCAATTTCATATTAGAGCCTATCAAGTGGTGTTAGAGCCCTATCAATTGGTATTAGAGTATATCAAATTGGTATCAAAGCCTTATCATCATTTGGTATCAGAGCAGGCAAACCTTAGACCTCTATTAATGGTTGAAACAAGAAAGACGACATTAACAAAAAAAACCTATGGAGAGCACATCGATAAAGAAGGACTCAATGCACAATGATCCTAACCGTGAGACCGATTCCTTTGGAGCGACCACGGTAGGACCGAGTCAACCAACATCCATGGGTTCGAATATGGATGAACTAAGAGGCATGTTCCAAACACTGTTGCATAGAATTGACAACATATAAAAGGATCATAATGAATTCAAGAAATATATCGTGAATCGATTGGGTTCGTCATCTCCTCAACGACGAACGGAGTTTCAAGAAGGACCAGCGGTAGGACCCCATATAATCGATACCCCACAGGTCCAGGTGCGTTATATGAGTGTCAATGATCTCCTCTTACCTATGCCTACACATCATCCTCCACCTCCATTGCAAAACCCAAGACCGACGGTGGTGGAACCCGAGAGATATGCAGCACCGGTGCGCTTCGTCGATGAGGAGGATTGGCACTGTGAGGATGAGGTTGATCCCTATAGAGTTGGTGATGGACGTGCTCGAAGATTCAGAGAAGGTGATCAACATCCATAAAAGTTTAGACCTAAACCAAGGATCTTTCGCGAACCCAACAACGCTATTCAAGGGAGAACCGCACGCTTGGACTTTTCAAAATTCTAAGAAGATGATCCAACAGATTGGGTATTTCAAGTTGAACAATATTTTGATTATCAAGGTACAACGGAAGATGCAAAAGTCCAGATGGTAAGCTTTCACCTTCAAGTAACGGCATTGCAATGGTATAGATAGGTTATTCGTGGTGGTGGATTTACTAGATGGGCTGATTTTTGTAGGAGGATTACACGCAGATTCGGGACAGCGACATATGAAGATTTTGCTGCCACATTAAGCAAAATTGTTCAAAAGACTACCGTATTAGAGTACCAAGCTGAGTTTGAAAGAGTTAATAGTCGTTGCGAGCCACCGTGGCTCGAATGTACATTGATGAGTACATTTATTTCAGGGCTGTGAGAGGAGATACAAGCGGATGTTCGTGCTCTATGTTCTACTACTTTTGAGGA
Organism: Typha angustifolia; assembly: GCF_048772165.1. Classification (NCBI taxonomy): domain Eukaryota; kingdom Viridiplantae; phylum Streptophyta; class Magnoliopsida; order Poales; family Typhaceae; genus Typha; species Typha angustifolia. The sequence continues at coordinate 5,244,478 of NC_133248.1, forward strand.
GGCCTTTGAGAAGGCCATGAGGATGGATCAAAAACATAGGGCTTTAAATATGCAGCAAAAAACAATTGGGGCAACCGAGATGGGTGGTTTGCGCCTTGAATGTCGGCTAGAAATTTTGCGGTTTCAAAACAGCGGCTGCGACTGCTAGACCTCGACCACCTTTGAGACATTCTTCAGATGTTAGAGGAGGCACTAGACCCCCCCATTCGAACTCTCACACTAACCCAGGTGGAGGAGCGAAGAGCGCATGGCTTTTGCTTTCGATGTGATGAGTGTTTCACCCCCGGTCATCTGTGTTCTAAACCGATCGGGAGTGTAATGCTTATTGATGGTCTAGAGGAGAATGATGAGGTAGTTGATGATGGAGTGTCCAAAGGAGACCCATGAGGAGACCGTTGAGGAGGGCGTGGAGGAAGATATCCAAGCTGAAATAAGATGCATGCATATTCGGGTATTTCCACGCTGAAGACGTTACGAGTAGATAAACTCGTTAGAAAGCATTGTGTGCACATCTTCATCGATTCAGGGAATACACACAACTTTCTAGATGAGAGGCCAGTGAGTAGATTGGGTTTGGATGCTGAACCGATCACGGGATTTGACGTTGCTAATGGAGACGGTACGAAGCTTAGGGTGGAGAGCTTGTGTCACCGAGTCGGTATACGAGTGCAAAGACATGACATCATTGTAGACTTGTATCCGTTGGTGCTCAGTGGTTACAGAGTTTGAGACCCATCACATTTGATTTTCGAAGCATGTGGATGAAATATAAATAAAAAAACAAAGATGTGCGGCTTGATGGTGTTCGGTCTTGGTCGATTCCTACGATGTAGCCTTTGGTGGGACTACCTTGTGCGTATGATTTGGCATATCTTCTTTAATTAGGACCATTAGGAGATGAGCCTCAAACGAGTTCAGGTACTATCATTGAATTGTCTAATTTATTAGATAACTTTTCTAGACTGTTTGAGGAGCCACAGGAGTTGCCACCAAGAAGAGCAGCGGACCACCATATAGAAATTGTACCCGGGGCTGCACCGGCGAACGTGAGGCCATATCGCTATCCACATGTGCAAAAAAAAGTTATCTCAAAGATAATAGCCGAGATGTTGGACCAATACCTCATACAACCAAGTCATAGCTCATACTCATCCCTCATGCTTTTGGTGCGAAAAAAGGATGGGACATGGCGTTTTTGTGTCGACTACTGAGCACTAAACGCTATTACTGACAAGGACCGGTATCCCATTCTGGTTATTGAGGAGTTGCTGGACGAGCTTACAAGGGCGACTATATTTAGTAAGCTTGACTTGGCGGCTAGGTATCATCAAATTAGAGTTCACCCGACGGATGTGCATAAAACTGCATTTCAAACTCCGGACGAGCATTACGAGTTCTGAGTGATGCCTTTTGGTCTCACCAATGCTCCAGCTACCTTTTAAGGCCTCATGAATGATATATTTCGGCCTCTCTTGCGAAGGTATATCTTGGTATTTTTTGATGATATTTTAGTGTATAGCAGGACTGAATTGGAGCATTGGTGGCATTTGGAAGACGTGTTAAATTTGTTGGAGCAAAACCAATTGAAGATCAAGAAGTCCAAGTGCCTATAGGGAGTACCAAAGGTAAAGTATTTATGCCACATCATTTCAACGGATGGTGTAGCAGCGGATCCTCAAAAAGTTGCATGTATGACTGCTTGGCCTAATCCTACTACTACCACCGGATTGAGAGGATTTTTGGGGTTGACTAGTTATTATTGTCGATCCATCGCCGGATATGGCAAGATCGCTATTCCTCTCACTTCTTTGTTGAAGGACTCTTTTAGATGGACGGATGAAGCCACTTTAGCCTTTAAAAAATTAAAAACAACAATGACGACGGCACCCGTTCTAGCGCTACTGGACTTCACCAAAGAATTCATTGTTGAGTGTGATGCATCAGGTGTTGGCATAGGAGCAGTACTAATGCAAGAAGAACGTCCTGTTGCCTATCTTAGCAAGGCTTTATTACAAAAATCTCAGCAATTATCGACTTATGAGAGAAAGATGTTGGTAATTCTGCATACGGTGACAAAGTGGAGGCCTTATTTGATCGGTAGACGATTCATTATCCGAACTGATCAAAGGAGCCTTCAATACTTTATGGGACAGCGCATACACACTCTGGCACAGCAGCAATGGGTCACAAAATTACTGGGTTATGATTATGAAATTCAATACAAGAAGGGAATGAAAAATAGAGTGGCGGATGCACTATCGCGCCAACCTGATACCGCCGAGCTTGCAGCCTATTCATCTCCTACCTTTCCCTTCCTTGATGAGCTGAGGAATGCATGTACATCTGATCTAGATATTTTGAGATTGTTGTAGGAGGTGATGGATGATCCGGAGTACCATCCAGAGTTGGAGAATCAAGGCGGTTTGCTGTTAGACCGCGAATGCATTCAGGAGTTGGAGCGTATTGGTCCAGTTGCATATCATTTGGAGCTACCGGAGAGGTTGAGAGTGTATCTTGTCTTCCATATTTTATTGCTGAGGGAGCGGAGCGCATTGGAGATCATGAGATCATAGAGCCAGTTTGAGTACTTCCTATACGCCGATTGGAGATGGAGATTCTAGTTGAGTGGCTTGGCAAGCCATCTAATGAGGCGACATAGGAGTTGGAAACTGACATCTTGGAGCGTTTCCCTGACTTTTCACCTTGAGGGCAAGGTGGGGGAAGCGTGGTGGGCTGATACACTTAGTTAGGATCTTTTTTTATTGCATAGGTGTTTATTTTCATTAAAATAAAATTCCTATAGGTCGCGTTCGAACGCAAGTGGAGTCGCATTTGAACACTTGTGAACCCTTGTGAACACCTTGTGAACGCTTGTGAACACCCGCATTCGAACAACTTGTGAACGCCTGTGTCGCGTTCGTAAATCTAGAGAAGGGGATTTTTGAGTGCATTCGAACACGATCGGGCGCGTTTGAATGCGATCGGGCGCGTTCGAATGCGATTGGGCGCGTTCAAACGCGATCGACAAGAAATCCTCTAGAATTAGGATTTCATATTGTTTTAGGACTTGTTAGCTAGCCTCTATAAATATGTGGATAGCAACCAACTTCAGAATGCTATTGGATTCTTGATTTCTTGCCTCCTATCTTCTCTCAAGACTTCTCCCTCCTCTCTCTTCACCATCCTTCCACCTCTACTATTGGTAAGGTTTCTTCTAGCTTTTAATCTCTCTCGACTATCGAGCCACCCCTCTTTTTTGGGATATCGACCACTTTTTTTCCCTTCGTCTACTTCCCTTAATCACTTCCACAATCCACCCTCATCTCCATACCTATTCATAACCCTAACATCCACTCCACCCGTCACCACCACTATTACCCATGTTATTCCGTATTTGCGTCCCTGCTACAGTTCTAATATATGAAGGGCATAAATACAAATGTTGTAGATTAGGAAGTTATGGATCCAACCCAACTGGTTTCGTAATTTTCTAACTACTAGAGAATATCTGACGAATATTTTCCCATGGTTGTACGGACTACTTTCTACAATTAATTTAGATCTTAAGGAATTGTTCCGTAGCCGATCTTTTGGTTCCAGATCCCATCAAATTGGTATCAGAGCTTATCATTAGTATCAGAGCCTATCAAGTGTTATTAGAGCCTTATCAATTGGAATCAGAGCATATCAAATTGGTATCAGAGCCTTATCACGCACATTTTGGCGTTCTCTGTAACACTCTAAAATGTCAACTGATACATCATATAACATAACGCATCTAGCTTATAATACTAATCACACTCTACTTTTCACCCGTTGGCAAGACCTTTAAGAGAGTATCTTGCTCCACTTATTCACTTGGATTTTTGAAAAGGAGAAAACAAAGAGAGTCATGAGCTAAAGGCTCAATGAATAAACCTTACTCCGAATTAATGATGCCAAACAGAGAGTAAATCATATACTGGATAATATGAATCAGAAAGAAACATGATGTCATATATGAGCATATATATATGTATCCTTAATAATATATATATATATATATATATATATATAAATGAACTTAATATTATCTCATGAATGGACATATTATGTCCTTAACTAAAATATATCTTATGATAAGATTATAATATAACATCATCCAATATAACATATGAAGTATAGCAATTATGATCTAGTGATAATACTCATATTAATATCGATGCATGATGTATACCAACTACTCGATATCATATATGTCAGAGTCAGATACAATCTACGTATTTCTCACTATAGGCACTTGGACTTCTTAATCTTCAGCTGGTTTTGCTTCAGTAAATTCAGCACATTCTCCAAATACCACCAATGCTCCATTTCAGTCCTATTATTCACCAAAATATTATCAAAAAAATACCAAGACATACTTTCACGATAGAGGCTGAAAAATATCATTCATAAGGCCTTGAAAAGTAGTTGGAGCATTGGTGAGACCAAAAGGCATCACCCAAAACTCGTAGTGTCCGTTCGAAGTTCGAAATACAGTTTTGTGCACATTCGTCAGATGAACTCTAATTTGATGATACCCAGCTCTCAAGTCAAGTTTGCTGAATATGATCGCCCCTGCAAGCTCGTCCAACAGCTCCTTTATAACAAAAATGGGATACTGTTCCTTGACAGTGATAGTGTTTAGTGCCTAGTAGTCGACACAAAAATGCCATGTCCCGTCCTTTCACATTAATGGCACCAACGATGAGTAAGAGCTATGACTTACTTGTATGAGGCATTGCTCCAACATCTTGGCTGCCATCTTGGATATAACTTCCTTTTGCATATGTGGATACTAATATGGTCTCACGTTCACCGATGCGGTCTCAGGCACAATCTCTATGTGATGGTCTACTGTTCGCCTTGGTGGCAACTCCTTTGGTTCCTTAAATAGTCTAGCAAATTTATCTAATAAATTAGATAACTCGATAGTAGTATCTGGACTCATTTGAAGCTCGTCTCCTGCTGGTCCTAACTAAAGAAGATAAGCCAAATCACTCACATAAGGCAGCCCCATCATCGCTGGAATCGGCGGACATTGTCTTTGGCACTTAGTGATTGCAGAGCTTGGGCCCTATCACTTTTGATTTTCGGAGCATGTGGATGAAATTTAAATAAGGAAACAAAGATGTGCGGTCTCTAATAGCAACGTCAAACCCTATGATCGGTTCAACATCTAAGCCCAACTTCCTCACTAACTTCTCATTGAAAAAGCTGTGTGTACTCCTAGAATCGATGAGGATATGCACACATTGCTTACTAACGAGTCTGTCATCGTAATATTCTTGGCGCAGAAGTACCCAAATATGCATGCATCACTATTTTAGGTTGGATATCTTCCTCTACACCCTCCTTCACGGCCTTCTCATGGACCTCCTTTGAACACTCTCCATCACCAACAACCTCATTGTTCTCCTTTAGACTGTCGATGAGCATCACTCTCCTGATCAGTTTGGAACATCGATGACTAGGGGTGAAATGTTTATCACATCGAAAGCAAAGGCCCTTCACTTTTTGCTCCTCCACTTGGGTAGGTGTGAGAGTTTGAATGGGGGGTCTTGTGCCTCCTTTAACATCGGAAGAATATCTCAAAGGTGGTCGTGGTCTAATACTAGCAGCCGCTATCTTTGAATCCGTAGAATTTTCAATCGGCGTTCTAGGCACAAACTGCTCATCTCGGTTGCCCCAAGTTATTTTCGCTGCCATATTGAGAGCCTTGTGCTTTTGCTTCATCCTCACGGCCTTCTCAAAGGCCTCCTCAAGAGTGGTAGGACAAAAAGCACGAGCATCCGCTTGTATCTCCTCCCCGTAGCCCTGAAATGAATATGCTCATCAATATCGGTTCGGTCCAAGATGGCTCGCAACGACTACTAACTCTTTCAAATTCTGCTCGATACTCCAATACGGTCATCCTCTGAACCATCTTGTTTAATGTGGCAGCAAAATTTTCATATGCCACTGTTCAAAATCTACATGTAATTCTCCTACAAAAGTTAGCCCAATCAGTAAATCCTCCACCACGAATAACCGATCTATACCAATGCAAAGCCGTTCCTTAGAGGTGAAAGCTTGCCATCTGGACCTTTGCGTCCTCTGCAATCCCTTGACAATTAAAGTATTGTTCCACTTGAAACACCCAATCTGTTGGATGGCCGCCTTAGAATTTTGGGAAGCCCAAACATGCGGTTCTCCCTTGGATGGCATTATCGGGTTTGCGAAATATCCTTAGTTCAGGTTTGAACTTTTGTGCTTGTTGATCTCCTTTTCTAAATCCTCAAGCACATCCATCACCATCTCCGAAGGGATCAACATCACCCTTTAAATGCCAATCCTCTTCATCGACGAAGCGCACTAGTGTCGCACTCCTCTCGAGTTCCACCACCGTCGGTTTTGAGTTGTGTATCGAAGGTAGGGGATGATGTGTAGCAATAGGTAAAAGAGGATCATTGACATTAACATGTTGCACCTAGACCTATGCGGTATCGGTTCGGTGTGGTCCCACCACTGGTCATTCTTGAGGCATTGATTTTCATCGAGGAGATGATGAGGTTGATTGGTTCATGACATATTCCTTTAAAGCATTATGATCATTCTGCATCGCGTCAACCCTATGCAGTAATATTTGGAACATGTCCCTAAGTTCATCCGCCAAATTTATGTTCACACCCATGGACGTTGGTTGACTCAGTCCGGTCGTGGTCACTCCAAAGGAATCGGCCTCATGATTAGGGTTATCGTGGATTGAGTCTTCTCTTATAGGTGTGTTTTCTCCATTGGTTTCCTTGTCGATGTCATCTTCCTTGTTTCAACCAGTAATGGAGGTCTGAGATTCGCTTGGCTCTGATACTAATGATAGGTTACGGAACGATTCTTTAAATATCTGGACTTATTATAGGAAGCAGTTTGTGCAACTAAGGGAAAATATTCACCAAATATTCTCTCATAGTCATAAAATTACGAAAATAAGTGGGATTGTTCCGTAACTCCCTGATCTACGATTTTCGTATTTATGCCCTTTGTAGATTCAAACTGTAACTAGGATGAAAACATGATATAATGCGGATAATGATGGTGGTGATGGGTGGAGTGGATGCTAGAGTTATGGATGATAATAGAGATAATAGTGGATGGTTGATATTATTTAAGGGATAAAGACGAAGGGGAAGAAGTGATCGAGATCCCAAAGAAGAGCGAGGACTTGATAGACGAAAGAGATTATAATTTAGAAGAGACCTTGCCAATGGTAAAGGTGATAGGTTGGTGAAAAGGGAGGAGGAAAATTAGGGTAGAGAGAAGATAGAGAGTCAAGAAACTAATATTCCAATAGTATAATGATTTTGGCTGCCATCCACATTTTTATAGAGGCTAGCTAATAAGTTAAAATGATAATTATTAACCGTAATTCTAGTGGACTCCCGCCGATCACGTTTGAACGCACAAAAGACATTCTCTATTTTTGAGAACTGATGCATGCGTTCGAATGCGACCATTTCACGTTCGAACGTGATCTACAGAAAATTTATTTTAATGAAAATAAATAACTAATGTAATAAGAAAAATCTCTAACTAAGTATATCAGTAGAGCGAGAGGGAGAGAGCTAGAGAGAGAATGAGAGGGCGAGAAAGAGAAAATTAGAGAGAGAGGAAGAGAGAGAGATCGGTGGTTGATTGCGTCGTACCCAACTAATTAAAATTCTTTTTTTTACTACTTGGGTTATTACACACTAAATAACAGAAAGGGCAAAGCAAGAAAAAGTAAGAACAAAACTTGAACTGCAAAAAAGATCGAAAATGACCATGCCTTGCCAAATCGAAAACTAAGTGGGTTTTGTTGTAAATAAACCAAATGACAATAGGAAAAACATTAAGTGCAAAAAATGCCAAATCAAAAACTAAATGGTTTTCCAGGCAAATAACCCAATTTCAGAAGGCCGGTGGTGTTTGGATATAAATCATGGATAGGGGAAACCGAGATTTGCTACTGGGACCAAAACCCTCGCCAGTTTCTTCCGTCTCTCTCGCCCCAATGGCTTCACTTCTCACCAAGCTCCTAAAGAAGCCGCCGCCTCCGCTCCAAATCCTCGCATCCCTCAACAAACTACAGAGCCCTAATCCCGCCCTCTCTGATCTTCCTCCTCAGAACGCATTCCAATTTACCAATCCAAACCTAAATCCTCTCCTCCCTTCTTTTACCGACATCTTGGAAAGAGAGTCCTTCCTTCCCTTCCACCACTACTCTCTTCACATATACCCGGATCTCCCCAATTGCTCCCATATGCAACCGCATCCTCTAACTGGGTTCGATCGATCCGACGACGTCGAGAGCGGCGGCGAGCTTGTCGTTAGCGAAGATGCGGGCGGTGATCAGATGGTTTGGGCCGACAGCGTAAAGAAGAAGCGGAAGAAGAAGATGAACAAACACAAGTACAAGAAGCTACGGAAGCGCCTCCGCCGGCAGACTTAACCCTGCAGGCTCGAATTGGTCAGAACCCGTTGGGTCTTTTTGCTTATATTAGATTTCCTCTTTTTCCATGCTTTTAGATTCGAAGTTTCTGATTAATCATAGCATCTATTCCTGGTTTTATCTATTGGTAGTTGACACTTTTGAATATTTGAATGAGTTCATAAGATGAAGCCTTGAATACAGTTATGTATACTGGTCATGTGCTTGGAAACATTTGTAATTTAGTTAGCAATCAATGACACCTGATGTTGAAGAAAGTGGTATCTTCTATATAGGTTCTTGAATCAATTGCATCTCAATGTAGCACGACACAAGGATCTTTTATGGAATTACAGTTTGGTAGATTTTGGGATTTGTTAGTCTTCTGGAGTTCTAGTGTTTTTATATGTAATAGTGCTTGCATTACTAAGTAAATATTCTGATTATTAATTTAAACTTGCTTCTTCAAATGTAGTCAAATTGTTATTGTGGTCTTTGTTCATGTGAATTGGTGCGGAGTTACATGATAGCTTTGGATTTTAGTCATCTTTATGATGGCCAAGCTGGGAGTGTTCATTTATAAGGCATGTGCCTTCATCTATGCATGTTTATTGGTTTATATATTGGTTTCTTTATGTACCAATGAAACAACTTACGCAAGCACATTAGAAGAGAAACTTTATCTGTATATGGTGCATAACTATATTCTTTGAAAAAGTGAAAGATTCACGGTATTGACTCTGAAATAACATTGGGGCATATATGTTAGATTATATCCCATTTAAAAAACATTTATATAGTTCAATATTTTTATCCATACTTTAAATTGTTTTGTATGAATTGAGTCAAGAACCTCGGGAAATCTACTACTTTCAGCTGAAATAGATTGGTTGGAGACTGATCCAGACAATAAAGAAAACTGAACACTGCTTGCTTTTTTGGCCAAGACTGGGATCAACTAGTTTTGGCTGAAACTGCTGAAACGACTAGAAAACCGAAAGAGACTAATTTGGTGACTAAAATATTGAGCACACTATATGTTTATAGTAAGGATGTTATTGTTGGTACATAGGAGAAGAGGTAAGAGGTTGGGAGAAGGTATTTCTTTAAAGGATCTAATTTAGAGAGGTAAGGTCACATATATGGAGGTGACAAACACAACAAATGGTGTTGGGCATGAATTTATTGTTGGAATTTGAAATAAAGAGGATGCAAGGACTAGCTAGAAGAGGAGATAGAACTTTAGTGCATGCTCTCCAATAATTCTGCTCATCCTGCTAGTGGCAATTCGTTTCTCCAAATAAAATTTTCCTCCTAACTCAAAACCATGGTTCCCAAAATCAATCCCAAGTTGGATTGGCTAACCCTAACTCGAAACTAGTATAGTGATTGGTTTCCAGTCTGGGATCATCAAAAATAAATTTTTGTAAGATTCAAATCAAACCTAAAATGGATCTAACATAAGAGAAATTAATAATTGATATCCCTGACTGTCTTTTTTTCAAGTTTTTATTTTTTATCCTTTATCTTCTTCACATACTATCTTTCTACCCCTCACACTTCACTGAGCTCATTTAACGATCTGATTCAGTGAGCCTCATCTACTTTGCCTTTTGGTAAACTCGGGTGAATGTTCTTTTTTCTAAAATTCTTTTTCTCACACTCTTTAACTCCCATTTTTTCTTACTATTGTGGAATCTCTCTCTTCACTATTGTTATGTGATAATTAATTATGAGCATATAAATTTAGCAATTTTAAGTTGAAATTCATTATGATTTTGAGTGAGTTTATTATTTAGTTTTTAGACTTCGTATGCGACTAATATTTATTTTATTACTTTTAAATTTCTTGTGTTTTAAAATAAGATTTAGAATATTACGTAACTAAAAAATAGCCCAATCGAATATGGGTGGTTGATACGATCAATATAGTCGATATGGTTGATACATATCGTGTTTGCACCTATCCTAATACCAATTTTTGAAACCTTACTCAAAACTTTGTACTTATTAGAGGTTCTCATTCCATCCATGAGGACTTTTCAATCTAATTGTGATTTACAACTTGGTTTTGTTGAACAAAGTTCATCACTTTGATAATGGCCTTACTCATTGTGCTACATAGATCAAGAGTTCAGTGCTTGTCTTTTACGTTTGTTCTCTTTTATGTCTCTGTGGGTCTCGAACCACTAATAGATCCCACTGAGTTTGAGACTGTGAGACATGGTATATAACATCACATTCCATAAGTTTCATACAATGACCTACTGATATTAGTAGAAATGTGATATTGATGGGGAGGTTCCATATTAAATGACTAATGGTTAGTTTCGCTTTATGTTTTATTTTTTCAACTGTTTATCTTTTCTTTTCAGTATTTTGTATACTTAATCTTGTTTTTTGGAATTTCATTTGTGCTAAAGGAAGTACCAAAATGAATGCTAAAACCATTGACACTATCAAAATATTTCGTTTGCATGGGGAGCCAAACATAAATTGAAATTAAGATTTCAACCTTCAAGTGAAGTGAAGAAAAAAGGATTTGGTGTTTTCTCCTAGATTTCTACTCATTCTGGTCATAATATATTAATATACTATATGTAAGAAAACAATTTTTCTATGGCGAGTCTAACATGGAGGATTTGCCTGATTCTTTGATGGTTTCTTTATTTTGTGATTGGCAATGTGATTTTTTGACAATAAAATATATAGCAATTATAGATCTTTTGAAGCTTGATTTTCTCCTGGATGTAATTTTTACCTTCTAATCATACACAAGTCATCGTAGCATTTTGAAATTTTAAAATTGCCATCCAACAAATGACTTGAGGTTGCATGTAATAGACATTTCCAGGATTCAAATTGAACATGCACTCTCTAATAAGCTGTTTACTCTCTCTATTATCCCTCAGTTTCTTTTCTCTCTTTGGAGCTCGTTCCTCTTTTATTATAAATGTCTCATTCACTCGCACCCATTAGTAGCCAACAAACTTTAATGTCTATGATTATTGCAGATTATAGCAATAATCATTGTATTGTTTATGTATAGCTGAGCTAGTGTAATTTAGCAATAGAAACTGTGATACTACAGTAGCCATTTATCAATCTTTGTCCAGGATAACGAAGAGTGGGTTACCAGGCTTCAATATTGATCATATTCTTTTGTCCCTTCTCTCGATAACTATGGAATAAAGTTGAAACATTAGAAAAGGAGGCAGAATAGTGTATTCCTCGGTGGATCAATCCAACTATTTTCTGAGAAATTGTGTCCTCTTTCTAAAATCATTACATTACTCTCTATGATATCCTTGGATGAAGCTAGTATTGAGAACTACTTGCGGAATTGATAGCCGTTCATGTTTGACCATAGAGCGAGAAAATGATTAAAATGACGAGCACTGGTTTAGTGTCTTAAAAAGTATGCCATAGCATTTATACCTGATATCAAAGCTTACATCACAACATAATCTACATTTATTCAATTAAGACCTTAAGTATTGAATAATATTAGGCCTTATGACAGCGATGAAAATTTCATGACATCCGAAGTTTCATATATATATTTCTGACAGGATGAGTTTTGTCTTCATTTCATGTAAAACCTAGTACTGTTGATTGTTGGTACAAGATTGGAATAAGATTACAATTTGGATTATAACTAGTGTTGGTGTTACTTATAGCTTATGGTCACGTTGCTCCTAGTTAGTGAACATGACAATGCTTATTAATTATCAACAGTGATTCCTGCAAGGAAGTCTTTTCAGAAATATTTATTACGGGCTGCCTCACTTATTATTGTATATTGCTGTTATGATGGTGATAAAAGTAAATGATCAAAGTGATACTGTCCAATGGAGTGGATATATTAGGAGATACTTTGAGCACAGTAGGGTTAATTTGATTTTGTGTTTCGTGATGCAGTATTTATAGTGTTAAATGAGACTAATGTAAATAAAAGTTGGGTTAAATACATTTTATCACTTTATACTTATGTGTAAAATTATTTTATTCTCCTGTATTTTAAAAGTCTCAACTAATCTTTGTATTTATGATGAAAATAAGACCATTAATTTTTTATTAAATTTAATTGAACAGTGCTAAAATGATTAAAATACTTCGTCGTGTTTGTTAAATAAGATATGCATGTTCTTATGCGAATGTTGCTAAATGATCAAAATAGGCATGATGCTCGGTAGAATTTGACAGAAAAATTAACAGTATTATTTTAATTATAAGTATAAAGACTGGTTTGAGATTTTTTGAAATATAAGAAGATAAAATAATTTTGGGTATAACCATGAAGTAATAAAATATATTTAATCCATAAAAGTTTTATATCTTCTATCTTTTCCTTTTATTAAAGGATAAGAGAATGCGGTTTGACATTCAATTAGATGCAGCATATGCCTGCAGATGAGCCTAAAACTTAGCCTTCCAAAAGAGATCTCACTGAATTCAAAAACTAAAACCTTGTTTTTATATTAGCCCAAACGACCCCATAATGTTTAAGGTGGAAGAAATAAAGGTGAAGTTATGATGCCATGAGAAAATAATAGTCAGCTATGCCTTGTTTGGTTCGAGGCTAAATTGTGAACTTGATTAGCTAGTTTTATTTTTAGTCTTAATTTAAGTGTCTTATACTAAGTTCAGAAAATATGGTATTTAGTTGTGAACTAAGCTAAAAGGTAATTATTATTTTTGATGTAATGACGTAAAAATGTGAAAAATATTGGTTTTAGAGAGAAATAAATGATATATAATATTAATGAACTAAAATGTCCTTTGACTTTGATGATAAAATTTAAAAACATTATTAGTTTATCAATAAAAATATTCTTTCTTATTGATTTGTAGGCTTGTAAGCCCCATTTGTGGGGCAACTGCATGTAAGCTCGTTTGTGGGCTACATATGTCAACCCATGTATAAGCATGCAGATTATGTTTAACATTGTTTTTAACTAATAATATAATGTTACTGTTTTTTATTTTTCTTTTGGTTTTTATAAGCTCACATGTAAGTAGGGCTGTCAAAATAATCGAGCCGGCTCAAGCTTGGCTCGATAATGCCCGATCAAGCTCGGCTAAAAAATAGGCTGAGCCAAGCTTGATCATTAAAGCTAGGCTCGAAATTAAATTCGAGCTAAGATTAATCCCGAGCCGGCTCAATCGAGTCGGCGTGATAAGGCGAGAATATATATATATATATATATATATATATATATATATATATATATATATAATCTGAGTAATATCAAACTAATATGAACCATCAGATCAAAACCCTTTCACCCATTATTTTTTGATGCAATTATCTTTATTATTTGTAGTTTATATTTTAGTTACTTATAGTTTTTTGACACAATTATCTTTGTTACTTGTAAATATTTTGGTTGCTTATAGTTTTCTAATCCATTTATTTTTATTGCTTGTAATTTATATTTTGGTAATATTTATATCTTTATAGTTGAATTAGGTTTTATTTCAAGCTTGATTCAAACCTAAATTAATTCAAGCTTGCTCAGGCTCGAAAATGGTTTGAAATTGATAAGGCTTCAAATTGCTAATTGAGCAGCTCGTTTAAGCTCATTTAAGCTCGAAATTGGCTCGAATTTGAAATTGGCTTGGATTGAAATTATTTTAATTCAAGCTTGATCATAAAGATAGGCTCGAAATTAATTTCAATCCAAGCTTGATTAGCCAGGCTCGATCAAGCTCGGCTTGTTTACACCCCTACATGTAAGACTATATTATTTTAAACTATTTTTAATATTATTTTATGAAATATTTTTTATGAAGTTCTTCGTATTGCAAACTGTTACAAACCAGCTTGATTAGATTCGTAACGATTTTGGACAAGTCTAAGGACGTGATTTTTGAAGAGAATTCTAAAGGATTTAATTGTTGGATCTTTACTGAAATTTGAATATGTTGTTGCTCTTGAAGAGAGCTTTCTAAAGAATTTAAGATCTTAGGGTTCGAATAGCTAGATCTCGAGATATCGGCTAAACAGTGACCGAAGGTTAGGTGAACCTTAGCTTGTTAGCCCTTAAATGGTTATATAGGTGCTAGAAGAACTCCTCTTTAGAGTGAAAGAGGAGAAGTTACTGCAGAAAAGGGGGATTAGGAGTTAGAGGAGGCTGACCAAGGACTTAGGCGGTGGAATAAAAGAGGTGGGAGAGGACGCCAATGGCTAAAGCAAGGAGGGAGATAGGGACAACAATGTTGATCCAACTATTAGATTCCTCCAATTAGAGTTTTCGCTACATATTTATAGAGGCTCACCTTTTTAACCCCCAAATAATCAAATTAAAACCCTAAAAACTAACAATTCTCGCCCGATGCCTTTGAATGCTCTTGATCGCGTTTGAACGAGTGCGTTCGAACGGGTCTATCGTTGCTCGCACACGAGTCTCTGGCGTTCGAATGCTCCTCGACAAAAAGCCTTATTTTCTCAAGCAAAATTAAATTAGATAAATATATTCATTTCAATGAACCCAATATCGCGAGTAGATCCAATCTAATCGAGTCGTATCACAAACCTTATTAAAAAAATAAAGTGAGTTATTGCGGGCTTAAAATCTCACAAGTTTGCAATCACTTTATATAACCTATTGTAGATGTAATAAGTTTTAAAATTTTGGAGAAGAATATATTTATTTTAGAGGAAAATTAGAGATAGATAAAAGAATATTTGAAATATGGTCTAATTATTACTTTGATGTGATATGAAAAAGTAAAAAATATGTAGTTTTTTAGAAAATTGAGTATGTTTCATGCAAATAATACTAAAATATTGTTATTAAATAAATATAAATGTAATTACCCATTTTAATCTATTAGCAAATTAATAAAATTTTAATTTTTTCACCTGTGTACGCGAATATTTGTTTTATAGTTATTTTTTTGTGAGCCATAGTGAAAAATGAGCTCTTTTATAATAAAAAATATGTAAGAAAGAGGACTGAAAATATTAACAAGATATGAAATTGAGATATAAGTTATGTTAAGGGTAATATTAAAATTAATTTAAATTTATATTAAAATTATATATTATATTTATTTATTGGGGACTGAAATGTAGGTACAATTCATTAGTAAAACTCATTAAAAGACAGATCATTTGGAATAGCTATATGGAACTCTATTAAGTTTAGAAATGAAAGCCAAAGCCTGGTTATTTTCTAGATTCTGCTGTATATTGTTACTTAAGATTTATATAGAAATCCATGATTTTGTTTATTTAGTTGGATATCGTTTCAGAGAAAATCTTAGCTGAAATATTTGTATGTTTTAATTGAAAGTTTTACGGCACGTTTTACTTTAGCTAATGGAGAAAAGTTGCCCAGCGTCAATGACTTATTGCAAATAATACAGATTCAAGTGTCAACAAATAAGCAACCTAGTGCGAGATGTACTAATAAAGACTCTTGTCATGGGAAGGAGCATGGTCATTTCATTCAGTTTAAAATCTATATATTTTTTGACGGTTACACTTTGGATATAGACAGTAACCTTGTTAAATCACTGACAGAAAAAACTGTTTGGATACAAATGTTTCATATTCAAAAGAATGACAGAATGTTATGAAACAGAGTAATGATTGATATATACTTTCAAGTGGAAATGTCTTAGTATTATATGCCAGCGCTCTCTTGTCTACTGGGATTGGCAAGGCACTTTTTTCCTTTAAAAATAAAAATAAAAGATATCATTAATTTAGTGTTACGAACTTGATCCGATTTGAAATGGTTTTGGACTAGATTGAGGATATAACTTTTGAAGGAAGTTATAAATATTTTAGCCGTTGGATTTTTCTGAATTTTAGATATGTTGTCGCCCTTGAAAAGAACTTTTCAACGAATTCAAGATCGTAGGGTTTGGAAGGCTAGATCTTGAGATATCGACCGAATAGTAGCCGAATGTCAGATAAACTCTAGCTTGATAGCTCTTCAATGGCTAGATAGGTAGGTTAATTCCTTGGTGTGAAGGGGGAGAAGTTGTTGTAAAAGAGAGGGATTAAGAGTTAGAGAAAATTGATCAAAGACTTGGATGGTAGAAAGAACGAGATGGAAGAGGGCGTTAATGGCTAGAGCAAGTAGAGAAGGAGATAAAGACACAATGCTGTTTTCAATTATCAGATAAACTCAATTAGGATTTCCTCCACGTATTTATAAAGCTCACCTTAGGGGCCTATCAATTAAGTTAGAAAACCCTAACAAACCAACAATTTTTATTGTGGTACGTTTGAACACGTCCGATCGCGTTCGAATGCGAAATTAAAGTTCTCTGTCGTTGCGAACGAGTGTAGGCGTTCGAACAATCGCGTTTGAATAACATGATTCCGTTCGAATGCACAATTTGCGTTCTCTATTTTTGTGAACGCGTGCAGGCGTTCGCATAACCTGTTTAAACGCGATCCCTACGTTCGAATGCCCATTGGCAAAAATCCTTTTATTTCTTCAAACAAAAATCAACTAGATAAATCAAAATCATCCCAATGAGCCCAATGTCACGAGTGGAGCCAATATGGACCTAGCCATATTACTCCACCACGCTTCTGTTCACCTTGCCCTCAAGGTGTCAGCTCAGGATAGCAGTCCAAGAAGTCGGATTCGGGCATCCAAGTCGCCTCGTCTAGATGTGTGTCCTCGCCACTCTACCAAAATTTCAGTCACCCACTTATCTAATACGATCTCCTTTTGGATTATGGTTTGATTTATCCCGTTTTTAGATCTAGACAAGATCTCGCATAAAACTTTAGAAGAAGAAACCTAAAGATATAGCCGTCGGATCAACGTGAAATTTTGATAGGTTGTAGCGCTAGAAAATAGCTTTCCAACAAATCTAATTTCAGGAGAATTGGACAGTGGGATCCGGAGATATCTTCAGATAAGTGGGTGAATGTCAAGGAGTTCGGTAATGGGGTGGCACCGATGAGTAAGGTGGTGGTGGAAGGATTATGGATGATGAAAAGGGTTAGGGCAAGGGTAGAGAGATTTGAAAACAAGGGAGGAGTGGGCCACCCCTAAGGGACTAGGGTGAGTGGCTGGTCGAGGGAGGCTAGAAGCGGCGGAGCTGGGGGATGAGGGAACGAGAGAGAAGGAGAACAAGAAGATTAGGGCAAAAACTCAATTCATTCAATATCCTCTTTTTGGTTATCATCCAAACCTTAAGAGGCTAACCAAACAATTCAAAAATGATAATTATTAACCCTAGAAGCAGTGGATTTTTGCCGACCGCGTTTGAATGCACCAAATGCGTTCTTTGTATTTGTGAACGCCTATAAGCGTTCGCAAGTGTGTTCGAACGCACTCACCCGCGTTTAAATGCATAATTCCCGTTCTTTGTATTTGTGAATGCCTGCAGGCATTCGCAAGCACGTTCGAACGCACCCATCCGCGTTTGAATGCAATCTACAAAAATCTTATTTTTTTCTGAAAAAACACTAAAACAATAAGAAAAGACACCCATAAGGTGTATCTATGCTCGAGACAATATTGGTGAAATCTGAATCATATCAATCCACCATGCTTCCGCCACCTTGTCCTCAATGTATGAAATTAGGGAAGCGATCCATTATATCTTGACTCGAGCTCCTCTATGACTCGATCCTTTGCATTGGCTCTCCATAGATCTAAAAATAAAGGGAAGGTTGGTGCTGAAAAGGAAGCGAGCTTGCTTGCATCCGATTGGCATGAAAGGGCATTGGTTGCTCGGTTCTCGATCCCCTTTTTGTAGACTAGGTTGTAGTTATACTCAAGTAGTTTTGTGAGACACTGTTGTTGTGCCGGGGTGTGCACACATTGCTCCATGAAGTAAGATAAGCTACATTGGTCTGTTCGGATAGTAAATCGTCGGCCACTCAAATAAAGTCGCCATTTGGTGACGGCGCACAGACTTACTAGCATTTTGCGCTCGTAGGTGGATAATTATCACGATTGGTTCGACAATACTTTGCTCATATATGCCACATGCCCACTCTCGTGTATCAAAATAGCTTCAATGGCTGCACCCGAGGCGTCGCATTCCACCACGAAGGACTTGCTGAAATTCGGTAAAGCCAAAACCAGTGCGGTAGACATGGTTGTCTTCAATGCTTCGAAAGCCACCGTCGCCTTGCTCGTCCATTGAAATCCTCCTTTTCTGAGTAAGAAGGTCAATAGGGCAGCGATCTTGTCGTAATTGGCAACGAATCGTTGATAGTACCCCGTCAAACCAAGGAATCCCCTCAATTCCCATGGATTAGTGGGAATTGGCCAGTCCATCATGTGTTTGATCTTGCTTGGATCGGCATCCACTTCTCTCGCTGAGATTATGTGACCCAAGTACTCCACTTGTGGCTCACCCTAAATGCACTTGCTCATCTTGACTTTTAACTGGTTTAGTCGCAAGATATTCAACACCTTACATACACAAGTGTTCGCTCTAATTCCTACTGTGCACCAGAATATCGTCAAAAAAGATGAGCATATATCGATACAAGAGCAGACGAAAAAGGTCATTCATCAGCCCTTGGAAGGTCGTTGGTGCGTTGGTGAGCCCAAATGGCATGACTTGGAAATTGTAGTGACCATCGTGAGTCCGGAACTCCGTTTTGTGTACATCTTCTAGGTCAATGTAGGTTTGATGGTACCTCGATCTTAAGTTATGCTTGCTGAAGTAAGCCGACCCTATAAGTTCGTCTAGCAGCTCTTCGATCATCGGTATTGGGTATCAGTCTTTGACGGTGATCGCATTTAAAGCTCGGTAGTTAACGCAAAACCACCAACTCCCGTCTTAATTTTGAACCAGCAGCACCGGCAATGAGTAGGCGCTCCTACTCAACTGAATGATTCCTTGCTCTAGCATCTTGACCATCAATTTGCTGATCTCCTCCTTTTGGACATATAGGTATTAATACGGCCGAACATTTGCTGGTTCAGCCCCTATAATGATATGAATTTGGTGGTCATGCTGATGGGTCAGCGGCAGTCCTCGGGGTTCCTCGAAGAGGTCGCTGAGTTCCTGTAGTAGCTCCTTCATGTCAGTAAGTATTCCATTTGATAGTGGATGTTCTGGTTTAGCAATAGCCATTTGCAAGAGTAGAGCTTGATCCCCTGCATATGGGAGTCCCAATAGCGGTTGCAACATTGGCCCTTGTCGCGATTGATTTTCATCCAACAGCACTCTCTGACTATTCCTTTGAAATGTATGCGTGAGGTTTGTAAAATCAAATGTTATGGGTCCCAAGCTTTGAAGCCATTGAGTCCCCAAGACGATGTCAGTACCCTACAAGACCAACAGATAAAGATCTAATGTAAAAGTTTGGCCTTGCACCTTCAACTCCACACTTCCGCAAATCAAATTAGTCCGCAATGTGGTGCCATCTCTGATCGTCACATCGAACCCGTCCATAGGTTCTGACTCGAGCCCAATCTTCCTAAGAAGCCTCTTGTTAATGAAGTTGTGAGTGGATCTGGTGTTGATCAAGATTCTTACTGTGGTTTTCTTGACTACATCATTCACCTACAAGGTCTTTGGTGCGGCTATCCCGAAATAGACGTGAAGAGAGATTTTGGCCATAATGTATTCCCAATGTATTGAAAAGCGAAAAAGGCGGCCGCCTCGCCACTCCGCTTGGCGCTCGTAGAAGGCGTTCTGCCGCATTGGCGGGCCACCTGAGCGCTAAAAGGCGCTAGTGGGCTGTGCGGCCCGATAAGGCGGGTTGGCGGTTCGGCCCGCCAAACCCGTCTTATCATGGTTTTTCTATAGCGGATCGGATTATCCAATATCCACTGAAAAAACTAACCATTAACCATTAATATATATCGTTCTTCTCTCTCTCTCTTGCTGCTCGTTGCGTCCTCTCTCTCTCTCTCTCGCTAAAATCCCTAATTCCTCTCTCGCTACGCCCTCTCTCTTGCTGCACCCTCTCTCTTGGTGTGCCCTCTCTCTCTCGCTGCACCCTCTCTCTCTCGCAATCGTTGCAGAGGTATGGGCCTCTCTCTCTCTCTCTCACAATCTCACTCTCTCACTCTCTCACAATCTCACTCTCACTCTCTCACAATCTCACTCTCTCACTCTCTCCTTCTCATCCTCTCTCTCTCACTCCTCTCTCACATAATTAATTTTTTTTAATTTTCAATTCTATCTAAAGTAGTTAAATCTTAATCTGTTAGTGACTTAGTAATTATCTGATAATAATGATAATATGTTCGTTAATTAGTTAATCACTTAATCTGTTAATGATGGTTAATTACTTAATTCAGAAATTAATTTAGTAATTTTTTGATAATATGTATATCATATATATTTATTTATAATTTTTTTATATTAAAAATGTTAGACTGCCTTGTCACCCGCCTTCCTCCTAGGCGCTAGGCGGTGGGATGACCGCCCGCCATCCGCGATCGCCTTTCAAAACATTATGTCATCTACTGACTGCTCCTCCACTACTCCTTGTTGTTCAGCCACATCTTCATCTTCATCTACAACCTCATCCTCAACTTCCTCTAATCCATCTATTAGCATCACCGATCCCATTGATTTAGCACAGTGATGTCTAGGTACAAACTTCTCATCATAGCGAAAGGAAAGGCCTTTGACTCTTAACTCCTCCACTTGAGCAGGTGTGAGTGCTCGACTTAGACCTCAAGATGCGTACTTCACATCATGGGAGGGTCTCAACGGTGCCCGAGGAGGCACCATTGCAACATCAGCTCTTGGTACGCCGGCTGCATTTCCTATCGCTTTGGTAGGCCAAATCGAGTTGTGGCTATCTTGGCTTGTCCAGTTCTGTTTGATGTGCATCCTCATTACTCGATGCTTGTCTTCCATTAGTACCGCATCCTCGAAGGCATCCTTTAAGGTTCTAGGTCTTAATGCCCTCACGATGGCTTGTATGTCTCCCCGTAGCCTCGAGATGAAAATGCTGCGAAGTTGTTGATCGGTCTAAGGAGGTTGGCAGCGACTACTTATTCTCTCAAATTTTTCTTGGTATGCTTCAATCGTGATCGTTTGTACAGTCTTTGAGAAGAGAGCATTGAAGTCTTCATATCCTAATGCTCCAAATCGCCGCGTGATATCGGTGGAGAAATCGACCCAATTGTCAATCATATCAGGCGCATTGGCTGCCCGAAACCAATGAAGTGTCGCATCTTTAAGGTGGAAGCTCGCAAGCATCACCTTATACTCTTTTGCCATACCTTGGTACGTGAAAAATTATTCTGCCCTATACAACCAATCTACTGGGTCACCACCTTTGAACTTTAGAAAGTCGAGATGCACGATTTGCCCTAGGATACCGTTGTTTCGGTCTAGATCATATTCAAGCCCTTGTCTAACCTGAGGATGATGCATCGTGAATGATTTATGATCCCTCCTTTGGTTTATGCTAACCCGATGCAGTTCTAGTTTATCTTGCTCCGCCCAAGGGTCTAGACCTCCAAGATGATCTCCATTTAGGTTTGCCCGATGGACGAGCTCACCTACAACTTGGCCTAGCAGAATCATCCTTACTGGCCTTTGCCCATAGGGTTGTGGCAGCAGGGGTTCTTGTTGGTGAAGGTTTTAAACCGGTGGCGGTGGGTTCTTGGTGGTAGACACCCGTCGAGGACTCATCGATGCATTTTCGATCGCCATAGTTTCTCTTGTCGTTCGTATTTCCCGCATCATCATCATCATCATTTGATTATTGATGGCCATCTATTCGGAAAGAGATCCAATCATGGCTTGAACGCTTGGCTCTTTTGTATTCAGATTCGGTTGGGCAGTTCGGCGAGTGGAAGTTGTCGTAGCTGTTTCCCCCTCCTCTATTGGGGAAATCTCATCCTTCTCGTTTCGCATATAGCCATGGCTCCGATTGTCATCATAGGAAGTGCATGTTCGAGAATCGGTGGCTTTGATACCACTCTTCATACGATCTCCCATTAGAGTATGGTTTGATCTATCCTATTTTTAGATTTGGACAAGATCTTACATTGAAATTTAGAAGAGGATTTCTAAAGATATAGTCATCGGATCAATGTGAAATTTTGATAGATCTTAGCCTTGGAAAAGAGCTTTTCAACGATTCTAATTAAAAAAAAAAATTAAACAATGGGATCTAGAGATATCTTTAGATAAGTGGGCGAACGACAGGGAGTTCGTTCTTTGGATCCATGGATGGAGGCACGGGATCCTAGGTGGATTATGGAGGTTGTAGGCCAGCGGTAATGGGGTGGCACAAGATTTGAAGAAAGGGAAGGAGCCCCTGAGGGACTAGGGTGAGTTGCCGGTTGAGGTAGGCTAGAAGTGGCGGAGCTAGGAGATGAGGGAACGAGAGAGGAGAAGAAGATTAGGCCAAAAACTCAATTCATTAAATATCATCTTTTTGGTTGCCATCCACAGAGGATGTGAGGAGTTTTGTCCGTGCTTGCGAAGTTTGTCAAAGGGCTAAAGCGACCACATTGAAACCAGCTGGATTACTACTGCCTTTATCTATACCAGACCATATTTGGATTTCATAGAGGGTCTTCCGCTGGTACATGATTATTCCGTTATCTTTGTGGTGATTGACAGATTGAGTAAGTATGTGCACTTTTCAGCATTGTCACATCCATTTTCAGCCAAGTCAGTGGCTAAAATTTTTATGAGAGATGTTGCTTGGCTATATGGCATGCTACGCATGATTGTCTCAAATTGTGATCGTGTATTTATGAGCGATTTTTAGACAGAGTTTTTCATATTGCAGAGGACTCAATTGAACTTCAGTTCAGCCTACCATCCAAAGACGGACGGTCAAACTGAGGTGGTCAATCGAGGCATTGAGCAGTACTTGAAATGCTTTGTTTGAGAGATGCTGAGACGATGGTTAGAGTTCTTACCGTGGGCGGAGCGGTCTTACAACACCACCTACCATAGCAGCATTGACATGACTCCATTTGAGGTGGTGTATGGACTCACGGCTCCGATATTATGCGCTTATGATCTAGTGGCATCTGCAGATTGGACGGATGTGGACTTAGCTTTGATAGATAGAGACACCACATTGAGGAGGTTACGTGCCCATCTTAAACTTGCTCAAAACCGCATAAAGCAAGTTTATGATCGCAGCTATAGGGAGCAAGAGTTCGACATCGGTAGCTGGGTGTTTGTAAGAGTGCAACTGTATTGATAGGTGACCTTGCGTCCGATGTGAAACCAGAAGTTAGCACATCGCTACTTCGGTCTGATCGTGAGTGTGATGCTCGTTGGTCTCGTTGGTCTCAAGGAGGATGATGAGGTTGTTGATGATGGAGCGTGTTCAGAGGAGGTCCATGAGGAGTCCGTTGAGGAAGGCGCGGAGGAAGATATCCAAGCTAAAATATCGATGCATGCATATTCGGATACTTCCATGCTGAGGACATTATGGGTGGACGGACTCGTTAGTGAGGAGATTGGGCTTGGACGCTGAACCGACCATAGGGTTTGACGTTGCTATTGGAGATGGCATGAAGCTTAAGGCGGAAAGCTTGTATTGCCGAGTCGGTATACGGGTGTAAGGACACGACATCATTGTGGACTTGTATCCGTTGGCACTACGAGGAGCGGATATTATCCTTAGCACTTAGTGGTTACAAAGCTTGGGACTCGTTAGTTTTGATTTTCGGAACATGCAGATGAAATTTAAGCAAGGAAATAGAGATGTCGGGCTTGATGGCGTTCGATTTCCGTTGATTCCTACGATGCAGCCGTTGGTGGGGCTGCCTTATGCGATAATTTGGCTTATTTTCTTTAGTTAGGACTAGTAAGAGACGAGCCTCAAATGAGTCTAGATACTACCATCGAGTTGTCTAATTTATTAGACAAATTTGCTAGACTATTTGAGAAACCAAAGGAGTTGCCACCAAGGAGAACGGTGGACCATTACATAGAGATTGTGCTCGGGCTGTACCGTCGAATGTGAGGCCATATTAGTATCCACATGTGCAGAAAGAAAGTTATCTCTAAGATGGTAGTCGAGATATTGGAGTAAGGTCTCATACAATCAAGCCATAGCTCTTACTTATCGCCCTTGTTATTGGTGCAAAAGAAGGACAAGACATGATGTTTTTGTGTCGACTATCAAGCACTAAACGCTATTACCATCAAGGACCGGTATCCCATTCTGGTTATGGAGTTGTTGTTGTACAAGCTTGCGAGGGCGACCATATTCAGCAAGCTTGACTTGAGAGCCAGTTATCATCAAATTAGAGTTCACCTAGCAGATGTGCACAAAACTACATTTCGAACTCCGGACGGGCACTACGAGTTTTGGATGATGCCCTTTGGTCTCACTAATGCTCCAGCTACTTTTCAAGGCCTCATGAATGATATATTTCGGCCTCTACTACGAATGTATGTCTTGATATTTTTTGACGATATTTTGGTATATAGTATGACTGAATTAGAGCATTGGCGACATTTGGAGAATGTGCTGAATTTGTTGAAGCAAACTAGTTGAAGATTAAGAGGTCCAACTGCCTATAGGGAGTACCACAAGTGGAGTATTTAGGCCACATCATCTCAGCAGAAAGTGTAGCGGCAGATCCTCAAAAGGTAGCATGCATGACTGCTTGGCCTATTCTTACTACCACCGCAGGATTGCGAAGATTTTTGGGGCTGATCGGATATTATCGCCGCTTCATCGCCGGGTATGGTAAGATCGCTGCTCCTCTCACTTCTTTGTTGAAGAAAGACTCTTTTAGATGGACGGATAAAGCCACTACAACATTTGAAAAACTAAAAATAGCAATGACAACAACGCCTGTTCTAGCGCTATTGGACTTCACCAAAGAGTTCATTGTGGAATGTGATGCGTCAGGAGTTGGCATAGGAGCTGGACTAATGCAAGAAGGACATTTCATTGCCTTTATTAGTAAGACTTTGTCACAAAAATCTCAGCAATTATCGACTTATGAGAGAAATGTTGGCAATTCTGCATGCGGTGACAAAATAGAGGCCTCATTTAATTGGTAGGTGATTTATTATCCGAACTAATTAAAGGAGCCTTCTATACTTTATGGGACAGCGTTTTACACTCTGACACAGCAGAGATGGGTCATAAAATTACTGGGGTATGATTATAAAATTTAATACAAGAAAGGAGTAAAAAATTGAGCGGTTGATGCACTATCACGCCAACCCAATACTGTTGAGCTTGTAGCCTATTCTTCTCCCACTTTTCCTTTTCTTGATGAATTGAGGTATGCATGCACATCTGACCCAGATATTTTGAGATTGTTATAGGTGGTGTTAAATGATCTGGAGCACTATCTAGAGTTAGAGAACCAAGGCGGTTTTTTGCTAGACCATGGATGCATTTGGGTGCCCGCAAATGATGGATTGTGGCAAAAATTGTTAGAGCACTTCCACCAAAATTTTAAGTCTGGTCATAAGGGTGTTTTGAGGACTTATATGAGGATATCTCAGAGTTGTAAGTGGCCAGGATTGAGGCGGGATGTGAGAAGTTTTGTCCGTACTTGCGAAGTCTGTCAAAGGGCTAAGGCAACCATATTGAAACCGGCTAATATGATTCGGGCTTCACCGATGTTGTCTCGAGCATGGAACATTTTAGGGGTGTCTTTTATTCTTGTTTTAGTGTTTATTACATAGAAAAATAAGTTTTCTATATGTCGCGTTCGAACGCAGGTGAAGTGCGTTCGAACGCACTTGCGAACGCCTGCATTAGGTTCACAAATACGGAAAATACAAACTGTGCGTTCGAATGTGCTTGCGAACGCCTGTATCAGGTTCGCTAATATTGATGGCCCACTCCTCCCCTTTTTCGGACACGCGCTTTTGATGACAACCACTAGAGCTATGGCTGCACGGTGAAACGAGGAGGAAGAGATCTCCCCAATACAGGACGAGGAGATGGCTATGGGAACTTCCACCCACGAAACCACTTGACCAAATCTAAATACCGAAGAGCCTAGCGTTCAAGCCTTGATTGTGTCTCTTTCCGAGCAAATGGCTATCAATAACCAAATGATGATGGAGATGATGCGGGAAATACGAGTGACAAGAGAAGCCATGGCGAACAAAAATGCACCAACGACCCCACGACACGAGTCCACCCTTATGAACCCGTCGCCACCGGTTTAGAATTTTCACCAATAAGAACCTCTACTGCCACCACCCTATCAGTAGAGACAAGCAAGGATGGTTCCACTAGGCCTAGTTGCATGTGAGCCTATCCGACGAGCGAACCAAAATGGAGATCATATTGGAGATCTAGATCTTTGGGCGGGGCAATACGAATCAGAACTGCATCGAGTTAACCAAAACTGAAGATGGGAGATCATCAACCATTCAAATCGTGGTATGATCTAGATCGAGACAACGGTATCCGTGGACAAATCGTGCGGCTCGAATTTCCCAAGTTCAAAGGTAGTGATTCGATCGATATATTGTATAGGGCGGAACAATTCTTTGCGTATCAGGGTATAGCGAAAGAATATAAGGTGATGCTTGCGAGCTTCCACTTTGAAGATGCGTCGCTTCTTTGGTTTCAAGCAGCCAATGCCCATGATATGATTGAAACTTGGGCCGATTTTTGCATCGATATCATGCGGCGATTTGGAGCGTCGGGGTATGAAGACTTCGATGCTCTCCTCTCAAAGACGGCGCTAAGGACCACAGTTGAGGCGTACCAAAAAGAATTTGAGAGGATAAGTAGCCGATGTCAACCTTCAAGGATAGATCAACAACTTCGCAGCACCTTCATCTCCGG
Organism: Typha angustifolia; assembly: GCF_048772165.1. Lineage (NCBI taxonomy): Eukaryota > Viridiplantae > Streptophyta > Magnoliopsida > Poales > Typhaceae > Typha > Typha angustifolia. The sequence goes on from NC_133248.1 coordinate 5,271,657, forward strand.
GCTGCGGGGAGACATATAAGCCAACGTGAGGTCTTTAAGGCCTAGAACTTTAAAGGAGGCCTTTGAAGATGCAGTACTCATGGAAGACAAACATCGAGCTAAGAAGTTACACCTCAAATAGAATTGGATGGGCCAAGAAAGCCACAATTCGGTTCGACCTACCATAGCAGCAGGAAATGTTATTGACGTACTAAGAGCCGCTACTGCAATGGTGCCTCCTTGAGCACCCCTGAAGCCCTCCCAAGATGTAAAGTATGCACCTAGAGGTTCGAGTCGAACAATCATACCAGCTCAAGTAGAGGAACGAAGAGCCAAAGGCCCATGCTTTCGCTATGATGAGAAGTTTGTACTTAGACATTGCTGCGCTAAACCAATGGGCTCGATGATGTAATAAACGGATTGGAGAAGGCTGAGGATGAGATTGCATATGAAGATGAGGGTGTGGCTGGACAATAAGGAGGAGTAGCTGAGGAGCAACCTGTGGAGGACATGATGGCCGAGATTTCCCTCTGCGCTTATTCCGGGATAGCCGCACCAAAGACTTTGCGAGTGAACGGTGTAGTCAAGAAAACCACATTGAGAATCTTGATCAACAGCGGGTCCACCCACAACTTCATTAATAAGAGGCTTCTTAGGAAGATTGGGCTTGAGTCAAAACTCACGGACGGGTTCGATGTGACGATTGGAGATTGCAGCACATTACGGGTAGATTTTATTTGTGGAGGTGTGGAGTTGAAGGTGCAATGCCAAATTTTTACATTAGATCTTTATTCGTTGGCCTTGTGAAGTGCTGACATTGTCTTGAGGACTCAATCGCTTCAAAGCTTGGGGCCTGTAACATTTGACTTTACAAAACCTCACACTGATATTTTGGTAGAATGATCAAAGAGTGCTGCTGGGTGGAAATCAACCGTGGCAACAACCAGCGTTACAACCGCTGTTTGAACTTCCAAGCGTAGGGAACGCAAGTGAGCTCGCTTCTTTCTCAACACTCACTTTTTCTTTTTTCTTAGATTTGCGGAGGGCCAGCGCTGAGGAAAGTGATCTGGTCTGTGATGGGTTCTACGGTACCAAATTGATAGGCTTTGATACCAAATTGATGGGTTACGGTACCAAAAGATAGGCTATGGAACGATTCCTTCAAGATATAGATTTATTACAGGAATTAGTCTGCGCAACTATGGAAAAATATTCGTCAACTATTCTCTTGTAGTCAAAAAATTATGAAACTAAGTGGATTAGATTCGTAACTCCCTGATCTGCAATTTTTGTGTTTATGCCCTTCGTAGATTCGAACTGCAACTGGGACAAAAACACGAAAAAACGCGCATGATAATGGTGGAGACGGGTGTAGTAGATGTTAGGGTTATGGATGATTATGAAGATGAAGGTGGATGGTAGATGTGGTTAAGGGATATAGACGAAGGGAAAAATGTAGTCGAGATCCCAAAGAAGAGAGAGGACTCGACAGACGAGGGAGATTAAAAGTTAGGAAAGACTTTGCCAACGGTAGAGGTAGAATATTGGTGAAGAGAGAGGATGGAGAGAGAATAGAGAGAAGATAAGAGGCAAGAAATTAATAATCCAATAGCATGATGAATTTGGCTGCCATCCACACCATTATAGAGGCTAGCCAACAAGCCCTAATAATAATAACTAACCCTAATCCTAGTGCAATCCCGTCGATCACGTTCAAATGCGCCTGATCGCATTCAAACGCACAAAAGACATTCTCTGTATGTGCAAATACGATGCAGGTGTTGAACGCACTTTTTGCGTCTTCTGTATTTGCGAACCTGATGCTGGTGTTCGCAAGGGCATTCGAACAGGACCCCACCTGCGTTCGAACGCGACCACGCTTCCCTCACATTGCCCTCAAGGTGAAAAGTCAGAGAAACTCTCTAAAATGTCAGTCTCCAACTCTCATGTTGCCTCATCGGATGGCTTGCCAAGCCACTCGACTAGAATCTCCATCTCTCTAATCTGGTACCATGTCGTCGTCGACGCCTAGCAAGTACACGAATTGGCTCTGCGATCTCTGTCTCCTCTAATGGCTCTGGTAGAACTAATCCAACGACCTCATTATCTTCAATTTGCTCAATCAGCAAAGAAACATGGAAGACAAGATGTACTTTTGTCTCCTCTCAGCAACTCCAAACGAGATGCAACCGGACCAATATGCTCTAACACCCGAAATGGACTGAAGTAGCGATGTGTTAACTTCTGGTTTTGCATCGAACGTAGGTCACCTGTCGATACGGTTGCACCCTCATAAACACCCAACTGTCGATGTCGAACTCCTACTCCTTATGGCTACAATCATAAATTTGCTTCATACGGTTTTGAGCAAGTTTAAGATGGGCACGCAACCTTCTCAATGTGGCGTCTCTATCCATCAACACTAAGTCTACCTTTGTCCGATTTGCAAATGCCACTAGATCATAAGCACGTAATGTCGGAGTCGTGCGTCCATACACTACTTCAAATGGAGTCATGTCAATGCTACTATGGTAGGCGGTGTTCTAAGACCACTCTGCCCACGGTAAGAACTCCAATCATCGTCTCAGCATCTTTCCAACAAAGCTTCTCAAGTACTGCTCGATGCCTCAATTGACCACCTCAGTTTGGCCGTTCGTCTGTGGATGGTAGGCTGAACTGAAGTTCAATCGAGTCCTCTGTAATCTGAAAAAACTCCATCCAAAAGTCGTTCATAAATACACGATCATGATTCGAGACAATCTCGCGTGGCACGCTATGCAACTGAGCAACATCACTCACAAAAATTTCAGCCACAGACTTGACTGAAAATGGATGTGATAATGTCAAAAAATGCGCATACTTGCTCAATCTGTCAACCACCACAAAGATAACAGAATAACCACATACTAACGGAAGACCCTTTATAAAATTCATAGAAATATCTTCCCAAACACGGTCTGGTATAGGTAAAGGCTGTAGTAATCCGGCCCGTTTCAATGTGGTTGCCTTAACCCTTTGATAAACTTTGCAAATACGGACAAAACTCCTCACATCCCGCCTCAATCCTAACCATGTGCAACTCTGAGATATCCTCCTATAAGTCCTCAAGACACCCTCATGACCAACCTCTAGAGTTTGGTGGAAGTGCTCCAATAATTTTTGCTACAATCCATCATTTGCGGGCAGCCGAATACATCCGCGATCCAGCAGCAAACTGCCTCGATTATCCAACTTGGGATGGCACTCCGGATCATCCATCACCTCCTTCAACAATCTGAAAATATCTAGGTTAGATGTACATGCATACCTTAGTTCATCAAGGAAAGGAATAGCGGGAGAAGAATAGGCTACAAGCTCGGCTGTATCGGGTTGGCATGATAGTGCATCCGTCGCTTTATTTTTCATTTTTTTCTTTTATTGAATTTCATAATCATACCCCAGCAATTTTGTGGCCCATCTCTGTTGTGCCGGAGTGTGTATACGCTGTCCCATAAAGTATGGAAGACTCTTTTGATTGGTTTGGATAATGAATCGCCTACCGATCAAATAAGGCCTCTACTTCATCACCGTATGCAGAATTGACAACATCTCTCTCTCGTAGGTCGATAATTGCTGGGATTTTTGTGATAAAGCCTTGCTAAGAAAGGCTATGGGATGTCCTCCTTGCATTAGTATAGCTCCTATGCCAACTCCTGACGCATCACATTCCACAATGAACTCTTTGGTGAAGTCCGGTAGCGCTAAAATGGGCGCCATCATCATTGCTATTTTCAGTTTTTTAAAAACTGTAGTGACTTTATCCATACATTTAAAAGAGTCCTTCTTCAACAAAGAAGTGAGAAGAGCAACGATCTTGCCATACCCGACGATGAAATAGCAATAATATCCGGTTAGCCCTAAATATCCTTGATGACAACTCTTTTGGTTCCTCAAACAATCTAGCAAATTTGTCTAATAAATTAGACAACTCAATTATAGTGTCTAGACTCATTTGAGGCTCATCTCTTGCTGATCCTAGCTGAAGAAGATAGGCCAAATCACTCGCACATGGCAGCCCCACCATAGGTTGCATCGTAGGAATCGGTGGAGATCGAACCCCATCAAGCCACCATAGGTTTCCTTTAAATTTCATTAATATGCTTCGAAAATCAAAAGTGACGAGTCCTAAGTTTTGTAACCATTGAGTGCCAAGGACAATGTCCGCTCCTCGCAGCACCAATTGATACAAGTCCACAATGATGTCATGTCCTTGCACCCGAATATCGATTCAGCGAGACAAGCTCTTCACCTTAAGCTTCGTGCCGTCTCTAATAGCAGTATCAAACCTCATGATCAGTTCAGCATCCAAGTCCAATCTCCTCACTAACCTGTCCACTGAGATGATGTGGCCGAATGATACACTTAGTTAGGATTGCGTTTGAACGCACCCAAAAAGCCCCATCTCTGAATGTACGTTCAATCGCGTTCGAACGCACAATATACGTTCTCTATATTTTCGAACCTAATGCAGGCGTTCACAAGGGCATTCGAACGCGACCCCACTTGCGTTCGAATACGAACTATAGGAATTTTATTTTAATGAAAATAAACACCTAATGCAATAAGAAAAGATCCTAACTAAGTGTATCACAACCATATTGAAATCGGTCGGATTACTACAATATTTACCTATACTAGACCGTGTTTCGGAAGATATTTCTATGGACTTCACAGAGGGTCTTCCGCTGGTATGTGATTATTCCGTTATCTTTGTGGTGGTTGACAGATTGAGCAAGTATGCGCACTTTTCGGCATTGTCACATCCGTTTTCAGCCAAGTTAATGGCTGAAATTTTTGTTAGAGATGTTGCTGGTACATGGTATGCCATGCACGATTATCTCGGACCGTGATAGTGTATTAATGAGTGACTTTTGGACGGAGATTTTCAGATTATAGGGGACTCGATTGAACTTCAGTTCAGCCTACAATTCTTAGACGGACGGCCAAACCGAGTTTGTCAATCAAGGCATGGAGCAGTATCTGAGGTGCTTTGTTGGAGAGATGCCAAGACGATGGTTGGAGTTCTTACCATGGGCAGAGTAGTCTTATAACACTGCCTATCATAGCAGCATTGACATGACTCCATTTGAGTTGGTGTATGGATGCACGACTCTGAGGTTACACGCTTATAATCTAGTGGCATCTGTAGATAGGACGGAGGTGGACTTAGCATTGATGGATAGAGACGCCACATTGAGAAGGTTATGTGCTCATCTTAAACTTGCTCAAAACCGCATGAAGCAAGTTTATGATCGGTAGTTGGGTGTTTGTGAGGGTGCAACCGTATCGACAGATGACCTTATGTCTGATGTGAAACCAAAAGTTAGCACATCCTACTTTGGTCTGTTTCGGGTGTTGGTGCGTATTGGTCTAGTTGTATATCGTTTTGAGCTGCCAGAGGGTCGAGAGTGCACCCTGCCTTTTATGTTTCATTTTTGAGGGAGCGTATTGGAGATCGTGAGATTGTTGGATTGATTCTACCGGAGCCATTGGAGGAGATTGTTGGATCGGTTTTTATTGCATTAGGTGTTTATTTTTATTAAAATAAAATTCTTGTAAGTCGCATTCGAACGCAGGAGGGGTCGTGTTCGAATGCTCTTGCAAATGTCTGCATCAGGTTCGTAAATATAGAGAACGCATATTGTGCATTTGAACGCAATCGGGCGAGTTTAAATGCCCGTGTTCGAACGCCTGCATCGCGTTCGCATAGATAGAGATGGAGCTTTTTGAGTGCGTTCGAACGCGATTGGGCACGTTCGAACGTGATCGATGGGAATCCTCTAGAATTAGGGTTTCATATTGTTTTACGACTTGTTGGCTAGCCTCTATAAATATATGGATGGCAACCAACTTCATTATGAAATTGGATTATTGATTTCTTGCCTCATATTTTCTCTCTAGACTTCTTCCTCCTCCCTCTTCACTATCATTCCACCTCTACAGTTGGCAATGTTTCTTCTAACTTCTAATCTCCCTCGACTGTCGAGCCACCCCTCTTCTTTGGGATGTCGACCACTTCATTCCCTTCATCTACTTCCCTTCATCACATCTACTATCCACCTTCACCTATATCTCAGCTCATCAAGGAAGGAAAATGTAGGAGAAGAATAGGCTACAAGCTCGGCGGTATCTGGTTGGCGCGATAGTGCATCCGACGCTCTTTTTTCATTCCCTTCTTGTATTGGATTTCATAATCATATCTCAGCAATTTTGTGACCCATCTCTGCTGTGCTGAAGTGTATATAAGTTGTCCTATAAAATATAGAAGGCTCCTTTGATCAGTTCGGATAATGAATTATCTACCAATCAAATAAGGCCTCCACTTTATCACCGCATGCAAAATTTCCAACATCTCTCTCTCATAAGTCGATAATTGTTGAGATTTTTATGACAAAGCCTTATTAAGAAAAGTTATGGGACGTCCTTCTTGCATTTGTGTAGCTCCTATGGCAACACTCGACTCATCACATTCCACAATAAACTCTTTGGTGAAGTCCAATAGTGCTAAAACAAGTGCCGTCGTCATTGCTATTTTCAATTTTTCAAATGCTGAAGTGGCTTTATTTGTCCATCTAAAAGAGTCCTTCAACAAAGAAGTGAGGGGAGCAGCGATCTTGCCATATCCGACGATGAAGCGTTGATAATATCTGGTCAACCCCAAAAATCCTCTCAATCCGGTAGTAGTAGTAGGAATAGGCCAAGCGGTCATACATGCAACCTTTTGAGGATCCGCCGCTACACCCTTCGCTGAAATGATGTGGCCTAAATACTCCACTTGTGGTACTCCCCATAGGCACTTGTACTTTTTGATCTTTAATTAGTTTTGCTTCAACAAATTTAGCACATCCTCCAAATGCTGCCAATGCTCTAATTCAGTCCTACTATACAACAAAATGTCGTCAAAAAATACCAAGACATACCTTCGCAAGAGTGGCCGAATATATTATTCATGAGGCCTTGAAAGGTAGCTGGAGTATTGGTGAGACCAAAAGGCATCACCCAGAACTCGTAATGCCCGTCCGGAGTCCGAAATGCAGTTTTGTGCACATTCGCCGGGTGAATTCTAATTTGCCCTCAAGTCAAGCTTACTAAATATAGTCGCCCCTCCAAGCTCGTCCAGCAACTCCTCGATAACCGAAATGGGATACCGATCCTTGACGGTAATAGCGTTTAGTGCTTGATAGTCGACACAAAAACGTCATATCTCGTCTTTTTTTCGCACCAAAAGCACGGGGGATGAATATGAGCTATGACTTGGTTGTATGAGACCTTGCTCCAACATCTCGGCTACTATTTTTGAGATAACTTTTTTTGCACATGTGGATACTAATATGGCCTCACATTTGCCAGTGCAGCCCTGGGTATAATCTCTCTGTAATGGTCTACCGCTCTCCTCAGCGGCAACTCCTGCGGCTCTTCAAATAGCCTAGAAAAGTTATCTAATAAATTAGACAATTCAATGGTAGTACTTGAACTCGTTTGAGGCTCATGTCCTACTAGTCCTAACTGAAGAAAATTGGCCAAATCGTACGCACAAGATAGCCCCATCATAGGCTGCATTGTAGGAATTGGCGTAGACCGAACACCATCAAGCCACACATCTTTGTTTCCTTGTTTAAATTTCATCCACATGCTCTGAAAATCAAATGTGACGAGTCCCAAACTCTATAACCACTGAGCACCAAGGACAATGTCCGCTTCTCACAGCACCAACGGATACAAGTCCATAATGATGTCGTGTCCTTGCACCCGTATACCGACCTAGCGACACAAGCTCTCCGCCTTAAGCTTCGTGCCATCTTCAATAGCAATGTTAAATCCCGTGGTCGGTTCGGCATCCGAACCCAATCTCTTATCTAACCTCTCGTCTAGAAAGTTGTGTATTCCCCGAATCGATGAGGATATGCACATAATGCTTTCTAACGAGTCTGTCTACTCGTAACGTTCTCGGCGTGGAACTACCCGAATATGCATGCATCGATATTTCAGCTTGGATGGCAGGTGTGAGAGTTCGAATGGGGGGTTTGTGCCTCTTCTAACATCGGAAGAAGGTCTCAAAGGTGGTCATGGTCTAGTACTTATAGCCGCTATTTTCGAAACCGCAGAATTTCTAGTCGGCGTTCTAGGTGCAAACTGCCCATCTCGGTTGCCCTAATTGTTTTTCGCTGCCATCCTTAGAGCCCTATGCTTTTGTTCCATCCTTATGGCCTTCTCAAAGGCCTCTTCAAGCGTAGTAGGACATAGAGCACAAACATCCGCTTGTATTTCCTCTCGCAACCTCGAAATAAATGTGCTCATCAATGTCTATTTGGGCCAAGGTGGCTCACAACGACTACTAACTCTTTCAAACTCAGCTTGGTACTCCAATACGGTCGTCCTCTAAACCATCGTGCTTCATGTGGCAGTAAAATCTTCATATGCTGCTATCCCAAATCTACATGTAATCCTCCTATAAAAATTAGCCTATCCGGTAAATCTACCACCATGAATAATCGATTTATACCAATGAAATGTCATTCCTTGGAGGTGAAAGCTTGTCATCTGGACTTTTGTATTTTCCGTTGTACCTTGACAATCAAAATATTGTCCAACTTGAAACATCCAATTCGTTGGATCACCATCTTGAAATTTTGGAAAGTCTAAGCATGCAGTTCTCTCTTGAATAGCATTGTCGGGTTCATGGAAGATCCTTGGTACATATCTAAACCTTTGTGCATGTTGATCACTTTCTTTAAATCCTCGAGCACATCCATCACCATCTCCATAGGGATCAACCTCATCCTCATAGTGCTAATCCTCCTCATCGACGAAGCGCACCAATGCTACACGCCTCTTAGGTTCCACCATCGCCGGTCTTAGGTTTTGTAACGGAGGTGGGGGATGTTGTAAAGGCATAGGTAGGAGGGGATCATTAACACTCATATGACGCACCTAGACCTATGGGGTATTGTTTCGATGAGGTCCCACCGCTGGTCCTTCTTGAAACTTCGTTCGTCGTCGAGGAGATGACGAACCTAATCGATTCACGACATATTCCTTGAATTCATTATAATCTTTTTGCATGTTGTCAACTCTATGCAACAATGTTTGGAACATGCCCCTAAGTTCATCCATATTCGAACCCATGGACATTTGTTGACTCGGTCCTATCGTGGTCGCTCCAAAGGAATTGACCTCACTGTTAGGGTCATCGTGGATTGAGTCTTCCCTTATGGTGCGCTCTCCATAGGTCTCCTTGTTGATGTCATCTTCCTTGTTTCAACTATTAAAGGAGGTCTAAGGTTCGCCTGCTCTAATACCAATTGATGACAAGCTCCAATACCAATTGATGACAAGCTCCAATACCAATTGATGAGATCTGGAATCAAAGATAGGTTACATTATGATTCCTTTAAGATCTGAATGTATTATAAGAATCAGTCCGCGCAATTGTAAAAAAATATTTGTAAACTATTATCTGGTAGTCAAAAAATTATGAAATCAATTGGGTTGAATCCATAACTTCCTTATCTACAACTTTTGTATTTATGCCCTTTGTGGATTAGAACTGTAGCAGGGTCGAAAATACAGAATAACGTGGGTGATTCTGGTGGTAACAGGTGGAGTGGATGTTAGGGTTATGGATAGGTATGGAGATGAGGGTGGAGTGTGGATTTGATTAAAGAAAGTAGACAAAGGGAACGAAGTGGTCGAGATCCCAAAGAAGATTGGTGGCTCAACAGTTGAGGGAGATTAGAAGTTAGACGAATCCTAGAGGATTCCCGTCGATCATGTTTGAATTCGCCCGACCGCGTTTGAACGCACAATATGCATTCTCTGTATTTGCGAATCTGATGCAGGCGTTTGCAAGGGAGTTCTCCTAGGACTAGTGTGAAAAAATAAATCCCTAAACACACGTATGTATCTAACCTCTAGGCAATGATATTTCTCGTTCGCTTAAATAAAAGTCGGAAGAAATATTAAAAACGAAAGTAGAGATGAACGCCAAGATTTTAACGTGGAAAAACCCAAAACGGAAAAAAAACCACGGATCCAAACTCGGATCAAAACCAATCACTATAATAGTAGCAGTTACAAGACTGACTCACAAAACACCCCGTCGATCCAAACGACTTTGTTTCTCTCAGTCTTGATCGCTAGAACCCACGATTCACTGCTTCTTGTGATTGAAGTCCAATCTCAGTAGCCCTCGAGATTAATCTTTCGTCTAGATCACCCTTAAGACGAAAGATTAAATTCTTGTAGATGAGTGGAACATTGTTAGTTGAAGAATCGATGTAGCCTCAAGAAGTCTCCTTCAATAATATTTCTTCAACTCCCTTCAGATAGGGTTTCACAATCCTTATATATGATCTTTAAGGTAGAGACAAATCCGAGTCTTATCCGTACTCATGAACTTTAAGATAGAGCCAACTCCGAGTCTTATCCGTACTCATGATCTTTAAGATAGAGCCAAATCTGAATCTTATCCGTACTCATGAAAGTCCAATATTTTAAAACTTTGTTGGTGTGTTCGAACGGGCTCGAGTGTGTTCGAACGCGACAGCTTGAATTCTTCAGGTTGCGTTCGAACGCGTTTGTGAACGTGGCTCTCTGTCTGTGTGAACGCAGTGCCCGTGTTCGAACGGGTTTGTGAACGCGGCTCTCTGTCTGTGTGAACGCAGATTTCATGTTCGAACTCGTTTGTGAACGCACCGCGTTCGAACTCGTTTGTGAACGCGCCGCGTTCAAACGCGTTTGTGAACGCGGTGTGAACTCAACAGCTTTTCTCCAATAACCTTGCAATTCTTCAGACCAGAGATATTCTAGACTTGTGTAAAGCTCATATACATGTAAAAAATACACTTAGAATATTTTGTACACAATTGCCAACAAATAAAAACCTAACATAGCGCTAAATGCTTACATAACTTGAACTAGAACTTGCCTTATAGGCTTACATGATTTAGAGACTTACATGACTTAATTTGATTTGTATTAGTGGCTTACATGACTTATTTACACTTGTCTTAAGGGCTCACATAATAAAATTAGACTTGCCATAAGGGTTTACATAAGAAATAAGCATAAATCGATTAAAAGATAAATAATGATGCAAATCGAGTTAGCTCGGATCACATCAAGGGGAAATTGAACTTGATGGATGAAGTCTTGTTTTCTTATTTATTCTGCTTATATGGTTTAGTTAGAGTCTAAGTATGTTGGAGTTTTTTAATTAGCTAAGTTCACTTTAGTTAACTTCTGCGTAGTTTTAGGAAAATATTCAGAATATATTCATATGATATCTTAATATGAAACTACTTGGATAAGATCTATAATGTTGTGAACTCCAACTTTCATATTCAAAGTTTATACATATTTGGATTAAATCTTTGGTAGAATGAAGATCAAACCCGATGCTGATTTTATTTCATATTTCTGGATGTGTTTTCTTTGTATTTGGTCTCTTTACGGTCTTTAGGACATGGGATAGCCTATAAATATGTGTCTAGGTAGCCCCTTTTGATTAAACATTGATTATTTCAAGGATTATTTGTCTTTATCTTCATCTTTCTCTCTCCTTTTCTTGCATTTGACTAACTCAAGTTTTGGCCAATCTAGCTTCAATCTAGCAATGTCATTGCTTCCTTCCTCCTCGATTGATCGCCCCCCTTATCCCTGTGGAACGATTCAACTTCTCTCTCATCTTATCTTCCATTTTACTAAGTTATCATCATCACCTACATAATCTGCCCTAGCTTACCACGCAACCTTTACCCAAGGTTATCATCTAATAAACTACATCCTTTGCCCAAAACTCCACCACTAGCATGTTCCTCTTGTTCTTCTCATTGATTTAGACTACTCGCATGCTCCAAATCCACCACCAATTTCATATTCTATGACTTACCCTAACCTAACTATACATAAATTCTAGAATTTAAGTCTAGATTGATTGAACCCCGGATACCTTCTTAGCCAAAATATATCAAATAGCCTCAATCTATCAAGCCCAATGTCCTCATAATATGATCGGACTTGACCTGGTTCATAACAATCCATCATGCTTTGATACATTTAGTTAGGGTCTTTTCTTATTGCATTAGTTGTATATTTAGTTGGGGGCGCGCTTTCGAACGCCTTTGTGAATGCTTGTATCAAGTTCGTAAATACAGAGAATGTGAAATATGTGTTCGAACATAGTCTGACGCATTCAAACGCCACATTCGAACGCCTGCATTGCGTTCACACATATAGAGAACGTCTTTTGTGCGTTCGAACATGATCGACGGGATTCCACTAGGATTAGGGTTAATTATTATTATTAGGGTTTGTTGGCTAGCCTCTATAAAGGTGTGGATGGAAGCCAAAATTATGATGCTATTGGATTATTAATTTTTTGCCTCCTATCTTCTCTCTATTCTCTCTACCCTAACCTCTCTCCTCCCTCTTCATCAACCTACCACCTCTACCGTTAGCAAGGTTTCTCCTAACTTCTAATCTACCCCATCTATCGAGTAAACCCTCTTCTTTGAGATCCCGACCACTTCTTCTCCTTCATCTTTATCACTTAAACAACATCAATCATCCACCTTCATCTCCATTACCATCCATAACCCAAATATCCACTCTACCCATCACCACCACCATCACCCATATTATATCATATTTTCATCCTAGTTGCAGTTATAACCTGCAAAGGTCATACATACAAAAATTGTAGATCAAAAAGTAATGGATCTATTCCACTTAGTTTTGTAATTTTTAGACTATGGGAGAATATTTGGTGAATATATTTTCTCGGTTGTGCGGACTACTTCCTACAATAAATCCAGATCTGGAAAGAATTGTTTCGTAGCCTATCATTGGTATCAAAGCCTATCTTTTGATAGCGTAGAAACCTGTCATTTGATATTGGAGCTAAGCAAACCTCAGACCTCCATTAATGGTTGAAACAAGGAAGATGATGTTAACAAGGAGATGAATGGAGAGCACACCGATAAGGGAAGACTCAAAATCCACGATAACCCTAACCGTGAGGCCGATTCCTTTGGAGCGACAACAGCAGGACCGAGCCAACCAACGTCTATTTGTATGAATATGGGCTTGGCAGATGAACTTAGGGGGATGTTCCAAACATTGATACATAGAGTTGACGCAATACAGAACGATCAAAATGCTTTAAAGGAATATGTCATGAACTGATCGGCTTTGTCATCTCCTCAATGATAATTGGTGCCTCAAGAAGGAACAATAGTGGGACCACACCGAACCGATACCCCATAGGTCTAGATGCGACACGTTAGTATCAATGATCCTCTTTTACCTATAACTACACATCATCCCCTACCTTCATTACAAAACCCAAGACTGGCGGTGGTGGAATCCGAGAGGTGAGCGGCACTAGTACGCTTCGTCGAAGTGGAGGATTGGCACTTTGAGAATGGGGTTGATCCCTTCGGAGATGGTGATGGACGTGCTCGAGAATTTAGAGAAGGTGATCAACATGCACAAAGGTTCAGACCTGAACCGAGGATTTTTTACGAACCCAACAATGCTATTCGGGGGAGAACCGCGTGCTTGGACTTTCCAAAATTCTAAGACGGTGATCCAACGGATTGGGTGTTTCAAGTTGAATAATACTTTGATTGTCAAGGGACAGCGGAGGACGCAAAGGTCCAAATGGCAATCTTTCACCTCCATGGAACGACATTACATTGGTATAGATCGGTTATTCATGGTGGAGAATTTATTGGTTCGGCTGACTTTCGTAGGAGGATTACACGCAGATTTGGGATAGCGACATATGAAGATTTTGCTGCCATATTAATCAAGATGGTTTAGAGGACGACCGTATTGTAGTACCAAGCTGAATTTGAAAGAGTTAGTAGTCATTGTGAGCCACCTTAGCCCGAACCAACATTGATGAGCACATTCATTCAGGGCTATGGGATGAGATACATGCAGATGTTTGTGCTCTTTATCCTACCACTCTTAAGGAGGCCTTTGAGAAGGTCGTGAGGATAGAGCAAAAATATAAGGCCCTCAAGATGGCAGCAAAAACAAGTTGAGGAAGGCGTGGAGAATGATATCCAAGCTGAAATATCGATGCCTGCATATTCAGGTACTTCTACACCGAGGATGTTACGGGCAGACGGACTCGTTAGAAAGCATTGTGTGCACATCCTCATCGATTCCGAGAGTACACACAACTTTCTAGACGAGAGGTTAGTGAGGAGATTGGGCTTGGATGCTAAACCGACTACGAGGTTTGATGCTGCTATTGGAGATGGCACGAAGCTTAAGGCAACGAGCTTGTGTCATCGGATCAATATACGAGTGCAAGGACATGACATCATTATGGACTTATATCCATTAGCGCTGCGATGAGCGAACATTGTCCTCGGCACACAATGGTTACAAAGCTTAGGACCCATCACTTTTGATTTTCGAAGCATGCGAATGAATTTTAAGCAAGGAAACAAAGATGTGCGGCATGATGGCGTTCGATCTCCATTGATTCCTGCGATGCAGCCGATGGTGGGGCTGCCATGTGCTAGTGATTTAGCCTATCTTCTTTAGTTAGGACCAGTAGAAGACGAACCTCAAATAAGTCCAAATACTATCATCGAGTTGTCTAATTTATTAGACAAATTTGCTGGACTATTTGAGGAACCAAGCAGTTGCCATCAAGGAAAACGACGGACCACTACATAGAGATTGTGCTCGGGGTTGCATCAGCGAATGTGAGGCCATATCGGTATCCACATGTGCATAAGGAAGTTATCTCCAAGATGGTAGCCGAGATGTTAGAGAAAAGCCCTATTCAACCAAGTCATAGTTCATACTCATCGCCCGTGCTATTGGTGCGAAAAAAGGATGGGACATGACGTTTTTGTGTCGACTATCGGGCACTAAACGCTATCATTGTCAAGGACCGGTACCCTATTCTGACTATAGAGGAGTTGCTGGACGAGCTTGTAGGGGCGACTATATTCAGCAAGCTTGATTTGAGGGCCGAGTATCATCAAATTAGAGTTCACTCGGCGGATGTGCATAATACTACATTTCAAACTCTGGACGGGCATTACGAGTTCCGGGTGATGCCTTTTGGTCTCACCAATGCTCCAACTATTTTTCAAGGCCTCATGAATGATATATTTCGACCTCTATTGCGAAGGTATGTTTTGGTATTCCTTGACGACATTTTGGTGTATAGTATAACTGAATTGGAGCATTTGCGGCATTTGGAGGATGCGCTGAATTTGTTGAAGCAAAACCAACTGAAGATCAAGAAGTCCAAGTGCCTATGGGGAGTATCACAAGTGGAGTATTTAGACCACATCATCTCAGCGGAAGGTATAGCAGCAGATCCTCAAAAGGTAGCGTGCATGACCGCTTGGCCTATTCCTACCACCACTATAGGATTGCGAAGATTTTTGGGGTTGACCAGATATTATCGCCGCTTCATCGTCGGATATGGTAAGATCGCTACTCCTCTCACTTCTTTGTTGAAGGACTCTTTTAGATGGACGGATGAAGCCAGTCCTTGAAAAACTAAAAACAACAATGACGACGGCGCCCGTTTTAGTGCTATCAAACTTCACCAAAGAGTTTATTATGGAATGTGATGCGTCGGGAGTTGGCATAAGAGCTGTACTAAGGCAAGGAGGACGTCCCATTGCCTTTCTTAATAAGGCTTTATCACAAAAGTCTCAGAAATTATTGACTTACGAGAGAGAGATGTTGGCAATTCTGCATGCGGTGACAAAGTGGAGGCCTTATTTGATCGGTAGGCAATTCATTATATGATACGATCTCCCCTTTTGGCCAAGGCTCGATCTATTCTGAATTTTCAGATCTGAACAGGATATAATATGAAACTTTGGAAATAGATCCCAAAAAATACCACTGTCAGATTGACGTGAGATTTTAATCTGTTGTAGCCCCAAAAAAGAGCTTTCCAACAAATCAAGCTTTAGGCGAATCAGAGGTTAGGATCTCGAAATATCGTCCGATTAGTGGACGAACATCGAGGAGTCTGTCTTAGGATCTGTGGATGGAGGCACGAAATCCTTAGTGATGGTGGAGGTTGGTCGACCAGCGTTAATGGAGTGGCATCGATGAATAAGTAGTGTTGGAAGGGTTATGGGTGATGGAAGGGTTAGGGCAAAATGATGGATAGATTGGAAGAAAGGAAAGGAGTAAGAGACTAGAGTGATTGGCCGGTCGAGGGAGGCTAAAAGCGGCGACGCCGGGGAATGAGAGAATAGGAGAGAAGAAGATGAAGGAGACAAGGCAAAACTCAATTCATTCAATAATGATTCCATGGTTGCCATCCACACCTTTAGAGGCTAACCAAACAATTCAAAAATGGCAATTATTAACCCTAAAACAGTAGATTTTTCGCCAACACTATTCGAACGCCGCTGATCGCGTTCAAACGCACATTGTTCGCACTCTCTGTAAGTGTGAACGCGATGCAGGAGTTCGCAAGTGCGTTTGAACGCAGCATTCGAACACACATTTCGCATTCTCTCGATGTGTGAATCTGATGCAGACGTTCACAAGCGCGTTCGAACACACTCCACCCACGTTCGAATGCGGCATACAGAAAACTTATTTTTTTTTAGAATTAAACATTAAAACAAGAAACAAAGACACCCCTAAAGTGTATCCATGCTCGAGACGACATCGGTGAAGTCCGAATTGTACCAATCCACCATGCTTCTGCAACCTTGTCCTCAAGGTTTGAAATTAGGGAAGTGATCTTTGAACTCTGACTGAAGCTCCTCCATGATTTGATCCTCTGCATTGGTTCCCCACATATTTGAAAATAGAGGAAGGGTTGGTGCTGAAAAGGAGGCGAGCTCACTTGTGTCCGGTTGGCTCGAAAGGGCATCGGCTGCTCGATTCTCGATCCCCTTTTTGTAGACTAGTTCGTAGTCATACCCAAGGAGTTTCATGACCCATCGTTGCTGTCCTGGGGTGTGCACATGTTGCTCCATGAAGTAGGGTAAGCTACGCTGGTCCGTGCAGATAGTAAACCGTTGGCCAATAAAGTAGGGTCGCCATTTGGTGATGGCGTGTAGAATTGCTAGCATTTTGCGCTCGTAGGTGGATAGCTATTGCGACCGATTTGACAATGCCTTGCTCATATATGCCATGGGCCTGCCCTCTTGCATCAAAACTGCTCCAATGCCCTCACCCGAAGCATCGCATTCCACCATGAAGGGCTTACTGAAATCCGGTAGGGCCAAAACCAGTATAGTAGACATGGCTGTCATCAATACTTTGAAGGCCTTTGTCACGCCTTGCCTGTCCATTGAAACCCTCCTTTCCTGAGTAAGGAGGTCAACGGGGCAACAATCTTGCCGTAGTTGGCAACGAATCGCCGGTAGTACCCCGTCAACCTAAGGAATCCCCTTAATTCCTACTGATTAGTGGGAATCGGCCAATCCACCATATTCTTAATTTTGCTTAGATCGGCTTCCACTCCTCTCACTGAGATCATATGACCCAAGTACTCCACTCGTGGCTCACCCAAAAGGCACTTGCTCATCTTGACTTTTAACTAGTTTTGTCGCAAGATATTCAACAGCTCATGCACATGTCGCAAGTGCTCGCTCCAATTCCTGCTATACACTAGAATATCATCAAAGAAGATGAGCACGTACCAACGCAAGAGCGGGCGGAAAAGGTCATTCATCAGCCATTGGAAGGTAGCCGGTGCATTGGTGAGCCCAAACGGCAAGGATTATGGGTAATGAAAGTATTAGGGCAAAGTGATAGATAGATTGGAAGAAGGGGGAGGAGTGGGCTGCCCCTAAGGACTAGGGTGATTGGTCGGTCGAGGGAGGCTAGAATCGGCGACGCTGGGGAACGAGAGAACGGGAGAGAAGAAGAAAAAGGAGACAAGGCAAAACTCAATTCATTCAATAATAATTCCATGGTTGCCATCCACACCTTTAGAGGCTAACCAAATAATTCAAAAATGGCAATTATTAACTCTAAAATAGTAGATTTTAGCCGACCGTGTTCGAACGCGCTCGATCGCGTTCAAACGCACATTGTTCGCACTCTTTATATGTGCGAACAGGATGCAAGCATTCACAGGCGCATTTGAACACACATTTCGCACTCTCTGGATGTGCGAACCTGATGCAAGCATTCACAAGCGCGTTCGAACGCAATCCACTCGCATTTGAACGCGACATACAGAAAGCTTATTTTTTATAAGAAACAAAGTCACTCTTAAAGTGTATCCATGCTCGAGACGAACTCGGTGAAGTCCGAATCATATCATTATACAAACCGATCAAAAGAGCCTTCCATACTTTTTGGGACAGCGTATACACACTCCGGCACAATAGAGATTGGTCACAAAATGATACAATCTCCCCTTAGGCTAAGGTTCAATCTCTTCCAATTCTCTGATCTGGACTAGATCTGGTATAGAATTTTGTGATAAGATCTAGAAAGATCTCGCCGTCAGATCGATGTGAAATTTGGATATATTATAGACCCATAAAAACGCTTTCCAGCAAATTAAGTTTTAGGCAAATCGAATGTGGGGATCTCGAGATATCGTTCGATTAATGGACAAACATTAGGTTGGTCTGTTTAGGATCCATGGATTGAGGCACGAAATCCTAGGTGATGGTGGTTGGATGCGGACCGACGTTTGTGGGGTGGCACCGGTGAAAAGTGGTGATGGAAATGTTATAATTGATGAAAAGGTTAGGGCAAATGTTGAATAGATTGGAAGAAGGGGGAGGAGAAGGCCGCCCCTAAGGGTCTAGAGTGATTGGCCGATCGAGGGAGGTTAGAAACGGCGTCGCCGGGGATTGAGAGAACAAGAGCGAAGAAGATGAAGGAGGCAAGGCAAAACTCAATTCTTCAATAATGACCTCTGGTTGCCATCCACATCCCTTTTAGAGGCTAACCAAACAACTCAAAATTAACCCTAAACAATACAATTTCACCGATCGCGTTCGAATAATGACCTCTTCTTTGGATTTACGAACGTGATGTAGGCATTTGAATGCGAAATTGAACGTGCCTATTTCTCATTTCTCTGGATTTACGAACACAATGTAGGCCTTCACAGTGTGTTCGAACGCGACGTTCGAACGTACAATGCACACTCTCACAACCCGTTCACAACCGCGTTTGAATACGACTTACAGAAAACTTATTTTCTTTGAAATTAACCATTAAAGCAAGAAACAAAAACACTCCTAAAGTGTATCCATGCTCGAGACGACATCAGTGAAGTTTGAATCGTATCAATCCACCATGCTTCCGCAACCTTGTCCTCAATGTTTGAAATTTGGGAAGCGATCTTTGAACTTTGACTCCAGCTCCTCCATTGTCTGATCTTCTGTATTGTCTGATCTTCTGTATTAGTTCCCCACATATCTAAAAATAGAGGAAATATTGGTGCTGAAAAAGAGGCAAGGTCACTTGTGTCCAGTTGTCTCGAAAGGGCATCAGCCGCTCAATTCTCGATCCCCTTTTTGTAGACTAATTCGTAGTCATACCCAAGGAGTTTCGTGACCCACCGTTGTTAGGTTGGGGTGTGCACACGTTGCTCCATGAATTAGAGTAAGATACGCTGGTCCGTGCGGATAGTAAACCATTGGCCAATCAAGTAGGGTTGCCATTTGACAATGCTTTGCTCATACATGCCATGGGTCTGCCCTCTTGCATCAAAACTGCTCCGATGCCCTCACCCGAAGTATCGCATTCCACTACAAAGGGCTTGCTGAAATCCGATAGTGCTAGAACCGGAGTGGTAGACATAGCTGTCTTCAAGGCTTTGAAGGCCTCCGTCGCCTTGCCCGTCCATTAAAACCCACCTTTTCTAAGTAAGGAGGTCAGTGGGGCAGCAATTTTGCCGTAGTTGGCAACAAATCACCGATAGTACCCCGTCAACCCAAGTAATCCCCTCAATTCCCGCTGATTAGTAGGAATTGGCCAGTCCACCATATTCTTGGTCTTGCTTAGATCAGCTTCCACTACTCTTGCTGAGATTATATGCCCCAAGTACTCCACCCGTGACTCTCCCCGAAGACACTTGCTCATTTTGACTTTTAATTAGTTTTGTCATAAGATTTTTAATACCTCCCGCACATGCCGCAAGTGCTCGCTCCAATTCCTACTATACACTAGAATATCGTCAAAGAAGACGAGCACGTACCGACGCAAGAGTGGGTGGAAAAGGTCATTCATCAGCCCTTGGAAGGTGGTCGGTGCATTAGTGAGCCCAAACGGCATGACTCGGAACTCATAGTGGCCATCGTGAGTTCAAAACGTCGTTTTGTGCACATCTTCCAAGTCGATGCGAATTTGATGGTACCCCACTCTTAAGTCAAGTTTGCTGAAGTAGGCCGACTCTATGAGTTCATCCAGCAACTCCTCAATCACCGGTATTGGATACTGGTCCTTGACGGTAATTACATTCAAGGCTGGGTAGTCGATGCAAAACCGCTAACTCCCATCTTTCTTCCGAACCAGCAGCACCAGCGACGAGTAGGCACTTCTACTCGGTTGAATAATTCCTTGCTCGAGTATTTCCACTACCAATTTACTAATCTCTTTCTTTTGGACATGCGGGTACCGATAGGGCCGGACATTTGCTAGTTTAGCCCCTAGAATGATCTGGATGCGATGGTCGTGCCAATGGGTCAACGACAGTCCTCGGGGTTCCTCGAAGAGATTCTTGAACTCCTGCAGTAGCTCTTGCATGTCAGCAGCTATTTCCCTTTGTGGTGGATGTTCTGGTTCAGTAACAGCCATTTGCAATAGTAGAGCTCAGTCCCCTGCACAAGGAAAGCCCACAAGTGGTTGCAATGTCGGCCCTTGCCGCGGTTGAATTCCATCTAACAGCACCATTCGACCATTCCTCCGAAATATCAGTGTGAGGTTTGAGAAATCAAATGTTACGGGCCCCAAGCTTTGAAGCTATTGAGTTCCCAAAACAAACCTCGTAAGGCCAATGGATAAAGATCTAATGTGAAAGTTTAGCCTTGCACCTTCAATTTCACACCTCCACAAATAAAATCCGCTCGTAATGTGGTGCCATCTTCAATCGTCACATCGAACCCTTCCGTGGGTTCCGAGTTGAGCCCAATCTTCCTAAAGAGCCTCTTGTCGATGAAGTTGTGAGTGGACCCGATGTCAATCAAGATTCTCACTATGATTTTCTTGACTACACCGTTCACCCGCAAAGTCTTTGACGCAGCTGTCCCCGAATAGGCGTGGAGGGAGATTTCGGCTATCATGTCCTCCACGGGTTGCTCCTCAGCTTCTTCTCCTTGATGTCCAGCCACACCTTCATTTTCAGTTGCAAACTCATCCTCAGCCTCCTCTAATCCGTCGATTAGTATCACCGATCCCATCGGTTTAGCGCAGCGATGCCCGGATACAAACTTCTCATCACAACGGAAGCATAGGCCTTTGGCTCTTCATTCCTCCACTTGAGCAGGTGTGAGTGCTCGTCCTAGACCTCTAGGTGCATACTTCACATTTTGGGATGGCTTCAAGGGTGCTCGAGGAGGCACCATCGCAGCAGCGGTTCTCGGTACTCCAATAATTTTTCCCGCCGCTATTGTTGGTTGAGCTTGATTGCGGCTCCCTTGGCTCGTCCAACTCTGTTTCAGGTGTAACTTCATGGCCCTATGTTTGTCTTCCATAAACACCACATCTTCGAAGGCCTCCTTTAAGGTTCTAGGCCATAAAGCCCTCACATCGACTTGTATGTCTCCTCGCAGCCCGGAGATAAAGGTGTTGCAAAGTTGCTGATCCGTCCATGGTGGATAACATCGGCTACTTATCCTCTCAAATTCTTCGTGGTATGCCCCAACCGTGGTCTTTTGCACTGTCTTTGAGAGGAGAGCATCAAAGTCTTCATACCCCGACGCTCCAAATTGCCGTGTGATATTGGTGCAAAAGTCAGCCCAAGTTTTGATAGCCTCAATGGCATTGGCTGCTCAAAACTAATGAAGTGCCACATCCTTAAGGTGGAAGCTCGTAAGCGTCACCTTGTATTCTTCCGTCATACCTTGGTATGCGAAGAATTGCTTTGTCCTATACAACCAATCGATCGGGTTGCCACCTTTAAACTTAGGGAATTCGAGACGCACGATTTGTCCCCGCAACCGTTTCCCCCTCCTCTATTGGGAGAATCTCTTCTTCATTATCTCGCCGTGCAGCTATGGCTCTGGTTGTCATCATAGGAAGCGTGTGTCCGAGGAACGGTGTCTCTAATACCATCTTGATACGGTCTCCCCTTTTGGCTAAGGTTCGATCTCTTTCAATTCTCATATCTGGACAAATTTTGGCACAGAACTTTGTAAATAAATCCTAAAAGATGTCGTCGTTGTAAATAAATCTTCCAATTCTCATATGTTGTAGCTCTAGAAAAGAGCTTTTTAAAAAATCAAGTTTGAGGTGAATCAGATATGGGGATCTCGAGATATTATCCGATTAGTAGACGAACATTAGGGCGGGTCTGATCAGGATCCATGGATGGAGGCACGAGGTCCTAAATGATGATGGTTGGTGGTGGTCTAGCGTTAATGGGGTGGCACCGGTGAAAAGTGGTGGTGGAAAGCTTATGGTTGGTGGAAGGGTTATGGTTGATGGAAGGGTTAAGGCAAGTGTTGGATAGATTGGAAGAAGAGGGAGGAGAGAGCCACCCCAAAGGGACTAGGGTGATTAGTCGGTTGAGGGAGGTTAGAAGCGGCGTCGTCGAGGATCAAGAGAACGAGAGCGAAGAAGATAAAGGAGGCAAGGCAAAAACTCAATTCATCAATAATGACTCTATGATTGCCATCCACATCTTTTAGAGGCTAACCAAACAATTCAAAATTAACCCTAAATAGTATATTTTCGCCGACCGCGTTCGAACGCACCTAATTCGCTCTTCCCTAGATTTGCGAACGCGATGCAGGAGTTTGAATGCGTGTTCGAATGCGCATTTGAACGCACATGTTTCCCACTTCTCTAGATTTGCGAACGCGATGTAGGCATTCATAGCGCGTTCGAATCACAATTCACACTCTCTGGATGTGCGAATGTGATGCAAGCGTTCACAACCACGTTCGAATGCACTCCACCCGTGTTCTAACGTAATATATAGAAAACTTATTTTCTTAGGAATTAAACATTAAAACAAGAAACAAAGACACCCCTAAAGTGTATCCGTGCTTGAGACGACATCGGTGAAGTCCGAATTGTATCAAGTTCCATCTTCTCCCAAAATTGCTCGGCCTCCTCTGGTCCTTCATTTTCAATTTGTGCCCCAGTGAATACTTTTCATTACAATAGAAGCATAGACTTTTAGCCCTTCGATCTTCCACTTGGACTAGAGTAAGTCATCATACGGGGCCCTTAGAGGTCCTCTCTCCTCTAGAAAAAGCCTTATAGTGAGACGATCCTCAGCTGGAGTGATATGAGTTGTCGATGGGTGTCTCCCGCCTTTAATTCAATCCAACTGCTCCATGACATGTTCCGAAGCTCCCTTAGCTTGTCTTCTATTATTCGAGTAGTGGAGAAAGCCTCTAGTAGGGATCATGGATGGGCAACCTTCCCTTCAATTTGAATGTCCTATCGGAGGCTAGAGATAAAGGTGCTCTAATACCAAATTGTTACGAATGACTAGAGTCAATCTGTAATAAAGGAGTGTAGGCTTCAATTAGGGTGAATGATAGTAGATGAAGAGGATGGAAGGAGGGATGATGGTATTGGTAATGGTGAGAAAGATAATGGGCAGCGATGATAGTGATGAAGGGAGATTAATTTACTTATACTCTTAAGTTATTTTACTCTTACTCCTAAGATAAATTCAATGATAAATAAGTTTTCAATGCAAGATGATTAATCAAAGGAGTATAACTCCTCTATATATAGAGATCGAGTACAATGAGTCCTACTAGAACTAGCCCTAAGGCTTACACGACTCAAACTAAGACTTGCCTTATAGGCTTATATGACTTAATTGGATTTGCCATAGAGGTTTATATGACTTAATTGAATTTGCCATAGAGGTTTATATGACTTAATTTGACTTGTCATAGAGATTTATATGACTTAATTAGACTTGCTATAGAGGTTTATATGACTTAACTAGACTTAGTTTACGAGCTTACATAACATAATTAGACTTGCCTTAAGAGCTTACGTAAGAAATAAGCACGAATCAATTAAAAGATAAATAGAATCAATCCATGGAGCCCAATATTCTCATGATGTGGTCGGACTTAACTCGGTTCGTATTAGTTAAGGGGGGTAGTAGGACGAGAAGGTAGGCGGCTTAGTCGGCCAAGGGTGGTGGATAGCCAAGTATGGTGATGGTCGAACAAGGGAGGATGTAGATTGAGAGAAAAATAGACCAACTAAGATTTCAATAATCCAAAGCTATCCAATTCAGGTGCATACCACAATATTTATATATGGCTCCTTGACTTGACTCAGTTTGCCAAAATGAACAAGCACAAATCTAACTATTCCACCTAAGCAACAACTCATCCACATAAGCAATGATTAATACACATAAGTAAATGACTAGAAAATAAATGCACCTATCATAGGGTCTAAACTGCAAGAGCAAACTAATAGGCAATTACAAAGATTAAATAATAGATAACTAGTCGGGGGCTGAATGTAAGTCCTAAAATTTATTTTTAGCCTCATTTTGGGTCAGTAATTGAACTGCTTTTTACTTCCAAGTAGATGTGTCTATTGATGACGAGTCCTTTTGGAGACAACTTTTTAATCGAATTAACACACTCATTCTTCATGGTTATTTATTTTTCATAAATAGCATTGCTGATTCTGTATAAATTTTCCTCACTAAATTCATTTGAGCCTTCCACATTTCGGAGAGAATATTGCACTATCCTAGTTTGACAAGTCACTCGAAGAGTAGCTTCTTTTTATGTGCAAGGTAATCGTTGTGTTATATAAGATCGAAATCTAATACTTTAGAGGTAACCAGTAGAGAGCGTTTTAAGGATATAATGTTTATTACTAGACTCATCTTATACAACTTACTATATTATGTTATTTGTGAGTTCTTTTAATTTATTTAATTATTTTATTTGACTCAGCTTTTGTGATATTTGAATTTAGATTGTTACCATCAACACTGATAACATGACCATCAACAATACGTTCTTGTAGCATACTACCCAGGAACTAAACTTGCAAAGCAAATGGACTACATAAGACAATGGAATGCCAATAAAGGAAGCTAAATTTTATTCATACGTATGATCTTGAAGAATTACAATTAACCCAACTGTTGTCTAATTCTTTTTTTGCAATTCTTTAGCTGCAGTGCTTTCAGAGTTCATCTTTGAGAGAAGCTCTGCTCTTGTTTGAATGGTTTGGCGAAGTCTTGATGGGGTAAGAAGGCTCCATGGCAATACCACAGAGCCCTTCTTCAGCCTGGATTCCGCGCTCCATTCTTATGTAGCCCTTCTCTCCCCAGTCGGGTCCCCATGAGTTCTTCACAGTCCAGTACTTTGTCCCATCTTGGGTTGTTCCGTATCCTACTATTGCAACTCCGTGGTCCAACTCTGTTCCACAGTCTCCAGTGAAAACACCCTGTCAAAAAATTAGAAGCATTAAAAGTTAGTGGCGAAGTGCCAATGATGTAATTGACAATGGGCCTATTAGGTCAAACCAATATCTAACAAAATAGTATGTAAGCAAGAATATTCCACTAGAGATATTAAATTCACCTATTAAAATGAGTAAAATACACTTTAGGACTAGAACCCATTTAACTTGAGTTCGTATTGAACTTCTTTGTTATGTTGACTAACCACCAAATCAAGTTTGTAGACAAACCTCTGAATAGAACTGGAAAGCCGTGCCACTTGCTTCAATGGCAACAGAGACAGGCTGGTTGGCCACAGCTTTCATTAGAGCTTCCTCGTCATTCGCAGGGACGTTCACGTGCCCGTCGATCACAACCATCGGAGAATTCTGTTACGTGTATAATTACTAATGTAAATATCATTCATCAGATAACAAGAATAACCTTCTCTCTAACTAATAACACATGTGTTGCTTTTGGTGTCAGCGTAGTAATTTGAAAACGATTTCAACTCTTCTAGCTATTTCACTATTCTATAAAAATCTTAATTATTAGTACCTTCGAGACATCGCATGTTCCATCATCCGCCAGGTAGGGATAATCTTCCTCCAATGTTATCCCTCCGTTCCTCTTAATGAACTCAAAGGCATACTCCATTAGACCTCCATTGCATCCATTGTTGTCACTGGTGTCACAATCTATAAGCTCTTGCTCAGATAAGGAAACGAGTTTCTTGGTTTTGATCTGATTTATGCCCTCCACCGCCACCACCGTCGAGAAAGCCCAACAGCTCCCTAGATGATTATAAAACTCTCAGCTCATATATATATATATATATATATATATATATATATATATATATATGTATATATATATATATATATATAATCTAACATTTTAATACGGTAAAGATATGACGAGGGCTTATTAGACTATTTTTCTTATGCAATTATGTGAAATACGAGCGGCCAATTTTTCAGGGGAAGGCCATTGTCGCTGTGTCATTGCTTGCAAATAAAAGAGTTAGCTTGCATGCGCATGTTCTCTTACCGCATTGCCCTTGATCCTTGACGGCGGTAACTGCGCCATTTTGCCTCCAATCCACCGAAGCAGGGAGATCCCGGACGCTTTCGTACGTGAAGCTCTCCGAACCGCGCGGCCTTCCGCGTCGCATCCTATGGTGATGGACCTTAGAACCAGCGTAAGTCCTCCTGAACTCTTCCTTTGTCATGTCTCCAAACTTGTTGAGCTTGAGTTTGTAGGGCTTGTCCTTCTTATTGAACTCATGGATGAACTTGACGTTCTCCTTGAACACATTGAACCTCTTGTTCTTCTCGTCGAGGTCCCTCGACACCGTGTGGTGGCTCCGCCATCTCTCGTACAAGTTCCATAGGCTCTCCTCCGATGCAACGTCCTTCTCCTCAAAGGGAAAGCTCCGGGATGGTGCGAAAGCTAGGGCTGATACTACGGCCAAGAGCAACAGAGTACTTTTCTCCATTATGGCAATGGATTTAGTTAAGTTGAGTAGTTGTGGATCCTAGGGTATCGAGATAGTGGAGTCTTATAGGGAGGAGGAGAACTATTAAAGGCTGTGTCGAGTAGCAAAGAGGTTAAGATGGTTAGTGTTGCTTGTGGGAAACAATAATCTTTTGAACTAAAATGGAGTGGTAGATGGTGATGAAGATGGCCACGCTTGGGAAGAGTAGCAAGGTAAGGCTCTCTATAATTGTTTCTCTTGGTGTGCAAGGAAGAGTTTGGGAGACCCACATGGAGATACAGTGACATGCAAATTGTGATTAAGCGTCCAAACACATTATAGACATTCTTAGCAGTTTCTCTCTCCATTTTCACAATTATTGCAATTAATACATAATGGAATATGGTTATTAATAAGGCTTATAATCAGTTAAATATGCCTGTCAAATAAGAAGAGAAATTCTACATAATTACATATCATAATATTTGTAAGGCTTAAGTACAAATTACCCTCGGGTTTAGGCGTAAAATCAAGGCGTCCAAAGAATTAGACATATTGCACTCAGACCGGCTAGGATTCCAAGCGCGCGGCAAGTTACCCTATTCCTAAATGCTGCACTATATGGACAAAAAAGGAAAGATGTACTAAATATATAGTTAGTTGTTCAAACAATATTAGAATAAACTTCGGCATGCAAGTGGATATATGTCAGACAGATGGGTGTTAGTAATTACAGTCTCTAAGTTGACGCAAGACCAAATTGACTTAACATCTACATCTACATTTCAATAGCAAAGAGTGTCCTACAAGCAACCACTTCTTGGTCTGTTACGTACAAATGCAGCTAATGAAACCAATTCAGTCGCGTAAAGTTGAAATCAGTTGTAACTGCCGAAAGATGTACTCTATTCAATATCCAGTCTTCCACACTTTTACCTCCTAAGGCTAAGGTAGGTGGGTTTCACACACAAAATGAAGAGGTAATTAACACTGACATCAGATTTAGAAATTAATAAAAGATCTACTAGCTATCTTGGATGTTAAAAGAACCTCTGAATATAGCATTGATATTTTTAGCTCTTTTCTTCTCTGCTAATTCCGAGAACTTCCATTATATGGCTAAGCATCTTCACATTTTAAAATAATTACAATTAAGCGTTTTCCGCGCATTTCGAAGTTCGTGGGATGTGTGACAACTATTCTTTCGTGTTCGAAACATGACGTGAAAAAAGTAATGCTCGTCCCAGAAGTTTTCGTACACACTGAAAGTTCGATTCTTCTTTTTAGTCACACAATTAGGGTGAAGAGAACAAGTGTAATATGGGTGCTATTTGATTTCTTATATAATTTATATATATATATATATATATATATATATATATATATATATATATATAAAGAGATACATGTTTATTTAAATTTTGTATCTAGAGAAATAAATAAATTACTTCTAGATTATATTTCATAACACTTTATTTGTTAAATAAATGTTTAGTTGGTTGTACCTCATAATATTATATTATGATGATTACCATGGATAAGTAAATAATAAAATAATTTTGAAAAATGCATACTTGACAAAAATAAGGACAATTTGCACCTAAATCAAAATGATTTATGATTTTACCTCACTAATCATTTTAGGTTTTCTTTGCAACTTTACCCAAACTATTTTAAAAGTACCAAAATTAACCCTTCACGGACTTTGAGGATATATTCTTACATTAAATGTGAGGAGATATTATTTGAAAATCACGTAAAAATAGATTTTTTTTTTCTCTAATTCTCTCTCTCTCTGGTGGGAATAAAGTAAAACATCTTATGAATATAGTTTTTATAACCCTTATTCTCCATATTGCAAACCATCTAAGACCCTAATATCTTCTCTACCGGTGAGAGCTCTCCCCTTCTCAAAACAACCATTGTTTGCGATTAATAGAAAACACAATAGTGTGCGTAGCAGAGGCTTTCCTATCCTTCACTGAGGAATTGGAGAGCATCAAGCTTATACATGTCTCTTCCTTAATTTTGTTTCACATTTTGTATATAATATTAAATTTCTTGTTAGTGAATTGGTGTTGGAATTCGAAGAAAAGAAAAAGGGTTGGTTGGAAGAGGTATTCATTTTAGATGTGATTAGAGATTCTTCAAGATTTTGGATGTATGTTCATTCACTTGTCAGATTTTTTATATGAATGATTTTTTTCATAAATTTAGAAGCTCTTATTTGTGCTTTTTACATAAATTTTGAAGTCTTTTTTTTAATGGAGAATGGCTGGTAATTGAGATGCCATGCAAACGTATTAACCTTTTATTGGAACATGAAAAACCATGATACACTTACTTAGGATTTTTTTTATTATATTAGTTATTTATTTTTATTAAAATAAAATTCTTATAGGTTACGTTCGAATGCAAGAGGGGTCGCGTTCGAACGCCCTTGTAAATACCTGCATTAGGTTCGCAAATACAGAGAACGCGGTCGGGCAAGTTTGAACGCTCGTGTTTGAACGCCTACATCGTGTTCGCACATACAGAAATTGAGTTTTTGGTGTGTTCGAACGCGATCGGCGAGAATCCTCTAGAATTAGGGTTACATATTGTTTTAAGACTTGTTGGCTAGCCTCTATAAATATGTGGATGGCAGCCAACTTTATTATGCTATTGGATTATTAACTTTTTGCCTCCTATCTTCTCTCTAGACTTCTCCCTTCTCCTTCTTCACCATCTTTCTACCTCTACCGTTGGCAAGGTTTCTCCTAACTTCTAATCTCCCTTGACTGTCGAATTGCCCCTCTTCTTTGGGATCTTGACTACTTTATTCCCTTCGTCTATATCCCTTAATCACATCCACTATCCACCTTCATCTCCATACCCATCTATAACCCTAACATCCACTTTACCTGTCACCATCACCATCACCCACGTTATTCCGTGTTTTTGTCATAGTTGCAATTTGAATCTACGAAAGGCATAAATACGAAAGTTGTAGATCAGGAAGTTATGAATCTAATACACTTAGTTTCATAATTTTCTGACTACAAAAGAATATCTGACAAATATTTTCTCACTTTTGCACGTACTAATTCCTATAATACATTCAGATCTTGAAGAAATCGTTGCGTAGCCGATATACAAGAACCCATCAAAGCAGTATCAGAGCTTATCAAATTGGTATTAGAGCTTATCATTGGTATCAGAGCTTATCATTGGTATCAGAGCTTATCAAATCAAAACTAAGTTTTTCTTAGTAATCTATAATAATTATAATCAGAGTAATATTTAATGTTTTATTATATATTATTGTATTATTCTATTACATTTGGCAATTTATGTAAAAACGATTCCTTTTTATACTTAACCTACTATAAACGCAATTCTTACAGAGCTCCACTGTGTTTGTTATTAGTTTATTCCACTATACTTATCCAACCATTGACACCTATTTATAATGGTCTGTGAAAAGATAGTATAGTTGCATTACAACTCTTTAAATAGTGCAAAATATAGAAAAGATGCGAATGTTATTGTACGTAATTTTAATATACTTTTAATTGCGGAATCCATAGATATTATTTCTATGATCATTACATATTATTTCTTTAATCCATAGATATATTAATATAATCCAAAAGAAAAAAAAATTACAATCTATAATTACTCACAAATATTTTGTAAGCATAATGGGCAAATGATTGGATGCGAATTATGGTACCAATTATTCATTGCCATTCTTTAAAATCTTTGATCGACTACATTTGAAAAAGTTTTTTCTATCTCAAAATTATATACTCATAAGAATAAATAGGTAAAATGTTAGTTTACTTATCAATATAGTCTGTTATTATTCTTACAGAGTAGTTTGCGCAATTTTCTTTATAGAGTATGAGAATCGGTTACAAAGTGATGCATTGATGACATTTATACAAGATGATATGGCTAGCCTTCGTGCAGAAACTACAATAAAAATTATTATTGATAGAATTAGAAGAAAAACAGAAGAATCATAAGAGCTCAAGAAAGAGACAAAGTCGAAATGAAGCAACAGTCACCCCCAACAATATTTATCGTGTCAAAACAATTAATGTCTCACTTAACAGCTCTTCTATAAAGGAAGAGTACTATAGGAATCAGACTCATATATTGATCTGCTAAGCATAATGGAGCACACGTTATTGTTATGTATTACGTACTATCACACATGATCATGCCCAACAGATACGCATAAAAATCATAATATGCATAATCTTACTGAATATCAAATAAAATTATTATGCACGAATGCATTACTATTAGTAAGAGAAAACGTATACACATGCATGATATGGATGCGAGGATTCCATAAGGTAAAACATTGCATTTTTTATACTACATCTAGATTATCAGAGTTTTACTTACCTAACATCACTTTCCTGATACTATCTACAACTGCGCCATGGGATCATCCTTATAGGGTATGAAGTCCACCTCAATAAGGAAAGTAATGAAAAAGCATAAGCACAAAGAACTACCAATGATCAATTAACCCTACTGACGTCCACTATTGATATGGATCATGTGTCCGTTCCCGATTAAGCTCAGATGTAGGGAAGCAGTTCGTGCAATCATGGGAGAATATTCGCAAAATATTCTTCCCTAGTTAGAAAATTACGAAACTAGTGGTGATTATTTTGTATCTTCCTGATCTACGTTTTTAATATTCATGCCCTTCGTAGATTCTAGCTGCACCTAGGCAAAAATTTGCAATATTGTGGTGAGGTGAAGATGACGGGTGATGGTGATGATAGTGATAAAGGTGGTGATAATGGTGATAGATTTGGTGGCACATGGTGTTGATGATACACTTAGTTAGAGTCTTTTTTTATTGTATTAGTTATTTGTTTTCATTAAAATAAATTTTAATGCGGTTATTTGGTCGCGTTTGAATGCGGTTGGGAGCGCGTTCAAACGGCTTTGTGAATGCCTTCATCAAGTTCGCAAAAACAGAGAACACGAAATGCGCGTTTGAACGTCTGCATCAAGTTCACATCAACAGAGAACGCCTATTGTGCGCTCGAACGCGATCGGGTGCATTCGAACACGATCGATGAGAGTTCATTAGAATTATGGTTAATAATTATTATTTTGGCTTAATGGCTAGCCTCTATAAAAGTGTGGATGGTAGCCAAAATCATTATACTTATGGAATATTAGTTTCTTGCCTCCTCTATCCTTTCTCTAGTCTCTCTACCCTAATCTCTCTCCTCCCTTTTCACTAACCTACCACTTCTACCATTAATAGGTCTCTCCTAACTTCTAATCTCTCTCGTCTATCGAGTCCTCCCTCTTCCTTGGGATCTCGACCACTTCTTTTCCTTCATTTTTATCCCTTAAACGACATCAACCAGCCATCCTCATCTCCATTATCATCCATAACTTTAACATCCACTCCACTCGTCACAACCACCATCATCCGCACTATATCGTGATTTCCTCCTAGTTGTATTTCTAATTTGCAAAGGGCATAAATACAAAAAATGTAGACCAGGAAGTTACGGATCGATCCCACTTAGTTTCATAAATTTTTGAGTATGGAATAATATTTGGTAAATATTTTTTCTCGATTTCATAGACTGCTTTATGCAATAAATTCAGATCTTGAAGGAATCGTTCTGTAACCTATCATTGGTATAAGAGCCAAGCGAACCTCAAACCTCCATTAATGGTGGAAACAAGGAGATCAATGAAGAACATACGGACAAGGGAAGACTCAATCTACGATAACTCTGATCATGAGGCTAATTCCCTTGGGGCAGCCACGGTAGAACTGAGTCAACCAACGTCCATGGCTATGAATATAGGCTTGGCAGATGAACTTAAGAGCATGTTCCAAACATTGCTGCATAAGGTTGACACAACGCAGAATGATCATAATGTTTTAAAGGAATATATCATGAACCGATCGACTTCATCATTCGTCATCTCCTCGATGAAGATTGGTGCCTCAAGAAGGACCAGCGGTGGGACCACACTGAACCGATATCCCACAGGTCCAGGTGCGACATATTAATGTCAATGATCCTCTTTTACCTATTCATACACATCATCTCCCACCTCCGATACACAACCCAAGACCGGTAGTGGTGGAACTCGAGAGGCGTGCGGCACTGGTGTGCTTTGTCGATGAAGATGATCGGCACATAGAGGATGATGTTGATCCCTTCAGAGATGGTGATGAACGTGCTCGAGAATTTAGAGAAGGAGATCAACAAGCACAAAGGTTCAAACATAAATCAAGGATCTTTCACGAACCCAATAATGCTATCCGAGGAAGAACTGCACGCTTGGACTTCCCAAAATTTTAAGACAGTGATCCAATGGATTGGGTGTTTCAAGTGGAATAATACTTGATTGTCAAGAGACAATGGAGGACGCAAAGATCCAGATGGTAAGCTTTCACCTCCAAGGAATGGCATTGCATTGGTATAGATCGACTATTCATAGTGGAGGATTTATCGATTGGGCTGACTTTTGTAGGAGGATTATATGCAGATTTGGGACAGCGACATATGAAAATTTTGCTGCCATATTAAGCAAAATAGTTCATAGGATGACCGTATTGGAGTACCAAACAGAATTTGAAAGAGTTAGTAGTCGTTGTGAGCCACCTTAGCCTGAACTGACATTGATGAACACATTCATTAGGGCTGCAGGAGGAGATACAGACGGATATTCGTGCTCTTTATCATACTACTCTTGAGGAGTCCATTGAGAAGGCCGTGAGGATGGAACCAAAGCACAAGGCTCTCAAGATGGCTATGAAATCAAGTTTGGGCAACCGAGATGGGCAATTTGCACTTAGAACACTAGATGGAAATTCTACGGTTCAAAGACAAAGGCTACTAGTACTAGAGCACGACCACCTTTGAAACTTTCTTCTAATGTTAGAGGAGGCATAAGACCCTCTGTTTGAACTTTCACACCTGCCCAAGTGGAGGAGCGAAAACTGAAGGGCCTTTGCTTTCGGTGCGATGAACGTTTCATCCTCGATCATCGGTGTTCCAAACTGATCAAGAGTGTGATGCTCATTGACGATCTTGAGGAGGACGATGAGGTTATTGGTGATGGAGAGTGTTCAGAAGAGGTCCATGAGGAGACGGTGGAAGAGAGCGTAGAGGAAGATATCCAAGCTAAAATATTGATGCATGAATATTCACGTACTTTTGTGCTGAGGACATTGTAAGTGAACGGACTCGTTAGAAAGCATTGTGTGCTCATCCTTATCGATTTCAAGAGTATACACAACTTTCTAGATGAGAGGCTAGTGAGAAAGTTGGGCTTGGATGTTGAACTAACCGCAGGGTTTGACATTGTTATTAGAGAGCTTATGTTGCCAGGTTGGTATACAGATACAAAGACATGACATCATTATGGACTTGTATCCGTTTGCGCTGCAAGGAGCGGACCATTATCCTTGGCTTTCAGTGGTTGCAAAGCTTGGGACCCATCACTTTTGATTTTTGAAGCATGTAGATGAAATTTAAGTAATGCAACAAAGATGTGCGGCTTGATGGCGTTCGATTTCCGCTGATTCTAGTGATGCAGTCGATGGTGGGGCTACCTTGTGCGAGTGATTTGGCCTATCTCTTTCAGTTAGGACTAGCAGAAGATGAGCTTCTAATATGTCCGGGTACTATAATTGAATTATCTAATTTACTAGATAAATTTGCTGGACTATTTGAGGAACCAAATGAGTTATCACTAAGGCAAATGGTGGACCATAGCATAGAAATTGTGCCCCAGGGCTGCACCGATGAACGTGAGGCCGTATCGGTATCCACATGTGCAAAAGGAAATTATCTCCAAGATGGTAGTCGAGATGTTGGAGTAAAGCCTCATTCAACCAAGTCATAGCTCTTACTCATCGTCCGTGCTATTGGTAAGAAAGAAAGACGGGACATGACGTTTTTGTGTCGACTACCAGGCACTAAATGCTATCACCGTCAAGGACCGGTATCCAATCCGGTAATAGAGGAGCTGCTGGACAAGCTTGCAGGAGCGACCATATTCTGCAAGCTTAACTTGAGGGTTGGGTATCATCAAATTAGAGTTCACCCGACAGATGTACACAAAATTGTATTCCAAAATCTGGACAGGCACTACGAGTTTCGGGTGATGTCCTTTGGTCTTAGCAATGCTCCAGCTACTTTTCACAGCCTCATGAATGATATTTTTCGGCCTCTACTACGAATATATGTCTTGGTATTCTTTGACGATATTTTGTTATATAACAGGACTGAAATATAGCATTGGCGGTATCTGGAGAATGTGCTCTATGAGGAGTACCACAAGTAGAGTATTTAGGTCACATCATCTCAGCAGAAGAAGTGGCGGTGGATCCTCAAAAGGTGGCCTGTATGACCGCTTGGCCGATCCCTACAATCACCACAGGATTGTGAGGATTCTTGGGGCTAACTAGATATTATCACCGCTCCATCGCCGGTATGGCAAGATCACTGCTCCTCTCACTTCTTTACTACGGAAGGACTTTTTTAGATGGACGGATGAAGCCACTATAGCTTTTGAAAAACTAAAAACAGCAATGACGACGGCCCCGTTCTAGCTCTACCGGACTTCACCAAAGAGTTTGTTGTGTAATGTGATGCGTCGGGAGTTGGTATAGGAGCTATACTAATGCAAGGAGGACGTCCCATAGCCTTTCTTAGCAAAGTTTTATCACAAAATCCCGACAATTATCGACCTACGAGAGAGACATATTGGCAATTCTACATGTGGTACTAAGTGGATATCTTATTTGATCGGTAGGCTATTCATTATGCGAATCGATTAAAGGAGCTTTTCATACTTTATGAGACAGCGTATTCACACTCCGGCACAGCAGAGATGGGTCACCAAATTACTGGGGTATAATTATGAAATTCAATACAAGAAAGGAATGAAAAATTGAGCGGCGGATGCACTATCGTGCCAATCCAATACCATCGAGCTCACAACCTATTCTTTTCCCACTTCCCTTTTTTTTAATGAGTTGAGGTATGCATGTACATTTGCCCCAGATTTTTGAGATTGTTAGAGGAGGTGTTGTATGATTCGGAGTGCCATCCAGAGTTGGAGAATCGAGGTTGTTTGCTGCTGCACCGTGGATGCATTCGGGTGCCTGCAAATGATGGATTGTGGTAGAAATTATTAGAGAAATTCCACCAAACTCCAGAGGCTGGTCATGAGGGTGTCTTGAGGACTTATAGGAGGATATCTTAGAGTTGCACGTGGCTAGAATTGAGGCGAGATATGAGGAGTTTTGTCCGTGCTTGCGAAGTCTGTCAAAGGGCTAAGACAACTACATTGAAATCGACCGGATTACTACAACTTCTACCGATACCGGACCGTATTTGGAAAGACATTTCTATGGATTTCATAGAAGGTCTTCCACTAGTACGTGGCTATTCCGTTATTTTTCTAGTGGTTGGCAGATTGAGCAAGTATGTGCACTTTTTGCATTCTCAAATCTATTTTCAGTCAAGTTAGTGGCCGAAATTTTTGTTAGAGATGTTGCTCGGTTACATGGCATGACACGTATGATTTTCTCGGATCATGATCGTGACTAACTTTTGGATAGAGCTTTTAAGATTATAAGGGACTCGATTGAACTTCAGTTCGGCCTACCATCCATAGACGAACGACCAAACTAAGGTGGTTAATCGAGGTATTGATCAATACTTAAGGTGCTTTCTTGTAGAGATACCGAGATGATGGTTTGAGTTCTTACTCTGGGCGAAGTGGTCTTATAATATCGCCTACCAAAGGAGCATTGGCATGACCCCGTTCGAAGTGATGTATGGGTGCATGGTTCCGACATTACGTGTTTATGATCTAGTGGCATCTACAGATCGAACGGAGGTGGACTTAGCTTTGATGGATAGAGACCCCACATTGAGGAGGTTGCTGACCCATGTTAAACTTGCTCAAAACCGTATGAAGCAAGTTTATGATCGCAGCCATAAGGAGCAGGAGTTCGACATCGGTAATTGGGTGTTCGTGAGGATGCAACCATATCGTCAGATGACCTTGCATCTAATGCGAAACCAAAAGTTAGCATATTGCTACTTTGATCCGTTTCGGGTATTAGAGTATGTCTGTCTGGTTGCATATCATTTGGAGCTGTCGAAAGGGTCGAGAATGCATCCTGTCTTCTATGTTTCTGATACACCTTGTTAGAGTCTTTTCTTATTGCATTAGTTGTTTATTTTCATTGAAATAAAATTTCTGTAGGTCACGTTCGAACGCAGGAGGGGTCATATTCTAATGCCATTGCGAACGCCTGCAATACGTTCGCAAATACAGAGGATGCGAAAAGCACGTTCGAACACGGTCGGGCGCATTCGAACACCGCGTTCGAACACCTGCATCGCGTTCGCACATACAGAGAACGTCTTTTGTCCGTTTGAACGCGATCGGCGGGATTGCATTAGAATTAGGGTTAATTATTGTTATTAGGGCTTTTGGCTAGCCTCTATAAAGGTGTGGATGGCAGCCCAATTCATAATGCTATTGGATTATTGATTTCTTGCCTCCTATATTCTCTCTATTCTCTCTCCCTCCTCCCTCTTCACCATCCTTCCACCTCTACCGTTGGCAAGGTCTCTCCTAACTTCTAATCTCCCTCGTCTGTCAAGTCCACCATCTTCTTTGGGATCTCAATCACTTCTTCTCTTTCATTTATATCCGTTAACCACATCCACCATCCACCTTCATCTCCATTACCCTCCATAACCCTAACATCTACTCCACTCATCACCACCACCATTACCCGCGTTATTTTATATTTTCGTCCCAGTTGCAGTTCGAATCTACGGAGGACGTAAATACGAAAATTATAGATTAGAGAGCTACGAATCTAATACTTAGTTTCAAAATTTTCTGACTACAAGAGAATATTTGGTGAATATTTTTCCACGGTTGAGTGGACTGATTCCTACAATAAATACAGATGTTGAGAGAATCATTCCATAGCCTATCTTTCAGTATTGTAGAACCCATCACTTTTGTATTATAGCCAGGCGAACCTCATACTTCCATTAATGGTTGAAACAAGGAAGATGACATCAACAAGGAGACCAATAGAGAGTACACCGATAAGGGAAGATTCAACCCACGATAACCCCAACCGTAAGGCCGATTCCTTTGGAGCGACCATGGTAGGACCGAGTCAACCAACGTCCATGGGTGTGAATATGGGCTTGGCGGATGAACTTAGGGGCAAATTCCAAATATTGCTGCATAGAGTTGACGCAATACAAAAATGATCATAATGATTTAAAGAAATATGTAATGAACCGATCGGCTTCACCATCTTTTCGACAACAATCAGTGCCTCAAGAAGGACCAGTGGTGGGACCTCATCGAATCGATACCTCATAGGTCCAAGTGCAACATATGAGTGTCAATGATCTCCTCTTACCCATGCCTACACATCATGCCCCACCTCCATTACAAAACCCAAGACCAACGATGGTGGAACCCAAGAGGCGTGCAGCACGAGTGCGCTTCGTCGATGAGGAGAATTGGCACTCTAAGGATGAGATTGATCCCTTCGGAGATGGTGATGGACGTGCTCGAGGATTTAGAGAAGGTGATCAACATGCACAAAGGTTCAAAACCAAGGATTTTTCGCGAACCTGACAACACTATTCGTGCGAAAGCCGCATGCTTGGATTTTCCAAAATTCCAAGATGGTGATCCAAGGGATTGTGTGTTTCAAGTTGAACAATACTTTGATTGTCAAGGGACAGCAGAGGATGCAAATGTCCAGATGGCAAGCTTTCACCTCCAAGGAATGACATTGCATTGGTATAGATCGGTTATTCATGGTGAAAGATTTACCGGTTGGGCTGACTTTTGTAGGAGGATTACGCGCAGATTTGGGACAGCGGCATATGAAGATTTTGCTACCACATTAAGCAAGATGGTTCAGAGGACGATCGTATTGGAGTACCAAGCTGAATTTGAAAGAGTTAGTAGTCATTGTGAGACACCTTTGCCTGTACCGACATTGATGAATACATTTATTTCAGGGCTACAAGAAAAGATACATACGGATGTTCGTGCTTTATGCCCAACCACTCTTGAAGAAGCCTTTGAGAAGGCCATGAGGATGGGGCAAAAAAATAAGGCTCTCAAGATGGCAGCAAAACAAGTTGGGGTAACCGAGATGGGCAGTTTGCACCTAGAACGCTGACTGAAAATTCTGTGGGTTCAAAGACAGCGGCTGCTAGTATTAGACCACGACCACCTTTGAGACCTTCCGATGTTAAAGGAGGCACAAGACCCCCCGTTCAAACTCTAACACCTGCCCAAGTGGAGGAGCAAAGATTAAAGGGTCTTTGCTTTCGATACGATGAACGTTTCACCCTCGGTCATCGGTGTTCCAAACCGATCGGGAGTGTGATGCTCATCGACGGTCTTGAGGAGGATGATGAGGTTGTTAATGATGGAGAGTGTCCAGAGAAGGTCCATGAGGAGGCCGTTGAGGGAGGGTGTGAAGGAATATATCCAAGCTGAAATATCGATGCATGCATATTCGGGTACTTCAGCGCTGAGAATGTAATGGGTAGACGGACTCATTAGAAAGTATTGTATGCACATCCTCATCGATTCTGAGAGTACACACAACTTTCTGAATGAGAGGTTAGTGAGAAGATTAAGCTTGGATACTAAACCGACCATGGGGTTTGATGTTACTATTGGAGACAGCACGAAGTGAAAGGACACGATATTATTGTGGACTTGTATTTGTTGGCACTGTGAGGAGCGGACATTGCCCTCGGCACTCAGTGGTTATAAAGCTTGGGACCCATTAATTTTGATTTCCGGAGCATGTGGAAGAAATTTAATCAAGGAATCAAAAACGTGCGGCTTGACAGCGTTCGATCTCCGCCGATTCCTACGATGCAGCCTATCATGGGGCTGTCATGTACG
Source organism: Typha angustifolia (assembly GCF_048772165.1). NCBI lineage: Eukaryota > Viridiplantae > Streptophyta > Magnoliopsida > Poales > Typhaceae > Typha > Typha angustifolia. The sequence continues at coordinate 5,311,715 of NC_133248.1, forward strand.
ATCAGCAGGAGATGAGCCTCAAATGAGATTAAATACTACCATCGAGTTGTTTAATTTATTAGACAAATTTGTTGGATTGTTTGAGGAACCAAAGGAGTTGCCACCAAGGAGAACGGCGAACCACCGCATAGAGATTGTGCTTGGGGCTGCACCGGTGAATATGAGGCCATATCGGTATCCACATGTGCAAAAGATAGTTATATCCAAGATAGTAGCCGAGATGTTAGAGCAAGGCCTCACTCAACCAAGTTATAGCTCATATTCATCGCCCATGCTATTGGTGCGAAAAAATGATAGGATATGGCATTTTTGTGTCGACTATCGGGCACTAAACGCTATTACCGTCAAGGACCGATACCCTATTCTGGTTATAGAGGAGCTGCTGGACGAGCTTACAGGGGCGACTATATTCAGCAAGCTTGACTTGAGGGCCGGGTATCATTAAATTAGAGTGCACCCGGCTAATGTGCACAAGACTGTATTTTGGACTCCGAACGGACATATAAGTTCCGGGTGATGCCTTTTGGTCTCACCAATGCTCCAGCTACCTTTCAAGGCCTCGTGGATGATATATTTCGGCCTCTATTGCGAATGTATGTCTTGCTATTTTTTAATGATATTTTGGTATATAGAGTATTACGGTGTTAGGCTCTAATACCAATTTGATAAGCTCTGATACCAAATTGATAGGCTCTGATACCAATTGATAGGCTCTGATACCAAATTGATAGAATCTGGAGCCAAAAGATCGGCTATAGAACAATTCCTTAAGATTTGAATTTATTGCGAGATATTCTCCGGTAATCAAAAAATTATGAAACCACTTGGGTTGGATCCATAACTTCCTAATCTACAACATTTGTATTTACGCCCTTCACAGATTCGAAATATAAAAGGGACGAAAACATGGAATAACGTGGATGATGATGGTGGTGACGAGTGGATTGGATGTTAGGGTTATGGATAGGTATGGAGATGAGGGTGGATTATGGATGTGATTAAGGAAAGTAGACGAAAGGGCGCGTTCGAACGCGATTGATGGGAATCCTCTAGAAGTAGGGTTTCATAGTATTTTTAGGACTTGTTGATTAGCCTCTATAAATATGTGGAAGGCAGCCCACTTCATTATACTAGTGGATAATTGATTTCTTACCTCTTATCTTCTCTCTAGACTTCTCCCTCCTTCCACATCTACCGTTGGCAAGGTTTCTCCTCGCTTCTAATCTCCCTCGACTATCGAGCCACCCCTCGTTTTTAGAATCTCAACCACTTCGTTCCCCTCGTCTACTTCCCTTAATCACTTCCACAATCCACCCTCATCTCCATACCCATCCATAACCCTAACATCCACTTCACCCGTCACCACCACCATCACCCATGTTATTCTGTGTTTTCGTCCCTACTACAATTTAAATCTGTGAAGGGCATAAATACGAAAGTTGTAGATCAGGAAGTTACGGGTACAACCCAATTGGTTTCATATTTGTCAGACTACCAGATAATATCAAACGAATATTTTCCTACGATTGCGCGGACTATTTCCTACAATAAATTCAGATCTTAAGGAATTGTTCTGTAGCCAATCTTTTGGTTCCAGATCCCATCAATTGGTATCAGAGCCCATCAAGTGGTATCAGAGTAGGTGAACCTCAAACCTCTATTAATGGTTGAAACAAGGAAAATGACATCAACAAAAAGACCTATGGAGAGCACACCGACAAGGGAGGACTCAATGCACGATGATCCTAACCGTGAGGTTGATTCCTTTGGAGTGACTACGGCAGGACCGAGTCAACCAACGTCTATGGGTTCAAATATGGATAAACTTAGGGGCATGTTCCAAACATTGTTGCATAGAGTTGACAACATGGAAAAGGATCACAATGAATTCAAGGAATATGTCGTGAATTGATTGGGTTTGTCATCTCCTCGACGATGAACGGAGTTTCAAAAAGGACCAGCAGTGGGACCCCATCAAACCGATACCCCACAGGTCTAGGTGCATCATATGGGTGTCAATGATCCCCTCCTACCTATGCCTTCACATCATCCCTATCTCTGTTACAAAACACAAGAGCAGAGGTGGTGGAACCTGAGAGGCGTGTGGCACCGGTGCGCTTCGTTGATGAGGAGGATTGGCACTATGAGGATGAGGTTGTTGATAATGGAGAGTGTCTAGAGGAGACCCATGAGGAGACCGTTGTGGAAGGCATTGAGGAAGATATCCAAGCTGAAATATCGATCATGCATATTCGGGTACTTCCATGCCGAGGACGTTACGGGTAAACAGACTCGTTAGAAAGCATTGTGTGCACATCCTTATCGATTTGGGGAGTACACACCACTTTCTAGACGAGAGGCTAGTGAGGAGATTGGGTTCGGATGTCGAACCGACTAGGGGGTTTGACGTTGCTATTGGAAACGGCACGAAGCTTAGTGTGGAGAGTTTGTGTCGCCGAGTTGATATACGGGTGTAAGGACACGACATCATTGTGGACTTGTATCTATTGGCGCTGCGAGGAGCAGACATTGTCCTTGGTGCTCAGTGGTTATAGAGTTTGGAACCTGTCACATTTGATTTTCAGAGCATGTGGATGAAATATAAACAAGGAAACAAAGATTTGCAGCTTGATGGTGTTCGAACTTCGCCGATTCCTACGATGCAGTCTATGGTGGGGCTACTTAGTGCGTATGATTTGGCCTATCTTCTTCAGTTAGGACCAATAGGAGATGAGCCTCAAACAAGTTCAGATACTACCACTGAATTGTCTAATTTATTAAATAACTTTTTTAGACCTTTTGAAGAGCCGCAGGAGTTGCCACCGAGGAGAGCGACGGACCATCGTATAGAGATTGTACCCGAGGCTACACCAGCGAATGTGAGGTCATATCGGTATCCACATGTGCAAAAGAAAGTTATCTCAAAGATAGTAGCCGAGATGTTGGAGCAAGGCCTCATACCAAGTCATATCTCATACTCATCCCTCGTGCTTTTGGTGCGAAAAAAATGGGACATGGCATTTTTGTGTTAATTATCGAGCACTAAACGCTATTACTGTCAACGACCGGTATCCCATTTCGGTTATCGAGGAGTTGCTGGACGAGCTTGCAGGGGCAACTATATTTAGTAAGCTTGACTTGAGGGCCGGGTTTCATCAAATTAGAGTTCACCCAGCGCATGTTCATAAAACTGCATTTTGGACTCCGGACGGGCATTACGAGTTCCGGGTGATGCCTTTTGGTCTCACCAATGCTCCAGCTACCTTTCAAGGCCTCATGAATGATATATTTCGGCCTCTCTTGCGAAGATACGTCTTGGTATTTTTTGAAGATATTTTGGTGTATAGCAAGATTGAATTGGAGCATTGGTGGCGAATGGTGTAGCGGCGGATCCACAAAAGGTTGCATGTATGACCGCTTGGCCTATTCCTACTACTACCACTAGATTGAGAGGATTTTTGAGGTTGATCGGATATTATCGGTGCTTCATCACAGATATGGCAAGATTATTGCTTCTCTCACTTCTTTGTTGAAGAAGGATTATTTTAGATGGACTGATGAAGCCACTTTAGCCTTTAAAAAAACTGAAAACAGCAATAACGATGGCACCCGTTCTAGCGCTACCGGACTTCACCAAAGAATTTATTGTGGAATGTGATGCGTCAGGTGTTGGCATAGGAGCTGTACTAATGCAAGAAGGACGTCTCATTACCTATCTTAGTAAGGTTTTATCTCAAAAATCTCAGTAATTATCGACTTATGAGAGAGAGATGTTGGCAATTTTGCATACGGTGACAAAGTGGAAGCCTTATTTGATCGGTAGGTGATTCATTATTCGAACTGATCAGAGGAGCCTTCTATACTTTATGGGACAGCGCATACTCACTCTGACACAGCAGCGATGGGCCACGAAATTGCTGGGGTATGATCATAAAATTCAATAGAAGAAGGGAACGAAAAATAGAGTGGCGGATGCACTATCACGCCAACCCGATACCGCCGAGCTTGCAGCCTATTCATCTCCTACCTTTCCCTTCCTTGACGAGCTGAGGTATGCATGTACATCTAACCTAGATATTTTGAAATTGTTGAAGGAGGTGATGGATGATCCGGAGCGCCATCCCAAGTTGGAGTATCGAGGCGGTTTGCTGCTGGACCGCGGATGCATTCGGGTGCCCAAAAATGATAGATTGCAACAGAAATTATTAGAACATTTCCACCACACTCCAGACGCTCTTCTCTGGATTTGCGAACGCGATGTAGGCATTCGAACGTGCGTCCGAATGCACCTGTTTTTCACTTCTCTAGATTTGCGAACACGATGCAGGCGTTCACAGCGCGTTCAACGCGACGTTCAAACGCACAATTCACACTCTTTGGATATGTGAACGTGATGCAAGTGTTCACAATCGCGTTCGAACGCACTCCATCTGCGTTCGAACGTGACATACAAAAAACTTATTTTCTTAGGAATTAAACATTTAAACAAGAAACAAAGACATCCGTAAAGTGTATCCCTGCTCGAGACGACACCAGTGAAGTCCTAATCGTATCAATCCACCACGCTTCCGCAACCTTGTCCTTAAGGTTTAAAATTTGGGAAGCGATCCATGATATCTGACTCTAACTCCCATGTAGACTCATCAGTAGGTTTGCCCAGCCACTCAATCAACACTTCGGTCTCCAATCTGGATCCATGGCGTCTTCTCCTGCGGCCTAAGACTTGGACCGGTTTAGTTGGGCCATCTTCTTCCATTGGTTCGGGCAAGGCCGAACCCACCATATGGTTAGGCCCAATCTGGGCCTTCAATGCTGATACATGGAAGACCGGATGTATCCTGGTTCTCTTAAGTAGGTCTAATAGGTAAGCTACTAGACCGATTCGTTGTAGCACTCGATATGGACCATAGTATTTTTAACCCAACTTCTGGTTCAAAATTGGCCTCAATGTAGATTACCGGTACAGTTGAGCTCGAACAAACACCCATTGATCCACCTCAGATTCTCGCTCACGCTGGCCTTTGTTATGAGTCTGCTTCATGCGGTTTTGGGTTGTTGCTAGGTGAATCTTGAGTCGTCTCAATGTTTCATCTCGATCTGTAAGTTCCAAGTTGAGCTCGGTTCTATCTCCCGCCGCAAGTCTATCGTAGGTACGCAAGACTGGGGGAGTGCGCTCATAAACCGCCTCAAAGGGGGTCATGCTGATGCTAGAGTGATGAGCAGTATTGTATGACCACTCAGCCCATGGAAGGAATTTGACCCAATCCTTTGGTCGGTCCGCCACAAAGCATCGCAAGTATTGCTCCAGTCCGCGATTCACCACCTCGGTTTGGCCATCCGTCTCGGGGTGATAAGCTGAACTAAGGTTGATTCGAGTCCCTTGCAATCTGAAGAACTCAGACCAAAACTCGCTGATGATGATGTGATCCCAGTCTGACACGATCGTCCTAGGCATCCCTGTAAGCGCGCCACTTTCCGAATAAAAATTTCAGCAACCTTTTTCACTGAAAACGGGTGAGACAATGCTATGAAATGAGCATATTTGCTCAGCCTATCCACCACAACAAACACCACCGATTGCCCTCGGACCTCCAACAGCCCTTCGATGAAGTCCATGGAAATGTCCTCCCAAATTTGCTCCGGTATAGGTAGTGGTTGCAATAGCCCGCTGGGTTTGAGCATCTCCGATTTGACTCGTTGGCAAATTTGGCATTCACGCACATATTTCTTCACGTCCGACTTCATCGTTGTCCATGTACAGTTTTGGGCCAGTTGCTTGTAGGTATGTAAGACCCTTCATGGCCTGCTATAGGAGTATCATGGAAGTGTGCCATCAATAGTCTCCGTAGCTCTTCGTCCGCAGGTACCTTGATCTGCCCGCGCTCGAGTACCATCCCATCATGCTCCTCGTGCTCAGGGTGGCTTGATGGGTTCTCTCTCAACTCCTCCATGAGTCGGACCAGTTCACTATCCCCTGCGCTGGCTCTCCGCAGATCTGAGAAAAAAGGAAAAGTGGGTGCTGAGAAAGAGACGAACTCACTTGCGGGAGGCTTGGAAGTTCAATCAGCTGTTGATTTCCCTCCAGCAGCACTCTCTGGTCATTCCTCCAAAATGTCAATGAGAGGTTTGTAAAGTCAAATCATGGGCCCTAAGCTTTGAAGCCATCGAGTCCCCAAAACAATGTCGGCACCTCGCAAGGCCAACGGATAAAGATCCAATGTGAAAATTTGGCCTTGCACCTTCAATTCCACACCTCCACAAATAAAATCCTCTCGCAATGTGGTGCCATCTCCAATCGTCACATCGAACCCTTCCGTGGGTTCCGACTCGAGCCCAATCTTCCTAAAGAGCCTCTTGTTAATAAAGTTGTGGGTGGACCCGGTGTAACACCCAAACCCTAAACACGTGCATGGCACAAACCCACACGGCATGTGTGTTGCACCTGACTATTTGGTTAGTTACTAACAATCAAATAAATCTGTAGCAATATCATAATTTTATCCACAACATCTAAACTAAGAATAACTCAAGTCTTACTGTCAACAGCATACAAATAACCCTACTTGAGCCCCACACAAGCCACAACACATCATCAAGAGCTTTTCACAACTGCATATACACAACGGTGGTACATACATAATTATATAAGTACAAAGTTGTTACGATCCTTCCTCGGCTATAGGCTCTGATACCAGATTGATACGAACCCTCTTTTGGTGCTATGGCTTTGATTCAAGATTTATACGATCTTGCACGGAACTTTGAGATCAGATCCCGAAATATCCCGCCGTTGGATCGCTGTGAAATTTTGATATGTTGTAGGCCCGGAAAAGAGCTTTCCAACGGATCTAGTTTCAGGCGAATCGGAGATGGGGATCTCGAAATATCGTTCGTTTAGTGGACGAACGTCAGGATACTCTGTTTTTGGATTCCGTGGATGAAGGCACGAAATCCTAGGTAATGGTGGATTGTGGAGGGCCGGTGTTGATGGGGTGGCACCGGTGTAAAAGTGATGGTGGAAGGGTTATGGATGATGGAAAGGTTAGGGATAGCGATGGATAAATTGGAAGAAGGGGGAGAAGAGGGCCACTCCTAAGGGACTAGGGTGATTGGCCTGTCGAGGGAGATTAGAAGCGGCGTTGCCGGGGAGATTGAGGGAACGAGAGCGAAGAAGATGAAGGAGGCAAGGCAAACTCAATTCTCAATAATCAATAATAATTTTGGTTGCCCTACACATACTTTTATAGGCTAACCAACAACTCAATCTTATCCTAAAACACAATCTTATCCTAAAACTCAATCTTATCCTAAAACTCAATCTTATCCTAAAACTCAATCTTATCCTAAGGTAAATCCAAACTCGAGACGATGTCGGTGAAGTCCGAATCGTATCAAAAGTCACCTGCTAAAATATAAGACAAGGATACAGATACACTTTGGAGGATGTCCACTAATACATCAGATAAGATAACTCATCTGGCATATAACACTAACCACACTCTACTCCTCACTCACCGGCAAGATCGCTAAGGGAGTATCCTGCTCCTCTCGTTCACTTGGATTTTTGGAAAGGAGAAAACAAAGAGAGTCATGAGCTAAAGGCTCAGTGAATAAACCTTACCCTGAATCAGTGAAGCCAAATAGAGAATAAATTAAGTACTAGATAATATAAATCAGAAAAAGTATTACATCATGAATGAGTATATGAATGTTTCTCAATAATACATAATTGAAAAGTATATAATCCTCGACAATGAATAAATAGATCTCCATGTCATACTATCATCATAACTCTCTCTCAAATATGACACATGATGCATGCCGACTATGTCATTATGTCAAATGCAATGGTGTATAAATTATAATAATTACTCAATAATCAGGTGAAATTCTCTATATCATAATCACTATTGATATTTCGGTATACCATCATCACACTAGACCACTATGCACAGTCAACACCTAGTACCCGGTCTCAACATCATGTTCGAAGGCTCAGAGCATACTCCGCGACCCGCAAGAGTATCTCAAATATAATCATACCCCGCCACCTGCTAGGGTATCAACATCTATCCAGACCGGGTACCCATATAGTTGATAGAAACCTCGTAAGGATAACTTGCCACATATACCCTGACAAATGGTATGTGTCCGATTGTCTGTGCGCACAGACTCAATTGACCTCGGACATGGGCCATGAGATATCGCATATCAGCGACCATAATTATCACTCCAGGCACCCCTAATCCTAGCAACTACTCGGCTATCCTCACATTTTCTATCAACTATCATATCAATCAAATTTCATGTTTTCCTTCTAAATGTCAGATCACATGCATATATCCAGTACGATAATGAGTCAATGCATAATAGGAATTTAGGTGGACCGGGAATCAAAAGAAAAATGATGTAATGTAGACTATAACCATGTATCTAACACATGCATACTCTTGCTAGTCTATCACATGTATACTCATACTAGAAGATCATAACAGTATAATCATCTCTAATCATCTCTATTTATCATCATCATACTTATATCCAAGATTAGCCTAATCAAATGCATCATAAAATATGCTCAACTATAATCATCTCTAGATAGAGTCATATAATCATGCTGGAGGCCAAAATATGCATATACATAATATATAATATAACCTAATTTGAGAAAGAAGTCTAGGGGATAAGACTACTCACCCCACTACAAATACTAAACCACCACTCGTTCACGCTGCTACGATGACGATCAAGCCTCGATAGGTAAGTCCATGGGGTCTTGAATAGGGGGGTTGGGATCTGAAATTATTTATAACAAATATGTCAATCTTTCTATTAATTAAAATTAACCCGACAAAAAGATAGTTTCTTGTTGTAATTATGTACTCTTCATTTCTATATTTATTTTGTTATTTATTAACCATAATTATATTATTTAATAGTGTATTTAAAACATAATTATCTGCCTATTATTCTCCTTGATAATTAAGAAAATAAGAATTAAGTTACTCCAAATAATTACGTAAGAATATACGTACATAACCCTTATAATTACTATTACCTACCTAGGATTAAAATAGTAATTTATATTGCAGGTGTTTTGCTAAACATGATATAATTAGAATTATTTAATAACTATGATATAATTATATTTAATTTATACAAATTAATTACATTAAATTAACTAAACTAATTGAATAATTAATAACATAATCAAATATAATTAGAAATAAAAAATGTGCATATATATATATATTTATATTTATAATAACTATACATAGTGCTGGGCTTAGCCCAGCACCATGCGCTATAAGGGCGCTGGGCCGAGCCCAACGCCATGCGCTGTAAGGGCGCTGGGCCGAGCCCAACGCCTTGCCCTACAAGGGGGCTGGGCCGAGCCTAACGCCTTCCCCTACAAGGGCGCTGGGCAGAGCCCAGCACCACTTGTAGGCTACAGTCTAAGAGGAAAGAAGGGAAGAAGGAGGAGGAGGAGGAGGAGGAGGAGGAGAAGAAGAAGAAGAAGAAGAAGAAGAAGAAGAAGAAGAAGAAGAAGAAGGAGGAGGAGGAGGAGAAAGCGGAAGAAATAAGAGGGTTGGGCCGTGGGGGACGGGTGCAGCCGCTGGTGGCCACTCAGCGGCCGGCCTCCCCCCGACGGCTCAATCGTCCGGCGGTCACGAGAGGAAGCCGACAAAGAGAGAAAGGGAGATAGATAGAGAGAGAGAGAGAAGTAAGGAGGCTCACCGGCGTTAGTGGAGGTGGCGGCGACAGCGGCAGGCCGACAAAGTGATGGCGGTAGCGGGTAGAGAGAGAGAGAGAGAAAGGGTGTTTGAGAGAGAGAGAGAAAGAGAGAAAGGTGAGAGAGAGCCCGAAATAGAAAAAGAGAGAGAGAGGAAGAAAAGGGAGAGAGGCAGTGGGGAGGGAAGCTGTGGCGGCGGCGGCGGCCCACCACGCCAACTGGCCCGTCTAGGTTGGCCGGGCTAGCGCTTGGGGCACGTGGCGCCCTTCCCAGCTGCCATTGCATGGCACGAAGCTGTCGTGCCATGCAATGAAGGATTTTTATTTTTATTTATTATTATTATTTTTTTTCTTTTGGTTGTTATACGCGGTGTCGATCAAGATTCTCACTGTGGTTTTCTTGACTACACCGTTTACCCACAAAGTATTTGGCGCTGCTGTCCCTGAATAGGCGTGGAGGAAGATTTCAGCTATCATGTCCTCCACGGGTTGCTCCTTAGCTACTTCTCCTTAATGTCCAGCCACACCTTCATTTTTAGCTGCAAACTCATTCTCCACATCCTCCAATCCATCTATTAGCATCAGCAATCTCATCACAATGAAAGCATAGGCCTTTGGCTCTTCGTTCCTCCAATTGAGCAGGTGTGAGTGCTCACCCCGGACCTCTAGGTGCGTACTTCACATCTTGGGATGGCTTTAGAGGCGCTCGAGGAGGCACCATTGCAGCAGCGGTTCTTGGTACTCTGGTAATATTTCTGATACGATCGCGCTCGGGCTATGGAGCTCTGATACCAAATTGATACGATCTCCCCTTAGGCTAAGGTTCGATCTCTTCCAATTTCCTGATCTGGACTAGATCTAGCACGGAACTTTGAAATAAAATCCCGAACTATTCCGATGTCGGATCGATGTGAAATTTTGATATGTTGTAGCCCCGGGAAAGAGCTTTCCAACAAATCAAATCTCAGGGAATCGGAGTTGGGGATCTCGAGATATTGTCTGTTTAGTGGACGAACGTCAGGATGATCTGTTTAGGATCCATGGATAAAGGCACATGATCCTAGGTAATGGTGGATGGTGGAGGACCGGCGTTAATGGGGTGGCACCAGTAAAAAGTGGTGGTGGAAGGGTTATGGTTGATGGAAGGGTTAGGGCAAGTGTTGGATAGATTGGAAGAAGGGGAAGGAGAGGGCCACCCCTAAGGGACTAGGGTGATTGGCTAGTCGAGGGAGGTTAGAAGCGGCGTCGCCGGGGATTGAGAGAACGGGAGCGAAGAAGACGAAGGAGGCAAGGCAAAACTCAGTCTCAATAATCAATAATCAATCCTAACTTTGGTTGCCCTACACATCCTTTTATAGGCTAACCAACAACTCAAATTAACCCTAAAAATACAATTTTTGCCGACCGCGTTCGAACGCACCGCATTCAAACGCACGATCGAACGCGCTTCTCGGTATTTGCGAACGTGATGCAGGCGTTCACAGTGCGTTCGAACGCACCGCGTTCGAATGCACAATGCACTCTCTTCACCCACGTTCACAAACCGCGTTCGAACTCACTCCATCCGCGTTCGAATGCGACTTACAGAAAACTTATTTTAATGGAAATTAAACACTAAAACATGAAATAAAAACACTCCTAAAGTGAATCCATACTCGAGACGACGTCGGTGAAGTCCGAATCGTATCAATTTCCTGTAGTTATGGTTGGTTGAGCATGATTGCGGCTTCCTTAGCTCGTCCAATTCTGTTTCAGGTGTAACTTCATGGCCCTGTGTTTGTCTTCCATGAGCACCGCATCTTCAAAAAGCCTCCTTTAAGGTTCTAGGCCTTAAAACTCTCACATCGGCTTGTATGTCTCCCCATAGCCCGGAAATAAAGGTGCTGCGAAGTTGCTGATCTGTCCATGGGGGATGACATCTGCTACTTATCCTCTCAAATTCTTCTTGGTATGCCCCAATCGTGGTCTTTTGCACTATTTATGAGAGGAGAGCATCGAAGTCTTCATAACCCAACGCTCCAAATTGCCACGTGATGTCAGCACAAAATTTAGCCCAAGCTTCGATAACCTCATTCGCATTGGTTGCTCGAAACCAATGAAGAGTAGCATCTTCAAGGTGAAAGATCATAAGCGTCACCTTGTATTCTTCCATCGTACCTTGGTATGCGAAGAATTGCTCCGCCCCATACAACCAATCGATCAGATCGACATCCTCCTTCGCATACCGGGGATCGAGAGTACGAGAGTGAAGAATTCAAAGGAGGCAAGACAAAAACTCAATTCATCAATAATGACTCTATGGTTGCCATCCACATCCTTTAGAAGCTAACCAAACAATTCAAAATTAACCCTAAATAGTACATTTTCGCCGACCGCGTTCGAACACGCCAACTTTTCTGGATTTGCGAACGCGATGTAGGCGTTCACAGTGCGTTCGAGCGCACAATTCACAAATCTGCATTCGAACGCACAATTCACACTCTCTAGATGTGCGAACGTGATGCAGACGTTCACAACCGCATTCGAACGCACTCCACCTGCGTTCGAACGCAACATATAGAAAACTTATTTTCTAAGGAATTAAATATTTAAAACAAGAAACAAAGACACCCCTAAAGTGTATCCCTGCTCAAGACGACACCGATGAAGTTCGAATCGTATGAAGATTCTAATTGAGTGGCTTGGCAAGCCATCTGATGAGGTGACATGGGAGTTGGAGACTGACATTTTGGAGTATTTCCCCAACTTTGCACCTTCAGGACAAGGTGGGGGAAGCATGGTGGGCTGATACATTTAGTTAGGATCTTTTCTTATTGCATTAGTTATTTAATTTTATTAAAATAAAATTTCTGTAAGTCGTGTTCAAACGCAGTTTTTGTGTGAAATTTTGAGAACTTTTATTAGCATAAAATAAGTTATGCAATTTACAAAAAATACCCTATGTTTTGAGGAACATAAAAAAGGGGTTATAAATGAGACATATACAAATATTGAGATCATAATTAAAAAAAATGATCTTTCATTGTTGTCATGATTGGCATTATTAGCTTTATTATTTTGACAAAGGAAAACAAAACCCATTTGTTTGTAATATATTACATTCTAGTCCATTGAATAATAAATTTAATGTTAATTCTTAAATATGGGAATTAATATTTCCTATTGGATGTCTTATATTTGAATAATTTTTATTCTAACATATTGACTAGAATGTTGTAATGACCCAAGTAGGTTAAAAAAAGAAAAACAAAACTTGATGGGCACGATGCGACCCGCTACACTGTGGTTGGTCTCATGCCTAGCATGCCATGCATGCTATGGTAATGGTGGAGGTGCCACGCACCTCCACCAAGCCACTCTTCTCCATGCCATAACGACGCGTGGAGGTGGTGTAACACCCAAACCCTAAACGCGTGCATAGCACAAGCCCACATGGCACGTGCATGGCACCTGACTATTTGGTTAGTTACTGATAATCAAATAAACCTATATCAACATCATAATTTTATCCACAACATCTAAACTAAGAATAAATTAAGTCTAACTGTCAACATTATACAGATAACCCTACTTGGGCCCCACATAGGCCACAACACATCATCAAGAGCTTTTCACAACTACATATACACAACGGTGGTATGTACATAATTATACAAGTAGAAAGTCGCCTGCTAGAATATAAGACAAGGATACAAACATACTTTGGAGGATGTCCACTAATACATCATATAAGATAACTCATCTAGCGTATAACACTAACTACAGTCCACTCTTCACCCACTAGCAAGACCTCTAAGAGAGTATTCTACTCCACTCGTTCACCTAGGTTTTAGGAAAGGAGAAAACAAAGAAAGTCATGAACTAAAGGCTCAGTGAATAGACCTTACCCCGAATTAGTGATGCCAAACAGAGAGTAAATAAAGTATTAGATAATATGAATCAGAAAGAGTATTATGTCATGAATGAGTATATGAATGTTCCTCAATAATACATAATTAAAAAGTAGATAACATGTTATAACTGATAAAAGTATATAATCCTCGATAGTAAATAAATAGATCACCATGTCATACTATCATTATAACTTTCTCTCAAATATGACACATATGATGCATACCGACTATGTCATGATGTCAAATGCAATGGTGTATAAATTATGATAATTACTCAATAAATCATATGAAACTCTCTGTATCACAATCATCACTGACATCTCGGTACACCCACCATCATACTAAATCACTGTGCACAGTCAACACCCGGTACCCGATCTCAACATCATGTCTGAAGGCTCAGAGCATATTCTCCCATCCGCAAGGAGTATCTCAAATATAAGAATACCCTGCCATCCGCTAAGGGTATCAACATCTATCCAGACCGGGCACCCTTCTAGCTGATAGAAATCTCGTGAGGATAACTCATCACATATGCCCTGGCGAACGGCATGTGTTTGAATGTCTACTGCGCACACAGACTAATGACTTTGGACGTAAGGCTAATGATACGATTCGGACTTCACCGACATCGTCTCGAGTTTGGATTTACCTTAGGATAAGATTGAGTTTTAGGATAAGATTGAGTTTTAGGATAAGATTGAGTTTTAGGATAAGATTGTGTTTTAGGATAAGATTGAGTTGTTGGTTAGCCTATAAAAGTATGTGTAGGGCAACCAAAATTATTATTGAATATTGAGAATTGAGTTTGCCTTGCCTCCTTCATCTTCTTCGCTCTCGTTCCCTCAATCTCCCCGGCAACGCCGCTTCTAATCTCCCTCGACAGGTCAATCACCCTAGTCCCTTAGGAGTGGCCCTCTTCTCCCCCTTCTTCCAATTTTATCCATCGCTATCCCTAACCTTTCCATCATCCATAACCCTTCCACCATCACTTTTACACCGGTGCCACCCCATCAACACCGGCCCTCCACAATCCACCATTACCTAGGATTTCGTGCCTTCATCCACGGAATCCAAAACAGAGTATCCTGACGTTCGTCCACTAAACGAACGATATTTCGAGATCCCCATCTCCGATTCGCCTGAAACTAGATCCGTTGGAAAGCTCTTTTCCGGGCCTACAACATATCAAAATTTCACAGCGATCCAACGGCGGGATATTTCGGGATCTGATCTCAAAGTTCCGTGCAAGATCGTATAAATCTTGAATCAAAGCCATAGCACCAAAAGAGGGTTCGTATCAATCTGGTATCAGAGCCTATAGCCGAGGAAGGATCGTACCAAGCTGGTATCAGAGCCATAGCCAAAAGGGAGGTTCGTAACAATCTGGTATCAGAGCCACCGTTCCTCGGACAAGCGCTTCCAATGACGACCACCAGATCCATGGCTGCACGGCGTGATGATGAAGAAGAGATTCTCCCAATAGAGGAGGAAGAGACGATTGCGGGGACTTCCACCCGCGGAACCATCCGATCTAATCGGAATACGGAAGAGCCTAGCGTTCTATCCATGTTGGGGTCTATTTCAGAGCAGATTGCCATCAACAACCAGATGATGATGGAGATGATGCGGGAACTACAGGCGTCAAGGGAAGCAATGTCTAACGGGAAGGCACCATCGACCCCACGACGCGAGTCCACCCCCTTGAATCAATCCTCACCGGTTCAGCCTTTGCAACCACAAGAGCCGCTGCTACCACCACCCTATGGGCAGAGGCAAGCAAGGATGGTTACACCAGGTCCAGTTGCAAGTGAACCCATCCGACGAGCGAATCACCATGGAGACCACATTGGAGATCAAGATCCATGGGCGGGCCGATACGATCCGGAACCACGGCGAGTTGATCTAAACCGAAGGAGGGATCATCAACCCTTCATGGTGCATCCTCCGCCGGTTAGACAAGGAGTTGGGCATGATCCGGAACGAGACAACGGCATTCGTGGACAAGTCGTGCGTCTCGAATTCCCCAAGTTCAAAGGTGGCGATCCAATTGATTGGTTGTATAGGGCGGAGCAATTCTTTGCATACCAAGGTACGGCGGAAGAATACAAGGTGACGCTTGCAAGCTTCCACCTTGAGGATGCGGCGCTTCATTGGTTTCGATCAGCCAATGCCATTGAGGCCATCGAAACTTGGGCTGAATTTTGTGCCGATATCACACGGCGATTTGGAGTATCGGGCTATGAAGACTTTGATGCTCTCCTCTCAAAGACGGTTCAGAAGACCACGGTTGGGTCATACCAAGAAGAATTTGAGAGGATTAGTAGCCGATGTCATCCACCATGGACGGATCAGCAACTTCGCAGCACCTTCATCTCCGGGCTGCGGGGTGACATACAAGCCGATGTGAGGGCTTTAAGGCCTAGAACCTTAAAGGAGGCCTTCCAAGATGCGGTGCTTATGGAAGACAAGCATAGAGCCATGAAGATACACTGGAAGCAGAGTTGGACAAGCCAAGGAAGCCGCAATCAAGCTCTACCAAACATAGCGGCAGGAAACACTAGCGGAGTACCAAGAGCTGCTACTGCATTGATACCTCCTCGAGCACCCTTGAAGCCATCCCAAGATGTGAAGTACGCACCTAGAGGTCCGGGGCGAGCACTCACACCTGCCCAAGTAGAAGAAAGAAGAGCCAAGGGCTTATGCTTCCGTTGTGATGAGAAGTTTGTACCAGGGCATCGTTGTGCTAAACCGATGGGATCGGTGATGCTCATCGATGGATTGGAGGAAGCGGAGGATGAGCTTGCAGCTGAAAGCGCAGATGTGGCTGGACATCGAGGAGAAGAAGTTGAGGAGCAAAACGTGGAGGACGTGATAGCTGAAATCTCCCTCCACGCCTATTCGGGGACGGCGGCGCCAAAGACATTGCGGGTGAACGGAGTAGTCAAGAAGACCACAGTGAGAATCTTGATTGACACCGGGTCCACCCACAACTTCATTGACAAGAGGCTCCTTAGGAAGATTGGGCTCGAGTCGGAACCCACGGAAGGGTTCGATGTGACGATTGGAGATGGCACCACCTTGCGAGCAGATTTTATTTGTGGAGGTGTGGTATTGAAGGTGCAAGGCCAAAGTTTCACATTGGATCTTTATCCATTGGCCTTGCGAGGAGCTGATATTGTTTTGGGAACTCAATGGCTTCAAAGCTTGGGGCCCGTAACATTTGATTTCTCAAACCTCACACTGACCTTTCGGAGGAATGGAAGAAAGGTACTGCTGGATGGAAATCAACCGCGGCAAGGACCAACATTGCAACCACTTGTAGGCTTTCCTAGTGCAGGGGACCGAGCTCTACTATTGCAAATGGCTGTTGCTGAACCAGAACATCCCTCACCAAGGAGAATAGCCGCTGACTTGCAAGAGCTGCTGCATGAGTTCCAGGATCTCTTCGAGGAACCCCGAGGACTGCCGTCGAACCGTCGCCATGACCATCGCATCCAGATCGGGCCTAACCATGTAGTGGGTTCGACCTTACCCGAACCAATGGAGGAAGATGGCTCCAATGAGCCGGTTTGAGTCCTAAGTCGTAGGAGAAGACGCCAAGGATCCAGATTAGAGACTGAAGTGCTGATTGAGTGGCTGGGCAAACCTACTGACGAGTCTACATGGGAGCTAGAGGCAGACATCATGGATCGCTTCCCAAATTTCAAACCTTGAGGACAAGGTTGCGGAAGCGTGGTGGATTGATACGATTCGGACTTCACCGACATCGTCTCGAGTTTGGATTTACCTTAGGATAAGATTGAGTTTTAGGATAAGATTGAGTTTTAGGATAAGATTGAGTTTTAGGATAAGATTGTGTTTTAGGATAAGATTGAGTTGTTGGTTAGCCTATAAAAGTATGTGTAGGGCAACCAAAATTATTATTGAATATTGAGAATTGAGTTTGCCTTGCCTCCTTCATCTTCTTCGCTCTCTTTCCCTCAATCTCCCCGGCAACGCCGCTTCTAATCTCCCTCGACAGGTCAATCACCCTAGTCCCTTAGGAGTGGCCCTCTTCTCCCCCTTCTTCCAATTTTATCCATCGCTATCCCTAACCTTTCCATCATCCATAACCCTTCCACCATCACTTTTACACCGGTGCCACCCCATCAACACCGGCCCTCCACAATCCACCATTACCTAGGATTTCGTGCCTTCATCCACGGAATCCAAAACAGAGTATCCTGACGTTCGTCCACTAAACGAACGATATTTCGAGATCCCCATCTCCGATTCGCCTGAAACTAGATCCGTTGGAAAGCTCTTTTCCGGGCCTACAACATATCAAAATTTCACAGCGATCCAACGGCGGGATATTTCGGGATCTGATCTCAAAGTTCCGTGCAAGATCGTATAAATCTTGAATCAAAGCCATAGCACCAAAAGAGGGTTCGTATCAATCTGGTATCAGAGCCTATAGCCGAGGAAGGATCGTACCAAGCTGGTATCAGAGCCATAGCCAAAAGGGAGGTTCGTAACAGCTAACAAGATCGTGACTATGTCGAGCGATCAATCATCCACCAAGCGCGTCCTAACTCTTGCGCCCACTCGAGTATCCTCATGCTTTCTATCAACTATCCTATCAATCATATTTTATACTTTCCTTCTAAATGACAGATCATATGCATATATCTAGTACAATAACGAGTCAATATATAATAGGAATTTAGGTGGAATAGGAATCAAGAGAAAATTGATGCGATGTAGTCTCCAACCATGTATCTAGCACATACATACTCCTGCTAGTCTATCACATGTACAAGCATGCTAGAGATCATCTCGATATAAAATCATAACAGTATAATCATCTCCAATCATCTCTATATATCACCAATGTATTCATATCCCAGATCAGCCTAATCAAATGCATGATATAATATACTTGACTGAAATCATCTCTAGATAAAGCCATTTAATCATGTTGGAGGTCAAAACATGCATATACATAATATATAATATATCCTAATTTGAGAAAGGCGTCTAGGGGATAAAACTACTCACCACCACTACAAATACCAAACAACCACTCGTTCACGCTGTTACAACAACGATCAAGCCTCGATAGCTAAGTCCACGAGGTCTTGAACCGGGGGGGTCGGGATTTGAAATTATTTATAACAAATAATGTCAATCTTTCTATTAATTAAAATTAACCCGGCTAAAAGATAATTTCTTGTTGTTGTTTTGTTATTTATTAACCATAATTATATTATTTAATAGTATATTTAAAACATAATTATCTGCCTATTATTCTCTTTGATAATTAAGAAAATAAGAATTAAGTTACTGCAAATAATTACACAAAAATATACGTACATAACTCTAATAATTACTATTACCTACCTAGGATTAAAATAGTAATTTATATTGCAGGTATTTTGCTAAACATGATATAATTAGATTTATTTACTAACTATGATATAATTATATTTAATTCATATAAATTAAATACATTAAATTAACTAAACTAATTGAATAATTAATAACATAATCAAATATAATTAGATATCAATAATATGCATATATATATATATATATATAAACTATACACAGTGCTGGGCTCAGCCCAGCACCTTAACATAGCAGTTGTTGGGCTGACCCTAGCACCTTGCACTGCAAGGGTGCTGGGCCGAGCCCAGCACCTCTTGCAGGGTGCAATCCAAGAGGAGGAAAGAAGAAGAAGAAGAAAAAAGGGGAAGAGGGTTGGGCTGTAGGGGAGGGGTACGATCGCTGGTGGCCACTCAGCGGCCGGCCTCACACCAGCAGCTCAAACCTCCGGCGGTCCTGAGAGGAAACTAAGAGAGAGAGATAGAGAGAGAGAGATAGAGAGATAGAGAGAGAGAGGGAGAGAGACTCACCGGTGGATAGAAGGGCTGACGGCGACTCTTTCCGGCGGTCGGTGACTGCTTGTGAACTAGAGGGAGAGAGAGGAGGAGAGAGCTGAGAGAGAGATCGAGAGAATACAGGGAAGAGAGAGAGAAAAAAAATATTAGAGAGTGAAAGAGAAGGTCAAGTGGCGGCGGCGGAGTGGCCGATGGGTCGAGTCCCACCTCCACGCGTCGCTGCAGCGTGGAGAAGAGTGGCCCGGTGGAGGTGCGTGGCACCCCCCATCGTTGCCACGGCATGCATTGCATGCTGGGCATGAGGCTAGCCATAGCGTGGCCGGTCGTGTCATGCCCAGCAAACTTTAGTTCTTTTTTTTTACCCTACTTGGGTTATTACAGGTGGGACCCATCCCACCGGCCACTCTGCCGTCGCCGCGTGACCATCTCTCTCTCTCTCTAATATTTTTTTCTCTCTTCCTCGCATTCTGTTGATCTCTCTCTCTCTCTCTCCCTCTAGTCCACCAGCAATCACCGACCCCCGGTAAGAGCCACTGTAACGCCCTTGCCCGTCATGGCGACAATGGCGGTGAGTCGGCAGTGGGAGAGAGAGAGAGAGAGTTTGAGGGAAGGAGGAGAGAGAGAAAGACCGAAAGAGAGAGTGGGGAGATGAAAAAAATAGAGAGAGAGAGAGGCGGTGGGGAGGGAGGCTTTGACGGCGGCGACGAGGCCTACCACGCCAGCTGGCCCAGCCAGGTTGGTCGGGCCAGCGATTGCGGAGCGTGGCACCCTCCCCTCCTGCCACTGTAATAGAATTAGTTTTATTTTTTTTTAAGGTTGGGTTGTTACAGCCGCCTGTTAAAGCTTCGATACCAAATTGATGGGATCTAGAACCAAAAGATCGGCTACGGAATAATTCCTTAAGATCTGAATTTATTATAGGAAGCAGTCCGCACAACTGTGGGAAAATATTCGTCAGATATTCTCCGGTAGTTATAAAATTACAAAACTTTTTGTATTTACACCCTTCGCAGATTCGAACTATAGCAGGGACGAAAATACGGAATAACATGGGTGATAGTGGTGGTGACGGGTGGAGTGGATGTTAGGGTTATAGATGGGTATGGAGATGGGGGTAGATTGTGGAAGTGATTAAGGGAAGTAGACAAAGGGAACGAAGTGGTCGAGATCCCAAAGAAGAGGGGTGGCTTGACAGTCGAGGGAGATTAGAAGCGAGGAGAAACCTTGCCAACGGTAGAGGTGGAAGGATGGTGAAGAGGGAGGAGGGAGAAGTCTAGAGAGAAGATAGGAGGTAAGAAATCAAGAATCCAATAGCAATATGAAGTTGGTTGCCATCCACATATTTATAGAGGCTAGCCAACAAGTCCTAAAATAATATGAAACCCTAATTTTTAGAGGATTCCCGTCGATCGCGTTCGAACGCGCCCGATCGCCTTCGAACGTGCCCGATCGCGTTCGAACGCACTCAAAAAGCCCCTTCTCCGGATTTGCGAACGCGACACAGGCGTTCACAAGCCGTTCGAATGCGAGCATTCACAAACGCGTTCACTAGGCGTTCACAAATGTGGGC
Source organism: Typha angustifolia (assembly GCF_048772165.1). Lineage (NCBI taxonomy): Eukaryota > Viridiplantae > Streptophyta > Magnoliopsida > Poales > Typhaceae > Typha > Typha angustifolia. The sequence continues at coordinate 5,332,795 of NC_133248.1, forward strand.
GTTCACAAACGTTCCCAAGTGTTCACAAGCGTTCGAACACGACTCCACCTACGTTCGAACGCAACCTATAAGAATTTTATTTTAATGAAAATAAACACCTAATGTAATAAGAAAAGATCCTAACTAAGTGTATCAGCCCACCACGCTTCCCCCACCTTGCCCTCAAAGTGAAAAGTCAGGGAAACACTCCAAGATATCAGTCTCCAACTCCCATGTCACCTCATCAGATGGTTTGCCAAGCCACTCAATTAGAATCTCCATCTCCAATCCGATACCATGTTGTCGTCGACGTCTAGCAAGTACTCGAACTGGCTCTACGATCTCTATCTCGTCCAATTGCTCCGGTAGAACCGATCCAACAATCTCATGATCTCCAATGCGCTCTCTCAATAATGAAACATGAAAGACAAGGTGCACTCTCGACCCCTCTGGCAGCTCCAAATGATATACAACCGGACCAATACGCTCCAATACCCGAAACGGACGTAAGGTCACCTATCGATACGGTTGCACCCTCACAAACACCCAACTACCGATGTCGAACTCTTGCTCCCTATGGCTATGATCATAAACTTGCTTTATGCGGTTTTGAGCAAGTTTAAGATGAGCACACAACCTCCTCAATGTGGCATCTCTATCCATCAATGCTAAGTCCACCTCCGTTCTATCTACCGATGTCATTGGATCATAAGCGCGTAACGTCGGAGCCGTGCGTCCATACACCACCTCAAATGGAGTCATGCCAATGCTGCTATGGTAAGCGGTGTTATAAGACCACTTCGCCCACGGTAAGAACTCCAACCATCATCTCGGTATCTCTCCAACAAAGCACCTCAAATACTGCTCAATGCCTCGATTAACCACCTTGATTTGGCCGTCCGTCTGTGGATGATAGGCCGAACTGAAGTTTAATCGAGTACCCTGTAATCTGAAAAACTCAGTCCAAAAGTCACTCATAAATACACGATCACGGTCTAAAACAATCGTGCGTGGCATGCCATGTAATCGAGCAATATCTCTAACAAAAATTTCAGCCACCGTCTTAGCTGAAAACAGATGTGATAATATCGAAAAGTGCGCATACTTGCTCAAATCTGGTAACCACCACAAAGATAAAAGAATAACCACATACCAGCGGAAGACCCTCTATGAAGTCCATAGAAATGTCCTCCCAAACACAGTGCGGTATAGGTAAAGGCTGTAGAAATCCGGCCGGTTTCAAAGTGGTTGTTTTAGCCCTTTGACAGACTTCACAAGCACGGACAAAACTCCTCACATCCTGTCTCAATCCTGGCCATGTGCAACTCTGAGATATCCTTCTATAAGTCCTTAAGACACCCTCATGACCAACCTCTGGAGTTTGGTGAAAGTGCTCCAACAATTTATGCCGCAATCCATCATTTGTGGGCACTCAAATGCATCCGCGGTCCAGCAGCAAACCGCCTCGATTCTCTAACTAGGGATGGCGCTTCGGATCATCCATCACCTCCTGCAACAATCTCAAAATATCTGAGTCAGATGTACATGCATACCTCAGCTCATCCAGGAAGGGAAGGTAGATGAATAGGCTGCAAGCTCGATGGTATCGGGTTGGCGCGATAGTGCATCCGCCGCACTATTTTCCGTTCCCTTCTTGTATTGAATTTCATAATCATACCGCAACAATTTTGTGACCCATCGCTACTGTGCCGGAGTGTGTATGCACTGTCCCATAAAGTATGGAAGGCTCTTATGATTGGTTCGGATAATGTATCGTTTACCGATCAAATAAGGCCTCCACCTTGTCACCATAATAGAATTGCTAGCATCTCTCTCTCATAAGTCGATAATTGCTGAGATTTTTACGATAAAGCCTTACTAAGATAGGCGATGGGACATCCTTCTTGCATTAGTACAGCTCCTATGCTAACACCCGACGCATCACATTCAACAATGAATTCTTTGGTGAAGTCCGGTAGCGCTAGAATAGGTGCCGTCATCATTGTTGTTTTTAATTTTTCAAAAGCTAAAGTGGCTTCATCCGTCCATCTAAAAGAGTCCTTTAACAAAGAAGTGAGAGGAGCAGCAATCTTGCCATATCCAGCGATGAATCGACGATAATAACCAATCAGCCCCAAAAATCCTCTTAATTCAGTGATAGTAGTAGGAATAGGCCAAGCGATCATACATGCAACCTTTTGAAGATCCGCCGCTACACCAACCGCTGAAATGATGCGGCCTAAATACTCCACCTTTGGTACTCCCCATAGGCACTTGGACTTCTCAATCTTCAATTGGTTTTGCTCCAACAAATTCAGCACGTCCTCTAAATGCCGCTAATGCTCTAATTCAGTCCTACTATACACCAAAATATCGTCAAAAAATACCAAGACATACCTTCGCAAGAGAGGCTGAAATATATCATTCATGAGGCCTTGGAAGGTAGCTGAAGCATTGGTGAGATCAAAAGGCATCACTCGAAACTCGTAATACCCGTTCGGAGTCTGAAATGCCGTTTTGTACACATCTACCGGGTGAACTCTGATTTGATGATACCTGGCCCTCAAGTCAAGCTTACTAAATATAGTCGCCTCTGCAAGCTCGTCCAGCAACTCCTCGATAACCGGAATGGGATATCGGTCCTTGATGGTAATAGTATTTAGTGCTCGGTAGTCGACACAAAAATGCCATGTCCTATCCTTTTTTGGCGCTAAAAGCACGGAGGATGAATATGAGCTATGACTTGTTTGTATGAGGCCTTGCTCCAACATCTAGGCTACCATCTTTGAGATAACTTATTTTTGCACATGTAGATACCGATATGGCCTCACGCTTGCCGGTGCAGCCCCGGGTACAATCTCTATGCGATGGTCTATCGCTCTCCTTGGTGGCAACTCCTGCGGCTCCTCAAACAGTCCAGAAAAGTTATCTAATAAATTGGACAATTCAATTGTAGTACATGAACTCGTTTGAGGCTCATCTTCTACTGGTCCTAACTAAAGAAGATAGGACAAATCATACGCACCAAGCAGCCCCACCATAGGCTACATCGCAGGAATTGGCGAAGTCCGTACACTATCAAGCCGCACATCTTTGTTTCCTTGTTTATATTTCATCCACATTCTCCAGAAATCAAATGTGACGGGTCCCAAACTTTGTAACCACAGAGCACCAAGGACAACGTCCACTCCTCATAGCGCCAACGGATACAAGTCCACAATGATGTCGCGTCCTTGCACCCCATATACCGACTCGGCGACACAAGCTCTCTGCCCTAAGCTTCGTGCTGTCTCCAATAGCAACGTCAAACCCCGTAGTCGGTTCGGCATCCAAACCCAATCTCCTCACTAACCTCTCGTCTAGAAAGTTGTGTGTACTCCCCGAATCAATGAGGATGTGCACACAATGCTTTCCAACGATTCCATCTACTTGTAACGTCCTCGGCGTAGAAGTACCCGAATATGCATGTATCGATATTTCAGTTTGAATATCTTCCTCATGCCCTCCTCAACAGTCTCCTCATGAGTCTCTTCTGGACACTCTCCATCATCATCAATCTCATCATCCTCCTCAGGACCATAGATAAGCATCACACTCCCGATCGATTTAGAACACCGATGACCGGCGGTGAAACGCTCATCACATCGAAAGCAAAGGCCCTTCGCTCTTGGCTCCTCCACCTGGGCAGGTGTGAGAGTTCGAACGAGGGTTCTAGTGCCTCCTTTAACATCAAAAGAAAGTCTCAAAATGTGGTCGTGGTCTAGTAGTCACAGTCGCTGTTTTTGAAACTGCAGAATTTGCAGTCGGCGTTCTAGGTGCAAACCATCCATCTCAGTTGCCCCAATTGGTTTTCGCTGCCATCTTTAGAGCCCTATGTTTTTGTTCCATCCTCGGCCTTCTCAAAGGCCTCCTTAAGAGTAGTAGGACATAGAGCACGAACATCCGCTTGTATCTCCTCTCACAGTCCTGAAATAAATATACTCATCAATGTACGTTCAGCCCATGGTGGCTCACAATGACTACTAATTTTTTCAAACTCAGCTTGGTACTCCAATATGGTAGTCCTTTGAACCATCTTGCTTAATATGGCAACAAAATATTTATATACCACTGTCCCAAATCTGCGTATAATCCTCCTATAAAAATCAGCCCATTTGATAAATTCACCACCACGAATAATCGATCTATACCAATGCAATGTCATTCCTTGGATGTGAAAGCTTGCCATCTGGACTTTTGCATCTTTCACTGTACCTTGACAATCAAAGTATTGTTCAACTTGAAATACCCAATCCGTTGAATTACCACCTTGGAATTTTGGAAAGTCCAAACGTGCGGTTTTCCCTAGAATAACATTGTCAGATTCGCGAAAGATCATTGGTTCAGGTCTAAACCTTTGTGCATGTGGATCACCTTCTCTAAATCCTTGAGCACGCCAATCACCATCTCCATAGGGATCAAGCTCATACTCATAGTGCCAATCCTCCTCATCGACGAAGCGTCCCAGTGCCTCACGCCTCTCGAGTTCCATCACCGCCAGTCTTAGGTTTTGTAAGTGATGTGGGGAATGAAGTGAAGGCATAAGTAGGAGGGGATTATTGACACTCATATAACGCACCTGGACCTGTGGGGTATCGGTTCGATGGAGTACCACCGCTGGTCCTTCTTGAAACTCCGTTCGTCATCGAGAAGATGACGAACCCAATCGATTCACGACATATTCATTGAATTCATTGTGATCCTTTTGTATGTTGTCAACTCTATGCAACAATGTTTGTAACATGCCCCTTAGTTCATTCATATTCTAACCCATAGACGTTGGTTGACTTGGTCCTACTGTGATCGCTCCAAGGGAATCGGCCTCACTGTTAGGATCATCGTGCATTGAGTCCTCCCTTGTCGGTGTGCTCTCCATAGTTCTCCTTGTTGATGTCATCTTCTTTGTTTCAACCATTAACGGAGGTGGTGGAGATCCCAAATAAGAGGGATGGCTCGATAGTTGAGGGAGATTAGAAGCGAGGAGAAACCTTGCCAACGGTAAAGGTGGAAGGATGGTGAAGAGGGAGGAGGGAGCAGTCTAGAGAGAAGATAGAAGGCAAGAAATCAAAAATCTAATAGCAATATGAAGTTGGTTGCTATCCACATATTTATAGAGGCTAGCCAACAAGTCTTAAAACAATATGAAACCCTAATTCTAGTGGATTCCCGTCGATCGCGTTCGATAGAGGATTCCCGTCGATCGCGTTCGAACGCGCCCGATCGCGTTCGAACGCACCCAAAAAGACCCTTCTCTGGATTTGCGAATACGAAACAGGCGTTCACAAGCCGTTCGAATGCGGGCATTCACAAATGCGTTCACAAGGCGTTCACAAACGCGGGTGTTCATAAGACGTTCACAAGCGTTCACAAGACGTTCACAACCATTCACAAGGTGTTCACAAGGGTTCACAAGCGTTCGAACGCGACTCCACCTGCGTTCGAACGCGACCTACAGGAATTTTATTTTAATGAAAATAAACACCTAATGCAATAAGAAAAGATCATAACTAAGTGTATCACTGCCGTCGACCCTTCTATTCACCGATGAGCCTCCCTCTCTCTCCTTCTCTCTCTCTCTCTCTCTCTCTCATTTTTCTCTCGGGACCGCCGGAGGTGTGAGCTGCCGGCGAGAGGCCGGACGCTGAGTGGCCACCAGCGATCGTACCCCTCCCCTGCAACCTAGCCCTCTTCCCCTTTTTCTTCTTCCTCTTCTTCTTCTTCTTCTTCTCCTCCTCCTCCTCCTCCTCCTCCTCCTCCTCCTCCTCCTCCTTCCCTTCTTTCCTCCTCTCGGGTAGCACCCTATAATGAGGTGCTGGTCCCTACTGCTCATGGTGCTGTGTTAAGGTGCTGGGCTGAGCCTAGCACTGTGTATAGTTTTTTTTAATGTATATATGCATATTATTGATTTCTAATTATATTTGATTATGTTATTAATTATTTAATTAGTTTAGTTAATCTAATGTATTTAATTTATATGAATTAAATCTAATTATATCATAGTTAATAAATAAATCTAATTATATCATGTTTAGCAAAATACCACAACATAAATTACAATATTACTCCTAGATAGTAATAGTAATTATTAGGGTTATGTACGTATATTCTTGCGTAATTATTTGCAGTAACTTAATTCTTATTTTTCTTAATTATCAAAGAGAATAATAGGTAGATAATTATGTTTTAAATACAATAGCCGGATTAATTTTAATTAATAGAAAGACTAACATTATATGTTATAAATAATTTTAGATTCTGACCCACTTGTTCAAGACCCCTTGGACTTAGCTATTAAGGCTTGATCATTGTCGTAGTAGCGTGAACGAGTTATTGTTTGGTAATTACAGTGGTGGTGAGTAGTCTTATCCCCTAGACGCCTTTCTCAAATTAGGATATATTAATATAATTATGTATATGCATGTTTTGGCCTCCAGCATAATTATATGACCTTATCTAGAGATTATTTCAGTTGGGCATATTTTATCATGCATTTGATTAGGCTGATCTGAGATAGAAGTACTTTGATGATATATATAGAGATGATGAGAGATAATTATACTGTTATAATTTTATGTCCAGTTAATCTGTAGTATGAGTATGCAGGTAATAGATTAGCATGGTTATGCATGTGTTGACTACATGATTGGAAATTATATTGCATCATTTTTCTCTTGATTCTTGTTCCACATAAATTCCTGTTATATATTGACTTGTTATCGTACTGGATATATGCATATGAATTGTCATTTAGAAGGAAAGCATGAAATGTGATTGATAGGATAGTTAATAGAAAGCGTGAGGGTACCCGAGTGGGTGCGAGGGTAAGGGCATGCCTAGAGACGATTGATCGCTCGACATAGTCGCGATCTTGTTGGCCTTACGTTCGAGGTCATTAGTCCATGTGTGTAGTAGACACATGCCATTCGTTAGGGCATATGTGGCAAGTTATCCGCACGAGGTTTCTATCAGCTAAGGGAGTGCTTGGTCTGAATGGATGTTGATATCTTAGCGGGTGGCGGGGTATGGTTATATTTGAGATACTCTTTGCAGGTGGCAGAGTATGCTCTGAGCCTTCAGACATAATGTTGAGACCGGGTACCGGGTGTTGACTATGCAAAGTGGTCTAGTATGATGGTGTTATACTGAGATGTCGGTGATGATTGTGATACTGAGAATTTCATATAATTATTGAGTAATTATGATAATTTATACACCATTGCATTTGACATCATGATATGGTCGGCATACATCTTGTGTGTTATATTTGAGAGCAATACAATGACAGTATGACATAGAGGTTGTTTATATATTGTCAAGAGTTTGTGTTCTTGATCAATTATAACATGACATTTACTATAAATCTGGGATTATTGTGGACTTTCTTATATGTTCATTCATAGCATGATGATCCTTTCTGATTCATATTATCTCGTACTTGATTTACTCTCTGTTTGGCTTCACTAATTCGGGGTAAGGTCTATTCACTGAGCCTTTAGCTCATGACTCTTCTTGTTTTCTCCTTTCCAAAAACCCAAGTGAACGAGTGAAGTAGGATACCTTCTTAAAGGTTTTGTCAGTGAGTAAAGAGTAGAGTGTGGTTAGTGTTATACTCTAGATGATTTATCTTATCTGATGTATCAGTGAACATCCTTCAAAGTGTGTCTTTATCCTTGTCTTATATTCTAGTAGGTGATTTTATACTTGCATAATTATGTATATACCATTGTTGTGTATATATAGTTGCGAAAAGCTCTTGATAATTTGTTGTGGCCTGTGTGCGGCCCAAGTAAGGTTATCTGTATGCTGTTGATAGTTAGACTTGAGTTATTCTTAGTTTAAATGTTGTGGATAAAAGTATGATGTTGATACAGGACTATTTGATTGTCAGTAACCAACCAAATAGTTAGGTGCCACGCATGTGCCGTGTGGGCTCATGCCATGCACGTGTTTAGGGTTTGAGTGCTTACATTTTAGAGTGGTATCTGAGCCTAGGTTTGTTAAGTATCCGGCATATCATCAAGAGCTTCTGTACATTGTCACCTTGAGTCTAGTGAAGTATTGCAACCTAAGGGTTATGCAAGAGATAAATTTTAGAAGTTTACTTGATCACTAATCAGTTGATGAATTTGACTATATCCACAGAAAGATGCCGCCCTATCGCAGAGGTTCACAGTCTAGGGTGACCTCCATAGCTGAGGCCCCTACTGAGACCCCAGAAGTTCCTCCATATGTAGAGGAGCGTGATCCTATTTCGCGCCTCTTGGACAGTCAAGAAAGACTTAGTGATGAGATCCTACGAAGCAGATGAGCTGGCATATCAGTAGAGTGAAAAAATAAATCCCTAGATACACGTATGTATCTAAACACTAGGCAATGATATCGCTCGTTCGCTTAAGTAAAAGTCCGAAGAAATATTAAGAACGAAAGCAGAGATGAACGCCAAGATTTTAACGTGGAAAAACCCAAAACGGGAAAAAAAACCACGGATCCAAACTCGGATCAAAACCAATCACTATGATAGTAGCAGTTACAAGACTGACTCACAAAACAACCCGTCGATCCAAACGACTTTGTTCCTCTCAGTCTTGATCGCTAGAACCCACGATTCACTGCTTCTCGTGATTGAAGTCCAATCTCAGTAGCCCTCGAGATTGATCTTTCGTCTAGATAGCCCTTAAGACGAAAGATTAAGATTTGTAGATGCGAAGGGCCTTGTTTGTTGAAGAACCGATGTAGCCTCCAAAAAGTCTCCTTGAATAATCTTCTTCAACTCCCCTAGGTTAGGGCAACACTATCCTTATATATGATCTCCAAGATAGAGCCAAATCCAAGTCATATTCGTACTCACGAAAATCCAATAAATTGCAAACTTCATAGGTGCGTTCGAACGCTGCCTAGGTGCGTTCGAACATGGCCCGAGTGCGTTCGAACGACCTAACTTAATCTCAGGTGCGTTCGAACGGGCCCAAGTGCGTTCGAACGCGATAGCTTGAATTCTTCAGGTTGCGTTCGAATGCGTTTGTGAACGCTGCTCTCAGTCTGTGTGAACGCAGTACCCGCGTTCGAACACGTTTGTGAATGCGGCTCTCAGTCTGTGTGAACGCAGTGCCCGCGTTCGAACGCGCTTGTGAACGCGGCTCTCTGTCTGTGTGAACGCAGTGCCCGCATTCGAACGCGCTTGTGAACGCGGCTCTCTGTCTGTGTGAACGCAGTGCCCGCGTTCGAACGCGCTTGTGAACGCGGCTCTCTGTCTGTGTGAACGCAGTGCCCGCGTTCGAACGCATTTGTGAACGCGGTGAGAACGCGACGGCTTTTCTCCAATAACCTTGCAATTCTTCAGACCAGAGATATTCTAGACTTGTGTAAAGCTCATATACATGTAAAAAATACACTTAGAATATTTTGTACACAATTGCCAACAAATAAAAACCTAACAATCTCCCCCTTTGGCAATTTGTGACAAAACACCTAGGTTACAAGATATTACAAAGACTTCAAATTGAGCAATCAACAAGTCTAGAATATTTTGCACATCAAGCCCTGCAAATAAACATATACCAATCCAAGATCAAGTGAAAATAACTTAAAATGAATAAACAATCTAAACACAAGTTATCAATGTAGCATAAATTCAAAAGTACTTAAGCAGACAAAGTTCACAGTTACTTCAAGCAAAGTTCAAAAGTACTTAAGACTCTCATAAACTCCCCCTATGCACATACTCCCCCTATACACCTAGACACCTAGACACTAACCTAGACACTAAGACACTCTCCTCCTTTTTGACACAAATGCCAAAGACTAGGAACTCGGAGGAAACTGACGATGAAGAATCGTCAACACAGAGTCGAGGTAGGTGAAGAAGGCGGCCTTGGTTTCTTGGTAACTGTAGCTTTTTTTAGGCATTCTAGAGAAGGAAAAAAGTCGCAAGATTCAACATATGCCCAAAGAATACAAAAAAAATCCAAAAATTCTAGAAACCATGAAGACCCTAAGTGAAATCCATCTTCCACTTAAAAATGCAAGTTATCACGTTCAATCGCACAAAAAACATCAAGATATTAACTTTAACGTGATTAAAACTTGAAACTACACGAGATCAATCAAGATCAATAGACTTTGGAGATACACTTCTAGAAATTCAAAATACATTCAAGACATAGAATATGATAATCAAATGAAATAAGTCATACACAGATCAATCAAGTCATCAAAAGCATATTATAATCAATTCTAATGCATCACTCAAAATTAAATTAATCTTGATTGATCATAACGATACGCATATGCAAGATGAGCATAGATAACATGAACCAATCTTCTTAAACAAACTTTCCTATATAAACAATGATGTAACACAGTAGTCAAACCGACTTAGTATTGAAATTTTGCACTTTTCGACTTATTCTCCATAACATAACAGGAATTTTTCCTGTATTTTTTTAAAAAAATAGGTGCAATGATGGCTTTCACACATGAGTAGGTAGCCCTTTTCTTGTAGTACAAATCAAATAAAGTGCAAGAAGAAATTCACATCTATCATTTTTTTTTGAATTTGCATATAATGTACTGAGTCAAACTGGACTCGAAACAAGACGGCTTTCACACTAACTCATTGTAGCCCTTTTCATTGATCTTTTATAAAAATATATTTGATAACTAAGCATGAGGTCAAACTGTGCAAATCAAAGTTAATACAGAGCTATTTAAAAAAATTATTCATGATATCATGCTCACTCAAGAATACACATACGTTATGAGGCATTAAAAATTTATTATTATAGAAGTCGAGGGAGTGACAAATTCAAAATTGAAACAATATACTATAAGATGACAAAATTGACTATAATAACTCATAATCAAGAGAAAAATCATATTTTTATGTCAAGAGGATATTATTGAATCTAGGAGTGCATCAATTTTTTTTTGTTTTTTTTTATAACAAAAACTCTCGATAAATCTGAAACTAAAACCAAAGAAAAATTTCAGAGTAAATGAAAACCTAAAAAAAAATGAAACAAAAGAAACTCGCAAACTAAAAAGAACACACATCCCAATAAAATCAGTCCAAAGCACAAATCCCTAAAGAAGTACGAAGATATTCAAATCTCTGTAAATCCAAAGGTTTTGTAAACAAGTCACCCAACTGTTTCTCCGTCTCAACATGTTCTAGTGCTATTGTTTTGTCTTCAACTAACTCGCGTATAAAATGATGTCGGATATCAATATGTTTTGTACGCGAGTGTTGAACAGGATTTTTCGATATATTAATAGCACTCATGTTGTCACAATAAAGTACCATAGTATCTTGTTCAATGCCATAATCCTTGACCATCTGTTTCATCCATAGTAACTGAGAACAACAACTTCCTGCTGCAATATACTCGGCCTCTGCAGTAGATAAAGATATCGAGTTTTGTTTCTTACTGTGCCAAATAACCAGATTGTTTCCAACATAAAAACATCCACCTGAAGTACTTTTTCTATCATCACATGAACCTGCCCAATCAGAATCCGTGTATGCCGATATGATAGCACCCGAGTCATAAGTAAACCAGATACCTAAATCAACTGTGCCACTGACATATTTTATGATACGTTTCACAGCAAACAAATGTGACTCCTTGGGTTCAGACTGAAACCTAGCACACACACCGACACTAAATGCAATGTCAGGTCTACTAGCCGTTAAGTACAAAAGGCTACCGATCATGCTCCTATACACTGTCTGATCAACACTTTTTCCTGACATGTCCTTACCTAGTTTGGTAGTTGTACTCATAGGAGTTCTAGCATGTTTTGCATTTTCTAAACCAAATTTAGTCACAAGATCCTTAGCATACTTGGTTTGAGCGATAAAAATCCCTCTCTCCAATTGAGTAATTTGAAGCCCTAAAAAAACTTCAACTCACCCATCATACTCATCTCAAAATGACTGTGCATGAGATCAGCAAACTCCTTAGCTAATAATTGACTCGTCGCCCCGAAGACAATGTCATCCACATATATTTGTGCCACAACTAAACTCTTGTTTTCACGTCTGATGAATAATGTCTTGTCCACTCCCCCTCGAGTGAACCCCGCATCCACTAAAAAGGTGGTCAACTTCTCATACCAAGCTCTTGGAGCTTGTTTTAGCCCGTAAAGAGCCTTTTTCAATTTAAAAACATGAGAAGGAAATTTTTGATCTTCGAAACCCTTAGGTTGTTCCACATAAACATCTTCATTCAGGATACCATTTAAGAAAGCACTTTTAACATCCATTTGAAACAATTTAAATTTTAAATGACAAGCAATGGCAAGCAGTATACGAATAGACTCTAATCTAGCAACAGGAGCAAATGTCTCATCAAAATCTATACCCTCAACCTGAGTGTATCTCTGTGCTACTAGTCTGGCTTTATTTCAAACTATATTGCCATGTTCATCACTTTTATTTTTGTAGATCCATTTTGTTCCAATAACGTTCACATTCTTAGGTCTAGGAACTAAATACCAAACATCATTCCTAGAAAATTGCTCTAATTCCTCATGCATAGCATTTACCCAAGAATCGTCTAACAATGCTTCCTTCACATTTTTAGGTTCAAAAGAAGATGTATAACAAGTAAATGATACCTCACTTTGGATTTGTCGTCTTGTCTTAATTGGTCCATTCACGTCTCCGATCACTTGTGACAGTGGATGATTTGATTTCACTCTAGCAGATGGTTCCGGTACGTTGCGGTCATTTTTGTTCATTTCAACTTTGTCCTCGTCCTGATTCTCCATTTCCAGATCAAGCTCCTTTCCTATTTCTTCGTAATATGTATCTGCAGAAACAGAAATAGAAGTAGTTTTAGTTAAGTCAGTCGAGGATTCATCTATCATAACATTAGCAGATTCCATAACAGTAGAAGTTTCAAGGTTAAATACTCTGTAGGCTCTACTATTATTCGAGTACCCTAAGAAGATGCCTTCGCTACTTCTAGTGTCAAATTTAGTCAAATATTCTCGATCACGCAAGATATAACATTTACTACCAAAAACTCGAAAATATTTAACACTAGGTTTCTTACCTTTCCAGATTTCATAAGCAGTCATATTTGTACCTGGTCTTAGATAAACACGATTTATTACATGTACCGCTGTATTGACCGCCTCTGTCCAAAACCTTTGAGTAACCTTTTTAGCATGAAGCATAACCTTAGTCATTTCCTGCACAACTCGATTTTTTCTTTCAACAATCCCGTTCTGTTGTGGAGTTATAGGAGCTGAAAACTCATGTTGAATACCAAGAGAATCGCAAAATATAGAAAAATTTTCATTTTCAAATTCTCTACCATGATCAGAACGAATCCTAACTAGGGTTGTAGATTTTTCATTCTGCAATTTTAAGCATAGTGATTTAAAAACTTCAAAGGTTTCAGACTTCTCACGTAGAAAGGCAACCCAGGTATATCTAGAGTAATCATCGACCATTAAGAATATATAGCGTTTACTTCCAAGACTTTCAGTTTTTGTTGGACCTATCAAGTCCATGTGAACTAATTGTAGCACACGGTCAGTGGTAGCTGTATTTACCTTCTTGTGTGAGATACGAATTTGTTTTCCAATTTGACACGAACCGCACACTCTTTTTGACATTTCTTTTATCTTAGGTATTCCTCTTACCACTTCATGTTTGGACAGAGTAAATAATTCATTGTGATTCACATGTCCAAGACGTTGATGCCAAAGATCTGCAATGTCGAAAGATGCACTGTTACATTTCAGTTTATGTGAAGTTCCAATGACATAGTAATTATCAGATCTAGAACAGTACAATCATTTTTGGAGAATTTTACCTCATAATCTTCATCACAAAATTGACTGATGCTTAGTAGATTTGCTTTCAAGCCCTTAACATAAAGAACATTTTCGAGACTAGGAATCCCTAAAGTACTTACCTTTCCTTTACCTATTACCTTTGATGAATTACCATCTCCGAATGTCACAACTCCCCCTTCATGTTTTTCAAGATTAGAAAATAACGACTTGTCACCCGACATATGTCTTGAACAGCCACTATCTAAATACCATAATTCAGAATTTAAGGCTTTCAAGGCAGTATGCACAACATAACATTTCAAATCAGATTTCTTGATCCATATGGCCTTTGTTTTCATCCCATAAATAAAAGCACTTCTAGGTTTTTGCAAAAATTTGCAATGTGGTCGAATATGCCCTAGAATGCCGCAATGATAGCATGTCGGAACAAACCTTTTTCTACTCACCTTATGTCGAGGAGAGTGATTAGAGTTTACCTTTGGTACCGTCGAAGATTCACCAGTTTGTATATTCAAGTTCTGTTTAGAAGGGTTCATCCACAATTGCTTTGTAAATGCGGTTGATGGCTTCAGGTATTCTTCCTTTTGTATACCTGCAGAAACAAATACAGTTTTATTATTATTTGAATTACCAGTGTATCCAATACCATACCTGTCTTTTCCAGAGATCTGAGGTTTTAGAATTTCGTCAAGTTTGTTCTTCCCTTTCAGAAATGTAACTTCCTTATGCAATCGCTCTAGTTCAATTTCATCAGCCTTCATTTTATTTTTTGCATTGTCAAGTTGTTCAGAAAGGTCTTTGACACGTTCAAGCTCCAATTTGTACTTCTCCTCAAATTGAATTCTTTCTGGTTCAATTTCCTTGAGTCGTTGAAGTAGTCTAAGATTGCTTTTCTTGAGTTTAAACGACTCCAGGTACAAGTCATTATATGCCTTTTGAATTTCAGATTCATCTTCCTCAGCAAGTAGCATATCAAGATCATCTGTACTATCAGTATCATCAACAGAGTCAGTATTAAGCAGAGAAGAGGAAAAGGCTACAAAGTTTTCTTCGTCTTTATCAGAATCATCATTAGATTCATCTGAATCATCCCAAGTAACTTTCATAGCTTTGCCCTTTCTCTTAAGACGATTAGGGCATTCTTGTGCGATGTGTCCAAAACCAGAACATTCAAAACATTGAACTTTATTTTCAGAATTCTTATTTTTCTGTTTGACATTGTTGTTGCTACCACCTGTATTCGAAGTCACAGTATTCTTCTTTTTCACAAAAGTTTTATTTTTTTCAAACTTTTCAGTATTCAACTTGTTTGGCTTCCGAAAGAATTTATTGAACTTTTTGACAAACATAGCCAACATCTCAACATCTAAATCACCTTCATCTTCAGACTCCTCTAAATTTTGTTCAACAGTGGATAGAGCTATCCCTTTGGACTTCCTCGGTTTTGAAAGACTGGACTCAAATGTTTGTAGATTTCCTACCAATTGTTCAACTTTCATAGAATCAATGTCCTTACTTTCCTCAATAGCTGTAACTTTCGCCTGAAACCTTTCTGGAAGAGACCTAAAGATCTTACGGACAATTCTATTTTCAGGAATTTTCTCTCCTAGGTTGAAACTGGAGTTGACTATATCACTTAACTTTGCATAGAACTCATCAAATGTTTCATTCTCCTCTATATGTAGGGTTTCAAAATTAGTAGTCAACCTCTGAAGTTTCGAAAGTTTTACAGCCATAGTACCTTCATGAGTTGTTTCTAAGATCATCCAGGCTTGTTTTGCTATTTCACAAGTAGATATTCTTCTAAATTCTTCCGAGGAAACACAACTAAAAATTGCATTTATTGCTTTGCTATTCCAGCCAACTTTTTCATAATCTGTTTTATCCCATGACTCAATCGATTTCTCAAGTAACTCATCATTCACCATGTACATTGGTGGACTCCAACCGTTCATAATGGCCATCCAAACTCTCTCATCTATAGACTTCAAATAAGCTCTCATCCTAGCTTTCCAATATCCATAATTTGATCCATCTAGAATAGGAGGTCTAATAGATGAGGGTCCATCTCTATGAAAATCCATGCCTATTTGATCTCTCTCAAAGGGTGAGAGAACCTGCTCTGATACCAATTGAAAAAATAAATCCCTAGACACACGTATGTATCTAAACACTAGGGAATGATATCGCTCGTTCGCTTAAGTAAAAGTCCGAAGAAATATTAAGAACGAAAGCAGAGATGAACGCCAAGATTTTAACGTGGAAAAACTCAAAACGGGAAAAAAAACCACGGATCCAAACTCGGATCAAAACCAATCACTATGATAGTAGCAGTTACAAGACTGACTCACAAAACAACCCGTCGATCCAAACGACTTTGTTCCTCTCAGTCTTGATCGCTAGAACCCACGATTCACTGCTTCTCGTGATTGAAGTCCAATCTCAGTAGCCCTCGAGATTGATCTTTCGTCTAGATAGCCCTTAAGACGAAAGATTAAGATTTGTAGATGCGAAGGGCCTTGTTTGTTGAAGAACCGATGTAGCCTCCAAAAAGTCTCCTTGAATAATCTTCTTCAACTCCCCTAGGTTAGGGCAACACTATCCTTATATATGATCTCCAAGATAGAGCCAAATCCAAGTCATATTCGTACTCACGAAAATCCAATAAATTACAAACTTCATAGGTGCGTTCGAACGCGGCCCGAGTGTGTTCGAACGGCCTAACTTAATCTCAGGTGCGTTTGAACGGGCCCAAGTGCATTCGAACGCGACAGCTTGAATTCTTCAGGTTGCGTTCGAACGCGTTTGTGAACGCTGCTCTCGGTCTGTGTGAACGCAGTACCCGCGTTCGAACGCGTTTGTGAACGCGACTCTCTGTCTGTGTGAACGCAGTGCCCGCGTTCGAACGCGCTTGTGAAGGCGGCTCTCTGTCTGTGTGAACGCAGTGCTGATACGATTCGGACTTCACCGACATCGTCTCGAGTTTGGATTTACCTTAGGATAAGATTGAGTTTTAGGATAAGATTGAGTTTTAGGATGAGATTGAGTTTTAGGATAAGATTGAGTTTTAGGATAAGATTGTGTTTTAGGATAAGATTGAGTTGTTGGTTAGCCTATAAAAGTATGTGTAGGGCAACCAAAATTTTTATTGAATATTGAGAATTGAGTTTGCCTTGCCTCCTTCATCTTCTTCGCTCCCGTTCCCTCAATCTCCCCGGCGACGCCGCTTCTAATCTCCCTCGACAGGCCAATCACCCTAGTCCCTTAGGAGTGGCCCTCTTCTCCCCCTTCTTCCAATTTATCCATCGCTATCCCTAACCTTTCCATCATCCATAACCCTTCCACCATCACTTTTACACCGGTGCCACCCCATCAACACCGGCCCTCCACAATCCACCATTACCCAGGATTTCGTGCCTTCATCCACGGAATCCAAAAACAGAGTATCCTGACGTTCGTCCACTAAACGAACGATATTTCGAGATCCCCATCTCCGATTCGCCTGAAACTAGATCCGTTGGAAAGCTCTTTTCCGGGCCTACAACATATCAAAATTTCACAGCGATCCAACGGCGGGATATTTCGGGATCTGATCTCAAAGTTCCGTGCAAGATCGTATTAATCTTGAATCAGAGCCTATAGCCGAGGAAGGATCGTAACAAGTGCCCGTGTTCGAACGCGTTTGTGAACGCGGTGAGAACGCGACGGCTTTTCTCCAATAACCTTGCAATTCTTCAGACCAGAGATATTCTAGACTTGTGTAAAGCTCATATACATGTAAAAAATACACTTAGAATATTTTGTACACAATTGCCAACAAATAAAAACCTAACATAGAGAATTTTGAGCCACCTCCTACAGTGAGTGTCACCTTAAATAAGTTTATGTAGCTAAAAAACCCCCCGATTTATAGTGGAGTTGTTGATCCGCTGGAGGCCAATGGATGGTTATCAGACATAGAGAAAATGTTGGATACTCTAGGATGTAATTATCAGTAGAAGGTAGCCTTTGCTACCTTTATGCTCAGAGGTGAGGCAGAACAATGGTGGAAAGCTACAGAGAGACTAATAAAATCAAGGACAGGGGACACAGTCATCACTTAGGAATTATTTCATGATGCCTGCATTAGGTTCGCAAAAATAAAGAACGTCTTTTATGCGTTCGAATGCGATTGGTGGGAGTCAACTAGAATTAGGGTTAATAATTATTATTTTGGCTTGTTGGCTAGCCTCTATAAATGTGTGGATAGCAGCTAAAATCATAATGCTATTGAAATATAGGTTTCTTACCTCTCTATCTTCTCTCTAGTCTCTCTACCCTAATCTCCATCCTCCCTCTTCACCAACCTATCACCTCTACCATTAGCAAGGTCTCTCCTAACTTCTAATCTCCCTCATCTGTCGACTCCTCCCTCTTCACTAGGATCTCGACCACTTCTTCCCCTTTGACTTTATCCCATAAACAACATCAACCACCACCCCCATCTTTATTATAATCCATAACCCTAACATCCACTCTACTCGTCACCACCACCATCATCCGCACTAAATCATAATTTCGTCCTAGTTACAGTTTGATGATACATTTAGTTAAGATCTTTTCTTACTGCATTAGTTATTTATTTTTATTAAAATAAAATTCTTGTTGGTCGCGTTCAAATACAGAAGGGGTCGTGTTCGAACACCCTTGCGAACACCTGCATCAAGTTCGCGATACAGAGAATGCAAAAAGCGTGTTCGAACGTAGTCAGGCGAGTTCAAACGCTGTATTCAAACACCTGCATTGTGTTTGCACATACAGAGAACGTCTTTTGTATGTTTGAACGTGATCGGGCGCATTCGAATGCGATCGGCGGAATTGCCCTAGGATTAGGATTAGTTGTTATTGTTAGGGCTTGTTGGCTAGCCTCTATAAAGGTGTGGTTAGCAGCCAAATTCATAATGCTATTGGATTATTAATTTCTTGCCTCATATCTACTGTCTATTCTCTCTCCCTCCTCTCTCTTCACCAACCTACCACTTCTACCATTAGTAAGGTCTCTCTTAACTTCTAATCTCCCTTGTCTATCGAGTCCCCCCTCTTTCTTAGGATCTCGATCACTTCTTCCCCTTCGTCTTTATCCCTTAACCACATCCACCATCTACCTTCATCTCCATTACCCTAGATAACCTTAACTTCCACTCCACCCATCACCACCACCATCACCCGCGTTCTTTGAATCTGGGAAGGGCGTAAATACAACAATTGTAGATCAGGAGAGTTATGGATCTAATCCAATTAGTTCGTAATTGTCTGACTAGAGGAGAATATTTGGTGAATATTTTTTCACGGTTGCGTGGATTGATTCCTGTAAAAAAATCCAGATTTTGAAGGAATCGTTCCATAACCGATCTTTTGGTACCATAACCCATTAATTTGGTATCAGAGCCAGGCAAACCTTAGACCTCCATTAATGGTGGAAACAAGAAAGATGACATCAACAAAGAGACCAATGGAGAGCACACCGATAAGGGAAGACTCAACCCACGATAACCCTAACCATGAGACCGATTCCTTTGGAGCGACTATGACAGGACTGAGTCAACCAACGTCCATGGGTGTGAATATGGGCTTAGCGGATGAACTTAGGGCCATGTTCCAAACATTGCTGCATAGAGTTGATACAATGCAAAAAGATCACAATGATTTAAAGGAATATGTCAAAAACCGATCGACTTCATCATCTCCTCGACGACGATCGATGCCTCAAGAAGGACCAATAGTGGGACCTCATCAAACAGATACCCCACAAGTCTAGGTGCGACATATGAGTGTCAATGATCCCCTCTTACCCATGCCTACACATCATCCCCCATCTCCGTTACAAAACCAAAGACTGGAGGTGGTGGAACCTGAGAGGCGAGCGGCACCAGTGCGCTTCATCGAAGAGGAGGATTGGCATTTTAAGGATGATGTTGATCCCTTCGGAGATGGTGATGGATGTGCTCAAGGATTTAGAGAAGGAGATTAACATGCACAAAGGTTCAGACCTGAACCAAGGATCTTTTGCGAACCCGACAATGCGATTCGGGGGAGAACCGCACGCTTGGATTTTCCAAAATTTCAAGGCGGTGATCCAAAGGATTGGGTGTTTCAAGTTGAATAATACTTTGATTGCTAAGGGATAGCTGAGGATGCAAAGGTCCAGATAGAAAGCTTTCACCTCCAAGGAATGGCATTGCATTGGTACAGATCGATTATTCATGGTGGAGGATTTACCGGTTGGGCTGACTTTTGTAGGAGAATTACGCACAGATTTGGGACAGCGACATATGAAGATTTTACTGCCACATTAAGCAAGATGGTTCATAGGACGACCGTATTGGAGTACCAAGCAGAATTTGAAAGAGTTAATAGTCGATGTGAGCCACGTTGGTCTGAACTGACATTAATAAGCATATTTATTTCAAGGTTACGAGAGAAGATACAAGCGGATGTTCATGCTCTTTGTCCTACCACTCTTGAGGAGGCCTTTGAGAAGGCTATGAGGATGGAGCAAAAATATAAGGCTTTTAAGATGGCAGCAAAAACATGTTGGGGCAACCGAGATGGGCGGTTTGCACCTAAAACGCCGGTTGGAAATTCTGCAAGTTCAAACACAGCGACTGCTAGTACTAGATGTTAGGCTCTGATACTAAATTGATAGGCTTTGATACCAAATGATAGGCTCTGATACCAAATTGATAGGATCTGGAACCAAAGATAGGCTACGCTAAGATTCCTTCAAGATCTGAATTTATTGCTGAAAGCAGTCTGCACAACCGCACAGCGACTGCTAGTACTAGATGTTAGGCTCTGATACTAAATTGATAGGCTTTGATACCAAATGATAGGCTCTGATACCAAATTGATAGGATCTGGAACCAAAGATAGGCTACGCTAAGATTCCTTCAAGATCTGAATATATTGCTGAAAGTAGTCTACACAACCGTAGGAAAATATTCTTCAGATATTCTCCAGTACTCAAAAATTACGAAACTAATTGGGTTAGATCCCTAACTTCCTGATCTACAACTTTTGTATTTACGCCCTTCATAGATACGAATTGTATCAGGGACGAAAACACAGAATAACGTGGGTGATGGTGGTGGTGACGGATGGAGTGGATATTAGAGTTATGGATGGGTATGAAGATGAGGGTGGATTATGGCAGTGATTAAGGGAAGTAGATAGAGAGAACAAAGTGGTCGAGATTCCAAAGAAGAGAGGTGACTCAACAGACGAGGGAGATTAAAAACGAGAAAAATGGTGAAGAGGGAGGAGTGACGAGTATAGAGAGAAGATAGAATGCAAGAAATTAAGAATCCAATAGCATTATGAAGTTGGTTGCCATCCATATATTTATAGAGGCTAGCCAACAAGTCCTAAAACAATATGAAATCCTAATTCTAAAGGATTCCCATCGATCTCGTTCGAACGCGCCCAATCTCATTCGAACACGCCAAATCTTGTTCGAATGCACTCAAAAAGCCCCTCCTCTGGATTTGCGAACGCGACACAAGCGTTCACAAGTTGTTCAAACGCGGGCGTTCACAAACGCGTTTAGAAGGCGTTCGAAAACGCAAGCGTTCACAAACACAGGCGTTCACAAGCTTTCACAAGGCGTTCACAAGCATTCGAACGCGACTCCACCTGCGTTTGAATGCGACATATAGGAATTTTATTTTAATGAAAATAAGCACCTAATGTAATAAGAAAAGATCCTAACTAAGTGTATCAGCCCACCACGCTTCCCCCACCTTGCCCTAAAGGTGAAAAGTCAAGGAAACGCTCCAAGATATCAATCTTCAACTCCCATGTTGCCTCATCAGATGGCTTGCCAAGCCACTCAACTAGAATCTCCATCTCCAATCTAGTACTATGTCATCGTCAGCATCTAGCAAGTACTCGAACTGGCTCTATGATCTTTATCTCCTCCAATGGCTCCGGTAGAACCGATCCAACAATCTCAGGATCTCCAATGCACTTTCTCAACAATGAAACATGAAAAATAGGGTGCACTCTCGACCTATTTGGCAGCTCCAAACGATATGCAACCGGACCAATACGCTCCAACACCTGAATTCATCCGCGGTCCAGCAGCAAACTATCTCAATTCTCTAACTCTAGATGGCACTCCGGATCATCCATCACCTCCTGCAACAATCTCAAAATATCTGGGTCAAATGTACATGCATACCTCAGCTCGTCAAGAAAGGAAAAGGTAGGAAATGAATAGGCTACAAGCTCGGTGGTATTGAGTTGGCGCGATAGTGCATCAGCCGCTCTATTTTTAGTTTCCTTCTTGTATTGAATTTCATAATCATACCCTAGCAATTTTGTGACCCATCGCTGCTGTGCCAAAGTATGTATGCGCTGTCCCATAAAGTATGGAAGGCTCCTTTGATTGGTTCGGATAATGAATTGTCTACCGATCAAATAAGGCCTCCACTTTGTCACCGCATATAGAATTGCTAACATCTCTCTCATAAGTCGATAATTGCTGAGATTTTTGCAATAAAGCCTTACTAAGATAGGCAATAAGACATCCTTCTTGCGTTAGTACAGCTCCTATGCCAACACCCAACGCATCACATTCAACAATGAATTCTTTGGTGAAGTCCGGTAGCGCTAGAACGGGTGCCGTCGTCATTGCTGTTTTCAATTTTTCAAAGGATAAATTGGCTTCATCCGTCCATCTAAAGGAGTCCTTCTTCAACAAAGAAGTGAGAGGAGCAGCGATCTTGCCATATCCGGCGATGAATCGACGATAATAACCAATCAGCCCCAAAAATTCTCTCAATCTGGTGGTAGTAGTAGGAATAGACCAAACGGTCATACATGCAACCTTTTGAGGATCCGCCGCTACACCATCCACTGAAATGATGTGGCCTAAATACTCCACCTTTGGTACTCCCTATAGGCACTTGGACTTCTTGATCTTCAATTGGTTATGCTCCAACAAATTCAGCACATCCTCCAAATGCCGCCAATACTCTAATTCAGTCTTGCTATACACCAAAATATCGTCAAAAAATACCAAGACATACCTTCGCAATAGAGGCTGAAATATATCATTCATGAGGCCTTGAAAGGTAGCTGGAGCATTGGTGAGACCAAAAGGCATCACTCGAAACTCGTAATGCCCGTCCGGAGTCCAAAATACAGTTTTATGCACATCCGCCGGGTGAACTCTAATTTGATGATACCCGGCCCTCAAGTCAAGCTTACTAAATATAGTCGCCCCTGCAAGCTCGTCCAGCAACTCCTCGATAACGAGAATGAGATACCGGTCCTTGATGGTAATAGCATTTAGTACTCAGTAGTCGACATAAAAACGCCATGTCTTATCCTTTTTTCGCACCAAAAGCACAGGGGATAAGTATGAGCTCTGACTTGGTTGTATGAGGTCTTGCTCCAACATCTCGGCTACCATCTTTAAAATAACTTCTTTTTGCACATGTGGATACCGATATGGCCTCATGTTCGTCGGTGCGGCCCCGGGTACAATCTCTATACGATTGTCCGTCGCTCTCCTCGGTGGCAACTCCTAAGGCTCCTCAAACAGTCTAGAAAAATTATCTAATAAATTAGACAATTCAATTATAGTACCTGAACTCGTTTGAGGCTCATCTCCTACTAGTCCTAACTAAAGAAGATAGGCCAAATCATACGCACCAAGCAGCCCCACCATAGGCTACATTACAGGAATCGGCGAAGTTCAAACACTATCAAGCCACACATCTTTGTTTCCTTGTTTATATTTCATCCACATGCTCTGGAAATTAAATATGACAGGTCCCAAACTTTGTAACCACTAAGCAACAAGGACAATGTCTGCTCCTCACAGCACCAACGGATACAAGTCCATAATGATGTCGTGTCCTTACACCCGTATACCGACTCGGCAACACAAGCTCTCCATCCTAAGCTTCGTGCCGTCAAACCCCGTAGTCGGTTCGGCACCCAAATCCAATCTCCTCACTAGCCTCTCATCTAGAATGTTGTGTGTACTCCTCGAATCAATGAGGATATGCACACAATGCTTTCTAACAAGTCCATCTACTCGTAACGTCCTCGGCACAGAAGTACCCAAATATACATGTATCGATATTTCAGCTTGGATATCTTCCTCAACGCCCTCCTCACGGTCTCCTCATAGGTCTCCTCTGGACACTCTCCATCATCATCAATCTTATCATCCTCCTTGGAACTATCGATAAGCATCACACTCCCAGTCGGTTTAGAACACCGATGACTGGGGGTGAAACGCTCATCACATCGAAAGCAAAGGCTCTTCGCTCTTCACTCCTCCACCTAGGCAGGTGTGAGAGTTTGAACGAGAGGTTTAGTGCCTCCTCTAACATCGGAGGAAGGTCTCAAAGGTGGTTGTGGTCTAGTTCAACCACGACCATCTTTGAGACTTGAAACAGAGTTGGACGAGCCAAGGGAGCCGCAATCAAGCTCAACCAACCATAACGGCGGGAAATATTATTGGAATACTAAGAACCGCTGCTGCGATGGTGCCTCCTCGAGCACCCTTGAAGCCATCCCAAGATGTGAAGTACGCACCTAAAGGTCCGAGATGACCACTCACACCTGCTCAAGTGGAGGAACGAAGAGCCAAAGGCCTATGCTTCCGTTGTGATGAGAAGTTTGTACCCGGGCATCGCTGCGCTAAACCGATGGGATTGGTGATGCTAATCGACGGATTTGAGGAGGCTGAGGATGAGTTTGCAGCTGAAAATGAAGGTGTGGCTGGACATCAAGGAGAAGAAGCTGAGGAGCAACCCGTTGAGGACATGATAGCCGAAATCTCCCTCCACGCCTATTCGGGGATAGCTGCGCCAAAGACTTTGCGGGTGAACGGTGTAGTCAAGAAAACCATGGTGAGAATCTTGATTGACACCGGGTCCACCCACAACTTCATCGATAAGAGGCTCCTTAGAAAGATTGGGCTCGAGTCAGAACCCATGGAAGGGTTCGATGTGACGATTGGAGATGGCACCACATTGCGAACGGATTTTATTTGTGGAGGTGTGAAATTGAAGGTGCAAGACCAAACTTTTACATTGGATCTTTATCCGTTGGCCTTGCGAGGTGTCGACATTGTTTTGGAGACTCAATGGCTTCAAAGCTTGGGGCCCGTAACATTTGATTTCCCAAACCTCACTTTGACATTTTGGAGGAATGGTCAAAGGGCCGACATTACAACCACTTGTGGGCTTTCCTTGTGTAGGGGACCAAGCTCTACTATTATAAATGGTTGTTGCTGAACCCGAACATCCACCACCAAGGGAAATAGCCGCTGACATGCAGGAGCTACTGCATGAGTTCAAGGATCTCTTCGAGGAATCCCGAGGACTACCGTCGACCCGTCGGCACGACCATCGCATCGAGATCATTCCAGGGGCTAAACCAGCAAATGTCCGGCCCTATCGATACCCACATGCCCAGAAGGAAGAGATCAGTAAATTAATGGTGAAAATGCTCGACAAGGGATTATTCAACCGAGTAGAAGTGCCTACTCGTTGCCGGTGCTGCTGGTTCGGAAGAAAGACGGGAGTTGGCAATTTTGCGTCGACTACCGAGCCTTGAATGCAATTACCATCAAGGACCAGTATCCAATACCGGTGATTAAGGAGTTGCTGGATGAGCTCATAGGGTCAGCCTACTTCAGCAAAGTTGACTTAAGAGCGGAGTACCATCAAATCTGCGTCAACCCGAAAGATGTGCACAAAACGGCGTTCCGAACTCACGATGGCCACTATGAGTTCCGAGTCATGCTGTTTGAGCTCACCAATGCACCGGCCACCTTCCAAGGGCTGATGAATGAACTTTTTTGCTCGCTCTTGCGTCGATACGTGATCGTCTTCTTTGATGATATTCTAGTGTATAGCAAGAATTGGAGCGAGCACTTGCGGCATGTGCGGGAGGTATTAAAAATCTTATGACAAAACCAGTTAAAAGTCAAGATGAGCAAGTGTCTTTGGGGAAAGTCACGAGTGGAGTACTTAGGGCATATAATCTCAGCAAGAGGAGTGGAAGCTGATCCAAGCAAGATCAAGAATATGGTGGACTGGCCGATTCCTACTAATCAGCGGGAATTGAGGGGATTTCTTAGGTTGACGGGGTACTACCGGCGATTCATT
The DNA here is from genome assembly GCF_048772165.1 of Typha angustifolia. NCBI lineage: Eukaryota > Viridiplantae > Streptophyta > Magnoliopsida > Poales > Typhaceae > Typha > Typha angustifolia. Next base: position 5,358,792 of record NC_133248.1, read on the forward strand.
GCCAACTACGGCAAAATTGCTACCCCGCTGACCTCCTTACTTAGAAAAGGTGGGTTTCAATGGACAAGCAAGGCGACAGAGGCCTTCGAAGCCTTGAAGACAGCTATGTCTACTGCTCTGGTTCTAGCACTATCGGATTTCGGTAAGCCCTTTGTGATGGAATGCGATGCTTCGGGTGAGGGCATTGGAGCAGTTTCAATGCAAGAGGGCAGACCCGTGGCATATATGAGCAAAGCATTGTCAAACCAGTCGCGATAGCTATCCACCTACGAGCGCGAAATGCTAGCGATTCTACATGCCATCACCAAATGGCGACCTTACTTGATTGGCCAACAGTTTACTATCCGCACGGACCAGCGTAGCTTACCCTACTTCATGGAGCAACATGTGCACACCCCAGCCCAACAACGGTGGGTCACAAAACTCCTTGGGTATGACTATGAATTAGTCTACAAAAAAGGGATCGAGAATCGAGCAGCCGATGCCCTCTCGCGCCAACTGGACACAAGTGAGCTTGCCTTTTTTTCAGCACCAACATTTCTTCTATTTTTATATATGTGGGGAACCAATGCAGAAGATCATACCATGGAGGAGCTGGAGTCAGAGTTCAAAGATCGCTTCCCAAATTTCAAACCTTGAGAACAAGGTTGTGGAAGCGTGGTGGATTGATACGATTCGGACTTCACCGATGTCGTCTCGAGCATGGATACACTATAGGAGTATCTTTGTTTCTTATTTTAATGTTTAATTTCTAAGAAAATAAGCTTTCTATAAGTCGCATTTGAATGCAGATGGAGTGCATTCGAACGCAATTGTGAACGTGGTTGTGAGAGTGTGCATTGTGTGTTCAAACGCTGCATTCGAACGCATTGTGAACAGCTACATCGTATTCGCAAATCCAGAAAGGTGGGAAACAGGCGTGTTCAATCACGCGTTCAAATGTCTGCATCGCGTTCGCAAATCCAGAGAAGAGCAAACTTGGTGCGTTCGAATGCGGTCGAGCGTGTTCGAATGCGGTCAGCAAAATTGTATTGTTTAGGGTTAATTTTGAGTTGTTTGGTTAGCCTCTAAAAGGATGTGGATGACAACTAGAGATTATTATTGAAGAAGTGAGTTTTGCCTTGCCTCCTTCATCTTCTTCGCTCTCGTTCTCTCAATCCCCGGCGATGCCGCTTCTAACCTCCCTCGACCAGCCAATCACCCTAGACCCTTAGGGGCGGCCCTCTTCTCCCCCTTCTTCCAATCTATCCAATACTTGCCCTAACCCTTCCATCAACCATAACCTTTCTATCACCACTTTTCACCAGTGCCACCTCATAATGCCTGGTTCGCCTCCAACCACCATCACCTAGGATCTCGTGCCGCCATCCACGGATCCTAAACAGACCACCCTGATGTTTGTCTACTAATCGAATGATATCTTAAGATCCCCATATCCAAATTTCACATCGATCCAATAGCGGCATATTTTGGGATCTTATTATAAAGTTCTGTGCCAGAATTAGTCCAGATCAGAGAATTGGAAGATATCGAACCTTCGCTGAAGGGGAGATCGTTACGAATAACCAATCCGGTAAATCCACCACTACGAATAACCGACCTATACTAATGCAATGCCGTTCCTTAGAGGTGAAAGCATGCCATATGGACATTTACATCATCCACTGTACCTCGTAAATCAAAATATTGTTCAACTTGAAACACCAAATCCGTTGGATCACCGTCTTAGAATTTTGGAAAGTCCAAGCGTGTGGTTCTCCCCCGAATAGCGTTGTCGGGTTCATGAAAGATCCTTGGTTCAGGTCTAAACCTTTATGCATGTTGATCACCTTCTCTAAATCCTCGAGCACGTCCATCACCATCTCCATAGGGATCAACCTCATCATCACAGTGCCAATCCTCCTCATCGACGAAGCACACCGGTGCCGCACACCTCTTCGATTCCACCACCGCCGGTCTTGGGTTTTGTAACGGAGGTGAGGGATGATGTGTAGGCATAGGTAAGAGGGGACAATTGACACTCACATAACGCATCTGAACCTGTGGGGTATCGGTTCGATGAGTTTCCATCGCTGGTCCTTCTTGAAACTCCGATCGTCGTCGAGGAGACGACGAACCAATTGGTTCACGACATTTTTCTTGAATTCATTGTGATCTTTTTGAATCGTGTCAACTCTATGCAGCAATGTTTGGAACATGCCCCTAACTTCATCCATATTCGCACCCATGGACGTGGGTTGACTTAGTCCTGCCATGGTCGCTCCAAAGGAATCGGCCTCACGGTTAGGGTTATCATAGATTGAGTCTTCCCTTGTCGGTGTGCTCTCTATAGGTCTCTTTGTTGATGTCATCTTCCTTGTTTCAACCATTAATGGAGGTTTGAGGTTCATCTGGCTCTAATACCAATTTGATGGGTTTTCATACCAAAGATAGGCTACGCAACGATTCCTTCAAGATCTAGATGTATTATAAAAATTAGTCCGCGCAACTATGAAAAACTATTCGTCAAATATTCTCATGTAGTCAAAAAATTATGAAACCAATTGGGTTAGATTCATAACTTCCTGATCTACAACTTTTATGTTTATACTCTTCGCAGATTCGAATTGTAGTAGGGACAAAATATGGAATAACATGGGTGATGGTGGTGGTGACGGGTGGAGTGGATGTTAGGGTTATAGATAGGTATGGAGGTGAAGGTGGATGGTGGATGTGATTAAGGGATATAGACGAAAGGAACAAAATGGTCAAGATCCTAAAGAAGAGGGGTGACTCGACAGGCGAGGGAGATTAGAAGTTAGGAGAAACCTTACCAATGGTAGAGGTGGAAGGATGGTGAAGAGGGAGGAGGAAGAGAGTCTAGAGAGAAGATAGGAGGCAAGAAATCAATAATCAAATAGCTTAATAAAATTGGCTACCATCTACATATTTATAAAGGCTAGCCAACAAGTCATAAAATAATATATAACCCTAATTCTAAAGAATTCTTGCTGATCACGTTTGAACGCGCCCAATCACGTTCAAACGCACCAAAAGCTCCATCTCTGTATGTGTGAACGCAATGCAGGCATTTGAATGCAAGCATTCGAACTCATCCAACTACGTTCGAACGCACAATATGCGTTCTCTGTATTTGCGAACCTAATGCAGGCGTTCGCAAGGGTGTTCGAACGCGACCCCTCCTGTGTTCGAACGCGACCTACATGAATTTTATTTTAATGAAAAAAAAATAACTAATGCAATAAGAAAAGATCATAACTAAGTGTATCAGTACTATATACATGATTGTGAAAAATTGATATATAAAACATGGTTTAAGGCTAGTCCACTATTGATCTTCAATCTAATACAATTATTGCAAGGTGTAAGTTCACTTACGGTACTCAGCATTGATCCATAATATAAAAAATTCAATCTGATAATCTCATATATATATATATAATAATAATCTTTTAAATATTTATGTTTTTAAATCCCTTTATAGGAGATTGTTATTAATTAATAATTTTATTTAAACTAAAAATTATTAATTTAAGGAATTTAAAACTCAAACGTTAAATATTTTTAAAAAAGTTTTATAACAACCATAACAACTACTTTGAATTGGGCAAATTTATTTGGGAGATTATAAGTTTTGGAGAAATTCAAAAGCCTTATAACACTTATAAACCCCTTCGTCTATGAAATCCATATAACAAAAATTCAAAGTTAAATAGACAAGCTTTGGCTATTTCACTTTCAATTTTTTCTCTTATATATTATTTTGATTGACTTAGAGGATTGTTGTTCCTATAAAGAAGCGTTGAAGATTTGTGCTATTTGGCGATGTAAGAAAGAGGTTCTAGGTTATACTTTGGAGGAAAAATTGGCAGGTAACCCTATACAGAGGGTGTCACTTTTCTTTACGATAGATATATTTCAATGTGCCTCATAGGTCAGAGTTCCTTAAAACTTTTTATTATTATTTATATTAATTTTTTAAACACAAAACTAGATTTACTATGATGCATAAATATTATGTGTTACATTTCAGAAATAAAAATTAACAACGAGCAGATCATAATAGCATGAACGCTTTGAGAAATTGATCTTAGTGGCTTTATAGTTTACGAATACTATATTTCAAACAGGTTCACTTAGATTATATACTTTACTTTTTAAGATCAAGTATAGTGGATTAGTAAATACTTGGAGACCATGTTTGTTATATTATTAATTAAAAAACATTAACCTTATATTATTTTCAAAAAAAATAAAATTAATAAAATTATATAAGCCCATAAATGGGTTTACATGCTACATGTAAGCTATTTGCGAGCTTACATGTACATGTCCGCATGTAAGCCCATTTATGGACATATATATATATAAGCCCCAAAATCAGTAATAAAAAGCTTCAATTAATTAAACATAATATTTTTAAATCTTGTTATTAAAGTCAAAGGGCGTTTTGGTCTATTAATTTTATATATCATCTATTTCACTCCAAAACCAATATTTTTCATATCAAAAGTAATAATTATACTTATATCCTAGTTCGCAACCAAACACCTATTATCTTATCCTATTTTATACCTAAAGCAAAACTAAGAAATGGGATTAGCTAATTAAGTTTAGGGCTTAGCCTAAAACCAAACATCGTATGGTGAATAAAGGAACAAATATTTTGGATATTGAAAATCTATTGGTGAAAAGATGGTTAACAATTCTTTCATTCTGTATGTTGCTAGAGATAATCTAAACCAACCATCCAGGAGGTTAAGGATGGAGATAGTATAGGTAATTGAAGGTTGTATAGATTTTATTGATGTTGTAATATTATTACTATTAATTTTTTAAAATTATTTTTGCACAGAAAGCGTGGGTGGCCTTGTCCCCTTTTTCATGCATAGAATGGCACTAGCCATCCTCAACCGCTGACCGTAGCAGTAGAGAACCCCCCCCCCCCCCCCCCCCCCCTTCGCCTCCTCTCTCTCTCTCTACTTATTATATTTCTCTCGTCCTCCACCTCCCTCTCAAAATCTCTCTCTTAGTTGCCGCCTACGCGGTGAGCTCTCTCTCTTCCTATCTTCTCTTCTCTCTTGTATCCTCACTCATTTTCTCTCTCTCGGCTCAGTTTTATTAAAACCAAGCCATCAGCTAGTTAGCAGCAATCCCCACTATCCCAATTTCCCCTCTCCCTTCCTTTTCTCCCCTTCTCTTCTTTCTTCTTCTTCCTTCTATTTCTTTTTCTTCTGTTTTGGTTTTGTTTTCTCTCTAGGCTAACCCAACTTAGGCTCAAACTTTGTGATGTGAATCAGTCAGATCAGATCATATCAAAGGGAGATTGAGCTCAATGGATTGAGTCTAATTATCTTATTTGGTTATTTGATTTAGTTAGAGCCATAGTAGGTTAGGATTTTATTTAATTAACTAAATCAAAATCTGGTATAATTTTAGAAAAATATTTGTAGAATATTCTACAGATATCCAAATAATATCAAACTAGTTGGATAAGATTGTTAATCTCTATAACTACAACTTTGGTATTCACGACTTCTCCAGATACGGAATCTATCTGTAACAAAATGAAGGGTTAATCTGAGAAGATAAGTAAGACTGGTTTAGTTAAATTTATTTTAGACTTTTTAATTTAATCTCTATAAATAGGGCCTTATGACTTGAATCTTAGGCATACTTAGAATGAAAGATTAATTGACTTTTGTCCTGGCATCTCTCTCAACTAGGCCACCGGCCTTTACATCTCCCTCTTCTCTTTTCACCAACTAGCGCCACCTCTTTCGTTGGCACGGTTTCGTCTAGCTTATAATCTCCCTTTTCTGTCGATCCCCTTAGTCCTTTAGGGCAGACCTACTTCTCCCCCTTCGTTTCTTGATCTTAATCATCTCTACCTCACGTACGATTTTTACTGCAGTCGTAAACCAATCATAGCTTTCAACCATCTATCGCATCCGTATCTGCAAGCCACCATCATTATCTATTGTCGAGCCACCTCCATCAGCTACTCGACCTTCACTCCATCATCACCTCTATTCTATACCTAGGAATCCGTGTCTCCACCCACGAATCCCAAATCTCGTGCAAACCTGAATCTTAACCGCTACGAATTGAATCAAGTCAGTTCATAACACTTTGACTAATATAGATAATTAATTTGTAACAACCCAACCTTAAAGAAAAAAAAATTTGGGCACGACGTGGCCGGCCTCATTCCCATGCAAGCTGCATGAGCAGCTTGCATGGGGAGGGTGCCACGCACCCCAGCTGCCATTGCCGCAGCCAACTGGCTATGGCCAGCTGGCCGGGGCGGGGCCCCTATCGCCGCTACCCGTCTCCGCCACCGCCTCTCTCTCTTTATCTATTTCTCTCTCATTCTCTCTCTCTCTCCTTCTCAAATGCTCTCTCTCTCTCTCTCTCTCTCGTTCCTCTCTCTTAAGCTTCCCTATCTCGGTATGTCGACGCCAGCCACTTCGGACCATCGCCGTCGCTTCCACCGCCGTGCTACCGATACCGGTGAGCCTCTTCCTCTCCCTTCTTTTCTCTCTCCCTCTTTCTTTCTCTGTTTCTCTCTATTTCTCTCCCTCTCTCTTTTTCTCTACTACCGTCTTCTTTGACCACTCGACCCGTCATTGAGAAGCGACCGGTGCTCCCTCATCCCCTCCCTTCTTTTCTCTCCCTTTATCTCTCTCCCTCTCTCTCGCTCCGTCTCTCTCTCTCAGGTTTGTCAAAACAAAGACATCGATGAGAAGCCAACCGCTGGTTAGCCAGCAACGACCGAGCCCCTCCCCGCTACCAGGTCCCCTCCTCCCTTCTTCTCTTCTTCTTCTTCTTCTTCTTCTTCTTCTTCTTCTTCTTCTTCTTCTTCTTCTTTCTTTTTCTTTTTCCTTTCTTCTACTTCTTCTTCCTCGGCTTCTTCTCCTTCTCTTTCTACACAGTGTTGGGCTCAGCCTAGCACTATAGTAGGGAGCCCATCACTGATGGCAGTGATTTATTATTTTATTTATGTTATTTATTTAGGTATTTTCTTCATAATTAATGCGAATAGATTATTTAGACATTAACTATTTTAATAATATTATATATTCTTCAATATAATTATTATTAATTATATTTTATATAATTAATGATTAATTAGGTATAAATATAGATAATACTTATATTTATTATCTATATCTCTATTAGATTAATATATAGATTTGTAAATTATAATTGTCAAATTTATATACTAATATTCTTATGAGATACATTTTAAGTAATTCTAATAATTTATTATATATTATTATTTTGTAACAAATAAAATACTAGGCTTATGTATTTATTTATTATTTTATGAAGTAATGATTATATAGTCTCTAATTAATCAAGATATAATTATAATTAGGTTCTTATCTATATTTATATTTTTATTTTTATTTATAATAAAAAATCTAGCTACTTATAAAGATAAGTAGAAATTCTAAAACCTACTAAATCATCTTATATTACATGAACGGATTTTAATTAGATGAACGGCTAACTTCATACTACTTAAATATTTTTAGATCCCGAGCCCCTTATGATAGGTCCTGTGGACCCTGTTAAGACGAGTTGTCGCTCAGTTGCCGGATATGAGGGATACGTGATTGGTGTCTTCTGATCAGATATGAGTAGTCTTATCCCCTAGACGTCTTTCTCAAATTACAATATATTATATATTATGTACATACATGTTTTGGCCTCCAGCATGATTATATGATTTTATCTAGAGATGATTTTAGTCAAACATATTTTATCATACATTTGATTAGGCTGATCTGGGATATGAATACATTGGTGATATATAGAGATGATTAGAGATGATTATACTATTATGATTTTATACCAAGATAATCTCTAGCATGAGTGTGCATGTGATAGACTAGTAGGAGTATGCATATGTTAGATATATGGTTGGAGACTACATTGCATCATTTTTCTCTTGATTCCTATTCTACCTAAATTCCTGTTACACATTGATTTGCTATCGTACTAGATATATACATATGATCTGGCATTTAGAAAGAAAGCATAAAATGTGATTGATAGGATAGTTAATAAAAAGTATGAGGTTACCCGAGTGGACGCGAGGGTTAGGGCGTGCCTGGAGATGATTGATCACTCGACATAGTCGCCAGGGCATATGTGGCAAATTATCCTCACGAGGTTTCTATCAGCTAAGAGGGTGCCCGGTCTGGATTGATGTTGATACCCTTGCGGGTGGTGGGGTATGGTTATATTTGAGATACTCTTGTGGGTGGCGGAGTATGTTCTAAGCCTTCGGACATGATGTTGAGACCGGGCACCAGGTGTTAACTATGCACAGTGGTTGATACACTTAGTTAGGATTTTATCTAGTTAGCTAAATCCAACTCTGTGCAATTTTGGAAAAATATTTGTAGAATATTTGTCACATATCCAAATAATATCAAACTAGTTTGATAAGGTCAAAAACCTCTAGATCTACAACTTTTATATTCATGACTTCTATAGATTCAGAATATATTTATGACAAAATGAAAGCTTAATCCAAAAGGTATTCGGAGAAGATAAGGAATACTGGTTTAGTTGGTTTGTTAGGGTTTCATATTGTTTTAGGACTAGTTAGCTAGCCTCTATAAATATGTGGATGGCACCCAATTTTACATTGTTATTAGATTCTTGATTTCTTGCCTCCTATCTTCTCTCTAGACTTCTCCCTCCTCCCTCTTCACCATTCTTCCATCTCTACCGTTGGTAAGGTTTCTTCTCGCTTTTAATCTCCCTTGACTGTTGAGCCACCCCTCTTCTTTGGGATCTCAACCACTTCGTTCCCTTCGTCTACTTCCCTTAATCACTTCCACAATCCACTCTCATCTCCATACCCATCCATAACCCTAACATCCACTCCACCCGTCACCATCACCCACGTTATTTCGTATTTTCGTCCCTGCTATAGTTCGAACCTACAAAGGGTGTAAATACGAAAGTTGTAGATTAGGAAGATATAGATCCAACCCAATTAGTTTCGTAGTTTTATAACTACCGGAGAATATCTGACGAATATTTTCCCACGGTTTTACGGACTGTTTCCTACAATAAATTCAGATCTTAAGGAATTGTTCTGTAGCCGATCTTTTGATTCTAGATCCCATCAATTGGTATCCGAGCTTTAACAAATTAGTATCAGAGCCTATTAGTGGTCTATTATGATAATGACATATAAAGATGACATTGATGACTGAGATGTTGAGAAATGCATATGATTTCATTATCATCTGATTACCTGATTATCGAGTGATCAATATACATCATATATGGTTACATTTGATATCATAGCATGGTCATGATCGGCATGCATCATGTGACATATTTGAGAGAAAGTTATGATGATAGTATGACATGGAGATTTGTTTACTCATTATCGAGGATTATATATTTTTATCAATTATGACATGTTATCTACTTTTCATTTATATAGTATTGAGGATACATTCATATATTCATTCATGATATGATGCTCTTTCTGATTCATATTATCCAGTATATGATTTACTCTCTATTTGGCATCACTAATTCGGGATAAGGTCTATTTACTGAGCATTTTGTTCATGACTATCTTTATTTCTTTTCTAACCCACTCAGATATATGGTACGTGATAGCGACCTGAGATATCTTGAGAAGATATTTTAGAGCAATAATGAGATGAGCTATAGATGCGAGACGGTATAGATGATAGTTTATAAAAAAATTGAGTTGTTGATAGTTTATATAGAAAATGAGTTGTACTAGTATTTGATATTTGTACTCTTTTGTATTAGACGATGATTTTTATAATACAAGTCGAATCATAGTGTATTCTTGTATTAGTTATTTTAGTTGTATTTTGATGGTTTGTCGTAGCCTGTGTGGGTCTTGTCAGATTATATAGTGGTCTAGTGTATATTATTGTAGACTTGGATATTCATATGTTAATAGGTTTATTTGGTTAATAGTATATTTTGGTGATGGATTATGTGATCATGGATAGGTTAGCGGGTTTTATTTGATGATATCATGATTATATGTGCACATGAGTATATCTGTGCGTGATGGGCCTTATCCGACTTGTCGTGTGCACCGCGCGTGTCGTGTGAGCGTGTGAATGTGCACGTGCCTGTGCCGAACGGGGGCGTTACATAATTGATTAAATTAAATAAGTAAATTACTTAAACAATTAGTACTCCGACTAAGCCAAATAACAAATAAGTCAAATAACCTAAATAGACTCGATCCATTGAGGCTTACTTGCTCTAATGTGTCCCAATTAGGTCCAAATTACAATAAAAACCTACATGATAGATAATTAACGTAAGAAGAGAGTTTACAGTTTATGGAAGGACGAAAATGATAGGTCGGGAAAGCAAATATCTTTTTTTACAAGATTTTTTTAATTTTTTGCTAGAAAAAATGAGAGGACTAGAAAAAATATAATTTTTTTTTATAAAGGAAGGATACAAGATCTTAGTGCATTTAATGGAGTTTTTAACCAAATTAGCCCTCTTTTATATTTCATTTACTCAAACGGTTCTGGATAGATTTAATGACATAACTTTAGATAGAGAATTCCAACTTAATATATCGCATGCCATGAGAAAGAATCCAAGATCTTAGGGTTTCGCGGATCTTTATCATCTCATAAGAAGAGGATTGATCTCAAGATCGGCCAAATAATGATTAAAGGTTAGGTCAAGACCCTAGCTTGATACTTTCTTGAGCTATTTCTTTCAGACCTTCTTGCACCTGGCTCCTCAACAACTCAACAAACAAATCATTTGCAGATCAGTGTGCCGTGAGACATATGGCTGTAACCAAGATATCTGCTTTAGCTGTGCTGCTTAACAAGGAGATTTAGAGGTGATTTTCTCCATCTTTATGGGCAGAGTAGAAGTTATTGAATAAATAAAATCTTTGCCTATAGACTTTTCTCAAATTAAAAAAAAACTGTGAAAACAGGAATTACTCTTGAAGAGAGTCCAACGAATCCAAGAGGAGGCCAAACCACCCTAGGACGCTACTTGGGCAGAATTGGAAGCCAAAAGGACTTGGGGTAGGGAGAGGGTGCTAATAGCTAGAGCAAAAAGGAGGGAGATAAGGATAACAATGCCGATCTACTTATCAGATAAACTCCAATTAGGGTCTTTTTCACATATTTATAGATGCTCACTCTTTTGACCCAAACAACCAAATTAAAACCTTATAAAACCAACAGTCCTCGCCGCAGTGCATTCGAACATGCCCGATCGCGTTCGAATGCATAAATATTGTTCTCTGTTTTTGCGAACGCGTGCAGTTGTTTGAACGTTCGAACGCACAATTCTCGTTCTTCTTTTTGTGAACGTATGGAGGCATGGGTTACGGTATCAAAAGGTAGGTTATGGAATAATTCTTTTAAGATCTAAATTTATTATAGGAAGCAGTCCGCACAATCAAGGAAAAATATTCACCAAATATTCTTCCATAGTCAGAAAATTACAAAACTAAATATATTAGATTTGTAACTCCCTGATCTACAATTGTTGTATTTACATCTTTTGCAGATTCAAACTATAACTAGGACGAAAATAAGAAATAATGTGGGTGACAATGGTGGTGACGAGTGGAGTGGATGTTAGGGTTATAGATGGGTATAGAGATGAAGGTGGATGGTGGATGTGGTTAAGGGATATAGATGAAAGAGAAGAAGTGGTCGAGATTCCAAAGAAAAGGGAGGACTCGACAGACAAGGGAGGTTAGAAGTTAGGAGAAACTTTGCCAATAGTAAAGGTGGTAGGTTGGTGAAAAGGGAGGAGGGAGAGAGTCTAGAGAGAAGATAGGAGGTAAGAAATCAATAATCCAATTTCATTATGAATTTGGCTGTCATCCACATACTTATAGATGCTAACCAACAAGTCCTAATAACAATAAGTAACCCTTATTCTAGAGGATTCCCGTCGATCGCGTTTCAACGTACAAAAAATATTTTCTGTATGTGCGAACGTGATGCAGGCATTCGAACTCGCCCGACCACGTTCGAACACACTTTTCGTGTCCTCTATATTTGCCAACCTAATGTAGGTGTTCGCAAGGGCGTTCAAACGCGACCCCTCCTGTGTTCGAACACGACCTATAGAAATTTTATTTTAATGAAAATAAATAACTAATGCAATAAGAAAAGTTCTTAACTAAATGTATCACATTCGCATGGCCCGTTCGAATGTAGGTCCTCGGCATTCGAACGCTCCCTAGCAAAAGGCCTTATTTTCTTAAGCAAAATCAAACTAGATAAATAAGCTTATCCCAATGAACCCAATGTTGCAAGTGAATCTAATCTGACCGAGTCGTATCATAATACTAAAATGGGTCTGTGACACTGTAGCCCTAGGTAAAATACTGATAAGTTAAGTGTTTACTTTTAGATGAGAATATCAAAAAGTTTATTTTTATAAAATGCTCAACTTTCCACTTTTTATCTTTACAAAATGTTGAAGAGCATTTTATCAAAATGAACTAAAAAAAATTTTGAAGTAAAATTTGAAGGAGCTATGGACCTTTTCTTTTCTCAATTTGAGTGTAGTTAGCTTCGGGAAATCACTATATTATTTCAAGTTATAGGACTCTTTTTATAACGATATATTTTATAACTAAAATAGACAACCGAGTACAAAGTTATAATATTAGAGTTTCACCTATATCTTTCTCGTTTAGTATTTTTAATAATAAAACACTTAAATTTTCAATGTTTTATATGTATCCTCTGTTTCTAATAAATCACTGAATTATTTGATATTTTCTTTTTTCAATAAAAACACTGATATGAATCACTGATCTAATTAACGTTTTATTTTTGGCTAGATAAAATGCTTAACATTTTAGTGAAATAGACTATTTTTTGTATTAAATTTGTGGTGTAAACCATCCGTATATAAATTTTAAAAATAGATCTAATTTGGTCAAAAACTCTCTTATAAAGTATATAAATTAAATCAGGTCTAGTTTGGTTAAAAGTTCCCTTTAATTGCAACCAGATATTTTTCATAAGTGGTTCAAGGACAATCTTATTATTTTTAAAAATTTGAGTGAAATTACCGGAGTAAATTAAAATGGATCACGTCACTTAATACAATTGAATTCCACCTATTTTGGGATTCCAACAAACTCAGCGGATCATTATTAAAACCTACCTCCTTTTCTCTCAGTTCTGTCGTTCTCCTCTTAACCCCGAACCTCCATCCGCCGCCTCTCACGGCCTGTCGCCTTTCCCGGACTCCAGCAACAATCCCTCCAGGTAACCCCTCACCGTCTCTCTTCTTTTACGTTTCTTCTTCTAAGGTAAAATTGGGATAGAGATAAGGTATTTTAGTATAAATGTAACGGTGTATGATAAGGTAAAATTGGGATAGAGATAAAAGATGGATGACTTATCACGGGATAAAGGGATTTTATTGGGATAGAGATAAAAGATGGATGACTTATCACGGGATAAAGGGATTTTAGTGGGATAGAGATAAAAGATGGATGACTTATCACGGGATAAAGGGATTTTAGTATCCCAATTTGATGTCAGTATCCCTATTTATTTGTTGGTGTTTGGTTTGAAAAAGACGGATAAATGTAACGGTGTATGAGATAAAAATATGGGATAAGAATAATGTTTGGTTATGATAAGTCGGGATAAGGGATAAAAATGATTAAATTGGCCTTATTGCCATTTTTTGTTTAATGTAAATATCCCAAATTTTTTTGGTGTTTGAAAGGAAGAAAAAAGGATAAATTTAACGAGATAAAAATATAGGATAAAAATGATATTTGGATACGATGTTGAGATAAGGGATAAAAATGATCAAATTGGCTTTATTGCCCTTTCTTTTGTTTAATGTAAATGAATTTTATAATTTCATTTTGCAACTATTATATTCTCTACTCATGGTTATTTTTGGAATTCCTGCCTATAGAATAATTTGACTGAATTTATAAGCAACCAAACAACACATTTATGTTTAAGTTTGTCTTCTGTTTTATAATTATGTAATTTGTTAAATCTATTTCCTTGATTTGGATTGTTATAGAGTTCATAATTATTATTATTATTATTATATATAATAAGCATGATCCAATCTGAAGGAGATATGGAGATTGGTTTAAATAAGCTTATTAGTTTGTTTCTTATTCAGTTTTGGTTACCTTAGGATTTCTATTTTTATTTTCTATAAATAGGGTTTTATGGCTTGTATTTTAGGTATGCATTGAATTATTGAATAGATTAATTTTTTTTTCTATTTCTCTTTATCGTTCTATCTCTCTGTATCTCTTGGCCTTAGCCTTATCTTTTGTCCATGACTTCTCCCTCTTTTATCTCTCTTTGTCTTAGTGTCTATACCTCCCGTATAGTATTGTCTTTATCCTTGCCACAATTGCAAGCTAATTATAATCTTTAGCCATCTATTACATCCACAAGCTATCATCACCATTTCTTACTGAACCACTTCCATCAACTACTCGGCCTCCAATCCATCCTCACTTGCACCCCACGATCAACCTCCATATTTGGTCGTACCACAACCACATCCCTAGTTGTCTTCTACCATCATCCGCATTAGCTTTAGCTATTTGTTTAACGTATCCAAACTCTAGATCTTAGTACCACCTAGCTAAGTCTTTCCATAACCTTCTCTTGAGTCCAAATGCCACCCCACAACCTCCTACAATTCTTAGAAATTCCACCTAAAGCCTCATTCGTATCCGCCTTCCCCTAGTTAGTTCTCCAACCTGCATCGATATGGCAATCAATGATTCTTAGCTAATTGGTGCAATTCTTTACTGAGTCGCATCAATTTAGTATCAAAGTTGTGATATCTGAGCTAGTTGGATCACATCATTATCTTGTAGTAAAGTAAAGTATACTCATAATCTAGAATCATTGATTGCCATCATGAAGTGTACAAACTTTGAACAATTACGATAGTGGTGGGGACACCACTTCTTATCACGTTTATTCTCGTAAGCACAAAAAGGCTGCACCCGTGGCCCTTTGGCTTAACGAGGGTTGTGACTAGTCACCTTCTAGGGTTATTTTATTTAGCCTATATAAAGGCTTGTAATCATCTTTTATGGGTTAATGAATATTTTGAGAGCTTTTGCCTATTGAGTGTTTGTTGGTGGATTCCAACGTCGATGGATTCCGACACCCCGATTGGTGGATTCCTCGAGTTTGATTCTTTCTCCCTACTTTTTCTTCTCAACTCTACAATCAAGACGTTGTTCTGCATCAGCTTTGGTATCAGAGCGGATCGTTTCCTAGTTTATGGACGCTCTACCACCTGGATTCTACACAGCGTCTCATCTTTTCTTCGTCAGATCAATTGCTCCACGAACACCAGATCGCTACGAGATCCGTCGCCCAATAACATTAGGATCCGGATCCGAGTTACGCGAGAAGATCACTCTCAAGGAGGAAAACAATAAACCATTACCATCACAAGGAGATAATCACAAGTAAGCTTTATTCAATAGATTTTCTTTCCCCATTTTAGATTAAAAAAAAAAGAAAGAGAAAAAAAAAGAAAGAAAGAGCTCTCTGAAATAAAAAAGAAAACAGAGAGAAAAAAAATCCGAAATTTAGTTTATGTTTCATCTTTATCTTTAATTTTGAATTTCGAAAATTTCAAAATTAATTTTAGAAGATATTTTTTTCTTCTTTTTCTTATTTACCTTTCCTTAATTTTAGGAAATTAGTTTCTATAATTTTGGGATTAATTTCCATAATTTTGGGGATTAGTTTCCAAAATTTTAGGGATTAGTTTCCATAATTTTCGGGATTAGTTTCCATAATTTTAGAGATTAGTTTCCATAATTTTTAAAAAGTAGTTCCCTCATTTTAGGATAAATACCTATCTTATCTACTTCCCAAACTTAATCCCTACCAACCCAAGACCTAAACCTATTAACCCACTAGCCTAAACCTCTCCTCATTCCAAAACCCAAAGACCACTAACCAACTAAGCCCACCACCCTAACCTAGCCCATCTTTTAGCCTTAGTGAATCGGTAGAAACCTACCCAAAAATCGACCTGTTTACCCGCAACCCATTCCAAACCCATCGTCATCTTCCTCCTCTTTAACTCCAGCCGCCACTCACATCTATTATCCTTTCTTTCTCTGTTCGCCGACCTCCACGGACGACACCACCGCTGCCCTTGCAGCCCTTGCCGCGGTCGCCGCTACCGCAGCCACCCGTTGCTGCAATTTCCAATCGCAGCTGCAATTTCCAATCGCAGCTGCCCATCCGCAGCCATCTTTCTATCGCCCCTGCCACAGCCCATCTTCACCGTCGTCGCCGCTCTACTACTGCCGTCGTTGTAGCCCATGCGCGGGCCTGCCACTGCTTCATCACAGTCGTCGCTGCCATTCTTGTAGCTCCCTGCCACCGCAGCCACCGCTGCTGTCCCTACCACCGCAGCCGTCGCCGCCATCGCTGTTGTCGGATTCCGGCCACCGTTATCACGACCACCATCTATAGTGGATGTGCGACATTCGGTAACATCCATCCTTTCTTTACTATTATTTGTTAGTCTTAAAATAGCAACTTTCTTTCTGTTGGTGTGGATCATAACCATATTGAGCCTGTTATTGCCTGCTATTGCCTACCTATTTACGTTGCTTAATTCATTTGTTTTATTTCAACAAGCGCTTGTGCCTGATATTGCCTACCTACTTCTTTTTGTTTGTTACAAAAAAAAAATAATTAATATTAATGGTAGAACTAGCTAGGTTAGAGGGAAAGTCTTGACATATCTGCAGTCCCCGTCTCGATCTCGAGAGCTTGTACTACTGGTTTGCAATTTTTCTTCTGAGTCTGACTGGCTCTTACTGAAAACTTCATAAGTGGCTGTAGGTTATTCTGGTTATTACTCTCTTATTGTTCGCTGTGATCTCTTAGCTTGCATATTATCATTCATTTATTGTATTTATTTCTTTAGTGGTAGAGACTTTATATGAACCTTTGTAGTGGTAGGAGAGTCTCTCACCCTTCATCCCAGTCTGTTATGGAACCCAATACCATGAAAGATTTTTGTCGATTTTTATAAGAGTCCATTGAAACCATTACTACCAGATTGGACTACTTCAATGCTCGTCTTGAGGCTATTGAGATGGGTCATGACTAACATGAGAATAGGAGTGATGTCGGTACATCCAACACGGGTGTCACGCGTGCCGCTCCTAATGTCGAGACCTATCGACAGGCTCTATACTACCCTCACCATGAGAGAGGTCCTGAGAGAGAACCTCATAGGCAAAATTATCGTGAAGATACATTTGATTTTCAAAATAACAGGGGGTTTAGAGGCAATGTCGCCTTTAGAGAATCTCAAAACCATGACAATCAAATTATAAAAAATATTAAGGTGGATGCCCCAACTTTTGACGGTCGCTTAGATCTTGCTGTATTTACTGACTGGCTCCGTGAGATGGACCACTTCTTTGAGTGGTATGATCTACCAAAAAACCGACGTGTTAGATTTGCCCAAATAAAACTAGTCGGCCGAGCCAAACTGTTTTGGCAAAGTATAGAACAACTATTAGTGCGACGAAACCAACCTCCCATAATTCATTGGCATGAAATGAAAGAAAAATTAAAAGAAAAATATTTGCCACATTCTTATCTTGGTGACCTTTTGGATCAATGGAATAATTTTAAACAAGGAAATTGGCCTGTGAGTGATTATGTCTCCCAATTTGAGGAATATATGTTGAGTTGTAATGTTGTGGAGGATGAGAGGATGACACTGAGTCGTTTTAGGCGTAGCCTTAACGACGACATTCAAAGAGACTTAGTTTTCCGGGAGGTTACTTCCTTGGACCAAGCTTACACTCTTGGGTTGAACTACGAGATGGTTAATAGGCAACAATTGCCTAGGCGACCAATTGGGCGCACCCCTTCCATTTACGCACCTGCTAGCGTAAAAGCTCCACCACCGTCAGTATCTACCAGAACTACCCAAACTGCCGCACCTGCCCAACTTGACAGAGGGAAGGGGCCCCTCCTTTCCTTCCATGAAAATGCAACTGTTCATGACCCCCGTCGATGTTACAAATGTAGACAAGTTGGTCATGTAGCCTCAAACTGTCCTCGAAAGGCCCTTTATCTTGGGGAACAGGATGACATTATCGGGGAAAATGAGCTCGATGAACAAGTTTATAAACCTGACCTTGATGATGTCCAAGATAGTGACAAAGATCGTGATTATGGAGACCATTTTGTTGGTGTTGTTTGTTGCGCTTTGACGCAACCCCGGGAGATCGATGATTGGCGAAGGAATGCAATATTCCACACTTACATTAAATGTGGGACTAAAGATTGCAAAGTCATCATCGACAGTGGGAGTTGTATTAACGCCATCTCTTCTAACGTTATATCTCGCCTAGCGTTAAAGTCTACACCTCATCCAAATCCTTATAAGGTGTCTTGGGTAAATGATTCTTCCATTGTTATAAATGAGAGATGCCTCGTTTCTATCACTTTCATTTCTTATAAGGAAGATGTGTGGTGTGATATAGTGCCGATGGATGTAGGGCATATCATTTTAGGCCGTCCTTGGTTATTTGATCATGATGTAACTATTTTTGGGCGTTCTAACTCATGCTCTTTCAATTCTGAAGGCAAAAAGATTAAGATAAATCCTATGCACCCTAAAATAATTAATAAAGATAATAAGAAAAATGCTCCAAGTAAAAAGGGTTTGCACATAATAAATTCTAAAGAATTTAAAAAGGAAGCAAACCAAGGCTCTATTGTGTTTGCCTTAGTGGCTCATGAAGTTGGGAGCACTACCCTCACTCCATCATCCGACGAATCTGCTCCTATACTAATGAGTTTCAAGATGTGTTTCCGGATGATCTGCCGGACCAATTGCCTCCTTTATGCGATATCCAATATGCAATTGACTTTGTCCATAGAGCGTCCCTTTCAAACTTACCACACTATCGAATGAGCCCAAAAGAATATGTTGAACTGCAACATTAGGTAAATGAACTTCTTATGAAGGGAGAGTCTAAGTCCTTGTGCTGTGCTTGCCTTGCTCACGCCAAAAGAAAGATGGGTCCTGGCGTATGTGTCTCGATAGTCGAGCCATTAATAAAATAATAGTCAAATATCATTTTCCCATTCCACGACTTGATGACATGCTTGATATGATGACGAGAGCTTCAATTTTCTCTAAGATCGATCTTAAAAGTAGTTATCACCAAATCCGAATTCGCCCAGGCGATGAATGGAAAACTGCTTTTAAAATGAAGGACGGGTTGTATGAATGGTTGATAATACCTTTTGGTTTATCAAATGCCCTAAGCACTTTCATGCGTGTTATGACACAAGTGCTTCGCCCATTCATGGGCAAATTTCTTGTGGTGTATTTTAATGACATTTTGATTTATAGCCGTTCAAAAGAGCTTCATTTGGACCATTTGCGTCAAGTCTGTCTAGTGCTTCGTGCTGCTAACTCTATGACAATAGAAAGAAGTGTTCTTTTCTTTCGATCAAGTCATCTTCTTAGGATTTGTGGTTACTTCAGAAGGAGTCTGCGCTGACCCTGATAAGGTCAAGGCAATTGTTGATTGGCTGGAACCACGAAATATTCATGATGTGCGTAGCTTTCATGGTCTTGCTACTTTTTATCATCGCTTCATTCGAGGGTTTAGTACTATCATGTCGCCGATCACTGCTTGCTTGAAGAAAGGAGATTTTCATTGGAGTAAGGCAGCAAATAAGGCTTTTGAAGAGATTAAGAAGAAAATGACAATAGCGCCTGTAATGCGTCTTCCTGACTTTTCTAAAGCTTTTGAGGTAGAATGTGATGCCTCAGGCATCAGGATCGACAGTGTCCTTAGCCAGGAATGCCATCCTGTTGCCTATTTCAGCGAAAAATTAAATGAGGCTTAGCAAAAGTACTCCATTTACGATAAGGAATTTTATGCGGTTATTCAAGCTTTACGCTATTGGCGCCATTATTTACTTCCGCATGAATTCGTGCTTTATTCCAACCACGAAGCTCTTCGATTCCTAAATTCTTAGAAGAAATTAAATTCGAGACATGCTCGTTGGATCGAATTCTTACAGGAGTATACTTTTGTACTCAAACATAGAGCTGGGGTTGAGAATAAGGCGGCTGATGTGCTTAACCGAAGGGTTAACTTTCTGTCTGCCATTAGCATCAAAGTCACTGGGTTTGACAAAATGAAGGAAGATTATACAACTTGTCCGGACTTTGGCGAAATCATTCTCACTTTGCTGACTGATCCGAACTTAGCTTTGGATAGTTATTCCCTCAAAGACGGTTACCTATTTAAGGCTAACAAGCTTTGTGTTCCCCGTACGTCCGTGCATGACTTTCTTGTTTGGGAGATCCATGCTGGTGGCCTATCGGGTCATTTTGGACGTGATAAGACCATTGAGGAAGTGGAGCGCCAATTCTACTGGCCAAATCTCAAACGTGATATCGCAAAATTAGTTGGTCAATGTAGGACTTGTCAGTTAGCAAAGCACAGAAAACAAAACACTGGACTTTACACTCCGTTACATGTGCCTGATCACCCGTGGTAGGACCTTAGTATGGATTTTGTCCTGGGCTTGCCTCGCACATTTAGAAAACATGATTCAATCCTCGTGGTTGTGGATCGCTTCTCTAAGATGGCCCATTTTATTCTTTGTGCTAAGACCTCTGATGCGTCACAAGTGGCCAAATTGTACTTTGCCCATATCGTCAAGTTATATGGTCTTTCAAAAACTATTGTTTCCAACCGGGATGTTCGCTTTATGAGCTATTTTTGGAAAACCTTATGGCATATGGTTGGCACAAAATTAAAATTTTCTACTGCCTATCATCTTCAAACCGATGGTCAAACCAAGGTTGTTAATCGTAGTCTTGGAAATCTTTTGCGCTGTCTCGTGGATAATCATAACAAAAATGCCATTCTTCCTATAGCCCAATTTACATATAATAACTTCATTAATAGGTCTATTGGCATGAGCCCATTTGAAGTTGTTCATGGTTTTAAAGCACGCAAACCTCTAGATTTGTTGTCTATGTCATCTTATTCTAGAGTCTCTGAGTCTGCCGAAACATTTGCACATCATGTTCATTCTTTGTATTAAGAGATCACTAAGCGAATTGAGGCAAGTAATCACCAGTATAAAATACATGCTGACTTGCACAAACGTGCCAAGGAGTTCGATGTTGGAGATCATGTTATGATTCGTCTCAGACCCGAACGATTCCCTTTGGGAATTGTTCGGAAATTGCATGCCTGTAGTGCAGGACCTTTCCAAGTTCTGAAACGTGCCGGTGCTAATGCTTATGTCATTGATATTCTCCCTGATTATGACATTAGTTGTACTTTTAATATTGAGGATCTAGCAGCCTACCATCCACCTATGTACATCCCCACCGAACTCTATGCTACATCTACTACCCTTCTAGACATCCCTGCTGTTCCACCTACCACTTCTCCTTTCCCATCCACATCACAAGAAAAGATAGACGCTATTTTAGATGATCAAATAACATCTATTGCAGAAAGAGGGGTTCACCGTTTTCTTGTTCGATGGCATGGGCGACTAGAGTCTGAGTGTGCGTGGATCACTCGCGAGGAGTTACAGCAGCTTGACCCCGATATTTTGGAGTACTATCAGAGCCACTCGACTGGGTCGAGTTTCTTCCACCCCGAGAGAGTTGGTGGGGACACCACTTCTTGTCACGTTTATTCTCGTAAGCACAAAAGGCTGCACCCGTGGCCCTTTGGCTTAACGAGGGTTGTGACTAGTCACCTTCTAGGGCTATTTTCGTCTTTTATCTTTTACTTTATTTGGCCTATATAAAGGCTTGCAATTATCTTTTATGGGTTAATGAATATTTTGAGAGCTTTTGCCTATTGAGTGTTTGTTGGTGGATTCCAACGTCGGTGGATTCCGACACCCCGATTGGTGGATTACTTGGGTTTGATTATTTCTCCCTACTTTTTTTTCTCAACTCTACAATCAAGACGTTGTTTTGCATCAGATAGTAAGCAAACAACCCCAATTATTGTAATAAATTGGATTTGTTCTACAATGACTAGATAATTCAAAAGATTAGCAACTTGTGAATAAAATTCAACAAGGCTAATTTAACTCTTGATACATTTGATAGAGTTCAGTCTCAAATTGGAACTCTAGAGATGTGTTACTACAGTTGTAACAATTCACCCAAAAAAGAAAAATCCTATGTATGTTTGTCATTCCTAGTTTTAACAGCATTGCATTTATGTTACATAATTATGACCTGTGGACATGCCTCATTGGATAGATTTGTACTTTCCTATTGGATGGATTTATAACTTAATATTTACTTTTAGGTGATGATTATTGGTTGGATTTGAAACCATTGGTGCATATATCCTTTGGATCGATTCGAGCAGGTTTCGATTGAGTTGCAGATGGTTCTGTTGCGACGACCTTAGCATTGGTATTTATCTTATTTTTTGGTATTTGTTCTACCTTGAAGGACTCATGTTGCTTTTGACATTCATGGAATGATTATCCATTTCGTTTATGGTAGATTTTGGGTTTAGTACACTATTTGGTTGATTACGTGCATCTTATGTCCCGGGGGCACATGTAGGAACACGTGGTGCGGCCTGATATGAACCGGTCAGATCGGATCACATCAAGGGAAAATTAGACTCAATGGATTGAGTCTAGTTATCTTATTTGCTTATTTAGTTTAGTTAGAAGGTTAGGATTTTATTTAATTAGCTAAATCTAGTTCTGCGCAGTTTTGAAAAAAATATTCGTAGAATATTTTATAAATATTTGAATAATATCAAACCAGCAGGATAAGATCGCCAACCTCCAAATCTACAACTTTGGTATTCACGACATATCTCCACTATTTTACTTTTATCTTTTAACTCCGACCTCTGATTTAGGTGCCCTAACTCATGAGGCTACCTTCACCTAAATTTTTATAATCATCCTACAGACGGATCGTTCCAGATTTGGTCCGTAATATTAGTATCAGAGCTGATGTTTCTCGGACAATGGTGAACACATGATCTAAAGCTAACTCAAGAGAGATCGCAGCCATGGAGGACCAAGAACTCGTCTCCATCCCTGTGGAGGTTTTCTTGGCACAACCAGCAACTATCGACGACGAGCTGCCAGCATGGGCAAAAGCATTTTTAAAAAAAATTTCGACTATGTAGAAGGAGAACTCGAAGGAGATCCAAACCGCCCTTAAGGACTCGTTTCAGACCTTGATAGAGGTCCTACTAGCCGCCCTCCACCACCCTGCACCACTTGCACCGCTGGCCATCGCGGAACAGGCACCACCTTCACCTTCGAAGCACTAATAATGGTGAAACCGTGGAGACCATCCAAACCGCGACAACCATCCCTTCCCCAGTTGCGGTGGATCACCCTCCATCCTTGCAGATCGAGCCCTCCATTGTAGCAACGCCGGAGCAGCCCCTAGCAACAGCCCTATTGTCATCTTCTCCGGTAGAGGTGGAAAATAAAGGTCGAAACCCTAGTTTCCACCGATGGTGATCCAGGTACTTTCGATCCAAGCCACCACTGTCAGTGCCTTTCTTGGACCGGCTGCACTTGAGCCATGGCCTAAACCTCATGTGCTAAGACTTTGGCTCAAGCCACCTGTGACTATGACGAACTATGGCTCAAAACGGTGGACCCTAGAGCAAAACCCACCATTGGCCTCTCTTTGTGGTAGACGAGACCCACATGAAGATAGAGGACATAAATTTCGAGAGCGAACGAAGGTTTAGAAACCACCATGGACACCTTGAGGATAAGGTGGTCGGAAGTGTGGTGGATTGATGCGAACCGGGTCAAATCGGATCACATCAAGAGGAGATTAGACTCAATGGATTGAGTCTAGTTATCTTATTTGCTTATTTGGTTTAGTTAAAAGGTTAGCATTTTATTTAATTAGCTAAATCTAATTCTGTGCAGTTTTGGAAAAATATTCGTAGAATATTTTATAAATATCCGAATAATATCAAACCAGCTGGATAAGATCGCCAACCTCTAGATTTACAATTTTGGTATTCACGACTTCTCCAAATTCAGAATCTATCTACAGTGAAATGAAGGATTAATCCGAGAAAGATAAGGAAGGCTGATTTAATTAGTTAGCTGGCTTTATCTTGTTGTTTGAATTTCAAATAATTTAAATAATCCGTATGTGGATCCGATCCGCTATAGATTTTTACTCCTATAAATAGAAGTGGACATGTATTGATAATTTTATGGATGGAATTGAATTGAATCATTGAGAGAAATCTGAGTTTAGCCGGTTATTATTTTCGTTCTTATCTTTTTACATTAGTCGTTAGATTGTTTTTATCTTTATAGGAATAGATTATAATCGTTGATCCTTTACAAGTATCCAAACCCTAGTCACCTCCTATCTCTAGTAGCCACCCTACTACACGGCCGTCTACCACTACCCTTAGCCATTCAACACCCTCTGACGATTGCCACAACGTCGGAAATTACCGTTCTGCCCTCCCTGATATATCTTCACTATTTTATTTTTATCTTTTAATCTCAACCTCTGATTTAAGTGAAACTAGAGCCATTAGAACTCTAACTCACGAGGCTATTTTCACATAAATTTTCATAATCATCCATCATCCTACGGACGGATCGTTTCAGATCTAGTCTGTAATCACAAGATGGTATTTTGGAGCATATGTTCAGAATGATCTAATGGACCAGCAAGAGATTAAACAATTTGTGTATATCAGTGAACATTCTTAGATGGTACAACTGTATAAACTTGGTTTTGATGAATTTATATAAGGATTTAGAGGTAGACACACTAAAAATGTAGAATATGCTGAAAAACAATTGAGTATCTTTATTTTGACTGCGCAATCCATTATTAAAAAGTACGGATTTTTTTAAAAAATCCATGGATAATTCTAAAGTTGTTGATTTATAATTGACACCATATTGGATACGATACTTAGGAAGTTTACTGAAACTTATCAAATATTTCCTTTACATTTTTGCATTTAAATGATAAATCCTATAAACATGACTACTTGGGTACATTGTAAGTTCAAAGATATGTAATTGAATATTTTATTTTTAGGTTAAGAATGTGCTGTTTTTAATAAACCTCGGCCAAAGGTGTGATCTATGAATTAGGATTTCATACTACAATCATCATGATCTATAGGTCAAATTATCTCCTTTGCTTGGAAATTAGTTTTTATTAGTTTGTTACAAATTGTTAGTTTTGCTGATGGGTAAATTAAAAATGAGGCTAGGTATATCTTACCACATGTTATAACAATAATTACCTAATTAAATAAATGCAATCAGGCACAAGCAAGGATGTGCAGATCGACATGTATCGTGATGGAGCAGCATAAGACACTAGGGCAACGCAACCCAAAGATTCTCTTTGTGCCACTAGGTATCAAGTCTAGTTAAGAAAAATATAAGGAAAAATTCATAAAGTAGGATCTTAATGGTTGTAAGAGTTATTGATCTTAACCAATTGATTTATTGATTGTTTAATTATAATTTCAGTGTTTTTCCCAAATTTTATACCCTAATCTCAAATGTGCGGAAGGCAAGAAAATCATAAAATTAGAGACAATTGGAGTGGAATTCAAGTATATCTATGAGATATGTTTGTTTCCAACCATAAATTGTAATTTATTGGTTGAATTTGTAACCATAAATATAACATTGTGTTTTGCCCTAAATTTCCCTTAGTTGAATAGAAATGTTAAAAAGAAATTGGAGAAAATTACCATTTGGATTCGAAATTCTTATATCATTTTAGTAGATTTACCTTCTAGGTGGTAATCTATTAGGTAAATTACAAACTAACCCCTTGTGATTTGGCCGGAGTTCAACTTAACAGTTTGCAGTAAATGGAGATAAGTTGAAATTGGGCCAAACTCATAGGGGGATAAACTATAATTTGCCCTAACCCGTTTCAAGTTTCAAAAACTGTCCTTCAAAGATTATTTAAACATGCAACTTTAGCTTCATAGCATTTTAATGCCTTGATGATGGCATATATTCCTATTTGTAACAAAACCGGATGTATTACACCAATTTCTAGGCTAAAAGACTCCCATTTAGCTATTAAAAACTATTTTCAGCTCTAAAGCCATAAACATTTAATTAAGGGCATGACAAGGCCGTGCTAATGTGCCAATGACATGCTAAGGCATGCCTACACTCAATATAGCGTGTCCTATACCTTGGGCAGGACAACTGTTGCACAGAGGTGAAATACCAAAACCTCCAAATACACGTGTATACCGCGTGGTTAAAATCCCCCCACACGGTGCATCACGTGACCTATCAGTAATATATTTCCACAAGGCACATAAAATATAGGTTCATACCATAAATGATCTCAAGCGAATATGAGTCCGGATACAAGTTTTATAGGCCACAACAAGTCTTCAAAGATACACATCCAAAATACAACTCCAATAATAACACCCTCGCAGGGGCTCAATACAACTAATAAAAATAATTCTAACTAAAATAAAGGCAGCTACTTCTTGCTACTCGCACCTGCTTTTTCTAGCTCTGAAATGATACTACCAAGAGATGGTGAGCATATAGTCTAGCGAGTAGAATCTATACAATCTATAACAATGAAATCACAGGTGCATATCTCAATGTTTGCCTATAGTCGCTAACAATAGAATAAGCTTACTTAAATGACTTACAATTAGTTACTAAATCAATACAATCGATAAAGACTATATAGTACTATTGAACATGCTAACTCCTAAACATATCAGGATAAGTCTACACAAATATAAAACTTGATGTAATATCTTATTCATACAAATCTCAATCATAACATTTACATGTTATGCTTAGAAGTTAAAAGAGTAGTTTTCGCAAGTCAGGGAGGTTTAGTCATTACATACTCACTAATGTACTAATCATGTTTTATCATAGCTTACCAAGCCATTCACCACATAATATAGATATTCTCCAAAAATCATCCATCACATAACCATCCATCATCTCATAATCGAGAAGGAATATATACACATTTAGCAGTAATGTCACCCAAACATGCATGGCGACACTGTATGTGATCAGTTGTCTGTGGCCATCAGACTAAGCACTCCGGTCGTAGGCCTATATCTCACTATCGCTAAATCATCACCGCCCTCAGTGGGATAGTCACGAACCCTCAGCTCATCAGTGGATGCCCTAACCCTACGTCGTCGGATACCGCTAGAGATATATCTCCGCCTCACAATTATGTTCTTATTATCATTATAATCTAGTTTTGATTATGTAGTATAATTACTTGAATGCCACTCAGGCTTCCGATCTCAAGTGTAGGCCGCTAATAATATAAGTCATATATGATATACTCTATCCTTAACCCTGGGCTAAGCAAGTAGGGGCATTGCCTAGTCAGAACCTAACTACTAATGATAGGTGAAAATGGTCTAGTGTCTGTGGGTGTATAAGTCATGTTATAGTCATCATGGTTGTTACATTCTATATTCATAACAGATATTTATGCAAGAGTTTTTCATACAGGATACATGTAGATCATCGTTACACTAATGCATGTGCTAACCTTAACATTCTCATAACATCATGATGAGTAAACTATCAATAACTGCGCATGTCAAGATATATCATGGTACACTAGATGTATGTATTAATAGCATTCCTATAGTGTCATGGAAGGTATAACAGCTACAATTACATTGTTCTAGACTTGTATAAACTTTACTCGTATGGGGGGTCTCCACAGTACTCTAGTTATCCTCAACTAGCCGGCTTCTTCGGAATTCCAAAATCCTCCTCGCGCACACTATTTAGGTGATAATAATTTGTCTTTAGGAGTGTGGTTAGACTAATAATTAGGTGGGATAGAGAAATGGGGCTATAGGGTCCAAATTACCCCAATGGGCTTAGGCTAGGGTGTTGGGATGGGCTCGAGCCCAGCCCAATAGGGCAAGAGAGGCCTTGGTGGGTTGTAGTCCAACTGCAGCCCACCAAAAAATTGATTGGTGGGCTGCAGTTTGTAGCCCACCCAAATCTTTGGTTTAGTGGCAGCCCACCAAAGGTTTGGGTTGGCAGCCCACCAAGATTTGGGTTGGTGGGCTGTAAACCATCTCCTTTCAATTAGGGTTAAACAAACCCCTACCCTCCCTCACCATCTCCTTTTGAGGAAAGGAGACAGAAGGGGGAGGAAGAAAGGAAAAGAAGGGCCGGGCGCTGTCGGTGGCCCACGTCGCCGGCAGCCCGCCCTCGAGGTTGGCGGCCTGTGACCCTCACCTGGGGTGGGTGGCTAGCCGGAGGGAAGGGGAGGGAAAAGAGAGGAAGAGGAGGAGGACTCGACGGCGACGGGGCGTAGCCTGAGCCCGTGCGGAGCGGTTGTTCGCCCTCCCCGCCTATGGGGGAGCGGGAGTAGCTCGCCCCGCAACCGGGGTGGCTGACGGGGCGGCGAGGCGCACCCCATGGCCATTGGCCATGGAGGTTCCCCTCCCTCCTTCACTAAGGGCCCGAAGCCCATGTAAAGAAACCCACCTCCATCGGAGATCTCGGACCGGCGGCTAGACGTGAAGTCGTTAGCCGTCGAGGACTCTAATGACGGCGAGGGGGCCGGGTTAATTAACTGAAATTAACGGCGGGGTAGGGGCTTATCAAGGGGGGGTCATACGGATGGCTCATCGGCTCTGGGTCCAGGGCTTTGTTGGCTCCGGCGTCGGCAACCCGAGAGAAGGTGAGGGAGGGAGAGATGGTGGGGTGGGGGGGAAAATAGAAGAGGGCTGTGATGGTGGCGTGCACGGCAAGAGAAGAAGAAGAAGGAAGAGAGGAGAAGGATGCTAGCAGGACGCACGCTCGGTGCATGTGTGGGCGTTTTTTTTTTTTTTTTTTTTTTTAAATTTCAGGGTGTTACAAGAGATATATATTCCACTTGTAGGTCCTTACACATACACACACATAATATGCATCCTCAACATATCATATCCTTGTGTTTTCAACTCTTACTATATTACCATGTCATATGCATATCCTGTATTTGTCTCGAATCTTCATAGAAGGCTAGTAATATCATAGTGAACACATTGACACAGACACCACAAGATGTAACAGCTTCTTTTGTTGTATTTAGTCACAATTTTCTCATTGTTGATAAGTAACCTTCACCATATAAAGCAGTGGTTCAAAATTGTAGATGTCACATGACATCCCATAATGTTCTTAATTCTCCAACAAGTTTTAATAGTTTATTTTATTACTTAGTGATTTGCCTCAAGAAGGTGCCAGACATGTGTTTCCATGTAGAAAGAGATGATGCTCCCAACCTTATGTATTGATAGTTGAAACTCACTATTTAATATGTGAAATGATTCTTACTCTTATTCTTACATCGGATTATTTGAGTTTTTTTTTTTTTTGAAAAGTAACACCACACATATTGCTTTCACATGCAATTTTGAAAATTCTCTCCTATTTTTGTTGGAAAGGATTCTGCTAAGTTCCAATAAACTCACATATGCAGAATCACTCATCCTTGAAAATGTCCAATGATACTTCTGCTGAGCCAAATGAGTTTGGACCTAACTATCTTGGTTACTACAAGCATCTTCTTATGGAGCTGCTTTACGACAAGGAGAGCAATTCTCCTGTCATGGAATCAGCTGAACCATCTATGGGGCATTCAAAAGGAGATCAAGGCATTTATAGGCAAGATAGTGGAAAAAGTAAAAGTTACAGTGGTTCTGTATCTTTTTTTACAGAAGGGATAGGCAAAGGCTTCCCTGAATATAAGAAGGAAAGGTTGAAATCGGTTCTCCATGAAACAGCTGTTTCTCTTAATCAAGAAGCTGATGAGGTACAACGATGGGAGCTTTCTACCTTGGAATTGTCTTTCTTCCTCTGAGTGCTTTGGCTATTGAACTGAGTACTGACGAATTTTGCTTAAAGAGTCTGGTATATAGAGTGTAGACATAATCTTTATGCCTGAAAGTCTGCAGCAAATTTCTTAACCTTCTCCTAGCTCTCTTTTCAAGCTTTTTTCAATGGTTAAAACATCTTTGTTTATTGGTGATCTTTGTAGTCAAGATGGTCTGAAAAGTGAGAATCCTCTTCAGGTGTTCTTAACTATAGGATGTGTGGAAGGATATCTTTTGCTTGACTATACTCCAAAATGTAGAAACCATTTTAGTACCTTCATAGTTTCAGTTGTTTGTGGTGATATTGAATAGTATACTGTTGCAGTCATGAGTTTAATGTGTCTTTCTGTTGGAGCCTTGAGATAAGAAAAGTAGTAACAACTAACAACCATTGCAGATGCTTGGTCATATTTTAGCAACATTCCGGATTGGATCTGATCAAAAGGAAAAGCTGTTGTCATGCTATGCAAGTGGACCTGATGAGGATGTGCCCAGTCCACTTTGTAGGAAAAAGAGAAAAGCATCCCCTTCTCTCATGTCTAATGCTTCTGAAAAATTTTCTAGCCTTCCAAGTTTTGAAACTATTGAACAGGTATATTAGTTCCTCCTCCCCACCTCTTCTGGTTATAGCAATGTTTTTCCTAAATCATACACTGTCTTGCAAGTATGCATTTCTCCTTTCTGTCTCTTCTTTGATTAGCTGTTATGTAGACACAGGTATTGTACCTAGAGTATTACATATTTAAATCCTTTTGGAAGAACAAAATCATTTACTTTGTCAGCTGTATATCTACTGTAATCAAGGGCGGAGCAACGTTCATGGTGGGGTTTCTATGGTTAAACATGATCATTAGACTCGATTCGCCCAAACCTGGCCTACCCGGTTTTAACCGGGCTAAGCCCGGCCTGAGTCCGATTTAGGCCCAGCCCGACCTGAGCCTGAGATGGTAGTGCGCAGCATGGATTAAGCCTTTGTCCGCCCAGTCCAGCCCAAAAGCTCGATCCACTACTCTTATTAATGGCCCAACCCATAATGCATGCATATTTCTATATTTTTTTAGCCCCACATTGGCTATTTAGTAAACTATATATCAATATATATGTATGTTCCTATGAAAATAACTACAATTTCTTTATAGAAGCCAATTAAACTCAGCCTAATAAGATATAATATTTTTTATATTAATCCATTATGTTAGACCCATTATATCTAACCCAAACTCAATATCTAATGGACTAGTGGATGGTAACGGACTAAAATATTCTAGCCCGGCTCGGCCTGAGTGATTGGTGAGTCATGCCGTGAACAAATATTTAAGCCCGATAAGCTTGAAAAGCTAAGCTCAAACTCCACTCGGCTCTCCCAATGATTACGGCTAGCTGTGGCCCCCTTAAAATTTAATTATATGCATTAAGGTAGGAACGTTATAAAATTTTGCATGTAGCCTCCTCAATTTATGTAGCTTTGCAATTTGGCCCCCTCTTAATTGTATAAATGGTAGCTTTGCAATTATCTAGAGAGAGAGGAAAACATCGCAATTTTACAGAATGGCAACATGATTATAGAATATTTAGAATAGGTTTTCTTTTCGTTTAAAACTACTAGATTTTCTTTGATCTATCTTTTTGTGATTGGTTTTCCAAAATAAAAACCCACAAAGACAATAATTATCTAAGATATTCTAATCTAATCCGTTACTCTTATTCTATACTTTATCTCATCAATTTTTCTACATCGAGCTTAAGAAGAAAATGATGAGCAAACTGATTAATCTCAATTTGTATGTGTAAGTGTCCTCTCTCATATTAATATATCATTCCTCTTTATTATTTAATGTTAGAACATCTAATTGAATTGCGACTGTAAAATACTCAATATAAATGAACTTTATGCTTTCTTATTTTTATTATTTGTTTATGAAAATTACTGCTTGTAATGAGGTGTGTATGTTTGTTTATTTTTGCTATAACTTCAAACACTGTAGAAATCTAAGTAAAATTTATTGATATTATTTCAAAAGCTGCCATGCAAGGATTTCAGAATATGACTAGTCGTGGACAGTTATGAATCATTTTTAATACTTAATTTTCTTTAAGTTTTTTTTTTATGTATCTATTTATTTTTTCAGACTTTGCATGTTTCTGTATGTTCATGTTTGCCCCCCTATTGAAAAATTCCGGCTTTGCCATTGAATGTAATAGGCTTATTCTTCTCTCTAATACATAGGATAGAAGTACATTTCACTTGCACATGGAAAGTTGGCAGCTTTCCATCTAAAGTTGGTTGATTTGATCCATTTTCTCGGGCATAGTAGTTTGACCAAAACCATATCTTACCTTTCTGTGATTGCATGTAAGTGTCTTTCTGTCATTTCAAGAAGTCATTATTAATAGTCCTAGAATGACAGTCCCTATTATATGCAAGCTAAATTAACTACTTTGCCTTCCATGGATCTCAAGGCTTATATAGGACTAACAGCTGCATAGGCATTTCCTGTTGAAGTTGGAGACAGAAAACTGGGTCAATGTGTTAGTCTTGCTTGGTCAATGGATTTGTAAGTAATCTGTGATCCATCATTGGATAGATATCACAATTAATAAATCAGAGAATTGGAAGACAATCTGGGTAGTAGCATGAGTTTATCAGTGAATTCACCTCCTCTTCTTATGAGAATTCATAATCCTAGAGCTCATTTAGAAGGAAATCAAATGCTTAATAACCAACTAGAAGCAATCTTGATTTGCTTATTAGCAGAATCCAGAAACAAAGTGGCATTATATGCAAAGAGAAATTTGGATGCTCTTCACAGAATCTGAGCCTACAAGGCAATTTATGGTTTATATACTATAAAATGGACCTTTTTCTTGATTATGCAAAAACTGGCCATGATTCTATTATTATATTATTTGTAATTTTGTTATGCCAGTTGTGATCCTTACTAATGTTTTGAAAGGGAGAAGGCAGGTGACAAGGCGGCTGACAAGGCCATCTGATACGATCTTCCCTGGATTAGGTTTGATCTATCTCGTTATCAGATTTGGGCAGGACCTTGCATGGAATTTTAGAAGGAGATTCCTGAAGATATAATCGTCGGATCAACTTAAAATTTTAATAGGTCGTAGCCCTAAAAAAGAGCTTCCCAACGAATCTAATCTCGGGTGATTTGGACGGCGGGATCTAGAGATATCTTTGGATAAGTGGGCGAATGTCAGGGAGTCCGATCTGCAAGATTTAGATCAGAACGTGATTTTGGATCTGTGAACGAAGGCACGAGATCCTAGGTGATGAAAAGTATTGATAAAATGAATGATGCGACCCTAACTCATAACATGTAACTATTTGTTCGACTCTATCATAGAAGAATTACTGAGTAAGTTCAAAAATCTAGGAGTAATTTAAAGGAAGAGAACTTATTTGTGGATTTCATGATAGAAAACTATTCGTCAGATAACTTATAATAATTCCATTATGAAAGCAAGCAAAATTTCTATTCTTAGGAAGAAATTCCTCATTCTTATATATTTTTATGTGCCATCTAATTTTATCTTAGGAAATCTATCAAAAACACCTTTACTTTTGCTTTATTATTGTTTTCACTATATCAAATGGATATTTATCATTTAACACCTGTATTTTGCTTAAAATTCTTTAAAAACACCATAGGTTAATTTGATCCTAACAATAGTAATGGAATAGAGAATATTCCATTACTTTCTTTTTTTAAAAAGAAAACCTAAATTAGCCTTTATTTGACTTTAAAATATTCTCCTCCATTTAAATTTACTTGGCCTAAAAAACTTATACAAGGATAGTATTGTCATTTTTCACCTATAGTTATCTTAACTCATCTAGATGATAATTAACAATGTATTCCATTACTTTTTTAAAAAAAAGAAAACCTAAATTGCCTTTCATTTGACTTTAAAATATAGTCCTACATTCAAGTTTATTTGGCCTAAAAAACTTATAGAAGGGTAGTATGGTCAATTTTCACCTATAGTTATCTTAACTCATTTATATGATAATTAACCATTAACAAAACTAATGACAAGGTATTTTTGAGGATAGGCAAAATATACGAGGTCGAATGATAAATATCTATATGGTAGGATGTAAATGAAAATAAAAGCAAAAAACATAATGTTTTCGATAGTTTTGCTTTTTTATCTTATAGCATTTGCAATCTCAAAAATGTGAGTGAGGGGCACACAGATCTCTCCCATATGCATAGGCATGAGCCTCTTGCATGAGAGTCCCCTTGATACAATCCAATTCTAATTTGACTTTGGGTAAGAAAGTAGTCTAAATCTTTGAAAGGGAAAATATTCATAAAATATTCATGCGACATAAAACCAGATGGATTAGATTGGTGAAGTCAATGATCTACAATTTTTGTATTTGGACTTTCTTCAATTTCAAACAATATCTGAGGTAGAATAGAGTTACAATCCAAAGAGGAGTTAGACGACGGTAGACAGTTTAAATAGGTTTAGTTATTTGTTTTTTATTTGGTTTATGATTCTTTTGTTTTATTTTCTATAAATATGGCCTTATAGCTTATACCTTAGGCATTCTTATGAATTGAATTTTCTCCCTCAATCTCTTAATCTCTCGTCTCTCTAGCTTTATCTCTTATCATCTAGAATGTCCTATTCCTTCGCTGCCCTATCTTATTAGTAGCTTTCACCTTCACAACGACGGTACTCTCTCACCATGAGCAACCTTGCCAAAGATATTACCCACGTACAACCATCATCTACATTAATCCTAGCCCTAATTTAGTTGCCATCTACTACATATAAACCCTGGATTCAGTGTGCATCAGTCATATAACAAAGACTTTATTTGCCACCTCAGGCTGATTTGATCACGATCTTTAGTTAGGTCAGTATAATTTGGTACCAGAGCTCGAATACCCTAAGTTGGTTCATATCAAAATTAATGTCAGAGCTATCCGAGTCTCCATCAGCCCTTCTCTTTTTCAAATCTGCAATCTCATATCTTTTTTCTTGTAACATAGAACATCACAGAAAATATAACTTTTTCGTAGTTTCTGTCAATTGCATAAGTTTTGCTCTTGATGGGCTTATAATTTTCCCTCCATTTGCTATTGCAACTTAAGCTTCAGACATTTGAGGTGGTTATTGCTCTGCGCATATAGAAATATAATTTGGAGTTGTGCAACAACTTAGCTTTTGGAGAAATCAGTTTAGTTATTTGATATCAGAACAGGAGGTTCTCAAGGTTGTTTCACTTGATCTACCTTCTGCCATGTATAATTCTGTTCTGTTATATCTGAAGTTACAAATTTTGGGCATTACTATATTGTTGAGCTACATGAGAGGGGTAAGTATTAATATGTCACTGTTCAATAGCTCGAGCCTTTTGAGAAATCACTCAGTCCAGTACTTTGGTATGTGATTTTCTTATGATCTTTAAAGAAACATGCTATATTTGAACTTAGCTGCTGCTATTGTATGATATAATGCAAAACTTTGTTTGATATCATAATCAAGTATAACAGTTTTAGGTGCTTAACTTGTATTAGGTATATAAAGATATCCATTCTATACAAGACGATGGTGAAATATCTCAAGAAGCAGTGGGAATGTATTCTGCCAAATTATTAGGAAAGGTATTTGGATTAAAATGCCACATTGAACCAAAAGTACCATCAACCATGTTGTTGTGGCTCCATGCTTATCATAGTGTTGAATTATTTTCCTACCAATGTTTCTTTGATATTGTTTTGGTGCATGGTAGCATCTATGGAGTTTTCACAAATGATGGTGATTGGAGTGTGAGACGTCTTCCTTTTTTCAGCTTTGCAAGATGGAACAGGATCTTGATGAATATGTAAATGAAGTGGTGTCTCACTGCAGGTATAGTATCTCTCTAGTTGAGGAAAAAATGCCATGCATGAAATGCCATCATCTATAAACAGGGCAGCAAACCCACCTATCAAGAAGACATACCAACTCAATATTTGTTTGATGTAATGGCAACTTGTTAAATGCCAGAGCAATAGAGCTGATTTTGGCTCATTATGGGGTCATTGAGTCTGAACATCGTTATAAGTTGCCAAAGCACAAACACAGGTTGGAGGATAAAAGACTTCCATTGTTGCAGCCATGAGAGCTTGCCATAAACTTTTTCCAGAACCACCAATTTTATCTTTGCACCATTATCCTAATGTCATTATGCCAGCACCCATCTCTTCTTGAGTTCCGATCTTGGGTGCTATGTATTCTTCTTTTTCAAACTTCATTTGCTTTTTATGTAATACAGTGTAGAACATTTCAGTTAGTAAGAACTAAGTAATAGTGTTTGCCACATTATCACATTACTGAAGGATGTTTTTGCATACTGTTCAATGTAACATATTCTTATGATAGGTTGTTTTTTGAGGGTGGCTTGCATGCTTGTGTTCAAGATTCTCTGGTAAATTTATTTTCTGAAGGTTGATTATGTTCAACAATCTGCAGACCGATGACTCATGCTGAGAAGCAACAGCTTGGAAGCCGAATACAGAAGCTTCCTGAGAAAGCACTTGATCGAGTGGTGGAGATCTTTGAAGTAAGGAACTTTCCAGCAAGACAGCATTCCGATAATGTCTTCATTAATTTGGAAGAACAGGTAAATCTTCCCTGACTAGCTGAGACTGGAAACAGAGCAATAAATTCATGAGTTATCATTTTTATGGTTCCATTAGGATAATGCAATTTCTTATTGTTTTCTTAGGATAACGTAACACTATGGAGGCTATACTACTATGTGGAAACTGTGCTGAAAGCAAATAAGCGGTGATGGTGGCTTGCATGAAGTTT
The DNA here is from genome assembly GCF_048772165.1 of Typha angustifolia. Lineage (NCBI taxonomy): Eukaryota > Viridiplantae > Streptophyta > Magnoliopsida > Poales > Typhaceae > Typha > Typha angustifolia. Next base: position 5,395,603 of record NC_133248.1, read on the forward strand.
GATTTACCTTACCATCTTGTTGACATATCATTGAAGTTCACTGATGTATAAATCATATCATCACAATGGGTTAAAAGGAAATTATGATACGTTATCTCTCTACTTATTTCACATATTGATTGTATTGGTTCCCAATTTTTATTGGTCGGGTTCCAAAGGCCTTGGCTGGTATTCATTATAAACTCTTATCACATCTGCAACACTTTATCAGCGCATGATTCTGTATGAAACGTGAAGTCAGTGGTTTCTGATGGAAGTTTCATTCTTAGGAGAAAACAGAGCAAAAGCAATAGCGATCAATCTCAGGAGAGAAAGGGAGGTGTTGCAGCAGCTGTTTTTATGAACCTATTTCGAATAGTTTGGACAGTTTTTCTTGTTCAGTAGCTGTGGTCCATTAAATTGAAATAAGCTTTAGCTGTTGCAGCCGCTCGCACATTGCTAGTTTTACCACATACACGTGTGTACTCAAGAAAGAAAAAGAAAAGGAGAGGATAGATTGGATTGTCTTCAATCCACGTCCGCATGCGTTGTTTTTCTTTGGATACAAATTTGATACGTGGATACGGTTATTAAAATGATAATAAAATTTATATCCTAAATAAATGAATATTAATTTGATATAGATTGAAACTTTAGGATTTAAAACTAATGCAGAAAGGTGGCCGGTGCATTCGTGAATTCAAAATGCATCACTTTGAACTCGTATTGGCCATCTTATTGGACTCACCTTGGTGGTTTTAATGCCCTTACATCAAGCTTGCTGATGTAGGTTGCCTTTATGAGTTCAACCAGTAGCTCCCTATTACAATTATCTATGAGGAAGGTGAAATTGTAATAAGGGTGCAGTCCTGAACAGCTTTGCTTTGGTTGATCTAAGTCGTTGGATTGACAGCAAATTGATGAAAGAGGATGAATTGAGATGGATTTTTTTTTGTGTGTAAATATGTAATTATCTTGTTATAGCTATGGAAGAGTGCTTTCTAACAAATCAACATCTTACAATTTTGATAGTTAGACTAGAGATATCATTAAATCAGTGGATGAAAGTCGGAGAATCAGACTTGTGGGATAAAGGTCCGAACTGGATCTACTTGGTTTGATTTGCACGCTTGTTGCCTTTAATGGCTAAATTAGTGCAGACGTTGATGTGCTCTTGGATGGAGTGTAGGGAGTAGATATTGTTGAGGATAAGATTAAGGAGAGACGAAGAGGCGTTAGAAGTTGGTCGAGAACCTTGCCTATGGAAGAAAGTGGCTCGATTGTAGGTGGGGAGAGTTGTGACGGCCAAGAGAAGGAGAGAGGAGATAAGGGGCGACAAGCCTTATCAAATAATTCTCTTTAATGAGAATTAAGGCTGCTCTGCATATGTATATATAGAGGCTAACCCTTGACTAACTTAGATTCGGACACTGACAATGAAGGTGACTTGGCTTGTCCTAGTGGTATTAGGACTCATGATACATGTCCTAACTCGACTAAAATAATTAATTGACTTATGCAAATCTAATTAACTAATTGATAACTTGAGTCCATATTTAGTAGGTGCTAAAAGATGTAAATGACTAAACTAGATAACTAGATTTAACCCAAGCGAGCTCAATGTGTCGTGAATGGATCTGATCTGACCAAGTTCATATCATCCTCAATGATCAATATACCATTCCTTCATGATGATAGTGTTGAACACTTGATAGTTGATGCAGAACTGCCATATGCCGTCTTTCTTCTGATCTACCAACATTGGTGTGTTACGGTTGCCTTTTGTGAAAAAAAGATTGTCTATTTAATTTGTTAATCTGGACAGAACTCAACATGAAACTTATGAAGGCAATAGGGATCAATCCAACCATTGGAAAGATCTGAGATTCAGATATGTTGTTCCTCTAGAAGTTAGAATTCCAATGGAACTAGAATTTTGTCGATCAAGTTGGTAGATAGAAAGTTATATAGTAAACAATGACTGAAGGTCAAGAGGTGATAAGATGGACGTGGATTATTTGGTTGGGGTCATCGAAAATTATGATAGTTATGGTGGATGGGTTAATGCTTTGAATAAGATGAGGTGGGAGAAGGGGGTTTCTAAGTGTGGCTGGTCCCTGGAGTTAGGAGGAAGAAGCGACGGAGGGTTAACCTCGGCTGTAGATGAAAGCTTGTGTTGAATATCGAGGGGGAGGAAGGATGAGGGAGATGTTGGCTCAAGTCTAGATGCAAAACAACTTCCGATAATCAATAATCTAAAGAGGCTGCTTTTCCACATATTTGGAGGCTAGCTAGTCACCCCAAAACCCTAAATAAATCCTGCTACAAAACAACTTATTTGACGCGTGTTCGAAGGTCCCTCAATCTCGTTCGAATGCCCGAAAACAGGGCTCTAGATATGCGAACGCGAATCAAGCATTCGAACGCCGAGTTCGAAAGCCATCCACTTACGTTCAAACACACCTACTAGAAGTTACCTTATGCAGGCGTTCACAAGGGCGTTCAAACGCGACCCCACCTGCGTTCGAACGCGACCTACAGAAATTTTAGTTTAATAAAAATAAATATCTAATGCAGTAAGAAAAGATCTTAAGTAAGTGTATCACAATTTTGAACCAGAAGTTGGGTCACAAGTACTATGGTCTGTACCAAGTGCTACAACGAACCGGCCTAGTAGCTTACTGGTTGGACCTACCTGAGGGAACCCGGATCCATCCGGTTTTTTATGTATCGACATTGAAGGCCTAACCATGTGGTGGGTTCGACCTTGCCCGAACCAATGAAGGAAGATGGCCCAGCTGAACCGATCCGAGTCTTAGGCCGTAGGAGAAGACGCCATGGATTCAGATTAGAGACAGAAGTGCTGATCGAGTGGCTAGGCAAGCCCACTAACGAGTCTACCTGGGAGTTAGAGTCAGATATCATGGACCGCTTCCCCAATTTCACACCTTCAGGACAAGGTTGTAGAAGCGTGGTGGATTGAGAAGATTCGGGCTTCACCAATGTCGTCTCGAGCATGGATATACACTTCAGGGGTGTCTTTTATTCTTGTTTTAGTGTTTAATTCATAGAAAAATAAGTTTTCTGTATGTTGCGTTCAAACACGGGTGGAGTGCGTTGGAACGCGATTGCGAACGCCTGCATCAAGTTCGCAAATACAAAGAGTGCAAAATGTGCATTCGAACGCGCTTGCAAACGTCTGCATCATGTTCGCACATACAGAGAATCCAAAATGTGCATTCGAACGCGATCGAACGCGGTCGGCAAAAATCTACTGTTTTAGGGTTAATAATTATCATTTTTGAATTGTTTGGTTAGCCTATAAAGGTATGGATGGCAACCATGGAAGGAATTATTGAATGAATTGAGTTTTGCCCTAGTCTCCATCTTCTTCTCTCTCGTTCTCTCGTTCTCTCGTTCCCCGGCATCATCGCTTCTAGCCTCCCTCGATCGGCCACTCACCCTAGTACTTTAGGGGCGGCCCACTCCCCCTTCTTCCAATCTATTTATCACTTTGTCCTAACCCCTACCATCACCCATAACCCTTCCACCTCCACGTATTCACCGGTGCCACCCGATTACCATCGGTCTACCACCAACCATCATCACCTAGGTGATACGATCTTGCCTCTAGCTATGGAGCTCTGATACCAAGTTTGATACGATCACGCCTCGGGCTATGGTTCGATCTCTTCCGATTTTCTGATTTGGACTAGATCTAGCACAGAACTTTGAAATAAGATCCCGAAATATGCCGCCATCGGATCGTCGTGAAATTTTGATATGTTGTAGCCCCAAAAAAGATCTTTCCAACATATCAGGTTTAGGCGAATCGGATGTGGGGATCTCGAGATATTGTTTGATTAGTGAACGAACATCAGGGGGGTCTAATCAGGATCCGTGGATGGAGGCACGAGATCCTAGATGATAGTGGTTGGTCGTGGTCCGGCGATAATCAGGTGGCAGCTATGAAAAGTGGTGGTGGAAGGGTTATGGTTGATAGAAGGGTTAGGGCAAGTGTTGGATAGATTGGAAGAAGGGGGAGGAGAGGGCGCCCCTAAGGGACTAGGGTGATTGGCCGGTCGAGGGAGGTTAGAAGCAGCGTCGCCGAGGATTGAGAGAACGGGAGCGAAGAAGACGAAGGAGGCAAGGCAAACTCAATTCTCAATAATCAATCCTGACTTTGGTTGCCATCCACATCCTTTTAGAGGCTAACCAACAACTCAAATTAACCCTAACAATACAATTTTCGCCGACCGCGTTCGAACTCGCCCGACCGCGTTCGAACGCATCGAGTTCGCTCCTCTGGATTTGTGAACGTGATGCAGGCGTTCGAACACGCGATCAAACGTGCCTGTCGGTATTTGCGAACGTGATGTAGGCGTTCATAGTGTGTTCGAACGCACAGTGCACTCTCTTCACCCACGTTCACAACCCTGTTCACAAACCGCGTTCGAACTCACTCCATCTGCGTTCGAACGCGACTTATAGAAAACTTATTTTAATGGAAATTAAACACTACAACATGAAACAAAAATACTCCTAGTGTGAATCTATGCTCGAGACGACGTCCGTGAAGTCCGAATCGTATCAATCCACCACACTTCCGCAACCTTGTCCTAAAGGTTTGAAATTTGGGAAGCGATCCATGATATCTGACTCTAGCTCCCATGTAGACTCGTCAGTAGGTTTGCCCAGCCACTCAATCAGCACTTCAGTCTCTAATCTAGACCCATGGCGTCTTTTCCTATGGCCTAAGACTCGGACCGGTTCATTGGAGCCATCTTCCTCCATTGGTTCGGGTAAGGCCGAACCCACCACATGGTTAGGCTCGATCTGGGCCTTTAATGTCAATACATGGAAGACCGGATGTATCCTGGTTCCTTCAGGTAGGTCCAACCGGTAAGCTACTAGACCGATTCATTGTAGTACTCGGTACGAACCATAGTACTTGTAACCCAACTTTTGGTTCAATACTGGCCTTAATATGGATTGCCGATACGGTTGAGCTCGAACGAACACCAATTGATCCACCTCAAATTCTCGCTCACATCGGCCTTTGTCATGAGTTTGCTTCATGCGGTTTTGGGCTGTGGCTAGGTGAGTCTTGAGCCGCCTCAATGTTTCATCTCGATCAGCAAGCTCCAAGTCAAGCTCGGTCCTATCCGCCGCCGTGAGTCTATCATAAGCACGCAAGACAGGGAGAGTGCGCCCATAAACCGCCTCAAAGGGGGCCATGCCGATGCTAGAGTGATGAGCGGTATTGTATGACCACTCAGCCCATGGAAGGAATTTGACCCAACCCTTTGGTCGGTCCGCCACAAAGCATCGCAAGTATTGCTCTAGTCCGCAATTCACCACCTCGGTTTGGCCATCCGTCTCGGGGTGATAAGCTGAACTAAGGTAGATTTGAGTCCCTTGCAATCTGAAGAACTCGGACCAAAACTTGCTGATGAAGATGCGATCCCGGTCTGACACGATCGTCCTAGGCATCCCATGCAAGCGTGCCACTTCTCGAACAAAAATTTCAGCAATCCTTTTCGCTGAAAACGGGTGAGACAATGCTATGAAATGAGCATATTTGCTCAGTCTATTCACCACAACAAACACCACCGATTGCCCTCGAACCTCCGGAAGCCCCTCGATGAAGTCCATGGGGATATCCTCCCAAATACGCTCCGATATAGGTAGTGGTTGCAACAGTCCGCTGGGCTTGAGTGCCTCCGATTTGACTCGTTGGCAGATTTGACATTCACGCACATGCTTCTTCACGTCCGTCTTCATCGCTATCCATGTACAATTTTGGGCCAGTCGCTTGTAGGTACGTAATACTCCTTCATGACCCACTATAAGAGTATCATGGAAGTGTGATATCAATAGTCTCCGTAGCTCTTCGTTCCGGGGTACCTTGATTCGCCCGCGCTCTAGTACTAACCCATCGCGCTCCTCGTGCTCGAGGTGGCTTGAGGGGTTCTCTCTCAACTCCTCCATGAGTCGGACCAGCTCACTATCCTCTACACTGGCTCTTCGTAGATCTAAGAAGAAAGGAAAGGTGGGTGCCGAGAAAGAAGCGAGCTCCCTTGCGTCCCTTTCGTTTGGAAGTCCAAGCAGCGGTTTACTTTCATCCAGCAGCACTCTTTAGTCATTTCTCCAAAATGTCAATATGAGGCTTGTAAAATCAAATGTCACGGGCCCCAAGCTTCGAAACCATTGAGTCCCCAAAACAATATCGGCACCTCGCAAGGCCAAAAGTTAAAGGTCTAATGTGAAAGTTTGGCCTTGCACCTTCAATTCCACCCCTCCACAAATAAAATCTGCTCACAATGTGATGCCATCTCCAATCGTCACATCAAACCCTTCCGTGGGTTCCAACTCAAGCCCAATCTTCCTAAGGAGCCTCTTGTCAATGAAGTTGTGGGTGGACCCGGTGTCAATCAAGATTCTCACTATGGTTTTCTTGACTATACTGTTCACCCGCAAGGTCTTAGGCGCAGCTGTCCCCGAGTAGGCATGGAGGAAGATTTCGGCTATCACGTCCTCCATGGGTTGCTCCTCATCTTCTTCTCTTTGATGTCTAGCCACACCTTCATTTTCAGCTACAAACTCACCCTCCGCTTCCTCCAATCCATTGATTAGCATCACCGATCCCATCGGTTTAGCGCAGCGATGCTCGGGTACAAACTTCTCATCACAATGGAAGCATAGGCCCTTGGCCCTTCGTTCCTCCACTTGGGGCAGGTGTGAGTGCTCGTCCCGGACCTCTAGGTGCGTACTTCACATCTTGGGATGGCTTCAAGGGTGCTCGAGGAGGAACCACTGCAACAGCAACTCTTGGTGCTCCGGTGATGTTTCCTGCCGCTATGGTTGGTTGAGATTGATTACGGCTTCCTTGGCTCGTCCAACTCTGTTTCAGGTGTAACTTCATGGCCCTATGTTTGTTTTTCATAAGCACCGTATCTTCGAAGGCCTCCTTTAAAGTTCTAGACCTTAAAGCCCTAACATCGGCTTGTATGTCACCCCGTAGTTTGGAGATGAAGGTGCTGCGAAGTTGCTGATCCGTCCAAGGTGGGTGACATCGGCTACTAATCCTCTCAAATTCTTCTTGGTATGCCCCAATCATAGTCTTTTGCACAGTCTTGGAGAGGAGAGCATCAAAGTCTTCATACCCCGACGCTCTAAATCACCGTGTGATGTCAGCACAAAATTCAACCCAAGTTTCGATGGCCTCAATGGCACTAGCTACTCGAAACCAATGAAGCGCCGCATCCTCAAGGTGGAAGCTCGCAAGTGTCAACTTGTATTCTTCCGCCGTACCTTGGTATGCAAAGAATTGCTCCGCCCTATACAACCAATCAATTAGATCGCCACCTTTGAACTTGGGGAATTCGAGACGCACGACTTGTCCACGGATGCCGTTGTCTCGTTCTGGATCATGTCCAAGTCCTTATCTAACCGGGGGAGGATGCACCATGAAGGTTTGATGATCCCTCCTTTGGTTTTGATTAACTTGCTGTGGTTCCGGTACGTATTGACCCGCCCACGAATCTTGATCTCCAAAGTGGTCTCCATAGTGGTTCGCTCGTCAGATGGGTTCACTTGCAACTGGACCTGGTGTAACCATCCTTGCTTGCCTCTACCGAAAGGGTGGTGGCAGCAGCGGCTCTTGTGGTTACAAAGGCTGAACCGGTGGCGGTGGGTTCAAGGGGGTGGACTCGTGTCGTGGGGTCGAGGGTGCATTCCCGTTCGCCATTGCTTCCCTTGTCGCCCGTAGTTCCCGCATCATCTCCATCATCATTTGATTATTGATGGCCATTTGCTCAGAAAGAGACCCCAACACGGCTTGAACGCTAGTTTCTACCGTATTCCGATTAGATCGGGCGGTTCCGTGGATGGACGTCCCTACAACCGTTTCCCCTTTCTCTATTGGGAGAATCTCTTCTTTATCATCTTGCCGTGCAACCATGGCTCTGGTGGTTGTCATAGGAAGTGCTTGTCTGGGGAACGATGGCTCTGATACCAAGATTGATACGATCTTGCCTCTGGCTATGGAGCTCTGATACCAAGTTTGATACGATCACGCCTCGGGCTATGGTTCAATCTCTTCCGATTTCCTGATCTGAACTAGATCTAGCACAGAACTTTGAAATAAGATCCCGAAATATGCCGCCGTCGGATCGACGTGAAATTTTGATACCAGAAAAGATCTTTCCAACAAATCTAGTTTCAGGCGAATCGGATGTGGGGATCTCAAGATATCATCCGATTAATGGATGAAGGTCAGGGTGGTATGTTTTGGATCCGTGAATGGAGGCACGTGATCCTAGGTAATGGTGGTTGAAGGTGGACCGACGTTAATAGGGTGGCACCGGTGAAAAGTGGTGGTGGAAGGGTTATGGTTGATGGAAGGGTTAGGGCAAGTGTTGGATAGATTGGAAGAAGGGGGAGGAGAGGGCCGCCCCTAAGTGACTAGGGTGATTGGCCGGTCGAGGGAGGTTAGAAGCGGCGTCGCTGGGGATTGAGAGAACAGGAGCGAAGAAGACGGAGGCAAGGCAAATTCAATTCTCAATAATTAATCCTGACTTTGGTTGCCATCCACATCCTGTTAGAGGCTAACCAACAATTCAAATTAACCCTAACAATACAATTTTTGCCGACCGCGTTCGAACTTGCCCGACCACGTTCGAACGCACCGAGTTCGCTCCTCTGGATTTGCGAACGCGATGCAGGCGTTCGAACGCACGATAGAATGCGCCTGTCGGTATTTGTGAATGCGATGCAGGCGTTCACAGTGCGTTCGAACGCATCGCGTTCGAACGCATAGTGCACTCTCTTCACCCACGTTCACAACCCTGTTCACAAACCGTGTTCGAACTCACTCCACCTGCCTTCGAACGCGACTTATAGAAAACTTATTTTAATGGAAATTAAACACTAAAACATGAAACAAAAGCACTCCTAGAGTGAATCTATGCTCGATACGACGTCGGTGAAGTCCGAATCGTATCACTAGGATCTCGTGCCTCCATCCACGGATCGAAAGACGGACTCTTTAACATTCGTCTACTAATCGCACAATATTTTGAGATCCCACAGTCCGATTTCCCTGAGGCAAGATTTGTTCGAAAGCTCTTTTTCAAGGTTATAACATATCAAAATTTCACGTCGATCCGATGGCTACATCTTTCGGGATCTATTTTTAAAGTTTCGTGTCAGATCGTGTCAAGATCTAAAAATCAAGATAGATCTAACCTTAGCCCAAAGGGAGATCGTATCATTTTTGCTACCATCTTAAGAGCCTTATATTTTTGCTACATCCTCACAATCTTCTCAAAAGCCTCTTCAAGAGTGGTAGGACAAAGAGCACGAACAGTTGCTTGTATCTCATCCTGCAGCCCTGAAATAAATGTGCTCATCAATATCGGCTTGGGCCAAGGTGGCATACAATGACTATTAACTCTTTCAAATTCAGCTTGGTACTCCAATACGGTCGTCCTCTAAACTATCTTACTTAATGTGACAGCAAATTCTTCATATACCACCGTCCCAAATCTGTGTGTACTCTTCCTACAAAAGTCAGCCCAATCGGTAAATTCTCCACTCCAAATAACCAATCTATACTAATGTAATGCCATTCCTTAGAAGTGAAAGCTTGTCATTTGGACATTTGCATCCTCTGTTGCTGTCCCTTAATAATCAAAGTATGGTTCAACTTGAAACACTCAATCCGGTGGATCACCGCCTTGAAATTTTGGAAAGTCCAAGCGTGCGGTTCTCCCCCGAATAGCAATGTCGGGTTCACGAAAGATCCTTGGTTTAGATTTGAACCTTTGTGCATGTTGATCTCCTTCTCTAAATCCACAAGCACGTCCACCACCATCTCCAAAGGGATCAACCTCATCTTCAAAGTGCTGCCAATCCCCCTCATCGATGAAGCGCACCGGTGCCACACGCCTCTCGGGTTCCACCATCGCTGGTCTTGAAATTTGCATTCGGATATGGGGGATGATGTGTAGGCATAGGTAAAATAGGATTATTGACACTAACATGTCGCACCTGGACCTGTGGGGTATCGGATCGGTGTGGTCCCACTACTGGTTCTTCTTGAGGTATTGATCTTCATTGAGGAGATGACGAAGTCGATAGGTTCATGACATATTCCTTTGAATCATTGTGAACCTTTTGCATTGCGTTAACTCTATGCAGCAATGTTTGGAACATACCCATAAGTTCATTGCCAAGTCCATATTCACACCCATGGATGTTGGTTGACTCGGTCTTGCCGTGGTCGCTCCAAAGGAATCGGCCTTACGGTTAGGGTTGTCGTGGGTTGAGTCTTCCCTTGTCGGTGTGCTCTCCATTGATCTCTATATTGATGTCATCTTCCTTGTTTCCACCATTTATGGAGGTCTGAGATTCGCCTGACTTTGATACCAAATTGATGGGTTACAGTACTAAAAGATAGGCTACGGAATGATTCCTTCAAGATCTAAATTTATTATAGGAATCAGTCCACATAATCGTGGAAAAATATTCACCAAATATTCTCTCATAGTCAAAAAAATTACGAAACCAAGTGGATTAGATTCATAACTCCCTGATCTATAATTTTTGAATTTACGCCCTTCACAAATTTGAACTGTAACTAGGACGAAAACACGAAAGAACGCGGGTGATAATGGTGGTGACGGGTGGAGTGGATGTTAAGGTTATGGATGGGTATAGAGACGAATGTGGATGGTGGATGTGGTTAAGGAATATAGACGAAGGGAGAAGTGGTCGAGATCCCAAAGAAGAGAGAGGAATCAACAGACGAGAGAAATTAGAAGTTAGGAGAGACCTTGCCAACGGTAGAGGTGGTAGGTTGGTGAAGAGGGAGGAGGGAGAGAGAATAAAGAGAAGATAGGAGGCAAGAAATCAATAATTCAATAGCATAATGAATTTAGCTGCCATCCATACCTTTATAGAGGCTAGCCAATAAGCCCTAATATAATAACTAACCCTAATCCTAGTGCAATCCTGACAATCGCGTTCGAACATGTCTTATCGCGTTTAAACGCACAAAAAACGTTCTCTGTATGTACGAACGCGATGTAAACGTTCGAACGCGTCCAACCCTGTTCGAACGCACTTTTCATGTCCTCTGTATTTGTGAACCTAATGCAGACATTCGCAAGGGCGTTCGAACGTAACTTACAGGAATTTTATTTTAATGATAATAAACAACTAATGCAATAAGAAAAGATCCTAACTAAATGTATTAGCTTCTTGTGTTGATGAGGAGGCGTACATACTGTTTCTTGACTATTTCGTCCACTTGTAGGGTCTTTGGGCCGCTCGTGCCAGAATAAGCATGTATGGATATCTCAACCGGTACCTCTTCCTCTAGCTCCCCATATGTCTCCTCCCTAACCTCCTTAAACACCAAGTCATCACCATCAAGCTCCTCCGTGTCATCCCCATACCCATCGATCAACATAAAGCACCCGTCGCCTTGGCGCAACAATGGCCCGGAATGAACCTCCCGTTGCAATCGAAACATAACCTCTTAGCTCGTCGCTCTTCCACCTGTGCAGGTGTAGGAGTACGGACCCCGAGGGGTGCTCCACATCCTCGTACTCCTAGAACAAGCCTTGGAATGGCCCGCAGCCCTGTTGTGGCCACTGGTGCTCTAGTAGTCATACTCGACGTGCCAATTGCCCTGGTTGCCCGTGGCATAAACCTATTGTTCCAGCCGAACTTGTTAGCATTTCTCAAGGCTTGATGCTTTTGGTCCATCCTAATTGCATCTTCAAAGACCTTGCTCAAGGTCCTGGGTTGTAGAAAAAGTACATGAGCCTGGACCTCCTGGCATAACCCAGAAATAAAAGTGCTGATTAGGATTTCTTGTGGCCATTGTGGTCGTCATCGACTGCTGATTCGTTCAAACTCCTCCTAGTAAGCAATAACCGACGTCTTTTGGACAAGCTTTAATAGAGTGGTGTTGTAATCCTCAAAGCCCTCGGTTCCAAAGCGCCTAGATAGGGCATTTACGAACGCTGACCATCCACCGAATAGTTGGTGTGCGCTCACGGATTGACACAAATGTAATGTTGCGCCTTCCAAATGGAAGCTTGCCAACAACACCTTAGCGTCTTCCGTTGTTCCTTAGTACATAAAAATTTGTTCAACACGTAAAATCCAATCCAAAGGATTACCTCCTTTGAACTTAGGAAACTCAAGCCTCGTTGTTCTTCCTCGCATAAGATTATCACACCCTGCATCATACATGAATTTAGGTCCAATGTTAGGAGGATGTAGAATCGGTGCATCGTTTTCTTGACGCCTTCAATCATCTCACTCATGGTGCCAATTGGGATTATCTCGATTCGGCCAACCTGTATCTACCTCGGCGCAATTGGGATTTAGATTTGGATGCGCCCGCTTTCGTGCCCCTTGGTAGATCATAGGGACCTTGGTAAGATCTTCTAGGGCCATTGGGTGGTGGCAGCAAGGTTCATTTTGGGCAAGGTTTGCCCTAGCTCCTGGTAGAGACAACACCGTCACAGTTGGATTTGTTGGCGCTGGAATTTCTGTCATGCGCATGGTGGCTGCGAGGTTCTACAACTCTTCCCTCATGCCTCTCATCTCCTCCTACTGTGTGCGTTGTAGATCTATCATTTGTTGGAAGAGGGAGACCAAGGTTGGATCCACATTAGGTGCCGAACTAGTCGAGGTCGCGCTCGTGCTAGCATCCGCTCTACCCACCGACGTTGAGGGCGTATTAGGTTTGGTCTCCATGGGTACCTCCATTGTAGTGCGTCAATTGGCCATTACTCTTGTGGTGGTCATGAGTCCGAGAACCGGTGGCTCTAATACCACTTATGTGATCTCGATCTCAATGAAAAATATTTAGGTATAAACAAGAAGAAAAGAAGAGAAAGAAGGGGGCCTTTCCTATGGGTCTAGGGAGATAGGCCAGACGAGCAGATTAGACATGGCGTAGCCATGGTGTGAAAGTGATGGGATCTGGAACCAAAAGATCTGCTACGGAACAATTTCTTAAGATCTGAATTTATTGCGAGCAGCAGTCCGCGCAACCGTGATAAAATATTTGTCAGATATTCTCTAATAGTTAGAAAATTACAAAATCAATTGGGTTGGATCCATAACTTCCTGATCTACAACTTTCGTATTTACGCCCTTCACAGATTCAAACTGAAGCAAGGACGAAAACACGGAATAACGTGGGTGATGGTGGTGGTGACGGGTGAAGTGGATGTTAGGGTTATGGATGGGTATGGAGATGAGGGTGGATTGTGGAAGTGATTAAGGGAAGTAGACGTAGACGAAGGAAACAAAGTGGTCGAGATCCCAAAGAAGAGGGGTGGCTCAACAGTCGAGGGAGATTAGAAACGAGGAGAAACCTTGTCAGAACCAGAGAAAGAAAAAAAAATTAATTGGGGGTTGACAGAGGAGAGTGCATGTGCTCTGCACGTGCAGCCTCTCCCCTCTCCCTTTCTGGCACGCGACGTGGCGCAGATAAGGGGGATTTCATCTAATCCGAATCAGATTAGATTTGATCCTCTTCTAATCTATAAATTAAACCCTAATCCTCTCTCTCTCCTCAACCCCCTCCCCTAGCATTCTTCTCCTCCTTCGTTTTCTTTTTTTTCTCACCGTCGGAGTTATCGCTGTGGAATCGGATCGCTGGAGCATCGCCGAAGGAATTTGGGACCACCACACTCCTCCCAGGTGAGCCCTCTCTCATCCCTCTAGTTTAATTTAAATTTAAAAAGGTAAATCAAAAATACCTAAATTGGGGATTTCGGCTTCGCCGGCAACTCTCGCCGACCGACGGCTTCGGGCTGCTGTTGCTCGTGCTCGAGAGCTCCATGTCGTTAGCCTTGTGCCATGGATGCCTTTGGAAGAGCCCTCGTGGCTCCAATCGACGCCAGCTTCGGCGTCGGCCGTCGGTGGTGAGTCTTCCTTCACCTCGTGAGGACAATGAAGAGAGAGAGAAAGAGAGAGAGAGAGAGCCGAGAGGTTGAGGGTGGTCGTGAACCGTCGTCGGTAGGGCCGCCGGTAGGGTCGCCGACGGTCACTCCCTCCCTCAACCCTTCTCTTCCTCGCGTTGGTCATAAGAAGAGAAGGGTTTGGGTGGGGCTCGGGTTAAACCCGAGCCAACCCTTTTCTTTTAAAGTTTGGGTTTGGGTTCGGGTTGGATTTCGGATCCAAAGACCCGATCTGAACCACTTATTTGGGTGGGCTGCAGGTTAGCCCGAGCCCAACCTAATTAATCTTGGCTAGGCCTCAGTCCAACCCGATTTAATTGATTTCTTTTTGGATTGGGCCGGGCCATCAGCAGCCCAGCCCAATCCAATAGGTGGGTTAAACCCATTTAGTTTTTCTTTTAGTTCTTTTTTAATTTTAGAAATATTGATATTATTCAAATTAAAATTTTGAATATTATTTATTATTTAAGGTGGTGATTTTTAGTACATGAGCTAAAGATTGAGATTTTGATTGTCTTGCCTAGACTCAGGTGAGTGGATTCACTCACATATTTAATTTATTATATTTCGTACCTTTGTCAAACCATGTAAATTTTCTATGTGCAAATTATTTATTTCACCCTTACGTGCAAAAAAATTTAATTGTTACAATTTCTGTGTACAAATCTAGTTATTTTATCCGTATGTGTGAAAATTTTATTGTTATATTTTCTGTGTGCATTTAATTATTATACTCAGTGCATCATCATACTTCGTGCAAATATTGAAATTTGTGAAAAGAAAAATGAGATTAGTATTGGTATGACTTAGAGAATAGTCCCGGTATAAATCGCTTGCGATTTTCCATGGTGACTCAAGTCTATCTGGAAGTCCAGGGGAAAGTCATAAATTAGATCACTGCGGTGACTTTCTTAGTTGACTCTGGCGGGGTTAGGGAACAGTTCTAGGATGAATGAGAAAATTTCCTAGGTGACTCTAACTTCTCTCAACGGTTAGAGGAAAAGACAGAGTGTGTTGATCACAGGATGATACCATCTGATGACCCTAACCGGATCAGCTATGAAGAAAAGTCCCAAGCATCATCTCGAGATGACTTCTAGTTGATGTGGATCCACAGGTTTTAGACCCATCGAGACATATGACAGTATAAATATTAAAAAGAGATTAATATGTTGAAACCATGTAAGGTTACAAGTAGTGACTCTCTCTATTGTAATCATTGTTATTATTTAAAGAGTATGCTTATTACAAATTATTATGGATATTGTTGCTATTAATTTAATCTTTTTCAGCATTAATATAATGTAGAATTTTATTTGGTTTTCGAGTAAATTCCACTCATTGAGCTATAGTTGTTGGCTCATGGATTCTATTTTTTTTTATATTTATTTATCTATCTCAGGTAATAGTCAGCGGGGCGACTGAGCGAGATGTACCCGGACTCCACCTCCACTTAGGATTCACCTATTTACTTTTTCGCTCTTCTAGATTTTATGTTTTAGATTAGAAGTTTTATTTATTTAGTTTAGAGACTCAAAAACATTGCCATTGTTTTATCTTTATTACAATTAGTTTTAAAAATTTAATAAAGCACATTTTTATTTTATTTATTTATTTTGTCATCGTACACGTAGAGAGTATTATTAAGGCTTCGTGTATCTCAAGCATATTGAGATGCATGGCCGGTCATGATTCGTAGATGTGGAAGGATGGTTAAGAGGGAGGAGGGAGAAGTCTAGAGAGAAGATAGGAGGCAAGAAATCAATAATCCAATAGCATAATGAAATTGGCTGCCATCCACATATTTTTATAGGCTAGCCAACAAGTCGTAAAACAATATGAAAACCCTAATTCTAGAGGATTCCCGTCGATCGCGTTCGAACACGCCCAATCGCATTCGAACGTGCCCGATCGTGTTTGAACGCACTCAAAAAGCCCCTTCTCTGGATTTGCGAATGCAACACAGGCGTTCGAACAAACAATATGTGTTCTCTGTATTTGCGAACCTGATGCAAGCGTTTATAAAGGTATTCGAACGTGACCTACAGAAATTTTATTTTAATGAAAATAAACACCTAATGCAATAAGAAAAAAAAATCCTAACTAAGTGTATCAGCCCACCATGCTTCCCCCACCTTACCCTCAAGGTGAAAAGTCAGGGAAATGCTCCAAGATATCAGTCTCAAACTCTCCTGTCGCCTCATCAGATGGCTTGCCAAGCCACCTAACTAGAATCTCCATCTCCAATCTGGTACCATGTCGTCATCGACGTCTAGCAAGTACTCGAACTAGCTCTATGATCTCTCTCTCTTCCAATGGCTCCGGTAGAACCAATCCAACAATCTCATGATCTCCAACGCGCTCTCTCAACAATGAAACATGAAAGACAGGATGCATTCTCGACCCCTCCGGTAGCTCCAAACAATATTCAACCGAACCAATACGCTCCAACAGTCGAAATGGACTAAAGTAGCGATGTTCTAACTTTTGGTTTCGCATCGGACGTAAGGTCACCTATCGATACGATTGCACCCTCACAAATACCCAAAAAACCGATGTCAAACTCCTACTCTCTATGGCTACGATCATAAGCTTGCTTCATGTGGTTTTGAGCAAGGTTAAGATGAGCACGCAACTTTCTCAATGTGGTTTCTCTATCCATCAATGCTAAGTCCACCTCCATCCTATCTGCCGATGCCACTGGATCATAAGCGCGTAACGTCAGAGCCGTGCGTCTATACACCACCTCAAATGGAGTCATGCCAATGCTACTATAGTAGGCGGTGTTATAAGACCACTCTGCCCACGGTAAGAACTCCAACCATCGTCTCGGTATTTCTCCAACAAAGCACCTCAAATACTACTCAATGCCTCGATTAACCACCTTGGTTTGGTCGCCCGTCTATGGATGGTAGGCCGAACTGAAAGTTAATAGAGTCCCCTGCAATCTGAAAAACTCTGTCCAAAAGTCGTTCATAAATACACAATCACGATCTGAGATAATCGTGCGTGGCATGCCATGTAATCAAGCAATATCTCTAACAAAAATTTCAGCCACCGTCTTGGCTAAAAACGGATGTGACAATGCCGAAAGGTGCGCGCATACTTGCTCAATCTGTCAACCACCACCAAGATAACAAAATAACCATGTACCAGCGGAATACCCTCTATGAAATCCATAGAAATGTCCTCCCAAACACAGTCCGGTATAGGTAAAGGCTGTAGTAATCCGGCCGGTTTCAAGGTGGTAGCTTTAGCCCTTAGACAGACTTCACAAGCATGGATAAAACTCCTCACATCCCATCTCAATCCTAGCCACGTGCAACTCTTAGATATTCTCTAATAAGTCCTCAAGACACCCTCATGACCAGCCTCTAGAGTGTGGTGAAAATGCTCCAACAATTTCTGCCACAATCTATCATTTGCTGGCACCCGAATGCATCTGCGATCCAGCAGCAACCTGCCTCGATTCTCTAACTCAGAATAGCGCTCCGGATCATCCATCACCTCCTACAACAATCTAAAAATATCTAGGTCAGATGTACATGCATACCTCGGCTCGTCAAGGAAGGGAAGGGTACGAGATGAATAGGCTGCAAGCTCGACGGTATCGGGTTGGCGCGATAATGCATCCGCCACTCTATTTTCCATTCCCTTCTTGTATTGAATTTCATAATCATACCCCAGCAATTTTGTGACCCATCGCTGCTGTGCCGGAGTGTCCATGCATTGTCGCATAAAGTATGGAAGGCTCCTTTAATTGGTTCGGATAATAAATCGTCTACCGATCAAATAAGGTCTCCACTTTGTCACCGCATGTAGAATTGTCATCATCTCTCTCTCATAAGTTGATAATTACTGAGATTTTTGCGATAAAGCCTTGCTAAGATAGGCAATGGGACGTCCTTCTTGTATTAGTACAGCTCCTATGCCAACACCCGATGCATCACATTCAACAATGAATTCTTTGGTGAAATTCGGTAGCGCTAGAACGGGTGCCGTCATCATTGACGTTTTCAATTTTTCAAAAGCTGAAGTGGCTTCATCTGTCCATCTAAAAGAGTCCTTCAACAAAGAAGTGAGAGGAGCAGCGATATTGCCATACCCAACGATGAATTGACAATAATAACCAGTCAGCCCCAAAAATCCTCTCAATCCGATGGTAATAGTAGGAATAGGCCAAGCGGCTATACATGCAACCCTTTGAGGATCTGCCGCTACACCATCTACTGAAATTATGTGGCCTAAATACTTCATCTTTGGTACTCCCCATAGGCACTTGGACTTTTTGATCTTCAATTAATTTTGCTCCAACAAATTCAGCACGTCCTCCAAATGTCGCCAATGCTCCAATTCAGTCCTACTATACACCAAAATATCGTCAAAAAATACCAAGACATACCTTCGCAAAAGAGGCCGAAATATATCATTCATGAGGCCTTGAAAGGTAGCTGGAGCATTGGTGAGACCAAAAGGCATCACTCGAAACTCGTAATGCTCGTCCGGAGTCCGAAATACAATTTTGTGCACATCCGCCGAATGAACTCTAATTTAATGATACCCGACCCTCAAGTCAAGTTTACTAAATATAGTCGCTCCTGCAAGCTCGTCCAACAACTCCTCGATAACCGGAATGGGATACCGGTCCTTGACAGTAATAGCGTTTAGTGCTCAATTGTCGATACAAAAACGCCGTGTTCTGTCCTTTTTTCGCACCAATAGCACGGGGGATGAGTATGAACTATGACTTTGTTGTATGAGGCCTTACTCCAACATCTTGGCTACCATCTTTGAGATAACTTCTTATTGCATATGTGGATACCGATATGGCCTTACGTTCAGCCTCAGGTACAATCTCTATGTGATGGTCCGCCGCTCTCCTCGATGGCAACTCCTGCAGCTCGTCAAATAGTCCAGAAAAGTTTTCTAATAAATTAGACAATTCAATGGTAATACCTGAACTCGTTTGAGACTCATCTCCTACTAGTCCTAACTGAAGAAGATAGGTCAAATCATACACACAAGGCAGCCCCACTATAGGCTGCATCGCAGGAATCGATGAAGACCGAACACCATCAAGCCGCACATCTTTGTTTCCTTGTTTATATTTCATTCACATGCTCCAGAAATCAAATGTGACGGGTCTTAAACTCTGTAACCACTGAGCACCAAGGATAATGTCCGCTCCTCACAGCGCCAATGGATACAATTCCATAATGATGTCGTGTCCTTGCACTCGTATACCGACTCGACAACACAAGTTCTCCGCCCTAAGCTTCATACCTTCTCCAATAGCAATATCAAACCCCCTAATCGGTTCGGCATCCAAACCCAATCTCCTCACTAGCCTCTCGTCTAGAAAGTTGTGTACTCCCCGAATCGATGAGGATGTGCACACAATGTTTTCTAACGAGTTCATTTACCCGTAACGTCCTCGGCGCAGAAGTACCAAAATATGCATGCATCGATATTTCAGCTTGAATATCTTCCTCCACTCCCTCCTCAACAATCTCCTCATGGGTCTCCTCTAGACCCTCTCCATCATCAACTACCTCATCATCCTCCTCAGGACCATCGATAAGCATCACACTCCCGATCGATTTAGAACACCGATGACCAGGGGTGAAACGCTCATCACATCGAAAGTAAAGGCCCTTCGCTCTTCGCTCTTCCACTTGGGCAGGTGTGAGAGTTCGAACGGGGGGTCTAGTACCTCCTCTAACGTCGGAAGGTCTCAAAGGTGGTCGTGATCTAGTAGTCGCAGCCGCTGTTTTTGAAACCGCAGAATTTCCAACCGGCGTTCTAGGAGCAAACTGCCCATCTCGGTTGCCCCAATTGGTTTTCGTTGCCATCTTTAGAGCCCTATGCTTTTATTCCATCCTCACGACCTTCTCAAAGGCCTCCTCAAGAGTAGTAGGACATAGAGCACGAACGTCCGCTTGTATCTCCTCTCGCAGCCCTGAAATAAATGTACTCATCAATGTACGTTCGGGCCCCAGTGGCTCACAATGACTACTAACTCTTTCAAACTCAACTTGGTACTCCGATACGGATATCCTTTGAACCATCTTGCTTAATGTGGCAGTAAAATCTTCATATGCCGCTGTCCCAAATCTGCATGTAATCCTCCTACAAAAATCAGCCTATCCGACAAATCCACCACCATAAATTATCGATCTATACTAATACAATGCCGTTCCTTGGAGGTGAAAGATTGGCATTTAGACTTTTGCATCTTCCGCTGTACCTTAATAATCAAAATATTGTTCAACTTGAAATACCCAATCCGTTGGATCACCGCCGTAGAATTTTAGAAAGTCCAAACGTGCGGTTCTCCCCCGAATAGCATGTCAGGTTCGTGAAAGATCCTCGGTTCAGGTCTAAACCTTTGTACATGTTGATCACCTTCTCCAAATCCTCGAGCACGTCCATCACCATCTCCATAGAGATCAACCTCATCCTCAAAGTGCCAATCCTCCTCATTGACGAAGCACACCGATGCCGCACGCCTCTCGAGTTCCACCACCGCCGGTCTTGGGTTTTGTAACGAAAGTGGGGGATGATGTGAAGGCATAGGTAGGAGGAGATCATTGACACTCATATGACCCACCTGGACCTATGGGGTCCCACCATTGGTCTTTCTTGAAACTCCGTTCATCGTCGATGAGATGACAAACCCAATCGATTCACGACATATTCCTTGAATTCATTGTGATCCTTGTGTATGTTGTCAACTCTATGCAACAATGTTTGGAGCATGCCTCTTAATTCGTTCATATTCGAACCCATGGACGTTGGTTGACTTGGTTCTGCCGTGGTCGCTCCAACGAAATTGGCCTCACGGTTAAGATCATCGTGCATTAAGTCCTCTCTTGTCAGTGTGCTCTCCATATGTCTCATTGTTGATGTCATCTTCCTTATCTCAACCATTAATAGCAATCTGAGGTTCGCCTGCTCTGATACCAAATTAATGGGATCTGGAACCAAAAGATCAACTATGGAACAATTCCTTAAGATCTGAATTTATTATAGGAAATAGTCCGCACAACCGTAGGAAAATATTTGTCAGATATTCTATAATAGTCAGAAAATTACGAAACTAATTAGGTTGGATCTGTAACTTCCTGATCTACAACTTTTGTATTTACGCCCTTCGTAGATTCAAACTGTAGCAGGGACAAAAATACGAAATAATGTGAGTGATGGTGGTGGTGACGGGTGAAGTGGATGTTATAGTTATGGATGGGTATGGAGATGAGGGTGGATTATGGAAATGATCAAGGGAAGTAGATGAAGGAAACGAAACGGTCGAGATCCTAAAGAAGAGGGGTGGCTTGATAGTCGAGGGAGATTAGAAGCGAGTAGAAATCTTGTCAACGGTAGATGTGGAAGGATGGTAAAGAGGGAAGAGGGAGAAGTCTAGAGAGAAGATAGGAGGCAAGAAATCAATAATCCAATAACATAATGAAGTTGGCTGTCATCCACATATTTATAGAGGCTAGCCAACAAGTTCTAAAGCAATATGAAACCCTAATTCTAGAGGATTCCCGTCGATCGCATTCGAACGCGCCCGATCGTGTTCGAATGCACTCAAAAAGCCCTTCTCTGGATTTTCGATGCGACGGAGGCGTTCGAACGCGGCGTTCGAACTCGCCCGACCGCGTTCGAATGCACAATATGCGTTCTCTGTATTTGCGAACCTGATGTAGGCGTTCACAAGAACGTTTGAACGTGACCCCACTGTGTTCGAACGCAACATACAAGAATTTTATTTTAATAAAAATAAACACCTAATATAATAAAAAAAATATCATAATTAAGTGTATCAAAAAAAAATAAGAGAGAATGGGAAAAGATTTAGGGAAAAAAAAACTCAAATTCATTCAATAATGATCATAAGGTTGCCTCCCATATATTTAGAAGCTAACCTAACAAGCAAAACAATCAAAAGAAAGCTCTAGAAAGAGTGTAGGTTTGCCGATCACGTTCAAACGCGGTTGAACGCATTCTAATGCGCTAAATACGTTTATTGTGTTTGAGAATGTATGCAAAAGTTCGATCAGGGGCGTTGGAACGCATTCGAACATGCTAAACACGCCCACTATATTTGCGAACATATGCAGGCACGAACGAGGGCGTTCAAACGCGATTCCTTACGTTCGAACACAACCTACAATAAAAATTTATTTCAGAAAAATTTTATTGCATTCCAACACACCCATCCCATCCACTCAGAGTAATTTCTTAAGATCATATGGCAACTGAGACAATTTATGAATTGCTTTCAAAACATAGGCAATGCTTTCAAGAAATAGGCTAGGGAGGACTAATGGAGATTAGAGAGGGGAGTCGGGTTGAGATGCAAAATGGGGTCGTCAACAGGGTGAACGAATAGAGAGAAGGAAAGAGAAGGTAACAAACTTACTATGCCATACTGTATATAAGTAGATTACTGACTCCACTTCTATTAAAATCTGTTACAGCACACGTAACAACTATGTGGCTAACAACCTAGCTGGGTTTACTTTAGCAAGAGTGGCTTGACCCTCCTGAATTCCACTGTAACAAATATATATAGGTATCGTAACGCATTCTTTTCACGAGGGGGCGTAAATTTAAAATGCTTATAAAATGACAAACAACTAAAAGACAAACATGTATAATTCCCTCAATAGAAGTTCCAATACAACTGTCATAACATAAATGGTTTCCAATGAGTCGACACTTTTTTTCTTGCCTACTATATTAAGAACTGACATCTCTAATTGGCCTAGGGAATGAAAAGTATAACAAAGGGACACATATTGTAGAGTATTCCTGAACTAAAATCCCAACGTCACCTATTCAATTAGGACCTTATTAATTTCTGACTTCTCTAAAGATGAAAAGTTTGAGAAATGTTGAACAGGAGTATCATAGTCGCCAACTAAATATTTAAAGTGAAAACTAATCCTAATTAACGTGTACAGAAAAGAAAAAATTAATATGCACTGCAAAACTAGTGACATGTTTAACCATAGGTCTCCTGTAGATCATACTGATTTTCATGGTTTATAAATATCGCAGTTCGCTTCTGCATCAAAGGCGACGACGTGGTCTTTCTTCGGCAACGTTCACCCGGAGAGCTCGCCCGTCCAGACTCTGCACCACCAGCAAAAGAAGCAAGAGCATGTTTTGTAAAGAAAGTTGGGCAAGTAGCTACTAGAATGGTAGTGACAGTAAGAACAAATAGCAATATGATCCAGTAAGGCCACTAATCATCCTAGATTGTAAATCACTCTATTTTGGTGCTTGTTTCTTAGTTCTAAGTTCGCTGATGTAATGGTCGAGTAGCCTGACCATTAACTTTTCATCAATTTCAAACAAAGAAAGAGCAAATCAGCATTAGATTCATATAATTTTTTCACAGTTATTTATGTGCCTTCTGAATCATCACTAAAGAATTTATCTTCCTTGTTTTTAACATTCAAATGCCATTTAGTTAGGCCAGAATGGAAACCATGAGTCTAGACTCGTTCGGCAATTAAAATAAGCATTCTACAGTAATGATAGTACTACAATACACTACATATTTAAGAAAGAGGTCGCATCTAAAATACAATGCTAAGAAGAGGACTCACCTGCCCATCAAGTGCAGCAATGGCATCGTCCAGTTCACTTTGTGTTGCCATTGTAACAAAACCAAATCCACGTGAGCGTCCAGTTTCTCTGTCATATACAACCCTCGCATCAACAACTTTTCCATGCTCACTGAACACTTGTTCCAAGCGTGCATCATCCACTTGCCATGGCAGATTGCCCACATATATCCGGAGTGAAGGTATAGATTCTTGAGAAGTTCTTTCTACACGAGCACCTCTAGGAGCTGCCTTATTTACAGTCAGAAGCCGGCCATTGGTGTCCTGTTCCATGTAGCCATACAACTCAAGATAGATATTTATGAAATTAAATCAAAAGTCACTTCTAGGTTTTAACTTAACATCTTCCTCATTTACCCAACAAATTAGAGAAGAGAGGGACTTCCTCCAACACAGAAGATCAGTTCAGGCATGAGTTGTCCCTCAAAGTAATTCTGATGAAGATTGTTGTTTATTGCTCAGAAACCATTGGATGGGCCAAAGGCTCATACTTTAAATATCTGTAGATCACAACTGTTGCAACATTTTACCATACTCAACTACTTGATATAGTACTTTCTGAGAAAAACTACAAAAAGAATTACTAACCAAGAGGACATTGCAGAGGACAACTGGAAACAAATTCCTAAGCTGTGAACGGTGATTAATAATTATTTAAAATCAAAACATGTAGTGATTAATGGATTACCTAATCAACTTAAAACATGACACCCTAGTCTTGTTTGGAATTATGTAGATAAAAGGATTTAAATATGAGATAAAATGTAGGTTAAAGGACACTAATGCAACTTGAAAGGATTCTAATGTTACTAAAAGGATAAGAGGATCACAAGTTGGCTAGAATTTAGAAAAGGAACAGAAATAAGAAAGGTACAAAAGTAAGGGACAAGAAGAAAGAGAATCAAGATTCAGCAAAGCAAAAACTATCTTATTGATGTTCTTCGATACAAATTACACAAGAGACAGATATGTTCTTTAACTTACTATATACTTAAAAAGCACTGTCATATGCCTGTAAGGCATTAATTTTTTTTATGAATGAAACAATTTGTAATGAAGAAACAAGAAAGAACTCCAATTCCATGCATTTTCAGCAAAATACATCATTTGGAAAGAAAAGCAAGGTAAAAAGAAAGAAAAGAAGGTTATCTGAATTGTATACAGAGACATAGACATGTCGAAGAAACAATATTAACAGATCAAATATGGCACCAGTGTAGGGGCATCTTAATTGGCTAGCACAACAAAAATCAGCAAGCACATCTTAAAGCAGTACTCACGCAAAAATATAGACCACCATTTCGTCTTTCTCTATGAATGTTTGAAAGATTATTTTGTCATCCACAAGAGATTATCTTGGGTTCCATGATGTATTAAATGACTAAATTCCATAAGGAGTTACAAATTTCTCATTGTCAAGAATTATTAAAATAATCTTATGTACACCTATCAAAAATATTACTTATCATGGGTAGCTACTATATAAGGTGTGGTGAGCACCCAAGTAAAGGCATGAAAGAATATTTACCCTCTCTCTCTCTCTCTCTCTCTCTCTCTCTCTAGAGACCGGCGGCGCCCCTAAGGATTAGTAGCTCCACCAACCTCCATTCTCACCTCCTCAGCTCTCCTCAGCCTCTAAACTTCTTCCTTTCTCCCCTAAACCTACCTTACACTACCTCCAATCATGGAATCCCTAAAGAACTCTAGAGATCACCGCGGGCTGGTCTACCATATCCAACCAGCACCCACGTTTTGATTAATATCTCACTATCTACCATTCAATTATCACGATCTTGCGTTCATCAGGAAGCTCTCTTTAAGAGCGACAACATACCCAAATTGCAGATCTATCCAACGATTAGATCGTTAAAAATCAACCTCTACATTTTCGTTTAAAATCTATCTCAGCTCCAAACCGGTTCCACCATTGCCAAGCCCTTCCCACCTTTTTCACCAGGACCAGATCACGACAGTGGTATTAAAGATGCAGCCTACCTTGGACCATGACTGCAACGAGATCAATGATGAGAGGGAAGACTGCAGTAGAAGCTCTAGCTGAGAGTGATCACCCAACTAACACGACAGCCCCGACTGAGGCCGGAGCCTTCTTGAGTGCGCCCAGCACACCGTTTGCCGAGGGGGCTCCATAGCAAGAATACCTCACTACTCTCCTCTTCTAGAGGTTGCTGGAGTTGCAAGAGGTTGTTGGAGTTGCAGGAAAGGTCACAGGAAGAGATGAGAGGGTTGAGAGCAGATCTGAAATTAATGGTACTCGGAGGGCACTCGCAAGACTCGCGTCACACGTCGCACACCGGATCCGCCGCAGTCTCGAGTAGCAACATGGGCTACTCCTCCCTCAACCACTCTCCTCCTCCCTCACCCATGTGGTTTACGAGTCCACTAGCCACCTCCCTACGGCCTAGAGGAAGGAGAGCCACATCAGTGGGCTAGTAGATCACCAAATTGGCTACAGCAGCAAATCAGCCCAACTAAATTCTCATTGAACCTGCCACCAATCTAGACAGCCACCGGCCAAGGGGAGCCCCTCCTCCCTTAACCCACAGCCCTCAAGGCTGCCTGCTGCCATGCAACCCCTAAGGGACTTGCTCCTCTTCCACCGGGCTCTAGGTCCCTCCACCAGCCCCCTATGGACCAGATCAAGGAGGGGTGGACCTGAGACCCGAGTAGAACCCAAAGAGAGCTAACACGGCAACCACTACCCCATGGCTGCACCACGATGATCTTGGGGTACAGCGGGTTAATGATGAGCGACGACAGAGTGACCATGAGGTGCAGCTCCTCCATCCCCCCTTGGTCAGGCCAAACGTGGCTCATGACCCCTACCGCGATAACGGTATTTGTGGACGCACTACAAGACTCGATTTCCCCAAATTCTAAGAAGATAACCTATTAGATTGAATTTTTTGAGCTGAGCAATTTTTTAAATATTAGGGGACAGCAGAGGACGTCAAGGTGTTGTTTCTTAGCTTCCATTTGGAAGGGACTGCCATCTATTGGTACCAGTTAATAAGCACTCACCAACCATTCGAGACGTAGACCATTTTCATCAAGGGCCTACCAAGGCGACTTAAGAGAGCGGGCTTTGATGATTACCACGCTACCATCTCCAAGTTGGTTCAGCGGACATCAATGGTCGCGTACCAAGAGGAGTTTGAGCACGTTAGTAGCCGGTGCTAACACCTTTGGCCACAGCAGTTGTTGGTCAGCACTCATTGAGGATGCACAAAGAGATCAAGGTCGACGTCCTTTCCGTACAACCTCGAACTTTGAGTAAAGCCTTCGAAGACGCTACTCAAATAGAGCAAAAGCATGCCGCTTTGAAGAGTGTCATGAGGACCCCATGGACCAGTCAGAACAGTGGGCACGCACCAAGGGAAGCCACTGCGGCCAGTGAACTCGAGTTGGGCCTTAAGTCTACACCAACACCCTATGGCATGAAGACTATTCTGAGACTAGCAGTAGACCATGGAAAAGGGACACGACCTTTGGTTCACACTCTCACACTGACATAGGTGGAGCGACGAGCTAAAGGATTATACTTCCAGGAGCACGCATAACTTCTTAGATGAGCATTTCATCTAGATAATAGGGTTAGAGACCAAGCCAAAATCCAAACTTGAGGTATAGATTGGTGACGGCACGAAATTACGAGCGGACAGTTTGTGTCGCCAGATCAAGATCTACATATAGGGACACGAGCTTACCATTGACTTATACCCACTCACACTTCGAAGAGCTGACATTATCCAGGGTACACAGTGATTGCAGAGTTTGGGACACGTAATATTTGATTTTGGTAGTATATGGATGGCATTCCGACAGAACAACAGAGTGGTTTAGTTCGAGGGCGAAAGACGAGGCCAAGCCCAGCTTTGCATTGGATGATAGGGTGGCCCCGCCCCCCATGGATAGGGAAAGGCATAGTGGAGAATTGCTAACTTAGTTATTATGGGTAGCCACTATATAAGGTGTGGTGAGCATCCAAGGCATGAAAAAATATTTGTCCTAACTTACTCTCTTTCAATTTCTCTCGCTCAGTCCCATCTCCCTCCTTCAGAAACCGGCGGCACCCCCAAGGATTAGTAGCTCCACCGACCTCCATTCTCACCTTCTCAGCTCCCCTCACCCTCTAAACTTCTTTCCTCTCCTAAATCTACCTTCTACCTCCACCCACAAAATCCCCAAAGAACTTTAGAGATCACCTTGAACTGGTCTGCCATCTTCGACAAGCGCTCAAGTTTTGATCAATATTTCACTATCTACCCATCCGATTTTCACGATCTTAGGTTCATTAGAAAGCTCTCTTTAAAAGCGACAACATACTCAAATTTCAGGTCCATCCAACAGTTAGAGAACCTATACAGTTCTGCCTAAAATTTATCTCAGCCCCAAACTGGTTCCACCATTGCCAAGCCCCTTCCAACTTCACCAAGACCAGATACAACACATTCATCCTCCGTCTTGCTTTCGCTTGTATATATATATAGGCTGCAAGATCTCATGCCACTCCACAACAGAAACATATCCTAATTGCAAGAAAATAAATTATACTTTCAGTATGTTGCATGAAATGAAATTATTTATTATTTGATCCAAGGATGAAGACCATTAACTTCTATATGTTTTTAAAACAAATTACTCACAAATTATTCATCATTCCACCTGTTTTGGAGTATCCGTACTTCAGAGCAAGACATTGAGTGATCACCAATTAAACTATTATTGTTCTGCTACAGAGGAAAGGAGTTTTATATGGTTCAAGAAGTTGGTTTTTCATATGGCACCAATTATCCACATTTCCATATTGTTTAGTATTTCTGATTTTTTTTATTAAGCATTTCCAAGATTTTAAACATAAATAAAACCAAAAATCTAATGGAATAAATTCACAACATTCTATATCACGTCATAAAAATCATAACTGGATAATGAAAAAGAATTATTATATACCTATTTATAGTTAATAACTAATATGGTATTAAAAAGTTATAGGTTAAGAAACTGAGTGTTATGAAATAATGCAATATATCAGGTTTCAACATAACTCAAAATATGTTGGAGGTTTAGCGCATCAGTAAGAAGAAGTCTTCAGTCCAAACTGAAGGTTGGAGAGAGACAGCCCAGAAAAGATTGGATAAAGTTAATGAGAAAATACATTAATCCTTCAACTTGAAATATAGAAGATGCAAATATGTAAGCGAAGGAAAGTCGGATGAGGTGAGAGGAGAAATGTCTCCTAACAATTAGATATGAATAAAAAGGAAAGATACAAAATAAATGGGCAGAAAAGCACCACAGGAGAAGAGAGAATGACTATTTATCTTACTAGGTTATCAGGTAATCTGAAATAACAAACAATTATAAGTTTGTAAGTATATTCATCTGTATCAGAAAATAAAATGAAACAAGTAAATGCTATGCAAATCCACTGGCAGGAGAAACTTACATAACGGTGGAACATCTCAACAGCTTTCTCAGCTTCTTCAACAGTGCTCATAGTGACAAACCCAAAGCCTCGGCTCTGATCTGTCTCTCTATTGTAAATAACCTATACACAACAAGAAAGAATAGAAAGACATTTTTAAAAGTCCTTTCCTAATCAGACATAATCAATATAATAAAACCATAAAAAACAGCAAATCCAACTATCTCCTAATTTTACAAATCCAACTATCTCCTAATTTTACAGATCACTTTTTACAAATAAAATATTCAGCAAAGAAAGAATACATATATCATAAAAGCCAGAGCCAGATGAAGCAAGATTTCCTGCCACGTACAATTTCTAACTATCTGAAGACTACTCTAAACCATATTCATTTGATACGAATTTGGTTGGACCGGGTCCATTCATGACATATTTGACTCAATGGATTCAGGCTATTTATCTTATTTGCTTTTATAGTTTAGTAAGAGTCCAAATAGATTAGAAATTGTTAGTTAGCTAAATTCAGTCTGCGCAATTATGAAAAAATATTCACAGAATATTCATTGAATATCCAAATAATAAAAAAACCACTTGGATAGGATCAGGGACATCCTGATCTAGAACTTTCATATTCGGTATTTTGTCAGATCCGGACGCTATCTACGGCAAAAAGAACTATTTCAAGCTAGATAATGAAAACTGATTTAACTAAGTCATATTTATCTTTACTTTATGTTTATTTCTAATTTAAGCCCTTAAATGTAAATCCTAGTTTGAATCAATTTAGGACTAGCCTCTACATATATATGAAGTGCAGCCTTAATTAATAAAAAAAGCAATGATTATTTGGTTAAAGCTTGTCACCCCTATTTCCTCTCTTCTTCTCTTGGCAATCCGCACAACTCTCCCCACCTCCAATCAACCCACCTCCAATCAAGCCACTTTCTTCCATTGGCAAGAACCAGGTTCTCAACCGACTTCTAACCCCCTTCTAATCTCCTCTTCAATCTCTATTCCTTACTCTCACATCAACTTCTATACTAATCTCGCAAGTCTGTCTCTCCGACATTCATCCATTGATTCGAAGAAATCTCTAGATATAGCAATCCTAATTTCAATATATTAGATTCATTAAAAAGCTCTCTTTTAGAGTTAAAACATATTAAAATTTCACGTTAATTCAATAGCTAAATCCACCGAAAAATCTCTTGAAAGTTCTGTGAAAACCAGTCCAGGATTGTGATACGATTCGGACTTCACCGATGTTGTCTCGAGCATGGATACACTTTAGGAGTGTCTTTTATTCTTGTTTTAATATTTAATTCATAGAAAAATAATTTTTTTGTATGTCGCATTCGAACGCAAGTAGAGTGCGTTCGAACGCACTTACGAACGCTTGTATCAGGTTCGCAAATACAGAGAGTGCAAAATGTGTGTTCAAACACTACGTTCGAACGTAGTTGCAAACGCCTGCATCATGTTCGCACATACAAAGAACGCAAAATACTTGTTCGAACGCGATCGGGCGCATTCGAACACGGTCGGCGAAAATCTATTGTTTTAGGATTAATAATTGTCATTTTTGAATTGTTTGGTTAGCCTCTAAAGGTGTGGATGGCAACTATGGAATCATTATTGAATGAATTGAGTTTTGCCATTATCTCCTTCATCTTCTTCTCTCTCGTTCTCTCGTTCCCCGGCGACGCCGCTTCTAACCTCCCTCGACCGACCACTCACCCTAGTCCCTTAGGGGCGGCCCACTCCTCCCCTTTCTTCTAATCTTTCTATCACCTTTCCTAACCTCTACCATCACCAATAACCCTTCCACCTCGTATTCCAGGGCTTCAACATATCGAAATTTCATGTCGATCCGACGACTGCATCTTTCGGGAACTATTTTTAAAGTTCCATGTCAGATCATGTCTAGATCTGAAAATCAATATAAATCGAGCCTTGGCCTAAGGGGAGATTGTATCAAACTTAGTATTAGAGCCACCGTTCCTCGGACACACGCTTCCTATGATGACAACCAGAGCCATGACTACACGGCGAGATGAGGAAGACAAGATTTCCCTAATAGAGGAAGGGGAAATGGTTGCGAAGACTTCCACCCACGAAATCGCTCGACCAAATCTAAATACGAAAGAGCCTAGTGTTCAAGCCATGTTTGGGTCTCTTTCCGAACAAATGACCATCAACAACCAGATGATGATAGAGATGATGTGGGAATTACAAGCGACAAGGGAAGCCATGGCGAACGGAAATGCACCATCGACCCCACGATACGAATCCACCCCCATGAACCCGCCGCCACCAGTTCAAAATTTACACCCACAAGAGCCTTTGCTGCCACCACCCTATGGGCAGAGACAAGCAAGGATGGTTACACCAGGCCCAGTCGCAGGTGAGCCCATTTGACGAGCAAACCACTATGGAGATCATCTTGAAGATCTAGATCCATGAGCGGGGCAATACGAACCGGAACCACGTTGAGTTAATCAAAATCGAAGGGATCATCAACCATTCATAGTGCACCCTCCTCCGGTTAGACAGGGACTGGGATATGATCTGAATCGAGACAACAGTATCCGTGGGCAAATCGTGCATCTCGAATTTCCCAAATTCAAAGGTGGTGATCTGATCGATTGGTTGTATAGGGCGGAACAATTCTTCGCGTAACAAGGTACAGCGGAAGAATATAAGATGACGCTTGCGAACTTCCACCTTGAAGATGCGGCGCTTTATTGGTTTCGAGCAGCCAATGCCCATGAGACGATTGAAACTTGGGCCGACTTTTGTGCCAATATCACACAGCGATTTGGAGCGCCGGGGTATGAAGACTTCGATGCTCTCCTCTCAAAGACGGTGCAAAGAATCACAGTTGGGGAGTACCAAAAAAAATTTGAGGATAAGTAGCCGATGCCAACCTTCATGGACGGATCAGCAACTTCGCAGCACTTTCATCTCTAGGTTGCAGGGAAATATACAAGCCGACGCGAGGGCTTTAAGGCCTAGAACCTTAAAAAAGGCCTTAGAAGATGCAGTACTCATGGAAGACAAACATCAAGCTATGAAGTTACACCTAAAAAAAAACTGGACGAGCCAAGAAAGCCACAATCCAGCTCAACTAACCATAGCGGCAAGAAATTTTACCGGCATACCAAGAACCGCTGCTATAATGGTGCCTCCTCGGTCACCCCTGAAGCCCTCCCAAGATGTGAAGTACGCACCTACAAGTCCGGAACGAGTACTCACACCTGCTCAAGTGGAGGAACGAAGAGCCAAAGGCCTATGCTTTCATTGTGATGAGAAGTTTGTACCCGGACATCGCTGCACTAAACCGATAGGATCGGTGATGCTAATAGACGGATTAGAAGAGATACAGGATGAGATTGCCGCTGAAGATGAAGGTGTGGCTGGACAGCAAAGAATAGTTGACGAGCAACCCGTGAAAGACATGATAGCCGAAATCTCTCTCCACGCCTATTCAGGGATAACCACCCCAAAGACTTTACGAATGAACGGTATAGTCAAAAAAATCATAGTGAGAATTTTGATTGACACCGAGTCCACTCACAACTTCATTGATAAGAGGCTTCTTAGAAAGATTGGGCTCGAGTCGGAACCCACGGACGGATTCGACGTGACGATTGGAGATGGCACCACATTGCGGACAGATTTTATTTGTGGAGGTGTGAAATTGAAGGTGCAAGGCTAAACTTTCACATTGGATCTTTATTCGTTGGCCTTGCGAAGTGCTAATATTATCTTCAAGACCCAATGGCTTCAAAGCTTCGAGCTCGTAACATTTGATTTTTCAAACCTCACACTTACATTTCGGAGGAATGGTCGAAGAGTGCTGCTGGATGGAAACCAACCGCAGCAAAAGCCGACGTTGCAACCACATTTGGGACTTCCATGTGCAGGGACCGAGCTCTACTATTACAAATGGCTGTTGCTGAACCAGAATATCCACCATCATAGGAAATACCCGCTAACATGCAAGAGTTGCTGTAGGAATTCAAGACTCTCTTCGAGGAGACCCGAGGACTGCCACCGACCTGTCGGCTCGACCATCGCATCTAGATCATTCCAGGGGCTGAACCAGCAAATGTTCGGCCCTATTGGTACCCGCATGTCCAAAAGGAGGAGATCAACAAATTGGTGGTGGAAATGTTAGAGTAAGGGATTATTCAACCAAGTAGAAGTGCCTACTCATCGTCGGCGTTGCTGGTTCCAAAGAAAGACGGGAGTTGACAGTTTTGCGTCGACTATCGAGCCTTGAATGCGATCACCGTCAAAGACCGATCCCAATACCGGTGATCGAGGAGTTGCTAGACAAACTTACAGGGTCGGCTTACTTCAGCAAACCTGACTTAAGAGCAGGGTACCATCAAATCCGCGTCAACCTAGAAGACGTGCACAAAATGGCGTTTTGAACTCATAATGGCCACTATAAGTTTCGAGTCATATCGTTTAGGCTCACCAATGCATCGGCTACCTTTCAAGGGCTAATGAATGACCTTTTATGCCCGCTATTGCGTCAGTACGTGCTCGTCTTCTTTGACGATATTCTAGTGTATAGCAAAAATTGAAGCGAGCACTTGCGGCATGTGGGTGAGGTGTTGAATATCTTGCGACAAAACCAGTTAAAAGTCAAGATGAGCAAGTGCCTATCGGGTGAGCCACGAGTGGAGTACTTGAGTCATATAATTTCAGCGAAAGGAGTAGAAGTCGATCCAAGCAAGATCAAAAATATGGTGGACTGGCCGATTCCCACTAATCAGCAGAAATTGAGGGGATTCCTTGGGTTGACGGAGTACCATCGGCGATTTGTTGCCAACTACGACAAGATTGCTGCCCCGCTGACCACCTTACTCTAAAAAGGAGGGTTTCAATGGACGAGCAAGACAACGGAGGCTTTTGAAGCATTGAAGACAGCCATGTCTATCACACCGGTTTTCGCTCTGCCGGATTTCAGCAAGCCCTTCGTGATGGAATGCGACGCTTCGGGTGAAGGCATTGGAGCTGTATTGATGCAAGAGGGCAGGCCCGTGGCTTATATGAGCAAGGCATTGTCGAACCAGTCGCAACAGCTATCCACCTACGAACATGAAATGCTAGCAATTCTACACGCCATCACCAAATGGCGACCCTACTTGATTGGCCAACGGTTTACTATCCGCACGGACCAGTGTAGCTTACCCTACTTCATGGATCAACGTGTGCACACCTTAGCACAACAACGGTGGGTCACGAAACTTCTTGGGTATGACTACGAGCTAGTCTACAAAAATTGGATCAAGAACCGAGCGGTCGATGCCCTTTCACGCCAACCGAACACAAGTGAGCTCGCATCCTTTTCAGCACCAACCCTTCCTCTATTTTCAGATATGTGGGGAACCAGCACAAAGGATCAAGTCATGGAAAAGCTTGAATCAGAGTTCGATGATCGCTTCCCTAATTCACACCTTGAGGACTAGGTTACAGAAGCGTGGTGGATTGATACAATTCGGACTTCACCAATGTCATCTCGAACATGGATACACTTTAGAGGTGTCTTTTATTCTTGTTTTAGTATTTAATTCATAGAAAAATAAGTTTTCTCTATGTCGCGTTCGAACGCAGGTGGAGTGCGTTCGAACACGGGTGGAGTGCGTTCAAACGCGCTTACAAACACCTGCATCAGGTTTGCAAATACAGAGAACAGAGAGTGCAAAATGTGCGTTTGAATACTGCGTTCGAACGCGGTTGCAAACACCTGCGTAACGTTCACACATACAGAGAACGCAAAATGTGCGTTCGAACGCGATCTGGCGCGTTCGAACGTGGTCGGCGAAAATCTACTGTTTTAGGGTTAATAATTGACATTTTTTAATTGTTTGGTTAGCATCTAAAGGTGTGGATGGCAACCATGAAATCATTATTGAATGAATTGAGTTTTGCCCTTGTCTCCTTCGTCTTCTTCTCTCTCGTTCTCTCAATCCCCGGCGATGCCGCTTCTCACCCCCTTCAACCAGCCAATCATTATTGAATGGTCAACACATTCCTCCACAACTAAGCATCAAGAAACAACGGCCATGATGTCCACAGATCCACCACCTAGTGGATCGTAAACAGAAACGGAACTAGCAACCGTTTCTATGGGACAAATTCTGAAGCAAATGAGAGAGAACCAGCAGTAATTTATGAGGAGTATAGAAGCGTCCCAAAGGAATATCAAGGCACTCATGCAACTCTTCCTCAACTAGCAGCATGAGACACCAAACAATAATGCACCGCAACGAGCTAGGACTGAGCCGGTCTCATATCATGAGCAACAGGAACAGAGGGCTTCTCCACCCCAGGAACCCTCTTCCCCAATCCTCTAGACTCACGTTCAAACCAGCCAAGGGTCAGACCAAGGCCTCAACCTAATCTGGACCAAACCGAAGGATGCCATAGGGCAAGAGGAACTTCTCCTCCCTTAGACAATTTCGAGTCCAATAGCGAGTTAGAGCCAAGGTTTAGACCTCAAAAGCTATTGAACAACCACGCCATCACCATGATAGAGGCCGACATCATGAAGGTGGATACCACAGGCAAACAATCCATTTAGAGTTTCTGAAATATCATAGTGGGGATACTTTAGATTGGATATATCAAGTAGAATAATTTTTTGACTACTCTGAAACACTCGAGAGCCAAAAGGTACTCTTATCATCTTTTCACCTCGAGGAGACGGTCTTACGATGGTACCAATCGGCCAATTGTGTCCATCCTTTCATTGGTTGAGCCGATTTTGCAAAGTCATTATGTCATTATTTTGGTCCAACCGAATATGATGATTTTCAAGCGTTGCTAACCAAGGTTACTCAAAAGACCTACGTACGAGCATATCAAGAGGACTATGATAGAATCAGCAACCGAGTTGAAGGGTGGAGTGATTCTACATTAAAGATCACCTACATTAACGATCTTCACGCCCATGTTCAAGCCGAAGTCAAGACTTTTGAGGCCTAGATCATTGGACAAAGCCTTCACCCTTGTTATAATGGTAGAGGAGAAGATAAAGGCAACGACAATGTCAATGATAGGTAGTTGGGCTGCCCCTCAGACCAACCAAGCTGTGGGCACACCCATAAATCAGATGCCATGGAGCAACCCGAGATTGCCGACTTCGAGTGTGACACACCCAGGTAGGCTCGGCCTAATCCAAATCGGCCAAACCCACCTCAAGCAAGGTCAGATCGAAAGGACCAGTTGAGGATGAAGGACAAATGGCTTACTCCTATACAATTAGAAGAAAGATGTTTCAAAGGTCTATGTTTCTATTGCAATGAACGCTTCATTCTGGGACACAAATGTGCCAAACAACCTGTTGCTATTATGCTAATGGAGTAGTCGAACGAGTATGATCCCGAGAGCAATAAGGAGGACTAATTGGAGGAAGAGCATGGCCAAAACAAAGAGGACACACAATCAAAAGCCACTACATACGGTTTAGAAACCACCATGGATTCCTTGAGGGCAAGGTGATCGAAAATGTGGAGTGATACGAACTTGATCGAATCAGATCCATTCACAACACATTAGACTTAATAGATTAAGTCTATTTATCTTATCTATGAGTCCAAATATATTAGAAATTGTTAGTTAGCTAAATCCGATCTGCACAATTATGTAAAACTATTCACAGAATATTTATCAGATATCCAAATAATACAAAACCACTTGGATAGGATCGAAGACGTCCTGATCTAAAACTTTCATTTGCAGCAAAATGAAGAACTATTATGAGCTAAATAAGAAAGAATGATTTATATAAGTCATTTATCTCTACTTTATGTTTATCTCTAATGTAAGCTTTTAAAGGCAAATCTTAGGTTGAATCAATCTTGGACCAACCTCTATATATATGTGGAGTGCCAACCCCCTTATTAATAAAAAAAACAAAGATTATTTGGCTAAGGCATATTGCCCCTTATCTCCTCTCTTCTTCTCTTGGCTGTCAGCACAACTCTCCCCACCTCCAACCAAGCCACCTTCTTCTATTGGCAAGGTTCTCAACCAACTTCTGACCAACTTACTCCCTCCTTAATCTCCTCCTCAATCTCTATTCCTTACTCTCACATCAACTTTTGCACTAATCCAACCATTAAGGGTAGCAAGCATCCAATCCGAACAAAGCAGATCCAGTTTGGACCTTGATTCCGCAGGTTTATCTCTCCAACTTTCATCCACTAATTCAAAGATATATACAAATCTAGCAATCCAAATCTCAATATATTGGATTCATTGGAAGGTTCTCCTTCATAGCTACAATATATTAAAATTTCACGTTAATCCAACAGTTCGATCCACCGAAAAATCTCTTGACAGTTCCGTGCAAATCTGTCCATGATTGCACCTTGTTACGAATTCATTTTCTTCAAGGCTGATTGTAACATCATTGAAGAAACCAAGCGTGTATTGTTATCACGGACAACTGCTTAAATTAGTAGAAAAGAATAAGCCATCAAATAAAAATGAAGAAATGGAAAAGTAGAGCCACGAGCATGATATCAAGAATTCAATGAATACTTAGTATGATGATTACATACAACAAACCATTCAGCACATAGAACATGTGATTCAAATAAAATTTACCTCGGCGACCTCAACAACACCAGCTTGTTCAAACAGCTGGGCGAGCTTCTCGCTGTCCGTATCATAAGGAAGATTACCAACGAAAAGCTTAGCCTCCTTTGGCAGCTCCGGGTAGGACTCCACTCCCTCGTCTCCTTCGGCCTCCCCGGCCTCGCCAAGTTCGCTCTCCGGGAACTGGTCCTCCTCTCCCTCCCAGTTTAAGAGCCCGGCTTCCGCTCTCTCGGCTCCTGAATCCACCTCGCTCTCCTCCTGCTGCTTAGCCCAATCCGAGGTCTGGGCCACGAGAGGGGATAAAGGAAGCCGCTTTGTCATGGAGAGGAAAGGTTCGAAGGGATAAGAGGAGGAAGAGAACGAAAGATAGGATGCCCTGGTGGGTTTCAACGGGAAGAGGAGGAAAGGAATGGAGGAGGTTTTTGAGGGGAAGAGAAGGGTGGGGACGGAGGCCTCCGCCATGGATAAGGGCCTAAGAGCTGGAGCCGAGGACCTGGCGGAAGCGAGAGAGAAGAATGGAGGAGGTGAGGAGCAGGGGATAAGGGGGAGGGAAGGGTTTTGGTTTTTAACGGGACTGGGCGGATGGTCCAAGAGGCTAATTTGGCTTTATTTTTATTTATTTTTTTTCGTTAAACGGCTAGCCAAACTGACCTAACGTCAAACGGGTATAGATTTTTCTATCTTCTTAATATTCATATATACAAATATAAGCAGAAAAATAATATCGGAATTAACATTCGTATATTATTTGATTAAAAAATATTTTTATACATTTTATATAAATTTCTAATCTTAATTATATATATTGATTCTCCATAAATTGTTAGTAATTATATCACAAATTCATATACATTTAGAAAATAAATATAGATTTATCTCATATTTTTATACTTAGCACCCCGTTCGCTTGTGGAATAGGAATAGGCTTCTTCTAGAATAAACCTCCTAATTCTGGTGTAGTAACTAAATAACATCTTACCTTATTCTAGTATATTATTTTAACATTCTCATCTTATTCCATACAACTTTTAAAAACTAATTTATTAATACCTAAAAATTACTATTTTACCCTTTTGAGCTGACAGCACTAATTTAACATCTAATTAGCTACAGTTTGATTTCCCTTTCTCTCCTCTCTCTCTTTCTCTAGGCAGCCATGGCCTCCATCACCGAGCCAGCTTCGAGCTCCCTCAACCTCTACACACCTCTCCTCAGACAAAGCACTACGACCACGCTTTGCACGTCTCTCCTCCGACGAAGTAGTACGACCATGCTTCGCACACCACTCCTCCAACAAAACACTACGACCACACTTCACACACACTCTGCTTGTAGGAGCACATCTCTCCCATCTCTCCGATTAACCAACAAGAGGCAACTAAAGTGATCATTTCCAATCAACGAGCAACTACCGAGGAGCGAAGCACTAGAGGAGAATCGTCTTGCCTTTTGCGCCATCCACTAATATCCATTTGTTCTAGTAGTAGATCAGCTACTGTGACCTCCCACCAAGACAAGTAATTTCCTTTTGCGATCGCAACTTCCATTGTTTTCTAATTTTTTTAGTGTAGTTCTGTTTTTCAACAAGAGTAACTTTTCTTTAAGATTTATTTCAATGCCTTAGTGTGAATTTATTTTCTATAAATGCGGATTTATAACTATGCTCGCATTTCTATTTTTGGTAGTTAGTGTGGGCTTATAGTATGCAGTGTGGACTTATCTTACACAGCACGTGTAATGCCCCCGCCCGGCATAGGCACGTGAATGCCCACACGGCATGGGTGACGCACGAGACAGGTCGAGGGGGCCTGTCACATACAAATATACTTCTGTGCATATATAATCATGGCATCATCAAATAAAATATGCTACGTATTCATGCTTATATAATCCATCACTAAATAAATCATACTATTAATCAAATAAACCTATTAACATATGAATATCCAAATGCACAATAATATACACTAGACCATATCATAATCTAGTAGGACCCACACAGACCACGACAAACCATCAAGATACAATAAAAACAACTAATACAAAAGTACACTATGATTCGACCTATATTATACAAATCATCATCTAATATAAATGAGTACAAATATCAAATACAAGAATAACTCAATTTCTATATAAACTATCATCTATACCATCTCGCATCTATAGCTCACCTCATTATCGCTCTAAAATATCTTCTCAAGATAGTGATACACTTAGTTAGAGTCTTTTTTATTGCATTAGTTATTTGTTTCTTGCCTTGCTATCCTCCCTCTAGTCTCTCTACCTTAATCTCCCTTCTCCTTTTTCACTAACCTACCACCTCTACCTTTGGCAAAGTCTCTCCTAACTTCTAATCTCCCTCGTCTATCGAGTTCTCCCTTTTTCTTGGGATTTTTACCACTTCTTCCCCTTCATCTTTATCCCTTAACTACATCAACCATCCACATTCATCTCCATTATCATACATAACCCTAACATTTACTCCACTCGTTACCACCACTATCATCCGCACTATATCGTATTTTCATCATAGTTGAAGTTTGAATCTACGAAGGGCGTAAATACGAAAACGGTAGACTAAGGAGTTACAGATCTGTTTTGTAATTTTATGATGATGGAAGAATATATGGTACATATTTTTCCTCGATTGCGTGGACTACTTCCTACAATAAATTCAAATCTTAAATGAATCGTTCCATAACCTATCATTGGTATCAAAGCCAAGTGAATCTTAGACCTCCATTAATGGTGGAAATAAGAAAAATGGCATCAACAAGGAGATTAATGGAGAACACACCAGCAAGAGAAGACTCAATCCACGATAACCCTAACTATGAGGCCAATTTCTTTGGGGCGGACATAGCAGGACCGAGGACATTACCGGTGAACGAACTCGTTAGAAAGCATTGTGTGCACATCCTTATCAATTTCGGGACTACACACAACTTTCTAAACGAGAGATTAGTGTGGAAGTTGGGCTTGGATGCTAAATCGACCGCGAGATTTGACGTTGCTATTGGAGACAACATAAAGGTGAGAGTGGAGAGCTTGTGTTGTCGGGTCGATATATGGGTATAAAGACACAACATCATTGTAGACTTATATCCATTGGCGCTGTGAGGAGCGGACATTGTCCTTGGCACTCAGTGGTTGCAGAGCTTGGAACCTGTCACTTTTAATATTCGGAGCATGTGGATGAAATTTAAGTAAGGAAACAAAGATATGCGGCTTGATGGCATTCAGTCTCTACTGATTTCAGCGATGCAACCGATGGTGGGGCTGCCTTATGCGAGTGATTTGGCATATCTTCTTTAGTTAGGACCAGTACATTGTCCTTGGCACTCGGTGGTTGTAGAGCTTAGAACCTGTCACTTTTAATATTCGAAGCATGTGGATGAAATTTAAGTAAGGAAACAAAGATATGCGGCTTAATGGCATTCAGTCTCTACCGATTTCAGCGATGTAGCTGATGGTGGGGCTGCCTTATGTGAGTAATTTGGCATATCTTCTTTAGTTAGAACCAGTAGGAGATGAGCCTCAAATGAGTCTAAATACTATCATTGAGTTGTCTAATTTATTAGATAAAATTGTTAGACTATTTGAGGAGCCAAATGAGTTACCCCCAAGGCGAACGACGAACCATCACATAGAGATTGTGCTTGGGGCTGCACCAGCGAATGTGAGGTCGTATTGGTATCCACATGTGCAAAAGTAAGTTATCTCCAAGATGGTAGCCGAGATGTTGGAGCAAGGCCTCATACAACCAAGTCATAGCTCTTACTTATTGCCCATGCTATTGGTGCGAAAGGACGGGATATGGTATTTTTATGTCAACTATTGGGCACTAAACGTTATCACCGTTAAGAACCGTATCCCATACCCGTCATAGAGGAGCTGTTGGACGAGCTTGCATGGGCGACTATGTTCAGCAAGCTTGACTTGAGGGCCGTGTATCATCAAATTAGAGTTCACCCAGCGCTAAAACTTTATTTTGAACTCTGGATGGGTACTACGAGTTTCGGATGATGCCCTTTGGACTCACCAATACTCCAACTACTTTTTAAGGCCTCATGAATGATATTTTTCGGCCTCTACTGCGAAGGTATGTCTTGTTATTCTTTGACGATATTTTGATGTATAGTAGGATTGAAATGGAGTATTGGCGACACTTGGAGGATGTGCTGGATTTGTTGAAGCAAAATCAGTTAAAGATTAAGAAGTCCAAGTGCCTATGGGGAGTACCACAAGTGGAGTATTTATGCCACATCATCTCAGTTGAAGGTGTAGCGGCGGATCCTCAAAAAGAAGCATGCATGACCGCTTGGCCGATCCCTACTATCACCATAGGATTGCGAAGATTCTTGAGGTTGACCGGATATTATCGCTGCTTCATCACCGAGGATGGCAAAATCGCTGCTCCTCTCACTTCTTTGCTGAGAAAGGACTCTTTTAGATAGATGGATGAAGCCATTACAGTCTTTGAAAAACTAAAAACAGCAACGACGATGGCGCCTGTTCTAGCTCTATCGAACTTTATTAAAGAGTTCGTTATAGAATATGATGCATCGAGAGTTGGCATAGAAGCTGTACTAATGCAAGTAGGACATCCCATAGCCTTTCTTAGCAAGGCCTTATTATAAAAATCCCAATAATTATCAACCTATGAGAGAGAGAGATGTTGGTAATTCTACATGCGGCGATAAAGTGGAGGCCTTATTTAATCGGTAGATGATTCATTATCCGAACCCAATACCACAAAGCCTTATTTAATCGGCGATAAAGTGGGATAGCGTATTCACACTCCGGCATAGCAGAGATGGGTCACCAAATTGCTCGAGTATGATTAAAAAATTTAGTACAAAAAAAGAACAGAAAATAGAGCGGCGGATGCACTATCATGCCAACCCAATACCACAAAGCTTGCAGCCTATTCTTCTCCTACTTTTTCTTTTCTTGATGAGCTGAGGTATGTATGCACATCTGATCTAGATGTTTTGAGATTGTTATAGGAGGTGTTAGATGATCTGGAGCGCCATCCAGAGTTGGAGAATCGAGATGGTTTGCTACTAGATTACGGGTGCATTTGGGTGCCTACAAATGATGGATTGCGGCAGAAATTATTGGAGCACTTCCACCAAACTCTAGAGACTGGTCATGAGGATGTTTTGAGGACTTATAGGAGGATATCATAGAGTTGCACGTGGCCAAAACTGAGGCGAGATGTGAGGAATTTTGTCCGTGCTTGCGAAGTCTATCAAAGGGTTAAGGCAACCACATTGAAATCGGTCGGATTACTACAGCCTTTACCTATACCAGACCGTGTTTGGGAAGACATTTCTATGGACTTTATAGAGGGTCTTCCGATGGTACATGGTTATTCTGTTATTTTTGTAGTAGTTGATAGAATGAGTAAGTATGCACACTTTTTGGCATTATCACATCCATTTTCGGCCAAGTCAGTGGCTGAAATTTTTGTTAGAGATATTGCTCGATTATATGGCATGCCATGCACGATTGTCTCCGATCGTGATCGTGTATTTATAAGCAATTTTTGGATGGAGTTTTTCAGATTATAGGAGACTCGATTGAACTTCAGTTCAACCTACTATCCATAGACGAACAGCTAAACCGAGGTGGTCAATCAAGGCATTGAGCAGTACTTGCGGTGCTTTATTGGAGAGATGTCGAGACGATGGTTGGAGTTCTTACTGTAGGCGGAGTGGTCTTACAACACTACCTACCATAGCAGTATTGGCATGAGTTCATTCGAGGTGGTGTATCAACGCATGGCTCTAACATTACGCGCTTATGACCTAGTGGTATCTACAGATCGAACAGATGTGGACTTAGCCTTGATGGATAGAGATGCCACATTGAGGAGGTTGCGTGCCCATCTTAAACTTGCTCAAAATCGTATGAAGCAATTTTATGATCACAGCCATCGGGAGCAGGAGTTTGACATTGGCAATTGGGTGTTCGTGAGTGAAACACCCACTTTTAAAAATCACGTGTTCCTCACGTGGAGAATTCCACGTGATTCTCACATGACCTGTTAGTGAAATAATCTCACAAAGTATCTAGTTAAGTCTAAAAATACCATAATAATCCAACAAATAATTCAAGTTATAATTATCACAAGCCTCAACAAGCCTCTAGGAATACAAGTCCATACACAAATTTAAATATAAAATGTTACGATCCTTCCTCGGCTATAGGCTCTGATACCAGATTGATACGAACCCTCTTTTGGTGCTATGGCTCTGATTCAAGATTAATACGATCTTGCACGGAACTTTGAGATCAGATCCCGAAATATCCCGCCGTTGGATCGCTGTGAAATTTTGATATGTTGTAGGCCCGGAAAAGAGCTTTCCAACGGATCTAGTTTCAGGCGAATCGGAGATGGGGATCTCGAAATATCGTTCGTTTAGTGGACGAACGTCAGGATACTCTGTTTTGGATTCCGTGGATGAAGGCACGAAATCCTAGGTAATGGTGGATTGTGGAGGGCCGGTGTTGATGGGGTG
Source organism: Typha angustifolia (assembly GCF_048772165.1). NCBI lineage: Eukaryota > Viridiplantae > Streptophyta > Magnoliopsida > Poales > Typhaceae > Typha > Typha angustifolia. Next base: position 5,439,809 of record NC_133248.1, read on the forward strand.
GCACCGGTGTAAAAGTGATGGTGGAAGGGTTATGGATGATGGAAAGGTTAGGGATAGCGATGGATAAATTGGAAGAAGGGGGAGAAGAGGGCCACTCCTAAGGGACTAGGGTGATTGGCCTGTCGAGGGAGATTAGAAGCGGCGTCGCCGGGGAGATTGAGGGAACGGGAGCGAAGAAGATGAAGGAGGCAAGGCAAACTCAATTCTCAATATTCAATAAAAATTTTGGTTGCCCTACACATACTTTTATAGGCTAACCAACAACTCAATCTTATCCTAAAACACAATCTTATCCTAAAACTCAATCTTATCCTAAAACTCAATCTCATCCTAAAACTCAATCTTATCCTAAGGTAAATCCAAACTCGAGACGATGTCGGTGAAGTCCGAATCGTATCATAAAAACCCTCGGCTATGTCCAACTTGAAATAATAGAATAAACAATACTAAACAGGGAAATGAATATGCTATTCTTCGATATCCGCGTCCTCCATAATTAGCTCCATAAATTGAGACAAGGGGATTTTGGTTGGCTGCCGGCGCTCCGGTGACCCGCTGTCCGCGACGAGGTCTTCAATTGCTCAGAAGAGAAAAAAGAGGAAGGAAGAGGGAGAAAGAGGAATTGCGAAAAGTAGAAAAAACTTGAAGAGGAGGGGTGATGGTGTAACACCCGTATTTAAAAAAAATAAAATAAAATATTAGCGCACGCGCCATGCTCGTGCACTCTAACCGCAGCACACGCACTTGGCACATGCGCTGACCCCTTCTTCCTCCTCCCCACCTCTCGCAGTTGGTTGCGGGAGGTGGGAGAGGAGTGCGCCGGAGTGGAGCTAACTCCACTCCGCTGCCCTCTCGGCCTCACCCTATTTAAACCCCCTCCCCTCTCACCTTCTAGATTGGTTTCACTCTTCAAAATTCCTCTCCCTCTCGTTCTACCTTCCTCTCTTTTCTCTCCCAAGCCGCCGAAGTCCTCGTCGCAGGCAGCAAGTCACCGGAGCACCGGTAATCAACCAAAACCCCCTCATCTCAATCCTCAGGTTAGCCTTCATCCCCTCTTTAGTTCAATTTGAAAATAGCCTAGTTAATCATGCGTAATTAGGATTTTATTTTCATCTGCTTTCACCGGGGAAATTCACCGACTGGCGACCTCGGGTCGACCACCCACCGGTCCGGGAAGTTTCCTGCTTCAACCCCTTGCTGTGGGTACCCAAATTGGGTACCCACGGGGCGTGAGGGAGGCGATGCCATGTTGCCTCCCACCGCCGGGTTTCTTTGGCACAAGCGGCCACCACCGGCGGTGGTGGCCTCATTCGTCAACCTCGGTTGACCCACCTCTTCACTTGGAAGAGGTAGGTACGCGAGAAGAGGGCTTCGAGCCCACCTAGCATTGAGTTGAAAACTCCATGGCCGTCGACCATGGAGTCCCTCAAGTTTCACCCTCCGGCCGCACTAGCCGGAGGTTCTGATCACTCCTGCACCTAGTCGACTTGGGGAGGAGTTGCCGGAGCCGGGGGCTGCCGGTGAGCATCATCCCTTTTTCCTCTATTTCTCCTTCTCTAGCAAGGAGATGAGGAGAAGGTGGGGTTGGGCCAACCCCCACTGCTCTCTCTCTTTCTCTGGGTTGTGGCGTGGGCTGTGCTGCAGCCCAGGTCCTCAGACCTCTAAGGCCTCGATGGACTGGGCTCTGGAGCCCAGTCCACCCCCCTTAGTTTCTGGTGGGCTGCGGTACCTCCTCACTCTGTTGGACTGGGCTCTGGAGCCCAGTCCACCATCTCACCTTGTTGGACTAGGCCCTTGAGCCCAGTCCAGAGTGCATTAGAACCTAGTGGGCTGCGGTAGGCCCGCAGCCCACCTCCTCATTTTGTTGGACTAGGCTCTTAAGCCCACTCCACTGCCTCTAGTCCAGTGGGCTGCAGGTAGGTCTGCAGCCCACTCTCTCTCTCTCTCTCTCACACCTAATTTACTGGGCCTTGAGCCCAGCCCAACCATTAACTCTAAGACTAATCTAATTATTAGTCTGTTATTTTTAGAAAAATTATGTTAGCTACATAAATTGTAATTAATTAAATTTTTCTCAACTATGTTATTAATAAAATTAGGATTTATACATAATTAAATTAGACATTTGAATTTATTAGCCTTTTCATTTATCTTCGACTCTTATATTGTAAACGACTCTAAATGACCGTTATTCTTTTTAAATTAAGACAAATAATATTTCAGACCTAGAAAATCAAACTTAAATTCATACAACCAGATAGTTAGTCTATAAGTCCATTAATCTTATGTTTATTTTATTTATAAATTATTAGATCCATTATTGTGTGGGAAGGATTTCGAAAATCAAGAAGAGCCGACTGATTAGGGGAGTAAGAAGGATTCCAGAAATAACTCAGGTGAGTAGAATTCTATAATAGTCTATGAAAAATACATATTTATATCATTCTTACCTGTAATAATTAAATGTCGTTTTATTACTTGTGAAATTTATATGACATTTCATATCTGCATTTAATTACATGTCAATTCTTACTTGCATTATTTATCACTTAATGCATATGTATGATAGACTCTACGCTTGTTTATAATATCTGTTATTGTGATGATTATGCTAAATAAATAATAGAGGTCATGGCACCACATGCACGTATCATTGTTAGTCAAGTCCCAGTTAAGCAGTGCCCCTTTTACCTACTCAACCCGGGGTTAAGGGTAGAGTATTTATTATATAGTATTATATTAGTGGTCCACACCTAAGGTCGGTAGCTGGTGGAGCATTCAGGTGATTACACTGCCCTAGTTGGAGACTAGACTAGTATGATATTAGAAAAGATGATTGAGAGGTAGGGATTGTAGTTCTAGCGATACCCGAGGACGTAGGGTCAAGGCGTCTATCGAGCTGTGTGCTCTTATCCGCCGTACGTGATGATTTCGCTCTGTGCGATGATTACTAGAGCGGTGTTGATGGGCCTACGACTGGGGTCCTTAGTCTGATAGCCACAGACAACCGGTCATATGCAGCGTCGCCAGGCATGTATGGCCGATAATACCGCTAGTTGACTAGTCCCCCTCGATTTATGGTGCTTATGAGATATGATATTGTGACTCAACTTGGTATGGATTTATATGTAAAATGAGCTATAATGATGAAAGTTATTAAAAGTCATAATGAATACTTTCCTTGACATGTTATGGGTTTGCATTTCTATTTATCATGTAATATTCTTAGATTATTATTGGATTTTACTTGCTGGGCCCTGTGCTCACCGCCATTTTGGTGGAAATATTTCAGAGCTGATTATGGAGGACGTGGATAACGAAGAGTAGCAGATTCATTCCTCTATTTTTGTATTTGTTCATTCTATTATTTTTAGTTGGACTTAACCCCTATGAGGGTATTTATGTTTTTAGATTTGTGTTGGACTTGTACTCCTAGAGGCTTGTTGAGGCCTGTGATATTATAATTCTGGATTATTTGTTGGAGTATTATGGTATTTCTTGACTTATTTAGATACTTTGTGAGATCATTACACTGACAGGTCACGTGTGATTCACGTGGAAATTCTCCACGTGAGGAACACGTGAATTTTGGAAGTGGGTGTTTTAGATGGGGTTTAAATAGAGATGAGGCGGAGAGGGTAACTAATGGCAAGAGGTGGGATAGGAGGAAGAAGAAGTCAACGCATGCGCCAAGTGCGTGCGCTGCGATTAAAGTGCATGCGCATGGTGCGTGTGCTAAATTTTTTTTTTATACACGGATGTTACAACTATTCCCAACAAAATAAAAATTTCGTCCTTGAAATTACATACCAGAGTTGCGCAGCGGAAGCATGGTGGGCTCATAACCCATAGGTCCTAGGATTGAAACCTGGCTCTGATACCAAGTTGAAACACCCACTTCCAAAAATCACGTGTTGCTCACGTGGAAAATTCCACGTGATTCTCACGTGACCTGTGAGTGAAATAATCTCACAAAGTATCTGGATAAGTCTAGAAATACTATAATAATCCAACAAATAATCCAAGTTACAATTATCACAGGCCTCAACAAGCTTCTACGAATATAAGTCCATACACAAATTTAAACATAAAAACCCTCGTAGGGACTATGTCCAACTAGAAATAATAGAATAAACAACATTAAACAAGGAAATGAATCTGCTACTCCTCGATATCCGCATCCTCCATAATTAGCTCTAAAGTATTTTCACCAAAATGACGATGAGCACGGGGCCCAGCAAGTATAACCCAATGATAATCTATGAATATTGTATTGCATGATAAATAGAAATACAAATCCATAAACATATCAACAAAATGTGTATAGTACAACTTTTAATAACTTTCATCATCATAGCTTAATTACATAAAAATCCACACAAAAACTGAGTCACTAATAACATGTCTCACAAAGCAACATAGTATCGAGGGGGACTAGTCATTTAGCGGTATTATCACCCATATATGCTTAGTGACACTATATATGACCGGTTGTCTGTGGCCATCAGACTAAGGACCCCAGTAGTAGGCCTATCAACATCGCTCTAGTAAATCATCGCATAGAGCAGAATCATCACATACGGCGGGTAATTGAGCACACAACTCGATAGATGCCCTGACCCTGTGTCCTCGGGTACTGCTAGAACTATAACCCTACCTCTCAATCATCTTTTCTAATATCATACTAGACTAATCTCCAACTAGGGTAATGTAATCACCTGAATGCTCCACCAGCTAACGACCTCAAGTGTAGACCGCTAATATAATACTATATAATACATTCTACCCATAACCTCGGGTTGAGTGGGTGAGAGAGGCACTGCCTAGTTGAGACTTGACTAACAATGATACGTGCACGTGGTGCCATGACCTTTATTATTTATTATATCATGATCATCAAAATAACATGTATTATAAACAATGCATAGAGCCTATCATACATGTGCAATAAGTAGTAAATAATGCAAGTAAGAATTGATATGTAATTAATACAAGTATGAAATAACATGTAATTATTACAAGTAAGAAATGACATTTAATTAATACAGGTAAGAAATGACATAAGTATACATTTTTCGTAGACTAATATAGGTATCTACTTGCCTGGAATATCTCTAGAATTCGTCTCACTCTCCTAATCATTCGGTCCCTCCTGAATTTCGAGATCCTCCCCGCACAGTAATGGGTTGGAGTTATCTAGTAAGTGTGGATAAGTGGACTGGATCTCCTCCTCAAGCTCCTAAGTAGCTTCCTTTACACCATAATTTTGCCAAAGAACTTTGACCAGTGGTACGTTTCTCCTCCAAAGCATCTTCACGCATCTATCAATGATTCAAATTGGCTGCTCCTCATAAGACAAATCCTTCTTTAGCTGAATAGGTTCCTCTTTTGACACATGGGAGGGATCATGTAAATATTTCCTCAATACTGACACATGGAAAATATTGTGAATTTGAGACAACTCTAAAGGTAGATCCACGCGGTATGCAATTGACCCTATCCTCCTTATGTCCAATCTATCATGGTCTTTAAACTTCCTAAATCAATATGTGGACTATACCCTAGAGAGCTTGCCGGATTATGGTGAACCTATTCTCTGATACCAAGTTGAAACACCCACTTCCAAAAATCACGTGTTCCTTACGTGGAGAATTCCATGTGATTTTTACGTAACTTGTTAGTGAAATAATCTCACAAAATATCTGGATAAGTCTAGAAATATCATAATAATCGAACAAATAATCCAAGTTATAATTATCATAGGCCTCAACAAGCCTCTAGGAATACAAGTTCATACAAAAATTTAAACATAAAAACCCTCGTAGGGGCTATGTCCAACTATAAATAATAGAATAAACAATACTAAACAGGGAAACGAATCTGCTACTCCTCGATATCCGCATTCTCCATAATTAGCTCCGTAAATTGAGATGAGGGGATTTTGGTTGGCTGCCAGTGCTTCGGTGACCCGCTGTCCGTGACGAGGTCTTCGGCGGCTCAGAAGAGAAAAGAGAGGAAGAAAGAGCGAGAAAAAGGAATTGCGAAAAGTAGAAAAAACTTGAAGGGGAGGGGTGATGGGGTTTAAATAGAGATGAGGAAGAGAGGGCAGCGGAGTGGAGTTAGCTCCACTCCGTCGCACTTCTCTCCCATCTCTCGCAACTAACTGCGAGAGGTGGGGGAGGAGGAAGAAGAAGTGCCCATGTGCTAATTTTTTTTTATTTTTATACCTGGGTGTTACAGTGAGGGTGCAACCGTATCGACAGGTGACTTTGCCTTTGATACAAAATCAAAAGTTAGCACATCATTACTTTGGCTGTTTTGCGTGTTAGAGCATATCAGTCTAGTTGCATATCATTTGGAGCTTCCTGAGGGGCTGAGAGTGCATTTTGTCTTCTATATTTCATTGCTGAGGGAGCGGATTGGAAATCATGAGGTCGTTGGATCAGTTCTACCGGAGCCATTAGAGAAGACAGAGATTGTAGAGCCAGTTCGTGTACTTGCTAAGCGTCGACGACGTCATGGTACCATATTAGATATGGAAGTTCTAGTCGAGTGGCTTGGCAAGCCATCCGATGAGGTGACATGGGAGTTGGAGACGAAAATCTTGGAGCATTTTCCCGACTTTACACCTTGAGGACAAGGTGTGGGCAGCATGGTGGGCTGATATACCTAGTGAGAGTCTTTTCTTATTGCATTAGTTATTTATTTTTATTAAAATAAATTTTTTGTAAGTCACGTTTGAACATGGAAGAGGGCGTGTTCGAACACCTTTGCGAACGCCTACATCAGGTTCATAAAAATAGATAATGCAAAATGCGTGTTCAAACGCGGTTGCGCGCGTTCGAACGGCTACATCAGATTCACATCGATAGAGAACGCCTTTTGTGCGTTCTAACGCGGTCAGCTGTGTTCGAACATCGCATTCGAACGCCTGCATCATGTTCACGTACAGAGAACACCTTTTACGCATTCGAACATGATCGGGCATATTTGAACGTGATCGGTGGGATTCCACTAGGATTAGGGTTAATTACTCTTTTCCAAATCTATGACCTATCAAAAGTTCATATTGATCCGATGACTATATCTTCAGGAATCCTCTTCTAAAATTTCATTTAAGATTTTGCCTAGACTAGATAATGAGATAGATCAAACCTAATCTAGGGGAGATCGTACCAACATGCTGTGGAAATTGCGAAGGATGGGTTCTTAAAAACTGGTTGCAAACTATTTGTTTACCGACATGAAACATTATTTTTTTATATTTGTGCCATAAAGTTTACTTTTTTTTAAATGAATTTCTTTCTAGTTATAGTTACATTTTTTGGGTTGCTTAGTTTACGAGTGCAAGATATTTCTACATGAATATATCCACACATTACGCTGTAGTGTTTGGTAATTATCCACGCAATATAGCGCAGTGCAGGGTAAATATCTATGCATTACAACATAGTGTGGTAAATATCCACTCATTATGCTGCACTATAGTGGATATATCAAAATAAACGTATTGATTCACATGAAAAGAACAACAGAGAGTAATTGAGTTCCACATAGTTGTACTGCTCTTACATATTATAGAAAGCAATTATATAAAATGGTCCACACATACATGTTGTCCAAATAACATCATACCGACAATAATTTGTGTTCCACATAAGTTTCACATCATACTAACAACAAATTAAGTTCCACATAAGTTTCACATCATAAATTGCCATAACACCCATATAACAAAAATGACAAAAAGGCACTTAAAAAACTAGTAACAAAAGGTAAGCTTTAGAAGGATAGAAGTCTTTGGAGGTGAACATGATGGCTTATGATGCGCTACAATTAAATTCCTGTAAGAAGCTATAGCGGCATCTTTAGTACGGAAAGAAGCATCGCAAGCATTGGAAAAATGATTCGCTTGCACATGACACTTCGCCCATGAGTAGAAGACGCGGTCATCTGCCCAATGTAAATGACATAATATCATTCTCAAAAAATAATAATGTCATAATTACAATGTTGAAACAAAACAGTAAACTATGGGAAAATAATATGAAATAGAATTGACAATCAAAAACTGATACATGCTTCTAGACATGATACCTTTTACTGAGCATCTTCCCATAACTGACCTGCAATAATATCTCTAAGTTACGTACCATCAATTATAGATTCAGATGTTTCAACTCTTGGGAGCAAATCATGTAATTGTGCATCTATGTTTGTTTCAAATGATTGGACTCTATCTGTCCTATGCAATATATGATCATCTCCTGATACATTTAGTTAGAATTTTTTTCTTATTACATTAGTTGTTTATTTTCATTAAAATAAATTTTCTGTAAGTCGCGTTCGAATGCAGTTGGGGGCACGTTCGAATGTATTTGTGAACGTCTGCATTAGTTTCGCAAATATAAAAAAACACGTAATGTGCGTTAGAACGTGGTTGGGCACGTTCAAACGCAATTGGGCGCGTTCGAACGCCTGCATCGCGTTCGCACATGCAGAAAATGCCTTTTGTGCGATCGAACGTGATCGGGCGCATTTGAACATGATCAGCGAGATTGCACTAGAATTAGAATTAGTTATTATTAGTAGCGCTTGTTGGCAAGCCTCTATAAAGGTGTGGATGGCAACCAAATTCATTATGCTATTGGAATATTGATTTCTTGCCTCCTACCTTCTCTCCATTCTCTCTACCCTAATCTCCCTCCTCCCTTTTCACCAACCTACCATCTCTATCGTTGACAAGGTCTCTCCTAACTTTTAATCTCCCTTGTCTACTAAGTCCTCCCTCTTTTTTGGGATCTCAACCACTTCTTCCCCTTCGTCTTTATCACTTATACAACATCACATATCCACCCTCATCTCCATTATCATCCATAACCCTAACATCCACTCCACCCGTCACCACCACCACCATCTACACTAAATCATAATTTCATCCCTGTTGTAGTTTGAATCTGAGAAGGGCATAAATACAAAAAACGTAGATCAGAGAGTTACAAATCGATTTCACTTAGTTTCATAAATTTCCGACTATGGGAGAATATTCAGTGAATATTTTCCCTCTATTGTACGGAGTGCTTTTTGCAATAAATTCAGATCTTGAGGGAATCGTTCTGTAGACCTATCATTGGTATCAGAGCCTATCAGTTTGGTACCATAGAACCCTATCATTTGGTACCAGAGCTAGGCGAACCTCAAACCGCCATTAATGGTTGAAACAAAGAAGATGATGTCGACAAGGAGACCAATGGAGAGCACACCGACAGGGGAAGACTTAACCCACAATATCTCTAACCGTAAGGTCGATTCCTTTGGAGCGACTACGATAGGACTGAGTCAATCAACGTCCATAGGTGTGAATATGGGCTTGGTGAATAAACTTCGGGGCATGTTCTAAACATTGCTGCATAGAGTTGACGCAATGCATAACGATCATAATACTTTAAAGGAATATATTATGAATCGATTGGCTTCGTCATCTCCTCGATGATGATCGGTGCCTCATGAAGGACCAACGGCGGGACAATATTGAACCGATACCCCACAGGTCCAGGTGCGACATGTTAGTGTCAATAATCCTCTTTTATGTATGCCTACACATTATCCCCTACCTCCGTTACAAAACACAAGACTGGCGATGGTGGAACCCGAGAGGTGAGCGACACTAGTGCGCTTTATCGATAAGGTGATACGATTCGGACTTCACCGACGTCGTCTCGAGCATGGATTCACTTTAGGAGTATTTTTATTTCATGTTTTAGTGTTTAATTTCCATTAAAATAAGTTTTCTGTAAGTCGCATTCGAACGCGGATGGAGTGAGTTCGAACGCGGTTTGTGAACGTGGGTGAAGAGAGTGCACTGTGCGTTCGAACGCACCCGCGTTCGCAAATACCGACAGACGCGTTCGATCGCGCGTTCGAACTCCTGCATCGCGTTCGCAAATCCAGAAGAGCGAATTCGGTGCGTTCGAATGCGGTCGGGCGAGTTCGAATGCGGTCGGCGAAAATTGTGTTTTAGGGTTAATTTGAGTTGTTGGTTAGCCTATAAAAGGATGTGTAGGGCAACCAAAATTGATTATTGATTATTGAGAATTGAGTTTTGCCTTGCCTCCTTCGTCTTCTTCGTTCCCATTCCCTCAATCCCTAGCGACGCCACTTCTAATCTCCCTCGACCGGCCAATCACCCTAGTCCCTTAGGAGTGGCCCTCTCCTCCTCCTTCTTCTAATCTATCCAACACTTGCCCTAACCCTTCCATCAACCATAACCCTTCCACCACCACTTTTTACCGGTGCCACCCCATTAACGCCGGTCCTCCACCATCCATCATTACCTAGGATCACGTGCCTCCATCCACGGATCCAAAACAGATCATCCTGATGGTCGTCCACTAAATGAATGATATCTCGAGATCCCCAACCCCGATTCGCCTAAAACCTAATTTGTTGGAAATCTCTTTTACGAGGCTACAACATATCAAAATTTCACATCGATCCGACGGAGGAATATTTTGGGATCTTATTTCAAAGTTTCGTGCCAGATCTAGTCCAGATCTGAGAATCGAAAGAGATCGAACCTTAGCCTAAGGGGAGATCGTATCAATTTGGTATCAGAGCTCCATAGCCCGAGGTGTGATCGTATCAAGCTTGGTATCAGAGCCACCGTTCCTCGGATGAGCGCTTCCTATGGCAACCACCAGATCCATAGCTGCACGGCGAGATGATGAAGAAGAGATTCTCCCAATAGAGGAGGGGGAAACGATTGTGGGGACTTCCAACCGCGGAACCACCCGATCTAATAGGAATACGGAAGAACCTAGCGTTCAAGCCGTGTTGGGGTCTCTTTCCAAACAGATGGCCATCAATAATCAAATAATGATGGAGATGATGTGGGAAATACGGGCATGGCTGAAACCTTCTTCAACAAGCAAGGCAATCACAAGACAGCATGGGGAACCCTCCACAACATACCCAACATCCTCCACGGCCTCCCCGTTCATCACAAAAGTAGGGGAGAGTTCGGCTATCCAGCAAGATCGAGATTCTACACCTCGACCCATGGTTAGCCGCAACGAACTACCACCGGCTACAATGAGATCCTCAACCATTGTAGTAGCCCTCGGAACCTCCACATCTTCCCATGCACCGGAGACCTCGTCGACAAACCGCGAAGTGCTGGCTACACCATTCCTGATCCCTACAGAAACGGCGAAGAGTCCAACTTCAAGGCAACAGTTTCCTCCGGCGAGCTCGACGGTTGGAAAGGTTCTTTTGACATCAAAATGGAGTTCTTCGACGAGTCAACAACCGTGGGGAATCACTGTTAAATGGAGGAAGACCACACATGGCTGTTGGATATCCCTCATCTGGAATCCTCATCAGTGATGAGGGTGATGATCCGAAACCGCGAGCTCCGACACTTGGGCCGCTTTACACCACCTTCTTTTGCAACCACAGTGAGTCAGCAACTAGGAAGAGATCGCATATGGCCTCCAGCGACCTTCCACCATTCTCCTCGGTCAATCGACAGTCGACCGTGACAGCGTCGTCACCGGCGATGACGTTGCAGCTCCTTGCCAAGCTACAACTCAAAGGAGAAGGCCATGATCTTCCACCCATGGCAGCACCGAGTGTTGACAGCCCCGTAAAGACCTCGTGGGCTGCTACTTTTGTCACCCAGACGGCCGAAAGCTCCCTGCTATGGCTGCGATAAAATGAAGAAGGAGATGAAGATTTTAATTTTGTTAACCTCAGCCTTCCATAACAGTCAACCGCCGCCACCCCAAGAGGGACCTCACCAGCAACTATTATAGAAATCCAGATGGCCAAATGCTCCTTGCCATGGTGGCAATGGGATAGAGAAGAAGGATCTGAAGATTTCATTTTTTGGGCCAACTTCGGCCTTCCATCGCCGCCGACTGCCGCCACACCGTCGAGAACCTTGCTAAAGCAACTACTGGAGGTGGTCACTACTCAGCCAAGGCTGCACGTGCCAAGGTAACTCCTATGGCAACGGCTGATGGAGATGAAATTATGGGAGAAATATTAGGGGTTTCAAATTTTTTTGAAAACCCAAGTGGTTAAAATTTCAAGATGGCTACATGGTTGGGCTTGACCAAGTGGAATTGCTAGACAAGAGCTGGGTTGGACCTATGAGCCAAAGGGGTCAACTTGAGCATGAGTCAGCTCTGGACTTTGGGACTCAGTTAAGTCAAATAAGAGGCATGATCAAAAACCCTCTACTTGACTTAAGTTGAGTTTGCTTATACCAAGACACATTTGACTTAGATCCTAATCCATGGAGTGGGCAGAATGATTATCAGCACAACCAACATTCAGTTCGGCTGGTTGAACCTAACTCGAGTCATTGGGAGGACCAAATCCGGACCCACCAATTGCATCTAACTCGACCCCCCGAGCGCAATCGGATGCACCAGATTTCCATTGCTGAACTGACATTGAGTCAATTGGTTAGACCACCCGAGACCAAGTGGACTCAATGTAGACGGACTCGAATTCCACCATGGGCCAGTAGGAGTATAAGTATCCAAGCTCGACTAAGGATGACCCCCTTTGAGGCGGTTTATGGTCGCACTTCCCCTATCTTGTGTGCCTACGATAGACTTGCGGCGGCGGATAAGACTGAGCTTGACTTGGAGCTTGCTGATCGAGATGAAACATTGAGACGGCTCAAGACTCACCTAGCCACATCCCAAAACCGCATGAAGCAAACTCATGACAAAGGCCGACGTGAGCGAGAATTTGAGGTGGATCAATTGGTGTTCGTTCGAGCTCAACCGTATTGGCAATCCACATTGAGGCCAATTTTGAACCAAAAATTAGGTTACAAGTACTACGGTCCGTATTGAGTGCTACAACGAATCGGTCTAGTAGCTTACCGGTTGGACCTACCTAAAGGAACCAGGTTACATCCGGTCTTCCATGTATCAGCATTGAAGGCCTAGATCGGGCCTAACTATGTGGTGGGTTCGGCCTTACCCGAACCAATGGAGGAAGATGGCCCCATTGAACTGGTCCGAGTCTTAGGCCGTAGGAGAAGACGCCATGGGTCTAGATTAGAGACTGAAGTGCTGATTGAGTGGCTGGGCAAACCTACTGACGAGTCTACATGGGAGCTAGAGTCAGATATCATGGATCGCTTCCCAAATTTCAAACCTTGAGGACAAGGTTACGGAAGCGTGGTGGATTGATACGATTCGGACTTCACCGACATCGTCTCGAGCATGGATTCACTTTAGGAGTATTTTTATTTCATGTTTTAGTGTTTAATTTTCATTCAAATAAGTTTTCTGTAACTCGCGTTCGAACGCGGATGGAGTGAGTTCGAACGCGGTTTGTGAACGGGGTTGTGAACGTGGGTGAAGAGAGTGCATTGTGCGTTCGAACACACTGTGAACGCCTGCATCACGTTCGCAAATACCGACAAGCACGTTCAATCGTGTGTTCGAATGCCTGCATCGCCTTCGCAAATCCAGAAGAGCGAATTCGATGCGTTCGAACATGGTCGGGCGAGTTCGAACGCGGTCGGCGAAAATTATGTTTTAGGGTTAATTTGAGTTGTTGGTTAGCCTATAAAAGGATGTGTAGGGCAACCAAAATTGATTATTGATTATTGAGAATTGAGTTTTGCCTTGCCTCCTTCGTCTTCTTCGCTCCCGTTCCCTCAATCCCTAGCGACGCCGCTTCTAATCTCCCTCGACCGGCCAATCACCCTAGTCTCTTAGGAGTGGCCCTCTCCTCCCCCTTCTTCCAATCTATCCAACACTTGCCCTAACCCTTCCATCAACCATAACCCTTCCACCACCACTTTTTACTGGTGCCACCCCATTAACACCGGTCCTCCACCATCCATCATTACCTAGGATCACGTGCCTCCATCCACGGATCCAAAACAGATCATCCTGATGTTGGTCCACTAAATGAATGATATCTCGAGATCCCCAACCCTGATTCACCTGAAATTTGATTTGTTGGAAAGCTCTTTGATGAGGCTACGACATATCAAAATTTCACGTCGATCCGACGGCTGCATATTTTGGGATCTTATTTCAAAGTTCCGTGCCAGATCTAGTCCAGATCTGAGAATCGGAAGAGATCGAACCTTAGCCTAAGGGGAGATCGTATCAATTTGGTATCAGAGCTCCATAGCCCGAGGCGTGATCGTATCATAAGGAGGATTGGCACTTTAAGGATGAGGTTGATCCCTTCGGAGATGGTGATGGACATGCTCGAGGATTCAGAGAAGGAGATCAACAAGCACAAAGGTTCAGACCTGAACTAAGGATCTTTTGCGAACCGGATAATGCTATTTGGGGGGAGAACCGCATGCTTGGACTTTCCAAAATTCCAAGGTGGTGATCCAACAGATTGGGTGTTTCAAGTTGAACAATACTTTGATTGTCAAGGGACAGCAAAGGATGCAATGGTCCAGATGGCAAGCTTTCACCTCCAAGGAATGGCATTGCATTCGTATTGATCGGTTATATGTGGTGGAGGATTTACTAGTTGGGCTGACTTTTATAGGAGGATACATGTAGATTTGGAACAACGGCATATGAAGATTTTGCTGCCACATTAAGCAAGATGGTTCAAAGAACGACCGTATTGGAGTACCAAGCTAAATTTGAAAGAGTTAGTAGTCATTTTAAGCCACATTGGTCCGAACTGACATTGATGAGCACATTCATTTCAGGGCTACGAGATGAGATATAGGCAGATGTTCGTGCTCTTTGTCCTACCACTCTTGAAGAGGAGTTTGAGAAGGCCGTAAGGATGGAGCAAAAACATAAGGCTCTCAAGATGACAGCAAAAATAAGTTGGGGCAACCGACATGGGCGATTTGCGCCTAGAACGCTAGTTAGAAATTCTGCGGGTTCATAGACAGCGGCTGCGAGTATGATACATTTAGTTAAAAAATTTACTTATTGCATTAGTTATTTATTTATTTTTATTAAAATAAAATTCCTATAGGTCGCATTCGAATGCAAGAGAAGTCGCGTTTGAATGCCCTTGAGAATGCCTACATCAAGTTCGCAAATAGAAAGGACACAAAAAATGCGTTTGAACGTGCCGTATTCGAATGTCTGCACTGCGTTCGAACGTCTGCACCGCGTTCGCATATACAAAGAACGTTTTTTGTGCGTTCGAATGCAATCGGGCGCGTTTGAACGCGATCGACGGGATTGCACTAGGATTAGGGTTAATTATTAATATTAGGGCTTTTGGCTAGCCTTTATAAAGGTGTTGATGGCAGCCAAATTCATTATGGAATTGGATTATTGATTTTTTGCCTCCTATCTTCTTTGTATTCTCTCTCCCTCCCTCTTCACCATCCTTCCACCTCTACCATTGGCAAGGTCTCTCCTAACATATAATCTCCCTCGTCTGTCGAGTCCTCCTTTTTCTTTGCGATCTTGACCACTTCTTTCCCTTCATCTACATCCCTTAACCACATCCAGCATCCACCTTTATCTCCATAATCATCCATAACCCTAACATCCACTTCTCCTATCACCACCACCATCACCCACATTATTTTGTGTTTTCGTCCTAGTTTCTATTTGAATCTATGAAGGGCGTAAATACAAAATTGTAGATCAGGGAGTTACGAATCTAATCCACTTGGTTTCATAATTTGCAAACTATAGGATATTTTCCAACGGTTGCGTGAACTGATTCCTTTAATAAATCCAGATCTTGAAGGAATCGTTCCATAGCCAATCTTTTGGTACCGTAACCCATCAATTTGGTTTCAAAGCCAAACAAACCTCAGACCTCCATTAATGGTTGAAACAAAAAAGATGATATAAACAATGAGACTAATAGAAAGCACACCGACAAGGAAAGACTCAACCCACGATAACCCTAACCGAGAGGCCGATTCCTTTGGAGTGACCACAGTAGGACCGAGTTAACCAACGTCCATGGGTGTGAATATGGGCTTGGCGGATGAACTTAGGGGCATGTTCCAAATATTGTTGTATAGAGTTGACGCAATGCAAAAGGATCATAATGATTTAAAGGAATATGTCATGAACCGATCGGCTTTGTCATCTCCTCGACGATGATCAGTGCCTCAAGAGGACCAACGGTGGGACCTCATCGGATCGATACCCCACAGGTCTAGGTGCGACATGTGAGTATCAATGATCCCCTCTTATCCATGCCTACATATCATCCCCTACCTCCGTTACAAAACTCAAGATTAGCGGTGGTGAAACCCGAGAGGCGTGCGGCACTAGTGCGCTTCGTTGATGAGGAGGATTGGCACTTTGAGGATGAGGTTGATCCCTTCGAAGATGGTGATGGACGTGCTCGAGGATTTAGAGAAGGAGATCAATATGCACAAAGGTTTAGACCTAAACCAAGGATCTTTCGTGAACCCGACAATGCTATTCGGGGAGAACCGCATGCTTGAATTTGCCAAAATTCTAAGGCAGTGATCCAATAGATTGGGTGTTTCAAGTTGAACAATATTTTAATTGTCAAGGGACGCAAAGGTTTAGATGGCAAGCTTTCACCTCCAAGAAACGACATTACATTGGTATAAATTGGTTATTCGTGCTGGAGGATTTACTGGATGGGCTGACTTTTGTAGGAGAATTGCAGCAGATTTGAGACAACGGCATATGAAGATTTTGCTACCACATTAAGCAAGATGGTTCAGAGGACGATCGTATTGGAGTACCAAGAAGAATTTGAAAGAGTTAGTAGTCGTTGTGAGCCACATTAGCCCGAACTGACATTGATGAGCGCATTTATTTCAGGGCTGCGAGAGGAGATACAAGCGGATGTTCATGCTCTTTGTCCTACCACTCTTGAAGAGGCCTTTGAGAAGCCGTGAGGATGGAGCAAAAACATAAGGCTCTTAAGATGGCAGCAAAAATAAGTTGGGGCAACCAAGATGGGCGGTTTATGCCTAGAACGCCGACTGGAAATTCTGCGTGTTTAAAGACACCGACTGCGAGTACTAGATCATGACCACCTTTGAGACCTTCTTCAAATGTTAGATAAGGCACAAGACCCCCTGTTCGAACTCTCACACCTACCTAGGTGGAGGAGCAAAGAGCGAAGGGCCTTTGTTTTCGATGTAATGAACGTTTCACCCCCGGTCATCGGTGTTCCAAACCGATCGGGAGTGTGATGCGCATCGACAATCTCAAGGAGAATGATGAGGTTGTTGATGATGGTGAGTCTCTAGAGGAGGTCCATGAGGAGGCCGTAGAGGAGGGCGTGGAGAAAGATATCCAAGCTGAAATATCAATGTATGCATATTCGGGTACTTTTATGCCGAGGATGTTATGTGTAGACGGACTCGTTAAAAAGCATTGTCTGCACATCCTCATCGATTCTGGGAGTACACACAACTTTCTAAAGGAGAGGTTAGTGAGGAGATTGGGTTTGGATGCCGAATTGACCACGGGGTTTGATGTTGCTATTGGAGACGACACGAAACTTAAGGCGGAGAGCTTATGTCGCCAAATCGGTATACGGGTGCAAGGACACGACATCATTATGGACTTGTATCCGTTGGCACTACGAGAAGTGGACATTGTCCTTGGCACCCAGTGGTTACAAAGCTTGCGACCCGTTATTTTTGATTTTCGAAGCATGTGGATGCAATTTAAGCAAGGAAATAAAGATGTGCGGCTTGATGGCGTATGATCTCTACTGATTCTTACGATGCAGCCGATAGAAGGGCTGCAATGTGCGAGTGATTTGGCCTATCTCCTTTAGTTAGAAATAGCAGGAGATGAGCCTCAAATGAGTCTAGACACTACCATTGAGTTGTCTAATTTATTAGACAAATTTGCTAGACTGTTTGAGGAACCAAAGGAATTACCACCAAAGGGAACGGAGGACCATCGCATAGAGATTGTTCTCGGGGCTGCACCGGCGAACGTGAGGCCATATCGGTATCCACATGTGTAAAAGGAAGTTATCTCTAAGATGGTAGCCGAGTGTTGGAGCAAGACCTCATTCAACCAAGTCATAGGTCATACTCATCCCTCGTGCTGTTGGTGCGAAAAAAGGACATGACATGGCGTTTTTATGTCGACTATCGGGCACTAAACACTATTACAGTCAATGATCGGTATCCCATTCTGGTTATAGAGGAGTTGCTGGATGAGCTTGCAGGTGCAACCATATTCAGCAAGTTTGATTTGAGGGCTGAGTATCATCAAATTAGAGTTCACCCGGCAGATGTGCACAAGACTACATTTCCGACTCCGAACGGGCATTACGAGTTTCGGGTGATGCCTTTTGGTCTCACCAATGCTCCAACTACTTTTCAAGGCCTCATGAATGATATATTTCGGCCTCTATTGTGAAGGTATGTCGGTATTTTTTGACGATATTTTGGTGTATAGCAGGATTGAATTGGAGCATTTGCGGCATTTGGAGGATGTGCTGAATTTGTTGAAGCAAAACCAACTAAAGATTAAGAGGTTCAAGTGCCTATGGGGAGTACCACAAGTAGAGTATTTAGGCCACATTATCTCAGCGGAAGGTATAGCGGCGGATCCTTAGAGTTATAGAAGGATATCTCAGAGTCGCATATGGCCAAGATTGAGGCGGGATGTGAGGAGTTTTGTCCTTGCTTGCGAAGTCTGTCAAAGGGTTAAAGCAACCATATTGAAACCAGCTGGATTACTACAGCCTTTACCTATACCGGATCATGTTTGGGAAGACATTTCTATGGATTTCATAGAGGGTCTTCTGCTGGTACGTGGTTATTCCGTTATCTTTGTGGTGGTTGATAGATTGAGCAATATGTACACTTTTTGGCATTGTCACATCCATTTTCAGCCAAGTGAGTAGCTGAAATTTTTGTGTGAGATGTTACTCGGTTACATGGCTTCATGCGGTTTTGAGCAAGTTTAAGATGGGCACACAACCTCCTCAATGTGGCATCTTTATCCACATGCTCCGGAAATAAAAAATGACGGGTCCCAAACTTTGTAACCACTGACTGCCAAGGATAATATTTGCTCATCGTAGCGCCAACGGATACAAGTCAACAATGATGTTGTGTCCTTGTACCCGTATACCGACCCAACGACACAAGCTCTCTGCCTTAAGCTTCGTGCCGTCTCCAATAGCAATGTCAAATCCTATAGTCGAATCAGCATCCAAACCTAATCTATTCACAAACCTCTCGTCTAGAAAGTTGTGTGAACTCCCCGAATCGATGAGGATGTGCACATAATGCTTTCTAACGAGTTCGTTTACTTGTAATGTCCTCGGCGCGGAAATACCCTGATACATTTAGTTAGGATCTTTTCTTATTGCATTAGGTGTTTATTTTCATTAAAATAAAATTCCAGTAGGTCACGTTCGAACGCATGTGGAGTCGCGTTCGAAAGCTTGTGAACCCTTGTGAACACCTTGTGAACACTTGTGAACGCCCGCGTTTGTGAACGCATTTGTGAATGCCCACGTTCGAACGACTTGTGAATGCCTGTGTCGCGTTCACAAATCCAGAGAAGGGGCTTTTTGAGTGCGTTCGAACATGATCGGGCGCGTTCGAATGTGATCGACGGGAATCCTCTAGAATTAGGATTTCATATTATTTTAGGACTTGTTGGCTAGCCTTTATAAATATGTGGATGGCAACCAACTTCATAATGCAATTGGATTCTTGATTTCTTGCCTCCTATCTTCTCTCTAGACTCCTCCCTCCTCCCTTTTCACCATCCTTCCACCTTTACTGTTGGTAAGGTTTCTCCTTGCTTCTAATCTCTCTCGACTGTCGAGCCACCCCTCTTCTTTGGGATCTCGACCACTTTATTCCCTTCGTCTACTTCCCTTAATCACTTCCACAATCCACCCTCATCTCCATACCCATCCATAACCCTAACATCCACTCTACCCGTCACCACCACCATCACCCACGTTATTTCGTATTTTCGTCCCTACTACAGTTCGAATCTACGAAGGGCATAAATACAAAAGTTGTAGATTAGTAAGCTACGGATCCAACCCAATTAGTTTCGTAATTTGCAGACTATCAGAGAATATCTGACAAATATTTTCCCACGGTTGCGCGGACTGCTTCCTGCAATAAATTTAGATCTTAAGGATTTATTCCGTAGCCGATCTTTTGGTTCCAGATCCTATCAATTTGGTATCAGAGCCTATCAATTGGTATCAGAGCCTATCAATTGGTATCAGAGCCTATCAATTGGTATCAGAGCCCACTAGATATTTTGAGATTGTTGTAGGAGATGATGGATGATCCGGAGTGCCATCGCGAGTTGGAGAATCGAGGCAGTTTGCTGCTGGATCGTAGATGCATTCGAGTGCTTGCAAATGATGGATTGCAGTAGAATTTGTTGGAGCACTTTCACCAAACTTCAAAGGCTGGTCATGAGGGTGTCTTGAGGTCTTATAGGAGGATATCTAATAGGTTCTGATATCAATTTGTTAGGTTCTGGTACCAATTTGATAGACTCTGATACCAAATTGATAAGCTTTGATACCAAATTGATCGGATCAGGAACCAAAAGATCAGCTATGGAACAATTCCTTAAGATCTGAATTTATTGCAGGAAGTAGTCCGTGCAACTATAGCAAAATATTGGTCAAATATTCTTCGGTAGTCAGAAAATTACAAGACTAATTGGGTTGGATCTGTAACTTCCTAATCTACAACTTTTGTATTTATGTCTTTCACAGATTGGAACTGTAGCAGGGACGAAAATACAGAATAACGTGGGTGATGGTGGTGGTGACGGGTGGAGTGGATGTTAGGGTTATGGATGGGTATGGAGATGAGGGTGGATTGTGGAAGTGATTAAGGAAAGTAGACGAAGGGAACAAAGTGATCGAGATCCCAAAGAAGAGGGGTGACTCGACAGACGAGAGAGATTAGAAGCTATGAGAAACCTTGCCAACGGTAGAGAAACCTTCCACATAAACATCTTCATTCAGAATACCATTCAAGAAAGCACTTTTAACATCCATTTGAAATAATTTAAATTTTAAATGATAAGCAATGGTAAGCAGTATACGAATAGACTCTAATCTAGCAACATGAGCAAATGTCTCATTAAAATCTATATCCTCAACCTGAGTGTATCCCTGTGCTACTAGTCTGGCTTTATTTCGAACTATATTGCTATGTTCATCACTTTTATTCTTGTAAATCCATTTTGTTCCAATGACGTTAACATTCTTAGGTCTAGGAACTAAATACCAAACATCATTCCTAGAAAATTGCTCTAATTCCTCATGCATAGCATTAACCCAAGAATCGTCTAACAATGCTTCCTTCATATTTTTAGGTTCAAAAGAAGATGTATAACAAGTAAATGATACCTCACTTTGGATTTGTCGTCTTGTCTTAATTGGTTCATTCACGTCTCCGATCACTTATGACAGTGGATGATTTGATTTCACTCTAGCAGATGGTTCCGATGCGTTGTAGTCATTTTTGTTCATTTCAACTTTGTCCTCGTCCTGATTCTTAATTTCCAGATCAAGCTCCTTTCCTATTTCTTCGTAATATGTATCTGCAGAAACAGAAATAGAAGTAGCTTTAGTTAAGTTAGTCGAGGATTCATCTATCATAACATTAGCAGATTCCATAACAGTAGAAGTGTCAAGATTAAATACTCTGTAGGCTCTACTATTATTCGAGTACCCCAAGAAGATGTCTTCGCTACTTCTAGTGTCAAATTTAGTCAAATATTCTCGATCACGCAAAATATAACATTTACTACCAAAAACTCGAAAATACTTAACACTAGGTTTCTTACCTTTCCAGATTTCATAAGCAGTCATATTTGTACCTGGTCTTAGATAAACACGATTTATCACATGTACCGCTGTATTGACCACCTCTGCCCAAAACCTTTGAGTTACCTTTTTAGCGTGAAGCATAACCCTAGCCATTTCCTACACAACTCGGTTTTTTCTTTCAACAATCCCATTTTGTTGTGGAGTTATAGGAGCTGAAAACTCATGTTGAATACCAAGAGAATCGCAAAATATAGAAAAAATTTTATTTTCAAATTCTCTACCATGATCAGAACGAAACCTAACTAGGGTTGTAGATTTTTCATTCTGCAATTTTAAGCATAGTGATTTAAAAACATCAAAGGTTTCAGACTTCTCACATAGAAAGGCAACTCAGGTATATCTGGAGTAATCATCGACCATTAAGAATATATAGCGTTTACCTCCAAGACTTTCCATTTTTGTTGGACCCATCAAGTCCATGTGAACTAATTGTAGCACACGGTCAGTAGTAGCTGCATTTACCTTCTTGTGTGAGATACGAATTTGTTTTCCAATTTGACACGAACCGCACACTCTTTTTGACATTTCTTTCATCTTAGGTATTCCTCTTACCACTTCATATTTGGACAGAGTAAATAATTTCTTGTGATTCACATGTCCAAGACGTTGATGCCAAAGATCTGCAATGTCGAAAGAGGCACTGTTACATTTCAGTTTATGTGAAGTTTCAATGACATAGCAATTATCAGATGTTCTAGATCCATAACATATAACATTACCATCATGATCTAGAATAGTACAATCATTTTTGGAGAATTTTACCTCAAAATCTTCATTACAAAATTGACTGATGCTCAGTAGATTTGCTTTCAAGCCCTTAACATAAAGAACATTTTCGAGAATATGAATCCCTGGAGTACTTACCTTTCCTTTACCTATTACCTTTGATGAATTACCATCTCCAAATGTCACAACTCCCCCTTCATGTTTTTCAAGATTAGAAAATGACGACTTGTCACTTGACATATATCTTGAACGGCCACTGTCTAAATACCAGAAATTAGAATTTAAAGCTTTTAAGGCTGTATGCACAACATAACATTTCAAATCACTTTTCTTGACCCATATGGCCTTTGTTTTCATCCCATAAATGAAAGCAGTTCTAGGTTTTTGCAAAAATTTGCAATGAGGTCGAATATGCCATAAAATGCCGTAATGATAGCATGTCGAAACAAACCCTTTTCTACTCACCTTTTGTTGAGGGGTGTGACTAAAGTTTACCTTTGGTGTCGTCAAAGATTCACCAGTTTGTTGATTCAACTTCAATTTGGAAGGATTCATCCAGGATTGCTTTGAAAATGCGATTGATGACTTCATGTATTCTTCCTTTTGTATACCTGCAGAAACAAAAACAGTTTTATTATTATTTGAATTACTAGTATATCCAACACCATACCTGTCTTTTCCAGAGATCTGAGCTTTTAGAATCTCGTCCAGTTTGTTCTTCCCTTTTAGAAATGTAACTTCCTTATGCAATCGCTCTAATTCGATTTCATCAGCCTTCATTTTATTTTTCGCATTGTCAAGTTGTTCAGAAAGGTCTTTGACACGTTCAAGCTCCAATTTGTACTTCTCTTCAAATTGAATTCTTTCTGGTTCAATTTCTTTGAGTCGTTGAAGTAGTCT
Organism: Typha angustifolia; assembly: GCF_048772165.1. Lineage (NCBI taxonomy): Eukaryota > Viridiplantae > Streptophyta > Magnoliopsida > Poales > Typhaceae > Typha > Typha angustifolia. The sequence continues at coordinate 5,463,260 of NC_133248.1, forward strand.
AAGATTGCTTTTCTTGAGTTTAAACGACTAGAGGTACAAGTCATTATATGCCTTTTGAATTTCAGATTCATCTTCCTCAGCTGGTAGCATATCAAGATCATCTATACTATCAGTATCATCAACAGAGTCAGTATTAAGCAGAGAAGAGGCAAAGGCTACAAAGTTTTCTTTGTCTTTTTCAGAATCATCATTAGATTCATCTGAATCATCCCAAGTAACTTTCATAGCTTTGCCCTTTCTCTTAAGACGATTAGGGCATTCTTGTGCGATGTGTCCAAAACTAGAACATTCAAAACATTGAACTTTATTCTCAGAATTCTTATTTTTCTGTTTGACATTGTTGTTGCTACCACCTGTATTCGAAGTCACAGTATTCTTCTTTTTCACAAAAGCTTTGCCTTTTTCAAATTTTTCAGTATTCAACTTGTTTGGCTTCCGAAAGAATTTATTGAACTTTTTGACAAACATAGCCAACATCTCAACATCTAAATCACCTTCATCTTCAGACTCCTCCAAATTTTGTTCAACAGTGGATAAAGCCATCCCTTTGGACTTCCTTAGTTTTGAAAGACTGGACTCAAATATTTGTAGATTTCCTACCAATTGTTCAATTTTCATAGAGTCGATGTCCTTACTTTCCTCAATAGCTGTAACTTTTGCCTGAAACCTTTCTGGAAGAGACCTAAGGATCTTACGGACAATTCTGTTTTCAGGTATTTTCTCTCCTAGATTGAAACTGGAGTTGACTATATCACTCAGCTTTGCATAGAACTCATTAAATGTCTCATTCTCCATACGTAGAGTTTCAAAACTAGTAGTCAACCTCTGAAGTTTCGAAAGTTTTACAGCCACAGTTCCTTTATGAGTTGTTTCTAAGATCGTCCAGGCTTCTTTTGCTATTTCACAAGTAGAAATTCTTTTAAATTCTTCCGAGGAAACACAACTAAAAATTGTATTTATTGCTTTGCTATTCCAGCCAACTTTTTCATAATCTGTCTTATCCCATGACTCAATCGGTTTCTCAACAAACTCCTCATTCACCATGTACATTGGTGGATCCAACCGTTCACAATGGCCATCCATACTCGCTCATCTATAGACTTCAAATAAGTTCTCATCCTAGCTTTCCAATATCCATAATTTGATCCATCTAAAATAGGAGGTCTAATAGATGATGGTCCATCTCTATGAAAATCCATGCCCATCTGATCTCTCTCAAAGAGTGAGAGAACCTGCTCTGATACCAATTAAAAAAAACCCTAGACACACGTATGTATCTAACCTTTAGGCAATAATATCGTTCGTTCGCTTAAGTAAAAGTCGGAAGAAATATTTAAAACGAAAGTAGAGATGAACGCCAAGATTTTAACGTGGAAAAACCCAAAACGGGAAAAAAACCACGGATGCAAACTCGGATTAAAACCAATCACTATGATAGTAGCAGTTACAAGACTGACTCACAAAACAACCCGTCGATCCAAACGACTTTGTTCCTCTCAGTCTTGATCGCTAGAACCCACGACTCACTGCTTCTTGTGATTGAAATCCAATCTCAGTAGCCCTCGAGATTGATCTTTCGTCTAGATAGCCCTTAAGACGAAAGATTAAATTCTTGTAGATGAGTGGAACCTTGTTAGTTGAAGAACCGATGTAGCCTCAAGAAGTCTCTCTCAATAATATTTCTTCAACCACCCTAGAGTTAGGGTTTCACAATCCTTATATATGATCTTCAAGATAGAGCCAAATCCGAGTCTTATCCGAACTCACGAAAATCCAATAAATTGCAAACTTCATAGGTGCGTTTGAAAGCGGCCCGGGTGCGTTCGAACGGTCTGACTTAATCTCAGGTGCGTTCGAACGGACCCAAGTGCGTTCGAACGCGATAGCTTGAATTCTTCAGGTTGCATTCGAATGCGTATGTGAACGCTGCTCTCGGTCTGTGTGAACACAGTACCCGCGTTAGAACGCGTTTGTGAACGCGCTGGCATTTGTGAACGCGGTGTGAACTCAACAGCTTTTCTCCAATAATTTTGCAATTCTTCAAACGAGAGATATTCTAAACTTGTATAAAGCTCATATACATGTAAAAATACACTTAAAATATTTTGTACACAATTGCCAACAATTAAAAAACTAACAATCTCCCCCTTTGGCAATTTGTGAAAAAACATCTAGTTTACAAGATATTATAAAGATTTCAAAATGAGCATTCAACAAGTCTAGAATATTTTGCACATCAAGCCCTGCAAATAAACATATACCAATCCAAGATCAAGTGAAAATAACTTGAAATGAATAAACAATTCAAACACAAGTTATCAATGGAGCATAAATTCAAAAGTACTTAAGCAGATAAAGTTCACAGGTACTTCAAGCAAAGTTCAAAAGTACTTAAGACTCTTATAAACTCCCCTTATGCTCATACTCCCCCTACACACCTAGACACCTAGACACTAACCTAGACACTAAGACACTCTCCCCCTTTTTGACACAAATGCCAAAAACTAGGAACTCGGAGGGAACTGACGATAAAGAATTGTCAACACGAAGTCGAGGTAGGTGACGAAGGCGGCCTTGGTTTCTTAGTAACTGAAGTTTTTTTTTTTTAGGCATTCTAGAGAAGGAAAAAAGTCGCAAGATTCAACATATGCCCAAAGAGTACAAAAAAAATAACAAGAAATCCAAAAATTCTAGAAACTATGAAGACCCTAAGTGAAATCCATCTTCCACTTAAAAATGCTAAGTTATCACGTTCAATCGCACAAAAAAAACATCAAGATATTAACTTTAACGTGATCAAAACTTGAAACCGCTCGAAATCAATCAAGATCAATAGACTTTGGAGATGCACTTCTAGAAATTCAAAATATATTCAAGATATAGAATATGACAATCAAATGAAATAAGTCATACACAGATCAATCAAGTCATCAAAAGCATATTATAATCAATTCTAATGCATCACTCAAAATTAAATTAATCTTGATTGATCATAATGATACGCATATGCAAGATGAGCATAGATAACATGAACAAATCTTCTTAAACAAACTTTCCTATATAAACAATGATGCAACATAGTAGTCAAACCGACTTAGTATTGAAATTTTGCACTTTTCGACTTATTCTCCATAACATAACATGAATTTTTCCTGTATTATTTTTTAAAAGAAAATAGGTGCAATGATGGCTTTCACACATGAGTAGGTAGCCCTTTTTTTGTAGTACAAATCAAATAAAGTGCAAGAAGAAATTCACATCTATCATTTTTTTTTGAATTTGCATGTAATGTACTGAGTCAAACTGGACTCGAAACAAGACGGCTTTCACACTAACTCATTGTAGCCCTTCTCATTGATCTTTTATGAACAAATTTTTGATGACTAAGCATGAGGTCAAACTGTACAAATCAAGGTTAATAGTGAGCAATTTAAAAAAATAATTCATAATATCATGCTCACTCAAGAATACACATACGTTATGAGTGCATTAAATTTGGTTTCATTATAATAGAAGTCGAGGGAGTGACAAAATCAAAATTGATACAATATACTACAAGATGACAATATTGACTATAATAACTCATAATCAAGAGAAAAATCATATTTTTATGTCAAGAGTATATTATTGAATCTAGGTGTGCATCAATTTTATTTTATGACAAAAACTCTTAACAAATCTGAAACTAAAACCAAAGAAAATTTCAGAGTTAAAGAAAACCTAAAAAAAACGAAACGAAAGAAACTCGCAAACTAAAAAGAACTCAAATCCCAATAAAATTAGTCCAAAGTACAAATCCCTAAAGAAGTACGAAGATACTCAAATCTCTGTAAATCCAAGGGTTTTTGTAAACAAATCACCCAACTGTTTCTCCGTCTCAACATGTTCTAGTGCTATTGTTTTGTCTTCAACTAACTCGCGTATAAAATGATGTCGGATATCAATATGTTTTGTACGCGAGTGTTGAACAGGATTTTTTGATATATTAATAGCACTCATGTTGTCACAATAAAGCACCATAGTATCTTGTTCAATGCCATAATCCTTGACCATCTGTTTCATCCATAGTAACTGAGAATAACTCCCTGCTGCAATGTACTCGGCTTTCGCAGTAGATAAAGATATCGAGTTTTGTTTCTTGCTGTGCCAAGCAACTAGATTGTTTCCAACATAAAAACATCCACCTGAAGTACTTTTTCTATCATCACATGAACCTGCCCAATCAAAATCCGTGTATCCCGATATGATAGCGCCCAAGTCATAAGTAAACCAGATACCTAAATCAACTATGCCACTGACATATTTTATGATACGTTTCACAGCAAACAAATGTGACTCCTTAGGTTCAGACTGAAACCTAGCACACACACCGACACTAAATGCAATGTCAGGTCTACTAGTAGTTAAGTAAGTACAAAAGGCTACCAATCATGCTCCTATACACTGTCTGATCAACACTTTTTCCTGACATGTCCTTACTTAGTTTGGTAGTTGTACTCATAGGAGTTCTAGCATGTTTTGCATTTTCTAAACCAAATTTAGTCACAAGATCCTTAGCATACTTGGTTTGAGCGATAAAAATTCCTCTCTCCAATTGAGTAATTTGAAGCTCTAAAAAGAACTTCAACTCACCCATCATGCTCATCTCAAAATGATTATGCATGAGATCTGCAAACTCCTTAGCTAATAATTAACTCATCGCCCCGAAAACAATGTCATCCATATATATTTGTGCCACAACTAAACTCTTGTTTTCACGTCTATTGAACAATGTCTTGTCCACTCCCCTTCGAGTGAACCTCGCATCCACTAAAAAGGTGGTCAACTTCTCATACCAAGCTCTTGGAGCTTGTTTTAGCCCGTAAAGAGCTTTTTTCAATTTAAAAACATGAGAAGGAAATTTTTGATTTTCGAAACCCTTAGGTTGTTCCACATAAACATCTTCATTCAGGATACCATTCAAGAAAGCACTTTTAACATCCATTTGAAACAATTTAAATTTTAAATGACAAGCAATGGCAAGCAGTATATGAATAGACTCTAATCTAGCAACAGGAGCAAATGTCTCGTCAAAATCTATACCCTCAACCTGAGTGTATCCCTGTGCTACTAGTCTGGCTTTATTTCGAACTATATTGCCATGTTCATCACTTTTATTCTTGTAAATCCATTTTGTTCCACTGACGTTCACATTCTTAGGTCTAGGAACTAAATACCAAACATCATTCCTAGAAAATTGCTCTAATTCCTCATGCATAGCATTAACCCAAGAATCGTCTAACAATATTTCCTTCACATTTTTAGGTTCAAAAGAAGATGTATAACAAGTAAATGATACCTCACTTTGGATTTGTCGTCTTGTCTTAATTGGTTCATTCACGTCTCCGATCACTTGTGACAGTAGATGATTTGATTTCACTCTAGCAGATGGTTCCGGTGTATTGCAGTCATTTTTGTTCATTTCAACTTTGTCCTCGTCCTGATTCTCAATTTCCAGATCAAGCTCCTTTCCTATTTCTTCGTAAAATGTATCTGCAGAAACAGAAATAGAAGTAGCTTTAGTTAAGTCAGTCGAGGATTCATCTATCATAACATTAGCAGATTCCATAACAGTAGAAGTGTCAAGATTAAGTACTTTGTAGGCTCTACTATTATTCGAGTACCCCAATTGAAAATCCATGCCTATCTGATCTCTCTCAAAGAGTGAGAGAACTTGCTCTGATACCAATTGAAAAAACCGCTAGACACACGTATGTATCTAACGTTCAGGCAATGATATCGTTCGTTCGCTTAAGTAAAAGTCGGAAGAAATATTTAAAATGAAAGTAGAGATGAATGCCAAGATTTTAACGTGGAAAAATCCAAAACGGGAAAAAAATCACGGATCCAAACTCGGATCAAAACCAATCACTATGATAGTAGCAGTTACAAGACTGACTCACAAAATAACCCGTCGATCCAAACGACTTTGTTCCTCTCAGTCTTGATCGCTAGAAACCACGATTCACTGCTTCTTGTGATTGAAATCCAATCTCAGTAGCCCTTGAGATTGATCTTTCGTCTAGATAGCCCTTAAGACGAAAGATTAAATTCTTATAGATGAGTGGAACCTTGTTAGTTGAAGAACCGATGTAGCCTCAAGAAGTCTCCTTCAATATTATTTCTTCAACCACCCTAGAGTTAGGGTTTCACAATCCTTATATATGATCTTCAAGATAGAGCCAAATCCGAGTCTTATCCGAACTCACGAAAATCCAATAAATTGCAAACTTCATAGGTGCGTTCGAGCGCGGCCCGGGTGCATTCGAACGGCCTGACTTAATCTCAGATGCGTTCGAACGGACCCAAGTGCGTTCGAACGCGATAGCTTGAATTTTTCAGGTTGCGTTCGAACGCGTTTGTGAATGCTGCTCTCGGTCTATGTGAACGTAGTACCCGCGTTCGAATGCGTTTGTGAATGCGGTGTGAACTCAACAGCTTTTCTCCAATAATCTTGCAATTCTTCAAACGAGAGATATTCTAGACTTGTATAAAGCTCATATACATGTAAAAATAAACTTAAAATATTTTGTACAGAATTGCCAACAATTAAAAAACTAACACCCTTCTTGTATTGAATTTCATAATCATACCGTAGAAGTTTTGTGACCCATCGATGTTGTGTCGGAGTGTGTATGCGCTGTCTCTTAAAGTATGGAAGGCTCCTTTGATTGGTTCGGATAATGAATCGTCTACCGATCAAATAAGGTCTCCACTTTATCACCATATGTAAAATTGCCAACATCTCTCTCTCGTAAGTTGATAGTTGCTAAGACTTTTATGATAAAGCCTTGCTAAGATAGGCAATGGAACGACTTTCTTGCATTAGTACAGCTCCTATGCCAACACTTGACGCATCATATTCCACAATAAATTCTTTGGTGAAGTCCGGTAGCATTAGAACAGGTGTGATCGTCATTATTGTTTTTAATTTTTCAAAGGCTAAAGTGGCTTCATCCGTCTATCTAAAAGAATCTTTCTTCGACAAAGAAGTGAGAGGAGCAGCGATCTTGCCATATTCGACATGAATTATCGATAATAACTAGTTAGTCCCAAAAATTCTCTCAATTCGGTGGTAGTAGTAGGAATAGGCCAAGCGATCATATATACAACCTTTTGAGGATCCGCTGCTACACCATCCGCTGAAATGATGTGGCCTAAATACTCCACCTTTGGTACTCCCCATAGGCACTTGAACTTCTTGATCGTCAATTGGTTTTGCTCCAACAAATTCAGCACGTTCTCCAGATGCCGCCAATGATTCAATTTAGTCCTATTATACACCAAAATATCGTCAAAAAATACCAAGACATACCTTCGTAAGAGAGGCCGAAATATATCATTCATGAGGCCTTGGAAGGTAGCTAGAGCATTGGTGAGACCAAAAGACATCACTCGGAACTCGTAATGCCTGTCCGGAGTCCGAAAAGCAGTTTTATGCACATCCGTCGGGTGAACTCTAATTTGATGATACCTGTCCCTCAAGTCAAGCTTACTAAATATAGTCACCCCTACATGCTCATCCAGCAACTCCTCGATAACTAGAATGGGATACCCGTCCTTGACGGTATTAGCGTTTAGTGCTCAGTAGTCGACACATAAACGCCATGTCCCATCCTTTTTTCGCACCAAAAGCATGAGGGATGAGTATGAGCTATGACTTGGTTATATGAGGCATTGCTCCAACATCTCGACTACCATCTTTGAGAGTAGTAGGGCATATAGCACGTACATCCGCTTGTATCTCCTCTCGCAGCCCCAAAACAAATGTACTCATCAATATCCATTCGGGTCACGGTGGCTCATAATGACTACTAACTCTTTCAAACTCAGGTTGGTACTCCAATACGGTAGTCCTTTGAACCATCTTGCTTAATGTGGTAGTAAAATCTTCATATGTCGCTATCTCGAATCTGCGTGTAATCCTCCTACAAAAAGCAGCCCAACTGATAAATCTACCATCATGAATTATCGATCTATACCAATGCAATGCCGTTTCTGGAGGTGAAAGCTTGCCATCTGGACTTTTGCATCTTCCGTTGTACGTTGACAATCAAAATATTATTCAACTTGAAACACCCAATCGGTTGGATCACCGCGTTGGAATTTTGGAAAGTCCAAACGTGCAGTTCTCCCCCGAATAGTGTTGTTAGGTTCGCGAAAGATCCTAGGTTCAGGTCTAAACCTTTGTGCATGTTGATCACCTTCTCTAAATCCTCGAGCACGTTCATCACCATCTCTATAGGGATCAACCTCATCCTTATAGTGCCAATCATCCTCATCGATGAACCGCACCGGTGCCACACGCCTCTCGGGTTCCACCACCGCTGGTCTTGTGTTTTGTAATGGAGGTGGGGGTTGATGTGAATGCATATGTAGGAGGGGATAATTGACACTCGTATGATGCACCTAGACATGTGGGGTATTGGTTCTATGGGGTCCCATCGCTAGTCCTTCTTGAAACTCTACTTATCGTTGAGGAGATGATAAACCCAATCGATTCACGACATATTCCTTGAATTCATTGTGATCCTTTTGTATGTTGTTAACTTTATGCAACAATGTTTGGAATATGCCCTTTAGTTCATCCATATTTGAACCCATGGATGTTGGTTGACTCGGTCCTGCCGTGGCTACTCCAAAGGAATCGGCCTCCCGATTAGGATCATCGTGCATTGAGTCCTCTCTTGTCGGTGTGCTCTCCATAAGTCTCCTTATTGATATCATCTTTCTTATTTCAACCATTAATGGAGGTCTGAGGTTCGCCTGCTCAATACCAAATGGTAGGCTCTAATACCAATTTGTTAGGTTATGATACCAATTTGATAGGCTCTGATACCAAATTGATGAGCTCTAATACCAAATTGATAGGATCTGGAACCAAAAGATCGGCTACGGAACAATTCCTTAAGATCTGAATTTATTAAAGAAAGCAGTTCGTGCAACTGTGGAAAAATATTCGTCAGATATTCTCTGGTAGTCCAAACATTACGAGACCAATTGGGTTTGATCTGTAACTTCCTAATCTACAACTTTTATATTTACGACCTTCGCAGATTTAAATTGTAGTAGGGACGAAAATACCAAATAACGTGGTGATGGTGGTGGTGATGGGTGGAGTGGATGTCAGGGTTATGGATGGGTATGGAGACGAGGGTGGATTGTGTAAGTGATTTAGGGAAGTAGACGAAGGGAACGAACTGGTCGAGATCCCAAAGAAGAGGGGTGACTCGACAGACGAGGGAGATTATAAGCTAGGAGAAACCTTACTAACGGTAGATGTGGAAGGATGGTGAAGAGGGAGGAGGGAGGAGTCTAGTGAGAAGATAGGAGGCAAGAAATCAAGAATCCAATAGCATTATAAAGTTGGTTACCAGCCACATATTTATAGAGGCTAGCCAACAAGTCCTAAAACAATATGAAATCCTAATTCTAGAGGATTCCCGTCGATCGCGTTTGAACGCACTCAAAAAGCCCCTTCTCTAGATTTGTAAATGCGATACTGGCGTTCACAAGTCGTTCGAATGCGGGCATTCACAAACGTGTTCACAAGGCGTTCACAAATGCGGGAGTTCACAAACGCGAGCCTTCACAAGGCGTTCACAAGGTGTTCACGAGGGTTCACAAGCGTTCGAACGTGACTCCACCTGCGTTCGAATGCGACCTATAGGAATTTTATTTTAATGAAAATAAACACCTAATGCAATAAGAAAAGATCGTAACTAAGTGTATCAATATCTCAGAGTTGCATGTGGCCAGGATTGAGATGGGATGTGAGGAGTTTTGTCAGTGCTTGCGAAGTCTGTCAAAGGGCTAAAGCAACCACCTTGAAAACGGCCGGATTACTACAGCCTTTACCTATACCAGACCGTGTTTGGGAGGACATTTCTATGGACTTCATAGAGGGTCTTCCTCTGGTACATGGTTGTTCTGTTATCTTTGTGGTGGTTGACAGATTGAGCAAGTATGCACACTTTTCAGCATTGTCACATTCGTTTTTAGCAAAGACGGTGGCTGAAATTTTTGTTAGAGATATTGTTCGATTACATGGCATGCCACGTACGATTATCTCAGATCATGATTGTGTATTTATGAGCGAATTTTGGATCGAGTTTTTCTGATTGCAGGGGACTCGATTAAACTTCAGTTCGGTCTACCATCCATAGACGGACGGCCAAATCGAGGTGGTTAATCGAGGCATTGAGCAGTATTTGAGGTGCTTTGTTGGAGAGATGCCGAGACGATGGTTGGAGTTCTTACCGTGGGCGGAGTGGTCTTATAACACCACCTACCATAGTAGCATTGGCATGACTCCATTTAAGGTGGTGTATGGACGCACGGCTCTGATGTTACGCGCTTATGATCCAGTGGCATCGGTAGATAGGACGGAGGTGGACTTAGCATTAATGGATAGAGACGCCACATTGAGTAGGTTGTGTGCTCATCTTAACCTTACTCAAAACCGCATGAAACAAGTTTATGATTGTAGCCATAGGGAGTAGGAGTTCAACATCGACAGTTGGGTATTTGTGAGGGTGCAACCGTATCGACAGGTTACCTTACGTCCGATGCAAAACCAAAAGTTAGCACATTGCTACTTTGGTCCGTTTCGACTGTTGGAGCGTATTGGTCCAGTTGCATATTGTTTGGAGCTATCAGAGGGGTTGAGAGTGCAACCTGTCTTTCATGTTTTATTGTTGAGAGAGTGCATTGGAGATCATGAGATTGCTGGATTAGTTCTACCGGAGCCATTGGAAGAGAGAGAGAGATCATAGAGCTAGTTCGAGTACTTGCTAGACGCCGATGACGACATGGCACCAGATGGAGATTCTAGTTGAGTGGCTTGGCAAGCCATTTGATGAGGCGACATGGGAGTTGGAGACTGATATCTTGGAGCGTTTCCCCGACTTTTCACCTTGAGGGCAAGGTGGGGGAAGCGTGGTGGGTTGATACACTTAGTTAGAATTTTTTCTTATTGCATTAGGTGTTTATTTTTATTAAAATAAAATTTATGTAGGTCGCATTCGAACGCAGGTGGGGTTGCGTTCAAACACCCTTGTGAATGCCTGCATCAGGTTCGCAAATGCAGAGAACACATATTGTGCATTCGAACGTCTGTGTATTCGCAAATCCAAAGAAGGGGCTTTTTGAGTGCGTTCGAACGCGATCGATGGGAATCCTCTCGAATTAGGGTTTCATATTGTTTTAGGACTTGTTCGCTAGCCTCTATAAATATATGGATGGCAGCCAACTTCTCTAGACTTCTGCCTCCTCCCTCTTAACCATCCTTCCACATCTACCGTTGGCAAGGTTTCTCCTCGTTTCTAATTTTACTTGACTGTCGAGCCACCACTCTTCTTTGAGATCTGAACCACTTTATTCCCCTCGTCTACTTCCCTTAATCACTTCCACAATCCACCCTCATCTCCATACCCATCCATAATTCTCATATCCACTTCACCCGTCACAACCACCATCACCCACGTTATTTCGTATTTTCGTCCCTGCTACAGTTTGAATCTGCAAAGGATATAAATACGAAAGTTGTAGATTAGGAAGTTACTGATCCAACCCAATTGATTTAGTAATTTTATAACTATCGGAGAATATTTGAAAAATATTTTCCCACGATTGCGCGGTCTGCTTCTCACAATAAATTTAGATCTTAAGGAATTGTTCCGTAGCCGATCTTTTGGTTCCAAATCCCATCAGTCTCCCACCACGACTATGCCGTCTCTAATCTGCTTGTCTGGCCTATCTCCCTAGACCCTTAGGAAAGGCCCCCTTCTTTCTCTTCTTTTCCTCTCCTTTATACCTAAATATTTTTCATTGAGATCGAGATCACATCAGTGGTATTAGAGCCACCGATTCTCAGACTCATGACCACCACAAGAGTAATAGCCAATTGACGCACTGCAATGGAGGTACCATGGAGACCAAACCTAATACGCCCTCAACGTCGGTGGGTAGAGCGGCTACGAGCACGAGCGCGACCTCGACTAGTTCGGCGCCTAATGTGGATCCAATCTTGGTCTCCCTCTTCCAACAAATGATAGATCTACAACACACGCAGTAGGAGGAGATGAGAGGCATGAGGGAAGAGTTGTAGAACCTCGCAGCCACCATGCGAATGATAGAAATTCCAGCGCCAATAAATCCAACTGCGATAGTGTTGTCTCAACCAGGAGCTAGGGCAACCCTGAGGGAACCTCGCAGCCACCATGCGAATGATAGAAATTCCAGCGCCAATAAATCCAACTGCGATAGTGTTGTCTCAACCAGGAGCTAGGGCAACCCTTGCCCATAATAAACCTTGTTGCCACCACCCAATGGCCCTAGAAGATCTTACCAAGGTCCCTATGATCTACCAAGGGGCGCGAAAGTGGGCGCATCCAGATCTAAATCCCAACTGCGCTGAGGTAGATATAGGTTGGCCGAATCGGGATGATCCTAGTTGGCACCATGAGTGAGATGATTGAAGGCGTCGAGAAAGCGATGTACCGATTCTACATCCTCCTAACATTGGACCTAAATTCGTGTATGATGCAGGGTGTGATAATCCTATGCGAGGAAGAACAGCGAGGTTTGAGTTCCCTAAGTTCAAAGGAGGTAATCCTTTGGATTGGATTTTTCGTGCTGAACAATTTGAAGGAGGCAAGGCAAACTCAACCAATAATAATTTTGGTTGCCCTACACATACTTTTATAGGCTAACCAACAACTCAATCTTATCCTAAAACACAATCTTATCCTAAAACTCAATCTTATCCTAAAACTCAATCTTATCCTAAAACTCAATCTTATCCTAAGGTAAATCCAAACTCGAGACGATGTCGGTGAAGTCCGAATCGTATCAGCAGCCACCATGCGAATGATAGAAATTCCAGCGCCAATAAATCCAACTTTATGTACCAAGGAACAATGGAAGATGCTAAGGTGTTGTTGGCATGCTTCCACTTGGAAGGCGCAACATTACATTTGTATCAATCCGTGAGCGCACACCAAGTGTTCGGTGGATGGTCAGTGTTCGTAAATGCCCTATCTAGGTGCTTTGGAACCGAGGGCTTTGAGGATTACAACACCACTCTATCAAAGCTTGTCCAAAAGACGTCATTGCTTACTAGGAGGAGTTTGAACGAATCAGTAGTTGATCACGACCACAATGGCCACAAGATATCCTAATCAACACTTTTATTTCTGGGTTATGCGAGGAGGTCCGGGCTCATGTACTTTTTCTACGACCTAGGACCTTGAGCGAGGTCTTTGAAGATGCAATTAGGATGGACCCAAAGCATCAAGCCTTGAGGAATGCTAACAAGCTCGGCTGGAACAATAGGTTTATGCCACGGGCAACCAGGGCAATTGGCGCGTCGAGTATGACTACTAGAGCACCAGCGACCATAATAGGGCTGTCGGCCATTCCAAGGCTTGTTCTAGGAGTATGAGGAGGTGGAGCATCCCCCGGGGTCCGTACTCCTACACCTGCATAGGTGGAAGAGCGACGAGCTAAGAGGTTATGTTTCGATTGCGACAAGAGGTTCATCTCGGGCCATCGTTGTGCTAAGGTGACGGGCAGCATTGTGTTGATCGATGGGCATGGGTATGACACGGAGGAGCTTGGTGGTGATGACTTGGTGTTTAAGGAGGTTAGGGAGGAGACATATGGGGAGCTAGAGGAAGAGGTACCGGCTGAGATATCCATGCATGCTTATTCTGGCATGAGCGCCCCAAAGACCCTACGAGTGGACGATCTAGTCAAGAAACAGTATGTACGCCTCTTGATTAACACAAGAAGCTAATACATTTAGTTAGGATCTTTTCTTATTACATTAGTTGTTTATTATCATTAAAATAAAATTACTGTAAGTTACGTTTGAATGCCCTTGTGAATGCCTACATCAGGTTCGCAAATACAGAGGACGCAAAAAGTGCGTTTGAACATGGTCGGGTGCATTCGAACATGGTCGGGCACGTTCGAATGTTTGCATCACGTTCGCACATACAAAGAATGTCTTTTGTGCGTTTAAATGCGATCGGGCCAGTTCGAACGCGATTGGCGGGATTGCACTAAGATTAGGGTTAGTTATTGTATTAGGGCTTATTGGCTAGCCTCTATAAAGGTATGGATGGCAGTCAAATTCATTATGCTATTGAATTATTGATTTTTTGCCTCCTATCTTCTTTTTATTCTCTTTCTCTCCTCCATCTTCACCAACCTACCACCTCTACTGCTGACTAGGTCTCTCCTAACTTCTAATTTCTCTCGTCTGTGGATTCCTCCCTCCTCTTTGGTATCTCGACCACTTCTCCCTTCGTCTATATCCCTTAACCACATCCACTATCCACCTTCATCTCTATACCCATCCATAACCCTAACATCCAGTCCACCCGTCACCACCATCATCACCCGTGGTCTTTTGTGTTTTTGTTCTAGTTACAGTTCAAATTTGCAAAGGGCGTAAATACAAAAATTATAGATTAGGGAGTTACGAATCTAATTCACTTTGTTTCGTAATTTTTTAACTACGAGAGAATATGTGGTGAATATTTTCCCATAGTTGTTGCAGACTGATTCCTATAATAAATTCAGATTATGAAGGAATCATTCCGTAGCCTATCTTTTAGTACTGTAACCCATCAATTTGGTATCAGAGCCAAGCGAATCTCAGACCTCCATAAATTATCGAAACAAGGAAGATGACATCAATAAGGAGACTAATGGAGAGCACACCGACAAGGGAAGACTCAACCCACGACAACCCTAATCGTGAGGCCGATACCTTTGGAACGACTACGGTAGGACCGAGTCAACCAACATCCATGGGTGTGAATATGGGCTTGGCAGATGAACTTATGAGCATGTTCCATACATTGTTGCATAGAGTTGACGTAGTGCAAAATGATCACAATGATTCAAAGGAATATGTCATGAACCAATTGATTTCGTCATCTCCTCAATGAAGATCGGTACCTCAAGAAGGACCAGTAGTGGGACCACACCGATCTGATACCCCACAGGTCCGGGTGCGACATGTTAGTGTCAATAATCCTATTTTACCTATGCCTACACATCATCCCCCACCTTTGATATAAAACCCAAGACCGGCGATGGTGGAACCCGAGAGGCGTGTGGCACCGGTGCGCTTCGTCAATGAGGAGGATTGGCACTTTGAGGATGAGGTTGATCCCTTTGGAGATGGTGGTGGATGTGCTCGAGGATTTAGAGAAGGAGATCAACATGCACAAATGTTCAAACCTGAACCAAGGATCTTTCGTAAACCCGACAATGGTATTCGGGGGAGAATCGCATGCTTAGACTTTCCAAAATTCCAAGGCAGTGATCCAACGGATTGGGTGTTTCAAGTTGAACAATACTTTCATTATTAAGGGACAGCAGCGGAGGATGCAATGGTCCAAATGGCAAGCTTTCACCTCCAAGGAATGGCATTGCATTGGTATAGATTGGTTATTCAGAGTGGAGAATTTACCGGTTGGGTGTTTGTGAGGTAGTAGGAGTTCGACATCGGTAGTTGGGTGTTTGTGAGGGTGCAACCGTATCGACAGGTGACCTTACGTCCGATGCGAAATCAAAAGTTAGCACATCGCTACTTTGGTCCGTTTCGGGTGTTGGAGCGTATTGGTCCGGTTGCATATTGTTTGGAGTTGCTAGAAGGGTCGAGAGTGCATCCTGTCTTTCATGTTTCATTATTGAGAGAGCGCATTGGAGATCATGAGATTGTTGAATCGATTCTACCAGAGCCATTGGAGAAGATAGAGATCGTAAAGTCAGCTCAAGTATTTGCTAGACGCCGATGACGACATAGTACCAGATTGGAGATGGAGATTCTAGTTGAGTGGCTTGGCAAGCCATCTGATGAGGCGACATGGGAGTTGGAGACTGATATCTTGGAGCGTTTCCCTGACTTTTCACCTTGAAGGCAAGGTAGGGGAAGCGTGGTGGGCTGATACACTTAGTTAGGATCTTTTCTTATTTCATTAGGTGTTCATTTTCACTAAAATTAAATTCCTATAGGTTGCGTTCAAATGCAGGTGGAGTCGCGTTCGAACGCTTGTGAACCCTTGTGAATGCCTTGTGAACGCCCGCGTTTGTGAACGCCTTGTGAACACGTTTGTCAACGCCCGCATTCAAACAACTTGTGAACGCCTGTGTCGCGTTCGCAAATCTAGATAAGGGGCTTTTTGAGCGCGATCGAACGCGATCGGGTGTGTTCGAACGCGATTGGGCACGTTCGAACGTGATCGACGAGAATCCTCTAGAATTAGGATTTCATATTTTTTTAGGATTTGTTGGCTAGCCTCTATAAATATGTGGATGGCAACCAACTTCATAATGCAATTGGATTCTTGATTTCTTGCCTCATATCTTCTCTTTAGACTTCTCCCTCCTCCCTCTTCACCATCCTTCCACCTCTACCATTGGCAAGGTTTCTTCTCGCTTCTAATCTCTCTCGACTATTGAGCTACCCCTCTTCTTTGGGATCTCGACCGCTTTGTTCCCTTCATCTACTTCCCTTAATCACTTCCACAATCTACCCTTATCTCCATACCTATTCATAACCCTAACATCCACTCCACTAGTCACCACCACCACCACCCACGTTATTCCATATTTTTGTCCCTTCTATAGTTCGAATATATGGAGAGCGTAAATAAAAAAGTTGTAGACTAGGAAGTTACGAATTCCACCCAATTGGTTTCGGAATTTTTTGACTATCGGAGAATATCTGACAAATATTTTCCCACAGTTGCGCGGACTGCTTCCTATAATAAATTTAGATTTTAAGGAATTGTTCCGTAGCCGATCTTTTGGTTCCAGATCCGTTCAATTTGGTATTAGAGCCTATCAGACTCGAATATACATGCATCGATATTTAAACTTGGATATCTTCCTCCGCATTCTCCTCAACGGCCTCCACATGGACCTCCTCCAGACACTCTGTATCATCAACAACCTCATCATCCTCCTTGGGATAGTCGATGAGCATCACACTCCTGATCGATTTGGAACACCGATGATCGGGGGTGAAACGTTCATAGCATCGAAAACAAAGACCCTTCGCTTGAGACACTCCTAAAGTGTATCTATGCTGGAGACGACATCAGTGAAGTCCGAATCGTATCACTAAGTTCATCCGCCAAGCCCATATTCACACCCATGGATGTTGGTTGACTCGGTCATACCGTGGTCACTCCAAAGGAATCAGCATCGCGGTTAGGGTTATCGTGGGTTGAGTCTTCCCTTGTCGTTGTGCTCTCCATTGATCTCCTTGCTGATGTCATCTTTCTTATTTCCACCATTAATAGAGGTCTAAGGTTCGCCTGGCTCTGATACCAAATTGATGGGTTCAACGGTACCAAAAGATAGGCTATGGAACAATTCCTTCAAGATCTGGATTTATAATTGGAATCAGTCCATGCAACCGTGGTAAAATATTCACAAAATACTTTTTGATAGTCAAAAAATTACGAAACTAAAAGAATTAGATCCATAACTCACTGGTCTACAATTTTCATATTTATGTCCTTCGAAGATTTGAACTACAACTAGGACGAAAATATGAAATAACGCGGGTGATGGTGGTGGTGACGAGTGGAGTGGATGTTAGGGTTATGGAGGGTAATGGAGATGAAGGTGGATGGTGGATATGGTTAAGGGATATAGACGAAGGGGAAGAAGTGGTCAAGATCCCAAAGAAGAGAGAGGACTCGACAGATGAGGGAGATTAGAATTTAGGAGAGACCTTGCCAATAGTGGAGGTGGAAGGATGGTGAAGAGGGAGGAGGGAGAGAGAATAGAAAGAAGATAGGAGGCAAGAAATCAATAATCTAATAGCATTCTAAATTTGGCTACCATCCACACCTTTATAGAGGCTAGCCAATAAGCGCTAACAACAATAACTAACCCTAATCCTAGTGCAATCCCATCGATCGCGTTCGAGCGCACCCAATCCCGTTCGAACGCATAAGACGTTTTCTGTATGTGCGAATACGATGCAGGCGTTCAAACGCACTTTTCGCATCCTTTGTATTTATGAACCTGATGCCAGCGTTCACAAGGGCGTTCGAATGCGACCCTCTTGCGTTCGAACACGACCTATTGAAATTTTATTTTAATGAAAATAAATAACTAATTTAATAAGTAAAGGTCCTAACTAAATGTATCACTTACCCTAAGCCCTTCCATCACCCATAATCGTTCCACCACCACTTATCCATTGGTGCCTCCCCATTATCGCCGGTCTACCACCACCCATCATCACCTAGGATCTTGTGCCTCTATCCACGGATCCATAGACAAACTCCCTGACGTTTGTCTACTTCTTAGACAATATCTCGAGATCCCACCGTCCAATTTTCCTAAAACTAGGTTTGTTCGAGAGCTCTTTTCCAGATTTTGTCCAGATCTGAAAATGTGATAGATCGAACCTTAGCCTAGGAGGAGATCGTATCAATTTGGTATTAGAGCCACCGTTTCTTGGACACGTGCTTCCTATGACGACAACCAGAGCCATGGCTACACGGCGAAATGAGGAAGACAAGATTTTCCCAATAGAGGAGGGGAAAATGATTGCGGGAACTTCTACCTACGGAACCACCCGACCAAATCTGAATACGGAAGAGCCTAGCATTCAAGCCATGATCGGGTCTCTTTCTGAGCAAATAGCCATCAATAACTAGATAATGATGGAGATAATGTGGGAAATACGGGCGACAAGGGAAGCCATGGCGAACGGAAATGCACCACCAAACCCATGACGCGAGTCCACCCCTATGAACCCGCTTGATACGATTCAGACTTCACCGACGTCGTCTCGAGCATGGATTCACTTTAGGAGTGTCTTTGTTTCTTGCTTTAAAATTTAATTTCTAAGAAAAATAAGTTTTCTGTAAGTCACGTTCGAAGGCGGGTAGAGTGAGTTCGAACACGGTTGTGAATGAGGTTGTGAACGTGGGTGAAGAGTGTGCATTCTCAATTCGAAGATCCAGAGAAGTGGGAAACAGGCGCGTTTGATCGCGCGTTCGAACGCCTGCAGCTCGTTCGAACGCCTGCATCGCATTCGCAAATCCAGAGAAGAGCGAACTCGGTGCGTTCAAACGTGATCTGGCGCGTTCGAACGCGATCGCGAAATTGTATTGTTTAGGGTTAATTTTGAGATGTTGGTTAGCCTCTAAAAGGATGTGGATGCAACTAGAGGTCATTATTGATTATTAAGAATTGAGTTTTGCCTTGCCTCCTTCGTCTTCTTCACTCCCGTTCTCTCAATCCCCGGCGACGCCGCTTCTAACCTCCCTCGACCGACCAATCACCCTAGTCCCTTAGGGGTGGCCCTCTCCTCCCCCTTCTTCCAATCTATCCAACACTTGCTCTAACCCTTCCATCAACCATCACCCTTCCACCACCACTTTTCACCGGTGCCACCCCATTAACGCCGGTCCTCCACCAACCACCATTACCTAGGGTCACGTGCCTCTATCCATGGATCCTAAATAGACCACCTTGACTTTCGTCCACTAATTATACGATGCCTCGAGATCCCCACGTCCGATTCGCCTAAAACTAGATTTGTTGGAAAGCTCTTTTCTGGTGCTACAACATATCCAAATTTCCCATTGATCTGATGGCGACATATTTCGAAATCTTATTTCAAAGTTCCATGCTAGATTCAGTCCAGATCAGAGAATTTAAAGAGATCAAACCTTAGCCTAAAGGGAGATCGTATCACCGCTGCCACCGGTTCAGAATTTACACCAACAAGAGCCTCTGCTGCTACCACCCTACGAGTAGAGACAAGCAAGGATGGTTTCACCAAGCCCAGTTGCAGGTGAGCCCATCCGATGAGTGAACCACTATGCACGTGGGCGTGTTACGATCCTTCCTCGGCTATAGGCTCTGATACCAGATTGATACGAACCCTCTTTTGGTGCTATGGCTCTGATTCAAGATTAATACGATCTTGCACGAAACTTTGAGATCAGATCCCGAAATATCCCGCCGTTGGATCGTTGTGAAATTTTGATATGTTGTAGACCCGGAAAAGAGCTTTCCAACGGATCTAGTTTCAGGCGAATCGGAGATGGGGATCTCAAAATATTGTTCGTTTAGTGGACGAACGTCAGGATACTCTGTTTTGGATTCCGTGGATGAAGGCACGAAATCCTAGGTAATGGTGGATTGTGGAGGGCCGGTGTTGATGGGGTGGCACCGGTGTAAAAGTGATGGTGGAAGGGTTATGGATGATGGAAAGGTTAGGGATAGCGATGGATAAATTGGAAGAAGGGGGAGAAGAGGGCCACTCCTAAGGGACTAGGGTGATTGGCCTGTCGAGGGAGATTAGAAGCGGCGTCGCCGGGGAGATTGAGGGAACGAGAGCGAAGAAGATGAAGGAGGCAAGGCAAACTCAATTCTCAATATTCAATCCTAATTTTGGTTGCCCTACACATACTTTTATAGGCTAACCAACAACTCAATCTTATCCTAAAACACAATCTTATCCTAAAACTCAATCTTATCCTAAAACTCAATCTTATCCTAAAACTCAATCTTATCCTAAAACTCAATCTTATCCTAAGGTAAATCCAAACTCGAGACGACGTCGGTGAAGTCCGAATCGTATCAATCCACCACGCTTCCGCAACCTTGTCCTCAAGGTTTGAAATTTGGGAAGCGATCCATGATGTCTGTCTCTAGCTCCCATGTAGACTCGTCAGTAGGTTTGCCCAGCCACTCAATCAGCACTTCAGTCTCTAATCTGGATCCTTGGCGTCTTCTCCTACGACTTAGGACTCGAACCGGCTCATTGGAGCCATCTTCCTCCATTGGTTCGGGTAAGGTCGAACCCACTACATGGTTAGGCTCGATCTGGGCCTTCAATGCCGAGACATGGAAGACGGGATGTATCCTGGTTCCTTCAGGTAGGTCCAATCGGTAAGCTACTGGACCGATTCGTTGTAGCACTCGGTACGGACCATAGTACTTGTATCCCAACTTTTGGTTCAAAATGGGTCTCAATGTGGATTGTCGATACGGTTGAGCTCGAACGAACACCAATTGATCCACCTCAAATTCTCGCTCACGTCGGCCTTTGTCATGCGTTTGCTTCATGCGGTTTTGTGCTGTGGCTAGGTGAGTCTTGAGCCGTCTCAATGTTTCATCTCGATCAGCAAGCTCCAAGTCAAGCTCAGTCCTATCCGTCGCCGCGAGTCTATCGTAGGCACGCAAGACAGGGGGAGTGCGCCCATAAACCGCCTCAAATGGGGTCATGCCAATGCTTGAGTGATGAGCGGTATTGTATGACCACTCAGCCCAGGGAAGAAATTTGACCCAATCCTTTGGTCGATCCGCCACAAAGCATCGCAAGTATTGCTCTAGTCCACGATTCACCACCTCGGTTTGGCCATCCGTCTCGGGGTGATAAGCTGAACTAAGATTGATTTGAGTCCCTTGCAATCTGAAGAACTCGGACCAAAACTCACTTATGAAGATGCGATCCCGGTCTGACACGATCGTCCTAGGCATCCCATGCAAGCGTGCCACTTCCCGAACAAAAATTTCAGCAACCCTTTTTGCTGAAAACGGGTGAGACAATGTTATGAAATGTGCGTACTTGCTCAGTCTATCCACCACAACAAACACCACCGATTGTCCCCGAACCTCCGGCAGCCCCTCAATGAAGTCCATGGAGATATCCTCCCAAATACGCTCTGGTATAGGTAGTGGTTGCAGCAGCCCGCTAGGCTTGAGTGCCTCCGATTTGACTCGTTGGCAGATTTGACATTCACGCACATACTTCTTCACGTCCGTCTTCATCCCAGTCCAAGTACAGTTTTGGGCCAGCCGCTTGTAAGTACGTAATACCCCTTCATGACTTGCTATAGGAGTATCATGGAAGTGTGCCATCAATAGCCTCCGTAGCTCTTCGTTTCGGGGTACCTTGATTCGCCCGTGCTCTAGTACTAACCCATTGCGCTCCTCGTGCTCGGGGTTGCTTGAGGGGTTCTCTCTCAACTCCTCCATGAGTCGGACCAGATCACTATCCTCTTCACTGGCTCTCCGTAGATCTGAAAAGAAAGGAAAAGTGGGTGCCGAGAAAGAAGCGAGCCCCCTTTCTTTTGGAAGTTCAAGCAGCGGTTTACTTCCATCCAACAACACTCTCTGATCATCTCTCCAAAAAGTCAATGTGAGGCTTGTAAAATCAAAGGTCACGGGCCCCAAGCTCCGAAGCCATTGGGTCCCTAAAACAATATCGGCACCTTGCAAGGCCAATGGATAAAGATCCAATGTGAAAGTTTGGCCTTGCACCTTCAATTCTGCACCTCCACAAATAGAATCTGCTCGCAAGGTGGTGCCATCTCCAATCGTCACATCGAACCCTTCCGTGGGTTCCGACTCGAGCCCAATCTTCCTAAGGAGCCTCATGTCAATGAAGTTGTGGGTGGACCTAGTGTCAATCAAGATTCTCACTGTGGTTTTCTTGATTACACCGTTCACCCGCAAGGTCTTTGGCGCGGCTGTCCCCGAATAGGCGTCGAGGGAGATTTCGGCCTTCGTGTCCTCCACGTGTTGTTGCTCCTCAACTTCTTCTCCTCGATGTCCAGCCACATCTGCACCTTCAGCTGCCATGGGTGGAAGATCGTGGCCTTTTCCTTTGAGTTGTAGCTTGGCAGGGAGCTGCAACGTCATCACCGGTGACGAAGCTGTCGTGGTCGACTGTCGATTGACCGAGGAGAATGGTAGAAGATCGCTGGAGGCCATATGCGATTTCTTCTTAGTTGCCGACTCACGGTGGTTGCAAAGGGAGCTGGTGAAAGGCCGCCCAAGTGTCGAAATTCGCGGTTTCGGATCATCTCCTTCACCACCGATGAGGATTCCTGATGAGGGATATCCAGTGACCAGGTGTGGCGTAGCCAGCACTTCGCGATTTGTCGACAAGGTCTCCGGTGCATGGGAAGATGTGGAGGTTCCGAGGGCTGCTACAATGGTTGCAGATCTCATTGTAGTTGGTGGCAGTTCGTTGCGGCTGACCATAGGTCGAGGTGTAGAATCTCGCTCTTGCTGGATAGCCGAACTTTCCCCTATTTTTGTGATGAACGGGGAGGCCGTGGAGGATGTTGGGTATGTTGTGGAGGGTTCCCAATGCTGTCTTGTGATTGCCTTGCTTGTTGAAAAAGGTTTCGTCCATGCCCGTATTTCCTGCATCATCTCCATCATTATTTGCTTGTTGATGGCAATCTGTTTGGAAATAGACCCCAACATGGATAGAACGCTAGGTTCTTCCGTATTCCTATTAGATCGAGTGATCGTCATTGGAAGCGCTTGTCCGAGGAACGGTGGCTCTGATACCAGCTTGTTACGATCCTTCCTCGGCTATAGGCTCTGATACCAGATTGATACGAACCCTCTTTTGGTGCTATGGCTCTGATTCAAGATTAATACGATCTTGCACGGAACTTTGAGATCAGATCCCGAAATATCCCGCCGTTGGATCGCTGTGAAATTTTGATATGTTGTAGGCCCGGAAAAGAGCTTTCCAACGGATCTAGTTTCAGGCGAATCGGAGATGGGGATCTCGAAATATCGTTCGTTTAGTGGACGAACGTCAGGATACTCTGTTTTGGATTCCGTGGATGAAGGCACGAAATCCTAGGTAATGGTGGATTGTGGAGGGCCGGTGTTGATGGGGTGGCACCGGTGTAAAAGTGATGGTGGAAGGGTTATGGATGATGGAAAGGTTAGGGATAGCGATGGATAAATTGGAAGAAGGGGGAGAAGAGGGCCACTCCTAAGGGACTAGGGTGATTGGCCTGTCGAGGGAGATTAGAAGCGGCGTCGCCGGGGAGATTGAGGGAACGAGAGCGAAGAAGATGAAGGAGGCAAGGCAAACTCAATTCTCAATATTCAATCCTAATTTTGGTTGCCCTACACATACTTTTATAGGCTAACCAACAACTCAATCTTATCCTAAAACACAATCTTATCCTAAAACTCAATCTTATCCTAAAACTCAATCTTATCCTAAAACTCAATCTTATCCTAAAACTCAATCTTATCCTAAGGTAAATCCAAACTCGAGACGACGTCGGTGAAGTCCGAATCGTATCAGGGCGGGCAATACGAACTGGAATTGCGTCGAGTTAACCAAAATCGAAGGAGGGATCATGAACCATTCATGGTGCACCCTCCTCCGATTAGACAGGGATAGGGATATGATCCGGATTGAGACAACAGTATCCGTGGGCAAATCGTGCGTCTCAAATTTTCCAAGTTCAAAGGTGGTGATTCGATCGATTGGTTGTATAGGGCGGAACAATTCTTCGCATACCGGGGTATAGCGGAAGAATATAAGGTGACGCTTGCGAGCTTCCACCTTGAAGATGCGACGCTTCATTGGTTTTGAGCAGCCAATGCCCATGAGACGATTGAAACTTGGGCCGACTTTTACGCCGATGTCATAGTCGGGGTATGAAGACTTCGATGCTCTCATCTCAATGACGGTGTAGAGGACCACGATTGGGGCATACCAAAAAGAATTTGAGAGGATAAGTAGTCGATGCCAACCTTCATGGATGGATCAACAACTTCATAGCACCTTCATCTCTGGGCTGTGGGGAGACATACAAGCCGACATGAGGGCTTTAAGGCCTAGAATCTTAAAGGAGGTCTTTGAAGATGTAGCACTCATGGAAGACAAACATCGATCCATGAAGTTACACCTCAAACAGAACTAGACAAGCCAAAGAAGCCGCAATCCAGTTCAACCAACCATAGCGGCAGGAAATATTACCGGCGTACCAAGAAACGTTGCTGCAATGGTGCCTCCTTGAGCACCCCTGAAGCCCTCCCAAGATGTGAAGTACGCACCTAGAGATCCGGGTCGAGCACTCACACCTGCTCAAGTGGAGGAACGAAGAGCCAAAGGCATATGCTTTCGTTGTGATAAGAAGTTTTTACCTAGACATTGCTGCGCTAAACCGATGGGATCGGTGATGCTAATAGACGGATTGGAGGAGGTAGAGGATGAGATTACAGCTAAAGATGAAGGTGTGGCTAGACAGCAAGGAGGAGTAGCTGAGGAGCAACCCGTGGAGGACATGATAGCTGAAATCTTCCTCCACGCCTATTCAAGGATAGCCGCACCAAAGACTTTGCGGATAAACAGTGTAGTCAAGAAAACCACAGTGAGAATCTTGATCGACACCGGGTCCACCCACAACTTCATTGACAAGAGGCTCCTTAGGAAGATTGGGCTTGAGTCGGAACCCATAGAAGGGTTTAATGTAACGATTGGAGATGGCACCACATTGCAGGCAGATTTTATTTGTGGAGGTGTGGAGTTAAGGTGCAAGGTCAAATTTTCATATTGGATTTTTATCTGTTGGTCTTGCGAGGTGCCGACATTGCCTTGGGGACTCAATGGCTTCGAAGCTTGGGGTCCATAATATTTAACTTTACAAACCTCACACTAACATTTTGGAGGAATGACCGGAGAGTGTTGTTGGATGGAAATCAACGGCTGTTTGAACTTCCAAGCGAAGGGGATGTAAGTGAGCTCGCTTATTTCTCAGCACCCACTATTTCATTCTTCTTAGATCTGCAGAGGAGAGTTATTTTGGTCTGACTCTGATGGGTTATGGTACTAAAAGATAGGCTACAGAACGATTCCTTCAAGATCTGGATTTATTACAGGAATTAGTCCGCGCAATAGTGGGAAAATATTCACCAAATATTTTCCTGTAGTCCAAAAATTATGAAATATGTGGATTAGATCCGTTGCTCCCTGATCTACAATTTTTATATTTATGATCTTCATAGATTCAAACTGAAACTAGGACGAAAATATAAAATAATGCGGGTGATGGTGCTGGTGACTAGTGGAGTGAATGTTAGGGTTATGGATGGTAATAGAGATGAAGGCGAATGATGGATGTGGTTAGGGGATATAGACGAAGGGGAAGAAGTGGTCAAGATCCCAAAGAAGAGGGAGGATTCGACAGATGAGGGAGATTAGAAGGTACGAGAAACCTTGCCAAGGATAGAGGTAGTAGGTTGGTAAAGAGGGAGAAGGGAGAGAGAATAGAGAGAAGATAGGAGACAAGAAATCAATAATCTAATAGCATAATAAATTTGGCTGCCATCCACACCTTTATAGAAGCTAGCCAATAAGCCTTAATAACAATAATGAACCCTAATCCTAGTGCAATCCTATCGATCGCGTTCGAACGCACAAAAGACGTTCTCTGTATGTGCGAACACAATGCAGGCATTTGAACGCGCCCGACCATGTTCGAACGCACTTTTTGCGTCCTTTGTATTTGCGAACCTAATGCAGGCGTTCGCAAGGGCGTTCAAACGCGACCTACAGGAATTTTATTTTAATGAAAATAAACAAGTAATGCAGTAAGAAAAGATCCTAACTAAATTTATCAGACTCATGGAGGAGCTGAGAGAGAACCCATCGAGCCACCCCAAGCATGAGGAATGCAACGAGTTGGTACTCGAGCACGGGTAGATCAAGGTACTCACGGACGAAGAGCTACGAAGATTATTAATGGCACACTTCCATGATACTCCTATAGTAGGCCTTGAAGGGGTCTTACGTACCTACAAGTGGCTGGCCCAAAACTGTACATGGACGATGATGAAGTCAGACATGAAGAAATATGTGCGTGAATGCCAAATCTGCCAATGAGTCAAATCAGAGATGCTCAAGCCCAGCGGGCTATTGCAACCACTGCCTATACCGGAGCATATTTGAGAGGACATTTCTATGGAGTTCATTGAGGGGCTGTCGAAAGTTCGAGGATAATCGGTGATATTTGTTGTGGTGGATAGGCTGAGCAAATATACTCATTTCATAGCATTGACACACCCGTTTTCATTGAAAAAGGTTGCTGAAATTTTTGTTCAGGAAGTGGTGCACTTGCATGGGATGTTTAGGACGATCGTGTCAGACCAGGATTGTATCTTCATCAGCGAGTTTTGGTCCGAGTTCTTTAGATTGCAAGGGACTCGAGTCAACCTTAGTTCAGCTTATCACCCTGAGACGGATGGCCAAACCGAAGTGGTGAATCACGGACTAGAGTAATACTTATGATGCTTTGTGGCGGATCGACCAAAGGATTGGGTCAAATTCCTTCCATGGGCTGAATGGTAATACAATACAGCTCATCACTCTAGTATTGGCATGACCCACTTTGAGACGGTTTATGGGTGCACTCCCCCTGTCTTGCGTGCCTACGATAGACTTGTGGCGGCGGATCAGACCAAGCTCGACTTGGAACTTGTGGTTCGTGATGAAACGTTGAGATGGCTCAAGATTCACCTAGCATCAACCCAAAACTACATGAAGTAGACTCAAGACAAAGGTCGGCGTGAGCGAGATTTTGAGGTGGATCAATTGGTGTTCGTTCGAGCTCAACCGTATTGGCAATCTACATTGAGGCCGATTTTGAACCCAAAGCTGAGTCACAAGTACTATGGTCCGTATCGAGTGCTATAACGAATCGGTCCAGTAGCTTACCAGTTGGACCTACTTGACGTAGATCCATCTGATTTTCCATGTATCGGCATTGAAGGCCCAAATTGGGCCTAACCATGTGATGGGTTCGGCCTGGCCCAAACCAATGAAGGAAGATAGCCCAACCAGTCCGAGTCTTAGGCTATTGGAGAAGACACCATGAATCCAGATTGGAGACAGAAGTACTAATCGAGTGGCTAGGCAAGCTCACTGACTAGTCTACTTGGGAATTCGAGTCATATATCATGGATCGCTTCCCCAATTTCACACCTTGAGGACAAGGTTGTGGAAGCGTGGTGGATTGATACGATTCAGGCTTCACCGATGTCGTCTTAAGCATGGATACACTTTAGGGGTGTCTTTTATTCTTGTTTTAGTATTTATTTTATAGAAAAATAAGTTTTCTGTATGTCGCGTTCGAACGCGGGTGAAGTGTGTTCGAACATGGTAGCTAATGCCTACATCAGGTTCACAAATACAGAGAATGCAAAATATGTGTTTGAACGTTGTGTTCGAACGCGCTTGCGAATGCCTGCATCAAGTTCACACATACAGAGAACGCAAAATGTGCATTCGAACGCGATCAGGCGCATTCGAACGCGGTTAGCGAAAATCTACTATTTTTAGAGTTAATAATTGCCATTTTTGAAATGTTTGGCTAGCCTCTAAAGGTGTGGATGGTAACCATGGAATGATTATTGAATGAACTTAGTTTTGACCTAGTCTCCTTCATTTTCTTCTCTCTCGTTCTCTCATTCCCTGGCGTCGCCGCTTCTAGCCTCCCTTGACCGGCCACTCACCTAGTCCCTTAGGGGCAGGCCCACTCCTCCCCCTTCTTCTAATCTATCTAGCACCTTACCCTAACCTTTTCCTTCACTCATAACCCTTCCACCACCACTTATCCACCGGTGCCACCCCATTACTATCAGTCTACCACCACCCATCATCACCAAGGATCTCGTGCCTCTATCCACAGATCCACAGACGAACTCCCGGACGTTTGTCTCTCGGACGATATCTTGAGATCCCACTGTCCGATTTTCCTAAAACTAGATTTGTTGGAAAGCTGCTCATGCAGCTTGGTGGGGCGCCACGCGCCTGCGACCGCTGCCGCAGCCAACCGGTTGCGGCCAGCTGGCCACGGTGGGCCCCGGCGGGCCCCGGCGGCGCCACTACTACTCCTCTACCGCCTTCCCTCTCTCTCTTTAAATCTCTCTCTCTCTCTCTCACTCTCTCTCTCTCTCGATGCTCTCTCTCTCTCTATCTCTCTCTCTCTCTCGAGGCCGGTCGTCGCCGTCGCCACCTCCACGAGCGCCTGAGCTCCTCTCTCTCTCTCTCTCTCTTTCTTGCCCGAGGGTGGGCTCGTCGGAGCCGAGCCACCGGCGAGAGGCCGACCGCTGGCTGGCCAGCAGCGGTCGGTGCCCTCCCCGCCGGCCCGGGTCCGCAACCGCCTCCCTCACCTCCTTTCTTTCTTCTCTTTCTCTTCTGTTCTTCTTCTTCTTCTTCCTCTTCTTCTTCTTCTTTCTTTCCTTCTTTCTTTCTTTCTTTTTCTCCTTCTTCCTCAGCTCCTTCTCTTTCTTTCTGCACAGTGTTGGGCTCGGCCCAGCACTGATGGCAGATGTGATTAATTTATTAATTAATTAGTTTATTTAGGTTATTTATTTAGGTATTTTTCTTCTTAATTAATGCAAATAGATTATTTAGACATGAACAATGTTAATAATATTATATATCCTTCAATATAATTTTATTAATGATAATTTTTATCATTAATGATTAATTAGGTATAAATATATGTAATACTTATATTTATTTATTTATTTACATATCTATTAGATTAATAGATAGATTTGTAAATTATAATTATTAGATTTATATTCTAATATTCTTATGATCTACATTTTAAGTAATTCTATTAATTTATTATACATTATTATTTTGTAACAAATAAGATAATGACTACATAGTCCCCAAGATATAATTTAATTATAATTAGGTTTTTATCTATATTTATATTTTATTTATAATTAAAATCTAGTCAATCATAAAAATAAGTAGAAATTCTAAAATCTAATAAATCATCAGATACTCGAACGGATTATAATGGGATAAACAACTAACTTTATGTTACTTAAACATTTTCAGATCCCGAACCCCTTATTTGAGACCCCGTTGTCCTTGCTAGCGAGAAGTGTCACACGGTTGATGGGCGGATGTAAGGGATACGTGGTTTGTATCTTCTGATCAGTGTGAGTAGTCTTATCCCCTAGATCCCTTTCTCAAATTAGGATTTCTTATATATTATGTACATGCATGTTTTGGCCTCCAGCATGATTATATGACTTTATATAGAGATGATTTCAGTCGAGCATATATTTTATCATGCATTTGATTAGACTGATCTGGGATATGAGTACATTGGTGATATATAGAGATGATTGGAGATGATTATGCTATTATGGTTTTATGTCGGGATGATCTCTATCATGAGTATGCATGTGATAGATTAGTATGAGTATGCATGTGTTAGATACATGGTTGGAGTTTGCATTACATCATTTTTCTCTCGGCTTCTTTACCACCTAAATTCCTGAGTTGTATGATCTGTTGTCGTACTGGATATATGCATATGATTTATCTTTCATGTCAATCTGACAGTTGCATCTTTTGGGATCCATTGCCAAATTTCTTTGCTAGATTTTGTCCAAATCTAAAAACGGGGTAGATCGAACCTTAGCCTAAGAGGGGATCGTATCATCATACCCCAACAATTTTGTGATCCATCTCTGCTATGCCGGAGTGTGAATATATTGTGCCGTATCTTCCTAATCTACAACTTTCATATTTACGCCCTTCAAAGATTCGAACTGTAACAGAGATGACAATACAGAATAACGTGGGTGATGGTTGTGGTGATGGGTGGAGTAGATGTTAGGGTTATGGATGGGTATGGAGATGAGGGTGGATTGTGGAAGTGATTAAGGGAAGTAGACGAAGGGAACGATGTAGTCGAGATCCCAAAGAAGAGAGGTAGCTCGACAGTCGAGGGAGATTAGAAGCGAGGAGAAACTTTGCCAACGGTAGAGGTGAAAAGATGGTGAAGAGGGAGGAGGGAGGAGTCTAGAAGAAGATAGGAGGTAAGAAATCAAGAATCCAATAGCAATATAAAGTTGGTTGCCATCCACATATTTATAGAGGCTAGCCAACAAGTCCTAAAACAATATTAAACCCTAATTCTAGAGGATTCCCATCGATTGTGTTCGAACGCGCCCTTCTCTGGATTTGCGAACGCGACACAGACGTTCACAAGTCATTCGAACGCGGGCGTTCACAAACGCGTTCACAAGGCGTTCACAAACGCATGCGTTCACAAGGCGTTCACAAGCGTTCGAACGCGACCTACAGGAATTTTATTTTAATGAAAATAAATACCTAATGCAATAAGAAAAGATCCTAACTAAGTGTATCAGCCCACCACGCTTCCCCCACCTTGCCCTCAAGGTGAAAAGTCAGGGAAACGCTCCAAGATATCAGTCGCCTCATCAGATGGCTTGCCAAGCCACTCAACTAGAATCTCCATCTCCAATCTAGTACCATGTCGTCGTCGGCGTCTAGCAAGTACTCGAACTGGCTCTACAATCTCTATCTCCTCTAATGGCTTCGGTAGAACCGATCCAACAATCTCATGATCTCCAATGCTCTCTCTCAATAATGAAATATGAAAGACAGGGTGCACTCTCGACCCCTCTGGCAGCTCCAAATGATATGCAACTGGACCAATACGCTCCAACACCCGAAACGGACCAAAGTAGCGATATGCTAATTTTTGGTTTCGCATCAGACGTAAGGTCACCTATCGATACGGTTGCACCCTCACAAACACCCAACTACCGATGTCGAACTCCTGCTCCCTATGGCTACGATCATAAACTTGCTTCATGCGATTTTGAGCAAGTTTAAGATGAGCACGCAACCTCCTCAATGTGGCGTCTCTATCCATCAATGCTAACTCCACCTCCATCTTATTTGCCGATGCCACTGGATCATAAGTGCGTAACGTCAGAGCCGTGCGTCCATACACCACCTCAAATGGAGTCATGCCAATGCTACTATGGTAGGCGGTGTTATAAGACCACTCCGCCCACGGTAAGAACTCCAACCATCGTCTCGGCATCTCTCCAACAAAGCACCACAAATACTGCTCAATGCTTCGATTAACCACCTCAGTTTGGCTGTCCGTCTGTAGATGGTAGGTTGAATTGAAGTTTAATCAAGTACTCTACAATTTGAAAAACTCAGTCCAAAAGTCGATCATAAATACACAATCACGTTCCGAGACAATCGTGCGTGGCATGCCACATAATCGAGCAATATCTCTAA
Organism: Typha angustifolia; assembly: GCF_048772165.1. Taxonomy (NCBI): domain Eukaryota; kingdom Viridiplantae; phylum Streptophyta; class Magnoliopsida; order Poales; family Typhaceae; genus Typha; species Typha angustifolia. Next base: position 5,495,214 of record NC_133248.1, read on the forward strand.
TAAAAATTTCAGCCACCGTAACGGATGTGACAATACTAAAAAGTGCGCATACTTGCTCAATCTGTCAACCACCACAAAGATAACAGAATAACCACGTACCAGCGGAAGACCCTCTATAAAGTTCATAGAAATGTCCTCCCAAACACAGTCTGATATAGGTAAAGGCTGTAGTAATCCGGCCGGTTTCAAAGTGGATGCTTTAGCCCTTTGACAGACTTCACAAGCACGGACAAAACTTCTCACATCCCGTCTCAATCTTGGCCACGTGCAACTCTGAGATATCCTCCTATAAGTCCTCAAGTCACCCTCATGACCAGCCTCTAGAGTTTGGTGAAAGTGCTCGAACAATTTCTACCGCAATCCATCATTGCGGGCACTCGAATGCATCCGCGATCCAACAGCAAACCGCCTCGATTCTCCAACTCGGGATGGCGCTCCGAATCATCCATCACCTCCTGCAATAATCTCAAAATATCTGGGTCAGATGTACATGCATACCTCAGCTCATCAAGGAAGGGAAAGGTAGGAGATGAATAGGCTGCAAGCTCGGTAGTATCGGGTTGGCGCGATAGTGCATCCGCCGCTCTATTTTCCGTTCCCTTCTTGTATTGAATTTTGTAATCATACCCCAGCAATTTTGTGACCCATCGCTGTTGTGCCGGAGTGTATATGCACTATCTCATAAAGTATGGAAGGCTTCTCTGATCAGTTTGGATAATGAATCATTTACCAATCAAATAAGGCCTCCACCTTGTCACCGCATGTATAATTGCTAGCATCTCTCTCACATAAGTCGATAATTGATTTTTGCGATAAAGCCTCACTAAGATAGGCAATGGGACGTCCTTCTTGCATTAGTACAGCTCATATGCCAACACCCGACCCATTACATTCAATAATGAATTCTTCGGTGAAATTCGGTAGCGCTAGAACGGGTGTTGTCATCATTGCTATTTTCAATTTTTCAAAGGCTAAAGTGGCTTTATCCGTCAACAAATAAGTGAGAGGAGTAGCGATCTTGCCATATCCGGCGATGAATCGACGATAATAACCAGTTAGCCCCAAAAATCCTCTCAATTCAATGGTAGTAGTAAGAATAGGCTAAGCGGTCATACATGCAACCTTTCGAGGATCCGCCGCTACACCATCCGCTGAAATGATGTGACCTAAATACTCCACCTTTGGTACTCCCCATAGGTACTTGGACTTCTTGATCTTCAATTGGTTTTACTCCAACAAATTCAACACGTCCTCCAAATGCCGCCAATGCTCCAATTCAGTCTTGCTATACACCAAAATATCGTCAAAAAATATCAAGACATACCTTCGCAAGAGAGGTTGAAATATATCATTCATGAGGCCTTGGAAGGTAGCTGGAGCATTGGTGAGACCAAAAGGCATCACTTGGAACTCATAATGCCCGTCCGGAGTTCGAAATGCCGTTTTGTGCACATCTACCGAGTGAACTCTAATTTGATGATACCCGTCCCTCAAATCAAGCTTACTAAATATAGTCACCCCTATAAGCTCGTCCAGCAACTCCTCGATAATCGGAATGGGATATCGGTCCTTGACGGTAATAGCGTTTTATGCTCGGTAGTCGACACAAAAATGCCATATCCCATCCTTTTTTCGCACCAAAAGCACAGGGCATGAGTATGAGCTATGACTTGGTTGTATGAGGCCTTGCTCCAACATCTCGGCTACCATTTTTGAGATAACTTCTTTTTGCATATGTGGATACCAATATGGCCTCACGTTCGCCGATGCAGCCCCGGGTACAATCTCTATGTGATGGTCCATTGCTCTCCTTGGTCGCAACTCTTGCGGCTCCTCAAACAGTCCAGAAAAGTTATCTAATAAATTGGACAATTCAATTGTAGTACATGAACTCGTTTGAGGCTCATCTCCTGTTGGTCCTAACTAAAGAAGATAGGCCAAATCATATTTGTTTCTTTGTTTATATTTTATCCACATGCTTTGGAAATCAAATGTGACGGGTCCCAAACTCTGTAACCACTAAGCACCAAGAACAATGTCCGCTCCTCGTAGCGCCAACGGATACAAGTCCACAATGATGTCGTGTCCTTGCACCCGTATACCGACTCGGCGACATAAGCTCTCCGCCCTAAGCTTCGTGTCGTCTCCAATAGCAACGTCAAACCCTGTAGTCGATTCGGCATCCAAACCCAATCCCCTCACTAACCACTCATCTAGAAAGTTGTGTGTACTCTTCGAATCAATGAGGATGTGCACACAATGCTTTCTAACGACTCCATCTACTCGTAACGTCCTCGGCACAGAAGTAACCGAATATACATGCATCGATATTTCAGCTTGGATATCTTCCTCAACGCCCTCCTCAACGGTCTCCTCACGGGTCTCCTCTGGACACTCTCCATCATCATCAATCTCATCATCCTCCTCAGGAGCATCGATAAGCATCACACTCCCGATCGGTTTAGAACACCGATGACCGAGGGTGAAACACTCATCACATCGAAAGGAAAGGCCCTTCGCTCTTCGCTCCTCCACTTGGGCAGGTGTGAGAGTTCGAACGGGGGGTCTAGTGCCTCCTCTAACATCGGAAGAAGGTCTCAAAGGAGGTTGTGGTCTAGTAGTCGCAGCCGCTATTTTTCAAACCACAGAATTTGCAGCTAGTGTTCTAGGTGCAAACCGCCCATCTCGGTTGCCCCAATTGGTTTTCACTGCCATCTTTAGAGCTCTATGTTTTTGTTCCATCCTCACGGCCTTCTCAAAGGCCTTCTCAAGAGTAGTAGGACATAGAGCACGAACATCCGCTTGTATCTCCTCTCGCAGCCCTAAAATAAATGTACTCATCAATGTACGTTCAGGCCACGGTGGCTTACAATGACTACTAACTCTTTCAAACTTAGCTTGGTACTCCAATATGGTAGTCCTTTGAACTATCTTGCTTAATGTGGCAGTAAAATCTTCATATGCCACTGTCCCAAATCTGCGTGTAATCTTACAAAAATTAGCCCATCTAGTAAATCCACCACCACGAATAATTGATCTATACCAATGCAATGCCATTCCTTGGAGGTGAAAGCTTGCCATCTAGACTTTTTGTATCTTCCATTGTACCTTGACAATCAAAATATTGTTCAACTTGAAATACCCAATCCGTTGGATCACCGCCTTGGAATTTTGAAAAGTCCAAACATGCAGTTCTCCCCCGAATAGCATTGTCAGGTTCGCAAAAATCATTAGTTCAGGTCTAAACCTTTGTGCATGTTGATCACCTTCTCTAAATCCTCGAGCACGTCCATCACCATCTCCATAGGGATCAAGTTCATCCTTATAGTGCCAATTCTTCTCATTGACGAAGTGCACCGGTGCCGCACACCTCTCCGATTCCATCACCGTCGGTCTTGGGTTTTGTAACGGAGGTAGGGGATGATGTGAAGGCATAGGTAGGAGGAGATTTTGACACTCATATGACGCACCTAGACCTGTGGGGTATCGGTTTGATGGGGTCCCACCGCTGGTCCTTCTTGAAACTCTATTTGTCGTCGAGGAGATGACGAACCTAATCGATTCATGACATATTCCTTGAATTCATTGTGATCCTTTTGTATGTTGTCAACTCTATACAACAATGTTTGGAACATGCCCTTAGTTCATCCATATTCAAACCCATAGACGTTGGTTGACTTGGTCCTACCGTGGTCGCTCCAAGGAAATCGGCCTCACGGATTGGATCATCGTGCATTGAGTCCTTCCTTATCGGTGTGCTCTCCATAGATCTCCTTGTTGATGTATCTTCCTTGTTTCAACCATTAATGGAGGTCTGAGGTTCGCCTGCTCTGATACCAATTTGTTAAGGCTTGGATACCAAATTGATAGGATCTAGAACCAAAAGATCGACTACGGAACAATTCCTTAAGATCTAAATTTATTGCAGAAAGCTGTCCACACAACTGTGGGAAAAAATTCATCAGATATTTTTCGATAGTTAGAAAATTACGAAACTAATTGGGTTGGATCCGTGTCTTCCTAACCTATAACTTTTGTATTTACATCCTTCATAGATTAGAACTGTAGAAGAGACAAAAATTTGGAATATCGTAGGTGATGATGGTGGTGACAGGTGGAGTAGATGTTAGGGTTATGGATGGGTATGGAGATGAGGGTGGATTGTGGAAGTGATTAAGGGAAGTAGACAAAGGGAACGAAGTGGTCAAGATCCCAAAGAAGAGGGGTGGCTCGACAATCGAGAGAGATTAGAAGCGAGGAAAAACCTTGCCAACGGTAGAGGTGGAAGGATGGTGAAAAGGGAGGATGGAGGAGTCTAGAGAGAAGATAAGAGGCAAGAAATCAAGAATCCAATAGCAATACGAAGTTTGTTGCCATCCACATATTTATAAAGGCTAGCCAACAAGTCCTAAAATAATATGAAACCCAAATTCTAGAGGATTCCCGTCAATTGCGTTTGAACGTGCCCGATCGCGTTCGAATGCACTAAATCAAAAAGCCCCATCTCTAGATGTGCGAACGCGATACAGGCGTTCGAACTCGCCCGACCGTGTTCGAACGCACAATATGCGTTCTCTGTATTTGCGAACCTGATGCAGACGTTCACAAGGGCGTTCGAACGCAACCCCACCTGCGTTCGAACGTGACCTACAGGAATTTTATTTTAATGAAAATAAACATCTAATGTAATAAGAAAAGATCCTAACTATGTGTATCAATCGTGTCCTTGCACCCGTATACTGACCCAGCAACACAAGCTCTCCACCTTAAACTTCATGCCGTCTCCAATAGCAACGTCAAACCTCGAGGTCGGTTCAGCGTCCAAGCCTAATGTCCTCACTAACCTCTCGTCTAGAAGGTTTTGTGTACTCTCGGAATCGATGAGGATGTGTACAGAATGCTTTCTAACGAGTTTGTCCACCTGTAATGTCCTCGGCACGAAAGTACCCGAATATGCATGCATCGATATTTCATCTTGGATATCTTCCTCCACGCCCTCCTCTATGGCCTCCTCATGGACCTCTGAACACTCTCCATCACCAACAACTTCATCGTCCTCTTTGAGACCGTTGATGAGCATCACACTCCCGATTGGTTTGGAACACCGATGACCGGGGGTGAAACGTTCATAACATCGAAAGCAAAGTTCTTTCGCTCTTCACACCTCTACCTAGGCAGGTGTGAGAGTTCGAACGGGGGTCTTGTGCATCCTCTAACATCGGAAGAAGGTCTCAAATGTGGTTGTGGTCTAGTACTAGCACCTGCTATCTTTGAACCCGTAAAATTTCTAGTCGGTGTTCTAGGCGCAAACTGCCCATCTCGGTTGCCCCAACTTATTTTCGTTGCCATCTTCAGAGCCTTATGATTTTGCTCCATCCTTACAGCCTTCTCAAAGGCCTCCTTAAGAGTGGTCGGACAAAGTGCACGAACATTCACCTGTATCTCCTCCCGCAGCCCTGAAATGAATTTGCTCATGATACACTTAGTTAGGATCTTTTCTTATTTCATTAGTTGTTTATTTTTATTAAAATAAAATTTCTATAGGTTGCATTCGAATGTAGGAGGGGTTGCGTTCGAAATCCCTTGCGAACACCTGCATCAAGTTCGCAAATATAGAGAATGCAAACAGTGCGTCCGAAAGCGGTCGGGTGAGTTCGAAAGCCTGCGTTCGAACGCCTACATAGCGTTCACATATACAGAGAACATCTTTTATGCGTTTGAACATGATTAGACGCGTTTGAACGTGATCTACATGAATCCTCTAGAATTAGGGTTACTTATTGTTTTAGGACTTGTTGGCTAGCTTCTATAAATATGTGGATGTAGCCAAATTCATTATGCTATTAAATTATTGATTTTTTTATCTTCTATATTCTCTCTAGACTCTCTCCCTCTTCCCTTTTCACCATCCTTCCACCTCTATCGTTGGTAAGGTTTCTCCAAACTTCTTATCTCCCTCGATTGTCGAGCCACTCCTCTTCTTTGGGATCTCGACCACTTCGTTCCCTTCGTCTATATTCCTTAATCACATCCACCATCCACCTTCATCTCCATACCCGTCCATAACCCTAACATCTATTCCACCATCACCCGCACTATATCATATTTTTGTCCCAGTTGTAGTTCGAATCTGTGAGGGACGTAAATATAACAATTGTAGATCAGGAAGTTACAAATCTAATCCACTTGATTTTGTAATTTTATGACTATAGGAGAATATATGACGAATATTTTCCCACGGTTGCGCGGACTACTTTCTACAATAAAATCAGATCTTAAATGAATTGTTCCGTAGCCGACCTTTTGGTACAATAACCCACCAATTTAGTATCATAGGTAGGAGAACCTCAGACCTCCATTAATGATGGAAACAAGAAAGATAACATCAATAAAGAGACCAATGGAGAGCACACCGACAAGGGAAGACTCAACCACGATAATCCTAACCATGAGGTCGATTCCCTTGGAGCGACCATGGCAGGACCGAGTCAACTAACATCCATGGGTGTGAATATGGGCTTGACGGATGAACTTAGGGGCATATTCAAAATATTGTTGCATAGAGTTGAAGTAATTCAAAAGGATTACAATGATTTAAAGGAATATGTTATGAACTGATCGAGTTTGTCATCTCCTCGACGACGATCGATGCCTCAAGAAGGACCAGCGGTGAGACCTCATCGATCCGATACCCCACAGGTCCAGGTGCAACATGAGAGTGTCAATGATCCCCTCTTACCCATATCTACACATCATCCCCCACCTCCGTTACAAAATCCAAGACCGGCGGTGGTGGAACCCGAGAGGCGTGCAGCACCGGTGCGCTTCATCAATGAGGACAATTGGCACTTTGAGGATGATGTTGATCCCTTTGGAGATGGTGATGGAGGTGCTCAAGGATTTAGAGAAGGTGATCAACATGCACAAAGGTTTAGACCTGAACTAAGGATTTTTCGTAAACCCGACAATGCTATTCGGGGAGAACCTCACGCTTGGACTTTACAAAATTCCAAGGCGGTGATCTAATAGATTGGGTGTTTCAAGTTGAACAATATTTTAATTGTCAAGTGACAGCGAAAGATGCCAAGGTCCAGATGGCAAGCTTTCACTTCCAAAGAATGGTATTGCATTAGCATAGATCGGTTATTTATGGTGGAGAATTTACCAGATGTGCTGATTTTTGTAGGAGGATGATACACTTAGTTAAGATATTTTCTTATTACATTAGGTGTTTATTTCTATTAAAATAAAATTCCTGTAGGTCATGTTCGAATGCAGGTGGAGTCACGTTCGAACGCCCTTGTGAATGCCTGTATGAGGTTCGCAAATACAGAGAATACATATTGTGCATTTAAATGCGGTCAGGCGAGTTCAAACGCCTGCGTTCGAATGCCTGTATCACGTTCGCACATCTAGAGAAGGGGCATTTTGAATGCATTTGAACGCGATCAAGCGCGATCGACAGGAATCCTCCAGAATTAGGGTTTCATATTGTTTTAGGACTTGTTGGCTAGCTTCTATAAATATGTGGAAGGCAGCCAACCTTATTATGCTATTGGATTATTAATTTCTTGCCTCTTATCTTTTCTCTAGACTTCTCCCTCCTCCCTCTTCACCATCCTTCCACATCTATCGTTGGCAAGGTTTCTTCTCTCTTCTAAGCTCCCTCGATTGTCGAGCCACCCCTCTTATTTGGGATCTCAACCACATTGTTCCCCTCGTCTATTTCCCTTAATCACTTTCACAATCCACCCTCATCTCCATACCCATCCATAACCCTAACATCCACTTCACCCATCACCACCACCATTACCCACGTTATTCCACGTTTTTATCCCTGCTACAGTTTGAATCTGCGAAGGGCATAAATATGAAAGTTGTAGATTAGGAACCTACGGATCCAACCCAATTTGTTTCATAATTTTATGACTACCATAGAATATCTAAAAAATATTTTTCCATGGTTGCACGGATTGCTTCCTACAGTAAATTCAAATCTTAAGGAATTCTTCCATAGCCGATCTTTCGGTTCCAGATCTTATCAAATTGGTATCAGAGTAGGCAAACCTCGAACCTCCATTAATGGTTGAAACAAGGAAGATGACATCAACAAGGAGACCAATGGAGAGCACACCGACTAGGGAGGACTCAATGCACGATGATCGTAACCGTGAGGCTGATTACTTTGGAGCGACCACGGCAGGACCGAGTCAACCAACGTCCATGGGTGCGAATATGGATGAACTTAGGGGCATGTTCCAAACATTGTTGCATAGAGTTGACAACATGCGAAAGGATCACAATGAATTCAAGGAATATGTTGTGAATTGATTAGGTTCGTCATCTCCTCAACAACGAAAAGATTTTCAAGAAGGACCAACGGTGGGACCCCATCGAACCGATACCCCACAGGTCCAAATACGTCATATGAATGTCACTGATGGCCTCCTACCTATGCTTTCACATCATCCCCCACCTCCATTACAAAAGCCAAGACCGACGGTGGTGGAACTAGAGAGGCGTACGGCACCGGTGGGCTTCGTCGATGAGAATGATTGACACTTTAAGGATGATGTTGATTCCTATGGAGATGGTGATGGACGTGCTCGAGGATTTAGAGAGGGTGATCAACCTACACAAAGGTTTAGACCTAAACGAAGGATCTTTCGCGAACCTAACAATGCTATTCGGGGGAGAATCGCACGCTTGGACTTTCCAAAATTCTAAGGCGATGATCCAACAGATTGGGTGTTTCAAGTTGAACAATATTTTGATTATCAAGGTACAGCGAAAGATGCAAAAGTCCAGATGGCAAGCTTTCACCTTCAAGGAACAACATTGCATTGGTATAGATCGATAATTCGTGGTGGTGGATTTATTGGATGGGTTAATTTTTATAGGAGGATTACACGCAGATTTGGGATAGCGGCATATAAAGATTTGAGACAGTGCTATTACCGTCAAGGACCGGTATCCTATTCTAGTTATTGAGGACTTGTTGGATGAGCTTGCACGGGCAACTATATTTAGTAAGGTTGACTTGAGGGCCGGGTATCATCAAATTAGAGTTTACCCGACAGATATGCATAAAATTGTATTTCGTACTCCTTATGGGCATTACGAGTTCCGAGTGATGCCTTTTGGTCTCACCAATACTCTAGCTACCTTTCAAGGCCTTATGAATGATATATTTCGACCTCTCTTGCGAAAGTATGTCTTGGTATTTTTTGACGATATTTTGGTGTATAGCAGGACTAAATTGAAGCATTGGCAGCATTTGGAGGACGTGCTGAATTTGTTGGAGCAAAACTAATTGAATATCAAGAAGTCCAAGTGCCGATGGGTAGTACCAAAGGTGGAGTATTTAGGCCATATCATTTCAGCGGATGGTGTAGCAATGGATCCTCAAAAGGTTGCATGTATGATCGCTTGGCCTATTCCTATAACTACCACCGGATTGAGAGGATTTTTGGGGTTGACCGGATATTATTGACGCTTCATCGTCGGATATGGCAAGATCATTGCTTCTCTCACTTATTTGTTGAAGAATGATTCTTTTAGATGGATGGATGAAGTCACTTTAGCCTTTCAAAAATTGAAAACAGCAATGACGACGGCATCCGTTCTAGCGCTATCGGACTTCACCAAAAAATTTATTGTGGAATGTGATGCGTCGGGTGTTGGTATAGGAGTTGTACTAATGCAGGAAGGATGTCCCATTGCCTATCTTAGCAAGGCTTTATCACATAAATCTCTACAATTATTGACTTATGAAAGAGAGATGTTGGCAATTCTGCATACGGTGACAAAGTGGAGGTCTTATTTGATCGGTAGACGATTCATTATACGAACCGATCAAAGGAGCCTTCCATACTTTATGGAACAGCGCATACACACTCCGACGCAGCAGCGATGGGTCACAAAATTGCTAGGGTATGATTATGAAATTCAATACAAGAAGAGAACGAAAAACAGAGCGACGGATGCATTATCACGCCAACCCGATACCACCGAGCTTGTAACCTATTCATCTCCTACCTTTCCCTTCTTTGACGAGCTGATGTATGCATGTACATCTGACCCATATATCTTGAGATTATTGCAGGAGGTGATGGATGATCCGGAACGCCATCTTGAGTTGGAGAATCGAGGCGGGTTGCTGCTGGACCGTGAATGCATTCGGATACCCGCAAATAATAGATTGCGGCAGAAATTATTGGAGTATTTCCGCCACCTCCAGAGGCTGGACATGAGGGTGTCTTGAGTATTTATAGGGGAATATCTCAGAGTTGCACATGGCCTGGACTGAGACGGGATGTGAGGAGTTTTGTCAATGCTTGCGAAGTCTGTCAAAGGTGGGGGAAGCGTAGTGGGCTGATACAGTTAGAATCTTTTCTTATTGCATAAGGTGTTTACTTTCATTAAAATAAAATTCTTGTAGGTCGCGTTCGAACGGAAGTGGAGTCGTGTTCGAACGCCCTTGCGAATGCCCTCTGAATGCTTGTGAACGCCTTATGAACGCCTTCTTTTTGAGTGCATTCGAATGCGATCGAGCGCGTTCGAATGCGATCGGGTGCGTTCGAACGCGGTCGACGGAAATCCTCTAGAATTAGGATTTCATATTGTTTCAGGACTTATTGGCTAGCCTCTATAAATATGTGGATGGCAACCAACTTCATTATGCTATTGGATTCTTAATTGTTTGCCTCGTATCTTCTCTTTAGACTCCTCCCTCCTCCCTCTTTACCATCCTTCCACATCTACCGTTGGCAAAGTTTCTCCTCCCTCGACTATCGAGTCACCCCTCTTCTTTGGATCTCGACCACTTTATTCCTTTCGTCTACAACCCTTAATCACTTCCACAATCCACCCTCATCTCCATACCCATCCATAACCCTAACATCCACTTCACCCGTCACCACTACCATCCCCCATGTTTTTCCACATTTTTGTCCCTACTATAGTTTGAATATGCAAAGGGTTAAATATGAAAGTTGTAGATCAGGAAGTTATGGATCTAACCCAATTAGTTTCGTAACTTTCTGACTATCGTAGAATATCTGAAAAATATTTTCCCACGGTTGCACGGATTGCTTCCTACAATAAATTAAGATCTTAAGGAATTGTTCCATAGCCGATCTTTTGTATCTAGGTCCTATCAGAGGATTATAAGCAGATTTGGGACAGCGACATATGAAGATTTTGCTGCCACATTAAGCAAGATGGTTCAGAGGATGACCTTATTGGAGTACCAAGCTAAGTTTGAAAGAGTTAATAGTCGTTATAAGCCATCTTGGCCCGAATAGACATTGATGAGAAAATTTATTTCAGGGCTGCGAGAGGAGATACAAGCGGATGTTCATGCTCTTTGTCCTACTACTCTTGAGGAGGCATTTGAGAAGGCCGTGAGGATGGAGCAAAAGTATAAGGCTCTAAAGATGGCAGCGAAAACTAATTCGGGCAACCGAAATTCTACGGGTTCAAAAATAGTGGCTGCGAGTACTAGACCACAACCACCTTTGGGACCTTCTTCCATTGTTAAGGAGACAAAAGACCCCATGTTTGAACTCTCACACCTGCCCAGGCGAAGGAGCTAAGAGGTGGAAAAATGGTGAACCTTGCCAACTATAGAGGTGGAAAAATGGTGAAGAGGGAGGAGGAAGAAGTATAGAGAGAAGATAGGAGGCAAGAAATCAATAATCCAACTCCATAATGAAGTTGGCTGCTATCCACATATTTATAGAGGCTAGCCAACAAGTCCTAAAACAATATGAAACCCTAATTCTAGAGGATTCTCGTCGATCGCATTCGAACGCTCTAAAAAAGCTCCATCTCTATCTATGGGAACACAATGTAGGAGTTAGAACTCGCCCGACCACATTTGAACGCACAATATTCGTGCTCTATGTCCAACCACTCTTGAAGTGGCCTTTGAGAAGGTCGTGAGGATGGAGCAAAAAGATAAGGCTCTCATGATGGCAGTAAAAACATGTTGGGGCAACCGACATGGGTGGTTTGTTCCAATAATGCAGGCTGGAAATTCTGCGGGTTCAAAGATAGTGGTTGCAAGGACTAGACCACGACCACCTTTGAGACCTTCCTCTGATGTTAGAGGAGGCACAAAACCCCCCGTTCGAACTCTCACACCTGCGTAGGTGGAGGAGTGAAGAGCGAAGGGCCTTTGCTTTCGATGTGATGAGCATTTTCCCCCCGGTCATCGGTGTTCTAAACCCATCGGGAGTGTGATGCTTATTGACGGTCTCAAGGAGGATGATAAGGTTGTTGATGATGGAGAGTGTCCAGAGGAGGTCCATGAGGAGGTCGTTGAGGAGGGCGTGGAGTAAGATATCAAAGATGAAATATCGATGCATGATATTCGGGTACTTTCGCGTCGAGGATGTTACGGCTAGACAGACTCGTTAGAAAGCATTATGTGCACATCCTCATTGATTCCGGGAGTACGCATAACTTTCTAGACGAGAGGTTAGTGAGGAGATTGGGTTAAATGCCGAACCGATCATGGGATTTGACGTTGCTTGGAGACGACACGAAGCTTAAGGCGGAGAGCCTGTCTCGCCGGGTTGGTATACGGGTGCAAAGATAAGACATCATTATAGACTTTTATCCGTTGGCATTGTGAGGAGCGAACATTGTCCTTGGCACTAAGTGGTTACAAAGTTTGGGACCCATCACTTTTGATTTTCTAATACACTTAGTTAGGATCTTTTCTTATTGCATTAAGTGTTTATTTTTATTAAAATAAAAATCCTGTAGGTCACGTTCAAACGCAGGTGGGGTCGCGTTCAAATGCCCTTGAGAACATCTGCATTAGATTTGCAAATACAGAGAACGCATATTGTGTGTTCGAACGCAAGTATCGCGTTCGCATATCGAGAGATAGAGCTTTTTGAGTACGTTCGAACGCGCTTGACCGCGTTTCATATTGTTTTAGGACTTGTTAGCTAGCCTCTATAAATATGCGGAAGGTAGCCAACTTCATTATGCTATTGGATTATTGATTTCTTGCCTCCTATCTTCTCTCTAGACTTCTCCCTCCTACCTCTTCACTATCTTTCCACATCTACCATTGGCAAGCTTTCTCCTCACTTTTAATCTCCCTCGTCTGTCGAGTCACCCCTCTTCTTTGGGATCTCGACCACAAAGGAGGCAAGGCAAAAACTCAATTCATCAATAATGACTATATGGTTGCCATCCACATCCTTTAGAGGCTAACCAAACAATTCAAAATTAACCCTAAATATTACATTTTCGCCGACCGCGTTCGAATGCGCCCGAACGCGTTCAAACACACCTAGTTCGGTCTTCTCTGGATTTGCGAACGCGATATAGGCATTCGAACACGCGTTCGAACGCACCTGTTTCCCACTTCTCTGGATTTGCGAACGCGATGCAAGCATTCACAGCACGTTCGAACACACAATTCACACTCTTTGGATGTGCGAACGTGATGTAGGCGTTCACAACCGCGTTCGAACGCACTCCAACCGCGTTCAAACGTGACATATAGAAAACTTATTTTCTTAGGAACTAAATATTAAAACAAGAAAGAAAGACACCCCTAAAGTGTATCTGTGCTCAAGACGACATCGATGAAGCCCAAATCATATCAATCCACCACGCTTCCGCAACCTTGTCCTCAAGGTTTGAAATTTGGGAAGCGATCTTTGAACTCTAACTCAAGCTCCTCCATGATTTAATCTTCTGCATAGGTTCCCCACATATTTGAAAATAGAGGAAAGGTTGGTGCTGAAAAAGAGGCAAGCTCACTTGTGTCCGGTTGGCGTGAAAGGGCATCGGCCACTCAATTCTCGATACCCTTTTTGTAGACTAATTCCTAGTCATACCCAAAGGAGTTTTGTGACCCACCGTTACAGGGCTGGGGTGTGCACACATTGCTCCATGAAGTAGGGTAAGCTACGCTGGTTCGTGCCAATAGTAAACTATTGGCCAATCAAGTAGGGTCGCCATTTGGTGATGGCGTGTAGAATCGCTAGAATTTCGCGCTCGTAGGTGGATAGTTGTAGTGACTAGTTTGACAATGCTTTGCTCATATATGCCATGGGTCTGCCCTCTTACATCAAAACTGCTCCAATGTCCTCACCCGAAGCGTCGCATTCCACCACAAAGGGCTTGCTGAAATCCGGTAGTACTAGAACCAAAACGGTAGACATAGCTGTCTTCAAGGCTTCGAAGGCCTCCGTCGCCTTGCCCGTCCATTGATACCCACCTTTTCTGAGTAAGGAGGTCAGCGGGGCAGCAATTTTGTCATAGTTGGCAATGAATTGCTGGTAGTACCCCGTCAACCCAAGAAATCCCCTCAATTCTCGTTGATTAGTAGGAATCGCCCAATCCACCATATTCTTGATCTTGCTTAGATCGGCTTCCACTCCTCTTGCTGAGATTATATGTCCTAAGTACTCCACTCGTGGCTCTCCCCAAAGACACTTGCTCATCTTAACTTTTATCTGGTTTTGTCGCAGAATATTCAACACCTCACGCACATGCCGCAAGTGCTCACTCTAATTCCTGCTATACACTAGAATATCGTCAAAGAAGACGAGCACGTACCACTGCAAGAGCAGGCGAAAAAGATCATTCATCAGCCCTTGGAAGGTGGCCGATGCATTGGTGAGCCCAAATGGCATGACTCGGAACTCATAGTAGCCATCATGAGTTCGGAACGTTATTTTGTGCACATCTTCCAGGTCGAAGCGGATTTGATGGTACCCCGCTCTTAAGTCAATTTTGCTGAAGTAAGCCGACCCTGTGAGTTCATCCAGCAACTCCTCGATCACTGGTATTGGATACCAGTCTTTGATGGTAATAGCATTCAAGGCTCGGTAATCGACGCAAAATAGCCAACTCCCGTCTTTCTTCCGAACCAGCAGCACCGGCGATGAGTAGGCACTTCTACTCGGTTGAATAATCCCTTGCTCGAGCATTTCCACCACCAATTTATTAATCTCTTCTTTTTGGACATGCAAGTACCGATAGGGCCGAACATCTGTTGGTTCAGCCCTTCGAATGATTTGGATGCGATGGTCGTGCCGACGGGTCGGTGGCAGTCCTCGGGATTCCTCGAAGAGATCCTTGAACTCCTGTAGCAGCTCTTGTATGTTAGTGGCTATTTCCCTTGGTGGTGGATGTTCTGGTTCAGCAACAGCCATTTGCAATAGTAGAGCTTGGTCACCTACACAAGGAAGGCCCACAAGTGGTTGCAATGTCGGCCCTTGTTGCGGTTGATTTCCATCCAACAGCACCCTTTGACCATTCCTCCGAAATGTTAGTGTGAGGTTTGAGAAATCAAATATTACGGGCCCCAAGTTTTGAATCCATTGGGTCCCCAAAACAATGTCGGCACCTCGCAAGGCCAATGGATAAAGATCCAATGTGAAAGTTTGGCCTTGCACTTTCAATTCCACTCCTCCATAAATAAATCCGCTTGCAATATGGTGCCATCTCCAATCGTCATATCGAACCCTTCCGTGGGTTCCGACTCGAGCCCAATCTTCCTAAGGATCCTCTTGTCAATGAAGTTATGGGTGGACCCGGTGTCGATCAAGATTCTCACTATGGTGTTCTTGACTACACCGTTCACCCACAAAGTCTTTGGTGCGGCTGTCCCTAAATAGGTGTGGAGGGAGATTTCGGCTATCATGTCCTCCACAGATTGCTCCTTAGCTAATTCTCCTTGATGTCCAACCACACCTTCATTTTCAGCTGCAAACTCATCCTCCACATCCTCCAATCCATCTATTAGCATCATCAATCCCATTGGTTTAGCGCAGCGATGCCCAGGTACAAATTTCTCATCACAACGAAAGCATAGGCCTTTGGCTCTTCGTTCCTCCACTTGAGTAGGTGTGAGTGCTCGTCCTAGACCTCTAGGTGCGTACTTCACATGTTGGGATAGCTTCAGGGGTGTTCGAGGAGGTACCATTGCAGCAACGATTCTTGGTACTCCTGTAATATTCCTTGCCGCTATGGTTGGTTGAGCTTGATTGCGGCTTCCATGGCTCGTCCAATTCTGTTTTAGGTGTAACTTCATGGCCCTATTTTTATTTTCCATGAGCACCACATCTTCGAATGCCTCCTTTAAAGTTTTAGGCCTTAAAGCCCTCATATCGACTTGTATGTCTGATAGGCTCTGATACCGATTTGTTAAAGCTCGGATACCAAATTGATGGGATCTAGAACCAAAAGATTGGTTACGGAATAATTCCTTAAGATATGAATTTATTGCAAAACGTAGTCCACACAACCGTGGGAAAATTTTCGTCAGATATTCTCCAAGAGTTAGAAAATTACAAAACTAATTGGGTTGGATCCGTATTTTCCTAATCTACAATTTTCGTATGTACACCCTTCATAGATTCGAACTGTAGCAGGGACAAAAATATGAAATAACGTGGGTGATAGTGGTGGTGACGGGTGGAGTGGATGTTAGGGTTATTGATGGGTATGGAGATGAGGGTGGATTATTGAAGTGATTAAGGGAAGTAGATGAAGGGAACGAAATGGTCGAGATCCCAAAGAAAAGGGTTGGCTCGACAATCGAGGGAGATTAGAAGCGAGGAGAAACCTTGCCAACGGTAAAGGTGGAAGGATGGTGAAGAGAGAGGAGGGAGGAGTCTAGAGAGAAGATAGGAGGCAAGAAATCAATAATCCAATTTTAAAGTTGGGTGCCATCCACATATTTACAGAGACTAGTGAGCAAGTCCTAAAACAATATGAATCCCTAACAAACCAACTAACCTAGTATTATTTATCTTCTCCGAATATCTTTTGGATTAAGCTTTCATTTTGTCATAGATATATTCCGAATCTGGAGAAGTCATGAATATCAAAGTTATAGATCTAGAGGTTTTCGACCTTATCCAACTAGTTTGATATTATTTGGAGATGTGTTGAATGTTCTACAAATATTTTTCTGAAATTGCGTAGAGCTGGATTTAGCTAATTAGATAAAATCCTAACTAAGTGTATCAGCCCATCACGCTTCCCCCACCTTGCCCTCAAGGTGAAAATTCAGGGAAACCTCCAAGATATCAGTCTCTAACTCTCATGTTGCCTCATCAGATGGCTAGCCATGCCACTCAAATAGAATCTCCATTTCCAATCTGGTACCATGTTGGTGTCGGCATCTAGCAAGTACTCGAACTGGCTCTATGATCTCTATCTCCTCCAATGGCTCCGGTAAAACCGATCCAATAATCTCATGATCTCCAATGCGCTCTCTCAATAATGAAACATAAAAGATAGGGTGCACTCTCGACCCTTTCGGCAACTCCAAACAATATGCAACTAGACCAATACACTCCAAAACTCTAATGCATTCGCCGTCCAACAACAAACTGCTTCGATTCTCCAACATGGGATGGCGCTCCGGATCATTCATCACCTCCTACAACAATCTCAAAATATCTGGGTCAGATGTACATGCATTCCTCAACTCATCAAGGAAGGGAAAGGCAGAAGATTAATAGGCTGCAAACTTGGTGATATCGGGTCGGTGCAATAGTGCATCCGCCGCTCTATTTTCCATTCCCTTTTTGTATTAAATTTCATAATCATACCCCAGCAATTTTGTGACCCATCGGTGTTGTGCCGGAGTGTGTATGCGCTGTCCCAAAAAGTCTGGAAGGCTCCTTTGATTGGTTTGGATAATGAATCGTCTACCGATCAAATAAGACCTCCACCTTGTCACCGCATGTAGAATTACTAGTATATCTCTCTCATAAGTCAATAATTACTGAGATTTTTGCAATAAAGCCTTACTAAGATAGGAAATGAGACGTCCTTCTTGCATTAGTACAGCTCCTATGCCAACACCTAACGCATCACATTCAACAATGAATTCTTTGGTGAAGTCCGGTAGTGCTAGAACGGGTGCTGTCATCATTGCTATTTTCAATATTTCAAAGGCTAAAGTGGCTTCATCCATCCATCTAAAAGAGTCCTTCAACAAATAAGTGAGAGGAGTAGCGATCTTGCCATATCCGGCGATGAATCGACGATAATAACCAGTCAACCCCAAAAATCCTCTCAATCCGGTGGTAGTAGTAGGAATAGGCCAAGCGGTCATACATGCAACCTTACTACACCATCCACTGAAATGATGTGGCCTAAATACTCTACCTTTAGTACTCCCCATAGGCACTTGGACTTCTTGATCTTCAATTGGTTTTGCTCCAACAAATTCAGCACGTCCTCCAAATGTCGATAATGCTCCAATTCAGTCCTGCTATACACCAAAATATCATCAAAAAAATACCAAGACATCCTTCGTAATAGAGGCCGAAATATATCATTAATGAGGCCTTGGAAGGTAGCTAGAGCATTGGTGAGACCAAAAGGCATCACTTGAAATTCATAATGCCTGTCCGGAGTCCGAAATGCCGTTTTGTGCACATCCGTCGGGTGAACTCTAATTTGATGATACCCGGCCCTCAATTCTAGCTTACTAAATATAGTCGCCCCTGCAAGCTCGTCCAGCAACTCCTCGATAACTAGAATGGGATATCGGTCATTGACGGTAATAACGTTTAGTGGTCGGTAGTCGATAGAAAAACGCCATGTCCCATCCTTTTTTCTCACCAAAAGCATAGGGGATGAGTATGAGCTATGACTTGGTTGTATGAGGTCTTGCTCCAACATCTCGGCTACCATCTTTGAGATAACTTCTTTTTGCACATGTAGATACCGATATGGCCTCACGTTTGCTGGTGCAGCCCCGAGTACAATCTCTATGCGATAGTCCGTCGCTCTCCTTGGTGACAACTTCTGCGGCTCCTCAAACAGTCCAGAAAAGTTATCTAATAAATTAGACAATTCAATTATAGTACCTGAACTCAATTGAGGCTCATGTTCTAGTGGTCCTAACTGAAGAAGATAAGCCAAATCATACGCACCAAGCAGCCCCACCTTAGGCTGCATCGCAGGAATTGGTGAAGTCCGTACACCATCAAGCCGCACATCTTTGTTTCCTTGTTTATATTTCATCCACATGCTCTGAAAATCAAATGTGACGGGTCCCAAACTTTGTAACCACTGAGCACCAAGGACAACTTTCGCTCCTCGTAGTGCCAACGGATATAAGTCCATAATGATTTCGTGTTCTTACACCCGTATACCGACTCAGCGACACAAGCTCTCCGCCCTAAGCTTCGTGCCGTCTCCAATAGCAACGTCAAACCCCATAGTCGGTTTGGCATCCAAACCCAATCTCCTCACTAACCTCTCGTCTAGAAAGTTGTGTGTATTCCCCGAATAAATGTGGATGTGCACACAATGCTTTCTAACGAGTCCATCTACTCGTAACGTCCTCAGCATAGAAGTACCTGAATATGTATGCATCGATATTTCAGCTTGGATTTCTTCCTCAACGCCCTCCTCAATGGTCTCCTCATGGGTCTCCTATGGACACTCTCCCTCATCTTCAATCTCATCATCCTCCTTAGGACTATCGATAAGCATCACACTCCCGATCGATTTAGAACACCGATGACCGGGGGTGAAACGCTCATCACATCGAAAGCAAAGGCCCTCCGCTCTTTGCTCCTCCACCTAGGCAGGTGTGAGAGTTCAAAGGGGGGTCTAGTGTCTCCTCTAACATCGGAAGAAGATCTCAAAGTTGGTCGTGGTCTAGTAGTCGCAGCCGCTGTTTTTGAAACTGCAGAATTTGCAGCCTGCGTTCTAGGTGCAAATCGTCCATCTTGGCTACCCCAATTGGTTTTCGCTGCCATCTTTAGAGCCCTATATGTTTGTTCTATCCTCATGGCCTTCTTAAAGGCCTCCTCAATAGTAGTAGGACATAGAGCACGAACATCCGCTTGTATCTCCTCTTGCAGCCCTAAAATAAATGTACTCATCAATGTACGTTCGGGCCACGGTGGCTCACAACGACTACTAACTCTTTCAAACTCAGCTTGGTACTCCAATATAGTAGTCCTTTGAACCATCTTACTTAATGTGGCAGCAAAATCTTCATATGCCGCTGTCCCAAATCTACGTGTAATCCTCCTACAAAAATCAGTCCATCCGGTAAATCCACCACCACGAATAATCGATCTATACCAATGCAATGCCGTTCCTTAGAGGTGAAAGCTTGCCATTTGGACTTTTGCATCTTCTACTATACCTTGACAATCAAAATATTGTTCAACATGAAATACTTAATCTGTTGGATCACCGTCTTGGAATTTTGGAAAGTCTAAACATGCGGTTCTCCCCCGAATAACATTGTCAGGTTCACGAAAGATCCTTGGTTCAGGTCTAAACCTTTATGCATGTTGATCACCTTCTCTAAATCCTCGAGCACGTCCATCACCGTCTCCATAGGGATCAAGCTCATCCTCATAGTGCCAATCCTCCTCATCAACGAAGCACACCAGCGCCTCACATCTCTCAGGTTCCGCCACCGCTGGTCTTGGGTTTTATAACGGAGGTGGGGGATGATGTGAAGGCATAGGTAGGAGAGGATCATTGACACTCATATGATGCACCTGGACTTGTGAGATATCGGTTCGATGGAGTCCCACCGCTAGTCCTTCTTGAAACCCTGTTCGTCGTCGAGGAGATGACAAACCCAGTCGATTCACGACATAATTCTTGAATTCATTGTGATCCTTTTGTATATTGTCAACTCTATGCAATAATGTTTGGAACATGCCCTTTAGTTCATCCATATTCGAACCCATAGACGTTGATTGACTTGGTCCTACCGTGGTCGCTCCAAGGGAATTGGCCTCACGATTAGGATCATCGAGCATTGAATCCTCCCTTGTCAGTGTGCTCTCCATAGGTCTCCTTATTGATGTTCCTTGTTTTCAACTATTAATGGAGGTCTGAGGTTCGCTTACTCTAATACCAATTGTTAGCGATGATACCAAAGTGATAGGCTCTGATACCAATTTATTAGCTCTAATACCAATTTGTTAAAGCTCGGATACCAAATTGATGGGATCTAGAACCAAAAGATCGGCTACGGCAATTCCTTAAGATATGAATTTATTATAGGAAGTAGTCTGCGCAACCGTGGGAAAATATTCGTCAGATATTCTCCGGTAGTTAGCAAATTACGAAACCAATTGGGTTGGATTTGTATATTCCAAATCTACAACTTTCGTATTTACACCCTTTGCATATTCGAACTGTAGCAGGGACGAAAATATGGAATAATGTGGGTGATGGTGGTGGTGACGAGTGGAGTGGATGTTAGGGTTATGGATGGGTGTGGAGATGAGGGTGGATTGTGGAAGTGATTAAGGGAAGTAGACGAAGGGAACGAAGTGGTCGAGATCCCAAAGAAGAGGGGTGGCTCGACAGTCGAGGGAGATTAGAAGCGAGGAGAAACCTTGCCAACGGTAGAGGTAGAAGGATGGTGAAGAGGGAGGAGGGAGGAGTCTAGAGAGAAGATAGGAGGCAAGAAATCAATAATCCAATAGCAATGTAAAGTTGGGTGCCATCCACATATTTATAGAGACTAGTGAACAAGTCCTAAAACAATATGAAACCCTAACAAACCAACTAACTCAGTATTCTTCATCTTCTTCGAATATCTTTTGGATTAAGCTTTCGTTTTGTCATAGATATATTCCGAATCTGGAGAAGTCATGAATTTCAAAGTTGTAGATCTAGAGGTTTTGGACCTTGTCCAACTAGTTTGATTTTATTTGGATATGTGTCGAATATTCTACAAATATTTTTTTGAAACTGCATAGAGTTGGATTTAGCTAACTAGATAAGTGTATCAATGTCTCCCCACTGCCCGGAGATGAAGGTGCTGCAAAGTTGCTGATCCGTCCATGGGGGATGACATCTGCTACTTATCTTCTTAAATTCTTTTTGGTATGCCCCAACCATGGTCTTTTGCACCGCCTTTAAGAAGAGAGCATCGAAGTCTTCATACCCCGATGCTCCAAATCGTCGTGTGATATTCAAAAGTCAGCCCAAGTTTCGATAGCCTTAATGGCATTGGCTGCTCGAAACCAATGAAGCATCGCATCTTCAAGGTGGAAGCTTGCAAGCATCACCTTGTATTGTTCCGTCATACCTTGGTATACGAAGAATTACTTTGCCCTATACAACCAATCGATCGGATCACCACCTTTGAACTTGGGGAATTTGAGACGCACGATTTGTCCACGGATACCCTTGTCTCGTTCCAGATCATGTTAAGTCCTTGTCTAACCGGAGGAGAATGCACCATGAAGGGTTAATGATCCCTCCTTCGGTTTTGATTAACTCACCGTGGTTCCGGGTCGTATTACCCTGCCCACGGATCTTGATCTCCAAGGTGATCTACAAAATGGTTCACTCGTCGAATGGGTTCACCTGCAATTGGGCCTAGTGTAACCAACCTTGCTTGCCTCTGCCCATAGGGTGGTGGCAGCAGCGGCTCTTGTGTTTGCAAATTCTGAACCGATGGCGGTGGCTTCATGGAAGTGGACTCGCATCGTAGGGTCGATGGTGCGTTTCCGTTCACCACGACTTCCCTTGTCGCCTATAATTCTCGCTTCATCTCCATCATCATCTGGTAGTTGATGGCTATTTATTTGGAAAGAGACCCCAACATGTCTTTGTTAGGTTTTTTATTTGTTGGCAATTTTGTACAAAATATTCTAAGTGTATTTTTTCATGTATTTGAGCTTTACACAAGTCTAGAATATCACTGGTGTGAAGAATTGCAAGATCATTGGAGAAAAGCCGTCGCGTTCTCACCGCGTTCACAAACGCGTTCGAACGCGGGCACTACGTTCACACAGACAGAGAGCCGCGTTCACAAGCGCGTTCGAACGCGGGCACTGCGTTCACACAGACAGAGAGCCGCGTTCACAAGCGCGTTCGAACGCGGGTACTGCGTTCACATAGACAGAGAGCCGCGTTCACAAACGCGTTCGAACGCAGGTACTGCGTTCACACAGACCGAGAGCAGCGTTCACAAACGCGTTCGAACGCAACCTGAAGAATTCAAGCTGTCGCATTCGAACGCACTTGGGCCCGTTCGAACGCACCTGAGATTAAGTTAGGCCGTTCGAACGCACTCGGGCCGCGTTCGAACGCACCTATGAAGTTTGCAATTTATTGGATTTTCGTGAGTACGAATATGACTTGGATTTGGCTCTATCTTGGAGATCATATATAAGGATAGTGTTGCCCTAACCTAGATGAGTTGAAGAAGATTATTCAAGGAGACTTTTTGGAGGCTACATCGGTTCTTCAACAAACAAGGCCCTTCGCATCTACAAATCTTAATCTTTCGTCTTAAGGGCTATCTAGACGAAAGATCAATCTCAAGGGCTACTGAGATTGGACTTCAATCACAAGAAGTAGTGAATCGCGGGTTCTAACGATCAAGACTGAGAGGAACAAAGTCGTTTGGATCGACGGGTTGTTTTGTGAGTCAGTCTTGTAACTGCTACTATCATAGTTATTGGTTTTGATCCGAGTTTGGATCCGTGGTTTTTTTCCCGTTTGGGTTTTCCACGTTAAAATCTTGGCGTTCATCTCTACTTTCGTTTTTAATATTTCTTCTGACTTTTACTTAAGCGAACGATAAATATCATTGCCTAAAGGTTAGATACATACGTGTGTCTAGGGGTTTTTCAGTCTTGAACACTAGGTTCTTCCTTATTCCGATTAGACCGAGCGGTTCCGCGGGTGGAAGTCCCCGCAACCGTTTCCTCCTCCTCTATTGGGAGAATCTCTTCTTCATCATCTCGCCATGCAGCCATGGCTCTGGTTGTCGTCATAGGAAGCACATGTCTAAGGAATGGTGGCTCTGATACTAGCTTGATACGATCTCCCCTTTTGGCTAAGGCTCGATCTCTTCCAATTCTCAGATCTAGACAGATTCTGGCACGAAACTTTATAAATAAATCCCAAAATATTCCGTTGTTGGATTGATGTGAAATTTGGATATGTTGTAGCCCCAGAAAATAGCTTTCCAACAAATCAAGTTTCAGGCAAATCAGATATGGAGATCTTGAGATATCATCCGATTAGTCGACGAACGTCAGGGGGGGTCTGATCAGGATCCGTGGATGAAGGCACGAGATCCGAGATGATGGTGGTTGGTGGTGGTCCGACGTTAATGGGGTGGCACCAATGAAAAGTGGTGGTGGAAGGGCTATGGTTGATGGAAGGGTTAGGGCAAGTGTTGGATAGACTAGAAGAAAGGGGAGGAGAGAGCTACCACCCCTAAGGGACTAGAGTGATTGGCCGGTCGAGGGAGGTTAGAAGCGGCATCACCGTGGATCGAGAGAACGAGAGAACTCAATTCATTAATAATGACTCTATGGTTGCCATCCACATCCTCTTCTTTGAGATCTCGACCACTTCGTTCCCTTCGTCTACTTCCCTTAATCACTTCCACACTCCACGCTCATTTCCATACCCATCCATAACCCTAACATTCACTTCACCCATCGCCACCACCATTACCCACGTTATTTCGTGTTTTCATCTCTGCTATAGTTCGAATCTGCAAAGGGCGTAAATACGTAATTTTCTAACTACCTGAGAATATCTGAGAATATTTTCCCTCGGTTGCGCGGACTGATTCGTGTAATACATTCAAATCTTGAAGGAATCTTAGCGTAGCCTATCTTTGGTTCTAGAAACTAACATTTTTGGAGCATATGGATGCAATTTAAGCAAGGAAACAAAGATGTGCGGCTTGATGGCGTACAATCTCCATCGATTCCTGCGTTATAGTCGATGGTAGGGCTGCCATGTGCGAGTGATTTGGCCTATCTTCTTTAGTTAGGACCAGTAGGAGATAAGCCTCAAAGGAGTCTAGATACTACCATTGAGTTGTCTAATTTATTAGACAAATTTGCTAGACTGTTTGAGGAACCAAAAGAATTGCCACCGAGGAGAATGGCGGACCACCGCATAGAGAATGTGCCTGGGACTGCACCGACGAATGTGAGGCCATATCGGTATCCATATGTGCAAAAGTAAGTTATCTCCAAGATGGTAGCCGAAATGTTGGAGTAAGGCCTCATACAACTAAGTCATAGCTCATACTCATCCCCCGTGCTATTGGTACAAAAAAAGGATAGGACATGACGTTTTTGTATCGACTATCGAGCACTAAATACCATTACCGTCAAGGATCGGTATCTCATTCCTATTATAGAGGAGTTGCTAGACGAGGTTGCAGGGTTGACTATATTCAGTAATCTTGACTTGTGGGCCGGGTATCATCAATTTAGAGTTCACTCGGCGGATGTGCACAAAATTATATTTCGGACTCCGGACAGGCATTACGAGTTCCGAGTGATGCCTTTCGGTCTCACTAATGCTCCAGCTACTTTTAAAGGCCTCATAAATGATATATTTTGGCTTCTATTGCGAATGTATGTCTTGGTATTCCTTGACGACATTTTGGTGTATAGCATGACTAAATTGGTACATTGGCGGCATTTGGAGAATGTGCTGAATATGTTGAAGCAAAATCAATTGAAGATTAAGAAGTCCAAGTGTAACACTCGTTTGTTTAAAAAATAAAAATAAATAAAAATAAATAAAAAAGAAAAGAAAAGAAAAAAAATTTAGCGCATGCGCCATGCGCGTGCACTCTAACCGCAGCGCACACGCTTGGCGTGTGCGCTGACCCTTTCTTCCTCCTCCCCGACCTCTCGTAGTCAATTGTGAGAGGTGGGAGAGAAGTGCGCTGGAGTGGAGTTAACTCCACTCCGTTGCCCTCTCCATCTCTTCTCTATTTAAACCCCACCTCTTCCCCTCGAGTTCTCTTCTTTTCACAATTCCTCTTCCTCGCTCTTCCCTTCTCTCTTTTCTCTTCCGAGCAGCCGAAGACCTCGTCACGGATAGCGAGTCATTGGAGCGCAGGCAGGAACCAAAACCCCCTCACCTCGATCCTTGGGTTAGCCTCCATCCCCTCTTTAGTTTAATTTGAAAATAGCCTAGTTAATCATGTGTAATTAGGAATTTATTTATGTCTGCCTTCACTGGAGAAATTCACTGGCTGGGAAGTTTCCCCGCTTCAGCCCATTGCTGTGGGTACCCAAATTGAGTACACACGGGGCGCGAAGGAGGCGATGCCATGTCGCCTCCCACCACCAGGTTTCTTAGGCACAAGCGGCCACCACTGGCGGTGGTGGGCTCGCTCGACAACCTCGACTGACTCACCTCTTCACATGGAAGAGGTGGGTACTCGAGATGAAGGCTTCCAGCCCATCTTTCACTGCACTTGGAAGCTCCATGGCCGCCGGCCATGGAGTTCCTCAACTCTCACCATCGGCCACACTGGCCGATGGTTCAAGTTCACTTGCAATCAAAGTCGACCTCGTCGACTTGGGGAGTCGATGGTGCTAGGCTGGCGGCGACGGGGATCACCGACAACAGCACCACTATTCTTCTCATATTTCTTCTTCTCCTCTGTTTTCTTCTCTAAGAAGGAGATGAGGATAAGGGGTGAGGGTTGGGCCAACCCCCACCGCACTCTCATCTGGGTTGTGGGGTGGGCCGTAGCCCATGCCCACGAGCCTTTTTTCTCTAAGGCCTCGGTGGACTGGAGCCTAGTCCACCACCTTCGATTCTGGTGGGCCCACCTCGTCACCTCGTTGGACTGGGCTCTGGAGCCCAGTCCACCATCTTTGGGTCTTGTGGGCTGCGGTAGGCCCACAGCCCACCACCTCACCTTGCTGGACTGGGCCCTTGAGTCCAGTCTAGCACACCTTAGAATCTGGTGGGCTACGGTAGGCCTGCAGCCCACCTCCTCACTCTGGTGGACTGGACTCTTGAGCCCAATCCACTACCTCTAGTCTTGTGGGCTGTAGGTAGGTCAACAGCCCACTCTTTCTCACTTAAGCATGCTGGGCCTTAAGGCCAACCTAACCTTTAACCCTAGACTAATTTATTATTAGTATGTTATTTTTCTTAAATTCTTCTTAAATTCTGTTAGCTACATAAATTATAATTATTATAATTTTTCTCAACCATGTTATTAATAAAATTAAGAATTATACATAATTAAAATAGGTATTTGAATTTATTAGTCTTTTCAATTATCTTCACACTTATAATATGAACGACTCTAAATGACCATTTTTTTAAATTAAGACAAAATAATATATTTGGACCTAGAAAATCAAACTTAATTTATACAACAAGATAGTTAGTCTTAGAAGTTCATTAATCTTATGTTTATTTTATTTATAAATTATTAGATTCATTATTGTGCGGGAAGGATCTTGAAATTCAAGAAGAATTGACTGATTAGGAGAGTAAGACGGATTCCAAAAATATCCCAGGCGAGTAGAATTCTATAATAGTCTACGAAAAATGCATACTTATATCATTTCTTACCCGTATTAATTAAATGTTGTTTTCTTACTTCTGAAAATTACATGACATTTCATACTTGCATTTAATTACATGTCAATTCTTGCTTGCATTATATATCACTTAATGCACATGTATGATAGACTGTATGCTTGTTTATAATACCTGTTATTTTGATGATTCTGTTAAATAAATAATAGAGGTCATGGCACCACGTGCACCTATCATTGTTAGTGAAGTTCTAGTTAGGCAGTGCCCCTTTCACCCACTCAACCCGGGGTTAAGGGTAGAGTGTATTATATAGTATTATATTAGCGGTCTACACTTGAGGTCGGTAGCTAGTGGAGCATTCAAGTGATTACACTGCCCTAGTTAGAGACTAGTCTAGTATGATATTAGAAAAGATGATTAAGAGGTAGAGATTGTAGTTCTAGCAGTACCCGAGGACATAGGGTCAGGGCATCTATCGAGCTATGTGCTCTTATTCGCCGTATGTGATGATTTTGCTCTGTGCGATGATTACTAGAGCGATGTTGATGGGCCTACGATTGGGTCCCTTAGTCTGATGGCCACAGACAACTAGTCATATGCAGCGTTGCCAGGCATGTATGGGCGATAATACCGCTAGATGACTAGTCCCCCTCGATTTTATGGTGCTTTGTGAGATATGTCATTGTGACTTGACTTCTGTGTGGATTTCTATGTAAAATGAGCTATAATGATGAAACTTATTAAAATTCATAATGTACACTTTCCCTGACTTGTTATGGGTTTGTATTTCTATTTATCATGTAATATTCTTAGATTATTATTGGATTTTACTTATTGGGCCCCGTGCTCACCGCCATTTTGGTGGAAATATTTCAAAACTGATTATAGAGGATGCGGATATCGAGGAGTAGCAGATTCATTCCTCTATTTTAGTATTTGTCTATTCTATTATTTTTAGTTGGACTTGGCCCCTGCGAGGGTATTTATGTTTTAAAATTTGTGTTGGACTTGTATCCATAGAGGCTTGTTAAGGCCTGTGATATTATAATTCTGGATTATTTGTTGGATTATTATGGTATTTCTTAACTTATCCATATACTTTGTGAGATTATTTCACTAACAGGTCATATGAAAATTCTCCACATGAGGAACATGTGATTTTTGGAAGTGGGTGTTTCACTAAGTGCCTATCGAGAGTACCACAAGTGAAGTACTTAGGCCATATCATCTCAGCGGAAGGTGTAGTGGTAGATCCTCAAAAGGTAGCATGTTTGACCACTTGGCCTATTCCTATACCACCATCGGATTGAGAGGATTTTTGGGGCTGACCGGGTATTATCGCCGCTTCATCGTCGGGTAGGGCAAGATCGCTGCTCCTCTCACTTCTTTGTTGAAAAAGGACTCTTTTAGATAAACAGATGAAGCCACTACAGCCTTTGAAAAACTGAAAATAGCAATGACGACAGCGCTCGTTTTTACGCTACCAGATTTCACCAAAGAGTTCATTATGGAATGTGATGCATCGGAAGTTAGCATAGGAGCTGTACTAATGCAAGAAGGACATCCCATTGCCTTTCTTAGCAAGGCTTTGTCATAAAAATCCTAGAAATAATCGACTTATAGGAGAGAGATGTTGGCAATTCATTATTCGAACAGATCAAAGGAGCCTTTCATACTTTATGGGATAGTGTATACACACTCCGACACTACAGAGATGGGTCACAAAATTGCTATGGTATGACTATAAAATTCAATACAAGAAAGGAATGGAAAATAGAGCGGCGGATGCATTATCATGCCAACCCGATACCACCGAGTTTGCAGCGTATTCTTCTCCCACTTTTTATTTTTTTGACGAGCTGAGGTATGCATGTATATCTGACCTAGATGTTTTGACATTGTTGCAGGAGGTGATAGATGATCCGGAGCTCTATCTAGAGTTGGAGAATCAATGCGGTTTGCTGTTGGACTGCGGATGCATTCGGGTGCCCACAAGTAATGGATTGCGGTAGAAATTGTTGGAGCACTTCCACCAAACTCTAGAGGGTGGTTATGAGGGTGTCTTGAGGATTTATAGGAGGATATCTTAGAGTTACACACGGCTAGGATTGAGGCGGGATGTAAGTAGTTTTGTCCGTGCTTACGAAGTCTATCAAAGGTCTAAGGCAACCACGTTGAAACCGGCTGTATTACTACAGCCTTTACCTATACCGGACCGTGTTTGGGAAGACATTTCTATAGATTTCATACAGGGTCTTTCGATGGTACATGGTTATTCTGTTATCTTTGTGATGGTTGACAGATTGAGCAAGTATGTGCAGCATTATCAGATCCATTTTCAGCCAAGTCGATGCCTAAAATTTTTGTTAGAGATGTTGCTCGATTATATGGCATGCCATGTACGATAGTCTTGGATCGTAATCGTATATTTATGAGCGACTTTTGGATAGAGTTTATCAGATTGCATGGAACTCGATTGAACTTTAGTTTGACCTACCATCAACAGACGGACGATCAAACCGAGATGGTCAATCGAGGTATTAAGCAGTACTTGAGGTGTTTTGTTAGAGAGATGCCGAGACGATGGTTGGAGTTCTTACTATGGGTAGAGTGGTCGTACAACACCGCCTACCACAGTAGCATTGACATGACTCCATTTGAGGCGGTGTATGGACGCATGGCTCCGACATTACGCGCTTATAATCCAGTGGCATCTATAGATCGGACGGAGGTGGACTTAGCCTTGATAGATAGAGACGCCATATTGAGGAAGTTGCGTGCCCATCTTAAACTTGCTCAAAACCGCATGAAACAAATTTATGATCGCAGCCATAGGGAGCAAGAGTTCGACATCGGTAGTTAGGTGTTTGTGAGGTTGCAACCATATTGACAGGTGACCTTGCGTTCGATGCGAAACCAGAAATTAGCACATCGCTACTTCGGTCCATTTCGGGTGTTGGAGCGTATTAGTCCGGTTGCATATTGTTTGGAGCTACCGGAGGGGTTGAGAGTGCATCTTGTTTTCCCTATTTCACTACTGAGAGAGCGGATTGGAGATCATGAGTTTGTTGGATCAATTCTACTGGAGCCATTTGAGGAGATAGAGATCCTGAGCCAGTATTTCATGAATATTTGAAGAGATAGAGTTCGAATATGTGAAGAGCATAAATACAAAAATTGTAGACTAGGGGGTTAGAAATCTAATCCACTTAGTTTCATAATTTGCTGAGTACCGAAAAGTATTTCGTGAATATTTTCCCACGGTTGCGCGGAATAATTCCTGTAATAAATCCAGATCATGAAGGAATCGTTCCATAGCTTATGATTTGGTACCGTAACCCATCAGTGATATCCTCCTATAAGTCCTCAAGACACCCTCATGACCAGTCTTTGGAGTTTAGCGGAAGTGCTCCAACAATTTCTACCGCAACCCATCATTTGCGGGCACCTGAATGCATCCACGGTCTAGCAGCAAACTACCTCGGTTCTCCAACTCTAGATAGAGCTACAGATCATCCATCACCTCTTGTAACAATCTCAAAACATCTGGGTCAGATTTACATGTAGGCAATAGGCTGCAAGCTCAGCGATATCGAGTTGGCGTGATAATGTATCCACCGCTCTATTTTTTGTTCCTTTCTTGTATTGAATTTCATAATCAGACCGCAGCAATTTTGTGACCTATCGCTACTATGCCAGAGTGTGTATACACTGTCCTATAAAGTATGGAAGGCTCCTTTGATCGGTTCGGATAATGAATCACCTACCGATCAAATAAGGCCTCCACTTTGTCACCGCATGTAGAATTGCTAATATCTCTCTCTCATAAATCTATCATTCATGAGGCCTTGAAAAGTAGCTGGAGCATTGGTGAGACCAAAAGGCATTACTCGGAACTCGTAATGCCCGTCCGGAGTCAGAAATGCAGTCTTATGCACATCCACCGGATGAACACTAATTTGATGATACCTGGCCCTCAAGTCAAGCTTGCTGAATATAACCGCCCCTGCAACCTCGTCCAGCAGCTCCTCTATAATTGGAATGGGATACCGGTTCTTGATGGTAATAGCGTTTAGTGCCCGATAGTCAACACAAAAATGCCATGTCCTATCCTTTTTTTGCACCAATAGCACGGGTGATGAGTATGAGCTATGACTTGGTTGAATGAGGCCTTGCTCCAACATCTCGGCAACCATCTTTGAGACAACTTCCTTTTGCACGTGTGAATACCGATATGGCCTCACATTCACTGGTGCAACCCCGGGCACAATCTCTATGCGATGGTCCTCCGTTCTCCTTGGTGGCAACTCCTTTGGTTCCTCAAACAGTCTAAAAAATTTATCTAATAAATTAGACAACTCGATGGTAGTATCTAGACTCATTTGAGGCTCGTCTCCTGCTGGTCCTAACTGAAGAAGATAGGCCAATTCACTCGCACATGGCAGCCCCACCATCGGTTACATCGCAGGAATCAGCGGAGATCGAACGCCAACAAGCCGCACATCTTTGTTTCCTTACTTAAATTTTATCCACATGCACCGGAAATCAATCGTGACGGGTACTAAGCTTTGTAACCACTAATTGCCAAGGACAATGTCCGCTCCTCACAGCGCTAATGGATACAAGTCCACAATGATGTCATGTCCTTGCACCTATATACCAACCCGGCGACACAAGCTTTGTGCCGTCTCTAATAGCAACGTCAAACCCCATGGTCAGTTCAGCATCCAAGCTCAATCTCCTCACTAATCTCTCATCTAGAAAGTTGTGTGTACTCTCAAAATCGATAAGGATATGCACACAATGCTTTCTAATGAGTCCGTCTACCTATAACGTCCTCGGTGCAGAAGTACCTGAATATGCATGCATCGATATTTTAGCTTGGATATCTTCCTCCATGCCCTCCTCAACAACCTCATCATCCTCCTCGAGACTGTCGATGAGCATCACACTCCCGATCGGTTTGGAACACCGATGACTAGGGGTAAAACATTCATCACATCGAAGGAAAAGGCCCTTCGCTCTTCGCTCCTCCACCTAGGCAGGAGTGAGAGTTCGAACTAGGGATCTTGTGCCTTCTCTAATATCGGAAGGTCTCAAAGGTGGTCGTGGTCTAGTATCTAGGTGCAAACCGTCCATCTTGGTTACCCCAACTTGTTTTTGCTGCCATTTTGAGAGCCCTATGTTTTTGCTCCATCCTCATGGCCTTCTCAAAGGCCTCTTCAAGAGTGGTATGAAAAAGAGCACGAACATCCACATGTATCTCATCCCGTAGCCCTGAAATAAATATGCTCATCAATGTCAGTTCGAGCCAACGTGGCTCACAACGACTACTAACTCTTTCAAATTCAGCTTGGTACTCCAATATAGTCGTCTTCTGAACTATCTTCCCTAATGTGGCAGCAAAATCTTCATATGCCGCTATCCAAAATCTACATGTAATGCTCCTATAAAAGTTTGCCCAATCGGTAAATCCTCCACCACGAATAATCGATTGATACCTCTGCAATGTCGTTCCTTGAAGGTGAAAGCATGCCATCTAGACTTTTGTGTCCTCCGTTGTCCCTTGACAATCAATGTATTGTTCAAGTTGAAACACCCAATCCGTTGGATCACTGCCTTGGAATTTTAGAAAGTCCAAGTGTGCGGTTCTCCCCCGAATAGCATTGTCAGGTTCGCAAAAGATCCTTGGTTCAGGTCTGAACCTTTGTGCATATTAATCTCCTTCTCTAAATCCTCGAGCACGTCCATCACCATCTCTGAAGGGATCAATTTCATCCTCAAAGTGGCAATCCTCCTCTTCAACGAAGCTCACCGGTGCCGCACACCTCTTAGGTTCCACCACTGTCGATCTTTGGTTTTGTATCAGAGGTGGGGGATGATGTGTAGGCATAGGTAAAAGACGATCATTGACACTCACATGCCGCACCTGGACCTGTGGGGTATCGGTTCGATGTAGTTCCACCGCTAGTCCTTCTTAAGGCATCGATCTTCGTCGAGGAGATGACGAAGCCGATCAGTTCATGACATATTACTTTAAAGCATTATGATCATTCTACATTGCATCAACTTGATACACTTAGGATCTTTTCTTATTGCATTAGTTGTTTATTTTCATTTAAATATAATTCCTATAGGTCACATTTGAACGCAAGAGGGATTGCGTTCGAATGTCCTAGCAAACGCCTGCATCAGGTTTGCAAATACGGAGAACGCATATTATGCGGTCGAATGCTGTTAGGCAAATTCAAACACCCGCGTTTGCACATACAGAGATAAAGCTTTTGGGTGCATTCGAATGCAATCGGGCGCGTTCGAACACGATCGGCGGGATTCCTCTAGATTCTCTCTCTCCTCCCTTTTCACCATCTTTCCACCTTTACCGTTGGCAAGGTTTCTCCTAACTTTCTAATCTCCCTCAACTGTCAAGTCACTGATAAGCTCTGGAACCAAAGATAGGCTACGCTCTGATTCCTTCAAGATTTGAATGTATTAAAGGAACTAATTCGCGCAACCATGGAAAAATATTTATCAAATATTCTCCGGTAGTAGGTAAATTATAAAACAAATTGGGTTAGGTCCGTAACTTCCTGATCTACAACTTTCATTTTTACAACCTTCACAGATTCGAATTGTAGTAGGGACAAAAACATGGAATAACATGGATGGTGGTGGTGGTGACAGGTGGAGTGGATGTTAGGGTTATCGATGGATATGGAGATGAGGGTGGATTATGGATATGATTAAGGGAAATAGACGAATAGAACAAAGTAGTCAAGATCCCAAAGAAGAGGGGTGGTTCGACAATCGAGAGAGATTAGAAGTTAGAAGAAACATTGCTAATTGTAGAGGTGGAAAGATGGTGAAGAGGAAGGGAGGAAGGAGAAGTCTAGAGAGAAGATAGGAGATAAGAAATCAATAATCCAATAGCATAATGAATTTGGCTATCATCCACATATTTATAGAGGCTAGCCAACAAGTCCTAAAATAATATAAAACCCTAATTCTAGAGGATTCCCATCGATCGCGTTCGAACATGCCCAAAAAGCTCCATCTCTGCCTGTGCGAACGCGATGTAGGCGTTCGAACACGAGCGTTCGAACATGCCCGACCGCGTTCAAACTCACAATATGCGTTCTCTATATTTGCGATCTGATGCAACCGTTCGCAAGGGCGTTCAAACATGATCCCTCCTGCGTTCGAACGCGACCTACAGGAATTTTATTTTAATGAAAATAAACACCTAATGCAATAAGAAAGGATTCTAACTAAGTGTATCAGCTCGCCATGCTTCCCCCACCTTGCCCTCAAAGTGAAAAGTCAGGGAAACACTCCAAGATATCAGTCTCCAACTCCTATGTCGCCTCATCAAAAGGCTTACCAAGCCACTCAACTAAAATCTCCATCTCCAATTTGGCATGTCGTTGTCGGCGTCTAGCAAGTACTCGAACTAGCTCTACGATCTCTATCTCCTCCAATGGCTCCGGTTGAACCAATCCAACAATCTCATAATCTTCAATGCGCTCTCTCAACAATGAAACATGAAAGATAGGATGCATTCTCGACCCCTCTAGCAGCTCCAAACGTTATGCAATCGAACCAATACTCTCCAATACCCGAAATACACCGAAGTAGTGATGTGCTAACTTTTGGTTACGCATCGGACGCAAGGTCACCTGTCAATACGGTTGCACCCTTACAAACACCCAACTGCCGATGTCGAACTCCTGCTCCCTATGGCTACGATCATAAACTTACTTCATGAGGTTTTAAGCAAGTTTAAGATGAGCATGCAATCTTCTCATTGTGGCGTCTCTATCCATCAACGCTAAGTCCACCTCCATCCGATCTGCAGATGCCACTAGATCATAAGTGTGTAACGTCGGAGCTGTGCATCCATACACCACCTCAAATGGGGTTATGCCAATGCTGCTTTGGTAGGCAGTGTTACAAGACCACTCCGCCTACGATAAGAACTCCAACCATCGTCTCAACATCTCTACCACAAAGCACCTCAACTACTGCTCAATGCCTTGATTGACCACCTCAGTTTGGCCATCCATCTGTGGATGGTAGGCCGAATTAAAGTTCAATCGAGTCCCCTATAATTTGAAAAACTCAGTCCAAAGTCACTCATAAATATACGATCATGATCCGAGACAATCATGCATCGCATGGCATATAACCGAGCAATATCTCTAACAAAAATTTCACCAACCGACTTAGCTGAAAACGGATGTGATAATCCCGAAAAGTGTGCATACTTGCTCAATCTCTCAACCATCACAAAGATAACGGAATAACCACGTACCAGCAAAATATATTTGCGAACCTGATGCAGGCATTTGTAAGGGCATTCGAGCGCAACCCCTCCTGCATTCGAACGCGACCCCTCCTGCATTCGAACGCGACCTACAGAAATTTTATTTTAATGAAAATAAATATCTAATGTAATAAAAAAAGATCATAAGTAAGTGTATCAGTCACCCCTCTTCTTTGGGATCTCGACCACTTCATTCCCTTTGTCTACATCCTTTCCCACATCCACCATCCACCTTCATTTCCATACCCATCCATAATCCTAATATCCACTCCACTCGTCACCACCACCACCATCACTCACGTTATTCCATGTTTTCATCCTTGCTAAAATTCGAATCTGTGAAGGGCATAAATACGAAAGTTGTAGATCAGTAAGATACGGATCTAACCTAATTAGTTTCATAATTTTGTGACTACCGTAAAATATCTAACAAATATTTTCCCACGGTTGCGTGGACTGATTCCTGTAATACATTCAGATCTTGAAAGAATCGTTGCGTAGCCTATCTTTGGTACAAGAACCTTATCAAATTGGTATCAGACCATATCAAATTGGTATCAGAACTTATCATTTTGGTATCAGAGCTTAACATGTGATATTAGAGCCTATCAACTTAGTACCAGAACCCCATCAAATTGGTATCAGAGCAAACAAACCTCAGACCTCCAGTAATGGTTGAAACAAGGAAGATGACTCAACAAGGAGACCTATGGAGAGCACACCGATAAGGGAGGACTCAACGCACGATGATCCTAACTGTGAGGTCGATTCCTTTGGAGCGACCACGGTAGGACCTAGTCAACCAACGTCCATGGGTGCAAATATGGATGAACTTAAGGGCACATTCCAAACATTGTTGCATAGAGTTGACACCATGCAAGAGGATGATAATGAATTCATAGAATATTGCCACCGAGGAGAGCGGCGGACCATCACATAAAGATTGTACCCGAGACTGCACCAGTGAACGTAAGGCCATATCGGTATCCACATGTGTAAAAATAAGTTATCTCAAAGATGGTAGTCGAGATGTTGGAGTAAGGCCTCATACAACCAAGTCATAGCTCATACTCATCCCCCGTGCAATTGGTGTAAAAGAAGGATGGGACATGGCGTATTTATGTCGACTATCAGGCATTAAATGCTATTACCGTCAAGGACCAGTATCCTTTTTCGATTATTGACGAATTGCTAGACGAGCTTGTAGAGGCGACTATATTTAGTAAGCTTGACTTAAGGGCTGGGTATCATCAAATTGGAGTTCACCTGGCGGATGTGCACAAAACTGCATTACGAACTTCGAACGGGCATTACGAGTTCCGGGTGACGCCTTTTGGTCTCACCAATGCTCCAACTACCTTTCAAGGCCTCATGCATGATATATTTTGGCCTCTCTTGTGAAGGTATGCCTTGGTATTTTTTTGAGGACATTTTGATGTATAGCAGGACTGAATTGGACTTTTGGTGGCATTTGGAGGATGTGCTTAATTTGTTAAAGAAAAACCAATTGAAGATTAAAAAGTTCAAGTGCCTATGGGGAGTACCACAAGTGAAGTAATTAGGCCACATCATTTCAGTGGATGGGATAGTGGCGGATCCTCAAAAGGTTACATGTATGACCGCTTCGCCTAATCCTACTAGTACTACCGGATTGAGAGGATTTTTGGGACTGACCGGATATTATCAACGCTTCATCGCCAGATATGCCAAGATCGCTAATCCTTTCACTTTTTTGTTGAAGGACTCTTTTAGATGGATGGAGCCACTATAGCCTATGAAAAACTAAAAACAGCAATGACGATGACGCCCGTTTTAATGCTACCGAACTTCACCAACGAGTTCATTGTGGAATGTGATGCGTCGGGTATTGGCATAGGAGCTGTACTAATACAAGGAGGACATCCCATTGCCTATCTTAGCAAGGCTTTATCATAAAATACTTTGCAATTATTGACTTATGAGAGAGAGATGTTAACAATTCTACATGTGGTGACAAAGTGGAGGTTTATTTGATCGGTAGACAATTCATTATCAAAACAAATCAAAGGAGCTTTCCATATTATATGGGATACCACATACACACTCTAGCACAGCAAAGATGGATCACAAAATTGCTAGGATATGATTATGAAATCCAATTCAAGAAGGAAATGAAAAATAGAGCGGTGGATGCACTATTGTGCCAACCCGATGCCGCCGAGCTTGTAGCATGTTCTTCTCCTATCTTTCCCTTCCTTGACGAGCTGAGGTATGCATGTACATCTGACCCAGATATTTTGAGATTGTTGTAGGAGGTGATGGATGATCCGGAGTGCCATCCAGAGGTGGAGAATCGAGGTGGTTTGCTGCTAAACCGCGGAAGCATTCGGGTGCCCACAAATGATGGATTATGGCATAAATTGTTGGAGTGTATTGGTCCAGTTGCATATCATTTGGACCTGCCGAAGAGGTCGAGAGTGCATCCTATCTTCCATGTTTCACTATTGAGGGAGCACATTGCAGATCATGAGATCGTTGGATTAGTTGTACTGAAGCAAATGGAGGAGATAGAGATTTTAGAGCCAGTTTGTGTACTTGTTAGGCACCGACGATGACATGGTACCAAATTAGAGATGGAGATTTTAGTTGATTGGCTTGGCAAGCCATCTGATGAGATAACATGGGAGTTGAAGGCTGAT
Organism: Typha angustifolia; assembly: GCF_048772165.1. Classification (NCBI taxonomy): domain Eukaryota; kingdom Viridiplantae; phylum Streptophyta; class Magnoliopsida; order Poales; family Typhaceae; genus Typha; species Typha angustifolia. The sequence continues at coordinate 5,533,539 of NC_133248.1, forward strand.
ATATTTTGGAGTGTTTCCCTGACGTTTCACCTTAAGGGCAAGATGGGAGAAGTATGGTGGGCTGATACACTTAGTTAAGATTTTTTCTTATTATATTAGTTGTTTATTTTCATTAAAATAAATTTCCTGTAGGTCGCGTTCGAATGCAGGAGGGGTTGCGTTCGAACGCCTACATCACGTTCGCACATACAGAGATGGAGCTTTTGGGTGCGTTCAAACGTGATCGGGCACATTTGAACACGATCGGCGGGAATCCTCTAGAATTAGGGGTACATATTGCTTTAGGACTTATTGTCTAGCCTCTATAAATATGTGGATGACAGCCAACTTCATTATGGAATTGGATTATTGATTTCTTGCCTCCTATCTTCTCTCTAGACTCTCTCCCTCCTCCGTCTTCACCATCCTTCCACCTCTACCGTTGGCAAGGTTTCTCCTAACTTTTAATCTTACTTGACTGTCGAGTCAGCCCTCTTCTTTGGGATCTCGACCACTTCGTTCTCTTCGTCTACATCATTTCCCACATCCACCATCCATCTTCATGTCCATACCCATCCATAACCCTAACATCCACTCTGCTCGTCACCACCACCATCACCCACATTATTCCATATTTTCGTCCCTTCTACTATTCGAACGTGAAGGGCATAAATATGAAAGTTGTAGATGAGAAAGTTACAGATCAAACCCATTTAGTTTCATAATTTTCTGTCTATCGGAGAATATCTAACGAATATTTTCTCACGGTTGCGCGGATTGATTCCTATAATACATTCAAATCTTGAAAGAATCATTGTGTAGCCTATCTTTGGTACAAGAACCTTATCAAATTGGTATCAAAGCATATCAAATTGGTATCAGAGTTTATCAATTTGATATTAGAGCTTAACAAGTGGTATCAAAGCCTATCAATTTGGTACCAGAACCTCGTCGCAATTCTATGCAACAATATTTGGAACATGCCCCTAAGTTCATCCGCCAAGCCCATATTCACACCCATAGACGTTGGTTGACTCAGTCCTGCTGTAGTAGCTCCAAAGGAATCGGCCTCAAGGTTAGGGTTTTCGTGGGTTGAGTCATCTCTTGTTGATGTGCTCTCCATTAGTCTCTCCATTAGTCTCCTTATCGACGTCATCTTCCTTGTTTCAACCATTAATGAAAGTTTGAGATTCACTTGGCTCTGATACCAAATTGATGGGTTCTACGATACCAAAAGATATGCTTTGATACCAATGATAGGCAATAGAACGAGTTTTTCAAGATCTGAATTTATTGTAGAAAGCAGTCTGCGCAACCGAGGAAAAATATTGACCAAATATGTTTTCGTAGTTATAAAATTACAAAACTAAGTGGAACCGATCCATAACTTCCTGATATATGTTTTTTGTATTTATGCCCTTCGTAGATTCGAACTATAATAGGGACGAAATTATGATTTAGTGTGGATGATGGTGGAGGTGACGGGTGGATAGATGTTAGGGTTATAGATAATAATGGAGATGTCGGTGGATTATCGATGTTGTTTAAGGGATAAAGACGAAGGGGAAGAAGTGGACGAGATCCCAAAGAATAGAGAGGACTCAACAAACGAGGGAGATTAGAAGTTAAGAGAGACCTTGCCAACGGTAGAGAGAATAGAGAGAACATAGGAGGCAAGAAATCAATAATTCAATACCAAAATGAATTTGGCTGCCATCCACACCTTTATAGAGGCTAGCCAACAAGCCCTAATAATAATAACTAACCCTAATCCTAGTGCAATCCCACCGATCACGTTCGAACATGCCCGTTCGCGTTCAAACGCACAAAAGGTATTCTTTGTATGTGCGAATGCGATGCAGGCGTTCAAATGCGTATTTCGTGTTTTCTGTATTTGCAAACCTGATGAAGGTGTTCGCAAGGGCATTCGAACGCAACCCCTTCCGCGTTCGAATGCGACATATAGGAATTTTATTTTAATAAAAATAAACAAATAATGTAATAAGGAAACACCCTAACTAAATGTATCATTGAACATTAGCCTAAGAGGAAATCGTATCAATATGGACCTTGTCTTGACTGACTTTGCTACTCTGTTTGAGGCTCCACGGGGACTACCACCCATGAGACACGTTGATCATAGGATTGAGATCATTCCAGGGGTAGAACCAGCCAACTTACGGCCCTACCATTATCCTCACCTCCAAAAGGAGGAGATATCAAGATTGGTTGTTGAGATGCAAGAGCAGGTCATTATCTAGCCGAGTTAGATTTCTTATTCATTGCCGATTCTGCTGGTGCGAAAGAAGGACGGGAGCTAGCATTTTTGTGTGGACTATTGCGCATTGAACGCAATCAGCGTCAAGGATCAATACCCGATACTCGTCATAGAGGAGCTACTAGATGAGTTGATAGGAGCGTCATATTTTAGCAAGCTCGATCTCCACACCAGCTATCATTAGATTCGCATGCAATCGAAGGACGTTCACAAAATGGTATTTCGGACTCACGACGGACACTACGAGTTTTGGGTAATGCCATTTGGATCGACAAATGCACCGGCGACTTTTTAGGGGTTGATGAATGACATATTCTGCCCACTCCTTAAGCAATATGTGTTAGTATTTTTTGATAACATCTTGGTGTATAGCAGGACCTGGGAGGAGCACTTAGTTCATCTACGCTCAGTGTTGGGACTATTGGCGGATCATTCTCTAAAGGTGAAAGAAAGCAAATGCCTTTGAGGAGAGCGCAAAGTAGAGTACCTCGACCACATCATATCAGTAGAGGGCGTGGCAGCTGACCCAAGCAAGGTGTCCTGTATGCTTGGGTGGCCGCAATCGATGACTGTGCATGAGTTGCGGGGCTTTCTTGGCCTGACAAGGAACTATCGCAGATTTTGTGACAAGCTATGGGAAGATTGCGACACCCCTCACTTCATTGCTGAAGAAGGAGAACTTCTAGTGGACTAAGACAACGACGAAGGCATTTGAGGAGCTAAAGATCGCCAAGGCGATTGTACCAGTGTTGACGCTACCCGATTGTACAAAGCCATTTGTGATCAAGTGCGATGCATCTGGATCGGGCATTGGGGCTATTCTTGTGCAGTCCAAGAGACCAATTGCTTATCCCAACAAGGCTTTATGATAAGTTCTGTAACTAAAGATAAGCTACGCAACAATTCCTTCAAAATCTGAATGTATTACAGGAATCAATCCGCGCAACCGTGGGATAATATTCGTTACATATTCTCTAGTAATCATAAAATTAAAATACTAATTGGGTTCAATCAGTAACTTTCTAATCTACAACTTTTGTATTTATGCCCTTCACAAATACAAACTATAGCAGGGACGAAAACACAGAATAACGTGGGTGATGATGGTGGTGATGGGTGGAGTGGATGTTAGGGTTATGGATGGGTATAGAGATGAAGGTGGATGGTGGATATGATTAAGGGAAGTAGACGAGAAGAATGAAGTGGTAGAGATCCCAAAGAAGAGGGGTGGCTCCAGTCGAGGGAGATTAAAAATTAGGAGAAACCTTGCCACTAGTAGAGGTGGAATGATGGTGAAAAGGGAAGAAGGAGAGAGTCTAGAGAGAAGATAGGAGGCAAGAAAATTAATAATACAATAGCATAGTGAAGTTGGCTACCATACACATATATATAGAGGCTAGCTAACAAGTCCTAAAACAATATGAAACCCTAATTCTAAAGGATTCTCGTCGATCGCGTTCGAACACACTAGAAAGCTCCATCTCTGTATGTGCGAACGCGATGCAAGCGTTCGAACTCGCCCGTCTACGTTCGAATGCATAATATACGTTCTCTATATTTGCGAACCTAATGTAGGCGTTCGCGAGGACGTTTGAACGCAACCTCTCCTGCGTTTGAACGCGACCTACAGAAATTTTATTTTAATGAAAATAAACACCTAATGCAATAAAAAAAGATGCTAACTAAGTGAATCACTTGCCCTCAAGGTGAAAAGTCGGGGAAACACTATAAGATATTAGTCTCCAACCCCCATGTCGCCTCATCAGATGGCTTGCCAAGCCACTCAACTAGAATCTCTATCTCCAATCTGGTACCATATCGTCGTCGGCGTTTAGTAAGTTCATGAACTGGCTCTACAATCTCTATCTCCTCCAATGGCTCCGGTATAACTAATCCAACGATTTCATTATCTCTAATGCGCTCCCTTAGTAATGAAACATGGAAGACAGGATGCACTCTTGACCCCTCCAGCAGCTCCAATCGATATGCAATTGGACCAATACGCTCCAACACCCGAAATGGACCAAAGTAGCAATGTGCTAACTTTTGGTTATGCATCGATCGTAAGGTCACCTATCGATACAGTAGCTTCATGCGGTTTTGGGCAAGTTAAAGATGGGCACGCAACCTCCTCAATATGGCGTCTCTATGCATCAATGCTAAGTTTACCTCCGTGCAGTATGCAGATGCCAGAAAATCATAAGCACGTAACGTCGGAGCCGTGCATCCATACACCACCTCCAATGGAGTCATACCAATGCTGCTATGGTAGGCGGTGTTATAAAACCACTCTGCCCAAGGTAAGAACTCCAACCATCGTCTCGGCATCTCTCCAACAAAGCACCTCAACTACTGCTCAATACCTCAATTGACCACCTCGATTTAGCCATCCGTTTGTGGATGGTAGGCCGAACTGAAGTTTAGTCGAGTCCCCTGCAATCTGAAAAACTCTGTCCAAAAGTCGCTCATAAATACGTGATGACGATCTGAGACAATTGTGCATGGCATGCCATATAACTGAGCAATATCTCTAACAAAAATTTCAGCCATCGACTTGGCTGAAAACGGATGTGATTATACCAAAAAGTATGTATACTTGCTCAATCTGTCAACCATCACAAAGATAACAGAATAACCACATACCAGCGGAAGACCCTCTATGAAGTCTATAGAAATGTCTTCCCAAACACGGTCCAGTATAGGTAAAGGCTGTAGTAATCCGGCTGGTTTCAATGTGGTTGCCTTAGCCTTTTGATAAACTTCGCGAGCACGGACAAAACTCCTCACATCCCGCCTCAATCCTAGCCACGTACAACTCTGAGATATCCTCCTATAAGTCCTCAAGACACCCTCATGACTAGCCTTTGCAGTTTGGTGGAAGTGCTCCAAAAATTTCTGCCACAATCCATCATTTGCGGGCACCCGAATGCATCCGCGGTCCAGTAGCAAACCACCTCAATTCTCCAACTTTAGATGTTGCTCCGGGTCATCCTTCACCTCCTGCAACAATCTCACAATATCAGGGTCAGATGTATATGCATACCTCAGCTTGTCAAGGAAGGGAAAGTTAGGAGAAGAATAGGCTGCAAGCTCGACGGTACTGGGTTGGCGCGATAGTCCATCCGCCGCTCTGTTTCCCGTTCCCTTCTTGTATTGGATTTCAGAATCATATCCTAGCAATTTTGTGACCCATCTCTGCTATGCCGAAGTGTGTATGCACTGTTCCATAAAGTATGGAAGGCTCCTTTGATTGGTTCGGATAATGAATCGCCTACCGATCAAATAAGGCCCTCCATTTTGTCACCGCATGCAGAATTGCCAACATCACAAGAATCGGAGAAGACCGAACACCATCAAGCTGCACATCTTTGTTTCGAACATGGGTGTGCAAACTCGCCCAATCGTATTGGAACGCACTTTTCGCATTCTCTGTATTTGTAAACCTGATGCAGGCATTCGCAAGGGCGTTCAAACGCGACCCCTCCTACGTTCGAACGTGACCTACAAAAATTTTATTTTAATGAAAATAAACAACTAATGCAATAAGAAAAGATCCAAACTAAGTGTATTAGCCCACCACTCTTCCCTCACCTTGCCCTCAAGGTTAAAAGTCGGGAAAACGCTCCAAATTGTCAGTCTCCAACTCCCATGTCGTCTCATTAGATGGCTTGCCAAGCCACTCAACCAGAATCTCCATCTCCAATCTGGTACCATATCATCATCGGCACCTAGTAAGTACTCGAACTGGCTCTACGATCTCTATCTCATCCAATGGCACAGGTAGAACTGATCCAATAACCTCATGATCTCCAATCCACTATCTTAGCAATGAAACATGGAAGACAGGATACACTCTCGACCCCTCCGGCAGCTCCAAATGATATGCAACCGGACCAATACTCTCCGACACCCGAAACAGACCAAAGTAGCAATGTGCTAACTTTTGGTTTCGCATCGCATGCAAGGTCACCTGTCGATACAGTTACACCCTCACAAACACCCAACTGCCGATGTCAAACTCCTGCTCCCTATTGCTACGATCATAAACTTGCTTCATGATATTTTGAGCCATTTTAAGATGAGCACGCAACCTCCTCAATGTGGTGTCTCTATCTATCAAAGCTAAGTCCACCTCCGTACGATCTGGAGATGCCACTGGATCATAAGTGCGTAATATAGCAGTCGTGCGTCCATACACCGCTTCAAATGGAGTCATGTCAATGCTGCTATGGTGGGCGGTGTTGTAGTATCACTCCGTCCATGGTAAGAACTCCAACCATCGTCTCGGCATCTCTCCAACAAAGCACCTCAAGTACTACTCAATGCCACGATTGATCATCTTAGTTTAGCCGTCCGTCTGTGGATGGTAGGGCGAACTAAAATTCAATCGAGTCCCCTGCAATCTGAAAAATTTCGTCCAAAAGTCACTCATAAATATACTATCACGATTCGAGACAATCGTGAGTGGACAAAAATTTCAGTCACCAACTTGGCTGAAAACAAATGTGACAATGTCGAAAAGTGCGCATACTTACTTAGTCTGTCAATCACCACAAAGATAATGGAATAACCACGTACCAATGGAAGACCCTTTATGAATTCCATAGAAATGTCTTCCCAAACACGGTCCAATATAGGTAAAGGCTGTCGTAATCCGATCGGTTTCAATGTGGTCACTTAACCTTTTGACAGTTTTCGCAAGCACGGACAAAACTCCTCACATCCCACCTCAATCCTAGCCACGTGCAACTCTAAGATATCCTCCTATAAGTCCTCAAGACACCCTCATGACCAACCTCTAGAGTTTGGTGAAAGTGCTCCAATAATTTCTGTCACAATCCACCATTTGCGGGCATCCGAATGCATCCGCAATCCGGTAGCAAACTGATTCGGTTTTCCAACTCTAGATGGCGCTCTAGATCATCCATCACAACCTACAACAATCTCAAAACATCTGGGTCAGATGTACATGCATACCTCAGCTCATCAAGAAAAGGGAAGGTAGGAGAAGAATAGGCTGCAAGCTCGGCGGTATCGGGTTGGCAAGATAGTGCATCCGCTGCTCTATTTTTCGTTCTCTTCTTGTATTGTATTTCATATTCATACCCGAAAAAATTTTGTGACCTATCTCTGCTGTACCAGAGTGTGTATGTGCTGTCCCATAAAGTATGGAAGGCTCTTTTAATCGGATCGGATAATAAATCTCCTACCGATCAAATAAGGCCTCCACTTTGTCACCATATGCAGAATTACCAACATCCCTCTCTCATAAGTCGATAATTGCCGAGATTTTTGTGACAAAGCCTTACTAAGAAAGGCTATGGGACGTCCTCCTTGCATTAGTACAACTCTTATGCCAACACCCAACGCATCACATTCCATAATGAACTCTTTGGTGAAGTCCGATAGTGCTAGAACAAGTACCATTATCATTGCTGTTTTTTGTTTTTCAAAGGTTATAGTGGCTTCATTCGTCCATCTAAAAGAGTCTTTATTCAACAATGAAGTGAAAGAAGTAGCAATCTTGCCATATCCGACGATGAAGCGATGATAGTATCCGGTCAGCCCTAAAAATCCTCTCAATTCGGTGGTAGTAGGTAGTAGTAGAAATAGGCCAAGCGGTCATACATGCAACCTTTTGAGGATCCACCACTACTCCATCCGCTGAAATGATGTGGCCTAAATACTCCACTTGTGGTACTACCCATAGGCACTTGGACTTCTTGATCCTCAATTGATTTTGCTTCAACAAATTCAGCACGTCCTCCAAATGCCGCCAATGCTCCAATTCAGTCCTTCTATATACCAAAATGTCGTCAAAAAATACCAAGACATACCTTCGCAAGAGAGGCCAAAATATATCATTCATGAGGCCTTGAAATGTAGCTGGAGCATTGGTGAGACCAAAAGGTATCACCCGAAACTCGTAATGCCCATCCGGAGTCCGGAATGCAGTTTTATGCACATCAGCTGGGTGAACTATAATTTGATGATACCCGGCCCTCAAGTCTAGCTTGCTGAGTATGGTCGCTGTTAGGTTTTTTAATTGTTGGCAATTGTGTACAAAATATTCTAAGTGTATTTTTTACATGTATATGAGCTTTACACAAGTCTAGAAAATCTCTGGTTTGAAGAATTGCAAAATTATTGAAGCAAAGTTGATGAGATCAAGTCATACTAACGAAGTTTGAAAATCTTGGACTTTCGTGAGTACAGATAAGACTCGGATTTGGCTCTATCTTGAAAATCATGAGTACGGATAAGACTCGGATTTGGCTCTATCTTGAATATCATATATAAGGATTGTGATGCCCTATCTTTAGGATAGTTGGAGAAGCAGTGAATCGTGGGTTCTAGCGATCAAGACTGAGAGGAACAAAGTCGTTTGGATCGACGGGTTATTTTGTGAGTCAGTCTTGTAACTGCTACTATTATAGTGATTGGTTTTGATCCGAGTTTGGATCCGTGGTTTTTTTTCCCATTTTGAGTTTTTCCATGTTAAAATCTTGGCGTTCATCTCTGCTTTCGTTCTTAATATTTCTTCGGACTTTTACTTAAGCGAATGAGCGATATCATTGCCTAGTATTTAGATACATACGTATGTCTAGAGGTTTTTTCAATTGGTATCAAAGCAAGTTCTCTCACTCTTTGAGAGAGATCAGATAGGTATGGATTTTCATAGAGATGGACCCTCATCTATTAGACCTCCTATTTTAGATGGATCAAATTATGGATATTGGAAAGCTAGGATGAGAGTTTATTTAAAATCTATAAATGAGCGAGTATGGATGGCCATTGTGAACGGTTGGAGTCCACCAATGTACATGGTGAATGATAAGTTTATTGAGAAACCGATTGAGTCATGGGATAAGACAGATTATGAAAAAGTTAGCTAGAATAGCAAAGCAATAAATGCAATTTTTAGTTGTGTTTCCTCGAAAGAATTTTTACTTGTGAGATAGCAAAACAAGCCCGGACGATCTTAGAAACTACTCACGAAGAAAACTTTGTTGCCTTTGCCTCTTCTCTACTTAATACTGACTCTGATGTTGATACTGATAGTACAAATGATCTTGATATGTTACCAGCTGAGGAAGATGAATCTAAAATCCAAAAGGTATATAATGACTTGTATCTGGAGTCATTTAAACTCAAGAAAAGCAATCTTAGACTACTTCAACGACTCAAGGTAATCGAATCAGAAAGAATTCAATTTGAGGAGAAGTACAAATTGGAACTTAAACGTGTCAAAGACCTTTCTGAACAACTTAACAATGCAAAAAATAAGATGAAGGCTGATGAAATTGAACTAAAGCGATTGCAGAAGGAAGTGACATTTCTAAAAGGGAAGAACAAACTTGACGAGATTCTGAAAGCTCAAATCTCTGGAAAAGACAGGTATGGTATTGGATACACTGGTAATTCAAATAATAATAAAACTGTCTTTGTTTCTGCAGGTATACAAAAGGAAGATAACCTGAGGTCATCAACCGATTTTTCAAAACAATCCTGGATAAATGTCTCTAAACTGAAGTTCAATCAACAAACTGGTAACTCTTCAACAGCACCAAAGGTAAACTTTAGTCATACTCCTCGACAAAAGGTGAGTAGAAAAGGGTTTGTTCCAACATGCTTTCATTACGGCATTCTAGGGCATATTTGACCCCATTGCAATTTTTTGCAAAAACCTAGAAGTGCTTTCATTTATGGGATGAAAACAAAAGCCATATGGGTCAAGAAAAGTGACTTGAAATGTTATGTTGTACATACTGCCTTGAAAGCTTTAAATTCTGACTTGTGGTATTTAGACAGTGGCTGTTCAAGACATATGTCAGGTGACAAATCCTTATTTTCTAATCTCGAAGAACATGAAGAGGGAGTTGTGGCATTTGGAGATGGTAACTTATCCAAGGTAATAGATAAAGGAAAGGTAAGTACTCCAAGTGTTCCTATTCTTGAAAATGTTCTTTATGTTAAGGGCTTGAAAGCAAATCTACTAAGCATCAGTCAATTTTGTGATGAAGGTTATGAGGTAAAATTCTCAAAAAATGATTGTACTATTCTATATCATGATGGTAATTTTATATGTTATGGATCTAGAACATCTGATAATTGCTATGTCGTTGGAACTTCACATAAACTGAAATTTAATAGTGCCTCTTTCGACATTGCAGATCTTTGGCATCAACGTCTTGGACATGTGAATCATAAGGAATTATTTACTCTGTCCAAACATGAAGTGGTAAGAGAAATACCTAAGATGAAAGAAATGTCAAAAAGAGTGTGCGGTTTGTGTCAAATTGGAAAACAAATTTGTATCTCACACAAGAAGGTAAATGCAGCTACCACTGACCGTGTGCTACAATTAGTTCACATGAACTTGATGAGTCCAACAAAAACGGAAAGTCTTGGAGGTAAACGCTATATATTCTTAATGGTCGATGATTACTCTAGATATACCTGGGTTGCCTTTCTACATGAGAAGTCTGAAACCTTTGAAGTTTTTTTAATCACTATGCCTAAGATTGTAGAATGAAAAATCGACAACCCTAGTTAGGATTCGTTCTGATCATGGTAGAGAATTTGAAAATGAAAATTTTTCCATATTTTACGATTCTCTTGGTATTCAACATGAAGTTTCAGCTCCTATAACTCCACAACAGAACGGGATTGTTGAAAGAAAAAACCGAGTTGTGCAGGAAATGGCTAGGGTTATGCTTCACACTAAAAAGGTTACTCAAAAGTTTTGGGCAGAGGCGGTCAATACAGCGATACATGTGATAAATCATGTTTATCTAAGACCAGGTACAAAAATGACTGCTTGTGAAATCTGGAAAGGTAAGAAACCCAGTGTTAAATATTTTCGAGTTTTTGGTAGTAAATGTGATATCTTGCGTGATCGAGAATATTTGACTAAATTTGACACTAGAAGTAGCGAAGGCATCTTCTTGGGGTATTCGAATAATAGTAGAGCCTATAGAGTATTTAATCTTGACACTTCTACTATTATGGAATCTGCTAACGTTATGATAGATGAATCCACGACTGACTTAACTAAATCTACTCCTATTTCTGTTTCTGCAGATACATATTACGAAGAAATAGGAAAGGAGCTTGATCTGGAAACTGAGAATCATGACGAGGACAAAGTTGAAATGAACAAAAATGACTGCAACGTACCGGAACCATCTACCAGAGTGAAATCAAATCATCCACTATCACAAGTAATCGGAAACGTGAATGAACCAATTAAGACAAGACGACAAATCCAAAGTGAGGTATCATTTACTTATTATACATCTTCTTTTGAACCTAAAAATGTGAAAGAAGCATTGTTAGACGATTCTTGGGTTAATGCTATGCATGAGGAATTAGAGCAATTTTCTAGGAATGATGTTTGGTATTTAGTTCCTAGACCTAAGAATGTGAACGTCATTGGGGCAAAATGGATTTACAAGAATAAAAGTGATGAACATGGCAATATAGTTCGAAATAAAGCCAAACTAGTAGCACAGGGATACACTCAGGTTGAGGGTATAGATTTTGATGAGACATTTGCTCATGTTGCTAGATTAGAGTCTATTCGTATACTGCTTGCAATTGCTTGTCATTTAAAATTTAAATTGTTTCAAATGGATGATAAAAGTGCTTTCTTGAATGATATCCTGAATGAAGATGTTTATGTGGAACAACCTAAGGGTTTCGAAGATCAAAAATTTTCTTCTCATGTTTTTAAATTGAAAAAGGCTCTTTACGGGCTAAAACAAGCTCCAAGAGCTTGGTATGAGAAGTTGACCACCTTTTTAATGGATGCGGGGTTCACTCGAGGGGGAATAGACAAGACATTATTCATTAGACGTGAAAACAAGAGTTTAGTTGTGGCACAAATATGTGGATGACATTGTTTTTGGGGCGACGAGTCAATTATTAGCTAAGGAGTTTGCAGATCTCACAGTCATTTTGAGATGAGCATGATGGGTGAGTTGAAGTTCTTTTTAGGGCTTCAAATTACTCAATTGGAGAGAGGGATTTTTATCGCTCAAACCAAGTATGCTAAGGAACTTGTGACTAAATTTGGTTTAGAAAATGCAAAACATGCTAGAACTCCTATGAGTACGACTACCAAACTAGGTAAGCATATGTCAGGAAAAAATGTTGATCAGACACTGTATAGAAGCATGATTGGTAGCCTTTTGTACTTAACTGCTAGTAGACCTGACATTTCATTTAGTGTCGGTGTGTGTGCTAGGTTACAATCTAAACCTAAAGAGTCACATTTGTTTGCTATGAAACGTATCATAAAATATGTCAGTGGCATAGTTGATTTAGGTATCTGGTTTACTTATGACTCGGGTGCTATCATATCGGGATACACAGATTCTGATTGGGCAGGTTCATGTGATGATAGAAAAAGTACTTCAGGTGGATGTTTTTATGTTGGAAACAATCTGGTTGCTTGGCACAATAAGAAACAAAACTCAATATCTTTATCTACCGCGGAGGCCGACTACATTGCAGTAGGGAGTTGTTGTTCTCAGTTACTATGGATGAAACAGATGGTCAAGGATTATGGCATTAAACAAGATACTTTGGTGCTTTATTGTGACAACATGAGTGCTATTAATATATCAAAAAATCCTATTCAACACTCGCGTACAAAACATATTGATATCCGACATCATTTTATATGCGAGTTAGTTGAAAACAAAACATTAGCACTAGAACATGTTGAGACGGAGAAACAGTTGGGTGATTTGTTTACAAAACATTTGGATTTACAGAGATTTGAGTATCTTCGTACTTCTTTAGGGATTTGTGCTTTGGACTGATTTTATTGGGATTTGTGTTCTTTTTAGTTTGCGAGTTTCTTTCGTTTCGTTTGATTTAGGTTTTCTTTTACTCTGAAATTTTCTTTGGTTTTAAGTTTCAGATTTGCCGAGAGTTTTTGTCATAAAAAAAAATTAATGCACTCCTAGATTCAATAATATACTCTTGACATAAAAATATGATTTGTCTCTTGATTATGAGTTATTATAGTCAATTTTGTCATCTTGTAGTATATTGTATCAATTTTGATTTTGTCACTCCCTCAACTTCTATAATAATGAAACCAAATTTAATGCACTCATAACGTATGTGTATTCTTGAGTGAGCATGATATCACGAATTATTTTTTTAAATAGCTCACTATTAACTTTGATTTGCACAATTTGACCTCATGCTTAGTCATCAAAAATTTGTTCATAAAAGATCAATGAAAAGGGCTACAATGAGTTAGTGTGAAAGCCGTCTTGTTTAGAGTCCAGTTTGACTCAGTACATTATTTGCAAAATTAAAAAAATATATATATATATATGTGAATTTTTTCTTGTACATTGTTTGATTTGTATTACAAGAAAAAGGCTATCTACTCATATGTGAAAGCCATCATTGCACCTATATGTTTTAGTAAAAAAAAAATTACAGGAAAAATTCCTGTCATGTTATGGAGAATAAGTCGAAAAGTGCAAAATTTTCTATACTAAGTCGGTTTGACTACTGTGTTGCATCATTGTTTATATAGGAAAGTTTGTTTAAGAAGATTGGTTCATGTTATCTATGCTCATCTTGCATATGCGTATCATTATGATCAATCAAGATTAATTTAATTTTGAGTGATGCATTAGAATTGATTATAATATGCTTTTGATGATTTGATTGATCTTGTATGACTTATTTCATTTGATTATCATATTCTATGTCTTGAATCTATTTTGATTTTCTAGAAGTACATCTCCAAAAAAATTTCTGATTTTTTCTTAGACTTTTTACTTTTAAAAAACAGGGGGTTTTTTCAATGTTTTCTACATCAACGGCTGTAGGGCGATACAAACATAATTTTGGCACTCGACCTGTTATCTGTGAATGGCCCATGGTTATTTCTGATTTTTCTGAATTGGGGGTTCGAATGTATATTTTTGAGTTCGAACGTGATAACTTAGCATTTTCAAGTGGAAGATGAATTTCATTTAAGGTCTTCATGGTTTCTAGAATTTTTGAATTTCTTATTATTTTTTTTGTATGCTTTGGGCAGATGTTGAATCTTGCGATTTTTTTTCCTTCTCTAGAATGCCTAAAAAAGCTACAGTTACCAAGAAACCAAGGCCGTCTTCGTCACCTACCTCGACTGCATGTTGACGTTTTTTCATCGTCAGTTCCCTCCGAGTTCCTAGTCTTTGGCATTTGTGTCAAAAATGGGGAGAGTGTGTAGTGTGTGGTGTGTGGTGAGTTTAGGAGTTTACTGGTGTAGGAGAAGTGTTGGCATAAGGGGAGTTTATTAGAGTTTACTGGTCTATGTTTATTGCATAATAATTTTGCTTAAGTACTTTTGAACTTAAGATTGCTTGATAACTTGTGTTTGGATTGTTATTCATTTCAAGTTATTTTCACTTGATCTTGGATTGGTATATTTTTATTATTTGTAGGGATTGAAGTGCGAAATCTTCTAGACTTGTTGAATGCTCATTTTGAATTCTTTGTAATATCTTGTAATGTAGTTGTTTTGTCACAAATTGCCAAGGGGGAGATTGTTAGGTTTTTTAATTATTGGCAATTGTGTACAAAATATTCTAAGTGTATATTTTACATGTATATGAGCTTTACACAAGTCTAGAAAATCTCTGGTTTGAAGAATTGCAAAATTATTGAAGCAAAGTTGATGAGATCAAGTCATACCAACGAAGTTTGAAAATCTTGGACTTTCGTGAGTACGGGTAAGACTCGGATTTGGCTCTATCTTGAAGATCATGAGTACGAATAAGACTCAGATTTGGCTCTATCTTGAATATCATATAAAAGGATTGTGAAACCCTAACTCTAGTGTGGTTGAAGAAGATTATTGAAGGAGACTTCTTGAGGCTACATCGGTTCTTCAACAAACAAGGTTCTTCTCATCTACAAATCTGAATCTTTCGTCTTAAGGGCTATCTAAATGAAAGATCAATCTCGAGGGCTATTGAGATTGGACTTCAATCACGAGAAGCAGTGAATCGTGGGTTCTAACGATCAAGACTGAGAGGAACAAAGTCGTTTGGATCGACGGGTTGTTTTGTGAGTCAGTCTTGTAACTGCTACTATTATAGTGATTGGTTTTGATCCGAGTTTGGATCCGTGGTTTTTTTTCCCGTTTTGGATTTTTCCACGTTAAAATCTTGGCGTTCATCTCTGCTTTCGTTCTTAATATTTCTTCGGACTTTTACTTAAGCGAACGAGCGATATCATTGCCTAGTATTTAGATACATACGTGTGTCTAGGGGTTTTTTCAGTCGCCCCTACAAGCTCATCCAACAACTCCTCTATAACCGAAATAGGATACCAGTCTTTGACGGTAATAGCATTTAGTGCCCGATAGTCAACACAAAAACGCCATATCCCGTCCTTTTTTCGCACCAATAGCACCGAGGATGAGTATGATTTATGACTTGGTTGTATGAGGCGTTGCTCCAACATCTCGGCTACCATCTTTAAGATAACTTGTTTTTGCACATGTGGATACTGATATGGTCTCATGTTCGCCAATGAAACCCCGGGTACAATCTCTATGTGATGGTCTGTCGCTCTCCTCGATGGCAACTTTTGTGGCTCCTCAAACAGTATAGAAAATTCATCTAATAAATTAGATAAGTCATTGGTAGTACCTAAACTCATTTAAGGCTCATCTCCTACTGCTTCTAACTGAAGAAGATAGGCCAAATCATACGCACAAGGCAACCCCACCATAGGCTGCCTTGTAGGAATTGATGAAGACCGAACGCTATCAAGTAACACATCTTTGTTTCCTTGTTTAAATTTATCCACATGCTCCGAAAATCAAATGTGATAGGTCCCAAACTCTGTAACCACTGAGTGCCAAGGACAATGTCCGCTCCTCGCAATGCCAATGGATACAAGTTCACAATGATGTCGTGTCCTTGCACCCGTATACCGACCCAGCGACACAAGCTCTCCGCCTTAAGCTTCGTGCCGTCTCCAACAGCAATATCAAATCCCGTGGTCGGTTTGGCATCCAAATCCAATATCGAATAAGCATGCATCGATATTTCAACTTAGATATCTTCCTCTTCACCCACCTCAACGGTCTCCTCATGAAACTCCTCTGGACACTCCCCATCATCAACAACCTCATCATCCTCCTTAAGACCGTCAATGAGCATCACACTCTTGATCGGTTTAGAACACCGATAACCGGGGGTGGAACGCTCATCACATCAAAGGTAAAGGCCCTTCGCTCTTCGCTCCTCCACCTAGACAAGTGTGAGAGTTCGAACGGGGGGGTCTTGTGCCTCCTCTAACATTGAAAGAAGGCCTCAAAGGTGGTCGTGGTTTAGTACTCGCAGCTGCTATTTTTGAACCTGTAGAATTTTCAGCCTACGTTCTAGGTGCAAACCGCCCATCTCAGTTGCCCCAATTAATTTTCGTTGCCATCTTTAGAGCCTAATGCTTTTGCTCCATCCTCACGCAGGTGGAGTCGCGTTCGAACACCCTTGTAAACGCCTTGCGAACGCCCGCATTTGTGATCGCCTTGTGAACGCATGTGTCGCGTTCGCAAATCAAAAGAAGAGGCTTTTTTAGTGCGTTCGAATGCGATCGGGCACGTTCGAACGCAATCGATAGGAATCCTCTAGAATTAGGATTTCATATTATTTTAGGATTTGTTGGCTAGCCTCTATAAATATGTGGATGGCAACCAACTTCATTATGCTATTGGATTCTTGATTTCTTGCCTCCTATCTTCTCTCTAGACTTCTCCCTCCTCCCTCTTCACCATCCTTCCACCTCTACCATTGATAAGGTTTCTCCTCGCTTTTAATCTCCCTCGTCTATCGAGTTACCCCTCTTCTTTGGATCTCGACCACTTTGTTCCTTTCGTCTACTTCCCTTAAGCACTTCCACAATCCACCCTCATCTCCATACCCATCCATAACCCTAACATCCACTCCACCCGTCACCACCACCATCACCCACGTTATTCTGTGTTTTCATCCCTGCTATAGTTTGAATCTGCGAAGCGGGTAAATACAAAAGTTGTAGATTAGGAAGTTACAGATCTAACCAAATTAGCTTTGTAATTTTTTGACTACCAGAAAATATTTGAAGAATATTTTTCTACAGTTTCGTGGACTGCTTTCTGCAATAAATTTAGATCTTAAGGAATTATTCCGTAGCCAATCTTTTGGTTCCAGATCCTATCAATCTAGTATCAGAGCATAACAATTTGGTATCAGAGACTATCAAGTGATATTAGAGCCTATCAAAGTGGTATTAAAGCCTACCAAATTAGTATCAGAGCGGGCGAACTTCAGACATCCATTAATGGTTAAAACAAGGAAAATGACATCAACAAGAAGACCTATGGAGAGCACAACGACAAAGGAGTGTCAATGATCCCCTCCTACCTATGCCTTCACATCATCCCCCACCTCCGTTGCAAAACCCAAGAATGATGGTGGTGGAACCCGAGAGGCATGCGGCATAGGTGCGCTTCGTCAAGAGGAGGATTGGCACTATGAGGATGAGGTTGATCCCTATGGAGATGGCAATGGATGTGCTCGAGGATTTAGATAAGGTAATCAACCTGCGCAAAAGTTTAGACCTGAATCAAGGATCTTTCACGAACCCGACAACATTATTTGGGGGAGAACCACACTTGGACTTTTCATAATTCCAAGGCGGTGATCCAACGGATTGGGTGTTTCAAGTGAACAATATTTTGATTGTCAAGGTACAGCGAAAGATGCAAAAGTCTAGATGGCAAGCTTTCACCTCCAAAGAACGTCATTGTATTGGTATAGATTGATAATTCGTGGTGGTGGATTTATTGGATGAGATGATTTTTATAGGAGGATTACACGCAGATTTGAGACAGCGGCATATGAAGATTTTATTGTCACATTAAGCAAGATGGTTCAAAGGACTACCGTAATGGAGTACCAAGCTGAGTTTGAAAGAGTTAGTAGTCGTTGTGAGCCACCGTGGCCCGAACATACATTAATGAGTACATTTATTTCAAGGCTGCGAGAGGAGATACAAGCGGATGTTCGTGCCCTATGTCCTACTACTCTTGAGGAGGCCTTTGAGAAGGCCGTGAGGATGGAACAAAAGTATAGGGCTTTAAAGATGGCAGTGAAAACTAATTGGGGTAACCGAGATGGGCGATTTGCACCTAAAACGTCGGTAGGAAATTATGCGATTTCAAAAACAGCAGCTACGACTACCAGACCACGACCACCTTTGAGACCTTCTTCCAATATTAGAGGAGGTACTAGACCCCCCATTCGAACTCTCACACCTGCCCAGGTGGAGGAGCGAAGAGCGAAGGGTCTTTGCTTTCGATGTGATGAGCGTTTCATCACCGGTCATCAGTGTTCTAAACCGATCGGGAGTGTGATGCTTATCGATGGTCCTGAGGAGGATGATGAGGTAGTTGATGATAGAGAGTGTCCGGAGGAGACCCATGAGGAGACTGTTGAGGAGGGTGTGGAGGAAGATATCCAAGCTGAAATATCGATGCATGCATATTCGGGTACACATAACTTTTTAGACGAGAGGTTAGTGAGGAGATTGGGTTTGGATGCCGAACCGACTACGGGGTTTGACGTTGTTATTGGAGACGGCACGAAGCTTAGGGAGGAGAGCTTCTGTCGTTGAGTCGGTATATGGGTGCAAGGATATGACATCATTGTGGACTTGTATTTGTTGGCGCTACGAGGAGCGGACATTGTCCTTGGTGCTCAGTGGTTACAGAGTTTGGGACCCGTCACATTTGATTTTCAAAGCATGCGGCTTAAAAATCTAAACAAGGAAACAAAGATTCCTGTGATGCAGCCTATGGTGGGGCTGTCTTGTACATATGATTTGGCCTATCTTCTTCAGTTATGACCAGTAGGAGATGAGCTTCAAACAAGTTCAGGTATTACCATTGAATTGTCTAATTTATTAGATAACTTTTCAGGATTGTTTGAGGAGCCACAAGAGTTGCCACCGAGGAGAGCGGCGGACCATCGAATAGAGATTGTACCTGGGGCTGCATCGGTGAACGTGAGGCCATATCGGATCAACATGTGTAAAAAGAAGTTATCTCAAAAATGGTAACCAAGATGTTGGAGCAAGGCCTCATACAACCAAGTCATAGCTCATAGTCATCCCCCATGATTTTGGTGCGAAAAAAGGATGGAATATGGTGTTTTTTTGTTGACTATCGAGTACTAAACTCTATTACCGTCAAAGACCAGTATTCTATTCCGGTTATCGAGGAGTTGCTGGATGAGCTTATAGGGGCAACTATATTTAGTAAGCTTGACTTGAGGGCCATGTATCACCAAATTAGAGTTCACCTAGCGGATGTGTATAAAACTATATTTCGGACTCTGAACGGGCATTACGAGTTCCGAGTGATGCCTTTTGGTCTCACCAATGCTCCAGCTACTTTCCAAGGCCTCATGAATAATATATTTCGGCCTCTTCCGAAGGTATGTCTTGGTTTTTTTTTTACAATATTTTGATGTATAGTAGGGCCGAATTGGAGCATTGGTGGCATTGCTAAATTTATTGTAGCAAAACCAATTGAAGATCAAGAAGTCCAAGTGCCTATGGGGAGTACCAAAGGTGGAGTATTTATGCCACATCATTTCAGTAGATGGCGTAGCGGCAAATCCTCAAAATGTTGCATGTATGATTGATACACTTAGTTGGGTTTTTATCTTATTAGCTAAATCTAACTCTGCGCAGTTTTAGAAAAATATTTGTAGAATATTTGACACATATCTAAATAATATCAAACTAGTTGGATAAGGTCTATAACCTCTAGATATACAACTTTGATATTCATGACTTCTCCAGATTCGGAATATATCTATGACAAAACAAAAGCTTAATCCGAAAGGTATTCGGAGAAGATAAAGAATACTGGTTTAATTAGTTTTGTTAGGGTTTCATATTGTTTTAAGACTTGTTGGCTAGCCTCTATAAATATGTGGATGGCACCCAACTTTACATTGCTATTGAATTATTGATTTTTTGCCTCCTATCTTCTCTCTAGACTTCTCCCTCCTCCCTCTTCACCATCCTTCCACCTCTACCGTTAATAAGGTTTCTCCTTGCTTTTAATCTTCCTCGTCTATCGAGTTACCCCTCTTCTTTGGATCTCAACCACTTTGTTCCTTTCGTCTACTTCCCTTAAGCACTTCCACAATCCACCCTCATCTCCATACCCATCCATAACCCTAACATCCACTCCACCCGTCACCACCACCATCACCCACGTTATTCCGTATTTTTGTCCCTACTATAGTTCGAATCTACGAAGGGCGTAAATATAAAAGTTGTAGACTAGGAAGATATGGATCCAACACAACTAGTTTCGTAATTTTCTAACTATTGAAAAATATCTGACGAATATTTTCCCACAGTTGCGCAGACTGCTTTCTACAATAAATTCAGATCTTAAGGAATTGTTCCGTAGTCGATCTTTTGGTTTTAGATCCCATCAATTTGGTATCCGAGCTTTAACAAATTAGTATCAGAGCCTATCAATTGGTATTAAAGCCCTATCAATTAGTATTAGAGCAGGCGAACTTCAAACCTCCATTAATAGTTGAAACAAGTAAGATGATATCAACAAGAAGACCTATAGAGAGCACAACGACAAGGGAGGACTCAATGCACGATGATCCTAACTGTGAGGTTGATTGCCTTGGAGCGACCACGGTAGGACCGAGTCAACAAACATCTATGGGTTCAAATATAGATGAACTAAGGGGCATGTTCCAAATATTGTTGCATAGAGTCAACAACATACAAAAGGATTACAATGAATTCAAGGAATATGTCATGAATTGATTGGGTTCGTCATCTCCTCGATGACGAACAGAGTTCCCAGAAGGACCAATAGTGGGACCCCATCAAACTGATACCCCACAGGTCCAAGTGCGTCATATGAGTGTCAATAATCCCTTCTTGGTGGAACCCGAGAGGCGTGAGGCACCGGTACACTTCGTCGATGAGAAGGATTGGCACTATGAGGATGAGCTTGATCCCTACAAATTAGAGAACCAAGTACGAGCAAAGGCATGGTAGTCAGATACAACACGTGAACGAAACACTCTAGGTTGTGCGGCTAGCAAGACTCTGGCTAGCCAAAATATCAAACTTGTGATCTACGGAAAATATAAATGAGTGCTACATGGAACAATTTGGAACTGTAACATATAACTCCTCCAATGGATCCATCCGTCCAGAGCGCGCCAGTGTAGGCAGCTGCATTGATGACATATATATAAGTGGCAGTGGAAGAGGCTTCTTCCAACCACAAGTCTAATGGAACTGATCAAGAGTGGACATTGAAGTAAGGCCTGTCTTAGTAACATGCCAATGCAGCATTAGACTAGCTTTATATAGGTCTAACAACTTACACCGACCTTAGAACAATCTGTCACTAGTACAAACAACATCCTGCTTATTCAAAAGTTACTATTGAAATAAAGGAGGAACCTTAGAATAATCTGATGATCTTTATATTACACTTTGTACGTTTAGATCCATAAACTAAGAGCATCATGCAAAGAAACACAAGATTGAGGAATAAGGGACGAGGTGGAACTATTGTGAATAATCGGCAAGAAAGAACCATTGACAACCATCACCTGAGAATCAGAAGCCGATCGAGTACCATTCATGATCATAGTTCTGGTCATAAAGCTTGCAGCAGACGGGAGCAAGGGCTATCTTCCAAACAAATTTGGCAAGTAACTTTAATGAGATAGGAACTAGAGCTTTGCTAGTGTCCAGAGTTGTTGAAGCGAGAATAATAATTATTATTATATATGTCAACCTCATCCATAATTGCCTGCTACCTTATTATTGTAGCATCCTCTAGGATTGTTCTTGCCTCCACAATGATGGGCAACAAATGCAGAGGCATTATCTGAAGGAGTCTCAAGATGCTCAAGAGATCATAGCTTTGAGCCTTCAAGGCAAGACTTTTAAGGGATAGCAATAGAGAGGGTAACATCATTGTGGTCGAGAAAATGGTAAACTCTGGTCCTAGTCCACAGAGAAACTATTAAATGTTGTCCGTATCATCAACCGGACAACCCATGGAATCAAGCTGGTCAAAAGGACCCTTGAAGGACCGAGCTGATCAGTTTGCTGCCAAAGAAGAGTTTTTGACTCTTATAAGTCTGGCCGGCACAAACTTTTTAGAGGTATCAAACTTAAATTTGAGATTATGTGAGCTAAAATTTTGGGAGGGCTGGTTTGGTCATATGTGTGGTGTGTGTGTGTGTATATATATATATATATATACTGACTAGACAAGAGGAGGAAATTGTTCTAGTTGGGTTTAATAGATAGCATGTGGATCAAGGTATTAGAAGTAAAAGATTGGGGGAACTTAAAGACAAGAATGGTTACAAAAGTAAAACAAAAGGAACGAAGGGGATTAATCCTAGGGGGTGAAAGTGGATATGGAGATGCAGATCTTGAACAGATATGATTGAGAGGATCTTAAATATATTCGAATATGAACGAAAACTTAAACAAAACCGAATACAGAACCAATCAGATATTAAATGAATCAAGGTGCAAATTAAAAAATTTTAAATGGAATTTAGAAATATTTAAAAATAAAAGAATTTACACATATCTGAAGTTTAGGGATTTTAAGAGGTAGAAAATTTGAGGAAATGAAATTCTAATAAATTCATATCTTATATATCTAAGGATAAATAGATATTCAAAAATACCTATTTAAATCCATATCTAATATTGGAGTGCAGATTATGGAAGATGAAAGAGATAAATAAATTTTAACTAAACTGGTCAGGAGAATTAATTAGAAAATTTGTGGATCTATTTAATATTAACATATTCAAGTTATAATTTTGTAGATAGAAAATATCTAAATTGGAATTCGTATTGAAATCCAAATCATAAAGTGAAATTTACTTGTCCATATTTGGATTTGGATCCAAAAAAAACTTCAGATATCTGTCCAAATATGAACCCGCGTAAAATAGAAAATTTACAACCCATATCATGTCCTTTCTAGTATTATCTGACCCGTTTTCACCATTAATTAATCTAGATAAAAACATGATAAGGTGGTGCAACTTTAGAACGGGAATGATCATCAACTGTAGCTTGCAGTTTGTGTAGTGCATTTAATTTATGGAGAACTGTACAATGATATACATAACAACTCCTGTTACATTTCAAATATGCAATATTAAGGATTATGATGTGCAATTAACCTAGATAGAATCATGATAAGGTGGTATAGGTTTGATGAATCTTTAGAATGAAAATGATCCTTAAGTTAACAGTAGCTTGAAGTTTGTTTATTGCATTTTATGAACTGTACAATGATAAACTTGGAAACTCGTGTTACATTTCAAATATGCAACACAAAGGATTATGACGTACAATTCCTATGATTGTGTCCTTCCTTCTGTGGATGTGTGTGTTGTAGGGGTGTAAACGAGCTGAGCTTAAGCAAGATAGACTCAGCTTGGCTCTACTTGATTACGCCTAACCCAAAGGCAAGCGCAGCGAGATTGAGTGTACTAATCTAACTTTTTGGTCTTCTTAATGGTCAATCAGCCCACCGGCTAGCTGGTTTCCCCTTCCTCCATGTGGAGGCATCCTCAGACCCTAAGGATGAGGCAATAAGGGCTCGACATAGCTAGGACCGCACAGGCTAAGTGTGGTTGTGGGGAAATTGCCGAACTGCCGCGATGGTCTTTGTCACGACCCAAAATAGGAATCATGACCGACCATGCATCTCAATACATTGTCATGACCCAAAATAGGAATTATGACCGATCATGCATCTCAATATGCTTGAGATATATGAAGCCTTATTAATATTCTCTACGTGTATGATGGCAAAATAAAAAAATGAAATGAAAATGTGCTTTATTAAAATTTAAAACTAATTGCAATAAAGATAAAACAAATAAAACTTCTAATCTAATGCATAAAATCTAAAAGAGCAAAAAAGTAAATAGGTGAATCCTAAGTGGAGGTGGAGTCCGGGTACATCTCGCTCAGTCGCCCTGCTAACTATTACCTAAAATAGATAAACAAATACAAGAAAAAAGAACCCATGAGCCAACAACTATAGCTCAATGAGTTGAATCCACTCGAAAACCAAATAAATTTTAAATCATATTAATGCTGAATAAATTAAACTAAGAGCAACAATATCCATAACAATATGTAATAGGCATGCTCTCTAAATAATAACAATGATAACAATAGAGAGATGTCACAACTTGTAACCTTGCACGTTTTCAACATATTAACATCTTTTAATATTTATACTGTCATATGTCTTAATGGGTCTAAACCCTGTGGATCCACATCAACTAGAAGTCACCTCAAGATGACACTCGGGACTTTTCTTCATAGCTGATCTGATTAGGGTCATCAGATGGTATCACCCTGTGATCAACACACTCTGTCTTTTCTCTCTAACCGTTGAGAGAAGTTAGAGTCACCTAGACAATTTTCTCATTCATCTTAGGGCTGTTCCCTAACCCCGCCAGAGTCACCTAAGAAAGTCACCGCAGTGATCTAATTTAGGACTTTTCCCTGGACTTCTAGATAGACTTGAGTCACCACGGAAAATCGTAAGCGATTTTTTACCGAGACTGTTCTCTAAATCGTACAAATACTAGTCTCATTTTTCTTTCCACAAATTTCAATATTTGCCCGAAGTATGGTAATGCACTGAGTATAATGATTAAATGCACACAGAAAATATAATAATTAAATTTTTGCACGTACGGATAAAATAAATAGATTTGCACACAGGAATTTTACATGGTCTGACAAAGGTACGAAATATAATAAAGTAACTATGTGAGTGAATCCACTCACATGAGTTTAGGTAAGACAATCGAAATCTCAAATCTCTAGTTTACGTGCTAAAAAAATCACCACCTTTAATAATAAATAACAATAACATTTTTAATTAAAACAAATATTAAAATCTTTCTATAATTTAACCCAAAAATAATTAATTTGGTCTAAAATAAGCCCAAATCAGTTGGGCTGGGCTGCAATTGGCTGCGAGCCCACCCAACTATCACCTAAATGGATTGGGCCAAGGCCCAATCCAATTAGCTAATGGAACCGGGTCAGGTTCCTTCGATTCGGATCCAACCCGACCCGAATCCAAACACTAAAAGGGAGAAGACCAGACTCGGGTTGCCCGAGTCTGTCTTCTCTAAGCCGAAGAGAGAAAGAGAGAAAAAGAGAGGAAAAGAGAGAGAAAGGAAAAGAGAAAGAGGAAGACGCCGGCGGCCACCGCGGCGACGGTTTGCCGGCCGCACCCTCAGCTCCCCAACACCCATACGGTGCCACCGTCCTCGTGAGGTGGGAGAGAACCCGTAAACGGCGGTCGATCCCATGACCGACGGCGACCAGAGCCACAAGGACTCCAACGGTGAATGCCCACGATACGAAGCCAATGGCGAGATGCTTCCAAACGGAGCGGCTGCGACCCGAAGCCGCCGGCCGGCCAGATTTCCCGATGAAGCCGAAGAACCCCCAAATTAGGTTTTTTCGCTAAACCCTATCAATCTTTAATTAAACTTGAGGGGTGGGAGAAGGCTTACCAAGGAGTCACGTGGTGGTCTCCGATGGCTCCGGTGCGCTCCGGCAGGTTGATTCCACGGCGTGACTCCGACGGTAAGGAAGGAGAAAGCGAAAGAGGGGAGGAAGAAGAGAGAGAAGGGGGGCTGGGATGGTTTAGCAGAGGAAATAATTTTTAGGGTTTTAATTTATAGATTATAACAAGATCAACTCTAATCTGATTCGGATTGGAGAAAATCTTCTCTGCGCCTCGTCGCGTGCCGAAGAAGGAGAGGGGAGGGGCTATACGTGCACCCTCCTCTCTCAACCCTTAAATTATTTTATTTTATTATTATTATTATTATTATTTCTGGTTCTTACAATCTTGACCGCACCCATTGATCAAGAGGACCTTAAGGTCTACTCTTAGCCCCTTCATCTCCTCTTGACACCTCTCTTGCAGCTCAAGAAGTCTTTGGAGTATGAGTGGTCGTGGAATCCATGGGAGGTAGGGTTGCTCCCATTGATAGTGCGCTAGAGGCCCCCGATGTGGGTTCGGCCTCCATAGGTGCAACAACTCTAGCTGGTTCCTCTCCTTCAATGGAGTCTTCCACCATGTTTCTTCTATTTGCCATAGCTCTAATACCACTGTTGTACTCGTGGGTGGTGAAGGGTGGAAAGAGGTTGCGGTATGGGGATCTTGGTGGAGCTCAATTGGGTCTACATTGGGGGTGGAGCTGATGAAGTGCGGGGATGATGGAGGTGTTGTGGGTGGAGCTTTGTGTCTGCCAGAATAGAGGCAAGTCGGGGCTGTAAGTAGGAGCTATTTAAGGCTAGGGGCTAGCTCTGGCCTAGGCTAGGGGAGGAGCTGAGTTAGAGAGCTGAGGAGAGGAGCTAGGTGCAAAGATGAGAGAGTTAGGGAGTAAGGGAGAGATCTACACTAGAGAGGGAAGGGAAATGAGCTTAGTCGAGGAGGGAGAGGGCAGTTGGTGGTGCTAGGGATTGCTTGGGCACCGAGGGAGAGTTGAGGTTGAGAGAGAGAGTGAGGGAGATGAGACATTAAGGCAACTTCTTTGTTACTTGACTTGGTGCTCACCACATGTTATATAATGTTATATAGTGGTTACCCATGACTTAAGTGACCCAAACAAATACAAGTAAAGCCAAAATACATGACTCGATCCCAAGCTGGGTCATAATAGGTTGATACAAATGAAGCACCCACCTTTGATTAGAGCGGGAGCAAGATTTGACCCTAACCTCGATACCCACATTCGTAAGCACACTATTCAATGTTCAAATGGAGTTTAATAAATCTTTAGGTGGAGAATCGTTGACTCTATCATGCCGAACAATTCTTTGTCTTTCCAGGCATGGATGAGGACTAAAAGGTTCTCCCCGCATCCTTCTACCTTGAGGATGCAAGGTTTATGATGATCTTGGTCAGCTACCACTCATAGGCCGATCAAAACATGAGCAGAGTTTCACCGGTTGGTCTACAAATAGTTTGGATCGTTGAGCTATGAAGATTTTCATGCCCTTTTGATGAAGATTGTCAAAAAGACAACAATGAGAGCCTATCAAGAAAAATTTGGGCGAGTGTCCATCCTATGCACTCCACCGTGGTTGGACCTACAACACAAGTTGACATTTGTTGCTGTGTTGTGGGAGGACATTCAAGCCAAAGTTTGATCACTATGACATATAGATCTAGGGCAAGTGATAAGAACGGAACGTCCTCTTCAATATCTAGATTGGGTGTAGGAAAGTAGTCTATGCAACCGATGAAAAATATTCACTAGATATTTTCTTGTAGTTAAAAAATTATGAAACCAAGGGTGATCGATCCATAACTTCCTAATTCTATGCTTTTGGTATATGCCCTTTGCAGATTCAGACTGAAACTAGGGCGAAAATACTCAAAAGTGGAGGTGATGGTGGTGATGACGAGTGGAGGTGATGAGAAGGTTGGGATGATATTAGAGATGAGGGTGGATGGTTTGTAGAGTTTAGGGGATAAGGATGAAGGCGGAAAAGTGGCCGAGATGCCAAGAAGGAGGAAGGACTCGATAGACGAGGGAGATTAGAAGATAGATGAGACCTTACCAATGGAAGAAGTGGCTGGTTGGTAAAGAGGAATAAGGGAAATTAGGGTAGAGAGACAAGAGAGAGGATAGAAGGAGATAGAAACCAAGATTCATTCATCATAATGATTTTGGTTGCCATCCACACCTTAAGAGGCTAACTAAACAAGCAAAAATGATAATTATTAACCCTAGAAATAGTAGACTCTCACCGATTCCGTTCAAACGGGGTTGACTACGTTTGAACGCACAAATTATATTATCTGTCGATGCGAATGTATGTAGGTGTTCGCACGCAGGCATTCGAATGCGGCTGAGCACGTTCGAACGCACAATTTGCATTCTCTGTTGATGTGAACGCCTACGGGCATTCTCAAGGGTGTTCGAACACGCTCCCTCCCCTATTCGAACACACTCCCTCCCCTATTCGAACACGACCTATAGAAACCTTATTGATAGGCTCTAATACCAATTGATAGGCTCTGATACCAATTGTTAAGCTCTAATATCAATTTGTTAAAGCTCGGATACCAAATTGATGGGATCTAAAACCAAAAGATCGGCTACGGAATAATTCCTTAAGATCTGAATTTATTGCAAGAAGCAGTCCGCGCAATCATGAAAACATATTCGTCAGATATTATTCGGTAGTTAGAAAATTACGAATTAATTGGGTTAGATCCGTATCTTCCTAATTTACAACTTTCATATTTATGCCCTTCACAAATTCAAACTATAGCAGGGACGAAAATACGAAATAACATGGGTGATGGTGGTGGTGACGGGTGGAGTGGATGTTTGGGTTATGGATGGGTATGGAGATGAGGGTGGATTGTGAAAGTGATTAAGGGAAATAGATGAAGGGATCGAAGTGGTCGAGATCCCAAAGAAAAGGGGTGGCTCGATAGTCGAGGGAGATAAGAAGCAATGAGAAACTTTGCCAACGGTAGAGGTGGAAGGATGGTGAAGAGGGAGGAGGGAGAAGTCTAGAGAGAAGATAGGAGGCAAAAAATCAATAATCCAATAGCAATATAAAGTTGGGTGCCATCCACATATTTATAGAGGCTAGCCAACAAGTCCTAAAACAATATCAAACCCTAACAAACCAACTAAACCAGTATTCCTTATCTTCTCCGAATACTTTTTGGATTAAGCTTTTGTTTTGTCATAGATATATTCCGAATCTAGAGAAGTCATGAATATCAAAGTTGTAGATCTAGAGGTTGTCGACCTTATCCAACTAATTTGATATTATTTAGATATGTGTCGAATATTCTACAAATAGTTTTCTGAAACTACGCAAAGCTGGATTTAGCTAATTAGATAAAATCCTAAGTGTATCAGTTATTCTTTTTGGAAATAAACAACTAGTACAATAAGAAAAGACTCCAGCAAGGTGTATCAGCAAGCCATTGAGGATGCTTTTATTATGGAGGACAAACATCGAGCACACAAAGCCTTTTCACACTTCTATCGACGTGAAGACAAGCCCTAGGACCTCTATGCGTACTCTAACACCTACCTAGTTGGAGGAGTGAAAGGCCAAATGATTGTGCTTTTGGTGTGATAAAATGAAAAACCCCTAGACACACGTATGTATCTAACCTCTAGGCAATGATATTTCTCGTTCGCTTAAGTAAAAGTCGAAAGAAATATTAAAAACGAAAGTAGAGATGAATGTCAAGATTTTAACGTGGAAAACCCAAACGGGAAAAAAACCACGGATCCAAACTCGGATCAAAACCAATCACTATGATAGTAACAATTACAAGACTGACTCACAAAACAACCCGTCGATCCAAACGACTTTGTTCCTCTCAGTCTTGATCGCTAGAACCCATGATTCACTACTTCTTGTGATTGAAGTCCAATCTCAGTAGCCCTCGAGATTGATCTTTCGTCTAGATAGCCCTTAAGACGAAAGATTAAAATTTGTAGATACGAAGGGCCTTGTTTGTTGAAGAACCGATGTAGCCTCCAAAAAGTCTCCTTGAATAATCTTCTTCAACTCCCCTAGGTTAGGGCAACACTATCCTTATATATGATCTCCAAGATAGAGCCAAATCCAAGTCATATTCGTACTCACGAAAATCCAATAAATTGCAAACTTCATAGGTGCGTTCGAACGCGGCCCGAGTGCGTTCGAACGGCCTAACTTAATCTCAGGTGCGTTCGAACGGGCCCAAGTGCGTTCGAACGCGACAGCTTGAATTCTTCAGGTTGCATTCGAACGCGTTTGTGAACGCTGCTCTCGGTCTGTGTGAACGTAGTACCCGCGTTCGAACGCGTTTGTGAACGCGGCTCTCGGTCTGTGTGAACGCAGTACCCACGTTCGAACGCGTTTGTAAACGCGGTTCTCTGTCTGTGTGAACGCAGTGCCCACGTTCGAATGTGCTTGTGAACGCGGCTCTCTGTCTGTGTGAACGCAGTGCCCGCGTTCGAACGTGCTTGTGAACGCGGCTCTCTGTCTGTGTGAACGCAGTGCCCGCGTTCGAACGCGCTTGTGAACGCGGCTCTCTGTCTGTGTGAACGCAGATTTCGCGTTCGAACGCGTTTGTGAACGCGGTGAGAACGCGGCGGCTTTTCTCCAATGATCTTGCAATTCTTCACACCAGTGATATTCTAGACTTGTGTAAAGCTCAAATACATGAAAAAATACACTTAGAATATTTTGTACAAAATTGCCAACAAATAAAAAACCTAACACAAAATGTTCATCCCGAGACACTAGTGCGCACAGCCGACTAGTACAATGATGCTGATCGATTATAAAGTCAAGGAGGACGTGCACAAGGACAAGGTAGCTATTGGCAATAAGCAGCAACCAGTGGCCGAGGAGTTAGACTCAAAGGAGATTCGAGTGTGCATCTCATTACATGCCTACTTCCTAGATGCTATACTATCGAAGACTTTACGGGTGGACGACATAATTAGGAAGCATACGGTATCCTCACTAATAAAAGGAGTATGCATAACGTTGTGGTTCTAGATTTAGATATAGATTGGATATGATCAAATCATTTCAAAATGTATTATTTTTTGTTTATGTTTTAGGAAAATAAGGTGACTTCTAACTGGTGCGTTCGAAAGTGATGTTTGAACGCCTAATTTGTGTTTGCATATATAGAGCATGGTTTTTTACCATTCAAATGCCTGATTTGCGTTCACACATCCAGAGTCGTATTTTTAGGCATTTGAAAGTGATTGAGAGGTGTTCAAACGCGCGACGGATAAGTTGAGTCGTAATAGGATTTTTAGGGTTTTTAGATGATTGTCTAGCTTCCAAATATATAGAAAAATAGCCAACTTGGAATTCTTAATTATTGGAACTTGTTTTTTATCTAGGCTTAAGCCAACTTCTCCCTCCTCCTTCCACCCCCTCAAAAGCCAATCCAAACTCTTGTCTACGGCCGAGGTTAATCCTCCGTCGCTTCTCCCTTCTTACCCTAGCGACTACCCACATCTAGAAACTCTCCTCTCACCCGATCTTGTTCAAAGCACTAACCCGTCCACCATAGCCATCATCATCTCCCATAATCCTAACCACATAATCTACGTCTATCCCATCACCTCTTGACTTTTGGTCATTATTTCATTCATAACTTTCAATCTACTAATCTAACTGATGGGATTCTAATTGCATTAGATTTCTAACTTCTAGAGAAATAACATATTTGAACCTCAAATTGTTCCAACAGTTCAATCAATCCCTATTGCCTTCACAAGTTCTATATTGAGTTCTATCCAAATTAACAAATAAGATAGATGATCATCTCCCACGAGGGTGACCATAACACACAACGTCCTTGATAAGCGACTGGTTGGAAGATCAGACTCACTTTCTGACTGACGGTGGGATTCAATGTCACCATTTGCAACGGCATAAAGCTTTGATTTGATATTATCTGTAGTGCAATTAAGGTGCGGGTCCAAGTGCATTCCTTTGTCATGGACTTGTATTCGATTGCATTTTGGAGAGTGAACATCGTCTTGGAGACGTAGTGGCTGTAGAGCCTAGGGCTAGTCATTTTTTATTTTGGCAAGTTGTGTCTTACCTTCAGACACAATAGTAAGAGAATGTAGCTTGATGGTAATCAATTGCACTAGAGAGCATCCTTGCAGTTGCTTCTAAGCTTGCCGAGCACCATTGACTAGGCCTATTTGACACAGTTGGGTCCTACCAAGCTTGAGGAGACAAATGGAGTAGGTATAACAAACAATTTGACCCATCTTTTGTAGGAGTTTTCAGTCTTATTTGAGGAGCCAAAAGGATTACCACTAGCACGAGAGTCGAATCACCACATTGAGATTATGTCAAGCATCGGACTAGCAAACATGAGGCTGCATCGCTACCCTATCGCTCAAAAGGAGGAGATTATCAGGTTGGTGGTAGAGATGTTGGAGCAAAGGATCATATAGCCCAATCGGAGTTCCTATTCACTTATATTGCTAGTAAAGAAGGACGGGAGTTGGCAAATCTATGTGGACTATAGGGCGTTGAACTCCGTTATGGTCAAGAATGATTATCCAATTTCGGTCATTGAAGAGTTGTTGGATGAGTTAGCAGCTGCATTATTCTTCAGCAAGCTTGATTTGAGAGCCAGATATTATCAGACCTAAGTGCATCTTGATAATGTTCAAAAAACATCATTTTAAACTCATAACAGTTACTGAGTTTTGAATTATACCATTTGGCATGGCGAACATGCCAGCAACATTCCAAGGCTTGATGAATGATGCCTTTTGTCAATTGCTTCATTGGTATATGTTAGTATTTTTTAATAATATCCTTATATATAGCAAATATTAGGATGAGCACTTACAACATTCGAGAAAGGTGCTGACCTTGTTGAAGAAACATGAGTTTAAGGTTAAGATGTCAAAGTGCCTATGGGGTGAGCAGCATAAGTGGAGCATTTGGGGCATGTTCAGCTGATGGATTGGCTGCTAGCCTCGAGAAGATACGTTGCATAGTGGAGTAGCCAAAATGAAAGAATGCCCATGAATTGTAGGGTTTTCTTGGTTTGACAAGGTACTATTGGTGCTTTTTTTGTTGGATATGAGAAGATTGTGTTAGGGACCGATCTCGGCTACCACCTCAAGATCAAGTGCAGAAACACAATCTGTGTAGTTGTTGAAGAATATTCACTAGATATTCATCTAGTACTATAAAATTACAAAAAAGATGTGTTTGTTCCGTAACCTTCTGAGCTATGTTTTCATATTCGGATTGTATCTAGGTCTAATTTTGGCAAAGTTCCTTCCTAGTGGTGGTGTTGGAGGCGGATGGAGACAATCTCAGGTTAGAGGGCTAAAGTTGCAGGTCTCTAGTGGTATCCAGAACATGATGGAGGTGAGGTTTAGCCACCAAATCAATTGTGGTGTGCACCTAATCTTAGAATTGATGCGTTAGGAGTTGGATTGAATCGGTTAGACCTAAGCTAGTCTAGTTAGATCGACCTAATCAATTAGGGAGCTACTATATAATCATATTACAATGCAAATATGGTTTAACACAATCTTTTAATATCATGGATGTAAGGTATTGAATGGTATTTGAACATAACTATAGAACATCTCATCAATTATCTTTAGGAGGTTATTGGAGATCCCCATCTTCGGATAATGAAAGATGTTGAAATTTCCACCTTTCCATCTTCAGATCTTAAAGAACTTTGCCTTGAGGGTTGTTGATTTAGAAGCAACAATCAAAAGGGTCACTAAGATTGTGACCGATCACAAGAAGCAATAGTATATTGCAAAGTTCGAGCAAGCAAGATCTTATAGATAGAGTCATAGATATCGATGGGCAATTTATAAGTGCATTTTATAACCACTATAATAATGTTAAAATGACAAATTATATAGGTGCTTTACACCAAAACGTACTTGGTTTTTATTTTTATCACTTAGGCCCATTTTGGTCTTCCCTTGCAAATAAGAATTTTTTTTTCTTTTTTCTTTCCAAGTCTGCCCTTCTGCCACTGAATGCTTCATTAAATATTGATGGGAATAGTATGAGTAGAGTGAAATATTAGCAAACTCTTTTTCTGTTTTTTCTTCCATCTTTCTCTCTCGGTCTTCTTCTTTTTCTTCTTCCACTCAAAATAATTCTATGCCCGCCTATATCTTGGCTTGAGATAATAATGTAGGCTTCTTTCTCATATTAAGCACTAGTGTTGCCACGAGTGAGAAATGGAAAATGAAAGTCAGTATATAAATTAGAAATTTTCACAAGATAACATTTCATATGAATTCAAACTTTTTTTAAACAAAGGACTGTATGTCATTCTTTAGCAGACACATTTCTGATTTTTGTTTTGTTTAATACATCTCTCCCCACAGTTATGCATTTGAGACATTTTATAAAAATTAACATTTTACTCTCCTACATTTATATTTATATTTTTATTGTTAATGATCATATATCTAATTGGACTACGATATCCAAAAATTTAAGTATGAAATATATAATTTTACTATGAAATCTATAATTTAAGTATGAAATACATTGTAATTGAAATAATATACATATGTTCAATTGGAATATATTACGTAACTTAAGTACAAAAAGTGTAATATGTGTAATGCGTTGTAAAGAACTAATGGATGTATTCTCATGGAGGTTGAACAATTACCTGGTTAAGAGACAAGCTAAGTAATAGGCACCCTTTTTAAGAATCTTTTATTTCAAGGATAAGCTCCAAAGTGTAGGAATAGAGGAAAATGTTATCTTACCCTTCTTTTGCTTCTTCTTCCATCTCTCACTCCTCTTTCTCATTCTTCGTCCACTCAGAAATAATTTTGATAAGCCTACATGCTGTGGCTTGGGATAATTTGTGTATGTTTATTTTTCATATTTATACACTGGTATTCGCTGGTGGAAGTAAAAGACCAAAATATGTATTTTAGTTAGGCATTTGCACATGACATATTCAGTATGAACTCAAATTTAAGATAAAAAGAATGTATGCCATCTTTAATAGGCCCAGGCCTGATTTACATTTTGTTCAATACATCTTTCCTTATAGTTATGCATCTTGTTACAAATCAGATAAAAAGAATGTATGCCATCTTTAATAGGTGGGGGCCTAATTTATATTTTGTTCAATATATACATCTTTCCTTATAGTTATGCATCTTGTTACGAATCAAATCTGGACCAATTTGAACTTAAAAAAATTGTAAAAATTTATATAATAACAGTTTCGTGAGTTAGAATTTTAACGGATCTAGTTTCACATGATTTCAATATTGGGATGAAAAGTTAAAAATAAAATAGTGGAGAAAGGTCAGAATAGGATAGAATAGTAAATATCTGACGTTGCGGCGGTCGTCAGAGTTTGACGGATGACCAAGGGTGGCGGTGGATGGCCATAAAGTAGAGTGGATGCTGAAGAAATATAGTGGCTAGGGTTTGAAAGATCAAAAGGCTTCTACGATTAAGATTTACTCCTAGAAAGATAAGGATGATCTAACGGCTATATAAAAGATAAAACGAAAAGAATAAATTTGCTAAATTCAGATTCATTCAATGATTATTATCAACACATGTCAACTCCTATTTATAGGAGTAAAAATCCTAGCAGATCGGATCCACATGTAGATTATCTGATTTATTTAAAATTTAAAATAATAAAATAGAAGCTACTAACTAACTTGACTCGACTTAACCCATATGGTCGAATCGTAACAATTCACCACATTTCCGACACCTTATTCTCAAAATTGAGCTCGATCTTCCTATTAGTACCATGCTCGTAAGCCCACGAGTCTACATGCAAATATGGTTTAATTAGCTAACACGGGTCAACTAGGTTGTTCCACCAATTGTCCTTGGGCTCGGGGTCATGCACAGAACTAGTTCAAGCGAGGTGGTCGAGTTAGATAATTCAACATGCCTCGAGATATATGCACTTCATCTCTCTCATAGGATTGCCCTAACCCTAACCCTAGGGCTAAAATTATTTTTCAGCTTCGGGGCATCGCTATGGGCTGCATGCCCGGCAGTGGCTAGGCAGAGTTGTTGACTGGTGGCAATCGACATCCGACAGGTCCTTACAGCGGCAAAGCGATGACGAGAGGCGATGGAAGATAAAAACTAAGCTCGGGCTTGAGTTGTAGTGGTGGTGGCCATGGCGCATCACTAGTAGCTCCCTCGGCCCTTGGCAGCTACTATTAGTGGCCGTAGTCCCACTACCGTGGAGCCACAACAACGGAGACACCAAGCGAAGCATCCCCAATGTGGCTTGGCTCGAGAAAATTTTCAGTGATCATGGCCGTTAGGTTCGACCATATGACGATCTCCAATCGTGGCCATCTATGGTTGCTACAATGCTGGACTCGCAACCACGACCTATAGTTTTGTTGTAGCGAAGAGGGTTGTCGATGGTGCTCTTCCGACCTTCTATTGTGGCTACCACTAACCTGGCTCTAGTGCGGGGTTCTCGTGGAAGAGACATGACGTCAAGGTTGCGGCGGATGGAGGTTGGATTGTCGTCAATTGAAAGCTAGGGTTTCGGGCCCTAGATTCCACCACGGCTAGGGAAGACAGTGACGAGGCCACTGGTGGGGGCCTTTTCAACACAGAAGAGGTAGCTGGGAGGGTCTGCACTGGTGGAGGGACCTCCACCATGGCCGGAAGAGGGGGTCAAGGCCGTGGTTTTGTTCGATTGGTTCCTTCCCTCATGGCTTGAGTTTGTCTCACCGTGGGGTGTTGGTTCTGATGTGGTCGGTGCCACTAACTGCGCTGGTGGGTGATAATGAGCCTAAATAGCTACCATTAAGGCTTTCCGAGTCTTCTCGATACGTTTGGAGCCCTCCTTTAATGATTCTCTCAACAAGTTCACGGTCTTTATTAATGCCTTTTCCAACATTGGTAGTTAATTGCCGACGGTTGGTAGGGGAGGGGGGGGTTCAAAAGAAAATTTGTGAAAATTTATGTAGTAGTAGCCTCGTGAGTTAGGGTTATAATGGGCCTAGTTTTATATGAATCTGACACATTGGGATAAAAAGTTAACAATAAAAGAGTGGAGGAAGGTCAGAATGGGGTAGAATTATAAATATCCGACATTGCGGCAACGTCGGAGTGTAGCGGATAGCCAAAAGTGCTGGTGGAATGCCGTAAAGAAGAGTGGATGCTGGAGGAAGATGATGGCTTGGGTTTTAAAGATTAAAAAGTTTCTACAATTACGATCCACTCCTAGAAAGATAAAGATAAAAAAGAATAAATTTGCTAAATTTCATTCAATTATTATTATCAATACATCTTCACTCCTATTTATACGAATACAAGTCCTAGCATATTGAATCTATATGTGAATTATCTAATTTATTTAAAATTCAAAATAATAAGATAAAGCTAACTGTTATGGTCACTTTGGGTGAAGATGAGTTTCTATCAGAATTGATAATCTGGACAAAAATCAGCACAGAACTTGCAAAGGTAAATGTGATCAATCTAATCGTTGGATTGATCTGATATTTGGCTATGTTATTCCTCTATGAGTTAGGAATCTAACGTAACTAGAATCATAACGATCGGATGAGTAGAGAAAAAGTTACATATAAAATAGTGACCGAAGATTAGGAGATAGCGGGATGGACATGGAATATGTGGTTAGGGATATGAAAGATGATTATGATATGGTGGATGGATTAGTGCTTGGAGCTAGATGACTGGGGAGAGCTTCTAAGTATGGTTGGTCATTAGAGGGAGGAGGGAGAAGCGACGAAGGATTAACTTTCGTCCATAAACGAGAACTTGGGTTGGATACGAAGAGAGGAAGGAAAGAAAATATGGCTCAAGTCTAGATGAAAACCAATTCCAATAATCAATAATTAATAATCTAAAAAAGGCTACTTTTTCACATATATAAAGGCTAGCCAAATATCCAAAAACCTTACATAAATCCTATTACAACTCAACTTATTCATCATGCGTTCGAACGCACCCCCATCGTGTTCAAACTGCCAAAACGGATTCACTATATGTGCAAACGCTCGATCAGGTGTTTGAACGCCATCCATTTGCATTCGAACGCACCTGCTAGGAATTATTTTATTTTTTTAAAATATAAATAAAAATTGATACAAATTAAAGCGGGTTAATTATGTTCACTATGCACCTAAATTAAGAACCGCAACACTAACTAACTAACTTGACCTGACTCGACTCAATTTGACTTGACTTAACCTATGTAGTTTGATCGTAACACATTTGAAACAATTTATAAAACTCTATAATGCAGTATTCAACTTTTCTACATTCTTCCTTTTATTGCTAATGTTCATATAATCATAGCGCATTAAGTACTTTAATTATGTATTTTGTACTAAAATATATATTTTATACTTAAATTGTATAATATGTTCTTATAAGACATTTGAACATTTTTAATAAAAGGAAGAACTAAGAGAAATTGAAGAGTATATGGAGTGCAGAGTTTTATAAAAAATCTCAGAGCATAACTAAAACATCTAAACCTCCAAATACATATGGAAATTGCGTGGGTAAATCCCCCCACGCAGTGCATCACATAACTTTTCAGTAATAGGTTTTCACAAGGCATATAGTATTATAAGTTCATACTATAAATAAACTCAACAATAAGAGTCTGGATACAAGTTCCACAGGCTTTAACAAGCCTTTAAGATACACATCCAAAATACAACTCTAAAGTCCAAAATATAACGTTAACTATAACGCTCTCGCAGGGGTTCAATACAACTAATAGACATAACTGGAATAAAAAGGCAGCTACTCCTTGCTACTTGCACCTGTCCCCTAGCTCTGAAATGATGCCACCAAAAGGTGGTGAGTACACAGCCCAACGAATAGAATTCATACAATCTATAACAATGAAATCACAGGTACATATCTAATGCATGCCTATAGTTGCTAGCAATAACAATACACTTATTTAAATGATTTACTATGAGTTACTAAATCAATACAAACAATAAAGACTGTCCATCACTATCCTTGAATATGCCAACTCTTAATCATATCAGGATAAGTCCACACAGATATAAAACTTGATACAATCTTTTATTCATACAAATCTCAAACATACTGTTTAGATATTATGCATAGTAATAAAAGAGTAGTTTAGTCGTCTCATGCTTACTAAGGCATAAATCATGTTTTATCATATCTCATTGAGCCATTCACCACACAGGGTAGATATTCTCAAGAAAATCATCCATCACATAACCATCCATCATCTCATACATCGAAGAGAATTATATATACATCTAACGATAATGTTACTCATACATGCATAGCGACACTACATGTGACCGGTTGTCTATAGCCATCAAACTAAGGACTCTAGTCGTGACCCCATATCTCACTCTCTCTAAATTATTACTACCCTCAACTGGAGATTTGAGAGCCCTCGGCTCATCAACGGACGCCCCAATCATGCGTCGTCGAGTACCGCTAGAGATATATCCCCACTTCACAATCATCTTCTTCTATCATCATAATCTAGTTCTGACTATGCGGTATAATTACCTGAATGCCACACAAGCTTCCGACCTGAGGTGTAGACCGCTAATAGTATAGTCATATTGGATACACTCTACTCTAACCTCGGGCTGAGTGAGTAGGGATACTGCCTAGTCAAAACCCGACTACTAATGATAGGCAAAGGTGGTGTAGTGTCTGTGAATGTATAAGGCATGTCATAGTCATCATGATCGTTACATTCTATATTCATAACAGATATTTATGCAAGAGTTTATCATACATGATACATGTAGAGCGTCATTATACTAATGTATATGCTAACATTCTCATAATATCATGATGAGTAAACTATCAATAACTGTATATGTCAAGCATATATCGTAGTACACTAGATGCATGTACTAATACTAACATTTCTATAGTGTCGTGGAAGGTATAATAACAGTAACTACATTATTCTTGACTTGTATAAACTTTACTCGCCTGGGATCTCTACAATATTCTAATTCTCCTCAGCTAGCCAACTCCTCCGGAAATCCCAAAATCCTCATCATGCAGTATTGATTCTATTAATTTACGCAAGTAAAACTATACGTAAGATTAGCAAATTAATAGAATTAATTACCTTATTAGAGAATTTAGGTTTAGGCATATACATATACGCGTACTCTAGGTGAGTCCTATATCATCCTAAAATTCACACTATTTATATGATAATAAATTATCTTTAGGAGAATAGTTAGGTTAAAATAAAGAAATAGGGCTATAGGGTCCAAATGGCCCCAAATGGGCTAGGTTGGGGTGTTGGGTTAGGCCCAAGCCCAACTCAACAGGCAAAGGAGGGAATAGCTCGTGGGCTGTCCACAGGCTCCATGGGTTGTGGTTTAGACTGCAGCCCAACAGGCCCAAGGCTTCATGGGCTGTGTTTTTGAATCGCAGCCCATTTAGCCCTATGGGCTGTAGTTAGCCTCATGGGCTGCGGTCTAAGCCGCAGCCCAACAAGGGCGTGGGTGGGGGTTAAACAACCCCCACCCTCGCACGCTCTTCCCTTCCAAGGAAAGAAGACATAGGGAGAGGAGAGAAGGGCCCGGCGCTGCCGGTGGCCCACGCCGCCGGCAGCCCGCCCTTGACGTCGGCGGCTTGCGGCTCTCACCCGCTGGCGGCTAGCCGGAGGGAAGGGAAAGGAAAAGAGGGAGGAAATCGAGGAGAGAGAGAGATGCAGCGACTATTGTGATCGACGGTGTCGACGGTGCAGCCACACGGCCGAGAGGGGTAAGGCACGGCGATCGAGGGGGTAAGTACAAGGAAGAAGGAGAAACAACAACAACAACAACGAAAAAAAAAAGATTTACTGAGGGGTCGCACAGTTGGCTTCATCTCTGGCATCCGCAACTTGAGAGAGAGGAAAGGGAGAGAGGGGTGGAGAAGAAATAGGGGAGGATGGGGATGTTGGGTGCACGGCAAGAGGAGAAGAAGAAGAAGAAGAAGAAGAAGAAGAAGAAGAAGAAGAATAAGGAGGAGGAGGAGAGGACGGGATCCTGTAGGGTGCTGGGACGCACGCACTCACTCGGCACACGCCATCCCCCCCGCCCCCGTTTTTTCTTTTTTTTTATAATTTTGGAGTGTTACAATAATCATGGGGAGAGATGTAATAAACAAAATGGAAATCCAGCCACCGCCGGTTAAAAAGTGAAATAGGTTCTTTTATTTTTCCTTTAAGTTTAAATTCCTTTTGAATGTTGCTATATGCAAGTACCTAATCTATAGACTCACTTTTGGTTTTTTGCATTTCACTTCTCGGTGGATTCTATTTAGTGAATGCTAGTTCATTAATATATATAAAAAAACATATACATTGCATAAATTATTCTAAATCAGTATATGGGGCATGCAAAGAATTATTTCCAGTAAACCAAGAAGTAAGCGTAAAGCACAAAAAAGATACAACAATTTTCTCTCTATTTCTATGATGCTCCACCGGTATTTAATGAGACAATCAATGAAATTAAAGGATAAATTTGGAAAGAAAACAAAAACAAAACTTGATTTGGAAGGGGAAGACTAAAGGGTGTGAGTTTTTTAAAAAAAAGTACGGTTTTTTCATTCAATCACCAAAGCAATATTTAGAACAGTAACGGAAGAAAAAGGATAATAAGTTGAGTGAAATAATAGTACACAATGACACAGAAGATATTTGATACAATGCATTAAATGTACATGGACACGTTTACATATTCTCTTTCGTTCCATAATTATGTCAACTAGATACGTCGTTATATTCATTGATAAGAAAAAGGGTGATTGAATTGATGATATAGTAGAATCCTGGGTCACATCAACCAAAAAGAAAGACAATAATTATAGTGTTTTCAGAAGAGCAACATAACCTAAGTTGCGAACAATATGTATTAATATTAGATATTTCAGATATAGAGTGAGCAGAAAAAGAGTATAAAAGAAATTGCAGCCGATAATAGTGCTGTCTAGTTCTAGAGTGCGTACACATAGTTATCCGCATATATATATATAGAGATAAAAAGATTTGTCATTTTTGAACTGCACTTTCTCGCACCACCTCTCTCCTATTTTTTCTAGCAAACACTAGTCTCATAAAATTACACCTGAATGCTCTCGAAATGTGGAACAACTCCACGTCGAAAGTGTATCCATGTCTCAGATGATTTACTTATTTTTGCACACACGGGGGATAGTACTACAATACTTTAAGATCAAAGTCTAATGCTCGAACTTGGAAAGCTGAGATAGATAGCATGGATTGCATACAGAAATCATTATAAAAACACTACTCCCCATATATTTATGTCCCTGGTCAAAGCACCGCGACCCCACATGGGCCGCATCTGCGCGCATCCTAGAAGGCCGCAGAGAGGGGCGACGCTAACGTACGCGGACCATCAACTCTGGCCGCCAAGAATCGGCGGTTGGTGGCAGCTTTGTCCCATTGAGACCACCCAACCCCGCAGCATAAAATAACACTACGAAGGATAAATATTTATTAGTTTCTTTTTTCTTTCGGACCAAAGAAGGGAGAGGGAGAGGGAGGACAAGCAAACCAAGACAGACATGTGATAGATAAGTATTTCTCACATATAACAACACATACGAAGAGTAGCGAGAAGGGGAGCGAGTGAGGGAGGTCGATGCGTGTATGAGGAGCCAAATGAATCACTACCGCCGTTTCCAAGTTGTAAAAGCGCAATTAATGAGGAGAGATCCTATCACCTATCATCATCGAATCCTTTTAATACGCCATGAAGCATCATTCCACTTACATTCTCGATGCAAAAGATGATAAATAGATACGAAGAGAGAAACGAAAGAAAGAACGAACGAACGAACAAAAGAAAGAAGGACGTCTCCGGGTCGTCCGGTCTCAATCGTTGTAGGACAGGCTTCGGAGAGCGTCACTGAGCCGACCGCAACTAGTCTCACCAGCGACCTCCTCTCCCTCGTCGTCCCCGGCGTGATCGGACGGCGCGTGGGTCGAGGTGGTCGTGGACGACGCGCCGCCTCCGCCGTCCGATGGCGGCCCGACGAGGTTGATAGAACGCTTTACGAGAGAGGTGGGCGAAGGGGTGGGCCCGCGCCCTCCGATGGGGATGGGCTCGGATAGTTCCTTCCCGTCTCGCGGGGGTGAGAAGAACACCGGCATGTAGTCGTCGTTGTCGCACGCGAATTTAGAGTTCTTGAAATGTTCCTTCAGTGCCTCCAGACCCTACATCTCAACCCAAAAAAATAAAATCATCTTCCA
This sequence comes from Typha angustifolia, assembly GCF_048772165.1. Lineage (NCBI taxonomy): Eukaryota > Viridiplantae > Streptophyta > Magnoliopsida > Poales > Typhaceae > Typha > Typha angustifolia. The sequence continues at coordinate 5,576,738 of NC_133248.1, forward strand.
TCTAACAAAAGATTTTGCTATAGAATTATCTTGAATAATATGTATATATATATATATATAATACCTGTAAGCGAGCATAGGTGACTTGGCAGATCTTACGAGAGTTGAAGACCTCCCATGGCTGCTTGTGGAAGGCCTTGTAGAGCCTGAAAGCGGCCTCCGGCGATGTCAGGTTCACGAAGCCATAGCCAACGTTGCACTTATTGCTGTACACAATAGCAAGTGAGGAGTCAAAACAAGAGAAAGGAATATAGAATGGAATAGACCGAGGAGGAAGGAGGAGGAGGAAGAATATAAAATTAGCCACTTTCTTGAACTCCGATATGTATATTATTATCCTATTTTTTGGGTTCGGAAAGTTGCTTTTCCCGTTTGGGTTCTGATGAGAGAAAGGATGGAATGCAACCCGGGCCAGCTTCTTTTTGCCGCTTTAATAAATACTAATACCAGTAACTGGTAACTTCTTTTCAATATCACCAAAGCTTCTTGTCATTTGAGCTCTGATGGGTCTTTTCAAACTTACCTCAGAAAATAAAGAGATGTATCTCCACTAGGGTTTGTTCTTTTATCCCATGTGTAAAAGGCTTCCCTTTCATTAGGGCTTGATGCCTTCTTTTGTTTACTCTTATTCTGCCTTACTTCCCATGAATTAGCTAATGATTTATCCAGTCCACTTTCCTTTTCTATGATATATCCTGGTGGGCTTCATTTGGTAGGGTGGAGATGGCAGTGAGATTGAGATAAGAAGAGGGTAAATAAGGGATCCGGGCCTGTCTTGATCTGCCTCTCCGTTTGCGTCACAGCTCATTGTTGAAGTGGGATGGTGCAGTGTACGGAAGCGTTACCGAGCTTATGACCAACTGACCACCCTCTTCAACGCTCTTCCTTTGATCATATGTTTACGCCCACTACTCTTCTCCTTTAATTTTTTAGGCTTATTTCTCAGCATCGAACTGTGCTCCCTTTTCTTTTTTCCCTATAATTTGCGTATATATATATATATATATATATATATATATATATTTATGTCTCTCAATCTATCTTTCTCTCTCCTCTCGTATTTCACTCATGCCATCGAATAAAACCCAAATAGCGAAATGGAAAAGAGAAAAACAACTAAACAGCTTGAAAGTAAGCAGATTTCCTACTTGTACCAGCGAATTATTGAAGTTTGAAGAGCATAAAATAATCATTTTCTTAAGCTGATCACTTACTTGAAATCAATGGGAAGGTAAACGAAATCATAAGCTGAGAGCGGCTCATCGTCTCCCTCGGCGTTAACCTGCTCGTTGCAATGAATGCAGTGGTTGTCCAGCATGTTCAACATCAACTTCTGACTGCGCTCCACAAAATTAAACAATTCAGTGATACCAGTACACCAACCAAAATTTTCAGCATGACTTTGGAAAAACGAATTAAAAGAAAAAAAAAACACACGTATAAAGGAGGGTGGTGAGGAGAAGAAGTGGCAAGAGAGGGGGAGGGAGCAAGATTGTGACCTGTACTTGTTGGGTATGTTCCTAATCATGACGGTTGTTCTGGAATCCCTGGAACAGGATCCCGATTCCTCCTCCTCCTCCCCTTCCTTGAAGAGAAACCTCGCTTCCGCACCAGTCTTCCCATGGCTCTTCCAACCCTTCCTATTCGCCTGCTGCTTGGAAGACGAAGACGACGACGAGGACGACGACGGGCAGTTGTTCTTCTTGCCGCCGCTGCTGTTGCTCTTGGTCTTCCTCACAGCACTTCCCTCGCCACCATCACCGGGTAGTATTCTATCACTTGCAGCACTACTGGTGTTAGTAGTACCCCTCTTAAGCAGCACCACTCTTTCCCCTCCTCTCCTATTCCCTCCACTTGGCGACGACGACGTAGACGAGTGCAGCAGCCTTGGAGGTGTAGGAAAGTTGTGGTGGTGATGGCTCCAATTCCTCCTACAGTAAGTACAATAAGCAGAAAACGAAGGAAAACAAAAAAGAAAGAAAGAAAGATCTAGATAGGTTCCACGGATAAGAAGGGATATTATAATTTGCAATATAGATTAGAGAGCACTGCAAGTCTGCAACCTTCGAGTGTGGCCGCCTGGTCTGGTGAATTCGAGCACCAAAGGTCTCCCAAAGAAGTCTTTCCCGTTAAGCTCCGAGAGGGCTCGAGCTGCGTCCCGTGTATCGAAGAACTCCACGAACTTGTGGTTCGGCTTCACGGGAGACTCCCTCAAATCCTTCACGGCTCCTATACGCCATCATCTTTTCATTAGAATAATATCAAATAGAACAGGAAATCGAACAGACACAAACTGGAGAAAAACCGACCCACTATTCTTCTTATTACTATTATTTCTTTCCTAGAGAAAACAAACGGCCTCTCTTCCCATAAAAAGCAAACCTAGAAGAGTGGAGGGAATAAAAAACATAATAGCGAGATGAGATGAACCGACAGATAGCATTCCGAAGAAACCCTTGTTGGCTCACTATCCATTTAAAACAATGAAAACCAACAAGAAAATGAATTTCACGGATCTAAGAGAGTGAAAATAATAATGTTAATTACTGGGAAAAGAGGAGAGAACAAGCTTGTTGCTATAAATAGTAATTTCTTATACCGAAAGCTTCGAAGGTTTCCCGAAGGGAGTGGAGAGAGATGCCGGGGTGAGAATTGAGGACGACGAGGGAGCCGTGGTTGGTGGCGTCGTGCCCAACAACAGCGGCGGCGAAGTGGGCCCACACGGCGTACCCACCGATTAGCCCTCGCAGGCACCCGATCACTCCAATCTCTGGCTCGCGCCACTCCCACGGCGGCGGCGGCCAATTGCCGGCGGCGGCGGCGAACTGCTGGCCCAGCCGGCTCTGCTGCCGCACGTGTTGGTCACGCACCTCGGCCACCGCCGCCTGCGCGCTCCGCAGATCGAAGAAGAGGACGGTCACGATCCCCTCGGCAGCGAGCGCCGACAAGTCCACGGACCGCACGGCGCCGAAGGCCTCCATGGAGGCCCTCACGGCCGCCTCCGGCACGTGCCGCGGCACCATACTCAGCACCACCGCGCGCGACGCCGCCCCGTCCCCGGCCACCCACGCCGGCGTCACGTACTCCGCCGCCGCAGCCTGAATCATCGGCTGGGCAAGAGGAGGCGGTGGAGGGGTCGGGTGGTAGTGGTAGTAAATTTGGGGGTGTGCGAGGGCGAACTGAGTCGTCGGATAGAACTCTTGAGCTCCGGGATCTAGAAGGTTCCCCCGTTCCATCCCTCCCAAAGCTTTACTTAGCTCCGAGAGAGAGAGAGAGAGAGAGAGAGAGAGAGAGAGAGAGAGATGGGGAGGAGAAGAGAGGGGGAGGGGATAGAGAGGGAAGAGGGAAACGGAAAGGGAGAGGGAGAGGGAGAGGGAGAGTAAAATCTATAAAGACAAAGATCCTTCTTCCGAATAGTGGGCTATGTATCTCTCTTCTTCTCTTTCTTTCTCACTCTATAAACCCTTTTAATTCTTGGTTGCAGGAAAACCAGTAGTTTTTATTTGGTACGGAGAGGAGGGGGATAGTGGTATACCGGCACGGGAATAGGGGTTTGGGGGGATGGGGAGGGTGGCAATAGTGGGTTTTTATTGCCGAGGCGGTCTGTGCCGGCGCACGTTTGGTCCTACACCCTCGAGTTACCAAGTAACGGTCCCTCTCCAACCCCCTTTGTGTCCGTGTAATGCATACTGCATACATACATACATTCGCTTGTAGCCTTTGTACCATGACACCGACTTATCTACTGACACCTATACTAAGTGATACTCCGTTCAGTATCACACCCTTGTTTCTATATATAGATCCAGTCTTAAATCTCTATCTAACATGTTCTTCTACTATGCTTAATTTTTATCTATTTAGACATAGCAATCCCTGTTAAATTGACCGTATATACGCTAAATAACACGTCAAAATTTGTATAAACATTTTGAAAATGCAGTACTTTTTGTTTCTTTATTGATTATGCCTAGTATTAAATTACCTACTAATTTTCATTTGTATTACTTTACCCCCACTAATTTTAGACATCAATAAAATCTTTTGATGCATCTGTATAACTCAAAAAATATTGAGTATCCCATTGTTTGAATAACTATGAAACTTCTATCTATATTATTATGATAATTGAAATATTTTATTTTATGATTATATATTTTACTGGAGGTGCATGATGGTAGAAATACAACTAAGATTTTGGGCTTCCAATTTTGATATAAGAGATAATAGAAGATGGGAGTAAATGCATTTTATTATAAGTTTGAAGAAGCAAATATAGTAAATAAATTTAATAGAATAAGAAAAGGTAATTCTGACATTATAATATCTATTTAGCCAGAAAAACTTCATCAGTTTTTGAAATTTTTTATGATATAATTTCTATTAAGTTTGGATGAAGAAATATTTTCACATTAATCTTGCCTACATAGGGGATGAAAATTTGATAAGGTAGTTTGGTTTTATGAATATCCACATAAAGGTTATTTGTTATTTACTCTTTCTATTATTTTTTCACACTTTACCACCACGTTTGGCTTTTATATTTATGTTTTAATAAGCCTAAAATATTATTAGCTAATTTTAACCAAATTAACAATAGCTGACGAGATAGAGAATTACTTTAAATATAAAAAAAATATCTCATTTAATTTTAAAATCTAGTTTCCTTTTTGTTTTAATCTTAATAAAATTTACTTAAGAATATTAATATTACATTAATAGGTTAATTATTTTATTTTATATGGTAACTAATCATTTAGAAAACTAATCTAGAGTATTAAAAATAACAAATAAGGGTTAAATGATAAATATTTTTATAGTAGCATGTGTGAAGGTTCATTGAGGTAGAACAGTGAGTGTTTAGAGGTGTTTATCATTTAGAGCGTTGATATTTGTAAATAATATTCAAACACTACTTTCTTAAAATAATAATCTTAAATAAGATGGACGTGCATGACATTAAATTATACACATTTTCCTAATTTAATTATTATCAATGTGCACTCCTCTATTTGCGTTCTTCCATTTTAGGTGAGGAGATGTGATTGAGTTATTACACTCGGCTTATTCCCTATATATATATATTTTTTTTTTTTTTCTTAAAAAAGGACTATCATATTATATATAAACCCTTATTCTTAATTGTAGCTGATACACCAACTAAGCAAGTTAGAAATTTACAAACCTTTTAGGACCTTTTAAATGTTTCTGATTCAGAAAAGTACATCCTGGGGGTGAGATAAAGTAAGATAATATTTACCTCTCTTGATATGGGGATTAACTTTTTAAACTTCCAAGATACCAAAATAATTTACTCATTGACGGAATTTCATTGTAAATTTTGTGATCCAGTTGTAATTAATCGGAATGTCCGACTAATCTTGAATGCATCACAAGATTTTATCGATGTCTAAAATTTGCATGTTTATAGGGATTAAAAAGTAAATATATACCTCCTAATGTATTACTTATCTGCCTTGACATGGAGAAAGAGTCCTCCTAGTCACTTCCACTATTTGGTAGTACATTCTGATGTACTCCAACATTACTTTTAGAGAAAGAAGTCAAGAATGACACTGATATATTTCAGTCATGATGATAATTTCATCAAAGTCTCCTTGTATATATTTACGAGAATAACCACCCAACAACTTAGTTACGTACATGCATTAAGAAAACCCAACTTTCGAAAAGTTGAGAATAATCTTGTCCCTTTGATGCATGCATCAACTACTTGCTATAATCAGTGGGTTTCTCTTCGGAATTAGGTGAAAGGTTAACTATTAATTATTAATTATAACAGGAACATGATCACAATGAGATCCTAACGGCATCTCATCTATCTACCATGGGCATAATTACCTAACTGCCCCTACCGTCGTAGTACAGTAGCGCAGGGCCGGTTCTTCTCTCGTCCAATTTTCTTGCACAAAAATGGGACCAGACTTTGGATTACTCTTATTTCTGGCAGTTTGTCGTTTCTGCAAAGTATGACTACAGAAGGTATTGGAGCTTTTGAGAGAGGGGGAATCAGTAGCCTTTTCCCTATGTGAATCTCCTCATTACCACGAATAAGAATGATTTATTTCTATTTTTAGGTGTTACGTAATTATCGAGATGAAAGCATCCGAGTAGGAGTGCCTGCCCCGAACTTTACATCGACGTGGATGGAGACGAGTAGTGTGTATGTATCCCTGATATTAATGCATGTGGTGAAGTGAGAGAGAGAGAGAGAGAGAGAGAGAGAGAGAGAGAGAGAGAGAGAGAGAGAGAGAGAGAGAGAGAGAGAGAGAGAGAGAGGGGATCTTTCTGAGTAATAGTCGCCGGCATACGCCACTTTACAGGAGATTGGGCATCTTAATTGGCGAGGAAGTATGCCATAGAAGAAGGGTTGACTGCAGCACCTCGGCGCCACTGTTTCGTTGTACTCCCAGCGGACCACTGGATAATACGTTGCCTACCAAGGACTAGACTGTTTGGTTGTGTTCGAATGATATTATGTAAAAGCTATATGGGAAGATAGCATTCAGACTGATGCAGTAGAAATACGGGAATTCTTGGGTCTCGAAATATAAAAATGAGAAAGATAGCAAAAAAGCAACAAAGCAAGATAGCAAGATCCGGGGCAATTTGCAACATTAACGATGAGATCCTTTTTATAGTTTTACCCTTAACAAATGATGAAATAACAAATATATCTTTGAACCGCCAAAACAATCTTTCTCACTAATCTTCTTCAATCCCATAAATTATAATCCTAATCCTAAGCAAGTCTGAGGTAGCTCTACCCAATTGATATTAGTTCAATTTTATGTGATAACAAGTTCATCAATGTAAAACTCTTTCAAATGTATTGTAGAATGTAAATTTAATATTAGGTCAAGACATGAATTATGAAAGAATACTCATGCGAAGAAGACACAAAAATAAATAAATATCATGTAAAAATAATAACTTTTAGTTTTTATAGAATAAGTGCACACCCACAACAATGTGGTGCACACCTCCAAATATAATTTATATACCAGTTCTTAATTATGTTATTTGGAGATGGATGGGCACCTAGTAAGTCAAGTGCACACCTGATAGTCTAATCAGAAATTGAAACTTTAAAACTAATTCAAACTTGGTATTTTTTATGAGACTCTCGTATTATAAAATAGAGATATTTCTCTGAAAATTTTTCAGACAAACTCTAATATGAACCATATGATATCTTACTTAAAGACTTAATAGTAAATAATACCAGTGAATATTATGCAATGCAAACATATAAGATTTATATGAAATCTCCCAAACTTGCGGTGTCAGCAATCATAGATTTGCTTCATACGATTTTGTGCTGCTGCCATGTGGGTCCTAAGCCTCCATAAGGTCACCTCTCGATCCATCAACTTTAGATCAGCCTCTGTCCGCTTTGCTGTCCTCTGGGTCATATGTCCGTAAGGAGGGTGGGGGTCTACTATACACTGCTTCAAAGGGTGTCATCCCTATGCTTGTGTGAAACACAGTGTTGTATGATCATTTCGGCTAAGGAAGGTAATCGCGCCATCTCTCCGGATGCTCTCCGATAAAGCACTGCAAATACTACTCAATGCCCCAATTAACCACCTCGGTTTGGCTATCCATTTGAGGGTGGTAAGTCAAACTAAGGTTTAACTAGGTCACCTGAAGTGTGAAGTACTCCACCTAGAAGTCGTTGATGAAGACTCTATCATGGTTGGACATGATCGAGCGCGACATGCCGTGAAGCTTGGCCACGTCGCGCACGAACACCTTTGCAATTGCCTTCACCCGAATATGGGTGCGCTAGGGCTGAGAAGTGAGCATGTTTACTTAGCTTGTCTATCACGACAAAGATGATAGAATACCCTCTCACTAGAGGTAGCCCCTTAATAAAGTCTATGGAGATATTCTCCCAAATACGCTCCGAAATGGGTAAAGGATGTAGAAGTCCAGCCGGCCTCAAGGAATTGATCTTTACCTGCTAACAAATATTATAATCCCGCACAAATCTCTTCGGCTCCTTCTTCATTCTAGCCCATGTACAGCTCTTGGAGAGCCTCTTGTAGGTCCTCAAGAGGCCCTCGTGTCCCACCTCAGGTGTGGAATGGAAAAATCCATGAGTCACCTCCATAAAGCATCATTGTTGGGTACTCGGATGGGCCTGTGATCTAATAGCAATCTCCTCTATTCTCAAGCTTAGGGTGACTAATGGGATCACTCTCCAGCTCGTGTATCAATTTAGACATCTCCGGATCTATGGCTCTTGTAGTCCTCAAATCAACAAGCAAGGGAAATATGGGTGTTGGATAGGTCGTAAGCTCGGTGGGCGCGGGCTTTCGTAAGAGTGCATCCGTCGCCCTGATTTTTGTCTTTTTCTTGTACTGCAACTCGTAGTTATATCCTAGCAGTTTGGTGACCCATTTTTATTGCACTGGAGTGTGAACCCACTGCCCCATGAAGAATGGCAAACTCTACTAGTCTGTTCGGATCACAAACTATTGTCCGATCAAGTATGGTCTCCTTGGTTACCGCGTGCAGGATAATGAGCATCTCTCGCTCGTATGTAGAAAGTTGCTGTAACCTCTCTAATAAAGCCTTGCTGAGGTAAGCAATAGGTCTCCAGGATGCATCGCACTTGATCACAAATGGCTTTGTGAAATCGAGTAGCGCCAACACCAGTATGGTCACCATGGCGGTCTTTAGCTCCTCAAATGTCTTCGTTGCTATCTTGGTCCACTGGAAAGCATCCTTTTTCAGCAATGAAGTGAGGGGTGCCCCAATCTTCCACCTGTTATAAATCTACAATAGTACCCTGTTAGGCCAAGAAACCCTCACAACTCACAAACCGTCGCTAGTTGCAGCCACCCAAGCACACATGACACCTTGGTTGGGTCGGCTGCAATGCCCTCTATTAAAATGATGCGACCGAGGTACTCTACTCTGCGCTCTCCCCAAAGGCATTTTCTTTTCTTCACCTTTAGAGAATGATCTGCTAATAGTCCCAACACTAAGCACAGATAAACTAAGTGCTCCTCCCAGGTCCTACTATACACTAAGATGTCATAAAAAAATATTGATAGACTACGAAACAATTCCTTCAAGATTTGGATTTGTTGCAAGAAGCAGTCCGCACAACCAAGAGAAAATATTCACCAAATATTCTTATATAGTCAGAAAATTATGACTAAGTGGAATCGATCTGTAACTCCCTGATATATATTTTTTTGCATTTATGCCCTTAGTAGATTTAAACTACAACTAGGAAGAAATTATAAATTAGTGCGGATGATGGTGGTGGTGACGGGTGGAGTGGATGTTAGGGTTATGGATGGTAATGGAGATGAAAGTGGATGTTAGATGTTGTTTAAGTGATGAAGACAAAGGGAAAGAAGTGGTTGAGATCCCAAGAAAGAGGAAGGACTTGACATATGAGGGAGATGACGGGCTTTGATACCAAATTGATGTGCTCTGGAACCAAAATATCGGCTACGGAATAATTCCTTAAAATCTGAATTTATTACAAGAAGTAGCCTGTATAACCGTGGAAAAATATTCATAAGATATTCTATATTAGCTAGAAAATTACGAAACCAATTGGGTTGGATCCATAACTTCTTGATCTACAACTTTTATATTTATGCCCTTTACAGATTCGAGCTGTAGTAGGGACTAAAATACGGAATAACGTGGGTGATGATGGTGGTGACGGATGGAGTGTTAGGGTTATGGATAGGTATGGAGATGAGGGTGGATTGTAGAAGTGAGTAAGGGAAGTAGATGAGGGGAATGAAGTGGTCGAGATCCCAATGAAGAGGGTGGCTCAACAGTCGAGGGAGATTAGAAGCGAGGAGAAACCTTGCCAACGGTAGATGTGGAAGGATGGTAAAGAGGGAGGAGGGAGGAGTTTAAAGAGAAGATAGGAGGCAAGAATTTAAGAATCCAATAGCATAATAAAGTTGGCTGCCATTCACATATTTATAGAGGCTAGCCAACAAGTCCTAAAATAATATGAAACCCTAATTCTAGAGGATTCCCGTAGATCGCGTTCGAATGGGCCCGATCGCGTTCGAACACACTCAAAAAGCCCCTACTCTGGATTTACGAATGCGACACAGGCGTTCGAACACGAGCGTTCAAACTCGCTCGACAACGTTCGAACGCACAATATGTGTTCTTTGTATTTGTGAACCTGATGCAGGCGTTCATAATGGCATTCGAACGCAACTCCACCTACGTTCGAACACGACCTACTGGAATTTTATTTTAATGAAAATAAACACCTAATGTAATAAAAAAAAGATCCTAACTAAGTCAGCCCACCACGCTTCCCCCACCTTGCCCTCAAGGTGAAAAGTCAGGGAAATGCTCCAAGGTATCCGTCTCCAACTCCCATGTCGCCTTATCAAATAGCTTGCCAAGCCACTCAACTACAATCTCCATCTCTAATCTGGTACCATGTCATCGTCGGCGTCTAGCAAGTACTCAAACTGACTCTACGATCTCTATCTCCTCCAATGGCTCTAGTAGAACTGATTCAACGATCTCATGATCTCCAATCTGCTCCCTCAGCAATGAAACATAGAAGACAGGATGCACTCTCGATCCCTCCGACAGCTCCAAACGATATGCAATCGGACCAATACACTCCAATACCCAAAACGGACCAAAGTAGCAATGTGCTAACTTTTGGTTTCGCATCGGACGTAAGGTCACCTATCGATACGGTTGCACTCTCACAAACACCCAACTGTCGATGTCGAACTCCTGCTTCCTATGACTACGATTATAAACTTGCTTTATACAGTTTTGAGTAAGTTTAGGATGAGCACGCAACCTTCTCAATGTGGCATCTCTATTCATCAACACTAAGTCCATCTCTGTCTGATCTGCAGATGTCATTAGATCATAAGCGCGTAATGTTGGAGCCGTGTATCCATACACCACCTCAAATAGAGTCATGCCAATGCTGCTATGGTAGGCGGCGTTATAAGACCACTCCGTCCATAGTAAGAACTCCAACCATCATCTCGGCATTTCTCTAACAAAGCATCTTAAGTACTGCTCAATGCCTGGATTGACCACCTCGGTTTGGCCGTCCGTCTATGGATATTAGGCCGAACTGAAGTTCAATCGAGTCCCCTTTAATATGAAAAATTCTATTCAAAAATCGCGCATAAATACACGATCATGATTCGAGACAATCGTGCATGGCATGCCATGTAACTGAATAACATCTCTAACAAAAATTTCAGCCACCGACTTGGCTGAAAATGGATGTGACAATACCGAAAAGTGTGCATACTTGCCCAATCTGTCAACCACCACAAAGATAATGGAATAACCACGTACCAGCAGAAGACCCTCTATGAAGTCCATAGAAATGTCTTCCCAAACACGGTCCGATATAGGTAGAGGCCGAAGTAATCCGACCGACTTCAATGTGGTTGTCTTAGCCCTTTGACAGACTTCGCAAGCACGGACAAAACTCCTCACATCCAACCTCAATCCTAGCCATGTGCAATTCTGAGATATTCTCCTATAAGTCCTCAAGACACCCTCATGACCAATCCATCATTTGCGGGCACTCGAATGCATTGGCAGTCCAGTAGGAAACCGCCTCGATTCTTCAACTCTGGATGGCGCTCCGGATCATCCATCACCTCTTGCAACAACTTCAAAATATCTGGGTCAGATGTACATGCATACCTCAGCTCGTCAAGGAAGGGAAAGGTAGGAGAAGAATAGGCTACAAGCTCGGCGATATCAGATTGGCGCGATAGTGTATCCGCCGCTTTATTTTCCGTTTCCTTTTTGTATTCGATTTCATAATCATATCCCAGAAATTTTGTGACCCATCTCTGCTGTGCCGGAGTGTGTTTACGCTGTCCCATAAAGTATGGAAGGTTCCTTTGATCGGTTCAAATAATGAATCGTCTACCGATCAAATAAGGCATCCACTTTGTCACCGTATACAGAATTGCCATCCGCTGAAATGATGTAGCCTAAATACTCCATTTGTGGTACTCCCCATAGGCACTTGGACTTCTTGATCTTCAATTGATTTTGTTTTAACAAATTCAACATGTCATCTAAATGTCGCCAATGCTCCAATTCAGTCCTGCTATACACCAAAATGTCGTCAAAAAATACCAAGACATAACTTCGCAATAGATGCCGAAATACATCATTCATGAGGCCTTGAAAGGTAGCTGGAGCATTGGTGAGACCAAAATGCATCACTTGGAACTCGTAATGCCCGTCCGGAGTTCGAAATGTAGTTTTGTGCACATCCGCCGGCTGAACTATAATTTGATGATACTCGAACCTCAAGTCAAGCTTACTAAATATAGTTGTCACTGCAAGCTCGTCCAGCAACTCCTCAATAACCAGGATGGGATACCGGTCCTTGACGATAATAGCATGGGGGGTGAGTATGAGTTATGACTTGGTTGTATGAGGCCTTGCTCCAACATCTCGACTACCATATTTGAGATAACTTATTTTTGCACATGTGGATACCGATATGGCCTCACGTTCGCCGGTGCAACCCCGGGTACAATCTCTATGCGATGGTTTGCTGCTCTCCTCGATGGCAACTCCTATGGCTCCTCAAATAGTCCAAAAATGTTATCTAATAAATTAGACAATTCAATAGTAGTACCTGAACTCATTTGAGGCTCATCTCCTACTGGTCCTAACTGAAGAAGATAGGGCAAATCATATGCACAAGGTAGCCCCACCATAAGCTGCATTGTAGGAATTAGCAAAAACCGAATGCCATCAAGCCGCACATCTTTGTTTCCTTGTTTAAATTTCATCCACATGCTCCGAAAATCAAATGTGACCGGTCCCAAACTCTGTAACCACTGAGTACCAAGGACAATGTCCACTCCTCGCAACGCCAACGGATGCAAGTCCACAATGATGTCGTGTTCTTGCGCCCGTATACCGACTCGACGACACAAGCTCTCCGTCTTAGGCTTCGTGCCGTCTCCAATAGCAACGTCAAATCTCATGGTCGGTTCGGCATCCAAACCCAATTTCTTCACTAACCGCTCATCTAGAAAGTTGTGTCTACTCCCTGAATCGATGAAGATGTGCACACGATGCTTTCTAACGAATCCGTCTACTCGTAATGTCCTCGGCGTGGAAGTACCCGAATATGCATGCCTCGATATTTTAGCTTGGATATCTTCCTCCGCACACTCCACAACGATCTCCTCATGGACCTCCTCTGGACACTTTCCATCATCAACAATCTCATCATCCTTCTTAAGATCATCGATAAGCATCACACTCCCAATCGGTATAGAACACCGATGACTAGGGGTGAAACGCTCATCACATAAAAAGCAAATGCCCATTGCTCCTCTACCTGGGCAGGTGTGAGAGTTCGAGCGGGGGGTCTTGTGCCTCCTCTAACATCGGAAGAAGGTCTCAAAGGTGGTCGTGGTCTAGTACTCATAGTAGCTGTTTTTGAACCCGAAGAATTTCTGCCAGTGTTCTAGGTGCAAACTGCCCATCGCGGTTGCCTCAATTGGTTTTCGCTGGCATCTTTAGAGCCTTATATTTTTGCTTCATACTCACGGCCTTCTTAAAGGCCTGCTCAAAAATAGTAGGACAAAGAGCACGAACATCCGCCTATATCTCATCCCGTAACCCTGAAATAAATGTGCTTATCAATATTTGTTCGGGCCAAGGTGGCTCACAATGACTACTAACTCTTTCAAACTCAGCTTGGTACTACAATACAGTCATCCTCTGAACTATCTTGCTTAATATGGCAGCAAAATATCCATATGCCGTTGTCCCAAATCTGAGTCTAGAGAGAAGATAGGAGGCAAGAAATCAATAATCCAATAGCATAATGAAGTTTGCTGCTATCCACATATTTATAGAGGCTAATTGATAGGCTCTGATACCAATTTGATGAGCTCTAATACCACTTGATAGGCGCAATACCAAATTGATAAGCTCTGATACTGATTGATAGGTTCTGGAACCAAAGATAGGCTACGCTAAGATTCTTTCAAGATCTGAATGTATTATAAGAATTAGTCCGTGCAACCGTGGGAAAATATTCGTCAGATATTCTCCGGTAGTCAAAAAATTATGAAACCAACTAGCTTGGATCCATAGCTTCCTGATCTACAACTTTTGTTTATTTTCTTCGTAGAGTCAAACTGTAGCAGGGATGGAAACACAGAATAACGTGGGTGATTATGGTGGTGACGAGTAAGGTGGATGTTAGGGTTATAGATGAGTATGGAGATAAGGGTGGATTGTGGAAGTGATTAAGGGAACGTAGTGGTCGAGATCACAAAGAAGAGAGGTGGCTCTATAGTCGAGGGAGATTAGAAGCGAGGAGAAATCTTGCCAACTATACATGTGGAAGGGTGGTGAAGAGGAAGGAGGAAGAAGTTTAGAGAGAAGATAGGAGGCAAGAAATAAATAATCCAATAGTATAATGAAATTGGTTACCTTCCACATATTTATAGAGATTAGCCAACAAGTCTTAAAATAATATAAAACCCTAATTTTAGAGGGTTCCTATCGAAGCTCCATCTTTGGATGTGCGAACGTGATACAGGCGTTCGAACTCGCCCGACCACGTTCGAACGCAAATTATGCGTTCTATGTATTTGCGAACCTGATGTAGGCGTTCAAAAGGGCGTTCGAATGCGACCACACCTGCGTTCGAACACGACCTATAGGAATTTTATTTTAATGGAATAAACACCTAATGTAATAAGAAAAGATCCTAACTAAGTGAATCAACCCATCACACTTCCCCCATCTTACCCTCAAGGTGAAAAGTCAAGGAAACGCTCTAAGATATTAGTCTCCAACTCCCATGTCGTCTTATCAGATGGCTTGCCAAGCCACTCAACTATAATCTTCATCTCCAATCTGGTACCATGTCATCGTCGACGTCTAGCAAGTACTTGAACTGGCTCTACGATCTTTATCTCCTCCAATGGCTCCGAAAGAACCGCTCCAACAATCTCATGATCTCTATTGCGATCCATCAACAATAAATAGAAGACAGGATGCACTCTCAACCCCTCCGGCAGCTCCAAAGATAAACAACCGGACCAATATGCTCCAACACCCGAAATGGACCAAAGTAGCGATATGCTAACTTTTGGTTTCGCATCGGACGTAAGGTCACCTGTCGATATGGTTGCACCATTACAAACACCTAACTGTCGATGTTGAACTCCTACTCCCTATGGCTACAATCATAAGCTTGCTTCATGTGGTTTTGAGCAAGTTTAAAATGAGCACGCAACCTCCTCAATGTGGCGTCTCTATTTCTCAGTGCTAAGTCCACCTCCGTCCAATCTGCAGATGCCACTGGATCATAAGTGCATAACGTCGGAGCCGTGCGTCCATACACCACCTCAAATGGAGTCATGCCAATGTTGCTATGATAGGCGGTGTTATAAGACCACTCCGCCCACGATAAGAACTCCAACCATCGTTTCGGCATCTCTCCAATAAAGCACCTCAAATACTACTCAATGCCTCGATTAACTACCTCGGTTTGACCGTCTGTTTGTGGATGGTAGGTCGAACTGAAGTTTAATCGAGTCCCTAGTAGAAGACCCTCTATGAAGTCCATAGAAATATCTTTCCAAACATGGCTTGGTATAGGTAAAGGCGATAGCAATCTGGTTGGTTTTTAATGTGGTTGCCTTAGTCCTTTGAAAGACTTCGTAAGCACGGACAAAACTCCTCACATTTCGCCTGAATCCGGGCCACGTGCAACTCTGAGATATCCTCTTATAAGTCCTCAAGAGACCCTCATGACTAGCCTCTAGAGTGTGGTGGCTCCAATAATTTCTACAGCAATCTATTATTTGCGAGCATCCGAATGCTTCCGCGGTCCAGCAGCAAACCGCCACGATTCTCCAACTCTGGATGGCGCTCCGGATCATCCATCACCTTCTACAACAATCTCAAAATATCTGGGTCAAATGTACTTGCATACCTCAGCTCATCAAGAAAGGGAAAGGTAGGAGATGAATAGGCTGCAAGCTCGGCGGTATCAGGTTGTCGCGATAGTACATCTGTTGCTCTATTTTTCGTTCCCTTCATGTATTAAATTTTATAATCATTCCCCAGCAATTTTAGAGTTCAAAATGCAGTTTCGTGCACATCCACCTGGTGAATTCTAATTTGATGATACCTGGCCCTCAAGTCAAGCTTGCTGAATATGGTCGCCCCTGCAAGCTCGTCCAGCAGCTCCTTTATAACTCGAATAGGATACCGGTCCTTGATGGTAATAGCGTTTAGTGCTCGATAGTCGATAAAAAAATGCCATGTCCCGTCCTTTTTTCGCACCAAAAGCATGGGGGATGAGTATGAGCTATGACTTGGTTGTATGAGGTCTTGCTCCAATATCTCGGCTACTATATTTGAGATAACTTCTTTTTGCATATGTGGATACCGATATGGCCTCACATTCGCCGGTGCAGTCCTGGGTACAATCTCTATGCAATGGTCCGTCGCTCTTCTCGGTGGCAACTCCTGTTGCTCCTCAAATAGTCTAGAAAAGTTATCTAATAAATTAAACAATTCAATGGTAATACCCGAACTCGTTTGAGGCTCATCTCATGCTGGTCCTAACTGAAGAAGATAGGCCAAATCATACACACAAGGCAGCCCCACCATAGGCTGCATCACAGGAATCGGTGAAAACTGAACCCAATCAAGCCACACATCTTTGTTTCCTTGTTTATATTTCATCCACATGCTTCAAAAATCAAATGTGATGGATCTCAAACTCTATAACCACTGAGCACCAAGGACAATGTTCGCTCCTCGCAATGCCAACGGATACAAGTCCACAATAATATCATGTCCTTGCACCCATATACCGACTCAGCGACATAAGCTCTCTGCCCTAGGCTTCTGTCTACTCGTAACGTCCTCGCTGCGGAAGTACCAGAATATGCATGCATCGATATTTCAGCTTAGATATCTTCCTCCATGACCTTCACAATGGCCTACACATGGATCGCCTCTAGACACTCCTCATCCTCCTCCTCAAGACCGTCGATAAGCATCACACTTCCAATCGATTTAGAACACTGATGATCGGGGGTGAAACGCTCATCCCATCGAAAGCAAAGACCCCTCGCTTTTCGCTCCTCCACATGGGCAGGTGTGAGAGTTTGAACACCGTAGAATTTCCAGCTGACATTCTTGGTGCAAACCGCCCATCTTGGTTGCCCCAATTGGTTTTCGTTGCCATCTTTAGAGCCTTATGCTTTTGTTCCATTCTCACGGCCTTCTCAAAGGCCTTCTTAAGAGTAGTAGGACATAGACCACGAATATCTGCTTGTATCTCCTCTCGTAGCCCTAAAATAAATATACTTATCAATGTCCGTTCGGGCCACGATGGCTCACAATGACTACTAACTCTTTCAAACTCAGCTTGGTACTCCAATATGGTTGTCCTCTGAACCATCTTCCTTAATGTGGCAGCAAAATCTTCATATGTCGCTGTCCCAAATCTACATGTAATGCTTCTACAAAAATCAGCCAATCCGATAAATCCACTACCACGAATAACCGATCTATACTAATGCAATGCCATTCCATGGAGGTGAAAGCTTGTCATCTGGACTTTTGCATCTTTCGCTGTACCTTGACAATAGAAATATTGTTCAACTTGAAACACCCAATCCGTTGGATCACCTCGTTGGAATTTTGGGAAGTCCAAGCGTGTAATTCTCCCCTGAATAGCATTGTCGGGTTCGCAAAAGATCCTTAGTTCAGGTCTAAACCTTTGTACAGGTTGATCACCCTCTCTAAATCCTTGAGCACGTCCATCACCATCTCCATAGGGATCAATCTCATCCTCAAAGTGCCAATCCTCCTCATCGACGAAGCGCACCGGTGCGGCACGTCTCTCGGGTTCCACCACCGCCAGTCTTGGTTTTTGTAACGGGGGTGGAGGATGATGTGAAGGCATAGATAGGAGGGGATCATGGATACTCATATGATGCACCTGGACCTCTTGGGTATCGGTTCGATGGGGTCCCACCGCTGGTCCTTCTTGAAACTCCGTTTGTCGTCGAGGAGATGACGAACTTAATCGATTCACGATATATTCCTTGAATTCATTGTGATCCTTTTGCATGTTGTGAACACTATGCAATAATGTTTGAAATATACCCCTAAGTTCATCCATATTCGCACCAATGGACATTGGTTGACTTGGTCCTATCGTATTTGCTCCAAAGAAATCGGCATCATGGTTAGGGTTATCGTGGATTGAGTCTTTCCTTGTCGGTGTGCTCTCCATATGTCTCCTTGTTGATGTCATCTTTCTTGTTTCAACCATTAATAGAGATCTGAGGTTCGCCTGCTCTAATACTAATTGATAGGCTCTAATACCAATTTGATAAGCTCTGACACCACATGATAGGCTCTGATACCAAATTGATAAGCTCTTGTATGAATTGATAGGTTCTGGAATCAAAGATAGGCTACGCTAAGATTCCTTCAAGATCTGAATGTATTATAGGAATCAGTCTGCGCAATCGTGGAAAAATATTCTTCAGATATTCTCCGGTAGTCAAAAAATTACTTGGATATGTTACTTTCCTGATCTACAACTTTCGTATTTACTCCCTTCGCAGATTCGAACAGTAGTAGGGACGAAAACACGGAATAACTGGATGATGGTGGTGGTGACAGGTGGAGTGGATGTTAGGCTTATCGATGGGTATGGCAGTGATGGTGGATAGTAAATGATGGATTAAGGGATATAGACGAATGGAACGAAGTGGTCAAGATCTCAAAGAAGAGTGGTGGCTCGATAGTCGAGGGAGATTAGAAGCGAGGAGAAACATTGCCAACGATAGAGGTGGAAGGATGGTGAAGAGGGAGGAGGGAGAAATCTATAGAGAAGATATGAGGCAAGAAATCAATAATCTAATAGCATAATGAAGTTTGCTACCTTCCACATATTTATAGAGGTTAGCCAACAAGTCCTAAAACAATATGAAACCCTAATTCTAGAGAATTCTCGTCGATTGCGTTCGAACATGCCCGATCGCGTTCGAACGTATTCAAAAAGCTCCATCTTTGGATGTGCGAATGCAATACATGCATTCAAATGCGGGCGTTCGAACTCGCCCGACTGCGTTCGAACGCATAATATGCGTTCTCTGTATTTGCGAACCTGATGCAGGCGTTCACATGGGCGTTCAAATGTGACCCTATCTGTGTTCGAACGTGACCTATAGAAATTTTATTTTAATGAAAATAAACACCTAATGCAATAAGAAAAGATCCTAACTAAGTGTATCATTAGCCAACTAGTCCTAAAACAATATGAAACCCTAATTCTAGAGGATTCCCGCCGATCGGGTTTGAACGCGCCCGATCGTATTCGAACGCACCAAAATCTCTATCTCTATATGTGCGAACGCGATGCAAGCATTCGAACGCCGGCGTTTGAACTTGCTCAACCGTGTACGAACGTGCAATATGCGTTATCTGTATTTGCGAATGTGATGTAGGTGTTCGCAAGGGCGTTCGAACGTGACCCCTCCTGCGTTCAAACGTGACCTACATGAATTTTATTTTAATAAAAATAAACAACTAATGCTATAAGAAAAGATCTTAACTAAGTGTATCAGTCGCCCCTAAGACACTCGGGTGAGTGACTGGTTGAGGGAGGCTAGAAGTGGTGGCGCCGGGGAATTAGAGAACGACAGAGAAGATGAAGAAGAAGACTAGGGCAAAACTCAATTCATTCAATAATAATTTCATGGTTGCCATCTATACCTTTAGAAGTTAACCAAACAATTGTAAGATGGCAATTATTAACCCTAAAAATAGTGGATTTTCGTTTACCGCGTTTGAATGCACTCGTTCGTGTTCGAACGCACATTTTGCGTTCTCTGTATATGCGAATTTGATGTAGGCGTTTGCAAGCGCGTTCGAACACACTCCGAACGCATTCGAATGCGACATATAGAAAACTTATAGTTTTATGAAATAAATAGTAAACTAAGAATAAAAGACACCCCTAAAGTGTACCAATGCTCGAGATGACATCGGTGAAGTCCGAATCGTATCAGGTGTTGCCGTGGTCGCACTAAAGGAATCGACCTCACGGTTAGGGTTATCATGGATTGAGTCTTCCCTTGTCGGTGTATTCTCCATTGATCCCATTGTTGATGCCATCTTCCTTGTTTCTACTATTAATGGAGATGATGGTGGATGGGTGATGTTGTTTAAGAGATAAAGACGAATGAGAAGAAGTGGTCGAGATCCCAAGGAAGAGGGAGGACTCAACAGATGAGGAAGATTAGAAGTTAGGAGAAACCTTGCCGACGGTAGAAGTGGAAGTATGGTGAAGAGGGAGGAGGGAGATTAGGGTAGATAGATAATAGAGAGGCAAGAAATTGATAATCCAATTCCATAATGAAATTGGCTGCTATCCACATATTTATAGATGTTAGACAACAAGTCCTAAAACAATATGAAACCCTAATTCTAGAGGATGGTTGTACTCTTAGCGTATGACAGGGTACAACTATCATTGATATACCCTTAGCGTATGGCAGGGTATGATTACTTTCTTCTGAGATACCCTTAGTGTATGACAGGGTATGATTTATCTCTAGAGATACACTTAGCATATGACAAGGTAAGCTCTGAGCTTGTGGCATGATGTGTATCGAGTTTGGGGCCGGGTACCATAGTCTAGCATAGTGGATGATATTCAGAGTTGAGACGGATGATTGTGATAGTGAGAGATATGTGGATTATATCTGGCTTTGACATATACGACTATCTAGTGGTTGGCATGCATCATCATTTATGTGACTAGTACCATTGGATTTTGAATGTTATACATGATATGTTGTTATATTTGGTGATGTTATATTATAATTTTATCATTAGATATATTTTTGGTTGAGAATATAATATGCTCATTCATGAGAATTGATTTCATTTATATATATGTCATTGAGGGTACATATATACATGCTCATACATGGCATCATGCTTCTCTCTGATTCATATTATCCAGTATATGATTTACTCTCTGTTTGGCATTACCGATTCGAGGTAAGATCTATTCACTAAGCCTTTTGCTCATGACTCTCTTTATTTTTTTTCTAACCCTCTCAGATATATGGTAAATGAAAGCGACTTGAGATATCCCAAGAAGATATTTTAAATTGATGAGGTGAGTTATAGGCACGAGACAGTATAGATAATAGTTTGTATAAAAACTGAGTTGTATTGTTGTTTGTTATATTTGTACTTTATGGTATCAGACGATTATTTATATAGTATCAGATTATAGTAAACTCGTGTATCAGTTGTTTAGTTGTATCTTGATGGTTTGTTGTGGCCTATGTGGGTCTGTCAGATTAGGTAGTGGACTAGTGTATGTTATTGTGGACTTGGATATTGATATGTTAACAGATTTATTTGATTGATAATATGATTTATTTAATATTGGATTATGTGAGCATGAATATATTAGCAGGTATTATTTGATGATGTCATGATTATATGTTCACAGGAGTGTATCTGTGCCTGACGGGCCTTGCCTGTCCTATCGGGTGAACTGCACGTGCCGTGTGGGCGCGTGGGCGTGCACATACCCGTGCCGGCCGGGGGTGTTATAGGTTCTCTCCCGAAAAGCGTTGTCGGGTTCGCGAAAAATTCTTGGTTCAGGTCTAAACCTTTCTGCATTTTGATCACATTCTCTAAATCATCAAGCACATCCATCACCATCTCTATAGGGATCAACCTCATCCTCAAAGTGCTAGTCCTCCTCATCGACAAAGCACACCGGTGCTGCACGCCTCTCAAGTTCCACCACCGCCTGTCTTGGTTTTGTAACAGAGATGGGGGATGATATGTAGGTATAGATAAAAGGGGATCATTAACACTCACATGACTCACCTAGACCAGTGGAGTATCGGTTCAATAGGGTCCCATCAATGGCCCTTCTTGAAACTCCAATCATCATCGAGGAGATGACGAACCCAATCGATTCACGACATATTCCTTGAATTCATTGTGATCCTTTTGCATTGTGGATCATTAACACTCACATGACTCACCTAGACCAGTGGAGTATCGGTTCGATAGGGTCCCATCAATGGCCCTTCTTGAAACTCCAATCATCATCGAGGAGATGACGAACCCAATCGATTCACGACATATTCCTTGAATTCATTGTGATCCTTTTGCATTGTGTCAACTCTATGCAACAATGTTTGGAACATGCCCCTAAGTTCATCTATATTGGCACTCATGGACGTTGGTTGACTCGTCCTACCGTGGTCGCTCTAAAGGAATCAGCCTTACAGTTAGGGTCATCGTGGATTGAGTCTTCCCATATCGATGTGCTCTTCATAGGTCTCCTTGTTGATGTCATCTTCTTTGTTCCAACCATTAATAGAGGACTGAGGTTCGCTTGCACTAATACCAAATTGATTAGCTCTGATACTAATAATAAGCTCTGATACCAATGATAAACTCTGATACAACTTGATAGGTTCTTATACCAAAGATAGGCTACGCAACGATTCCTTCAAGATTTGAATGTATTATAGGAATCAGTCCGTACAATTGTGGTAAAATATTCATCAGATATTTTTCAGTAGTTAAAAAATTACAAAACCAATCGAGTTAGATCCGTAACTTCCTGATCTACAACTTTTGTATTTACGCCCTTCACAGATTCAAACTGTAGAAGAGACAGGTGGAGTGGATGTTAGGGTTTTGAATGGGTATGGAAGTGAAGGTGGATGGTGAATGGATTAAGGGATATAGATGAAGGGAACAAAGTTGTCGAGATCCGAAAGAAGAGGGGTGACTCGACAGACGAGGGACATTAGAAGTTAGGAGAAACTTTGCCAATGGAAGAGTTGGAAGAATGGTGAAGAGGGAGGAGGGAGAGAGTTTAGCGAAAAGATAGGAGGCAAAAAATCAATAATGCAATTCCATAATGAAGTTGGCTGCCATCCACATATTTATATAGGCTAGCCAACAAGTCCTAAAATAATATGATATCATAACTCTAGAGAATTCTCACTGATCGCGTTCGAACGCACCAAAATCTCTATCTCTGTATGTGCGAATGCGATGCAAGCATTCGAATGCAGGCGTTCAAACTCGCCCGTTCGTGTTCGAACGCACAATATACGTTCTCTATATTTATGAACCTGATGCATTACTTAGCAAGGGCATTCGAACGCGACCCCTCCTGCGTTCGAACGCGACTTATAGAAATTTTATTTTAATAAAAATAAACAACTGATGTAATAATAATATGAGCTATGACTTGGTTGTATGAGGCCTTGCTCCAACATCTTAGCTACCATGTTAGAGATAACTTCCTTTTGCACATGTAAATACTGATATGGCCTCATATTCGCCGGTGCAGCCCCGGGCACAATCTCTATGCGGTAATCCATCGTTCTCCTTGGTGGCAACTCCTTTGGTTTCTCAAATAGTTTAGTAAATTTGTCTAATAAATTAACAACTCAATGGTAGTATCTAGACTCATTTGAGGCTCATCTCCTGTTGATCCTAACTAAAAAAGATAGGCCAAATCATTCACATATGGCAACCCCACCATCGACTGCATCGTAGAAATCGATGGAGATCGAATGCCATCAAGTCGCAAATCTTTGTCTCCTTGCTTAAATTTCATCCACATACTCCAGAAATCAAAAGTGACGGGTCCGAAGCTTTGTAACCACTGATTGCCAAGGACAATGTCCGCTCCTTGCCGCGTTAACAGATACAAGTCCACAATGATATCATGCTCTTGCACTTGTATACTAACTCGGTGACACAAGCTCTTCGCCTTAAGCTTCGTGCCGTTTCCAATAGCGACGTCAAACCCCGTGGTTGGTTTGGCATCCAAACCCAATCTCCTCACTAACCTCTCGTATAGAAAATTGTGTGTACTCCTAGAATCCATGAGGATGTGCACACAATGCTTTCTAACGAGTTCGTCTACCTGTAACGTCCTCGACGTGGAAGTACACGAATATGCATGCATCGATATTTTAGCTTGGATATCTTCCTCTACGCCTTCCTCAACGGCCTCCTCATGGACCTCCTCTGGACACTCTCCATCATCAACAATCTCATCATCCTCTTCAAGACCATCGATGAGCATCACACTCCTGATCGGTTTGGAACACCGATGACCGGGGGTGAAACATTCATCGCATTGAAAGCAACGGCCCTTCGCTCTTCGCTCCTCCACCTAGGTAGGTGTGAGAGTTCGAACAAGGGGTCTTGTGCCTCCTCTAACATTGGAAGAAGGTTTCAAAAGTGGTCGTGGTCTAGTACTAGTAGCCATTGTCTTTGAACCCGCAGAATTTCCAGCTAGTGTTCTATGTGTAAACCGCCCATCTCGATTGCCCTAACTTGTTTTATAGAGGTTAGCCAACAAGTCTTAAAATAATAAGTAACCCTAATTCTAAAGGATTCTCGTCGATCGTGTTCGAACACACAAAAGACATTCTCTATATGTGCAAACGCAATGCAAGTGTTAGAACGCGGGTGTTCGAACTCGCCCAACCGCGTTCGAACACACTTTTCGCATTATTTGTATTTGCGAACCTGATATAGGCATTTGCAAGGGCATTCGAATGGGACCCCTTCTACGTTCGAACGTGACCTATAGAAATTTTATTTTAAATAAAATAAATATCTAATGTAATACGATTGTCATCTGAACTATCTTGCTTAATGTGGCAGCAAAATCTTTATATGCCGCTGTCCCAAATCTACGTGTAATCCTCCTACAAAAGTTAGCCTAACCGGTAAATCCTCCACCACGAATAACTGATCTATACCACTATAATGCCATTCCTTAAAGGTGAAAGCTTGCCATCTGGACCTTTGAGTTCTCTACTATCCTTTGACAATTAAAGTATTATTCAACTTGAAACACCTAATCCATTGAATCACCACCTTGGAATTTTGGAAAGTCCAAGTGTGTAGTTCTCCCTCGGATAGCATTGTTGGGTTCGCGAAAGATCCTTAGTTTAGGTATGAACCTTTGTGCTTGTTGATCTCCTTCTCTGAATCCTCTAGCATGCCCATCACGATCTCTTAAGGGATTAACTTCATCCTCTAAGTACCAATCCTCTTCATCGACGAAGCAGACTAGTGCCGCACGCGTCTCGAGTTCCACCACTGTTGGTCTTGGGTTGTGTATCATAGGTGGGAGATGATGTGTAGGAATAGGTAAAAGATGATCATTGACATTAACATGTCTCACCTGGACCTATTGGGTATGGGTTCGGTGTGGTCCCATGCTGGTTTTTCTTGAGACACCGATCTTCGTCGTGGAGATGACGAAGCCGATCGGTTCATGATATATTGTTTCAAGGCATTATGATCATTCTACATTGCGTCCACCCAATGCAGCAATGTTTGGAGCATGCTTATAAGTTCATCTACTAAGCCCATGTTCACACCTATGGACGTTGGTTGATTCGGTCCTACTGTGGCCGCCCCAAGGGAATCAGCGTCTTAGTTAGAGTAATTATGGATTGAGTCTTCCCTTATCGGTGTACTTGCCATTGATCTCCTTATTGTTGTCATCTTCCTTCTTTCTACCATTAATGGAGGTGCGAGATTCATCGAGCTCTAATACTAATGATAGTCTACGGAACGATCCTTTCAAGATCTGGATTAATTGTAGGAAGCAGTCCGTGTAACTGAGGGAAAATATTTACTAAATATTCTATTGCAGCCAGAAAATTATGAAACCAAGTTTGATCAATTCATAACTTCTTGATATATATATTTTTTTATTTACAGCCTTCATAGATTAGAATTGCAATTGGAACAAAATTATGATATAATGGGGATGAAGGTGGTGGTGACGTGTGGAGTGGATGTTAGGGTTATGGATGATAATGGAGATGAAGGTGGATGGTTGATGTAGTTTAAGGATAAAGACGAAGGGGAAGAAGTGGTCGAGATCCCAAGGAAGGGGGAGAACTCGACAGATGAGGGAGATTAGAAGTTAGATGAGACCTTGCCAATGGTAGAGGTGGCTGGTTGGTGAAGAGAGAGGAGGGAGATTAGGATAGAGAGACTAGAGAGAGGATAAAGGAGGCAAGAAATCAATATTCCTTAAGCATAATGATTTTGGCTACCATCCACACCATTATAGAAGCTAGCTAATAAGCCAAAATAATAATTATTAACTCTAATTCTAATGGACTTTAGCCGATCGCATTTAAACGCGCTCGACCGTGTTCGAACGCACAAAAGGCATTCACTATTGATGTGAACTAATGTAGGCATTCGAATGCGCCCGAGCGCGTTCGAACACACATTTTTCATTCTCTATTTTCGCGAACTAATGTAGGCGTTCACAAAGGCGTTCGAATGCAACCCCTTCCGCGTTCGAACATGGCCTACAGAAAATTTATTTTAATAAAAATAAATAACTAATGTAAGAAGAAAAGATTCTAACAAGGTGTATCAGCTTCTTAGCCTATTGATAAATTTCTCTATCATTAGATAGTGTACACTAGAAAGTACAAACTGCATCATCTACTCCTAGAATTGGTTCTATATTTAAAGTACAACAGCTATCACTAATCGTTCAAGGACTTCAATAGTTCAATATAGCTGAAGTATCCTTCTTCTCTTTCTATTAAATTTTGCTGTTAAAAGGAACAATCTTTAAGATGCCCATATCACTCTAATGAGCTCATGGTTTTGACTATGGATAAAAAGTGACATCCGTATCCATAGTTTTTCTTTGGATAACAATTTAGATATAAATAGTGAACTTAATTATCATACCAAGTAAGCTCCCGTTCACTTGTAGAATAAGGATGGAATAGACATAAGTATTCTAACTTTTAATACCAGAAGAAGAGGGCTAATACTATAAGCTATTGTAATGTTTAGTTCAATACTAGTCTAAGATGTAATAATACATTTGATGTGATATAAAGTTGATATTAAAATAATAAAATTATATTGGGAATTGGTGATGTTTTAAACCCAATGACGAAAATACCCTTGACTATATGTTAAATAGTAAATAGTATGTCCTTTCAATTTATCAGTCCTTTTATTTAGTCATATTCAAGAGTACATGGTAAATCTAAACACTGCAAAGGACTGATAAATTGAAAAATGAGATTGAAGAGAAAGAGAAGATTGAACAATAATTTGAGGCTGTAGAGATGCGTGACATTCCAAAGACAACTCAGGATAAAGAGAAATCTGTGAATCCAGAGAAAGATGAGGCTGAAGTGAAACAACAAGAAAATCAACCAATTTTTGTAGACTCACAAGACATCTCACCTCTAAAGCCTAAAATAAAGCAAATATTTCTATTGGCGAAGAAGAAAATAATATCCCAACATGAGAGTCACTACTACAAAAATTGTTGATGTGAAGGATGAGTAAGTCATTATTATTCATATTTGGATTTGCACCTTATTATATTTTCAAAATTTATATTAATTACAACTTATTACATTGCTTTTGTAATTGAACTCCGTGTTTAGTTGTCTGCTAGTGTAGACTTATGTCCTTCTATTACGCTGTACTGCATTGTAGTGCATGGCAATGCGAACTTATGTGAATGTTTTTTCCGGGCATATTTTGCTTTATGTATGCAAACTAACACTACCATTTTTCACATATGATTTATACAGTGGTTTAGTTATTTGGAAAGACAACACAGTTCATGTATGTAGATATCACATCATGGTGTTAATCAATGGAGGAATGCTTGTTGATGATGTGATTAATGTCCATCAGCATATGTACGCGAAACGTGCCGCACTTGACATTAAATCGATATATTCTCCATGTTGTTTCACAGATACTTTACTATAGGTAGGGGTGTAAATGAGCTGAGCCTGAGCGAGCTGGCTCTGGCTTAGGCTCGGCTCAAAAATACTTTTGAGCCTTATAATTCTGCTCAGGCTCGGCTCAGCTCAACTCGAGTTGAGCTCGAGCTGAGCCTAACCAAGCTCGAGCCGAGCACGAACAAAGCTCGAGCTTGATTAGAGGATAGGGTAGTGGCGGTGTGGGTGGTGGCGATGTGGGCTTGCTGAAGGAGGAGGAGATGATGGTAAGGAGATTGTCAATGGAAGAGGAGGAAGCCAATAGAGTGGAGAATGAAGAGGAGATCAATGTCGAGGAGATGGTCGATGGAGGCCGACAGAGGAGGAGGAGGATGACGTAGAGGAGGAGGTGGCGCCGTGGCGGCGGCTTGCCGATGGAGGCCGACTAAGAGGGAGGAGGTGGCGGCGCGTGGGGTGAGGCTATGGGTGGTGAGAATGATGGGTAAGGGTGAGGGTGAGGGTGAGGGTGGGTAAGGGTGAGGGTGGGTGAGGGTGAAAGCTGAGGGTGGGGTGGGTGAGAGTGATGGTGAGGGTGATGGATGATGGGTGATAGGTGAGGGACATGTGTCAATTATTTTTACTCAGTGTGATTAATCTAAAGTTTCATCAAATCAGGGAAAATAGGTTACAAATTATTTGAGGACTAACTGAAAAAAAATGATAATGGAATGGAAAATAGACGTGGATGGGAAGTAAATTCATCTCTTGCATTCCATGGCAACACTTCAGCATTGATTGCGACATCTTTTTACTTGAATATGTAGATCGTATTCAACGATCCATGCCCGTTGTTTGATTTTTACAGAAGAATATGAAGTGCTTGCGAATTAAACATGTGATACGATTCGAACTTCATTGATATCGTCTCAAGCATGGATACACCTTACAAGTGTTTTTTCTTATTGTGTTAGTATTTTATTTAGAGAAAAATAAGATTTCCATAGGTTGCGTGAGATATCTTATTAGAGTCTTTTCTTATTGCATTAGTTATTTATTTTTATTAAAATGAATTTTTTGTAGGTTGCGTTTGAACGCGGAAGAGGGTGCATTCGAATGCCTTTACGAATGCCTACATTAGTTTACAAAAACAGAGAATGTGAAATGTGCACTCGAACATCGTCGGGCTCATTTGAACGCCTGCATCAGTTTGCATCGACAGAGAACGCCTTTTATGCATTCGAACGCAGTCGGGCGCGTTCGAACGCGATCGATAGGAGTCCACTAGAATTAGAGTTAATAATTATTATTTTGGATTATTTGCTAGCCTCTATAATGGTGTGGATGGTAGCCAAAATTATTATACTTAATGAATATTGGTTTTTTGCCTCCTCTATCCTCTCTCTAGTCTTTCTACCCTAATCTCTCTCCTCCCTCTTCACCAACCTACCACCTCTACCGTTGGCAAGGTCTCTCCTAACGTCTAATCTACCTCGTCTATCAAGTCCTCCCTCTTCTTTAGGATCTCGACCACTTCTTTTCCTTTGTCTTTATCCCTTAAACAACATCTACCATCCACCCTCATCTCCATTATCATCCATAACCCTAACATCCACTCCACTCGTCACCACTACCATCATCCGCACTACATCGTATTTTCAGCCTAGCTATAGTTCGAATCTGCGAAGGGCGTAAATATAGAAAACGTAGATCAGGAAGCTACGGAGCAATGTCATTTAGTCTCTTAATTTTTTGACTATGACATAATATTTGGTGAATATTTTTTCTCGATTGCGCAAACTGCTTCCTACAATAAATTCAGATCTTAAAGGAATCATTCCGTAACCTATCCCATTCTATGGATTTCATAGAAGGTCTTCCACTGGTATATGGTTATTCCATTATTTTTGTGGTGGTTGATAGATTGAGCAAGTATGCGCACTTTTCTGCATTGTCACATCCATTTTCAGCCAAGTCGCTAACTGAAATTTTTGTTAGAGATGTTGCTCGGTTGCATGGCATGCCACACACGATTGTCTCAGATCGTGATCGTGTATTTATGAGTGACTTTTGAATAGAATTTTCTAGATTGCAGAGGACTCTATTGAACTTTAGTTCGGCCTACCATCAACAGATAGACGGCCAAATCGAGGTGGTCAATCAAGGCATAAAGCAGTACTTGCAGTGCTTTGTTAGAGAGATGTCGAGACAATGGTTAGAGTTCTTACCATGAGCGAAGCGGTCTTACAACACCGACCAGCACAACAGTATTGGCATTATTTCGTTTGAGGTGGTGTATGGGCGCATGACTCCGACAATATGTGCCTATGACCTAGTGGCGTCTATAGATCGGACAGAGGTGGACTTAGCTTTGATGGATAGAAACGCCACATTGAGGAGGTTGCGTGCCCATCTTAAACTTATTCAAAACCGTATGAAGCAAGTTTATGATCACAGCCATCGGGAGCAAGAGTTCAACTTTGGCAATTGCGTGTTTGTAAGAGTGCAACCGTATCAATAGGTGACTTTGCATTCGATGTGAAACCAGAAGTTACCACATCGCTACTTCGGTTTGTTTCGAGTGTTAGAGAGTATTGGTCCAGTTGCGTATCGTTTGGAGCTGCCTAAGGGGTCAAGAGTTCATCCTGTCTTCCATGTTTCATTGCCAGGGGAGCGGATTGGAGATCATGAGGTTATTGGATCAAGACTACCGGAGCCATTGGAGGAGATAGAGATCATAGAGTCAGTTCGTATACTTGCTAAGCACCGATGACGTCATAGTACAAGATTGGAGATGGAGGTTCTAATCGAGTGGCTTGGCAAGCCATCCGATGAGGCGACATAGGAGTTGAAGACGGACATTTTGGAGTGTTTCTCCGACTTTACACCTTGAGGACAAGATGGGGGAAGCATGGTGGGCTGATACACCTAGTTAAAGTCTTTTCTTATTACATTAGTTATTTATTTTATTAAAATAAATTTTTTGTAAGTCACGTTCGAATGTGGAAGGGGGCACGTTCGAACGCCTTTGCGAATGCCAGTATTAGTTTACGAAAATAGAAAACGTGAAATGTGCGTTTGAATGTAGTCGGGCGCATTCGAACGCCGCGTTTGAACACCTATATCAGTTCGCATCGACAGAGAATGCCTTTTATGTGTTCGAACGCGGTCAGACCCGTTCAAACGCAATCGGTAGGAGTCCACTAGAATTAGGGTTAATAATTATTATTTTGACTTATTTGCTAGCAATTATAAAGGTGTGGATGGAAACTAAAATCATTATGCTTAATTAATATTGGTTTCTTGCCTCCTATCTTCTCTCTACCCTAATCTCCTTCCTTCCTCTTCACCAACCAACCACCTCTACCGTTGGCAAGGTCTCTCCGAACTTCCAATCTCCCTCGTCTGTCGAGTCCTTCTTCTTCCTTGGGATCTCGACCACTTTTTCCCTTTCGTCTTTATCCCTTAAACTACATCAAACATTCACCCTCATCTCCATTATCATCCATAACCCTAACATCCACTTCACCCGACACCACCACCATCATCCGCACCATGTCGTGATTTTGTCCCAGTTGTAGTTTGAATCGATTGGACTTGGTTTTCTAATTTCTGGCTATGGGGAATATTTGGTGAATATTGATACATTTAGTTAAGGTCTTTTCTTATTGTATTAGGTATTTATTTTTATTAAAATAAAATTTCTGTAGGTCGTGTTCGAGCACGAAAGGGGTCGCGTTCGAACGCTCTTATGAACGCCTACATTAGGTTCACAAAAGCAGAGAACCTAAAATGTGTGTTCGAATGCCTGCATTGCGTTTGCACATACAGAGAACACCTTTTATGTGTTCGAACGCGATCGGGCCCGTTTGAACATGAGCAGCGGGATTCCCATTAGGATTAGTGTGAATTATTGTTATTATGGCTTGTTGGCTAGCCTCTATAAAGGTGTGGATGGCAGCCAAAATCATTATGTTATTGATTATTGATTTCTTGCCTCCTATCTTCTCTCTACCATAATCTCCCTCCTCCCTCTTCACCAACCTTCCACCTCTACCATTGGTAAGGTCTCTCCTAATTTCTAATCTCCCTCGTCTATCGAGTCCTCCCTCTTTCTTGGGATCTCGACCACTTCTTCCCCTTCATCTTTATCACTTAAACAACATCAACCATCCATCCTCATCTCCATTATCATTCATAACCCTAACATCCACTCCACCCGCCACCACCACCACCATCATCTACACTATATAATTTTCTGACTATAGGAGAATATTTGGTGAATATTTCTCCTCGATTATGCGGACTAGTTCCTATAATAAATCCTGATCTTGAAGGAATCGTTCTGTAGCCTTATCATTGGTATCAGAGCAAAGCAAATCTCAAACTTCTATTAATAGTTGAAACAAGGAAGATGACGTTGATTAAGAGACCAATAGAGAGCACACTGACAAGGGAAGACTCAACCCACGATAACCCTAACCGTGTGACCTTTTCTTTCGGAGCGACCACGGTAGGACCAAGTCAACCAACGTTCATGGGTGTGAATATGGGCTTGGCGGATGAACTTAGGGGCATGTTCCAAATGTTGATGCATAGAGTTGATGCAATGTAAAATGATCATAATGCTTTAAAGAAATATATCATGAACCGATCGGCTTCGTCATCTCCTCGATAACGATCAGTGCCTCAAGAAGGACCAGTGGTGAGACCAAACTAAACCGATATCCCACAGGTCTAAGTGCGACATGTTAGTGTCAATAATCCTCTTTTACTTATGCCTACACATCATCACTGACCTCCATTACAAAACCCAAGACCGACGGTGGTGGAACCCAAGAGGCAAGCGGCACGAGTGCGCTTTATCGAAGAGGAGGATTGGCATTTTGAGGATGAGGTTGATCCCTTCGGAGATGGTGATGGATGTGCTTGAGGATTTAGAGAAGGAGATCAACATGCACAAAGGTTCAGACTTGAACCAAGGATTTTTCACAGACCCGATAATACTATTCGGGGGAGAACCATATGTTTTGACTTTCTAAAATTCTAAAGCGGTGATCCAACGGATTAGGTGTTTCAAGTTGAACAAAACTTTGATTGTTAAGGTATAGCGGAGGACGCAAAAGTCCAGATGAAAAGCTTTCAGCTCCATGGAACGGTATTGTATTGGTATAGATTGATTATTCGTGGTAGAGGATTTACCGGTTGGGCTGACTTTTATAGGAGGATTACTCGAAAATTTGGGACAGCGACAAATGAAGATTTTGCTGCCACATTAAGCAAGATGGTTCAGAGGACGACCGTATTGGTATACCAAGCAGAATTTGAAAGAGTTAGTAGTCGTTGTGAGCCATCTTGGCCCGAACCGATATTGATGAGCACATTTATTTCAGGGCTACGGGATGAGATATAGGAAGATGTTGTGCTCTTTGTCCTACCACTCCTGAGGAGGTCTTTGAGAAGGCCCGTGAGGATGGAGCGAAAACATAAGGCTCTAAAGATGGCAGCAAAAACAAGTTGGGGCAACTGAGAGGGGTCGTTTGCTCCAAGAACGTCAGCTGAAAATTCTACAAGTTTAAAGACAGCGGTTGCGAGTATTAAACCATGACCACCTTTAAGACCTTCCGATGTGATGAATGTTTCACCCCCAGTCATCGGTGTTCCAAACCAATCGGGAGTGTGATGCTCATCGACGGTCTTGAGGAGGTTCATGAGATTGTTGATAATGGAGAGTGTTCAGAGGAGGTCCATGAGGAGGCCATTGAGGAGGGCGTGGAGGAAGATATCCAAGTTGAAATATCGTTGCATGCATATTCGGGTACTTCCGCGCCGAGGACATTACGGGTAAATGGACTCGTTAGAAAGCATTGTGTGCACATTCTCATTGATTCCGGGAGTACACACAACTTTTTAGGCGAGATGTTAGTGAGGAGATTGGGCTTGGATGCTATTGGAGACGGCACAAAGCTTAAGGCGGAGAGCTTGTGTTGCCGGGTTCGTATTCGGGTGCAAGGACAAGACATCATTGTGGTCTTATATCCATTGGCGCTGTGAGGAGTGGATATTGTCCTAGGCACACAATGGTTACAAAGCTTGGTCTTATATCCCGTTCGAATGCCCGCGTGCGAACACCTGCATACGTTCGCATCGACAGAGAATGCAATTTGTGCGTTCGAAAGCGTTCTTCCTCGTTCGAACGCGGTTGGTAGAAATTTACTATTTCTAGGATTAATAATTATCATTTTTGACTTATTTGGTTAGCCTCTTAAGATGTGGATGGCAACCAAAAAAGGGATGATCAAGGAATTGAGTTTTTGCCCTAATCTTTTTCCTCTCCTCTCTCGTTGCCTCATGTCACGGCTCCACCACCTCTAGCCCTCCTCGACCGGCCACTCACCCTAGTCCCTTAGGGCCCACTCCTCCTTCTTCAAATCTCTCTATCTTCACCCTAACCCTTTCTACCATCTATAATACTTCCCCCATCACCTTCCTTACTAGTGCCACCCATTACTTCTAGCCTACCACCTCCATAATCCACCTAGGATCTCATGCCCCCATCCATGGATCCAAAGAACGGACTCCCTGATGTTCGCTCACTTATCCAAAGATATCTCAAGATCCTGCTATCCGATTCACTTGAAATTAGATTCCTTGGAAAGCTATTTTCCAAATCTACGACCTAGAAAAATTTCATATTGATCCGATGGCTATATCTTCAGGAATCCTCTTCTAAAATTTCATTCAAGATTTTGCCTAGACTAGATAACGAGATAGATCAAACCTAATCCAGGGGAGATCGTACCAACATGATATAAAAATTGCGAAGGATGGGTTCTTAAAAACTGGTTTTAAATTATTTGTCTACTAACATGAAACATTATTTTTTTATATTTGTGCCATAAAGTTTACTTTTTTTTAAATGAATTTCTTTCTAGTTATAGTTACATTTTTTGGGTTTCTAGTTTATGTGAGCAAGATATTTCTATATGAATATATCCACATATTATGCTGCAGTGTTTGGTAATTATCCATGCAATATAGCGTAGTGTGGGGTAAATATCTATGTATTACAGCATAGTGTGGTAAATATCCACGCATTATACTACACTATAGTGGATATATCAAAATAAACGTACTGATTCACATGAAAAAAAAACAGAGAGTAACTGAGTTCCACATAGTTGTACTGCTCTTACATATTATAGAAAGCAATTATATAGAATGGTCTACACATACATGTTGTGAAAATAACATCATACCGACAATAATTTGAGTTACACATAAGTTTCACATCATACTGACAACAAACTGAGTTCCACGTAAGTTTCACATCATAAATTGCCATAACACCCATATAACAAAAATGACAAAAAGGTACTTAAAAACTAGTAACAAACGGTAAGCTTTAGAAGGATAGAAGTCTTTGGAGGTGGACATGATGGCTTATGATGCGCTATAATTAAATTCCTGTAAGAAGTTATAACGGCATCTTTAGTACGGAAAGAAGCATAGCAAGCACCGGAAAAATGATTTACTTGCACATGACACTCTGCCCATGAGTAGAACACATGGTCTGATGGGTTCTTGTACCAAGAGGTCGACTACGGAACAATTCCTTTAAGATATGAATTTATTGCAAAAAGTAGTCCGTGCAACCGTGGGAGAATATTCGTCAGATATTCTTCAATAGTCATAAAATTATGAAACTAATTTGATTAGATTCATAGCTTTCTGATCTACAACTTTTGTATTTATTCCCTTCACAGATTCGAAATACAATGGGGACAAAAACACGGAATAACGTGGGTGATGTTGGTGGTGACGGGTGGAGTGGATGTTAGGATTATGGATGGGTATGGAGATGAAGGTAGATAGTGGATGTGATTAAGGGATATAGACGAAGGAAACGAAGTGGTCGAGATCCCAAAGAAAAGGGGTGGCTTGATAGTCGAGGGAGATTAAAAGTTAGAAGAAACCTTGCCAACGGTAGAGTTGGAAGGATGGTGAAGGAGGAGGGAGATAATCTAGAGAAAAGATAGGAGGCAAGAAATCAATAATCTAATAGCATAATGAAGTTGGCTGCCAGCTACATATTTATAGAGGTTAGCCAACAAGTTCTAAAACAATAAGTAACCCTAATTCTAGAGGATTCTCGCCGATCGCGTTCGAACGTGCCCAATCGCATTCGAACGCACAAAATACGTTCTCTGTATGAGCAAACGCGATGCAGGCGTTCGAACACGCCCAACCGCATTCGAACGCACATTGCGTATTCTCTGTATTTGTGAACCTGATGCAATCATTTACAAGAGCGTTAGAACGCGACCCCTCTTGTGTTTGAACGCCACCCACATGAATTTTATTTTAATAAAAATAAATAACTAATGTAATAAAAAAAGATCCTAACTAAGTGTATCACGGTAATCCACCCAATGTAAACGACATAATATTTCATTCTACAAAAATAACAGTGTCATAATTACAATGTTGAAACAAAACAGTCAACTATGGGAAAATAATATGAAATAGAATTGACAATCAAAAACTGATACATGCTTCTAGACATGATACCTTTTACTGAGCATCTTCCCATAACTGACCTGCAATAGCATCTCTAAGTTACGTACCATCAATTGTAGATTCATACGTTTCAACTCTAGGGAGCAGATCATGTAATTGTGCATCTTCCCATCTATCTATCCTATGCAATATATGATCATCTCCTGATACATTTAGTTTGGGTCTTTTACTTATTATATTAATTGTTTATTTTTATTAAAATAAATTTCTTGTAGGTTGTGTTGGAACACGGTTGGGGGTGCATTCGAACGCATTTGTGAACGCCTGCATCAGGTTCGCAAATATAGAGAACATGTAATTCGTATTTGAACGCGATTGGGCGCGTTTGAACATCTGCATCGCGTTCGCACATACAAAGAACATCTTTTGTGCGTTCGAACGCAATCGGGCGCGTTCGAACATGATTGGCGAGACTGCACTAAGATTAGAGTTAGTTACTGTTATTAGGGTTTGTTGGCTAGCCTCTATAAAGGTGTGGATGGAAGCCAAATTCATTATGCTATTAGATTATTGATTTCTTGCCTCCAATCTTCTCTCTACTCTAATCTCCCTCTTCTCTCTTCACCAACATACCATCTCGACTGTTAGCAATGTCTCTCCTAACTTCTAATCTCCCTCGTCTATCGAGTTCTCCCTCTTCTTTGGGATCTCGACTACTTGTACCCCTTCGTTTTTATCCCTTAACAACATCCACTATCCACCTTCATCTCCATTATCATTTATAATCCTAACATCCACTCCACCCATCACCACCACCATCACCTACATTATATCGTGTTGTCATCCCAGTTGCAGTTCAAATTTGCAAAGGGGATAAATACGAAAATTGTAGATCAGGGAGTTATGGATATAATCCACTTGGTTTTCTAATTTTCTTTGACTACGGGAGAATATTTGGTGAATATTTTTCCTTAGTTAAGTGAACTGATTCCTGTAATAAATTCAGATCTTGAAGGAATCGTTTCGTAGCCTATCATCTTTTGGTACCATAGAACTCCATCAATCTATCAGAGCCAAGCGAACCTCAGACCACTATTAATGGTTGAAACAAAAAAGATGACGTCGACAAGGAGACCAATCGAGAGCACACCAATAAGGGAAGACTCAACCCATGATAACCCTAACCTTGAGGCCGATTCCTTTGGAGCAACCATGGCAAGACCGAGTCAACCAACGTCTATGAGTATGAATATGGGTTTGGCGAGTGAACATAGGGGCATGTTCTAAACATTGCTGCATATAGTTGACGCAATGCAAAATGATTATAATGCTTTAAAAGAATATGTCATGAACTGATCAGCTTGACGTCTCCTTAATGACAATCGGTGCCTTAAGAAGGACCAACGGTGGGACCACACCCAACTGATACCTCATACTTTCAAGTGCGACATGTTAGTATCAATGATCCTCTTTTACCTATGTCTACACATCATCCCCTACCTCTGTTACAAAGACAAAGACTGGCAGTGGTGGAATTGATGGGTTACAGTACCAAAAGATAGGTTACGGAATAATTCCTTTAAGATCTGAATTTATTGTAGGAAGTAGTCTACGCAATTGAGGAAAAATATTCGCCAAATATTCTTCCGTAGTCGGAAAATTACGAAACTAAGTGGCTTAGATCCATAACTTCATAATCCACAATTTTCGTACTTATGCCCTTCACAGATTCAAACAAAAACTGGGACAAAAACATAAAAGAACGTAGGTAATGGTGGTGGAGATGAGTGGAGTAGATATGAGGATTATGGATGGGTATGGAGATGAAGGTGAATGGTGGATGTGGTTAAGGGATGTAGACAAAGGGGAAGAAGTGGTCGAGATCCTAAAGAAAAAGGGGTGACTCGACAGATGAAGGAGATTAGAAGTTAGGAGAGACCTTGCCAACGGTAGAGTTGGAAGGATGGAAAAGAAGGAGGATGGTCCATAATCCAATAGCATAATGAATTTGGTTGCCATCCACATACTTATAGATGCTAGCCAACAAGTCCTAATAATAATAAGTAACCCTAATTCTAGAGGATTTCCGCCGATCGCATTCGGACGCACTTGATCGCATTCGAACGCAGTTTTCGCATCCTCTGTATTTGCGAACCAATCGTATCGACATGTGACCTTACGTTCGATGCGTAACCAAAAGTTAGCACATTGCTACTTTGATCCATTTCGGGTGTTGGAGCGTATTGGTCCAGTTGCAAATCGTTTGGAGCTGCCGGAGGGGTTAAGAGTGCATCCTGTCTTTCATATTTCATTGTTGAGGAAGCGGATTGGAGATCATGAGGTCGTTGGATCAGTTATACTAAAGCCATTGAAGGAGATAGAGATTGTAGAGCCAGTTCGTGTACTTGCTAAGCACCGACGATGACATGGTACCAGATTAGAGATGGAGATTCTAATTGAGTGGCTTGGCAAGCCGTCTGATGAGGCGACATGGGAGTTAGAGACTGATATTTCAGAGCGTTTCCCTGACTTTAATTAAGAAATTTTCTTATTGCATTAGTTGTTTATTTTTATTAAAATAAAATTCCTCTAGGTCACGTTTGAACACAGGAGGGGTCGCGTTGGAATACTCTTACAAACACCTACATATCCTCACAAACACCCAACTGCCAATGTTGAACTCCTACTCCCTATGAATGCAATCATAAACTTATTTTATGCGATTTTGAGCAAGTTTAAGATGAGCACGCAACCTCCTCAATGTGGCATCTCTATCCATCAACGCTAAGTCCATCTCCATCCGATCCGCAAATGCCACTAGATCATAAGCGCGTAATATCGGAGCCGTGCGTCCATACACCACCTCAGATGGAGTCATGCCAATGTTGCTATGGTAGATGGTGTTGTAAGACCACTTCGCCTATCGAAAGAACTCCAACCATCGTCTCAACATCTCTCCAATAAAGCACCTCAAGTACTACTCAATGCTTCGATTGACCACCTGGTTTGGCTATCCGTCTGTGGATGGTAGGGCAAACTAAAGTTCAATTTAGTTCCTTGGAATATGAAAAACTCCGTCCAAAAGTCACTCATAAATACAATCGTGCGCGGTATGTCATGTAACCGAGCAACATCTCTCACAATCGTGCACGGTATGTCATGTAACCAAGCAACATCTCTCATAAAAATTTCAGTCACTAACTTAGCTGAAAACGGATGTAACAATGCCGAAAAGTGCGCATACTTGCTCAATCTGTCAACCACCACAAAGATAACGGAATAACCACGTACCAGCGAAAGACCCTCTATGAAATCTATAGAAATGTCCTCCCAAATACGGTCCGGTATAGGTAAGGGCTGTAGTAATCTGACTGATTTCAAAGTGGTTGCTTTAGCCCTTTGACAGACTTCGCAAGCACGGACAAAACTTCTCACATCTCGTCTCAACCTTGGCCATGTATAACTTTGAGATATCCTCCTATAAGTCCTCAAGACACCCTCATG
The DNA here is from genome assembly GCF_048772165.1 of Typha angustifolia. Taxonomy (NCBI): domain Eukaryota; kingdom Viridiplantae; phylum Streptophyta; class Magnoliopsida; order Poales; family Typhaceae; genus Typha; species Typha angustifolia. Next base: position 5,616,604 of record NC_133248.1, read on the forward strand.
ACCAGCCTCTAGAGTTTGGTGGAAGTGCTCCAACAATTTCTGCCACAATCCATCATTTGCGAGCACTCGAATGCATCTACTGTCCAGCAGCAAACCACCTTGGTTCTCCAACTTTGGATGGTTCTCTGGGTCATCCATCACCCCCTGCAACAATCTCAAAACATCGGAGTCAAATGTACATACATACCTCAGCTCGTCAAGGAAGGAAAAGGTAGGAGAAGAATAGGCTGCAAGTCCGACAGTATCGGGTTGGCGTGATAGTGCATCCATCACTCTATTTTCCATTCCCTTCTTGTATTGAATTTCATAATTATACCGCAGCAATTTTGTGACCCATCTCTATTTTGCCAGAGTGTGTATACGCTATCCCATAAAGTATGGAACGCTCCTTTGATTAGTTAGGATAATGAATTGTCTACCGATCAAATAAGACTACTACTTTGTCACCGCATGCAGAATTGCCAACATCTCTCTCTCATAAGTCGATGATTGTTAAGATTTTTATGATAAAGCCTTGCTACGATAGGCAATGGGACATCCTTTTTGCATTAGTACAACTGCTATGCCAACTCCCGATGCATCATATTCCACAATGAACTCTTTGGTGAAGTCCGGTAGCGCTAAAACGGGCGCCGTCGTTATTGCTGTTTTAAGTTTTTCAAAGACTGTAGTGGCTTCATCCTGATACACTTAGGTAGGATCTTTTCTTATTGTATTAGTTGTTTATTTTTATTAAAATATAATTCCTATAGGTCGCATTCGAACGTAGGAGGGGTCGCGTTCGAACATCCTTATGAATGCTTGCATTAGGTTCGCAAATACAGAGAACGCGAAAAGTGCTTTCGAACATGGTCGGGCGAGTTTGAACGCCTGCATCGCATTCGCACATACAGATAATGTCTTTTGTGCATTCAAACGCGATCGACGGGAATCCTCTAGAATTAGGGTTACTTATTGTGTAGGACTTGTTGGCTTGTCTCTATAAATATGTGGATGGTAGCCAACTTTATTATGGAATTGGATTATTAATTTCTTATCTCCTATATTTTCTCTGAACTCTCTCCCTCCCTGCTCTTTACCATCCTTCCACCACTACCGTTCCCTTCATCTATATCCCTTAATCAACAAGGAGACCTATGAAGAGCACACCGACAAGGAAAGAGTTAATCCATGATGACCCTAACCGAGAGGCCAATTCTTTTGGAGCGACCATGGCAGGACCGAGTCAACCAACGTCCATGGGTGTGAATATGGGTTTGGCGAATGAACTTAAGGGTATGTTCCAAATATTGCTGCATAGAGTTGACACAATCCAAAAGGATCACAATGATTTTAAGGAATATGTCATGAACCGATTGGGTTCGTCATCTCCTCGACGATGGGACCTTATCGAACTGATACCCCATAGGTCTAGGTGCGTCTTGTGAGTGTCAATGATCCCCTCCTACCTATGCCTACACATCATCATCCCCCACCTCCATTATAAAACCCAAGACCGGTGGTGGTGAAACCCGAGAGGCGTGCGACACCGGTGCGCTTCGTCGATGAGGAGGATTTGCACTTTGAGGATGAGGTTGATCCCTTTGGAGATGGTGATGAACGTGCTCGAGGATTTAAAGAAGGTGATCAACATGCACAAAGGTTTAGACCTGATCCAAAGATCTTTCGCGAACCCGACAATGCTATTCGGGGGAGAACTACACGCTTGGACTTTCCAAAATTCCAAGGCGGTGATCAAACGGATTGGGTGTTTCAAGTTAAACAATATTTTAATTGTCAAGGTATAGTGGAAGATGTAAAGGTCTAGAAGGCAAGCTTTCACCTCCAAGGAACGGCATTGCATTGGTATAGATCGGTTATTCGTGGTGGAGGATTTACCGAATAGGCTGATTTTTATAGGAGGACTACACGCAGATTTCGGATAGCGACATATGAAGATTTTGCTGCCACATTAAGCAAAATGGTTCAGAGGACGACCATATTGGAGTACTAAGCTGAGTTTGAAAGAGTTAGTTGTCGTTGTGAGCCACCTTAGCCCGAAATGACATTGATGAGCACATTTATTTTAGGGTTATGGGATGAGATACAGGCGAATGTTTGATACACTTAGTTATGATATTTTCTTATTGTATTAGGTGTTTATTTTCATTATAATAAAATTCCTGTAGGTCACGTTCAAACGCAGGTGGAGTCGCGTTGAAATGCCCTTGTGAACGCCTTGTGAACGCCCGCATTAGAACGCATGTGTCGCATTCGCAAATCCAGAGAAGGGACTTTTTGAGTCCGTTCGAACGCGATCGGGTGCATTCGAAAGCGATCGACGAGAATCCTCTAGAATTAGGGTTTCATATTGTTTGAGGACTTGTTGGCTAACCTCTATAAATATGTGGATGGCAACCAACTTCATAATGCTATTGGATTCTTGATTTCTTGCCTCCTAACTTTATAATGCTATTAGGGATTCCTTTGGAGCGACCACGGCAGGACCGAGTCAACCAACGTCCATGGGTTCGAATATGGATGAACTAAGGGGCATGTTCCAAATATTATTGCATAGAGTTGACAACATACAAAAGAATCACAATGAATTCAAGGAATATGTCGTGAATCGATTGGGTTCATCATCTCCTCGAGGACAAATGGAGTTTCAAGAAGGACCAGCGGTGGGACCGCATAGAACCGATACCCCATAAGTCCAGGTGCGTGATATGAGTGTCAATGATCCCCTCTTACCTATGCCTACACATCATCCTCCACCTTCATTACATAACCCAAGACCGACGGTGGTGGAACCCGAGAGGCGTGCGGCACTGGTGCGCTTCGTCGATGAGGAGGATTAGCACTATGAGGATGAGGTTGATCCCTACGGAGTTGGTGATGGACGTGCTCAAGGATTTAGAGAAGGTGATCAACATGCACAAAGGTTTAGACCTGAACTAAGGATCTTTCGTAAACCCGACAACACTATTTGGGGGATAACTACACGTTTGGACTTTCCAAAATTTCAAGATGGTGGTCCAATAGATTGGGTGTTTCAAGTTGAACAATATTTTAATTGTCAAGGTACAACGGAAGATGAAAAAGTCCAGATGGCAAGCTTCCACCTCCAAGGAATGGCATTTTATTGGTATAGATCGGTTATTCGTGGTGGTGGATTTATTGGATAGGCTGATTTTTGTAGGAGAATTACACACAGATTTGGGACAGCGACATATGAAGATTCTACTACCACATTAAGCAAGATGGTTCAAAGGACTACCGTAATGGAGTACCAAGCTGAGTTTGAAAGAGTTAGTAGTCGTTGTGATCCACCGTGGCCCGAATGTACATTGATGAGTATAGTTATTTCAGGGTTGCGAGATGAGATACAAGCGGATGTTCATGCTTTATGTCCTAATACTCTTGAGGAGGCCTTTGAGAAGGTTATGAGGATGGAACAAAAGCATATGGCTCTAAAGATAGCAGCAAAAATCAATTGGGGCAACCGAGATGGGCGGTTTGCACCTAGAACGCCAGCTGGAAATTCTACGGTTTTAAAAACAGCGGCTGCGTCTACTAGACCATGACTACCTTCGAGGCCTTTTTTCGACGTTAGAGGAGGCACTAGACCCCCAGTTCAAACTCTCACACCTGCCCAAGTGGAGGAGCGAAGAGCGAAGAGCCTTTGCTTTCGATGTGATGAGCGTTTCACTCTCGATCATTGGTGTTTTAAACTGATCGGGAGTGTGATGCTTATCGATTGTCGTGAGGTGGATGATGAGGTAGTTGATGATGGGGAGTGTCCAGAGGAGACCGTTGAGGAAGGCGTGGTGGAAGTTATCCAAGCTGAAATATCGATGCATGCATATTTGAATACTTCCGTGCTGAGGACGTTACGGGTAGACGTACTCGTTAGAAAGCATTGTCTACACATCCTCATCGATTCGGGGAGTACACATAACTTTCTAGACGAGAGACTAGTGAGGAGATTAGGTTTCGATGCCAAGCCGACTACAGAGTTTGGCGTTGCTATTGGAGACGGTACGAAGCTTAGGGCGAAGAGCTTGTGTCATTGAGTCGGTATTCGGGTGCAAGGACATGACATCATTGTAGACTTGTATCTGTTGGCGTTGCGAGGAGCGGACATTGTCCTTAGTGCTCAGTGGTTACAGAGTTTGGGACCCGTCACATTTAATTTTTGTAGCATGTGGATGAAATATAATCAAGGAAACAAAGATGTGCGACTTGTTGGTGTTTGGTCTTCGTCGATTCGTGCGATGCAGCCTATGGTGGGGCTGCTTGGTGCGTATGATTTGACCTATCCTCTTCAGTTAGGACTAGTAGGAGATGAGCCTCAAATGAATTCAGGTACTACCATTGAATTATTTAATTTATTAGATAATTTTTTTGGACTGTTTGAGGAGCTACAAGAGTTGCCATCGAGGAGAGCGGCGGACCATCGTATAGAGATTGTACCTGGGGTTGCACCGGCGAACGTGAGGCCATATCGGTATCCACCTATGCAAAATAAAGTTATCTCAAAGATGGTAGCCGAGATGTTGGAGCAAAGCCTCATACAACCAAGTCATAGCTCATACTCATCCCCGTGCTTTTGGTGTGAAAAAATGATGGAATATGGTATTTTTGTGTCAACTATTGAGCATTAAACACTATTATCGTCAAGGACCGGTATCCCATTCCGGTTATCGAGGAGTTGTTGGACAAGCTTGCAAGGGCGACTATATTTAGTAAGCTTGCAATCATAATCATACCCGCAATGAACTACCGTCGGCTACAATGGGATCCTCAACCATTGTAGCAGCCCTTGGAACCTCCAAATCTTCCTATGCACTGGAGACCTCCCCGATAAACCGCGAAAGGCTAGCCGTTCCTTTCCTGATCCCTACAGAAACAACGAAGAGTCCAGCTTTAGGGCAGCAGTTTCCTTCGGCGAGCCCGATGGTTGGAAAGATTCTTTCGACATCAGAATAGAGTTCTTCAACGAGTCGACAACCATGCAAACCACTGTTGAATGGAGGAAGACCACGCATGGCCATTAGATATCCCTCATCCAGAATAATCCAATAGCAATGTAAAGTTGGGTGCCATCCACATATTTATAGAGGCTAGGCAACAAGTCCTAAAACAATATGAAACCCTAACAAACCAACTAAACCAGTATTCCTTATTTTCTCCGAATACCTTTTGGATTAAGCTTTTGTTTTGTCATAGATATATTCTGAATCTGGAGAAGTTATGAATATCACAGTTGTAGATATGGAGGTTATCAACCTTATCCAACTAGTTTGATATTATTTAGATATGTGTTGAATATTCTATAAATATTTTTCTGAAACTGCGCAGAGCTGGATTTAGCTAGTTAGATAAAATCGTAACAAAGTGTATCAGCCCACCATGCTTCCCCCACCTTGCCCTCAAGGTGAAAAGTCAGGGAAACGCTCCAACATATCAGTCTCCAACTCCCATGTTGCCTTATCAGTTAGCTTGCCAAGCCACTCAACTAGAATCTCCATCTCCAATCTAGTAACATGTCATCGTCGGCATCTAGCAAGTATTTGAATTGGCTCTACGATCTCTATCTCCTCTAATAGCTTTGGTAGAACCGATCCAACAATCTCATAATCTCCAATGCGCTCTCTGAATAATGAAACATGAAAGACAGGGTGCACTCTCGACCTCTCTGGCAGCTCCAAACGATATGCAACCGGACCAATACGCTCCAACACCCGAAACGGACCAAAGTAGTGATGTGCTAACTTTTGGTTTCGCATCAGACGTAATGTCACCTGTCGATATGGTTGCACTCTCACAAACACCCAACTGCCGATGTCGAACTCCTGCTCCCTATGGCTATGATCATATACTTGCTTTATACAGTTTTGAGCAAGTTTAAGATGAGCACGCAACCTCCTCAATGTGGCGTCTCTATCCATCAATGCTAAGTCCACCTCCTTCCTATCTGCCGATGCCACTGGATCATAAACGCGTAACATCGAAGCCGTGTGTCCATACACCACCTCAAATGGAGTCATGCCAATATTGTTATGGTAGGCGGTGTTATAAGACTACTCTACCCACGGTAAGAACTCCAACCATCGTCTCAGCATCTCTCCAACAAAGCACCTCAAATACTGCTCAATACCTCAATTAACCACCTCGGGATGGCGCTCCGGATCATCCATCACCTCCTGCAATAATCTCAAAATATCTAGGTCAAATGTACATGCATACCTCAGCTCATCAAGGAAGGGAAAGGTAGGAGATGAATAGGCTGCAAGCTCGACGGTATCGGGTTGGCATGATAGTGCATTCGCCGCTCTATTTTTCGTTCCCTTCTTGTATTGAATTTCATAATTATACCCCAGCAATTTTGTGACCCATCGCTGCTATGCTGGAGTGTGTATGCGCTATCTCATAAAGTATGGAAGGCCTCCACCTTGTAATGGCATGTAGAATTGCAAGCATCTCTCTCTCATAAGTCGATAATTACTAAGATTTTTGCGATAAAGCCTTACTAAGATAGGCAATAGAACGTCATTTTTGTATTAGTACAGCTCCTATGCCAACACCCGACGCATCACATTCAACAATGAATTCTTTAGTGAAGTCCGGTAGCGCTAGAATGAGTGCCGTCATCATTGCTGTTTTCAATTTTTCAAAGGCTAAAGTGGCTTCATCCGTCCGCCGCTACACCATCCGTAGGAATAGGCCAAGCGGTCATACATGCAACCTTTTGAGGATCCGCCGCTACACCATCCGCTGAAATGATGTGGCCTAAATACTCCACCTTTGGTACTCCCCATAGGTACTTGGACTTCTTGATCTTCAATTGGTTTTGCTCCAACAAATTCAGTACGTCCTCCAAATGCCGCTAATGCTCCAATTCAGTCATGCTATACACCAAAATATCGTCAAAAAATACCAAGACATATCTTCGCAAGAGAGGTCGAAATATATCATTCATGAGGCCTTGGAAGGTAGCTGGAGCATTGGTGAGACCGAAAGGCATCACTCGGAACTCGTAATGCCCGTTCGGAGTCTGAAATGTAGTTTTATACACATCCGCCGGGTGAACTCTAATTTGATGATACTTGGCTCTCAAGTCAAGCTTAATAAATATAGTCGCCCCTGCAAGCTCATCTAGCAACTCCTCGATAATCAAAATAGGATACCGGTCCTTGATAATAATAGCGTTTAGTGCTCGATAGTCGACACAAAAATGCCATGTTTCGTCCTCTTTTCGCACCAATAGAACGGGGGATAAGTATAAACTATGACTTGGTTGTATGAGGCCTTGCTCTAACACCTCGGCTACCATCTTTGAGAAAACTTATTTTTGCACATGTGGATATTGATATGGCCTCACGTTAGCTGGTGCAGCCCCGGGTACAATCTCTATACGATGGCCCATCGCTCTCCTCGGTGGCAACTCTTGTGGCTCCTCATACAGTCTAAAAAAGTTATCTAATAAATTAGACAATTCAATTGTAATACCTGAACTCGTTTGAGGGTCATCTCCTGCTGGTTCTAACTGAAGAAGATAGGCCAAATCATACGCACCAAGCAGCCCCACCATAGGTAGCATCGCAAGAATCGACGAAGTCCGTACACCATCAAGCCGCACATCACATCGAAAGCAAAGGCTCTTCGCTTTTCGCTCCTCCACCTAGGCAGGTGTGAGAGTTCGAATAGGGGGTCTAGTGCCTCCTCTAACATCGGAAGAAGGTCTCAAAGATGGTCGTGGTCTAGTAATCACAGCCACTAGTTTTGAAACTACAGAATTTGCAGCCGGCGTTCTAGGTGCAAACCGCCTATCTCGGTTGCCCCAATTGGTTTTCGCTGTCATCTTTAGAGCCCTATATTTTTGTTCCATCCTCACGGCCTTCTCAAAGGCCTCCTCAAGAGTAGTAGGACATAGAGCACAAACATTCGCTTGTATCTCCTCTCGTAGCCTTGAAATAAATGTACTCATCAATGTACGTTCAAGCCACGGTGGCTCACAACGTCTATTTACTCTTTCAAACTCAGTTTGGTACTCCAATACGGTAGTCCTTCGAACCATCTTGCTTTATTTGGCAGCAAAATTTTCATATACCGCAGTCCCAAATCTGCGTGTAATCCTCCTACAAAAATCAGCCCATCTGATAAATCTACCACCATGAATAATCAATCTATACCAATGCAATGCCGTTCCTTGGAGGTGAAAGCTTGCCATGTGGACTTTTGCATATTTTGCTGTACTGATTTTGAGTTCCTGGAGTTTCTATTATTTTGTGTGATAATTATAAAGGCGTCATTTTTATGCTAATAAAAAAAACGAGAAGAACCCCGGTAGAATCTCGACCATCATTTCATCAAAGAGAAGGTAACCTCTGGTGTCTTGTTTACGTGTTCAATATGCTCCTCTAATTTTCAGATTGCTGACTTGTTCGCTTCCTCTTCGTTCTATTCAAGCTAAACATGGGATGTAAAACGATCAATTATGATCCCAAAAATTACTTGCTCCAGCGGCAGCCAAGGAAACAGTCTAAGCCCGAACACATATTCATAGAAGGCAAGACAAAAATCAAAGAAATTGTATATCCTTTATTCATTACTTAGTTAATATTGCATATTTAGAATGTATCAGGCGTTGTTATGTATATCATTGTACAGTTCTCTATATGTGCAATATACAAACTTCAAGCTGTAAGCGATTTCAAGAACTATTGATTTATTTTAAACAATGCAAAATTCATATCAGAAGTCCATATAATGAATTAAGTATTTAAATAACCTTTTGCACACATCCCAAACAATGAACTATTCCTATAAAGTAGAAATCCACCTTAATTCGCACTTTATAGATATCTTTCCCTGATGCAACCCGAGTTAGATTGGATCACATCAAGGGGACAATGAGCTCAATGAATTGAGTCTAGTTATCTTATCTACTTATTTAGTTTAGTTAAAATCTTAGTAGGTTAGGATTTTATTTAATTAGCTAAATCTGTGCAGTTTCAAAAAAATATTCATAGGATATCCTTCAGACGTCTAAATAATAGAAAACTAGTTGGATAAGATCACTAACCTCCAAATCTACAACTTTGGTATTCACGATTTCTTCAAATTCGGAATCTGTCTGCGGTGAAACGAATGACTAATCTGAGATAGATAAGGAAGACTAATTTAGTTATTGTTTAGGACTGTTTAGATTTAATCTCTATAAATAAAGCATTTATAGCTTGTATTTTAGGTATGCATGAATGAAAGATTAATTTGCTTTTATCTTGCATCTTAGGATTTTCCCTCTCAACTTGGCTGCCAGCCTCAATCTCCCTCCTCTCTTTACCAACCAAACACCGTCTCTCCTATCGGAATGGTATCGTCTACTTCTAATCTCTCTCGTCAGCCGATCCCCCTATTCCCACAGGGCAAGCCTACATCTCCCCCTTCTTCTCCTCCAAACGATCAATCTACCTAACCATTATCATCATCATTCACCATCAACGCCATCTCCATTACCATCTACAAGCCGATCCACACTTGCCACTAACACCACTATCAGTTTGTCATCTAGATTAGACCTCGATATCATTCAAATATGAAAAGGGTATGAATATAAAAACCTCAATCTAGAAGTTATGGAGTTGTTTCAACAAGTTTCATAATTTTTGGATATCAAGAGAATATTTGGCGAATATTCTTCCTTGACTATACAGAAATGTCCGTGATTCGAATCGACCCCAAGTCAGTTCGTATCAGTTTGGTATCAAAGTGGTCTTTCCTTAGACTACCATGAGATCCATTGTGGCATAGAAAGTTGGAGAATATTCACAAGCAGCGGAGTAAGCCATGGAGATGAACCACACAACACCATCAGGATCACCACCTCCACCGCGTCTACAAGATCCTATAGAGTATCTAGCCGATCTACCACAAGCCATAGCTTCCATGGCGCGAGTGATAACGGCGATGCAAACAACCATCGTAGACTTGAATTGTTGCCTTTCTAGATACATACCAGGCCCTACCACACTCAGGATGAACCACCAAGATGGCACATCGACTAGAACAAGCACACCCACTGGACCAGATCAAGTCATGGTAACGGGGGTTGAACCCTAACCGAGGGCACCTCCACAACATGACGAAAGACCCCCAAGGTATACATCACCATCAAAGGAGACCTTGCTACCCACACCGACAATTAGGAGTCCCACAGCAGTCGTCAATCATCATCATTCACCACCTAAGCCGTCGAATGAGGACATTGAAGCTTTGAAAGATATCGAGGATCCGATGCCTCAACGGTCTGATCTTATGGTCGTGGCTGCCTATCAAGTATTTTATAGATCTAAAGGACAACCTCCTTAGCCCATAAGCGATATGCCAAAGCCTAAACTGATTAGCTTTTGAGGGAGGCCTAGACTAGACTTGAGCATACATTGGACTGTGGATGAGTTAAATCTTAGCCTTGGACTAATTGGTCGAGCACCAATCAACGGGCTACATTGTGTTACACTTGGTCGAGCCATGGCCTCTTCCACAAGTTTTGCGCTCTTGGACTCGGCTAGAATGTTGGTGAGAACGATTTGGTAAATACAGAAGGTCTGGAAACCACCATGGACACATTCAGGACTAGGTGGATGGAAACGTGGTGGATTAATGCAATCCGGGTTAAATCGGATCACATCAAAGGATATTGGCTCAATAGATTGAGTCTAGTTATCTTATTTGCTTATTTAGTTTAGTTAGAGTCTTAGTAGGTTAGGATTTTATTTAATTAAGTAAATCTAGCTCTACGAAGTTTTAGGAAAATATTCATAGGATATTCTATAGACATTCGAATAATATTAAACCGGTTGAATAAGATCGCCAACCTCTAGACTGCTACAAATTGACTTGGGGTCAATCTGAATCACAGATAATTATGCACAGTCTAGAGAGAATATTCTCCAAATATTCTGTTAAATATCTAAAAATTACAAAACTAGTTGAAACAGCTCCATAAAGGTTTTTGATATTTAGATCCTTTTCAGATTTGGATAATATCATGGTCTAATTTGAATGACAAGTTGATCGGGGTGTTGGTGGCAGGTGTCAATCGGCTTGTAGATGGTAATGGAGATGGTGTCAATGGTGAATGATGATGATGGTGGTTAGGTAGATTGATAGTTCATAGTAGAAGAAGGGGGAGATGTAGGCCTTCCCTACAGGACTAGCATGATCCGTTGACGAGGAAGATTAAAAGCTAGACGATACCATTTCGATAGGAGAGACGGTGTTGGTGGTAAAGAGAGAGTAGGGAGATTGAGGCCGGCGTCCAACTAGGATGCAAGACAAAAGCCAATAATCTTTTAGTCATGCATACCTAAGATACAAGCCATAAGGTATTATTTATAGAAATTAAATCTAAACAGTCCTAAACAATTTAGCTAAACCAGTTTTCCTTATCTATTTCGGGTTAGTCTTTCATTTTACTACAGATAGATTTCGAATCTAGATAAGTCATGAATACTAAAGTTGTAGATCTGGACATTGAGATCTTATCCAACTAGTTCGATACTATGTAGACATCGATGGAATATCTTATGAACATTTTTCCAAAATAATGCAGAGTTGGATTTAGCTAATTAAATAAAATTCTAACCTACTATGACTCTAACTAAACTAAATAAGTAGATAAGATAACTAAACTCAATCCATTGAATGCAATGTCCCCATGATGTGATTCGATTTGACCTAGATCGCATCAATCCACCACGCTTCCATCCACCTTGTCCGCAAGGTGTTCATGGTAATTTTCAAACCTTCCGTATTTGCCAAATCGTTCCCACCAACATTCAAGCTGAGTCCAAGAGCGCAAGACCTATGGAGGAGACTATGGCTCGACCAAGTGTAACACAATGTAGTCCACTGATTGGTACTCGACCAATTAGTCCAAGGTTAAGATTTAACTCACCTACAATCCATTGTAGGCTCGAATCTAGTGTAGGTCTCACTCAAGGGCTGATCGGTTTAGGCTTTGACACATCGCTTATGGGCTGAGGAGGTTGTCCTTTAGATCGGTGAAGAACTTGTTAGGCAGCCACTACCATAGGATAAGGCCGTCGAGGCATCGGATCCTCGATATCTTGCAAAGCTTCAATGTCCCCAATTGACGGCTCAGGTGGCAATTGGTGATGGTTGACAACCGCTTTGGGATTCCTAGCTGTCGGTGTGGGCAGCGAAGTCTCTATTGATGGTGATGTATAGCTCAGTGGTCCTTCGTCATGTTGTGGAGGTGCCCTCGGTGTTGATTCATCCCCTGTTGCCATGGCTTGATTAGGTTTAGTGGCTGCGCTTGCTCACGTCAGTGTGCCACCTTGGTGGTTAATCTTGAGGGTGGTAGGGTCTAGTTTATATCTAGGAAGGTGGTGATTTATGTCTACAAGGGTCTTGCATCACTGCCATCGTTTGCACCATGTGCCATGGTTTGCTGTAGATCGACATGACCCTCCATAGGATATCGCAGACACGGGGGAGACGCAGTTATAAACGGTGTGATGGTTTTATTCGGCAATGGCAATGGTGGAGAGTTGCACTTGTACGGTCGTGGTCGTTGTCACGATGCCTCCTTCTAGGTGGCATGCTGTAGGTTAAGCACAACCCTCCCCGCTTTGTCGGCATATGCATATGCGGTGGTGGCTTTGTTGTAATGCACCTGCGTCCATGGAGACCACCATGACATTTGCACATAGACCTTGGGCTTCTCCTATTCTGTAACTTGAGTCTTGGTGTTCTAGAAAAAGCGGTACCCCGTCTTATCATCTATCAAGGCCTTCTAAGGCTTCGGTAAGTCCGGATCGATCGACGCATATCTCAGGCCTTTTGGATAAGTCGACGTCCTTGACCTTGAGATAGTCATTAATGGTGGCCAAGGCTCAACCTGCTCTGATACCAAATTGATATGAAACGACTTGGAGTCGATCCGAATCATGAACAGTTCTTCACAGTCGAGGGAGAATACTCACCAAATATTCTATTAATATCTAAAAATTATGAAACTTATTGAAACAACTCCGTAACTTCCAAATCGAGGTTTTTGATATTCAAACCCTTTTCAGATTTGAATGATATTGAGGTCTAATCTAGATGACAAATCGATAGTGGTGTTGGTGGCAAGTGTTGATCGACTTATAGATGATAATAGAGATGGCGCCGATGGAGAAGAAGAGGGAGGTGTAGGCCTGCCCTATGGGACTAGGGGGATCGGCCGATGAGGGAGATTAGAAGCTAGATGATACCATTCCAATAGGAGAGACGGTATTGGTTGGTAAAAGAGGGAAGAGGGAGATTAAGGCTGGTAGCCAAGTTGAGAGGGGATATACTAGGATGTAAAACAAAAGTCAATTAATCTTTCATTCAAGCATACCTAAAATACAAGCCATAAGACATTATTTTATAGATATTAAATCTAAACAGTCTTAAATAATTTAACTAAACCAGTCTTCCTTATCTATCTTGGATTAGTCATTTATTCTGTCACAGATAGATTCCAAATCTGAAGAAGTAATTAATACCAAAATTGTAGATCTAAAGATTAATAATCTTATCTGACTTGTTTGATATTATTCAGACCTCTGTGAAATATCATACAAATATTTTTCTGAAACTATGCAGAGTTGAATTTAGCCAATTAAATAAACTCTTAATCTACTAAAACTCTAACTAAATCAAATAAGCAAATAAGATAACTAGACTCAATCTATTGAGACCAATGTCCCCTTTATATGATTCGATCTAACCTAGATCGCATCATTCTCTCTAAACAAGTTTCGTTGTAGGTCAATGAACAATTCAATTTCTCCCATGCTTTATATCAATATCTAAATTACAGCTAAACATCATAATAACTTTATTTTAGAATACAAATACTATTTATTAAAATTACATCTAGTACTATATGCTAACTAAATTACTAATTTACCCTTGATATCTATCCCATCAAAATATTTTAAATCAAATCAAAAAGCTATTACGAACCGGCCTAATATGATTTGCAACGATTTTGGACTCGATGAAACATGTAACTTCCAAGAGAATCTGCGAATGATATAACCAATGGATCCTCCTGAATTTTGGATATGTTGTTGCTCTTAGAGAGAGCTTTCCAATGAATCTAATATCACAAGATTCGAACAGTTAAATCTCAAGATATTAACCAAAAAGTGGCCGAAGGTCAATTAGATCCTATCTTGATAGCCCACCAATGGTTAGCTAGATGCTAGGTTTAGTTTTTGGTGTGAAGAGGAGAAGTTGTCATTAAAGAGGGTGGTTCGAAGCTGGAGGAGGCCGACCAAAGACTTAGGCGATGGAAGAAGGGAGGTGGGAGAGGGCTCCAATTGCTAGAGACAAGTAGAGAATGAGATAAAGGTCAAAACCAATTCAATTATCTAAGATTCTTCTCCAATTAGGGTTTCCTTCACCTAAGCCAAATAACCAAATAAGATAATTAGACTCAATCCATAAAGCCTAATCTCCCTTTGACGTGATTCGATTTGACCCGATTCGCATCAAAAGCATTCATGGTAATTTCAGAAAAAATAAAATATATTCTTCTCATATTTTTCTTCACTTTATATCACATTAAAAATAATTATATATTATTATTTCAGAATACAAGTGAACATAGTAATAATTATTACTAGAGTAAAGGCCTTATTTTGGGAATAACAAAGAGGAATACCTATTCTAAAATTGACCTTATTCCTAAAGTAAACGAGACTCGGAACACATCTAAATATAGAACATGCTCTATGAGGGAATCTAAAACTCAAAGTGTAGAACTTGATATGCCTTCTACTTGAGTTCTCTTGAGTTGTCTTTATAAAATAGTTGACCTATAGTGGCATTTACTATTCCAATAGTAAAAAAATGCCACTAAAGGTTAATTTCATCGGCATTTATTATTGACTGCCAGTATTAGTATTGTCGGAGTAACATTTTCTTAAATGTCACTAATTAAGAACAAAATGCCATTGTATCTAAGTTATACCGACATTTATAAATGTCGAAAAATATCTTATATGCCCTTCATAATTTCCAGCATTTTATAATACTGATAAAAATAGAATCAAGTGCTATTTTAAAAAATATGGCTATTTCAAAGTGAAATGTGGCATTATTTATCAATTACCAGCATTTGAGAAATGTCAAAAAAGCTCTAGTATATACTAGCAGTTGTTGAATGCCAATAAATACTTAAAATTGACGTAAATGGAGAGAATATTAGTCGGGATTTGGATCAGAAAACAAAATCCCTCCAAAATTTTACTGTGTGCTTCTTACGGTTGGTTTGTTCCTAAAACAAAACCTCCAAAATCCATAATCATCTTCCTCTCTCCATTACCGGAGCCGCTGTCCTCTCATTCCTCTCCTCCCCTCCATCAATGCTAGCCGAGTGCCTTATCGTCTTCCTCCTCTATGACTTGAGCCACTATATTTCCACTCATTTTCCTATGTGTGGGAAATTAATAGAGATGCCTACTATGAAGAATTTCTCCTAATAATAGCTTAAGGTAAGGTCGTAGATCCATTTCCTTCTAGGATAGTTGTGATCATGATTTTGGACCTCTCTCTCTCTAGAACTCGCCGGCTCGTTCTATCTCTCCTTTGAGGTTTTTTGGTTTAAGTATGCATGATGGTGTTTATATCTTTCAATGGCATCAATTCTTGACCCTAGAGCAATGGTTATTGCCTCATGGTATTGAGCTACAGCCCTTGCTGTGAAGGGCAAGCTATAGTGTAACAATCACCTTCTTAACCCCACGATAACTATGAATCCAAATTCGAAGATGGAGCTGGATTCCGACTAATGTAGAGAAAGTTAGGGTTACCGTGAATCTCTAAAATTAAGAATGAACTAGAGATCCTAAAGTCGGATAGTGGAGTACTTTTGGGTTTGAGATAGATTCGGAATGGTAAATGAATCTATCGGGATGGTGAACAGCCTAGGGTTATGGCAAGGTAGTGGAGATAACAATGGTGGAAGTCGAGCTAGTCGGTAGAAAAAGGATAAAGAAGAAGTAGAGCCGTCCCTTAAGATCAAGGGGTTTTGACCAGACAAAGAGAAAGGCAGCAATGAAGATCTTAGATGATAGCTAGGGTTCCAAAATTTGGATGTAGTCGAACAAGTAGGAAGGAGACGTTCTTGCAAATTAACTTAAATAATCTAAGATGACTATCCAGGTACACACCACATCTATTTATAGGTGGCTTCATGACTCGATTAGATTTGGTCATAGTATTGAATAAACTCAAATCTTATTGCCTAACATAAACAAATATACTTAATTAAAACATCTAGACTAGAGTTCCTTGCTGATGAGCATTCTAACAACCTTGAGGGCATTCAAACACCAATTTATGTTCTGGCTCTCAAGAAAATGCGTTCAAATGTCTATACGGCCGTTCAGATGTCTATTTAATCTTTTACTCTTAGAAATTTGTGTTCAAACGCCTAGAGGGCCATTCGAACATCTAATCTCGAAATTGGTTCTTTCGACTGCTGGAATATTTATTTCTTCCACAAATAAACTATTAGCTATTTATTGCAGTCCACCATGCTTCCCCACCTTGTCGTCAAGGTGTGGTGTAAGGAAACGATCCATTATCATGTAAAGCTCTTACGTCCTTATTAGCATCCTTATGACTATCTATTAATATCATGCTTCCTATCGTCTTTCAGGTCCAATAACTAGGTGTGAAGCGTTTGTCACATCAAAAGAAAATACCCTTTATTCATCACTCCACCTACACAGGTGTGAGAGTTCAGACAATAGGTGGATGGCCTCCTTTCATGTCAACTAAAGGCTTGAGTAGAGCGTTTGGGCCTAGAAAACCTGCTGCAGCCTACTCACTTGTAGTTACAATTGATCGAGCAGGGTCGTTGTTGTCCCATCCAGGCCATGGCTCCTTATTTTTACTCCTTAGTTCTTTGTGCTTCCTCTCCATTAATATAGCATACTGGAAAGCATCATCTAAGGTGGCTGGACACAAAGCTTTGACGCTTAGATCTCTTCTCGCAGCCTCGACGTGAAAGAACTCCATAAAAGCGCATCCGACCAAGTTAGGTAAGCACCAATAATAGTTTACTGTGAAAGTTTTGTGAAGAGGGCATCAAAATCCTCATATCCTTCAACGCTGAAACGTCAAAAAATTCTAGCACTAAACTCCTCCCAACACTCTAACCTGCCATTAGTAGAAGCCGACTTATAATAATGAAGGGTAGGCCCTTCTAAATGAAAACTTGCTAGCAATACCTTGGCATTTTCCTCAATCCGTTGGAAGGCAAAAAGTTACTCAAGCATGGTACAACCACTCGACCAATTCACCGCCCTTAAATTTGGGAAAGTCAATTGATACGATTCGGACTTCACCGACGTCGTCTCGAGTTTGGATTGAGTTTTAGGATAAGATTGAGTTTTAGGATAAGATTGTGTTTTAGGATAAGATTGAGTTTTAGGATAAGATTGTGTTTTAGGATAAGATTGAGTTGTTGGTTAGCCTATAAAAGTATGTGTAGGGCAACCAAAATTATTATTGAATATTGAGAATTGAGTTTGCCTTGCCTCCTTCATCTTCTTCGCTCCCGTTCCCTCAATCTCCCCGGCGACGCCGCTTCTAATCTCCCTCGACAGGCCAATCACCCTAGTCCCTTAGGAGTGGCCCTCTTCTCCCCCTTCTTCCAATTTTATCCATCGCTATCTCTAACCTTTCCATCATCCATAACCCTTCCACCATCACTTTTACACCGGTGCCACCCCATCAACACCGGCCCTCCACAATCCACCATTACCCAGGATTTCGTGCCTTCATCCACGGAATCCAAAAACAGAGTATCCTGACGTTCGTCCACTAAACGAACGATATTTCGAGATCCCCATCTCCGATTCGCCTGAAACTAGATCCGTTGGAAATCTCTTTTCCGGGCCTACAACATATCAAAATTTCACAGCGATCCAACGGCGGGATATTTCGGGATCTGATCTCAAAGTTCCGTACAAGATCGTATAAATCTTGAATCAAAGCCATAGCACCAAAAGAGGGTTCGTATCAATCTGGTATCAGAGCCTATAGCCGAGGAAGGATCGTAACATCAATGCTCGTTGTTCGGGTGCGAGTGCCTCAACCTTCTATTGGTGGACGTCATGGTGTGGGCCTCATAGGTGGACGCACATGGTCTATTCGGTGATGGCTCCTCATGTCCTACCGTGGTTCATCATCTTCAAAATCATGCAACCCATTGTCTTCCTCAAAAGCCATCAGGTTCACCTGGTAAATCGGTATACCCAATGGTGGTGCAGGTAAATCCTTTTCCATCGTCGCTTCTTGCCTTTATGGCATGGGCAACAATGGTTTATTCCTTGGCTGTGGGCGTCCCTAAGGTGATTCTGTCGAGGTGGTCTCCATTGTTGTGGCAATCAGTGGAGGGTTCTAGATGGTCACTTTAATTGTAAGTGCATTGGCTAAGAGTGCAAACATCTTCTCTTGTGATGCCCTCGCCCTTCTCTTTTTGCCCTCATCTCTTCCAACGTACGAAAGAGTAGCATGTTTGCCCTCTAATTTAACCTATTCAACCGTGGGTGCCGATTTGGTA
Source organism: Typha angustifolia (assembly GCF_048772165.1). Classification (NCBI taxonomy): domain Eukaryota; kingdom Viridiplantae; phylum Streptophyta; class Magnoliopsida; order Poales; family Typhaceae; genus Typha; species Typha angustifolia. The sequence continues at coordinate 5,635,226 of NC_133248.1, forward strand.
GGGTTGATTGAAGTATCCGTCAATCTTTCTTCTTGGTTGAAGGATTATGATAATCCTTCATATTCGTTGTTTCTTCTAAATTCTTTTGAGACCTTGTGTTCACTATTAATTGAGCTTCAAGGTAGTCCATGGTTTAACCTGCACTAATACCATTGTAATGATCACCTTTTAACCCCACGATCACCGTGAGTCCAAATTGAAGACAGGAACTAGATTTTAATTCACGTAAAGAAAGGCGGGGTTGTCGCAGATCTCTAAAGTTAAGAATGAACTAGAGATTCAATGGTTGAATGGTAAAGTACTTTTGGGATTGATATAGATTTGAGATGGTAAACAAATCTATTGGGATGGATCGTAGAAAGAGGAGGTCGAAGAGGCATGGTGGTGAATGGCCTAGGGTTATGGCAAGGTTGTGGAGATGACAATGGTGGAAGTCGAGGTAGTCGTTAGGAAAGGATAGAGAAGAAGTAGAATCCTTCCTTAGGGTCAAAAGGGTTTGGCCAAACGAGAGCAAGACAACAATGAAGATCCTAGATGATGGCTAGGGTTCCAAAGCTTGGAATTAGTCGAACAAGGAGAAATGAGATGATCTTGCAAATTAACTTTAATAATCCAAGATGACTATTCAAGTGCACACCTCATCTATTTATATGTAGCTCTTTGACTCAGCTAGACTTGGCAATAGGATTGAGTCGTCGGGTGTTCAAATGCTAATTTATGTTCTGGATTTTGGGAAAATGCGTTTGAACGACTATAGGACCGTTTGGACACCTATTTAATCTTCAACTCTTGAAAGGCCGTTCGAACGCCCAATCCTAAAATTGGTTGTTTTGATTATTAGAACATTAATTTTTTCTACAAATAAACTATTAGCTATCTATTATATGCAGCCTTCACAAAACTAATGGGACCTATTTTTTCATCTTCCTGACTAAAGTGCCATAGCTAAATGATTGATCTTCCTACATTTTGTTCCCCTTAATTCGCATATTTCCCGTCTGTTCCCTACATGAAATGAGGGAGCTAAGATTTCTTTTTCTTAATATCTTAGTCAGGAGAATGTATAAAATTCATACAAGGGAAAATCTATTGTGATAGAATAGCACCATGTTAGGGGAAAAACTTTGCACTCTTTGTTGCTGTCCTTTCCGTGAGGATAATAATTGTACTATCTTGAAATTATATAATAAGACAGATCTTTTTTTGTTCTGATATGAACATAGCAATCAATTATGTTCTTTTTTGACTTAATTGTGATTAGCTCGATTTTTCTTTTCTTTCATATTTTCTATTTTTTTTATCATGAGAAAAAAATGTGGTCAACTTGGTTATCAGGATTTCAATTGTTTGATAAATTTGTGCAAGATCGTTAATTTCATGGGAACTAAATGCATACTATTATACACACAAAAAAATTGTGACCAACTCGGTTATCATGTTTTCACTTTTGTAATTTGGATCTACTTACTCAAATGTTTTGTTGTGGCCTTTCTATTCACATTCTACTAATAATTATACCTCCGAATAGGTAAATATTTTAGATCAAGTTTAAGTGTCTTTTGGAAGTTGTTGCAAACCGAGGACATATTCTTTTGGTCATTATCATGTGGCTCTTAGTTTTTCCCCTTTTGTTGTATGTGATTCATTGTGGAACTTAAATATAATGAAACGTATTAGACTTTGAAATAAAGTACTCTACTTACTTGAACTACAGTTAAATCGACTACTTGGAGGATTTAAGATTTGATCTTATGGATAAGAGGTGGATGTGTACACTTTCTATTAGATCTAATAACTTATTTTTAATTTTGTATTTATTGATTTATATATGTATATACTTTTCTAATATTCTTAATTATTTTTTTGCTGAGAAATAGGAATAATGATGAATACGAAGAAGATGTACAACAGTTTTTAAAGAAGCTATACTAATTCATCTTATTAGGTGATAAGATTAATGAGTTATACTCTTTTCTATTTAAATAATACATTTTGTAGATTTAGATATTTTTCAATAACTTATTGCTTATGGTTTGTCTAATTGACATACTTTTTATAATATAACTGTGTTTTTATTTTCTTCATATGACAAATTGTTATTCAATTAAATTATGTAAACTTTTAATTTTGGTTGATACTTCTAGCTAAGAAGGTAAGAAAAGATCATGAAGCATCAAACAAGGTAATTCTATAAATATAAATATTCGTATTTAAGTTCTTGACTTTATTTATAACATTTATTTGTAATAATAATATAAATCGTATATATAGTGGTGAAGAAGTTGTTTTAAAATCAATTTGAAAACCTCATCGATCGGTGACACATGAGTAAAGATCTTTCAACATTACTTGGAGGGAAAAACTTGAATAAAAGTTTTTGAAAGTTTATGTAGAAGTAGCTATCACATCAAACAAACCCTTAGTAAGATGCCATAGCAATATGAGGTTAATTGGAGATGCCTCAAAGATAATAGTTTGGCATTCTTACTTGGTAAAATTTTATATATTAAGTGTAGGTTTATTATATAATATTTTTGCTTAATCTATGAATTTTATTTTACTTTTTCAAGTCAAACCATGATGAAGGTGAAATACAATTGCGATACCTCAAATTTTGGATTTGTTTGTTGTTTTATTTTTAATATTAAGGGGATTTTAAAATGTCTTAGAACTACTTTATTTTGATATGATCATATTTGGGTGATTGTAGATCTAAATGAATGATTCTAAGTATTGCATAATATTAATCTTTTTGCATGATTGTTGATAGGTATACTCCATAGACACTTTTGTATTTTTCTTTGGAAAGTCAATATAAATATCATTTATAAACTTTTATTTATAGGGTTGTTTTTATTATATATATAATTTTGTTGATATGTAGTAGAAAATAATACTATGTTTGATTACACTATATTATAAGATATTTGAATTTAACACAATATGGTGCAAAAAATATTTAAATAAATAATAATATTAAATTAATTTATTTTACTGGCATTTTTGTAAATGCCACAAACTTTTATGGCCGAATGACATCTTCACTAGCATTTTTATAATTGCCGCTAAAGTTTTACCGATATTTTATAAAATGTCACTAATTATTGGTTGTCGATTGCCACTAAATATATAGTGGCCTAAATATAGTACAACATATACTGGCATTTTGATTGACTGTCGGTAAAACCTTTTACCGGCATTTAGAAATACCACTAAAAAATATCTTAGATGCTAAAATGTCGGCGTTGCCTAATAACAATATGATTTAAGAGGCATTTCATAAAATGTCAGTGTTGATCTACAATAGCATTTTGACCACTTTTAATGGCATTTATTTTCCGTCGGAAAAGCCTGCATTTCCTATTGTGTTTAGATGACTAAAGATGACCTTATTCATCTTCTGTAAGTGTTTTCAAGACATTTGTAGAAGAAGAAAAGTACTTAGATAAATAATTTATCATACTTTGATATAAAATGAAGCTCATTTAGATGACAGATCCTTGGACGGGATAGATGCCTTAGATCTACCTCAATGATGCTACTATGTTCATTACCTTTTATTACCTTCTTGATTGATTATTTGATACAACATGATGCTACCAAATCAGTTAGTACATCTAACATATATAAGTTTACTAGTAACAAAGCTTTACATATACTATATATTATATCATATATGATGGTTTTAACAAATTAAAATGCTAAGTGATACAAACCGGGTTAGGTCATGTCACATATTAGGGACATTAGGCTTAATGGGTTGAGTCTGTTATCTTGTGTGCTTTTATAATTTAGTGAGAGTCCTATTAGGTTAGAAATTACTTAATTAACTAATTTCAGATCCGTGCAATTTCAGAAAAATATTCATCTTAGGTCCAAAATTTACAAAACCAATTGGATAAGATTAATGGCGTCCCAATCTACAGCTTTTGTCACGACCCGAAATAGGAATCATGACTGGCCATGCATCTCAATATGCTTGAGATACACGAAGCCTTATTAGTACTTTCTACGTATACGATGGCAAAATAAATAAATAAAATAAAGATCTGCTTTATTAAATTTATTACTAATTGCAATAAATATAAAACAATGTTAATGTTTTATAGTCTCTAAACGAAATAAATAAAATTTCTAATCTAAAGCATAAAATCTAAAATAGCGGAAAAATAAATAGGCGAATCCTAAGTGGAGGTGGAGTCCGGGTACATTTTGTTTAGTCGCCTCGCTGACTATTACCTGAGATAGATAAATAAATACAAAAAAAAGAATCCATGAGCCAACAACTATAGCTCAGTGAGTGGAATCCACTCGAAAACTAAATATATTTTAAATCATATTAATGCTGAATAAAATTAAACTAAAAGCAACAATATCCATAACAATTATACAATAGGCATGCTCTTTAAATAATAACAACGATAACAATAGAGAAATTTACAACTTGTAACCTTGCACGGTTTCAACATAATAACATTTTTTCAATATTTATACCGTCATATGTCTCAATGGGTCTAAACCCTGTTGATCCACATCAACTGAAAGTCACCTCGACATGACGCTCATGACTTTTCTTCATAGCTGATTTGGTTAGAGTCATCAGATGGTATCACTATGTGATCAACACACTCTGTCTTTTCCTCTGACCGTTGAGAGAATTTAGAGTCACCTAGGAAATTTCTTATTTATCCTATGACTGTTCTCTAACCCAGCTAGAGTCACCTAAAAAAGTCACCGTAGCAATCTGATTTAGGACTTTCCCCTAGACTTCCAGATAGACTTGAGTCACCACGAAAAATCACAAGCGATTTATACCATGACTGTTCTCTAAGTCATACCAATACTAGTCTCATTTTTTTTTCACTAAATTTAATATTTGCACAAAGTATGGTGATGCACTGAGTATAATAATTAAATGCACAGAAAATATAACAATTAAATTTTTGCACATACGGATGAAATAAATAGATTTGCACACAGAAAATATAACAATTAAACTTCTGCACATAAGGGTGAAATAAATAACTTGCACATAAAAAATTTACATAATCTGACAAAGGTACGGAATATAATAAAATGAATATGTGAGTGAACCCACTCACCTAAGTCTAGGCAAGACAACCGAAATCTCAAATATCTAGCCCACGTACTAAGAATCACCACCTTTAATAATAAATAATAATAAAAAGTTTAATTTGAATAATATTAATATTTTTAAAATTTAAAAACTTAAAAGAACTAAAATGGGTTAAATTACCCATTGGATTGGGCTGGGCTATTGCTGGTTCGGCCCATTCCAAAAAAGAAATTTAATTAATCGGGTTAGGTCAAGGTCCAGCCCAAAACTAAGTGGATTGGGCTAAGGGCTAACCCGCAGCCCACCCACTTAAGTGGTTTGGTTTGGGTCGGGTCTGTGGATCTGAAATTCAAACCCGAATCGAACTCGAACTTAAAAAGGAAAAAGGGGTTGGCTCGAATTAAACCTAAGCCCAGCCAACCCCCTTCTTCCCTGTCGCAATCGATGCGAGAAAGAGAAGAATCGAGGGGGAGAGTGACCGCCAGCAACCCCTATCGACGGTAGTTCACAACCACTCTCCACCACTCGACTCTCTCTTTCTCTCTCTCTGTGTCATCCTCACGAAGTGGAGGATGAAAAAATCCCTAGACACACGTATGTATCTAAGCACTAGGCAATGATATCGCTCGTTTGCTTAAGTAAAAGTCTGAAGAAATATTAAGAACGAAAGCAGAGATAAACGCCAAAATTTTAACGTGAAAAAACTCAAAACGGAAAAAAAAAACCACGGATCCAAAACCCGGATCAAAACCAATCACTATAATAGTAGCAGTTACAAGACTGACTCATAAAATAACCCATCGATCCAAACGACTTTGTTCCTCTCAGTCTTGATTGCTAGAACCCATGATTCACTACTTCTTGTGATTGAAGTCCAATCTCAGTAGCCCTCGAGATTGATCTTTCGTCTAGATAGCCCTTAAGACGAAAGATTAGATTTTTATAGATGAGTAGAACCTTGTTCGTTGAAGAACCGATGTAGCCTTAAGAAGTCTCCTTCAATAATGCTTCTTCAACTGCCCTAGAGATAGGGCATCACAATCCTTATATATGATCTCCAAGATAGAGCCAAATCCAAGTCTTATCCGTACTCACGAAAATCCAATAAATTGCAAACTTCATAGGTGCGTTCAAACGCGGCCCGGGTGCGTTCGAACGGCCTGACTTAATCTCATTTGCGTTTAAACGGGACCAAGTGTGTTCGAACGCGACAGCTTGAATTCTTCAAGTTGCGTTCGAACGCGTTTGTGAACGCTGCTCTCGGTCTGTGTGAACGCAGTACCCGCATTCGAACGCGTTTGTGAACGCGGCTCTCTGTCTGTGTGAACGCAGTATCCGCGTTCGAACGCGTTTGTGAACGTGGCTCTCTGTCTGTGTGAACGTAGTACCCACGTTTGAACGCGTTTGTAAATGCGGCTCTCTATCTGTGTGAACGCAGTACCCGCGTTCAAACGCGTTTGTGAACGCGGCTCTCTGTCTGTGTGAACGCAGTACCCGCGTTCGAACGCGTTTGTGAATGCACCGCATTCGAACGCGTTTGTGAACGCGGTGTGAACTCAACAGCTTTTATCCAATAACCTTGCAATTCTTCAAACCAGAGATATTCTAGACTTGTGTAAAGCTCATATACATGTAAAAAATATATTTAGAATATTTTGTACACAATTGTCAACAAATAAAAACCTAACAATCTCCCCCTTTGGCAATTTGTGACAAAACACCTAGGTTACAAGATATTACAAAGACTTTGGCAATTGAGCAATCAACAAGTCTAGAATACTTTGCACATCAAGCCCTGCAAATAAACATATACCAATCCAAGATTAAGTGAAAATAACTTGAAATAAATAAACAATCCAAACACAAGTTATCAATGGAGCATAAATTTAAAAGTACTTAAGCAGACAAAGTTCACAGACAAAGTTCACAGTTACTTCAAGCAAAGTTCAAATGTCAAGTAAATTCCCCCTATGTCATACTCCCCCTACACACCTAGACACCTAGACACTAAGACACTCTCCCCCTTTTTGACACAAATGCCAAAGACTGGGAACTCGAAGGAAACTAACGATAAAGAATCGTCAACACGAAGTCGAGGTAGGTGACGAAGGCAACCTTGGTTTCTTGGTAACTGTAGGTGTTTTTAGGCAATCTAGAGAAGGAAAAAAAAATCGCAAGATTCAACATATGCCCAAAGCATACAAAAAAAATAACAAGAAATCCAAAAATTCTAGAAACCATGAAGACCCTAAGTGAAATCCATCTTCCACTAGAAAATGCTAAGTTATCACGTTCAATCGCACAAAAAAATATTAATATATTAAGTTTAACGTGATCAAAACTTGAAACCACACGAAATCAATCAAGATCAATAGACTTTGGAGATGCACTTCTAGAAATTCAAAATAGATTCAAGACATAGAATATGACAATCAAATGAAATAAGTCATACACAGATCAATCAAATCATCAAAAGCATATTATAATCAATTCTAATGCATCACTCAAAATTAAATTAATCTTGATTGATCATAACGATATGCATATGCAAGATGAGCATAGATAACATGAACCAATCTTCTTAAACAAACTTTCCTATATAAACAATGATGCAACACAGTAGTCAAACCGACATAGTATTAAAATTTTACACTTTTCGACTTATTCTCCATAACATAACAGGAATTTTTTCTATACTTTTTTCAATACTGAAACATTTATGTGCAATGATGGCTTTCACACATGAGAAGGTAGCCCTTTTCTTGTAGTACAAATCAACAATGTGCAAGAAGAAATTCACATATGTCATTTTTTTTTAATTTTGCAAATAATGTACTGAGTCAAACTGGACTCTAAACAAGACGGCTTTCACACTAACTCATTGTAGCCTTTTTCATTGATCTTTTATGAACAAATTTTGATGACTAAGCATGAGGTCAAACTGAGCAAATCAAGGTTAATAGTGAGCTATTTAAAAAATAATAATTCATGATATCATGCTCACTCAGGAATACACATACGTTATGAGTGCATTAAGTTTAGTTTCATTATAATAGAAGTCGAGGGAGTGACAAAATCAAAATTGATACAATATACTACAAGATGACAAAATTGACTATAATAACTCATAATCAAGAAAAAAAATCATATTTTTATGTCAAGAGTATATTATTGAATCTAGGAGTGCATCAATTTTTTTTATTTATGACCAAAACTCTCGGCAAATCTAAAACTAAAACCAAAGAAAATTTCAGAGTAAAAGAAAACCTAAAAAAAACGAAACGAAAGAAACTCGCAAACTAAAAAGAACACAAATCCCAATAAAATTAGTCCAAAGCACAAATATCTAAAGAAGTACGAAGATACTCAAATCTCTGTAAATCCAAGGGTTTTGTAAACAAATCACCTAACTGTTTCTCCGTCTCAACATGTTCCAGTGCTATTGTTTTGTCTTCAACTAACTCGCGTATAAAATGATGTCGGATATCAATATATTTTCTCATGTTGTCACAATAAAGCACCATAGTATCTTGTTCAATGCCATAATCCTTGACCATCTATTTCATCCATAATAACTGAGAACAACAACTCCCTATTGCAATGTACTCGGCCTCCACAGTAGATAAAGATATCGAGTTTTGTTTCTTACTGTGTCAAGCAACCAGATTGTTTCCAACATAAAAACATCCATCTGAAGTACTTTTTCTATCATCACATGAACCTGCCTAATCAGAATCCGTGTATCCCAATATGATAGCACCCGAGTCATAAGTAAACCAGATACCTAAATCAACTGTGCCACTGACATATTTTATGATACGTTTCACAGCAAACAAATGTGACTCCTTAGGTTCAGACTGAAACCTAGCACACACACCGACACTAAATGCAATGTCAGGTCTACTAGTAGTTAAGTATAAAAGACTACCAATCATGCTCGTATACAGCGTCTGATCAACACTTTTTCCTGACATGTCATTACCTAATTTGGTAGTTGTACTCATAGGAGTTCTAGCATGTTTTGTATTTTCTAAACCAAATTTAGTCACAAGATCCTTAGCATACTTGGTTTGAGCGATAAAAATCCCCCTCTCCAATTGAGTAATTTGAAGCCCTAAAAAGAACTTCAACTCACCCATCATGATCATCTCAAAATGACTGTGCATGAGATCTGCAAACTCCTTAGCTAATAATTGACTCGTCGCCCCGAAAACAATGTCATCCACATATATTTGTGCCATAACTAAACTCTTATTTTCATATCTAATAAATAATGTCTTGTCCACTCCCCCTCGAGTGAACCCCGCATCCACTAAAAAAGTGGTCAACTTCTCATACCAAGCTCTTGGAGCTTGTTTTAGCCCGTAAAGAGCCTTTTTCAATTTAAAAACATGAGAAGGAAATTTTTTATCTTCGAAACCCTTAGGTTGTTCCACATAAACATCTTCATTCAGGATACCATTCAAGAAAGCAATTTTAACATCCATTTGAAACAATTTAAATTTTAAATGACAAGCAATGGTAAGCAGTATATGAATAGACTCTAATCTAGCAACAGGAGCAAATGTCTCATCAAAATCTATACCCTCAACCTGAGTGTATCCCTGTGCTACTAGTCTGGCTTTATTTTGAACTATATTGCCATGTTCATCACTCTTATTCTTGTAAATCCATTTTGTCCTAATGACGTTCACATTCTTAGGTCTAAAAACTAAATACCAAACATCATTCCTAGAAAATTGCTCTAATTCCTCATGCATAGCATTAACCCAAGAATCGTCTAACAATGTTTCCTTCACATTTTTAGGTTCAAAAGAAGATGTATAACAAGTAAATGATACCTCACTTTGGATTTGTTGTCTTGTCTTAATTGGTTCATTCACGTCTCCGATCACTTGTGACAGTGGATGATTTGATTTCACTCTGGCAGATGGTTCCTGTACGTTGTAGTCATTTTTGTTCATTTCAACTATGTCATCGTCATGATTCTCAGTTTCCAGATCAAGCTCCTTTCATATTTCTTCGTAATATGTATCTGCAGAAACAGAAATAGGAGTAGCTCCAGTTAAGTCAGTCGTGGATTCATCTATCATAACATTAGCAGATTCCATAACAGTAGAAGTGTCAAGATTAAATACTCTGTAGGCTCTACTATTATTCGAATACCCCAAGAAGATGCCTTCGCTACTTCTAGTGTCAAATTTAGTCAAATATTCTCGATCACGCAAGATATAACATTTACTACCAAAAACTCAAAAATATTTAACACTAGGTTTCTTATCTTTCCAGATTTCATAAGCAGTCATTTTTGTACCTGGTCTTAGATAAACACGATTTATCACATGTACCGCTGTATTGACCGCCTTTGCCCAAAACCTTTGAGTAACCTTTTTAGCGTGAAGCATAACCCTAGCCATTTCCTACACAACTCGATTTTTTCTTTCAACAATCTCGTTTTGTTGTGGAGTTATAGGAGTTGAAAACTCATGTTGAATACCAAGAGAATCGCAAAATATAGAAAAATTTTCATTTTCAAATTCTCTACCATGATCAGAACGAATCCTAACTAGGGTTGTAGATTTTTCATTCTGCAATCTTAAGCATAGTGATTTAAAAACTTCAAAGGTTTCAGACTTCTCATGTAGAAAGGCAACCCAAGTATATCTAGAGTAATCATCGACCATTAAGAATATATAGCGTTTACCTCCAAGACTTTCCGTTTTTGTTGGACCCATCAAGTCCATGTGAACTAATTGTAGCACACGGTTAGTGGTAGCTGCATTTACCTTCTTGTGTGAGATACGAATTTATTTTCCAATTTGACACGAACCGTACACTCTTTTTGACATTTCTTTCATCTTAGGTATTCCTCTTACCACTTCATGTTTGGACAGAGTAAATAATTCCTTGTGATTCACATGTCCAAGACGTTGATGCCAAAGATCTGCAATGTCGAAAGAGGCACTGTTACATTTTAGTTTATGTAAAGTTCCAACGACATAGTAATTATCAGATGTTCTAGATCCATAACATATAACATTACCATCATGATCTAGAATAGTACAATCATTTTTGGAGAATTTTACCTCAAAATCTTCATCACAAAATTGACTGATGCTCAGTAGATTTGCTTTCAAGCCCTTAACATAAAGAACATTTTTGAGACTAGGAATCCCTAGAGTACTTACCTTTCCTTTACCTATTACTTTTAATGAATTACCATCTCCGAATGTTACAACTCCCCCTTCATGTTTTTCAAGATTAGAAAATAACGACTTGTCACCCGACATATGTCTTGAACAGCCACTATCTAAATACCACAAATCAGAATTTAAAGCTTTCAAGGCTGTATGCACAACATAACATTTCAAATCACTTTTCTTGACCCATATGGCCTTTGTTTTCATCCCATAAATGAAAGCAGTTCTAGGTTTTTGCAAAAATTTGCAAAGAGGTCGAATATGCCCTAGAATGCCACAATGATAGCATGTCGGAACAAACCTTTTTCTACTCACCTTTTGTCGAGGAGTGTGACTAGAGTTTACCTTTGGTATTGTCGAAGATTCACCAGTTTGTAGATTCAACTTCAGTTTAGAAGGATTCATCCAAGATTGCTTTAAAAATGCGATTGATGGCTTTAGGTATTCTTCCTTTTGTATACCTGCAGAAACAAAAATAGTTTTATTATTATTTGAATTACTAGTGTATCCAACACCATACCTGTCTTTTCTAGAGATCTGAGCTTTTAAAATCTCGTCCAGTTTGTTCTTCTATTTTAGAAATGTAACTTCCTTATGCAATTGCTCTAGTTCAATTTCATCAGCCTTCATTTTATTTTTCGTATTATCAAGTTGTTCAGAAAGGTCATTGACACGTTCAAGCTCCAATTTGTACTTCTCCTCAAATTGAATTCTTTCTGGTTCAATTACCTTGAGTCGTTGAAATAGTCTAAGATTGCTTTTCTTGAGTTTAAATGATTCTAGGTACAAGTCATTATATGCCTTTTGAATTTCAGATTCATCTTCCTCAGCTGGTAACATATCAAAATCATCTGTACTATCAGTATCAACAACAGAGTCAATATTAAGTAGAGAAGAGGTAAAAGCTACAAAGTTTTCTTCGTCTTTTTCAGAATCAACATTAGATTCATCTGAGTCATCCCAAGTAACTTTCATAGCTTTGCCCTTCCTCTTAAGACGATTAGGGCATTCTTGTGCGATGTGTCCAAAACCAGAACATTCAAAACATTGAACTTTATTCTCAGAACTCTTATTTTTCTGTTTGACATTGTTGTTGGTACCACCTGTATTTAAACTCACAGTATTCTTCTTTTTCACAAAGGCTTTGCTTTTCTCAAGTTTTTCAGCATTCAACTTGTTTGGCTTCCGAAAGAATTTATTAAACTTTTTGACAAACATAGTCAACATCTCAACATCTAAATCACCTTCATCATCAGACTCCTCTAAATTTTGTTCAACTGAGGATAGGGCCATCCCTTTGGATTTTCTTGGTTTTGAAAGACTGGACTCAAATGTTTGTAGTTTTCATACCAATTGTTCAACTTTCATAGAGTCGCTGTCCTTACTTTCCTCAACAACTGTAACTTTTGCCTGAAACCTTTTTGGAAGAGACCTAAGGATCTTACGGATAATTCTGTTTTCAAGAATTTTCTCTCCTAGGTTGAAACTGGAGTTGACTATATCACTCAGCTTTGGATAGAACTTATCAAATGTTTCATTCTCTTCCATACGTAGGGTTTCAAAACTAGTAGTCAACCTCTGAAGTTTTGAAAGTTTTACAGTCATAGTTCCTTCATGAGTTGATTCTAAGATCGTCCAGGCTTCTCTTGCTATTTCACAAGTAGAAATTCTTCTAAATTCTTCCGAGGAAACACAACTAAAAATTGCATTTATTGCTTTGCTATTCCAGCCAACTTTTTCATAATCTGTCTTATCCCATGACTCAATCGGTTTCTCAATAAACTCATCATTCACCATGTACATTGGTGGACTCCAACCGTTCACAATAGCCATCCATACTCGCTCATCTATAGACTTTAAATAAGCTCTCATCCTAGCTTTCCAATATCCATAATTTGATCCATCTAGAATAGGAGGTCTAATATATGATGATCCATCTCTATGAAAATCCATGACTATATGATCTCTCTCAAAGGGTGAGAGAACCTGCTCTGATACCAATTGAAAAAATCCCTAGACACACGTATGTATCTAAACACTAGGCAATGATATCGCTCGTTTGCTTAAGTAAAAGTCCGAAGAAATATTAAGAACGAAAGCAGAGATAAACGCCAAGATTTTAACGTGAAATAACCCAAAACGGGAAAAAAAACCACGGATCCAAAACCCGGATCAAAACCAATCACTATGATAGTAGCAGTTACAAGACTGACTCACAAAACAACCCGTCGATCCAAACGACTTTGTTCCTCTCAGTCTTGATTGCTAGAACCCACGATTCACTACTTCTTGTGATTGAAGTCCAATCTCAGTAGCCCTTGAGATTGATCTTTCGTCTAGATAGCCCTTAAGACGAAATATTAGATTCTTGTAGATGAGTAGAACCTTGTTCGTTGAAGAACCGATATAGCCTTAAGAAGTCTCCTTCAATAATGCTTCTTCAACTGCCCTAGAGATAGGGCATCACAATCCTTATATATGATCTCCAAGATAGAGCCAAATCCAAGTCTTATCCGTACTCACGAAAATCCAATAAATTGCAAACTTCATAGGTGCGTTCGAACGCGGCCCGGGTGCGTTCGAACGACCTTAATCTCAGGTGCGTTCGAACGGGACCAAGTGCGTTCGAACGCGACAGCTTGAATTCTTCAGGTTGCATTCGAACGCGTTTGTGAACGCTGCTCTCGGTCTATGTGAACGTAGTACCCGCGTTCGAACGCGTTTGGGAACGCGGCTCTCTGTCTGTATGAACGCAGTACCCGCGTTCGAACGCGTTTGTGAACGCGGCTCTCTGTCTGTGTGAACGTAGTACCCACGTTCGAATGCGTTTGTGAATGCGGCTCTCTGTCTGTGTGAACGCAGTATCCGCGTTCGAACGCGTTTGTGAACGCACCGCGTTCGAACGCGGTGTGAACTCAATAGCTTTTATTCAATAACCTTGTAATTCTTCAAACTAGAGATATTCTAGACTTGTGTAAAGCTCATATATATGTAAAGAATACACTTAGAATATTTTGTACACAATTGCTAACAAATAAAAACCTAACAGAGGAGAACCCACCACCGACGATCGACTCCAAAGCTGATGACGACTAGAGCCACGAGGGCTCTTGAGCACGAGCACAGCATCCCGAAGTCACTGGCCAGCGAGAGTTGCCGGCGAAGCCGAAATCGCCCAAATTAGGTATTTCTAATTTACTTTATTAATTTAAAATTAAACTTGAGGGGTGGGAGAGGGCTTACCAACGAGTCACATGGTGGTCTCTGTTGGCTCCGGCGGCGCTCCGACAGGCCGATTCCACGGCGTGACTCCGACGGTGAAAAAAGAAAGAAAACGAAGGAGGAGAAGAAGAAGAAAAGGAAAAAGGAGGCTAGGGGGGTTGAGGAGAGAGAGAGAATTAGGGTTTTTATTTATAGGGCAAAGATCCAAATCTGAAACAGATTTGGATTCGGTCAATCTGTTGCGCCTCGTCGCATGCCGGAGAGGGAGAGGAGAGGGGCTGCACATGCACCCACTTCTCTCAACCCCTAATTAATTTTTTTTTTGGTTATTACAGCTTTCATATTCAAAGTTTATCCAGATTTGTAATTTATCTATGCAAGAACAAAGAGAAAACCCGATGCCAAGTTTATTTTGTATTTCTAGATGTGTTTTCTTTGTACTTGGTCTCTTTAGGGCCTTTACAATGTGGGTTGATACAACCCAATTAACTAGGTCGCACCTTAATAGCCTTTAATGGCTGGATTTATGCAAATATTGATCTTTCTTTTTAATGGATATTTGAGTGAGAAGGTTGAAAGAGAGGTAGAGGATATAGAAGAGGGGGACGAGAAGTTAAGAGAGATCGAACTAATAGAGATATGGCACTATTGGCAAGGATGGAGGAGGAAAGAGAGCCAACGGCTAGAGATAGAGTTGAGAGAGAGATAGGGTGACAATGCTTTAATAATCAAATAAAGATCAAATTAGGGTTTCCTTCATAGAAACCCTTCACATAATTATAGAGGCTAACTCTAGACCGACTGAGATAAGGACTAAATCAATTAATATAACCCAACTAGCTCGAATCAAACTCGGGTTAACCATACATCTCATGACTCGACTAAAATAATTAATCTACTTGACTAGACTAGACTCAATTAACCTATTAACAAGTTGAGCTCATATTTAGCAAGTACTTGAGTTTATGGCTCAACTAACAAGGCAAGCTATCCAAAAGAATGCAAATAAATAACTAGATAAATAAGCTTAACCCTCTTAGCCCAATGTGCCATGAATGGATCCAATCCGACTGAGTTATATCACTTCACTATGCTTCCGTTCACCTTGACCTCAAGGTGTCGCATTTGGATAGCAGTCCATGTAATCAGATTCGGTTATCCAAGTCACCTTGTCCAGGGTACACTCACACCACTCAAAAACTCAATCACTAACCTGCCATGGACTCAAGTGTGTTGCCTAGCTAGGATCCGAGATGGAACATAGGTACTTGGTTCAACTTTGGGCTTGGCTAGATCAGCCCCTATCACCTTCGATGGAACGGCTCCAATCGGCTCGGTAGAAGGAACTTGAGCCTTAAGGCTCGAGACATGGAAAACTGAGTGAATCCGCACCTCCTTGGATATGTCTAGTCGATACACCATGGGTCCTATCTGCTCGATCACCTGGTATGGTCCAAATCATTTTAGAGCCAATTTCTAATTAAGGATGGGTCTAACCAAGCTCTGTTGATATGGTTGGAGCTTGACATAGACCTAATCCCCAACACAAATGTCCTCTCTTGGTGCTTTTGATCATAGACTTGCTTCATTTGATTTTAGGCAGCAGCTAGGTGCAATTTGATTCTCCTTAGCACTTCATCTCGGTCTTGCAGGATCACATCCACCTTGGTTCGGTCGATTCGTGTCGACGGCAAGTAGGTGCACAATGTCGGAGGTGATTGGCCAAAGATGGCTTCGAACGGGGTCATGCCAATGGTCAAGTAGGAGGTTGTATTATATAATCATTCAGCCCATAGTAAATAAGACAGCCATTATCACAGTTGCTCGCACACAAAGCATCGCAAGTATTGCTCCATGCAACAGTTCAACACTTCGGATTGGTCGTCCATTCGAGGGTGATATGCTGAACATACGAAAGTGCGTCCCTTGGAGAGCAAATAATTCTTACCAAAATATACTTAGAAAAAATAGGATCATGATCTAGAACGATCAATTTTGTCATACCATGCATTTTGGCCACATCACGCACATAAATCTTTGCAACTTTCTTTGTATTGTACGAGGTGTGCTAATGTCGAAAAGTGTGCATATTTGTTGAAACGGTCCACCACCACCATGGTCACCAAATGACCTCTGGTCTTGGGTAGACCATCGATAAAGCCCATCGCTACGTCCTCCTAAACTCGCTCAGGAATCGGTAGCGGTTGAAGCAACCCGGCGGGTTTCGCTGATTCAATCTTTGCTCTTTGGCACACCTTGCAAGTTCAAATGTAGCCCTATACATCCTTCTTCATTCTAGCCCATATGCAGCTTTGGTTCATTTATTTGTGGGTGCATAACATCCCTTCATGATCGGTTATATGTGCGTCGTAAAAGTGGTGCACCAACTCCATACGCAAGCATGGATTATGGCGAGCATCTCCCTTCTGTAGATGGAAAACAATTTGGAACGCTCCAAAATGGCCTTGCTCATGTAAGCGACGAGTCTCCTCTTGCATCAAAATAACACTAATGCCAACTTTCGACTTGTCCCACTCAATAGTAAATAGTTTAGTGAAATTAGCCAAAGCTAGGACTAGGACTGAGGTCACAACTTTTTTCATGCTTCTGTTACGATCCTTCCTCGGCTATAGGCTCTGATACCAGATTGATACGAACCCTCTTTTGGTGCTATGGCTCTGATTCAAGATTAATACGATCTTGCACGGAACTTTGAGATCAGATCCCGAAATATCCCGCCGTTGGATCGCTGTGAAATTTTGATATGTTGTAGGCCCGGAAAAGAGCTTTCCAACGGATCTAGTTTCAGGCGAATCGGAGATGGGGATCTCGAAATATCGTTCGTTTAGTGGACGAACGTCAGGATACTCTGTTTTGGATTCCGTGGATGAAGGCACGAAATCCTAGGTAATGGTGGATTGTGGAGGGCCGGTGTTGATGGGGTGGCACCGGTGTAAAAGTGATGGTGGAAGGGTTATGGATGATGGAAAGGTTAGGGATAGCGATGGATAAATTGGAAGAAGGGGGAGAAGAGGGCCACTCCTAAGGGACTAGGGTGATTGGCCTGTCGAGGGAGATTAGAAGCGGCGTCGCCGGGGAGATTGAGGGAACGAGAGCGAAGAAGATGAAGGAGGCAAGGCAAACTCAATTCTCAATAATCAATAATAATTTTGGTTGCCCTACACATACTTTTATAGGCTAACCAACAACTCAATCTTATCCTAAAACACAATCTTATCCTAAAACTCAATCTTATCCTAAAACTCAATCTTATCCTAAAACTCAATCTTATCCTAAGGTAAATCCAAGCTTGAGACGATGTCGGTGAAGTCCGAATCGTATCAATCCACCACGCTTCCGCAACCTTGTCCTCAAGGTTTGAAATTTGGGAAGCGATCCATGATGTCTGCCTCTAGCTCCCATGTAGACTCGTCAGTAGGTTTGCCCAACCACTCAATCAGCACTTCAGTCTCTAATCTGGATCCTTGGCGTCTTCTCCTACGACTTAGGACTCGAACCGGCTCATTGGAGCCATCTTCCTCCATTGGTTCGGGTAAGGTCGAACCCACTACATGGTTAGGCCCGATCTGGGCCTTCAATGCCGAGACATGGAAGACGGGATGTATCCTGGTTCCTTCAGGTAGGTCCAATCGGTAAGCTACTGGACCGATTCGTTGTAGCACTCGGTACGGACCATAGTACTTGTATCCCAACTTTTGGTTCAAAATTGGCCTCAATGTGGATTGTCGATACGGTTGAGCTCGAACGAACACCAATTGATCCACCTCAAATTCTCGCTCACGTCTGCCTTTGTCATGCGTTTGCTTCATGCGGTTTTGTGCTGTGGCTAGGTGAGTCTTGAGCCGTCTCAATGTTTCATCTCGATCAGCAAGCTCCAAGTCAAGCTCAGTCCTATCCGTCGCCGCGAGTCTATCGTAGGCACGCAAGACAGGGGGAGTGCGCCCATAAACCGCCTCAAATGGGGTCATGCCAATGCTTGAGTGATGAGCGGTATTGTATGACCACTCAGCCCAGGGAAGAAATTTGACCCAATCCTTTGGTCGATCCGCCACAAAGCATCGCAAGTATTGCTCTAGTCCACGATTCACCACCTCGGTTTGGCCATCCGTCTCGGGGTGATATGCTGAACTAAGATTGATTTGAGTCCCTTGCAATCTGAAGAACTCGGACCAAAACTCACTTATGAAGATGCGATCCCGGTCTGACACGATAGTCCTAGGCATCCCATGCAAGCGTGCCACTTCCCGAACAAAAATTTCAGCAACCCTTTTTGCTGAAAACGGGTGAGACAATGTTATGAAATGTGCATACTTGCTCAATCTATCCACCACAACAAACACCACCGATTGTCCTCGAACCTCCGGCAGCCCCTCAATGAAGTCCATGGAGATATCCTCCCAAATACGCTCTGGTATAGGTAGTGGTTGCAGTAGCCCGCTAGGCTTGAGTGCCTCTGATTTGGTTCGTTGGCAGATTTGACATTCACGCACATACTTCTTCACGTCCGTCTTCATCCCAGTCCAAGTACAGTTTTGGGCCAGCCGCTTGTAAGTACGTAATACCCCTTCATGACCTGCTATAGGAGTATCATGGAAGTGTGCCATCAATAGCCTCCGTAGCTCTTCGTTTCGGGGTACCTTGATTCGCCCGTGCTCTAGTACTAACCCATTGCGCTCCTCGTGCTCGGGGTTGCTTGAGGGGTTCGCTCTCAACTCCTCCATGAGTCGGACCAGATCACTATCCTCTGCACTGGCTCTTCGTAGATCTGAAAAGAAAGGAAAAGTGGGTGCCGAGAAAGAAGCGAGCTCCCTTTCTTTTGAAAGTTCAAGCAGCGGTTTACTTCCATCCAACAACACTCTCTGATCATCTCTCCAAAAGGTCAATGTGAGGCTTATAAAATCAAAGGTCACGGGCCCCAAGCTCCGAAGCCATTGGGTCCCCAAAACAATATCGGCACCTTGCAAGGCCAACGGATAAAGATCCAATGTGAAAGTTTGGCCTTGCACCTTCAATTCTGCACCTCCACAAATAGAATCTGCTCGCAAAGTGGTGCCATCTCCAATAGTCACATCGAACCCTTCCGTGGGTTCCGACTCGAGCCCAATCTTCCTAAGGAGCCTCTTGTCAATGAAGTTGTGGGTGGACCCGGTGTCAATCAAGATTCTCACTGTGGTCTTCTTGACTACTCCGTTCACCCGCAATGTCTTTGGCGCAGCTGTCCCCGAATAGGCGTGGAGGGAGATTTTGGCCATCGTGTCCTCCGCGTGATGTTGCTCCTCAACTTCTTCTCCTCGATGTCCAGCCACATCTGCACTTTCAGCTGCCATGGGTGGAAGATCGTGGCCTTCTCCTTTGAGTGGTAGCTTGGCAGGGAGCTGCAACGTCATCGCTGGTGATGAAGCTGTCGTGGTCGACTGTCGATTGACCGAGGAGAATGGTAGAAGATCGCTGGAGGCCATATGCGATTTCTTCTTAGTTGCCGACTCACTATGGTTGCAAAGGGAGCTAGTGAAAGGCGGCCCAAGTGTCGAAATTCGCGATTTCGGATCATCTCCTTCACCACTGATGAGGATTCCTGATGAGGGATATCCAGCGACCAGGTGTGGCGTAGCCAGCACTTCGCGATTTGTCGACAAGGTCTCCGGTGCATGGGAAGATGTGGAGGTTCCGAGGGCTGCTACAATGGTTGCGGATCTCATTGTAGTTGGTGGCAGTTCGTTGCGGCTGACCATAGGTCGAGGTGTAGAATCTCGCTCTTGCTGGATAGCCGAACTTTCCCCTATTTTTGTGATGAACGGGGAGGCCATGGAGGATGTTGGGTATGTTGTGGAGGGTTCCCAATGCTGTCTTGTGATTGCCTTGCTTGTTGAAAAAGGTTTCGTCCATGCCCGTATTTCCTGCATCATCTCCGTCATTATTTGCTTGTTGATGGCAATCTGTTTGGAAATAGACCCCAACATGGATAGAACGCTAGGTTCTTCCGTATTCCTATTAGATCGAGTGATCGTCATTGGAAGCGCTTGTTCGAGGAACGGTGGCTCTGATACCAGATTGTTACGATCCTTCCTCGGCTATAGGCTCTGATACCAGATTGATACGAACCCTCTTTTGGTGCTATGGCTCTGATTCAAGATTAATACGATCTTGCACGGAACTTTGAGATCAGATCCCGAAATATCCCGCCGTTGGATCGCTGTGAAATTTTGATATGTTGTAGGCCCGGAAAAGAGCTTTCCAACGGATCTAGTTTCAGGCGAATCGGAGATGGGGATCTCGAAATATCGTTCGTTTAGTGGACGAACGTCAGGATACTCTGTTTTGGATTCCGTGGATGAAGGCACGAAATCCTAGGTAATGGTGGATTGTGGAGGGCCGGTGTTGATGGGGTGGCACCGGTGTAAAAGTGATGGTGGAAGGGTTATGGATGATGGAAAGGTTAGGGATAGCGATGGATAAATTGGAAGAAGGGGGAGAAGAGGGCCACTCCTAAGGGACTAGGGTGATTGGCCTGTCGAGGGAGATTAGAAGCGGCGTCGCCGGGGAGATTGAGGGAACGAGAGCGAAGAAGATGAAGGAGGCAAGGCAAACTCAATTCTCAATAATCAATAATAATTTTGGTTGCCCTACACATACTTTTATAGGCTAACCAACAACTCAATCTTATCCTAAAACACAATCTTATCCTAAAACTCAATCTTATCCTAAAACTCAATCTTATCCTAAAACTCAATCTTATCCTAAGGTAAATCCAAGCTTGAGACGATGTCGGTGAAGTCCGAATCGTATCAGCTTCAAATGTAGCCCTTGCCTTATCCATCTATGTGAATGCACTCTTCTGCAGTAGGTCATGAGGGAGGCGCAATCCTGCCATAGTTTGCCACAAACCGAAGGTAGTAGCTTGATAAACCAAGGAAGCAGCGTAGCTCCTCATCATCTTGGGTAGCAACCACTCCACCATAGTTAGGATCTTTTTAGGATTAGCTCCATGCCTTCTTTAGATATAATGTGGCCTAGGTAGTAAACCCTTCATTGCCTCCACGAGCACTTGGAAGCCTTGTCCTTCAAATGGTGTTGCTATGTGCGTAGAAACATCAGCATAAAAGATTAATTATACCAGCGTTTCTTAGAAACACAGGAAGACATTTAAATAAATTAGCTCCTACAACACATTTGCTACAGGATCGGAGGATCCACGATTTCCAAATATAATTTGGAATCAATCTCAGTCGTTATTTATTTTAGAATCAATTGATCCAAATCAATCAGAGATCGCGTAGGCAACCAATATATCCCAAATCTTGGGATATATCTTCAATTCCCAATTACTCATCATCTTCCTCAACAATTCTTCAACCTAGCCACCACGACAACCTTAGCCGATCCCATCTCTCGTCGATCGCACCCCTCGTCGGTCACACCCCTTGCCAGTCGTAGCCTTCCATTCTATCGTAGCCCTCGCCAGTCACAACCGTCACTAGTCGCAGCTGTCATGGTCCAAAGCCCTAATCTTGGGATATGGTGGATGAGTGGCTAGATGGAGGATGATTATGGAGGATTAGGGTCGAATGGTGGAGATAGAATGGCTATGGATGGTAGATAGAATCTTGTGGAAGGGGATAGGGAAGATATGGAAGGATAGTTAAGGAAATCTAGGTAAGAATTTGAAATAGATGAAGATTTAGATCTGATTTGGATCTCAATACAGCCGTACATTATGGGCTAATTTATCGATGATCTAACTATTGGATACTTATCATATTTGGATGGAAGATAGATCTCTGAGTTAGATTTTCAGAATGGGGTTGTGGGTTTTGGGGCGAAATGTAGATTTTCAAACATCAAAGTTTCTCCAAATCCAACACTAGATCAGAACAGATTTGGAGGCAAATATTTTGAGATAAATTTTGATCGATCTAACCATCTAAAAGATCTAATATTTTGATAGGTTGTTTCCTTGGGAGTCAGGCATCCAACACAATCCGAATCATGTCGACCGGATGAGATGAGTAGATCAAGAGTTATTATGCAAATACTGACTAAAGGTCAGATGGTTGCAAGATGAATGTGAAAGGTGGAAGCTAAGAATCGACGAGATGGAGGTCATCGACAAATGGTGGAAGGCCTATAGGTGTGGAGAAGACCTTAGGACGTGGAGGAGGTGAATGGGATGGTTTGGGCTAGATCGGGGTGCTGCACATGGTAGAGAAGATGAGGGAGGAGGGAATTATCTCTCAGGGTCGAGAGGGAACAACTAGTCGAATAGAGGGGAGAGGGATAATACCATGATGAGCCAAGTCCAAGACTAATAAAAGGGGAAGAAGTGGGCTTAAGTTAGAAGTTTCATAATAATTCATTCATAATGCTACAAGTGAAGACCAACCCTTCTATTTATAGGAGAGAGATATAAGTGGGCTTAGCCCATTTCCCAATGTGAGACTAAACTAAAGTAAATGCAATAAGTAAGTAAGCAAATAGAGTGGATAAACGTATTGAGCCTAGCCCAATACCCTTTGAGTAGACCAACTTGGCCTATGGCCCATCCTCTAGACTGACCTAGCTCAACCCGGATCATAACAATTATGTAAAACTTTTTTCTCTTATATGTACGACATTTCACTAATATATATGATTTTCATTTTATTTATGAGTGTGGTATATGTTAATTTTTTTTATAGAGTGGAAAAGAAGTATACTTGTTATCTATTGGAAAACCTCATCGTCTAGTAACAAAAAGAATTTTATTTAGCACAAACCCAGATATGGTTATAGGTGGAGAATGGTTAGGACAACAATTTTGGGAGGTCTATATTGAAGTAGCAATCATGGCCAATGAAAACTTAATTCGCATTATAGGAAAGTTAAAAAAAAGTGGGTGATGTTATAGGACAAACAATTTCTTGGCCTGTCATATCTACCATGTGTGGTTACTTGTTTTATCTATTCTTTAATTGTATAAGTTTTTTATGTGCAAATTTATAACTGATCATATGCCATATTTTTTTTCTACAGATCAAACAAGCAAGTAAATGAAGTAGAATAATGTTGTAGATCTCAAGCGTTTGGTTTTCTAATATGATTGGATATATATGTCTTATTTGGGAAGACAATTCTATTATATTTCTATTTAAAGTGAAAATTATAATTATGAAATATTGACTGTTGAAGGTGATACATTTTTTTTCTGTATTGAACATATATGTCTTCTTTTGAAGACAAACTTTGTTATGCTTTATTAAATTATTGAAATTTAATGAAGAGATTAACTAGTTATTTTGCTATTCTTTTGGATATTTTGTTGATCTAGCAAATTATTTGAAGTATCAGTTCTAATATCTTTATTTTTATAATTTATTAAATATTTTTCTATTCGTGTGATTATATGTCGGTCGACTAAGCAACATATGCCGACGTTTATATATATCGGCATATAAACCTTCTGTGTCATATAAGCATGATGTGAAAAGTACTTTTACCGACGTTTACTAAACATCGACCAATAATGTTGTTGGCGTACCTAAATGTCGAAATATAAACATTTTTGCAACATATAAATATGTTGGCTAAAATTATATTTCTGATGTTTCGTAAATACTGGTACATTTATTTTGCTTGGCATGTATCTAAACGCTAGAACATATAGTTTTCCTAGTATTTATAAATGTTGGTCATCCAACTTAAATCGATTTAATTAATTGATAGTAAAAATATTAGCTAGTGTTTATAATTGTTGGCTAAAATATTTATCTTGGTGACTATTTATGCTAGTTAACATATTTATTGTGACATTTCAACTATCATAACATTAGTTACCAGCGGTGTGTATAAGCGCCAACCAAGAGATTTTGCCTAACATTGATAATTAAGCTGGCATAAACCTTTACCAACTAGAGCATAAATAGCATTTGCATATACGCTACTAAAACGTTTACCTGGCGTTTAAATAGTTTGCTGCGGCATATAAAAACGCCAGCATAAGCCTATTTTGGCATAGTAATGGTGCAAGTGTTCCTCCCATGTACAACTGTAAACCAAGATATCATCAAAGAATATCAGTAGATATTGCCTCAAATGAGGCATAAAAATTATCATTCATTAAGCTCTAAAAAGTGGCCATAGTATTGGTATGACCGAAGGGCATAACAAAAAAATCATAGTGCCCGTCTTAAGTTTGAAACGCCGTCTTGTGCACATCAGGTAGCTCCACTCTAATTTGATGGTACCTTGTCGTCAAGTTAAGCTTTAAAAAGTAGCATGCACCCACCAATTCTTTCAACAACTCTTCCATCACTAGTATGGTATACTATTAAGATCTGGAATCCAAAGATCGACCACGGAACAATTCCTTAAGATATAAATTTATTGTAGAAAATAGTCCGTGCAACTGTGAAAAAATATTTGTCCGATATTCTCCGGTAATCAAAAAATTATGAAACCAATTAGGGTGGATCTGTATCTTCCTGATTTACAACTTTCGTATTTACGCTCTTCGCAGATTCTAACTATAGCATAGACAAAAATATGGAATAACGTAGGTGATGGTGGTGATGACGGGTGGAGTGGATGTTAGGGTTATGGATGGGTATGGAGATGAGGGTGAATTGTGGAAGTGATTAAGGGAAGTAGACAAAGGAAAAGAAGTTGTCGAGATCCCAATGAAGAGGGGTGACTCGACAGACGAGAGATTAGAAGCGAGAAGAAACCTTGTCAACGATAGATGTGGAAGGATGGTGAAGAAGGAGGAGGGAGAACTCTAGAGAGAAGATAGGAGGCAAGAAATCAATCATCCAATAACATAATGAAGTTGGCTGCCATCCACATATATCATTTATAAGGCCTTGAATGGTAGCTGGAGCATTGGTGAGACGAAAAGACATCACTCGGAACTCGTAATGCCCGTCCGGAGTTCGAAATGTAATTTTGTGCACATCAAGGTACTACCTTTCATGGCATGCTATGGGAGTATCATGGAAGTGTGCTATCAATAGTCTTCGTAGCTCTTCAACCCCGAGTACCTTGATCCGCCCGCGCTCGAGTACTAACCCATCGCGCTCCTCGTGCTTGGGGTAGCTTGATGGGTTTGCGTTCGAATGTAAATTTCGCACTCTCTGGATGTGCGAACCTGATGTAGGCGTTCACAAGCATGTTCGAACGCACTCCAACCTCATTCGAACGCGACATATAGAAAACTTATTTTTTTTAAGAATTAAACACTAAAACAAGAAACAAAGACCTGCGTTTGACACTAAAACAAGAATGACTGCATTGCGTTCGCACATACAGAGAATGCAAAATGTGCGTTCGAATACAATCGGGAGTGTTCGAACACGGTCGGTGAAAATCTACTATTTTAGGGTTAATAATTACCATTTTTGAATTGTTTGGTTAGCCTCTAAAGGTGTGGATGGCAACCATGGAATCATTATTGAATGAATTGAGTTTTGCCTTGTCTCTTTCGTCTTCTTCTCTCCCGTTCTCTCGTTCCTCAGTGTCGCCTCTTCTAGCCTCCCTCGACCGGCCAATCACCCTAGTCCCTTAGAGGTGGCCCACTCCTGCCCTTCTTCCAATCTATCTCACTTTGCCCTAACCCTTCCATCACCCATAACCCTTCCATCTCCATGTACTCACCGGTGCCACCCCATTAACACCAGTCCACCTACCTTCACCAACACTAAGGATCTCGTACCTCTATCCATGGATCCTAAGACAAACTCCCTGACATTCATCCACTAATCGGACGATATCTTGAGATCCCACTGTCCAATTCACCTGAGACTTGATTTTTTGGAAATTTCATTTCCGGGACTACAGCATATCAAAATTTTACATCGATCTGATAGCTGAATATTTCGAGATCTATTTTCAAAGTTCTGTGTTAGATCCTGCCCAGATCTGAAAATAGGAAAAGATCGAGCCTTGGCCAAAAGGGGAGATCGTATCAAGTTGGTATCAGAGCCATCATTTCTCGGGCACGCGCTTCCGATAATAACCACCAGAGCTATAGCTGCACGGCAAAATGAGAAGGAAGAGATCTCCCCAATAGAGGAGAGGGAGATGGTTGCGGGGATTTCGACCCACGGAACCGCCTGACCAAATCTGAATACGGAAGAGCCTAGCATTCAAGCCATGTTTGGGTCTCTTTTCGAACAAATGGCCATCCACAACCGGATGATGATGGAGATGATGCAGGAAATATGGGCGTGGCCGAAACCTTCTTCAACAAGCATGGCAATCGCAAGGCAACATGGGGAGCCCTTTGTAGCATACCCAACATCCTCCACGGCCTCCCCGTTCCCCACAAAAATAGGGGAGAGTTTGGCTATCCAGCAAGATCGAGCTTCTACACCCCGACCCATGGTCAGTCGCAACGAATCACCACCGAGTACAATGGGATCCTCAACCATCGTAGTAGCCCTCGGAACCTCCACATCTTCCCATGCACCGGAGACCTCGCCGACAAACTGTGAAAGGCTGGTTAGACCCTTCCTGATCCCTGCAAAAACGACGAAGAGTCCAACTTCAATGCAGCAGTTTCCTCCGGTGAGCTCAATGGTTGGAAAGGTTCTTTTGACATCAGAACAGAGTTCTTTGAGGAGTCAACAACCGTGCGAACCATTGTTGAATGGAGGAAGACCACACATGGCCGCTAGATATCCCTCATCAGAAATCCTCATCAGTGGTGAGGGAGATGATCCGGAACCGCGAGTTGCGACACTTGGGCCGCCTTACACCACCTCCCTTTGCAACCACAACGAGTTGGCAACCAGGAAGAAATCGCATATGGCCTCCAGCGACCTTCCACCATTCTCCTTGGTCAATCGATAGTCGACTGCGACAACATCGTCACCGACGATGACATTGCAGATCCTTGCCGAGCTACAACTCGAAGGAGAAGGCCGCAATCTTCCACCCACGGCAGCACCGGTCGCTGACAGCCCCATAAAGATCTCGTGGGCTGCTGCTTTTCTCACCCAGATGACCGAAAGCTTTCTGCCATGGCTGCGACTAAATAAGGAAGAAGGTGATGAAGGTTTTGTTTTTGTCAACCTCAGCCCTCCACAATAGTCAATCGCCGCCACCCCAAGAGGGACCTCACCGGCAGCTATTTTTGTATTCCAAATGGCCGAAGGCTCCTTGCCGTGGCTGTAACAAGATAGAGAAGAAGGACCTGAAGATTTCATCGTTTAGGCCAACTTCGGCCTTCCATCGCCGCCGACTGCCACCTCACCGTCGGGAACCCTGCTAGAGCAATTACCGGAGGTGGTCACTACTTAGCCATGGCTGCCACATGCCAAGGCAACTCCTATGACAACGGCTGATGGAGATGGAATTATGGGAGAAATATTGGGGATTATAAATTTTTTTGAAAACTCTAAGTGGTTAGAATTTCAAGATGGCTACATGGTTGGGCTTCACCAAGTTGAATTGCTAGACATGAGCTAGGTTGGACCTAAGAGCCAAAGGGGTCAAGTCAAGTGTGAGTCATCTTTGGACTTGGGGACTCAGTTAAGTCAAATAAGGGACATGATCAAAAAACCTCTACTTGACTTAAGTCGAGTTTGCTTATATCATGACACATTTGACTTGGATCCTAATCCATGGAGTGGACAAAACAATTATAAGCACAACCAACAATCAGTTCAGCTAGTTGAACCTAACCCAAGTCACTGGGTGGACCTAATCAAGATCCTCCAATTACATCTAACTCAACCTCCCAAATGCAATCGAATGCACCAGATTTCTATAGCTGAACTAATATTGAGTCAATTGGTTCGATCACCCGAGACCAAGTGGACTCAATGTTGACGGACCCGAATCCCACCTTGGGCTAGTAGGAGTACAAGTATCCAAGCTTGACTAAGGATGACCCACCGAACACAGCAAGTTTGACTTGAGTCACCTTGAGGACAAGGTGTATGGAAGCGTGGTGGACATCTCAAGCATGGATACACTTTAGGAGTGTCTTTTATTCTTGTATTAGCGTTTATTTCATAGAAAATTAAGTTTTCCATATGTCGCGTTTGAACACAGATGGAGCGCGTTCGAACGCGCTTGTGAACGCCTTTATCAGGTTCGCAAAAACAGAGAACGCCAAATATGCGTTCACACGCGATCGGGCGCATTCGAATGCCCTGTTTGAACGCGGATGGAGTGTGCCCGAACGCGCTTGTGAACGCCTGTATCAGGTTCACAAATACAGAGAACACAAAATATGTATTCGAACGCGATCAGCAAAAATCTACTGTTTAAGGGTTAATAATTATCATTTTTGAATTGTTTGGTTAGCCTCTAAAGGTGTGGATGCAACCATGGAGTCAATATGAAATGAATTGAGTTTTGCCTTGTCTTCTTCGTCTTCTTCTCTTCCGTTCTCTCGTTCATCAGCGTTGCCGCTTCTAACCTCCCTTGACCTGTCAATCACCTTAGTCCCTTAGGAGCGGCCCACTCCTCCCCCTTCTTCTAATCTATCCATCACTTTGCCCTAGCCCTTCCATCATCTATAACCCTTCCACCACCACTTATTCACCAGTGCCACCCCAATAACGCTGGTTCACCAACCTCCACCATCACCAAGGATTTCGTGCCTCCATCCACGGATCCTAAGACTGACTCCTCGATGTTCGTCTACTATCTCTCTCCTATAAATAGAAGGGCTGGTCTTCACTTGTAGCATTATGAATGAATTATTATGAAACTTCTAGCTTAAGCCCACTTCTTCCCCTTTTATTAGTCTTGGACTTGGCTCATCATGGTATTATCCTTCTCCCCTCTATTCGACTAGTTGTTCCCTCTCGACCCTGAGAGATAATTCCCTACCCCCTCATCTTCTCTGTCATGTGCAGCACCCCGATCTAGCCCAAACCATCCCATTCACCTCCTCCACATCCTAAGATCTTCTCCACACCTATAGGCCTTCCACCATTCTTGGAAAGCTCTTTTCCAAGAATAGAACATATCAAACTCTCACATCAATCCAACGACGGCATATTTTGGGATCTATTTTCAAAGTTCTGTGTCAGATCCTGTCTAGATCTGAAAATCAGAATAGATCGTGCCTTGGCCAAAAGGGGAGATCATATCAAGTTGGTATCAGAGCCACCGTTTCTCGGACACGCGCTTTCGATGACAACCACCAGAGCTATGGCTGCACGACAAACTGAGGAGAAAGAGATTCTCCCAATAGAGGAGGGGGAAATCTTGGGTGGTCGAACCAATTGACTCAATATCAGTTCAGCAATAGAAGTTTGGGTGCAACCAATTGCGCTCGGGAGGTCAAGTTAGACGTAGTTGGTGGATCCAGAGTAGGCTCTCCTAGTGACTCGAGTTAGGTTCAACTAGCCAAACTAACTATTGGTTGTGCTCATAATCATTCTGCCTATTCCATGGATTAAGATCCAAGTCAAATGTATCCTGGTATAAGCAAACTCAACTTAAGTCAAGTAGAGAGTTTTTGATCATGTCCCTTTTTTGACTTAACTGAGTCCCCAAGTCCATAGATGACTCACACTTGACTTGACCCCTTTGGCTCTTAGGTCCAATCCCAGTTAATGTCTAGCAATTCAACCTGGTGAAGCCCAACCATGTAGCCATCTTGAAATTCTAACCACTTAGGGTTTTCAAAAAAATTTGAAACCTCTAATATTTCTCCCATAATTCCATCTCCATCAACCGTTGCCACAGGAGTTGCCTTGGCACATGGTAGCCTTGGCTGAGTAGTGACCACCTCTAGTAGTTGCTTTGGAATAGTTCCCGACAGTGTGGCGGCAGTTGGCAACGATGGAAGGCCAAAGTTGGCCCAAAAAATAAAATCTTCATCTCCTTCTTCTCTGTCCCATCGCAGCCACGACAAGGAGCCTTTCGCCGTCTGGAATATGAAAATAGCTGCCGGTGAGGTCCCTTTTAGGGTGGCAGCGGTTGACTACTATGGAAGGCTGAGGTTGACAAAAACAAAATCTTCATCTCTAATAGGCTCTGATACCACATTGATAGGCTCTGATACCAAATAATAGGCTCTGATACCAAATTGATAGGATCTGGAATCAAAAAATCGACTACGGAATAATTTCTTAAGATCTGAATTTATTGCATGAAGCAGTCCGCACCACGTGGGAAAATATTCGTCAGATATTATCTAGTAGTCATAAAATTATGAAACTAATTGGGTTGGATCCATAACTTCCTGATCTACAACTTTTGTATTTACACCCTTCGCAAATTCGAACTATAGCAGGGATGAAAATA
This sequence comes from Typha angustifolia, assembly GCF_048772165.1. Classification (NCBI taxonomy): domain Eukaryota; kingdom Viridiplantae; phylum Streptophyta; class Magnoliopsida; order Poales; family Typhaceae; genus Typha; species Typha angustifolia. The sequence goes on from NC_133248.1 coordinate 5,665,985, forward strand.
TGGAATAACGTGGGTGATGATGGTGGTGACGGGTGGAGTGGATGTTAGGGTTATGGATGGGTATGGAAATGAGGGTAGATTGTGAAAGTGATTAAGGGAAGTAGATGAAGGGAATGAAGTGGTCGAGATCCCAAAGAAGAGAGATGACTCGATAGACGAGGGAGATTAGAAGCGAGGAGAAACCTTGCCAACGGTTCAGGTGGAAGGATAGTGAAGAGGGAGGAGGGAGGAGTCTAGAGAGAAGATAGGAGACAAAAAATCAAGAATACAATAGCATTATGAAGTTGGTTACCATCCACATATTTGTAGAGACTACCCAACAAGTCTTAAAGAAAATATGAAATCCTAATTCTAGAGAATTCCCGTCGATCGCGTTCGAACACACCCGATCGCGTTCGAATGTGCCCGACCACATTCGAACACACTTAAAAAGCCCCTTCTCTGGATTTGTGAACGCAAATCAGGCATTCACAAGTCGTTCGAACACGGGCATTCACAAACGCATTCATAAGGCGTTCACAAGGCGTTAACAAAGTGTTTACAAGGGTTCACAAGCATTCGAACGCAACTCCACCTGTGTTCAAATGCGACCTACAGAAATTTTATTTTAATAAAAATAAACACCTAATACAATAAGAAAAGATTCTAACTAAGTGTATTAGCCAGCCCACCATGCTTCCCCCATCTTGCCCTCAAGGTAAAAAATCAGGGAAACGCTCTAAGATATCAATCTCCAACTCCCATGTCATCACATTAGATAGCTTGCCAAGCCACTCAACTAGAATCTCCATCTTCAATCTGGTACCATGTCATCGTCGGTGTCTAGCAAGTAGTCGAATTGGCTCTACGATCTCTATCTCCTCCAATGGCTTCGATAGAGCCGATCCAACAATCTCATGATCTCCAATGCACTCTCTCAACAATAAAACATGAAAGACAAGGTGCACTCTCGACCCCTCCGGCAGTTCCAAATGATATACAACCGGACCAATACACTCCAATACCCGAATGCATCCGCAGTCCAACAGTAAATCGCCTCGATTCTCCAACTCTAGATGGCGCTCCGGATCATCCATCACCTCCTACAACAATCTCAAAATAATTGGGTTAGATGTACATGCATACCTCAGCTCATCAAGGAAGGGAAAGGTAGGAGATGAATAGGCTGCAAGCTCGGCGGTATCGGGTTGGTGCAATAGTGCATCCGCTGCTCTATTTTGCATTCTCTTCTTGTATTGAATTTCATAATCATACCCCAGCAATTTTGTGACCCATCTCTACTGTGCCAGAGTGTGTATGCACTGTCCCATAAAGTATGGAAGGCTCCTTTGATCGGTTTGGATAATAAATCATCTACCGATCTAATAAGGGCTCTATTTTGTCACCGCATGCAGAATTGCCAACATCTCTCTCATAAATCGATAATTGCTGAGATTTTTACAATAAAGCCTTGCTAAGATAGGTAATGAGACGTCCTTCTTACATTAGTACAGCTCCTATGCCAACACCCGATGCATCACATTCAACAATGAATTCTTTGGTGAAGTCCGGTAATGCTAGAACGGGTGCCGTCGTTATTACTGTTTTTAATTTTTCAAAGGCTGAAGTGGCTTCATTCGTCCATCTAGAAGAATCCTTCTTCAACAAAGAAGTGAGAGAAGCAACGATCTTGCCATATTCGGTGATAAATCGACGATAATAACCAATCAGCCCCAAAAATCCTCTCAATCTGGTGGTAGTAGTAGGAATAGGCCAAGCGGTCATACATGCAACCTTTTGAGGATCCGCCGCTACACCATCCGCTGAAATGATGTGGCCTAAATACTCCACCTTTGGTACTCCCCATAGGCACTTGGACTTCTTGATCTTCAATTGGTTTTGCTCAAACAAATTCAGCACGTCCTCCAAATGCCACTAATGCTTCAATTCAGTCCTACTATATACCAAAATATCGTAAAAAAAAACCAAGACATACCTTCATAAGAGAGGCCGAAATATATCTCATTCATGAGGCCTTGGAAGGTAGCTGGAGCATTGGTGAGACCAAAAGGCATCACTTGGAACTCGTAATGCCCATCCGGAATTCGAAATATAGTTTTATGCACATCCGTCGAGTGAACTCTAATTTGATGATACCTGGCCCTCAAGTCAAGCTTACTAAATATAGTCGTCCCAACAAGCTCGTCCAGCAACTCCTCGATAACCAAAATGGGATATCGGTCCTTGATGGTAATAGCATTTAGTGCTCGATAGTCGACACAAAAACGCCATGTTCCGTCCTTTTTTCACACCAATAGCACGTGGGATGAGTATGAACTATGACTTGGTTGTATGAGGTCTTGCTCCAACATCTCAGCTACCATATTTGAGATAACTTCTTTTTGGACATGTGGATACCGATATGGCCTCACATTCGCCGGTGTAGCCTCGGGTATAATCTCTATACGATGGTCCGCCGCTCTCCTCGATAGCAACTCCTACGGCTCCTCAAACAGTCCAAAAAAATTATCTAATAAATTAGACAATTCAATTATAGTAGCTAAACTCGTTTGAGGCTCATCAACTGCTAGTACTAACTGAAGAAGATAGGCCAAATCATACGCATAAGGTAGTCCTACCAAAGGTTGCATTGCAAGAATCGACAAAGACCGAACACCATCAAGCCGCACATATTTGTTTGCTTGTTTATATTTCATCCACATGCTCTGGAAATCAAATATGACGAGTCCCAAACTTTGTAACCATTGAACACTAAGGACAATGTCCGCTCCTCGTAGTGCCAATGGATACAAGTCCACAATGATATCGTGCCCTTGCACCCGTATACCGACTTGACGACACAAGCTCTCCGCCCTAAGCTTTGTGTCGTCTCTAATAGCAACGTCAAACCCCATAGTCAGTTCGGCATCCAAACCCAATCTCCTCACTAGCCTCTCGTGTTGAAAGTTGTGTGTACTCCCCGAATAGATGAGGATGTGCACAATGCTTTCTAACAAGTCTGTCCACTCGTAACGTCCTCGGCGCAGAAGTACGCGAATATGCATGCATCGATATTTCAGGGTGGTCATGATCTTAATAGTCGCAGCCACTGTTTTTAAAACCACAGAATTTCCGGCCGGCGTTCTAGGTGCAAACCACCCATCTCAGTTGCCCCAATTGGTTTTTACTGCCATCTTTAGAGCCCTATACTTTTGTTCCATCCTCACGGCCTTCTTAAAGGCCTCCTCAAAAATAGTAGGACATAGAGCATGAACATTCGCTTGTATCTCCTCTTGCAGCCCTGAAATAAATGTATTCATCAATGTATGTTCGGGCCACGGTGGCTCACAACAACTACTAACTCTTTCAAACTCACCTTGGTACTTCAATACGGTAGTCATTTGAACTATCTTACTTAATGTGGCAACAAAATCTTCATATGCCGCTGTCCTAAATCTGTGTGTAATCCTCCTATAAAAATCAGCCCATTCGATAAATCCACCACCACGAATTACCGATTTATACCAATGCAATGCCGTTCCTTGGAGGTGGAAGCTTGCCTCTGGACTTTTGCATTTTTAGCTATACCTTGACGATCAAAATATTATTCAACTTGAAGCACCCAATCCGTTGGATCACCGCCTTAGAATTTTGGAAAGTCCAAATGTGCGGTTCTCCCCCGAATAGCATTGTCAAGTTTGCGAAACATTCTTGGTTCAGGTACCTTTGTGCATGTTGATCACCTTCTCAAAATCCTCGAGCACGTCCATCACTATCTCCAAAGGGATCAACCTCATCCTTATAGTGTCAATCCTCCTCATCGACGAAGCGCACCAATGCCGCACGCCTCTCGGGTTCCACCACCGTCGGTCTTGGGTTTTATAATGGAGGTGGGGAATGATGTGAAGGCATAGGTAGGAGGGGATCATTGACACTCATATGACGCACTTGGACCTGTGGGGTATCGGTTCTATGAGGTCCTACCGCTGGTCCTTCTTGAAACTACGTTCGTCGTCGAGGAGATGACGAACCCAATCAATTCACGACATATTCTTTGAATTCATTGTGATCCTTTTGTATGTTGTCAACTCTATGCAACAATGTTTGGAACATGGCACTTAGTTCATTCATATTCGAACCCATGGACATTGGTTGACTCAATCCTATCGTGGTCGCTCCAAAGAAATTGGCCTCACGGTTAGGATCATCGTGCATTGAGTCCTCTCTTATCGGTATGCTCTCCATAGGTCTCCTTGTTGATGTCATCTTTCTTGTTTCAACCATTAATGGAGGTCTAAGGTTCGCTGCTCTGATACCAAATGATAGGCTCTTGTACTAAAAGGTCGGCTACGAACAATTCCTTAAGATTTGAATTTATTGTAGGAAGTAGTTTGCGCAATTGTGAAAAAATATTTGTTAGATATTCCACTACAGTCTAAAAATTATGAAACCAAATGGATTAGATTTGAACTGCAATTGGGATGAAAACATAGAATAACGTGGGTGATGGTGGTGGTGACGAGTGGAGTGGATGTTAGGGTTATGGATGGGTATGGAGATGAAAGTCGATGGTGGATGTGATTAAGGGATATAGATAAAGGGAACGAAGTCGTCGAGATCCTAAAGAAGAGGGGTGACTCGACAGACGAAGGAGATTAAAAGTTAGGAGAAATCTTGCCAATGGTAAAGGTTGAAGGATAGTGAAGAGGGAGGAAGGAGAAAGTCTAGAGAGAAGATATGAGGCAAGAAATTAATAATTCAATAGCATAATAAATTTGGCTGCCATCCACATACTTATAGATGCTAGCCAACAAGTCCTAAAATAATAAGTAACCCTAATTCCAGAGGATTCCTGCCGATCGCGTTCGAACATACCCGATCGTATTTGAACGCACAAAAGACGTTCTCTGTATGTGCGAATGCGATGCAGGCATTCGAATGCGGGCGTTCGAACTCAGCCGACCACGTTCGAAGGCACTTTTCACGTTCTTTGTATTTGCAAACCTGATGTAGGCATTCGCAAGGACGTTCGAACGCAACCCCTCCTATGTTCGAACGCGACCTACATAAATTTTATTTTAATAAAAATAAATAACTAATGCAATAAGAAAAGATCCTAACTAGATGGATCAGGTTAAGGCAACCACATTAAAACCGGTCGGATTACTTCAGTCTTTACCTATACCGGACCGTGTTTGGAAAGACATTTCTATAGATTTTATAGAAGGTCTTTCGCAGGTACGTGGTTATTCCATTATCTTTGTGGTGGTTGACTGATTGAGCAAATATACGCATTTTTTAGTATTGTCACATCCATTTTCTACCAAGTCGGTGGCTGAAATTTTTGTTAGAGATGTTGCTCGGTTACATGGCATGCCACGCACGATTGTCTCAGATTATAATCGTATATTTATGAGTGACTTTTGAACAAAGTTTTTCATATTACAAGAGACTCGATTGAACTTCAATTCGGCCTACCATCAACAAATGGACGACCAAACTGAGGTGGTCAATCGAGACATTAAGCAGTACTTGAGGTGCTTTGTTGGAGAGATGCCGAGATGATGGTTGGAGTTCTTACCGTGGGCAGAGTGGTCTTATAACACCGCCTACCATAGCAGCATTGGCATGACTCCATTTGAGATGGTGTATGGATGCACGGCTCCGACATTATGCGCTTATGATCCAGTGGCATTTATAGATCAGATAGAGGTGGACTTAACTTTGATGGATAGAGACACCATATTGAGGAGGTTGCGTGCTCATCTTAAACTTGTTTAAAATCATACGAAGCAAGTTTATGATCGCAGCCATAGGGAGCCATTAAAGGAGACAGAGATTATAGAGCCAGTTTGTGTACTTGCTAGGCGCCAACGATGACATGATACCAGATTAGAGATGGAGATTCTAGTTGAGTAGCTTGGCAAGCCATCGGATGAGGCGACATGAGAGTTGGAGACTGACATTTTAGAGCGTTTTCCCGACTTTTCACCTTGAGGGCAAGGTGAGGAAGCGTGATGGGCTGATACATTTAGTTAGGATCTTTTCTTACTACATTAGATGTTTAATTTCATTAAAATAAATTCCTGTAGATCATGTTCGAACGCAGGAGGGGTTGCGTTCGAACACCCTTGCGAACACCTACATCAGGTTTGCAAATACAGAGGACGCAAAAAGTGCGTTCAAACGCGGTCCTGCATCGCGTTCGCACATATAGAAAACATCTTTTGTTCTCTAGAATTAGGGGGTTACTTATTGTTTTAATACTTGTTGGCTAGCCTCTATAAATATGTGGATGGCAGCCAAATTCATTATGCTATTGGATTATTGATTTCTTACCTCCTATCTTCTCTATTCTCTCTCTCCTCCCTCTTCACCATCCTTCTACCTTTATCGTTGGCAAGGTTTTTTCTAACTTCTAATCTCCCTCGTCTATCGAGTCACCCTTCTTCTTTGGGATCTCAACCACTTCATTCCCTTCATTTATATCCCTTAATCATATCCACCATCCTCCTTCATCTCCATACCCATCCATAACCCTAACATCCACGTTATTCTATGTTTTCGTCCCAGTTGCAGTTCAAATATGCGAAGGGCATAAATATAAAAGTTGTAGATTAGGAAGTTACAAATCTAATCCACTTGGTTTCACAATGTGCTGACTGTAGGAGAATATTTGACATATATTTTCCTACAGTTGCGCGGACTGCTTTCTATAATAAATTCAGATCTTAAAGGAATTGTTATGTAGTCGACCTTTTGGTACAAGAACCCATCATGCACATGGCTAAAATTGAGGTGAGATGTGAGGAGTTTTGTCCGTGCTTATGAAGTTTGTCAAACGGCTAAGGTAACTGATACGATTCGGACTTCACCGACATCATCTCGAGTTTGGATTTATTTTAGGATAAGATTGAGTTTTAGGATAAGATTGAGTTTTAGGATAAGATTGAGTTTTAGGATAAGATTGTGTTTTAGGATAAGATTGAGTTGTTGGTTAGCCTATAAAAGTATGTGTAGGGCAACCAAAATTATTATTGAATATTGAGAATTGAGTTTGCCTTGCCTCCTTCATCTTCTTCGCTCTCGTTCCCTCAATCTCCCCGGCAACGCCGCTTCTAATCTCCCTCGACAGGTCAATCACCCTAGTCCCTTAGGAGTGGCCCTCTTCTCCCCCTTCTTCCAATTTTATCCATCGCTATCCCTAACCTTTCCATCATCCATAACCCTTCCACCATCACTTTTACACCGGTGCCACCCCATCAACACCGGCCCTCCACAATCCACCATTACCTAGGATTTCGTGCCTTCATCCACGGAATCCAAAACAGAGTATCCTGACGTTCGTCCACTAAACGAACGATATTTCGAGATCCCCATCTCCGATTCGCCTGAAACTAGATCCGTTGGAAAGCTCTTTTCCGGGCCTACAACATATCAAAATTTCACAGCGATCCAACGGCGGGATATTTCGGGATCTGATCTCAAAGTTCCGTGCAAGATCGTATAAATCTTGAATCAAAGCCATAGCACCAAAAGAGGGTTCGTATCAATCTGGTATCAGAGCCTATAGCCGAGGAAGGATCGTACCAAGCTGGTATCAAAGCCATAGCCAAAAGGGAGGTTCGTAATAATCTGGTATCAGAGCCACCGTTCCTCGGACAAGCGCTTCCAATGACGACCACCAGATCCATGGCTGCACGGCGTGATGATGAAGAAGAGATTCTCCCAATAGAGGAGGAAGAGACGATTGCGGGGACTTCCACCCGCGGAACCATCCGATCTAATCGGAATACGGAAGAGCCTAGCGTTCTATCCATGTTGGGGTCTATTTCAGAGCAGATTGCCATCAACAACCAGATGATGATGGAGATGATGCGGGAACTACGGGCGTCAAGGGAAGCAATGTCTAACGGGAAGGCACCATCGACCCCACGACGCGAGTCCACCCCCTTGAATCAATCCTCACCGGTTCAGCCTTTGCAACCACAAGAGCCGCTGCTACCACCACCCTATGGGCAGAGGCAAGCAAGGATGGTTACACCAGGTCCAGTTGCAGGTGAACCCATCCGACGAGCGAATCACCATGGAGACCACATTGGAGATCAAGATCCATGGGCGGGCCGATACGATCCGGAACCACGGCGAGTTGATCTAAACCGAAGGAGGGATCATCAACTCTTCATGGTGCATCCTCCGCCGGTTAGACAAGGAGTTGGGCATGATCCGGAACGAGACAACGGCATTCGTGGACAAGTCGTGCGTCTCGAATTCCCCAAGTTCAAAGGTGGCGATCCAATTGATTGGTTGTATAGGGCGGAGCAATTCTTTGCATACCAAGGTACGGCGGAAGAATACAAGGTGACGCTTGCAAGCTTCCACCTTGAGGATGCGGCGCTTCATTGGTTTCGATCAGCCAATGCCATTGAGGCCATCGAAACTTGGGCTGAATTTTGCGCCGATATCACACGGCGATTTGGAGTATCGGGCTATGAAGACTTTGATGCTCTCCTCTCAAAGACGGTTCAGAAGACCACGGTTGGGTCATACCAAGAAGAATTTGAGAGGATTAGTAGCCGATGTCATCCACCATGGACGGATCAGCAACTTCGCAGCACCTTCATCTCCGGGCTGCGGGGTGACATACAAGCCGATTTGAGGGCTTTAAGGCCTAGAACCTTAAAGGAGGCCTTCCAAGATGCGGTGCTTATGGAAGACAAGCATAGAGCCATGAAGATACACTGGAAGCAGAGTTGGACAAGCCAAGGAAGCCGCAATCAAGCTCTACCAAACATAGCGGCAGGAAACACTAGCGGAGTACCAAGAGCTGCTACTGCATTGATACCTCCTCGAGCACCCTTGAAGCCATCCCAAGATGTGAAGTACGCACCTAGAGGTCCGGGGCGAGCACTCACACCTGCCCAAGTAGAAGAAAGAAGAGCCAAGGGCTTATGCTTCCGTTGTGATGAGAAGTTTGTACCAGGGCATCGTTGTGCTAAACCGATGGGATCGGTGATGCTCATCGATGGATTGGAGGAAGCGGAGGATGAGCTTGCAGCTGAAAGCGCAGATGTGGCTGGACATCGAGGAGAAGAAGTTGAGGAGCAAAACGTGGAGGACGTGATAGCTGAAATCTCCCTCCACGCCTATTCGGGGACGGCGGCGCCAAAGACATTGCGGGTGAACGGAGTAGTCAAGAAGACCACAGTGAGAATCTTGATTGACACCGGGTCCACCCACAACTTCATTGACAAGAGGCTCCTTAGGAAGATTGGGCTCGAGTCGGAACCCACGGAAGGGTTCGATGTGACGATTGGAGATGGCACCACCTTGCGAGCAGATTTTATTTGTGGAGGTGTGGTATTGAAGGTGCAAGGCCAAAGTTTCACATTGGATCTTTATCCATTGGCCTTGCGAGGAGCTGATATTGTTTTGGGAACTCAATGGCTTCAAAGCTTGGGGCCCGTAACATTTGATTTCTCAAACCTCACACTGACCTTTCGGAGGAATGGAAGAAAGGTACTGCTGGATGGAAATCAACCGCGGCAAGGACCAACATTGCAACCACTTGTAGGCTTTCCTAGTGCAGGGGACCGAGCTCTACTATTGCAAATGGCTGTTGCTGAACCAGAACATCCCTCACCAAGGAGAATAGCCGCTGACTTACAAGAGCTGCTGCATGAGTTCCAGGATCTCTTCGAGGAACCCCGAGGACTGCCGTCGAACCGTCGCCATGACCATCGCATCCAGATCGGGCCTAACCATGTAGTGGGTTCGACCTTACCCGAACCAATGGAGGAAGATGGCTCCAATGAGCCGGTTCGAGTCCTAAGTCGTAGGAGAAGACGCCAAGGATCCAGATTAGAGACTGAAGTGCTGATTGAGTGGCTGGGCAAACCTACTGACGAGTCTACATGGGAGCTAGAGGCAGACATCATGGATCGCTTCCCAAATTTCAAACCTTGAGGACAAGGTTGCGGAAGCGTGGTGGATTGATACGATTCGGACTTCACCGACATCGTCTCGAGTTTGGATTTATTTTAGGATAAGATTGAGTTTTAGGATAAGATTGAGTTTTAGGATAAGATTGAGTTTTAGGATAAGATTGTGTTTTAGGATAAGATTGAGTTGTTGGTTAGCCTATAAAAGTATGTGTAGGGCAACCAAAATTATTATTGAATATTGAGAATTGAGTTTGCCTTGCCTCCTTCATCTTCTTCGCTCTCGTTCCCTCAATCTCCCCGGCAACGCCGCTTCTAATCTCCCTCGACAGGTCAATCACCCTAGTCCCTTAGGAGTGGCCCTCTTCTCCCCCTTCTTCCAATTTTATCCATCGCTATCCCTAACCTTTCCATCATCCATAACCCTTCCACCATCACTTTTACACCGGTGCCACCCCATCAACACCGGCCCTCCACAATCCACCATTACCTAGGATTTCGTGCCTTCATCCACGGAATCCAAAACAGAGTATCCTGACGTTCGTCCACTAAACGAACGATATTTCGAGATCCCCATCTCCGATTCGCCTGAAACTAGATCCGTTGGAAAGCTCTTTTCCGGGCCTACAACATATCAAAATTTCACAGCGATCCAACGGCGGGATATTTCGGGATCTGATCTCAAAGTTCCGTGCAAGATCGTATAAATCTTGAATCAAAGCCATAGCACCAAAAGAGGGTTCGTATCAATCTGGTATCAGAGCCTATAGCCGAGGAAGGATCGTACCAAGCTGGTATCAGAGCCATAGCCAAAAGGGAGGTTCGTAACAGTAACCACATTAAAACCAACCGGATTACTACAGCCTCCATCGATACTGGACCATGTTTAGGAAGACATTTCTTTGGATTTCATAGAGGGTCTTCAATTGTCATATCCATTCTTTGTGGTGGTTGACAGGTTGAGCAAGTATGTGCACTTTTCTGCATTGTCACATCCATTCTTTATGGTGGTTGACAGGTTGAGCAAGTATGTGCACTTTTCTGCATTATCACATCCATTTTCAGCCACGTCGATTGTCTTGGATCGTGATCATATTTTTCTAAGCAATTTTTGGATGGAGTTTTTCAGATTATAAGGGACTCGATTGAACCTTAGTTCAGCCTACCATCTACAGACGGACGGTTAAACTAAGGTGGTCAATTAAGGCATTGAGCAGTACTTGTAGTGATTTGTTGGAGAGAAGCCGAGATGATGGTTGGAGTTCTTATCGTGGGTGGAGTTGTCTTAAAACACCGCTTACCACAACAGCATTGGCATGACTTCATTTGAGGTGGTGTATGGACGCACGGGTCCGACATTACGCGCTTATGATCTAGTGGCATCTACAGATCCGACGGAGGTGGACTTAGCTTTGATGGATAGAGACGTCATATTGAGGAGATTGCATGCCCATCTTAAACTTGCTCAAAACCACATGAAGCAAGCTTATGATCGCAGCAATAAGGAGCAAGAGTTCGACATCGGTAGTTGAGTATTCGTGAGGGTGCAATCGTATCGTCAGGTGACCTTACGTCCAATGTGAAACCAAAAGTTAGCACATCGCTACTTCAGTTCATTTCAGGTGTTAAAACGTATTAGCTCGGTTGCGTATCGTTTGGAGCTGCCTGAGGGGTCGAGAGTGCATCCTGTCTTCCATGTTTCATTGCTGAGGGAGCGGATTGGAGATCATGAGGTTATTGGATCAGTTCTACCAGAGCCATTAGAAGAGACAGAGATCGTAGAGCTAGTTCATGTACTTGCTAGGCACCGACGATGTCATGGTACCAGATTAGAGATAGAGGTTCTAGTTGAGTGGCTTGGCAAGTCATCCGATCAGGCGACATGGGAGTTGGAAACAGACATCTTTGAGTGTTTCCCCGACTTTACACCTTGAGGACAAGATGAGGAAAGCGTAGTAGGTCGATATAGTTAGTTAGAGTCTTTTCTTATTGCATTAGTTATTTGTTTTTATTAAAATAAATTTTTTGTAAGTCACATTTGAACGCGGTTGGGGGCGCATTCGAACCGCTTTGCGAACTCTTGTATCAGGTTCGCAAAAACAGAGAACGTGAAATGCATGTTCGAACGCGATCAAGCGCGTTCGAATGCAGAGTTCAAATGTCTGCATCACATTCACATTGATAGAGAATGTATTTTGTGCATTTGAACGCGATTGGGCGCGTTCGAACGTGATCGGCAGAAGTCCACTAGAATTAGGGTTAATAATTGTTATTTTGGCTTATCGGCTAGCCTCTATAAAAGTGTAGATAGCAGCCAAAATTATTATGCTATTAGAATATTAGTTTCTTGCCTCTATCTTTTCTCTAGTCTCTCTACCCTAATCTCCCTCCCCCCTCTTCACTAACCTACTATCTCTACCATTGGCAAGGTCTCTTCTAACTTATAATCTCCCTCATCTGTCGAGTCCTCCCTCTTCCTTGGGATCTCGACCACTTCTTCCCCTTCGTCTTTATTCCTTAAACAACATCACCCATCCACCCTCATCTCTATTATCATTTATAACCTTAACATCCACTCCACCCGTCACCACCATCATCCTCTACACTGTATCATGTTTTCATCCCAGTTTTATGGCATAAATATAAAAAATATAGATCAAGGAGTTACGAATCGATCCCACTTAGTTTCATAATTTTTTGACTACGGAAGAATATTTGGTGAATATTTTTCCTCAGTTGTGCAGACTGCTTCCTACAATAAATCCAGATCTTGAAGGAATCATTCTGTAACTTATCAGAATGATGCTAGCTAGACCTTCTAGTTGTTAGGTGTGCCATGGTACGTGAAAAACTGCTCCGCTAGATAGGTCCAATCTAACAGGTCTTCCCCAAAGAATTTTAGGAAATCAAGCTTGACAGTCCGAGCTTAGATCACAAAATGTGGTCTATCATCGCAGGCCAAGTAACCTCACGGTTGAGGCTGGTCACGTGGGACATGGGCCCATGGGTCCAACTCATGTCGCCCACGGGCTACACGCGAGTTTGACTCAATCTGATGGCTCGGGCTCACCGGGTCATTCCACCATTCATCCTCGGTCTCATACTAATGCTCGGGGTTATGTTCATGGGTTCAAAATTGGTTTGCACGAGATGGTCAAATCGGTTTGCAAAAATGTAGCATCCTCGGAATTCATGTACTTCATCACCTTCATGCAAATATCCTAACCCTAACCCTAGGGCTAAGTTTGGAATTCGGCCTAGGGGCGCCGCCACAGGTTGCATAGGGGGTGGCAACGGCTAGGTTCAGTCGTAAGTCGCTAGCTGTCGGCCCCTCGTTGGTCCTCACGGTAGTGGACGGTCAAACTCGAGCTCGAGCTCAAGTTGGTGCAGCGGCGGCCATGGCGTGTCGCCGACAGGTCCACCTGTCCTCGATAGTTGCGAAAGGGGCCTGTGGCCCCACTACAAGGGAGCAGTGTTGGTGGGAAACCGTAGTGAAGCCACCTCGATGTAAGGGTAGTTTCCTGCGATAGTGGCTATCGAGTTTGGCCACCCGACAATCACTAGCGGCTACGACAACCACTACTTGCTAGCAGTCAGCTTGAGGAAGCCAATTGTGGCCGTCGGGTCATGGGCATGCTAGACCCGCAGCCACTAACCGCGAGTTTGCTGCAATGATAACCGCTATCATCGATGGTCTTCCGGTGGTTGTTGGCACAAATGGAGGCCATGTCCCAAGTGTGGTTTATCCGGGGAAGCGAGTGGACATGGTGGTTGGGGCTAATGAGGGTTGGATCACCGCTAGTGGAAAGCTAGAGTTTTGAGCCTTAGCTCCCATTACAGCTAGGGAAGAAGACCCCATGACCTTTGCTGCGGGCTGCGCCGACGTGGCAGCAAAGTCTAGGAGGCTTTACGGCAGTGAGGGGTCAACCACAGCTTGGGCCAACTCATCCCCTCCCTCATGACTTAGATCATTAACACTGTGGGGGCTAGTTTCGGCCATGGTCGGCGGTGCTGGCGGTGCAGGTTGGCTGTGCTAGGCTAGGAGAACAGTCGTCAAGGCCTAGATCACCTTCTTGATCCTTTTGGAGCCCTCCTTCAATGATTCTCTCAACGAGTCCACAAATTCAATCAATGTCTTTGCCCACGCCAACGGCTACTAGTGGTAGAGGGGGCACTGGAGAAACTTCCACAGGAACAGAGATGAATCCCTGGTCCTTTATGGTCACTCCTTTCTCGTTTGTCTTGGATTGCTTGATAACCATTGTCCGAAGAACTTCAACTCTGTGATACGATTCGGACTTCACCGACATCGTCTCAAGTTTGGATTTACCTTAGGATAAGATTGAGTTTTAGGATAAGATTGAGTTTTAGGATAAGATTGAGTTTTAGGATAAGATTGAGTTTTAGGATAAGATTGTGTTTTAGGATAAGATTGAGTTGTTGGTTAGCCTATAAAAGTATGTGTAGGGCAACCAAAATTAGGATTGAATATTGAGAATTGAGTTTGCCTTGCCTCCTTCATCTTCTTCGCTCTCGTTCCCTCAATCTCCCCGGCAACGCCGCTTCTAATCTCCCTCGACAGGCCAATCACCCTAGTCCCTTAGGAGTGGCCCTCTTCTCCCCCTTCTTCCAATTTATCCATCGCTATCCCTAACCTTTCCATCATCCATAACCCTTCCACCATCACTTTTACACCGGTGCCACCCCATCAACACCGGCCCTCCACAATCCACCATTACCCAGGATTTCGTGCCTTCATCCACGGAATCCAAAAACAGAGTATCCTGACGTTCGTCCACTAAACGAACGATATTTCGAGATCCCCATCTCCGATTCGCCTGAAACTAGATCCGTTGGAAAGCTCTTTTCCGGGCCTACAACATATCAAAATTTCATAGCGATCCAACGGCGGGATATTTCGGGATCTGATCTCAAAGTTCCGTGCAAGATCGTATTAATCTTGAATCAGAGTCATAGCACCAAAAGAGGGTTCGTATCAATCTGGTATCAGAGCCTATAGCCGAGGAAGGATCGTAACAAGCTGGTATCAGAGCCACCGTTCCTCGGACAAGCGCTTCCAATGACGATCACTCGATCTAATAGGAATACGGAAGAACCTAGCGTTCTATCCATGTTGGGGTCTATTTCCAAACAGATTGCCATCAACAAGCAAATAATGATGGAGATGATGCAGGAAATACGGGCATGGACGAAACCTTTTTCAACAAGCAAGGCAATCACAAGACAGCATTGGGAACCCTCCACAACATACCCAACATCCTCCACGGCCTCCCCGTTCATCACAAAAATAGGGGAGAGTTCGGCTATCCGGCAAGATCGAGATTCTACACCTCGACCCATGGTCAGCCGCAACGAACTGCCACCGGCTACAATGAGATCCTCAACCATTGTAGCAGCCCTCGGAACCTCCACATCTTCCCATGCACCGGAGACCTCGTCGACAAACCGCGAAGTGCTGGCTACCCCACACCTGGTCGCTGGATATCCCTCATCAGGAATCCTCATCAGTGGTGAAGGAGATGATCCGAAATCGCGAATTTCGACACTTGGGCCGCCTTTCACTAGCTCCCTTTGCAACCATAGTGAGTCGGCAACTAAGAAGAAATCGCATATGGCCTCCAGCGATCTTCTACCATTCTCCTCGGTCAATCGACAGTCGACCACGACAGCTTCATCACCAGCGATGACGTTGCAGCTCCCTGCCAAGCTACCACTCAAAGGAGAAGGCCACGATCTTCCACCCATGGCAGCTGAAAGTGCAGATGTGGCTGGACATCGAGGAGAAGAAGTTGAGGAGCAACATCACGCGGAGGACACGATGGCCAAAATCTCCCTCCACGCCTATTCGGGGACGGCGGCACCAAAGACATTGCGGGTGAACGGAGTAGTCAAGAAGACCACAGTAAGAATCTTGATTGACACTGGGTCCACCCACAACTTCATTGACAAGAGGCTCCCTAGGAAGATTGGGCTCGAGTCGGAACCCACGGAGGGGTTCGATGTGACTATTGGAGATGGCACCACTTTGCGAGCAGATTCTATTTGTGGAGGTGCAGAATTGAAGGTGCAAGGCCAAACTTTCACATTGGATCTTTATCCGTTGGCCTTGCAAGGTGCCGATATTGTTCTGGGGACCCAATGGCTTCGGAGCTTGGGGCCCGTGACCTTTGATTTTATAAGCCTCACATTGACCTTTTGGAGAGATGATCAGAGAGTGTTGTTGGATGGAAGTAAACCGCTGCTTGAACTTTCAAAAGAAAGGGAGCTCGCTTCTTTCTCGGCACCCACTTTTCCTTTCTTTTCAGATCTACGAAGAGCCAGTGCAGAGGATAGTGATCTGGTCCGACTCATGGAGGAGTTGAGAGCGAACCCCTCAAGCAACCCCGAGCACGAGGAGCGCAATGGGTTAGTACTAGAGCACGGGCGAATCAAGGTACCCCGAAACGAAGAGCTACGGAGGCTATTGATGGCACACTTCCATGATACTCCTATAGCAGGTCATGAAGGGGTATTACGTACTTACAAGCGGCTGGCCCAAAACTGTACTTGGACTAGGATGAAGACGGACGTGAAGAAGTATGTGCGTGAATGTCAAATCTGCCAACGAGCCAAATCGGAGGCATTCAAGCCTAGCGGGCTACTGCAACCACTACCGATACCAGAGCGTATTTGGGAGGATATCTCCATGGACTTCATCGAGGGGCTGCCGGAAGTTCGAGGACAATCGGTGGTGTTTGTTGTGGTGGATAGACTGAGCAAGTATGCACATTTCATAACATTGTCTCACCCGTTTTCAGCAAAAAGGGTTGCTGAAATTTTTGTTCGGGAAGTGGCACGCTTGCATGGGATGCCTAGGACGATCGTGTCAGACCGGGATCGCATCTTCATAAGTGAGTTTTGGTCCGAGTTCTTCAGATTGCAAGGGACTCAAATCAATCTTAGTTCAGCTTATCACCCCGAGACGGATGGCCAAACCGAGGTGGTGAATCGTGGACTAGAGCAATACTTGCGATGCTTTGTGGCGGATCGACCAAAGGATTGGGTCAAATTTCTTCCCTGGGTTGAGTGGTCATACAATACCGCTCATCACTCAAGCATTGGCATGACCCCATTTGAGGCGGTTTATGGGCGCACTCCCCCTGTCTTGCGTGCCTACGATAGACTCGCGGCGACGGATAGGACTGAGCTTGACTTGGAGCTTGCTGATCGAGATGAAACATTGAGACGGCTCAAGACTCACCTAGCCACAGCACAAAACCGCATGAAGCAAACGCATGACAAAGGCCGACGTGAGCGAGAATTTGAGGTGGATCAATTGGTGTTCGTTCGAGCTCAACCGTATCGACAATCCACATTGAGACCCATTTTGAACCAAAAGTTGGGATACAAGTACTATGGTCCGTACCGAGTGCTACAACGAATCGGTCCAGTAGCTTACCGATTGGACCTACCTGAAGGAACCAGGATACATCCCGTCTTCCATGTCTCGGCATTGAAGGCCCAGATCGGGCCTAACCATGTAGTGGGTTCGACCTTACCCGAACCAATGGAGGAAGATGGCTCCAATGAGCCGGTTCGAGTCCTAAGTCGTAGGAGAAGACGCCAAGGATCCAGATTAGAGACTGAAGTGCTGATTGAGTGGCTGGGCAAACCTACTGACGAGTCTACATGGGAGCTAGAGGCAGACATCATGGATCGCTTCCCAAATTTCAAACCTTGAGGACAAGGTTGCGGAAGCGTGGTGGATTGATACGATTCGGACTTCACCGACATCGTCTCAAGTTTGGATTTACCTTAGGATAAGATTGAGTTTTAGGATAAGATTGAGTTTTAGGATAAGATTGAGTTTTAGGATAAGATTGAGTTTTAGGATAAGATTGTGTTTTAGGATAAGATTGAGTTGTTGGTTAGCCTATAAAAGTATGTGTAGGGCAACCAAAATTAGGATTGAATATTGAGAATTGAGTTTGCCTTGCCTCCTTCATCTTCTTCGCTCTCGTTCCCTCAATCTCCCCGGCAACGCCGCTTCTAATCTCCCTCGACAGGCCAATCACCCTAGTCCCTTAGGAGTGGCCCTCTTCTCCCCCTTCTTCCAATTTATCCATCGCTATCCCTAACCTTTCCATCATCCATAACCCTTCCACCATCACTTTTACACCGGTGCCACCCCATCAACACCGGCCCTCCACAATCCACCATTACCCAGGATTTCGTGCCTTCATCCACGGAATCCAAAAACAGAGTATCCTGACGTTCGTCCACTAAACGAACGATATTTCGAGATCCCCATCTCCGATTCGCCTGAAACTAGATCCGTTGGAAAGCTCTTTTCCGGGCCTACAACATATCAAAATTTCACAGCGATCCAACGGCGGGATATTTCGGGATCTGATCTCAAAGTTCCGTGCAAGATCGTATTAATCTTGAATCAGAGTCATAGCACCAAAAGAGGGTTCGTATCAATCTGGTATCAGAGCCTATAGCCGAGGAAGGATCGTAACACTCTGATACCACTATTATGAACCAGGTCTGGAACAACCTATTTGTAAGATGATACTAAGATTTTGAGAGGTAGTAATCTCAAAAGCCTTGGATCTAATGGGTTTGGAATAAAGTCAATCAGAGATCGGGGTGGAAAGTTATGGTTAAAATAGTGGAGCAAGGTTAAATAGGGTAGAACAGTTATTAATCGATATTGCGATGGTCATCGAAGGGTTATGGACAGCCAAAGGTGGTGGTGGACCGCCGTAAGGTAGAGGTGGCTACTGGTAGAGGAAGATGGCTAGGGTTTCAAAGGTCAAAATATTTCTACGACTAAGATCTACTCCTAGAAAGGTAAGGATGATCTAATGGTTACGACAAAAGATAAAAATAAAAATAATATTGTGGCTAACTCAGATTTATTCAATGATAATTATCAACATATATCTTCTCCTATTTATAGGAATAAAAATCTCTAGCAGATTGAATCCACATGTAGATTATTCGATTTATTTAAAATTTAAAATAATAAGATAAAGCTAACTAACTAACTTGACTTGATTGGATTTGTCTTGACTAAACCCATGTGATCAGATCGTAACATTGACCAGTTCGGTTCAAGCCATGAGCAACTGGATCAGCTAATCTTATTTTTGCTCTATGGCTCTCATGAACTCCACCATCAAGACCTTAGTGGTTGAGAGTGGATCTGGACTCGATCAATCACTAGTGTGTCTAGGAGTTTTTGGGGTAGCACCCATTTGCTCTTCTCCACGTGCCAATGGCTCTTGTATGTCCCCCTCCATCACGTGCCTTGAGGCCATGGATCTGGTGGTCATCATCTCTACTTGTGGTCCAAGGATTGACCTACTTTGATACCAAGTTGATATGGTCACGCTTGGGGAGGTGGTGAACATAATCTAGAATTAGCCCGGTTTCTATCTAAGGCAAAACTTTCGAGAATAAATGAGAGTGATTTACTCATCCAAAAGATTTGAAATTCTTGTATGTTGTTCCTCTTGAAGTAAGGGATTTAACGCAAGCAGAATCATATCAATTAGAGGTATAGATTAGAATTTATAGGGGAAATGCTAACTGATGGTCAAAAGGTGGCATGATGGTCGAGGTTGGTGGAGGGTGGAATAATGGTTGGGGTATTAGAATGTGACAATGGCAGTGATGTGGGTGGGGAGGGGGGATATAGCATTAAGCTAGATAGACAAGTGAATAGAGAGTGGACGATCCTTGATAAGCAAGAGGCGCAGTTGGAATGGAAGATTAAGAAGACAACGATCGCTAATGGATGCTGTGGGATGAGGGAGATAGAGGTAGGAGAAATAGAGAGAGAGAGATAGAGAGAGAAAGAGGATAGCTAGGAAGGTAAACTTCAATATTTCATCAATAGATTCAATAAAGTTGTCTTTCACATTTTTAGAGGTTAACCTAACAAGCAAAACAAACAAAAAATAACCCTAAAAATAATGCATTTTTGTCGAGCACATTTGAACAGGTGCAGGTTCATTCGAATGGGCAAAAATAGTTTGTATTTGCTAGAAATACTTATTCTTCTAAAACAAAAAAAAAATGATTTAGCTCAAGACAACTAGGTCTGATAGGCTCTGATACCACTTTGATGAGATCTGAAACCAAAGATAGGCTACGCAATGATTCCTTCAAGATCTGAATGTATTATAGGAATCAGTCTGCACAATCGTGAGAAAATATTCGTCAGATATTCTTTGATAGTCAGAAAATTACTAAACTAATTGGGTTAGCTTTATAACTTCTTGATCTACAACTTTCATATTTATATCCTTTGCATATTCGAACTGTAGAAGGGACGAAAATATGGAATAATGTGGGTGTTGGTGGTAGTGATGACGGGTGGAGTGGATGCTAGGATTATGGATGGATATGGAGGTGAAGGTGGATGATGGATGTGATTAAGGGAAGTAGACGAAGGAAACAAAGTGGTCGAGATCCCAAAGAAAAGGGGTGGCTCAATAGTTGAGGGAGATTAGAAGTTAGGAGAAACCTTGCCAACTATAGAGGTGGAAAGATAGTGAAGAGGGAGGAGGGAGAGAATCTAGAGAGAAGATAGGAGGCAAGAAATCAATAATCCAATAGCATAATGAATTTGGCTGCCATCCACATATTTATAGAGGATAGTCAATAAGTCCTAAAACAATAAGTAACCCTAATTCTAGAAGATTTTCGTCGATCGCGTTCAAACACGCCTGATCGCATTCGAGCGCACCCAAAAGCTCCATCTTTGTCTGTGCGAATGCGATGTAGGCGTTCGAACTCGCCCGACTGCGTTCGAACGCACAATATGCATTCTCTGTATTTGCCAACCTAATGTAGACGTTCGCAAGAGCGTTTGAATGCGACCTCTCCTACATTCGAACGCAACCTACAAGACTTTTATTTTAATAAATATAAACACTTAATGCAATAAGAAAAGATCCTAACTAAGTGTATCAAGGTCCAACCCTAGTCATTTTAGTCTTATAAGACAACTCATCACTCCAGTGCTAACATGACTCTATTTGAGGTGGTTTACAACGCAACCCACTCGTCTTATGCACCTATGACTGACTCATGGCGATGGACTGAACTAAAATCGAATTGGAACTTGCGAACCGAGATAAGACTTTGAGGAGGCTCAAGACCCACCTAGCAGTAGCCCAAAACAACATGAAGTAGACTCATGACAAGGACTAGCATGAGCGCAAGTTTGAGGTGGGCCAATTGGTGTTCATTTGAGCCCAACCACATTGTCAACCCATGTTGAGGCCAATTTTGAACCAAAAATAGGGCCATAAGTATAACGGGCCGTTTCAAGTGCTATAATGAATCAATCTAGTAGCCTATTGTTTGGACTTACCTAGAGAAATCCAAGTTCATCCGGTTTCTATGTGTTAGTATTGAAGGCCCAAATTATGCCTAATTAGGTAGTGGACTCAGATTTGCTCGAGCCATTAGAGGAAGATAGCCTAGTTGAATCGGTCCAAGTCTTAGGTCGTTAGAGACGACGACATGAGTCTAGATTAGAGAATGAAGTATTGATCAAGTGGCTAGGCAAACACATAAAAGAGTCAACTTGGGAGCTCAGGTCAAACATTATGGACCACTTCCTCGATTTCACACCTTGAGGACAAGGTAGCGGAAGTATGGTGAATTAACACTACTTAGGTTAAGCCAAGTTGTCTCAGGCCGAGCACATGGGGATTAGATCCATATTCTACTTTTATTTAATTGCCATTATTTTCTTATTGCATTTTAGTCCCTGCATTAGAACTATTTGTTGTCAAGTACTTATGAGTCAAATTCGGACATGTTAGCCAAACCGATAGGACAGTAGCCACCTATAAAGTATTGTGGTGCGCACCATAATTAGTTATAGGTTGAATTGAATCTCTTGCCATAATCCTCTACCTCTCCTTCGCTCTTGTTCTCTCCTCCCTCGGTAGTAGCCACCACTTCAGCTTCATCAGCTCTAACCCCTGTCGATTGACTAATTGCCCTACTCCCTTAGGGCAACCCACTCTTCCTTCTTCTACTCTCCTTTCTATCGTCATAACCACTTTCACCATCCCTAACCTTCCCATCACCAACTTTACTGGTGCCACACCATCACTATCGACCTCCACCATCATATTTCATTTAGGAGTCTATGCCTCCACCCACAGATTCCAAAACCTGTTTGGACTTGAATCTTGCAGGTCTTCCCCTCTGAACTTTGTCCACTGATTTTACGATATTTCTAGATCAGCTATCCAAATCACGTGAAATTAGACGTACAATATAGCAAAATCTTACATCAATCTAACGGCTAGATCCTCTAAAAAATCTCCCGAAAGTTTCATGCAAATTTTTGTCTAGAACTAGTTGCAAGTTAGATCAAACCTATTCAAGAGGAGATTGTATTAGATTTATGTAATAACCTAGATATAAAAATAAAATAAAATAATAATAGTAATGGAATTAATAATAATAATAATAATAATAATAATAATAATAATAATAATAATAATAATAATAATAATAATAATAATAATAATAATAATAATAATGAAATTATTAATAACAATAATATATAAATAAAATTAAAAAAAGAAGAAAAGAAGGAGAGACAAAAAGAAAGGCAAAAAATTTGGTTGCTTGTTCGTAGTTTAAATATACAATTCTAAAAGTAATTCACAGTTTTTAAAATAGATGCTATAATTAATTTGCAATATATATTAAATTCTCTTTTTGAAACATTGATTAAAGAGAGTTTTTATAAATTTTCTCTAGTGTCTTACTGTATTAATTAAAAAGTGATTAAAGAGACTTATATAGAGAAAAAAAATAGAAGATTAAGAGATAGAAGAAAAATAGTAACAATAAAATAACAAAAAGAAAAAACAATAAAAAAGAAGACAAAGAAAAAAAGAACAATCAGCATCATAATTAAAAAGTTTACCTTAATCTCTTACTTCATTAATTAAAATATGATTAAATAGATTTATATAAAAAAAGGAATATGAGATACAAGTAGTAGAAGAAGAATGATAAATAATATTGCAAATTTATCGTATGAAATATAAGATGAAAAAGATGAAAAAGATGAATTAAAAGAGTACGAGACTATTTCTCTCTTATGTTATCCGGTTAAAAATTCTCTTATGTTATCTGGTTAATATTCAATGAAGCACTAAATTACATTACATTACGGAAGAACAATTTAGAAAAAAAAAAGTGAGAAAAAACTAGAAATGGAAAATGGACGGGAACAAATTGAAAACCCATCATTTACCATAAAAAAGAAAAAAAAAAGAGAAAAGACGTACGGTAAGCCGGTAACCCGTAACCTGGTTAAGGGAAGCACGAGCTACTCCCCAATGGCGGAAATATTACTATCCGGCTGAACCGAAAACAGGAAAATGAAGACGATGGGAAAGAAAGGCGTCCCAGACTGGCTCAACAGCTCGCTCTGGTCCTCCAATTCCTCCCCCAACCCCGAAAATAACTTCCCAATATCTTCCGCAGAAAACCTAATTCCCACTCCTTCTCCGATCCAAGCTCCGATTCCCGAGCCCCCTCCTCGTCCTCCATCTCCCCCTCCCCCTTCTCCCGCTCCTATATCTCCGTTGCCACCTCCATCTCCGAGCTCCTCCCAGGTCTCGCCCGAAGAGATTACGCGTCAGTCTCAGCTCTTGGCGGAGGTGCGGACGTCAACTAAACTTTCCTCTTGTTAATCCAAGTTCTGCCTCAGTTAGTTAGATTTTGTTGGGCTTAATTCGTGTAATGGTGACCAGCTATCGAAGAAGGTCATAAATCTTGGAGAATTGCGGAGATTGGCTTCGCAGGGCATTCCGGATGGTGCGGGGATCCGCGCCACTGTTTGGAAGGTCTGCATGCTAAATTTCAAGATTTCAATCTGCATATGGATTCATAATTTTACTCTTTAGTAATCTGCTAGTGAAGACAATGGAGCTTGTAGTACATAATGTTGGCATGTAGGAAGTAATTTGAGTTGGTATATGCAGCTTCTTTTGGGTTATTTGCCGAATGATCGCGGATTCTGGGCAGAAGAGTTGGAAAAGAGGCGATCTCAGTACAAGGCTTTCAAAGATGATTTTTTGGTGAACCCAGTAAGTGTTCTTGTGGATTTTAGAGCAGATATAAACTGTGGAGCTTTTAGTCATCTAAATGTGACGATTGTGTTTGACTAAAATGTCTCGTTTAGGTGAAACTGTAATGTTTCTGAGAAATTTTCTTGTTAGTCAGTCAGAAATCACGCGAAGGCTAGAAGAATCTTCTGGTAAAAAGGGTGGCGAGTTTGAATGTGGAGACAGCTGCTTGCTCCAAAGGTCAGAGATAACACATGGGGAGCACCCTTTGAGCCTTGGGAAGACCAGTTTGTGGAATCAGTTCTTCCAGGTACAGTTTTACTGTTCGATGCAACAAAGAAATAAATTGAGACAACTGTTTTACATGTTATAAACGTAATATAAGTAGTATTAGATTGTTCTACTGCTCTTTATTTTTTGGTCTGTTCTTATTGTTATGTATTAGAAGCAGTTTACATTTACATACTAGCTTTTGATCTTTATTTCCTCTATGACATAGGCTATTGCATTTTATACATCTGACTTTACTGATGTGATGCGAATCGGGTTATCTCTAATCACATCAAGGAGATATTAGGTTCGATGGATTGAGTCTAGTTATCTTATTTATTTTTTTTACGTGGTTTAGTTAGAGTCTAAGTAGGTTAGAATTTTTTTTTAATTAGTTAAGTTTAGTTTAGTTAACTTTTGTGTAGTTTCACAAAAATATTTAGAATATAGACATTTGAATATTACGAAACCACTTGGATAAGATCGGTAACGTCATGATCTACAACTTTTATATTCAAAGTTTATCTAGATTCAGATTCTATCTGCGGCGGAATTAAGAGCAAACCCGATGCCAATATTTTTTTTTGTATTTCTTGACGTGTTTTTTTTTTGTTATTTAGTCTTTTAGGGTTTTTAGGATGTGGGCTAGCTTATAAATATGTGTCTAGACAGTCATTTTGATTAAGCATTAATTATATTGAGGATTATTTATCTTTATCTTCATCGCTCTCACTTTCCTTCTATCTTGTTCGACTAACTCTTAAGTTTTGGCCAATCTAACTTCAATCTAGCAATGCCATTGCTTTCTTCCTCCTCGATTGATCACCCCCCTTATCCCTAAGGAACGGTCAAACTTCTCCCTCATCCCATCTTCCATTTTACTAAGTTATCATCACCTTCACAATCTGTCTTAGTTTACCATGTAACCTTTATCCAGGGTTATCATTTGGTAAACTACATCCTTTGCCAAACCTCTACTACCAGTGCATTTCTCTCGTTCTTCTTAGCGACTTAAACTACTCGCATGCCCAAATCCGCCACCGATTTCATATTCTATAGCTTACCCTAGCTTAACTATACATAAATTCCAAATTTAAAGTCTAGATTGATTGAACCCCTAATACATTCTTAATTCGAACATATCATGATGTATATCACGACCCAAAATCAGAATCATAACCGGCAATGTACCTCAATGTATTTGAGATACATGAAGCCTTAACTAATATTTTTCTAATTCCCAAAATAACAAAAATTTAATTATGAACAACTAACTCTAATAAATATAATCAATAATAAAGAAACACCAATGTCATCGATACTGTGTCACCAATCAAACTAAAATTACTGGTTTAAAATAAAATGTCTAATACAATCGATGGACAAAATAGTAAAATCCTAAGTGGAGGTGGGGTTCCGGTGCATTTCGCTCAGTCGCCACGTGGATTAGCACTTTCAATATTAGAAGAAGGAACCCATGAGCCAACAAATATAACTCAGGGAATAGAATCCGCTTAAAAGCCAAATAAATTTGAATCCATAACATAACTTTAAGTAAATACAAGTCCAATAATATGAAATGAGAATCTTATTAAGCTTGCTTATGATAACAATAATAATAAAAGTACAAGTAAACATAGTAAATCATATTTTATAATATGGTTCGTGTCAATATGTTGAATTTCTTTCAATGTTAATAATAATGTCATATGTTTCAACTTGTGACTGTTCTTGAGGATCCATATCAACTACAAGTCATCTGGATATACATTCGAGTCTTTTGCTTATAGTTAATTCAATTAGGGTCACCAAGTTGTGTCACTATGTGATAAACTCATCCTGTCTTTTATACTAACCATAGAGAAAGATTAGAGTCACTAAAGAAAGATTTTTAATCTAGTTTGGAACTGTTCTTTAAGCGTGCTAGAGTCACTAAATAGGTTATATGCTGATCAGGTATAGAACTGACCCCTGGACTTCAAGGTAGTCTTGAGTCACCACTAGGGTTAGAGTTTTAATTTATATGATAGGTTTTTAAACCGATATTTGAGATCATATTCAGATTTGGAGCCTTTTTTTTTAGTTCTCACAATGCGTTTCATGTGTGTCCTTATAAGCACTTAGTGAGTGTACCAAACACAGAATTCATCTTTCATTCCTTAACCTATCAGATAACTATAATTTAATATAAGACATAACAAAAGTGAGGGTCCAAGTCTTGAAAAGTTCTATTAACATCAAAGTGGAAATATATGGTGCAAGTTTTGACAAGTTCTATCAACATCGAGTTGGAATATTGAAGTGTGCTGCACTGTATATACTTTATATTACCTTATCTATCTTGATTGGTTGTTTATTAAAACATTTATTAGTAACCAAGATGTGTTACTGCTACCAGTCCTGTCTACATAATAATTTTATTTTTCAAATTGGTCTTTTCCTGTTGGCAGCATAAATAAAGATTCTGATGCCATTTTGTTAACTAGTTTACAACATCACAAAAATTTGTGCGTTCTTGGCATATCACTTCATCATAGTGGTCTACTTTTCTACAAGAAAATGAATGTATTGATGATACTCAAACATACTCATATATGTCAATAATCTCCGTTGACAGGATTCAGAAATCATAGAGCAGATTGATCGGGATGTAAAACGGACTCATCCTGACATGCACTTTTTCTCTGGAGACTCATCTTTTGCGAAGTCCAATCAAGTAATTTTGGATTTCCATTTCTCTTTTCATATCAGTTGATGATAACTATATTATATTTGATTGATTACACTTTATTTTACAATTTCCAGGAGTCCTTAAGGCACATACTTATCGTATTTGCAAAGTTGAACCCAGGAATAAGATATGTACAAGGGATGAATGAAGTTTTGGCACCTCTTTTCTTTATTTTTCGGAGTGATCCAGATGATAATAATGCTGTAAGCCATATCAACGTTTCTTACAGTTTGCTTATGTTTTAGAATTGCTTTTTCATCTGTGGAATTGAATGCCTTTTTGTACCACACAGTATTTCTACAACTATAATAGTGGAATATAATATAATTGTTTTGGGTGATAGTGCATTGCATTTGTTTAATTATTCAGTGAATTGTGATCCATCAAATTTCCGTTTTTAAGAGTAAATTTTGCATGTTTTTAAATTTTAGGACCTACTTGGAAACATGGCCAACCAAAATCTTGCATTAGTGGTACATCAATAAATTTTATGGTCCTTTCCAATGTCCTAGAATTGTGCATCCAGTATGCACAATAATGTTAGCTAAGATACGTTGAACATTGGCACACGTACCAACTTCAGGTATCTAGAAAAATCCATCATGTGAACCTTGAAAAACTGACATAGGCATACCAATAGTACCATAATATAAGTGGATATAAAGATAATGAGTTGTACTTTTCATTAGTTTAGGAAGGCACGAACATGCCTGTATGACTCCCTTGGCTATGTCCTACACATGTTGGACATCGACATGGCTCTGACACGTGTCGGACATGCGGAATGTATCCAAAATTTGATAGAAGAAATTAGTTGGACATGCCAAGGATACACGTGGATATGTGAGGAACACAATTGAGATATGAGGGTGTGATGTGGTATTTTTCGCTGGTTAAGAGTATTGTTTTTGAAAAAAAATTTTTTAGCGAACCTAAAAACCCGTTAGACAACTCCAAAGCTCTAAATCACTCAACAATCCTCTAATATCCCCAAACCAAATAAAACTATCAGCTCTAGCTCCTTTCCTCGCGATAAGGGCTGCTCTAGTGATGGTGGAGGTTTACAATGGCGGAGAATGGTGATCTCCTTACTTCCTCTTAGGATGATGATCGCGATCTCATTCCTTCCTTCCTCTTGGTATCTCTCTCCCCCTCTCCTCTCATTCTCTTTGTTTGATAGGGAACGTAGCTTTCCCACTGTAGTAGGTGGTTGCCCAATTGCACCTTTTTCTTTGTTTTTTGTTTGTTGATTCATTTTAGCATTTATGTGTTATGTTGTAAAGCATTTTCGCCTAGCCTATTATGAATTTTAGCTCAACGTACAAAGTGCGTTATAATTGCATTTTTATGTATTTCTATTATAGGCTAGCAATATATTGTTTTATGTAAATTAATAAACTACATATATTACTTATTTATTTATCATTATATTCTAGATGTGCCCTTATCCTATTTTTATAAGATTTGTTGTATCGTTATGTCTTTATGATTGTATTATGTTTCTGTGTCTTGTGTCCATGTGATAAGGTCTGATACCAATTTAATAGGTTTTTGTACCAAAGATAGGCTACGCAACGATTCCTTAAAGATCTAAATGTATTACAGGAATCAATCCGCGCACCTGTGGAAAAATATTCGTCAGATATTCTCTAGTAGTCAGAAAATTACAAAACCTGGATTAGATCCGTAACTTTTTGATCTATAATTTTCATATTTACGCCCTTTACAGATTCAAACTGTAGTAGGGACGAAAACACGGAACAATGTGGGTGATGGTAGTGGTGACGGGTGGAGTGGATGTTAGGGTTATGGATGGGTATGGAGGTGAAGGTGGATAGTGGATGTGATTAAGGGATATAGACGAAGGGAATGAAATGGTCGAGATCCCAAAAAAGAGGGGTGGCTCGACAGACGAGGGAGATTAGAAATTAGGAGAAACCTTGCTAACGGTAGAGGTGGAAGGATGGTGAAGAGGGAGGAGAGAGAGAGAGAGTCTAGAGAGAAGATAGGAGGCAAAAAAAATCAATAATCCAATTCCATCATGAAGTTGGCCTCCATCCACATATTTATAGAGGCTAGCCAACAAGTTCTAAAACAATGTGTAACCCTAATTCTAGAGGATTCCCGCCGATTGCGTTCGAACGTGCCCGGTCGTACGAAAAGCTCCATCTCTGTATGTGTGAACGCGATGTAGGCATTCGAACGGGGGCGTTCGAACTCGTCCGACTGCGTTCAAACGTACAATATGCATTCTCTGTATTTGTGAACCTGATGCAGGCGTTCGTAAGAGCGTTCGAATGTGACCCCTCCTACGTTCGAACGCGACCTATAGATATTTTATTTTAATGAAAATAAACAACTAATGCAATAAGAAAAGATCCTAACTAAGTGTATGACCGTGCTTCATAGCATCAAATTTAATTTTGATATAATTTGAAAATTCTCATTATTGATTTTGGAATTGGTATGGCTGTTCAAACTTAATTACGTAAAATTCTAAAAGATATTATAAAATGCAAGAAAAATCCTATTTTTTACAAGATTTGTTGTATCGTTATGTTAGTATGACTATATCACATTTCCGTGTCTTGTGTTCGTGCTTCACAGCATCAAATTTAATTTTGATATAATTTGAAAGTTCTCATTATTGATTTTAGGACTGATATGGCTGTTCAAACTTAATTATGTAAAATTCTAAAAGATATTATAAAATGCAATAAAAATCCTAAAAATCACAAAAATTGATAGAAAAATAGCAAAATATAGATTACTCGTATGAAGTTTGAAAACTACAAAAAGATACTCAACCTCGTTGAATTCCAAGTTGGATCTCAAATATATTTATGCTCGTTATCATCCTCATCATGAGGATAGAAATACAATTATCTAGGATCTTTAGATATTTCAAAAAGTGATTCTATCATATTAGTCATATCGAACGATTGTCTGGGAATTAGCATAACTAGTATATGAGTCATATGACCTCTCGAAATGAGATGAATCATAGTCATAAAGAGCTACACTGTCATGGCAATGCTGAAGCTAATAAATATGTAAATTCTAGGTTTCTTTTTCTTCAATTGTTCTATCATGATATGTGAGTTGATTGCTATTATCTTTCTTATCAAATGTGGAAGGCATAATGTATCACTAGGAGTATCGTCAGAGCCTAGGGTATTTCTAGTACTACTAGTGCTACTATTTCTCATTGCCGAATGACTTGTCTTAAGCCTCTCCTTATCACACAACCTCTCATCTTATAGCACTTTATGCAACTAAGGATTATCTCTATCATCCAATAGTCTATTCTCTATTTCTCTGATCTATGCAGGTCTTTTTTATCAAAAACATAATTCAAATCAATTATTTGATCATTTTCTACCTTTTCAAAATTCTTTTCCTCAAATATCATATTATGATAACAAAATGCTAATTTCTCCAACATCTCTATTGCTAATCTATTTTGCATTTTGCTACATATCAAAGAGAAGGTCGTCCAAATTCACATAGTCAGATTTAAGGTATTCTTTGATATTAATGTCAAATTTAGTGCCCCTCCCGTCTATAAATCAACTACCATTCAGTTGGAATGCTACTAGAAATAACTATAATAACTTTAGTATTATTGAAGTGGCCCAATTCTCAATCTATCTCTCCAATTGAA
Organism: Typha angustifolia; assembly: GCF_048772165.1. Lineage (NCBI taxonomy): Eukaryota > Viridiplantae > Streptophyta > Magnoliopsida > Poales > Typhaceae > Typha > Typha angustifolia. Next base: position 5,696,690 of record NC_133248.1, read on the forward strand.
GTGTATATTGCATATATTTTATAAGATAATCTTCTAATTAGGTGCAAGAGAATATAGAATTATTTAATTGAATCATAAAGCTTATTTATCGCAAAGGATTTACTTGTGCATGTCGGGCTACAATCTATTATTTTGTTCCTGTCATTAGTGACATTTCTAGAGATCTAGAATTTTGGATTTAGAAAACCTATAGATATAGTGATTTTTAAGCATTAAATCGTTAAATATTTACAAATGAAAGTAAATTGCAAGCACGCCTATCAAACAACATGTATATCTCAATGTTGCTAGTTGTGTGTTCCATCAGGAGTCAATCAACTTTTATCGCTTCTTTCTCTATATCCATAGTTTATTTATGAAATCTATCTTAGACTTGTCTTCACTATCCACCATTTGTAATACCTTAATAAAAAGCTTAAATACTATAGTGATATTGTGATATTATTCTGAAAGCTATTTCCAAGAATTATAATCTTCAAAGCTCTATACCTACCTTTTAATCTATAGTTTTTATTTTTATTTTTTTTATTTGTGTAGACCATTTTTGTAATGTAAACATCTACATGAGGTTATCCTTATATTTCATAATAATTTCTAATACTTGAAAATGAGTGATAAATCTAGATATGTTAGATCTAATGATCTCCTTACCATTTGTAAGTTGCCTGAGTAGATGAAGAGCCTAGCCATGGTTATGTATAATATTTATTATCCTTTGACCTTCATGTATCACTGTTTCAATTTTAGCATCCTTGGCAATATCCTGTAACATGAAATCAATCTTTTCTAAAAATGTGATATGCAGTTTTTAAAATGAGTAATAGTATTCAGACTTCAAAAATATATTGTCTCTATGCTTGAGTACATTAAGAAATTAATTAAATTTTTTTTATTTTGTATAGTCTACTCATCACATATTAGAGTATAACTAAATTTATTCTAATATCATTTAAATGTCTCAATATAAGTGTGAAATTTATCTATCTCTAACACAACTTTTTATTAGCGCTACTAGGAGGCTAAACACAATGCCTGTTGATGTTATAGCATCTTTGATAATATGGATTATCTACTACATTAAAAAAATATGTTTATAGCAAGATTTGAAAAATCGGGATTGGCCTATTAAAAAAATGATACGATACGGCTGTATCGGTCGCTTGGATTGGATCGGACTTTTTAATTACGTAAAGTTTTAAATTTTATTTAAAATGCAAGAAAGTTTTTAAAAATTTAGAAAAAAATTATCAAAAATAAGAAAATAAAAAAGAAAAACTATGGCGTAATGAAAATTGAAAAGAAGAAAAGATTAGAAAGAGAGTGAGTGGAAGAAAACTAAACAAAAGAAAGAAAAATTATGGTGCAGTGAAGAAGAAGAAAAAGAAGAAGAAGAAAAAGAAGAAGAAAAGAGAAGAAAAAGGGAGAGGGTGGAAGAAATAAAAAAGATTGAGAGGAAAATAAAGAAATAAATATAAAAATTATATACCAGAGTTCGTTAGAAATCGCCTGAGTTTGATTTGCACTGCTAGGGTTCGCCGAGCTAGATTTCTCTATAAGAGAAATAATAGTTATATGGTAAGGAGAGAAAAAGAGAATGAAAAAGTGAAAGGGAGAAAGAGAAAGAGTTCGGATTGAGCCTAGATCGGTCGATTTCGACGAACCATGGTTTATAGAAGAAAATTTAGAGATAACTTTATCAAATATCAATATACTTTGCATTTCTGATCCCTTAAAAAAACAAAGATAGGGAACAGTTTACCTACTCTTAACGGTCAAAGCAAGCCCTTTAATTCAATTCTTCATTCTTTAATTCAGAAAATAGTGGTTTGTCTGTAACCTCTTTTTCTTTAAATATATGTATCCATCAGTCCAAATAGTTCTATACTCTAGTATCACAAGAAGTTGTCACACTAGAAGACCCAATCCCTAGATTTGTCAAGCCAAGCCAAATAATTTTTTCTTTTGTTGATATTTTGATCATTTCACTGTCTGATTTTATTTTTATTCTTGTAGAATCTAAAATTTGATAATTGAATATCTAGAGAAATTGATTTAGCCAGAGCAACATTTATTGTATCATCAACATCAATGTAATCAATATAAAATGGTCTAAACCTGTGGGCAATTCCAGAAATAAAGTTCAACCTCTGCAATACTCTTACGCTACCTCTAGGTTCCAGAACTATTAGATCAATATACTAGTATCTCAATTTGGTGAATGCAGTATGTGAACATTCGCTCCACATAATGAATTAAGGGATCAAATAATATCTTGGTCATCTGTGGTTATGTAATACTTGTAGGAACAGTACCATTATTTTAGACTGTGGTTACCTTGTTCTGTCAAGTTAGATTTCGTTTTCATGTGGGTAATGTAATAGAGATTACTGATCTTTAATTTGTTCATATAATAATTTGGTGAAACTAGCAAGTGATCATATATTGTCTAATAAAGATTATCTAGTGAATAATTACTTATGAAACATTTTGCTGGAACTCTTCACATGCAATGTCTTTGTCAATTGAAGAGTTAATTATATGAAGTTGTATATGATCTCATGATCAAGATAAATAAACCTGTATCATAATAAGTGTCATTCACCTGGCTTTTCTGCTTGTTGTGAATTATAAAAAGGAGAAAAGAAAGAGGAAAGGAAAAACAAAAAGAAGAAAATAAAAGGAAAAAGAAATAGAAATAAAATGTGAATGCTCTTATATTTCCTAATCTACGGTTATAGGCATGGATTCCTTGGGAAGATTGCTTTGCACCTAGTCGATGGGATAAAGAGGGAATATTTGTATCCCAAGGTATGGCAAAATTATTTTTTGACATCCATCTGAGGGACATCAATCAGAGGATGCCATTGGTCCATCATATACTTTTAGCTGGATGAGACTAACAGTCTTTTTGCTAGTGTTTAATAATGATCCAAATGCAGGACCTACATATCAATACTTGATTAGATGATCGGTTTTGTCGTGCATATTAGTATTTTTCCACTGACTGTGTTGATACTAAATTTCTCAATGAGGAGACTTATCTTATTTATCTTAATAGGTTGAAGTTTGTTGGAGATGTATGTAAGCTACTACTTTATGCTATCTCCTGCTAGTTGATTGCCTTTTTATCCAGTTCCACTTTCTCATAAGTATGCTAATTTGGCTTTTAAACAGGACTGTGCAGAAGCTGATGCTTTCTTTTGCTTTGTTGAGTTGTTAAGCGGGTTCAGGGACAATTTCTGTCAAAAACTTGATAACAGTGTTGTTGGCATTCGGTCTACAATAAGTAAATTATCAGAGCTTCTAAAGAAGCATGATGGAGAACTTTGGCGCCATCTGGAGATCATAACAAAAGTAAGAAACAGAAAATTGCAATAATTGCCTCATACTATTACGTGAAGGTCATAATTGAAATTTCTGTTCTTTAAATCCCATGCAAATCACATGAAGTGTGATCTTACAGGAACATTTTGGATGACAACAATTATTCCGTACTGCAGAATTTCTGCCTTATAAACATTAAAATGATTTGACATAAGTTACATCCTTCATCTTGCTTTATTTCCTGTGATCAACTTACATTTCTGCAGTTAAATGAGGATTTTACAATTATGATTTCTTCAACATTGAGCTGGGTGCTGCTAGTGATCAATATTGTTTTATAGTGAGTAATTGGAGCTTGTGATTAAAACTTCTCAACTATTTAACAATATTTGTGAGTAAATTGTAAAGTACTTTTAAAAGAATTATGAATATTGAAATTTTGAGAGAGATAAATCCTAAACTGACTAGGTGTAGAAGATATGGAAAGTCAAAGTCAAAATTCAAAGTTCAAATCCTACTTGGAATATGAATGCTTATTCTATTAGGTTTAGAAAATTGATTAATAATTGGACTCTAAACACCGAAGCTAAGTAGGAGATACAATTGGTGTTCTTTTAGTATTCTCCTAGTATTGATTGCAGAGATTCTTCTACATTTAGTTAAAGGATCCAAAGGCAAAACAAGGCATTCATCCCATCTAAGAATCCCTTACCTAAAGGAGCTTTAATTTTTTATCATTGTATGATGAACAATTTCAGTCCGAGTGCTAGTCAAACATCGTTTACAACTTGTAGCATTTTAGATAAGCTAAACCCAGAGGTTAGAAGGACGATCAATTAGAGAGAGCTCAAGGACTTACAAGTTCATTATTTGCGAGTTCCTAATTTCTTCATAGAGCATATTTTCTACCAAAGTGCAAGGAGAGTGATAAATCTACGAAACGATTCCTTCAAGATCTGGATTTATTGTAGGAAGCAGTACGCGCAACCGAGAGAAAATATTCACCAAATATTGTCCCGTAGTCAGAAAATTACGAAACCTAGTGGAATCGATTTATAACTTTCTAATCTACGTTTTTCGTATTCATGTCCTTCACAGATTCGAACTGCAACAAAGACGAAATTATGAATTAGTGTGGATGATGGTGGTGGTGACGGGTGGAGTGGATGTTAGGGTTATGGATGATAATAGAGATGAGGATGGACGGGTGATTGTAATAACCCAAAAAAATAAATAATTAAATAAAAAAAATAATAAATAATGTAATAACCTAGAAAAATAAATAATAATAACAATAATGTATAAAATAAATAAATAAATAAATAAATAAGAGAAAAAAAGTTTTGGTGTTGCATGGCACGAGCTCGTGCCATGCAAATAGTGGGTGCACGTTGAGGGCGCCACGTGAGCCCACAACTGAGCCAGCTGGCTGCGGCAGACCCGGCACCGCCACAGCTGCCGCCTCACCTCCACCGCCTTCCCTCTCTCTTTTTATATCTCTCTCTTTCTTTCTCTCTCACATATTCTCTCTCTCTCCCCTCTCCCTCTCTCACATATTTTCTTGTCGATGCCGGCCTACCATCGCCGTCGCCGCCGCAACACCACCCTCACCGTCTCTCTATAGCTCTCTCTCTAAAGACTCATTCTCTCTTTCTTACCCTCCTCTCTCTCCTAATCACCTCTCTTTCTCTCTTTCTCTCCTTCGCTTATCGACGCCGACCTACCGTCGTCGCCATTGCTGCCGCCGCCACTACGGCCGAGGTGAGCCTCCCTCCCTTCCCTTCTCTTCTTCTCCTTCTTCTTCTTCTTCCTTTCCTCTACTTTTTCCTCTGTTCGTTTTACCTTCTATGGTAATAAAACACGTGTAAAGTACTTATGTTATTTAGTTAATCTAAATTAGATCTTTAATTTAATTTGTCAAGAATAGATATATCTAGTAACATGGTAAGTGTAATTTCAGTTAATTATAATTATAAATATTTGTACATAAATATATTTTTAACTTCATATATTTTATTAGATTAATACATGTCTTTATTATATATATATATATATATATATGTATAACTTATTATACATTATTATGCATGTAATATAATAGTAGGCTTACTTAATGTTTATATTACATGATTAAGTAAAGATTAATTTATATGCAACTCTTAATTTTTTAGTAAGGGTAGTAGTGACAAAGTAATTAAAGTATAATTATATAATATGATATAATATAGGTGCTTGTATCTTAAATTATATTATTGTACATGGAGCTCTTTTACGTTTTTTTTATCAAAAGAGATTGACTATTATATACTTAATATATAGTTAGCAAACTATGATTTTATAAATAAATCTACAATTAGAATAATAACATGCTAATATTATTATAATTAAATATATGATATAGATCAAATTATTTAATAAAAACAAAAGAAGGAATTTTAAACCTAATAAATCATCATATGTTACACAAATAGATCCTAATTGGATAAATAACTGACCTTATATTACTTAAATATTTTCAAATCTCGAACCTTCTTATTTAAGAACCTGTGGACCTTAATGATGAGTTGATGTTGGACTGACGAACGTGAGAGATGCGTGGTTCGTGTCTTCTGATCAGACAGTGAGTAGTCTTATCCCCTAGACACCTTTCTCAAATTAGGATATATTATATATTATGTACATGTATGTTTTGGCCTCCAGCATGACTATATGACTTTATATAGAAATGATTTCAGTCAAGCATATTTTATCATGTATTTAATTAGGCTGATCTGGGATATAAGTACATTGGTGATATATAGAGATGATTGGAGATGATTATACTGTTATGGTTTTATGTCAAGATGATCTCTAGCATGAGTGCGCATGTGATAGACTAGTAAGAGTATGTATGTGCTAGATACATGGTTGGAGTTTGCATTATATCATTTTTCTCTTGGCTTCTTTACTACCTAAATTCTTGAGTTGCATGATCTGTTGCAGTACTGGATATATGCATATGATTTATCATGTATAGAAAATCATGAAAATAGTTGTGTATGAGGATGTGATGTGATGGCTGGAACGATATCTGGTCTGGACTGGTACTGGACATACTCTTAGCGTATGGCAGAGTATGGTGATGGCTGATAATTGTACTCTTAGCGTATGACAGGGTACAACTATCATTGATATACTCTTAGCGTATAGTAGGGTATGATTACTTTCTTCTGAGATACTCTTAGCGTATGGCAGGGTGATTTATTTACATAGATACTCTTAGCATATGATAGGGTATGCTCTGAGCTTGTGACATGATGTATATCGAGTTTGGGGCCGGGTATCGTAGTCCAGCATGGTGGATGATATTCAGAGTTGAGACAGATAATTGTGATAGTAAGAAATAGCTGGATTATATCTGGCTCTGACATATATGATTATTTAGTGGTTGGCATACATCATACATCATCATTGATGTGACTAGTATCATTAGATCATGATTGTTATACATCATGTGTCGTTATATTCGGTGATATTATATTGTAACTTCATCATAATATATTTTTGGTTAAGGATATAATATGCTCATTCATGAGAATTGATTCAATTTATATATATATATGTCATTGAGGGTACATATATACATGCGCATATATGGCATCATGTTGCTTTCTGATTCATATTATTCAGTACATGATTTATTTTCTATTTGGCATCATTTATTCGGGGTAAGGTCTATTCACTGAGTCTTTTGCTCATGATTCTCTTTTTATTTCTTTTCTAACCCCCCTAGATATTATGATACGTGATAGTGACTTGAGGTATCCTGATGAGATATTTTAAAGCAATGATAAGGTGAGCTATAGACGTGAAGCGGTATAGAAGATAATTTAACCAGACATTGAGTTGTATCGTTGTTTGTTATATTTGTATCTTATTGTATCAGATGATGATTTGTATAGTACATGTTAGATTATAGAGCACTTGTGTATCAGTTATTTAGTTGTATCTTGATGGTTTATTGTGGCCTGTGTGAGTCCTGCTAGATTAGGTAGTAGTCTAGTGTATATTATTGTGGACTTAGATATTCATATGTTAACAGATTTATTTGGTTGATAATATGATTGATTTTGTGTTGGATTATGTGAGTATGAATATGTTAGCAGGTATTATTTGATGATGTCATGATTATATGTGCACAGGAGTGTATCTGTGCGTGACGGGCCCCGCTGGACCTATCGCGTGCGCCGCGCATGCCGTGTAGGCGCATGGGCGTGCACGTGCTTGTGCTGGGCGGGGGCGTTACAGTGATGTTGTTTAAGTGATTAAGACGAAGGAGAAGAAGTGGTCGAGATCCCAAAGAAGAGGGAGGACTCGATATATGAGAGAGATTAGAAGTTAGGAGAGACCTTACCAACAGTAGAGGTAGGTTGGTGAAGGAGGAAGGAGATTAGGGTAGAGAAGATAGAAAGAAGATAGGAAACAAGAAACCAATAATCCAATAGCATAATAATTTTAGCTGCTATCCATACCTTTATAGAGGCTAGCCAATAAGCCAAAATACAATTATTAACCCTAATTCTAGAAGATTCCCGCTGATCACGTTCGAACGCACAAAAGACGTTCTCTGTATGTGCGAATGCAATGCAGGCGTTTGAACGCGGCGTTCGAACGAGCCCGACCGTGTTCGAACGCACATTTTGCGTTATCTGTTTTTGCGAACCTGATGTAGGCGTTCGCAAGGGCGTTTGAATGTGACCCTTTCCGCGTTCGAACACGACCTACAAAAATTTTATTTTAAACAACTAATGCAATAAGAAAAAACCGTAACTAAATGTATCAGAGAGCTACTACATATGTTTGTGTGCTAAGCTACATCAAGGTTTGATCATTGAGCATCAGAGGAGTTGAACTAACTTGTCTATATTGACATCTACACCTACACAAGAATTTCAAGATTTTAACCACGTTCAGTTGAGGATAATTTATGAGGACTGAGGAGCAATCTATTTCACCGAGTACATCGACGTGGAAACTTTGAGCAAGAGATAAACTTAATGGTGAAAATGATTGTAAGTGAATTTTGTATCTACGTTTGAGTGTGAATTAGATTGGCCTGAGAGGTTGATTGAATCCTTGATATTTTCATTTCTTAGTCGAAGGTTTTTCCATGTTACAAAAATTGTGATTATGTACTTGCCATGCTTTTACTTTTTCTATTCATTCTCAGCTTTACGTTTCTAATCTTAGCTTTTCACTTTCAACTTGAGTTCAATGTATTTTCATTGTTTGAGTAGTATTTAATTTTTCAAGTACTCGAATGATTCAGATTACTTAATCTAATTAGAATTCAGTTTACAAAGTTTGATTTGGAATTGGTTTGTAAACCTAATAGGATTATATTGTCCTAGTTTGATTGGATTTGATTATTTAAGTTTGACTTTGACTTGGGGTCCATATCATCTACACCTAGTCGATCTAAGAGTGCTATTTCCCCTAAAATTTCAACAGACATATGAATAATTTTTTTAATGTAGGAAACCTCTCTAACCAAAAGAGGAAAAAAACCACCAGTCCGATCAAGATCAATTTATTTCACTCAAATCGTAGAAATAAGGTTCTCTTACAGTCACTTTTACCATACTTGTTAAAGTCTGCTTGCTTGTACTCCTCGATGAAATACTTTGTTAACATAGATTACATCCTCATTTGATATTCCTTGGCATGGTTCATGAATGCTCTATCTCAATGGTTAACGTCGATGATGACAACTCAGTTTAGCTCCTCTGGTGATGATCAATCTTTGATGTAGCCTAGCACACGGATACACGTAGGTGACTCTTCTCACATTGTTATGAAGTATGCTACACGATGGAACCTTGAACTCATAAATAAGGAATTTGAAGCTTCTCAAGTTCTCTCTAGATGGATCCTCTCTAACCTCTAGTTCAACCCCTTCGAAGTGCTACAAGATGTATTTGGTGCTTAACTAGCACTTGAATTAATAACTTCTCACACAATGACAAAAAGGATGGATCCAAATGGCCAATCTCGATCCGGGCCCAATACCAGTTAGTTGACTGGTATCAGGTGGGTTCGGGTGTATTGGCCAATATCCGATCTAGGTCGAGATCGATTGATTTAAGTCAAACAGTTCAAATCCATAGCGGATTTGAACCGCATTTAACCCAAAGACATCAATAATTGATGCTCCCATCCTCCTCTCTCTTGCTCTTTCTCTCCTAACCAAAGTTGGTTCTTCTCCGATATAGAGATCTAGCTCCAGCGAGTTTTTTTTGAACTCTACGACATAGATCCATCTCTAGCGAACTCCAGTGACTTTGAGTATGTGATTTTTTTCCTTTTTTTTTTCCTCTTCATTGTAGATGCAAAAAGTATGGTTTTCTCTTCCTTTTTTTTTTCTTTCGGTTCTTTCATTCTCTCTCTCTCTCTTCTTCTTTACTACATAAGTAGCAAATTTTTTTTTTCTTTTCGTTTCTTCCACTCTCTTTCTCTTCTTTTTCACTGCAAGAGTTTTTTCTTCTTTTCGATTATTCTACTCTCTCTTCTCTTCTCTTCTTCACGGTAGAAGAAGTAGAAAAGTGATTTTTGATTTTTTTTCTTTTTTTCTTCTTTCGGATCTTTCACTCTCTCGCTCTCTTTTTAATTCTTTTTTTGAATAAGCGAGTGTTTTTTTTTATTTTTTTAGTTTTCTGGCTTCATATGTGAGTAATTATTTTTTATTTTATTTTATTGTCAGTTTTTCTAAATTTTTAACTAATATGATCGATAGATATTATTTTTCCGGGCAGCTGATTTCTATTCTGATCCTAAGTTTTGGAACCTTATAGAATATGAAGCTCCTTTAAGTGAGAGATCCTTGGATGGGATCGAGACCTTTGGATGTCATCAATTCTAGACATTTACTTTCCTCAGCTTTTAGTTGGAATCCTTTCTTTTTGTAGGTGAATTTGTACCAAATATTTTTCCCTGATGGCAATCCTCGTGTGCTTAGAATATAGATGGCCGTGCCGGCAGCGTACCAGCACATGGCATGAGGGATGCCGCATGGCACCCCTCTTAATAGCTTTGCTGCTTGCTATTGACCTCGTTGTCGAGCTTGCCGTCGCCATTTGCCTTCGCCATCACCCGAGCTTGCGTCGATCTAGATCTGCATCTTAAGTTTTTAACTAATAATCTCCTCTCTCTCTCTCTCTCTCTCTCTCTCTCTCTCTCTTTCTCCCTCCCTCGGGCTAGGGCGCTCGACGGCGATAGCGAAGGCGAGTAGTCCCTTACCTTTTTCTCTCCTTACGGCACAGCCATCGTTAGCTTAGAATACTTGAAATAGAGAAATCTAAATATTTTGCATTTGAGATCTTGGGGATTGAGAGGAGACATAATAAAAGAATTTGAATTTTTGGACATTTGGAAAACATTTTCTCGGTATGAAGTGTTCTCATGGCTCAAGAGTCCAATATTTCCTATACACGTTGGCTATGAATCGCCCGGATCTTATTTGATGATGAAGGCCTATTATATCTCGAGAAAAGAGGACCACAACTATGTGTCAGTAAAACCTTCTTGCAAAGTATATTAGAGCTTGAAATTGTGAATTAAATATGCTCTCTACCATGTAGCTCTTAATGTGTAAGACTTGGGTCAATATTTAAAGAGTGAGAATAATCGACCTTCCTCAATCACAAAAGATTTCAAACAGCTCAAACCATGTAAGAATTCAAGTCTGTGAAAACACAACTCCTCAATATTGTATTTCACTTACATGATATGCGTGCTGTAACAGCTCCTTAATATTGTATTTCCCGACCAAACTAGGGTTTGCACAGAAGAGAATAATCATCCTATACATAAGTGAACACTGTTAGAAATATTAATATTTCTATAGTGTTATTTTAAAAAAAATAATTTTGTGAATAAATATTTTGATTAGACACCTTTTCATAATTATAACTACTTTTTAGTTATCTAACTACTTTCTAGTTATCTAACTACTTTTTAGTTATATAACTACCATAACTAATTTTTAGTTATATAACTACCATAACTATTTTTTAGTTATATAACTACTCGCACCTTTTAGTTAGTGTCTTTTCATTTTCTATAAATAGAAGATGGTGCTGTTGTTTTGGAGTATTCTACAGACCTAAGTGTTTGCTTTGTTACAATTAATTCTAGTTCAGATCAAGGTTCAATTTTGCGAGTTGCACCTTGATTCGTGACGGTCTTGTATCCCGAGAACAAATTGCTTTCGTAATTTTCAATCGCAATAAGTGGACGGCAAATTTGTTCAAGAGATAGATTTACCTTCGCCTGACCGTTGCAAGTGCCTAGCCATTTGATTTCATTAATCTCCACTTTTAATTTCCTCCAACAAACATTATATAAATAGTCTCCTAATCGTGATCACATTAGGAAATAAAATAAACTCTAAACCAAAAGAAACTCTTAGAAATATACTAATTCGGTCTCAAAACTATGTTAGATATTTGAACGGATTGACAAATCCTAATGGCCACCCATTCAAATGGATAGAAGATATAGAATTATGTTTGAACTAAATTTTGTTCGTTCGAATGATAGCCTCCAACTTTTTGTTTAAGAAGTGATCTTGGGAAGTGGAAATTCCTATGGAAGTTACTTCCTAACAAAAAGTTCCTCCAAACTTCCTTAAATTTTAAATTTGTGTATATATCCTTTAAAAGCTGTAGATTTTTCATGGATACCCTTCAATTTATTTTTTGACAACTATATGTTAAAATCTTCAGTACTTCAAATCAGGATCGGCTATATAGAAAAATGATACAAATAGGCCGTATTGGCTCATATAGACCCGTATTAGTCACTCATATCGAATCAAACTACTTTTAATTACATAAATTCTAGAAAATATTTAAAAATGCCGAAAAATTTCTAAAAATTTAGAAACAATGACAATAAAATAAGAAAATAACAATTATGCACATATGAAGTTTAAAAACTAAAATTTCAATAATAATTTACCTCCATAAGAACAAAAGTTCACAAATTAACTATATATATGTAAAGTGCAAAAGATAGCATGACATTTAAGTGAGGTAACATGCACCCACTCACTAGTATTAGGTTCCCAACGCAGAGAGGGAAAAAAAAGAAGAGAAAAATGAGAAGAGAAAAATGAGAAGAAGCATGCCCTCTCTCTGTCCTCCCCACCCTCTCTCTCTCTTGTTAGGTCTTCCACGAGGACATCAAAGTTGATCGATCCTAATCTAGATCGAATATCGGCTGATATGACTGATACCCATTCGATACTAGCCAACTAATTAGTATCGGGCTCGGATCGGCTAATTTTTGGATCCATGCTTCAAATATAAAAAGACATAAATTCCATTAACTGAAAAGAATGTGTAAACACAAGAATAAGGATATTTTTATCTTTTGATAATCAACTTGATGAAAGTTTAATAGTTTATTAGGTTTGAGGGTAATCCAAAAAAGTTTAAAAGGTATTTATACAAAAACCAAGTGTTTCGTAAATATAACTATTAATTTTTAGAGGAATATAGATGTAAATAAGAGATTTTAGAAAGGTATACATGAAGAAAAAAAAAATATATGGGTTGAGATGGAAAATCTTTAGGAATTTAATGGTCACATGTTTTGCAAGTGATTGGTAACTAGAGCTAGGAAGTGCACTCTCCTCCTTAGGGAGAAAGTGGATTGAGCCAAAAGTAGGGAAGTTCGATGATTTAAGGGGAAATAAAAAAAATTGCTTTGTAATTCACCTTCTGCAATCAAATAATAAGAATAGGCTAGTATATTCACTTTCCTCACTTCCTAACAACCAATCACGCTCATAGAGATATTGTCATATTGCCTAGTATTTCTATCTTGCATATGTGCAAAGTGAACTTATTCGATATACTACTTTGCCCCAGTGTTCCAATAGTTGTGTCAGTGAACTATGATATGAATCGGGTCAAATTAGATTATATCAATGGGACATTGGACTCGATGGATGAGTCTAATTATATTAATTATTATGTTTATTTGGTTTAGTTAAGTCTTATTAAGTTAGAATTTTATGTAATTAGCTAAATCCAGCTGTGCAGTTTCGAAAAAATATTTAGAAGATATTTATCTAGTATTAAAATATTATGAAGCTACTTAGATAAGATCAGTAACCTCTTGGTCCACAATTTTGATATTCAAGATTTCTTCAGATTCAGACTCTATCTATGACGAAACGAAGGACTAATTCGAGATAAGTAAGAAAGACTGAATTAGTTAAGTTGTTTATGATTGTTTAGATCTAATTTCTATAAATAGGGCTTTATGGCTTGTATATTAGGTATGCATGAATGAAAAATTAATTAGATTTTGTCCTTGCATTCTAGTATCTCCGCTCTCAACTTGGCTGCCGGCCTCAATCTCCCTCTTCCCTCTTTACCAACCAACACTGCCTCTTCTATTGGAACGGTGTCATCTTACTTCAAGCCTACTTCTCTCTCTCTCCTTCTCAGAACTATCAATCTACCTAACCACCACCATCATCATCCACCATCGACACCATCTCCATTATTATCTACAAGCCGATCCATACCTACCACCAACACCAACTATCAGCTTACTAACCAGATTAGACCCAGATTTAGTCCTTATCTAATAAGGGTCTAAATATAAAAGTTGAAGACCGGAAGTCATGAAGCTATTCCAACTAGTTTCATAATTTTCCGCTTTCCAGAGAATATTTGGCGAATATTCTCCCTCGACTGCGTCGAATAGCTCGCGATTCGAGTCGACTCCAAGTTGGTACATATCAAACTAGGAGAATTGTTGATGACAATTTTGAGTCTGGAAATCCTGAGAGGGTTATTTAATTGTAATGTGTGAACATCCTTCTATATTGGCTCCTGACAATGGAACCTACCTAAAGATAATGTTTTGATCAGAAAATCCAATGCCAAAGTTCATGTACCATAAAATTTTGAGGTTCGATAGAATAGTTTGGAATGAAGAAAGAAGGGAGATAAGGTATATTTTGATAATGACTGTGGCAAGACTTATGCCATGAGCATATTCAAAGATAGAGTCTAAAGGATAATCTTGAGAGGTGAACAAAGCAGAAAGAAATCTAGTTAAGTATGTTGTTCTGTTGGTAATTTTGATTTGTGTCTTGATGTAAAATGAACTGTGTTTGTGGAGCATAGAGGAAAGGACGAAGGCTATAGTTTATTTGATGATTGGGGTAGTTAAGCTCTATATGTAGGTTATCTTAATAATTGACAATCTTTCAATTCCTTCATATAGGATGTGAATTGTGTTACCAGGAAATCTTAGTTTATCATAAAGTATATCAGTAGAAGATTTTTCTTAGTCTCATGATAAGACTTGCCCTTTGCATTCAAGAGGTCATGAGTTTATATTTTAGAAACTGCCTCTTCAGAAATGAGTGTAAGATTGCATAATGCATACATCTGCCCTTCGTAGACCTTGTACAGTCAGGAGCCTCATGGATTGGCATGCCTATTTAGTTATTTGTTTATTTTATTTCAGATTGAAGGCTCCAGGAAAGAGTTGTATAATATACTAGGAAAATAGGGGGAAAAGAAAATAGGAAGAAAGTAGGCCAAATGATTTCACATTATTTTGATGCATATATTTCATTGGTCTACTTTGAGTTGTTTTGCCACTTTGTAGACAATATGTTAGAGAAGGAGAATAAGACATAAATAGGGAATTTTCGTACAACACCATAGTTTTAAGTAAAATTTTGATTTAAACCCTGCATTTTCTCAATTTGCAAATCATGCCATCCTCTTTTCGTAAAATGAGCAAAAACCATCTTGCTGTTCATTTTTTCAACAGAAGTTAACAGTGGTCTTGGGTAAAGGTAACAACAGTACTGAAGTTGCTGAAGTTCAGTAACATAATATAATATTCCCTTTCTATGTCATCTGCTCAAACAATGTTAAGCTAACCTAATTAAAAGTTTTTTTTTCTTTATATGGAAAACCAGGGTACAATTTGCAATAATGAAAATCCAAGTTGTAACCAGGAATTTTCTTAAATGTAAGGTGTATATGCAAACTTATCTTGGAAAGAAGAAGACATCTTCACATCTTACCCATTAAATGATAGTAAGGAATTTTAAGTAAAGAAATATTGTAAGAATAGTTTATAGAATAATAGAAGCTTGAGTTATATCTAGATTGGTTGATGAATGCTCTCATTCCTCTTCTTTAGATGTTACAAACCAGATCTGGAACGATCTGAACGTAAGAAAATTATAATATTTTTATGGGAGGAAGCTTCAGAAGTCAGGGATCTAGTCGCTTTGGTTTCGTGTGATCTTGAGTTCGGACTGAAAAGATAAAATTAAAACAGTAGAGGAAAGTTAGAACTAGACAGATTGGTAATTATTCGATGTTGCGGCAGTCATTAAAAGGTGACGGGCGACCATGTGTGGTGGTGGGCGGCTGTGGCTATAAGGTAGGGTAGCTTGTGGAGGTAATGATGGCTAGGGTTTGGAGGTAGAATTAGAGTTTTAAGTTAGATTTACTCCTAGAAAAATAAACAACTATTATTAATTTACTTCTGCTCCTAGATTATTTTACTCTTACTCTTAAGACAAATTTAAAACTAAATTTTTTTTTAATGCTTGGATGATTAAATAAAGAAGACCAGCTCGACAGCCCTTTTATATATAGAGGTTGGGTACAATAAGTTCTATTAAAACTAACCTTAAAGACTTATACAACTCGAGTTACAATTCACCTTAAAGGCTTATTTAATTAATTGGACATGCTTTAATAACTTACATTACTTAACTTGCTTTAAGTGTTTACATCATGAATTAATTAAAAGATAAATAGACTCTATCTATCAATCTCAATGTCTTCATAATGCGATCCGATCTATTCCGGTTCGTATCATTGGAACACAATTTTTGACTGTATCATAACCTAGCTAAGTTGTTTGTAGCGAGCAATAATTTCAATATTATTCGACTCATGCCATATGACTGACTTTTTCTACTGTGGATGATGACCTTAGCTTGTGAGTGGCTTGTTGAATTTTGGAATTCTTAGTGATATGAGATTCGGTAGGTTTTGTCCATTTTTTTTAAGGTAGTTTTGCAATACAAAGCCATTATGCATTAGGATCTGGATGTTATTCCATTTCTTTTTAACTTCTCTATAAGATTCTCTAAGAACTTTGGCGTTCAAATTTGATGTTAGGGCAAACATTTATACAGTGATAATGCATCTCCAAAATGTATAGTTACATAAATATGACTTTTGCAGGTTAATCCTCAATTCTATGCCTTCAGATGGATTACTTTGCTATTGACTCAAGAGTTCAATTTTGCTGATAGCCTTCACATCTGGGATACACTTTTAAGTGATCCTGAAGGCCCTCAGGTGTAGTTTGTTACACAGCAATTCATTACATCTGATATGTTGAGATGATTAATACGCAATGGTTCTCCTGAGGAATGATTTAAGACATAATATTGTAAATGCAGGAAACACTACTGAGAATATGCTGTGCTATGTTGATCCTCATCCGGAGGCGTCTGCTATCAGGTGATTTTACGTCAAATCTCAAGCTGTTGCAGAACTACCCGTCAACAAACATTAGTCATCTCCTATATGTTGCTAACAAGTTGCGCAGGCCACAGAGTGGCTAACTTTATAATCTGCTTGTTCTGTTTAACATTCACAAATTCATTAACTTTTCTCCTTTTTAGCCATTTACGAATCTTAAGGAATTATCAATTAGCATGTTGTTTTCTTGTATGCATAGATGCAAGGTTGATCAGATTTCTTTCTCTGTGGCTTTCCTTAATCCATTTATGGTTAAGCTGCACTTTAAGTTGTGCTTGGATTAGATTTTAATTAAGCATTTGACACAGATATTTCCAAAAAGAAACTGTGGTGAGTTGTAAATCAATTGAATGGAACATTATCACTGGTTTAGGTTCAAAATATATGGCTTATTAATAACGTGACTTATATCTTTTACCAACTGATTTGGAAGGGAATATGTTGCCTAGCTGTTTAGCATTCAGATTAAGTCCAGATTAATAAATATTTCAGTATATATGGTGTTGTCATTGTTCTGTTCATATCTTCTTTGCTAATCTTTGCACTTGTACAAGTAAGCCTTCTTGTTAGGAAGGCATGAAGCTTGTTATTTTTACTTGCATTTGTAATTTTAGTTAGATGAAATATTTTATTTTTATAAGTTATATTCCGTAACTTGAATGTATAATGTTGTCCCTTGAATCAGCCCTTTGGTTCTTTCCTTCATGAGAAGACAAACGCAGTCCAAGTATCGTTCTTGTTTGAACCAACTTCTGAAAGGTCCCCCACTTTTTTTACGTTGTACTTTTTAATTGGATTATGTGACCATCTATTAACTTTTTATTTTGAGAATTTTGCTAAAACTTATCGACATTTTGAAATCAGTCACAAGGAATCCGCTGGATGTTGTATAGATGGTCGACATATCTGAAAACATTTTTTTTATGTCATTAGGGTTAATTCGAACAAAAGATAGGGTGCTTATTACATTTAAAATTACGAAATTTACTTTGGATATCTTACTAGCTTTATAATATACATTTAGTTCTCATATTACTAATATTACTACTCTTGGTTGACTAATCATTAATTACACATAAAATAGTTATTATCCAATCTTATAAAATTATAAATGTGTATGTCTACTATTCTGTTTTATACATAATAATATATAATAAATTGATATAAGTACCTATATATATAAATATGACTATAAGCATATATGAATCTAATTATAATTAATCAATCTATGAGCATTCCTCTTATAAAAGTATATAAGCTCCAAGTATATATGCAAACATTTATAATTATAATTAATTAATAATTATAATAATTACAGTTAGCTAATGCTAGTATTAGTGGGTACATCATATGCATTGTAATTTGCAGGGCATATAATATTATTGAAATAATTAATTGTGTAAAAAATCTAATTTAAATTAAGTAAAAATAAAATAAAATAAATAAGTAAAAGAAAAGGGAAAAACACAGAAAACTCCCTCTAGCTTAGGTCTGCATTGTTGTAATACAGTGGAAGAAGAAAAATAGTAAGAGAGGAAAGAAGAGGAAAATGGGAGGGGGAGCTAGGCCGTGGAGAAGAGGTCTGACCATTGCTAGTTAGTTAGTGGTTGGCCTCTTCCTGGCTAACCTGGGATCGAGATAGAAAGAGAAGAGATAAGAAAAGAGAGGAGGAAGAGAGGGAAAGTGAGCTCACTAACAAGGGCATCTTGGCTGCAGCTCTTCTCAGTGGGGATCCAAAGTGAGTGCAGTCGGCAGAGCAACTAGAGAGAGTGAGGAACTAAGCTAGAGAGAACTAAGAGAGAATAATAGAGAAAGAGGGGTTAGTTGCAATGGGGAGGTCCAATTCTAGGTGGCCACAACAAGTTGGTCGTGACTGGCGGTGGTGCATGGTGCTCCAACGTCTATTTCTCTGTTCATGCAGAGTTGGGGACGAGGTCAGTTAGAGCGTGGTTGATTGCATCATGCCTATGAAGAAACTTTCTCCCTTATAAAAATTTCAACCCCAAAATTTACATACTTGTAAACAAATATGGAAATTTAGATCAGATTACATCCTCACATTCTCAAGGTGCTTCTACTGCATGGATTCTTTATAATACTTTTACTAGGGTATGACTTTCATTTGAAGTACCTTATCTTTCCTAGCAAGGAATTTCTGAGGCTGCTCTTCACATTTTATTGAAGTTGAACTAGTTCATAATGAATCACATATGAAGAATCTTTTATATACTTTCTTAACACTAACACATGAAATGCATTATGTAATTGAACTAAATCAGTTGGTAACATCACTCTATAGGCTACAGGACCAACCATGTGAACAATCTCATAAGGGCCTACACCTAGGGATTAACTTTCCTTTCTTTCCAAAATGAAGTGCACCCTTCCAAGGACTCTTAAAAACACTTTATCTCCAACTTGAAATTCCAAATTATATCCTTTCTTATCAAGTATAACTCATTCGGTCTACTTTTTGCCACCTTCATATGAATTTTGATCTTTTTAATTGTTGTTTACAAAAACACTAAGTTGCCAACCTTCTTTTCTCCAATGTCTTCCCAATCAATTGGCAATCTAAATTGTTTTCGATATATGACTACATAGGAAGGCATAAAAATATTATGATAACTGTTGTTATAGGCAAATTCTATTAGTGATAAATTTTTGTTCTCACATAAACCAAAATTAATTACATGAGCTCTTTAACATTTTCTCTAATGATTGAATGGTAGATTGACTATTTGTTTGTGGATGATGTAGGTTGTGCTAAATTGTAATTTTGTCCCAAAAGATAGATAAAACTGTTTTCAAATCTAAACACAAACTAAGGATCTCTATCTGAAGTGATACTAATAGGAGTTTCATCTCTAAATAAGGTGGCTAATTTTTCCAAGAATTAGTGGTGGTAACAAGTAAAAGAAGGGTGATTTGGTTCATCTATCAATCATGAAGCCGTTGATGCTGAGTAGGCTCCTATGTCGCTAGCTATGCCTTAATCACAAATTGCATTATTTCATTTTATCTTTCATAAACCTGTCATAGTAATATGCTCCCACTTCCATTTGAGAATTTATCCACAAATCTACTTGTTTACATGTTAAACATTTAGCAACAAATTTTACAATATTTCTTTTTATTCCTTCCAAGCAAAATTGTTTCTTTAAGTCGTGATACATTTTTGTTCCTCGAGGATGCATAATATAAGTAGAAGTATGGGCAATATTTTGAATTTCTTCCATAATTTCTTCAGTTAGGAACATATAATCTACCTCTATATCATAGTATCCTGTTAGTCTATGGAGAAATTTGGTTTGATAGAACTTTGTACCTGATTAACAATCCGAGCAATCTTAGAGTCAATCTTCTAAGCAAACACTAATTTCATCAAGCAATGTTGGTTTAATAGTAAACTCTGCTATCAACCCAACATCACTACTTTGGTCACAATAGACACTTCAAGCCTTTTCAAATCCTGAAGTGTTATAGGTTGCTTAGCAATCATGTATGCTAACTCTTGATTTTCGACTTAAAGCATTTGCAACTATTTTTACTTTCCATGAATGGTAACATATTCAATAATCATAATCATTCACTAATTTCAACTACCCTTGCCATATTGAGTTCCTTCTTAGTAAACAAGGGCTCGTATGATGTGATATCCTAAGTAGCTGTTCTCCACACTTTATAATTATGAGATGACCTTGACATTGGGCGTTCTAAAGGTCTTGAGGGGCGTTCAAATGCCTCCTCTAACTCCACTTTCTTGTGCTCTAAGGCTTTGGTGGTTGAATGCCTCCTCGAACACCGAAACCCAAGAGCACCTATTCTTCGATGGGCTAAGGCGTTCGAACACCAGGAAAGGGCATTTGCATGCCAAATCTTGAGACTACTAGTGCTGAAAAGGAAGAATCGATGATAATTAGGTTTGACCAAGCTAACCTAATGTCCCTTATGGGTGACTTGATCGGGCTGGAACATATCACACCACCACCTTTCCCCTCACTTTGAACTCAAAGTGAAAAATTGGGGAGATGTTCTTTGAAATCCGCCTCAAGCTCCCAAGATGCATCTTCTGCGATTTTGCCAAACCACTCCATTAAAATTTATGTCATCCAAGTATCATCTTGCTGGGTTTGCCTCTAAGCCAAGATCACCACTAGTTGGGTTTAATTTTGTCAGGCTCCGAATCTAGCAAGTTTGTTGTAGTCGCCTTATTCAGCCAATTCAAGCCATCAAACAAAAAATATGGAAGACTGGTTGTATTCTTGACTCTTCGGGTAGGTCTAGTCGATATGTCCCTGGTCCAATTTGCTCCAAGACTTGGTTTGGACCAAAAAAGAGGTGTGCTAGATTTTGGTTGGGTATGGGCCACATGATGGTTTGTCGATATGGTTGTAGCCTAACGTAGAGCCAATCCCTCACACCATAGCTGCGTTCGTGATGCCTATAGTCATATATTTGCTTTATTATATTTTGGATCGCTGTTAGGTCTCTTTTGAATTGCCCGTGTAAGGCATCTCGGTCTACTAGCATCACATCAACTTTAGTGCCATCCATTGAGCTTGGTTGGTAATGGCTCCTTAAGGTTGGCGATGGGTGCCCGTAAATCGCTTTGAATGGAGTCATGCCGATAGTCATGTGGTGCATCGTATTATAAGACCATTCTGCATATGGAAGGTAGGTGAGCCACTATTTGGGTTGGTCTCCAATGAAGCACTACAATTACTGCTTGAGCACCGATTAAGTACATTGGTTTGCCTATCAGTTTGGGCATGATTGGTCGAGCTCATGTTGAATGTGGTTCCTTGCTGTTGGAAGAAGTCTTACCTAAAGCAGCTCGTGAACACCGGGTCTTGATTCAACACAACAGATTTAGGAATGTCATGTAGTCGCGCAACATCCTTATACATTTCGACGACTTTTTGTGCAGGATATGGGTATGCTAGAGCTGAGAAGTGGGCATATTTTATCAATTGATTGACCACAACCATGATATTGAGTACCCCTTAACCACTAGTAACCCCTCAATGAAATCTATAGCCACATCTTCTCAAATTTGAGCCTGAATAGGAAGTTGTAGCTCTTCCAATTTGGTTGATTTGACCTTAGCTCATTGACACATTTCACACACTCGAACATATGCTTGAACCTCCTTCTTCAAGCCAATCAAAACGTAACTTTGAGTCAGTCAATTGTATGTGCAAAACATTCCTTCATGTTCGACCATTGGAGTGTCATGGAAGTGGTGAATTAAGGCGACTCAAAACTCGGGTTTGGCTGGTACTCACACCTGTACACGGTCTAACACAAGTATATTACGTAACTCTAGTCTTGGGTGGCTAGCCGGTTCCTCCTCCAACTTGGGTATAAATCAAAACTATATATATTGCTAGCTTTGCCAAGTCTTGTTGGTGCTAGAGGGAGTCGACGACTTGGTTCTTGTTTCCTTCTTGTACACCAAGTCATAGTCGTATCCTAGTAGCTTTGTCGCCCACCTTTGTTGTGATGGAGTGTGTATTCGCTGACTAAGAAAATATGGTAAGTTCTTTGTTATGACTTGATCTCAGCTACCAATTTATGTGTGTAGGAAGGCACTCCGTGTAGTCAAATGAGAATATTTATTAATTATTCTCTCGTAGTTAGAAAATTACGAAACTAGATGGATTCATTCTGTATCTTCCTGATCTATTTTTGGTATGTTCTTCACAGATTTGGATTGTAGCTAGGGGGAAAATAGATAGAAAAGTTATGGTGGAGGTTTTGATGATAGGTGGTGGTGTTGAAGGTGAAGATGGAGTGGATGTGGTTATAGGTACGGTTTGCTCGAGGTGCTATTGGGTGAAGGAAAAGGGGCGAGAAGATGATCAATATCCAAAGAAGAGAGGGTTTGATAATCGAAGGAGGCTAGGGATAACCAGTGTCAAGGTGGCACACGGCTAGGGTTTGAATGAGGTGGGAGAAGCTTCAGATTAGAGGGGATAAGATAGGTTGACTCAATGATTCATTCCATAAAATTCTAATGAGGCTGTCTTTCACATATTTAGAGACTAGTCTATCCACCAAATAACTGAAGAAACTAGACCTAATACAAGCTTTCTCGTCGGATGAGTTCGAATGACCTCATAGGGCATTTGCACAGCAAAAACAGTGTCTCTGTATGTGCGAACGTGATGTGGGCATTCGAAATGCACTTCAAATACATTTGAACAGCACGTTCAAACGCATTCGAATGGCGCATTCAAATGTCTTTTCCTTGTGTTTGAACGACTAAAATAGTGTCTATATTTTTTAACGTGATGTAGGCGTTCAAACGCACTAGCTAGAAAACCTTATTTATCAAGAAACCTAAGAAATTGAAATACGAAATGGATTCACAAGTCATATCTATGCACGAGATGACTCATTCTAGTCCAAATCACATCATTCCACCATGTTTTCACTCACTCTGTCCTCAAATTGCAAATTTAGGTAAGCGGCCTTGATATATTTAGTTAGGGTATTTTCTTATTGTATTAGTTATTTATTTTTATTAAAATAAAATTTCTGTAGGTCGTGTTCGAATGCGGAAATGCACGTTCGAACACGATCGGCGGGATTATACTAGGATTAGGGTTAGTTATTGTTATTAGGGCTAGTTGGCTAGCCTCTATAAAGGTGTAGATAGCAGCCAAATTCATTATGTTATTAGATTATTGATTTCTTGCCTCCTATTTTCTCTTTATTCTCTCTTCCTCCTCCTTCTTCACTAACCTTCCACCTCAACCGTTGGCAAGGTCTCTCCTAACTTCTAATCTCCCTCGTTTGTCGAGTTCTCTCTCTTCTTTGGGATCTCGACCACTTCTTTCCCTTCATCTATATCCCTTAACCACATCCACCATCCACCTTCATCTTCATACCCATCCATAACCCTAACATCCACTCCACCCATCACCACCATCATCACCCACGTTCTTTCATGTTTTCGTCCTAGTTTCAGTTCGAATCTGTGAAGGGCGTAAATACAAAAATTATAGATCAGGGAGTTACGAATCTAATCCACTTAGTTTCATAATTTTTTGACTACCAGAGAATATTTGCTGAATATTTTCTCATAATTACACGGACTGATTCCTATAATAAATCCAGATCTTAAAGGAATTGTTCCGTAGCTTAACTTTTGGTACCGTAACCCATCAATTTGGTATCAGAGCTAGGCGAACCTCAGACCTCCATTAATGGTGGAAACAAGGAAGATGACATTATCAAGGAGACCAATGGAGAGCACACTGATAAGGGAAAACTCAACCTACGATAACCCTAATTGTGAGGTCGATTCCTTTGGAGCGACCACAGTAGAACTGAGTTAACCAACATCCATGGGTGTGAATATGGGTTTGGCGTATGAACTTAGGGGCATGTTCCAAATATTGCTGCATAGAATTAACGCAATGCAAAAGGAGCACAATGATTTAAAGGAATATGTTATGAACCGATCGGCTTCATCATCTCCTTGACGACGATCGGTGTCTCAAGAAGGACCAGCGGTGGGACCACACCGAACCGATACTCCACAGGTCCAGGTGCGACATGTTAGTGTCAATGATCCTCTTTTACCTAGGCCTACACATCATCCCCCACATCCGTTATAAAACCCAAGACCGACGATGGTGGAACCCAAGAGGTGTGCGGCACTGGTGCACTTCATCGATAAGGAGGATTGGCACTTTGAGGATGAGGTTGATCCCTTTGGAGATAATGATGGACGTGTTCAAGGATTTAGAGAAGGTGATCAACGTGCATAAAGGTTTAGACCTGAATCAAGGATCTTTCGCGAACCCGACAATGCTATTCGGGGAGAGCTGCACGTTTGGACTTTCAAAAATTCCAAGGCGGTGATCCAACGGATTAGGTGTTTCAAGTTGAACAATATTTTGATTGTCAAGGGACAGCGAAGGATGCAATGGTCCAGATGGCAAGCTTTCACCTCCAAGGAACGGCATTGCATGAGTATAGATCGGTTATTCGTGGTGAGGGATTTACCGGTTGGGCTAACTTTTGTAGGAGGATTACATGCAGATTTGGGACAGCGACATATAAAGATTTTGCTGCCATATTAAGCAAGATGGTTCAGAGAACGACCGTATTGGAGTACCAAGTAGAATTTAAAAGAGTTAGTAGTCGTTGTGAGCCACCTTAGCCCGAGCCGACATTGATAAGCACATTTATTTCAGGGCTGCGGGATGAGATACAAGCGGATGTTTGTGCTCTTTGTCCCACCACTTTTGAGGAGGCCTTTGAGAAGGCCATGAAGATGGAGCAAAAGTATAAGGCTCTCAAGATGGCAGCAAAAACAAGTTGGGGCAACCAAGATGGGCGGTTTGCACCTAGAACGCCAATTGGAAATTCTGTGGGTTCAAAAATAGGAACTGCGAGCATTGGACCACGACCACCTTTGAGACCTTCTTTCGATGTTAGAGGAGGCACAAGACCCCCTGTTCGAACTCTCACACCTGCCTAGGTGAAGGAGCGAAGAGCGAAGAGTCTTTACTTTCGATGCGATGAATGGTTCACCATCGCTCATTGATGTTCCAAATTGATCGGGAGTGTGATGCTCATCGACAGTCTCGAGGAGGATGATGAGGTAGTTGATGATAGAGAGTATCTAGAGGAGGTCCATGAGGAGGTCCATGAGGAGGCCATTGAGAAGAGGGCGTGGAGCAAGAAATCTAAGCTGAAATATCGATGCATGCATATTCGGGTACTTCCACGCCGAAAACGTTACGAGTAAATAGACTCGTTAGAAAGCATTGTGTGCACATCCTCATTGATTCGGGGAGTACACACAACTTTCTAGAGGAGAGGTTAGTGAGGAGATTGGGCTTGGATGCTGAACTGACCACGGGGTTTGACGTTGTTATTGGAGACGGTACGAAGCTTAAGACGAAGAGCTTGTATCGCCAGGTCGGTATACGGGTGCAAGGACATGACATCATTGTGAACTTGAATCTATTGGTGCTGTGAGGAGCGGACATTGTCTTTGGCACTTAGTGGTTACAAAGCTTGGGACCCATCACTTTTGATTTCCGGAGCATGTGGATGAAATTTAAGCAAAGAAACAAAGATGTGTGGTTTGATGGCATTCGATCTCTGCTGATTCCTACGATGCAGCCAATGGTGGGGCTGCCATGTGTGAGTGATTTGGCCTATCTTTTTTTAGTTAGGACTAGCAGGAGATGAGCCTCAAATGAGTCTAGATACTACCATCGAGTTGTCTAATTTATTAGACAAATTTGTTAGAATGTTTGAGGAACTAAAGGAGTTGTCACCGAGGAGAACGATGGACCACCGCATAGAGATTGTGCCCAGGGCTGCACTGGCGAATATGAGGCCATATCGGTATCCACATGTGCAAAAGGAAGTGATAAGCTCTAATACCAAATTGATAGGTTCTTGTACCAAAGATAGGCTACGCAACGATTCATTCAAGATCTAAATGTATTACAGGAATCAGTCTACACAATCGTGGAAAAATATTCGTCAGATATTTTCCAGTAGTCAGAAAATAACAAAACTAATTGGGTTAGATCGGTAACTTCCTGATCAAATGCTTTTGTATTTACACTCTTCGCAGATTCGAATTGTAGTAGGGACGAAAATACAGAATAACGTGGGTGATGGTGGTGGTGACGGGTGGAGTGGATGTTAGGGTTATGGATGGGTATGGAGATGAAGGTAGATGGTTGATATGATTAAGGGATATAGATGAAGGGAACGAAGTGGTCGAGATCTCAAAGAAGAGGGGTGGCTCGATAGTCAAGGGAGATTAGAAGTTAGAAGAAACCTTGCCAACGGTATAGGTGGAAGGATGGGGAAGAGGGAGGAGAGGGAGATTAGAGAGATGATAGGAGGCAAGAAATCAATAATCCAATAGCATAATGAAGTTGACTGCCATCCTTATATTTATATAGGCTAGCCAATAAGTCCTAAAATAATATGTAACCCTAATTCTAGAGGATTCCCGCCAATTGCGTTCAAACGTACCAAAAGCTCCATCTCTATATGTGTGAACGCGATCCAAGCGTTTGAACTCGCCCGACTGCATTCGAATGCACAATATGCGTTCTCTGTATTTGCGAGCCTGATGCAGGCGTTCGCAAGGGCGTTCGAACGTGACCCTTCCTGTGTTTGAACGCGACCCCTCCTACGTTCGAATGTGACCTACAAGAATTTTATTTTAATGAAAATAAATAACTAATATAATAAGAAAAGATCCTAACTAAGTGTATCAGCCAGCCCACCATGCTTCCCCAACCTTGCCCTCAAGGTGAAAGTTGGGGAAACGCTCCAAGATATTAGTCTCCAACTCTCATGTCGCCTCATCAGATAGCTTGCCAAACCACTCAACTAGAATCTCTATCTCCAATATGGTACCATGTTGTCGTCGGCACCTAGCAAGTACACGAACTGGCTCTATGATCTCTATCTCTTCCAATGGCTCCGGTAGAACCGATCCAACGACCTCGTGATCTCCAATCCGCCCTCTCAGTAATGAAACATGGAAGACATGATGCACTCTCGACCCCTCTGGTAGCTCCAAATGATATGCAACTGGACCAATATGCTCTAACACCCGAAATGGAGCAAAGTAGCGATGTGCTAACTTTCGGTTATGCATCGGACGTAAGGTCACCTATCGATACAGTTGCACCCTCACAAACATCCAACTGCCGATGTCAAATCCTGCTCCTTATAGCTACGATCATAAACTTGCTTCATACGGTTTTCAGCAAGTTTAAGATGAGCACGTGACCTTCTCAATGTGGCGTCTCTATCCATCATTGCTAAGTCCACCTCAGTCCGATTTGCAAATGCCACTAGATCATATGCGCGTAACGTCGGAGCCGTGCGTCCATACACCACCTCAAATGGAGCCATGCCAATACTGCTATGGAAGGCGGTGTTATAAGACTACTCCACCCACGGTAAGAATTCCAACCATCGTATCGGCATCTCTCCAACAAAGCACCTCAAGTACTGCTCCATGCCTTGATTGACCATCTCGGTTTAGCCGTTCGTCTGTGGATGGTAGGCCGAACTGAATTTCAATCAAGTCCCCTGCAATCTGAAAACTCCGTCCAAAAGTCGCTCATAAATACATGATCACGATTCGAGATAATCATGCGTGGTATGCCATGTAAGCGAGCAACATCTCTAACAATAATTTCAGCCACCGACTTGGCTGAAAATGGATGTGACAATACCGAAAAGTACGCATACTTACTCAATCTGTCAAGCACCACAAAGATAATGGAATAACCACGTACCAGTAGAAGATCCTTTATGAAGTCCACAGAAATGTCTTCCCAAACACGGTCCGATATAGGTAAATACTGAAGTAATCCGACCGATTTCAATGTGGTTGCCTTTGCCCTTTGATAGACTTCGTAAGTACGTACAAAATTCCTCACATCTCGCCTCAATCCTGCCCATGTGCAACTCTGAGATATCCTCCTATAAGTCCTTAAGACACGCTCATGACTAGCCTCTGGAGTTTGGTGGAAGTGCTCCAATAATTTCTACCGCAATCCATCATTTGCTGGCACTCAAATACATCTGCGGTCCAGCAGCAAACTGTCTCGATTCTCTAACTCTGGATGGTGCTCCGGATCATCCATCACCTCCTACAACAATCTCAAAATATCAGGGTGAGATGTACATACATACCATAGCTCGTCAAGGAAGGGAAAGGTAGGAGAAGAATAGGTTGCAAGCTCGGCGGTATCGGGTTGGCGCAATAGTGCATCCATCGCTCTATTTTTTGTTTCGTTCTTGTATTGGATTTCATAATCATATCCCATCAATTTTGTGACCCATCTCTGCTGTGCCGGAGTGTGTATACGCTGTCCCATAAAGTATGGAAGGCTCATTTGATCGGTTCGGATAATGAATCGTCTATCGATCAAATAAGGCCTCCATTTTGTCACCGCATGCAGAATTGCTAACATCTCTCTCTTATAAGTCAATAATTGCTGAGATTTTTGTGACAAAGCCTTACTAAGAAAGGCTTTGGGACGTCCTCCTTGCATTAGTATAGCTCCTATGCCAACACCCAACGCATCACATTTCACAATGAACTCTTTGGTGAAGTCCGGTAGCGTTAAAATGGGTGCCATTATCAGTGTTGTTTTAAGTTTTTCAAAGACTATAGTGGCTTCATCCGTCCATCTAAAAGAGTCATTCTTCAATAAAGAAGTGAGAGGAGCAGCGATCTTGCCATATCCAGTGATGAAGCGTCGATAATATCCGGTTAGCCCCAAAAGTCCTCTCAATTCGGTGGTAGTAGTAGGAATAGGCCAAACGGTCATGCATGCTACCTTTTGAGGATCCGCCACTACACCATCCGCTGAAATGATGTGGCCTAAATACTCCACCTTTGGTACTCCCCATAGACACTTGGGCATCTTGATTTTTAATTGGTTTTGCTCCAATAAATTCAATACGTCCTCCAAATATCGCCGATGCTCCAATTCAGTTCTGCTATACACTAAAATATTGTGAAAAAATACTAACACATATCTTCGCAATAGAGGCCAAAATATATCATTTATAAGGTCTTGAAAGGTAGCTGGAGCATTGATGAGACCAAAAGGCCTCACTCGGAACTCGTAATGCCTATCAGGAGTCCGAAATGCAGTTTTATGCACATCCGCCGGGTGAACTCTAATTTGATGATACCCGGCCCTCAAGTTAAGCTTACTAAATATAGTCGCCCCTGTAAGCTCATCCAGCAACTCCTCAATAACCGGAATGGGATACTAGTCCTTGATGGTAATAGCATTTAGTGCTCGATAGTTGGCACAAAAATGCCATGTTCCATCCTTTTTTCGCACCAATAGCACGAGGGATGAGTATGAACTATGACTTGCTTATGTGAGGCCTTGCTCCAACATCTCGGCTACCATCTTTGAGATAACTTCTTTTTGCACATGTGGATACTGATATGGCCTCACGTTTGCTGGTGCATCCCCGAGTATAATCTCTATGCGATGGTTCACCGCTCTCCTCGGTGGCAACTCTTGCAGCTTCTCAAACAGTCCAGAAAAGTTATCTAATAAATTAAACAATTCAATGGCAGTACCTGAACTCGTTTGAGGCTCATCTCCTACTGGTCCTAACTAAAGAAGATAGGGCAAATCATACGCACAAGGCAGTCCCACCAAAGGCTGCTTCGTAGGAATCGGCAAGACCGAACACCATCAATCTGCACATCTTTGTTTCCTTGTTTATATTTCATCCACATGCTTCGGAAATCAAATGTAACGGGTCCCAAACTTTGTAACCATTGAGCACCAAGGATAATGTTCGCTCCTCGCATTGCCAGCGGATACAAGTCCACAATGATGTCGTGTCCTTGCACCCGTATATCGACTCAGCGACACAAGCTCTCCGCCCTAAGCTTCGTGCCGTCTCCAATAGCAACGTCAAATCCTGTGGTCAGTTCGACATCCAAACCCAATCTCCTCACTACTCTCTTGTCTAGAAAGTTGTATGTACTCCCCGAATCGATGAGGATGTGCACACAATACTTTTTAATGAGTTCCTCTACCCATAATGTCCTTAGCGCGGAAGTACCCGAATATGCATGCATCGATATTTCAACTTGGATATCTTTCTCCACGCCCTCCTCCACAGTCTCCTCATGGGTCTCCTCTGGACACTCTCATCATCAACTATCTCATCATCCTCCTCAGGACCATCGATAAGCATCACACTCCTGATCGGTTTAGAACACCGATGACCAGGGGTTAGACGCTCATCACATCAAAAGCAAAGGCCCTTCGCTCTTCACTCCTCCACCTGGGCAGGTGTGAGAGCTCGAACAGATCTAGTGCCTCCTCTAATGTCGGAAGAAGGTCTCAAGGGTGGTCATGGTCTAGTAGTCGCAGTCGCTGTTTTTAAAACCGCAGAATTTTCAGCTGGCGTTCTACGTGCAAACCACCCATCTCGATTACCCTAATTGGTTTTCGTTGGTATCTTTAGAACCCTATGCTTTCGTTCCATCCTCAGAGCCTTTTCAAAGGCCTCCTCAAAAGTAGTAGGACATAGAGTACGAACATCCGCTTGTATCTCCTCTCACAGCCCTGAAATAAATGTACTCATCAATGTACGTCGATCACAACAACTATTAACTCTTACAAACTCAGCTTGGTACTCTAATATGGTAGTGTTTTGAACCATCTTACTTAATGTGGCAGCAAAATCTTCATATGCTGCTGTCCCAAATCTGCGTATAATCCTTCTACAAAAATCAGTCCATTTGATAAATCCACCACCAGAGATATCTATCTATACTAATGCAATGCCGTTCCTTGGAGGTGAAAGCTTGCCATCTGGACTTTTGCATCTTTCGTTGTACCTTGACAATCAAAATAATGTTCAACTTGAAACACCTAATCCGTTGGATCATGGCCTTAGAATTTTAGAAAGTCCAAGCGTGTGGTGCTCCCCCGAATAGTGTTGTCGAGTTCGCGAAAGATCCTTAGTTCAGGTCTAAACCTTTGTGCAGGTTGATTACCTTCCGTAAATCCTCGAGCACGTCTAGCACCATCTCCATAGGGATCAACCTCATCCTCAAAGTGCCAATCCTCCTCATCGACGAAGCGCACTGGTGCCGCACGCCTCTCGGGTTCCACCACCGCCGGTCTCGGGTTTTGTAATGGAGGTGGGGGATGATGTGAAGACATAGGTAGAAGGGGATTATTGACACTCATATGATGCACCTGGACTTGTGGGGGTATCGGTTCTATGGGGTCCCACCGCTGGTCCTTCTTGAAACTCTGTTCGTCGTTGAAGAGATGACGAACCCAATCGATTCACGACATATTCCTTGAATTCATTGTGATCTTTTGCATGTTGTCAACTTTATGCAACAATGTTTGGAACATGCCCCTTAGTTCATCCATATTGAAACCCATAGACGTTGGCTGACTTGGTCCTGCCATGGTCGCTCCAAAGGAATCGGCCTCACGGTTAGGATCATCGTGCATTGAGTCCTCCCTTGTCGGTGTGCTCTCCATAGGTCTCCTTGTTGATGTCATCTTTCTTGTTTCAACCATTCATGGAGGTCTGAGGTTCGCCTGCTCTGATACCAATTTGATGGGCTCTGATACTAAATTGTTAAGCTATGATACCAACTGATAGGCTCTGATACCAAATTGATGGATTTGGAATCAAAAGATCGGCTACGAAACAATTCCTTAAGATTTGAATTTATTGTAGAAGCAGTCTGCACAATCATGGAAAAATATTCGTAAGATATTCTTCGAAAGTCAGAAAATTACGAAACTAATTGGTTTGGATCCGTAACTTCCAGATATACAACTTTTGCATTTATGCCCTTCGCAGATTCAAACTGTAGCAAGGAGGAAAACACATAATAACGTGGGTGATGGTGGTGGTGACAGGTGGAGTGGATGTTAGGGTTATGGATGGGTATAGAGATGAGGGTGGATTGTGGAGGTGATTAAGGGAAGTAGTCAAGGGGAACGAAGTGGTCGAGATCCCAAAGAAGAGGGGTGGCTCGATAGTCAAGAGAGATTAGAAATTAGGAGAGGCTAGCCAAAAATATGTGGATGGCAGCCAACTTCATTATGCAATTGGATTCTTGATTTCTTGCCTCCTATCTTCTCTCTAGACTCCTCCCTCCTCCCTCTTCACCATCCTTTCATCTCTACAATTGGCAAGGTTTCTTCTAACTTTTAATCTTCCTCGACTATTGAGTCACCCCTCTTCTTTGGGATGTCGACCACTTCGTTCCCTTCGTCTACTTCCCTTAATTACTTCCACAATCCACCCTCATCGCCATACCCATTCATAACCCTAACATCCACTTCACTCGTCACCACAACTATCACTCACGTTATTCTGTATTCTTGTCCCTTCTATTGTTCGAATTTGCTAAGGGCGTGAATACGAAAGTTTTTTATCAGGAAGTTACGGACCTAACACTATTGGTTTCGTAATTTTTTGTCTACTAGAGAATATCTGATAAATATTTTTCCATGGTTGCGCGGACTAATTCCTGTAATACATTCAGATCTTGAAGGAATCACAGTGTAGCCTATCTTTGGTTCCAGACCCTATCAAGTGGTTTCCAAGCCTATCAATTTTGTATCAGAGTTTATCATCATCAAATTGGTATTAGAGCCTAACGTGGGTGATGGTGGTGGTGACGAGTGGAGTGGATGTGATTAAGGGATATAGATGAAGTGAACGGAGTGGTTGAGATCCCAAAGAAGAGGGGGTGATTCAACAGTCGAGGGAGATTAGAAGTTAGGATAGATCTTGCCAACGGTAGAGGTGGAAGGATGGTGAAGAGGGAAGAGGGAGGAGGGAGAGAGTCTAGAGAGAAAATAGGAGGCAAGAAATTAATAATCCAATTCCACAATGAAGTTAGCTGTCATCCACATATTTATAGAAACTAGCCAACAAGTCCTAAAACAATAAGTAACCCTAATTCTAGAGGATTCCTGTCGATCGCGTTCGAATATGCCCGATCGCGTTCGAACGCACCAAAAGCTCCATCTCTGTATGTGCAAACACGATGCAGGCGTTCAAACACGGGCGTTCGAACTCGACCGCGTTTGAATGCACAATATGCGTTCTCTATATTTGCGAACCTGATGCAAGTGTTCGCAAGGGTGTTCGAATGTGACCCTTTATGCGTTCGAACACGACCTATAGAAATTTTATTTTAATAAAAATAAATAACTAATGCAATAAGAAAAGATCCTAACTAAGTGTATCAGCTTATCACGCTTCCCCCACCTTGCCCTCAAGATGAAAAGTCAGAGAAATGCTCCTAGATATTAATCTCTAACTCCTATGTCGTCTCATCAGATGGCTTACCAAGCCACTCTACTAGAACTGATCCAACTGTAACGCCCACCCCCCCGCCTAGCATAGGCATGTCCACGCCCACACGGCACGCATGGCGCACGCGACAGGTCGGGCGGGGCCCGTCATGCACAGATACTCTCTTATGCACATATAATCATGACATCATCAAATAAAACCTACTAACCTATCCATGATCACATGATCCATTACCAAATAAATCATACTATTAATCAAATAAACATGTTAACATATGAATATTCAAGTCTATAATAATATACACTAGATCACTACATAATCTGGCAGGACCCACACAGGCCACAACAAACCATCAAGATATCACTAAAACAACTAATACAAGAGTACACTATGATTCGACCTATATTATACAAATCATCGTCTAATACAAAAGAGTATAAATATCAAATACTGGTACAACTCAATTTCTATATAAACTATCATCTATACCGTCTCGCATCAATAGCTCACCTCATCTTCACTCTAAAATATCTTCTCAAGATATCTCAAGTCGCTATCACATACCACATATCTGAAGGGGTTAGAAAAGAAATAAAGGGAGTCATGAGCAAAAGGCTTAGTGAATAGACCTTACCCCGAATCAGTGAAGCCAAACAGAGAGTAAATTATGTACTGGATAATATGAATTAGAAAGAGCATCATGTCATGAATGAGTATATGAATGTATCCTCAATAATACATAAATGAAAAGTTGATAACATGTCATAACCGATAAAAGTATATAATCCTTGACCATGAATAAATAAATCTCTATGTCATGTGATCATCATAACTCTCTCAAATATGACACATGAGCATGCCCGACCATGACCATACTATGATATCAAATGCAACCATATATGATATATATCGACCACTCGATAATCAGGTAATCAGATGATAATGAAATCATATGTATTTTTCAACATCTAAGTCATCAATGTCATCTCCATATGTTATCATCATACTAGACCACTATGCACAATCAACACCCGGTACCCGGTCTCAACATCATGCCCGAAGGCTCAGAGCATACTCCGCCACCCGCAAGAGTATCTCAAATATAATCATACCCCGTGATACACTTAGTTAGGATTTTATTTAATTAGTTAAATCTAGCTCTGCACAGTTTCGGAAAAATATTTGTAGAATATTCGACACATATCCACATAATATCAAACCAATTGGATAAGGTCTATAACCTCTAGATCTACAACTTTGATATTCATGACTTCTCCAGATTTGGAATATATCTATGACAAAATGAAAGCTTAATCAAAAAGGTATTTAGAGAAGATAAGGAATACTAGTTTAGTTGGTCTGTTAGGGTTTCATATTGTTTTAAAACTTGTTGTCTAGCCTTTATAAATATGTGGATGGCACTCAACTTTATATTGTTATTGGATTCTTGATTTCTTGCCTCCTATCTTCTCTCTAGACTCCTTCCTCTCTCTTCACCATCCTTCCACCTCTACCGTTGGCAAGGTTTCTCCTCGCTTCTAATGAAACATGGAAGACAAGATGCACTCTCGACCCCTCCAGCAACTCTAAACAATATGCAACCGGACCAATATGCTCCAACACCCAAAATGGACCAAAGTAGCGATGTGCTAACTTTTAGTTATACATCGGACGTAAGGTCACCTGTCGATACGGTTGCACTCTTACAAACACCCAACTGCCGATGTCGAACTCCTACTCCCCATGGCTGCGATCATAAACTTGCTTCATGCGGTTTTGAGCAAGTTTAAGATGAGAATGCAACCTCCTCAATGTGGTGTTTCTATCCATCAAAGCTAAGTCCACATCTATCTGATCTGCAGATGCCACTGGATCATAAGCGTGTAATGTTAGAGCCGTGCGTCCATAGACCACCATAAATAGGGTCATGCCAATGCTACTATGGTATGATGTTATACGACCACTCCACCTATGGTAAGAACTCCAACTATCATCTCGGCATCTCTCCAACAAAGTACCTTAAATACTGCTCAATGCCTCGATTAACCACCTCGATTTGGCCGTCCGTCTATGGATGGTAATACTTGAACTTGTTTGAGGCTTATTTCTTGCTGGTCTAATACGAATCGAATCAAATTGGATCACATCAAAAGGAGATTAGGCTCAATGAATTGAGTCTAATTATCTTATTTGCTTATTTGGTTTAGTTAGAGTCTTAATAGGTTAGGATTTTATTTAATTAACTCTGTGCAGTTTTGGAAAAATATTCATAGAATATTCTACCTATATCTAAATAATATCAAAATAGTTAGATAAGGTCGCCAACCTCGAGATCTATAACTTTGATATTCATGACTTCTCCAAATTCATAATCTATATGCGACAAAATGAAAGCTTAATCCGAGAGTTAATCGGAGAAGATAAGGAAGACTGGTTTAGTTGGTTTGATAGGGTTTCATATTATTTTAGGACTTGTTGGCTAGCCTCTATAAGTATGTGGATGGCAACCAACTTCATTATGGAATTGGATTATTGATTTTTTGCCTCTTATCTTATCTCTTCACCATCCTCCGTCCTCCCTTTTCACCATCCTTCCACCTTTACCATTGGCAAGCTTTCTCCTCGCTTCTAATCTCCCTCGTCTGTCGAGTCACCCCTCTTCTTTGGGATCTCAACCATTCCGTTCCCTTCGTCTACTTCCCTTAATCACTTCCACAATCCACCCTCATCTCCATACCCATCCATAACCCTAACATCCACTCCACTCGTCACCACCACCATTACCCACGTTATTCCATGTTTGCATCCCTGTTACATTTTGAATCTGTGAAGGACATAAATATAAAAGTTGTAGACCAGGAAGTTAGGGAACCAACCCAATTAGTTTTGTAATTTTTTGACTACTAGAGAATATCTGACAAATATTTTCCCATAATTCTGCGGACTGATTCCTATAATAAATTCAGATCTTGAAAGAATCTTAGCGTAGCCTATCTTTGGTTCCAGATCCTATTATTTGGTATTAGAGTTCATTAATTGGTATCAGAGCTCATTAATTTGGTATCAAAGCTTTATCAATTTGGTATCAGGGCCTATCAAGTGGTATCAGAGCCTATCATGGTCCTAATTGAAGAAGATAAGCCAAATCATAAGCACAAGGCAGCCCCACCATAGGCTGCATCATAGGAATCGGCAAAGACTGAACACCATCAAGCCACACATCTCTGTTTCCTTGTTTAAATTTCATCCACATGCTTTAAAAATCAAATGTGACGAGTCCCAAACTCTGTAACCACTGAGCACCAAGGATAATGTCCGCTCCTTGCAGCGACAGCGGATACAAGTCCATAATAATATCGTGTCCTTGTACCGACTCAGCGACACAAGCTCTCTACCTTAAGCTTCGTGCCATCTCCAATAGCAATATCAAATCCCATGGTCGGTTCGGCATCCAAACTCAATCTCCTCACTAACCTCTCGTTTAGAAAGTTGGTGTACTCCCTGAATCGATGAAGATGTGCACACAATATTTTCTAACGAGTCCATCTACTCGTAATGTCCTCGGCATGGAAGTACCCAAATATGCATGCATCGATATTTCAACTTGGATATCTTCCTCCGCACCCTCCTGAACGGTCTCCTTATGGACCTCCTCTAGACACTCCCAATCAATTTAGAACACCAATGACCAGGGGTGAAACGCTCATTACAACGAAAACAAAGGCCCTTTCGTTCTTCGCTCTACCTAGGCAGGTATGAGAGTTCGAACGGGGGGTCTTGTGCTTCCTCTAACATTGGAAGAAGATATCGAAGGTGGTCGTGGTCTAGTGCTTGCAGCCACTGTTTTTGAAACCATAGAATTTTCAGTTGGCGTTCTAGGTGCAAATCGCCCATCTCGGTTGCTCCAATTGGTTTTCGCTACCATCTTTAGAGCCCTATGCTTTTGTTCCATACTCACGGCCTCCTCAAGAATAGTAGGACATAGAGCACGAACATCCGCGTGTATCTCCTCTCGCAGCCCCCGAAATAAATATGCTCATCAATGTCTATTCGGGCCAAGGTGGCTCACAACGACTACTAACTCTTTCAAACTCCACTTAGTAGTCCGATACGGTCGTCCTCTGAATAATCTTGCTTAATATGATAACAAAATCTTTATATACCACTATTCTAAATCTGCATGTAATTCTCCTACAAAAATCAACCCATCCGATAAATCCACTACCACGAATAACCGATCTATACCAATGCAATGCCGTTCCTTAGAGGTGAAAACTTGCCATCTAGACCTTTGCATCTTCCACTCTACCTTGACAATCAAAATATTTTTCAACTTGAAACACCCATTCCGTTGGATCACCGCCTTGGAATTTTGGAAAGTCCAAGCGTGCGGTTCTTCCCCGAATAGCATTGTCGGGTTCGCGAAAGATCCTTGGTTCAGGTCTAAACCTTTGTGTATGTTGATCACCTTCTCTAAATCCTCGAGCACATCCATCACCATCTATATAGGGATCAACCTCATCCTCAAAGTGCCAATCCTCCTCATCAATGAAACACACCGGTACCATACGCCTCTCGGGTTCCACCACCACCGATCTTGGGTTTTGTAACAGAGGCGAGGGATGATGTGTAGGCATAAGTAAGAGGAATCATTGGCACTCATATGACGCACCTTGACCTGTGGGGTATCGATTCAATGAGGTCCCAACGTTGGTACTTCTTGAAACTCCGATCGTTGTCGAGGAGATGACAAACACAATCGGTTCATGTCATATTCCTTGAATTCATTATGATCCTTTAGCATTGTGTCAACTCTATGCAACAATGTTAGGAACATGCCCCTAAGTTTATCCATATTCGCACCCATGGACATTGGTTGACTCAGTCCTGCCGTGGTCGCTCGAAAGGAATCGGCCTCACGGTTAGGGTCATCGTGGATTGAGTCTTCCTTATCGGTGTGCTCTCCATAGGTCTCCTTGTTGATGTCATCTTCCTTGTTTCAACCATTAATGGAGGTCTGAGGTTCGCTTGCTCTAATACGAATGATAAGCTCTAATACCACTTTGATGGGTTCTTGTACCAAAGATAGGCTACGCAACGATTCCTTGAAGATCTGAATGTATTCGTCAGATATTCTCTAGTAGTCAGAAAATTACAAAACCAATTAGGTTAAATTCGTAACTTTCGATTCTACAACTTTCGTATTAAATCCTTTATAGATTCGAACCGTAGTAGGGACGAAAATATGAAATAACGTGGGTGATGGTGGTGGTGACAGGTGGAGTGGATGTTAGGGTTATGGATGGGTATGGAGGTGAAGGTGGATGGTGGATGTGATTAAGGGATATAGACGAAGGGAATGAAGTGGTCGAAATCCCAAAGAAGAGGAGTAACTCGACAATCAAGAGAGATTAGAAGTTAGGAGAAACTTGCCAATAGTAAAGGTGGAAGGATAGTGAAGAGGGAGGAGTGAGAGAGTTTAGAGAAAAGATAGGAGGCAAGAAATCAATAATCCAATTCCATAATGAAGTTGGCTGCCATCCACATATTTATAGAGGCTAGCCAACAAGTCCTAAAATAATAAGTAACCCTAATTCTAGAGGATTCCTACCGATCACGCTCAATCGTGTTCGAACGCTCCAAAAGCTCCATCTCTGTATGTGCGAACGCAATGCAGGCATTCGAACGTGGGCATTCGAACTCGCTCGACTGCCTTCGAACGCACAATATGCGTTCTTTGTATTTGCGAACCTGATATAGGCATTCGTAAAGGCGTTCGAACGTGACCCCTCCTACGTTCGAACGCGATCTATAGGAATTTTATTTTAATGACAATAAAGAAATAATGCAATAAGAAAAGATCCTACCTAAGTATATTAATTTTCCATCAGTTGCGCAGATTGCTCCATGCAATAAATCCAAATCTTAAAAGAATCGTTCCATAGTCTTATCATTGGTATTAGAGCCTATCTTTTGGTAGCGTAGACTCTATCACCAACTTTGTCTTATTTTCAACCCATAACAAAACATATGTTTAGGATTTTTCACAAATTTACAATGTGGCCTAATAAATCCTTTAACTCTCGAATAATAATAAATAGGAACATATCTATTATTTTTGACTTTGCTAATAGTTTCAATATTAGAATTTATCTTCCACTTTCGCACATACCCCATATCATAAGTTTTCTTAGTACTTCGAGATACTTTAGGTTTTGCCTCCCTACGTATATCATATATTGTTTTGGCTCATTCTTTTAATACCCTGCAGATACATATTTAACATTAGATGAATTTCTTACAAAGTCAACACCATACCTATCTTTGCCTGTAATATGAGCATTCAAAATTTCATCAAGTTTTGTTTTCCATTTTAAAAAGGTCATGTCTTTTGTTAGATTCTCTCATTCTAATTCAACTTCTTTTAGTTTCTCCTTTAGCTCATTTAGCTGATCTGTTGTCTTGACTAAATATTCATGCTCCTACTTGTATTTGTCTTTAGGCTTTTCTTTTTCAAATTTAGCTCCTTTCAACTTGGTCAAGAGTTTTACATTTAACACTTTCAGTTTATATGACTTTTGATACAACTCTTTGCACGTTCATTGTAATTCTAAATTATCTTTAGAATATGTCATATCTGGATCATGTTCATCGGTACTCAAAGAATCATTAGAAAGTTCAAAAGATAATAAAGAAGTAGTGAAAGCGATATAATTTTCTTTTTCAAATTCAGAGTCGTCATCATTAGAATCATCAATAAGCGATATGCTCATAACTTTGGCATTCATAACATTTGAATTACTCCCCTTTGATAATTGCATTTAGGTCTTATCCTTTCACATTTATAACTTTTGAAAAGAATCTTTAATCATATTCATAAAGAGCTTCATCAACTCTAGATCAATATCATTATCATCATCAGACTCTAGAAAGCATACATCCTATCTTTCCAATATGAATCTTTTAATCTATAATGATGATGGGGTGGTTTATCAAAATCTTCTGTCACAATATTCATCTCCAAAAGAATCTCTAAGATAAGAAAGCCTGCTCTAATACTAATTAAAAAATAATTATTTATATGAATCCTTAGGTATGCTCTAATTCTTACTAAAAAAATGTAATTAAAGTCGTAGGAGATGGTTATATCACACTATCGATAATAGTATGCGAAAAATAAAGTGTAAACAAGATAATTGCAAACATAAACTTTTTACATAGAAAAATTTTAGACCGGGTAAAAACTACGGATCCAAACTCAGATCAAAACTAATCATTAAGATATGTAGCAATTTACAATAAGTTTACATATCACCCGTTGATTCTCACAACTCAATCTAAACCAACTTTGCTCGTTAAACCTTGCGACACACTACTTTCCTTAATAGATTTTGAAACCTCAATGATGGTTGATCATTCCGTCTCAATGACCTTCGAGACGTAGTCATTTTAGATCCAATGTGTAACACCCCATTAAAAAAAATTGAAAATAAACTAGTGCATGTGACCAGCACGTGCGCTATGACTTTAGGCGCGCACGTGTAGGGCACGTGCACCCCTTTTCTCTTTCCTTCCCTCGCTCTTTTCTTCTCTTCCTCTCCTTCCTTTCCTTTTTTTTTCTTTCTTTTCTTTTCCTCCTTTACCCTGCAGCTACCATTCTTTCCGCTAGCCCCTTATGGGATCTCGCCACGCCGAGAGAGAGTCCTCTTTTCCCCTTTTTATTTAATTGCATTTTAATAGCTTGTAGAATCTTCCCTCCCTTTTGTTTTGCTTTGATCTTCCTCAAGGTGTTTGATGTGATTCGGACCACACCAAGTCGTCTTGAGCATGGATACACCCTATGAGAGTCTATCTTATTTTGTTTTAGTTGTTTTCTTCAGAAAAATAAGAATTCTGTATGTCGCGTTTGAATGCTTGCATGCGAACGTCTTCATACATTCACATCAGCAGTGAACGCGAATTGCACGTTCAAACGCACTCGAGCCCGTTCGAACATAGTCAACGAGAATTCATTATTTCTAGGGGTATTATTTGTCATTTCAGCTTGTTAGATTAGCCTCTTAAGATGTGGATGGCAGCCTAAAGGATCATGATGAATGAATATTGAGTTCTATCTCTTTCCTTCCTCTCTACCCTAATCTTCCTTCCTCTTTGTTCAAGCCCTAGTTGTGCACCATCTCGACGTCGGTGATCGTCTAAGCTCCCTCGTTTGTTGAGTCCTCCCTTCTCTTTGGGATCTCGACCCCTTTTTCCCTCTCTTCCTTTTCTCGTATATACCTGAATCCATCCACCCCATCATCATTATCATCCCTCATCTCATCATCACCGCTACCTATCACTTCCACTATCACCTGTATTTTTATATATTTTTATCCTAGTTGTAGTTAGAATCTGCGAGGGGCGTAAATACCAAAAACGTAGATCAAGAAGTTGTAGATCAATCACCCCTAATTTCGTAATTTTCTATCTATAATAGAATATCTGGTAATTAGTTTCCTCTGACTGCGCGGGCTGCTTTCTTGCATTTGATCTAGATTAAAAAAAGGACGTTCGGTCCATAACAAGTGGTATCAAAGCCACCATTCCTCGCCCACCATGCCAACCACTAGATCTATGGCTCGAGACCCAATGAAGGCACCTCTGTGGAGGGAGAGGCCACGGAGATTATTAGATTGGAGGCCAACCCTAACTCACTGATCGGAATGTCTCTAATGACCTCTACGATCAATTTAAATCTGATTGAGATGTTTGCGGATATGTTGGAGACACAACGAGCCACACAAGCATTAATGGAAGCCATTACTCAAGTCCTCTTAGGCACACCAAGGGGTACGGTAGTGACCGAGTTC
Organism: Typha angustifolia; assembly: GCF_048772165.1. Taxonomy (NCBI): domain Eukaryota; kingdom Viridiplantae; phylum Streptophyta; class Magnoliopsida; order Poales; family Typhaceae; genus Typha; species Typha angustifolia. Next base: position 5,739,300 of record NC_133248.1, read on the forward strand.
CCTACTTAAGCCCGGGCTATACCACCAATGGAACCATATTTTCGCCAAGGGACACTGCATCCACCATTATGTACTAGGCAGGAGGAAGATCATGAAGATCCCATGGGTGGTCACGCCAGGAGGCCTTGTTGCCCATGTCGGCCAAAAAGGAGCAATGTACCACCATCGGTTAATCACCGCGACCGAGCACCGGATCCACCACTCCACGATGACAATGATGAGTGGGCGAATTACGAAGAACTAGCGACCCCTCAACACCATCCTAGGGATGCTAGGTTCAACCCAAGAGAAAGAAGGCCCAACTAATATGAAGAAGAATGAGGCGTCTGTGCAGGGACTATATGCCTCAACTTCCCACCCTTTAATGGAGGAGACCCACTCGATTGGGTTTATCGAACGGAGCAATTCTTTAAGTATCAAAGAACACCTAATGCATAAAAGGTATTGTTGGCATTTTTTCATCATGAAGACACCGCCATCCGATGGTACCAGGCCACAAATTGAGCTCAACCCTATCAAATGTGGGAGGAGTTCGCTGACACTATTTGCGACTGTTTTGGACCCTCCAGTTATAAAGATTTCCAGGCTGCTCTTACCAATTTAACTCAAAGGACTATAGTGAGAGAATATCAAGAGGAGTTCAAGCATGTTAGTAATCGAACATGGGGTTGGTCGGATTCCTAACTCAAGAGCACATTCATTAGTGGCTTTCGGCGAGACATCCAAGTTGAGGTGAAGGTGGTCATACCAACTACCCTTCTCGAAGCTTTCTCTACTACCCACGTGATGGAGGAGAAGTTAAGAGAGCTTCAGAACACATCAAGGAGCAGCTGGATGGAACCAGAGGTGAAGGATGCATACTAGCAACCCGCAGCAATGCCTTTTATACCGATTAACTCATCGTGCACAACGGGTATTCGCCCTCTTCCACAAACGATTCTAGAGGTGAGGGGACCTCCGAGAGCCCCTATTTAGTGACTCACATAAGCTCAAATGGAAGATAGATGACCGAAGGGGCTTTGCTTCTATTGTGAAAGATACACGTTGGGAAACAAATATGCTCGATCAACAACAATGGTGATGGTGTTAGATGACGTGGATGTAGATGATGTTGTTGAACCAGAGGAGGTTTTAGATGAAGAGATTGCTATCCAAGACCTCTAAAAAGCAATGAGGAAGTCCAAGCCGAAATATCGTTCCATGCTTATGCCGGATCCACCGCAACAACTACTCTCTAGGTTGATGGCACTATTAAGGGCTATGTCATGCGGATACTCATCAACACCGGAAGCACCCATAACTTTGTGGATGAGAGACTAGTCCAGAGGATAGGCTTGACACTAGCGCCAATTTTAGGCTTCAACGTGATGATTGGAGATGGCACGGCCTTTCGAGCAAATAGTGTGTTAGCAGGTAACCTTGAAGGTCCAAGAATATGCCTTGGAATTGGATCTTCAGCCATTGGCTCTTCGCAGAGCAGATGCATGTTAGTGATAAGTTCTTGTACCAAAGATAGGTTACGCAATAATTCCTTCAAGATCTGAATGTATTATAGGAATTAGTCCGCGCAACCGTGGGAAAATATTTGTCAGATATTCTTCGCTAGTCAAAAAATTACGAAACTAATTGGGTTAGATATGTAACTTCCTGATCGACAACTTTCATATTTATGCCCTTCACAAATTCAAACTGTAGCAGAGACAAAGACACGGAATAATGTGGGTGATGGTGGTGGTGATGGGTGGAGTGGATATTAGGGTTATGGATGGGTATGGAGGTGAAGATGGATTGTGAATGTGATTAAGGGAAGTAAACAAAGGGGAACAAAGTGGTCGAGATCCCAAAGAAGAGGGGTGGCTCGACAGTCGAGTGAGATTAGAAGTTAGGAGAAACATTGCCAACTGTAGAGGTGGAAGGATAGTGAAGAGCGAGGAGAGAGAGAATCTAAAGAGAAGATAGGAGGTAAGAAATCAATAATCTAATAGCATACTAAAGTTGGCTGCCATCCACATATTTATAAAGGCTAACCAACAAGTCCTAAAACAATATAAAACGCTAATTCTAGAGGATTCCCGTCGATCGCGTTCGAACGCACCCAAAAGCTCCATCTCTATCTGTGCGAACGCGATGAAGGCGTTCGAACGCACAATATGCGTTCTCTGTATTTGCGAACCTGATACAGGCATTCACAAGGGCATTCGTAAGGGTATTCGAAAGCGACCTATATGAATTTTATATTAATGAAAATACACACCTAATGCAATACGAAAAGATCCAAACTTAGTGTATCAGCCCACCACTCTTCCCCCACCTTGCCCTCAAAGTGAAAAGTCAAGAAAACGCTCCAAAATGTCAGTCTCCAACTCTCATATCACCTCATCAGATAGCTTGCCAAGCCACTCAACTAGAATCTCCATCTCCAATCTAGTACCATTCGTCGTCGGCTCCTAGCAAGTACATGAACTGGCTCTACAATCTCTGTCTCTTCAATGACTCCGGTAGAACTGATCCAACGATCTCATGATCTCCAATGCACTCCCTCAGCAATGAAACATGGAAGACAAGATGCACTCTCGACCCCTTCGGCAGCTCTAAACGATATGCAACAGACAAATACACTCCAACACCCGAAACGGACCAAAGTAGCGATGTGCTAACTTTTGGTTACGTATCAGACGTAAGGTCACCTGTCGATACGGTTGTACCCTCACAAACATCCAACTGCCGATGTCGAACTCCTACTCCCTATGGCTGCGATCATAAACTTACTTCATGCGGTTTTGAGCAAGTTTAAGATGAGCACGTAACCTTCTCAATGTGGCGTCTCTATCTATCGATGCTAAATCCACCTCTGTCTGGTCTACAGATGTCACTGGATCATAAGCGCGTAACGCCATAGTCATGTGTCCATACACCACCTCAAATGGAGTCATGCAAATGCTGCTATGGTAGGCGGTGTTATAAGACTACTTCGTCCACGGTAAGAACTCCAACTACTGTCTCGGCATTTGTCCAACAAAGCACCTCAAATACTGCTCAATGCTTCGATTGACCACCTCGGTTTAGCCGTCCGTCTATGGATGGTAGGCTGAACTGAAGTTCAATCAAGTCCCCTACAATTTGAAAAATTCAGTCCAAAAGTCGCTCATAAATACACGATCATGATCTGAGACAATTGTGCGTGGCATGCCATGTAACCGAGCAACATCTCTAACAAAAATTTCAGCCACAGACTTAACTAAAAACAGATGTGACAATGCCAAAAAGTACGCATACTTGCTCAATTTGTCAACCACCACAAAGATAACGGAATAACCATGTACCAATGGAAGACCCTCTATAAAGTCCATAGAAATGTCTTCCCAAACACGGTCTAGTATAGGTAAAGGCTATAGTAATTCGGTCGGTTTCAATGTGGTTGCCTTAGCCCTTTGACAGATTTTGCAAGCACGGACAAACCTCCTCACATCCCGCCTCAATCCTAGCCATGTGCAACTCTGAGATATCGTCGTATAAGTCTTCAAGACACCCTCATGACCAGCCTTTGGAGTTTGGTGGAAGTGCTCCAACAATTTTTGCCACAATCCATAATTTGCGGGTACTCAAATGCATTCGCGATCTAGCAGCAAACCACCTCGATTCTCCAACTCTGGATGGCGCTCCGGATCATCCGTCACCTGCTACAATAATCTCAAAATATCTAGGTCAGATGTACATATATACCTCAGCTCGTCAAGGAAGGGAAAGGTAGGAGAAGAATAGGATGTAAGCTCGACGATATCGAGTTGGCGTGATAGTGTATTTGCCGCTCTATTTTTCGTTCCCTTCTTGTATTGGATTTCATAATCATATCCCAGCAATTTTGTGACTCATCTCTGCTGTGCTAGAGTGTGTATGCTCCTTTGATCGGTTCGGATAATGAATCGTCCATTGACCAAGTAAGGCCTCCACTTTGTCATTGCATGCAGAATTGCCAACATCTCTCTCTAATAAGTCGATAATTGCTAAGATTTTTGTAATAAAGACTTACTAAGAAAAGCTATGGGACATCCTCCTTGCATTAGTACAGCTCCTATGCCAACACCCGACGCATCATGTTCCACAATGAACTCTTGGGTGAAGTCCAGTAGCACTAGAACGGGTGCCGTCGTCAATGTTGTTTTCAGTTTTTCAAAGGCTACAGTGACTTCATCTGTCCATCTAAAATAGTCCTTCTTCACCAAAGAAGTGAGAGGAAAAGCGATCTTGCCATATCCGGCAATGAAGCGGCGATAATATCCGATCAGCCTTAAAAATCCTCTCAATCCGGTGGTAGTAGTAGGAATAGGCTAAGCGATCATACATGCAACCTTTTGAGGATCCACCGCTACACCACCCGCTGAAATGATGTGGCCTAAATACTCGACCTATGGTACTCTCCATAGGCACTTGGACTTCTTGATCTTCAATTAGTTTTGCTTCAACAAATTCAGTACGTCCTCCAAATGTCGCCAATTCTCCAATTCAGTACTACTGAACTCGTTTGAAGCTCATCTCCTACTGGTCCTAACTGAAGAAGATAGGCCAAATCGTACGCACGAGGCAGCCCCATCACAGGCTGCATCACAGGAATCAACGAAGATCAAACACCATCAAGCCGCACATCTTTGTTTCCTTGTTTAAATTTCATCCACATGCTTTGGAAATCAAATGTGACGGATCCCAAACTCTATAACCACTGAGCACCAAGAACAATGTCCGCTCCTTGTAGCACCATTGGATACAAGTACATAAGCTCTCCACCTAAAGCTTCGTGCCGTCTCTAATAGCAACGTCAAATACCGTGGTCGGTTTGGCATCCAAACCCAATCTCCTTACTAACCTCTCGTCTAGAAAGTTGTGTGTACACCCCGAATCGATAAGGATGTGCACACAATGCTTTCTAACGAGTCCGTCTACTCGTAACATCCTCGGCGCGGAAGTACCCAAATATGCATGCATTAATATTTCAGCTTGAATATCTTCCTCTACACCCTCCTCAACGGCCTCCTCATGAGTCTCCTCTAGACACTCTCCATCATCAACCACCTCATCATCCTCCTCAATACCGTCGATAAGCATCACACTCCAGATTGATTTAGAACACCGATAACTGGAGGTGAAACGCTCATCACATCGAAAACAAAGGCCCTTCGCTCTTTGCTCCTCCACCTGGGCAGGTGTGAGAGTTTGAACAACGGGTCTTGTGCCTTCTTTAACATCAGAAGAAGGTCTCAAAGGTGGTCATGGTCCAGTGCTCGTAGCTGCTATTTTTGAAACCGCAGAATTTTCAACCGGCATTCTAGGTACAAACTGCCCATCTCAGCTACCCCAATTGATTTTCGCTGCCATCCTTAGAGCCCTATGCTTTTGTTCCATCCTCACGGCCTTCTCAAAGGCCTCCTCAAAAGTAGTAGGACATAGAGCATGAACATCCGCTTGTATCTCCTCTCGCAGCCTCGAAATAAATGTGCTCATCAATATCTGTTCGAGTCAAGATGGCTCATAACGACTACTAACTCTTTCAAACTCAGCTTGGTACTCTAATACGGTCGTCCTCTGAACCATCTTACTTAATATGGCAACAAAATCTTCATATGCCGTTGTCCCAAATTTGCGTGTAATCCTCCTACAAAAATCAACCCATCCGATAAATCCTCTACCATGAATAACCAATTTATACTAATGCAATGCCGTTCCTTGGAGGTGAAAGCTTGCTATCTGAACCTTTGCATCTTCCTCTGTACCTTGATAATCAAAATATTGTTCAACTTGAAACACCCAATTTGTTGGATCACCGCCTTGGAATTTTGGAAAGTTCAAGCATGTGGTTCTCCCCCGAATAGCATTGTTGGGTTCGCGAAAGATCCTTGATTCAAGTCTAAACATTTGTGCATGTTGATCACCTTCTCTAAATCCTTGAGCACATCCATCACCATCTCCATAAGGATCAACAAATCCTTAAAGTGCCAATCCTCCTCATGGACGAAGCGCACCGGTGTCGCATGCCTCTCAGTTTCCATCACCGCCAGTCTTGGGTTTTGTAACGGAGGTGGGGTATGATGTGTAGGCATAAGTAAGAGGGGATCATTAACACTTATATGACGCACCTGGACCTGTCGGATATCGGTTCGATGAGGTCCCACCGCTGGTCCTTCTTGAAACTCCGATCGTCGTCACGAAGATGATGAACCCAATCAGTTCACAGCATATTCCTTGAATTCATTGTGATCTTTTTGCATTGTGTTAACTCTATGCACAATGTTTGGAACATGCCCCTAAGTTCATCCATATTTGCACTCATGGATGTTAGTTGACTTGGTCATGCCATGATCCCTCCAAAGGAATCGGACTTACGGTTAGGGTCATCGTGGATTGAGTCTTCCTTTATCGGTGTGCTCTCTATAGGTCTCCTTATTGATGTCATCTTCCTTGTTTCAACCATTAATAGAGGTTTGAGGTTCGTCTACTCTGATACCAAATTGATGAGCTCTGATACCAATTTGATAAGCTCTGATACCAATTAATGAGTTCTTGTATCAAAGATAGATACACAATGATTCCTTCAAGATCTGAATATATTATAGAAATCAGTCTGCGCACCCATGGGAAAATAATTTTTAGATATTTTTTGATAGTTAGAAAATTACAAAACTAATTGGGTTAGATCCGTAACTTCCTGATCTACAACTTTCGTATTTACGCCCTTCGCAGATTTGAACTGTAGCTGGGACAAAAATACGAAATAACGTGGGTGATGGTGGTGGTGACGGGTGGAGTGGATGTTAGGGTTATTGATGGGTATGGAGGTGAAGGTGGATGGTGGATGTGATAAAGGATATAGACGAAGGGAACGAAGTGGTCGAGATCCTAAAGAAGAGGAGTGACTCGACAGTCGAGAGAGATTAGAAGTTAGGAGAAACCTTACTAACAGTAAAGGTGGAAGGATGGTGAAGAAAAAGGAGGGAGAGAGTCTAGAGAGAAGATAGGAGGCAAAAAATTAATAATCCAATTACATAATGAAGTTAGCTGCCGTCCACATATTTATAGAGGCTAGACAACAAGTCCTAAAATAATATGTAACCCTAATTCTAGAGGATTCCTGCCGATCGTGTTCGAATGCGCCCGATTGCGTTCGAATGCACCAAAAGCGCCATCTCTGTATGTGCAAACGCAATACAGGCGTTTGAACGCACAATATGCGTTCTCTGTATTTGCGAATCTGATGCAAGTGTTTGCAAGGGTGTTCAAACGTGACCCCTCCTGCGTTGGAACGTGACCTACAGGAATTTTATTTTAATGAAAATAAACAACTAATGCAATAAAAAAAGATCCTAAGTGTATCATGCTTGCATTTGATCCCTTATGCTAGGAGCTACCGGGTGGCTCCTCACCCTGGCCACCAACCTTGGTGAACGTGGTTCTCACTGTTAGTCACCTCTGGCAGGTGGACTCCCCTTCAGTTAGCTTTTGCTTGTTGATGGGAGGGTGCTAGTGGGGCTGGCTAGGATTGCCGATGGTCGGGATCACTAGCAGCTCCCACATTCTCGCGGAATGGGTTCTTGCTCGTCTATAGGTGGTCGTTAGCCATCCTGCCGGCCAGGTTGACACCATGGGTGTCTTCCTCTGTTGGCGACGTTGATCGGCATGATGGCCTCGACTACCAACGGTGTTGACAACCGGTAGCCATCCTTCCTCCGTTTGGTCAAGGTGAGGAAGGAGAGAGAGTTGGAGTCCCTCAAGCTTGGGTTGATGTCGGGCTGGGCTAGGTGTAGCTCAACCTGAGTTTGTGGTGTGGTTGGGCTGCATGCAGCCCAGCCCAAGTTTGTGGTGGATGGGGGCTATTGGTAGCCCAGCCCAAATTGGTGGTGGGTTGGGCTATAACCCAATCAAGTGGTTTTATTAGGTAGTTTAAGCTTCGAGCCTGACCTTGGTGGGTTAATGTTGTGGCGTTGGGGTTTGGGCCTATTCTTAATGGATTTGTGTTTGGTTTTTTAGGCTTTGAGCTGGCCCAAGTAGACTAATGACTCTCTAATTTATTTCAAATTAATTTGGTCTTTTTTATTTAATTATCACTGTCAAACTTGAGCTTTAATAGTAATAATTATTGATAGAGAGTGGTTTTGTTTGTTATGATAAGTGCTATAAACCATTGTTAATAAATAATGCAATGGTATAAGAGTACCACTACCATTTAATTTTAATGGTTTAATTTAATAGGGATTTAGCTCTAATTGGAGTTTAGCATCGCCAATTATAATTTTTGGTTAAATCAATTTTATCAAAGGAGTTGGTGGTCTGAGTGTATATGTATTAATTGCTTCTATTGGAGAATTAATATAGATCAGTGTAGGAAAATGGTAGTAAGCAAATTGATAATGACGTGTATTCCATTATGTTTGTTGTGATATATAATAACATGTCATTTGCACACATGCACAACCACATAGGGGGTAACTACTGCATCTCGGCAATACCCAACATCTCTCTAGCCAGAGTTAGGGTCGTGAGATATTATTATACTTATATATATTACGGTGCATGCTTGTGGTCTCAACCTATTAATCACAGACAATCAAGCAATCGTTTTGCCGAGTGATGCATAATTTACTATCGATTAACGAGAGTTATATCCTTTAGGGTATTTAAGATAAAGAGAGAGAAGAGTAGGATAACGCAGACCTAGCAGTACCCAATGATGCACAGTCGGTGCAATGTTGTGAAGCTGAGGGCTCGAATGGTATTATCGATGTGCGATATTGGCCTATGTGATGGCTTACTTTAATGTTGTCTCATTGATTGCACTATTTTTAAACTATAGCAGTGGATACTTGCTGGGTCTTATGCTCACCATCTTTTAGTGAAAATATTTTTAGATCGACGAATGGACCTGAGCCTATATAAGATCTAGAGAAGACTACTTTTAGTTTTTTTTTTATTTATTTTATTCTTGGAAAGTGAACTAGATAGCTTGTAGCCCTTGCGTGGGCATTGGGATCTATTTATGCTTTATAATTTTGGGGCTTGTTTTGGCTTACGATGTTTTGGGTTTCCTTCTGTTTTGTATTATTTGGGAAATATGATATTTCCTTCTATTTATTGTGTTGAAACATTGACCAATAGTTCACGTGGACATCATGTGGGTTCCATCCACATGAGGGGCACGTGTATTTGGTAGGGGTTTTACATAATGGAGATAGTGTTGAGTTAAGAATAATTCGACACGTTTAGTTTAGAGTAGAGAAATAATTTTTAATGGTCTCTAAGAAATGATATCAAAATATTGATCAACAGCTTCTAAAAGATGATTTCCAAATTAACAATTGACGTCCTCCATCCTAGGGTTAGATTAGAACCCTTTATATATTTCTTAGAGATAAGATAAATATCTCTTAAAGATAAAGTAAATATCTCTTAGAAATAAAATAAGTTTTCTTAGAAATAAGATAAATACATCTTAGAGTTAAAGCCAAATCTACGTCAAATCAAATCTTACATAACTTCATAAATTGTAAATTACGTGGGTGCGTTCATAAACATGGTCCAAATGTGTTTAAACACAATGATTTGAAGTGTGAATGCGTTACAAATGACCAAATATAAACATCTGTGCGTGTGAACACATGCATGGTGTGTTCAAATGGCCCAGCCCTCTATATTTTTGGATGCATTTCGAACGCCGCGTTCAAACGACAGATTAGTCAGTTTAATGCAGAGTGATAGTTCCTATGCCTTATATTTTTTTCATATTATTTCAATCTTTAGGATGCCATTTGAGCACTTTAATGATACTTTGACTTTAAAATTAATTTTTTATTTTAATATCTTTCATCAAATATTTTATAACTTGTGTATATGCTCATACATAAAATTTAAATATTTACATGGATATAAATTATATTTTAAAATATAATTTGTGAATTACATAAGTACAAATAAAACCTAACAAATGGGAGTGGAGATGATCAGCCTTAAAGAAGAAGGGGGACTGATAGATGAGGAGAAAAGAAGATGGTCGACCCTACTAGACTAGGGTGGATTGATAGTCAAGAACAAAAGGAATGACACCATCTTTCCAATGTCATTCTCTTCTTCCCCTTTCCTTAAATCATAGCCATCAACTAGTTCCTCACTCCTTATTCGTCGGTTTCCCTTTCTCTTTAAAACCCGACCACCTACTCTCTCCTCTTCCTCTCTAAGTATCAGATATATGCCACGTCATCATCACTTCCATTATCCATTTCGTTCCATCTTTAGATCTCATCATCTTTCCGATTTTACTACCTATTCGCCTACCTCCATCTCTATGAAGACTCACCTTAGCCCGATACACAATAATTGGTATCAGAGCTTGAATACCCTTAGGTCAGCTCATAATAATTGGTATCAAAACTTGAGTAACTCCTAGGATTGGTCGACAACAATTGATATTAGAGCTCGAGTACTTTTAGACTAGTTCACAATAGTTGATAGTTGGGATGTCTGGGATGACATTTTCTGTAAAACTTTCTCTCCTTTAATGCATTTTCTTTTCTTATAAGAGAAAAAAAAAAGGTAGTTCTGACTTTTCAATGATCATGTTGGTATTAATAATTAATACATTTCGCAAGGGCATTTGGTAAATATAACAATGGTCGACCAATATATATATATATCGAGAGTATGACCATTCTAGCTCATCCAAAGCTTACTCTCTTCATTTGCTGTGGAGGAGAGAGAGATGGAATCAGTAAGCATCGAAACCAGCCAACTAACAAAGAACCAGAGGCGCAACGATTATGATACCACTTCCGCTCATGTCGTTGATAAAGGTAATTAAGTTCTTTCTTGGCGTGAGAAAGAAGAAAGATGTAGATCCTAATTTGTTTATTATTAAAAGTCGATGATGGATTGATGGGAATATTAATTTATTCATGACATGGCAGATTCATGGCAACAAGTGGGGTTGCTTCTGGTTACTGGTTTCAATTGTGCCTATGTTCTCAGCTTTTCCAACTTGATGCTCGTACCTCTTGGCTGGGCTTGGGGTCTCACCTGCCTTGTGGTCATGGGGGCTTTTACCATCTATGCCAATTGGCTCTTGGCCGGTCAACACGTCATCGACGGCCAAAGATTCATCAGATATAGGGACCTCGTGGGTTTTCACTTTGGTACTCTCTCTCTCTCTCTCTCTCTTTCTCTCTCTCTCTCTCTCTCTCTCTCTCTCTCTCTCTCTCTCTCTCTCTCTCTCTCTCTCTCTCTCTCTCTCTCTCTTATTACTTCCAACAAATTTAGAATGAATTTGGCAGACATATACGATTGATTAACTTTGTCTGTGAATAGAAACTATCCACAAGTTATTATTAGTTTTAAAGTTTTTCTGATACTCAACCACATAAAATTACTCATCAATTGTGCTGACAGATAGGTATTTGACTACAACTTGTAGCCTTTTCGCTGTTCTTAAAAGCTCATGGATTCAAACATTATATAATTGTTACTACCTCTATTTTGTTTTATTCTAGCGATAACTAAATCACAACAGAGACTAGAGTTATTATATTATCTAAGTTAATTAGGGAACCATTATATAATTTCCTTTTGCATTCTTGCATAAGAAAAAGAGATTGAGTTTGAACTAAGGACCTCCTTCATGCTCCATGCTGTTAAAGTTTGAAGTCATAGAAAACCGCTTACTCTTTATATTCTCCAACAATCATGTTCTATTAATAACGATGATATGATACTGTATGTTGATCATATATATATAGGAGCAAATTAACTTAACACTTAAGACTAATTTTGTACCAACGAGGTGAAAACCATGGATGCCGGATTTCTAGTTTCCTTCTACGTACCTCATAATGTCAACAAAGATACAAAAGGAGATGATGCTGGTCCATAAAAAGAGTTTAGTTGCGCCATTGACAAAAGTTCTAAATATTGAACTCGAAGATTAATTGTGATCCTTCTTTTCTGTCATCCCATCGGTAAGTCCTACCTTAGTCGAAAAACAAACAAAAAAAAAATATTATTCTTCACAAGATGGTCACCATGATGTGACCAATTAATCGGACTATTTGGGCTCTTCCTTGAAACACTTTGGTTCCCACAGGTGTGGAGAAGTACACTCAATTTGCTTTGAATTTTATTTTAATTAAACAGCCTGTAAGTTACTGGCAGGATAATGAGAAAAATTCTTTGTAATAATTAAATTGAATAACTAAGTCTATTTTCCAATGCACTCAGCACAATTTATCCTCATAAATATTATTTAAACACTTAATTCCTTAGAAAGATAAAATCTCAATTATTTGGGCTAAAAATCGAAAGCTGATAGCTAGTCAACTTGTCAGATCCATTTCCAATAGTAAACTTGAAAATTGCACGTCTTTGTCTCTGTAATAAAAGTTTTGTCCCATCTACGGACCAGTCTTTGATTCCTTAACTGGTCAAATATGAGTGGAGCAAGAATAATTATTGCAAACAATTCACCTATTCTTCTAGTAAGTAATCCAATATAATATTCAGATGTGATAATCCAACGGCATTGCCAAGCTTCGATCGCACTGGATTGGGAAACAAATAAGTCAATAGCTGAGACATTCCGAGCCTTTAAATTAATAATAATATTATATGCATGGTCTATAGGACCACATCAGGTGTGGATAAGAGTAAGAGTCTACATTTCTCCTCTCATTAATTTTTCTTATTTGTTGCAATAATTAAGGACGGCAATTATTGGTACTTTCGCCATCATCTTCTTTCTAGAAGAGATCATTTGAACTCTGTATTTTATTTTTAATCTCTCAAAAATATAGTGATATGTTAATTTTCTTAATAGATAATTATCTTATAAATAAGTTAATTTAACTATAGATAAAAATGATATTAATATTCTAGAATAAATTTTTTTAAGGTTAAAGTAAAACTACAAGGGGAACCAAACCTTAAGGTCCATTGAGCGCTATTTTAGGCTTTTATTTTTTATTTTTTAATGTAATCAAATATTCTTTAATTTGTTTGGAGTTGTTAATTGAAAATTAACGCGATATATTTTGAGCCATTAAAAGAAAAAATATATAATCCGATAATAATAAAAACAAGTAAATTCTATGGTACTTTAATAAATTTCTCTATTTGTTTTTTTTTTGTCTACAATCTCTTCTCTTCCTGATTTTCTAGTATATTATTTAGTATTAATTCATTTTGTTACTTTTAGTTTCTTTTTCTCTAATAGCTAACTTATCTTCATATAATATTTTAATCCTAAATAGAAAGAGCTTTTCCATAAAAAATTAAATAATTTAAAGGGAAATATTAGAAGAAGACATTATATACATATAATTTAGGTAGGTGAGGCAATTATCGTCCCTGAGGTCCAGTGGATCCGCTACTGCTTCTAGGTGAAAGGAAGTTGAAAATAAGTTACAAAGAAATATCAGGAATATAGGCTTCATTTCATTACACTTGCATCTTTGGATAACTTAGAAAAAAAAATCCATAGAAATTTTAACATGTCAAAATTTTGGAGGAAAATATTCAAAATAAGAGAGAGGTGAGGAGGAGATGGAGTGGTGTTGGTTGTAATTGTGATTGTTGGGAAAATTTGTGAAGTAGAATAAAATATAAATAGAAATTTGAGTTGATAAGGCAAAATGTTGGTACCTTTCTTTAAGATATTAGTTTTTTTATATTAATAGTCTTGTAGACTAGGGATTTTCATTCGGCCCAAAAGTGCCACTGACAACTGATGGCAGTTCATCCTAGATTTTACAAGGTGTTCTTTGGTCAGCCAAACTAGCTAAATGATGAGTAAAGGTGTTATTGCTCCTATTGATATAGCAGCGCATGAGATGGGGTGGAAGCTATCCTAGTACATTCTTGAATAACCCTAAGGATTGTCCAATTCGTGTCTGTGGTGAACGCTTCACCGTTGACGGCATTAACAATGATCTTAGAGTCGCTGAAGAGCCAATAGGTGTTCCTTGCTGCCTAGTTAGGGATCTCCTTTAACCCTTCCAGCAGCACTGAAGCTTCCCCCGCTAGTGCACTTTCGCAATACTGTAGGAATATAGATTTGCTAGTGCAAAATCCTATTGGAAATATGTAGAGAGCGATACTAATCCCACTAGTATGCCCCCTTTCTAAGCAGCATCCACCCAACATATGAGAAGATCCCTCTCCAAAGGCCAAGCTAGTGGATCCTCCATTTGATCTCTATTGTTGGTGTCATGAACGTTGGAGACATGGATGGGTTTCCACAGTCGATCCGCCTCGTCCATTACTCTTCTTGGATCAACCTCTTCTCGCTTGAACACCAAGTTGTTCCTTGCTTTCTAGATGGCCCACATTAGAGTAAACGCATACGTGAGCTGGTCGGACGTGAGATTGTTCTTAGTAGTTAGTATCCATTCCATTCCTCCAGACTTTACGAGCAGCTATCCAATCTTAATCCTAGCCTTGAGGCAAACTAAATAGCCCTCACCATGTTACAACCCAATAACAAGTGCTCAACAATTTCCTTCATAGATTTGCACACTAGGTAGGTATCATCCACCATCGGCACCCGCTTATTCAAGGCAGCAGCCATCGGGAGTGCGCCAACTATGCATCGCCAAAGGAATGTTTTCACCTAGGGTATGGATCTATTTGTATGCCACATTAGCTGCCAAATTTTGTTAGCGGTGCTTTGATTGTATGTGTTAGCTCTATCATTGCTATAATGCTCCTTGTAGAAGGAACCTATCGAGTAAATACCAGACAGGGTGTGCCTCCAAATGAGCTTATCCTGCGAAGATAGAGAGGTTAGACCCACTGATATGTTGAGAATAGTGGTTGCTATCTCAGTAGGAAACGTTGCTCTGATCAGCTCCTCCTCCCATTCGTCCTTATGTAGTAGGTGCTTCACATGAGTTATCCCAGATCAAACTAAGGGATCCATGGATCATTCTTTATGGTGGTGGATTCCCCATCTTCGATAATCCAGTGAGAACCTTACTTGACCTGGTCCTTGACTCCCATCATTGAGTTCCAGACCCATGTACTCCTTTGCTTCATCTTGGCCTACCAGACTGAAGTAGATGGGCAATATTTAGCTTTTAACACCTTGGCCTAGAGAGAGTGAGGATTTGATATCATCCTCCATACTAGCTTAGCCACAAGCACTTGATTGACATGGAGCAGTCTTCTAACTCCCAATCCTTCGACTTTCATTGGCTTGCAGATGCTATCCTAGCTTTTGAGGTAGACACTCCCTTTAGCTATATCAAACCCCTACCAAAAGTCTGATAACTACAGTTAGCTTGTCTAGCAGCTTCTTTGGGAACAAGATTGATGATATGTAATATGTTGGTATAGCATTGAGTACCAATTTAATGAGGACTAACCGACCTGCATGCGATAGCTATTTAGCTTTCCACCCATCTAACCTTTGCTTGAGTTTGTTGATGATGAAACTGAAGGCCTCCACTTTAGATTTCGAAAGGAACATAGGGTTGCCTAAGTATTCGTCTTGCTGTCTATGCTTTTCACATTGAGTATATTGAGAACCACCATCTTCTTACTCGCCTCTATCCTCGAGTTGAAATGTATTGCTGATTTATTAAAATTAATAGCTTGTCCAGACCGGTCACAGTACAAGCCAATGCAGTCCTTTAGGCAAGTAACCTTCTCCACCTTTGCTCTCCTGAACAAGAGTAGGTCGTCAGCGAACATCATGTGTGAGATAGGAGGTGCATTCCTTGCAATCTTGATACCTCGAAGCCTATTCATCTTCATCTCATGCTCTAGGAGCAAAGATAAGATGTTAGAGCCAATGATGAATAAGTAGGGCGATAAAGGGCACCCTTGCCGTATGCCCCTAGTAGGAGAGAAGTACCCGTCAGCACAACTATATATTTCCACTGCTAAAGAAGTGGAGGAGATGCAATCATGAATTAAGGCAATAAAATCATCAGGGAATCCAAAGATCCCCAGGACTCACCAATGAACTTCCATTCCATCTGATCAAAAGCTTTAGAGAAGTCCACTTTGATCATAAACATCCTTGACTTACTTTGAGTGTTTGTTAGAAATCTTACCACCTCTTGAGCTAGAACTAGGTTATCAACGATCTTCCTCCCAAGTATAAAGGCATTTTGAGCCTCCAAGATCAAAGAGTTCAAAAGAAGCTTCATTCTCATGGCAATGAGTTTGACAATTGCTTTGTAAGTGGTGTCACAGAGACTTATAGGCTCAAAATCACTGACAGTATTTGGAGCTTCCTTCTTTGGAATAAGGACTATGTTGGATCTATTCAAAGCCTTTCTTTGGAATAAGGGCTATGTTGGATCTATTCAAAGCCTTATCCATCCTTCTGATAGAGCAAAAGCTTCTCATAGAATTGCAAATGGTAGGTTACAGATTAGACCAACACATCTAGAAAAACCTAGCATTGATACCATAAGGGCCTGCAGCTCGGTCTAGAGCCAGGCTCTTTAGGACAAATCCAATTTCAGGTTTGTAGTAGTGAATGTCTCCCTGAAGTGATGCAGAAAGGCTTCCTTGATCTCCTTTTGACAGTGAGTCCACTACCCATTACCCAGCTTGAGACCATCTATCATGTTTCTTCTTTTGCAAGCAATAGTAGTAGCATGAAAGAACTTGGTGTTCCATTCTCCCTAGACTAGCCATCATATCCTAGAATGCTGGTTCCAGAATATCTCTTTTCGTCAGAGCAAATTATCGTGCATGCAGCGAAGCACTTGTTCCCGAGCCTGGCCCTCCTCACTTATGGCACTAGTCTAGAGTTGTAGAATTTCTCTTTCAAGAGCACATATTCTTTCCTTTGGGTTACCACCACTTTCCTTTGCCCAACTTTTAATCTTCTCCATGAGAGCACGCAGGTTGGAGGAGAGTGAATGACTGCTACTGTAGCACTGCACCCAAGCCTCCTTATAGCACTTAGTGAAGGATTCCATCGTAAACCACCAGTTCTCCATGTGGAACTTGCGTCTTTGTCTACCCATCAGTAGAGCCATATGTAAGAGAATAGGATTGTGATTTGCTTGAGATGGTCGGGAGATGAAAGACCCTAGTAGAGTGGAATAGGGTGCTCCAATTTGGTGAGACAAGCACATGATCAAGCCTCTCTCTAATTAGGTCACATGATACCCTTCTATAGGACCATGTGTAAGTAGGGCCTAAACAGCCTAAGTCCATCAGACCCGATTGTTGAATCCAACTAGCAAACATTTTGAGTTTTCTGCCATTAGAAGAAAGACCCTTCTTTCTCCGTTGTTATTGAGATGTTGTTGAAGTCTCCCATGCAATAGAGAGGGAGATTTGAGGTCTCCAAGTATTGGCTAATCTTGTTCCATAGAGAGGAGTGGTCTGATAGTAGGGGTTGCCGTAAACTTTGACAAAAAGCTAATCCAAGTTGGACGAACTACCATGGATATGGGCAAAAATAAAGTTTGAGGTAGCTTCTGTAACCACAGCTTTGACGCTGTCCTCCCACAGTAGCCAGAGGCCACTAGACCAGCCAGTTGAGCTCATAATAAAGGAGTTTTTAAGAGAGAGCCGGGAGATAATCCTCTCAGCTTCTTAGGTGCCACATTAGTTTCAGACAAGAAGGTTATCTTAGCTTTGGACCCGTGGAGGATGCTTTGCAAGTTACGAACTGCCGATAAGCCTCCACACCCTCGATAGTTCCATGCCAAAACATTCATTGGTCCCTCTACAGTGGGCCTGGACTCACCGTAGCAGTGTAGGTCTTTGGGCCGACCTCTAGCACATTATTGGCATCAATTAGAGCTGATACAGTGTGCGTTTAGACTAAGATGAGAGGGCGACATCAGCCTTACACTTGTTAGGAGAGCATAAACTTGAGCTTCCTTCCTCTATGGTTGTGTTAGGTTTAGTGGACCCACTGATAGTTGGTGTGAGTGCTAGTTCACATAGGGAGTTAGTAGGTTTTGCATGAGAAGTGGGTAGGACGTGACTTGCATGACTTTGGCTAGTTGGGCTAAGAGAGGTAGAGTGTTTGGTTTTCAGGGGATGGGGAGTGTTACTAGTTGAGTCTGTTATCTGGAGATGGGTGAGGCTCTCAACTTCTTTGACATGAATAGTGCAGAGGCTTGGGCTGTCGATCTTTTGCGACGGAGTGGTGTTCTAGTTGTCTCTAATAATTCTAGTTTTTGAGAAGACTGATGGTGACTTCTCGACATGGGTATTAGATAGGTTAAGCTTCCCTGCCAAATTCGGCTAGATCTTAGGTGAACTCCTTGTAGGGACCGACATGTGCTTCTCCCTAGTACCCAACCTAAACAAGCTGCTAGAGGTATCTAGGACTTCCCCTACCACCTCTTCTTTGACCCGTAGTATCAACTTCTCCACCGTTGAGGTTGAAAGGTATTCTAGTGGCAGTCCCATGGCACTAGACCCAGAAGTTGCATTTGTCAAAGAGCCAGCATTCCAGGGAGGTGTTTGGTACCAACTATGCTGTGCCAAGGAGAACAAATCCATATTGAAAGTCCAGAGGGAGCCAAACCACACCTTTCATTAATCAATTTCCTTCTCAAAGGATATCAACAAGGTATTTCTACTAGCATCTATGAACTCCACCATTCCTCTAGATTCCATGTTCGTCTGAGGGAGTTTTTGAGGCTAGTTCCGTTGAATAGACTCCTCCATGCTCCATGCATCCTTCGTGGAGGAGCCTAGAGAATCTTCAAAGGAGGAAGGTATTTAGGTGCGGGTGGGGGAAGGAGAAGGAGGGAAGGCTGGGGAGGGGAGCAATGGAGTTTTTGCTCTGAGAAGAGGAGAAGACTAGGAGAGGAGACTCTGCCCAGGAGAAAAAATACGTTGTCACAAATGTTAGGTGAAATAAAAATTTGAGTTGATAAGACAAAATATTGGTACCTTTCTTTAAGATATAAATATTTCCACGAAGGTACATGTAGACTCTTAGAAATTCCATCTCAAGGATATGAGGTCTTGGTTACAAGTTTCTAAGGGTTGTTTTTCCACGAAACTTGGGACCAATCAATAACCCAAAAATCAAGAAGGAAAATTTAAATCAATGACTTTATATGAAGAAAGGTGGATCAAATATAGTATGACTGTTTTTTTTTTAATCTTTTAGATGCTCTCTTTCTCTTTCTTTAAAGTGTTTTATAGACGAAATAAATAATTTTTTATAACAAGACACATCTCATTTAAAATGGAACCTATTGGACCAAATAAAGTTGTTTTTTCAATGAGGAGATTTTTTAGAGGTGTTTGAATGGATTCTGAATATTAGATAAAATTTACTGTCCAAAAAAGTCTATTTGAACGGATCTATCTTATAGGAACATATTTAAATCTCATTCAAATATATTTCTAATAGATTTCCTGCAACACCATTTTTTACTATTATTTTGAAATAAGTGGGAATTGTATGGTATTTTCTTACATAATATAAAACAAGACTTGCATAAAAGGAGCTATTTTTATATAAAAATAAAAATAAATAAAATATTTGGATAATGTATAATGTATCGCTATAGGTGGATGACTTTTAATCTATGATTGGAACAAAATTTATATACTTTGAATGGATGAGAGGATAGACCTTGAACTCAAATTATTAAAGTCAAATGACTTAACTACATTCTACACAGTTATTGGTCCTCTTAAGATAGTGCATTTTACTGATAACCTATAGAAGGTGACTCTAACCTCCATACCTACAAAGGTAGTCTCATCAAGAGTGTCCATAACTACTTTGTTTCTACTAATACTATGTGAAAACTGTTAAGGACTAATGTCCATTCTTACGTTGTGAATTTATGTGCATTAATTTAGATATAGAATCTTGGATTAAATAATGACATCCCCACTATGATAAAATAATATGCACACAAAATATGACCTACATATCAGTATTTCTTTTTTTTTGGATAGTTAATGATTAAGTCATTTGAACTTAAAGAGTAGGTTGTTAATTATCTATTCTTGAATCAATAAAAGCCTTGTATTCCTCAAAATTTTTTTCACTCTCTTACCACCTTACCACTAAGTTGTTTGATGAGTGGATCTCCAATCACTTAATCCTTAGATAAATACTCCATAGTAAGCTAACCCTTCTTCACAAGTTTCCTCTACTCTAAAAGGTTAGGTTACTACATGCCTCTACAAAAGAGGTACTTTGTTCAGCCCGGAGGTCATATAGATTGAAACCTCGAGTAAGTTTAACAAAAACCTTTCCCATATCTAAAACTATTGCGCTTCAAAGGGCTTAAATTCTAGGGGTAGGGGTTTTTTTTTTGAAAAATAGTCCATAGACTAAATCATTCATTTAAAATAAGGTTATAATGGAATTTTACCGGAGGGTTAATCCATTCTTTACGGACAAGATTTGAGACAACAAATTTAGCTAGGCATTGGAGATCCATTGTCGGCATTGAAGCTATTGTCCAATCCACATTGTCCTTATCAGGATTGTTTAGTAGATGAGACTAAGCTTTGGCAAATCACTAAAGATCTAGATTCTTCTTCCAGCGGCTAATATTGAGGCTTCCATGATGGTAAGAAGGATTGCTTGAACTTCTTTGTGAAGAGCATTCAGATAGTTTTCCAAGAAGGTAGCTTTCCCCTACAGATTGAGGAGAGATGCACGGCTAAAGAAAAACAGGCTTCTCTTACGTGGGATCCATGCCATGCAGCATTTGACCGACCAATAACATCTCTATCACAAGACTAGAAATAGTCCAAAGAGGAGAGTTGACTGGCTTTCCCCAAAGGTAGTAAAGGGACATCCAGGGCATGCATTTGGGATTGCTTTTTCTATAAGATCTACCATATTTATCATTTTGATAGGGCAAAGTCTTTCCCTACTAAAAAGGTGACTGTTCCTACTCTTCTGTATGCTCCAAAGAATGGTGAGGGAGTAGGTAAATAATTCTCGCTGAGCAAGGTCATTGTGAAGCTTGAGTATCCATTTATCTAGCTTGAAGGATGAGATCTCAATTCTTAGCCCTAGATTGCATTAGAACCAAATTGCTCTAGCAAAATCACAATAGAGGAGAAAATGGTCGATTGATTCTTTTGTGTGTTGACAGAGGGTATGGTGGGATTGATATCGTTTATTCTCTAGTGTAGAATTGTTCTAGTGGGAAGGGCACCAACAATGCATCCCTAGATAAAAACTTTAACCCTAGGAGGAGCATCTTTGTCTTTCCAGATTGCCTTCCAAAGGATGTTAACCTGTCCCAGGGAGGAAGAACTGAGCCAGTTCCCACTAGAGATAGTTTAATCAGCCGACTTAGTGGAGAATACTCCATTAGGTTTGGGTTTTCATATTAAACGATCATTCTTATCATACTATAGAGAAGGAGAACTTGATCTTCTGAAGTGGTTTAGGGGGGAGGGAACTGATGAGGATTAGAGTCGGATGCATGGATCATGCCTAGGTTGTATTTGAATACCATTCCCTGACTCCCTAGTGATGTTTTGCTTGCGAATGATTTTGACACTAAGAATGGATGCCCAGGTAAGGAGGTGCTTGGAAAGTATCTTACTTTAAGGAGTTTGACCCAACTACTGTTAGAATTAGTGATTAGACACCAAGCAAACTTAAGGATTAGGCTTTTGTTTACAAGGTCCAATTGTCTAATGCCTAGTCCCGCGGTAGCAGAAGGTCTACAGATGTAATATGCTTACTCTTG
Organism: Typha angustifolia; assembly: GCF_048772165.1. Lineage (NCBI taxonomy): Eukaryota > Viridiplantae > Streptophyta > Magnoliopsida > Poales > Typhaceae > Typha > Typha angustifolia. The sequence continues at coordinate 5,760,989 of NC_133248.1, forward strand.
TAAGTTTCTTACTTTTTTAGAAATATAATGCAGCTTGATTATCATAATATAAAGTAATTGAAGAGTTAGGATTTCATTAAAGAAGAATATCATAAGCAATGCATAATTATTATTTAGAAGACTATGCAACTAGGCCTTCACTCAAAGTAAATATTAAATTACTAACCAATTTAGAATTAGTCTTATTGAAAGTTCAATTAACATCACTATAACATTCAAGAAGAGAATTATTTCATCTATAATGTAAACCATAATGCATATGTTGAAATATCTCAAAGCCATAATGTAAACCATAATGCAACTAGGCCTTCACTCAAAGCTAGTTCGATCTAATGCTAATTACTAGGATTACTAGTAAATCTAGGAAAAAGAGGAAGATATTAGGGCAAGAATCAGTGTCTCACTATAATATAAGTAATAATCGGTCTATTATAGTTCATAGCATGCGCCAAATTACTAATAATTTTTGCATACTCTTTCGCTCTTTTGGCTTAATTTTACTAGGTTTTAGCTTATTGTTACTAATTGGGATCACACTTGGTTTATAATAAAAAAAGAATCAAATTTTCCTAATATTTTTCTCAATATAATGTAATTGTGTCAAAATATAAGCATGATTTTGTTTAATCATTTTGATGCCAAAATGATATCTACTTGACCAAGATCTTTCATCTCAAATGATCTAATAATAAATTCTTTAATTTCATTTATACTAACTATGTTAGTATCAAAGATATGTAAATCATCAACATAGAGGGAAGTATTACATTATATGTATCAATTATTTTAACAAAAACATAACTCTCTACTTTATTAATTTTGAAACCAAATTTCTTAATTTCTTGTTTAAATTTCTTATATCATTATTTAGACCATAAAGAGATTTGTTTAACTTGCAAATTTTATCTTTAAGTCATTTATCACATAACCTTCTAGTTGCTCAATATAAATCTCTTCTTCTAATTCACCATTTAAAAATATCATTTTAACATCTCTTTGATGAATTTCTAAATTATACAGAGAAGCAAAAGTAACGTAACTCTTATATAAATAACCTTTGTTACCTGTAGAAAAGGTCTCAAATTACTCAATTCCTTCTCTTTGACAATAATCCTTGGATGCTAATCTAGCATTATAATTTTCAATACTTCAATTGGGTTTAAATTTCTTAGTAAATACCTATTTACATTGATACGATCCACCTTTGAACAATGATCTGTAGGTGTCTTCCTACTCCCTCGAGCGATACAAGTTTGAATATAATCTCTGATTCACGATCCAACCTCCAATTTAGAAGTTATGTATACCGCAAATCTTCAAGGTTAAGGGGGTCTTTATGATTCAACGGATGGATCAGAATAAAATTTTAGGGTTTGATAGATCTGGGATGGAGGATTGAGTTTATCGGAATGAAATGACGAAAGGGGTGGCTGAGTGATGGTGGTGGTGGAACTCAGCTAGGGTTAGTAAAGGTTGATTAATGGAGGTGTAAGGTAGGTAGGAGTGTTGCACAAGGCAGAGAAGAGGTGAGAGAAGTGGGTCATTTCTTAGGGTCGAAAGGGGCAACTAGACGGAAAGGGGAAGGAGCTCGACCAACAATGGTGGTCGGCTGGTTTGAGGGAAGATTGAGGGAGAAAGAGAGAAAAGACAAAGGAGAAGAGTGGATTAATTTCTAAAAATGTTAAATAATTCCAAAGTAGTTACTATTCTCCATATTTGGAGGCTAGCCAAACGTCCAAAAGTAATAATGAAACCCTATTATGAAATATCTCTTCCATCGGGTGTTCAAACTAGCTCGTTAAGCCGTTCGAAAGACCGATACGTTGCCTCTATATGTGCGAATACGATGTAGACATTTGAATGTCGTGTTTGAATGGCTCTTCATGGCATTTGAACGCATCAGCTAGAAGTCTTTAATTTTTAGCAAATAAGAAAATAACTTTTACAACTCATAAGCAATAATTTTTAACTAAGGAGCAGGATTGTATCAACCCATTCTAGAGTCGAATAAGGCTCAATTTGGCAAAACCGTGTCAGTCCGCCATGCTTCCCCTAACTTGTCCATAAGGTGTGAAACTGGGGAACGCTCCAAATTGGGTCGACGTGAAGTCTTAGGCAGTGCTGCTGGTGGCTGAGGTATCACCCAAATGTCTTCTCCTATCTAAGAGGGTTGAGGTAGCCCAACTATCAAATGCAAGGTCAAGCTCGGTTGTGATCTCACCCTATTGTCCTATTGGAACGTCATCCATAAGTTGCTGAAATCAAATGTCATCGGTCCTAGGCTTTACAACCATTGTGTTCCTAATATCACATTAGCTCCTTACAAGGCCAGCGAATATAAGTATGCAATGAAATTATGGACTTGCTCCTAAATTCCAACTCGGCAACATAAACTATCCACCCATAAAACGGTACCATCGCCAATCACCACATCAAATCCAGTCGTTGGTTCCTCCATTAATTCAATCTTTCTAACCAGCCGCTCGTCTATAAAATTGTGTGCTCTCAGGGTCAATTAGGACATGCATGCAAAGCTTTCTAACAAGATCGTCCACCCGAAGGGTCTTCAATGCGATGGTACCCAAATATGCATGTAAGGAATTCCACCAGCATTTTCTCCTCTACGCACTCATCCCAATCCTTCTCCTAATACTCCTCTATGGGCTAATCACTAGCAATTCCATCCTCAGCACCCCTAAGACTGTCGATTAACCTTACACTCCTGATTGGTCTCGAACACCGATGTCTAGGAGTGAAACATTCATCGCAGCAAAAGCACAACCCTTCGCTCTACGTTCCTCCACCTGGACAAGCATGAGAATTCAAGTCTAGGGTCGTGTTCTATAACATCCCGCTACCAAATATACGCACCCACAAATGGGTGGAATCCACGTGATTTTTACGTGACATATTAGTTAAGGTTTTAACATAATACCCAAGAGAAAGCCTATATTTCCATAAATAATACAGACCATAAAATCTCATAACACCAAAGGCTATAACAAGCCCTAAAATATAAATTCAAAAATATAAGTAAAGTGCCAACGTAGGGGCAACAAGCCATCAAACTTAATTTACATGAATAAAATATATAGAAAGAAACTAAAACTAGTCTTTGCCAGATTTTCTACGAGCTCAGGCCTATTTACTGATCTAAAAAATATTTTCACTAGAAGGTGGTGAGCACAAAACCCAGCAAGCATCCACTACTATAGTCTAAAAGTAGTATAATCAGTGATGCAATAATAAATAAATATGAATATACGCATCATGATCAAATCAATGCATTAGTGTCCTATACTCAACATGTTTATTTAATGCACACATGCATTAGCAATTAATAACCTACTATGTGATATTTGGACTATCAAGTCCTAAAACTCGAGCTCACACCAAGCTCAGCCTATAGGACAAGTCAACACTACACATAATATGCGTCAACTCAGACTACTAAGTCTGTAACATAGACTCATGCAGAGCTATACATATAAGCCATATCAACACTAAAACCCGACCACACAAACACATAATGAAGGGTAGATCCTATTGGTAACTCGCTAGCCTGTCACACCCAACGAGTAGCATGAACAATTGTTCACCATCGTAGACTAAATAACTCAATCATAAGCTCATCACATATGTCAGTATCGCACATCGATATTACAATTTAAGCCCTCGGCTCCACATTATTGCACCACCGTGTAGAATATCATGAGTCATCGCTCACGGATGCCCTCACCCAATTTTATTGGGTACCGTTAGATTTATGACATCCTACCCTTCTCTCTCCATCTTAAATACCTAAATGGTATGACTATCGTCAATTGATAGTAAATCACTCATCGCCTGACGAAACGGCTGCTTGATTGTCTATGATCGACAAATTAAGATTTTAAGTATCTCCCACCCCTAACTCTAGCTGAGGAGGTGTTAGGTACTATCGAGATGCTATAGTTACCTCCTTTATGGTCGTGCATGTGTGTAAGTGAGATGATATTATACAGCACAACAAGTATAATAGAACACACATCATTATCATGTATTACGTGCTAACACACATGATTATGCCCAAGAAATATGTGTAGAAATCATGATACTTAAAATCTCACCAAACATCAAAATAAAATTAACATGTACAACGTGCAATAATAATAGCGAGAAAAACGTATGCACTCTCATAATATGAATGTAATGATGTCGTAACATAAGTTGTGTTATTCTCTATACTAATCTTAAATAATAAAAATTTTACTTGCCTGACATCGCTTTCATGATACTAGCTGCAACTGCGCCAAAGGATCATCCTCATAGGGATGGAATCCACCTTGATAGGGTAAGTAATAAAAAAATATAAGCACAAATACCTCTCACTGATTAATTAAATAACTCTATTGACGTCCGCTATAAGCTTGGGTAGGTCCATTTTAGAATTCTCATATTCATTAGTTAGGTAAGACCAGCATAATTATACTAAACCCTCACGTACTATTAAACGCAATTGAAATAATTTACTTCAAAGTATTGTTCATATCATTATTATCAATTTACAGTAATTCACGTAGCCAACATTTAATTATCAACTTCATTAAATAGTTCAATTTGCTTATTACCATGACTCTACATTAGTCTGTATTAATTCTCCAATATGAGAAATTAATATGGACACACCTCGATCACGGACTCCTTTGTTACAATTAATTTAACTAAAAACTTGATCGACCACACTAAACTTTACTTAGAGCTAATTCTCATTTAGGAGCAATTAGCAAAGGTACTCAAAGGCCTTAGTCTAATTTATTATAATTGATTTACAACAATTATTATAATTAGCAAGCAATCCTCAAAATAATGATAAATAAGGCTCATAATTAATATGATTAAAAAGATTAAAATAAATATAATAGATTAAGCAACAATTAATCTACTTGGGTCAACCCAAGGGTCAGAGACTCTAACATATACTAAGATTAGGCCCAAAGCCCCAAAGCACCGAACCTAAAAGCCTCACGGGCTAGGTCGCAACCCAACCCACCAGTCTAAGCTGGGTCGCAACCAACCCAAACCAACAAGCCAACCTAAGCCCAAGTTGGCTAGGTTGTAGCCTGCCCAGCCTGCCAGCCCACTAGTCGCTTGGATTAGGTGACAACTCAACTCACCAATAGATTGGACTAGGCAGAACCCAACCTAAGCCCAAGCTAGGCTGGGCTGGGTAGCCTAACCTAACCACAGCCCTACCTTAGGCTGGGCTGCAACCAACCTAAGCCAACTTGGGTTGGGGGTCAACCCAACACAAACCCTAAGGCTAGGCCGCAGCCCACCAAGGAAGGCTCGACCCAACCCATCTTGCTCCTCTTCTCGACCTAGCCTAGCCAAGAATGAGAAGGGAAAGGGTTGTTGGTGGGCACCACTATCGATAGCCAAGTCGGCGTACCGACCCAAACTTTACTAGCGGGGGAAGGCACCCAAGGTGCTGACTTGCCCATAACACAATGTAACTCCCCAATGACAATAGGGGAAGATACTAGTGATCCCAGCCGAACGGCAGCGTTGCCTGACCATGCTGGCACTCTCCCCTCGACTAGCAAAAGTTGGACGAGGACAAGTCTAGCCACTAGAGGTGGCCGACAGGAGAACCACCCTCAGCAAGGCTGCTGGCCGAGCGCATCCTTGCAAGGGCTCCAAAGGTGCCACCAAGGGTATCCTTGCGAGTAAGGGAAGCTCACTAGGCAAGGCACGAGTCCGCTAGCCGGCTAGATCACGACAAAACCAAGAGGAGAAAACTTTGGAGGAAAAAACCCAAGTCATTAACACATTTTTAAATTAAACTTACTTATTAAGGGAGAGAGATCCGGCGCTTCAATTCCTAGGTCGACGAGCTCGGTGGTGCTCCGACACAATGACATCCTCCAAGGGGGAAAAGGGTAGCTAGTAGGGAGAAAGAAGAAAAGAAGAAGGAAGAGAAAAAGAAAGAGGGAGGGAGAGAGAGAGAAGGGGCGCATATGCAAGTCATGTGTGCTCCATTTTTGTCTTTTTGGATGTTACAACACTCCCACCAGAAAGAAAAATTGTCCTTGAAATTGAAAGATAATTCACAACCGGAGCAAGATTGATAGATAGGTCCAAAATAAAAGCCTTAAAAGCTAACATCCTGAGTTAAAGGTCTTAACCAACTTACCAAGATCAATCATCGATTAGGAGGAACATTGACAACAAAAATAAATATACTAAGAACTTACTCTTATACTACCAGTGACTACAAAGATACACCACATATTAAAACTCCACATATTAAAACTCCTCGAAATAGGACGAAAATTGAAATTTGCCCACAACTAGTCCTTATAATGCGTGCCCTAGCTCGAGATACTACACCACCAATCCTTGGACTAATTTAGATATTAGACCCAACTCGAACTCTGATAACAAAGCATACTTTATTATTGACTAGGGATAAAAATCTAAAGATCCAGAATTCCAAACCAACTAGACACCACTAGGAATCGCAGTCACTCGGTATCAACCAAAAGAAAAGGTATATAGATATGGTTCCCTTATTCTTTAATGAATTTAAATATATTTAATCTTCTACTGCTTTAACTATCACTGTTCTTTTCTTTAACTATAATGGACGTTCGAGCTGACACAAGAACTATTCAATTAACTTGACTTCTCTTATAGGGAGAAGAATGTATTATACCACGTGGTTCTTGCAATTCACAACTATACTTCTTGGCAACATGGGCTTCATTCTTTTAGGAGGAAGAGCTTTAAAGGTTTATGCACTTCACTCGTCAACGAATCTTTTTCAAATGAAATTGAAACCGTAAATCTGTACACTTGTCTTTGTTAATTCTATCATAGAAAGCATAGTTAAACTATATATATAGAGAGAACAACCAGCTTTTGATGGTCAAATTTATTTATACTTTTTCAGCCTAAGATATCCAAATATTATCGTTAAAGGTATATATATATTATTGTCGTTTATATAGCTTAAGTTTTTGAGACATTTAATTAATTATTTAACATGCACGGGAGCCAGTATTTTCAGAGGTTGTGAATTAAAATCTCATCTAAGCCCTATCTAGTCACTATTTTGGAGTAGTCTGAAGGTATTACACATCCTCATATTAATTATTTGTCCACGAGCAAGCTGCACATGAGGGGCGTGCTAGAAAACATGATATCTATTATTGGTCTGTCACGTAACAACTTATGTGTCAAACCGACTATCTAACCATTCTATTCAAGTTGTCAAATTTATTAACTTTTTGAATTGTTGCTTCGCAGTGCCTTTTCCAGTACTGTCTTTTTTGCTCTACGTAATTATTGGGTACAGATGATATTGCTTTGGAACAGCATAGGTTAATCTCTAGAAAACGTTATTCTTAATACTTGTACTAATTTCAGATGAAGTGGAATGTACTTAAGATTTTTCTTTTTTGAAAAAAAGGATAGTACTGCAAAACCATGGCAGATCTGGCAAATTAGTACTGCTACATTGTTTCCAAATAAGTAAATTAGTCTAGAGATGGAGGCTAGAATCTGAACTTCTTGTGCAGTCATTTACACATGTTCCATTTTGCAATTAGGAAATCAATTCAGAGTTCAGTGGCTCCCCAGCAAGGCTTCAGGTGTTCATTGTTGCAACTGGTGTTGTCTACTTCATTTTCGCATATTTTGTACCCACTATGTCAGCCATGAAGAATTGGCTAGCTACCTCAGCTATCCTCACCCTAACATATGATGTGATTCTTGTGGTGATACTAGTCAAAGATGGTAAACTTTTCTTTTTCTTCAGTTCTTTATTTGTAATTGGTACTTAATGAACTCACCATCAATCCTTTATGTTATTCCTGAACAAACTGAATGATGTCTGATAGATTAATTTATAGAACTTGTTAACTGCAAGATTTCTATTTGTTTAAATCTTATCTTGTCCGTCTATTGAAGGAAAATCCAATAAAAGCAAGGATTACACAATTCATGGAAGTGAAGCAGATAAAGTGTTTAATGCCTTTGGAGCTATATCTGCCATTCTTGTTTGCAACACATCTGGCTTGCTACCAGAGATACAGGTTTGGAAGGAACAAAAATTAGTAGCTGAATATTAACCATGCTTCTCCTTTAAGGACTTTTACATGCTTCCTAAAAAAACTTTTTGAATATCATAATTGTTACCACATTCTTTCAAAGAACTATCTTGCCTTTATATCAATTGTTCAAAATGATTTGAAAGATATTTAATGATGGATGATACCATTGTACGCAAGAAAATAATCTACAACAAATATTTTGCACTCAAAACTTAAAAAAAAGGATACTTTGTTCGTTTATATACATTTGTTAACTTTAACAACCACATATTTAAAATATTCGTTATTATTCCTTCAAAAACTGTATTAACGCAATTTTGAAAGAGTAAACAAATTTCAGTATCAATTATAATATTTTGAAGAATGTAGTTGTGATATTTTAAAAGTTGTCAGTAGTAATTATGTAAATTTCCCTTTGTGTTGAGATTGTTTCATCTATAAACATCAATTATTAGTACCAACTTATGAAGTATTTACATTAAGTGAGCATTCCAGTCAACTCTTCGCAAGCCAGTAGTTTCCAACATGAGAAAGGCATTGGCAATGCAATATACAGTTGGCCTTGCGATTTACTATGGAATAAGCATAGCTGGTTATTGGGCATACGGCTCCTCAGTTTCAGAGTATCTTCCTCAACAGCTAAGTGTAAGTGGGCCTAGATGGGCAAAAGTAGTGATCAATTCCACTGCCTTTCTACAAAGCATAGTCTCCCAACATGTACAAGTTCGACTTGTAATTTATATCAAGTGTATATATATATATACTTCAATGATCTATTTATTAACTAATATAATCTACTATTTGCTAATGAAATCAGATTTTTGTTGCACCAATACATGAGGCTCTTGACACAAAGTTTCAGAGACTAGAGGAGAGCATGTTCTCCAAATATAATCTCGTTTGCCGTTTCTTCTCACGAGCACTTCTTTTCGGTGTGAACACATTCATCACGAGTTTGTTTCCATTCATGGGAGATTTTGTAAACCTCTTTGGATCATTTACACTTTTCCCGCTTACATTTCTATTCCCAAGCATGGTCTTTATTAAGGTATGGACTTCTAAAAGCACAAATATTACCTGGTAAAGTTTGTTCATTCCAATAGTACTGCAATGTTATTTGTTGCGCTGCAGATAACGAGCACGACTGCTAGAAGAGAACATAAGTTATGGCATTGGATCAGTATTATATTATCTTTGCTCCTATCTGTCATCACTACAACTGCGGCCGTTCGACTGATACTAAATAATGCCAGGATATACCATTTTTTTGCTGATACATGATGTTACGAAGGATTGATACGTTACATCTCTTTGTTTGCCCAACTAGGTGATCCTATATGTTCAACAAATGTTCAAAATTATTTCAATCATCATCTCTGAAGACATTGAAGTGAAAAATGAGAACAACTGCAGCAAAGTGTTTAACTTTTTCATGATTACACATTAATTATTGAAGATTAAGTGTATGTATCAAATATATATATATATATATATATATATATATATATATATATATATCGATTAAATTTGGACTGAACCTTCAAGTTTGTCAAATTGGTACGTAATAGAAATCGAGTGCTTTGTTTGTGCTAATTGTTTAGAGCTAATTAATTTTGGTTGTATACTCCTATAGTTTTCCTATCATTGAAAGAGATTATGTTTGCTACTCAGATCAAATCATGTGTATGTGTATTATTTTGTAATGACAAATTACTTGAAATAAAACACTAGTAATTATGCTGTAGAATTTAAGAATTTTTGTATGATTAAGTTACATTTTATATGGAAGACTTTGTACGTAAGAAATCAAAGATCACACAAAGAAAAACTCAGCAATCTTGCATAAATGGTTGGAACCATTTCCGGTCAGTTCAAACTATGCCACAATTTCGGCTATTGAGCACCTAAAATAAGTCAGGTATAAACCAAGATCAAATCGGCTCAAATTGATTAGCCAGAACTGACAAGAAAAGTTCTTAGATTGTTTGAGTTAAAATTTCCCTTTGGAATTCGCCTAGTACGAGTTCCAAAGACTTCCCATAGTCTACATAGGGGGATCCCATCTAAGGATTCCTCACTTAATGCTTTTATCTTCCTATCAAGTGTGAAGAAATATTTTAGCTCGAGTGCTAGCAAAACACTGTTTATGTCTTAAAACACATTAGAGAAGTTGAGCCAAGAGATAAACATCTACAACAATGTCACAATATCACTATAAAAATTATTATATTTAGCAACAAACTTTAGTAGATATAGTAGCAAATTTTATGTTTGCAGCTACTTTTTACTACCTTTTACTCTACTACATTTAAACATAATAGTCTTTATAAGTAAATAAAATAATGATGTTGTTAGGTTTTATTTGTACTAATATAATTGACAAAATATGTTTCAAAATATAATTTTATTTATGTAATGTGTCTAAATTTTATGTCTGAGCATATACACAATTTATGACAAGTTATAAAATATTTGATGAAGAATATTGAAGTGAAAGATTAATTTTGAAGTTAAAATATTTGAAACGGTATTAGAATTGTTATTAAAGTGATTAAATGGTGTCATGATGATTGAAGAAGTATAAAATTTTATCTAAAATCATAGGAGCAAGCACTCTACATTCAACTATCTCATTTGCTACTGTTCCAACAGGACATTCAAATGCACTCTGGTCTCGTTCGAATGCACCCTGTCACATCGCGTTTAAACGCGAAATCAGACGTTCACACATACAGAGAATGTGTATTGGCCGTTTGAACACACTCAAGTTGCGTTCGAATGCACCCACATAATATGCAACATTTTGGATGGACTTCTAAGAGTTCTGACTTGACTTGTATTTGACATTATCTTGTTTACCTACGTAAGGATTGGGATGCCATAAATCTAAAGAGGTGAGTGATTGCTTTTGAAAAAGATTTCTTAGAGCTACAATATTTTTCCATCAACAAGGTCTGTCTTTTCTACAACGCACCAAATTTTCGTCTTAAGGGTCATCTAGACAAAGAATAAATCTCGAGAGCTAATAAGATTGGAGATCAATCATGGGAAGCAGTGAATTACCGGTTCTAGTGAGCAAGACTAAGAGAAACAAAGTCGTGGAGATCGACAGGTTGTTTTGTAAGTTAGTTTTATATTTACTACAAGTTTAGTGATTGGTTTTGATTCGAGTTTGGATTTGTGATTTTTTCCCCATTTGGGTTTTCCACATAAAAATCTTGGTGTTCATCTTTAGTATATATTCGACATATTTACATAAGCAAATGGTTGAAATTATTGCCTACGGTTTAGATACATACGCGTATCTAAATTTATTTTTTCAGATGTATAAATAAATACTATTTCTTTTCTCATCCGATTGCATGATTAGAGTCCAATTTTAGGATCTAGGGTACCATTGTGCTACTAATAGTTGTATTTCCTTCCACTTGATCTCTTATAAACTTGATGTGAATTATTGTAGGATCTAATGAAGTGCGATATTTTTGGTTCATAAGATATCCACTTCTAATAGGTTCCTTGCATATATTCAATTTTCCTATCTTGTGTTTGTAAGTACTTGTATAATTTAGAACAATATTCAAGATTGATAAATAAACTAGTGAATTTGGCGAAAGATGGACTCTTTTTCCTTCTTTTTTTTCAGATAGAAAGCAATAAAGTATATAGTTTTTTTTTAATTTTTATTATTATTATTTTTTTGTATTCTGTTGGCTATGAAGTATTTTGTGAGTTCACAAAAGAGATGTTTTATTATCTTAATAAATAAAAATTTACTGATCAATAGCATTACAAAGATGGATGGATATGCTTTATTTTTTAGACTACTGAAAATTTTCGTTCTTGGTGGAATTGTTGATTTTGGTCCTCTTGGTTTGTTGATTGTGGTCAAATTTTTGCACAATAGTTGCATAATCGGTCAATAGGAACCAGTAACTGACGTTTCTTATATTTTCTTTATGTTCTTCTTCAGCTACTACTGCTTTTTTACATGCCAATGACTTGTTTCTATTTGAATAGGCAAGAAAGCCTGCTTGCTTTACTTTTATCATGCACATGAAAATAGCAAGACTAGACAACCCTAGGTGCTCTACGAGTATGGGTAGCAAAATTTTACCTAACCCGACAGATAATCTGACTCTTAATTGGGTTTGAATTTAGTCTAATCGGATTTGGGTCGTAATGGATCCACCTAACCTGTTTAATTATCGAATCATGTTCAGCTTTATACTACTAACCCATTTTGAGCCGTTGTATATATATATATATATATATAAATTAAAACCCTAACTACATCTACCTTAACTCACTTACGCATGCCTCTCCACTCTCCACTCCTCTCTAGCTGCCTCAATGAAAGGGGGAAAAAATTTTGCCTGCCTTCCTTTGCCGCCTGCGATGCCTCCATCTCAGCTTGCCGTCTACCTCGAGCATCTCTTTCTCCGCCACTGCCTCCGTCAGTCGCCTACCGTGGTGCCTATTGCTATGCTTGCCATCTGCCCCGAGCATCTCTGCCATTGTCTTCGCTTGCCAGGCCACCTTACCATCTGCTCTCACCCTTATCGGATCTAGTGTTTCAAACCTCACCGTCTTCACTCTTCAAGTAAAATTAATTAGTGAGTACTAGTTCACCTAAATCCTCTCACTAGCATTCCCAAGAATCATTTGAAAATCATGGAATTTTTTCTGAAAGCAACATTTTAATAGGAGTGATTGATGTTTATGTTTTACCGAAAGAGCGAAGGCGGTTATGACAATCACTAAAAAGTAGACTACTGACCCTTTTTTAATCTTTTTCTTTTTGCCTTCCTAACAGATAAATGATCATGTAACTTTTGTTAGCTTAGGATCCAAGTGTACACATGTTTTTGGTTTTTAACAAGGTTGGAAGTACCTCCATTTTAATAGGAGTGATTGGTTATTTGTCTTTGGTCTTTTTGCCCTTTTTATTTTTTTGTTGTTATTGTCAACCTTATTTTCATCCTCTAGAAAGTGGTACTTTTAATGGTTATATCTGTTTAATTGGTCTGCTAGTAGCATTGAATAAACATTGTTTAATTCATGTCAAATATTGTTCTTTATATGACAACTTGTTTATGGCAGATTAATTTTATTCAAAGTTCTTTTTTTGTTAATTGTTAGATCTGCTTGTTTGAAGTGCTAAATGTTATTGGATTTGAAGGCATATGTGGCTCACTGAGCATCAATATATGTTATGATATTCTTTATATAATTCATCATGATATTCCTGCCCAGGGGCTTCCTCACTTGAATAAATATCTTCATGGTTTAATATGACTAGAGAGCATTCCTGAATAAGAATATACAAAGGAATTACATAAGTGATGTTGAACATAAGGCAAGCCAAGCTTGAATCCATCTATCTAACCATTTCAGAAGGGTGACATAGTAGTGCAGAAAGTCCGAAGCTATAACAACCTATCCCAAAAAAAAAAAAAATTGCATGGCATGACGTGGCCAGCCACAATGTGGCCGGCCTCGAGCTATGCTGCTGGCGTGGGCTGGGTGTGCCACGCTGTCCTAGCCGCTGGCCTGGCCAACCAGGCTGGGCCAGCTAGCTCCGGTGGGTTCATCGGCGTCGCAGCCACAACGCCGACGTCCCGACCGCCTCTCTCTCCCCCTTTATATTTCTCTCTCTCTCTCTCAAACTCTCTTTCTCTCTCCCACTGTTATCATCGTCGAACCGTCACTATTGCCGCCGCTGCTGCCGTCGCCATAGTAGTGCTGGGCCGAGCCCAGCATTAGTGTCATTGCTTTTATTATTTATTTTATTTTATGTTTGTTTATTTATTTAGTTAGGTATTGCCTTTTTTTAATTAATGTAGATAAATTATTTAGACATTAATTATGTTCACAATAATATATTCTCCACAAAATAATTATTAATTATAATTAGTATAATTAATGATTAATTAGATTATAACTATTACGAGTAAATATAGGTAATACTTATATTTATTTATTTATTTATATTAGAATTATGTACTAATATTCATAGTATATGCATTTTAAGTAATTTTAACAATTTAATTTATTGTATACTATTGTGTGTAGAATAAGATACTAGTCTTATTTATTTATTTATTTATTTATTATTTTGCAAAATTAAGTATATACTATATAAATTCTAATTAATCAAGATAGAGTAAGAATTATAAAATTTATTATAAAATAGATCTTATCTATATTTATATCTTTATAATTATTTAGGTTTTACTTTATAATTATATATTTAGAATATGTTATTAAATAAAAAGAAATAAACCTTTCACCTTATGTTATAACTAGCATTTTATGATAATAGTATAATTATAGTGTTTGAATCGTATCTATAATATAGATCTAGTTATGTAATCAAAAATAAAAAGAAGTGATTCTAAACCTAATAAATATTTATATTTTACTTGAATTAATTCTAATTAGATAAATGACTAACTTCATGCTACTTAAATATTTTCATATCCCGAACCTCCTTATGTGAGACCCCGTAGACTTTATCGATGAGTTGATATTTAATTGACGGATGTGAGGGATATATGGTTTGGATCTTCTAATCAAAAGTGACCCTTCTTTCAATCTATCCAACACTTGCCCTAACACTTCCATCAACCATATCCCTTCCACCACCCCTTTTTCACCGGTACCAACCACCATCATCTAGGATCTCGTGCCTCCATCCATTGATCCTGATCAGGTCCCCTGACGTTCGTCCACTAATCTGAAGATATCTTGAGATCCCTACATCCGATTCACATGAAACTTGATTTGTTGGAAAACTCTTTTTCGGGGATACCACATATCAAAATCTAACGATAATCCGACGGCGGCATCTTTTGGGATCTATTTACAAACTTTCATGCTAGATCTAGTCCAGATTTGAGAATTGGAAAAGATCAAATCTTAGCCTAAAGAGGAGATCGTATCAAGCTGGTATCAGAGCCAAGTTCCTCGGACACGCGGTTCCTATGACGACAACCAGAGTCATGGCTGCACAGCGAGATGATGAAGAAGAGATTCTCCCAATAAAGGAGGAGAAAACGGTTGTGGGGACTTCCACTTGCGGAACCGCCCGATCTAATCGGAATATGGAAGAACCTAGTGTTCAAGCTGTGTTGGGTTCTCTTTCCGAACAAATAGCCATCAACAACCAGATGATGATGGAGATGATGTGGGAATTATGGGTGACAAGGGAAGCCATGAAGAACGGGAACGCACCATCGACCCCACGACGCAAGTCCACTCCCATGAACCCACCGCCACTAGTTCAGAACTTGTAACCACAAGAGCTGCTGCTACCATCACCCTGTGGGTAGAGAGGCAAGCAAGGATGGTTCCACTAGGCCCAGTTGTAGGTGAACCCATGCGACGAGCAAATCACTATGGAGATCACCTTGGAGATCAAGATCCGTGGGCGGGGCAATACGACCCGAAACCATGACGAGTTATTCAAAATTGAAGGAGGGATCATCAATCATTCATGGTGCATCCTCCTCCGGTTAGACATGGACTTGGACATGATCCGGAATGAGACAACGGCATCCGTGGACAAATCGTGCATCTCGAATTCCCCAAGTTCAAAGGTAGTGATCCAATCGATTGGTTGTATAAGGTGAAGCAATTCTTTGCATACCAAGGTACGATAGAAGAATACAAGGTGACGCTTGCGAGCTTCCACTTTGAAAATGCGGCGCTTCATTGGTTTCGAGCAGCCAATGCCAATGAGGCTATTGAAACTTGGGCTGAATTTTGTGTTGATATCATGTGGCGATTTGGAGCGTCGGGGTATGAAGACTTCGATGCTCTCCTCTCAAAGATGGTGCAAAAGACCACAGTTGGGGCATACCAAGAAGAATTTGAGAGGATAAGTAGCAGATGTCATCCCCTATGGACGGATCAGCAACTTCGCAGCACCTTCATCTCTGGGCTATGGGGAGACATACAAGCCGATGTGAGGGCCTTAAGGCCTAGAACGTTAAAGGAGGCCTTCGAAGATGCTGTGCTCATGGAAGACAAACACAGGGCCATGAAGTTACACCTGAAACAGAGTTGGACGAGCCAAGGAAGCCGCAATTCGATTCAACCAACCATAGCGGCAAGAAATATTACCGGAGTATCAAGAACCGCTGCTGCAATGGTGCCTCCTCGAGCACCCTTGAAGCCATCTCAAGATTTGAAGTATTCACCTAGAGGTCCGGGACGAGCACTCACACCTGCTCAAGTGGAGGAACGAAGGGCCAAAGGCCTATGTTTTCGTTGTGATGAGAAGTTGTACCCGGGCATCGCTGCGCTAAATCGATTGGAGGAGGTTGAGGACTAGATTGTAGATGAAGATGAAGGTGTGGCTGGACATCAAAGAGTAGTAGCTGAGGAGCAACCCGTGGAGGACATGATAGCCGAAATCTCCCTCCATGCCTATTCGGGAACAGCTGCGCCAAAAACTTTGCGAGTGAACGGTGTAGTCAAGAAAACTATAAGGAGAATCTTGATCGACATCGGGTCCACCCACGACTTCATTGATAAGAGACTCCTTAGGATGATTGGGCTCGAGTTGGATCCCACGGAAGGGTTTGATGTGACGATTGGAGATGGCACCACATTGTGAGCAGATTTTATCTGTGGAGGTGTGGAATTGAAGGTGTAAGGCCAAACTTTCACATTGGACCTTTATCTGTTGGCCTTGCGAGGTGCCAACATTATTTTGGGGACTCAATGGCTTCGAAGCTTGGGGTCCGTGACATTTGACTTTACAAACCTTTCATTGACATTTTGGAGGAATGACCAAAGAGTGCTGCTGGATGGAAATCAACAGCTGATTGAACTTCCAAGCGTAGGGGATGCAAGTGAGCTTATCTCTTTCTTAGCACCCACTTTTTCTTTTTTTCTCAAATTTGCAGAGAGCCAGCGCAGGGGATAGTGAACTGGTCTGACTCATGGAGGAGCTGAGAGAGAACCCATCAAGCCACCCCGAGCACGAGGAGCGCGATGGGTTGGCACTCAAGCGCTGGCAGATCAAGGTACCTACGGATGAAGAGCTACGGTGACTATTGATGGCACACTTTCATGATACTCCTATAGCAGGCCATGAATGGGTCTTACGTACCTACAAGCAGCTGGCCCAAAACTGTACATGGACAATGATGAAGTCAGATATGAAGAAATATGTGCGTGAATGCCAAATCTGTGAACGACTCAAATCAGAGACACTAAAACCCAGCGGGCTATTGCAACCACTGCCTATACCGGAGCATATTTGGGAGGACATCTCCATGGACTTCATCGAAGGGCTGCCGAAGGTCTGAGGACAATCGGTGGTGTTTGTTGTGGTGGATAGGTTGAGCAAATATGCTCATTTCATAGCATTGTCTCACCCGTTTTCAGCGAAAAAGGTTGCTGAAATTTTTGTTCGAAAAGTGGCGCGCTTGCATGGGATGCCTAGGACGATCGTGTCAGACCGGGATCGCATCTTCGTCAGCGAGTTTTGGTCCGAGTTCTTCAGATTGTAAGGGACTCGAATCAACCTTAATTCAACTTATCACCCCGAGACGGATGGCCAAACCGAGGTGGTGAATCGCGGACTGGAGCAATACTTGCGATGCTTTGTGGCAGACCGACCAAAGGATTAGGTCAAATTCCTTCCATTGGCCGAGTGGTCATACAATACCGCTCATCACTCTAGCATCAGCATGACCCCCTTTGAGGCAGTTTATGGGCGCACTCCCTCGGTCTTGCGTACCTATGATAAACTCGCGGCGGGAGATAGAACCGAGCTCGACTTGAAACTTGCTAATCGAGATGAAACCTTGAGACGACTCAAGATTCACCTAGCAACAGCCCAAAACTGCATGAAGCAGACTCATGACAAAGGCCGGTGTGAGCGAGAGTTTGAGGTGGATCAATGGGTGTTCGTTCGAGCTCAACCATACCGGCAATCCACATTAAGGCCAATTTTGAACCATAAGTTGGGTCACAATTACTACTGTTCGTACGGAGTACTACAACGAATCGGTCTAGTAGATTACCTGTTGGACCTACCTAAAGGAACCAGGATACATCCGGTCTTCCATGTATTGGCATTGAAGGCCAAGATCGAGCCTAACCATGTGGTGGGTTCGGCCTTGCCCGAACCAATGGAGGAAGATGGCCCAACTGAACTGGTCCAAGTTTTAGGCCGTAAGAGAAGACGCCATGGATCCAGATTGGAGATTGAAGTGCTGATCGAGTGGCTAGGCAAACCAACTGACGAGTCTACCTAGGAGCTAGAGTTAGATATCATGGATCACTTCCCAAATTTCAAACCTTGAGGACAAGGTTGTGGAAGCATGGTGCATTGATACGATTCGGACTTCACCGAAGTCGTCTCGAGCACGGATACACTTTAGGGGTGTCTATGTTTCTTGTTTTAATCTTTAATTCCTAGGAAAATAAGTTTTCTATATGTCGCGTTCGAACGTGGGTGGAGTGTGTTCGAACGCGGTTGTGAACGCCTGCATCACGTTCGCACATCGAGAGAGTGTGAATTGTGCGTTCGAACGTGCTGTGAATGCTTGCATCACGTTCGCAAATCCAGAGAAGTGGGAAACAAGTGCGTTCGGACGCGCGTTCGAACTGCATCGCGTTCGCAAATCCAGAGAAGAGAGAAATAGGTGCATTCGAATGCCATCGAGCGCGTTCAAACCTAGTTGGCGAAAATATACTATTTAGGGTTATTTTTGAATTGTTTGGTTAGCCTCTAAAGGATGTGGATGGCAACCATAGAGTCCTTATTGATGAATTGAGTTTTTGCCTTGCCTCCTTCGTCTTCTTCGCTCTCGTTCTCTTGATCCCCTGCGACGCCACTTCTAACCTCCTTCGACCGGCCTAGTCCCTTAGGGGTGGCCCTCTCCTCCCCTTTCTTCTAATCTATCCAACACTTGTCCTAACCCTTCCATCAACCATATCCCTTTCACCACGACTTTTTCACCGATGCCACCCCATTAACACCAATCCACCACCAACCACCATCGTCTAGGATCTCGTGCCTCTATTCACGGATCCTGGTCAGATCCCCTGACGTTTGTCTACTAATCGGATGATATTTCGAGATCCCCATATCTGATTCACCTGAAACTTGATTTGTTGGAAAGCTCTTTTTTTGGAACTATGACATGTTAAAATCTCACAATGATCCGATAGCAACATCTTTCGAGATTTATTTACAAATTTCTATGCCAAATCTAGTCCAGATCTGAGAATTGGAAGAGATTGAACCTTAGCCTAAAGGGGAGATCATATCATATCGATGGTCTTGAGGGGGATGATGAGATTGTTAATGAGGGAGAGTGTCCAGAGGAGACCCATGAGGAGACTATTGAGGAGGATATGGAGGAAGATATCCAAGCTAAAATATTGATGCATGTATATTCGAATACTTCCGCGCTGAGGACGTTACGAGTAGATGGACTTATTAAAAAGTATTGTGTGCACATTCTCATCAATTCGGGGAGTACACACAACTTTCTAGATGAGAGGCTAGTGAGGAGATTGGGTTTGAAGGCCGAACAGACCACAGGATTTGACGTTGCTATTGGAGACGGCACGAAGCTTAGGGCGGAGAGCTTGTGTCGCCGAGTTGGTATACGGGTGCAAGGACACGACATCATTGTGGACTTGTATCCGTTGGTACTGCGAGGAGTGGATATTTTCCTTGGTGCTCAGTGGTTACAGAGTTTGGGACCCGTCACATTTGATTTTCGTAGTATATGGATGAAATATAAACAAGGAAACAAAGATGTGCGGCTTGATGGTGTTCGGTCTTCGCCTATTCCTACGATGCAGCCTATGGTGGGGCTGCCTTGTGCATATGATTTGGCCAATCTTCTTTAGTTAGGACCAGTAGGAGATGAGCCCCAAACAAGTTCAAGTATTACCATTGAATTGTCTAATTTATTAGATAACTTTTCTAGACTGTTTGAGGAGCCTCAAGAGTTGCCACTAAGGAGAGTGGCGGACCATCGTATAGAGATTGTACCCGGGGCTGCACCGACGAACGTGAGGCTATATCGGTATCCACATATGCAAAAAGAAATTATTTCAAAGATTGTAGCCGAGATGTTGGAGCAAGGCCTCATACAACCAAGTCATATCTCATACTCATCCCCCGTGTTATTGGTGCGAAAAAAGGACTGGACATGGCATTTTTGTGTCGACTATCGAGCACTAAATGCCATTACCATCAAGGACCGATATCCTATTCCGATTATCAAGGAGTTGCTGGACAAGCTTGCAGGGGCGACTATATTTAGTAAGCTTGACTTGAGGGCCGACTATCATCAAATTAGAGTTCACCCAGCGGATGTGCACAAAATTGCATTTCGGACTCCGGACGGGCATTACAAGTTTCGAGTGATGCCTTTTGGTCTCACCAATGCTCCAGCTACCTTTGAAGGCCTCATAAATGATATATTTCGGCCTCTCTTGCGAAGGTATGTCGTGGTATTTTTTGACGATATTTTGGTGTATAGTAGGACTGAATTGGAGCATTGGCGGTATTTGGAGAACGTGCTGAATTTGTTAGAGCAAAACCGATTGAAGATCAAGAAGTCTAAATACCAATTGGGAGTACCAAAGGTGGAATATTTAGGCCACATCATTTCAGCGGATGGTGTAGCAGCGGATCCTCAAAAGGTTGCATGTATGACCGCTTGGCCTATTCCTACTACTACCACTGGATTGAGAGGATTTTTGAGGCTGATTGGTTATTATCATCAATTCATCGCCAGATATGGTAAGATCGCTGCTCTTCTCATTTCTTTATTGAAGAAAGACTCTTTTAGATGGACGGATGAAGCCACTTTAGCCTTTGAAAAATTGAAAACAGCAATGATGATGGCACCCGTTCTAGTGCTACTGAACTTCACCAAAGAATTCATTATTGAATGTGATGCATCGGGAGTTGGCATAGGAGCTGTACTAATGCAACAAGGACGTCCCATTGCCTATTTTAGTAAGGCTTTATTTCAAAAATCTCAGCAATTATCGACTTATGAAAGGGAGATGTTGGCAATTTTACATGCGGTGATAAAGTGGAGGCCTTATTTGATTGGTAGGCGATTCATTATCCGAACCGATCAAAGGAGCCTTTCATACTTTATGGGACAGCACATACACACTCTAGCATAGCAGTGATGGGTCATAAAATTGCTGGGGTATGATTATGAAATTCAATACAAGAAGGGAACAGAAAATAGAGCGGCGGATGCAGTATCACGCTAACCCGATACCGCCGAGCTTGCAGCCTATTCATCTCCTACCTTTCCCTTCTTTGACAAGTTGAGGTATGCATGTACATCTGACCCAGATATTTTGAGATTGTTGTAGGAGGTGATGGATGATCCGGAGCGCCATCTCGAGTTGGAGAATCGAGGCGGTTTACTGCTGGACCGCGAATACATTTGGGTGCCCGCAAATGATAGATTGCGGTAGAAATTGTTGGAGCATTTTCACCATAGTCCAGAGGCTGGTCATGAGGGTATCTTGAGGACTTATAGGAGGATATCTCAGAGTTGTACGTGGCTAGGATTGAGATGAGATGTGAGGAGTTTTGTCTGTGCTTGCGAAGTCTATCAAAAGGCTAAAGCAACCACCTTGAAACCGACAGGATTACTACATCCTTTACCTATACTAGATCGTGTTAGGGAGGACATTTCTATGGAGTTCATAGAAGGTCTTCCGCTAGTACGTGGTTATTCTGTTATCTTTGTGGTGGTTGATAGATTAAACAAGTATACGCACTTTTCAGTATTGTGACATTTGTTTTCAGCCAAGATGGTGGCTGAAATTTTTGTTAGAGATATTGCTCGATTACATGGCATGCCACGCACGATTGTCTCTGATTATGATTGTGCATTTATTAGCAATTTTTGGACTAAGTTTTTCAGATTGCAAGGGACTCAATTAAACTTTAGTTCAGCCTACCATCCACAGACGGACGACCAAACCGAGGTGGTTAATCGAGGCATTGAGCAGTATTTGAGGTGCTTTCTTGGGGAGATGCTGAGACGATAGTTGGAGTTTTTACCGTGGGCGGAGTGGTCTTATAACACCGCCTACCATAGTAGCATTGGCATGACTCCATTTGAGGTGGTGTATGGACACACGACTCCGACGTTACGCATTTATGATCCAGTGGCATCGGCAGATAGGATGGAGGTGGACTTAGCATTGATAGATAAAGATGCCACATTGAGGAGGTTACGTGCTCATCTTAAACTTGCTCAAAACCGCATGAAGCAAGTTTATGATCGTAGCTATAGGGAGCAGAAGTTCGACATTGGCAGTTGGGTGTTTGTAAGGGTGCAACCGTATCGATAGGTGACCTTACGTCCGATGCGAACTAAAAGTTAGCATATCGCTACTTTGGTCTGTTTCGGGTGTTGGAGCATATAGGTTTGGCTGCATATCGTTTGTAGCTGCTGGAAGGGTCGATAGTTCACCTTGTCTTTCATGTTTCATTATTGAGAGAGCGCATTCGAGATCATGAGATTATTGAATCGATTCTACCGGAGCCATTGGAGGAGATAGAGATTGTAGAACTAGTTCGAGTACTTGCTAGACGCCGACGATGACATGGTACTAGATTGGAGAAAGAGATTCTAGTTGAAGACTGATATCTTGGAGCGTTTCCCTAACTTTTCACCTTGAGGGCTAGGTGAGTAAAGTGTGGCGGGCTGATGCACATAGTTAGAATCTTTTCTTATTGCATTAGGTGTTTATTTTTATTAAAATAAAATTCTTTGTAGGTCGCATTCGAACGCAGGTGGAGTCGCGTTCGAACACCATTGTGAATGCTTGCATTAGGTTCGCAAATGCAGAGAACACATATTGTGCGTTCGAACGTGGTCGGGCGAGTTTGAATGCCCGCGTTCGAATGCCTATATCGCGTTCACACATCCAGAGAAGAGGCTTTTTGAGTTCGTTCGAACGCGATCGACGGGAATCCTCTAGAATTTGGGTTTCATATTATTTTATGACTTGTTGGCTAGCCTTTATAAATATGTGAAAGGCAGCCAACTTCATTATGCTATTGGATTATTGATTTCTTGCCTCCTATCTTCTCTCTAGACTTCGCCCTCCTCCCTCTTCACCATCCTTCCACATCTACCATTGGTAAGGTTTCTCCTCGCTTCTAATCTCCCTCGACTGTCGAGCCACCCCTCTTCTTGGGGATCTCGACCACTTCATTCCTTTTGTCTACTTCTCTTAATCACTTCCACAATCCACCCTTATCTCCATACCCATCCATAACATCCACTTCACCCATCACCACCACTATCACCCACGTTATTCTGTGTTTTAGTCTCTGCTATAGTTTGAATCTGCAAATGGCGTAAATACTAAAGTTGTAGATCGGGAAGTTATGGATCCAACCCAATTAATTTTGTAATTTTATGACTATCGTAGAATATCTGACAAATATTTTTCCACAGTTACACGGACTGCTTTCTACAATAAGGCTAGTGGATAATGGCTAGCATCTCTCACTCATAGGTAGATATCATCTGGTTCTTCATTGGCAACGCCTTGCTCATGTACGCCACCGGCCTCCCTTCGGGCATAAGGACAGCTCCAATTCCAATTCCTGACACGTCGCATTCCACCAAAAAGGGTTTGGTGAAATGGAGTAACGCCAAAACTAGAGTGGTGGTCATTGCCTTCTTCAACTCTTCAAAGGCCTTCGTTGCCACCTTGGTCCAATAAAACTCTCCTTTCTTTAGTAGTGATGTCAACTGAGGGAAAATATTCACCAAATATTTTCCCACAGTCCGAAAATTATGAAACGAAGTGGAATCTGATACGATCACGCCTCAGGCTATGGAGCTATGATACCAGCTTGATACGATCTCTCCTTTTGAGCTAAGGATCGATCTCTTCCGATTCTCAGATCTGGACTGATCTTGCACGGAACTTTGAAATAAGATCCCGAAAGATACCGCCGTTGGATCGACGTAAAATTTTGATATGTTGTCGCTCTTGAAAAGAGCTTTCCAACAAATCAAGTTTTAGGTGAATCGGAGTTGGGGATCTTGAGATATTGTCCATTTAGTGGATGAACATCAGGATGCTCTATTTTGGATCCGTAGATGGACGCACGAGATCCTAGGTAATGGTGGTTGGTGGAGGACCGGCGTTAATGGGGTGGCACCGGTGGAAAAGTGATGGTGGAAGGGTTATGGATGATAGAAAGGTTAGGGCAAGTGTTGGATAGATTGGAAGAAGGGGGAGGAGAGGGCCACCCCTAAGGGACTAGGGTAATTGGCCGGTCGAGGGAGGTTAGAAGCGGCGTCGCCGTGGATTGAGGGAACGGGAGTGAAGAAGACGAAGGAGGCAAGGCAAACTCAATTCTCAATATTCAATAATCAATTTGGTTGCCCTACACATCCTTTTATAGGCTAACCAACAACTCAATTAACCCTAAAACACAATTTTCGCCGACCGCGTTCGAACTCGCCCGACCGAGTTCGAACGCACCGCGTTTGAACTCACTCCACCCGCGTTCGAACTCGACTTACAGAAAACTTATTTTAATGGAAATTAAACACTAAAACATGAAAGAAAAAAAAACACTCCTAAAGTGAATCCATGCTCGAGACGACGTCGGTGAAGTCCGAATCGTATCAGAATCTATCTGTAACTTTCCGATCTATATTTTTCACTTCGCAGATTCAAACAACAATAGGGACAAAATTATGATACGATCTCCCCTTAGGCTACGGTTCGATCTCTTCCAATTCTCTAATCTTGACTAGATCTGGCATGGAACTTTGTAATACGATCCCAAAAGATGCTGCCATCGGATCGACGTGAAATTTGGATATGTTGTAGCCCTAGAAAAGAGCTTTCTAACAAATCAAGTTTCAAGCGAATCGGATGTGGAGATCTCGAGATATCGTTTGATTAGTGGATAAATATCAGGGTGGTCTGATCAGGATCCGTGGATGGAGGCACAAGATTCTAGGTGATGGTGGTTGGAGGTTGGTCGGCGTTTATGGGGTGGCATTGGTGAAAAGTGGTGATGGAAAGGTTATGATTGATGAAAGGGTTAGGGCAAGTGTTGGATAGATTAGAAGAAGGTGGAGGAGAAGGCCGCCCCTAAGGGTCTAAAGTGATTGGCCGGTCGAGGGAGGTTAGAAGCAGCGTCACCGGGGATTGAGAGAATGAGAGCGAAGAAGACAAAGGAGGCAAGGCAAAACTCAATTCTTCAATAATAACCTCTGCTTGCCATCCACATCCCTTTTAGAGGCTAATCAAACAATTCAAAATTAACCCTAAACAATACAATTTCACCGACCGCGTTCGAACGTATCGAGTTCGCTCTTCTTTGGATTTGCGAATGTGATGCAGACGTTTGAATGCGCAATCGAATGCACCTGTTTCCCACTTCTCTAGATTTGCGAATGCCATGCAGGCGTTCACAGTGTGTTTGAACGCACAATGCGCACTCTCATAACCACGTTCACAACCGCGTTCAAAGGCACTCCACCCGCGTTCGACTTAGAGAAAACTTATTTTCTTGGAAATTAAACATTAAAACAAGAAATAAAGACACTCCAAAAGTGTATCCATGCTCGAGACGACATCGGTGAAGTTCGAATTGTATCAAATTATGATTTAGTGTGGATGATGGTGGCGGTGATGGGTGGAGTGGATGTTAGGGTTATGGATGATAAAGGAGATGAGGGTGGATGGGTGATGTTATTTAAGTGATGAAGACGAAGGGGAAGAAGTAGCCGAGATCCCAAGGAATTGGGAGGACTCGATAGACGAGGAAGATTAGAAGTTAGGAGAGACCTTGCCAATGGTAGAGGTGGTAAGTTGGTGAAGAGGGAGGATGAAGATTAGGGTAGAGAGAATAGAGAGAAAATAGGAGGCAAAAAATCAATAATCCAATAGTATAATGAATTTGGCTGCCATCCACACCTTAATAGAGGCTAGCCAACAAGCCATAATAATAATAATAATAATTAACCCTAATCTTAGTGGAATCCTGCTGATTGTATTCGAACACGCCCGATCACGTTCGAACGCACAAAAGACGTTCTCTATATGTGTGAACGCGATGTAGGCGTTCGAACTCTTCAATTAGTTTTGATTCAACAAATTCAGCACATCCTCTAAGTGCCGCCAATGCTCTAGTTCAGTACTGCTATACACCAAAATATCATCAAAAAATACCAAAACATACCTTCACAATAGATGCTGAAATATATCATTCATGAGGCCTTGAAAGGTTGCTGGAGTATTGGTGAGACCAAAAGGCATCATCCGGAACTCATAATGCCCGTCCGGAGTCTGAAATACAGTTTTGTGCACATTCACCGGGTGAACTCTAATTTGATGATACTCGGCCCTTTTATTAAGCTTACTAAATATAGTCGCCCCTAGAAGCTCGTCCAACAACTTCTCGATAACCGGAATGGGATACCGGTCCTTAACGGTAATAGCATTTAGTGCCCGATAGTCGACACAAACACGCCATGTCCCGTCCTTTTTTTGCACCAATAGTACGGGGGCTGAGTATGAGCTATGTGATACACTTAGGATTTTATCTAATTAGCTAAATCTAACTCTACATAGTTTTGAAAAAATATTTGTAGAATATTCGACACATATCCAAATAATATCAAACTAGTTGGATAAGGTTGAAAACCTCAAGATCTACAACTTTGATATTCATGACTTCTCCAGATTCGGAATATATCTATGACAAACCAAAAGCTTAATCCAAAAGGTATTCGGAGAAGATAAGGAATACTGGTCTAGTTGGTCTGTTAGGGTTTCATATTGTTTTAGGACTTGTTGGCTAGCCTCTATAAATATGTGGATGGCAACCAACTTCATATTGCTATTGGATTCTTGATTTCTTACCTCCTATCTTCTCTCTAGACTCCTCCCTCCTCCCTCTTCACCATCCTTCCACCCTACCGTTGGCAAGGTTTCTCCTCGCTTCTAATCTCCCTCGACTATCGAGCCACTCCTCTTCTTTGGGATCTTTACCATTTTGTTCCCTTCGTCTACTTCCTTTGATCACTTCCACAATCCACCCTCATCTCCATATCCATCCATAACCCTAACATCCACTCCACCCGTCACCACCATCATCACCCGCATTATTTTGTGTTTTCGTCCTAGTTGGAGTTCAAATCTACAAAGGACGTAAATATGAAAGTTGTAGATTTAGGAAGATACAAATCCAACTCAATTAGTTTCGTAATTTTCTAACTACTGGAGAATATCTGACGAATATATTTCTACGATTACGCAGACTACTTCCTACAATAAATTCAGATCTTAAGGAATTGTTCCGTAGCCGATCTTTTGGTTCTAGATCCCATCAATTTGGTATCCGAGCTTTCACAAATTGGTATCAGAGCCTATCACTATGACTTGGTTGAATGAGACCTTGCTCCAACATCTCGGCTACCATCTTTGAGATAACTTCTTTTTGCACATGTGGATACCGATATGGCCTCACGTTCGTCGGTGCAGCTCCGGGTATAATCTCTACATGATGGTCCGCCGCTCTCCTCGGTGGCAACTACTGTGGCTCCTCAAACAGTCCAGAAAAGTTATCTAATAAATTAGACAATTTAATAGTACTACCTGAACTCGTTTGAGGCTCATCTCCTACTAGTCTTAACTGAAGAAGATAGGCCAAATCATATGCACCAAGCAGCCCCACTATAGGCTGCATCACAAGAATCGACAAAATCCCAACACAATCAAGCCGCACATCTTTGTTTCCTTGTTTATATTTCATCCACATGCTCCGAAAATCAAATGTGACAGGTCCCAAACTTTGTAACCACTGAGCATCAAGGACAATGTCCGCTCCTCGCAGTGCCAACGGGTACAAGTCCACAATGATAGGCTCTGATACCAAATTTATAGGTTCTGATATCAATGATAGGATTTGGAATCAAAAGATCGGCTACGGAACAATTCCTTAAGGTCTGAATTTATTGTAGGAAGCAGTCCGCGCATTCGTGAGAAAATATTCTTCAGATATTCTCTAATAGTTAGAAAATTACAAAACCAATTGTGTTGGATCCGTAACTTACTGATCTACAACTTTTGTATTACACCCTTTACAGATTCAAACTTTAGCAGGGAAGAAAACACGGAATAACATGAGTGATGGTGGTGGTGACGGGTGAAGTGGATGTTAGGGTTATGGATGGGTATGGAGATGAAAGTGGATTGTGGATGTGATTAAGGGAAGTAGACGAAGGAAATGAAGTGGTTGAGATTCCAAAGAAGAGGGGTGGCTCAACAGTCGACGGAGATTAGAAGTGAGGAGAAACTTTGCCAACGGTAGAGATGGAAGTATAGTAAAAAAGGAGGAGGGAGAAGTCTAGAGAGAAGATAGGAGGCAAGAAATCAATAATCTAATTCCATAATGAAGTTGGCTGCTATCCACATATTTATAGAGGCTAGCCAACAAGTCCTAAAACAATATGAAATCCTATCAAACCAACTAAACCAGTATTCCTTATCTTCTCCGATTACCTCTCGGATTAAGCTTTCATTTTTTTCATATATAGATTCTGAATCTGAAGGTCGCTGATCTTATTCAACTGGTTTGATATTATTTGAGTATGTGTAGAATATTCTACGAATATTTTTCCAAAATTATACAGAGCTAAATTTAGCTAATTAAATAAAATCATAACCTACTAAGACTCTAACTAAATGAAATAACCGAATAAGATAATTAGACTCAATCATTGAGCCTAATCTCCTTTGATGTGATCCAATTTGATCTAATTTGTATCATAAGACCGCTTCGCCCACGGTAAGAACTCCAGCCATTGTTTCAACATCTCTCTAACAAAACACCTCAAATACTGCTCAATGCCTCGATTGATCATCTTGGTTTGATCGTCTGTCTATGGATGGTTGGCTGAACTGAAGTTCAATCGAGTCTCTTATAATCTGAAAAACTCCGTCCAAAAGTCGCTCATAAATACACGATAACGATCCGAGACAATCGTCCGTGACATGCCAAAAAATACGCATACTTGCTCAATCTGTTAACCACCACAAAGATAACGGAATAACCACGCACCAATTGAAGACCACTATGAAATCCATAGAAATGTCTTCCCAAATACGGTCCGCTATAGGTAAAGGCTGTAGTCATCCGACCGGTTTCAATGTAGTGCACTTGTGAATGCCTGCATCAAGTTCGCACATATAGAGAGTGTGAAATGTGTATCTGAACGCCGCGTTCGAGTGTGCCTGCGAATGCCTATCGCGTTCACACGTACAGAGAACGCAAAATGTGCGTTCGAAAGTGATTGGGCGTGTTCAAATACGATCGACGAAATTCTACTATTTTAGGGTTAATAATTCCCATTTTTGAATTGTTTGATTATCCTCTAAAGGTGTGGATGGCAACCAGTGAATGATTATGATGGGTTCTCATACCAAAGATAGGCTATGCAAAGATTCCTTCAAAATCTGGATGTATTACAGGAATTAGTCTATGCAACGATGGAAAAATATTTGTCAAATAGTCTCTGGTAGTCATAAAATTACGAAACTAAGTGGATTAGATTTGTAACTTCCTGATCTACAACTTTCATATTTATGACCTTTCGTAGATTCGAACTCCAACTAGGACGAAAACACAAAATAATGCGGGTGATGGTGGTGGTGACGGGTGGAGTTGATGTTAGGGTTATGGATGGGTATGAAGATGAAGGTGGATAGTGCATGTGGATAAGGGATGTAGATGAAGGAAATGAAGTGGTCGAGATCCCAAAGAAGAGGGGTGACTCGACAGACGAGGGAGATTAGAAGTTAGGAGAAACCTTGCCAATGGTAGAGGTGGAAGGATAGTGAAGAGTAAGGAGGTAAAGAGAATAGATAGAAAATAAGAGGCAAGAAATCAACAATCCAATAGCATAATGAAGTTGGCTGCCATCCACATATTTATAGAGGCTAGCCAACAAGTCATAAAACAATATGTAACCCTAATTCCTAGAGGATTCCCGCCGATCACGTTCGAACACGCTCGATCGCATTTGAACACACGAAAAGACGTTCTCTATATGTGCAAATGCGATGTAGGCATTCGAACACATAATATGGGTTCTCTATATTTGCGAACCTAAATCAAGCGTTCACAAGGGCGTTCAAATGCGACCCCTCCTGCGTTCGAATGCGAGCTATAGGAATTTTATTTTAATGAAAATAAACGACTAATGCAATAAGAAAAGATCCTAACTAAGTATATCAGCCCACCACGCTTCCCCCACCTTCCCCTCAAGGTGAAAAGTCAAGAAGATGCTCTAAATCTCCATCTCTAATCTGGTACCATGTCATCATCGGCGTCTAGCAAGTATACGAACTGGCTCTACAATCTCTATCTCCTCTAATAGCTCCGGTAGAACTGATCCAAAGATCTCATGATCTCTAATGCGCTCCATCAGGAATGAAATATGGAAGACAGGATACACTCTTGACCCCTCCGGCAGCTCCAAATGATATGCAATAGGACCAATACGCTCCAACACCCGAAACAGATTAACTTTTGGTTACGCATCGGACGCAAGGTCACCTGTTGATACGGTTGCACCCTCACAAACACCTAATTGCCGATGTTAAACTCCTACTCCCTATGGCTACAATCATAAACTTGGTTCATGCGGTTTTGAGCAAGTTTATGATGAGTATGCAACCACCTCAATGTAGCATCTCTATTATCAATGCTAAGTCCACTTCCGTTCAATCTGCAGATGCCACTGGATCATAAGCGCGTAAATTTGGAGCCGTGTGTCCATACACCGCCTCAAATGGAGTCATGCCAATGCTGTTATGATAGGCGGTGTTGTAAGATCACTTCGCCCACGGTAAGAACTTCAACCATCGTCTCGGCATCTCTCCAACAAAGTACCTCAAATACTACTCAATGCCTCGATTGACCACCTCGGTTTGGCCGTCCGTCTGTGGATGGTAGGCCGAACTAAAGTTCAATCAAGTCCCTTGCAATCTGAAAAACTTATTCCAAAAATCGCTCATAAATACACGATCACGATGCGAGACAATCGTGCGTGGCATGCTATGTAACCGGGCAACATCTCTAGAAAAATTTTTAGCAACCAACTTTGCTGAAAACGGATGTGACAATGACGAAAAATACGCATAATTGCTCAATCTGTCAACCACCACAAAGATAACGGAATAACCACATACCAGCGAAAGACCCTATATGAAATCCATAGAAATGTCTTCTCAAACACGGTCCGGTATAGGTAAAGGCTGAAGTAATCCGGCCGGTTTCAAGATGGTTTCCTTAGCCCTTTGACAGACTTCGCAAGCACAGACAAAACTCCTCACATCCCGCCTCAATCCTGGCCATGTGCTACTCTAAGATATCCTCCTATAAGTCCTCAAGACACTCTCATGACCAGCCTCTAGAGTTTGGTGGAAGTGCTCCAACAATTTCTATCGCAATCCATCATTTGCGGGCACTCGAATGCATCTGCGGTCCAGTAGTATACCACCTCGGTTCTCCAACTTTGGATGGCGCTCCATAGCATCCATCATCTCCTATAACAATCTTAATATATCTAGGTCAGATGTACATGCATACCTCAGCTCGTCAAGAAAGAGAAAGGCAGGAGAAGAATAGGCTGCAAGCTCGGCGACATTGGGTTGGCGCGATAGTGCATCCGCCGCTCTCTTTTTCGTTCCCATCTTGTATTGGATTTCATAATCATACCCCAGCAATTTTGTGACCCATCTTTGCTGTGCCGGAGTGTGTATACGCTGTCCCATAAAATATGGAAGGTTCATTTAATCGGTTCAAATAATGAATCATCTATCGATCAAATATGGCCTCCAGTTTGTCACCACATGTAAAATTACCAACATCTCTCTCTTGTAAGCTGATAATTGCTGATATTTTTATGATAAAGCCTTGCTAAGATAGGCAACGGGGCATCCTCCTTGCATTAGTACAGCTCCTATCCCAACACCCGACGCATCACATTCCACAATGTACTCTTTAGTGAAGTCCGGTAGCACTAAAATAGGTGTCGTCGTCATTACTGTTTTTAGTTTTTCAAAGGCTGAAGTGGCTTCATCCGTCCATCTGAAAGAATCCTTCTTCAACAAAGAAGTGAGAGGAGTAGTGATCTTGCCATATTCGGCCGTGAATCGGTGATAATATCCGATCAGCCCCAAAATTCCTCTCAATCCGGTAGTAGTAGTACGAATAGGCCAAGCGGTCATGCATGCAACCTTTTGAGGATCTGCCGCAACACCATCTGCTAAAATGATGTGGCCTAAATACTCCACTTTTGGTACTCCTCATAGGCACTTGGACTTATTAATCTTCAATTGGTTTTGCTTCAACAAATTCTGCACATTCTCCAAATGCCGCCAATGCTCCAATTCAGTCCTACTATACACCAAAATATCGTCAAAATATTAAGACATACCTTCGCAATAGAGGCTGAAATATATCATTCATGAGGCTTTGATAAGTAGTTGGAGCATTGGTGAGACCAAAAGGTATCACCCAGAACTCGTAATGCCCATCCGGAGTTCGAAATGCAGTTTTGTGCACATTCGACGGGTGAACTCTAATTTGATAATACCTAGCCCTCATATCAAGCTTACTAAATATAGTCACCCCTAGAATCTCGTCCAGCAACTCAATGACTAGAATGGGATACCGGTCCTTGACGGTAATAGCGTTTAGTGCCCGATAGTCAACACAGAAACGCCATGTCCTGTCCTTTTTTCGCATCAATAGTACAGGGGCTGAGTATGAGCTATGACTTGGTTGAATGAGGCCTTGCTCCAACATCTTTGCTACCATTTTTGAGATAACTTCTTTTTGCACATGTGGATATCGATATGGCCTCATGTTTGCCGGTGCGGCCCCGGGTACAATCTCTATGCTTGGTCTGCTGCTCTCCTCGGTGGCAATTCTTTTAGCTCCTCAAACAGTCCAGAAAAATTATCTAATAAATTAGACAATTCAATGGTAGTACCTGATTTTATTTAAGGCTCATCTCCTACTAGTCCTAGCTGAAGAAGATAGACCAAATCATACGCACAAGGTAGCCCCACCATAGGCTGCATCGCAGGAATCGGCAAAGACCGAACGCCATCAAGCTAGTCCTAGCTGAAGAAAATAGACCAAATCATACGCACAAGGCAGCCCCACCATAGGCTGCATCGCAAGAATCGGCAAAGACCGAACGCCATTAAGCCGCACATCTTTGTTTCCTAGATTAAATTTCATCCACATGCTCTGGAAATCAAATGTGACAGTTCCCACGCTTTGTAACTACTAAGTGCTAAGGATAATATCTGCTCCTCGCAGTGCCAACGGATATAAGTCCACAATGATGTCGTGTCCTTGCACTCGTATACCAACCCAGAGATACAAGTTCTCCGCCTTAAACTTCGTGCGGTCTCCAATAGTAACGTCAAATTCCGTGGTCAGTTCAGCATCCAAACCCAATCTCCTCACTAACCTCTCGTCTAGAAAGTTGTGTGTACTCCCCAAATCGATGAGGATGTACACACAATGCTTTCTAACGAGTTCGTCTACCCATAACGTCCTCGGCGTGGAAGTACCCGAATATACATGCATCGATATTTCAACTTGGATATCTTCCTTCACGCCCTCCTCAACGGCCTCGTCATGGATCTCCTCTGGACACTCTCCATCATCAAAAACATCATCATCCTCCTCAAGATCGTCGATAAGAATCACACTCCTAATCGGTTTAGAACATTGATGACCGGGGGTGAAACGCTCATCACATCGAAAGCAAAGGCCTTTCGCTCTTCACTCCTCCACCTGGGCAGGTGTGAGAGTTTGAACGGGGATCTAGTGCCTCCCCTAACATCTAAAGAAGGACTCAAAGGTGGTCGTTGGCTAGTAATCACAGTCGTAGTTTTTGAAATAGTAGAATTTCCAACCGGCGTTCTAGGTACAAACTGCCCATGTCGGTTGCCCCAATTGATTTTCACTGCCATCTTTAAAGCCTTATGCTTTTGTTCCATCCTCACGGCCTTCTCACATGCCTCATTAAGAGTAGTAGGACAAAGAGT
This sequence comes from Typha angustifolia, assembly GCF_048772165.1. Taxonomy (NCBI): domain Eukaryota; kingdom Viridiplantae; phylum Streptophyta; class Magnoliopsida; order Poales; family Typhaceae; genus Typha; species Typha angustifolia. Next base: position 5,795,221 of record NC_133248.1, read on the forward strand.
ATGAACATCCACTTGTATCTAATTCCGCAGCCCTGAAATAAATGTGCTCATCAATGTCTATTCGGGCTCAGGTGGCTCACAACGACTACTAACTCTTTCAAACTCAACTTGGTACTCCGATATGGTCGTCCTCTAAACTATCTTGCTTAATGTGGCAGCAAAATTTTCATATGCCGCTGTCCCAAATCTACGTGTAATCCTCCTACTAAAATCAGCCCATCTGGCAAATCTACCACCACGAATAACCGATCTATACCAATGCAATGTTGTTCCTTGGAGATGAATACTGATACAATTCGGACTTCACTGATGTCATCTCGAACATGGATTCACTTTAGGAGTGTCTTTGTTTCTTATTTTAGTGTTTAATTTCTATGAAAATAAGTTTTTTGTAAGTCGCGTTCGAACGCGGGTAAAGTGAGTTCGAACGCGGTTGTGAACGAGGTTGTGAATGTGGGTGAAGAGTCTACATTGTCCGTTTGAATGCCCCATTCGAACACACTGTGAACGCCTGCATCACGTTCACATATCAAGAGAAGTGGAAAACAGGCACGTTCGATCGTGCGTTCAAATGCCTGCATCACGTTTGCAATTCTAGAGAAGAGCGAACTCGGTGCATTCGAACGCGGTCGGCGAAATTGTATTATTTAGGGTTAATTTTGAGTTGCTGGTTAGCCTCTAACAGGATGTGGATGGCAACCATAGATGAGTATTGATTATTGAAGAATTGAGTTTTGCCTTGCCTCCTTCGTCTTCTTCGCTCCTGTTCTTTCAATCCCTGGCGACGTCGCTTCTAACCTCCCTCGACCGGCCAATCACCCTAGACCCTTAGGGGCGGCCCTCTCCTCTCCCTTCTTCCAAATCTATTCAACACTTGCCCTAACCCTTCCATCAACCATAATCTTTTCATCACCACTTTTCACTGATGCCACCCCACAAACGCCGGTTCGTAGAATTGGAAGAGATCGAACCTTAGCCTAAGGAGAGATCGTATCAAGCTTAGTATCAGAGCCAGCGTTCCTCGGACAAGTGCTTCCTATGACGACCACCAGATCCATGGCTGCACGGTGAGATTATGAAAAAGAGATTCTCCCAATAGAGGAGGGAGAAACGGTTGCAGGGACTTCCACCCGCGGAACCACTCGATCTAATCGGAATATGGAAGAACCTAGCGTTCAAGCCGTGTTGGGGTCTCTTTCCGAACAAATGGCCATCAACAACCAGATGATGATAGAGATGATGCAGGAATTACGGGCGATAAGGGAAGCCATGGCGAACAAGAACGCACCATCCACCCCGCGACGTGAGTCCACTTCCATGAACCCACCGCCGCTGGTTTAGAATTTGCAACCACAAGAGCCGCTGCTGCCACCACCCTCTGGGCAGAGGCAAGCAAGGATGGTTACACTAGGCCCAGTTGCAGGTGAACCCATCCGACGAGAGAACCACTATGGAGACCACCTTGGAGATCAAGATCCGTGGGCGGGTCAATACGATCCAGATCCATGGCGAGTTAATCAAAATAGAAGGAGGGATCATCAACCCTTCATGGTGCATCCTTCCCCAGTTAGACAAGGACTTGGACATGATCCGGAACGAGACAACGGCATCCATGGACAAGTCGTGCGTCTTGAATTCCCCAAGTTCAAAGGTGGCGATTCGATCAATTCGTTGTATAGGGCATAGCAATTCTTTGCATACCAAGGTACGGTAGAAGAATACAAGATGACGCTTGCGAGCTTCCACCTTGAGGATGCGGTACTTCATTGATTTCGAGCAACCAGTGCCATTGAGGTTATAGAAACTTGGGCTGACTTTTGCGCCGATATCACACAGCGATTTGGAGCGTCGGGATATGAAGACTTTGATGCTCTCCTCTCAAAGACGATGCAAAAGACCACGGTTGGGGCATACCAAGAAGAATTTGAGAGGATTAGTAGCCGATGTCATCCACCATGGACGGATCAGCTACTTCACAACACCTTCATCTCCGGGTTGCGGGGAGACATACAAGCCGATGTGAGGGCTTTAAGGCCTAGAACCCTAAAGGAAGCCTTCGAAGATGCGGTGCTTATGGAAGACAAACATAGGGCCATGAAGTTACATCTGAAATAGAGTTGGATAAGCCAAGGGAGCTGCAATCAAGCTCAACCAACCATAGCAGCGGGAAATATTACCGGAGTACCGAGAACCGCTGCTGCGATAGTGCCTCCTCGAGCACCCTTGAAGCCATCCTAAGATGTAAAGTATGCACCTAGAGGTCCGGGACGAGCACTCACACCTGCTCAAGTGGAGGAATGAAGGGCTAAAGGCATATGCTTTCGTTGTGATGAGAAGTTTGTGCCCGGGCATCGCTGTGCTAAACCAATGGATCGATGATGCTAATCAATGGATTAAAGGAGGTTGAGGATGAGTTTGCAGCTGAAAATGTAGGTGTGGCTGGACATCAAGGAGAAGAAACTGAGGAGCAACCTGTGGAGGACATGATAGCCGAAATCTCCCTCCACGCCTACTCGGGGATAGCTGCGCCAAAGACTTTACGGGTGAACGGTGTAGTCAAGAAAACCACAGTGAGAATCTTGATTGACACCGGGTCCACCCACAACTTCATTGACAAGAGGCTCCTTAGAAAGATTGGGCTCGAGTCGAAACCCATGGAAGGGTTCGATGTGACGATTGGAGATGGCACCACATTGTGAGTGGATTTTATTTGTGGAGGTGTGGAATTGAAGGTGCAAGGCCAAACTTTCACATTGGACCTTTATCCGTTGGCCTTGCGAGGTGCCGACATTGTTTTGGGGACTCAATGGCTTTGAAACTTAGGGCCCATAACATTTGATTTCTCAAATCTCGCACTGACATTTCGGAGGAATGGACGAAGGGTGTTGCTGGATGGAAATCAACTGCGGCAAGGACCGACATTGCAACCTCTTGTGGGCTTTCCTTGTGTAGGGGACCCAGCTCTACTATTGCAAATGGCTATTGCTGAACCAGAACATCCACCACCAAGGAAAATAGCTGCTGACATGCAAGAGCTGCAGTAGGAGTTCCAGGATCTCTTCGAGGAACCCCGAGGACTACCACCGACCCGTCGGCACGACCATCGCATCTAGATCATTCCAGGGGCCGAACCTAACAAATGTCCGGCCCTATTGGTACCCGCATGTCCAGAAGGAAGAAATCAGTAAATTGGTGGTGGAAATGTTTGAGCAAGGGATTATTCAACCGAGTAGAAGTGCCTACTCGTCGCCGGTGCTACTGGTTCGGAAGAAAGACGGGAGTTGGCAGTTTTGCGTCGACTACCAAGCCTTGAATGCAATTACCATCAAGGACCGGTATCCAATACTGGTGATCGAGGAGTTGCTAGATGAACTCACAGGGTCGGCCTACTTCAGCAAACTTGATTTAAGAGTGGGGTACCATCAAATCCGCGTTGACCCGGAAGATGTGCACAAAACGGCGTTCTAAACTCACGATGGCCACTATGAGTTCCAAGTCATGCCGTTTGGGCTCACCAATGCACCGGCCACCTTCCAAGGGCTGATGAATGACCTTTTCCACCCACTCTTGCGTTGGTAAGTGCTCGTCTTTTTTGACGATATTCTAGTGTATAGAAGGATTTGGAGCGAGCACTTGCGGCATGTGCGTGAGGTATTAAATATCTTGCGACAAAACCAGTTAAAAATCAAGATGAGCAAGTGTCTTTAGGGAGAGCCACGAGTGGAGTACTTGGGGCATATAATCTCAGTAAAAGGAATGGAAGCCAATCCAAGCAAGATCAAGATTATGGTGGACTAGCCGATTCCTACTAATCAGCGGGAATTGAGGGGATTCCTTGGGTTGACGGGGTACTACCGGCGATTCGTTGCCAACTACGGCAAAATTGCTACTCTGCTGACCTCCTTACTCAGAAAAGGTGGGTTTCAATGGACGGGCAAAGCAACGGAGGCCTTTGAAGCCTTGAAGACAGCTATGTCTGCCGCTCCAGTTCTAGCACTAACAGATTTTGGCAAGCCCTTTGTGGTGGAATGCGACGTTTCAAGTGAGGGCAGACCAATGGCATATATGAGCAAGGCATTGTCAAACCAATCGCGATAGCTATCAACCTACGAGCGCGAAATGCTAGCGATTCTACTCGCCGTCACCAAATGGTGACCTAACCTGATTGGCCAATGGTTTACTATCCGCACGGACTAGTGTAGCTTACCCTACTTCATGGAGCAAGGTGTGCACACCCCAGCCCAACAACGGTGGGTCACGAAACTCCTTGGGTATGACTACGAATTAGTCTACAAAAAATGGATTGAGAATCGAGCGACCGATGCTCTTTTGCGCCAACCAGACATAAGTGAGCTTGCCTATTTTTTAGCACCAACATTTCCTCTATCTTTAGTAATGTGGGGAACCAATGCAGAAGATCATACCATGGAGGAGCTTGAGTGAGAGTTCTAAGATCGCTTCCCAAATTTCAAACCTTGAGGACAAGGTTGCGGAAGCATGGCGGATTGACACAATTCGGACTTCACTGATGTCGTCTCGAACATGGATTCACTTTAGGAGTGTCTTTGTTTCTTGTTTTAGTGTTTAATTTCCATGAAAACAAGTTTTCTGTAAGTCGCGTTCGAACGCAGGTGAAGTGAGTTCAAATGCGGTTGTGAACGTGGGTGAAGAGTGTGCATTGTGTGTTCGAATGCCCCATTCGAACGCACTGTGAATGCCTGCATCGCGTTCGCAAATCCAGAGAAGTGGGAAACAGGCGCGTTCAATCGCACGATCGAACGTCTACATCACGTTCACAATTCCAGAGACGAGCGAAGTTGGTGCGTTCTAATGCGGTCGGGCACATTCGAACATGGTCAGCGAAATTGTATTGTTTAGGGTTAATTTTGAGTTGTTGGTTAGCCTCTAAAAGGATATGGATGGCAACCAGAGGTGATTATTGATTATTGAAGAATTGAGTTTTGCCTTGCCTTCGTCGTCTTCTTCGCTCCCATTCTCTCAATCCTCGGCGACGCCACTTCTAACCTCCCTCGACTAGCTAATCACCCTAGACCCTTAGGGGCGGCCCTCTCCTCCCCTTCTTCCAATCTATTCAACACTTGCCCTAACCCTTCCATCAACCATAACCTTTCCATCACCACTTTTCACTGGTGCCACCCCACAAACGCCAGTCCGCCTCCAACCACCATCACCTAGGATCACGTGCCTTCATCCATAGATCCTAAATAGACCATCCTGACCTTTGTCCATTAATCGGATGATATCTCGAGATTCCCTCATCCGATTCGCCGAAAACTAGATTTGTTGGAAAGTTCCTTTCTGGGGCTACAACATACCAAAATTTCGCATCCATTCAACGGCGTCATCTTTCGAGATCTTATTTTAAATTTTTGTGCTAGATTCAGTCCAGATCATAGAATTGAAAGAGATCGAACCTTAGCCTAAGGAGAGATCGTATCAAAAGCTTGCCATATGGACCTTTGCATATTTTGCCGTACCTTGACAATCAAAATATTGTTCAACTTAAAACACCCAATCCGTTGTATCACCGCCTTGCAATTTTGGAAAGTCTAAGCGTGCGGTTCTCCCCCGAATAGTATTGTCGGGTTCACGAAAAATCCTTGGTTCAGGTCTAAACCTTCGTGCATATTGATCACCTTCTCTAAATTCTCGAGCACGTCCATCACCATCTCCAAAGGGATCAACTTCATCCTTAAAGTGCCAATCCTCTTTATTGACGAAGCGCACCGGTGCCGCATGCCTCTCGGATTCCACCACCGCCGGTCTTGGGTTTTTTAACGGAGGTGGGGGATGATGTGTTGGCATAGGTAAGAGGGGATCATGGACACTCACATGACGCACCTGGACCTGTGGTGTATCGGTTTGATGAGGTCCTATCGTTGGTCCTTCTTGAAGCTCCGATCGTCATTGAGGAGATGATGAACTCAATCGGTTCACGATATATTCCTTGAAATCATTGTGATCCTTTTGAATTGCGTCAACTCTATGCAGCAATATTTGGAACATGCTCCTAAGTTCATCTGCCAAACCCATATTCAGACCCATAGACGTTGGTTGACTCGGTCCTGTTGTGGTTGCTCCAAAGGAATCGACCTCACGGTTAGGGTCATCATGGATTGAGTCTTCCCTTGTCGGTGTGCTCTCCAAAGGTCTCCTTCTTGATGTATGATACACTTAGTTAGGATCTTTTCTTATTGCATTAAGTGTTTATTTTTATTAAAATAAAATTCCTATTGGTCACGTTCGAACGCCCATGCGAACACCTGCATCAGGTTCGCAAATATAGAGAACGCATATTGTGCGTTCGAATGTGGTCGAGCGAGTTCGAATGTGCGTGTTCGAACGCCTGCACCACGTTCGGACAGACAGAGATGGAGCTTTTTGGGTGCGTTCAAACGCAATCAACGGGAATCCTCTAGAATTAGAGTTTTATATTATTTTAGAATTTGTTGGCTAGCCACTATAAATATGTGGATGGCAGCCAACTTCATTATGCAATTGGATTATTGATTTCTTACCTCATATCTTCTCTCTAGACTTCTCCCTCCTCCATCCTCACCATCCTTCCACATCTACAGTTGGCAAGGTTTCTCGTAACTTCTAATCTCCTTCGACTATCGAGCCACCCGTCTTCTTTGGGATCTCGACTACTTTGTTCCTTTCATCTACTTCCCTTAAGCACATCCACCATCCACCATCCACCTTCACCTTCACCTCCATATCCATCCATAACCCTAACATCCACTCCACCCGTCACCACCACTATCACCCATGTTATTCCGTATTTTAGTCCTTGCTACAGTTCATATCTATGAAGGTCCTAAATACGAAAGTTATAGATCAGCAAGTTATGAATCTAACCCAGTTGGTTTCATAATTTGCTGACTACCGAAGAATATCTGACGAATATTTTCTCATGATTGTGCGGACTGATTCCTATAATACATTCAGATCTTAAAGGAATCATTGCGTAGCCTATCTTTAGTTACAGATCTTATCAAGTGGTATCAGAGCTTATCAATGTCATCTTCCTTGTTTCAACCATTAATGGAGGTCTGAGGTTCGCTTGGCTCTTATACCGAATTGATTGATTCTTGTACCAAAGATAGGCTACGCACCGATTCCTTCAAGATCAAGATGTATTATAGGAATCAGCCTGCGCAACCGTAGAAAAATATTTATCAAATATTATTCGGTAGTCAAAAAATTACCAAATGAAGTGGATTAGATTCATAACTTCTTGATCTACAACTTTCATATTTATGCCCTTCGTAGATTCGAACAACAATTGGGACAAAAACATGAAATAATGTAGGTGATGGTGGTGGTGACGGGTGGAGTGGATGTTAGGGTTATAGATGGGTATGGAGATGAAGGTGGATGGTGGATGTGTGTAAAGGATGTAGACTAAGGGAACGAATTAGTCGAGATCCCAAAGGAAAGGGGTGACTCAACAGTCTAGGGAGATTAAAAGTTAGGAGAAACTTTGCCAACGGTAGAGGTGGAAGGATAGTGAAGATGGAGGAGGGAGAAAATTTAAAGAGAAAATAGGAGGCAAAAAATTAATAATCTAATAGCATAATGAAGTTGGCTGCTATCCATATATTTATAGAGGCTAGCTACGTGTATTAGATTATTCAATGAATTGAATTTTTTCTTGTCTCCTTCGTCTTCTTCTCTCCCATTCTCTCGTTCCCCAACGTCACCACCTCTAGCCTCCCTAGTCCCTTGTGGGCGACCGACTCCTCCCCTTCTTCCAATCAATCTATCACTCTGCCCTAACCCTACCATCACCCATACCCCTTCCATCTCCACGTACTCACCAATGCCACCCCATAAACGCCGGTCCACCAACCTTCACCATTAGCAAAGATCTTGTGCCTCCATCCACGGATCCTAAGATAGACTTCCTGATATTCGTCCACTAATCGAACGATATCTCAAGATCCCACTACCCGATTCGCAAGAAACTTAATTTGTTGGAAAGCTCTTTTTCGGAGCTACAACATATAAAAATCTCACATTGATCTGATGGCAGCATCTTTCATGTCAATCCGACGGTGGCATCTTTTGGGATCTATTTTTAAATTTCCATGGTGGATCCTGTCCAAATCTAAAAGTTGGAATAAATCAAGCCTTGGCCAAAAGGGGAGATCGTATCAAACTGGTGTATTAGAGCCACCATTTCTCAGACACGTGCTTACTATGATGACAACCAGAGCCATGGCTGCACGGCAAGATGAGGAAGAAGAGATTCTCCCAATAGAGTAAGGTAAAACAGTTGCGGAGACTTCCACCTGCGGAACTGCCCGACCAAATCAGAATACGGAAGAGCCTAGTGTTATGATACACTTAGTTAGGATATTTTCTTATTGCATTAGGTGTTTATTTTCATTAAAATAAAATTCTTGTAGGTCGCATTCGAACGCAGAAGGGGTCGCGTTAGAATGCCCTTGTGAACGCCTAGATCAGGTTCGCAAATACAGAGAACGCATATTGTGCGTTCAAACGCTGTCAGGTGAGTTTGTATGCCCGCGTTCGAACGCCTGTATCGCATACGCACATCTGGAGATAGAGATTTTTGAGTGCGTTCGAACGGGATCGGGCACGATCGACGGGAAAATTCTAGAATTGGGGTTTTATATTGTTTTAGGACTTGTTGGCTAGCCTCTATTAATATATGGATGGCAGCCAACTTCATTATGCTATTGGATTCTTGATTTCCTACCTTCTATCTTCTCTCTAGACTTCTCCCTCTTCCCTCTTCACCATCCTTCCACCTTTACAGTTGGCAAGGTTTCTTCTAATTTCTAATCTCCCTCAACTGTCGAGCCACCCCTTTTCTTTGGAATCTCGACCACTTCGTTCCCTTCGTCTACTTCCACTAATCACATCCACAATCCACCATCATCTCCATACCTATCCATAACCCTAACATCCACTCCACCCGTCACCACCACCATCACCCACGTTATTTCGTGTTCTCATCCCAGTTGCATTTCAAATGTGCGAAGGGTATAAATACAAAAATTGTAGATTAGGAAGTTATAGATCTAACCCAATTAGTTTTGTAATTTTCTGACTATCGAATAATATCTAACAAATATTTTCCCATGATTGCGCGGACTGATTTCTGTAATACATTCAGATCTGATAGGAATCTTAATGTAACCTTTCTTTGGTTCCAGATCTTAACAAGTGGTATCAGAGTTTATCAATTTGGTATCAGAGCCAGGCAAACCTTAGACCTCCATTAATGGTTGAAACAAGGAAGATGATATCAACAAGGAGACCTATAGAGAGCGCACCAACAAGGGAAGACTTAATCCATGATGACCCTAGCCGAGAGGCCGATTCCTTTAGAGCGACCACGGCAGGACCGAGTCAACCAACGTTCATGGGTGCGAAAATGGAGGAACTTAGGGGCATGTTTCAAACATTGTTGCATAAAGTTGACAATATGCAAAAGGATCACAATGAATTCAAGGAATATGTCGTGAACCGATTGGGTTCATCATCTCCTCGACGACGATCGGAGTTTCAAGAAGGACCAGTAGTGGGACCTCATCGAACCGATACCCCACACGTCCAGGTGCGTCATATGAGTGTCTATGATCCCCTCTTACCTATGCCTACACATCATCCTCCACCTCCGTTACAAAACCCAAGACTGGCGGTGGTGGAACCCGAGAGGTGTGCGGCACCGGTGTGCTTCGTCGATGAGGAAGATTGGCATTATGAGGATGAAGTTGATCCCTATGGAGATGGTGATGGACGTGCTCGAGGATTTAGAGAAGGTGATCGACATGCACAAAGTCAAGTTGAATAATATTTTGATTATCAAGGTACAACAGAAGATGTAAAAATCCAAATGGCAAGCTTTCACCTCCAAGGAACGACATTGTATTGGTATAGATCGGTTATTCGTGGTGGTGGATTTATCGGATGGGTTGATTTTTGTAGGAGAATTACACGTAGATTTGGGATAGCGGCATATGAAGATTTTGCTGCCACATTAAGCAAGATGGTTCAAAGGAATATCGTATTGGAGTACTAAGCTAAGTTTGAAAGAGTTAGTAGTTGTTGTGAGCTACCGTATCCCGAAAGGGCATTGATGAGCACATTTATTTCAAGGCTGCGGGATGAGATACAAGTAGATATTCATGCTCTATGTCCTACTACTCTTGAGGAGGCCTATGAGAAGGCTGTAGGGATGGAACAAAAGTATAGGTCTCTAAAGATGGTAGCGAAAACAAATTGGGGCAACTAAGATGGGCGGTTTTCACCTAGAACGCCGACTGAAAATTCTACAGTTTTAAAAACAGCGGCTGTAAGCATTAGACTACGACCACCTTGGGGACCTTCTTTTGATGTTAGAAAAGGCACTAAACCCCTCATTCGAACTCTCACACCTACCCAGGTGGACGAGCGAAGAGCGAAGGGCCTTTGCTTTCGATGTGATGAGCATTTCACCTCCGGTCATCGGTGTTCTAAACCAATCGGGAGTGTCATGCTTATCGATGGTCTTGAGGAGGATGATGAGGAGTGCCCAAAGGAGGTCGTTGTGGAGAGCGTTGAGGAAGATATCCAAGCTGAAATATCGATGCATGCATATTTGGATACTTCCGCGCCGAGGATGTTATGGGTAGACAGACTTGTTAGATAGCATTATGTGCACATCCTCATCGATTCAGGGAGTACACACAACTTTCTAGATGATAGGTTAGTGAGGAAATTTGGTTTGGATACCCAGCCGACCACGGTATTTGACGTTGCTATTGCAGACGGCACAAAGCTTAGGGCGGAGAGCTTGTGTCGTCGGGTCGGTATATGGGTACAAAGACACGATATCATTGTGGACTTGTATCCATTGGCACTACGAGGAGCAAACATTGTCCTTGGTGCTTAGTGGTTACAGAGTTTGGAACCCGTCACGTTTGATTTTCAGAGCATCTGGATGAAATAAAAACAAGGAAACAAAGATGTGCGGCTCGATGGTGTACGTTATTCGCCGATTCCTGCAATGCAGCCTATGCTGGGGCTGCCTTGTGTATATGATTTGGTCTATCTTCTTCAATTAGGACCAGCGGGAGATGACCCTCAAACGAGTTCAGGTACTACTATTGAATTGGCTAATTTATTAGATAACTTTTCTGGACTGTTTGAAGAGCCACAGGAGTTACCACCGAGGAGAGCGATGGACTATTACATAGAGATTGTACCCAGGGCTGCACCAGAGAACGTGAGGTCATATCGGTATCCACATGTGCAAAATGAAGTTATCTCAAAGATGGTAGCTGAGATGTTGGAGCAAGGCCTCATACAACCAAGTCATAGCTCATACTCATCCCCCATGCTTTTAGTGCTAAAAAAGGATGGGACATCGTGTTTTTGTGTCGACTATCAGGCACCAAACGCCATTACTGTCAAAGATAGGTATCACATCCCGATTATCAAGGAGTTGCTGGACGAGCTTACAGGGGTGACTATATTTAGTAAGCTTGACATGAGGGCCGGGTATCATCAAATTGAAGTTCACCCGGCGGATATGCACAAAATTGCATTTCGAACTTCAGACGGGCATTACAAGTTCCAAGTGATGCCTTTTGGTCTCACCAATGCTCTAGCTATCTTGCAAGGGCTCATGAATGATATATTTCAACTTCTCTTGCGAAGGTATGTCTTGGTATTTTTTGACGATATTTGGGTGTATAGCAGGATTGAATTGGAGCATTTGCGGCATTTGGAGGGCGTGCTGAATTTGTTGAAGCGAAACCATATGAAGATCAAGAAGTCCAAGTGCCTATGCGGAGTATCACAAGAGAAGTATTTAGGCCACATCATTTTAGTGGATGGTGTAGTGGCGGATCCTCAAAAGGTTGCATGTATGAGAGCTTGGACTATTCCTACTACTACCACCGGATTGAGAGGATTTTTGGGGCTGACCGAATATGGCAAAAGAATTCACTGTGGAATATGATGCGTCGGGTGTTAGCATAGGAGCTATACTAATGCAAGGAGGACATCCCATTGCCTATCTTAGCAAGACTTTATCACAAAAATCTCAGCAATTATCAACTTATGAGATAGAGATGTTGGCAAGGCTTTATCAGCAGTGATGGGTTACAAAATTGCTAGGGTATGATTATGAAATCCAATATAAAAAGAGAACAAAAAATAGAGCGACGGATGCACTATCATGCCAACCAGATATCGCCGAGCTTGTAGCATATTCATCTCCTACCTTTCCACAGACAGACGCCCAAACCGAGGTGGTCAATCGAGGCATTGAGCAATATTTGAGGTGTTTTATGGGAGAGATGTCAAGACGATGGTTGGAGTTCTTACCGTGGGCGGAGTGGTCTTATAACATCGCCTACCATAGCAGCATTGGCATGGCTCCATTTGAGGTGGTGTATGGATGCACGACTCCAACATTATGCGCTTATGATCCTATGGCATCTGCAGATCGGACGGAGGTGGACTTAGTGTTGATGGATAGAGATGCCATATTGAGGAGGTTGCGTGCTCATTTTAAACTTGCTCAAAACCGCATGAAGCAACTTTATGATCGTATTCATAGGGAGCAAGAGTTCGACATCAGCAGTTGGGTGTTTGTGATGGTGCAGCCGTATTGACAGGTGATCTTGCGTCCAATGCGTAACCAAAAGTTAGCACGTCACTACTGTAACGCCCCCGCCCGGCACGGCACGTGCACGCTGTTACGATCCTTCCTCGGCTATAGGCTCTGATACCAGATTGATACGAACCCTCTTTTGGTGCTATGGCTCTGATTCAAGATTAATACGATCTTGCACGGAACTTTGAGATCAGATCCCGAAATATCCCGCCGTTGGATCGCTGTGAAATTTTGATATGTTGTAGGCCCGGAAAAGAGCTTTCCAACGGATCTAGTTTCAGGCGAATCGGAGATGGGGATCTCGAAATATCGTTCGATTAGTGGACGAACGTCAGGATACTCTGTTTTTGGATTCCGTGGATGAAGGCACGAAATCCTGGGTAATGGTGGATTGTGGAGGGCCGGTGTTGATGGGGTGGCACCGGTGTAAAAGTGATGGTGGAAGGGTTATGGATGATGGAAAGGTTAGGGATAGCGATGGATAAATTGGAAGAAGGGGGAGAAGAGGGCCACTCCTAAGGGACTAGGGTGATTGGCCTGTCGAGGGAGATTAGAAGCGGCGTCGCCGGGGAGATTGAGGGAACGGGAGCGAAGAAGATGAAGGAGGCAAGGCAAACTCAATTCTCAATAATCAATAATAATTTTGGTTGCCCTACACATACTTTTATAGGCTAACCAACAACTCAATCTTATCCTAAAACACAATCTTATCCTAAAACTCAATCTTATCCTAAAACACAATCTTATCCTAAAACTCAATCTTATCCTAAAACTCAATCCAAACTCGAGACGATGTCGGTGAAGTCCGAATCGTATCAATCCACCACGCTTCCGCAACCTTGTCCTCAAGGTTTGAAATTTGGGAAGCGATCCATGATGTCTGCCTCTAGCTCCCATGTAGACTCGTCAGTAGGTTTGCCCAACCACTCAATCAGCACTTCAGTCTCTAATCTGGATCCTTGGCGTCTTCTCCTACGACTTAGGACTCGAACCGGCTCAGTGGAGCCATCTTCCTCCATTGGTTCGGGTAAGGTCGAACCCACTACATGGTTAGGCCCGATCTGGGCCTTCAATGCCGAGACATGGAAGACGGGATGTATCCTGGTTCCTTCAGGTAGGTCCAATCGGTAAGCTACTGGACCGATTCGTTGTAGCACTCGGTACGGACCATAGTACTTGTATCCCAACTTTTGGTTCAAAATTGGCCTCAATGTGGATTGTCGATACGGTTGAGCTCGAACGAACACCAATTGATCAACCTCAAATTCTCGCTCACGTCTGCCTTTGTCATGCGTTTGCTTCATGCGGTTTTGTGCTGTGGCTAGGTGAGTCTTGAGCCGTCTCAATGTTTCATCTCGATCAGCAAGCTCCAAGTCAAGCTCAGTCCTATCCGTCGCCGCGAGTCTATCGTAGGCACGCAAGACAGGGGGAGTGCGCCCATAAACCGCCTCAAATGGGGTCATGCCAATGCTTGAGTGATGAGCGGTATTGTATGACCACTCAGCCCAGGGAAGAAATTTGACCCAATCCTTTGGTCGATCCGCCACAAAGCATCGCAAGTATTGCTCTAGTCCACGATTCACCACCTCGGTTTGGCCATCCGTCTCGGGGTGATAAGCTGAACTAAGATTGATTTGAGTCCCTTGCAATCTGAAGAACTCGGACCAAAACTCACTTATGAAGATGCGATCCCGGTCTGACACGATCGTCCTAGGCATCCCATGCAAGCGTGCCACTTCCCGAACAAAAATTTCAGCAACCCTTTTTGCTGAAAACGGGTGAGACAATGTTATGAAATGTGCATACTTGCTCAATCTATCCACCACAACAAACACCACCGATTGTCCTCGAACTTCCGGCAGCCCCTCGATGAAGTCCATGGAGATATCCTCCCAAATACGCTCTGGTATCGGTAGTGGTTGCAATAGCCCGCTAGGCTTGAGTGCCTCTGATTTGGTTCGTTGGCAGATTTGACATTCACGCACATACTTCTTCACGTCCGTCTTCATCCCAGTCCAAGTACAGTTTTGGGCCAGCCGCTTGTAAGTACGTAATACCCCTTCATGACCTGCTATAGGAGTATCATGGAAGTGTGCCATCAATAGCCTCCGTAGCTCTTCGTTTTGGGGTACCTTGATTCGCCCGTGCTCTAGTACTAACTCATTGCGCTCCTCGTGCTCGGGGTTGCTTGAGGGGTTCTCTCTCAACTCCTCCATGAGTCGGACCAGATCACTATCCTCTGCACTGGCTCTCCGTAGATCTGAAAAGAAAGGAAAAGTGGGTACCGAGAAAGAAGCGAGCTCCCTTTCTTTTGAAAGTTCAAGCAGCAGTTTACTTCCATCCAACAACACTCTCTGATCATCTCTCCAAAAGGTCAATGTGAGGCTTATAAAATCAAAGGTCACGGGCCCCAAGCTCCGAAGCCATTGGGTCCCTAAAACAATATCGGCACCTTGCAAGGCCAATGGATAAAGATCCAAGGTGAAAGTTTGGCCTTGCACCTTCAATTCTGCACCTCCACAAATAGAATCTGCTCGCAAAGTGGTGCCATCTCCAATAGTCACATCGAACCCTTCCGTGGGTTCCGACTCGAGCCCAATCTTCCTAGGGAGCCTCTTGTCAATGAAGTTGTGGGTGGACCCGGTGTCAATCAAGATTCTCACTGTGGTCTTCTTGACTACTCCGTTCACCCGCAATGTCTTTGGCGCAGCTGTCCCCGAATAGGCGTGGAGGGAGATTTTGGCCATCGTGTCCTCCGCGTGATGTTGCTCCTCAACTTCTTCTCCTCGATGTCCAGCCACATCTGCACTTTCAGCTGCCATGGGTGGAAGATCGTGGCCTTCTCCTTTGAGTGGTAGCTTGGCAGGGAGCTGCAACGTCATCGCTGGTGATGAAGCTGTCGTGGTCGACTGTCGATTGACCGAGGAGAATGGTAGAAGATCGCTGGAGGCCATATGCGATTTCTTCTTAGTTGCCGACTCACTATGGTTGCAAAGGGAGCTAGTGAAAGGCGGCCCAAGTGTCGCAATTCGCGATTTCGGATCATCTCCTTCACCACTGATGAGGATTCCTGATGAGGGATATCCAGCGACCAGGTGTGGGGTAGCCAGCACTTCGCGGTTTGTCGACGAGGTCTCCGGTGCATGGGAAGATGTGGAGGTTCCGAGGGCTGCTACAATGGTTGAGGATCTCATTGTAGCCGGTGGCAGTTCGTTGCGGCTGACCATGGGTCGAGGTGTAGAATCTCGATCTTGCCGGATAGCCGAACTTTCCCCTATTTTTGTGATGAACGGGGAGGCCGTGGAGGATGTTGGGTATGTTGTGGAGGGTTCCCAATGCTGTCTTGTGATTGCCTTGCTTGTTGAAAAAGGTTTCGTCCATGCCCGTATTTCCTGCATCATCTCCATCATTATTTGCTTGTTGATGGCAATCTGTTTGGAAATAGACCCCAACATGGATAGAACGCTAGGTTCTTCCGTATTCCTATTAGATCGAGTGATCGTCATTGGAAGCGCTTGTCCGAGGAACGGTGGCTCTGATACCAGATTGTTACGATCCTTCCTCGGCTATAGGCTCTGATACCAGATTGATACGAACCCTCTTTTGGTGCTATGGCTCTGATTCAAGATTAATACGATCTTGCACGGAACTTTGAGATCAGATCCCGAAATATCCCGCCGTTGGATCGCTGTGAAATTTTGATATGTTGTAGGCCCGGAAAAGAGCTTTCCAACGGATCTAGTTTCAGGCGAATCGGAGATGGGGATCTCGAAATATCGTTCGATTAGTGGACGAACGTCAGGATACTCTGTTTTTGGATTCCGTGGATGAAGGCACGAAATCCTGGGTAATGGTGGATTGTGGAGGGCCGGTGTTGATGGGGTGGCACCGGTGTAAAAGTGATGGTGGAAGGGTTATGGATGATGGAAAGGTTAGGGATAGCGATGGATAAATTGGAAGAAGGGGGAGAAGAGGGCCACTCCTAAGGGACTAGGGTGATTGGCCTGTCGAGGGAGATTAGAAGCGGCGTCGCCGGGGAGATTGAGGGAACGGGAGCGAAGAAGATGAAGGAGGCAAGGCAAACTCAATTCTCAATAATCAATAATAATTTTGGTTGCCCTACACATACTTTTATAGGCTAACCAACAACTCAATCTTATCCTAAAACACAATCTTATCCTAAAACTCAATCTTATCCTAAAACACAATCTTATCCTAAAACTCAATCTTATCCTAAAACTCAATCCAAACTCGAGACGATGTCGGTGAAGTCCGAATCGTATCAATCCACCACGCTTCCGCAACCTTGTCCTCAAGGTTTGAAATTTGGGAAGCGATCCATGATGTCTGCCTCTAGCTCCCATGTAGACTCGTCAGTAGGTTTGCCCAACCACTCAATCAGCACTTCAGTCTCTAATCTGGATCCTTGGCGTCTTCTCCTACGACTTAGGACTCGAACCGGCTCAGTGGAGCCATCTTCCTCCATTGGTTCGGGTAAGGTCGAACCCACTACATGGTTAGGCCCGATCTGGGCCTTCAATGCCGAGACATGGAAGACGGGATGTATCCTGGTTCCTTCAGGTAGGTCCAATCGGTAAGCTACTGGACCGATTCGTTGTAGCACTCGGTACGGACCATAGTACTTGTATCCCAACTTTTGGTTCAAAATTGGCCTCAATGTGGATTGTCGATACGGTTGAGCTCGAACGAACACCAATTGATCAACCTCAAATTCTCGCTCACGTCTGCCTTTGTCATGCGTTTGCTTCATGCGGTTTTGTGCTGTGGCTAGGTGAGTCTTGAGCCGTCTCAATGTTTCATCTCGATCAGCAAGCTCCAAGTCAAGCTCAGTCCTATCCGTCGCCGCGAGTCTATCGTAGGCACGCAAGACAGGGGGAGTGCGCCCATAAACCGCCTCAAATGGGGTCATGCCAATGCTTGAGTGATGAGCGGTATTGTATGACCACTCAGCCCAGGGAAGAAATTTGACCCAATCCTTTGGTCGATCCGCCACAAAGCATCGCAAGTATTGCTCTAGTCCACGATTCACCACCTCGGTTTGGCCATCCGTCTCGGGGTGATAAGCTGAACTAAGATTGATTTGAGTCCCTTGCAATCTGAAGAACTCGGACCAAAACTCACTTATGAAGATGCGATCCCGGTCTGACACGATCGTCCTAGGCATCCCATGCAAGCGTGCCACTTCCCGAACAAAAATTTCAGCAACCCTTTTTGCTGAAAACGGGTGAGACAATGTTATGAAATGTGCATACTTGCTCAATCTATCCACCACAACAAACACCACCGATTGTCCTCGAACTTCCGGCAGCCCCTCGATGAAGTCCATGGAGATATCCTCCCAAATACGCTCTGGTATCGGTAGTGGTTGCAATAGCCCGCTAGGCTTGAGTGCCTCTGATTTGGTTCGTTGGCAGATTTGACATTCACGCACATACTTCTTCACGTCCGTCTTCATCCCAGTCCAAGTACAGTTTTGGGCCAGCCGCTTGTAAGTACGTAATACCCCTTCATGACCTGCTATAGGAGTATCATGGAAGTGTGCCATCAATAGCCTCCGTAGCTCTTCGTTTTGGGGTACCTTGATTCGCCCGTGCTCTAGTACTAACTCATTGCGCTCCTCGTGCTCGGGGTTGCTTGAGGGGTTCTCTCTCAACTCCTCCATGAGTCGGACCAGATCACTATCCTCTGCACTGGCTCTCCGTAGATCTGAAAAGAAAGGAAAAGTGGGTACCGAGAAAGAAGCGAGCTCCCTTTCTTTTGAAAGTTCAAGCAGCAGTTTACTTCCATCCAACAACACTCTCTGATCATCTCTCCAAAAGGTCAATGTGAGGCTTATAAAATCAAAGGTCACGGGCCCCAAGCTCCGAAGCCATTGGGTCCCTAAAACAATATCGGCACCTTGCAAGGCCAATGGATAAAGATCCAAGGTGAAAGTTTGGCCTTGCACCTTCAATTCTGCACCTCCACAAATAGAATCTGCTCGCAAAGTGGTGCCATCTCCAATAGTCACATCGAACCCTTCCGTGGGTTCCGACTCGAGCCCAATCTTCCTAGGGAGCCTCTTGTCAATGAAGTTGTGGGTGGACCCGGTGTCAATCAAGATTCTCACTGTGGTCTTCTTGACTACTCCGTTCACCCGCAATGTCTTTGGCGCAGCTGTCCCCGAATAGGCGTGGAGGGAGATTTTGGCCATCGTGTCCTCCGCGTGATGTTGCTCCTCAACTTCTTCTCCTCGATGTCCAGCCACATCTGCACTTTCAGCTGCCATGGGTGGAAGATCGTGGCCTTCTCCTTTGAGTGGTAGCTTGGCAGGGAGCTGCAACGTCATCGCTGGTGATGAAGCTGTCGTGGTCGACTGTCGATTGACCGAGGAGAATGGTAGAAGATCGCTGGAGGCCATATGCGATTTCTTCTTAGTTGCCGACTCACTATGGTTGCAAAGGGAGCTAGTGAAAGGCGGCCCAAGTGTCGCAATTCGCGATTTCGGATCATCTCCTTCACCACTGATGAGGATTCCTGATGAGGGATATCCAGCGACCAGGTGTGGGGTAGCCAGCACTTCGCGGTTTGTCGACGAGGTCTCCGGTGCATGGGAAGATGTGGAGGTTCCGAGGGCTGCTACAATGGTTGAGGATCTCATTGTAGCCGGTGGCAGTTCGTTGCGGCTGACCATGGGTCGAGGTGTAGAATCTCGATCTTGCCGGATAGCCGAACTTTCCCCTATTTTTGTGATGAACGGGGAGGCCGTGGAGGATGTTGGGTATGTTGTGGAGGGTTCCCAATGCTGTCTTGTGATTGCCTTGCTTGTTGAAAAAGGTTTCGTCCATGCCCGTATTTCCTGCATCATCTCCATCATTATTTGCTTGTTGATGGCAATCTGTTTGGAAATAGACCCCAACATGGATAGAACGCTAGGTTCTTCCGTATTCCTATTAGATCGAGTGATCGTCATTGGAAGCGCTTGTCCGAGGAACGGTGGCTCTGATACCAGATTGTTACGATCCTTCCTCGGCTATAGGCTCTGATACCAGATTGATACGAACCCTCTTTTGGTGCTATGGCTCTGATTCAAGATTAATACGATCTTGCACGGAACTTTGAGATCAGATCCCGAAATATCCCGCCGTTGGATCGCTGTGAAATTTTGATATGTTGTAGGCCCGGAAAAGAGCTTTCCAACGGATCTAGTTTCAGGTGAATCGGAGATGGGGATCTCGAAATATCGTTCGATTAGTGGACGAACGTCAGGATACTCTGTTTTTGGATTCCGTGGATGAAGGCACGAAATCCTGGGTAATGGTGGATTGTGGAGGGCCGGTGTTGATGGGGTGGCACCGGTGTAAAAGTGATGGTGGAAGGGTTATGGATGATGGAAAGGTTAGGGATAGCGATGGATAAATTGGAAGAAGGGGGAGAAGAGGGCCACTCCTAAGGGACTAGGGTGATTGGCCTGTCGAGGGAGATTAGAAGCGGCGTCGCCGGGGAGATTGAGGGAACGGGAGCGAAGAAGATGAAGGAGGCAAGGCAAACTCAATTCTCAATAATCAATAATAATTTTGGTTGCCCTACACATACTTTTATAGGCTAACCAACAACTCAATCTTATCCTAAAACACAATCTTATCCTAAAACTCAATCTTATCCTAAAACACAATCTTATCCTAAAACTCAATCTTATCCTAAAACTCAATCCAAACTCGAGACGATGTCGGTGAAGTCCGAATCGTATCAATCCACCACGCTTCCGCAACCTTGTCCTCAAGGTTTGAAATTTGGGAAGCGATCCATGATGTCTGCCTCTAGCTCCCATGTAGACTCGTCAGTAGGTTTGCCCAACCACTCAATCAGCACTTCAGTCTCTAATCTGGATCCTTGGCGTCTTCTCCTACGACTTAGGACTCGAACCGGCTCAGTGGAGCCATCTTCCTCCATTGGTTCGGGTAAGGTCGAACCCACTACATGGTTAGGCCCGATCTGGGCCTTCAATGCCGAGACATGGAAGACGGGATGTATCCTGGTTCCTTCAGGTAGGTCCAATCGGTAAGCTACTGGACCGATTCGTTGTAGCACTCGGTACGGACCATAGTACTTGTATCCCAACTTTTGGTTCAAAATTGGCCTCAATGTGGATTGTCGATACGGTTGAGCTCGAACGAACACCAATTGATCAACCTCAAATTCTCGCTCACGTCTGCCTTTGTCATGCGTTTGCTTCATGCGGTTTTGTGCTGTGGCTAGGTGAGTCTTGAGCCGTCTCAATGTTTCATCTCGATCAGCAAGCTCCAAGTCAAGCTCAGTCCTATCCGTCGCCGCGAGTCTATCGTAGGCACGCAAGACAGGGGGAGTGCGCCCATAAACCGCCTCAAATGGGGTCATGCCAATGCTTGAGTGATGAGCGGTATTGTATGACCACTCAGCCCAGGGAAGAAATTTGACCCAATCCTTTGGTCGATCCGCCACAAAGCATCGCAAGTATTGCTCTAGTCCACGATTCACCACCTCGGTTTGGCCATCCGTCTCGGGGTGATAAGCTGAACTAAGATTGATTTGAGTCCCTTGCAATCTGAAGAACTCGGACCAAAACTCACTTATGAAGATGCGATCCCGGTCTGACACGATCGTCCTAGGCATCCCATGCAAGCGTGCCACTTCCCGAACAAAAATTTCAGCAACCCTTTTTGCTGAAAACGGGTGAGACAATGTTATGAAATGTGCATACTTGCTCAATCTATCCACCACAACAAACACCACCGATTGTCCTCGAACTTCCGGCAGCCCCTCGATGAAGTCCATGGAGATATCCTCCCAAATACGCTCTGGTATCGGTAGTGGTTGCAATAGCCCGCTAGGCTTGAGTGCCTCTGATTTGGTTCGTTGGCAGATTTGACATTCACGCACATACTTCTTCACGTCCGTCTTCATCCCAGTCCAAGTACAGTTTTGGGCCAGCCGCTTGTAAGTACGTAATACCCCTTCATGACCTGCTATAGGAGTATCATGGAAGTGTGCCATCAATAGCCTCCGTAGCTCTTCGTTTTGGGGTACCTTGATTCGCCCGTGCTCTAGTACTAACTCATTGCGCTCCTCGTGCTCGGGGTTGCTTGAGGGGTTCTCTCTCAACTCCTCCATGAGTCGGACCAGATCACTATCCTCTGCACTGGCTCTCCGTAGATCTGAAAAGAAAGGAAAAGTGGGTACCGAGAAAGAAGCGAGCTCCCTTTCTTTTGAAAGTTCAAGCAGCAGTTTACTTCCATCCAACAACACTCTCTGATCATCTCTCCAAAAGGTCAATGTGAGGCTTATAAAATCAAAGGTCACGGGCCCCAAGCTCCGAAGCCATTGGGTCCCTAAAACAATATCGGCACCTTGCAAGGCCAATGGATAAAGATCCAAGGTGAAAGTTTGGCCTTGCACCTTCAATTCTGCACCTCCACAAATAGAATCTGCTCGCAAAGTGGTGCCATCTCCAATAGTCACATCGAACCCTTCCGTGGGTTCCGACTCGAGCCCAATCTTCCTAGGGAGCCTCTTGTCAATGAAGTTGTGGGTGGACCCGGTGTCAATCAAGATTCTCACTGTGGTCTTCTTGACTACTCCGTTCACCCGCAATGTCTTTGGCGCAGCTGTCCCCGAATAGGCGTGGAGGGAGATTTTGGCCATCGTGTCCTCCGCGTGATGTTGCTCCTCAACTTCTTCTCCTCGATGTCCAGCCACATCTGCACTTTCAGCTGCCATGGGTGGAAGATCGTGGCCTTCTCCTTTGAGTGGTAGCTTGGCAGGGAGCTGCAACGTCATCGCTGGTGATGAAGCTGTCGTGGTCGACTGTCGATTGACCGAGGAGAATGGTAGAAGATCGCTGGAGGCCATATGCGATTTCTTCTTAGTTGCCGACTCACTATGGTTGCAAAGGGAGCTAGTGAAAGGCGGCCCAAGTGTCGCAATTCGCGATTTCGGATCATCTCCTTCACCACTGATGAGGATTCCTGATGAGGGATATCCAGCGACCAGGTGTGGGGTAGCCAGCACTTCGCGGTTTGTCGACGAGGTCTCCGGTGCATGGGAAGATGTGGAGGTTCCGAGGGCTGCTACAATGGTTGAGGATCTCATTGTAGCCGGTGGCAGTTCGTTGCGGCTGACCATGGGTCGAGGTGTAGAATCTCGATCTTGCCGGATAGCCGAACTTTCCCCTATTTTTGTGATGAACGGGGAGGCCGTGGAGGATGTTGGGTATGTTGTGGAGGGTTCCCAATGCTGTCTTGTGATTGCCTTGCTTGTTGAAAAAGGTTTCGTCCATGCCCGTATTTCCTGCATCATCTCCATCATTATTTGCTTGTTGATGGCAATCTGTTTGGAAATAGACCCCAACATGGATAGAACGCTAAGTTCTTCCGTATTCCTATTAGATCGAGTGATCGTCATTGGAAGCGCTTGTCCGAGGAACGGTGGCTCTGATACCAGATTGTTACGATCCTTCCTCGGCTATAGGCTCTGATACCAGATTGATACGAACCCTCTTTTGGTGCTATGGCTCTGATTCAAGATTAATACGATCTTGCACGGAACTTTGAGATCAGATCCCGAAATATCCCGCCGTTGGATCGCTGTGAAATTTTGATATGTTGTAGGCCCGGAAAAGAGCTTTCCAACGGATCTAGTTTCAGGCGAATCGGAGATGGGGATCTCGAAATATCGTTCGATTAGTGGACGAACGTCAGGATACTCTGTTTTTGGATTCCGTGGATGAAGGCACGAAATCCTGGGTAATGGTGGATTGTGGAGGGCCGGTGTTGATGGGGTGGCACCGGTGTAAAAGTGATGGTGGAAGGGTTATGGATGATGGAAAGGTTAGGGATAGCGATGGATAAATTGGAAGAAGGGGGAGAAGAGGGCCACTCCTAAGGGACTAGGGTGATTGGCCTGTCGAGGGAGATTAGAAGCGGCGTCGCCGGGGAGATTGAGGGAACGGGAGCGAAGAAGATGAAGGAGGCAAGGCAAACTCAATTCTCAATAATCAATAATAATTTTGGTTGCCCTACACATACTTTTATAGGCTAACCAACAACTCAATCTTATCCTAAAACACAATCTTATCCTAAAACTCAATCTTATCCTAAAACACAATCTTATCCTAAAACTCAATCTTATCCTAAAACACAATCTTATCCTAAAACTCAATCTTATCCTAAAACTCAATCCAAACTCGAGACGATGTCGGTGAAGTCCGAATCGTATCAATCCACCACGCTTCCGCAACCTTGTCCTCAAGGTTTGAAATTTGGGAAGCGATCCATGATGTCTGCCTCTAGCTCCCATGTAGACTCGTCAGTAGGTTTGCCCAACCACTCAATCAGCACTTCAGTCTCTAATCTGGATCCTTGGCGTCTTCTCCTACGACTTAGGACTCGAACCGGCTCAGTGGAGCCATCTTCCTCCATTGGTTCGGGTAAGGTCGAACCCACTACATGGTTAGGCCCGATCTGGGCCTTCAATGCCGAGACATGGAAGACGGGATGTATCCTGGTTCCTTCAGGTAGGTCCAATCGGTAAGCTACTGGACCGATTCGTTGTAGCACTCGGTACGGACCATAGTACTTGTATCCCAACTTTTGGTTCAAAATTGGCCTCAATGTGGATTGTCGATACGGTTGAGCTCGAACGAACACCAATTGATCAACCTCAAATTCTCGCTCACGTCTGCCTTTGTCATGCGTTTGCTTCATGCGGTTTTGTGCTGTGGCTAGGTGAGTCTTGAGCCGTCTCAATGTTTCATCTCGATCAGCAAGCTCCAAGTCAAGCTCAGTCCTATCCGTCGCCGCGAGTCTATCGTAGGCACGCAAGACAGGGGGAGTGCGCCCATAAACCGCCTCAAATGGGGTCATGCCAATGCTTGAGTGATGAGCGGTATTGTATGACCACTCAGCCCAGGGAAGAAATTTGACCCAATCCTTTGGTCGATCCGCCACAAAGCATCGCAAGTATTGCTCTAGTCCACGATTCACCACCTCGGTTTGGCCATCCGTCTCGGGGTGATAAGCTGAACTAAGATTGATTTGAGTCCCTTGCAATCTGAAGAACTCGGACCAAAACTCACTTATGAAGATGCGATCCCGGTCTGACACGATCGTCCTAGGCATCCCATGCAAGCGTGCCACTTCCCGAACAAAAATTTCAGCAACCCTTTTTGCTGAAAACGGGTGAGACAATGTTATGAAATGTGCATACTTGCTCAATCTATCCACCACAACAAACACCACCGATTGTCCTCGAACTTCCGGCAGCCCCTCGATGAAGTCCATGGAGATATCCTCCCAAATACGCTCTGGTATCGGTAGTGGTTGCAATAGCCCGCTAGGCTTGAGTGCCTCTGATTTGGTTCGTTGGCAGATTTGACATTCACGCACATACTTCTTCACGTCCGTCTTCATCCCAGTCCAAGTACAGTTTTGGGCCAGCCGCTTGTAAGTACGTAATACCCCTTCATGACCTGCTATAGGAGTATCATGGAAGTGTGCCATCAATAGCCTCCGTAGCTCTTCGTTTTGGGGTACCTTGATTCGCCCGTGCTCTAGTACTAACTCATTGCGCTCCTCGTGCTCGGGGTTGCTTGAGGGGTTCTCTCTCAACTCCTCCATGAGTCGGACCAGATCACTATCCTCTGCACTGGCTCTCCGTAGATCTGAAAAGAAAGGAAAAGTGGGTACCGAGAAAGAAGCGAGCTCCCTTTCTTTTGAAAGTTCAAGCAGCAGTTTACTTCCATCCAACAACACTCTCTGATCATCTCTCCAAAAGGTCAATGTGAGGCTTATAAAATCAAAGGTCACGGGCCCCAAGCTCCGAAGCCATTGGGTCCCTAAAACAATATCGGCACCTTGCAAGGCCAATGGATAAAGATCCAAGGTGAAAGTTTGGCCTTGCACCTTCAATTCTGCACCTCCACAAATAGAATCTGCTCGCAAAGTGGTGCCATCTCCAATAGTCACATCGAACCCTTCCGTGGGTTCCGACTCGAGCCCAATCTTCCTAGGGAGCCTCTTGTCAATGAAGTTGTGGGTGGACCCGGTGTCAATCAAGATTCTCACTGTGGTCTTCTTGACTACTCCGTTCACCCGCAATGTCTTTGGCGCAGCTGTCCCCGAATAGGCGTGGAGGGAGATTTTGGCCATCGTGTCCTCCGCGTGATGTTGCTCCTCAACTTCTTCTCCTCGATGTCCAGCCACATCTGCACTTTCAGCTGCCATGGGTGGAAGATCGTGGCCTTCTCCTTTGAGTGGTAGCTTGGCAGGGAGCTGCAACGTCATCGCTGGTGATGAAGCTGTCGTGGTCGACTGTCGATTGACCGAGGAGAATGGTAGAAGATCGCTGGAGGCCATATGCGATTTCTTCTTAGTTGCCGACTCACTATGGTTGCAAAGGGAGCTAGTGAAAGGCGGCCCAAGTGTCGCAATTCGCGATTTCGGATCATCTCCTTCACCACTGATGAGGATTCCTGATGAGGGATATCCAGCGACCAGGTGTGGGGTAGCCAGCACTTCGCGGTTTGTCGACGAGGTCTCCGGTGCATGGGAAGATGTGGAGGTTCCGAGGGCTGCTACAATGGTTGAGGATCTCATTGTAGCCGGTGGCAGTTCGTTGCGGCTGACCATGGGTCGAGGTGTAGAATCTCGATCTTGCCGGATAGCCGAACTTTCCCCTATTTTTGTGATGAACGGGGAGGCCGTGGAGGATGTTGGGTATGTTGTGGAGGGTTCCCAATGCTGTCTTGTGATTGCCTTGCTTGTTGAAAAAGGTTTCGTCCATGCCCGTATTTCCTGCATCATCTCCATCATTATTTGCTTGTTGATGGCAATCTGTTTGGAAATAGACCCCAACATGGATAGAACGCTAGGTTCTTCCGTATTCCTATTAGATCGAGTGATCGTCATTGGAAGCGCTTGTCCGAGGAACGGTGGCTCTGATACCAGATTGTTACGATCCTTCCTCGGCTATAGGCTCTGATACCAGATTGATACGAACCCTCTTTTGGTGCTATGGCTCTGATTCAAGATTAATACGATCTTGCACGGAACTTTGAGATCAGATCCCGAAATATCCCGCCGTTGGATCGCTGTGAAATTTTGATATGTTGTAGGCCCGGAAAAGAGCTTTCCAACGGATCTAGTTTCAGGTGAATCGGAGATGGGGATCTCGAAATATCGTTCGATTAGTGGACGAACGTCAGGATACTCTGTTTTTGGATTCCGTGGATGAAGGCACGAAATCCTGGGTAATGGTGGATTGTGGAGGGCCGGTGTTGATGGGGTGGCACCGGTGTAAAAGTGATGGTGGAAGGGTTATGGATGATGGAAAGGTTAGGGATAGCGATGGATAAATTGGAAGAAGGGGGAGAAGAGGGCCACTCCTAAGGGACTAGGGTGATTGGCCTGTCGAGGGAGATTAGAAGCGGCGTCGCCGGGGAGATTGAGGGAACGGGAGCGAAGAAGATGAAGGAGGCAAGGCAAACTCAATTCTCAATAATCAATAATAATTTTGGTTGCCCTACACATACTTTTATAGGCTAACCAACAACTCAATCTTATCCTAAAACACAATCTTATCCTAAAACTCAATCTTATCCTAAAACACAATCTTATCCTAAAACTCAATCTTATCCTAAAACTCAATCCAAACTCGAGACGATGTCGGTGAAGTCCGAATCGTATCAATCCACCACGCTTCCGCAACCTTGTCCTCAAGGTTTGAAATTTGGGAAGCGATCCATGATGTCTGCCTCTAGCTCCCATGTAGACTCGTCAGTAGGTTTGCCCAACCACTCAATCAGCACTTCAGTCTCTAATCTGGATCCTTGGCGTCTTCTCCTACGACTTAGGACTCGAACCGGCTCAGTGGAGCCATCTTCCTCCATTGGTTCGGGTAAGGTCGAACCCACTACATGGTTAGGCCCGATCTGGGCCTTCAATGCCGAGACATGGAAGACGGGATGTATCCTGGTTCCTTCAGGTAGGTCCAATCGGTAAGCTACTGGACCGATTCGTTGTAGCACTCGGTACGGACCATAGTACTTGTATCCCAACTTTTGGTTCAAAATTGGCCTCAATGTGGATTGTCGATACGGTTGAGCTCGAACGAACACCAATTGATCAACCTCAAATTCTCGCTCACGTCTGCCTTTGTCATGCGTTTGCTTCATGCGGTTTTGTGCTGTGGCTAGGTGAGTCTTGAGCCGTCTCAATGTTTCATCTCGATCAGCAAGCTCCAAGTCAAGCTCAGTCCTATCCGTCGCCGCGAGTCTATCGTAGGCACGCAAGACAGGGGGAGTGCGCCCATAAACCGCCTCAAATGGGGTCATGCCAATGCTTGAGTGATGAGCGGTATTGTATGACCACTCAGCCCAGGGAAGAAATTTGACCCAATCCTTTGGTCGATCCGCCACAAAGCATCGCAAGTATTGCTCTAGTCCACGATTCACCACCTCGGTTTGGCCATCCGTCTCGGGGTGATAAGCTGAACTAAGATTGATTTGAGTCCCTTGCAATCTGAAGAACTCGGACCAAAACTCACTTATGAAGATGCGATCCCGGTCTGACACGATCGTCCTAGGCATCCCATGCAAGCGTGCCACTTCCCGAACAAAAATTTCAGCAACCCTTTTTGCTGAAAACGGGTGAGACAATGTTATGAAATGTGCATACTTGCTCAATCTATCCACCACAACAAACACCACCGATTGTCCTCGAACTTCCGGCAGCCCCTCGATGAAGTCCATGGAGATATCCTCCCAAATACGCTCTGGTATCGGTAGTGGTTGCAATAGCCCGCTAGGCTTGAGTGCCTCTGATTTGGTTCGTTGGCAGATTTGACATTCACGCACATACTTCTTCACGTCCGTCTTCATCCCAGTCCAAGTACAGTTTTGGGCCAGCCGCTTGTAAGTACGTAATACCCCTTCATGACCTGCTATAGGAGTATCATGGAAGTGTGCCATCAATAGCCTCCGTAGCTCTTCGTTTTGGGGTACCTTGATTCGCCCGTGCTCTAGTACTAACTCATTGCGCTCCTCGTGCTCGGGGTTGCTTGAGGGGTTCTCTCTCAACTCCTCCATGAGTCGGACCAGATCACTATCCTCTGCACTGGCTCTCCGTAGATCTGAAAAGAAAGGAAAAGTGGGTACCGAGAAAGAAGCGAGCTCCCTTTCTTTTGAAAGTTCAAGCAGCAGTTTACTTCCATCCAACAACACTCTCTGATCATCTCTCCAAAAGGTCAATGTGAGGCTTATAAAATCAAAGGTCACGGGCCCCAAGCTCCGAAGCCATTGGGTCCCTAAAACAATATCGGCACCTTGCAAGGCCAATGGATAAAGATCCAAGGTGAAAGTTTGGCCTTGCACCTTCAATTCTGCACCTCCACAAATAGAATCTGCTCGCAAAGTGGTGCCATCTCCAATAGTCACATCGAACCCTTCCGTGGGTTCCGACTCGAGCCCAATCTTCCTAGGGAGCCTCTTGTCAATGAAGTTGTGGGTGGACCCGGTGTCAATCAAGATTCTCACTGTGGTCTTCTTGACTACTCCGTTCACCCGCAATGTCTTTGGCGCAGCTGTCCCCGAATAGGCGTGGAGGGAGATTTTGGCCATCGTGTCCTCCATCATTATTTGCTTGTTGATGGCAATCTGTTTGGAAATAGACCCCAACATGGATAGAACGCTAGGTTCTTCCGTATTCCTATTAGATCGAGTGATCGTCATTGGAAGCGCTTGTCCGAGGAACGGTGGCTCTGATACCAGATTGTTACGATCCTTCCTCGGCTATAGGCTCTGATACCAGATTGATACGAACCCTCTTTTGGTGCTATGGCTCTGATTCAAGATTAATACGATCTTGCACGGAACTTTGAGATCAGATCCCGAAATATCCCGCCGTTGGATCGCTGTGAAATTTTGATATGTTGTAGGCCCGGAAAAGAGCTTTCCAACGGATCTAGTTTCAGGCGAATCGGAGATGGGGATCTCGAAATATCGTTCGATTAGTGGACGAACGTCAGGATACTCTGTTTTTGGATTCCGTGGATGAAGGCACGAAATCCTGGGTAATGGTGGATTGTGGAGGGCCGGTGTTGATGGGGTGGCACCGGTGTAAAAGTGATGGTGGAAGGGTTATGGATGATGGAAAGGTTAGGGATAGCGATGGATAAATTGGAAGAAGGGGGAGAAGAGGGCCACTCCTAAGGGACTAGGGTGATTGGCCTGTCGAGGGAGATTAGAAGCGGCGTCGCCGGGGAGATTGAGGGAACGGGAGCGAAGAAGATGAAGGAGGCAAGGCAAACTCAATTCTCAATAATCAATAATAATTTTGGTTGCCCTACACATACTTTTATAGGCTAACCAACAACTCAATCTTATCCTAAAACACAATCTTATCCTAAAACTCAATCTTATCCTAAAACACAATCTTATCCTAAAACTCAATCTTATCCTAAAACTCAATCCAAACTCGAGACGATGTCGGTGAAGTCCGAATCGTATCACACGCCCACGCGGCCGCACGGCACGCGCGACGCACGCGACCAGTCGGGCGGGGCCCGTCACGCACGGATACTCTCCTGTGCACATATAATCATGACATCATCAAATAAAACCTGCTAACCTATCCATGATCATATAATCCATCACCAAATAAATCATACTCTTAACCAAATAAACCTGTTAACATATGAATATCAAAGTCCATAATAATATACACTAGACCGCTACATAATCTGGTAGGACCCACACAGGCCACAACAAACGATCAAGATACAACTAAAATAACTAATACAAGAGTACACTATGATTCGACCTATATTATACAAATCATCGTCTGATACAATAAGGTACAAATATAACAAACAACGATACAACTCAATGTCTGGTTAAACTATCTTCTATACCGTCTCGCATCAATAGCTCACCTCATCATCACTCTAAAATATCTTCCCAAGATATCTCAGGTCGCTATCACGTACTACAAATCTGAGGGGTTAGAAAAGAAATAAAGAGAGTCATGAGCAAAAGGCTCAGTGAATAGACCTTACCCCGAATCAGTGATGCCAAACAGAGAGTAAATCATGTACTGGATAATATGAATCAGAAAGAGTATCATATCATGAATGAGTATATGAATGTATCCTCAATAATATATAAATGAAAAGTAGATAACATGTCATAACTGATAAAAATATATAATCCTCGACCATGAGTAAACAAATCTCCATGTCATACTATCATCATAACTCTCCCTCAAATATGACACATGATGCATGCCGACCATGACCATGCTATGATATCAAATGCAACCATATATGATGCATATTGACCACTCGATAATCAGGTATGTCAGATAATAATGAAATCATATGCATTTCTCAACATCACGATCATCACCGACATCTCGGTATAATATCATCATACTAGACCACTGTGCACAGTCAATACCCGGTACCCGGTCTCAACATCATATCCAAAGGCTCAGAGTATACTCCGCCACCCGCAAGAGTATCTCTAATATAACCATACCCCGCCACCCGCTAGGGTATCAACATCCATCCAGACCGGGCACCCACATAGTTGATAGAAACCTCGTGAGGATAACTCACCACATATGCCCTGGCGAACGGCATGTGTCCAAATGTCTGCTGCGCACACAGACTAACGAACTCAGACGTAAGGCCAACAGGATCGCGACTATGTCGAGCAATCAGTCATCTCCAAGCACGCCCTAACCCTCGCGCCCACTCGGGTATCCTCACGCTTTCTATCAACTATCCTATCAATCACATTTCATGCTTTCCTTCTAAATGACAGATCATATGCATATATCCAGTACGATAACAAGTCAATGCATAACATGAATTTAGGTGGAATAGGAATCAAGAGAAAAATGATGCAATGTAGTCTCCAACTATATAGTCAACACATGCATACTCATGCTAATCTATTATATGCATACCCATGCTACAGATCAACTAGACATAACCTCACCACAGTATAATCATATCTCATCATCTCTATTTATCATCATCATACTCATATCCAAGATCAGCCTAATTATATGCATGATAAAAATATGCTCGACTGTAATCATCTCTAGATAAAATCATATAATCATGCTGGAGGCCAAAACATGCATGTACATAATATATAATATATCCTAATTTGAGAAGGGGATCTAGGGGATAAGACTACTCACACTGATCAGAAGATACAAACCACGTATCCCTTACATCCGCCCATCAACCGTGTGACACTTCTCGCTAGCAAGGACAACGGGGTCTCAAATAAGGGGTTCGGGATCTGAAAATGTTTAAGTAACATAAAGTTAGTTGTTTATCCCATTATAATCCGTTCGAGTAAAATATGATGATTTATTAGATTTTAGAATTTCTACTTATTTTTATGATTGGCTAGATTTTAATTATAAATAAAATATAAATATAGATAAAAACCTAATTATAATTAAATTAGAGATGTAGTGGCGGCGTCGGGGCCCGCCGGGGCCCACCGCGGCCAGCTAGCCGCAACCGGTTGGCTGCGGTAGTGGCCGCAGGCGCGTGGCCCCCCACCAAGCTGCATGAGCAGCTGGCATGGGCACGAGGCTGGCCACAGTGTGGCCGGTCGCGTCGTGCCCATGAAATTTTGTTTTTTTTTTTTATTGTTATTATTATTTTTTTTTTTGGATTGGGTTGTTACAACTACTTTGGTCCGTTTCGGGTGTTGGAGTGTATTGGTCTGGTTGCATATTATTTGGAGCTGCCGGAGGAGTCGAGAGTGCATTCTGTCTTTCATGTTTCATTACTGAGGGAGAGGATTGGAGATCACGAGGTCGTTGGATCGGTTCTACCGGAGCCATTGGAGGAGATAGTGATCGTAGAGCCAGTTCGAGTACTTGCTATACGCCAACGATGACATGGGACCAGATGGGAGTTGAAGACTAATATCTTGGAGCGTTTCCCCAACTTTTCACCTTAAGGGCAAGGTGGGGGAAGCGTAGTGGGCTAATACGCTTAGTTATGATATTTTCTTCTTTGCATTAGGTGTTTATTTTCATTAAAATAAAATTCCTGTAAGTCACGTTCGAACGCAGGAGGGGTCGCATTCGAACGCTCTTGTTAACGCCTGCATCAGGTTCGTAAATATACAGAACACATATTGTGTGTTAGAACACGGTCGGGCGAGTTCAAACGCTCGCGTTCGAACGCTTGTATCATGTTCGCACATCCAGAGATGGAGCTTTTTGAGTGCATTCGAATACGATCGGGTGCGTTCGAACGTGATCGACGGAAAAGTTTTAGAACTAGGGTTTCATATTGGTTTAGGACTTGTTGGCTAGCCTCTATAAATATGTGGATGGCATCCAACTTCATTATGCTATTTGATTGTTGATTTCTTAACTCCTATCTTCTCTCTAGACTTCTCCCTCCTCCCTCTTCACCATCCTTCCACCTCTACAATTGGCAAGATTTCTTCTAACATCTAATCTCCCTCGATTGTTGAGCCACCCCTGTTCTTTGGGATCTCGACCACTTCATTCCCTTTGTCTACTTCCCTTAATCACATCCTCAATCCACCCTAATCTCCATACCTATCCATAACCCTAACATCCACTCCATCCGTCACTACCACCATCACCCACGTTATTTCGTGTTTTCGTCCCAGTTGTAGTTTGAATATGCGAATGGCGTAAATATGAAAGTTGTATATCAGAAAGTTATGGATCTAACCCAGTCAGTTTCTTAATTGTCTGACTACCAGAGAATATCTGACAAATATTTTTCCACGGTTGCGCGGACTAATTCTTGTGATACATTCAGATCTTAAAGGAATCTTAGCGTAGCCTATCTTTGGTTCCAGATCTTAACAAGTGGTATCAGAGCCCATTACGTTCAAGCCATGTTTGGGTCTCTTTCTGAACAAATGGCTATCAACAACTAGATGATAATGGAGATAATGCGGGAATTACGTGCGACAAGGGAAGCCATGCCAAATGGGAATGCACCATCGACCCCACAACGCGAGTCCACCCCCATGAACTCGCTGCCACCGGTTCAGAATTTGCACCCACAAGAGCCTTTGCTGCCACCACCCTATGGGCAGAGACAAGCAAGGATGATTCCACCAGGCCCAATTGCAAGTGAGCCCATCCGACGAGTGAACCACTATGGAGATCGCCTTGGAGATCTAGATCTATGGGCTAGGCAATGCGAACCAGAACCACATCAAGTTAATCAAAATCGAAGGAGGGATCATCAATCATTCATGGTGCATCCTCCTCTAGTTAGACAAGGACTTGGATATTATCCGAATCGAGACAATGGTATCCGTGGGCAAATCGTGCGTCTCGAATTCCCCAAGTTCAAAGGTGACGATCCGATCGATTGGCTGTATAGGGTAGAACGATTCCTCGCATACTAGGGTACAGTAGAAGAATATAAGGTGATGCTTGCGAGCTTCCACCTTGAAGATGTGGTACTTCACTGGTTTCGAGCAGCCAATGCCAATGAGACGATTAAAACTTTGGCTGACTTTTGCGCTGATATCACGCGGCGATTTGGAGCATCGAGGTATGAAGCCGCAATCCAACTCAACAAACCATAGCGGTAGGAAATGTAACCGGTGTACCAAGAATCGCTGCTGCAATAGAGCCTTCTCGAGCACCCCTGAAGCCCTCCCAAGATGTGAAGTACGCACCTAGAGGTTCAGGATGAGCACTCACACCTGCTCAAGTGGAGGAACGAAGAGCCAAAAGCCTATGTTTTCGTTGTGATGAGAAGTTTGTACCCGGGCATCGCTGCGCTAAATAGACAGGATCGGTGATGCTAATCAACGGATTGGAGGAGGCTGAGAATGAGATTTATACGATCTCCCCTTAGGCTAAGGTTCGATCCCTTCCAATTCTTTGATCTGGACTAGATCTGGCATAGAACTTTGTAATAAGATCCCGAAAGATGCTGCCGTCGGATCGATGTGAAATTTGGATATATTGTTGCCCTAGAAAATAGCTTTCCAACAAATCAAGTTTCTGACGAATCGGATGTGGGGATCTCAAGATATCCTCCGATTAGTGGATGAACATCAGGGTGATCTAATCATGATCCGTGGATGGAGGCACAAAATCCTAGGTGATGGTGGATGGAGGCGAACCAACGTTAATGGGGTGGCACTGGTGAAAATTGGTGGTGAAAAGGTGAAGATTGATGGAAGGGTTAGGGTAAGCGTTGGATAGATTGGAAGAAGGGAGAGGAGAGGGCCGCACCTAAGGGTCTAGGGTGATTGGCCGGTCGAAAGAGGTTAGAAGCAGCGTCGCCGGGGATTAAGAGAACGAGAGCGAAGAAGACGAAGGAGGCAAGGCAAAACTCAATTCTTCAATAATGACTCTCTGGTTGCCATCCACATCCATTTAGAGGCTAACCAAATAATTCAAAATTAACCCTAAATAATACAATTTCGCTGACCGTGTTCGAACGCGCCCAACCATGTTTGAACGCACTGAGTTCACTCTTCTCTGGATTTGCGAACGCGATGCAGTTGTTCACAGCGTGTTCGAACGCATAATGCACACTCTCACAACCGCGTTCGAACGCACTCCACCCGCGTTCGAACGCAACTTATAGAAAACTTATTTGCCCAGCCACTCAATCGGCACTTCAGTCTCCAATCTGGATCCATGGCGTCTTCTCCTGCAGCCTAAGACTTGGACCGGTTCAGTGGGGCCATCTTCCTCCATTGGTTCGAGTAAAGCTGAACCCACTACATGGTTAGGCCCGATCTGGGCCTTTAATGCCGATACATGGAAAACCGGATGTATCCTAGTTCCTTCAGGTAGGTCCAACCGATAAGCTACTAGACCGATTCGTTGTAGCACTCGGTATGGACCCTACTTGTAACCCAACTTTTGGTTCAAAATTAGCCTCGATGTGGATTGCCGGTACGGTTGAGCTCGAACGAACACCCATTGAACCACCTCAAATTCTTGCTCACGCCAGCCTTTGTCATGAGTTTGCTTCATGCGGTTTTGGATTGTTGATAGGTAAATCTTGAGCCGTCTCAATGTTTCATCTCGATCGACAAGTTCCAAGATTGGGTTGTTGATAGGTTCTATCTCCCTCCGCGAGTCTATCGTAGGTACGCAAGATCGGGGGAGTGCGCCCATAAACCACCTCAAAGGGGTTCATGCCAATGCTAGAGTGATGAGCGGTATTGTATGACCACTCGGCCCATGGAAGGAATTTGACCCAATCCTTTGGTCGGCCCACGAGAAAGCATTGCAAGTATTGTTCAAGTCTGCGATTCACCACCACGGTTTGTCCATCCATCTCGGGGTGATAAGCTGAACGAAGGTTGATTTGAGTCCCTTGCAATCTGAAGAACTCTGACCAAAACTCACTAATGAAGATGCGATCCCGGTCTGACACGATCGACCTAGGCATCCCATGCAAGAACGTCACTTCCCGAACAAAAATTTCAACAACCTTTTTCGCTGAAAACGGGTGAGACAATGCTATGAAATGAGCACAATGATGTCGTGTTCTTGCACTCAAATACCAACCCGGTGACACAAGCTCTCCGTCTTAAGCTTCATGCCATCTCCAATAGCAACGTTAAACCCCATGGTCAGTTCGGTATCCAAAACCAATCTGCTCACTAACCTCTCGTCTAGAAAGTCGTGTGTACTCCCGGAATCGATGAAGATGTCCACACAATGCTTTCTAACAAGTTCGTCTACTCGTAACGTCCTCGGCGCAGAAGTACTCGAATATACATGCATCGATATTTTAGCTTGGATATCTTCCTCCGCACCCTCCTTAATGGCCTCCTTATGGAACTCCTCTGAACACTCATCAACAACCTCATCATCATCCTCAAGATCGTTGATGAGCATCACACTCCTAATCGGTTTGGAACACCGATAACCGGGGGTGAAACGTTCATCGCATTGAAAGCAAAGGCCCTTCGCTCTTCGTCCCTCCACTTGGGCAGGTGTGAGAGTTCAAATGAGGGGTCTTGTGCCTCCTCTAACATCGGGAGAAGGTCTCAAAAGTGGTCGTGGTCTAGTACTAGCAACCGCTATCTTTGAACCTGCAAAATTTCTAGCCGGTGTTCTAGGCGCAAACCGCCCATCTCGGTTGCCCCAACTTGTTTTTGCTGCCACCTTGAGACTTATGTTTTTGCTCTATCCTCACGGCCTTCTCAAAGGCTTCTTCAAGAGTGGTAGGACAAAGAGCACGAACATCCGCCCTATATCTCATCCTGCAGCGCTGAAATGAATATGCTCATCAATGTCTATTCGGGCCAAGGTGGCTCACAACGACTACTAACTCTTTTAAATTTAGCTTGATACTCCAGAACGGTCGTCTTCTAAACCATCTTATTTAAAGTGGCAGCAAAATCTTTATATGCCGCTGTCCTAAATCTGCGTGTAATCCTCCTACGAAAGTCAACCCTATCGGTAAATCCACCACGAATAATCGATCAATACCAATGCAATATCATTCCTTGGAGGTGAAAGCCTGCCATCTAGACTTTTGTGTTCTCCGCTATCCTTCGACATCGAAGTATTGCTCAACTTGAAACACCCAATCTGTTGAATCACCGCCTTGGAATTTTGGAAAGTCCAAGTGCGAGGTTCTCCCCTGAATAGTATTGTCGGTTCGCGGATGATCCTTAGTTCAGATCTAAACCTTTGTGCATGTTGATCCCCTTCTCTAAATCCTCGAGCACATTCATCACCATCTCCGAAGGGATCAACCTCATTCTCAAAGTGCCAATCCTCCTCATCGACGAGGCGCACTAGTGCTGCACACCTCTCGGGTTCCACCACTGCCGATCTTGGGTTTTGTAATGGAGGTGGGGGATGATCTGTAGGCATAGGTAAAAATAGATCATTGACACTAACATGTCGCACCTGGACCTGTGGGGTATCAGTTCAGTGTGGTCCCACTACTGGTCCTTTTTGAGGCACCGATCGTCGTCGAGGAGATGACGAAGCTGTTTGGTTCATGACATATTCTTTTAAAGCATTTCGCATTCGAACGCACATTTCGTTTTCTCTGTATTTACGAACCTGATGCAGGCGTTCACAAAGACGTTCGAACGTGCCTCCAATTGTGTTCGAATGTGACCTATAGAAAATTTATTTTAATAAAAATAAATAACTAATGCAATAAGAAAAGACCCTAACTAAATATATTAGGTGCGTTCGAACATACTTGCAAACTCCTGTATTCGGTTCACAAAAACAGAGAACGCAAAATGTGCGTTCAAACGCGATCGGCTGCGTCGAACACCTGCATCAGGTTCGCATCAACAGAGGACGCGTTTTGTGCGTTAGAAAACATTCGACCTCGTTCGAACGTGGTCGGCAAAATTCCACTGCTTTTAGGGTTAATAATTACCATTTTTGAATTGTTTTGTTAGCCTCTACAGATGTGGATGGCAACCAAGGAGTCATTATTAAATGAATTGAGTTTTGCCCTAGTCTTCTTCTTTTTCTTTTTCTTCTCTCTTGTTCTCTCGTTCTCTCATTCCCCGGCACCGCTGCTTCTAGCCTCCCTCAACCGGCCACTCACCCTAGTCCCTTAGGGAAGGCCACTCCTCACCTAGGATCTCGTGCCTCCATCTACAGATCCATAGACGGACTCCCTGGTGTTCGTCTATTTCTTGGACGATATCTCAAGATCCATCCGTCCGATTTTTCTAAAATTAGATTTGCTAGAAAGCGCTTTTCTAGGACTAGAACATATAAAATTTTTATGTTGATCCGACGGCTGTATCTTCCGAGATCTATTTCTAAAGTTTTGTGCTGGATCTTGTTCAGATCTAAAAACGGGATAGATCAAACATTATCCCAAGGGGAGATCGTATCATAGAGTTGTAATTAGTTAGGCCTAGAGCCTAATCCTTGATTTATGCATTAGGATTGGTTGGTGTCGAGTGGACCCAAGCCAAAAAGGCTAGGTCGACCAAGTTGAGTTAGGTTAGGTAGCCGCCAAACCTATTATGGTGTGCACTTAATTGTAATGGATTTGGAATTGGTTGATTAGGTTGAGTTGGTTGACCCAAGCTAGCCTAATTGGGTCAGTCCAATTGATTAGGGACAATATGATATACTTAGTTAGGATCTTTTCTTATTACATTAGTTATTTATTTTCATTAAAATAAAATTCCTGTAGGTCGCGTTCGAACGTAGGAGGAGTCGCATTCGAACGCGTTTGTAAACGCCTGCATCAGGTTCGCGTATAGAGAACGCATATTGTGCGTTCGAACATAGTCGGGCGACTTTGAATGTCCGCGTTCGAACGCCTGCATCGCATTCCCACATCCAGAGATGGAGCTTTTTGAGTGAGTGCCCGAGGGTTTCATAATGTTTTAGGACTTGTTGGCTAGCCTATATAAATATGTGGATGGTAGCCAACTTTATTATGCTATTAGATTGTTGATTTTTTGCATCCTATCTTCTCTCTAGACTTCTCCCTCCTCCCTCTTCACCATCCTTCCACCTCTATAGTTGGTATGGTTTCTTCTAACTTCTAATCTCCCTCGATTGTCGAGCCACCGCTCTTCTTTGGAATCTCGACCACTTCGTTCCCTTTATCTATATCCCTTAACCACATCCACCATCCACTTTCATCTCCATACCCATCCATAACCCTAACATCCACTCCACCCGTCACAATTTGAATCTGTGAAGGGCATAAATATAAAAGTTGTAGATCAGGAAGTTATAAATCTAATCAATATAGTTTTGTAATTTTTTGACTAAGGTATAATATTTGACGAATATTTTTCCACGGTTGCATGGACTAATTCCTATACTTCATCAGATGTTGAAGGAATCGTTCCATAGCCAATCTTTTGGTACAAGAACCCATTAATTTGGTATCAGAGCTAGGCAAACCTCAGACCTCTATTAATGTTTGAAATAAGGAAGATGACATCAACAAGGAGACCTATAGAGAGCACGCCGACAAGGAAAGACTCAATCTATGATGACCCTAACCATGAGGCTGATTCCTTTGGAGCGACCATAATAGGACCGAGTCAACCGACATCTATGAGTGTGACTATGGGCTTGGCGGATGAACTTAGGAGCATGTTCCAAACATTGTTGCATAGAGTTGACGCAATTCAAAAGGATCACAATGATTTCAAGGAATATGTCGTGAATTGATTGGGTTTGTCATCTCCTCGATGACGATCGGAGCTTCAAGAAGGACCAGCGGTGGGACCTCGTCGAACCGATACACCATAGGTCCAAGTGCGTCATGTGAGTGTCCATGATCCCCTATTACCTATGCCTACACATCGTCCCCCACCTCCGTTACAAAACCCAAGACCGATGGTGGTAGAACCCAAGAGGTGTGCAGCACCGGTGCGCTTCGTCAATGAGGAGGATTGGCACTTTGAAGATGACGTGGATCCCTTTGGAGATGGTGATAGATGTGCTCGAGGATTTAGAGAAGGTGATTAGACCTGAACCAAGGATCTTTTGCGAACCCAACAACGCTATTCGGGGGAGAACTGCATGCTTGGACTTTCCAAAATTTCCAAGGCGGTGATCCAACGGATTGGTTATTTCAAGTTGAATAATATTTTTATTATCAAGGTACAGCGGAAGATGCAAAGGTCCAAATGGCAAACTTTCACCTCCAAGGAACGGCATTGCATTAGTATAGATCGGTTATTCGTGGGACAGCAGCATATAAAAATTTTGCTACCACATTAAGCAAGATGTTTCAAAGGATGACCGTATTGGAATACCAAGTTGAATTTGAAAGAGTTAGTAGTCATTTTGAGCCACCTTGGCCCGAACCGACATTGATGAGAACATTTATTTTAGGGCTGCGAGAGGAGAAACTAGTGGATGTTCATGCTCTATGTTCTACTACTCTTGAGGAGGCCTTTAAGAAGGCTGTATGGATGGAACAAAAGCATAAGGTTCTCAAGATGGCAGCGAAAACCAATTAGGGCAATTGAGATGGGCAATTTGCACCTAGAACGCCGTATGGAAATTCTACGGGTTCAAAAGCAGCGGCTGCAAGCACTAGACCATGACCACTTTGAGACATTCTTCTGATGTTAGAGTAGGCACAAGATCCCCCGTTCAAACTCACACACCTGCTCAGGTGGAGGAGCGAAGAGCGAAGGGCCTTTGCTTTCGATGTGATGAGCATTTTACCCCCAGTCATCGGTGTTCTAAACCGATCGGGAGTGTGATGCTTATCGACAATCTTGAGTAGTATGATGAGGTTGTTGATGATGGAGAGTGTCTAGAGGAGGCCGTTGAGGAGGGCGTGGATTAAGATATCTAAGTTGAAATATCGATGCATGCATATTTTGGTACTTTCGCACCGAGGATGTTACGGGTAGACAGACTCATTAGAAAGCATTGTGTGCACATCCTCATCGATTAAGGGAGTACACACAACTTTCTAGACGAGAGGTTAGTGAGGAGATTGGGTTAGGATGCTAAACTGACCACGGGATTTGACGTTGCTATTGGAGATGGCACAAAGCTTAGGGCAAAGGGCATGTGTCGTCGGGTCGGTATACGAGTACAAGGACATGACATCATTATGGACTTGTATCCGTTAGCGCTGTAAGGAGCAGACATTATCCTTAGTACTCAGTGGTTACAGAGTTTGGGACCCATTACATTTGATTTTCGAAGCATGTGGATGAAATTTAAACAAGGAAACAAAGATATGCGGCTTGATGGTGTTCGCTCTTCGTCAATTCCTACGATAAATCCTATGGTAGGGCTATCTTGTGTGTATGATTTGGCCTATTTTCTTCAGTTAGGGCCAGTAGGAGATGAGCCTCAAATGCGTTCAGGTACTACCATTGAATTCTCTAATTTATTAGATAATTTTTCTAGACTATTTGAGGAGCCATAAAAGTTGCCACCGAGGAGAGCGTGGACTATCGCATAGAGATTATACCCGAGGCTGCATCGACAAACGTGAGGCCATATTAGTATCCACATGTGCAAAATGAAGTTATCTCAAAGATGGTAGCCGAGATGTTGGAGCAAGGCCTCATTCAACCAAGTCATAGCTCATACTCATGCCCCGTGCTATTGGTGCGAAAAAAGGACGGGACATGGTTTTTTTGTGTTGACTATCGGGCACTAAATGGTATTACCATCAAGGACCGGTATCCCATTCTGGTTATCGAGAAGTTGCTGGGCAAGCTTGCAGGGGCGACTATATTTAGTAAGCTTGACTTGAGGGTCGGGTATTATCAAATTAGAGTTCACCGCACAAATGTACACAAAACTGCATTTCGAACTCCGAAGGGGCATTACGAGTTCCGGGTGATGCCTTTTGGTCTCACCAATACTCCAGCTACCTTTCAAACTCTCATGAATGATATGTTTTGGCCTCTCTTGAGAAGGTATATCTTGGTATTTTTGACGATATTTTGGTATATAGCAGGACTGAATTGGAGCATTGGCGGTATTTGGTGGATGTGCTGAATTTGTTGAAACAAAACCAATTGAAGATCAAGAAGTCCAAATGTTTATGGGGAGTACTAAAAGTAGAGTATTTATGCCACATCATTTCAGCGGAAGGTGTAGCGGCGGATCCTCAAGAGGTTGCATGCATGACCGCTTGGTAGGGGTGAAAACGGATCGGATAGTGCTCAGCTCATATCTGGATTCGTATTTTTAGTTCGAATACGGATTCGGATACGGATATTGGACGGATAACAAAATTTAAAACCATATCCTAACTAAATGGATTCGGATAATTTTTGGATTAAGGATCGGATCTTAAACGGATATTGATTAAATTTAAAATAATTATAATATTTTATTTAAATATAATTAACATAAAATTATTAAGAGTTTTACAACAAATAATTTTTTTGTATGTCAAATATATTAAATTAGAGAAATTAATCTCTATAAATAATATATAATGTATTATTAGTAATAATATTAATATTTACTATTTAAATAAGAAAACTAAAAACTGTAAATCATTTGAAAAATATGCGGGTAAACGGATATTCGATATCTGTATTCGAATCCGAAAAATATATCCCACCCGTATCCAAATCCGTATCTAAATTTTTTTCAAAAATTCTATCCGTATTCGAATCCGAATCCGAATCGGATAGGAATTTTTTATCCGAATCCGATCCGAGTAGGGTCGGATAGCAGGTTAGGTCAGAGTTAATCTGACCCGTTTTCACCCCTACTGCTTGGCCTATTCCTACTACCACCACCAGATTGAGAGGATTTTTGGGGCTGATCGGATATTATCATTGATTCATTGCCGGATATGGCAAGATTGCTGCTCCTTTCACTTCTTTGTTGAAGAATGACTCTTTTAGATGGACGAATGAGGGCACTTCAGCCTTCGAAAAACTGAAAACAACAATGACGACGGCACCTATTTTAGCATTACCGGATTTCACTAATGAATTCATTGTGGAATGTGATGCATCGGGTGTTGGTATAGGAGCTGTACTAATTCAAGGAGGACGTCTCATTGCCTATCTTAGCAAGGCTTTATCACAAAAATCTCAGCAATTATCGACTTACGAGAGAGAGATATTGATAATTCTGCATTCGATGACAAAGTGGAGGCCTTATTTGATTAGTAGACGATTTATTATCCAAACCGATCAAAGAAGCCTTCCAAACATTATGGGACAGCGTATACACACTCCGGCACAGCAGAAATATGTCACAAAATTGCTAGGATATGATTATGAAATCCAATTCAAGAAGGGAACGAAAAATAGAGCGGCGGATGCACTATCGTGCCAATCTGATACAGCCAAGCTTGCAGCCTATTCTTCTCCTGCCTTTCCCTTACTTGACGAGCTGAGGTATGCATGTACATCTGACCTAGATATTTTAAGATTGTTGTAGGAGATGATGGATAATCCGGAACGCCATCTAGGGTTAGAGAACCGAGGCAGTTTGCTATTGGACTGCGGATGCATTTGGGTGCCCACTAATGGTGGAGTACAGTAGAAATTATTGGAGCACTTCCACCAAACTCCAAAGGCTGGTGATGAGGGTGATTTGAGGACTTATAGGATGATATCTCAGAGTTGCATGTGGTCAGGATTGAGGCGGGATGTGAGGAGTTTTATCCGTGCTTGCGATATCTGTCAAAGGGCTAAGGCAACCACCTTGAAACCAGCCGAATTACTTTAGCCTTTACTAATACCAAACCATGTTTGGGAAGACATTTCTATGGATTTCATAGAGGGTCTTCCGTTGGTATGTGGTTATTCCATTATCTTTGTGGTGGTAGACAAATTGAGCAAGTATGCAAATTTTTCAGCATTATCACATCGGTTACATGACATGCCACGCACAATTGTCTCGGATCATGATTGTGTATTTATGAGCGAATTTTAGACTGAGTTTTTCAGATTATAAGGGACTCAATTGAACTTCAATTCGGCCTACCATCTACAGATGGACGGCCAAACCGAGATGGTTAATCAAGACATTGAGCAGTATTTGAGGTTCTTTGTTGGAGAGATGCCGAGACGGAGTTCTTACTGTGGGCGGAGTTGTCTTATAACACCGCCTACCATAGCAGCATTAGCATGACTCCGATTAAGGTGGTGTATGAACGCATGGCTCTGATGTTACGCGCTTATGATCCAGTTGCATCTAGAGACCGGACGGAGGTGGACTTAGCGTTGATGGATAGAGACGCCACATTGAGGAGGTTGCGTGCTCATCTTAAACTTGCTCAAAACCGTATCAAGTAAGTTTATGATCGTAGCCATAAAGAGCAGGAGTTCGACATCGACAGTTGGGTGTTTGTGAGAGTGCAACCGTATCAACAAGTGACCTTGCATCCGATGCGTAACCAAAAGTTAGCACATCGCTTCTTTGGTACGTTTTGGGTGTTAGAGTGTATTGGTCCGGTTGCATAT
This sequence comes from Typha angustifolia, assembly GCF_048772165.1. Classification (NCBI taxonomy): domain Eukaryota; kingdom Viridiplantae; phylum Streptophyta; class Magnoliopsida; order Poales; family Typhaceae; genus Typha; species Typha angustifolia. The sequence goes on from NC_133248.1 coordinate 5,839,842, forward strand.
CATTTGGAGCTGCTGGAGGGGTCGAGAGTACATCCTGTCTTCCATATTTTATTGCTGAGGGAGCGCATTGGAGATCATGAGATCGTTGGATCAGTTCTACCGGAGCCATTGAAGGAGATAGAGATTGTAGAGCCAATTCATGTACTTGCTACATGCCGACGACGACGATGACATGGTACCAGATTAGAGATGGAGATTTTAGTTGAGTGGCTTGGCAAGCCATCCGATGAAGCAATAGGAGTTGGAGACTGACATTTTAGAGCGTTTCCCTGACTTTTCACCTTAAGGGCAAGGTGGGGGACGCTGATACACTTAGTTAGGATCTTTCCTTATTGCATTAGTTATTTATTTTTATTAAAATAAAATTCATGTAGGTCGCGTTTGAACGCCCTTGCGAATGCCTGCATTAGGTTCACAGATATAGAGAACGTATGTTGTGCATTCAAACATGGTCGAGCGAGTTTGAATGCTCGTGTTCAAACGCCTGCATCGCGTTCGTACATACAGAGAACCTCATTTGGTGCGTTCAAACACGATCGGGTGCGTTCAAACGCGATCGGCGGGAATCCTCTAGAATTAAGGTTAAATCTTGTTTTACGACTTGTTGGCTAGCCTCTATAAATATATGGATGGTAGCCAACTTCATTATGGAATTGAATTATTGATTTCTTGCCTCCTATCGTCTCTCTAGACTCTCTCCCTCCTCCCTCTTCATCGTCCTTCTATCTCTACTGTTGGCAAGGTTTCTCCTAACTTCTAATCACCCTCATCTATTGAGTCACCCCTCTTCTTTGGGATCTTGACCACTTCGTTCCCTTCATCTATGTCCCTTAACCACATCCACCATCCACTTTAATCTCCATACCCATCCATAATCCTAACATCCACTCCACCCATCACCACCACTATTTTTGTCCCAGTTTTAGTTCGAATCTGAAAATGGCATAAATATAAAAGTTGTAGATTAGGAAGTTTCAAATATAATCCACTTAGTTTCACAATTTTCTGAGTATCATAGAATATTTGACGAATTTTCTGAGTATCGTAGAATTTTCTGAGTATCGTAGATTCCTATAGTTCATCCAGATCTTGAAGGAATCGTTTCATAGCCGATCTTTTAGTACAAAAACCCATTTGATAAGTTCTGTAACCAAAGATACGCTACGCAATGATTCTTTCAAGATCTGAATGTATTATAAGAATTAGTCTGCGCAACCGTGGAAAAATATTCGTCAGATATTCTTCGGTAGTCAGAAAATTACAAAATGAATTGCTTTAGATCCATAACTTCCTGATCGACAAGTTTTGTATTTATGCCCTTAGCAGATTCTAACTGTAACAGGGACAAAAATATAGAATAACGTGGGTGATGGTGGTGGTGACAGGTGGAGTGGATGTTAAGGTTATGGATGGGTATGGAGGTGTGGGATGATGTGAAGGCATAGGTAAAAGGGGATCATTAACACTCATATGTCGCACCTAGACTTTTGGGGTATCGGTTCAATGAGGTCCCATCGTTGGTCCTTCTTGAAACTCCTACCGTCGTTGAGGAGATGACGAACCCAATCGATTTATGACATACTCTTTAAATTTATTGTGATCCTTTTGCATGTTGTCAACTCTATGCAACAATGTTTGGAACATGCTTCTAAGTTCATCCATATTCGAACCCATGGACGTTGGTTGACTTGGTTCTGCCGTGGTCGCCCCAAAGAAATTCGCCTCATGATTAGGGTCAATTATGGATTGAGTTTTAACTTGTCGATGTGCTCTCCATAGGTCTCCTTGTTGATGTCATCTTCCTTGTTTCAACCATTAAGGGAGGTCTGAGGTTTGCCTGCTCTGATACCACTTGATAAGTTCTGTAACCAAAGATAGCCTACGCAACGATTCCTTCAAGATCTAAATGTATTATAGGAATCAGTCCACACAACCATGGGAAAATATTCGTCAGATATTCTCTGGTAGTCAGAAAATTACAAAACCAATTAGGTTAGATCCATATCTTCCAATCAACAACTTTTGTATTTACGCCATTCATAGATTCGAACTGTAGAAGGGACGAAAACATGGAATAATATGGGTGATGGTGGTGGTGACGGGTGGAGTGGATGTTAGGGTTATCGATGGGTATGGAGGTGAAGGTGGATGGTGGATGTGATTAAGGGAAGTAGACGAAGGCAACGAAGTGGTCGAGATCCCAAAGAACAAGGGTGGCTCAATAGTTAAGGGAGATTAGAAGTTAGGAGAAACCTTGCCAACTGTAGAGGTGGAAGGATGGTGAAGAGAAAGGAGGGAGAGAATCTAAAGAGAAGATATGAGGCAAGAAATCAATAATCTAATGGTATAATAAAGTTGGCTGCCATCCACATATTTATAAAGGCTAGTCAATAAGTCCTAAAATAATATGAAACCATAATTCTACCTGTCAATCGCGTTCGAACGCGTTTGATTACGTTCGAACGCACCTAAAAGCTCCATCTCTGTCTATGCGAACGCGATGCAGGCATTCAAATGCAGGCGTTCAAACTCGCCTAACCACGTTCGAATGCACAATATGCGTTCTCTGTATTTACGAACCTAATGTAAGCGTTCGCAAGGGCGTTCGAACGCGACCCCTCCTGTATTCGAATGTGACCTACAGTAATTTTATTTTAATGAAAATAAATAATTAATGCAATACGAAAAGATCCTAACTAAGTATATCGGCCCACCACGCTTTCCCCACCTTGCCCACAAGGTGAAAAGTCAGGGAAACGCTCCAAAATGTCAGTCTCCAACTACTGTCGCTTCATCGGATGGCTTGCCAAGCCACTCAACTAGAATCTCCATCTCCAATCTGGTACTATGTCATCGTCGGCGCCTAGCAAGTACATGAACTAGCTCTATAATCTTTGTCTCCTCCAATAGCTCCGGTAGAACTGATCCAACGATCTCATAATCTCCAATACGCTCCCTCAGCAATGAAACATGAAAGACAGGATGCACTCTCGACCCCTCCGATAGCTCCAAATTATATGCAATGGGATCAATACGCTCCATCACCCGAAACAGACCAAAGTAGCGATGTGTTAACTTTTGGTTTCGCATCGGACGTAAGATCACCTATTGATATGATTGCACCCTTATAAACACCCAACTGCCGATGTTGAACTCCTGCTCCCTATGGCTACGATCATAAACTTGCTTCATGCAGTTTTGAGCAAGTTTAAGATAGCACATAACCTCCTCAATATAGCGTCTCTATCCATCAACGCTAAGTCCACCTCTATTCGATCTACAGATCCCACTGGATCATAAGCGTATAACGTCGGAGCTGTGCGTCCATACACCACCTCAAATGGAGTCATGCCAATGCTGCTATGGTAGGCGATGTTATAAGACCACTCCACCCATGGTAAGAACTCCAACCATCGTTTCGGCATGTCTCCGACAAAGCACCTCAAATACTACTCAATGCCTCGATTGACCACCTCGATTTGGCCGTCCATCTGTGGATGGTAAGCCGAATTGAAGTTCAATTGAGTCCCCTACAATATGAAAAACTCAGTCCAAAAGTCGCCCATAAATATACAATCACAATCCGAGACAATCATGCGTGGCATGCCATATAACCGAACAACATCTCTGACAAAAATTTCAGCCACCAACTTGGCTAAAAACAGATGTGACAATGCCAAAAAGTGTGCATACTTGCTCAATCTGCCAACCACCACAAAGATAATGAAATAATAACGTACTAGCGGAAGACCCTCTATGAAGTCCATAGAAATATCTTCCCAAACACGATCCGATATAGGTAAAGACTGTAGTAATACGACTGGTTTCAATGTGGTTACCTTAGCTTTTTGGCAGACTTCGCAAGCATAGATAAAACTCCTCACATCCCGCCTCAATCTTGGCTATGTGTAACTTTGAGATATCCTCCTATAAGTCCTTAAAACACCCTCATGACCAGCCTCTAGAGTTTGGTAGAAGTGCTACAACAATTTATGCCACAATCCATCATTTGCGGGCACTCGAATGCATCCGCGGTTCAGCAGCAAACCACCTCGAATACTATATCCGGCGATGAAGCGGCGATAATATTCGGTCAGCCCCAAAAATCCTCTCAATCTGGTGGTAGTAGTAGGAATAGGCCAAGCAGTCATACATGCAACCTTTTGAGGATCCGCCACTACACCATCCGCTAAAATGATGTGGCCTAAATACTCCACTTATAGTACTCCCCATAGGCACTTGGACTTCTTGATCTTTAATTGGTTTTACTTCAACAAATTCAGCACATCCTCCAAATACCGTCAATGCTCCAATTAAGTCCTGCTATACACCAAAATGTCATCAAAAAATACCAAGACATACCTTCGCAAAAGAGGCCGAAATATATCATTCATGAGGCCTTGAAAGGTAGCTGAAGCATTGGTGAGACCAGAAGGCATCACTCGAAACTCGTAATGCCCGTCTGGAATCCAAAATGCAGTTTTGTGCACATCCGTCGGGTGAAGTCTAATTTGATGATACCCGGCCCACAAGTCAAGCTTACTAAATATATCACCCCTACAAGCTCTGTTAGGTTTTTAATTGTTGGCAATTGTGTATAAAATATTCTAAGTGTATTTTTTACATGTATATGAGCTTTACACAAGTCTAGAAAATCTCTGGTTTGAAGAATTCCAAAATTATTGGAGCAAAGTTGATGAGATCAAGTCATGCCATTTAAATGCACCAACGAAGTTTGAAAATATTGGACTTTCATGAGTATGAATAAGACTCGGATTTGGCTCTATCTTGAAGATCATATATAAAGATTATAAAACCCTATCTCTAGAGAGTTGAAGAAGTATTATTGAAGGAGACTTCTTGAGGCTACATCGGTTCTTCAACGAACAAGGTTCTACTCATCTACAAGAATTTAATCTTTGGTCTTAAAGGCTATCTAGACGAAAGATCAATCTCGAGGGCTACTGAGGTTGGACTTCAATCACGAGAAGTAGTAAATCATGGGTTCTAGCGAGCAAGATTGAGAGGAACAAAGTCGTTTGGATCGACGGGTTGTTTTGTGAGTCAATCTTATAACTGCTAATATTCTAGTGATTGGTTTTGATCCGAGTTTGGATCCATGGTTTTTTTTCCCGTTTGGGTTTTCCACGTTAAAATCTTGGCGTTCATCTCTACTTTCGTTTTTAATATTTTTTCCGACTTTTACTTAAGCGAACGAACAATATCATTTCTTAAAGGTTAGATACATACGTGTGTCTAGGGGTTTTTTCAAGCTCGTTCAGCAACTCATTGATAACCGAAATAAGATACCTGTCTTTGACGGTAATAGCATTTAGTGCCCGATAGTCGACACAAAAACGTCATGTCCCATCCTTTTTTCGGACCAATAGCACATGGGATGAGTAAGATATGACTTGATCCACTAATCAGACGATATCTTGAGATCCCCATATTTGATTTGCCTAAAACTTGATTTGTTGGAAAGCTCTTTTCTGGGGCTACAACATATCCAAATTTCATATCGATCCGATGGCAGCATCTTTCGGTATCTTATTACAAAGTTCTATGATAGATCTAGTCCAGATTAGAGAATTGGAAAATATCGAACCTTAGCCTAAGGGGAGATCGTATCATATGGCCTCACGTTCGTAGGTGCAGCCCCAATACAATTTCTATGCGATGGTCCGCTACTCTCCTCGGTGGCAACTCCTACGACTCCTCAAATAGTCCAAAAAAGTAATCTAATAAATTAGACAATTCAATGATAGTACCTGAACTCGTTTGAGTCTCATCTCCTGCTGGTCCTAACTGAAGAAGATAGGCCAAATCGTATGCACAAGGTAGCCCAATCATAGGCTGCATCGCAGGAATTGACGAAGACCGAACACCATCAAGCCGCACATCTTTATTTCCTTGTTTAAATTTTATCCACATGCTTCGAAAATCAAATGTGACGGGTCCCAAACTCTGTACCCACTAAGCACCAAGGACAATGTCCGCTCCTCGCAGCGCCAACGGATATAAGTCAACAATGATGTCCTATCCTTGCACCCGTATACCGACCCGGCGACACAAGCTCTCCTCTGCCTTAAGCTTCGTGCCATCTCCAATAACAACGTCAAATCCCATGGTCGGTTCGGCATCCAAACCCAATCTCCTCACTAACCTCTCGTCTAGAAAGTTGTGTGTACTCCCCGAATTAATGAGGATGTGCACACAATGCTTTCTAACAAATCTGTCTACTCGTAACGTCATCGGTGCGGAAGTACTCGAATATGTATAAATCGATATTTCAGCTTAGATATCTTCCTCCACTCCCTCCTCAACGGCCTTCTCATGGGTCTCCTCTAGACACTCTCCATCATCAACCACCTCATCATCCCCCTCAAGACCGTCAATATGCATCACACTCTCGATCGGTTTAGAACACCGATAACCGAGGGTGAAACGCTCATCACATTGAAAGCAAAGACCCTTCGCTCTTTGCTCCTTCACCTGGGCAGGTGTGAGAGTTCGAACGGGGGGTATTGTGCCTCCTTTAACATCGGAAGAAGGTCTCAAAGGTGGTCATGGTCTAGTACTTGCAGCCGCTATTTTTGAAACCGCAAAATTTCTATCCGGCGTTCTAGGTGCAAATCGCCCATCTCAGTTGCCCCAATTGGTTTTTGGTACCATCTGTAGAGCCCTATTCTTTTGTTCCATCCTCACGGCCTTCTCAAAGGCCTCCTTAAGAGTAGTAGGACATAGAGCATGAACATCCGCTTGTATCTTCTCTCGCAGCCCCGAAATAAATATGCTCATCAATGTCTGTTTGGGCCAAGGTGGCTCACAACGACTATTAACTCTTTCAAACTCAGCTTGGTACTCTGATACAGTCGTCCTCTGAACCATCTTGTTTAATATAGCAGCAAAATCTTCATATGTCGCTGTCCCAAATCTGCGTATAATCCTCCTACTAAAATCAGCACATCCGGTAAATCCACCACCACGAATAGCCGATCTATTACCAATGCAATGTCGTTCCTTGGAGGTGAAAGCTTGCCATCTGGACTTTTACATCTTTCGCTGTACCTTGACAATCAAAATATTGTTCAACTTGAAATACCCAATTCATTGGATCACCATCTTGGAATTTTGGAAAGTCCAAGCGTGCGGTTATCCCCCGAATAGCATTGTCAGGTTCGCAAAAGATCCTTTGTTCCGGTCTAAACCGTTGTGCATGTTGATCACCTTCTTAAAATCCTCGAGCACGTCCATCACCATCTCCATAGGGATCAACCTCATCCTTATAGTGCCAATCCTCCTCATTGACGAACACTAGTGTCGCACGCCTCTCGGGTTCCACCACCACCGGTCTTGGATTTTGTAACGGAGGTGGGGGATGATATGAAGGCGTAGATAAGAGGGGATCATTGACACTCATATGTCGCACCTGGACTTATGGGGTATCGGTTCGATGAGGTCCCACTGCTGGTCCTTCTTGAAACTCCGATCGTCGTCGAGGAGATGACGAACCTAATCGATTCACGACATATTCCTTGAATTCATTGTGATCCTTTTGCATGTTGTCAACTTTATGTAATAATGTTTGGAACATGCCCCTAAGTTCATCCATATTCGAACTCATGGACATTGGTTAATTCAGTCCTACTGTGGTCGCTCCAAAAGAATCGGCCTTCACGATTAGGGTCATCATGGATTGAGTCTTCCTTTGTCGGTGTGCTCTCCATAGGTCTCCTTATTAAGGTCATCTTCCTTGTTTCAACCATTAATGGAGATCTAAGGTTCGCCTACTCTGATACCACTTGATAAGTTCTGTAACCAAAGATAGCCTACGCAACGATTCCTTCAAGATCTGAATATATTATAGGAATTAATTTGCGCAACTGTAGAAAAATATTTGTCAGATATTATTTGCTAGTCAGAAAATTATGAAACTAATTGGGTTAGATCCATAACTTCCTGATCGACAACTTTTGTATTTACGCCCTTCACAGATTCGAACTGTAGTAGGGATGAAAACACAGAATAACGTGGGTGATGGTGGTGATGACAAGTAGAGTGGATGTTAGGGTTATGGATGGGTATGGAGGTGAAGGTGGATGGTAAATGTCATTAAGGGAAGTAGACGAAGGGAACTAAGTGGTCGAGATCCCAAAGAATAGGGGTGGCTCAATAGTCGAGGGAGATTGGAAGTTAGGAGAAACCTTGCCAATTATAAATGTGGAAGAATGGTAAAGAGCGAGGAGGGAGAGAATCTAGAGAGAAGATAGGAGGCAAGAAATCGATAATCCAATAGCATAATAAAGTTGGCTGTCATCCACATATTTATAGAGGCTAGTCAACAAGTCCTAAAACAATATGAAACCCTAATTCTAGAGGATTCCCGTCGATCGCATTCGAACGCGCCCGATCGCGTTTGAACGCACCCAAAAGCTCCATCTATATCTGTACAAACGCAATGTAAGCATTCAAACGTGGGCGTTCGAACTCATCCGACCGCGTTCGAACGTATAATATGCGTTTTTTGTATTTGCGAACCTGATGCAGGCGTTCGCAAGGGCATTTGAACGCGACCCCTTCTGCGTTCGAACGTGACCTACAGAAATTTTATTTTAATAAAAATAAATAACTAATGCAATACGAAAAGATCCTAACTAAGTGTATCACCATCACAATATATATTCTGTAGTGAAACCCTAATGAGGATTATCAAATTTATATTGAAATTCTTAGCTTCGTTGCATGACTCTTCTCCCTGCTCTTCCTCTCGTGCGAACTATCTTTCTCTTGCTGAGCTTTATCCTTAGCCGTGGTTAATGCCGCTACTGCCCTTCCCTTACATCCGATCATCCCCTCTCATCCCTGAGAGTACTGTCCCTTTCTCTCCTCCCGTCTTGCCTTTTGCTTTATCCCCACTATCACTCCCATATCCATCTTGTATAACCCTAACCTTATTCCATCTTCCACCCTCCACGTCCATCCTACGACCTTCTGACCTTCGATTAGTGTTTCTTAGATAGCTTCAAATCTAAACCTCCAATCATTGTGATTCTTGTTATGCTAGACTCCTAACTCTTATGGTAACAACCTATTAGAGTTATAGGTCTTTTGGATGGTTAGATCAGTCGGCATTGCCTTCCAAAGTTTCAATTCCAAATCTGATCAAAGCTAGGACTTGTTGCGATTATAACCACACCAAGTGTGATTGTAACATGCCAATGGTGAAAAATGAGCGTATTTGCTCAATCTGTCCACCACAATGAAAATCATTGATATCCTCATACTAGTGACAGTTCCTCTATGAAGTCTATGGATATGTCTTCTTAGATGCGGTCTGGCATGAGTAGCGTGGAGTGGTCATACAACACTGCATATTATGGTAGCACGGGAATGACACCCTTCAAGGTAGTGTATGAGCGCACGACACCGATTTTACGCATCTTCGACCGACTAGCCTCTTCTGACTATATCGAGGTTGACTTGGCTTTAATGAACAAGGATGATATATTGAGGAGGTTGAGGACTCACTTGATTGCAATCCAAAATAGGATGAAGCAAATCTATGCTCATGGCCACCGGGAGCAAGATTCAAAGTCGACGACATAGTTTTTTTTGTGTGGGCGAAAACCTACTGTCAAGAGACATTGCCTCTAATGAAACCAAAAGCTATCACATTAATTTTTTGATCCATTTCAGGTAAGTGAACAAGTGGGACTAGTAGCTCGTAGACTAGAGTTGCTAGAAGTGACCCCCGGGTGCACTCTATGTTCCATGTGTCACTATTAAGCACCATGATTAGTGCATTAGGTGGTCAAAATTGATTTGCCTGAACCCAATGAGGAGATAGAGATGGTGGAATAGGTTTGTCTACTGGCTCGACGATGTCAACGACATGGACCAAGATTGGATATTGATGTGTTGGTTGAGTGGCTTTGTAAACCGTCTAATGAAGCCACTTGGGAGCTCAAGATGGACATGATGGATCGATTCTCTGACTTCACACCTTGAAGACAAGGTGGGGAAGCGTGGTGGGCTTGATAGGGTTCGACTGACCGAGCTGGCACATGAGAAGGGATAGAGGCTTTTGTCATTCAACCCCTAGCTAATTATCTGTTTATTTTTATTTTTGCATTGCTTGTTAGTTGCTTTTGTTATTTAATCCTTTTTGCTTATATGTGAAATGGATTCGACCTGTTCAAGCTAGCAAGTTGAGCCGATAGACCTAGGCAAAAATCGAATCTCACATCCAAGACCATCATTGGGTTTGTGTGGGTTGTGGGAGTTAGTAGGCACCCTCGGATCGCTGATTGGAAGAGAATGTTTCACACACGGACCAATCAATTTCACAAGATCATAGAGATATGATTCACTTAGAAATCTCTTTAGACACCAATTTCTAAGTGTTCATGTTCGTCTCTTGTTTGTTGTTTGTTGTGATAAACTACTCCTTGGAACTCAAAATCCTTCCGGTGATTGTCGACGACATGGATTAGAATTGGCATCCTTGGAATTTGACATGTACCCGTACAGCTCATCGTGCTGCAATTACCGAGGACAATTGAAATACTCACATAAGGATAAAACATAGCTTGTTAAGGATCCTAAAACTCTCCAGTAGGATTCTCTTGGTACCCTCTAAGTTCCTTGCCCTTCTCTAGCCTCTAGAATCCTTTATAACTCTAGAGGACCATCTATAATTTGAACTAGGTGAATTACAAAAGGAAAACAGAGTACCACAGCAGTTTCCAAGCTTTCTATATTCAATTCTACGCGATCTGTTTGAACTGATTTAGTTCGGTTCGAATTGAACTTATATTCGGTTCGAATTGAACTTATATATCTTAATTGATGTTTCTTTAGAATTGCTGCATTTTGGTCTTTTCACACTCGATATACAAGTAGTGTATGTTAATCATACATAAAACTGTAAATTATACAAAATACATTCTAATAATTTTATCTATTAATCTACCACCACAAAATAATTGCACTTACATTATATATGAGCCCAACCTAACACTTCCAAAGAATTTCCCATAGGATTTATAAACTAAAAATTAATTTTTACAGATGCACTTTATAATTGCAGATACAGTTCTTCTGAATAAATAAGCCAAGCTCTCACTGTCTCACAAATAGAAAATGCACTTATTTCCTAGTGGAAAAGAAAGAATACATAGAAGAGGATTAAGAAAAAAAGAAAAAAACAAGAAAGAGAAAAGCTAAGTCAACTACTTTATAACAATTCAAAACTAGCTTCTTTTACTCTGCTTTTGCAGTTGGAAAGAAAACACCTTTCCTCTCTCTTCTCTTGGACAAGGACGACATAACTCTAACAGCCATGACCTTTTTCACCAGAAGTCTCCACTTGTTATCCTCCATTTTACCTTCCATCTGCTGCATTTTCAGCTTGAACTCCCTGCACCCATGCAACCACCAAACAAATAAATTAGAGCAACAAAGATTGATCAAAGTTAGAGGGATGCAATAATCCTTCTACTTGTATGCATACACCTAACAATTTCATTAAAATCCCATTATTTGCATGTGCGTCCTTCTACACGTCATATTTGTTCATATACAGCTCTAAAGCTTTTGCATGCATAAGATTCAGAATTTCAGATTACATTTTTTTTCACAACTAGGAGTAAGCCAAATGTTTCAATAAGCATGGTAATAGAGGTTAGAGCATCCATGTACATACATGCATAGAGGAACTTTGCATGGGTCAGTAGGCTGCTCACAGAGGGCAGAGTGGAGTTGGAGGAGCTGCCACATGCGGCAGCAGCGAGTGCAGTTCTTGCGGTGGCATGAGGCAAAGTGACGGATGAGGAGCTGAAGGCCACGACAGGTGGAAAAATGGGCACAGGGAGTCAGAGGTGGCGATCGGCCTAAGGGTCTGACATCGGTGCAGCCCTCGGTGTAGATGTGGCGCAGACACTCCATTGCTTCACTCAGCTCAATGTATATTCCTTGCTCCACCCTTTTCCGCCTCCGCCGCTTGTGCCTCTGTGTGTCATGCAAGAAACACTGTTTAATTTCCTATGATATACTTTTATTTTTGTTTATCTTCAAAATAAAAACTAATGATCTTCTTATGCATACTCCATTCCACAATGTCTAAATTAAAGATAATTAAGATAGTAAAAAAATGAATGATAAAATGCTGGCAAAAATAATAAGTATATACATCCTAATAAAACAAATACTATGAATTCACAATATTCCTTTTCTTGTTCTTCTTTAATCTAATAGGTCTACAGTAAGTAACTATTAGATTTAGTGGCAAGATAGGAAACATCAATTTGCATGAAAAAAACCTACTAAAGGTTCGATCTAAAAGATTGCTTCAATAATCATAATCATCAAGCTTAATTGTTTATTTTAAATCTTTCTCACATATTTAATTTTAAAGTAAATCACTTGGGAAATATATAGCCTCACTAATCAGACACAGAAGTCCATCTAATTTAGGGAAACTAGTAGAAGATGACCTATTTTGATAATAGATCTACATATATAACATATGTTATTATAATCACCAGCTTCTTATTTAAACCTGAATTATTTAGTCTCTGATAAAAAAAAATTAAAAAAGAAGAAGCTATTTTTCAATCCTAGCATGGTAGTCCTCTCTAAGTCATACATAATTTGATCATTTGAGAAGTCTTTAAGGATGCACAGTGATTCCCAAGTTCGTCATCCGCCCAAGACGTTCAAAAGACAAATTAACCCGTGGTGGAATATTCTTATGGGTACAACAGACAAATTCATAATCTCGCTTGTGACCACAACTGTCTAAACTCACTCTTGTTATACGTAATTCTTTCGTAAATAAAGATGGACAATGAAACGATTATCTAAGTTGGAACCATCTGGAAACTAGCTAGGGATTAATTAATAATAAGAATAGTGAATGTCATTTTCTCTATTACACTACTTTTGGTAGTACTGACAAATTTATAAGAGCAGGTTTCTGTCCAACCAGGTAATGTGTAATGTTAACACTCATTTATGCTATTGGGTGGTCAGTCCAATAATATCTCGCCGGATATAGTTGTAATTCGTTCACCATCCAAGCTGACATAAAATGAAAAATTGACCGAAATTGAAATATGCACTTCTTTTCACGTTCTACTTTTTTCTTTCTGAAAAAAATTATACTTTTTTCTATATTGTTTAACTCAATCGTAAGAAAATCTATCTTAAGCACTACTACACGTCAATTTTGTTCGGCCTATGAATAACCCCTCCACCACATAGGAAAGAAAATGAACTAGACCAGCTACAATTAACCACTGCCGCACGTCCATTTCGCTCAATGACATTTTCATCCCACGAGTTTTGACTTAAATATATATATAGAATTCCTCTCATAAAATTTCTTAAACTGGAACAATTTTCACCCATATATGGAGGTCCCTTGGTCTTCCGTGAGATATTTTCGACTAAATGTACTAACACACCAGAGAAATTAACAACCTAAACGACCGCTACTTTAAAGACGGAAATCTTAATAGATAAAAATTAAAGATTGGCGCGTACCAGCTCGGCTTCTTGGAGGAATTGGAGGATCTCGAGCTCGAGCCAGGGATCGTACGCTTGCACGAACTTCCACGCCTCAGACTTCTCCACGTCAGCAAAGTATTTGGCCAAGAGCTTCATGCACCGGAGGTAGAGCGCCGGGGCGTCGCACTGCCGCGCCAGATGCAGGACGTCGACCACCGTATCCGACGTCAGCCGTGACGCCAGCGCCGCCTCGCACGCGCGTTTCAGCCACGCCACCCCGTACACGTGCGACAGCACCAGGAGGTGCATCCCATAAAATCCCATAGCCTCCTTCTCTCCCCTGATATATCGCCATCAGCCGTTCATTTTAATCAGCTAACATAGTAATTTCATATACCTACCTATAATTCGTTATATTTATGTAAGAAAAGAAAACGGGCATCGCGTGGTTGGCATGAGAGGGACTAATTTGAAAAACTATCCCGAGCCGTTCAAGAACATTGTCCCCTCGAATAAAGATTCTCTTAGGCTAGAAGGATCTAATTGGGCGTTGCTAGTTAATTGATTGAGAAGCAAAAATTATTGAATTATACTAATTTTATATATATATATAGAGAGAGAGAGAGAGAGAGAGAGAGAGAGAGAGAGAGAGAGAGAAATAGGAACAGACTTGGTGGAAGAGTAGAGCAGCCGGACGAATGCCACTACCGCATCACAAGGAACTCCAGGGATCATAATGACTCTGCCAGAATCTCCAAGTCCCCGCGTCCGATCGAGAATGCTCGCCATAACTGATGATGCTGAAGCCTTAATAGATAAATAAAAAGAAACAAAAGCAGACTAGAAATGAGAAACTAATTACAAAGGATCTTGGAAAGAGCGAGAAAGGAAAATAGTGGGAAGGCTTACAAGAACGGCGAGGTGGGCTGGGATCCTCCGGCCATCGGAAGTCACGATCTGGATGTCGTGCCCAGCGTCCATGACGCGAAGCTACAGTTGCTTTGCGTTGTGCGGGCACGGAGCAATCAGAATGGGCCGGGAAGTTGGGGCAGAAGGGGGGTGGGGGAGAATAAAGGCAGAGTGCCAAGTTGAAGTACTTAGAATTTCCAACGTGTCATTTTTATCTAGTGATGTCGTGTCAAATCGAGGGCTCGACACATTTGACGTTTGGACAGCTCATGAGCAACAGGCAGCATCCGGTGCAGTGATTATCCGAGGGAAGATATTCAGTTTTTTTTAGGAGATTTGAATTAAAAAAACGCTAGTTATAGTATTGATTATTGGGAAATTTGCACCAGAATACAGTTAATTTTCGATTTTGTCACTTACGGTATATTTTTTATTTTCTTTGTAGATCAGGTATTTTATATATTTTTTTTCTAATTTTGTTCTTCTATTATTTAATATAAATATATCATTAATACTGATGAAATACTCTAATATATTCTTATTTTTTCTTCTTCTGTTATTGTTGGGACGATTTGAATGAAAAAAAAAAAGTCCTACTTATGATATTGATAATTTCGGGCTGTTTAGTCTTAGAATAATAAATTTGAACTCTTTACTTTTTTTTATATGAAAACTCTTTTACTTTTAGTCCTTATTAAAAAGTATTTTTAGATACATTTTGTATACTATAATTTATATAAGTAAAAAAATATTACTTTTTTTATTAGATTTGAATGTATATCTTGGCAAAATTAAAAGCATAATTTTTGTATAGTTTTTGTATTCAGTTTTATGACAGAGTAGTCATTTTTAACTTTATTAGGGCTAAATGAGTAAAAGTGATCCTTAACTTGATATTCCAAAAGTAAAGAACTTAAAACTATCAATACCATAATTAAAAGGCCTTTTTTATGCAAATTGCTCCAACATTTGCTTAATTAAAAGGCTACTTTATGCAAATTTTTCGGTCATTTGGACTAATTTTTTTTTAAATTTTGTTAATAATAAGATTAGAGTACTCGTATGCCTATTTTTTATATTAGATGCACACATCTTTTTATAATAAAATATGCATGATCTGAGCAATGTTGCTATTTTAAAAATCTAAGGACTTTTTATTTACAATTTTAATCATTTTAATTGTAAAATGACTATAATACTTTTATTCCTATTTGACCAAATCATTATCTATTATGAACCGACTTGATCCTATCCGTAATGGTTCTATACTAGTTTGAGGACGTAATTTTCAAATGAAGCTGTGGATGACCTAGTAGTTGAATCTTACTGAATTTTGTATATATTGTCGCCCTTGAAGAGAGCTTTCAAACGAATCTAAGATCGTAGGATTTGGATGGATAGATCTTGAGATATCGACTGAAAAATGGCCGAAGGTCGGATGAACTCTAGCTTGTTTGCCCTTTAATAGGTAGATAGGTGCTAGGTTAATTCTTCAGAGTGAAGGGAGAGAAGTTACTGTAGAAGAGGGAGACTAAGAGTTAGAGGAAGCCGACCAAGGACTTGCGCGATGGAAGGAAAGAGGTGGGAGAGGGCGCCAATAGCTAGAGCAAGAAAGAAGGAGATAAAGGCACAATGTCGTTTCCGTTATCAGATAAACTTCAACTAGGGTTTCCTCCACATATTTATAGAGGTTCACCCTAGGGACCCAAAAAACTAAGCTAAAACCCTAAACAAACCAATAATTTTCGCCACGGTGCGTTCACACCAAATTTTGCTCGAACGCACAAATATAGTTCTCTATCGATGCGAACATGTGTAGACATTTGAACGGGCCCAAAATTGTTCAAACACGCAAATCACGTTGTCTGTTTTTGTGACCACGTGCAAGCGTTTGCTTGGCCCGTTCGAATACGGTCCATTGTGTTCGGACACCCCAGCAAAAAGCTTTCTTTCTTTAAGCAAAAATCCAACTAGATATGTAGGCTCATTCCAATGAACCCAATGTCGCAAGTGGAGTCATTATGATCGAGTCATATCACTCCACCACGCTTCTGTTCACATTGCCCTTAAGGTGTCAGATTCAAATAGCGGTCTATGAAGTTGGATTCGGGCATCCAAGTTGCCTCGTCCACTATGCGTCCGCACCACTCCACCAAAATCTTGGTCACCCACTCGTCTTGGACTTGAGTGCATCATCTAGCTATGATCCAAACTAGAATAGGGGGTACTCGGTTCGGCTTCTTGCCCGTTTGGATCAACCTTTATTGGCTCGGGTGGAACAACTCCAATTGGCTCGATAGAGGGAACTTGAGCCTTAAGGCTTGAGACATGAAAAACCAGATGTATCCACGCCTCCTCAAGTAAATCTAGACGGTACACCACGGGTCCAATCCTCTCGGTCACCTGATAAGGTCCATAGAATTTTGGAGCCTACTTTTGATTAGGAATGGGTCTAACTAAGCTTTGCCAATATGGTTGTAGCTTGATGTAGACCTAATCCCCAATTGAGAAGGACCTCTTTTGGTGCCGCTGGTCATAGACTTGCTTCATTCGGTTCTAGGCAGCTGCTAGGTGCATCTTGAGTCTCCTAAATACCTCATCACAATCTCGCAAAATCGCATCCATCTTAGTTTGGTTGGCTTGGGTCGATGGCAGGTATGTATGCAAGGTCGAAGGGGGATGACCATAGATAGCCTTGAATGGAGTCATGCCAATAGCCGAGTGGAAGGCCGTGATGTATGACCATTCTTCCCATGGCAAACAAGATAGCCACTACCGCAGTTGCTCGCCGACAAAGCATCGCAAGTATTGCTCTAAGTATTAGTTCAGCACCTCGAATTGGCCAACCGTTTGAAGATGATAGGCTGAACTCATACAGAAAGTAGTCCCTTGGAGAGCAAATAATTTCTGCCAAAATTGACTCACAAATATAGGATCACAATTTGAAATAATTGACTTTGGGATACCATGCATCTTGGCCACGTCGCGCATATAAACCTCCACAACCTTCCTTGCCGTGTAGGGATGTGCCAAGGCTGAAAATTGTGTATACTTGCTAAGGTGATCCACCACCACTATAATCACTGAATGACCTCTAGCCTTGGGTAGATCGTCAATGAAATCCTTGGCGACGTCCTCCCAAACCTTCATTGGAATCAGAAGCGGTTGTAGCAAGCCAACTGGTTTAGCCGATTTCGTCTTCGCTCTTTGACACACCTCGCAAGCCTTGACGTAGGCTTGTACATCCTTCTTCATTCCAGCCCATGTGCAACTTTGGCTCAACCGTTTATAGGTGCACAACACCCGCTCATGTCCAGCCATAGGGGTGTCATGGAAGTGGCGCACCAACTCCATGCACAAGTGGCGATTAGCTGGAACAATTATCTTGCCTTGGTCCACTAAGAGTCCATCCTTTACCACAACTCCTTGCATACAGCTGGGATCTGTAGCAAAGTCGTCCAACATCCTCATGGAGTCTGGATCCTTCTTGTAGGCTTCTTGCAACTATTGGAAAAAAGGAAAAATCGATGCCAAAATCACTACCAACTCGGCTAGATTCGAGCGCCTTGATAAGGCATCGGCGGTGCTATTTTCGGTCCCTTTTTTATACACCAACTCATACATATCCAAGTAGCTTGGACACCCACCTTTGTTGGGCTAGTGTGTGTATGCACTGCCCAAGAAGTATGGCAAACTCCTTTGATCAATACGGATTGTGAAGCGACGCTTGATGAGATAACGCCTCCACTTGGTGATAGCATGAATAATGGCATGTATCTCCCTTTCGTAAGTGGATAGCAGTTGTGAACGCTTAGAAAGAAACTTGCTCATGTAAGCCATGGGTTTGCCTTCTTGCATCAAAATGCCCCAACGCCAATTCCGAATGCGTCATACTCAATGGTGAACAATTTGTGAAATCTGCTAAAGCAAGGACCGGGGCTAAAATCATTGCCTTCTTCATGGCTTCGAATGCTTCCTTTGATTTGTTCATCTATGTGAATGCACCCTTCCGCAACAAGGCCATAAGGGGAGTTGCAACCTTGCCATAGTTCACCAAAAATCGACGGTAGTAGCCGGTTAAATTGAGGAATCTGCGTAGCTCCTTAGTAGTCTTAGGGAACAGCCATTCCACTATGCTTTGGTGATACGATCTCCCTTTAGTGTAATGTTCGATCTATCCTATTTTTAGATCTGGACAAAGTTTGGCATGAAACTTTGGAAATGGATCCTGGAAGATGTAGTCGTCGGATTGATGTGAAATTTTGAAATGTTATAGCCCTGGAAAAGAGATTTCTAGCAAATCTAGTTTCAGGAAAATTGGACAGTGGGATCTTGAGATATCTTTTGAGAAATAGACAAACGTCACAGAGTTCGTCTATGGATCCGTGGATGGAGGCACGAGATCCTAGATGATGATGGATGGTGGTGGACTGGCGATAATGGGGTCACACTAGTGAGTAAGTGGAGATGGAAGGATTATGGATGATGGAAGAGGTTAGAGCAAGGTGATAGATAGATTGGAAGAAGGGGGAAGAGTGAGCCGCCCTAAGGGACTAGGGTGAATGGTCGGTCAAGGGAGGTTAGAAGCGGCGACGCCGGAGAACGAGAGAACGAGATAGAAGAAGATGAAGGAGACAAGCGCTAAACTCAATTCATTCAATAATGACTCCTTGGTTGCCATCCACACCTTTAAAGGCTAACCAAATAATTCAAAAATGGTAATTATTAACCCTAGAAATAGTGAATTTTCACCGACTACGCTCAATCGCATTTAAACGCACATTTTGCGTTCTTTGTATGTGTGAACCTGATGCAGGCTCTCACAAGCGTGTTCGAACGCACATTTTGCATTCTCTGTATTTGTGAACCTAATGCAGGCATTCGCAAGTGCGTTCGAACGCACTCCACCCGTGTTTGAACGCCACATACAGAAAACTTATTTTTCTATGAAATAAACACTTAATCAAGAATAAAAGACACCCCTAAAGTGTATCCATGCTCGAGACGACATCAGTGATGTCCGAATCGTATCAATCCACCACGCTTCTACAACCTTGTCCTCAAGGTGTGTGATTGGGGAAGTGATCATTGAACTCTAACTCAAGCTCCTCCATGACTCGATCCTCCTCACTAGTTCCCCACATATATTAAAATAGAGGAAGGGTTGGTGTTGAAAAGGAAGCGAGCTCACTTGTGTCCGGTTGGCACGAAAGCACTGCGACCACTAAGTTCTCAATCCCTTTTTTGTAGACTAGCTCGTAGTCATACCCAAGGAGTTTCGTGACCCATCGTTGTTGTGCTGGGGTGTGCATATGTTGCTCCATAAAGTAGGGTAATGGTCCGTGTGGATAGTAACTGTTGGACAATTTAAGTAGCGTCACCATTTGGTGATGGCGTGTAGAATTGCTAGCATTTCGCGCTTGTAGGTAGATAGCTGTCGCAACTGGTTCGACAATGGCTTGCTCATATATGCCACTGGCCTACCCTCTTGGATCAAAACAGCTCCAATGCCCTCACCCAAAGCGTCGCATTCCACCACAAATGGCTTGCTGAAATCCAGTAGAGCCAAAACCGGTGCGGTAGACATGGCTATCTTCAATGCTTTGAAAGCCTTCGTCGCCTTGCTTGTCCATTGAAACCCTCATTTTTTGAGTAAGGAGGTCAGCGGGGCATCAATCTTGCCGTAGTTGGCAATAAATCGCCAATAGTACCCCGTTAGCCTAAGGAATCCTCTCAATTCCTACTAATTAGTGGGAATCGGCTAGTCCACCATGTTTTTGATCTTGCTTGGGTTGGCTTCCACTCCTCTTACTGAGATTATGTGACCCAAGTATGATACGATCTCTCCTTATGCTAAGTTTTGATCTCTTCCAATTCTATGATTTGGACTAGATTTGGCACAGAACTTTATAATAAGATCTCGAAAGATGCCGCCATCGGATCGACGTGAAATTTAGATATGTTGAAGCCCTAGAAAAGAGCTTTCCAAAAAATTAAGTTTAAGGCGAATTGGATGTGGGAATCTCAAGATATTGTCCGATTAGTGGACAAAAGTCAGGGTGGTCTGTTCAGGATCCGTGGATGGAGGCACGAGATCCTAGGTGATGGTGGTTGGAGGCGGACCGGCGATTGTGGGGTGGCACCGGTGAAAAGTGGTGATGAAAAGGTTATGGTTGATGGAAGGGTTAGGACAAATGTTGGATAGATCGGAAGAAGGGGGAGGAGAGGGC
Organism: Typha angustifolia; assembly: GCF_048772165.1. Classification (NCBI taxonomy): domain Eukaryota; kingdom Viridiplantae; phylum Streptophyta; class Magnoliopsida; order Poales; family Typhaceae; genus Typha; species Typha angustifolia. Next base: position 5,860,493 of record NC_133248.1, read on the forward strand.
CGCACCTAAGGGTCTAGGGTGATTGGCCGGTCGAGGGAGGTTAGAAGCGGCGTCGCTGGGGATTGAGAGAACAAGAGAGAAGACAAAGGAGGCAAGGCAAAACTTAATTCTTCAATAATAATCTCTGGTTGCTATCCACATCCCTTTTAGAGGCTAACCAAACAACTCAAAATTAACCCTAAACAATACAATTTCGCGGACCGCGTTCGAACGCGCCCGACCATGTTCGAACGCACCGAGTTCGCTCTTCTCTGGATTTACGAGCGTGTACATTGTGCATTCGAATGCGCGATCGAATGCGCATGTTTCCCACTTCTCTGAATTTGCGAACGTGATACACGTTCACAACCGCATTCACAACCATGTTCGAATGCACTCCATCCGCGTTCGAACGCGACTTACAGAAAACTTATTTTCTTAGAAATTAAACATTAAAGCAAGAAACAAAGACACTCCTAAAGCATATCCATGCTCGAGACGACATCGGTGAAAACCGAATCGTATCAATCCACCACGCTTCCACAACCTTGTCCTCAAGGTTTGAAATTTGGGAAGCGATCCTTGAACTCTGACCCCAGCTCCTCCATGGTATGATCTTCTGCATTGGTTCCCCACATATCTGAAATAAGAGGAAATGTTGGTGCTAAAAAAGAGGCAAGCTCACTTGTGTCCGATTGGCGCGAAAGGGCATCGGCCGCTCGATTCTCGATCCCCTTTTTGTAGACTAATTCGTAGTCATACCCAAGGAGTTTCATGACCCACCGTTGTTGGGTTGGGATGTGCACACGTTGCTCCATGAAGTAGGGTAAGCTACGCTGGTCTGTGTGGATAGTAAACCGTTGGCCAATCAAGTAAGGCCGTCATTTGGTGACGGCGTGTAGAATCGCTAGCATTTCGCACTCGTAGGTGGATAACTGTCGTGACTGGTTTGACAATGCTTTGCTCATATATGCCACGGGTCTACCCTCTTTCATCAAAACTGCTCCAATGCCCTCACCCAAAGCGTCGCATTCCCCCACAAAGGGCATGCCAAAATCCGGTAGTGCTAGAACTGGGGCGGTAGACATAGCTGTCTTCAAGGCTTCGAAGGCCTCTGTTGCCTTGCTCGTCCATTGAAACCCACCTTTTTTGAGTAAGGAGGTCAGCAGAGCAGCAATTTTACCGTAGTTGACAACGAATCACCCGTAGTACCCCGTCAACCCATGGAATCCCCTCAATTCCCGTTGATTAGTAGGAATCGGCCAGTCCACCATATTCTTGATCTTGCTTAGATCAGCTTCCACTCCTCTTGCTGAGATTATATGCCCCAAGTACTCCACTCGTGACTCTCCCCAAAGACATTTGCTCATCTTGACTTTTAACTAGTTTTGTCGCAAAATATTTAATACCTCCCACACATGCCACAAGTGCTCACTCCAATTCTTGCTATACACTAGAATATCGTCAAAGAAGATGAGCACGTATCGACACAAGAGTGGGTAGAAAAGGTCATTCATCAGCCCTTGCAAGGTGGCCAGTGCATTGGTGAGCCCAAACGGCATGACTCGGAACTCATAGTGGCCATCGTGAGTTCGGAATGCCGTTTTGTGCACATCTTCCAAGTCGACGCAGATTTGATGGTACCCCGCTCTTAAGTCAAGTTTGCTGAAATAGACCGACCTTGTGAGTTCATTCAGCAGCTCCTCGATCACCGGTATTGGATACTGGTCCTTGACGATAATTGCATTCAAGGCTCGGTAGTCGACGCAAAACCACCAACTCCCATCTTTCTTCCGAACTAGCAACACCGACGACGAGTAGGCACTTCTACTCGGTTGAATAATCCCTTGCTCGAGCATTTCCACCACCAATTTACTAATCTCTTCCTTCTGGACATGTGGGTTCCGATAGGGCCAGATATTTGCTGGTTTAGCCTCTAGAATGATCTAGATGCGATGGTCGTGCTGACGGGTCGGTGGCAGTCCTCGAGGTTCCTCGAAGAGATCCTAGAACTCCTGCGATAGCTCTTGCATGTCAGCGGCTATTTTCCTTGGTGGTGGATGTTTAGGTTTAGAAATAGGCATTTGCAATAGTAGAGCTCGGTCCCCTGCACAAGGAAAGCCCACAAGTGGTTGCAATGTCGGCCCTTGTCACGGTTGATTTCCATCCAGCAGCACCCTTCGACCATTCCTCCAAAATGTCAGTGTGAGGTTTGAGGAATTAAATGTTACGAGCCCCAAGCTTTGAAACCATTGAGTCTCTAAAATAATGTCGGCACCTCGCAAGGCCAACGGATAAAGGTCCAATGTGAAGAATTGGCCTTGCTCCTTTAACTCCACACCTCCACAAATAAAATCTGCCCGTAATGTGGTGCCGTCTCCAATCGTCATATCGAACCCTTCCGTAAGTTCCGACTCGAGCCCAATCTTCCTAAGGAGCCTCTTGTCAATGAAGTTGTGGGTGGACCCAGTGTCGATTAAGATTCTCACTATGGTTTTCTTGACTACACCATTCACCCGTAAAGTCTTTGACGCAGCTGTCCCCGAATAGGCATGGAGGGAGATTTTGGCTATCATATCCTCCATGGGTTGCTCCTCAGCTTCTTCTCCTTGATGTCCAGCTACACCTGCATTTTCAGCTGCAAACTCATCCTCAGCCTCCTCCAATCCGTCGATTAGCATTACCGATCCCATTGGTTTAGCGCAATGATGCCCGGGTACAAACTTCTCATCACAATGGAAGCATAGGCCTTTGGCTCTCCATTCCTCCACTTGAGCAGGTGTGAGTGCTCGTCCCAGACCTCTAGGTGCATACTTCACATCTTGGGATGGCTTCAAGGGTGCTCGAGGAGGCACCATCGCAGCAGCGTTTCTCGGTACTCCAGTAATATTTCCTGCCACTATGGTTGGGAGAGCTTGATTGCTCCCTTGGCTCATCCAACTCTGTTTCAGGTGTAACTTCATGACCCTATGTTAGTCTTCCATAAGCACCGCATCTTCGAAAGCCTCCTTTAAGATTCTAGGCCTTAAAACCCTCACATCAGCTTGTATGTCTCCCCGCAGCCCGGAGGTGAAGGTGCTGCGAAGTTGCTGATCCGTCCATGGTGGATGACATCGGCTACTTATCTTCTCAAATTCTTCTTAGTATGTCCCAACCGTGGTCTTTTGCACCGTCTTTGAGAGGAGAGCATCAAAGTCTTCATACCCTGATGCTCCAAATCGCCATGTGATATCAGCGCAAAAGTCAGCCCAAGTTTCGATAGCCTTAATGGCATTGGCTGCTCAAAACCAATGAAGTGTTGCATCCTCAAGGTGGAAGCACGCAAGCGTCACCTTGTATTCTTCCGTCGTACCTTAGTATGCGAAGAATTACTCCGCCCTATACAACCAATCAATCAGGTTGCCACCTTTAAACTTAGGGAATTTGAGAGGCACGACTTATCCACGGATGTCGTTGTCTCGTTCCGGATCATGTCCAAATCCTTGTCTAACCGGGGGAGGATGCACCATGAAGGGTTGATGATCCCTCCTTCGGTTTTGATTAACTCGCCGTGGTTCCAGATCGTATTGATCGCCCACGGATCTTGATCTCCAAGGTGATCTCCATAGTGGTTCGCTTGCCGGATGGGTTCACCTATAACTGGGCCTGGTAGAACTATCCTTGCCAACCTCTGCCCATAGGGTGGTGGCAGCAGCGGCTCTTATGGTTGCAAATTATGAACCGGCGGCGGTGGGTTCATGGAAGTGGACTCGCGTCGTGGAGTCGATGGTGCATTCCCGTTCGCCATGGCTTCCCTCATCGCCCATAATTCCCGCATCATCTCCATCATCATCTGGTTGTTGATGGCCATTTGCTCGGAAAGAGACTCCAACACGGCTTGAATACTAGGTTCTTTCGTATTCCGATTAGATCGGGCAGTTCCGCGGGTGGAAGTCCCTGCAACCGTTTCCCCCTCCTCTATTGGGAGAATCTCTTCTTCTTCATCTCGCCGTGCAACCATGGATCTGGTTGTCGTCATAGGAAGTGCGTGTCCGAGGAACGGTGGCTTTGATACCAAAGCTTGATATAATCTCCCCTTAAGCTAAGGTTTGATCTCTTCCAATTCTCTGATCTAGACTAGATCTGGCATAGAACTTTGTAATAAGATCCCGAAAGATGCTACCATCAGATCGATGTAAAATTTGGATATGTTGTAACTCCAGAAAAGAACTTTATAACAAATCAAGTTTAAGGCAAATCAGTGATACGATTCGGACTTCACCGACATCGTCTCAAGCTTGGATTTACCTTAGGAGAGATTTATTTTCATGTTTTAGTAATTATTTTTCATTAAAATAGGTTTTCTGTAAGTCGCGTTCGAACGCGGTCGGGCGAGTTCGAATGCGATCGGGGAAAATTGAGTTTTAGGATAAGATTGAGTTTTAGGATAAGATTGAGTTTTAGGATAAGATTGAGTTTTAGGATAAGATTGAGTTTTAGGATAAGATTGTGTTTTAGGATAAGATTGAGTTGTTGGTTAGCCTATAAAAGTATGTGTAGGGCAACCAAAATTAGGATTGAATATTGAGAATTGAGTTTGCCTTGCCTCCTTCATCTTCTTCGCTCTCGTTCCCTCAATCTCCCCGGCAACGCCGCTTCTAATCTCCCTCGACAGGCCAATCACCCTAGTCCCTTAGGAGTGGCCCTCTTCTCCCCCTTCTTCCAATTTATCCATCGCTATCCCTAACCTTTCCATCATCCATAACCCTTCCACCATCACTTTTACACCGGTGCCACCCCATCAACACCGGCCCTCCACAATCCACCATTACCTAGGATTTCGTGCCTTCATCCACGGAATCCAAAATAGAGTATCCTGACGTTCGTCCACTAAACGAACGATATTTCGAGATCCCCATCTCCGATTCGCCTGAAACTATATCCGTTGGAAAGCTCTTTTCCGGGCCTACAACATATCAAAATTTCACAGCGATCCAACGGCGGGATATTTCGGGATCTGATCTCAAAGTTCCGTGCAAGATCGTATTAATCTTGAATCAGAGCCATAGCACCAAAAGAGGGTTCGTATCAATCTGGTATCAGAGCCTATAGCCGAGGAAGGATCGTAACAAGCTGGTATCAGAGCCACCGTTCCTCGGACAAGCGCTTCCAATGACGATCACTCGATCTAATAGGAATACGGAAGAACCTAGCGTTCTATCCATGTTGGGGTCTATTTCCAAACAGATTGCCATCAACAAGCAAATAATGATGGAGATGATGCAGGAAATACGGGCATGGACGAAACCTTTTTCAACAAGCAAGGCAATCACAAGACAGCATTGGGAACCCTCCACAACATACCCAACATCCTCCACGGCCTCCCCGTTCATCACAAAAATAGGGGAGAGTTCGGCTATCCGGCAAGATCGAGATTCTACACCTCGACCCATGGTCAGCCGCAACGAACTGCCACCGGCTACAATGAGATCCTCAACCATTGTAGCAGCCCTCGGAACCTCCACATCTTCCCATGCACCAGAGACCTCGTCGACAAACCGCGAAGTGCTGGCTACCCCACACCTGGTCGCTGGATATCCCTCATCAGGAATCCTCATCAGTGGTGAAGGAGATGATCCGAAATCGCGAATTTCGACACTTGGGCCGCCTTTCACTAGCTCCCTTTGCAACCATAGTGAGTCGGCAACTAAGAAGAAATCGCATATGGCCTCCAGCGATCTTCTACCATTCTCCTCGGTCAATCGACAGTCGACCACGACAGCTTCATCACCAGCGATGACGTTGCAGCTCCCTGCCAAGCTACCACTCAAAGGAGAAGGCCACGATCTTCCACCCATGGCAGCTGAAAGTGCAGATGTGGCTGGACATCGAGGAGAAGAAGTTGAGGAGCAACATCACGCGGAGGACACGATGGCCAAAATCTCCCTCCACGCCTATTCGGGGACAGCTGCGCCAAAGACATTGCGGGTGAACGGAGTAGTCAAGAAGACCACAGTGAGAATCTTGATTGACACCGGGTCCACCCACAACTTCATTGACAAGAGGCTCCTTAGGAAGATTGGGCTCGAGTCGGAACCCACGGAAGGGTTCGATGTGACGATTGGAGATGGCACCACCTTGCGAGCAGATTCTATTTGTGGAGGTGCAGAATTGAAGGTGCAAGGCCAAATTTTCACATTGGATCTTTATCCATTGGCCTTGCAAGGTGCCGATATTGTTTTAGGGACCCAATGGCTTCGGAGCTTGGGGCCCGTGACCTTTGATTTTATAAGCCTCACATTGACCTTTTGGAGAGATGATCAGAGAGTGTTGTTGGATGGAAGTAAACCGCTGCTTGAACTTTCAAAAGAAAGGGAGCTCGCTTCTTTCTCGGCACCCACTTTTCCTTTCTTTTCAGATCTACGAAGAGCCAGTGCAGAGGATAGTGATCTGGTCCGACTCATGGAGGAGTTGAGAGCGAACCCCTCAAGCAACCCCGAGCACGAGGAGCGCAATGGGTTAGTACTAGAGCACGGGCGAATCAAGGTACCCCGAAACGAAGAGCTACGGAGGCTATTGATGGCACACTTCCATGATACTCCTATAGCAGGTCATGAAGGGGTATTACGTACTTACAAGCGGCTGGCCCAAAACTGTACTTGGACTGGGATGAAGACGGACGTGAAGAAGTATGTGCGTGAATGTCAAATCTGCCAACGAGCCAAATCGGAGGCACTCAAGCCTAGCGGGCTACTGCAACCACTACCGATACCAGAGCGTATTTGGGAGGATATCTCCATGGACTTCATCGAGGGGCTGCCGGAAGTTCGAGGACAATCGGTGGTGTTTGTTGTGGTGGATAGACTGAGCAAGTATGCACATTTCATAACATTGTCTCACCCGTTTTCAGCAAAAAGGGTTGCTGAAATTTTTGTTCGGGAAGTGGCACGCTTGCATGGGATGCCTAGGACGATCGTGTCAGACCGGGATCGCATCTTCATAAGTGAGTTTTGGTCCGAGTTCTTCAGATTGCAAGGGACTCAAATCAATCTTAGTTCAGCTTATCACCCCGAGACGGATGGCCAAACCGAGGTGGTGAATCGTGGACTAGAGCAATACTTGCGATGCTTTGTGGCGGATCGACCAAAGGATTGGGTCAAATTTCTTCCCTGGGCTGAGTGGTCATACAATACCGCTCATCACTCAAGCATTGGCATGACCCCATTTGAGGCGGTTTATGGGCGCACTCCCCCTGTCTTGCGTGCCTACGATAGACTCGCAGCGACGGATAGGACTGAGCTTGACTTGGAGCTTGCTGATCGAGATGAAACATTGAGACGGCTCAAGACTCACCTAGCCACAGCACAAAACCGCATGAAGCAAACGCATGACAAAGGCAGACGTGAGCGAGAATTTGAGGTGGATCAATTGGTGTTCGTTCGAGCTCAACCGTATCGACAATCCACATTGAGGCCAATTTTGAACCAAAAGTTGGGATACAAGTACTATGGTCCGTACCGAGTGCTACAACGAATCGGTCCAGTAGCTTACCGATTGGACCTACCTGAAGGAACCAGGATACATCCCGTCTTCCATGTCTCGGCATTGAAGGCCCAGATCGGGCCTAACCATGTAGTGGGTTCGACCTTACCCGAACCAATGGAGGAAGATGGCTCCACTGAGCCGGTTCGAGTCCTAAGTCGTAGGAGAAGACGCCAAGGATCCAGATTAGAGACTGAAGTGCTGATTGAGTGGTTGGGCAAACCTACTGACGAGTCTACATGGGAGCTAGAGGCAGACATCATGGATCGCTTCCCAAATTTCAAACCTTGAGGACAAGGTTGCGGAAGCGTGGTGGATTGATACGATTCGGACTTCACCGACATCGTCTCAAGCTTGGATTTACCTTAGGAGAGATTTATTTTCATGTTTTAGTAATTATTTTTCATTAAAATAGGTTTTCTGTAAGTCGCGTTCGAACGCGGTCGGGCGAGTTCGAATGCGATCGGGGAAAATTGAGTTTTAGGATAAGATTGAGTTTTAGGATAAGATTGAGTTTTAGGATAAGATTGAGTTTTAGGATAAGATTGTGTTTTAGGATAAGATTGAGTTGTTGGTTAGCCTATAAAAGTATGTGTAGGGCAACCAAAATTAGGATTGAATATTGAGAATTGAGTTTGCCTTGCCTCCTTCATCTTCTTCGCTCTCGTTCCCTCAATCTCCCCGGCAACGCCGCTTCTAATCTCCCTCGACAGGCCAATCACCCTAGTCCCTTAGGAGTGGCCCTCTTCTCCCCCTTCTTCCAATTTATCCATCGCTATCCCTAACCTTTCCATCATCCATAACCCTTCCACCATCACTTTTACACCGGTGCCACCCCATCAACACCGGCCCTCCACAATCCACTATTACCTAGGATTTCGTGCCTTCATCCACGGAATCCAAAACAGAGTATCCTGACGTTCGTCCACTAAACGAACGATATTTCGAGATCCCCATCTCCGATTCGCCTGAAACTAGATCCGTTGGAAAGCTCTTTTCCGGGCCTACAACATATCAAAATTTCACAGCGATCCAACGGCGGGATATTTCGGGATCTGATCTCAAAGTTCCGTGCAAGATCGTATTAATCTTGAATCAGAGCCATAGCACCAAAAGAGGGTTCGTATCAATCTGGTATCAGAGCCTATAGCCGAGGAAGGATCGTAACAATCAGATATAGGTATCTCAAGATATCGTCCGATTAGTGGACGAACATCAAGATGGTCTATTCAGGATCCGTGGATGGAGGCACGAGATCCTAGGTGATGGTGGTTAGAGGCGGACCGGCGATTGTGGAGTGGCACCGATGAAAAGTGGTGATGGAAAGGTTATGGTTGATGGATGGGTTAGGGCAAGTGTTGGATAGATTGGAAGAAGGGGGAGGAGAGGGGCGCCCCTAAGGGTCTAGGGTGATTGGCCGGTCGAGGGAGGTTAGAAGCGGCATCGCTGGGGATTGAGAGAACGAGAGTGAAGAAGACGAAGGAGGCAAGGCAAAACTCAATTCTTCAATAATAATCTTTGGTTGCCATCTACATCCCTTTTAGAGGCTAACCAAACAACTCAAAATTAACCCTAAACAATACAATTTTGCCGACCGCATTCGAACGCACCGAGTTCACTCTTCTCTGGATTTGCAAATGTGTGCATTGTGCGTTCGAACGCTCGATCAAACGTGCCTGTTTCCCAATTCTCTGGATTTGTGAACACGATGTAGGCGTTCATAGTGCATTCGAACGCGGCGTTTGAACGCACAATGCACACTCTCATAACCACATTCACAACTGCGTTCACAACCACGTTCGAACGAACTCCACCCGCATTCGAACGCGACTTATGAAAAACTTATTTTCTTGGAAATTAAACATTAAAGCAAGAAACAAAGACACTCCTAAAGTGTATCCATGCTCGAGACGATATCGGTGAAGTTCGAATCGTATCAAAGTACTCCACTCATGGTTCACCCCAAAGGCACTTGCTCATCTTGACTTTCAACTAGTTTTGTTGCAAGATATTTAACACCTCACGCACATGCTGCAAGTGTTCGTTCCAATTCCTGCTATACACTAGGATATCGTCACAAAAAACAAGCACATACTGATGCAAGAGTGGGCGAAAAAGGTCATTCATTAGCCCTTTGAATGTCACCGGTCCATTGGTAAGTCCAAACGGCATGACTCGAAACTCATAGTGGCCATCGTGAGTTCGAAACACCGTTTTATGCACATCCTCTTGGTCGACTCGAATTTGATGGTACCCTACTCTTAAGTCAAGCTTACTGAAGTAGGCCGACCCTATAAGTTTGTCCAGCAGCTCCTCGATCACCGATATTGGGTACCGATCTTTGATGGTGATCGCATTCAAGGCTTAGTAGTCGATGCAAAACCACCAACTCCCGTCTTTCTTTCGAACCAGCAACATCGACGACGAATAGGCACTCCGAATGATCCCTCAATCTAGCATCTCCACCACCAATTTGCTGATCTCCTCTTTCTGAACATATGGGTACCAATATGGCCAAATATTTGTTGGTTCAACCCCTAAAATGATCTAAATGCAGTGGTCGTGCCGATGGGTCGGCTGTACTCCTCGGGGCTCCTTAAAGAGATCCTTGAATTCCTGCAGCAACTCCTGCATGTCGATAGGTATTTTCCTTGATGGTCGATGTTCTGGTTCAGCAATAACCATTTGCAAGAATAGAGCTCGATCCCCTGCACATGGAAGTCCTAATAGCGATTGCAACATCGACCCTTGCCGCAGTTGATTTCCATCCAGTAGCACTCTTCGACCATTTCTTCGAAATGTAAGTGTGAGGTTTGAAAAATCAAATGTTACGGGCCCCAAGCTTTAAAGTCATTAAGTCCCCAAGATAATATCAGCACCTCACAAGGCTAACGAATAAAGATCCAATGTGAAAATTTGGCCTTACACCTTCAACTCCACATCTCAACAAATAAAATCTGCCTGCAATATGCTGCCATCTCCAATCATCACATTGAACCCGTTTGTGGGTTCCGACTCAAGCCCAATCTTCCTAAGAAGCCTCTTGTTAATGAAGTTGTGGGTGGACCCAGTGTCGATCAAGATTTACACTGTAGTTTTCTTGACTACTCTGTTCACCCGCAAAGTCCTTAGCGCAGTTGTCCCGAAATAGGCATGGAGGGAGATCTCGGCCATCATGTCCTCCATAGGTTGCTCCTCAGCTACTCCTCCTTGCTGTCTAGCCACACCCTCATCTTCATCTGCAATCTCATTCTCAACCTCCTCCAATCCATTTATTAGCATCACTGATCCCATCGATTTAGCGTACTGGATTGCGGCTTTCTTGGGTCATCTAATTTTGTTTGAGGTGTAACTTCATGGCTCGATGTTTGTCTTTCATAAGTACTACATCTTTGAAGGTCTCCTTTAAGGTTCTAGGCCTTAAAGCTCTCATGTCGGCTTGTATGTCTCCCCGTAGCCCGAAAATGAAGGTGCTGCAAAGTTGTTGATCCGTCCATGGAGGTTGGCATCAGCTATTTATCCTCTCAAATTCTTCTTGTTATGCCCTAACCGAAAGATATTTGGTTCAGGTCTGAACCTTTGTGCATGTTGATCACCTTTTCTAAATCCTCAAGTACATCCATCACCATCTCCAAAGGGATCAATCTCATCCTCAAAGTGTCAATCCTCCTCATCGACGAAGCGCACCGGTGTCGCACGCCTCTCGAGTTTTACCACTACCGGTCATAGGTTTTGTAACGGAGGTGGGGGATAATGTATAGGCATAGGTAAGAGGGGATCATTAACACTCACATGTCGCACCTGGACCTATGGGATATCGGTTCGGTGTGGTTCCACCGCTAGTCCTTCTTGTGGGCACTAATCGTCGTCGAGGAGATGACGAAGCCGATCGGTTCATGACATTTATTTAAATTATTGTGATCCTTTTGCATTGCGTCAACTCTATGCATCAATGTTTGGAACATGCCCCTAAGTTCATCCATCAAGCCCATATTCATACCCATGGACGTTGGTTGACTTAGTCCTGCCGTGGTCGCTCCAAAAAAATCGGCCTCATGGTTAGGGTTATCGTGGATTGAGTCTTCCCTTGTTGGTGTGCTCTCCATTGGTCTCTTCTTGATGTTATCTTCCTTGTTTCAACCATTAATGAAGGTCTGAGGTTAACCTGGCTCTGATACCAAATTGATGGGTTATGGTATCGAAAGATCGGCTACGGAACGATTCCTTTAAGATCTGAATTTATTACAGGAATCAGTCTGCGCAACTGCAAAAAACTATTTACCAAATATTTTTCGGTAGTCAGAAAATTATGAAACTAAGTGGATTAGATCTATAACTCCCTGATCTACAATTTTTGTAATTATGTACTTTGCAGATTCAAACTAAAACTAGGACGAAAATATGAAAGAACGCGGGTGATGATGGTGGTGACGGGTGGAGTGGATGTTAGGGTTATGGATGATAATGGAGATGAAGGTTGGTGGTGGATGTGGTTAAGAGATATGAATGAAGGGAAAGAAGTGGTTGAGATCCCAAAGAAGTGGGAGGACTCGACAAACGAGGAAGATTAAAAGTTAGGAAAGAACTTGCCAACGGTTGAGGTGGAAGGTTGGTAAAGAGGGAGAAAGGAGAGAGATTAGAGAGAAGATAGGAGGGAAGAAATCAATAGTCCAATAGCATAATGAATTTAGCTACTATCCACACATTTATAGAGGCTAGCCAAAAGTCCTAATAAAAATAAGTAACCCTAATCCTAGTGAAATCCCGTCGATCGTGTTCGAACGCATAAAGACGTTCTCTGTATGTGCGAACATGTTGCATGTGTTTTATATGAATCGGATCAAATCGGATCACATCAAAAGGAGATTAGGCTAATTATCTTATTTGGTTATTTGGTTTAGTTAGAGTCTTAGTAGGTTAGGATTTTATTTAATTAGCTAAATCCAGCTCTGCGCAGTTTCGAAAAAAAATTTGTAGAATATTCTACACATCCAAATAATATCCAACCTCTAGATCAACAACTTTGATATTCACAACTTCTCCAGATTTGGAATTTATCTGTGACAAAACGAAAGCTTAATCCGAGAGGTAATCGAAGAAGATAAGGAATACTAGTTTAGTTGGTTTGTTAGGGTTTCATATTATTTTAGGACTTATTGGCTAGCCTCTATAAATATGTGGATGGCAGCCAACTTCATTATGGAATTGGATTATCAATTTCTTGCCTCCTATCTTCTCTCTAGACTCTCTCCCTTTTCCCTCTTCACCATCATTCCACCTTTACTATTGGCAAGTTTCTCCTAACTTCTAATCTCCCTCGACTGTCGAGCCACCCCTCTTCATTGGGATCTTGACCACTTCGTTCCCTTCGTCTACTTCCCTTAATCACATCCACAATCCACCTACACCCCCATGCCTATCCATAACCCTAACATTCACTCCACTTGTCACCACCACCATCACCCATGTTCCTTCATATTTTCGTCCTAGTTACAGTTTGAATATGCGAAAGGAGTAAATACTAAAGTTGTAGATCAGGAAGCTATGGATCTAACCCAATTAGTTTCGTAATTTTTTGACTACTGAGAAATATTTGACAAATAGTTTCCCACGATTGCGCGGACAGCTTCCTGCAATAAATTCAGATCTTAAGGAATTGTTTCGTAGCCGATCTTTTGGTATAAGAACCCATCAATTTGGTATCAGAGCCTATCATTTGGTATCAAAGCAGGTGAACCTCAGACCTTCATTAATGGTAGAAACAAGGAAGATAAAATCAACAATGAAACCTATAGAGAGCACACCGACAAGGGAGGACTCAATACACGATGATCCTAACTGTGAGACTAATTCCTTTGGAGCGACCATAGTAGGACCGAATTAACCAACGTCCATGGGTTCGAATATGGATGAACTTAGGGGCATGTTTCAAATATTGTTGCATAAAGTTGACAACATACAAAAAGATCACAATGAATTCAAGGAATATGTCGTGAATCGCTTGGGTTCGTCATCTCCTCAACGACGAACGGAGTTTTAAGAAGGACCCGCGATAGGACCTCATCGAACCGTTACCCCACAGGTCCAGGTGCGACATATGAGTATTAATGATCCCCTCTTACCTATGCCTACACATCATCTTCCACCTCCGTTATAGAACCTAAGACCAGCGATGGTGGAACCCGAGAGGCGTGCGGCACCGATGCACTTCATCGATGAGGAAGATTGGCACTATGAGGATGAGGTTGATCCCTATGGAGATGCTGATGGACATGCTCGAGGATTTAGAGAGGGTGATCAACCTACACAAAGGTTTAAACCTGAACCAAAGATCATTCGCAAACCCGACAATGCTATTCGGGGGAGAACCGCACGCTTGGACTTTCCAAAATTCTAAGACGGTGATCCAATAGATTAGGTGTTTCAAGTTGAACAATATTTTGATTGTCAAGATATAGCAGAAGATGAAAAAGTCTAGATGGCAAGCTTTCACCTCCAAGGAATGGCATTGCATTGGTATAGATCGATTATCCGTGGTGGTGGATTTACTTTCACACCTTCAAATGTTAGAGGAGGCACTAGACCCCCCGTTCGAACTCTCACACCTGCCTAGGTGGAGGAGCGAAGAGCGAAGGGTCTTTGCTTTCGATGTGATGAGTGCTTCATCCCTGATCATCGATGTTCTAAACCGATCGGGAGTATGATGCTTATCGACTATCTTGAGGAGGACGATGAGGTTGTTGATGATGAGGAGTGTCCAGAGGAGGTTCATGAGAAGGTCGTTGTGGAGGGCGTTGAGGAAGATATCCAAGCTGAAATATCGATGCATGCATATTCAAGTATTTCTGCGCCGAGAACGTTATGGGTAAACAGACTCATTAGAAAGCATTGTGTTAGGTTTTTAATTATTGGCAATTGTGTATAAAATATTCTAAGTGTACTTTTTACATGTATATGAGCTTTACACAAGTCTAGAAAATATCTAGTTTGAAGAATTGTAAAATTATTGAAGCAAAGTTGATGAGATCAAGTCATACCAACGAAGTTTGAAAATCTTGGACTTTCGTGAGTATGGATAAGATTCGGATTTGGCTCTATCTTGAAGATCATGAGTACGGATAAGACTCGGATTTGGCTCTATCTTGAAGATCATGAGTATGGATAAGACTCGGATTTGGCTCTATCTTGAATATCATATATAAGGATTATGAAACCCTAACTCTAGGGTGGTTGAAGAAATATTATTGAAGGAGATTTCTTGAGGCTACATCGGTTTTTTAACTAACAAGGTTCCACTCATCTACAAGAATTTAATCTTTCGTCTTAAGGGTGATCTAGACGAAAGATCAATCTCGAGGGCTACTAAGATTGGACTTCAATCACAAGAAGCAGTGAATCGTGGGTTCTAGCGATCAAGACTGAGAGGAACAAAGTCGTTTGGATTGACGGGTTGTTTTGTGAGTCAGTCTTGTAACTGCTACTATTATAGTGATTGGTTTTGATCCGAGTTTGGATCCGTGGTTTTTTTCCCGTTTTGGGTTTTTCCACGTTAAAATCTTGGCGTTCATCTCTGCTTTCATTCTTAATATTTCTTCGGAATTTTACTTAAGTGAACGAACGATATCATTGCCTAAAGGTTAGATACATACGTGTGTCTAGGGGTTTTTTCACATTGTGTGCACATCCTCATCGATTTGGGGAGATTTAGTTTGGATGCCAAACCAACCATGGGATTTGATGTTGCTATTAGAGACGGTACAAAGCTTAGGGCGGAGAGCTTGTGTCGCCGAGTCGGTATACGGGTGCAAGGACACGACATCATTGTGGACTTGTATCCGCTGGCATTGTGAGGAGCGGACATTATCCTTGGTGCTCAGTGGTTACAGAGTTTGGGACTCGTCACATTTGATTTTCGGTGTATGTGGATGAAATATAAACAAGGAAACAAAGATGTGTGGCTCGATGGTGTACGATCTTCGCCGATTCCTGCGATGCAGCCTATGGTGGGGCTGCCTTGTGCGTATGATTTGGCCTATTTTCTTTAGTTAGGACCAGTAGGAGATGACCCTCAAATGAGTTCAGGTACTACTGTTGAATTGTCTAATTTATTAGATAACTTTTTTGGACTGTTTGAGAAGCCACAGGAGTTGCCACCGAAGAGAGCGATGGACCATCACATAGAGATTGTACCCGAGGCTGCACCAGCGAACGTGAGGCCATATCGGTATCCACATGTGCAAAAAGAAGTTATATCAAAGATGGTAGCTGAGATGTTGGAGCGAGGCCTCATTCAACCAAGTCATAGCTCATACTCATCCCCCGTGTTATTGGTACAAAAAAAAGACGGAACATGTCGTTTTTGTGTCAACTATCGGGCACTAAACGCTATTACCGTTAAAGACCGGTATCCTATTCTGATTATTGAGGAGTTGCTGGACGAGCTTGCAGGGGTGACTATATTTAGTAAGCTTGAGGGCCGGGTATCATCAAATTAGAGTTCACTCGGCGGATGTGCATAAAACTGCATTTCGAACTCCGGACGAGCATTACGAGTTCCGGGTGATGCGTTTTGGTCTCACCAATGCTCCAGCTATCTTTCAAGGCCTCACGAATGATATATTTCGGCCTCTATTGCGAAGGTATGTCTTGGTATTTTTTGACGATATTTTGGTGTATAGTAGGACTGAATTGGAGCATTGGCAGCATTTGGAGGATGTGCTGAATTTGTTGAAGCAAAACTAATTGAAGATCAAGAAGTCCAAGTGCCTATGGGGAGTACAAAAAGTGGAGTATTTAGGCCACATCATTTCAGCAGATAGTGTAGCGTCAGATCCTTAAAAGGTTGCATGTATGACCGCTTGGCCTATTCCTACTACTCTCATCGAATTGAGAGGATTTTTGGGGCTGACCGAATATTATCGCCAATTCATCACCGGATATGGAAAGATCGCTGCTCCTCTTATTTATTTGTTGAAGGATTCTTTTAGATGGATGGATAAAGCCACTATAGCCTTTAAAAAATTGAAAACAGCAATGACGACGACACCCATTTTAGCACTACCGGACTTCACCAAAGAGTTCATTGTGGAATGTGATGCGTCGGGTGTTGGCATAGGAGCTGTACTAATGCAAGGAGGACATCCCATTGCTATCTTAGCAAGGCTTTATCACAAAAATCTCAACAATTATCAACTTATGAGAGGGAGATGTTGGCAATTCTGTATGCGATGACAAAGTGGAGATCTTATTTGATCGGTAAGAGATTGATTATCCGAACCGATCAAAGGAGCCTTCCATACTTTATGGACAGCGTATACACACTCCGACACAGCAGAGATGGATCACAAAATTGTTAGGATATGATTATGAAATCCAATACAAGAAGGGAATGAAAAATAGAACGGCGAATGCACTATCGCGACAATCCGATACCACCAAGCTTGTAGCCTATTCATCTCCTACCTTTCCCTTCCTTGACGAGCTGAGGTATGCATGTACATCTGACCCGAATATTTTGAGATTATTGCAGGAGGTGATGGATGATCTGGAGTGCCATCTAGAGTTGCAAAATCGAGGCAGTTTGCTGTTGGACTGCGGATGCATTCGAGTGTTAGAGCGTATTGGTCCGGTTGCATATCGTTTGAAGTTGTTTGAGAGGTTGAGAGTGCATCCTGTCTTCCATGTTTCATTGCCGAGGGAGCACATTGGAGATCATAAGATTGTTGGATCAGTTCTACTAGAGCCATTGGAGGAGATAGAGATTGTAGAGCCAGTTCGTGTACTTGCTAAACGCCGATGAGAACATGGTACCAGATTGGAAATGGAGTTTTTAGTTGAGTAGCTTGGCAAACCATTCGATGAGGCGACATGGGAGTTGGAGACTAGCATTTTGGAGCATTTCCGTGACTTTTCACTTTGAGAGCAAGGTGGGGGAAGCATGGTGGATTGATACGAATTGGATCAAATCGGATCACATCAAAAGGAGATTAAGCTCAATGGATTGAGTCTAATTATCTTATTTGGTTATTTCGTTTAGTTAGAGTCATAGTAGGTTAGAATTTTATTTAATTAGCTAAATCCAGCTCTACGTAGTTTTCCCTTAATCACATCCACAATCCACCTACACTCCCATACCCATCTATAACCCTAACATCCACTTCACCCATCACCACCATCATCACCCACATTCTTTCGTATTTTAGTCCCAGTTATAATTCGAATCTGTGAAGGGCGTAAATACAAAAGTTGTAGATAAGTAAGCTACAGATCTAACCCAATTAGTTTCGTAATTTTATGACTAATGAGGAATATTTGACAAATATTTTTCCACGATTGCACGGACTACTTCCTACAATAAATTCAGATCTTAAGGAATTATTTCGTAGCCGATCTTTTAGTACAAGAACCCATCAATTTGGTATCAGAGCCTATCATTTGGTTTCAGAGCCTATCATTTGGTATCAGAGCCTATAAGCGTTCAAACGCGACGTTCGAGCTCGCCCGACTACGTTCGAACGCACTTTTTGCTTCCTTTGTATATGCGAACCTGATGCAGGCGTTGCAAGGGCGTTCGAACGCGACTCCTCCTGCGTTTGAACGTGACCTACAGGAATTTTATTTTAATAAAAATAATCAACTAATACAATAAGAAAAGATCCTAACTAAATATATCAACCTCTTAATGCTCCTCTTGAGATTAGTCTTCCAATTGAATGTATTGTCCCTAATAGAATATCGAAAACCTGCCTGGTGGGCAAGCTCATCTTAGTGAAATCGGTTAATTCTCCAGGCTTGAAGTTGGCATTATCATAGGCCTGGGGACTTGAAGAAAGAGTTTCCTTTGAGGAGATGGACTCTAATGTCTTCCTCGTCACCTTTCCCTCGGAGGAGGATAAATGGCAGGTTTGGGCTGGCGGTCCATAGTATTTCTCCCCTGATCTTTTTGTGTTGGCGCCTTTCCTCCCACAATTGAGGGTAGTCTTGGGATTTCTCTATATGTACCTTCTGAGTCCAAATTCATGACCTCCCACTAGATTATTTGTTGATCTCTTTGGCTAAACTCATTGCATCTCAAATCTGCTTTTGGAGCAAGGACAATCTAAATGACGTTTGTTCCTGGACAAAGTTTGTTAGGATTTGCATCGTGGTTGATATTACCAAGCCCCTAGTTAGATCTATACTCGAAAAGCTTGTTGTAACACCCAAATTCTAAACATGTGCATGGCACGAGCCCACACGGCACGTGCGTGGCACCTAACAACTTGGTTAATTGTCGACAATCAAATAAAGCTATATCAACATCATAATTTTATCCATAATATCTAAAATAATAATAACTCAAGTCTAACTATAACAACATATAAATAATTGATGGGTTCTAGAACCAAAAGATCGGCTACGGAATAATTCCTTAAGATCTGAATTTATTGCAAAAAGCAATCCGCGCAATTATGGAAAATATTCATCAGATATTTTTCGATAGTCATAAAATTACGAAACTAATTGGATTGGATCCGTACTTCCTGATCTACAACTTTTGTATTTACGTTCTTCACAGATTCAAACTGTAGAAGAGACGAAAATACGGAATAACGTGGGTGATAGTGGTGGTGACGGGTAAAGTGGATGTTAGGGTTATATATGGGTATGGAGATGAGGGTGGATTATGGAATTGATTAAGGAAAGTAGATGAGAAGAATGAAGTGGTCGAGATCCCAAAGAAGAGAGGTGACTTGATAGACGAGGGAGATTAGAAGCAAGGAGAAACCTTGCCAACGATAGATGTGGAAGGATAGTGAAGAGGGAGGAGGGAGAAGCCTAGAGAGAAAATAGAAGGCAAGAAATTAATAATCCAATAGCATAATAAAGGTAGCTGCCTTTTACATATTTATAGAGGCTAGCCAACAAGTCCTAAAACAATATGAAACCCTAATTCTAGAGGATTCCCTTCGATCGCGTTCAAATGTGCCCGATCGCGTTCGAACGCACTCAGAAAGCCCCTTCTCTGGATTTGCGAACGCGACACAGGCATTCGAACGTAGGCGTTCGAACTCACTCGATCCCGTTCGAACGCACAATATACGTTCTCTGTATTTGCGAACCTGATGCAGGCATTCACAAGGGTGTTCGAATGCGACTCCACCTGCGTTCGAACGCAACCTACAGGAATTTTTTTTTTAATGAAAATAAACACCTAATGAAATAAGAAAAGATCCTAACTAAGTGTATCAATAACTCTAAGCTCCACATAGGCCACAACACATCATTAAGAGCTTTTCACTATTACATATACACAACAACGATGGTATATACATAATTATACAAGTACAAAATCACTTGCTAAAATATAAGACAACGATAAAAACACACTTTGAAAAATGTCAACTGATACATCATATAACATAACACATTTAGCATATAACACTAACCACACTCTACTCTAAACCCACTAGTAAAACCTCTGAGGGAGTATCCTGCTCCACTCATTCACCTAGGTTTTTGGAAAGGAAAAAACAAAGAGAGTCATGAGTTAAAGGCTTAGTGAATAGACCTTACTTTGAATTAGTGATGCCAAATAGAGAGTAAATCAAATACTAGATAATATGAATCAGAAAGAAACATCATGCTATGAATGAACATATAAGCAAGTCCTCAATAATCCTAGATCTATAGTAAATGTCATGTGATAACTGATCAAGAACACAAACTCTTAACATGTATAAATAAACATCTATGTCATACTATCATCGTATCACTCTCAATTATAACATATGATGCATGCCGACCATGTCATGATATCAAATGCAATGGTATATAAATCGTGATAATTATTCAATAATCATATGCAATTCTCAATATCACAATCATCACCGACATCTCGATATAACACCATCATATTGGACCACTGTACATAGTCAACACCCGGTACTCAGTCTCAACATCATACCCGAAGGCTTAGAGCATATTTTGTCATCCGCAAGGAGTATCTCAAATATAACCATACCCTGCCATCCACTAAGGGTATCAACATCCATCTAGACTGGGCACCCTTCTAGCTGATAGAAACCTCGTGAGGATAACTCGCCATATATGCCTTGGTGAATGACATGTGTTTGAATGTTTGCTGCGCACACAGACTAACGACCTCGAACATAAGGTCATAGGATCGCAACTATGTTGAGCGATCAATCATCCACCAAGCGCGTCCTAACCCTCGCGTCCACTCGGATATCTTCACGCTTTCTATCAACTATCCTATCAATCACATTTCATGTTTTTCTTCCAAATGACAGATCATATGTATATATCTAATACAATAACAAGTCAATGCATAATAGGAATTTAGGTGGAATAGGAATCGAGAGAAAAATGATACAATGTAGTCTCCAACCATGTAGTCAACACATGCATACCCATGCTAATCTATCACATGCATACTCATACTACAGATGAACTAGACATGAAATTGTAACAGCATAGTCATCTCTAATCATCTCTATTTGTCATCATCATACTCATATCCAAGATCAGCCTAATTACATGCATGATAAAATATATTCGACTGTAATCATCTCTAAATAAAGTTATATAATCATGTTGGAGGCCAAAACATGCATGTACATAATATATAATATAACCTAATTTGAGAAAGGCGTCTAGAGGATAAGACTACTCACCACAATTGAAATTACTAAACAACCACTCGTTCATGTTGCTACAACAACGATCAATCCTCGATAGCTAGGTCCATAGGGTCTTATATAGGTGGGCTCGGTCCCACCTCCATACGTCGCTGCGATGTGGAGGAGGGTGGCTTGGTGGAGGTGCGTGGCACCTCTACTACTGCCACAGCATGCAAGGCATGCGAGGCACGAGGCTGGCTGCAGTGTGGTCGGCCATGTCATGCCCAGCCCCTTTTTTTTGGTACTTGGGTTATTACATTTGTCAATGGCGTTGATGCCACTATATCTCTGAGGTATAAGCGGCTACTGTGATGATGTACTTTTTGTGGTCATATTGAACATGCTTTTGCCGATTGCAACTCTCATCTATCTCTTGCGGCTAAGATACGGCTTGATTATCCTTCTCCATTGCACGACCGATTGCTCTCTATGCTGGAACCTAAATTCCATGATCTCTTAGTCACACCGCATTTGGGCAACTCTCTCTGGTACACTGGCTCAGATAAAGGAGGATCCTTTTCCTGTAGGTGTGATCTGGCGGGCCTTGCTGCATCTTGCTCGTCAACGGGTTCCCCTCGCCATTGTGCTTCCATCCAAGCATCTAGACCTATTAAGATGATGGAATCACTACCAGATCTCAATTCTAGTAGACTTTGTGGCTTCTTACATTCGTTAGCTCCTAAGTTCAGTGCTTCTTCACAGAGTAAGATGGGACCTGCATTTCTTCATACGCAGAAGGCGCCTATCTTTGATCTTGTAGGATGCCAAGTTATTGTTAAGGAGGTTATGGTGGATCACTTGCCGGTATTGCCACTGCCAGCACCTCCACCGATAGATATGAATTTTTCTAGCCCGATGCAAGTCATGCCAAGCACATCTCCTAACTCTAAAGGGCAAATGGAAGTCTACCTCACAGCATGATAGGTGTTCTTCATCTCCTATCAAGCTTTTGAAAACCATTATGAAGCGCAATTGTGTTAGAAGTGTGGCGAGCGTTGCTTGTCGCACGACCAAAGATGAAAGTAATAGGTTACGGAACAACTCCTTCAAAATCTAGATTTATTGCAGGAAGCAGTCCGCATAACCGAGGGAAAATATTCACTAAGTATTTTTTTGTAGTCAGAAAATTACGAAACTAATGGGATCGATCCATAACTCCTTGATCTATGCTTTTTGTACTTACGTCCTTCACAGATTCGAACTACAACTGGGATGAAATCATGATATAGTGCGGATGATATTAGTGATGACAGGTGGAGTAGATGCTAGTGTTATGGATAATAATAGAGGTGAGGGTGGATGGCTGATGTTGTTTAAGGGATAAAGACAAAGGGGAAGAAGTAGTCGAGATCCTAAGAAAGAGGGGGGGCTCGATAGACGAGGACATTAGAAGTTAGGAGAGACCTTGCCAACGGTAGAAGTAATAGGTTGGTGAAGTGGGAGAAAAGAGATTATGGTAGAGAGACAAGAAACTAATATTCTAATAGCATTTTGATTTTGGCTTTCATCTACACCTTTATAAAGCCTTAGTTAACAAGCCAAAATAACAATTATTAACCCTAATTCTAGTGGACTCTCGCTGATCGCATTTGAACGCACAAAAGGCATTCTCTATCGATGTGAACCTGATGCAAACGTTCGAACGCGGTGTTCGTTCGAACGCGGTGTTCGAATGCGCTTGACCGCGTTCGAACGCGCATTTCGCATTCTCTATTTTTGTGAACCTAATGCAGGCGTTTGCAAAGGCATTCGAAAACGCCCCGTTCTACGTTCAAACGTGACCTACAAAAAATTTTTTTAATAAAAACAAATAACTAATACAATAAGAAAAGACTAGGTATCATCTCTCTCATTTGTCGAGTCCTCCCTCTTCCTTAGGATCTCGACCACTTTTTCTCCTTTGTCTTTATCCTTTAAATAATATTAATCATCCACCATCGTCTCCATTATCATACATAACTCTAACATCCACTCCACCCATCACCACCACCATCATCTATACTATGTTATATTTTTGTCCCAATTGCAATTCGAATCTGCAAAGAGCATAAATACAAAAAATGTAGATCAGGGAGTTACGGATCGATACCACTTAGTTTTATAATTTTCTGACTAAGAGAGAATATTTGGTAAATATTTTTTCTCGGTTGCGCAGACTGCTTCCAGCAATAAATTCAGATCTTGAAGGAATTATTCCGTAGCCCTATCAATATTCCAATTTGACTGAACGTAGATCCGACTATAGTTTAAGTAACTCAAATTGTAATATAATGCTGATGGTGCTCAAATTTTGAAAGAGGCTCAAATTGAATGAGAAGGTTATTAAAGAGGCCTCTAATTGAATGAGCCTACCCAACCCAGATTCAAATCCCTACGACACCAATTTAACTAGGAGGTTATTAAATTCCAATTATTTCTTTTAAAAAAAACCAAATTTGTATAACCAACTTAGGTGAATAACGTCTTTTGTTTGAGACCATCTGAAAAAGATCGACTTGTCTTTTTGCATGTCTAACTTGAATGGTTCGGGATAAAATTGATTTTGGATCAACTTTAATTTTATTATCTTAGCCGTCCAACGGCCTTGCAGATTAAAATTTGAGTCGAGCAAATCTCAAGTTTGATTTTTGAGTTTTCAAAATTGTCATCTTTCAGGTGAGTAAATAAGTGGATTGGTTAAGTCACATTGATGTTGGAGATTTGAGGAGAAACGTGCGACTCGCCTATAGTATGACCCATCAGAATTTAAGTGTGCAATTCAGTTCAATCAAATACACAATATGCATTCTTAGTCAGTAAAAGAAAGAAAAAAGAAGGAAAAAAAAATTGTGAAACTCAACCAAGCAAACAAATTAGATGGGTGAATAACATTTACTTCAAGTAAGTGCTTAATACATGAACTGTTTCTATTCAAATGGTTGGTTCAATCATATAAAATAGACCAGACCTGGAGAAATTATCCCACCTCACAGATTGTGAATGGCAAGTAGCGGGACTTCGGAAGCTTTCCTATTGATAAGGCAAGTAATACCAGAGCATTCAATGATCTCTGGATTCTATAAATTGAAGGAATACATAAGAAACATGCCATTAAGTTGAAAGTTGACCTTGTCTGCATATGGTCCATATGAAGCAAAACAGAACCGACATCCACAGAAAAGATATCACAGGCAAGCAGGATAGTAGATCATCTTCAACAAATTCCGGACTTTTATTTAGCAGAAGTTGGTGTACACGTGAGAACCAGATGTAACTTATAAGGTTACAGTGCAGACCTTGAACAAGCTGCGCAGAATTCTCTGCTCACTTTTACCACTATATTGTGATCCAATAAGATCAGATTTGAATTCTTATGACAATATTATCTCATATCTTGCTATTTAAATCCGTAGAAATTGAGCTAACCTGACCAGTAGGAATAAGCTCAGGTTATCATCTGCCACTCTTTTGCTAGAGCCACCAAACAAACTTTTCTTTGCATTGTGCATATGTCAGGAGTATTTCTTTTTTTCTCAAATGCGGTGAGAATAGTGGATTCTATGCGGCATGCAATTCAGGCACCTCTGAAAATCTGACATGGCAGCACTTTTACCCTAGCAAGGATTATACAAGACAATCAGTATTGCAGTCTCATAACTACAAAATGCTAAATTACTAAATAAGGCCTTCATCATGGGATTTCCATTGACGTTTTTTTTTTATCTTTGGGAAGTTTCAATGCCAGAATTGACTTCCTTCCCAAAGATAAACGAGGGAATGGTCGAACAGCTGGGACAGTCGGGATTCTATTTCTTCCGTTAAGGGAGATTCCGGAAAAGATGGAATGGGAAGACGTGTTTCCAGTACGAACAAGAAGCAGAAACGGGTGGAGAAGGGGAAGGACCTCTTTTGCCCAGTTCCTCAAGAATAACAATCACCATTTGACTATCTTCAACTAGGACATGTTTTGATCAGCAAGAAATGCCAAATATTTTGCTCGCTCCCTCTTGTAACGTTTCAGTTCTTTGATAGCTGCCAGCAATACATGCAAAGAAACCGGTGCAAAAAAAGGCTGTCAACATCAAATGAGAAGAAAAATCATTAGTTCCAATGAAGATGATTCAAGTTGCAGAAAGTTAATGCCAGGAAAAAAATATCAGTATGGTCATAAGAGAACTATTTATATACAAAAAAACAAAACTAATGGTGTTTACATGGCAAGGATCACAAAGTTTACATAGTACTGTTTGAACTATTATGCACAAAATTCATTACTGGTGTTTTCATGGCAAGGATCACAAAGATTAGATAGGACTGTTTAAGAAATTAGGTTTCAGTACCTAACCTGAAGACATGAAGAAAAGAATTTACCAATGTTTTGAAAAGTGGCTGTGGGTGGTGAGCAGTCACCTCACCGCCCAGTGCCTCGGCAGAAAGTAAGTGACAAGGCGGTGTAGTATTTTTAATATAAATAAATAAATAAGTATAGTATATACAGAAATTTTAATAGTGCACTAAACCAAAACACTAAATAACATAATCATATTGGCTAATTACTTATTAGTGATAATTGAATAACTGAGAAATCTGATTACTAACTCTAGTTTATTCACATGAATCACACTTCAAAATCCTCTAATCAGAAATTATATACTTAAATAGCAAGCAATTAGTAATTCCCCCAATTAATAATGCATGATAGTGAAAAAAAAATTCCTTCTTGTAATCTTAATTCAATAATTCATAAACCAATTAGCAATTAACTCCTCTAATTTCTAATTAATTCCTATAACCGTATATCATTGCAGATTAAGAATAATTGAAAAATTAAGCTAGGGAAAATTGGGAATATTTAAGTATGGGAAAAGAAAACAGTAAACCCATTGACTCATAATGGGAGAGAAAAGGAGGAAGAGAAACTGAGAGAGACTAAGAGAGAGAGAGAGGAGGTGAGTATTGCTGTGAGAGAGTTTAACTGAGAGAGTGGGAGAGAGAGCATTGCACAGTGTCGCCCGATGCCGTCAGCCGCTTATCGCCCTCATTGTGGTCACCACCTTTTGCTACCGCCGACTATGGAAAAGCTTGTTCTAGGGTTTTCCGGTGAGAGATGTCTAGCGCGCGCGAGAGAGAGAAAGAGAGAGATCAGCGTGGCATTTGTTTTTTTTCATATTGGTTAGTTTTATTAAACTCGATCCACTATAAAATCCGACCTGCTCACTAATAACTGTATCTCGACTTGGCAAGCGAAACACTGGCCCGCCAAGGCACTTGGCCTCCTTTTGTCAGCGCCTTTCAACATGGCAGTGCACCGCCTTGCCATGGCGGCCGTCTTTTCCACTTTTCAAAATAGTGGAACTTACAAGCACCATAATGTGACTTCAAGATTCTTGGGCTCATCTATTTACATCTAGTTTTGATGCTTCAATTTTAATGTTTTCCATTCTCGTACTAGCAAGGCTAGGTGATGGACAAGTTAGTTATAACCTTAGAATGGAATTTAATGCAGATGAATAGAGTCGAGTGATTGTTTGTTGAACTATTCAAACAGACCTGAGTTCCTATCTAACTGAAAACTGGAATTTATTGCTGATCAATAGAGTCGAGTGATTGTTGAACTATTCAAACAGGCCTGAGTTCCTATCTAACTGAAAGACAGCGATGACTCTCCAAAGAAGAATGTTGATTCATGATCAGATTATTTCAATGAATAAAGCTTGGATTTTCTAATCAAGGCAGAACACAGAATGATGATCATTCATAACTTCATAAGAAGCTCACATGGGGATTTGGAGGCTTTCAGTGCATACTCATCTAACATCACACTAGTAGAAAAAGAGTACTCAAATTTGATTCCAATAAAATAATCTTGCATAGAAGAGAATATAAATAAGTAACATATAGATAAATTATTACCGCATTGCAAAGCTTAAGATAATTCCATTAGAGAAAATACTAATTTGGAACTTTGTGTTCACAAAGAACACCATAAGGGAAGGCATCAAAACTACTAAAAGATTGAAACAGGACTTAGAAGCCTTAGATGAATATTAAGTACAGTGAAGAAATAAAAATAGATATAATGCAATACAAATTTCGGAATTAGAATAGGAAAACTCCAACATGTTGCATTTAAAAGGTCCAATCCTTTTTCCTACATAGGTAAATAAGATCACCAAATAGGCAAATACCTTTTGTTACTATATAGCCAGTTCTGTTTCTCATGCAATAACTAAAACTAAAAGTACCCACAGATAAAAGAAGCATTTAATTAACTAGTA
The DNA here is from genome assembly GCF_048772165.1 of Typha angustifolia. NCBI lineage: Eukaryota > Viridiplantae > Streptophyta > Magnoliopsida > Poales > Typhaceae > Typha > Typha angustifolia. Next base: position 5,887,932 of record NC_133248.1, read on the forward strand.
ACTAACCATGTAAATTGCAAAGTAATGCTCGATGGATGAATAACTTATTGACATGATGGAAGGATGAAAAAATGCATCCTCAGCTAAGGCCCTTGCTTTCATTGAAGACACTGAAAGACAACATAAACGGTGAAGCAAATTGTGTATCCAGTTTATCCATGATTCAGAATGAAGAACAATTTTTATAAGCTCACCAGCTGATGCATCATTTATACCAAGAGAGGCATTTCCTTCAGCTAAATTTGCAGCTTGAAGTGAAAGCTTTACCTGTATAACAAATATCAAAAGCAAAAAATATAAGACAGTGTAAGATCTCCATGAGTTTTTTAATATCTCAGGTCAGGATGCCTCGGCCAAATAATCTTCTTCCTCAACTCCTATTCCCTATCAATTTTCTAACCCCTCCTCCTATCTCACTCCAATCATCCACACTCTTCGCCTCCTCAACCTTGTTTCTCTCTCCTACTTTTCAGATCACCATACAATGGTAATTCTCATGCTAGCAAATGCCAGTGGAGACATTGTGCATAGCAGCACAGCAATCTTTTGTAAACAGCTACCTATCATTTTTTTTAAAAGGGCACCCTAATGCATGAAGCTCCTATCTCAAAGGGGGAATAGGAAGGGGAGCACACAATTTTACTCTCATTTTTTGAGGCTGTTTCTAAGACTTAGAACCCATAACCTCTTAAATGCAAAGAACATGTCTTCCAGTCAAACAGAGTGACGCCCACTGAATGGGACTCCTCTTTAGAAGGTTCTAGGGAGGGGCAACGTATGTACCTATGCTCTCAATTTTTAAGAGGTTGTTTCCAAAACTTGAATCCACGACTTTTTGGAGGGAAAGAACATAACTTGAAATCAAACTAAGCGATGCCCGCATTTTTCTAAATTGCATTTAATAAATAACTAAATATAGCACTTGATCAAAATGCTGAAAGTTAGATTGCAAAATAATGGCAATCACTTATCATTTTTAGGAATGCTTGACTAAATTAAATCTCTCTCCATTGCCATGTTATTTCAGATAGGGCCAAAATTGGAAGGGGTGTATTTGTGAAAGTTTTGTCTTGAGGGGTGAAAATGATACCAAATCGTAGTTCAAGGGAACAAAATGTAATTAATTATTAACCTTAAAGAAAATTGTGTAGCATACAAATTTGCTTGCAAGAAGTGGATAATTCAAGGCACAGAAAGCAGGACTATATCTCCAATAGATTGTAATTTATGTAAAAGGGAATAAAGGACACTTAATGCGTTGCGTAAAATGGATAATGATGTTTTTACAAAGTTATGTATGACGCCATATATTGTTGATGGTTGGATAGTTTGTAAATATGACCACCAACTATATACATAAAACTTATAGGACAATGTCATCCATATCTCTTCCACAACATAAATTGGCTCCAGCATATGAATTTATGGACCTAATTATGTATGATCTACCATATATTGTTGATGGTTAGATAGTTTGTAGTTATGACTTCCGTCGAATACACATTGTAGTTGGGAAACCTCCTTCCCAGCCATACCTTCATTCTCTTCCTCCTCTGATCAACATATTGGAATAGGATCTACACAAAGAAAAGCACTTGACCAACTGTAGACATTGGAAAATGTCATCCATATCAGTTTCAGGCATTGCCTATTTGAGTGCACTCAAAACTGAATCTTACAATGTGTAAACATGTGTCGACGAAAATTTGTTTGATGGCATCCCACTTGAATGGACAACTGGAGATCATTTCTAGAAAAATATCAGGCAAAATATGATTCAAAGTCTCATACGGAAGTGTTGTTCTCATGGTTTCGGTTGTGGATCCAAGGCTAGTCTTGAAACTAGCAGCTAGCATCCAGCCAAAATGTACCCAATACCTTTTCTTTTTAGTATGATAATATGATTCAGACTCCCAGCAAGACTTGGCATGAACCCTACGTATACGAAACTAACATTTATCCCATTACTTAAAAGTTATTACATTTGGCGTGGTACGATGGAAAATAAATAGAAACAAGAATAGATTCACAAAGATTAACGGGTTATACGTGGCCTAAATCTAATTCATTTAACCTCACTCCTCTTTGCCCTAGAGGGCAATTTTTTCCACTTACAGACTTAGGCCAAGTATATGATCTACTATCTCATCTCCATTATACACTATTATATACTATGCATTAGTAATCCAACACATCTCTCTCCCTTCCTCCCTCCCTCCCTTCGCCACTCCCTCCCTCTCTCCTATCTTGTCTCTATTATACTCTTTATATACTAGTCTCTCTCTCTACACACATCCATATAGTGACAATAATCACCAACATGTTCACATTTTTTATAATGTTATGCGTCTTTCTAATTTCTTGAGTTTTTTAGATTGAAAGAAGATTGATTACCATGAAAATGACCAAAATGTCTTTGTATTCTAGTGATCAAAACCAGATATTCAAACCACAAGATAATAGCTATGTTCCTTCTTGTCTCTATCCAGAATGACCTTTGAATAGTTTTTCCAAAACATTGGGTCCGGTTACTCGAAGAGCATTTGAACATCATATAGCAAATTAGCAGCACAGTAGAGATTTCAAAACAATGTTCAAACCAGCAATGGCCATGTCATAGGTACGGATCATGCCGACCATCAGTTGTGCCATAAAAGAAAGAGAGAAAAAGGTAAGGGATACTCACCTTCGCCTTTGCAGTCGCCGATCGCCGCACCCGACGAAGCTCGAGCAACGGTGATGGCGAAGGCAAGCAGCGATCGGCGATGGATAGCTCGACGACAAAGTTGATGGCGTGCGGCGAAGTCATTAAGAGAGGTATCATGCGGCAACCCTTGTGCCATGTGCCGATACCTCGTTAGAACGACCATCCATAATTCGAACGGCATCAAAGTGCGTTCAAACGCCAGCACAGAAATTGTGAATTCCATTTAAGAGCCATTTGAATGGATTAGTGGGTGTTCAAATGACATGCATGCAGAATCAGTTTTGGAAGGCTTTCAAGGTTGGATCATTTAGGATGACATCAAATTTGAACAAGAGTTTCCTTTGCTGATTGTATGGTCCAAATCAAAGCTATCACAGATTCACCACAGTTGATCCACATGCTTACCAAAGTTGGTTGAGAGTAAAGGTGATCCCTTGGTCAAAATTAAATCTGGACAACGACTTACTATTGAAGATCTTTTGGTTCTGTTTGAACTTGGCTTCCTCACCTATATAAGGGTTATAACTTATTAAGGCTCTTTCAAGGACTATCCCCCATTCCCTCTACATCCCTCTAGACAAGAGAAGCCCTAGAAGCCTAAAGAAAAGGAGTTCATATCACATCTGAGATCATCATCACTACCGGAATTCTATTATAAGATCTCAACGGCAATTCATCTACGCATTCTACATCAGAGATCATCATCACTACGGGAACTCTATTAGAACATCTCAACGGCACTTCATCTACGCATTCTGCATCAGTGATTTCAACGTCTCGACGCAGTTAGATATGGGTAATCCAAGTTATAGGACATCAACCGGGGTCAATCTACTTTGATAGGAGTAGTTCATTGTGGGGTTTAGCAAGCAAGAGACGAACTTCAATTAATAGTTGCGAGTGTCTAATGATAGGGATTGTACGTGAATCATGTATCTATGTTATTAGTACAACAGATTGATCCATGTGTAATCGAATATGTGGTTTTTTTCTTCTCTAGAAATAGAAAAGTCTACCAAGTCAAAATCGTTGTGTTCGTGTTGTGAAGGACTGAAGGTTATCTAATTGTTTATCTTGCTTATTATGATTTAGATCATACACATGATAATTGACATGATCAATTAGTATGTATAGGTTTCCTTAATTATACTTGCTAGTTGTGGTTCATGAAATTAATAGATCTCTAGGTGGTGCGTACTTGTGATTATTCTACATTTGATTCATATCTAGTGGGCTAGAAGAATCTTTCAATATCAAGGTATTTAGATTCTCAATCTTTCAATTAGCATCAAGGCCTCATAGAACTTTCAGTCTACAATCTCAATTCTAAGAAAAGGAATTTAGACTGTAAGCTGCTCACAAATTTTCAATTGATTCACAAGATAAGATCAGTACAGGTGTCTAGTATAAGGAGAATTCTCAGAACAGCTTGCACTAACAATATTTATTTCTTAAGCAGACAATATAGAACAGGGATGTGAAAAACCAAAAGATGTGAGACGCACCTGTTTTCCTATTTCGTCCATAACAATCATTCTCGGAAGTGATTGGACCTATATAATATATCACAAATTCAAAACATGAAGTTTGTAAAGAATGAAATAAATATATGTATTGCTCTGAACTATAACAGAACAAAGTCCACAGAGAAAACGTGGTACGTACTAAGCTGGAAAGAGACTCAAGGGTAGTGAGACATGACCGAAGATTAAAACATGCATGATGTCGGTATAACATATCCAACTCCCTGCAAACAATGGAACAATAAATGTTAAGACGGTCAGTTCCCAAAATTTTAAATGCTCTGAGAGCTACAAAAGCTCACTTGTAAGAATGTGATAACTGAACCAAAAAAAGAATTCAAAGAAAAGAATGACTAACTTCATGAAAGAAATAGTGTTCAATCCAGTATCATGTACAGCAAATGGAAGTGACTACTATATTTCATATCAACATACTTTCTTAATATTAAAAAAGTAATACTTCAAAATAACAAATTCTTCCTGTTGGAATAATATTTTTAAGAAGATTTCTTAAAAACGAAATCATAGTTCAGATTTACAACTCCTTTAGAGCATCAAGATTGCATCCAGATAACCCATATTATCCCATTAATTTTTTTTCTTGGAACGCTTTGTTCCAACAATTGTCGAAAACATTTTGAACTTCCTAAATTTGAGTTTAGTCTTTAGCAAATGCATCCTGGAATTTAAGCAAATAATGAAATGATAAAAGAACCATAAATGCTGCCAAATAATATGTTGAGGTTTGCAAAATCTGTAGAAGTTAGACAGTACAACAATTGGCATTATAGTGTCCTACAATATATATCCTCTAGAATATTGAAAATATTAATTGTATCAAATGAATGGTCGAAAAGCATAACAATTTTGCAGCATTAGGATAAATACAAATACTCTTGACATGAAAGAAACTAGAATTACTTCCTCACCATTCTGTGAAGCCTGTTTCACTGACTATAAATTTTGATATTTCAGCCTTGTCAACATAAGTTGGCCTGACACCAAATAAAACCCGGAGTTGCCCAATGAAGACTTCAATTAATTTCTGGAGGTCCTGTTTATGAACATTCATTGGTAAACCACAAACAATTATTAGGAGCATCTGGGATAGAAGAACTAATTTTACAGAGAAGAATTGAAGAACACAACTAGTCCTTGTTACTGTTCATGCGCAACAGTAGCAAGAAGCTTATGCTTTTATATCACCAAGTATTTTAATCTAGACAAATAAAAAGAGCTACGCCAGAAGGGATAGTAAAGTATGGGCGTTAATTTTTCTCTATAAGCAAACTACAAGCAAGGGAAATCTCCATTTGTTCAAGAATATGACAATGCTATATCCCATTAAATAAGGAACTAAAATTGCACAACATATGAGACACATGTTCTCTAAATGGGAACTACATTATTCCTTCCAGGTGGTTGCAAGTTGCAACCATTTGAAATTAAAAACGCTATCATTTGATTTACTATACATCACAACCAAACAAGAGGAATTAATCATCTAAACAAAAGAGCATGTATCCTAAACTAGTCTAACTTGTTAATGTTAATCCAAATAAACATAAAATATCTCTTATTCTTGTTGTGCAACCAATCTCTAGAATAGTGTCCGAGATCAACCAAATTCATTATTGGCATGCTTCTTCCTTATCTTTAAGAGTAAATATTGAAAGAAAAAGATTATTGACAAAAAGCATGTATCCTAAACTAGTCTTTGTTAATGTTATCCAAGTAAACATAAAATATCTCTTATTCTTGTTGTGCAGCCAATCTCTACAGTAGTGTCTGAGATCAACCAAATTCATTATTGGCATGCTTCTTCCTTATCTTTAACAGTAAATATTGGAAGAAAAAGATTATTGACATAATTAGCTCCCTAATCTCTCCATCTGATAGCAAGTTCTAGTTTCTTCTCGCATACAAATCAAATTAGATTCCTGTGGCAATCAAACATGAGTCATAACCACCTCGACCATTTTATCTCACATATGTTGAGAAGAAATTCAAGTTTCAAACAAATTTGTTATGATTATTGAAGTATTTACTACTTTTACCCTCGTGTGCAGAACATGGAAGCTAGTTTCAGCCGATCCAACCCGAATTGGCGGAAACTAATCAGGATCGGCCAAAACTGATCGGGATCAGCCGATCCCTATTTCAACCCTACTCCATATGTGAACGAGGCCTAGAAAGGCTGACGTCAGACTGAGAATGGATGCATCATCATATCTTGAAAAAAAATATAGTAGATCACTCATGATTATATAAATGGAATTTGACCTGAACTAAGAATCGTGGAATTATGCCTCCTAAATATGAAGAACTTGAAACTCATAGAACACCCTGTAACCATGGAAACTAGTTTCGATCGATCCTGAGCCGGATCAGTTGAAACAGATTACGATTAGTCATAGCCGATCTCGATCCAGGGCCTAAACTAGTCAGTGACTGGTTTCAGCCTACTATCAGCTAGATCTGATCCGGCCTGATATGAGTGGGATTGGTTGGATATGGATCGGATCCAACCCTAATCCGACCTAGAGACATCAATAATGATGTCCCCGTGCCCCTCTCTCTCTCTCTCTTGTTCTGTACTCCCACCCAACCCATCGATGCCCGAGCAGGTCTCCAGTGACCTCAACATCTAACAACATCCTTCGGACGAGCCTACTCCCTATTCTCTCTCTCTCTCTCTTTCTCTCTCTATCTTTGTCACTGTTACTGCTGCAGTAACAGTGAGAGAGACATGAGAAAGTGGAGGGAGAGAGGATGAGAGAGAGAGATAGGGAAAGAGAGAAGAAATAGAGAAATAAATTAAAAAGTGCCAAACCATGCTTGCGGCATTAAGAGGAAGATGGAGGAAGAGAGAGAAAGAGAGAGGGGAAGGGTAGTAAAGAATTCGAGAAAGTGAGGAAGAGAGAGAGAAGGTAGAGAAGAAAAAATATTATAAAAAGTTAATATTTGCCATGAGACAGTAAGAGAGAGAGAGGGGGAGAGGAGGGAAAGATAAAAAAGAGACGAGGAGAAAAAAGACAAAACCAAAAAAAAAGAGTTAGGGCAATAAGCCAGTAACAAAGAGAGGGAGGAAGATAGAGAGGAGGTTTTATTTTTTATATCTAAAATTCTTTTATCTTTCATTTTGATTCTTGCTTACTTATTTAGGTTTATTTACACTGAAAATTAAAATAACTTAAAAGAGAAGTGCCACAATACCGACATCGAGTTGTAACATTGCAGCATTCTTGGGTAAGATAAAAGATATACCAAATACAATTAGTGTGGAAAGAAAATAAGTGACGGTATTATCCAATTGAAAGAACATTTGGTTGGAAGGCAAGGAAATATAACAGTCTGTATCAAGTGCGCATAGAAGTTAAAAAACAAATGTTGGATCATCTAATAGGTAAAAAAATATATACAATCTGTACAACAAAGAGAGGCAATAGTTCGTGAAGAATTGATGTATAACCCTATAAACATTGATAATGATAGCAATGAGCAGAGTGAGAAGGATAATAATAATAACAGTGAGTTGACTGAGGAAAATGATAGCAGTGAGCATAATGAGGAGGGTGATGAGGAAAGACAGATAAGGAGGATAATGAAAGAAAATATAAATATGCATAGAGAAGAGAAAAAGACAAAAAGAACCAGCGGTAGTAGTTTTCAGAGATCTAAATCAGTTGATACACAGAGAGAAAAAGAATATGAGGGCAGTAATTCACACCTAAGACTCTAGGTGTTACAATAAAGTCTAGATATATTAGAACAATAGATACATATCTTTAGCAAAAAAGGATCATATATAGACCACTACTAAGCCTACTCTTAAAAGAATTACAAATGTAAAAAAGCATATTAGTAGAGCTATCTCTAAATTTTCTTCTACAATCATATTTCTTTCAATATAACTAATAGTCCTTATTATCATACTATGATGGATTCTATACAATCAGCAAGGACAAGTATTCCTCCTACTAATTCAAATGATATTGCTATTAAATATCTCGTGTCAGAAGTAGATAAACTCCGAGCTTACATTGAAATATTTAAAAGGTACTGGGATGAATTTGATTGTATACTAATGTGTGATGGGTAGATTATACAATATAAAAGAAATATAATTAATTTCTTGGTGTACTTAAATTCTGGACAATATTTTTAAAGTTTGTGAATACTATTACTCATTTCAAAAGTACAAATTATATTTGTCAATTGATGGATGAGGTAATAAAAAAAGTAGGTGTAAAAAAAATAGTCAGTGGTTACTAATAATTGGGCCAATTATAAGACTATTGAAAAATTACTTATGACGAAGAGACACCATTGATATTAGACATCATACACTACACATTATATTAATTTTATGTTGGCACAGTCAAACATGAAGGTTAAAAGTTGATAAACTTACATGGTTGGGAATTTATTTAGTCAGATAAATAATAATAAAGAGATCATCAAACTAGCCTTACTAAATTTGTCACTCATTTTCTAGCATTAAAAAGCATCATGCACTATAAGAATGATATTATATAAATGTTTAAATCAAGGAGTGATCTATAAAAATTAAAAATATGAAACTTAAAGATCAAAGATAGCCACAATAGTATTTCAATCTCTTGTGAAGATATTACGACTTATAGACAGTGATAAATTTGAGATGAATTTTTTATATGAGACTATGGACATAGCAAAAGAATCAATAAAAAAAATATAGGCAAAAGTGATAACTTCTTATATTAGATATGAACTATGATTAATTCTAGATGGATAATTTCTTATGTTAGATATGAACTATGATTAATTCTAGATGGAACAGACAACTACATAGAGATATATACAAACGTTGCTTATAGACATGCTTTTAATTTACTAAGTTTCTTTTATTTATAAATATTTTAAATTTGAATGCTTACATATTTTGAATCACAAATTTCTATAGAATATTTCTTAATCCAAGATCTCGGTTCTCAGCAAATGTCAATAATAATGATGAAATCTTATTGGGAGTTAGAAAAATAATTAATGGACATGAGCCCAATATTTATAAGCACATCTTTTGCGATAGAGAAGTGAGTTATGATCATAATTTGAAAGATCAGCCATACCCGACCCCAATCCACACCTAATCTCGATCAATTGATTAGGATCGAGTGGAATCAAGTAGATCGACCGATCCGGATCGATCTCCTTTCACTTTTTTTCTCTCTCACTATTTCTCTCTCCGTACCAAAGCTATTGTTTTTTCAATGCAAAAACCTAGCTCTAGCAAACTCCACTGATGCAGATCCATCTTCGACGACCTAAGGTATATAATTGTTTTTGTTTTATTACTTCTCTCTTCTCTTATTTCTTCACTATAGTTTTTTTTTCTTCTCCTTCACTATGGCAGAGTTTTTCTTTTTACTTCCACTCTCTCCTTCGTCACAACAGTTTTAAGTTAGTACATTTTTTAGTGTTTAGGTTTCGCATGGGAATAATTATTATTTTCTAATGTTTCTCTTTTTTTAATTTTATAAATATTCCTACGTTTTTAAATAATTTTAAAATTTTATGTAATTAAAAATAGCCCGATCCGATCAGAGCAGCCGATATGCGGCATATGGTCGATACAGCCAATTCGTATCATTTTTTTTGGAGGCCAATCCTGATCACGATCTCAATTTTTCGAACTCTGGTTATGATTCAATCAAAAAGTGTAATTATTTATTTTAATTTTAACTTTCAACATAATCAATACTACTAAAGTTACTATAGCTAACTCGTAACAGTCCAGCTGAATGACGATCTATTTATGAATAGGAAATACTAAATTTGACACTAATAATGAAGATTTAAAACCAAATTGTATCTTTATCACAGTGTGAAAGAAATTGGACTACTTCTTAATCCATACCTATCAGAGTCAGAAAAAAAAAATTTGGGGGTTGAGAGAGAAGAGTGCACGTGCTCTGCACGTGCAACCCCTCCCCTCTCCCTCTCCGGCACGTGACGAGGCGTAGAGAAGATCTCATCTAATCCGAATCGAATTAGATTTGATCTTTTAATCTATAAATTAAACCCTAAATTTTTCTCTCCCCATAATCCCCTCAGCCCCCTCCCCCTTCTCTCTTCTTCCCCTCCTCCTTCGTTTTCTTTTTTTTTCTCACCGTCAGAGTCATGCCGTGGAATAGACCTGCCGAAGCGCCGCCGAAACCAACAAAGACCACCACGTGACTCATTGGTAAGCCCTCTCTTATCCCTCTAGTTTAATTTCAGTTTAATAAAGTAAATTAGAAATACCTAATTTGGGGGATTCGGCTTCGCCGGCAACTCTCGCCGGCCAACGGCTTCGGGCTACTGCTGCTCGTGCTCGAGAGCTCTAAGCCGTTGGCCTTGCGCCATGGTTGCCTTCTAGAAGAGCCCTCGTGGCTCCAGTAGTCGTAGGCTTTGGAGTCGGCCGTCGGTGATGGATTCTTCTCCACCTCGTAAGGACGACGAAGTAGACAGAGAGAGAGGGAGCCGGTCGTGAACCACCGCCGGTAGAGTCGCCGGCGGCCACTCTCTCTCTCCCTCGATCCTCCCTTCCTCGCGTCGGACGCGAGAAGGAAGAAATATGGGGTTGGTTGGGCTCAGGTTTAACCCGAGCCAACCTCTTTTTCTTTTAAATTCGGGTTCGGGTTTGAATTTCGAATCCACAGACCTGACCCGAACCAATTAAGTTAGCCCGCAGCCCAATCCATTTTCTTAGCTGGGCCTTGGCCCAGCCCAATTAGTTCTATTCTTTTGGATTGGGCCAGGCCAGAAGTAGCCCAGCCCAATCCAATGGGTAAATTAAACCCATTTTAGTTCTTTTTTTTAGTTTTTTAAATTTTAGAAATATTGATATTATTCAAATTAAAAATTTTATTATTATTTATTATTAAAGGTGGTGATTTTTAGTACGTGAGCTAGAGATTTGAGATTTCAGTTGTCTTGCCTAGACTCAGATGAGTGGGTTCACTTACATATTTATTTTATTATATTTAGTACCTTTATCAGACCATGTAAATTTTCTGTGTGCAAACTTATTTATTTCATCCTTCCATGCAAAAAATTTAATTGTTACATTTTCTGTGCATTTAATCATTATATTCAATGCATCACCATACTTTGTGCAAATATTAAAATTAGTGAAAGAAAAATGAGACTAGTATTTGTACGACTTAAAAAACAGTCCCGGTATTAATCGCTTGTGATTTTCCGTGGTGACTCAAGTCTATCTGGAAGTCCAGAGGAAAATCTTAAATTAGATCACTGTAGTGACTTTCTTAGGTGACTCTGGCGGGGTTAGGGAACAGTCCTAGGATGAATGAGAAATTTCCTAGGTGACTCTAACTTCTCTCAACGGTTAGAAGAAAAAACAGAGTGTGTTTATCACATGGTGATACCATCTGATGACCCTAACCGGATCAACTATTAAGAAAAGTCCCAAGCGTCATCTCGAGGTGACTTCTAGTTGATGTGGATCCACAGGGTTTAGACCCATTGAAACATATGACAATATAAATATTGAAAAGATGTTAATATGATTGAAACTGTGCAAGGTTACAAATTGTCAATCTCTCTATTGTTATCATTGTTATAATTTAAAAAGCATGCCTATTGCATATTGTTATGGATATTGTTGCTTTTAGTTTAATTTTATTCAGCATTAATATAATTTAAAATTTATTTGGTTTTCGAGTGGATTTCACTCATTAAGCTATTGTTGTTGGCTCATAGATTTTTTTTTTTTGTATTTATTTATCTATCTCAGATAATAGTCAGTAGGGCGACTGAGCGAGATATACCTAGACTCCACCTCCACTTAGGATTCACCTATTTACTTTTCCGCTCTTTTGAATTTTATACTTTAGATTAGAAGATTTATTTATTTCGTTTAGAGACTCGAAAACAATAACATTGTTTTATGTTTTATTGCGATTAGTTTTAAATTTAATAAAGCGGATCTTCATTTTATTTATTTATTTTGCCATCGTACACGTAGAAAGTATTAATAAGGCTTCGTATATCTCAAGCATATTGAGATCATAGCCGGTCATGATTTCTATTTCGGGTCGTGACAATACCAAGACACGTAACAAATTAATGATGGAAAGATTGGAAAAATTAATTTTCTGTCATTATAATATAAGATTAAGAAAGAAATTTAAGGAAAACAATCAACTAATTGATTTAAATCATGTTTTTAATAAAGACTCCTTGACTCAATGAATTAAAGAAATGAATGACAGATTATTGGATGAGATATTGGAAAAGACCACGAGGGCAAATGCTGGTATGAGTCCTTCGACAACGAGAGATAGTACACTTATCAGTACCAATGATAACCCTAATGATCTGAGATATATATGATGGTGAAATCATCCCTTCCATATTTACCGAGAAAAGTCGAGGTACAAAGATTGAAGATGGAAATTGAGAATATACATACATATCAATAACGTCGTTATGAAGAAGTTACTCCCTATGATTATAGTACATCGAATAACCGTCACAAGATCCATATGATGGTTATTATTCTCAGTATCCTATGACACAAGATCCATATAATATAACTAATATGATGCAATCACTTTTTAGAGCATTAGGCCCTAGACATTATTATTTACAAACTTATGGTGATTATAATGATGAAGACCATAAAAATTTATGATAGTCAATTCGATATTCATTTGATAGATTTCGAAATCCTAAATATTCCTCGAAATCTAATTCTAAGTTCAAATTTGGGCTCTTCGGAATCTATATTTAGTTTTGGATTATGGCCCGACATCTATCATCATCAAAGTTTTAAGTTAATAAATTTTCAAAAGTTTTAAACTTTATATTTGAGTAATTATTTATTTTCTTGTCATTTTTTCTAAATTTTTAGAAGTTTTCATATATTTTTAAATAATATTTAAACTTTTATGTAATTAAAAAATTATCTAGTCCGATCCAAGCGACCGATACATATCATTTTCCGAATGGCAAATCCCAATCCTAATATTGAGTTTTGGAACATTAGCGTAGACACATTTCTAAGAGCATATTTTGAGTTTCTAACAACAAAAAATGCATAGGGAGGGCTGGGACGGTTCTATTTGGCTATGATAAGACCACTTAGAAGGTTAAATGGTCTCTTCCTAAATTTAGAGGAAGAGACCAGACTAGAGAATAAGCACACTAAGTGAAAGAAAATTTACTAGCAGTCATCAGATAAGAAAACTGAAAACATTTGATTCACACCAGACAACTTATGAATTGGTTCACATACATGTTTGCACATATATACAAAGGCTCTATCAATGGAGTCGAAGTCCTAATGTCATTTATTTATTCATAACAACTCAGATAATAATGTATACTCGCATGCTCAAACAAGATGACTGGTTTCATGTCTGTTAGAAAAGGAAAGCTGAAGTCTTTACGCTTCCAGTTTCCACATTACACCATTATAATGAAAGCACCAAAGTATTCTACTTTGTGGTAGAACCATTGAATAGTGTACATTATGAGGTTTCTATGCATATTCCATTTGGCAGTTCTCTTCTAGTAACACATTTTTAGTAACTTATAAGGAGTAAAGACTAAATTACTGCAACTAATAGGGGTACCATCTCATGCCATAAGAACATATGAGGGTCACAGAAATATCACCCATCTCAAGTTGGAATACCAAGTAATCAAACGATCACATCATTTACATAATGTACATATATTTTACATGGATATGTTATAACAGACTATATATCACCCTACTATTTTCAGCCACTGCTCTTACTAAACTGTTGAAAGCCTATAATGCAAAATGAACAATAGACAATCTTTATTAGGCATGGTTGGAACTTTTGGTTCCCTTCCAGTTCTTCTAAAGAATGAAACATTCTGACCGAAGCAGATCCCTTCAGATGAGAATGGTCCAAAATCAAGGCTCAAACCAGACCTGAACAGTTTGGTTAGGCGTTGATTAGTGAGCCTCAGCCTTGGTTTAGACTGCTCTTGACAGAACTTGATCCTTTTCAGTCAATTATTGAAACCATTTAGCCAGCCTGATTTGCTGATTTGCTGATTGTCTTACAAACAGCAAAATGAGTACAGCCTCCAACAAATGCATAGTAACAATACAGATGGGTTAAATTTTTGCCATAGCTTTTTGAGGTGTATGGAATCTGAAAACAAGTGTTGAGTAAACAAACAAATAAAAGATTCTTATGTAGATGTTTAACACTAACCTGGGGAGATATTGTATTCTGGGCAGTATGTGTCTTCTGATCATGCACAGAACAATTTGGAGGGTTCCAAACAATGACTCCTCCCCACATCTAAGGTATTATTAATGAAAACTTTGGTAATTGAAAATCAATTTAAAAAAGTCAAGAAACAAGCAAAATCACTTACTGGAGATATAAATGCATTAGTCTTTGATGCCTCTCCATCTGGAAGTCTTAAATAAAGAGGGCATTCCCATGCAGATGGTACATATCTAGTGATAATAAGAGAAAGTTTTAGATAAATCGTTCTACATAAGTGTTACAGTTAGTAATGAATCTAACATTGTCCCAATATCCTTGACCTATGTGCTTCCCTTACTCAACATTGAAAAGCATATAATAAAATATATCAAAGAAACACTCTTAAATTGATACCGAGTATGACTAATTATGTGGATACCACTATCAAACATATTTACTCTCGTAGGTGCAAGAGAGCTGGACATGTAACTCTGGTTTACCAAAGGTTTAAACTAGCCTTGCAGGGCTATTTTCGTCTTTTTTGTTTATTAGGCTACTTTTGTCTTTTGCTTATTAAAACATCATGGTTAGTCCGTTCTTTTTCATTGCTTTTACATATATAAAGGCTTGTAATAACCTCTCTTTCTAATTAATAAATATTTTGAGAGTTTTAATATAGTGAGTGTTCTATTAGTGGATTCCAAAGTCGATGGATCCCGACACCCCGGTTAGTAAATTCCCTGAGTTAGTTACTTTTGCTACATTCATTCTCATACATGCGATCAAGGAATTTGTCTTGCATTAACTTTAATATCAGAGCCACAAGTTCCCAATTTATGGATAATCCACCTCTTGGATTCTACGCCGCACCGCATCTATTTTTCTCCCAATCAATTGCTCCACAAATATCAGAGCACTACGAAGTCCGATGCACGTCGACGTCAAGTTCCAAATACAAGTTGCACAAAGAGATCACCATTAGCTAAGGATAAAAAGAAACCATTACCATCGTTAACTCTCCATGTGAGGTTGAAAACGATTAAAATTAAGTTGTTGTATTATTCAATAGATCACCCTCCCTTCTCGCTGTAGATCAAAAATTTAAAAAAAAAGCACAAAAAATGATGAAGAATAGAGAATGTCTCTTTTAAAAATAAAATAAGATAAACCGAAATTCAATCTTTTCGTTTCCTTTTATCTCTAAGTTTAGAATTTCAAAATTTCGAAATTCAAATTTAGAAGATTTTTTTCCTTAGTTGTCTCAAACAGTTTCCTTATTTTTGAGGTTAATATCTATTTTACTGTAACTTCCTAAACTTCCCAAACCTCCCAAATTCTAAATTATCTTTTCAAATTTCGAAATACATTCTTTCCCCTCCAAGTCAAACCCAAATCCACTAACTTAAATCAAACCAAACTCAACCCACGCCTATTAACCCAAAGCTCAAAACCACCGATCCAAACAACCATCGCTTAAGCCGAAACCCTACTCAAGCAATTAACCCAAACCCACCAACTCTTTCTCACTTAACCCATCACCCCACTTAACCCAAACCCTCATGTGACCATTGTGAGAACCGGAGAAACGAAAAAAAAAAAAACGTTTGAGAGAGGAGGGTGCACGTGCAACCCCCTCCCCTCTCCCTCTCCGGCATGCAACGAGGCGCAGCGGAAATCTCACCTAATCCGAATCAAATTAGATTTGAATTTTCTTTTAATCTATAAATTAAACCCTAATTCTCTCTCTCCTTAACCCCCTCAGCCTCCTCTCTTTTCTCTCCTCCTTCATTTTCTTCTTCCCTCCCCCCCCCTTCTCCCCCCGCTCGTCGAAATCAGCCTACCGGAATGCCGCCAGAGCCATTAGAGACCACCACGTGACTCCTTGGTAAGCCCTCTCCCACTCCTCAATTTTAATTTTAGTTTAATAAGTTAGAACAAAATTACCTAATTTGCAGGATTTTGGCTTCGCCGGCGACTCACGCCAGCTGACGGCTTTGGGTCGCTGCTACTTGTATGCCAAAGCCTCACGTCATCGACCTCATATCGCAGGCACGCTTCCCTGAAGTCTTTGTGGCTCAATGTGTGGTAGAGACCGGCCATGGAGTCGAGCTGTCGACCGTCATCTACGGCTTCTCCTCCACCTCTCGTGGTCTACGAGGTCGCGAGAGTGTCGGGGAGGTTAGGGTGCGGCCCGATGGACCGTCGTCGGCAGTAACCGCCAGCGGTCACTCTCTCCCTCAATTCTTCCCTTCCTCACGTCGGTCGCGAAAAGAAAGGGATTTGGTTGGGCTCAGGTTTAACCCGAGCCAACCCTTTTCTAATGAGTCTCGGGTTCAAGTTCGGGTTCGGATTTGGATTTCGGATCCAAAGACCCGACCCGAATTGGATGGGCTGCAGGTTAGCCCGTAGCCCAATCCATTATTTTGGTTAGGCCTTAGCCCAGCCCGATTAGTTTTATTTTTTTAGAGTGGGCTAAGCTAACAGTAGTCCAGCCCAATTCAATGGGTAATTTAACTCATTTTAGTTCTTTTTAATTTTTTAAAATTTTAGAAATATTGATATTATTTAAATTAAAAAATTTATTATTATTTATTTTTAAAGGTGGTGATTTTTAGTACGTGAACTAGAGATTTGAGATTTCGGTTGTCTTGTCTAAACTCAGGTGAGTGGGTTCACTCATATTTATTTTTATTACATTTCGTACCTTGTCAAACCATATAATTTTCTGTGCAAATTTATTTATTTCATCCTTACGTGCAAAATTTAATTATTATATTTTCTGTGTGCATTTAATCATTATACTCAGTGCATCACCATACCTTTTGCAAATATTAAATTTTAGTTAAAAAAAATGCGACTAGTATTGGTACGACTTAGAGAACAGTTTCGGTATAAATCGCTTGTGGTTTTCCGTCGTAATTCAAGTCTATCTGGAAGTCCAGAGGAAAATCCTAAATTAAATCACTGCGGTGACTTTCTTAGGTGACTCTGGCGGGGTTAGGGAACAGTCCTAGGATGAATGAGAAATTTCCTAGGTAACTCTAACTTCTCTCAACGGTTAGTGGAAAAGACAGAGTGTGTTGATCACATAATGATACCATCTGATGACCCTAACCGGATCAGCTATGAAGAAAAGTCCCGAACGTCATCTCGAGGTGACTTCTAGTTGATGTGGATCCACAGAGTATAGACCCATTGAGACATGACAGTATAAATATTGAAAAAATGTTAATATGTTGAAACTGTGCAATGTTACAAGTTACGACTCTCTATTGTTATTATTATCATAATTTAAAGAACATGTCTATTGCAAATTGTTATGTATATTGTTGATTTTAGTTTAATTTTATTTAACATTAATAAAATTTAAAATTTATTTGATTTTCGAGCGAATTTTACTCACTGAGCTATAGTTATTGGCTTATGGATTTCTTTTTTTTTTATCTATCTCAGGTAATAGTCAGCGTGATGACTGAGCGAAATGTACCCGGATTCCACCTCTACTTAGAATCCACTTATTTACTTTTCCGCTCTTTTAAATTTTATGCTTTAAATTAGAAGTTAAATTTATTTCGTTTAGAGACTCAAAAATAATGACATTATTTTATAATTATTGCAATTAGTTTAAATTTAATAAAGCAAATCTTCTTTGTTTATTTATTTTTGTCATCGTACAATTAGAAAGTATTAATAAGGCTTCATGTATCTCAAGCATATTGAAGTGTATGGCCGATCATGATTCCTATCTCGGGTCATGACAACCATCCTCCATCAACACTTACCCTAGTTGATCCCACACCCAAATCTCTCCCATCTTTTTCCTCTCTACTCTCTAGCCCTAGCCTCCACCGTTAGATCAAGCCCCGCCACCCTTCACTTACCTCCACGCTGCCACTCCTCCATTGGCAACACCGACAACACCCTCCCCCATTGGCAATGCCAACGTCATCAAAAAGTGATGACACCCCTCCACCTACTGTCATCACCTTTACCAATTACGCTCTCGTCGACAACGCCGCCACTCTCTATGCCAGCACTTGCCACTCATGACATTGCCACCCGCCACCCTCATCTGCATTGAAGCCATTGCTCCACTCGATAATGCCACCGATCTCCACGAACGACATCGTTGCCCGCCATCGTCGACAGTCGATCTTCTTCCGCCACCCTCATTGCCACTCATGGGTGATCATAACAAAAATTGGAATGCCATTCTTCCTATAGCCCAATGTGCATATAATAATTTTATTAGTAGGTCCATAGGAGTCCATTTAAAGTTGTTCATAGTTTTAAAGCACGCAAATCTTTAGATCTTTTGCCCATGTCATCTCATGCTAAAGTCTCTGAGTCTACAGAAATATTTACACATCATGTTCATTCATTGCATCAGGAGATCACCAAGCATAAAGCAAGTAATCTTTAGTATAAAATATATGCCGACTTACACAAGCGTGTCAAGAACTTTAATAGAGGAGATCATGTTATAATTCATATCAAACTTAAATGATTCCCTTCAAGAGATGTTCAAAAGTTGCATGCTCATAGTGCAGAACCTCTTTTAAGTTCTAAAATGTATAAGGACTAATGTTTATGTCATTAATATTCCCTTCGATTACGACATTAATTCTATTTTTAATATTGACAATTTAGTGGCTTACAAACCGCCTACGAACATCGTCACTGAACTATAAGCTCGAACATCGTCACTGAACTATAAGCTACATCTGCTACTACTAGTCTAGATATACCTGATATGCCACCCACCACTTCTCATTTTCTATTCACACTATAAGAAAAGATAAAAATTGTTTTAGATGATCAAATAACATCTACTGCAGAAGGAGTTTACTGTTTTTTAGTTCGCTGGCAAGGTCAACTAGAGTAATTGTATGTGGATCCCTTGCTAGGTGTTACAGCAATTTGACCATAACATCATGGAGTACTATCATAGCCGTCCACACCCTTACTTGACTAGGTCAAGTTTCTTCTACCTCGGAAGAGTTATCCGACATGTTTACTCTTGTAGGCGCAAGAGAGCTGCACCCATGGCTCTCTAGCTTAACGAGAGTTTAAACTATAGCCATGTAGGGCTATTTTCATTATTTTTACTTATTAAGTTATTTTTGTTTTTTGCTTATTAGAGCATTATGATTAGTTTGGTCTTTTGCTTTACTTTGCCAATATAAAAATTTGCAGTCCTCTCTTTTCAATTAATGAATATTTTGAGAATTTTGATCTACTGAGTGTTCTATTAGTTGATTCCAATGTCAGTGAATTTTCCGGATTAGTTACTTTTGCTATGTTCATTCTCAAATCTACGATCAAGGAATTTGTCCTTGTTACGATCCTTCCTCGGCTATAGGCTCTGATACCAGATTGATACGAACCCTCTTTTGGTGCTATGGCTCTGATTCAAGATTTATACGATCTTGCACGGAACTTTGAGATCAGATCCCGAAATATCCCGCCGTTGGATCGCTGTGAAATTTTGATATGTTGTAGGCCCGGAAAAGAGCTTTCCAACGGATCTAGTTTCAGGCGAATCGGAGATGGGGATCTCGAAATATCGTTCGTTTAGTGGACGAACGTCAGGATACTCTGTTTTGGATTCCGTGGATGAAGGCACGAAATCCTAGGTAATGGTGGATTGTGGAGGGCCGGTGTTGATGGGGTGACACCGGTGTAAAAGTGATGGTGGAAGGGTTATGGATGATGGAAAGGTTAGGGATAGCGATGGATAAATTGGAAGAAGGGGGAGAAGAGGGCCACTCCTAAGGGACTAGGGTGATTGGCCTGTCGAGGGAGATTAGAAGCGGCGTCGCCGGGGAGATTGAGGGAACGGGAGCGAAGAAGACGAAGGAGGCAAGGCAAACTCAATTCTCAATAATCAATAATAATTTTGGTTGCCCTACACATACTTTTATAGGCTAACCAACAACTCAATCTTATCCTAAAACACAATCTTATCCTAAGGTAAATCCAAACTTGAGACGATGTCGGTGAAGTCCGAATCGTATCAATCCACCACGCTTCCGCAACCTTGTCCTCAAGGTTTGAAATTTGGGAAGCGATCCATGATGTCTGCCTCTAGCTCCCATGTAGACTCGTCAGTAGGTTTGCCCAACCACTCAATCAGCACTTCAGTCTCTAATCTGGATCCTTGGCGTCTTCTCCTACGACTTAGGACTCGAACCGGCTCAGTGGAGCCATCTTCCTCCATTGGTTCGGGTAAGGTCGAACCCACTACATGGTTAGGCCCGATCTGGGCCTTCAATGCCGAGACATGGAAGACGGGATGTATCCTGGTTCCTTCAGGTAGGTCCAATCGGTAAGCTACTGGACCGATTCGTTGTAGCACTCGGTACGGACCATAGTACTTATATCCCAACTTTTGGTTCAAAATGGGTCTCAATGTGGATTGTCGATACGGTTGAGCTCGAACGAACACCAATTGATCCACCTCAAATTCTCGCTCACGTCTGCCTTTGTCATGCGTTTGCTTCATGCGGTTTTGTGCTGTGGCTAGGTGAGTCTTGAGCCGTCTCAATGTTTCATCTCGATCAGCAAGCTCCAAGTCAAGCTCAGTCCTATCCGTCGCCGCGAGTCTATCGTAGGCACGCAAGACAGGGGGAGTGCGCCCATAAACCGCCTCAAATGGGGTCATGCCAATGCTTGAGTGATGAGCGGTATTGTATGACCACTCAGCCCAGGGAAGAAATTTGACCCAATCCTTTGGTCGATCCGCCACAAAGCATCGCAAGTATTGCTCTAGTCCACGATTCACCACCTCGGTTTGGCCATCCGTCTCGGGGTGATAAGCTGAAATAAGATTGATTTGAGTCCCTTGCAATCTGAAGAACTCGGACCAAAACTCACTTATGAAGATGCGATCCCGGTCTGACACGATTGTCCTAGGCATCCCATGCAAGCGTGCCACTTCCCGAACAAAAATTTCAGCAACCCTTTTTGCTGAAAACGGGTGAGACAATGTTATGAAATGTGCATACTTGCTCAGTCTATCCACCACAACAAACACCACCGATTGTCCTCGAACTTCCGGCAGCCCCTCGATGAAGTCCATGGAGATATCCTCCCAAATACGCTCTGGTATCGGTAGTGGTTGCAGTAGCCCGCTAGGCTTGAGTGCCTCTGATTTGGTTCGTTGGCAGATTTGACATTCACGCACATACTTCTTCACGTCCGTCTTCATCCCAGTCCAAGTACAGTTTTGGGCCAGCCGCTTGTAAGTACGTAATACCCCTTCATGACCTGCTATAGGAGTATCATGGAAGTGTGCCATCAATAGCCTCCATAACTCTTCGTTTCGGGGTACCTTGATTCGCCCGTGCTCTAGTACTAACCCATTGCGCTCCTCGTGCTCGGGGTTGCTTGAGGGGTTCGCTCTCAACTCCTCCATGAGTCGGACCAGATCACTATCCTCTGCACTGGCTCTTCGTAGATCTGAAAAGAAAGGAAAAGTGGGTGCCGAGAAAGAAGCGAGCTCCCTTTCTTTTGAAAGTTCAAGCAGCGGTTTACTTCCATCCAACAACACTCTCTGATCATCTCTCCAAAAGGTCAATGTGAGGCTTATAAAATCAAAGGTCACGGGCCCCAAGCTCCGAAGCCATTGGGTCCCCAAAACAATATCGGCACCTTGCAAGGCCAACGGATAAAGATCCAATGTGAAAGTTTGGCCTTGCACCTTCAATTCTGCACCTCCACAAATAGAATCTGCTCGCAAAGTGGTGCCATCTCCAATAGTCACATCGAACCCCTCCGTGGGTTCCGACTCGAGCCCAATCTTCCTAGGGAGCCTCTTGTCAATGAAGTTGTGGGTGGACCCAGTGTCAATCAAGATCCTTACTGTGGTCTTCTTGACTACTCCGTTCACCCGCAATGTCTTTGGTGCCGCCGTCCCCGAATAGGCGTGGAGGGAGATTTTGGCCATCGTGTCCTCCGCGTGATGTTGCTCCTCAACTTCTTCTCCTCGATGTCCAGCCACATCTGCACTTTCAGCTGCCATGGGTGGAAGATCGTGGCCTTCTCCTTTGAGTGGTAGCTTGGCAGGGAGCTGCAACGTCATCGCTGGTGATGAAGCTGTCGTGGTCGACTGTCGATTGACCGAGGAGAATGGTAGAAGATCGCTGGAGGCCATATGCGATTTCTTCTTAGTTGCCGACTCACTATGGTTGCAAAGGGAGCTAGTGAAAGGCGGCCCAAGTGTCGAAATTCGCGATTTCGGATCATCTCCTTCACCACTGATGAGGATTCCTGATGAGGGATATCCAGCGACCAGGTGTGGGGTAGCCAGCACTTCGCGGTTTGTCGACGAGGTCTCCGGTGCATGGGAAGATGTGGAGGTTCCGAGGGCTGCTACAATGGTTGAGGATCTCATTGTAGCCGGTGGCAGTTCGTTGCGGCTGACCATGGGTCGAGGTGTAGAATCTCGATCTTGCCGGATAGCCGAACTCTCCCCTATTTTTGTGATGAGCGGGAAGGCCGTGGAGGATGTTGGGTATGTTGTGGAGGGTTCCCAATGCTGTCTTGTGATTGCCTTGCTTGTTGAAAAAGGTTTCGTCCATGCCCGTATTTCCTGCATCATCTCCATCATTATTTGCTTGTTGATGGCAATCTGTTTGGAAATAGACCCCAACATGGATAGAACGCTAGGTTCTTCCGTATTCCTATTAGATCGAGTGATCGTCATTGGAAGCGCTTGTCCGAGGAACGGTGGCTCTGATACCAGCTTGTTACGATCCTTCCTCGGCTATAGGCTCTGATACCAGATTGATACGAACCCTCTTTTGGTGCTATGGCTCTGATTCAAGATTTATACGATCTTGCACGGAATTTTGAGATCAGATCCCGAAATATCCCGCCGTTGGATCGCTGTGAAATTTTGATATGTTGTAGGCCCGGAAAAGAGCTTTCCAACGGATCTAGTTTCAGGCGAATCGGAGATGGGGATCTCGAAATATCGTTCGTTTAGTGGACGAACGTCAGGATACTCTGTTTTGGATTCCGTGGATGAAGGCACGAAATCCTAGGTAATGGTGGATTGTGGAGGGCCGGTGTTGATGGGGTGACACCGGTGTAAAAGTGATGGTGGAAGGGTTATGGATGATGGAAAGGTTAGGGATAGCGATGGATAAATTGGAAGAAGGGGGAGAAGAGGGCCACTCCTAAGGGACTAGGGTGATTGGCCTGTCGAGGGAGATTAGAAGCGGCGTCGCCGGGGAGATTGAGGGAACGGGAGCGAAGAAGACGAAGGAGGCAAGGCAAACTCAATTCTCAATAATCAATAATAATTTTGGTTGCCCTACACATACTTTTATAGGCTAACCAACAACTCAATCTTATCCTAAAACACAATCTTATCCTAAAACTCAATCTTATCCTAAAACTCAATCTTATCCTAAAACTCAATCTTATCCTAAGGTAAATCCAAACTTGAGACGATGTCGGTGAAGTCCGAATCGTATCAGTCCTGCATCAACTGAGATCTAGTTCAAAAGTAAGTCTTAAGTGGCTTTTCTTCATAAAAGTGTCATTTTCCTGTCTCAAGTTAGCCTATGGCACACACATCATGCACATTTTTAGGATCTTTTCATTGAAATGCATATTGGATGAGGCACATCGGTGCCCCTTACAATACCTTGTACCACCATAACCCACCTTTCGTAACTCTACTAGTAGTTCTAAAATAAAGATAAAATAAGACAGCAAACTATACAACTTTAAGTAGTAATTGCCAACAAGAGAAAAGAAAAACTTACACCACAAATTGTAGAACTTTTGATCGTCCCGTAGCTGAAATTGATGTATCCAAATGCCACTCATTTGAGTTTACCTATCAATTTTATTGAACAACATATGAATCCCTTTGAATCTATGAGAAGTATCACATAAACATCAAAATGGAGGAAATTCATGATATCAATAAATTCTACAATGCATACATTAATATCAAAAGAGTGAAAATTCATGACATCAATAGATCTTTATTATGTCACAATGTTATAATATAATCTTGAGTAGGTCTTCAAAACTCTTTTACCTTTTTCTTCTTGATTATTTTGCGCATTTTCTTTTGTCTTTAGAAATTCTTCTACCTTTTCCTTAGAATAATGCATCTCTCCTGATTAACTCACCATGATTTTTATCAAACAAATTTCAACATGCCCCAATGATACAAGGGAAAACTCTACATTTATCATGCTGACAAGATGGTTGTGTGACTCATTCTCATCAAAAGGAAGAAGCATCTATCTAAGTTAATTGAGCTCTAAATTCAACTATCACATCCTACAACTTTGTAGATGACAAACTTTCAAGCTTGACTATCAAAAAGCACAATCAGGTAACATGTATCTCATTGCTTTCTATGAATGAGACAAAGGTATTAATGATTACAGCATTTAGATTTAACACGGAGTATCTAGAGAAATACTAATCGAGGTTCTTTGCTAGGCTTAGCAAGCGATATACTATCGATTGACAAGAGTGAAAACCCTTAAGATACTAAAAAAGCGGTAGGAGGATAGAATGGTGTAGACCTAGCAATACCCGATACGTAAGATCATGGTACAATTGTGAGCCGAGGCCTCGTGTGGGGAGCATCGGGATGTAATGCCAACTCATGGTAAAAGCGATGAACCTACAACTAAGATCCAGGTTAAACAATCAGTCAGTTGTTTGTTAGGTGATAAGCATGCCAATTCTACCGCTAGGGTTTAACCTCTATCTTAAAAGTATTTAGCTGGGAATGAATATGGGTGATAGTCGATGGACCTAGTGTTGAATACAATATGTGACCTAATAATTGTATTTTGTAGGATGATGTGACATTTACTTCATCCTTTATTTATCATGATGGGTAAATCATGTGTGATATGCATTATATATTGCCATGCTAGGGGTACTTGTTGAGCGTTAGGCTCATTCATTTCGATATGTGTTACAGATGGACTATAGTTGTGGTAGGAGCCAATGCAACAATTCACTTAAAGGGGCATTACACCCTTTTTTATTGCCTATCATGTAGTAGTGATACGAGAAGGGGCATATTTTCCCTTTTGTTGTATCTTATGTTTTAACATATACTTTTATATTAGGAGACTCTACCTGCTTTTATGTTATAGATAGACTTGTGGCCTTCAAGCCCTTCTTCAGTTTTCGCTATTTTGGTGTTATTAGATGATAATATTTATGTTGATAGCCTTTCCAACCTCTACGTGGGTCTAACATGAGAGCAGCCTCATGTGAAGGGCAAATGGCGAGCCTAGGCTGTTTCAAAGAGTGTGACGGACGAATAAACATTCGGCAGAGTTTCTTGTAGCATGGGATGCGGGCAAATGTTTATCGATATATCCAAGCAAGCGATAATTGCCAAAGGAACAAGTATGAATGCGTCATGCAGCCGTTGCTGATTCCAAATCATATTTAAAAAGATATCGCAATGGATTCTATCGAGGGTTTATCCAACTCACAAGGATTCAGTCATCTTTCTAGTAATTGATTGCATGTCTAAATATAGGCACTTTTTGGGACTCAAACACCTATACACAACCATGTTGGACGCCTAGGCATTTGCCAAGAATTTGTCCACTTGCGTGGAGAGCGACGATCAATTGTTTTGGATAGAGACCTTGTTTTTGTTAGCAGCTTATAGCACAAATGTTTTTGTTTGCCGAGAACCAAGTTAAAAATGAGTACCACTTGTCATCTACAGAATATAGTCCTAAATTGCTACTTAGAAAATTATCTGCGTGCTTAGCGGGAACCCTTTCAAAGCAAGGAGCGAAATGGTTTTCTTAGCGGAGTTTTTGTGTAACACATCCTTTCAATCAGCTTGGCAGATCACACCTTTTGAGGTAGTGTATGGCCGACCGCCACCAACTATACATCACTATGAATATGGTTTATACAAGGGTGGCGATGGTCGACCAAGAGTTAAAAGGCCACGATTAGATCCTACATATTCTAAACAAAAACTTGGTGATTGCACACAACTGGATGAAAATCCAATAGGACAAACAT
Organism: Typha angustifolia; assembly: GCF_048772165.1. Classification (NCBI taxonomy): domain Eukaryota; kingdom Viridiplantae; phylum Streptophyta; class Magnoliopsida; order Poales; family Typhaceae; genus Typha; species Typha angustifolia. The sequence goes on from NC_133248.1 coordinate 5,914,442, forward strand.
CACCGAGAGCTAGAGCTTTAAGTGGGAGACTAGGCTTATCTAAAGTTGCAGCCAAATTGGTAGACGTCGGTGCAAATGCGAGCAAGAAAGAAGTTGGCAATGTAGTTTTATGGGTCATTTTAGGTCATTGAACGAGTTAGACCAGTAGCATATCGTCTACGCATTCTAGAGTAATCACTCATTCATCCGATGTTCCACGTGTCCCAACTTAAGCAAATAAGCATTGAGTAGCGCAGTGTACCACAATTATCCAAGATTACTGAGAATGAAAAAATTGTTTTGGAGTCGAATGAGATCCAGGTATTTCGCTAGGTCAAATGTTGGGGTGTCTTAGTGGAGGAGACGGTAGTCCACTGAAAAGGATTACTATTGGAGGATGCTATGTGAGAGGTTTGAGGCTTTTAAGGAGCTGAAGTTGAGGTTTTTGCATTTGAACTTTAAGAACAAGGTTTGTCTTCAAGAGGAAGAGAGTGATATGACTAGATGTCTAGTCGTTCTGTTCTAGTTCATCTATCACAGGAGGTGATGGTATCCAATCAATGGAGACGGTTCAAACCAACGATGGTCGTGCCAATGGCACGTGCCGTGTCGTGCCACCATCGGCACACCCCACCATGCCAATGGCACACTCTTGCATGCTAGTGGCATGCCCCCACATGCCATTGGCACATATCTATAATACTTTTAATAAATTTTTTAGGATATTTAAAGATGTTTTTGGGTCCTCAATATGTCAATCTTTAGATTTTGGTCTAAATATATGTATTAAAAATTTAAAACCTACATTATAATGTTTTATCTTTAGATTATTTTTGTAAATGACTTATTTTAGGAAAAAAAAAAACAAGCTTATTTGTATTCCTCAAAAACCCCGCCCATATCATAGTTCAATATTTTTTGACCTACTACTGGCCAAACTACCTGAGCACTAGGTCCAGTGTAAGTAGGATCAGAGGTAGATCTTTGCCTGCTAGGCAAGAGGATAGCAAGTTACAAATTCTATCTCGGTAGGACATATATTTCTATTACTATGAAATTAATAAATAAAAATAAACTAGTTAATGATAGAGTTACCATTATTCTTGAAGATAAAGCAACAATTAAATATAAATATTATTCAACACATATTATGATTGAAGATATTCATTAAAACTAATATTAATCATTGAACACTCTATAATATCTAGTTGAACGTAAAATGACAAGGAGGATCAAAGACTTCATTTGTCGGAATAAAAATAACACAAGAATGTTGCATTAAATACTATCAATATTCTTCAAAACTCATTCCTTGATAGTATTGCTCATTGTAACATCTCACATAGCCTTCAAACAAATAGAAAATTTTATAATTCTCTTATAATATAGATATTGAACATGCACGAAAATGAACGTCACCAAGGGGTGAAAACGGGTCGGATTAACTCCGATCCGACCCGCTATCTGACCCGATTCGGATCGGATTCGAATAAAAAATTTCTATCTGATTCGAATACGGATTCAAATACGGATAGAGTTTTTGAAAATAATTCGGATACGGGTCAGATATATTTTTCGGATTAGGATACGGATATCGGATATCCGTTTACCCACATTTTTAAATGATTTACAATTTTTAGTTTGCTTATTTAAATAGTAAATATTAATATTATTACTAATAATACGTTATATATATTTATAGATATTAATTTCTCAAATTGTATATATTTGACATACAAAAAATTTATTTGTTGTAAAACTCTTAATATTTTTATGTTAATTATATCTAAATAAAATATTATAATTCTTTTAAATTCAATCAATATCCGTTTAAAATCCGATCCTCTATCCGAAAATTATTCGTATCATTTTAGTTAGGATATGGTTTTAAATTTTGCTATCCGTCTAATATCCGTATCTGAATCTGTATCCGGATTAAAAATATGGATTCGGATATAGATTAAGCACTATCCGATCCATATCCGATCTATTTTCACCCTTAACGTCACCAAGTAGACATAAATACACTATAAGCATATGCAGATTATGGATATAGAGTATAATAAGAGTGTTCTGGTTATGGTGAGTGTGATTGATATGATGATAATATAATGAACTCATATTATCCTGTGGGTGCACCTCTCCTGATATTTTGCTACTTACAGACTCAAATCATTTATACTCTCTAAAAAAGTTATATAACAAAAATGTGTCTCATACATTATCACTGAACTAGACTGAGTATTGTTATTATTACCATCATCATTATCATCTCTACTCTCATTATTATTAATTTTATCTAAGTCTTATAAATGATCAACTGATTAGTTAATCTGATAATTATTAATAAAAATAAGAAAAATTAAAAAAAAAGGCTCCACATGACACAATGATCAATCAACATGTGACCATACTAGACGACATACAGCCGTGCCAAACCGACACGCTGGACAACACACAATCGTGCCGGTGGCACGGCTCAGCACGAGGGTGTGCCATTGGCACACCCCGCGCCAAGTGCTATGCCATTACGGGCACGGCCATCCATGGTTCAACGACATGCAAGACATGGCGACAGACACAAGGGACGGCTAAGAGTTGGATGGTTTGGCCAAATTAATCTGATTAATCTATTTGTCACTAAGTCTATCCTTAGTGAATGAGTCTTTAGTTGGTTTAATTAGTCAATTTGGATTTAAGTCTCTTTGAGTTATTGGGTCAAGTACAGTTTTTCCTCTATTTCTTCTCTCTCTAGGTTGGCTGTACTAACCAGGGGGCTAGGATTTGTCGATTTTGTTGTTCTTTCTATCACTCAATAGGTAAATTATATAAGCATAAATAATTGTATTGCTAAATCACATATGCATCTGCATATGTGCCAGCATACTGCATGTGTGTTATGTGGAGGCTTGACCACCCGCATACCACGGACACTTCTGACAATATTAACTGTGAAGTAATAACTCGATGGAAAACTATGGCCCGAAAGAATGTCTTTTGTTACTTTTATTGTTATTCAAAAAGTCTTATGTTACATTTTATCGTTATTCTGCTCATGGACCTTTGTAGATCTTGAAAAACTATTAGCTAATGCATGTAGAATATTCAAATGATCACATTTAATTTTCATGTCATTTTTTCATGGATTACTCATCTAATGCAATAATAACAGAAAAATTACAAAATTGGTTATCAAGTTTCTCATCCTGCAATATTTCTCTTTAACTGATAAAATATTAATTAGTAAAATAACATTGAATATATTTGATTTAAATGATAAGGATAGAGATAAGTGCATGAAATATGAAATATATGTAACATTGTAATACGATAATAACCCAGAAATGGATCAAATATCTTCTGTAAAGCAAGTTAAAAACATACAAAGAAAGGAAGGTCTCCCAGACTAAGTGTGTAACAATCCAGCTTATCATCCCAAGAAGAAATTGATGACTTCGGAGTGTGGTATAAAATCTTGAAAAAGAAGCAATGGATTAGTAGGAAAAAAATGAAGCTCTTTGGAAACATAAATAAAGAAAATAAAAGATAAATGCAACAACATATGATTGAAGTTCAGTTGTATTTCACATATTCACAACTGAAAATGAGCTCCCACCTGACTCTCTATGCTTATGTTTGCTATTGGTGCCAAGGCCTGTACCACAGGACTTAACATGGCCTGGCCTATCTTTTCAAACTCCCTGAACATAGAAGGTATAGTTATCAAGATACTAAATAATTAGAGGCAAGAAGTAATTATCCGTATAAAGACACACATTATGTAATATGCATATGTTTCTTTCAAGAATCAGTGAAATTTTTGAATAAGAAAGCAAAGGTTAACAAGAATTGGCACCTCATTACTTGCCAGGGGCCACGGGTATCAAGAAGAAATAGAAGGAAAAGCTAAATAACCATTTTATTTTACTGGTTAAGAAATTTGCACTCTCTTATATTAATTGGCCATCTAGCTGTGAATTGTAAATGAATAAGTGGCCTTGTTTAGCCAAGCAATTTGGACATACGCAAGTAATTTTGTTGGTGCCATGTAATTGCACAATGAGATAACAAATCCTATCACTTTCAAACATTACCTACTTTACAGTATATCACATTTCAAGCTTTTCTAGGGATAAGTTTAATCTTCAGAAAAAGGTGATTAAGTGTTGGAACATTTGTCAGTGAATTTTGGCTCATACATTTCAAAAGTTTGTATGTGCCTTTCTTATCAGAAAACATTTAATAAGATCTGGCATTCCATATGCAGAATAGAGTATGTAGATCCAACAGAAAAGAACAAACAAACTTCCTACACTTTCCTGTTCCAAATTCTTCTACCATTTTCAGCTAAGCAATATGCTTCTATTTCCAAAAGGTAGAATCAAGTTGCTTAAAAGAACCATAAAATTACTAGGGATGCCAATAATTTCATGTAAGGCATGAACCATTTTCAGAACCAGAATTAGCTCTAATCACCAAATTGTTAAAGCCCAAGCTATTTAATCTAACTACACTGCTAGATCTCTGTAGAGAATCAGCAATTTAACTAAAACAAAGCATAGGCATTTCTTGCGTGCCACCAAGACAAAATATAGTTAATGCAACACATGGTAGTGAAAGGGAGTGATATTCTTTTTCTCAAAGTAAACAAAATTAGATGTCAGCATCTTTATTATCAATAACTACAACTACTATAGATCAATAGGAAGATCGCAATATGAAAATGAAAAGTCACCTGAAAACAGTTTGGCAAGGAACATTAAACTGGAGATAAGAGTGACTAGACCAGGACTTGACTTTCTTGGAGAGAGAGAGAGAGAGAGAGAGAGAGAGAGAGAGAGAGAGAGAGATTGATGAAAAGGAGCTCTGTAAAGGAACAGAGTGAGAAAAAGACCAAAATTTTTATGACCTCCTGAAGTAAAAGCACTGGAAAATTGCAGGACGAGTAGGATAGAAATGAGTTTTGCGCTCATACAAGAGGTTCTTTAGATGGATAGAGAATTAAAAATTCTATAGGGGAGGTAAGAAAAACTAATAAAAATGAAGCATTGAAAAACTTCCATAATCCATATTACAGGATTGGTGGTTCAAATTACAACTTAATGTAATAGGGGAAAATTCTAAAACATTAGACCACTGCAATATATCCAACTATATATGCAAGCTAACTGTAGTTATTTGTACTTGTGTCCAATCCTCTAGCAAATCTCATATTCTAACAAATTTGTCAAATGTTAAATATGAATATCACATATGCATAGGAGACATAGATATGAATGTCAGATATGCATAGGAGACATAGATATGAATGAGATGACCCATAAGCTATCCTATTGATTTATTTGCAAGAAAGTGCCTCCGATTAACAACAAAGGTTTCAGATTGTACTCACTTGCATATTTGTGTATTTCCTACCCAAGAAGCTTCAAGTCGACAAAGAATATGGCCGAAGTCTATGTGAATAGTTGTTCCAGTCCTTTAGAAAACGCCCTCCATTGAGAGACGTTTAATCAAATGGAACTAGAAACATGACGGCAATTTTCTACCATTTTTATTCTTTCTATTAGTTTATCCATATACTCTAATCAAGTACTATGAAAATTGATTAAAATAAATAGAAAATTATTGATTAAGATAAATGGAAAGTTGTGTTGCAATATTTATCATGGAATAAAAATCCAAGAACATTGAAAAAAAAAGCTTTATAAGAAATGAGAGCTAAATCTCTAGAATATAGAGCTATGGCTGATAAAGCTGCAGAGAATGGCCCAAATGCTAGTGAGATATAGAGATTAGAAGTTGTACTGTCTTTATTTATCTCCACTGACTTGCTGGAGAGGTAAGCATGTGCTTAATTTGAGATGTTATTCCTTATATTGACAATTAGATCTATGTGCTTTAATGGTGTCCATGTCCACTTGGTAAATTATTTGTATCATATCAACTAATGGATTGACTTTCTAATTTTCTATTTTTATAATGGCATTATTTGATCAGGTAATCAAATTGCTTAATGACTTTAGGGTACCATCCTCCAAATACTGATTATTGCCAACCCTTTATGCTTTCTTGCAATATTAAAGTATTTTGGTACTTCCCGCTAGCTTGATACTCCTGTTTGAGCAAAAGAGAACAAAGAATAGGAACCCATCCAAACATCTTCCTTGACTCCTATCCACCTCACCATCTTGGTCTTAGTTATTTTCATTTGCAGTCTTCACTCTTTATAGAGAGCACATGGAGAGGCATAAAAGAACAAATCAAAAGAGCATCTTTCCTCACTATTAAACTTAGCTATCAATTTTTTCATTCTTTTCTCTTCTAAGTTTTTTGTCACTGTATTATCTGTTATTACAGTTTGAACCATTCCATTATGTTAGCATTATTTTATTTTTTTCAAATAAGCAATACCCCTTAGTAATTTATTTCCCTAAAGCGTATATATTATTCCAAAATCAACCTACAAATTTATGATCTTCCAATCTGATAAATCCTTCTGGTTTCACTATCATTGTAGCAAAATCAGTTGCTTTATCTGAGTTCATTAATTGATTATCAGCTAGAAGTTGAGCTACTCACTGAAGCATCTCTCTTATGCTATATAAACTTGCTTTCAGAACTATTTTTTAATTACTTAAATGTTTACATGCATCATTCTTTGTCATCTTTTGGTTAAGTATTTAAGCATCTCCCTTATGCTAACTCTATAACTCCAAGCATGCTTCATGCAAAATATACCTATATGTCAAATTAGCCCTAAGTTAACCCTTTTTCTGTACTATAAGTACAATGAGAGATCTCCAGTAATAAGAATAATATGGATGTGAACTTAATAAAAAGTTTCATGGAATGGAAGAATAAACTTTATATATCTTCCTCATTCTCCACAACTCAAACTTAAATAGTTCTTCCCCATCATACTGCCATCTATGACATATCTCTTATATTCACAACAAAATAGAGAAAAATTGCATAGATATTGACAATTAAAGAAGAAAATTGAAAATTCTATCTTTTTCTTTATTTTTGCTTACCAATCATAAACCCAGTCATTAGGATCAGCATGCAACAGACTAAATGAAAGAACAACGCTCCCATCTGATCCAACCGGCATGAACTCTCCTTTCCCCCTCGCCATCTCGCCATCAACCATCCCACCATTCATGAAAAACTTTACAAATATCTTTCCTATTTTTGAAACCGCATCTGTCTCATCAGTCCTCCCCACTATCCAAGCATGTCGATGCTTCCCAATGACGAACTTCGCGTCCCTCTCATCAGCCTCCTCCATCACAACCACAGTGTAAACTCTCCCACCACCAGACCCCAAACAATTATCTTGTCCTCTATTCAGAGCCGAGTTCAGTAACTCGTCGAAGACCTCATCGCCAACATCGGCTAATTTAGAAAAACCCAGCGCACCACACTTCCAGAGGCACTCGTCAGTTGCGCCATTCTGGCTTTGCGCACAGCCCGTTCCCGAATCGACCGTCACCGAGACACTAAAGTTCTTCCCGCAGCTGCCACAGGAGGGGTCGTCGTGGCCAATTCTTCCGCGCATTTCTTTGGAGATCAAGGATTCAAGGCGATCGGCGAGGGAAGGGTCGGGGTGATGGCGATCGGAGCGGAGGAAAACAGCATGGAAACGGCAGGGGATGGAGGGCGGATTGGATTGGAAGCGGTAAGAGAGGGAAGAAATGGAATCTAAGGGGAGAAGAGAGCGGTAGATCTCTGTGGATTTCAGTAGAAATGGGAGGCCTGGAGAAGTTAGAGAGAGAGAGAGAGAGAGAGAGAGAGAGAGAGATTTAGAATTATAGTTGGAGAGAGAGAGACCCTAGAAATGGGAAATAGAGGCGGAAGGAGAGGGGATTGATTTACCTGAGAGGAAGGAGAGGAGGACGGAGAGGGTGAGGAGGAGGCGCTTGATGCCAGGTTTAGTACTCCGGCGAGTAGAGTCGCCGCCCACTCCGACGCCCGTGCTTTCCGCCATTGGTGTAGCTGAGGTGATAGCTTTGGAGATGACGTTTAACGGTGAATCTGCTAGGAGTTGGGGAGTCCGGGAGAGCGAGCGAGGTTTATCTAGACCTAAAAACGTCCGATTAGGGGTGTTGAATTGAAAATAATTTCGAGCATCGATTTTTTATCAGTGTCATTTTAATTTAAGTTCATTTTTAGCTTTGAGTCTAGCTGGAGCTTAAAAAAGCATATTAATAAGCAATATTAAGCCTAATAAATTCAAGCCGAATTTCATGCATTAACCACTCTAAGCATGCGAGAGGAAAAAGCACTATGAGCTCTGACGATGGAGTAGGGAAAGAGCCTCCCTCACCAGCTTGGGCCAAGTCAACAGGAGAGCGTGAGGACCTCAAGCCAGATCCTGGGCTGCGATTGCTGCAGTTGCTGCAGGAGTGGACGGCCAAAGGAGCTGAACGACAAGATCCTAGTAGAGATATTAGCTAAACTGAAGAAACAAACTGAAGACTGCGTTATCGTGGAAGCAGAGGTGTTGGATAGATGTAGAGAGAAGTGGAAGAGATCCCTATTTAGGAGATTCCTAGGAAGGGGTATCCCTTTGGAGAGACTCAAGAGCCTATTGGCCAGGTTATGGCAAGGACTAGAGGGGTTGTCGGTTTCTGACATGGACGAAGGATACTATATGTTCAGGTTTGACAATGAGAAGGATATAGAGTATGCTCTCCAAAACGAGCCCCGGATAGTAATGGGGAAAGTCCCCAAGTTGATCCCGTGGAGGAACAATTTTAGACCTTCCCTATTGGCTTTCGAAACTGCTCCAATGTGGATCAACTACCAAACCTCCCAAAGGAGTATTAGGAACTAGAAGCTCTAATCCTAGTGACGACGTACTTTGGCAAACCGCTCTATGTGGATGAAATAACTCTAGACCATACTTGAAGTCAGTTTGCCCGAGTATGCATAGAGATAGACCAGTCAAAACCTCTCAAGACAGCAGTGTGGTTAGGGATGAAGGAGGACGAGCTGGAGCAATGGGTGATCTATCCCAATGATATGCTATAATTGTGGAATGATAGGGCACAAGCTAGATCTCTACCCTATAGGAAAGAAAGAGAGCACCAAGCTAAAGGAAAAATCAACACAAACTAAGAGGAGAGAACTCAACAGAACCCGACAGAGAATGGAACACCACTAGTGAAGAAAGGGAAGGGCCCCCGTTCGAACTCTCACGCCTGCCCAGGTGGAGGAGCAAAAAGCGAAGGGCATTTGCTTTCGATGCGATGAACATTTCACCCCCGGTCATCGGTGTTCCAAATCGATCAGGAGTGTAATGCTCATCAACGGTCTCGAGGATGATGATGAGGTTGTTGATGATAGAGAGTGTTCAAAGGAGATCTATGAGGAGGCCGTTGAGGAGGAAACGGAGGAAGATATCCAAGCTGAAAATATCGATGCATGCATATTCAAGACTTCTACACCGAGGACGTTACGGGTAGACGGACTCGTTAGAAAATATTGTGCGCACATCCTCATTGACTCAGAGAGTACACACAACTTTCTAAACAAGAGGTTAATAAGGAGATTGAGTTTGGATGCTGAACCGACCACGAGGTTTGACGTTGCTATTGGAAACGACACGAAGCTTAAGGCAAAGAGCTTGTGTCGCCGGATTGGTATATGGGTGCAAGGACACGACATCATGTGGACTTGTATCCATTGGCGCTGCGAGGAGCGGGCATTGTCCTTGGCACTCAGTGGTTATAAAGCTTGGTACCCATCACTTTTGATTTTCGAAGCATGTGGATGAAATTTAAGCAAGGAAACAAAGATGTGCGGCTTGATGGCGTTCAATCTTCATCGATTCCAGCGATGCAGCTGATGGTGGGGCTACCATGTGCGAGTGATTTAACTTATCTTCTTCAATTATGACTAGTAGGAGATGAGCCTTAAATGAGTCTAGACACTACCATCAAGTTGTCTAATTTATTGGACAAATTTTGTAACAACTCGACCTTAAAAATAAAAAATAAAAAAATAAAAAATAAAAATTTTGGGCACGTTGTGGCCAGCCACACTGTGGCCGGCCTCATGCCCATGCAAGCTGCATGAGCAACTTACGTGGGGGGTTGCCATGCGCCCTAGCTGCTGTTGTCGCAGCCAACCGGCTGCGGCCAACTGGCGCGGTGGGCCTCGTCGCTATCGCTGGAGCCCCCTCCTCCACCGCCTTCCCTCTCTCTCTTTAAATCTCCCTCTCTCCCTATCTATGTCTCTCTCAGTCTCTCTCTCACTCTACTCTCTCTCCACTCTCTTTCGCACTGCTTCCTCTCCTCGTTGTCAACGTCGGCCTGCCGCCACCTCCTTGAAGTCGCCACCACCGGTGAGATCCCTCATTCCCCCTCTCTTTCCTTTTCTTCCTCTCTCTCTCTCTCTTGCCCCGAGCTTGGGCTCATCGAAGCCGAGCTGTCGGCTAAAGGCCGACCGCTGGCTGGCTAGCAGCGGCCGATGCCCTCCTCACCGGCCCGGGTCTGCACCTCCCTCTTCTTCCTTCCCTTCTTCTCTTCTCTTCTTCTTCCTTCTTTCTTCTTCCTTTCTTCTTCTTCTTCCTCAGCTGCTTCTTCTCTTCTTGTTTTTCTGCAACAGTGCTGGGCTCGGCCCAACACTAGTACTAGTAATCCCTTATTCTTTTTAATTTTATTATTTATTTATTTAGGTATTTCTGTCTTAATTTATACAAATAGATTTAGACATTATTTATTTTAACAATAATATATATTCATAATTATGATTATTGTTAATTATAATTAATTAATGATTAATTAGGTTATAAACTATTACACATAAATATAGGTAATACTTATATTTATTTATTTACCTATATGTATATTAGATTAATAGATAGATTTGTAAATTATAATTATTAGATTTATATTCTAATATTCTTATGATATACATTTTAAGTAATTCTATTAATTTATTATATATTGTTATTTTTGTAACAAATAAAATACTAGGCTTATGTATTTATTTATTATTTTTATAAAGTAATCTCTAATTAATCAAGATATAATTATAGTTAGGTTTTCATCTATATTTATATTTTATTTTTTATCTGTAATTAAAAATCTAGCTAGTTATAAAGATAAGTAGAAATTCTAAAACCATCTAAATCATCATATATTACATGAACGGATTTTAATTAGATGAACGGCTAACTTCATGCTATTTAAATATTTTCAGACCCCGAACCCCTTATGTGAGACCCCGTGGACCCTAACGTTGAGTTGATGTCTGACTGACGGACGTGAGAGTTGCGTGGTTCGTGTCTTCTGATCAAGAGTGAGTAGTCTTATCTTTAGACGCCTTTCTCAAATTAGGATATATTATATATTATGTACAAGCATGTTTTGGCTTTCAGCATGATTATATAACTTTATCTAAAAATGATTATAGATGAGCATATTTTTATCATGCATATGATTAGACTGATCTTGGATATGAGTATGATGATGATAAATAGAGATGATTAGAGATGATTATACTGTTATGATTCTATATCAAGATGATCTCTAGTATGAGTATGCATGTGATAGATTAGCAGGAGTATACATGTATTAGCTACATAGTTGGAGACTGCATTGTATCATTTTCTCTTAATTCCTATTCCACCTAAATTTCTATTATGCATTGACTTGTTATCATATTGGATATATGCATATGATTTGTCATTTAGAAGGAAAGCATGAAATATGATTGATAGGATAGTTGATAGAAAAGCGTAAGGATACCCAAGTGGGCGCGAGGGTTAGGACACGCTTGGTAGATGATTGATTGCTCGACATAGTCGCAATCCTGTAGCCTTACGTCCGAGGTCGTTAGTCTGTGTGCGCAATAGACATTCGGACATATGTCGTTCGCTATGGCATATGTGGCGAGTTATCCTTACGAGTTTTCTATCAGCTAGAAGGGTGTCCGGTCTGGATAGATGTTGATACCATTAGCGGATGGCAGAGTATGCTCTGAGCCTTCGGGCATAATGTTGAGACCGGGTACCTAGTGTTGACTGTGCACAGTGGTCTAGTATGATGATAACATATAGAGTTGACATTGATGACTGAGATGTTGAGAAATGCATATGATTTTCATTATCATCTGATTACCTAATTATCGAGTGATCAATATATATCATATATGTTGCATTTAATATCATAGCATGATCATGATCGGCATGCATCATGTGTCACATTTGAGAGAGAGTTATGATAATTATATGACATGGAGATTTATTTATTCATTGTTGAGGACTATATACTTTTATCAATTATGACATATTATTTACCTTTCATTTATGTATTATTGAGGACACATTCATATACTTATTCATGACATGATGCTCTTTCTAATTCATATTATCCAGTACATGATTTACTCTCTATTTGACATCACTAATTCGAGGTAAGGTCTATTCACTAAACCTTTTAGCTCATGACTCTCTTTATTTTTTTTCTAACCCCCTTAGATATGTGGTATGTGATAGCAACTTGAGATATCTTGAGAAGATATTTTAAAGTGATGATGAGGTAAGCTATAGATGCAAAATGGTATAGATGATAGTTTATATAGAAATTGAGTTGTACTAGTATTTGATATTCAAAACTCTTTTGTATTAGACGATAATTTGTATAATACAAGTCAAATCATACTGTACTCTTATATTAGTTATTTTAGTTGTATCTTGATGGTTTGTTGTAGCCTATGTGGGTCCTACCAGATTATGTAGTGGTCTAGTGTATATTATTGTGGACTTAGATATTCATATGTTAACAGATTTATTTGGTGTTGGATTATGTGAGTATGAATATGTTAGCAAGTATTATTTGATGATGTCATGATTATATGTGCACAGAAGTGTATCTGTTGCATGACAGGCGTCGCCTGACCTGTTGCGTGAGCCACGTGCCTATGTCGGATACAAATTTGCTGGACTATTTGAGGAACTAAAGAAGTTGTCAATAAAGAGAACGGCGGACCATCGCATAGAGATTATGCTCAGGGCTGCACTAGTGAATGTGAGGCCATATCGATATCCACATGTTGGAGCAAGGCCTCATTCAACTAAGTCATAGCTCATACTCATCGTCTATACTATTGGTATGAAAAAAGGACGAGACATGGTATTTTTGTGTTGACTATCGAGTACTAAACGCTATTACCATTAAGGACCGATATATCATTCTAGTTATAGAGGAGTAGCTGGACGAGCTTGCAGGGGCGACTATATTTAGCAAGCTTGACTTGAGAGCCGGGTATTATCAAATTAGAGTTCACCCGGCGAATGTGCACAAGACTATATTTCGGAATCCGGATGAGCATTACGAGTTCAAGGTGATGCCTTTTGGTATCATCAATGCTCCAGCTACTTTTCAAGGCCTCATCAATGATATATTTCAGCCTCTATAGCGAAGGTATATTTTGGTATTCTTTGATAACATTTTGGTGTATAATAGGGCTGAATTAGAGCATTGGCGGTATTTGGAAAATGTGCTAAATTTGTTGAAGCAAAACCAACTAAAGATCAAGAAGTCCAAGTGCCTACATGGAGTACCACAAGCGGAGTATTTAGGCCACATTATCTCAGCGGAAGGTATAGCGGCGAATCAGATCCAGAAAAGGTAGCATATATGTCCACTTGGCTTCTTGCAACTACCACCACAGGATTGCAAGGATTTTTGGGGCTGACCGGATATTATTGTTGTTTCATTGCTGGGTATGGCAAGATTGCTGTTTCTCTCACTTCTTTGTTGAAAAATGACTCTTTTAGATGGACAGATGAAGCCACTACAGTCTTTGAAAAACTAAAAACAGCAATAATGACGGCGCCTGTTTTAGCACTACTAGACTTCACCAAAGAGTTCATTGTGAAATGTGATGCATCCGGAGTTGGCATAGGAGTTGTACTAATGCAAGAAAGACGTCCCATAGCCTTTCTTCGTAAGGCTTTATCACAAAAATCTCAGCAATTATCGACTTACAAGAGAGAGATGTTAGCAATTCTGCATGTGGCGACAAAGTGGAGACCTTATTTGATCGGTAGGCGATTCATTATCTGAATCGATCAAATGAGCCTTTCATAATTTACGGGATAGCAAATACACACTTTGGCACAGCAAAAATGGGTCACAAAATTGCTGGGGTATGATTATAAAATCCAATACAAGAAGGGAACGAAAAATAGAGTGGCGGATGTATTATCGCGCCAACCTGATACCGCTAAGCTTGCAGCCTATTCTTTACCTACCTTTCCCTTCCTTGACGAGCTGAGGTATGCATGTACATCTGACCCAGATGTTTTGAGATTGTTAAAGGAGGTGATGGATGATCTAGAGTGCCATCTAGAGTTGGAGAATCGAGGTGGTTTACTACTGGACCGTGGATGCATTCGGATGCCCGCAAATGATGGATTGTGGTGAAAATTATTGGAGCACTTCTACCAAATTCTAGAGGTTGGTCATGAGGGTGTCTTGAGGACTTATAGGAGGATATCACAAAGTTGCACGTGGCTAAGATTGAGGCAGGATGTGAGGAGCTTTATCCATGCTTGCGAAGTCTATCAAAGGGCTAAGGCAACTATATTGAAATCGGCTAAATTACTTCAGCCTTTACCTATACCGGACTGTATTTAGGAAGATATTTCTATGGGTTTCATAGAGGGTCTTCCACTAGTATGTGGTTATTCCGTTATCTTTGTGGTGGTTGATAGATTGAGCGAATATGTGTACTTTTTGGCATTATCACATTCATTTTCAATCAAGTCAATGGCTAAAATTTTTATTAGAGATATTGTTCGGTTACATGGCATACCACGCACGATTGTCTTGGATCGTGATCGTGTATTTATGAGCAACTTTTGGATGGAGTTTTTCAGATTACAAGGGATTCGATTGAACTTCAATTCAGCCTAGTATCCACAGACGGACGGCCAAACTGAGGTGGTTAATCGAGACATTGAGCAGTACTTGAGATGCTTTGTTGGAGAGATATCGAGACGATGGTTAGAGTTCTTACCATAGGTGGAGTGGTCTTACAACACCGCCTACTATAGCAACATTGGCATGACTCCATTTGAGGTGGTGTATGGGCGCACGGCTCCAACATTACGCGCTTATGATCTAGTGGCATCTGTAGATCCGACAAAGGTGGACTTAGCTTTGATGGATAGAGACGCCACATTGAGGAGGTTGCATGCCCATCTTAAACTTGCTCAAAACCGTATGAAGCAAGTTTATGATCATAGTCATATAGAGCAAGAGTTCAACATTGGCAGTTGGGTGTTGGTGAGGGTGCAACCGAATCGACAGGTGACCTTACGTCTGATGCGAAACCAAAAGTTAGCACATCGCTACTGCTGTCTATTTTGGGTGTTAGAGCGTATTGGCTTGGTTGCATATCGTTTGGAGCTACTAGAGAGGTCAAAAGTGCATCTTGTTTTTCATGTTTCATTGCTGAGGGAGTGGATTAGAGATTATGAGGTCATTGGATCAGTTATACCAGAGCCATTGGAGGAGACAGAGATCATAGAGCCAGTTTATGTACTTGCTAGGCGCCAATGATGACATGGTACCAGATTAGAGATGGAGATTTTAGTCGAGTGGCTTAGCAAGTCATCTAATGAGGCGACATGGGAATTGGAGACGAATATTTTGGAGCGTTTTCCTAACTTTTTCATGTTGAGAACAAGGTGGGGAAAACGTGGTGGGCTGATACACTTAGGGTTTTTTCTTATTGCATTAATTATTTATTTTTATTAAAATAAATATTCTATAAGTCGCGTTCGAATGCCTTTGTAGACATCTGCATTAGGTTCGCAAATACAGAGAACATGAAATACGCGTTCAAATCCCTGTATCGCGTTCACACATACAAAGAATGCCTTTTGTGCGTTCGAACGCTATTAGGTGCGTTTGAACGCAATCGACGGGAATCTTTTAGAATTAGGGTTAATAATTGTATTTTGGCTTATTGGCTTGCCTCTATAAAGGTGTGGATGGTAGCTAAAATCATAATGCTATTGTATTATTGATTTCTTGCCTCCTATCTTCTCTCTAATCTATCTACCCTAATCTCCCTCCTCCCTCTTCACCAACCTACCACTTCTACCATTGGTAAGATCTCTCCTAACTTCTAATCTCCCTCGTCTATTGAGTCCTCCCTCTTCTTTGGAATCTCGACCACTTTTTTCCCTTCGTCTTAATCACTTAAACAACATCACCCATCCACCCTCATCTTCATTATCATCCATAACCCTAACATCCACTCCACTTGTCACCACCACCATGATCTATAATATATTATATTTTTGTCCTAGTTTTATTTCGAATTTGCAAAGGATGTATACAAAAAATGTAGATCAGAGAGTTACGGATCGATTCCACTTAGTTTCGTAATTTTTTGATTACGGGAGAATATTTGGTGAATATTTTTCCTCGGTTGCACAGATTACTTCCTATAATAAATCCATATCTTGAAAGAATTATTCCATAGCCCTTTCATTGGTATCAGAGCCTATCAATTTGGTACCGTAGAACCTATCAAAGACTTGTATGATTAGTGCAGTCTATGCCAGCAACCATCTGATGGAACAATGTAGCTTGTGGGAGAAACTTCTATGGCTCTCGGCCATTGAGATTCCTTGGATGGTGGCTAGGGATTTCAATGCGTACCTCAGCGTCAATGAAAAGAGGAGCCAAGGTGCAATGGAGCTTGGCCCGAAGTCGAAAGCCTTTGCAAACTTTGTCAACTCCGCAGGGCTATGTGACATCGAGTTTGATGGCTTGCCTTACACGTAGTGCAACAACCAGTGTGGGGATCGATGCATCTGGGTGAGGTTGGATCATGTGGTCGTGAACACGAGGTGGTTAGGCCTACATCCGCTTGGCAGGGTGGCCCATCTTGACCACGCAACATCTGACCATGCACCACTTCTTTTCACTATCCCTCTGTCAAGCCAGCAGATCGCTCGCCATTTTTGCTATGAACTCTTTTGTCTTGAGTATAAAGATAGTGAACACATTGTTGAGGATGTGTGGGCCCCAAGGGGTAGGGGAAACTCCATGCATGTTCTCATGCATAAGGTTTGCACGCTCCAAAGAGCAATGAGAAGGTGGAATAGAGATGTAGTTGGAGATATTGAAGCCAAACTTGTGGAGGTGAGGAAGGAACTTGAAGCCTTGGAGGAGATGGATGCGACGACTGGCCTAGATGTGGGTGGGTTGGGGAGGCTTCGAAGCCTCTACCACCATAAGACTGCACTCAGTAGGCAGATCAACGTCAAGTGGCTGCAGCGTGCTCGACTCAAATGGATGCAGGGGGGTGATAAGATCACTAAGTTCTTCCACCTTATGGTGTCTATCCGACAACACAAGAATCGAATCTTGGGCATCTTTTACGAAGACAGGACCTAGGTCAGTGACAAGGAAGGGGTGGAGGCAGTGTTCAAAGCTTCGTACCAAAAGATATAGGGGCCTTCGGAGGGTAACCCCTAGTGGCCGTCCCTGCCTACAATTTCCCTAGAGGAAGTGGAGTAGTTGATCAGCCTGATGATGAAAGAAGAGATCAAAAGGATGCTCTGGAGCTTAGCTCAGGGTAAGGCACCAGGGCCGAATGGGCTCCAAGTGGAGTTGTATATTAAATTTTGGGCGGTGCTGGATGACAGACTATGCACAGCAGTGAGCCACTTTTTCAGGCATGCATCTCTACCACAGTAGTGGGGCAAGACCTATGTCACACTTATCTCGAAGAGAGACTCTCCCACCCAAGTTAAAGACTATCGGTTGATCTCCTTGCGTAATGTTAGCTATAAACTCATAGCTAAAATTTTGGTTGATCGATTGCAAAGGTTGCTCCCTTGGTTGGTTGGGCCAGAACAGGTGGCGTCTATGGTCGGTAGGGACATCACAGACAATACTATAGCTGCTCAAGAGGTGGATCATTCAATGGCAAATGACTGACGAGCTCCGCCGATGATGATGTTCAAGATGGACATGGAAAAGGCCTATGACATGTCAGTTGGGAGGCCATGATGCAAACCCTGTCCTGCATGGGCTTCTCAATGCAATGGTGCTTGTGGATTAGAGCATGTATCACCTCTCCGACGTTTGCTTTCCTTATAAATGGTGAGCCGTCATCGTGGCTAAAGACTTGCCGCGAGCTACAGCAAGTAGATCCTCTTTCCTTGTACCTATTCATCTTGGCCTCGCAAAACCTATCTAGGTTGCTAAATGAGAAGATGGAACAAGGATTACTCACAAGCTTTCAAGTGGGGGAGGCTACGCTAACCCATTTGCTTTATGTGGATGATCTTCTAATCACGGTTCAAGCAATGGAGTCAAATGCTAGCTGTGTGCTTGATTGCCTCACAACCTATTCTTGGCTAACCAACCAAAAAGTTAACATGGAGAAATCGAAGATTTTCCTAATATGATTCGGACTTCACCGATGTCGTCTCGAGCATGGATACACTTTAGTGATGTCTTTTATTCTTATTTTAGTGTTTAATTTATAGAAAAGTAAGTTTTCTGTATGTCACATTTGAACGCACTCCTGCATCAGGTTCGCAAATACAGAGAGTACAAAATATGCATTCGAATGCGGTTGTGAACGTCTGCATCACATTCACACATACAGAGAACACAAAATATGCGCTCAAACGCGATCGGGCACGTTCGAACGCGATCGGCAAAAATCTACTATTTTAGGGTTAATAATTGTTATTTTTGAATTGTTTAGTTAGCCTCTAAAGGTGTGGATCCTAACCATGGAATCATAATTGAATGAATTGAGTTTTGCCCTAGTCTCTTTCGTCTTCTTCTTTTGTTCTCTCATTCCCCAGTGTCGCCGCTTCTAACCCTCATCGACCGGCCACTCACCCTAGACCCTTAGGGGCGGCTCACTCCTTCCCCTTCTTCCAATTTATCTATCACCTTGCCCTAACCCCTTCCATCATCCAACCATCACATCACATACACACGTATTTTCATGATTTTCTAATACATGATAGATCATATACATATATTCCGTATTACAATAGATTATGCAAATCAGGAATTTAGGTGGTAAAGAAGCCAAGAGGAAATGATTTAATGTGATCTCTAACCATGTATCTAACACATGCATATTCCTGCTAGTCTATCATATACACACTCATGATAGAGATCATCTCGGCATAAAACCATGACAATATAGTCATATCCAATCATCTCTATATATCACCAATGTACTTATATCCTAAATCAGCCTAATCGAATGTATGATAAAATATGTTCAACTGAAATCATTTCTAGATAAAGTCATATAATCATGCTGGAGGCCAAAACATGCATATACATAATTATATAATATATCCTAATTTGATATAGCCGTCTATGGGATAAGACTATGATACACTTAGTTAGGATCTTTTGTTATTACATTAGGTGTTCATTTTCATTAAAATAAATTTCCTGTAGGTCGCGTTCGAATGCAGGACGGGAATCCTCTAGAATTAGGGTTTCATATTGTTTTAGGACTTGTTGGCTAGCCCCTATAAATATGTGGATGGCAGCCAACTTCATTATGCTATTGGATTATTGATTTCTTGCCTCCTATCTTCTCTCTAGACTCTTTCCCTCCTCCCTCTTCACCATCCTTCCACCTCTACAGTTGGCAAGGTTTCTCCTAACTTCTAATCTTTCTCGACTATCGAGCCACCCCTCTTCTTTAGAATCTTGACCACTTCGTTCCCTTCGTCTACTTCTCTTAATCACATCCACCATCCATCTTCATTTCTATACCCATCCATAACTCTAACATCCACTCCACCTGTCACCACCACCATCACCCATGTTATTCCATGTTTTCATCTCTGCTACAATTCGAATCTGAGAAGGGCGTAAATATGAAAGTTGTAGATTAGGAAGTTATAGATTTAACTCAATTAGTTTCATAATTTTCTGACTACCAAAGAATATCTGACAAATATTTTTCTATAATTATGTGGACTGATTTCTATATTACATTTAGATCTTGAAGGAATCATAGCATAGCCTATCTTTGGTATGAGAACCTATCATCTGGTATCAGAGCTTAACAATTGGTATCAGAGCAAGTGATTCTCAGACCTCTATTAATGGTTGAAACAAGTAGGATGACATCAACATGGAGATTTATGGAGAGCACACCAACAAGGGAAGACTCAATCCACGATGACCCTAACCGTGAGGCCGATTCCTTTAGAGTGATCACGGTAGGACCAAGTCAACCAACGTCCATGGGTTCAAATATGGATGAACTTAGAGGTATATTCTAAATATTGTTGCATAGAGTTGACAACATGCAAAAGGATCACAATGAATTTAAGGAATATGTCATGAATCGATTGAGTTCTTCATTTCCTTGACAACGATTGGAGTTTCAAGAAAGACCAGCGATGGAACTTCATCGAACCGATACTCCACAGGTCTAGGTGCATCATATGAATGTCAATGATCCCCTCTTACCTATGCCTATACATCATCCCTCACCTCCGTTATAAAATCCAAGATCGGCGGTGGTGTGATACGATCTTCCCTTTAGGCTAAGGCTCGATCTATTCCGAATTTCAGATTTGGCAGGATTTGACACGAAACTTTGGAAATAGATCCCAAAATATGTCATCGTCGGATCAACATGAGATTTTGATATGTTGTAGCCCCAGAAAAGAGATTTCCAACAAATTAAGTTTCAAGCAAATCAGATATAGGGATCTCAAGATATCGTCCGATTAGTGGATGAACATCAGGGGGTCTGTCTTATGATCCGTGGATGGAGGCACAATATCCTAGATGATGGTGGATGGTTGTGGACCAGCGTTAATGGGGTGGCACCGGTGAATAAGTGGTGGTGGAAGGGTTATGGGTGATGAAAGAGTTAGGGCAAGTGATGGATAAATTTGAAGAAGGGGGAGTAGTGGACCGCGCCCCTAAGGAACTAGGGTGATTTGTCGGTCGAAGGAGGTTAGAAGTGGCGTCGCCGAGGAATGAGAGAACAGAAGAGAAGAAGACGAAGGAGACAAGGCAAAAACTTAATTCAACAATAATGATTCCATGGTTGCCATCCACACCTTTAGAGGCTAACCAAATAACTAAAAAATGACAATTATTAACCCTAAACAGTACATTTTCACCGACTGCATTCGAACGCACATATTTCGCACTTCTCTAGATTTGGGAATGCGATGCAGGCAAACACAGTGTTCGAACGGACAGTTCACAGGCGTTCATAAGCGCGTTTGAACGCACTCCACCCGTGTTCAAACGTGACATACATAAAACTTATTTTTTTAGAATTAAACACTAAAATAAGAGACAAAGACATCTCTAAAGTGTATCCATGCTCGAGACAACATCGGTGAAGTTCGAAATGTATCATGGTGGAACCCGAGATGCATGCGGCACCGGTGCGCTTCATCGATGAGGAGGATTGGCACTATGAGGATGAAATTGATCCCTATGGAGATGGTGATGGACATGCTCGAGGATTTAGAGAATGTGATCAACATGCACAAAGGTTTAGACCTGAACCAAGGATCTTTCGGGAACCTATGCTTAGACTTTCCAAAATTCTAAGGCGGTGATCCAATGGATTGGGTGTTTCAAGTTGAACAATATTTTGATTGTCAAGGTATAGCAGAAGATGCAATAGTCCAAATGGCATACTTTCACCTCCAAGGAACGGCATTGCATTGGTATAGATTGGTTATTCGTGGTGGTGGATTTACCTGATGGGTTGATTTTTGTATTAGGATTACACACAGATTTGGGACAGCGACATATGAAGATTTTGCTACCATATTAAGTAAGATGGTTCAGAGGACGACCGTATCGAATTACCAAGCTGAGTTTGAAAGAGTTAGTAATCGTTGTGAGCCACCTTAGCCCGAACAGACATTGAGGAGCACATTTATTTCGGGGCTGCGAGAGGAGATACAAGTGGATGTTCGTACTGTATGTCCTACTACTCTTGAGGAGGCCTTTGAGAATGCCGTGAGGATAGAACAAAAGCGTAGGGCTTTAAAGATGGCAGCGAAAACCAATTGGGGGCAACAGACATGGGTGGTTTGCAGTTAGAACGCCGGCTGGAAGTTCTATGGTTTCAAAAACAGTGGTTGCGAGTACTAGACCATGACCACCTTTGAGACCTTCTTCCGATGTTAGAGGAGGCACAAGATCCCCTGTTCGAACTCTCACACTTGCCCAAGGGGAGGAGCGAAGAGCGAAGGGTCTTTTCTTTCGATGTGATGAGCGTTTCACCCCCGGTCATCGGTATACTAAACTGATCGGTAGTGTGATGCTTATCGACAGTTTTGAGGAGGATGATGAGGTTGTTGATGATAGAGAGTGTCCAGTGGGAACGTGAGGCCATATCGGTATTCACATGGCTAAAAAAAAGTTATCTCAAAAATGGTAGTCGAGACGTTGGAGCAAGGCCTCATATAACCAAGTCATAGCTCATATTTATCCCCCATGCTTTTGATGCGAGAAAATGACGGAGCATGGCGTTTTTGTGTCGACTATCGAGCACTAAACTGATATGATTCAGACTTCACTGATGTCGTCTCGAGCACAGATACACTTTAGGAGTGTCTTTATTTCTTGCTTTAATGTTTAATTTCCAAGAAAATAAGTTTTCTGTAAGTCGCGTTCGAACGCGGATGGAGTGCGTTTGAACGCAGTTGTGAACGTGGTTGTGAGAGTGTGCATTATGCATTCAAACATCGTGTTCAAACGCACTGTGAACGCCTGCATCGCGTTCGCAAATCTAGAGAAGTGAGAAATAGGCACATTTGATCGCGCGTTTGAATGCCTGCATCGCGTTCGCAAATCCAGAGAAGAGCAAACTTGGTGCGTTCGAACGCGATCAGGCGTGTTCGAACGCGGTTGGCGAAATTGTATTGTTTAGGGTTAATTTTGAATTATTTGGTTAGCCTCTAAAGAGATATGGATGGCAACCAGAGAGTCATTATTGAAGAATTGAGTTTTGCCTTGCCTCCTTCCTCTTCTTTGCTCTTGTTGTCTCAATCCCCGGCGATGCCGCTTCTAACCTCCTTCGACCGGCCAATTACCCTAGACCCTCAGGGGCAACCCTCTCCTCCCCCTTCTTCCAATCTATCCAACACTTGCCCTAACCCTTCCATCAGCCATAACCCTTCCACCACCACTTTTCACTGGTGCCACCCCATTAACGCCGGTCCGCCTCCAACCACCATCATCTAGGATCTCGTGCCTCCATCCACGGATCCTGATTAGACCACCCTGATGTTTGTCTACTAACCGGACGATATCTCAAGATCCCCATATCTGATTCATCTAAAGCTTGACTTGTTGGAAAACTCTTTTCAGGGGCTACAATATATCCAAATTTCACATCGATTCGATGGTAGTATCTTTTGGGATCTTATTACAAAGTTCCGTGCTAAATCTAGTCTAGATCAGAGAATTGAATGAGATTGAACCTTAGTCTAAGGGGAGATCGTATCATAAACGCTATTACCGTCAAGGACCGGTATCCCATTCCGATTATTAAGGAGTTGCTGGATGAGCTTGCAGGGGTGACTATATTTAGTAAGTTTAAGTTGAGGGCCGGGTATCGTCAAATTAGAGTTCACTTGGCGGATGTGCACAAAACTGTATTTCGGACTCCGGATGGGCATTATGAGTTTCGGGTGATGCCTTTTGGTCTCACCAATGCTCCAGCTACCTTTCAAGGCCTCATGAATGATATATTTTGGCCTCTATTGCGATTGTATGTCTTGTTTTTTTTGACGATATTTTGGTGTATAGCAGGACTGAATTGGAGCATTGGCGGCATTTGGAGGATGTGTTGAATTTGTTGAAACAAAACTAATTGAAGATCAAGAAGTCCAAGTGCCTATGGGGAGTACCATAAGTGGAGTATTTAGGCCACATCATTTCAGCGAATGGTGTAGTGGCGGAAGCTTGTCCTATTCCTACTACAACCACCAGATTGAGAGGATTTTTGGGGTTGACCGGATATTATCAATGCTTCATTGCCAAATATGGCAAGATCGCTGCTCCTCTCACTTCTTTGTTGAAGAAAGATTCTTTTAGATGGACAGATGAAGCCACTATAGCTTTTGAAAAACTGAAAACCGCAACGACGATGGCACCCGTTCTAGCGCTATCGGATTTCACCAAAGAGTTCATTTTGGAATGTGATGTGTCGCATGTTGGCATAGGAGTAGTACTAATGCAAGGAGGACTTCCCATATCATTTCTTATTAAGGCTTTGTCACAAAAATCTCAGCAATTATCGACTTATGAGAGAGAGATGTTGACAAAGTGGAGGCCGTATTTGATTGGTAGACGATTCATTATCTGAATCAATCAAAGAAACCTTCCATACTTTACGGGATAGCGAATACAAACTCTGGCACAGCAAAGAAGGGTCACAAAATTGCTGGGGTATGATTATGAAATCCAATACAAGAAGGGATTGGAAAATAGAGCGACGGATGCACTACCGCGCCAACCCGATACCGCCGAGCTTCCAGCCTATTCTTTATCTACCTTTCCCTTCCTTGACGAGCTGAGGTATGCATGTACATCTGACCCAAATATTTTGAGATTGTTGCAGGAGGTGATGGATGATCTGGAGTGCCATCTCGAGTTGGAGAATTGAAGTGGTTTGCTGCTAGACCGCAGATGCATTCGGGTGCCCACAAATGATGGATTGCGACAGAAATTGTTGGAGCATTTCCTCCAAACTTCAGAGGCTAGTCATGAGGGTGTCTTGAGGACTTATATGAGGATATCTCAGAGTTGCACGTGGTTAGGATTGAGGCGGGATGTGAGGAGATTTGTGAAGTCTATTAAAATGCTAAGGCAACCGCATTGAAACCGGCTGGATTACTACAGCCTTTACTTATACCGGACCGTGTTTGGGAGGACATTTCTATGGATTTGATACACTTGGTTAGGATCTTTTCTTATTGCATTAGGTGTTTATTTTCATTAAAATAAAATTCTTGTAGGTCATGTTCGAACGCAGGTGGAGTCGCGTTCGAACGCCCTTGTGAACGCCCGCGTTTGTGAACGCCTTATGAATGCCCGTGTTCGAACGCTATGAACACTCGCGTTCGAACGCTTGTGTCACGTTTGTAAATCCAGATAAGGGGCTTTTTGAGTAAGTTCGATCGCGATCGGGCGCATTCGAACGCGATCGACGAGAATTCTCTAGAATTAGGATTTCATATTGTTTTAGGACTTGTTGGCTAGCCTCTTTAAATATGTGGATGGCAACCAACTTTAGAATTCTATTGGATTCTTGATTTCTTGCCTCCTATCTTCTCTCAAGATTTCTCCCTCCTCCCTCTTCGCCATTCTTCCAAATCTACGGTTAGCAAGGTTTCTCTTCGCTTCTAATCTTCCTTGTTTGTCGAGTCACCCCTCTTCTTTGGGATCTCGACCACTTCATTCCCCTAGTCTACTTCCCTTAATCACTTCCACAATTCACCCTCATCTCCATACCAATCCATAACCCTAACATCCACTCCACCCGTCACCACCACCATTACCCACGTTATTTTGTATTTTTGTCCCTTCTACAGTTTGAATCTGTGAAGAGCATAAATATTAAAGTTATAGATCAAGAAGTTACAGATCGAACTCAATTTGTTTTATAATTTGCTGACTACCAAAAAATATCTGACGAATATTTTCCCACAGTTGTGCGGACTACTTCCTACAATAAATTCGGATCTTAAGGAATTATTCCGTAGCCGATCTTTTGGTTCCAGATCTCATCAATTTGGTATTAGAGACTATCATTTAGTATTAAAGCCCATCAATTGGTATCAGAGCCTTATCTTTGGTATCAACGCCTATTAATTTGGTATTAGAGCCTATCACTTTGGTATCAGAGCTATCACGTGCCCATCTTAAACTTGCTCAAAACTGCATGAAGCAATTTTATGATCGCAGTCATAGGGAGCAGGAGTTCAACATTGATAGTTGGGTATTTGTGAGAGCGCAACCGTATTGACAGGTGACCTTGCGTTTAATGAGAAAACAGAAATTAGCATATCACTATTTCCATCCGTTTCAGGTGTTAGAGCGTATAGGTCTAGTTGCATATCGTTTAGAGCTACTAGAGGAGTCGAGAGCATCCTGTCTTCAATGTTTCATTGCTGAGGGAGCAGATTGAAGATCATGAGGTTGTTGGATCAGTTCTACCGGAGCCACTAGAGGAGACAGAGATCATAGAGCCAGTTCATGTACTTGCTAGGCATCGACAACGATAGGGTACCAGATTAGAGATGGAGATTCTAGTCTAATGGCTTAGCAAGCCATCCGATAAGACAACATGGGAGTTGGAGACTGATATTTTAGAGCGTTTCCCTTACTTTTCACCTTAAGGACAAGGTGGGGGAAGCGTGATAGGCTGATACATTTAGTTAGGGTCTTTTCTTATTCCATTAGCTATTTTTATTAAAATAAAATTCCTGTAGGTCGCGGTCGAATGCGGCAAGGGTCGCATTCGAACGCCCTTGCGAAACCGTACATATATTTATTTTGTTATTTATTAACCATAATTATATTATCTAATAATGTATATAAAACAAAATTATCTGCCTATTATTCTCTTTGATAATTAAGAAAATAAGCATTAAATTACTTACTGTAAATAATTACATAAGAATATACGTACATAACTCTAATAATTCCTATACCTAGCTAGAATTAATATAGTAATTTATGTTGTAGGTATTTTGCTAAAATGATATAATTAGATTTATTTACTAACCTGATACAATTCAGACTTCACTAATGTTGTCTCGAGTATAGATACACTTTATGAGTGTTTTTTTTATTATTTTAGTGTTTTATTTAGAGAAAAATAAGTTTTCCGTCGGTCATGTTCGAATGCAGGTGGGTGCGTTCGAACGAGCTTGCGAACGCCTGTAGTAGGTTCATAAAAACAGAGAACGTGAAATGTGCGTTTGAATGCGATCGGGTGCGTTCTAATGCCTGCATCAGTTTCACATTGACAGAGAACGCCTTTTGGGCGTTCGAACGGATTCAACCCCGTTCCAACGCAGTCAATGAAAATTCACTGTTTCTAGGGTTAATAATTGTCATTTTTGAATTGTTTGGTTAGCCTCTTAAGGTATGGATGACAACCAAAAAGGGATTATTGAATGAATTGAGTTTTGCCATAATCTTCTACTTCTCCTTCTCTCTTGTTCCCTCATTCAATGACTCGGCCGCTTCTAGTGTCCCTCGACCGGCCACTCACCTTAGTCCCTTAAGGGCAGCCCACTCCTCCCCCTTCTTCAAATCTCTCTACCTTTACCCTAGCTCTTTCGTCATCCATAGTCCCTCCATTACCACCTTACTCATCGGTGCCACACCATTATCGTTGGCCTACCACCTCCATAATCCATCTAGGATCTCGTGCCTCCATCCACAGATCCATAGACAGACTCCCTGATGTTTATCTACTTATCTAACAATATCTCCAGATCCTACCGTCTGATTTTCCTAAAATTAGATCCATTGGAAAGCGCTTTTCCAGTGTTACAACATATCAAACTTTTATGTTGATCTGATGGCTATAACTTTTAGAATCCTCTTCCAACGGAATAGATCAAACCTTAGCCCAATGGGAGATCGTATCATAACCATGATATAATTAGATTTAATTTATATAAATTAAATATATTAGATTAACTACAATAATTAAATAACTAATAATATAATCAAATATAATTTAAATAGTAATTAATATTATTTTTTTTAAAAAAACTATACAAAGTGTTAAGCTCAGCCCAACAACTCAACACAACAGGTGTTGGGTCAATGCGCAGCAGGGTGCTGGGTCGAGCCCAGCACCTACTGGGTGCAACCTGCCCAAGAGGAGAAAATAAGAGGAGAAGAAGAAGAAGAAGAAGGAAAGGGGAAGGGGGCTGGGCCGTAGGGGAGGAATACAGCTGTTGGTGGCCACTCCACGGCCGGCCTCTCACCGGTAGCTCAATCTTTAGTGGCCCCAAGAGGAAACGATAAGAACTAAAGAAAGAGAGAGGGAGAGAGAGACTCACTGGCGGGTAGAAGGCCGACGACGGCTCTTCTCGGCGGTTGATGGCTGTTGGGGAACTAGAGGGAGTGAGAGGGGAGAATTAGAGAGAGAGAGAGAGAGATCGCGAGAATGAGAGGAGAGGAAGGAGAAAATTGGAGAGAGAGAAATAAAGAGAGATCAGGGTGGTCACATAGCAGTGGCGGATTGGTCGAACCTCCACGCGTTGTCGCAACGTGGAGAAAAGTGGCTCGGTGGAGGTGCGTGGCACCTCCACTGCTGCCATAGCATGCTAGGCATGAGGCCAGCCACAGCATGGTCGATCACGTCGTGCGTAGCTAATGATTTTTTTTTCTTTTACTACTCAGGTTATTACAATTAGTCCACCACAGTAGTGTAGTAAACAAATAAATTTTGATAATTAGTTAGAAAACTTCACAATGTAATAACCTGAGATATACGCTATATAGCTGGAACCCTTGGTAGGAAGCAACGATGAGGGCTCGGTAGGCAGCAACAACGACAGACGTGAGGAAGAGGGTGCCAGCCGATTAGCATGAGGTGGAGAGTTTCAATAGGAATGAATAATGGTGTGAGGTGGAGGGCTTTTGGCAAGAGTTGAGGGCTTGACACAAATGCGGTGGCTGGCAGAAATAGGCGAGAGGTGAGAGGTGGTGGCTAGTGGAGATGGGTGAATATCCAAGGTGGCATGGGTGATAGTGGAGAATGGAGGGCTTTCGACAAGAGCTGAGAACTTAAAATAGAGGTGGTGGGCGATGGAGATACGCGAGAGGCTATGGCTAATGGAGATGGGGTAATATTGGAGGCGGCTAGGTGAATTGGTGTGAGGGTGAGGAAGTGAGAGATTATGTGAGAGGTAGGGCTAGGTTTAGAGTTTAGTTTATTTAGTAAGGGTTGGCAGGTTGACTTGATCTGACCCTTATACTTAAATGGGTTAAACGGGTCAAAATAGGTTAGCTATATAAACCCGAACACAATGA
This sequence comes from Typha angustifolia, assembly GCF_048772165.1. Lineage (NCBI taxonomy): Eukaryota > Viridiplantae > Streptophyta > Magnoliopsida > Poales > Typhaceae > Typha > Typha angustifolia. Next base: position 5,943,499 of record NC_133248.1, read on the forward strand.
GATTATTAATTAGATTAGGCGGGTTGACTAGTTTATGACTCAAACCTCATTAGACTAAATCTAAACCTGATTAACAGGTAGGTCATCGTGTTGAGTTATTGGGTCGGGTTAATATTTGCCACCCCTAGACCTTGCTAGCCAGCTCGACAAGCTTGAGTCCAACTCTCACACATAAGAAAAAGGGACTAAATAGTAAATGCACCTAACATAGGGTCTAAAAGAAAAAGCAACTAAAAGACAAATGCAAGAGTAAAATTAAATAGATAACTAGCGAGGGGTTGGATACGAAAACCCCTAACTCTCTTCATGTGTTGAATCCAAGTGAGTGGGTTAATCGATCTCGACTGATTCATAACACACCTCCAACTATCTACTCTAGAAAGCTCACGTCATCGTCTACTGAGTTTCGTCAATGGTATCACCCGAAACCACCCACCTCCGATACTCTAGAAACAACAAAATAGGAGAGGCTTGACCAATTGGTGTCGGGGTGGCTAAACTCCTTGTCCGGTGAGGTTTTCTCTCTGGTCATCAAAAAGGAAACTAGTCGTGACTTTTGGATCATGTTGGAGAAGGTGACCGAGCTTCAGTCTATCATCAAAGGGGCTATGTCTATTGCTACGTTCTTGTCACTTGCGAGTGTAGTAAAACTAGTTGATGAGAATAATCGGATTACTCAAGATGATGGTCCTGAGTATGATCCTATTGTTGCTGCCATTAACATTTGGATTATGATAGGCTCTAAGACCACTTTGATAAGCTCTGATACCACTTTGATAAAATCTGGAATCAAAGATAGGCTACACTACGATTCCTTCAAGATCTGAATGTATTATAGGAATTAGTCTACACAACTGTGAGAAAATATTTGTTTGATATTCTCCTGTAGTCAGAAAATTACGAAACTAATTGAGTTAGGTCCATAACTTCTTGATCTATAACTTTTGTATTTACACCCTTCACAGATTCAAACTGTACCAGGAGCGAAAATATAGAATAACGTGGGTGATGATGGTGGTGACAAGTGGATGTTAGAGTTATGGATGGGTATGGAGATGATGGTGGATTGTGGAAGTGATTAAGGGAAGTAGACGAAAGGAACGAAGTGGTCGAGATCCCAAAGAAGAGGGGTGGCTCGACAATTGAGGGAGATTAGAAGTTAGAAGAAATCTTGCCAACTGTAGAGGAGGAAGGATGGCGAAGAGAGAGGAAGGAGAGAGTCTACAGAGAAGATAGGAGGCAAGAAATCAATAATCCAATAGCATAATGAAGTTGGCTGCCATCTACATATTTATAGAGGATAGCCAACAAGTCCTAAAATAATATGTAACCCTAATTCTAGAGGATTCTGTCGATCGCGTTCGAACACACCCCAAAAGCTCTATCCCTGTCTGTGTGAACGTAGTACAGGTGTTCGAACGCGGGCGTTCGAACTCGCTTGACCGCGTTCGAACGCACAATATGTATTCTCTGTATTTGCGAATCTGATATAGGCGTTCGAACGTGACCTCTCTTGCGTTCGAACGCGATCTACATGAATTTTATTTAATGAAAATAAATATCTAATGCAATAAGAAAAGATCCTAACTAGGTGTATTAGCCCACCACGCTTCCCCCACCTTGCCTTCAAGGTGAAAAGTCGGGGAAACCCTCCAAGATATCAGTCTCCAACTCCTATGTCGCCTCATCAGATGGCTTGCCAAGCCACTCAACTAGAATCTCAATCTCCAATCTGGTACTATGTCATCGTCGACCTCTAGCAAGTACTCGAACTGGCTCTACGATCTCTATCTCCTCCAATGGCTTCGGTAGAACTAATACAACAATCTCATGATCTCCAATGCGCTCTCTCAACAATGAAATATGAAAGATAGGATGCACTCTCGACCTCTCCGGCAACTCCAAACGATATACAACCAGACCAATATGCTCCAACACCCGAAACGGACTAAAGTAGCGATGTGCTAACTTTTGGTTAAGCATTGGATGTAAGGTCAACTATCGATACGGTTGTACCATCGCAAACACCCAATTGCCAATGTCGAACTCCTGCTCCCTATGGCTATGATAAAAAAATTGCTTCATGCAGTTTTGAGCAAGTTTAAGATGAGCACGCAACCTCCTCAATATGGCTTCTCTATCCATCAACGCTAAGTTCACCTCTGTCCGATCTGCAGATGGTACTAAATCATAAGCGCGTAACGTTGGAGCCGAGCGTCCATACACCGCCTCAAATGGAGTCATGCCAATACTGCTATGGTAGGTGGTGTTATAAGACCACTCCGCTGATAGTAAGAACTCCAACCATCGTCTCGGCATCTCTCCCACAAAGCACCTCAAATACTGTTCAATGCCTCGATTGACCATCTCGGTTTGGCCGTCCATCTATGGATGGTAGGCCGAACAAAAGTTCAATTGAGTCCCCTATAATCTGAAAAACTCAGTTCAAAAGTCGCTCATAAATACACGATCATGATCCGAGATAATTGTGCGTGGCATGCTATGTAACTGAGCAACATCTCTAATAAAAATTTCAGCCACCGACTTGGCTGAAAACGGATGTGACAATGTCGAAAAGTGTGTATACTTGCTCAATCTGTCAACCACCATAAAGATAACGAAATAACCACATACCAGTGAAGGACCCTCTATGAAGTCCATAGAAATGTCTTCCCAAACACGGTCCGATATAGGTAATGGCTGTAGTAATCCGGTCGATTTCAAGGTGGTTACTTTAGCCCTTCGGTATAGCAAGTACGGACAAAACTCCTCACATCCCACCTCAATCCTAGCCACGTGCATCTCTGAGATATCCTCCTATAAGTCCTCAAGACACCCTCATCACCAGCCTCTAGAGTGTGGTGGATGTGGTCCTATAAGTCCTCAAGACACCCTCATCACCAGCCGAATGTATCCGCGGTCCAGCAGCAAACCGTCTTGATTCTCCAATTTGGGATGGCGCTCCGGATCATCCATCACCTCCTGCAACAATCTCAAAATATCTGGGTAAGATGTACATGCATACCTCAGCTCATCAAGGAAGGGAAAGGTAGGAGAAGAATAGGCTGCAAGCTTTGCGGTATCGGGTTGGTGCGATAGTGCATTCGCCGCTCTATTTTCCTTTCCCTTTTTGTATTGGATTTCATAATCATACCCCAGCAATTTTGTAACCCATCTTTGCTATGCCGGAGTGTGAATACGCTGTCCCATAAAGTATTGAAGGCTTCTTTGATCGGTTCGGATACTGAATCGTCTATTGATCAAATAAGGCCTCCACTTTGCCACCGGATGCAGAATTGCCAACATCTCTCACTCATAAGTCGATAATTGCTGAGATTTTTGTGACAAAGCCTTACTAAGAAAAGCTATGGGACGTCCTCCTTGCATTAGTACAGCTCCTATGCCAACACTCGACGCATCACATTTCACAATGAACTCTTTGGTGAAGTCTGGTAGCGCTAAAATGAGTGCCGTCTTCATTGCTGTTTTCAATTTTTTAGAGGCTAAAGTGGCTTCATCCGTCCATCTAAAAGAGTCATTCTTCAACAAAGAAGTGAGAGGAGCAGCGATCTTGCCATATCCAGCGATGAAGCGTCGATAATATCTGGTCAGCGTCAAAAATCCTCTCAATCTGGTGGTAGTAGTAGGAATAGGCCAAGCGGTCATGCATGCAACCTTTTGTGGATCCGCCGCTACACCATCCTCTGAAATAATGTGGCCTAAGTACTCCACTTATGGTATTCCCCATAATCACTTAGACTTCTTGATCTTCAATTGGTTTTGAGTCAATAAATTCAGCACATCCTCCAAATGCTGCCAATGCTCCAATTCAGTCCTATTATACACCAAAATGTCGTCAAAAAATACCAAGACATACCTTTGCAAGAGAGGCCAAAATATATCATTCATGAGGCCTTGGAAGGTAGCTAGAGAAATGGTGAGACCAAAAGGCATCGCTCGAAACTCGTAATGCCCGTCCGGAGTCCGAAATGCAGTTTTGTGCACATCCGTCGGGTGAACTCTAATTTAATGATATCCGGCCCTCAAGTCAAGCTTAATAAATATAGTCGCCCCTGCAAGCTCGTCCATCAACTCCTCAATAACCGAAATGGGATATCGGTCCTTGACGGTAATAGCATTTAGTGCTCGATTGTTGACACAAAAATGCTATGTCTCGTCCTTTTTTTGCACCAAAAGAACGGGAGATAAGTATGAGCTATGACTTGGTTGTATGAGGCCTTGCTCCAACATCTCAGCTACCATTTTTGATATAACTTTTTTTTGCACATGTGGATACCGATATGGCCTCACGTTCACTAGTGTAGCCCCGGGTACAATCTATATGCGATGGTCCGCCGCTCTCCTCGATGGCAACTTCTACGGCTCCTCAAACAGTCTAGAAAAGTTATCTAATAAATTAGACAATTTATTGGTAGTACTTGAACTCATTTGAGGCTCATCTTCTGCTGGTCCTAACTAAAGAAGATATGCCAAATCATATGCACAAGGCAGCCCTATCATAGGTTGCATCGCAGGAATCGACGAAGACCAAACACCATCAAGCCGCACATCTTTGTTTCCTTTTTAAATTTCATCAACATGCTCCGAAAATCAAATGTGACGGGTCCCAAACTCTATAACCATTGAGCACCAAGGACATTGTCCACTCTACGCAGTGCTAACGGATACAAGTCCATAATGATGTCATGTCCTTGCACCCGTATATTGACCCGGTGACACAAGCTCTCCGCCTTAAGCTTCGTGTCGTCTCCAATAGCAACGTCAAATCCAGTGGTCGATTCGGCATCCAAACCCAATCTCCTCATTAACCTCTCGTCTAGAAAGTTGTGTGTACTCCTCGAATCAATGAAGATGTGCACACAAGGCTTTCTAACAAGTCCGTTTACTCATAACGTCCTCCGCGTGGAAGTATCCGAATATGCTTGCATTAATATTTCAGCTTGGATATCTTCCTTCACGCCCTCCTCAATAGTCTCCTCATGAACCTCCTCTGGACACTCTCCATCATCAACAACCTCATCATCCTCCTCAAGACCGTCGATAAGCATCACACTCTTGATCGGTTTAGAACACTGATGACCGAGGGTGAAATGCTCATCACATCAAAAGCAAATGCCCTTTGCTCTTCACTCCTCCACCTAGGTAGGTGTGAGAGTTCAAACAGGGGGAGGGGGGACATCTTATGCATCCTCTAACATTGGAAGAAGGTTTCAAAGGTGGTCGTGGTCTAGTCCTCGCAGTCGATGTTTTTGAAACCGCATAATTTCTAGCCGGCGTTCTAGGTGCAAACCGCCCATCTCGGTTGCCCCAATTATTTTTTGCTGCCATTCTTAAAGCCCTATGCTTTTTTTTCCATCCTCACGGCCTTCTCAAAGGCCTACTCAAGAGTAGTAGGACATAGAGCACGCACATCCGCTTTTATCTCCTCTCACAGCCTCGAAATAAATGTGGTCAGTAATGTTTATTCGGGCTAAGGTGGCTCACAATGACTACTAACTCTTTCAAACTCAGCTTAGTACTCCGATACGGTTGTCCTCTGAACCATCTTGCTTAATGTGGTAGCAAAATCTTCATATGCTGCTATCCCAAATTTGCACGTAATCCTTCTATAAAAATCTACCCATTCGGTAAATCCACCACCACGAATAACCGATTTATACTAATGCAATACCGTTCCTTAGAGGTGAAAGCTTGCCATCTAGAATATTGTTCAACTTGAAACACCCAATCCGTTGGATCACCGCCTTAGAATTTTGGAAAGTCTAAACGTGTGGTTCTCCCCCGAATAGCGTTGTCGGGTTTGTGAAAGATCCTCGGTTTAGGTCTAAACCTTTGTGCATGTTGATCATCTTCTCTAAATCCTCGAGGACGTCCATTACCATCTCCATAGAGATCAACCTCATCCTCATAGTGCCAATCCTCCTCATCGACAAAGCACACCGATGTCGCACACCTCTCGGGTTCTACCACCACCAGTCTTGGGTTTTTTAACGGAGATGGGGGATGATGTGAAGACATAGGTAGGAGGGTATCGTTTCAATGAGGTCCCACCACTGGTCCTTCTTGAAATTCCGTTCGTCGTCGAGGAGATGACGAACCCAATCTATTCACGACATATTCTTTGAATTCATTATGATCTTTTTGCATGTTGTCAACTCTATGTAACAATGTTTGGAATATGCCCTTAAGTTCATCCATATTCAAACCCATGGATGTTGGTTGACTCGATCCAATAGCATAATGAAGTTGGGTGCCATCCACATATTTATAGAGGCTAGCCAACAAGTCCTAAAACAATATGTAACCCTAATTCTAGAATATTCTCGTTGATCATGTTGGAATGCGCCCGATCACGTTTGAACGCACCCCAAAAGCTCTATCTCTATCTCTGCGAACACGGTACAGGCGTTCGAACGCAAGCGTTTGAACTCGCTCGACCGCGTTCGAACACACAATATGCGTTCTCTATATATGCGAACCTAATGCAGGTATTTAGCAAAGGCGTTTAAACGCAACCCCTCCTGTGTTTGAACGCGACCTACTGAAATTTTATTTTAATAAAAATAAATACGTAATGCAATAAGAAAAGATCCTAACTAAGTGTATCAGATTATTAATTTTTTGCCTTCTATCTTCTCTATAGACTCTCTCCGTCCTCCCTCTTCACCAACCTTCCACCTCTACTGTTGGCAAGGTTTCTCCTAACTTCTAATCTCCCTCGTCTATCAAGTCACCCCTCTTATTTGAGATCTTGACCACTTTATTCCCTTCATCTACATCCCTTTATCACATTCACCATCCACCTTCATCTCCATACCTATCCATAATCCTAACATCCACTCCACCCGTCACCACCACCATCACCTACGTTATTCATGTTTTTGTCCCAGTTGTAGTTTGAATCTGTGGAAGATGTGAATACAAAAGTTGTAGACGAGGAAGTTCTAAATCTATTACACTTGGTTTTGTAATTTTTTGATTATAGGAGAATTTTTGAAGAATATTTTTCTACGGTTATGCGGACTACTTCCTACAATAATTCCAGATCTTAAAGGAATTGTTCTGTAACCTATCTTTTGGTACCATAACCCATCAATTTGGTATCAAAGCTAGGGGAACCTTAGAAATCTATTAATTGTTAAAACAAGGAAGATGACATCAACAAGGAGATCTATGGAGAGCACACTGATAAGGGAAGACTCAACCCACGATAACCTTAACCGTGAGGCCGATTCCTTTGGAGTGACCATGGTAGGACCGAGTCAACCAACGTCCATGGGTGTGAATATGGGTTTAGCGGATGAATTTAGGGGCATGTTCCAAACATTGCTGCATAGAGTTGATGTAATTTAAAAGAATCACAATGATTTAAAGGATTATGTCATGAACCGATCGGGTTCTTCATCTCCTCGACGATGATCGGTGCCTCAAGAAGGACCAGCGATGGAACCTCATCGAACCGATACCCCACAGGTCTAGGTGTGACATGTGAGTGTCAATGATCCCCTCCTACCTATGCCTACACATCATCCCCCACCTTTGTTACAAAACCCAAGACCGACGGTGGTGGAACCCAATAGGCGTGTGGCATCGGTGCACTTCGTCGATGAGGAAGATTGGCACTTTGAGGATGAGGTTGATCCCTTCAGAGATGGTGATAGACGTGCTCGAGGATTTAGAAAAAGTGATCAACATGCACAAAGGTTCAGACCTGAACTAAGGGTCTTTCACAAACCCAACAATGCTATTCGGGGGAGAACCACACGCTTTGACTTTCTAAAATTCCAAGGTAGTATTCCAACGGATTGGGTGTTTCAAGTGAACAATATTTTGATTGTCAAGGGACAGCAGAGGATACAAAGGTCCGAATGGCATGCTTTCACCTCCAAGGAACGGCATTGCATTGATATAGATTGGGTATTCGCGGTGGAGGATTTATCGGATGGGCTGACTTTTGTAGAAGGATTACACATAGATTTGGGACAGCGACATATGAAGATTTTGCTACCACATTACACAAAATGATTCAGAGGATGACTGTATTGGAGTACCAAGCTAAATTTGAAAGAGTTAGTAGTCGTTATGAGCCATCTTGGCCCGAACCGATATTGATGAGCACATTTATTTCATAGCTACGAGAGGAGATACAGCGGATGTTCGTGCTCTATGTCCTACCACTCTTAAGGAGGCCTTTGAGAAGGCCATGAGGATAAAGCAAAAGCATAAGGCTCTCAAGATGGCACCTAGAATGTCGGTTGGAAATTCTACGGGTTCAAAGATAGCGCTGCGAGTACTAGACCATGACTACCTTTGAGACCTTCTCCGATGTTAGAGTAGGCACAAGACCCCCCGTTTGAACTATCACACCTGCCTAGGTGGAGGAGCGAAGAGCGAAGGCCTTTGCTTTCGATGTGATGAGCATTTCATCCCCGGTCATCAGTGTTCCAAACCGATCGGGAGTGTGATGCTCATCAACAGTCTTGAGGAGGATGATGAGGTTGTTGATGATGGAGAGTGTCTAGAGGAGGTTCATGAGGAGGCCGTTGTGGAGGGTGCAGAGAAAGATATCCAAGCTAAAATACCAATGTATGCATATTTGGGTACTTCCGCGCTGAGGACGTTACGAGTAGACGGACTCGTTAAAAAGCATTGTGTGCACATCCTCATTGATTTGGGGAGTACACACAACTTTCTATACGAGAGGTTAGTGAGGAGATTGGATTTGGATGCCGAACCGATCACAGGATTTGACGTTGCTATTGGAGACGGCATAGAGCTTAAGGCAGAGAGCTTGTGTCGTTGGGTCGGTATATCGGTGCAAGGACACGACATCATTGTGGACTTGTATTCATTGGCGCTACGAGGAGCAGACATTGTCTTTGGCACTGAATGGTTACAAAGCTTAGGATCCGTCACTTTTGATTTTGAGAGCATGTAGATAAAATTTAAGCAAGAAAACAAAGATGTGTGACTTGATAGCGTTCGATCTCCACCGATTCCTCTGATGCAGCCGATGGTGGGGCTGCCATGTGCAAGTGATTTGGCCTATCTTCTTTAGTTAGGACCAGCAGGAGTTGAGCCTCAAATGAGTCTAGATACTACCATTGAGTTGTCTAATTTATTAGACAAATTTGTTGGACTGTTTGAGGAACTAAATGAATTACCATCAAGGAGAATGATGAATCACAGCATAGAGATTGTGCTCGGGACTGCACCGGTGAACGTGAGGCCATATCGGTATCCATATATGCAAAAAGAAGTTATCTCCAAGATGGTAGCCGAGATGTTGGAGCAAGATCTCATTCAACCAAGTCATAGCTCATACTCATCCCTCATGTTATTGGTGCGGAAAAAGGATGGGACATAGCAATTTTGTGTTGACTATCGGGCACTAAACGCTATTACCGTCATGGACCGGTATCCCATTTCGGTTATTGAGGAGTTGATAGATGAGCTTGTAAGGGCGACTATATTTAGTAAACTTGAATTGAGAGCCGGGTATCATCAAATTAGAGTTCACCCGGCAGATGTGCATAAAACTGCATTTCGGACTTCGGACGGGCATTATGAGTTTTGGGTGATGCCTTTTGGTCTCACCAATACTCTAGCTACTTTTCAAGGTCTCATGAATGATATATTTCAGCCTCTATTGCGAAGGTATGTCTTGGTATTTTTTGACTATATTTTGGTGTATAGCAGGACTGAATTGGAGCATTGGCGGCATTTGGAAGATGTGTTGAATTTGTTGAAGCAAAACTAATTGAAGATCAAGAAGTCTAAGTGCCTATGGGAAGTACCACAAGTGGAGTATTTAGGTCACATCATTTCAGCAGATGGTGTAGTGACGAATCCTCAATAGGTTGCATGCATAACCGCTTGGCTTATTCCTACTACTACCACTGGATTGAGAGGATTTTTGGGGTTGATCGGGTATTCCTACTACTACCATCGGCTCAAAATTCACCTAGCAACAGCCCAAAATCGCATGAAGCAGACTCTTGACAAAGGCCGGCGTGAGCGAGAGTTTGAGGTGGATCAATGGGTGTTCGTTCGAGCTCAACTGTACCGGCAATCCACATTGAGGCCAATTTTGAACCAGAAGTTGGGTAACAAGTACTATGGTCCGTATTGAGTGTTACAACGAATTGTTCTAGTAGCATACCTATTGGACCTACTTGAGGGAACCAGGATACATCCGATCTTCCATGTATCGGCATTGAAGGCCTAGATTGGGCCTAACCATGTGGTGGGTTCGGCCTTGCCCGAACCAATGGAAGATGATGGCCCAATTGAACCGGTTTGAGTCTTAGGTCATAGGAGAAGATGCCATGGATCCAGATCGGAGATCGAAGTGCTAATCGAGTGGCTGGGCAAACCAACTAACGAGTCTACATGGGAGCTAGAGTCAGATATCATGGATCGCTTCCTAAATTTCAAACCTTGAGGACAAGGTTGTGGAAGCATGGTGGATTGATACGATTCGGACTTCATCGATGTCATCTCGAGCACGGATACACTTTAGGGGTATCTTTGTTTCTTGTTTTAATGTTTAATTCCTAAGAAAATAATTTTTCTGTATGTTGCGTTGGAACACGGGTGGAGTGCGTTCGAACGCGGTTGTGAACGCCTGCATCACGTTCGCACATCCAGAGAGTATGAATTGTGCGTTCAAATGCCGTGTTTGAACGCACTGTGAACGCCTGCATCGCATTCGCAAATCCATAGAAGTGGGAAATAGGTGCGCTCGGATGCGCGTTCGAACGCCTGTATCGCATTCACAAATCCAGAGAAGAGAGAAATAGGTGCGTTCGAACGTGATCGAGCACATTCAAACGCGGTCGGCGAAAATGTACTATTTAGGGTTATTTTTGAATTGTTTGGTTAGCCTCTAAAGGATGTGGATGGCAACCATAGAGTCATTATTGATGCATTGAGTTTTTGCCTTGCCTCCTTCGTCTTCTTCGCTCTCGTTCTCTCGATCCCGGCAACGCCGATTCTAACCTCCCTCGACCGGCTAATCACCCTAGTCCTTTAGGGGTGGCCCTCTCGTCCCTCTTCTTCCAATCTATCCAACACTTGCCCTAACCTTTTAATCAACCATAACCCTTCCACCACCACTTTTCACCGGTGCCACCCCATTAATGTCGGTCCACCACCAACTACCATCATCTAGGATCTCGTGCATCCATCCACAAATCCTGATCAGACCCCCTGATGTTCATCCACTAATAGGACGATATCTTGATATCCCCACATTCAATTCACTTGACACTTGATTTGTTGGAAAGCTCTTTTCTGGGGCTAGAACATATCCAAATTTCACATCGATCCGACGAAACATCTTTTGAGATCTATCTACAAAGTTCTGTGCCGGATCTAGTCCAGATCTGAGAATTGGAAGAGATCGAACCTTAGCCAAAATGGGAGATTGTATCACAAGAAGTTATGAATCTAATCCACTTGGTTTAGTAATTTTCTGACTACAGGAGAATATTTTCTCATGATTGCGCGGACTGCTTCCTATAATAATTTCAGATCTTAAAGGAATTGTTCTGTAACTTATCTTTTGGTACCGTAACCCATCACATATGCTTGTCACAAGCTCTATCTCCAACATCTTGCCTGCCCTCCCCATGTTGCTTTTAACTTATCCAACCAACAAGGTTGAGTTTATGGGTTCAGCATTGGCAGGGGGCATGGCCCTCCTTACTCTCCTTGGGGTATCTCCTCAGTGGGGTGCTTCTTGTTTTGTCAATTGCTTGTTACGAACCTCCCTTTTGGCTATGGCTCTGATACCAGCTTGTTACGATCCTTCCTCGGCTATAGGCTCTGATTCAAGATTAATACGATCTTGCACGGAACTTTGAGATCAGATCCCGAAATATCCCGCCGTTGGATCGCTGTGAAATTTTGATATGTTGTAGGCCCGGAAAAGAGCTTTCCAACGGATCTAGTTTCAGGCGAATCGGAGATGGGGATCTCGAAATATCGTTCGTTTAGTGGACGAACGTCAGGATACTCTGTTTTGGATTCCGTGGATGAAGGCACGAAATCCTAGGTAATGGTGGATTGTGGAGGGCCGGTGTTGATGGGGTGGCACCGGTGTAAAAGCGATGGTGGAAGGGTTATGGATGATGGAAAGGTTAGGGATAGCGATGGATAAATTGGAAGAAGGGGGAGAAGAGGGCCACTCCTAAGGGACTAGGGTGATTGGCCTGTCGAGGGAGATTAGAAGCGGCGTCGCCGGGGAGATTGAGGGAACGGGAGCGAAGAAGATGAAGGAGGCAAGGCAAACTCAATTCTCAATATTCAATAATAATTTTGGTTGCCCTACACATACTTTTATAGGCTAACCAACAACTCAATCTTATCCTAAAACACAATCTTATCCTAAAACTCAATCTTATCCTAAAACTCAATCTTATCCTAAGGTAAATCCAAACTTGAGACGATGTCGGTGAAGTCCGAATCGTATCAATCCACCACGCTTCCGCAACCTTGTCCTCAAGGTTTGAAATTTGGGAAGCGATCCATGATGTCTGCCTCTAGCTCCCATGTAGACTCGTCAGTAGGTTTGCCCAGCCACTCAATCAGCACTTCAGTCTCTAATCTGGATCCTTGGCGTCTTCTCCTACGACTTAGGACTCGAACCGGCTCATTGGAGCCATCTTCCTCCATTGGTTCGGGTAAGGTCGAACCCACTACATGGTTAGGCCCGATCTGGGCCTTCAATGCCGAGACATGGAAGACGGGATGTATCCTGGTTCCTTCAGGTAGGTCCAATCGGTAAGCTACTGGACCGATTCGTTGTAGCACTCGGTACGGACCATAGTACTTGTATCCCAACTTTTGGTTCAAAATGGGTCTCAATGTGGATTGTCGATACGGTTGAGCTCGAACGAACACCAATTGATCCACCTCAAATTCTCGCTCACGTCGGCCTTTGTCATGCGTTTGCTTCATGCGGTTTTGTGCTGTGGCTAGGTGAGTCTTGAGCCGTCTCAATGTTTCATCTCGATCAGCAAGCTCCAAGTCAAGCTCAGTCCTATCCGTCGCTGCGAGTCTATCGTAGGCACGCAAGACAGGGGGAGTGCGCCCATAAACCGCCTCAAATGGGGTCATGCCAATGCTTGAGTGATGAGCGGTATTGTATGACCACTCAGCCCAGGGAAGAAATTTGACCCAATCCTTTGGTCGATCCGCCACAAAGCATCGCAAGTATTGCTCTAGTCCACGATTCACCACCTCGGTTTGGCCATCCGTCTCGGGGTGATAAGCTGAACTAAGATTGATTTGAGTCCCTTGCAATCTGAAGAACTCGGACCAAAACTCACTTATGAAGATGCGATCCCGGTCTGACACGATCGTCCTAGGCATCCCATGCAAGCGTGCCACTTCCCGAACAAAAATTTCAGCAACCCTTTTTGCTGAAAACGGGTGAGACAATGTTATGAAATGTGCGTACTTGCTCAGTCTATCCACCACAACAAACACCACCGATTGTCCTCGAACTTCCGGCAGCCCCTCGATGAAGTCCATGGAGATATCCTCCCAAATACGCTCTGGTATCGGTAGTGGTTGCAGTAGCCCGCTAGGCTTGAGTGCCTCCGATTTGGCTCGTTGGCAGATTTGACATTCACGCACATACTTCTTCACGTCCGTCTTCATCCCAGTCCAAGTACAGTTTTGGGCCAGCCGCTTGTAAGTACGTAATACCCCTTCATGACCTGCTATAGGAGTATCATGGAAGTGTGCCATCAATAGCCTCCGTAGCTCTTCGTTTCGGGGTACCTTGATTCGCCCGTGCTCTAGTACTAACCCATTGCGCTCCTCGTGCTCGGGGTTGCTTGAGGGGTTCGCTCTCAACTCCTCCATGAGTCGGACCAGATCACTATCCTCTGCACTGGCTCTTCGTAGATCTGAAAAGAAAGGAAAAGTGGGTGCCGAGAAAGAAGCGAGCTCCCTTTCTTTTGAAAGTTCAAGCAGCGGTTTACTTCCATCCAACAACACTCTCTGATCATCTCTCCAAAAGGTCAATGTGAGGCTTATAAAATCAAAGGTCACGGGCCCCAAGCTCCGAAGCCATTGGGTCCCCAAAACAATATCGGCACCTTGCAAGGCCAACGGATAAAGATCCAATGTGAAAGTTTGGCCTTGCACCTTCAATTCTGCACCTCCACAAATAGAATCTGCTCGCAAAGTGGTGCCATCTCCAATAGTCACATCGAACCCTTCCGTGGGTTCCGACTCGAGCCCAATCTTCCTAAGGAGCCTCTTGTCAATGAAGTTGTGGGTGGACCCGGTGTCAATCAAGATTCTCACTGTGGTCTTCTTGACTACTCCGTTCACCCGCAATGTCTTTGGCGCAGCTGTCCCCGAATAGGCGTGGAGGGAGATTTTGGCCATCGTGTCCTCCGCGTGATGTTGCTCCTCAACTTCTTCTCCTCGATGTCCAGCCACATCTGCACTTTCAGCTGCCATGGGTGGAAGATCGTGGCCTTCTCCTTTGAGTGGTAGCTTGGCAGGGAGCTGCAACGTCATCGCTGGTGATGAAGCTGTCGTGGTCGACTGTCGATTGACCGAGGAGAATGGTAGAAGATCGCTGGAGGCCATATGCGATTTCTTCTTAGTTGCCGACTCACTATGGTTGCAAAGGGAGCTAGTGAAAGGCGGCCCAAGTGTCGAAATTCGCGATTTCGGATCATCTCCTTCACCACTGATGAGGATTCCTGATGAGGGATATCCAGCGACCAGGTGTGGGGTAGCCAGCACTTCGCGGTTTGTCGACGAGGTCTCCGGTGCATGGGAAGATGTGGAGGTTCCGAGGGCTGCTACAATGGTTGCAGATCTCATTGTAGTTGGTGGCAGTTCGTTGCGGCTGACCATAGGTCGAGGTGTAGAATCTCGCTCTTGCTGGATAGCCGAACTTTCCCCTATTTTTGTGATGAACGGGGAGGCCGTGGAGGATGTTGGGTATGTTGTGGAGGGTTCCCCATGCTGTCTTGTGATTGCCTTTCTTGTTGAAAAAGGTTTCGTCCATGCCCGTATTTCCTGCATCATCTCCATCATTATTTGCTTGTTGATGGCAATCTGTTTGGAAATAGACCCCAACATGGATAGAACGCTAGGTTCTTCCGTATTCCTATTAGATCGAGTGATCGTCATTGGAAGCGCTTGTCCGAGGAACGGTGGCTCTGATACCAGCTTGTTACGAACCTCCCTTTTGGCTATGGCTCTGATACCAGCTTGTTACGATCCTTCCTCGGCTATAGGCTCTGATTCAAGATTAATACGATCTTGCACGGAACTTTGAGATCAGATCCCGAAATATCCCGCCGTTGGATCGCTGTGAAATTTTGATATGTTGTAGGCCCGGAAAAGAGCTTTCCAACGGATCTAGTTTCAGGCGAATCGGAGATGGGGATCTCGAAATATCGTTCGTTTAGTGGACGAACGTCAGGATACTCTGTTTTGGATTCCGTGGATGAAGGCACGAA
Organism: Typha angustifolia; assembly: GCF_048772165.1. Taxonomy (NCBI): domain Eukaryota; kingdom Viridiplantae; phylum Streptophyta; class Magnoliopsida; order Poales; family Typhaceae; genus Typha; species Typha angustifolia. Next base: position 5,959,017 of record NC_133248.1, read on the forward strand.
ATCCTAGGTAATGGTGGATTGTGGAGGGCCGGTGTTGATGGGGTGGCACCGGTGTAAAAGCGATGGTGGAAGGGTTATGGATGATGGAAAGGTTAGGGATAGCGATGGATAAATTGGAAGAAGGGGGAGAAGAGGGCCACTCCTAAGGGACTAGGGTGATTGGCCTGTCGAGGGAGATTAGAAGCGGCGTCGCCGGGGAGATTGAGGGAACGGGAGCGAAGAAGATGAAGGAGGCAAGGCAAACTCAATTCTCAATATTCAATAATAATTTTGGTTGCCCTACACATACTTTTATAGGCTAACCAACAACTCAATCTTATCCTAAAACACAATCTTATCCTAAAACTCAATCTTATCCTAAAACTCAATCTTATCCTAAGGTAAATCCAAACTTGAGACGATGTCGGTGAAGTCCGAATCGTATCATTGCTATATGTGTGGTTTCCCTAATCATAAGGTTAACAATTGTTTTGCCAGTGAAGGTTAGCAATCCCAGCAATCCCACATGGTATTTTGACACTAGTGCCACAAATCAAATAACTACTAGAGTTGCTGAAATGAAAGGAAAACAATTATACACAGCCGATGACTAGGTCATGGTTGGCAATGGTAATGAGTTGGAATGCTTAGGCTGGTGCAGTCTCTTTATCTCTGTCCTCTGGATCTTTTGATATGGATAATGTTCTCCATGTCCCTTGATCTACAAGAACTTATAATTTGCTGCCTAGATTACTGAAACTCACAACTATTGTTTTATATTTACATCACAAGCTTTTCTAATAAAGGATTTGAGCATGAGATAGATCCTCTACTGCAGTCCAATTGATGGTGGAGTTTACCCATTTAATAACACAATATTTTCTCATTCGTCTATCTTGATCGGCCATGTTTGCACCTCCCAAGATATTTAGCATGCTCCTTCAGATTAGACGATGCAATGGCTTTTAGCTTTTCTTTCTATTTCTAATTCTTATTCCAATATACCTTGTAGTAGTTGTAAGCTTGACAAAGCATCTCATTTACCTTTTTTTGTACTTCATTAGATAGTCAAACACCCCCTTCACACGATTCACTAATGATGTGTGGGGGGCTGGCACCATCTATCTCACATGATTGTTACTTAAACTATACCTAGTTTTGATAGAGATTCCCTAAACTTTTTTAGGTTACAATGTCACCCCTAAATATCCTAAAAGTTTTTATGTTACTCTTCCGTAAGTGTATCGTCAGAAAAACAGGGCGAGTTAGCTTATACGGTAGTTATATCAGATATAATTAATTCTAAATAACCTAAATGCCCTTGTAATCTTTACACAGCATATTAAATAAATTAGGATAAAAAATATTGTAATAAAAATTAATTTCCTTATTACTATATTCATCCACTCCTTATCGTCACCACCTTATTTTCTCCCTCCCTCCTTCCCTCCCAACCTTCTTCCCTCGCTTATATTCTCTCCTTCCCCAAGCTACCACGCTGAATGGAAAGGGGAGGCTATAGTGAGCTCGTTGTTGCATCACATGGACCGAGAGGCCACGGCGAGCTCGCTAATGCGGCGTGGAAAGGGAGGCCATGATGAGCTCTGCAGCCGACCCACATGGGACGGGAGGCCGTAGCGAGCTCACTACCACACCGCGTGGGATGGGGGGCTACGGTGAGCTTGCTGCCACGTCGCATGGGAAGGAAGGCTGCGGCGAGCTTCGCTGCCAAGTCGTGTGGGACAGGAGGTGGCGACGAGCTTGCTACCATCACCCTCCAACTCACACACCGCTGCTGTCTTTGCCCTCTCACTCATGCGCCGCTCGATGCCGAAGGTAGAATGAGTGGAGACGGGAGAGAGAAGAGAGTAAGTTAGGAGACGGGAGAAAGAAGAGGGTAAGATATTTACTATTTTAATTTATTTTGAATTAATTAATAATATTGTGATATATTAATTAGGGGTATAGATGGTCATTACACATTTCTGTTACTACCATTACCCATTTTACTTTGCCCCAAAATTTAGGGTGACATTGTATCTAAAAGAGTTTAGGGGGTCTCTATGAAAACCAGACATAGTTCAAGAGGTGCCAACGTAATTAACCCTTATTTTTATTTTTTATATTAGTTTTGTTGACAATTTTAGTCAGTTTGTTTGGTACTATTATTTGAAAACAAAATCAAATATTGCATCAATTTTCTTTATATTTCATGCTTTTGATTCTTGGCTGCCTTCTTGCACGATCCATACCCAAAGAACGCACCTATTTGCAAGCCAACAAAAGCTCTGAGAATTGTCATCTTGGATAGTACACTGCTCTTGTCAAAAATGGAACCTTGTTCCTCAGACTTAGTATATAAATGTTGCTAGTGTAAATCTATAAGTTACAATCTAACGGTATTATGGAGCACTATTGTTCGATCAAGCACCATCAGGGTCATTCTTACTATTATTCAATGTTTTGAATGGGATTTGCTCAAGAGATGTTAAAAATGCTTTTATCCATGGCCATTTATCTTAAACTATCTATATGGAACAAATATGAGTTTTGTTTTTTTAGAGAAAGACTATAGGCAAGTTAATTCATTAACTTCTAAGAGTTACATTAATACAGCCTGAAACCCAAAGAAGAGGAGAATAGAGCGATGATTTTTTAACACAAACCCCACATTTAACCTATAATAGACAGCTTAGCAATTTGAAACAAAGCATCAAGCCTAAGGTACAGTACAAAATTAAAATGAAGAACAGCCCCAAAAATTTCCATTAGCGAAGAGTCTCGAGTTAGCTTTTACACCAAGAATAATAAGTTAATTTAGCATACACCACCACCACCACCACATCCTATCAATTCAACACCCTAAATTAGCAGTAGAGCAAAACAAAATAACAACACTACGGACCCCCCCAAAAGTTTGACATCTACAACCAAACATATATTGTTGGAAACATAGACACTAACAAGTATAGACTACTATTGTGAACGGGTCTAAACCTTCTCCCCGTCTAGAGTAGCCTCACCCACTCAGCATAGCTATAATGCTAGTAGGCAGATGGGCACCAAAGAGCAAGAGAGATTAGCGGCAATAGATCAAGTGAGGAAGGGGAAAGAAAAATGAGGGAGAGATACGAAAAGGGAGAAATGCAATAGCTGGTGTGCCTCCTCCAAAAGGGAAGGAGGTGGAAGGGCGACATGGCCGGATCTAATGAGGGGAGTGGTGAGGGGCAGGTACGATAGGCTTGGAGCTGGCAAGAGTGGTAAGAAGATATTGAGGTAGAGGATGTGAGGAAGGAGACGATTGCAACAGCAACGAGGGGATTTCATGCGGCGGTGAGGAGCGACTATGGGGAATAGTGACAATGGGCGGTGGTAGGCATAGATAGTAGTAGCAGTAGGCATAGTGAGCAGTAGTAGCAACGTGCTGAGAGGGAAAAATGCCTCGGGCTTTTGGGAAAGGGAGAGGAAGAAGAGGAAGAAGAGAAGGGGAAGGGAGAAAGGAGGGTTCTCACTAGCCCTAGCCTAGCTAGGGAAAGGGAGCGAATAAACCTCATCGGCGATGATGACGAGGAAAGAAACCCCTTCTAAAGGGAGGTAAGACCTACACTAAACACTAGCAGAGCTAGAGCCGGCACAACAGAGTTGTGGCTAGGAGATGAAGTGGAATAACTATGAATTTTGTTGATCCAATGAAGTCTCCCTATTATTTGAAACGGGCCCTGCGTGCCGTATAACATTAGTCTAGTTCATTCTTACTCTCTCTTGGGTACACAAGAAATAAATTCACGCATGCATCTTTGTCAAAAGGGTGAGATGATGTTGTTTCTACATATGCTTATGATGATACGCATGCTATAAGTAGGAAGAATATCCATAGTGCTTCCTAAACAAATCTCTGCCCAATACAATCATCTTATAATCATAATACATTTCTTGCTTCAAATATGAAAAGTTCTTGCAAAGATAAAAAAAATAACAAGATACCTATGAAATGCACGTGTGTAAAATAAACACACTTTAGCATAATTGAGTGGTAACAATGGTCAAGGAACCTCCCCAGTAGTCAAGAACTGAGATCTGACTAAAAATCAAGTTCTATAATAAGTTTCAATAAATCCCAAACATAGTAAATCATATCAAAAGTAAGCAAGTCAAGCATAGTATCCAAACATGATATATGATAATAAGACTCAAATATATGACATGTATTGAATAGCTAGATGAAGTACTATCAATTCTCTCTCTTTTGTTTTGTCTTAAATTAACAAGGGTAAAAACATGACAATTGAAGCGAAGTTGAAGGAAGAAGATCTCTCAAAAGAAGCAATCAAGATTGTATGACTGATCTGTAGCTATCGCAATAATTCAAATCGACAAATAAATGATTCATCAGAAAGCTCAAAAAATAAAAAATCTGAAAACCAGCAGTTCACAAGGCCTTTAAAATGCCAAAACAATCATAAACAAGGCTAGAAACCATAGTAATGACAGTGTCCAATATTTTAAGTAAAATCTGATTCATGATTTCAAACTTTCCAATTAGTTTTATACTTCCCAAATTCAATTAAAGGTACTTTTTCTTAAAAAGAAACATTATACTTTGATTAGTGATGTCAAAATTAATTAAGACATCTCGAGTTTAAGCATTTTTCTTATGCATGATTTTAAGTACAAAATTAAAAAAAAAATACCATGTGCACCTATGTAAACATAGGTCGACATATTATCAATGCTAAAAGTTAAACCCACCTACAAACATATGCTCGAAGATAATTTAGATATGCAATAGTGACTTTTACATTTATAAGATAAAGTAGCAAGGGTTTGAAAGTTCGGGAGGTTTTACGGCTACGATCTACTCCTATGAAAATAATGATGATCTAATGACTAAAATAAAAGATAAGGACGAGATAATAAAATGACTAAACTCAATAATCAATTCCATAATAACAATCAACACATGTCCACTCCTATTTATAGGAGTAGAAATCCTAGCGGATCAGATTCACATACGGATTATCCATTTTATTTAAAATTTAAATTAATAAGATAAATCTAATTAACTAACTCAATTTGACTTGACTTAACTCAGCTAACTCGATTGACTTAACCAATGTGATCGAATCATAATAATCTACCACGCTTATGACACATTATCTTCAATGTGACTAGTATGCGACCTAGATCTTCTAGCTCATGTCATGCTCATAGGCCCACATGTTTGCATACAAGTCAAGCTCAATTAATCGATGCGAGTCTATCGGGTTGCTCCACTAGTTGTCCTCGAGCTCGTACTCGAGTCATGCACATAAGTCCCAAACTAGTTCATGTGAGGTGGTCAAGTCAGATCGCAAAAATTCAGCATGACTCGAGATACATGCACTTTATCTCTCTCACTCAATGGCCAAAACCCTACCTAGGGGTGAAAAAGCTTTTCGGCCCATGGGCACCGCTATGGCTACACGGGCTTCGACGGTGGTTGGGTTAGGTAGTGGGTTGCCAACAGTTGACCTCCAAGTGGTTCTTGCAGCACTGAAAGCCAATTATTGAGGTTGGGCTTGGGTTGCAGCAGAAGGCCATGGTGCATTATCGGTGGGCCCACTAGCCCTTGATGGGTCTGGTTGGTGGCCATGGCCCCACTATAGTAGAGCCCTGGTGGCTGAGAGGTTAGTGGAAGTCACTCCAACGTGGCTTGGCTTAGGAAAATTTGCTACGATCGTGGTCGTCAAATACAACCATGCACTGTCTTCATGCCCGAGGAAGCTAATCGTGGCAACTGGTGGTCACTAGAACGCCAGACCTAAGCCCTCAAGTGATAGTTTTGTTGCAATGAAGAGAGTTATCGACGATGGTCTTTCAGCCATCTCCAACATCTACTACTGGCATGGCTTAGTTGTGAAGGTCTAGTGGAAAGGATCAGATGTGGCCATTTGGGCTGGGAGCACCTAGATTGTTGCCGGTAGAAACTAGGATTTTGGGCCCTATCTTCCACCACGAGTGGGGAAGATGACTCAGGAATCATCATTACTGGCTGCTCCAACATCGCTGAGGCGGAGGCATTGATCTATAAGAGTGGAGGGTGCTCCACCAGGGCTGGAGGAGTTTTGGCCATGGGTTGGGTCTCCTCTCCATCTCCCTCGTAGTTTGAAGATGATGACTGTGGTTGTGCTGTTTCTATAGTGACTGGTTGTGGTGGTAGTGATGTAGGGGGTCTACAGAGGTGGTAGGGACTCTTCTACGGTCAAAGGTGATATTTTGATCACAGTTTGGGCCTGTTGTTTTCCTCCATTGTAAATTAAAGATAATAGTCGTGGGAGGGCCGATTTCATTGTGGTCGGTGATGCTAGCGACATAGGGCGGTATTGACTAGCCAAGATAGCTATTGCCATGGCTTGGAGAGCCTTTTTGATCCTCTCGGCATCCCTATGGCTCTCTTCCTATAATTGCACATCGTCGTCGCCCACACGTCGGCGGTGGTGGTTGATGATGGTGATAGCATGGATTAGAATGGAGATGAGTTCTTGGTCCTCCATGGCAGCAATCTCTCTCGAATTTGTCTTGAATCACATGTTTACCAATGGCCGAGGAATGATGACTTTGATACTAATGTTATGAACTAGATTTGGATCAATCTAGACGTAAAAAAATTATGATATTTTTGTGGGTCTGAAAGTTAGGGTTCTAATTGCTTTGGTTTTATGTAAATTAGAGATCGTGATGAAAAGTTAAAAAAATAAAAAATAATGGAAGTAGGTCAGAACGGAACAAATTAATAAATATTCGATGTTGTGACAGTCGATGGAGGGTAGCGGATGGCCAAGGGTGGTGGTCGACGATTGTATAGTATGATGGCTCATGATGGGGATTGTGGCTAGAGTTTGGAAGCTCGGGAGATTCTACGGCTACAATCTACTTCTACAAAAATAAGAATGATCTAATAGTTAAAATAAAAGATAAGGACGAGATAATAAAAATAACTAAACTCAATGATAAATTCTACGATAATAATCAACACATGTCCACTCCTATTTATAGGAATAGCCGATTTATTTAAAATTTAAAGCAATAAGATAAATCTAACTAACTAACTCAATTTGACTCAACTTAACTCAACTTGACTCAACTTGACTTAACTAACTTGACTGACTAAACCAACGTGGCTGGATCGTAACAGAATAATATATAATTTATTTGAGAAAAGTATAATGATCAAAATAGGTAAGTATGTTTCCATAATTCCCCTAGCTCGGGCCAACCTTATTTACCTTGAAAGTGTTCCCATTCGGAATCCTTTTCTGTCCCCAACTTCCTGCTTAGTTCTCTCTGCTCATTCTTGCTTCCTCCTTTATGTCTCTAGAGCTCCCATGTTTTCTTGCTCCTCCTTTGACTATCCCTCCTTGGCCACGAATAAGGATGAAGCCCTCCTCCATGAGTTTGTTGCCCTCCTCTCCAAAATTGATATGGAAGAAACAATCCCCCTTATGGAAGAACACATTGTCCCAAGTAGAAATCCCAACTTGTGTCTGGTAGGCAAGCTAATAACAGATAGAATGTATAACACTCAGGGTCTCAAATCTACGATGAGCAAAGCTTGGCACCTTGAGGACCTGGTTGAGTTTATTGAAATGGGTAAGCATGTCTTCCTTATGGTCTTCACCAAAGAAAGTTACTAGTGGAAAGTATGGCTTGGAACACCCTAGTCCTTTAATCATAACCTTTTTGTCCTCGACTAGTTCTTGCCTGATACCAAGTGGAAGGTTGGCCTTTCACCTCAAGCAACTTCTGGGTCCAACTCCATGGCTTGCCATTAGAGGACCTATCCTCCTCCACTACTATCAAGCTTGCGTCAAGAATAGGTGTGATACAATCTCCCCTCATGCTCAGGTTCAATCTATCATGTTTCCAGATCTGGACAGAATCTGGCACGAAACTTTGAAAATGGATCCCGGAAGATACAGCCATCAGATCAACATGAAATTTTGATTTGTTTAGCCTTAGAAAAAATCTTTCCAACAAATCTAATTTCAGGAAAATTGGATGATGGGATCTTGAGATATCGTCCAAGAAGTAGACGAATATCAGGGAGTCCGTCTATGGATCCGTGGGTGGAGGCACTAGATTCTAGGTGTTGATGGATGGTGGTAGACCGACAATAATGGAGTGACACCGGTGAGTAAGTGGTGAAGGAAGGATTATGAATGATGGAATGGGTTAGGGCAAGGTGATAGATGGATTGGAAGAAGAGGAAGGAGAGGGCTGCCCCTAAGGGACTAAGGTGAGTGGTCGGTCAAGGGAGGCTAGAAGCCGCGACACTAGGGAACGAGAGAACAAGAGAGAAGAAGAAGAAGACTAGGGAAAAGCTCCATTCATTCAATAATCACTCCTTGGTTTCCATCCACACATTTAGAGGCTAATCAAACAATTCAAAAATGACAATTATTAACCCTAGAAATAGTGAATTTTTGCCGACCGCATTTGATCGCGTTTGAACGCATATTTTGCGTTCTCTGTATTTGCAAATTTGATGCAGGCGTTCGCAAACGCATTCGAATGCACCCCACCCGCGTTCAAACACGACATATAGAAAACATATTTTTCTCTAAAATAAAATATTAAAATAATAAGATAAGACATCCATAAGGTGTATCCATGCTCAAGACGATATCAATGGAGTCCGAATCGTATTAAGGTTCTCTCATGGCCTCCAAAGATCTTAACCCCTCCAAATGGGCTACATATATTAGGGTGAGGGTGAGAGTTGATACCTCTCAACCACTGATCAGCTCCTTTGCTATCACTCTCATCAATGTAGCCAACCAGGAGGTCTAGGTAAAATGTGAAAGACTACCTAGATATTGCATCTTCTATGACCACATAGGCCACAAGCTATTAGAGTGCAGCATGTGAGGTGCGCTAGAGGCAAAGGTAAAAGCTAACTTTCTGGCGCACATGCATCCTAGATTGCTTGACATGTTGAAGCCCAACATGCCTAGCCTTAGCAGTTCCCTAGGGCCGTTGGAGTCACCGTCTAGGGCAGGTGATCTCCACCACATAGGAGGTGTGCGCGATTGTGGCCTAAGCAATCATGGGACCCCGCTTGCAAAGTAGGGGCATTCCACTCTCATGTTGATCAAACTGGGTATTGTACCACTCTCACCTCCAATGTGTCGCCCCCTCGCTACAATGGGAGAAGCATGTCTCATCCGATGCAACATGGGAGCAGGGCATTGTCTACTCACAAGGCATGCCTCCACCCCAATGTGGAAGCTGTGACCCTACCATAGACCTAGAAGCATCATTAGCAACACTAGTCACTATTAATGTCGGGTAAATTGATGGCTTTAAAGAAAATATCCCAACTAGCCTAAATTCTCGCTCACGCACTAACCTCAAAGCCGCGGAAACTAAAATAATCCCAAGTTTTCCCAACCTTGCCATGCACCCCAAGCACTCTCTATAACACCCTTGCCCGGCATGGGCACGTGCACGCCCAGGTCAGACGGGATCCGTTACACACAGATACACCCCTGTGCTCAAATAATCCATCACCAAATAAATTATACTATTAATCCAAATAACTCTGTTAACATATGAATATCTAAGTCCACAATAATATACACTAGATCACAAAATAAATCATGACATCATCAAGTTAAATTGTTAACAAATCCATATCTATATCTACAACAACCATACTAGATAGCTACATTATCTAGTAGGGCCCACACAGGCTATGCCAAACTATCAAGATATAACTTATAACCACTGACATACGAGTATAATATAATCTTACCTATACTATGCAAATCATCGTCTAATACAATGGAGTACAAATACCAAATAATTGTACAACTTAGTTTCTATATAAACTAGCATCTATACTGTCCCGTATCTATAGCTCACCTCATCATCGCTCTCCTCAATATATCTCAAGTCGCTAAGGGTATATCAATGATAGTTGTACCCTATCATATGTTAAGAGTACAACCATTAGCTATCACCATACTGTGTCATACACTAAGAGTATGTCCAATACTAGTCCGGACCAGATATCATTCTTGCCATCACATCACATACACATATATTTCATGATTTTCTATACATGATAGATCATATGCATATATGCAGTACTACAACAGATCATGCAACTCAGAAATTTAGGTTGTAAAGAAGCTAAGAGAAAAATGATGCAATGTAAACTCCAACCATGTATCTAACACATGTATACTCCTACTAGAGATCATCTTGACATAAAACTATAACAGTACAGTCATCTTCAATCATCTCTATATATCATCAGCATACTCATATCCTAGATTAGTCTAATTAAATGTATGATAAAATATGCTTGACTGAAATTATCTGTAGGTAAGGTCATATAATCATGCTGGAGGTCAAAACATGCATATACATAATTATATAATAGATCCTAATTTAAGAAAAACGTCTAGGAGATAAGACTACTCACATCTAATCAGAAGACACGAACTATGTATTCCTCACATCCGTCAATCAACTATCATTCATCGCCAGCAAGGTCCACGGGGTCTCAAATAAGGGGTTTGAAATCTAAAAATATTTAAGTAGTATGATGTTAGCCATTTATCCAATTAGAATTAATTCATAAAAAATATGATAATTTATTAGGTTTTAATGTTATAAATATACTATTATTATTAAAATGCTAGTCATGAAATACGATTAAAAGGGTTACTCTTTTATGTTTATTAAAATAGTGAAAATATGTAATTATAAAATAAAAGGCTAAATATGTCAAATTGTACATTAGAATATAAGTGTAGACAAAATGTAATCACAACTAATTTATCATTCTTATTCTTAATTATATAACATAAGAGATAAGCAAATAAATGGACAAGCCTATTATTTTGTTCTATACAAAATAGTATAACTAAACCAATAGAATTACATACTAGCTATATATATATATATAATGAAAATTAGGACATATTTATAAATCTCACAACTATAATTAATGAAGCTAAGTATTAATCTATCATGGAAGTAAGCTTATATGTAAGTAATAGGTATATTTAGGTGTTTGTAATATAATTAATCAGGTGTTTGTAATATAATTAATCATTAATTATACTAATTATAATTAGATAATAATTATATTACCGAATATATATATAACAATATAATTAACTACCTAATTAGACTAAATGCATTAGTTAACATAAAATCCTTAATTAACAAAAAAAGAAAGAAAGAAAAAGAAATAAGAGAGACAAAAAAAGAAACTGCTACAGTGCTAGGCTCGAGCCCAGCACTATCAGCACTATAGCAGCCATGAAAGAGGAATTGAGGAAGAAGAAGAAGAAAGAAGAAAAAAAAAAGAAAAAGAGGGGAAGAAAAGAAGAAAGGAAAGGAAGGGAGGACGCGGACCAGCATTGTAACGCCCTCGCTCAGCACAGGCACGTGCACGCCCATGGCTCACACGGCACATGCAGCTCACGCGACAGGACGGGCGGGCCTGTGCACATATAATCATGACATCATAAAATAATACCTGCTAACATATCTATGCTCACATAATCCAACACCAAATAAATCATATTATCAACTAAATAAACCTATCAACATATGAATATCCAAGTCCACAATATACACTAGACCACTACATAATCTGGCAAGACCCACATAGGCTATGACAAACCATCAAAATACAACTAAACAACTGATACACTAGTACACTATGATCTGACATGTATTATACAAATCATCGTCTGATACAATTAAGTACAAATATAACAAACAACAACACAACTCAAATTCTATGTAAATTATTATCTATACCGTCTCGCACCTATAGCTCACCTCATCAATCTAAAATATCTTTTTAGGATATCTCAAGTCGCTAGCACTTACCATATATGTGAGGAGGTTAGAAAAGAAATAAAGAAAAAGTCATGAGCAAAATGCTTAGTAAATATACCTTACCTCGAATCAGTGATGCCAAACAGAGAATAAATCATGTACTGGATAATATGAATCAGAGAGAGAGCATCATGTTATGAATGAGTATATATATGAATGTATTCTCAATAATATATAAATGAAAAATAGATATGTCATAACTGATAAAAATATATAATTCTCGACAATGAATAAACAATCTCCATGTCATACTATCATCATAACTCTCTCTCAAATATGACACATTATACATGTTGACCATGACCATGCTATAATATCAAATACAACCATATATGATGTATATTGACCACTCGATAATCAGGTAATCAGATGATAATGAAATCATATGTATTTCTCAACATCTCAGTCATCAATGTTAGCTCTATATACCATCGTCTTATGCACAGTCAACACTCGGTACCCGGTCTCAACATCATGCCCGAAGGCTCAGAGCATACTCTGTCACTCGCAAGGAGTATCTCAAATATAACCATTCCCTACCACCCACTAGGGTATCAACATCCATCTAGACCGAGCACACTTTTAGCTGATAGAAACCTCGTAAGGATAACCCGCCACATATGCCATGGCGAATGACATGTGTTCAAATATCTGCTGTGCTGATACACTTAGTTATGGTCTTTTCTTATTACATTAGTTATTTATTTTTATTAAAATAAATTTTCTATAGGTCACGTTCGAATGCAGTTGGGGGCGCGTTCGAACGCCCTTGCGAATGCTTGCATCAAGTTCGCAAATACAGAGAACGTGAAATATACGTTCGAACGCGGTGGGGCGTGTTCAAACGCTTGCATCGCGTTCTCATATACGGAGAACGCCTTTTGTGTGTTTGAACGTGATTGGGCACGTTCGAATGCGATCCGGGGAATTACACTTGGATTAGAGTTAGTTATTGTTATTAGGGCTTGTTGGCTAGCCTCTATAAAGGTGTGGATGGCAGCCAAATTCATTATGCTATTGGATTATTAATTTCTTGTCTCCTATCTTTCCTATTCTCTCTATCCTAATCTTCCTCCTCCCTCTTCACCAATCTTCCACCTCTATAGTTGGTAAGGTCTCTCCTAACTTCTAATCTCCCTCATTTATCGAGTCCTTTCACCACTTCTTCCCCTTCGTCTTTATCCTTAACAACATCAACCATATCCACCTTCATCTCCATTACCATCCATAACCCTAACATCCACTCCACCCGTCATCACTACCATCGCCGGCACTAAATCATAATTTTGTCCCTGTTACAATTCGAATCTGCAAATGACGTAAATATGTTAGGCTCTAATACCACTTGTTAGGCTCTAATACCAATTTGATGGGCTCTGATACCAATTTGATGAGCTCTGAAACCAAAGATAGGCTATGCTAAGATTCTTTCAAGATCTGAATGTATTATAAGAATCAATCAGTGCAACTGTGAAAAAAATATTCATCAGATATTTTCCGATAGTCAGAAAATTACAACACCAATTGGGTTGGATCCGTAACTTCCTGATCTACAACTTTCATATTTATGCCCTTTGTAGATTCTACTATAGCAGGGACAAAAATATGGAATAACGTGGGTGATGGTGGTGGTGGCGGGTGGAGTGGATGTTAGGGTTATGGATTGGTATGGAGATGAGGGTGGACTGTGGAAGTGATTAAGGGAAGTAGACGAGGGAAATAAAGTGGTTGAGATCCCAAAGAAGAGGGGTGACTTGACAGACGAGGGAGATTAGAAGCAAGGAGAGATTAGAAGTTAGGAGAAACCTTGCCAACGGTAGAGGTGAAAGGATGGTGAAGAGGGAGGAGGGAGAAGTTTAGATAGAAGATAGGAGGCAATAAATCAATAATCTAATTCCATAATGAGGTTGGCTGCCATCCACATATTTATAGAGGCTAGCCAATAAGTCTTAAAACAATATAAAACCTTAATAAACCAACTAAACCAGTATTCCTTATCTTCTCCTATTACCTCTCGGATTAAGCTTTCGTTTTATCGCAGATAAATTTCAAATATGGAGAAGTCATGAATATCAAAGTTGTAGATCTGGAGGTTAGCAACCTTATTCAACTAGTTTGTTATTATTTGGATATGTGTAGAATATTCTACGAATATTTTTCCAAAACTGCGTAGAGCTAGATTTAGCTAATTAAATAAAATCCTAACTAAGTGTATCAAAATACAAAAAACGTAGATCTGGAAGTTACAGATCAATTCCACTTAGTATCATAATTTTTTGACTACGGGATAATATTCAGTGAATATTTTCTCTCAATTATGTGGACTACTTTCTACAATAAATTTAGATCTTGAACGAATCATTCGATAGCCCTATCATTGGTATCTGAGCCTGATATGATTCAGAATTTACCGATGTCATCTCGAGCATGAGCATAGATACACTTTAGGGGTGTCTTTATTTCTTGTTTTAGTATTTAATTTTTAAAAAAATAAGTTTTCTGTATGTCGCGTTCAAACGCGAGTGGAGTGTGTTCAAACATGCTTGTGAACGCTTGCATTAGGTTCGCACATCCAGAGAGTGCGAAATGTGTGTTCGAACGTCGCGTTCGAACGCGCCTACGAACGCTTGCATTGTGTTCACACATACAGAGAGTGCGAATAATGTGCGTTCGAACGCGATTGGGCGCGTTTGAACGCGGTCGGCGAAAATCTACTATTTTAGGGTTAAAAATTGCTACTTTTGAATTGTTTGGTTTGCCTTTAAAGGTGTGGATGGCAACCATGGAATCAATTATTGAATGAATTGAGTTTTGCCTTGTTTCCTTCGTCTTCTTCTCTCTCGTTCTCTCGTTCCCCGACACCACCGCTTCTAGCCTCCCTCGACCGGCCAATCACCCTAGTCCCTTAGGGGCGGCCCACTCCTCCCCCTTTCTTCCAATCTATCCATCACTTTGCCCTAACCCTTCCATCACCCAGAACCCTTCCACCACCACTTATTCACCGGTGCCACTACATTAACGCCGGTCCACCAACTCCACCATCACCAAGGATTTTGTGCCTCCATCCACGGATCCTAAGACAAACTCCTCGATGTTTGTCCACTAATAAGACTATATCTCGAGATCCCAATATCCGATTTGCCTAAAACTTGATTTGTTGGAAAGCTCTTTTCTAGGGCTATAATATATGAAAATCTCACATCAATCTGACGACAGCATCTTTCAGGATCTATTTCTAAAGTTCTGTGTTAGATCCTGTCCAGATCTGCAAATCAGAATAGATAGAGCCTTGGCCCAAAAGGGAAGAGCGTATTAGAGCCTATCTTTTGGTACCATAGAACCCATCAATTTGGTATCAGAGCTAGGCGAACCTCAGACCTCCATTAATGGTTGAAACAAAGAAGATGACATCGACAAGGAGACCAATGGAGAGCACACCGACAAGAGAAGACTTAACCCACGATAACCCTAACCGTGAGGCAAATTCCTTTCGAGCGACCACGGTAGGACCAAATCAACCAACATCCATGGGTGTGAATATGGGCTTGGCAGATGAACTTAGGGGCATGTTCTAAACATTGCTGCATAGAGTTGACACAATGTAGAACGATCATAATGCTTTAAAGGAATATGTCATAAACTGATCGGTTTCGTCATCTCCTCGATGAAGATCGGTGCCTCAAGAAGGACCAACGGTGGGACCACATCGAACCAATACCCCACAAGTCTAGGTGCGACATGTTAGTGTCAATGATCTTCTTTTACCTATGCCTACACATCATCCCCCACCTTCGTTACAAAATCCAAGACCGGCGGTGGTGGAACCCAAGAAGCGAGCGGCACCAGTGCGCTTCGTTGAAGAGGAGGATTTACACTTTGAGGATGAGGTTGATCCCTTCGGAGATGGTGATGGACGTGTCAAGGATTTAGAGAAGGAGATCAACATGCACAAAGGTTCAGACCTGAACCAAGGATCTATTGCAAACCCGACAATGCTATTCGGGGGAGAACCGCATGCTTGGACTTTCCAAAATTCCAATGCGGTGATCCAACGGATTGGGTGTTTCAAGTTGACTAATACTTTGATTGTCAAGGGACAGCAAATGACGCAAAGGTCCAGATGGCAAACTTTCACCTCCAAGGAACAAGCATTGTATTGGTATCGATCGGTTATTCGTGATGGTTAAAAATGATATTGACAGCGTCGTAGAAGAAAGGTTTAACCTAGGCTTTGGATATCTTGCTTGGGCACACACTGATATCTACTATGTTGTGCTTTTAAAATTTTAATTTAGGAGACCAACAATTTTCGATTGCATTCGAAGTTTCTCTGGTGTTTTTGTAGCAATTGTAGCTAATTTTTGGTTTGTTTTTGAGAGAGATGACAAAGGATGTCAAGCAGGACAAACTACATGTAGAACATTAATCACTGCCTTCCCTAGAATCATTTGGGCATTTTGTGCATCTAACATGCACGACAATAACACGTCAAACAATACTTAACTCTAAATACACGTGCTTCTCATGTGGATAAAAATTCATATGATTACGACGTGAATAAACTTCAAAATATATATATCCATACACCTTATTGAAATAAATATCTACATAGGAGCTACATATTATCTAACTTATTTTACAACAATAAAATAAATAAAGAAACTAGAAAAAGATCTTCACTAGCTCCTCCGCAAACTCAGGGTCATCTATTGATATGAAAATATTTTTACTAAAAGATAGTGAGCATAAAGCCTAACAAGTATACAAATTTTGTAAAGAAGGATGCTACATTATACCTATGTATGCCAACATGATCATAATAATGCATCTATACAAGATGCTCATATCTCTAGCACATATGTATTAATAAGAAAACATATAATATGCATCATTTAAACTATCAAAATTTTTATATCAAGTTCTCACTGAGCCATGACTATGAATTATCATTATAAGTTATCCACCACATAATAAACATAGGCTCACACATCATTTCAAACATTGAGGAGGGATAAACATGTTGCGATAATGTCATCTGCACATATCTAGCGACGCTGCATACGTTTGGTTGTCTATGACTATCAGACCAAGGACTCGAGTTGTAAGCCCATATCCCAATTCCATCATTATTGCTCTAGTAAATTATTGCATAGAATAAAATCATTACTTGTAGTAGAATAATCACAAATAGTAGGATCATTGCATACAGAGAAATCAAGAGCATACAACTCATAAATGTCCTAATCCTACATCATCGGGTACCATTAGGTTTACGACTTTTACCTCCCAATTATAATTTTAGATCATTTAGTGTTTAGTCTCCGTACTTGATAGTGTTACGCCTGCTTAAATCAGCACACATGGTGCTTGATAGTCTCCTCCAAACCTTAGGATCTTAGACTTTAGTAGATATAAATATACATAATATATATACATTCTCCCCCTGACCGTAGGCTAAGTGAGTAAATGGGCATTGCCAAGATGAGACTTTAGTGATATGTGTAAGTTGTGCAATTGTCACCATCATAGATCATACATCGTACGCATCAAAGTTATCATACCCATGAATGCGCCCAATAATTCATGCATAATTAGGAAGCAATAAAAAAATATGCTAGCTAGTAAATAAATATGTGCACATGCATAATATGAATGTGATAAGATCATAAAATAAAACATCACTTTAATATTATACTACTTCTAGACTACGAAGGTTTCACTTACCTTGCATCACTTTCAAGTTAATCAACTCCAATTGTACCACGAATCATGCTTGCACGATAATAAATTTACCTCAATAATGAAAATAATAAATATAAGCATAAGCCTATCTAAATTAATTAAATAAATAATCTATGGATAGTCATTATAGGATTGTGGTATGTCTACCTAAGAATTCTTATGTTTATTAATCAAGTAGAGTTGATATATAATATCATAATGATCACTATTCCCCTAATTATTGTTGGTTGAAAGTAAATTAGAACATAAAATATTTGATTAGCTTACTTTATTGATTATTAAAGCATTATTTAAAAGATTAATTATTAGAACTAAACACCAAGATTGGGCCCAAAGCCTAAACTATGCAAGATAACCACTTTGGCTAGGCTACAACTCAACCCACCACAAATTTACACTAGGTCGTAGCCCAACCCAGCATAGATTTGAGCTAGGTTGTCCACAGCCCAACCACACTCCACCCCACCTTTTTGTGCCCTATCCTAATAGCACTTAGCCCACGAAAGAATGAGGGGTGATTGTTGACGAATGCCATCGCCAACAATTAGGCCACACACCCATTGACAAGCCACCAGGAAGACGGATGAGAAGATTATGCTAGAAGGATAAGAAGGTCAAAGGGAGTGCGCATGACACACAGGTTGTCTGTGATGAGGGGGAAGGCTCCTCTATGGTCGGTGGCTATGGAGTTGACCTATAACGTCACTTGGGCTATGAGAGCCCCAAAGGACATCACAAGAAGCTAGAAAGCTAACATAGGAGGCTTCTCGAATAACCAAGGGGAGGAGACGCCGACGATGATGACCAAAAAATATCTAGAAAGCTAACATGGAAGGCTACCACGTGTAGCCTCTACTGAGGGATAAGACAACCCACAAAGGACATCATAGATACGAGGCTATAGGGGAAATCGTTTGGGACCAACACGAGGAGGCATGAGGCTACCGGTTGGTCAGATTTATGACGAAACTGAGAGAAAAGAAAAAATTAGGAGAAAAACATTAAATTCTTGATTAAATCTAAATTACTCATACCTAGTTAAAGAGGACTTTCCAACGCTTTGATCCATGATGAAAAAACCCCTAGACACACGTATATATCTAAACACTAGGCAATGATATCGCTCGTTCGTTTAAGTAAAAGTCCGAAGAAACATTAAGAACGAAAGCAGAGATGAACGCCAAGATTTTAACATGGAAAAACCCAAAACGGGAAAAAAACCACGGATCCAAACTCGGATCAAAACCAATCACTATGATAGTAGCAGTTACAAGACTGACTCACAAAACAACCCGTCGATCCAAACGACTTTATTCATTTCAGTCTTGATCGCTAGAACCCACGATTCACTGCTTCTTGTGATTGAAGTCCAATCTCAGTAGCCCTCGAGATTGATCTTCCGTCTAGATAGCCCTTAAGACGAAAGATTAAATTCTTGTAGATGAGTAGAACCTTATTCGTTGAAGAACCAATATAGCCTTAAGAAGTCTCCTTCAATAATCTTCTTCAACTGCCCTAGAGATAGGGTTTCACAATCCTTATATATGATCTTCAAGATAGAGCCAAATCCGAGTCTTATCCATACTCACGAAAATCCAATAAATTGCAAACTTCATAGGTGTGTTCGAACATGGCCCGGGTGCGTTCGAACGGTCTGACTTAATCTCAAGTGCATTCGAACGGACCCAAGTGCGTTCGAACGCGACAGCTTGAATTCTTCAGATTGCGTTCGAACGCATTTGTGAATGCAGCTCTCGGTCTGTGTGAACGCAGTACCCGCGTTCGAACGCGTTTGTGAACGCAGCTCTCGGTCTTTGTGAACGCAGTACCCGCGTTCGAACGCGTTTGTGAACGCGGCTCTCTGTCTGTGTGAACGCAGATTCTGAGTTCGAACACGTTTGTGAACGCGGTGTGAACTCAATGGCTTTTTTCCAATAAACTTGCAATTCTTCAAACTAGAGATATTCTAGACTTGTGTAAAGCTCATATACATGAAAAAATACACTTAGAATATTTTATACACAATTGCCAACAAATAAAAACCTAACACATGAGGTCAGCGACTCTTCAGCGTGACAACAGGGAAAAAAGGGTTTGGTAGTGGTTACAGGAGAGAAAATTTATAAAAAAAGAGAAGAAGAGAGGGAGAATATGGAAAGAGGTGCATGTGCGCGCCTTAGGGTTCCTTTTATTATTCTTTTATTTTTATTTTTATTTTTATTTTCTTCATCTTTTGTAGGTATAGGGTGTTACGCAATCCCGCCTAATCTTGCAAACCTTTGTCTATGTATATTTAGTTGATAAAAAATGAGGAAATAAAAAGATTGGAGGTTCTAGTGAAGTCATTTTTAGTAAGTAATTATAACTTATTAGCATTTAGTAAAAATTAGAAGTGCTTGGTGACAAAAAGTAATTATTGCAATTAATAGTAGGAAACAGTATAAAAAAGGAGAAAAATGAAACTCTCTTTCCCTTTTCTAATAAAAAATGAAATAAGAGGCTGATTCTAAGATAGTGGACAACTCATTGTTTACTCAATTTTTTTTAATCCTAATATTATAAAATAATATACTTCTATAAAATTATTATTCTTTTCCTCTATTTTCTACCGACCTAACACACCCTAAAGATACTTTCGTTCCGCTTTTTCCTCATCGAAAGTTTTAAAGAAGTTAGTGCAAATTGTCAAAGTTCAATCCTCTCTTTTATGAGATTAAAATAGGGGAAATTTGCAAAACACCTTTTATATTATGGATATGTTTTTTTTTTAAGATAAGTAAGATCTTAATAGTATCCCAATTAAATTGACTAAAGAGGTGAAACACAACAGAACTTTTAAGTGTAAGTCTTTGTAGTATTACTCAAGCCAAAGCATGTTTAAATATAGAGTTCTGATAAGATCC
The DNA here is from genome assembly GCF_048772165.1 of Typha angustifolia. Taxonomy (NCBI): domain Eukaryota; kingdom Viridiplantae; phylum Streptophyta; class Magnoliopsida; order Poales; family Typhaceae; genus Typha; species Typha angustifolia. The sequence continues at coordinate 5,979,542 of NC_133248.1, forward strand.
GGTACTCTAGTGTTGGTATAATTGCAACCCTATATCTATTTAGTTTTAATCACGTCATCTTAATATATTAAGGATCGGGAAGAAAGATTTATTTAAAATGATGTTCTTAAATTTCTAAGTTACATGTAAATAACCACAATGAACATATATATAGTGGCTCTACTCTCATAACCATATAATTTTTATTTAAATTCTATTTTTTGTTATTTATATTTTCTAGTTTCAAATTCTTCTACTGTCAATGAGTATTCGGATTGTTCTTTCAGCAAAGGTATCTTAGTAATTTTAAAAGATGGTTATCTAGCTTTTGTGATGATAAAGGATGTTATAATAATAATAGTAGGGTATTAAGTAGATTGTTTTTACAAATCAGGAGCTTTTTTCAGGAAAAATGGTAATGCAAGATTCAAACCATAAACAATATACGGATAATTTCACTTAGCCCTTGAACTATCATAATTTTCTATGTACACTCTCTAATTTTTTTTAGTTTAATTACAGTAACAGCCCCCCCCCCCCCAAACATTTAAAACGCTATAACCAGGCCTCCTAAACTAATCGGGCATTGTAATTTTGCTCTATCGTTATACCGGCGTCCAAATTTTTGAATCAAAATAGTCGAATGCGGCTCACATGACTGATTTGTGACAAATATGCCCTCTATTATAATAGGACAAAAATATTCTTCTGCTACCCAAAAATATAGCTTATTCTTCTTCATTTATTTTCTTCCTCCTCCTCCACCCTATTCGAAATCTGTCTATCTTCTTCTTACTCCTCCAACACTTCTTCCAACGGCCTCTTTCTAAACCCAAACTTCTTCTTACTCCTCCAACATCTAAGCCTAAGCTTTTCTTCCCCAACCTAATCCAAATCAAATATCAAATCATTTTTCTACAATAACTTCTAGTAAATAGCTACCAAACTCATCCTATGACTGATGTTAGATGCCATTGTGGAATCAAAGCTGCTTTGAGGACTTTATTTACAAAGAATAATCCTAAAAAGAGGTTTTTGTGACGTATCCGTTTCAAAGTGAAGTGAGTATAACTTATCTGCAGCCGTTATTTTTGTTACTTATTTTCAGCTGGTGTTTTTTTTTTTACTTATTTTCAGTTGCTGACATTTTTTTACTTATTTCAGTTACTACCATTTTCTCTAAGTTCAGACATTTTAATTTGCAGAATGATAATTCATGTGATCTTTTTCTACTGGGTTGATCCTTCTCAAAGCAGTGAAATTGACAAGGATAAGATTACTAAGAAAAAGGAGAATGATCTAATGGATTTTATAAGTCTCAGCAATTAGAGAAGCAAGAATTGAAGCAAACCTATCCAATTTGGAGGAAGCTAATTATAACCTATTGAAGAGGAATGATGAACTACAAGTTTATATTAAAAACATACACACAAAGCACATGAGAGTTTATTTCTTTAGTTGTTGTATGATTATTGTTTTATGTTTACTTATTTATATCTGTAAGCAATCAGACACTGCAAACCTTTGTAAATAGTCAAGTTCTGCAAATATTTATCTATTTTGAATAGAAAGCAGTCAAACACTGCAAATAAAAAAATTTGTAAGCACTTTTTCATGAACTCCTTTGTAACATGTCCATAACTTTGTAAGCACTTAATCTATTCAATTTTGTAATAACATGTTCAGAACATGTCCACCCAGAACTACTCTTAAACACATCTAGTCTGTATCAATATAACCATCCAGTTAATATCAAAATAACCATCCAGTTAGTATCAACATAAACATACAAACAACACTCAAAAACAGCAAAAACATATAAACGTTGCCATTATATAAACATCCAGTCAGTATCCAATTCAAATTGCCATTATATAAACATCTAGAACATCCATAACATCAAAGACATTGTCTGAAACACATCCAAAACACATCTAGATAACTCATGAGTTCCCAAAACATGTTTTAAACACATCAATACATTCAAAGAGAGATAGTTGTTATATCTTTGCAGTTGACTCTTGAGTTTCCAAAATATGTTGTCTCCCACCTTGACTCTCATGGGTACATTCAGATGTTTATGCAAGCTTCTCAGTGCTCTTTGGTTTTTTTACAATCCTCTTTCTTCTCCACCTTGTGTTTTCATGCACTACTTTTCCTTTAGAAGATTCTCCACCCTAAGATAAATAATTATACACCTTAGTTAAAAGTTGCAAATGATAATAAGATAATTAATTAAACAAATCACTATCACCTATAATGTGGAAGAACTAGGTACTGATCTGCCAGCTGATTTGCATGTCTTAGAATTGTGACCAATCTGTTTGCAAGTATTGCACTTCGGTGAGGCAATTTGTCTCTTAACTTGGTAGGGTTTTTTTGGCTCATCTTTTAGCTCTTCTTCTATTTTTCTTAGGCCTATCATGCTGTCTTTTATAATATGGAGATTGTATAGGATCATAGTTGGTATGCATCCAAGCTATTTGATAAGGGATTGGATAAATAATGTGATTATATGTCTTAATAAATGTGTACTTATGGTAGTACTCACTAATAAAGTCCTCTGGCTGTCTTTTATCTACAAATATTACTGCAATGCCATGTGCACATGGAGCACAAGTTAGGTCCCACAACTTACATGTACATTTCATCTCTGATAAATTAATAATTTTAGTCTTAAATCTGCTGGTAATCTCAAAGATGTCGTTGCCTGCATATAATGGTTCATATTTTCTTGCTTCCACTTTTCTTTTTTCTAATTTTCTCAGAATTATAGGACAAATTTTTTGCTTGTAGTTAACTCTCAATTGCATCCTCTTCTGATATCTAGTCATCAACTGCCTTCTAATACCCTCCACCATTGTGATGATTGGTTTATCCCTGACATCTTTAAGAAGACATTACATGCTTCACTCATGTTATTCACAATTCTATCGCTCTTACTTCTAGAGCTTTGTTTGGACCTGGCCACATCATATCTTTGTATATTTTCCTTTGAATGTCTTTGCAAAGTTTGCATACAGATCTCTAGCACAATATCCTCTACTCCAAGCATTAGCTCTTCAAAAGTCTGTATAAGACCTTGTAATAATAGATAGAAAAATATTAAATTCTTAATTCTTATCAGATAGAAATAAATAATTGATTGTACAAAGTATACCTTTTGTCTGTCTGAAATAAAAATCCACCCTTTATCCTCACGCTTTCCAATCATAGCAAGTTGATTCTCCAAAAACCATATCCAACTGTCCTTGCATTCTATTTCAGCTACTTAAATAGCTAATGGATACATCTGATTATTCCCATCCATTCCTACTACATGCAACAGTTGCCCACCATATGGTCTTTTCAAGTGACAAGCATCTAATCTAATTATGGGTCAACATTCATCTAAAAATCCTCTAAATTATGCATCATACATAATTAAAAGTCGTCTGAACACTAGCTGCACATCCAGAGTAGGCCTATCAACTTGTAACATGGCCCTACTTTTAAGATTTTGTTTTCTTAACACTTCACAATAATCCCATAACTTAACATATTGCTCCATATAACTTCTTTCTATTTTCTGCAAAACCTTTTTCTTTGCTCTATAAACTTGTATTTTTGATACATTTAATATCTAGTCTATTCTAACTGCCTTCTTCATAGAATTAACTTTTCAATCAGGATTGTCAATTAGTTGTTTCATATATTTTTTAGAAAGTCATGTACTTGTTGCTATTGCATTTTTATAGACTCTTCCATATGAATGAGGCCCTTTGAGATTTTTAATTTAATAAGTTGAGCTTTTTGCTAATGGGGATGCATGACATCTAAATCTACATTCTTTCTTGCATACAACTGTCACTTTAGATAACTCATTTTTAATGAATTTGTATTCATAACCTTCCTTAATGTGAAATTCCTTAAGAAGTAGCATAAATTCTTGCACATTAGGAAAAGTCATACCAACAGATAATCTAGGGCTCTCCAAGTCCTTGTCACCCATATATTCTTCATTATCAGGTTGATTATCATCACTTGAGCCCTCTCTCAAACCTTTTGCCTCTTGACTACTAGCAAAGTCATAGAAAGCATCTAAATTCTAACCTTTTTTTCTTTTAGTAGAAGTAGGGATAGATTTGGAAGAATGCAAACCACTAGCATCCATAAATTCACTTTCACTTGATGATTCCTCTAAACCTGGTTCCTCTTCACTATCACTAGATTGCTCATCATGACTATTATAACTATTCTACTCCTTATCACTATAACTATCATCATTCCATGAATTATAAAAAAAAATATGCATCTATTCCATCCTCAAATGCATGTGTTTCAGGCTTAGAAGGTGGTAATATTTTAGGCTGAGATACATGTGTTTTTGGCTCAATAGGTTCTTCTGCTGGCTTATGTGGTTTATGTACTATCTCTATGGATTTTATTGAGTCATCTATGTATAATAGTACCTCATTTAATCTAGCATGCATGCCAAACATGACTAAAACATCATTGTCATTAGTAATCTTCCTTAATCCACTATTCAGGTCAATAGAAGGCAACCTGTAATACACCTTAGCTTCAGTATAATTTAATTCTTTTAAAATATTCAACACTTCTATATAGGACATCAAATCAAGGTCCACTATCATATATGATACATTTCCTCCAACATAATTGATATTGGGGCTATAAACTATCTTCCCCCCATGATTAATGACTAATTTGTGATAGGCAAAAGACATATATTTTGAGGTAAAATTAATTAGTATAAATATTGCATGCAAGATATTTTACTACTAATCTAGGGGACAAAACTACCACAAAAGTGAAATCCAGATATCAGGTCAAACAAAATTGGGACCAAAAATGTATTTTTTTACAACCACTATAGAAGAAGAAATATTTTTTTAGCTCACAGTCACACTAAAAAGATCCAACATAGGTCCAGATATCAAGGACCACAAAGAGAAAAGCAACCATATTTTTACAGGAAGGAATCAAACGGTTCCCCAAAATAGAGACAAAAAACATATATTTGCACTAAAAATCATATTTTTCCACTTAATCCAATAGACATTACACTACCTATAAGATATTTGTACTAAAAAAAATCAAATGTTAGGGTACTAAAAAACTCAAATGTTAGGGTTGTCAAAGTATACCTTTAGGCCGCTTAAATGAAAATATAGGCGATGACGAAACAGAGATGACAACGACACAGAGGCGATAATGAGAGATTAAGGCACAAAGGAGATAGAATGCTTAGATAAAAATAGAAAGAGAAAATTAGATTTTGAAATAAAGAAGATAAAGGTAAAGTTGTCGTTTCTTCATCAAATCACATCACATCAAAGGGTAAAATGGGTAATCTATATTTTATCTAATAACAACTAGCAGAAATAGAGATTAATGCCACGTGGACAAGGATAAAAGAGTAATAAGCCATTTTCTATTGCCACCGTTCGATCCATTACACCCCCTGGTAGTTTAAGAACCTGGTTGTAGTGTTTTAAATGTCAGAGGTCACTTCAATACTACCCTATAGTACATGGAGCGTTACTATAATTAAACCTTTTTTTTATTATCCACATAGAACCTTCGAACTAAAAAATATAGTCATATATATATATATATATCTACTCAACTAAGATAAAGTTAATTGTAGAACTCTCTGAACTAAGAATTTTTTTAGATCCGAAAGTTTATATAGCAAAAAGAAATTTAGGAAATGCATGTGAAAACGGTGTTCATAAGAGCCGAGAGTTATGAACCTAATAATAAAAATAGTTTGTTTTTGTAAATTTTTTCTTAAAGAAAAAATGAGCCCTTGTGTTCCTCGTAAAGCCTATGGCCAACCGCTAAAATGATTATTAGCTTGGCCCGCCATTCATGCAAACCGTGTCGCTACTCGCTACCTCCCCATGTGCTGCTCCCAACTACCTTTAGCTCTGCCCAATATATTCTTCTCCTATGCCTACGCTTTTCCCTTTTTAACTTCCTTAAATATAGTTCATTAAAGTCACTGACTCACTGCTCTATCTATCCACACATTTCAATAACCCAAGGGCGGCTTGTCTTCTTGTGAGCTCTTCTTTGTCCTCCTCATGCATAACACTTCTATAAAATGCTCTTCAAGTCTCACTATCTCCCACCTAACAGAGATAGATAGAGAGAGAGAGAGAGAGAGAGAGAGAGAGAGAGAGAGAGAGAGGTTGTGAGAGATGGTTAAGCTAAGACCAGGAAGACTGTTCAGATGCTACTCTAATAAGCTCAACGATGGCGAAGACGGCGGCGGCGGCGGCGGTGGGTGCGACCGAGACGGGATTGAGTGGGAGATGAGGCCCGGGGGAATGCTGGTTCAGAAGAGAGAGTGCGGAAGAGACGAAGGGGTGATCCAAGTCAGAGTCTCAACTGGATACCAGTGGCATGACATCTCCATTGGAGCTACTTCTACTTTTGGTAGGATCGTAGTTTCTTATAGGGATTCTTACATAATTATCTTCCTTTTTTCTTTTGTTAAATATCACAAATTGACAATACATCTTTCACAATATCATGGTAAATAGCATAGTTGCTACTGAATTTATTGAGCTATTTCAAAAATATCTTAATATTAGTTAAATATATCTAATAAATATTAATAAATTTTAAAAATAATATTTTACCCATATATATATTATTAAAATTATTCTAAAATTATCTAATGTATCCCATATCATCGTACAAGGATAAATAGTATTTCTTTCATTTTGGTCATTTCAAGAAAGAAATGTATTTTGGTTATTTATATGCATTTGTTAATTTTAACCACTAACTATTAGGAATATTACACAAATATTTCTTTCAAGTTAACCATAATGGTAATCGTGAAAGAGGTCAAAAGAAAAAAAAAAAGAAAAATCAGCGTCAATTCTAATATTTTATAAGTTTTTAGTGACAATTATGTGGCAAGAAAAAAAAAAGAAAACCTTCCTTTCATTGCGGTGGCTAATGATTATTGGATGAACATTTGACAAAAAATTCCACTTATTGAGATCAATTGTTGTTACACTATGCAGGAGAGTTGAAGGTGATTTTAGCGCTGGTGTCCGGATTGAAGCCAACAGAACAACGGCTTATATTTAGAGGCAAGGAGAGAGAGGACAGTGATCACCTCCACATGGTGGGAGTTGAGGACAAGGACAAGGTTCTTCTAATGGAAGACCCAGCCATCAAAGAAAGGAAGTTGAGGTCCGTCACACTGGGCCAACTCTTGGGAACACATTGCCACAATTATATTAAGGTGTAGGGTTTTGTTCTTCTCTTCACCGTTGTACAACTAATGTGAGAAGGTTTTGGGAATCTTGTTTGATGAGAAAGATCTCACTTGCCATTATTTGAAACTAACTGCATTATTGGACATAAAATTGGGCCCCTCGCTAGGCCCATGTAGGCCATATAGTTTAGGCCTTGCTACTATCGATATCCAGGTTGTCCTTAGATCGGAGCTGTTGCTTAAGAATTTATTTTGTATAATAATGTTATACAAAGTTATCTTTAAATGAAAGGCATCCCATTATGCTTACAGTATCGGCTTTCCCTTCTGATTGAACTACTTCACACAGCTATAGTTGGTCATTGTTGTGGACTGCTCTAAGATGGAGTTATTTGAGGTGATGGTGGTGGGCGGTTCGATAGTGGAATTAATGAAGATTATGAGATCTAGAAGATGAAACTGGAATGGATAATGGAGATGATGATGACATGAGATAGATCTGTGATTTAGAAAGAAAAAATGGCGAGAAGATGGTTAGCCCTAAAGAAGAAAGTGGATCGATAGATAAAGAGATAGGAGCTAGCTGGCAGCTCGGGTTTGTTGTGTGTGGGGTGGGAGACTAGGGGTATCACGAGTCAAGGAGGAAGGGAAAAGCGTCGGCCTTAAATTAATTTAAGGAGAAAATTGAGAGAGATGAGAGGTAGAAGAAGATAGAAAACAATTAATATTCTTTCGTATTCTCAAAATGCGTGTCATCCTGATATGACTTGGTCGGATGAGCCTATTTATTTAGTTTGATTTATTGTATTTCTTTTTAGCAGTTGCCCTATTAGTTGAGCCATAAACTCATGTATTTGCTAAATATGGACTCAACTTGTTAATTGGTTAATTGAGTCTAGTCAAGTCGATTAATTGTTTTAGTCGAGTCATATGATATATTGTAAACTCAAGTTCGACTCGAGTTAGTTGAGTGGTATTGGTTGATCTAGTCCTTATATAGGTTAGTCTAGGGTTAGTCTCTATAAATATGTGAAGGAAACTCTAATTTGATCTAAATTTGATAATTGCATTGCCATTGCTGCCCCTTTCTCCCTCCTTGCTCTAGCCATCGGCGCCCTTTCCTACCTCCTTCCTTCCACTGCCCAAGTCCTTGGACGGCCTCCTCTAACTCTTAATTCCCCTCTTCTATAGTAACTTCTACCCCTTCACTCTAAAAGAAGAGTTCTTCTAGCACCTATCTAGCCATTGAAGGGCTAACAAGCTAGGATTCATTCGATCTTCGTCCACTGTTTGGCTAATATCTCGAGATCTAGCCATCCAAATCTAAGATCTTGGGTTCATTGGAAAGATATCCTCAAGAGCAACAACATTCAAATTTCAGTAGGATCCAATAGTTAGATTGACCATAACAACCTTCGAAAGTTCTATTCAAATTTTGTCCAGAAACAATTGCGAGATGATTAAACCTTTCGAGGGAAGATCAGATTGTAACACATCCATATATTTAAAGGCTAACCAAAAATTTAAAAACATTCAAATTAATACTAACATGAAATGACCTCTACGTTGGACATTCAAATGGTTCTATGGGACGTTCAAACGCTTTATCGAAACTCCAAATCTGCACTCTCGAGTTCGGATGTTCTAACATCGTTAAATAGGTGTTTAATGTTGTTAGACAAAGGTTGCTCTCGAATTGAGGCGTTTGAACGTTGTTGGCCAAGGGTAAAACCCGCCACCAAATACACGTGCCTCTTACGTGGGTGGAACCCACGTGATGTTCACATGACTTGTTGGTCAATGTGTTTCAACATAATAAATATGAGAAAAGCCTATATTTCTATAAATAATACAAAAGAAAAGAAAATTTATAACACCATAGCCCATAACAAGCCCCAAAATATATAACCATAGATAAATTCTAATGCCCACGCAAGAGCTACAAGCTATCTAGAATACTTTATAAGAATATGAAAAAATCCCAGACACACGTATGTATCTAAACACTAGGCAATAATATCGCTCATTCGCTTAAGTAAAAGATCGAAGAAATATTAAGAATGAAAGCAGAGATGAACGCCAAGATTTTAACGTGGAAAAACCCAAAACGGGAAAAAAAACACGGATCCAAACTCGAATCAAAACCAATCACTATGATAGTAGCAGTTACAAGACTGACTCACAAAACAACCCGTCGATCCAAACGATTTTGTTCCTCTCAGTCTTGATCGCTAGAACCCACGATTCACTGCTTCTTGTGATTGAAGTCCAATCTCAGTAGCCCTCGAGATTGATCTTTCATCTAGATAGCCCTTAAGACGAAAGATTCAGATTTGTAGATGAGAAGAACCTTGTTCATTGAAGAACCGATGTAGCCTCTAAAAGTCTCCTTCAATAATGCTTCTTCAACTACCCTAGAGTTAGGGTTTCATAATCCTTATATATGATATTCAAGATAGAGCCAAATCCGAGTCTTATCCGTACTCATGATCTTCAAGATAGAGCCAAATCCGAGTTTTATCCGTACTCATGATCTTCAAGATAGAGCTAAATCCGAATCTTATCCGTACTCACGAAAGTCCAAGATTTTCAAACTTCGTTAGTATGACTTGATCTCATCAACTTTGCTTCAATAATTTTGCAATTCTTCAAACCAGATATTTTCTAGACTTGTGTAAAGCTCATATACATATAAAAACTACACTTAGAATATTTTGTACATAATTGCCAACAATTAAAAACCTAACAGAATATAATAAATAAAAAGAACTAAAGCTAGTCTTCGCCAAATCTTCCACAGGCTCGAGGCCATTTGCTTATCTGAAAATATTTCCACTAGAAGGTGGTGAGCATAAAGGCTAGCAAGTATCCACTACTATAATCTAAAAGTAATGCAATCAATGATGTAATAATAAGTAAATATAAATATGCGTATTATGATCAAATCAATGTATTAGTATCCCATACTCATTATGTTCATCTAGTGTGCACATGCATTAGCAATCAATAACCTACTATGTATCAATTCGAACTATCAAGTCCTCAACTTGAGCTCACATCGAGCTTTACCCATAGGCAATGTCAATGTTACACCATATGATATGCATCATCTTAGACTATCAGGTTTGTAACTTAGGCTCATGTATAGCTAAGCCTGTAGGCCACATCAACACTCACACCCGACCACACAAACCCTCACTGCATAGTATTGGGTACCGTCGAGATATAGCATTCACCCTCTTTATGGTCTTGCACGTGTGCAAGTCGCATGATACACTTTATTAGAGTCTTTTTTTATTGCATTAGTTGTTTATTTTCATTAAAATAAAATTCTCGTAGGTCGCATTCGAACACAGAAGGGGTCGCATTCAAACGCCCTTGCGAACACCTACATCAAGTTACCAAATACAGAGGACGCGAAAAGCACGTTCGAACGCCTACATTGCGTTTGAATGCCTGCATCGCGTTCGCATATATAAAGAACGTCTTTTGTGCGTTTGAACACGACCAGGCGCGTTCAACCGCGAGTGGTGGGATTGCACTAGGATTAGGGTTAATTATTATTATTAGGACTTTTGGCTAGTCTCTATAAAGGTGTGGATGGCAGCCAAATTTAGAAGGCTATTGGATTATTGAATTCTTGCCTCTTATCTTCTCTCTATTCTCTCTCCCTCCTCTCTCTTTACTAGCCATCCACCTCAACCGTTGGCAAGGTCTCTCCTAACTTTTAATCCCCCACGTTTGTCGAGTCCTCTCTCTTCTTTAGGATCTCGACCACTTCTTCCCCTTTGTCTATATTATTTAACCATTTCCATCCTCCACCTTTATCTTCATAATCATCCATAACTTTAACTTCCACTCCACCCGTCAGCACCACCATCACCCGCGTTCTTTTGTATTTTCGTTCCTGTTGCAGTTCGAATGAGCGAAGGGCATCAATACAAAAATTGGCACCGTAACCTATTAATTTGGTATTAGAGCCAGGTTAACCTCAGACCTCCATTAATGGTGGAAACAAGGAAGATGACATCAACAAGGAGACCAATTGAGAGCACACTGACAAGGGAAGACTCAACCCACGATAACCCTGACCGTGAGGTCGATTCCTTTAGAGAAACTATGACAGGACTGAGTGAACCAACGTCCATGGGTATGAATATGGGCTTGGCGGATGAACTTAAGAGCGTGTTTCAAATATTGTTGCATAGAGTTGATGCAATGCAAAATGATCATAATGATTTAAAGGAATATGTTATGAATCGATCGGCTTCGTCATCTCCTTGACGACGATTGGTGCCTCAAGAAGGACCAACGGTGGGATCTCCTCAAACTGATACCCCATAGGTCCAGGTGTGACATAAGTGTCAATGATCCCCTCTTATCCATGCATACACATCATCCCCTACCTCTATTACAAAACTCAAGATTGATAGTGATGGAACTCGAGAGGCGTGCGGCACCGGTGCGCTTCGTCGATGAGGAGGATTGGCACTTTGAGGATGAGGTTGATCCCTTTAGAGATAGTGATGGACGTGCTCGAGGATTTAGACAAGATGATCAACATGCACAAAGGTTTAGACTTGAACCAAGGGTCTTTTGTGAACCCAACAATGCTATTCGGGGTAAAATCGCATGCTTGGACTTTCCAAAATTTTAAGGCGGTGACCCAACGGATTGGGTGTTTCAAGTTGAACAATACTTTGATTATCAAGGGATAGTGGAGGACACAAAGGTCCAGATGGCAAGCTTTCACCTCCAAGTAATGGTATTGCATTAGTATAGATCAGTTATTCATGGTGGAGGATTTACTGGTTGGGCTGACTTTTGTAGGAGGATTACATGCAAATTTGAGACAGCGGCATATGAAGATTTTGCTGCCACATTAAGTAAGATGGTTCAGAGGATGACTGTATTGGAATACCAAGCTGAATTTGAAAGAGTTAGTAGTCGTTATGAGCCACCTTGGCCCAAACCGACATTGATGAGCACATTCATTTCAGGGCTATGGGAGGAGATATAGATGGATGTTCATGCTCTTTGTCCTACCACTCTTGAAGATGCATTTGAGAAGGTCGTGAGGATGGAGCAAAAATATAAGACTCTCAAGATGGCAGCAAAAACAAGTTGCGACAACCGAGATGGTCGATTTATGCCTAGAATGCTGGTTGAAAATTCTACAGATTCAAAGACAGCGGCTACTAGTACTAGACTACGACCACCTTTGAGATCTTTTTTCAATGTTAAGGGAGGCATAAGACCCTCCGTTCGAACTCTCACACCTGCCCAGGTGGAGGAGCGAAGAGCGAAGGACCTTTGTTTTCGATGCGATGAATATTTCACCCCCGGTCATCGATGTTCTAAACCAATCGGGAGTGTGATGCTCATCGACGGTATCGAGGAGGATAAAGAGGTTGTTGATGATGGAGAGTGTCCAGAGGAGGTCCATGAGGAGGCTGTTGAGGAGGGCGGGGAGAAAGATATCCAAGCTGAAATATTGATGCATGCATATTCGAGTATTTCGCGCTAAGGACGTTACGGATAGACAAACTCGTTAGAAAATATCGTGTGCACATCCTTATCGATTTCGAGAGTACATAACTTTCTAGATGAGAGGTTATTGAGGAGATTGGGTTTGGATGCTGAACCGACTACGGGGTTTGACATTGCTATTGGAGACGACACGAAGCTTAAGATGAAGAGCTTGTGTCACCGGGTTGGTATACAGGCGCAAGGACACGACATCATTATGGACTTGTATCCATTGGCGTTATGATGAGCGGACATTGTCCTTGGCACTCAATGGTTACAAAGCTTTGGACCCGTCACTTTTGATTTTCGAAGCATGTGGATAAAATTTAAGGAAACAAAGATGTGCGGCTTGATGGCATTCGATCTTTGTAGATTCCTACGATGCAACTGATGGTGGGGCTGCCATGTGCGAGTGATTTGGCCTATCTTCTTCAGCTAGGACTAGCAGAAGATGAGCCTCAAATGAGTCTAGATACTACCATTGAGTTGTTTAATTTATTAGACAAATTTGCTGGACTATTTGAGGAACCAAAGGTGTAAACACTCAAACCCTAAACACGTGCATGGCACGAGCCCACATGGCACGTACGTGGCACCTGACCATTTGGTTAGTTATTGACAATCAAATAAACCTGTATCAACATCATAATTTTATCCACAACATCTAAACTAATAATAACTAAAGTCTAACTGTCAACAGCATATAAATAATCATACTTGGGCCCCACATAGGCTACAACACATCATCAAGAGCTTTTCACAACTACATATACACAACGGTGGTATATACATAATTATACAAGTACAAAGTCACCTGCTAAAATATAGGACAATGATATAGACACACTTTGGAGGATGTTCACAAATACATCAGATAAGATAACTCATCTAGCATATAACACTAACCATACTCTACTCATCACTCACTGGCAAGATCTCTAAGGGAGTATCTTGCTCCACTCGTTCACCTGTGTTTTGGAAAGAAGAAAACAAAGAGAGTCATGAGCTAAAGGCTTAGTGAATAGACCTTACCCTAAATCAGTGAAGCCAAACAGAGAGTAAATCAAGTACTGGATAATATGAATCAGAAAGAGTATTATGTCATGGATGAGTATATGAATGTTCCTCAATAATACGTAATTGAAAAGTAGATAATATGTCATAACTGATAGAAGTATATAATCCTCAACAATGAATAAATAGGTCACCATGTCATACTATCATCATAACGTTTTCTCAAATATGACACATATGATGCATGCCGACTATGTCATGATGTCAAATGCAATGGCGTATAAATTATGATAATTACTCAATAATCATATGAAACTCTCCGTATCACAATCATCGTCGACATCTCGGTACACCACCATCATACTAGACCATTGTGCATAGTCAACACCTGGTACCCGGTCTCAACATCATGCCCGAAGGTTCAGAGAATACTCTACCATCCGCAAGGAGTATCTCAAATATAACCATACCCTGCCATCCGCTAAGAGTATCAATATCTATCCCGACCGGGCACCCATCTAGTTGATAGAAATCTCGTGAGGATAACTCGCCACATATGCCCTAGCGAACGCCTGCATCAGGTTCGCAAATACAAAGAACGCATATTATGCGTTCGAACATGGTCGGGCGAGTTCGAACGCCTACATCGCGTTCGCACATACAGAGAACGTCTTTTGGTGCGTTCGAACACGATCGAGCGCGATCAAATGCAATTGGCAAGAATCCTCTAGAATTAGGGTTACATATTATTTTAAGACTTGTTGGCTAGCCTCTATAAATGTGGATGACAACCAACTTCATTATGCTATTGGATTTGATTTCTTGCCTCCTATCTTCTTTCTAGACTCTCTCCCTCCTCCCTCTTCACCATCCTTCCATCTCTACCGTTGGTAAGGTTTCTCCTAACTTCTAATCTCCCTCGTCTGTTGAGTCACCCCTCTTCTTTGGGATCTCAACCACTTCGTTCTCTATGTCTACATCCCTTAACCATATCCACCATCCACCTTCATCTCCATACTCATCCAAAACCCTAATATCCACTCCACCCGTCAGTCCGATTGTGTTCACTGTATTTTCGAACCTAATGCAAGTGTTCACAAATGTGTTCGAACACCAATTTCTTTCATATTTTCCTACAACCCAAAACCAAACACGCAGGGCACTATAATGAACAATGGATTGGGGAAGAGAAATGTCGATATAAGTATTGCATTCTTTTACTCATTATATGACTTCTTTTGTTGCTAGTTCTAATTAATTTTATATATCAATATCGATGACATTGGACATCATTATATGATAGAGATATCTCCAAAGACGCTGAACAATCACTAACTAATGAGTTGATCTAATAAAACAAAAGAGCTGCCATAGATTCATGACAAGAGAATTCACATGCAATTAGTGTTATCAAAAACATTTATTACGACTGCTTTGGTGGGGGTGATACACTGATCGCCTTGCTAACAAACAAAGCACCCATATATATTATCCTCTCTCCTCTCTATGCTCTCTTTCTCACTCTCTATGGCGGGAGTTGTAGATTAACTCCACCATGATGAGATCTCTGGCTCGTGCGACAACGTGGAGGTTGGGCTCACTGCCTTGCCCATTGCCTGCCTGCCCTTGCTATGGCAGGGTTTGCAATTGGCAATTTTGAGAATATGGTAAATATCTCCACCAATCCCAGTGCTAGAAATGTACGATATAAAGGAAGTAATGGAGGTGCATCCAATCCTCATCAGACCAACAGAGGTCAATCTCCCATCCTTTTTTCTTTTCTTTTCTGAAACATATTAGACCTATGTTTTAATCTTATTGCATAAATATCTCTTCCTTGTGAAATATTTGTAAATCAACTCCTCTTTTATGTTCTATTTTTACCACAAAATTGCATTAGCTTATGGTTTTGATTTTTCTTTTGGTTACATATTAGAAAAAGTTGTAAAAATTTGGGGGAGATAGGATTCCTAATTTAACTAGGTTTTAGAAATACAAAAAGTTAAATTTAAAGTTAAAACTCTAAATATGAATGGTTTATGAAAATCGAGTCCTACTAGATTTAGAAAACCGAAGAAGAATCAAGTCGGTGTGCAGAAATCCTACTCTAACTATGAAAACCAAATATTACTATAGCTATGAAAATCGAACTCAAGTCAATGAGTGAAATTATGTCAAGAGCTGAACTAGTGAACCTACGACCATATAGATGAAGGAGATGATGGATAGAGGCATCATCCAATCAAACCAAAGCATGTATTCATTATTGCTTGTTCAGAAGAAAGAATGTGATGGTTTTGTGTCGACTATCGGACACTAAATGTTAATATTGTGAATGATTGATATCTCATTCCAGTTATTAAGAGCTACCAGATAATTTAACAGGGATGACCTACTTCAACAAGCTTGATCTCAGGGTCAAATATCACCAAATTTGAGTTCGACTGGAGAATGTGTACAACACCATGTTCTAGATGCAACGAGCTACGAGTTTAAAGTGATATCGTTTGGACTCATCAATGCATTGACCACCTTCTAGAGCTTAACGAACAATATCTTTAGGTTGTTATTAAGGCGATATGTCTTCATCTTCTTTAATGATATCCTTGTGTAAAATAGGACATGGGCAGATCGTTTGTAGTGTCTTCGAGAGGTCCTACAAATTTTATGGCTTCATGGACTCAAAGTGAAGGAGTCCAAGTTCCTTTGGGGACAGCCAAGGGTCGACTAACTAGGCCATATCATCTCTGTTGTTGGAGTGGAGACTGATCCAGCAAAGATCCACAACATGGTGCATGCTCACAATTGAGTTCACCATGGGAGCTTTGTAGGGTTTTCAGGTTGATCGACTACTATCAACGGTTTGGGGGCCGTGGTAAGATTGCTGCTCCATTAGCAGCCCTCTTATGTATATTTGAGTTCAAGTTGATTGATCGAGCAACTCGGGCCTTCGAGGAACTCAAGATAGAAGGTACTCGGTCATATGATTATAGTTAACTGATTGATCAATTAAGTATGCTCACTTTGTAGCTCTATCGCATTTGTATACATCAAAGAAGGTGGCTAAAATTTTGGTGAAGTACGTGGCTCGGTTCCATGGCATGTCTCAATCAATTGTATCAGACATTGACCCAATGTTCATGGGTTCGCTTTTAGCAAGAGTTCTTCCATTAGCAACGGATCACCTTCAATATGAGCTCAGTCTACGATCCTCAAATCGACAGACAAATCGAGGTGCTTAATTGATGCCTAGAGTAGTATTTGTAGTGTTTTGTGGAAGATCATCCCAAGGAGTGGCTCACATACCTTAAATGGGCTAAATGGTCATATAACACAGTACACACCATATGGTCATTAGTATGATACCACCCATCTTGTGAGCCTTTGATCGGCGTAGCTCATCAGACCATACTGAGATGGATGTGGTGCTATTAGGCTATGATGATTTCCTTCAGTCACCAAAGCACTATCTAGCAGCAGCTCAGAAATGGATAAAGTAGGTCCATGATGGCAAGCATTAAGAGCAAAACTTTGAAGTGAAAGATTGGGTCTACATCCGACTACATTTGCATCGGCAGACTACGGTGCTACCCATGCATATCAGAGCCCATTGCTTCTTTGAGCCATACCAAGTCTTGGAGAGGATTATGGCAGTGACTTATCAACTTGACTTGCCTGAGGAGTCACAGGTTCACTCAATCTTTCATGTCTCTAGCTTGAGAGCACAAGTTGGCCGGACCGTGTCCATTTGAAGCTGATTTACATGACCTAATGGACCGCTTTCTTGAGTTCGGACTTCGAGGACAAAGTAAGAGGAAGCATGGTGGAGTAATGTGATTTGGACCTAAGAAGACATTGAGCTCGATTGATCAAATCTATTTATCTTATTTTCTTATTTTGCTTAGTCGGAGTCCTAGTGGGTTAGTCATTTGTTTACTTAAAATAAACTTACTCTGAGTTACTCTAAGTTTTAGTCAAGTTAATTTATATATATATGTGTGTGTGTTGGTGTGTGTGTATGTATATGGAGAGCAACCCAATTGGAATATTATACAAGTATTGAATTATCTACTCCAACCCTAATTCTCTTTTTCTCTCCCTTCTACGTTCCTCCTTGCGAACCGCCATTCCCTCGTCCGTCGGACCCTCCCTCCATCTTGGGACACCAACTCACATCTCCTTCCTCTTCCTTCACCCTACAACCCTCAAGCAACCCTTATTATAACCCACATTCATTTTATCTCCACCATTACCATCACTTTCCATCACCAACCCTTCCACCGAGATTCCACCATATTTTATCCCTAGTAGTGATCTAAATTATGAAGAGCATAAATACCAAAAATGTAGTTCAGGAAGTTACAAATTGAATCCAACTAGTTTCGTAATTTTCTAATGACTAAATAATATCTGGTGAATATTCTCCTCAGACTGGTGCAATCTGTCTTCATACACCCGAGGTTAATTCGAGCTAAGTTCGGTTCATATCATGAAATCGATGTGCACCCTTCTTAGTTAGTGCACCCCCCTTTTAGCCAAACCACAAGGGATCTCCTTCTCATCTCAGGTTGATCCATTGGTGATCCTTGGCCACCCTTAGGCTAGGTCATATCAAAGCCCAAAATGCTACCCAACAACTTATACATATGGAGCCCCACGAACAATATAGGTAAGCTACAGCCAGGACGCTTGCTATAGCAACCTATAGAAAAGAAGTGGGCCAGAGTGATCTAAATCATTCTTCAGGGCAAATCTGTCCAATAATTTCATAATTTCTTTAAGAATGTTTTAGAGTATTCCTTTGGCATTCCTACGCATCGATCACTCTTATTGGCTGCCACGATCTGTCCATGAACATGTCTACTTAGAAATTTATTATCTCCTCAATATCTAGAAGAGCATCCTAGGCTAGGGGAGGGTTTCACCTAAAACTCGTCATGGATTACAAAGGACACAAAGTTGTTCGCCTTTACATAACGATTTAGAAATTCCTAATAACGAGAACTAAATGCTTAAAATGGTCTTTTACAAATGTGGAAAAATGAAGAATCATCTACCAAAATTATACCATTTGCTCTACAATTGCTATAGAATTTGCTTATCATAATTTAATATAAGATAAAACATTTTTTGATTCAAAGATGCAATGAGTTGCTCATAAAGCATCTAGTCATACTCTTAAAAATTTAACACATACGTAACATTGACAATCTTGCTTGTCTTCATACTGTGAAAAGACTTGGAGAACCTATTCTTTCATTCAACCAATAAAAAAAAACAAGACAACTCTAAGAAGAGCTAAAGAATTAATATTAATTTTTACATTCTATCTTTTACTTCTATTAAGGAAGTCTCAGAGTATATGAATTAGGAGATCAAGACGCAATGGGGATGACTAGCGTGGCCATACAGATTTGTGAGATTCCATTTTTTTCTTTAATATTATTTATTTATAATCTATAAATCAATAGTGTCCCCTTTAAAAGGGTAATCCCTTGGGGTAAGAGATGAGAACTTGTTTATGTCATAAAATAGATTGCTGTGAATGTTGTAGTTTCTTCAAAATTTGCTTCCTTGGAGTTTTGAATCTATCAAAAGTATCTTTGTTCCATTTGTTTAACAAAACTTGCTTGCTTTGATCAAGTACTGGGAATTTGAGAATTTGATGTTCATAACATCCATGTAGAAAATGTCCATATCTTAAATCAAGTATATAACTTGCCAAAGTCTCTTGCAAATTCAGAATATCTTTCATTAGTTATTTAAGTCCTAGTGCTATTTTCTTCTTTCTTTATTTTGGCTGATGGGATGAAAAGTTTGATGCAGACATCTATGACATATTACACAAGCGCATGTATTAGTGCAGTTTCTCCTCTAGGAAATTAGTCCAAATCATTTATTTTTATTATACATTTGCTATTTATGGTGTTTAGATTAGAGTTATATTTTCTTTTTCGTAATTGTTTAAGGTGTTATTTGCTTATTGTCATTTGTAAAGTTTATATAGGCCAAATTTTTACTCAATCGGGGTTAATTAAGAAATGAAAACTTTTCTGAGATCTCCAATGTGAGTTTTGGGTGTGAAACCCTAATTAAGAATGGAGGTGTGAAATCCTATTCTTTTTTTTCTCTTTCTTTTACCATCATCATTCCTAGAATCTTAACGATCCATTTGTTTCACATCATTTTTGGTATCAGAGCAATGGTTTTTTAGGATTCAAATTTTCTCCGGATTATATTTTCTGTCTCCATCGCCCATTAATTTTCCCGTGATATCCATCTTTCCCAAACTTTATCACCAATTCCACCGTGTATAAATGGCCCGCCTTTCAAGTTCTATGTCGCTCTATACTTGTCTTTCATTCAACATTTGCATCACGAATGTCAAATCATTATCACATGAGAAGATCGCTGTTATAAAGGAATGAGAAGAATCAGTCATCATTCCGGAATTGTGAAACAAGATCCAACCAAATGTGGAGTGTTCATGCATCATCCAATTGTCCATCATGACCTAAATCAACCTTTTTATTTGCCATAGAATCCCAACAAATTTGTTCTTTCCCTAAACTTCCTACCAAATTTTCTTTTTCTTCTCAACATCCCAACAAATCCCACCTTTCCTAAACCTCTACCAAACTGCATTTTTTTTCTCTTCTCCTTCCAATATTCCTAATTTTCAAATTTTCCATTTTTGGCTCTAATTTTTGTTAGGATTCCAACAAATTCTTTCTTTCCCTAAACTTCCAATCAAATTTCCTTTTTATTCTCAACATCCCAACAAATCCCACATTTCCTAAACCTCTACCAAACTGCCTTGTTTTTCCTCTCCCTCTAATATTCCCAATTTTCGAAGTTTCTTTTTTTTGGCTCTAATTTCTGTTAGGATCCCAACAAATTCCTTCTTTCCCTAAACTTCCTACAAAATTTCCTTTTTCTTCTCAACATCCCAACAAATCTCATCTTTTCTAAACTTCTACCAAACTGTCTTTTTTATTCCTTCTCCCTCCAATATTCCCAATTTTCAAAATTTCTATTTTTGGCTCTTAATTTTTGTTAGAATCCCAACAGATTCCTTCTTTCCCTAAACTTCCTACCAAATTTCTTTTTCTTCTCAACATCCCAACAAATCCCACCTTTCCTAAACCTCTACCAAACTGCCTTTTTTTTTTCTTCTTCTCCCTCTAATGTTCCCAATTTTCAAAATTTTCCCTCCCCAAATTGAAACCAACCCATTGAAATCAGCTCCAAGCCCAAACTCATTAGCCACCCAACCCAAACTCACTCACACCTATTAACCCAAATACTTCCAACCCAACCCAACCCCATTAAACTCAAAACCCATTAATCCAAAACTCAAAAACCTATTAATCTAAACCCTCAACCTATTAGTCATCATCATCTCAACCCATTAGCCATCTTCATCCCCAACCTCCCCTCACCTCACATCGAGCCCTAGCCTAATTCCCCGTCACTACTGCCCCGACACCGTCAAGTCCTTGACGATGCCGTGTCCCCAACTCTACCCTGCCTTGATGATGCCGCCCCGACACTGTCGCTCCACCCAACAACGCCACCTCGACACCATTGCTCCACCCGACGACGCTGCCTTGACCTGTTTGCTCCACTCGACGATGGCAACGCCGCATCGACACCTTCCATCAACGATGCCGTTACCAGGGCTTCTCAGCAGCGACACCCTCCTCTGCCGCCCATGACCTCATTCTTCACCGACGACACCGTCCCTCTTGACGCCTGCACCCATCGCTCTCCACCAACACCGATATTGCCAACCCTCCTCTTCGCCATCGCTAACACCATCTGAACTTCGTTGTCTACCATCGCTTGCTTGCAGCCGCCAACCCATATCCTTTGTTGTCGCGTTCCCATTGACTTCTTCTCTCGGTCCCCATGATTGGTGTCATTTCTGAAAACTAAGGACAAGCCTTCACATCATTTGAGTGTGAAACCCTAGTTTGACGATGAAGGTGTGAAACTTATCCTTAACCATAATGATACTAGGTTTGACTGAGAACGGCAAGAGCCCGACAGACTAGAGAAGTACGAGAAAAGTTTCAGTCCACTACTCGAAGTCACTAAGAATAAGTCTTATCATTAGAAAAACTTGGGTGTGAAACTCTTGCTTGAGGGTGGAGGTGTGAAAGCTATCCCTGAATCTGATAATATTTGGCTTAATCAAAATGACTTGGGGTGCCAGAAAACTGTGAGACTAGAACAACCTAAATGCTGCAAAAAACATACTCGACAGAGTCGAGTACTCTCCCACTCGGGGAGTATGAAACGACCATCAATGATATATTACACAAGCGCGTGTATTAATGCAGTTCCTCCTTTAGGAAATTAGTTTAAGTCAATTATTTTTATTATACATTTGCTATTTATGGTATTTAGGATTATATTTGCTTTTTCGCAATTGTTTAGGGTGTTATTTGTTTATTGTCATTTGTAAGGTCTATATATAGGCCAACTTTTTACTCAATTGGAGTTAATGAAGAAATAAATTCTTTTTTGAGATCTCCAATGTGAGTTTTGGGTGTGAAACCTTAATTAAGAATGGAGGTGTGAAACCCGGTTTTTTTTTCTCTTTCTTTCACTATCATCATTCCTAGAATTCTAACAATCCATTTGTTTCACATCATTTTTGGTATTAGAGCAATGGTTTTTTAGGATTCAAATTTTCTCCAAATCATATATTCTGTCTCCATCGCCCATTAATTTTCCCGTGCTATCCATCTTCCCTAACCTTTATCACCAATTTCACCGTGTATAGATGACCTGCATTCCAAGTTCTATGTCGCTCTATACTTGTCCTTCACTCGACACTTGCATCACGAATGTCAAATCATTATCGCATGAGAAGATCGCTGTTGGAGAGGAATGAGAAGAATCAGTTATCATTCCGGAATTGCGAAGCAAGATCCAACCAAATGTGGAGTGTTTATGCATCATCCAATAGTCCATCATCACCTAAATCAACCTTTTTTTTGCCATAGAATCTCAACAAATTCCTTCTTTTCCTAAACTTCCTATCAAATTTTCTTTTTCTTCTCAACATCCCAACAAATCCCACATTTCCTAAACTTCTACCAAACTGCCTTTTTTTTTTCTTCTCCCTCCAATATTCCCAATTTTCAAAATTTCTATTTTTGGCTCTAATTTTTGTTAGGATTCCAACAAATTACTTCTTTCCCTAAATTTCCTACAAAATTTCCTTTTTCTTCTCAACATCCCAACAAATTCCACCATTCCTAAACCTCTACTAAACTGCCTTTCTTTTTCTTCTCTCTCTAATACTCCTAATTTTTGAAATTTCTATTTTTGGCTCTTAATTTTTGTTAAAATCCCAACAAATTCCTTCTTTTCCTAAACTTCCTACCAAATTTCCTTTTTCTTCTCAACATCCCAAAAAATCCCACCTTTCCTAAACCTCTACCAAACTGCCTTCTTTTTTTCCTTCTCTCTCTAATGTTCCCAATTTTTGAAATTTTTCCTCCCCAAATTGAAACCAACCTATTGAAATCAGCTCCAAGCCCAAACTCATTAGCCACCCAACCCAAACTCACTCACACCTATTAACCCAAATACTTCCAACCCAACCCAACCCCATTTAACCCAAAACCCATTAATCCAAAACTCAAAAACCTATTAATCTAAACCCTCAACCTGTTAGTCATCATTATCTCAACCCATTAGCCATCTTCATCCCCAACCTCCCCTCACCTCACACCGAGCCCTAGCCCAATTCTCTGTCACTCCTATCTTGACACCGTCAAGTCCCTGATGATGCCGCCTCCCCAACTCTGCCCCGCCCTGATGATGCCGCCCTGACACTGTTGCTCCACGCAACGACGCCACCTTAAGGCCATTGCTCCACCCGACGACGCTGCCTTGACCTGTTTGCTCCACTTGACGATGGCAACGCCGCATCGACACCTTCCATCAATGATGCCGTTACCAGGGCTTCTCAGCAGCGACACCCTCCTCTACCGCCAATGACCTCATTCTTCACCGACGACACCGTCCCTCTTGACGCATGCACCCATCGCTCTCCACCGACACCGATATTGCCAACCCTACTCTTTGCCATCGCTAACACCATTTGGACTTCGTTGTCTACCGTCGCTTGCTTAAAACCGCCAACCCATATCCTTTGCTTTCACGTTCCCATTGACTTCTTCTCTTGGTCCCCATGATTGGTGTCATTTTTGAAAACTGAGGACAAGCCTTCACATCATTTGAGTGTGAAACCCTAGCTTGAGGGTGAAGGTGTGAAACCTATCCTTAAGCATAATGATACTAGGTTTGACTGAGAATGGCAAGAGCCCGACAGACTAGAGAAGTATGAGAAAAGTCTCAGTCAACTACTCGAAGTCACTAAGAATAAGTCTTATCATTAGAAAAACTTGGGTGTGAAGCCCTTACTTGAGGGTGGAGGTGTGAAATCTATCCCTAAATCTGATGATATTTGACTTAATCGAAATGACTTGGGGTGCCAGAAAACTGTGAGACTAAAGCAACATGAATGCTACAAGGAACATACTCGACAGAGTCGAATACTCTCCCACTCGGGGAGTATGATGCAAACATCAATAACATATTACACAAGTGCATGTATTAGTGCAATTCCTCCTTTAGGAAATTAGTTTAAGTCAATTATTTTTATTATGCATTTGCTATTTATGGTGTTTAGGATTATATTTGTTTTTTCACAATTGTTTAGGGTGTTATTTGTTTATTGTCATTTGTAAGGTCTATATATAAGCCAACTTTTTACTCAATCGAAGTTAATGAAGAAATGAAATTTCTTTTGAGATCTCCAATGTGAGTTTTGGGTGTGAAACCTTAATTAAGAATGGAGGTGTGAAACCCCATTCTTTTTTTTCTCTCTCTTTCACCATCATCGTTCCTAGAATCCTAACGATCCATTTGTTTTATATCATTTTTGGTATCAGAGCAATGGCTTTTTGGGATTCAAATTTTCTCCAAACCATATTTTCTGTCTCCATCGCCCATTATGTGCTACCCATCTTCCCCAACCTTTATCACCAATTCCACCGTGTATAGATGGCCCGCTTTCCAAGTTCTATGTCGCTCTATACTTGTCCTTCATTCGACACTTGCATCACGAATGGCAAATCATTATCTCATGATAAGATCGTTGTTGTAGAGGAACGAGAAGAATCAATCATCATTCCGAAATTGCGAAGCAATATCCAACCAAATGTGGAATATTCGTGCATCATCCAATAGTCCATCATCACCTAAATCAACAATTTTCTTTGCCATAGAATCCCAACAAATTTCTTCTTTTCCTAAACTTTCTACTAAATTTTTTTTTTTCTTCTCAACATCCCAACAAATCCCACATTTTCTAAACCTCTACCAAACTGTCTTTTTTTTTCTTCTTCTCCATCCAATATTCCCAATTTTTGAAATTTTGAAATTTGAAAATTTTGAAATTTTGAATTTCAAATTCTAATTGCTTATCCTTTCCTTGAGATTTCAACAAATCTTTTTTTTTCCTTAACGCTCTCAAGAAATCTTTTTTTTCCTTAACCCTCTGAACAAATCTTTTTTTTCCTTAACCCTTTGAACAAATCTTTTTTTTTTCCTTAACCCTCTCAACAAATCCTAACTATCTAAAAACTACTCAAGCTTATCCCAAAATTCGAATTTTAAAATTTCCCCCCAAAATATCAAAATTCTCTTTCTTTTCTTCCTTACCGTATCTACCAAAATTTCGAATTTTAATTTCTTCCCAAAATACCAAAATTCTCTCACCTTTTCCAACCTATTAAACTCAAACCCACCTAAACCCAAACGAATTCAGCTTACCAATTTAACCCTATCCAAATCTATTAGCACCTTACACAATCCAACCCATTAGCTTTAACCCCAACCCCGTTCCCACCTTAGCCTTATCTACCACCTTAATTGCAATCTTATTCCTTCCTTCACCGGACTCCTCATAGCCAGCAACTTCTCCACGACGTTGTCGTTGCTAGTAGTGCTCTCCATTGATGTCGTCATCGCTAGTGTCGCTCTCCACCAACGTCAACATTGCCAACCCTGCTCTTCGCCATCGCTAAAGCCATCTTCTCTAAGCTCCACCGCCTACTATTGCTTACTTGCAGCCGCCAACCCATATCCTTTGTTGTTGCGTCCCCATCGACTTCTTCTCTCGTCCACATGATCAGTGTCATTTTTGAAACTAAGGACAAGCCTTGACATCATGAAGATTTGGGTGTGAAACCCTAGTTTGAAGGTGAAGGTGTGAAACCAATCCCTAAGCATGATGATACTTGGTTTGACTGAGAACGGTAAGAGCCTGATAGACTAGAGAAGTATGAGAAAAGTCTCAGTCCACTGCTCGAAATCACTAAGGATAAGTCTTATCATTAGAAAAACTTGGGTGTGAAACCCTTGCTTGATGGTGGAGGTATGAAACCTATCTTGAATCTGATGATATTTGGTTTAATCGAAGTGACTTGAGGTGTCAAGAAACTGAGAGACTGAAACAACCTGAATGCTATAAGGGACATACTCGATAGAGTCGAGTTCTCTCCCACTCAGGGAGTATGATGCGGACATCAATGAAATATTACATAGGCTCAGTGCAATTCCTCCTTCAAGAAATTAGTTTAAGTCAATTATTTTTATTATACATTTGCTATTTATGGTGCTTAGGATTATATTTACTTTTTCACAATTGTTTAAGGTGTTATTTGCTTATTGTCATTTGTAAGGTCTATATATAGGCCAACTTTTTACTTAATCGGAGTTAATGAAGAAATGAAATTTTTTTTTTAGATCTCCAATGTGAGTTTTGGGTGTGAAACCTTAATTAAGAATGGAGGTGTGAAACCCCGTTCTTTTTTTTCTCTTTCTTTCACCATCATCGTTCCTAGAATCTTAACGATCCATTTGTTTCACATCAAAATTCTAATCTCATTACAAATCTAAAGAGCTGAAGATAGAAAAATCTATTTCCAGAATTTAGTGAAGAGAGTTTGATTTTATATCATTGTCCTCTTTCATATTAATTCCTATAATTATTTTTTCTTAGAATAATTTTCTTGTACTTATTACATCCTTTGGTGATGTATTTTGAATTATTTTTGAATTTAGTGTCATCATAAGTTCACCGATTTTGCGCTGCTAAATTACAACATCTTGTTTTCTTGTTTGATACAGAAGATCTTTAGATTAAATTGTAACTATTTTTTTTTTCTCTAGGTTCAAAGACTATAAGTTGGCAAGACTGGATGACTACCGAGGCGTATAATTTTAATGGTTATAATTACAAATTATAGAGCAAGCATGAGAGAAAATTGGAAAGCTTCTTGTTTTATGATTTTGTCTACGTACAAACTATAATTATTTTGATGTAACTATAACTTGGATGCATGCTATATTCTACATGTATGGATGATTCACGGATAACTACAACTTAAATATTACAAACTTTTGTTATCAATCATGCAATTAAATTTCTATTTGTATCATTGTAGAGTTATTATTACTGTTTGTATTGAGCTTTTTGTGTATATTTAACTATGAACAAATAGATTATAAAGTTCATTACTATTTGTAAATTATTGAATTATAAAAACCATGAAATATTATAAATTAAAATGCTTATTTCCTGGCATTTATAAGTGCCAGGAAAGATTTCATAGTCTCAGCATTAATACATGCCGCTAATACAATAGTTCGCAGCATTTATTAATGCTTTGGAAAGTACAACGAAAATGTTATTCAGCGGCATTTATAAGTGTCAAAAAAGATTTTATACTCTTTATTTATTTATTGTATTGTGTCCTAACCATGTCCTGCCTTATTTTATTTTTCCATAATTTGTCATATAGCTATATTCAACATCATGTTATATTTGTCTCCTTTGTCTATGTTCGTACTTCATAGCTTAGTTAACCTGTGATCATGGATGTACGTTTTTAGTTGAAGTGTTTTCTTTTTAAATCTTTACATCTTGTTGTCACTTTTTTCTTCTCAATGGTTTTGCGAGATTAATGACACATGGCCTAGCTAGTAGAATGCTTCCAATGATTGATATCCAAATTTTAAAACTAATCCTCTACTAAAAGATGAGCACTTATATCATGTGCATAAAAATCTTCCCAACGACCTTAAGTATTTTCCAAACAAATAATAGTAACAAAAACACAAGAGTTGAATATAATTAATAAGAGAGAAGTTACACCCTTATTTGCTGCACCCACTCCACATGAATGCATTTAGGACCTCATCCTGTTAATCTGGTTCAGTGCTGGCTGCAAGATATTGTACAATACCCAAGCAATGGCCGGCGCAACGACGAACAACAACAGCAGCCCACGGCTATCGCTGGACGCCTCTGCGGCGATCGTGGCAATCTCCCCAGCAGACGCACTCGGCGTCGACAAGAACCCAGCAGCCGCCAGCCCGCCGCCGATGCCTAGGCCGACGACGATCCCTTTTTCACTCCTCATACGGTTAACTTGGTTGAGAGCTGGCTGCAGGATGTTGTAGAGGACCCACGCGATGGCCGGGACGATCGGGAGGAGGAGTGCGATGCCGCGGTTGTCGCCCTCCGCTATGTCGGCAATCTGCTGCGCCGCTAAGGCGGCGTCGGTGTAGCTCAACGTGGAGAAGATCGCACCCGCAACGGCGGTGGCGGTGAGGGACGGTGAGGTGGTGAGGCCTTTGGGGAGGTTCTGGAGGGAGAGGAGGGAGACGGGTCTGATAGGAATGGGCTTGGGGGAAGGGTTGGGGGAGTTAAGGCTCAAGGTCTTTGGTTTGAGCATGGCCATTGTAGCTATGGTTGCCATGGGTGCAGTGTACAAACTATTGTAAGTAACCAAAGGTGAGGTCTTTGAGACTTGGGGGAGGTGGAGTGTGGTGGTTGGACGTGGTTGGGCTCTCTTTGTGGCTTTTGATTTCTGTGTGAAATTTTAGGGAGAGGAGAGGTGAAGGTGTGGTTTAGAATCTAACCTTATCTCAGGCAATGGCAATTGGGTAGGAACGTGTGTACCAGATTTGCCATCTTATCCGGTGGGGTGCCAAGAGAATGTTCTGAGCCTCATGTTCGTGGGGTCCTCTTGTGCTTGTTATCACATTTGCGATTTTGATCTTAGTGATATTATTGCAACAACCAAATCAACGTGAATTTAGAATATTCTAGGCTATGTACAATATGCAACCAACATTGATGTCCATCGGATCTATGGCATGATCACTGGTGATATAATTGTCTAATGAACAATTACGAAGATTACGAGTTAGGAGATGAATTAATATTGGCAATCAACACAATCCAGTCTCGGGATCCAGTTCCCAATACCTTGAAAAGGAGTTAGGTAAAGGTTTAGCTGCAAAATAGCAGCAGTGCCAGCCCAGCCTGTTCAGCTGTGTGACAGTTCTCAAGTCATTAACCATTTCACACATTTGTTTGGAAATCAGACGTATCGCATCCCAAAGCAAGGCAATCCATAATCAGCTATGTTGCACTTTTGCATTGACAACCAAGAAACAAAAGAACCTACAATTTATTTAGTAGATTCATTGTATTTTACAAGAGTATGATACATATAGACATTAGTGGTTCATTTAAACTTTACAATATATTCAGACTCGATGTCATGCAATTAAGAACAAAAATAACTATTTGCTGATTCAATTGACCATTTCTAATCAAGAAAATATGAGCAGCTTCCCCAATCATCATGCCTTAAGCAGCCGTAACAATGTTGCAGCTTCCTAGATCATCCATCATTTTCAATCTATTCAAGTTGTCAAAAGAATAGTTTGCAATATCTCTTATAACCTAATCAAATCAGTACTACTGATAGTTATTCCAGCCTCCCCAGTGGAAGTAACCTTTTTATCCTAGAGGGCTCAGAGTTATGCAATGCAGGTTCTGTACTTAACACAAAGGTACCTGAGTTAAAGCAGAAGGATTTGTCAGTAGATCTGAACAGTGGACTCTTAACAGGTTCAATGCATTCAAAGCAGAAAGATATGCTGCTTCTGGCTTAGTATTTAGATGATCGTGATCATAACTGTCCATGGATACCAATGTTATGTGGGAATAATTCCTTTACATTGTTCCAGTAGTCCTTGACATCGCCACTGCTTTCATCATGTTAGATTTGGCAGCATCAAGCAATGGATCAGACTGTAAAGCCTTCTCAAAGCAGCTCCCAGCTTCCTCCCATCGACCTTCAGCAACAAAAACAAGACCTAGGTTGTTATTTGCTGGCGCATATCCCGGACAGAGTTCTAGAGACTTTGAAAGTACTGTTTTTGCATGTTCATACTGCCTCTGTTGACGGTAAAGATTTCCGAGGTTAGAAAGGATAGCATGTGCCTGTTGTGCTGTAGACAATGAAAGAGCTCGCTTGTACACTGTCTCAGCCAAAGATGGTTCATCAGACAGTTGCAATGCAATACCTACAGCCAAGAGAAATTGTAGCCTTAGAAATGCAGCACAGTGGAACACTTGAATCTATTTGCTAGCAAATTCCAAGAAGAATATGAGAGATTGTTTGAACACTGTTAAAGACTCATAATATGATGCTACTATGTTATACACTGTTTTCTTCACCAAAAGAATCTTGGTATAATAAATTTTACAACAGTATCTAGGGATCAAAGATCCTAATATAGGCTTTAAAACATATGTTTAACACAAAAAATGTATAAAAGCATATTTAAAGGCATGCCAATGCACCAATGGCACACTGGGGTGTGCCAAGTGTCGGCATGGTATGTACCACAGGCATGGCAATCTTTACAAAGAGACTTTTAATATTCAATCAGTGGAACAGGGTAACGTCCTAACAAGATTGTCAACTAACATGGCAAAGAGATGCTTCACAAAACATGAACTAGGCCAAGGCAAGTCAAGACCTTGCAATATTGGGTTCCACATGCAACAAAATGCCCTTCTACAGAATTCTTTTCACCAGGGATACTACTAAGAATATTAAGGACTGAGCATTTGCACTTGGTTGAAGCACAATGATGGGACAATTACATCAAAGAATATATGACATCAAACATGATTTGCAATCCTGGAGGAAAGCAAAAATGCTTTGGAGTTCTATCTAAGCATCTGAATAATTCAGTCAACAATTGTACTGACTGGAATTTGATTAATTTTGCCAAGAAACATTTAAGTTGAAATCTGACTTAAATATGTTTTTAAACACATAAATTTGGAACTGGAAGATTTAGCTCACAGTAAAAAATATTTACATTGTTGGAGCCATTCATTTCATGTGCATTTAGTGATAGCCAGAACTCAAGACCTCACATGTCCAGAATTTTCATTTTCTAGGCATTTTGACATATCATATATATTATATATATAGATCTGTGTTATGCATATTATGTTCGTATAAATAGACTTGTTACTATTATGCATCAAATTTTTGTGAACTGCACCATGAGGTTTTACCCGAATGGAAAGAAATTTTTTCCATATATATTTTGAAATTATACAAAGTTAGGTTATGTAAAGAACATAATTATTTCACTTTTGAGGAACAGTTCAAAGTAAGATGTGAGGTGCCACTGGACAGATAAGAATGGTAAAGTTCCATCTTAGAAAACTTATTCAAATGATGAGTAAAAAAACTCATTCTGCAATAATAAAAATGATCGTCAATTAATTCAGGATGGCTGCAAGGACTTTACTGCAGTACATCAGCCTCATCCTAACTGGCTACAGTAATCACTTCACACGGTGATGTGAGTATCCAGATATTAACATGTATTATTCAGCCTATAAGTTACTGACATCTTACTTTCTCTAAACCCAATTATTAATCAACAATCAACAATTAACAAGCATCAAGTTTATAAACAAATTCTAGTACTTCCTCAGTACAGTTCTTTGTATGTCACATGTACTAAAACAAATTATAAGGGATTGTCAGCCTCCCAATTCTCTCTCTCCGCCTACTTGTTTGATAAACAATCCACAGGCATTAAGGTAACAAAATTTGAGCGAATATTATGTGCCACTGACTTTGTTTACTTTCCACTGAGAAGATTATTATTATGGGCAGGTGATAGAAATTATTACCAAGATTGGACCAAGCATAACGGCAATCCATGCTACGGGCTACTGCAGCCTTCAAGAACTTAACTGAAGTACTAAATTGCATGGTACAAAGGTTGTGTAGACCAAGTTGATGCCATTGCACAGCATCATCTGGATCCTCCTCGATTGCCTGATAAAGGCCAACCATAGCATATTAATTAAATGAAGTCGTTGCAAAATAACTAGTACATCACAAAGAAGCACATAATTTGGCTCAAATAGATTAGTGGGGAGTGAAGTCATCCTCCTATAAGAAATATGAAACTTTAAACCATTAGTCCAAAAGATAAAGTAAAGAAGGAAAGAGATATGCAATCCATGTAAAATTTTCTAGAATACAGAATGCCATGTTAAGGCAAGTCAAAGAGGAATTTGAATCGATATTTAGGACTTAAAACTGCAAGACCAGCCATCTTACCAATACTCGGAGTAAATGATAACTAACAAAGACTGGGCAGTACTGACTTGCAGTGTACATGTCTAGACTAGTTAATGTGTTAATTTTATTTCCTTATTCTGTAAATTTATATTTGTTGCAATTTGAAAGTGTCAAGCAGTCTAGTTTAATTATTCAAAAGAGTACTTGCCTCTACTATATCAAAAATGCACTGAAGAAGATCTGAATATAGAAGTTCTCAGAAATAAATAACTGAAAAAGGCAATCTTGGTTCATGAGATTCCCATCAACATGCATCTGTGAAGAGCAACAGGTACAGCTTACTCCATTATCTGAGAAGCTGCTTCCATGATGGCTGAAAGGGACTACAACTCTACAAGTTGGGGGCAAGAAGTGATGCCAAGTATAGGTGATGCTAAGTGCTCCAAAATAGGTATTCCAATGAGGAAAAGCATATTGAAATATCCACAGATATAAAGGAAGAACTAATGTGGAGCCCTGAGTGCTTCAAGTAGGAGGTATAATATTGTATTTATAAGCCAGAAGAATTCAATCAGCTCTTTCGGCTGATTTTGAACGATTAAGGAAAATGCAATGTATTATTGGTAATCACTCAATGAGTCTGATGTAAGCTTATTATATTTGTAGAGCAATACAGAAGCTACTCTTGAGATTGCAAAACCCAAGACATGAACAAATTATGCCATGGTATTCTTGACAAGACAGATACATTACGCACTCCTTTAGAAGGTTCATCATGATAATCCAAATTCCCTAAAATTGGTGTTCCAATAAGGATTTAGACGAAATAAAGGACCATGACCAAAGCTTAGTTATATTCTCTCATTTTAAATTAGTAAAAGTTGATGAATCATGGTACACTGACTGCATAACCTTATAACAAGCAGATGACATGCTATACATGAAGACAAACATGTCTCAAAATGCATATTAAGTTATTAACAGCAAAGTCTCTAATTAGTAGATATATTCTCATTTTAAATTTGTAAAAGTTGATAAATCATGGTATACTGACTGCATAACCTTATAACAAGCAGATGACATGCTATACATGACGACATACATGTCTCAAAATGCATATTAAAATATTAACAGCAAAGTCTCTAATTAGTAGATATACGTATGAAAAACTGCTACTAAAATACTAGACTTCAAAAATGGCAGGTCATCCTGATCCCCTCACTGCTAGGAGACAAATATGTCTTGCTTTCGCAAATGAAAAGATGGTCTCAATTTTTAAAATAAAAATTTACACCAAAGAGAAGATGCAAGATACATTCTAAAGAACATAAGAAACAAATGGAAGAATTTCAGTATCAATTTTCAATGAAGATCCACATAAGCATCACCTGCTTTAATGTAAAAAGAGCCCGCTCTTCTGCCTCATCTAAATCCATCTGTTCAGCTTCAAAAGCAGCTGTAATTTCATGTTGCGCCTTGTGAGCCATCGCCAACCCTGCCCATGCAATTGGAAGATCAATTGTTGCAGGATCTCCTTCCTTAAGAATTGTGGCCATTTCATTTGATGCCCAAAGGAGCTGTTCCGTGGAAAGCTGTGACCTTTCAGCATCTTTGATTCGATGAACTGCTACTGCATACCGAGCAGACATTTGATTAGGCTCCAATTTGATTGCCTGTATAATGGTGGAAAGACATAGGAAAATGCTCAGACTAAATGATGGTTATCAAGTTACATATGAATTAAGGTGCATTTGTAGATCCCTGACGATTCAAACACCAAAGCAAATTATTTTCTTACATAAAAAGAAAAACCAAGAAAAAGTGCTGTTACCAAAGCAAATTTTGTTCTTACATACAAAGATAAACCAAGAAAAAGTGTTGTTACCAAAGCGATTTATTTTTCTTACATAAAATGATAAACCAAGAAAATATGATGTTAAATTAGTAACATCTTTACAGCAAGTCGAATGTTAGTGTTTGCAAGGAAAACCAGTTGTCATTTACATGACTGCAAATCCTTAAGCTATTTAGTGCTTTTTATTAAGGCTTTCCTTAGAGAAGATCAGTCATCACTCTGATGATCTCAATAAAAGATGCAACTATCCATTTTGGTAGTGCATTCTTCAGGTTAAGCTGTCTCCAAATCTATATAAAGTCATGGCACCATCAAAAGATGGTAAAATGTTTTTTCTTCTATAATGGATCTTTATCCGATAAATTCATCAGTAGCCATACTATGGGAAAAAAAAGTAAATCCAAACAGGCACTACACAAGTCAAATGAAGTGTTAGGACCAGAAAAAATAAATAAATAAATAAATAAATAAATAAAATAAAATAAAATAAAATAAAATAAAATATTTGGGTTGAGAGAGGAAGGTGCACGTGCTCTGCACGTGCAGCCCCTCCCCTCTCCCTCTCCGGTACGCAGCGGGAGAGAAGGGATTTCACCTAATCCGAATCAGATTAGATTTAATCCTTTTCTAATCTATAAATTAAAAACCCTAATCTCTGTTTAACCATCTTAGATTTTTTTTTTCTCTCTCTCTCTCTCTCTTCTTCCTCCCTTCTTTCGCTTCTTCCTCACCGTCGGAGTTGTCGCCGTGGAATCGGCCAGCCGGAGCGTCGCCGGAGCCAGCAGAGACCACCACACGACTCCCCCGTGGTGATTTTTAGTACGTGGGCTAGAGATTTGAGATTTTGGTTATCTTGCCTAGACTAAGGTGAGTGGGTTCACTCACGTGTTTATTTTATTGAATTTCGTATTGTTGTCAGACCATGTAAATTTTCTATACGCAAATTATTTATTTCACTCTCATGTGTAAAAATTAAATTATTGCAATTTCTGTGTGCAAGTCTATTTATTTCATCCGTACGTGCGAAAATTTAATTGTTTTATTTTCTGTGTGCATTTTATTATTATATTTCAGTGCATCACTATACTTCGTGCTAATATTAAAATTTGTGAAAAGAAAAAATGAGATTAGTATTAATATGACTTAGAGAACAGTCCCGGTATAAATCGTTGCGATTTTCCGTGGTGACTCAAGTCTATCTGGAAGTCCAGAGGAAAGTCCTAAGTTAGATCACTGTGGTGACTTTCTTAGGTGACTCTGGCGGGGTTAGGGAACAGTCCTAGGAAAAATGAGAAAAACTTCCTAGGTGACTCTAACTTCTCTCAACGGTTAGAGGAAAAGACAGAGTGTGTTGATCACAGGGTGATACCCTCTGATGACCCTAACCGGATCAGCTATGAAGAAAAGTCCCGAGCGTCATCTCGAGGTGACTTCTAGTTGATGTGGATCCACAGGGTTTAGACCCATTGAGACATATGACAGTATAAATATCAAAAAGATGTAATATGTTGGAAAACGTGCAAGGTTACAAGTTATGACATTTCTCTATTGTTACCATTGTTATTATGTAGAGAGCATGCCTATTGCATACTATCATGGATATTGTTGCTTTTAGTTAATTTATTCAGCATTAATATGTTTTAAAAATTTATTTGGTTCGAGTGGATTCCACTCACTGAGCTATAGTTGTTAGCTCACGAGTTCTATTGTTTTTTTTGTATTTGTTTATTTATTTCAGGTAATAGTCAGCGGGGCGACTGAGCGTGATGTACCCGGATTCCACCTCCACTTAGGATTCACCTATTTACCTTTCCGCTCTTTTAGATTTTGTGCTTTAGATTAGAAGGTTTTATTTTATTTTATTTTATTTTATTTTATTTTATTTTAGTTTAGAGACTCATAAACATTAACATTGTTTATTTTATTTCAATTGCATTTAGTAATAAAATTTTAATAAAGCACATTCTCATTTTATTTATTTATCTTGTCATCGTATACGTAGAGAGTATTATTAAGGCTTCGTGCATCTCAAGCATATTGAGATGCATGGCCGGTCATGATTCCTATTTTGGGTAGTGACATGAAGCATGTAAGAACTTGCAAGAATAATACATCTTAATATCTTTGGGTGGAGCATGGGCTAAGTTTAGGATTCTATATATGGCAGGCCGGCAGCCCAACTGGAAAGCACACAATATGTTTTAT
This sequence comes from Typha angustifolia, assembly GCF_048772165.1. NCBI lineage: Eukaryota > Viridiplantae > Streptophyta > Magnoliopsida > Poales > Typhaceae > Typha > Typha angustifolia. Next base: position 6,015,870 of record NC_133248.1, read on the forward strand.
ATTCAAATTGAGAAATTTTCCTTAGCTTATCTACTTGAATATATAAGAAATTCATCATAAAAAATAGATTTAATGTTTGTTTGAGATATGCACAGAACAACTTCAACAATTTGACATGTTCTACTGTTCTTCAAATATAAACGTATTGGCAGAGTAGGTTGAAAGAATAGTCCACATTACAGGAAGGCAACTATCTATGTAAATATGCTAAAACATTATAAAATTACAATATCACATAACCTATCAGTTATATGTGAGCTCATAGTCTCATACACTGCAAGAATGTTTTAAAGTATATTCTCCAATTTGGTTTCTAACCTTTATAAAATTTCATACAATATAATTATTCTCCAAAGATTGCCATGTCAGTGGCACATATCATGCCGATACACTGTCAGCAGGTGGTGCCAATGGCACACTGGTATGCCTACTGGCACACTTCTCATATGAATTTTAGGGTCTTTATATAAGTTTTTATTTTGAAACCTTGAATATATATATTAAAGCCTGTATTAAAGTCTTTCATCCCTAGATAATGATTTAAATGATCTGTTTTGTTGAAGTCTTAAAAGATATGGCAATAGTCAAGGAGAAATATGATTCAACACATAAATGACCTATTTTATCAAATAACTTCTAATTACACTGAAATTATAGCAAAACGTTGTAAAATTTGGATCAAACTCATATAGATTATCTAGCATGTTCGTACACAATTTTGATCCAATTTAAATGAATTTGACATATTAATTTTTAAAATTTGAGACAGATTTAGGGTAAATTGGAATTTTTTTCCCCTTAGATTTCTTCATTTTAAAGAGTACTTTTTATAGATCTAAAATTACAATATGAGATCTATGTTGAAAGACTCTTACAAATGATGATATAGCAAAATTAAGATAGATCCATCATTTGTACACCCCAAATTAGTTTTTGAAGTGTAAAACAAAGGAAATACTTAAGAGAACAAAAGAAAATTTTACCTTTTGATAAGATTTGAAGAAAAAAAAAATCTTAAATCCCTCCTAGATCTCCTTTATTACTCCTCTCTTTCTCCTCTCTTTCTTCTTCTTCTCTAGTTGCTACTTTCTATTTGGGAAAATGGATTTGGATCTCTTTGACTTATCTTAATGTGCCACTCGTAGTAAAAGATGATGAGATAGAGAAAAGGAGAAGGAAGATGACAGACAAGGAATGCCATCATAAAATATTCAAAGTGCTGCCCTCTCATTACAAAATATAAACACAATAATTAAATGCCATGAGAATAAGACCAAACACGTGATACCATGTCCACATCAATAGGTTAAAGAAAAGTTTAAAAAATGCAATGTTATTCAGAAATTGATGGAGAAGCCAAATATTCCACTAATCAAAGACAAATCTATATCAAACGAAGGAAAAGGAACATTGACCAAATATATATTGTATGAGAGAATTGCCTTATCATCACAAAAACAGAACCATGACCAAGTGTCATGAGCATAGATTAAAGTATCGACCAATCCCAATTCATATCCGTAGAAATAGATCGTTTGATCCCCAATCCAAATCATCTAGAGCTGATAGAATGGCCCAGCCCACCCGTGCCCAATCCGAGCCCAAACTACCAATGGGCGGCACAAGCTAGCCCTTTGCTCGCTTGGCCCAGCCCGACCCGAAAGCCTGCCTAGTGCCCCCGCTCGTAAGCCCGCATATTGGCCCGCACGCAAGCCTGCCCATTCGGCCCAACCGTCAGCCCACACGTAGGCTCGATCATATAGCTACAATAAAAACCGTCTCTGTACCCTTTAAAAAAATTTTAAAACCCAACTCTCCTATCCACCCAGCCCGCTAGAGCTTTACAGTACTCTATATGGTTTAAAATTTTTTAGCATATTAATATATTTTCAAAAATAGGGAGGAACGGAACTATTTTAAAAAAATAAGCTAATGATAAAAAAAAATTCTAAAAATATCTAAAACAATTCTGAAAAAATAGCAATATAGGACCTACATTTTTTTTTATCATTTTACCCTTTTAACATAAATAAACTAGTTTAAAGGGGTAATTTGGTAAGTTTCAATTTTTCTCATGTTTATAAATAGATGATCAAATCTTTCTAAATTCATCACATATTCTCAAATTCTCTAATCTCTTAAATTCTCTCCATATTGAAGGTAATACGCCTTGGGTCCAACCAAGCCGTCTTGGATCTAGAGTCTATTTCCTATTCTTTTATGCTTTTGCTTATTTGCACTTTAGCTATTGTATTTCTTTTATTTGCTCATGTTGCATGTGTGATGTCAGTTGGGTTAGCCAAGTCGACTAGACCGAGAGCCACCTATATATTCAGTGGGTAAGCCTTGGGTTGGATAGGCTATGAATGACTTTGCCGTAATCTAATCTCTTCTCTCTCCTCTCTCGTGCTCTCCTCACCGTGGCCCACGACATCCCAAGGTTGTCGTCCCCTACCTCCTCAAATCAAGCCTTCCCCCTCCTCTTAGGGCGGCTCCACCTTCTCTCCTCTCTATCTTTCTACAACTGATTCCTCACACCATTCCATCCGTCTAACCCTATCATCTTCCACCTTCATTGGAACACTTTCCACCGCCATTGTCGATATCCACCTGACCTAAATCTTTTCGTACTTGATACCGTATCATTTTATTATCAGAGTCACCTTTCCTTGACCAACTTCTGATCTTATGGCGACCACAAAAACCATGGCAGCACGACGAGGATTGGAGGAAAACCCCAACATTGGAGAGAGCTCGAGCAGCACTACAGCAATTTCACCTGAAACCGATCTCGTCGCCAAGCCCCCTTTGATCCAAACCCCCTCTTGAAGCTAAGATCAGCGCCCTAGTGGAACAAAAAGCCCTCGTGACTCAAATGATAATGGAGATGGTGAGGGAATCTCGTGAGTCAAGAGAGGAAGCTAGGGCGGCCAAGGAGGAGGCTAGAGCACCAAGAGAGATTGAGCATTTCCATGGCACACATACTGGATCTCCCTCCGCGGCAATGCCGACAACATCTCAACCTCCATTGCAGCAACCTCTGTGAAAACCAAAAAAAAAAAAGGGGTCGCCGTCGACCATGAGTTAGGAGTGTTGGTCGTCGACGACAGCCTTTCCTCCACCTCATGTGGTTGCCATGGCTGCGATCGTGGCCAGGAGCTTAGTGTGGCCGATGACTACCGACGGCGGCCTTTCCTCCGGACTCTCTCTTCTTCTTCTCTCTTTCTCTTCCTCACATTCAACCTTCTCGAGGATGAAGGGTGGGGTGGGCTCGAGATAGACCAAGCCAACCCCTTCCCTTTTATTTTGTTGCGGGTTCAAGTTGGATTTCAGATCAAAGACCCAACCCGAACCAATTAGCAAATGATGGGCTGCTGGCCAGTCCATTGCTAATTTAATTGTTGGCCTTGGCCCACGTGAGGATCGAAAAAAAAAGGATTGAGAGAGGAGGGTGCACGTGCAACCCCCTCCCCTCTCCCTCTCTGGCACGCGACGAGGTGCAGCGGAGATTTCGCTGAATCCGAATCAAATTATATTTGAATTTTTTTTAATCTATAAATTAAACCCTAATTTTCTCTCTGTCCTCAACCCCCCCAGCCTTTTCCCTTTTCTTCTTCTTTTCCTTCGTTTTCTTCTTTCTCACCGTCGGAGTCACGCCGTGGAATCAGCCTGCCAGAGTGCCACCGAAGCCATCAGAGACCACCACGTGACTCCTTGGTAAGCCCTCTCCCACCCCTCAATCTTAATTTCAATTTAATAGGTTAAAATAGAAATACCTAATTTGTGAGATTTTAGCTTCGTCGACGAGTCACGCCGGCCGACGGCTTCGGGTCGCTGCCTCTCCACTATTGGAAGCCTCTTGTCGTTGGTCTCGTGCTGAAGGTGTTCGCCTTTGGAGCCCTTGTGGCTCCAGTCGCCATCGATTATTGAGTCGATCGTCTACGGTGGGTTCTCCTCCACCTCGTGAGGACGATGACGTTGCGAGAGAGAGTCGAGAGGCTTGAGGTGTGATCGTTGAACCCGGCGGTCACTCTCTCCCTCAATTCTTCTCTTCCTCGCGTCGGTCGCGGGAAGGGAAGGATTTGGTTGGGCTCGGGTTTAACCCAAGCCAACCCTTTTCTTATGAATTTCGGGTTCGGGTTCGGGTTTGGATTTCAGATCCAAAGACCCGACCCAAACCACTTAAATAGGGTGGGCTGCGGGTTAGCCCGTAGCCTAATCCATTGTTTTTGGCCCAGCCCGATTAGTTTATTAGAGTGGACCGAGCCAGCAATAGCCCAGCCCAATCCAAAGGGTAATTTAACCTATTTTAGTTCTTTTTAGTTTTAAATTTTAGAAATATTAATATTATTTAAATTAAAATTTTTATTATTATTTATTATTAAATGTGGTGATTTTTAACACGTGAGGTAGAGATTTGAAATTTCAGTTGTCTTGCCTAAACTAAGGTGAGTGGATTCACTCACATATTTATTTTTATTATACTTCATATCTTTGTCAGACCATGTAATTTACTGTGTGCAAATAATTTATTTCATCCTTAAATACAAATTTAATTGTCACATTTTCTGTATGTATTTAATCATTACACTCAATGTATCGCCATACGTTGTGCAAATATTAAAATTTTAGTAAAAAAAAAATAAAACTAGTATTGGTACGACTTAGATAACAGTCCCGGTATAGATCGCTTGCGGCTTTCCGTGGTGACTCAAGTCGATCTAGAAGTCCAGGGAAAAGTCCTATATCATATCACTGCGGTGACTTTCTTAGGTGACTCTAACAGGATTAGAGAACAGTCCTAGGATGAATGAGAAATTTCCTAAGTGACTCTAACCTCTTAACAGTTAGTGAAAAAGACAGAATGTGTTGATCACATAGTGATACCATCTGATGACCCTAATCGGATCAGCTATAAGGAGAAGTCTCGAGCGTCATCTCGAGGTGACTTCTAGTTGACACGAATCCATAGGATATAGACCCATTAAGACAAATGACAGTATAAATACTGGAAAGATGTTAATATGTTGAAATTGTGCAAAGCTATAAGTTATGACTCTATTGTTATCATTGTTATTATTTAAGAGCATGCTTATTGCAAATTATTATATATATCGTTGATCTTAGGTTTTATTTAACACTATAAAATTTTAGAATTTATTTGGTTTTCGAGTTGATTCCACTCATTGAGCTATAGTTGTTGGCTCATGGATTTCTTTTTCTTTTTTTTTATTTAACTCAGGTAATAATCAGCGTGGCGACTGAGCGAGACGCACCCGGACCCTATCTCCACTTTCCTCTTTTGGATCTTCTTCGTTTATTCATTCTTGCCATTATACACTTAGGAAGTATTAGTAAGACTTCGTATATCTAAAGCATATTGAGGTGTATGGCCAGTCATGATTCCAATCTCGGGTCGTGACAGCCCAACCTATTAAATCGAAATCATGTGGGCTGCGAGCCAACCGCAGCCCAGCCCAATCTAATGGGAACCAACCTATTTTAGCTATTTAATTAGCTTTAAATTTTAGAAATCATGATATTAACTAAATTAAAATATGTTATTTTTTTATTATTAAATGTGGTGGTTTTTCTTAACCAATGAACTAGAGATTTTAGTTGTTTCAGCTAGACAAAAGTGAGTGGGTTCACTTACGTATTTATTTTATTTATTCATCTCGTATTTTGTGCTTTTTATTAGATCACGTATAATTTAGTGTGCAAATACATTATTGTATTTTTGTCAATTATTATGTTGTGTGTGCAAAATATAAGACCCACTACATTAATATACTTAGTACATATAATTATTTATATGATCGATAATATTAGTAGAAAAATATAATTGACACGTAGTAAGACTTTGAGAATAGACACAGGCTAGATATTCTTTGTGCATCTCCCTGTAGTAACTCAAGACTACCTTGAAGTCCAGAGGACAAACCTATTCCTGATTAGCATATGATTTGTTTAGGTGACTCTGGTATGACTAGTAAACAATCCAGGGAACAGACCTATACTTGATCAGCATATGATCCGTTTAGGTGACTCTGGCGCGCTTAGAGAACAATCCTACGCTAGATCAGAAATCTTCCTAACGTAACTCTAATTTTTCTCTATGGTTAGTGAAAAAAATAAGGTGAGTTTATCACATAATGACACCTTCTGGTAACCCTAACTAGATTAACTATAAGTAAAAGACTCGAGTGCATATCGAGGTGACTTGTAGTTGATATAAATCCTTAGGCACAGTCCCAAGTTGAAATATATGACATTATTATAAATATTGAAAGAAATTCGGCATATTGACGCGAACCATGTTATAAGATATGATTTACTCTGTTATTATTTGTACTGTTATTATTATTATTATCATAAGCAAGCTTAGTAAGATTCTCATTTTATATTATTGGACTTGTATTTATTTAAGTTATGTTATGGATTCGGATTTATTTAGCTTTTGAGTGATTTCACTTACTAAGCTATAGTTATTGACTCATGAGTTCCCTCTTCTTTTATGGGCTGACCCACGAGGCGACTGAGCGAAATACACCGGGATCCCCCCTCCATTTTGGATTTTACTATTTTATCCATTGGTCGAATTAGACATTTTATTCTAAACAATCTATTATTTTAATTTGATTGGTGACACATTATCGATGATATTAGTGTTTCTTTATTATTGGATAATGTTTATTGGAGTTAGCTATTCATAATTAAATTTTTGCTATTTTGGGACTTAGAAAAATATTAGTTACGACTTCGTGTATCTCAAGCGCATTAAGGTACATGGCCGGTCATGATTCCAATTTTTAGGTCGTGACAGCCTCGCCCTTTCCTCCCGCATGAACCACTGCTAGCAACCCTTAGGGTTGTTGGACCTGGTCCTACATGGGCCTGTTCACCCTACACCGGCACACCGAGGACGCCCTAATGGCGAACTGCCGATGGGTTTCGATCCTTGGCGTGACGCACATGAGTTCCAGCCACGACCAAAGGATGATCCACGTCAAAGGTAGTACCAACCGGTCCCCTCCCCCCTTCCACTTTGGCTAGGTAGTGGACATGATCTAGATCAAGAAAATGGTATACGTTATCTTGTCTTGCGCTTGGACGATCCTCGATCCAAGGGTGGAGATATAATTGATTGGATGTACCAAGTGGAGCAGCTCTACTAGTACCAAAGGACACCAGAGGAGAAAAAGGTGTTGCTTGCAAGCTTTCACTTGGAGTCAGCCCTTCATTGATTCCGATCAGCCAATGCGCAAGGAGAGCTTGATCGGTGGGAAGACTTGCACCAAACTCATGCGACAATTTGAGACCATGGCTTATGAGGACTTCATTACTCTTCTCCCCAAAATTAATGAAAAGACAACAGTGGAATATAGAGGAGTTCGAAAGGGTGAGCAGCCAATGCCATCCAAGGTGGTTCGATCAACAACTCCAAAGTACCTTCTTTTCTGAGTTACGGGCGGAGATACAAGCGGATGTACTGGCTCTATGGCCAAGGACCTTGAAAGAGGCAGTTGAGAACACGATGCTTATGGAGGAGAAGCATCGGGTGATGAATATTCATGATCGTCCAGCCTAGCCGCAAGGGATGGCCAACTTCCATTCAAACCGAGCCCAGCGATGAGAGCTACCGTTGTGTACTCGTGGACAATTACGGTCATTCCGACCTCAGGAACAGCACTCCAACCTTCTGATGATGTGAAGTTTTCTTAGAGGCTCCCTGGTCGAGCCTTGACCCCAACCCAAATAGCAAATTGGAATCAAAAAGGGCTTTGTTTTTGCTGCGATGAAAAATTTACTCAAGCATCGTTCCACCAAACCGATCAGGTCCGTTATATTGATTGATGGACTTGAGGAAGGGGACACTTCCTATGCTATTGAAGAGAATCTAGAGATTGAGAATATAGTAGAGGGTCCTGAGAAGGACAACGTGGAAGAGGTCATGGCTGAGATCTTGGTACATACCTCCTCAGGTACCATAACACCCAAAACCCTATGAGTTAGCGGTACAGTAAAGCGAACGGTAGTGCGCTGGTAGGGTCTACAGTACCAAAAGATAGGCTCTAATACTAATGATAAGGCTACGAAACTATTTCTTCAAGATCTAAATTTATTGCAGAAAGCAGTCCGCGCAACTGAAGAAAAATATTCACCAAATATTTTTCTGTAGTCAGAAAATTACGAAACTAAGTGTAATCGATCCGTAACTTCCTGATCTACATTTTTTGTATTTGTGCCCTTCACAGATTTGAACTACAACAGGGATGAAATTATGATTTAGTGCGGATGATAGTGGTGGTGACGGGTAGAGTGGATGTTAGGGTTATGGATGATAATAGAAATGAAGGTGGGCTCGACAAATAGATTAGAAATTAGAAGAGACCTTGCCAATAGTAGAGGTGGTAGGTTGGTGAAGAGGGTGGGAGATTAGAGTAAAGAGAATAGAGAAAAGATAGGAGGCAAAAAAATCTAATAGCATAATGAATTTGGCTGCCATCCACACCTTCATAGAGGCTAGCCAACAAACCAAAATATAATTATTAACTCTAATTCTAGAAGATTCCCGTCGATCGCGTTTGAACGCACCTGATCGCGTTCGAATGCACCTGATCGCGTTCGAACGCACAAAAGGCGTTCTCTGTATGTGCAAACACGATGCAGGCATTCGAACGCGCCCAACCGCGTTCGAATGCACATTTTGCGTTCTCTGTTTTTGTGAACCTGATACAGGCGTTCGCAAAGGCGTTCGAATGCGACCCCTTTCTCGTTCGAACGCGACCTACAGGAATTTTATTTTAATGAAAATAAACAACTACTGAAATAAGAAAAGACCATAACTAAATGTATCATGCGCATCTTGATTAACACCGATTCGACTCACAACTTCATTGATAAGATATTGCTCAAGAAGATAGGGTTGGAATCGAAACCCACAGAGAGGTTCAATGTTACCTTTGGGGACGACAACATGTTGAGAGCCAACACGGCATGCAGTTGTGTACGAGCTGAAGATTCAAGGACAATAGTTCACTCTTGATTAGTACCTGCTGGCCTTGCAAGGAGCAGACATCATCCTTGGGATTCAGTGGCTGAAGAGTCTTGGGTTGGTTACATTTGACTTCACGCAACTATCTCTGTCCTTTAGGCGAAATGGCAAGAAAATTCTGCTTATGGGAGACCAACCCCACATGCTGAAAATCGCCTTGTAGCCCTTGATCGGCCTTCTAAGGAGTGGGGACCAAGCCTAACTTATGCAAATGGCACCTATGGAATTAGGGCAGCAAGTGACCAAAGGTAAAGGTGCTAATATGGATGATTTATTGTAGGAGTTCGCCGACTTGTTTAGGAGTCAAGCCAGCAAATGTCCGACCTTATCCGTACCCACATGTGCAAAAAGAGGAGATTAGCAAGATGGTGGCAGAGATGCTTGCTCAAGGCATCATCCAACCAAGTAGAAGTGCCTACTCGCCGGTCCTCTTGATGCATAAGAAAGACGAGAGTTGGCGGTTTTGTGTTGATTATCGGACTCTCAATGCCATAACCATCAAAGACCGGTACTTGATCCCAATGATTGAAGAGCTTTTGGACAAACTCATGGAGTCATCTTACTTCAACAAGCTAGACTTGAGAGCCGGTTACCATCAAATCCAAGTTGAACCTGTGGATGTACACAAGACGGCGTTACGGACTCATAATGACCACTATGAGTTCTACGTGATGCCGTTCGAACTCACCAATGCGCAGGCGACCTTCCAAAGGCTAATGAATAATTTATTTCGTCCCCTCCTATGTCGATACGTACTCATCTTTTTTGACGACATACTCGTGTACGGCAGGGTTTGGAGGAACATCGATGACACTGCGTGTAGTTTTGGAGATCCTGCGGAAGAATGAGCTCAAGGTTAAGTTGAGCAAGTATTGTGGCTAAGCCTTATGTGGACTATCTTGGGCATATCATATAATCCACTAGAGTGGAGGCTGACCCGATTCTGCACCATGGCGGAGTGGCTGACGCCGAGGACTGAGAGAGAGTTGTGTGGGTTAGGGCTCACAAGATATTACCCGCGATTTGTCGCTCACTACGGCTAGATCGCTGCTCCCTTAACATCTATACTACACAAAGGGAGTTTCCTATGGATGGACAAGGTGACACGTTTTCGAAGAGCTTAAATCTGCCATGACTACCCCCGGTCCTTGCATTGTCCGATTTCAGCAAAACTTTTGTGCTAGAATGCGACACGTCTAGTGGTGGCATTGGAGCAGTGTTGATGCAAGATGGCCAATCCCAACAATTACCTACATACGAACGGAGATGCTTGCAATCTTGCACGCAGTTAACCATTGGAGACCATACTTGATTGGCTAGCATTTTACTATACTCACCGATCAACGAAGCTTACCGTACTTCATAGGCTAGCAAGTGCACACTTCGGCACAGCAAAAATAGGTGACCAAGCTTCCTGGATATGATCATGATCTTGTTTACAAGAAAGGATCGGAGAACCGGGTTGCTGATGCACTTTCGCAGCAGCCGAGTGTGAAAGACCCAGATAAGTTGGCTTTATTTTCTTCACCGGTGTTCCCTTGGTTTACAGAGTTACAGAGGGCTTGTGCCACAGCTCCAGAAGCCAAGAAAATTGTAGAAGACTTGGAGAAGGACCCAAGTAGCCACCCGGAGCATGAGGTATGCGATGGGCTCATCCTTGCGCACGGGTGGCTCATGATACCGACAATAGGACTTCGGTGGCAAATGATTGGCCACTTCCATGATGTTCCCCCTACAGGTTATGAAGGGACATTCCATACCTTCAAAAGGTTGTCTCCAAACTACCATGTGGGTGGACATCAAGGACTACGTGCGGCAATGCCAAATCTGTCAACAAGCAAAATCTAAACTACTAAAACAGCCAAGGGTGATGAATCCGCTTGCTATTCCGGAGCAGATCTAGAAAGACATGTCTATAGATTTCGTGGAGGCCTTGCCAGAGTTTAGAAAGGTATACTTGGTGTTTGTGGTAGTAGATCGATTCAACAAGTAAGCGCACTTCGTCTTACTCTTGCATTCGTTTTCAGGGAAGAAGATTGCAGAAATTTATGTGCGTGAGGTAGCCCGACTACATGGAATGTCGTGGTCTATTGTATCCAATCGGGATCGAATTTTTGTTAGCAAGTTGCTAGTCCGAGTTCTTCAAACTCCAAGGAACTCAGCTAGCGCTCCATATCACCCCCAAAACCGACGAACAAACTGAGGTGGTGAACTAATCTAATGCCTCAAACAATACTTGAGGTGTTATGTTGCGGATCAGCCACGCAATTAGGTGAAGTTCCTCTCTTGGGCCGAGTGGTTCTATAACACGGCTCATCACTCTAGTATTGTCATGAGTCCATTTGAGGCAATATATGGTCGTGCCCCACCCGTGCTACACTGCTATGACCCAGTGGCGACGGTGGACTGAACTGAAGTGGACTTAGAATTGGCGGATAGAGATGCGACATGAAGGAAATTGAAGACCCACCTTGTTACAGCCCAAGATCGGATAAAACAAACTCATGACAAATGAAGAAAAGAGAGGGAGTTTGAGGTTGGACAGCTGGTCTATGTTCGGGCTAAACCCTACCGTCAAAGCACCCTGCGACCAGTCTTGAACCAAAAGTTAAGATTCAATTTTTTCAGCCCCTACTGAGTTGAGCAGGATATTGACCCAGCAGCTTATAGATTGGCCTTGCCCACAAACTCACATATTCATCTGGTCTTCCACGTGTCTGTGCTCCAGGCCCACATCAAACCGCATCAAGTAGCCGAGGTCGATCTACCTGAGCCGATGGAGGATGATGAGAAGACCGAATAAGTCTGGGTCTTAGGAAGGCGAAGGGAGAGACATGGGACCAGATTGAAGACTAATATTCTTGTGGAGTGGTTGGGTCGACCAGCGAACGAGTCGACTTGGGAGCTCGAGTCCGACATTCTAGCCCGATTCCCTAGTTTCGCACCTTACAATCAAGGTGGCGAAAGTGTGGTGGAATGATACGACTTGGGTCTGATCAAGCTGTCTCGAATCTTAGAGTCTATTTCCTATATTTTTATGCCTTTGCTTATTTGCACTTTAGCCATTGTATTTCCTTTATTTATTTATGTTGCATATGTGTGTGATGTCAATTGGGTTAGCCAATTCGACTAGACCGTGAGCCACCTATGTATACTGTGGGTGAGCCTTGGATTGGATAAGCTATGATAAGGTTTCCAGTTTCGGCCGATCCCGATCCCAACCGAAACCAGCCGGCTGGGGTTTTGGCCGTTTCGCCCGAAACAGGTGGGAACGACCCGGGTAATTGTTAGATCCGACCCGAGTAATTGATGTCCCCACCCCCCACCTACCTCTCTCTTCCTTCTCTCTTTCTTTTCTTTCTTTCTCTCTTTCTCTCTTTTCTTTCTTTCTTTCTCACTCATCTCTTTCTCACCGGCGACTGAGTAGATCTCCGATGGCCTCGACCTCTGGCGACGTTCTCCAACGAAGATTCGACGACCTTGATCTCCGACGACCTTGATCTCCGACGTTCTCCAACGAAGTTATACGATACCGACATTGGGTGGCAACATTGCAGCACTATTGGGCAAGATAAAAGACGTGTTAAATGCAACTGGTGTGAAAAGGAAATGAGTGGTGGTGTCAGCCATTTGAAAGAACATGTAGCTAGAAGAAAAGGAAATGTAGCAGTTTACACTCAAGTGTCTTTGGAAGTTAGAAAGCAGATATTGGCTCATTTAATTGGTAAAAAGAAGGATAAACAATCTATACAACAAAGAAAGTTAATGGTTCGTAAAGAATTAATACATAATCTTGTACACATTGATGATGATAGCAGTGAACAAAATGAAGAAGATGAGAAGAAGAAACAGATAAAGTAGATAATGAAAGAGAGCAGAAATATGTATAGAAAAGAGGAAGAGATGAGAAGAAGCACTAGTAGTAACTTTCAAAGATCTAGATTAGTTAATATACGAGAAAAGAGAGAATATGAGGGCAGCAGTTCTACCCATAGGACTCCTGGTGTTACAGCAGAGTTTAGAAATATTGGACCAATGGATACATATCTTCAGAAAAAAATAGGTCGTACACAGATTTCCATTAAGACAACTCTCAAACGAATTAAAAATACAAAAAAACACATTGGTAGGGCTATCTCTAAATTTTTCTTCTACAAACATAATATTTTCAATGTAGCTGATAGTCCTTACTATCACACTATAGTGGATGCTATACAATCAGTAATGCCTGGTGTTCCGCCTCCTAGTTGAAATGATATTGCTACTAAATATCTTGACTCAATGGACATAGCAAAAGAATCAATAAAAAAAATATGGATCAAAATTATAGGAAGTGGTGGAAGATTATTGATTCTAGATAGAATAAACAACTACATAGAGATATACACGCTACTGGTAGGCATGCTTTTAAGTTTTAAGTTTTAATTTACTAATTTACTTTTATTTATGAATATTTAAAAACTTGAATGGTTATAAATTTTAAATTTCTACAGGATATTTTCTTAATCCAAAATTTGCATTCTCTAAAAATGTCAATAATAATATTGAAGTCTTATTAGGGGTTAAGAAGGTAATCAGCAAGCTTGAGCCTGATATTCATAAACAAATCTTTTGCGATTAAAAAGTGAGTTATGATTCAATTAAATAATTTTATTATTATTTGTTTCAAGTTTTAACTTTCAATATAATCAGTATGCAATAAGCCAATAATATATTTCTGATTTCAGATGGAGAGATATAGATTAAGAGCTGGGCAATTCAATACTACTAAAGTTGCAGCTATATTTCATAACACTCCAACTAAATAATGGTCTATGGATAGAAGGAGGCACCAAATTAGATGCAATAGTAAAGAAGATTTTAAGTCAAACTGTGTCTTCATCACAGTGTGAAAGAAATTTGACTACTTTCTCCTTAATCTACACAAAAATACGCAACTGATTGACAATGGAAAGATTAGAGAAGTTAGTTTTTGTCATTATAATATGAGATTGAGGAAAAGAAATTTAACAAGGCAGAAAATAAACTGATTGATTTAAATCATGTTTTTGATGAAGAAGACCCTTGACTCCATGGATCAGAGAAATAGATGACAGATTATTAGATAACAGAGATAACCCATGGTTAGATGAGATATTGGAAAAGACTACGACGAGGACAGAGGCTGATACGAGTCGTTCAGTAGCGAGAGATAGTATACCTACTAATACTAATCATGGTCCTGATGATACATATGGTAGTGAGATCATTCCATCTACATTTGTTGAGGAAAGTCAAGCAGGCATAAGGATTGAAGACAGAAAAACTAAGGATGTATATACATACCAGCGGCGTCGTCATGAGAATATTGCTTCATATGATTATGGTACATTAAGTATTTATTGTTTGGAGTCATCACAAGATCCATATACTAGTTATTATCCTCAATATCCTCAGTATTCTCAAGCACAAGATCCAAATTCTGGTTATTATCCTCCTCAGATGCAAGTCACATAACAAGATCCATACAATATGACTAGTATAATGGAATCACTTTTTGGAGCATCAGATCCCAGATATCAATATTTACAAACTTATGGTGACTATGATAATGAAGACTATAGAAATTTACGAGAACCAGCTCGATATTCATCAAAGTTTTAAATTTTGAGTAAGTTAATACATTTTTTAAGTTTTAGAATTCATATGTGAGTAAATTTTGTTTTCTTATTTTTCTGTCATTTTTTCTAAATTTTTCTGTATTTTTCTGTATTTTTCTGCATTTTTAAATAGTTTGATCCGATACAAACGGCTGATACGACCGATACGTATTGTTTTTCTGGACGGTCGATACCGATCACAATCCTGATACTGGGAACCTTGGGCTATGAATGACTTTCCCTAATCTAATCTCTTCTCGCTCCTCTCTCGTGCTCTCTCACCTCAACCCACGACAATCGAAGGCTGTGGTCCACTACCTTCTCAAACCGAGCCTTACCCCTCCTCTAAGGGCGGCTCCACCTTCTCCCCTCTCCTTTATCTTTCTACAACTAATTCCTCATGCCATTCCATCCGTCTAACCCTATCATTTTCCACTTTCACAAAACCACTTTCCACCACTATTGTCAATATCCACCTGACCTAAATTTTTTTGTACCTGATACCGTATCAAAAGGCTTCAAGGTTTTTAATCTTGCAATAATAGGTTAAGGCTAATTAAGAGTCAACAAGAAGCGAGCAAACGATCTCTCTGCATAAAGGTATTATTGTTACAAGTGATTTCCTTATTTGTTAATACAAATTCATTTTGATGCTCTTATAGAATCGCAACCGGAGGGCGAAGACTAATTTTACATCTGCATCTTAACCTCAACTTAATTTGAAAACTCTAGCTTCGTCATCAGGTAGTTCTAAGATATTAAAGTCCGAAGTTTGGAAGTATTACAAAGATTGAAACGAAAGATATCCAAAGTAATATTATAAATTGTAGAACTAAATGTCTTCAATATGGTCATGATTTTTCCATATTAACTAAGAACGGTACTACTCACCTAATGAGGCATGTTAAAGATAAACATAAAAAATGTCAACTTGATATTGGTCAAATATTGCTTAATTAAGGTGCTTCTATAGATCTTTCTAATTTTCAATGAAATTATGAAAATTCTCGTAAAGAATTAGTTAAATATGTTATTCATCGAAATAAATCTTTTGTTATGAGTGATGATCCGAAACTTACAAATAAGTTTTACTCTGGCTTTTAAAAGAATTTCTTGTCATACAATAAGAAGAAATGTTTTCAAATATTTTGCTAAAGAAAAAAGAAATTAATTACAGATTTTATAAAATTAAAATCTAGAATTTCTTTTTAGTGATATTTAGGCTTAATGCCAACGTTAGTCTTTTATATATATAACAGCACATTTTATTGATAATAATTAGAAAATACAAAAATAATTTTTTAAAAGATTGATGAGTCATACTAGTGAATATTTTTCTCATACTATTATTCAAGAGTTTACAAGTTATAATATCTAAAATAAGATTTTTCTTCTCTCATTCTTGATAATGTTTCTAATAATTATTTCATAATTTCTAATCTTCAATATGTTATTCCTTTGCTTTGTAATGGTGAATTATTGCACAATAGATGCATGTGTCATATTATAAATTTAATTGTACAAAATGGTCTAAAAGAAATTGCTAAGATAATTCATAAAATTAGAGAAATTATACATCATATTATTTTTAATAAAAAAATAGCTAGACCATTTACAAATATGCGTAAATAGTGTGGATTAAAAACTAAAAAACTTCAATTGGATGTAAAACATAGATGGAACTCTACTTATGAAATATTAGAATTAATATTCGAATATCAAAAGGCTATAATTTCTTATGTTTTTTAGATATTAATAATGAACTAGAATGTCCAACTAATTTAGAATGACAAAATATAGAGAAAATAAAATATTTTTAAAAACATTTTTTGATGCTACTAATATGTTGTTAAGCTCTTATTCTTCTACAATTATAATCGTTGATATGCAACTTGTTAATATTATTTAACTTTTTCTTTCTTTTAAAAATGATCGGTCTTTACATAATATTTTACAAAAAATGGAAACTAAATATGCCAAATATTTTGAACATTTTTCTTTACTTATTAGTTTTGGCATTTTATTAGAACCACAACTTAAAAGACCGATTTTTTATATTTTTAATGGTTTATATATAGATAAACAAGATAACTATGTTTTTCGTGCTGTAACTATTAAAGTTATTTCAAAAGGCATTTTAATGATTATTCTATTATATATAATTCTACTTCCTCTGTGCCTTCACTTTCTATTATTTTTCCTAAAAGTGGTAGCACTAAAAAGTCATTGCTTGCTCGACTTAAAATAAGAACTTCTCCATCAATGTCGTGAGAAATTACTAAGTTTTAAGCATATTACAATCATTTTGTAAGTGAGGATGAAATAGATTTTTTTTATTTTTCTATTTTTATCGATCATTATCAAATCAACTAATCAAGTGATCATTTAAAAAGCTTAGATAAAATTGATGATGATGAAACTAGAGATGATAATAATAGTGATAATGCTGAAACTCAGTCTGATGATGGTGATGATAAAGATAAGACATACATCCATGTTACCCAACCTTCTCAGAGATATTATTTTTATAGGGCTTGAGTTTGTAGGTAACAAGACATTAGAATATGTGCACCTACAAGATGTTTATGGTGTGCCTATGCTTATGCCCGTGCTAGTGTTGGTCGTTCTTGTGCATGTTCAATTATCTATATCATATTATAAGGCAATTACAAAAATTTTATTTATATGAAGACTATGTGAGACATTACAAGCAATACTATCAATAAAAATAATATCGACAATACTTAATGCAACATTCTCATGTTATTCTTGTGTTAGCAAATAAAGCCTTCGATCCTCCTCGTCGTTCTACGTTCACCTAGATATTAATTTTAATCATTGAACTATTATCAATTAATATTATGTGTTCAATTTTATTATGGAATATTCAACTATATTATAGAATGTTCAGTCATTAATATTAATTTTAATGAATTTATTCAATCATATTATGTGTTGAATAATATTTATATTTAACTATTACTTTATCTTTAATAAAATAAGGTCATTTACAAAAATAATTTAAAGATAAAACACATGATATAAGTTATAATATATATATATATATATTTAAACCAAAAACTAATGATTGACATACCAAAGATCCAAAAACATCTATAAATATCTTAAAAAGTTTATTTTATTATAAAAGCGTCACTAGCATGCAGGGGCGTGCCGAACCAATAGTGGCACGACCATCATTGATACTATGTCCATATGTAGAGATTGTAGAGACTAAGGAACTATATAGAAATTAGAAATCAATGGAGAACATAAAAGTTCCAGCAATCAAAGCCAAATCTATATTAAATGAAAAGAAAAGGACATTACACAAAAAAATATATGGTACTAAAGTCCAACAATTACATGTAAGAAGGAATAATCTTAAAGCTGAAAGGCAATATCATTTCTCCACTCAAGTAACTAGGCTATTATTTTTTGCAATAAAAGAAAGAAAAAGAAAAAGAAGAAAAACAATAATTGCATCCATTCCCCCTCACCAAAATCAAAACAGGTGGCTGCACCACAAGGTAAAAGCTTATGAAATGACACTCATTTAAAAGATTTATACAATGACATGGGAAGTTCAAGGAAAACATCCATAGGAGAAAAGAAGTAACAGATGATCTACATGACTTCCACAGAATCCAATATGAAGAATGAATAAAACCTCACAGAGTAGAACATTAAGGACACAACAAATTTAATGATAAATGGTAGGCATTTCGCCAGGAGCATAAAAAGGATTAATCAATAAAAAAAAATTATCCAACAAACTAGATAAAATTTGGGGATATGGAGTTAACAATAAAGTTACTAGGCAAAACTAGAACTTCATTACTACTACCTGGAATCCAATTGTAGCTATTTAAAGATAATTCTCATAGGAAATCAATAAGGCTAAAAAGTAATGAAAAAAATAATTCTTGAGTCAAAGACTAAGCTATACACTCCCTTAATTCATCCCTGACAACAAAACTTTAGAAAATATTAACTAAAATTTTATTATTAGATCCATAGATAGCTATGCCGGCGGCGTACTGGCACGTGACACGAGCGGTGTCACATGGCACCCCTCCTAATAGCTTCGCTGCTCACCATCTACCTCGTCACTGATCGCCACTCGCTATCGCCGTCGCTTCGTCGGGTGCCCTTAATTCTTGAGTCAAAGACTAAGCTATACACTCCCTTAATTCATCTCTGACAACAAAACTTTAGAAAATATTAACTAGAATTTTATTATTAGATCCATGGATGGCCGTGCCGGGCGTGTCACATGGCACCCCTCCTAATAGCTTCGTCGCTCACCATCTACCCCATCACCGATCGCCACTCATTGTCGTCGTCGCTTCGTTGAATGCCCTAACCCAAGAGAGAAAAGAAATCAAGAGAGAGAAAGAGGGGTGTTAAAAACTTAATTGCGGGTCCGGATCACCCCCCCCCCCCCCCCCCCCCCTCTCTTGATATCTCTCTCTCTCTCTTGATCTCTCTCTTCTCTCAAGCTAGGGCACCCGACCAAGCGACAACAATGGTGATCGGCGAGCGGCGAGCAATGGCGACAGCGACTGCAAAGGCGAAGGTAAGTATCCCTTACCTTTTTCTCTCCTACTCTTACAGCACGACTAGCAAATGTCAACAACACGTGCCGTGCCGTGACGACCGGTGGTCGGTATGGTCCGTGCCTGTGGCACGACCATCGTTGGTTAGATCAACTTAAAATCAACTCATAAAATTTCAACAATGGCCTTGAAAACGTATATTAGATGTTCCAAAAAGAAAATCATTCAATGGCATGTTACTACCTGCTCCAGGCACTTCTTTGAGTTCCGGTGTTCACCAGCCACATAATAGGCATTCGCAAGGTTCACCCAAATTGGTGCAGCTTTAGGATCAGCCTTCACCGCCGCTATTAAGCACTCCTTTGCTACTTTTATAGCTTCAACTTGATGTGGATAAGGCCCTTCGCCTGCATTGGCACCTGGACCTGAAAGTCGACATGGTACAGAGTTAATAGCCTGATCACTTGCTAAAACATCCTTGCAACTCTACCTAGTTCACGCAGAGAATCAATTATCTAATAGAAGATAACCAACATATTTATGCAGAATGTTTAAAGCCACTCCACATAGAATAATTATTATGTTATCAAATCATCATTAGATAGAACAAGTCCTGCTTCCAGCAAAGACTTTGAACTGTTCCAACAAATAAACTTATTATCCATTTAACTCTCGCAATATCTTAACTGACAGGGATCCAGATTTTCCAAAACAATGTTCTTCTAAGTAATGTACTTTGGAGAAAATGGAGACTGGTTCATGGATTTCATGTGATTGAGACATTCCTATGTGAAGATATATTCTGTACACTGTAGTAGGTACATGAATGCTGTATAATTAAGGACAATGGGGAATATATATGTGAATAAGACAGAGAATCAGTAAGAACAGTAAAATCAAAAGACCAGTTTGCAAACTGCAAGGATTAGATATCTCGAGTTCATAAGAAGAGCTAAATTAGTGTTGAGGATCAAAATTCAAAAGAATCAAGGATATTAATGTGACGCATGAAACTAGGGTTACAGAAGAAGCATTATAACCATATCATCAAGACATAGTCATAAACATGTACAATAACAGATAAATTCTTATTTATGGACTAATTAAGAGCTGCACAAAAATGACCTCCAAATGATATTGAGAACCCCTACCAATACTAGTTTAGGTGATCTTCTGATATGTTAGGTTGACGGTTTCCTGTTAGTGTATTTCCTTTCTTAAACAATATAAGAAATATGTTTGAATGCTTTAATGCAAAATGCTCTAACTTTGTGAAAATAATAATTCTAGTGCTTACTGGTGGCAATTTTCCTCCCAACATGTTGACACAAGGCACATCCTAAGACCCTAAATGGGTTAGATACTAGATACTATAAATACGTAAATAGATTCATGTCAAACATGTGCTGAGCTATGCAACACAAATATTAAATTGATGGTACTCGTGTTAGTGTAAATAATATTTCTCACTATACTTAAGGGTGGCTTCTCTCCTCATGACCAACATAAAAAGGTTTCATGTCATTAACAGGTTGACCATTTAACATGAATATTGAATGGGTCATACTCATATTTCCATTCTCAGCCCGCTTAAACCAATTCAACCACTATAATAAAGTGCAAATAATAATTCTAGTTATGCTTAATGGTGGCAATTTTCCTCCCAACATGTTAACACAAGGCACATCCCAAGACCCTAAAAATAGATTAATAGATTCATGTCAAAAATGTGCTGAGCTATGTAATAGAAATATTAAATTGATCGTACTCATGTTAGTGTAAATAATATTTCTAATTATACTTAAGGGTGGCTTCTCTCCTCATGACCAACATAAACAGGTTCATGTCATTAACAGGTTGACCTGATTAACATGAATATTAAATGGGTCATACTCGTATCTCCATTCTAAGACCACTTAACCCAATTCAACCCCTATAAATTATTCTGTTCTTGTCATGTTCAAATCATGTTCATATCATATTCATGTCACATTTGGGTTGTATCAAGGTCAAATATTTAAATACAACATGGTTATACGAGTAAAAGATGTTGCATTTGGGTTGGCATGTCAAGCTTAAAATTATGTTGTCAATACAACACAAATACCAGATTGCTACTCCATTTATTCTCCACAAAGGGTTAGAATCTTGTGTCACAAAACAATATTGATTGCAATATTTCAACTTCTAAGTGCCAAGCAGCATAATGCATATAATTCAGCACATAACATACTGACAACTTGTTGACATGGTACTTACCGTTGAACAACAAATCATTTTTGTGGCTTGTTATGCTACATGAAACAATAAGTATTGGGAAACACCAAGCATGTTTGAGGTAGCACATGGCTTATGCACTTCAAACATGTCACAAGATCCATACTCATGAACATTGGGAGTTTGGAACCTATAGCCTAAGTCTTTGTCCTTACCAACTTGATCTTGTTGCACCTGGTAACAAACATGCATGAACCATTTCTCGAAGTACGTGTCTGGATAGCCCAAAGTCTCGATAGTTAGCTCTAGGTCTTCCAGTCAAAACAGCGTCGATGAAGACATATAGGTGCACTATTACTTGGTGGGGATTGCGATTTTCCATTAATTTCCAATTTTTCACTCAACGATGAAACTTTGCTTCTTTTATCTTGAGGATTGACGAATCAAATGATATTTCTGTGCTAATTTCTGCCCGTATGTTCTCCCTCTGAATCAAACTTTTTTTTTGCCATAATATAATGTTCAGTTCCATTATTATCAATGATACAGTTCAGATCCTAAATGTAAAAATATAAGAAGGCGGATCCTCCCTCTTTATTGAAACAAATGAAATTGTTGCTGATATAGTACATAAAAATAATAATAAATATCAACCAAATTTTCCTGATGTAGTGGCAATTAGGAAAGCTGCATAAGTGAATATATAACCCACAAAAAAGTGGGCTAATCCAACTAGACTAAGTGGAGGATTCATTAATAATCTCTTAATCATCCCATCAAATAAGTGGAGGATTCATTAATGAAACGTTACCCTGATATAATGTGATGTGTTTCCAATGCCAATAAAAAGTAACCCATCCAATGGTATTTAACATCCAAAAAATTGCCAAATAAAATGCATCCCAAGCAGAAATACCACAAGTATCGCCATGTCCTGGGCCGTCGCAAGGAAAACTATAAACGAAATCCTTTTTATCCGGCATTAATTTCGAACCATGTGCATCTAAAGCACCTTTTACTAAAATCAATGTATTTGTATGCAAACCTAGAGCAATAGCATGATGAACCAAGAAATCCCAGGGCCTACTGTTAAGAATAGTGAATTACTATTCTCATTAACAGCATTCAACCATCCAGGTAACCATATGTTTCAACTTGCATTGAATGCCAGGCCTCTCGTTGAAGATAAGAGTACATTGAACCCTGGTGGGTTACAGTATCAAAAGATAGGCTACGAAACGATTCCTTCAAGATCTAGATTTATTTTAGGAATCAATCCGCGCAACCATGAAAAAATATTCGCCAAATATTCTCCGGTAGTCAGAAAATTACGAAACCAAGTAGATTAGATCCATAACTCCCTGATCTACAATTCTCGTATTTACGACCTTCACAAATTCAAACTGAAACTGGGACGAAAACATGAAAGAATGCGGGTGATGATGGTGGTGACGAGTAGAGTGGATGTTAGGGTTATGGATGGGTATGGAGATAAAGGTGGATGGTGGATGGTGGATGGTGGATGGTGGATGGTGGATGGTGGATGGTGGATGGTGGATGGTGGATGGTGGATGTGATTAAAAGATATAGACGAATGGGAAGAAGTGGTCGAGATCCCAAAGAAGAGAGAGGACTCGACAGACGAGGGAGATTAGAAGTTAGGAGAGACCTTGCCAACGGTAAAGATGGAAGAATGGTGAAGAGGGAGGAGGGAGAGAGAATAGAGAGAAGATAGGAGACAAGAAATCAATAATCCAATAGCATTATGAATTTGGCTGCTATCCATACCTTTATAGAGGCTAGCCAAAAGCCCTAATAACAATAAGTAACCCTAATACTAGTGCAATCCCGCTGATCGCGTTCGAACACGCCCAATCGCGTTCGAACGGGCCCAATCGCATTCAAACGTACAAAAAACGTTCTCTATATGTGCAAATGCAATGCAGACATTCGAACGCGACGTTCGAAAGCATCCAACCACGTTCAAATGCTCTTTTCGCGTCCTCTGTATTTGTGAACCTAATGCAGGCGTTCAAACGCGACCCCTCTTGTGTTCGAACGCAACCTACAGAAATTTTATTTTAATAAAAATAAATAACTAATGCAATAAGAAAAAATCCTAACTAAATGTATCAAACTCATATAAAGTTTTACCATGAGCAGATTGTATCCATTTGGCAAATAGGGGTTCGATCAAGATTTGTTTTTCCGAAATACCAAAAGCATGACGTCATTATGAACATAAAGGCCCAAGTTATGGAACCCCAGAAACAGACTGGCCCAACTTAAATGAGATATGATAGCTTCTTTATGGTCTAACATTCTTGCCAATACATTAGTGCCCAATATGCTGCTCATAAAGTTCTAAACCCTATAACCTAGCAATCAGATGTAAGTTTTATTAGCCTGTGTCAGTCAGCATATTATATCCGAAAGCAAGTTGCTGGGTTACTCTGAAACGTTGGTTGATAGCAACCGAATTTGGAGTTCTCAAAACAGATTTACAATCACCTTATAGTTTCATGGCTTCTCCTAAAGAAATCAAATCAGGCCATTAAATAATTTAACCAACTTCTATGTGGCCAAAAACTCCTGCCTCATTCATTTAAGGAGTATGAGAAGTAATCAGTAACTAGAAAGTCATCTTGGATGGAATTCACACACCGCAAAAGGCAAAGAAAGTATAAATCGCCATAGAAATGAGAGAACCAAAGATGATTTAATCCTAATCAAATGAGATATACATAATGGCAAAGTCTACTAGCTTATTTAGTAGCCCAAGTATGGCATCTGCGGAATTCCTTCAAGAACAATATTAGCAAGGATAAGGAAGTAGTTCCTAAAGATGATAGTAGGAGTCATTGAAAAAGATGATAGAATAGTTAATGACATAATATTTTCATAATGAATTCCATTAAAAGATATGTTACGCAGAAAATTGTACATCGGACACTCAGGTTGTTCTTTCCTCCCTCTTCAGCTATTAGCATCTAACAGACACAACTTTCCTTCCTAAACTTATTTACGCAAATGCAAAAGACAACTGAGTATAGTGTGTTCAGAGCTCCAAAGGCAAAAAGGAACTTCCCACTGGACCCCTGATATAATTTTAAGAAGCATCACAATAGAATATAAGGTTCTTATTTGAATTCATAAAGGGATTTCAACTTTCAAAAGTAAAATTATTAAGAGGCATAGGTGATGCCATGCCTTTCCCATTAGAAAAGAGAGGAATGCATCTGATGCTGAAATAAATATGCAAAAAATCTGCGGCAAATATAATCCATCTTACATTACAAAATGAATAACAGAAAAAATGTCATAGTCTATATTCAATTGCAAATCAACAAGTTGGTGAACATGAACAACAATAATGTACTCAATAGACATACAAGAAAGAAGAAATAACTTCCAATAGACACTAGAGAGATGAAAGCCGTCTAAAAATAAGCATACAGAAGAACCTGAAATTAGCTGCCATGCACCAAACAGGTAAGGGAAATTACTTGATGGAACGCAATGCATCAATGTCTTACCTGAAACAATTGTTCCATATTTACATAATAGGAGAGCAGCGTAATCAATCAAGGCAGCAGGATGATTTTGATCTTTTAGAACAAGATCTTGAAAGCATTTGGCAGAAAGCTCCAAATTCCCACTGAAAGGTATTCCTTTGAGTAATTCAGATTCAATTTACTATAAGAAATGAAATCTAACAACAAGAAATATTACAGTGTATAACTGACAAATGGATAAATGAATGAAGATTATAACAAGTGGCAAACCCATCCAAGGATTTACTTGCTTTGACAGCAGGAGACGTGCCAGGCAGCATGCATGGTGCTGTCGGGCACAGTCACCATGCCAACATTGAAAGAAGGGGAGGCATTAGAGAAGTGATGGCATGAACGGACAGGAGGCTTCAGAGCAAATGGAGAGAGAGAGAGAGAGAGAGATAGAGAGAGAGAGAGAGAGAGAGAGAGAGAGTACTGTGTTGGGTTCAGTGGGTGACTAGATCCAAACCAAAATCCCTATTTAACTTCAATTTAAATGGGTTTGCCTGTGGTCAAACCTGACACAGCCCAGACCAAGCTCTTTTAGAACTAGTATCAAGGTATACATGGTCATAATTCAAGCTCATAGAATTAGGACACAGTACCCCAAATCCTTTTGAAAAGAGCTTATGAAAAGGAAGTTAAAGACGTTGACTCAAATACTTGTCTTCACATTGTACAACAAATAAACAAACAACGTGTGCACTACACAAGGTTCCAAAAATTGGTATTGGAATCGAAATCGGCCGTCTAGAAAAACGATACGTATTAGCCGTATCGGCCATATCAGCCGCTTGTATCGGATTAGATTATTTTAATTAAATAAAATTCTAAATATTATTTAAAAATATTGAGAAATTTTTAAAAATTTAGAAAAAATTATAAGAAAATAAGAAATAATAATTACTCAAATATAAAGCCTAAAAAGTAAAAATCTCTCTTCTTCCCTCTCTTCTTTCCTATCCCTCTAACTGTTAGTCTGAGCTATTCCACTATCTCTTTTTTTTTATCTTTCTCTCTCTCTCTCTTTCTCTTTTCCTCTCTCTTTTCCTCTTTCCCTCTCTCTGCAACTGCTGTCAGCAGCAACAGTTGCTGGCAGCTGCTATCAGCAGCCTACTGCAACTGCCAACAGCAGCTGACAGCAATTGCTGTCAACAACAACTGACAGTTGCCTGCTGTAGTTGGCCTGCCACAGTTGCTGCAGCAGGACCGAAACCAGCAGGTTTCAGCCTAGATCGAGATCGGCTATGGCCGATCCCCATCTGTTTCGACTGATCTCACTCAGGATCGGCCGAAACTGGGAATTATGGCGCTATAGTATCATCCCCCACTCTCCACATGTTCCTATTTTTGTGGGTGATAAACATCCAAAATCCCCAATTAGATTTCAGATTTATCATCTTTAAAACCTTAGATTTATTTTCTTATTATTCTTCTCCCATCTCTTTTAAGGGGGCTCTCCTTGTTTCCTATCTCTTCTTCTCCAACTCATCCGTTTCCCAACCAAGATTGCAACAACAATTATTTGCCGACGGAGCATCATTACACCCTTTTAACCACCATCGAACTCATTGGTATGTGATCTATCATCTCTACAAGATAACTTCATTTTTGTTAAGTATTTTGTGTTTAGCTTCTCTTTTGCATCTTATCTTTACTAGCGAAATTTATTGGCTTATCACCCCCGTTCAACCTCATGTCTACCCAAATATCTTCGCCTCATCATCATCATCGTATTCGTACCCCTTGCTGGCTCCCTTGATTCCCTAGTAAAATTTCACCATAAGAACTCATTATTTATCTTATGAGCTCTTTTCTGGCTTTTGTCAGTGTTAATCCCGTGCCACATCAGAAAGAGTATTCTTCCTCCTTTTATCTAGGTGTAGGGCCCTTTTTACCCACTTCACTTTAATTGCCTAAGTATTGGGTTGCAAGCCTAGTGCCTACATAGGCTCTTTTTAAATTGTCTTTTTCTATTGTCCTGGCTACTTTCATAATAAAAATTATCTTACAATTTTATTAATTAAGGAAATTACCATTAGACGTTATGTTGTTTTTTTTATTGTTGTACCATCACTATTATAATCATAACATTAGGTGTATGAGCTGCCTTTAAGTTTATATGATTGTTATATTTGTTATTAATGTTAAATATGCATTAAATAATTATTTAGCTTATCATCATTGACATCATTAACAAAGAGTAGCTGATTAGTTTGTACCCCATTTAATCACTACTTTAGTTCACTAAATAATATACTATGCCTTAACTCAGGGTTAATTATATTAATATATACAATTGTGTTATTTAATTAAACATAAAATATTAGTTTGACAATTCAAATCATAATATTAATAAATTTGTTATACTAGGCCCCGTCTGGTTTGAGACTAAACCTCAAACTCGATTAGTTAGTTTCATTTCTTAATCTTGATTTGGGTACCTTAAACTAATTTAAGGTAATTTGGTATTTAGTTCTGAACTAGTTTAAAAGTGTATTTATTATTTATAATATGATGTGAAAAAGTAAAAAAGTGTTGATTCTAGAGGGAAATAGATGAGATATAAATTTAATGGACAAAATTACCCTTCTCATGTAACGATGGTAGTCATTATTATAATTTATGAATAATATGTGGTATCGATAATAGTTATTTATGTGGTATCGATAATAGTTATTTGCGGGCTTAAGTGTAATTTGTGAATAATATGGGAGATATATTTATAGCATGGTTCATCGTATCGGCCAATCCCAATATGGATCGGCCGATCTAGATCAGGATCGACGGAACCCGATCCCGATCCAGGCCCGATCCGAACTCTTTCTCTCTTTCGCTCTTTCTTTTCACTTTCTCTCTTACTTTTTTTTTCCTTCTTTTACTCTTTATTTATTTTTTATCTCTCATTACATATAATCATTGTTTCTCTTACAGAGAAAGCTAGCTCCAGTGAACTCCGACAAACTCTAGCAAACTTTGGCGAACTCTGATGAATTCCGATATATAATTTTTTAATTAATTTTTTTATTTCTCTCAATTTTTTTATTTCTTCCACCCTCTCCATTTTTCTTCTCTTTTCTTCTTCTTTTTCTTCTTCTTCACTACATGTTTTTTTTATTATTATTTTTCACTCATGCTCTTTCTAATATCTTCTTCTTTTCAATTTTCATTATACCATAGTTTTTCTTTTTTTCTTTTCTTATTTTTGGTAAACTTTTTTCTAATTTTGTAGAAGTTTTCTTGTATTTTTAAATAATATTTAAAATTTTCTGTAATTAAAAAGTCTGATCCGATCTAGGCGACTAATACTGCCAATACAGCCGATATGTATTGTCTTTTCAAAAGGCCGATCCTAAACCCGACCTCGATTTTTTGAACCTTGATTTGCAGGCTTAAGTGTAAATTGCAAGCTTAAATAAATATGAGAGATATGTTTGCAGGCCTAAAATGAATATGTGGTGTCTATAATAGTCATTTGAGAACTTAATTATAGTTTTCAAATTATTTGCAGGCTTATATGGTGTCTATGATAACAATAAGCTGGTTTAAATAAATATTTGAGATATATTTGCAGCCTTACGTATTTTATATAAGTCTACAAATCAAGTTTGCAAACTGAACACACTAAGAGCGATTAAGCCCGCAAATCTAGTCTACAAACTGAACATGTCTTACAATTAAGCCCGTAAACGGAATTGTTCTCTCTCCATTTTCTTTGTTGAGAGAGAGAAGAGAGGACAGTAATGATGAGATTAGACATGATTTGACAAGTCTCAATATACAGACTTATTCTTCTTATTTGCAGACTTCACATTCTAAGCCAAATAATCCGATTATGCCAGCAAATATATAACATATAAGCCTACAAATGTCAGAGTAGTGACTCATCACGATTTTTTTAATTTTTTTTAAAATAAACATCACGTGATATTTATTACACAATCATTAGATGTGTACGGTTAATTTATATAGCAATTTTCTTCCGTATGCCTACAATTTTACTTTTAAGCCCGCAAAACAACATTTGCTAGCTTCTTTTGTAAGCCAATTAACTAGCCTTTGTTGCCTTCTAAACTCGTGATACGAATCGGGTCAGATCGGATCACATCAAAGGGAGATTAGGCTCAATGGATTGAATCTAATTATCTTATTTGGTTATTTGGTTTAGTTAGAATCTTAGTAGGTTAACTCTCAGATTAACTCTCACAAACCAACTAAACTAGTCTTCCTTATCTTCTCCGATTAACTCTCAGATTAAGCTTTCATTTTATCGCAGATAGATTCTGAATCTGGAGAAGTCATGAATATCCAAGTTGTAGATCTGGAGGTTGGCGACCTTATCCAACTGGTTTGATATTATTTTGATATCTGTAGAATATTCTACGAATATTTTTCTGAAACTGCGCAGAGTTGGATTTAGCTAATTAAATAAAATCCTAACCTACTAAGACTCTAACTAAACCAAATAACCAAATAAGATAATTAAACTCAATCCATTAAGCCTAATCTTCCTTTGATGTGATCCGATCTGACCCGGTTCGTATCAGCTCGCAAATCGGCCAATTTAGTTAACCTTAAACTAGCAAATTTATTTTTAAGCCTACAAAACAACGTTTTTACACACTTTTTAATAACCGACAAGTTACTTTTATTTTATATAATTTTTTATTAAACCTATATTAAATGATATTTTTTGTAAAAATATTTTAAAAATAATTATATTTTATCTACTCAAATTATATATACTATTTTCCTATAATTTTTATTTTATTTCTAAGCTTCTCATTAGATGAGAATATAATATTTACAATATAAATATTTGAGTATTTTAAAAGAGATGAGAGAGAAAAAAGAGAAGAGATAAAATTAACAAGGCATTATAGTGATAGATGTAAGTCACGTCAAGGGTAAAATTGAAATCAAATTAAAAAAATAATAAAATTTATATATTATTATTTAATTATCTATTGAGGACTGAACTTGATTAAGGAAAATAAAGTTATTTTAATGTTTGGTTACTAGGGACCTTCCCTAAACCCAAAAACATGGGGGCCTAAGTATTAGATTGTTACATTCATCACTTTCAAATCATGAGTTAGTGATGTTCCATTAGGAATTGTGGACTATAGTTTGGGACTCGAAGATCTTATGCTTGTAACCCGACATAGAAATCCTAGTGACAACCTATTGCTATTATTTAAATTAATTGTATAAATTAAGATTAGAGTTACTCATCAACACTTATATTCGTCATATTAGTAGATCCGTTACCATACGAAGAGGATCCGGTGGCGCAATTGGAGTTAGTTATCTTGGAAGCGATGTCAGGTAAGTGAATTCTCTGTAGTATAGGAATAATGTAATATTAAAGTGATGTTTTACTTTATGAGTTCATCGCATTCATATCATATATAGGTAGATGTTTATTCACTGTTCAGCATAATTATATTTAATTTACTATTTCATAGTTATTCATGGATTATTGGAGCAATATTTATTATGATATCTTCAATATGCATATCTTATGATTGATGACATTAATCATTGCACCACCTGCACATATCACCCTATAGTTAAGTTTTGTCTCGGCAATGCCCGTTTATCCACTCAGCCCAGGGTTAGGGGGCAGAGTGTATATTTATTATCTATATTTATATCGGCCAATGCATAAGGTTGGGAGGTCAAGAGGAAACTATCAAGCACCGCGTTCGTTGGTTTAAGCAAGCGTAACACTGCCGAGTACTGAGACTAGACACTAGGTGATCTAAAATTGATTGAGAGGTAGGGGTAATAGACCTAGCAGTACTCGATAACACAGGGTCAAGGCGTCTATTGAGCTGTGAGCTCTTTTCGATTGTATGCGATGATTCTGCTCTCTATGATGATTATCTAGAAGTAATGATTATACTTTGTGCGATGATTTACTAAAGCAGTAATGATGTTAATGATGATAGGTCTATGACTAGAATCTTTAGTCTAGTAGCCACAGACAATTAGTCATATGCAGCACCGTCAAGTATGTATGGGCAGCATTACCACTAGTTATCTATTCCTCCTTGATGTTTGAGATGATGTGTGAGCTAATGTTTATTATGTGGTTGATAGCTCTTTGAGCATGTTATGATAATTATAGCTATGGCTCAATATAAGCTTGATATAAATGATTTAATAGTTTAAATGATACATATGTATTTTTTATTTAATACATGTGAGTTATTGATATGAATATGTTATATGGACGCATTACTATAATCATGTTGACATACATATGTACCATGTGACATCATTCGTTAGCCTATTTTTGGACTATAGAGATCTATACTTGCTGAGCTTTATGCTCACCACCTTTGGTGGAAATATTTTTCAAATCAGTAGATAACCCCGAGTCAGTGGAGGAGCTGGTGACAATCTGATTATACTTTTTTTTATTTGTTTTAGTATTGTAAAATAAATTATATGAATTGTATCCTCTGCGCAGGTATTTGTCTTGATGAGGTGTATGAATACGTATTTTGGAACTTATTGTAACCTGTGGTAATTTAAACTCCATTTAGCTTATTTAATTTATAAAAATATTATATTTTATACTATATATTATGTACAAACATTGATCAACAAGTCACGTGAAAACCATGTGGGTTCTACTCACGTGAGGGCCACGTATATTTGGAGGTGGGTGTTACACCTCAACCATCTACAAGCAGAAGGATCTAGGGTCCCCACACACATATTGAAAGAACAAAGACATTAGAATAAAATACAAGTAATCTAGTTTTCACAAGATAATGGGAACTCCTTAATATGCCTAGAAAAATAAAAATAGAGGTTTCTGGTTGATTTTCCATGGAATTTCAGAACTTGAGTGAGAGCTCAACTTAGACCAATTATGCGTGCATCAACTAAAAGCCAAGAGAAAGAAAATATGAAACAAGTCATTACAAGTAGAGAATTCAAAAGGCCATTCTAGTCATTGTACCTCTGAAGGTAAGCAATTCCAAGATTAGCAAGGGAGTCCAAATAATCAGGAGCAAGATCCAAGAGAGATGATAATACCGAAATAGCACTCTGGACAAAGTGAGACAAAATTAGCAAAAAGCAAATCATAATAACAAGTAAATGTTGCTAGATGATCAAAAATATAAATATATGCAAACATCACTGGTACAAGGGCACCTGCAGACGACCACTTCTAAGAAGTATTAGACCAAGGGTATTCCAAACAGCTGCCTGTTTGGCGTCTGATTGCAAGGAACACTTCAATTTCACAAGGATTTCATCCAGTTCACTTGCTTCAATATCTTTATCAGAACTATCCCCAGTAGTTGCTTGCAAAATGCACTGCATTAAAAACAATATTAATACTAAGATTAGTGTTCAATTATACATCCTATAAACAGCATTAGAAAAGAAAGATCCAGCGATGCAAAAGGCAATGATTCAACTCATAAGCTAATGCACCTGTGCATGGTTTATCCTCACTAATGAGAGCAAATCTGGTCTTTGGACTTCCTCCTCATCTCGTAATAATATCTCAGATGACTTTTCAAAGGCCAAGACTGCCTGAGGATTAACAAAAGCCAAAAACAAAAAAAATAGATTTCATAGCAATAACAGGTAATACTTGTGTTAAAAACTCAAAACAGAACTCAATTTACCTTTTGTGGTTGACCAAGCCTCTGATACATCAAACCCAGTATAAAATGTGCATGGGCATTCTTGGGCATCTTTCGTGCCACATGAACCAAACCCTATAAACAAAGACCAATTTATAGTACACATTCTTAAGTGATTCTATAAAAACATACATTCTGACACTGAAATCAACCTCATAAGAAGATATACAAAGTAGAATCTAATAGACCAACAAGTAAGCATTGCAACAGTTCATATATCTTGGATTCAAGTACTAGTAATGTTTTGAAAGTCAGCCGCGGGAGGCAAGCAGTCACCCAACCACTTAGTGCCTAGGCAGAAGACAGGTAACAAGGCAATCTAGCATTCTTAATATAATAAATAGATAGACATATATAATACAAACATATAATTGACCAAGCCTCCTATCATAGATATTCACCTTTGGAGCCCTCCTGGCTCCAATCGCCATCAGCCATGGGTGGAAGGCCTCCCACCGCCAGTCCCTATTGCCGATGTCCCTCTCCTCTTTGAAGTCGTTGAGAATGTAAGGAAAACATAGGCACAACCTATGAACTATCAGCGACAAAGACCACCGGCATCTCTCTCTCTCTCTCTCTCTCTCTCTCATTAGTCCCTTCAGGATGGAGGCAGACTCAGACAACCCGAGTCTCGCCTTCATCCCTTAAGTGATGGATTCAAGTCGGGTTGGATTCGAATCCAAGGGACTCAACCCAATTCAGCTAACTTAATTGGATTGGGCCTTTAGCCCAATCCATTTAAATATATGGTTGGGTGGGTTACAAGCCAACTGCAGCTCAGCCTTGTTTTGACCCAAATAAGTAAATTTTGGCTTTAAATTATAGAAAATCTTAATATTATTTAATTTAAAATTTTATTATTGTTTATTATTAAAGGTAGTGATTTTTATACGCATCGCTTATACAAAAGGTATACTCTAGTTTTTAACAATATGCGCATCGAGATTAAACAATTGAGTTAAGTTAGAGAAAAGATAAATTAGTTCTAAAAGGCGTAAATTTGCAATTTAATAATAGGCAATCCTATTTTTGCCAATTAAAAAATTAAAGGGCTTTTTGCTACAAATCGCTCAGCAAAGTCTATAGGTAGCAAAACTACAAAGATCACATATAGGCAAATTTTCTGTTGGGAACCAATTGTTACTAGCTTCTGATACACTTAGTTAAAATCTTTTCTTATTGCATTAGTTATTCATTTTTATTAAAATAAATTTTTTGTAGGTTGCATTCAAACGCGGACGGGGATGCGTTCGAATGCCTTTGTGAACACCTGCATTAGGTTCAAAAATAGAGAACGTGAAATGCACGTTCTAATGCGGCCGGGCACATTCGAACACCACGTTTGAACATCTGCATCACGTTCACATTGACAAAGAACACATTTTGTACGTTCGAACGCGATCGGCGGGAATTCACTAGAATTAGGGTTAATAATTGTTATTTTGGCTTATTGGCTAGCCTCTATAAAAGTGTGGATGGCAGCTAAATCATAATACTATTGGAATATTGGTTTCTTGCCTCTATCTTCTCTCTATCCTAATCTCATTCCTCCCTCTTCACCAACCTATCACCTTTACCGTTGGCAAGGTCTCTCCTAACTTCTAATCTCCCTCATCTGTCGAGTCCTCCGTCTTCCTTGGGATCTCGATCACTTCTCCCCCTTCGTTTTTATCCTTTAAACAACATTAATTATCCACTCTTATCTCCATTATCATCCATAACCCTAACATCCACTCCATCCGTTACCACCACCATCATCCACATTATATCATGTTTTTGTCCCAGTTGCAAATCAAATCTGCAAAGGACGTAAATACGAAAAACGTAGTTCAAGGAGTTACGGATCGATTCCATTTAGTTTCGTAATTTTCTAACTATAGGAGAATATTTGATGAATATTTTCTATCGGTTACGCAGATTGCTTCCTACAATAAATCTAGATCCTGAAAGAATCATTTCGTAACCTATCAGCTTCTTTTGTGACCAACTCAACCCAGCTTGTCTATCTTCTTTACTGTCATCTAATGGCCTTCGCTCATTAATTTCTTGTTTTTTTTTCCAGTGTGTTTAACCTTTCATCCATTCATGTTGTATAATCAAACTAGATTTAGGAAGTTTCACCATTTGCACATAATACCGGAAACTCATTGTAATCAGTTATTGTTTATAAAAGTTAAGACACACCCTGTATTCTAAAAGGCCTGCAGCTCACACAGGCATGATTGCAGTTTTGGGTTAATGATCACAAGATCTTGATCTCAATGAACACCTTGGCTTCTCCATCCCAATGGAAAAGAAATGCTTCACCAATATTCAAAACTTTGAATCTTCTGAGAAGATCAAAGTTCATATAAGAAGGATAAACATACAGCTTGGAAATAGAAACTCACTGTTTTCAGACTGCTGACTTTTTCCTCACGTAACAAGGAAGCCCCTTGACAATGATGATCAGGATCTGCAGAAATTTCAAGGTTGAGATGGTAACTATTGAGTTCCTATAGCAATTCTCCATTTGATAATATTTTTACCTTCACCTTCAACAAGATCAGAATCTTTTGTCATCATAGTATTTTTGACTATATTGATTTCATCATTACTGCAGTAAGCATGAGAAGGAAATAAAAGTTGGTGAGATGTTAGAGTGGTAATACAGTAATAGAGAGCATAAAGATGCGCATGTCATACCAACTTACTCCATTACGTGGCAAAGAATTCCATCAAACTGGCATAAGTACACATTTAAGAAATAGAATCGATCCAGCTTTGGCATCAATGATACATTGTTTCACAAATCTTTTACTTTCTATCTAGAAAAGAAAAACTAAGATGAATCCCTCTCAAAAGAGAGACCTCAAAAGTGGTCCATTATCAGGAGGAGCTTTGTAAGGCTTTCTAATACTTTCACCTTAGGAGTCTCTTTGATCATGGCAAAGGTAGTTAGACTCAAATCTAGATGGTTTGGAAAAAAATAAACCTCTTTGAAACATAGATTGCCATGTCGACTGGCACAAGTCCATACATATCTACATATCACGTCAATAAATTACCTACTTTGATATGGGCGAAGTACATCGATACTCCCTTGTGCTCACACGACCGTGTCGACCCACACCACTAGCTATTTAAACATATCTGACTTCAATGAGACCCAATTTGGCATTTCTTTCATTCCATTTGCTACCCCTCTCCTTTTGGTATTTGATCTATGTGCATTATACTTCAAAAGTTCAAATTCAGAAATCAATAGAGAATTTTGATTTTCCAAAAGTTAATGGACCTATCTTCAGAAAATCTGGGAAAAAAAAAAGCTGGAAAGTTTAAGTCAATTTCTGTGAGCATGCATGTATTACATCAATACCGAGTGTTAGATGACTTCAACTTAGCCCCTAAAAGGCTTAAAGATTTACTTTCTGAACATATAAAGGCAATGCAACATGCTAGCTCAGCATGGCACATTCCACAGTACGTGTCATGGAGAGCAAAGACCAGCATGGCAATCCTTGCTTTGAAACTTCACCTTTTAGAGCTTTCAAATTTCTAACCAGAAAGAGATGTCGGAAAAGTATTTCAATGTCCTTCTCAAGTGAAGAAGGTTATGAGAGAGGAATGCTAAAGAAGTGAATGATAGACAATTTCTAATCTCGTCGATTTTCTCAACGATGAACAAGATGGAGGATCAATTCAACCCATAATTTCCACATAAGTCTGTTCAGTATTTCTCGATAGTCATACGTAACTAAACAGATAATCGAAAGTACCCATTATCTACTAATTCGCTTCTCACAAGAAGCCGCTCAAACCCTATTATAAGATTCACTGAATTATAGCTTCTGTGCTTACGCTCTTCTTCTCACATTTTACAAGGAAAAAACTATCAATTATTACTCAATTCGTCGTCCTCCACCTAAAACTTCTATTCTAACGAATTGGTACAATCCCCAGTTGATCAAAAAAGTGTTTTGACTTTTTTATTTAAAAAACAAAGTAAAAAATATATAATCCTACAGGCACGGAGGCATACATTTAGCTTTTTTTTCTTCATTACAAACATACACTTCCGATGAAAACAGTAAAAAAACAATACTGTTATTGTAGGAGGGGAAGATTCAATCTACAAAATAACAAACAAAAATCAAGAGAGAGAAGGAAATACTTGGCGGAGATGTCGGCAACAGGTGCGAGGTTGCAATCCTCGCCGTCGCTCTCGGGAGGATCGACGTTGAGATCGGCGAGAATGACAGGCTTGGGAGGAGGAAGAGGCGGCAGCGCCTCGGAAATACCATCGCCTGCTTGCCGCTCCGCGTCGTCGTGTGGTGGCCACGATTCCGACATTTTCTTTTTCCTCCTCTCTTCTTCTGCTCTTCTTGTGGTTCGAGAGCTCGAGTGATGCCCTCGCGTCGCGTGACAGGGTTTCTCAGGAGGACGACCGAAACCGCTGTTAGGAGTTTTTGACCAAATTAGAACTCTTTTTTTATAAAAGACTATATTTCAAACTTATTAAACGAGATCTAATTCAGTATAGTTCTAGCAAAAATATTAAACTAATCAATATTTTTAAAATTACTAATCAGTTCAGTATTTTTATCATTAGTTAATTTTTTTTTAAACGATTAAGTTAAAAAAATTTATATATATAAAATAATAATCAATTAAATATTTTATAATCAGATAAAAATGCTGAACTAATTAATATATTTAGTTAGACATAACATGTTGATTAGTTTAATATTTTTATTATAACTATAGTAAATAAAATTCATTTGTTAATAAATTTAAAAAGTAGTCTATTTTAGTAAAAACAAATTGAAGCAAGACTCCTTTGGCTTAAAAACTCTTGCCATTGTGGATCACAAATATACAATATTCGTAAGGAGGGCCTTTTCCGAGTTTTTGACCCAACTAGCTTATTTTAAGATTTATTTACCAAAATAGAGAACACCTAAACTTAAATACCAAAAGGGCTTTATTTCACTATAGTCCTAATTGAAACACTTAACTATTAAACTATTTTTCTAAGTCTTTACCTTCCTACATTAAAGGATATGAAGCATTATTTAAAGTATTTAAATAAAAATACTTATAAAATTAGCATTTTACTTTAAAAAAAATACGAATCTTTTTGTGTTTTACTTGGGCTACAGTAAAATAGACCAATTTAATATTTAAGTTTGGGTGTTATCTATTTTAGTAAATAAATGAAAAAATAGATCAATTTAGATCAACAATTTGCCTTTATTGTAACTAGGTGCACACTACTTTATCCGAATTGATAGAGGTAAATAGTGTTGAATTTTTTTTTTACCATACTCAAATTCTGCACTAACCCTAACAATTGACTTATATATTTATTTTATAATGTTATGTGTACAAAATATTTAGATATTGTTCTGCTTATCAAATAAGACCAATTCTAAAATGTATTCCAAATTCTATATCTTAGTTATGAGCTCACTTTCGCTGACTCCTTCCTTAGTGTAGTCTCGGTGAACTAGAATAATAGAATTAATAGGCTATTCTAAGGAAAAATATTTTCCTTAGTGGTCACCATTATATTAGATTCCATTACGATTTTATAGCATCATTAAAATAAAAAGGCAAACTGCTAATTAATTAAGTTTCTCTCAACATTGGGAACATAACCTATATTATATGTGAGGTTAATCTATTTGGATGTCAACTTTAATGGGCAATTTGTACCAAAAAAATTAATATAACTTTCTTTTTTCAT
This sequence comes from Typha angustifolia, assembly GCF_048772165.1. Taxonomy (NCBI): domain Eukaryota; kingdom Viridiplantae; phylum Streptophyta; class Magnoliopsida; order Poales; family Typhaceae; genus Typha; species Typha angustifolia. The sequence continues at coordinate 6,054,298 of NC_133248.1, forward strand.
CTCTACCTATTTTAATTTACCTTGCTCAAGATTATCGTTCCACTATAAAATAGAATATCTCCAAGCATTAAATGCAAGGAGAGTTCTGTATTTTTTGGGACATAAGATATGGTAAATCATATCCAAAAAAATTGGGTTATGTACACCAAAAACCCACTTAGTTTTTGATTTGGCAACCCAATGTCATTTTTTGATTCCCTTGCACTTGAGACTTTTTTCATATTTTTCTTCCAACTTTATCTTTTTTGTACTCGAGTATTGCATTAAATGTTGCAGACAGAGAAAGCAATATTTTTTACGTGAAGTTGATTGACTAGACATTGTAGGAACTGATTGAGCTGCTTCTTCTTCTTCCTCTTTTTCTTCTTCCAATTTGTGCATTTGGGAACTTATCTTCATCATTTTATCTCACTCTTGTTCATTCATTATATTTATAAAAATGAAACATCTATCTAACCGTAATATGAGAGTTTTGTTTCACTATAATGGTGCTATTATTTTGGACAATAAGAATATATTTTTGTACTATAAGGACGGTTGTATCGTTCATAGAAATATAAGTAGACAATATAGTTTGTTAGATTTGAAGCCAAAGTTCTTCGGAGTAATACGAATCTCTTTAGGTAAGTGTAAAGTCTCTTTAGAATACCTATTCCCTTCGGACAACCACGATATATTTGTTGATAGATTCGAAGATAGTGATGTTGTAGAGATGTATGATCTGTCACCATTATTTTGTCGAGCTATACAAATTTTTGGAACGAAGAAAGAGAAGAATTTATTAGTGTAAGTTAATATTTTTATGTTCGTGATTACCTTAAACATATGCAGGAAATTACTTTTGCTTACTTTAATAACGACATAGAACATAAAAGTCGTTATTGATTAACATATGTCATATTTTAACGACGACATTCATAATTTAGCTATGAATTTCGTAATCAAACTACGAATTTAGCCATGAATTTTGCAATTGAACTACGAATTTAGTTATAAATTTCAAAATTGAACTATTAGTTCAACTATGAATTTCATAATTGAAGTATAAATTTAGTTATGAATTTTGCAATTGAACAACAAATTAGCTATGAATTTAGAAATTAAACTATTAGTTCAACTACAAATTTAGCTATGAATTTTGTAATTGAACTACAAATTTAGCTACAAATTTCAAAATTGAACTATTAGTTGAACTACGAATTTCGTAATTAAACTATGATTATAGTAACCAAATTTGTAATTGAACTATGAATTTCATAATTGTATGATAAATTTAGTTACAAATTTCGTAATTGAACTACGAATTTAGCTACCAATATCATAATTTAGCTACAAGTTTCCTTAATATTTAGTTAGTAATATTATTTTAGGACAATCCAAATAAAAATTCCATGAATGAGCAGCTACCTATTATTTCTATTATTTCAAATATTCTAGATCTTAGCAATATTAATTTGGATGGGCAGGAGGATCGTCTCTTCTCAATCATCCTGCTAATCAGACCCTAGACTTAAATGGACAATATGTACCCAATAGTGAATTTGATTCTCCTATACGTGATCCTGGTAATATTATCATAGGAAATGTTATTTATTTCCATGACGACAATGAGAATCTTGATGAAGAATTTTCTATCATCGATCATAATCAATTTGTCTTTAAATGAAAAAACAGATCGTAATCTTCAAGAGAATTCTCTTTCTTTGATTTTATTGATCCATCTCTAACAAATGAAGGTGATATGTCAACAAACTTGTGCGTCCAACCTTATGGTGATAATGAACATAATTCAAGGATTGTTGATTATGTAGAATTTTATGTATAATAATTAAAAACTCCTAAAGTTGAAGTGGCACAATATATCACATCAGATGATCTATTTATAGGACAAATATTTCTTAACTCATCAAAGCTTGCAAAAGCACTAAAATCATTTTCTATCTAGTGTAGATTTAAATTAAAGCCTGTTAAAATTAACCCGCAGAAGATTATTGCTTGATATAGTTCAGAGGAATGTCCATGGAAGATAAATGCTATAAAAATAATAGGTGTTGAAACATTTAGAATAAAGTATCTTATTAGACAACACGCATGCAGCAGAGATATATCTGGGAGGGATCATAAGCAATGTACAAGTTTATTCATACGCAATGAAGTGTGTGAGCAAGTCCTAATGAGTACTGAAGCATACACTCTAAAGATGATTCAAATTGAAATACAAAAAAAAATTAGTGTTTCAGTAGGTTACTATAAGGCATATCGCGCTAAACGAAGGCAATAGAAGAGATCCGTGACAACTATGAGGGTAACGAAGTGATTAAGAGAAGTAGACGAGGGTAACGAAGTGGTCAAGATCCCAAAAAAGAGGGGTAGCTCAATAGTCGAGGGAGATTAGAAACGAGGAGAAACCTTGCCAACGGTAGATGTGGAAGGATGGTAAAGAGGAATGAGGGAGAAGTCTAGAGAGAATATAAGAGGCAAAAAATCAAGAATCCAATAGCATAATGAAGTTGGTTGCCATCCACATATTTATAGAAGCTAGCCAACAAGTCCTAAAATAATATGAAATTCTAATTCTAGAGGATTCCCATCGATTGCGTTCGAACGCACTCAAAAAGCCTATTCTCTAGATTTGCGAATGCGACATAGGTGTTCACAAGGCATTCGAACGCAGGCGTTCACAAGGTGTTCAGAAGGGCGTTCGAACATGACTTCACCTATGTTCGAACGCGACTTATAGGAATTTTATTTTAATAAAAATAAACACCTAATGCAATAAAAAAAATCCTAACTAAGTGTATTAGCACACCACGTTTCCCCCACCTTGCCCTCAAGGTAAAAAGTTAAGGAAACGCTCTAAGATATCAATCTCCAACTCCCATGTCACATCATCAAATGGCTTGCCAAGCCACTCAACTAGAATCTCCATCTTCAATCTGGTACCATGTCATCGTCGGCATCTAGCAAATACTCGAATTGGCTCTACGATCTCTATCTCCTCCAATAGCTCCGGTAGAACCGATCCAACAATCTCATGATCTCCAATGCACTCTTTCAATAATGAAACATGAAAGACAGGGTGCGCTCTAGACTCCTTCGATAGCTCTAAATGATATAAAACTGGACCAATACGCTCCAACACTTGAATACATCCACGGTCCAGCAGCAAACCCCCTCGATTCTCCAACTCGAGATGACGCTCCGGATCATCCATCACCTCCTACAATAATCTCAAAATATCTAGGTCAAATATACATGCATACCTCAGCTCATCAAAGAAGGGAAAGTTAGTTGATGAATAGGCTGTAAGCTCGACAGTATCGGGTTGGCGCAATAGTGTATCCGTCACTCTATTTTCTATTCCCTTCTTGTATTGAATTTCATAATCATACCCCAGCAATTTTGTGACCCATCGATGCTGTGCCGGAGTGTGTATGTGCTATTCTATAAAGTATGGAAGGCTCCTTTGATTGGTTCAGATAATGAATCATCTACTGATCAAATAAGGCCTCCACTTCGTCACCGTATGCAGAATTGCCAACATCTCTCTCTCATAAGTCGATAATTATTGAGATTTTTGCAATAAAGCCTTGCTAAGACAGGTAATGGGACGTCCTTCTTGCATTAGTATAGCTCCTATACCAACACCCGACGCATCTCATTTCACAATAAATTCTTTGGTGAAGTTCGGTAGCGCTAGAACGGGTGCCGTCGTCATTGCTGTTTTCAATTTTTCAAAGGCTAAAGTGGCTTCATCCATCCATCTAAAAGAGTCATTTTTCAACAAAGAAGTGAGAGGAGCAGCGATCTTGCCATATCCGGTGATGAATCGACGGTAATAACTAGTCAGCCCCAAAAATCCTCTCAATCTGGTGGTAGCAATAGGAATAGGCCAAGCGGTCATACATGCAACCTTTTGAGGATTCACCGCTACACCATCCGCTGAAATGATGTGGCCTAAATACTCCACCTTTGGTACTCCGAATAGGCACTTGGACTTCTTGATCTTCAATTGGTTTTGCTCCAACAAATTTATCACGTCCTCCAAATACCGCTAATGCTCCAATTTAATCATACTATACACCAAATATCGTCAAAAAATACGAAGACATACCTTCGCAATAGAGGCTGAAATATATTATTTATGAGGCCTTGAAAGGTAACTAGAGCATTGGTGAGACCAAAAAGCATCACTCGAAACTCGTAATGCCCGTCCGGAGTCTGAAATGTAGTTTTATGCACATCCGCCGGGTGAACTCTAATTTGATGATACCCGATCCTTAAGTCAAGCTTACTAAATATAGTCACCCTTGCAAGCTCATCCAGCAACTCCTCGATAACCAGAATAGGATACTGATCCTTTATGGTAATAGCGTTTAGTGCTCGATAGGTGACACAAAAACACTATGTTCTGTCCTTTTTTCACACCAAAAGTATAGGGGATGTGTATGAGCTATAACTTGGTTGTATGAGGCCTTGCTCCAACATCTTGATTATCATCTTTGAGATAACTTCTTTTTGCACATGTGGATACCGATATGGCCTCACGTTCACCGATGCAGCCCAGAGTATAATATCTATGCGATAGTCCGCCACTCTCCTCGGTGGCAACTCCTGCGGCTCCTCAAATAGTCCAGAAAAGTTATCTAATAAATTAGACAATTCACTGGTAGTACCTGAAATCGTTTGAGGCTTATCTCCTACTAGTTCTAATTGAAGAAGATAGGCCAAATCATACGCACCAAGCCGCCCCACTATAAGCTGCATCGTAGGAATCGGCGAAGTCCAAACACTATCAAGCCACACATTTTTGTTTCCTTGTTTATATTTCATCCACATGCTCCGAAAATCAAATGTGATGGGTTCCAAACTCTGTAACCACTGAGCACCAAGAACAATGTCCGCTCCTCGTAGTGCCAACGGATACAACTCTATAATGAGGTCGTGTCCTTGCACCCGTATACCAACTCGACAACACGAGCTCTCTGCCCTAAGCTTCGTGCCGTCTCTAATAGCAACGTCAAACCCCGTAGTCGGTTCGGCATCCAAACACAATCTCCTCACTAGCCTCTCGTCTAGAAAGTTGTGTCTACTCCCCGAATCAATGAGGATTGCACACAATGCTTTTTAACGAGTCCGTCTACTAGTAACGTCCTCGACGCGAAAGTACCTGAATATGCATGCATCGATATTTCAGCTTGGATATCTTCCTCCGCGCCCTCCTCAACGGTCTCCTCATGGGTCTCCTCTGGACACTCTCCATCATTATCCTCCTCTGAACCATCGATAAGCATAACACTCCCGATCGGTTTAGAACACCGATGACTAGGGGTGAAACGCTCATCACACTGAAAGCAAAGGCACTTCGCTCTTTGCTCCTCCACCTAGGCAGATGTGAGAGTTTGAACTGGGGGTCTAGTGCCTCCTCTAATATCAAAAGAAGGTTTCAAAAGTGGTCATTGTCTAGTAGTCGCAGTCGTTGTTTTTGAAACCGTAGAATTTCCAACCGGCGTTCTAGGTGCAAATTGCCTATCTCAGTTACTCCAATTGGTTTTCGCTGCCATCTTTAGAGCCCTATGCTTTTGTTCCATCCTCACGGCATTCTCAAAGGCCTCCTCAAGAGTAGTAGGACATAGAGCACGAACATCCGCTTGTATCTTCTCTCGCAGCCCTGAAATAAATGTACTTATCAATGTACGTTCGAGCCACGGTGGCTTACAATGACTACTAACTCTTTCAAACTCAGCTTAGTACACCGATATGGTCATCCTTTGAACCATCTTGCTTAATGTGGCATCAAAATCTTTATATACCGCTGTCCCAAATTTGCATGTAATCCTCCTATAAAAATCAACCTATCCAGTTAATCCACAACCACGAATAATCGATCTATACCAATGCTATGCCGTTTCTTGGAGGTGAAAGCTTGCCATTTGGACTTTTGCATCTTCTGTTGTACCTTGACAATCAAAATATTGTTCAACTTGAAACACCCAATCCGTTGGATCACCTTCTTAAAATTTTAGAAAGTCCAAGCCTGCGGTTCTCCCCCGAATAGCGTTGTCGGGTTCGCGAAAAATCATTGGTTTAGGTCTAAACCTTTGTGCAGGTTGATCACCTTCTATAAATCCTCGAGCATGTCCAGCACCATCTTCATATGGATCAACCTCATCCTCAAAGTGTTAATCCTCCTCATCGACGAAGCGTACCGGTGCCGCACGCCTCTCGGGTATCATTGCCAGTCTTAGGTTTTGTAATGGAGGTGGGGGATGATATGAAGGCATAGGTAGGAGGAGATCATTGACACTCATATGACACACCTGGACCTGTGGGATATCGGTTCTATGGGGTCCCACCACTGGTCCTTTTTGAAACTTCGTTCGTCGTCGAGGAGATGACGAACCCAATCGATTCATGACATATTCCTTAAATTCATTATGATCCTTTTATGTTGTCAACTCTATGCAATAATGTTTGGAACATGCCTCTTAGTTCATCCATATTCAAACCCATGGACGTTGGTTGATTCGGTCCAGCCATGGTCACTCCAAAGGAATCGGCTTCACGGTTAGGATCATTGTATATTGAGTCCTCCCTTGTCGGTATGCTCTCCATAGGTCTCCTTGTTGATGTCATCTTTCTTATTTCAACTACTAATGGAGGTCTGAGGTTCACTTGCTCTAATACCACTTGATAGGCTCTGATACCAAATTAATAGGCTCTAATACCAATTGATAGGCTCTGATACTAATTGTTAAGCTCTGATACCAAATTGATAGGCTCTGATACCACTTTGTTGAGATCTAGAATCCAAAGATCGGCTACGGAACAATTCCTTAAGATCTAAATTTATTGCAAGAAACAGTCCGCGCAACCGTGGGAAAATATTTATCAGATATTCTATGGTAGTCAGAAAACTACAAAACAAATTCAGTTGGATCCTTAACTTCCTAATTTACAACTTTCATATTTATACTCTTCGCAGATTCGAACTGTAGCAGGGACGAAAATATAGAATAACGTGGGTGATTGTGGTGGTGACAGGTCAAGTGGATGTTAGGGTTATGAATAGGTATAGAGATGAGAGTGGATTGTGAATGTGATTAAGGAAAGTAGACGAGGGAAACAAAGTGGTCGAGATCCCAAAGAAGAGGGGTGACTCGAAGTCAAGAGAGATTATAAGCGAGGAGAAACCTTGCCAATAGTAGATGTGGAAGGGTGGTGAAGAGGGAGGAGAGAGAAGTCTAGAGAGAAGATAGGAGGCAAAAAAATCAAGAATCCAATAGCATAATGAAGTTAGTTGCCATCCACATATTTATAGAAGCTAGCCAACAAGTCTAGCCAACAAGTCCTAAAACAATATGAAATCCTAATTCTAGAGGATTCCTGTCGATCGCGTTCGAACGCGCTCGATCGCGTTTGAACGCACTCGATCGCGTTCGAAGCACTCAAAAAACCCCTTCTCTAGATTTACGAATGCGACATAGGCGTTCACAAGGTGTTCACAAGGTATTCACAAGGGCGTTCGAACGTGACTCCACCTATGTTCGAACGTGACCTACAGGAATTTTATTTTAATAAAAATAAATACCTAATGCAATAAGAAAAGATTCTAACTAAGTGTATTATATGCCTATATAGTATTTGATGGAGACGACAAGACAAAAGATAGCTAAATTCTATTTTAATCTAATAGCACTTGCTAGAAAATGTAGTACTCGTATGGTTAAAAGAATTGAAAATGCTCTAGACATTTTTCATGGAAATGCTTGATCTGTCAATTTCATTCCATCCTTTGTTTCTGAATTTCGGATCAACACCTTTGATGGAATTTATGTTTTAAACATTGAAAAACGAACTTGTAGTTGCCGTGCGTGGGATAGCCTTGGAATTCCATGCACACACGGTGTTACTGCTCTAAGCTTTAGTCATCTTGATCTTATGAGTTCTGTAAGAGATATTTCACTAAAGAAATATATTTAGCCATATATTCAAACTCAATTCTACCTATTGCATCAAGGAAATTTTGGCCACTAGGTCCCTTGAATGAGATTGAAATATTACCTCTCTTAGTGAGACTTCAACTTAGTCGAAAGCGAAAGAAAAGGAAACCGTCGCAGGGTGAAAACCAAAGAGTACAAAGAAAGAAGTGCTCGAACTGTAAAGAACTAGAACACAACTCTGCTACAATGCATCAAACTATCTAAATGTGCATGTGTTTATGATATGTTTTGAAATCAATGTGTTTTTATATATAATGTGTTAGGTTCTTAAATTTATTTTATATATGATGTGTTTAGGTTCACACATATTTGCTATAGAGATGGTGTGTTTAAGCATCAATTGTTTACTAGTGTTCGAGTTGCATTAAATATATCAACGAAGTTTGAAAGTTAAGTATGAATTCTTTTGGCATAACAACAAATTTTACCAGCTTTGTATGTAGGTTAAACAGAAAGACAGTTTATCAGTAAGTACGAATTTTGCTTTAAACATATGAAGGATCAATTATTTTACTAGTGTTCGAGATGCTTCAAACATATCAAGGAAGTTCATAATTTAAGTACAAATTCTTTTGGCATAACAACGAATTTCACTAGTTTTTTATGTAGGTTAAGTAGAAAGATAGTTTATCATTAAGTATAAATTTTACTTCAAACATGTCAAGGATCAATTATTTTACTAGTATTTGAGATGCTTCAAATATACCAACAAAGTTCATAATTTAAGTACAAATTTCTTTGGCATAACAACGAATTTCACTAGTCTTCTATGTAGGTTAAGTAGAAAGATAGTTTATCATTAAGTATGAATTTTGCTTCAAACATATCAAGAATCAATTGTTTTACTAGTGTTTGAGATACTTCAAACATATCAATGAAGTTCATAATTTAGGTATGAATTCCTTTGGCATAACAACGAATTTCACTAGTCTTCTATGTAGGTTAAGTAGAAAGATAGTTTATCATTAAGTATGAATTTTGCTTCAAACATATCAAGAATCAATTGTTTTACTAGTGTTTGAGATACTTCAAACATATCAATGAAGTTCATAATTTAGGTATGAATTCCTTTGGCATAACAACGAATTTCACAAATTTTCTGTGTAGGTTAAGAACAAATATCGTTAGGAGAAATAAAATGCTTCAAACATATCATGAAAGTTCATAGTTTAAGAACGAATGTCGTTAGGAGAAGTACGAAATTTTACTAGTTTTGTCTATAGTTTAAGTAGAAAGACACTTATCATTAAGCACGGCAATAAGAAAAAAATGTTGAGATAATAGTAGTCATCAAAGGAAGAGCCAAGCTAATCACAAGGATCTTTGCAAACTATGAACTGCCTATTGAAATGATAATAGGTTGTGTGCTATATGTGTTTCCTGGCTAGGATATAAAGAATATTTTACAAATTATTAGCCTTGCAAAGAGCTGAAATATATTTAAAATGAACACAATACTTCCAAATATTACCGACTAATCTTGTTAACGTGAACCAATTCATTGTATAGCTTCTCTCTCTTCTAGATGAAATTCGTTGACACATTCTTCATCTTCATCTCCCTCATTTCTGTTCATTCGTTCATCTTCCTCTTTTAATGAAACCACCCTAAACCCTAAACTCTATCTATTAAATGAATTTGTTAGTGAATTAATATCACCTACAAACTATCTTACTTACTTTTCATCTACTCACCAACTTATTTATTTTTCACCTACCAACCACCTTATAGTTGTTTTTGACGGGTTTCATTCCTAAATGACAATTCTCATTACAATAGAAAGAAATATCAGAGCTAGTGATTTACAGTATATTGTAAGGACGGTTCTTAAATACTCTAATTACATTTAATACTAAAGATACAATAGTTAGTATTTAAGGATGATGTGTTTAGGTTCTTAGATTTGTTTTATACATGATGTGTTTAGGTTCTCATATGTTTGTCATAGACATGATGTGTTTAAGCATCAATAATTTACTAGTGTTTGAAATGCTTCAAACATATCAAAGAAGTTCATAATTTAAGTACGAATTTTTTTAGCATAACGACGAATTTAACCAGTTTTGTATATAGGTTAAGCAGAAAGATAGTTTATCATTAAGTACGACAAAAGAAAAAATATTGAGATAATAGTAGTTACCAAAAGAAAAGCCAAGAACCACATAGAACATGTGTTTTTTGGCTGGGATTTGAAGATGTGCAAAATATCTAACGAAGATCACCCGGCCAAGAATCACATAGAACATGACATATGCTACTTCACACATGTTTATCGACAAACAAGACTTAGTCGAGTGATTTTCGTTAGACATTTTGCATATGAAAAAAAAACATACAAATATGTTGCACGAAGAGTAAAGTATATTTCTACTCTTTCTACATTGAAATGAGGATTATTCTTTTTGTCAGGCTGACTTGCAGCACCTCCAAAATTTTGTTCATCTGTTAAAAATGACTAATTTTGTAGATGTGCAAGTCAGCCTATGGATAGAATATTGTACTCTTCTTCTTCTTCTTCTTCTTCTTCTTCTTCTTCTTCTTCTTTCTTTTCTCTTTTTCTTGTAGTTGTTTGTGAATATAATTAGCTATTTATAAAAGATTCCAACCAATGTCTAATTTGATAGTGAAATTAATATCATCAACCAACCAACTTATATATGAAGTTCGTGAATATGTTTGAAGCATAATAACGAAAGTAGTGTGTGATTTAATTACGAAACTAGATGTAATAATAATGAAAGTAGTATGTGAAATGAGGCATCTATTCAGTGGCCTCACCTCCGCTCTCGAGAAATCCCCACGTCTCCTCATAGTATCCTTAATAGGATATCACATCTATTTCATACTTAGACTTTTGATATGCACAAAGATCATTAATGAGTATTCCTAAATATATGTGGGAAGTAGCGTCTTTTCGATAGTTTATCATCACATGGCAATTTTAAATATAATCATTCATCATTAAATAGTTGCGAGACTATTAATAGGTCTCATTCAGGCGTCTCCTCCATTCCCAAGGATACTCACATTCTCTTATTGTTTCTAACTGATCTTCTTCAGTACTTGTTCATTATTTTCAACCTGCCATAGTATATTATTCTTTGTCTAAAATCAACACCTACCATGGAAACAAAATGGGGAGAACCAGTTCTTAACAAACCATCCACTTCTTCTGTTTATTTGTCATATAATCTTGATACAAAATAGCAGTACTATAGATGTAACAACCCAATCTTTAAAAAAAAAAAAAATTGGGCACGACGCGACCGGCCACACTGTGGCCGGCCTCGTGCCCATGCAAGCTGCACATGCAGCTTGCGTGGTGGGGGCGCCACGTGCCCGCTGCCGCTGCCGCAGCCAATGGGCTGCGACCAGCTGGCCGCGGCGGGCCCCGGCGCCGCCGCAAACCGCCCTCACCGCCTTCCCTCTCTCTCTTTAAATCTCTCTCTCTCTCTCTCCCGTTTGGTCTCTCTTTAAACCTCTCTCTCTCTCTCTCTCTCTCTCGCCGAGGCCGGACTATCGCCGCCGCCGCCACCTCCACGAGCGCCAGTGAGCTCTTTCTCCTCCTCTCTCTTCTTCTCTCTTCTTCTCTCTCTCTCTCTCTCTCTCTCTCTCTCTCTCTCTCTCTCTCTCTCTCTCTTTTTCTTACCTTGGGCTCGGGCCCGTCGCAGCCGAGCCGCCGGCGAGAGGCCGGCAGCTGGCTGGCCACCAGCTGCCGGTGCCCTCCCCGCCGGCCCGGGTCCGCAACCGCCTCCCTCACCTCCCCTCTTTCTTCTCTTTCTCTTCTGTTCTTCTTCTTCTTCTTCTTCTTCTTCTTCCTCCTCTTCTTCTTCTTCTTTCTTTCCTTCTTTCTTTCTTTCTTTTTCTCCTTCTTCCTCAGCTCCTTCTCTTTCTTTCTGCACAGTGTTGGGCTCGGCCCAGCACTGTAGCAGATAGTGCTGGGCCGAGCCCAGCACTGATGACAGATGTGATTAATTTATTAATTAATTAGTTTATTTAGGTTATTTATTTAGGTATTGTTCTTCTTAATTAATGCAAATAGATTATTTAGACATGAACTATGTTAATAATATTATATATCCTTCAATATAATTTTATTAATGATAATTTTTATCATTAATGATTAATTAGGTATAAATATATGTAATACTTATATTTATTTATTTATTTACATATCTATTAGATTAATAGATAGATTTGTAAATTATAATTATTAGATTTATATTCTAATATTCTTATGATCTACATTTTAAGTAATTCTATTAATTTATTATACATTATTATTTTGTAACAAATAAGATAATGACTACATAGTCCCTAATTAATCAAGATATAATTTAATTATAATTTGGTTTTTATCTATATTTATATTTTATTTATAATTAAAATCTAGTCAATCATAAAAATAAGTAGAAATTCTAAAATCTAATAAATCATCATATTTTACTCGAACGAATTATAATGGGATAAACAACTAACTTTATGTTACTTAAACATTTTCAGATCCCGAACCCCTTATTTGAGACCCCGTTGTCCTTGCTAGCGAGAAGTGTCACACGGTTGATGGGCGGATGTAAGGGATACGTGGTTTGTATCTTCTGATCAGTGTGAGTAGTCTTATCCCCTAGATCCCTTTCTCAAATTAGGATTTATTATATATTATGTACATGCATGTTTTGGCCTCCAGCATGATTATATGACTTTATATAGAGATGATTTCAGTCGAGCATATATTTTATCATGCATTTGATTAGACTGATCTGGGATATGAGTATATTGGTGATATATAGAGATGATTGGAGATGATTATGCTATTATGGTTTTATGTCGGGATGATCTCTATCATGAGTATGCATGTGATAGATTAGCATGAGTATGTATGTGTTAGATACATGGTTGGAGTTTGCATTACATCATTTTTCTCTCGGCTTCTTTACCACCTAAATTCTTGAGTTGTATGATCTGTTGTCGTACTGGATATATGCATATGATTTATCATGTATAGGAATTCATAAAAGTACATGTGTATGTGATGTGATGTGATGTGATGTGATGTGATGTGATGGCTGGAACGGTATCTGGTCCGGACTGGTACTGGACATACTCTTAGCGTATGGCAGAGTATGGTGATGGCTGATAGTTGTACTCTTAGCGTATGACAGGGTACAACTATCATTAATATACCCTTAGCATATGGCAGGGTATGATTACTTTCTTCAGAGATACCCTTAGCGTATGGCAGGGTATGATTTATCTACAGAGATACTCTTAGCGTATGACAGGGTATGCTCTGAGCTTGTGACATGATGTGTATCGAGTTTGGGGCCAGGTACCGTAGTCCAGCATGGTGGATGATATTCAGAGTTGAGACGGATGATTGTGATAGTGAGAGATATGTGAATTATATCTAGCTCTGACATATATGATTATCTAGTAGTTGGTATGCATCATGCATCATCATTATTGTGACTAGTATCATTGGATCATAATTGTTATACATGATATGGTGTTATATTCGGTGATGTTATATGATAATTTCATCATGTTATATAATTTCGGTTGAGGATATAATATGGTCATCCATGAGAACTGATTTCATTCATATATATGTCATTGAGGATACATATATATATATGTTCATACATGACATCATACTGCTTTCTGATTTATATTATCCAGTACATGATTTACTCTCTGTTTGGCATCACTGATTCGAGGTAAGGTCTATTCACTGAGCCTTTTGCTCATGACTCTCTTTATTTGTTTTCTAACCCCTCAGATTTGTGATACGTGATAGCGACTTGAGAAGATATTTTAGAGCGATAATGAGGTGAGCTATAGATGCGAGATGGTATAGATGATAGTTTATATACAAATCGAGTTGTACCAATATTTGATATTTGTACTCTTTTATATTAGACAATGATTTGTATAATACAGGTCGAATCATAGAGTAACCTTGTATTAGTTATTTTAGTTGTATCTTGATGGTTTGTTGTGGCCTATGTGGGTCCTGCCAGATTATGTGGCGGTCTAGTATATATTATTGTGGACTTTGATATTCATATACTAACAGGTTTATTTGGTTAAGAGTATGATTTATTTGGTGATGGATTATGTGATCATGAATATGTTAGCAGGTGTTATTTGATGATGTCATGATTGTATGTGCACAGGAGTGTATCCGTGCGTGGCGGGCCCCGCCCAACCTGTCGCGTGCGCCGCACGTGCCGTGTGGGCGCGTGGGCGTGCACGTGCCGTGCCGGGCGGGGGCGTTACAATAGACTTCTTCGATCAGCAATAGTGCTCATCTCTCTGGCTATTACCAGGAACAACCTTCTATCCTTGCTCCACCATTGGATGGATATTGTCAATATTACTTAGAATTGGAATGCAATTCTTCTCAAAGACCGTGTATATCTCATTGAATTTCTTCAACGGCACAGATATGGGATGCTACCATAAAGGGTTGCTATCTAGCAATTGGAGGCTCCTACATCTTGAAGCCTTGGTATCTTGAGAGTGATGATGCAGTGAAATCTGAACTGCAATACTGCGTTTGGATCATTCTTACAAATGTTCCATTTTTGTTGCAATGAGAGATCATGTAATAACCCAGATCTAATAATAATAATAATAATAATAATAATAATAATATATTAAATTAAATTAAAAAAGACAAAAAAGAAAGAAAAAAAATAAGAATTAAAAAAAATTAGGGTTGCATGGCACGAGCTCGTGCCGTGTAGGTTGTGGGCGCGTGCTGAGAGCGCCACGTGTGCCCACAACCGCCGGCCCGAACAACCCAGCCGAGCCAACTGGCTGTGGCGAGCCCCGGTGCAATCGCAACAACCGTCGCCTTTTCCCTCCTTAATCGCCTCTCTCTCCCTCTAAATCTCTCTCTCTCTCTTTCTCTCTCTTACCAACGTCGACCCGTCGCCGTCCTTAGAACCCACTGCTACCACCTCAACAAGCATCGTGAGCTCCTCTCCCTCCATCCCCCCCTCTCTCTCTCGCACACACCCAAGCTTGGGATCGGCTCCGCGAGCCGAGCTACCGGCGAGAGGCTAGCCGCTGGTTGGCCAGCAATCGCCAATGCCCTCCCCGCCGGCTCGAGTCTGCACTTCCCTCCTCTCATCTTTCTCTCTCTCTTCTGTTCTTCCTCTTCCTTTCTTCTTCTTCCTTCTTTCTTCTTCTTCTTCCTTCTTTCTTCTTCCTTCCTTCTTCTTCTCCCTTCCCGGTTCCTCCTTCTTTTGCTGCGACAATGTTGGGCGCAGATAGTGCTGGGCGGAGCCCAGCACTGTAGCAAAGAGGATTATTGTTTTTTCTTTTTTGTTAATTATATAATTATTTTCTAATGTTAAGTAAATTAGTTTATTTAGATAATTAATTATTTTGATAATTTACACTCACTAATATAATTTTACTAAGTATTTTTAGTATAATAATTTATTAAATATTGCCTATAAATTTCTTTATGGTTTAGTTATTAATTATTAGATTAATACGTGCATTCTTATTGATAATAATCTTATATTTATATTTATATTTTATATAACTATTTTTAGTATCTACTACTTTGTATAAAATGGAATACTAAGCTTGCATATTATTTTTATATAATAGGATAATGACTATTTTGCATATAATTTATGATTAATTAAATAAGAGTAGGCATTACAAAATAATTATTAACAATATTATTTTTATAATTATATTTTTATTAAATCATATATATATAGTCGTTGTTAGTTATTTACCAAAAGGAGATAAATTACTATGTACTTATTACTTATTCTATAATTAACAAACTGGGATTTTTAGTAAATTAATATAAATTATGATAATAGCATATTAATATTATCATAATTAAATTTATCCTATGAATCTAATTAATTTTAAACCTAATAAAATATTATATTTTACTCGAACAGATTATAATTAAATAAACGACTAACTTTATGTTATCTAAATATTTTCACATCTCGAACCCCTTATGTGAGACCCTGTGGACCCTGTTAGCGATGAGTTGACCATCGGTTGATGGATATAAGGGATACTTGTTTTGTATCTTCTAATCAGACGGTGAGTAGTATATGTATGTTTTGGCCTCCCATATGATTATATAATCTTATCTAGAGATAATTTTAGTTGAACATATTTTATCATGCATATGATTAGATTAATCTGGGATATGAATATGCTGGTGATATATAGAGATGATTGAAAATGATTATACTATTATGACTTTATGTCTAACTACCAATGTCAAACTCCTGCTCCCTATGGCTGCAATCATAAACTTGCTTCATACGAATTTGAGCAAGTTTAAGATGGGCATGCAACCTCCTCAATTTAGCGTCACTATCTAATACATTTAGTTAGGGTCTTTTCTTATTGCATTAGCTATTTATTTTCATTAAAATAAAATTTCTGTAGGTCGCGTTCAAACGCGAAAGGGGATGCATTTGAACGCCTTTGTGAACACTTGCATCAGGTTCACAAAAATAGAGAACGCTTGCGTTTGAACATGGTCGAGTGCGTTTGAACGCCTTTTGTGCGTTCAAACGCGATCGGGTGCGTTCGAACTCGATTGGCGGGAATCTTTTAGAATTAGGATTAATTATTATTATTAGATATTATTGGCTAAACTCTATAAAGGTGTGGATGGCAGCCAAAATTATTATGCTATTGGATTATTGATTTCTTGCCTCATATCTTCTTTCTATTCTCTTTACCCTAATCTCCCTCCTCCCTCTTCACCAACCTACCACCTCTACCGTTGGTAAGGTCTCTCCTAACTTCTAATCTTCCTCGTTTGTCGAGTCCTCCCTCTTCATTGGGATCTTGACCACTTCTTCCCCTTCGTCTTAATCACTTAAACAACATCACCCATCCACCCTCATCTCTATTATCATCCATAACCCCAACATCCACTCCACCCGTCTGATAAGCTTTGCTACCAATTTGATAAGCTCTGATACCACTTGATAAGATCTGGAACTAAAAATAGGCTACGTTACGATTTCTTCAAGATCTGAATGTATTATAGGAATCAGTCCACGCAGTCGTTGAAAAATATTTTTCAGATATTCTCCAATAGTCAGAAAATTATGAAACTAATTGGGTTAGGTCCGTAACTAATTGATCTACAACTTTTGTATTTATGCCCTTGGCAGATTCGAATTGTAGTAGGGACAAAAACATGGAATAACGTGGGTGATGGTGGTGGTGACGGGTGGAGTGGATGTTAGGGTTATGGATGGGTATAGAGATGAGGGTAGAGAAAATTATTTTCTTGGAAATTAAACATTAAAATAAGAAACAAAGACACTCCTAAAGTGTATCCATGCTCGAGACGACATCGGTGAAGTCCGAATCGTATCAATCCATCACGCTTCCGTAACCTTGTCCTCAAGATTTAAAATTTGGGAAGCGATCCATGATATCTGACTCTAGTTCCTATGTAGACTCGTCAGTAGGTTTGCCTAGCCACTCGATCAGTACTTCAGTCTCTAATCTGGATCCATGGCGTCTTCTCTTGTGGCCTAAGACTCGGACCGGTTTAGTGGAGCCATTTTCCTCCATTGGTTCGGGTAAGGCCAAACCTACCACATGGTTAGGCCCGATCTGGGCCTTCAATGCCGATACATGGAAGACCAAATGTATCCTGGTTCTTTCAGGTAGGTCCAATAGGTAAGCTACTGGATTAATTCATTGTAGCACTCGGTACAGACCATAGTACTTGTAACCCAACTTTTGGTTCAAAATTGGCCTCAATGTGGATTGCCGGTATGGTTGAGCTCGAATGAACACCCATTAATCCACCTCAAATTACCGCTCATGCCGGCCTTTGTCATGAGTTTGCTTCATGCGGTTTTGGGCTGTTACTAGGTGAATCTTGAGCCGTCTCAATGTTTTATCTCGATCGGCAAGTTCTAAGTCGAGCTTGGTTCTATCTCCCACCGCGAGTCTATTGTAGGTACGTAAGACCGGGGGAGGGTGCCCATAAACCTCCTCAAAAGGGGTCATTCCGATGCTAGAGTGATAAACGGTATTGTATGACCACTCGGCCCATGGAAGGAATTTGACCTAATCCTTTGGTTGGTCCGCCACAAAGCATTGCAAGTATTGTTCCAGTCCGCGATTCACCACCTCGGTTTGTCCATCCGTCTTGGGGTGATAAGCTGAACTAAGGTTGATTCGAGTCCCTTGCAATCTGAAGAACTCCGACCAAAACTCATTGATGAAGATGCGATTCCGGTCTGACACGATCGTCTTAGGCATCCCATGTAAGTGCGCCACTTCCCAAATAAAAATTTTAGCAACCTTTTTCGCTGAAAACGAGTGAGACAATGCTATGAAATGAGCATATTTGCTCAGCCTATCCACCACAACAAACACCACCGATTGTCCTTGGACCTCCGGTAGCCCTTCGATGAAGTCCATGGAGATATCCTTCCAAATATGCTCCGGTATAGGCAGTGGTTGCAACAGCTCGCTGGATTTGAGCATCTCTGATTTGACTCGTTGGCAGGTTTGGCATTCACGCATATATTTCTTCACGTCCGACTTCATTGTTGTCCATGTACAGTTTTGTGCCAGCCGCTTGTA
Organism: Typha angustifolia; assembly: GCF_048772165.1. Lineage (NCBI taxonomy): Eukaryota > Viridiplantae > Streptophyta > Magnoliopsida > Poales > Typhaceae > Typha > Typha angustifolia. Next base: position 6,072,915 of record NC_133248.1, read on the forward strand.
GGTACGTAAGACCCCTTCATGGCTTGCTATAGAGGTATCATGGAAGTGGGCCATCAATGAACTCCGTAGCTCCTCGTCCGCGGGTACCTTGATCTGCCCGCGCTCGAGTACCAACCCGCCGCGCTCCTCGTGCTTGAGGTGGCTTGATAGGTTCTCTCTCAGCTCCTCCATGAGTCGGACCAATTCACTATCCCCTGTGTTGTTTCTCCACAGATCTGAGAAAAAAAAGAAAAGTGGGTGCTGAGAAAGAGACGAGCTCACTTGCATCCCCTATGCTTGGAAGTTCATTCAGCTATTGATTTCCATCCAGCAGCACTCTTTAGTCATTCCTCCAAAATGTCATGGAGAGGTTTATAAAGTCAAATGTCATGGACCCCAAGCTTCGAAGCCATTGGGTCCCCAAAACAATATCGGCACCTCGCAAGGCCAACAGATAAAGATCCATTATGAAAGTTTGGTCTTGCACCTTTAATTCCACACCTCCATAAATAAAATCTGCTCGCAATGTGGTGCCATCTCCAATCGTCACACTGAACCCTTCCGTGGGTTCTGACTCGAGCCCAATCTTCCTAAGGAGCCTCTTGTCAATGAAATTGTTGGTGGACCCTGTGTTAATCAAGATTCTCACTGTGGTTTTCTTGACTACACCGTTCATCTGCAAAGTCTTTGGCGCAGCTGTCTCCGAATAGGCTGGAGGGAGATTTCGGCTATCATGTCCTCCACGGGTGACTCAGCTTCTTCTCATTGATTTCTAGCCACACCTTCATTTTCAGCTGCAAACTCATCCTCCACATCCTCCACATCCTCTAATCCGTTGATTGCATCACCGATCCCATCGGTTTAGCGCAGCGATGCTGAAAAAAAATAAATTAGATCACGTATGTATCTAACCTCTAGGCAATGATATTTCTCGTTGTAAGTAAAAGTCGGAAGAAATATTAAAAACGAAAGTAGAGATGAACGCCAAGATTTTAACGTGGAAAAACCCAAAACGGGAAAAAACCACGGATCCAAAATCGGATCAAAACCAATCACTATAATAGTAGCAGTTACAAGACTGACTCACAAAACACCCCGTCGATCCAAACGACTTTGTTTCTCTCAGTCTTGATCGCTAGAACCCACGATTCACTGCTTCTTGTGATTGAAGTCCAATCTCAGTAGCCCTCGAGATTGATCTTTCGTCTAGATCACCCTTAAGACGAAAGATTAAATTCTTGTAGATGAGTGGAACATTGTTAGTTGAAGAATCGATGTAGCCTCAAGAAGTCTCCTTCAATAATATTTCTTCAACTCACCTTGAGATAGGGTTTCACAATCCTTATATATGATCTTCAAGTAGAGACAAATCCTCAGCTTCTTCAAGATCTCCTTGATTTCCAGACAAATCCGAGTCACACCTTCATTTTCTTAACTGCAAACTCATCCTCCACATCCTCTGAATCTGTCGTTGATTAGCATCACCGATCCCATCGGCTTTTCTTAGCACAGCGATGCATGTAAAAAATACATTTGGCACTAAAATTTCTCATCACAACAAAAGCATAGGCCTTTGGCCCTTCGTTCATCCACTTGAGCAGGTGTGAGTGCTCGTCTTGGACCTCTAGGTGCGTACTTCACATCTTGGATGGCTTCAAGGGTGCTCGAGAAGGCACCATCACAGCAGCGGTTCTTGGTACTTCAGTAATATTTCCCGCCGCTATGGTTGGTTGAGCTTGATTGCGGCTTCCTTGGCTCGTCCAACTCTGTTTCAGGTGTAACTTCATGGCCTTATATTTGTCTTCCATAAGCACCGCATCTTCGAAGGCCTCTTTTAAGGTTCTAGGCCTTCAAGCCCTCACATCGGCTTGTATGTTTCCCCGCAGCCCAGAGATGAAAGTGCTACGAAGTTGCTGATTCATCCATGGTGAATGACATCGGCTACTTATCCTCTTAAATTCTTCTTGGTATGCTCCAATCGTAGTCTTTTGCACCGTCTTTGAGAGGAAAGCATCAAAGTCTTCATACCCCGACGCTCCAAATCGCCGTGTGATATCGGTGCAAAAGCTAGGCTAAGTTTCGATAGCCTCAATGGCATTGGCTGCTTGAAACTAGTGAAGCGCCGCATCCTTAAGGTGGAAGCTCGCTAGCGTCACCTTGTATTCTTCCGCTATACCTTGGTATGCGAAGAATTGCTCTGCCCTATACAACCAATCGATCGGATTGCTGCCTTTGAACTTTGGGAATTCGAGACGCACGACTTGTCCACGGATGTCGTTGTCTCGTTCTAGATCATGTCCAAGTCCTTGTCTAACCGGAGGAAGATGCACCATGAAGGGTTGATGATTCCTCCTTCGGTTTTGATTAACTCACCGTGGTTCTAGATCGTATTGACCCACCCACGGATCTTGATCTCCAAGGTGGTCTCCATAGTGGTTCGCTCGTCGGATGGGTTCACCTACAACTGGGCCTGGTGTAACCATCTTTGCTTGCCTTTGCCCATAGGGTGGCGGCAGCAGTGGCACTTGTGGTTGCAAATTCTAAACAGACGACGGTGGGTTCATAGAAGTGGACTTGTGTCGTGGGATCGATGGTGCGTTCCCATTCGCCATGGCTTCCCTTGTCGCCCATAATTCCTACATCATCTCCATCATCATCTGGTTGTTGATGGCTATTTGTTCGGAAAGAGACCCCAACACGGCTTGAACACTAGGTTCTTCCATATTCCGATTAGATCGGGTCGTTCCGCGGGTGGAAGTCCTCGCAATCGTTTCCCCCTCCTCTATTGGGAGAATCTCTTCTTCCTCATCTCGCCATGCAGCCATGGCTCTGGTTATCGTCATAGGAAGTGGGGATCTCGAGATATCGTCATTGGAAGTGGGGCTTTCCAAAAAATCAAGTTTCAGGCAAATCGAATGTGGTGATCTCGAGATATCGTCTGATTAGTGGACGAACGTCATAGGAAGTGGGGCCCACTCCAGCGTATTTTTGTCTTAGTTTCAGTCCGAATCTGCTAAGGGCGTAAATACCAAAAATATAAATTAAAAAGTTACAAATCGACCACCCTTAGTTTCGTTATTTTTTTTGACTACAAGAGAATATCTGGTGAATATTTTCTCTCGATTGCACGAATTGCTTCCTACAATCAATCCAGATATTGAAGAGGACGTTCCGTAACTTATCAAGGAGGAGCCTTGGGAGGAGTGGGAGGAGCCCCCATATTAACCAACAGTCCAGCAACATGAGCCGCTTCACCGCGACGCGAGAACGGGATCAAATGCTACAACCTTGAACCGTTCGAGTCGATTTTCCTAAATTCGACGGGGTGACCCATTGGATTGGATCTATAAGACAGAGTAATTCTTCACCTATCAAGGAACACCTTACCACCAAAAGGTGCTTCTTGCCTCATTCCACCTTGAAGATGTAGCAGTGAGATGATTTCAAGCAGCACATCGCGTGCACGCCTTCACTACTTGGGAGGATTTCTCCGATGTGCTTTGTGTGCATTTTTAATAAGGTGTTCACGGTACCAGATAGGCTCTGATACCAATTGATAAGTTACAGAATAATTACTTCAAGATCTGAATTTATTGTAGGAAGCAGTCCGTGCAACCGAGGAAAAATATTTATTAAATATTCTGTCATAGTCAGAAAATTATGAAAATAAGTGGAATCGATCCGTAACTTCCTTATCTATGTTTTTTATATTTACGCCCTTTGCAGATTCGAACTGAAATATGAATAAAATTATGATTTCATGTGGATGATGGTGATGGTGATGGTGACAGGTGGAGTGGATGTTAGGGTTGTGGATGGTAATGGAGAAAAATATAGATGGTTGATGTTGTTTAAGGGATAAAGACAAAGGGGAAGAAATGGTCAAGATCCTAAAGAAGACGGAGGACTCGATAGACGAGGGAGATTAAAAGTTAGGAGAGAACTTGCCAACGGTAGAGGTGGTAGGTTGGTGAAGAGGGAAGAGGGAGGCCTTCCCTCTCTCTCTTTATATATCTCTCTCCTTCTTTCTCTCTCACATATTCTCTCTCTCTCCCCCTCTCTCTCTCTTTCTCTCACATATTTTCTTGCTGTCGCCGGCCTACCGCTGCCATCACCGTCGCAACACCACCCTCACCGTCTCTCTCTGTAGCTCTCTCTCTCTAAAGACTCATTCTTCCTCTCTCCCAATCAGCTCTCTCTCTCTCGAGCTCTCTCTTTCTCTCCTCGGCCGAGGTGAGCCTCCCTCCCTTCCCTTCTCTTCTTCTCCTTCTTCTCCTTCTTCGTCTTCTTCTTCTTCTTCTTCTTCTTGCTTTCCTCTGTTCCTTTTACCTTCTCTGGTAATAAAACACGTGTAAAGTACTTATGTTATTTAGTTAATCTAAATTAGATCTTTAATTTAATTTGTCAAGAATAGATATATCTAGTAACATGGTAAGTATAATTAGTGTAATTTCCGTTAATTATAATTATAAATATTTGTACATAAATATATTTTTAACTTCATATATTTTATTAGATTAATACATATCTTTATAATTAGGTATATATATATAGCATAACTTATTATATGAAGTTAATGAATTGTATGTTATTTTGAAGAATGTATTATGAATACAAGCTGATATGGTAGTCTCATATAGATAGGTATGATCTTTTTTATTGATTTATCTAGTAATTTGTATAATGGTTTAAGCATATGAGCAGTGCACTTTAATTAAGAGAGTTTGTGCTATCGCGTAAATTTTATGAGGATATCGGATGATGCTGAGTATGTTTAGATTAGTGAGATTATTTGTCTAGAAAGAGAAGCATGAATTAAGTATTTTGGATGTTTTTGAAATAATTTGTATTTATCGTTCTACTTGGTATTAGTGATAGTATTGAGGGATAATCCATTGTGTATGTTTGAGATCGGAGTATATATTCTGTAGATTGGAGATAATTTATTTAAATAGGTTGTATCGTATTATCATAGGTGATTATGGCATTACGATGTGTATTGTTGTAGTTAGCAGGAAAAGTAATAAATTGGGATAGCTTGAGGTATTTTGGAGTAGAATATGATTCAATTAATAGAATAAATGTACTCTTTCTTGCAGACCAGTGATATTATTGATGTGTATAGACATGGTATGATTACTTGACTGATCTAGATCTAGAAAATTTAATTTTTGTAAAGGAGTTACTTATGGTGGTATAAGTTATAGATTTGAAAAAGTAAGATTGTGTAGTGTTCGATTTGACTAGAAAGTACTGGAACTAGATATGTGGATTTTCTTACAATACTAGTGTGATTTAAATTTCGGAGTCGAAATTTTTATAAGGGTGGAAGGAAAATGTAACAACCAAAATAATAATAATAATAATAATAATAATAATAATAATAATAATAATAATAATAATAATAATGTAATAACCTAGAAAAATAAATAAATAAAATAAATAAGAGACAAAAAAAGGAAGAAAAAGAAAAAGAAAAAAAAGTTTTGGTGTTGCATGGCACAAGCTCGTGCCATGCAAATAGTGGGCGCACGTTGAGGGCGCGACGTGCCCCGATAACCGGGCCAGCTGGTTGTGGCGGGCCCTCTGCCACCGCACTACCGCCTCACCTCCTCCACCGCCTTCCCTCTCTCTTTATATATATATATATATATATATATCTCTCTCTCTCTCTCTTTCTTTCTCATATATTCGCTCTCTCCCTCTCTCTCTCTCACATATTTTCTTGCTAACGTCGCCCTACCGTCGCCGTCGCCGCCATCGCCGTCGCAACACCACCCTCACCGTCTCTCTATAGCTCTCTCTCTCTCTCTCTCTAGAGACTCATTCTCTCTCTCTCCTCTCTCTCCAAATCACCTCTCTCTCTCGAGCTCTCTCTTTCTCTCCTTCGCTTATCAACGCCGGCCTGTCGTCGTCGCCGTAGCCGCCACCGCCATTACGGCCGAGGTGAGCCTCCCTCCCTTCCCTTATCTTCTTCTCCTCCTCCTCCTCCTCCTCCTTCTTCTTCTTCTTCCTTTCCTCTACTTCTTTTTCCTCTGTTCCTTTTATTTTCTCTGGTAATAAAACACATGTAAAGTACTTATGTTATTTAGTTAATCTAAATTAGATCTTTAATTTAATTTGTCAAGAATAGATATATCTAGTAACATGGTAAGTATAATTAGTGTAATTTCAGTTAATTATAATTATAAATATTTGTACATAAATATATTTCTAACTTCATATATTTTATTAGATTAATACATGTCTTTATAATTAGGTATATATATATATATATATATATATATATGTATAACTTATTATACATTATTATGCATGTAATACAATAGTAGGCATACTTAATGTTTATATTATATGATTTAGTAAAGATTATTTTAAATGCAACTCTTAATTTGTTTAGTAAGGATAGTAGTGACAAAGTAATTAAAGTATAATTATATAATATTATATAATATAGGTGCTTGTATCTTAAATTATATTATTGTACATGGAGCTTTTTTACGTTTTTTTATTATTAAAATAGATTGACTATTATATACTTAATATATAATTAGCAAACTATGATTTTATAAATAAATCTACAATTAGAATAATAACATACTTATATTATTATAATTAAATATATGATATAGATCAAATTATTTAATAAAAACAAAATAAGGAATTTTAAACCTAATAAATCATCATATGTTACACAAACGGATCCTAATTGGATAAATAACTGATCTTATATTACTTAAATATTTTCAGATCCCGAACCTTCTTATTTGAGACCCCGGGGACCTTGCTAGTGATGTGTGACGGTTGATTGATGGATGTGAAGGACACATGTGTTGGGTCTTCTGATCAGAGATGAGTAGTCTTATCCCCTAGATGTCTTTCTCAAATTAGGATATATTATATATTATGTACATGCATGTTTTAGCCTCCAGTATGATTATATGACTTTATATAGAGATGATTCCAGTCAAGCATATTTTATCATGCATTTGATTAGGCTGATTTGGGATATGAATACATTGGTAATATATAGAGATGATTGGAGATGATTATACTATTATGATTTTATACCAAGATGATCTCTAGCATGAGTGTGCATGTGATAGACTGGCAGGAGTATGCATGTGTTAGATATATGGTTGGAGTCTACATTATATCATTTTTCTATTGGCTTCTTTACCACCTAAAGTCCTTAATTGCATGATCTGTTACAGTACTGGATATGTATATGATCTATCATGTATAGAAAATCATTAAAATACATGTGTATGTGATGTGATGTGATGTGGTGGCTGGAACGGTATCTGGTCCGGATTGGTACTGGACATACTCTTAGCGTATGGTAGAGTATGGTGATGACTGATAGTTATACTCTTAGCGTATGACAGGGTACAACTATCATTGATATATAAGGTATGATTACTTTCTTATGAGATACCCTTATCGTATGGCAAGGTATGATTTATCTACAGAGATACTCTTAGCGTATGACAGAGTATGCTTTGAGCTTGTGACATGATGTGTATCGAGTTTGAGGCCGGGTACCGTAGTCCAGCATGGTGGATGATATTCAAAGTTGAGATTGATGATTGTGATAGTGAGAGATATGTGGATTATATCTGTCTCTAACATATACGATTATCTAGTGGTTGGCATGCATCATGCATCATCATTGATGTGACTAGTATCATTGGATCATGATTGTTATAGATCATATATCGATATATTCGGTGATATTCGGTGAGATTATATGGTAATTTCATCATGTGATATATTTTTTAGTTGAGGATATAATATGCTCATTCATGAGAATTGATATCATTCATATATATGTCATTGAGGATACATATATATACGTGCTCATACATGGCATCATTCTGCTTTCTAATTCATATTATCCAGTACATAATTTACTCTTTGTTTGGCATCACTAATTCGGGGTAAGGTCTATTCACTGAGCCTTTTGCTCATGACTCTTTTTATTTTTCTTTTCTAACCCCTTAAATATTATGATACGTGATAGCGACTTGAGATATCTTGATAAGATATTTTAAAGCAAGGATGAGGTGAGCTATAGACGTGAAGCGTGCGCTGCATGTGCCATCTGGGCTTGTGGGCGTGCACGTGCCCGTGCCGGGCGGGAGCGTTATAAATTTTGCACGGACGCAAGGTCACCTGTCGATACGGTTGCACCCTCACAAACATGTAACTACTGATTTCGAACTCCTGCTCCCTATGAGGTGGATGTGGTTAAGGGATATAGACAAAGGGAAAGAAGTGGTCGAGATCCCAAGAAAGAGAGATGACTTAGCAGGCGAGGGAGATTAGAAGTTAGGAGAGACCTTGCCAATGGTAGAGATGGTAGGTTGGTGAAGAGGGAGGAGGGAGAGAGAATAAAGAGAAGATTGGAGGCAAGAAATTAACAATCCAATAGCATTATGATTTTGGCTGAATCCACACCTTTATAGAAGCTAGCCAACAAGCCCTAATAACAATAATTAACCATAATCTTAGTGCAATCCCGTCGATCGTGTTCGAATACGCCCGATCATGTTCGAACGCACAAATGATATGCAACCGGACCAATATGCTTTAACACCCGAAACAGACCAAAGTAGCAATGTGCTAACTTTTGGTTTCATATTGGACACAAGGTCACCTATCGATATGGTTGTGCCCTCACAAACACCTAACTGTCGATGTCGAACTCCTGCTCCCTACAGCTACAATCATAAACTTGCTTCATGTGATTTTGAGCAAGTTTAAGATGGGCATGCAACCTTCTCAATTTGGCATCTCTATCCATCAAAGCTAAGTCCACCTCCGTCTGATCTGCAAATGCCACTAGATCATAAGCACGTAATGTCGGAGCTGTGCACCCATACACCATCTCAAATGGAGTCATGTCAATGCTACTATGGTAGGTGGTGTTGTAAGACCACTCCGCTTACGGTAAGAACTCTAACCATCGTCTCGGCATCTCTCCAACAAAGCACTTCAAGTACTGCACAATGCCTCAATTGACGATCTCGGTTTGGCCCTCCGTCTATGGATGGTAGGCCAAACTGAAGTTCAATTGAGTCCTCTACAATCTAAAAAACTCCATTCAAAAGTTGCTTATAAATACACGATCACGATCCGAGACAACCGTGCATGGCATATTATATAACCTAACAACATCCCGCATAAAAATTTCAGCCACTGACTTGGCTGAAAATAGATGTGACAATGTAGAAAAGTGCGCATACTTGCTCAACCTGTCAACGATCACAAAAATAACTGAATAGCCACGTACCAATGGAAGGCCCTCTATGAAATCTATAGAAATGTCTTTCCAAACACGGTCCGGTATAGGTAAAGGCTGTAGTAATCTGGCCAATTTTAATGTAGTTGCCTCAGCTCTTTGACAAACTTTGCAACCCCGTAATATCCTCCTATAAGTGCTCCAACAATTTCTGCCGCAATTCATCATTTGCGGGCACTCAAATGCAATCGCGGTCCAATAACAAACCGCCTCGATTCTCCAACTCTAGATGGCGCTCCGGATCATCCAACACCTCCTACAACAGTCTCAAAACATCTGGGTTAGATGTACATGCATACCTCAGCTCTTCTAGGAAGGGAAAGGTAGAAGAAGAATAGGCTGCAAGCTCGGCGGTATTAAGTTAGCGTGATAGTGCATCCGTCGCTCTATTTTTTATTTTCTTCTTGTATTGGATTTAATAATCATACCCCAGCAATTTTGTGACCCATCTTTACCGTGCCGGAGTGTGTATACGCTGTCCCATAAAGTATGGAAAGCTCTTTTGATCGATTCGGATAATTAATCGCATACCGATCAAATAAGGCCTCCACTTTATCACCGCATGCAGAATTACCAACATCTTCTCTCATAAGTGCATAATTACTAAGATTTTTGTGAGAAAACCTTGCTAAGAAAGGCAACGGGACGTCCTCCTCATATTAGTACAGCTCCTATGCCAACTCTCGATGCATCACATTCCACAATAAACTCTTTAGTGAAGTCCGGTAGCGCTAAAATAGGCGTCGTTGTTATTGCTATTTTTAGTTTTTCAAAGATTGCAGTGGCTTCATTCGTCTATCTTAAAGAGTCCATCTTAAAGAGTCCTTCTTTAACAAAAAAAGTGAGAAGAGCAGCGATCTTGCCATATCCAGCGATGAAGCGGTGATAATATCCGGTCAGCCCTAAAATTCCTCTAAATCCAGTGGTGGTAGTTGGAATAGGCCAAGCGGTCATGCATGCTACCTTTTGAGAATCTGCCGCTACACCTTCTACTGAGATGATGTGGCCTAAATACTCCACTTGTGGTACTCCCTATAGGCACTTGGACTTCTTGATCTTCAATTAGTTTTGCTTCATCAAATTCAGCACATTCTCCAAATGATGCCAATGCTCTAATTCAGTCCTACTATACACCAAAATGTCGTCAAAAAATACCAAAACATACCTTCGCAATAGAGGCCAAAATATATCATTCATGAGGCCTTGAAATGTAGTTGGAGCATTGGTGAGACCAAAGGGCATCACTCGAAACTCGTAATGCCCGTTCGGAGTCCGAAATGCAATCTTGTGCACATTCGCTAAGTGAACTCAAATTTGATGATTCTTGGCCCTCAAGTCAAGCTTGCTAAATATAGTCGCCCCTACAAGCTCGTCCAGCAGCTCCTCTATAACCAGAATGGGGTATCGGTCCTTGACGGTAATAGCATTTAGTGCCCGATAGTCAACACAAAAACGTCATGTTCTGTCTTTTTTTTGCACCAATAGCACGGGCGATAAGTATGAGCTATGACTTGGTTGAATGAGGCTTTGCTCCAACATATCAGCTACCATCTTGGAGATAAATTCCTTTTACACATGTGGATATCGATATGGTCTCACATTCGCCAGTGCAGCCCCAAGCACAATCTCTATGCGATGGTCTATCATTCTCCTTGGTGGCAACTCCTTTGGTTCCTTGAACAGTCCAGCAAATTTATCTAATAAATTAGATAACTCAATAGTAGTATCTAGACTCATTTGAGGCTCGTCTCTTGCTGATTCTAACTGAAGAAGATAGGCCAAATCACTTGCACATGACAGCCTCACCATAGGCTGCATTGCAGGAATTGGCAGAGATCGAACGCCATCAAGCCGCACGTCTTTGTTTCCTTGCTTAAATTTCATTCATATGCTTCAGAAATAAAAAAGGATGAATCCTAAACTTTGTAATCGCTGAGTGCCTATGATAATGTTCGCTCCTCACAGCACCAACGGATACAAATCCACAATGATGTTGTGTCCTTGCACATGAATACCAATCCGGCGACACAAGCTCTCCGCCTTAAGCTTCATGCCATCTCCAATAGCAACATCAAACCTTGTGGTTGGTTCAGCATCCAAACCCAATCTCTTTGCTAACCTCTCATCTAGAAAGTTATGTATACTCTCGAAATCGATGAGGATGCGCACACAATGCTTTTTAACGAGTCCGTCTACCCATAACGTCCTCGACGCGAAAGTATCTGAATATGCATGCATCGATATTTCAGCTTAGATATCTTCCTCTGGACCCTCCTCAACGGCCTCTTTATGGACCTCCTCTAGACACTCTCCATCATCAACAACCTCATTATCCTCTTCGAGACCATCGATGAGCATCACACTCTCGATCGGTTTGGAACACCGATGACTGAGGTGAGACGTTCATCGCACCGAAAGCAAGGCCCTTCGCTCTACGCTCCTCCACTTGGGTAGGTGTGAGAGTTCGAACGAGTGGTCTAATGCCTCCTCTAACATTGGAAGAAGGTCTTAAAGGTGGTCGTGGTCTAGTACTAACAACCGCTGTCTTTGAACTTGCAGAATTTCCAACCAGCGTTCTAAGTGCAAACCCCCCATCTCGGTTGCCCCAACTTATTTTTGCTGCCATCTTGAGAGCCTTATATTTTTGCTCCACCTTCACGGCCTTCTCAAAGGCCTATTCAAGGGTGGTAGAACAAAAGGCACGAATATCTGCTTGTATCTCCTCTCATAGCTCTGAAATAAATGTGCTCATCAATGTCGGTTCGGGCCAAGGTGGCTCACAACGACTACTAGCTCTTTCAAATTCAACTTGGTACTCCAATACGGTCGTCATCTGAACCATCTTGCTTAATATGGCAGCAAAATCTTCATATGTCACTGTCCCAAATCTGCGTGTAATCCTCCAACAAAAGTCAGCCCATCTGGTAAATCATTTACCACGAATAACCGATCTATACCAATGCAATGCCGTTCCTTGGAGGTGAAAGCTTACCATTTGGATCTTTGTGTTCTCCACTGTCCCTTGGCAATCAAAGTATTGTTCAACTTGAAACACCAAATCCATTAGATCACCGCCTTGAAATTTTGGAAAGTTCAAGCGTGCGGTTCTCCCCCGAATAGCATTGTCAAGTTCGCGAAAGACCCTTGGTTCAGGTCTGAACTTTTATGCATGTTGATCACCTTCTTTAAATTCTCAAACACGTCCATCACCATCTCCGAAGGGATCAACCTCATCCTCAAAGTGCCAATCCTCCTCATCAACAAAGCGCACTAGTGCCGCACGCCTCTCGGGTTCCCGTTCCACCACCGCTGGTCGTAGGTTTTGTATTAGAGGTGGGGGATGATGTGTAGGGATGGGTAAGAGGGGATCATTAATTGTAACATGTCGCACATGGACCTGTGGGGTATCAGTTAGGTGAGGTCCCACCGCTGGTCCTTCTTGAGGCACCAATCGTCATCGAGACAAAGCCGATCAATTCATAACATATTCCTTTAAAGCATTATAATCGTTCTGCATTGCGTCAACTCTATGCAGCAATGCTTGAAAAATGCCCCTAAGTTCATCCGCCAAGCCCATATTCATACCCATGGATGTTGGTTAACTCAGTCCTGCCGTGGTCGCTCCAAAGGATTCGGCCTCACGGTTATGGTTATTGTGGGTTGAGTCTTCCTTTGTCGGTGTGCTCTCCATTAGTCTTGAGAAAACCCTTAGACACACGTATGTATCTAAACACTAAGTAATGATATCGCTTGTTCGCTTAAGTAAAAGTCCGAAGAAATATTAAGAACGAAAGCAGAGATGAACGCTAAGATTTTAACGTGGAAAAACCCAAAACGGAAAAAAAAACCACGGATCCAAACTCAGATCAAAACCAATCACTATGATAGTAGCAGTTACAAGACTGACTCACAAAACAACCTGTCGATCCAAACGACTTTGTTCCTCTCAGTCTTGCTCGCTAGAACCCACGATTCACTGCTTCTTATGATTGAAGTCCAATCTCAGTAGCCCTCGAGATTGATCTTTTGTCTAGATAGCCCTTAAGACGAAAAATTAAATTCTTGTAGATGAGTAGAACCTTATTCGTTGAAGAACCGATGTAGCCTCAAGAAGTCTCCTTCAATAATCTTTTTCAACTGCCCTAGAGATAGGGCATCACAATCCTTATATATGATCTCCAAGATAGAGACAAATCCAAGTCTTATCCGTACTCACGAAAATCCAATAAATTACAAACTTCATAGGTGCGTTCGAACGTGGCCCGGGTGCGTTCGAACGGCCTGACTTAATCTTAGGTGCGTTCGAACGGGCCCAAGTGCATTCGAACGTGACAGCTTGAATTCTTCAGATTGCGCTCGAACGCGTTTGTGAACGCAGCTCTCGGTCTGTGTGAACGCAATACCCGCGTTCGAACGCGTTTTTGAATGCAGCTCTCGGTCTGTGTGAACGCAGTACCCGCATTCGAACGCGTTTGTGAACACGGCTCTCTGTCTGTGTGAACGTAGTACCCGCATTCGAACGCGTTTGTGAATGCAGCTCTCTGTCTTTGTGAACGCAGTACCCGCGTTCGAATGCATTTGTGAACACGGCTCTCTGTCTGTATGAACGTAGATTCCGAGTTCGAACGCGTTTGTGAACGCGGTGTAAACTTAACGGCTTTTCTCCAATAAACATGCAATTCTTCAAACCAGAGATATTCTAAACTTGTGTAAAGCTCATATACATAAAAAATACACTTAGAATATTTTGTACGCAATTGCCAATAAATAAAAACCTAACAATCTCCCCCTTTGGCAATTTGTGACAAAATACCTAGGTTACAAGATATTACAAAGACTTCAAACTGGGCAATCAGCAAGTCTAGAATATTTTGCACATCAATCCCTGAAAAGAAATATATACCAATCCAAGATCAAGTAAAAATAACTTGAAATGAATAAACAATCCAAACACAAGTTATTAATGGAGCATAAGTTCAAAAGTACTTAAGCAGACAAAGTTCACAATTACTCCAAGTATTCCAAGCAAAGTTATAAGCAAGGTTATAAAGACTCTAAAGACTCTAATAAACTCCCCCTATTCTCATACTCCCCCTACACATCTAGACACTCTCCCCCTTTTTGACACAAATGTCAAAGACTAGGAACTCGGAGGAAACTGACGATGAAGAATCATCAACACATAGTCAAGTACAGTCCCCTGATGAGCCTGCTCAGCTCGTAAATCATTCACTGCCGAATGGAGATCCTATACTTGAGTACTAAGCTGATTGAAATGGTCAGAGTACTATGGAAACTCCCCCTCAGTGTGAGATGAGTCATCGTCAGAGCTATCATCAGAACTGTCGAGGTGCGATGAACGACCATCGACGGAAGAGGATGGCTTGAGAGGAGACGACTGGTCGTGAGCTTGACTCCGCTTAAGAGTAATTCGATCCAACGGTTTTTGTGAAATAAGGGAAGGTTCCGAAACATCCACACGCACCCCACTCTGAGTGCACAAATTTGTAATAAAGATGCCAAACGGTAACCCCTCACGAGGTACTTCTTTTTGTGCAGCTGTAAGAATCAAATCATAAATCACGGCAGCCAAATCAATAGAGACTCTAGATAACATCGCATGAAGAAGGAATGCATGATCCAGACTAATACTGGAATGTCGAGTCTTGGGGGTGACATTGTACAGACAAAAAAGGTGAAGCATGCGAGCCACCGATGTCAGCTTCGCATGCGGCATCATGTTTCCCTTCCAACGTTCCTCTTTGATCAGTACAGTACCAGCATATTCATTGACATCAGGAAGTGGAGGAGACGTTAGATAGTGGAACTCACCATCAGGAAGACGAAGTTCAGCGCGAATAACATCTGAGTCCAAGTTTACAGACACACCACGGACAGTAGAACGTATACAGCGATCTAAAACTGTGGCATTACTAAAAAATTTCCGAACAACTTCTACATAAGCAGTCCCGCTCATCCGACACACAGATAACCATCCACGCTTAGTAAAGATCTGTTCAATCCCCAATTCAGAAAAATCAGAAATAACCACGGGTCTTTCACAGATAACAGGATGAGTGCCAAAATTATATTTGTAGCGCCCGGTAGCCGTTGATGAAGAAAATTTTGGAGCCGAAGACGGTGACTAAGGCGACCTTGGTTTCTTGGTCACTGTCGCTTTTTTAGGCATTCTTGAGAAAGAAACAAGTTGCAAGATTCAATACATGCCCAAAGCAAACAAAAAAAATAGCAAGAATCCCAAAAAAATTTAGAAACCATGAAGGCCCTAAATGAAACCCATCTTTCTCTTGAAAACTCAAAGATATCACGTTCAATCTCACAAGAATCATCAAGGTGTTAACATTAACGTGATCAAAACGTGAAAACACACAAAATCAATTAAGATCAAGCAACTTTATTGAATAAAAAAATGGGAAAATGATTGATGATCATACCTTGCAAAAGTGAAGAAAACTCAAAGATTCGGCCGAAAGATGCTAGATCCGGAGAACTACCCTTTAAAAGGATTTGAAGTGAAAAATTCGATGAAAAACACCAAGATCTCGAAGATTTGAGAAGGGGAAAATGAAGGGTTTTTAGGGTTTGGAGAATGGAAGATGAAACCCTTGGGTTCGGACACAATATTTAAAGAACCCTCGAGTGCGTTTGAACGCACCAGTCTGCGCGTTCGAACGCGCTAGTCATCGCGTTCGAACTCAAAAATCTGCGTTCGAATGAATGCCTTTTATTTATTTTTTATTTATTTAATTTTTAATTTAAACTAAAACAAATCAAAAATCTTTTTGGAGATACACTTCTAGAATTTCAAAATATATTTAAGACGTAGAATATGATAATCAAATTAAATAAGTCATACACAGATCAATCAAATCATCAAAAGCATATTATAATCAATTCGAATGCATCACTCAAAATTAAATTAATCTTGATTGATCATAACGATATGTATATGCAAGATGAGCATAGTTAACATGAACCAATCTTCTTAAACAAACTTTCCTATATAAACAATGATGCAACACAGTAGTCAAACCGACTTAGTATTAAAATTTTACACTTTTCGACTTATTCTCCATAACATAACAGGAATTTTTTCTATATTTTTTTTTATTGAAACATATATGTGCAATGATGGCTTTCACACATGAGTAGGTAGCCCTTTTCTTGTAGTACAAATTAAACAATGTGCAAGAAGAAATTCACATATGTCATTTTTTTTTGAATTTGTAAATAATATACTGAGTCAAACTGGACTCTAAACAAGACAGCTTTCACACTAACTCATTGTAGCCCTTTTCATTGATCTTTATGAACAAATTTTTGATGACTAAGTATGAGGTCAAACTGTGCAAATTAAGGTTAATAGTGAGCTATTTAAAAAAATAATTCATGATATCATGCTTACTCAAGAATACACATACGTTATGAGTGAATTAAAATTAGTTTCATTATAATAGAAGTCGAGGGAGTGATAAAATCAAAATTGATACAATATACTACAAGATGACAAAATTGACTATAATAACTCATAATCAAGAGAAAAATCATTTTATGTCAAGAGTATATTATTGAATCTAGGAGTTCATCAAAATTTTTTTTTATAAACGAAATAAAACTCTCGACAAATCTGAAACCTAAAACCAAAGAAAATTTCAGAGTAAAAGAAAACCTAAAAAAAACGAAACGAAAGAAACTTGTAAACTAAAAAGAACACAAATCCCAATAAAATCAGTCCAAAGCACAAATCCCTAAAGAAGTACGAAGATACTCAAATCTCTGTAAATCCAAAGGTTTTATAAACAAATCACCCAACTGTTTCTCCATTTCAACATGTTCTAGTGCTATTGCTTTGTCTTTAACTAACTCGCGTATAAAATGATTTCAGATATCAATAAGTTTTGTACACGAGTGTTGAGCAAGATTTTTTGATATATTAATAATACTCATGTTGTCACAATAAAGCACCATAGTATCTTGTTCAATGTCATAATCCTTGACCATTTGTTTAATCCATAGTAACTGAGAACAACAATTCCCTGCTGCAATGTACTCGGCCTCCGCAGTAGATAATGATATTGAGTTTTGTTTCTTACTGTGCCAAGCAACCGGATTGTTTCCAACATAAAAACATCCACCTGAAGTACTTTTTCTATCATCACATGAACCTGCTGAATCAGAATCCGTGTATCTCGATATGATAGCGCCCGAGTCATAAGTAAACTAGATACCTAAATCAACTATGCCACTGACATATTTTATGATACGTTTAACGGCAAACAAATGTGACTCCTTAGGTTCAGACTGAAACCTAGCACACACACCGACACTAAATGCAATGTCAGGTCTACTAGCAGTTAAGTACAAAAGACTCCCAATCATGCTCCTATATAGTGTCTGATCAACACTTTTTTCCGAAATGTCCTTACCTAGTTTGGTAGTTGTACTCATAAGAGTTCTAGCATGTTTTACATTTTCTAAACCAAATTTAGT
The DNA here is from genome assembly GCF_048772165.1 of Typha angustifolia. Classification (NCBI taxonomy): domain Eukaryota; kingdom Viridiplantae; phylum Streptophyta; class Magnoliopsida; order Poales; family Typhaceae; genus Typha; species Typha angustifolia. Next base: position 6,090,709 of record NC_133248.1, read on the forward strand.
CACAAGATCCTTAGCATACTTGGTTTGAGCGATAAAAATCCCTCTCTCCAATTGAGTAATTTGAAGCCCTAAAAAGAACTTCAACTCACCCATCATCCTCATCTCAAAATGACTGTGCAAGAGATCTGCAAACTCCTTAGCTAATAATTGACTCGTTGCCCCGAAAATAATGTCATCCACATATATTTATGCCACAACTAAACTCTTGTTTTCACGTCTAATGAACAATGTCTTGTCCACTCCCCCTCGAGTGAACCCCGCATCCACTAAAAAGGTGGTCAACTTCTCATACCAAGCTCTTGAAGCTTGTTTTAGCCCGTAAAGAGCCTTTTTCAATTTAAAAACATGAGAAGAAAATTTTTTATCTTCGAAACCCTTAGGTTGTTCCACATAAACATCTTCATTCAGGATACCATTCAAGAAAGCACTTTTAACATCCATTTGAAACTATTTAAATTTTAAATGACAAGCAATGGCAAGTAGTATACGAATAGACTCTAATCTAGCAATAGGAGCAAATGTCTCATCAAAATCTATACCCTCAACCTGAGTGTATCCCTGTGCTACTAGTCTGGCTTTATTTCGAAATATATTGCCATGTTCATCACTTTTATTCTTGTAAATCCATTTTGTTCCAATGACGTTCATCACTTTACCTATTACCTTTGATGAATTACCATCTCCGAATGTCACAACTCCCCGTTCATGTTTTTCAAGATTAGAAAATAACGACTTGTCACCCGACATATGTCTTGAACAGCCACTGTCTAAATATCACAAATCAGAATTTAAAACTTTCAAGGCTGTATGCACAACATAACATTTCAAATCACTTTTCTTGACCCCTATGGCTTTTGTTTTCATCCCATAAATGAAAGCGGTTATAGGTTTTTGCAAACATTTGCAATGAGGTAGAATATGCCCTAGAATGCCACAATGATAGCATGTCGGAACAAACCCTTTTCTACTCACCTTTTGTCGAGGAGTGTGACTAGAGTTTACCTTTGGTACCGTCGAAGATTCACCAGTTTGTATATTCAACTTCAGTTTAGAAGGATTCATCCAGGATTGCTTTGAAAATGCGATTGATGGCTTCAAGTATTTTTCCTTTTGTATACCTGCAGAAACAAAAACAGTTTTATTATTATTTGAATTACTAGTGTATCCAACACCATACCTGTCTTTTCTAGAGATCTGAGCTTTTAGAATCTCGTCTAGTTTGTTCTTCCCTTTTAGAAATGTAACTTTCTTATGCAATTGCTTTAGTTCAATTTCATTAGCCTTCATTTTATTTTTCGCATTGTCAAGTTGTTCAGAAAGGTCTTTGACACGTTCAAGCTCCAATTTGTACTTCTTTTCAAATTGAATTTTTTCTGGTTCAATTACCTTGAGTTGTTGAAGTAGTCTAAGATTGCTTTTCGTGAATTTAAACGACTCTAGGTATAAGTCATTATATGCCTTTTGGATTTCAGATTCATCTTCCTTAGCAGGTAATATATCCTGATCATCTGTACTATCAGTATCAACAATAGAGTTAGTATTAATAAGAGAAGAGGTAAAAGCTACAAAGTTTTCTTCGTCCTTTTTAGAATCATCATTAGATTCATCTGAGTCATCCCAAGTAACTTTCATAGCTTTGCCCTTCCTCTTAAGACAATTAGGGCATTCTTGTACGATGTGTCCAAAATCAGAACATTCAAAACATTGAACTTTATTCTTAGAATTCTTATTTTTCTGTTTGACATTGTTGTTGCTACCACCTGTATTCGAACTCACAGTATTATTCTTTTTCACAAAAACTTTGCTTTTTTCAAATTTTTCAGCATTCAACTTGTTTGGCTTCCGAAAGAATTTATTAAACTTTTTGACAAACATAGCCAATATCTCAACATCTAAATCACCTTCATCATCAGACTCCTCTAAATTTTGTTCAACAGTGGATAGAGCCATCCCTTTAGACTTCCTCGGTTTTGAAAGATTGGACTCAAATGTTTGTAGATTTTCTACCAACTGTTCAACTTTCATAGAGTCAATGTCCTTACTTTCCTCAATAGCTATAACTTTTGCCTGAAACCTTTCTGGAAGAGACCTAAGGATCTTACGGACAATTCTGTTTTTAGGAATTTTCTCTCCTAGGTTGAAACTAGAGTTGACTATATCACTCAGCTTTGCATAGAACTCATCAAATGTCTCATTCTCCTCCATACGTAGGGTTTCAAAACTAGTAGTCAACCTCTGAAATTTTGAAAGTTTTACAGCTATAGTTCCTTCATGAGTTGTTTCTAAGATCATCCAGGCTTTTTTTGCTATTTCACAAGTATAAATTCTTCTAAATTTTTCCGAGGAAACACAACTAAAAATTGCATTTATTGCTTTGCTATTTCAGCCAACTTTTTCATAATCTGTCTTATCCCATGACTCAATCAGTTTCTCAATGAACTCATCATTCACCATGTACATTGGTGGACTCCAACCATTCACAATGGCCATCCATACTCGCTCATCTATAGATTTCAAATAAGCTCTCATCCTAGCTTTCCAATATCCATAATTTGATCCATCTAGAATAGGAGGTCTAACAGATGATGGTCCATCTCTACGAAAATCCATGCCTATCTGATCTCTCTCAAAGGGTGAGAGAACCTACTCTGATACCAATTGAAAAAACCCTTAGACACACGTATGTATCTAAACACTAGGCAATGATATCGCTCGTTCGCTTAAGTAAAAGTCCGAAGAAAGCAGAGATTAACGCCAAGATTTTAACGTGGATAAATCCAAAACGGGAAAAAAAAACGATGGATCCAAACTCGGATCAAAACCAATCACTATGATAGTAACAGTTACAAGACTGACTCACAAAACAACCCGTCGATCCAAACGACTTTATTCCTCTCAGTCTTGCTCGCTAAACCCACGATTTATTGCTTCTTATGATTGAAGTCCAATCTCAGTAGCCCTCAAGATTGATCTTTCGTCTAGATAGCTCTTAAGACAAAAGATTAAATTCTTGTAGATGAGTAGAACCTTGTTCGTTGAAGAACCGATGTAGCCTCAAGAAGTCTCCTTCAATAATCTTCTTCAACTGCCCTAGAGATAGGGCATCACAATCCTTATATATGATCTCCAAGATAGAGCCAAATCCAAGTCTTATCCGCATTCACGAAAATCCAATAAATTGCAAACTTCATAGGTGCGTTCGAATGCGGCCTGGGTGCGTTCGAACGGCCTGACTTAATCTTAGGTGCGTTCGAACGGGCCCAAGTGAGTTCGAACGTGACAGTTTGAATTCTTCAGATTGCGTTCGAACGCGTTTGTGAACGCAGCTCTCGGTCTGTGTGAACGCAATACCCGCGTTCGAACGCGTTTTTAAACGCAGCTCTTGGTCTGTGTGAACGCAGTACCCGCGTTCGAACGCGTTTGTGAACGCGGCTCTCTGTCTGTGTGAACGCAGTACCCGCGTTCGAACGCCTTTGTGAACGTGGCTCTCTGTCTGTGTGAACGCAGATTCCGAGTTCGAACGCGTTTGTGAACGCGGTGTGAACTCAACGGCTTTTCTCCAATAAACTTGCAATTCTTCAAACCGGAGATATTCTAGACTTGTGTAAAGCTCATATACATGAAAAAATACACTTAGAATATTTTGTACACAATTGCCAACAAATAAAACCTAACAAGTCTCCTTATCGATATCATCTTCCTTGCTTCAACCATTAATGGAGGTCCAAGATTTGCCTGGCTCTAATACCAATGATAAGTTCTACGATACTAAAAGATAGGCTCTGATACTAATGATAAGGTGTCTATGATACCAAATTGATATGCTCTAATACCAATTGATAAGTTACGGAACGATTCCTTCAAGATTTGAATTTATTGTAAGAAGCAGTCCACGCAACCGAGGGAAAATATTTGCCAAATATTCTGTCATAGTCAGAAAATTATGAAAATAAGTGGAATCGATCCGTAACTTCCTTATCTATGTTTTTCATATTTATGTCCCTCGTAGATTCGAACTGAAATATAGACAAAATTATGATTTAATGCGAATGATGGTGATGGTGATGGTGACGGGTGGAGTAGATGTTAGGGTTATGGATGGTAATGGAGATAATGGTGAATGGTTGATGTTGTTTAAGGGATAAAAATGAAGGGTAAGAAGTGGTCGAGATCCCAAAGAAGAGGGAGGACTCGATAGACGAGGGAGATTAGAAGTTAGGAGAGAACTTGCCAACAGTACAGGTGGTAGGTTGGTGATGAAGGAGGAGGGAGATTAGGGTAGAGAGAATAAAGAGAAGATAAGAGGCAATAAATCAATAATCCAATAGCATAATGAATTTGGCTGCCATCCACACCTTTATAAAGGCTAGCCAACAAGCCCTAATAATAATAATTAACCCTAATCCTAGTGGAATCCCGCCGATTGCGTTCGAACGCACAAAAGACGTTCTTTGTATGTGTGAATGCAATGCAGAATGATAAGTTCTACGATACCAAAAGATTGGCTCTGATACCAATGATAGGGCTACGGAACAATTCTTTCAAGATCTGAATTTATTGTAGGAAGTAGTCCGCTCAACTGAGGAAACATATTCACCAAATATTCTTCTATAGTCAAACAATTATGAAACTAAGTGAAATCGATCTATAACTTCCTGATCTACATTTTTTGTATTTACATCCTTCACAGATTCGAACTACAACATGGATGAAATTATGAATTAGTGCGAGTGATAGTGGCGGTGACGAGTGAAGTGGATGTTAGGGTTATGGATGATAATGGAGATGATGGTGGATGGGTGATATCGTTTAAGTGATTAAGACGAAGGGGAAGAAGTGGTCAAGATCTTAAAGAAGAGGGAGGATTAGACAGACGAGGGAGATTAGAAGTTAGGAGAGACCTTGCCAACGATAGAGGTGGTAGGTTGGTGAAGATAGAGGAGAGATATTAGGGTAGAGAGAAAAGAGAGAAGATAGGAGGCAAGAAATCAATAGTCCAATAATATAATAAATTTAGCTGCCATCCACACCTTTATAGAGGCTAACCAACAATCCCTAATAACAATAATTAACTTTAATCCTAGTGGAATCCCGCCGATCACGTTCGAATGTGCTCGATCACGTTCGAACGCACAAAAAGAGTTCTCTGTATGTGTGAACGCGATGCAGGCGTTCGAACACACCCAACTGCATTTGAATGCGCATTTTGCATTCTTTGTATTTGTGAACCTGATGCAGGTCTTTACAAAGGCGTTCGAATGCGCCCCCAACTGCGTTCGAACTCGACCTATAGAAAATTTATTTTAATAAAAATAAACAACTAATTCAATAAGAAAAGACCTTAACTAAATGTATCAGTTTTTGACCCTCCGACTATGAAGACTTCCAAGCTACCTTGATGAAGCTAACCCAAAAGACCTTTGTAAGAGCCTATGAAGAGGAGTTCGAAAGAATTATTAAATGAATTCACGGGTGGTCGCACTTTGCTCTTAAAAGCACCTTCATCTTCGGGCTTCGTCGTGATATCCAAGCGGAAGTCAAGGTGACTCGTCCTACCACCTTGTTGAAGGCCTTCTCAGGGGCACAAATGATGGAGGAAAAGATACAAGAGTTGAAGGCAATACACCAACCAAAGTGGACCACATTAGAGTCTACAACCATGGATCAAATGCACGGAGCAACCCGAGATCGCTAGCCTTGAGTGTGTCATATTCAGGACAAGCTCAGCTAAATCCAAGCGGGCCAGTTGCACCTCGAACTGAACCAGACCGTAAGGATCAACCAAGGTTTATAGGTCGATGCCTCCTTCTAGCGGAGATTGAAGATCGGCACTCGAAAGGCCTATGCTTCTATTGCGATGAGCGCTTCATACCGAGCCATAAATGTGTCAAATAGTCTGCTACCATTATGCTCATAGAGGAGACAATCAAGGATGATCAGAAGGGTGACATGGATGACCAATCACGAGAAGAGCATGGACAAACTGAAAAGGATGCACACTCAATAAAGCAACTACATAAAACTTGGAAACCACCATCGACACCTTGAGAACAAGGTGGTCAGAAGCGAGGTGGAATGATACGACTCTGTTGAATTGCCTCCACTCCAGCACATCGGGTTCATCGGAATGAGCCTATTTATCTAGTTTGTGTTTGCTTGAGAAAATAAGGCCTTTTGTCAGGGGGGCCTTCGAACGCTAAGGACCCGTGTTCGTACGAGCTCATTCGAACGTCTACATGTATTCGCAAAGATAGAGAATAGTATTTGTGTGTTCGAAGGGTCACAAGGGTGAGCTTGTATGTAACAACCTAATTGGAGTTTATCTCATAATTGAAACAACATTAGGCCTTTATGTAACAACCTAGCCTTAAAAAAATGAATTAAAAATTAATGTTGGGCATGAGGCGATCGGCCACGTTGTGGCTGGTCTCGTGACCAAGCCGAGTACAATAGGTGAGAAATTTCTCACCTGCCATGGCAAGCCGTGGGGCCACCACATGCCGTTGCGTGGCCAACTAGCGCAGTGGGCCCCACCGCCGTTGCTATCCTCCCCCTCCACCGCCTCTCTCTCTCTCTCTCTTTCTTTTTCTTCCCTCCTCTCTCTCTCTTTTAGTCTCTCTAACTCTCTTCTTTCTCTCTCTTACTCTCTGTCTCTCTCTCATGGATGTGCCGCCACCAGAACGCATTGTAGCCATCTCCACTAAGCGTTAGTGAGCTCCTCTCTCCCTCTCTCTTTATCTCTTTCTCTTTCTCTCTCTCTCTCTCTCCCTATCTTTCTTGCCCTTGGGCTCGGGCTCATCGAAGCTGAGCCATTAGCTAGAGGCTGGTTGTTGGATGACCAACAGCGATCGATACCCTTCTCGCCAGCCCGGGTCCGCACTCCCCTCCCTTATCTTTCTTCTCTTCTCTTCTCTTATTCTCCTTTCTTTCTTTCTTCTTCTTTCTTTCTTTCTTCTTCTTCTTCTTCTTTTCTTTCTTCTTCTTCTTCCTTAGTTTTTTCGCCCCTTCTGTAGCAGTGCTAGGCTCGACCCAGCATGTAGCAAACAGTGCCAGCACTGTAGCAAAGGGTTGCTCCCTTTTAATTTTTTACATTAATTATATGATTTATTTTTTAAAATTGTAGTAAATTAGTTTATTTAGATGGTAGATTATTTTGATAATTTAACTCACTAGTATAAGTATTAGGTAAGTATTTTTAGTATAATATTTTATTAATTATAATTATAAATACTTGCATATAAATTTATTTATAGTTTAGCCATTATTTATTAGACTAATACATGTAATCTTACTGATAATAATCTTATATTTTATATATTTAGTTTTATTCAAAATAATTAAATTATATAAGTGTCTATAAATGTTTATGTATACTTATGCATGCATATATTTAATATCTATAAATATAAAATATATTTCTAGCACCTTATTATTATATATTATTTTCTATATAATAAAATGCTAAGCTTGGATAATTATTTTTTTATTAATGGATAATGATTATTATATTTATAATTAGTAATTAGTTAAGTAAAAGTAGTAATTGTAAACTAATTGAATTGTAATTAGATATAGTATTTAATTTAATTTTTTATTTGATCCTTTTATTTTTTTTATATCTTTTTTCATATAAAAGGGAATAATCATTATATGCATAATATATAATTAGAAAGTAGAGTCATTAGTAAATGAATATAATTTATGGTGACAACATGTTAAGGTTATCATAACTATATATTAATAATATAAACCCGATTAATTAATAAAGTCTAATAAATCATTATATTTTACACAAATGAATTCCAAGTAGATAAATGACTAACTTTATGTTACTTAAACATTTTCAGACTCCGAACCTCCATATTTGAGACCTCGGGGATCTTATTAGTGATAAGTGACGATTGATTGATGAACGTAAGGGATACTCGTGTTGGATTTTTTGATCAGATAGTGAGTAGTGTTATCCCCTAGACGCCTTTCTCAAATTAGAATATTATATAATTATGTATATGCATGTTTTGGTCTCCAGCATGATTATATGATCTTATCTAGAGATGATTTTAGTTGAACATATTTTATCATATATATGATTAGATTGATCTGAGATATGAATATGCATATAATAGATTAGCATGAGTATGTATGTGATAGAAGTATGATTCGAGATTACATCGCATTTTATCTCTTTTGACTTCTCTTCCACCTAAATTCTAAATATGCATGATTTATTATACTACTGGATAAAATACATATCATTTGTTATTTAGAAGGAAATTATGAAATCTGATTGATGTGATAGTTGATAGAAAGCATGAGGATACCCGAGTGGGCGTGAGAATTAGAGCGTGCATAGAGATGATTGATCGCTCGATATAGTCGCGATCTTGTAGCCTTACGTCCAAGATCAGTAGTCTGTGTGCTCAGTAGGCATTTGAACACATGTCATTCACTAGGGCATATGTGGCAAGTTATCCTCATGTGGTTTCTATCAGCTAGTTGGGTAGTCAGGTCTAGATGATGATGATACCCTTAACGGTTGGCAATGTATGATTATATGATTGAGATACCCTTAATGGTTGGCAAGGTATGCTCTGAGCCTTTGTGCTGAATTATGAGACCGAGTGCTGGATATTGACTGTGCACCGTAGTCCAATATGATGATATTATACCGATATGTCATTGATGACTAAGATGTTAAGAAATACATATGATTTTATGATCATCTGATATATTTGATTATCGAGTGGTCAATATACATTATATGTGGTTGCATTTGTTATCATAGTATGGTCATGGTCGACATGCATTACATGTGTCATATCTAAAAGAGAGTTATGATGATAGTATGACATGGAGATGGTTTATACATTATTGAGAATTATATACTTTGATCAGTTATGACATGATATTTATATTTTATTTATATATTATTAAGGATACATTTATATACTCATTCATGACGTAATACTCCTATGTGATTTATATTATTTAGTATATGATTTATTCTTTGTTTGATATTACTGATTTGAGATAAGGTCTATTCACTAAGCCTTTTACTCATACTCTTTTTATTTCTTTTCTAACATCAAATATGTGGTACGTAATAAAGACTTGAGATATTCTAAGAAGATATTTTAGAATGATGAGGTGAGCTATAGGTGCGAGAAGGTATAGATGATTTTGTATAAAAATTAAGTTGTATCGTTGTTTGTTATATTTATACTTTATTATATCAGATGATGATTTGTGTAATACAGGTTGAAATATAGTGTACTCATATTTTAGTTGTTTTAGTTGTATCTTGATGATTTGTCATGGCCTGTATAGGCCCTTCCAGATTATGTAGCTGTCTAGTATGATTGTTGTGGATTTGAATATTCATATATTAACAAGTTTGTTTGGTTGATAGTATGATCTATCTCTAAGATGGATTATGTTGAGCACAAGAGTGTATCTGTGCGTGACGGGCCCCACCCGACCTGTCGTGTGTGCCGTGCATGTCGTGTGGGCACGTAGGTGTGCACGTGCCCATGCCAAGTAGGGGCGTTACATTTTATCTACTTCCTTCTTGCTCTAACTATTGGCACCCATTCCGACCTCCTTCCTTCCACCACTTGATACAATTCGGACTTCACCGATGTTATCTCGAGCATGGATACACTTTAGGGGTATCTTTGTTTCTTGTTTTAGTGTTTAATTTATAGAAAAATAAGTTTTCTATATGTCGGTTTGAATGCGAGTGGAGTGCATTTGAACTGCGTTCGAACGCGCTTGTAAACGTCTAAATCGAGTTCGCATATACAGAGAGTGCGAAATGTGCGTTCGAACGCTTGCATCGCGTTCACACATATAGAGAACGCAAAATGTGCGTCGGGCGCATTCAAATGCGGTCAGCGAAAATCTACTGTTTTAGGGTTAATAATTGCCATTTTTGAATTATTTGGTTAGCCTCTAAAGGTGTGGATGGAAACCATGGAATCATTATGGAATGAATTGAGTTTTGCCTTGTCTCCTTCGTCTTCTTCTCTCCCGTTCTCTCGTTCCCCGGCGTCGCCGCTTCTAGCCTCTCTTGGTTGGCCAATTACCCTAGTCACTTAGATGAGGCTCACTCCTCCCCCTTCTTCCAATCTATCTTTCACTCGCCCAAACCTTTTCATCACCCATAACCCTTCCATCTCCACGTACTCACTGGTGCCACCCCATTAACGCCGGTCCACCAACCTTCACCAATATTCAAGGATCTTGTGCCTCCATCTACGGATCCTAAGACAAACTCCCTGATATTTGTCCACTAATTGGACGATATCTCAAAATCTCACCGTCCGATTTGCTTAAAACTGATTTGTTGAAAGCTCTTTTTCGGGGCTATAGCATATCAAAATTTCACATTGATTCGATGGCTGAATCTTTTGGGATCTATTTTTAAAGTTCTGTGTCAGATCCTGTCTAGATCTAAAAATCGGAATAGATCGAGCCTTGGCCCAAAGGGGGAGATCGTATCAAGCTAGTATCAGAGCTACCGTTTTTTGGACACGTGCTTCCTATGACAACAACCAGAGCCATGGCTGCATGGTGAGATGAGGAAGAAGAGATTCTTCCAATAGAGGAGGGGGAAACGATTGCGGGGACTTCCACCCGTGGAACCACCGACCAAATCAGAATACGGAAGAGCATAGCGTTCAAGCCATGTTTGGGTCTCTTTTCGAACAAATGGCCATCAACAACCAAATAATGATGGAGATGATGCGAGAATTACGGGCGACAAGGAAAGCCATGGCAAACGGGAATGCACCATCAACCCCACGACGTGAGTCCACCCTACGAATTCGCCGCCACTGGTTCAAAACTTGCAACCACAAGAGCCTCTACTGCCACCACCCTATGGGCAAAGACAAGCAAGAATAATTCCACCTGGCCTAGTTGCAAGTGAGCCCATCCGATGAGCGAACCATTATGGAGATTGTCTTGAAGATCTAGATCCATGGGCGGGGCAATACGAACCAGAACCGCGTCGAGTTAACCAAAATCGAAGGAGGGATCGTCAACCATTCATAGTGCATCCTCCTCCGATTAGACAAAGACTTGGATATGATCCGAATCGAGACAACGGTATCCGTGGGCAAATCGTGCATCTCGAATTCCCCAAGTTCAAGGGTGGCGATCCGATCGATTGGCTATATAGGGTGGAATAATTCTTGCGTACCAGGGCTGATGCTTGTGAGCTTACACCTTGAAGATGCGGCACTTCACTGGTTTCGAGGAGCCAATGCCCATGAGACAATTGAAACTTGGGCCAACTTTTGCGTCGATATCACGTGGAGATTTGGAGCGTTGGGGTATGAAGATTTCGATGCTCTCCTCTCAAAGACGGTGCAAAATACTACGGTTGGGGCATACCAAGAAGAATTTGAGAGGAAAAGTAGCCGATGGCAACCCCCGTAGACGGATCAACAACTTCTCAACACCTTCAGCTCCGGGCTGCGGGGAGACATACAAGCCGACGTGAGGGCTTTAAGGCCTAGAACCTTAAAGGAGGCCTTCGAAGATGCAATACTCATGGAAGACAAACATCGAGCCATGAAGTTACACTTCAAACAGAACTAGACGAGCCAAGGAAGCTGCAATCCAACTCAACAAATCATAGCGGTAGGAAATGTAACCGGCGTACCAAGAACCACTACTGCAATGGAGCCTTCTCGAGCACCCCTGAAGCCCTCCCAAGATATGAAGTACGTGCCTAGAGGTCTGGGACGAGCACTCACACCTACTCAAGTGGAGGAATGAAGATCCAAAAGCCTATGCTTTCGTTGTGATGAGAAGTTTGTACATGGGCATCGCTGCGCTAAACTGATGGGATCGATGATGCTAATCGACGGATTGGAGGAAGTTGAGGATGAGATTGCAGATGAAGATGAGGGTGTGGCTGGACAAAAAGGAGGAGTAGCTGAGGAGTGACCTGTGGAGGACATGATGGTCGAGATCTCCCTCCATGCCTATTCCGGGATAGCTGCACTAAAGACTTTGCTGGTGAACGGTGTAATCAAGACAACCATAGTGAGAATCTTGATCGACACCGGATCCACCCACAACTTTATTGATAAAAGGCTTCTTAGAAAGATTGGGCTTGAATCGGAACCCACAGAAGGGTTTGATGTGATCATTTGCGGAGGTGTGGAGTTGAAGGTGCAATGCCAAATTTTTACATTAGATCTTTATCTGTTGGCCTTGCGAGATGCCGACATTATTTTGGGGACTCAATGGTTTTGAAGCTTGGGGTCCATGACATTTGACTTTACAAACCTCACATTGACATTTTGGAGGAATGACCGGAGAGTGCTGCTGGATGGAAGTCAACCGTTGTTTGAACTTCCAAGCATAGGTCTCAAAGGAGCTCGCTTCTTTCTCGGCACCCACCTTTCCTTTCTTTTCAGATCTGCGGAGAGCCAGCGTAGAGGATAGTGATCTGGTCCGACTCATGGAGGAGCTGAGAGAGAACCCATTAAGCCACCCCAAGCATGAGGAGCGTGACGAGTTAGTATTTGAGCGCGGGCGGATCAAGGTACCCGCGGACGAAGAGCTATGAAGACTATTGATAGCACACTTTCATGATACTATAGCAGGCCATGAAGGGGTCTTACGTACCTACAAGCGGCTGGCCCAAAACTGTACATGGACAGCGATGAAGTCGAACGTGAAGAAGTATGTGTGTGAATGCCAAATTTACCAATGAGTCAAATCGAAGACACTCAAGCCCAGCGGGCTGTTTCAACCACTGCCTATACTGGAGTATATTTGGGAGGACATCTCCATAGACTTCATCGAAGGGCTGCCGAAGGTTCGAGGACAATCGGTAGTGTTTGTTGTGGTGGATAGGCTGAGCAAATATGCTTACTTCATAGCATTGACGCACCTATTTTTAGCGAAAATGGTTGCTGAAATTTTTGTTCGGGAAGTTGTGCGCTTGCATGGGATGTCTAGGACGATCTTGTCCGACCGGGATCGCATCTTCATCAACGAATTTTTGTCCGAGTTCTTCATATTGCAAGGGACTCGAGTCCACATTGAGGCCAATTTTGAACCAAAAGTTGGGTCACAAGTACTATGGTCCATATCGAGTGCTACAACGAATTGATCCAATGGCTTACCAGTTGGACCTACCCGAGGGAATTCGGATCCATCCGGTTTTCCATGTATCGATATTGAAGGCCTAGATCGGGCCTAACCATGTGGTGGGTTCGGTCTTGCCCGAACTAATGGAGGAATATGGACCAGCTGAACCGATCCGAGTCTTAGGCCATAGGAGAAGACGTAATAGATCCAGATTGGAGATAGAAGTGTTGATCGAATGGCTAGGCAAGTCTAGTGACGAGTCTACTTGGGAGTTAGAGTAAGATATCATGGATCGTTTTCCCAATTTCACACCTTGAGGACAAGGTTGCAGAAATGTTATAGGCTCTGATACCAATTTGATGGATCTGGAATCAAAAGATCGGCTACGGAACAATTCCTTAAGATCTAAATTTATTGTAGGAAGTAGTCTGCGCAACGATGGGAAAATATTCGTCAGATATTCTCCGGTAGTCAAAAAATTACAAAACCAATTAGGTTAGATCCATAACTTCCTAATCTACAAAAATTTTATATTTACTCTCTTTACATATTCAAACTAGGACGAAAACACGGAATAACGTGGGTTATAATGGTGGTGACGGATAGAGTGGATGTTAGGGTTATAGATGGGTATAGAGATGAGGGTGGATTGTGGAAGTGATTAAGGGAAGTAAACGAAGGAAATGAAGTGGTCGAGATCCCAAAGAAGAGGGGTGACTCGACAAACGAGGAAGATTAGAAGCGAGAAAAAACCTTGCCAACGGTAGAGGTAGAAGGATGGTGAAGAGGGAGAAGGGAGGAGTTTAGAAAAACCCCTCCAGTAGCTCCAAATGATATGCAATCGGACCAATACGCACCAACACCCGGATGCATCTACGATCCAGTAGCAAACTACCTCGATTCTCCAACTCGGGATGGCACTCCGAATCATCCATCACCTCCTATAACAATCTCAAAATATCTGTATCAGATGTATATGTATACCTCAGCTCGTCAAGGAAGGAAAAAGTAGGAGATAAATAGGCTGCAAGCTCGGCGGTATTGGGTTGGCGCGATAGTGCATCCGCCACTCTATTTTTCGTTCCCTTTTTGTATTGAATTTCATAATCATACCCCAGCAATTTTGTGACCCATCGCTGTTGTGCTGGAGTGTGTATGCGCTGTCCCATAAAGTATGGAAGGCTTATTTGATCGGTTCGGATAATGAATTGTCTACCGATCAAATAAGGCATACGCTTTGTCACCGCATGTAGAATTACCAATATCTCTCTCTCATAAGTCAAATATTACTGAGAATTTTGTGATAAAATCTTACTAAGATAGGCAATGGGACATCTTTCTTGCATTAGTACAGCTCCTATGTCAACACCCAACGCATCACATTCAACAATGAATTCTTTGGTGAAGTCCGGTAGCACTAGAATGGGTGCCATCGTCATTGCTATTTTTAATTTGTTTAAAGGCCAAAGTGGCTTCATCCGTCCATCTAAAAGAGTCCTTCAACAAAGAAGTGAGAGAAGCAGCGATCTTGCCATATTCGGCGATGAATCGACGATAATAACCGGTCAGCCCCAAAAATCCTCTCAATCCGATGGTAGTAGTAGGAATAGGCTAAGCGGTTATACATGCAACCTTTTTGAGGATTTGTCGCTACACTATCCGCTGAAATGATGTGGCCTAAATACTCCAGCTTTGGTACTCCCCATAGGCACTTGGACTTTTTGATCTTCAATTGGTTTTGCTCCAACAAATTTAGCACGTCCTCCAAATGCCACCAATGCTCCAATTCAGTCCTACTATACAACAAAATATCGTCAAAAAATACCAAGACATACCTTCGCATGAGAGGCCGAAATATATCATTCATGAGGCCTTGAAAGGTAGCTATTAGAGTATTGGTGAGACCAAAAGGCATCACTCGGAACTCATAATGCCCATCTGGAGTCCAAAATACAGTTTTATGCACATCCGTCGGGTGAACTCTAATTTGATGATACTCAGCCCTCAAATCAAGCTTACTAAATATAGTCGCCTATGCAAGTTCGTCCAGCAACTCCTCGATAACTAGAATAAGATACCGGTTCTTGACGGTAAGAGCGTTTAGTACTCGATAGTCGACACAAAAACGCCATGTCCCGTCCTTTTTCTCACTAAATGCATGGGGGATGAATATGAGCTATGACTTGGTTGTATGAGGCTTTGCTCTAACTTCTCGGTTACCATCTTTGAGATAACTTCTTTTTGCACATGTGGATACCAATATGGCCTCACGTTCGTCGGTGTAGCCTCGGGTACAATCTCTATGCGATGGTCCACCACACTCCTCAGTGGCAACTCCTGTAGCTCCTCAAATAGTCCAGAAAAGTTATCTAATAAATTAGACAATTCAATTATAGTACCTGAACTCGTTTGAGGCTCATCTCCTACTGGTTCTAACTGAAGAAGATAGGCGAAATCATACGCACCAAGCAGCCCCACCTTAGGCTGCATTGTAGGAATCAGCGAAGACCGAACACCATCAAGCCGTACATCTTTATTTTCTTGTTTATATTTTATCCATATACTCCTAAAATCAAATGTGACGAGTCCCAAACTCTATAACCACTAAGCACCAAGGACAATGTCCACCCCTCGCAACGCCAACGGATACAAGTCTATAATGATGTCGTGTCCTTGCACCCGTATATCGACTCGATGACACAAGCTCTCCGCCCTAAGCTTCATGCCATCTCCAATAGCAATGTCAAACCCCATAGTCAATTTGGCATCCAAACCCAATCTCCTCACTAGCCTCTCATCTAGAAAATTGTGTGTACTCCTCAAATCGATGAGGATATGCACACAATTCTTTCTAACGAGTCCATCTACTCATAACGTCCTCGGCACGGAAGTACCCAAATATGCATGTATCGATATTTTAGCTTGGATATCTTCCTCAACGCCCTCCACAATGGCCTCCTCATGGGTCTCTTTTGGACACTCTCCATCGTTATTAATCTTATCATTCTCCTCAGGATCATCGATAAGCATCACACTCCCGATCGGTTTAGAACACCAATGACCGGGGGTGAAACGCTCATCACATCGAAAGCAAAGGCACTTCGCTATTCGCTCCTCCACCTGGACAGGTGTCAGAGTTCGAACGGGGGGGTCTAGTGCCTCCTCTAACATTGGAAGAAGGTCTCAATGGTGGTCATGGTCTAGTAGTCGCAGTCGCTATTTTTGAAACTGCAGAATTTCCATTCGGCGTTCTAGCTGCAACCCACCTATCTCGGTTGTGCTAATTGGTTTTTGCTGCCATCTTTAGAGCCCTATGCTTTTGTTCCATCCTCACGACCTTCTCAAAGGCCTCCTCAAGAGTAGTAGGACATAGAACACGAACATTCACTTATATCTCCTCTTGCAACTTTAAAATAAATGTACTCATCAATATACGTTCGGACCATAGTGGCTCACAACGACTAACTCTTTCAAACTCAGCTAGGTACTCCAATACGGTAGTCGTTTGAACCATCTTGCTTAATGTGGCAGCAAAATCTTCATATGCCGCTATCCCAAATCTGCGTGTAATCCTCCTACAAAAATTAGCCCATCCGATAAATCCACCACCACGAATAACCGATCTATACCAATACAATGCTATTCCTTAGAGGTGAAAGCTTGCCATCTGGACTTTTGTATCTTCCGCTGTACCTTAACAATCAAAATATTGTTCAACTTGAAACACCTAATCCGTTGGATCACCGCCTTGGAATTTTGGAAAGTCCAAGTGTGCGGTTCTCTCCCGAATAGCGTTGTTGGGTTCATGAAAAATCCTTGGTTCAGGTCTAAACCTTTGTGCATGTTGATCACCTTCTTTAAATCATTGAGCATATCCATCACCAACTCCATAGGGATCAACCTCATCCTCATAGTGCCAATCCTCCTCATCGACAAAGCGCACCGGTGCTGCACGCCTCTCGGGTTCCACCACCGCTAGTCTTGGGTTTTGTAACAGAGGTGGAGGATGATGTGAAGGCATAGGTAGGATGGGATCATTGACACTCATATGACGCACCTAGACCTGTGGGGTATCGGTTCGATGAGGTCCCACCGTTGGTCCTTCTTGAAACTTCGTTCGTCGTCGAGAAGATGACGAACCCAATTAATTCATGACATATTCCTTGAATTCATTGTGATCCTTTTGTATGTTGTCAACTCTATGCAACAATGTTTGGAACATGCCTCTTAGTTCATCCATATTCGAACCTATAGATGTTGGTTGACTCGGTCCTACCGTGGTCACTCCAAACGAATCGGCCTCAAGGTTAGGATCATCGTGTATTGAGTCTTCTCTTATTGGTGTGCTCTCCATAGGTCTTCTTGTTGATGTCATCGTCCTTGTTTCAACCATTAATGGAGGTTTGAGGTTCGCCTGCTCTAATACTAAATGATAGGCTCTGATACCAATTTGATGGATCTGGAATGAAAAGATCGGCTATGGAATAATTCCTTAAGATCTGTTATTGCAAGAAGCAGTCTGTGCAACTATGGAAAAATATTCGTCAGATATTCTCCAGTAATCAGAAAATTACAAAATCAATTGGGTTGGATCCATAACTTTCTAATCTACAACTTTTATATTTACGATTATGGAAGTGATTAAGGGAAGTAGACGAAGGGAACAAAGTGGTCAAGATCTCAAAGAAGAGGGGTGACTCGACAAACGAGGGAGATTAGAAGCAAGAAGAAATCTGGCCAACGGTAGAGGTGAAAGGATGGTGAAAAGGGAGGAGGAAGGAGTCTAGAGAGAAGATAGGAGGCAAAAAAATTAAGAATTCAATAGCATTATGAAGTTGGTTGCCATCCACATATTTATAGAGGCTAGCTAATAAGTCCTAAAATAATATGAAATCCTAATTCTAGAGGATTCCAGTCGATCGCATTCGAACGTGTCTGATCGCGTTCGAACGCACTCAAAAAGCTCCTTCTCTAGATTTGCCAACGCGACATAGACATTCACAAGGCGTTCACAAACGCGGGTGTTCACAAGGCATTCACAAGCGTTCACAAGGCGTTCACAAGCATTCGAACGCGACTCCACCTACGTTCGAATGTGATCTACAGAAATTTTATTTTAATAAAAATAAACACTTAATGTAATAAGAAAAAATCTTAACCTAGTGTATCAAAGTATGGTGGATTGATACGATTCGAACTTCACCGATGTCGTCTCGAGCATGGATATACTTTAGGGGTGTTTTTGTTTCTTGTTTTATTATTTAATTCATAGAAAAATAATTTTTTGTATGGCGCGTTCAAACGCAGGTAGAATGCGTTCGAACGCGCTTGTGAACGTCTGCATCAAATTCACACATACAGAGAGTGTGAAATATGCGTTCGAACATGCTTGCGAACGCCTGCATCGCGTTCACACATACAAAGAACGCAAAATGTGCGCTCGAATGCGGTCAACGAAAATATACTGTTTTAGGGTTAATAATTGTCATTTTTAATTGTTTGGTTAGCCTCTAAAGGTGTGGATGGCAACCATGGAATCATTATGGAATGAATTGAGTTTTGCCTTGTCTCCTTCATCTTCTTCTCTTTCGTTCTCTCGTTCCCCGTCGTCGTCGCTTCTAGACTCTCTCGACCGGCCAATCACCTTAGTCTCTTAGGGGCAGCCCACTCCTCTCCCTTCTTCCAATCTATCTATCACTTGCCCTAACCCTTCTATCACCCATAACCCTTTCATCTCCACATACTCACCGGTGCCACCCCATTAACGCCAGTCCACTACTAACCTTCACCAACATTCAAGGATCTCGTGCCTCCATCTACGGATCCTAAGATGAACTCTCTGATGTTTGTCCACTAATTGGACGATATCTCGAGATTTCACTGTCCGATTCACCTAAAACTTGATTTGTTGGAAAGCTCTTTTCCGGAGCTACAGTATATCAAAATTTCACGTCGATCCAACAGCTGAATCTTTCGAGATCTATTTTCAAAGTTCCATATCAGATCCTGTCTAGATCTAAAAATCAGAATAGATCGAGCCTTGGCCCAAAAGGGGAGATGGTATCACCACCCAAGTCCTTGGTCGGCTTCCTCTAACTCCTAATGCCCCTCTTCTACAGCAACTTCTCCCCCTTCATTTCGAAAGAATTAATTTAGCACCTATCTAGCCATTGAAGGGCTAACAAGCTAGGGTTCATCCGACCTTCAACTACTATTTGGCCAATATCTCAAGATCTAACCATCCAAACCCTATGATCTTAGATTCATTGGAAATATCTTTTCAAGAGTGACAACATATACAAAATTTAGCAAGATCCAACGGCTAAATCATCCGCAACTTTCTTTGAAAGTCTCATCCTCAAACTAGTTTAGAACCGTTATGAATCGGATCAATTTGTAACAAGATGCTTATTATGGACTTGAATATTAATATGTTAACATATTTATTTGGATGATAGTATGATTTATCTTGAGATGGATTATGTGAGTACATGTGTATCTGTGTATGACTATCTCGTCCCTCCTATCATGTGTGCTATGCACGCCAGGCATGGGTGTGTGGGCATGCATATGTTCACCCGGGTGAAGGCATTACAACCCAACTAAATATCACGATCAAGTCAACCTAAGATAACAAATAAGCCCCTTGTTGTTCTTTTGGAAGCAGTGTATATTGCATATATGTTTTATATGCGGTAGATGGTAGATGAATTAGGGTAGAGGTGATGTAGATGATAGTAAAACATGGGTAATGGCTCTAGTATGATTGCATATAATGAGAAAGAATACTGTTGCGATAAAAGAGAAGCTACTAAGATGAGAGGGCGGCAAGGGAAGAGAACTTATTAGATGATAGAGAGAAAAATAAAGAGTGAATAGAACGAGAGATTGAGAAAGATAAATTTAATTCATAAATATGCCTAATATACAAACCACACTGCCATATTTATAGAAAATAAAACAAAATATTCCTAAACAAAATAAACAGTTAAAACTACCTAAATTGCCATCCAACTCTCTCGTATTGCGATTCCGTTTTGTCATAAATAGAATATGAATATGAAGAAAGTATGAATACAAAATTTACCGAGCATGACATCACTAACCTATCCATATTGTTTCATATTATTCGTTGCATAATATATCTTATGAATATTTTATCGAAACTGGGAAGATTATAATTTCATGCAATTTAAAAATTTAGACTAATTTCTTACTCAGATTCAAATAATACTTAGATTATAATATTTCTGTGCAAGCATTAATTCATCTCAACAAATTAGTGTATCCAACTTAATTTTGGGCTTAAAAATTGTAAATAAATTCATTTTCAAACCATGAATTTTCTAAGAGGACATACTTCAAAGGGCACGTTTGATCTCATCAAAATTTGCACTATTGAGTTGTGTCAATTTGAATTGTTATAAGCTATCGTACCCCTATAAGCAGTGGCTGATACGATTCGGACTTCACCGACATCGTCTCAAGCTTGGATTTACCTTAGGATAAGATTGAGTTTTAGGATAAGATTGAGTTTTAGGATAAGATTGAGTTTTAGGATAAGATTGAGTTGTTGGTTAGCCTATAAAAGTATGTGTAGGGCAACCAAAATTATTATTGAATATTGAGAATTGAGTTTGCCTTGCCTCCTTCATCTTCTTCGCTCTCGTTCCCTCAATCTCCCCGGCAACGCCGCTTCTAATCTCCCTCGACAGGCCAATCACCCTAGTCCCTTAGGAGTGGCCCTCTTCTCCCCCTTCTTCCAATTTATCCATCGCTATCCCTAACCTTTCCATCATCCATAACCCTTCCACCATCACTTTTACACCGGTGCCACCCCATCAACACCGGCCCTCCACAATCCACCATTACCTAGGATTTCGTGCCTTCATCCACGGAATCCAAAACAGAGTATCCTGATGTTTGTCCACTAAACGAACGATATTTCGAGATCCCCATCTCCGATTCGCCTGAAACTAGATCCGTTGGAAAGCTCTTTTCCGGGCCTACAACATATCAAAATTTCACAGCGATCCAACGGCGGGATATTTCGGGATCTGATCTCAAAGTTCCGTGCAAGATCGTATTAATCTTGAATCAGAGCCTATAGCCGAGGAAGGATCGTAACAATCTGGTATCAGAGCCTATAGCCGAGGAAGGATCGTAACAAGCTGGTATCAGAGCCTATAGCCGAGGAAGGATCGTAACAAGCTGGTATCAGAGCCATAGCCAAAAGGGAGGTTCGTAACAATCTGGTATCAGAGCCACCGTTCCTCGGACAAGCGCTTCCAATGACGATCACTCGATCTAATAGGAATACGGAAGAACCTAGCGTTCTATCCATGTTGGGGTCTATTTCCAAACAGATTACCATCAACAAGCAAATAATGATGGAGATGATGCAGGAAATACGGGCATGGACGAAACCTTTTTCAACAAGCAAGGCAATCACAAGACAGCATTGGGAACCCTCCACAACATACCCAACATCCTCCACGGCCTCCCCGTTCATCACAAAAATAGGGGAGAGTTCGGCTATCCGGCAAGATCGAGATTCTACACCTCGACCCATGGTCAGCCGCAACGAACTGCCACCGGCTACAATGAGATCCTCAACCATTGTAGCAGCCCTCGGAACCTCCACATCTTCCCATGCACCGGAGACCTTGTCGACAAATCGCGAAGTGCTGGCTACGCCACACCTGGTCGCTGGATATCCCTCATCAGGAATCCTCATCAGTGGTGAAGGAGATGATCCGAAATCGCGAATTTCGACACTTGGGCCGCCTTTCACTAGCTCCCTTTGCAACCATAGTGAGTCGGCAACTAAGAAGAAATCGCATATGGCCTCCAGCGATCTTCTACCATTCTCCTCGGTCAATCGACAGTCGACCACGACAGCTTCATCACCAGCGATGACGTTGCAGCTCCCTGCCAAGCTACCACTCAAAGGAGAAGGCCACGATCTTCCACCCATGGCAGCTGAAAGTGCAGATGTGGCTGGACATCGAGGAGAAGAAGTCGAGGAGCAACATCATGCGGAGGACACGATGGCCAAAATCTCCCTCCACGCCTATTCGGGGACAGCTGCGCCAAAGACATTGCGGGTGAACGGTGTAGTCAAGAAGACCACAGTGAGAATCTTGATTGACACCGGGTCCACCCACAACTTCATTGACAAGAGGCTCCTTAGGAAGATTGGGCTCGAGTCGGAACCCACGGAAGGGTTCGATGTGACTATTGGAGATGGCACTACTTTGCGAGCAGATTCTATTTGTGGAGGTGCAGAATTGAAGGTGCAAGGCCAAACTTTCACATTGGATCTTTATCCGTTGGCCTTGCAAGGTGCCGATATTGTTTTGGGGACCCAATGGCTTCGGAGCTTGGGGCCCGTGACCTTTGATTTTATAAGCCTCACATTGACCTTTTGGAGAGATGATCAGAGAGTGTTGTTGGATGGAAGTAAACCGCTGCTTGAACTTTCAAAAGAAAGAGAGCTCGCTTCTTTCTCGGCACCCACTTTTCCTTTCTTTTCAGATCTACGAAGAGCCAGTGCAGAGGATAGTGATCTGGTCCGACTCATGGAGGAGTTGAGAGCGAACCCCTCAAGCAACCCCGAGCACGAGGAGCGCAATGGGTTAGTACTAGAGCACGGGCGAATCAAGGTACCCCGAAACGAAGAGCTACGGAGGCTATTGATGGCACACTTCCATGATACTCCTATAGCAGGTCATGAAGGGGTATTACGTACTTACAAGCGGCTGGCCCAAAACTGTACTTGGACTGGGATGAAGACGGACGTGAAGAAGTATGTGCGTGAATGTCAAATCTGCCAACGAGCCAAATCGGAGGCACTCAAGCCTAGCGGGCTACTGCAACCACTACCGATACCAAAGCGTATTTGGGAGGATATCTCCATGGACTTCATCGAGGGGCTGCCGGAAGTTCGAGGACAATCGGTGGTGTTTGTTGTGGTGGATAGACTGAGCAAGTATGCACATTTCATAACATTGTCTCACCCGTTTTCAGCAAAAAGGGTTGCTGAAATTTTTGTTCGGGAAGTGGCACGCTTGCATGGGATGCCTAGGACTATCGTGTCAGACCGGGATCGCATCTTCATAAGTGAGTTTTGGTCCGAGTTCTTCAGATTGCAAGGGACTCAAATCAATCTTAGTTCAGCATATCACCCCGAGACGGATGGCCAAACCGAGGTGGTGAATCGTGGACTAGAGCAATACTTGCGATGCTTTGTGGCGGATCGACCAAAGGATTGGGTCAAATTTCTTCCCTGGGCTGAGTGGTCATACAATACCGCTCATCACTCAAGCATTGGCATGACCCCATTTGAGGCGGTTTATGGGCGCACTCCCCCTGTCTTGCGTGCCTACGATAGACTCGCGGCGACGGATAGGACTGAGCTTGACTTGGAGCTTGCTGATCGAGATGAAACATTGAGACGGCTCAAGACTCACCTAGCCACAGCACAAAACCGCATGAAGCAAACGCATGACAAAGGCCGACGTGAGCGAGAATTTGAGGTGGATCAATTGGTGTTCGTTCGAGCTCAACCGTATCGACAATCCACATTGAGACCCATTTTGAACCAAAAGTTGGGATACAAGTACTATGGTCCGTACCGAGTGCTACAACGAATCGGTCCAGTAGCTTACCGATTGGACCTACCTGAAGGAACCAGGATACATCCCGTCTTCCATGTCTCGGCATTGAAGGCCCAGATCGGGCCTAACCATGTAGTGGGTTCGACCTTACCCGAACCAATGGAGGAAGATGGCTCCAATGAGCCGGTTCGAGTCCTAAGTCGTAGGAGAAGACGCCAAGGATCCAGATTAGAGACTGAAGTGCTGATTGAGTGGCTGGGCAAACCTACTGACGAGTCTACATGGGAGCTAGAGGCAGACATCATGGATCGCTTCCCAAATTTCAAACCTTGAGGACAAGGTTGCGGAAGCGTGGTGGATTGATACGATTCAGACTTCACCGACATCGTCTCAAGCTTGGATTTACCTTAGGATAAGATTGAGTTTTAGGATAAGATTGAGTTTTAGGATAAGATTGAGTTTTAGGATAAGATTGAGTTGTTGGTTAGCCTATAAAAGTATGTGTAGGGCAACCAAAATTATTATTGAATATTGAGAATTGAGTTTGCCTTGCCTCCTTCATCTTCTTCGCTCTCGTTCCCTCAATCTCCCCGGCAACGCCGCTTCTAATCTCCCTCGACAGGCCAATCACCCTAGTCCCTTAGGAGTGGCCCTCTTCTCCCCCTTCTTCCAATTTATCCATCGCTATCCCTAACCTTTCCATCATCCATAACCCTTCCACCATCACTTTTACACCGGTGCCACCCCATCAACACCGGCCCTCCACAATCCACCATTACCTAGGATTTCGTGCCTTCATCCACGGAATCCAAAACAGAGTATCCTGATGTTTGTCCACTAAACGAACGATATTTCGAGATCCCCATCTCCGATTCGCCTGAAACTAGATCCGTTGGAAAGCTCTTTTCCGGGCCTACAACATATCAAAATTTCACAGCGATCCAACGGCGGGATATTTCGGGATCTGATCTCAAAGTTCCGTGCAAGATCGTATTAATCTTGAATCAGAGCCTATAGCCGAGGAAGGATCGTAACAATCTGGTATCAGAGCCTATAGCCGAGGAAGGATCGTAACAGTGGCCAAAGTCCCAGACCTTTTCTGAGAAGCTGTAGTGGTCAAACAAGTGCTTTTTGTTGTTGTTGTTGTTGAGGTGATGGTAAGTGCTTTTTTTTTAGAATTAATGGCCAAACAAGTGCTTACTTGCTAGTTTACTCCCAAAGGATATATTTTAGAATTTTCTAACTTGTAAGAAAAAAAACAGAACGGATTCACAATTCGGTACGATTGGGCCATCCCATTAGACAACCTAACTTGTAAGAAAAAATTAAAAAGGACTTAGAGCGACAGAATTAGAAATCAAGTGGGTAATGCAAATTTTAAAAAATTAAAAGAGAACGATCAAGAATATAATTGCCAACTTTATGATAGGTTTTTCGACAAAAAAAAGAAAAAAAAAATTTATGATAGACGTACACGGGAACCCTCGCCTACTCTGACATGACATCGAACCCCCAGTAACTGTTTCCTTTCTCGTCCGTTACACTTCGAGTTCAACCTCCTCCGTCATACAAAATTACAAAACGACCACTGGCATGCTTTCCGAGGCGACCCTTTTTGACCTCCCGCCAGGTTGCATTCAAGAGCTACCGCCGTCCGTAACTGAAAACCCACCGCTGCACGCTTCCTGCAACGACGCTACCGCATTCGCCCCCTCCCTTGGTCTTTATTTACGGCTCTGCCACTGTTCTCTCTCTTGGGGTTTGGAGGACACTTCAAACTGCTGCACGATGTGTCTTCTTGGTAAGCTTCTAATATGTCTTCTTGTCTGCTCTCCTTCTCACTCTTCTCACCGTTTTATGCCTTTTCTTGGGTTGTTAGCTAGTAGGTTTGGGGCAAACTGTGATGCATGTTAGAGATTCTTTCTTGCTTTTTGGTAAGGTTTGTGTGCAATCCCACCAGTGCTTCTTTGTGTTATTGGTGGGTCAGAAGGAATGTGGTACAGTCCTTGAACGATACCTCTTTCTTTTAAGGACGAGATGCTGAAGATTCTTTTTTTTGTTTTGTTTTTGTATTTTTTGAACTGTAGTTAGTTTCTTATTAGGAGCTTTCTAATTTAGTTTTTTTATTGGGAGCTTGCTAGTTCTATTGTTTTCATATGATTGCATTCTTGATGAACTTCTGGTTTGGTTCTGTCATTGTGGATTTCGTTTGCTTGCAATTACCTCGTCTATTTGCGTCCTAATTTATTCCGAAATAGGTTCATAAGCATGCCTCGAGATTTACTGTTCCTCTAAGTGTCAATGTGCTTCTGGATTTGCTCTATTAAATTGAACAATGACAATAAGTCCTGCTTGTGCCTAATATTGTTGGATTATATTGTTAGTCTTCTTGACTTCGTAATGTATTTTGTTTTGTTGGATTCATAGAAAGAGAGAGAGAGAGAGAGAGAGAGAGAGAGAGAGAGAGGGAGCTTCCTTTACTGCTTATGAGAGTTCTCGTTTAGCCAAGTTCCTTGTCTCTATGTTTTTGTTCTCTTCTGCTTTAGTTGCAAACTATAGTTCTTTCATCTTTCAAAGGACAAATAGAATGTTCCTCTTCTATTACTTAATGATTCACTTGATGAGTATTGCAGTATGTTGTCCAAATGTATTTCTTTGAATAACCAACTTTATACAGTTTGCTGTAATATTGTTCACTGCCTCCAAATTCTTGTCTTGCAGGATAAACAATACTGCAATCTGATAAAGGCTTAATTTCAGTCTGGATTGATACCATTTTAGAAATGTTTGAGGCAAGGAGACATTCTGTTGACATCCCTATTTCAAGAACTCTGGTGGCCCTTAGGAGATCTAGGTCTCTAAGGGACCCTGATACAAACTCGCTAGACAAATATGCTGGATTGGTTGATAGCATGAAGTGTGACTCTAAGTCCTGCAATAACAAAATTATAGAGTTGAATTGTTCCAGTCGTCACAGTTTTAGTTATAGCCAAATACAGGAAAACAATATAGACAAGAGAGAAAATGTTGGAGGTTATTCTAGGTCTAATTTTCTTTGTTGTCCATCTAAGACTAAAAATGCTGATATCAGTTCCAAAAAGTACTATAGCACAGCTAAGAAAGTTCATGAATTTTGTCCAAAGTGCAGCTGTATATCACCAGATCCGAGGTGCGGGCTACACTCTGCGCAACATTATGAAGATGGAGTCGACTCCAATAGTGAATCAAAATTAGGAGATGATGAGAACATCAATCAGTTAAAACAGAACAATTCCAGGCCGGACAAAATGAGAAAACCATGGGCCAGAGAGAGAGTAGATTTTCTTGTAACTCATGAAGAAAGATCAACTACATCTGTCTGTGAAGGCTCTGCAAATGGATCGAGTCATTTTGCTGTGGCACATCCAACTGATGAGGTGAATGTTCTTTTTGCTAATCATAATGAGTGTGAAATTGGTCAATGCTGGTCAAGAACATCGAAATATAGGGATACAGAACTTCCTTTAGACATGGGATGCGCAGAACAACCTTTATTAGTAGGAGAACGTAGAGGTACAGCTTGTAGAGAAATTTCTAAAAATCAAGAGAATTATAGAACCTTGAGTCTGAAATATAGACCAAGATTTTTCTCAGAGCTGGTTGGACAGAATTCTGTAGTTCTCTCTCTTTCCAATGCCATTTCTATAGGTAATGTTTTTCCCCTCTACCTTTTCCATGGCCCTCATGGTACAGGTAAGACATCAGCTGCAAGAATACTTGCTGCTGCTTTGAATTGCCTATCTTCTGAGGAACATAGGCCATGTGGGTTTTGCCGGGAATGCACAGCCATATACCCTGGAAAGAGTAGGGATGTCAGAGAAATAGATGCTGCGAAAATGAATTGCAAAGGCATTAGTGTTATTTTGAAGGGTGTTTTCCTTGCCCCTTTCTCCTCACGATTCAAGGTCATCATTATTGATGAATGCCAGCATCTAAGTAGAGAGACATGGTCTTCCATTTGTGATAACCTTCATATGTTTCCTAAACATACTGTCTTTGTGATGGTTACCTCAGACATAGATAAATTGCCAAGCAGTTCTGTCTCATTTTGCCAAATGTATCACTTTCTTAAGATAACAAGTTCTGACATAGTCTGCCGGTTGAAGAAGATTAGCATACAAGAGGGTTTTGATTTTGAAGAGGATGCATTGCACCTCCTTGCCAACAAAGCTGATGGTTCTCTTCGAGATGCAGAGATAAAACTTGATCAACTGAGCTTACTTGGGCAAAAAATCACCAGATCTGTTGTATATGAGCTAGTGAGTTATGGATCTTTTAAATTTGCTGGAAACTACTTCTCCATGTTTTGACTTTTAAATTACTTTCTCCATGTACTGATAGTCTGACACTATTGCTATGTCATTATTTAGTCTTCCTAATTTCTGTTTGTGCAGATAGGAGATGTATCAGATGATGAGTTGCTTGATCTGCTTTATTTGGCCCTGACATCAGATGCAGTTAGTATAGTTAGACGGGCTAGAGAGATTATGAGTTCAAAGGTTGATCCGATGCAGCTACTATCTCAGCTTGCAGATCTTATCATGGATATTTTAGCAAGATGTCAAGCAGGGACCTCTGAATCAAGAAATATCATTGATAGACATGCTTGTATGTACAATTGCCACTATTCATTTTTCGTGATGCTTTGTTTTTATTTAATCTTAGCATGAACAATGTCCAAAATTATTCCTTCGTGTTAAATTGTGCTGCCATTCCTTTTGTTTAAAGTACATTTTATTCGCTAAGCTGTAATGCTAAAATAGGATTTTTCTCCAATATGGTGATTATGACTCAAATCCTTGTTTTGTTAGCCACCACAACCAATTCAACAATTGGTTCGAATATCATCCATGAAAAGTATCCTGCAATGAGTCATATTGTTGGTGGGATAATTAGATAGTATATTTTGACAAAGTCCACTTTGCATGTCCAATTTGTGAGCTCCAATAGGATCATGCCAAAAATATCTTCCTCAAATATTTTCTTAAGGTAATGGAAAATATAATCTTAGTATGAAGTTTGTGTTGTAATCTACTATTAAGTTTTACTTGTTGTGACTAAGGTTCCAAAATTAGTATTGGCGGTATCGACTATCCATACTGGCCTGTATTTTAAAATAATTTTTAAAATATAAAAAAATAATAAAAGTTTTAGAAAAAATAAAATAAGATATAAATATAAATTATTCATATATGAAGTCTAAAAAATAAAAATATTATTTTCTACCATGGTCCACCCTGAAACTGACTAGTTTCGGTAGGGTATCAACTGAAATAGTCAATACTCGATCCGGATCAGCCAAGTTCGAAACGAATCGAATCGGGAGAGAGAAAAAAAGGGAGGATAGCAAGAAATAAATCGAGAAAGAGAGTGTAGGGAGCTTATGGGAGAAGTATCGCTTAGGGGAGAGAGGGAGTAGCAGAGGAAGATGAGGGTGCGTGGGAGAGAGATAAGGAGAGAGTCAGAGAGAGGTTTGGGGGATCAGGGTTTTGTTTTGAAGTGGGTGTGAGAGTGAGAATGAAGATAAAAAGAGGATGGGAGAGAGTTGGTAGGAGAGAGAGAGTTAGTGAGAGAGTTAGAAAATAAATTATTTGTATGAGAAGTAAGAGAAAGAGAGAGAGGTTTGGGGGATTAGGGTCTTTTTTTTTTTGAAGTGGGAGTCTGAGAATAGAGATAAGGAGGTGATGGGAGAGAGAGTGGGAGTGAGGGATAGTGAAGAGAGGAAAAAAATTGTTTGTATGAGAAGGGAGTAAGAGAGAGTGCATGAGTGGTAGAAATTATAAAGGGAGGAAGAGATTGAGATTAAGAAAATAGTAATTTTTATCTTTTAGATTTCATATATTAATAATTTATAGTTATATCTTATTATTATTATTAGTATTTAATTATTTTAAAATATGAATGGTTGATACGAACGGTCGATACGTATTGTTTTTTTAGATGACCGATTTCAATCTCAATCTCGATACTTGGAACCTTAGTTTTTATCACTCATGTACTTTCTCTCTCCTTATACAAATAATTTTTTTTCTAGCTCTCTCTCTCTCACTAACTCTCTCTCACATTAACTTTTTGTCCCACTAACTCTCCCACTAACTCTCTCTGCATCTCTTCCATATCTCTATTCTCATTCTCACTTAAAAAAAAACCTCGAAGACCCTCAAACCACTCCCTCCCTCTTTTCCACTCACTCTTATCTTTCTTCTACTCCCTCCCTCTCCTAAGCAATGCTTCTACGATTTAGCTCCGAATTCCATCAACGTTTGGTGAACTCCTTCAAAGCTCCGTCGATCTCTCTCTAACGAGCTTTTATCCTCTCTTTTTCTCTCTCTCTTCTCTTTCTTCCTTTCATTTTTTCTATCCTCCCTCTCTTTCTCCTTTTTTTCTCTTGATTTTGTTTGTTTCAACCAAAACAACCAAAACTTAGCTGATTCGAATTGAGTATCAGTCTATTCGATCGATACCTCACCAAAAGTAGTGGGATCGAGATTGGCTGAAACTGAAAACCATAGTTGTGACAAGTTTGCATAAAATCTGTAAAAATGATACATATAAGGGACATGTCTTGGTATAGTTTCCACGAAAGAAAGTACATTTGGTACAGATGTTGACACAAACGGGCTCCAATTGCTATACATTGACACATTTTTGCATGTGCACCTATTAGGGAAGTATTTATAAGATTTAAGTAAGAATAGACTAATTTTGGGGTGGGATCGGGATTGGCTAAAATTGGAAACTATGGTTGTGACAGGTCTGTATAAAATCTAGAAGAATGAAGCGTTTCAGGGACATGTCTTGGTACAATTTCCAAAAAATAAAATATATCTGGCAAGGATATTGACAAAGAGGGACTCCAGTTGCTATACATTGGCACATTTTGGCATGTTCTTTTCGTCTTTCAGGTTTTGGATTATGGTAATGCACCCTATTAGGATAGTATTTATAAGATTAATTAGAATTTGTTTTTGCTTCCCTTGAACATATTTATTAAGCCACTATTAGCAATCAAATCCTTTATTTGCATGAAATTCTTAGAAATGGGTGTTTTCACATGACTATCAAATCAGCTAAATAAGACTTCACATATTCATATGAAGTCTATGTTTTGTAATCGACTTTAAGGTTTTACTTGTTATGGCAAGCTGATAAAAGACTTGTTTGGGAAATTGCTACTCAAGACCAATATTGTGCAATTGGGTTGGGTCCATCTAATGAGGAGGTGACCTAATCCAATTTAGATTTGGAAAATCTTTCTAAGTTATACCAATTAGGAGAGAGATAATTTGTTTCCTTGTAGAGTTCTATTCCTAGTAGGATGTGAAGCAATTTGGAGACTATAAATAGCCTGATAGAGGTTGTCTAAGAGATACCATGGAAGACCCAAGAAGAGAGGCTAGGCATGGAGAGTCATGAGAAAAATGTTGCAAACAAGTATTGTGACATAAATGCGGGTATGGGTTCTTTGAGTTTGATGGAGAGCACATGAAGACTTATAGGAGTACCAATGGAGCATGGCGTGTATGTCATGGTTTGTATGGGAGAAGTTTGTTTGTTATGCCATGTCCATATTGGACCAGGTGATGCATGCATATTGGTGTCAGTCCATTCATTTGTGAAGAGTTTTTGGTGAAAGATAGCACATATTGGCACACTTTTCCATGTTTCTTTTTGGTTTTTGGAACATGTTGCATGCATTATATACTTCTATGGATTATTTATTAGTTTAAGTAGTTAATTATTATTGCTTGTCCAAGCCCCTTATGCATATGGAGTAAACAACTATCTTGTTTTTCATGTGCAACTATGTAAGTATTTGTTAAATATATAAGTAACGTCGCCTACATTGATACTACGGTATCTCACCAACTTAGTTTAAGTTGTTAGAGAATGATGATTTTTATCTTTTATATTCTAATATATCTCAAGGAGTGTTCTAATATTTCTCTAGAATAATTTCTTGCTGTTTAGAGATATTACATGTAAGGATTGTTGTGCTAGAGACATGTTGTGTGCTGACCTTTGCTTACACGGTACGTATTGCTGACATATGTGGTATCGAGTTAGTGCACCGTTGACATTCTAAATAGTCTTGGCATATTGAAAAAATAATTTTAATTTCTAGGGCCTTAAAATTTGTTTCAACTTTCAAAGGCTAAATTATGTTCTTTTAACACTAGATATTAGTGTGACATATGCAATTAGATTCTAATATCATGATTTTCCTAATTTTCTCAGATTTTCTTAGTTAAGGCAAATAACTTGAGGAAAAGAGAAATGTCCCTTTAATTTCTAAAATTTGAAGTATAATCTATATAGATTAAGCACCAAAAATGTAAAGAGATAAAAAAGAACCGCAAACTTGTACAAGGTGAGGACGTGTCCGTATTACTAGGTCTGTAATCAAAATTTTAAATAGTAAATACTATTTTACAATTAAGTTACATTAGCAAAATGCAGGCCTTCTGTTCAGCAGAGGTTGAATCTTGTTTCTTTATGCGCAGTTTTATTACCATATTGTTTGGCTTTCCACTTCAGGATGCATTATATGAGGTGTATGACATGATTCTATATTTCTATTACAGCATCAGACATCTTTCATAAAACTCAAGAGTCAAGATTAAACATGTGCTGTTACTCTCAACTGCCTGTTTCTTATATATCTGTCCACTAATAATTAATTCGTTCTCATCTACCCTTTGTTATTTAAGTTTCTTTTGAACAAACTGTCTAACAGTTATTTAAGTTGCTTTTGAATGAAACAGTTGCTGAAGTTGACATGCATAGACTGAGGCATGGATTGGAAATACTTTCTGAAACTGAGAAGCAACTGAGAACAACAAAGAATAAGTCCACATGGCTCACAGCTGCACTTCTACAGTTCAATACTGGAGAATTGTTTTGTCCAAGGGATTGCTGTAATTCAAATGAGTTCACGAGAGGGGAACATTTGACAGGTAGGGCATGAAAATTGTTTGCTTACTCTTTCACTTATGCTTTTTGTTGGTGTTATTCTAGCAAGGACAGTGCAGTTAGTAATAACAAAATTGAGATAAGCTCTCTAATACTAAATTAAGCTCTCAAAGCACAAGTTGGCCACTTATTATATGCTTCTCATCATTCACGAATTTATTTTGTTTTGTTGATGGTAGGACTTTTTGTTCTGTACAGATGATGATCTTGTGAGCAGAAGCTTAATGGATGTGAATTTTGAAAGATTATTTGAAACGTGCAACCATGATAAGGCAAGCTATGCCGAGAAGCAATGTGAAAGAGCCGAAGTTCTCTATCAGATATGGAGGAGAGTCATTGAGAATTGCACATCTGATTCATTTAAAACATTCTTGCTGAAAGATGGAAAATTATCATCCATCCATGCTAATGAAGGTAAATCCTTTTAATCTGTTGGACTTACATGATCTAATAGAAGTTGACAGTTTACCTTTCATTCATGTTCTTTAACTTTCTTCTTTCTTGAAGGACGAGTATCTTCCGAGTTTAAAGTCAAACTGAATTATAAAGCATGCCAATGAGACCCCTCTTTTATGCCTAAGATGGCGCACCCCTAAAAGTACATAATCAAGTGAGGGCAATTCTATTTGCTTGTTGGATGATAGAATCAGTCACGTATCCAGAAAAATAAAGCCAAGTTGTGATTCTCTTGAACCAACAAGAACTAATAAATAACCATGAATATAGAAGGAATATAAAGGGCTGCGGCTGCTGCATTTCCAAAGGTATCTCTTAAACATCCAATGTAGGTTTCTGGGAGACAATTTCAAAAAAATTATGCAAAATTTAGTTTTAGGCAAAGGAGAGCAAAAAGAAGATTCTCAAAGCAGGAAGGAAGTTGTTGGACTTGAGGAAACACTGTATTACACCATTTTTTGGCAGTGAAGCTCAATTTTCAATACATAATCAGAATTTAACCTATCATATCTTGGGTTTAAGTCTGAATTGTGCTGTAACTTCGATGCACTGCAATTTTACCAGTAGAACTATTACTATAAGCCATTTTTAGCTTCCATGGTGGAGTCTGCTCATTGACTTTAGTGTTTACTTTGACATTGTTAGACATAACAATTGTCTTTTTTCTGATCTTTGTAATTTGTATAATTGAGATTTTTATACCCTTGACATAAATAAAAGTTCTAAATATGCATTATTCTGCAATCTGTAGGTCTGACAATTGCCGAGATTGAATTTTATCATCCTGAACATGTACTCAGGGCAGAGAAATATCGAGAACCAGTTGTTCATTCTCTTAAGAATGTTCTTGGGCGCAAAGTGGATATCAGATTCAATCTTGCCCCCACAAGTAAAACACCTGTAGCGGAGAAACTACCATCCTGCTTAGTA
This sequence comes from Typha angustifolia, assembly GCF_048772165.1. NCBI lineage: Eukaryota > Viridiplantae > Streptophyta > Magnoliopsida > Poales > Typhaceae > Typha > Typha angustifolia. The sequence goes on from NC_133248.1 coordinate 6,124,836, forward strand.
AGTCATTTGGGAATAAAAAAAGAGACTTTGGATTCAACCAGCGCATTAGTATCAAAGGATTTACCAAAAGGACACTGTCTAAAAACTGATTCTTGGAAGGAACGAGGTGAGAGGTGTCAACAAGTCAGCACTCAAGAATCTGGGAGGAAGCCAAGCTGTCTTTCAAATTTTCTGACGCTACGAAGAAGATTTTTCTCATGCAATACTGCTTGTATTCTATGTCCAAAGATTGAGAAACCCAACAAGGTGGTATTTTCTTCCCCTAGAAGGCTATCATGCAGAACATGCTTCTGCATGAAAAATCCCTATCCTGCGTGCTCCAATCAAGTGCCCAAGTAATATATGATACTGCATTATTATCTTTATGTTTTCTTTGTTTAATATGACAAGAACAGATCTGTGCTTAGTGAGCTTTTTAAATACAACTTACAAGTGTAAAGATCACCAATAGAAATGAGATCAGACTATTATTTAACAGCAGAACCTCTTGGAAGTCATCTTTCTATTAGCTTCTGTGTAAGGAATTGAACTCCTTATTGCTGGATGGTAAATAATAAGTTGAGCCATCCATCTCAAGCATTATTACTGTTTGGGAAATGCTAGATCCCAGCACGCTTGTGGTGTTGCTGCTTGCGGAAAGGGGAGGTGAGCTTATTTGCAGAATTTAAACCTTATTGGCTTCCATTGATTATAGAAAACTTTAGTTACTGTAAAAGATTTCAGCATTGATAGAAGTAGTGTCATCAGAGCAACTCTTTATTTTAATGTTTGAGCACTTATGTACTTGAGGAAGTTTCATCTAAACTTCGATAAAAGCTTCCATTAGTTGCATGTATTCTATGGATTAAATATCTGACATTAAATTGACATTTATCCTCCACGTATAAAACACAGCTCTAAAGTTTTTACAGTAATTGTTGAGTTATTGTGGTACCAAAGTAGGAGCTCCAATTTTTATTTATTAAAGGTTCCGTTTCATTACTGAAGAAAACACCCAGCGGCCAGCACCTGCCGGGCAGCAAAAGTTATATGCAAACTTATTACAATACTCTTGCTCACAGCCAAAAACCATAATCGCTATAATCAAGTGAGGAAAAGTGTTTACCAGAAACAACCAAGTATAACCTTCTAAGGATCAACACACAAATAACACAACCAAAACCAGAGAGGAGCAATGTCAACATCCTCGGGCCTGCTCAAACGTGTTGAGGTGAGGATGCATTGTTTTAGGGTTTCTTAAATGGTTTTAGTTAACTAGATAGCCTCTAAGTATCATAGAGTGCATCCAAATTAGATTAGCTTTAAATAAATCTTCTCTCTATCTCCCTTCCTCGCTTCTCTCTTCTTCCATATGCCCTAACCTTCTCGTCGACCCGTAACCGACGCCGGCTAGACCCTTCCTTTCTTTTGTCGTCACCCTACTTTTTCTAAGAGCGACCCCTTCTCTCTCCTTGTTCTATCTCTTCACTAATTCGCCCGGATTGACATCTCCAAGTTCACCCCACCTTCACTTCCTTCCATCACCATTAAAAAGCTACCTTCAACCCAAACACCCAACCAAATCCCCTCTTTAATCCAAGAACGTAATAGTGGTATTAGAGCTACCAGTCCTCGAACCATGACTAACACAAGGTCGATGGTGAGGTGTGGGACAACGGATGTCAACTCGGACCTAGACCCTAGCATATCGGCGATTGTTGGTGACACCAGCGACGCTAGCACTAGCGCCACACTGAGTGCATCTCTTCCCACACTACTCGATCCTAATGTTGTAGCGGTTATCCAGCAAATGATGGATCAACAATAAAGGATGATGGACTAGCAGCAACGTATATAGGATGCCCTTGTGCAGTCCCTGTGCGAGGAGATTCGATTGATATCACAAGGAGGACTAACACTAGAGGAACTCTCTATAGCTACACCAGCGGCTAACCAAACTACACCGACGACGAGAGTTTTCATTGGGAAGACGGGCACGTTGTTGCCCAACCCTCCTAGGGCACGGATGCCATACTAGGCTCCACCGAGGGTGAACCATGGTGTGGATGGAGGAAGAATCGAGCATTATCAAAGGCAAGGGCGAATTGGAAGCAGCTTGGCCATATGATGACGAACGTGAAGCTGCTCGCGAGGAAGAGGAAAGGAGGCATCGTGGTCTAGAGATTCGTATCCTTCATCCATTAGCAGTAAGGATGGAGCACCTATTAGACAATGAGCATAACTATGGCATCCGTGGATGACCCACTTGATTGGAATTTCTAAAGCTTAATGGAGGTGATCCTATTGATTAGATTTTTTGTGTCGAACAGTTCTTTTCATGTCATGGCACATTGGAAGTAACTAAGGTACCTATTGCGAGCTTTCATTTGGAGGATGCGGCCTTACATTAGTACCAATCGGTACACGCCCACCAACAGTTTGATAATTGGACGACATTCACTTTTGCATTAGCTCAACAGTTTGGGAGTGTTGGATATGAAGATTATGGTGCTATACTCTCCAAATTGACACAAAAGACTACTGTGGCAACATATTAAGAAGATTTTGTGTGCCTTAGTAGTCGTTGCTTTCTAAGATGGCCGCAAGAAGCGATGAAGAGCGCATATTTTGACGGAGTTGTGCGAGGAGATAAAAGCTGACGTCTATTCCATGTAGTTGCAGACTTTGATGGAGGCCTTTGAGATTGCCACAAGGATAGAACAGAAGTATACTGCTTTGAAAGAGGTTATAAGGATGAGTTGGACGTCGAAAGACAACCGGTATATGCTACGGACGGCGCCCACAACTAATGGCTCCAGCTCCATACCGAGACCACTGACATCCACCTTGGGGTAGTGGGGTACACCGAGACCGATGGCTGAATTTAGAGGAAGAGGCACGCAACCCAAGGGTCAATCCTTGTCACAAGCGTAGGTGGATGAATAATGAGCTAAGGGTTTGTACTTTTGATGCGATGAGCGCTACACTCCAGGGCATCATTGCTCCAAGGCTACGGGCAGTGCCATGTTGATTGATGGCAATGATGACGAGGCTGAGGGGGATGTAACAGATGAGGTAGTCGAAGAGGAGCATGAGGAGATAGTGGAGGGGGATATGCAGGCCGAGATCTTAATGCACTCATACTCCAACACTAGTGCCCCGAAGACCCTACGGGTGGATAAGCTCATTTGGAAGTTGTGTGCACATCTTTATTGACATGAGGAGCACACATAACTTCTTGGACAAGATTTTGATACGAAGTATAGGACTTGAGGCTAAGCCCACTATCGGATTTGATGTGATCATCGGCAACAGCACCCGCCTTAGAGTCTATAGTGTTTGTCCAAGAGTGGTGGTATGGGTACAGGGACATAGTTACACTTTGGACTTGTATCTGCTAACGCTTTGAAGAGCGGATATCGCACTAAGCACCTAGTGGCTGTAGACTTGTCATATTTGATTTTTCATAGATGAGACTCACATTTCAGAGAGATTGACGTCTGGTGCAACTAGAGGGAGTTTGCACACAGACGAGCCCTTCCTTGCGGCCATCGAGATTGTACTAGGTGTTGAATTAGCCAATGTTCGGCGCTATCGATATCCACATGTCTAGAAGGAGATTTCAAAGCTAGTTGCGGAGATATTAGAGTAGGGCATTATCCAGCTGGGTTGAGGATACCCGATACTAGTTATAAGGAGTTGTTGGATGAGCTGACCATAGCTTCATACTTTAGCAAGCTCGACCTTCATGCAAGGTATCACCAGATTAGAGTGCGTGTTGAGGACATCCACAAAACAGCATTCCGAACTCATGATGGACACTATGAGTTTCAGGTGATGTCGTATGGGTTGACGAACGCATCAGTAACCTTTCAAGGGTTGATGAAGGACATATTCCATCTCCTCCTATGACGGTATGTGTTAGTATTCTTTAATGAGATTTTGGTGTACAACAAGACTTGTGAGGAGCACTTGGTTCATCTACGGTCCATGCAGACATTTTTGACGGACCACTCTCTCAAGGTGAAGTAGAGTAAATGCCTATAGAGCGAGCAATGTTTGAAGTACTTGGGACACATCATTTCGGTGGAGGGAGTCACGGTCGACCCAAGCAAAGTCGCATACATGCTCAGCTAGACAAAATCAAGGACGGTACAAGAGTTACGTGGTTTCCTTAGTTTGACAGGCTACCACCGTAGATTTGTGGCAAGCTATGGGAAGATCATAGCACCACTAATGGCCTTATTAAAAAGAGATGCCTTTGAGTGGACTGATGCAGCGACAAAAACATTCGAGGAGCTAAAGTTGGCAATAGAGACCGCACCGGTGTTGGTAGTACCCGACTCTTTCATAAAGCAGTTCGTGATCGAGTGTCACGCATTGAGAGTGGGCATAGGGGCTGTACTAATGCAATCTAGGAGGCCTATTGCTTATCTTAACAAGGCCTTGACAAGGAGATCTCATCAGCTGCCCACCTATGAGTGAGAGATTGTCGCTATTTTGCATGCATTGCCGAGGTGGAGACTATATTTGATTGGGAGGTGATTTGTGATCTACATTGATAGAAGCTTACCTTATTTTATGGGGCAGCGGATTTACACGCCTGCGCAGTAGAGATGGGTCACCAAGCTATTGGGATATGACTACGAGTTGCAGTACAAGAAGGGAGCGGAAAACAAGGCAACAGACGCTCTATCACGACAGCCCGAACTAGCCGAGTTGGCAGCCCTGACCATGCTTATCTTTCCCTTCTTGGATGACATCCGAGCAGTAGGTATTGTTGACCCAGATATCTTGAGGATCTTGCAAGAGATAGAGGGTGACCCGATGAGCCATTCTAGGCTCGTGAATAGAGGCAGATTGCTATTGGACAGCAGGTGCATCTGAGTACCCATGGATGTGGGTCTGCGACGAAGAGTGATGGAGCATTTTTATTCCACCCTTGAGGCAGGACACGTGGGACTTTTGCAAACTTACAGGAGACTGCTACAGAGTTGTACATGGTCTGGAGTACGACAAGAGTTGAGGGCATTCATGCATGCTTGCGATGTGTGCCAATGGGCAAAGACCAACTCACTAAGGCCAGCAGGATTACTCCAATTCTTGCCTGTGTCAAAAAGGATTTGGGAGGATTGATCCATGGATTTCATTGAGGGCTTGCCCTTTTTGAGGGGGTACTCAGTCATATTTGTGGTGGTACGCAGGCTAAGTAAGTATGCTCACTTCTCAGCCCTAGCGCACCTATACTCGGCGAGGAAAGTGGCAGAGGTGTTTATGCGTAACATTGCTAAGCTTCACCGCATGCTGCATTTGATAGTATCCAACCAAGACCGAGTCTTCATTAGTGGCTTCTAGACGGATTACTTTGCACTCTAGGGTACCCGATTAGACCTTAGTTCAACCTAATAATCCACGGATGGCCAAACTAAGGTGGTGAATTGGGGTATAGAGACCAAGGAGATGGCTCAACTACTTATCATAAGCAAATTGGGGTATGTCCTTAGGGTAGGTGGTGGTGAATTGGGGTATGTCCTTAGGGTAGGTGGTGGTGGTCTACCATACACTACAATACTGTATTTCACAGCACCATTGGGATGACACAATTTGAGGCAGTGTATGGTAGACCACCACCTACCCTAAGGACATACGACCTCGAGCATCATTAGTGAGGACGAAGACAAAGTTAGAGTTGGCAGATCGGGATGTAGTGCTACGGAGGCTAATGACAATGACCCAAAACTTTATGAAATAAGTGTACGATCATCAACATTGGGAGCGGGGATCTTGTTTTCGTGTGAGCTTAGCAATATCAGCAAGTTACTCTACATTCGGTATGCAACCCTAAGTTAGTGTATCGGTATTTTGGACCGTTCCATGTATTGGAGTGATGGGAGCGGTAGAGTACAAATTGGAGTTACCGGAGGGATCTCGGGTTCATCCCGTGTTTTATGTATTGCTACTACGGGCAAGAGTAGGGGCGGATCAGGTAGTGGGCGCAGATATACCCGATCTAGTTGAGGAGACATAGGTATTCGAGCTAGTATGTGTGTTGGTGAGACGGTGGCGATGTTGAGAGGGACGAATGGAGACGGAGATATTAGTGGAGTGGCTCGGACAACATTCTAACAAGGCGATGTGGTAGTCTGAGGATGACATTATGGTACACTTTCTAAACTTCTCACCTTGAGGTCAAGGTGATGGAAGTGTGGTAGATTGATACAACTAGGGTTGGACCAAGTTGTATCAGAAGGAATAAATTTTATTTGAAGAATAAAGCTTTCTGCCCGGGTGCGTTCGAACAAGTTTAATCAACTGATCTCAAAACTTCCATCGTAACAATTTCATTCTAGGGACTCGTGTTTAAGTTCGAACACCTGTACACGTTCGCACATATAGAGAATGAGTTTTGTCAATTCCAATTCAGCAGCAGACTGAAGAAACAGAGGTTGCAATTGGAAAACGCAACAATCCAGTTGAGAGTGAAATAGATATTACAACTAAGGTGGACATATTGAGCAAGAATTCAATTCAACAAGAAATAGAAGCTGCAACTGAAATCTTACTCAATCAAATTGAGCAAGAAGAGGCTACAACAGATGCTGTTATGGAAGAAGAAAAAGATAGTGATTATGATGCTAGCTGGTTTAATGATGGTTTAGAAGGTTCAAGTGATGATGAAGCATTTACACAAGAAGAGGATACGACAGTGCAGCTGAGGAGGCAACTACTGTAGACAGAACTACTAGAGTGATGAGGCATGGTACACTGACCAAGAAGTTGATGAACTAAATAGCTTAGATGGATCAGATGAAGAATCAAGCATGCCAAAATATCCAGAATTTAATGAGGAATAGATATGGAGAAGCCTATGTTGAAGTTAGGAATGAAATTCTCCACGCCTCAAATCTTTAGAGATGCTATGAAGGAATGCAACATTCAAAATGGCTATGACATAAAGTAGATAAAAAAAATGAAAACTCAAGGGCAGAAGAGTGCATGCATCTCTAATGCAAGGGCAGAAGACATTCCAAATTAAATCCTTGATAATAATAGAACACAAATATGGTAGGGATTTTAAGAATCATCTTGTTAATTCCTATTACTTATCACAAAAATATATTAACAAGTTTAGAGATGGTCCTGATTGGAAGATTAGCTCAATGCAAAATTTTGTTTGGAGAGATTTACCATGTGATGTCAATAGAAACAAATTATATAAAGCAAAAAAAAAAAAAAAAAAAAAAAAACGAATATCTAGAGAGAATAGCTCCACCAATTTATAGGAAAGAACTTGGGAAACCAAAAAAACTGAGGAGGGAATCATATGAACTAGCAAGTCATATTTCAATTTCTAAGAAGAATAGATATATGGTTTGTGCAAGGTGCTTACAAAAGGGTTATATGATATACTTAGTTAGGATCTTTTCTTATTACATTAGGTGTTTATTTTTATTAAAATAAAATTTATGTAGGTCGTGTTTGAATGCCCTTGTGAACGCCCGTGTTCGAATGCCTGTGTCGCGTTCGCAAATCCAGAGAAGGAGTTTTTTTGAGTGCGTTCAAACACGATTAGGCACGTTCGAATGCGATCGATGAGAATCTTCTAGAATTAGGGTTTCATATTGTTTTAGGACTTGTTGGCTAGCCTCTATAAATATGTGGATGGCAACCAATTTCATTATACTATTGGATTCTTGATTTCTGCCTCCTGTCTTCTCTCTAGACTCTTCCCTCCTCTCTCTTCACCATCCTTCCACTTCGTTCCCTTCATCTACTTTCTTTAATCACTTCCACAATCCACCTTCATCTCTATACCCATCCATAACCCTAACATCCACTCCACTCATCACTACCACCATCACCCACGTTATTCCGTGTTTTCATCTCTACTACAGTTCGAATTTGCAATGGGCATAAATATCACCGAGTTCGCTCTTCTCTAGATTTGCGAACGCGATGTAGGCGTTCGAACGCATGATCAAACGTGCCTGTTTTTCACTTCTCTGGATTTGCGAACGTGAAGCAGGCGTTCATAGCGCGTTAGAACGTGGCATTCAAATGCACAATGCACACTCTCACAACCACGTTCACAACTGCGTTTACAACCACGTTTACAACCACGTTCGAACGCACTCTACCCACGTTCGAACGCGACTTATAGAAAACTTATTTTCTTAGAAATTAAATATTAACAAAAAATAAAGACACTCATAAAGTGTATCCATGCTCGAGACGACATCGGTGAAGTCTAAATTGTATCAATGGTAGCCGAGATGTTGGAGCAAGGCCTCATACAACCAAGTCATAGCTCATACTCATCCCCCGTGCTTTTGATGCGAAAAAAGAATGGGACATGGCGTTTTTGTGTCAACTATCGAGCACTAAATGCTATTACCATCAAGGATCGGTATCCTATTTCGGTTATCGAGGATTGCTGGACAAGCTTATTGGGGTGACTATATTTAGTAAGCCTGACTTGAGGGCCGGGTATCATCAAATTAGAGTTCACCAGGTGGATGTGCATAAAACTACATTTCGAACTCTAGACGGGCATTACGAGTTCCGAGTGATGCCTTTGGTCTCACCAATGCTCCAGCTACCTTCCAAGGCCTCATGAATGATATATTTTGGCTTCTCTTGCGAAGGTATGTCTTGGTATTTTTTGATGATATTTTGGTATATAGCTGTAATGCCCCCGCCCAGCAAGGGCACGTGCACGCCCATGTGCCCACACGGCACGCGCGGCGCACGCGATAGGACGGGCGGGGCCCGTCACACACAGATACTCTCCTGTGCATATATAATCCTGACATCATCAAATAAACCTGCTAACCTATCCATGATCACATAATCCATCACCAAATATATTATACTATCAACCAAATAAACTTATTAATATATGAATATCCAAGTCCATAATAATATACAATAGATCATTACATAATCTGGCAGGGCTCATATAGGCCACAATAAACCATCAAGATAAAACTAAAACAACTAATACAAAAGTACACTATGATTCAATCTGTATTATACAAATCATCGTCTAATACAAAAGAGTACAAATATCAAATACTGATATAGCTCAATTTCTATATAAACTATCTTCTATACTGTCTCGCATCTATCGCTCACCTCATCATCGTTCTTAAATATCTTCTCAAGATATCTCAAGTCGCTATCACGTTCCACATATTTGAGAGAGTTAGCAACAAATAAAGAAAGTCATGAGCAAAAGGCTTAGTGAATAGACCTTACCCCAAATCAATGATGCCAAATAGAGAGTAAATCATGTACTAGATAATATGGAGCGTGTATATATGTATCCTTAATGACATATATATGAATGATATCAATTCTCATGAATGAGCATATTATATCCTCAACTAAAAATTATATCATATGATGAAATTACCATATAACCTCACCGAATATAACAACATATCATGTATAACAATTATGATCCAATGATACTAGTCACATCAATAATGATGCATGATGCATGCCAACCACTAGATAATCGTATATGTCAGAGGCAGATATAATCCATATATCTCTCATTATCACAATCATTCATCTCAACTCTGAATATCATCCATCATGCTGGACTACAGTACCCGGCCCCAAACTCGATACACATCATGTCACAAGCTTAGAGCATATCCTGTCATACACTAACAGTATCTCTGTAGATAAATTATACCCTGCCATATGCTAAGGGTATCTCAGAAGAAAGTAATCGTACACTACCATACGCTAAGGGTATATCAATGATAGTTGTACGCTATTATACGCTAAGAGTACAACCATCAGCCATCACCGTACTCTACCATATGCTAAGAGTATGTCTAGTACCAGTCCGGACCAGATACCGTTCCAGCCATCACATCACATCCTCATACACAACTATTTTCATAATTTTCTATACATGATAAATTATATGCATATATCCAGTACTGTAACAGATCATGCAATTCAGAAATTTAGGTGGTAGAGAAGCCAAGAGAAAAATGATGTAATGCATACTCCTGCTAGCTTATCACATGCACACTCATACTAGAGATCATCTTGGTATAACATCATAACAGTATAACTATCTCCAATCATCTCTATATATCACCAATGTATTAATATTTCAGATCAGCCTAATCAAATGCATGATAAAATATGCTTGACTAGAATCATCTCTATATAAAGTCATATAATCATGCTAGAGGCCAGAACATGCATGTACATAATATATAATATATTTTAATTTAAGAAAGGCGTCTAGAGGATAAGACTACTCATTGTTTGATCAGAGGACACGAACCATGCATCTCTCACGTCCGTCGGTCCAACATCAACTCATTGTCAGGGTCCATGGGGTCTCAAATAAGAGGTTTCGAGATCTCGGCTATAGCGGCAGCGGCGACGACAGCGGCAGGCCGGTGTCGATAAGAGAAGGAGAGAAAGAGAGAGCTCGAGAGAGAGAGAGAGGTGATTGGGAGAGAGGAGGGTAAGAGAGAGAGAATGAGTCTTTAGAGAGAGAGAGAGAGCTACAGAGAGAGACGGTGAGGGTGGTGTTGCGGCGGCGACGGCGGCGGTATCTGTGAGAGAGATATATCTGTGAGAGAAAGAGAGAGAGAGAGAGAGAATATCTGTGTGAGAGAGATATATATATAAAGAGAGAGGGAAGGCGGTGGAGGAGGTGAGGCGGCAACTGCGGCGGCATCGGGCCCGCCGTAGCCAACTGGCCCAGTTGTGAGCGCACGTGGCGCCCTCAACATGCGCCCACTATTTGCATGGCACGAGCTCGTGTCATGCAACACCAAAACTTTTTTTTTTCTTCTTTTTTTGTCTCTTATTTATTTATTTATTTTATACATTATTATTATTATTATTATTATTATTTATTTTTCTAGGTTATTACATTATTTTTATTATTATTATTATTATTATTATTATTTATTTTTTTGGGTTATTACAATAGCAAGACTGAATTAGAGCATTAGCGGTATTTGGAGGACATGCTGAATTTGTTGGAGCAAAACCAATTGAAGATCAAGAAGTCCAAGTGCCTATGGGGAGTACCAAAGGTGGAGTATTTAGGTCACATCATTTCAGTGGATAGCGTAGCAACGGATCCTCAAAAGGTTGCAAGTATGACCGCTTGGCCTATTCCTACTACTACCACCGGATTGAGAGGAATTTTAGAGCTGACTAGTTATTATCATCGATTCATCGCCGGATATGGCAAGATCGCTGCTCCTCTCACTTCTTTGTTGAAGAAGGACTCTTTTAGATGGACATATGAAGCCACTTTAGCCTTTGAAAAGTTAAAAACAGCAATGACGACGGCACCGGTTCTAGCATTACCGGACTTCACCAAAGAATTCATTGTTGAATATGATGCATCGGGTATTGGCATAGGAGCTATACTAATACAAGAAGGACGTCACATTGCCTATCTTAGTAAGACTTTATCACAAAAATCTAAACAATTATCGACTTATGAGAAAGAGATGTTGGCAATTTTGCATACGGTGACAAAGTGGAGGCCTTATTTGATCGGTAGACGATTCATTATCCGAACCGATCAAATGAGCCTTTCATACTTTATGGGACAGTGCATACACACTCCGACACAGCAGCGATGGATCACAAAATTGTTGGGGTATGATTATAAAATTCAATACAAGAAGGGAACGAAAAATAAAGCGGCGGATGCACTATCGCGCCAACCCGATACCGCCGAGGGCGGATGCACTATCGCGCCAACCCGATACCGCCGAGCTTGAAACCTATTCATCTCCTACCTTTCCCTTCCTTGATGAGTTGAGGTATGCATGTACATCTGACCCAGATATTTTGAGATGATTGTAGGAGATGATGGATGATTCGAAGCGCCATCCAATGTTGGAGAATTGAAACGGTTTGTTGTTGGACTGCGGATGCATTCAGGTGTTAGAGCGTATTGGTCCAGTTGCATATCGTTTGGAGCTGTCAGAGAGGTTGAGAGTGCACCCTATCTTTCATATTTCATTGCTGAGGGAGCGTATTGGAGATCATGAGATTGTTGGATCGGTTCTACCGGAGCCATCGGAGGAGATAGAGATTGTAGAGCCAGTTTGAATACTTGCTAGACGCCGATGATGACATGGTACTAGATTGGAGATGGAGATTCTAGTTGAGTAGCTTGGCAAGCCATCTAATAAGGCGACATGGGAGTTGAAGACTGATATCTTGGAGCGTTTCCCTGACTTTTCACCTTAAGGGCAAAGTGGGAAAGTGTGGTGAGCTGATACACTTAGTTATGATATTTTCTTATTGCATTAGGTGTTTATTTTCATTAAAATAAAATTTTTGTAGGTCGCGTTCGAACGCCCTTGTGAACGCTCGCATTCGAACGCCTGTGTCACATTCGCAAATCCAGAGAAGGGGCTTTTTTGAGTGTTTTCGAATGCGATCGACGGGAATCCTCTAGAATTAGGGTTTCATATTATTTTAAGACTTATTGGCTAACCTCTATAAATATGTGGATGGCAACCAACTTCATTATGCTATTGGATTCTTGATTTCTTGCTTCTTATCTTCTCTCTAGACTTCTCCCTCTTCACCATCCTTCCACCTCTACCGTTTGTAAGGTTTCTCCTCGCTTCTAATCTCCCTCATCTGTCGAGTCACTCCTCTTCTTTGGGATCTCGATCACTTCATTCCCTTTGTCTGCTTTCCTTAATCACTTCCACAATCCACCCTCATATTCATACTCATCCATAACCCTAACATCCATTCCACCCATCACCACCACCATTACCCACGTTATTCCGTATTTTCGTCTATACTAAAGTTTGAATATGTGAAGGGCATAAATACAAAAGTTATAGATTAGAAGGTTAAGGATCCAACCCAATTGGTTTCATAATTTTCTGACTACCGGAGAATATCTGAATAATATTTTCCCATGGTTACGCAGACTAATTTTTGTAATAAATTCAGATCTTGAATGAATTTTAGCGTAGTCTATCTTTGGTTCCAGATCTTATCAAATTGGTATCAGAGCTTATCATTGATATCAGAGCACATCATTATAATAAAGAGGGTGTAAAGGTCTAGTGCACCATAATTCAAAATTGATGAAGAAGAATAATATTCAGCAATTAGCTCACAGCCTACTTCATCATCAACATCTCAGCCTACTTCATAATCTCAAGTTCCAACATCAACATAAACTAATGTTTTGTTAAATTTCACTTTGTTTGGTCTGTTAATTTCTTAGTCACTAATTTTATGTTGCATTTGTAGACTCCTAAATATAGCATAGAATCAGCATCTCAGCCTACTTCATCATCAACACCTCAGCCTACTTCATCATCTCAAGCTCCAACATAAACAACATTGCAAGCCCCACCATCAACAACCCTAATGCTCCTTTCATGGTATTTGATAAACTAATGTTTTGTTCAATTTCTCTTTATTTAGTCTCTGTTAATTTATTAGTCAGTAATAAATTGTTGCATTTGTAACCTCCTAGATATGCTATAGCATCACGGCTTCGAAACTTACCAATTTCTGGTGGCTTGGCAATTGCTAGAAAAGGAAAAGAAGGACCAAGTGTAGGAAATGTAAATACTAATTAGAGAATCTAATTGATAGTTAATGATAGTAGGCTCATTGGAGTTATTTTTTGGAGACAGATGTATTTTGTTAATAGTTGTTGACAGTTAATAGTGTATTTTGTTGTAGTTGATAGTTGATAGCTTGACTGTACTATATTTTGTTGCATTGATAATTAATAGTGTTAGTGGAGAAGTCCAATGCTTCGATGGACCTTGATAGAATCTGTATGTTCGGATTGACGATGGTAGATGGAGGAGAAAACGTTGTGTGTGCGTGGTCCTCTTGCACTTCGTTGCTCGATGGTGGATTTATAGAATTTCCCTCCCCCGTGCACATGGATGTCCCATTTTTCTTCTCTTCTTTGAGTCATCATGGATCTAGTGGTAGACATCATTGCGGATGCGGGCCAAGAAAAGCTAGCTCTGATGCCAACTTTTTACGGTTGCCTTTGTTAAAGATGATTTTTTATCCGATTTAGTAACTTGGACAAAATTTAGTAAAGAATTTGCGAATATAATTTGGATCGATCCAACCATTGGATTGATATGAGATTTTAATATATTGTTCCTCTATGAGTTAGAAACCCAACGCAACTTGAATCTTGTCCATCGGAGGAGTAGATCGAAAGTTACGTACAAATAAATGACCAAAGGTCTGCAGGTGATCTTATCATCCAAAAGATCTAAGAATGTGATGGGTTATTCCACTTGAAGTAAGGAATCCAACATAATCATAATCATGTTGATCAGAGGTGTAGATTAGAAGTTATACAAAAAATATTGACCAATGGTCAGAAGGTGGTGAAATGGTCGTTGTTAGTGGAAGGGGAATAATGGTTAGGATATTGGAAGGTGACAATGGCAGTGATGGTAGGAATAAAGTATTAAGCCAGATGAGGGGATAGAGAGTGGATCGATCCTTGATAAGCAAGGGGCGCATGATTGAATTAGAGGAAGAAAACTACGTTCGATAGTGGATGCCATAGGAGGAATGGGATAGAGGTAGGAAGGGAAAACTTCAATATTTTATCAATAGCCCCAATAAGGTTACCCTCCACGTACTTAAAGGCTAACCGAACAAGCAAAGTAAATAAAAGATAACCCTAAAACAATGCATCCTCACCATGGGGCATTCAAACAGCCTCGTGAGCCATTCAAACGGCCAAAACTAGCTCTCAAATTTTGTGAACACTATGCAAGCGTTTGAACCATGGGAGCTTGCTTTAGTTCCATAAGCCCTAGTGCTTCCTCTCCATGATGATGGCATCCTCATATGTTTCTTCTAAGGTTCTTAGACGCAATGCTTCAACATCTGCCCATAATTTACTCTACAGCCCCGCTAAGAAATTAGATTTCAACAAAGCATTCAGCCATAGTGGATCACAACGTGTACTAATCTGATTAAACTCTTCTTGGTACGCTACGACTATAGTTCATTGTACCATCTTGGTGAGGAGAGCATTGAAATCTACAGCTCCAAATCTTTTCACAATGCCCCTTGTAAGATCAATCGACGTTTCACGTTGCCCGTTCCTTGTAGCACCTCGGTATCAAAGAAGGGCTGATGCTTCTAAGTAGAAACTTGCAAGCACCTTGGAGTCTTTTGACATCCTTTGGAACTCAAAAAATTGCTCAGCCCTATATATCCAATCAAGAGGATTGTCACTTTAAATTTTTGGAAAATCAAGACGTATCAATCAACCCCATACACCAAAGTCATTATTGGGATCGTAGCCTTGACCTAGCCTAGCCATGGAAGGGTGTGGTTGTTGTAGGTATGTATCCCTCCTCCACTACATGAAATCACGTTGGTATTCCATCTCGTCATACTCCAACCACTCCTTGTCATCTTCATGTAAAGTTTGCACCCGTGCCCAAGGGATCTCCTTGGGTTGCATCGGCCTAGGGGTAACCACGGCCTCTTGTGCCATCGGGTGTGGAAGGAGCGGCTCATTGTTGTGCATGACATGGCTGTCAGTAGGGCTAGCTAAATCCAATCAGATTGGAGGAAGAAGACTACGTTCAATGGTGGATACTGTGGGAGGAAGGGGATAGAG
The DNA here is from genome assembly GCF_048772165.1 of Typha angustifolia. Lineage (NCBI taxonomy): Eukaryota > Viridiplantae > Streptophyta > Magnoliopsida > Poales > Typhaceae > Typha > Typha angustifolia. The sequence continues at coordinate 6,140,470 of NC_133248.1, forward strand.
ATAGGAAGGGAAACTTTAATATTTCATCAATAGCCCCAATAAGGTTGCCTTCCATATATTTAAAAGCTAACCTAACAAGCAAAACAAGCAAAAGATAACCCCAAAAATAATACATCCTCATCGTGGGGCATTCGAACGGCCTTGCTAGCTGTTCAAATGGCTAAAACTAGCTCTCAAATTTTGTGAACGCTATGCAAGCGTTCGAACCATGGTGCTTCCTCTCCATGATGATGGTGTCCTCATATGCTTTTTCGAAGGTTCTTGGACGTAATGCTTCAACATCTACTTTCCAAGAAATTAGATTTCAACGAAGTATTCGACCACAGTGAATCATAACATATACTAATCCAATTGAACTCTTCTTAGTAAGCTACAACTATAGTTCAATGTATCGTCTTAGTGAGGAGAGTATCAAAATCTACAGCCCAAATTTTTTCATAATGCCCCTTGTAAAATCAATCCATGTTTCAAGCCGTCGTTCCTTATAGCACTTCGGTACTAAAGAAGAGCTGATGCTTCTAAGTAGAAGCTTGTGAGTAGCACCTTGGAGTCTTTCAATGTCCTTTGAAACTCAAAAATTGCTCGGCTCTATATATCCAATTAAGAGAATTGCCACTTTGAAATTTTGGAAAATCAAGACGTACCGATCAACCCCATACACTGAAGTTATTATTGGGATCATAGCCTTGACCCGACCTAGTCGCAAAAGGGTGTGATTGCTGTTGATATGTATCCTTCCTCCTTTGCATGAAATCATGTTAGTTTTCTATCTTGTCATACTCCAACCATCCTTATCATCTTCATGTAAAGTTTGCATCCATGCCCTAGGGATTTCCTTGGGTTGAATTGGCCTAGGGGTAGCCACGACCTCTTGCGCCATTGGGTGTAGAAGGAGTGGCTCATTGTTTTGGATGGCGTGGCCCACAAAGGGCTAGCTAAAATCAATGATTGACGCCGGGGTGTTGAGGTCTTGCCTCGTTCTAACATTAAACTGCAAATCGCTTCGCCAGTGGTGTGGTGGTCTTCCTTGTTCTCATCACTAGCTTTCACCTACCTTTATATGATCATGTTGGTCGATGCCAAGGCAGCCATCAATGCTAACATAAGACCTTTCATGGTCATTAGACTTTCCAACGAAATATCCGTTCTTCATGCAAGGTGCTTCTATGTTTGTGCCTTCCTCCAATACATTTGGTTATTTAATACAACTTTCATTAATTAAGAAGAAGCAATAAAAGAAAGAAGAAGAAGTAGAAGAAAATGAGGAAAATACGTTAACAACTTTCACAAATATAGTAATAACAATTTTCGTTGTTTTTTTCATATATTATAGAATTTACATACTTCACCATTACAATTTACATAGAACTAAATAATAATTCTATAGAGTGATGCTTTTGGTTATTTAACTAATCATAATAATCTCACCATTATCTCCAATTAATCTTTTATTTTATTAATTAAAGAGCAATTAGATAAATTTGTATAGAAAAAAAGAGTGAATGATTTAAGGGATAGAAAAAGAAAAAAAAAGGAGAAAAAGAAGATGAAGAAGAAGAAATAGAAGAAGAAAACAAATTAACATCTTTTATTATTTTTTCTATATATTTTGTATATACTACAAAATTTACATATTTCACCATTACAATTTATATAGAAATGAATAATAATCATGTAGAGTCATGCTTTTGGTTATTTGATTAATCCTAATTATCTCAACACTATCTCTGATTAATCTTTTATTTTATTAATTAAATAATGATTAGATGAACTTGTATAGAAAAAAAGATTGATTAAGGGAAAGAAGACGAAGAAGAAGAAAAGAAGAAGAAGAAGAAGAAGAAGAAGAAGAAGAAGAAGAAGAATAAAAAGAAACAACAACAAAAAAAAAAGTAGAAGAATAAGAAGAAAATATATTTACAATTTTTATAAAATAATAATAATTTTTATTATTTTTTAACAACTTTCATAGTTTTTTCTATACATTGCAGAATTTACGTACTTCACAATTATAATTTAAATAGAAACAAATAATAAACAAATAGAGTCTTGCTTGTAGTTATTTAACTAATCATAATTATCTTACCACTATCTCCAATTAATCTATTATCTTATTAATTAAAGAGTGATTATGTAGACTTGTATAGAAAAAAAGAAAGAATATAATTAAGGGCTAGAAGAAGAAGAATAAGAAGAATAAGCAACAACAAAAACGAAGATGAAAAAGAAGAAACAGAAGAAGAAAAAGAAGAAGAAAATATATTAATAACTTTCACAAATATAATAACAAATTTTGTTGCTTTTTAACAACTTTCATTATTTTTTCTATACACTTTCTATACATTGTAGAATTTATATACTTCACTATTATAGTTTGCATAAAAATAAATCATAATCATACAAAGTCATATTTTTTGTTATTTAACTAATCATAATTATCTCACCACTATCACCTATTAATGTCTTACTTTATTAATTAAATAGTGATTAAATAGACTTTTCCAAATATATTAAGGGATAGAAGAAGAATACAGAAATAGAAGAATAAAATATATTAATAACTTTTCCAAATATATTAACAACTTTTGTTCTTTTTTCTATACATTTTCTAAACACTGCAAAATTTATATATTTCACTATTACAATATATATAGAAACAAATAATAATTATGCAAAGTAATATTTTTGGTTATTTAACTAATCCTAATTATCTCACTACTATCTCCGAATAATCTCTTACATTACTAATTGAAGAGCATTTAGATAAACTTGTATAGAAAAAAATGAGAAAATAATTAAGGGAAAGAAGAAGAAGAAGAAAAAGAAGTAATAACAGAAAAAAGAAATAGTAGTAGTAGTAGAAGAAGAAGTAACAACAAAAAAAAGGTAATAGTAGAACAAGAAATTATATTAACAACTTTCAAAAATATAATAATAATTTTTATTGTTTTCCAACAGCATTCATTCTTTTTCTATACATTACAGAATTTGTATACTTCCCCATTACAATTTACATAGGAACAAGTAATAATCATGCTGTTACAATCCGACAACATAGGTTAAGTCGAGTTGAGTTAAGTTAGTTACTTAGCTTTATCTTATTATTTTGAATTCCAAATAAATCGGATAATCCGCATGTGAATCCGATCTACTATGATTTTACTTCTATAAATAGGGGATCAGTAGATTCATGGTAAGTTCCTTGCATAAAAAAAAAGAAATGGTTAATGGTACAATCAACCAATGAATTTTTACTAATTTTATCATTTTTTATCATTAAGATGTATAATGATCATTGGGAGAAATCTGAGTTTAGCTAGTTATTATTTTTGTCCTTATCTTTTTACCTTAGCCATTAGATTATATTTATCTTCATAGGAGTAGATCATAACCGTAGATCCCTTTCAAGCATCCAAACCCTAGCCACCTCCTAACTCCAGTAGCCACCCTACAATACGACGCTCCACTACCACCCTTGGCCATCCGCCACAACGTTGGATATTTACCATTCTTCTCTCTCTGACCTATCCCCACTATTTTATTCTTAACTTTTCATCTCGATCTCCGATTTAAGTGAAACCAAATACATTAGAACCCTAACTCACGAGGCTACCTCTACCTAAATGTTTATAATTTTCTTACTAACGGATCGTTCTAAATCTAGTTTGTAACACATGCATAGTCATACTTTTAGTTATTTAACTAATCATAATTTTCTCACACTATCTCTGATTAATTTCTTACTTTATTAATTAAAGAGTGATTAGATAAACTTGTATAGAAAAGGAGAATAATTAAGAGATAGAAGAGAAGAAGAATATGCAATAATAGAAAAGAAGATGAAGAAGAAGGAGGAAGGAGGAGAAGGAGGAGGAGGAGGAGGAGAAGGAGAAGGAGAAGAAGGAAGAGAAGAAGGAGAAGAAGTAATAGTAAGAAGAAGAAGAAGAAGAAGAAAACAAAACATATTAATTACTTTTGTAAATAGAAAAGAAGATGAAGAAGAAGGAGGAGGAGGAGGAGAAGGAGGAGGAGGAGGAGGAGGAGGAGGAGGAGGAGGAGGAGGAGGAGGAGGAGGAGAAGAAGAAGAAGAAGAAGAAGAAGAAGGAGAAGGAGAAGGAGGAGGAGAAGGAGAAGAAGGAGAAGAAGTAATAGTAAGAAGAAGAAGAAGAAGAGAAAAACATATTAATTACTTTTGTAAATATAATAACAATTTTCATTATTTTTTAATAACTTTTGTTGTTTTTTCTATACACTTTTTTTATGTTGTAGAATTTACATATTTTACCATTATAGTTTTCATAAAAATAAATAATCATCATACAAAGTCATGTTTTTGGTTATTTAACTATTCCTATTATCTCACCACTATTATCTAATTAATCATTTAATTTATCAATTAAAGAGAGATTATAGTGATTTATATAGAAAAGTATTAGGAGATAAAAGGAAGAAGTAGAATAAGAAAAATAAATAGCATCGCAGAATTTATCATATGAAGTAAAAGATGAAGAAGAGGAGTACGGAGCAATTTCTCTCCCTTGTAATGTCCCATCAATATTTAATGAGGTACTAAATGACAAAAGAACAAAGTTAGAAGGAAAAGAGGAAAAAAAAAAAAACTTGAGTGCAATGGAAACAAAAAATGGACCTAATTGACCAAACCAAAAACCAGGTTGGTTTTTCATGCAAAAGACCACTTAATATTGATTGTTGGTAGTTGAATTGGTGTATGGATTTGTGTTAAATTGAAATTATAGATGAATGCTTATAATTGTGATTTTTGTATTGTATAAATTTTGAGTCGAAACGAAATTATTTTATTTGTAAAATAGACTATTTTATAGGGTAAATAAGTAAATATTAATATTTTTTATTAATATTATTCTGTTATTCATGTCATGTTAAACATGTTATCCTGTCGGGTTAATGTGTGTTAAACATGTTATCATGTCAGGTTTGTAATGCCATCGTCCGGCACGGGCACGTGCTCGTCCACGCGCTCACACGGCATGCACGGTGCATGTGATAGGACAAGTGAGACTGCCACGCACAGATACATCTGCGCTCACATAATTCATCAGCAAATAAATCATACTATTAACCAAATAAACCTGTTAACTTATGAATATCCAAGTCCATAATAATATACACTAAACTACTACATAATTTGGTAAGATCCACACAAGCCATAACAAACCATTAAGATACCACTTATAACTACTGACACACGAATACAATATAATCTGATATGTATAATATAAATTATCATTTGATACAATAAAGTACAAATATAACAAACAACGATACAACTCAATTTTTAGATATACTATCTTTTATACCATCTCACGCCTATAGCTCACGTCTTCTTTTGCTCTAAATATTATCTCAGGATATCTCAAGTCGCTATCACGTATCACATATCTGAGAAGGTTAGAAAAAAATAAAGAAAGTAATGAGCTAAAGGCTTAATGAATAGACCTTACCCAAATCAATGATGCTAAGTACAGATAATCATATACGTACTAGATAATACGAATCAGAAAGGAACATCATGTGAATGAGTATGTAGATGATAGGTTCTATGATACCAAATTGATAGGCTATAATACCAATGATAAGGTACAGAACGATTCCTTTAAGATTTGAATTTATTGTAGGAAGCAGTCCACTCAACTGAAGAAAAATATTCACCAAATATTCTCTTGTAGTTAAAAAATTACGAAACTAAGTAGAATCGAACTGTAACTCCCTGATCTACGATTTTCATATTTACACCCTTGGCAGATTCTGTAATAACCCAAATAAATAAATAAATAAATAATAATGTAATAACCTAGAAAAATAAATAAATCAATCAAAGACAAAAAGAAACAAAATAAAAAAAATAAATAAATAAAAGATAATAAAAATAAAAATTTAAAATTTTTTGGGCATGACGTGGCCGGCCACACTGTGGCTGGCCTCGTGCCCAAGCAAGCTGGTCATGCAGCTTGCGTGGTGAGGCGTCATGCGCCCACTACCGCTGCCGCAGCCAATCGGCTACAGCCAGCTGGCCATGACGGGCCCTGGCGCCACCGCCCATTTCCCCCTCCACCGCCTCTCTTTCTCCCTCTATATCTCTCTCTCTCTCTCACTTGCCGAGACCGACCTATCACCGCCGCCGCAATCCTTGGAAACCACTGCCGCCACCTTCGCGAGCGTTGGTGAGCTCCTTTCCCCTCTCTCTCTCTCTCTCTCTCTCTCTCTCACACACACACACACACACACACACACACAACCGAGCTCGGGCTCATCGAAGCCGAGTCACCGGAGAGAGGTCGATCGTTGGCTGGCCAGCAACGACTGGTGCCCTCCCCGCCGGCCCAGGTCCGCACTTCCCTCCCCTCCTTCTCTTCTCTTCTCTTCTCTTCTCTTTTTCTTCTTCTTCTTCTTCTTCTTCTTCTTCTTTTCTTTCTTTCTTCTTCTTTTTTCTTCTTCTTCTTCTTCCTCTGCTGTTCCCCTTTCTGCAATAATGCTGGGCTCGGCCCAGCACTGTGACAAGGGATTGCTCCCTTTTAATTTGTTTATATTAATTATATGATTTAGTTTCTAAAATTTAGGTAAATCAGTTTATCTAGATGGTAGATTATTTTGATAATTTATACTCACTAGCATAAGTATTAGCTAAGTATTATTAGTATAATAATTTATTAATTATAGTTATAAATACTTGCATATGATTATATATAGTTTAGCCACTGTTTATTAGATTAATACATGTAATCATATTGATAATAATCTTATATTTTATATAGTTAGTTTATTAAAAATAATTAAATTATATAAGTTTCTATTAATGTTTATGTATGCTTATGCATGCATATATTTAATATATTCGAGTATACAATGTGTTTCTAGCACCTTATTATTATTATATATTATTTTCTATGCAATAAAATATTGCGCTCAGATAATTATTTTTATATTTATGGATATTGATTATTATATGTATGATTAGTAACTAGTTAAGTAAAAGTAGTAATTGCCAAATAATTGAATTATAGTTAGTTATTTTGTGTACATATATTTTAATTATATTATTGTATATATGATTCTTTTATGCTTAAAGAGATTAATTATTATATGCCTAATATATAATTAGAATAAGGTTATCATAATTATATATATATAATGTATATCAAGTTATTTAATAAAATAAAATCAAATAATTTATTATATTTTACAGCAATGAATTCTAAATGGGATAAACGGCTAACATCATATTACTTAAATATTTTTAGACCCCGAACCCCCTTATTGGAGACCCTAGGGACCTTGCTAGTGATGTGTGACGATTGATTGATGGATGTGAGGGATACATGTGTTGGGTCTTCTAATCAGAGGTGAGTAGTTTTATCCCCTAGATCCCTTTATCAAATTATGTTATATTATATATTATGTACATATATGTTTTGGCCTCTGGCATAATTATATGACTTTATCTAGAGATGATTACAGTCGAGCATAATTTTATCATGCATATAATTATGTTGATCTTGGATATGAGTATGATGATGATAAATAGAGATGATGAGAGATGATGAGAGATTATTATACTGTTGTAAGGTTATGTCTAGTTGATCTATAGCATGGGTATGCATGTAATAGATTAGTATGAGTATGCATGTGTTGACTATATAGTTGGAGACTATATTACATCATTTTTCTCTTGATTCCTATTCCACCTAAATTCCTGTTATGCATTGACTTGCTATTATACTGGATATATGCATATGATCTGTCATTTAGAAGGAAAGCATGAAATGTGATTGATAGGATGGTTAATAAAAAGTGTGAGGATACTCGAGTGGGCACGAGGGTTAGGACGTGCTTGGAGATGATTGATCGCTCGATATAGTCGTGATCCTATTAGCCTTACGTCTGAGGTCGTTAGTCTGTGTGCGCAGCAGACATTCGGACACATGCCGTTCCCTAGGGCATATGTGGCGAGTTATTCTCACGAAGTTTCTATCAACTATGTGGGTGCCCTGTCTGGATGGATGTTGATACCCTAGCGGGTGGCGGGGTATGGTTATATTGGAGATACTCTTGCGGGTGGTGGAGTATGCTCTGAGCCTTCGGACATAATGTTGAGACCGGGTACCGGGTGTTGACTGTGCATAGTGGTCTAGTATGATGATGACATATAAAGTTGACATTGATGACTAAAATATTGAGAAATACATATAATTTCATTCTCATCTGATTACCTAATTATCGAGTGGTCAATATACATCATATATAGTTGCATTTGATATCATAGCATGGTCATGGTTGGCATACATCATGTGTCATATTTGAGAGAGAGTTATGATATGACATTGAGACTTGTTTATTTATTATCGAGGACTATATACTTTTATCGGTTATGACATATTATCTACTTTTCATTTATGTATTATTAAGGATACATTCATATACTCATTCATGACATGATGCTCTTTTTGATTCATATTATCCAATATATGATTTACTCTCTATTTGGCATCATTGATTTAGGGTAAGGTTAATTCACTGAGCCTTTTGCTCATGACTCTCTTTATTTTCTTTTCTAACCCTCTCAAATATGTGGTACGTGATAGCGACTTGAGATATCTTGAGAAGATATTTTAGAGTGATGATGAGGTGAGCTATTGATGCGAGACGGTATAGATGATAGTTTATATAGAAATTGAGTTGTACCAGTATTTGATATTTGTACTCTTTTGTATTAGACGATGATTTGTATAATACAAGTCGAATCATAGTGTACTCTTATATTATTTGTTTTAGTTATATTTTGATAGTTTTTTGTGGCCTATGTGGGTCCTACCAGATTATGTAGTGGTCTAGTGTATATTATTATAGACTTGGATATTCATATGTTAACATGTTTATTTGGTTAATAGTATGATTTATTTGGTGATGGATTATGTGATCATGGATAGGTTAGCAGGTTTTATTTGATGATGCCATGATTATATGTGCATAGGAGAGTATCTATGCGTGACAGGCCCCGCCCGACCTGTCTTATGCGCCGCGCGTGCCGTGTGGGCGCGTGGGCGTGCACGTACCTATGCCGGGCGGGGGCGTTACAGATTCGAACTACAACTGGGATGAAAACACGTTATAGTGCGGATGATGGTGGTGGTGACGGGTGGAGTGGATGTTAGGGTTATGGATGATAATGGAGATAAGGGTGATTGGTAGATGTTGTTTAAATGATGAAGATGAAGGGAAAGAAGTTGTCGAGATCCCAAGGAAGAGGGAGGACTCGATTGACGAGGGAGATTAGAAGTTATGAGAAACATTGCCAATGGTAGAGGTGGTAGGTTGTTGAAGAGAGAGGAGGGAGATTAGGGTAAAGAGAATAGAGAGAAGATAGGAGGCAAGAAAGTGAAGGGTGTAAATATTAAAATTGTAGATCAGGGAGTTACGGTTTGATTCACTTAGTTTTGTAATTTTCTGACTATAGGAGAATATTTGGTGAATATTTTCCTTCGGTTGCGCCGACTACTTCATACGATAAATCTAAATCTTGAAGGAATCGTTCCGTACCCTATCATTAGTATCAGAGCCTATCAGTTTGGTACCATAGAACCTATTAGCAGATGTATCATCAATAATGTATAAATATATGATAGGTATCATGTCATATTAATTAAGTATATAGCTCTCAATAATGTATAAATATATCTCCATATCATACTATCATCTCCTCTCTCTCAAATATGCTACATATGATGCATGCCGACTATAATCATACTATGATATCAAATGCAACAATATATGATGCATAATGTCCACTCGATAATCAGGTATATCAAATGATAATAAAATTCATATGCATTTTTTAACATTTCAGCCATCAATGTCATATCTAAATATTATTATCATATTAGACTACTATGCATAGCCAACATCTGGCATGCGGTCCGAACATTATACTTGAAGGCTCAAAGCATACTCTGTCATCCGCAAAGAGTATCTCAATCATAACCATACCTTGTCATTTACTATGGGTATCAACATCTATCCAGATCGGGCACCCTTCTAGCTAATAAAAATATGTGAGGATAACTCGCCACATATGTCCTAGCAAACGACATGTGTCCAAATGTCTGTTGCACAAATAGACTAATGATCTCGAATGTAAGGCCACATGATCGTAACTATATCGAGTGATCAATCATGCACCAAGTGCATCATAACCCTCGCAGCCACTCCAGTATCCTCATGCTTTTTATCAACTATCCTATCAATCAAATTTCATGCTTTCCTTCTAAATAATAGATCATATTCATTTTATCCAATACTATAATAAGTCATGCGATTCAGGAAGTTAGGTGGTAAATAAGCCAAGAGAAAAATTATGCAATGCAGTCTCCAACCATATATCTAACACATACATACCCATGCTAGTCTATCACATTTATACTCATGCTAGGGATCATCTCAACATAAAGTCATAATAATATAATCATCTCCAATCATCTCTATATGTCATTAGCATACTCATATCCCAATTCAGTCTAACCAAATACATGATAAAATATTCTCAACTAAAATCATTTCTAGATAAAGTCATATAATTATGCTAGAGGTCAAAACATGCATATGCATAAGAAAATAATATATCCTAATTTGAGAAAGACGTCTGGGGGATAAGATTACTCACTGTCTATTCAAAAGATATAAACCACGTATCCTTCACATTCATCAATTGAGTGTCAACTCATTGCTAGTAGGGTCCACAGGGTCTCAAATAAGGGTTTAGGATCTGAAAATGTTTAAGTAGCATGAAATTAGTTGTTTATCCACGTTTGCGTAAAATATGATAGTTTATTAGACTTTATTGTTTAACTAGGTTTATATTATAAATATATAGTTATGATAAACTTAACATACTGACACTATAAATTATATTCATTTACTAGAGACTCTACTTTCTAATTATATATTAAGCATACAATTATTGTTCTCCTTTGATATAAAACATAAAAGGATCAAATATACAATAATATAATTAAAAGTAAAATTATATATACCATATTTAATTACAATTCAATTAGTTTACAATTACTACTTTTATTTAAGTAATTACTAATTATACATATAATAATCATTACCCATTAATATAAAATAATTAACCTCTTTGATATAAAACATAAAAGGATCAAATATACAATAATATAATTAAAGTAAAATGATATATACCATATTTAATTACAATTCAATTAGTTTACAATTACTACTTTTATTTAACTAATTACTAATTATACATATAATAATCATTGCCCATTAATATAAAATAATTATCAGAAATTAGCATTTTATTTTATAGAAAATAATATATATAATAATAAGGTGCTAGAAATGCATTATATATATATATATACACACACACACATGAACATTAATGAAACTTATATAATTTGATTATTTTTAATAAAACTAAATATATTAATCTAATAATGATAATTAAGCTATATATATCAAAATACTTATAATTACAATTAATTATATTTGTTCTACTTATGCTTACTAATAATTATATTACTGAGTATATATACATCCTTAAACTAATTAATTGTTCATTTAACTTAACGTAAATAAAATATATAACTTAAAAGAAAGAAAAAGAGAGTCTCTCTCTATTACAATGCGAGAGGCTCGGCTGAGCACTGTAGCTAGCAGGAAAGAGAGAGAGAGGAGAATGAAGAGAGAAGAGAGGAAAGAAGAAGAGGGAGAAGAAAGGAGAGGAGAAGAATAAGGAGGAGAAGGAGAAGGAGAAGGAGAAGGAAGGAGGGTGAGGACTTGGGCCAACGGGGAGGCACCAGCCACAGTTGGCCAGCTAGCAGCCAGCATCTCATCGGCGGTTCGGCTCTGGCGAGCCCAAGCCCACAAGCAAGAAAAAAAGAGGGAGAGAGAGAGAGGGAGAGAGGGAGAGAGGAAGAGAGAGAGAAGAGAAAGGGAAGAGATGAGAGAAGAGAGAGGAAGCTCACCTTAGTAGCGGCGTTAGCAACAACAGGGAAAGGGAAAAGGAGAGTTTGAGAGAGAAGAGAGAGAGAGACCGAGGGGATAAGATAGAGATTGAGAGAGATCTAGAGGGAGAGAGAAAGAGGCGGTGGGGGGATTCTTGGCGACTATTGCGGCAGCTGTAGGGCCCGCCTCGCTAGCTGGCCCAACCAGGATGGCTGGCCAGCCACCGAGGGCATGTGGCGCCCTCAGCTAGCTAGCTGCTGCATGGCACGAGGCCGGCAACGTCGTGCCATGCAACGATTTTAATTTTAATTTTTTTAAAGATAGGTTGTTATATTTTCTTTCCCCCTTATAAAAATTTCGACCCCAAAATTTAAATTACACTGGTATTGTAAGAAAATCAACATGACTAATTTCACTACCTTCTAGTCAAATTGACAATTATTTATCTCACTTTTTCAGATCCATAACTCATACTTTGTTTACTAATTTACTCATTAACTCCTAATATTACACAACTACAAGTAACTCCCATATAAAAATAAATTCCTAGATCTAAGTCAATCAGGTTGTCATACTATATCCATAAACATTGATAATATCACTGGTCAGCAAGAAAGAATGCACACTGATTCCACAATATAGAAACTGTATTATTAATTGTATCATGTTCTACTCTAAAATATCTCAACCTATCCAAATCTATCACTTATTCTGCTAACTGCAACCATATAATAGTGAAATGACATAATTACCTATGATAAAACAATGCAACTTATTTAAGTAAATTATCTTCAAGATCTACAGAATGTATACTTCGATCCCAAACATGCTTAATGGATTATCCCTCAATCTTATCATTAATACCAAGAAGAACAATAAATACCTAATATTTGAAAAACATCCAAAATATTTAAGTCATATTTCTCTTTCGAGACAAATTATGTCACTAACCTAAACATACTCACCATCATCTGTTATCATCGGAGAATTTAAGCAATAGTATAAACTCTCTTATTTAAAAGTGCACTACTCCTAAGCTTAAACCATTATACAATTTACTAAACAAATCAATATAAGATATCACACCTATCCATATAAGACTACCATATCGCTTGTATTCATAATACATTCTTCAAAATAACATATAGCACATATGATCCAACCTGTTAATATTAATCATATTACAACATCAAATATAATTTGTACAACATTCTGATTCCCTATGTTATCTTCCTTTTTAACCTGCACTATCTAAATTATTAAATTCAAACTACCTCAAGCAACATACATGTTAAAAATTTATAACGATCTTTCTATCAATTATTTTTTCGTATCCAAACTATCTATTCATTGATTCATATAGTTCCAATCCAATTATGATCAACTCAATCACTATTGCTACCAGTATATCTACGAAAATATCACTTTGCAATAACGATGTTTAGATTCAATGACTATCTATTGAGTTTCACCAAATATTTCAACAGTCTAGTAAATAAATTGACAATATCACACAACTCATCATATCAATCTATTTTTACACAACTATTAGAATATACTCCATAAACCAACATGGCATTATATAACTAAATAAGTTCTAAGAATTCACTAATCCATCATACTTGATCCTTAAGAATACAAAAACATAATTTAGATACATCCATAAAAGTATTGTCCATGAACTAATAAGCTACTGGAATCAATCTCCAAAATTATTCATGCCATTACGATATGTCAATAAAGCATCCAAAACCAATTATTTCATGTAAATAATAAGACGTCCAAAAATACTAACTATCCAACCTTTATAATATATCTTCTCTTACTTTAGATTAACTCACATCCTTAACCTTGCTATTCATCAAAAATCAAATTTCACAACTATAATAGAATTATCAATTCCATAATCATTATCTCCCAATCTCATCGTTATAAAAGACTCACCCAATAACTTCTAGTAATAATTTAACATGTAAGCCAACAATTATATAAATATTAATATTATCATCTAACAGTATAATATCCATTGATATATTGTATATGAAAGATTATAGTCCTCCGGATTCGTTTCATTATCGTCGTCCAATAAAGCAATTAGTTCAACTTCCAAATCATCTATCGATCATAATGCAAGGTCATATTTGTCATATACTCTACATATAATTCTATCTACATACCTCTCTAGCTGTATTATCAAGATAATATTAGAATACCTAATTTAATATCCATGTCAAAAAAATCATCATATCTCATTTCTAAATAATCACCTAATCTTGGTAATTCCTCAAAAGTTTCAACTTAATATTCTATTACATTCTCCGAACAAAGTCCACCTCATATACTAAATAATTTAATCTTATAGCATCATTAAAATTCTTCTATAACATCATTAATATCACCTAATAATTTATTACGATCTGATCTCCCCTCGAAAGGTTTAATCGTCTCGCAACTGGTTCTGGACAGAATTTGCATGGAACTTTTGAAGGATATTTCGGAGGATCTAGCTGTTTGATGATTAAAAGGGGTTGGTAGGTCAGCTCTGATTAATTAATTTAGCTCTTGGGAGGTGATCCCTTGGGCATCAAAATTCAACAAACAGCGAAAGATCAAGGGGTAGCTAGCAATTCTCAATCCTTGGAAACTCAAAATGTTATGGATCATGCATCCGTTCCCGACCAAGCTTAGATGTAGGGAAGCAGTTCGCACAGTCAAAGGAGAATAATCTTAAAATATTCTGTCATAGTTAGAAAATTATAAAACTAGTGGTGATCATTCTTTATCTTCCTGATCTACGTTTTTTATATTCATGCCCTTCGCAGATTCTAATTGCACTTGGGACGAAAATACATAATTTTGTGGTGAAGGTGGAGATGACGGGTGATGGTGATGATGGTGGTGCAAATGGTGAAAGATTTGGTGGCATGTGGTGTTGAAAGGATAAGGATGAGGGGAGAGAAGTTGGTCGAGATCCCAAAGAGGAGGGAGGACTCGACAATCGAGGGGGATTAGAGGTAATCGGCAACGAGATGACACACTACTGGGGCTTGAACGAGAAGGAAGAAGAGTTAGGGTAGAGAAGGAAGGGAAGAAAATTTAATATTCATTCATGATCGCCTTTTAGGTTGCCATCCACATCTTAAAAGGCTAACCCAATAAGGCAAACTGGCAAGTAATAACCCTAGAAACATCGTATTCTTGTCGATCTTGTTTGAACGCGGTCGAGTGCGTTCGAACGCGCAATTCGCGTTTGCTGTCGATGCGAACGTATGTAGGCGTTTGCACGCGTGCATTGAACGGGGTCAAGCGCGTTCGAACGCACAATTTGCATTCTCTGTCATGTGAACGACTGTATGCGTTCGCAAGGGGCATTCAAACACGACCTCCTCATGTTCGAATGCAACATCTATAATCTTTATTTTTTTGAAGAAAACAACTAAAGGAAAATAAGAAATAGATCCCATAGGTTGTATCCATGCACGAGATAACTCAGTGTAGTATGAATCAAGTCATTGGGCTTGATGGATCAAGTCTAGTTATCTTATTTATTATGCTTACATGGTTTAGTCAAAGTCTTAGTAGGTTAGGATTTTATTTAAAAAGCTAAATCTAGCTCTGTGCAATTTTAGTAAATTATTCCCAAGATATTCTACAAATGACCGAATAATATCAAACTAGTGGAAGACAATCAGTGACTTCCTTATCTATAATTTTTATACCTTACTATATGTTAAGAGTATATCAATAATAGTTGTACCCAGTCATAGGCTGAGAGTACAAACATCAATCATCACCATACTCTATCATATGCTAAAAGTATGTCCAGTACCAATCTGGACCAAATACCGTTCCAGCCATCACATCACATACAGATGTATTTTTATAATTTTCTAATACATAATAAATCAAATGCATATATCTAGTATTACAACAGATTATGCAATTCAGAAATTTACATAGTAAAGAAGCTAATGGGAAAATGATACAATGTAGTCTTCAACCATATATCTAACACATGGATATCCCTACTAGTCTATCATATGAACACTCATGCTAGAGATTATCTCAACATAAAATCCGAACAGTGTAGTTAACTCCAGTCATCTCTATATGTCATCAACATACTTATATCCTAGATTAGTCTAATTAAATGCATGATAAAATATGCTCAACTTATATCATCTCTAGATAAGGTCATGTGATACACCTTGTTAGAGACTTTTCTTATTATATTAGTTATTTGTTTTTATTAAAATAAACTTTTTGTAGGTCACCTTTGAACGCAATTGGGAGCGCATTCGAACGCCTTTGCGAATGCCTGTATCAGATTCGCAAAAACAAAGAATGTGAAATACACGTTCGAACGCGGTGGGGTGTGTTCGAACACCGCGTTCGAACGTCTGCATCACGTTCGCATCGATAGAGAATACCTTTTGTGTGTTCGAATGTTATTGGGTGCGTTCGAACGCGATCAACGGGAGTCCACTAAAATCAGGGTTAATAATTATTATTTTGGCTTGTTGGCTAGCCTCTATAAACGTGTGGATGGCAGCCAAAATTATAATGTTATTGGAATATTGGTTTCTTGCCTCTCTATCTTCTCTCTACCCTAATATCCCTCCTCTCTCTTCACCAACCTACCACCTTTACCGTTGGCAAGGTTTCTCCTAACTTCTAATATCCCTCGTCTGTCGAGTCCTCCCTTTTTCTTGGGATCTTGACCACTTCTTCCCCTTCGTCTTTATCCTTTAAACAACATCAAAAATCCATCTTCATCTCCATTATCATCCATAACCCTTTCATCCACTCTACCCATCACCACCACCATCATCCGCACTATATCATATTTTTGTCCTAGTTGTAGTTTGAATCTACAAAGGGCGTAAATACAAAAAAAGTAGATCACGGAGTTGTGGATCGATCCTACTTGGCTTCATAATTTTTTGACCATAGAAGAATATTTGGTGAATATTTTCTCTCAGTTGCGCGGATTGCTTCCTACAATAAATTCAAATGTCGAAAGAATCGTTCCGTAGCCTATCATCAGTATCAAAGCCTATCTTTTGGTACCATAGCTTACCATTGGTATCAAAGCCAGGTGAACCTCAGACCTCCATTAATGGTGGAAACAAGGAAGATGGCATCAACAAGGAGATCAATGGAGAATACACCAACAAGAGAAGACTCAATCCACGATAACTCTAACCGTGAGGCCGATTCCTTTGGGGCAACCACGATAGGACCGAGTCAACCAATGCCCATAGGTGTGAACATGGGCTTGGCGGATGAACTTAAGGGCTTATTCCAAATATTGTTGCATAGGATTGAAGCAATGCAGAATGATCATAATGCTTTAAAGGAATATGTCATGAACTGATCGGCTTCGTCATGTTCTAGACAAAGATCAATGCCTCCAGAAAAACCAGCGGTGGGACCACACCGAACTGATACTCCATAGGTCCAGGTATATGATACGATTCGGACTTCACCGATGTCATCTTGAGCATGAATACACTTTAGGGGTGTTTTTATTTCTTATTTTAGTGTTTAATTCATAGAAAAAAAATAAGCTTTTAGTATGTCGCGTTAGTGGAGTGCGTTCGAACGCGTTTGTGAATGCCTGCATCAGGTTCACACATACAGAGAGTGCGAAATGTGCGTTCAAATATGCCTATGAATGCTTGCATCGTGTTCCCACATACAGAGAACGCAAAATGTGCGTTCGAACGCGATTGAACGCAGTCGGCGAAAATCTACTATTTAGGATTAATAATTGCCAATTTTGAATTGTTTGGTTAGCCTCTAAAGGTGTGGATGGCAACCATGGAATCGTTATTGAATGAATTGAGTTTTGCCTTGTCTCCTTCATCTTCTTCTATCCCATTCTCTTATTCCTCGGCATTGCCGCTTCTAGCCTCCCTCGACCGGCCAATCACCCTAGTCCCTTACGGGCAGCCCACTTCTCCCCCTTCTTTCAATCTATCTATCACCTTGCCCTAATCCCTTCCATCATCCATAACCCTTCCACCACCACTTACTCACCGGTGCCACCCCATTAACACCGGTCCACCACCATCCACCATCATCTAGGATCTCGTGCCTCTATCCACGGGTCCTAAGATAGACTCCGTGATATTCGTCTACTAATCGGACGATATCTCGACATCCTATCGTCCGATTCACTTGAAACTTGATTTGTTGGAATGCTCCTTTCCGGGGCTACAACATATCAAAATCTCAAATTGATTTGTTGGAAAGCTCCTTTCCGGGGCTACTAATCTGACGATGGCATCTTTCGGGATCTATTTTCAAAGTTCCGTATCAGATCTTGTCCAGATCTGAAAATTAGAATAGATCAAGTCTTGGCCAAAAGGGAAGATCATATCAGCATGACATGTTAATATCAATTATTCTCTTTTATCTATTCCTACACATCATCCCCCACCTCCGATACACAACCCAAGACCAGTGGTGGTGGAACCCGAGAGGCGTGCGGCACCGGTGCGCTTCGTCGATGAAGAGGATTGGCACTTAAAGGATGATGTTGATCCCTTCCGAGATGGTGATGGACGTGCTCGAGGATTTAGAGAAGGAGATCAACAAGCACAAAGGTTCAGACCTGAACCAAGGATCTTTCGCGATGATATATTTAGTTAGAATCTTTTCTTATTACATTAATTGTTTATTTTTATTAAAATAAAATTTCTATAGGTTGCGTTCAAACGCAAAAGGGGTTGCGTTCGAACGCCCTTATAAACGCCTACATCAAATTCGCAAATACAAAGGATGCGAAAAGTGCGTTCGAATGCGGTCAGGCGCGTTTGAACACCGCGTTCAAATGCCTATATCGTGTTCGCACATACAAAGATCGTCTTTTATGCGTTCGAACGCGATCGAGCGTGTTCGAACTCGATCGGTGGGATTTCACTAGGATTAAGGTTAGTTATTATTATTAGGGCTTGTTGGCTAGCCTCTATAAAGGTGTGGATGGCAGCCAAATTTATTATGCTATTGGATTATTGATTTCTTGCCTCCTATCTTCTCTCTATTCTCCCTATTCTATTTACCCTAGACCACGATCACCTTTAAGACCTTCTTTCGATGTTAGAGGATGCATAAGACCCCCCGTTCGAACTCTCACACCTGCCAAGGTGGACGAGCGAAGGGCATTTTCTTTCGATGCGATGAACGTTTCATCCCTAGTCATCGGTGTTCCAAACTGATCGGGAATGTGATGCTCATCGACGGTCTTGAGGAGGATGATGAAGTTGTTGGTGATGGAGAGTATTTAGAGAAGATCCATGAGGAGGCCATGGAGGAGGGCGCGGAGGAAGATATTCAAGCAAAAATATCGATGCATGCTGATACACATAGTTAGGATCTTTTCTTATTACATTAGTTATTTATTTTCATTAAAAGAAAATTATTGTAGGTCACGTTCGAACGCAGGAGGGGTGGCATTCGAACGCCCTTGCGAACGCCTGCATCAGGTACGCAAATACAAAGAACACGAAAAGTGCGTTCGAACACGGTCGAGCGTGTTCGAACGGCCGCATTCGAACGCCTGCATCGCGTTCGCACATACAGAAAACGTCTTTTTTGTGTTCAAACGCGATCGGGCATGTTCGAACACGATCGGCGAGAATCCTCTAGAATTAGGGTTACTTATTATTTTAGGACTTGTTGCTAGCCTCTATAAATATGTGGATGACAGTCAAATTTATTATACTATTGGATTATTAATTTTTTGCCTCCTATCTTCTCTAATTCTCTCTCGCTCCTCCCTCTTCACCATCCTTCCACCTCTACTGTTGGCAAGGTTTCTCTTAACTTCTAATCTCCCTCGTCTGTCAAGCCACCCCTCTTCTTTGGGATCTTGACCACTTCGTTCTCTTCGTCTTTATCCCTTAATCACATCCACCATCCACATTCATCTTCATACCCATTTATAACCTTAACATCCACTCCACCCGTCACCATCATCTTCACCCACGTTAGTTCGTGTTTTTGTCCCAATTGCAGTTCGAATCTGTGAAGGGCGTAAATACAAAAGTTATAAATCATGAAGTTATGAATCTAATCATGTCATAATTTTCTGACTATAGGAGAATATTTGATGAATATTTTCCCACGATTGTGCAGACTACTTTTTGCAATAAATTCATATCTTAAAGGAATTGTTCCATAGCCGACCTTTTGATACAAGAACCCATCAATTTGGTATCAGAGCTAGGCAAACCTCAAACCTCCATTAATAGTGGAAATAAGGAAGATGACATCAATAAGGAGACCAATGGAGAGCACACCGACAAGGGAAGACTCAACCCACGATAACCCAAACCACCATGAGGCCGATTCCTTTGAAGCGACCACGGTAGGTTCAAATCAACCAACATCCATGGGTGTAAATATGGACTTGGCGAATGAACTTAGGGGCATGTTCCAAATATTGCTGCATAGAGTTGATGCAATACAAAAGGATCACAATGATTTAAAGGTATATATCATGAACCGATCGACTTCGTCATCTCTTCAACAAAAATCAGTACCTCAAGAAAGACCAGCAGTGGAACTACACCGATCTGATACTCCAGAGGTCCAAGTGCGACATATGAGTATCAATGATCCCCTCCTACCCATGCCTACACATCATCCCCCACCTCCATTATAAAACCCAAGACCGGTGGTGGTGGTGGAATCTGAGAGACGTGCGACACCGGCGTGCTTCGTTGATTAGGAGGATTGGCACTTTGAGGATGAGGTTGATCCCTTTAGAGATGGTGATGGACGTGCTCGAGGATTTAAAGAAGGTGATCGACATGCACAAAGGTTCAGACCTGAACCAAGGATTCTTCACGAACCCGACAATGCTATTTGGGGGAGAACCGCATGCTTAGACTTTCCAAAATTCTAAGGCGGTGATCCAACAGATTAGGTGTTTCAAGTTGGACAATATTTTGATTGTCAAGGTACAGCGGAAGATGCAAAAGTCCAGATGGCAAGCTTTCATCTCCAAGGAACGGCATTGCATTAGTATAAATCAATTATTCGTGGTGGAGGATTTATCGAATGGGCTAATTTTTATAAGAGGATTATACACAGATGGTTCAGAGGACGACCGTATTGGAGTACTAAGTTGAGTTTGAAAGAGTTAGTAGTCGTTATGAGCCACCTTGGCCCGAACCAACATTGATGAGCATATTTATTTCAGGACTGCGAGAGGAGATACAAGCGGATGTTCGTGCTCTTTATCCTACTACTCTTGAGGAGGCTTTTGAGAAGGCTGTGAGGATAGAGCAAAAAATAAGGCTCTCAAGATGGCAGCAAACACAAGTTGAGATAACTGAGATGGGCGATTTGCACATAGAACGCCGGCTGAAAATTCTATGGGTTAAAAAACAACGGCTGCAAGTACTAGACCACGACCACCTTTGAAACCTTCTTCCGATGTTAGAGGAGGCACAAGACCCCCCGTTCGAACTCTCACACCTGCCCAGATGCAGGAGCGAAGAGCGAATGGCCTTTGCTCTCAATGCGATGAACATTTCACACTCGGTCATCAGTATTCTAAATCGATCGAGAGTGTGATGCTCATCGACGGTCTTGAGGAGGATGATGAGGTTGTTGGTGATGGAGAATGTCCAGAGGAGGTCCATGAGGAGACCATTGAGGAGGGCACGGAGGAAGATATCAAAGCTGAAATATCGATGCATGCTTATTCGAGTACTTCCACGCCAAGGAAGTTACGGGTAGATGGACTCGTTAAAAAGCATTATGTACACATTCTCATCGATTTGGGGAATACACAACTTTCTAGACGAGAGGTTAGTGAGGAGATTGGGTTTGGATACCGAACCGACCACGAGATTTGACGTTGCTATTGGAGATGGCACGAAGCTCAAGGCGGAGAGCTTATGTCATCAGGGTGGTATTCGGGTGCGAGGACACGACATCATTGTGGACTTGTATACGTTGGCATTACGAGGAGCGAAAATTGTCCTTGGCACTTAGTGGTTATAAAGTTTGGGACCCTTCACATTTGATTTCCGGAGCATGTGGATGATATTTAAACAAGGAAACAAAGATGTGCAGCTTGATGGCGTTCGGTCTTCGCTGATTCCTGCGATGCAGTCTATGGTGGGGCTACCTTGTGCGTATGATTTGGCCTATCTTCTTTACTTAGGACTAGTAGGAGATAAGCCTCAAATGAGTTCAGGTACTACCATTGAATTGGCTAATTTATTAGATAACTTTTCTAGACTATTTAAGGAGCCACAGGAATTGCCACCGAGGAGAGCGACGGAATATCGCATAGAGATTGTACCTGCGGCTGCACCTGCGAATGTGAGGCCATATAAGTCTCGACATGTGCAAAAAAAAGTTATCTCAAAGATGGTAGCTAAGATATTGGAGCAAGACCTCATTCAACCAAGTCATAGCTCATACTCATCTCCTATGTTATTGATGCGAAAAAATGACGTGACATGACATTTTTATGGCGACTATCGGGCATTAAACACTATTACTATCAAGGATCGATATCTCATTCCAGTTATAGAGGAGCTACTGGATAAGCTTTGATACGATTACGCCTCGGGCTATGGAGCTCTAATACTAGATTGATACGATCTCTCCTTTGGGGCTAAGGATCGATCTCTTCCGATTCTCAAGGGACTAGGGTGATTGGCTAGTCGAGGGAGATTAGAAGCGGTGTCGCCGGGGATTGAGGGAACGGGAGCGAAGAAGACGAAGGAGGCAAGGCAAAACTCAATTCTTAATATTCAATAATAAGTTTGGTTGCCCTACACATCCTTTTATAGGCTAACCAACAACTCCAATTAACCCTAAAACACAAATTTTGCCGACCGCGTTCGAACTCGCCTGACCGAGTTTGAACGCATCGCGTTCGAACTCACTCCACCCGCATTCGAACTCACTCCACTCGCGTTCGAACGCGACTTACAGAAAACTTATTTTAATGGAAATTAGACACTAAAACATGAAACCAAAACACTCCTAAAGTGAATCCATGCTCGAGACGATGTCGGTGAAGTCCGAATCGTATCAAGCTTGCAGGGGTGACCATATTCAGCAAGCTTGACTTGAGGGCCGGGTATCATCAAATTAGAGTTCACTCGACGAATGTGCACAAAACTGCATTTCGGACTCCGGACGGGCATTACAAGTTCCAAGTGATGCCTTTTGGTCTTACCAATGCTCCAGCTACTTTTTAAGGCCTCATGAATGATATATTTCGGCTTCTCTTGTGAAGGTATGTCTTGGTATTTTTTGACGATATTTTGGTATATAGCAGGACTGAATTGGAGCATTGGCGACACATTTGGAGGACGTGTTGAATTTGTTGAAGCAAAACCAATTAAAGATCAAGAAGTCCAAGTGCCTATGGGGAGTACCACAAGTGGAGTATTTATGCTACATTATTCAGCGAGTGGTGTAGCAGTAGATCCTCAAAAGGTTGTATGCATGATCGCTTGGCCTATTCCTACTATTACCACCAGATTGCAAAGATTTTTAGGGCTGACCGGATATTATCGTCGGATATGGCAAGATCACTGCTCCTTTCACTTCATTGTTAAAAAAAGATACTTTTAGATGGACGGATGAAGCCACTATAGCCTTTGAAAAACTAAAAACAACAATGACGATGATGCCCGTTTTAGCACTACCAAACTTCACTAAAGAGTTCATTGTGGAATGTGATGCGTCGGGTATTGGCATAGGAGCTGTACTAATGCAGGGAGGACGTCCCATTGCCTATCTTAGTAAGGCTTTGTCACAAAAATCTCAGCTATTATCGACTTATGAGAGAGAGATATTGGCAATTCTACATGCGGTGACAAAGTGGAGGCCTTATTTGATCGATAGATGATTCGTTATACAAACCGATCAAAGGAGCCTTCCATACTTTGTGGGACAGCGCACACACACTCCGGCACAGTAGAGATGGGTCACAAAATTGTTGGGGTATGATTATGAAATCCAATACAAAAAGAGAACGGAAAACAGAGCGGCGGATGCACTATCGCGCCAACCCGATACCGCCAAGCTTGCAGCTTATTCTTCTCCTTCTTTTCCTTTTCTTGATGAGTTGAGGTTTGCATGTACATTCTGACCAAATTGATTTTTTGAGATTATTACACAAAGTGTTGGGCGATCCGGAGCACCATCCAGAGTTGGAGAATCGAGGCAGTTTACTGCTGGACCGCGGACCTATTCGGGTGCCCGCAAGTGATGGATTGCGGCAGAAATTGTTGTAGCACTTCCACCAAATTCCAAAGGCTGGTCATAAGGGTGTCTTGAGGACTTATAGGAGGATATCTTAGAGTTGCACGTGGCCAAGATTGAGACGGGATGTTGAGAAGTTTTGTCCGTGTTTGCGAAGTCTACCAAAGGGCTAAGACAACCTCATTGAAATCGACTAGATTACTTCAGCCTTTACCTATACCGAACCGTATTTGGGAAGACATTTCTATAGATTTCATAGGGGGTCTTTCTCTAGTATGTGGTTATTTCGTTATTTTTGTAGTGGTTGATAGATTGAGCAAGTATGTGCACTTTTCGGTATTGTTACATCCATTTTCAGCCAAGTCAGTAGTTAGAATTTTTGTTAGAGATATTGCTCGATTACATGGAATGCCACACACGATTATCTTGGATCGTGATCGTATATTTATAAGCGACTTTTGGATGAAGTTTTTCAGATTGTAGGGGACTCAATTGAACTTCAGTTCGACCTACCATCCATAGATAGGCAGCCAAACTGAGGTGGTCAATCGAGGCATTGAGCAATACTTGGGATGTTTTGTTGGAGAGATGTCAAGACGATGATTGGAGTTCATATTGTGGGTGGAGTGGTCTTACAACATCGCCTACCATAGCAGCATTAGCATGACTCCATTTGAGGTGGTTTATGGATGCACGACTCCAACATTACGCGCTTATGATCCAGTGGCATCTGCAGATCGGATGGAGGTGGACTTAGCATTGATGGATAGAGACGTCACATTGAGGAGGTTGCGTGCTCATCTTAAACTTGCTCAAAATCGCATGGAGCAAGTTTATGATCATAGCCATAGGGAGCAGGAGTTTGACATTGGCAGTTGGGTGTTTGTGAGGGTGCAACCATATTGACAAGTAACCTTGCATCCGATGTGTAACCAAAAGTTAGCTCATTGCTACTTTGGTTCATTTGGGGTGTTAGAGCGTATTGGTCCGGTTGCATATCGTTTGGAGCTGCTAGAGAGGACGAGAGTGCATTCTGTCTTCCATGTTTCATTACTGAGAGAGCAGATTGAATATCATGAGGTCATTGGATCAGTTATATCGGAGCCATTAGAGGAGATAGAGATCGTAGAGCCAGTTCGTGTACTTGCTAGGCGTCAATGACAATATGGTACCAGATTAGAGATGGAGATTTTAGTCGAGTGGCTTGGCAAGCCATCTGATGAGGCGACATGGGAGTTGAAGACTGACATTTTGGAGCATTTCCCCAACTTTTTACCTTGAGGGCAATGTGGGAGAAGCGTGGTGAGCTGATACACTTGGCAAGCCATCTCCATACCCATCCATAATCCTAACATCCACTTCACCCGTCACCACCATCATCACCCACATTATTTCATGTTTTCATCCTAGTTGTAGTTTGAATCTGCCAAGGATGTAAATACGAAAGTTGTAGATCAAGAAGTTATGAATATAATCCACTTAATTTTGTAATTTTTGGATTACAGAAGAATATTTGAAGAATATTTACCCACGATTACACGAACTGCTTTCTGCAATAAATTTAGATTTTAAAGAAATTATCTGTAGCCAACCTTTTGGTACAAGAACCCAACACATGCATATTCAAGTACTTTTGCTCCGAGGATATTACGGGTGGACGGACTCGTTAGAAACTATTGTGTGCACATCCTCATCGATTTCGGGAGTACACACAACTTTCTAGATGAGAAGTTAGTAAGGAGATTGGGCTTGGATGCTGAACGAACCACGGAGTTTGACATTGCTATTGGAGACTACACGAATCTTAAGGCGAAGAGCTTGTATCGCCGGGTCGGTATACGGGTTTAAGGACATGACATCATTGTGGACTTATATCTGTTGGCTCTACGAGGAGCGAACATTGTCCTAGGCACTTAGTTGTTACAATGCTTAGGACCCTTCACTTTTGATTTCTAGAGAATATGGATAAAATTTAAGTAAGGAAACAAAAATGTGCGGCTTGATGGTGTTAGATCTCTACCGATTCTAACGATGCAGCCGATGGTGGGGCTGCCTTGTGCAAGTGATTTGGCCTATCTTCTTCAATTAGGACAAGTAGGAGATGAGCCTCAAATGAGTCTAGATACTACCATCGAGTTGTCTAATTTATTGGATAAATTTGCTGGACTATTTGAGGAACCAAAAGAGTTGCCACCAAGGAGAACGACGTACTATCGCATTGAGATTGTGCCCGGGGCTGCACAAGTGAATGTGAGGATATATCGGCATCCACATGTGCAAAATGAAGTTATCTCCAAGATAGTAGAGGAGATGTTAGAGCAAGGTCTCATCCAATCAAGTCATAGCTCTTACTCATCGCCTGTGCTATTGGTGCGAAAGAAGGACAGGACATGACGTTTTTGTGTCGACTATCGGGCACTAAATGCTATCACCGTAAAAGGACTGATATCCCATTCCAATTATAGAAGAGCTGCTGGACGAGCTTGCAAGGGCGACCATATTCAGCAAGCTTGACTTGAGGATCGGGTATCATCAAATTAGAGTTCACCCGACGGATGTACACAAGACTGCATTTCGGACTTCAGACGGGCACTACGAGTTTCGAGTGATGCCCTTTGGTCTCACCAATGCTCTAGCTACTTTTCAAGGCCTCATAAATGACATTTTTCAGCCTCTACTGCGAATGTATATCTTGGTATTTTTTGATAACATTTTGGTGTATAGCAGAACTAAAATGGAGCATTGGCGGCATTTGGAGGATGTGCTGAATTTCTTGAAGTAAAACCAGCTGAAGAGTAAGAAGTCCAAGTGCCTATGGGGAGTACCATAAGTGGAGTATTTAGGCCACATCATCTCAGCAAAAAGTATAGCGGCGGATCCTCAAAAGGTAGCATGCATGACCGCTTAGTCGATCCCTACTACCAACCATAGGATTGCGAGGATTCTTGGGGCTAACCGGATATTATTGCTGCTTCATCGCCGGGTATGGCAAGATCGCTACTCCTCTCACTTCTTTATTGAGGAAGGACTCCTTTAGATGGACGGATGAAACCACTATAGCCTTTAAAAAACTGAAAACAATAATGACAACGACGCCTATTCTAGGTCTACCGGACTTCACTAAAGAGTTCATTATGGAATGTGATGCGTCGGGAATTGACATAGGAGCTGTACGAATGTAAGGAGGACGTCCCATAGCCTTTCTCAGCAAGGCCTTATCACAAAAATCTCAACAATTATCGACCTACGAGAGAGAGATATTGATAATTCTGCATGCAGTGACAAAGCGGAGGCCTTATTCGATTCATTATCCGAACCGATCAAAAGAGCCTTCTATACTTTATGAGACAACGTATTCACACTCCGGCACAGTAGAGATGGGTCACAAAATTGCTAGGGTATGATTATAAAATTTAATATAAGAAAGGAACGGAAAATAGAGCAGCGGATGCACTATCACCTTATTCTTCTCCTACTTTTCCTTTTCTTGATGAGTTGAGGTTGTATGTACATCTGACCTAGATATTTTGAGATTGTTACAGGAGGTGTTAGATGATTCGGAGCGCCATCTAGAGTTGGAGAATCGAGGCAGTTTACTGCTAGACCGCGAATGCATTCAGGTGCCCGCAAGTGATGGATTGCAGTAGAAATTATTGGAGCACTTCCACCAAACTCCAGAGGCTAGTCATGAGGGTGTCTTGAGGATTTATAGGAGGATATCTCAGAATTGCACGTGGCTAGGATTAAGGTGGGATGTGAGGAGTTTTGTTCGTGCTTGCGAAGTCTATCAAAAGGCTAAGGCAACCACATTGAAACCAGTCGAATTACTTCAACATCTATCGATATCAGACCGTGTTTGGGAAGATATCTCTATGGATTTCATAGAAGCTCTTCCGCTGGTACGTGGTTATTTTGTTATTTTTGTGGTGGTTGATAGGTTGAGCAAGTATGCACACTTTTCTATATTGTCACATCCATTTTTAGCCAAGTTAGTGGCTAAAATTTTTGTTATAAATGTTGCTCGATTATACGGCATGCCTCGTACAATTGTCTCGGATCGTGATCGTGTATTTATGAGTGACTTTTGGATAGAGTTTTTCAAATTACAGGAGACTCGATTGAACTTCAGTTCGACCTACCATCCACAAATGGACGATCAAACCGAGGTGGTCAATCAAGTTATTGAGCAGTTTTGAGATGCTTTGTTGGAGAGATGTCGAGACGATGGTTCGAGTTATTACCGTGGGCGGAGTGGTCTTACAGCACCGCCTACTATAACAACATTGGCATGACTCTGTTCGAAGTGGTGTATAGGTGCACTGCTCTAACATTGCGTGCTTATGACCCAGTGGTATATACAGATCGGACGGAGGTGGGCTTAGCATTGATGGATAGAGACACCACATTGAGGAGGTTGCGTGCCCAACTTAAACTTGCTTAAAATCGCATGAAGCAAATTAATGATCGCAACCGTA
This sequence comes from Typha angustifolia, assembly GCF_048772165.1. Lineage (NCBI taxonomy): Eukaryota > Viridiplantae > Streptophyta > Magnoliopsida > Poales > Typhaceae > Typha > Typha angustifolia. Next base: position 6,169,194 of record NC_133248.1, read on the forward strand.
GGGAGCAAGAGTTCGACATCAGCTATTGAGTGTTCGTGAGGGTGCAACCGTATCATTAGATGACCTTGCGTTTGATGCAAAACCAGAAATTAGCACATCGCTACCTCGATCCGTTTCATGTGTTTGAGTGTATTGGTTCGGTTGCATATCGTTTGGAGCTGCCAAAGGGGTTGAGAGTGCATCTTATCTTCCATGTTTTATTGCTAAGGAAACGGTTTGGTAATCATCAGGTCATTGGATCAGTTCTATCGGAGCCATTAGAGCAAACAAAGATCGTAAAGCCAGTTCGTGTACTTGCTAAGCACCGATGACGTCATGGTAGCAGATTAGAGATGGAGGTTTTAGTTGAATGGCTTGGCAAGCCATCCGATGAGGCGACATGGAGTTGGAGACGGACATCTTAGAGCCTTTCCCCGACTTTATATCATGAGGACAAGGTTGAGAAAGCATGGTGGGCTGATACACCTTGTTAGAGTATTTTCTTATTGCATTAGTTATTTGTTTTTATTAAAATAAATTTTTTGTAGGTCGTGTTCGAACACGGTTGGGGGTGCGTTTGAACGCCTTTGTGAATGCAGTTGGGAGCGTTCGAACACCGCGTTCGAACGTTTGCATCACGTTTGCATCAACAAAGAATGCCTTTTGTGCGTTTAAACGTGATCGAGAGCGTTCGAATGCGATCGGCGTGAGTCCACTAGAATTAGGGTTAATAATTATTATTTTAGCTTGTTGGCTAGTCTCTATAAAGGTGTGGATGGCAGCCAAAATTATAATACTATTAGAATATTGGTTTCTTGCCTCTCTATCTTCTCTTTACCCTAACCTTTCTCCTCCCTCTTCATCAATCTACCATTTCTACCGTTGGCAAGGTTTCTTCTAACTTCTAATCTCTCTCGTCTATCGAGTCCTCCATCTTCCTTGGGATTTTGACCACTTCTTCCCTTTCGTCTTTATCCTTTAAATAACATCAATAATCCATCTTCATCTTCATTATCATCCATAACACTATCATCCACTCTATCCATCACCACCACCATTATCCGCACTATATCATATTTTTGTCCTAGTTGTAGTTCAAATCTGTAAAGGGCGTAAATACAAAAAATGTAGATCATAGAGTTATGGATTGATCCCACTTAACTTCATAATTTTCTGACTACAGAAGAATATTTGGTGAATATGTTCTCTTGATTGTGCTGACTGCTTTCTACAATAAATTCAGATCTTGAAGGAATCGTTCCGTAACCTATTATTGGTATCAGAGCCTATCTTTTGGTACCGTAGACCTTATCATCATGTAATTATGCTGGAGATCAAAACATGCATATACATAATTATATAATATATCCTAATTTGAGAAAGACGTCTAGGGGATAAGACTACTCACCATTTATTTAGAAGATACAAACGACGTATCCCTCACATCCGTCAATCGGGTGTCAACTCATTGCTTGCTCGGTCCATGAGGTCTCAAATAAGGGGGTTTGGATCTAAAAATGTTTAGGTAATATAAAGTTAGGTATTTATCCAATTAGGATCTGTTTATGTAACATATGATGATATATTAGGTTTAGAATTTCTTCTTTTATTTTATTAAATGATTTGATTTATATCATATATTTAATTATAATAACATTAATATGTTATTATTCTAATTTTATATTTATTTATAGAACGATAGTTTGCTAATTATATATTAAGTATATAATAGTCAATCTCTTTTGATAAAAAAAAACCTAAAATAGCTACATGTACAATAATATAATTTAAAATACAACTACATATAGTAAGCCTACTATTTTATTATACATATATACCTAATTATAAAAACATGTATTAAAAATATATGAACTTATAAGTATATTTATGTACAAATATCTATAATTATAATTAACTAAAATTACACTTATCTAATAACCATGTTACTAAATATATATATTCTTGAAAATTTTAAATATCTAAAAAATCTAATTTAGATTAGTTAAATAAAATAAGTAATTTAGATAGGTGTCTTATTGTCAGAGAAGAAGGTAGAACTAAGAAAGGAAGAAGTTGAGAAGAAGAAGAAGAAGAAGAGAAGGGAAGGGAGCGAGGTTCACCTTGGCGACACTAGTGGCGGCGGCGGCATTGACGGCAACACCAGTGGCGACAACGATAGGCCTGCGTTGGTAAGAGAAAGAGAGAAAAAGAGAGCTCGAGAGAGAGATGATTCGGAGAGAGAGAGAGAGAGAGAGAGGAGGGTAAGAGAGAGTGAGAGAGAGAGAGAGAACAAGAATTTTTAGAGAGAGAGACCGCGAGAGAGAGACCACGAGATTTAGAGGGAGAGAGTGAGGCGGTGAAAGAGGAAAAAGGCGATGGCTGTAGTGGCGTTGAGGCCCGTCACAACTAGTTGGCCTAGCTAGTTGGCCATGTCGACAGTTGTGGGTGCACGTGGTGCCCTCAGCATGCGCCCACAACATGAGCTCGTGCCATGCAACACTAATTTTTTCTTTCTTTATTTTTGTCTCTTTTTAAAATTTTTTTAATTTATATATTATTATTATTATTATTGTTATTATTATTATTATTGTTATTATTATTATTATTATTATTATTATTATTATTATTTATTATTATTTTACTTTTTAGATTTCGGTTATTACAACATATCTTCCTCGAACCAGGTACTGACTGCAAGAGAGACCACATCAAAGCATCATGAATGCACTTTCGAGGTTACTAAAGAGATTGTTTTTCATAGAGGGGGACTACTTCTCACCTTAAGGACAAGGTGAACGGAAGCATGGTGGAATGATGTAATTCGGACCACATTGAGTCATCTCGTGCATGGATACAACCTATGGGATTTATTTTTTATTTTGTTTTAGTTGTTTTCTTCTAAAAAATAAGTATTCTGAATGTTGCGTTCGAATGTGGAGAGGTCACGTTCGAGCGCCCCTTGAACCCCTACAGGTGTTCGCATTGACAAAGAACACAAATTGTGCATTTGAGTGTGCTCGATCCCATTTGAATGAAAACACGTGCGGACGTCTACAACATTTGCATCGACAGTGAATGCAAATTGCGCGTTCGAACACACTTGACCTCGTTCGAACGCGGTTGGTGAGAATACAATATTTCTAGGGTTATTACTTGTTAGTTTAGCTTGTTGGGTTAGCCTCTTAAGATGTGGATGGCAATCTAAAGAAGGATCATGAATGAATATTGATTTTTCTTCCCTTCCATTTTTACTCTAACTTTTCTCCCTTCTCTTTTAAGCCTTAGCCATGTGTCATCTCATCGCTGATTACCTCTAATCTCCGTCGACTATTGAGTCCTCCCTCCTCCTTGGAATCTCGACCAACTTCTCTTTTCTTATTCTTATCCCTTCAACACCACGTGCCACCAAATCCATCACTATTATCACCATCTTTACTATCATCATCACCATCACCAGTCATCTCTACCTTTGCCATAAAATTATATATTTTCGTCCTAGGTACAGTCAGAATCTGTGAAGGGCGCGAATATAAAAAATGTAGATCAGGAAGATACGTAACGATCATCACTAGTTTCATAATTTTTTTATTATGGAAAAATATTTTGAGATTATTCTCTTCCGACTATGTGGACTACTTTCCTACATCCAAATTTAGTCAGGAACGAGTGCTCGATCCATAACATTTTGAGTTTCCGGGGATTGAGCACTGCTGGCTATCCCTCCATCTTTTGCTGTATGTTGGACCTTGATGCCCAAGGATCACCTCCCAAGAGCTAAATTAATTAATCAGAGCTGACCTACAAGGTCCTTTTAATCATAAAAAAACGAAAAACAAAAAAAGGCATGCCTTGATCACGTGTACCACATCTCGTGAGAGAGTTGTACATTGGTGCAGTTGATCTTCTTACAGATCTGACTGGACCAATTCTCTCCAATCCTGATACATTGCATCTCGAGGCATCTGTAAGCACTAACGAGTGAGTGAGAGCTGGAATCGGGAAGAGAGAGGTAGAGAGAGAGATGGAAGAGCAACACCACCATGGAGATGGAGGTGAGGAGAAGACGAAGAAGAGGAGAATAATGGTAACCTTCGATGTGGACGGGACCCTCATTGGGTCCAAGGGATCCGCTTCCAACCGACTCCACCGCGGAGCGTTCTCCCACTCTCTCCTCAAAGTCTTCGGTCTACAAGATGCCACGATCGACGCCGTCCAGGTAAACCCTTCTTTCTCTATCTCCCCTTACATCTCCAGATCCCAAACTCTTTTGTTCCATAGTTCATTTGTTTAAAGAACTTTGAGAATTAACAAGAAAAGCTTTTGGATTGATCGATGTGTTTGTGGGCAATTGTTCGGTTGAAATGCTCTGATTAGAAGATTTAATCGTCGCTGTAGGCTGTCCGGTTTAATTCTGAATGGGATGACTTCTTTATTTAGATTGTTGAAATCATATGTGTTTTTTTAATACTTCTCAGATGTTTCTTTTGTTAAATGATATTTGTGAATCCTAAAGCAGACTGTATTTCAAATGAAATAAGAAATATGGATCCTTTCTTAGCATGCTTTTTATGGCTTTAGAATTAGAGTGAAAGAATAGAGATATGTATCCGCGGGTAGAAAGTGCGAAAATCGCAGTTAATAAATGAATTTGGTTCATAAGAAACTTGCTGTGTGAATGTAAGAATGTCAAAATACTTCATTGTTCTTTTAACTGCTTCATCTTTTGAATTTACCTTTTCTTATGTCTAGATGTTGAATAAAGCTGAAGACGCTAAACGTATCTGAATATCAATGTTGATAATGGGGAAGTTGATCAAAGTTATTCATTTACCAAACTTATTGATGGAAAGTTCTGGGAAAAAATGAGACTTGTATGTGGTATTTATTGATATAGAAAGTATGTGACAGGGCCTCTAGAGAATTATGTGGTGGCATTTTGAGAAGAAAGAGTGTTTGATAAATATATTGATGTGATCAAGAATATATACAGTGTTCTATGACTAGTGCTTGTGAATTTCCTAGAACAAAAAATTAGAACAGTGTTCAGCATTATGTCCTTATTTGAGTGCATTTGGCATAGAGGATTTAACTAAAAATATTTAAGTTGAGACTCTCTACCATATGCTATTAGTATCAAGGCTGAGGGCCACATGTGGACGTGTTTCTATACAACAATCATATTCACCTCCCTTGTAGGAAGGTTGTAAGTCTAACATCAGTACAATCATCAATATGCATATTACCATTCATGCTATAGCCACATTTAATTAGTTAGTGATGATGCAATGTCAGCAGTGTTCAGTATCACATGTGATCCACATTCAAAAGAGAGCAAAAAGTGTTCAGTATCACATTCAAAAGAACACATTCACTTTGAGATTAAAGGAAAATCAAGAATAACTATTCGAGGTTCTTATTTCTAAATTTTTACCTCTAATATAGAGTAAGGTATTCTAACATTTACTTGTAATCTAGAATAATAGTATAATAATTACTTTTGTTGTTACATAAAGTTGAGGTAAAGTACAAATAAAAAGTAAACTTGCCTAAAATACTCTTGATTTGACATATGTTTAAATTAAAGTATTCTTATTTATTGTAGGTATCCAATGCGTACTTTAAGTTTACATTGAATACCTACAACATTCAATACATACTTTTAAGTACACAATGAGATATATAGGTAGTAGAAGAGAGTTAGGTGGTAAAATTAAGTGAGAAAATTGGCGGGAAAATTTGGTTTGTAGAATGAGATAGATCGGTTGTAGGAGAGTGGAGAAATAATTTTAAAATTACTTTTGTGAAATCAAGGGTAAAATTGTAATTAAGCTTGTGTGGAATAATTTAAATAATATTTTTTCTAGAGTAAAGATAATTTGATGTTTACTTTAACTCTTGGGTTAAAAGATGATCCTAAGATGAATTGGGGGCTAGGAGTTTACGTTCACTCTTGGGTCCTCAACCCCTTAATAGCTTAAGCTTTTGAATTGAGTTGCATCCTAAGGTTTGTGTCAAACCCACTATCACTTGATTAGGACTTCCTTGTCTCCCCTGCTGCCCATTACCTATGCATCCTGAAGTATAAAAATGTCCACAATTAAGTGTCTTCATACTTGAACATCAATTAATGATTCAACTACATTCTCGGATGTACTATCTAGGTATCCCGCATCAAAATCCTGATGATTCTACTACATTAGAAGATAGAAATGTGTATTGAGCTAGTGTTAGATTGTGCCAGTAGGTATTTGCAAGTGCTTTCAGTGTAGGTTAACTTCTTATCTTTCATGCTACCTTACCGTCAAAATGCCTAATTACATTGGAACTTTAGTAGAGTAGGAGAATTGGTGGAACTTGGAAGAGCTTGGACAAGGGAAGAGACCAAGGAGGAAAGAGATATGATTCTAGATGATGGCTTTAGGTTTTATTTGACGATGCTTGTGGAATAAAGAAAGTTGAAGACAATAGTACATTGAGGAGATTGTGTGTGAGGTTGCCGTGAGGGAAGGGACTTGCCTGTGCATTTTTCTGCTGCGAGGAGATATGTGCAGGAGCATTGTGGTCAGGATTGAAGGGGACCAGGCCATTGCTGCAAAGAAAAGGAGTTTGGTTTTACCATGCCAATTGGAAAATAAAAAAGTTTCTTTCATGCCAATTGACTGAAGGATGTTATCCATTTAACTGATTGCTCTAATCATTCTTGGAGTGGTGCTTGCTGCTGACGACAATTGCTTTGTTTCTCCATAAATGGAGCTTGAAAATTGAGTTCCTGATTCTGTGCAAAGTCAAGAAGATCAGCCAAATGCTACGGCTTTATAATTTATCACAATTTTATTTCATTTGTATGGTGATTTCTGTCTCTTATCTGATTTCACCTCTGTTTCTTTTTCATCATTTCTTTCCTTCACATGCAGCATCATGGGCAAACAGACCCTGCTATTCTTGTGAATACAGCTGTCCACTATGGTGTACCATCTGATGTTGGTATCTCTAAAACTCGTCTTTCTTTCCTTTGAGCATGGCAGTCCTACTCTTTAACAATATTTAAGATCTACTTGGTATTATCACATATGTAGGTTATGTTTTCTTTTTCTTTCTGTAGGTTGCTTCTCTACGACTACCTGATATGAAGTCAAGGATGATTGAATATGCTACAGAACATTCTAAACATATAGGGGAAGGCCTTGAGGTTCTTCCTGGTGTTGTTTCACTTCTGGATAATTTGTCTTCAAAGGATGTAGCCATTGGTCTGGTATGCTTTTCCATGTCATTTTGTCATATATTACAATGTGTTGTATTCAAAAGATCCCTTTATCATTCTGAGGATAAAATTGACGTCAGGATTATCAAATAACATTTCTACTCTTAAGATGTTAATGACTGGCCAATATTTTTATGGCATTCAGATTTTCTCTTTAAATTCGATTTTGTCACAGCATGATTTAATATTTATGATAAGTGCTAAATTGAAGCTGCTCTATAAGAGGTTTGCATTAGTCAATTTCAGGTTGTGGATTTCCTCGTTACAAGGATAGTGGTTCATTCTTATTTAATTAGCTGTATAATCTATTTTTTAGATGCTTAAATGTGATCTAATAACTCAAAAGTCTCTGTCAATTCAGTCGTAGAACAAATCAGCAAGATACCATGAATTCTGAACCAGAGCTTAAATTTAGAAAAATAGTTGATAAACTGCCTAAATTTGACGGTTTGGTCATAGAGTTGAATATTCAATATAGATGTACAGTTACTTAATTTGAGTGGATATCCTTGCCAGGAGAACCAAATAAGTGCTATCCTGGTAGGACCTGCAATTGCAATAATTATGAGGTCTTAGAGGCATCAGAATAGGTCATGATAACTTAGATGCATCTGTTATTCCATGATTTAGGCAAACGAATGTTTTTCAAGACATATCCAACAGTTAGTCAACACCTTTGTTTTTTTATCAACCTGGATGTGTATTCTGCAGAATCACAGAAGTGTTTAAGTATTTCATGGAATAGGATAACAAGTACAGTAACTGTAGAATCATATGGTTCAACTACAGAAAAGGGGAACCTGATTATCTATGAATTATATATGTGGACACTATGAGATCTTTCTCCAATTTTCTTAAAGGAGAGCAAAATTAAATAATCTTTATTAACCTCAAAAGAAAATACTACCGGTCTATATATAATCCCACAATGGAAATAAGCAAAAGATATCTTAAATAAAACTACAAAATCAATTATAACCAAATTTCTATAAAGGGGATCATCAAATGTTGGTGCCTCTTGCCCCGGTACATATGCCATCGTGTCACATTAGTGATGTCTATATCATTCTCTCCGGGTGGGAGTGAACTCATCTTCGTCGAATGTGCTCCTCTGCTGCTCTCGTACTACTATAGAATATCAGGATGGTGCCTCTCCAAATTATGGCAATCAAGCCACATATCATTAGATGTAGGTCGTCCTTTCCAATGTATTAGATATCGTTAGGTTCCACCTTCTCTAGTTATGATAATTTCATTATCTAAAATTTTATCAATTTCGTCTGCTATGTTAGGTAGAATGTTAGGAAATGGAGGTAAAGATGGTCTCTCATAAATAAGCTCATTGATAGGTTTACTAACTAGTAGGTTATCTGCAGTAAAATTATAAGCTATTAGATTATCAATATTAAAGGTAGAACTGATACCGAAACCATTTGGTAGGTTGAGAACATAAGCAATATTATTGATTTTCTTAAGAATTTTAAAAGGTCCGTCATTTCGTGTATGCAACTTTTTGACAATTCTAAGAGGGAACTGTTCCAGACGTATCCGAACCATGACATAATCTCCAACATTAAATTCCTTAAATCTCCTTAGATCAGCTCAAATTTTATAATTGGCATTATTTTTAGCAATTCTATTACTGATTTTTTTATGCAAGTCATGAATATGTGATGCAAATGGAGATGCAGATTCAGACAACCTATGATAAGGGGTCATACGAATGAGATCTATAGGCTGTCTAATATTGTAACCATTATACTATCTCAGTTGGACTTAAACCTATTGGCTTATTAATAAAATTATTATATACAAATTCAGTAGTTGGCAGTTTTTAATTCCAATCCCTTAGATTTTTGCCGACAAGTGTCCTAAGTAAGTTTCCTAAACTCCTATTGACTACTTCAGTTTGCCCGTCAGTTTGTGGGTGGAAAGCAATTGAATACTAAAGCTTGGTTCTCATCTTATGTCATATGTTTTTTTTAAAATAGCTAGCAAATTTCACATCTCTATTTGACACAACGGTTTTCAAGAGCCCGTGCAGCCTAATAATTTCATCAAAATAGAGTTTCGTAACTCGAGAACATTAAAAGTTTGAGAATAGAGTATAAAGTGGGCCATCTTAGAAAATTGAGCTACTACCTCGAAAATAAAGTTGTGCTTTCGACTAGTCTTCGGAAGTCTAATAAAAGTCCATAGTAACATCCTACTAAGGACAGTTAGGAATAGGCAAAGGTGTGTACAATTCTGTATCCTACTTTCGCTGCTTAACGAGTTGACATTTGTGACAGGAAGAGATCGATAGCATGTTTAATGCCCTACATTGGTGGTATTTATCCAAGAGATTCTCAAGGAAAACATTCGAGAATTCCTTAATCACGGGAGTGACCTCAAGAGAAATCAATTCATTAGGCTAGTTCAAGATATATTGTGATCTTGATTTCAATTGGGAATACTTGGGTATGAAGGAGAGTAGAAGAAGAGGAAGAAGAGGGTCTTTCCTAAGGGTCTAGGGGGATAGGCCAGTCGAGGAGATTAGAGGCGGTATAGCCGTAGTAGGAGAGAACAAAGAGGAGAGGATAAGATTTGGGGAAAAAACTCAATTTATTCAATAATCATCATAAGATTGCTTTCCACGTATTTAAATGTTAACTGAACAAGCAAAACAGTCAAAAGAAAGCCCTAGAAATAGTGCAGATTCACTGATCACGTTCGAATGCAATTGAGCGCGTTCGAATGCGCTAAATACGTTTTTTGTATTTGCGAACGTATGCAGGCATTCGATCGGGGGCATTCGAACACAACATCGAATGCGTTAAACACGCTTTCTGTATTTGCGAATGTATGCAGGCATTCGAACGCGATCATCAGAAAAATTTTTATTATAGAAAGAAAACAAAAGAAACTCAGCTTAAGATAACTAGATCCAATCTCGGTCATACCAATCCACCATGCGTTTGCCACTTTGTCCTTAAGGTGTGAAATGAGGGAAACGATCAATGATGTTTGACTTAAGCTCCCATGTAGACTTGTCGGACGGCTTGCTAAGCCACTCTACTAAGATCTCTGTCTCTAGTCGTCCTGCTCGTCGTCTTCTACTCCTAGCCAGTACATGAATTGGCTCTAGAACTCATCTTTTCAATCGGCTATGGTATATCCAATCGAGGGTGGTAAGTCAAACTAAGGTTTAACTAGATCTCCGAAAGTGTGAAGTACTTCGTCCAGAAGTCGCCGATGATGACTCTATCACAATCAAACACGATCGAGCGTGACCTGCTGTGAAGCTTGGCCACGTCGCGCATGAACACCTCAGCAACTATTTTCGTTAAATATGGGTGCGCTCAGACTGAGAAGTGAGCATACTTGCTCAACCAGTCTACCACGACAAAGATGATAGAATATCCTCTCATTAAAGGTAGCCCCTTAATGAAGTCCATGGAGATATCCTCTCAAATGCGCTCCGAAACAGGCAAAGGCTGTAGTAATCTAGTCGGCCTCAAGGAATCGGTCTTTGCCCGCTGACAAATATCACAATCCTGCACGAATCTCTTCAACTCCTCTATTCTAGCCCATGTACAGCTCTTGAAGAGCTTCTTGTAGGTCCTCAAGAGGCCTTTGTGTCCTGTCTTCGGTGTGGAATGGAAGAAATCCATGAGTCGCCTTCGTAAGGCATCATCACCAGGTACTCGGATGCGCCCGTGATCCAACAGCAGTCCTCCCCTACTCTTGAGCTCAGGGTGACTCATGGGGTCACTCTCTAGCTCGTGTATCAACCTAGACACCTCCAGATCCGTGGGGCCTACAGCTCTCAAATTAGCAAGAAAGGGAAATATGGGTGTTGAATAGGCCGTAAGCTCGGCGGGCATGGGCTACTATGAGAGTACATTTGTCGCCTTGTTTTTCGTCCCCTTGTACTGCGACTCATATTCATATCCTAGCAGTTTGGTGACCCATCTCTGTTGCGCCGGAGTGTGAACCTGCTATCTCATGAAGAATGGCAAACTCTGCTGGTCCGTTCGGATCACAAGCTGTTGTCCGATCAAGTATGGTCTCCACTTGGTCATTATGTGCAGGTTAGCGAGCATCTCTCGCTCGCATATAGAAAACTGCTGCGACCTCCCTGATAAAGCCTTGCTGAGATAAGCAATAGGTCTCCCGGACTGGATAAGAACAGCCCCAATACCTGACCCGAATGCATTGCACTCGATCACAAATGGCTTTGTTGAAATCAGGTAGTGCCAACACCGGTACGGTTGCCATGGTGGTCTTCAGCTCCTCAAATGCTTTCGTCGCTGTCTCAGTCCACTAGAAGGCATCCTTTAACAATGAAGTGAGGAGTGTTGCAATGTTTCCATAGCCTGCCACAAATCTGCGATAGTACCCTATCAGTCCAGGAACCCCTGTAGCTCATGAACCGTCGCGAGTTGCGGCCACCCAAGCATACACAACACCTTGCTTAGGTCGGCTGCTATGCCTTCTGCTGAAATGATGTGGCCGAGGTATTCTATTTTGCGCTCTCCTCAATTGCATTTGCTTTTCTTCACCTTTAGGGAGTGATCCGCCAACAATCCCGACATTGAGTGCAGGTGAACTAAGTGCTCCTCTCAGGTCCTGCTATACACCAAGATGTCATCAAAATATACTAACACATACCGCCTAAGGAGTGGGCGGAAAATGTCATTCATCAATCTCTGAAAGGTCGCAGGTGCGTTTGTTAAACCAAATGGCATTACCCGGAACTCGTAATGTTCATCGTGAGTCCGAAATGCCATTTTGTGAACGTCCTCCGCTCACACACAAATATAATGATAGTCAGTGTGGAGATCGAGCTTGCTGAAATATGATGCTCCTGTTAACTCGTTCAGCACCTCCTCTAAAATGGGTATTAGGTATCAATCATTAACGGTGATAGCGTGCAACGAGCGATAGTCCAAGCAACAACACCAACTCAAGTCCCTCCGCATCAGCAGCACCGACGATGAATAAGAACTTTGACGTGGCTAGATAATACCTTGCTCCAGCATCTCAGCAACTAATCTCAAAATCTCTTTTTGGATATGAGGATAACGGTATGGCTGAACGTTGGCCGGTTTCGCCCCTAGAATGATCTCAATCCTGTGATCGGCGTGTCTCAAACAGGGCAGTAAAGTCAGTTAACACAAGCTCCAAATCATCATGTCTACCTAAGCTAGAAAGGGTCTCAGGTTCGGCCGGTGCAATTTGGAGGAAGTATGATGGCTTATCAACTCGGGGAGTTCTAATCAATGGCTAAAGAGTGGGGCTTGGCTGTGTCCGAACTCCGTCAAGCTGTACGACCCGTCTGTTTTGCCAAAAAGTGAGCCGCATTTGTAAAAAGTCAAAGGACACTAGGCTCAAGGCTTTGCAACCATTGGGTATCCAAGACCACATCTGCTCCTTGAAGAGCCAATGGATACAAATCCACAATGAAGTTATGACCTTGCACCCGAATGGAGACACCTACATGTGCTGTCAACCCAGAGTTTGGTGCCGTCGCCGATAGTCACCTCGAAGCAGATGGTGGGTTTCACCTCAAGTCCAATTCTCCGCACGAGTCGCTCGTCCAAGAAATTGTGCGTGCTTCCTGTGTCGATGAGGAGACGCATGCACTGTTTCTTGACTAGCCCGTCCACCTGTAGGGTCTTCAGGGCGTTTGTGCTAGAATACGCATGCATGGATATCTTGGTTGGTACCTCTTCCTCTAGCTCGTCATATGTCTCTACCCCAGTCTCCTTAGTCACCGAGGCATCATCATCAATTTCCTCCATGTCATCCTCATGCCCATCGATTAAAATAACGCTGCCCGTCGTCTTGGCGCAACGATGGCCCGGAGTGAACCTCTCGTCACATTTGAAACATAAACCCTTTGCTCGTCGCTCTTCCACCTATGCAGGTGTAACAGTACGGAACCAGGGGATTGCTCCACCTCCTCGTACTCTTGGTACAAGCCTTAGAATAGCCCGCAGCCAGGTCAGCACTCATGGATTGATACCAATGTAATGCCGTTCTTTCCAAATGGAAGCTTGCCAATAACACTTTGGCGTTTTCCGTTGTTTTTTGATACAGAAAAAAATGTTCAGCATGAAAAATCCAATCTAAAGGATTATCTCCTTGGAACTTAGGGAACTTGAGCCTCGCTGTTCTTCCGGACATAGGATTGTCGTGCCTCATATCATACATGAGTTCAGGTCCAATGGCAGAAGGATATAGAATCGGTACATTGTTTTCTCGGCGCCTCCAATCATCTCTCTCGTGGTGCCAACCGGGATCATCCCGATTCGGCCAACCTGTGTCTACTTCGGTGTGGTTGGGATTTAGATCTGGACACCCCCCTTCCATACCCGTTGATAGATCATAAAGGCCTTGGGTAGTGGCATCAAGGGTTTATTTTGGACAAGGGTTGCCTTAGCTCTTGGTTGAGGCAAAACTGTTGCAGTTGGATTTGCCGGCGTTGGAATTTCTGGCATGTGCACAGTGGCTGTGAGGTCCGAAACTCCTCCCTTATACCTCTCATCTCCTCCTGTTGCGTTCGTTGTAGATTCATCATTTGTTGAAAGAGGGAGACCAATGTTGGATCCACGTTAGGCGCTGAACCAGTCAGGGTCGTGCTCGTGCTTGCATCCGTTCTACTCGCTGGCATCAAGGGCGTATTAGGCTGGGTCTTCATGGGTACCTCCATGGCGGTGCGTCGATTGGCTATTACTCTTGTGGTGGTCATGGGTCTGAGAACTGGTGGCTCTGATACCACTGTTGTGATCTTAATTTCAATGGAGAATATTTGGGTATGAAGGAGAGTAGAATAAGAGGAAGAAGAGTGCATTTCCTAAGGGTCTAGGGGGATAGACCAGTTGAGAAGATTAGAGGTGGCATAGCCGTGGTATGAGAGAATGAGAGAGAAGGAGAGGAGAAGATTTATGGAAAACGCTCAATTCATTCAATAATCATCATAAGGTTGTTTTTCACATATTTAGAGGCTAACCTAATAAGCAAAACAGTCAAAAGAAAGCCCTAGAAATAGTGCATATTCGCCCATTGAGTTTGAACGCGGTCGAGCACGTTCGAATACGCTAAATACATTCTCTGTATTTGCGAACATATGCAGGCATTCGATCGGGGGCGTTTTAACGCAATATCGAACACGCTAAATATGTTCTCTATATTTGCGAACGTATACAGGCGTTCGAACACGACCATCAGAAAAAATTTTATTCCAGAAAGAAAAAGAAACTCAGCTCGAGATAACTAGGTCCAATCCCAGTCATATTTATTTCTCGAGCAGCAAGAATTAGAATGGAAGTTCCTTTACTCATCTCATGCTCAATATTTCAGGAATCAAGCTGACTCTACTATCAGGCTAGATGAGATTAGATTTCTTCTCAGCATTGTCATTTCTACGCTGTGAGGGAAGAATTTTGATCTTTTTACCCTTGTGTTCAAACATGCAAATATTTGAACGACCATAAATATGTATATCATTGTCAAATAGCCAAGCCTTCCAAAGATTATTCATGGTCAAAATATTACACCAGATCTTATCCTTGTAAGTTGTGAATTCTATTGAGACCTAACACCGTTCTTTTATCTCTAGTGTGGTTGAGTTGTCCACAAAACCTTATTGGGATTAGGGTGGAGAACCGCTTTCATGTTTAATTTAAAACTAATAGTAGAAGACACGACATTTATATAGCTCTCACTATCTATAATCACTTTGCAATTTTTGTGAATGTGTGGAAGATAGAGTTACGCCTTCAATCATTGTTGACTTTAGGTTTTGAGAGAGCACATTTGACAACATGTAATCTTATGGAGTTTGTGTCTCAGGCATCTAACGTGATTTTTTCCCTTTCCTCTTCAAAATCCTCTTCTTCCCTATCTATATAGTGAACATATCCATCAAAGTCTTGTTCAATGTCTTTTTTAAAGGGTTTCTCAATTAAGATAATTTATAGTATTTGACTTGGGAATTAACCTTAGAAAAGTCCTCGTCTATCCTACCCTTGTATTTAACCTTTGGTTGTGAAGGCTACCAATTATAGGATTGATTGGCAGATTTTGGTTGATATAACATGTGGACGATTTATGAATCGGAAACCTAGTTTCGTGACTTCTTGAGATGTGGCTAGATCTGGACTCTTCTAAGTTTTGAACTAAACTATAAACTTTTTCCAAAGTATCAATGCTACTGGCAAAGAGCTCACTTCTCAGATCTTCATGCAAAGGGGTTTCCGATTCAATCATACTGCACCGAACCATCAGCTCATCAAAAGCCGCAACGTAATTCTTAGCTGACTTACTTCCTTACGTAAGTTGATTCACTTGTCTAATAATTTAGGGGAATAAGAGGTGGCAGATATTTATGTTTTTGCTCGTTTTTTATATTAACCCAAATTTCAATTGGTAGTTCACTGTTAATCACATTAAGAGTTTTAACATTGGTCCAGTATTGATTTACTTGCCCAGTTAATTTTATGGCAACAAACCTAACTTTTTAGATTTTGGAAATATCATACTATTTAAAATAATGATCTATGTCCTTAATCCAATCTAGGAAGTGTTGAGGGTCTAACCAACCATCAAAATTGGAGCATCAACTTTAATGCTTTGAAGTTACCATTCATCAGGATCTCACTCATTCCCTTTAAAGTATTGATGAGATAAAGGAGTGGGAGACTCATCGCATTCTAGATCGAAGCGATAAGCATTTTGAGGAGCGATTTGCTCATGGAATCTTTTGATCCTATGTAATCATTCATTAGTCACTCGTTGATACCCAAGTAGAGTGTCATGAGTATCTCTGACTTGTTGTTAAGGTACCTAGCTGACCTATAATATTGTCGAGTTTCTTAATGCGTTCAGGATCTATACTGCTATTCTTGGATTGACTAGATTCATTGAGGAGATACGCCTTACATCTACGTGTTGGCATACACTAATATGCAATGAATAAGTTAAGTTTTTATTTTTATTTTATTTTTTGTTTTCTTTTTATGCTTGCTAACTTAAATAAGTAAATAGAAATAAATAATTTTCTAACCTAAAGGAATGCAAATGTCCACTAAATTTGATATAAATGCAAGTGTCTTGATCTAATTGATATGATATGCTATGCAGATAAATAAAAAAAAAAAATCTTAGAATTGAATAATTAATAAAATTTAAAATTCTAATAAGAAGATTCGAAGACTAATGCCAAGATTTAAGGTTTTTAAATAAAGGTTGCATTTAGTCAATGGCAAACCTTTTAAACTTCTTTCCAAAAATTAACGTAATGCTAATATTGTATTTGATATAGTTTAGCTCTTAATATCAGACTAAAGCCTATAAAGTATTTATGTAATCTCTCCCTCATTATATATAGGTAGCAAGAACTAATAATAGTTTAGAGATGATACTACAAAAGAATGACCCAAAAGAATACCTATTATTGTGGAAAAGCGTACCTAACTATTTGAAAACAAAATTTTGATTCTCACTTTTCTTTTCTCTTCTCTGTCTTCTGATTATTTGTTATGTAGTTTTCTTCCTTCAAAACCGACGAGTGGCAGCAGCATACGTGTCGTGTCAACGGCGATGTTTGGGATAGTTGACGACAGTGGGGAGGCCGAAAGGGTTGACGACAGTGAGGAGGCTGAAAGGGTTGACAATAGTGATGGAGGTGTTTGTGTTTGTCGTCGAGGTAGGGAACGCGATGCGGCGGCGGTGTCGCCAGCGGTGAGTGCAGGTGTGGATGGTGGTAGCGTCGACGACAGTGAGGTTGAGCGGCTTGAAGAAGGAGGGTGGAGATTGAGGATTGGGTGGCTGTGTTGGTGGTGGAGCAATGACGTCGATGCATGGTCGAGGCAGCGTCGGTGGCACGTTGGCGTTGAGGCGGCATTGAGTAGAGCACTAGTGTGGAGGCAATTGTGTCGAGGCAGCGGTGTTGTCGGGGTAGCAACAACATGGAGGCAGCCGTAGTGGGGAGGTGGGCTAGGGCTCGTTGTGGAAAGGATTGAAGGTTAGGGAAGAAGATGGCAATGGGTCTGAGGGATTTGATTAATGAGTTTAGTCTAATGGGTTGGTGAGGTGGCTAATGGGTTTGAGTGAGTTTGGGTTGGGTTTGAGATATTTGGTTAATGTGTTTTGGGTTTAGGTCTAGTGGGTAAGGGTCTGGTTGGAATGAGAGGGCTTGGGTCTAGTGGGTAAGGGTTTGGTTGGATTTAGAGTGTTTGGGTGAGGGTTTGGTTCTGGTGGGTAAGGGTTTGGTTGGATTGAAAGTGTTTGCGTCTAGGTTTGGTTAAGTAAGAGGGTTTAGGTTTAGCTAGGGAAGAGGAAATTTTGAAAAATTGGGATGTGGAGAAAAAAGGGAAGTTTAGGAAAGTTTAGGAAATAGGGGATTTATTAGGATGTTGAGAAGAAAAAGGAAGTTTGATAGAAAGTTTAAAAAAGAGAGAATTTGTTAGGATTCTAACAGAAAGGTAAGAACCAAAAATTTGAAAATTTGAAATTCTAAATATTTTTTTCTTTTTTTGCAGCAAAAGAGACGTGCTCTTTGTTTTCTTAATCTATGACAAAAAATTAGAGGGATCTAAATAATAGATTATTGAATGATACATGAGCAATTAACTTTTGAAGATCGATGAATCTTACGTGGTGATCTCTTAACGGTGACAGATTCCTCTTGTTCCTCATTGATGGTTATCTCTTTATACATTTCAGAACTCAATGTGCTTGTTGTGTGTTGAGCTTTTTAGCATTCCGGTGTTTGTGGAGCAATCAATCGCGTGAAGAACAAATGTGGAGCGGTGTAGAATTCAAGAGGAGAGGCGTTCATAAACTGGGATCTTTTGCTCTGATATTAGAATGATGCAAAACGTCGTGGAGAGAAGGAGATGGAGGAGAAAACAAAGAGAGAAAAGGAATGAGGTTTTATACTTTCACCTTTAAAATGGTTTCATACCAATTTTTTCAAAGAAGAGTAAAATTAAATAATCTTTATTAACCTTTAAAGAAAATATAACGGGTCTATATATAGACCTTTTAATGGAAATAAGTAAAAGACATCCTAAATAGAAAATAAGCAAAAGATACTATAAATAAATAAAAATATAAAATTGATCATAACCAAATCCTTATAGGGGGATCATTAAATGTCAGCTCCTCCTATGCTGGTACACACGCTATTGTGTCCTATTAGAGATGTCCGCATCATATATCGTGTGTCTTCTCATAACTAATTCGTGGGATATCAAAGTTTCTTCCCCACGAACAACCTCCTGATCTTGATTTGTTTTTTCTTTTGCTACATGCAATTTAGTCATTGCTCTCAATTAATTTAGTTACTGGTTGTTCTGTGTTTTTTATGTTCCTACGTAGATCTAGCATTCTCTCCTCAACCACTTTTATCTCCATGCTTAAATTTTCTTTCTTTCCTGATATTCTGCTTTGATTAACATCACAGCTTTCTTAAGTCCTGTCAGTTGCCTGTGAAAAAATTACACATCATATCTTATCTTCATTGGGAACAGCAGTGCTTGTTTGCCCTAGATTGTTTAATGTCACGTTTTACCTTCACACCTATTCGTTATAGCACTGTAAGGACCTACCATCAAGTTTGGAGCACAAAAATAAAATACTTAGAATTCCCATATATATTACATAAGGTTCCTGTGATGAATAACAAACAAAACATTGGAGAATAGATTTCCTTTAATTGTATTTCTCAGGAAGCAGAAGTAAATGAGATAAAATCATGGATCACTGGTTTTACCCAGTTTACCTGGGAACTAACATCATTTTCTCAGGACAGTAAAGGATACACTTGAGAAATTGCAAGAAGCTTCTTATTTATGGATAGATAGCTCCACTGGGATGGTGGAATAAATTTATTTGTCCGTAAAGTAGCATGCATAAGTCTAATGATTATTGTTAGCTCTGTAGTCATTACACTATCCATATATTCTGCCACAAAGAAAAATTGAAATCTACCTCTAGCTATCCCAGGATGAGAAAATTTTGGGACAAAAGAAATTATCCTACCAAACTTTTTTTCCTTCTGTTTTGGCAATAGTCTGATATTTCATTGGTGACAACCACTGCTTTGTTTATTATTAATCTCGTCGTAAAAATTTATTATTTATGTTCATAAAGTATCTGATGGTTCTCCTAAGTAAATGCCATAATTGTGTTTCTTTACTGTTGAATGTGCCTAATAACTTTATTTACTTTCATTAGAGTCATACATCTCTTCTCTCTGGGCAGACAATTCTACAACACCCATATTGTGTTTTCCACATTTAAAGGTTACAGGTAATTTAGAAGACATTGCTTGGATGAAGATGGACGGACTGGGGATACAGAAGTACTTCACCATTCCATATTTTGGAGGGTGAGACAAATTGAACCATTTGTACCTGTATCTTATCCTTCTAAAATTCCGAATGTGCAGTCACATTTCATGCTATAATTTACATTCTTCTAATGTGGTAGTTTTTCCCACTTCTGCATTCATGCAGGTTTGGAAGTGATCATATTGATCGAGGGCATCTGGTGAAGATTGCTGCCACAAGAGCTGAACAGCTATTTCCTGGAGGATTTGACATGCGAGTGCATGTTGGTGATACAGTATGTGATATTATTTTTGATAATTTAGGGCAGATGTTGTAAAATTCATGTCTGCTATTTTTAGTTTTCTATTTTATTTAGACAAGAAAGGAACCCACGTGGTAAACATTTTTGACTTGTTTTTATTCTTTGTTTATGAGTTATCACTGTTCTATTTGCAAACTTTTGGTTGGGAAAGATAGAAGTTTCCTTCCCTTTATCAAACATTTATCTGATACTATAGATACAGTTCAATTATCACGTTACTCCTATTTGTGAGGAAAAAGCCGATAGTGATAGCAATCCATGTATAATGGAGAGTTGGGGGAAAACAATAATGAACAATAGATATGTAATGCAAAATGCCCCTAAGAAAAATTTCCTCTTGGAAGAGATTTTACTGCAGTACTGGGTCAGTTACCTCTTATTTCTCTTTCATTTTTACGTGAAATTTGATGCACCTGTCTAATATTTCTTTCAATCACTTAGAAACTCATTGGAAATGTCAAATATCAACATCTTTCTCTTTCATTTCATTATCTATTTGATTACTGGAAAATTATGTGACAATGATTTAATTTTGCTCCCTGCTACACTTATAAGTTAAAACGATAAAAGCAGTCTAAAAAGAAACTCATGACTTTCTAATTTGATTTTATCTGATCATAGTTTCTGTTATTTCCTTTAATTTGCAGCCAAATGATATTAGAGCTGCGGAGTTTGGAGGAGCTCTTGCAGTAGGGGTGTGTACTGGAATATTTAGGGAGGAAGAACTCAAGCAGGCAAGCTGTGGCAATGCAGTTATACTTCCAGATCTTACTGATTGCACAAGTTTCATGAAGTTGCTAGGCTTTGGAGACTAATGTATGTACTACTAATCTGTAGAGCAATGCTCATTTGTTATACCTGCATAAGAGAGGTTATGTCAGTATAAGTTATCTTTTAGTGGATGAAAAGAAGTACTAATACATAAATAATTTTTAAATTAATCTTCTTTGTATATATTTATGAGAAAAAATAACATAGATGGATCATAATCCTTACGTGGATATATACTTTGGAACTTATTATGGCCTTTGATATTTTTAAGCTTATTTTTGCTTAGGGCAGACTTAGGGGTGAAAACGGATTGGATAATACTCAATCCATATCCGGATCTATATTTTAAAAGATATATCTGGTAGAATCGTAACCATAGAATACGACCCTAATCGAAATGCATACGAGAAATGCGAAAGAACTCAACTACGGAACGAGGGCGACCCGTGGAAAGATCATGATGAGTTCACTTTTTCGTTTTTTTTTTAGAATGAGCTAGTCCGAATACAGATTCGGATACAGATATTGGACGGATAGTAAAATTTAAAACCATATCCTAACTAAACGGATACGGGTAATTTTTGGATAGAGGATCAGATTTTAAACGGATATTGATTGAATTTAAAAAAATTATAATATTTTATTTATATATAATTAACACAAACATATTAAGAGTTTTACAACAAATAAATTTTTTGTATGTCAAATATGTAAAATTAGAGAAATTAATCTCTATAAATAATATATAATGTATTATTAGTAACAATATTAATATTTATTATTTAAATAAGTAAATTAAAAACTGTAAATTATTTAAAAAAATATGCGGGTAAACGAATATCCGATATCTGTATCCGAATTCAAAAATATATCCAACCTATATTTGAATCTGTATCTGAATTTTTTTCAAAAACTTTATGTGTATCCGAATCGGATAGAAATTTTCTATCCTATTTCGATCCAAATTAGGTCGGATAACGAGTCGGATTAGAATTAATCGGACTCATTTTCACCCCTAGGCAGACTACATAAATAATATACTCGCACTACAAATTTTTCTCCACACTTGAAGAACCTGCATATCCTCACTAACACCTGCATTCATATCAACAAAAGAAGATCCCTACGCCACAAGATTCCTACATATTCTTATTAAGTAACATAATGCGGATTTAATAGACAGTGCAGACTTATTATCATGCAGTTCGAGCATATTTTCCTGCACTACATTCATATTCCTCTACATATTTATGCAGACATATTTTTCTATATGCTTTTGCGAACATATTTTCCTGCATATTTATGACGACATATTTCCTCCGTATAAGTGCTGGTATATTTCGTTTCATTCTTTTTCTACATGCTTATAACTGCACCCCATTATTCACAAAAAGATCTCCGCACCACAGGATCTGACAACTGTTTTGGTTCGATTTTATATTAAAAATTGTTTTACTCAGTTTCTGTAAATAGTCAATATACTGTGGACTTATATAGTTAGTGCATGTTTATTATGGTATTAGATGTCAACCATATTTCCCAGTCTATCAACCATATTTCCCAGTTTGTCAACTACAACATCGTTACTGCATATTTTTAACAAAATCAACACAGATCCTTTCACGCACCAACAAAAAAAAAAAAAAAAAAAAAAAAAAAAAAAAAAAAATATATATATATATATATATATATATATATATATATATATGCTTGCCTTTATAACAAAGATTCAAAGATTCAGTAGAATTTATTACGAACCAGCTTGATCTGATTCGAAATGGTTCTGAACTAGATTGAGGACGTGACTTTCGAAAGAAGTTGCGATGGATCTTTTTGAATTTTTGATATATTGTCGCCCTTGAAAAGAGCTTTCTAGTAGATGGTTGGATCTTAGGATATCGACCGAATAGTGATCGAAGGTCAGATAAACCCTAGCTTGATGGCTCTTTAATGACTAGATAGGTGCTAGGTTAATTTCTTTGTGTGAAAGAGGGAAAAGTTGTAGAAGAAGAAGATTAGGAGTCAGAGGAAGCCGATCAAGGACTTAGGCGAAGGAAGGAAGAAGGTGGGAGAGGGCACTAATGGCTAGAGCAAAAGAGAAGGAGATAAAGACACAGTGTCGTTTCAATTATCAGATCAACCCAATTAGGATTTTCTCTACATTTTTAGAGGCTCATCCTAGGGATCCATCACTAAGTTAAAAACCCTAACAAACAAACAATTTTTACCGCGGTGCGTTCGAATGTACCCGATCGCGTTCAAACATAGAATTACAGTTCTCTATCATTGCGAACGTGTGCAAGCGTTTGGACGATCGTGTTCGAACGGCCCGAGCATGTTTGAACACGCAAATTGCATTCTTTGTTTTTGTGAATGCGTGCAAGCGTTCGCATGGCCCGTTCGAACGCGGTCCTTGTGTTCAAATGCCCCCTCAGCAAGAATCTTTTTATTTCTTCAAACAAAAATCAATTAGACAAATAGACTCATTCCAAAGAACCCAATGTCTCGAGTGGAGCCAATACGGACTAAGTCGTATTACTCCACTACACTTCCGTTCATCTTGTCCTCAAGGTGTTGGCTCGGATAGCGATCCATTAAGTTAGATTTGGTCATCTAAGTCGCCTCGTCCACTGTGCGTCCTCGCCACTCCAAAATCTCAGTCACCCACTTATTCTAGACTCGAGTGCATTGTTTGGCTAGGATCCGAACTGGAATAGGAGTACTCGGTTCAGCTTCTAACTCGTCGGGATCAACCCTTATTGTATCGGATGGAACAGCTCCAATCGACTCGGTAAGGGGAACTCGAGTCTTAAGGCTTGAGACATGAAAAACTGAATGTATCCGCGCCTTCTTAGGTAAGTCTAGATGGTAAGCCACGGGTCCAATCCTCTCGGTCACCTAGTAAGGTCCATAAAATTTTGGAGCCAACTTTTGATTAGTAATGAGTCTAACCTAGCTTTGTCAATATGGTTAGAGCTTGATGTAGACCTAGTCCCCAATCGAGAAGCACCTCTCTTGGTGCCGTTGGTCATAGACTTGCTTCATTCGATTTTGGGCAGCTGATAGGTGCATCTTGAGTCTCCTCAACACCTCATCACGATCTCACAAAATCACATCCACCTTAATTTGGTCTGCTCGAGTTGATGGCAAGTATGTATGCAAGGTCGGAGGCGGCTGAGCAAAGACGGCCTTGAACGGGGTCATGTCAATGGCTGAGTGAAAGGCCGTGTTGTATGACCATTCTACCCATAGCAAATAAGATAGCTGTGGTCGCTCGCCGACAAAGCACCGCAAGTATTGCTCTAAGCATCGATTTAGTACCTCGGATTGGCTGTCCGTTTGAGGGTGATAGGCTAAACTCATACAAAAGATAGTCCCTTAGAAAGCAAAAAATTCATGCCAAAATTGACTTGCAAATATAGGAACATGATCTAAAATAATCGACTTTGGTATACCATGCATCTTGGCCACGTCGTGCATATAAACTTTCACGACCTTCCTTGTCATGTGGGGAAGCACTAAGGCTGAAAAATATGCATATTTGCTGAGGCGGTCTACCACCACCATGATCACGGAATGACCTCTGACATTGGGTAGACCGTCGATAAAATCCATGGCGGCATCCTCCTAAACCTTCATTGGAATCGAAAGCGGTTGTAGCAAGCTGGCAAGTTTTGCCGATTCCATCTTCGTTTTTTGACACACCTCGCAAGCCTTGACGTAGGCTTGTACATTCTTTTTCATTTCAACCCATGTGCAACTCTGGCTCAGCCGTTTATAGGTGTGCAACACCCCCTCATGTCCAGCCATAGGAGTGTCATGGAAGTGGCACAGTAACTCCAAGCACAAGTGACGGTCAGCTAGAACAATTAACTTGCCTTTGTCCACTAATAGTCCGTCCTTCACCACAACTCCTTGCATACAGCTGTGATTTGCAGCAAGGTCGTCCAACATCCTCATGGTGTCCAAATCCTTCTTGTAGGTCTCCTATAGCTCCTAGAAATCGTTGCCAATTCGACTGGATTTGAGCGTCTTGATAAGGCATCGGTGGTGCTATTTTCGGTCCCCTTCTTGTACACCAACTCATAGTCGTATCTAAGTAGCTTGGACACCCACTTTTGCTGGGCTAGTGTGTGTATGCGCTGCCCAAGGAAGTATGGCAAGATCCTTTGATCGGTGCGAATCGTGAAGCGTCGCCCGATGAGAGAAGACTTCTACTTGGTAATAGCATGGATGATGGCGAGCATCTCCCTCTCATAAGTGGATAGCAGCTGTTAACGCTTAGAAAGAGACTTGTTCATATAAGCCACGGGTTTGCCTTATTGCATCAAAATAGCCCCAACTTCGACTCTGAACGTGTCGCACTCAATGATGAACAATTTGGCGAAATATACTAAAGCAAGGATTAGAGTTGAGATCATTGCCTTCTTCAAGGCTTCAAATGTTTCCTTTGCTTTGTCTCCATGTGAATGCACCCTTCCACAGCAAGGTCGTAAGGGGAGTCGCAACCTTGCCATAGTTTACCACAAACTAACGATAGTAGCCAGTTAAGTCAAGGAAGCTGTGTAGCTCCTTAGTAGTCTTGGACAGCGACCATTCTACTATGCTTTGGATCTTCTTAGGGTCAACTTCTACGCTATCTTTAAATATAATGTGGCCCAGGTAGTCGACCCTTTGTTGCCCCCATGAACACTTGGAGTCCTTGGCCTTCAATTTGTGTTGCCGCAATAGGCCAAGTACCATCCAAAGATGTCGCAAGCGCTTCTCCCATATGCAGTTGTATACCAATATATCATCAAAAAATATCAGCACATATTGCCTCAAATGAGGCCTAAAGATATCATTCATTAAGCTCTAAAAGGTGGCGAGAGCATTGGTAAGACCAAAGGGCATAACAAGGAACTCGTAGTGCCTATCATAAGTTCTAAACGTCGTCTTGTGTACATCGGATGTTCTACTCTACTTTGATGGTACCCTGACCTCAAATCCAACTTTGAGAAGTAGCATGCACCTGCCAATTCATCTAGCAACTCTTCGATCACCAATATGAGATATCGGTCTTTGACGATGATGGAATTGAGAGCTCGATAATCCACACAAAACTGCCACAATCTATCCTTTCGCACGAGCAAGACCATTGAAGAGAGGCGCTTTGACTTGGTCTTATCACCCCGCTGGACAACATCTCTTAGATTATCTTTGTTATAGCCTCATTTTGGATAAAGGGATAACGGTATGGTCTCACATTTGCTAGACCTGCCCCAGGCATGATCTCGATGCGATGGTCTTGCGTACTAGGTGGAGGCAATCCATGTGGCTGCTAGAATATATTTTCAAATTCCTATAAAATAGCTTGTAAGTCAGCGGATAAGTGCGTTGGATCGTCCACATCCTTGGCCCCTTCGATGAGTTGCATGAGGAACCCATGACACTTGGATTTTAGCAACCCTTCTAGGGACTACAGTGCTCCCTTGGCTTCCTTGCTTGATGTGGCTAGTAGCTGGATCGGTTGGCCTTCATGACTGAGCTCCATCGCCATGGTGGTAAAGTTGAAGGTGATCGGTCCAAGATCTCGAAGCAATTGCACCCCAAGCATCAAGTCGGCTCCTAGTAGAGCCAATGGATATAGGTCAATTTGGAAGACATGACCCCTCCGTTCTCAATATGGTGCCATCACCGATAACCATAGCGAAGCCATTGGAAGGCTCCGATTCCAATCCTGAATATCTCACCATTCGAGAATCCATAAGATTGTGGGTACTTCCTGAATCAATAAGAATTAGGACTTTATTCTTCTTGATTGTACCTTCGACCCGAAAAGTTTTCAAAGTCGACTCACCGGCGAAAGAATGAAAGGAGAGCTCGGCTTAGACCTCAAGCGGGTTGTCCTCTTCGGTTTGGCCACGTTCCTCCTCTTGCCGCACCTTAAGATCTTCAATGAGATCATCCTCGATCATGTCCTCTATGAGCATGATGGTAGCAAGCTATTTGGGGCATTTATGGCCCGGTACAAAGTGCTCGTCACAATTTCTATCTCCGCTGGTGTGAGGCGTCAACCCTCATTTGTGGCTGTCCTCTAGGGTCAGGGGCTGTTCGTGGTGAAGGTGACCGATTGGGATTTCGCCGAACCCACCTCGAACGTGCCACACTCGAGACCGATGGTCTAGGGTTGGATCGTGAGTCGCTACTATTAATATGCTCAGGGATACGCCTTAGAAGATTTTGGTTCATGTCTCCCCAAAGACGGGGTGCGCTGGTGTGAGGCGTCAACCCTCATTTGTGGCTGTCCTCTAGGGTCAGG
The DNA here is from genome assembly GCF_048772165.1 of Typha angustifolia. Classification (NCBI taxonomy): domain Eukaryota; kingdom Viridiplantae; phylum Streptophyta; class Magnoliopsida; order Poales; family Typhaceae; genus Typha; species Typha angustifolia. The sequence continues at coordinate 6,196,151 of NC_133248.1, forward strand.
GGCTGTTCGTGGTGAAGGTGACCGATTGGGATTTCGCCGAACCCACCTCGAACGTGCCACACTCGAGACCGACCGTGAGTCGCTACTATTAATATGCTCAGGGATAGCCTTAGAAGATTTTGGTTCATGTCCACCAGAGTTTCCTTTATCTCTATCATTGCTTGTGCCATGAATGCCAGGGTTCGTGAGAGATCATAAAGGCCTTCCGTTCTTCCTCACAAACTCTGTGGGGATGGCGACCTTGATAGAGCCATGTGGTCCATCTCCAAGCCTTGGTTGCTTTTATTTTTTGCTGCCTTCGATCTTGTGGTAGCCATGACGGTCCGAGGAACGTTGGCTTCAATACCAGTTATTACGACCGGCTTGATCCGATCTAAAGCAGTTCTGGACTAGATTGGGGACGTGACTTTCGAAGGAAGCTGTGGATAATCTAATCAATGGATCTTCTTAAATTTTGGATATGTCGTCGCCCTTAAAAGAGTTTTCCAATGAATCCAAGATCACAAGGTTTGGATGGTTAGATCTTGAGATATCGACAATAGTAGCCGAAGGTCAGGTAAACCCTAGCTTGGTAGCCCTTCAATAGTTAGATAGATGCTAGGTTAATTTCGTGGTGTGAAGAGGGAGAAGTTGTAGAAGAAGGGGATTAGGAGTCAGAGGAAGCCGACCAAAGATTTGGGTGGAGGAAGAAAGGAGGTGGGAGAGGGCGCCAATGGCTAGAGCAAGAGAGAAGGAGATAAAGTTACAATGTTGTTTCAATTATCAGATCCACTCCAATTAAAGTTTCCTCTACATATTTATAGAGGCTCACCCTAGGGACACATCACTAAATTAAAAACCCTAACAAACCAATAATTTTTGCCATAGTGCATCCGAACGTGCCCGATCGCGTTTGAATGTGGAATTATAGTTCTCTATCGTTGTGAACATATGCAGGCATTCGAACGCACAAATCACGTTCTCTATTTTTGTGAACTCATGTAGACGTTCGAATGCCTCCGGCTAGAATCCTTTTATTTCTTCAAACAAAAATCAACTAGATAAATAGACTCATCCTAATATCGTGAGTGGAGCTAATATGGACTGAATTGTATCAGAATTTCACATCATTTCAAATTTTAGCAAATTTTGTTACCAGTAACCATAGTTATAATAATAGGATTGGACAAGACTGGACATTGACTCAGTTTGGAGTTGGATCATTGGATTATTGGTTCAACCGGTGATTCATCTAGTCAGATCACTAGTTTTTAAAAAATATTTAAATAATATATAAATAGATTTAAATAATTTTAAAAATAAGAAAATATCTATAATAGTAATATAATTGTATGCATACCCCTCGAAACATATATTTTATATAAATACATTCATAGTTATTTTCAAATTAAGTCATTTAATATGAAAAGATAAAAATACTATTAAGTATTAACAAAGAGAAATACTTGAAAATAAAACTATGGATATTTATATTACGAACTGGCTTGATCCGATCTGAAATAGTTTTGGACTCGATTAGGCTTATAACTTTCAAAGGAATCTGCGAACAATCTAACAATCGATCTTTTTGAATTTTGGATATGTTGTCGCTCTTGGAAAGAGCTTTCCAATGAATCTAAAATCGCAAGGTTTGGACTGTTAGATCTTAAGATATTGATCAAATAGTAGTTGAAGGTCAAATAAACCCTAGCTTGTTAGCCCTCCAATGCCTATATAAGTGCTAGGTTAATTCATTGGTGTGAAGGGGGAGAAGTTGTTGTAGAAGAGGAGATTAGAAGTTAGAGGAGGCCGATCAAAGACTTGAGCGGTGGAAGAAAAAAGGTGGGAGAGGGTGCCAATGGCTAGAGATAGTTAAGAAGAAGATAAAGGCATAATGTCGATTTCAATTATCAGATTAACTACAATTAGGGTTTTCTCTACATATTTTTAGAGGCTTAGCCTAAGAACCCATCAACTAAGTTAAAAAAATCCTAACAAACCAACAACTTTTTTCATGGTGTGCTTGATCGCGTTCGAACACGAAATTACAGTTCTTTGTCATCACGAACGTGTACAGGCGTTCGAATGATCGCATTCGAATGGCCCGATTATGTTCGAACGCACAATTTGCATTCTCTATTTTTGTAAACGCATGTAGGTGTTCGCATACCCATTTGAATGTGGTTCTTGCGTTCAAACGCCCCTCGGCAAAAATCTTTTTATTTCTTCTAACAAAAATACCTACATAAATAGGCTCATCCCAATGAACCGGCCGGATTACTACAGCCTCTACAGATATCGGGCCGTGTTTGGGAAGATATTTCTATAGATTTCATAGAGGGTCTTTCACTAGTACGTGGTTATTTTATTATTTTTATGGTGGTTGATAGGTTGAGCAAGTATGCGCACTTTTCTACATTGTCACATCCATTTTCAGCTAAGTCAGTGGCTAAAATTTTTGTTTGAGATGTTGCTCGATTGCATGGCATGCCACGCACGATTGTCTCAGATCGTGATCGTGTATTTATTAGTGACTTTTGGATGGAGTTTTTCAGATTTTAGAGGACTCGATTTACTTCAGTTTAGCCTACCATCCATAGACGAACGGCCAAACCGAGATGATTAGTCGAGGCATTGAGTAGTACTTGAGGTGTTTTGTTGGAGAGATATTGAGATGATGGTTGGAGTTCTTACCATGGGCGAAGTGGTCTTTTGCCTACCATAGCAGTATTGACATGACTCCATTCGAAGTAGTGTATGGGCGCACGACATTGACATTACACGCTTATGATCCAATAGCATCTATAGATATGATGGAGGTGGACTTAGCTTTGATGGATAGAGACGCCACATTGAGGAGGTTACGTGCCCATCTTAAACTTGCTCAAAACTTCATGAAGCAAGTTTATGATTGCAGTCATCAGGAGCAGGAGTTCGACATCGGCAGTTGGGTGTTCATGAGGGTGCAACCATATTGATAGGTGACCTTGCGTCCAATACGAAATCAGAAGTTAGCATATCGCTACTTCGGTCCGTTTCAGGTGTTAGAGCGTATCGATCCGATTGCGTGTCGTTTGGAGCTGCCTGAGGGGTCGAGAGTGTATCCTGTCTTCCATATTTTATTTTTGAGGGAGCGGATTAGAAATCATGAGATCGTTGGAATAGTTCTACCGGAGCCATTGGAGGAGATAGAGATTGTAAAGCTAATTCGTGTACTTGCTAGAAGTCGACAACATCATGGTACTATATTAGAGATGGAGATTCTAGTTGAGTGATTTGGCAAGCCATCTAATGAGGCGACATGGGAGTTGGAGACGAACATCTTAGAGCGTTTCCCCGACTTTGCACCTTAAGGACAAGGCGGGGGAAGCGTGGTGAGCTGATACACCTACTTAGAGTCTTTTCTTATTGCATTAGTTATTTGTTTTCATTAAAATAAATTTTTTGTAGGTCGAGTTCGAACGCGGTTAGGAGCGCGTTCGAATGCCTTTGCAAACGCCTACATCAAGTTTGTATAAATATCGAACGCGAAATGTGCATTCGAACGCAGTCGAGCGCGTTCGAACGTCTGTATCAGGTTCGCATTGACATAGAATGTCTTTTGTGCGTTCAAACACGATCGGCGGGAGTCCACTAAAATTAGGGTTGATAATTATTATTTTGGCTTGTTGGCTAGCCTTTATAAAGGAGTGGATGGTAGCCAAAATTATTATACTTATGAAATATTAGTTTCTTGCCTCTCTATCTTCTCTCTAGTCTCTCTACCATAATCTTCTTCCTCCCTCTTCACCAACCTACCACCTCTACCGTTGGCAAGGTTTCTCCTAACTTCTAATCTTCCTTGTCTGTCGAGTCCTCGCTCTTCCTTGGGATCTCGACCACTTCTTCCCATTCGTCTTTATCCCTTAAACAACATCAACCATCCACCCTCATCTCCATTATCATCCATAATCCTATCATCCACTCCACCTGTCACCACGACCATCATTCGCATTATATGATGTTTTTGTCTCAGTTTTAGTTCAAATTTGTGACGGGCGTAAATATGAAAAATGTAGATCATGGAGTTACGAATCGATCCCACTTAGTTGCGTAATTTTTTTATTACGAAAAAATATTTGATGAATATTTTTCCTCGGTTGCACGAACTACTTCCTACAATCAATCTAGATCTTGAAGGAATCGTTCCGTAGCCTATTAACCACTCTGCCCACGATAAAAACTCCAACCATCATCTAATCATCTCTCCCACAAAGCACTGCAAATAATGCTCAATGCCTTGATTGACCACCTCGGTTTAGCCGTCCGTCTGCAGATGGTAGGCCGAACTGAAGCTCAATTGAGTCCCCTACAATCTGAAAAACTTTATCTAAAAGTCGCTCACAAATACACGATCACGATCGGAGACAATCATGTGTGGCATGCCATGCAACCCAGCAATATCTCTCATAAAAATTTTAGCCACTGACTTGGTTGAGAATGGACGTGACAATGCTAAAAAGTACATATACTTGCTTAATCTGTCAACCACCACAAAAATAACAAAGTAGCCACATACCAGCGAAGACCTTCTATAAAATCCATAGAAATGTCTCCCCAAATACGATCTGGTATCGATAGAGATTGAAGTAATCCGGCTGATTTCAATGTGGTTGCCTTCACCCTTTGACAGACTTCGCAAGCATGGACAAAACTCCTCACATCTCGCCTCAGTCCTGACCATGTGCAGCTCTGTGATATCCTCCTATAAGTCTTTAAGATACCCTCATGACCAGCCTTCAAAGTTTGGTGGAAGTGATCCAACAATTTCTGTCGCAATCCGTCATTTGCGGGCGCCCAGATACACCCGCGGTCCAGCAGTAAACCGCCTCATCCAATACCTCCTATAATAACCTTATAACATCTGGGTCAGATGTCCATGCATACCTCAACTCATCAAGAAAAGAAAAAGTGGGAGAAGAAAACGCTACAAGCTTGACAGTATCAGGTTGGCGCGATAGTGTATCCGCCGATCTATTTTTCGTCCCCTTCTAATACTGAATTTCATAATCATACCCTAGTAATTTTATGACCCATCTTTGCTGTGTCGAAGTGTGAATTCGCTGTCTCATAAAGTATGGAAGACTCCTTTGATTGATTCAAATGATAAATCGCCTACCGATCAAATAAGGTCTCCACTTTGACACCGCATACAGGATTGCCAACTTCTCCCTCTCGTAGATTGATAATTCCTAGGATTTTTGTGATAAAGTCTTGCTGAGAATGGCTATGGGACGTCCTCCTTGCATTAGGTACAGCTCCTATGCCAACTCTCGACGCATTGCATTCCATAACGAACTCTATGGTGAAGTCCGGTAGAGCTAGAACGAGCGTCATTGTTATTGTTGTTTTTAATTTTTCAAAGGCTGTGGTGGCTTCCTCCATCTGTCTAAAAGAGTCATTCCTCAGTAAAGAAGTGAGAGGAGCAACGATCTTGCCATACCTGGCAATAAAGCGGCGATAATACCTAGTTAGCCCCAAGAGGCTGCGCAATCCTTGTGATGGAAGTAGGGATCAGCCAAGCTGTCATGCCTTCCACCTTTTGGTGATCCGCTGCCACTCCTTCCGTTGTTATGATGTGGCCTAAATACTCCACTTATGATATTCCCCATAGGCACTTGTACTTCTTAATATTCAGCTGGTTTTGCTTCAATAAATTCAACACATCCTCTAAATACCGCCAATGCTCCATTTTAGTCTTATTGTACACCAAAATGTCGTCAAAAAATACCAAAACATACCGTCGTAGTAGAGGCCCAAAAATATCATTCATGAGGCCTTGAAAAGTAGCTGGAGCATTGGTGAGACCAAAGGGAATCAACCGGAACTCGTAGTGCCCGTTCAGAATCCGAAATGCAGTTTTGTGCACATCCACCGGGTGAACTATAATTTGATGATACTCAGCCCTCAAGTCAAGTTTGCTGAATATGTTTGCCCCTGCAAGCTCCTCCAACAGCTTCTCTATGATCGGAATAGGATACCGGTCCTTGACAGTGATAGCGTTTAGTGCCCAGTAGTTGACACAAAAGCGCCACGACCCATCCTTCTTCTGCACCAATAATACGGGCGATGAGTAAGAACTATGACTTGGTTGTATGAGGCCTTGCTCCAACATCTCGGCCACTATTTTGGAGATAACTTTCTTCTGCACATGTGGATATCGATACAATCTCACGTTTGCCGGTGCAGCCCCGGGCACAATCTTTATATGATGGTCCGTTGTTCACCTCGACGGCAACTTCTTTGGCTTCTCAAATAGTCCAGCAAATTTATCCAATAAATTAGACAAATTAATTGTAGTACCTAGACTCATTTGAGGCTCATCTCCTACTGGTCCTAATTGAAAAAAATAGGCCCAATCACTCGCACAAGGCAGCCCCACCATCGGATGCATCGCTAGAATCAGCAGGGATCAAACGCCATTAAGTCACACCTCTTTGTTACCTTGCTTAAATTTCATCCACATACTCTGGAAATCAAACGTGATGGATCTCAAGCTCTGCAACCACTGAGTGTCAAGGACAATGTTCGCTTTTCGTAGCGCCAACGGATACAAGTCCATAATGATGTTGTGTCCTTGCACCATATACTGACTCGACGACACAAGCTCTCCGCCTAAAGCTTCACGCTGTCTCCAATAGCAACCTCAAACCCTGCGGTCGGTTCAGCGTCCAAGCCCATCTTCCTCACTAACCTCTCGTCTAGAAAGTTGTTTGTACTCCCAGAATCGATAAGGATGTACACACAATGCTTTCTAATGAGTTCGTCCACCCGCAATATCCTTAGCGCGGAAGTACCTGAATATGCATGTATCGATATCTCCGCTTGGATATCTTTCTCCACGCCCTCCTCCACATCCTCCTCATGGACCTCCTCTGTATACTGTCTCACTAACAACCTCATCGTCCCCCTTGAGACCGTCGATGAGCATCACACTCCCAATCGGCTTGGAACACTGATGATAAGGGGTGAAACGTTCATTGCATCGAAAGCAAAGCCCTTTCGCTCTTCGCTCCTCCACTGAGCAGGTGTGGGAGTTCAAACGGGGGATCTTGTGCCTCCTCTAACATCGAAAGAGGGTCTCAAGGGTGGTCATTCCCCAGTACTAGCAGCCGCTACCTTAGGACCTGCAGAATTTTCAACTAGCGTTCTCGGCGCAAACTACCCATCTCGGTTGCCCCAACTTGCCTTCGCTGCCATTTTAAGAGCCTCGCATTTTTGTTCCATCTTCACGGCTTTCTCAAAAGCCTCCTGAAGAGTGGTAAGACAAAGAGCATGAACATCCACCTGAATCTCCTCCTACAGCCCTGAAATAAATGTGCTCATCAATGTCGGTTCGAGCCAAGGTGGCTCGCAACGACTACTAATTATTTCAAATTCTGCTTGGTACTCTAACACGGTTGTCCTCTAAATCATCTTGCTTAATGTGGCAGCAAAATCTTCATACGTCGCTATCGCAACTCTGCGTGTAATCCTCCTACAAAATTCTACCCAACATGTAAATTCTCCGCCTCGAATGGCCGATCGATACTAATGCAATGCTGTTCCTTGGAGGTGAAAGCTTGCCATTATTACCTTTGCGTCCTCCACTGTCCCTTAACAATCAAAATACTACTCTACTTAAAACACCCAATCTGTCATATCATTGCCTTGAAATTTTGGAAAGTCCAAGCATATGATTCTCCCCCTTGGGTTAGGTCTGAACCGTTGTGCTTGTTGCTCTCCTTCTATGGATCCTTAAGCACGCCCATCACCATCTCCAAAGGGATCGACATCATTATCAAGGTGCCAATCTTCTTCATCGATGAAGCACACCGGTGCCGCACGCCTCCGGGTTCCACCACTGCCAACCTCGGGTTGTGTATCGGAGGTGGGGGATGATATATAAGAATAGGTAAAAGATGCTCATTGACATTAATGTGTCGTACCTAGATCTGTGGGGCATCAGTTCGGTGTAGTTCCACCGCTGGTCCTTCTTGAGGCACCGATCTTCGTCGAGGAGATGATAAAGTTGATCGGTTCATGACATATTCCTTCAAGGCATTATGATCATTCTGCATTGCGTCCACCCTATGCAGCAATATTTGAAACATGCCCCTAAGTTTATCCACCAAGCCCATGTTTACACACATGGACGTTGGTTGACTCGGTCCTATCGTAGCCGCCCCAAGGGAATCAACCTCTCGGTTAGGGTTTTCGTGGGTTCAGTCTTCCCTTGTCGGTGTGCTCTCCATTAATCTCCTTGATGATGACATCTTTCTTGTCTCCACCATTAATGGAGGTCCGAGGTTCGTCGGGCTCTAATACCAATGATAAGGACGGAACGTCCTCTTCAATAATTGGATCAGTTGTAGGCAGCAGTCCGCACAATCGAGGGAAAATATTCACTAAATATTCTTCCGTAGTCAGAAAATTATGAAACTAAGGGTGGTCGATTCGTAACATCCTGATCAATATTTTTGGTATTTATGCCCTTCGCATATTTAGACTACAACTGGGACAAAAATACACTAGAGTGGGGGGGATGGTGGTGGTGATGGGTGGAGAGGATCATAGGGTTATGGATGATAATGGATATGAGAGTGGATGGTTAATGTAGTTTAAGGAATAGAGATGAAGTGGGAGAAGTGGACGAGATCCCAAGGAGGAGGGAGGACTCGATAAACAAGGGAGATTAGAAGATAGATAAGACTTTGCCAATGGTAGAGGTATCTGGTTGGTGAAAAAAGCGGAGAGAGATTAGGGTAGAGAGACTAGAGAGATGATAGCGGAAGATAGAAACCAATATTCATTCATCATAATGATTTTGGCTGCCATCCACACCTTTATAGAGGCTAACCAATAAGCTAAAATAATAATTATTAACCCTAATTCTAGTGGACTCTCGCCGATCGCATTCGAACGGGGTCGACTGTGTTCGAACGCACAAAAGACGTTCTTTGTGGATGCAAACTAATGCAGGCATTTGCGTTATCTATTTTATGAACTGTTGTAGGCGTTCGCAAAGGCATTCAAACGCACCCCCTTCCGCGTTCGAACGTGACCTACAGAAATATACAATTAATGTAATAAGAAAAGACTTTAACAAGGTGTATCAATGTGAGACCATAGGTGCCCTCGAGTGCAAGGGTGGTAAGTCGGTGCGGCACCCATGCGGTTCGTCACGCTGTTGCCATGGTGCCTCCAAGATTGGTTCTCGTCGGTTCCCATCTCTTGGTAAGGGACAATCTTCTTGTCTGCGTTAATGCTCAGGGGTATGCCTCGGAGGATAATGGTTCCTATCAGCAAGAGTTGCCTTGATCTCCAACAACGTTTGCACCATGAGTGTCATGGTTTGCACGAGATCGGGAGGGCTCTCTATTCGTCCTCGTGAGCTCTATGGGGATGGAGATCTTGATAAAGCCATGTGGTCCATCTCCAAGCCTTGATCGCCAATTTGTTTTGCCGCCTTCAATCTAGTGGTGGCCATTACAATCCAAGGAACGTTGGCTCTAATACTAGTTGTTACGAACCGACTTGATTCGATTCGAAATAGTTTTAAACTCGATTATGCTCATAACTTAACTTTCAAAAGAATCTGCGAACAATCTAATCGATCGATCTTCCTAAATTTTGGATATGTTGTTTCTGTTGAAAAGACATTTTTAACAAATTAAAAACTGCTGGGTTTGGATAGGTAGATCTTGAGATATCAATCAATCAGTGGTCGAAGGTTAAATAAACCCTAGCTTGTTAGCCCTCCAATGGCTAGATAAGTGCTAGGTTAATTCCTTGGTGTGAAGGGGGAGAAGTTATTGTAAAAGAGGGGGATTAGAAATTAGAAGAAGCCAACCAAAGATTTGGGCGATGGAAAGAAGGAGGTGGGAGAGGGCACCAATAGCTAGAGACAAGTGAGAAGAAGATAAAGGCACAATGCTGGTTTCAATTGTCATATTAACTCCAATTAGAGTTTCCTCCACATATTTATAGAGGCTCACCCTAGGGACCCATCAACTAAGTTAAAAAATCGTAACAAACCAACAACTTTTGCCATGGTGCGTTCGAATACGCTTGATCGCATTCGAACGTAGAATTACAATTCTTTGTCATTGCGAGCATATGCAGGCATTCGAACATCGCATTCAAATGGCTCGATTTTGTTTGAATGCATAATTTGCGTTCTCTATTTTTGTGAATGTGTGCAAGTGTTCGCATTCTCGTTTGAACACGATCCCTGCATTCGAATGCCTCTCGGCAAAAATCATTTTTTTTCTAACAAAAATCAATTAAATAAATAGGCTTATCCCAATGAACCCAATGTCACGAGTGGAGCCAATATGGACCGAGTCGTATCAATTTATCTTATACATTTAAAGTATTCAAATTTTAATGATAATTTGTTCCAAGTGGTATTCATGCAAAAAATAAGGATTTTAAAATATATACGTGCAAATTTTTTATATTTTGAGAGAAATACATGTAAATATGAACTTTAGATAAACATACAAGCAAAATAAGGGATTTTTAAGGGTATATCTGTAAAAAAAACCTAATTTCAAAACAACAAATATGTTAGTCTAAACAATTTTAAAATTTTAGGACTAAAATATAATTACGATATAAAATTGAATAATTAAATATTAAGAATAATTATATAATTTTGTAAAAGTAGTTGACCGACTAGTTTGCCAAAAACTAATTAGGTTGCACAAATCACTGGTTTGACAGTTGAGTTAGTCAATTTTTATGAATCGATTATTTATCGAGTGTGATAACAAGTTTGATGGTCTGATTCACTGATTCACTGATTTGACTATTCGGTTCGGTCCGATTAATATGCCAATAACAACTTTCACCGAATTAGTTTATTACAGCTAACTTTGCCATTATTCGAAGTGTCACAAATTTTTCTTTGAAACAAGTACCATATTGAGAGAAGTAGGGGTGTCAAAATAAACAAGGGGCTCCACGTTGGCTTAAGTTGAGTGGTGCCTAAAACTTATTTTGAGGCTAGATTTGAATTTCAGACTGAGCTTTGAGCCAAAGATCTCGCTTACACACTAGATTTGGTGATGTAAACCGCGTTCAGTTCCACTAAATTCTATATCCATCGTCCATTTAAATATTTAAAGTAAATCGAACAGTAGATCTCAGTCGCATAGAACTAATTATTGGAATTATAATTACGGAGAGTAGCAGTAATAGAGTAGGTATGGATTGAGTGGCGGTAGTAGATTAGCTATGGCCTAGTGAGCTAGGGAGCTCTCTCTACAAAAGAGATCTCTCTCTTACTGAGTAGTGGGTCGCAGAGGACATTTGTGACATAATATCCATTGAGCTCATCGGCCGAAGGAGATATGTGCATGCATAGAAAATCGTGCAGATATTTATGGTGGAAGAGGAGATTTGTACATGCAATAGAAAATCGTGCAGATATTTATGGTGATCTACCCTTGGAATAAAATCTAGCTGCTCCAGATCTCAAATTTATCACGAGACTTGAAAACAGACTAAGGGTGTTCTCTGTCGTCTTCTCCGCCTCCTTTTCTTTTGCATCTTTCTCCAATTAGGCTCGACCTCAGGCTCCGGTTCAAGCTCTACTCGATTTGAAATGAGTTAAACCTAAGTATTAAATTAGATTTGAAATTAATTTTAAGCTGAGCCTGAGCTGACTAGCTCAAGCGCGGCTCATTTACACCCCCTTAAGAGAACCAATAAGAACACAAATGAGCAACTGAAAGCAGAAATGGCAGATGGGTCGAGGAAAAGTGATTGGGTGTTCACAGCTAGTTTGTTGCTCCGAATTATTACTTATCAACTCTTTCAAATCAAGTAAAGTACCTTTGGATTTCAAGGCTATCGATATTGCTTGCGCCTTGAGGTTCCATGATATATGTCATTTTAGTTGGATACGAGGCATAATGCTGTTTAAACTCATCTAAGTTGTAATAATGCCTCAATTCCGAAGATTGACAATGGAGACCATACAATTATTATTGAGATTGTTGCGGTACAACTTAATTTAGTTCTTCCAGTTGAGATTGCCCTCTGGAGTTTAATTCTCTCTCCATTGCTCAGGCTTGTGCTTATCAAGTCCATCCTAACCTCTATCCCCAACTTGTGGCTTAGAGTGGATTCTATGTTGGCGGTAACAATATGATTCCAAAGAGTTACAAAAAATCCGATCAAAATAAATTAAATAAACTTACAAATTACAGAATATAAAATTCTAAATAATCGAGTCTAGTGTTGGACACTATCTCCTTAAGACCAATTCATCCTCCAACGATTGCTTCTGGAACAGTGGACGTCGGTCTCCCAGAATACGACTACCTTATACTGGAAAGGAAGCAGCTTTCTAATGCCTTGATTGAACCTGAACCGTGTTGTACTCTCTCTTAAATGCAGACTCAAACTTAGAGACTCGACTCTAGAAGGAAAGTAATGAACCAAATTTCTATATAAATTATGACTGGCAACCTATTTATAGAATTAAACAGGCTCGACGAAAAGATGCAAAAGGTCACCGAATAGTTACACTATGAAGGGACTGACTGATTAACTGTTTATCGAAGGGACACACCACTTCGACCCCGAATCAAACTAGATTTGAACTCGTATCAGGCAAAAAATTAAAAAAATTAAAATTGGATTTGACCCGTGCGTGCGAACCGAGCCGAACGGCGCGCGCGTGTGTGAATTAAGTTGCATAATAACCTATACCCACAAAATAGGTACCCCTTTTGGGGCCCGAAGCCCATAAGAAATTTATTACTTATATATCATACTAACATTTCTCAAATATCCAATATAGTACTAAACTTAATTTTCTTTATTTTTCATTATCATAATACCCATTTTAGAGCCAATTTTCATTCATTTCTTTTCATAGATTTGACTAAGTGAATATTTGACAATAAAATACACTTTGAGCTAAATTAATTCTACCATTAAACCATCATTAATAATGTGTGGGCCTCACTTAAAACTTAGCTCAAAGCTAATAAAATATTCATGTCAAATACATGAAATTACCAACATTCTAGACTATACCCTCTTGATGTTGTTACCAAAATTGTTCCCAAAGTACCTCTAGAATAAGGGCACAATAGGAAAGGGATGCATCACCTCAACTGGGAAGTGTGTTTGACAAGCAGATAATGCTCCCGTTGAAATTGGAGATTCTTTGGGTAGTCCAAAGTCTCCTGGGTTTGCAAGGAGGGCTCTGCAAAGGTTGCTACTCTAGTTTAATTTATTCAAAGAAGAAAACTTTGCCTCTAATGTTTAGCTAATGTAATTTTGACATCAATTTTGAGCAACCAGTGAGGCAATAAACAGTACAATTCCAAGCCGTAGGAGCATAAATCCATAGTAATTTTTCTACTCGCTGCTTCAGCCCTAGCTTTGCTACGATTCCATTGACAACCTCATCCCCTCTTCAAGAGTGTTTTTCTTGTCGTTTTCCAATGTATTCCTCCCATCCCCTTTCCTAGCAAGAAGGCAGAGACCCTTTCCCTTTTCCTTCTCTTTTTGCACTCCCCTTTTCTTCTTTTCCCGTTTAAGAGCAACTCTAATCGGACTCTAAAATTTAAATTTGGAGCTCGGTACTCCCTCCAATCCAGCTCCATTATTATTTGGAGCTGGCAATAGTGGGGCTCCAAATTTGGAGCCCCACCAAAAAAAATAGAGCCCGGCTCCATTTTACTTTAATGTTTTTAAAATTCTAAATTTGCCCAGTAAGTACTGTAATCAACAATTTTAATTTTCTCTGTATTCTTTATTAAATAATATAGTTAATTAAACTGAGTATATAATTAGTTTTACTAATCAGTTTTTAATAAAAATAGTACCGTTGGAAATGTCTCATCGAGAACTTTAAAATGAGTCTAATATTTTATTTATTTAACAAATAGATATTTTTATTATTATTTAAAATTAATGTGTCCTAAATATAATTATTCAAAAAAAATATTTTAATGTAAATATTAAATATTAAAATACATCAGATATGAAATACATCAAACATAAAATACATCAAACATGAAATACATCAAATAAAAATTACATTAAAAATTATATTCTTTCATTCTCGTGCCTCTGTCATAAATATTCAATTAATGTATTTCGAAGCTCAAAATGAGCCTCTCTATCTTGGATCTTCCTATGTCGAGTAAGGGATCGTTGTTCAATCAGTACCATAAGTATTCATTTGCGAGATGCCATTACCTTCTTTAATATTTATTTATTATGTGTAGAATGAACTCATAACTAATATTTTATTCTCCGACTTCGGTTGAAAGCATATAAGTTGGCAATGAATACTAAGGTGTATGATATTATTTACAATTACAAAGGATAGAACAAGAATTGGAGAGCTTTTTTTTATGATTTTTGTTTATATGCAAACTACCTTCATTTTAATTTCTATATAGCCTACAAATATACTATGATTTCAACGTAAGGATGATTCATGGACAATTATAAGTTCAGTTAAATACATTTTACCCGCCTATATTTTAAAAAGTCTCAAAATAGTCTTCCAATACTTACGACTAAGTGAGACCATTAACTTTTTCATCCAAATTAACGGAGCTCGCCCTGAATTCTCTCCATTTTTAATTTTTATAGACAAAAATATCTCTCCTTATATATAAGTATTTCTTTCTATTCCAAAAATATCATATATTTTTTTCTCTTACTTTATAGATTGTGGCAAATATATAGTAAATTTAAATATTTAAAAATTTAAACATAGTCTTTTATGAAGTTTAATAGTTATATCATATCCAGGAAGAAAATAAATATTTAAAAAAAACTCATCTATTTTGACTAATAAACACGAGGGGGCATTTCAGTCATTTGGGAGCGCTCTATTAACTTTGACAAAAAAACTAGAGTTTTTGACCAAAATATTAATATAATATAAAATATTTACCGAGCTAGATCACTATTTAAACTATTTTCCAAACGAGTACTAAAGTAAAATCTCCGCCTCAAACAATGATTTTTAGTTGCTTCCAATACACTAGAAAAGTATTAGACAAATGTTATCTTAGATAACGATTTTTTTTCACGATTATTTCTATATAAACACTTTATATATAGTAAATAGGACAGCGATTTCACTACAGTACTAATTTAGGAAAGAGTTTCAACAATATTATATTTTGAAGAATATTATTACTATAGTAATATTTTGGTTAAAAACTTGAAACACTATCGATTTCACTTTCATTGTAAGTGCAAGACTGGTTTGAGATTTATTGAAATACAAAGTAAATTAATTTTGGACATAAGTACAGGAGGTAAAATATATTTAACGCTTATAACTTATATGCTCAAACTTTTGTGATTAATCATGCAATAAATTTCTGTTTCTATCATTATTGATTAATTATATTAGTAACTATAATTATTTGTATATATATATATATCGAAGTGTTTATTCCGCAACATTTAGAAGTACTAGAAACTTTGTGGGTGATCATAACAGAATTTTTTTCTATAGTCCAATTTGTATATAATAACTTTATTAATAAGTATATAGGTATGAGTTATTTGAAGTTATCCATAGTTTTAAAGTTCATAAACCTTTAAATCTTCTCCCTATCTCACGTTATTTCCTATCTCACGTTATTTTATAGTCACAATCTGTAGAAACAAGTGCATATCATATTTATTAGATCAACAAATTAGCAATGAATTAAAACTAGTAATCTTCAGAATAAACTACAGATGTATTTGCAAATAAGTGATAAGAAATTTCATGCTAGGAAATATGTCATGGTTCACGTCAAACCCGAGTGGTTTCCATCTAGAGTTTTCAAATATTGAAATGTATAGGATGTTATGTTATCGATATCTCTTCTTATTATGATATTAGTTCTTCTTTTAATATTATTAATTTAGTTGATTATAAACCTTCTATAACTGTCTCAGATGATTCTAATGATGTATCTGTTTACTAACCTTCTAGATATGTCTACTTTAAACCTCAGGACTTTTCCTTTATCATCTACACAAAAAGAAAATATAAATACTGATTATGACATTAGTTCCACTTTTAATATTATTGATTTAGTTTATTATAAACCTCGTAGGACCATCTTAAATGATTTTAATGATATATCTGTTTTCCAACCTTCTAGATATGTCTACTTTTAACCTCAAAACTTTTCCCTTATCATCTACACAAAAAGAAAATATAGGGTTTAATGTTATAGGTAATTTAATTTTTTCTGTTATGGATATTTTAATATATTTGTTATTTAGGGTTTGCCCATATCCGGATCCGTATTTTTAGTTCAGATACGGATATTTGATGGATAGCAAAATTTAAAACCATATCCTAACTAAACGGATACGAATAATTTTCAGATAAAGGATCGGATCTTAAACGGATATTGATTAAATTTAAAATAATTATAATATTTTATTTAAATATAATTAACACAAAATTATTAAGAGTTTTACAACAAATAATTTTTTTATGTCAAATATATAAAATTAGAGAAATTAATCTCTATAAATAATATATAATATATTATTAGTAATAATATTAATACTTACTATTTAAATAAGCAAACTAAAAATTGAAAATTATTTAAAAAAATGCAGGTAAATGCCTATTTGCACTTAATAAATATATCATCTATTGGTGAATTTCAATCTCTTTTTATATTACGTCCCCCACCATCGCACCAATGCATCTGTGCATTAACCATCTGGTAGAAACCCTTTCCCCCTCTCTGGCTTCCCGTTTAGTATAATGTATACTAGTCCTTTAAGTAGGTATAATGCACATAAAACCTCTAGTTAAACATGGCAAAAATGATTGGCTATTCCAAGTGCCTAAGACCAAAAAGAGCAAGCCATAAGCTTCACCCATCGCACAAATTTTACTGTGAACTTTGCTGCAGAAGAGAAGAAACTACTCTAAGCAACAAAACCACAAATAATACGAAGAAAAACTCATTGATAAGGATAAAGCATAAAAAAAACAGGATTCTGGAGGCACTACATGCACTCCAACTTATTAAAAACATCTTCCAGATGAGCAAAGAAGAAAACTTTCAAAAACTCGTACGTCCTCATCCTCCTAAAGGTCATGGAAACAAGAAGCTAATCAGAGTAGTAGCAAACCGGGGAAATCAATACTTGTAATCCTTAACGTGGAGGCTCTCAGAGACACCTTCACCGCCTGCAGCATCTCCCTTGTATGTTCCAAGGGTTGCCTCTGAGTTCGCCTTGCACCTTACAAGGAAAGCCGTTCTCGCCTTCTCAACATTCTCCACCTTACCAGCCCATGCCTTGAGTGTGCTCTGCTGCAGGGCACGGCCGAAGGAGAAGGACAATGACCATGGCTTCTTACCTGTGAGCTTGTTCATGGCATTCAGGTTCAACGTCGCTTGCTCCTCACTTTGGCCACCAGATAGGAAGACGATTGCAGGCACTGCAGCAGGGACAGTCCTCTGAAGAGCCCGCACAGTGTACTCAGCTATCACCTCAGGTGTCACCTTTGCAGAGTCTGACCCTGGAGTGACCATGTTTGGCTTAAGCAGAGTACCCTCCAGAAGAACATGGTGGTCATTGAGTGCCTTGTAGCACGCAGCAAGAACACGCTCCGTCACATCAGCACAACGGGCAATGTCGTGTGGTCCATCAACTAGGATTTCTGGTTCTACAATAGGAACCAGGCCATTCTCCTGGCAGATAATAGCATAGCGAGCCAATCCATCAGCATTTACATCAATTGCAAGCTGGGATGGCTCGGTTGGGCCTATCTTAAGGACGGCACGCCACTTAGCAAATCGGGCACCCGCTTCGTAGTACTTCTTGCAGCGTTTCCCAAGATCATCATGGCCCTGAGTTGTGGTCTCTCCGTTGGTGCCTGCAAGTTCAACGGTGCCCTTGTCCACTTTAATGCCAGGAAGGACTCCGCCCTCATTAAGAACTTCGACAAAAGGCTTTCCATCAGCAGTCTTCTGGTAAAGAGTCTCCTCGAAGAGGATTACACCGCTGAGGTATTGGAGAGCACCAGGAGTGCAAAAGAGGAGCTCACGGAGTGCACGGCGGTTCTCCTCAACATTCTCAACATTGATACTGGAAAGGCGCTTGCCAATAGTGCCAGTGGACTCATCAGCAGCAAGAATTCCCTTCCCAGGGGTACCAATGTAAGCAGCATTTTTTATGAGCTCATCTGAAAAGAGGAGCTAAATCAGAATTTTATCCCTATAGCAGAAAGGAATCCAAATTGCAGATACAACAGTATTATTGCTGGATTCAAGGTTTAAAGTTAATGTTTGCTTCGAGTAAAAATTTATTCTTTACTTATTACAGTTGAATCCAGCTCACACAACGCACTAGAAAATCTAATTAAATTCAACAATGGATGAAATATAAGAATGTAGATCTTCAAAAGAAAACAAAAACTTTTAAGTTATTAAAGAATTCATATGCTAAGAAATAAATCAAACAAAGTATGCAGATTCAACACAGTTAACAGTGGCTACACAAATCTCACATAAAAGACCATTTCTTTTCCATCAGGCAATATGCACGGTATATTCCAATTGCAGAAAAGAAACATCAAGATATCATGATTTAATTATCAGATCAAAAGAAGACATCTGAAAACAAAAGATCACAACAATCTGCCAAAAAAAAATTATAACTTAAGCTCAAGGATATACTAATATTTCATCCAACTGGACAAAAGATGAATAGCTTTCCGAACAAAAAAAAACTAATATAAATTAATCGAAATAAATAGAATCTAAGTGGGCAGAGAGAGAGAGAGAGAGATTGAATCAACTAGAACAATTACTACTCAATGATATAGATTGTTTACGAAATAACACAATACAGGTGAATATAGAAAAGCGACTACATAAAATCATCAGATAAAAGAAGAAATTAAGAAAATAGAAACCTCAGAAATCCTAGTTTGAGCAGAAAAAGAATTAGAAACAGAACAGGGATGAGATAGATAAAAAAACAAAAACATGAGAAATTAAGAGAACAAGAGATTGGAATGACCTAACAATATATACTTTTACAGAGGAAGCAAACAAATGGAATGAACATACAAGATGGAAACATTTTGTCAAACATGAATTCTGAAGGTAAATGGGAGATAACTCACAAATGCCTGACAATAACCAGGATATTTGGAATCAAGGACAGAAAAAATGAAAACAAGGGACAAAGATAATATGCATATGGTATCCAGACTCAAGTATACAAAATATACGATATCATAAGAGGTACATGTTAGAACAAGTTATGTTGCAATAGCAACCAATAAATATGGGAACATGCAACTGCAATTTCTAAAAGAAATTGGAAATAAAATCTCTACTCCCACTTTTATCCTCATAGTGGAAATGCAAGGCACAGTGACAAGAAGGTTGGCTGATTACTACTTCAAATTATGCAACTATATAGGCTAATTTAAGTTAGATATACAAATATAGAATAATACTGAACTATTCACAAAGGAAAGACTTCTTTTTGCCACATTTACGAAAACACTTAACCATTCTTGTTGCAGAAAAGATGGAACCGAAGAAACACAGGTATAATTATGTGTGAGAACTAGACTAGTAAGATGTGTAATCAAACTGTAATAGGCTAAGAAAGGGATGAACAAATTATCTTCATATTTCATATCAGTTTCATGCATTGCAGAGATGCAATATAAACATACACAGATGTATGCAAAGTTCATCTAAACCACACATAATTGAGAGAAAAGATAATAGAAATTTTCAATCTTTTAGACCCAGAGAAAGTCCATAATTATGGTACAGAGAAAACAACCGACTGAGACATGAGAAAAGAACAGTTGAAGTCAATAGATCCCCAATCGATAATTCAAGGAAAACTATTATACCTTAAACCCTATCTAAAATATAAAGAGATGAATGGCCATATAGATCCCATAGCAAATAACTAAATTTTTAACGGATCTCTATTAAAAGCAAAGGCAGTAAGAGTATTGCATCTATAGATGACCACTTGATCATATCCAAGAAAAACACGAAGATCAACAAATAAAAGATGACTCCTTTACGGGTAATCACAGATCCAAAACTCGAGAATTAAAACCCCAAAGGGAGAGATGAGAAAGAAGAAACCCAGATCTAGTCTTAGAACCAGTCTTAAAATGCAAGATACAAAAATAGACGCACAAATTTTAACAAATCCATCCGTAAAGATAGATCAGTTAATCTCTTGCGCATAATCTCACTGGAGATCAAATCTCAATAAACAGAAGGCAATCAAAAGGACCAGATAAGCAAGAAAAAAACCCAGATCTACACTTTCAGAGTCAAAACTTCATAATCCAAAACGCAGAAAAAGAAAATTCCTCATCAAATCCAACAACATTACAGCCATAAATGCACCACTTAATCTTACACAAACAAATAACAACAGGTAGAGGAGAATCCTTTATGCACAAACTCATCACAGATCCATAAACCAACAAGCAAAACTCCCGGAGAACAGACCCAGATCTACTCTCTGAACCAACCTTCGAAATCCAAAAGCCAAAACTCTTCAAATACACAAGAAATGCAAGGATCTACAGGTTATACCATGGTACTTTCCGCAGTAGGCAGACATCTTTGGCTAGAAAAGTTGTAGAAAAAAGGCGAGAGGAAGCGAGAAGAAGCGAGAAGAAGCGAGAGAAACGAGAGAAGGCTTCGGCGAATCGGAGAGGGTATGGTTAGGGTCATCTTATAGCTGGGAAGAGTAGGCCAACAGGGAGGAGGATCCGATCCTCTGCAAAAGCAGATGTACGAAATAATAAAAACAATACGTGGCAAGACCCAAATTGCTGCTTGCGATATGAAATCAATTCAAATACTGCCAAGTGTGTGAATGTCAAATTTCTACATCCGGGATATAGCGAATCGGATCTATTAAAAGGAGCGTAGTTTATTAAAAAATAAAAAGGAGCGTAGTCGTGCTTGGCTTCTCAGGATGGAGGGACCGAAATGGAAGTCGAAGGTGGACGGTCTCGCGGTTTTCTTCCCCAAGAAATAGTGGTTTTGAAGGCTTTCGGCCGGAAGAAGGATGGATTTGGTAGGTCAAACGCAGTATTTGAAACTTGCGGGTGGTTTTGTTTTTTAAGAAGTGCGGGATGAGGCCCAATTAAGATTTCTTTTCTTTTTTTTTTAAATGTCTATAGATAGAAGATTTATTAAGCTTCAAATAGTTATAGATAGAAAATTGTTTAAGCTTTAAATAGTGATCACAAATAAAGAAGGAGAGATAGGATAAAATGCTCTAACAAGCCCCACTTTAACTTGAAAAATAGACCGACCAACAATTAATTCACGATATCAATGTGTTACGATCCGGCTTAATGAAGTTGCGAATGAAACTCGAGATCAGTCCCAGTTCCAATCTAGGACGGGATTTTCGAGAAGAAATGCTGATGATCTAGCCGTTCAATAAATCTGAGACTTTGATAGATTGTTTCTCTTAAAGTAAGGGATCAAACGCAACTAAAATCACGTCGATCGGAGTTATATATTAGAAATTATAGAGGAAATACTGACCGTTAGTTAAATGGTGGCGAAATGGATGTGATTAATAGAAGATAGAATAATGGTTAGGTATTAGGGGTGACAATGGTAGCAATAGTAGGACAGAGCATTAAGCTAGATGAAGAGGGGTAGACGGTGAACCGATCCTTAAGAAGCAAGTGGTACAGTCAGATTGAATAAGGAAGGAGATGACATCCAATGATGTATGCCATTGGAAGAAAGAGATAGAGGTATAAGAGGGTAAAACTTCAATAATTTATCAATAGTTCAATCAGGTTGCCTTTCACATATTTAGAGGCTAACTTAATAAGCAAAACAATTAAAAGATAACCTTAGAACAATACAGTTTGCCAATCGCATTCAAACGTGCTAAATACATTCGAACAATGCATTCGAATGCGGGTTGAACATGCTAAATACGTTCACTATATTTGTGAATGTATGCAAGCGGTCGAAGTCACATTCGAATGCAACTTCTTGGTGTTCAAACGCAACTACTAAAAATCTTTATTCTTCCAAAGCAAAAGTTATTTCCTTCGAGGCAGGTTGGTTAAGTCCAAGCCTTATCTAGCTGAATCATAACAATATGTAATAAATAAGTACTAATATAGAAAAATATAATGGAGGGAATAGAGCATCAATCTTAGAACAAGCCGCCTTTTTAGCCTACCAAGATTGCGATGCAAAGAAAAATAGCTACATGAGAGTTGGCCTTAGAATGCTTCTCAATAAAAGAGCCGATAGCCAAAATATACCCAACACGTATAGAGATCGGCTAACCTAATGAAACTATCCAAACATAACACCAAAATAGATTTGGCCTAGCCACCAAGAAAAAAACATAATAGTACACCTACTCGACAACAACTAGCAAAGCAGTAGGATCACAATAAGACAAGAGACAGCCACCTAGCAATGGTCGTGGCAAATCCACCACTAGACAGTAGTTGCAATAGAGGAGGCCTAGCAAAGGAGCAGGGTAAGGGGATAGCGACAACAATAGAGGGAGACCGACTAGATCATAGCCTAGAGCTTTGACAAGCTAGAGGAGGCAACAACCACCATGGCATGGGATCAACAGTAGAGATGGAGCAAGAGCTAGAGAAACAACAATAGGAAAGGACAAAACTAGCATTAACGGTGACCAAAAGGGGCACGGCTAGGTTGGAGGCTGTGCCACTAAGAAAAAATGGGATTCTAATAAAAAGAGATGCAATAAGAAGGTGGAGCAAGATCCTAATAAAGATAGAGCGAGGAGAGGCAGAGTAAGAAACCAACAGAGTCAAAGGCAAAGGAGGTCCGAAGTTAGAGAAGGAGGAGGTGACAGGCCTAGCTTAGGCAGCTCAGCACCACCACCCACTCACCCAGCTAACTCCAAACCTAATGAGAAGGAAGAGAAAGAGGGAGAGAAGGTAAACAAACCCCAGGGGAGAAAGCCTCTCCCCTCTCCTAGCTCGTCAACTAGAGAAAGGGAGACAGGGAAAGGTCAATGAGAAAAGCCCCTCACAAGAGGGTAGAAGATGGCGACTGAGCCCTAGTAGAGTGCTTGGGTCAATGCCAAGAGAATGCTAGAGATCACTCCAATTAAAATTTATTAATTAGTAATTAATTATTACAAAAGACGACAATTAAAGTTTAAAGCAGATTTTTGCTTCGCAATTGAATAAACAATGTGAAAGAACACCTAGACACAGTATGTATCTAAACTCTAGGTAATGATATTACTCATTTGCTTAAGTAAAAAATTGAAAGAAATATTAAAAAGCAAAAGTAGAGATGAACACCAAGATTTTAACGTGAAAAAATCCAAACGGAAAAAAACCATTGATCCAAATTCGAATCAAAACCAATCACTAGAATAATGGTAGTTACAAGACTGACTCAAAACAACTCGTCAATCCTCACGGCTTTGTTCTTCTAAGTCTTGCTCGCTAAAACTCAAGATTCACTACTTCTCATGATTGATATCCAACCTCAGTAGCCCTCAAGAATGATCTTTCGTCTAGATAGCCCTTAAGACAAAAGTTTTAAACCTTGTAGAAAAGTCGAACCTTGTTCGTTGAAGAAGCAATATAGCCTTAAGAATTTTCCTTCAAATTGGTTCACTAACACTACCCTAGAGTTAGGGCATCACAATACTTATATAAGATCTCCAAGATAGAGTCAAATCCAAGTCTTATCCAAACTCACGAAAGTCTAAAAATTGCAAACTTCGTAGGTGTGTTTGAACGCGGCCCGGGTGCGTTCGAACAACCTAACTTGATCTCAGGCGTTCGAACGTGGTGGCTTAATTTTCATAGGTTACGTTCGAACGGGCAAGTACAGTCCTCTGGATGTGTGAATACACTGTGAACGTAGTAGGGTGCGTTTGAACGGCCCATGACTGTGTTCGAACGCACGTAGAAACAACACTCTTTGTCTGTGCGAATGCCTGCGCTTGCATTCGAATGCGCTTGTGAATGCTAGTTACTCTCTGTGCGAACGTGTGCGCTCGCGTTCGAACGCGCTTGTGAACGTTATTCTGTCTGTGTGAACGCCTACGCTCGCATTTGAACGCGGTGTGAACGCAATGTGCACTTGTAAACTTTTCTCCTTTGATCTTGCAATTTTTCAAAACAAATACTTTTTAGACTTATATAAATGCTCATATACATGTACAAAAATACTTAGAATATTTTGTACACAATTGCCAACACCAAAACCCTAACACAATGGATTTTATTTTTGAAAAGAGATCGGCTAATTGTTTTGCTTCCCAATATTCATGCACAAACAATTGCTAAAAGGAAATCCACCTTTTTTCAATTAGTGGATTTTATACATTTCCTCCATGAGATCCAGTAGAGGTGGATAGATTGGGGACCTGTTGAAGAGAGAATTGGCTAAGAAAATAATTGGTCACTTAGAATTTGGGCAAGTTGAAAGAATGTGGTTCACCAATTCCAAAACCTCATCACAAAGTGGAGAAAAAAGGAATTAGATTAATCCCAAACAGTTAAGAGAATCTACGGTGCGAAGCTTCCTATTGTAAGCTAGCCATAAGAAGAATTTTGACTTTTGAAGGAAGAGAGATCTCCCAAATGATGAGAGTGGAATCAAATTGAAGACAGACACAATTTAGGCATGCAAGGTAATGATATTTAGTAGTATAAGATCCATGCGAGGTAAATCTCTAGATGGCTCCATCTTGAACATCTATTAGTGAGATAAAGTTAGTAGCATCCATAATTTTAGAGATCTCTTGACTTGGGGGCTAAAGATCACGTCTTCTCTAAGCTGGGCAATGGATATTTGAAACGGTGATATCTTTGCTCATACAAGAATTTGAAGGTAGATAGAAACACCCTATATAGAGAGAAATTGGAGAACCATCTACCAAAACCTGAAATATATTCATTTGTCATTATTGGGGACATGTTACGATCCGATCACATGGGTTAAGTCGATAGTCAAGTCGAATCTAATTTAGTCATGTGAGTCATTATGGCAAGTCAAAATAAGTCATAACAATCCTTAAAACAAGTCTAGTTAAGGCAAGTCCAAATAAGTCATGACAGCCCTTAAGGCAAGTCTAATTAAGTCAAGTAAGCCTTTAAGACAAGTCCAATTTAGTAATGTAAGCTTTTAAGATAAGTCCTAATTCAAGTTGTATCAGCTTCTATGGCTAAGTCCAAGTAGGACTCATTATACCCTATCTCTATATATAGAGAAGCAAAGCTTCTTTGTTATTCATGTAAGAATTCAAGAATCTAAGCATTGAGAATTAATTGAGTTTAGTTATTTTCTTATTACTGTATTTATCATTTTATCATGGCCATTAGATCGTCTTTACTTTTTTAGGGGTAGATCATAGATGTAGATCCTCTAAAGCTTTCAAACCCTAGCCACCTCCTACCTCCAGCAGCCACGCTACTATATAGCCATCCACCACCGCCCTTGGCCGTCTGTCATTCTCTGACGATCGCCGCAACGTCGTATAATTACCATTTTACCCTCTCTGACCTATCTCCACCTTTTTATTTTATTTATTGTTATTTGCTTATTGCATTTTAGTCCCTATATTAGTAAGATTTGGCTTTAAGTACTTGTGATTCCAATTTGGATGAGCTAGCCAAACCGGTTCGACGATAACCACCTATATAACATTGTGGTGAGCATCGAATTAGATTATCAAATGAATTGTCTTGCCCTATCTCTCTTCCTCTCCTTCTCCTCTCTCATTCTCTCTATCAGTAGCAGCAATTAACCACTCTAATCCCGTAGGGGTCGCCCACTCCTCCATGTTCTTCTATTCTCTCTATCAATGCCCTAACCACCTCCACCCTTCCTATCATTCCACTATCACCATATCTACTGATGCGATCCCATCATCGTCGGCCCTCCACCTCCATCCAACACCTAGGGGTCTATGCCTCTACCCATGGACCCACAAAAGTAGTTCAAACCTTAACTTGCAAGTCTATCATTCCTGACCTTTGGCCAGTGATCTAATAATATCTCCATAGCTCGGCATCCAAATCTCTAGATATTAGATTCATTGAAAGGCTTGTTTGGTTCATTCATAAACCTCCATTATTTATAAATTTATCCATTTCTTTATAAATAACACTTAAATTGGGCAATTTGCAACTTAATTATAATCTTTTATGAATTTGCAATTTTGAGTCTAAAGTTATTAGATCGGCAAAATCAATCATTAAAATTTTACAATGCCAAAATTGCCCCTTAAACTGGACACCCAAAGCCTCTACAGTACTCTTCTCCTTCTCGTCCCCTCCTCTCTTCTTCTCATCTTCTCTCTAGATGTCCTCTCCACAAAGTTGTTGCGTTCGGCCACCGGAGTAGATAACCCACACGAGAAGACAATCGAAGCTCTAACATGCAATCAACTCGCACATCTTAAAGCTTAAACCTCACGGATACACCAATTGAACATGTAATGCCAATTAGTGTTAAAAACTTTAATAGGAGAATGACTTCTTTTAAATTATCTTTGATTTAGGAAAAAAAAAAAGTCTCCTCATCCTAATGGATTTGCAATGCTTTTTTACTAGCAATTTTGGTCTATTGTCAAACCCGATATTATAAGAATTTTTAATGATCTCCACCATTGTTGGGATCATCTTCATGATATTAATAAAGGTTTATTTACCTTTATCCGAAAGAAAAAAGATGTCAAGACAATAAAAGACTATCATCTAATCAGTATGATTAATTGCTCTTTCAAAATCATCTCTAAAGTCTTGGCCTCCAGACTCAATACTATCATGAATGATATTATTGTGGAGTATCAGTCTGCCTATACTAAAGGAAGAAGGATATCTGATCTTACTCAAAATTGGGATAATAAAAGGTTTTTGACTCAGTAAATTGGGATATCCTATTCAAAATTCTCCATCACCGAGGCTTCCATAAGCCTTGGATATAGTGAATCTCTTCTATTCTTCATTCACCCTTGTCTGCCATTTTGGTTACTGGTGATCCTAGTAACCATTTCAACATTCATAAAGACTTTCGGCAAGGAGATCCTCTTTCTCAGCTCCTTTTCATAATGGTAACTGATCTCCTCTCCCGGCTTATCAAGGTTGCTCTATCTAATGATTATATTAAAGACATTGGCCCTCCACCAACCAAAGTTACAATCCTTCAATTAGCGGATGATACAGTGCTTTTTCGTGATGCTTCAAGACTCTTCTGTCTTTCAGTTGAAGTGCATTATATACTTGTTTGAGCTTATCTCAAGCCTCATGAAGATAAATTTCTCTAAAACCAGCTTAATTGGTTTAAGAAGTCTGTCAAATGTTGATCGTTGTGCTTCTCTTCTAGGATGTAATGTTGAGTCCTTTCCAATCATATTCTTTGATCTTATTGTTTTTGGCGGTCGCCTAACTTGGATTAATGCAATCCTTTCTTCTACTCCTCTATTAATATGTCTCTTTTATGTTAATTTACATAATTGTGACAACCATGTTTGCTTTAGATCGGGTCAACTATAAGCCAAGATGAACATGATAGTAGAAATATTAATGTAAACATGATTCGTCTATTTGAATCATAGGCAAATTAGATTAAATTTCTTGGATCCCGAAATAGATTGTTTGAGTTATTAACAGATTATTAGATCATAAAATAGTTGACATAACCAAACATGTTTAATACAAGTAGATTACTTCTGCCATTTTAATAATTTAATAATTGAGCCAGACAGTTCAACTTGTTTACGACAAGAACCATTTATAATAAATCTAAACTCGTATAGAATTCATTTATTATTTAAGTAAATTATTCCAAAATTTAAAACTGACTTTTATATTGTTATATTCTCCATTCTAATTTGACTCCGAAGGATTAAAGTAAAGAAAAAAAAAAGATAAATATTTATCTCGATCTCTACATAATAATTTGATGGATTCCATTTTAGTTATTTTCTAACGAGTAGAATTCATTTCTAAACGAAATGAGTTGAACTCCATCTAGAATCAATTCCCAAACAGACAAACCAACAAATTAACTTGCAGTCCAAGTGATTAACTATTGTCCTTCTACCCTCAACCCATTAAATCTCGGCTTCTCTTTCCTTTGGAAAACGCAAGGAGTCAAAACCTTAACACGGATCGATTACTTCAAGGTGGAGAACTGGAAATGTGCCAAATAATAATAATAATAACAATAAATGAGCTGATCCCAAGGCCCAACTTGGCAAACGGAAGAAATATCTTTTCTTGCAAATGATGCGATTTTAAGATTTTATTAAAGGCTTAATATAATTTAATTTTTATTAGGAATTGGGTAGTTTAGATTGTCTCTAAGTTATCTTAGAGGCTTAATTTAGGTCTATAGTTAAATTAATTTAATAGTCAGATTAAATTATATTTATCTATTAAACGGGGTTAGGTGGGACTTGTTATTTTTTAGCAAATATATGGCTCTATTTAATAGGAATATGAAATAAAAACACACACCTTTGATGATGAGGGTTACTTTGGCATTTCTTCTTATTTATTCTTTATCTATTTGACTAAACAAACATTAAAAACAACGGTTTAAACTTTTTCCTAGCTATTTTTTTTATAAAAAAAAATAGATTATGAACTCCTAACTTAATTCAGAGGAAAAGGACAATTAGCCGACATCAAATCTAATTAATTACACCCAAGAAGATGGCTTTTTCCCTTTCCAAATTGGTGTGCCTTTCTTGGCCTAACTCCTTGTTCCTTTTTGTCCATCAATGTTGACCGTTAGTTCCTAGGTGACACTCATGTGACAAACGAGTTACCACTATAGAAGGCCAGGACTTTGAACTATATTTCATTTTGATGATGCCTAAAGAATATTAGAAATAGGACAACTAAAGCACCAGAGTAGGTGAGGGATGGAGATTTCTTTCTTTTTCTTTGTTTTCACGAAAAAAATTTAATTTTTTCTTTTAGTTTTGTAAGAATTCATATATATAAGTGTATATAATATAGCTAGGTTTGATTAAACAAGGAAGGTGAAATACAAATGGATGATGATTTGATTGAACTGAGAAGTAATGAAATTTTCACTGCTAATTTGGTTCAAGGGACTGATGTTGTTATATGAGTATTTTTGAGTTCATATTCGACATCAATTTAATTGAGACACGGTTTACTTCTTCTAATCTCTTTGAAACGGAAGAATGTTTAAGGAAATAATTACTCCACATTGAGATATAAAAAGCAAAAGAATTCATTATTATTTTTTGCATCCAGTGGAAGTCTATCATGCTTCATCATGCCCCAATTAGGCCATCTCTATATTATTGGTGCTGGAACTTAAATAATTTTAGTAGAATAATAGGAGCACTATAAAATATATAGGTAGATGAATGAGTTTATTATATATATATATATATATATATATCGATGATGATGGTGAGCCACATCAGGGAGGTTCCTCCTTTTGCAATCATTTGACGCAAAAAGTAGGTGGGAGGTCATAAGAAAGTATTAAGTAAAGAAAAAGCTTTTAGCTAAAAGATGTCTAATTTCATTGAATGCATAGAAGATCACAGCATAAACTAAAATGTTTTTTTAAGTCAAAAGTCTTTGCAAGTACAATTCAAAGTCTAATTCCTTTTTGGGTCTTTGATTTCCAAATATGCAAATAAAAACTAGTAGGAAAATATTTGATCCTTCTCTTATTGTTTAATATTATGATCATTATGATGTCTCGATTCCATTGATTGCTATTTAAAATTTCTGCAAGTAAAAGAGATTTTAATCAAATGCTCATTTTGAATTCGAGACAGTCTTTAGACACTTGTAGTTCTTTATTTCAATTTTCTCATTTAAATATATTGATAGGGAGTTTTTGTGTTTTTGTTTCTCAGAAAGGAGAAGGATGACTAGTTTTTCAGTTTTTTCAAACTCCGTAGACAAAATTTATTCACAATGAATTACAAATGGGTTCCAATGGTGGGCTAGTTCAAACTTTACAAATTCGATTATGTAAAACAAGTTTGGCTCAGAAGTGTGCATCAAAATTGTTGCATCTCCTTACATAGCAAACTCAAATATTGTTATGACCATTGTTGACCTTCAAGGATGAAGAAGTTGAAATTACAAAAAAGTCTTATATCGATCTATGAGGGATTGTTCTTTTGCAGTTGGGTCCTATATCAGTGGGTTCTTTCATCATTTGGGTCCTTTAGTTAGCATATGTAGATCGTGTGCTGACTGTTGAGTTATAGTATCGTTAGGAATCGGTTACTTAAGGGTTTTTAAGTTAGCATGCTTTCCTCACATGTTGACAATTGGGTCTGAAATCTAGTCCGATTTTAATTCATTGGAAGGAAATTAGGGATTGGGAGGAGATAAATCAGCTCTAATCCATAACTTAGGGAACAAGTTTCGTAAGTGCATCAATAGAATGGCCCTATCCTGAGATTGGGAAGGAAAATTTATGCAAATTAATGAGAGATTTAGTATTTTTCTGCTATTTTTAGGTTCAGATTGCGAGTTTGTAGTGACTCAGCTATAGTGGTGATTGGAGACTGTCACACTTGGTATTAGACCAGATTTTGGTTCGTGAATTGACTCGGGAAGAAGGGTTCGACATTAGTCATGGCTAAGTTTATAAGATTTGCGACTCTAGCAGAGATCTCACACAACAATGAGCAATAAATTCAGGAGCTGGCAGCTAAATTTTAGGTTCACTCAGAAACAATAAAGGACTTAATGAAGCAGTTTTAGTCCCAAATGTGTTGCCAGATTGAAGCACTATTTCGAGGGTAGCTTCATGTGAAGGAGAAGCAAGCTGAAACAGAAGACACTCCTAGGTGCCATATTTTAGTAATGCCGACGGGCCAAGGAGGACAATCAATGATAAGGGAGAAATTTTTAGATATGAAAATGAGGTTCTGTCTAGAAGGACTGTATGGTGGTACGGGTGCAGCTCTATAAATTCTTGGATTAAAATTACCCCATTTTGATAGAAATAACCCTCATGCGTTGTGTAGAAGATACCGACGGTTTTTTCCATTCACCACCATTTTGGAGGATTGAAAGGTAATTACTTCACTTCATTTAGAAGGCAAGGTTGAAGCATGGTTTCAGGATAACCAAGAGACCAAGCATAGGCTAAACTAGGCAGATTTCAAGGAAGATTTATGTTTTAGGTTTGATGATTTGGCATATGACAATGTAATTGGGGAGTTTAACAAACTTAAGCAAGAAGGCACTATCACAGCTTATCAGGAGAAATTTTAGAAATTAAAGGCATTGATGTTGATTAAAAATAAAATTTTCATTGAGGATTTCTTCATTTAGAGCTTCATTAGTAGGTTGGGGGATGACATTTGACCCATGGTGCACATGATCCACAAACCTCCACGAACTATATTGCTAGTAGACAACTAGTACACGTGCAACCCAAACAAATCATTCTCCCTTGCCCATCCACACGCTTTCTCCTACTGAAATGACATCTAGAATAGATAAAGGACTTTGCTACGAATGCAATGAGGTTAACAGGATAGGGCACTGCTGTGTTAGATAATATATACATGATTAATGTAGAAGATGAGGAGTTTGACGATGAAATTCAGGATAAAAGAATAAATTTTGGAATTAATGGATATACAATTTGATCTAGAAATGAAAATTTCCCTCAATGCACTTGGTCACTTATCCCCTAGCACCATTAGAATACGAGGTTACCTCAACACGAGAAGATAGTGGACAATGGCAATACTCGTAGATTTATTGATCCTCACGTTGTCCACATAGGGCATTGCATCTTGGAATATACAACTTCTCTCATTGTGACAAAAGCTAATAGGCAAAGGTTAGTAAGTTCATCGAAGTGTACAAACCTAACGTGGTTCATGCAAGGACACTCATTCTCAGTTGACATCAGAGTCATATAGCTAGGGGGATGGAATATGGTTTTGGAAGTTGATTGGATGAAGAAGTATAATCCTATTCTTTTTTATCTTGATAAACTTAAGCTCACATTCCATAAGGATGAGTAAAAATTTACCCTTGAGTGAAGTGTTACTAAACAATCTTGCAATCTCATTTCAGATTCCTCGATGCTAAAAACGATTAAGAAGAGATACTATGCTTACATAGTACAATTATTGTCCTTGGAACCTACAAGTGAAGCAGTGTATCCCAAACCTCCTCAACCCTTCAAGAGGCTACTAGCTCATTACTCAGATATATTCGGTGAGCCAAAACAGTTACCACTACAGAGGATCCAAGATCACCACATCCACCTAAAGGCGAAAGCAAATCCTCCAAATTTGAGGTCTTATCGAATTCTATTTGTATAAAATTCTGTGGTTGAAAGCATTGTATAGGAGATGTTGCAGAATGGTATAATTCAACCTAGTCATAATTTCTTTTTCTTCACCAATTTTACTTGTCAAAAAGAAGGATGAAAGTTGGCAAATGTCTGTGGACTATAGAAGGCTAAATAACATTACCATCAAGAATAATTGCCCAATATTAATAATCAACAAGCTATTGGAAGAGTTACATAGAGCCACATTCTTCTCTAAGTTTAACTTAAGGTTCAGATACCATCAAATTAGAATCCACCCGCTGATATTAAAAATATGGCATTCTGGACACATTTTCCACTTTGAATTCAAGTTCATGTCATTCGGATTATGCAATGCTTCGGCTATATTTTAATCATTGATAAATTTGTTATTTCAACCTCATCTACGAAGACTTGTCCTAGTAATTTTTTTATGACATCCTAATCTATAGCTCTTCTCTTGAGTCTCATCTACATCACTTAGAACAACTTCTAAAAATCTTAAAAGATAACTCTCTTTTTGCAAAGTTTTTGAAATGTGTGATAGTTGTAAGGAGATCGAGTACTTGGGCCATATAATATCTGAAAATGGAGTGGCTGCTGACCTTTTGAAGATTTGTCGTATAGTGGATTAGCCAGTTTCTACTACCTTGAAACAATTACGTGGATTTTCAGGGTTGACGGGTTACTATTGTAAGTTTATCATGAATTAAGGATTAATTACCAAACCATTTATTGAACTCCTTAGGAAGGTTGCTTTTCATTGGAATGCAGAGGCCGAGACGGCCTTATTAGCCCTCAAGAAGGCCATAAGACCACTCATATTTTGGCATTGCCAGACTTCTCCAAGCAATTTAAAATTGAGACAGATGCAAATAGAGTTGGTGTAGGAGCAGTTTTGCATCAGGCGGGACATCCAATTGTGTACTTCAGTGGTTGTTTGTAGTATAGAATAGGGCTATTGAATCAATAGGTACATGGTTGTAAAGAGTACACTGAAAGGATACAAAGAGGTACTAGGTAGATTACTATTCTTATAAAAAGTTAAATAAAAATAATAAGCAAGTAAGATAAATTGGGAAAAGAGAGTGACTAGGCATCAGGGCTATCTTAGAATATTTAGATTTGATCTATTTTTAAAATTTAATCTTAATAACTCAATTTAGAGGTTTCACATCCCAAATCCCCAAATCGGATGATTTAGCATTATAATATGGAAGACAATTTAAATAAATTTTATCGGTTTTCTTATCACTTACTAAACATGTAGCTAGTTCTATTTAGCCTAGTCCAAGGTCGACGATGTACCCGTAGGCAACAACGTAGTAGAAAATTACACTACTAAATAAAGACTAACTTACCTAGACATAATTATGTAAATGTCAATTATATAATTATTCAGAATATTTAAATCACAAGATAGAATAAATCAACCTTTAAAATTATATAAGCATTTCAGAATTATAATATTAAAATAAAATAGAAAATAACCTAAATAGGGGAGAGGCATCCCCTAGTCGCGCTAGTATGATTGGCTACTCTTAGCAGCTTTTTTATTTTCTTCCTTTTCTTTTTTCTTTTCTTTCTTTCCCTTCTATTCCTTTTTTTTCTCTTAATTTCTATGTTTCTTTTGGAATATTTTTTCATTGACTCTACCCCTCTATTTATAGAAAATTTTCAAAAATTACTATCATAAGATTTGTTGTTTGGCCAGTTGCATGAAATCGGTACAACCAGACTGGATGCATACAACCTCTGCGTGGGTTGGCGGGTCGGGCCACAGCAGACATGCGTGGGCATGGGCAAGTGGTCCGACAGGTCGGGTCGTTACGGGCACAGGGCAGGTGTGCGTGGTCTGACGGGTATTGGGCAGACGAGCTAGTGCATCCAACCTGTTTATGATATAAAAATTTTGATTTTTGCAACTTTGTCACATACAGGTTTGGCAAAATTTCTCTAAACTTCGTTTTGATATTTTTAATCAATATGTTAGCATTTCTACAATAAAGCATGAATTTTAGAGAAACCATTTTAAATAGTAGAAAATTTGTTAATTTTTTGACAATTAAGCTAGTATTATTGATATTATAAGAGCATTTTATGCACTTATTAGAGGACTAGAAACTCGTCTCTATTATTGCTTCAGCAAACCCGCAGCTAGTGGCCGTGAGTCCAGTGCTCCCATGACCACTAGCAACCATGACTGGCTTCCTTGGGCTGACTACTAGCTAGTGGTGGCCGCCGCAGTTGCCTGCGACCGTCGGGTGGCTAAACCCGAGAGCTACCACAACGAGGGGCTATCCCTTCATTGGGATGGCTTTGCCAAGGCTTCCTACCACCACTGCGACCCTGTAGTGGGGCCATGAGTCCCTCCCCTCTGCAGCAACTAGGGGCTGATGGACCTATCGGCAATACGCCATGGCTGCTATTGCACCAGCTCGAGCCTAATCTCTTATTCGGCCTTCCATCGTCGCTCATTGTTGCTCCACCACTGTGTGGACCTATCGAATGGTGACTATTGCTGGCCACCTACCCTGCCCAGCTGCCACAAAGGCTACAACAGCTTATGGTGATGCCCCTAGGCTAAAATCCAATTTCAATCCTATGGCTAGGGCTAGGGCAAATGCATGAAGGTGATAAAGTACATGATTTCTAAGGTAGGCTTGATTTTCGTGAACTAGTTTGACCACATTGTGCGAACAAGTTTAGAACCTATGAATATGACCTAGAGCATGAGTACAAGCCCGCAGATGACTAGTGGAATGACCTAATGGGACCGCACTATCGGACTGAGCCGAACCCGCATGCAGCTCAATCGCGACATGAGCTAAACTTGTGGGCCCATGTCTCATGTGACCAACCTCAACCACGAGGTCACTTGGCTCATGATGACAGCCCACATTTTAGGATCCAAGCTCGGACTGTTAAACTTGATGTCCCAAAATTCTCTAGAGACGACCCGCTAGATTGGACCTATATAGCGGAGCAATTTTTCACGTACCATGGCACGCCCGACCACTAAAAGGTCATGCTAGCTTTATTCCACTTAGAGGGCATGGCGATTAAGTGGTACCAGTCGGCTAAGTGGACTCAACCATTCGAATATTGGCAGGACTTTGTGGATGCAATTTGTGCTCAGTTCAGTTTGACCCAATACGAGAACTTTCAGGCCATGTTGACTAAGCTAACTTAGTCAACAACAGTTTGAGCTTATCGGGAGGAGCTCGAGCAGATCTACAACTAGGTCACTAATGGTCTGAATTGGCCTTGAAGAGTACCTTCTTTACTAGGCTCATGCCTAATATTCAAGCTGATGTTAAGGCTTTGATTCCCACTACTTCTGATAAAGCCTTCTTCTTAGTTATTCTGATAGAGTCTAAGTTGGATTAATTGGACCAAATCCGCAAGGAGGAGAGAAGAAAGACGACCCAAGCCCATGACTCATGAGAGACTACATTTATCCGGACTTAGCCTAACCTCTAGATGATCTTACACCGCTTTGCACCTAATGACTTAGAGGAGCGTAGAAGGAAAGGCTTGTGTTTTTTTACTGTGATGACTGATTTACCCTCGATTATAAATGCAAGCACTAGCCAGCCCACGTCATATTCTTAGGCGGACTCGAGGAGGATGAACTCGAGTCCACTAATTGGCACAACAAGTTGTACGAGTATAAGGAAATGAGAGATTAGTCACCTTGAGGACAAGGTGTCTAAAGTATGGTAGATTGTTATAATCCAATCACGTGGGTTTGGTTGAGTCAAGTCGAGTCAACCTGAGTAAGTTGTTGAGATGTGTGCTAAAGTTTCAGTTTGATCCTAAGGAATCACATCTTTTTATTATAAAACGTATTATTAAATATGTCATTGACATAGTTAATTTGGGATCTGATTTACTTTTGACATGAGTGCTATCATATCGAGCTATACAGATTCTAATTAGGTAGGTTTATATGATAATAGAAAAAGTACATCAGGTGATTGTTTTTATGTCGGAAACAATCTTATTGCCTAGCATAATAAAAAAACAAAATTCAAATTTTTTATCTACTGTAGAGATAAAGTACATTGCAGTGGATAATTATTGTGCGTAGTTGTTATGGATGAAATAGATGATTAGAGACTATAGACTAGAGTAGGACACATTGACACTTTACTATGATAATATGAGTGTTATCAATATCTCAAAAAATCTTGTTTAACACTTATGTATAAAATATATTGACATCTGACATCATTTTATATGTGAATTGATTAATGACAAGGTGATAATATTAAAATATATTGAGATTAAGAAACAGTTGGATGATTTGTTCACAAAATCCTTGGATGTCTAGAGATTTTATCTTAGGACACTCTTATGGAGTTGTGCGATAGACTGATTTTTTTTTTCTTTTTGTTAGTTTTCAAAGGTTAGATTTTATCATTTTGGGTAGTATTTTATTTTTCAATTAAGGATTTTTTTAGTTTGAATTGTTTGAATGTAATTTGTTTTTTATGTCTTAGTTTCAGTCTAGAGTCATGTAAAAACAAAAACTTGATGCATGTTTCTAATTCAAAATATTTGCATGATAGAAATGTGACCTTTTGAACATGAGTGTTATTAGTCAATCATGTCATCTTGATGTATATTATATCTTTGCTAATTTTTCACTCTTTAGAATATAATGTCAATTATGTCCAAATATTTAGTATAATGCTATCATAACTCTTATATATTCTTGTGAGAGCATGATTTAACAAAACTTTACTTAGGAAGCTCACTATTGATAATTATTTGTACAGTTTGAGTATTTACTTAGTCAATTGCTATATTAATAAAAATATCAATGAAAATAACTATAAGGAGTTTAGAGTGAAAGACGTCTTACTTAGAGTCTAATTTGATTTAGTACTTTAAACATATTGTTAATATAAAAAGAATTCATATTATCTTATATGTATTATAAGAAAAAGACTACTTAATTCATGTGTGAAAGTCATCATTGCACTTATATGTTTTGCTTGTAAAAAATAACACAAAAAAAATTTATGTAGAATTTTGGTTGAATAAGTTGAAAAATGCATTGTTTTGGATTTAAAGCTAAATGATAATCTAAATCAATTTGACTACTATGATGATTATGTTTTACAGTTGACTATATCTAAGAATTATTTTTTTGGTGTCTATGCTCAACTTTTATATGCTCTTTGTCATGATCAACTAAGTTTAATTTTTATTTTGTAACGATACATTAATGTTGATTTTAATTTGCACTTGATAACTTGTTTTGAAGCGAGAAGCCCCACATTGAATTAAAAGCAGTCATACTTATCATACTACATTCCAAGAGATCATAAAGGAGATGGAAGAGAAAAGATGCACACAACACTTTTTCTCGCTATCTTTCATCCTCTTCTTTACTCTTAGTTTAGAATTCTCCCCTTCCAGGAATAGTCGCTTTCACTCAAGCTTCTTCTCGTAATAGGTAGTCCTGTCATCAAGCGCCATCGTCGACGCTATCGAAATAGAAATAACTTTATCATCTTTTTCAATCTTTCGGATATGCTTATTTCCAACCTACAGGTTCAATTGATATTAAGCTTAATTGATTGCCCGAAAAGGATCTTTTTTTTTTTATCTAGATATATTTTATTTCAATTGATTGAAATATTTTTATCCTAAAATCAACACTTGAGCATTGAAACAGTATGGGTTTTTTATTTTTATATTGTGTTCCAACACTAGTTTCTTCATCTTCCCCACCTTCCTCTCATCCCCACGTTCTCCACCTTCTCAAACCACTCATAAACACAATTTCCACTAAACGTTTCTCTCTATTACTTTTAAAAGGTGATTTCTTCTTTGGATCTAGCATCTTTGACATTGTCTTTAAGTTTTCATCATCTTACTAAGGTATGATTTGAGAATAGTTTACTTTTTCTTCAAGTTAGCATTTTGATCTAGGCTAGATTTCATGCATTTTTTAGTTTTGATCACATTAGAGTTTCTACTTTTCTACCATTTGAGCTATTGAACGTGTGACAAACATGTTGATTGATTTCAATATGAGTTTTCATGGTTATCTAAATAAAAAAGATTTGGCATGAGGTTTTTCTTGAATATCTATGAGAGTTTACTATTGAAGCTTTTGGTTGGATTTTGTTCCTCTCTAGCATGCCAAAAAAGGGAGTGATTTCTAAGAGGCCACGAACCTCTCATCTTCTCCTCCCAAGAAGTTTGCCATCTCAACAGCCGTTGAGAAATACAAGCACAATTTTGGGTCAAGGCCAATCATTTATGAGTGATCCATTGTACTTTCAAATTTTGATTCTTTTGGTGTTGAGAGGATTTCACTAAGCATTTGCAACATGTCAAGGATGGCTTATGTGGAAGTGGTTAGAGAATTTTACAACAATGTATTTGTTTTGAACAAATACATGAGATCCAATGTCCATGGAGTTTTTGTTTATCTTGATGTTAACATCATCTGACCGGAGTTCCAACTTCCATCGGGCATGTTTGCTTATCCTCATCCTTTCGATCCTCTTCCTCCGATTACTGACATTATAAAAGTGCTTTTGATGAAAGAAGAATAGTGAGGAAAAATGGTTCTTTGTGCAAAATTGACTCCCATGGCACACATGTTGCACTTAACTTGTCTTCACAATGTTACTCCAAAGATAAGAAATTCCAACATTAATTTGGATCGTGTCTATCTTTTATATGCGATGCTTTTAGATTAGTTGATTGACCTTGCTTCTATTATGTACGACCGCATTGAGTCGGCTTCATCAAAAAGGCACCCCGTGAGGGTTTGCCATTTGAAATTTTATTAATAATCTTTGTGTGCAGAGTGGTGTCCAAGTTGATGCTTCATAAATGTTCATCAAGTTCTTGAATCCTATAGATGGAAGTACTGTGAAGTGGAGTCAGTGCACGAGTCTCCTTCCAAACCCATTCTTCATTAGAGACTACTAGTGTTAAACTTTCATCTGAGTCTAAAGATGAAGCTTATGAGCCGTAGGGGGAGTTCCAATTATGCACGAACGTGTTGATGTCATTCAAAATCAATTGGGATAACTTGAAATGGCAAGTTACTGGAGTGGCTATAAGGGCATATCGAGGAAGGATTCCAGCTAAGCAAGCTCGTCTCATGTAGACCTTTGTCAATTTGAGACAAACAGGGAGAGTAGTGGGTCTAGAGCTTGATTTTATGTGTGTGTGTGTGGGGTGGGGCGGTTTAGTGTGTGAGGTGGGGGTGGGGGGGGGGGGGGCGGGGCAGTTTAGTAAACTTTGTATCCTCACTTTTACTTTACTAGTCCTGAAACTTGATTACTTGCTTAGATCATTGTGTTATAGTTGCTTATCTCTTTATGATCTTCTTATATTTTTTTTCTACACATTGTTTGCTGTCATTTGTTTTTGAGTCGAACTTTTGTTAAATGCTAAAGGATTTATTGTAATTCTTGTAACTCTAGATATTTAGTCACAAATTGCTAAATGGTAAGATTTTTAATATTGACAAATGTGTATAAAATATTTTAAGATTTTTTATTCATTTATATGAGCATATCTACAAATTTTGGTAAGATTCAAATTGAAGAATTTTGAGATTTTAAGATTTTAACTTGCCATATTTGAAGATACAAAGATAGGTTTTTGGGTGTTCGAACATACAAAAGAAAATTTGATGTGCGTTTCAAGATACAGAGAGCTATTTTTTACCGCTTGAACGCTCTTGGAATTCAAGTTAGGCTGTTCGAAGGGGCACGACTTGCATTTGAACTGGCCATAGAATTTTTGTGAAATCTAAAATTCTGTGATTGACTTAGACTTAGCTTTATGTTTATAAGGTATACAAGGATTAGGATGCCTGAACTCTAGAGATGTTGGTTATTGCTTTTAAAAATAAGTTTTTAAAGAAACAACGTTTTTCACTAACAAAGGTTGTGCTCATCTTTTATATCTAACGAATTCGTCTTAAGGGTCACCAAGATGGAAGATCAATCTTAAGGGTTACTAAGATTGGAGATCAATCACAAAAAATAGAGAATCGCATGGTCTAGCGATCAAAACTGTGTCAAACAAAGTCGTGGGGATCGATGAATTATTTCGTAAATTAGTCTTGTAAACTGCTACATTTATTAATAATTGATCTGATTCAGATCTATGATTTTTTATTCATTTAAAAAATTTTCACATACAAAAAATCTTGTTGAATTTCGTTGTATCTTAGCCTGATGCTTGACTTGGGGAGTTTATTGAAGGAAACTTCTCGTGCTCTGCCATAACAATTTGTTCATCTTTGCTTTACTCGTTGACTTTTATTCTGCGTTTTTACTTAAGGGTTGGGAATCGTGTCTCAAGTTTAGATACATACGTGTGTCTAAATATTTTCATACTATTTTGTTCCACATAAAATGCTAACTGAATACAATAGAAAGTTAATTTACATGTAGATAATGTACTGTTTGATCTAAACATATACTATATTTCGTGATGTTTTCTACTTTTTTACTCCTATGTAAGAATGCATTGATAAACTATATGGGAGCGAGTAATTGGCCATGCTTTACATGACAGAAGAGGTATAATTGTATTGTTTATCTTAAATATTCCCACATATCACCAAGAAAAGTAACAAAGTTTATTGCTTGTAGTAGTCAATGGCCATGCTACCATAGGCGAGTATCTTTGTGAGGGTTCATAGTTTTTTTTTTATCATTCATGAGCTCGAACACTATATATGGGTTAGACAAAGAGCCAACTTTTCTTAGATACAGAGGCACTTAGGCCCCACCGAGCTTTTAGCTGTCTAGTCTAAGCTCCAAGCCATATTTGTTGCCGAACAATTACGTCGAATCAAATACCGTCGAGACTTACTCCAAGCCGTTGCGCTACCGAGCTATTCCTCCAAGTTAATCGCACTGCCGAGCCATCAACCGAATCGAGTCAAGCCACCAAACCACCAAATAATTTTTCCATAATATTA
Source organism: Typha angustifolia (assembly GCF_048772165.1). Taxonomy (NCBI): domain Eukaryota; kingdom Viridiplantae; phylum Streptophyta; class Magnoliopsida; order Poales; family Typhaceae; genus Typha; species Typha angustifolia. The sequence goes on from NC_133248.1 coordinate 6,237,467, forward strand.
TTTGTGGTTGGAAAGTTGAACCCATAACCTCTTTAGTCATGAAGAAAGTACCTACCAATTCTACTACAATTGGTTGGTCGTGAGGGTTTATAGTTGGTCAGACCAACTGGGGTCTAGAATTCTGGGGCTCCAAAAGAGCCCCGGCTTGACTTTATGCTAGCTAGCATGATGTTATTTGGATTATTTATTTGAATGTTTTTTGTTTCTTATTCACTAGTTCTCTAATATTAGATTATAATTTTTCACCTTTAAAATGTTTATGTTTGATAATGAGACTCACATCTGGGATCACCTCTTCAGACCTTCCGTCTTCCCTCTCTCTTTAGATCTGGGTTGTAACACGTATAATCTCTCATGTAACTTGTAACTGTACATTTTTATTTACTTTGTCCTCGAGAAAGGAAAAATAGTAGAATAAAGGTTAAATATATTTTATCTCTATATTTATGCTTAAAATCAGTTTACTTCTATGTACTTTAAAAAGTTTCAAATAAGTGAAACCGTTAATTTTTTTTATCAAAATTAATCGAGCGCGTATGGCCAAAATACCCTATCGTGTTTGTTAGGCAAAACACAGGTTTTTTTTATCTCGTTTTTGTTTAACATGTCTTTGTCTTCTTCTAAAATCTAACTACTAAAATTCATAAAAACTTAAGTTTAATAATACTTATTATATAATTGGCACAATTTAGAAACCTTCTCCCAATGTAACCATATGTCCGAACTGTTTTAATTGAAGCGCTTTGACCGTATAGCATGACCTTAAAACAATATCCATAGTTGATGGTTTAAAAAAGGCCATAAAAGAGGGCCATAAAAGAGGTTATGGGTGGGAAAGTAAGAGAAGAAAAATATGTGAGTATTATTTAAAAAAAAAAAAAAAGCTTATATAAGAGGCAAAATATATCTTTGTCTATAAAAAGTTATAATGGGAGAGAATTTAGCCCGCTATACAGTTTTTATTTGGAGCGTGCTGGGTTAACTTGAACAGAAAAATTAATGGTCTCACTTTAGTCATAAGAATAAAATTTGAGACTATTTGAAGTATAAGTGGGTAAAATAATTTTAAATATAAATACAGAATGGTAACATGTATTTAACCCTAAAATAAAACTAGTCTTTATTATCAAGGAGAAGTTATTTAGGTATTTTGGTTTCCATTTTTGAAATTAATAAAAATATTATCTATATGTTATGAACTGACTTGATCTCATCCGTAATGGTTCTGAACTAGATAGAGGACGTGACTTTCGAAGGAAGCTGCGAATAATCTAACTGTTGGATCTTCTTGAATTTTAGATACATTGTCACCCTTGCAAAGAGCTTTCCTACGAATCCAAGATCGTAGGGTTTGGATGGATAGATCTTGAGATATCAACTGAACAATGGTCGAAGGTCAAATAAACTCTAGCTTGATAGCCCTTCAATGGCTAGATAGGTGCTAGGTTAATTACTTGGTGTGAAGGGGGAGAAGTTACTATAGAAGAGTGGGATTAGGAGTTAGAGGAAGCTGACTAAAAACTTGGGCGGTGGAAGGAAGGAGGTGGGAGAGGGCGCCAATGGCTAGAGCAAGAAGGAGATAAAGACACAATGCCATTTTCAATTATCAGATTCCTCCAATTATGGTTTCCTCCACATATTTATAGAGGCTCACTTTAGAGACCCATCAACTAAGTTAAAAAAACCCTAACAAATTAACAATTTTCGCTGCGGTGCGTTCGAATGCGCCCGATCATGTTTAAAGGAAGAATTACAGTTCTCTGTCGTTGCGAACGCGTGCAGGTGTTCGAACGATTGCGTTTGAACGGCCTGAGTCCGTTCGAATGCACAATTTACGTTCTCTGATTTTGTGAACGCGTGCAAGCGTTCGCATGGCCTGTTCAAATGCAGTCCCTGTGTTCGAACGTCCCCCAACAAAAATCTTTTTATTTCTTTAAACAAAAGTCGACTAGATAAACAAGCTCATACCAGTAAACCCAATATCGCGAGTAGAGCCAATATGGACGGAGTCGTATCATTATTCTATCCAGGTACTGTACATTTAACTCAAAAGTGTTTTGAATGTTTTAATCAATTTTCCAAAGCAAAATGCTTGTTGATTTAGATCAATTTTCGTTTATTTTATCAAATAGATTTTGAACTATTTTAAGCAATTTATACTAAGGCATAATGATCTTTTCTTAGTTTAAGTTTAGTTTTAAATGAGATTAGTTATATTTAACTTTTTTTTTCTAACAATGAGATTAGTTTTAAATGGTCAGTTATATTTAAATGACCAATGGCATTTTAAAAGAGCTCAATAATTTTGGTGGCAATTATATATTTTTTTTTAATAGTAGTGGCAATTATGATATTTAAAAAATTTCCTATTACAAGTTATGTAAAAATCTCTAAAATATAATCAAGAGCTGGGCTTTATGCCATTGACCTGGAGATGATCACCGGTCACCAAATCCACCTAGTTTTTAAACGAGCCCGAGATATAAGATGGACTAAGCCTTTGCCCGCCCGACCCGTTATGCGCGTCCGTCCATGGCCTGGCTCCTTATGCACGTCTATTTCAATAATCTTTTAGTTCCCAAACATTTTATTTTATTTTTATTTTTTAGAAAAATATTAGATATTTTGTAAATTGGATATTAATATATAAGAATATGTTTTGAAAGACAACTAAAATATCTTCTAACACCTTAGCCCAACAAAATATAATATTTTTTAAATTCGGTCGGCTTGTTTCAGCCACACTCAGCCTAAACCTGATATCTTATGAGCTAATTGACGATAACGGGCTATAATATTTTAGCCCTACTCCATCTACCACCTTCAATTATGATCTACATACAGCTATAAAATACTTGCTCTCTTTTTTCTTTCAGACATTATTGTACTGTTGATTTGGAAGCTCCTGGACAATCTTCACCATAATCAACTTTAAGGACAATTATCTTGAAACATATTCATCATGCCAAAAATCGGACAAGTGACTTCCATTAACAAGTTGATAATAAGAGGAAAAGCAATCAACACAACTCGAGTAATGCACACACAATTATCTTGTCACAATACCTCCATGAGTAATGCATACACAAAAATTCTACAAACAATATGACATGTCAAAACATTATACTTTAATAGTTTCTCTATCCATCTCATAAACATATAGAACATCAAAAGTCTTTGTCAAATGTATGTAAAGTTTTTGTGGGCATAGCATTACTCTATCTCCACAATTAAGAGGATCAAGCATTGCAATTTGTTTATCTCAGCATTCATACCTTTTTTTGGATATTTATAACTATCACTAGGAATATTAGTCATTTAAAATCAAGTTCTATGTGATCATAACAACGTAGTGATTTCCCCCGAATTATGTACTGGAGGAATTCAAAGTAAGAACTTTGCTTGGTCCCAAATAAGTTTGCCATCAATTGCAGTTGGTGGACTTCCTACTTGCAGTCACAAGGATCAAGTTAAGCACTCTACACTGTCAATCTAAGGCTTTCTTCTTTACCATTTTTCATATTTATTCATGATTTCCGACAAACTATTACAATCAAAGTGCAGATATGACAAATTACTAAAAATACATGGTCAGCTGCAGCAATACTTAATTGCTAAAAGAATACAAACAATTTGATGACTTTCTGATCTTCTTTAGAGATTATGCTGGTGGACTGTCTTAAATCTCCTACTAAATCATTTTGACCAAACTGCTGTTTTCCTAAATTTCTCTTTCCTAATGTACCTAATCATCCGGGACCTTGGCCAGGATTAGGGGTACATCAAATAAAGGTTTCAGATTACTCTCAAAAACTCTATAGTTGTCAACTACAATCGCAATCTTTATATCAGACTTTCCAATTCACAAAAACATGATCATTGATAAAATGACCAAATATATATTTAACCACAGACTTCAAACACAGCCACAAAATTAGGTGCCAACCTTAATCTCCAAATTTTAACTCTATATCAACTAAACTACCATCAACACCTCAGAATAACGTCAAATTTTTTGAAAACGCAATATAACCTTCCTTTACATGATAAATAGCATATGCCTTTTTCCCTACAGCATTCAATCAAAACATACTTTAACTACATAGTTTAACCTATGGTTAATGTATTTAATCTATAAATTGCTAAACAGCCAAAGAAGTTATAAAACCTAAATGGAACTTCTGAAGGATTTATGAATTCCTATCTATAAGAGTGTAATATACACCGTAGGATAAATTTTCCTTCTACATCTGCAAATAAGCTGCACACAGTTTAGGTCTAATGTTTTGTTGAGAACCATTTATGCAAAAAGTAACTGAAAATGATGGCAGCTATTGAAACATTAAATGGTTTATTAGTGCCTAAACTTTGCAGAAAGAACTTTCTAGCTAATCCAAGAAGCTTAGATATGCATCATAAATATTCTAAACTTTCACATATTTAATTTTCGTGAAAAAAATTTAGCAGAGTACAGTAGCTCTAGCTTTCTATAACTACTTTTAGATTAATAATATTCTTATGCGCATAAAAGAATAGTATCATGGAACCACATGCATACGTGCAGATATATGCACTAAAAAGAAACATGACCATTTAAATGGCTGAAACATATACATACACCCAAAAAATAAAGAAAGAAGCATGATTATTCTACTGATCATCCAATAATTTGCATGCTAAAAAACTATGGAATTGCACAGAATGGGCTTCTGAATGAACAAGTTAATTGCAGCACTCAATGCATGCACTCATGAAGATTAATCCAGGGTAAAATGAAGAGAAAATCTACCTGCTGTGAAGATTCAAACAATAGTGTGAAGAGAAAGGGAGGTGAATTAATTGGAATTACTCAAGCTGGTCCATGATTAGCATCAATAGGGAGAAAAAAAAGAAGTGTATCACAAACCATATAGACGTTCAATGAATATTTTTAAGAAGATGCTAACAGAAACAAAAAAAATTTAGTAATATCTGAAGTGCCTTAAAACAATTGGTTTCTTTTGTTCTCTCCAACTTTTCTGAAATATGGTAATTTTAGGATGCAGTTTTGCCTATTAAATTGAACAATATGTAACACACACACACACATGCATAAGCACATGCATGCACGCACACGCGCGAGCGTGCACACACACACACACCTGTATGTGTGTGTGTGTTAATACATATTATTGTGCTCCAATATCTGGAGCAGAAATATACTAATCAATGGAATTATTATTTCCCTGTCAAAGCAGTTTAATTCTGTCAACTGGAATTGCAATCACATACTAATAAGTGGTCAGCATATATTACACACTTACACAGGAGAAAGTGGAAAGAAATTATTTTTCTGATTGCAGCAGGTAATACAGGATGGGTTAAAAAGGACGAAACACATCTGCTTCTACTTCATATGCATTAAGAGAAGCATTAACAAGCCTCCAATAGAGTTATGCGAAGAACCTATGTTCAGATCTTCAGAAATATCGTATCTATAACTGTATATTTCAGAAGGTGTAATTTATTAGAATAAGGAAGATGTTTATTTTCCTTCCTTTTTCTAAAAGTTTACCAAAGCATGGCAATAAGTGATGTTTGATAGATACTTTAAATTTTGAACTGCGAATTTCATGTACAATTATTTTTGAGAAGCATAACAATGTCATCCTACAGCATAGCAGGGAAGAATGGTGTGTGAAATAGGACCCTTTCCCTACCATACTTAATCTACAAAGGATGGTTGGCTTTTCCCAAATGTGTACAACACTCTGCTCATCTTTTAAGATTAGACTAGGTAATCATAATAGAACAAGAAGAGGTTGTCTGGAATAATTAGAGGCAAGCTATCTATGAAGCGATGAAAGTGCCTCACATTTTCCTTTTCTAAAGTGGCAGTGTCGATCACATCACCATCACTTGTAAGCACCCAAAGGTCTCTCGACCGAACTCTTTTTAGGCTTCCTCTGCAGAAAGGACAGGACTGCGACCTTATGTACCTGCATGTTGGAAGCACATCAGAGTTAGAAATTGTGAGAAGCTACTCATTCAGCAACCACCATATGGTGATGTACTGACATGCGGAACTAAATGTGAAATGCAGTTACCAGTCCCGATAGCAGTTTATGCACATAGCATGATTGCAATTAGGTAACACCATCTTGGTGCAGATCTCCATACAAATGCCGCATTCATCTTCTCTCTCCAAATCTTTGTCGGAGAGCTTACGCCAATCATCCATTCTCTTCCTACTACCATCCTTGCCTCGAGATTTCTCTTTAGATTCTTTTACCATCAAGTTACTTTCAAGTTGCCGGAGAGAAGGATATATAATTGCTGCAATATTTTAATTGTATCAGAATAAAGAAGGATGAAAGACCCAATTTTCCTAACTGAAGAATGGAGAACTGAACATCATATACCATAAAACTCCCTAAGGCTGGCCCTCCTCTCATACGTAGATATAGAGCTATCTCCATCGCTATAGACCTGCACAATCCAAGTAGGATCATATAAAAATTGCCCAAATGTTATGAAATTTAATCTGTCAATTCTAAAAGCATATTTGCAAAAACTAAAATGAACCTAAACCAATAATACAACCTCCAACTGTATATACATATAAGAAGAATCACCAAACTGGAGAACTAATACCTTGTACACAAGTATATGAAGAAGGCCTAAATAACTAGGAAGTGTACAAGAACAGCTGCAGTCCATCCACTGGATTAGGTAGAGGAGGATTGGCGCCAAGGGGCTGTATGACAATCTCATCTGTACACATGCCCCACCATAAGCTCTTTGAATACCATCTGCCCTGAAGAACTCACAACCCATCACATACAAACAACATCATAATCAAAAATATATTAACAGAAACAAAGAAATCACTTCAAAATAGTTGAAAAAGTACCATATTGGAAAAGTACAAGGATAAGCAAAACTCTCATCAAAATCGCAATCAAAACTTAGCCAAAGCAACAAAAAAGAGGAAAGAAAATATCAACTAAATAAAGAAGACCCAGAAGAGAAACAAAGGAGAAGAGGGATTACAGGGTGTTGGCATGATGTATGTCAGCTTCAAGAGCTTTGAGAGAACCTCTGAAGGATAAGGGCCTCCCAAGCTGGCTCTGAAACATGGCCTTATCTTCTCTCTGGGCTTTCTTTCCTTTTTCCACCTCCCTTTTCTCTGAGAAGAAGAGATACAGAAGAAAGAAAGAAAGAAAGACTAGATGAACTAGAGCTTTGGAAGGGACAAGGCAGAAAGGTTCGCAACCCTTTGCCTACTATCCTATGCCTAGATTATATACACAAAGATGATGATTGAGAGGAGTTAATTAGCAGTCAAGAAAGGGGGAGAGGGGGGTCTGCATATATAAAAAAAAAAAATCTCCTTGATCACAGTTTGAATGGTCCCAAATTGGATGCAGGTGTGGGACCCTCCATTGGTGTAACTGGGGCAGGTGATCATCCCTATCTATTATTCCTCCCTCCACCTAGAAAAACCAGGGAGCTTAATTGTTTACCACCTTTTTGTGCAGCCTTTTCTATCTCTAATTGGCGTCCTTGCCTTTTCTTGGGGGTAGGATACAGATGGGTCCCACTGTGGCTTGGGTGGGTTCTGTTAAGCAATCGCTGAATTGAGCCAATCCAATCCTGGTGAGGGTTACCACTAATAGCATCCTCTCCTACTCAACCCTTATGGCCTTATCCATCCCTCTGGGCAAAAGCAAACCAACATCAACATGGGGTTTTGCTGTTGCTGGGCTCTCAAGTTTGGTGAAGATTTTTTTTTGTTTTCCTGGGTTTTGGTGGATGGTGTTTAGACTGTTTACAGATATCATGATGTTATCAGTTTGGAATTCTATGCATCACTTATTGCCCTTTTCAATTGGGGGGAAAGTACAAATACTTTGATATAATGAGGGAAAAAAAAAATATTTGACAGATAAAATAAAATAATTATTGTTGGTTGCTTGAGGAGGAGGAAGTTGTTAAATATTGTTGAGAGGGTTTGGAACTCTTCTTTGGAAGGTTCAGGTTCCACATCTCTAATAAAAGAGTCTTTTTATTTTTCATTTCAGGCCCTACATATATATATATTTATTTTGATTTACACTCTGTCTTTTTTACTATTTTTCTCATTCTGCAATAGGCACCTTTCCCTTTTCCAAATTTAATAAATAATAACTATGGTTCTTTTATTATGAAACATTGGAGGCTAGATATCATTCATATACATCAGAGAGTTACAAGAGAAATATTGAGAGGCCTAGACTTGTCTAAAAGGATTTTAGTAACTCAAAAATATTAAAATTATAAGCACAATCCAATAACAATCGGAAAAGATATTTAAAATAATGACCCTTTGAATAAATCTCCGTATCTCAAAATAAAATATACAAAACGATCACTAATATATGACATTAAGCTTGATGGGCAAAAAAGTATCAAACAACTCAAGTAAAAATATAGACGTAAAAGGGTTCGATGTGTGACCGCTTCATAATTTTTTCCGTTTACCCTAGCACTCACAATTCTAAGTAATAACGGATAAAATAATACACATGTAGGGGAAAAAAAATAAGTAACCTCTGCCACCGAGGAGGAATGATGGAGAGGAGAAATGCTAATTAATCTTGATTCTGTCCAATGTAATTTAAATATTAGAATTAGTGTGTGATTCTGGCCAATGTATTTTAAATATGTTAGATTTGTTCTTTGACAATTTGGGCTAGTTAGGTTTGATTACGTCTTGGCTCGTACTCTAATTATTTCTAATTCCCTAAAGATGAAACTACGACTGCATCCCGATTCATAACTTCTTGTTGTCAACCTGACATATACAAACCTTAACTAAATGCCAAGCAAACTTAGGGGATTGCTCAAGAGAAAATAAAAAATAAAAGAGTTTAAATACATTTGTTTAAAGAGAGAGCCTTTTGTACTAGATGACAGTACATTAATGTTCTCTGGATTTACTAAAGAGAGTATAATTAGCTATTTTTTAGGTGAGACTGAGCTGCTCGTGAACGTATTGGAGTCTTCTTTTCAGCACTGAGAATAACTTCTTTGACGCAAGAGGCTTTGAATTCCACCAGGATCAGATACTGAAAAGCAATCAAGAAAGCAACTATGCCATCTTCATCTTTTTCTTTTCTTTTATTCTAGAAATTTTTTGTGGGACAATTGATGAAGTTATCATCCAATTCAGATGTCTGTGATGTTATTAGAGTTTTTGACCAATTCGCTTGCCCAACCAAAAATTATTACCATTCTTGAAGCCTATTCTTAAAGTAATTTAATTTTGTCGATTAAGCACCGTTGTTAGTGTTTTATATCCTGGTAAGTGAATTATTTTCAGAAAAAAAATAGTTTATAAAATCACTCTTTTTATCAACCGAATTACTGTAATTCAGAACTTATTTGAATCATTTGCAGATTAAAATTATATTTTATTAGGACGATAAAAACTATGTTATTAGGTAAAGTTAACATAAATCATTGTATGAAGAAGTGACTTAATAATGAACAATTTCCCTATACTCCCACATTCGTTGATGCGTTTACATGATAGCAATTATATTATTTTGGTATAAAAGAAAAATTGGTGAACTATTGTAATAAGTAAGTTTTGTCTGAGACAAGAGTTGGATTATGTACCAACGAGATCATGCCTGATTTTATATATATATATATATATTTTAAATGTTCGTAGACAGATAATTCATTAAACTTCAAATATAGGTCACAACATCATACATAAGGGGAGATAGGATAACATCCTGAAACAAGATCTGTTCTTGACTGAATTACAGACTGATTTACACCTTACATTTTTACTATTTATAAATCAAGACTTATAATTTAGCAAATATGTGTAGAAAATACCTTAGGTTAGATTTGAACTAATACTGTGAAAATATTGCGTTAAGTGAAGATTTTTTTTCTAAAATAACTAGAACTAATACCATGGAAATATTGCGTTAAGTAGAGATTTTTTTTTCTAAAATAACTAGAATGCTCTTATTTCTAGAATGATTAAAATGCTCTTAATATAACTTAGTTAAGGGTATTTTCGTAATTTAAAGTATAGTTAACTTAACTTAGAGATTTGATTAACTTTAACTAACTATCGAACGGTAAGGTATTTTCTGTACATATTAACTAAATTATAGGACTCCATTTATAAATACTAAAAATATAGTGTGTAAATAATAATTTTATTAAAATAATGGAAGTTATATATGCAAATTTCCCTTTAAAAAAAGTCTAATAACACAACTGTAGATTGGTAATCGAATATCACATTTTTCATACTCCGGGATGTTATTGATGGGTCCTGGTCACCTAAACGGGGCCTTTGTGACCATTAAACCTTGGACTAGTGGATGCTTTTTAATGGATTAGGTGAATATTTGGTCACCATAAGGACCGGACCACTGTTTAACTAATTTCTCTGCCGTTGTTTATCACCTTGCCATTTATTGTTAGATGTCATCTTTCATTCTATAGAGATTAGATAAAGAGATAAAGAGAGAGAGAGAGAGGTTCACTATTCTATCGTTGAATGTATTCTTTTCTTTTTCTTTCATTAGAATGCAATTTTGTTCCCTTTTTCCAAAGTGAAAGGGTGGGGAATTATAATTGAGCTCTACTGGTTTGACCCGATTTCAGTTTACCCTTTAATATTTTAAACTTAAGTGATTAATTTACTTTTGGTCTTAGTCCAGATTGCAACTATTATCAATAGTTTGATTAGCAGATGGTAGAAATAATTTAGTTAGTATATAACTTATTTATGATAAATAAAAATTATGGTTGTAAATTTGGACAGTAAATATAAGGAGGTTAAATGCTTAAGTGTAAAATATAATACATTTTGTAGACATTTATGTGATTATAAAGATGATTTTGGTTTTCAAACTTCTAAGATTATTTCTTATGGCATTAATTTTAGCATGTTTTGAATAATTGGATTTATTCGATAACATTTAAAAAATCACATGAATCTCAAAGAGAAATTGAATCACAATTCATGACTAGTAATTCTAAAAGAGTTGTAAAAGTTGGACCTCTATCATTAAAAAATAATTATTAAGGAACAAAATATCTTACCTCCCTATTGTTTGGCCAAAATTAGGAGTGGATTCCTATTTAACTTTCATTTTTGACACTTCACCTCTTTAATTGCTATGTTGATTCATCTGCATCCCTTAGAAGATATATCACATAATTATCAAACTGTTATCTATTTTGCCATCATCTTCTCTATAATTGGATGTTTGCATTTCTCAGTTATTAGGAATAGGAAAGATTTTAGATAGAAAAAGAGATCAATTTTCAAAAGAAAGAAAGAAAGAAAGAAAAATATATGTCCCCAACTAATTATAATAAATTAAAGAGGAGTACATTGCTAATCTTCACCTTTTCTTAAACACCATTAGCCAAGTGTAAGAATCCATCAGCCATTAATCATATTAGGCTACATTGCAGAAGAATGGGGCAAAATTTGCATGAAAAAGTCCTCTAGTTATGATATTAGTAGTTTCGGACTCCTTAATTTTCGAATAATAAATTTAGATTATTTTACTTATTTAGCACTTATTGAGAGCATAAATTTACATATGAACCTTGACAAAATGAAATTTATAATTTATATGAATCTGGATGTGTATTTTGGCAAAAGTTAAAACATATTTTTTAAATAGATTTTACATTTAGTTTTAAAATGCAATAATCTTTTCTTGTTTTGTTAGGGCTAAATGGATAAGAGAGGTTAAAAAGTGTAGTTCTAAAATTCAGCAGCTCATAACTGCAATACCATAATTAAATGACTTTCATGCAATTTGTTAGCCGATAATGTAGATCAAACTCATCCATGCATCTCGCACTATGTCTAGTGACACTTTGGAACCACATGAAAACCATGCGTAACTACTTTATGGCTAACTACATTTAAAGCTAAACCATTGTAGGTTAAATTAATCCAACTATTCAACCTAACACAACCACCAAGCGAGTAATTGCTAATAATTTAGCCTTCCAGACCAAACCAAAAATAAACTTACTCCTCAATAAAACGTCCGTGCCGAATTTGCTGCATTCGCACGGAGGGATGTGATAGGTTCCATCCATCTTCTATTGAAAATTATGAAAATTAGAAAAGTTGGCATGGGAGAGATGATATAATTTGATTGCTTCCAATAAGATCATGGACATGAAGGTTGTAGTCCACTTCTTATTATGACTTGCTTGAGAATGAAGACATCAAAGATGTGGAAGATAGGCTTTTATTATTATTATTATTATTATTATTATTATTATTATTATTATTATTATTATTATTTTATTATTATTATTATTATTATTATTATTATTATTATTATTATTATTATTATTATTATTATTATTATTATTATTATTATTATTACCTAACAAGGAAGGGGAGAGATTTTTCTTTTTCTCCTCGTCAAAGAGGTCATCGTAACTTTGTTTTTCCTCTTCCTCTTCCTTTTTTTTTCTCTTTACTTTCCAATACTTTCCATCCTATCACTTTGACCTTCTCTTTCTTTGCCAATGTTCTATGTCGGCGAAAACAATTTGATTTTAAAAGTTATAAAAATTTAATTTAAAATTAATTAATTAATTAATTAAATTTATTAATTATAGAATATAAAATTCTGTATAGTCGAATCTAGTGTTGGACGTAATCTCATTAAGACTAATTCGTCATTCACTAATTGCTTTTGAAATAGTAGACGTTGGTTTCTCAAGATACAATGATTATCTTGCACTTGAAAGGAAGTTGTTATTTTAATGTCTTGTTAAACCAAAAATTATGTTGTACTATCTTGCGAATGTAGACAGAAGACTCAAAATACAAATGGAATAAACACAACTTTGTGAAAAAACAATGCAGACTAACATTGTAATATCCAACAAAAAAAAAAAAAATTGGCGCGCACGTGCCCGACACATGCACGCCTCTCTTCTTCTTTTTCTTTTATTCTTTTCTTTTTTCTTCTTTCTTCTTTCTTCTCCCCACTAGTAGTTGTTCCCCCTCTTCTTCTTCCCGCTGTGTCGGAGCGCCACTAGAACCGCCAACCATCCTGGATTGAAGTGCCAGAGCTCCCTCTTTCGTCAAGTAAATTTAACTTAAAATTGTGTTAGAGTTGTAGGTTTTTTCCTCCAGTTTTCTCCCCCTCTCGGTCTCGCCATGATTCGGTCAATCAGTGGGCTCATTCCTTGCCGCATTGATCTGGTGAGCTTCCCCTCTTCGCAAGGATGCCCTTGACAGTTTTCTTCGACGCCCTCATGGCCAAAGCTGCTAGGCGGTTGAGGCGAGGTGGATTCTCACCTCCGGCCACCTCTAGTAGCTGGGCTTCCCCTCCTTGTCTAGGGGAGTGTGTCGGTGGGGTCGACAGGCTTACTAGTAGTTGGGTTCTTTGGTAGCTCTTCCCCTCCCCCACCCCACTATGGGTTCTTACCGTCGGTGGGTGGTCATTGCTTTCCCCCACCTTCCGAGTAGGCACCATGGGTGCATTCCTATACCGGTGGGGTGTCGGTTGGCCTAGTGGCCTCAGCTATCAGTGGCGAGGGCCTCTGGCAACCACCCATCTTTCCTCCCTCCCTCCCTCCTTCTTAGGTAGGGTGCAGCCTTGCCTGAGTTTTAGGTCAAGCTGGGCGCGACCCAACCCGTATGCTGGGTCGGGTTGGGAGCGGCCCAGCCCGAGTTCGGAGTCGGGCTAGGTGTGGCCGAACTGAAGGCCCCTATGCCGGGCTAGGCTAGGTGCAACCTAGCTTGAGGTCCATGTATCGGGTTAGGTTGGATGTAGCCTAGCCCGTGTTCTAGGGTGTAGCTGGTCTGTATGTAGCCTTAGCCCAAGTTTTCGGTGGGTGGGCTATAGGCAGCCCATCCCAAATTGAGGTTGGATTGGGTTATAACCCAACCCATGTGTTTTTCTAGTTAATGTGGGCTTGGGGCCAATTTTTAGTGGGTTTATTTTTGGCTTTGTGCTGGCCAAATAGAGTAATTACCCTCTAATTATCTCTTTAAACTATTTAAGCGCCGGCAACCATGAGCATTAATTAATCATGTATTTTTTAGTTGATAGCAGTGTTCGCTATATTAATTATTTTATAAATTAATTTTAATGAATTAAATCATGGATTGAGAGTGCCATTGCAAATAACATATAACATGAATTAACTCATAATTGGGATTTAGCATGGTCGATTACTTTTTTTGGTTAATACTAATTTTAGCAAATGAGACGTTGATCTAGGTGTATCTGTATTAATTTCTCTTATCGTAGAATTAATACAAATTAATGTAGGAAAATGATATTAAGCAAGTTGCATTATTTAATGAAGCTTATTAGTTAAATGTTATCTATGTGATCTTTTGTAATTTTAATAATAGCAATTTGAGCGATAATTTGAGGATAATACTTTTATTACGTTTAATAACACGTCAAGCCTTGATATAGATATGCTAGCTTTACTTGATTAATAAAGGTAGGAATTATGAGATGGACCTACCCTAGCCTGTAGTGCATGTTAGTAAGATTATTTAACTAATTAGTGATAGGAATATTGTGCTTATGCTTTTTATTTATTTTTCTAATTGAGGTGGACTTTGTACCGTATGAGGATGATCTCGACGTAGTTGCAACTAGTATTAGGAAAGCAGTTCAAGTAAATAAAATTTCTATAATCTAGGAGTAGTGTAGAGAATAAAATAGCTTACCTTAAGACATCATCACATTCATAACATGCATGTGCATACATTTTTCTTACCGTTATTATTGCACGTTATGCACGATAATCTTATTTTGTTGTTCGATAAGATTTCGTATATCATGATTTCTATGTATATTTAGTAGGCATGAACATGTGTTTTAGCATACAAAATATGATAATGATGTGTGTAGCATTATACTTGTTGTATTGTATAATATCATACTACTTACACATGTGTATGACCATAAAGTAAGTGACTGCTGCATTTTGATAGTACTCGACACCTCCCCAACCACGATTAGAGGTGGGGGATACTATTATACTTATATATATATATTAGGGCCCACGCCTAAGGTCTCAGTCTATTGATTACAAGCAATTAGATAGCCGTTTCACCGAGGGATGGGCAATTTACTATCGATCAACGAGAGTCATACTTTTTAGGGTGTTTAAGATAGAGCGAGAATGATAGGATGACATAGACCTAGCTATACCCGATGATGTAGGGTGAGGGCATCCGTGAACGATAACTTATGATTTCCACATAGTGGTGCAATAATATGGAGCCGATGGCTTGCATGGTAGTATAAATATACGATACTGACTATGTGATGGGCTAACAATTCTACTGCTAGGATTTACCCTTTCTTGGGAGTATACGTGTGGTCAAGTGTGAGATGATGATGTGGCCTATGAGCGTAACTTTGCAAGAACTTAAGTTACAGACTTGTTAGTCTAAGAGGATGCATGTTATGTGGTGTAGCATTGACATGATCTCTAGGCGGAGCTCGGTGTGAGCTCGAGTTTGAGGACTAGATAGTCCGAATTGATGCATAGTAGGTTATCGATTGCTAATGCATGTGCACATTTGATGAGTATGACAAGTATGTGATACTAATGCATTCCATTTTATCATGATGCACATATTCATATTTATTTATTATTGCATCTTATATTGTACTACTTTTAGACTATAGCAATGGATACTTGCTAGGCTTTATGCTCACTATCATTTGGTGGAATTATTTTTAGATTAGTAGATGACCCCCGGGCCCGTGGAGGATTTGGGGAAGACCGACTTTTAGTCTTCTAATTCTTATTTTTATTCTATTCATGTAAATTAAGCTAGATGGCTTGTAACTCCTACGTGGGCTTTGACTTGTATTCTTATAGATATGTCTTTTGGGCTTGTTGTGGCCTTAGTGTTATGAGCTTCTTTGTTTATTTTATTTTTGAAAATGTAGACTTGATTGAGAGTACAATAAAAATGTACCAGATTAGGATAGATAACTTTTGGCTTTGAATCTTCCCTAGTGAAGTATTATCGGATTTATTCACTGACCGGTGAACATGATGTCTTAAACTGTTCAGTTTTTATATAAATTAAGACAATAATACTCACATGACTTGTTTTCAATATAGTTGGTTTTATATATTGTGTCCATTTAGCCATGGATGCGTCTAATAGTTCTTTGAGTGCTCTAAAGATTTAACCTAGTCATCCCATATAAGTGACTTACTTTACACTCATATATGCTACATCTTATTAAGAGTATTATATTATACTCCATTTAGATTTCCAAGATATAAAAGTCATTAAAAGCATTGCTTATAGTAACACACAGTACAACTTTATCACTATGTCATCATAGGAAAGACATAAAAAATAATTCCTTAGTAATTTTAGAGAATGCCCGCACAACTCGGTTGTCCATTTGAATCTAGACCTTGGAATCTCCTGTCAACTATGTTGAGTTGCCGTTGTGTTGTTATTCTAGGTGATTGGCTTTAAACCTATTTCCCTCGTTGAACAATATACTCGATATCTTGTTAAGCTCTTTGTTTAATGAATCTATAATGTATCCTTTGATTTCACATAATCAATTGATATTATACCATTTGAGATTAATTGTCACATAGTATTGTATCTACGACATATATGTCATGACTTGTCATTATACATTTGATTTTGTACCATTCATATAGCCGATTGACTATCGTGTTATATGCAAATTATTGACACAGGTTTCAACCACATAAGAATACTTTCCAAAAAATTTCAAAACCACTTTATTTTTTCTCTAGTCTTATTTAATGCTATGAATTCATATTTCGTAGTAGATCTGGCTATACATATTTGTTTAAAAAAATTTCATGAAATAGATGCATTCATAAGTGTAAAGATATATCTACTCATGAATTTGGTAACTTTTATATCAAAAATCTAGTTTATATCACTGTACTCTTCAATTACTACTGGATGGATATCTTGAGTAGTGCAATCCATAGTGGTATATTTTAAATACCTGAGTACCCTATCTATCGCCTTCTAGTGGTCATTCCCTAGATTACTTATATATCTACTCAGTTTACTCATAGAGTACATAATATCCGGATGAATGCAATTGGTTTGTGGCTTCTTCTCAATGGTCTCTTTCTTGGAGTTCTTTTTGCATCAATGATAGTCCTAAGCATGATGCCCTTATTTGTCATAGACATAACATTTACCCTTGATATTCTTTGCACCACCACCTTTAGAGCTTTTGCCGGTGCACTTCCTTTTTTTTAATCTTTTTGTGGACTCCATAATATTTACTTTAACATGTACTGGCTTTCAATTTTTTTTTTCAGCAGTACGATTGTCTTCTTCTATTCTCAACTTGACATAGGTTCATGTCAAATACATAATATTTCCAACATTGTATTCTCCCACTACCCCCTTCCTTTATCACTTCCACTCCCCTACCATTGTAGCTATCTGTGTTAATCAATTGTCTTAGATTTGACATCCTCATTGATTGCTATCACTATCTTTCCTGTTGACATCCTCGTAGGGGGTCGTCGGCTCTAGTCCCTCATTTTCCTCATAGTGTTGATAATATTAAATCGCTTGCCTCTAATGGATCTTCCAAGATTGGAGGAGATGAGCATATTAGTGTGCATCTTCCTTGTCCAGGCTATGATCTTGGCCGCAGTCTTGGTTCTGGCAAGGTTGTGTATTAATTTTGAAAGTTTATTTTAGCTTAAAATTATTACTTAAAGGAATTAAAAACTCAAATGTTACAAAATTTTTATAGTTTTGTAACAGCCATAACAACTACTTTAAATGGTTGATGGCTAGATTTATTTAGGGGTAACAAATTTAAAAAAAAATTAAAAAGCCTCTGAAACCTATAAATTCCCTCTTTGCCCATAAAAAGTATACTACGAAATTTGAGTCAAATACAAAAGCATTAGCTACTTCTCTCTAATTTTTTTTATGTATTATTTTGATCAAATTGGATGAGTGTTGTTCTTGAAAAGAAGTATCGAAGGTCTATGCTATTTGGCGATGCAATAATGAGGTTTCGATGAAACACTTAGTTAAGATATTTTCTTATTGCATTAGGTGTTTATTTTCATTAAAATAAAATTCCTGTAGGTCGTATTCGAACGCAAGGGGAGTCACGTTCGAACGCCTGTGTCGCGTTCGCAAATCTAGAGAATGGGCTTTTTGAGTGCGTTCGAACGTGATCGACGGAAATCCTCTAAAATTAGGGTTTCATATTGTTTTAGGACTTGTTGGCTAGTCTCTATAAATATGTGGATGACAACCAACTTTATTATGCTATTGGATTCTTGATTTCTTGCCTCCTATCTTCTCTCTAGACTTCTCCCTCCTTCCTCTTCACCATCCTTCCACCTCTACCGTTGGCAAGGTTTCTTCTCGCTTCTAATCTCCCTCGACTGTTGAGTCACCCCTCTTTTTTGGGATCTCGACCACTTCATTCCCTTCGTCTACTTCCCCTAAATCATTTCCACAATCCACCATCATCTTCATACCCATCCATAACCCTAACATCCACTCCACCCATCACCACTACTATCACCCAAGTTATTCCGTATTTTCGTCCCTGCTACAGTTTGAATCTGTGAAGGGCGTAAATACAAAAGTTGTAGATTAGGAAATTATGAATCAAACCCAATTATTTTCATAATTTTCTGACTACCAAAGAATATCTGACGAATATTTTTCCACGATTGCGCAGACTGCTTCCTACAATAAATTCTGATCTTAAGGAATTATTCTGTAGCCGATCTTTTGGTTCCAAATCCTATCAATTTGGTATTAGAGCCTAATAATTTGGTATCAAAGCCTAATAATTGGTATCAGAGCCTATCAATTGGTATTAGAGCCTTATCATTGGTATTAGAGCCTTATCATTGGTATTAGAGCTTATCAAATTGGTATCAGAGCAGGCGAACCTCAGATCTCCATTAATGGTTGAAATAAGAAAAATGATATCAACAAGAAGACCTATGGAGAGAACACCGACAAGGGAGGACTCAATGCATAATGATCCTAACTATGAGGCCGATTTCTTTGGAGTGACCACGGTAGGACCGTATCAACCAATGTCCATGGGTTCGAATATGGATGAGCTAAGGGGCATGTTCCAAACATTATTGCATAGAGTTGACAACATATAAAAGAATCACAACGATTTCAAGGAATATGTCGTGAATCGATTAGATTCGTCGTCTCCTCGACGACGAACAGAGTTTTAAAATAGACCAGCGGTGGGACCCCATAGAACCGATACCCCACAGGTCCAGGTGCGTCATATGAGTGTCAATGATCCTCTCCTACCTATGCCTTCACATCATCCTCCACCTCCATCACAAAGCCCAAGACCGTCGGTGGTGGAACCCGAGAGGCGTGCGGCATCGGTGCGCTTTGTCGATGAGGAGGATTGGCACTTTAAGGATGAGGTTGATCCCTATGGAGATGGTGATGGACGTGCTCAAGGATTTAGAGAAGGTGATCAACATGCACAAAGGTTTAGACTTGAACCAAGGATCTTTCGCGAACCTGACAACGCTATTCGGGGGAGAACCGCACGTTTGACGTTTTTGTGTCGACTATTGAGCACTAAATGCTATTACCGTCAAGGACCGGTATCCTATTCTGGTTATCAAGGAGTTGCTGGACGAGCTTACAGGGGCGACTATATTTAGTAGACTTGACTTGAGGGCCAAGTATCATCAAATTAGAGTTCACCCGGCGGATGTGCACAAAACTGTATTTCGAACTCCGGACGGGCATTACGAGTTCCGAGTGATGCCTTTTGGTCTCACCAATGCTCCAGCTACCTTTCAAGGCCTCATGAATGATATATTTCGGCCTCTTTTGCGAAGGTATATATTGGTATTTTTTGACGATATTTTGTTGTATAATAGGACTGCATTGGAGCATTGGCGGCATTTGAAGAACGTGATGAATTTGTTGGAACAAAACCAATTGAAGATCAAGAAGTCCAAGAGCCTATGATGAGTACCAAAAGTGGAGTATTTAGGCAACATCATTTCAGCAGATGGTGTAACGGCGAATCCTCAAAAGGTTGCATGTATGATCGCTTGGCCAATTCCTACTACTACCATCGGATTGAGAGGATTTTTGGGGCTGACTAGTTATTATCGTCGATTCATCGCTGGATATGGCAAGATCGCTACTTCTCTCACTTCTTTATTGAAGGACTCTTTTAGATGGACCAATGAAGCTACTTTAACCTTCGAAAAATTGAGAACAGCAATGACGATGGCAACCATTCTAGCGCTACCGAACTTTACCAAAGAATTTATTATGGAATATGATGCATCGGGTGTTGGCATAGGAGCTGTACTAATACAAGAAGGACGTCCCATTGCCTATCTTAGTAAGGCTTTATCATAGAAATCTCAGCAATTATCGACTTATGAGAGAGAGGTTGGCAATTCTGCATGCGGTGATAAAGTGGAGGCCTTATTTGATCGGTAGACGATTCATTATCCGAACCGATCAAATGAGCCTTCCACACTTTATGGGACAACGCATACACACTCTGGCACAGCAGCGATGGGTCACAAAATTGTTGGGCTATGATTATGAAATTCAATATAAGAAGGAAATGGAAAATAGAGCGGCGGATGCACTATCGCGCCAACCTGATACCGCCGAGCTTGCAGCCTATTCATCTCCTACCTTTCCATTCCTTGATGAGCTGAGGTATTTATGTACATCTGACCCAGATATTTTGAGATTGTTGTAGGAGGTGATGGATGATCTGGAGTGCCATCCCGATGTGGTTAATTAAGGCATTGAGCAGTATTTGAGGTGCTTTGTTGAAGAGATGCCGAGATGATGGTTGGAGTTCTTACCGTGGGCGGAGTAGTCTTATAACACCGTCTACCATAGCAACATTGGCATGACTCCATTTGAGGTGGTGTATGAACGCACGACTCCGACGTTACGCGCTTATAATCTAGTGGCAACGATAGATAGGACGAAGGTGGACTTAGCATTGATGGATATAGACGCCACATTGAGGAGGTTGTGTGCTCATCTTAAACTTGCTCAAAACTGCATGAAGCAAATTTATGATCGTAGCCATAGGGAGCAGGAGTTCAACATCGGCAGTTGGGTGTTTGTGAGGGTGCAACCATATCGATAGGTGATCTTACGTCCGATGCGAAACCAAAAGTTAGCACATCGCTACTTGGGTCTGTTTCAGGTGTTGGAGCGTATTGGTCCGGTTGCATATCTTTTAGAGCTATCAGAGGGGTCAAGAGTGCACCCTGTCTTTCATGTTTCATTGTTGAGAGAGTGCATCGGAGATCATGAGATTGTTGGATCGGTTCTACCGGAGCCATTAGAGGAAATAGAGATCGTAGAGCCAGATCGAGTACTTGCTAAACGCTGACGACAAAATGGTACCAGATTGGAGATGAAGATTCTAGTTAAGTGGCTTGGCAAGTCATCTGATGAGGCGACATGGGAGTTGGAGACTGATATCTTAGAGCGTTACCCTAACTTTTCACCTTGAGGGCAAGGTGAGGGAAGCGTGGTGGGCTGATATACTTAGTTAGGATCTTTTTTTATTTCATTAGGTGTTTATTTTTTATTAAACTAAAATTCATGTAGGTCGCGTTCGAATACAGGTGGAGTTGCGTTTGAACGCCCTTGTGAATGCCTTGTGAACGCCTTGTGAACCCCCGCATTCGAACGCCTTGTGAACACCCGCGTTCAAACGCCTGTGTTGCATTCGCAAATCCAGATAAGGGACTTTTTGAGTGCGTTCGAATGCAATCGACGGGAATCCTCTAGAATTAGGGTTTTATATTGTTTTAAGACTTGTTGGCTAGCCTCTATAAATATGTGGATGGCAACCAACTTCATTATGCTATTGAATTCTTAATTTCTTACCTCCTATCTTCTCTCTAGACTTCTTCCTCCCTTTTCCCTCGTCACCATCCTTCCACCTCTACCGTTGGAAAGGATTCTCCTCGCTTCTAATCTCCCTCGGCTACCATCTTGGAGATAACTTCCTTTTGCACATATGGATACCGATATGGCCTCACATTCGTCGGTGCAGCTCTGGGCACAATCTCGATGCAATAGTCCATCATTCTTCTTGGTGGCTACTCATTTGGTCCCTCAAACAATCTTACAAATTTGTCTAATAAATTAGACAACTTGATAGTAGTATCTAGACTCATTTTAGGCTCATCTCCTACTAGTCCTAACTGAAGAAGATAGGCCAAATCACCCAAACATGGCAACCCCACCATCGGCTAAATCGCCGGAATTGACGGAGATCGAATGCCGACAAGTCGCACATCTTTGTTTCCTTGCTTAAATTTCATCCACATGCTTTGAAAATCAAAAGTGACAGGTCCCAAGCTTTGTAACCACTAAGTGCCAAAGACAATGTCCACTCATCGCAGCGCCAACAGATATAAGTCCACAATAATGTCGTGTTCTTGTACCCGAATACCGACCCGGTGACACAAGCTCTCCGTCTTAAGCTTTGTGCTGTCTCCAATAGCAATGTCAAAAAACATAATCGGTTCAGCATCCAAGTCCAATCTCCTCACTAATCACTTGTCTAGAAAGTTGTATGTACTCCCGGAATGAATGAGGATATGCATACAACGCTTTCTAACAAAGTCCGTCTACTCGTAACGTCCTTGGTGCGGAAGTACCCGAATATGCATGCATCGATATTTTAGCTTAGATATCTCCCTCCGCGCCCTCCTCAACGGCCTCCTTATGGACCTCCTTTGCACACTCTCCATCATCAACAACCTCATCATCCTCCTCGAGAACGTCGATGAGCATCACACTCCCGATCGGTTTGAAACACCGATGACCGTGGTGAAACGTTCATCGCATTGAAAGCAAAGGCCCTTCGCTCTTCGCTCCTCCACCTAGGCAGGTGTGAGAGTTCGAACGGGGTCTCTTGTGCTTCCTCTAACATCAGAAGAAGGTCTCAAAGGTGGTCGTGGTCTAGTACTAGCAGCCGCTATCTTTGAACCCGCAGAATTTCTAACTGGTGTTCTAGGCGCAAAGTACCCATCTCACTTGCCCCAACTTGTTTTTGCTGCCATCTTGAAAGCCTTATGTTTTTGCTCCACCCAAGGAGTTTCGTGAACACCGTTGCTATGCTGGGGTTTGCACACATTGCTCCATGAAGTAGGGTAAGCTACGCTAGTTCGTGTGGATAGTAAACCGTTGGCCAATCAAGTAGGGTCGCCATTTGGTGACAATGTGTAGAATTGCTAGCATTTCGTGCTCGTAGGTGGATAGCTGTCGCGATCGATTTGACAATGCCTTGCTCATATATGCCACGGATCTGCCCTCTTGCATTAAAACTGCTCCAATGCCTTCACCCGAAGAGTCACATTCCACCACAAAGGGCTTGCTGAAATCCAGTAGTGCTAGAACTGGTGCAATAGACATGGCTGTCTTCAAGGCTTCAAAGGCCTCTGTCGCCTTGCCCGTCCATTGAAACCCACATTTTCTGAGTAAGGAGGTCAGTGGGGCAGCAATCTTGCCATAGTTGGCAACGAATCACCGGTAGTACTCCGTCAACCCAATAATCCCCTCAAATCCCGCTAATTAGTGGGAATCGGCCATTCCACCATATTCTTAATCTTACTTGGATCAGCTTCCACTCCTCTCGTTGAGATCATATGTCCCAAGTACTCCACTCGTGGCTCTCCCCAAAGACATTTGCTTATCTTGACTTTTAACTGGTTTTGTCGCAAGATATTCAATACCTCTCGCACATGCCGCAAGTGCTCGCTCCAATTCCTACTATACATTAGAATATCGTCAAAGAAGACTAGCACGTACCGACGCAAGAGCGGGCGGAAAAGGTCACTCATCAGCCCTTGGAAGGTGGCCGGTGCATTGGTGAGCCCAAACGGCATGACTCGGAACTCATAGTAGCCATCATGAGTTCGGAACGCCGTTTTGTGCACATCTTCCAAGTCAACACGGATTTGATGGTACCCCGCTCTTAAGTCAAGTTTGCTGAAGTAAGCCGACCCTGTGAGTTCACCCAGCAACTCCTCGATCACCGATATTGGATACCAGTCTTTGACGGTAATCGCATTCAAGGCTCGGTAGTCGACGCAAAATTGCCAACTCTCATCTTTCTTCCGAACTAGCAGCACCGACAATGAGTAGGCACTTCTACTCGGTTGAATAATCCCTTGCTTGAGCATTTCCACCACCAATTTGATGATCTCTTCCTTCTGGACATGCGGGTACCGATAGGGCCATACATTTGCTGGTTCAGCTCGTGGAATGATCTGGATGCGATGGTTGTGCCGACGGGTCTGCGGTAGTCCTCGAGGTTCCTCGAAGAGATCCTTGAATTCCTATAGCAACTCATGCATGTCAGTGGCTATTTCCCTTGGTGGTAGATGTTCTGGTTGAGCAATAGCCATTTGCAATAGTAGAGCTCGATCCCCTACATAAGGAAGGCCCAAAAGAGGTTGCAATGTCGGCCCTTGCTGCGGTTGATTTCCATCCAGCAGCACCCTTCGACTATTTCTTCAAAATGTCATTGTGAGGTTTGAAAAATCAAATATTATGGGCCCCAAGTTTTGAAGCCATTGGGTTCCCAAGACAACGTTGGCTCCTTGCAAGGCCAACAGATAAAGATCCAATGTGAAAGTTTGGTCTTGCACTTTCAATTCCACACCCCTACAAATAAAATCCGCTCGCAATATGGTGCCATCTCCAATCGTCACATCGAACCCTTCTGTTGGTTCCGATTCGAGCCCAATCTTCCTAAGGAGCCTCTTGTCAATGAAGTTGTGGGTGGACCTGGTGTCGATCAAGATTTTCACAGTGGTTTTCTTGACTACACCGTTCGCTCGCAAAGTCTTTGGTGTAGCTGTCCTTGAATAGGTGTGGAGGGGGATTTCGGCTATCATGTCCTCCACGGGTTGCTCCTCAGCTACTTCTCCTTAATGTCCAACCACACCCTCATCTTCATCTGCAATCTCATCCTCAACCTCCACCAATCCGTCGATTAGCATCACTAATCCCATCGGTTTAGCGCAGCGATGCCCGGATACAAACTTCTCATCACAACGAAAGCATAAGCCTTTGGCTCTTTGTTCCTCCACTTGAGCAAGTGTGAGTGCTCGTCCCGGACCTCTAGGTGCATACTTCACATCTTGGAATGGCTATAGGGGCGCTCGAAGAGGCACCATTGCAGCAACGGTTCTTGGTACTCCGGTAATATTTCCTGCCGCTATGGTTGGTTGAGCTTGGTTGTGGCTTCCTTGGCTCGTCCAATTCTGTTTCAGGTGTAACTTCATGGTGCTATGTTTGTCTTCCATGAGCACCACATCTTCGAAGGCCTCTTTTAAAGTTCTAGGCCTTAAAGCCTGATACGATCTCGCCTCAAGCTATGGAGCTCTGATACCAGCTTGATACGATCTCTCCTTATGGGCTAAGGATCAATCTCTTCCGATTCTCAGATCCCAAAATATGCCGTCATCGGATCGACGTGAAATTTTGATATGTTGTAGCCCCATAAAAGAGCTTTCCAACAAATCAAGTTTCAAGCAAATCGAGGTTGGGGATCTCGAGATATCGTCCGTTTAGTGGATGAACATCAGGATGATCTGTTTTGGATCCGTGGATGGAGGCACGTGATCCTAGGTAATGGTGGTTGAAGGTGGACCGGCGTTAATGGGGGGGCATCGGTAAAAAGTGGTAGTGGAAGGGTTATGGTTGATGGAAGGGTTAGGGCAAGTGTTGGATAGATTGGAAGAAGGGGGAGGAGAGGGCCACCCCTAAGGGACTATGGTGATTGGCCGGTCGAGGGAGGTTAGAAGCGGCGTCGCCGGGGATTGAGAGAACGGGAGCGAAGAAGACGAAGGAGGCAAGGCAAAACTCAATCTCAATATTCAATAATCAATAAGCACTTTGGTTGCCATCCATATCCTTTTAAAGGCTAACCAACAACTCAAAATTAACTCTAAAAATACAATTTTCGCCAACCGCGTTCGAACTCGCCCGACCGCGTTCGAACGCACCAAGTTCGCTCTTCTAGATTTGCGAACGCGATGCAGGCGTTCGAACGCGCTGCAGGCGTTCGAACGCGCGATCGAACGCGCCTATCGGTATTTGCGAACGCGATGCAGGTGTTCACAGTGCGTTCGAACGCATAGTGCATTCTCTTCATCTACGTTCACAACCCCATTCACAAACCGCGTTCGAACTCACTCCACCCGCGTTCGAATGCGACTTATAGAAAACTTATTTTAATGGAAATTAAACACTAAAATATGAAACAAAAATACTCCTAAAGTGAATCCATGCTCGAGACGATGTCGGTGAAGTCCGAATCGTATCAAAGCCCTCATGTCGGCTTGTATGTCTCCCCGCAGCCGAGAGATGAAGGTGCTACGAAGTTGCTAATTCGTCCATGGGGGTTGACATCAGCTACTTATCCTCTCAAACTCTTCTTGGTATGCCCAAACCGTGGTCTTTTGCACCGTCTTTGAGAGGAGAGCATCGAAGTCTTCATACCCTGATGCTCCAAATCGTCGCGAGATATCGGCGCAAAAGTCAGCCCAAGTTTCGATAGCCTCATTGGCATTGGCTGCTCGAAACAAATGAAGCACCGCATCTTCAAGGTGGAAGCTCGCGAGCGTCATCTAATATTCTTCCGTCGTACCCTAGTATGTGAAGAATTGCTCTACTCTATACAACCAATCAATCGGATCGCCACCTTTGAACTTGGAGAATTCGAGATGCACGATTTGCCCACGGATGCCATTGTCTCGATCCAGATCATGTCCAAGTCCTTGTCTAACCGGAGGATGGTGTACCATGTATGGTTGATGATCCCTCCTTCGATTTTGATTAACTCGCCGCGGTTCTGGTTCGTATTGCCCTGCCCATAGATCTAGATCTCCAAGGTGATCTCCATAGTGGTTAGCTCGTCGGATGGGCTCACTTGCAACTGGGCTTGGTGGAACCATCTTTGCTTGTCTTTGCCCATAGGGTGCTGGCAGCAGTGGCTCTTGTGGTTGCAAATTCTGAACCAGTGGCGGCGGATTCATGGGAGTGGACTCGCGTCGTGAGGTCGATGGTGCATTCCTGTTCATCATGGCTTCCCTTGTCGCTCGTAATTCCCGCATCATCTCCATCATTATCTAGTTGTTGATGGCCATTTATTCGGAAAGAGACCCCAACACAGCTTGAACACTAAGTTTTTCCGTATTCCAATTTTATCGGGCGGTTTCGCGAGTGGAAGTCCCCGCAACTGTTTCCCCCTCTTCTATTGGGAGAATCTCTTCTTCCTCATCTCGCCGTGCAACCATGGCTCTGGTTGTCGTCATAGGAAGCGCGTATCCAAGGAACGGTGGCTCTGATACCAGCTTGATACGATCTTCCCTTTAGGCTAAGGTTCGATCTCTTCCGATTTTCAGATCTGGACAGATTCTGCCACGGAACTTTAGAAATAGATCCCGAAAGATGTCGCCATCAGATCGACTTGAGATTTTGATATGTTGTAGCCCCGGAAAAGAGCTTTCCCACTAATTAAGTTTCAGACAAATCGCAACTAGGGATCTCAAGATATCATCCGATTAGTGGACAAACATCAGGGGGTCTATCTTAGGATCCGTGAATGGAGGCACGAGATCCTAGATTATGGTGGATGGTGGTGGACCGGCGTTAATGGGGTGGCACCAATGAATAAGTGGTGGTGGAAGGGTTATGGGTGATGGAAGGGTTAGGGCAAGCATGGGATAGATTGGAAGAAGGGGGAGAAGTGAACTGCCCCCCCTAAGGGACTTGGGTGATTGGCCAATCGAGGGAGGTTAGAAACGGCGTCGCCGGGGATCGAGAGAATGGAAGAGAAGAAGACGAAAGAGACAAGACAAAATACTCAATTCATCAATAATAACTCCATGATTGCCATCCACACCTTTAGAGGCTAACCAAACAATTCAAAAATAACCCTAAACAGTACATTTTCGCCGATCGCGTTCGAACGCACATATTTCTCACTTCTCTAGATTTGCGAACGTGATGCAGGCGTTTGCAACGCATTCGAACACACATATTTTTTACTTCTCTGGATTTACGTACACGATGTAGGCGTTCGTAGGCGTGTTCGAACTTCAGCCTTCAAGAAATTGAAAACAGCAATGACGACGACACCCGTTTTAGCTCTATCGGACTTCACCAAAGAATTCATTATGAAATGTGATGGGTTGGGTGTTGGCATAGGAGCTGTACTAATGCAAAATGACATCCCATTGCCTATCTTAGCAAGGCTTTATCACAAAAATCTCAATTATCGACTTATGAGAGAGAGATGTTGATAATTCTACATGCGGTGAGAAAGTGGAGGCCTTATTTGATCGGTAGGCGATTCATTATCCGAACCAATCAAAGGAGCTTTCCATACTTTATAGGACAGCGCAT
Source organism: Typha angustifolia (assembly GCF_048772165.1). Lineage (NCBI taxonomy): Eukaryota > Viridiplantae > Streptophyta > Magnoliopsida > Poales > Typhaceae > Typha > Typha angustifolia. Next base: position 6,265,953 of record NC_133248.1, read on the forward strand.
ACACACTCCGGCGCAGCAGCGATGGGTCACAAAATTGCTGGGGTATGATTATGAAATTGAATACAAGAAGGGAACAAAAAATTGAGCGGCGGATGCACTATTGCGCCATCCTGATACCATCAAGCTTGCAGCCCTATTCATCTCCTACCTTTCCCTTCCTTGACGAGCTAAGGTATGCATGTACATCTTACCCAGATATTTTGAGATTGTTGTAGGAGGTGATGGATGATCCGGAGCACCATCCCGAGTTGGAGAATCGAGGTGGTTTGCTGCTGGACCGCTGATGCATTCGGGTGCCCGCAAATGATATATTACGGCAGAAATTATTAGAGCATTTCCACCACACTCCAGAAGCTGGTCATGAGGGTGTCTTGAGGACTTATAGGAGGATATCTCGAAGTTGCACATGGCCAGGATTGAGATGGGATGTGAGGAGTTTTGTCCGTGCTTATAAAGTCTATCAAAGGTGTTTATTTTCATTAGGTGTTTATTTTCATTAAAATAAAATTCCTATAAGTCACGTTTGAACGCAAGAGGGGTCGCGTTCGAACGCCCTTGTAAACGCCTGCATTAGGTTCGCAAATACAGAGAATGTATACTGTGCGTTTGAACGCGGTCGGGCGAGTTCGAATGCCTGTATTGCATTCGCACATCCAGAGAAAGGGTTTTTTGAGTGCATTCGAACACGATCGGACGCGTTCGAACGCAATTGACGGGAATCCTCTAGAATTATGGTTTCATATTGTTTTAGGACTTGTTGGCTAGCCTCTATAAATATGTGGATGACAGCTAACTTCATTATGCTATTACATTATTTATTTCTTGACTCCTATCTCTCTAGATTTCTCCCTCCTCCCTCCTCCCTCTTCACCATCCTTCCACCTCTACTATTGGCAAGGTTTCTTCTAACCTCTAATCTCCCTCAACTGTCGAGCCACCTCTCTTTTTTGGGATCTCGATCACTTTGTTGGGTGTTTGTAAGGGTGATGTAACGCCCCCGCCCAGCACGGGCACGTGCACGCCCACGTACCTATAAGACACGCGCAGCGCACACGATAGGATAGGCAGGGCCCGTCATGCATAGATACACTCTTGTACACATATAATCATGATATCATCAAATAATACCTACTAATATATTCATACTCACATAATCCAACACTAAATAAATCATATTATCAACTAAATAAATCTGTTAACATATAAATATTCAAGTCCACAATAATATACACTAGACCTCTACCTAATTTGGCAAGACCCACATAGGCCACAACAAACCATCAAGATACAACTAAACAACTAATACACGAGTGCACTATAATCTGATATATACTATACAAATCATTGTCTAATACAATAAAGTACAAATATAACAAACAATGATACAACTCAATATCTGGTTAAACTATTTTCTATAACACTTCACGTCTATAGCTCACCTCATCTTTGTTCTAAAATATCTCGTCAAAATATCTCAAGTCGGTATCACGTACCATAATATCTGTGGAGGTTAGAAAAGAAATAAAAAGAGTCATCATGAGCAAAAAGCTCAGTGAATAGACTTTACCCCGAATCAGTGATGCCAAACAGAGAGTAAATCATATATTAGATAATATGAATTAGAAAGAGCATCATGTCATGAATGAGTATATGAATTTATCCTCAATAATATATAAATGAAAAGTAGATAATATGTCATAACTGATAAAAGTATATAATCTTTGACGATGAGTAAACAAATCTCAATGTCATACTATCATCATAACTCTCTCTCAAATATGACACATGATGCATACCGACCATAACCATGCTATGATATCAAATGCAACCATATATGATGTATATTGACTACTCGATAATCTAGTAATCAAATGATAATGAAATCATATGCATTTCTCAACATCTCAGTCATCAATGTCATCTCTATATGTCGTCATCATACTAGACCACTATACATAGTCAACACTTGGTATCCGGTCTCAACATCATGTCCGAAGGCTTTTTACATACTCCACCACCCGCAAGAGTATCTTAAATATAACCATACCTCGCCACCCGCTAGGGTATCAATATCCATCTAGACTGAGCACCCTCCTAGCTGATAGAAACCTCATGAGGATAACTAACAACATATGCCCTAGCGAACGGCATGTATCTGAATGTCTGCTGCGCACACAGACTAACGACCCTCGGATGTAAGGCCAATAGGATTGCGACTATGTCGAGCGATCAGTCATCTCTAGGCACGCCCTAACCCTCGCGCCCACTCGAGTATCCTCACACTTTCTATCAACTATCCTATCAATTACTTTTTATGCTTTCCTTCTAAATGACAAATCATATGCATATATCCAGTACTGCAACAGATTATGCAACTTAGGAATTTAGGTGATAAAAAAGCCAAGAGAAAAATGAGGTAATACAGATTCCAACCATGTATCTAACACATGCATACTCCTACTAGTCTATCATATACACACTTATGCTAGAAATCATCTCGGTATAAAATCATAACAGTATAATCATCTACAATCATCTCTATATATCATCATCATGCCCATATCCCAGATCAGCCTAATCAAATGCATAATAAAATATGCTTGATTGAAATTATCTCTAGATAAAGTTATATAATCATGCCGGAGGCCAAAACATGCATGTACATAATATATAATATATCCTAATTTGAGAAAGGCGTCTAGGGAATAAGACTACTCACCCTGATCAGAAGACGCACACCATGTATCCCTCATATCCGCCAACTGAGCGATAACTCGTCCTGACAGCGTCCACGGGGCCTCACATAAGGGGTTTGGGATATGAAAATATTTAAGTAGTATGAAGTTAGTCGTTCATCTAATTAAAATCCATTCATGTAATATATGATGATTTATTAGGTTTTAGAATTTCTACTTATCTTTATTATTAGCTAGATTTTTAATTATAAATACAAAAATAAATATAGATAAAAACCTAATTATAATTAAATTATATCTTAATTAATTAGGGACTATTTTGTCATTACCTTATAAAATAATAAATAAATAAATACGTAAGCCTAGTATTTCATTTGTTACAAAATAATAATGTATAATAAACTATTAGAATTACTTAAAATGTATCTTATTCTACAAATTTGATCATTATAATTTACAAATCTATATATTAATCTAATAGAGATATGAATAAATAAATATAAGTATTACCTATATTTATACCTAATTAATCATTAATTATACAAATTATAATTAATAATAATCATATTGAAGAATATATATTGTTATTAAAATAATTAATGTCTAAATAATCTATTTGCAATAATTAAGAAGGAAAAACCTAAATAAATAACATCAATAAAATAAATAAATAAATAAATAATTAATTAATTAAAACACTACCATCAATGCTGGGCTTGGCCCAGCACTGTGTAGAAAGAGAAGAAGAAGAGGAAGAAGAAGAAGAAGAAGAAGGGAGGAGAGGAGGGAGGGGGGTTGCGGACTCGGGCCGATGGAAAGGGCACCGGCCGCTGGTGGCTCGGCTCTAACGAGCCTGAGCTCGAGTGTTATCACGCGCGCGCGCGCAAGAGAGAGAGAGAGAGAGAGAGAGAGAGAGAGAGAGCGAGAGCGAGAGAGGGGGGAGGGAGGGAAAAGGAAAGAGGGGAAGTGAGAGACCTCACCGGTGGCGGCGGCGGTTCCATGGGAGTACCGCCGGCAGACAGGTCAACAGGGCGGCGGCGGTAGTAGTTAGAGAGAGGGAGAAAGAGAGTTTGAGAGAGAGAGAGAAGAGTGAGAGAGACCGAAAGGGAGAGAGTGGAGAGAAGTAAAAGAGAGAGCAAGAGAGGTCGTGGGGAGAGGGAAGTTGGTGGTGGCAGTAGGGTGGGGCCTGCCGCGGCCAGCTAGCCGAGGGAAGTCGGTGGTGGCGATAGGGTGGGGCCCGCCGCAGCTAGCTGGCCGAGCCTAGTTGGCCGAGCAAGTGACGCATGGTGCCCCCATGTAGCATCAAGCTGCATGGGCACGAGGCTGGCCATAGTTACAGGTGCAATCGTATCGACAGGTGACCTTACGTCTGATGCGAAACCAGATTTTAGCATATCACTACTTCGATCCGTTTTGGGTGTTAGAGCGTATCGGTCTGGTTGCATATCATTTGAAGTTGTCGGAAGGGTCGAGAGTGCATCTTGTCTTCCATGTTTCATTGCTGAGGGAGTGGATTGAAGATCATGAGGTCGTTGGATCAGTTTTACCGGAGCCATTGGAGGAGACAGAGATCATAGAGCCAGTTCGTGTACTTGCTAGGCACTGACGACATCATGGTACCAAATTTGAGATGTGGATTCTAGTCGAATGGCCTGGCAAGCCATCCAATGAGGCAATATGGGAGTTAAAGATGAATATCTTGGAGTGTTTCCCCGACTTTACACCTTGAGGAAAAGGTGGGGAAAGCATGGTGTAGCATACACTTAGTTAGAGTCTTTTCTTATTACATTAGTTATTTATTTTTATTAAAATAAATTTATTTTTGTGAACGCCTGCATCATGGAAAGGAACTAGTAGTTGAATCTTTTCACCTATAACTATGGTTATGGGTTTGATTCCTCTATAAAGATTGGAATTAATATTAATGAACTTTTCACCAAAGTGCTATAGCATATAATTTGAATCTATACAACATATTTCTGCTTTTTAATCTAATACATAATTAGCCTACCAACTTATAACCTAAAGGCATTTGAGTTGTGCATAAGGGGTATTTATTGATAAACAAAGTCTCCCTTAAATATATTTTGTAAATGAACACTCATTAATCTACATTTTAGTTAAAACTCAATAAAACAAGTCACATGAAAATTGTGCACAAAATCTTATCATAGATGAAACGGTCATAAAGTTATGAATATTTACTAAAAAATTTTCTGTTAGGTTTTTATTTGTTGGCAATTGTGTACAAAATATTCTAAGTGTATTTTTTCATGTATATGAGCTTTACACAAGTCTAGAATATCACTGGTGTGAAGAATTTCAAGATCATTGGAGAAAAGCCGTCGCGTTCTCAGCCGCGTTCACAAGCGCGTTCGAACGCGGGCACTGCGTTCACACAGACAGAGAGCCGCGTTCACAAGCGCGTTCGAACGCGGGCACTGCGTTCACACAGACAGAGAGCCGCGTTCACAAACGCGTTCGAACGCGGGCACTGCGTTCACACAGACAGAGAGCCGCGTTCACAAACGCGTTCGAACGCGGGTACTGCGTTCACACAGACCGAGAGCAGCGTTCACAAACGCGTTCGAACGCAACCTGAAGAATTCAAGCTGTCGCGTTCGAACGCACTTGGGCCCGTTCGAACGCAAGTGAGATTAAGTTAGGCCGTTCGAACGCACTCGGGCCGCGTTCGAACGCACCTATGAAGTTTGCAATTTATTGGATTTTCGTGAGTACGAATATTACTTGGATTTGGAAATATCTTGGAGATCATATATAAGGATAGTGTTGCCCTAACTCTAAGAAGGTTGAAGGAGATTATTCAAGGAGACTTTTTGGAGGCTACATTGGTTCTTCAACAAACAAGGCCCTTCGCATCTAAAAATCTTAATCTTTCGTCTTAAGGGCTATCTAGACGAAAGATCAATCTCGAGGGTTACTGAGATTGGACTTCAATCACAAGAAGCAGTGAATCGTGGGTTCTAGCGATCAAGACTGAGAGGAACAAAGTCGTTTGGATCGACGGGTTGTTTTGTGAGTCAGTCTTGTAACTGCTACTATCATAGTGATTGGTTTTGATCCGAGTTTGGATCCGTGGTTTTTTACCGTTTGGGTTTTCCACGTTAAAATCTTGGTGTTCATCTTTACTTTCGTTCTTTATATTTCTTCGATCTTTTACTTAAGCGAACGAGCGAGATCATTGCCTAGTATTTAGATACATACGTGTGTCTAGGGGTTTTTTCAATTGGTATCAGAGCAGGTTCTCTCACTCTTTGAGAGAGATCAGATAGGCATGGATTTTCATAGAGATGGACAATCATCTATTAGACCTCCTATTCTAGATGGATCAAATTATGGATATTGGAAAGCTAGGATGAGAGCTTATTTGAAATCTATAGATGAGCGAGTATGGATGGCCATTATGAACGGTTGGAGTCCACCAATGTACATGGTGAATGAAAAACTTATTAAGAAACCGATTGACTCATGGGATAGGTCAGACTATGACAAAGTCGACTGGAATAGCAAAGCAATAAATGCTATTTTTAGTTGTGTTTCCTCGGAAGAATTTAGAAGAATTTCTACGTGTGAGATAGCAAAAGAAGCCTGGACGATCTTAGAAACTACTCACGAAGGAACCATGGCTGTAAAACTTTCAAAACTTCAGAGGTTGACTACTAGTTTTGAAACCCTACGTATGGAGGAGAATGAGATATTTGATGAGTTCTATGCAAAGCTGAGTGATATAGTCAACTCTAGTTTCAACCTAGGAGAGAAACTTCCTGAAAACAGAATTGTCCGTAAGATCCTTAGGTCCCTTCCAGAAAGGTTTCAGGCAAAAGTTACAGCTATTGAGGAAAGTAAGGATATCGATTCAATGAAAGTTGAACAATTGGTAGGAAATCTACAAACATTTGAGTCCAGTCTTTCAAAACCGAGGAAGTCCAAAGGGATGGCCCTATCTACAGTTGAACAAAATTTAGAGGAGTCGGATGATGAAGATGATTTAGATGTTGAGATGTTGACCATGTTTGTCAAAAAGTTCAATAAATTCTTTCGGAAGCCAAACAAGTTAAATGCTGAAAAACTTGAGAAAAGCAAAGCCTTTGTAAAAAGGAAGAATACTATGAGTTCAAATACAGGTGGTACCAACAACAATGTCAAACAGAAAAATAAGAATTTTGAGAATAAAGTTCAATGTTTTGAATGTTCTGATTTTGGACACATCGCACAAGAATGCCCTAATCGTCTTAAGAGGAAGGGCAAAGTTATGAAAGTTACTTGGGATGACTCAGATGAATATATTGATGATTCTGAAAAGGACGAAGAAAACTTTGTAGCTTTTACCTCTTCTCTACTTTATACTGACTCTATTGTTGATACTGATAGTACAGATGATCAGGATATGTTACCTGCTGAGAAAGATGAATCTGAAATCCAAAAGGCATATAATGACTTATACCTAGAGTCGTTTAAACTCAAGAAAAGCAATCTTAGACTACTTCAACGACTCAAGGAAATTGAACCAGAAAGAATTCAATTTGAGGAGAAGTACAAATTGGAGCTTGAACGTGTCAAAGACCTTTCTGAACAACTTGACAATGCAAAAAATAAAATGAAGGCTGATGAAATTGAACTAGAGCGATTGCATAAGGAAGTTACATTTATGAAAGGGAAGAACAAACTTGACGAAATTCTAAAAGCTCAAATCTCTAGAAAAGACAGGTATGGTGTTAGATACACTGATAATTCAAATAATAATAAAACTGTATTTGTTTCTGCAGGTATACAAAAGGAAGAATACCTGAAGCCATCAACCGCATTTACAAAGCAATCGTGGATGAACCCTTCTAAACAGAACTTGAATATACAAACTGGTGAATCTTCGACGGTACTAGAGGTAAACTCTAATCACTCTCCTCGACATAAGGTGAGTAGAAAAAGGTTTGTTCCGACATGCTATCATTGTGGCATTCTAGGGCATATTCGACCACATTGCAAATTTTTGCAAAAACCTAGAAGTGCTTTTATTTATGGGATGAAAACAAAGGCCATATGGATCAAGAAATCTGATTTGAAATGTTATGCTGTGCATACTGCCTTGAAAGCCTTAAATTCTGAATTGTGGTATTTAGATAGTGGCTGTTCAAGACATATGTCGGGTGACAAGTCTTTATTTTCTAATCTCGAAAAACATGAAGGGGGAGTTGTGACATTCGGAGATGGTAACTCATCCAAGGTAATAGGTAAAGGAAAGGTAAGTACTCCAGGGATTCCTAGTCTCGAAAATGTTCTTTATGTTAATGGCTTGAAAGCAAATTTATTAAGCATCATTCAATTTTGTGATGAAGGCTATGAGGTAGAATTCTCGAAAAATGATTGTACTATTCTAGATCATGATGGTAATGTTATATGTTTTGGATCTAGAACATCTAATAATTGCTATATTGTTAGAACTTCACATAATCTGAAATGTAACAAGACAAAACAATAGCAATAGAACATGTTGAGATGGAGAAACAGTTGGGTGATTTGTTACAAAACCTTTTGATTTACAGAGATTTCAGTATCTTCGCACTTCTTTAGGGATTTGTGCTTTGGATTGATTTGTGTTTTAGTTTGCGAGTTTCTTATTATTTTGTTTCATTTTTTTAGGTTTTATTTTACTCTGAAATTTTCTTTGGTTTCAGTTTTAGATTTGTCGAGAGTTTTTGTTATAAAAAAAAATTGATGCACTCCTAGATTCAATAATATACTCTTGACATAAAAATATGATTTTTCTCTTGATTATGAGTTATTATAGTCAATTTTGTCATCTTGTAGTATATTGTTTCAATTTTGATTTTGTCACTCCCTCGACTTCTATAATAATAAAATTTTAATGCACTCATAACGTATGTGTATTCTTGTGTGAGCATGATATCATAAATATTTTTTTAAATAGCTCACTATTAACTTTGATTTGCACAGTTTGACCTCATACTTAGTTATCAAATATATTTTTATAAAAGATCAATGAAAAGGGCTACAATGAGTTAGTGTGAAAGCCGTCTTGTTTCGAGTCCAGTTTGACTCAGTACATTATATGCAAATTCAAAAAAAAAATGATAGATATGAATTTCTTCTTACACTTTATTTGATTTGTACTACAAGAAAAAGGCTACCTACTCATGTGTGAAAGCCATCATTGCACCTATATTTTTTTTTAAAAAAAAATACAGGAAAAATTCCTGTTATGTTATGGAGAATAAGTCGAAAAGTGTAAAATTTCAATACTAAGTCGGTTTGACTACTGTGTTGCATCATTGTTTATAGAGGAAAGTTTGTTTAAGAAGATTGGTTCATGTTATCTATGCTCATCTTGCATATGCGTATCGTTATGATCAATCAAGATTAATTTAATTTTGAGTGATGCATTAGAATTGATTATAATATGCTTTTGATGACTTGATTGATCTGTGTATGATTTATTTCATTTTATTGTCATATTCTATGTCTTGAATGTATTTTGAATTTCTAGAAGTGCATCTCCAAAGTCTATTGATCTTGATTGATTTCGTGTAGTTTCAAGTTTTGATCATGTTAAAGTTAATATCTTGATGTTTTTTGTGCGATTGAACGTGATAACTTGCATTTTTAAGTGGAAGATGGATTTCACTTAGGGTCTTCATGGTTTCTAGAATTTTTGGATTTTTTTTGTATTCTTTGGGCATATGTTGAATCTTGCGACTTTTTTCCTTCTCTAGAATGCCTAAAAAAAAGCTACAGTTACCAAGAAACCAAGGCCGCCTTCTTCACCTACCTCGACTCTGTGTTGACGATTCTTCATCGTCAGTTTCCTCCGAGTTCCTAGTCTTTGGCATTTGTGTCAAAAAGGGGGAGAGTGTCTTAGTGTCTAGGTTAAGTGTCTAGGTGTGTAGGGGGAGTATGGGCATAGGGGGAGTTTAGTGGAGTTTACTTGATGGTTGATCTTGGCATTTGAAACTTAACTTGAAGCAATTGTGATAACGTGATGATAACGTGTGTTTAATCTTTGTCTGTTTAAATTTTTGCTCTTGTGATAACTTGTGTTTTGATTTTTTTTCTATTTCAAGTTATTTTCACTTGATCTTGGATTGGTAGATGTTTCCTTGCAGGGATTGATGTGCAAAATATTCTAGACTTGTTGATTGCTCAGTTTGAAATCTTTGTAATATCTTGTAACATAGGTGTTTTGTCACAAATTGCCAAAGGGGGAGATTGTTAGGTTTTTATTTGTTGGCAATTGTGTACAAAATATTCTAAGTATATTTTTTCATGTATATGAGCTTTACACAAGTCTAGAATATCACTGGTGTGAAGAATTTCAAGATCATTGGAGAAAAGCCGTCGCGTTCTCAGCCGCGTTCACAAGCGCGTTCGAACGCGGGCACTGCGTTCACACAGACAGAGAGCCGCGTTCACAAGCGCGTTCGAACGCGGGCACTGCGTTCACACAGACAGAGAGCCGCGTTCACAAACGCGTTCGAACGCGGGCACTGCGTTCACACAGACAGAGAGCCGCGTTCACAAACGCGTTCGAACGCGGGTACTGCGTTCACACAGACCGAGAGCAGCGTTCACAAACGCGTTCGAACGCAACCTGAAGAATTCAAGCTGTCGCGTTCGAACGCACTTGGGCCCGTTCGAACGCAAGTGAGATTAAGTTAGGCCGTTCGAACGCACTCGGGCCGCGTTCGAACGCACCTATGAAGTTTGCAATTTATTGGATTTTCGTGAGTACGAATATTACTTGGATTTGGAAATATCTTGGAGATCATATATAAGGATAGTGTTGCCCTAACTCTAAGAAGGTTGAAGGAGATTATTCAAGGAGACTTTTTGGAGGCTACATTGGTTCTTCAACAAACAAGGCCCTTCGCATCTAAAAATCTTAATCTTTCGTCTTAAGGGCTATCTAGACGAAAGATCAATCTCGAGGGTTACTGAGATTGGACTTCAATCACAAGAAGCAGTGAATCGTGGGTTCTAGCGATCAAGACTGAGAGGAACAAAGTCGTTTGGATCGACGGGTTGTTTTGTGAGTCAGTCTTGTAACTGCTACTATCATAGTGATTGGTTTTGATCCGAGTTTGGATCCGTGGTTTTTTACCGTTTGGGTTTTCCACGTTAAAATCTTGGTGTTCATCTTTACTTTCGTTCTTTATATTTCTTCGATCTTTTACTTAAGCGAACGAGCGAGATCATTGCCTAGTATTTAGATACATACGTGTGTCTAGGGGTTTTTTCATTTTCTATTAATAAAAATGACCAAAATACCCTCTCTATAGCTATCGCATTTCTACTATCCCGTTTATCCACCAATGTGCAACAGTCCTAGCCAATTTGCTTATCTCTATTTGGGTGCTATCGACGGCATGATTTTATTATCATACTAGTTATGGTCTAAAATTCTTGTGATCTATTAAAAGTGATCGGTAAAAATAATTTTTTTATACAGCAAGTTATAACTACTAACCTTCTCCCATCAAACTGCATCTATTCTAATCTTTTCATCTTAAAATAATTTTATAAAGTATTAAATATATTTTACCCTCGTGTATTTATGCCAAAAATCATTTTATCCCTTATACTTTAAACAATCTCAAACTAATCTCTGTACTTATAACTAAAGTGACATCATTAGTTTTTCTATTAAAGTTAACTGAGCGGCATGGCTATTTTGGTTATTTAGCAATTTAGCAGTATTATCCATAGTTATTATAATTGGATCCGATCGAGTGGTCGAACCGATGAATTGACCACCAAACTTGTTTGGTTTTGCTATTAGACTGATAAGCAATCGACCTAATAAAAATTGACTAACATGGTAGTTGAACCGATAAACCATACAACTCGGGTGATTTTTAGTAAACCAGTTGAGTCAACTATTTTTACAAAATTATTTAATTATTCTTAATATTTAATTATTCTATTCTATCTCCTACTTAGTATATCAGTCCTAAAAGTTTAAAAATAATTAGTTTATAACGTATTTATTGTTTTAAAATTAGTGTGTTTTTTTTGCACATATACTCTTGAAAAGTTACTTATTTGCTTGTATGGCTACCTAAATTTCATATTTACATGCATATCTCTCAAAATATAATTTTTTTTGCATGTGTACTTTTTAAAATTCTTATTTTTTTGTTTGAATAATACTTGAAATAAAGTACCATTAAAAATTAAACAATTTAAATATTAAAAGAGAAAAATATCATTGTTCTTGTTTTCAAGCATTTTTCCTCGTTTATAGTATTTTTATCTTTCTATATTAAATAACTTAACTTGAAAATAACCATAAGAATACCTATATAAATAACATTAGTTTTGCAGGAGATATATACAATTATACTACTTGTAAACATATTTATTTATTTTTAAAATTATTTATATATTATTTAAATATTTCTTTAAAAAAAAAGAAGCAATCCAACTAGGTGAACCACCGGTTGAACCAATTACCCACTGACCCAACCCGTGACCGGGTCAATGTCTGGTTCGATTATGATAACTATGATATTATTTCAAAAACTTATATGTCTTATCTAACAATTATGATACTGTATTTTGGTCATTTTGATACCATTCAAGTAAGTTTAAAGAGAAAAACTAATAGTCTCATTTTTAATCATAAGTATAGGAATTGATTTGAGAATTTTGAAGCATAGGAGGATAAAGTGATTTTAGACGTAAATACGTGGTGTTAAAATATATTTAACCCATAAATCATAATTTTCACAGTTCAGCAACCAAGTACAAATTCTAATATAATTTATTCAAAATAATCACTATAATTTTATCCATGTTTCATAACCAAATAATAAAATGAGTAAATTTATAAATATACCTAATATGTATTTAAGAGGTGCATATAAAAGTATCCTTAAAAAATCTACCTTATGCGAATTAAATGATGCCTAAAAGCTGGGGCCTTGCTTTGCGGTTAGTTTCTCTGATTATAATAATAGACTCTAGTGTGCACCATATAAATAAATAGGGATGTCAAGCCCAAGCCGCTAAAATTGGCTCGAAATTAATATCGGGCAGAGCTTGATGTGGAGTCAGCTCACTTAGGCTCGACTTGATAGACTCTGTATAAAAGGGATGAGATAAACCCCAAATCCCCGTCTTCTCCTTCGACGGTAGCAAGCCACCGTAATGCTGCCTCTTCCTCCTTTTCCTTCTTCTTCTACAACCGCGATGCCCCTCCTCCTCCTCCTCCTTCTGTAGCCGTGGTGTCGCTGCCTCCTCCTTCGGTAGTGGTAAGCCGCCACGGTGCCGCCTCCTCCTTGTCTTTCTCCTTCTTCTTCTTCTTTGGTGCGGCTTGGGCTCAATCTAGCTTAGTCCGGCTTAGTTTGATGATAAACTCATTTCAGGCTTAGGCTCGGTCTGGCCCGACTTAGGCTCAGCTCGAGTTGAGCTGAGTCAAACCTAAGCCCAATTTTAAGGCTCAAGCCAAGCCTTAGTCGAAGCCGAGTCGCTCAAGCTTGGCTCGTTTACGCCCCAATGTATGTATGTATTATGTGTAATTGATTATAAGGAGATGTGCTTGACGGTAAAAATGATATTTCATATGCTAAACAGAAAAACCAAATAAAAATGTGCGCCATATTAAAAAAAACAAGAAAGCGAGGGAAATTGTTGAAGAGCGCGCAACCGGTAACCGTAAAAAAGCTCCCCTGCTTTGAGATGACACGAGGAAGAGCTCGTTTCATTTATTATTTTACGCTCAGAATGATGGGAGAAGACACTGCAGCAGCCCACAGCGGTTTCGTGTGTGGAAAGTTGCGCTTTGCTTCCCGAAAACAGTGAGCAGAAGAGGAGAGAGTTGGGTTCTTGGTGTTTAGGAGCAAGTAGGAGAAGGGAGAGGGGGGAGAGAGAGGAAATAGGGGAGATCCAGAAGGAGAAGATGAGCAGTCCAAAGAAGAAGAAGAAAGAAAGTAAAGAATGCACAAAGAAATGCCTGGGGACTCGTGGGAAGTCCTCCTCTGCATTGCCTTCTTCTTCTGTCTCTGCCGCACCATCCTTCTTCAAAATCATGATCGGTGATTTCTCTGAGGCCCTGGTATGACGTTTCCTTCCCCTGCACTTCTACCTTTTGCTATGAGCTGGTGTTTCAAAGAATTTCTATTTGTTTCTTTGGTGGATTCACATAAATGAAACTTTTGAGATATGGGTCTGAACCATTTTGAGCTTATATCTGAGAAGACAGTCAATTTGAAGAGAACTTTGACGCCATGAAAGTCTTCTTTTGCATATATTCTCTTCTAAATTCAACTATGTTCTCTTCTAAATTCAACTATTTGCATATATATATATATGTACCCTATGGGAAGGCATTTCTGTCTTTTTATCTTGTTAGATAACCAGTTGAGCTGAAAGGTTAAGCTATTATGCAGTGGACTAATAATGTACATATCATACCTTTAACACGCTCCGCGGCCCTATACACTTAATGTGAAAGATGAAAGACAATGGCATGTGTGCGACCCTCCACAATGCGCAAGGCCAAATGATGACAGATGAATTTGGGCTAAGTGAGGTTTGAATTCAGACATCTAGAAAGCTAGGCTCTGATATCATATAAGATAATCCGATGACCAGCAGCTTAAGTAGTTAGGTAATGGGCTAATCATTTATGTAAACATATGTCAACTGATTCAGATTTTAACTCATAGTTTTAAAAGGTAACATGAACGGTATCCATGCAAAATCAAGGTTTGGAGAGATATAGATGGAGATGTGAAATTTATAAGGGTACCTTCAAAAACTTAATTTAAAACTACACAGATGTTAGACTTCACAAAATTTGGAGAAAATTGAACCTAAGAGGCGAGAGGCAAACTATCACTTTTGCTTTTGAAGGTAGAGGTATCGCCTCTCATGAAGGAACACCTGAGCGAGCTTTTCTCCAAGTCTATGCTTCTTGTGCACCAGTTGTAGTGGTTTGGTGGTGTAGAGTAGGACTGCCAGACAAGCATAGAAAGGAGAAAGAGAGGCAGAATAGAGATTGAGACAAGAGAGAAGGAACAGATAACTTCAATGGAGGAAAAAAGATCCTCTTAGTCACTATTTTGCTAAAACACTATGAGGATACTTGTCAATCACGTTAGACAATAGGTTCCTCATGCCCACGATTCAAGGAAAATTGTTTCCATAGAATGAAAGTGATAATCTGTCTCTAAATGTTCTGACATACCCACTCAAATTTGTTGAAAGTTTAGTGGTTGAATACAATTTAAGGTTGAAAATTGGCACTTCAAGGTATTGTGGATAATCCTGGTGCCGGTGCCAATACCATATGGGCATGGCACATGTCGGGGAAGTTCTGCGGCACTTATCTTTTAGGATTGTAGTGATTCAAGTTCAATCTGGATTTTCTAGTCATGTGCATATTTCTCCAGCTTATTTCTATTACAATGTTTGTGTTTTGAAGTTTTGCTTAATGTGAATAAGTTTGATTATGATTGTGGCAGTAATTATTTCAAGTATTCAACAAATATGGATCTTCATTTCCAAATTTTATCAGACTAATTCCTATTCTTGATCACAATTATCACCATTGAGATTTTTTATAAGTCTCTTGCCTCACTTGATATGATGGTACTTGCAGTACATCCCACCCATGTTTGCTCGAACTATAGGAGATTTGGTTGATAAGATCATTTTTCTTGAAGATTCATATGGGCACCGTTGGCGGGTTAAGACATGTTTAGTAGATGGTTCCTTGGCTTTTGGATACGGATGGCGTAACTTTGTGTTGGATCATTCCATCAGAACTGGTGAATTTGTGGTATTTAAGCACATTACGAAGCTACTCTTTTCAGTACAAATTTTTGCAGCTTCTGCCTGTGAAAGACTACATTTGTGTGAGAAAAATGAAAGAAATCGTAACAGGAAAAGACGTAAAAAAGTGAAGACATCAACTGAGTTGAGTTCAGGAAAGATTCAGAAAAGTTTGGATGCCTCTGAAGAGAAGCTCTGCATTGCTGTCAAAATTCCACCAAAAGCTGAAAAAGTAACTAGCATGACAGATCATGATATCTCAAGCACAAAAATGGCTGTTGGGAACTGCTGCAATGAAGGAGCAGGAGATGATCTAGATCAGAGTAATAGGCCTCCTTGTCCTACAAATAGCTCTGAAAAGTTGGAAACAGCATCCATGACAAGATTCTCTGAGGATTTTCCACACATTGTCGATGAAGATGCTATAGATTTAGAGATATCTGGTGAAATTCCTGCAAGAGACATTGATGTGGATATGGACAGAATGGTAATGACCCAAAAAGATTTGGAAAAGGAGGTCAAATATGAACGTTCTTCCCAAGACGCAGAATTCCTTGAGAATGACAAAATGTCACATAGTCATCGTGATAATCTCAGAGAATCTCAGACTGCATTAGCTAAAGAATGCAGAGAAACTAAGAGCAATAAGCAGAGTCAGTCTAGTTTGGCAGTAGTCACTTATCCTTGTACCAATGGATGTTTGACTATGGATTATTCAAAAGGAGACAGATTAGAAACATCGGTCAAAAGGGATAAGAAAGAAAGAATTGTAAGGTCTAGGCCTCAAACTTCAGATGTCAATTCCCCTGAGAACAAAAATCTGGCTTCTTCGAAGATAAGTACACATAAGTTTCCAATGAAGGAAATCAAAATTTGTGAACAAGCTAAACAAGACACAGACAAACTAATTATAAGTAACAATGCTATTTCTTTTAATGCCAATGCAAAGGATGCGACTATTTCTCCAGGCTACAAGGTTGCGATTATTAAGAAAAATTACTCACCATATGAAAACCAAGTTGAAGCACTATCCAGTGCATGTGCTTTTAAATGTTATAATGATGAAAAGGAAACTCTTATGTCATCCTGCGACGACACTCAGTTTGGAATTAAAAATGGTCAGTTAACTTTCTAAGAATCCTAAATAAGTATATATTTCCATTGCCTTTTATTTTCTAGGAACTTTGGCTTATCAGAGTTGGCTCATCAACAGTGGAGAACCAAGCTTCAGGAAATGCTCCACTGGTTAGTTTCCACAAAGAACAAGGTCGGTCCGTCAGTTCTGGTGAAAGTGATCCTAAAATCATCAGCAATATGTCGGTACTTCATGAACATTCTGACATTATGGAACAGAAAATTCGTGATTCTGGTAATTGATAATCTTAGTTTAAATGATGCTGATATCTCTAAATTGATTTCTAGGAGTGAAAGTTGTCTATTCTCTAACCAGTAATTAGTTTAAATGTTGACTTTCATATGGTAGAAAGATGCTTGGTCAAATGCTAAAGATTGACTTGGAAAAGGATACAATATATGTGCAGGAATTTCTTTTGCAGTTGTCAAAACTGAACAAATGGATCCTATCGACATTCAGTTACCAAATCATGGAAAATCCAGCTTTGCCTTGGCAGTAACTGCACAATCTTGGCTTGTGAGTGATCTATAACACTATCACATATTAGAATTTAGAAACTGAACCTCATGCTTAAAATTAATTTCTTCATTAATCTGATTTAATGTTTAATGCATTTATTATGTAGTTGATGATTATAGTTGAAATATGATATATATAATATATATATTGTACTCAACTCTCTCTCTCTCTCTCTCTCTCTCTCTCTCCTCACTCTAGATACATACAATCATAGGCATGTGAAAGTGTAGGCACATGCCTCTATAGTACCTGTAGAAACTTTATGCTGTATCATAGGATAAATTCAAATAGTTTTCTAGCCATTAGTTGCAACTTGGTATTGTGAAAAGCTAACCCCGAAGTGGAAAGCATAAAGTGTTCTCACTTTTGTTCTCACTTTTTCCCCTCACTATGAACTACTGCAAATCTTTAAGAACATTCAGTGACTGCAATAGTTTTAATCTTTTGCAAACAAATCGGAGTAAAATTGTATATATGGTAGGCATGATGCAGCTAGTGCAATGAAACAATCGACAAAGAAAAGAAGTTGATGGATGAAGGCCTAGTAGATTCCATGTAGTTTTAATTGTGTGTAGTGTTTGGTTAGTACATAAGCCTCTCTTATTTGTAAATTCTCCCATATTATCTAGAAAAAAGAATCAAAGCATCAGCTTAAATTGAATTGTGCTTAAGTATATTCAGCATGCATACTTTTTAAGTTATGCACATTTTTCTATCTCAGGTGAGAGGGTGTTGGAAAGTTATCATACTTCTCTCCTTATACAAATGTACATAAGCCCTTTATTTGTATTTAAGGCTTATACACTAACCAAATGCTGTCATAATGTTATTTTTTCCTGAATTTACTGTAGCAAAATACTGCAATAACGTACTATTTGTGACTGTAGCGTAAGTACTGTAGCAGTAATGTTACCTAATGAATATCTCATTATTATTTTTGAATGAGTCCTAAATAGTGTAAATTAGGGTTTGTATATGTTATCTAAAGAGTCCTATTAGATTAAAAGTTTGCTTTTTAGGAGTAAGTTAGGTTTTCCTATCAAAGTCTAAAACATGTAATTAGCGATGGTTTTATAAATAGAAGTTTCTTTTGACCAGGTGCGTGGTGTTATCTCTCTCTTTCTTTATATCTGTTTTTTTCTTCTCTCTACAATACTACTCTATCTCTTATCTTCTATCCTTATTTGTTTATTCCAAGGTTCTCAATATTAGGATCGAGATCAGTATCATCTGTTCGAAGAAAAAACTATATGTATTGACTATATCGGCCATTCGTATCTGATCAGACTATTTTTTAAATATATAAAGTTCTAAATAATATTTAAAAATATAGAGAAACTTCTAAAAACTTAGAAAAATATTACAAAAAGATAAAAAAAATAAAAATTACTCACATATGAAGCCTAGAAACTTAAAAAATATATTAACTTACTAAAAATTTAAAATTTTGATGAATATCGAACTGGTTCTCATAAATTTCTATGGTCTTCGTCCTCATAATCACCATAAGTTTGTAAATAATAATGCCTAGAACTTGTTACTCCAAAAAGTAATTCTATCATACTAATCATATTGTATAGATCTTGTTATGTGACTTGTATCTAAGGAGGATAATAATCAGCATATGGATCTTGTGTCTGAGAATACTGAGGATAACTAGCATATGGATCTTGTGATGGCTTCAAACAATAAATACTCGATTTACCATAATCATAAGAAGCAATATTCTTATGATAATGTTGCTGATATGCATATACATCCTCAATTTCTCTGTCTTCAAACTTTATGTCTTCTTGACTTTCTTTAGCAAATGTAGATGAGACGATCTCACCACCAGATGTATCATCAGGATTATGATTGGTATTGGTAGGTATATTAACTCTCATTGCTGAACGACTTGTACTAGCATCTATCCTCATTATGGTCTCCTGCAATATCTCATCTAACCATGAGTTAGTCTAGTAATCTAATAACCTGTCCTCTTTATTCAAAATATGATTTAAATTAATTAGTTGTTCATTTTTTGCCTTTCTTTTTAAATTTCTCTCCTTCGATCTCATATTATAATGACAAAAAATTAACTTCTCTAATCTTTTCATTATCAATTGGTTGCGTATTTTAATGTGGATTAAAAATAAAGTAGTCTAATTTTTTTCACACTGTGATGGAGAAACAATTTAAATTAAAATCTTATTTACTATTGGTGTCAAATTTGGTGCCTCCTTCCATCCATAGATAGATCATCATTTAGTTGGAGTGTTATGAGATATAGCTGCAGCAACTTTAGTAGTACTGAATTGCTCAGCTCTCAATCTATATCTCTGCATCTGAATTTAGAAATATATTATTACATACTATATTAAAAGTAAAAACTTGAAACAAATAGTAATAAAATTATTTAATTGAATCATAACTCACTTCTTTATTGCAAAGAATTTGTTTATAAATATCGAGCTTAAGCCTACTGATTACCTTCCTAACTCCTAACAAGATTTCACTATCATTATTG
Source organism: Typha angustifolia (assembly GCF_048772165.1). Lineage (NCBI taxonomy): Eukaryota > Viridiplantae > Streptophyta > Magnoliopsida > Poales > Typhaceae > Typha > Typha angustifolia. The sequence continues at coordinate 6,285,622 of NC_133248.1, forward strand.
TCAATTATAGATAATTGAAACCTTGGATTAAAAAAATATCATGCAAAAATTTAAAATTTGTAAGCATTCAAAATTTTAAATATTCATAAATAAAAATAAATTAGTAAATTAAAACTTAAAATTTAAAACGATGCCTACCAGCAGCGTATATATTTCTGTGTAGTTATCTGTTCCATCTAGAAACCACTTTCTATAATTTTAGCCCACATGTTTTTATTGATTCTTTTATTACGTCTATTACCTTATATAATAATTCATCTCAGACTTGCCATTACTATTTACAAGTTATAATATTTTGACAAGAGGCTCGAATACTTTGGTAGCAATTATAATATCACCCCAAATTGCATTTCCAATAGCCATATTCTTCAAAGTTTTACCTAAAAATTTATCTTTAGGTTTCATATTCTTAATTTTTTAAACTACTCTTGTGATGTAAATATTCGCATAATATCATCTTTGTAGTGTATGATTCTTTCTAAGGCTATAAAATGAGTTATAAATATAGTAACGCCGGGTCTAATGATCTCTCTATCACCAGTTATCTGCTTAAGTAAATTAAGAACCTAACCATGGTTATATATAAAATTTATCAACATCTAACCTTTATGTATGACCATGTCAATTTCAGACTCTTTTATAATATCCTCTAATGTTATCTCAATACATTATGCAGCATATGATGCTCAATATAAATAAGGTTTTTTTATCATAAGTAAATTTTTAACAGCTTTATAATTGGCCACATTATCAGTAACCACTTAGACTATTTTTTTTTCATCCATTTCTTGTACCACCTCATCCATCAATTGACAAATATAATCACATTTTTCAAATGAGTAGTATCATCCACAAACTTCAAAAATATTATTCCCATGCTTGAGTATACTAATAAATTAATTATATTTCTTCTGTTTTGTGTACTTCACCACTTATCAAACATTAGTATACAATCAAATTTATCTCAATACTGTTTAAATGTCTCAATGTAAGTATAAAGCTCATCTACCTCTAAGTCAAGATATTTGGTAATAATATCATTTGAACTAGGAGGTAGAATAATAGGCCTTACTAATTGTATAGCATCCACCATAGTAATTATAGAATAATAAGGATTATTAGCTATATTGAAAGAAATATAATTATAAAATAAAAATTTAGAGATAGCCCTACTAATGTATTTCTTTACATTTTTAATCCTTTAAGAGATGTCTTAATGAAAGTCTGTGTATGACCCCTTTTGAGAAGATATGTTTCATTGGTCCAATATTTCCAGACTCTACTGTAATACTAGGAGTCTCAAAGGATGCTCCCATATTCTCTCCCTCATTGTATATGAACTGATCTAGATCTTTGAAAGTTTCCTTCTCTCTGCATATTTTTGCTTTCTTTCATTGTCCTCCTTATTTGTCTCCTCATTATCTCCTCACTCTGCTCGTTGATATTATTATTAATATATACAGGATTATGCATCAATTATGTTATGAACAAGATTTGGAACGATCCGGGGGTAAGAAAATTATGAAATTTCAGGTGATGGTAGCCTCATGAGATAGGGTTCTAATAACTCTAGTTTCACGTTAATCTGATGTCTGAATAAAAAGATATAATTAAAATAGTGAAGTAAGATCAGAACGGGGAAGAACGGTAAGTATCTGATATTACAGCGGTCATCGAAGGGTAGTTGACAGCCAAGGGTGATAGTGAACGGCCAAGGGTGGTGGTGAATGGCCAAGGATGGTGGTGGACGATCGTATAGTAGGGTGGCTGCTAGAGATGATGGTGGCTATAGGTTAGAGGTAAAATTAGGATTTCTAACTTAAAACTACTCCTAGGAAAATAAACTATTACAAATTAACTTACTTCTACCTCTAGATTATCTTACTTTTACTGATAAGATAAACTCAACACTAAAATAATTTTTCAATGCTCGGATGCTTGGATTAATAAAGTCCAGCCAGCCCCTCTATATATAAAGGTTGGGTATAATGAGTTCTACTTGGACTTAGCCCTAAAAGCTTATACGATTCTAACTAGAACTTGTCTTAGAGGCTTACATTGTTGGTAGTTAAGCTACAAGCTGTAGCTGACTCAAACAAAATAACAAAAATTGAATTTCTTGCTAACCAAGCAAAGCCTTATATGGCTACATTCCTAGATGATCTTAATGTCTAGAGAGCGGTACAAGTGTATGATTAGATGTTAGGACAGCTGGAATAGTAAAAGAGTTGGGAGAATTGTATGGGTGTGAAAAAATCACTATTTTTTTACACCTTGTATAAATACCAGACTCATCTGAAATTGCAAGAGAGATCAATCTAGAAGATAGAACATTCTTCATTCCTTTGCTTTCTTTCTTTCTTAAGCTACAATACACTACACACTCACTGCAAATATATACTACAAATCTGTTCTCAAGCATGGTACCAGAGCAATGGTTTTGATTTAGTGTGCATCTGGGCATGTTGTGAGGTTAGTAGGGGAGATTTCATAGAGCGAAACCTCTGCAAATCGATTTCATAAAATTGATAGCGGGTTCTAGTAGTGGTTCAGATCTCAGGGCTCCAATATTCAATGGAGATAACCATGATTTCTGGAGATTAAAATGAGGGCTATATTCAAGTCCCATGATCTGTGGAGCTTTGTAGAAGAGGGTTTTGAATATTTGAAAATGAAGAAGAAGAGGTGGAGCTTAGTATACCTAAGAGGATTGCCTTGACGGAGAAGATCACCAAAGATGCAAAGGTACTTGGTCTCATCTAGAATGTTGTTTTAGATGATATTTTTCCAAGGATTGTAAATGAAGAATCAGCTAAAGCAGCTTGGGATGTCTTACAGAAGGAGTTCAGAGGAGATGAGAAGGTAAGAGTTATAAAACTTTAAACTCTCAAACGTGATTTTAAATATAGTAGAATGAAAGAAAATGAATTGCTCAAGGATTATTTCACTAGACTGCTTGATATTGTGAATAAGATGAGGAGTTTTAGTGAACAAATAATTGATAAAAGGATTGTGCAGAAAATTCTATTTAGTTTAACTAGGTCATATGAATCTATTGTTTTCGTTATTGAAGAGACAAAGGATCTAGAAGCTAAGTGTATAGGAGGTTATGAGCTCCATAAAGGTTTTTGATCAAAGACTTGAGATGCACTCTGACTCAACTACAGAGAATGCATTTCAAGGTTTGAGTATCAACCTTAGAGAAGAGCAATCTAATGGAGGTTCTAGCAACAAAGGCAAGAAGCCTCAAAAACAAAAAAACAAAAAAAGAAATGGGAAGGAAAAGGTGGTACTACATCAAAACAATCCACTAATGCACCTAAAACAACTTGCAAAATTTGTGACAAAATGCATTTTGGTGTTTGCTGGTTCAAAGTAAACCAAAGTGCAAAAGGTGTAATAGATTTGGGCATATGCAAAAGGAATGCATTGCAAAGGGAAATCAACAAGCTAACTATGCACGTCAAACAAATGAAGAAGAAGGCAGTGTATTCTTTGCTTGTCAATCTACAACTATAGTAAAGGATGACAGTGTGTGGTACTTAGACAATGGTTGTAGTAACCACATGACAAGAAATAAAACATTGCTGATCAATGTAGATATCAATATCACATCAAAGGTGAAAATGGGTAATAGTGTATTGGTGAATGCAACTAGCAAAGGAATTCTTGTAGTCCAGACTAAGAAGGGTAAGAGGCGCATTAAAGAAGTGATGTTAGTGCCTGGTTTAGATGAAAATCTACTAAGTGTGGGGCAAATGATGGAGCATGGTTATTTCATTGTGTTTGGAGATTAAGCAGCATCAATTTATGAAGACAAAAAATGAAAAAATCTAGTTGCTAAGGTGAGAATGAAGGGCAACAGAAGTTTTCCTCTCTCTCTCTCCTTGAAGTATTTGAATCCAATAGCTATGAGAGCATCTGTTATGGAGACTACTTGGCTTTGGCATAAAAGAATAGGGCACTTGAACTTTTAAAGCTTGAAAAATTTACAGAAAAATGAGATGGTGTATGGTCTGCCGGAGAATCATGAAGCAGATGAAATTTGTGGAGGTTGTGCACTTGGGAAGCAACATAGAGAATTATTTCCCAAAGATCAAACCTGGAGAGCTTCCAAACCCTTGGAACTCATCCACTCTGATGTTTGTGGACCTATGCAAACTGCAACTCTAGCTAGAAATAGATATTTTCTCACCTTCATAAATGATTGTACAAGAATGTATTGGATGTATTTGCTGAGACAAAAATCAGAAGTGTTTCTTGTGTTCAAGAAGTTCAAGCTAATGGTTGAGAAGCAAAGTGATTACCAGATTAAAAGATTAAGAAGTGATAGGGGAGGTGAATTCAACTCAAATGAGTTTGATAAATTCTGTGAAGAGATGGGGTTAGAGAAACAATTGACTACTGCCTACACTCCTCAGCAAAATGGAGTTGCTGAGAGAAAAAATAGAACAATAGTTGAAATGGCGAAATCAATGCTGCATGAGAAGAAAATACTTTATCATTTCTGGGGAGAAGCTATTAATACTGCTATATATTTGTTGAATAGGTGTTCAACCAAAGCATTGAAGAAAAAAACTCCATTTGAAGCTTTTAGTGGAAGAAAACCATCAGTCAAGCATCTAAAAGTATTTGGTTCTATTTGCTATGCTCATGTGCCTAAACAATTAAGGCAGAAATTAGATGAATCAGCAACAAAATGTTTGTTTGTTGGTTATGCTAGCTGTGAAAAGGGTTATAGGTTGTTTAATCTGAAAACCAGTAAAGTTATCTTGTCAAGAGATGTGATTTTCAATGAGAAATCACATTGGAATTGGGAAATAAATTCAGATCGATTTATTAGTTTTCCAATCAATGATAGTGAAGTTGAAAATGCTAGAAATGAATCAGAATTTGGTGAGATTATAAGTCCGGTTCAGTTTCCAATTCAATCCCCTCAAGCTATAAATACCACTCATGAAGCATTAGGATCACAAAATTCAACTCCCAGCTCAACACCAGTGAGGTTTAGAAGTTTGAATGAAATATATGCATCCTGCAATTTTTATGTTGTAGAACCAGAAAACTTTGAAGAGGCAGTGAAGGATGTTGCCTGGCAGAAAGCAATGGAGAATGAGATGTCAATGATTGAGAAAAAACGAACATAGGAATTAGTTGACAGACCAAGTGACAAACCAGTCATTGGTGTCAAATTGACAAAACTTAATTTGGATGGTTCAGTGCAAAAAAAAATAAAGCAAGATTAGTAGCAAAAGGATATGCTCAACAACCTGGTGTAGATTTCAATGAAACCTTTGCACCAGTTGCAAGATTAGACACCATCAGAACACTAATTGCCTTATCAGGTCAGAAGGGTTGGAAGTTATACCAGCTTGATGTTAAATCTACATTTTTAAATGGTGTGTTGGAAGAAGAGGTCTATGTAGATCAACCTGAGGGTTTTGTGGTCAAGGATGCAGAAGAGAAAGTTTACAAATTAAAAAAGGCTTTATATGTCTTGAATTAAGCTCCTAGAGCTTGGTATGGAGAAATAGATTCTTATTTTACTGAAAATAGTTTTCAAAGGAGCCCAAGTGAAGCTACATTGTACACCAAGACGAACAATATAAACACTCTAATAGTGTCAATATATGTGGATGATATTGTGTTCACCGATAGCAATGAAGAAATGATGTTAGAGTTCAAGAAGGGCATGATGAAGAAGTATGAGATGACTGATCTAGGATTGCTGCATCAATTTTTGGGAATTGGAGTAGTTCAAAGTTCTAACAATATTTTCATTCACCAAAAGAAGTATGCTCAAACACTTCTTGAGAAATTTGGGCTAAAAGGTTGCAAATCAGTGACCACACCACTAATAGTCAATGAGAAGTTAAAGAAAGATGATAGAAGTGAAGCAGCAGATCCTAATTCATACAGAAGCATTGTGGGAAGTCTATTATATCTCCCTGCAATTAGACCAAATGTCATGTTTGCAGCCAGTCTACTCTCAAGATTCATGCATTGTCCAAGCAAAATTTACATGGGAATTGCTAAAAGGGTCCTCAGATATATACGAGGAACTCTGGACTATGGCATTAAATATGAAAGAGGAAAATCAACAATATTGATTGGTTATTATGACAGTGATTGAGGTGGATGTGAGGATGACATGAAGAGTACTTCAGGGTATGCTTTTACATTTGGCTCAAGAGTATTTTCTTGGGCTTCTGTAAAGCAACAAAGTGTTGCTCTGTCAACTGCAGAGACATAATATGTCAATGCAGTAGAAGCTACTTCTCAAGTTGTCTGGTTGAGGTTTGTCCTAAATGATTTTGGTGAGGTTTAGTTGAATGCAACCCCTCTAATGTATGACAATACTTCTGTAATTGTAATGATAAGAAATCTAGTCCTTCATCATAAGACTAGACACATTAAGAGAAAGTATCACTTCATAAGGGATGCATTGTAGTCCTTCATCATAAGACTAGACACATTAAGAGAAATTATCACTTCATAAGAGAAAGTATCACTTATTTTTGCTAATTAGATAAGCCAGTATTTATTTTCTAACTTCCAAGGAGACCTAAGTGCAAGTTGCTATATTTTCTTGCCTTCCAGCCAAATGTTCTTTCAAACAGTTGTCACTATCACTCATTTTCTTTTTACACCAGTTGTATTTAACACGCCTTTTATCTTGCCTAATAATGTTATAATGTTGTCACCCAATGTCAGTATCATATAACTTCTTTTTTGGAGCCATTGATATTTTATGTTTTTAATCGTAACTTTGTAACTAGAAAATATAAGCAAAAATCAAAATAAAATATGAAATAATTTAAACTTTACTAAATTAATACCCTCTCAATTTTTTTCTAATTTTTTTTTCTTTACTTATTTCTAGTTTTCACTCCTCTCTCCCTCTCTCCCTCTCTCAAGTTCTCAGCAGCAGTAGATGCTGTTGCTTAGGGATCGGCCAAAACTAGAAACCTTAGTTTATTCATCTTTACAAAAAGATCCACATTAGTTTTGTAGGACAAGTAAGACCCCTTATTTGTCCTACATTAGTTTTGTATCAAAGCGAATACCCTCACCTTATATAATACTTCTCTTCTTTCCTCACTTCACCTTAATTTTTTCATACTAATGGCTTAGTTTTGTTCGCAATATTATGGGCATATGTAAGATGATTGAAATTTTGGGGCAGAGATTTCCTACTTTGACTATGTTTAGAGATATGAAAAATAAAGATCACTAGTCAAAAAGTCAGAGACAGAATCCTAATTGGTTTAGGAAAAGTGAAAATCGAGTCCACTGTGTTTAGAAACTGAATATGAATCAAATTTTGAAAACTGAAAACACTTAAGAAATCCGATCCTGCTCTAATAATGAAATTTGAGCTGAAATTAGTGAGAGAAAATTTGAGCAAGAGTAGTAGATGGAAAGTCGAGTAAGAAAGGGAAAAGTAAAAACACGGCAAAACACAATGACATGATTTCTTTAACGTGTACCCAGCCAAAGTCAATCAATCTTATATCAAGCAATAAAAACAAGACTTACTTTAAAACCCTCTTGATACTAACTAACAGGAATCACATATTTAACTATTTTTGTGGAAAAGATCGTCTCCTTTTGGTAAGCACTCGAGCTAAGGATCAACTCTTCAATTTTCATGTTGTTTTGGTAGATACCGTCTTTGTTGCTTTTGGATCATCTTCTGTTGAAACACAAGCACTCGGACATGTGTAGATGATACTCCTCACAATAGATAGGAAATATGCTTTGTGAGGGATCTAAGAACTCATAGATGATTTACTTTAATCCCCTGAACTAGATGTCTTATTCTAAACCTTTGAATCACTTATATAGAGGCAGGAAACATCAACTTTTCATACTAGGAGAATCCACTAAAGGAAACTCCCAATTTGAACAGATTTATGAATTTCCTTTTATGTTTTGCGTGCTTCTATCAAACGCCACATTCGGACAACATTTAAGTTTCCTTTTGTGGATTCTCCTATTATGATTTTGTCCACTTATCTCATTCGGACGATACTTAAGTTTCTTTTAGTAGATTCTCCTATTATAATTTTGTTCATTTATCACACCCGGACTATGTAACCTGACCATACACGTAAATCTAATTTATATAACTAAAATAAATATGATTTTGTTCACAAATTTATCAAAATAAAACCATCGCTCTTAAATGATTTTTATAAGACGTACCTAAGATTCAGTATACTCGTCAGAGAAGCTTGATAATTTTGCTAGTAAATGTAATGCACTAAAAAGTAACAAGCCACCTATAGGATGCATCATGAAGTTAAATCGTCATTTTTTTCATCCTGTGATATTCATCACGAGCCACCTCCTGGGATGATGTTGATACTCATCAAGTGCCTTCTTAAGGACCACAAAAAGACATTCCTGATCCAAACCCAAAAGCAGATGTTTATGCCCTGCCCTAGATGGTTCATCTAGTAAAAATTTGTATAGTTGAAGATCTTCCTTATAGCGATCTCGTCAAAGAAATCAACATGAAGCTAAATCATCTTTTTCATCCCGTGATACTTGTAATAACCCAAAAGTTCTTTAATTTTGAATTATTTTTACTAAAATTAGAGAACGATTTTTATTAATTTGATTGTTGATGTAGCATAACATTATATAAGTCTACCAATTATTAATCTTTCCAATGTTTGGATGCATGCTAATATAGGGGTAAAATGGTCAGATCAATTAGGACATTAAATAGTGACGTGAAGTACTGACCGTTCGATTGGTGACCCTGCCATCTTCATTGGAAGTTAGTCCGTAAAACCAGTTGCCAAGTAGATAAGATTCAATTGATCCACTCAGTTGAGCTCAATTGAGTCTAATTTAGAAAATTATGGTGTTATGGTTCGCAATGGTTAGCTAAGAGTTAACATGAACTCCATTTGGGTCAATTAGATGGCCTAATCGAACCTGAAGACTACTAGTTTCGCCCAAGTTGGGCTCCTAAACCTAAACCTAAACCTAAACCTAAACCTAAACCAATCACTAAACCCTAAATTAGTCGTGGGCCCTCCTTTTTCTTATCTCTACGCAGCGGACAAGAGAGAAGGAAATAATAGGGCGGCGGCACAGTACGTCCAATATCAAATCATAAGTGGATTTAGCATGAGAGGTAGGGTCTTGGTCTCTATCCCGCAGTGACATTTTAAATCAATAGTCAACCGGTAGATATAAGATCACAATCAAGTGATAACCCAACTTATGAATTACGTGGGCCAGTCTACATAGGCTATTATTGCTCAATTTCATTTTGTTTCTGCTAGTTAATTGATTCATCCATATTTACGTGTAGTATCTTAAATAATCTTAAATAGTATTTGCAGGAGTTCCGCGAGAGATTGCCATTTCGCCTGGGAAAGATTAAACATGGAAGGAAGGTGATCACACTGAGGGACCCATGCATGAGGATTTGGCCTGTTCTTTACCATGAAAGTGACAGGTTTGTTGGCTTTATCAGTGGCTGGGAAGAATTCACCAAAGCAAACAACCTTAGAAAAGGACATACTTGTGAGTTTGAACTTTACAGCACCTCAGGACCAACATTTCAAGTGCATATCTCGAAACAATAGGGCCAATTCTCTCTGCTACTTCATATTCCTGTGAGTATTTCAAGTACTCTGAGGAGTTAATAACCCAAAGTTTTTTTAATTTGGCAAATCAATATCTTACTTTCTTGACTCCCTGTGATGTTCATTATGGTGGGGATACAGCTGCTTCACTTGTGCAATAAGAAATATATGCTACAAGTACCTCGTATAAAATAGAATTTGGATATGACCTAGTAATTAGAGTCTTGATTTTTCCAGACAATTCTAAGATGCAGGTGGTTTTAAACCTTTTTTGTTTCTTTCTTAATTTTTTATTTATATCCACAAGTTATTTTAATTGATCAAAGTTAACAAGCATCCAAGGCTGCTTACATGACTTTCTTTAACTTGATTTTACCAGAACCTCTTCTTCTTGTTGAAATAAAGTAATTGTGACTTAATTCATGGTTTCTACAGATATATGTGTCAGTACTCATTATATAACACACATATGCATAGCTTCTTCGTGCACACGCTACAAATGAACTGAGAGTTTAAGGGACCTACTTCTTTAGATCTTTCATCTTGAGAGCACTTGATTCTTGGTAATAGGGCTCCAAAATTTTTAGTTGGCTAGTTTTTTCAGATGTTTTAGACAGAATCATATGCTTTAGCTATGAAATTTATGACTTTTAGTCTTTTATAGTTAAATGTTCAATTATTATGCTCCAGTTGTCATTTTCTCGCCCCTTGTAACCCCTATGGTTAGGAGAGGGAAAATTGCAATTTACTCGGGAAATTAGATGGGGAAATTGTGGTAACCATAAATTCCTCTCTTCAAAATCCTCACTCTCCTCTTCTCCCTCCATGCCACAAGCATCCCTTTTCTTTCTCTCTTTTTCTTTCTTCTTATCTCACTAAAACTTGGATTGCTAAATCCAACCGGCGGAGCATCGCCAGAGCAAGAAAAGACCATCTAGAGACTCTGGTGAGTCCTCCACCCCTAAAATCAGTTTCAGTTTAGTGAAGTATATAATAGTGTAGCTGCATTTTTACCTCTTTTGCTTCATCGACGAAGTTCACCGCTAGTGACCTCAAGTTGGTGTCTCACTGGTCTAGAAAGCTTCAACTAGTGAAGCTCGTCACTTTAATACCCTCCATAGGTTCCATGAGCTTTTGAGGTAGGCTACACCATATAGCATCCTATAGACGGTCTCTCAGAATGGTTCCGGCCATCGCCATCTCTATGTTGTGGTACAATTTGTATCAATTTCTGTTTATGTTTTAGGAAAATAAAATAGTTTCTGGTAAATGCATTCAAATACAAATGGATGGCGTTCAAACGAGGTCGTTCAAACGCCTAATTCGCGTTTGCACATACAGATAATGCATTTTGATCATTCAAACACCTGATCTCGCGTTCGCACATACAAAGAACGCATTTTGGCCATTTGAACATGATCAGAGTGTGTTCGAACGCCTGATGAGAAAGTTGAGTTGTAATAGGATTTGTTTAGGATTTTTAGATATTCAACTAGCCTTTATATATGTGGAAAAGTAGCCTCTTTGGATTATTAATCATTGAAATTGGTTTTTAGGCTTGAGTCATTTTCTCCCTCCTCCTTCCTCTCTCTTAGTATCTAGCCCAAGTTCTTATCTACGACCGAAGTTAATCCTTCATCACTTCTCCCTCCTCCATCTATGTCCAGTCATACCTAGAAGCTCCCTTCTCCTACATCATCCAGTTCCAAGCACTAATCCATCCACCATACCCATAATTATCTCCTATAACCCTAACCACATAATCCACGTCCATCCTACTACCCCCTAATCTTTGGTCATTGTTTCGTATGTGACTTTCAATCTACTCATCTGATCAATAAGATTCTAGTTGCGTTGGATTTTTAACTCGCAGAGAAACAATATATCCAAAACTCAAGTCAATCCAATGCTTGGATCGATCCCAGTTATATTCTCAAGTTATGTGCTGAGTTCTGTCCAAATTATTAAATCGAATAGAAAATCATCATTACCAAAGGCGATCGTAACAAATTGGTATCAGAGCCAGCTTTCCTTGGCATGCATCCGCAATGGCATCTACCACTAGATCCATGGTGGCCCAAAGAAGAGAAGAAGAAGGGGAGACATCCATGCGCACCGAAGAACAAAATTCTACAAATCCTACATCAGGCAACGAAGGGCAAGAGGACCATGCGCACTTAGCGTCATTTCCTCCTCCATCTACCATTGTCGACTCGAATATTGATATGTTATCAAGGTCCATTGAAGCATTAGGACAAACCTTCTCTACTATCCTTGCCCAAACTATCAAAACCTTGAGTCAAACGATGGCTGCGTTGTTGCGGGCGATTTGAGAGGAGTGAAATCGAGGACCAAAAGTATCCAAGTCTTCCACCCCTGAAACCCCTATGATGGTTCCACCGGTTGACCAAGGACCACGAAGAGAAACCATGCCGAAACTGAGGAAAGTGGAGCCTTGCTGATGAGCGTAGTTTGTCGACGAAGAAAATGATGATCTCTAGATTGAGAGGAAAGAGGAAGAAGATAGCATCATGGTTGTTGTGAGAGGACGCCATAGAGAGATGGCATGGCTCAAGGAGCATCCTCTCCTGATTTGGGCTGGAGCTCGCTTCAATCCAAACCAGGATACCGATATCCGTGGGTGAACGGTGCAGTTGGAATTTCTCAAATTCAAAGAAGGTGACCCACTGGATTGGCTCTACCACGTCGAGTAGTTTTTTGACTTCCATAGCATCGAAGAAGATCAAAAGGTGCTCCTTGAATCTTTTCATTTGGAGGATGCAGCATTACAGTGGTATCACTCGGTGACGATGCATAGAGGAATAGCAACTTAGGAAGAGTTGTCGTTTAATCTATAAATGGCTTGGATCATCGAGGTATGAGGATTTTGATGCTTTATTGACAAAGACGATCCAGAAGACAATAGTGAAAGCTTACTAAGAAGAGTTCGAACAGGTGTCTAGTCGTTGTGTACCACTTGGACGGATAGGCAACTCAAAGCCACCTTTATTGCTGGATTGAGGGAAGAAATTCAAGCTGATGTACGTGCTTTGCGATAGCTGAACTTGGGGCAAGCAGTGGAAAACACCTTGCTTATGGAAGACAAATATCGAGCACTTAGAGGGCACCCATGGGTTAATAAGCAGCAGATGAAACCGGCCGGCCCTAGCGGCTTAGTTTACTCTCTAAGGACCCACCTGGGTGCGGCTGGACCACAACCTTCTTTTTGCACTTCTTTAGATGTGAAGACAACTCCTAGGGCCCCTGTATGGACTCTCACACTTGCCTAGGTAGAGGAGGGAAGGGCCAAGGGTTTATGTTTTAGATGTGACGAGAAATTCACGCTAGGTCATCACTGTGCGCAACAAACTGGTTTAGTGATACTTATAGATGGGGCGGCCGAGGAGGATAATCCCATTGATGATGAGGGTGTTGTAGAGGACATGGTGGAGAAGCAGCAGCAGATCAAGGTGGAGGAGACTGAGGTGGGGGAGATTAGAGCGAGCATTTCTCTCCATGCCTACTCCGAATCTGCACCCTTCGCGTGGACGAGTTGATAAGGAAGCATATCATGCATATCCTTATTAGCACAAGGAGCACGCACAACTTCCTTGACGAGCGGCTAGTTAGGAAGATTGGATTCACTTCCGAGCCGATGGTGGGGTTCGACGTCACCATTGGTGATGGTACAATGCTCAAAGCCGACAACATATGTAATGCAATTTAGGTTTGAGTTCGGAGCCATACCTTTGTCGTGGACTTGTATCCAATTGCACTCCACAACGCGGATGTCGTATTGGAGACACAGTGGTTGTAGAGCCTCGAGGCCGTGACATTTGATTTCAGCGAGATATGCTTCACCTTCAAGCATAATGATAGACGGGGGCGATTGGATGGAGTGCATCCACAACAGGGCGCCACCTGCAACCTCTCTTGGGGTTGCCTAGTCGCAATGGTGATGCTTTTATGATGTAGTTGGCCCCTATTGAACCATCTGAGATGAAGGTATCGAGCACTTCAGCGGATTTGTAGAGTTTATTATAGGAGTTTACGATTCTTTTCGAAGAGGCTAAGGGATTGCCACTGGTACGAGATGCAGATCACCACATTGAGATTGTACCGAAAGTAGGGCCAGTGAACGTGAGACCTTATATGTACCTTCACGTACAAAAGGAGGAGATTACATGGATGGTGAAGGAGATGCTTACACAAGGGATTATACAACCTAGCCGCAACACATATTTTTCCCCCTTTTTATTAGTGCGGAAGAAGGACGGTAGTTGAAGATTCTATGTTGATGACATGACACTGAACTTTATTATCGTCAAGGACCAATATCATATTTTGGTTATTGAGGAGTTACTTGATGAGTTAGTAAGGGCAACATATTTCAGCAAGATTGACTTACCTGTAGGGTACCATCAGATTCAAGTGTACCTCATATACGTGCACAAGATTGCCTTTCAGACTCATGATGGCTACTATGAGTTCCGAGCTATGCCCTTCAACCTGAAAAACACTCCAGCGATGTTTTAAGGCTTGATGAATGATGTGTTCTGACCACTCCTCCAACGGTATGTGTTTGTCCTTTTCGACAATATATTGGTTTATAGTAAAACTTGGTTGGATCATTTACAGCACTTGAAGGAGGTCTTGAATCTATTTCGGCAACATGAGTTGAAGGTCAAGCTGTCCAAATGTCTATGGAGAGAGCAACAAGTGGAGTGCCTTAGGCATATTATCTTAGCCCAAGGTGTTGCAGCCGACCCAAGGAAGATAGCTTGCATGCTAGAATGGCTGACGCCAAGGAACCTCAAAGAGCTGCAAGGATTTTTGGGTTTGACAAGATACTATAGGCGGTTTGTAGCAAGTTATGGAAAGATTGCTGCCTCATTGACTGCGTTGTTGAGGAAGGACGGCTTCATCTAGAGTGAGAAGGCCATGATAGCCGTTGAAGCCCTCAAGACTGCCATGTCCACAACACTCGTACTTGCATTGCCCGACTTTACCAAACAGTTTGTGGTAGAGTGTGATGCTTCAGGGGTTGGCATAGGAAGAGTGTTAATGCATGAGGGGCGGCCTATTGCTATCTTAGCAAGGCTTTATCTGACAGCTCGAGCATTTGTCGACGTACGAGCGTAAGATGTTAGTGATTTTGCATGCGCTCACCAAATGGCGACCTTACCTCATTGGTTGACGTTTTTTTATCCGGACGGACTAGCAAAGCTTACCTTACTTCTTGAAACAATGAGTACATACACCTGCGCAGTAAAGATGGGTATCTATACTGATCGGATACGACTATAAAATACTATACAAGAAGGGGACAAAAAATGAGGCCACTGATGCCCTATAGCGCAACCTAGAACCAAAGGAGTTGGCGGCGTACTCCACACATGTTTTTCCGTTTTTGGAGGAGTTGAGACTTGTAAGTATTGCTGACCCTGCATATGCAGAAAGTAATAAGAAATGAAGGTTGATCTAAGGCAGCTTGAAGAGATTGAAAAGAGAGATGGGTTGCTGAATTTTTAGGGTCGCATATTTGTACCCGTCGATACTGAGCTCTGACGGCGATTATTGGAGTATTTCCATGACACTCCTACAACTGGGCATGAAAGAGTGTTGAGAACATATAAGCAGCTATCCTAAAGTTACACTTGGCAAGGGATGAAGTGAGGCTCTACGTCAATGACTGCCAAATTTGCCAACGCGCCAAAACCGAAACTAAGAAACCAACTGGACTACTCCAACCTCTTCCTATTCTAGAGCAGATTTGGGCGGACATATCTATGGATTTCAGTGATGGACTTCCAGAAGTTAAAGGGCATTTTATGGTGTTGGTAGCCATTGATCGTTTAGCAAATATGCCCACTTTTCAGCTTTGGGAGTATTGCTGAAATTTTTATTCGGGATATTCTAAATTACATGGGATGCCATAGACGATTGTATCCGACATAGATCGTATCTTCATCAGCGAATTCTGGTCGGAATTTTTCAGATTGCAGGGTACACGGTTGACACTCAGTTCAGCCTACCATCCACAGAATGACAGCCAAACGGAGGTTGTCAATCATGGGTTGGAGCAATATTTGAAATGTTTTATAGTGGAGAAGCCAAAAGAGTGGTTGAGGTATCTTCTATAGGCAAAGTGATCTTATAACACTGCATACCATCATTCTATTTAGATGACACCTTTTAAGGCAGTGTATGGACGAACAACACCGATGTTGCAAACATATGATAGAGCAGGGATAGCATATCGATTGAAAGTGGACTTAGAGTTGATTGACAGGGATGAGACATTGAAGAGATTGAAGGAGCATCTCATAGCAGCTCAAAACCGCATGAAACAAGTTTATAATCGAGGACATCGCAAGCGAGAGTTTGCTGGGGGAGATTTGGTTTATGTACGAGCACAACCTTATTGGCAAATTATCAAAAGGCCCATTATGAGCCAAAAGCTATTGTTTCAATATTTTGGACCCTATAGGGTCAAGGCGAGGAGGGTTAGGCCTGTTGCAAATTTATTAAACTTACCTAAAGGGACAAGAGTTCATTTGGTGTTCCATGTGTCAGTTTTGAAGGCGAAGATTGGACATAATATCATTGTGGGGACTAACTTGCCCGAGTCATTTGCAGAACAGGAGATTAATGAGCTAATTTGAATCTTGGCTAGGTGTCAACATGTCGAGCGTTTGGAGACAGAGGTTTTGGTGGAGTGGATGGGTTGACCCATTGACGAGGTAACGTGGGAGCTAGAGGATGACTTGATAGATTGTCTTCCTCACTTTGCACCTTGAGGACAAAGTAAGGGAAGCGTAGTGAATTGTTGCAATTCTTGATTTAGATGCATAGTGAAACCACTTCAATTTATATCAATTTTTTATTTATGTTTTAGGTAAATAAAATAGTTTCTAGCCGGTGCGTCTGAACGCCTGATTCGCTTTTGCACATACAGAGAATGCATTTTGACCGTTATAACGCGATTCAGGTGCGTTCGATCACACGACTGAAAAGTTGAGTTGTAATAGGATTTGTTTAGAGTTTTTAGATGTTTGGCTAGCCTCTATATATGTAAAAAAGTAGCCTCTTTGGATTATTGATCATTGGAATTGGTTTTCAAGCTTGAGCAATCTTCTCCCTCCTTCCTCCCCCAGTATCTAACTCAAGTTCTCTCTATGGTTGAGGTTAATCCTCCGTCGCTTCTCTCTCTTCCCTCTACTCACTGTCATACCTGAAAGCTCCCTTCTCCCGCCTCATCTAGTTTCAAGCACTAATCCATTAACCATACCCATAATTATCTCCCATAACTCTAACCACATAATCTATGTCTATTCTACTATCTCTTGACCTTCAGTCATTATTGCATATGTAACTTTCAATCTACTCATCCGATCGATGAGATTTCAGTTGCGTTGGATCTTAACTCGCAGGGAATAACATATCTAATACTCAGGTCAATCTAACACTTAGATCAATTTCAATTACCTTCGCATGTTCCGTGCTGAGTTCTGTCCAAATTATTAAATCGGATTGAAAATCATCTTCACCAAAGGCGATCATAACACTCTAGCCGCATACAGCTAGTCAGTCACACTTCACTATATGAGAAGAAGTGTTGGTGCCCTCTGTTTGAGACTTTAAGACCTCGTGGCTTCATTTGGGAGATCAGGAACTGCCATTGCTGCTAGCTATGGAAGATGCTCTTCCCACCATCACTCGCCCCGATTGGCTTCCCTTCACCTTGCTTGTGTTGTCCTTGTCTTGGCAATCTAATTAGTGTGCTTGATTAGGGCTGTCAATAGTAGTGACCGTTGACAACCACCTTCCTCTCCCATCTTTTTGTCGAGAAAGGAGATGAGCTATGGGTTGGGACCCAAATGTCCTAACCTGTAGTTGAAGGGCTTGCTACAGCTCATCCCTAGATTGGGTTAGTTGGGCAATGAGCCCAACTAATGCTAATGTAGTGAGTAGATTGCCGCCTAGCTGCAACCTAGCCCAACTATTTGGTTTTCATTTTAGCTGGAATAAAGTTACTTTTCAATATTAGAAATTTTTATATTGTTAAATTAAAATAGGAATTGTTTATGAATAAAAATGGCAAATTTTCTTGCACCTAGATTATTGATTTGAGTTATTCCGCGTAGACCACATGTGCGTGGATTCACTCACATTTATGTTCATCTCATAGTTTGTGAAAATATGTATATGCTATTGTGCTATGAAGATACTACTTTTTAGTCCTTCCCATATAATTTAAGTTATGCTAGTTACTTATGATCAATATACTTGCAATTTGCATATTTGCATGAAGGATAATAATACACAAAGATTATTGTAGTGACTTTCTTAGGTCATTGTGGCAGAGTTAGAGGACGATTTTAGGCTAGATCAAAAGATTTTCTACAATGAT
Organism: Typha angustifolia; assembly: GCF_048772165.1. Lineage (NCBI taxonomy): Eukaryota > Viridiplantae > Streptophyta > Magnoliopsida > Poales > Typhaceae > Typha > Typha angustifolia. The sequence goes on from NC_133248.1 coordinate 6,303,643, forward strand.
TCCAATCTCTCACAACAGTTAGGAGAAAATATAGTGTACATTTATCACTTAATGACATCTCATAATCCTAACCGAATCAGTTACAAGGAAAAGACTAGAGTGTCATCTCGAATTGACTTTTAGTTGATATGAATCCGTGAGCACAGAATCAAAATGAGAAATATAACATTTATTTGAGATTGAGAAGTTTTGCAAAATAAAATTTGAACATGTTATCAGTTTGTTACTTGCATTATTATTACTCATGTTTTTTTATTAATGTTATGAGATTCTAAGTATGATCTGTTTATAGTTAATTGTTAAGCTTTGCATTTTAAATTTATGCTTTATTGATTATGGTTTTCATTCATTTTTAGTTGTATTCATCTACTACGCCAAAATTGTTAGCTCATAAAACTCTCTTAATAATTTAGATACTAATCAGCATAACGAATAAATGAGATACACCAAAACTCATTTAATTTCATTTAGGACTTTGCTTTCCCTATAGTCATATTAGTTATTTTAGTATAGATTGTCAGACCCAACCGTTAGAGTATAACCGAAACAAGTCAAGACCATCTAGCAACTCTCTTATGAGTCATCTACCCCTAGAAATCAATTTCACTTTAATAAAGTATATGAAGTGTAGCCACATTTGTTACTTCTTTTGCTTCATCAATGAAATTCGTCGCATAATGGCCTTAGTCAATGCAGCACTGGTCCGAGAAGCTTCACCTAGTGAAGCTCATCCTATCGATACCCTCTATGTGTTCCTTGAGCTTTCGAGGGAGGCTATACCATGTAGCCTCATTGTCAACAATCTCTTAGCATTGTTCCAGTGATTGCTATTGCCCCCGGTCATCTCCGAATAATCGATCTCACTTTAACCCGCGAGAATAATGCATTGGAGTGCTCTATTTGGGAGATTGGCATTCGCCATGGATGCTGAGCATAGACAGTGGTCTTCTCGCTGCCGATCACCTCAATATGCTTCCTTCACCTCGCGTGCATTGCACTTGTCTTAACAAACTAGTTAGTGTGGTTTGGTTTTGGTTGTTGGTGTGGTGATCGCTCTCCCACCTTTCCGTTAAAAGAGGAGATGAACAATTTGTTAGGACCAAAATGTGCCAACTCGTGGTTGAAGGAACCCGGGATATGCCGAGCTCACTATAGCTTAGCCCTAGATTGGGCTTAGTTGCACCAAGGGCCTAACTCATATTAATGTCATGAGTGGGCTGCAGCCTATTTGAGCTTCATTTTGGCCGGAATAAAATTAGTTCTAATTTTATAAATTATATATATATTATTAAATTAACTTGGAATTATAAATAAAGGTGTCCATTTTTCCCTACACTTGGATTATTGATTTGAGTTATTTCGCATGAACCATATGTAAATAGATTTACTTACATTTTTATTTGTCTCATTTTTTTAAAATATGTATACGGAATTTTGTTATCATGTTATCATTTTGCAATGTCAATTTTTGTGCAATATTACTCTTCGTGCATTGTTATATTTTGTGCAAATTGTAAGTATATTGATCAAGATTAGTTGACGAAACTTAAATCATGATATGAGTATAACTACAATTAGTCCTAGTATAGATCGCTCCATAACCTTTCATCATGACTCAAGTCTAATTGAAAATCCAAGGAATAAATCTATTTTAGAGTTCCTTAAATCATGATATGAGTATAACTACAATTAGTCCCAATATAGATCGCTCCATAACCTTTCATGATAACTCAAATCTAATTAAAAATCCAAGGAATAGATATATTTTAGAGTACCACTACGATGACATTTTTAAGAAACTTTAGCAGGGTTAGATAACAATTTCATGCTACATTGAAAGACTTCTTATAGAAACTCTAGTATCTCTCAACAATTATAAAAAAAAACAATGTGTGTTTATCACTTGGTGACACTTCTTGAGGACCCTAACCGGATCAGCTATAAAGAAATGACCTGAGTGGCATTTTGATAGTGACTTTTAGTTGACATAGATCTATGGGCACATACCTAAAATGATAAAATGATATTTATTTGAGATTCAAAAGTTTTTCATAATAAAATTTGAGCATGTTATCAATTTGTTAATGACGTTATTATTACTCATACTTTATTATTCATATTATGAGCATGTTGGGTATTATTTATATATGTTAATTGTTAAGCTTTGGATTTTAAAATCATTCTTCATGGATTATGGTTTCATTCATTTTGGGTGGATTCACACACTGAACTAATTTTGTTTTCTCATAAAACTCTCTTAATATTTCAGATACTGATCGGCGTGGTGAATGAACCCGGTGCACTAGAACTCATTTACCTTCACTTAGGGCTTTAGTTTTCCTTTAGTCACGTTTGTTGTTTTAGTATGACTTTGGAAGACAGTGGTTGTTTAACTTTGGATTTCTTTATTTCCTTTTGGAGTTTATTAATTTACTTAGAGTTATTGATACTAATGTAGTTATTTATTTGCTTAGATTTTGGGAATTAAGTGCTTAAGGCCTTTGTATATCTTAAGCTCTATTGGGGTACATAGTGATTATGATTCCATATTCGGGTTGTGACACTCTTTTTTATCACTTGAGATAAGCTTTTCCGCATTGTGATGCACAATCAAGGGCTAAAAAGTTTTCTGTAGTTTAGCTAATATATATACACAAGAGATCCAACCTAATTAACCCAAAAACTTGGGTTAGGTAATAAAATAACTATCTATACTATACCTTTAAGACATAAGACACACACTTGCATTCAGCTTCTATACATCGCATGTAAATAGATCGAAGATTGTATGATGTGTGCATCCCTCCACATTGCAGAATAATAGATAATAGATAATAGAAATAGGGATTAAATATTTAGATAGGGCTAGATGAGAGTTGAGCTCATAACCCCTAGAAAATGGGCTCCAGAACCATGTCAGATAACTAGTTGACCAAATATCTACTTTTAGGACTGTGCATTATGGTTTGTAGGCTTTTACTGCTTGCACATCCGGTCATTGCCTGATCTTATATTATAGTCCTTGTATTTGATCAGTCCTGATTTTGATTTCATTAACTTCATTGGTTATATCTTTTACCTGTTCAGTACTGTTAAGAAATATCTTATTTTCAAATTTTAAACTGATCATTTAGATGCATGAGACCTTGTTTTAGTCTATCTCACTTCTACTGCTGTGCAAAAAAAAAACTATGGTTTTGCAAACAACTAATTGCATCTTGGTAGCCGCGGAAATTTTTGCAATCGCATTCCTTGTTTCAAAGTAGAATCATGTTCAGTAATCAAATATAACTGAAGGTTGTGGACTGGTGAGCATACTAAAGTGTTTTTTTTCCTCCTTATCTTTTGCAAGATAGTGCAAAAGAAATAGGTGACACTTCACTTTTATCAAATCAGCTTAGCCGATAATTTTGTTTCTCCATTTCATGATTGATTATTAAATATAAAATATAAAAATTATTATTCTCTAACAACTTAAGCTTTCACAGCAGTTAATGAGTTAACATAGTATAAAAGTAGTCCTAGATTTGAATACTATCAAGCTCATTTGTTATTTAAATATATAAAATATACATCTATTTAAGTCTAGTCTACTTATTGGACCTATCAAAATATTTTGAACTTAGAAAAAAGGGGGAGTGTTAGAGTATAGATATAAAAATTATCATTCACTTATAGCTTAAGCTTTGATAGCAAGCTTAGGATGTTAAAGAATGGTGGTTTTCTTTATTTTATTTATATTTCAAATGGTAGATGGGCTTAACAGGATGCAAATTTATGACATCTGCCCTAATACCATGTAAACTTACTTTCTACCCTGAAAACTTAAACTATTAGAGACCGGTAGTTTTTATATTTGTATTCTAACATTGATGATTTTGTTCTATTCTATACAAATTTCATGAATAACAAGTATGAATCTGTCTAATTTTAAGTGCCTTTTCTTCCTTTTTGTTAGAGCATAATATGATTAAATCATTATTCTCTATTAACTTAAGCTTATAAAGTAATTAGTGAGTTAATATTGTATCAAAACAGGAGATTCAACTTCAAATCAAGCTAGGCCTACCCTCCTATTTAATTACAAAAAAATTTAAGCAATTTAAATCAAATCCATTTCTTGAGCCTTTCAAAAGTATCTTGAGTCCAAGTGATGGGGAATGTTAGTGTATAAAAGAATAAAATAATTGTTCTCTATTAACTTAAGCTTACAAAGTAGTTGATGAATTAATTCCTCATCAATTCCGGGAGTACACACAACTGTTACGAACCAGCTTGATCCAATTTGTAGCGGTTCGGCATGGGATTTGGGATTCGAAGGTGGAGGCATGGATTCCTAGGTATAGAATGGAGATGATGATGGAGTGGAGGCCAAGTAGTTCATGGTGGTGGCTCGACAATAGATGATGGTGGTGGTGGTTTGCGAATTTGGATGCAATAGATAGTTGATCGCTATGATTGGCTTACAACTGTAGTAAAAACTATACGGGAGGTAGAGATAGTTAAGATAAAGAGATGAAAGGAGAGAAGTAGGCTTGCCCTACGGGACTAGGGGGATTGACGACAGAGGGAGATTAAAAGCTAGACGAGACCATGCCAACGGAAGAGGTGGCGCTGGTTGGTGAAAGGAAGGAGGGAGATATAGAGGTCTGCGGCCTAGTTGAGAGAAATACCAGGGCAAAAGCTAATTACTCTTTCATTCCAAGCATGCCTAAGATACAAGCCATAAGGCCCTATTTTATAGAGATTAAATCAAAAAGTCTAAAACAAATTTAACTAAACCATTCTTCCTTATCTTCTCGAATTAACCATTTGTTTTTTTGCAGATAGATTTTGAATCTAGAGAAGTCATGAATACCAAAGTTGTAGATCTAGAGGCTAGCAATTTTATCCAACTGGTTTGATATTATTCAGATATCTGTAAAATATTCTGCAAATATTTTTTCGAAACTGCGTAGAGCTGGATTTGGCTAATTAAATAAAATTCTAACAAACTAAAACTTTGACTAAACCACATAAGAATAATAAATAAAATAATTAGACTTGATTTATCAAGCCCAATGTCTTTCAAGGTGATCCGATCTAGTCCGAATCACATCATTCCACCACGCTTCCGTTCACCTTGTCCTTAAGGTGAGAAGTAGTCTCTATCTATGGAAAGACGTCTCTTTAGTAACCTCGAAATTGCCTTCATGATGTTTTGGTGTGGTCTTTTTGTGGTCAGCATCTGGTCCGAGGAAGACATGCTCTAATACCAATTGTTACGAACCGGCTTGATCCAATTCGTAGCGGTTCTGCATGGGATTTGGGATCCGCAGGTGGAGGCATGGATTCCTAGGTATATGATGGAGGTGATGATGGAGTGGAGGCCGAGTAGTTGATGATGGTGGCTCGGCAATAGATGATAGTGGTGGTGGTTTGCAGATGCGGATGCGATAGATGGTTGAAGGCTATGATTGGTATACAACTGCGGTAAAAACCGTACGGGAGGTAGAGACAGCTAAAATAAAGAGACGAAGATGGAGAAGTAGGTCTGCCCTACGGGACTAGTGAGATCGGCGGCAGAGGGAGATTAGAAGCTAGACGAGACCGTGCCAACGAAAGAGGTGGCACTGGTTCGTGAAGAGGGAAGAGGGAGATGTAGAGGCTTGCGGCCTAGTTGAGAGAGATGCCAATTAATCTTTCATTCCAAGCATGCCTAAGATGCAAGTCATAAGGCCCTATTTATAGAAATTAAATTAAAAAGTCTAAAACAAATTAACTAAACCAGACTTCTTTATCTTCTCGAATTAACTCTTTGTTTTTCCACAGATAAATTCCGAATCTGGAGAAGTCATGAATACCAAAGTTGTAGCTCTGGAGGTTGGCGATCTTATCCAACTAGTTTGACATTATTCGGATATTTATAGAATATTCTGCGAATATGTTCCCAAAACTACACAGAACTGGATTTGGCTAATTAAATAAAATTCTAACATACTAAAACTTTGACTAAACCATATAAGAATAATAAATAAGATAACTAGACTTGATCTATCAAGCTCAATGCCTTTTAAGGTGATCCGATCTAGTCCGAATCACATCAACAATGCTTTTTAACCTCGGACCTCCATTAATGGTGGAAATAAGGAAGATGATATCAACAAGGAGATCAATGGAGAATACACCGACAAAGGAAGACTCAATCCACGATAACCCTAACCATGAGGCCAATTCCTTTGGGCGGCCACGGCAGGACCAAGTCAACCAACATCCATGGGTGTGAATATGGGCTTGGCGGATGAACTTAGGGACATATTCCAAACATTGCTGCATAGGGTTAACATAATACAGAATGATCATAATGCTTTAAAGGAATATGTCATGAACCAATTGGCTTTGTCATCTCCTTGACAAAGATCAGTGCCTCAAGAAGAACCAACGGTGGGACCACACCGAACCGATACCCGATAGGTCTAGGTACGACATATTAATATCAATGATCCTCTGTTACCTATTCTTACACATCATCCCCCACTTCCGATACATAACCCAAGACCGACGGTAGTGGAACTAGAAAGGCGTGCGGCACCGGTGTGCTTTGTCGATGAAGAGGATTGGCACTTAGAGGATGATGTTGATCCCTTCGGAGATGGTGATGGGCGAGCTCGAGGATTCAGATAAAGAGATCAACAAGCACAAAGGTTTAGACCTGAACCAAGGATCTTTCGCGAACCCGACAATGCTATCCGTAGGAGAACCGCACGTTTAAACTTCAAAAACTTTAAGGCAGTGATCCGACGGATTGGGTATTTCAAGTGGAACAATACTTTGATTGTCAAGAGACAGTGGAGGACGAAAAGGTTCAGATGGTAAGCTTTCACCTCTAAGTAACGACATTGTATTGGTATCGATTAACTATTCGTAGTGGAGAATTTACTGGTTGGGCTGACTTTTGTAGGAGGATTACACACAAAATTGGAACAGCGGCATATGAAGATTTTGTGGCTACATTAAGCAAGATGGTTAGAGGACAACCGTATTGGAGTACCAAGCAGAATTTGAAAAAGTTAGTAGTCGTTGCAAGCCACCTTGGCCCGAAATGACATTGATGAGCACATTCATTTCAGGGCTGCGGGAGGAGATTCAGGCGGATGTTCGTGCTCTTTGTCCTACCACTCTTGAGGATGTCTTTGAGAAGACCGTGAGGATGGAGCAAAAGCACAAGGCTCTCAAGATGACAGCGAAAGTAAGTTGGGGCAACCGAGATGGACGGTTTGCACCTAGAATGCCAGTTGGAAATTCTACAGGTTCAAAGACAGTGGCTGCTAGTACTAGAGTACGACCACCTTTGAGATCTTATTCCGATGTTAGAGGAGTCACAAGACCTCTTGTTTGAACTCTCACACCTGCCCAAGTGGAGGAGCGAAGAGCGAAGAGCGAAGAGCGAAGAGCAAAGGGCAAAGGGCAAAGAGCAAAGGGCGAAGGGCCTTTGCTTTCAAGGCGATAAATGTTTCACCCCCGGTCATCAGTGTTCTAAACCGATCGAGAATGTGATGCTCATCAACGGTCTCGAGGAGGACGATGAGGTTATTGGTGATGGAGAGTATTCAGAGGAGATTCACAAGGAGGCCGTGGAGGAGGGCGCAGGGGAACATATCTAAGCTGAAATAACGATGCATGCATATTCGAGTACTTCCGTGCCGAGGACATTGCGGGTGGACAGACTCGTTAGAAAGCATTGTGTGCACATCCTCATCAATTCCGGGAGTACACACAACTTTCTATATTAGAGGTTAGTGAGAAAGTTGGGCTTAGATGTTGAACCAATCGTGGGGTTTGACGTTGCTCTTGGAGACGACACAAAGTTTCGGGTGGAGAACTTGTGTCACCGGGTCGGTATACGGGTGTAGGGACATGACATCATTGTGGACTTGTATCCGTTAGTGTTGTGAGGAGCGGATATTGTCTTTGGCACTCAGTGGTTGCAGAGTTTGGGATCCGTCACTTTTGATTTCCGGAGCATGTGGATGAAATTTAAGCAAGGAAACAAAAATGTGTGGTTTGATAGTGTTCGGTCTTCACCGATTCCATCGATGCAGCCGATTGTGAGGCTGCCTTGTGCGAGTGATTTGGCCTATCTTCTTCAGTTAGGACTAGCTGGAGATGAGCCCATAATGAGTCCAAGTACCACAATTGAATTGTCTAATTTATTAGATAAATTTGTTGAACTATTTGAAGAGCCAAAAGAGTTGCCACCAAGGAGAATGGCGGGACCATCGCATAGAGATTGTGCCTAGGGCTGCATCGGCGAACGTGAGGCCATATCGGTATCCACATGTGCGAAAGGAAGTTATCTCCAAGATAGTAGCCAAAATATTGGAGCAAGGCCTCATACAACCAAGTCATAGCTCTTATTCATCGCCCGTGCTATTGGTGCGAAAGAAGGATGGGACATGATATTTTTGTGTCGACTATCGAGCACTAAACGCTATTACCGTTGAGGACCGGTATCCCATTCCAATTATAGAGGAGCTGCTGGGCGAGCTTACAGAGGTGACCATATTCAACAAGCTTGACTTGAAGGCCAGGTATCATCATATTAGAGTTCACCCGGCGGATGTGCACAAAACTGCATTTAGGACATCAGACGGGCACTACGAGTTCCGGGTGATGCCCTTTGGTCTCACCAATGCTCTAGTTACTTTTTAAGGCCTCATGAATGATATTTTTTGGCCTCTACTATGAAAGTACGTCTTGATATTCTTTGACAATATTTGGGGTACAGCAGGATTGAAATGGAGCATTTGCGGAATTTGGAGGATGTGCTAAAATTGTTGAAGCAAAACTAGCTGAAGATAAAAAAAAAGTCCAAGTGCCTATAGGGAGTACCACAAGTGGAGTATTTAGGCCACATTATCACAGCGGAATGAGTGGTAGTGGATCCTCAAAAGGTGGCGTGCATGGCTGCTTGGCCGATCCCTATCATTGCTTCATCGCCGGGTATGGCAAGATCGATGCTCCTCACTTCTTTGCTGAGAAAGAACTCTTTTAGATGGATGAATGAAGCCACTATAGCCTTTGAAAAACTGAAAACAGCAATGATAGCGGCACCCGTTCTAGCTTTATCGGACTTCACCAAAGAGTTCGTTGTAGAATGTGATGCTTCAGGAGTTGGCATAGGAGCTGTACTAATGCAAGGAGGACGTCTTATAGCCTTTCTTAACAAGGTTTTATCATAAAAATTCAAACAATTATCGACCTATGAGAGAGATATGTTGGCAATTCTACATGTGGTGACAAAGTTGATCGATAGGCGATTCATTATCTGAACCGATCAAATAAGTCTTTCATACTTTATGGGATAGCGTATTCACACTCTAGCACAACAGAGATGGGTTACAAAATTGTTGAAGTATAATTATGAAATTCAATACAAGAAAGGAACAGAAAATAGAGCGACGGATGCACTATCACGCCAACCCAATACCGTCGAGCTCGCAACTTATTCTTCTCTTACTTTTTTTTTTGTTGATGAGCTGAGGTATGCATGTACATCTGACCCAGATGTTTTGAGATTATTACAGGAGGTGGTGGATGATCTGAAGCGCCATCCAGAGTTGGAGAATCAAGGCGGTTTGCTGCTGGACTGCGGGTGCATTCGGGTGCCCGCAAATGATGGATTGCGGCAGAAATTGTTAAAGCTCTTCCACCAAACTCCAGAGGCTGGTTATGAGGGTGTCTTGAGGACTTATAGAAAGATACCACAAAGTTACACGTGGCCAGGACTGAGGCAAGATGTGAGGAGTTTTGTCCGAGCTTACGAAGTCTGTCAAAGGGCTAAGGCAACCACATTGAAACCGATCGGATTACTATATCCTCTACCGATACCAAACCGTGTTTGGAAAGATATTTCTATGGATTTCATAGAAGGTCTTTCACTGGTACGTGGTTATTCCGTTATTTTTGTGGTGGTCGATAGATTGAGCAAATATGCGCACTTTTTTACATTGTCACATCCATCCACAAACAGACGGCCAAGCCGAGGTGGTCAATCGAGGCATTGAGCAGTACTTATAGTGCTTTGTTGGAGAGATGTCAAGACGATGGTTGGAGTTCTTACTATGGGCGGAGTGGTTTTACAACACTGCCCACCACAGCAGCATTGGCATGACTCCGTTCGAGGTGGTATATGGGCGCACAGATCTGACATTACGCGCTTATGACCCAGTGGCATCTACAAATCAAATGAAGGTGGACTTAGCTTTGATGGATAGAGACGCCACATTGAGAATGTTGCGTGCCCATCTTAAACTTGCTCAAAATCGCATGAAGCAAGTTTATGATCGCAGCCATTGGGAGCAGGAGTTCGACATCAGCAATTGGGTGTTCGTTAGGGTGCAACTGTATCGACAAGTGACATTGTGTCCGATGCAAAACCAGAAGTTAACACATCGCTACTTCGGTCCGTTTTGAGTGTTCGAGCATATCGGTCCGGTTGCGTATCATTTGGAGCTGCCTGAGAGGTCGAGAGTGCATCATATCTTCCATGTTTCATTGTTGAGGGAGCGGATTAGAGATCATAAGGTCATTGGATCAGTTCTACCGGAGCCATTGGAGGAGACAGAGATCGTAGAGCTAGTTCGTGTACTTGCTAGGCGCCGTGTCACGCTCTCTTTCTAATCTCTTCTTTTTTTTTTTAGTTTTCACTAAACCATAGTTTTTCTTTCTTTCTTTTATTATTTTTTGTTATTTTTTTATTATTTAGAACTTACGTAATTAAAGAAAATCCAATCCGATTCAAGCGACCGATACGATTGATACGTATAGTTTTATCAGAAGATCGATCTTGATCCTGATTTTTCAAACCTTGGTTATAATAAACATGTTGCTTCCATTTAGCATTAGTTGCATAAACAAAGATTTTCATTTATTGATGACATTCTAGAGTTTTTTTTTCTGAGCTTACTTTTGTGTAGACCTATAGAGCAATTCCAATTCCAGAAATAATGTGATCACAGATGATAAGTGATTTGGGTGCATGGTCCATTTCTGATGCTTTGAAGAGGGAAATATATATATATATATATATATGGAATCTGGATAAGTAGTGCATAAACTTAAATAAAGGTGGAGATCTTTCTATTGAAAGATAAGGAGAGTTAGGAGTTTATATAACAAATTAGGGTTAATTATGCTAACACTCTTAAAGTATACCGGGTTTTTACGGAGACCCCCTAAACTTTTTTAGGTTATAATGTCACCCCTAAATTTTTAGAAAATTTTAGTGTGACCTTTCCGTTAGTCTACAATCGGAAAAATTGGGCTACTTAGCTTACGTGGTTAATTAACCCCAAAATGACATAGATGCCCTCATAAACCCTTTAATTAAATTAGAATAAAAAGATATATATTTTTATAATTAAATTTAACTTATTATAAAAAATAATCTTCACTGACTTCTCCTCTTCACCATCGTTGACCGCCCTTCACCGTCGCCAACCGCCCCTTCACCATCGCCAATCATCGACATTGCCTCCCCACCATCTCTTGCGACAGCCAAGCACCATGCCAACTTCTTAATTGATCGCTTGTGCATGTGCGCCGGCGAGGAGCCGAGTAGTCTCGGCAATAGGAGCGAGCAAGGCTGCGCTCTCCGACCTTGTCTTCTTGATCAGTCGCTTGTGCATGTGCGCCGGTGAGGGAGTCCGACGGCATTGTCCCGCGTGCTCCGACGAGGTGATCGGCGTGGGTTTGATGGAGGAGAGACGTTGAGATTATTTAGGTAATTTACTATTTGTTTCTAAATTTAATGAAATAGTTATTTTATTAGGGGTATAGTTGGTCAATATGCATTTTCCGTCATCGTTGTTACCTGTTTTATTTTGCCTTAAAATTTAGGAGTGATATTGTAACATAAAAAAATTTAGGGGGTCCCGTAAAAATCGGGTATACTTAAGGAGGTATTAGAGTAATTAACCCTAACAAATTATTATGAACTAGTGTTAGAACTAAAGCATTTAGGTTGACCTCCTTTAATAGGTTGATAGGATTTATCTCATGTTCTCTGAGATCCTGTGAAATATGTTTACAGGTTATTTATATACTTCAAGTTGTCGCATTGTTTTTTGATTGCTCTTTTCATCTTTGGCTCCTAAAGGATGGGCTGAAAAGGTGAAAGCATTCAGACCTTTTAGTCCAGCCCATGGTGTTATCTATGGATCTGGTTAACACACTGAAAGTTTTCCAATCCTTTCCTAACGTGTGTTCTTTTTGCTATTGGAGCCAATAATATCTCTTGATCTCATGAAATATGTTTATTAGTTATGGTTTCTTGTTTTCTCATAGTTATTCTTGATTGGGGTTTCATCTTGGCACCAAGAAAAAGTAGGCTGGATTTCAGAGTATCAGTCTAGTCCCAGGATGTCCACCAAGGATCCTGCTAACAGAGAATAATCTCTTTTTCGATTAATTATTATCGAAGAACTCTTCGAGTTAAAAAAAGGCTTATGTTCTTAGAAAATTTGTAGAGCTTACTGATTTTTAGACTCTAAAGAGGGCTTAATTGTGATCTGAGTTGAGATGATCTAGTATGTATGACAGGAGGGCATACGCCAAATTGATTGGCTCGATATAACTGAGTTGTTGTAACCTAAGCAGTGGCACTATAGGATTAGTTTCAGATTTAAAGTTAGTTGCCCTAGATAGGCTCTTTAAATCCATTTTCTTTACTTTTTAGTAGCTTAAATAGGTTCTCTGTAAACTACTGAGGTTTGGGCTACTATGCAATTCTGGGGGTCAACTATCAAAATTTACGTCTAGTTGATGATATCATATTATTTAGCCAGCTAACTGCACATAATCAATCATTTTGTTTATTTTGAAGTGGCTTCTTTTCTCCTCCGAAGGTGTTTCTTCTCCAGAAAATGAATTCGTGAAGATTGACGTGGTCTGGATAAATTTGTTCTATCAGCAAAATGTAGTCTTATTCACAAGCCATATGATCCAGAGATTGGTCTGCTTTGAGAAGAATAATTTTTCCTTATTCCATGGTCAAAAAAGAAAGCTACTTGGCCAATAGATTCAAGTCATTGCAAGCAGAGTTACTTTAATGAATAGGCAAAACAATGGGCAACAACAAAATGCTTATTACGAGAGGAGTGAAGGTCAGAGAGATTAGTATCCAGTAAATTAGACTTCTTTTCTAGTAGAAAAGATCGTAGAGTCCGATAAGGTAATAAAGAATGAGTTATGCTAATTTGCATTCTGCAAGGATTGTCACTCAGAGTTGCTACAGATGATTGCAAACTAATCTTTTACAGCAAAAATTTGATGCAGAAGTTTTCCTTCCTTTATAGAGGCATGTTAGACAGCTTAAGACTGTCGACATTTTCAGATGTAGATATGGAAGAATGACTATTTTCCTGAAAACCATTTTGGTGGCTTTAGAACAACAATCTAGTAAATTAGCAAAAATGGGAGAAACCTAACAAACCAATTCTAACAAACATGAACATTAGTTAGATTTAGATTCAGAAACCTCATTATCTTGTGTGACCATTACCAACTCAGGCTTGCATGAAAATGTGAAAGTTTCCGATAATATGGAGCAAAAATATGTGGATCATATTCTTGGAGTGCCTATTGCCTGCATTTATATTATGTGGCTGAGTTCTTCCATGGTAAATTTGGTAATAAGGCTAGACTATCTCAGATATATGAGGAAGGAGAAGAGAGTGGAGAGGAGTGAAAGATTCTTTGGACCTCTTGTCTTGTTCCTATCTCCTTTTTGTTCTGCAGCACCAACTAATGAGTGAAGTTATTCTTCTTCTTTTCTAGATATCATAACTATTGTTCGTAGATATTTTGCTCAAGTTTTGGAGGAGTTAGGTATAGAGAGAAAAGTTCAATTCCATGTGGGGGCTTGAAGGCACTGCTGTCTGAAAGACATGCTGTCAACTGGTTCATGTACTGTAAGACTAATCAAGCGCATAAAGTGAGCAGCATCCACGATTATGGAGTACTTCGCCTCCAATTGAAATCTCACTTATTCTAGCCTCATTTGACTCACATAGATTAACTTTTTTGTCGTACGATAGGCTTTTTTTGTTAAAAGAAATGGTAGAACCCAATTATATTAGAAAAGAGGTAGAATGCACAGTGGTGGTGGGATGGGGGAAGATACAGATTATAATGCTTACTAAAATTAGAGAACTAAATCTTGCTCTTACGAGGGAACAGTATTTTCTCCAAGACCTGCAAACTTGGGAGGGTATCTCGAGCAGGTGAGGGCCGTCATATAAAAATTCTATTATTCCTCTCCCACCAAAATTTCCACCAGATGACCACTAGCAACATAATAATCCCCATTCACAGCTGAGAGAGGATCTCAGCAATCCTTCGTTGTTACTAATAGTCCATCCAAGAAGTCGGCCAGAAGAGTCGATTCCAATGTGCGCAATGAAGAACTTTGGATGAGTAAATGATTCAGATTTTCAACACCATCTCTACACAGCACAGATGGTAGGTCATTGAAAGCCCTTCTTGACTATTTTACTTGCCTTTGTGCAGCTCATCCCGGTGAGCAAGTCAAAGAAACACCTTGACCTTTGTTGGAACAAAATCTTTTAGATGGTGTTAGTCTTTGTCGATCTCTATCCTAAAAAGGTGAAGAGGTCATAGCAAGATATAACCATAAATACACTATTGGTGAGGAAACGCTAATTAATGCAGTCCCATAAGTGAAAAATTGATGTGATCCGAGTCATACCGGATCACCTCGTGGACATTAGGCTCATGACTTGAGTCACTTATCTAGTTAGACGGTTAATTCAGTACTTGGTTTTAATTATTTTCAACTTATGTTAGTTGAATCAGTTTATGGATGAACTTAATTAATAATTATGGTTTGGGTTAACCAGCAGCCTTTAATATAAATTATAGAGTGCAACCTAAATTAATTATATTTTGACGAATTGATCAAGTTCCCTATCTCTCTTTTCCTCTCTTTAACCTAGGTTCTCCCTCCCCCTCCTTCAAACCTAACCGCAAGCCCTCTTCTTGGCCCACCTTCCTCCATTAGACCTACCCACCTCCTAAGGCGTCAACGACCTTCTCCCCTTTCTTCTCTCTCTCCTTATCATGTGCTACCCCTTTCTTGGAACCTTCACGTCCAAATCTCCATCTCCACTACCACCACCAAGTTGAACACCACCACCAAGCTGCACACCTCTGTCGTTGCCATTATCGCCTTCTCTAGCCTTTCCTCCCTCTTCCACCACTTTTCTCTCACCCTAGACCATCATCTCTACCCTCTAAACCATCAACTACACACCCCACCACGTCTTAGACACCATTAGAGATCAGTCACCACCATCAATCCAGAATCCTCCTCACTCCTATTATAACGATATAGCTGGAGGCTAAACATCATCCTAGACCTCCTTACCACATCGCAGATCTGCTTTAAACCATTAGCCACATCCAAGCTCCTGGACCCACCAAATCCACAACCCAATCCACCTGCCCAAACCGCACTACACTCGATCTTAGACCAATAGCCGAGAACAATTTATAACATGTGGTATCAAAGCCACTATTCATAGGACTCCATCCCACTACCAAATCACTGGAATCAAGACCTCATGAAGGCACCTCAGCTAAAGCAAAAGCAGCGGAGACGTTTAGATCTTATCTGAATTGATTCGAGCCGATCCCTAACTCACCAACAGTTGCTTCTAGTTCGTCTTCACCAAGGAACTTAGATCTGGTCAAGATGATAGCTTAATTGATAGAGTCACACAGGGCCATTCAAGCATCCATGGAGGCCATGGCACAAGCCGCCATAGGCACACAACAAACCTGGTGGAGATGGAGCCTCCCGTTCGCACACAAAATCCTGAATTGATGGAGGCTCCCCTTCACATCCGAACTTCTCTACCCCCACCACCACATGATGGAAGACCTCCAAGGTGCATTCCACCATTAAGGGAGCATCTTCTCCACTCCAGCAACAAGGTGACCTAGGTGGGCGTCAAACCGCATTGACACCCACCCGAGCCGCTAGTGGATAAATTCGGCAAGTGGGAGGACTTTGATGATTTGGCGCCTCGACAACCCTATTATGAAGATCTAGATCTTCCACACCATTACCAGAGGGCCATGGTGATTCCTCCTTAGGTCCAAATAGAGCCAAGAAGAGAGGAACAACGAGATATGGGGATTCATGGCTGAATGGTGCGGCTTGAATTCCCATGGTTCGACGATAGGGATCCACTCGATGATTGGATCTACTATGTTGAGCAATTCTTCACCTACTAGGGGAAAATAGGGGATCAAAAATTCCTCTATATATACATGGATGTCTAGGATTAAGGCAAGGGTAACACTCACCAAAGGAATCTCATATATATATATTGGAGGGAGTAACTTTCTATTACCATTTATTATTATAAGGATTAGAGCAAAATTTAGGATAATTATACTTAGACCCCTAAACTATCACCATTTTCTACATATCTCCTCTAAACTTTTTGTTGACATATAGATCCTATGAATTATTAAAGATGTATCATTCCCTTGATGTCGTAGAAGAAAAGTTGAAAAGACTAAAATACCCCAAAGCACGTGCACACCCTAGTATTCGGCGCTACCAGTTTTTTTTTCAAGATGTGACACTTATAAACTACTACTATTTATTAGTGATTAATTTGATCCAAGTTTGAATTTGTGCTTTTTTATTCGTTTGGGATTTTTCCATAAAAAAATTTTGGTGTTCATCTTTGCTTGATTCGTTCATTGTTATTCTATATTTTATTTACTTAAGCAAAGGATTGGCAATCATGCATAGGATTTAGATATACACATATCCATACTTTTTCAATTAGTATTAGAGCAGACTCTCTTATCTTAGAGAGACATCCGCTAGGCATGGATTTCTACAAAGATGGACAATCCTTGATTAAACTTCCAATTGTTGACGGAACAAATTATGGCTATAGAAGACTTAAATGAGAGCCTTCATGAAGTCAAGAGATGAACGAGTTTGGCTTGATGTAGTGAATGGTCCGAATGCACCTATGCAATTAGTAAACAACGAGCTTGTTGAAAACCCTGTTGAGTCTTGGCAAAGGTCAGACTATGAGAAAGTTGGTTTGTGTTTCATCAGATGAATTCTATGTGAGGTTGCTAGAGATGGCATGAGTTATCCTAGAAACAACACATAAGGGTACCACTGTTGTTAAGCTCTCGAAGTTGCAAAGGTTGACCACAAATTTTGAATATCTTCGCACGTAAGAGAACGAAACTTTTGATGAGTTTTACACTAAACTCAATAACATAGTGAACTCTAGTTTCAACTTGGGAGAGAGAATTCTAGAACATAAAATACTGCACAAAATTTTTTGGTCCTTACCTGAAAGGTTTTAGGCTAAAGTCACTACCATAGAGAAAGTAAGAATATTGACATTATAAAGGTTGAGCAATTGGTAGGGAATCTATCTACAAACTTTTGAATCCACTTTCTCTAAACATAAGAAGTATAAATGTATGGCCTTAGCTACCTTTAGAGAAGACCTAAAGGAGTCGGATGAAGAAAGTTCACCAAATTTTTTGAGAAGCCTAACAAGTTTACCAATGAGAAGTTTGAGAAGAATAAAAACTTTGAGAAATATTTTTTTCTATGAGTACAAATTCTGAGTTAGGAAATAATTCTTCAAAACAGAAATCTAAGAATCAAGTGGGCAAAATATGATGTTATGAGCATTTTGGGTGACTCAGATGACTCGGAATGACTTGGATGAATCGAAAGATGATAATTTCAAGAAAGAACAAGGAAAATATCTTACTTTTATTGCCTCTCTATCTCTCACTGACTCGTCTATTGATTTTGAAAGTACAGATGAGTAGGAATCGTTACCACCCGAGGACAAAGAGGACTCGGAAATATAAAAAACATACAATGAGCTATACCTAAAGTGATCTTAAATTCTATGTGGTATTTAGATAGTAGTTGTTCAAAGCATATGTCAGTTGATAGATCCATGTTTCCTAAACTCGAAAATTATGATAGGGGAGTTGTGATCTTTGGCTATGGAAATTTAAATAAGGTAATTGGAAAAGGAATTATAAGTACTCTCAGGGTGCCTACCCTGGAAAATGTTCTTCACATTGAAGGTTTGAAAGCAAATCTTTTAAGCATCAATCAATTTTGTGATGAAAATTTTGATGTAATTTTTTTCAAAAATAATTGTCTTATCCTAAATCATGAAGGTAATGTTATATGTTGTGGATCTATGACTTCTGATAATTGCTATATTGTTGGTGGTAAAAAATAATTTAAAATGTAATAGTGCCACTTTGGAAATTGCAAATCTATGACACCAATGATTTGGACATGTGAACCACAAAGAACTATACATTCTGCCGAAACATGAGGCGATATGAGGTATACCTAAGATCAAAGAGAAGCTAAAGAATGTGTTTTGTCCATGTCAAATTGGAAAACAGATAAGAATATTACACAAAAAGGTCAATGCTGCTACTACTAATGGTGTGCTTCAGTTAGATCATATGGATCTTATGAGACCCACTAAAATTGAAAGTCTAAGTGAAAAATGGTATATCTTTTTTTATGGTTGATGATTTCTCTAGATTTTCATGGGTTACATTTTTATGAGAAAAAATTGAAATTTTTGAGGTTTTCAAATCTTTATGCTTGAGATTGCAAAATGAAAAATCTACTACTCTTGTTAGGGTTTGATCTAACCATGGTAGAGAGTTTGAAAATAAAAGTTATACTATGTTTTGTGACTCTCTTTGTATTAAGCAAGAACTTTTAGCACTTATAGCTCCACAATAATATGACATTGCAGAGAAAAATAATAGAGTTGTGTAGGAAATGACAAAAGTAATGCTTCTTGCAAAAAAGGTTCATTAAAAATTTTGGCCGAAAGCAATGAATACTGTTGTTCATGTTATCAGTCGTGTCTATTTTAGACCAGGTATAAAAAAGACTACATATGAATTGTAAAAACGTAAGAAACCAAATGTCAAATATTTTTGAGTGTTTGGAAGTAAGTGTTATATTTGGCGTGATCGTTAGTGGGTGTAAACGAGCCGAGCCTGAGTGAGCTAGCCTCTAGCTCAAGCTCAAATTAATTTCGAGCCTTAGTTTAATGTTTAAGCTTGACTAAGCTCAACTCAAGTCGAGCCAGACCGAGCCCAAATCGAGCCTAAGCCGAGCTCGAGCTTGATTAGAGGAGGAGGAGGTAGCGGCAATGATGGGGATGGCGCCTTGCCGAAAGAGGAGAAGGCCGAAGTTGAGAAGGAGGTGGCGGTGACTTGTCGATAGAGGAGGAGAAGGAGGCCAACGGAGAGGAGGCGACGGCGGCAGCTTGCTGATGGAGGACGAGGAGGTTGAATGAGGAGATAAAGGAGGAGGAAGATGAGGAGGCGAAAGAAGAGGAAGATGAGGCTGACGTCGACGGAGGAGGAGGCCGACACTCGATGTGCTCTTGCCATTGCTTTTGGAACTTTTTCTACTTCCTTGTTGAGTTATGTGTGTGCTCTTGCCATAAACAATATGCGAGTGGGTGTGTTCTTGCACCATCCACATTTACCTATACAATCCTAAGAAGATTTCGTATTATAAGATAGATTTTATATTGTAAGATTTGTGATACACCTTATTAGAGTTTTTTCTTATTGCATTAGTTGTTTATTTTTATTAAATAAAATTTCTATAGGTCGCGTTCGAACGCCTTTGCGAACACCTGCATCAAGTTCGCAAAAATAAAGAACGTGAAATGCGCATTCGAACGCGGTCGGGCGTGTTCGAACACCTGCATCGCGTTCGCATCGATAGAGAATATTTTTTGTGCGTTCGAACGCAATCAGGCGTGTTCGAACGCGATCGACGGGAATCCACTAGGATTAGAATTAATTATTGTTATTAGGGCTTGTTGGCTAGCCTCTATAAACGTGTGGATGGCAGCCAAAATCATTATGCTATTGGATTATTGGTTTCTTTCCTTCTATCTTCTCTCTATTCTCTCTACACTAATCTCCCTCCTCCCTCTTCACCAACCTACCACCTCTATCATTGGCAAAGTCTCTCCTAATTTCTAATCTCTCTCGTCTGTCGTGTACTCCTTCTTCTTTGGGATCTTGACCACTTCTTCCCCTTCATCTTAATCACTTAAACAACATCACCCATCCACTATCATCTCCATTGTCATCCATAACCCTAACATCTATTCCACCCGTTACCACCACCATCACCCTTAATATATCATATTTTTGTCCTAGTTGCAGTTCGAATCTGCAAAGGACTTAAATACAAAAATAGTAGATCAGGGAGTTACGGATCGATTCCACTTAGTTTTGTAATTTTCTTACTATGGGAGAATATTTGGTGAATATGTTTCCTCAGTTGCACGGACTACTTCCTACAATAAATTCAAATCTTGAATGAATCATTCTGTAACCTATCAATTTGTAGGAAAGGCAATTAGACATACACCAATCTCTTGCATCGAGATACATAGCAGCAAGTGATTGGACATTAGGACTTATGAGGAACCCAAAGGAATTAACTAGTTAAGAAATCAAGTAAAATTTCTCACTTTTAATTAATTTTAACTTGCTGGGTGAATTTAAATGCTAATAAGGGACAGCATGTATTCATCGCATGAAATTTGTGCAACCAGGATTGTACGCCATAAGACCCTGAGTTTGTGAAACAAGTCGATCGTACTATTGTAGTAGAGTTTGCGCGTGAGCAAAGAAAAACATAGTCAGCCATCTACCGGACTCTGCGTAGCGAATCTATACCGTCAATTTTTGCACTAAAGGTCAACTTTGAGCTATTTGCATGGGTGTAAATGAGCATATCGAGCCGAGCCTGAGCAAGCCAACTCTGACTCTAGCTTGGCACGATTTCAAATCGAGCTTAAAAAATAAGCTCAGGCTCGACTCAGCTTGAGTCGAGCTGAGTCGAGCTCGAGCTTCAGTTGAACCGCTTGTTTATTTTGACACCCCTAGTGATCATGAATAGTTGATTAATTTAGTTCCAAGAGTAGCAAGGACATCTTTTTAGGATATTTTAAAAATAGTAGAGTATATAGAGTGTTTAATCTTGATACACCTATTGTTATGGAATCTGCAAACATTATAGTGGACAATAATATTGACGAAAAATCTAAAATTTCTTTTGTCTTTGTTCCTACAACTACATCCAATGAAGACAAGGAGAAAGAAAGTACTCCAACTACTGTGAACGTTAATGATGACATAGTGGAAGAGGAGAAAAGTGATGAAAGAGTTTAATTGAATCATTCGTTATCACAAGTGATTGAGAATGTGACTGAGCCTGTTTAGATGAGGAGATAGATACAAAGTGAGGTAACTTTTATGTGCAAGAATTGTGTGCTAGGTTTTATTCTAAACCTAAGGAATCACATCTTTTTATCGTGAAACTTATCATAAAATATGTCAATGGCACATATTTTTATCTGGGTATTTGGTTTACTTTCAACACGAGTGCTATCATATTAGGCTATATAGATTTAGATTGTGCAGGTTTTTATGATGACAGAAAAAATACTTTTTGTGGATGTTTCTATGTCGATAATAATCTTGTTACCTAACATAATAAGAAATTAAATTCAATTTCTTTATCTACTGCAAAGACATAGTACATTACAATAAGTAGTTATTGTGCATAGTTATTATGGATAAAATAGATGATCAAAGACTATGGACTTGATCAAGGCACTATGACTCTTTATTGTGTCAATATGAGTGCTTTAAATATTTCATAGCACATTGATATATGACACTATTTCATATGTGAATTTGGTTGAAGAAAAAAAGATAGCAATAGATGAGTTGAGATAGAGAAATAGTTGGGTGGCTTATTCACAGAGTCTTTGGATGTTTAGAGATTTGAGTATCTTAAAGCATCCTTAGATTTTTTGTGATTTAAACTATTTTTCTTCACTGCTTTTCATAGTTAGGATCTTAAAGCAATATTTAATGACTTTTGTATATCCTCAAGTTAGCTTATTTTTAATGAAACTTCACTTGAGGTAATCAAAGAGTTTCTATATCAATGCTTCGATCCTCGATAAGTGCATGTGATCTATAGTCTGTGGGGTATTTGTGTACCCCGACACTAATGTAATACATCAAGAGTTCCATCTTTTACCGATGTGTTTGTATTATGATCTAATCACATGGGTTAAGTCAGTCAAGTTGGTTGAGTCGAGTCAAATCAATTCAAGTTAGTTAGTTTTATCTTATTATTTTAAATTTCAAATGAATCGGATAATCCGCATGTGAATCCAATCAGCTAGGATTTATACTCCTATAAATAGGAGTGGACATGTGTTGATTATCATAGAATCAATCATTGAATGAATCTGAATTTAGCCACATTATTCTTTTTGTCTTTATCTTTTACGGTAACTGTTAGATCGTTCAAACTTGGATCAAACTAATCACTAATAAATAGTAGTAGTTTATAAGTGTCACATCTTGAAAAAAACTGCCAGCGCCAACTAAAAGACTGCTAGGGAAAGTAGTTTATGCTACAACAAACCCGTGTTTGGTGCCCATAGGTTCAGCGCTTCCATGACAACCGGCGGCCACGACTGGCTTTTTTAGGCTGACTACCAGCTAGTGGTGGTCGCCGCAGTCGTCAACGACCATCGGGTGGCCAAACCCGACAGCCACCACCGTAGGAAGCTACCCCTACGTCGGGGTGGCTCCATCGCTCCCTTGCTTTGGGGCCATGGATCCCTTTCATAGCTACTAGGGGCTGGGGGACCCGCCGGCGATGCGCTATGGTCGTCGCTGCACCAACTTGAGCCCAAGCTCGAGTTTGACTTACTTGGCTCTAATACCAATGTTACGCACCAGATCTGGACTAATCTAGACATAAAAAAAATTGTGATATTTTATGTGGTGGTAGCCTCATGAGTTTGAGTTCTAATGGTTCTAGTTTTACGAGAATCCAACATCAAGATGAAAAGTTACAAATGAAACAATGGAGGAAGATCAAAATAGGGCATAATAATAAATATAGAACGTTGCAGTGGTCGTTGAAAGGTGGCGGACGGTCAAGGGTGGTGGTAGACGGCCATAAGGTAGGGTGGCTGCTGGTAGAGGAAGATAGCTAGGGTATAGAAGGTCGAAATGCTTCTACGGCTATGATCTAATCCTAGAAAGATAAAGTTGATCTAATGGCTATGGTAAAAGATAAAGACAAAAAGAATAATGCGTCTAAACTCAGATTCATTCAATAATTAATTCAATGATAATCAACACATGTCCACTCCTATTTATAGGAGTAAAAATCTTAGCGGATCAAATCCATATGCGGATTATCAAATTTATTTGAAATTCAAAATAATAAAATAAAGCCAACTGACTTGAGTTAAGTCAACTCGACTCAACCAACATGACTGCTTAATTCATGTGATCGGATCATAATAGTTTGCTTTTCCTTATTTATCGGACCTAGTTCCACCCATTTCTGATGTTGCATGGGTGATATTGATGTCAGTAGAAGAATGGCGGGGCAACATGGTCTTGCATGCAAAGCTGACTTTGGTGGCTTGGATGTTGTATCTTATCTGTCTTCACAACATTACACCTAAAACAAGGAACTCTAACATCAATATGGAGCGTGCTTATCTTCTTCATGCTATTCTCATAGATTAGTCTATCGATCTAGTCTCTATCATGTACGAAAGTATCGAATCAACTACTCTCAAAGAGGCTCCTCGAGAGGGTTTGTCATTCAGTATCTTTCTTACCAATTTTTGCAGTCAGAGTGGTGCAGATTGATTCTTTTGAGATTTCATCGAATCATTAAACCCAATGGATCGAAGCATTGTGAAGTGAATCCAGTCGCATGAAACTCTCACCAACTCGAGAGCTACTGAGATTGGAAATCAATCATAGGAAGTGAGTCTAGTCATCAAGACTGTATCAGATGAAGTTGTGGAGATCGATGAATTGTTTGTAAGTCGGTCTTGTAAAGTGCTACTATAATTTATTAGTGATTGGTTTGATCCGAGTTTGAATCCATAGTTTTTTACCTGTTTAGAGTTTTTCCACATAACAATTTTTGCATTCATCTTTGCTTGATTCATCGATTATTATTTCGTATTTTATTTACTTAAGCAAGGGTTGAAAATCGTGTCTTAGTTTAAATATACATATATCTATACTTTTTCAATCTGCAAAATGTTATTAAGCCTAGAGCATGGATTTCATAGCATCAATACTTTACCACAAGGGGTACCACCTAGATAGTGAGATACAAAGAGACTTATAGAATCTAGATTGACCAATAATTGTGATGCCTCCTCTTTGTGACTCAATCTATTCATGACTTTCAGATTATGGACAAAGACCTATACAAACTAGGCGGTCGGTAGCATAAAAGGAACTTTTCTTTTCTTGATTACAGTTGAGATGCAATGTACTGGACAATATGAGGCATCCTTCCTCACAATCTATGTCACATCGTCGTTAGCACATAAACTGTAAGAAAGAAACACATAACATGAGTTTCATAGCACTAATACTTTATCAAATAGGCTTAAGACGACCATTTGACTGCTAATCTCGATACTTTCTTTTTTTCCCCCATTCCGTTCATGGCTTTTCGATTAGGGTCGGGAAGACCATCACACAAACTAGGGGTTCACTAGCATTAGCCAATGGGCATATTCTCCTAACATATTCATTAATAATATTGTGACCCAAAGGGTTGCCTATGTAACATATATAAATATTATTATAGTTTTTATTCAATCAATCCTACTCCACTTCAAAAGGAAATGCATCTCCCACGTGAAAGTACCAAAGAGGCAAAGGAGAAGAATACCAGCTTTTTGGTTATCCAAAGGCAGCCATACCTTTTAGATAAGCAAAATTGCATGACTTCCTCCCCAATCTCTTTGCCTTTGCCTTTGCCTCCCCCACCCTACGCCAATCCCACTTCGATTACAATTAGGGAACTTTTTATTCTAATCAAAGGAGCATCATAGTGGGCATTTTCCTTTTTAGTCCCACAATCAAAAGGCAAACCCTGCTACTAGTCAGCTAAAGCCAAATCTGGCATAATCAGAAGAGTAGTAGTGCTCGGTGGATTAAACTTTTCATGGTATCATATGCTACTATTAAGGGTTACTAATATTTAGACCTTAAACTATCACGCTTTTTCACATATATCTCAGATACTCTCTCTCTCACTCTTTTAGTTAGATTTCTGTTTTCATGTGCAAGTCATGGGAGCAATTATACAATAAATTTACCTTTATGTTTTGAAGGGAAAAAGAGATAAATTTTAATTTATCAAACTATCCTAATCTTCTTGAAAATATTTTGGTCTTTTTAGCTTCTCCGTCTATAATATCAAGGAGCGAGAAATTTTTAATAGTTCAGAGGATCTATATGTTGTAACAAAAGTTTATAAGAAGTATATGTAAAAGCGCAATAGCTTTTCCCTATAATTAAGGATAATTTTCACCTCTTCTTATTACATCCCTACCTTTTACACTTTCTACATCCAATCCCTTGTTTAAAGTTTGAGGTATAGGGTTTATGCCCTAGTTTAACCAATTGATGACTTAACATTGCAAATGAACACTTGTAGTTATTTCAAGAAAAATGAGGACGTAGACCATGGATTTGAGAGGGAAAAACAAATGGAAATTGACAAATAATAAATAACGGGACTACATTTGGAAGCTTAACAACATGTAGGGTGCAAATTGAAAAAAAAAAAACAAAAAAAAACAAAGACTTACTAGAGGTGATCATTGTGCTTGACCCGCCCAAGCCTAGCTCAAACCCGCCTAGTTTGGGCTTGGCCTGACTTGATCCCGAGATGGTAATGGATAACATGAGCTAGGCTTTTGTCTGCCCGTAGCCCGACCTATTGTACATGTCTATTCCCATTATTTTTTAGTCATATATCAAATATTTAGTAAACTGGATATCAATATATAAGTATATTCTTATGAAAGATAGCTAAAGTGTCTTTATGGATCTCCATTGCGCTCAGCCCAATTTGACTCACTACGTTTGGCCTAGGCCCGATATCTGATGGGCTAGTGAGAGGTAATAGGTTATAATATTCTAACCTGGCTTAAACTCAACCCCAACAGAAAAAAAAACTCGGTCCGAATCTAGCTTGACATGCTCCATGATCACTTCTAACACTTACACCCTAGTCACTATTTTTCATGATCACTTCTAACACTTACACCCTAGCCACTATTTTTCTCTCTCCAAAAGTGGAGAGAAAAAAAGAGAATAGATTCTATTAACAAATATAAAAGAGAATAATTAAATATTGGATATTATAGCTCGTAAATAGTATAGGTCATATATGTTACTTTTATTTTTTTTATTTTTTTATCATAACTTTATTTATTTAGAAGAGTAATCTTACGGATCTTATAGCTTGTGCTGATTTATTTTAATATTTAAATATTAGATTAAAAAAAATATAAGTGAACGTAAAACTAATTATTCTTAAAATAAATACTTTATTATTAAAAATAATCAAAAGAGAAATAGCAATTCCAGAATTGACGTTATTCTTTCTTAAAGCAGCTAAGAGATAAAATAACAGTGAAGATGAATCTGTGAAAGAAAGCTTTTTGGTGAGAGGACTGGCATTTTTTTTGTTTCCTGTAGGGCCTGCCTCATGGTCTCTCCACTCAGACTTGTGAGTTGGAGGCCATTTATTTTCATGGATCATAAAGAAGAACTGAAAAAGCTTTCGCTCACCAAGTACATCAATCAAATTGCTTTGAATTATGAGTCGGGGGTGGTATCACCACCCAAGTATTGGCTTCTTCTGTGAGTGCTCACTTATTAAACAATATATATAATATATATACTATATATATTTATATTATGTACTCTCCCAATTAATGTCTAAATATTGTTTTCAAGGCTTTAAATGAGAGCTTTCCAAATTGACACTTGTCCCATCGCTTTCCATTCCCTGGTGAAAGAATTGAGAGGTCTTTGGGAGTCATGTCTGGATGTGGGTGGCCAACTTTCTAGTGTTTCTTTTGGCTTTCCGTAATAATTTTGTGAAATAATTGGAGGATATAACTTTTTTATAACTTATCACCTATGTAGTCAGGGGTTTTCATTATACCAAACTAGCCATCTTTTAAAACTTATTTTTCTAAATAGACCCTACCTCAAGTTTTAATACTAAAACTAATATGTGGCACTATAGTCCTACATAAAATATTAATCATATCAGTATTTTGTATTAAAAAATATTAAAAAGTTGAGCATTTTTTTAGAAAAAATTAAAAAAAAAACATAAGAATAAAATTTGAAGTAGCTATAGTCTTCTTTTTGCGATCTTGAGCACAGTTAGTTTTGAAAAATAACTAAATTATTCTAGTTTATAGATCTCTTCCATATCTTCACAATAACATATTTTACAACTAAAATAAATAATGGAGCACAAAATTATGGTGTTACAAACTTTTTCTTTATATTATTACCTATATCTTTTTCAATAATAAAACACTTAACTTTTCAGCTTGTATATTCTTTTTCTAGTAAATCATTGAATTGGTCAACATTTGTTCTTTTAATAAAACGCTAACGTGATCAACGTTTTACTTTAAAAAATATTAATATAATTAGTGTTTTACTTTTGGATAGGTAAAACAGTTAATAGTTTAGCATTTTATTAAGGCTACAGTGAAATAGACATCTTATGGTATTAAGTTTAGGGTATAAGCTATTCCGGTAAATAAAATTAAAAACATGTCTTATTTAATCAAAAACTCTTAGTTGACATAGTGCTGTATTTCTATATAGCTATTCACATGACTTACACGTGACGACTTATAGATAGAAACAGCAATAAAAACTTACTGAGAAGAGTACCTGAGACATTTTTAATAGTTTAGAGAATATATATGTCACAAAATATTCAGAGGCACGGTAGAAAAAGAATAATAATTCGTAGAAAACTAAGAGTAAGTAATCCATATTTCTTTTAAATCAAGTGAAAATTTAACGGTCTCCTAGTTACAATTAGAATCCGAATCAAAGAACAATAATACAATATTGGCTCTTTTAACTATTAAAGCACTATCTCATTTAGAACAAAAAACACTGTTTTATTGAAACAGCTTCAAATTTTAGTAGGATTGTAGGAATATATGTGCTTTTGAGACAGGATTCCAGTGCCATGGCTGGCGGACAAAAATAATTAATTTAATGTACCAAACTTAGAGGGATTGTCAACCAAATTAGGATTTCATCCGTCCAAAATGGGGAGGGTTGGCCTAGCCCTTTATACTACATTAGTCCTTAATCTTCTTACTTAGTGTAAATATTAATTAATAATTATGAGGCTAAAGGACTACGGATGTAATCCTCACAATCTTATTGGTTTGGATGTGCACGAACTTCTTAGTGCATTTTTATTTTAATTCAACGACATTTCTCGTAGCCTAGATATGTTTAAGTCGTTGTCTTTTCGCACTATATATATATATATAAATATATAAATATAGATGGATACTTGTAGCTTTATAATTTCCTCTTAAATGAACGTTTTCAAATATATCCCAAGCCCTTTGGCATCATTTCTGTCGCCTTAAAGATTATAAATTTAATTGGATTGGACAACTTGGTTTGCCATGATCAATATGTCAATCTCCCCCCCTACTTGTCTAATCTCACATGTTCTCAAACTACCTGGAGATGTTTAATTCTCAATTCCTTGCTTATATATATAATGTTATTTGCGAATGTTTTAATGAAAAAAAAAATTCAAACATACAACTAAGTTAACCAGCACTTAAAAGATTTACATATTTAGAGGGCCTATATGTCACAAGCAAAATAATAATAATCATAATAATAATATTTATGTGAAATTAGACAATAGTTCATAAGGTTTAGTTGTGATAATCCTTATATATAATCCCTTTCTTGCCTTTTTTTTTTGGTTTGTTTTTTCAGTTAAAAAAGGTAATTTTACTACATAAAAAGGTGTAAAAATTATTCTCTAGAGAGATACCTAGAGTCTCCTATACAAAAGAAAAGACTTGATTTCTCTCTGAATTGGCTAATCAATTAGCAATCTAATTAATCTCTCTATAACAGTGAAAGAATATGTCTTCGGTGTCAAAAGTGTCTCCGGTGTCAAAAGTGTCTCCCTACATGCATATTTGTGTGTGAGTTTTTTTTGTTATGAATTATTATTCTACCAATTGTTAATATAATAAGTATTAAAAATTTCAAGGACTTGGCGAGCACTTTAATTCAAAAACTGCGAAGATTTTGCTCCCGGTCTATAAAGATCACCCTTACCTTATGCAAATCTAAGTGTATTTTCAATCTCAATCATTGACATCGATTCTGAATTCCTGGTCGTAATGATAAATAGTAAGCGCCTTGGCGCATTTATTATCTCATTGAAGATCTTCAAACTCTCATTATCAGTTTGACATCATTAATTCTTTTTCTTTTTTTTTTTTTTTTGCCTATCATGAAACCAATGCTATCATTAAATGGTTAGCCAAACATGGCAAATCTCTTCACTATTTCAAACTTTTGGGAGGGCTATGTCCCTCAAGATTGCATCCATCTGTTATGTTACAACTCCAACCTATCATGATGGTAGAGGAGATTTCTAGTTTTTTTTTAAAAGTAATATATTATCTTTTTTCAAAAAAAAAAAAAAAATCTTGTTGTAATGTATTGCCAATATGATGTGTTGTTTTCAGGAGTTGTTATCACAGAGAGAAAAGCTATGGATGCCTCCTTGCAAAAGGAATAAAAAAAGAAAAGGACAACTCTTTTTTTAATTTGTCTCTTAATGGCCATCTTTCTACAGCAACATAATTTACCATATCTGTTTAGATAATGAATCTATACAATGCCTCATTCATTCATTTCTTACTAGATCTGTTAAGTAACAACAATTTCAACTCAATTTCAAATTTTATTTACCAAAAAGTTAATAACATTTTACCACGGTAATTTCTAATCGTCATTAATCTTTTTTTTTTAAATTTCTATTTTGTGTCTGTCACTGTCGGATCAGTTAACATGGTATCAAAGTAGATGTCCCAATTTACTTTTTTTAAATTTTCTATCCCACATGTAAATAAACTCCAACTCCCAAGTCTACATTGAATAGGGGGACCATGGTTATTACTTGGTATTATAATTATTATTATGAATAGGTCCTGTTAAAAAGGCATCTAGTAAATATTCTACTAGGTGATTACATGTATATATAATCCCAAGAAAACATATAAAAAATGTTGCAACTTAGCCTAATAGCCTAATGAGGAGCATAAAGGTAGTTACTACGGGCGCCAATATTCGTTACGAAAACCTCCTTACTTTTTTTTTTTAATTAATTTAAATTTTTTATTTCATTTTAACAGCTCTCCTTTTTGGGCTCTAAACCGATATATCATATGCGACTTCCCCACACATAACTAATCCCTCCCCCCTCTCTCTCCCTTCTCTAATAAACTCCTTAAGGCCTCTTGAGCTCCTCTTCCTATCTTCCTTTCTTTCTCGAAGAAGATAAAGACAAGGATGGCTATGGAGGCCCCCTCAGGTCCTTCTCGGGCCGAGGCTTTTCCGATCGGCCTCCGAGTTCTGGTGGTGGATGATGACCCCACCTGGTTAAAGATCTTGGAGAAGATGCTGCGGAAGTGCTCCTATGAAGGTATCATTGAGCTGGATCCATAACTCTTGAGTGTGTTCTTGTTGCTCGAGGCTTCTTCTTTCTTTTCGTTGTTTTTTTGTCTCAGCTCAATTGGGTGCATGTCGAATGTTTGTTTTAATTACTAAGTGACCTCTCAAGGCCAAAAGACCCAGCTTTGTTTTTTTTTTTCTGGTCAAATTTGTCTCTGGGATTTTGTTCACTAGGTGGCAGTAAACTAGCCATTTTCCAGGCTAATCTAAGAAATTGTCAAAACTATTCACATTGGTATTCTTTCCGCTCCATGTTGACAAGATAATCTGAAGGAAGAACCTCATGAGTGTGGAGTTCCTGTATTAGGTAGAATGGGGAAAATACCAAACACAAAAGAAATAAGCATTTTATGAACTTTGTCTACTGGGTAAAATGGAGAAAATACTGAATCTGTTCATCAAGCAGAAAAATTTATGGTACAGTTAGGCTTGCCAAGCTGTACACAATATTATTTATGCTATTCTCAAGCCCTTGACTTATTGGTGCATTGGGATTTGTCTAATTAAACGACAGATGATTATAAGGTGATTTATACTATATCAAAAGCTGCAAATTTTGTTCCAACCTTTGGTTTTCATTTTATTGTCAAAAGGAACAAAAGTTCACAATAATGGGTAAAATGGAAGGGCGAAATTTCTACCTGCTCCTGTTATCATTGTTCTATCTATAATGCCCTAGTGCAGGCCACAGCTCCAGATCCATGTCATCTTCCTTCAACCTAGTACTAGTGCCTTCGTCATGTAATAAATAAATAGGGACAAGAAACGAAAATTCATTCCAATGGATCTCCTGAGCCAGGATTGAACTCTCCATGAGATTCATAGTTGTTTTACTTATAGCTTCCTTGTTCGGAGACAAAGCTGAGAAAACCAAAATAAATTGAAAAAAATGGGTTGTTTGTCACAACTTTTAGATCTCAATTGGTAATGCTTTTTAATTAGATCTGCTCATTTTGGTATTTGAGTGTTTATAATTTTGATTGGGTTGCCCTTAGATGAGCCTTATCTCATAATATCCTATGACATAGTTCAATTGTACGCTTCATTGTTAGTCGCAGACTATTTGCCTCTTCAACCCTACTAAACCCTCTCTTAGTCATATCACAATGTCACTTCCAAAGGAATATGTTTCAACTTGCAATCCACCGGAGTTACATCTTATCTAGTAATATGTAATATCTACCTCAGTTTTTGAAGCCATCCCAAACTACACCTTCAAAAACAATTTTAAAAAAGAATTCAGTAAATAAAGAGAAGCAAGTTTCAATTGAGGGTATCGTATCCTTTTCAAGATTTACCATATACCTAGAGTCTCACATCCTTTTTAGGATTACTACTAAGCAAACTGTATAGCCATAAGAATTTTAGTTCACATTTGAATGTGGTATAACTCCTAAACTTTCGTTAGCTATGCTCATTTCTTAAACTTGAATAAGATTAGCTTAAATCAGTTTAGAAAAATATGGTGTTTAATTGTAAACTAATTTAGTGATGTGAAACTTGTGCTTAATGTGACATAAAAATGTAATAAACATTCAAGATAATTTATCAATGAGAGAGAGGAAGAGAATGGTTGAAATGATGTCTTTTCAAGGGCAAAATGGTAATTAGAATTTGTTGGTAAATACAAAATGTTCAATGGAAGAGGACAGGAGAGAGAAGAATAAATTTAAGCGGTTGTCCTAAACTAGTTTTGAGATGAACTGTTGTTTGGATACTAAACCAGTTTAGTGCTCACTAAATAGGTTTAAAGTTATGCCTAAACTGCATACAAACAAGGTCTTAGGCTTCAGGCATTATGCATATGGAATTTTCACTCACATGTTAGTGATACATTATCTAGATCATGATAAATGGTCCTCAAATTATATTTAATGCCTAAGTTTATAATGGTTTTTCAGTATACCTTCTTTTGAATATGTACCAAATATATCGATATCATTAATCTGGCATTCTAAGCTATATATGGTGATAGTTATGTTAACTACTCCAAAGAGGTTTAAAAATCTGAAATTCTGTTTAGTTATCATGTAAAATAT
Source organism: Typha angustifolia (assembly GCF_048772165.1). Classification (NCBI taxonomy): domain Eukaryota; kingdom Viridiplantae; phylum Streptophyta; class Magnoliopsida; order Poales; family Typhaceae; genus Typha; species Typha angustifolia. Next base: position 6,336,444 of record NC_133248.1, read on the forward strand.
TATGTTCATTCTAGTTTACAATTTTCCATGCAATCAAATGCAAATAATTTCTTCTAGTAATCTTGGTGAGACTTATATTGTCACTTACTCCAGTGAGGGTGTACTATAATGAGCCATCTACTGTTTATTCCTTTAATCTTATCTTAATCCATTTAGAGGTATTGGGATATACTTTCATGGCTTTTCTCTTTTTCTTTATCTTAGCTTGTAGAAACCTGAGTATCCTTTTAATGTTCTTTAGGTCATATTTTGTGGTAGCAATATTTATGTTTCTTGTTTCCTACAGTTACGACCTGTGGTTTAGCAACAGTTGCTTTGGAAATTCTTCGTGAAAGAAAAGACAAATTTGACATTGTAATTAGTGATGTCAACATGCCTGATATGGATGGTTTCAAGCTTCTCGAGCATGTTGGACTTGAGATGGATCTACCTGTCATCAGTTAGTTTCTCCATATCCAAACCCTGTAGCTTTCAGAGACTTCAGATATATCCTTTTCAGTTGTGACAACTTAGTAATTTTCACACTAAGTTTGGAAACTATGGTTGGTTAATCTTTGCAGTGATGTCCATAGATGGCGAGACAAGCAGGGTAATGAAAGGTGTTCAACATGGTGCTTGCGACTATCTCCTTAAGCCTGTCAGGATGAAAGAGCTAAGAAATATATGGCAACATGTTTACAGAAAGAAAATGCATGAGCTAAAAGAGATTGAAGGTCATAATATCAGTGAGGATCTCCTAATTATAAGAAATGGTTGTGAGTTTTTTGAAGATAGTAATACGTCAAGTGGAAATGAAATTTCCTCTCCGAGAAAAAGAAAAGATGTAAACAGCAAGGAGAATCCAGATCAAGATATAAATGACCCTGCTACTGCTAAGAAAGCTAGAGTAGTTTGGTCAGTGGACCTTCATCAGAAGTTTGTGAATGCTGTAAATCAAATTGGATTTGATAGTAAGTATATGTTAGCACACAACATTTGTCTACTAAAGTTAATTTTCATATCAATAGTGTAAACTCACATGCCACATTTTCTTTGACTCAGAGATTTTTTATAAAGTATAGGCTTCTTACTATTTACTCTTCAGGCTTTCATGTGATGATGTTGCATGTTCATGACTACTTTATGTTCTGGCAGAAGTTGGTCCGAAGAAAATACTTGATTTGATGAGCATTCCTGGGTTAACAAGAGAAAATGTTGCTAGCCACCTTCAGGTAGGATCTGAACTTTATTTTGAAACTATCTTGATGTACTTGTTTTCCGGCTTCCAGGATCATTTTTTTTACAATGTCAGCGAGTAATTGGTTTTTTTTGGAGTTCCCTAATTTTGATAATGTTTCAGAAGGCTTAGAAGTTTATCATTGTTTAAAGGTTCTGCCTTGAAATGGAGAATATATTAGAGATCAATATATGGAAGGAATGCAGATTCTCTTGAGCTGCCACCCTAAAATACTGTTGGATCTTAAACAGCTCACCAAGTTTGTGGAACAAAATTAGATCAAAGAGATAAATTATATCTTCTTTTTTGCTAGAAGATGAGCTTCATTGCATTGATATTCTATGCTTTAAACAAGTTAGTTCCTTTGACATGGCATCATTGGAGAAGGCAGTGGAGGTGTCGGGCTATTTTTGGAAATGCATGTGCTCATCCTATTCACCTCTAGTTAGCCTGACAAATAGATCTTCATTTTCCTTGGAATAACATGTACACAAACAAGACTTGAGAAGAACACACAGCATCAAAAACGCTTATAAGCTTTCATACAAATCAACAGTAATATTGAAAAATCCTTCAGGTTATGTAAAATTGGAAGAAACCAAAAATCGAACAAGAATATCATGGGTGTCTTTCATGAAATGGAAACTGGAGTGTTTTCTTAGCCAGATTGTCATATTTCAGTTACCCAGTTCCATTGGGCATGATACATAACTTATTAAATCTGATCCCTCAAACTGAAAAACTTCATCCTTAAAAATTTCTTATGTATTTTTACTAATGTGAAACTGCATCTGTTATAATATGTAGAAACTTGAGTTACAACCTGAGAGACTTGGAAATTGTTCTTAGATTATTAATCTAAAATAACTAAACATCTTATGATAAGGTCTGTTAGTTCTATTAAGGAAGTACTAGATGACAACTGTTCCTTCATCCTCTGCCTTTAGTCATTAGTTAGGTGGACTTCCTGTATGGCTGAATCTCCAATTTTCACACAATGTTATGTGCCTTCCATCTTTCTGTTCAGAACATTTGTTTAGAGTTTAGATAACTTCAAATTCTGATTTTTCATGAGTTTGAATTCTGCTGATTGTTGAGTTTTTATCAGAATGTCTTCTATTCAGTTCACTATTTTATAAGTTCCTAACCATTTCATATTGTTGGCCATGTTTTGCCATATTTTGCCAAATTTTTATCTTATCTTCCTTTTCTCAGTTATTGTCAGATTGTATCTTATGTCATAAAGGAACAATTGTTAGAGTTTTATCTGATGGTTGATGTTATCAGAGCAAAGGCAAAAACTCAGATTTGCTTCATGCTGCTTTGATTGAATTCTATCTATTTGAATTGAATTCTACAGAGTCGAAAGGTCATCTTAATCAAATTCAAATTTGATTGAGCCAGTATGCACTCAGCCCAGCCCAATTCATTACAACGGGTCTTGTCAATTCTAGATCGAATCAAAATTGCTTCAATTGAGTAGTAGTTAGCCACTCTTATAGCTCATTGACTCAACCAATATTAATTAGTACCATCCAATTCAGTGGAGTGATCTAATTCAAAATAATCATCTCATGAGAGAGTTAGTTTATGACTTACATTCGTAAGACTTATCATGAGAGTTTGACACTTTCAAGCCCCTTTCTCATTAAACCAATTTAGTATTAAAGCTTAACTGAATCTACATCTGACTTAGTTTCAAGTGCACAAGTTCTGCTTGGACACAAGAATAGAAGACCAGGTGTTGAATCTTCATTGGATATGAATTATTTGAGTGCAACTGAAACCCACTGTGGAGAGAGAGTTCAAGCCGAATCCACATGTCACATTGATGCGGACCATCTTGAGGGTACTTAGCTCTAATACCAAGCTGTTATGACCCCACTAAGAATTGTAAACCAATCAGTCCTAGATAGTAAGAAAGGACTCTTGCTGCTGTCTGGAAGTAGTGTGCACCGAAGACTGGGTTTCTAGCGGTTGTCTGGAAGCAGTACGCACCGATTATCGGAGGGTGCACACTGTTGCAGGCTGATGAGCATTGGAAGGCTGATCTGATGATCAGTTGCAGTCGGGGTTTTAGAAGGGACTTCCTGGGATTATAGGGGATCGTGGGGTGGTGTTTGGATTGAAAGGAAGAGCATGGTATGGCGTAACTTGGCGATAGGTTGATCTAGGTCTTTGATATGGTAGATGGTAATGAAGTAGGGTTAGGATTGATGTAAGTAATGGTGGAACATGGATAATGACTCTGCTAGGGTTTTGCACAGTGAGAAAGAGTACCATCATGGTAAGGTAAAAAACTTCTTTGAGGAGAGGGCGACAGGGATAGAGAAGAACTTACTAGACGATAGAGAGAAAGCTAGAAAGAAAGTGACAGAGCGATTGAGGAAGAAAAATTTAATCCATTAGCATACCTAAGATACGAGCCTAAGACCCTATTTATAGATAATCAAACAAATAGTTATAAGATCAAATAAGAAACAAATTATTAAGCTTATGTAAACAGTCCATGCCATGCAAACGAGCTGTTTCTTGCACAAAAATTTCAGCAATCTGTTTTGCTGAAAACTGGTGCACTAACGCCATAAAATGTGTATACTTATTCAACCAGTCCACAACTACCAACACCACGGACTGCCCCTTGACCTCTGGTAGCCCCTTGACAAAGTCATGGAGATATCCTCCTAGATTTGCTCAAGAATCGGCAATGGTTGCATCAGCCCCGCCGGCTTCGTTATCTCCGTCTTCGCTCTTTGGCAGATTTCACGCTCCCGTACATATTGCTTCACATCAACTTTCATGGACGCCCAGGTGCAGCTTTGAGCCATCTCTTGTAGGTGTGTACCTATGCCTTCGTGTCCCACAGCACGTGAGTCATGGAAGTGGGAGATCAAAGTCCGTCGAAGCTTCAGATTTGCAGGTACTCAAATCAATACCCACTTAAGAATAATTCTGTCACGGGTCTCAAGTTTGGGGTGGCTTGGCGGGTCTCTACTCAACTTTTCCAGCAACTGAACCACCTTTGGATCATCCTCTCTGACCTTCCTCAGATCTGAAAAGAAAGGAAAAGATGGAACTGAAAATGCTGCAAGCTCACCCGAGCCCGGTAGATGCGATAAGGCATTGGTGGCTTAGTTTTCGATATCTCTTTTATGCACCAAGTTGTAATCAAATCCCGGAAACTTTGTAGCCCATTTTTGCTGGGCCAGAGTGTGTACTCATTGCTTCAAAAAGAATGGCAAGCTCTATTGGTTGGTTTGAATGGTGAATTGCCACCCAATGAGGTAAGATTGCCATTTAGCGAGAGCATACAAAATGGCAAACATCTCTCACTCGTATGTTGACAATGGCCTTGATCTTTCGGATAATGTCTTGCTAAGTTAAGCCATGGGCCTCTTGTCATACATCAAGACGGCTCCAATCCTTGCACCAGAAGCATCACATTCAACCACAAATGGCTTACCGAAATCGAGTACCGTCAAAACTAACACTAACACCGTGGCAGCGTTTAACTCCTCAACTATCTTGGTTGCCTTCTTGGTCCAACCAAATCCTCCTTTTTTGAGCAAGGTGGTCAGAGAGGCAACGATCTTGCCATAGTTTGCGATGAACCGACGATAGTAGTCTGTCAGCCCCAAAAATTCCCTCAACTCACGTGGGTTTGTAAGCTGTGGCCAACCCACCATACATTCGATCTTTGTCGGCGTCTTCTACTCCATTTTCTGAAATGATATGACTCAAGTATTCGACTTTTGCCGTCCCCAAAGGCACTTGTTCATCTTCACTTGCAATTAGTTTCACCTCAAGATGCTCAAGACTTCCTTCACATACCGCAAGTGTTCACTCCATGTCCTACTGTACACAAGTATGTCGTCAAAACAAACGAGTACGTACCGATGCAAAAGGGGGCAAAAGATATCATTCATGAGCTCTTGGAAAGTTGTCATTCTATTGGTGAACCAAATGGCATGACCAAAAACTCATAATGCTCGCCATGAGTTCGGATGCCGTCTTGTGCACATCCGCTGGATCGACCTTGCTTTGGTGATAATCCAACCTCAAGTTGAGCTTGTAATGTGATCTGGTCTTGGTGAGGAAGGTCAAAGGGGCTTGGCAATGGTGGAACTAGTTTGGGACTGAGATAGATTTTTGGCGGAACTTTAGATATCGGATTCTAAACGATCTAATCATTGGATGGACCTGAAATTTGGGTATGTTGTCGCTCTCAAAGAGAGCTTTCCAATGAACCCAAGATTGTGAGAATCGGATGAGCAAGTAGTGAGATACTGATCACAACGTGGGCATTGGTCAGAGAAGACAGACGAGCTTGAGGTGATCCCTAGAGTTCCTTGGGGATTCCGTTGGTGGAAGTAGTAGAAGGTGAAGTTGGGTTAAGGGAGGAAGTAGTCTAGAGGCTGAGGGGAGCTGAGGAGATGAGAATGGAGGTCGATGGAGCTACTAATCCTTAGGGGCACCATCGGTCTCTAGAGGAGGGAGATGAGAAAGAAAGAAAGAGAGAAAGAGAGAGAGTTAGGGCAAATATTCTTTCATGCTTTTACTTGGGTACTCACCACACCTTATATAGTGGTTACTCATGATAAGTAACTTGCCTTCTAAGTAAAACTGAAAATAGACTAGACTCAACCCAACCAAGTGTAGAAAATAGCTATGCAGGAATTAAAATAAAAGGACTTGATCTAACTAACTAAACCCCTCCAAATCGGATCATAACAGTTCACCACGCTTTCATCATCTTATCCTCAAGGTGATAAGTCGGATAACGTTCTAAGTTGGTCCAAAGCAAGCCCAATTTGCAGCCTCAGGTGGTACTACTGGTGGTCGGGGTATCTCCACTGTGTCTTTCCTTATCCACGAGGGGTGGGGCCACCCCATCATCCAATGCAAAGTCGGGCTTGACTTCGTTTTTGCACCCTCGAACTGAACCGCTCTGTCATTCTGCCGGAACACCATCCATATGCTACCAAAGTCATGTCACATGTCCCAAGCTCCGTAACCACGACAATGTCAGCTCCTCAAAGGACAAGTGGTACAAGTCCACGGTAAACTTGTGTCCTTGTATGCGGATCCTAATTTGGCGACACAAACTGTTTGCTTAGAGCTTCATCCTGTCGCCAATCTCTACCTCGAGTTCAGACGTCGGCTCGGTCTCTAACCCTATCTTCTAGATGAGATGCTCGTCTAAGAAGTCATGCATGCTCCCGGTGTGCATGCATTGCTTCTTGACTCGCCCGTCCAGTCTCAAGGTCTTTGGCCACTCATGCCAAAATAAGCATGTAGGGAGATCTCGGTCGGTGTCCCCTCACTGTCCTCTATATCAATATCATCATCAGCCACATAGTCCCCATTGTCCTCCTGACCATCAATCAACATCACACTCCCTCTAGCCCTAGTGCAACGACGACTCGGAGTGAACCGCTCGTCGCACCAAAAGCATAATCCTTTAGCTCACCGCTCCTTCACCTTTGTGGGTGTGAGAGTGCGAATCAAAGGTCGTGTCCCTTCATGGTCTGCTGCTAGTCTCAGGATAGTTTTCATGCCATAGAGTGTAGATGTGGCCTTGGGGCCTAACTTGGGTTCATCGACCACACCAGCTTCCCTTGGTGCGTGCCCACTGTTCCGGCTGGTTCATGTGGTCCTCATGACACTCTCCAAAGTGGCATGCTTCTGCTCTATTTGAGTAGCGTCTTCGAAGGATTCGCTCAAAGTCCAAGGCCATAAATAAAGGACGTCGGCCTTGATCTCTTTGCGTAGCCCTGAAGTGAAAGTGCTGACCAACAATTGTTGCGGCCAAAGGGGTCGGCACTGGCTACTACCGTGCTCAAAATCCTCTTGTTACATAGCTACTATTTGTTGAACCAACTTGGAAAGGGTAGCATGGTAATCCTCGAAACCCGCTGTCCCAAATTGCCTCAATAGGCTCTCGATGAAAACAATACAAGTCTCGAATGGTTGGTGAGCGCTCATCGATTGGTACCAATGGAGGGCAGCCCTCTCCAAATGGAAGCTTGCCAACAACATCTTGATGTCCTCCGCTGTCCGTTGATACTCAAAAAATTGCTCAGCTCGAAAAACCTAATCTAATGGGTTACCTTCTTAGAATTTGGGGAAATCGAGTCGTGTAGTGTGTCCGTGAATACCATTATCGTGGTTGGGGTCATGAGCCACGTCAGGCTGAACCATGGGGGGATGGAGGAGCTGCACCTCATGGTCACGCCATCGCTGCTTCTCATCAACCTATTGTACCCCAAGATCATCGTGGTGCAGCCATAGGGCAGCAACTCCATGTCGGCTTTCCTTAGGTTCCACCCAGGTCTCAGGTCTACCCCTCCTTGATCTGGTCCATAGGGGGCTGGTAGAGGGACCCTAAATCCTGGTGGAATTGGAGCAAGTCCCTTGGTTTGCATGGCAGCAGCCCAAGCAAGTGTGGATTGCGGTGGTTGGCTGGTTACTGTTCTTGGCTCTGCCGTGCGTCCTCGCTCCTGAGTCAGCCCATTGCTGGGCTCTCCTTCCAGTCCAGCAGGGGCTGGATATGGCAGCCTCAGGCCTGTGGGTAACTAAGGTTTCCTATGTCTGAACAGGAAAGTCTAATTGCAAATGTTTCTCCTACAATTGAAGAAAATCCCAGATATCAAAGGCTTGTTACCGAATTGGTGTCTTGGCCATCCAAAAGGGTAAATACTTCAAAAACCTTCAATCTAGAACTGCTATCAATGAGTTCAGCCTCTAGTGTTATGACCTGGTTTCGGAATAATGACCGGCCATGTATCTCAATACACTTGAGATACACGAAGCTTTAACTAATATTTTTTTAAGTCCAAAATGATAAGAATTTAATATGAATATCCAACTTCAATAAATATAATCCAACAATAAAGAAAATAATTAAATATCATAACTAATGTGTCTCCAATCAAACTAAGTTAATAGATAGTTTAAAATATAATGTCTAACATAACTGAAGGATAAAACAATAAAATCTTAAGTGGAGGTAATGATCCTAATGTATTTCGCTCGGTCACCACGCTGACCCGTACTTGAAATATTAAAAAAAGGGATTTCATGAGTTAACAACTATAACTCAATGAGTGGGATCCACTCAAAAGCCAAATAAATCTACAATCCATAAACATAACTTTAGATAAATCTAAGTCTAGCAATATTCAATAATAATTTCACCAAGTATCCTTATATAACAATAATAATAAGGGCACAAATAATAACAATGAAAGTCATCTCATAACATGCTTGGTATCAATAAACTGAATTTTTCTCAATATTAATAATGTCATATATCTCAATTGGGTCCATGCCATATAGATTCACATCAACTAAAAGTCACTATGTTTTTTCCTCTAAGGGTCACTATAATGTATTATTATATGATAAATGTACTATATCTCTTCCTCTTAGGGTCAATATAAGGTGTCACTATGTGATAAGCACACCTTGTCTCTTTTATTAACTATTGAGAAAGACTAGAGTCACCTTAAGAAATCTTTAGATTTAACTTAGGATTATTCTCTAACTCTGCTAGAGTCACTTAAGAATATCACTGCAGTGAGCTAAAACTATTACTTTACTCTAAACTTCTAGATAGACTTGTGTCACCACGAAAAGTAACAAACAATCTTTGCCAAGACTGTTCTCTAAGTCATACCAAATATCAATTATGTTTGTCCAATAATGTTTATGATCATTAAAATTGCAATTTACACAAAATATAGCAATGCATTGAATCATACATTTTGCACACAGAATTATAATAATTAAATTGCTCACAAAAATATAATCTTTAATTTGCACATAAAAAAATATGGAATCATGTAAAAAGTATGAAATACAAGACGTTGAGTCTAAGTGAAACTATTGAAATCCCTACACGAGCTAAGAAAATTCACCACCTTTAATAATAAAGAATAACTTATTTTAATTTAACTAATATCATAATTTTTAAAAACTAAACTAATTAAATTTCTCAAATAGGCTAAATCAAGGCCAAAAGGTTGAGCTAAGCTGTAGTTGGGCCGCAACCCATACTTTTATATTAGTCGGCTGGGCTCAAGCCCAAACTAACTTAATGAGTTGGGCTACTAACTGCAACCCAACTAACTTCCATTTGGTCGAATCGGGGAGGTCTTGGGTCTGAAATCCTGACTCGAAACCCAAACTAATTAGGTTTGGCCAAAACTCAACATAGGTTAGGATCAAAAGATCCCAACCGAACCCTTCTCTCTCTCTCTCGAAGGAGGAGGAAGGGGAGGAATGCACCGACTGATTGTCGATGAACAATGCTATAGGTGGGCCACGCCCAAGACATCCATACCACCCCCGCAACCTTGGCAACTCCTACGAGATAACCATAATGAGCGATCGACAACGATAATAACCAATCCATAGCTGATGGCCATGGAGCTCGCCTCTACCACCACCCGAGCCACAAGAACTCAAAGGGGAGATCACTTACAGAACGAGGCCAACGGAGTGAAGCTCTAGTACACGAGCAGTAGTGACCCGAAGCCGCCAACCGGCTTGATTTGCGAAAGAAGCTGCAACACCAAGAATTTTGGGTATTTATAATCTAACCTATTAAATTTTACTTAAGTACCGTAGGGTAGGAGCACACTCACCGGTGAGCCGCGTAGCGCTCTCCGATTGCTTCGGTGAAGTTCTAGTGGCTAGAATCGATGGTGGGTACTTTGACGAGAAGGTAAGGAGAGAGAGATAATGACGTAAAGAGAAGGAAATTAGGTGAGGGTTTTGATTTATAGTGGTGGATTTGGTTTCAGTTCGAAGTTGGGAATCCGACGATTTGGCCAATATTTCCGTAGCCACCTCCTCGTCGTGTAACAGGCGAGAGGAGAAGGGTGTGCACGTGCACTCTCATATTTTTTTTTTCAATTCTTATAACTATTCCCTACAAAAAGAAATTTTATCCTCAAAATCAAAATTAACGTAATAAAAGGATAAAGTAATACCATAATAATTACTATATAGACTGAGGAAAAAGCTCTGGATGCTTCTCTCGCATTTTATTTTCATGCTCCCAAGTTGCTCCTACAGGTTATTCCTCATAAGATTAATTTTCTCAGATCTCCAGAGACTGAAAATCGATCACATGATCAGCAATAGACACATACTTCCTCAACATAGACACATAGAAGACATTATGGACTTTGGCCTACCTAGATTGCAATGCTACTCAATATGCCATCTCTCCGATCCGCTCTAAAACCTCAAAAGGTCTAATAAAGCGAGGACTCATTTTGTTTTTCTTACCAAACTTGATCAATCATTTCTAAGGTGGCACCTTTATAAAAACTATGTCACCCCTCCAAAACTCCAGATACTCTTCTGACGACTTTGAGCTATTAGAAGCTTTTCCTTGCTTTTCCTTGATTTTAATATTTTTTTGAGTAGCATCTTATACCATATTCGGTCCTAACAACTATCTCTTACTAACCTCATACCAACAAAGTGGAGATCTACATTTCTTGTCATACAACGCCTCATAAGGTGCTAATCTCAAACTGAAATGATAGCTATTATTGTACGAGAATTCCATAAGCGGAAGATGATCATCTCAATTTCCTTTCCACTCCAAGGAACAAGCTCGCAACATATTCTCGAGGGTTTGGATAATCCTCTCAGATTGTCCATAGGTCTACGGGTGATAAGCTGAGCTAAATTTCAATAGTGTCCCTATAGCTGAATGTAGACTCCGCCAAAAATCAGAAACAAATCAAGGATCTTGATCAAACACGATAGGCAAAGGTGCTATATGGAGTCGAATAATCTTCCTAATATAAAACTGTGCAAGACGATCTAGAGAGTAAATCATATGAATGGCCAGAAGGTATGCAAACTTAGTCAATCTATTCACAATCACCCAAGTTGCATCATAATTTGATCTAGTGCTGGGAAGTCCCAAGACAAAGTCCATTTCTTATAGGTCCTTAACGCTCAATCTTGATTTGCTGACGGGTAAGACATCTATTCATTAAGTTAGCTATTTCCTTAATGCCATCCCACTAAAAATTCTCTCGCAAATCTCCATACATATTCATACTACCTAGGTGAATGTTGAACCTCTGACATGATCTTATTCTTTTACTCTACTGGTCGGGACACAAACATGGTTCCGATACTTGACTAATCCTCCATCTGTCCTTGAGTAGCTGAGAGCTTCTCCTTTCTCTAATTCTTCCAATACTTTCTTGAGATAGGCATCCCCTAATTGAGTAGTCTAGATGTGATCTAAAAGTGTAATTTTGACCACTAACTAGTTGCATATGGCTGCCTCTTCCTAATGTGATGTCACCTCTATCTTGAAGCATCTGAAATCCTCAATAATGAACTGCTGACAAGTGAATGCCACAAAGTATCCTTCTGATGATTTTCTACTCAAAGCATCTACCACCACATTTGTCTTCCCTAGATGATGATTGATGCTGACAACATAATACTTGATCAACTCTAGCCACCTATCTCGTCTCAAGTTAAGTTCCTTCTGGGTGAAGATATAATTGAAGCCCTTGTGATCAGTGAAGAAAATCATAACATTCTTCATAAAGTTAGTGCCACCAAATCTTTAGTACAAAAACCACTACAACCAACTTAAGGTCATGAGAATGGTAATTCTTCTCATGAATCTTAAGTTGTTTGGATGCATAAGCTATCACCTCCTCGTGATGCATCAAAACACAACTCAGATCCTGACAAGATGCATTATTGTAAAGCACGAGGTTGCAGCCTTCAATCGGAAGTGATAGGATAGGAGCTAAAATCAATCTCTGCTTGAGCTCTTAGAAACTATTTTCACTATCACCTGTCCACTCAAATTTCACCCCTTTCTTGGTGAGGTGAGTAAGTGGCAAGGCAATTCGTGAAAATTCCACAAACCTTTTGTAATAGTTTGCCAAACTAAGAAAACTTTGCACCTCAGACACTGAAGTAGGTCTTGGTCATTTTCTAACAGCCTCGATCTTCTGCTAATCCACCTTGATTCCATCCTTACCAATAACATGTCCCAAAAAAGTAACCTCATGCAGCCAAAATCCACATTTCTTGAACTTATCATAATGCTTCTTCTCCCGAAGATTTCAAAGTACCTTTCTCAAATGTACCTCATGCTCTTCCCTATCTTAGAGTAGATTAGTATATCATCGATGAAGATTACAACACACTGATCTGAGAAGGGTTTGAGGACCCGATTCATTAGGTCCATAAATGATGCAGGTGCATTAGTGAGACCGAAGGGCATCACTAAAACTCGTAATGGCTATAACGAGTCCTAAATGTTGTCATTTTTTATCTTCAATTGGTCGTAGCCAGATCTCAAATCAATCTTAGAAAAGACCTGAGAACCTTATAGCTGATTAAATAGATCCTTGATCCGGGATAATGGAAACCTATTCTTCATTGTGACTTTATTTAACTCCCGGTAGTCAATGCAAAGACGCGTCAATCCATCTTTCTTTACAAACAAAACTAGTGTTCCCCAAGGTTATACACTCGGGCAGATAAAACCCAACTCTTGTAGTTGAGTCTATAGCTCTCTAGGTACCGATGATGCCATTCTGTAAGGTGCCTTCAATATTGCTTTAGTGCCAAGAAGAATATCAAAGATGAAGTCTATCTCTCTATCAAGTGGAAGACCAGGTAGATCATCAGAAAATATATCTGGAAATTCATCCACCACTTGAAGTTCATGAATCTCCTACTCTACTCACTTCGCTCCTACCATGGATGCCAAGCCTTGACATCTTTTCTTCAATAACTGGTTTGCCTAAAGGGCTGAGAGAATACCGATTGTAGGAATCTTGTGCTCACACTGGGATTAAAATTTTGGCTTCTCTGGAATAGAAAATATGACTCTTCGTTCTATAATCTATTATAGCATGATATGCAGATAGTCAATCCATATCTAGTATAACATCAAAATCATACATATCTAAACAAATAAGATCTATTGAAAGTTTCTAATAGTCAATTTCTACTATACAAGATCTACAAATAAGATCTAATAGTACAATCCTCCCTATGGGTGGCATGATCCAAAATCAAAATTATGATCGACCATATACCTCAATACGCTTGAAATACACAGCCTTACTAATACTTTCTAAATACATAATGGCAAGAATTAATGAAAAAAAAATTATTTATATAATTTAAACCAAATAATAATGAAAAGAACTAATGTCATCACTAATGTGTCTCTAAGTAAATTAAATTAATAAGTAGTCTAAAATATAAAGATCAAAAGAATGAAAAGGTAAAAGGGAAAGATCCTAAGTGGATGGTCCACTTAGGGTCTCGGCACATCTCGCTCAGTCGTCACACTGTCTATTACCTAAAATATTAGAAGAAGGAATTCCATGAGCCAACTATAGCTAATGAGTCAAATCCACTCAAAAGCCAATTAAATTCAAAATTATAATTTAAATAAAATCTAAATCCAACAATATAGAATGACAATTCCACTAAGCATATTCTTAAAGTAACAATAATAATAATAATAATAGAAAATCATATATCATAACATGCTCACTTTCAACATAATAAAATTTTTCTCAATAATAATAATATCATTTATCTCAATTGGGTTTATTCCCTGTGGATCCACATCAACTAAAAGTCACCTCAAGATGGTGCTCGAGTCTTTTATTTATAGCTAATCTGGTTAGAGTCATCAAAAGGTGTCACTATATGATAAACACACCTCTCGTCTTTTTTATTGACTATTAAGATAGATTAAAGTTATCTCAGTAAGTCTTTCGATCTAACCTAGAACTGTTTCCTAACCCCACCAAAGTCACCTAAGAAAGTTATCGCAGTGATCTAAAATAGAACTTTGCTCTAGACTTCCAGTTAAACTTGAGTCACCATGGAAAGTCATAAGCGATCTATATCGGGACTAAGTCATACTAAATATTAGTTATGTTTTTCTCACTAAAATTTGCAATTTAGACAAAGTATAGTGATGCACTGAATTATATATTTTGCACAGAATTATAATAATTAAATTGCACATAGAAAATATAATAAATAAATTTGCACACAGAGAAATTCATGATCTGACAAAAGATACAAAATACAATATGAATAAATCTGTGAGTGAACCCATTCACCTGAGTTTAGGCAAAACAACTGTACTCTCTAATGTGTATCCACGTGCTAAAAATCACTACCTTTAATAATAAATAACAATAAAATTTTAAATAAAATAATATCATGATTTCTAAAATTTAAAACTAAATAAAATAAATCTGTGAGTGAACCCACCCTCCATTAAACTAGTTCAGGTCGGGTCTTTGGACCTAAAATTCAGGTTTAACCCGAGCCTAACCATCTGAGTCTAGGCAAAACAACTGTACTCTCTAATGTGTAGTCCACGTGCTAAAAATCACCACCTTTAATAATAAATAACAATAAAATTTTAAATAAAATAATATCAAAGTAATTTCGTAGCAATTTGAGCTTGTGCAATCGAACCTCCACTTGACTCTAAAGGATGACTTGGAGTAACTTAAACCGTCTCTTGTATCAACATTGTCATGACCCAGTTTCAAAATCATGACCGATTGTGTACCTTAATACACTTGAGATACACGAAGCCTTAACTAATAGAGTTTGTAGGTACCTTGCTCATGACCAAGGGTTCAACTCCAAACCCCAAACAATATTGTGGAGAAATTGTCTGGTGGTTGGTGGTTTGGTGGCTTGGCTCGATTTGGTTAATGGCTTGGCAGTGCGGTTAGCTTAGAAGAACAAGTTGGCAACGCAACGGCTTGGAGCAAATCTCGGCGGCTTTTGATTCGAAGCAATTGTTTGACAACGCATATGGCTTTGAAGTCTAGACTAGACAGCTAAAAGCTCGGTGGGGCCTAAAGTGCCTCTGTATCTAGGGAGGGTTGGCCCTTTGTCCAACCCATATCTAGCCTTCGGGCTCATGAATGATCAAAAAAAAAAAACTAATATTTTTTTAAGTCCAATATGACAAGAATTTAATATGAATATCCAACTTCAATAGTGTAATCCAACAATAAAGAAAATGACCAAATGTCATCACTAAGGTGTCTCAAATTAAATTGAATTAACAGATGGTTTAAATTATAATGTCTAATATAACTAAGGAATAAAATAGTAAAATTCTAAGTGAATGTAAGGGTCTCGGTGCATCTCGCTCAATAACCACGTTGCCCTGTTCCTGAAATATTAGAAGAGGGATTCCATGAGCCAACAATTATAGCTCAGTGAATGGAATCCACTAAAAAGGCAAATAAATCTGCAATCCATAAACTTAACGTTAGATAAATCTAAGTCTAGTAATATTCAGTAACAATTTCACTAAGCATGCTTATATTAATAGAAATAATAACTGCACAAATAATAATAATAATAAAAGTCATATCTCATAACATGCATGGTATCATTAAACTAAATTTTACTCAATATTAATTATGTTATATATCTCAATTGGGTCAATGTCTTATGGATCCACATCAATTATAAGTTATCTCGAGATGGCATTCAGGTATTTTTTTTTTCTCATAACTGGTCTAATTAGGATCATCAGAAGGTCTCACTATGTGATAAACGTACAATGTCTCTTACACTAACTGTTGAGAAAAATTAGTTACCTAAAGAAGTCTTTCGATCTAATCTGAGATTGTTCCCTAATCCTGTCAGAGTCACCTATGAAAGTCACTGCAGTGATAAAAAATATGACTCTCCTATGGACTTGTAAGTAGATTTAAGTCACTGTGGAAAATCACAACATTTATGCCAAGATTGTTCTCTAAGTCATACCTAATACCAATTATGTTTTTCTACTAATATTTCTATAATTATTAAATTGTTATATGCATTAAGTATAGCAACATGCTGAATCATATATTTTGCACACAAAAATATAATAATTAAATTGTACACAAAAATATGATATTTAACTTGTTCTCCTTTGTACCTATTCTTAGAACTTCCACATCTGGTTGATAGTTGCTATGATAATCAACCTAATCCTTTCATGAAGATTCTGGAATCCTGACATAGAGTTGTGCAGAATAGCCAATATTGGTGGTGGAAGAGAGTGCTAACTATGACTTCATCACACTATCTTTAAGACCTTGTTTATCTATTACATTGCAAATTTTTGCAAATATTTAGCACCAAAAGGTTTGACTACTAGGGGTGTAATCGAGTCGTTCTGTTCCAGCTTGGGTTGAAATTAATTTCAAGTCTAACCTAAAATATCAACCTTGAATTGATTAGATTCAATTCGAGCCTATTTCGATCTGCTTGATAAACAAATTCAATAATTCAGGTCTAAATCAAGTTTGACTTGAACTAAGGTTGAATTGAATCTTGGATGGTCTGTTGGCAAATAGGATAGTCCTTTGAACGATTCTTTTCTTAAGATTTTTTTTCTTATTTCATTAATCCATGTTATCTGATAATTGACAAATCGTCTTTCTGAAATCAACATTTCTCATGTAATGCTTCTCAATTGTGCAAAATTGGCATCGGCCTCTAATACACCGCCTCAAATAGTGTCTGAATGTTGCTATGGTAGGCGGTGTTGTAAGACCACTCCACCCACGATAAATAATCTAACTAGTGTTTTAGGCACTCTCCCACAAAGCAACAGAGGTACTACTCAATCCCCCAATTCACCATCTCAGTTTGGTCGTCTTTTTTGTGGGTGGTAAGCCGAACTGAGGCTTAATCAAGTCCGCTGAAGGTGAAAGTACTCCGTTTAAAACTCGCTAACAAAAACTCTATCTCTATCAGATACAATCAAATGCTACATATAATGAAGCTTCGCCACGTCCCACACAAATATTTCAGCCGCAGTCTTGACTGAAAAATGAGCATATTTGCTTAGACTATCCACCACAACAAATATAATAGAAAACTCACATACTGTCAATAATCCCTCCACGAAATCCATGGACATATCCTCCCATATGCGCTCTGAAACTGTTAATGGCTAAAGGAGACCGCCGGTTTCAAGAAATCGGCCTTTGTTCACTGACATGCCTCAAAATAAGCGTTCACATATTTCTCCATTCCAATTGATGTACAGCTTTGTAATAGACACTTGTAGGTCCTTAAAACTCCTTCATGGTCGGCCTTCGAGGTTTGGTGAAGTGCTTCACAAATTTGGACCACAAGTGAGCATCGGCAAACACCCGGATGTGCCCATCGTCCATCAACAGTCTACCTCCACGGGTCATCTCCCAACTCCTATAGAAACCTTATAATGTCAGGGTTAGTTGTACTTGCCCTTCTTAGCTACTCCAAAAATTGGTCGGTGTGGAGTAAGCCGCGAACTTGGCAGTTGTGGGTTGCTACGATAGGGCATCGATTGCCCTATTTTCAGTCCCTCTTGTACAGTAGCTCGTAGTCATAACCCAGCAACTTGGTGACCCAACATTGCCATGCTGAAGTGTGTATCCTCTGCTCCATAAAGTAGAGGAGGCTTCATTGGTCGGTTCGAATCAAGAACCGTCGCCCGATCAAGTATGGGCGCCACTTCATCACCGCATGGACAATGGTGAGCATCTCTCGCTCATAGGTTGAAAGTTGTTGCGATCTCCCTGATAAGGCCTTGCTAAGATATGTTATAGGCTTTCCATCTTGCCTGAACACTGCCTTAATGCTAGCTCCCAAGGCATCACAGTGAACCACAAACACTTTGGTGAATTCGTGAGTGGCAATATCGACGCCGATGTCATCACTACCTTCAACTCCTCAAAGGTTGTCATGGCTTTGTCGGTCCACTCAAATGCATCCTTTCTCAATAGGGCTGTGAAGGGGGCTACAATCTTTCCATAACCAGCAACAAACCGACAGTAATAACTTGTCAATCTGAGGAATCCACGCAGGTCGCACACTATCTTTGGTTGTGGCCAGCTGAGTATGCAAGAGATCTTGCTCGTGTCGAACACAACTCCATCGGCTGAAATGACATAGCTAAGGTACTCCACCTTCCGCTCTCTCCATAGGCACTTTGACATTTTGACCTTCAACGCATTTGCCTCTAACAATTTCAGCACCTCATTCAAATGCTCCAAGTGATTCAACCAAGTCTTGCTATATACCAAAATATTATCAGAACACACCAATACATATCACCGCAGAAGAGGTTAGAAGACGTCATTCATCAACTCCTGAAAGGTTGCTAGAGCATCCATCAAACCAAACGACATGACTTGGAACTCATAGTAGTCGTCTTAACTCTGGAAGGTTGTTTTGTGGATGTCCGCTGGATGAACCTGAATTTGATGATATCTAGTTCAAAGGTCCAACTTGCTGAAGTACGCCACAACTCCCTCAGCTGAGATAACATGGCCAAGGTAATCCACCTTTTGCTCTCCTCATAGGCACTTTCACGTCTTGACCTTTAGCGTGTTCGCTTCCAACAATTTCAGCATTGTGCACAAATGCTCCAAGTGAGTCCAAAAGGCCGTTTGTAGATATTTGGCGGATGAACCTAAATCGGATGATATCCGACTCGAAAATCCAACTTGCTGAAATATGCCATCCCTGCTAGCTCATCCAATAACTCCTCTACCACTGGTATGGGGTATCGATCTTTGACGATGATGACATTAAGTGCTTAATAATCGATGCAAAAATGTCAACTTTTGTCCTTTTGCATGAGCAAGACGGGCGACGAATATGCACCTTAGCTTAGTTGGATGATGCCCTGCTCCAACATCTCTGCTACCAGTCTTGAGATCTCTTCCTTCTGTACGTGCTAGTAATGATAAGGTTGCACATTAGCTTGCTCAGCCCTGGACATAATCTCGATCCTGTGGTCAAAATTTCTTGCTGGTGACAGCCCCTTGGGTCCTCAAATAATGCAGAAAATTCTGAAAGCAATTGGACTAATTCAGCCAGTTTACCTAAGCTTGGATAAGGCTTAGGTACAGTTGGTGCCATCTACAAAAAATAAGCTCGCTCCCACGCACACGGGATGCCCACCATCAACTGCAATATGGGGCTCCTCTGGGTCCAAACTCCATCCAACCTCACCACTCATCCGTCTCTCCTGAATGTGAGCCACATAGGGGTGAAATCTAACATGACAAGCCCTAGGTTCTGGCGATAGAGTGCCTAGAACCACGTCCGCTCCTTGCAAGACCAATGGGTACAAGTCCATGGTGAAACTGTGGCCTTGAACCTAAATGGTGATACTGCAGCATATACTATTTGCCCAGAGTTTGGTACCGTTGCGCCGATCGCTACTTAAAATTCAATTATCAGCTTAGCCTCCAAACCCATCTCTCGAACTAGCTGCCCTTCTAAGAAGTTGTGTGCTCCCAATGTCAGATCAAGATGTGCACACACTTCTTCTTGACTATATCGTCCATGCGAAGGGTTTTCGGCACAATAGTCCTGGAGTACACATGTAGGGAGATCTCTGCGTGTATGTCTACCTCCACATACTCCTCAACGACCTCACCAACAACATCATCCATCAAATCCTCATGGCCATCAATCAGCATAATGCTCCTGGTCGTTTTCGCGCACTAATGACCAAGTGTAAAACATTCATCGTATTGGAAGCATAAACCCTTTGCCCATTGCTCCTCCACTTGGGCAAGTGTGAGACTGTGGATATTAGGGCATGTTCCTCCTCCTTGCATGTTAGCCAAAAGCCTCAAGGGCGCCTCGATCTAGAATTGGCCGTTGTTGGTCCCAAGCCTGAGGTGAAGCTCTCGGACGCACCGATTGGCCTTGGTGGAAAACGGATGTCTCGGCCAGTCAGGGCATTCTTGTGGCGCTCCTCAATGCCTTGTGCTTCTACTTCATCCTCATTGCATCAAATGCCTCATTCAGGGTTCGAGGTCAAAGAGATAGCACATTGTCCTTGATTTCTTTATGCAATCTAGAAATAAAGATGCTGATCAGTAATGTTTGTGGCCACCTCAGATGACATCGGCTACTTATTCTTTCAAACTCCTCTTGAAATGCGTCCGTAGTCATCCACTGCACCAACTTAATGAGTGTAGCATTATAGTCCTAGAAGTCGCAGTCCAATCTGTGCGAAATGCCGCTAGCGAAGTTCATCCAATTATCAAGCAGTTGGTAAGCGCTCACAGCATGGTACCAATGTGGTGCAGCTTTCTCAAGATGGAAACTCGCCTACAGCACCTTTGTGTCCGCTGTTCCTTGGTAGTTGAAGAATTGCTCTACATGGTAGAGTCAATCAATGGGTTTACCACTCTTGAATTTCAGAAATTTTAGCTGCACCATTCGGCCTCAAATTATGTTATCCCGATTGGGATTGAATACTTGTCTAGGTTTGACTGCAGGGGGGTGTAGTAGCTGCTCCAAGATGGCAAGATGTTCGCCCTCCTTCAATCTGCCTTGTCTTGATAGGGTTCATGTCCGATTGGATTGAACCAATTGTCTTCCTCTGTAAACTGACCCTGGTTGGGGTCTGATCAGTAGATTGGCTCTCTCATGTTCTGTCCAGCAAGCACCGGAGTCCTGGTTCTCCGCCCTTTGGGTTAGGTAGTAGAGGCTTAGCCTGGGCAGGTCCCCTAGCCGTTTGTTGGGGCTGGCCCGCAGCAACGGCCCTCCTCTGTTCATCCTCAAGTGTACCACGAGTTCCTTTCCGCAACTCGTCTCGGACCTCCAACAACAGCTCGCTGTTTTTTTTTATTTAGTCCCAACAAGGCACAAAGGACCTGAACCATGGTTGACTCCATCTGTGTGGCAGCATCTGTGCTCGGATCAAACTTGGTTTGTCCACGATTGGAAGTCTTCGCAGCCACCAGTTTCTCCATCTTGCGGGTGGTGTTCTCCTCTTCAGTGGTGAGATCAACCATAGCTCTCTTAGAAGCCATAGATCGGGTGGTGGCCACAGTCCAAGAACCAGTGTCTCTGATATCACTATTACGAGCTCTGGTCTATTTGATGGGGAAAATGGCTTGCTCCGATTTTGGGACGGACCTTGCGAGAGAAATTTTGAGAAATCTATTTGTTGGAATCTCTTGAAATTTGGATATGTTATTGCTCTATAAGATGGCATTCCAATGAATCCAAGATCGCAAAGTTTGGCTAGTTAGATTTTGAGATATCGACTGAACAATAACCGGAGGTCGGAAAGAATGAAAAAGGTGACAGTAGCTAGTGGTGGAAATCCTACCGTTGGAATGGGGATCCAAGATAGTGGATATGTAGATCGAGGATGGAGGTTTGATCCTATGGTGGTGAATTGTGTATGTGGGTAGTCGATGGTGGTGGTGGTTATTCGACTAGGTTGAGTGGTGGATGGTGAGGGGTAGAGTATGAGATGGTATAACAGGTCGGTAGAAAGATCAAAGGGGGAGAGGACAGTCTCCCAGGGACAGAAGGCTTTGATTAGACGATAGGGGAGGTGATGAGGCCGACCAAGGTGGTCGGCCAGGTTTGGTCAAAGGGAATAGGGAGAAGAGAGCAAGAAGAAGAAGACACGATAAATCTAAATGCGCACCGCAGCAATTTATTGGTGGCTACCCTGAGTTGGTCAACCAACATGGTTCCAACCTAGTCTTAACTCAGCTGAACACAAGTCTTATCAAAATAAATTACAATAATCCAGGGTCTTATTTGAAATACTAAAGAAATAGCTAACATGGACTATAAAGCAAGGGTCTAATCTATAATACCCAAAAGAAACCTCCTGGACGCAAAACCCAATGCCCATGCACGCCCGTTGGGCTCATCTTGGTCAGACCATTAACAATCCCCAAACGATAGGAGAGGCTAAATAGTTAAATGACTTTTGGCCGTGGATATGAAATGTAGAAATAGAAAATAAACATATTTGCAAGTCTAGTACAGGTTAATCAATAATTAATTATCATCAAAGAGAGAATGCTTAGAACAGTATAATATAAAGGAACTTGAGGGCATCGTGCAGGAAAACTAAAGATGAAAGGTGTATGATTTTCTTCACTTTTAGAACTGAGGACCTTATTCTTTAATTTTCTGTTGTCGGTTAATGCATAGTACCTTTTGTATTTTTATTATTCCCTGGGTGCTACAAATGTAAATATCTGATAGTTTGCTTGGTTGATCAAACTAGTCTTGGTGATGTTATTTGCTTCTCAATAGAATAATATTGAGTTAATCAAAAATTTATAAACTTAATGTGTATCCCTTGTCCTGTCATGCTTGGATTATGGCATTCTGAAAGCACATTCATTATGCAGAAATATCGTCTCTATTTGAGTAGGTTGCAAAAGCAAGAGGGAAAATGTTTTGGTGGTAATGGGGAATCAGATTACAGCTCTAAGAATCCTTCAGAGAAACTTGACCCTTGCAGCCCAATACGAAAGAATAATGCAGGTAATGGATATTTGTGCACTAGCCAACAATTCCAAACACAAGGAGCCATACCAGATACCCAACTGGATAAATTTAAGAGCATAGCATCCTCACCAGTGCCTGATAATAAGAAAGCTCTAAAAAGTACTGTTCCTGACTCGCAGAAGGTTAACAGTGTCTCTCAGTTAGGTGTAGTTTTGTGTTTCAAGGACATGATGGCAGGTGTCAATGGCAAGTCTTCAGAATCTGTCATATCTAAACCTCAGTCCTGTGACGGAGGTGCTCCAGTGATGCAACTCATGCAGTACCCACAGCAGAACTATGAAAGCTGTAGTTTGTTAGAAGACTACACTTGTCCACCAAGGCCTGACCAGAATCTAACTGCTCCTGATCATCTCAACACACCTTCCTCTGTCATCTCAATCAGTTGTAATGTGGAGAAAGATATCAGAGATCTATCTGATGTCAAACCTGTTCTTACGGACTACATTAAAAATATCTCCCCTCTGTCGTGTACATCTGATTCAGTTTCTCTTCAAGTTAAGCATGGAATTGTAAGTTCCAGGGACATTGGATCTACTTTTAATGTTGATGGGTTACCAAACATCAAGGGTTGCTACTCAGATGAAACAAACAACCAAAGTCATGTTCCCCCACCAGGTGTATTAAGTCTTATAAACGGCACAGATTTGGTTTCCTTTCCAGAGGACATGCAAGTTCGTTCTCTTCAAGGCATTGGATGTTTTGATAATGTGGCACTCAATAGCATGGAGATTTTTCAGTACAATGACTTAGCGCCACTGAGTGAAGTACAAAGTAACTGGTATGATGGTTTGGAATTTAACGGTGACTATTTATCGGAGTTAATGGATTATCCATTGACCGATGAATGTCTTTTTGCTTAATGCCTTTTTGCGTTGCCTTCAAGCACATAACTTCTGAAGAAGGATAATGTTCGTCCATATGCTTCTATATGGTGTCTTAAGTTAGAGGTTTAGTGATATAACTTCGGGATCCTGGTGGATGGATTTGAATGTAAGTCCTTCCACTTTGTTTATGGATGTATTATAGACAGAATCATAAAAATGTATACTTGAGAAACATGTAAGGGATGACCTTTCAAACTGGCGTTCTCTATTGATTAGTTCTCCGCTTTATCAAGCCGTTTCATGCTGTAAATTATCTGTTTTCCAGATTCTCAATGATTCATATCTACAAAAGTGTACTGGAGTTTGCAGTGATAAAATGATGCATTAATATAAGTTCATTTTTGTCGTTTGTCCATTTCTTTTACCTTCAACATACATGTACATGAGCTTCAATCGTAGCACACAGAAAGTAGCAGTAGCTTACCTAGAAAAAGAGAGTGCATCTATGAAAATATTCATATTTGAGCTCTGGACTTTCCCTACAGTATTATTTGATCTCTAACTTTATGTTCACTATTATTGTTGCTGAAAAGTGTGTAGAAAAGCAGTCAGGGCGGCCGCCCCCCCCCCCCAAACAAAGAAGATCAACTTGGCGGTTTTGATATAATTTATAATTTTTTTAATTTTTTTATTAACAGAATAGGTGTTATTTTTAATTTATTTTTTCTACATGTATGTTTGCTAGTTGCTATTATGTATATGGATCATATTATATATCATATAGAATTACTTTTAATTGTGTATGTATCAAAAGGTAGACCATCTTGGCATCCGTCTTTGGAATAACCCAAGGAAGAAGAAAAAATTAATTAAGGGTCATGTGCAGCTTATGTGCACCTCTAGAGGTGATCATTAGGTCAGCTCGAGTTTGGGCTAGGCTGATTAAGCTTAAGCATTTGTTTGTAGCCTGGCTCGTATATCAGGCGAGCTGAGCTAGAATATTATAGTCCATTATTGTCCATTAGAGCAAGTTCAATTGGACTCTATTGCTAGTTCCAAATTTGGAGCTTTGCCCGACTCCATTTTGTTTTAAGCTTTTTAAAAATTTTAAATTTGCCTAATAATTATTGAATTCAATAATTTTAATTTCATCTGTATCATTTATTAAATAATCTAGTTAGTTAAACTGAGTATATAATTAGTTTTACTAATTGGTTTTTAACAAAAATAGTACTATTGGAAAGATCTCGTCAAAACCTTTAAAATAAGTTTAATATTAAATTATTTTTGAATTAATTTAAATTTAAATTTTTTATTATTTATAAAAATGAGTCTAATATTTTATGATTTATAATATAAATATATTTATTATTATTTAAAATCAATGTGTCCTAAAATATAATTACTCAAAATTATTTCCCAATATAATATTAAATATTAGAATATATCAGATATGAAATACATCAAATAAAAATTACATCAATATAGAGGAGATGGATACAGTCAAGAAAGAGGAGATGGCTACGGAATCGGAATTGATGACTACGAAACCGGCTATAGAGATGACTTACCAGACTATTAAGTATCTATTATTTTAATTATGAAATACTATTTTTTGGTTATTTTATGTAATGTCATTTTGAATGCTTATTTCGTGTAACGTAATTTTGATATGTTTAATTAAAAATTAATAATTTAAAATTACTTCTGAAACTATTGGATATTAATCTTATTTTAAAGATCTCTACGAGAGTTTTCTAACCATATATTTTTTATTAAAAAATAATAACACTAAAAGGACCTATTAACTAATTTAAAATAGCTAATATAAATATATATATATATATATTATTTTAATAAATATAGAGGCTCATGGCTCCATATTGGCTCCATATTTGGAGCCTGAGATGCTCTTACCGTCCATTACCTCGTGAGTTATCAAGCTCAGGCCGAGTAAAACAAGGTTGTGTTATGAAAAATATTATAGCAGGCTAAGTGTAATATGCGGGTTTTAAAAACCATAGGAATGGGCAAAGCATAACGGGCCGGGATTTCAAGCTCACCTGCTCTCTTTATATAATCTCTCTCGTTCTCCTCTCTCCCTTGCACTCTCTCTCTCTTCCCCTTGCCAACTCCAAACCATCGCTGGGACATCGCTGCCGAGCCTCTTCCCCTCGTAGGTGAGCTTCTCTCTTCTCTCCCTCCCTCTTCTCTTTTCTTCTATTCTCTCTCTCGTTCTTTGTCTCGGCTCGGGTTCGCCGAAACCAACCCCCCGGCTTGAGGCCGACCACTAGCTAACAAGTAGCCGTCAAACTCCTTCCCACCGGCTCGGCTCCCCCTCATTTACCTTCTTCTCATCACTTTCTTCCTTCTTCTTCTTCTTTCTTCTTCTTCTTTTTATGTCGTCTTCTTCCTCTGGTGCTACAATGCTAGTACTACAGAAGGATTTGTCTAATTTCTTTTTTCCCTCAATTTTTTTTTTATTTTCTATTAATTATTCATTTTATTTTACTTAGTCAGTGTAAATTAGATTATTTGGAAAGTTAATTTTTTTTTAATAATATATACTCACAACATAATAATTAGCTAAGTGTAATTAGTATAATTACTAATTCATTGTAATTATAAGTATTTGCACATAAATAATCATATTTTTTTGAGATATGCGTAGCTTTATTAATCATATTTTTTTATATATAGTAATATTCATAATATATATATATATGTACTTCTAGCAATTTATTATATAATATTATTGGGTTATTTGCATCGAAAACCCACTTGGTTCTTGATTTGACAAGCTAGGGTCATTTTCAAATTCCCTTGCACTTGAGGTTTTTTTTCTTATTTTTCTTTCAACTTGCTCTTTTTATACTCGAGTCTCTTATTAAATATTGTAGACAGAGAAAGTAATATTTTTTACATGAAGGTGATTGATTGGACATTGTAGGAACAGATTGAGCTACTTATTCTTTTTTCTCTTCTTTTTCTTCTAATTTGTGCATTTGAGAACTTATCTTCATCGTCTTGTCTCGCTTTTGCTCATTCATTATATTCATAAGAATGGAGCATCTATTTGACCGTAATGTGAGGGTTTTGTTGCACTATAATGGTGCTATTATTTTGGATGATAAGAAGAGATTTTTGCACTACGAGGGAGGTTGTATCGTTCATAGAACTATAAGCAAACAATATAGCTTGTTAGATTTAAAGTCAAAGTTCTCCAAAGTAATGCGAATCCCTCGAAGTGAGTTTGAAGTATCTATTCTCTTTGGACAACCACGATATATTTATTGATATTTTCCAAAATAGTGATATTGTAGAGATGTATGATCTATCACCATTATTTTGTTGAGCTATACAAATTTTTGGAATAAGGAAAGAGAAGATTTATCAGGCTGAGTTAACATTTTTATGTTCGTAATTACATTGAACATATGCAGGAAAATTACTTTTGCTTACTTTAATGACGACATTGAACATAAAGTCGTTATTGATTAACATATGTCGTACTTTAATGACGACATTCATAATTTAACCACGAATTTCGTAATTGAATTACGAATTTCGCTATGAATTTTGCAATTGAACTATGAATTTAGCTACGAATTTTGAAATTGAATTATCAATTATCTACAAATTTTGTAATTGAATTACGAATATAATAGCTAAATTCGTAACTGAACTACGAATTTCCTAATTGAACTACGAATTTAGCTATGAATTTTGCAATTGAACTACGAATTTAGCTACTAATTTCGAAATTGAACTATTAATTATCTAGGAATTTTGGAACGGAACTACGGATATAGTAGCTAAAATCATAATTGAACTACGAATTTTGTAATTGTACAACGAATTTAGTCACGAATTTTGTAATGGAACTGCGATTTTAGTTATGAATATCGTAATTTAGCTACAAGTTTGCTTAATATTTAACATCGTCATGTTATTAATATTAATTTAGGATAATCCAAATGAAAAATTCTATAAATGAGCAGCCGCCTATTGTTTCAAATGTTCCAAATCCTAGCAATATTAACTTGGATACTTCAGGGGCAAAAGGATCGTCTCTTCTCAATCATCTTGCTGATTAGCCCTTCGACTTAAATGGACAATATGTACCCAACAGTGAGGTTGATTCTCTTGTACGTGATCTTGGTAACATTGTCACAACAAATGTTATTGATTCCTATGACGACAATGAGAATCTTGGTGAAGAATTTCCTATTATTAATTGTATCGATTCGTTTTAAATGAAGAAATAGATCGCAATCTTTAAGAAGAATTCCCTATCTTTGATTCTGTTGATCCATCTCTAATAGATGAAGGTGATGTGCCGACAAACTTGTGCGTCCAACCTTATGTTGATAATAAACATATTCCAAGTACTATTGATTATACAGAATCTTATGTACAATATTTAGAAACCCCTAAAGCTAAAGTAGCCCAATATATCACATCAGATGATCTATTTATATGACAGATGTTTCAAAACTCATCAGAGTTTGCAAAAGCACTAAAATTATTTGCTATCAAGCGTAGATTTGAATTAAAAACTGTTAAAACTAACCCTCATAAAATTATTACTCAATATAGTTTAGAGGAATGTCCATGGAAGATAAAGGCTATAAAGATAGCAGGTGTTGATACATTCAGGATAAAGTATGTTATAGCACAACACACATGCAGTAGAGGTATATCTGGGAGGGATTATAAGCAATATACAAATTTATTCATACGCAATGAAATGCGTGAGCAGGTGCTGAAAAGTACTGAACCATACACTCCAAAAAATAGTGCTTCAGTAAGTTATTATAAGGCATATTGTACTAAATGGAAAGCAATAGAAGAGATCCACGGCAACTATGAGAAATGTTACAAGTGGTTGCAAGACTACCTCCATGAGCTTAAAAGGAGGGATCCTAATACAATAGCTAAACTTAATGAGTTGACTGTGGACATTTTAAGTGTAACGCCCCCGCCTAACACGTGCACGTGCACGCCAACGCACCCACACGGTACGCGCAGTGCACGCGATAGGTCGGGGAGGGGCCCATCACGCACAAATATACTCCTGTGCTCATATAAACATGACATCATCAAATAAAACCTACTAGCATATCCATACTCACATAATCCATCACCAAATAAATTATACTATTAACTAAATAAACATATTAACATATGAATATCCAAGTCCACAATAATATATAGTAGACCACTACATAATCTGGTAGGACCCACACAAGCCACGACAAACTATCAAGATACAACTAAAACAACTAATATAGGAGTACGATATAATCTAACATGTATTATATAAATCATCGTTTGATACAATAAAGTACAAATATAACAAACAACGATACAACTCAATTTCTATACAAATTATCATATATACCATCTTACACTTATATCTCATCTCATCATTCTAAAATATCTTCTTAGGATATCTCAAGTCGCTATCACGTATCGCATATCTGAGGGGGTTAAAAAAGAAATAAATAGAGTCACGAGCAAAAGACTCAGTGAATAGGCATTACCCCGAATCAGTGATGTCAAATAAAGAGTAAATCATATACTATATAATATGAATCAGAATGAAGCATTATGCCATGTATGACTATGTATATATGTATCATCGATAACATATATATAAATATAATCAATATTATCTCATGAATGGGCATATTATATCCTGGACCAAAAATATATCTCATGATAAAATTATAATATAAATCATTGAATATAACAACATATGATGTATAATAATCATGATCAAATAATACTAGTCACATCAATGATGATGCATGATATATGCCAACTACTAGATAATCATATATGTCAGAGTCAAATATAATCGACATAAATCTCTCACTATTACAGTCATCCGTCTCAACTCTGAATATCATCTACCATGCTGGAAGACGGTACCCAACCCACAACTCGATACACATCATGTCACAAGCTCATAGCATACCTTGTCATATCCTAAGGGTGTCTCTAGAGATAATCATACTCTATCATACGCTAAAAGTATCTTAGAAAATAATCATATTCTACTATACGCTAAGGGCATCTTAGTAAATAATCATACCCTATCATGCGCTAAAGGTATATTAATGATACTTGTATCTTATCATAAGCTAAGAGTACAACCATCAACCATCCCCATACTTTGTCATACACTAAAAGTATGTCCAGTACTAGTCCTGATTAGATACCGTTTCAGCCGTCACATCACATACACAAGTATTTTAATGATTTCCTAGTACATGATAAATCATATGTATATATTCAGTACTATAATAGATTATGCAACTTAAAAATTTAGATGGTAAAAAAGCCAAGAGGAAAATGATGCAATGCAGTCTCTAACCATATGTCTAACACATGCATACTCTTGCTAGTCTATCACATGTATACTCATGATAGAGATCATCTCGACATAAAACCATAACAGTATAATCATCACCAATCAACTCTATATATTACTAATATACTCTTATCTCAAATCAACATAATCAAATAAATGATAAAATATGCTCGATTGAAATCATTTTTAAATAAAGTCATAATCATGCTGGAGGTCAAAACATGCATATACATAATAATATAATATATCCTAATTTCAGAAAGACGTTTAAGAGATAAGATTGTTCACATCTGATTAGACGACACGAACCACGTATCCCTTATATCCATCAATCAACTGTCATTCATTGCTAGTAAAATCCACAATGTCTCAAATAGGGAGAGGAGATATGAAAATATTAAAGTAATAGAAAGTTAGTTATTTATCCGATTAGGATCCGTTTGTGTAACATATGATGGTTTATTAGATTTAGAATTTCTTCTTTTTTTATTAAATAATTTGATTTATATCATATATTTAATTACAATAACATTAATATGTTATTATTCTAATTGTAGATTTATTTATAAAATCATAGTTTGCTAATTATATATTAAGTATATAATAGTCGATCCCTTTTTATAAAAAGACGTAAAAGAGCTATATGTACAATAATATAATTTAAAATACAAGTAAATATATTACATAATTATATTTTAATTATTTTGTGACTACTACTTTTACTAAACTAATAAAGAGTTGCATATAAAATAATCTTTACTTAATCATGTAATATAAACATTAAGTAAGCCTACTATTTTATTACATACATAATAATGTATAATAAGTTGTATATATATATACACACACCTAATTATAAAGACATGCATTAATCTAATAAAATATATGAAGTTAAAAATATATATCTATTCATGAAAAATTAAACTAAAAATCTAATTTAGATTAACTAAATAAAATAAGTGATTTAGGTAGGTGTCTTATTGTTAGAGAAGAAGTTAGATCGACAAGAGGAAGTAGAGGAAAAGAAGAAGAAAAAGAGAAAGGAAGGGAGGGAGGCTCACCTCGACGATGGTGGTGGCGGTAGCAGCGATGGCGACGGCAAAGGCGGCAAGCCGGCATCGGTAAGAGGAGAGAAAGAGAGAGCTTGAGAGAGAGGTGATTGAGAGAGAAAAAGAGAGAGAGAGAGAGGAGGGTGAGAGAGAGTGAGAGAGAGCAAGAGAGAGTTAGAGAGAGTTAGAGAGAGAGCTATAGGGAGAGAGAGAGGCGGTGAGGGGGGTGCAGCGGAGGTGGCAGCGGCGGCAACGGTGACGGTGGCAATAGGCCAGCGTCGGTGAGAGAGAGAGAGAAAGGGAGAGAGAGAGAGACCGCAAGAGAGAGAGAAAAGAGCGATTTAGAGGGGGAAGAGAGAGAGGCAGTGGAGGGAAAAGACGGCGACGCTGGGGCCGCCATAGCCAGCTGGCCCGGCCCAGTTGACCGGGGCCGACGGTTGTGGGCGCACGCCCACAAGCTACATGGCACGAGCTCGTGCCATGCAACACTAAATTTTTTTATTTACTTTTTTTTTTTCTCTCTTTCTTTCTTCTTTTGTCTCTTTTTTAACTTAATTTACATATTATTATTATTATCATTTATTTTTATTTTATTTTATTTTTTAATCTGGGTTATTATATTTTCCTTTCCCCTTATAAAAATTTCGACCTCAAAATTTCGATCATACTAAAAATACAAAATCAACATTATTAGTCTCACGACCTTCTCCACAAATCAACAATTGTCTAATGTAACTTGTTTAGATTCATATATCGTTTACTACTTTCTAATCCCTAACTTCTAATCTTACACGATCAAAGATAATCTCAATATAATAATCAATTATCTAAATTTAAGCCAATTAGGTAATTGTACTATCCTTGTACAAATATCAATTCTAGAAAAACTTTTATAATAATACTCATCCTTAACAAAGAATATTAATGCTAAATAATCACGTATACTAATACTAAAATAGGGAAAGTGTCTACATCAATTAATTGCATCATGTTCTACTCCAAGGTTCCTGAACCTGTCCAAATCTATCACTTCGCCTGCTAAAATGAAACCATATAACAATGAAATGACATAACTACTTATAATAATACAATACAACTTATTTAAATAAATTATCTCCAAGATCTATAGAATATATATTCCGATTCTCGACATGCTTAAATGATCATCCCTCAACACTATAGCTAATACTAAGTAGAACGGTAAATACATATTATACCAAAGAATAATCACAATACTAAATTCTAATTTCTTTTCCTAAATGCAATTTTAGCTGATCTTAATTTTCACGCACAACAAGTTTGCTATCATCATATACTTAGAACTTTTGTCACGACCCAAAATAGGAATTATGACCGACCATGCATCTTAATATGCTTGAGATGCACGAAGCCTTGTTAATACTCTCTAATATATAAATAAAATGAGAACATATTTTATTAAATTTTATAACTAATTGCAATAAAAATAAATTAAAATAAAACATAATGTTAATGTTTTTAAGTCTCTAAACTAAATAAATAAAACATCTAATCTAAAGCATAAAATCAAAAGAGCGGAAAGGTTTAGTGAATCCTAAGTGGAGGTGGAGTCCGAGTACATCTCGCTCAGTCGCCCTGTTGACTATTACCTGAAATAAATAAACAAATACAAAAACAATAGAACCCATGAGCCAACAACTATAGCTCAGTGAGTGGAATCCACTCGAAAACCAAATAAATTTTAATTCATATTAATGTTGAATAAATTAAACTAAAAGCAGCAATATCCATCACAATATGCAATAGACATGCTCTCTAAATAATAACAATGATAACAATAGAGAGATGTCACAACTTGTAACCTTGCATGTTTTCAACATATTAACATCTTTTTTATATTTATACATGTCTCAATAGGTCTAAACCTTGTGGATCCACATCAACTAGAAGTCACCTCGAGATGACGCTCGGGACTTTTCTTCATAGTTGATCCAGTTAGGGTCATCAGAAGGTATCACCCTGTGATTAACACACTCTGTCTTTTTCTCTAACTGTTGAGAGAAATTAGAGTCACCTAGGAAATTTTCTCATTCATCCTAGGACTGTTCTCTAACCCCACCAGAGTCACTTAAGAAAGTCACCGTAGTGATCTAATTTATGACTTTCCCCTGGACTTCCAGATAGACTAGAGTCACACGGAAAATCGCAAACGATTTATACCGGGACTATTCTCTCAGTCGTATCAATACTAGTCTTATTTTTTTTTCACAAATTTCAATATTTGCACGAAGTATGGTGATGCACTAAATATAATAATTAAATGCACACCGAAAATAAAACAATTAAATTTTTACACGTACGGATGAAATAAATAGATTTTCACATAGAAATTGCAACAATTTATTTTATTTTTTTACATATAAGGGTGAACTAAATAAATCCCACAGCGACGACTCCGATGGTGAGAAAAGAAAGAAAACGGTGGAAGAGAAGAAGGCCGGGGGGGTTGAGGAGAGAGAGAATTAGGACTTAATTTATAGATTAGAAGAGGATTAAATCTAATCCGATTCGGATTAGATGAAATCCCCCCTTATCAGCGCCTCGTCGCGTGCTGGAGAGGGAGAGGGGAGGGGCTGCATGTGCAGAGCACGTGCACCCTCCTCTCAACCCCTATTTTTATTTATTATTTTTTTTTTTTGTTTCTGGTTCTGACAACTTTTTCTGATCCTAGACATCAGTAGAAATTATTTTACCCTAAAATACATTGCTTATATACTTAAATCATTATGCAATCTACGAAACAAATCAGTATGAGAGATCACACTTATCCATATAAGACTACTAAATCACAGTTTGTATTCATAACACATTCTTTAAAATAACATACAGTTCATCAGATCCAACCTATCAATGTTAATTATATTACAATATCAAACAAAATTTATATATCCTTCTAGTTCTCTACATTATCTTCCTTCTTAATACACAATATTTGAATAGTTAAATTCAAATTATCTCAAAAAAACATACATGATAAAAATCTATAGTGCTCTTTCTAACAATTATTTTTCGTATCCAAACTATCTATTCATTGATTCATATAGTTCCAATCCAATCATAATCAACTCAATCACTATTGCTACTAAAATATCCAATAAGATATTCATTTAATATTCAAATACAATGACTTTGTAGTAAATTCTGTCGAGTAATGCAACAATCTTTTTAATAAATCGATAATATAATACTCCATTCATAATACCAATCCATATCCAACAATGATTAATATATACTAAATAGCATCAACCTAGCATCAACTAACTAATGAAGTTCTAAGAATTCACTAATCCATCATACTTGATCTTTAAGACTACATACACACAATTTAGATAAATCCATAAAAATTATCCATGAACTAATAAGCTACTAAGATTAATCTCCTGAGTTATTCATTATAATCTGATCTGCCAATAAAATAGCTGAAAATCAATTTATTCATATAGATAATAGGACGCCCAAGAATAATAATTATTAACCTCAGTAACATATCTTCTCTATTATTTTAAATCAACTCATAACCTCAATTTTGTAATTCATAAAAAATTAAAATTTCACAAACTATAATAGAATTATTAATCATATAATCATCATCTCCTAAT
Organism: Typha angustifolia; assembly: GCF_048772165.1. NCBI lineage: Eukaryota > Viridiplantae > Streptophyta > Magnoliopsida > Poales > Typhaceae > Typha > Typha angustifolia. The sequence continues at coordinate 6,370,943 of NC_133248.1, forward strand.
TAGATATCTTTATCTTCAAACTCAAATGCAGACTCATAAGTCATTACAATTATTAAGATCAATCTCATCATTCAAAAAACTCGCTCAATAACATGTAAGCCAAAGGTTATATAAATGTCAATATAGTCACTCTCTATGTATTACTATCTATTTATCGTCTAGCAATATAATAAACATCCGTCAATACACTTTATATGAAAGATCATAATTTCGTTTGTATTCCCTTCATTACCATCCTATGAAGCAATTAATCCAACTTTCAAATAATCTAGCAGTCATAATAAATTATCATATCTAGAGGCCATATGAATAATTCTATGAAGTTATCTCTCCAATTAGTACCCTTAAAACAACTAACATATCAAGGCACATAATATCTCAATTTAGTAGCTATGATTAAAACCAATATATCTCATTTCTAATTAAATCAATTAAACCTCATACTTCCTCAAGAGTCCTAACTTAATATACAAAGTCCACCACATATACTAAACAATTTAATCTTAAAGAATTCTCAAAATTCTTCTATAACATCATTAATATCACCTAATAATCATAAATAAAGAAAATAAGTATGTATATTTGTAACTAAAATTCATCACCGAAAACACATGATCATCATGCTTTAATATTCTTATCCTCTAAATAAATGCCCAAAACTAAACTAAAGATCAAAATATATTTTCATTGTCATACAAGACATGTCACGAGGCTATCAACTTAGTAAATATCAATACCCTATTCATTTTATTATCATTCTTTCCATCTAATCATATTTACATAATTAGCAACTTTTAAACTGAATCTATTATCATGTCATCCAAAAATACATACATTAAGTCTCAACTACTGAAATTATTTCTAATCCAATAACTATATCTATGTCATATTTCATATGCCCATTAACTTATTTGGTAATCAACAACTTAAGAATTTAAAAGAGACGTTAATCGTCTAGCAATATTATTAAACAAACATAGCCCTATTTAATCATCCATCTGCTAGTACAATCAAAATTTACTAGTATCTTGCAAAAACAATTTATCACACCAATTTCAAAAAAAAAAATCTTTTATATTTACAATCCATAATCATCTATCATATCACCTCATATCTTTTTGACCATATAAAATCATCACTAGTCTTATTCTTACCTAGAAAATATATTAATCATCCATATATAATCATAATTATAACCCTCATAAAGAATCAACATAGTCTCTTTATAGATATACCTTTTCACATCATCTCCCAATCCCAAGTATATCCATAAAAGAATAAAAAATCCAAGATATGAAATATCTGTTCAAAAAAACCTCAAATCTACTAATAATAATCCTTCTGCACAAAATACATATCTCCATCTGTTTACAAACTTTTACACTTTATCACATCATCTAAACATCTCTACATCTCCAATATTACGCTCCAAAGACTATAACACCTCGACATCAATAACATCAATACATGATTTAATAATATTTCTTCTATTCATTAGTCGCTTAGATAAATTCTCAATATATCAATATCTCAAATTATTTATATCTATATCGTCAAAGATCAAAACTTAATAATCTCAACATCACAACTTAGACCTCTATCTCAAGCAATTAATATCTCACTCGTAAAAATCGACTACTAGCGTAATCCTAAAATAAACTGACAACTATTATACTTAATGATTGCCATATTATCCTTAAACCTAAGCTCTGATACCACATGAATTGTAACACCCTCGTCCGACACAGGCATGCGCACGCCCAAACGCCCACACGGCACTTGTGATGCACAAAACAAGTCAGGCGGGGCCTGTCATGCACAGATACACTCCTGTGCTCATATAAACATGACATTATCAAATAAAACTTGCTAATATATCCATGCTCATATAATTCCTCACCAAATAAATTATACTATTAACTAAATAAACTTGTTAACATATGAATATCCAAGTCCACAATAATATACAAATAAATCATACTATTAATGATTTAATGATTTATTGTATATTGTAAAGACAATTCTTAAATACTCTATTTACATTTAATACAAAAGATACATTAGTTAGTGTTTAAGGATGATGTTTTTAGGTTCTTAAATTTGTTTTATACATGATGTATTTAGGCTCACACATGTTTGCCATAGACATGATGTATTTAAGCATCAATTATTTGCTAGTGTTCGAGGTGCTTCAAACATATCAAGAAAGTTCGTAATTTAAGTATAAATTCCTTTGGCATAACAATGAATTTTACTAGTTTTGTATATAGGTTAAACAAAAAGACAGTTTATCATTAAGTGTGATAATAAGAAAAATTGTTGAGATAATAATAGTCAAGAAAGAGCCAAAAACCACATAGAACATGTGTTTCTTGGCTGGGATTTGAAGATATGCAAAATGTCCAACGAAGATCACCCAACTAAGAACCACATAGCATATGCTACCTCACACATATTTATCGACTAACAGGACTTAGGTGATTTTCATTGGATATTTGGCACATAATAAAATACTTACAAATATGTTGCACGTTCTAACATTGAAATGAGGAGTATTCTCTTCATCAGGCTGATTTGCAACACCTCCAAAATTTTGTTCAGGTATAAAAAATGACTAATGTTGTAGATGTGCTAGTTAGCCTTACAAACAGAGTACTTACAATATCACCAGCTCTTCTTCTTCTTCTTCTTCTTCTTCTTTTTCTTCTTCAATATCTGATTTGATAGTGAAATTAATATCATCAGCCAACCAACTTATATACGAAGTTCGTGAATTAAGACATTTATATTGATAGCTATTTAAATATTAATAAATATTTACTATACCATAATAATGAAAGTAGTGCGTGATTTAATTACGAAACAAGATGTAATAATTACAAAACTTGATCCTCACATTCTTTTCTTGTTTCTAACTGATCTTCTTCAGCACTTGTTCATTCTTTTCAGCCTGTCGTAGCATATTATTCCTTATCTAAAATCAACACTTACTATGGAAATAAAATGGGGAGAACCGGTTCTTAACAAGTCATTCACTTCTTCTATTTATCCGTCGTATAATCCTAAAACGAAGGAGCAATATTGCAAATTCCGTTGATCAGTAATAGTGGTCACCTCTTCGGCTGTTGCCAGGAATAACCTTCTATCCTTGCTCCACCATTGGATGGATATCGTCAACATTAGTTGGAATTGGAATGCAACTCTTCTCAAACACTGTGTATATCTCGTTAATTTCCTTGAAGGGCACAGATGTGGGATGCTGCCATAAAGGGCTGCTATCCGATGATTGGAGGCTCCTACATCTTGAAGCCTTGGTATCTTGAGAGTGGTAATGCAGTGAAATCTGAACTGCAATACTACATTTGAATCCTTCTTACAAATATTCCTTTTTTTGTTGCAATGAGAGATCAATTAGGAAAATAGTTAGTGCTTTTGGCTGTGTGAAAGTCTTCATCTTTGCTACATTAGTGCAATTATATCTTGTTCATTTATCCAAGATATTCCTGAGAAGGTATTAGTGTCCTTTAGTAGGTTTACATTTTCTATTGACGTAACCGTTCAAGGATGGGTTAAGGGCTCTATGAAGCCCAAACTTCCCTAGTCGAGTGATGTCGCTACTAATTGGTCTCTTTAGGGAAAGGAGATCTATGAAAATTACAAACATTCCAATCCTGCTAGGGATAATGCCTTATCGGTTGTGCGGGATAATATTGAAGATTGAAGCAAAGCAAGATATTTCTACTTCTCAGGTAGCATGAGGCCAAATCCCACTGCCTTCACCAGCCATATATTCTAATCCAATAGTTGTAGGAGTTCACGTCGGAGCTTCTACATGAGATTGAGTTGCCCAAAATTAAAGGGTGCAGCAGCTACGCAGAGAGCGGAAATCTCCAGCATGGCATGGTCTGATTTCAGAAAAGATAACTATTGAATCGTTTCCTATTTTGGTGAATTTAGTTGTGGAATGTGTGGCCCCTTTATCCAAGAACCATTCTTCGAATATTACTCCCGTTCGAACTAGATATAATGTACTACCTTGGCTTAATATTTCAGATCCCATTAATGGACCACATGTTTAATTTGATTCCTCCTCTCTATAAATATTATACTTATATTGTTCATTAAAAATATAAATATAGAGTATCTTGTTGTCGTAAATATAATAACAATTTTCATTAATGACATATTAACAACTTTTGAAACTATATTAATAATTTTTGAAACTATATTAACAACTGTCGCAAATATATAAACAAATTTTGTAGTTATATAACAACATTTGCAAATATAATAACAACTTGCCTTAAAATAGCTAGTCGTAAATATATAAACAAATTTCGTAGTTATATAACAACGTCTGCAAATATAATTGCCTTAAAATGGCTAATCATAATAATATATTTCGCAAATATAATAACAACTTTTGCAACTATATAAACAAATTTCGTAGTTATATAACAACGTTCGCAAATATAATAACAACTTGCCTTAAAACGGCTAATCATAATAATATATTTCGTAAATATAATAACAACTTTAGTAATTATATAACAACATTCACAAATATAATAATAACTTTTATTAGTGACATAGTAACAATTTTTAAAACTATATTAACAACTTTCGTAAATATAATAACAACTTTCGCAAATATATAAACAATTTTCATAGTTATATACTAATATTCGCAAATATAATAACAACTTGCCTTAAATTAGCTAGTTATAATAATATATTTCGCAAATATAATAACAACTTTTGTAAATATATAGACCAATTTTGTATTTTCGCAAATATAATAACAACTTGCCTTAAAACGACTAGTCATAATAACATATTTCATAAATATAATAATAACTTTCGCAAATAGATGGATAAATTTTGTAGCTATATACCAATATTCATAAATATAATAACAACTTTCATTAATGACATATTAATAATTTTTAAAACTATATAAATAATTGTCGAAAATATAGTAACAACTTTCGCGAATATATAAACAAATTTCATAGTTATATAACAACGTTCACAAATATAGTAACAACTTGGCTTAAAACGCCTAATTATATAAACAACATTTCTTGTATAACAATATTGTCAAATATAATAACAATTTTTATTAATGACATATTAATAACTTTCGAAACTATATTAACAATTTTCAAAACTATATTAACAACTGTCACAAATATTCACCGTAGAATTCACAAACTTCACTATTACAATTTAGATAGGGTCAAATAAGAATTGTGGACAAAGATTCTTACTTCATTAAATCTTTTAGTACTGGCAACATCCTAGAAATCCCGTCCCTAATAATTGAAATGCACGTAAAAGCCTTAAGTCTGCACATGTCTTCCTATTGAAAATCAAATGCTTGTTCTCTGTGGATATAGTCAATAGATAACATTACAAATATCGCACAATCAGCCCTACAAAAGAATACAATATGAATTAGTTACGAATTCAAAAATAACTTACATTATATTTACTAAATGGACTTACGAATCAGCCTATTTCGAGCAATTGGCTTTGAACAGCTTCTAGTCCCTTATGCGATTTCCTTCCTTCAACACCTCTCTAAGTAAGATATCATATATTTGCAGTACAAAAGTATGCAACCATCAGTTGACCCATCCCATCTACATATATTAATTGAGATATTCAGATATCTCACTACAAACACTTAAGTAAATGATGCCATGTAAAAATAAATATTCACCATTTTCTTTGCAACTTGTAAGTATCTAGGGTCCCACAGAGAATTGTAATGAATGCCCTTCTGATTTTTTATGTCAACTACCAAAAGATACCAATGGTTGCAAATGTGAAGAGGGATAAACTAGAACTTTGCATTATTAAGTTCTAAACGATAATTTTCAATCATCCAACAACCATCAAGTCATTTTGCATTTGAACCCCTTGATCAAGAAATGTCAATGAAAATATGCAATGGTTGTACAAACTAGGATCATCTAATTGCTGATAGAAATAAATTCTACTAAAATAATTAATCACATCATCAATTAATTCATAATTACTTAATAGAGGTAGAAGTTGACACCTCCATTATCACATGATCATCTTTCCAAATAGGGACCCCTGTATTAGAAAATGAAAGCATCCATTTAATCAAACGTTTATCATCTTCCATCAGCAATTGTGTTCTAAGATAATCAAATGTGACACTTTTCTTTTTTCCTTTGGAATAGAGTTTTATTTCCTTGCCATCTTTGTTTCCCAAAATGAATTTTCTATTTGTCAGAGAGAATATTCTCTATCGAATCAATTAGTTTGGCAATAAGTAATTAATCTAGTTTGCACATGTCATCGACTACCCTCATTATGCCACCAAATTCTAGGTCCATCAAATGTTGATCAAACTATTATATCTCATTTTCCCCTCCATTATCTTCCTTATCTTTCTCTTCTCCTTCCCCTTCCTTCTCTTCTTTCTCTTTCTCCTCTTCCCCTTTCTTCTCTTCCTTCTCTTCCTTCTGTTCCTTCTCTTTGTCTTCCTTCTCTTCATCTTCCTTATGTTGTTCACCATCATACTCTTTCTTTTCTCCATCTTCTACCAACATAAAATGATCATTAAGTAGCTCAACAATGTTGGATCTACTGCAAAGCATGTAAGAACTTCTTCGAAATCTAAACATCTCGTTTAAGGCCACCATAAATGTCACATTATTTGAACCAGTCCACTTAATAGTCCCAGCTGCCTTCTTATTTTCTATCTTATGAAATCGTCTCCTGAATTAGACGTTTTTAGCCTTCAATTTAATAATTTCTCATTCCATTTGGCTCATCCGTCTCTTCAAATCATCCACAACTATATATAAATTGTGGATGGATGATTCTTGTTCCATTCGACTTGTGTAGATGGATAATTCTTGCTCACTAGGAAGAGTCACCGTCAGCCCTCCTACCCGTCGGTTAGCCTCTCTCTCCTTCATTCTCTTTCTCTCTCTCTCTCTCTCTCTCTCTCTCTCTGTAACAACCCAATCCAAAAAAAAAATTCATGGGCACGACGCGACCGGCCACACTGTGGCCGGCCTCGTGCCCATGCCTGCTGCTCATGCAGCTTGGTGGGGCGCCACGCGCCTGCGGCCAGCTGGCCGCGGTGGGCCCCGGCGGGCCCCGGCGCCGCCACTACTCCTCCTCCACCGCCTTCCCTCTCTCTCTCTTTAAATCTCTCTCTATCTCTCTCTCTCTCTCTCTCTCGCCGAGGCCGGTCGTCGCCGTCGCCACCTCCACGAGCGCCGGTGAGCTCTTTCTCCTCCTCTCTCTTCTTCTCTCTTCTTCTCTCTCTCTCTCTCTCTCTCTCTCTCTCTATCTCTCTCTCTTTCTCTTTTTCTTACCTTGGGCTCGGGCCCGTCGCAGCCGAGCCGCCGGCGAGAGGCCGGCAGCTGGCTGGCCACCAGCTGCCGGTGCCCTCCCCGCCGGCCCGGGTCCGCAACCGCCTCCCTCACCTCCCCTCTTTCTTCTCTTTCTCTTCTGTTCTCCTTCTTCTTCTTCTTCTTCCTCTTCTTCTTCTTCTTCTTTCTTTCCTTCTTTCTTTCTTTCTTTTTCTCCTTCTTCCTCAGCTCCTTCTCTTTCTTTCTGCACAGTGTTGGGCTCGGCCCAACACTGTAGCAGACAGTGCTGGGCCGAGCCCAGCACTGATGGCAGATGTGTTTAATTTATTAATTAATTAGTTTATTTAGGTTATTTATTTAGGTATTTTTCTTCTTAATTAATGTAAATAGATTATTTAGACATGAACTATGTTAATAATATTATATATCCTTCAATATAATTTTATTAATGATAATTTTTATCATTAATGATTAATTAGGTATAAATATATGTAATACTTATATTTATTTATTTATTTACATATCTATTAGATTAATAGATAGATTTGTAAATTATAATTATTAGATTTATATTCTAATATTCTTATGATCTACATTTTTAGTAATTCTATTAATTTGTTATACATTATTAGTTTGTAACAAATAAGATAATGACTACATAATCCCCAATTAATCAAGATATAATTTAATTATAATTAGGCTTTTATCTATATTTATATTTTATTTATAATAAAAATCTAGCCAATTATAAAATTAAGTAGAAATTCTAAAATCTAATAAATCATCATATTTTACTCGAACGGATTATAATGGGATAAACAACTAACTTTATGTTACTTAAATATTTTCAGATTCCGAACCCCTTATTTGAGACCCCGTTGTCATTGCTAGCGAGAAGTGTCACACGGTTGATGGGCGGATGTAAGGGATACGTGGTTTGTATCTTCTGATCAGTGTGAGTAGTCTTATCCCCTAGATCCCTTTCTCAAATTAGGTTATATTATATATTATGTATATGCATGTTTTGACCTCCAGCATGATTATATGACTTTATCTAGAGATGATTACCGTCGAGCATATTTTTATCATGCATGTAATTAGGCTGATCTTTGATATAAGTATGATAATGATAAATAAGGATTGTTGGAGATGATTATACTGTTATGATTTTATGTCGAGATGATTTCTAGTATGAGTGTGCATGTGATAGACTAGCGAGAGTATGCATGTGTTAGATACATGGTTGGAGACTACATTGCAGCATTTTTCTCTTGATTCCTGTTCCACCTAAATTCCTATTATGCATTGACTCGTTATTGTACTGGATATATGCATATGATCTGTCATTTAAAAAGAAAGCATGAAATATGATTGATAGGATAGTTGATAGAAAGCGTGGGGATACCCGAGTAGGCGCCAGGGTTAGGGGTGCCTGGATTGATGATTATGGTCGCTGATATGCGATATCTCGTGGCCCATGTCCGAGGTCAGTTGAGTCTGTGCGCACAGACAATCGGACACATGCCGTTCGCCAGGGCATATGTGGCGAGTTATCCTCACGAGGTTTCTATCAACTATGTGGGGTGCCCGGTCTGGATGGATGTTGATACCCTTAGCGGATGGCAGGGTACGGTTATATTTGAGATACTCCTTGCGGATGGCAGAGTATGCTCGGAGCCTTCGGGCATGATGTTAAGACCGGGTACCGGGTGTTGACTGTGCACAGTGGTCTAGTATGATGATATTATACCGAGATATCGGAGATGATCGTGATGTTGAGAAATGCATATAATTTCATTATCATCTGATTACCTGATTATCGAGTGGTCAATATTCATCACATATGATTGCATTTGATATCATAACATGGTCATGGTCGGCATGCATCATGTGTCATATTTGAGAGGGAGTTATGATGATAGATGACATGGAGATTTGTTTACTCATGGTCGAGGATTATATACTTTTATCAGTTATGACGTGTTATCTACTTTTCATTTATATATTATTGAGGACACATTCATTTACTCATTCATGACATGATACTCTTTCTGATTCATATTATCCAGTACATGATTTACTCTCTGTTTGGCATCACTGATTCGGGGTAAGGTCTATTCACTGAGCCTTTTGCTCATGACTCTCTTTATTTCTTTTCTAACCCCTCAGATATGTGGTACGTGATAGCGACTTGAGAAGATATTTTAGAGTGATGATGAGGTGAGCTATAGATGCGAGATGGCATAGATGATAGTTTATATAGAAATTGAGTTGTACCAGTATTTGATATTTGTACTCTTTTGTATTAGACGATGATTTGTATAATACAGGTCGAATCATAGTGTACGCTTGTATCAGTTGTTTAGTTGTATCTTGATGGTTTGTTGTGGCCTGTGTGGGTCCTGCCAGATTATGTAGCGGTCTAGTGTATATTATTGTGTATTTTGATATTCATATGTTAACAGGTTTATTTGGTTAAGAGTATGATTTATTTGGTGATGGATTATGTGATCATGGATATGTTAGCAGGTGTTATTTGATGATGTCATGATTGTATGTGCACAGGAGTGTATCTGTGCGTGACGGGCCCCGCCCGACCTGTCGCGTGCGCCGCGCGTGCCGTGTGGGCGCGTGGGCGTGCACGTGCCCGTGCCGGGCGGGGGCGTTACACTCTCTCTCTCTCTCTTTAGCTCTCTTCCTCTCTTATGGTTTTCTCTCGAGGCCACCGATGGACTGAGTTGCTAGCGAGAGGCTAGCCGTTGAGCGGCCACCGGCGGCCGTTCCCCTCCCCTGTGGCCTAGCCCCCTCCCCCTTTTTTTCCCCTCTCCTTCCTTCCTCTTTATCTTCTCCTGCTCCTCCTCCTCCTTTTCTTCTTCTGCTCTCCTCGGTCTACCTTCTGGCTGCAGAGTTGCTAGGCTTGGCCCAACACCCTAAAGCAGGCCCAGCACTATATATCAATAGATCTTTTTTTCAAAATTATTAAAATTATGTTATTAGTTATTTAATTATTATAGTTAATGTAAAGTACTAATTTCTATGAATTAATTTAATTATTCTATGATTAGTAAATAAATCTAATTATACCATGATTCGCAAAATACATGCAATAATTACTATATTAATCCTAGATATGTATAATAATTATTAGAGTTATGTACATATTTATGCAGGTACTTTCATTAATATATATTTATTTGTATTTTCTAAATTATCAAAGAGAATAATAGGCAGATGATTATGTCTTAAATAAATTATTCTATAATATAATTATGGTTAATAAATAAGAAAACAAATATAGGAATTAATAGTATATGATTAGAATAAGAAATTATATTCTAGTCGGGTTAGTCGATTAATTTTAATTAGTGAAAAGACTAACATTATATGTTATAAATAATTTTATATTTTGGCCCCCTATTCAAGACCCCATAGACCTTTCTAACAAGGACTGATCGTTGCTGTAGCAAACGTGAAAGAGTGGTTGCTTAGTAATTACGGTTGTTATGAGTAGTCTTACCTCCTAGAGAGCTTTCCCATATGTTATAAATAATTTCATATTTCGGCCCCCCTTTTTCAAGACCCCATAGACCTTTCTAACGAGGATTGATCATTGTTGTAACAAACGTGAAAAAGTGGTTGCTTACTAATTACAGTTGCTATAAGTAGTCTTACCTCCTAGAGAGCTTTCCCATATTAGGATATATTATATATATATATATATGCATTCTGCTTTGGCTTCTAACATGATTATATGATCTTATATAGAGATAATTTCAGTTGAACATATTTTATCATTTATTTAATTAGACTGATCTTGGATATATATATATATATGCTATTAACATATAGAGATTATTGGAGATGACTATACTATTATTACTTTATGTTAAGATGATATCTAGTATGAATATGCGTGTGATAGATTAGTATTGGTAAGCATGTGTTAGATACATGATTGGAAACTGCATTGCATCATTTTTCTCTTGGCCTCTTTATCCACATAAACTTTTAATACGTATGACTTCTTGTAATACTAGATATATACATATGATCTATTATATATAAGAAAATTATAAAATATATATATATATATATATATATATATATATATATGATATAATGGCTGGAAAGGTATCTCGTTCGGAGTAGTGCTGGAGATACTCTTAGTGTATGGCAAAATATGATGATTGCTGATGGTTGTACTCTTAGCATATGATATAACCTTAGTATATGACAGAGTATGATTATTAATAATCTTAACGTATGACAGGATATGATTATCTTTAAAAATACATTTAGCGTATGACAAGATATGCTTTAAGCTTGTAGCATGATGGTAGGATAGGTATCGAGTTTAGGAACTAGTATCATGGTCCAGCATGGTAAATGATATTCAAAGTTGAGACGGATGATTGATAGTTAGAGATATATTGATTATATCTGACTTTGACATATATGATATCGAGTGGTTGACATACATCATGCATCATTACTAATGTGACTATTATCACTGGACCATGATTGTTATACATCATATGTTGTTATATTAGGTGATGTTCTATTATCATAATATAAAAATAAAAGGGTTGTTCCTTTTCACATAAAACTATTCTAAGTATGACATTATAAAATAAAATAAAATAAAAGGCTAGATATATATAAATAAATAAATACATACATACATACGTACATACATACATATATATATATAGATAGAAAAATCTAATTATAACTAAGTTGTGGTTCTCACTCTATCTTAATTAATTAGGGACTATGCAGTCTTTACTTTAAGAAATAAATAAATAAATAAATAAGCCTAGTATCTTATTTGGTACACAATAATATATAATAAATTATTAGAATTGCTTAAAATGTATATCATATCAATATTAGTATACATCTATAAATCTAATGACTATAATATACAAATCTATCTATTAATCTAATAGAAACATAAATAAATAAATATAAGTATTACCTATATTTATATGTAATAGCTTGTAACATAATTAATCATTAATTAGTTATAATTAATAATAATCATACTGATGAATATATATATATATATATATATATATATTATTAAAATAATTAATGTCTAAATAATCTATTTGCATTAATTAAGAAAGAAATGCTTAAATAAATAAATAAACAAAAAATAAAATAAAATAAAAGAGCGCTGCCACTAATGTTGGGCTTGGCCCAGCACTGCCTGCTAGAATGCTGGGCCAAGCCCAACACTATTGCAAAATGAAGAGGAGAAGAAGTCAAGGAAGAAGAAAAAAATGAAGGAGAAGAAAGAAGAAGATAAGAGAAAAGAAAAAGGGAAAGGGTGCAGACCCAGGCCAGCGGGGAGGGCACAGGCCACTGGTGGCCAAAAGAAAAAAAGGGAAGGGAAGGGTGCGAACCTAGGCCGACGGGGAGGGCACCAACAGCTGGTGGCCAATTAGCAGTCGGCCTTTCACCGACAGCTCGACTCTGGCGAGCCTGCGCCCAAGAGTGCGTGAGAGAGAGAGAGAGAGGAAGAAGAGCTGACTAGCGCTTGGTGGAGGTGGCGACGATGGGTTCTAAGGACAACGGTGGCACTTCGATGAGAGAGAGAATGAGAGAGAGGGAGACCGAAAGAAAGAATGGGATTTATAGGGAGAGAGAAGGCGGTAGGGGAGGGGTTGGCGCCTTGGTAGTGGCTACCATAGTGGCAAGGCCTGCTGGTCCAGCTAGGTTGGCTGAGCCGATGGCTGGGGGCGCATGACACTCTCACCCTATGCCAGCGCTAAGCTTGGCATGAGGCCGGTCATAATGTGGCCGACCACGTCATACTAAGCAAATTTTTTTTAAAGATAGGTTGTTACAAAAATGGTCTAGTTCTACAAGGCATAGGTATATGGCGTCAAGTATACGATAGTGGAATTTCTTCACATGCATTATCATAAGACTGATATTCATTGAAGTCATCCGAATTAGGTGTTTCTGTGCTAGAAAGTGACGATAGTGAAAGGGTAGAGGGTGTTCCAATTGAATGGGTTCCTTCAATACTATAATTGCCATCTTGTTGATCCTAATTATCATCTATGTCAACAAATTACCTATAATGTCCATAACCAATCTGAAATAAGAATGACTAAATAAACAAATATTGTTAAAAGTTATTTTGTATAGCAAAATGAAAGCAAACCTATTTGTAGAAATATTGAGGCCGTACTAAAAATTTCTGCAATAAAAGAAAAAAAAGAAGTCAATAATAGATCATTCATTAAATTAGAATAATTTGATATTCAGTAATAGATATCTATGCCACCGAGGGCTTATATGTGCCAGCTTGGAGATATGCGTACCAGTGTAGGCATACATGTGCCAGCTCAAAGATATGCATACTAGTGCATACCGGTGCATGCTAATACAGGAATATAGAGGTTACATAAAATACACAAATATACCAATTGATCAATCCACAAGAAGACATTTCCATTGACACAAGTCCACAATATAAAAATATATGGAGTTAAGAATGAGAGTCAATGTTACATCAGTCATGTTATAAACCATTCACGTCAATATAAAATTATTTTTAAGTCAATCATGTCCTGAACTATGACTACCTATATGAACTTGATCATAGTAGTCATCAAATTCTTTATCTAAATCTTTGTGATTATAGGCTCTACATTGGAAAGTTTCTGTGGCGTATTTGGTGGTTCCCGTCCCATTTTGATGTATACCTATTTGTTGCATACACGAGCAGTACGGAGTCCCTTCCAAATCGACCTATAGCCCACATCATTAAAAGCATCGGCAGGAAAGCAAAGTTTGTTGTCATCCAAGTCTGAGAGTTCATAAACTAGTCGAAAGCACTTTTTCAGTTGCCCTTGTTTACTTACCTCACGTTCATGCTGGATCTTCTCCAATTTATATATGAATAGCTCACCTATTAGTTTAGGTGTACTTGGAAGGCCATGTCCCCAAGAAGAGGATGAGATAATTTTTTTCCTCTTATTATCCTTATTTGATCCGGTGCTTCTTCTCTTAATACTAGAGGAAATATGGAGACTATTATTACCCTCCAAATTTACAACTTTTAATGAATGTGTATCTGAAGACCTTATGCTTTTATTCAATGCAATAAGTTTATTAGATGCAAAAGCATAACGACCTGTGGCAGTATAATTGCCCACAAGGAAATCAATTTCTTCAAAGTGTATAAAGCCCTTCTCTCAACATTTGACATATTTGGATTTTATGTAATTATTGGGAGAAAAAAATGTAATAAGGTACAAGCTTATATTGTAATCACACACACACACACACACACAAATATATAAGGTCAATAATAAGATGAAATATATGGTACATTCTATACCTCTATCATCAATGATGAAACGGGGACATCGTTGATGTGATTCCAACTAGGGGGGTAAATGAGCCGAGCCTGAGCGAGCCGACTCTAGCTCACGCTCAGCTCAAAATTAATTTTGAGCCTTAATTTAGGCTTAGCTCAATCCGAGCCGAGCCAGATCGAACCCGAGCTCGAGCTTGGATTGAGCCTATTATCAAGCCTTATTCAAATCGAGCCAGATCGAGTTGGATTGAGCCTGAGCCGAGCCAAAAATTATTTAACCTGAATTAAACTTAAGTAGTTAAATTTTATAAAACTTTATTGAACTTTAAATTTTAAAAATTTAAACCTAGAACATTAAAGAGAATAAGCCCAAACGTCGTGTCTGTCTCCTCTCATTGTTCTCAAGGACGTTGTCCACCACTACGTCCGCCTCTTCGACAAGTACCTCCTCAGCTCTGAGCTCGACCACAGCGAGTTCGGTGTTACCTGCCTCTACACTGACAAGCTGACCTCCGAAAACCCTAGCATGCCAATCCATCCCAAGCGAAAGCTCTGAATAGTCGTTGATGTCGATGATGTTCGCCGCGAGGTCACCATCATGTTGTCACTCCCCGACCATCCCCAACCTCGTTTTTCTCAAGGCTGCATATGAGGACGTCGATGCAGCGCACCTCATCATGGACGAGGTGGCTCCCCAAAGGAGAAGGAGGAGGCTTACTAAGGACTCGAAGGTGGTGGGTCGACGACTTGACAATGAGGAGGACTCGAAGGCGGCGGGCCGACGGCTTGAGTCTTGACAAGGAGGACGAGGACGAGGAGGTGCAGTCAAAAGCGACAGGCAGACGGCTTAACGAGGAGGAGGAGGTGGAGAGATTGAGTAAGTGAAAGGGATTGGGATTTGAGAATTTGGGAATTAGGGTTTGTCATCATATATACTAAGCCCAGCTCAGGCTAGGCTCGATATTAATTTTGAGCTGGTTTCAGCAGCTCGGGCTTGGCTCATCTTTTATCGAGCCAAGCTGAACTCAAGCTTTAGCTGAGTCAAGCACGAGCCAAGCTTGAGCCACTCGTTTATTTTTATAGCCCTAATCCCAACCCCATCTACTTCTCTCCAAAAGGGCCTTGTAATTTCGGTAGGTTTCACAGAGGGTTTTTCATCTACTTTTTAAATGCTCGACATTTAATTCCCTGCCAGTCCTTTGGACATACCTATTTGTTATTTTCTTCCAACCATCTTTGGTATAACTCTTACTAGACCTTCTCCTTGCATCATGTTGTTGATGAAGTAGGTCCAATAAAATTGAATCTTGGTTAGTAGTTTGATATACTCAGTTAGGTATTTATTTTTATTAAAAAAAAATTCTTGTAGGTCGCGTTCGAACGCTCTTGTGAATGCCTGCATCAGATTCGTAAATACAGAGAATGCATATAGTGTGTTCGAACACGGTTGGGCGAGTTTGAATGCTTGTGTCGCGTTCACAAATACAAAGAAGGGGCTTTTTTGAGTGCGTTCGAACGCGATCGACGAAAATCCTCTAGAATTAGGGTTTCATATTATTTTAGGACTTGTTGGTTAACCTCTATAAATACGTGGATGGCAGCCAACTTTATTATGCTATTGGATTCTTGATTTCTTGCCTCCTATCTTCTCTCTAGACTCCTCCCTCCCTCCTCTTCACCATCCTTCCACCTCTGTTGGCAATATTTCTCCTCGCTTCTAATCTCCCTCGTCTATCGAGTCACTCCTCTTCTTTGGGATCTCGACCATTTTGTTCCCTTCGTCTACTTCCCTTAATCGCTTCCACGATCTACCCTCATCTCCATACCCATCCATAACCTTAACATCCACTTCACCCGTCATCACCACCATTACCCACGTTATTCCGTGTTTTCGTCCTTGCTACGGTTCGAATCTGTGAAGGGCGTAAATACGAAAGTTGTAGATTAGAAAGTTATGGATTCAACCCAATTAGTTTCATAATTTTATGACTATCGGAGAATATCTGATGAATATTTTCCTATAGTTGTACAGACTGATCCTTGTAATAAATTCAGATCTTGAATGAATACTTTGGTTCCAGAACATATCAATTTGGTATCAGAGCATATCATTGGTATGAGAGCCTATCAATTAGTATAAGAGCCTATCATAGTCCAATAATCAATCCTTTTGCCAGAGGAGCCTGACTTGTGTTTCCTCGACATATTCTTCCTATTTTCAATATAATTAAGAATATAAACTGTGTAACGAAATGAAATTGTTTACATAAGTTTTTGTAATAATAAAAGTCTGCAATGCATAGTATAAGCTTGCACTAACTACTGGTGTGGACTCATGTCTGCATACTTAATAAATCCACACTATATTGTATAAATCTGCACTGCATAAAATAAGTTTGCATTGCATATAGTGAGCTTGCACTAACTACCGAAGAAGGAAATGCGAGCATAATTATAAATCCGCACAGCATATTATAAATCCGCATTGATAGAAAAAAATTCGCAGCAAGGCATATCTTAAAAGAATAGAAATAAATCTAAGAAAAAAAAAGTTACTCTCATACATGAAAAATAGAACTATACTAAAAAAATCAGAAAATAATGGAAGCAGCGATTGCAAAAGGAAATTAAATTGTGCTGGTGGGAAGTCGTGGTAGCAGATCTACTGCTAGAACAAATGGATATTGGTGGATAGTGCAAAAGGCAGGACTGTTGACCTCCAGTGCTTCGCTCCTCGGTGCTTGCTCGTTGATTAGAAATAATCACCTTAGTTGCCTCTTGTTGGTTGATCGGAGAGATGGGAGAGGTGTGCTCTTGTAAGGAGAATGAGCGCATAGTGTGCTCACACTGCCTTGTCAGAAGAGAGAGCTTGGCGCTGGGCTCGGTGAAGGAAGCCATGGCTGCCTTTCAAGAGAAGAGAAAGAGGAGAGAGAGAGGGAATATTTACTATAAATGAATGACCGGTAATTAGTACTGTCAACTCACAAGGGTAAAATAATAATTTTAGGGTATTAATAAATATTTTTATGAAAGTTGTTTGTAATAAGATAAGAGAGAATGTTGAAATAGTATACTAGAATAAGGTAAGATATTATTTAGTTACTACACTAGAATAAGAAGGCTTATTCTAGAATAAGTCTTATTTCACAAGTGAACGGGGACTAAATTTTTAATTTGAATTTAAAACAACTTTAAAAGATGAAAGTAATATTCTAAGACAATTCTAAAAGATAAAACTTATATTCTAAAACAACTCTAAAAAGATAAAACTGTAAACATAATTTCACAAGTAGGACTTCTTAAAAATTAATAAATCTGACATAGAATTCTGAACATTAAATATGAATTAATTCGGATAATATAACACGTGTTTGAACGATGAAACTCGCCAATTTCCTGCATCGCGGGTTCTAAAAAAAATTATTGCGAAAGCTCTCCCGTCCCTGTCTGGTCCGTTCATTTTTGCCTCTGGAGTCTGGACCCATCCACAAAAAACCGAAATAGAGGGAAACCAAATTCTAAATACCCCAATGTAGACTATTTTCCCGCCTTCCACTACGACTAGGCTTTTCGATCTCCGGAAAACCCCTCACCTTCTCCTGCCTTCAACCTAGGGTTCCGGCGAAGTAGCAGAAATGTACATCAAGGAGATCTGCCTCGAGGGTTTCAAATCCTACGCGACCCGCACGGTGGTCGCTGGATTCGACCCCTTCTTCAACGCCATCACCGGCCTCAACGGCTCCGGGAAGTCCAACATCCTCGACTCCATATGCTTCGTCCTAGGGATCACAAACCTGCAGCAGGTCCGCGCCACGAATCTCCAGGAGCTCGTGTACAAGCAGGGCCAGGCCGGGATCACCAAGGCTACTGTTTCAATCGTGTTCGACAACTCCGACCGCAGCCGTAGCCCCCTCGGTTACGAGGAATGTCCGGAGATCACTGTCACTAGGCAGGTCCGTCTTAAAACTAAAATTTGGGAAGTTTTGAGTGATTTTTGATAGTTTGATGCTGATTTGGCTACTAGAGAGTGACGTTTTTTTAATACGCCAAATTCCTGTTGAATTGATTGAGGTTGATATCGATTTTTAAATTTACTGAACCTGTTCCTTTCATTTTTAAATTTTATTCGCTTTGCGATGGAAAAGAAAAACGATCTTTGTGAGATTGATTGTTTTGTAATGTTCGCAAACTGTGGAACTGGATGATTCTTGTTTAAAATTTTCCTGTGCAGTGAGGAAATATCTATATGCTAGAAACCAAAGTTTGATGCCATAGATTGAGTGTTTGATGGTCCAGATTTGAGCTTTTACATTCATCACACTAGTGAAAGACAGATGAAACTGATAAGAGTGTCATTAAAATAATCTTTTAAGTAGCAATCAAGTTCTACATCTTTTTCTTGTAGAAATGCATCTTCTTTGTTCAGGCACGATTTGGTGTTTTCCGAATTAATGGCCACTGAGTAATTGTCTTTCTTCTGTTTGTAGATTGTTGTTGGTGGGAGGAACAAGTACCTCATCAATGGGCACCTTGCCCAGCCTTCTCGTGTGCAGACCCTCTTCCATTCCATACAGCTTAATGTCAATAACCCACATTTTCTCATAATGCAAGGACGCATAACAAAAGTCTTGAACATGAAACCCCCAGAGATTTTGTCTATGCTAGAAGAGGCTGCTGGCACAAGAATGTATGAAATGAAAAAGGAATCTGCTCTAAAGACCCTTGAGAAGAAGCAGAGCAAAGTGGATGAGATCGACAAGCTCCTTGACCAAGAAATCCTTCCTGCTCTAGAGAAGCTCAGGAAGGAGAGGATGCAGTACATGCAATGGGCAAATGGCAATGCAGAATTAGATCGGATCAAAAGATTCTGTGTGGCTTTTGAGTTTGTTCAGGCCGAGAAGGTACGTGATAGTGCGCTCAATGAAGTGGGGCAAATCAGGGCTAAAATTGCTGAGCTGGATGATGGTACTGAAAAGCTCAGAAAAGTCATACAGGAAATGGAGACAAATATTTCCACCTTGACAGCTGAGAAAGAAGCAAAATTAGGTGGTGAGATGAAGGCTTTATCGGAGAAAGTTGATGGTCTTTCTCATTCTCTTGTCAAGGAATCTTCGGTGATGAAAAATCAGGAGGAATCTCTGAGGACAGAGGAAAAGGCAGTACAGAAGGTGATTACTTTTCTTCTTGGTTAAAATGTCCTGAAGATTGCTTGGTTTAGCTGTCAGGATATCATTATGGGTGGTGGTATTTCAATGTTCTTTTGTGCTGCAGTTCTCTTGTTATTTCTGATTGAATTTACCATAATGGATAAGTATCACACCCTTAACAACAGTTTTATGCTTTGGTAGATTGTCAAAAGTATTGAGGACATCAAAAGATCGATAGCCGAGAGGGATTCGGCTGTCAAAAAAGCTGAGGATGGTGCAGCTGATCTGAAAAAGAGAGTGGACGATCTATCTAAGAATTTGGATGAATGTGAGAGAGAATACGAGGTAAAGGTTATATATAAATGTGTTCTACAGATAAGGGTTTATAGAAATAATTGTGAATCCATTTTATGTAAGTATATACTTTACTATTTAGGTTAATCAAATAAAGCTTTACTATCTAGGGTGTTTTAGCTGGTAAAAGCAGCGGGAATGAAGATAAATGCCTTGAAGATCAACTGAGGGATGCCAAAGCTGCAGTAGGTGATGCTGAATCAGAACTGAAGCATTTGAAGACAAAAATAAACCATTCTGAGAATGAGCTGAAAGAGAAGAAGGCACAGCTGATGTCGAAGCGTGATGAAGCTACTGCTGTGGAGAATGAGCTGAATGTAAGGAAGAATGAGTTGGAAGCAATTAAAGCTTCCATGGAATCAAGTAATTATGAAGAGGGCCGGATGGAAGCTTTACAGAAGGTCTGACGACATATGTGCTCTGTGTTCAGCCATATAAAAAGTTCATTTCACATTCATCTGACTAGCTTAAATATGAAACTGGATTTGAGTTCTCCACTTGATTGGTTGTTTGCTTTTCAGGATCGGTCAGTTGAATTAGAGTTGGTTCAGAAACTGAAGGATGAAGTCCGCATTCTTTCGGGACAACTGGCAAATGTCCATTTTACCTATCGTGATCCTGTTAAGAATTTTGACAGATCAAAGGTCAAAGGGGTCATTGCACGTCTTGTTAAAGTAAAGGATAATTCCACGGCGACAGCCTTAGAGGTTTAGTTTCAGCAATTTCATCTATCGGTATTTGAGTTCTATTTGTTATTTTTTACTGTTGCACCTCAAGAATGTAACTCCAGATATCATAATCTGTTCTGCAGGTTGCAGCTGGAGGGAAGTTATTTAATGTTGTTGTTGACACAGAAAGTACAGGAAAGCAGCTACTACAAAATGGGGATCTCCGCAGAAGAGTAACAATTATTCCACTGAATAAGATCCAAACGTCCACAGTACCTGCAAGGGTTCAGCAATCAGCTGCTCGACTGGTTGACTTTTTTAATATATATTCATTTGTATGCAGTCTCTTTGTTGGATATCTCCAACTCTATCTACTCTCTGTACTTCTTGCATAGGTTGGTGAAGGTAATGCACAATTGGCGCTACTGTTGGTTGGGTATGATGATGAAGTAAAGGTTGGCCATCCTTGCTGTAATACTTTTTACTTAAGATAAATCTGGGGCTTAGCAAACTCATTCATCAGAAACTTGCTAGAAAATTTCATTATGTTATGCAGAATTTCATCCTATCAGGATGGAAAAATTGTCTCAAAAACAGATATCCTCTTTGTAGAAATCACCAGAAAGTCTATTACAAATATTACCATGTCTTCTAACCTTGATATCTATAAAACTCATTCTGTCCCTCTTGCCTTACTTTGCCAGATATATATTTCCGACATTACTAGAACTCATGGGCTCGTCCCTGAGATATTGTTTTCTAAGTTTATTTGCACTATTGATTCTTTTGTCAAAAATGTGTCTTGTCATGCTTGTCACAAACAAGAATAAGGCCATGCAGAACCCACCCTTCGACAACTATGTCTTCCCTTTCTGGTGATGCTATAATTCATACCTTAGCTTTTATTTAGTTTCCTGTTCATCACTTATCATATAAAGTTAAGATATAAAATATAGGTTACTATCACATTCCAATGGAGGTGTTAATTGAATCAATATGTACTAGAAGAAATATAGGATGGCATGTGAATATGTCTGCTTCATGTAATTATCATCTGAAAAATCTGTTAATTGCAGAACGCGATGGCTTATGTTTTTGGTTCAACATTTGTTTGCCGAAATATTGATGCAGCAAAGGAGGTATATCTATTTTTTTTTTTTTTGGTTCTTTTTCATAAGGTGGTAAATCATTGCTGCTATGTGGCATAGCATTTGACTTTCTCACTGTTCTCTTGTTAAATGAATAATGAACAACTTCCTTGTAATATTTAGTGTCTGAAATATCTACTGTGAATGTTGTGTTTGTGTTAATACTTAATATGCTAGCTTATCTCATATATTCCAGATTTTCATTTGTGAAATAGTAGTATAAGTTACTAAAATTACTTCATTTGCAGGTAAATAAATACTTTTCTTTTAGTAATAGCCTTTGATTTAAAGCCAACAAATCATTTCGGCTGCAACATTCATGAATATTACATTTTATTGGTTGGTAGAAGTAGCTTTCTATCGAGTACTCTTTCCAAATCAATTTTGTTCAGTAAATACTGGTTGATACAATAAGAAGTAGCTGTCTATCATGACCTTTTCCTTCATCTGCTAAGACTTTTAGAAATGTTATCCTTCTTCTATGGTAACTATCTTGATTATCTAGAATCAATGGTGAGCTTTTGACTTCTAGGTTTTTGTGAGGCTGAGTATTTCAAATATTAGCAGAATTAAATTGTTCACTCTTAATTATTCTGATCTTGATAAGTTTTTGCTTACACAAGCTTCATTACTTGGTCAATATATTTTTCTAGAGAAAGATGTCTTGGGAAATATAATTCACTCCATATAAAATGCCCTCTTGTCCACCTGTCTATGCAGGTCGCATTTAATAGACAAATCAGCACCCCAAGTGTGACTCTTGAAGGTGACATTTTTCAGCCTAGTGGTCTTTTGACTGGTGGCAGTCGCAAGTAAGGCTGTGCACATGCTCTCCTTTTAATATTGGTTATACTATGGCATTTTTTGAATACTTATCATTTGCCAAATAGGATGTGGTTTTCTTCCTGAATCACAATTTATACCTTAGGTGACATTGTGTATCTCCAATTTACTTCTTTTGTCTCACATTTTCATGTTTTAGTTGGGCTAGGTTTTATTATTTGTACGGTGTGGAAGAATTTTGTAGCCTTATACAAAATTTGTTCACGTCATTCTTTTCATTGACTGTTTATATCACTTTATATTGCAGAGGTGGTGGCGAATTATTAAAGCAACTTCATGCTCTTGCTGCAGCTGAATCAGAACTCTCGATTCACGAGAAGAGGTTATCTGAAATTGAAGAAAAGGTTCCCTTTTGCCTCAATTGAATGTTTGGTTGCTAATCCTTTCACTGCTTGGATAATTAGGTTTCCTTTTTTTTTCCCCAAAAGGACAAGCTTGTTCTGATGTGAAATAGATATAACTTTTCCTAACATGTTTCCTTTGCATCAGTAAGTATAGATCTAAATTTTTTTTTTCTTTATTTAGATATCCGGACTTATACCTTCATAATGCATCTCAAATTAGTCTTATTATTCGTTATTTGCTTGCTAAGATTTTTTAATTAGGAATTATTATACAGGCTACTTGGTCATGTTTTGCCTTTCACTTTCCAGATTGCAGTGCTTTTACCTCTTCAGAAGAAGTACAGGGATCTGAAATCTCAGTTTGAGATCAAATCATATGATCTTTCGTTGTTCCAGAGCAGAGCTGAACAAAATGAACACCACAAGGTATTATGCTTCGTCTTGTTGATGCTTTACTTAGTGTTGTCAACTGTCAACTATAAGTGCTTTTTCTTTCTTACCAAAAGTCTAAACTAACGATCTGAAAGATGATGGTTTGGTGATATTTCATCTTATGCAGAATAGATATTTTATTCTCTGACTTTTATCCCATGTAGCTAGGTGAGCTAGTGAGGAAGCTAGAACAAGAGCTTGAAGAAACAAAACGAGGAACAAAAGAAAAGCAAGTTCATTATGAGAAGTGTATTTCCACTGTTTCAGTCTTGGAAAAATCTATCAAGGATAATGGCAATCAACGTGAAAATAGGCTCAAAGATTTAGATAGAAGGATTAAGTCGTTAAAATCTGAGATGCAGTCAGCATCAAAGCTACTGAAGGTAGTTCTTTTGTTTTGAATTCTTGAAGGCTGAACATTCCATGCTTATAGTTTGCTGCATTTGTTGCATAAATATGTTATGCATCTTACTTTTTCAAGTGAGTTTTTCCTAAATAATAATGTGTTGAGGTAGAATATGTTACCTGTTGCTATTCTGGATGCTTCGTTTCTAATCTTTCTTCAGTTGATTTATGATTTGATACAAAATTTAGGTTAGGTATTTTTACCACTACCTTTGTTTCAATTTTGTGGTGATTTCTCTATGTAAACATACTTGAGTTCAGTAACTGAAGCATTTCCTGAGAGTTGTTATGTCCATTTTGATTGTGTCCCTAGGCACATAGGCATGGAAAAATTAACTGAACCATTCATTAATTTTAATTCAAGGTTGTCAGAAGGAGGTGCATTGGTGCTTGGAGCTCTAGCAGACCTATCTTCTAGAAGATTGGGTTACTGGACTAAGGCCTGGTGATTGACTGCTTTCTGTTTGAATTTTGAAATTTTAGAGTTTGCTCGTTCACACCCATTTTCTTAATCATTAAGACTGTAATAAGAAAGGCTTAGTATTAGGGATGAGGCAGATGAAGAAATTAAAGAATGAATTAATGAAGATAGGACAACATACATGGATGGAAAGGTGAAAGAGTGGTTAATTTTACAAAATGAAGTGTTCATGTTTGATGATAAATTATTACATTGTTGTACCAGTTTTTTTTTCTGTTGGACTGATTGCTACTATAGTTCTATTGTATTATAACTTTATAACTTAGGTACTTATCACTTGGATACTTATTTGAATAGAAATGAGGCAGCACTACTATCTTGTTAACTTTTTGAGCTTTTCTTTAACTAGTTTTGAACTTTTCAGTTAGGGGGCCACTCTGCCTGACGACTGCCTGGCTGTCTTGACAACCTTGTTTATCTCTGATGAAGCTCTTATATTCTTTACACGCAAATGTTTCTTCCATTGCTCTTCTCCTCTTTGCATATCTATAGCTATGCTTTCAACTAGTATGGTGAAGTGATACTTTAACTACATTTATTATTTATATCTGGCATCACATGCTAGATAGTTTCTTCTTACACTTTCAGAAGTGACTTGAAAATTGAGCTCATGCATATACACTTTTGCGCTTCTTTTTAATAGGGTTTCTATTTTTGGTAACAAATAATTCTAGAAGCAGGAATATGAAGAATCAAAGTTAATTCAGCCCCGACTGGAGGGGCCTCTAATGGCTACCCCGGAAATCATTTAAATATTGATGTTGCAACAGATACAAGCTACTGACACTTTTTGTCCTAACATTTTGAATCGTATATTTGGTTTTTCTATTTTTTTATCACCTAATTGTATAGATGATCGGAATACATATGAATGCTGAACCTCATATATTATTGAATCATGTTGAGTATAGCCTAAGGTTTCAAAAATAGGTATCGGGATCAGGATCGGCCGTTTGGAAAAACGATGCATATCGGTCGTATTAGCCATTTGTATTAGATTGAACTATTTTAATTAAATAAAACTCTAAATATTATTTAAAAATATTGAAAAATTTCTAAAAATTTAGAAAAAAATTACAAAAAAATAAGAAAATAATAATTACTCATATATAAAGCCTAAAAATTTATTTTCCTCCTGTTGCAGCTGCCCAGGCCTACTATAGAAATTAGCCAATTGGCTGGTTTCGGCCCGAATTGGGATCGGCTGAAATTGAGATCTATGGTATAGCCATTGTTATTTGTGATGAAGGAAGCATTGAAGGCAGTTAAATAGGGGCTATGTTAGTTAATAATGGACTTTTATAACCTAAGGTTCTAAGTATTAGGATCAGTATTGGTATCGGCTGTTGGTGATACATATTAGCCATTTCTGCTACTGAATCAGCTATTTCAGACTAAATTTCTAATTATTTAATTCTAAAAAGATATAAAATGCAGGAAAATCTAAAAAGTTCAAAAAAGGATGGTAGAAAAAAATAAGAACATTTAGATTAGTCACTTAAGATAATAACAACATAATATGGAGAGTGAAATACTTAGAATGACATCGAGCTCGAGTTGATCCATTAAAAGCCCTTTCTCATTGTCACCTCTCCCATAGAGGTGGTTGAAAGTTGATTTCCCAATTGGCTGAGTTGGACCAAAGTTCTGATGCAACTTAAAATCTGATTCACTTTGACTTGCATTAGAGAAAAAAGCAGAATTTTGTGTTTGCTATATTGACTCCAGCCATATTGGCCAATACAGTCAATATTGGGCCAAAATTAAGGGAAAAAGCTGGTTTTATCCCCTGTTTTGGATTGACACTGATATCTTTCTGTATTAGGTGATACTTCAAACCATGTTTGAACAAATAGAGATGGTGGAGACTAGGGATTTAGTACTAGCATCTTAATTCATAAGTTGATTATATAGGCTATATCTCATCTCATTGCTGGTGTAAAACGCACATATTATACATATAGATGTGACTACATATACATTATGCATTCACACTTACATTGATATATGATCTGATATTAACATATGGTTTGCCAACTTCTGAAATTGTTTGTTCTGATGTTATTCAACTAATCGGTCCATCGAGTGAAAAATGGATAGTGTAATGAAATCTAGTGTTCTAGAAGCCTGGAATATACTTTCTCTCAAGTGGAGATTATGATGGACCTCCATTATTAATCAAGTTAGCAGAATTATTAATTAACCAGTCAATATACCTTGTAAACTAGCCTATACAAGTTGTGACTTATGAGGGTTCTAAAGATGGTCTACAGATATGCAGATGGTCATCACACACTGTCGAATTACCACATATGCATTTCCTGTTGTGCAGATAGTAAACATGTGCGGGCATTTATGCGGTCCGGACAACCGCAAATGTCGCCTATGTAGTTAGCCAGTCCAACCGAAAATATGTGTCCAGGTAGCTTTATGGAGGTCCAGCCATTTAAATTTTTGGTAGACTAATTAAATGCAAAATCATGTACGCCCCCTTGTATGCAGCTGCATACCAAGTACATGCTATTTGATAGATAGTCTTTTTGGAATATGATGGATGCCGTTTAGAATCTTGGTGCTATACTTTACAATATGATGCAGAAATTTATCTGGCTTGTTATTGTGCAGGACATCTATTACTTATGTCTAGAATTTGATGTCCCTTAGTTTTGTCTTAATGTAATTTATTGATTAATATTTAGAAGATTGGTATTTATGTGGTGGTAGGGTCATGAAAGTGAAAGGGAGAAGCTAATTATGGAGAAAGATGCAGTTGTTAATGAACTTGCTATGCTGAAGGAGCAATTATCAGAAGCTCAAATTATTGCTCTTTCTGAAGTACTGGATAAGCAAACGAGCAAGGTAGTTCAGGGAACTAATATGGATGGTACCATTATTTGTGCAGAATTTTGTTCTTTTTTTTTTCTTCTTGTGCTTACATTCTCTAGGTTAAATGCCCTGTAATTCTGCTATACTTTACAATATGATGCAGAAATTTATCTGGCTTGTTATTGTGCAGGACATCTATTACTTATGTCTAGAATTTGATGTCCCTTAGTTTTGTCTTAATGTAATTTATTGATTAATATTTAGAAGATTGGTATTTATGTGGTGGTAGGGTCATGAAAGTGCAGTTGTTAATGAACTTGCTATGCTGAAGGAGCAATTAGCTGCTTCAGAAGCTCAAATTATTGCTCTTTCTGAAGTACTGGATAAGCAAACGAGCAAGGTAGTTCAGGGAACTAATATGGATGGTACCATTATTTGTGCAGAATTTTGTTCTTTTTTTTTTCTTCTTGTGCTTACATTCTCTAGGTTAAATGCCCTGTAATTCTGCTATCCACTGCAGGTTAGTTTCATAAAGCAAGAATATGATCAAGCTGAATCTGAGCTAAACTTAAGTCGTTCACAATTGAAAGAATGTGATTCACAATTAAGTAGCATGGCAAAAGAGCAGCAAAGTCTTCAGCATAAACTCAGTGATGCAAATGTTGAGAAGAAGAAAATGGAAAATGAGGTGAATCTTCTTTGCCATATGCTGTATCGTTATTCCCTTTGCTAATGCGTGGTCATGCAATGTTGATGCTCCATTAACACTTAGGTAAAAAGGATGGAGATTGAGCAAAAAGATTGTGCATCGAAGGTTGATAAACTACTTGAGAAATATAGTTGGATTGCAGCAGAAAAACAATTCTTTGGGAGAAGTGGAACTGATTATGATTTTACATCTCGTGAACCTTATAAAGCAAGGCAGGAGCTTGAAAAGCTGCAGTCTGAACAGTCAAGGTGATTTACTTTTATTTGACTTGTGCATTATGAGAAACTGTAAGATTAGTTTGAATCTTTCTCCTGCATCGATTTTACTCAAGCACACTTATTTATTGGCTTTGATTGTAGCCTTGAGAAGAGAGTGAACAAAAAAGTAATGACAATGTTTGAAAAAGCAGAAGATGAATACAATGATCTAATATCCAGGAAAAACATCATTGAGGTGAGCCATTCTCTCTGAACCTGTTAAAGATCTGTTCATGTATTACTGGAGAGAAGCAGTCAGCATCCTTTACAGAGAATAACCTTTTTGCAGAATGATAAGTCAAAAATTAAGAAGGTGATTGAAGAGCTAGATGAAAAGAAAAAGGAAACTTTAAAAGTAACATGGGTCAAAGTGAACAAGTACGTGCAAAATATGTATCTTATAAGCTTATAGTTTCTGTAAGATGGATTTGTCATGCTATTGTTTTTCTACATTTATCTGTTTTATATCTGTTTTCTGTTTTTTCTGGTTCATAATTACATTCTTGTCGGCTTGTTAAAAAATTAGCATTCTTTGCAGGGATTTTGGATCAATCTTTAGTACTCTTTTACCTGGCACAATGGCTAAGCTTGAACCTCCTGAGGGATGCAGTTTTTTGGATGGTCTTGAGGTTCGTGTGGCATTTGGTAGTGTTTGGAAGCAGTCTCTATCTGAGCTAAGTGGAGGGCAACGATCTCTTCTTGCTCTTTCTCTCATTCTGGCATTACTACTCTTTAAACCTGCACCTCTTTATATACTAGATGAGGTAACAAAACTATCAATTACTACTCTTTAAACCTGCACCCCTTTATATACTGAATGAGTTAACAAGACTATCAATTGATAAGTGCATGCAACTAGCTGCAGCTTCTTTACAATGCTCTAACCTTTTTACAGCTATTTAAAGCCAAAGCTTACAAAATAGGAGTTTTGTTCTGTAATAAACTAACATTGGTGCCGTCCTGGAAAACTGGTTAATCTGGTTACTCAGGACTTCTGCAGTACATTGACTCTAGGGTTTTAAAATAACTGACTTGAATAATTTCAACAAGGAACTGAGAAACAAATAAGACAGTTTGTTCTTTTAAGCAGTGAATCATGTTTTCACCCCTTGTAGTAGGTGTAACAAAATGTACATGACTACGTGTTTCCTATTCATTACTTGCGTGGGAGAACTTGCATTTCCAACCAATAAACAAATATACTTCTATATGAGGAATTGAAACACTTAATGCTACAAGATGATAGGGCTTTATTTGGAGAACATGACTAGCAAGAAAACTAAATTAGGATCACTAGACAAGATTAAGGAAGCTAATTAATCCTCAT
The DNA here is from genome assembly GCF_048772165.1 of Typha angustifolia. Lineage (NCBI taxonomy): Eukaryota > Viridiplantae > Streptophyta > Magnoliopsida > Poales > Typhaceae > Typha > Typha angustifolia. Next base: position 6,400,581 of record NC_133248.1, read on the forward strand.
ACACTCATTGGAGCATTGGATTTTCTAGGAAGAGAGAACATCTCATGTCTAATACAAAAGAGGAAGGTTGAAATGTGAATCTAAACTTAAAGAAGATGGACTAGAAAGCCAGCCAATATATAGGTGAAACAAGACTTCTGAAGGGAAAAGCTAGGAATCCACCACAAAGGCAGCAAACATCTTTTTATTAATCAGATTGTGGGATCGAAACATTGAGGAAAGTGGATCAAATTTGTAGGAGTTAGGCTTATATCTGTTTTGCCTGTTGTTCGATTAGTGTATGATAAGCATCAGTCCTTGAAGAGCACCAACACTTTGAAATGCAATGTGAGTTCGTCACTCTCAGATCTAAACAGCACGAATATTTTTGTGGTAAGGATGGATTAAAGAGGGAGAAAAGGGGGAGGTAGTGGGAAGTAGTGGGCTATTAGGAAAGGGAGTGGAGGGGAGTAAAATGGTTGAAGAGGAGTGAAGAAGAAAAGGAGGAAGATGCACAATCAAGGAGGGGAAAAAGGGGGAAGGGAGTCCTATGTGGCAGGGGGAAAGATGAGAAATTTTGTTGTACAACTTGTTTAAGACCTGACTTCCTCTTTTATAGATGCTACAAAGGCCGACTTATAAGTCTTAATTAGAAAGACATAGAAGGCTAAGAAAAGAATAGTAGGTTCAATTGAAACAGATAGTCTTTGTTAGTAAAATAGTCAGAAAATCAATTTTAGAAGGAATTGGGAATAAATTTGAATCGTTATCTGTACCATTTATACTCTCTTTGTATAGCCGATTCCCTAGTTGGAGACAAATTAGGGGTAGAATACCTTATTCCTTTTCAAAGTGACATGGCATATGCTTCTAACCTAATGATTGATCAAACTAGGATTAAATGATGTGGAGCATGTATTGCTGTGTGGGTGGCATAGAGCTCGCGGGATAGTGGATAAGCATCAACATGGTTTAAACCGATCTTTATGGTTGGCTTGGAGTGGCAAAACCTTGTGCCAAATATTTTGTGTCGATTTGACATAATGTAGCAAGAGAAGAACATACAATCGATGTAGGTAGCATTGATTGGCATGTATTAACACGAGGCAGCATTGGGAATTTTAGAATTGAGACACTACCTTGTATTGTGTTGATTGTCTACTGTCATGTTATTTATCGAGCGATACACTTGATGCGAAAATCCTTGTTGTGGATGACTCCCACACCTAGGCTAATGAATTTGCAATCTATTTTTTTAGTATTGTTGACTCACTAACTGCTTTAAAAGCTTAAACTACTAGATATTGGTGGCTTTTATTTATTATATTTTAACACTCTCCCTCACTTTTGGGCTTGAGATATTTTGATAAGCCGAAATAGTGAACTTGAATTAAATTGGTAGAGGTTTTATATTTTAAATAATAGATAGGCATTGGGGGATTAGAACTTAAGACCTTATCTCTGATACTCTATTTGATAATTAATTGATTGAAAATTTTAAGTTATTAGGTAACAAACTAACAATACATATCATACTTTAGACACTCTCTCATTTGTTACCCCTGTACATTGCAGATAGGACCATATGAGGTTTGAAATTCAGACCTCCAGAAAACCAAACTTTGATACTATGTTAATTATCCAACTTGTTATGATTTGATTTTAGAATCATGATCCCAATATATTTGAGATACACGAAGCCTTAACAATAACCATTCAGACTCAATATAAAGAAACTCGAAATTATTTGATAACTCTAATTCATAATCTCCTAAAGTAATAAATATACCCAAGTTATACAACCAATGTCTTCCAAAGACAACATATAGTATTTCAAATTGAAACTAAAACCACTACCATAACTGATGGTAGAAAAACCAAAATCCTGAGTGGAGAAAGAGGCTCAGTGCACTACGCTTATTTGTTACGTTGGTCAACATTTGAAATATTAAAGGAGATTAATGTGCTAACAATTTTAGCTCAGTGAATGAATTTATCCAAAAGCTAGTAAACCAAAATTCATAAGATATGTTAAAAAAGTTAAAGCTCAACAATTATCACAATAACAACATGCTCTTGATGTGAATAGTAAAGCACAATAATAATAATACAATTAAGAAGCTAATAACATGTTCAAATTTATTATGTGAAACTTCTCAATCTCAATAATGCCAAATTTCTCATTTTGGGATTGTGCCTATGGATCCATATTAACTAAAAGTTGCATCGAGATGATGCTCAAATCTTTTTCCTAGTTGATTTGGTTAGAGTCATCAAGAGGTGTCCTTATGTGTATTTTTATTAACCATTGAGAGATTATGGTCACTTCAAGGAGATTTATGGTCTAGATTAGGATTATTTCCTAATCTCGCTAGTCACTTAATAGATGTTAGGCTGATTAGGAATATGTCTATCCGTTAGACTTTAAGGTAGACTCGAGTCACCACAGGGAGATGCATGAAGAACATTAAGCCTTGGGCTGTTTTCAAAATCCTACCTATTCATAACTAATGTTTTGCTAATTACTCATGATCAATATATTTGCCACTTGCACAAAAAAATGAATGCATGAAGATTAACAATTGATGAATTATAACATTGCATGAAGTTCTATATGACATGAAGTATAACATAGCATAAGGATAATTATTATACACGAATTATAATATTACTTGGAGATAATATAATAAAATCATATTACGAAGTACAAAAATGATAAATACATAAGTGAATCCACTCACCTAAGGTCCTAGTGAGAGCTCAAGTCACTAATCTAGATATAAGGAAAAATTGACACCTTTAGTCACAAATAAATATACTTAATTTAATAATAAATAGAATTTATGTAATTGAAACTAATTTTATCGGGCGAAAATGAAGCCCAAGCAGTTGGGGTGGGCTGCAGGCTTTCATCCCATACACTAGCCATTAGTTAGGCCCAAGGTCCAAACTGAAACCATGTTACGTTGAGCTCTATACATAGCCTACCTACATAATCATTGATTGGGCCCTCCTATGACCCAATTAGGGTTTGGGTGAGACCACTTACGGGTTAGGACTTTTGGACCCAACTCGTAGCTCTTCTTACCTCTCAATGGAGAGGAAAGAGATGGGAAAGATACACTAGTAGATGATTCTATTGTCAACACCCAAAATCAATGATGCCAGCACCAAACCTACGACTTTGGCGAGCCACACAAGGTGGAGGGAAGTCAGCCAAGGCAGTCGACGGTGGGAGGCACATGGCCTATAGCCGGTGGCTAGGGCAGTGGTTGAATTCTCCAACAAAACCACAAGCACACCAAAAATAAGACTCACTAGACTCAAAATGAAGATAAGACTTTCGAGGGGTTGAAAGTAGTCGAGGATGATGTCAGAAGTCATCCGTGTGATCAGAAGCACTCGACAGGAGCCCATCAGGCTTCTAGAACTGACAAGGGGCACCAATAGCACTAGGCCACCAATTGAAGCTTGTCTAGGCGGTATGGTGTCGACACAAAGTCGTCGGCTGGTGAATCACTCCGATGAAGCGATACGAGGCTATACTACTAAATACTCAATCAAATTGAAATTAATCATAGGGAGAGGAAGAGGACTCAAAGACTGTTTGATTGATGTTATTTGCTTGCTCCAACAATGCTCCAGCGATCGGATCTGATGACGACAACCTCGGTGTAGAAGGAGAGAGAGATTCATCTTGGAGAAGAGGAGAGTGGAGGGTTTTATAGGGGAGGATTAACTAGATTAGCACAATTTCTCCCTAATGAAATCCCTGGGGATATGGAAATTGTGCTTGTTTCGTCTCCAAGATAGAGAAGGAAAAGGAATACTGGCATACATGTTTTTTTGTTTTTTGTTTTTGAATATTACACAACTACTATAAACGCTTAAGTTGTTAGAGGTTAGTGATTCTTATCTTTTATATTCTAAAAATACTGGTACCCTCACTAATTCCCTAGCATGCAGAAAATCATTACTGCGTGATATATTTTCCGTTGATAAATGGTCGTCCTCAAGGTCGTTCCAATTTTTGTCAAATCTTACACATTGGATCTTCATCATTTAGTGGTGTAAACTCACTTGGATTCTTCTTATGATTCATTGATTTGATGGTTTGGTGTGTTATTCCTTGATCAATTAATATAATATTGGATGACCTACTTGACAACATCAATAAATGAATCTAAATATTAACTAACTAACTTTCATATTCATAGTCCTTGAATTAATCAACAGAAGTGTCTTTGCTGTGCTCTTCTTACGTGGCATCAATTGGAGGATTTTCAAAGGATTGATTAGCACTCCATCATACTAAATTTGACTACATGATTAGATATGGCTTTCTGGTGCATCTATAGTGCAGAACTTCTGAATGTCTTCACGCATGGTGTTCTCCAGTAACATTTTTTAAACCATAGTAATATTATGAGTCTATGACTATTGCGGTGCACATATGACTAGAATGGGCATTACTACTTGATAGTTGATATGATTTTGTGATATATGGAGTGGAGTTGAGTCCTAAAACAAACCCTGCGAAAACTCAAATTGTACCAATATACTTTCCAGTCTTTACAAAATTTGGCTGAACAGATTTCAAGAAAATCTTAGTGAAGTCTCTCAGGTTAATCAAGTCAAATTTCCTGTAAGTTCCAGCAGAATGTTTCTTTCTTTTATAGCATGATTTGCTGCAGTTTTCCAGGCTTGCTTGAGGCAAGAAATTATAACGTTTTGATCCTTAGATTGGCATAAATCTAATTTTATAGTTCTTTCCTGCATTATCATTTCCAAGGGCCGCCCATGATGGTAGAAACTGAGATAATAATATCCATGATCTCATGCTTTTGTGTTCCACAGGTTGATGCCGCTCTTGACCTGAGCCACACGCAAAACATTGGAAGAATGATCAAGCAACATTTTCCACATTCGCAGGTTTGGTTCTTCCGCAGGATGTTCCTTTTCTTGACAAGCTTATTTTAACACATTTTATCCTGTACTACCTTTGATTTTTTTTCAATTCAAAATGATGAAAATATTTGTAATTTACTATAATGTCCACTTTAATTTTATGGAAAATTACATGATATTCTTCTCTTGTTTGTTTGATTAATCCCTATACCATTATTCTTTTTAATTCTGTTTACATTTGATTACTTCTTGACTTCTTTGTACCATTTTTCCCTTCTTTATTTCAATATTGGCATTGATGACATTTTTCACATAAGGATATGCTAATGAAATATTAGCTGCTCTATTGTGCAGTTTATTGTTGTTTCTCTTAAAGAGGGAATGTTCAACAATGCTAATGTACTATTCCGGACTAAGTTTGTCGATGGAGTTTCTACTGTTACGAGAACTGTGGCTTCAAAACAGAAGTAACTTTCTGATGTTTCTTCATATTTTTCTCAAGGTATAGTGCTCACTCTTATCTGTTTTGTATTATTTCAATTAGTTAGTCCAACAAGGTTGAGGGTTTTCCTTTGTTAACAATTTTTATGTCTTGGAAGAACATAGTAGTTGTGTAATTTTTATACTGGAGACATGCAGAAATTGCACATTTTTGGAGTTTGAATGTTTTAACTGGGACAGATAAGGTTACAGAATTACTAGGTAGTGTTGTGAAATGTATTGTGTGAACCAATAAATAATCATCTTGGCACTTTGCCTTAATGCTGTTGCAATTTATTCTCAACTTATACTTTTAGTTGGCTGATTTTGTTTATATTTCTTCTCTTAAGCAAAAGATTATTATGACATATGAGAATACTTAAGTCTTAATACGCTAATAAATCTTGTTTTGAGTTTTCTATTTGAGTAGCATCATTGAGAAGACAACTAATTGGTTCTTTAAAGAATCTATTTTACTTCACATTTTATGACTTTTTGTTGTTTAGGAGGTCCTAATCCATATATTTTGCTTGTTGTTGCCATAATTCAAACTTGAGAGACTTATTAGATATTTTGGGGGCTTCTTAATTCTTTTTTTTTTAAATTTCTTTTCCTTCTCATTTCTACAATTATCTCTTTTTTCTGTTCTATTCTTATTATTCTTGGATTTTCTTGTTATTTAGATAACTTAACAGAACTTCTATGCTGTTATTTCAAAAACTCTATGGGAAACCTAGAGGTGCTTGTACTTTTCAAATTTGATCCAAGATATACTCTGAACTTGGAAAGAGGTTCTTATACTGATTTATCTATAGTTGTGATTTGGGGAGTGACATCTTTGATTTCATGCTGATTTATCTATAATTAGGATATTGATGTGGACATTAGTGACATATTATACAGGCACATATGTTAGTGCAATTCTTTCTTTAGAAAATTAGTCTTAAGTTATTTTTATTGTACATTTGCTATAGTGTTTGGGTTATATTTGCTTTTTTGTAATTGTTTAGGGTGTTATTTGCTTATCGTTATTTATATGGTCAATATATAGGTCAGCTTTTTACTTGATTGGATTTAATGAAAAAAAATAAAATTTTTATGAGATTTATCTCCAATGTGAGTTTTGAGTGTGAAACCTTAGTTGAAATGGATGTCTAAAATCCCATTATTTTTCTCTTTCTAACTGTCATTGTTCCTAGAATACAATTTCGTTGTTTCACATCATTTTAGTATTAGAGCAATGATTTTTTAAGATTCAAATATTTTCAAAACCACCTTTTCTATCTTTGTCATCCATTAATTTACTTATGCTACCCATCTTTCCCAACTTTTATCACCATTTCCATCGGGCATTGATGGGCCGCCTTCTAGGTTCTATACCGCTCTACACTTGTCTTTCATTCGACACTTGTATCATAAATGCTAGATCATCATGAACTCTATCGCATGTCAAGTACGATAAGTTTTGACTCGCATGAGAAGATCAATGTTGTGGAGAAATGAGAAGAACCGGCCATTATTATGAAATCGCAAAGCAAGACTTGACTAGACGTGGAGTGTCATGCATCATCTAATAGTCTATTATTACCTAAATCAACTTTTTCCTCTTTCATAGGTGAGTGAAAAAATGAAATTCAAAGAATTTTGAAATATCAAATTTTCAAAATTTGAGAATTCTAAAATTTCAAAATATCAAATTGCATGTATTTTGAATTTAAAACTTTTGAATTTTGTGAATTTCGAAATTTCAAATTCTAGTGGCTTATATTTTCCTTGATATTTCAATGAATTTTTTTTTCCGAACCCTCGCAACAAATCCTAGTTATCCAAAAACTATCCAAGTCTATCCCAAAGTTTGAATTTTAAATTTCCGCCCAAATATTAAAATTCTCTTACTTTTCTTTCTTACCATATCTACCAAAATTTCTAATTTTGACTTCTCTCCAAAATACCAAAATTCTTTCACATTTTTCAACCTATTAAACTCAGTCTCAAATTCACTTGAATCCAAACCAATTCAGCTCACAAACTCAATCCTATCCAAATCTATTAGCACCCAACCTAATCCGACCCATTGCCTTAACCCCAATCCTATTCCAATCTGTTAGTCTTAAGTTATCTTCAACCTCGATATATTTAAACCTACCCTAACTTTTAACCCAATCTCTTCCTTTACTAGACTCTCCATAGCCAGCAACTTCTCTACCAACATTGCCACTAGCAGTGCTCTCCATTGATGTCGTAGCCACCATTGTTGCCCTCCATCGACGTCGATACCGCTAGTGTCACTCTACTATTGCCAAACAACATTTTCTCTAAAGTCCACCACCTACCATCGCTTGCTTGTGGTTGTCAATTCCCATCCACCACTGTTGCACCTCTATCGACTTCATCTCTCATCCCCATAATCGGTGCTCTTTCTGAAATTGAGAACAAGTCTTGAAATCAGGAAGATTTGGGTGTGAAATTTTAGCTTGAGAGTGAAGGTGTGAAACCTATTCTCAAGTATGATGATACTTGGCTTGATTGAAGTGGTTTGGATCAGTAAGAGCTCGATAGACTAAAGCAGTATGAGGAAAGTCTCAGTCCATTGCTCAAAGTCATTAAGGACAAGTCTTATCATTAGAAAAACTTGGGTGTGAAGTCCTTACTTGTGGGTGGAGGTGTGAAACCTATCTTTGAATTTGATGATATTTGGCTTAATCAAAATGACTTGGAGTGTTAAGAATCTATAAGATTGAAGCAATATTAATGTTATAGTGGATATACTTGACATAGTTGAGTTTTCTTCCACTTGGAGAGAATGATATGGACATCAATGACATTACACATGCACATATATTAGTGTAGTTCCTTTTTAGAAAATTAGTCTTAAGTTAATTATTTTTATTATACATTTGCTATGGTGTTTTAGGGTTATATTTGTATTTCTACAATTGTTTAAGGTGTTATTTATTTATTGTTATTTACTTATTGGCCAACTTTTTACTCAATCATAGTTAATGAAAAAAATAATTTTTCTTTTAGATTTATTTCTAGTATGAGTTTTGGGTGTGAAGCCCTAGTTGAAAATGAAGATATGAAATCCTATTCCTCTTCTCTTTCAAACTATTATCGTTCCTAGAATCCTAATGATTCTATTGTTTCACATCATATATTTTTCATCTTATGCTATGATACGAATCGGATCAGATCGGATCACATCAAAGGGAGATTAGGTTCAATGGATTGAGTCTAATTATTTTATTTGGTTATTTGGTTTAGTTAGAGTCTTATTAGGTTAGGATTTTATTTAATTAGCTAAATCTAACTCTGTGCAGTTTTGAAAAAATATTCGTAGAATATTCTACGCATATCCAAATAATATCAAATCAGTTGGATAAGGTCGCCAATCTCTAGATCTACAACTTTGATATTCATGACTTCTCCAGATTTAGAATCTATCTGCAATAAAACGAAAGCTTAATCCGAGAAGATAAGGAAGACTGGTTTAGTAAGTTTGTTAGGGTTTTAACTTAGTTGTTGATTTGTTAGGATTTGTTAGAGTTGTTTAATTTAGTTGATAAGTCCCTAGGGTGAGCCTCTATATATATGTGGAGGAAATTCTAATTGGAGTACGATGATGATGATAATGCTATTTGATTATTGATTTCTTGCTTTTTATCTTTTCTCTAGACTCTCTCCCTCCTCCTTCATCATCCTTTTATCTCTACTGTTGGTAAGGTTTCTTCTAACTTTTAATCTCCTTCAACTATCGAGCCACCCCTCTTCTTTGGGATCTCGACTATTTCGTTCCCTTCGTCTATATCCCTTAATCACATCCACCATCCACCTTTATCTCCATATCCATCCATAACCCTAACATCCACTCCACCCGTCACCACCACTATCACCCACGTTATTTCGTGTTTTCGTTCTCGTTGCAGTTCGAATATGTGAAGGGCATAAATACGAAAGTTGTAGATTAGGGAGTTACGAATCAAATCTAATTGGTTTCGTAATTTTCTGACTACAGGAGAATATTTAATGAATATTTTTTCATGGTTGCGCGAATTGCTTCCTGTAATAAATTCAGATCTTAAGGAATTGTTCCGTAGCCGATCTTTTGGTACAAGAACCCATCATGTTATCATTCAATATTTTTATTTGTACTATTTGTTTATATTGCGTATTGGATTAATAAAAATTGCTATGTTACCTTTGTGGATTTGCAGTCCATGTATGAAATGAGCAAGATACCAAACATCCTGAGTTTTAGTACTTCCTAGGATTTTGGTAGTGGTGGATCAAGTTTGAATTGAGACCAACTTATGTCTAAAAATAGTCTTTCTTCATTTGAAAGAAATGATCGATAGAAATTTCTAATTAGATAAATGCACAAGCTTTTCAAAGTGCATGAGTATTGATGGAACAAGAAAGGTAATTCCCAACTTTAGTAATGTTAGTATTATAAGATAATAGCTATTAAGAACTTAAATTTCATAGAAAAGTAAACAAGAACCAAGTTGCGAAAAAATAGTTTAACATATTAATATTTAACCTTCTCTACTTTTAGTAAAATTAAAGATTGTTTCTATGATTGAACACCAACATCCATTCTATTAAAATACAAATGTAATATCCCTTTTATATGCCCTCCTAAAAGAATAGTGTGTTGAATACCAAGGGCATGTTTGGCAATTCTCTATTAAAAATCTAGAGTACTCAAATTCTAGAAAGTTTGGATGATTATTTAAGTGATTACCTTAATTAGGATTTCTAGAGTAAATCACTTGAATGGAGTGTTTGGAAACTATTTGACTATTTAGATATTTGGACGGGGATTTGGGAGGGTTGAGATTGTCTGACCATATTACTAGCACGCTACTGCTGGCCCAACCTCACCATTATCCACTACATTCAGAGTCATTATTAATACCATATCAACTGCTTAAACTTACCGTTGGCCACCACGCTCAAAGATTCGGCTAAAAATGAAACCAAACAATAATTAGCCTGTTGTTTTTCAGAGAATTCTTTTGTAAGAAAAGGAAGTTCAAGAGAAAAGAATGAATCTTCTTTTTTCGTTTTTATGTGCTGTTACATTTCTTTTCTTTTTATGTGTTATACTATATATGTTGTCATTATTAAAGCTGGACTTTTGGAGAGACCAACCAATCAAATATTACTTTGTGCTCTCTAGCATAGTTCTGAAATTTTTAAAAGTTATTTAATTTGATTAAAGATCATATTATCAGAATCTTTGTTGAAATCATTATAAAGTGAAATGTCTTTTAGGATGGAAATGTCCAGGTTGTGCTTTATTTGTTGATACTTTCGTGCAATGGCCTTGTGTACTTCAGCTTTCTTGGCACTTTGAATAATTAAACTTGTGTTTGTGGCTTTGCAGCATTTCCCTGCCAGACATCTTATTGCGCATAGTTACTTTCACCAGTATGGTTTACTGTCAGCTTGGTACGTTGTATCTGGCGATACATATGTATTTTTGAGATATATGTATATATAGATGTTGTATCATGTGTACAAACTTCTTGTTTGATGGTTGTATAATATAAATTTGTCTTTATGAAGCAACATTTTAGTTCCACGGATGTTTTGAATTTTTGTATAGTATAAATTTGAAATTTTGTTAGACTATTAGGTTTCCTTAGATGTTTTGGATTAGTGTTATATAAGAATAAGAATCTATAAATTCTGGAAAAAAAAAAGAATCAATTAATGCTCAAACACCTCATGGAATCAGGTGGACAGGTTAGTCTAAAAAGGAGATGGCCTAGTTAGGAATTTAGAGATGTAGCATTAAAGACTTTATATGATTCTCTTTTTACATGACCTATTTTTGCCACAAGTTGCTATTTTTCTACTACACTTAATGGGAGTCCAGATAGAATTATATATGGTAGACATGGTTAAACTAGTCTATCATGCTTTGACCATGGCTAGTTATTGCAAGAGTCTTGCACTTTTGGTTTATCTTCGAAATGATTGATCCTCTATCAATGGGATATATGATGATACGGCTTTTTGCAACTGATTCTCTAGTGTTACTACAGAGGGGAATTACAATGAGCCTTAGAAAGGTCTTGATTGTATATGCTGGTTTGATATCATGTTATTTTAGTTTCCTTCCTTTGGATCACTATTTGCTTCATTGAAATGGAAGACTATTCCTTGGTGAAGACTGATTGCCTGTAGCCAAGTAATGCTCTTATGTTTTATACAAACTACCATAAGAAAACTGTCAAAAATGGTGTGCTTATCCTATGGTTACTAGTTACCAATTGCTTGTTCTCTTGTGTAACGTCCCCGCCCGGAACGAACACGCCCACTCGTCCACTCGCCCACATGGCACGTGCGGCGCATGCGATAGGACGGGCGGGACCTGTCACGCACAGATACACTCATGTGCACATACAATCATGACATCATCAAATAACACCTGTTATCACATTCATACTCACATAATCCAATATCAAATATATCATACATTCAACCAAACAAATTTGCTAAAATATGAATATCTAAGTCCACAATGATACACATTATACCACTATCTACTTTGGTAGGATCCACATAGGCCACAACAAACCATCAAGATATAATTAAACAACTGTTATATGAGTACATTATGATTCGACCTGTATTATATAAATCATCGTCTAATATAAAAGAGTACAAATATCAAATACTGATATAACTCAATTTTTATATAAACTATCATCTGTACCGTCTCACATCTATAGCTCACCTCATCATCGCTCTAAAATATCTTTTCAAGATATCACAAGTCGCTATCACCGTACCATATATTTGAGGGGTTAGAAAAGAAATAAAGAGAGTCATGCGCTAAAGGCTCAGTGAATAGACCTTACCCCGAATCAGTGATGCCAAATAGAGAGTAAATCAAGTATTGGATAATATGAATCAGAAAGAGTATTATGTCATGAATGAGTAAATGAATGTGTCCTCAATACTACATAAATGAAATATAGATAACATGTCATAACTGATAAGAATACATAATCCTCGACAATGAATAAACAGATCACCACGTCATATGATCATCATAACTCTCTCTCAAATATGACACATGATGCATGCCGACCATGACAATGCTATGACATCAGATACAATCATATATGATGTATATTGACCACTCAATAATCAGGAATGTCAGATAATAATGAAATCATATACATTTCTCAACATCACGATCATCACCGACATCTCGGTATAATATTATCATACTAGACCATTGTGCACAGTCAACACCCGGTACCCGGTCTCAACATCATGCCCGAAGGCTCTGAGCATACTCTGCCATCCGCAAGGAGTATCTCAAATATAACCATATCCTGCTATCCGCTAAGGGTATCAACATCCATCCAGACCGAGCACCCCACATAGTTGATAGAAACCTCGTGAGGATAACTCGCCACATATGCCCTGGCGAACGGCATGTGTCCGATTGTCTGTGCGTACAGACTCAATTGACCTCGGACATGGGCCACGAGATATCGCATATCAACGACCATAATCATCACTCCAAGCACCCCTAAGCGTAGCGCCTACTCGGGTATCCCCACGCTTTCTATCAACTATCCTATCAATCACATTTCATGCTTTCCTTCTAAATGCCAGATCACATGTATATATCCAGTACGATAATAAGTCAATGCATAACAGGAATTTAGGTGGAATAGGAATCAAGAGAAAAATAATGCAATGTAGTCTCCAACTATATAGTCAACACATGCATACTCCTGCTAGTCTATCACATGCACACTCATGCTAGAGATCATCTCTATATAAAATCAGAACAATATAATCATCTCTAATCATCTCTATATATCACTAATGTATTCATATCCCAGATTAGCCTAATCAAATGCATGATAAAATATGCTCGATTGAAATCATCTTTAAATAAAGTCATATAATCATGCTGGAGGTCAAAACATGCATGTACATAATATATAATATAACTTAATTTGAGAAAGGGATCTAGAGGATAAGACTACTCACCGTCTGATCAGAAGATACAAACCACGCATCTCTCACGTCCGTCAGGTAACCGAGTGACATTCATCGCTAGCAAGGTCCACGGGGTCTCAAATAAGGGGGTTCGGGATCTGAAATATTTAAGTAGTATGATGTTAGCCGTTTATCTAATTAAAATTAATTCAGTTAAAATATAAAGGTTTATTAGGGTTAGAATCACTTTTCTTTATTTTTGATTACATAACTAGGTCTATAATATAGATACGATTCAAATATTATAATTCTTTATTATTATAAAATGTTAGTTATAACATAAGGAGAAGAGACCTGTTTCTTTTTATATGAGAGTATTTCTAAATATATAATTATAAAATAAAAGGCTAAATAAGTATAGAGAAGGTCTAATTTTAATTAATTTTATAATTCATACACTATCTTGATTAATTAGGGACAACGCAATCTTTACTCGATAAAATAATAAATAAATAACTAAATAAACTTAGTATTTTATTTGTTGTAGAATAATCATAAAATTAATAGAAATACTTAAAATATATATGATGAGGGTATTAGAATATAAATCTAAAAATTATAATTTACAAATCTATCTATTAATCTAATAGATATGTAAATAAATAAATAAATATAAGTATTACCTATATTTATACCTAATTAATCATTAATTATAAAAATTATCATTAATAAAATTATATTGAAGGATATATAATATTATTAAAATAGTTAATGTCTAAATAATCTACTTGCATTAATTAAGAAGAAAAATACCTAAATAAATAACATAAATAAACTAATTAATTAATAAATTAATTAAATCTGCCATTAGTGCTGGGCCGAGCCCAACACTGTGCAGAAAGAAAGAGGAGGAGTTGAGGAAGAAGGAGAAAAAGAAAGAAAGAAAGAAAGAAAGAAAGAAAGAAAGAAGAAGAAGAAGAAGAAGAAGAAGAAGAAGAAGAAGAAGAAGAGAAGAAAGAGGGGAGGTGAGGGAGGAGGTTGCGGACTCGGGCCGGCGGGGAGGGCACCGGCCGGCAAGAGAGAGAGAGAGAGAGAGAGAGAGATTTAAAGAGAGAGAGAAGGCGGTGGAGGAGTAGTGGCGGCGCCGGGGCCCACCGCGGCCAGCTGGCCGCAGGCGCGTGGCGCCCCACCAAGCTGCATGAGCAGCTGGCATGGGCACGAGGCCGGCCACAGTGTGGCCGGTCGCATCGTGCCCATAATTTTTTTTTTTTTTTTTTTGGGATTGGATTGTTACATCTTGGCTTTCTGATTTGGGTAGTATAAAGTTAGTCTTTTATCTAACGGGTGATTTGCAACAAAATCTTAGTTTTATGCCTTCCTATTATCAAATTACAATTTTAGACTTTTTTTTAATTAATTTAGTCTTCACAAATCTCATAAAAGAAATCACATATTATTTATATAATTTATACGTATTGCTTATGTAAAATATTTATTTTAATTTTCAATAATATGCATATTGAGATATAAAAAAAAGGTCATGTATTATTAATAATATGTGTCGTTTATGTAAAAAGATAAACTCTAATTTTAAAAAGCAAATATTATGTATAATCTATGTAAAATATATGCTCTAATTTTTAATAATATGCACATCAAAATTTAAAAAAAGTACCACGTATTTATGTAATTTATAGATATTATTTATATAAAATGTACGTTCTGATTTTTAATAATATGTGCATTGAGATTTTAGAAAAATATCACGTATTATTTATATTATATATATAATATTGTTTATGTAAAAATATGTTGTAATTTTTAACGATATACATATCGAGCTTTTAAAAGAAAATGTTACGCATTATCTATGTAATTTATACGTATCATTTATGAGATTAAATAGTTAGTTTAAGTTAGAAAAATGGTAAATTAGTTAAAATTGCCTGAATTTATAATTCGATAATAGAGAGGTTTATTTTTGCAAAGTAAAAAAATTAAGGAGATCTTTTGCTGCAATCCGCCCCTTTATCTAACTAGAGCCAATTTATATAAAAATTTGATATTTTATTAGGTTTCTAATTATTCTCTTTACTTTTATTAAGTAATGATTTACATTTCACATTTAATTCTCATTACGTTAGTATTGCTATTACTACAGATTATATTCCAATAAAAAATTACTCCCCGCCGCTATGTTTCACTAAAAGGGGCGTGAAGCTATCTGTTTTAATCCAACTCTTCTTAGAGCTGCCATAGTTAGTGTCTTGCTTGGCAAATAAAGTAGAATCAAAGCACTCATCAGCTATTCATCCTTCAAAAGATGTGCGTACCTAAAACCAGATGGTTATTACTTGCATGAAAATGGACGGCTACTATATCATGACACTTCTCAATTCTAGATCTGTACTATTTACTCCAGTTTACATACTCATCGTTGGACTAGTCGAGGTTGCTGAGATACTTTGTCGCCTAAATTGAACTCAAGAGACCATTTATGCTTTTTGAACTATTTTTAAGTACACTAATAAATCGAGAAATCTTGATATCAAAATGCAACTTCAGAACAAAGACGTGATGCCATTTGTAATTTAAAACCATTGCTTGCTATGAATCTAATCTTCCAAATTACCTGTCCTTTACATTCATGGCCTTCTGGAACTCCCAACCACTGCCAACCAAGTTACAGCTGCCCTGTTGAGAATATTATAGTTTCTTGCTATCAAAACAGCAGGTTAACATTTTCCTACCACTGGTGGATTCAAATATCTGGGACCAAAAATTAAATTACAACTACCATGAAACTCTATAGCAAGCATACTATCATCTGAAAGCCTTACAGGTCGATTTATCTCCAATTCTAACTCTGGCTGTTTGTCTTTGCGTCTGTATGTCCCACCTCTTGCCAGTCACCTATGCTGAATCCAAATCGTTGTCATAAAATACCAATAAAGATGTGACTTTGTAGCTCGTCCAACATGACTGACTTTATTTATGCCCTCTTGTTTTGTTGTAATGGAAAATCAGCTATTATTTGTGGCCAAATCATTTCCTTCTCTGTGGTTCTCGGCTAAGATTGTGTTTTCTCAAGATCTTGATATAGTCACGCATGAGACTGAACTTGTTGGCACCCAAATGGTAAAAATAATCCCAGGTGAAGATTCCAGTCTTATGCAAGTCATCAAAAACTATCCTGGCAAGAACCACCTGTCACAAGGAAGAATCATAGGAGGAATACAGAGGTTATGACAAGATATATAAACCTTACTTGACTCCATAATTTCCTACTGGTTCTGCTGACATTATACCAACATGTCGCCGTCCATAGATTACCTGTTTCAAGAATAGTTGAGAATAATCATAAACTATATAATCTTTTAGGAGAATAAAAACCATATTTGAGATTGATCTGCTCAGGCAACAACAGAAATAGTCGAGCTACCACATAACTGCAATAGCAGCACTGGTCAGCAAAAGATGTAACCTCAAGAGCGAGGGAACAAGTTAAAGAGTAGATATGACTTGTAGAAAACAAATTCTTTCAGCAACGCAAAGTATAGGAAAATATTTGATCAAATCAGAGAACAACATATTCACTAGCAATTACTCAGAATGAACTGTAGAAAATTTGATCCAACTATTACAATACATTTTTCTTTCCGAAAAGATGAAACTTTATTGAGGTAACTAACAGTGTAATTAAAGCCAATATTTTCAATATATAAAGAAAAATAATTTCTAGCTAACATAACCAAGAACATATGGACAAGATCACAAGACTATATTTATACAATTTTATTTAATGGCAAGTTCATGGATACAAAACATTTCTACAATCTAGGATCAATGTAACGATTAAGACACATGACTTGTGGAGGAGTGTACATGCGAAGAAAATCGAACAACGAATGCCAACCAAGTTAAAAAGTTCAAATTGAGCAGACGTAGGCTCAGTGCACATCTCGCATAGTGCAGTGCCACCACAGCACAACAATCACATGTATTCTCTTATGGTAACTAGAGTCAGTGCGGACTGGGTTAGTTGGGTGTGGACCGATTGCACAGAGCTAACTTTAAAAAATTCAGAAACAATTTTGGACTCCGATTTTCCTATTCTAGATCACCTAGTCCGAAACAAGGACTATCTTAATGCCTATAAAAGAGGATCAGATGCTAGAGGAAGTCATCCAACTTGAAGAAACTTATGGGAGAGCAAAGGATCACACCTAGAGAGTTCTAGATTCCCTCGCAGAGAATATTTAAAAATAGATTGTGAGGAGAGCTACTTCATATGTTCGAGTGCTTGTTCTACATCAGAGATTGATCCAATAGCATCAAAGGAGCTGAATTGACATCATCAACATTGATACCAACCAACACCAAGAGACTTGAGGAGCGATCCAAAGTGATGTACAAGCATCAAACACGAAGGCAATCTATTCATGGAGTAGTTAACTACAACGGACTACGGGTAAGAGACAAGCTTAAACACTTGGATGACATACTATCGACGAAGTTGGCAGTATTTGTGTATATGATTGATATGAAAATATTGATCTGATTTAGGGGCGGATCCATGATTTTTTTTACTCTTGAGTGACTGAAAGGTTTTCCATGTTAAAAAAAATTATCATGTTATTTGCCATGTTTGCATATTCCTACTTGTTCTCAGTTTTCCTTTTCCTACTCTCGATTTTCCTTTTCCTACCTGGTTTTGCTTTCTTTTCTTTTCATATCTATCTATTAGTTGGACTACAATTCCTATCTCCTGAAGAATTTCAGACAACCTCATGCTTACTAAATTCAAGAAACCTGAGTCATCAAACACTCATGTTTTGCCTTCATAAATTCAGATAGTCTGCTTAATTCTTGAGGTAACTTCTTACCTCATGTATATTTGCTCTTTTACATTAAGAACTTCATGTGGTGTAATTGACCCATGCTCCCAGCTATTTAATGTCTAGAGATGGCAAGATGTATGTAGCACATCTCTCATACCATGAGTACTAGCTGTTTAAAGCTACTAAGATATATACATCACAATAAGGAGACAAAAGATCTATTGTCATCTTCTTCAAAAATCGAGAATTCCATATCAAACTGAATAATGTGGGTACAAATCTATCAATAAGACATGTTGCACAAGTTTTTTTCTACTAAATTACAGAGGATCCATGCGAATGAAATAGCCAGCAAGAACAAAAGAAATTTCTAGATCAACAACGCAGGCTAGAATTTCGACAGTATTTTCTTGATTGTATGGTGGCAAGTGGTAGTAAATGTGGATGAACACTGGCTAATAGGAACCATCTTGCATCAAGGATTAAGGAAACTGGGTCTAAAGATTAGTTTCCTGAGTAGACAGGACTTAATGGATATGTTCTGCACTCAACGGATATAGCTCAGTTTATTAAATCAATAGGCAAATGTACATAGTAGAAATTAGTATGTGGCGAAAAATACGAGAGACATCACTTGGTGTGATGATAAGTTTGACTGTAACATCCATGCAGTCATAATATTCATGGCATGGAAGCAACATCTTCAATAGTGAGGATAAGACCAAATATATCTTTCCTCCAGATTATGCCCTGCTGGTAACCTTGTGTACATGTAATGTCATGCTTGTTTTAATTCATGAATCATTCAACTTAGCAGGCTAAGAAATTAGCATTATCCTCTTGTACATCTAGAAATATTTGATCAAGAAATTCCATAGCACATAATAAGATTATCTGGGAACTGGATGAGAGGACTACCTTCTCACCACCAATTGATCTAATTTTGCTATCAGCAGAAGGGCTATAGACTCTAAGAAATTCAGCTGAGAGATTGAACAGGCTGCCATCAGAAAATTCAACCTCCACCTGAGAAAACGTAAATAAATTCACCAACTTAATCTGACAAGTTAGAATGTAAGGCTATAACAATACCACACGAGAAAAAAAAATTTAATGCAAATCATCTGCGGAAACCATTATAAATTATCTCTCATAGGAGATAACTATCAGTTGTATAGTATATAACTTTATCAAATAAAACCAAAAAATTCCACTACCATTTTGGGTGATTCACCTCAAGAATTAAACAGTCATAGATATGAAAATGTTAAAAGAACTTAAAATGTAACAAACTTTAGCTAGATGCAACTCCTATTCTTCTCCGATTCAGCATTTAATTAGATTTTCAGTAATGCTCAGTTACTTAGAAAAGAAAAATGTCAAAACAAAAAATTATCTTGGATGTCAACATTTATGGAAGAAGCTGCAGAAGATATGCTTCTTACACATTTAGGAGGTTGGAGAGCAAATTTGGTGAGGCGGGGAGCTTTTGCAGTGGAATGGTGCAGGCCTCTAAGTGTTGAGCGCAGAACCGACATTGGAGGAATGAGCTTCGGTTTCACATAGTGTGCTCCACAGCGGTGTATAAGAAAAAGTCTTTATAAACAAAAAGACCTTATGTAAATAACTAAATACTCAGCCTGCAGTGATCCAATTTTAAGATATACTTAAATGGAAGTACTTCACATTCTCATTACTGTCGACTATCACGGATGAGTTGGCATCTAATATGACCGTTACAAATTCAGCTTTATTACCATCAACTTTTCGTCACAGAAGTATTAATTTCTAGTACATCTATAACTACTTAGGATAAACTTAAACAGTAAAGACAGGAAGAAGGGGGGAGGGGGGCTAGGAATTGCAACAGGGCCAATCCCGATGGCGGCAAGGTTCGGGAAGGCCTGAGGAACGGGGTGATCTGCGCCACGGGGTAAAAAAGAAGGCAGGCTCTTACGCGAAACTCACCGGGGTCGCATGGAGGGGTACCAAGGGCACCAACTAGTAGCCCAGGCCGAGAGGATGGTGTGGGGAGAAAGGGAAGCCGGATGGGGTTTCCCGCCCGAGAATTTGGCCGAGAAAGTTTAACGAGAGGTTCATTGCCGAAAGGATCTACAAGCAACGCAAGTCAAATTGACCGAAAAGAAGGGAGAGACGTTACCGAAGAGTCTCGGCTCCGAGCGGCGGCGGTGATCGGAGTTGGATCGGAAGATGAATAGGGTAGAAGAAAAGAGGAAAAAATAAGAAAAAAATGATGTCAAGCTGCCAGTGGACAGAGTGGGCCCTTTCTGGTTTGTGGGGGTCAAAGTCAGGCTCAGGCTGGGTTAACCCATTTCTACTCTGACGGTCTTATACCGGGCTTGGGGCTGATCGGACTTTTCCATCATTTTATTTAGAATTTTTTTTTTAAAAAAAAATAACCCTACATCCTGGCTCCGATAATAGCTATCGGTCTCTATAACTTTATATGCTTGGGGAAAAGCAACTAGTCTTAGAGAGACATTCATGTACATCTCCGACGGGGGTATCTCCCACGATTAGAGATTGACTCGTTGCTTCTTCTCACCGATGATTGCAGATTCTTGTTATATTTTTGGGTTATTGCATCGAACAATTTGACGGGCAGGGTCATTTTCAATTTCTCTTATAGTTGAGACATTTTCTATTTATATTTTCTTCTAACTTTATCTTTTATGTTATTTAATATCTCATTAAATATTAACGGGACACTATAAGAAAGAAAAATAATCCGTATTCATCTTCTTCTTCTTCTTTTCTCTATCTTTTAATCCTTTATTTTTTTTATATAAGTCTTTAATCACTCTTTAATTAATAAAATAAGATATTAATAAGAGATAATTGTGATATAATTATAATTAGTTAAATAACTAAAAATATATCTCGGCATGATTATTATTTATTTCTATGTCAATTCCAACGGTTAAATATATAAGAGATTATTTTTTTAAAACTACGTAGAATTAGAATTTCGTAGTTCAAATATGAAATTCATAGTATAAAGTTTCGAAAAAAAATTTAAAAGATAATCATGTGATGTCTAAAAAGTATGAAATCAATCGGAAATCATAACATCGTAATCTAGAACTTTTGTATTCGAAGTTTTTCATATTCGAAATCTATTTGCAGCTGAATGAATAATTTATAGTTTAAGTATAAAATTCTGATAGTAATTCATAGTTTTTAAGTAGATATTATAATTTATTTGCATTATAGATTAAGTTCTCTCTTTGAAATATTAATTAAAGAGTTTTTATTTATTTAAACTATCTATAATTAGTCCTTTACTATATTAATTAAACAGCAATTAGAGAGACTTGTATAGAAAACATATCTCTAATTAGTCACTTTCATAAATATAATAACAATTTTTATTGAAATCTAATAACTTTCGTTTTTTTTTTACATTGCAAAATTTACATATTTTATCATTATAATTTATATATAAACAAATTAGAAATAGTTTAAATAAATAAAAGCTCCTTAATCAGTGTCTCAAAAATATAACTCAATCTAATATTATAAGTAAATTACAAAATGTCTATTGTGCAACAAAACTTTAGGATGTTTTGAGTGCTCGAGCAACTTGGCCCGATAGCATACAGATTGGCATTGCCCGAAGGATTTGTGTCTATCTAGTGTTCCATGTTTCAATCCTGAAAGCTTGAGTGGAGGTAGACCAGATCGTGGATGTGGACATACCTGACCTAATAGAGGAGACACACCTAGTAGGGTCGGTGAGGGTTTTGGCTAGGAGGCAACGATGTAAAGATGGGAGGCTGCAAATAGAGATTATGGTGGAGTGGTTGGGCCGACACTTAGATGATGCTACATGGGAGCTTAAGTCTAAGAGAGTTGAGCGCTTCCCTGACTTCACACCTTGAGGACAAGGTGACGGAAGTATGGTGGATTATTGTGAACCAGCTTAGAGCTGGTTGGTCAGGTTAGTTTAGTCAAGACAAGTCGAGTCAGTGTTAGTCTAGTTAAGTTGAGCCTAGTCTAGGGTTGCTTGGAAAGCAAGTAACATAATATTGGAGTAGCCACTATA
Source organism: Typha angustifolia (assembly GCF_048772165.1). Classification (NCBI taxonomy): domain Eukaryota; kingdom Viridiplantae; phylum Streptophyta; class Magnoliopsida; order Poales; family Typhaceae; genus Typha; species Typha angustifolia. The sequence goes on from NC_133248.1 coordinate 6,422,829, forward strand.
AATGAAGTGTGGTGAGCACCCTAAGAACCAAGAAGAATTTTTGTAATTTTCTCTTACTCTCTCGCTCTCACTCCAAACCCTATCCTTAGTTAGTTGCACCCCCATCGAGGCCACCAGCTGAGTTCGCACATCCACCTCACCGACTTCCCACTACTCCTTTCCTCAACTCATGCAATCGCAACTTCTTTCTCACTTCACCCACACCGTAGCCCAGCCATTTCCCCCCCCCCCCCAACCTCGATGCCACCGCACTATCAAACTCCATCACCCCAGCCTCCATTTCCCTCTAGATCCTCATCCGATCACTCCATCCTCATCCGCACCCACCTTCGCCCTACTTCTCTGCATCAACACCATCAATCCAGCTCGGCTCCACACCCTCTTCATCGTCGACCACCGCCTTTAAGGCCTTTATTAAAAGCAAATTCTTTTTTTATGTGACTTAAAAAAAACTTTTTCTACATTCCCATTGCAAGAAAATATTGATAGGACTATTAGGTTGGAAAAGGAATTGATTGTAAACAACACAAGTAATTTGATAGTAATTTTACCATATAGTGTAGACATATTTGTTTGTCTCGCAGACAAAAATTTCACTTCATATTTGTGTGGACATAATTGTGGGCATATGTGTGTGGATATATTTTTCTACATATTTAAATATAATACATATTTATATAGATAATACAAACTTTTACTATACAGTGCAAACATACTTTAGGTTGCAATGTAGATAAAAAATTAAGAGAGAGAAAGATGTATATTATATGTATACATGTATTACGACTTTTGAGAGAAGAATACAATACCATTATTTTGAGAGAGAGAGAGAGGAGTACACTAGTAAATTAACGGTTGTTTTCAGTATGTAATTATTTTTCTTATTTTGATCATATAAAATAAGAGGAGAGAGAAATAGGTATTAGTAAACTAGAATCGAGATAAATAGTTAATTTTTTACTATACTAATATCAAATATTTATTTATAAGTAAATGGATTATAAGAGTTTTTAAAACATATCATGTATCCATATAAAATTCAAGTAATTCAAAAGATATAAATGTAAATATCAATTTTTGATAGGGACATATGCACACAAATAAAAGATTGAGATAATTATACTAACATATTTTGCCCATTTCAATGAGCACCCTTCTTTTATCGTATACATTAATCTCTCCAACAATATCGATACGAGGTCAATGCATCATAATAAATAATAGAAACTTTATGTAGAAATAAATAACAGTCAAGAATGTTTACATGTAATTATCCCTAAAAAAACTAACTCTATATGAAATACTCGGCCCAATTTTGAATTTTTTTTGGTAGAACTCCATTTTGAAATTTATTAGGAAATTTGGACAAAACAACCTAATAAAAATTTTATTTTGTCATCCAGACTCATTTTCAGTTTTCTTTGCTAACGAGGTATTTCTCCGTTTTTACTTTCAATTTTGCCCTTTCACTATTTAATATCTTATTAAATAACAGATGCAACAATGTAAGAATATATATATATATATATATATTTATATATTGTGTGTTTTCATGGTTTTCTTCTTTCATCTCTCACTCCTTTTTCTTTTCTTCTATTCAAGTCTCTCATATGCTTAAAGAATATTATTCTAATATTCTTCTACTTCTTTTTATATCTCTAACTCTTCCACTGCTTTTTTTGTCTTCTTCTTCCACTCAAAATAATTATATACAAATACCTCATACAAAGAAAATGTTACTAAATGTGTGATGTTCACTACATCTCTTTCTAATATTATCCATCTAAGACATTTTATATAATTCTATAATCCACTGTTCTACTTTCTTTTATTCTTCATTTCAAGAGATATTGTACCATTCTACCATATCCTCATTTGCTACCATAGTACGTTTTTAATTATAAAGTATTTTGTACATGAGATTTTTCCTCAAGTGAAAGAGCTAAACGAATTAAAAGTTACAATTAATCTTTTAAAAAGGGAGAACATTCATACTATGAGTATGAGTAGCTAAAGAAAATGGACAAATATTTCTTTTACTGTATAGTTTTGCATTAGGTACCGTCGTTATATTACAAATTTCATAGTTAAACAATAGCAATAAAAGGAAGAACCCTAAAAATAAATTTTTTTAAAAAATAATTGCAAATTACGTACAAATAACTATGAATTATATAAAATAACTATATATTATAGTCAGAAAAAAGAGGATGAGAAATGAGAAAGATACTAACTATTTAAAGTCTTGGAGACACATTTCATAATCACTAATACATTGCTAACATATTCTTCTTTTGTTTTTTTTAATCTCTCTCCATATTCTTTAAATTCTTCTTTTTACATATGAAATAATTCTATACAAATCTCTCTTTTCTTCGTAAAATTATCCATTTGATATATTATATAACTCTATAATCCACTAGCCTACTTTTTATTTTATTTTTCTATTTTATTGCTTTCATTCTATATTTGTAAATCGATAAGACTTTAAATCCTAATTGTACATGAGATTTTTTTCCTAATTGAAAGAGCCGAATGAACTAAAAGCTATAACAAATATTGGGTATCATAGTTATATTTACCAAAATTTGCAGTTAATTTACAAATAATTCACAGCTATATTTAAAAATTTCAGAGTGAAACATTAGCAGCAAAAATAAGAACCATAAAAGAAAATGAATTGTGTAAAAATAACAGTGAATTACATAATATTAACTGCAAATTGTGTAAATAATTGTGAACTATAGTTTGAAAAAAAAAAGAATGAGGAGTGAGAAAAATACTACCCTATTCAAATTTTTGGAGACACATTTCATAATTACTAATAATTTAAATACTATTCTTTTACTTCTCCTATCTCACTCTACCATCTTCTTCTTTTTTTATTTTCTTTCACTCAAAATAATTATATACAAGCCTTTTCGTATAAAAAAAATGTTACCGTATACATTGTGTTCAATACATCTTTTTCTAAAACTATCCATTTAAGACATTTGATATAAATCTATAATCCATTCTCCTACTTTTTTTTTATTCTTTAATTCATTCCTGCCGTCCTACCTTTGTAAATAGATTAGACTTTAAATTCCAATCCTTTGAAGCAAATTTGTATTAGGTATAAGTAATGAAGCTTTTTATGGATTTAGGCATTAGTATTCAAAAGTTTGAATATGGTAGTATCTCTCTTGCTCCTCCTCATCCCTCCTTTTTCTGACTATAATTCACAGTTGGTATACATAATTCATTATTTTATATAATTCATATTTATTTTTACTCAATTCTTTTCCTTTTTTTTCTTCTTTTATTGCTAATGTTTAACTGAGAAATTCATAAATATAACTGTGAAATATATAAATTAACTATGAAATTCATAAATATAACTACGGTTCCTAATGAAAAATTATATAGTAACAGAAATACAAGTCCCTTTCTTTTAGCTACTTTAGTGGCAATTTTCTCTTTGTTTGAAGGATTGATATATAGGGGTGAAAACGGGTCGGATTAACTCCGACCCGACTAGGATCGGATTCGTAAAAATTTCTATCCGACTCGGATTCGGATTCGGATACGGATTCGGATACGGGTCGGATAAATTTTTCGGATTCAGATACGGATATCAGATATCCGTTTACCCGTATATTTTTTTAAATGATTTACAATTTTTAGTTTGCTTATTTAAATAGTAAATATTAATATTATTACTAATAATACATTATATATTATTTATAGAGATTAATATTATCCTTTGCTAACAATGCTTTGCTAACAATGCTGCAATTATAATCCTTCTCAAGTCAAATAAATAGCTACATAACTATTTCACCGCTATCTCCCATAGTCTCCCACTTTATTTATTAAAAAATAATTAGAGAGACCTATATATAAAATAAAGAATAAGAAGAATTGAGAAATAAAAAAAATAGTATAAGAAGAAAAAGATAAAAAAATATAAGAAAATGAGGTGTCCCATTAATATTTAATAAGGAACAAAATAGTAGAAGAGCAAATTGGAAGGAAAAAAGGAAAGGAAAAACTAAAACGAGATCAAGTGATAAAATTTAAAATTTAATTTAAATTTAGTGCAAATTTCCCAAATTTATTAGGCAGGCTCCAAAGTATTCGGAAGAGAATCATTTTAAACAGCGATCTGCCGGACCGATCTTCATGGTGACGTGTGCACGATCGGAAACAAATATAGGTGTTGATCACCGTGAGAGAGAGATAGCTCAGTAGCTCAGTAGCTGTGATCTAATTAATATATGATTTGTGGTGTTTATAGAAACATAGTACAGGAATTACGATTAGTTTCAATAATTAAAGAGAGGCCGGCTATTCCTCCAATATAATAAAACAGTGTTGGAAAACCTAATAGCTAACCTCCATAATTAGTCTATATATATTCTTCATTTCTTCATGCATAGGGTATGGTTTCTTCAATTAATATTCAATCGGCAGACACCTTAGACCTAGAAGATGACGAAAATCATTAAATTATATATTTTTTTCTCCCCAATTATATATTATTCCTTTTAGATAATTAGATCTTCTTAACCTGACATATACCATGGGACATGCAAAATAAAAAATAAAAAATAGGTTTATCTATTTTGTCCCTTCTAATGTTAAATCCTGCTAATTAATTAATTAATTAATTAATTAATTAAGCCAAATAATAAATAAATTATTGGGTACTTAATTTCTATAAAGAGATTCGGTGAGTCGGCTTATGAGAAATTTTTGCCCAACTTTGTTCGTTACGTACACAAGCTAATTAATGTCTCCTCCGGACATCCAGTACGTAAATCTCCTCTACCAAGCGTTCGAACACCAACACCAACACCAACTAGTCTACAAGGAAGAGCAAGCACCGGAGGATAATGACGACCTCATCCTTAGTCCACCAAAGATGGCTAAATTTGACACCGGTTCCTACTCTTGCAACCTCTTCCCGGCGTCCGTCCACTCGCTCTTTGCATGCCGCCCTCCTCTTATGCAATGTAGAATACTAACCGCCGCCGCTGCCGACCAGGGCCGCCTTCGCAAGCTAGGCATCCGCGATTACGTCGAAAGGTATCGGCAAAAATTCTTGCCCCAAGAGGAGCTCCGAGATTTAGAACAAGGCGTCGGAATTATCGAGGATAATTCTGGCGACGGTATGCGGCTGTTGCGGCTGCTGATCTCGTGCGCGGAGGCGGTCGCTTGCCGCGACCGGGCGCAGGCCGGCCTGCTCATCCGCGAGCTGAAGGCTAGCACGCCGGTCCACGGCACCGCCTTCCAGCGCGTCGCGTCGTGCTTCGTCCGAGGCCTCTCGGACCGTCTCGCGCTCGTCCAGCCGCTCGGCGCCGTCGGATTTAAGATTCCGGCAGCCGCGACGATGGCGTCTGATGAGAAGAAGGAGGCGGCGTTAGGGTTGGCCTACGAGCTGTGCCCGTACCTCCGGTTTGGCCACTTCGTGGCCAACGCCGCCTTCTTGGAAGCCTTTGAGGGAGAGAGATTTGTCCACGTGGTCGATCTCGGGATGACCCTTAGCCTGGCCGGCGGCCAGCAATGGGTGCAACTTATCGACCATTTCGCGTTCTCCGCTGCGCCGCTGAAGCGCGTGCGCATCACCGGCGTGGGCGCAAACGGCAAGAAACTCCGTGACATCGGCGACGCGCTCGAGCACTACGCCCGGGAGCTCGGAGTAAACCTCGAGTTCTTCGCCGTCGAGGCCGCGCTGGAGAGCCTAGACTCGGGAGATCTCGCGGTCGAGGAAGGCGAGGCTATCGCCGTGAACAGCATGCTCCAGCTGCATTGCGTGGTGAAGGAGAGCAGGGGCGCTTTAAACTCCGTTCTGCAGATGATCCACGAGCTATCTCCCAAAGTGCTCGTGCTGGTGGAGCAGGACTCGAGCCACAATGGGCCTTTCTTCCTCGGGAGGTTCATGGAGGCGCTGCATTACTACTCGGCGGTGTTCGACGCCCTCGACGCGGCGCGGCCCAAGTACGACACCAAGAGGGCGAAGGTGGAGCAGCACTACTTCGCGGAGGAGATCAAGAACATCGTGAGCTGCGAGGGGCCGGCGCGGGTGGAGCGACACGAGAAGGTGGACCAGTGGCGGCGCAGGATGAGCCGCGCCGGGTTTCAGGCTGCGCCGGCCAAGATGGGAGCGCAGGCGAGGGAGTGGCTGGCGAAGAACGAGGAGTGCGAAGGGTACACCGTGGCGGAGGAGAAGGGGTGCATAGTGCTTGGATGGAAGTCGCAGCCAATCATAGCTGCGTCTTGCTGGAAATGCTAAAAGGATGTGCTTAGGGACGGAGATGAGTATATATAACGCATCTAAGCAGCAAGAGAGAATAAAGAGCTCAGATGATGTTGAGCTTGTCGTTCAAGATGATGTGGGTTGTTAACTCTTGGACAGTTGAAATAAATTAAAAGTGCTGCTGTCTTATTATAGTTTTGTTCAGTTTTCAATTTTGTTGTCGTATTTTTAAGTACAAGAGAAGATACCCAAGTTGAACAACCAACAACCCTTGTTCTTAAGGAGTACCTGCCATCCTTGATGGAAGCTAACAAGAATCTAGCTAGACTGCTGTGCACTAAGAGGCCGGTTAATTATGTCACTTTGGTTTGATGATTACTGAAGCTTTCTTGTACTATGTGAATTCTAAATTAAAACTTCAATTCTGAGTTTAAATGGTTGTGTTTGATTAAATATATATGGATCTACATATCATTCTCTATCATGTAATCTAAGATTCTTCGTAACTAATGTCCACTCTCAGCTAATATCTAAGAGCATATAATAGTGTTTTCGTTGACCATCACAAATATAAGAAAAAAAAATGATCTTTGTAAAATTCCGAAAGCTTTTAAGATTATTAGCCGGATAAAGTTTAGAGAAAATAATATCTTTCTCAGTTTATCCACAACGAGATGTAAGTAAAGTTTGGTCTGGAATTCCTCCGGAGTGGGGTGTAATGAATCTTTTGAATTAATGAAATAGAACTATGGACCATTAGTTAAAAAGAAGAAGAAGAAAGTTTATCCATAATGAGATGTTAAGAATCTTTCTTTATCTATCTGTAGCAAATATGATCAAATATGAAATATTCTTTTCTTCATTCGAGATATTAAGAAACTTTCCTTAATCTGAACAAAATCTGAAATAATATATTCTATCTACTATCTTTTCTTATCTGTTGTGAGATCTGCGTTATTCTTATTCTAATTTGTCTCACTCAATCCTTAAGTCACGCACTGCACTGAATTCTACATATAATCCCATTAATCGAATAGAATTTCTTAAAGATAGAGAATGGGTAAACAAAAAGCAACTATCAACAACATCATACTACAAATAATTTATCCGGTCATTTATATAAGCATTATTTTATAGATTTTAATTCTTTGATTTTCTAGATTTTAACTTTTTCATTATTTCTCATATCAGGAATTATTAGTTTGGTCACTGATTGGAGATAACCAAATTCCTGTTGTCAATAGAAATTGTTTTTTTTTTCTTTCCAATGTCTCCAATTCAATTGCTCCACCATCTTAAGCTTGGAAAATGAGAGACCTAGACGAGCTGAAACTATGAAATTAATCATAAGAACAACAAGAAGGAAATGGAGGATAGGATTCCCAAGTTGAAATGGAACAATGACAGGCTCAAACAAGAAAATTGCACTCATTTTGATAAGGAATGATGGTAGTAAGAATGAGCAAGAATATGTAGTTAGTCTAGGAACATCGGATGTGCCATTAAACTTTGCTTTTGCAATTTCAAAGTATTTAGAGATAATTTTACTTCAGATCCTCTAAATTATTAGAGTTCTTTGCATACCTTCTGAGACTTTTTCTTTATCCAAATAAACCTATTGAATTAAGAAAATTCTTGGTGGATAAAAGAAAAATGGAATCAACCACTAGACCCATGTTGCATTTTTTTCGTAGTTCAAGAGATTTATGTGGATTAAAAAGGAAATTCAGGAAGTATGTAAAAGAAGATGACAATTTAGGAGGTCTAAATGAAATTTAACCCTAAATATTTTATGAAAAGCAGTACTGCAAGCTACTGCATACATTATATATTTGCGGAAGCTTATGCTGTTTGATGTTAGGTTATACTGCATTCATCCTATTAAAAGATGGACTACCTATCACTCTCTTTTGAATAATGCACAATTATCTTATTAATCTACACATTTTAGATAATGCTTTAAAAGCTTAGTTGGTAGCTTCACGTAAAATTAATGAAGCTACTATGTATCGTGGCTGGTACGACAAACTGCTTTGAAAATTAAATACTACTTCTCACATTCCAATATATTTTAATGAAACACAGCCTAATGTTAATTAATTTTAGAGAAACAAAAGAAGCAGCCAAATGAACAAGATTTGTAGGGTATCCTGGACCTTGCTGCACAAGGAGGTTATAAGATTTATGCTAAAAACAATAAGATCTACGACATTGATTGAGAACCAACAATGCGTTTTTAAATGTTGGATTAAGTGTTGTACTTATTTGTCTGGAGAAGAGGTACTGTGCATGGTGCTCTGAAGGAAGTCTCATCCTATCATATAAGCACTAAGCAGTAAGTAGCAAGCAGCAAGAGAAAATAAAGTGCTCAGATGATGCTGAATTAGTCGTTCAAGATGATGTGTTAATCACTCTTAAATATATAAAGAGAAATAAGTTGAGTGCTGCTATGTTATTATATCTCGTTATAGTTCTCAATAAGTCGTCGTATATATTATTCGTATGGTTACTTGTTCTTGTGCACGAGAAGATTCCCAGGTTGAACAACCAAGAGAAATCGAGATGTTTCTAAGGAGTATCTGCCACCCTTGATGGAATTAAGTAATATTCTAAAGTGGTGCACTAAGAGGTTAATTTTAATTATGTCGCCTAGGAGTACTCCAAGATGTGACATTGAGCTTCGGTTTGATGATCACCAAAGCTTTCCATTGTAAATGCCAGTATTTATTTAAAGATGGATATATCATTGTCTATCATGTAATCCAAGATTCTTAGTAATGTACACACTCATGTTACTTAGAAACCTCTTCTCTCCTGTGTTTGACGTAAGATGTTTCCCCCCCTCCTATTGAGGAGCATTACACTGCCATCGGCAATTCTTACTCCTCTCCTCTCTTTTTTTTTTCCTTCTATTTTCCTCTCTCCCCTCTAGACATCATCCTCCCCCTCCTGATGCTCTTCTTTTCCTTTTCTTCCTCCTCCTCTCGCTATATTATTGCTCCGATACTAAGAAAGTCAAAGACAAACTAGATAGTTTCCTCTAAGAAGAATTGTGGTTCCTGCTTTCGAGGCATTAATAATGTATATTAATAACAATTAGTCCTGGAAACACTAGGGAAGTCAAAGACAAACTAGAATGGTGTGGTGGTGTTTGCGACCCTTCCCCACACACTGATATCTAACAAAAATCTTGAAGGCATAGCAACAAGAAACAACCTTGTGTTTCTTTGAAAAGGGTCCATCTCTTCTTTGAATTATCTATAGAGCACGAATGGATTAACTAATAGCTAGTAACAATGGCTTAATCGATATAGGACTACTAGATTACATAGGTTATTAACGGATTATGTTATATTATCTACAGATTGTAAAGTGTGATATGGATAGATTAACTATACATTCCTATGGATTGACTCAATCTAGCAAACTAATAGGTTGTGCGTTTAGCTCTTACTCATAATATTCAAAATACTTGAAAATAACTGCGTATCCTCTTCTTGGAACATATTCTTTGACGACAGACATAGTAAATGACTACAACTGAATGGAGATAAATGAAAATTAATATTGAAAATACTCTCAAAATACTTATTTAAACACAAAAATAGCACCCTACCATATAGATAACACCCTACTTACAAGTTATTGTATAATGGATTGTATAAAATTTAGGGTTTAGAATTTACTAACAAATGAAATGAACGAAGAAGGTGATAAAAGAAATGAACACTAGTATTAAAAATACTATCAGAATACTTACATGGACATATGTATGAAGATTAGCGTTCAGTGGGGAAGGCAGTAGCATGAGAATTCCTAGTCTTGCCCTTGTGTTTCAAATAATAGTTACAGCTAAACCTTTAACCTATTTATTTGAGGAGGAGATTGAGGGTTGCGATAATACCCCCCAAAAAAAAAAAAATTCCCGACGCATGCGTCGACCTAGCATGCCACACTCGTCTTTCTTCTCCTCCTTCTCTTTGCATGCATGCCACCCTCATCTATTTCCCTCCACCCCACCATCTCTCTCTCCTTCTCCTTCTCTTGTGTTGCCGACGTTGGAGCCGACGAAGCCCCGGACCTGGAGCCGATGAAGCCAGCTGTGGACCCTCTCGGTAAGTCCCTACTTTTCATTAAATTCTAGCAAACTGACCCCTCCTTCCTCACCATCATTGAAGTCCTCGGTGGCCGACGACTTAGCATCTAGTCGCCGATCTGAGAGCTCCGATCGGGCGGGAGAAACACCCTTAGCTAGTTCGGGTCCTTAGTGAAGGAGGGAGGGGAACCTCCATAGCCGCCGGCCGGGGGGCGAGCTGCTCCCGCTCCCCCGTCGGCGGGGAGGACGGACAGCAGCTCCGTGCGGGCTCAAGCTACGCCCTGCCACAGTCAAACCCTCCTCCTCTATTTTCCTTTCCCTTTTCTTACCACCTCCCGGCCGCTGTACCCTTACTCGGCCTCATGGCTATGCTATCGGCATCGTCGGCCTCGTGGTGGCTACGTCTCCTTTCTCTGTCTCCTCCCATGCTTGAAGGGAGATGGTGGAAGGGGGCCCACAAGTCAGACCGTAGCCCATAGCTAACCTTGTGAGCTGTAGTTGGACTGCAGCCTACGCAGTATACACATGTATTTGGAGGTTTAGGTGTTTCAGTTGAAATGCTAGTAAAAGTTTAGAAAAGTAAATGTGATCTATCACATATCTCTCGTATGTGAGGATTCACGCAAAATATTTAATTTTCAACATAAAATAAAACTAAAAAGACATGTTATTTAAGACAGATATTTCTTCTTCAATTCTATATATAGTTTATAGAAAAATACCTAGTGAATAGGGATGTGCTAATTATTTCATTCTCTCACATCTTCGGCCATCAGAATAAAACCAAATAATAAATTAGTTATAGAAATTGCGAGGTGAAACTATGGTTCGCTAAATCAGGCGAGCTAGATATGATCCAGGCTCGATCTGAACTTTCTCTTTCTCTTTCGCTCTTTTTTCTTACCCTCTGTTTCTTTCTCTTTCATTCTCTCTTCTCACTCTCTCTCTTACTCTCTTTCTAGATCTAGCTTCGACGAACTCCAGTATATAATTTTTTAATATATTTTTTTATTTTTCTCTTATTTTTTTATTTCTTTAGCTCTCTCCTTTGTTTAATTTTCTTCCACTCATGCTCTTTCTAATCTCTTCTTCTTTTTAATTTTTATTGTAACATAGTTTTTCTTTCTTTTACTTTTTATTTTTAGTAAACTTTTTTCTAAATTTTTAAAATAATATTTAGAGTTTTACGTAATTAAAAGTCGGATTCGATCCAGGCGACCGATACGATATCGACTTTTCAAACCTCGGGTGAAAACTTAACTTAAATTTTTTTTCTGCAAAATACTCAAAAATAGTGTTTCAGGGTTTAGGGCATCAATATGGAAAATAAAAATTGTCATTAAATGAAGCTTGAAGCACCTCGTCTGTTCAACCTATTTTTCTAATCTTACTCTTTTTTCCGTCCTATTATTTTCATTTCATCCAATTTTCCCGGACATCAAGATTAAGTTGGTACCTCTTTAGTCCTGTCACACTGTCAGGTAGATATTAGAACCAATATTGCATTCTTGAAATGCTGGATTTGAAGACCATGCATTTTTCATGGCAATGCAAGGACGTCACACCAGACTCACCGATAACCCAGTCCTTACTAATTTATTAAGGATTCTGTAAATAGCTGCTGCATTTCTCTCCCTTTTGTGCACTTCTAAGAACAAAATGTTCGGCTTTGAAATTGAGGGGTTGCAGGAGTCTGAGCTCTTTCACACTGAGCTATAAGAGATCCGAGTCATGCTACGCCTCATATTCAGTATCTCAGCATTGGCTCTTCAATCCATCCTCTCCTAATTCTGGCAAGAAATAGGTCAAGAAGAACGTCGAGCTTCAAAAGCGAGGATTGAAGGTAACCAAATATGTTGCTAATTAATTATTAGAAATTGGTTCGGTTTCTTCCAGTATTTCGCCTTTCAACTGCTCCACCATAAATGAGTAGTAGAGGAGTTGAAACCAAAGAAATAGTTAGTAGAATTAATATATATCCTCTTAAGATCAGTCCATTGCAAAGCATATATTACCTTTCTAATGGTTATAAATTTCAGTGCGGCAGCTAATTTAACCAAAGCAAGTTCAATTATAATTAACTTTTCTCCACGCAGTTTGCATCTAAAAGATACAAAATTCTACATACTATAGTTCTCTTCAAGAAAAGAAGAAGAAAAAGCCGTACATACTATCTCCATTTTATGTTTGAAACCTTAAGTATGCAAATCACTTGATCCTCACAAGCAAACAGAACAATACTAACTTTGCTTGTCAGCTGATAATCATTTATGAGGTTATATTATTACCAGGAACTACAAGGAAAGATCACAAAAGGGAGGTAAAGGAGGGTAAAACAAACCACCAGAATTGAAGCATCTAATAAAATAAAAGAGAAGCAGTACGAAGCTACTGAGGCACACACAGAGAGTATTTTTGTACTACAATGAGGGTACAAATCAATATCTGAAAAAAAAATATAAGCATATATATATATATATGAAACTGAAGATCAGATACTGGGAGCTTAACATGAAATAAATATTGACATTAGAAGTACCAGTTAAATAGAATATACAGGAGACCCAGTTAAGTAACTTCAGCACAGATAAACATGAAGCAGTATACTGGAAAGATAATCTCATACTAGATTCATTACATGGTGTCTCAGTTTTAAGAAGACAAAGTGGAAAATGTGCAAAGAACTGCACATTTGTGTAAACGAACATTTGAAAGCAGCAAACCATCTCCTGTGGTACTTTTACCAGAAAATTTATTCTGTAGGTGATAAAACAGACTAGTGACAGTTACATAAAATAGTAGGATATCTATATATATATCACGTTTCATGTTACCTTCAAAGAATTCGACCAAGGCTGTATATATTGAAATTGACATGACTGAAAGAAAAATATTAATATTTCGTATTTACCAATCTAAAACCCTTATTATGGGATTTCATGTCATCTCTTTCATAATAATAATGCCATAAATTATGCAGTAAAGAATAAACGTTCATACTGATAAACTTTTGTTCTGGTAATTCCAAATTACAAAAAGAATGTAAAAGGAATAAAAGAATGTGAACTGAATGGGAGAGCATCATTATCAACTGAGCCTACTGTTCACATGTTTATGATACAAAAGTAAATGATGAAAATAAAAAAATTCAACTCACGTCGTTGAACCTGCTAACTGGTTGTTGCACTCTAACCAACAGCTCGTGTGTGGAAAAAAAAATTATGGTGATGCTTTTCCCTTCTATCTATTTCAAGAAAGATGGTACATCTAATATGAGAATTCATGCCCTCGGAGAGAGATATACTTCTTCACCCATATTGCAATCTCTTCAGCACAGGCCTGTGCTTGTGGTGTCTTGAGGAGCCCGTCAAGTGTTGCAAACTCGTGAACTGCATCCTTGTATTCAAGAACTGGTGCATCAACATTAACTTTCCGGAGCTCTTCTGAATATGCAATTGCACGATCCCTCATCCAGTCATGCTCAGCGACAACAGTCAGGGTTGGAGGCATGCATTTCAATGGTGGGCCTCTTCCAGGAATGAGGGGATTTGCAGCTGGATGGTCTAAGCTGAACTCTTCATCAGATAAAAATAATCTCCAAGCCAGAATACACATGGACTTGTCATAAAAGTAAGAGTTTGCTAGCTTTATTTCTGAGCGTGTTGGTACACTTCCTATAAAGAAGGGATACATCAGAATCTGCGCAACAACATTCACGGGCTCAAGAAGCCTCCCAGCCTCAACTGCTTTCCGAGCAACAAACTCAGCAATATTGGCACCACAGCTCACACCAAGGAGAACACACCTGTTTTACCACATCAGGAAGTGAAAGATACTTAGGTCATACTATTTACCACAAAATACTATCTAGAAAATCCTAAGAATGACACACCAATTCATAATATCTTTTCTATGCTTACTACTGACTAGGATAAAAAGACCAAAACCTCATCAATTTGCAAAACATGAACTTGGATGAATAGTGAAATCAGTAGACAGGCGAGTTATCCCAAAGAAATTAACAGTACAGCAGGTGCAACATAAAGTAATTAGTGAGATGAGCAGTCAAGTCAGCCTGGTATATCTGACAATAGGAGCAGAAATAGTTTTACAGACATCGAACATAAGACATAACCCCCTATAATTTCTTTACTAAACAAAATTCACATTACCCTCACTCCTACAATCTACTTACAATGGTGCTATCTGAACTTTACATAATAATCTCAATACGTAATTACTAAAAGGCCGGTATTTTCCTAGATACCACCAGGTTCACGGTCCCACTTCCCTATATCATTAAGAAAATTTCACATACCTTCTTGCACGTTACCAAACTCCAAATCTCATTTCTAAATAATAATGATGAGAAGAGATTAAAATAAAACAAGACTCTATCTCAACTATCAGGCAAAAAGCTAATTCACCTTCCATATATTGCTACAGAAAGACATGATATTCAATGGCAACATTTGCACTCAGCAGCACAAAATAAGTCTGTTCTTCTTTTGACTTGAGGCAAATTTAAGTTCTTTCTACTGTACAGGCATGCATTTAGGCCCAAAGTATGTTTTACTGCTCATCTATAAATTCAAGCATGTATCTAAGAATTTCTGAGCTAATATCTACTATCCTGTGACAAGTACCCATTATTCTCCCTCCAGAAACCATCATGCCTCCACAACCATCTAGAATTCTCAAATATGCCAGTCCCTACTATCTTACCTATAGTATTGAGTGGTCACTGATAAATTAAAACATAAGTATCTACTATTAACTATTAGGGTCTGCCACATGAATATTTACTCTTCAACTGTTAAGTTATATTTGTTATTAAACAGAAGAATTCATATGCTTTCTCATTGATTTTAGCTGAACAATTTTGAGGCAATTATCTTTCCAGTCTACAACCTTTAGCTAGTACTAAATCATTGAATGATGGACTAGATGCTCCCATTTGGAAAGCCACAATTAAAGTTTAAATAATTAGAAAAACTACATAGAATGTTTAACTGGAAATAAGAAGGTGACAACATTAGGATAACGTTTACCTACCAGACTGGATAATCCAGAGTCAACATAATAGGCAACTTAACAGTGAAATTTATACCATTAAACCCCTGTTTGCTTTAGGATTATCTTTTTTCTTATTCTAGATTAGGGAACACTTTCTAGATTAAAAAGTAAATATCAA
This sequence comes from Typha angustifolia, assembly GCF_048772165.1. Taxonomy (NCBI): domain Eukaryota; kingdom Viridiplantae; phylum Streptophyta; class Magnoliopsida; order Poales; family Typhaceae; genus Typha; species Typha angustifolia. The sequence goes on from NC_133248.1 coordinate 6,438,360, forward strand.
ATTATTCCTACTCTAGATTAGAAACACTATTCAAATTATTCCATACATAATCCAATTGTAATTTTACCTTTGACTTGACTAAAATTGTTTTAAAATTCTCTCTCCTCTTCTACCACTATCTATCTCATTACACAATCTCCTCTTCTACCACTATCTATCTCATTACACAAATCAAAAGTTCCTGCATAATTTTCCTACCTAACTCTTCTTTCCATCACCCACCTATCTCATTGCATACTTACGAGTATACAATTCATACTTATAAGTATGCAAGTATACCTATAAGAAATGAGAACACTTTATTGTAAATTTACACATCAAATCAAGAGTATGAGTCAAATTTCAATTTTTATTTGTACCTTACCTCACTATTTATGTCACATCAAAAATAATTATTATAATATACTACTCTAGATTAGAGGTACAACTTAGGAGTAAATAGCTATTCTAAATTTTCTCTTAATCTCAAAGCAAACAAGGATCAATCTATAAGAAAAGCATTAGCCTTCTTAGAGAAAACATAAAGCTCTCAAGTTCTTTGATAATATTTTAATCCATCTTTACAGAAAGTAACATGCAGAGGCCCACGATTGAGGTCATACATGTCACCAGATGCTGAGTTTGTAGGAAGACGAAAGCATATTCAAGGACCAAGTAAGTATACATGCTATATATATATATATATATATCCACCTTTCACCAGCATGGTGAAAACTTCCACTAGTTTGTACCACAGTGAATTGCCTGAATAATATCTTGTACATAATGGGTATCAAAGTGATGCAAATGGGTATAACCACATAACCAGCATATACTAACCCCTGCCTCATTTTGATTTCGACATATTCACAAGTCCTAACCATTCTGAATGGCTAAAACTAGGACTTAGGTGAAGACAGTATGGCATCATCCTCATTCTCTTGTATACATTCTAGAAGTTGAAGGATAGTCTACAGATTTGCTTTAGCAACAAGAAAATATAGAGCTCTATATTGCACTGAATATGCACAATAAGATGAAAAAAATAGAATTTGTCAACAATTTGTCACTAGGATATAAAATAGCTACATGTTGCCTTGTAAGTTTATTTCCAAATTTTTGTTGGTATTGTGGCTGAAATATTACTTGAAACTGTGAGATTACTGTTGTTCCTCTGTTTCCCAGGGTGGGGCACATCATATTTGAATCTGGTATCATTAAGTTTTATCAGATATAACAGAAAATGAGACCTTGCTTAGTAGAACATCAATAAAAAGTCATGCAAGTGAGCAAGGGAGAAGATTTCTTCATAAAAAAGAAAATCTTCTTGTTCCAGCAGCAGGAGAACAATAAAATACTTTGATTCCTTGCGCTCGACCATCATAAATAGCCTGGTGGTCTACTGTATATGCCTCCATCTATGCTGCCCTAGGGTTTCTTATTGCTCCTTTTTCAATTACAAATTACAATCCTAAAATCAACTCACACCTTTTCTATGTTTTGAATAAGTTTTTCTCTATAAAAGGATTAGACATAAATTACTAGAGCACAACACTATTACTATTTTTTTTTGACAATTTATTACTATTTATAGCTCATGCACAAGGATGGTCGTGCCACCAGCACGGTCCATGCCGACCAGTGGCCGGCATGGCATGTGTCGTAACACTTGTTAGCCGTGCTGCAAGAGAGGGAGAAAAAAAGACGATGACTACTTACCTTTACCTTTTGCTGCTCGCCGTCGACCTTGTCGTCTACACTTGCTGCTAACGATAAATCTGCAACTTAGTTTTTATTCAACCTGACCCGACCCACCGACTCTTTCTTCCTCCTCAGGCTAGGGCACCTAACAGGTGCGAGCAGTGCCTCGAGCTTGGGGGGCGACGAGGACAATAATGAGCAACAGTGGCAAGCTTGATAACAAGATCGACTATGAAGTCAATAATGAGCAAAGAAGCTACTAGGAAGTATGTGCTAGCATGCTACTGGTATGGTAAGTGTTAGTCGGCACGCCCTGTGCCGGTCAGCGCGGCCATTGTTGCTCATGTATATTTCTATTCATGATTCGCCGTATCGGCCGATCCTGATCCAAGCCCAATCCGAACTCTTTCTCTCTTTCACTCTTTCTTTTCGCTCTTTTTTACTCTTTTTCTTTCTTTTACTCTTTCTTTCTTTTTTTTCTCTTACATATAATCATTATTTCTCTTACGGAGAGATCTAGCTTCGATAAACTCCGACGAACTCCGATGAACTTCAGAGTATATAATTTTTTAATTAATTTTTTTTATTTCTCTCATTTTTTTCATTTCTTCCACTCTCTCCCTTTTTCTTCTCTTTTCTTCTTCTTTTTCTTCTTCTTTACTACATCATGTTTTTTTTTTTGTTTGATTTTCTTCCACTCACGCTCTTTCTAATCTCTTCTGTTTTTTAATTTTTATTGCACTATAGTTTTTCTTTTTTCTTTTCTTATTTTTTGGTAAGCTTTTTTCTAAATTTTTAGAAATATACATATCGTTTTTCCGAAATGCCAATCCCAATACTGATCCTGATTTTTCGAACCTTGCTTCTATCTTATCTCTTTTATCATTGTTAAGAAAAAAAAAGAAGAAACACCTCGGTAAACTTGATGCCAAAAATTGGTTAGTCTAGCAAAAGCAAGCTAGGCATCCGCATCAATTTTCTCCTACCTATGTAGGCTGACATTAATAAGCAAAGTGGTATGTTTCTCTTGCAGACTAATGATGATTCTGATTACTGTGTTCAGAACAGAAATATTGTTATAATGAATTTACAAGATCACTTCATAATTTTTTCATTTATTTACTTTGATCTAACTGCTGCAATTTCATCTCTTGCAGATTTTGACTGTAGGCACTCCCTTTAGTTCCCAATTAAGTGCCTAGGCAGTGCTGCCTCTTGTATGCTCTTCTATTAGAAGTCTATAACCGTGCATTAGATAACCACATCAAACTACATGCCAATAGGGAAAAATTACATTACAAATATGCTAAGATATTCAAAACAGTAACCTACTGAGAGTCTAAGACTGAGCAGCATTGCTAAGTCTAGTCCAGAAATTACTTTGTAAATGAACGGATATATGATAATGAAAAAACATTTGTAACAGAGGTTAATGAACCCCATATACATAAACATATTCCCAAGTGATAGTATATACATGAATATATTCCGCATACTCACCAACAGATAGTCATTAAAATCAAAAGAAGGGAAATTTGATTTGCACATCATAATTTTGATTTTGGATAACAAATTCACACATCGTGCTACACCAAGTAACATCTACAGTCAACATTTTATATTTCTTGTTTTTTCTGTGACAGTGAAAAAGGAAAAATTCCTGTTCTCACAAAGTAGATGATTAAAGTAAAAGTAAGATGATATTATTAATAACAGATAACATAAATTCAAATGCAAAAAAGAATACTCAGATGATAAAAAAATCAAGCTAATAATCTCGAAAGGCATATTCATCTAGGCAAAGCTTTCGAGAACAGTAACAAAATCAAACATTAAAATAACTGCTTGTAAATGAGCACTAGAGAATAAATGCTCTTCCTTTTGTGGCATAAATACATGCAAAACAAATTTACAACCCTCTTCTAACTATAATTGGACTTGATAGCTTTCAGAGTACAGCTGATCAAAACAATTGTGAACCATAGGTAACCAAATTGCACACCATACATATGTATTTGATTTACTGCATCGTTTAGGTTATGTCACAGACTATAAGGTGGTCGCTGCCTTATTAGATAATCTGGATTCTGGAGCAATACAAAAATTATAGCATCGGCATATTTAAGTTAATCTCTTATCTAGCATTGTTGACCTCACATCTCAAAAGTTTGAATAACCAAATAGTTTTTAAGGCTAAACCTCAATTGATCCAACAGCTTAGACATATTCCGCACAATGCAAACAAAAATATTACAGCTAACATTTGCTATCACACAGAGTTATATAATATCGACCATGAAATAGAAGCTAATTGTTTTTTAATTACTATATTTGCATTATATTTAATGACATTCTACAAACAAATCAAGAGAAACTCTCTTTAAGTAAATATCTTAACATGGCAATGATAAAGGAACCAAAGGAAAGGAAGATCACCTCGAAGAGTCCCCATGAGCCGCCAGCCACGGCTCCACCGATGCTGCCCCAAACATATCGACAATTTTCGACCTCCGCCCCTCAATTACCCCTCCCCCTCTCACAGTCCCCATAGCCGCAAGATTTGCCTGCTTCCCGAGCCAATTCAACACCTTCAGCCCGTCCTCAAACGCCGCTGGATACCGGCTCTCCGGCGCCAGCCTGTACCCGACTGCAATAACGATCACATCACACAGCTTAGCGATCCTCCTGCAAAACAGATCGTTCGCCGTCGACGTGTTGCTCCCCGAGATGAACCCCCCACCGTGGAACTGAATCATCACCGGCAGCCTCCTTGACCGGCGGCGATCGTCGCCCCCGCCCGCGGACGGGAGGTACCCGCCGTACGAGGCACCGTTGGTGGTCAGATCCGCCGGCGACGAGTTGTAGCTGTAGCGGCGTTGGGTTTGGTGGAGGACGGGGGAGTCGGGGAGGAAGATGCGGAGGGAGAGGGAGGTGAGGGGATCGATGTGGATGTCCTTGGTGGCGACGCCGTCGCCAGAGAAGGAGGGATTCGCCGGCGCCGTGGACTCCTCTGGCCGGGAGGTGACGCCGAACGGGTCGCCGCAGGCGGCGGCCCCCTCCGGCGAGATCTGGAGGAGGGATTGGAGGCGGTGCTTGAGAAGAAGCTTGAAAATCACGCTGTAGAGCTTGACGCCAACGCTCGGCATCTCCGGTTCGGTTTTCAGAATCCTCTATCTCCTCTTTCTCTTTCAAAGATCGGATCTTTTAATCTCTCTCTCTCAATCCATCTACAAGAAAAAAAGAAAACGAAAAAAAAGAGAAAAAGAAATTGGATCTATTTATCTCAATCCCTCTCTCTTACTACGTCTACGTTTTCAAAAGAGTATTGATTTGGGATTGCGGGTTGAAGAAGGAAGGTTGGTGGAAAATTTGGGAGCCTTGAAATGGATGGGAGGGAAGTTTCAATGGACTAATTGGGTGTTGAATGGATCAGAGAGGAGAGAAGGGTGGTGGAAGATGTGATGGTGTGCTGTTTGAACTTGGAGAAATTCTACTTCGGCGAGGAGGATAAAGAAAATAAAAAATAAAAAATAAAAAAGAGAAGGAAAAAAAATATGACGAAGAATTAGAAATTTGGAACAGAAAAGGAAAGAATTACATGAATGCAATATGATGCATCTGACGCTGTCGGTGGAGGAATTCTGGAAGCGAATTGGTTGTCACGTTCCCTTGTTGGGCTCTTTCGCAAATACGCCACTGATACGAGGAGTTTGTGACCAAACTAACCCTCCCCTCAACTTTATTTACTAAAATAGACCACAGTAATGCTAAAGGAGTCTTATCTTTATAATAAGCTCAGGGTCTTTATTGTCAACCCAATAGTAAAATTTTAAATTAATCAGCGTTTTGCCTATGAAATGAACCGCTAATAAATTCAATTTTCTTTTCTATCAAATAAAAAGTTAAGATATTCAGTAATTTTCTCTTCAGGATACACTAAATATAACTGACAGTTTATTTGATACTTAAGCCTAGTTCGTTCTCCCACCGAACTCACCTCCTGCTGCTCTCATACCTACTGTACTTGCCTGCATTCAAATCATAACCTCTTGTTCTCCCTCAAATACCTTATTGCTTCCAAGCTGCTATCTCTACTCCCTCCACCCTGTGGTTTTGAGATGCTTAAAGGAAATGCCATGGAGGAATCCATTCCCTTGATGGCTAACAATACTATTCCAAGCCGCAATCCCAACCATTGTTTGACCGGAAGACTTTTGACCGACAAGCCATTCAATGCAGGTTGTCTGAAGGCTACCCACATGAAGGCATGGAACATAGAAAGAGGAACAGAGTTTATTGAGGTAGGCAAAAAGACCTTCTTAATGACATTTGAAAGCGAAAAGGATAAATGGTACATCTGGACGAGCTCACCCTGGTCTTTTATTTGGGACCTATTTGTCCTAAACTCCTTCCAGTCCAACTTGTTAGTCGAATGCTAGACTTTCAACTACTTAGAATTTTGGGTGCAATTCCATGGCCTCCCACTAGAATACTTATCCCCCTCCATGACAAAAAAAACTGACAATAAGAGTGGGTGTTCTAATCCTTACGCTATCACTTGAGGAAGACAAATGGCCATTATTCATACAAGTACGCGTCAAGATCTCTATCTGTCACCCTCCTCGACGGTGCATCGACTGAGGTCTAGGTGAAGTATGAGTGTCTATTATGGTGGTATTATAGCTTCTATGGCCACATAGGCCACAAGATGCATGCCTGTCTTCACCGTGGTAAACTTGAAAACTTGATAAAGTAAGACTACCCTCAGAATCTTCACGAAAAATTACTAGACATGCTCAAGCCCTACTTCTCTTAGCTGGGAATGAGCTCCCCCTCACAAGAGTAGAAGACTAGAGGTGGCAATAGAGAATGCAACACTTTGCACCAAATGGCCTATCGTGGAGGGCTTGCCTCCTACCAGCCTATGTCTAATGCAGAAGAGAATACCCCCAAACTAACTTAACAAGACCTAAGGGGGATGAGGTGTCAACTCCTTAGCCAAGTTGTTCAAAAATCCCTCTACTAGCTACATAGGACAAAGGGGCCTTGGACTCTAAATTCTCCATTACCCTATAACCTTTCGAAGCTCGCTCCTCAATCAATTATAAGAAAGGGTCTGACACATTTGTCCTCAGCAAGTATTCAAGAAACATCTTCCCTCATAAACGTCTCGGTACGCCAAATCGGGCTAGCCACTTCCATCCAATTTGGAGAAAAGTAGGACCCAAAGCCCATGCATGAGTTGCTCCCCTAAATCAACAATTACCCCTATCGGGAAAACTCTAGAGTGCACTACAGAAAACCCTTAGGTATCAAGCTTCTCAACAGCATCTTGCCACCTCTCATGAGCACAAATCATGCTTAGGATCTAAGCTGCTAGTTTGTCCACCCTTTCAACAAGCTTCTCCTCTTCGGGAAAAGAAATGGACTAGAGTTGGCTAATCCAAGACCATCCAAATCTCCTCTCAAGTCTAGTAAAAATGGTGAACCTCCCTCGAGAAAAATGGCCAAGGCAGTAAGGCCCAAGGTGCAACAAGGTCAACCATGAAGCTTCTATCCTAGAACTTTTGAAGGTGTGGAGACACCTTGACAATCAGGAACCTCAAGAAGATCCTCCATAACATGGGTGTTAATCTCACCTTTCTATTGGAAACGAAGTGTGGCAAGAATAAGGCCTAAGCTATCCTAGCAGATCTCCCTTCCTGCAATAGCTTCATCATCACCTCAGTCACTTTTCTAGTGGATTGTGGCTTCTTTGGGGTGATAGTCTAAGGTAAGAAATCTTGGAAGCCGCATCTAGCTCATCAAAGCAAAGTTTGAATGTCGGTACACCCTTCTAAACTGGTATCTTAGTGAGGTTTATAGAGACCCTTACCACTCCTCTTTTACCCCTCTATAGGATCAAGTAAGTGTCTTTGTATCCAGAGTTAAGGTCCCATGTTGCATCATAGGCGACTTCAACCATCATCTATAAGAACGAAAAAGATGGTGGTAACCAGCCCAACCCTAGTGTAACAACCTATTTTATAAAAAATTAATCAGTGCATGGTTGGCCTTGTGGCATGCAACGGCGGGCGGGCTGTGGGCACCACGTGCCCCCAGCTACCGGCCCGGCCAGTTAGTGTAGTGGGCCCCACCGTCGCCAAGCCCCCTCCATCGCCTCTCTCTCTCTCTCTCAAACTCTCTTTATCTCTCTTTCCCTCATGCCGCCATCGGCCTGCCGTCACCAAGGTGAGCCTCTCTCTTCCCCCCCCTCTCTCTCCCTTTCTCACTCACTGCCTCTTTGTAACGCCCCCGCCCGGCATAGGCACGTACACGCCCACGCGCCCACACGGCATGCGCGACGTACGTGACAAGTCGGGCGGGGCCCCTCACGCACAGATACTCTCCTATGTACATATAATCATGACATTATCAAATAAAACTAGCTAACATATCCATGATCACATAATCCATCACCAAATAAACCTATTAACATATGAATATCCAAGTCCATAATAATATACACTAGACCACTACATAATCTAGCAGGACCCACAAAGGCCACAACAAACCATCAAGATATAATTAATACAAGAGTACACTATGATTCGACCTGTATTATACAAATCATCGTCTAATACAAAAGTGTACAAATATCAAATACTAGTACAACTCAATTTCTATATAAACTATCATATATATCATCTCGCATCTATAGCTCACCTCATTATCGCTCTAAAATATCTTCTCAAGATATCTCAAGTCGCTATCACGTACCACATATCTGAGGGGGTTAGAAAAGAAATAAAGAGAGTGATGAGCAAAAAGCTCAGTGAATAGATCTTATCTCGAATCAGTGATGCCAAATAGAGAGAAAATCATGTACTGAATAATATGAGTCAAAAAGTCATGCCATGAATGAGTATATAAATGTATCATCAATAATATATAAATAAAAAGTAGATAACATGTCATAACTGATAAAAGTATATAATCCTCGACAATCAGTAAACAAATCATCATGCCATACTATCATCATAACTCTCTCTCTCAAATATGACATATGATGCATGCCGACCATGACCATACTATGATATCAAATGCAATCATATTTGATGTATATTGACCACTAAATAATCAGGTAATCAGATGATAATGAAATCATATGCATTTTTCAACATCTTAGTCATTAATGTCATCTATATATGTCATCATCATACTAGACCACTGTGCACAGTCAACACCCGGTACCCGATCTCAACATCTTACCCGTAGGCTCAAAGCATACCCTGCCATACGCTAAGGGTATCTTAGTCAAAATCATACCCTGCCATAAGCTAAAGGTATATCAAAATCCATCCAGATCGGGCACCCGCCTAGCTAATAGAAACCAGGAATTTTAGGTGGAACAGGAATCAAGAGAAAAATGATGCAATGTAGTCTCCAACCATGTATCTAACACATGCATACTCCCGCTAGTCTACCACATGCACACTCATGCTAGAGATCATCTCGGTATATAATTATAGCAGTAGAATCATCTCCAATCATCTCTATATATCACCAATGTACTCATATCTCAGATCAGCCTAATCAAACGCATGATAAAATATACTTGACTGAAATCATCTCTAGATAAAGTCATATAATCATGTTGGAGGCCAAAACATGTATATACATAATATATAATATATCATAATTTGAGAAATGCATCTAGGGGATAAGACTACTCACAGTTTGATCAGAAGACATGAACCACGCATCTTTCACGTCCGTCAGTCAAATATTAACTCATCGTGATGGTCCACGGGATCTCACATAAGGGGATTCGGGGTACCGGTGGTGACAAGCCGGCGACGGCACAAGGAAAAAGAGAGAGAAAGTTTGAGAGAGAGAGAGAGAGAGTTTGAGGGGAGAAGAGAGAGAGATCGAAAGAGAGAGAGTGGGGAGAAGAAAAATATATATATTGAGAGAGAGGCAGTGGGGAGGAATGGCCCGGCCAGGTTGGCCGGGCCGGCGCCTGGGGCACGTGGCGCGCTCCTCTCTTGCCACTGCATGGCACGAGGTCGGCTACACTATGGCCGGCCACGTCGTGTCATGCAATGGAATTAGTTTCTTTTTTTATTTTTTTATTTTTAAGGTTGGGTTGTTACACTGTTTCACTCTCGAGTTTGCTGAAACCGAGCCTTTCCTTCCCTTCCTTTCTTCTCCTCTTCTCTTCTTCTTCTTCTTCTTCTTCTTCTTCTTCTTCTTCTTCTTCTTCTTCTTCTTCTTAGCTTCTTCTTCTCCTGTTTCTGCAACATTGTTGGGCTCGGCCGAGCATTATAGCAAACAATGCTGGACCGAGTCCAGCACTAGTGGCAATGCTCTTTTTATTTTATTTTATTTTTGTTTATTTATTTATTTAGGTACTTATTTCTTAATTAATGGAAATAACTTATTTAGATATTAATTATTTTAATAGTAATATATATTTTTCAACATGATTATTATTAATTATAATTAGTATGTTTAATGATTAATTAGGTTATAAACTATTACACATAAATATAGGTATTATTTATTTATATTTCTATTAGATTAATAGATAGATTTGTAAATTATAATTATTAGATTTATATACTAATATTCTTATGATATACATTTTAAGTAATTCTAATAATTTATTACATATTATTATTTTGTAACAAATGAAATACTAAGTTGATTTATTTATTTATTATTTTATAAAGTAAAGACTACATAGTGCCTAATTAATCAAGATAGAGTGAGAACCACAACCTAATTATAATTAGGTTTTTATCTATATTTATACTTTATTTATAGTTTTGTAACAAAATTGTTCACTTCTAGGCATTCTTCCTCAACAACAACATCCTCTTCGAAGTTCTCGACTATCAATGAGCATTATGCTACCCGTAGCTCGTGTGTAGTAGTGTCCGAGTGTGAAACGCTTATCACATTGAAAGCAAAGATCCTTAGCCGTTCGCTCCACCTGTGGATGTGTGATAGTTTGGACTGTAGGTCTAGTACTCCCTTTAACATCAGTAAATGGCCGAAGTGGAACCCTTTGGCCTTGAAAAATCCTCGCTGCTCTCTGTCTGGTAACTAGTCCACCAAACACTACTAGTGGCCGAGCCGAGTAGCAGCTGTCCTGACTTGCCACTAGCATGTGGGTTTGGCTCTTTATTTCTTGGCGCTTCCTCTCCATTAAGATGGCAGGTCGAAGAGCCTTCACATCCGCCTGGATCTCCCCCCGCAGCCCTAATATAAATGAACTCCATAGTAGTGCATCCGACCACATCGGGTTGTACGTTCTACTTCTTTTTCTCAAACTCCTTTTGGTAAGTACCAACAATAGTTTGCTGCATAAGCTTAGTGAGTAAGGCATCAAAGTCTTCATATCATTCAGCACTAAAACGTTGAGAAATTCTAGCACTAAACTCCTCCCAATGCTCCAACTTGCCGTTAGTAGAAGGGTAGACCTTCTAAATGAAAACTTGTTAGCAAGACCTTAGCATCTTCCTCAATCTGTTGGAAAGAAAAAAATTGCTCAACATGGTATAGCCATTCGATAGGGTCTCTACTTTTAAATTTGGAAAAGTCGATGTTTGTCATTCGAGTGCAAATACCTCGATCTTCCAAAGGTGGATGCCGTAGTGCAAGTTTTAAAGGAGGGGGCCCCTAGCCTATTCATTGGTAGCCTCTCTTGTCTTCATGATGTGGTTCGTCCTCTTCAGATTCATGCCACTCTCCGTCTTCTACAAAGCCTCTTGGGTTCTCTGGATAAATCGATACGTGATGGAGAGGGTAGCCCCCCTTCTACTTCTCTTTCTCGCTCTTGTGGCATGGGCAACAATAGTTCATTCCTTGGTGGTGGTTGTTCCCGAGGTTGTTCTGGAGATGTGGAGGTGGTCACCCTAACAACAAGTGCATCGGCTAAGAGTTCCACCATTTTCTCTTAAGCTGCTCTTGCGACTTCCCATCCTGGCCTTATTTTGTCCAACATATAAAAGAGTATCATGTCCATAGAGACATGCTACCTTGTGACCTAACATGGCCAATTGTGGGTTCCGATTGTCTAGGGTTGATAGGAGTATCCCTCGATCTCTTTTTGGTTGAAGACAGTCTAATGATCCTTCATATTTGTCGTTTCTTCTAAATTCTTTCGAGACCTTGTATTCACTATTAATGGAGCTTCAAGATGGTCTAAGATCCGATCAACTCTAATACCATTGTAATAGCCAATAATACAAGATAATTATCTCGGTGCACACTACATTAATTTATAGGTGGCACTCTAACTCGACTAGACTTGGCAATTTGATCAAATAGGTTTGAATCTTATTAAGCAAAAAAACACTTAATTAAACACATAAACTAGAGTTCCTTGCTGTCTGTTGTTCGAACATTCTCAACACCAATTTATTTTCTGGCTTTCGGGAAAATGCATTCAAACGACCTTGGGGGTGTTTAAATGCCTATTTTTTCTGCTTTTTGGAAATTGCGTTTGAACACTTGTAGGGCCGTCCGAATGCCTATTTAATGTTTTGCTCTCAAAATTTATGTTCAAATGCTTGAAGAGCCATTCAAACACCTAGTTCTGAGATGGGTTCTTTCGACTGCTGGAACCTTTATTTCCTTCCTAATCAACTCCTATCTAACCATTACATAATCATTGCGCCAAACCAAAGCGCCTTCACCACTAGTAGGTAGATTGTGAACAACCAAATTATAACCCAAGAAGTGCTCGCCTATCTCAAAATCTCTCGAAGTGCAAAAGGAGCGTTCATGCTAAAAGTGGATCTACCAAAGGCCTTTGACCACATGGAATGGTGTTTCATTGGTGATTGCTTAACCTTGTACGGTTTCCCGAATAAATTCATATGCCTGGTAATGAGCTGCCTTTGCACCACCAGCCTGACACTTGATGTCAATGGTAGCATCGATGGCTACTTCACCCTCTCAAGAGGACTGAGGCAAGGGTGCCCATTGACCCTGTACCTCATTATTGGCTCAATATCCATCCTTCTTGACAGAGAGCTTAAGCTGAAGAGGTTGACAAGTATCAAATCTTAAGGCAACTGTAGCTCACTCATCTTATGTTTGTCGACGATCTATTTCTCTTTAGCAGCTCTACTCTCCGTGACGCAACAAACTTGAGAGAAATCATCGATCTTTATTGTCAAATCTCAGGCCAAGCCATCAACTATAATAAACCAGCAGTCTTTTTCAGTGCCAAAGTGGATACCAGTAGAAAAAGCGAGATCATCTCTACACTATGGGTAAAACTCTTTGAAGGGCACAAAATCTATTTGAGAAACCCACTGGTCCTACCTTGCTCAAAACACAAGGCGTACAACTTTAGGGCTTCATCAGGATAGGAGGTTATTAGCATGGATGAGTGGGTGATGCACCTTAGCACAAAGCTAATGAAAGAGCATTTAGGGTACACCTTCAGCACAATGTGGTTTATTAGGAAGACAAGAAACGCAGCAGCCTTTGAGAATGATAAGCAGCACCTTCAAAGAGTGGTCTCTCAAATCAATTGCTTCATTTCCAAGCCATGGTCCAATGGCTCTTCTTTGGTAAGTAGTCGCAAGACTAAAATGAAAGTCTGCCGAGCCATGCTACCAATTATTATAAAGAATGTACCAATTATTATTCCTTTTATTTTTTAAGTAAAATATTTATTGACATAAATGCTGATATGACAAAACCAGATCCCTTTTTGGAATTACCTTTTGGGTGGGTCTATTTCAGCATATAAAATCTAGAATAGGATTAGTTTGGTGAAAACCTCCCCATAAAACTATAGCCTATAGATCATAGTAGTATTTGCAACATAAATACATCGGAGCAACCACAGTATTCGAGCAGTATCTGAATTGTATTTGCAAAATTTAATCTAATTAATTAATTTATAGGAAATTTATTCAAAATTCTTTATAATTTATTATTATTATCATTTCACATTCTACAAGATTAATAATTTATTATTTCATTTAATTAAATTATATTTGTCTTGTTAAACTTTAACTCAAGAGCACTTTATTTATAAAAATGCACAAATTACTTGTTATGATATATCTAACGTGTAACACTGGACACATTTTTATAAGAGTGGATATTATAACATCTTAAATAAATAAATTAGATAAATTGTACGTTATTATAATTGAGGAGGTAAATAATACTGAGTCAAAAATTTAGACCAGCATACTATAATTAAGTATTTAACTTTAGTATTAATCTACACCCCTTGAACTATATCCTATTTTCATATAGACCCCTAAACTTTTTTTTTTTTTACGATGTCCCTCCAAACTTTAGATAATTATATTATCACCCTTCTGTTGATTTACCGTCAGCTAAATCATTCTTTTCTTTTCTCTCATCCTCCTTCCATCTCTATCACCATCACCCTCTTTCTCGTCCGCTCTCCACCATCACCACCTCTTCCTCCACCGTAGGCAACCTCCGTCCTCCACAATAATCACATACGCATGGCGCGACGTGCCCTCGCTGCGTAGCTAGCACAAATACACCATCCTGATGTCTCCGCTCTCGATACGATGCACCAGCTTGAAGTCTATCGGGCTAGGCCGGGTCGGAGGAGTAGTGCGACCGGGAGGCAGTGTGTGTGGGAGAGGAGTCGAGGGAGAAGATGGAGTGGTTTCACATCAATAGAATAACAATCCCTTGATCTCTGATTCTTACTGCCAGATGTAGAGGTGTATTCACTTGATAGTCCCTACCATTCATCAATTTCACAAGCTCTGACCTTCTGTGGACATATCGGACTGTCGACTTGTTTTTGATGAAGCAAATTCCTTTCTTGGACAGTGTTTGATGAGTTCATCAACTATATATACTAACTTTGCCCGTGATAGCAGAACATGCACCGAAATAAGCCACCTAAGTCTGCGATATATGTCAGAGAATTGTCGTGATCTAATAGAATTTTAACCATTTTATCATTTTCAGCTGACACTACATAGTGGAGAGGAGTGCTCCCTGAATTATCAGCATGTTTTTGCAAGCATTTGGTTCCACTTCAGAAGTTTTTCGGCGATTCCTGTAGATGAAATTTACATAAATTACATATAACCAAATGCTGTCAGAGAATGAAGACAATTAGATCTAAATTATTTACTTAGTTAAGATCTGCATACAGCCTCTTGTAATAACTACTCCTTTCTATTTCACTTAGTTGATAGTAAAAGATTGATTTGCTTGTAAAGATTGTAGAACGCCGAGAAAAGCAAGCGACTCTGCCATGGTGGCCAATAAGATGAAGATATACCTTCATCGTCCACAATATCCGCCAGTCCACGATCAGCTGAAATTAACTCCATTGCTACCTTTTCGTGGGTCGTCGTAGCTTCCAGTGCTGCTCATCGATCTCTGGCTCGAGTTCACCGCTCTGAGCCCATCTCGATATCATACTCGGGTAAGAATCCAACATGTCAGTAAGCTTACAACTAAACGCAAAAAAATGGGAATAAAGCTTGGGATTTATTCCCGGAATCGAGTTGTAGCTGAACAAGGAGTTCAAGAAGGAAGAAGTCAAAATACGTTGTGATTCGCTGACGAGAGTTGAAGATGTCGGTCCCTGGTGATCGCGGCGGTAATGTCATTGTTCTGCACTCAGCGTGCAGCCACGAGTGGATGGATGGTGAGCTCCAGGATGAAGAGCTCGCAGGCCTTGGCAAAGGGGATGGGGGCCTCCGCGGTGATCTTCTTGATCCGGGCCGACGTGCTCGATCTCATGCCGCCATATAGTAGTTCCAGAACACCTACAGCTGATGGTGTTGCTGCTGTAGGAGGTGGTGGAGTGGCGCTCCTCCGGTTTCACCATCGGCTACTAGCGGGGCGACGCGATCGACTACTTATTCGGTATTATCCTTCAGCGAAGAAGGGGATCGCCGGATTCTGCGATTCCTTCGGTCTCAGGTTCTTCATCGGGTATACCACCGGTGGTGGTGTTGGCAGAGTTGGAGATGGGGACGGTGAGGAGACTGGTATACTTATTAGGGGTATAATAGTTATTAGGTATTTTTCTTCACAATAATTAGTCATTTCACATTGTAACAAAAAATAATTTTAAGATCTATGTGAAAATCTGGTGAACAACAACCCTTTAACTGATTATAAAAAAATATCATGCCGAATCTGACATGACCGGTGAACAACTAATCCAACCAAACTACTCCCAAGTCCCAATCCTTAGACACTCTCCTAGAACGTCCCTTACAAGACATCATCCGCTCGTCACTCTGAACCGTACAAAGCCCATCGCAAGCCTTCACGTAAGTTCTCGTCATACGCTTTCATGTGGCATGTGGCATGTGGCATTATACACTGTATCATACTCGATTTTCGGAGAGGCTTTCTAAATTTTTTTAGATTATAGTATTCATAAATTTTAAGAAAATTTCAATATAACTCTTTTATTAGTGTGTCGTGAGAAAATTTTGATTAGTCTGGCAGCCATTTTTTCCAGAATAATCTAGATGCTTTCATTGTATATTTTAATCAAATTATTTTATTTTGAATTTTTAATTAAATTAAATTTAAATACAGTTTTCTCTCATCCCCTTCTCCGCCAGTGAAATTAAAATACAATTTTCTCTTTCATATGAGCTATGGAACATAAACCCATTTCAGATTTCATTGTCTTCTGAAAGTCACCAGCCTTAGAATCAGATTATTTTTTTCAATTTTCAAATTTAATACCTCAAAACTATTAATAGTTTTTCACATATACCCTCTCTGCCAGTTTTTTTTATAATTTCTTTTAGTTTGACCCCATCAACTATCTAAAATCTCTCAAATGTTCATCTCGTTAGTTAGTCATTTAGGTTTTTTTTTTATTAAAATAAAATATCATTGACTATCAGGTGACCAAGCCATTTATCCTTATTTTAGAGTGGGAAAAAACGTTAATTTGAGGTCAAGATGATCATTCTATATCTATATCCATTTGTCTTTCTCGGATACGAGTATGAATATGAATCGTGTTGGACATATTCAAGTTTATTTTTGTGATGCCACAGTCAACATAACATTACTCAAATTTATAGTAGAAAATCAAGTCCTAATTTACTCTTATTTTATTATTTTGGTAACATTTCCATTTTAGTATGATCTATCTGGCTCAGGCTAATAATTGCACTAAGATATTGTCCCTACTCCAATCTCTACTGCCATTCTCTAAGATATGCTGATGGCACTATCCTCTTCTCGACAACTGGTGATTTCCTTGCCAATAATCTTAAATATATTCTCTATTTAATTGTTTATGCTAATATCCAGCCTAAAGATTAATATTTCAAATCATATTTTATCTAGAATGAAACCTGGGCTTCCAGCTTGGGTGCGCATGATCGCCACTTTTCATATCAATTAAATACTAGCTCTCGAATTTTCATTGTATAGCCAACGGCGAGACAGGGATATCCTATGGAGGAGAAGAAATATGGTTATTTGTACCGAAAATTTACTTGGTTCTCGATTTGACAGTCGTTATTTTTTATTTTCTTTGCACTTGAGGTTTGTTTTACTTTTCTTCCAACTTTGTCATTTGTATCATTTAGTGCCTCATTAAATATTGATAGGGCACTATAAGAGAGAGAGAGAGAAATAACTCGTACTTATCTTCTTCATCTTCTACTTCATATGCTGCTCGTAATTATTATTATTATTATCATTATTAATCTTCTTCTTATACTATTCAATTATTTATCTCTTAATTCTTTTTATGCAAGTCTTTAATCACTCTCTAATCTCTAATCTTCTTCTTATACAAGTCTCTAATCGTTTTTTCTACTTCACCATTGAAGTTATTAAAAGACAATAAAATGCGTATAGAAAAAAAAAAGTTGTTAAAAGATAACAAAATATAAATTCTCACTACTATCTCTAATTAATCACTTATTTTATTAATTAAAGAGTGATTATAGAGACTTGTATAGAAAAGAAAAGATAATAATTAATAAAGGCTTGTATAGAAAAAATAATGAAAGTTGTTATTATATTTATGAAAATTATTATTATATTTACGAAAGTTATTAATATGTTTCTTTTTCTTCTTATTTTCTGTTGTTGCTCCTTCTTCTCAATCTACTTCACTAAAGTTGTTAAATTATAATAAAATGTGCATAGAAAAAGAAATGAAAGTTATTAAAAGATAATAAAATATAAATTCTCACTACTATCTCTAATTAATATCTTACTTTATTAATTAAAGAGCAATTATAAAGATTTGCATAGAAAAAAAAAGAATAATTAATAGATACTTGTATAGAGAAAACAACTAAAGTTATTTTTATATTTGTGAAAGTTATTATTATATTTACTAAAGTTGTTAATGTGTTTCTTCTTGTTCTTATTTTCTGTTCTTGCTTATTCTTTTTAATCTACTTCAACACTGAAGTTGTTAAAATACAACGAAATGTGTATAGAAACAAAAGAGAAAGTTGTTAAAAGATAATAAAATATAAATTGTCACCAATATATCTAATTAATATCTTACTTTATTAATTAAAAAGTGATTATAGGACTTGTATAAAAAAAATAACAAAAGTTGTTATTATATTTGCGAAAGTTGTTATTATATTTATGAAAGTTGTTAATATATTTACAAAAGTTGTAAATATAATAACAACTTTTCTTGATTTTTAACAATTTTTATTGTTTTTTCTATATATTGTAGAATTTATATATTTCACCATTATAATTTACATATAAATAAATAATAATCAGACAGAATCATACTTTTGGTTATTATTTATTTCTATGTAAATTATAATAATAAAATATGTATATTATGTTAATTAAATAACGAAAAGCATGACTCTGTATGATTATTATTTGTTTCTATGTAAATTATAATGGTGAAATATGTAAATTCTGTAATATTTAGAAAAAATAACGAAAGTTGTTAAAAATCAATGAAAGTTGTTATTATATTTACGAAAGTTGTTAATATATAGTTTTCTTCTTCTACTATTATTTTTTCTACTATTGCTTCTTCTTCTATGCCTTAATAAGAAGAAAAAAAATATTAACAATTTTCACAAATATAATAATAATTTTTGTAAATATAATAATAACTTTTGCAAATATAATAATAACTTTCGTTATTTTTTCTATACGCTTTCTATACAAGTCTCTATTAATCATTATCTTCTTTTTTACATAAAAGTCTCTATAATCGCTCTTTGATTAATAAAATAAGAGATTAATTAGAGATAGTGGTGATAATTTATATTTCATTGTCTTTCAACAACTTTTTTTTGCCATATCCATTTCATTGTCTTTTAACAACTTCAATGATGAAGTAGAAAGAGCGATTAGAGACATGTATAAGAAGATCAGAGATTAAGAGCGATTGGAGACTTGTATAAAAAAAGGATTAAGAGATAACAAAATAAGTAGTAATAGAAGAAGAAAAAGAAGAAGAAGAAGAAGAAGAAGAAGAAGAAGAAAAAGAATTACCAACAGCATAAGAAGAAGAAGATGAGTATGGGTCATTTCTTTCTCTCTTATGGTGTCCCGTCAATATTTAATGAGACACTAAATAATAAAAAGAGCAAAGTTGGAAGAAAAGCAAGAAAAAAGCCTTAGGTGCAAGGAAAACTGAAAATAAACCATTGGCTGCCAAATTAAAAATCAAGTAGGTTTTTGGTGCAAATAACCCGAAGAAATACGATAGCCTTGGTACTTCTTTAAGTTTTGAGTCATAATAATGCATTAATTGACAAATGAAGGTGGACACTTCTTAGTGTTGCTACTGCTTGAAAAGATATATTACTACACAATTATTAGATAAGGAGAATCCATCCCTTTGAAGGAACTTAACAAATTTAAATGTTAAAGGAATTATTTTTGTGGCTCATCATTTTTGCACGTTGAATCACTAATTCTTTAAAAAATAGAAAATGCATTGATTTTCCATGTGACTCGATAATCCCATTTAGCTCATCATTTTGAATGTGGAATCACTTATTCTTAAAAAAAATAGAAAATGCATTGATTTCGATGCGATTCAGTAATCCAATTTGGGCTAGGCCAAGATTGAGAGCGGAAGATAGCTTGGTTGGTTTATGTGTCCATAGATTGGATTGCTGGCTAGAGGAGTGAGTCTTTGGTTTGTAGCATCGTTTCCAAGGGAACTGGGTGGCTGATTAAAATAGGGGTGACCGTGCGAAGGATTTGACAAGAGCTAGGTTTAGATGAGATGGGGGTGCCAAGGTTGGACTCAGTGGGCGAACTTGCTGGTTGGTGGTCCCGCGTGCACCTAGGGAAGGAGCTGGCTGGGGCAATGGAGAACATGAGCTATGGAGACTGTGCGTCCAGGGATAAGTGATGGTCAATAGGAGGTGTAGTGACCTTAGGTACGGTTAAGGTAGGGTTGAGAGCAAATAAGGCTTGAATAAAGCAAGTGCTCTCGGCTAGGGTTGGGTCACTTGATTGGTGGACTCAGCTAGGGTGGTGGTGTAGTTTGGTAAGTAAGTTGCTATTGGTGGGTTTTGGCTAGGGCAGAACTAGGTCGCAGGATGGTGATGAGGATGGAAGGAGGCAAGGGGTGGTCGAAGGTAGGTAGGGGCTACGAGTGGAGCTGGGTGGCATGCGGCTAAGCAGTGGTGGCTACTAGTTAGGGGCTAGGTTGTGGGTGGTTTTAGGCCAATGGCTAAAGTTGTGGAGAGGATGGTGGGGCTATGATGAAGAGATAGATTGGGTGATGATGAGAGGAATGGTGTCGACAAAATGAAAGAAAGCTCACGGTGGATCTCGACCTAGACAAATCTAATCTTAGCTAAAGGTGGAAGAGGAGAGAAAGGTGAGAGAGATAGAAAGGGAAATAAAGATTAGTCCGCTAGAAGGAAGTGGCCGATAGCTAGAAAGGACGTCGAATGCTAGGAGGGTTAGGGCTAGGTTGATATTCAACAACAAAATTATGATACAAAAGATAGGATTCTAAGAAATTTTATTGCAATTAATATTAAAATAAAATACAATGTACATAATAGTATACACTCGAGTTCTCAATATCATCACAAGACATAAGTTTTTTTTTATATAAATGTGTGTAAACCGATAATGAGATTGACAATTCATTATTATTTTCGAATGAGAAACCTCTTATTAAAGATTCGAGGCTTACAATTCTTTACATCTTCAAAAAGAAAAGAATAAAGAATATATATGACAAAGGTCTTGGGTTTCTAGGCATTGGAGGGCTTAGAAACATTCACCCTTGTTGTTGATGAAATCATTTTTCAACCTATTTCTTCTTCTTCTTCTTTAATATGCTTTGAGTGGAGAAGAGCATTGTCAACGATGAGGGAGAAACTAGACTTTTGGGAATATGAGTATGATATAAGATTTGGTATTCTTTGTGAAAGTATGAGAGTATAGGATAATAGGATTTTTTTTCTCTCTCCTAGCATTCTCCATAAAGTTCAGTCTTTATGGTTTAATTATAGTTAGGAAGTTATGAAATAGTTATATGAGAATGAGAAGTAGAGAAAAATAGAAAGTTAAAAGGAAGTAATTATAAAATAATTATCGAAAAATGAGAAGTGGAGAAAAATAGAAAGTTAAAAAAATTATTTAGTTATAAGGGGGTGAGAAATAGAAAGGAATAAATTAAATTGAAGTTACACTGGTAGCTAGTAATATATTTATTTTTATATACAGATTATTTTGATATGTGACTCAATCATATACTTCATGTAGCTAAAGAAAGAATAAGTTCAATCATTTAGATGTTAGTTCAACTAACACACACACACACACACACGAGATTATAGCATATGTAGCATGAAATATATCATGATAAAATATGTCTAAAAGATGTAATTATTTATCGAGAGAGCTTTTTATGGATTAGACTCAATTTTATTTAGCTCATAAAGCTAAGTGTATTAGATTTCATGTGTTAGATACTCGTGTTTTAATGAATAATTATGTCAACTCAACATTATGGTATGATCCAATAATTATCTAATTAGATAATTCATGCCAAGGATGATATATGACACCATTCTACCTCTTACAAATACCAAATCAAATTTCCAAAATACCATAGATCAAATCAAGTTTTGAAAATATCCCAAAGATATACGATGAATATTATATATTATTTTGAATACAAATTTAAATAATATAATGTGGAATTTAAATAATGCCAATACCCTTTAAGCAATTATATGATAATTATTCGGGTATATTTTAGGATACTATGATATTTGAAATATGTCATATATATGTGTATTTCATATCTTATTGAACTAGTCAAAATTAATGCTCCCTCTAGTCTTACATGTGAGATTAAAGTGTAATTCAAGCAGGATAAGACTAGTCAAGTATGATAATATATAAATGAAAATAATATATGCAAGAGTCAACCTGAATTTGATTCAATTATTAACTAGGTTGAATGCAATATCTTAAATTTGAAAGTTTAATATGAGCAATTTTGTTGAAAACTTCTTGTGGGAAGTTTTTAAAATAGAAAACTCATTATATCTATCCTGAATTTATAAGGAAAAAATATATATAATATTTAAGTAATAAGATACGACATGAGTCCTATATCAATTTGTCTCTTATCATGTTATCAAATTATTTTACAATTAGGAGCATTGGTTTGGTCATATATTTTTATATCAAGTAAATATATATTTGATGAAGCAATTTGAAGACCTAAATGACCTCAAAACAAGTTTAACCAAGTGATAACACCAATTCATTTTGAATTAGTCTAACTCGTTGCGAATTAGTGCGGAATCGTAGATTTCATCGAGCTAGACATGATCATCGGGCGGGCGGGGCCAGCCTGACCCACCAATTATTCGGCCCAACCCACATTTTAGCTATTTTTAGAATTTTTTTACTATTAGCTTATTTAAAAAAAAAATATTTATGTTCCTCTATTTAAAAATAATAATAATAAATTAAAAAAATTTAAATGTGTGCTTAAAAAAAATGTAAAATGGTACGGTACCAAAATTTTAGTTGGTTTTTACTGTAGCAGAACGGGGTAAATACTGTAGCAGAACGGGTAGACCTAGTTGCGGGCCAAACAAGCAGGCTTTCGGGTCGGGTCGGGCTGAGAAAGGGTTGGCTCGTGCCACCCATGGGTAGTTTGGGCTCAGGCTAGGCCGGGCCTAAACCGGGTTGGGTCGGGCCGGGCACGGGCAGGCTGGCCCGTTTAATCACGTCTACATCGAGCTACCCCAAAATAACATATAATATATTAATAACTAACATCATAGTCTTCACACCTATGCAATTCAGTGGGATTTATCTTCAAATGTGAGATTATTTTACTATTTTAACTCTTATTTTGGTGTCATAATTGAGTTAACTATAAGATAGGATTGGGGCTCAGAGGATCACTACTTTGAGTAGGACTCTAGTCAACTGACCCTTTAATGTCAAAAGTTGTGAATTTTTCTAAATACCTATTCAACTAGGAGGTGACGAACTTGGAAGTAGTGTTATTATTATTTTGATAACAATGTCTAATCATATGATAAAAATACCAAAGAACATAGGGTATGTTTCATATAGCATTGATTGTATGTCACTGAGACAAGGACTAGAAAGGTTATGTTTTGATTTGTTTTTCATCGGATTTCCTTCTTTTTAGATCTAATTATATTGTTTGTGTGCATAATCATTTCTCTCACTTTTCTATTATTGAATTAAATTTCTTCTCGTTCTTGTAAGATTTCTTAGTTTTCACTCACTCTTGTAATTTTTATCGTTGCATTGTATTTTGTCTTCACTAATTTTATCACTTAGTGCTATTCTTTTTTTAATTTATTTAAATTTCTATGTCCATTAATCATATTTAACTTTCATGGTTGTCACTATGTTTCTATGTCCATTTATTTAAATTTCTATGTCCATTAATCATATTTAACTTTCATGGTTGTCACTATGTTTCTATGTCCATTTATTTAAATTTCTATGTCCATTAATCATATTTTAAATCAAGTACTGAATTAACCATCTAACTAAATAAGTGACTCAAGCCATGCGCCTAATATTCACAAGGTGATTTGGTCTGGCTCAGATCATATCAATTTTTCTCCGGAAAGACCACATTAATTAGCGTTTCCTCACCAATAGTGTATTTATGGTTAAATCTTATTACAACCTCATCAACTTTTAAGGATAGAGATCGACGAAGACTAACACCATCTAAAAGGTTTGGGAGACTAGGTACTGGATATGGTGGAGGTGGTCGAGTATAATTATATTATTTAGAGATAATATTAATGACTAAGATATTAAAAGTGCATATAATTTTATTATCATTTGATATACCTGATAATCGAATGGTTATCATGTATTATATGTGGTTGTATTTGATATAATAGCAAGGTTATGATCGATATTCATTATTCATGTTATACTTAAGAGAATTATGATAATGGTATGACTAGAGATTTATATATACATTAACAAGAATTATATATTTGATCAATCATGACATAATATCTATTGTATCTTTACATATTATTCAGGATAAATTTATACACACATTCATGGCATAATGTTTTTATTTGATTCATATTATCTATTAGATAATTTATGCTCTATTTGGCATCACTAATTCGATGTAAAATTTATTCACTAATCTTTTAGCCCATGACATCTTTGTTTTCTATTTTCGAAAACCTAGGTGAGCAGATTGAGCGGGACGCTCCGCTAAGGATCTTGCCAGAGTTTGAGGAGTAGATACTATTAGTGTGGTATGTTAGATGATTTGATGTTAAGTGGATCTTCAAAAAGATTATCTACAATGAAACACGTGTTGAACACGGACATGCATGGGACACGTGTCTGGAGTTTCAAAAAGAAAATATCGAACACTGTTAGGACACGGACAGGGACACGTGCGGTATTTTAGATAATGTTTAACGGGTCGGGTCGGGTTTGGTCAAATGTTGTTAACCCGGATCCAAACCCGATAATAAAATTTAAAACCCAAATCGTCGTTCTCACCTTCACTATTGAGCGACAAATCGTCCGATCGAAGTCCTAAAACCCTTGAGCAGTTGCCGAGCAACGATCTAAGGCGCGATAGGCTGCTAAGCGAGCGTGATGAGCTAAGCACGATGAGAACGTAGGTTTTTTTCTCTCTCTGTCTCTGTCTCTGTCTCTCTCTCTCTCTTCCTCCCTCCCTGTCTCCATCTCTCTCTCCTTGTTTCTTCCTCCCTCCCTCTCTCTCATTCTCTATCTCTTCCTCCCTCCCTCCCTTTCTCTCATTCTCTCTCTGTCTCTCTCTCTCTCCATCTCTCCATCTCTCTATCACTGTCTCTCTCTCTCTTTGTGTCTTTTCCTCCCTCCCTCCCTTTCTCTCATTATCTCTCTCTATCTCTGTCTCTTCCTCCCTCCCTCCCTTTCTCTCATTCTCTCTTTGTCTCTCTCTCTCTCTCTCTCTCACTATCTCTCTCTCATTTTTTCTCGCTGTCTCACTCTCTCTGTTAAAGTATTTTAATTTATGCTAGTTATTTTAATCTCTGTTATTAAATTGTTAAATTATATTAAAGTTTCTCTATTTGTTAAATTGTTAATCTGCTAATGCATATCTCTTTATTAATATAGTTTTATTGCGGTTGAAGAAAAATGAATACTGAAAATAGTCCTGATTCTAGTCAAAATACTGCATTTTCTGTGTATGATAATGCTCATTTGTGGAGATATGTTACTAAGATGGAGAAATTGGAAGTAGGTGAAGGAAATCATAATTTTAGATGCAATTATTGTCAACAAGTTTACAAGGGATCATATTATAGAGTAAAGACTCATTTGCTGAAAATTAGTGGGCATGGAATTAGAGGTTATTGAAAAATGAGTAGTGAACATGTTATGGAAATGAAAAGGGTTGTTGATATGGCCAAGCTGAGAATTAAAAATTCGATGTCTAAACAAATTCCTTTGCCAAAATTTGGACAAGCGGCATCTTCTAGTAGCTCAGTTTGAGGTATAGGTTTTGATATGGGAGAGACATCTAGAAAAAAAGAGAAACAAAAATGACACTTATTGAGAAGTAATTTAATTCTGGTGCTCGCAATCAATTATGTTGTGAGATCGCAAGAATATTTTATTCAGCTAGGTTGTCTTTTCATCTAGCAAAGAATCCTCACTATGTTAGAGCCTTTCAATTTGCAGCAAATAATAATATTTCTGAATTTGTGCCCCATGGCTACAATATGTTGAGAACCATATTACTTCAACAAGAGAGAGCAAATATTGTAATGTTGCAAAACCCTATTAGAAGCACATGGGGGGAGAAAGGGCTGAGTATGATATGTGATGGTTGGATTGATACACAGAGGAGATTGCTTATAAATTTTTTAGCGATGACTGAAAGTACACCTATGTTCTTAAGGGCTGTGAATTGTGAAGGAGAATATAAAGATAAATTTTTTATCTCTAATTTAATCATTAAAATCATTAAAAAGGTTGTACCTCATAATGTAGTACTAGTGGTTAAAAATAATGCACCCGTTTGTAAGGCAGCAAGGATACTTCTTAAAGCAAAGTTTTCTCACATTTTTTGGACTCCATGTGTAGTTCATACTCTCAACCTAACTTTAAAGAACATGTGCAGCAAAAAACACTAAGGCAAATAAGATTGTGTTTGATGAGTATAGCTAGATTTTGGTAATTACAAGAGATGTAATGTGTATAAAAAATTTCATCATGCAACATTCAATGAGGTTGGTTATTTTTAATGAATTTGTTAATTTAAAATTGCTTGCTATTGTAGAGACTCGTCTTGCTTCAGTGATTATAATGTTGAAAAGATTTAGAAAGATCAAGAAAGGTCTTCAATCAGTGGTAATCAGTGATAAATGGAGTTCTTATAGGGAAGATGATATTGACAAAGCATAATTTGTCAAAGAAAAAGTCCTCGATGACATTTGGTGGGATAAAATTGAATATATATTTGCCTTCACAGAGCCTATATACAGTATGCTACGGGTTGTAGACACAGATAAATCATGCTTACATTTGAAATATGAAATGTGGGATACAATGATTGAAAAGGTGAAGACAGTCATATTTATGCATAGAAAGAAGAAAGAAGGCGAGGAATCTATATTTTATTCAGTGGTGCACAAGATCCTAGTGAATAGATAGGATAAAAGCAATACACCATTACATTGCTTAGCACATTTTTTGAATCCAAAGTTAATTTAATTTCTCTAATTCTCTTTTTTATGATTAAAAATTTTATTGTTCTTTCATTGCTATTGTTTACTAATTATATTATTATGTTAATAGGTATTCTAGCTCATTATGGATTTAAAAGGATCAAAATTGTGTACCACCGCATAAGGATTTGAAAATTTCTAATATAAGAAATAATTGCTTAAAAGGGTTATTTCGAAATGCAGAAGAACAAAAAAATGACATACCTAAGAGTATACTAGTTTCTCCACATTAACCAAAAGTTTTGCTGAGTATGATTCGATAGTAGAAAGAAATGAGTTTGATCCAAATATGTGGTGGGTTGCTTATGGTGCTTCTGCTCCTATTCTTCAGAATTTAGCACTTAGGTTACTTGGGCAACCTTGCTCTTCGTCAGATTATGAGTGGAACTAGAGCACCTATTTTTTAATTTATTCATTGAAAAGGAACAAGATAACTCCACAGAAAGCTGAAGATTTAGTATATGTGCATACTAATATTCGCTTTCTATCAAGGAGGTCTCTAGATTATTTAAGAGAGGAGACTAAGATGTGGGGTGTCGGAGGAGATTCTTATGATTCCTTTAATGGTGTAGGAATGTTGGAGTTTGCTGATCTCTTAATTGATGAACCGGATTTGAAGACTATAATGATTGTTGATGAAGGCAATGATGCAGCTGAAGATGAATGATCTACCTTATGTTGCTATTTTGTAATGATTGTTAATTTTTAAACTTCTGTGGAACTCATTTACTTGGACAGTTAGACATGTTTTGCACTTTTGGGGCTTGTAATGATAATCTGTTACATTTTTAAAATTTTGTACACTTTTGATTATCTTTCAATTTGTTCTTTTCTTTAAATTAGTTCTTAGAGCATGATGTATACTTCTTAGTTTTTTGAATGATAATTCTTAGTTCTTATAGCTTGATGTATATGTATTTAACATTATTAGATTGCAAACTTTTACTTTAGATGTATTAATATATATATATATTTATTTATTTATTTTGTCGTGTTCATGTCCTATATTTTCAAAATTTGTCGTGTCGTCATGTCTGTATCGTGTCGTATTTGTTTCTCGTATCGTTGTCCGTGTCTATGTCCGTACTTCATTGATTATCTGTATTCGTATCTAAATAGGGTAGGATTTTTTTTTTATCCATATCTTATTCGATTAGTAACGAGTTGGGTCGAATTTAGTTCGATCTGTTTTCATCCCTAGAGGTAAATTTTCAATTATCATTAATTCAAGGGTTAAATACATTTTACCCACCTATACTTATGTCCAAAATTATTTTACCCCTCTGCTTTAAAAAGTTTCAAACCTATCATTGTACTTATGACTAAAGTGAGATTGTTAGTTTTTTTGTTAAATTTAACCGAGTACCATAGTTATTTTGATAATTTTTGTTGTATTATACCAAAATCTGCATGTCTTCTCTAACAAACACGATAAGACCATTTTAATTATTTTGATATCATTTAGTTAAGTTTAACGGAAAAACTAAAAATTTCACTTTACTCGTTACAGAAGCCCCATACTATTATATTTCTTTGCTAAATGTACAAACCAAATATCAGTGCACAGTATAAAGCTGAGGAATCAATTAAAAATACAAAGTTACGAGGAGGTTTTATATGAAAATGAGCTCATCTATTATAAATCCAAAGTATCAACGCTGTATGTGCTGATGTTACAAAGACATTGCTTTATATTTATATAAACACTAAGCCAACATAAGAGCTCTTACATATTTTATTCTATCGTGCTTGTAATTTATATTTTAGCATCTTCTTCTCTATCATCCATGGCAATAAAAATGAGCATATGATTGTTATGAATATATACTGAGTGATGACTATTGCAAGAATATTAATTATTGTGATCATATGAGTGTCAAATGAAAATGATCTAGTGAAGAAGACACTAAGCACCATCACAAAAATAAGTATTTTTCTTTGGCATCTTTAGTTTGGACTTTGTATATTTAAATCGCAAAATTTACTAGTGATTTATTTATAAAATGTTGATAAACACAGCTAACTTTGCTTTAGTATTTTTGGGGAGATTTTTACAAGCTCACCCTAAATTTTACCTATTTTGTGATTCATACTTTGTCTTTTAAGGATTTTGTAATCCGAAGATAGGGAAAGGTGGTGGCAGCAGCGACGATGGCGATGGTAACTTGGTCGTTGTTAATTAATCAAAATAATATTATGGTGTTAAATGAGAAATGTAGGGAAAAAGGAGTCCGATTATAAAATCCTCAAAGAAGGGGTGAGATGTGAATCACAAAATAGGTAAAATGTAAGATATGATTTGTAAAACTTCTTTTTTTGTTTTTTTGTTGCCACACATACAATTTTCGTTGCTAAACTTAATAGTATTTCCTCTTCTTAGATCGGAAAAAATGAGAGGATTTTTCAGAAAAGGTAATTCTTCATACCTTTCGCTATATTACTTGCCAAAGCCCATGGACAAGGATTCATTGCAAAGTCTGAAGCCCCCAAGTTTCTAGAGCATAAAAAAAGAATTCATAACTATTCTTATGTTCACTAATATTTTAAAATAAAAAAATAATCATTATCTGATGTGATATAAAGTAAAAAAAAAGATAATTTTATTTTTTATAAAATTACTATCAATACACAGTTGATGGGACATATATATATATATATATATATATATATATATAAATTAATAATAGAGTTAGTATGCAATATAAAATGTAATTTTAGTCAATAGTATTTATATTATATTTTAGGGTTATCATAATATTCGGCTGTTATTTTAAAATAAAGAATTATATTCTAAAATGAGACAAAAAGTTATTCCTAAATTTAAAGTGATCGGGGGTTAATATGCAGTATACTATTACTAGAAGTGTAATTTAGAGATTCAAAGTCAAAGTACTTCCAAACAAATAGAAGACGTATGTATGCCTTTCGGTCAGATAGGTGCTTTTACATAGTAACTCAAACATAGGGCACAATTTGTAAATAGTTAAAAGAAAAGAAAAATAAAAAAAAGAAGTTAGGCACAAATCATGATATCACTATAATACAGAATGTATAATGAAACTAGTTTCCCTGCATATTTGAATTAAACTTCAAAATGCACAGCATGATATAGAATAAGGAAAGCAATTAAATATTCTAAGTATCAGCATAGAAACACAGTGCATATCTTTGCTCTCAAAATGGAGGTAAACTTTGCTCACCCCTTTACTGGCATGTAAGTAGACACCCTTGGTAATTTCAAAAAGAAGCCTTAACAGAATGATAAGGATGGAAGAAGAATTACAACAAAGAAGTTGCCTGAAAATAAGCTGCCAGCACACATGTTCATGTCTGATGATGATCTATATCTGTACTGAGAAGAAATTACAATGAAGTTGCGTATGATAAATCGCCTATGATAAATATCGACTCATTGTAGCTTCAAGTTCCTGATAGTAATCATATACAGCAACTATAAAGAAAAAAGATTGATCTCCACCCTTTCTACATTATTTGGTCTGATTCTATACTATATAAGGTTTCACTTCAATCTAAAACCATGAGGAACATGCCAAGCAAGAAAAAAGAAAATATAATTAACCACTGCTTCACTCTAACCGAAGTTCTGATTCTTCCAGTATCAACTGTTCAGTAAAATTACAACTATCAGTGAGCGTAGGCTGCTTCATTATGATGCTCTGGCAAATCATAACCAACTTCAGCAAAGTAACTAGCTGCAGATTTGGATTAGATCAACATTTGGCATGTAAAACAGCTGAAGCTGAGGGTGTCCACTTCCATTCTTGGGTGCCTGCTGAAACTAATACTCTCACAAGCTCTTTCTGATTCTCTGTTGCTTCACATGCTGTCATATACCTCATATATACAGTTCCATCCTGTACAGTGTTTATGACACCTTAAGGACCTAACAAGCCAAACAATCTATCCCAGGAGGGTGAGGAAACAATCTAACTTTTAAGTTACCCATGTCAAGGCTCAACATAGAACACCACTATAAGGAATCACAAAAACGAGGACGTTTAAACAGAAGAAACTTGGCGCATGATGTTGCGAGGAACTAGCACAGCCTCATTACTTGTAACGTTTGAAGACGCAATTTCTTCCAGGCGCTTCCATGTGGCTTCTCTTTTTGATTTGATCTCCTTTTCTTTAGCTTCATCTTCTTCAAACTTCCTCAAGCACTCCTCGTATAACTCAGGATCATGATCAGAGAACAACTTCCGAACATTCAATGTGAGGCTTTGAACAGCTTCATTCCAATGACCATTTGTATTTCTCTCCAAGGCAGGGAAGATGATGGGCAATATGACCTTATGGTGTTGTTTAATTAAGTTCTCAATGTGATCATTGTTCCACAAAAATAATGCTCTCTCTGCCACCTGTAAATAGCAGCAAGATTATACATTACGATCTTACTCGAAACCACGACACTGTTATGCATCAACAAATACAACAACACTATGTTCAACTAAGTGAGATATCTATTAGTGCAATATATTGTAATGACAAATTCATGGATGCCTATGAAGCACGGAAACCTCGGGGAGGTGTCCATGTCATACACGTGTCGGACATGGACATGCGTGGGACACGTGTCCGACACAGTTTAAAAGCATCTGGATTTATAAAAAATGAAAAATAAAAAGGGATACGGCATAGACACGAGAGGGGACACTACAGGCTATTATTGCACATAATGGATCGGATTTGAATTGTTTTTTATTTACCCGAATGTAAACACAAAACTAAATATCAAACCCTCACCTCTCAGCCCTGATCAGAACACATCTCAGCCCTAAAGGAAAACCCTCAAACACCAA
Source organism: Typha angustifolia (assembly GCF_048772165.1). Classification (NCBI taxonomy): domain Eukaryota; kingdom Viridiplantae; phylum Streptophyta; class Magnoliopsida; order Poales; family Typhaceae; genus Typha; species Typha angustifolia. The sequence goes on from NC_133248.1 coordinate 6,470,089, forward strand.
CCTCACCTAAAACCCTTGAGCAGAAGAAGTGATTACGGCAACAACGATTGGTTAAGCAAGTCAAGGGCAACGATCAGTTGAGAACGAGCAACTAAGCCCGACGAGCAACTAAGCACAACGAGTGGCTGAGAACGACGAGCGGTTGAGCACGGCGATGGCGGCAAGTTGCTGCGCCCAGCAAGGTGTTTTCTCACTCTCTCCTCTTCCCCCTCCCAACACAAGCAGCTTTTTTTCATTTCTTTGAGGGCTTGAATTTAAGCCCTACCTAAGCATGGCTAGCTTTTTCCAGACGGGGCTTAAAATTAAAGTTTTTGTCTTTTCCTTTTTTTCTGAAACCAATAGTTCAAATTTCATTTCTTATAGGGTTTAATTTCATATTTTCCTTCCTTTTTACCTTCTCATGAATATTTCTTAGTTCTTATAGCTTGATGTATGTGTATTTTACACTATTAGATTGTAAACTTTTGCTTTAGATATATCAACAATTATATAATTTTTATTTACTTATTTATTTATTTTGTCGTGTCCATGTTCTATTTTTTCAAAATTTGTCATGTCACCATGTTCGTGTCATATCCGTGTCTTGTGTCCGTATTCATGTTTCATTGCTGAACACGAAACACTAGTAATTATAATATACAATCTAAAGTTTTATGTATGATCAAGTCTCACTATTTATGAAGACTTCTATGTATGAGGAAATTGAAAAATGGAATGAAGAACAAGTCAAATTCAGATTCTAGAGAAAATGGTGCAAGCCGATCTTAGTCAATCTAAGCTGTGGCACTGATTCTACACTAGAATATATAAGAAATATAAATTTGATGCAAATTGCACTCAAATTGGTTCAAACCTATCGTACAAAACAATAAAATAAAGTGTAGAAACACAATCAGACTTAGTGCTTCTTTTAGTAAATTGCCCTAGTACAAATTGCAGACGTCCTCACTTCTATAAAAGAGATTCAGAGGTAGACCAAAGACATTAATCCAATATAAGGATCCCTCATCCAAAAGAGCTTCAACTTTATATCATTCTATGAGAAAATATTTGAGTTCAAGTGTTAGTCAAACACTGACTATATTTCGTAGCACTTCAGAGGAGTTGAACTAGAGGTTAGAGGGAGAATTCATCCAAAGAGAACTAAAGGAGCTTCAAGTTCAACATCTATGAGTTTGAGATTCTCTCCCAGAGCATACTTTACATCTAGAGTGAGGAGAGCCACCTATATATCTTGTAGTGTTGGGCTACATCATTAATTGATCATTGAACATTGGAGGAGCTAAACCGAGACCTACATCTCCACAAGGAGTGAGAGTGAGTGTGATCAACTTCAAGTTATGGACAATCAATGAGGATACAAATATGCAATCTATGTTCATGGAACAGTTCATTAAGAAAGAGTTTGAATGAGAGAACTTCAATCCACAAAATCATGTATCTATGATTGTTAATTAAATAGATTGATCTGATGATCTAAGAGATTGATTGGATCCATAAATTTTTCTCGTGATGGTTTTCCACGTTAAAAAAATCATATCATGTGTAAGGGTGTAAATGAGCCCAGCTTGATAGCATTTTTCTCTAGACTCGAGCTCAAGACATGCTGGAAAAGGCTGGCTGGCCTCAGCCTATCTCAAACTCAAGAGGACTCGAGCTCGGCTAGATAGCTCAATAAGGTTCATGGGGTGGTGACACCTAGAAAGCTTCCTTGAAGTAGAAGGAAGAGCAAAGAAGGGATCTAATATGCAAAGGGAGTAGGTGATTAAGCCAATCGGGGTAGGGGAGGAAGAAGGGCATGGAGGGATTAACTCAAAAGCAAGCTTTGGTTCAAGAAGAGGGGTTCTCCTCCATGACTAATTCTTGGTAGAAAAACAAATTAATTACTTTGTTGGATCCCAAAGTTCGAAGCTTTGAGATTAAGTAATAGAGGAACTAGAGGAAACCGATGGAGGACTAACAACTGCCACTACTACCGCCACGTTTGCCTTCTGCAAAATCCTTGCTGCAAATGCTGACGAGAGGAATAAGATGAGAGGAATTGAGCGAAATGGGTTTTGACACTATGAGGTTTATGGTTTTTTAGAGAGTATATATGTACTTCTTACTATTTGTTGGATCTTAGATCCAACAGTTCTAATAACTCAAATCATGTGTGTGTATATATATATATATATATATATATAAGCTACAACCTCGAGCCAAAATCGTGCCAAGCTTTAGTCGCATCTCAAGCTGAGTTGGCTTGCAAGCTAGCAAGCCATTTTGACGGTAGTCGTGTGTTTATCATGTTTTTACTTTTCCTATTTATTCTTGACTTTATGTTTCCTATTATTACTTGGTTTTCACTTTTTAAATTGAGTTCAGTTTAAATAGTATTCATGGTTTTATTTTTCTAAATCTGATTTAGATTGGTCTTCTAAACCTAGAAGTATTCTACTTTTCGAGTTTGAGTTGATTTGATTTGTCATATCTTCAACACCTAGAATTCCTATCTCCCTCAAAATTTCAATATCTATAGTTCAATTATCATATGAATGTAGTGCATGTGAAATGCAACATAAATGTCATCTATATACACTTAATTTATTAAGTCAAGTGACAAATCTTAGAGTGGTAAGAAATTGAATAGCTTAGTTGGAATAGGATAGATTAGTTTTGGTTTGTCACACTTCCATTGTCATACTTGATACTGCTGGATTTCGTAGCCAATGTATTAGTTTTGGTCACAAGAGCTGTTTGTTTTGAGAACATACCCTGAATAGCCTGACACTGTTCAGCTCAAAGAGCCAGTTGGTGGTTGAAAGTTATTGAACTCTGGATCGCCGTATAGCTTTTAATGATATGTGCAATATTCAACAGATCCCCTTATATAGGAAAATATTTTAGACACAGTCTTCAAACCTCCTTTTTTTTTATATATTCAACATCATACATATAAAGACTGACGAGTATGTAGGACTAGGAGAACCTGCACCTATGCATCAACTTGACATAAACTACTTGGAGTTAGGTCATTCTGAATTTGAATGTAATATGCTACTGATCAAGAATAGAATGGATCAAAGTTCCCCAAAGCTGTTCTAGTAATGGCAAAATATTACTCAATGCAACTGTAATGCAGAGGCTTAATCCCTTGTAAAATCTCCTTTCCCTACTCACAAACATATCCAATTACACCCTTAATTGACAGGCTGCTAGAACTAAAAACAGAAGATGCATACAATTGCTTCCAGTCGAGAGTCCTATATGTGGGCTATGGACTTATTCTGACCACTGGTACTAAGCAATCATAAAAGTGTATGTAGGGCTGTCAAAATAATCAAGTTGCCCGAGCTCAGCACTCTTAGCTCAGCTCAAATAAGGCTTTAATAGACATACCAGGCTTTTAAGTTAGACGACAAAAATACCAGCCAAAACTTATTGAAAGCTAACATGGAAACTCATTGATCATCGCCGACATTGGAATAATGCCTTGCATGTTTCAATATTTCATAGGCAACTAAGAAATCATCTTAGAACCTTTATTTCCATCAGTATAAAAGAATATACTCTCCTTAAGACTTGTACACAAATTTCCTTCCCCATAATAATTTCCAACTTCCTTAATATCTCACTATCTGATCTTTCCTCTTCCAAACAGAACTGATCTTTTCTCTTCCAAACAAAACTCAGATACTAACAAAAAAATTAATGCCTTTATGCTCCTTCAGACAATAAATTGACCAATACAAGGGAACTTATTAGGTGACTCTAAGACAACACAAATATATCTAATCTCTCTTCATTAGCTGAAAACTAGCACTATCAAAATTAAAGAAAAAAAATATCAAAATAAAAGAAAAAATTTAAGGCCTCTATGTAGCAAATGTAAGATACCCCCACGCCAACTTGGCTATTATAGATCCAAGCTAACTGTCTTGTGGAAAATCCATATCATTATCACTCACAGGATATTGTGGACTCTAATACCTATGTACTTCCTTGTTAGAAAAAAATTAACATTTCTTTCGGGATGAACAGAAGGACCATCAAGTGTAATTCTTACCTTGAGTATGTATTTAGGACAAACATATCATGGAGACAAAAAATCAGATAGGGAGGATAGAAGGGTAGACCTCCAAAAATGTGTGAGATCAATAAGGAGTGTGGCTCAATTTCAGATACAAGCCTACCAACCAAATCATCAAATTGATCACTGCAGAAATATAATGGACATGAAAACAGACTACAAGAAGAAAGAGGATAAACTTTAAGGGTTTAAAATTGTTCTAACTTATAAAATTGGATCAACATGACCATTCATGCAGCCATATATACATATAGAGTTCCTTGGCTAACTCATACATAGATCTATGTCTATCATCCATTCACATCATACCTATTTCACCTTATATTGTCACATAAACGGTTTTATATCATAATTAAGTAACAAGTTCCCATCTAGATCTATGTGACTATGTCTATCATCCATACCTCTCTCATTTTATTTTATTTATTTGCTACTTGTTTTTATGCAGGTTCGAAATAAAGTATTAAAAAATATGTGCATATATGTTTGCATACTCAGGCCTACCAAATGCACTATGCATTCCAAGGACTTCCGTTTACTCTAGCCACTTATTAGATCATTACCTCTGGTATCAGGATTTGACTTCAACTCTGAGGAATGGATCAGCCAATGGTCAGACAAAAACCATGTCTTTCCAAGTCACTTGTTTGATAAATAATTAGTATTTTTTAAAACAAAAGAGTTACTGTGCTGCTAGCTCCTTTATAAAGGGCTTATTCTTTGTTCGAGATAAATAAGATTGTATATTGCATGCTTAGAAAATGATCCATATAACTAAAGATGTAGTGGTTGTTAGGGGTGGTAGTGTAGTGCATGAGTGTAGGTAGAAAAAGGATAAACTATCAAGAAAAAGGAAAGAGAGAGAATATCAGCAGTAGGGAAAATCGAATCATTTCGTTTTATTATACTTTGTGGCTTATTAATTGGTATAGGGTAACTCCAGCTCATCCACAGTATCAGGATTTATTGGATGGGAAGTTAGAAGGCCAATAACAGCAAGTTTTAGATAGTGGATACATTCGTTCCTCGATAATTTTTGCCATGATTAAACTTTTATTTGTTCCTCTTGGATAAGGTACTGTCATTATTTCCACTTTTTTCACATTCCTCACACCTGACCCCCTTTCATCAGCATAATATTTTGGCATGATTTGATAGGAGTAAAAATAAGGAAAGGACCCATATCCTTTAAAGAGTCTTTTGAGAATTAAACATCATCATTGACGACTATCCTATCATATTCTAAAATAAAGAAGGAACCCACAATTGGGCAGAAATACTTAGGCATGATCCAGCTGGGCTCAGCAAGCTCTAGAAGTTGAGGTAGGTTAAAATTTCTGTAACTTCATTTCATGAAATGGAGTCTAAAATTAATGCACAAAACAGAAATAAAAATAAAAATAAAAATAAAAATATATATCTTAAGAAGATAACAAGCTATTAAAATCCATCAACTTGCAAGCACCTTCAGGTATGCATGTGGAAGTCTAGTTGATACTATCAACAGACTGTATCACATTAATTTGAAGTTTGAAGACCTCCATGTAGGAAAATAATAGTTAAGATACTAAGTTAGACGTCCAGGCAGCACCTGAATGATCAAAAGTGTTACCTAAATCAGGTGTGAGAAAATAAAACCCCTTGTGTGCATTATGATTAAGTAAGAAGGCTCAAACCAATATGCTGGTTAATACAGGTACAAAGGTGCACCAAGACCAATTGGAATCGTTTCTAATTATCAATACAGATACCTCAAAGGTCACATAGAATATACGCATTCAAAATTTCAGATAGCATTATATGACTACTAACAAGCAAAAAAATGAGATCACATTGTTTCTTCTATAACTGATGCATGAAGCAAAGACAAATCATGCAGAGAAAAGAACAATGGTAAAAGAAGAAACAGTTTTAAAAAGAGCAAAAACCAGAAATGAAATATTTTTATCTTCCTATAGTGCAATTCCTTTACCTGAAAGTGAGAACTAGTTAAACAAAGTGCAATCCGGTGAAAAAGTCGAACCACACATTTCTGGAATTCAGCTGGTTGAGTTGCTTCTAAGATCTCCTCTAACTCTCCTAAGAATAATACTTCCTTTGAGCTATTTGTGATGGGCCAGTATTTCAACAAACCTCTTATCACGGAATCTGCAAGCTTACAGTCTTTCTCAACAAACTGAGTGATGCAGTACGACAACTGCTGATGATACAGGGATACACACTTAGGCTTGTGAAGTGGGATCAAGGCCCGAACAAGAAACAGCTTGTGCTCTTCCTTAAGTGGCAAAGCAAACCCATTGATTATACTTCCCAAAATCTCCAATAGTTCCGCTATCCCATTATGCTTTTCTGTTTCAAAGACAAATTGGTAGAAAATATTGTTAATGGCTTTCCTGATAAATGGTCGATGCACCATGAATTTTCCATAGATACGGTGAAGTATGGTCTTCAAGTAGTCCCTCTCTCTAGGGTCTTCAGAGTCGAAAAGATCAAGTAGCCTAACAACAAACGAGTGATCTATGTATCTTTTAGCCAATTTGGCATCAATCTCAGGAGATGAAACAAACCTTAAAAATAACTCATACACAATCTGCAAGTGAGACCAAGCAGGATCCATTACAGGCTCCTCCTCTTCCAAATCAAAGGTTGCTAAAGCCTTATTCTCTTGAGGTGGGGAAGTAGGCGTCCGGAACAAATTTATTGATACCATTTTAGCGGTCTCCTGCATAACGACTTCAGGAAATTTCCCACTGGCCGAAGTGACATAGTCGACAAGATCTAGCAATGTTTGCCGCTTTATGTCCTTTTCTTTTAAATTCTTTGTAGCATCAGTGAAATCAAACACAATGCAACACAAATTCAACTTCTTGATAAACAGGTTTTGCTTTTCGGAGTTTGGGACGTCCTTAAAGCTTGGCAATGCTTCATAAGCAGAGGAGAATGAGTAGCCATTGACATTTGAGTTAACAGTTGCCGGATATGTGATAAGGCTATTTAAGCCAGGATCTGATCCAGGAAAAGCCCGACCATTATGACCAATTGCTTTGCTATTCAGGAAATCCCCACTCCTTGAGCTGGAAGAATGATTTGATAAAGGATTTGGTCGATCAATCAATTCCCTATCTGCCGATTTTGACAGCTTCCGAGGGAGCCGTCCAAATATTTGCTTAATCATACTATCCCGATGGTAATTAATCACTTAAAATTTACACCAAGACAAGCCTTTCAGGAACCTTCGTTCATCTACTGAAGAATCAAGTGATCCGTATGGCAATTGGTGTCCTTGCTCCAAAGATATCCTTTGCTATTCCATCTGGCAGCGAACAAATTCTCTGACCATCCTATGGCCAATTTCAAAATTAGAGGAAGGAAACCCCATCTTATCAAAGGATAGGATTCTGACAATCTCAAGAACTATGGAGGGCTCAGATCACAGAAAAGAACAATTACCTTCATTCAGCAGCGTGTTCTTCTATCCGTCCATGGGAGATGAGATCAGACAAATTGGTCAAACAACGACCTTCTATTCTCTTCTCTCTTCAATATTGTCCAACTAGATGACCCACAGAGATAAACCCAGAAGCTAAAATCCACACCAAACCAGAGTTTCAGAAGAGAACTACGAGGAAGCACCCGACTTTCCTCTCTGACCCCTCAAATCAAAGCCCTTGAAGCCGAACCCAACAATCAAACAAATCTGGAAACTATTCAGAACGATTAGAACCACGTCTTTTGAGAAAAAATTGAGAAAAAGGGCAAAAAGCAATAAAGTCAAAGAAGAGCAAAAGCCAAAAAAGAAGAAAAAGAAATTGACATAAAGAAGAGGTTTATCTCCAGCGAGGTAGAAAACCCACATCACAAATGACAGTAAAAAAAAAAAAAAAAAAACTAGGAATTTGATACCTTCGAAGCAATCTCCTCCTCCCTCTGTATTGAGAGTTTTCGTTCGATGATCGGAGGAATGAGAAGAGAGAGACGAAGGGAAGAAGTAGTCCTCGCTGTGGTTGTTGATGCTTCGGAGACAGTGCTCGAAACCGAAGAGAAAGACCCCTCAGTTAATAGCGACACGAAGATTACATACACCAAAAAAAATAAAAAATAAAAGGGTTTCCTTCGCATGTTGTCCTCGTTTTTCTGCAAATATATATGACTAGAAATCACCTACTCCAGTTTTTTTTTAAAAAAAAGGTTTTTGACCAAACTAGCCCTGTCTCATAAATTTTATTTTATTTTTTAACCAAAATAGATCACTCTAAAATTTAAAGATGGTTTGTTTTACCTGGGCCATTTGTACAGTAAACTAATACAATTCATATTTTTGCATTTTTATCCATTCTAGTTTTATTTTATAGTTTCACACATTATTCGTAAAATGAACATAACACCCTTGAACATAATTTAACGGAGAAAGTCATCGTCACATGTAATATTAAATAACTTTTATGTTTTCTACTCTTCTATTCGTTAGGAATGAGAATGTGTACTTTCTTTTTTTTAAATTAAGAGCTTCAATAAAAATGGACAAGACAGCCCCAAATAATTACACTATGCTGCCCCTCTTGTAGAGGGTATCAACGGCATCAAAGCAAAGGATAGAAGAGAGCTCAGGCATTGCTGAGTCGGTCAACAAAAAAGGGGAAGAGGTTAACCTAGCCTGCTTAGCTAGAGAGAGCAAGTTCCTGTCACTAAAAAGACTAGAGATTTTAGGATTCATGAAGGCCAACTGAGCCAGCCTAAGGTTCCTAATATTCAAGCCCCCTGGGTCTTTAGGCAAAATGGCATTGTCCGGTTCACAAGGTTCACAAGCTTGGCATTAACCCTATTAATAATGCCATTATAGTCTCAAATACGGAGCCTCGAAGGCGAGATACTAGTTCCCAGATAAGTAAAAGGAAAGCTCCCATGTGAAATGTTTAAAGCATTTCTAATATCTCTACTAATAGTTAGACAAATCCAAAAGGGACATAAAAAGTAGATTTACTCAAGTTCACCTTTTGATTAGGAAATAGCTCCAAAGCTCTCCAAAACCTCCTTAATAACATTACAACTATTAGTAAAGGCCTTGGTAATAATAATAAGATCATCAGCATACATCAAATGACAGAGTTTAGTATTAGAGCTCACAGGAAATCCTAACAAGCTACCATCATTCATTTTGCTATTAAGCATGACCGAAAGAATTTGAGTAACTAGAATAAATAAATAAGGTGATAGCGGGTTACCTTGGTAGATACCACAGTTGTCATGGATCTATATAGTCTGAGTACCATTAACTAGAAAAGCATAATTAACCGTAGATATGCAGCTTCTAATCCAATCAATCCACTTAGAAGGGAAATTTATTTTTTCCAAAGAAATAAGGATAGCCATCTAATTTAAACGATCATAAGTTTTTTCCATGTCAAATTTGACTATCATGTAAGGTTCATTGGTAAGCCTATACTCCAAAGAATGTGCCATCTCCTACACAAGTAAAATATTATCCCTAATAAATCCGCCTTCAGCAAAGGTGGATTGCTCAGGCGCTATGAGCTAAGCCAAAAGAGGCTTTAGCCGATTGGCTAACAACTTGGTTAGAAGCCAATAAGTCACATTACAAAGGGAGATAGGGCGAAATTTAAACACCTTAGCAGGATTTTGCTTTTTAGGAATCAAAGCAAATAAAAGTTTGGTTCCACAGGGGAGGCAGCTTGCCACTGCTTTGATAGGAATGCAGGGCCGTGCACAAATCCTTACTAATGTGGCTTTGATAGGTTCTAAAAAGTTCGACATGAAAGCCATCAAGGCCAAGAGACTAGTCTAATGGCATGCTCCATATAACATTTTTAATCTCAGAATCCAAAAAAGGCTCAGTCAAATCATCATAGCGATCATTGGGGATTGGCACAATATCCTCCCAGTTCCAGTCAATTATTCTAACATCATCGAAACTATTCCAAATGTTACCATAAAAATTGATAAAAGCATGCTTAATTGCTTCAAAATCATCAACATTTTCACTGGAATCAAGTAACAAAGAGTGGATAGTATTGCGCTTGTGCTTAATCATAGTTGTCAAATGAAAGTAATGAGAGTTCTTATCCCCTGAACGGATCCAACTATCCCTAGCCTTGGGTTGCCACTTAATCTCCTCCTAGCGAAGCAAAGCAGCATGCTTCTTGTAGAGGAAGGTAAGGTTAGGTTGAGAAGGATGAGGAGGAATCCTCACAAGGTCAGATTGCTCAATGGCGGCAATCTATAGGTTAACCGCCTTAATATGGTTCTTGATGCGACTAAGGTCATTCCAGTTCCACTGGCCTACTCTCTGCTTGATAGAGGTTAGCTTAGAGTATAAAGAAGGCCCGAGTTGGGGGGAGGAGGTAGAGACAAAATCAGATTCAACAATTTGGTTAACAGTTGAGTAGTCCAACAAAAAATGCTCAAATCTAGAAGGCCTCTTGACAAACGGTTTTCCAAAGGGAGAGAAGACATGGAGGGGAGTATGACTAGAGCCAGTGAATAAGGTGGGAGACACATGCAGAAGGGAAAGATTGAAGCCAATGGCTATTGACAGAAACTCTATCAAGCCGGCACCAAATCCTCCCCTCTTTGGGGTGGTTATTAGACCAAGTAAACGGGAGACTAAAGAACCCTAAGTCAACCAAATTAGCGACATTAATAGTATCTGAGAACTCCCTAATACTAGTCTCTATGGTGAAAGGTTTATCACCTTTTTTATCATTAGCATCAAGCAATACATTAAAATCATCAGCACAAATCCATGGCAGCTCAATACATCTTAAAAACTTTAAATTAGCCTAGAGCATTCTTCTAATTAAATAGGAATTACTAGCATAGATACCTGATGCTAGCCAAGAAGCATTGAAGAGTTTAGATGTTACTATACTGTGTATTGCTTGTGGCGATGCCCGAATAATCGAGACTAAAACCTCAGTCATGTTCCAAAGCATCATGATACCGTAGGCAATCTACAATCCTATGTCCCACTATACCACAAGTAAAACACAGAGGGCAGATTCTCGTAGGCAACCATCTAATACTTCTGATTTGGGCTAAATGAAAACCCATGTTTAATAGGTTTAGTTAAATCTATTTCTACACAAACCCTAGTATAGCATCCTCTCCCAACCACTATGATAGTATCATCAATTCTTAGAGGCGTACCAACCATGGCTGCCACACTCACAAGGATGTGAGGCTTCCAATACTCCTTTGGAAGGTCCATAAACTTAGCCCACATAGGGGCTTTGGAGATGTTCTCCTCAAGAGGTCTAAAATCTGGTTTTCATTTGGTTAAATTAAGGACCGACCCTCTAACCACCCACGGACTCTTAGTAAGGATAGTGATTATATCCTCTTCACTACTAAATCAGAGCAGAAAGAATCCAGCCGATTTATCAGTGGTCACAGGGCCAACCAACCCCTATTACTGAATCAACTCAAGATCGATGATGAGGACATCGGTAGTGGAGGCCTTAAACTGGCTATATGTTCCTCAGATATGACGTTGGCACTAGCAACTTTGGCCAGCATGCCCTTAGCCAACCAGACCTAGGATCAAGATAGATTAGGAGTTAAACTCTTCGAAGGAGACATCGGAGCGGGAGACACTTGGCTTGGTCGCCCAGCAATAGGAACAGATCTCGAACACTCGGCATCAAAGGCAGAAATAGAACTAGGCGCCTCTACTGTCCCAGCAGAAGCAGCGATAGAGACAATAGGGATTTTACCCAGAGGGGCCTGAGACAAGAGAATGGCACTAGGAACAAGAGGGGAGGATAAGAGAGCAAGAGAGGGAAAGGGAGAGGGCCTCGAGGAGGCAACCTCTCCCAAAGCCATTGAGGGGCCCGAGGAAGACTGATCGCCCCAAAATTGCCCCAAAATCACTTTCGGAAGCCAAGGAGGCATGGGTTCGATGAGAATGTGTACTTTTGACGAGGCGAGGGTAAAGATGAAGAGAAAAAAAAAATATATTATATATTCTTCTCCTACAACAGAATAGATGTATTTCATTGTTTTTTTTAATTATAATAAAGTATTCTTCACCAAACTCTCTATTTCTTTTCATATCTTAGATAAAATTCTTATAATCACGAGATTTTATTATAAAGTTCAATATATATTTCCTTGTATACAACAGTAGTGTATTTTGACATATAACCTATATAATTCATAGATGTTAATTTTTTAAAAATATTTATGCACAATAATAAAATATTTTGACATATAATTTATATATTCTATAATTAGTATATTTGGATTCTAGATTCTATAAATACTAACTCCAGATTTTGTAGTTACTAACTATGAATTTCGTACTAGAACAATGAGGTGCACAACCTGACATGAGTATAACATACAAACTTGTATATTAGTAGGTCAGGTGCATACTTGAGTGGCAAAATACTAAAAGAAATTGCAAAATATTTCCAGACTTAGAGTTTCTTTTGATGAGATATTCTTTATTTCTACTTTAATTAGTATGAGAGTGTATATCGGATTCATTCTTTTGGTTAGTATTCTCGTATTCCATATATACTAACTTTAGATTCTGTAGATATTAACTCTAAATTCCATAGTTACAAACTTTAGATTACATTATTATAACTATGGATTTTTTAGATACTAATATAAATTTTTAGATATAACAACTCTAAATACACTCTATTATAAATAAAATAGCTTATTTCGTTGAATTTAATTCTATTTAGATTCCATACAAACTAACAATTTACTAATTATAGATTTTTGAAAATTAATTATAAATTTTGCAATTACTTACTAAGGATTGCTAATTCCTAATTATTAACAATGAATTCATAAAATAAGTATAGCAATCCACAACAATATCTATATAATCCACAAATAAATATATTTATGGAATTCAAAGATGAAGTTTTACATAATCTAAAGATGAATATTTATAGAATCTATAATTATATCTATATATTTTATAAGTATTATCTTAGTCCATTTCTATTATTATACATTTTATTATTAAATAAATATATAGTTTTTTGATACATTAGACATATTTCAAATATTAACAAGAGAAATTTATTTTCAATAATATCGATAAAAGAATTAACTTCCTTCAATATAGAAAGATAGTTAATAGCAATATTATATTCATCTAGATGCTCTTTTATTAATTTATAAACTTTCATCTTCACTTTTAACACGATAAAATTATTTTTTAATGTGTAAAAGACAAGTACTTCCACCTTAAGAATAAATCAATATTTTATAGTCATCCGCACTCTTTATATTAAAAAGGGCTGTAGCATGAGGATATAAAGGTATTGATATTTCATTATAGCTATCAGCATTTTACTTAGAATATTTCATTATAGCTATCAGCTAAGTCTATCTTTTGGCAACACATAAAATATTAACCAGATTAGCGTCTTATTTATAAAAAGACGATAAACTTGTTAGTGTTTCCTCATCTTAGATAAAAACACTAATAAGTTTAGTCTTTTACTGATAGCTATAATGAAATAGACGTATATTAGTATTAAGTTTGAGGATGGTTTATTTGGGTAAAAAGAAATTAGACGAGGCCTAGTTTAGTCATAAACTCCTCAAATAATAAGTTTGTAATTCACTTATCTAGTTACAATATATTTGGGTACAATATTTGATGTGCACATGATGCACATCTATATTAGTACAAAAGATTCCATACTTATATCTAACAATAAAAGACTAGACAACAATGTACAAATAAAAGTAGATTTTGAAAGACAACTTTTTTTTTTAATTTTTGGTTTACTATGTTTTACCACCCTATGCATATGCCCAAAATTACTTTACTATTTTATACTTCAAAAAGTTTTAAATCATTCTTTTTACTTATAACTAAAATGAGATTTAATTTTTTTTATCAAATTTAACTAAGTGTCATAGCTATATCGGCCATTTGATGACATTATTTTAAAAACCTGTGTATTTTTGTCTAATAAACACGAAGAGGTATTTTGATCATTTGGTGGTTTTTAGTTAAGTTTGATAGAAAAAATAATGATTTCACTTTAATCATAATTACAAGGAGTTATAGACTAATTTGATACTTTTTGAAGTACATAGATAAAATGATTTTGGGCATATGTATATGGTGAAAAAATATATTTAACTTTTTTTATAGTGTTACAATTTCGATGAACTTTACTAATGTGGCATTCAAATGAGTTCAAATAAGATGTGTATATTATCCTCCTTCGGAAGGCAATTTAACATGCTCCAATAAGAATGAATCAAAATGTCTTTATTTAGTTCACTTTTAACTCTTAACTCGTTATCTTCTAGCTAATTCAACTCTAAGATCATACTCATATTAATCTCCCTCTTTCCTTTCCAATTTCAACCAAAACTCAATTCACAACCAAATCAATTTTTTTTTTTAAAAAAAGAACATTAATCATAAGCTTCTATTCTTTTGTAGGGAAAAGCTTATAAGTGAAGAACTTTGTTAATACATTTAAATGATCACAGGCATGATATATAAAAAAATGGTAAAAATAAGTTGCAACCTTTTGAACAAGATCCACAACCTAATAATCACTAACATCATAACAAAAAACACACTATATCATGCCTAAAGAGTACAAAAAAGATATTAAAAATATATAGCTTAGTAACTGCATAAGTATAAAAGGCTCAACATCTAGTAGCTTTGTCAAGACCACTACAAATCCAGACCCTTAAACTCAAATGATAATTATTGCCACCGTAGCACCAATAAATTAGAGAAGAAACAAACTAGATAAGTGATAGGCAGTGGGGAAGGCAACAAAAACTTCTAAGACCCTTAAACTACTAATGTCTCTCACTCATTACACAGCTTGTCTTGCCTTGACTAAAACGAACAAGGAGTTGGAAAGTGCTCGAGCTCCCTATGGAAGAGAAAAGCTCCACTCGCTACATGCCTCACATTGTGAGACTGATACAACGAGGTGTAAGCAAAATGAATTGAAGATGGGCAAGAAGAAAGAAAATAGATGAGGAGAAAAATATTGAAGTTACCTCTTAAGTAGAAAATGAATGTCTAACCCCTCCTAGATAAAATAGCTAGAGGAGGGGAAGGGAAGAGATAGTTGCCAAGAACTAGAGTGCTAAAGGAGCTCTAATGAGAGAAGAGGAGGATGGGAATGAGTATAAGCAAAGCAAGTGTTGGCACTATGTAGGGCTTAAGTTTTTTTATTTTAAGAGAATTTTCTCTAAGAGAGATAAAAATATTCGCATCAAATCTTTCAAGCTATATTTCGAGGAGAAACATTATTATAGTATCAAAGTCTTTGAATGGCAATTATTAAAAGAATGTGTAGACTAATAAATATAATTCTTTCAAGTATTTGAAACTTTTTGGTGTAAAGCTTTTGTTAATGATAACTCAAGGTCATATATCTTCTTAGGTCATGGAGGTGAAGAGTTAGCTATCAACTTTGAGATCTATAATTTAAAAATTAATTAGAAGATATGATGTTGTGTTTTTTGAAGACTAAACTATTAAAGATGTTGACAAAATTAAGAAGTCATAGGCTAGTGAAGGTGAACTTGTTGATTTAAGGTATAGTTCTCCTCTAGTGATTTATGATGAAGGGAGAGATAATAAAGAAGATGAATATAAAATGTTTAGTAAAAGTTTCCTAAAAATTCTAGCCAACAGAACATCCAATAAGTGAGCAATCTTCTTAAGACCAAACTCTATCGATACCACAAGTCAGAAGATCTATTCGAATCTCACAACCATCAAGAAAAATACATTTCTAATAAGTATGTAATGCTTAGTGATGTTGGAGAGCTGGAAATATTTCAAGAAGCAAAGATGTATAAATAAAATGACAAATGACAATAGGCTATACAAGAAGACATTGATTCTTTGCATGAGAATGAGACATGATTTGGTGAAGTTATCAAAGGGCTAAAAACTTTAAAAAAGAATAGATGTTCCGATTGAAAATTGATAGTGATAATTAAGTCAAGTACGAGGCTTGGCTAGTTGTTAGAAGCTTTGACCAATGGAAAGAAATTGACTTTAATGAAATCTTCTGATCGGTTGTTAAAATATCTTCTATCCAAATTATTTTAAGTCTTGTTCCTTTATAGTGGTTTGAAGGAGGAGATCTACATAGAGCAAGCTCAAGTTTTTGTTTACAAGGGCCAAGATAATTTGATTTGCAAATTAACAAAAAGTTTTGTATGGATTAAAGCAAGCACATTGGTAATGGTATAAAAACTTAAAATTTTATGATGAGCCATAAGTACGAAAAAAATAAATGCAGACTATTATATTTATGTCAAGAGGTTCATAGATGGTGAATTTATCATTCTTTTATTCTATGTAGATAATATGCTTCTAATGAGAAAGGATGTAGAGAAGATTAAAAAATTGAAAAAAAAATTGAGCAAATTCTTTGACATAAAGGATAGAGACCGGAAAATGAAATCTTAGGCATCTTAGAATTTTTTATTTATTTAGGTATACAAATTAAGCATGACAAGAAAGCAAAGAAGTTATCTCTATCCCAAAAAATATATTAAACAAGTTATAGAGATGATCAATATGAAAAATGCTAAGCCGATTAGAATACTATTTGCAGATCATTTCAAATTGAGTTCAAGACAATGTCCATAAAATTAGATGAAGAAAAATAAAACGAAGAGTTTTTTCTACTACTTCGTTGTTGGGAGTTTACTATATGCAATGGTTTGCATGAGGCTGAATATAACATATGCGATCGGCATACTTAGTAGATTTTTTTTAAGTTCGAAAATAAAATATTGGATAGTCATGAAATGGATAATGAGATATCTAAGGGGTACTTTTCAATTTATTTCTATATTTTAAAGGTGAAAAATCTCATTTGGTGGGCTACACAAATTTCAATATGACCGGTGATGTCGATAATAGATGGTCTATTTCAAGATACATACTCACTTTTGGAGATGAATCAGTATCTTTGCAATTAAGGCTTCAAAGTTGTGTTACTCTTTCTAGCATTGGAGAAAAATATATAGTTGTTACTGAAACTTACTAAGAAATGTCATGGTTGAATTTTATTTTATT
Source organism: Typha angustifolia (assembly GCF_048772165.1). Lineage (NCBI taxonomy): Eukaryota > Viridiplantae > Streptophyta > Magnoliopsida > Poales > Typhaceae > Typha > Typha angustifolia. The sequence continues at coordinate 6,487,230 of NC_133248.1, forward strand.
TATTATTATTTTTTGCGAGAATTGGATTTAAAGTAAGATAGATATGTCATTCATTATGATAGTCAAAGTGCAATAGATTTTACTAAGAATGCAACTTATCATGCTAGAACCATGTATATTAATGATCTCTATCATTGAATCTGAGTTGTTGTAAAGTACCAATGATTAATGATTGTGAAGTTATCTATAAATTACAATTCATTAAATATGATGACCTAGGTTCTTACAAAGTGAAACAAAAACTTTGTAGATATTTGATATGTGTAGATATTTGATTTTAGCATTTTGGTATAAAATTCACTAGGAGAATGAAGATCCCCTCGTAGATCTCGAGGGTGATATTATTGGGTTTCAATAATTAAGTTAGTTTGGACTAGCCCCATGAGATGTGACTCATACTTGGCTAAAAAATAATCGGTCTAAAATTTAGTTCTCATGCGCGCTTGATCATGCTACTTAAGAGTGTGATTAAGTCATTTGGAGAAAAAGAAGAGGAAGAGTGAATAAAAGAGAAAAGAAGATAAGAAATAAAGATGACTTTTCTATATAGCAAGAGTTTGCAACTAGAGGTTTTCTTGATTGGAATCAAGACATAAGAATATTCTACAAAAGTGTTCTTCCTTAAAAAATGTTTATGCTTACCTATTGGATGTATAATTTAAACTAGGGGTGGTAAATTTTGATCCGACCTCAACACGATAACCCGCCTCTTAATCGGGTTTGGATTTAGTATAATCGGGTTCAGATCATAAATGAGTCAACCCGCCTAACTTAATTAATAATCGGATCGTATTCGGGTTTATATAGCTGACCCATTTTGACTCGTTTATATATAAGTTGGGTCAAGTCAACCTGCCAACCCTTTTATATAACCTAAACTCTAAACCTAACCCTACCCCCTCACACATTTTTTCACTGCCTCACCCTCACATTGACTCACCCAGTCCCAGCCACCTCACTCTCACACCGCCTCGCCCATCACCACCGCCTCTCGCCATAGAGGCCATAATCTTCAACATGTGAAACGAGAGCTAAATCTTCTTTTGCTAAATTTAAGCTAATCCATGTGTATGTGTATGTGTGTTTATGTGAACGTGTATAGAGTATAAACATAAAATGCTAGTAAGATTTTTAGGAATAAATTAGGAAAGAGCGTAAGGAAATACCTTTTATATGGCCCCACACATGAATTTATAAGCAACATAATCGGTCCTCTTTAATTAAAAAAATATTTTTACATAATGCGAGAAATTTTCAAATATTGTAATTGCTACTACAATTTTCAATTGCTGCCAGCCAAATCTTTCAAAATTAAATCCAATTAATCATAGTTTAAACTAAACTTAAGTTAAGAAAAATATTATCTTGGTCTTATATAAATTGTTTAAAGTGATTTGAAAGTTATCTATGATCTAGTTCGATATGATTGGGTCATCTCATTGGGACATTGAGTTGAACATGGTTATCATCGGGATCTGTATTTCTGTAGTATCAATCTCGAGCTATAGTATTCAAACACCCTTCTTGACGTTCAAATGCTAAAGTCCATTAGAAGAATAAGTGCTTTTGGGTTTAAGTATTTGAAAGACTATCATAATATTCGAATGCCACATACAGCTCCGTCAAATAATAAGTGCTATCCAATTTTGCCATTCGAATGACCAGAAAGGGGCATTCGAACTCCACAACCCTATCGAAAAATAAGTACTTTCGAATTTTGGCATTTGAACATTGTAGCTTGAGAGTGCAAAAAGTAAGAGTTAGAGGAGGTGTTCAAATGGCTTTTGTGACACCTAAGGTCATCTCGTATTAGGGTTATTTTCAATTATTTAAATTTTTGGTTAGCCTCTAAAATTATGAAAGCCTCTTCTTTTATCTTCTTCTCAATCTCTCAATATCTCAATGTAGGCCGTTGTCCTCTCCAAGGCCGTCGACCTCCGCACCTCTATAATCTCGTACGGCCGGCCTTTTCTCCCTCATTTTCCTCTCTCATTCCTTAAACCCACTATTATCACCCTCGTCACCACCATCCATCAATCCCTTGCCACCCATCGCCGCCACCATCCATCCACCCACATAACTCATCTTGACCGGATCCATAATAATATGATGTTATCCATCATCATAATACAAGAGAAGAAAATATTTTCTATGAAAAAACAAAATCAGTAACAAAAATTTTACTATCTAAACTTTATCAAAGAAAGGTATTTCAGTAATTTACAAGCATTTGCCATATTGAGAGGCCATATTTATTAGGAAAACGGAATCCATACACTAGAGATTTTTTTTAAAAAAATTAGAAGTTATGAAGTTCTAATCAGCCATAAAGATCGTCGGCAAAAATAATGGCATGAAAATGACATCGGTGACTAATAAGGGCCTTCGTCACTTGTAACTTTATAGTGCCCTCTACGAGTTGGTAATTAACTTGTCCAATACCACACATCTCTATTTCCCTCCCAAGACACGGTGATGTGATAGGGCTGTCAATTCTACATAGGCTACAAAGATCTTGGTTGATTTTGTCGAGATTTTAACCCAACTAGCTCCTCAATATATTTACTTTCACATGTCTAATAAACTAAAACATTAGACATGTAAACATGTAAATTAAAAGATTGATACAAAATTAGGTATGGTCCAAGACTGTTCTTTCAAATATAAGTCACTAACGACTTATATAAAATATATATGGGAAAAATTTATATATAAATCGCTCATCCATTTAACAACTTATATTTACAAGTCATAAACCGAAAAATGATTTATATAAAAGGTTTTTTAAATTAAGGGTAGAGTTAAAATAGTCAAATACTCCATTTTATCGACGAAACTATTTCTATCTGTTCTATAAATTTTATATACAGAAATAAGTCGAGAGAAATAGTTTCCAGACCACATCAATGATCAATGGACAGCAACACGTCACTAGCTTTATCACGAGACCTTTTTTTGAGAAATAGTAGGCATAGCCCAGAGCTTTATCAGGAAACTGTAGTGAGAATTAAGAAATATATGTCCAAAAGAGAGACTCACATCAAATATTTTTACCTTTGAACAAAATCTTTAAAACAATTACTTAGAAACAGCCGACCTAGATAGGCAACAAGTACATAATTGCAGATACCTATATGTTCACAAATTTGAAAAGCAGAAGAAGCTCAATTATTTGATGTTAATCATCCATCTTCTTGATTATTTTTAAGTCGATTCCAGTCTTGTTGAATTATGCGTTGTATTGGAGATTGTTTTATAGACTTAACTCCTTAATGTAGGCACTTCCATTGATGTCAGACCATTCAATTTCTGGTCTTCAAGATTACAACCAACAGATGCAGTACTCTTTGCCCCCTTGCCCCCTTGCCCCCTAGCCCATTCAATTTCTGATACATATTTAATCTACTTTGCTGTCCTCGTTCAGTTCTATCATGTACCAAACCTGAGACTAATTTCTGACAGTAAAATTACAACAGCCAAAGCAACCAAAGCGTTAAGATATTACTGTACAGAGTCTGAATTACAACCACCCCATACAACTGAGACTCTTTTCTTTCCTGATTCCTTCTCATCCTTTTCCTGCTTGGTCAATAGGTTAGTAGTATCCAACAAAGTAAATAAGTACAGATTCTCTGATGACGGAATGACAGATTTCTTCTCATTATATGAAAAACTTGGAAGTGCCATAATGAGAAATATTCAAATGGTCATGTAGCAGATAAATTACATATCCTTACACATGCTGTTTCCGGTTTTGCTCTCTATGAATGGCTTAACAGATGGTTCTCTTCCTAGATAGTTTGATATGATCTCAAGGGGATCTTTTGCTCCACCTGGGGCCAAAACCTACAAGAAAGTATAATTAGTGATATTGAAGACAAAAAGGAAAAAAATAAATTTGTGAGTATATTACAGTCTTCAAACAGGACAAAGAAACAAGAAAAAGATTACATGGTAAACTTCAACCATGGAAAAGTTAAGTAGGTTTCCTGCCATGGAAAAGTACAATCGCATTGTATCCACACCAAACATGCAGGCTCGACTCAATAAGGTTGAACATACATATTCATAACTATTAGATCCTCGATCTAGTGGCTCGTATATCTCTCTAATAAGCCAATATACCATTTGAGACTAAATCACACTCAAACCCCAACACTCTCATCCCTAATCCCTTATCCTGTCAGCCTCCTCTTGCCTCCGCTGAAAACAAAGGGAAGCTTCGACATGCTAAACATTGAAATCGTCAGAAAAAGTTGTCATTTTGGCACCAACTCGGTGGAATCCATCATGTCATGACCAGAGGTAGCCTTCCTCCACCCTTCTGAATTGTGGTTTTAATTTGCATTGCTAGGTTCCATGTTGATGTTGGTAGTGTAAAGATTGGGGTTTTGTTGTTTTTTCACCATTTTACCCTTGTTATACCCTCAGTAACACCTCTATAAGCTTTCAAATTTCAAAATTGTTGAAACAACATTTAGTGTAAAGAGTTCTTTTTAAAGGTAACTTTCTTGGCATAGGCGTTTCTATGCTTAGCAAAGTAGCACAGATATTCTGATACTTGAACCATCATTTAACCTGTACTTCTATCAAAGTTCAAGTTACAAAGTTGAAGTTTGGACTTGCTTTGATTTACCATTTAAACTGCATTTCATCTTTGCTTCACAAAACTTTGGTTTTTGTTTTTGTTTCTTTAATGTCACAGTCAATTGTTGAGAATCCTTCTCAACTATTTGACTCTGTTTGCGAAAATACAACCTACTGAAGTTGATATCGACTAAGAGAAACTTCATACGTGTGGTTATATGTCAAGCTGATTAAGGTGAGAAATGAAAAAAAGTAGAAAAATACTGGTGTATTACTTACCTTTCAATATTTAGTATCCTTAAGCAAGGCACCAACTCACAAATAAAAAGATATGTAAACTTTGTAGTTTGTTAGGCAAGGGTTGAGAATGCATCAAGTGCAACAAATAGAACGAATGATAGATCTAATCTTGAAAAGAGTGATGACTTAATTGGTGGCGCTAAAGGGTCAGAGTGTCGATCAAAGTTTAACAGTTTTTGGAATTAAGTCAATTAACTAATGCAATCCAACCCTTGAAATTTAAACTAGAAATATATTTAAAGGAGCAGAATATGAGGTTTTTGGCCAAATTTGATGCTCTAGAATGGTGGAATATAAACATTTTGAAGTTTCCCATTCTTTTCAAGTTGGTTTGTGATTATCAGACTTCCAACAATATCTAAATCCAAAGAAAACTTAATTTTTCAAAATTTATGCTAGAATTTGCCCTAATTAAGCAGTGTTCGATTGCTTCTAGTTCTCCAAGACATTTCTCTTTTCTATGGAAGCAAAATGTTAATAAATGTTTCTTGCAATCTCTGCATTTACTGGAAAATTTATGGTCTTACTGACAATGGAAGAAACTGATATGTAGGCTATCAACAATTTGAAGAATATTGGAGATGGTGGTGAAACCCTTCATGGAAAATTTATGGTCTTACTGACAATGGAAGAAACTGATATGTAGGCCATCAACAATTTGTTGTTAGCTCACTCTTTTAGTTTCATAGAAGCTTTGTTGAATTTCTAATTTTTAACTATCTAAACCTTTTCTCTGTTATAGATATATTAGCATGTCTCATGGATTGTTCATTTCTAGTTGAATATTTTTAACTCTGTCGTTTTTCTTCTTCTTGTTATCTGGCTATATATTATCTTCAGTATCACCTTGCAGCTTGCACCATTTTGAGCTATGATCAATATTTTAACCCAGTATGTTTTCGGATTTCACAGTTAATTTATCTTGGACGTACCTTGCAGGTGATAGATATGATATACATGACATAAAAGTTTGATAACATAATTGACCTCGAGTTAGATTCTGAATTTCTGATGCAATTTGATATACATTACTCAATAATATTACCATACTCTCATGTTTATTTTTCTGCAATCTAGCAGACAAAATAGTATTTTGATGCAGGAATCCAACAGCAGGGCAATTGGCAACTAGAAGATTTATCATTTATGATCTAAGTATTATGATCCTATCAGTTGATGTTTACTTTGTTCTATGTTGTGTAGAATGTTTATCGTAATATTTAGCAAATGGCAAGTAACAAGTAACTTACAGTTTGCATGTCAAAATTTGGACTTGCTTTAAGTTGCTTTGAGTTTGGGTGCCAAAATTCTTATTGTAATATTTGGCAAATGGCAAGTAACTTCTAGTTTCTATGTTAAAATTTGAAATTAGTGTGATGTCTATTTTTATTTTGATAATTTGATGATTACTTTTATGTATTAGAAGTGCATCATTTTTGTAATTCCCAGGTTAAATCTTAATTTTCAAGCTTTAATGAAGCTTTCTTTAATTCAAGCTAAACTCAACTCACATTGAATTGAGCTCAACTCATTTAAGGCTTGAATTAAGCTCACATTGAATTGAGTTCAACTCATTTAAGGCTTGAATGGGCTCATTTAAGACTTGAATTGAGCTCAGCTTGCTTATGGCTTATAAATGGGATTGTTTAAGACTTGAGCTAAGCCAAGCCTAAACAAATAAATAGGGCTGGAAATTAATTTCGAGACAAGCCTGAGTAGAAGCCGGCTCCCTTAGGCTCGGCTCGTTTACAACTCTAGTTATTAGTCATCTTCATTCATGTTGTATAACAATACTCTTCTAAGTCTCTATTTCTACATCTCACTTTCATAGAAGTGTACAAACCCTATTACAACAAGCTGTAGCCCATACTATTTGGGAGTCAGCTATAGAGATTCTTTCATCCATTAGGCTCAAATTAAGGAAGGTTCTTTGATGAATAAAGTCAAATAATATCTTCTCCAACTCAATCAATTGTTTTCAGTCTTGCCTTTCTTTTCTAGACAAATTCTACTTGACTAAAATCACTCATGTGCATTATGAGGTCTATCACAAATTTGCACATCTTAAGATAATCTCAATCAACTCACCATATGGATACTTTCATCCATCAGCTCTAATTAAGGAAGGTTCTTTGATGGATAACACCATATCATATCTTCTCCTAAAATTTCCTCCCACAACATTGTTATGGTCTTGCGCTTCCTCTTTTATTCTACTACAATAATCACTCTCATACACTATGCGGTCTTCTTTCTACATTTTCAAATCACCACAATCAGTCCTCATGTTTCTATAGGAGCTACCCCACGCTTGCCACAAATAAACCTATTTTTTATTCCATCTTTCTAGTAAGTGCATTCATCTATGTTAACATACTCATCTTGGCTACACTTACTAAGTTGTACCCTAGTTGGCTACCATTCTGATTCATGAAGCATGTATTTTATAAGATTTTGTTTCAAATTAAGGTACATAGTGATGGTGATGGCACAACACACAGAGACTTTCTCGATTTTAGTTCCCTTGTCTAATTCCCAGTGTAATGCTCTCATCATTCTCTGTTTCTCTTACTACCATCCAAGTTAAACGAAAATCTCCCTTTAGGTGATAAATATATAAGGATTATATTCATATATAAATATATATATTTATCAAAAAATATATATATATATATATATCTATGTACATATACATATATATACTTTGATAAATTAATAAATATATACATATATACCAAGGTTCGAAAAATCGAGATTGAGATCGGGATCGGCCTTCAGAAAAAACGATACGTATCGGCCGTATCGGCTGTATCGATCGCCTAGATCGGATTGGACTTTTTAATTAGATAAAATTCTAAATATTATTTAAAAATGTAGAAAAACTTCTAAAAATTTAGAAAAAAGTGTACCAAAAATAAGAAAAAAAAACTATGGTGTAATAAAAATTGAAAAGAGATTAAAAAGAGAGTCAGTGGAAGAAAAAAAACATGATGCAGTGAAGAAGAAAAAGAAGAAGAAAAGAGAAGAAAAAAGGAGAGTGGAAGAAATAAAAAAACTGAGAGAAATGAAAAAATTAATTAAAAAATTATATATCGGAGTTTGTCGGAGTTCATCGGAGTTTGCCAAAGTTCACTGGAGCTAGATCTCTCCATAAGAAAGACAATGATTATATGTAAGGAGAGAAAAAAAGAAAAAAAAAGTAAGAGAGAGTGAAAAGAAAGAGTGAAAGAGAGAAAGTTCGGATTAGGCCTGGATTGGCTAATTCGTATCGGGATCGGCTGATACGACGAACCATGATATGTACACATACATATAGTTAATTTGTGATTTTTTACTGTTATAGTTGTAAATTACAATTTAAAAAAAAATTATATATGCTATATTAATATATAACATATATCATATATAAGTATTTTGTATTTTTATATATTAAAAATGCTAAATAGTTTTGCTGCCTGCTTTCCACCTAGGGGCTAGTCAATGGGGTGACCGCTCGTCGCTAGCGGCGGCCCTTCAATAATTATTAAGGACTATTCTCTCATCATCTTGATATCCTGATCTACTAAACTTCATTCCATATACTCATAAGTTATCCTTATACTTTAGATTCTAAGTTTCCTCTCCATACTTTAAGCATAGTGTCAATACCACTTAAGAACAAGTAAAATGATGCAATCAACAAATATCATGCCATACTATATCTTCTTGAATATCTTATTTAGCTAATTCATCCATAAGATATATGCTGAATCTTGATAAAATGCTATTGCTACAGGAGGCTTGCTTGTCTCACCCCAAATCACTCAAGTTAATTCTTACTCCATCATACATGTCCTTGTTAAGCATCAATATTCTAGCAAAGACACTCCTTTCATGAAATCAATAAAAGCACATGCAAATCTTTTTTCGTTTCCCTACACTTCTCCATCTACCATATTGTTAAGTAAATAGCTTGTGTAGTTAATGTAGTCAACAAAAACTTGAGTGATTTACAGAAATACCTACCCATATCTTGATTATTCAGTAAATCTCTCCCAAAGTTTCAGAGTATGCTCACTAGTTTCTGTCAATGATAATTTGTGAAACTTCCTATATCTTATTTGTCTTCTTATGATATTGTAGAATTCTTCACTCATTCGACCTCAAATATGTTAGTAGGCCAAATCAATCCTATATCTTCTAAGCATCTCTGAGGTCAATGTTTATACCTTCAGAAACTACTGCTTTTCCACATTCCATCTTTAATCATTCTTGACCTCACTGGCTCTAATTTCTAACATAATTAAATATTATAAGGAAATCTTGTCTAATTAGTTCCAACTATAACTTGTTCATAATTTATATCAATGTGATTGCCACTGCATAATACCAAGGTGAATGGTGGGCGCCAAGAAAGTCTACCATTTTTAATATATAAAAAATATAAAATAACTATATATAATAAATAACATATACTAACATAGCATACATATAAACATGCATTTTATTAACTGCATTTAAAATAATATGGGTGTATGACAGCTAGTGAGAAGGAGAAAAGAGATGAGAGAAAAAAAATAAAATGAAAAGAAAAAGTTGGTGGACCCCAACGTCATTGAGAGGGCGAGAGAAATCTGTTGTATATCTAAAACGAAAGCTGCATATTTTTGTTGTGGTACTGTAATCTGATGGTTCCTAGCTGTCTGGGCAAGTGGCAGCCATTGGGAGGGTGAGAGAAAGGTGAGAAAAACAAAAGAAAAAGTTGTTGGTTCCAATGTCAAAGAAAGAAGAAAAAGGAGGAAGAACACGTGTCCACTGCCGCTTGGCACTGCTCGCCACCCGGCCCAACCAACAAATGGCAGTCGCCTACTCCCTTTGCACGGCGACCAACTTGGCCGCTTTTCAAAGCACTTATTTATATTCTAATCTATTTATAGTTTATATGGAAATCTTGTCTATTTAACTCTAAATTTAGGACATGCATAATTTTCATTGGAAAAATACATTAGAGCAACCCCTCACCTTTCTTTTATATAGTTTCTTTTACTATAACTCTTTAATCCTACATTTTTGCAATATATTTCCTACATCTTTATTCCAAGACTTTTGTGCTTTGCGGCTTTAGTAGGTCGTTACATCATCAAAAGAGAAAGCAAAAGTCTATTTAATTGGCGAGATCAAAGTACTCTTTTTCTTAGAATTAGCAGCGCATAGTGATTCTATCCAAAAAAAAAAAAAGTAGAAATAAAAAACACCCAAAAATGAAAACTACCAAAACAAGTCATGGAAAAATCTATCCTGATTTAAATGTTATTTCTGAAACTATAATAAAACATCAAGTACCTTATTTCTGAACTGCAATCCTGCATACTGATTCAGCAAATTATCTTGAAATCTTGATGCAAAAATATCAGCTGCAAAAACCTGGACAAGCAACAAGGCAAAGAAATAAGAATACCAATACATTATATTCTACAAAGAGAAAATAATACAACCTGGCTCCAAATGTAACTATAACAGACAGCTTCATAACCGACAACAATACGAGGGAAGCATGAGGCTGGGTTGGTCCCTTCCAACAAAGGTATACCTAACATAATCTGAAAATGGAAGCGCATGATGTATCATAGATTTATCATAAAACTGAATGTAAATATTTAATTGCTTGAACTGTACCTTAGGATGTAGATGTTTGAGTAACCCAACTACATCCACATTCTCACTTGAATGTATTATCTGATCAACAAGGCCTGATACAGGAAAAAGAAAATGCACAGAAGCTGTGTTTTAAGCAGGTATCTTACACCATAATCTAGACATTTGATATCCATATCCATATCCATATCCATATCCATATTTGCTAATGATAATACTTATGTTTGTAGATTCATATGTTACTTGGATATTAGTGAATAGGGTAACACGTCCTTTCTTTGCCAAAAAAATATGAATATGTAACTTGATCCTAATATTCAAATGCTTAATATTATCCAAGGTTGTTTACCCAGTTACAAGCCTAGAAAATAAACAAATAGAATAATTTAACTCCAAGAGGTTGTTTTGCATAACAGCATATAGAACACTAATATAAAATGTACACTTTTTGTGATGCAATGAGAAAATAATTAAATAGATAAAGATGAGTCAAGAGGAAATTTTGTGGATAAGGAAATAGAAAAGATACATAACAGAAAGTAAGATGTAGTCATCAAACCAAATGCCATTGGTAAAGCAACTAAAAGGTTTAGGGTGAAGCCTTCTCTAATAAGATTGCCATCTCTAGAGTAAAGATAGAGATTAAAATTTGGAATGACTAGATGATGAACAAAAGCACAAGATACTCAATGTGGCTACTATTCAGTAAAGTAGCGTGTTAAAGTGACATTTAGTAATTAACTAACCAATATATCTGAAACATGTGAATGGATGGTATCATACTATCGTCAACCACCCATTAGTGGCTCAAATGTTGTATCCAGAGGAAAAACAACTTGAGCAATTCATTTCCATACTGCAAACAAATAATATTAGTATATTACTTACAAAGAAGAATTTCTTGCTTCAGTTTAAGGCCAGCAAACAAGTTCCGTCTTCTTTTCAGTGATTTACACATCTCACTTGTGACAGACTTTGTGATATCCTGCAATTGACACAAAATAATTATCTTAGGTTTCATTGTATTCAATGATAAGTAAAAATATGATCCTTATATTACATTTCATATAGAAATATTGGTTGACACCATTGTTATTCTTTAGTGGTAAGTTGGTAACACATTCTATAGTTCCTTCCATGCAAATACCAAGAAGCATATGCAATATATGCCACATTTTTAATAATTAAAGGACAGATTTGATAGGACTGATAGGAAATAAATTATTGTTCTGGTAGTAGTAAAGCAATAGTGATCCAACATAACACATTGTCTAACACAAATGTAAAATCTTTATTATAGATTTTGAGTGTACAATGTGACTGTACAGTAAGATTTGTTAAATTTGTTTACATCTGTGAAATGTCAACAATACGATACAACTATATATTCTTTTGACAGAAACAATCATAATCAGATTGCTGAATTTCAGAAACAAACAAGTAAAGCACATCACCTTATGGAAACCAGACATCATTTTCAGAGAGATGCTTTCGTAGCACCTGTAGTAGAAGTATTGTTGTAAGTGTAAAGCATTCTCAGCTTTTCCTATGAAATCAAAATGGGACATCCTTTCAAATCTGATAACTTACCAGTTTTCTAGGAGCTGACTGGGAATCTCAATGAAATCGCCTTCCAATCTTAGCCCTGAAAACCTAGAAAAGGTGGCACTATTGCATATATGGTGGACCTGCGAACTTTTCACAATAAATTTTCTGCAATCCACATTAAAGCACTCCAAAATGGAGAACATTTCTTTTTTCAAATAAATTGAGGAGCATATAATGACATTAAGATGTATGCTTAATTGCTTCTAGAAGAGAAATATAAAGGTGGCTTGGGAACAACATGAAGACTCTTGAAGGTAAATACAACTGTAGAGAGTGAGATATCAACAAACCATATGAATTTCTAATGTGTGTCACTGCCTGTATAGTCCGTATCACTCTCTACAGGTAGGGCTATATCAAGTGACGTCCTGATTGCTGCCAGATACCTATTTAACTTATCCAAAGAGACCCCTTTTTGAGGTATCTTTGCTGGTAAACCAAAGGGAAGAAACGAAGGAGAAAAAGAGGTCAATTCAATGATTCGAACTTCAAATCACATCAAAAGATATGGTTTTCTTAATTTCCTCTTCTTATTTTCTTCGGTTTAGGTACTAGATCCGAGATTAATCATCTTGGACATAGCAAAATAAGCTAGATCTATCATTTGTAAGAATCATTCTACATAGATTTAATATTTTGACCTAGATATATATAAAATACTCTTCAAAACATAGGAATAAAAGGGAAAGGAAAATTATTTGATATTATGTATTGAATCATATTTCTTCTTGATTATTGCTATATTTCCCAAGGATTGTCGTGTCGGCATCTCGTCAACACTCCCTTGTGTGCCACTGGCATGCAATGGCACAGATTTAAATGAGTTGTAAATATGTATCAAAGCCTAGTTTGTAAATAACTTATCCTATGATTAGCTTTGTAAATAACTTAAATTTTTTAGACATAGAAATAGTCAAGTGAAAACATTATTCAACATATAAGATGATTGAAAACATTCATTAATTTATAATAGTTTAATAATTAAAACAAATACTCAGTTGTACGTAGAATGATGGAGAGGATCAAAAGGCTTCATTTACCGACATAAGAATAACACAAGAAAATTGTATCAAATATGTCAGAATTAGAAAAAAAAAAATTTAGGGGTTGAGAGAGGAGGGTGCACGTGTTCTGCATGTGCAGCCCCTCCCCTCTCCCTCTCCGGCACGCGACGAAGCGCAGGGCGAAATCGTGCCTAATCCGGATCAGATTAGATCAGGATTTTTCCTTAATCTATAAATTAAAAACTCTAATCCCTTCTCTCTCTCTGCTTAACCATCTCAACCCCCTTTCTCTCTCTTCTTCTTCCCCTCCTTCGTTTTCTTATTTGTTCTCACTGTTGGAGTCGTCGCTGTGGAATCAGATCGCCGGAGCAATCAAAGACCACCATACGACTCATTGGTAAGCCCTCTCCCACCCATAAATTTTAATTAAAGTTTAATAGGGTAAATCGAAAAATACCTAATTTGGGATTTCGGCTTCACCGACGAATCAGGCAGGCTGGCGGCTTCGAGTCGCAACCGCATCGTCATCGGAAGCTTTGTGCTCTAAGCCCAGTGTCGATGATGTCTTTTAGGGAGCCCTTGTGGCTCCAATCGGCGTTGGCCATCCGTGGTGGGTTCTCTTCCACTGAGAGAGAGAGAGAGAGAGAGAGAGAGAGAGAGAGAGAGAGAGAGAGAGAGAGAGAGAGAGAGAGAGAGAGAGAGACGAGAAATTGAGGGTGGTCGTGAACCGCCGTCAGCGGGGGTCGCCGGCGGTCACCTTCTCCCTCGATTCTCCTCTTCTCACGTCGGTCGTGAGAAAGGAGAGAAGGGTTGGTTGGGCTCGGGTTCAACCCGAGCCAACCTTTTTTTCATTTAAGTTCAATTTCGGGTCGAGTTTGGATTTTGGATCCACAGACCCGACCCGAATCGGTTAATTTGGATGGGCTGCGGGTTGGCCCGTAGCCCAATCCATTTTCTCGGCTGGGCCTTGGCCCAGCCGGATTGATCTATTCTTTTGGATTGGGTCGGGCCAGAAGTAGCCCAGCCCAATCCAATAGGTAAATTAAACCTATTTTAGTATTTTTTAGTTTTTAAAATTTAAAAATATTGATATTATTCAAATTTAAATTTTTATTATTATTTATTATTTAACGTGGTGATTTTTAGTACGTGAGCTAAAGATTTGAGATTTCGGTTGTCTTGCTTAAACTCAGGTGAGTGGGTTTACTCACATATTTATTTTATTATATTTTATATCTTTGTCAGACTATGTAAATTTTTTGTGTGCAAATTATTTATTTCACCCTTACGTGCAAATATTTAATTGTTACAATTTCTGTGTGCAAATCTATTTATTTTATCTGTACGTGCGAAAATTTAATTGTTATATTTTCTGTGTGCATTTAATCATTATACTCAGTGCATCACCATACTTTATGCAAATATTGAAATTTGTGAAAAGAAAAAAATGAGACTAGTATTGGTATGATTTAGAGAACAGTCCTGATATAAATCGTTTGCGATTTTTCGTGGTAACTCAAGTCTATCTGGAAGTCCAGGGGAAAGTGCTAAATTAAATCATTGCGGTGACTTTCTTAGGTAACTCTGGCGGGGTTAGGGAACAGTCTTATGATGAATGAGAAATTTCCTAGGTGACGCTAACTTCTCTCAATGGTTAGTGAAAAAGACAGAGTGTATTGATCACATAGTGATACCATCTGATGACCCTAACCGGATCAGCTATGAAGAAAAATCCTGAGCGTCATCTTGAGGTGACTTCTAGTTAATGTGGATCCACAGGGTTTAGACCTATTGAAACATATGACAGTACAAATATTGAAAAGATGTTAATATGTTGAAACCGTGGAAGGTTACTAGATGTGACTCTCTCTATTGTTATCATTGTTATTATTTAAAAAGCATGCCTATTGCATATTGTTATGAATATTGTTGCTTTTAGTTTAATTTTATTCAGCATTAATATGATTTAAAATTTATTTGGTTTCGAGTGGATTCCACTCACTGAGCTATAGTTGTTGGCTCATGAATTTTTTTTTTTGTATTTATTTATCTATCTCAGGTAATAGTCAGCGAGACGACTAAGCGAGATGTACTCGGACTCTACCTCCACTTAGAATTCACTTATTTACTTTTTCGCTCTTTTAGATTTTATGCTTTAGATTAGAAGTTTAATTTATTTAGTTAGAGACTCAAAAACATTAACATTATTTTATGTTTATTGCAATTAGTTTTAAATTTAATAAAGCAGAATTTTATTTTATTTATTTATTTTGCCATTGTACACGTAAAAAGTATTAATAAGGCTTCGTGTATCTCAAGCATATTGAGATGCATGGCCGGTCATGATTCCTATTTCGGGTCGTGACAAAATATTATTGATAATTTTCCAATATATCTATTGATAGTATTATTTATTATAACATCTCACTTAATCTTCATACAAATATTAATTTTTTTATATGAGATGACGTCATATGGATTTAAAGATAGACCGAAGAGCAACCAAGCACGGACACGGGACACGACCACGACATGATACGAACATGGTGACATGGCAAATTTTGAAAATATAGGACACGGACATGGCATAAGACACGGCAAAATAAATAAATAAAAATATATATATTATTGATACATCTAAAGTAAAAGTTTGCAATCTAATAATGTTAAATACATATACATTAAGCTATAAAAACTAAGAAGTATTATTCGAAAAACTAAGAAGTATACATCAAGCTGTAAGAACTAATTTAAAGATAAGAACAAAATTAAAAGACAATAAAAAGTGTACAAAATTCTAAAAAGGTATCAGATTATTATTACAAGCCTCAAAAGTGCAAAACATGTCCAACTGTCTTAGTAACTGAGTTCCACAGAAGTTTAAAAATGAACAATCATTACAAAATAGCAACATAAGATAGATCATTCATCTTCAACTGTCTCATTGCCTTCATCAACAAACATCATAGTCTCCAAATCCGGTTCATCAATTGAGAGATCAACAAACTCCAACATTCTTGCACCATTAAAGGAATCATAAGAATCTCCTCCGACATCCCACATCTTGGTCTCCTCTCTCAAATAATTTGAAGACCTCTTTGATAGAAGGTGAAGATTAGTATGCACATATACTAAATCTTTAATTCTCTGTGGAGTTATCTTATTCCTTTTCAATGAATGGATGAAAGAATAGGTGCTCCAGTTTCTCTCACAACCTGAAGAAGAGCAAGGTTGCCCAAGTAACCTAAGTGCTAAATTTTGAAGAATAGCAGTAGAAGCACCATGAGCAACCCACCACATGTTTAGATCAAACTCATTTCTATCTGCTATCGAATCATATTCAGCAAAACTTTTGGTTGATGTGAAAAAACTAGTATACTCTTGGTATGCCATTTTTCGTTCTTCTGCATTTAGAAATAACTTTTTTAAGCATTTATTTCTCATATTAGAAATTTCCAAATCCTTATGCGGTGGTACACGATTTGGATCCTCTTGAATCCATGATGAGCTATAATACCTATTAACATAATTATCTAATTAGTAAACAATAGCAATGAAAGAACAATAAAAATTTTAATCATAAGAAAGAGGACTATAGAAATTAAATTAACCTTGGATTCAAAATACATGCTAAGCAATATAATGGTATATTGCTTTTGTCCCATCTATCCACTAGGATCTTATGCACCACTAAATAAATAATAGATTCCTTACCTTATTTCTTGTTTTCATGCATAAATATGACTGTCTTCACCGTTTCAATCATTGTATCCCACATTTCATATATCAAATGTAAGCATAGTTTATCTGTGTCTGCAACCCGTAGCATACTGTGTATAGGCTCTCTGAAGGCAAGTATATATTCAATTTTATCCCACCAAATATCATCGAGGGCTTTATCTTTGACAAATTGTGCTTTGCCAATATCATCTTCCCTATAAGAACTCCATTAATCACTGAGTACCATTGATTGAAGACCCTTTTTGATCTTTCTGAATCTTTTCAATATTATAATCACCGAAACAAAGTGAGTCTCCGCAATAGCAAGCAATTTTAAGTTGACAAATTCATTAAAAATAGCAAATAGCCAACCTCATTGAATGTTGTATGATGAAATTTTTTATGCACATTACATCCTTGCAATTATTGAAATACAGCTACACTCATCAAACACAATCTCATTTGCCCTCAGTGTTTTTTGCTGCACATATGTTTTTCAAAGTTAGGTTGAGAGTGTGAACTACACATGGAGTCCAAAAAATGTGAGAAAACCTTGCTTCAAGAAGCATCCCTGCTGCCTTACAAATAGGTGCATTATCCGTAATCACTTGGACTACATTATGAGGTCCAACCTCTTCAATGATTTTAATAATCAAATTAGAGATAAATAATTTATCTTTATATTCTCCTTCACAATTCACAGCTCTCAAGAATATAGGCCCACTCTTAGTCACCGCTAAAGAACTTATAAGCGATCTCCTTTGTGTATCAGTCCAACCATCACATACAGTACTCAGCCCTTTCTCCCCCCATGTGCTTCTAATAGGGTTTAGCAACATTTCAATATTTGCTCTCTTGTTGAAGTAGTGTAGTTCTCAACATATTGTAGCCAGGGGGCACAAATCCAAAAATATTATTATTTGCTGCAAATTAAAAAGCTCTAACATAGTGATGGTTCCTTGCCAGATGAAAAGACAACCCAGCTGAATAAAACATTCTTATAATCTCACAATATAATTGATTACGAGCACAAGAATTAAATGACTTCTCAATAGATGTTATTCCTGTTGCTCTTTTTTTTTTCTTGATGTCCCTCCCATATCAAAACCTACACCTCCAACTGAGCTACTAGAAAATGCCGCTTGTCCAAATTTTGGTAAAGGAATTTGTTTAGGTATCAAATTTTTAATTCTCAACTCGGCCATATCAACAACCCTTTTCACTTCCATAACATGTTCACTACTCACTTTTGAATAACCTCTAATTTCATGCCCACTAATTTTCAGCAGATGAGCCTTTACTCTATAATATGATCATTTGTAGACTTGTTGACAATAATTGCACCTAAAATTATGATTTCCTCTACCTTCTCCCAATTTCTCCATCTTAGTAACATATCTTCACAAAGGAGCATTATCATCCACAGAAGATGCAGTATTTTGACTTGAATCAGAACTATTTTCAATATTCATTTTTCTTCAACCACAATAAAACTACATTAGTAAAGATATATATATTAGCAGATTAACAATTTAACAGATAGAGAAGCTTTAATATAATTTAACAATTTAATAACAGAGATTAAAATAACTAACATAAATTAAAATAATTTAACAGAGAGAGAGTGAGACAGCGAGAGAGAATGAGAGAAAGTGAGACAGAGAGAGACGAGAGAGAGACAATAAGAGAGGAAGGGACAGAGACAGAGAGATAATGAGAGAGGGAGGGAGGAAGAGACAGAGAGTGAGAGAGCGAGAGAGAGAGATAGAGAATGAGAGAGAATAAGAGAAAGGGAGGGAGAGAGGACGAGACAGAGACAAAGACAAAGAGAGATAATGAGAGAGAGGGAGGGAGGAAAAGAGAGAGAGAGAATGAGAGAAAGGGAGGGAGGAAGAGACAGAGAATGAGAGAGAGGGAGGGAGGGAGGAAGAGACAGGGAGAGAGAGATAGAGACAAGAAGGGAGGGAGGGAGGAAGAGAGAGAGAGAGAGAGAGAGAGAGAGAGAGAGAGAGAGAGAGAACCTGCGTCCTCGCCGTGCTCAGCTCGCTGAGCTCGCTCAGCAGCTCGTCGCGCCTTGGATCATCGCTCGGCAGCTACTCGAGGGTTTTAGGACTTCAATCGGACGATTCGTCGCTCAACAGTCAAGGTGAGAAAACGATGATTTGGGTTTTAGGTTTTATTATCGGGTTTGGATCCGGGTTAATAACATTTGACCGAACCCGACCCGACCCATTAAATATTATCTAAAATACTGCCCGTGTCCCCGCCTGTGTCCTAATAGTATCCGATATATATATATATATTTTGGAAACTCTGGACACGTGTCCGAAGAGACTAACACCAGCACCAGCATAGGCATACCACAAGAATATATAGGTTGTGGATATAGAAGATAACAATGGTGTTACGACTCTAATGAATATAACTGATATGATGATCGTGCCTATGACATGTGTGGTGCAAATCTTTGGTCAGCACGGTACGCCTTTGTGTGCTACTAGCATACAGTGGCATGCCTTTTGCACACAACTTTAATAAGTTTTAAATGTTTCTAGAGATGCTTTTGGTGTCTTCGACATCGCAATCCTTAGCTTTTGGTTTCAGTATATGTATTAAAGTATATATTACAGTCTTTTATCCTTAGATAATGTTGAAAATGGCCTATTTATTAAGAATATCACAATAGTCAATTAGAAACATAATTCAACACATAATATGATTGAATAGATTCATTAATTGTTAATAGTTCAATAATTAAAACCAAAACCTAGTTAAAAATTATTAATCTAACATGTTTCTATATCAATTTTGATCAAATTTGAATGAAATCGAAACAAATTTCAGATTTTTTTGAAATTTGGAAAAAAAATTGAGGGAAATCGAATTATACTGAAATTTAAGCTAAAAATTATAAAATTTTGGTTCAAATTAACTTATATGGAGTTAATCTAATATGTTCCTATACTAATTTTAACTCAATTTGAATGGATTTGACATGTTAAGTTTTGATTTTTTGAACTCTAGTACCAAAATGCAAGATCCAATCATCCTTACAAATAATGGATTTAACAAAATTAAGCTAGATCTATCATTTGTACACCCCAAATAACTTTTTAAAATACAGAAAATAAAAAAAGACAAAGAAAAAACCCATGCCAACTGGCACGGATCAGCATGCACCGATCTGTCCTAATAGAATAGTTCATGCCGAGTATCATGCCTTCATCGACATGGGTCATGCCGATTGGCACGACTAACCTTGATATTTAAACATTATCTAGCCTCCGTTAAGGAAGATTTTATTGACCCAAGCTTAGACATGATGTTTCCAAGGTAGTACAAAACTGTCATGCTTACTAATTATCTAAGGATCAGCACCAAGACATAGGGTTGCATAAATTTGTAATGCTTAATGCTCCATGAAAAGATATCAATATCATCTCCGTATTTGGACTACCTCGTACAACCATGAATCGGAAAATCGACTGATCCTGAGTCGAATCGGCTGACCCGGACCCCTAGACTGGTTTTGTCTTGGGATTGGCTAGTTATGGTCATGTTGACCAAAACTAAAGTTTTGGAAGATTCAATTCAAATGTAAGATATATCTAACCCATAATTGATGTTTTCAATTGCCTTTTTTTTTTGCAGTTTTCAGTTTTTATCCACACTCTCTCCTCCCACCCTTCACACTTCAGCGAGCTCACCTGGTGGCCAATCCGGTGAGCCATTTCAGCTATTTCATACTCTAGTAAACTCGGATGAGTGTCTTTTTCTTATTTCTCCTCTTTCTTACCCACTCTTTAACTTATCTTTTCTTACTGTTACAGAGAGAAACGGATGGTTTTAATAGATTGACCTTGATTGAGAGGCAGAAAACAACAGCGAATAGATCTTTCTCCACCGTTATTCTGCAGTAGTAATTTAAGGGTAGAAAAATTTGTCAAATTCAAGCCGATACTCATTATAATTTTTGAGTAAGTTTTTTCTTTGAATTTTAGGTTTCATATGTGACTAATTTTAATTTTCTTATTTTTTTCTATTAGTTTTTCTAATATTTTAGAAATTTTCTTGTATTTTTAAATAATATTTAGAATTTTATGTAATTAAAAATAGTCTGATCCAATACGGGTGACTAATACGACCAATACAACCAATACAACCAATATGTATCCTTTGTTTTTCCTAACAATCGATCATGATCCCAATACCGAGTTCCGAAACAGTGTGTACACACGTTTATGATTCCATATTTATTGTAGTGGATAGATTTTCTAAAATGGCTCACTTTCTCCCTTGTTCAAGGTCTACTAATGCTTCACGGATTGCTTATTTGTTTTTCAATGAGATTTCTAAACTACATGGCTTGCCAAAGTCAACTGTTTATAATCGTGATGTTAAGTTTGTAAATTATTCTTAGAAAACACTCTAATCTAAATTGTACTAAGCTAATGGAAAGCAGTGAATAGAAGTTTGGGCAATTTCTTATGGTGCCTTTTTACTGATCATCATGCAACATGAGATTTACTTCTTCCCCAGGCTGAATTTGCTTATAATAATTTGGTCAATCAGACTACAGCTGGAACACATTTTGAGATTGTCACTGGCATTCCAATTCATACACCCATTGACGTGGTACATTTATTGATCTATTCTAGAATAAAAGAGGGAGCAAAAGACTTTGTGCAACATATCCAATCAATTCATCAAGAAGAAGAAAATAGCTGACAGCAATGCATGTTACAAGGAGAATGCAGATTCTCAATGACGAAATGTGAAATTTTCCAATGGCGACATGGTATTGATTCACTTACAATCTGAACGATTTTTCAAAGCTTCTTCACCGAAGCTACATTTGAAGAGAGCAGGGCCTTATAAGATTCTCACAAAACTTGGTTCAAATGTACATTTTAGTCCTATTTTTAATGTTGAAAACCTAGTTCAGCTTCATGGTGATCCTTACAAACCTAGTGTTTGCCAAACAATTCAGCCGCATGTACCAACTACCAAACAGCCTCATGAGGAGATTGCAGCAACCATTGAAGACCACATAGTGTATGCTAGACATGGAGGTTACCATAAGTTCTCGGTGAAATGGAATTATCACCCACATGGCTCAAGACTGAAGAAGTTCAGGGATTGAATCCAGATCTCTTTGAGCAGTATATTGTTGCTAACTAATCGGAGCCAACTCTTACATAAGAGAAAGGGAATTGATGTAGGAGTCCAAGTTGAACTAATTTCTTCATTTCCTTTTATATTGCTTTATTTCCTAAGTTGTATTTCTTTTAGGAGTTCAAGTTGAACTAGTATTTTCCTTAGATGAGATTTGGAGGCTAGGGTTTGAGTCATGTATGGTGCTCTGTATGAGTACATGCTTTTTATAAAAAAGATGAAAGTTTTCAGATATAAACTCTTTCAAAGGAGTGCAGCCTATGTTTTCTTTGCCGAACCATCTGGTGGTGGATTACAAGGGAACTAGTCTATTGTAATTCTAGACTAGTAAGTTCGTGATTCTTGTGACCCTTGATGTTGCGCCACTATCTAGTCCACAATGAAGATTTCCAAACATTCTCAATTGATTTTTTTAGCTTATTCTCTATGTTTGCTACCCGTTAACTTAGACTTAGGGATTACAAGAGAGACAACACCATAACATCTTTCAGTTAACATGCATTGATTGTAAGAGGAAAACAAGAAGTCTAGGTGACATAAGGCATAAAACAATGAGAAATAAGTAAATAACTGAGGCTTCTGAAAGTGCATAAAAGATAATAAATTTAACAAGATAAGAGAAATTGCATCACAAAATCTGAGATCTACATACCACATGAGTAAACTCATGGAAAAGGCTCACTACTTCAGGGAATCGTAATAGAGGTGGATCCTCGTTTATTTGTTTCGGACATTGTGAGATTAATAGCGCTACAGGAACCTACATGGGAAAGGTAGTTATTAAGTTAAACAAAGCTATTGATAAGATTTAGAAGCATCATGTAATACAATCTCTAATTTCTGAAGAATAAATTTGAAGGCAAGATGTTTTCTAAGCATTGTTGTAAACTTCAGAAAACTTGGCCCTAGGCCAACCTGTGTGGATGGGTATCTTGGTATCTAGCCTGACCTTAGATTTCAAATTTAGCTGATGTCACCAAAATATGGAGTCCAAAGGCTTGTAGTGTTCTTACTTCTTACCATGGTTCTAAGTTTTGGCCTATCTCGAGTGGGATCAGCCATAGCCGATCCCGATCCATGGCTGAAGCTAGGTGATCCAGTCGATGTTTGATCAATATCGGGTCGGGAATGGTAGTATAGGCCAATCCCGTCCAGTACGGGCCCTCCCTCTCTCCTCTCTCTAACTTTTTCTTTTCTTCTCTCTCTAGTGCCCCATCTCTCTTTTCTGCGTCTACTCTCTCTCTAGCGTCACCCTCTTTTTCTTCCTCTCCTTCTATTCTCAAATCTCTTCCTCCCTCTCTTTGTCTGTCTCTCTCTCTTTCAAGTAACAGAGAGTGATAGAGAGACAAGAGAGAGAGTGGAGTGAGAGAGAAAGAGAGAAAGAGAGAAAGAGAGAGGAAGAGATTGAGAGGCAATATTAGAGAGAAAGAGAGAAGAAGAAATGAAAAAAAATAGAGAAAAATACTGCCTTATTGCTAAGAGAGAGAGGTTCGAAGAGAGAGAGAGGAGAGAAGCAATGAAAAAATAAATTTTGCCTTGTGGGAATAATAGAGGAAGAGAGAGAGAGAAGAAAGGGAAAAAAATAAGAAAAACCAAATTAGCCTTGGCAATAATAAAGAGAGAGTGAGGAAAAGAAAGAGAGGAAAATAAAATGAAGAGCCAACTCGGTTTTTAGTTTTTAAGCTACATATGTGAGTAATTATAATTTTCTTATTTTCTTATCATTTTTCTAAATTTTTAAAATTTTCTATATTTTTAAATAATATTTAAAATTTAACGTAATTAAAAAATAGTCCTATCCAATACGGGTGGTTGATACAACCAATACATATCATTTTTTCGAATGACCAATCCCAATCCAAATATCGAATTTTAGAACCTTGCTTCTTACTATGAATTAAATTCTTTTATTTGTTGTTGACTTGTTTTAGAAAAGTAATTTTTTTTACTATTTTCTTAACTTATTTGCTTTTCAACTTCCTTGAGTTCTAAACCTCCATATAATAGTGCGCTTAATGTCTAGGTGATATGTTGTCCCAAGTCTAGTCTAACTTCTACAGCCTAAAGTCTTTTCAAAATAAAAATAACCGTAACCATATCACCAACTTCCATCATACACGTCCATCTCACCATCTCTAATCCTTTGGTCATTATTTCCCCCATATCTTTTAATCTACCTACTCGATCGATGAGATTCCGATTACGCCCTAACTTTTAGAGGAATAACATATCTGAATCTCAAATCATTTTAACGATTAGATCGATCCCCATTGCCTTTGAAAGTTTCATATTCAGTTCTGTCCAGTATTGCGACGTGGATTGAAATCTACTTCCTCGTGGGTAATTATAACAAAGTGGTATCAGAGCCAACTTTCCTTGGAGCACGTCCGCAATGACGCTAACCACTACATCCATGGCGGCACGAAGAAAAGTAGAAGAGACATCCACGCGCACGAGAGAGAAGAACTGTACACCTCCACCGTAGACAACCAAGAGGAAGAAGACCACGCGCACACAGCGTTGCCTCCTCCACCCTCCATCATTGACCCAAACATAGAGAGATGCTATCAAGGTCTATTGAAGCTTTGGGGCAGACCTTCACGATCCTTGCCCAAACCATCGGAACCTTGAGTCAAACAATCGCATAACAAAATGCCGATTTGTTGCGGGCGATCCGAGAAATGCCAATCCGATGACATGAGTTACCCAGGTTTTCCACATAAAAACCCCCCATGATGGTGATACCAATCAAACGATCGGGCAAACCATCGAAACCTTAAGTCAAACGATCCCACAACAAAAGGTCGGTTTGTTGCAGACAATTCGAGAAAAGCCAATCCGATGACATAAGTACCCAATTCTTCCACACCAAAACCCCCCATGATGGTGATACCAGTTGGCCAAGGACAAGAAAGAGAGACTACACTGAAGCCAAGGCAAGGTGGGCCTCACTGACGAGCGTAGTTTGTAGACGAAAATGATGACAATCTCTAGATTAAGAAGAATGAAGAGGAAGATTGAGAAGTTGATAGAGGACGTCGAAGGAATCAAGTATGGCTAGAGGAGCACCCACCTCCGATTAGGGTACGAGCAAGATCCAGTTGATTAGCTCTACGGTGCCAAACAATTCTTTGTCTTCTAGGGCACGAAGGCAGACCAAAATGTTCTTGCATTTTTCCATCTCGAGGATGCGGCACTACGGTGGTTTTGATCAACTACCACTCATAGGCTGACTGAAACGTGGGTGGAGTTTCACCATTTGGTCTACCAACGGTTTGGATCGTCTAGCAACAAAGACTTTCATGCTATCTTGACGAAGATGGTCGAGAAGATGACGGTTAGAGCCTACCGAGGAGAATTTGAATGAGTGTCCAGCCTATGCACACCACCATGGTCGGATATTCAACTCAAATCTATATTCATTGCCGATTTGTGGGGAGGACATTCAAGCTGATGTACAAGCTCTATGACCTACGAAACTACGGCAAGCCATAGAGGATGCTCTGCTCATGAAGGACAAACATCAAGCACTCAGAGGGCACTCACGACATCCATGGAGCAATAAGCCACAACCAAAGCCGACACACGCACCCAGCAACTCGGGTTACCCGCTGAGGGCTTCTGCAGGTGCAGTGGGACAGCGACCACCATATTGCACTTCTACTAATATCACAAGACAGTCCAAAGGGTTGTACTTCAGGTGTAATGAGAAATTCACCTCAAGGCATAGGGGGAGGGGCAAAAGGCCAAAGGGTTGTACTTCAAGTGCGACGAGAAGTTTACCCCGAAGCACTATTGCGCGCAGTGGGCCAATTCAATGATGCTTATTGATGGTGAGGCTAAAGAGGATGTACATGAGGACAAGGTCGCTGATAGTGACAAGCATGAGGATAAGCAACAACTAGTGCCCGAAGAGGAGAATGATTCAAAGGAGATGCGAGCGGGCATATCATTGCATGCCTACTCCGAAACCGCTACACCGGCGAAGACCTTACTGGTGGATGGCATAATTAGGAAGCATACTGTGCATATCTTTATTGACACGAGGAGTACACACAACTTCCTAGATGAATGATTGGTTCGGAAGATCGAGCACACTTCCGAACAGACGATAGGATTTGATGTTACCATTGGCGATGAGACAGCACTTCAAGCTGACAGTATTTGTAGTGCTATTCAGGCAAATCAAGAGACACATTTGTTATGGACCTATATCCAATTGCACTCTATATAGCGGACGTCATTTTGTGGACTCAGTGGCTACAAAGTTTAGGCCTAGTCACATTTGACTTTAGAGAGATGTGCCTCACTTTTAGGCACAACAGTAGAAAGGTGCGACTTGACGGCATTCAACAGCACTAGGGAGCTACTTTGTAGTAGCTACTTGGCTTGCCGAGCATAGCGGAACCAGCTTGATGCAATTAGCTCCCACTGATCCTAAGGAGACATAAGAGTTAGGTATAGCTAACAATTTGGCTCATGTTTTATAGGAGTTTTTGGTCCCTTTGAGGAGTTGAATGGGTTACCACCGGCACGAGAAGCGAACCACCGTATAGAGATCATGCTGGGCACCGAAGTAGCAAATGTGAGATCTTACCACTACCCTTATTTCTTGAAAGAGGATATCTCTAGAATAGTGACCGAGATGTTGCATCAAGGGATCATATAACCCAGTCAGAGTACATATTCTTCAACCGTGCTGCTGGTGAGGAAGGACAGGAGTTGGAGATTTTGTGTGGACTACCAGACACTGAACTCCATCACTGTCAAGGATCGGTACCCCAATCTGATTATTGAGGAGTAGGTGGACGAGTTAGCAGGCACTTCATTATTCAGAAAACTTGATTTTAGGGCCAAATACCACCAGATCTGAGTGCACCCTAATGATGTTCACAAAATGGCATTTTTAACTCATAACAACTACTATGAGTTCCGAGTTATGCCATTTGGTCTAACAATTGCACCGACAACGTTCCAAGGCTTGATTGATATCTTTCATCTATTACTTCATCCGTATGTGCTTGTATTTTTCGATGATACTCTTATCTATAACAAATCTTGGGATAATCATTTACAACACCTGAGAGAGGTGCTGAATTTATTGCAGAGACATGAGCTTAAGATCAAGAAATCAAAATATTTATGAGGAGAGCAGTAGGTGGAGTATTTATGACATGTGATTTCAAAAATGGCGCGTCCGCTGACCCTAAGAAGATACATTGCATGGTGGAGCAACCGAAATTGAAAGATGCGCTTGAATTGCAGGGTTTTCTTGGTTTGACGAGGTACTACCATTGCTTTGTTGTTAGATATGGGAAGATAGCCGCTCTGTTGACCGCTCTACTAAGGATGGGTTTTTGTGGGGAGAGAAGGCCAAGGCGATCTTTGAAGAGTTCAAATCAATTATGACCACAGCCCCCGTTCTTGCCTTGCCAGACTTCTCCAAGCAATTCATTATCGAGTGTGATGCATTGGGGGCTGAAATAGGAGGGGTGCTGATGCAAGAAGGAAGACCAGTGGCATATTTGAGCAAAGTCTTATCCGAAAAATCAAGACAATTGTTCACCTATGAGCAGAAGATGTTGGCAATAATTCACATGATCACTAAGTGACATCCTTACCTCATTGGACGACGACAACGATTTGTGATCCGTACAGACCAGCAAAGCCTTCCACATTTCTTGGGGCAATGCATACATACTCCCGCACAATAGAGATGGGTATCCAAATTGATGAGATACGATTATGAGATGGTGTACAAGAAAGGAACAGAAAATCGAGCTATCGATGCTCTATCCTATAGCCTCACGCCGACTGAGCTTGCGACATTCTCTGCTCCTACATTTTCCTTCTTGGAGGACTGAGGCATGCGAGTACGGCTGACCAAGGTTATGTTGAGCTGTTACAGGAGATCATGGCTGATCAGATGTGGCATCCGAAGCTTGAGGTATGTGATGGTCTGATTTTGGACCGTGGGTGTCTCCGCATGCCCACGAACTTGGAGGCGCACCCTCGGCTGTTGGAGCACTTCCACAACACTCCAACAATTGGCCACGAAGAGGTGCTAAGGACCTACAAGTGACTTTCCCAAAGCTGTACCTGGACGGGAATGAAGACAGATGTAAAGCGCTACGTCAAGGAGTGTCAAATCTGTCAACAAACGAAGCCGGAGTTTCTCAAGCTAGTTGGACTACTCCAACTATTGCCAATTCCAAGCAAATCTAAGAGGACATATGTTCATTTTTTCAGCTCTAGTACATCCATTCAGCAAGGGCTGTTACTAAAATCTTTGTGAAGGATGTAGCAAAGCTTCATGGGATGCCGATAACGATCGTCTCTAACAGAGACAGCATCTTTATCAGTGACTTCTGGGCAAATTCTTTAGATAGCAGGGGACACGATTGATACTCAGTTCGGTCTATCATCCACAAAAAGATGGCCAAATTGAGGTAGCCAATAGATGCATTAAACAATATTTGAGATATTTCGTGGCAGATTGACCGAGAGAGTAATTGTGGTATTTGCCTTGGGCGGAGTGGTCCTATAATACCACCGACTACCAAAGCATTTAGATAACTCCATTTGAAGCAATATATGGTCGAACTGCCCTCGTGCTATAGACATGATCAGTTCTCAGTTACAGAGAGGTTGCAAGCGGACTTGGAGTTGATAGATCAGGATGAGATATTGAGACAACTTCATGAGCACATCGCTACAGCTCAAAGCCGAATGAAACAAGTTTATGACCAAGGACATCATGAGCGCGAGTTTGCCATGGGTAACTGGGTCTTTGTGCGAGCAAAGCCATATCGCTAGGTGATCTTGCAGCCTGTGCAAAACTAAAAGTTGTCTTATCGGTTCTTTGGCCCATACAAGGTGTTGGAGCGTATTGAACCTGTAACCTATTTGCTTAGAGCTGCCCGAAGGGACATGGATACATCCAGTCTTCCATGTCCCAGTTTTGAAAGCTAGGATCAGACCTAATCTAGTCATAGGAACTGACTTACCGGAGCAAACTGAGGAGCGTGAGACGGACGAACTTGTACAAGTCCTAGCCAAGTGGCGACGTCAACATAACGAGCGAATGAAGACGGAGATTCTAGTGGAATGGCTAGAACGGCCCACAGATGCTGCAACATGAGAGTTAGAGGACGACGTGATAGACCGTTTTCCTCACTTTACACCTTGAGCACAAGGAGAAGAAAGCATGACGAGTTGTTGCAGTTCTTAATTAAGATACAGATTTGATATGACCAACCCGCCTCGAACTGGATTATTTTCCGTTTTTGTTTTGGAAAGATAAGACGACTTCTGGCGAGTGGGTTCGAACGCGATTGAAGGACGTTCGAACGCCTGCACAACGTTCACACATACAAAGCACTGCTTTTGGTCGTTCGAATGCAATCGAAGTGCATTTGAACGCGACGTTCAAGCGCCTACATAGCTGTCACATACATAAACATGTTTTTGGCCGTTCGAACGCGATCGAAGGGTGTTCGAACGCCCGTCGATTAAATTATTTCGTATTAAGATTTTTTGACGATTGGCTAGCCTCCAAATACATGAAAAAATAGCCACTTTAGAATTATTGATTATTAGAATTTTTGTTTTGCATTTAGGCTTAAGCCAACCCTCTCCCTTCTCCTTCCTCCCCCTCCATATTCACCTTGAGTTTTATTCTACTACCGAGATTAACACTTTGTCGCTTATCTCTCCTTACTCTAGCAACCAGCCATATCTGGAAGTTGTCTTCTTCTCTCTCATCTTGTTCAAGATACTATTCCATCCACCACAGCCATTATCATCTTCCATAACCCTAACCACATCACCAACTTCCAACATCCACGTCCATCTCGCCTCTCTTAACCTTTGATCATTATTTCCCCCATATATTTTGATCTACATGCTCGATTGAAGAGATTTCGATTGCCTTGGATTCCTAACTTCTAGAGGAATAACATATCTAAATCTCAAATTATTTCAACAGTTAGATCAATTCTCGTTGCCTTCAAAATTTCTGTATTCAGTTCTGTCTAGTATTACGACCTGTATTGAAATCTACTTGTGGGCGATTGTAACATCAAACCATGTTACTACATATTAAATAATATACATCATTAATTCCATATAGAGAAGGTTAGAGGTTTGCATATAATCTAATGAAATCATAATTATAGAAAAAGAAATAGAACTCTTAATTATCAATGCACCAGAAAAGTCATAGGGTGACCATAAATTTCTGGTCAGAAAGGTCAATATAGCCAATAGTACCTGACGTGCTCCATTAGAAGACAGGCTTCCATTCTGAAGTGGGACAACACAAGTATGTGTAAATTTTCCTTCTCTATGGAACAAAATAGGTATTTAATAAAGAATCTTGATATTTCTTTACTTGCAATAAAAAATGCTCAAATTGAGAACATAAAGAACCTGAAGCTAATATCAAGGTAAAAGTAACCCAAAAGATCAGCAGAACTGGCATCCAGAACAGAGAACACAGAAACAGTTTCATGCCAAACTTCAACATCCTCAATTTCCTGAAATCTTAAACCTGCGTCAATATAATTATTAAAGCGCAAGGAGGATATACAATAAATCCATAATATTCTCTATTTACTATAAGGATGATGGTTTGAACTCAAATAAGGAAAATGATATTGATATTACCAAAGAGATCCTGAAATATCTTGAAAAGTCCTGACAAAACCAGATTCATAGGAAAGTATTGTCTAACTTCTCCCAAGTCAAGATCAAGCAATTGTTCTTCAGCCCTCCTGATATAATATAATAAATCTTCCATGCCAAATGGAGAATCCCCCTCTTCTTTTCTCTGAGTTCCAAGACATTCATAGGTTATAATTTATTTAATGAGCAAAAGACAGCAATAGAGGGCAGTCAAATTCAACCTTTAAATCTTTAAGCATATTTAGCTCTCTATTGGCAAGGTCACTTAAATTTGCTGAGACCTCCTCTAAAAACTCAAAGACCTGCAATTAATGTAGGAAATTCCATCAGAATGTAACAATACTAAACAATTTAGGACAGATGTCTAACTAATAGATATAGCACAAACCTTCGCGGATGACCTCGCCATTCTAGGTTCAGTAGCAAAATCAGCATAGTTTGAATAACCAAGCAAAAGAGAAAATTTATGGCGCAACTGGACCTGAATATAGTACAAAACAAGCATGATCGTAGTTCTGACCTATATCATTAAAAAATCTCTCTAAAACTAGCAAGGTCTTCAGTTATGATTATATGCTGTCAAGGATACTTTTCCAAGAAAAGAACATTATAAATGCCCTTCATTATATGATTCACATACTCTTGAAGGCAAGGATGGCTGTGCGACAAAGAGTTTCGGCACTTGGCACGGGCTGCACTAATGGCACAACCCTATGTTGAGACATGTTGCTTGGCAAGGGCCCATGCCGACTCATGTCAACCAAACAAAAATTGATTTATGAACATATTATATTAATTCCATATGAGTTGATTGAATCCAAATCTTCTAATCTTTAGCTTTTAAATTTCAACATGATTAGACTTTGTCCAATTTTTCCAAAATTTCAAAAAATCCAAAATTAATATGTCAAATTAAATCAAATTGGGTCAAAACTAATATATAAAAATATATTAAATTAACTATGTTCAACTAAGTTTTGATTTTAATTATTGAGCAATTGATCAATTACTGTATTCAATAATATTATGTGTTGAATCATGCTTTTACTTGACTATTGCTACATCTTTGATAAAATAGGCCATTTACAATATTATCTAAGGATAAAAGACTCTAATGTAGACTTTAGCTTGTATATTAAAATTAAAAACATATATAAAAATCCTAAAAATTATATTAGAGGCGTGCTGGCAGTACACCCCATGCAAACCAAGTACCGGCATGGCCATCCTTGCTTGAAGGTACTGTATCTTCAATATGTATCAAGAATGACAGCATCAACAACACAGAAGTGAATAGATCAGACTAGACGTATATTGCTTCAGCAGTGTAAACATCAAAAATTTCATGGCATACTTCATATATGATCTGCCAAAATATTCATAATGACGATAACTAAAGAAGTGTGCCTTGTTTAGGACTGTATATATATAAATTACATTATCTGGAACAAACATAATGCACTATAAAGACACTCCAGAGTTCTTTCTGACAGATTCTAAACTATCAGAAAATTGGCAAGCATAATACATAATTGGTAACATTGGGACACTAGTATCTTACTGAAAAAGCGTTCAACCCAGCAAAGAGTCACAAAAAACGAAGAGAAAAGTGCATCCCAAAATAACCCCAATTCAAGAACTCAAGTAAGCTAATTGGTACAGCAATAGAACAATCTTAGCCATCAAATTTAGTAAACAGGCAGCCACATGGAGATGGATTCATTATCTTTAGGGTTCATATTCATGAGTTACATGGGGCCGCAATGGACTAATGACTTCTCAATGGATTTCTTACTATACCTATAGGTGAGCCAGCCAAATTTGTCAATTCATAAATATATATTGGGCATCGGCAATAATTATTTGCAGAAGATCTACTATTTTTTGCAATTTAAATTCATTTAGTAATTAGTATTAGGAAAACCAGGTGGGACCCTTGGATCACTACAGTCCAACATTCCATGCAGAATATCATTTGAAGAGAACAACAAAAGTGGGATATCAATTTTGAGATACCATCGTACACATAGCACTCATAAAATATTAAAACTAGCCAGCAGTTCACAGTATACCAAAATACTTTAGCAAGCTCATCAATTATTTACATAACTTTTACAACATAAAGAAAAAATTGACCCAGAAGAAGTAATGAATTACCAAATTCTCTAAGATATCAAGATTTTCTTTTCCACCTCTCTGGCCATTTGCCACAGCTATCAACTTCCTGGTAGCCCCAATCTTGAACAAAAGAAAAGTATTAGCAACTACAGAAGACATATCTCCATTTCTAATTACTTTACATATGAAATTAGTTATCCAGGTCATAACTAGAGAAAAAGATATTTCTAAACTAATATATTCATCATTCATGATATTAGTCAAATTAATAATTCTCATTTAAAGCAATGAAGGAAACAAAGAATGCTAGGTTAGATATCTAAAGCATTGTATTGAAAAGTGGCCATGGTAGCCACCATGGCGGGGCGGCACATTAACCTGCCAGCAGTTCACAACATACAAGTTGCCACAAGGTTGATAAGGGTCAGCATGGGATAAAATTTGACACAAATTGTCATATGAAAGTATCAAAAAACTAACCCGGTATCGATGCTATTAACTGACTAGGCACAAGTAAATTTGTAACAAACTTTTATCTAAAGTCCAACTTATACTTAAACTCCATTGTTAAATAGGTGGATAATTTCACAACGGAGTTATATCTAACCTTGAACAATAAATTTATAACATCAAGCTAGTTACTAATTTTGAATTACAAATAATAAATGAAATAAACGCTATTTCAGTATTATTGGAGTAGTGGTTGACTTTTCATAGTGTTTTAATAGACCTCCAACTCTATTTGTCTAAGAAAATTGTCGAAGGACTACTAAATAATAATACATAAATGTGTCAGTTTGAATAGTCAATAATGGTCGTGGCAATCCATGTCGACTAGCAATTTCGGTACTAATAGAGCATCGGCACTCGATACAAGTGGATGCAAACTGTTGATAATCAATAGAACCCATTGCTTGATGAGAATGGAGATCATCCTCGACCTTACAAATTTATTACTAAAGAGATTGGAGTGACATGTAAAATGATGGGTTGCAAAGCACACATGAGGGACTCGAATTGCTAGGGAAGTAGTGGACATAAAGATACCTAGGTGGAATATCAAGAAGACTCAAATCAAGAGTTTGACCATCTCATGCTAAGTTAAGCTCATCAAAGCCAGACAAATAGTTGGACCTCTAGAGACCGAGTTAGGGGTGGTCATTTGGATATTGAATGAGGACAACGGTCTACTAATCAAGTTAGATTTTCACGATCAGTTACTAGTCAAGCTAGATCATCTTCATGACCGGTTGATCTCTTAGAAGGCTTAAATACAATTGATGATAACGATGATAAATAATAGTGATAATAATGAGACTTAATTTGAGACTGATGGTAGTGATGATAGAAAAGAGACATTCATCCCTGCTGCACAACCTTCTTAAAAAAGCATAGTGTTTCCAAAGGAAGAAAATTTGACACATGCTACCACAAAGTAGAATTTATTAGAAACAAAAGAAACGAAAGAGATTATCTCAAGCTCAATATGATTATGATCAAATGAGAGAAGGACTTAAGTCTATCGATAGTAAAACATTAGGGGGACGTGTCTTCATAGGATGATATGAGTTTATTGTATCATTGTCATCATATTAACCACACCTACCAAAGCTGATTACCAAAGCCACAACACTCTCATATCTACAATGTGCATATGCCTACGATGTGTCTGTGCCAGTGCAGGTCGTTTCCATGCATGTTCAATATCCATATTATATTATTAGAGAATTACAAAATCTATATTTGTATTATATGAAGACTATGACACGTAAGAATGAGCAATACTATCAGTAAATGAGTTTTAAAGATTATTGACAGTATTTAAAAAAAAATATTCTTGTGTTATTCTTGTGTCAAATGAAGTTTTTGATCATTTTCATTAATTTACGTTCAATTATATATTACTTTTAATTATTGAACTATTATCAATTAATAAATGAATTTGATCATATTATGTATTGAATAATGTTTCTATTTGACTATTGTTATAATTTAATAAAAAAAGTCATTGACAAAAATAATCTAAGAATGAAAGACTCAAATGTTTATTTTAATACATATATTCAAACTAAAAACCAAGGATTGACGTGCCGAAAACTCAAAACATCTCTGAGTACACTAAATTTTTAATTAAAAATATGTCAAAAGTGTGTCAATGCATGCTAGGAGCGTGTCACTGACACATAAGAGCATACTAACCAAGGATGCCTTCGGCACAACCGTCATTATAAAACTCAAGTTCCTAAGGATATAGGCAACATCTCATAAAAGAAAATCAACTTTAACAGAGTTCTGTAAAGGGGGATCAATTAGCCTAGCTTCTAAAAAATTCAACTAGGTCAGTTTTACAGAAAAAAAAAAAAAAACAGAAATAGTTTTTGAGCATAAATTCTCAGCATGATGATGATCTGAACATAATTGGAATATTTTTAAGAAACATTCTCAGAATGACGAAGATATAGTGTTTACAAAGATATTTTCTGAAGATACATTAGTACTTTAAATTTCCTATAAGGGAGTAACCAAGCATTGTCCTACAAAAGAAAAGAACTAGATTACCTTCCAGGGCAAAAGGAAGGTGATGTGCCAAAACAAGTTAGAGATTGGAGATCCCAATAGGTGTCAGAAACAATAATAAATACACAATGCAGCAAAATTACTTTTCATGCAAAAAATATAACATTTCAATTTTAATATCTTATGCTACAAAATGTTAAAATACAGTTAATTTGAAGAAAAAAACAAGAGAAAAACGAGAATAACAAAATCCAATGGATTAATACTGGAAATTGGGAATGCATGACATGAAAAATATAAAACTCACCTTGCAATACTCGAGAATTGGAGTGACATGGAAACTTGTCAATAGAACCTTCAGTTTTCCACCGGTTTTTTCTAAATTCTGAATAACACAATTTAATATTTCCCCTCCTGAGTAAAAATCACAAGACAGAAAAATAACAAGCAAAGAGTACAGATGAATTAACTGGAATTAGAAATTAAAAGGTGATCACAGTAACAGCATGCAGAACTACATCTTGAATGACAAGGAGTAGATGTTAACAGATCAAAACATCAATTCGCAAATTTTTAGAACATAGGGAGTACATAAACTTTATAAATTTATAATTTCTTTCCAGGCAGTATGCATTTGCGCACATGCTAATCTAATCTGGTCAAAAGAAAAAGTATTCCATCAAGGTCATATCTGTCTAATAGACCTAACGATCTCAGTTTTAAACAAATTAAACTTGGTTAGTATGCCAGACCAGACTTGCAACCATCAATATAGATTTACCATGCCTTTCACTGTTTGACAAAATTTCTAACATCAATTCCCTTGAAATAGGAAAGAGAATTAAGTATACAGAGGACAGAAGACAGTTCCACTTAAAGAGTTAGCAGATTACATATTAAAGTAATAAGTTTCAATAATCTAGTAACTATAGAATTATTGATTAGAATTTATCAGGCTCTGATGTTGACTCAATTACATTCTTCCACAGTCATATCATGCTACAATCACTTCACGTGAACTACCAAAATTTGTTAACATATCTCATAAATTGTGTAGAGACAAACAATAAAAATAGGAAAGAAGTCAGTACAAGAGAAAATGATGCAGGAATAATTATCATTGAGGCAACCCAAAAAACTAAAAGTGTGCAGAATCCCAGATAGAATTTCGAATAAGTTTTATCTAGTCATGATTATTGAGACAGATAAAGGGAACAGTAGGGAAAAGGAAACCTAGAAAGCGTCAAAAAGAAGAAATTGGTGTCTGAGCTCTTGCAAGTTATCCATATCCTTCTCTTGCTGTTCATCCAATGGAAGTTTCACAATATGGAGGCAGTGTATCGAATGCGGAAAAAGGTGGCGCCAAAGCAAGGCAGCGCACTAGCCATGCTGCTAAGCAGAAATGCGCCGGCGAATAGAGGGGGGATGCCTTGGCGGACCACCTAGGTGCTAAATAGTGCTAGGCAAGCCAGGCAGCCCGACAAGGCGGACCGGCACTTCGGCGTGCCAATAATTTGAGCGGATAGTTTAGCGGGTCAGGTTTTTTAGTGGGTCTGGTTTAATTACTAACCTATATAAAAATAAAAATAAAACTACAAGACCACTCCTCTCTCTTGCTCGCTGCTCTCTATCTCTCTCTATAGCACACCAACAAACCCTAAAAAAACGTCTTCCACTGCCGGCGGCAGTGAAGGTGACGACCAGTAGTCTCTCCCACAGCGAAGTCGCCAGCGAGCGATGATCTCTCCCACTCTCTCTCGATCTCCCCGACAACGGACGGTACTCCACTACTCTCTCCCTCTCTCTTTCACTCAATCTTAGTCTCTCTCTCTCTCACTCTCTTAGTCTCTCACACTAAAAGATTTATTTAATTTTTATTTTCAATTGATCATTTCTGTCTTAATCGGTTAGTTCTTAACTTCTTATTTCCTAATTGAAGTTGGTCAGTATCTGTTGAAGTATTAATTGAAGTAATTATCTGTTAAAGAAATTAATTGAAGTAAATCAGTAATTATCTGTTAATCTGTTGAATTGCTTTTTACATTTCTTTCTTAATTTGTTAATTGTTAATCAGTAAACACTTAATCGATTGAATGTTGGTTGCTAATCTGTTAATTTTTTCTTAATCAGTAACTTAATTTGTTAATTAAAAATCACTTAATTTGTTAATCAATAATCAGTAATTAGTTATTGATTAATGTCTTTACTTGTTAGTTTTTACTTTTTAGATTTTACTTGAGGAAGTAAAACAATAATTAATTACTGTTTTTAAATTTGAAATGTGAATTATCAATTATATTTGTTTTTCAGCTAATTTCATTACAGATAGTCAGATATAACCACTCATTTCTCTCAAATACCGTTTGTGGCTGGATCAACTTCATTTAAATTTTTTGCGCATGTTGGCACCAATGATCCAAAAAGTGGTAATATGGATATATTCCAAATAAAATAATGCCAATACGGTAAAATGCAGATTTTGTGGGAAGGTCACTAAAAGAGGAATTAGTAGATTTAAGAAGCATATTGCTCATGTTAAAGATGATGTTGCTCATTGTCCAAAATCTAATGATGAGGCAAAAAAGGTTAGTAAAGAGCATCTAGAGGGAAACAAAGAGACAGAAAAATAAATCAAAAGAGGAAGTAAAAGTAAGGGCAGAAGTAAACTTATTTGGAGAAAAGAAAGATTCAGTTATTTTAGATGTTGAGAATAAAAAACTGAGTAGAGGTCCTTTAGACAAATACACCTCTATTGATCTAGAAGTTGCAATTAAAGATTGAGGGAAGATAGTATAAACAAGTATAAAATATACTTTTGCAAAAGAACAAAGAGATAGAGTGCTAATGTACTTAGCTCACTGGATTTATAAGTGTGGCATTCCTTTTAATGCTATTACTAATAAATCATTTCATGTAATGATGAAAGCAATTAGTCATTATGGTTTGAGGTTCAAGCCGGCATCTATGCATGAGATACATAAGTCACTTTTGAAGAAGTAGCTTAAACAAATGATATAGAGATGCATGAAAGAAAAATGAGTGCTCTATTTTGACAGACACTTGGACAGATCGAAAAGAAAGAAGCATTATAAATTTACATATAAATTGTGAGCTGGGGATTAATTTTCTACGTTTAGTTGATTATTCTAAAGTTTAACATACTAGTGAATACATCTATAATATCATTGTTGAGGGTATCAAGAAAGTGAGAGAGAAAAATGTATTTCAAGTTATGACTGATAATGTTGCTGCTAATTTAGCAACTGTATAGTTGCTAAAGCAAAAATATCTACATATATACTGGATATCTTATGCCGCTAACTGTATAGATTTGATATTAGAGATAATATCAAAGGAACGATTAAAAGTTCAATTGAACGTAAGAGGGAAGTCACTATCTTTATTTATGGATATCATAAAACATTAAGTTTGATACATCAATTTGTACAAAAAAGGAAGATCATGAGACCCGAGGTTACAGAATTTGCCACTTCATTTCTTACATTGTAGAATCTTGTGGAGAAGAAATTAAGCCTTATATTTACTTTCAATAAATTTTTAAGTTGCAAATGGTCAAAAACTGCGAAAGAAAAAATGGTTTATTCTACTATCCTCAATAAGCCATTCAAATTCACATTTCGAATGTGAAGATAAAAGTATATAAAAATGCCACTGGAAATTTTAGAAGACCACTTGCAAGATTAACCAGAGAAGTTAATGGTGATAAATTCAACTCAAGTAATAATTATTAATTAGCATATGTAATTAAAAATGTCTTACTTTTTAATTTTTATAGTTATAGCTCATTGGTAGAGTGCATATAGAGTCGGTGCCCCCTACTTAAAATGGCAACTTAATTTAACATATAACTCCTTAGAATGTGAAAGGAATTAGAGCTCCTTTAAATAGGTAATATATCATTAATCATTGTCACTAAGCTAAATTGATGAATTTTATTATCAAATCGATTTAGTCTTTGATTTCAAATTCATTCAAAGAAGAAAAATAGATTAAAAGTGAAGAGAGATTGAATGATCTTGTTTACATACAATTTAATGTAAAAGTAAATGTTCGAAAGATAGCAAAAGAGAAGAATCCAATCACTTCAAAAAAAAGAAATAATACAAGTGAATAGTTGGATAATAATCATATAAACCAAGATATCTCTCTAGGTGAAGGATTAATATAGGAGATAGTGACAGAAACATCACGAGCCGAAAAATATTTAAAATCAAGGAGCACTAGATCTACTAAAGCTACTACTAGTAGCACTCTTTTCACTTCTCTAGATGAGCAATTAATTGAAACGGATGAAAAAACAAACGACGAGAATGATATTGCGCTAGAGTTTGATGATTCCGATGATAATCTTTTGGTAGACAAAACTCCACCAATAGATTGTGAAGAACATTAGAAGAAAGCCTTTAGATTATAGTTATGAACTTGATAATTTTGATCCTATGTTATTTGTTATGGTTTTAATATTTTTGATCATATTATTTGTTATGCTTGCAAACTTGTTACTAGGAACATACGGTTTTGATAATTTTGAATCTTTGATTATGTATTTCTATTATTTCTTGTGGATATTATAGCTGTTAACTTGTTAATTATTATTATGGTTGTGAATTGTGATTATGCTATTTAGTATTTTGATTTAGTGCACTATTAAATTTTTTGTTACACTTACATATAAGTATATAATGTATATTACATATCTATATTATATATGCTTTTTATTTCATATAAAAAATGCTAGACTGCCTTGTTACCCATCTTGTCGCTCATCTTCCGCCTAGGCATTAGGCAGTGGAGTGACCGTCCACCACCCGCGATCGCTTTTTAAAATATTGTATGAAGATAAATAAATCAATATAATGCACAGATTAAACAAACTTAACATGAAATAATAAATTTTTAAGGGGGAAGAGATCAAACACAAGGTTACTTAGAACAACGAGAATCAATTGCAAGCCAGATTTCACTAAAATAGTTGGGCACATCAGATGCAAAAGTTACTATCAAGCCTTCGTGAAAGAAGGCATGATGAAGCTATGTCCATATAATGATACCAAAAGTACTTCTAGAAAACTAGAAAATCATATATTGGCATTTATTGCCAGCATATATATATATATATATATTAGAGCACTAAGATATAACAACTAATACAGTAAGCCAAGAGTTGGTCAATACTCTATGTTGTTCAACTAATATACTAGAACGAGTTCTTAAGCTTTTGATAAGGGTCTAATTAGGGATGACCTACTGGTTAATAAACTTCTCAAGGGCCACACTTATGGGAATCGGCGTCGAGTATTGCCCGTTGATCCAATGGCCACAAATGAGACCTGCATGCATTGACTGGCTTATAGTTTATCATACTTTTAGTAAAATCACTTTAATTAGTGTTGAATTTTATTTTTTAATATTTTTTTTTACTAATGCAATGTCAAACCTCCCTTGTTTGCAGTGGATAACTCAACAACTACTATAAGAGACAGACTGGAGGCAAACAATGTACGTGACCAATCTTTTCAAGAGAATGGATTGCTCAATCTATTTATGACTTGGAATTAAGGGAAATAAACTAATAGTCAGAATCTTATAGATAGAAGAACTTATGGTGCTCCTTATGGACAACACCACTAGTGTGGATAGTGCCTATATATACATATAATAACCCAAAAGATAAAAAACATAAGACCTTACAGGCATCTAAAAGACAGTTAATTTATGTCACCATATATTTTGTAGAGCAACTCTTATCCATCTATAGAGGATTTGCACATCCATGAAAATGAAATAAATATAAACTTCCATGCAACGAACTAGGAATTTGGGAACTCACCAAAAGGAATTCAAGAGGCATTCCAGCTAGTTCTTGCTCACTGAAAAGAATAAATTTAGAACCATCATTAAGGTTCTGAATGTATTTCAAACTTAGTTCATCAATTTGAGATTTCAAATTCTCCATTTCATTTCTCTTGTTTGGAGTAAGTCTCGCACCATGGCGTTCAAATTCTCTAACCTGTCACTGGACAAAGAGGAGTTACTATATGACAAAAAAGAAAATATAAAGATCAATCTAATATCTTCCAGTGATCATTTTTTTGGAGATTAAACTAATGATATAAATTAGACCAATCTAATAACTAGAAGCATGAAGAATAAATTAGACTAACATGAAATAGAACATCAAACAGATATCGATCACATCAACTTGCACAGCAGTGAATTAATATTAAAAAGTAAATCTAGTTTATTAGCGCTGCAGATTAAAAAATTAAAAGCATGAAATATGATCATAACATTTGAGATTATCAAGTAATTGGTTCCACTTTGCCTTTGTAAGACGTAGAATCCAATGTACTTGTTCCAGTTGCTTTAAACTTCCCATAGAATAAAGGCAGTGTTGATACAAACAGATGAAAATGCAGAGGCATAAGACAAGCCATTTAGTCTTGCAATAAGTCAAGGCATCAGGTTCAAGCCAAAGAGTGTAAAGCCAATATATTTCCATTAACATATGAAGTCTGAAACTATTGCAAGAGTAAAAAAAGAAAGTGCAATATAAAGGTACAAATGTCTTAAAACCTATACTAGACTAAGGCTTTGCAAGAATCAGATGTTACATGCATAAATTGGCAGAACACAACTTCTCTCTTCAAGTGGCACCACCATCCTCTTATTCAAGATATAAATTTCAGTGAGTATCAATTTCATTTATTTGTTCCTTAATTTTTACATATTTCACTAACTTAAAATAACACATTGGAAAGAAGTGTCTTCACCAAGATTTAGCTGTTGCTGAAATTTAGCCCCAAATCTAGTGTAATGGTCCCTTGGTAGGTCCGACCATCATAGGATAGGGGCATGGCTAGGGCTCTCGGTTGATCGAAAGGGTGGCCACGCTTGGAAGGAGGAAATGTGGTGGTTGATGGTGGTGAGCTAGGGTTGGTGATGAAGTTAATTAGCAATTACTCCTAATCCAAGAAAAATAATATCATTCATCAATGATTGTCCAATAGGGTGCACACCACAGTCGACTTGACTCAATAGACTCAACTCGGTCGACCCCTTGCTTGATGAGATCAAATCCAACTAACTCCTAAAACAATCAAGTACAAAATAAAGGTTAGACTCTTAGGTCTAATGGGCTTACAATGGACTAACTAACATTAACCAAAAACTAATAAAATAAAACTTGGGGTCCTGATTGTAAACCAGCAAATCTTCTCGGTTTGAACCCGATGTTCCCAGTTCCTTACTCCGGCTTGGCTTGGATCAGACTATAACAATCCACCACACTTCCATCACCTTTTTCACAAGGTACCGCCGAAAGGAAGCCGCTAATCTCCAACCGTTTTCTCCTTGCCATTCTTCGGTATAAACATCGGCAACTAATAGCTCATCCCGACTTGAACTACCAGCTTTCCAGTAGTTGTAGCTAGTAATTCAAGCTGGGACAAACCATC
This sequence comes from Typha angustifolia, assembly GCF_048772165.1. Taxonomy (NCBI): domain Eukaryota; kingdom Viridiplantae; phylum Streptophyta; class Magnoliopsida; order Poales; family Typhaceae; genus Typha; species Typha angustifolia. The sequence continues at coordinate 6,530,056 of NC_133248.1, forward strand.
GGTCCCAAGCTGATGAACCTTCCTAGTCTCTTGTTGCTCATCGACCTTGGCTCCGGCGATCAATGGTTCTTCCTAGCTTGAGCTACCAATCTTCTGGCAGGTGTCGTTGGTAACTCAAGTTGGGAGAAACTGTCGACCTCCAGCAATTGTACCTCTCTGAGCCTCTTTGATGAAGTGGTGACCTTAGGAGCCGTCGACAATGGGGTATTCTCGCTAGTGACCAAATCCTTAGCCTAACTTGAGTCACCTACTTTCAAGGGACAAATTAGTAACTTGAGTTGCGAAAAAGGCGCGATTTTCAACATCAGCCTCCCTAACTCTCTGCCGATATGAGAGCGAAAGGCCCCATTTTTATAAAAGGATCCTTCCCCAGCAAACTCTAGTCATTTTCCCATCCCCAAGCATTTGATCGGGTTGGCTCGCACTAAGGTTTGGCCCAAGCCCGTTGTCGTGGACTTAACATTTTTCAGCATTTTGGCAAGTTCGCGCAGCACTCCAATTTCTTTGCAAGATGAAGTCTTGAACTAAATTCAATACAAAAATAAGAAAGTGAGACAATCTTTACTAACACTTAGAGATAAGTTATCTTGATAAAGTCTCATTTTTTTTTCATTTACTCAAATTTTAGATAAAATATTAGTGGGTTTAAGCCCTTATATAGGAAATAAAACTTAGCTACTAAGTTATCCTAACAAATATCTTTCATAGATACTTAGAAGGAAAAAGATAAGATCGAAGAGGTGTCATCCTTTGCCCTTATCTATCTTATCTATCCAACAGTGAATAAGCTTTAGACCTGTCCAGTAATGGAAAAAATAGAGTTGCCTAATTACCGTAGTGTCTCTCAGATCCAGCTTAGCCATTTGTGTTACTGATGCCTTTGGTATTATAATTTCAACCAAAATTTCGATGAGACGTCATATTCTCCCCCACCTAATGCGCAGTCATCCTGGCTACACAACGATTCTAAAAATCTGCGATGAAGCTTTTGTATTATCCTAGCAAGTCCATCCTTTCCCAACTTGCTTCACCGCATACCAATCCTTTCCAACGCATTAAGTATTCAATGGTCAATAGGACTCTTTGACATCGCATCGCTCGAGAGTCAAAGATGGCTTCAACTTCTTTGTCAAGAGCAAATGTCATCGTTGCTGGGGCATGCCGTGACACTTCGCAGTTGCAATCTTCTAAGTCTTTATTGGTAAGGCTTGAGACAACCGATATGGAAGACCGGGAGGATTTTGAGATCTTGTGTTAACTCCAATTTGTAGGCCACTTTGCCTACTTTCTTGGCAACTACAAATGACTTTTTGTATCAACGAATGAGCCCCTTGTGGACCTTGCGAAAGGCCTTGAACTGGTACGATTGAAGTTTGACAAGAACTTGATTGCCCACTTTGAACTCTAGATGCCTTCGCTTGGCATCAGCCCACTTCTTCATCCTCCGTGCAACTTTCTTTAAGAAGGCCTTTGCAAGGTCATTCTTCTCTTTCAGATCAATGATGAATTGAGTGGCATTTGAGCTGCAATAGGCTTCTCCTACAACGATAGTACGTGGAGCAAGTGGTTGTCGTCCCGTTGCAAGCTCGAAAGGGCTAGTATGCGACGCCTCACTCCGTTGCATATTGTAGCAAAATTAGGCCATATCAGGGTGATACACCCAATCTCGTTGGTTGGCACTCACATAAGGCACTCTTCAAACAGGGCATTGATGCACTCGGTTTGCCCGTTGGCTTGCAGATAAAGGCTAGTGGAAAACCGCAAGTCAATCCCAAGGATCTTGAAGACTTCAATCCAAAATTTGCCCGTGAACCTTGGATCTCTATCACTAACGATTGATCCAAGGATGCCCCAAAGCTTCACAATGTTGGTGACGAAGAAGTGAGCGGCTTCCTCCATAGTGTAGTCTGTTGGTGATGCAACGATCGTCCCATATTTGGAGAAGCAATCGACTATCACCATAACTAAGCCTCTACCTCTAACTTTGGGTAGAGCTGAGATAAAGTCGATGGAGACACTCTCCCATAGATGATTTGGCACAGGTAAGGGCTCCAAAAGACCCACTGGTCGTTGGTGCTCCACCTTGTCTTGTTGGCAAACAAGACAAGTCTTTACATAACCTTCGATGTCGCCGTGCATTTGAGGCCAAACGTAGGCAGCTTCCAATAGTGCCAATGTGAGAACCATAGGAAAAAAAAAAAGTAGGAAAAAAGAAAGTTTGAGAGAGGAGGGTGCACGTGCTCTGCACGTGCAACCCCCTCCCATCTCCTTCTCCAACACGCGACGAGGCGTAGCGGAAATCTCACCTAATCCGAATTAGATTAGATTTGGATTTTCTTTTAATCTATAAATTAAACCATAATTCTCTCTCTCACTCCTTAACCCCCTCAACCCCCTTCTTTCTTTTCTCTCCTCCTTCGTTTTCTTCTTTCCCCCTCACCGTCGGAGTCACGTAGTGGAATCAGCTTGCCTGAGTGCCGTCGAAGCCATCGGAGACCACCACGTGACTCCTTGGCAAGCCCTCTCCCATCCCTCAATTTTAATTAAAGTTTAATAAGGTAAAATGAAAATACCTAAATTGGGTTTTGCGGCTTCATCGGCAAATTAGGCTGACCGACGGCTTCGGGCTACTGCTGCTCGTGCTCAAGAGCTCCAAGTCGTCGGCCTTGCGCCATGGTTGCCTTCTATCATTGACGTGGCGCCATGGTTGCCTTCTAGAAGAGCCCTCGTGGCTCAATTCACCGTCGACCATGAGTTAGAAGTGTTGGTCATCGTCGACAACTTCTCCTCCACCTCGTGTGGTTGCTGTGGCCACGATTGTGGTGGGGAGCTTAGGGTGTGGCTAGCGACTGCCGACGGCAGCGGTCGTCGATGGACTCTCTCTCTCTCTCTCTCTCACCCTTCGATTCCCTTAGATTTGGAGAAGGCAGACTCGAGCAACCCGAGTCTGGCTTTCTCCTTTTATGTTTTTGGATTCAGGTCGAGTTGGATCCGAATCCAAGGGACCCGACCCAATTCTATTAGTTTAATTGGATTGGGCCTAAGGCCCAATCCATTTAAGTGTTGGTTGGGTAGGCTGCGGGCCAACTATAGCCCAGCCCAACTAATTTGGGCTTATTTTGGCCCAAATTATTAATTTTTAAGTTAAATTATAGAAAATATTTTAATATCTTTTTTATTTAAAAATATTATTGTTATTTATTATTAAAAGTGGTGATTTTTAGCACGTGAGCTAGGGATTTGAGATTCAATTGTCTTGCCTAGACTCAGGTGAGTGAGTTCACTCATATATTTATTTTTATTACATTTCGTACCTTGTCAGGCCATATAAATTTTCTATGTGCAAATTTATTTATTTCATCCTTACGTGCAAAATTTAATTGTTACATTTTCTATGTGCATTTAATCATTATACTCAGTGCATCACCATACCTTGTGCAAATATTAAATTTTAGTGAAAAGAAAAATAAGACTAGTATTAGTACGACTCAGAGAACAGTCCCGATATAAATCGCTTGCGGTTTTCCGTGGTGACTCAAGTCTATATGAAAGTCTAAGGGAAAGTCCTAAATCAGATCACTGCGGTGACTTTCTTAGGTGACTCTGGCCGGGTTAGAGAACAATCCTATGATGAATGAGAAATTTCCTAGGTGACTCTAACTTCTCTCAACGGTTAGTGGAAAAGACAGAGTGTGTTGATCACATAGTGATACCATCTGATGACCCTAACCGCATCAGGTATAAAGAAAAGTCCCGAGCGTCATCTCAATGTGACTTCTAGTTGATGTGGATCCACAGGGTATAGACCTATTGAGACATATGACAGTATAAATATTGAAAAGATGTTAACATGTTGAAACTGTGCAAGGTTGATTTTAGTTTAATTTTATTCAACATTAATATAATTTAGAATTTATTTGGTTTTCAAGTGAATTCCACTCACTGAGCTATAGTTGTTAGCTCATGGATTTATTTTATTTATTTTTATTTATCTATCTCAGATAATAGTCAGCGTAGCGACTAAGCGAGACGTACCCGAACTTTACCTCCACTTAGGATCCACCTATTTACTTTTTCGCTCTTTTAGATTTTATGCTTTAGATTAGAAGTAAAATTTATTTCGTTTAGAGACTCAAAAACAATAATATTCTTTTATAATTATTACAATTAGTTTAAATTTTATAAAGCAGATCTTCGTTTATTTATTTTTTTGCCATCGTACATTTAGGAAGTATTAATAAGGCTTCGTATATCTCAAGCATATTGAGGTGCATGGCCGGTCATGATTCCTATTTCGGGTCGTGACAGCCAACATCTTTTTTTGCCCAAAATGTCCTGCCCATTTGGTGTCGCGGCATTTCTTCATGACGTCTCTTTACAAGTTCCCTCATTTAGGAATGTATATTCTCTGTCCTTTGGTGTAAACCAACCCGTCGTTGAGCCAAAACTGTTGTGTTTTGCCCTCCATAGCGAGCCCAAATAGCACCTTCGCCATTGGATCTTTGCTCATGCCAACACGAATGTGATTGAGAAGGTCTCCTTGGAGTTGGCACACCGCTACTAGCTCCACTCTTCGACTCAAGGCATCGGCCATTTGTTTCTTTTTGCCCGCTTTTTGTAATCAAGTCGCATATCGAATTCGGCGATAAAATCTTGCCATCGTGCTTGCTTTGGGGATAGCTTCTTTTGGGTTTGAAAATAGCTCATCACAACGTTGTCCGTTCGCACAACCATCTCCGATCCCAACGAGTAATGACGCAATGTCTGCAAACAATGCACCTCCGCAGTCATCTCCTTTTCTTGAATGATGTAGTAGCGTTCAATATCGTTCAGCTTTCGACTTTCATAGGCAATAGGGTGGCCTTCCTGCACTAGAACACCACCAATGGCAAAATCTGAGGTGTTGGTATGTACCTCAAAGGGCTTAGACGTGTCGGGCAACCACAACACTTGTTCTTCCATCATAGTCTTTCTCAGCCGAGCGAATGCCTCCTCGCATCGTTCGATCCAGCACCATAGGAGGTTCTTCTTTAGCAAATCCATCTAAGGGGGCTGCATGGGCTGATTACCCTTCGATGAACCGACAATAGTAATTCGCAAGTCCAAGAAAAGATCACAAATTTATCGTTGGTTTTGGTGTCCCCCACTCAAGGATTGCTTGTATCTTTGCCTTGTCCATCCTAAGACCGCCATCACTGATCTAATGCCCCAAGAAGTAAACTTCTCCTTGCGCAAAAGAACACATCTCTGGCTTCACATACAGCTGGTTCTCCTTCAAGATGTCGAAGACAGATTGTAGGTGCTCAATGTGCTTTTCTGGAGTCTAGTTATAAATAACAATGTCGTCGAGGTAGATGACACCAAAGCGGCCAAGAAAGGGGTGAAAAAGCTTGTTCATCAAGGTGCAAAAGGTAACAGGAACATTTGTTAGTCTAAAAGGCATAACAAGAAATTCGTAAACACGACACCGAGTTACGCACATTGTCTTGGCCTCCTTGCCTTTCATGATGCGCACTTGGTAGTAACCCAACCTCAAGTCCAGCTTGGTGAAGAACTTTGTTGCACCAAGTTGATCGAACAAGTCCGTAATTAGCAGTATTAGGTACTTATTCTTGATCGTCACTTTGTTGAGAATTTTAACCCGATAGTTGATGCATAGTCGCAAGGTTCCGTCGCTTTTCTTTTGGAACAAAACTGGTGCTCCAACTTCTTCGCAAGAGGTAAGCCTCAAACTAAAGTCAGTATAGAAGTAAGAAAGTAAAAAAGTTTTTACTAACACTTAGAGAAAAGTTATCTTGATAAAGTCTCACTTCTTTTTATTTACTTAAACTTTAGATAGAATACAAGTAATGGGTTTAAACCTTTATATAGGAAAAAAAACTTAGCAACTAAGTTACTCTAACAAATATTTTTCCTAAATATTTAAAAGAGAAAGGATAAGATCGAAGAGGTATCATCCTTTGTCCTTATCTGTCCAATAGTAGATAAACTTGAGACAATTCCAGTAGTGGATAAGATTGAGCTACCAAATTACCGTAGCGTCTCTCGAATCCAGCTTAACCATTTATGTTGCTGATGCCTTGGCCACTGTCATTTCAATTAAACTTTCAATGAGGCATCACACCGCACTCTCAAATTTCAGTTCTAGTTCCACTTGCTCGCTTCACTTCTAGGTTCGACTCATGTCCAACTCGCACCACTTGAGTTCTGGCCGCTGCTTCCTTGGATTAGCACGGTGCAGTAGGCCCAATCCAATCTAGTTCTAGTTTGGGTTGGTTGGGCTAAATCATCTTTGATGTTTCTAGGCGGGTTGGCTACTCCTTCCTGCGCTCAATTTTGTCCTCCTCGGCTAAGTGCGAGGGCATGTTCAAGCTAGTCCTAACCAAGTATTACTGGGTTTGCGCTTGAGTGTGTCTAAGTCCCTTGACGGCCTGCTCGCGATAATTCGCTTGGGATCTGGTAGGTGGTTCGATTCCGCTGGTTCATTCCTTCAAGCCAAACCATCTTGCCTTCAGACTTGAACTCCATCCAGAGTGCCCTGAAATCAAATGTGATTGGGCCAAGTCCTTGCACCCATTGGACCCTAAGTGTCCGCCTTCTTGAATACGAACAGGTACAGGTTGAGCTGAACTCCCAGCTTTGGATCTAGACCCTGACTGCTTCACATCTTCCACTGACTCGTAAGTCCGTTTCATCCCCAATCACCATAACAAATAGAGCCATTGGATTCATAATTAGCTCGAGCCATCGCACCAATTTTTAACTCCATTTAATTGTGTGCTGCCCAAGTCAATCAGGATTTCGATTTGACCCTCCTTGGCCTGAGCTTCCATCTGTAGGGTGCGAGATACGCTCGAGCCCGAGCACACATGCAGGCTCAACTCGGTTTAAACCTCATCCCAGACCTGGTTCGTAGGAAGCTCCATGTCTCCTCCGTTCCAAGCTTCCACCTCGTCTTTTTCTTTCGGCTCGAGGAATATGATGGCTGAGGGCCACTTGCATTTGTGGCTAGGTGTAAACTGCTCGTCACACTAGAAGTAGAGGCCCTTGGCCCTCCTATCAACCACCTCCGTCGGGGTGCGCCTCCTGCGATTCCCACCACGCAAACCCTCCCCCTCGGTTAGGGGTGCTTAGGGTGGTGCATGGGAAATAGGTTGCGGCTTGATTGGAAGCCCAATCCCGAGGCTTGGCCTGAGAACCACCGCCCCAACTAGGATGCTCATGCTAGCAGCTCTCCCTTGCAAAACCGAGCCAAAGCTTCAATATAATCCTTAGAGATGCTTGAGCTTCTCCTCCATCATGGCAGCACATAAGGCCCTGAGAAGGATCGACAGCTTCATGGCCTTCACCTTCACTCGAACGTCAGACTTGAGTCCTCCGATGAATAGGTTGTACAGCTGTGAGTCTGTCCAGCCTTAAGTCTGATCCGAGATACGTTTGAACTCAGCTTGGTAGACTCAAACCGTGGTCCACTGGTAGACTTGTGATAAGGCCTCCTGAAAGTCTTCGTACTCGATGGGATTGAACCGAGTACACATGGTTGCAGCGAAATCAGCCCATCTCGCTAACCAAACCTGGCTCACAGTTCAAAACCACCAAATCGCCTCCTATTCAAGAGGGAAGGAGGCTAGCTAGACCTACTAGTGCGATGGAGTCCCATTGTAGCTAACGAGTTGCTCTACCTGATGCAATCAATCCAATGAGTCTCCTCTCGAGTACTTGGGGAACTCGAGTCGCGCGTTAGAGATCTAAACCCCTTAGATCAGTCCATCGTCTCAGTTTCCTAGTGCCCAGTTCTAATGCAATTCACCTGGTCCGCATCCTTGATGACCCCATAGTCCCTTTGGTGGGTCAAGTCCCCACAGGTTAGGGTTAGGGTGTTACGCCCCTACTGGTCTGAACTCAAACCAAGGTATAGCTGGATCGGTCTAAGGTCATAGCTCGGGTCCACCAATCCACGTACCCTCCATCTCACCCTCCAAGTTCGGTGGAGGCACAGTTGGTTTGCATGTGGCCTAGGGAGTAGGGATGACAAATTTGACCCGACACGATACTCCAACACGATAACCTGACCCTTAATCGGGTTTGGGTTTAGTATAATTGGATTCGGGTCATAAACGAGTCAACCCGCCTAACCCGTTTAATAATCGGGTCGTATTCGGGTTTATACTAACCCGTTTAAGCATACAGGTCGGGTCGGATCGGGTCAACCCGCTAACCCGTTTAATATATATATAAACTAAAACCCTAGATCTAATTACATCTACCCTAACACCACCTCTCCACTCTCCACTCCTCTCCGACCGCCTCAACGAAAGGGGGGAAAAAATTCGCCCGCCTCCGTCTGCTGCCTCCGCCTCGTTATATAAGCCGCCACCAACTACTTCTCGGTAGACAATAAGCTTGGAGAGGGTGGATTTCGCCCAATTTACAAGGTCATTACTTCCTTTGTTTAGCATCATAAAGACTAATATCTGAATAAATAAGACAAATTGTAAATAGTTGTGTGCTAGTGATTACAGGGTCAACTAAGGGAGGGAGAATACATGGCTGTGAAAAGACTCAAAAACTTCAGCTCAAGGCAGCGATGAGTTCAAGAATGAGGTCGTGTTAATCGCATAGCTAGGAGCTCTGTTCCTTTCTCCCCGTCAACTTTAGATCTAGCAACTCCTCCCGGTGGTTGTCGTCGACGCTCCTCCCTGTGGCTGTCGTCGACGCTCCTCCTGAAGCGGTGGCTGCTCTTCTTTGTGCTTGGTATCTAGCTAAAATTAATAGAATTGTAATTTTTATGTTTGAAATGAGTTTTATGATGAAAATAGGTTAATTTTTTTGTTAAACACGTTATTTATATAGAATAAATTTTAAATTTTATATAGGGTAATCAGGTTAGACGGGTTGTGTTATCGTCTGGTGTTAACACAACCCGTTTATTAAACAGGTTAGACGGGTTGTGTTACTGTGTTGTATTAACACATGTTTATTAAAAGGGTTAAACGAGTCATGTCGTGTTATCCGTTTAATAATCGGGTCATGTTCATATCTAATAAATAAAACCTGTTTATTAATCGGGTCATGTTCGTGTTAGGGTAAAGTTGACCCGACCCGGACCCGCTTAACCCGACCCGATTGCCACCCTTATTAGGGAGCCCTTAGTTGGACCCATGGCTTAGCTGGTTCAAAGTGAACCTTAGCCATGCTACACGCTAGGATTTTAATGGCCGCTCTCAATTTGTCGTATAAGCTGGGACCGAGCGATGTGGATCTTTAGGCATCATGCCCTAGGGGGTGGCTTGGGTCCTATCATAGGGGCGCGTGCTTTCCTGAGGCGCCGCGACCATGGCTGCAACTGTAGCTCCTTGCGGTGGTGCAACGGGTAGTGTGGATACTATTAGCTGCCACCCCAAATTCCTTGCAACGAGGACCATCATATGCTCTATGGTTCGCTCGAAGACTTTTCTAGTCCTCATCTCCTTAGCTATGGCAACAGCCCATACCAGCAATTGGTGCACCTCCAGTGTCGAGGTGGTCACCTCTAGCGGTGGAGCTTCAACTAGTAGAGGCGTGCCACTGGTAGAAGGCTCCCACACCAGAAAAGGTTCCCTGTTGCGTGCACAGACATGCTTCACATATAGGCCATTTTGTCAAGGAATGCTAGCTTTAATACCAAACATTTTGTATGAGACCGACAAATAAAGCCTACATCTATAAGATCTAAATCCTCAAGTATTTCATTTATTATGACACATAGATTTTCATTTTCTTTTCCATTTAAATTGACTTCCCCAATTTTAGTCAACTTCAACTAATGATAAGTAACGCAAAATGAAATCTAAGACTCCATTGACGCATCATGAGAAGAAAAAAAGGAATGATTGGTATCTAGACTCTAATGGTTGGTACTAGGACTCAAATCAGAAAGATTCACAGCCCTCGACACCTCACATAAAGGAAAGACCTCAACCGTCTTAATTTGATAAGGGATAAACTCAAATTTTACATTAAATCTTAAAAAGGAAATGATCGCAACAAAACAAAACATTAATTAGTACAAAGTGCATTAAATCAATCCTAAATCAGGCACACTTAAAGTCACAAGAATATATAAAACTCAAAAAAATAGCTAAATAAAATATGATCCAAATAAATTAGTTGACTATATCCATTTTTGCACATCACCAATGTATTAAAACAACATGCAGAAGACACATTTCTTCTAGAAACTGTATCACAGATTTTTTTCTTCTCGGAATGGCAAAACTAGGTTCCTAGAGTTTTATAATGAATTCTCTAATAAAACTGGAATACATATGGAGCTATAAGCATAAAAGACTCTTTAAACAAAGCTTCTCATTTGCACAAAAGACGCAATGTTTCCAAAAGCTATAGGAGAAATACTGAGATCCACAACATTAAATCAAAAGGAGGGATACAGTATCAAAATGTTTACAACTGCATTCTCTTGTTAAAATAAATAGGTAACTTACTCATATTTCATGACTAAGATAGTGTATGAAAACAATATATACCAACATAAATAGAAAAAATGATATGTATCAAGGTGAATATTAGAGAAATCCTATACCAAGCATTGGGCATATTGTTTTCCTTCAGGGCCAAGCCGTTCCCCTCTATCAATGAACGCCTTAACGACACGATACACATCCTCACGCTTTCTGATCATCTTGCAGAAAATAATAAGACTTATATTACATATGCAATCAAAATGAACTAAAAGAATTAGAAAAGAAACAAGCAACTACTTTACAATTTAAATTTTGATGCTAAAGAAAAGCTTATTTGCAGAAAGATGTCCAAGCTTCCACTAAGAATACTCGGGAAATTTGAAACTTCTAAAACAGAATTAAAGAGCCACAAAAGGTCAATTTTACGTAGTCTAAAACCTATTGTGCTTCCATCATAAGATACATGCAAAGTCATAATAGCTGCCATTGCTGACTTGTGAGAACTGAAAAAAAAAAAGAACAAACTTTCTTGGAGCGCACATGCGCACCCTTCTCTCTCTCCCTCACCAGCACGTGAGGAGCCACCGCAATTTTTTCAACAAAATCCAAATCTATTTTGAATTGGATTTTTTTTCTATAAATTAAACTCCAAAGCCCTCTCTGTTGGATTTACCTTAGCCCCCCTCCCTTTTTTCTCTTCCCTATCTTCTTTTTCTTTCTTCCTTACCAACGTTGTCGTCGCCGTGGAATCGAACTGCCGAAGTGCCGCCAGAGCAATCAAAACCCACCACGTAACTCCTTGGTGGTGAATTTTAGCACATGAGCTAGAGATTAGAGATTTCAGGTGTCTTGCCTAGACTCAAGTGAGTGAGTTCACTCACATATTTATTTATATTATATTTCGTACTTTTATCAGATCATATAATTTATTGTGTGCAAATTTATTTATTTTATTTTTATGTGCAAATTTATTTATTATATTTTTAGTGTGCATTTAATTATTATACTCAGTGCATCACTATACTTTGTGCAAATTATAAATTTTAGTGGAAAAAAAATAAAACTAGTATTCATATGACTTAGAGAACAGTCTCGATATAGATCATTTGCAGCTTTTCGTGGTGACTAAAGTCTATTTGAAAATCCAGAAAAAAGTCATATATCAGATCACTACAGTTACTTTCGTAAGGGACTCTGGCAGGATTAGAAAACAGTTCCAAGATAGATTAGAAACTTCTTGAGATGATTCTAACCTCTTTCAATGATTAGTGAAAAAGATAGGGTGATTAATCACATAGTAACACCTCCCGATGATCCTAACTGGATCAACTATAAAGAAAAGACCCGAGCGTCATCTCAAGGTGACTTCTAATTGATATGGATCCATAGGGTAGAGACCCATTGAGACAAATGACATTATAAACATTGAAAAAATGTTAATATATTAAAACTGTGCAAGGTTACAAGTTATGACTCTCTATTGTTATCATTGTCATTATTTTAAGAGTATGCATGTTGAAAATTATCATTTATATCGTTGAACTTGGATTTTATTTAACACTATAAAATTTTAGAATTATTTAATTTTCAAATGGATTCCATTCACTGAGCTATAGTTGCTAGCTCATGAATTTCTTTTTCACTCTTTTATTATTTCAGGTAATGGTCAGCATGGCAATTGAATGAGATGCATCGAGTACCTACCTCCACTTAGAACCTACCTATTTACCTTCCCGTTCTTTTGGTCTTATGTTTTAGATTAATTGTTAATTTAATTTCGTTTAGAGACAATGATAATGACATTGTTTTATTTTCATTGTAATTAGTTTAAATTAAATAAAGCAGATTCTCTTTGTTTATTTATTCTTGCCATTGTACACTTAGAAAGTATTAGTAAGGCTTCGTGTATCTCAAGCGTGAACCGATTTTGGATTGTGACATGATTAGCATGCATATCCCCTTAGGCAAAAGTCAAGGGTTTTCAACTTTTAATGATTCCTTTCTTTGGTTACAAGACTATTGAACAAGCTCAGTTTTTTTTTCTCTGGCAGTAATTAGTATTGCCTAAAAGAGGCAATACAGCCAGCTTTGAGGAAAAACTCAGAAGGTTTTGTAAAAAGAATAGAAAATGATATTGGATGGCTTACCAGAAAGATATTCATTCACTTCTCTTATCTTTCATTATTTCTTATTAGATTGATCAATCACCAGGTTCTAGGAAGAGGAACAGTACTAGTTGCTACTATTAATTGGGAAGGAGGAAACACCGGATTGATTAGAGCAAGATTATTTGATGGGAACCACTTTAATTGGCAAGGAGGAATGAATATCCAACAAGCAGGGCAGGGTGGACAGTAGACACATTCTTGATGTTTCACATGTCAATAAAAGCTCTAGTTCTCTTCTTACTCTCCTCAGTCCATGTCAATGTCAGTAAAAGGACACTGGGAAAACCCAATTAAGTTAGCAAGAAAGCCAAACCATCCATCCTATTTGTTTTTCCTACTTAGTTTGATAAGTTGAAATAGAGTGAAGGTATCATCAAGCAATTTGCATTCAGGAAACAAATTAGAGGAGAAAAAATGTAGGAGAATTAAATATAAAAGAGGGAAATAGGCATATAACACTAGAATAAGTAAATTTGTGGTCCCAATCTTGTATTGGCTATTTGCAAAAAGTACCCTACATTTACTCTAAAATGACAAGAAAACACCTTATCATTAGGTCTCCAATAGAGATTAACCATGGAGTATAAGCTTTAAATGAAGATGCTTTAACAGAACTTAACTACAATGTTAAAAACCAACCTAATATAACAGAATATTCCCTATTTATGCCACTAACAAGAACAGTGTTAACTTAATATAATCTAGGATGCTCTTTGTTCATTTTATGGAGAAGACTGGATGTAATTTGTAAATAGTGAAAATGCAGGTGAGAACTGGAAAAGAATCACCCATAATATAGGTTGTTATATGCAAATTTTTCCAATAATACAACTCTATTATATTGGTGATCAGTGTTCTGAATTGCTTAGTTCAAAACTTCAAATAGTAGATAGCATGGTCAATGATGTCATGTTGTGTCACTATTGGCACGGGGCGTGCCGGTCGGTACGCCCTTGCATGCTAGTAACACGCCTTTACATGCCAATATCATGCCTTTAATATAATTTTAATAAAAAAATTTAAGATATTTAAAGATATTTTTGTGTATTCAGGACGTCAATCTTTAATTTTTGGTTTGAATATATGTATTAAAACCTACATTATAATTTTTTATCTTTAGATTATTCTTATAAATAACTTATTTTATTATATATATATATAGCAATAGTCAAATATAAATACTATTCAACACATAATATGATTAAATATATTCATTAAAAATAATATAAATATTGAATACTCCATAATATAATTAAATACTCTATAATATAATTAAGCACATAATAACATTCAAAACATAATACTATTCAAAACATAATACCAATTGATAATAACTTAATAATTAAAAATAATATCTAGTTGAACATAGAATAACGAAAAGAATCAAAGATTTTATTTACTGGCAAAAAAATAACACGAGAATATTGCGTTAAATATTATAAAAAATCTTCAATCATATTGATGATGATGATGACTTCATTTGCCACCATAAGAATAACATTAAAGTTGATTGATGATGATTGATGAAAATAGAAAAAAGTTTTAAAAATTAGGTTCCATATCAACACGGGTTGACATGCACCCATGTCGATTAGCACGGCTCAGCATGAAGGTGTGCCACTAGCACAACTCGTACCAGGTGTCGTGCCACCACTGGCATGGCCATTGTTGAGCATGGTAATAAGTTAGCTATGCACAAAGGCAGCCCAAAATACAAAAGAAGTTAAATGCTGCACCTGCACATCAGGAAGTGAGAATCTAATCGCTTCTCTGCTTCAGAACTAGCTCTTTGAACATCATCAGATGTAGACACCATTCTTGGAAAAACACAAGATTGAATCAAAGGAAATTGATGAGCTTCTAATTCTCCCAAAGATGATATTACATTTGAATAGCTAGCCTGCACAAAATATTGCTTGAAGAATGAGTACTTAGAAACAACTTTTAATAACCAGCAATGAAAAAAAAAAATGGGTACCAATGTTAGGCAAACAGGTCTTAAGTGCAAGAAGAAACATTCTGATCCAATTAAAGCCACCACAGTCCGTGAATAAATTTTATGAACAACAATGCAGGAGAGAAAACAAGCAAATCTTACAACTTGTTCAATTCCTAGAGGCACACATCAGTATTTGTGGCCAGGAGTATCAGTGTCGATAAATCACTGGAAGATATGTTTTCAACCTGTGCTGACTGTCCATTGACAATATGTCCATAAGTGTACCAGAAAACTATGGGATTTGAAGAGAGAGAAAAGTAATAAATGAGGTTGAGAATTTTGATCTGTTCAGAAGGGCTTGGAGACTAGTGCAGATGATGCTCTTTCGATATTTCATAAAGTAATAATCTGATGCAGAAAAAAAGAATCATAGTACTAAGTCTTAACATATCGGAAACTATTCCAGATGTGTCACGGTAGTATGACACATAGGTGGCACTATGCCACAGATCTATTCTCATAGGAACTTCCTTGTTTGGCACAAGAAGGAAATAAAGGAATATCAAGATAAATAAATCATTTACAATTGCAATTAGATTTTATTTAACAAAGCAAACAAAAAAAAGAATAACTTTCACATACTACAAAAGGTTTTTCATCTAATGATGCATATAATAGTCAGATAGATATAACTGAGTAGTTAAACTAACGTACTTTTGCAAGGGGAAGTGAAGCAACTAAATCATATGTTTCCTTGGATTTAGCAATGATGTCATCAGTTAATCTGTTAATCTCAGATGCAGAGAGATTGATGCGGACACTTGAACCAGGAAGATCTGTCATCATTTGAGAGAATAAATCAGCATGGTATATATAGTACATAACTATTCTACAAAAAAATAATGCAAAAGATTAAGGTTGCCACTAGAAAAATCAACAAAAAAAGGAATAGTATAGCGCAAAGAAAAGAAAAAGTAAGACCAGTGACAACAGAGTTCATCCCAACTTTAAGTAAGCGTTGCATTGTACGACTATAGCACAAATATGAAGGTCCTCCTCTAAAATTGCTAATCTGACACTAGTCTCAAAAGAAGACATTTAACAATATGTCCATGCCAAAGATTAAGGGATATCTAGCAAAATGTAGGTCGAACCCTCCAAAAGTTTCTTGGCAAGGCAAAGTATACACATGAGCTCCAATGATTTTCTCTACGTATTGATCTTGTTTCTTGTCTCCTATTCATTCTTTCAATTTGATGTCCTTTGGCCTTTGGCCTAAAGGGTTAAATTTAAGTATCAACTCATTACAAAAAATCTTACATCCATGCATCCTCTCACATGTAGGGCTTTAGAAAATACTAAATTTTTCTAAAATTTAGAGCACAGAGACCTCATTTTTGAAGTTTTGGATGAAGTTGATTTAAAACCAAGGGCAAAACTCATTGTTCAAGGTGGTAACTAGCAAGTTTGCTGGTTTTGACTTTGGATCAAGTAATAGGTCCTTTAACCCAAATGTTTAGTATTAGATTTTTAATATTGGCAAGTATGTACAAAATATTCTAAGTATATTTGTAAATGTATATGAGCATATATACAAGTTTTCATAAGATTTAGTTTGAAAGATTTTCAAGATTTAAAGTATTTAAGCCAGAACATTCGCAGCGCAATTGCAGGCATTCGAACGCACCTTAAAAAGTTTGCAGCGCATTTACACATACAAAGAAGTAATTTTGGTCATTCGAATGCAATCGTGGAACTTTGCAAAATCTGAGATTCCGTGAGACTTGATTTTATTCATTCATAAAGTAATTTTGGTCATTCGAGCGCGGCCTAGTTTTCTTCGTCATCTACTTCCACTTGGAGGTCCAATGTTGTTGTACATCTACTTCTTCTTGATCTGATTTGAGAAATCTTACTAAAAGAAATCACTACCTCTAATGCCCAAATTGAATATGAAGCCTTACTCCTGTTGTCCAAGTATTCAGTCACGATTTGGACTACCTTTGTCCAGCTTGAATATGAAAGTCTTGGTCTTGTTGTCCAAGTACTGCATAATTTTGATCAGATTAGGACTACTTTTTTAGCCTTACTATTCGGCTGATCCTTGTTACTCTAATATATGAACACTTATATTCTGTTCTCAAACATAGAAAGTGAAAAAAAGTTTCATCTGAATTGATATGTCCTGATGACATACTGATATGTATTGATTGTTTGGTAGTGCCTGTTTGGTATTTCAATGTCATGCTTATAGATTTGATCAATAGTCTCTTTTAAACTTTGTCCTTCTCTAGAAAAATCCAAGCATCTTGGTCCATATCAATTGGTGTCAGAGTATAACATCAACAACCTAGTGTGCATCAACTAGTATATTTGAATATATTAAATTGTATTTGAATATATTAAATTGTTTCCCATTCCATGAATCCCCACAAAGGCTGACCTGATAAGCTAAAGCATTAGATACGATATTATGAACTAATACAGATCTTCTGAATTTAATCACTAGTTAATTGTTCCAAATTGTACCAATATACAGGTATTGTGTAACAAAATCAAATATAAGTGCATACATTCTAATATCCTCCCTCCCTGGTTGCATTCTCTAAATTTCTTTCATGTTGGAAATAAGAAATAAGAAGTTTCTCACACATTCCTATATCTATCCAAGTCATAGTAAGAGTCATTCTTTCACAATTCCTGCTAAAATGATTAATGGATTTTGATAATTTTATAGCAGCTATTAATTTTATCTCCATTCACCAAAAAGCTATATTTCAAAAGGTAATGCCAGAACAGAGACATGGAAATCAATTCTCCATGTCCACAAACGGTCCTTATGACCTAAAAATCATCATTCTTTCTCCATGAAGATAGAAACGTGATCTACTCCTCATCCAAAAACAGGTTACCGCAACAAAACAACAATCAGAACTCGAAATCGGAATTTTGGAGCAGTGACACTCTCGCACTTCCGTGTTACTCAAAATTCTCCTCATCAAGAATCGCAAACATGAGGAAAATACACAACGTTTGGTTACAATAATATGGCAGAACAACATCCAACTGGAAAATCTAAAGCACTTCCGGATTACCTCTCTTCTTCTTCTTCTTCGCCTTCCTCTCTTTTTGGGCATTGATGGCTGAGATAAGAAGATTTAGGCCGACCGCAACGAGCGCAGCAGCCCCCGTGAAGGCAAGTATCCTCCTCTCTCTCTTCCCCTTCGCCATTTTCCCCGCAACTTCAGGTTTTAGAGAGAGAGGGAGAGAGATGTAAATGGATGGAAGAAGGGCGAAAAGGACAAGGAGGGGTTTGAAGGGCACCGGCTGTGAGACGATTAGAACAAGAGAGAAGGGGATGGATGGGGATCGGCCGTTGCTTTGTTTCGTTAACGGTTAGATTACGATGAGCGATTATGGGGGAGGTAAAACTAAAAGACGAGCTCAGCCCGCCCAAACGGACAATGATGGCTAAACATCGAGATTCGTGATGATCAGGTGATGCTCCGTTAGTGGTTCCCGAATGTGGAGTTTTTTGACCAATCCAGCATCTCCCAACTTTATTTACCAAAATAAATTATTTAAATTTTTTCACAAAAAATAGTTCCTAGACTAATTTATTTCATAGAAGTCATGTTAGAATAAAAGTTAACTAGAGGATTGATCCATCCCTTATAACACCGGTTTAGAATAGCAAAATTTGCTAGACTATTGACGTTAATATTCTGGCAAAATTTGCTAGACTAAAAGTTGGGGGTGGTAGGATGGACGTGGATGGTGAAAAATAATAATACCATTAGGGTTAGAGATATGAAAGTGGAAACTAGCTGTGGTGGATGGGATAGTATTTTGATTAAGGTAATAGGAGAGAAGGGGGCTTCCAGGTGGAATTAGTCACTGAAGTGAGCAGCGAGAAGCGACGGAAGGGTAGCCTCAACTGTGGAAGAAAGCTTAATGCGGATACCAATGGAGAGAGAGGGGGAGAGAGAGGATGAAAGAGAAGGTTGCCTCAAGCCTAGATGCAAAATAAATGCCCAAATATTCAATAATCCCAAAGTAGCTATTATATATCCAAAACCGTCGGGTGTTCGAACAGCCTCACAAAATCATCCAAACGGCCAAAACAGTGCCTCTGTATGTGTGAACCTATGCAAGTGTTCGAACGCATCTTTCAAATGACCATTCCTTACATTCGAGCATCCCAACCAGAAATCCTTATTCTTTAAACATAAAATGATCTAGTTCAATGCGAGTTAGTCAAGTCCAATCCGTATCATAATCATGAAGCACAACAACCTACCAAGCTTCCCTCACTCTGTCCTCAAGGTGCAAAGTAGAAAAATTGGTTCATCAAGTCAACCTCTATCTCCCACGTTGCCTCGTCGGTCGACTATCCACGCCACTCCACTATAACCTTCATCTTCA
This sequence comes from Typha angustifolia, assembly GCF_048772165.1. NCBI lineage: Eukaryota > Viridiplantae > Streptophyta > Magnoliopsida > Poales > Typhaceae > Typha > Typha angustifolia. The sequence continues at coordinate 6,549,051 of NC_133248.1, forward strand.
TGCCCATCCTATTGACGTCGTCGCTTGGCTAAGACTCCCATTGGCTTATCCATCTCAAGATCTTCAATAGGCTTCAACAAATTTGTCCCTATGATTAATTATAGTCTAATCCTAGCCTTTAGAATTGAGACATGAAAAACTTAATGTACCTGATTCCCTTCGGGTAGCTTCAATATCTCTACTACTAGTCCTAGTAATCCTCATTCTAATGTGAGGGTAGCAATATATACGACCTCACTTTTGTTGGTCTAGTGCCCAACATAATGTCAATACGGTGATCCACCTTTCGTGCAGATGGTAATCCCTTCGGCTCATCAAAGAGGACTGAAAACTCTTATAGAAGATAAGCCAAATCATTAACTATACCTGCTTGGTGTGTCTCCTCAAGCTCGGTAGGAGCCAACTACATCAAATAGGCACCACTGTACCCAAAACAGGCATTGCATGATAGGCATGAGGCTGGCCACAGCATGGCCAATCACGTTGTGCCCAACTATTCTTTCTTTTGTTGGCTTAGGTTATTGATTATGATACAGCTTGGACATGACCAATCCACTTTGAATCAGATTATTTTTTGTATTTGTTTTGGATAAAAATAAGAAATTATGGTTGGTGAGTTCGAACACCGCATTCGAACGTCTTTACAGTGTTCGCACATATAAAGCACTATTTTCGACAGTTCGAACACGGTCAAAGGGTGTTTGAACACCTTTTGGTTAAGTTGTTCCATATTAGGATTTGTTTATGGTTTTTGGATGATTGGCTAGATTTCAAATATGTGGAATAACAGACACTTTGAGATTATTAATTATTTGAGCTTTTATTTTGCATCTAGGCTTAGCCAACCTTCTCCCTTCTCCTTTCTCCACCTTGAGCTTCCTTCTATAAAGAAAATTGTATCTAATCTACCACTAGCATAGTCGTTGTCATGCCTAATCATGACAGTTAGTACATTTCCTCTTTACATGACGGTTGGTACAGTAATTTCAAGCAAGATTATGCTTTATATATGTTTTTTGTATGGAATAGGAATGTTACCTTTTCTCCTTCTATAAATTGTAAATTGTAATATATAAATAAATATAGATGATGATGGAAAGAAAAGACTGAAATCTCATTCAACTAGTGAGTGAATACTTCCACTTTATGGTATCAGAGCCATTCTTCTTCTACGAGAATTCTATCCCACCACCATCTTCAATAGCCATGGTAAACTCTGACAATACTAGCAATTCTCCAATTGTTAGCACCAATCCAAACACACCAATAGATACTCTGCTTGTCTCAATTAATGCTCTGCCTAGTTGCCATTGAAACTTAGCCCTTCTAAATTTCTTTCTTCGCGGGCTTAATTTATGTCTCTACTTATGGGCTACAACTTTCTTAGTTATGTTGATGGGTCTCTTAAGTGTCCTTCTAGAGGAGATTCCTCTAATACTCAGCAAGTCACCGCCTATTCTCATTGGTATCAACAGGACAAACTCCTGTTGCATGCCATCTTCGCTTCCATCTCAAAAACTGTTATTCCTCTTATTACGGCTTCTAAAACTTCATATGAAGAATGGGTGAAGCTTATGTGACTATATGCTGACTGTTCTTGGACTCATGTAATGCAGTTGAAGGATGAATTGACACTCATGCAACGTGGTTCTCAGATGGTTGCTGAAACACCCAAACCTCCAAATACACGTATAAACCACGTGGGTAAATCCCCCCCACGCGGTGCATCACATGACCTATCAGTACAAAGATTTCACAAGGCACACAACATCATAATTTCACCATAAATAAACTCAACTATAAAAGTCCGGATATAAGTTCCACAAGCCACAACAAGCCTTCCAAATATACATCCAAAGTACAATGCTAAAGTCCAAAATACGACATCATCGTAACGCCCTCGCATGGGCTTAATACAACTAACATACATACTGAAAAGGAAAAGTAGCTACTTCTCGCTACCCGTACTTGCGTCCCCTAGCTCTGAAATAATGCCACCACAAGGTGGTGAGCTTACAGCTCAGCGAGTAGGATCCATACAATTTAAAATAATGAAATCACATGTGTATATCCAATGTATGCCTATATTTGCTAACAATAATGATATGCTTGTTGAAATGACTTACCATAAATTACTAAATCAATACAATTGATAAAGATTACCAGTCACTATCCTAGAACATGCTAGTTCCTAAACGTATCACGATAAGTTCACACAGATATAAAGCTTGATACAATCTCTTATTCGTACACATCTCAATCATATGTTTTACATATTATGCATAGCAATAAAATAACAGTTTAGTCATCTCATGCCTACCAAAGCATTAATCATACTTATTATCGCTCACCGAGCTATTCACCACATAGGGTAAATACTCTCAAAAAACAATCATCCATCACATAATCATCCATCATCTCATACATCGAGGGGGGATATATACACATCTAGTGGTAATGTCACCTACACGTGTATGGCGATACTATATGTGATCGGTTGTCTATGGCCATTAGACTAAGGACCCCGGTCGTAAGCCTATATCTCACTCTCTCTAAATCATCACCCCCTCGGCGGGAGAATCGGGAGCCCTTGGCTCATCAATAGATGCCTTAACCCTACGTCGTCGGGTACCGCTAGAGTTATATCCCCGCCTCACAATCATGTTCTTCTATTATCATAATCTAGTCCTGACTATGCAATATAACTACCTAAATGCCACACAGACTTTCCGATCTCAGGTGTAGGCCGCTAATAGTATAGTCATATAAGATACACTATACTCTTAACCCTGGGCTGAGTGAGTAAAGGTACTGCCTAGTCAGAATTCGATTACTAATGATAGGTGGAAGTGGTGCAGTGTCTATATGAATGTATAAAGTATGTCATAGTCATCATGATCATTACATTCTATATTCACAACATGTATACATATAGAGCATCATCACACTAATGTTTATGCCACATTAACATTCTCATGATATCACAATGAGCAAATCATCAATAACTGCATATGTAAAGACATAACATGGTATACTAAATGCATGTATTAATACCGACACTTCCTATAGTGTCATAGCAGGTATAATGACTGAAATTGTATTATTCTAGATTTCGTATAACTCTACTCGCATAGAGAGTCTCCATAGTATGGTAAATCTCGTCAGCTAGTCGACTCCTCCGGAATCCCAAAATCCTCCTCACGTAGTGTCAATCCTATTAATTCATGCAAGTAATGCCATACGTAAGATTAGCGAACTAATAGAATTAATTATCTTATTAGAGCATTTATGTTTGGCAATTACTTGAGTCAAGGGTCTCCTAGGGCGAGTCCTATGTTATCCTAAAATTCACATAATACTAAATTGTCATTACGGGGTTAGGCTAATTAAATCAGGTGAAAATAAATAAATGAGGTTATAGAGTCCAAATGGTCCCAAATGGGCTAGGCTAGAGGTATAGGGTTAGGCTCAAACCTAACCCAATAGGCAAGGGGGGCCATGGTGGGCTGCAGCCCACAAGTTTGGCTGAAGTGGGCTGGGGTCCAACCACAGCCCACCAAAGGCTTGGTTGCGGTCCCACCAAGGGGCTCAGTGGGCTGCGGTATGACCGTAGCCCACTAAGGGGGGGTATGAGGGGTTAAACAACCCCCCTCCCTCCCTCGGTAATTCTCTTCCGAGGGAGGAGACGAAGGGAGAGCAGAAAGCCCGAGGGGCTGCGACGCTGGCAGCGCAGCACGAGGCCGACGGTGTCGGCGGCAGCACAGCACGAGACCGAGGAGGGAAGTAACAGGGAAAAAAAGGGAAAGGGGAGGAGGGCTTGCCGAAAAGGGGGGTTGGTCAGCAAGCTCGGCGACTCCAGCGTCGGCAACCCACGAGAAGAGATGGAGAGAGGTATTAAGGTGGAGAAATGGCGTGGTCGAGGGGGGGGGGGAAGATGGGGTTTAATGGAGGTGGGAGCAAGGTAGCGTGCACGGCAAGGGAAAGGGAAGAAGGAGAAGAGAGGACGCGGGGGGTGGGGGTGGCAGGTGCCTGTGAGGCGCGTGCGTTAGGGGATTTTTTATTTTTTATTTTTTTTAATACAAATTTGGGGTGTTACTAAGTTCATGCAATTTGTCAAAGTTATAGCAGATGAGCTAGCTAGATGATATCATACTCAATGTTCTTAATGGACTTGATGCGACTCGGACCACACTAAGTCATCTCGAGCATGGATACAACCTATGGGATCTATTTCTTATTTTGTTTTAGTTATTTTCTTTAGAAAAATAAGTATTCTAGATGTCGCATTAAAACATGGGAAGGTCGCATTCGAATGCCCCTTGAGAATGCCTACAAGCGTTCGCATCAACAGAGAACACAAATTGTGCGTTTGAATGCGCTCGGCCTTATTCAAAGACATGTATGCGAACGCCTGCATACGTTCTCATCGATAGTGAACGCGAATTGTGCATTCGAACGTGCTCGACCCCATTCAAACGTGGTCGACAAGAATACAATATTTCTAGGGATATTAATTATCATTTTGGCTTGTTAGGTTAGCCTCTTAAGATATGGATGGCAACCTAAAGGGGGATTATGAATGAATATTGAATTTCCTTCCCTTTCTTCCCTACCCTAACTCTCCTTCCTCCCTCCTCGTACAAGCCCTAGCCATGTGCCTTCTTGTCGCCGGTTACCTCTAATCTCCCTTGACTATCAAGTCCTCCCTTCTCCTTGGGATCTCGACCAACTTCTCCTCCCTCATCCTTATCCCATCAACACCACGTGCCACCCAATCCATCACCATTATCACCCATTTTTCATCATCATCACCATCACCCATCATCTCCACCTTCACCCCAGTTTTGCATATTTTCGCCTCAAGTGCAGTTAGAATCTACAAAGGGAGTGAATACCAAAAACATAGATAAGGAAGATACGGAATGACCACTACTAGTTTCGTAATTTTCTAACTACGGGAGAATATTTTGAGATTACTCTTCTCCGACTATGCAAACTACTTTCCTACATCCGAGCTTGATCTGGAACGAACGTACGATCCATAACATGTGGTATCAAAACCACCGTTCCTTGGACTCCATGACAACAACCAGATCTATGGCATCGAGACCCAATGAAGGCACCTCCATTGAAGGGAAGGTTATGAATATTATCAGATTGAAGGCCAACCCAAACTCACTAGTCGAAACTTCTCCAATGACCTCCACGGTCAACTCAGATCTAATCAAGATGTTCGCGAACATGATGGAGATGCAATGAGCCATGCAAGTATTGATGGAAGCAATGACTCAAGTCCTCTTAGGCTCACCAAGGGGTACCGTGGCGATCGAGTTCCCTACTCGAGCTCAGGCTGCATTACTAATGGAACCACCTTTTTGCCAAAGGGCACCGCCTTCACCCTTCCATACCAAGCGAAAGGAAGATCATGAAGACCCCATGGGTGGTCACGCTAGGGGGCCCTTGCTGCTTACGCCGCCTGAAAGGCGCAACATACCATCGTTGGCTTTTTATCGTGACCGAGCACCGGATCCACCCGTCCACGATGACGATGACGAGTGGGTAGATTACAAAGAACCAGCGACCTCTCGATATCATCCTAGGGATGCTGGATTAAACCTAAGGGAAAAAAGGCCCAACTGACATGAAGAAGAATGCGGCATCCGTACAGGGATTGTTCGCCTCAACTTCTCGCCTTTGAATAGAGGAGATCCACTCGATCGGGTTTATCAAGCTGAGCAATTCTTCGAGTACCAACGAACACTTAATGCACAAAAGGTGTTTAGCACCTTTTCATCCCAAAGACACCGCCATCCGATGGTACTAGGCCATGAATCTAGCTCAGCCCTATCGAACATGGAAGGAGCTCGCTAATGCTATTTATGTCCGATTTAGACCCTCCAGTTATGAAGATTTTCAAGCTGCTCTCACCAAGCTAACCCAAAGGACTATGATGATAGCATATCAAGAGGAGTTCGAGCATGTTAGCTATAAAGTGCAAGGTTGGTCGGATTTCCAACTCAAGAGCATATTCATTAATGGCCTTAGATGGGACATTCAAGCCAAAGTGAAAGCTGCTCGACCAACCACATTACTTGAGGCTTTTGCAACAACTCAATTGATGGAAGAGAAGCTTCAGTTGGCGACAAAAGGGGACTAGAACACCACAGAGTTTAGAGGAGTGCCTCGGCACAGTAGCAGTAGGTGATAAAGTTGTTGGGCTACAACTACGAATTGGTATAAAAGAAGGGAACTGAAAATTGAGTCGCTGATGCACTATCACGGCAACCCAAACCGCCCGACCTAGCTATGATTTCTATCCCAGTATTCCCTTTCCTTTTAGAGATTAGAGTTGAATGTGTGGAAGATCCAAAGATGAGGGAACTCATGAAGAAGGTAGAGGAAGAACCATCTAGCTATCTAGGGTTAGAAGTGAAGGACAGTCTACTACTAGACCGTGGGCGAGTGCGAGTATTGGTCAAACCCGAATGGTGAGTGAATTTGATTTGCCACTTCCACGACACTCCTATGGCGAGGCATAAGGGAACCTTCAGAACCTATAAGAGGTTAATAGAAAATTGTGTATGGGCAGGAGTGAGAAAAGAAGTGTTGTTCGATGTTCGAGCATGTCAAATCTGTTAATGCGCAAGGGCAGATTTGACGAAACCGACAAGGTTGCTGCAACCCTTACCCATCCCGAAGCAAATTTGGGAAGATATGAAGATAGACTTCCCTAGGTCAGAGGACATACACTGATAATGGTGGTGGTCGACCTGTTGACAAAGAGTGCGCACTTTTCAGCTCTAGCGCACCCGTATAATACAAAGAAGGTAGCAAAAATTTTTCTAAAGAAAATAGCTCGTTTGTATGGAATGCCGAGGTCAATAGTTTCAGACTGTGATCTAATCTTTATGAGTCATTTTTGGCAAGAGTACTCAAGAAGCAAGGTACTAAACTAAAAAATGAGCTCAGTGTATCATCCGCAAACCGACGAGTAATCCAAAGTTGTTAATTGGTGCCTCGAGCAATATTTGTGATGCTTCGCTGAGGAGTAACTGAAGAGATGGCTAACTTACCTACCTTGGATGGAGTACTCATACAATGCAACTCACCACACCGCTATTGGAATGACTCCCTTCGAGGTTGTCTATGGGTGAGCGCCCCCAACATTGCGATCTTATGACCAACCGAGCGCACCTAACCGTACCGATATAAATCACAAACACTAGGAAAGAAGCTATGAAGTTGGCAATTGGGTCTATGTTCAACTCTAATCGTACTGGCAAATCTCGATATGAACTATTTAGAACCAAAAGCTAGCACATCATTTCTTTGGTCTATTTCAAACTCTAGGGAAGGTGAGAGCAGCTGCATATAAGCTGGACCTACTTGAGTCATCCTGAGTTCACTCGGTCTTCTATGTATCCAACTTGAGAGCCTGAGGTGGTCTAGTTGAGCAGGTTGTGACAAAACTACTCGAGCCCGAATCGGAGGTAGTTGAGCTCACTCTAGAGAAGGTCCTAGCACGAAGAAGGGTTAGACGCAAAGGACAAAAAATCATAGAGATGTTGATAAGCTGGGTTGGTCAGACACAGGAGCAAGCTACATGGGAATCTGAGGCAACATTGATGGACCATTATCCTAAATTTGCACTTTGAAGACAAAGTAAGCAGAAGCATGGAGGAATGATGTGATTCGGATCACACTGAGTCATCTCGAGCATGGATACAACCTATGTGATCTATTTCTTATTTTGTTTTAGTCATTTTCTTTAGAAAAATAAGGATTTTGGATGTCGCATTCAAATGTAGAGAGGTCATGTTCGAACGCCCCTTGCGAACGCCTACAGGTGTTCGCATCAATAGAGAATGCAAATTGTGTGTTCAAACACGCTTGGCCCCATTCGAGCGCACGTGTGCGAACGCCTGCATACGTTTGCATTGATATTTAACGCAAATTGTGTATTTGAACGCGGTCGGCGAGAATGCAATATTTCTATGGTTATTAATTATCATTTTAGCTTGTTATGTTAGCCTCTTAAAATATGGATGGCAACCTAAAGGGAGATTATGAATGAATATTGAATTTCCTTCCCTTCCTTCGCTACCCTAACTCTCCTCCCTCCCTCCTCATACAAGCCCTAGCCGTGTGCCTTCTCGTCGTCGGTTACCTCTAATCCCCCTTGACTGTCGAGTCCTCCCTTCTCCTTAGGATCTCGACCAACTTCTCTCCCCTATCCTTATCCCATCAATACCACGTGCCACCCAATCCATCACCATTATCACCCCTCTTTCACCATCATCACCATCACCTGTCATCTCCACCTTCACCCCAGTTTTGCATATTTTCGCCCCAAGTGTAGTCAGAATCTGCAAAGGATGTGAATACTAAAAATATAGATCAGGAAGATATGGAACGACCTCCACTAGTTTTGTAATTTTTTGACTACGGGAGAATATTTTGAGATTATTCTCCAACGAATGCGTGGACTGCTTTCCTGCATCCGAGCTTGATTCAGAACAAACATACAATCAATTACAGAACTTGGTCCAGAGTATTGTGATATTGCCACACCCATTTGCACTCACAAAACCTCACTCTCATTTGAAGCATTACATGATCTTTTAGTTGGTCATGAAAGCTACATCAAACGATTGGAGGGCACAACACTGTAGTTTGTTGCCATAGCCAATACCACTCAGTGAAAGAACTATAGCAATTCACGTAACAACAATAATCGATATTCTCGTTCCAACTCTTTCAATTGACAAAGGCAATATAATCCAAACCACAATCAACGACGTGGGGATCATCCAATCATAACAACATCATTTGTCACCTATGTGACAAGCATGGTCATTCAGCTAAAATGTGTCGAAGCAGATTAGCTGTGGTTTCACATAATATAAATTGTACATCCACTGCTCACACCAAAGACAAAAAATGACTTGTTGACTCGATTGCCTCTCACAACATCACTTTCGATCTCTCTAGTTTATCTATTCATTCTGAATATGATGGCACAGATGAGGTTGTGCTCGATGATGGTTTAGGTTTGCGCATAACTCATGCTGGCTCAATGCATTTTAAATCACCTAATCATACCTTTCTTCTTAGTGATACATTATGTGTTCCTTCCATTAAAAAGAACCTAGTTTCTATATATCATTTCTAGTGAAGGATCGAATAACAAGGGTGACATTAATGCGAGGTCTGCGAGGTTGGTGTGAAGACGGTGTGTATCCATTTCCTGTGACTATTGGTCTCAAGTCATTACCTATGGAATGTGTTGGTGAGCGTACTACAATAAAAGAATGGTATCGTAGACTAGGGCATCCTACTAATAAAATTGTTCGTCATATTGTTAATCATTTTTCTCTTCTTATTTCTTCAAATAAATGTCCAGACATCTCTCTTTGCACTTCATGTCAGTGTAACAAATAGACCAACAACCTTTCTCTTCAACCTCTCTTATTAGCCATGCTCCACTTGAATATTTGTACACTAACGTGTCGGGACTTGGTCATTCTTCTTCTGTTGATGGGTACAAATACTACCTCATACTTATTGATCATTATACCAAATATTTATGGTTCTTTCCACTTAAACAAAAGTCTGAAGTAAGCTCCATTTTCAAAAGCTTCAAAGCTCTCGTTGATAATCAATTCAGCACTACTATTAAAAATTTGTATTGTGACAATGGAGGAGAATTCAAAGCTCTTAGTCCATTCCTTTCTCAAAATGGCATTGGTCACTACACTATAGTTCCACACACCCCCCAACAAAATGGAACTATTGAAAGGCGACACCGACACATCGCAGGACATGTGTGCCCCTTCTGTCTCTCTCTCTTTCTCTCTCTCTCTCTCTCTCTCTCTCTCTCTCTCTCTCTCTCTCTCTCTCTTTCCCTCCCTCTCTCTCTCTCTCCCTCCCTTTCTCTTTCCTATTCTCTCTTCCTTCTTCTTTTCTTCCTTCTCCCCGCTAACTCCCTTTTTCCCCTTCTAGGATGCTATCGCATTGGAGCACCGTCGAGCTTGCCAACCCCAAGGATTGAAGCACCGGAGCTCCCTCCCTCGTCAGGTAAGTTTCATTTAAAAATGCGTTATTGATTTGGGTTTTTCCTCTAAAGTTACCCCTCGTAGTCTTTGATTCGACCAGCCGACAGTTTTGTGCCTCACCGCGCGGCCTTCATTTGCTTTCCCCCGTCCACTTCTTTTTGGTGGCACCCTTTGTGGGCCGTTTTGGCCCCTAGTGGAGGCTACACATGGTAGCCTCACCTCAGCAGGTTTTAGGTGGTTTTTGGGCCATCGTCATCGTCGGTTGGGCTACCTAACTGATAGGATAGCTTCTTCTTCGCGAGGAGTTATCATGGACCCCAACATTTGGGCCCTCGTGGTCAAAGTCGTCGACCTTGGTGAGGACGGTCCTCACCATGGGTCACCCTTGGCAAGTGGGCTTCCCCTTGGTGAGATTTGGCTTATTATGACGAAGGTTTTGGTGAGGTCAGGTGGGATTGCTGGCAGTCGATAGCTCCCTCACCCTACTAGTAGGTGGTTTGGTGGGTTTTAGATGGTCATTGGCTCCTCCACCGACCAGTCAACACTATGGGTGATTCCTGGGTTCGTGTGCTGGCCTGATTATCGACAACGGTGCTTGTCGAAAGCCCCTTTCTAGGGCTCTCAAAATAAACGAGTAGCTTAGGTTCATCTTGGGCTCAAGTCGACTAAAGCTCAAGTTCGGCTTGGCTTAGTTAGAGCTGAGCCGAGCCCGAGCCGAGTTCAACGGCTCAAAAATAATTTCCAGCCGAGCCTAAGCTAAAGCTGGCTTGCTCAAGCTCGGCTTGATAGACTCGGTATAAAAGGGTTTTTCATAAAACCTTAGTTCGCAAATCCCTACTTTGTGTAACACCCTCGCCTAGCATAGGCATGTGCACACCCACGCGCCCACAAGACACGCGCGGCGCACATGACGGACGGGCGAGGCCCATTAAGCAGAGATACATTCTTGTGCCCATATAATCATAGCATCATCAAATAAAACCTGCTAACTTATCCATGCTCACATAATCTATCACCAAAGATAAATCATATTATCAACCAAATAAATCTATTAACATAGCTAAGTGCTCAACAACCATACTAGACAGCTACATAATCTGGCAAAGCTCACACAGACCACGATAAACCATCAAGATACAACCTATTACCACTGACTCATAAGTATAATATAATCCGACTTGTATTATACAAATCATCTTCTGGTATAATAAAGTACAAATATAACAAACAACAATACAATTCAATTTCTATACAAATTATCATCTATACCGTCTCGCACCTATAATTCACCTCATCATTCTAAAACTATCTTCTCATGATACCTCAAGTCGTCATTACGCACCACATATCTGAGGAGGTTAGGAAAAAAATATAGAGAACATGAGCAAAAGGCTTAATGAATAGACCTTACATCGAATCAGTGATACTAAACAAATAGTAAATCATGTACTAGATAATAAAAATCAGAAAAAAGTATCATGCTATGAATAGGCATATAAGCAAGTCCTCGATAATCTCAAATTTATAATAGATATCATGTTATGATTGATCAAGAATACAACTCTCGATAATATATAAATAAACCTCCATGTTATACTATAACACATATGATGCATGCCAACTATGCCATGTTATGATGTCAAATGCAATGGTATCTGAAGCATGATAACTACTCGATAATCATATGCAATTCTCCGTATTACAATCATTATCGACATATCAGTATAACATCATCATACTAGACCACTATAGAGAGTCAACACCCAATACCCAATCTCATCAAAATGCCCGAAGGCTCAGAGCATACCTTGCCATCCGCAAATGGTACTTCAATCATAATCATACCTTGCGAACCGTTAAGGATATCAACATCTATCCAGATCGGGCACCTTTTTAGCTGATAGAAATATGTGAGGATAACTCGCTACATATGCCCTAGCAAATCACATGTGTCCGAATATCTGCTACGCACATAGACTAATGACCTCGGACGTAAGGCCACAGGATCGTGACTATGTCGAGCGATCAATCATCTACCAAGCGCGTCCTAACCCTCACGCCCACTCGAGTATTCTCACGCTTTCTATCAACTATCCTATCAATCACATTTCATGCTTTCCTTCTAAATGATAGATCATATGTATTTTCTCCAGTACTATAACAAGTCATGCATATTATAAATTTAGGTGGAAAAGAAGCTAAGAGGACAATGATACAATGCAGTCTCCAACCATATATCTAACACATGCATATCTATGTTAGTGTATCGCATGTATACTCATGCTAGAAATCATCTCGACATATAGTCATAACAGTATAGTCATCTCTAATCATCTTTATTTATCACCATCATACTCATATCTAAGATCAGTCTAATCAAATGCATGATAAAAATATGCTCGCCTGAAATCATCTCTAGATAAGATCATATAATCATGCTGTAGGCCAAAACATGTATATACATAATTATATAATATATCATAATTTGAGAAATACGTCTAGGGGATAAGACTACTCACCGTCTGATAAGAAGATACAAAATACATATCCATTATATCCGCCAACCGAGGGTCAACTCATTGCTAATAGGGTCCACGGGGTCTCATATAAGGGGTTCGAGATCTAAAAATGTTTAGGTAACATAAAGTTAGTCTTTTATCCGATTATAATCTATTCGAGTAAAATATAATATTTTATTAAGTTTAAAATTAATTAGATTCATAGGATAAATTTAATTATGAAAATATTAATATTCTATTACCATAAATTATATTTATTTACTAAAAATCCTAGTTTGCTAATTATAGGATAAATAATAAGTGCATAATAATTTATCTCCTTTTTGTAAATAGCTAACAACGATTATATATATATATATTATTTAATAAAAATATAATTACAAAAATAATATTGCTAATAATTATTTTGTAATATGTACTCTTATTTGATTAATCATAAATTATACGCAAAATAGTCATTTTCCTATTATACAAAAATAATATGCAAGTTTAGCATACCATTTTCTACAAAGTAGTAGATACTAAAAATAGCTCTATGAAATAGAAATATAAATATAAAATTATTATCAATAAGACTACATGTATTAATCTAATAAATAATAACTAAACCATAACTAAATTTATAGGAAATATTGATAATTATAATTAATAAATTGTTATACAAAAAATACTTAGTAAAATTATATTAGTGAGTGTAAATTATCAAAATAATTAATTATCTAAATAAACTAATTTACCTAATATTATAAAATAATTATATAATTAACAGAAAAGAAGAAGAAGAAAAAAAAAAGCAAAAATCCTCTTTGCTATCGTGTTGGGTTGCATTGTTGCAGCAAGAGAAAGAGGAACCGAGAAGGGAGAACAAGAGAAAGAAGGAAGAAGAAGAAAGAAAGAGAAGAAGAAGAAGAGAGAGAGAGAGAGAGAGAGAGAGAGAGAGAGGAGGGGAGGGGCTCGGCCGCTGTGGCCAGCCATTGGCTAGCCTATAGATTCTGGCAAACCCGAGAGAGAAAGAGAAAGAAATGGAGAGAGAAAGGAGGAGGTGAAGGAAAGCTCAACCACGCTTCGTGAAGGTGGCAACGACGGTAGCAGGCTGGCGGGGTTCCAAGGATGGCGGCAGTAGCCTGGTGTCAGTAAGAAAGGAGAAAAGAGAGAGAGACTGAGAGAGGGAGGGAGCGACGAGAGAACATTTTAGAGAGAGAGAGAGAATAAAAAAGGAAGGAACAGAGAGAGGTGGTGGAGGGAGGGAGGCCGGTGGTGGTGGCGGGGTGGGGCCTATCGCCAGCTGGCCTGGCCCAGCTGACCGGGCTTGCGACGCATGGCGCCCCCATGCAGCGCCAAGCTGCTTAGGTGGCGCTGCACGTTGTGCCCAAATTTAAAATTTTATTTTAATTTTAATTTTATTCTATTATTATTATTATTATTTTGGGTAATTACATTGTCCTCCTCCTTATGAAAATTTCGACCCCGAAATTTAAATCATAGTGGATTTGAAAGAAACTCAACATGCCTAGTTCCACCACTTTTTAATCGAATCAACAATTGTCTAATCTCACTTTTACTGATCCATAACTCAAATTTCGTTTTCAAATTTACTTATTAACTCCTACCATTACACAACCACAAGTAATTCCATACAAGAATTAAATCTCTAGATCTAGGTCAACCAGATAATTATACTATATCCATAGACATCGATAATATCACTAGTCTATAAGAAAGAACGTACACTGATTTTACAATATAGAAAGTATTGTAATCTATTAATTGTATCATGTTCTAGTCCAAAATACCTCAACCTATCCGAATCTATCACTTCTTTTGCTAACTGTAATCATATAACAATGTAATGCCATAATCTAATAGGTTCTTGTACCAAAAGTTCGGCTATGGAACAATTCCTTAAGGTCTAAATTTATTGTACGAAATAGTCCGCACAACCATGGGAAAATATTTGGCAAATATTTTTCTGTAGTTAGAAAATTACAAAACTAAGTGGATTAGATTTGTAACTTCTTGATCTACAACTTTTGTATGTGCGCCATTCACAAACTCGAACTGAAACTGAGACAAAAATACGAAAGAATGTGGGTGATGATGATGGTGATGAATGGAGTGGATGTTCGGGTTATGGTTGGGTATGGAGATGAGGGTGGATGGTGGATGTGATTAAGGGATGTAGACGAGGGGAACGAAGAGGGAAAAGGGAGAGAGTCTAGAGAGAAGATAGGAGGCAAGAAATATATAATCCAATAGCATAATATATTTGGCTGCCATCCACATATTTATAGAGGCTAGCCAACAAGTTCTAAAACAATAAGTAACCCTAATTTTAGAAAATTCCCGCCGATCACGTTCAAAGATGCCCAATCACGTTCTAACACTCAAAAGAGGTTCTCTGTATGTGCAAACGTGATGCAAGCGTTCGAACTCGCCCGACCGCGTTTGAATGCACAATATGCGTTCTCTGTATTTGCGAACCTAATGAAGGCGTTCGCAAGGGCGTTCGAACGCAACCTACAGAAATTTTATTTTAATGAAAATAAACAACTAATGCAATAAGAAAAGATCCTAATTAAGTGTATTAGCCCACCACGCTTCCCTCACCTTGCCCTCAAGGTAAAAAGTCAGGGAAACACTCCAAAATGTCAGTCTCCAACTTCTATTTCACCTCATCGGATGGTTTGCCAAGCCACTAAACTAAAATCTCCATCTCCAATCTAGTACCATATCATTGTCGGCGTCTAGCAAGTACACAAACTGGCTCTACAATCTCTATCTCCTCTAATGGCTCCAGTAGAACTGATCCAACGATCTCATAATCTCTAATACGCTCCCTCAGCAATGAAATATGGAAGACAAGATGTACTCTCGACCCCTCCGGCAGCACCAAACGATATGCAACCGGACCAATATGCTCCAACATCCGAAACGAACCAAAGTAGCAATATGCCAATGCCAAGGTCACTTGTCGACACGGTTGCACCCTCATAAACACTCAACTGCCAATGTCAAACTCCTACTGCCTATGGCTATGATCATAAACTTGCTTCATACGGTTTTGAGCAAGTTTAAGATGAGCACGCAACCTCCTCAATGTGGCGTCTCTATCCATCAACGCTAAGTCCACCTCCGTCCGGTCTGCAAATGCCACTAGATCATAAGCGCGCAATGTCGGAGTCATGTGTCCATATACCATCTCAAATAGAGTCATGCCAATGCTACTATAGTAGGCGGTGTTATAAGACCACTCCGCCCACGGTAAGAACTCCAACCATCGTCTCGGTATCTCTTCAACATAACACCTCAAATATTGCTCAATGCCTCAATTAACCATCTCGATTTGGCCGTCCATCTATGGATGGTAGGCCGAACTAAAGTTCAATCGAGTCCTTTACAATCTAAAAAACTCAGTCCAAAAGTCGCTTATAAATACATGATCACGATCCGAGACAATCATGCGTGGCATGCCATGCAACCAAGCAACATCTCTAACAAAAATTTTAGCCACCAACTTGGATGAAAACGGATGTGAAAATGCCAAAAATTGCACATATTTGCTCAATTTGTCAACCACCACAAAGATGATGGAATAACCACGTATCAGCGGAAGACCATCTATGAAGTCCATAGAAATGTCTTTTCAAACACGGTTCGATATAGGTAACGGCTGTGGTAATCTGGCCGGTTCAATGTGGTTGCCTTAGCCCTTTGACAGACTTCGCAAGCACGAACAAAACTCCTCACATCCCGCCTCAATCCTGGCCACGTGCAACTCTGAGATATCCTCCTATAAGTTCTCAAGACACCCTAATGTTCAGCCTTTGGAGTTTGGTGGAAATGCTCCAACAATTTCTGCCGCAATCCATCATTTACAGGCACCCGAATGCATCCGCGGTCCAACAACAAACCGCCTCGATTCTCTAACTCTGAATGGCACTCCGGATCGTCCATCACCTCCTGCAATAATCTCAAAATATCTGAGTCAAATGTACTTGCATACCTCAGCTCGTCAAGGAAGGAAAAGGTAGGAGAAGAATAGGTTGCAAGCTCGGCGGTTTCGGGTTGGTGCGATAGTGCATCCGCCGCTTTATTTTCCGTTCCCTTCTTGTATTGGATTTCATAATCATACCCTAGTAATTTTGTGACCCAATTTTGCTGTGTCGGAGTGTGTATACACTATCCCATAAAGTATGGAAGGCTCTTTTGATCAGTTCGGATAATGAATCATCTATCGATCAAATAAGACCTCCACTTTGTCACCGCATGTAGAATTACCAACATCTCTCCGTTGTAAGTCAATTATTGCTAAGATTTTTATGATAAAGCCTTGCCAAGATAGGCAATGGGACATCCTCCTTGTATTAGTACAGCTCCTATGCCAACACCAGATGCATAACATTCCATAATGAACTCATTGGTGAAGTCCGGTAGCGCTAAAACGGGTGGCGTCGTAATTGCTGTTTTTAGTTTTTCAAAGGCTGTAATAGCTTCATCTGTCCATCTAAAAGAGTCCTTCAACAAAGAAGTGAGATGAGTAGTGATCTTGCCATATTCGGTGATGAATCGGCGATAATATCCGGTCAGCCCCAAAAATCCTCTCAATCCAGTAGTAGTAGTAGGAATTGGTCAAGTGGTCATGCATGCAACCTTTTGAGGATCCGCCGCTACACCGTCCGCTGAAATGATGTGGCCTAAATACTCCACTTTTGGTACTCCCCATAGGCACTTGGACTTCTTGATCTTCAATTGGTTTTACTTCAACAAATTCAGCACATCCTCCAAATACCGTCAATGCTCTAATTCATTTCTGCTATACATTAAAATATCGTCAAAAAATACCAAGACATACCTTCGTAATAGAGGCCGAATTATATCATTCATGAGGCCTTGAAAGGTAGCTGAAGCATTGGTGAGACCAAAAGGCTTCACCCGAAACTCATGATGCCCGTTTGGAGTCCGAAATGCAGTTTTATGCATATCCGCCAGGTGAACTCTAATTTGATGATACCCGGCCATAAAATCAAGCTTACTAAATATAGTTGCCCCTGCAAACTCGTTCAGCAACTCCTCAATAACCGGAATGGGATACCGGTCCTTGATGATAATAGTGTTTAGTGCCTGATAGTCGACACAAAAATGTCATGTCCAGTCCTTTCTTCGCACCAATAGCATGAGGGATGAGTATGAGCTATGATTTGGTTAAATGAGGCCTTACTCCAATATCTCGACTATCATCTTTGAGATAACTTCTTTTCGCACATGTAGATACCAATATGGTCTGACATTCGCCGGTGCAGCCCCAAGTACAATCTCAATGCGGTGGTCCGCCGCTCTCCTCGGTGACAACTCCTGTAGCTCCTCAAACAGTCTAGAAAAGTTATCTAATAAATTAGACAATTCAATGGTAGTACCTGAACTCATTTGAGAGTCATCTCCTACTGGTTCTAATTGAAGAAGATAGGCCAAATCTTATGAACAAGGTAGCCCCACCATAGGCTGCATCATAGGAATCGGCGAAGACCGAACGCCATCAAGCTGCACATCTTTGTTTTCTTGTTTATATTTCATCCACATGCTCTAGAAATCAAATATGACGGGTCCCAAACTCTGTAACCACTAAGCACCAAGGACAATGTCCACTCCTCGCAGCGTCAACGGATACAACAAGTCCACAATGATATCGTGCCCTTGTACCCGTTTATCGACTCGGCGACACAAGCTCTCCGCCCTAAGTTTTGTGCCGTCTCCAATAGCAACGTCAAATCCCATGGTCAGTTAGGCATTCAAATCCAATCTCCTCACTAGCCTATTATCTAAAAAGTTGTGTGTACTCCCTGAATTGATGAGGATGTGTACACAATGTTTTCTAACGAGTTTGTCTACCCATAACGTCCTCGACGCGAAAGTAACCGAATATGCATGCATCGATATTTCAGCTTGGATATCTTTCTCCATGCCCTCCTCAACGGCCTCCTCACAGACCTTCTCTAGACACTCTCCATCATCAACAACCTCATCATCCTCCCGATCGGTTTAGTACACCAATGACTGGGGGTGAAACGCTTATCACATCGAAAGCAAAGGTCCTTTACTCTTCACTCCTTCACCTGAGTAGGTGTGAGAGTTCGAACGGGGGGTCTCATGCCTCCTCTAACATCAGAAGAAGACCTCAAAGGTGGTCGTGGTCCAGTACTCGCAGCCATTGTTTTTGAACTCACAGAATTTCCAATCGGCGTTCTAGGTGCAAACTGCCCATCTCGGTTGCCCCAATTGATTTTCGCTGTCATCCTAAGAGCCTTATGCTTTTGTTTCATTTTGATAGCCTTCTCAAAGGCCTCCTCAAGTGTAGTAGGACAAAGAGCACAAACATCCGCTTGTATCTCATACCATAGTCCTGAAATAAATGTGTTCATTAATGTCTATTCGGGCCAAGGTGGCTCACAACGACTACTAATTCTTTCAAACTCAGCTTGGTACTCCAATATGGTCGTCCTCTAAACCATCTTGCTTAATGTGGCAGCAAAATCTAGATATGCCACTGTCCCAAATCTGCGTGTAATTATCTTACAAAAATCAGCCCATTCGGTAAATCCACCACCATGAATAACCGATCTATACCAATGCAATGTTTTTCCTTAGAGGTGAAAGCTTGCCATCTGGACCTTTGCATCTTTCGCTATACCTTGATAATCAAAATATTGTTCAACTTGAAACACCTAATCCGTTGGATTACCGCCTTGAAATTTTGAAAAGTCTAAGCGTACGGTTCTCTCCCGAATAGCGTTGTTGGGTTCGCGAAAGATACTTGGTTCAGGTCTAAACCTTTGTGTATGTTGATCAGCTTCTCTAAATCCTCGAGCACGTCCATCACCATCTCCAAAGGGATCAACCTCTTTCTCAAAGTGCCAATCCTCCTTATCGACGAAGCGCACCAGTGCCACACGACTCTCAGGTTCCACCACCGCCGGTCTTGGCTTTTGTAACGGAGGTGGGGGATGATGTGTAGGCATAGGTAAGAGGGGATCATTGACACTTACATGACGCACCTGGACTTGTAGGGTATCAGTTCGATGAGATCCCACAGTTGGTCCTTCTTGAAGCTCCGATCATCGTTGAGGAGATGACAAACCCAATCGGTTCATGACATATTCCTTGAAATCATTGTGATCTTTCTGAATTGCGTCAATTCTATGTAGTAATGTTTGAAATATGCCTCGAAGTTCATCCACCAAGCCCATATTCATACCCATGGATGTTGGTTGACTCGATCCTACTGTGGTCACTTCAAAGGAATCAGTCTCACGGTTAGGGTCATCGTGCATTGAGTCTCCCTTGTCGGTGTGCTCTCCATAGGTCTCCTTGTTGATGTCATATTTCTTGTTTCAACCATTAATGAAGGTCTAGGGTTTGTTTGCTCTGATACCAAATTGATGGGTTTTTGTATCAAAAGTTCGGCTACGGAACAATTCCTTAAGATCTAAATTTATTGTAGAAAGTAGTCCACGCAACTCTGAAAAAATATTTGTCAAATATTCTCTTATAGTTATAAAATTACGAAACTAACTGGATTAGATTCTCAACTTCCTGATCTACAATTTTTGTATTTATTCCCTTCATAGATTCAAACTTAAACTAGGACGAAAATATGAAAAAACATGGGTGATGGTGGTGGTATGGTGGTGTTGACGGGTGAAGTGGATGTTAGGGTTATGGATGGGTATGGAGATGAGGGTGGATGGTGGATATGATTAAGGGATGTAGAAAAAAAGGAATGAAGTGGTCGAGATCCCAAAGAAGAGGGGTGGCTCAACAGACGAGGGAGGTTAGAAGTTAGGAGAAATCTTGCTAACGATAGATGTGGAAGGATAGTGAAGAGGGAGGAGGGAGAGAGTCTAGACAGAAGATAGGAGGCAAGAAATCAATAATCCAATAGCATAATGAATTTGGCTGTCATCCACATATTTAATAGAGGCTAGCCAACAAGTTCTAAAATAATAAGTAACCATAATTCTAGAAGATTCCCACCGATCGCGTTCGAATGCGCTCGATCGCGTTCGAACGCACAAAAGACGTTCTCTATATGTGTGAACACGATGTAGGCATTCGAACGTAGGCTTGTATCGAATTATTTCTAGTAGAAGAAGAAGGCAAAGAAGGTGATGGAGGAGTCAGCGATAGAAGAAGAAGAAGAAGAAGAAGAAGAAGAAGAAGAAGAAGAAGAAGAAGAAGAAGAGTAGAGTAACATTTCTTATCATATAAGAGACTTGTATAGAAAAAATAACGAACTCGAGATGTAACAAGAAGAAGATGAGTAAAATAACATTTCTTATCATATGAGAGACTTGTATAGAAAAAAAAAAATGAACTCGAGATGTAAGAAGAAGAAGAGAAGTATGGGAATAATTATCTCTATTTTTATAGTATCCTACCAACATTTAATTAGGCATTAAATAAAAGAAAAACAAATTTAGAAAAAGAAAACCTGACTTCCAAGGAAAAACAGAAAACAAAGTTAAGTGACAAAGATGGAAAACCAAATGTGTTTTTGGTGCAAATTCTCCCTTTTTTTCTACTTGTTTTATATCACAACAACTATAACAATGACACATTTACTCTAAATTCTTTTTTTGATATCCTCAATTTCCCTCTAAAATAAATATTTTTTTTCACTCTTCCATGTCACATCAAAGATATGCTCACAACCACCTTTGTAGGTAAGTCCACACTATGTGGAGTTACAAGCTTGCAAGCTCGTTACCATATAGACTTCTTTCTAAAAAAATCTTACACTTTTGCTTGTGTTAGTCCATGGGGCTTCTAGAAAAAAATAACCTAACACTAGGGGTTGCAGGCTTATAAGCGCGCATGTTGCTTACAAGCCTATATGACTTCTTTAAAAAATATTAACCATATGCTAGGGCTTGCAAGCTTGTAAGCCTGCATGTTGCAAGCATACAAGCTCGTAGGACTTCTTTAAAAAAAAGATACTCTTCATTGCAAGCTAATAAAGGTACTTACGGATTTGCAACCCTACAAACCCACAATAAGGCTGGAAGTAGGGTTTCAAGGATGTTTCAAGCCTACAAGCTTGCAAGGCCACAAAAACCTCTCCTTTGTACAATAAAGGTCATTGCGGGCTTTCAATCCCACAAGCCTTTCAATCCCACAAGCCTGCAAATCACTTCTTATTATGAAAATAAAATACTGCTTGTGGGCTTACATGCCCACAACCCCCGCCAAAACATCTTGTCTAGCTTGCAAAATGTCCTTTTTTGTAAAATTTTGACTAAATGGTTCAATTTAATAATACTATTTTCATACAAACAATACTTCCTTTTTTGCAAAATGTCCTTTATTTTTTGTAATGTTCTGCAAAAAAAAAAAAAAAATTGAGTGCATGTACCCTGCTTCTTCCCCTCTCTTCTTTTCTTTTCTCTTTCCATCCTCCCTCCCCCCGTAGCCCCCATTCTTTGCTTTTGCTTCTCGCCGCACCGGAGATTGCCGTCATTCACTGTGAAAATGTTTGTCGGTCAGTCTTCTTCCAACTTTTGTTTCCCCTTTCTCTTCTTCCTTTAGTCTCTTAAGCAATCGGTCCAGGGAGCTTCCCATAAGTTATCCTCTCTCGCTAAGTTCCCTTCATGGGTACTCTAGGCTCTTAGTGGAGGCTACAACCCATAGCTTGCTATCACTATCTTCTTGGCATTTTTTTAGCCATTCTCGTCAACATCTCCTCTCCTTGTCTAGCTAGATACTCTCTTATCTTCATGATGAAGCCCTTGGTGGCGTCCTTCCATGCCCTGTGGCCATGTTCACTGGACGACCCATTTCCCTGGCTGCTAGCCATGGTTGAGAATCTGATCTTCATTGGCCGCCTTGGCCAGCCGTAGCCACCTCGTGTGATCTGTGTGCATTGTGTAGGAGTTTTCTGCATGGTTAGTTGGGATTGCATGGTGGCTAGGATCATCAAAATGCTCCCCCTCATCGTTGAGCTCTCTCTCGTCGAGATAGGTTCCCTACTCCATCTCTGACCGAGTTTGTACTTTGTGTGTCATCCCTACTATGGGTGTCGGCCTCGACTTTTGGTGGCTACGGCTGGCCAACAACAGATCCACCAAGTACTTGGGTGGGTTGGGCTGCAGCCCAAACCATGTTAATTTGTGGGTTGGGCTATGGCCTAACCTAGGTTGGTGGTAGGTCGGGGTGTGGTCCAATCCATGTTGGTTTGTGGGTTGGGCTGTGATGCAACCTAGGTTAGTGGCGGGCTGGGCTATGACCCAGCTCAAGTGGTAATATAGGTTTAGCTGGTTTGGATTTTTGGTCTAACCTTTGTTTTACTTTGTAATTTTTGGGTTGGTTGTTGCCCAACCTATTGTTTTAGGTTTTGGGCTGGCCCAAGTGATTTATTTATTCTTTAAATTGTGGAACTTGATTTGTCCTTTTTATTTAATTATCATTGTCAAACTTGAGCCTTAATTTTAGTTATATTTAGAGAGTAGTTTTGTTAGTTATAATAATTACTATAAATTTAGATTAATAAAAGAGACTAGGGTCTAGGAGTATCTCTACTAATTGTTCATAATAGAGAATTAGTTCTAATTAATGTTGGATAAATATATTAAGCCTGCTTTCATATTTGACAAAGATAATTAAATATTGTTCAATTTTTTATTTTAAATTGATAATAATTAAAAGAGTGATGAATTGGTAGTTAATTGTTTAATTACTTTTAATAACCTATTGGACTGTTATTACTACTATACCAACTGTACCTATTAACAAATGTAAAAATTCTTAGGTGAACTTACCCAAACTTGTAACGGTGTTAGTAGGATTATTTAATTATTAGCACATAAGTTATGCTTATGTTTTTTTATTACTTTTATTATTGAGGTAGATTTAGTATCATGGGATGATAGTTTCATGGCGTAGTTGGAGTTGGTTATCTAGGAAATGTCAGCCAAGTGACTCCTCTGTAGTCTAGGAGTAGTGTAATTCTAAAGTGATGTCCTACTTATAGTTTTATCATATTTATGCCATGCATGTCTACATATTTATTTACTTGTCAGCATAACTATGTTATTGCTTTATAATTTTGCATGAATTATTGGTGCATTCATAGTGCATGATAACTTTGATGTGCATGTTATAAGATTAATGATGATGATCACTACATCACTTGCATGTATTACTATATAGTTAAATTTTGACTTAATAGTGCCCGTTTATCCTATCAGCCCAGGGTCAGGGGGCAAAGTGTATATATTACCTATATCTTATCAGCCAAGTTGAGATTATGAGGTCAAGAGGGACCAGCAGACATTGTGCACACTAATTTAAGCAAACGTAACATTGCCAAGTATGTAGGCTAGATACTGGATGATTTTAAATTATGATTGGGAGGTAGGGGTCGTAGTTGTAGCGGTACCCATCACGCATGAGTTAAGCGTCCTTGAGCAATGGCTCACTTGTTCTTACATGTGGTGCAATAATTTAGAGCTAAGGGCTCGAGTGGGTAGCATTGATGTATGATGTTGACTCTGTGATGGGCTTACGGCTAAGGTCCTTAGACTACAAGCGGGACAATCGACTATGTTGTACACTAGGCAAGGGTTGGGCAAAATTACCACTAGTTGTCTTCTCTCCTCGATGTCTGTTATCCGATATTGTTTATTGTCTTGGCCCTACGTGAGCTTGAGATAGAGAATTTGATGGCTTGAGTGATGTATATCATATATTCCATTATTAATATATGTGAGCTATAGATATGAACATGTTATACGGATGCAGCATTATGATTATGCTTGGCATATATATAATAGGTTGTATCATTCTTTATACTACTTTTAGATTATAGATATGTATACTTGTTGAGTTTTATGCTCATCACTTTTTGGTGGAAATGTTTTCAGGTTAGTATATGATCACGAGTTTGTAGAGGAGCTAGTGTGAATTATTTTTAATTAATTTATTTATTCTTGTAAATTAAGCTAGATGGTTTGAAACTCCTATGCAAGCACTTGTATCTATTCTATATGGATATGTATTTTGGGTCTTGTTTGGTGTTGTGAACTTATTTTTACTTATATTATTTATGAAAATATTAGAATTTTCTCTTATATATTGTGTAAAAATATTGATTAATAGGCCACATAGAAACAACGTGGGTTCCACCCACGATCGTAGTTTGGAAGTGGTGTTTTATTTTTCCTTCAAAACTAATACTTTTTATTTTTTTCATGTCACATCAAATATAATAATTACACTCCTAACCTAATTCATAAATTAAGGCTAAAAATAAGTCTATCCAGCCACGTCCAAGTCAAAGTAAAAAATTAAGAATAAAAAAGAAATTTGATATAGGAAAATTGAATCCTATTAGGTTTAAGAAAATAGATTTAGAAAAATAGTTTGAAAATGAAACCAAGAAAAAGAAATCTAAAAGATACTAAATGAAAAAAAATCGAATTCAAGTCAGTGAGTCAGTGAATCAATGAGTCATTGAGTAAAAAATAAGTAAGAGTAGAAAATAAAAGGCTGAGTAAGAATAAGAAAAATAACAATGGCAAAGACCATGACAAAATCTTTTTAACGTGAAAAAATTCTCTTAACAAAGAGAAAAAAAATCATGGATCCGCCTAAACCTAATCAATCTAAAAACAAGTTTCACTTATAACCACTTCTATCACACCAATAGTTATGATTGAAGTTCCTCACTTGCTAGAACTATTTATCAAGGAATTACTATGTGAGTAGAAAGCCTTCAATATATTTTGCCACCAAGCCGCATGCTAAATTCTCAAATCCTCATATTGTAGAAGTTGGTGAACATTTTAGCACCTCGAATACTCTAGAATTATCTTCAATTGAAGTATTAGCACTCGGACAAATGATGAAGCTCTCTCCTCACTCAATAATGGAGATTATGCTCTATGAGGAAACTAGAGAACTCTCCAAAGTTAAACTTTGACTGCCTTAAGTTTTCTCTTGCATTGTGATACACTTAGTTAGGATTTTATTTAATTAGCTAAATCTAGCTCTGTACAATTTCGGGAAAATATTCGCAGAATATTCTACACATATCCAAATAATATCAAACTAGTTAGATAAGGTCATCAACCTCTAGATCTACAACTTTCATATTCATGACTTCTTCAGATTCAGAATCTATCTGTGATAAAATGAAAGCTTAATTTGAGAGTTAATCAGAGAAGATAAGGAAGACTGATTTAGTTGGTTTGTTAGGGTTTTAACTTAGTTATTGATTTGTTAGGATTTATTAGAGTTGTTTAATTTAGTTGATGAGTCCCTAGGGTAAGCCTCTATATATATGTGGAGGAAACTTTAATTTGAGTATGATGAAAAATACTATTGGATTATTGATTTCTTGCCTCCTATCTTCTCTCTAGACTCTCTCCCTCCTCCATCTTCACCATCCTTCCACCTCTACCGTTGGTAAGGTTTCTCCTAGCTTCTAATCTCCCTCGACTATCGAGCCACACCTTTTCTTTGGGATCTCGACTACTTTGTTCCTTTCATCTACTTCCCTTAATCACATCCACCATCCACCATCCACCATCCACCTTCATCTCCATACCCATCCATAACCCTAACATCCACTCCACCCATCACCACCACCATCACCCACGTTATTCCATATTTTAGTCCCTTCTACACTTCGAATCTGTGAAGGGCATAAATATGAAAGTTGTAGTTTAGGAAGTTACAGATCTAACCCACTTAGTTTTGTAATTTTCTGACTACCGGAGAATATCTAACGAATATTTTCCCATGATTGCACAGACTACTTTTTACAATAAATTCAGATCTTAAGAAATTATTTCGTAGCCGATCTTTTGGTACAAGAACCTATCATATTGGTATCAAAGTGCATCAAAGTGGTATCAGAGCTTATCAATTTGGTATCAGAGCCCATCAATTCGGTATCAGAGCTTATAATTTGATATTAGAGCTTATAATTTGATATCAGAGCTTATCAAGTGGTATTAGAGTAGGCGAACCTCAGACCTCCATTAATGGTTGAAACAAAGAAGATGACATCAATAAGGAGACCTATGGAGAGCACACCGACAAGGGAAGACTCAATCCACGATGACCTTAACCGTGAGGCCAATTCCTTTCGAGTGACCACGGTAGGACCGAGTCAACCCATGTCCATGGGTGCGAATATGATGAACTTAGGGGCATGTTCCAAATATTGTTGCATAGAGTTGACACAATATAAAAGGATCACAATGAATTTAAGGAATATGTCGTGAACCGATTGGGTTCGTCATCTCCTCGACGACGATCAGAGTTTCAAGAAGGACCAACGGTGGGACCTCATCGAATCGATAACCCGAGATCCAGGTGCGTCACATGAGTGTTAATGATCCCCTCTTACCTATGCCTACACATCATCCTCCACCTCTGTTACAAAATCCAAGACCGGCGGTGGTGGAACTCGAGAGGCGTGTGACACCGGTGCGTTTCGTCAATAAGGAGGATTGGCACTTTGAGGATGTGGTTGATCCCTATGGAGATGGTGATGGATGTGCTCGAGGATGTAGAGAAGGTGATCAACATGCACAAAGGTTTAGACTTGAAACAAGGATCTTTCGCGAACCCGACAACGCTATTCGGGGGAGAATCGTACACTTGGACTTTCCAAAATTTCAAGGCGGTGATCCAACGGATTGGGTGTTTTAAGTTGAACAATATTTTGATTGTCAAGGTATAACGAAAGATGAAAAAGTCTAAATGGCAAGCTTTCACCTTCAAAGAACGGCATTGCATTGGTATTGATCGGTTATTCGTGGTGGTGGATTTACCGGATGGGCTGATTTTTGTAGGAGGATTACACGTAGATTTGGTACAGTGGCATATGAAGATTTTGAAAGAGGACAACCGTATTGGAGTATCAAGCTGAGTTTGAAAGAGTTAGTAATCGTTGTGAGCCATCGTGGCCCGAACGAACATTGATGAGTACATTTATTTTAGGGCTGTGGGATGAGATACAAGTGGATGTTTATGCTCTTTGTCCTACTACTCTTGAGGAGGCTTTTGAGAAGGCCATGAAGATGGAACAAAAGCATAGGGCTCTAAAGATGGGAGCGAAAACTAATTGGGGCAACCGAGATGGGCAATTTGCACTTAGAACACCGGCTGAAAATTCTACGGTTTTAAAAACAACGGCTATGACTACTAGAACACGACCATCTTTGAGATCTTCTTGAGATATTAGAGGAGGCACTAGACCCTCCGTTCGAACTCTCACACCTGCCCAAGTGGAGGAGCGAAGAGTGAAGGGTCTTTGCCGATTCCTACGATGTAGCCTATGGTGGGGCTACCTTGTGTGAATGATTTGGTCTATCTTCTTCAATTAGGACCAGCAGGAGATGGCCCTCAAATGAGTTCATGTACTATTGTTAAATTGTCTATTTTATTAGATAACTTTTTTGGACTGTTTGAAGAGCCACAGGAGTTGCCATCGAGGAGAGCGGCGAACCATCGCATAGAGATTATACTCGGGGTTGCACCGGCGAACGTGAGACCATATAGGTATCTATATGTGCAAAAAAAGTTATTTCAAAGATGGTAGCTGAGATATTGGAGCGATGCCTCATACAACCAAGTCATAGCTCATACTCATCTCCCGTGCTATTAGTGCAAAAAAAGGACGGAACATGGTATTTTTGTGTCGACTATCAGGCACTAGCTTGCAGGGGCAACTATATTTAGTAAGCTTGACTTGAGGGCCCGGTATCATCAAATTAGAGTTCACCCGACGGATGTGCACAAAATTGCATTTTGGACTCCGGACAGGCATTACGAGTTTCGGGTGATACCTTTTGGTCTCATCAGTGCTCTAGCTACCTTTCAAGACCAAATGAACGATATATTTTGGCATTTATTGCGAAGGTATGTCTTGGTATTTTTTGACGATATTTTGGTGTATAGCAGGACTGAATTGGAGCATTGGCGGCATTTGGAAGACGTGCTGAATTTGTTGAAGCAAAACCAATTAAAGATCAAGAAATCAAAGTGCCTATGGGGAGTATTAAAAGTGGAGTATTTAGGCCACATCATTTCAACGGATGGTGTAGCGGTGGATCCTCAAAAGGTTGCATGTATGACTGCTTGGCCTATTCCTATTACTACCTCCGGATTGAGAGGATTTTGGGGGCTGACTAGATATTATCGTCGATTCATCGCCAGATATGGCAAGATCACTACTTCTCTCACTTCTTTCTTGAAGAAGAAGTTTTTTAGATAGACGGATGAAGTACAGCCTTTGAAAAACTAAAAACAGTAATAACGACGGCACTCGTTTTAGCACTATCGGAATTCACCAAAAAAATTATTGTGGAATGGGATGCGTCGGGTGTTGGCATAGGAGCTGTATTAATGCAAGAAGGACATCCCATTGCCTATCTTAGTAAGGCTTTATCTCAAAAATCTTAGCAATTATCGACTTATGAGAAAGAGATGTTGGCAATTCTGTATGCGGTGACAAAGTGGAGGCCTAATTTGATCGGTAGATAATTCATTATCCGAACCAATCAAAGAAGGCTTCTGTACTTTATGGGACATCGTATACACACTTCGACACAGTAGAGATGGGTCACAAAATTACATATGATTATGAAATCCAATACAAGAAGGGAATGAAAAATAGAGTGGCAGATGCACTATTGCGCCAACCCAATACCGCCGAACTTGCAGTTTATTCTTTTCCTACCTTTCCCTTCTTTGACGAGCTGAGGTATGCATGTACTTCTGACTCAAATATTTTGAGATTGTTGTAGGAGGTGTTGGATGATTTGGAGTGCCATCCGGAGTTGGAGAATAGAGGAAGTTTGCTGCTGGACTACGAATACATTCAGGTGCCTGCAAATAAGGGATTGCGACAGAAATTGTTGAAGCACTTCCACCAAACTCCAAAGGCTGGTCGTGAGGGTTTTTTGAGGACTTATATAGGAGGATATCTCAAAGTGGCACGTGGCTAGGATTGAGGCGGGATGTGAGGGTGCAATTGTATTGATAGGTGACCTTGCGTTCGATGCGTAACCAAAAGTTAGCACATCACTACTTTGGTCCGTTTTAGGTGTTAGAGCATATCAGACCAATTGCTTATCGTTTGGAGCTATCGAAGGGGTCAAGAGTGCATCCTGTCTTCCATATTTCATTGCTGAGGGAACGCATTGGTGATCATGAGGTCGTTAGATCAGCTCTACTGGAGCCATTGGAGGAGATAGAGATCGTAGAGCCAGTTCGTGTGCTTGCTAAGCACCGACAATGACATGGTATGAGATTGGAGATGGAGATTCTAGTTGAGTGGCTTGGCAAGCCATCCGATAAGGTGACATGGGAGTTGGAAACAGATATCTAATAGCGTTTTCTCAACTTTTCACCTTGAGGGCATGGTGAGGGAAGCGTGGTGAGCTGATACACTTAGTTAGGATATTTTCTTATTGCATTAGGTGTTTATTTTCATTAAAATAAAATTTCTGTAGGTCGCGCTCAAACGCCTTTGTGAACGCCTACATCAGGTTCACAAATATAGAGAACGCATATTGTGCATTCAAACGCGGTTGGACGAGTTCCGCATTCAAACGCCTATATCGCGTTCGCATATCCAGAGATGGGGTTTTTTGAGTGCGTTCGAAAGCGATCGAGTGTGTTCGAACGCGATTGATGGGAATCATCTAGAATTAGGGTTTCATATTGTTTTATGACTTATTGGCTAGCCTTTATAAATATGTGGAAGGTAGCCAACTTTATTATGCTATTGGATTATTGATTTCTTGCCTCCTATCTTCTCTCTAGACTTCTCCATCATCCCTCTTTACCATCCTTCCACTTCTACCGTTGGTAAGGTTTCTCTACGCTTCTAATCTCCCTCGACTGTCAAACCATCCCTCTTCTTTGGGATCTCAACCACTTCGTTCCCTTCGTCTACTTTCCTTAATCATTTCTACAATCCACCCTCATCTTCATACCCCTCCATAACCCTAATATCCACTTCACCCGTCACTACCACCATTACCCACGTTATTCTATATTTTCGTCCAAGCTACACTTTGAATTTGTGAAGGGCATAAATACAAAAGTTGTAGATCAGGAAGTTATGGATGTAAATCAATTAGTTTCGTAATTTTCTAACTACCGGAGAATATTTAATGAATATTTTATCATGGTTGTACGGACTACTTTCTACAATAAATTCAGATGTTAAAGAATTGTTCCGTAGCCGATCTTTTGGTACAAGAACCTATCAAATTGGTATCAGAGCCTAACATAAGTATGATGAAGAATGCTATTGGATTATTGATTTTTCGTCTCCTATCTTCTCTCTAGACTCTCTCCCTCCTCTCTCTTCACCATCCTTCCATCTCTATCATTGGTAAGGTTTCTCTTGGCTTCTAATCTCCCTCGGTTATCAAGCCACCTCTCTTCTTTGGGATCTCGACCATTTCGTTCCCTTCATCTACTTCCCTTAATCACATCCACCATCCACCATCCACCTTCATCTCCATACCCATCCATAACCTTAACATCCACTCCACCCGTCACCACCACCATTACCCACGTTATTCCATGTTTTTGTCCCTACTACAATTCGAATATGAGAAGGGCATAAATACAAAAGTTCTAGATAAAGAAGTTACTGATCTAACCCACTTGGTTTAATAATTTTCTAACTACCGAAGAATAGCTGGCGAATATTTTCCCACGATTGTGCGGACTGTTTCCTACAATAAATTTAGATCTTAAGAAATTATTCCATAGCCGATCTTTTGGTACAAAAACCTATCAAATTGGTATCAGAGTGCATCAAAGTGGTATTAGAGCTTATCACATTGATCCTCCTTCTACCCTCTGGTGTATCCCCACTAATATGCTATAAGTTGTAGTTAGTATTTGATTAGAATTCGACCTCAAATAGTCCTCACAATTTGATGGGAAGCTGAAAGCTTCAAATTAGGGATCATAGGAAGGGATGGATGCATTTCGTATTACTTCATACTACAAGAAACCACCAAAATAAACTTTAAATCCTTTTTTGAATTTAAACTTTCCTTCTCTAGGGCATGCCATCCAGATACCTTTGAGTGTCGCCCAGATGCTACTTATATTTTCTTAAATGTGATGTTCTAGCCGTCCAAATGCTCTTGATCTTGTCCAAACGAGGTTTTCAAAGCTGCTTATTGAATTTGCTTTTATTCAAATTTTTGATTGATTTCTTCACACGATATGATCATTCACAGGTTATGTGACTTTAGCATACATAATTATTAAATTATACATCATAAATATTTAGTGATTTGTGGCTATAAATATATCCAGTATGGATCTACCTAAACTTTAATTGATCTACTCACATTAATTGTAAAAACAAGTTTTGCTTATAATCACTTCTATCGCACCAAGGGTTATGAGTGAAGTTCCCAATTGCTCGAACCATTTATCAATGAATTAATTTGTGAGTAGAAAGCCTTCAATTTATTTTTCTACCAAGCCATAAATCAAATTCTCAAATCCTTGTATTGTAGAAGTTGGTGAACATTTCAGCACCTCCAGTACTCTAGAATCATCCTCAATTGAAGTATTAGCACTCAACAAATGATGAAACTCTCTTCACTCAATAATAGGAATTGTGCTACTAGGAAACTAGATATCTCTCCTAAGTTAAACTCTCACTGCCTTAAGTTTTCTCTTGCATGGATCCTCTCTCTAACCTCTCGTTTATTCCCACTAATATGCTACAAGATGTAGTTAGTGTTTGACTACCATTCGAACTCAAATAGTTCCTCACAATTTGATGGGGATCATAGGAAGGGATGGATGCATTTCGAATGACTTTGGATCCTTGATGTAGATGTGAGGACTTTACTTCGAACAAACCAATAAAATAAACTTCAAATCCTTTTTTGAATTTGAACTTTCCGTCTCTATCTTGGGTGTGCCATCCAGATACCTTTGAGTGTTGTCTGGAATGCTATTTTCTTAAATGTGATATTCTAGCCATTCGGATGCTCTTCACCTCATCTGAATGAGGTTCTCAAAGCTGCTTATTGAATTTGCTTTTATTTAAATTTTCGTTTGATTTCTTCATACGGTATGATCATTCACATGTTATGTGATTTTACTATACATAATTCCTAAATGATACATCATAAATATTTGGTGTGTTGTGCCTATAAATTTGTCATTGTATAATTTGCACTGATAGTAAAATATAATGGCATTTGAACACAATATTCACTATTCGAATGCATACTATTCATCTGACATTGTTCATATGGTATTTTTCATCCCCGTAAATGTGTTAGAACACCATTAAGTGCATTCAGATGCCCGACAATTGAAACTATTTTCATCGGTTATCATTCCCAGAGGGGTTAAACCCACTTTCAAACAATTTATCTTTTTTTCTTAAAAGTCTGCACAATCCATCATTTACTTGTGCATATGCTTAAAC
The DNA here is from genome assembly GCF_048772165.1 of Typha angustifolia. Taxonomy (NCBI): domain Eukaryota; kingdom Viridiplantae; phylum Streptophyta; class Magnoliopsida; order Poales; family Typhaceae; genus Typha; species Typha angustifolia. The sequence continues at coordinate 6,582,110 of NC_133248.1, forward strand.
GAATAATCTAGACATTTTTATACAATTAGAATATTTGAAACATATTATTAGTTATATTAGAATCTTAAAATATTCTTGAGAAGCACATGAGATTGATAAGCGCTCACTAACCAAATGTATGTTTATTCATTATAGTATATACAAGCAAGAAACTACTTCTCAAATGTATATTTTCATGTACATATTTTCAATAGCGATTGTGTAAATATCCCTAGATATAATCAGAACAGGGAGGATGCCCACTTAGACAACTCACATGGGCGAAGCAATTGAAGAGAGCCATGGCACAGGGACAAAATTCATACAATAGACCACCGTGACCTTGCCATGTAGAAAATATTTCATGTCTACAAAGTTAACTCTTGAGGACTCCCAGGATTGCCAGTGGAAGAGAGAAGACTTATACTGTTGAGACACGTAATAGATTATATAGATATAGCCTTGTTTCATGATCTTCTCGAATAAGGTACCAATGAAACGAATCTTGTCTCCGTATGTATTGTTGGCAAGTCACTATCACACTAAACATTATTGACAAAAAAAAAAAAATCATGGTCATGTTACTGTGTATGACTGCTATATGCATGATGGTCATAAGGACCTGGTCATGATTGATGTACCTTGTCATTCTTGACTGCTATATGCATGAGTTTTCCTTTTAAAAGATCATATTTCCCTCACATTTCTAGGAAAAGGAATCACTACCGAAAGATGTTGAAATATCAACCAGATCACATATCCTAAACCTTAATACCACCTGCCTAATATATGTAAAGACAAAGACCACTACAGTGAATTTCTGGTATACCCACTAAGTTTCTCATGGAAAATATTATGACGAAGAAAACAAGCAAAATTTGAGTTTTTGATGAAAATAAGCCTCCTCAAATAAATATATACTAATTTGGTCTGCTCACTAAAATAATTACCAAACGGGGCTTGTATTAGCTAGCTCAATTGCCATGTTACAAGACGCCTAAAGAACTGTGCATTCAATTTTGTAGACCCAACAAAATTTAAGAGAGTTATTGGTTCAAATCCAATTCATGAGATGGCTGCTTCATTGCCTATTACCATTCGATAATTTCTAATGAGTATTTCTCTTAGTTTACAAATGGCTCTTCACGTCGAGGTGCTATTTGCCTTGGCCTTGGCTTGCCAGGAGGAAGAAGGATAATATTTTGCTTTTAGTGCCTTGACCTTGTGAGAGTTTGGATTGTTGTGAGCTTGAGGACGAGAGCTGCATTCACGTATTTTGGGTGTCTTAAGATCGAGATCACCTTGAAGTAGTGGATTGTATAGGTGCTTTCAACTACTAAGTTGCATTTTATGGTTGCTGAAACACCCACACCTCTACATACACATGTAAACCGCGTGGGTAAATTTTTCCACGCGGTGCATTACATGACCTGTCAGTACAAGGATTTCATAAGGCACACAATAGCATAATTTTACCATAAATAAACTAACTATAAGAGTATGGATACAAGTTCCACAGGACATAACAAGCCTTCTAATTACACATCCAAAATACAATGCTAAAGTCCAAAATACAACATCATCATAACGCCCTCGCAGGGGCTTAATACAACTAACATACATACTGAAAAAGAAAAGCAACTACTCCTCGTTACCCGCAACTACGTCCCCTAGCTCTGAAATAATGCTACGACGAGGTGGTGAGCTTACAACCCAGCGAGTAGATCCATATAATCTAAAATAATGAAATCACATTATGCCTATATTTGCTAATAATAACAATATGCTTGTTGAAATGACTTACCATAAGTTACTAAATCAATGCAATTGATAAAGATTACCAGTCACTATCCTAGAACATGCTAGTTCCTAAACGTATCACGATAAGTCCATACAGATATAAAGCTTGATACAATCTCTTATTCGTACACATCTCAATCATAGGGTTTACATGTTATGCATAGCAATAAAATAGCAGTTTAGTCATCTCATGCTTACCAAAGCATTAATCATATTTATCATCGCTCATCGAGCTATTCACCATAAGAAACAATCATCCATCACATAATCATCCATCATCTCATACATCGAGGGGGATATATACACATCTAGCGGTAATCCCACCTACACGTATATGGCGACACTACAAGTGACCGGTTGTTTGTGGCCATCAGACTAAGGACCTCGGTCGTAAACCCATATCTCACTCTCTCTAAATCATCACCGCCCTCAGCGGGAGAATCGGGAGCCCTCGGCTCATCAATAGACGCCCTAACCCTACGTCGTCGGGTACTGCTAGAGTTATATCCCCGCCTCACAATCATGTTCTTCTATCATCGTAATCTAGTCCTGACTATGCAGTATAACTACCTGAATGCCACATAGGCTCCCGACCTCAGGTATAGGCCGCTAATAGTATAGTCATATAAAATACACTCTACCCTTAACCCTGGGCTGAGTGAGTAAGGGTATTGCCTAGTCAGAATCCGACTACTAATGATAGGTGAAAGTGGTGAAGTGTCTATAAGTGTATAAAGCATGTCATAGTCATCATGATTATTACATTTTATATTCACAACAAATATACATCTATGCAAGGGTATACCATACAGGATACATGTAGAGCATTATCACCCTAATGCTTATGCTACATTAACATTCTCATAATATTATAATGAGCAAGTTATCAATAACTGCATATGTAAAAATATAACATGGTGTACTAAATGCATGCATTAATACCGATATTTTCTACAGTGTCATGACAGGTACAATAACTGTAATTATATTATTCTAGATTTGTATAACTCTACTTGTCTAGGGGGTCTCCACAGTATGGTAAATCTCGTCAGCTAGCCGGCTCCTCCGGAATCCCAAAATCCCCCTCACGCGACATCAATCCTATTAATTCACGCAAGTAAGTTGTAAGATTAGCGAACTAATAGAATTAATTATCTTATTAGCGCATTTATATTTGGCAAATACATGAGTCAAGGGTCTCTTAGGGTGAGTCTTATGTTATCCTAAAAATTCACATGATACTAAATTGTCATTACGAGGGATTGGGCTAATTAAATTAGGTGAAAAAGATAAACAGGGTTATAGGATCAAAATGGCCTAGATGGGCTAGGCTAGAGGCAATGGATAGGCTCAAACCCCACCCAATAAGCAAGAGGGCCTTGGTGGGCTGGGGGCCAACCACAGCCCACCAAGGTTGGATTAGTGGGCTACAGACTGTAGCCCACCCAACATTTGAGTTAGTGGGCTATAGCCTGCAGCCTGCAGCCTGCAACCCACCCGGGTCCAAGGCCAGGTGGGTTGCGGCCTGCAAACCACCCGAAACCAGTCCAGGTGGGCTGCGGCCTGCAGCCCACCCAAAACCAAGTCCAGGTGGGCTGCGGCCTGCAGCCCACCAGAGACTAGGTTGGTAGGCTGCGGCCTGCAGCCCACCAACAACTCATCTCCCACCCCCATCTCTTTCGAGGGAGGGAGACAGCAGGGAGAGCGAAAAGCCCGAGAGGCTGCGACGCTGGCGGCGCGGCACGAGGCCGACTGTGTCGACAGCACAGCACGGGGCCGGTGACGCAGCACGAGGCCGGCGGTGCGGCACAAGGCCGGTGGCGCGGCACAAGGCCATCGGGTAAGTAGGGGGGAAAAGAAAAAAAAGGAAAGAGGGGAAAGGAAAAGAAAGAGGGGAGGAGGAGGGCCAACGGCGACGGGCAGCGCTCCATGGCCGGCGGCCATGGTGGTGCCTCCTCTCCTCAAAGAGGGTTCGAAGCCTAGAGAAGGCTTCTCTCCCTCCACCGGGGCTTCTCGGATAGGTGGCTAGACACGAGGTCATTGGATGCCGTGGACTCCGACGACGGCGAGGGAGAGGGGTTACACTACAGAATTTAATGGCAGGAGTAGGAGTAGGAGGGCTTACCGAAGGGGGGGAGGGGGGTTGGTCGGCAAGCTCGATGGCTCTCGGTCCGGGCTTCGTTGGCACCGGCGTCGGCAACCTGAGAGAGAGAAGAGGAAGAGGTAGTGAGGTGGAGAAAGGGCGCGGTCGAGGAGGGGAAGGTGGGGGGAGGGTAGCGTGCACGGCAAGGGAAAGGGAAGAAGAAGGAGAAGAGAGGACGCGCGGGGGGGGGGGGGGGGGGGGGGGGGGGTGGCAGGCGCCTGTGATGCACGCGCTCGCGGGATTTTTTTTTTAAATTTGGGGTGTTAGAAGTCTCTGATGGAGGACACAATTTTGTTTATCACTTTATGAGGAAGGAGAGATGTCCTCATGATGTATACTGGCAGAGAGCTCAGAATGGCTTTGATTAGAACAAAGTGGCCAACTTGCAAGAGCAGTTTTCCTTTCCACAGAGAGTTTCTATTGGATCTTGTCTATAAGGAAATGAAATCTCTATGCCTTTGATTTAGATGGAATCAAAGGGTTTCCTAGGTAAAGATCTTGTTAGCTAGCGTCTTAGCTTGAGGCACATCGAGGACCACTTGACAATTGGCTGAGGCGATGGATTTACTAAATAGAATGGTCAATTTGTTGATGTTAATTTCGATGTAAGAGCTTGTAGTAAGCCTTTAGGACGGTAGCTACACGGTTTTAATTTTTCCTAGAAACCTTCTTGAAGATGAGTAGGTCATCGGTGAAAACAAGAAGACTAAAGGATTGTGCTTGGGTCACAAGTTTGATGCCTTGCAATTGCTCGCTTAGAACTGCATTCTTTAAAAATAGAGAGAGAATTTTAGCCCCTATTACGAAAATATAGAGTGAAAGAGGACAGCCTTACCTTAGGCCTCTAGCTGGAGAGAAGAACCCGTTAGCCGTCCATTTACTTCCACAGCCAATAAAGTAATAGTAATGCATTCTTGAATCAATCACGTAAAGTCCTTAGGGAACCATAGGGTCTAAGGCAGTCCAATATGAATGACCACTCCATCTTATCAAAGGCCTTCGACAGATCAACCTTTAGCAGGAAGGAGGCCTTAACACTCTTAGAAGAGTTGAGATCATAGATTATTTTCTTCATTATGATCTAGTTGTCGATTATGTTCTACCCTGGAACAAAGACACTCTGCTCTTCAACAATGATGTTGGTGATTAGTGGCTTCATCCTCAGGCCAAGAGCTTTGTGATGATTTAATAGGAGGCGTTGCAAAGGACAGTTGGCCAAATTCCTTCACCGTGCTTAGGGTACCACATATAGGGACTAACACTAAGGTGGTGTTGTTCACCCTTGTTCTAGAAATTTAGTGTGAAAGAGATTTTTGACAAACCAACAAAGCCCATCCTTGAAGTTCGGCCAAAATAACTGGAAAAACTTAGTCATTTGTTTGTCTAGCCCTAGAGCTTTGTTTGGGTGGTTGAGATCTGAAAAACCTTATCTGCTAATTCGTCTAACTAATCAAGATTAAATATAGCTTAGATCGAAAAAAACTATTTTATCCTTCGATATATTATTCAAAATAGTTTCAAATCCATCCAATATTGTACCCAATAATATAGTACAGTAAAACATATATTTTTTATGTGAGATAAAAATTGTTGATAAATATTAACACCCTAAACTAGAAAAGGAATATTTTAGTCCTTTATATTTATTTATTAATTTTAATAATAATTTGTTAGGAATATTTTATTAAAAATTAACCATAATGATAATTCTGAAAGAGTCACATAGCAATTCTGATTTTAAAAAATATATACAGAGTAGAGAGAGAGAGAGAGAGAATTGTATGTATGTATGTAGAAAATGATGTAGCTAGTATACTAGCCGCTTAGCTGCCTGAGTTTTCCATTTGAAAAATCATGATATTTTTGAAAGATCACGTAGCAATCCTGATTTAGAAAATATAGTAATAATTATAATATTTTGAAAGTTTTTCATGGCAACTATGTAAAGATCCTATCAATTTAATATCCATAAGGGTCCTATATATTGGAACAAACTTCTTTTTTATAATTAAAATAGCCGTCAATCAAAAAACTAAGATATAATTCTACTTAAACTTCTAAATTGTTATTATTTTTTACATACACTTTTAGATTATTTTTATTATTTATATTTACTCTTTGACTAAAAAATACATATATCCTTTCAAACTAAGAAAAATAAATGTAACTATGCGAAACCCTAATCCAAAATAGAATTTTTTTTTTCGGGGGAGTATATGAGGTTAAAAAAAAATTCAAGCAGGGTAGTAACAGTTTGGAAAGGGTCTAAGTAAAATTATCTAAAAAAATAATGACTGCAAATCTAAATTATAGTAAGCTACCGTTTCACCACCCCAACAAATAATGATAATAAAATGTCCAACTTGGATAAACTCATCCTTTGTCCATCCTCTGGAAGGCCTATTGAAAGGGAAAGTGCAGAGGTAAAAATAAAAGAATAAAAAGGAGATTGAGAATTACCTCGTTGTTCGTGCACATATATACATCTTTCCACTTCACTTCCAAAGCATTAGGTATATGATGTGACCTTGCACTGAATTCCACGTACGGTCCCGAAATCCATCGTGTAATTCTAATTGAGAGAGGCTTTCTTATTTCATTAGAACAACTACTCGTTCTGCAATTTAAAAGTGAACGTCACAAAGTCGTAGCATCACCGAAACGCCTAAGTTTGCCAATGGACCCAAACAAAACATCCAAAACTTTCAACTACAAGGCCAGTCTGGTAGGACCTATTATCTTGATGACATAAAACGACGCAAAAGCCTATGAAGTGTTCTTTTGATATGGCCGTCAAAATAATGAAGCTGTAATGCTCAATTAAGCTTAAATCATTTGTAAATAAATTAGAATTGGTAGAAATATGCTTGAATTTACTCATCAAGCGGCTAGAGCTTGGGTTGGTCAAACTCAGCTCAATTACCTCTACTCTTTGACTCGTTGTAATAGGACTAAAAACAAAAAAGGACTGCATATAATTTGTTGACAGAGATCCCAGTGGCATCTTCCTCATCCTTGTCCACTATAAGAGGAACACCATGTGAGCTTGTTTCCCATGCACAGGTAACTAATTAAATCCATTTAGAAGTTCTTGGCATAGGAGAGGAATGGTTTACAAGGTAAAGGACTGCAATAGGTTTGGAGAGCAAGAATCCATGATGATGAAGAAGAAGAAGAAGACGACGACGACGACGACGACGGGGCAAGCGAGTGAGTCCAGGGGGAAAGAGTCGGTCAATCTGCAATGCAACAAGGGGAAGGTGTGCAAGTTCAAGAAGAGCAGCTTCAATGAGGAAGATGATGTTGCTTTATCTGCCATCCTACTCTTAGCATGTGTAGTTTGTACTCCTCCTGTTTAGTTCCTCACCCTCTACTTTCGTTTTAAGTTTCTTTTAATGTTTCCATCAGAAGGCTTACAACCTTTTAAACTCTTGCGTGTAATATGCATATGTACAGCCCAAAGAGAGAGTTCAGATAGTTAAAGGAGACTTGTAATTTAAGTATTTTAGAGTTCGAACTTTAACATCAGTTTATTTAGAATATTATTAAATTCATTTTACTTCTCTATAAAGAAAAGCGCAAAAGCTTAAGTTTTATTAATGAATAATTGATCAAGTTACATAAATATAGTCATGACCTGATATTCTTATTAATTATTATATTAGATAACCAGTTGAAAAACTTAAAGTTATTAAATAACAATGTGTACATTAATATCTAGAGAGAAACGAGACCAGATGAACGTTCAGTTCTTTTGTTTTTAAATGTTATTGTATAATTTGTTTCGAAATAAAGATTATTTTCATATTACTCTAATATATATGCAACTTTTAAAAGTAAAATTTGTATTTAATTTTACACGTATGTGATACTGTCATTCTTGTAACCCCAAACTTTATACGGGTCTATGCTGAGTATTCCGAACTCATAGCTATTATAAAGTTTAAATAATATCTAATTTATTAAACAAGCTATTTTTAACACATTCTCAATTTTGACACGTAGGCATTATATGGCCTATTTGACGACACCTGTAAACAATAAAGAAATTAATTAATATTTTTACAAAAGAGAAACGTCCAGATAGCTTTATTTTATCATAAAGAAGGTCCACGTACGTATCTGTAGCGGGAGGTTGGCCATGAATAGAGGTGTCGTGTCATGAGCTCAACACAAACGTTTTATCAGTGCTACAGGTGCGGCAAGGTAACACGTCGCTTTTTGAAGACTGTTAGGGTTGGAAAACTTCTCCAAGTTTATCTTAGAGCGATTAGGAAAAAGAGAGTTTTCAATACTTTTCGAATATTGGCGAGGGGGAATCTGAAGGTCAGAGACATATGAAAGCTTCTCTCTTGAAGATTTTGGTATTGCGTTTACGCCAATGCTAAGCAGATGGTCAGTCACTCTACATATGCGAACAGAGACTGAGGAGTCCTTTACTGTTCTTGGTTGTTGGGGGTGTTGAAATTTTTAGGAACAATTCAAATTACTTTATTTAGAAGCAACACTGTAGACTTATATAATCCTTTCAAAGAGATAAAAGTAGAAGGCAAATAATCCTAACTTTTCTAATCCTGAGAACATAGTAACTGACTCTGAAGAAATAGTTAAAACTCTACGTACGTGTCTCAAATGGTAGGAATTATTAACTGAATGTAATTTTGGCAAATTCTAACAACCCAATCAATTCAATTCCTCCCCTAAATTGATTGTAATAATGCATTCATTTTACCCTTGATACCATGCATACACTCAATAACTACCGTAATTTCAAGAATACATTCAGCTTAAGTGGTTTTGTCATAATGTCTGCAACTTATTCTTGTGTGCCACAATGCTTCAATTCAACCACTCCATCTTAATTAAATCGCGCAAGAAATGAAACCTTACGTCTATGTGCTTGTTGGTACCATACGTGACTGGATTCTTAGACAGCTTAATGGTAGAACAGTTGTCGCATAACACCGTGGTGCACTTGCCTTGAGAATGACCAAGCTTCTCCAATACTCTCCTTATTCACACCCCTTGATGGACACAAGAAGCAGTTGCTACAAATTCTGATTCAGCAGTAGACGAATGCTTTTTAGAGGACCATGACGTAGCGCCTTCATTGAGTAGAAAAACATAATGAGAAATACTTTTCTTATCATCCACATCTCCTGTATAATTGTTGTTTGTATATGCCATCAACCCACTATTACCCTTCTTTTGATAAAAACCTCCCAAATCCACAATACCTTTAAAGTATCCTAACACTCTTTTGCAGCTTTCTGGTGCAATTCAATTGGACTTGCCATGAATCTGCTAATAAGACACACCACATACATTAAATCTAGTCTTGTTGCAGTCAGATACGTAAGATTTCCAACTAATTGTTTATACACGGTAACATTCACCTTGGCTCCCTTTTAATCTTTCATTAGTCTAACACCAGAAACAATGTGATTCTTCACAATTACTCTTCTCCATCCTAAACCTCTCGGAAACTTCTTTTGCATACCTTCTTTGCCTAATATAAATGCCTTCAGAATTTTATAAAACTTCTACACCACAAAAATACTTTATCTTTCCCAAATCAATCATATCAAATTTAAGTTTCATAGAATTCTTAAACTTAACAAACATACTCTCACTATTACCGGTAAAAATTAGATCAACATATAAGCTAATAATCAAAATTTTATCTTCATCTCCTCTTTTGATGAACAAGGTGTGTTTACAGCTATACCTCATAAATCCCTCCTTGACAAAATATGCTTCAATTCGACTGCACCATGCACGAGGGGCTTGTTTAAGTCCATACAATGCCTTCTTCAATTTGTATACCTTATGTTCTTCACTTTTCTTCTCATAACCATGTGGTTGCTTGACAAACATGAGTTCATTTAATTATCCATGCAAGAAAGCGTTTGTGATATCAAACCGATACAATTTCCAACGATTTTAAGCTGCTAAAGCAATTTTCATTGAGATTGTATCCCATCTAGCCACAGGTGCAAACACCTTAGCATAGTCTATGCGATATTGGTGAGCATACCTTTTGCCATTAGCCAAGCCTTACACTTGTCAACCTTGCCATATTCATTGAGTTTAGTTTTGAAAACCCACTTTACAAAAATCTTCTTCACTCCTTTAGGCAAATCTGTTAGCTCCAGAGTCCCATTCCTGCCAATTGCTTCTATCTCAAAGTCCATGGTAGCTCTCCACTTGGAACTCTAAACAGCTTCTTCAAAGGTAGTTGGATCTAAAGTTGAGGTAAACAACCAAATTGTGCTTAACTTCTTCTTATCACTCTCCTCCACTTATATAATCTTCTATCAAGAATGATACTCTTATATTCCTCCTTTCTAGAGCTATTGGTGAGCTTTCTTCAAATGTTTGAGAATTCTCACCAGGTGACTCATATGAAGGTGTGCTAACCTCTCCTTCTTTTACTACCCTATCCTCTCCAACTTCTTCTTCACCTTGATTATGTTTGCTTCCTTCTTCATCGGTATCTTTCACTCAAGCACATCAAATCTTGCTTCTTCATTATTCCTCTCCTATTTCCAGCATTCATTTTCTTCAAAAATAACATCTCTGCTTACAACTATTTTTTCAGACACAGGATCATAAAATTTATATTGTTTAGACTCTCCACTCATTCCTAGCATTACACACTTAAAACTCTTGTCATCCAGCTTCTTTCTCTTACTGTCTAGCACATGAACATGGCCAATGCATCCAAAAATTCGAAAAATATCAACATTGGGTTTAACACCATTCCAACCTCTTTAAGGGTCATGTCTTTCACTACCAATGTAGAAATTCTATTGAGCACATGGGCTGTCCAATTTAGTGCTTCTCCGATGACATGCTTTTAATCATATTCATGATTGTCTTGTTCTTGCGCTTAGCCACTCCGTTTTGTTGGGGAGTGTAAGCTGTAGTGAATTGCCTGCTAATACTATTAGCTTTGCAAAAGGCATTGAACTTAAGATATATGTGAATTCTCTACCCCTATCTATGCGTAGACAACGAATAAAAAGTCCTATCTCTTTTTCAACAGGGTTTTTATAATTCTTGAAGATAGTAAAAGCTTCAAACTTCTCTGTAAGAAAATATATCCACATCTTACGACTGTAGTCATCAATAAAACTTATAGAAATACCTTTTCTTAACATTAGAGACTAGTTTGATGGGCCCACAAATGTCAGAATGTAACAACTGAAGTCTTTGTGATGCTCTCCACAAACTCTTCTTTGGAATTGCATCCTTGTATCGCTTCCCACCATGCATTTAGTGCATACATTGGATGATGCATTAAATTGAGATAACCCTCTCACCACCTTCTTATGCTGCAAAGTTCTCAGACCCTTCAAGCTTAGGTGCCCACATCTACAATGCCAAAGGTGAGTGTTATCTTCAAGAATTGTTTTGTAACAAGTGAGAGCTTTTGGTAGAACTCTTGCAAGCAACATAAACATTCTATTTGCAGACATTGCTATTTGCATAATAAGTCATTTCTCAGGATGATAGCCTTTACATACTCTATATTGTATCAAAATAGCTACACATTTTTCTTGCAATTGCCAAATTCTCAATAAATTATTTTTCAACTCAAGTATATAAAAAACATCAGTGATTACCTAAGTCATTCCAGCAATTTGTGATCTAATGTTACCTTTTCCCAAAACAACCTTTTTGGAATTACAGAACCACTGCTTATTTGCACACATATGATTACTGCACCCTGAGTCAAGGAACCAGACATCTTTGCTCTTTAATTGATTAAACTCTACATACGATATCAGTTGTAACACCCACACCTTAAAAAAAAAAATTCGTGCATGCCCCATGCGCGTGCACTCTAACTATAGCGCACGCGTCGACTTTGGGAAGTGGAGCACCTCGGCCGTCGGTGACGGTAATCACCAGCGGCATGTGCACCTCCATCCCTCCCTATGTTTTCTTCACTAAAAGAAGATAGAGCTGGGTGGGGGTTAGATCAAACCTCTACCCAGCCTTCGGTTGGGCTATGGGATAGGCTGCAGTCCACAATCATAGCCATTGGTGGACTGGGCCATTGAACCCATTCCACCTTGCTTTTGGTGGGCTACGATGTGGGCTGTAGCTCACGCAGATAGCCATCTGTGGACTAAACCTTTGAGCCCAGTCCACCCAGCCTTTGTGTGCTATGGAGTGGGCCGTAGCCCACACACGTAGCCAACCCTCCTTTTTCCCTTAGCTTAGTGGGCTGTAGTGGGCTAGCAACCCACTTTCCTATCTTGTGCAGTGCAATACTAGGCCTTGAGCCCAACCCAATTTTAATAGGCTAGCCACTAGTTAGATTTTTCTCAATCAATACAAAAATTTAAGACATTTGTAACTAAAGATAATTCTAATTTTACCATCAATAACCAATTTTAATTAATACAAGATAATATATTAATAGGGAAGAATAAATACAAGATCAAGTCACCTATTTGGACCTAGAAAATTAAATTTAATTTATGCAACAAGGTAGTTAGTTCAATAAGTTCATCCTTCTTATATTTTATTTTATAAATTATTAGACCCATTACTATGCAAGGAGGATCTCGATATTCAAGAGGAGCCCGACTGTTTAGAACAGTGAGATAGATCCCAAAGATATTTCAGGCGAGTTAGATCATATGTTAGTTTACGAATAATGTTATTGCTGTGATAATAATTATATTATATCATTATTGATTACTTTACATGCACTATTTATTATTTATTGCTTATGTATGATAGACTCCACGCTTATATATGATAGACTCTATATTTAGTTATAATACATGTTATCTTAATGATCATGATATAATAAAGTAATAGAAGACATGGCACCAAATGCACATATCATTATTAGGCTAGTCCCAACTACGCAGTGCAGCTTTCACCCATTCAACTCAAGGTTAAGGGTATAGTGTATTATATAGTATTATTATATTAGCAGTTTACACCTGAGGTTGTTAGCTGGTAGAGCATTCAAGTGATTACATTGCCTTGTTTAAAAACTAGCCTATAATGATATTAGAAAGATATTTGAGAAATAGGGTCATAGCTCTAGTGATATCCGAAGACGCACATTTAGGGCATCTATTAAGCTATGAGCTTTTTCCCGTTGTACGCAATGATTCTACTTTGTGCGATGATCAATTACAAGTAATGATTCTGCCCTGTGCAATAATTTACTAGAGCGGTGATGATGTTGATGATAATGGGCCTATAACTAGGCTCTTTAGTCTGATGACCATAGATAATCAGTCACATGCAACGTCGCCAGACATGTACAGGTGAGATGACTAGTCCCTCTCGTTATTATGTTTGCTTTATGGAATATGACATTATTGACATGGTTGCTATGTGGATTTTGATATATTGAGTTATGATGATATTATACACTTATGCGTGTTATGAGTAAATAAAAGTTTATTGAAAATTATACTGTACATATTTACCTGATATGTTGATAATTATGAGCATGCATTTCCATTTATTATGCAATATATTGTTCATAGATTACTATTGGATTGTACTTGCCAAGCCGTGTGCTCGCTGCCATTTTGGTGGAAATATTTCAGAGTTAAATATGGAAAACGCGAATATCGAGGAGTAGCAAATTTATTTTCTTATTAGGATTGTTTATTCTTTTCTTCCTAGTTGGACTTTAGCCCTTGCGAGGTTTATTATGTTTTAAGTTTGTGTAGGGACTTGTATAATTAGAGACTTGTTGAGGCCTATGATAATTATAATTCTAGATTATTTGCTAGATTATTATTGTATTTTAGACCTATTTTAGATACTTTGTGAGATTATTACACTAACAGGTCATGTGAGAGTCATGTGAAATTTTCCACGTGAAAAACACGTGGTTTTTGGAGATGGATGTTTTATCAATAGCATCTCTTCTTCCACTTCAAGCTCAGCATAATTTGCTCCCTTCTCCTATTTAGGATACCTATATTGAAAGTGCTATAATTGATGAGACTATAACACACAATTGTAGCTCTGTCAAATGCTTGTTGACCTCTTCCTCTGCCTCTTTCTTGAGGAGTTCTATGACCACGACCTATTCCACCAGATTTGTCATCATAGGTTACCTTCAGTGCATGTTCATCTCCTCTATGCCCTTTCATTTTCTGCTCATGTACTAAGAAGTTGCTTTGCAACTCATCAATGGTGAGACTGTAAGATATTGGACTCTCTAATGGAACACACAACATAGCTGAACCTTGAGGTCATTGATCTCAAGATCTTTTCAATGATCACCACTTGCCCTATTCTTTCACCATGAATTTTCATCTTGTTTGCTATGGTAAGTGTTCGAGCAAAATATTCATCAACACTCTCACCATATTTCATTTGTAGGACCTCAAACTCCTTTCAAAGGGCTTGGACTTATGCTCGGTTGACTTTTGTGGAACCTTGGTATTTTTGCTTCAGAGTTCCAAATGTGCTTGGCAGTGTCTTTATTAAGGATGGTCTCCATAATGGTTCAATCAATGGCTTGGAATAAAAAATTCTTGATATTTAAGTCTTTCAGCTTTTGTTTTGTAATTGACTTATGTTGGGCTTTAATAAGCTCCACTCCTACTATAGCAAGGATTCCATTCTCCACCAAACTCCAATACTCTTTTGAATGAAGAAAATTTTCCACAAGCATGGATCAATGATTATAATGGCCATCAAACTTAGGAATTGTAGGTTGAATGAAATTATGTTTAGCTGCCATACTTCAAGCACTCTTTCTTTCTCTTCCTAAGAAATTGTGATTACTTTTCTCTCTCAATCATGCCCCATGATGGAGCTATGATTTTAGATGTTGAAATACATAGGCATAATTCAAATCACTTTATTTAGAAGCAAAACTATAGACGTATATGAGCCTTACAAAGAGATAAAAATAGAAAACAAACAACACGCACTTTTCCAATCCTAATAACGTGATAATTGACCGAAGAAATAGTCAAGCTCTACCTACATGTCCCAAATAATAGGAATTATTAATTGAATAGAATTTTGACAAATTCTAACAACCCCAATAGGGGGAGGACACACCCAGCTTGTGGCACAGTGAGTAGTGTCAGTAGCCTCCTCACGAAGAGGACAATGATTGTCTCAGGCTAGTCATTTCCTCATTAAAATATCTCTAGTGTAGAATTTGTCAGACTCGACTCTAAAGAGCACATCCATTAGTGGGCTCAGGCCTGACATTCAGTTGAGGACAAGGCCCTAAGGCCTACTATTTTGAGGAGGCATTCTCACTGGTTGTTCTAATGAAGTCCAAGTTAGATCAATTGAATCAGAACTGTAAGGAAGAGAGGTGGAAGATGGCCCAAGCCTAAGGTCCACTTAAAAGACCGTAAGAAGAAGGGTTTGTGCTTTTACTGTGATGATCGCTTTACCTTTGATCATAAGTGCAAGCCTCATTTGACTAACATCATGTTCTTAGGTAGTCTTGAAGAAGAACTCGAGTTCCCTAACTAGCACAAGAGACTTAATGAGTACAAGAACATGAATGACTAATCACCTTGAAGACAAGGTGTTGAAAGCGTGCTGAATTGATATGAATCAACTACGAGAGTCAAGTCAATTAGGTTTAGTTGAGTCGAGTCTAGTTAATTAATTTTACTTAGTACTTTTAAATTTAAATTGAAGCAAATAATTTGTTTATGGAAGCCAAGTATGGCAAGTTTGATCTGACATGCTATGGCTGTATTCTTATAAATAGGAGTGGTCATGGTTTAATTATCACCACGAAATGAATATTGGTTTAGCTATTTATGTATCTAGCAATTACTCTCTCAATCATAGCCATTTATTTTCTTAGGAGTAGATCTAATTTAGAATCCTAATTTTACCTTTAAAACCTAGCCACCATCTATCTCCATGAGACACTAACACATACGCCCAACCTCCACCACCTCATGGCCATCCTCCACCCTCTGACGACCGCCGCAACATCGGTATTTCCATTTCTTTCATGTTTCAATCTTTCTCCACTATTTCCTTAGTAAATTTTCACCCCAACCTCGGAATTACTTTATTCTAAAGTCATTAGATTTGAGACTCATGAGATTACCACCTATAAAAATTATAAATTTTTTTTGCAAACAAGTCAATCTAGATTTGGTTCATAACAGCTAACTCTACCATGTCAAATATAATGCATTCTAGTGCATAACCTAGTATAACATATACACTAATAATTTGAAGGGAAGATAGTCCACTTGCTTGGAATCACTAGTTTTCTCGATGACGAAGAAACCCCACCCTAAATATGTTTTGCTATGAGTGTTTCCACTGGTCCAAGGAAACTTTAAGGCAAAACATTACATTACAATCTAACTCACAACATTAAATAATTACTAGGCAGCCCAACCTAAATTAAACGGGCTAGAAAGACACATCGGTCGACCTAGGCCCAAGATCGCTTGATTGGGCTGACTCAAATGGGCCAAAGCCTAGCCAAACCTAAGCCCAAGGCTAGTTAGCAGGTAGGGTTGTCAAAATAAACAAGCAACTAGGCTTGACTTGGGCTTGGCTTGACTATGACTCAACTCTAGCTCAGATTGATTTAAGTTGAGTCGAGTTTAAACCAAAAATATAGCTCACTTATGTAAATGAATCGACCCTAAGCCAAAGCCCACTCGCTTAGGCTCAAACAAATATTATATATATAGTTGTATGTTAAAAGTTAAAATTAGTGTGATGTCTATTTTTATCTTAATAATTTGATGACTTTTTTAGGTGTTATACTTTTATAATTGACATGTTAAGTTTCAAGTTTAATAAAGCTTTATTTGCTTCTAGCTTAATTCAACTCATTTAAGACTTTTGGGCTCGTTTGAGGCTGTGGACTCATAGAAGGAAATTGACACATGAGGGGGGCCCGGCAACCATCATGTGAGGAAGAGGAAGGGGGAGACCATTGTGGCTTGCAAACTAGGAAAGGGAGGAGTTGCGTGGCTAGGCATTAGGTAAGGAAAGGGATGCCATCTAGGGTTGATAATTGGGTTGGGTTAGCTAGGTTCAAATTGAGTCAAAGTAATTCATACAGGAACACAACCTAGTTTTTAATCATTTTACATGGATCATAAATGGGTTATCAGGTGATTCAAATTATTCAAATTTATATATGTTAGTCTGGTTATAAATATGTTTATTTGTATTATAAATAGGCTTTTTTATGTTATAAATGAGGTTTTTATATTATAGATGTGTTATTTGAGTCTTAATCGAGTTCTTGTGTTATAAATGGGTTAGTGCATTGAGACATAAATTGGTTAAACATGAATTGCGTAATAAACATGAGTATGACCTATGTAATAATATGGTTAGACGAGTCAACTTGTTTATGATATGACCTCGATTATAGTAAACTCAAACCTATTTAAAATAATCAAATTAGTGTCAGTCAAAAATACCATCCCTAGGGTTGTCAAATTTTGAGGAGGATGAGGGCATGAGAACTTAGAGTTTAAATTATTGAAAAATGAGCAACATAGTTGAGCTTTCTTGAGCATCGTCGGTAACCAAAAAGATGTCCAAATTGAAGCTCAACACTTTGGCAAATTGCCCGACTTTGAAGGTGGCTGGCCAATTTAACCATGCAAACTTATTGGTGACAAATAACTAAAATTGGACGCAAGCCAACAAAACCAAATTAAAGAAGGGAGAGGTATAGGGCTGATTGCGAAATTCATAGGTAGTATTAGCACCGAACTCTAACCATCGATGATGATGACGACACCAACTGAAGAGAGAGGAGGTTTTTTTTGGGTTTGGAGGCAAGGGTTAAGGAATGAAATGGAGAGAGTAGAGAGGGAAAAGGAAAGCATGTGTTGCTTGGCTTGAGGTCGGTGCACACTATATGCCACACTAGCATAGCGTTAAGGAAGTCTATGTAGGGGAAGGGGAAGGGGAAGGGGTATGCTTAACTTGGACTTTTTTTATTTTGGCATTATACTCATAATATCTGATGCCTACTAAGTTATTGGCCTTTCTCATCCTCTGTAGGAATAAGGCAACTTGTGAGCAACCTATAAGAACCCTTCCCTTCCTTTGGATGGCTTTGCTAAACAAAATTCATACTAGAGATGTCTTCATCTACTTGTAAATCCCAAGGAAAAAAAATTACACCCACCAAATGCATGCGCTGCCCTAACCTACTCTTACTTTTTTTCTACCTACCACCACTTTTCACTCCCCTCCCTCAAAATTTCTTTTCTTTCTCTCTCCCTACCCTTCTCTTTAGTATTTTCGAGGAAGGAGTCGATGAAGGACCAATGTCGAATTAATCCAAGCCCCTCAATGCAATCCTTAGGGTAGCCCCTATCTCCTATGGTAATAAATTCATTTTAGTTAAGTAATTGTAATATAAATCCTAATTTCACCTTCACTAGAAATCTATTGGTCGACAACTTCCGGTCAACCACCCACTAGTGCGAGAAGCTCTGTAACCTTACCCTCTTGCTATAGGTACCATGTTTGGGTACCAATAAGGTGCGTGGGAGGCTATGCCACGTCGCCTCCCACTACTAATTTCTTAACTTGTGCCTGGCCATTGTCAGTGATGTTGGTCACGCCTGCTTGCCTTTGTTAGTTTCCCTCTTTAAGTAGAAGAGATGAGTGCTCGAGATTAGCATGCTTCGTGCCCTTTCGACTAAAGGGGAAACCTCCATGGACACTGGGCATGGAGTACCCTTCTCTCCACCACTAGCCACCCCGGCCAATGGTTTAATTGCTTAAGAATGCACTACTCACGTCACTGAAGATTGTGGTATAGTTTCCAGACCCTCTTCACTTTTGGTTTACAAGATTGCTTTCTATCTTCATCAACGAGCTCAAACTTCTACTGCATTTTCCTTTTTCTCTCTCTTTGGCCAACCACCCACTCTCGAGGGGTGTTTGTCGGCTGCTAAACCAGCATAGGGGCTTAGCCATTGGAGATGGTGATCGTCGGCGGTAGCCCTCTCCCTTCTATCTTCCTCTATTTCCTTCCCTCAGAAGGAGATGACGAGGAATGGTGAGGGTTAAGCCAACCCCTACCCAACTCCTTTGTGGGTTGTGGGATGGGCCATGGCCCACACAACCTCCGACCTCTCGAGGGGTGTTTGTCGGCTGCTAAACCAGCTTAGGGGCTTAGCCATTGGAGATGGTGATCGTCGACGGTAACCCTCTCCCTTCTATCTTCCTCTATTTCCTTCCCTTAGAAGGAGATGATGAGGAAGGGTGAGGGTTAAGCCAACCCCTACCCAACTCCTTTGTGGGTTGTGGGATGGGTCACGACCCACACAACCTCTGACCAATCATGGACTGTGCCTAAGCCCAATTCACCTCTTTGGGTCAACTAGTGGTAGACTATGCTGGGCTTTAAGCTAGTCCAAACCCATGGGACATGGATTGGCCTGATAGTAGTTTTAATTTTTATTATTAATTATTTTCATTATACTTCCATAAATTATTTCCTATTATCTAATTGGTATAAATTTAGGATAATATAGAACTTAATTTTAGGAAGTTTAAACATGTTAATTTTTAAAATTTTGGGCATTAATGCATTTGACATCTGTGATTAGGTATGACTTAAATTCTACCCTCGATAACCCATTTGATTAATATTAAATAATATTGTAAACATAGAAGAATAAAATGTAAAGCCTAAGTCAAACTAATTCGAACCTAGAAAGTCAAACATAATTTGTGTAATAAGGTAGCTAGTTCTATATATTCGCCGTTCTTATGTATTGCTTTACTTTCATAAATTACCAGACACTCTGCGCAATGAGGATCTCAGGACTTATGAGGAGCACGCTAGTTGAGGAGAGCTAGGGTATTCTATATACCTTCATGTGAGTTAGATCTTAAATTAGTCTATGGATAACGTGAATGTTTGATAATATGCTTTCCAAATTTTTATTATATCATATTACTTGTACGTGCATCTTATCTTTTATTAGTTGTTAATTACTACGTATCTTGTGTATAAAACATTCTTATGCATCCATCTATAGTAGATGTGTAGATCTTGATAAGCATGACATATTATATGATAGAAGATATTGCACCATTTGCATATATCATTAGTTAGTCAAGTCCGACTAAAAAGTGCCCTCCATTCACTCATACCAGGGTTAAGGGTCGAGTGTATTATATAGTACTTATATTATTAGTGGTCTACGCTTGAGATTATTAGCCTGTGAGGCATTCAATCAATCAAACTATCTTATTGAAGACTAAACTATGATAATAGTAGAAAAATATTTATAAGGTAAGGTTATAGCTTTAGTAGTACTCGATGACATAGAGTTAATGCATCTATTGATGAGCTGAGTGTGTTCTTGATTATTCTGCTATTGCGATGATGGTTTTGGAGATGGTGATATGGGCTTAAAATCAAAATCCTTAGTCTAGTGGTCATAGACAATCGATGACATAGAGTTAAGGCATTCAACCGATCAAACTATCTTATTGAAGACTAAACTATGATAACAGTAGAAAGATATTTATGAGGTAAGGTTATAGCTTTAGCAGTACTCGATGACATAGAGTTAAAGCATCTATTGATGAACTGTGTGCTTTTGATTATTCTACTATTTGTGATGATGGTTTTGGAGATAGTGATATGGGCTTAAAATCAGAGTCGATCATAGGTAGTGTTGCCAAATCTGTATGAGCAACATTACCACTAAGTGACTGCCCCCTCTTTATTTTTATGTTTGTAAAATATAACTCTTTGCGAAGACGTTAAAATCTAATTATTCAATACTCTGTGTGAGCAAGTTGAGACCTAATTATTTGACTCTGTGTGAGCATATTGAAATCTAACCATTTAAGACTTTGTGTGAGCATGTTAAAATCTAATTATTTAAGACTCTGTGTGAGCATGTTGAAATCTAATCATTTAGGACTCTATGCGAGTATGTTGAAATCTAATTATTTAACACTCTATGTGAGCATGTTAAAATCTAATTATTTGACTCTATGTGAGCATGTTGAAATCTAATCATTTAAGACTCTGTGTGAGCATGTTGAACTCTAACCATTTAAGACTGTGTGAGCAAAGAGATATATTCCATGATCTTATATTTAGTGTGAGTTTATCTTGATAAAATAGGAAGTTGGCTTAGACGATGATGTTATTGTGCATTCCTTGGATCTGTAATTATATGAGAATCTATTGGAAATGATTTTTGATATGCTTATTTTATTCTTTGGTATTTAGAAGTATGCATTGTAACATTCATTATGCATTTACAATGTTCATAGATTACTTTGATTATACTCATTGGGCTATGTGCTCACTATCTCTTAGTGAAAATATTATAGAGTTAGATGAGACAGATGCGGATAACGAGGAATAGTTGATTTTACTTCTTATTAGAGTTTATCTATTTTATTGTTTAGTTGGAATTAGACCCTGTGATAGTTTTATAATTTGAGTTTTATATTATGAACATGTATCTTTTAAGGCTTGTTGAGGCTATGTAACTTGTATCTGAAATTATTGAATTTATTTTGCTTGAGATTATGTATAGTTTGAAAACCTTTTCTATATACTTTGTCGAAGTATTTTACTAACAAGTCACGTGAAGTACCATATGGAGGCACATGTATTTAGAGGTAGGTGTTTCAATGCCCCTTCTGTGCACGATGCATTAGTGGTGGTCGAGCACCTTCTCCTCAAGTGCATCATACTACCTATGCTTGCTATAAGACTTGCCGCTTATTGGATAGATTGGCAGAGGTCGTTGATTTAAAAAGCTCAGGACCATCTTAGTCGTCGATTCCTAAGAGGCTCGGGACCGCCCAACAAGGAGTTCTTTGGTGGTTCCTCTAAAGTTAAAAGGGAGCGAAACTGGAGAGAAATTCACATCTCGCTTCTAGAGATCTGGAGGTTGTGAAGGAGCTGCTTCTCACTATCCTCTTTTATCTTCTTGGATAACTTCTTCCACGCCCAGTAACTCTTCTATTTCTTCTTCCTATTAATGCAATTTAAATCACACCCCAAGATAAAGATTTACCTCACTGATGTGGCATTTACATGGCAACAACTATTGGTTAATACTTTGAAAACTATAGCAAAAAAAGTTTTTTTTTGGTCAAACAACTCCTCAATCTATATAACCAACCAAATCAAAGAATTATTCTCCAGATTCTATCACTGCCAGCAGTTTTTCTTCAGATATGTAGTTTCTTCCTTCCGACATGTACTTTATATACTTGATGCGTTGCAACCTCCTCTGGCAAAAATAGACAATCGAGCATCGTCCTCCTTTGAAGTTCAGAGGGGCAGGAAGATCACTGGAAAAGCCTCAAATGAGAAAATTTCATCTTTCTGAATCATTAATATGTTGCCATTATGAAAAAAGTAAAAAGAAAATGAGGGAATCTTTCATTGAACTAAATAGCATAATACATATTTGAAGACCTACAGAAACAATAGTTTAGAAGGTTTTGCCCAATGAACATCAGTAGACAAGAATTCAGAATTATATCTTATGATATAACCAATGACTTACAATGGGTAAATTCAGAAATTTTTTTTACTTTCTCTACAGGCCGTTTAATTTGGACGGACAGAAAGATAACCAAAGAAAAATCATTTGGAACCAAAACCAAACCATTTCGCCAAAAAGAATTTGTTCTTCCCACGAGAACCTGCTTCTGGAACAACTTGTGCTGAAGCAGGAGGTGCCGGCTTCTTGTTTGCTGTGCGAAGTTCAACTAGACTGAGATTAGCTGATGCTTAATGATATGCAAGACAAACCATCCAACTAAAAGTATGCAGATAAGAAATGAAGAAGGTGTTATATGTGGCCAGAAGTAATGCACTTTCTTTTTACAAATCGCCTAATCAAAGATATAGAGGATCTAAGATTTCAAGTTCCAATAAGAAGCATAAGATATTATAAAAGCAATACATACTAATGAAGAAAGGAACGGATTTTGCATATACTAATTGTAACTCGTAAGATTAAAGATAGCTACAGTTGCATAAATCCTAGTGAAAAGTTTCAGTCTCAGTTTTGCTCTTTAAGAAAATGAAATGTTTGGATTGGTTTTGGTCATTTCGCTCTTTTCTTAATATACAGAATTTCAGAAACTACCTAAGCAATATAAGAAAATATGGAAAATATCACAAAATTAATAAAAAAAGCATGAGATTAGAATGTCTCACATAGCATGATCAAACTATAGTATAAGATGAGATTGAATGTTATTTATGTCAAGGCATCTGTAGTAAGTTAAATGAACTTGCGAAACAATACTATTTGTTAATTAAACAAATGGAATCTGTGAGAACCACATTTTCTTCAATGTCAATATGGTTTTATCAAAAAAAAAAAAGTCAAAATTGAAGGGCAATCTGGATCAGCCTTTGGATCTTCAAGCTGCCCTCCAAGTATTCTAACATACTTGTCTAACTAAAGAAGAGACAGATGAACTTTAAAGTGACATAAATAAGATAGGATGTGAGCCAGGAATGAACTTCTTTTGACTCAAGTAATTCAGAAAGATCGGTTCTTAAAAGACCAAATCTTTTTGTTCAATAACTATAGTGACACAGAAGGCTTCTGTTTCTCTGTCTACCCTGGAGAATATAATGCTACTTAATGCTACAGCCTACAGGTACCATCTAGTATTTGCTTGAACATTTGAGTGCGAGCATATCACAGTACTAAGGTGGGAAGTTGAAAAGGCATAGTGTACGCATGTATATTTACACACATTGCAAGTAAATTTCCTACTTTTAGCTGGTCTTTCAAACTGAGAACTGAAAGTTAAAATAAGAATGTGACAAGTGACAGCATGTAAACTAACTGCAATGCTACTACAAGAGCAAAGCCAATCATTGAATGTACTAAAATTCTAAAAGATGCCATCCAAACTTTATCCATCACATGAATATATTGTTGGCAATGGACGAGATAAATGAAGGGTCACAATAAATTTGAGGTTATGTTAAATAACGCATACCATAAAGGTGTAGAGCTTGAAAACCACTTTCAAGGAGTATTTTCTCTAATGAGAGTTTTGAATTACTTGCACTGACATGCCCATGGTGTTGGCCATACAACATGATCAAATATATAGCAAATAATGAAACAGCTTTAACAGAATAAAAATAAAGTATAGGTGCTAGTTGTTTTCAACAATGAGATGAAATACTAGGGAAGTTCTCAAACACAGTTAAGACTCAATAGATGAATGACCTTTCACAAAAGGATAATTCACCATGTTTCTTCATTTTTTTATTTTCTTTGACTTAATCTTATTTTTTATTTTTTCTGTATAAGTTTATTTATCTTCTGTGTCTCTTTGCACTCATGAAACTTCTGCTGTCCCTTCTAGCATAGAAAATTAGATAGCTCAACGCTCTCACTGATGACTATGATGGGACTCTTGAAGAAAATCTAAAATAATTATACAAGGGAAGAGTTAAAAAAATACTCTACCAAAGGAAACGGGACAAAATAGAAAATCTGAGACACAATATAAGTGCTATATTCCACTCCTAAAATACTGACCCCATAGAAAAGGAATGAGCTATTGAGTGTCAATATAGTAAATTTGTTCAGACAACATATCTCTGATTCAAGGATTTACCAAAGGAACTATGATTTTTTGAAGAAATCTAGCTCTATTTCCTAGTCTTAGATGTGTTCTGATTTTAGAATACTTTGAGGTATGTCACTTGATGTTGATAACATAAAAATTAAACGAAAGCATCTTTTCATAAAGGATTTCTCATAACAACAGTGAACAGTTCTCCAGGCGAGATAGTCAACCCAATCTTCAGAGAGTTGAAGATACTACACTGAGGTGAAGAAGCCATTTAAGACACCAAAATAACCATTAGAAATGGTAGGGTTTTATCTAAGGTTGATTTTATTGGTGAGTCTTAAAGGTATGAAAAGAATTGTTAATCTGATATCTATAAAATATAAGCTTTTAGAGAAGATGATAAGTTAACATAGTATTAGAGTTTGGTTTTCTAGAAATTTGAGTCAGGCCTTGTCTAAGCCTACATAGGAGCCGAGCCCTAATCTAGCAATTACCATTGTTCTCAACACTTTACCGGGCCCATTCCTAGGTCTGGATGAGCTCCCTTCGAGCTGAGACGCGCCAAAGAGCCAGTCGACTCATATTGGCAAACTCTACCACATTATCCCAAGCTTAGATCTCCCTACCCAGCTCAGTCATGCCCCCATCCTGGATGTGCCTCTTAACTCACCAGGGTTTTGAAACTCAAGCCAGCCCAAGGCCCAATTGTGCAAGTTGCTAGGGGCCAGCTAGGGCTTTTGCCCATTAAGCCTTATTCCACGAGTCAAACCAAGGTTTGAAAAATCGGGATCAATATCAAAATCAACCTTTCAAAAAATGATGTGTATTCGCCGAATCAGTCACTAAAATCAGATTAGACTTTTTAATTACGTAAAATTCTAAATATTATTTAAGAATGTAGAAAAAATTCTAAAAATTTAGAAAAAAATTATCAAAAATAAGAAATAAAGAAATAAAAACTATAGTGTAATAAAAATTAAAAAGAAGAAGAGATTAGAAAGAGAGTGAGTAGAAGAAAATCAAACAAAAGAAAGAAAAACCATGGTGCAGTGAAAAAGAAGAAAGAGAAAAAAAAGGTGAGAAAGTGGAAGAAATAAAAAAAACTAAGGGAGAAATAAATAAATTAATTAAAAAATTATATACCGGAATTCGCCAGAGTTCACCAGTAAGAAAGAAAGAAAGAGAGTAAGAAAGAGAGTGAGAAGAAAGAGAAAAAAAATAGAGTAAGAGAGAAAGAGAGAGAAAGAGAGAGAAAGAGTTCGGATTAGGCCTGGATCGAGATCAGATTCAGCTGATCCGGCAAACCATGAGTCAAACTATAACCAAGCCCTTAGCCCATCTCTAACTAAAAGTCTAGCCAACTTTCATACTAAATTTTAGCCCTAGACTCTACCCTTAAGGGCCTGAATTAACATAAAGCTCTAGCCAAACCTGATAAACCCATGCTAGCCCGTCGAGCCCAAAGCTTTCTCTCTTTTGACTATTTTCCAAGCCCAATATCCAAGGTCACTTTGTAGCCAACTCTTATAAAGGTCCAAGCCTATTCACCCAACTCATTTTCAGACCTAGACTCGCTCCTAATAGTTTGTGGTACCCAAAATCCCAAGCCGGTCAAAACTAGTCCAATTGCCTAGACGAAAGCACCTAATGTTGATGCCACCTTCCTTCTTTGTTTTAGCCAACCTCTAGTTATTTTGAAAGAACCTTAACCTAGGGTTGTATCATCAAACCTCGTCTAGCCTCATTTAATCTTTTTTTATGTTTATCTATTTTTGTGCATAATAGAGGATTGCATACTCTACTATCTTTCATTTATCCACATGCAATGTATATGGATCCCACATGATGGAGTCTCAAAGGGATCATATACATGGTTGATCTATTACCTAACAACTTAAATTTTTAGTGAAAATGGTAAGTTAACAATGAGAAAGAAAAGGAAAGATAAGAAAAACATATTTTGTTTTTAGCTTGTTGGATCACTTGGTACTTTCATGTGTGTTTTGAAGATGATTGGCTCTAAAAGGTTGTTGGGGTTGATGATGGGATAGGGTAATGCCGACGATGAGTCGGGCGATTGAGCTGCCGGTTGAGCTCAGATCGGTGATCGTTAGCTATTGGTTTGTGAGAGGGGAGGTGATGGAAGGGCTCGACTGCGGGATTAGGTAGGTGGTTGGTGAGCTTAAAGGAGATGGAGGTGATGTGGATGAGCTGAGGAAGATGGCGACGTGGTTACCGAGGCGAGGTAGGCTGAAGTATGGGTATTGGGTTAACTTGGGCTAGGATTAGCAGGTTCAGCTGGTGGCCTCATTAAGGGTGCCGCTAGCTAAGAGAGAGAGAAAGAGAGAGAAAAGAAAGGTAAAATTAGGATAATTCTCCTTGCCTTCTTAGGGTGCTCACCGCACCATCTTTATAGTGGCTACCCCATGCTAGGTTACTTGCTCTCCAAGTAACCCTAGACTCAACTCGACTAGACCAACCAGCTCAGGCTGGTTCACAACAATCTCTGACTCGACTAGACCAATTAGCTCGGGCTACTTCACAACAAAGATATTAATTCTTGACCTACTTCTCGGTGACACACTTTTGGTTGCAAACTATACTCATTCTTAATAGTGACCGTCAAGAGTCAAGAATGAATGTGTGTGTGTGTGGTTTTGTGTGCGCGCATGCGTGCATCACAAAAATTGTATCGATATATGAATATAGTCCAGCATTAATAGCTTATGTTCTGCAACTTGGAAGAAAATTTAAGAAATTTGAACTTTTGTGAGTGATGAACACTGGAAGTATACCTGAATTTGGTGTAAATTTTTCCTGGTATGATACTGATGTTGAATTTCTCCTTGGAGGTGTATGATCGTGAGACGTTATCCTTTCATCATTATCTTACATCAGGAAACAAATGTTCAGTTTATATAGCATGTCGCAACATAGCTCATAAAAGACACAAAAGGGATTTAACAAATCATATATTGTGACAATTGACAAAAGGTAATAAGAGGTTACCTAGACAAGTAGGAACATCAACATATATCCTAACAAAAATAGATACATGAATTTAGGCAGCAGGGAGCAAACTACTGATTTCATGTCTTTTGCAAGATGTAAGTACACATACTAACTTCATAACTTGGCAGAGAAACAACTGTTTATAGAAACTTCATATAGGTTCCTTTGGAACATCCAATCTAACATAGACGTAAGCAATGGAGTAATTTAGTGTCCAGAATGACAACAAAAATAAAAACAATGAGATTTGATATTTCATCATCACTCAAATAAACAGAGTCTGAACAACTTATATTTAATAAGGTTTGGAAGAGTACTGTGACTTTATGATATATCTTCCCATCCTAGAACTTGCACTGACCAGAGCCTTGTACATTAGGATGCCCTATTTAAAAGTTTTTCCTCAATTAAGGGCCTTTTTCGCTTACTTTTATTTATGGCCTACATTAAAACACATTTTGCATCTCAATCGAGTCTATGTTTTTAGCTGTCCTTAATTCACCTATAACTCGAAAAGCAAAAGTTGCGTAAAAGTATAACTACTTTTGGCTTATATCCTACTGATCGATCTTATTATTTCTATGAAAATTTAAAAGAAAAAACATAAGACTACCTATCAGATCATCCATTAATCTGCAAGAACTCATAGGATAACTACATTCTTGGGAAAAATAATTGAAGTTGAAAAGTTAGATAGGTCACTGACTTTTTATTCAAATTGTTTTCCTGAGATAGGATCATAGGAAGATTGCTCCTCACGTTACATAATATACAAGATATGCAAGACCACAAGGAATTTACAAATATTGTTCAACAATCACAGTACTTTAAGATAGAGAGACAATAATCATCTTCCCATCAAAATGTACTGTGATTTTTTTTTAATCTTTAATCAACTTCACTCCCAGTAATTAAAAACAAAATAAAATAAAAATTCCAATATGAATTCATATATATTATAATTTTATCCTTGACATGACTTAAATCTATCAATGTTATGTTTTATCAATGTTCTCTTTCCTCTCTCCCTCCTTTCTCTCTCTTCTCTCTTCCAAAAAATGCATATTTTTTTTTTATAAAAGAGCTCATTTTTTACCATGGTTCATAAAAAAATAACCCTAGAAAAAGTATTCATTGACACCGATGGAAAAAATAAAAATTTACTATTTAATATAATACTGATAGATTTAATATGGTTTAAAATAGTTGACTTGCATTTACATTTTATAAATTTATAATAATATTTTGGTACTATTTGCATGACACATACTCAATTTCTCTAAAAAATAAATATTTTTTTTACCTTTTCAAGTCACAACAAAGTAATAATTACACTCATATTTCAAATCTTCTCTCATTCATCTCTAATTTCCCTCCAAAATAAATAGATTTTCCTCCAAAAAATTTTAAGACTTACTAAGTTTACAAGAAATTATAAAGTGCTTGCGAGCTTATGAGCTTTTAAGCCCACAATAATGCACTTTCGATTTCTAATAAAATTTGCAATACGAAAAACTTCTTAAAAAATATTTAAAAATATTAATATAAAAGCCTCACATGTGAGCTTATAACCAAAACCAAAAGAAAACTAAAAAACTGTAACCTTATGTTATTATTTTAAAAAAACAACATTAACCATACGTTATTTTAGAAAAAAATATTAATATGTAAGTACGTGCATGCTTGTAAGCCCGTTTGCGAGCTTACATACATGCTAAGCCTGTTTGTGGGCTTACATGCTGTTTGTACGTCCATTTGCAAGCTTACATACATACTTGTAAGCCTGCAAATCAGTAATGTAAAGCTTTTTATTGATAAAAAGATTATTAATCTTTTTAAATCTGTCATCAAAATTAAAGGGCAGTTTGGTCAATTAATTTTATATATCATTTATTTTTCTCTAAAACCAAAACATTTTTTAAATTTATCATCAAAGTTAAAAGGCAATTTGGTCAACTAATTTTATATATCATCTATTTTTCTCCAAAACCAAAACATTTTTTATTTCTTCACATCATATCAAAAGTAATAATTACACTTAGCCTAATTCACAACCAAACACCACATTTTTTTAGCCTAGTTCAAAATACCTAAATCAGGATTAAAGAGTAGGGCGCTAATTAAGATTCAAAGCTTAGCCTCAAACAAAACACAACGTAATCAATTACAAGAGTTAGATGTTTCAATCAAATCAACCCTTAATTGCTTAATAATGAGAGGACAAACAGCTCAATGCATGCTAGAGAACAAGAAGAGACCACTTTCTCTTCCTTAATAAATTTAACTAGGCTAAGCTCTCAAAACATACATTAGAGACCATTTGAGATATGGAGGTCAACCTTACAGCAAGTCTATGTTTTCATGGCACCGCACCATTACATTCTAATGGAGTAAATGGCTAGTAAATGGAAAGTGAAAAGTTTTTGGATGAGAAAAAAAGAGTACTTTTGATTCACAACACAAAAAACAGAAAAATTCTGAAGAAGGAAAAGAAAAATGAAAAGTAGATTTAAGAATATGAAACATCCATTCTGGAAGACCTCAAACCTCTTTGCACAACGCAAAAGAGAAGAATCTCACATCCTAAAGCAACAAATCAAAGTATTTGACTTTTTCATCATTATTTATTAGAAAAAATATACAGTAGCAATGCTTCATGAAGAGGTAGTTTAAGAACTACTACCAATCTATCAGCTATAAGTAAATTTCTGTTGCAAAATTCTAATATTTAAAGTAAAACCACATGAGTCATCTTTAATAGGCAAGACTAAATCATTTATGTGGACATCCTGCAGTGAAGATGATAAATATATTGTCAACTATCAAGCTAACACCATCATAAGTAAAACTAAGAAATTCAAAGGATATACTAAAATCATAACAGATGTCTATAAGATGCAAAGGTCAGACAGAGTCACATTATAACATTATGTAATCAGTTGCTGAAGTAGTATCATATTCAATGAAAAAAGAAACCAATCTCAAATATAAGATTACTGATATAGTGGTCTTAAAGCAAGAAATGTTGAAAGCGAAAGTTGACAGAGAGATACTACAACCTAGCAAATGCCCCAAGTCCTTTTGGGGCTTCACTAATTCCCATAAAAAGATAAAGAGCATATGACCACAACTTACCATCATTTGAAGGCTTTCCGTAGACGTTTTTCAAAGATTCAAGAAATGAGTAATCTTTATGGTCTTGCATCACTAATTAAAAGGTAGAAGATAAGAAGTTAGAAACTGATGGAGCACAAAAGAATCTCCAATGCTATGTGCAAGAGTAGTTAGTAAGTACATTGCTGAAATAGTTCATGTCTTTTATTTGGAGTGGAACCAACCAAGAGCAACTGTACTGCCTCTGAATCTCTATTTGTAGATGATTTACCGGTAGTATTCAGATTCTGTGTATCTGACAGAATGCCTGCAAGCTGAGAAAGTAGAAATCATTCAGTGATTTGAAAGAGAAAAGATGTTAAGTGATAAAGATGAAGCCAAAAAAGAGAATCTAAAGAATTCTCTACCAGGAGTTTCTTTATATTTGGGCTCTGAAGGAGGTTATAGGACTCTTCACAGTAATTATCAGTGAGAAAAGTGCATTGCGAGTGGACCTACACAGTACAAAGTGTCATATATAAGAACTAGGCATCACTCCACATACTTGAAACAGCTAAGAAATCAACAATCACCTCCCCATTTGTTTTCAGAATATCTTGCCCTACTACAACTATGCTTAGTTGTCTAGCCATTATTAAGCCTTCCAAATCAACCTGATCCAGATTAAGAGAAGAAATGTCAGCAGCTCTGCAACTTATTCAGAATGTACACATGCTGACATCTTTAATGAACTGTAAAACTGTAAAGACAAAGAATATAGCGACTTACCAACATAATCTAAAGACTAATAATGCAAGTGCAACGACTATAATTCGAGTTACCTCTATTTGTCTCTATCTAAACTCAGGAACAGGAAGTCTATGCCATCTTTTATTCCATAAATCGAGTGAGGCATGTGTAGTATTTCTAAACAAAGTAAGTTATAAAGAAGACGACCAATTATTCAAGTTTAGATGATAATTAAGCATCAGAATCCAATATACCTCGTCCGCGAAGAGCAACGCCGAAGCATCGATCCCAATATGATAAAGAAGCCAAGCAGCTTGCCTGTGCTTAAGCATTCTTTCCCTCCTCATATTCACCACTGGCGCAACCACCATGCCGCGGCCCCCGTGCCCCTTCTCGATGTTCACCAGCAACCAAGCGTAGCATATGGCCGCCACAATCGAACTCGTCGTACCTAATTAGAAAGAAAAATTAGAGACATCCAATCTCCAATTAGCAAAGTATGGGAGGAGAAGTTGTAATTTTCTCAACTGTTGGAGGAGGCGGAGGAGAGTATGAACTTCGCCTCCGCAGAGGCTTCTCCGCGAGAAATTTTCCCAATCAAAGATCTCTGCTTTCTAAGGAAAGCGTTCAGATGTTTCACGTCATCGATACTCTCCCTTTCTACGGCCGCATCCAAGCGATGCTCGTCGGAGACGGCGTGCCGCGAGAGCTTGTCGAGGGAGCACGTCGATGAGGAGACGGACCGCCGGTGGGACGACTCCACGAGATTCCGCGGCGGCGAGAGGAGATGGCCATCGCCGTCGGAGTGGCCGTGGTGGAAGCGAGATTTGCGGTGGGAAGGTTGCTTTGGGAGGAGAGGTGGGTTGTGATCAGCGGCGGAGGAGGAGGAGATTGTGGGGTTGAAGACGGGGGAGAAGCATTTGTTTGTTTGGGCGTTCGCAGAGGCGGGAAGGTGATCGGATGCGAAGAAGACTTCGGAGTTGGTTCGGCTGTGACGGTGGGTGGATCGTATGATTTCGGTGGAACGATTTCTGTGAAGTTGTCATTCACATTTGCATTTTATTATTACGTGCACGTTCACCATCAAAGACAGGAACAATTACACCTAGACCCAGAGCTATTAACTAATTTTGTATACACCATCCTATTTTTATTTATTTATTTATTTATTTTTATATAGACACTCCATATAAATTTCTGCAATAGCTTCCTTGTTATTTAGAAAGTATAAAAATTAAATAATTAATGAAAAAGAGTGATCCTTCTAAATAGAAATTGTATTTGGCTCGAGAGATACGGATGCAAATACTCTTACATAAAAGTTTCTTATATCTACAGTTTATTATTATACGTTGGACCTCATCTCCTGGTTGCCTAGTTATATATGGTTATTGTCATCGAATTATGTAGTAACAATCATCCAGCCACATACCTTCTTGCTGATCTTGACAATGGATCTCTCCGATCAAGAAGCAGAGGAGAGGCCTCCCTCCCCAGTGGCGCAATGAACCGCGGCGAGCCCTCAAACCTCGCCGGGGATCCTCCCCTCGACGGCGAACCTTCTACCATCTTCTTTGCCTCATCCAACCACTCCTGCGTCAGCCTGCTGCTCTTGCCACTGCTCTCTTTCTTCTTCTTCTTCTTGCTTTTGCTAGTCAAATTAGAAACTCCGTTGTTTGTACTCAGGCTTCCAAAGAACCAATCGTTCATTAAGTCAGCTATGTCGGTTACAGGCTCTGCATCCATACTTGCCGTTCCTTTCTTCTCCATGCTCGTTGAATGAATGGTCTTCCTACATAGTTAGACATAATATAATAATAACATACATACCTAAATCGACGTTCTAAATTCGAAATGTTTATATGCTGTGATTGTTCTGATGCTAGATATGTCTGAGAAAGCAATGTGGTGCTACGGTTGGCATTGAAATATTACTATGTAGTAATCCTATCGATAAGGATGTAGTGCACGTACGTAGAGACAAAAGGCCGGCTTCATTTGCCTTTTTACCTTGTCCTGTTTCAATAGCCGGCAAGCGTTCGTTCGACAGCGGGCAATGCAATTATGAAAAGAATGCCTGCCATCCTTCGAGCTATTCATAAAATTATAGCAAATCAAAGGGGGGATACTAAAGTAGGAATTTACAGTTCACATCCTACATTTTTCATTAATTTTCAGTTCACACTCTTCTATCTTTTGGGTACCACAAGTTGACTTAATAGCTGATGAAAAGTTATTTCCTCAGATTTTCAAAAAATAGGCTCTCTTTTTGTTTAATTCTGAAAGACACTCCCTCTTATAGAACATGGAAGATCAAATTTGATTCTTACCTAATTCTGTTCTTTGACACTTAACGTATACTTTGGCTAACTTGGGATTTTTTTGGGAATAAAGAAGTCTACCCTAATCTAAGACATATGACTAGAAATGAAAATATTGAAAATGTATGGTGTGAATTATAAATTTGTAAAAACATAGTGGACCAATAAATACTGGATATGATGTCTAACCTAAAAATTATTGTTCAATTTAGTGTATTAAATTTAAAAATATATATATTACAAAATTGGTTAAATTCATATGTAGTTATTTAGCACTCATTTAATTTAGGTGGATGCTAAAGGACTGCATCTAGCATAACTTGAACCATCTCTCTTCTCTTATTTCAATCCTTCATCTTTTTTTCTATTCTCATCTTTTATCTCCTCCACGATTGTCGCCACTTCGCTAGGGTATTTATTCGCCACCACATCGCCTGAGGCAACTCTCATTCTCTACTTTTCTTATTCTCAATCGCTAGGATTCTTGTATTTCAGATACTCTGCTCCCGCCATTGCTTAGGATCCTTGAATTTCGGCTCCTTTATTGTCATAAAGCAACACAGGAGGAGTAAAACAAATTGTAGCTTTTCCTTGCCCTCCCATGCTAAAAAACATGACTAAGAAGAATCATGGTGCACCCACAGTGGACTCTTTGATTGCTCATTACCTAGAAAGAAAACTTAACGAAAGGCCAAGAGTTAACGGTGAAGATGCCTTTGAAGAGGATAGGTATTCCTCTTCTTCGCTCTATGCTATGTAGTTAACTTGATGTCTGCGAGAATGGATGAAACGAGGCTGCCACAGTGACAACCATAGTCCATGGGCATGATAGATAGACATAACAACTCTCTAACCAAGTCACATACATCTAAAATTGCAACTACAGAGAGAGAAATTATAAATAAACAACCAGTGTATTTAAAATTGAAATGAGAGAGTATTAAATACAGTTAATATTGATGCTACATTAGGGACCTATGATAATATAAACATATTGATTTGGGGAAAATTTGTATATAATATCCTGCTTTATAACGTAATTATGGTTTACACTCTATATTTTCATTATTTATAAATTGAGCCCTATAATTTAGTGAATATGTACAGAAAATACTTTGGGTTAGATTTGAACTAATATTCTATTAAATAGAGATAATTTAATTTTTAAAATGACTAGAATGTTTTTAGTATGACTTGGTTGAGAATATTTTCATAAATTTCTCAGTATAATAACTTAACTCAAAGATTTGATTAAGTTTAATTAACTGACCTAACGCTAAGGTACTTTTAGCACATATTCGCTAATTATATGACTCAATTTATAAATAGTGAATATGTAGGGTGTAAATCATAATTTTATTAAAATACAAGGTGTTACATGCAAATTCTCCTTTGATTTTATTATTACTACTTAATCAATAGTCTTCAATAACTTATTTTCGATTTCAACTTAAATTTAATTTTCTTTTAGTTGAGAATATAATTGTAGTCTTTTAGTTTTAAGAAATACAACCAAATACTTATAATTATAATGTCAAAATAGTATTATGAAATACCACAACCAAATACTTATTTATCAAATACATTATTATAAAATACAATAATAAACAAGTGTTTAACAAATACAACATTATAAAATACAAGCAACCGAATAATCTATTTGTTTCTTTAGATATAACATCTAGAGAAATATGTGTTTCTTAATGCATATATATTTCTAAATATAAGAAACCAAATAACCCATTTGTTAGCCAAGGTAAATTATTTTTTTGACACCTGTGTGTCTTAATAGATTTAACATGGAGTGTTTTCTAAGAACAAAATTCTAAACATAAACCCTAGGGCTAGGAATTAACATAAATCCAAAAATGGTGAGAACTATGAAGAGTGAGAATGTGAACTATTTAATGGTTAAATATATTTCGCCCTATACTTTGGGTGAAAATTATTTTACTCCATTTCAAATTTTAACTAAATTTCAACTATTAGATTATCCATCTAAAAACTATTAGATTTTTCATCCAAAAACTATTAAGTGGTATTTAGTTCGTGCATAGGGAATACTTATTCATGAATTAAGATTCCTTAATAAATTTTGCACAAAATACTTATTAATATAGATTTTGGTCATACTTTGTATAAAGGAAGTCATGTAATAAGTTATGCACAAAATATTATCATAGGTAGAAGGGGTGCGATAAATTTATACATATTTTCTAAGCAAGATTTCTGTTACAGTTAATATATTTATTTACACTTAATAACCAAACATAAATTCTTCCGTAAGCTTATTTGAGGTAATCATTATGTTTTACACCTAAACTATAAAATGTGAGTAAAGTTATAGATGTACCTAATGTTCATTTTAAGAGGTGTGTATAAAGTTATCTTTAAAAAATTTTATACACAAACCATACTATGTCTTAGTGTTTTTGTCTTCTTAACTTAGAAGCTAAGTATTACTATTTTGAATAGAAACTATTTTACCCCCATTGACTTATTTTTGTATCACTAAACACCTAAACTTTATACCGATGTGTCACTTATTTATGACTTGTCCTAGCTGCCACCAATCCAAACCATAGTGAACATCCGACCGTTGACTCCACATTCAATTCCTCTTGGCCAGTTAATGTCGCCTTGATGTCAACTAAAAGAGCCCAGCCTACTCTCTCCTAATAGTTAAAAAAAATGCGAGCTCAATCGGTAAGTGAGCTACTATGCTCGTATCATTTGACCTCGTAGATGTCCATAGGGTATAGTCAGAATGTCCTCCCCTTTCTTATCAGATCTTGCTCAAGATTAAAGACTCATGCAAGCTAGATCTCTCCCAATCGACGTGACTTCAATAGTCTGCTATAGAAAATCTACCTCTAAACACTTGTTTACCCCTCCTACTACAATCAAAGGAACTATTTCTGCCACAATCATGACTAATAGTCACTCCTTCGATTAGCGATCCAAAAGTGTCTAATGATTCCCATGATCAACAAAAGCCAAAAGATATTCGCAAATGTGAGATACAATCTCTAATAAGTAAGCTAGGTCTACTGAAAGCCTTCAAGCATAAGAGTGTCCTTGAGATTCAACGGTCGGA
Organism: Typha angustifolia; assembly: GCF_048772165.1. Lineage (NCBI taxonomy): Eukaryota > Viridiplantae > Streptophyta > Magnoliopsida > Poales > Typhaceae > Typha > Typha angustifolia. Next base: position 6,618,882 of record NC_133248.1, read on the forward strand.
TCAAAGTAAGATTTTGGTAAGGTGATAGATGTAGGATGGCAGACGAATCTATTGGAATGGATGGTGGAATGGAGATTGATAAGGTGGTGGTGGTGCTCAACCTAGGTAGGGCGATATTAATGGAGGTTGTGGAAGGTATGAGCCTAAGGTGCAAAGTAGTAGAGAAAGGGATAGGTAGAATGATGGGTCATTTTACAAGGTCGAGAGGCGTCGGTTGAATGAGGAATATGAAGTGGTGATTAGCTCTAGGTGGTGCTAGGTTAGCCATGACTTGGAGGTAATTGAACAAGAAGGAAAAAGTCGATCTTGAAATTATTTCATTAACCCAAGATGATCTAATTAGGGGAGCACCACATAACCTACAGTGGCTCCCTAAGCAGTTTGGTCAACCTAGCTAGTCTTAGCTTAGGTCAAACTGACTCAACCAGCTCTTAAAACATCGAATCTAGTGATTAAGTACGCATCACAAGTGAGATTGATGGCTGCCTAATTGGACCTAGTTAGCTGACTCAAATAGACTCGAGTCTGATTTGTACCATAAGCAAAATGACCTAATAATGCAGTAAAGAATAAACATATATATAAAATAAGGTAAATTGATAACCAATCAGGGGCTGATTGCAAACTCCAACCCTCTTCATGCATCGAGACCAAGTGAGCGGCTAATGATCAAAAACGGCTCATAACAGCCCACCATGCTTTTCACATCTTGTCCTCAAGGTGTGGAGCTGGTGGCTATACCTTTAATCCTAAAATCCTTTGACCCTCGTGGCTGAGTGTTAATCCCAACTTGAATTACCAACCTTTCAGATAGCGTAGTTGGTAATCCAAGTTGGGACAAACGCTTAGTCCCAAGGGTAGTGGTCACTCTAAACCCTTCTCTATTCCTGTGCCATGCCCTCCAATGGTTCTTCTTGCTTGTGATGGAGCATTTTTCCCCACTTTGGTTCACCAATTTTTAAGAGACAAAATTTGGTAAGTTGAGTTAGGAAAAATACTCTATCGCTAGATTCATTGCTGCCTCTCTGCAACCCCCTTGAAGGAGTTCCTTTTATATAGCTGAGCTACACCGATGGTGAGCCACTACCATGTGTGATTCTCGAATCATCACAACCCTTTGGACTCCTCGAACTGCCACTGGCCCTTGAGCTTCTCCAGCCATTTCAGCTCGGTCAATTTGTGCCCAAATCAGACTCGCTCTCATTCCCAAGCTGCACCATCTTGGTTCTGCTCGGCTCTTTGCCTTTGAGTTCAGTTTTGGTCCAATCCATCACAATGTAGCTTTAATTTTTGTAACATTGGCTCAATACGACATAGGGGACTCAACCAATTCGCACTCGGGTTTGGGGCCATTGAACCAGATCATGTTCCTCAGTTTTAAGGGGTCTGAATCCTCTTGCTCAAGCTTAATCACATTTGGTCCTTCCAAGCGGGCTTTCCTTAGGTCTGAGAAAAAAAAGACAATTTAGATGCAAATAAATAATTAAATCAGTCGAGCCACCTTGGTGAAAGTCCGACTCATGCCCCCACATGATTGCAATCAACTCAAGCTAGGGCTAAGCTCCAATTCCCCAAGCTCCATCACCATCATCTCCTTTGCCTTTAGTGGTCGAGACAACCCTTCCATTGTATGAAAAGTTGGGCTCAATCTTGTCTTCACACCCTCCAGACACCCTACTCTATTGCCTTGCCAGAAGGTCATCCACATACTGCTGAAGTCGAAAGTCACCCATCCCAAGTTCTGTAGCCACTAATTGCTTAGGATGATATCAACTCCTCGGAGGGCGCGGGGGTACCAGTCCATGGTTAGCCCATAGCTTTGCACTGGAATTCCAACATGGCAGCATAAGCGATTAGTTCGCAGCTTCATGCCATTGCTAATCACCACCTCAAACCCTATCGTCGGCTCCACATCCAATCCCAACCTCTGGACTAGTCACTCGTCTAAGAAGTTATGTGTGCTGCCTAAATTAATAAGGATATCCACAAGTCGCTTCTTGACTGAGCTGTCTACTCAAAAAGTTTTTGGCACGGTGGTCCCAGAGTACGCATGCAATGATTTCTCCCCTTGCTCATACTCCTCCCCATAGTCCTCTCTAACTTGTTCATTACTCTCCTCCCTGGCATCATGGTCCTCCTCCTCATCCTCACATCCATCTGTCAACATCATGCTCCCCTCGTCTTCGTGCACTAGTGTTCAAGCATGAAGCGTTCGTCCCAATGAAAACAAAGGCCATTTACTCTTCTCTACACCACCTAGGCAGATGTGAGGGTCTGGATAGTGGTTGGTTGACCTCCCCTAACATCAACTAAGGGCCTAAGTGGAGCCCTCAGACCCATGAATCTAGCCGTCGATTTTAGTGCTACAGTTGGTCTTACCATCGTCATGGTCGACCGAATCGGGTAACAGCTGTCCTAACTAGTCTGTGTGGCCTTGCTTTGGCTCTTCAACTCTTTGTGCATCCTCTCCATCAAGATGGCATACTAAAAGGCTTTGTCTAAGGTGGTTGGTCAAAGAGCCTTGACATCCATTTGGATGTCACCCCGCAGCTTGGACACAAACGTCCTCAATAGTAATAGGTCCGACCACTTTGACTTGCACTAGCTACTAATCCGCTTGAACTTCTCTTGATATACTGCCACCATCATCCATTGCACCATTTTCATGAGGAGAGCATCAAAATCCTTATAGCCTTCCAGTCCAAAGCATCATAGAATGCCGATGCTCAAATGTGGCACTACGAGATTTCTAGTGTTAGAAATGGCTAAAGGCTACTATGTTTTGCTTTTTCTTAATGAAGATGATCTATCCTATATCTTGATCGAAGGGCCCTAGACCATCAATCTCCACGTGCTCAACTTGATTTGATGGAAGTATGATTTTCAACCCTCTTTGAAGGATTTTTCAAGTCACTCCAGTTTGGATCCAACTTTATGATTTACTTATGCGTGACATGGGAAGCCACCAAAAGGCTAATTCGAACCAGAATCACAGTAACCCTAGTAGATCTAACTCCAAAGGGGGACTCATTGTCTTGGGTAGCCAAAACTAACCTAAGTTTCAAGGTCTAGAGCTTTACCTAAGAACCAACCAAGAAAGGTTGAGCTTCCACCGTGCCCGACTCGTTCCATGATCTCTAGCTCCAAGACACGTAGTTCTTAGTCTCCTTATTTATCTTTTCAAGGACCTCATTTGGAATGATTCTCAATCCTCTTTTCAACTTATTGTCGGTAGCACTATTTTAACCTGAGCCAGTCTTTTCCCTTCCAATTGCCTTCTAGTCGATTAGTTGAGATCTGGACCCTGCTCAGTGTAACACCCAAACCCTAAACACATGCATGGCACAAGCCCACATGGCATGTGCATGGCACCTGACAATTTAGGTAGTTGTCGACAATCAAATAAACCTGTATCAACATCATAATTTTATCTATAATATCTAAACTAAGAATAACTCAAGTCTGACTATCAACAACATACAGATAACTCTACTAGGGCTCCACACAGGCCATAATACATCATCAAGAGCTTTTCACTACTACATATACACAATAGTGGTATATACATAATTATACAAGTACAAAGTCACTTGCTAGAATATAAGACAAGGATAAAAATACACTTTGAAATATGTCAATTGATACATTATATAACATAACTCATCTAGCGTATTATACTAACCATACTCTACTCTTCATCCACTTGCAAGATCTCTAAGGGAGAATACTGCTCCACTTGTTCATTTGGATTTTTGGAAAGAAAAAAACAAAGAGAGTCATAAGCTAAAGGCTCAATGAATAGACCTAAAGCTACTCGACACATTTGTGCTAAGAGTGGTGGGTAGACACTAGAGTTACTCGACACATTTTCATCTTATCAAACTATGACAGATGAAAAACTTTATATGGACAATTTAGTAAATTCTAAGGTGGAAGGAATAGAAAATATTGTGTTAAAATTGACTTAAAAAAGGAACTTACTCTCAATAATATAATGCACGTGCTTGACATGTGCAAGAGTTTGGTTTCAAGATCATTGTTGAGTAAGAAGAGTTTTAAGCTAGAGTTTGAGTCTAATTAATTTGTACTTATAAAAAATGGTATGTATGTAAGAAGGGGCTACTTATCTAATAACCTCTTTAAGATGAATGTAATGATAGCAGCTGTAGATATGAATATTCTTTTGCTTATTTGCTTGAGTCTTGTGAAATTTAACATGATAGATTATGACATATTAATTATGTTACATTGGGTATGTAGATTAGTTAATCTTAACATGCTACCTAGTTTTCATATTGTTCAAATAAATGTGGAATATATGTGGAAGCTAAATTGGCTTAAACTTTGTTTCATTCCATTAAAAAAGTACAGAATCTATAGAACTTATACATATCAATGTACGTGATTTAAAATTTGTTCAAACTAGAGTTGGAAAAAATATTTAATTATTTTTATTAACGATTGTACAAGATATTGTTATGTGTATTTGCTAAGAAACAAAGATGAAGCATTAGAAATGTCTATTCATTTCAAAACTGAGGTTCGAAACCAACTTAGTAAAAATATTGAAATACTAAGAAGTGAAAGAGGTGGTGAAATATGAGTCATTATTTGTACAAATATGTGTAGAAAATAGAATTATTCATCAAACAACGGCTCCTTACGCTCCATAACAAAATGATATTGCTGAATGTAAGAATAGAACTCTAAAAGGGATGATAAATGTCATGTTAATAAGCTCTGGTTTACCTCATAATTTGTTGGGGGAAGCTTTCGTTTTTGCAAATCACATTCTCAACTGATGACCCCATAAGAAGTTGAATAAGACACCTTATAAATTATGGAAAGATCGAGAATCTAAGTTTAAATTTTTAAGAGTGTGAGGGTGTTTAGAAAAGGACAAAAATTGGACTTAAAGCTATTTATTGAATATTCATTAGTTATGCTCATAACAGTAGTGCATATCAATTTCTGGTTCACAAATTAGATAATTCTAAGCTACATAGAAATATAATTGTTGAGTCTAGAAATGCATCATTCTTTTAGAATATATTTCTATATAAATCTACATCAGAAGTAAGTTCTATGAAAATGTAGAAAAAAATTAAGTCCATACAAAAAGGAAATGATAATGAACCTAGATAAAGTAAGCCTGATTTTCTAACATATTTGTTAGAAAAAAAATTTAGAGTTTTAAGAAAGCAATGTCTACTCGTGAAACTCCTTTATGAAAAGAAGCTATTAATAGTGAAGTTTAATTCATTTTGCAAAATCATACTTGAGAATTGGTGGATCTACCATTAGGATGCAAACTTTTCGGTTACAAATAGATTTTCGAAAGGAATATGAAATTACATAATTCAAGTGACAAATATAAGGCAAGACTTATAGTTAAAAGATATAGATAGACAGAAGGAATAGATTACTTTAATACATATTCGCTAGTAACAAGAGTAAGATCTATCCAATTAAAAATTGCTCTTGTAGCATTATATATAATCTAGAAATACATTAAATAGATGAGAAAACAATATTCTTGAATAATGAATTATATGAAGAAATATATAAGGAACAACCTAAAGGACTTGTGGTTCTAAGACAAAAGGGAAAGGTGTGCAAACTAATTAAGTCTTTTTATGGGCTTAAATAAGCACCTAAATAATAGCATGAACATTTTGATCGAGTTAGGGTTTTGCATTAATGAATGTGATAAATGCATTTCTATGAAAGACACTTCAGCTAATTATGTCAGTGTATGTTTTTATGTTGATAATATAGTAATAACTAATAGCAATATAAATATCATTAAAGCTACTAAGAACATATTAGCTAGCAAGTTTGACAAGAAAGATCTAGGAGTTGTATATATGATACTTGGTGTAAAGATCACTAAGACAATCGAAAGATATGTTATATCTCAATCATATTATATTTAGAAATTGCTTGATAAATTTGATAAAGATACTAACAATCTAGCCAGAACACCTACGGATGTGACCTTCATCTCACTATAATACAGGTGAATGCAATCTTAGTTAAAATATTTTTTAATAATAAATAGTTTGATGTATGTTATGAATTGTTCTTGTCCGAATATTGTATTCTCTATGAGTAAACTGAGTAGATATACAAATAATCTAGAAAATGACATACTAGAAAGCAATAATTAAGGTGCTTAAATATTTGAGATACACTATTAACTATGGATTGTCACTCAAGATATCCGATAGTAATGCAAACAAGATTTTTGATATGAAAGATATAAAATCCACGAGTTTATGTCTTTATGCTTCGGGGTGCATCTATATCATAAAAATCTTCTAAATAAATATATATAGCTAGATCTATTATGGAATCTAAGTACATAACATTAAATAAGACTGGAGAAGAAGGAGAGTGACTTTAAAATATTTTAGAAAATGTTCCTATTTGACCAAAACCTGTGTTAGCAATTTACATACATTGTGATAGTCAATCGGCTATTTGAAGGGGACAAAGTCAAACATAGAACAACATGTTACGACATATACATCGTAGACATAATAATATATAATAATTGATCTCAAATAGTATAATATCTATTAATTATGCGAAATCAGAAGATAATATTGTGGGATCAAGTGTATTATTCATCGAGAGGAATAGATTTAAAGCCTATCACCTAGAGTAATGACACAACGACCATCCAACCTAGTTAACTGGAGATCCCAAGATCTAGGTTCAAAAGGCCAACTGAGTTATGAGAGTATTCTCTGAAATCACTAAGAAATTATTTCTTATGTTTTTTACTATAATGACATAGTGATAAACTTGTACTAAGTGTTAGGATAATCAATGTTTTTAATGACCTTTATACCTTGAAAATTCAAGTGGAGTATGGCAGAATACCTCTATAAAAGCCAAACAGTTTAAGACATCTTGTTCACTGGTTCATGAATAAATTCGATAATACTTTACTAGTAAAGGTTTAAAGTCAAAATGTATCTATCTTAATGCGATAACTTTTCGTTGCTCTTAATCAAATATACATTTCATGTGCATTTATAACTAATTCATAAATATAGAGGATTATTAGAAAATCATATATCAAAATATTACTTTAATATTATATATTTACATGAAGGAGAGTATAATTGGCTTAAAGTGACAATTGAGTCTAAAGAAGTGCAACCATTGACATGAGTTAAAAATATGTGGCCTCTCAGGACCACGCCCTTTTGTTGAAAGGATGTGTCATTTCATTTCAACTAAATGATCACACCCTTTTGTTAAAAGGATATGTCCTTTCAAAATGACACTCTTTTCGAAAGATGTGTCCTTTCGAATGAATATCCTAAGAATATTCTCATAAATTTGAGACAAATTAATTTAGCTAATTAAATAAAATAAGATAAATAAACTTGATCTATCGATCCTAATATCCCCATGATGTAATTTGATCTGATTAATGCGAAGCGGGTCATGATCTAGAACTTTCGTATTTAAAATTTCTCTAAATTTGGACCCTATTTGTAGTAGAACGAAGAACTAATCCAAAAAGGATAAGCAAGACTGATTTGATCTAATGAAGAACTAATCCAAAAAAGATAAGCAAGACTGATTTGATCTAACGAAGAACTAATCCAAAAAAGATAAGTAAGACTGATTTATCTAAGTTTATTAGTTTATTTAGGACTCTTATATTTTATGGATAAATTTTTTTTCACCCTTTGAACTATCAGTTTTTTTCTAATAATAACTCCTTAAGCTTTTTTTTTTTTGGTATATAATAATTTTCTGAACTATCATAAATATCTCAGTTAACCTCTTCCATTAAAGGGTCTAATATTAATCGAAAACAAAAATTTATACGATTATTTTGTGTTATAAAAAGTTTAGGGATCTTCGGTAGAAAATGCATGTAGTAATAAATGCTTATTGTCTCTCATATATATTTATATAATATATAAAATAAATATGAGTAACGTGGATAATTATGAATTACATTCAATAGTTGTGAACTATAAGAGTAATAATTAACACCTATAGAGTAACAACTGTAAATTTCTTTCAATAACTACGGACTACACAAATAATAACTTTGAGCTACAAAGATTAATATCTTTAAAATACGATAGTAATAACTATAAACTATAAGAATACTAACTGCAAAGAGTAACAGCTGCCACCAATGGAGCCGGTAGCGCATTTGCCCTCCCTAAATTGTTGGGAAATTTTCTTTAGATTATGTTACCACATTAATTTTTATACTTTTATTTTTTATTTTATCCCTTTTCTCATTTCTGTCGAGAAGAGGATTGATATTATCATTAAAATATATCTTCATATCAGATGGGGTCCGATATTATTTTAATCTAACTTACTCAAAATATATTATACCAAAATAATGTGAAGCTATCTGAAATAGAAGATCATATTTAATCTAAAGCTATCCAAAATAGAAGAATATACCCATCTAAAATAGAACATAATTGAATAAAGAAGAGGAAACTTATCTATTTAATATAATTAAGAAATAAATTATTGAGGATGGCAAGACAAAGCTTCCATAAATTCATCAAATTTTGACCCAACGATCAGAGCATTCAATCGCAAGTGATTATTTCAAATTTCTTTAAGCATCTCAAATTTTATTTCTCAAAAATTTTGAGCACGCTAAAGTTTTTAACGAATTACTACGATTAGTTATAATTGTTTTTATTATGTTGCTTCAATCTTGTTACTAATAAACTATACATGATCATGTATTTGAGTTAAAGAAAATTATATAAAAATTAGTTTTAACATTCATTCCTATTATTGTCGGAATTTTTTCTCTATTTACGCATATAAATTAGTGATAAGAAAATATTGTCAAAAGGTCGACGTAAATATCGTGCAATTTATTAGTTATCTTTTGTCTGCAAGATACCTTGCGGAATACTTTGTTACCATAAAATATCAAACCTGCTATCTCTAGAAGTTGCATGCAAAGAAGTGAGTCACAACTCAACCTATATCCCCAGATCATCATGATGCAATTCGAATCTATGACGACCTTCCTCTATAGCTACTACCACTCAAAACGAATCTGGACTCTTCTTGTTAATTTCTTGCAACTGCCTGGAAGCTGGACTGGTCCATGGTCATCGAACAAACACTATAAAGAATCAAACTATAGAAGCTTGGCTGTCAGTTCAGATAGATGGAGAGAGAGGTATATACAGAGGGCGGCAAAATCGCATCAAGTGCAACAAACAATGATGCCTAATATACACCGGAGGTAGAGAATAAAGTAGAACCCTATCCTTTAAGAATAAGTTCTTTTCCCACTAAGTGCAAGGCCTATAAGAAGAAGAAGAAGAAGAAGGCATGAGGAGATCATCAAGCAACAGTCAAGAAGACTTCAAGAAGTACTGCAATCAGTATGTCTTCCACCGGCTACCGCCACCACTATCCTCCCGCAGGGTGCAACGAGGACTACTGCACCTACATCAGTAGAATCGAGAAGAAGACGAGCATGACCGAGGGGCCTCACTTCGGCAATATGCACCAAGGATTCAAGCACAAGGAGGTCTACGAGGTGGAAGAGGACGACGGCTTCCAGCAAGGGCGGTTCGGCCGCGCGAAGCACCTTCAACCGATCAAGGGACCGCGCCGTGAGGTCCGCGAGAAGACCTACAAGGAGGATATTGACATAGAGACCTAAGAGTTCACCCGGCACAACCATGGCATGATGTTCAAGGCCATCTGAGCGGCTCGATCGATCATGCCGAGTAGTGGATATTATCATAAATAAATTAACCACTTGTTACATATTACTCCCTACTAATATTTGCATCTATTATATGGGCTATATGGATATGCATGTTTTCTGTAGTAGTGAATAAATTTGAACTGATCGTTCTTTAATCATATGCATAATCTCACGCTGTGGAGGGAGCCGAGTACCTCTCCTCCTCTTCCTACTAGATCTAAAAAACCTAATTTATAATCATATTTAAGAAAAGCTAAAACCAAGTAAGAAATAAAATTCTGAATCGCACTCAAATTAAGATAACCAAATTCGATCAAGTCAGAGAATGAAAAACTAAGTATAAGTAGGATGCTAAAAGCTGATAAAATGCATCAAAAATGCATTGTCGCCGGTTAGTTACCTTATAAATGAGTTAAAATAATTATAGATGTAAAATGACCTCGGAGAAATACATTTTACTCTAACATCCGTGGAATCAAAGCAGGATGCTCTCTTAGATGGAGGAAATGAAATAGGAGAGAAAGGGGAGTGTAGCGAGCAAGGAGAGGCGGGACATTTTTAAGTTAACTATGGGGCATTTTAAGTATTTTTATTTCTGAATTTCCAAAACTAATAGAATATTTTCTATATGTTAGGGTAAAATTAACTCAATATAATTTAAAGGCAATAAAATCAAAACACAAAAATTGAATGATAAATAGTTGTATGTAAATGATAATATACGTTATAGTGTTTTTGATAAATTTCCCTAGAAATTTCTGTTATCTAAACAAATTAAATTGATTTTTCAAAAGTAGCATATATTCGATTAGCTAATGTTAGGGCAAAATTAACTCAGTATAATTTTGAGGCATTAAAATCAAAACAGAAGGCCAAATGAAAAATAGATGTTTGCTAGGGTGTGAATAACAACAAAAGCTAATAGTGTTTTTGATTAGTTTTCCTAGCAAAACAAAATTGATCTATAGACAATAAATTTGCTAAAGCTTGTGGACAAAGAAGAACGAGTGTAAGAATAAAATAATACGATCTAGAATACTTAATTAAACTCCATAAAGGATTGAAATCTAAAGAACCAAAAGATCATCATACCTACGAGCATTGGTGTTTAAGTTCACACTTCAAACTTTATAATTTTTCTCATATTAGTTTTGACTCTTTTAAGCTCTCAAACATTTTAAACTGATGGTGTGACTTTTCTGAATTAAGTGAATGACCTTAGGGACCAAATCTACTATATATAGCCTAGCTTCTCCTATTAAGCTTCATGGCTATGAGTTATCATATTAACATAAATGTCCATCTCATGAGATAACCATCATCTAATCAATAAGAAAATATTCTAATCATTGTGAATGTTTGATATAAGATAAGGAAACATTTGGAATCGGATTAAAAGAAAAAAAAATAGTTACATTCTTCCATTTGGTCCATATATTTGACTTGATCTAACTTTAACTTAATCCCATTGATTATCTTTCTTAAAAAATAAACACACAAATCATGGCGACAAGTCATCTGATAACAAATATTGCATTCCATATATTACGATGTATTTAGTTCTCAAGTATTATACTTTATATGGTAACACTTAATGGATTCTTCTATCTATCTATAGAAAGTTATTCTTGGTCTTATGAATTTTCTCAAATATTTAAGGTGCACATTAATATAAGAAAACAATCAATTAGAGTTTCATTCATAAATTGTATATATACTTACATAGTAAAACTAAGTCTCATTTTCTCAATATGATCCTTGAATTTTAATGTTGGCATGCCTTTAGTCAAAGGATCAACGATTATTAATTCAGCGCTTATGTGCTTGATGACCACATATTTTTCTTAAAACGTTCCCTTAAAACTTATGGTTAGATACTTAATGTCGATGTTACGAATAAGATCTAGATCGATCCAAACATAAAAAAATTATGAAAATTTAGATAGTAGTAGCATAATAAGGTAGGGTTCTAATGGCTCTAGTTTACCTAAATAAGAGATTGGGATGAAAAGATATATAAAATAGTGAAGTAAGCTTAGAATAGAGCAAAGCGGTAAATATTAGACGTTGTGGTGGTCGTCGAAGAGTGGCGGACAGCCAAAGATTCGTGGATGTAGAATTATGAGTGGGTGGCTCGTGGATGTAGAATTAGAGTTTCTAACTTAAATCTATTCTTAGAAAAATAAATGGTTATGATTAACTTGCTTCTACTCTTAGATTATCTTACTCTTAGTCTAAAATAATTTCTCAATGCTTGGATAATTAGATAGATAAATAAATAAACTCAGCCCCTATATATATAGAGGTCGAGTATAGTAAGTTTTACGTGAACTTAGCTCTAAATGTTTATACAACTCGAACTAGAACATACCTTAGAGACTTAAATAGAAGTGAAAAACTGATTAGATTAACTCTAACCCGACCCGCTATCTGATTTGATTTCGATCGGATTTGGATATTCTGATTTGAATACAAATAGAATTTTTGAAAGAAAAAACCGGATACATATTCAAACACGGATCGACTATAATTTTTGGATTCAAATACGAATATCGGATATTTTTTTATCCGCATATTATTTTGAATGATTTAAAGTTTTTAGTTTGCTTATTTAAATAGTGATATTGATATTGTTACTAGTGATATGTTACATATTATTTGTAGAGATTAATTTCTCTAATTTTATATGTATTTGACATATAAATTATTTTTTGTGCTAATTATGTCTAAATAAAATATTATAATTCATTTAAAATTCTATCAACATTTATTTAAGATCTGATCCTCTATCCGAAAATTATCCGTATCCATTAGTTAGGATATAGTTTTAAATTTTGCTATCCGTCCAATATCCATATCCAAATCGATATTCAGACTAAAAATATGGATTTGGATATGAGTTGAGCATTATCTGGTCCGTATCTGATCCGTTTTCACTCCTAAGCTTACATTACTTAATTGAACTTGCCTTAGTGGCTTAGGTGACTTAATTAAACTTGTATTAGTGGTTAACATAACTTAACTAAACTTACCTTAAGGGCTTACATGATATAACTAGACTTGCCTTAAAGACTTTCATAAGAGATTAATATGAATCAATTAAAAGATAAATAAACTCGATTCATCGAGCTCAATGTCCTCATGACGCGATCCGATTTGACCCAGTTTGCATCAGTTTATGTGTTTACTTTGACTTCCACTTTTACTATTCATAGACATAAGAATAGTTGAATTATCGCAGAGCAATCTTAATGGCCTAGAAATAGAATCCATAATTCTGAGCTCAGATATAAAACACTTAAGCCATGCACCAGGTGGAGTAACCTTAAAATAAGAAACGAACTTGGCTTCCATAGTAGAAGTGGTAGTCAAAATCTACTTGACACTCCTCCATGATAAAGCTCCATCGGTTTTCATAAAAATATATCCAAATATTGATTTACATGAATCAACACAGTCAATGAAGTTAGAATTTGAGTATCCAATCACTTCTGAATTATCTTTCCGTCTATACATAAGCATGTAGTCTTTAGTTCTTTAAAGATATCTCATCACTTTCTTTGTTACTCTCTAGTGGTCCATATATAGATTACTCTGATATCGTCCTAACATTCCTACAGCAAATGCAATGTCAGGCTTTGTACAGACCTGAGCATACACTAGGCTTCCTCTAGCAGAAGCATATAGAATGTTCTTTGTTTGTTCTCTCTTAAGATTGTTCTTTGGGCACTGGTTCAAGTTAAACCTGTCACCCTTCACAATAGGAGCTATACTTGGTGAACAATACTTCATTTGAAAGCTCTCAACTTTAGTAATATAGGTTTCTTAGGACAGACCTAAAGTATCTCGAAGTCTATCTCTATAAATCTTAATGCTAATGACATAAGAAGTGTTACAATTTGACCACATGGGTTAAGTCGAGTTTAGTCGAGTCGACTCAAGTTAGTTAAATTTCTCTTATTATTTTAAATTTTAAATAAATCAAATATTTCATATGTGGATCCGATCCGTTAGAACTCTACTCCTATAAATAGAAGTAGTCATATGTTGATTAGGGTAGTTGTAGAATGAAGATTAAGTTAAGTTCTTTTATTATCTCATCTTTATCTTTTACCGTAGCCATTAGATCATCCTTATCATTCTATGAGTAGATCATAATCGTAGAAGCATTCTGATCTTTCAAACCCTAGCCATTTTCCTCCACTAGCAGCCATCCTACCTTACTACCATCCACTACCACCTTTAGCCGTCCGCCACATTCCGACGATTGCCACAATATCGGTTAATTACCATTCTACCATATTTGACTTTGCTATATTATTTTATTAATATCTTTTCATCTGGATGTTGGATTCTTGTGAAACTAGATCCATCAGAACCCTAACTTTTGACGTTACCTCCATATAAATTTTCACAATTTTCTTACTTTCAAATTATTCCAGATCTGGTTCATAATAGTGGTATCAGAGTCGTTGTTCCTCGGACAGTTCCAAATCTAGTTCGTAATAGTTTCGGTCGAGTCAAAGAAAAGCTCGAAGGAGATTCAAACTATCATCAAGGACTCAATCCAAGCCTTGACAGATGCCCTACTAGCCACCCTCCACTGCCCTACACCACTAACACCGGCGACCATGGTGGAAATAACCCAATCACGGCCATCAACTTCAAACCATGAGGGAGGTGGAGAGGAGACCCAACTATCTGGTAAAACCCCTCTTCTAGTCGAGGAGGAGAGCCTTTCGTCCCTATAGGCCAATGCCACTACCACAACGACACTAGAGCAGCCGATAGAGACGACCCCTGAATCGTCTTCCCCACCCGCAGTGGGAGCTAGGGCCAAAAACCCTAGCTTCCGACCAACGGCCATCTAGCTGCTCCCTGCCCCCTTCACCACGTCCAGTACATTACATGGGACCCCTGCACTTGAGCCAAGTCAGCAGCAGCCACAAAAGGAGGTTGAAAGAGCACCATCAATGATCCTCCACACTGTAGCAAAACTACGGCAAGTGGCTACAGGTCTGGCGTTCTAGTACCCACCGGCGACCATGCTCGACTCCCAATGGTCGATTGTAAGTCCGTGGTGGCCAGTATAGCCGCTGACGACCATTACATGGCCGAATCCGACGGCCATACTCACGACGATATTGCCCGAGCGAAGACATGTTGGGGTGGCTTATGTAGGCACCGCCGTCGGGGCTCCACGATAGTGGGACTACGGCCACCAACCGTAGCCGCCAAGGGCTAGGCTACTTGTTGGCGAGGCACCATGATTGTTGCTATAGCCACCCGAGCCTGAGCTCGATATATAGCTTCCATCGTCGGTCGTCGTCGTAGAGACCACTTAGAGGTCAACTGCATGCGACCCACAACCTTGCCCAACTGCCACCGATGCCCATGCAGCCCACAGTGGCGCCCCTAGGCTAAAATTTAAATTCAGCCTTAGGGTGAGGTTGTTGGGTATTGAGTAGGAGAGATAAAGTACACGTATCTCAAGGCATGCTAAATTTTTTCAATCTGGTTTGATCAACTTGTGCAAACCAATTAAGAGGCCATGAGCATGACTTGGAGCTCAAGGACAATTAGTGGAACGAACCAGTGGGCCCGGGCTATCGAACTATGTCATATCTGGATGCAGACTCGTGGGCTTATGATCATGACATAAACCAAAAGATCCAACTCGCGTATGAGTCACCTTGAGGACAAGGTGTCAGAAGTATGGTAGATTGTTACGATCTGACCACTTGGGTTAACTCAAGTCAAGTTAGCTAGTTAACTTTATCTTATTATTTTGAATTTCAAATAAATTAAATATTCTGCATATGGATCCGATCTGCTAGGACTCTACTTTTATAAATAGGAGTAGTCATGTGTTGATTAGGGGAGTCATGGAATGAAGATTATGTTAAGTTATTTCATTATCTTGTATTTATCTTTTACCACAATCGTTAGATCAGCCTTATCTTTCTAGGAATAAATCATAGCCATAGAAGCATTTTGATCTTCCAAACCTTAGCCATCTTCCTCCACTAGCAGTCATCCTACCTTATGGCCGTCCACTACCACCCTTGGTCATCCGCTAACCTCCAACGTCTGTTGCAGCTTCGATTAGTTACCGTTCTGCCTTATATGACCTTGCTCCATTATTTTATTAATAAATTTTCATCAAGACATCACACTCTCATGAAACTAGATTCATTAGAGCCCTAACTTTGAGGCTACCTCCATATAAATTTTATAATTTTCTTACATCTAGATTGTTCTAGATCTGGTTCGTAACAAGAAGCCTCACCTATATCTTTCATATTAAAATTTTTAGAAAGAAATTATTTCTCCTCTTGAAGCAAACCATTATTATTAGTTGCAAGTAAAATGTCATCCACATATAGAATGAGAAAACATATCTTACGCCCACTAATCTTCTGGTATATGGATTGATCCATGGGATTTTTAACAAATCTGAATGAAGAAATTACCCTATGAAATTTAAAATATTATTGACGGAATGCTTGTTTTAAATCATATATGGATTTTTTATGCTTGCATACCAAATGCTCACCATCACTAGAGAGGCATCCTTCAAGTTGTTTTATGTAAACCTCCTCCTATAGATCTCCATTAAGAAATGTTTTCATATACATAACTCAAGATTTCTTTGCAACTCATGGCTTGTGAGAGAAAATTGGGATAATTTTTCATTCCAATATTTTAGTTAGTAGGTACTCTACATAATCTTTAAGAATTGTTGATCTCTTAATTCTAATAGATCTTATTAATGGCACACTATCTTCTTCCTAAGAAATGAGGTTCAACTTGTTGTTCATAAGTTTCATACATCTTTTGAACAACTTGATCTATTGGAATGTTGTCAATAACTTAATAAATTTCAATAATTGGTTGTTTAACACCAATTTATACTCGAGAGGTGCCGTGAACAATTAACAATCTATCACCTGAACTGGAAGGTTAAAACTCTAGATAATCAGTATAAGAAACTAAGTTCTTAATTTGATCACTCCCACTCATAAAGTCATATTCAAGAAATTTTGCATTTTTTAGATCTGCAATCCTAGTGCTATGATATGGACAAACCTTTATACCTTTTGATATATCCAACAAAATACCCACTAATGGTCCTTGTGTCTAACTTTTTCTTTTGTAGATTATAGATCCTTACTTCAAACAAACATCCTCAAACGCACATATGTCGCAAACTCGATTTTCAACCTTTCAATAATTCAAATGGTGTCTTGAGATAACCTTGGTGGAACTCGATTTAAATATATACTATTGTCTTTAGTGCTTTAGTCCACAAAGATGTAAGAAGATTGGAGATGCTAAGCATACTCCGTACTATATCTAACAATGTTTAATTTCTTCTTTCTACCCCCACCATTTTGATCCAATGAACTAGGTATGCTATATTGGTAATAATCTTTTATGCTTGAAAAACCCTAGCAAACGGACTAGGTGCTTGTCCATCCTAAGTGTATTTACCTAGTACTCTTCACCTCTATTTGATCTCAAATTAAGTGCTTTATATATTGTTTTTCTACTTCAGTCTTAAATATCTTAAGATATCTAATTCTTCATTCTTATTATGATGTAAGTAGAGTTACATATCGTGACTAATCATCAATAAAGGTGATGAAGTATTTCTAACCATATGAGTTCTTATTTAGACTATATATATTAGTATGTATGAACTCCTATTGGTACCTTTTAATTTGGGACTTGTTAGTCTGTTTTTCTCTAATGCAGTCCACACATGTCTCAAAATTAGTGAAATCTAGAATACTAAACACTCCATTCACTAATCTCTTTTTTTTTCTATGGAGATATGTCCTAATGTAACAACCCAACCTTAAAAAAAATTAATTTTTGGGCACGACGTGGCCGGCCACATTGTGGCCGCCCTTGTGCCCATGCGGCTAGCTGCATGAGGCAGCTTGCATGGTGAGGCGCCATGCACCCACTGCCGCAGCGGGCCTCGGCGTCGCTGTCCTTTCCCCTCCACCGCCTCTCTTTCTCCCTCTACATCTCTCTCTCTCGGTCTCTCTCTCTCTCTCATCGAGGTTGGCTTACCGCGCCGCCGCCACGTCCTCAAGCGTCGGTGAGCTCCTTTCCCTCCCTCCCTCCCTCCCTCACTCTCTCTCTCCCTCTCACACACACACACCCGAGCTCGGGCTCGTCGGAGCCGAGCCGGCGGCAAGAGGCTAGCCGTTGGCTGGTCAGTAACGGTCGGTGCCCTCCCCACCGACCCGGGTTCGCACTTCCCTCCCTCCTCTTTATCTTCTCTTCTTCTTCTTCCTTCTTTTCTTTCTTTCTTTCTTTCTTTTCTTCCTCCTTTCTTCTTCTTCTTCTTCTTCTTCTTCTTCTTCTTCTTCTTCTTCTTCTTCTTCTTCTCCACTCTCGGTTCCTCCCCCTCCTCTTCCTGCAACAATGTTGGGCTTGGCCCAGCAATGTAGCAAAGAGGATTATTGTTTTCTTTTATGTTAATTATATAATTATTTTCTAATGTTAGGTAAATTAGTTTATTTGGATAATTAATTACTTTGATAATTTACACTCACTAATATAATTTTACTAAATATTTTTAGTATAATAATTTATTAATTATGATTATAAATATTGCCTATAAATTTATTTATAGTTTAACTATTATTTATTAGATTAATATATGTAGTCTTATTGATAATAATCTTACATTTATACTTATATTTTATATAACTATTTTTAGTATGTTATTATTGTCTAATAGTTTGTATAAAATGGAATACTAGACTTGTGTATTATTTTTGTATAATAGGATAATGATTATTTTGCGTATAATTTATGATTAATTAAATAAGAGTAGGTATTACAAAATAAGTATTAATAATATTGTTTTTATAATTATATTTTTATTAAATCATATATATAGTCGTCTTTGGTTATTTACAAAAAGGAGATAAATTACTATATATTTATTACTTATTCTATAATTAGCAAACTAGGATTTTTGTTAAATAAATATAAATTATGGTAATAGCATATTAATACTATCACAATTAAATTTATCCTATGAATCTAATTAATTTTAAACCTAATAAAATATCATATTTTACTCGAATGAATTATAATCGGATAAACAACTAACTTTATGTTACTTAAACATTTTCAGACTCTGGACTCCCTTATTTGAGACCCTGAGGATCTCACTACTGATGAGTGGTGGTTGATTGATGGACCTGAGGGATACGTGTGTTGGGTATTCTGATAAGATGTGAGTAGTCTTATCCCCTAGACGTCTTTCTCAAATTAGGTTATATTATATATTATGTACATGCATGTTTTGGCCTCCAACATGATTATATAACTTTATCTAAAAATGATTACAGTCGAGTATATTTTTATCATGCATATAATTAGGCTGATCTTGGATATGAGTATGATGATGATAAATAGAGATGATTATTGTTATAATTTTATGTCCAGTTGATTTATAGCATGAGTATGCATGTAATAGATTAGCATAGTTATACATGTGTTGACTACATGGTCGGAGACTACATTGCATCATTTTTCTCTTGATTCCAGTTCTTCCTAAATTTCTATTATGCATTGATTTGTTATTGTACTGGATATATACATATGATCTGTCATTTAGAAGAAAAATATAAAATATGATTGATAGGATAGTTGATGGAAAGTATGAGAATACCCGAGTGGGTGCGAGGGTTAGAGCGTGCTTGGAGATGATTGATCGCTCGACATAGTCGCGACCCTATTGGCCTTATGTCCGAGGTCGTTAGTCTGTGTGTGCAGCAGATATTCGGACACATGCCATTTGCTAGGGTATATGTGGTGAGTCATCCTCATGAGATTTTTATTAGCTAGAAGGGTGCCCAATTTGAATGGATGTTGATACCCTAGCGGGTGGTAAGGTATGGTTATATTTGAGATACTCCTTGTGGGTGGCAGAGTATGGTCTGACCTTCGAGCATGATATTGAGATAAGGTATAGGGTATTGACTATACATAGTGGTCTAGTATAATGATGACATATAAAGTTGACATTGATGACTGAGATGTTGATAAATGCATATGAGTTCATTATCATCTAATTACTTGATTATTGAGTAGTAAAAATACATCATATACAGTTGCATTTGGTATAATAGCATGGTCATGGTCGGCATGCATTATGTGTTATATTTGAGAAAGAGTTATGATGATAGTATGACATGATAATCTATTTATTCATTATTGAGAATTATATATTTTTATCAGTTATGACATGTTATCTACTTTTCATTTATATATTATTGAGGATAAATTTATATACTCATTTATGACATGATATTCTTTCTAATTCATATTATCCAATACATGATTTACGCTCTATTTGGCATCACTAATTCAGGGTAAGATCTATTCACTGAATCTTTTACTCATGACTCTTTTTATTTCTTTTCTAACCCCTTAGATACGTGGTACATGATAACGACTTGAGATATCCCGAGAAGATATTTTAGATTGACGAGGTGAGCTATAGGTGTAAGACGATATAGATGATAATTTGTATAGAAATTGAGTTGTAGCGTTGTTTGGTATATTTGTACTTTATTATATCAGACGATGATTTGTATAATACATGTCTAATTATAGTATACTTGCGTATTAGTTGTTTAGTTGTATCTTGATGGTTTGTCGTAGCCTGTGTGAGTCCTGCCAGATTATGTAGTGGTCTAGTCTATATTATTGTGGACTTGAATATTCATATGTTAACAAGTTTATTTGATTGATAGTATGATTTATTTGGTACTGGAATATATGAGCATAGATATGTTAGCAGGTATTATTTGATAATGTCATGATTATATGTGCATAAGAGTGTATTTGTGCGTGACGAGCCCTGCCCGTCCTATTGCGTGAGCCACACGTGCTGTGTGGGTGCGTAGGCGTGCACATGTCGTGTAGGCGCATGGACGTGCACGTGCCTGTGTCGGACGGGGGCATTACACCTAAACTCCAATAACATAACATAAAGGAATCATCATTAATAGTATACCGTTTAGTACTAGTGTGAACATACATTAAACTATAACTGGCATTATCTTGCAAATTAATATTATATAGACCATTAGACAAAATACCATTCCCAACACAATTAGAATTGTAAAATAAAATTAATGACATATTTGAAAAATTAAAGAAATACCCAATAGTATAAGTCTGGAAATTGAAATCTAGTTTCATGAAAAACTTGGAACATAAGAGGTCCTATTTAATTAAAAAACAAAGCCACTATTTAAAATGAATAAACATATTCTTATAGCCTCCACATGTGAGCTCATCTTGTTTTTAAATAAAATGTTTTGCTCACACTTCCTTAAGTTTTGCGTACTCTCTAAGTAGTTTACAATATGAATTATAGATTTAGAGCCAATCTATTCGGTGTTAATATTAATATTAACTATATTAGATTCATAATAAACAAATGATATTAGATTACCTTTATCCTTAAGCCAAATCTAAAATTTAGCATTTTTTTTTTCATGTGTCCTTTCTTTTTACAGAAGAAACACTTAGCCTCTTTCTTGATATCAGCTTGGGGTGGTATTTTACCCTTACCTTTCTGATTGGCTCGAGTCTTCCCCTTCCTACGGTTGTAGCCAACATTGCACTTTCACCTAGCATACCAGCATCCCTTCTTCTTGAACACACATGGTCATTAACTCAATGATTAACTATTTATTCTTATGTGTGTTGTACGAGATCTTTAAGTGTCTGTACTATTATGGGAGGGTGCTCAAGATACAGTGCACTAGGAAGGTTTCAGACATCTCAACCTCTCACTTCTTGAGTTGAGTTGCAATATCCCTTATCTACATGATGTGCTCATACACACATTTGATATTATTGAGCCTTAGAAAAGATAACTTCATAGTGCATGTTAAACCTTTTCTAAAGTGATAAACTGGTCATTAATAGTCTTAAGCAAGTCCCAGACATTTTCATATTTATCGACTAAACCACAAATACTAGCAAAGATTTTGATCTAAAAGAACACCACGTTTAAACGATTGGATCACTCCCATCGTTCATAAAGTACAATATCCGCTAAAGAGCTAATAGTAGTGATTGCTGGTAGTTCATTTTTTATAATTGCATAATCAATGTTCATCCATCCTAGGTAAAAGAAAACTCTCTCCTTTCATACTTTATAGGTATTCCCTTTCAATTCAAGAATATCATAACGAATATTAGATAAATTCTTAGGTCGTGAAGCTGCATTTAATATTACATACTTATATTAAATTAAGACATAAATGATATTATGTTTGACCAATGCAAATGAGCTAAATTTTATTTCAATAAGATTCATTATTCTTTACAGTTTTATTTTTCAAATTATCTTAATTCATAATTCTAAGAGTATAATATGAGTACAATTTAATATTTTTATATCTTTGATTAAATTTTATGATAAAACTATCAAATTATCACTTAATTCATAATTCCTGTGGATAAGTTATAAAATTATTTAATATTCTATCCTAATTAATTACTTAAATATAATAAAAAGTCCTATGAGATAAAATTTATTATATTCAAAGAATTAATTATAATTATGTCTAAAATTAATTTATGTGATATTTAAATATAATAAAATTTCCCGTGGCTCCCTTTTTATATTTTTAACATCTTTATACAAAGGGAGAAAGATCATATAGATATCGCTGGGGATGAACAAGAGAGACCCATTGTTTTGCTGTATCTTTGCCATTTGCCATTTAGAGGGAAATTAGGTTGGGGCCAGTTTTAAAAGATTGAGAGATGGAGAGCTAGGAATATGCCGAGAAATGTTTCTAAGTCATCATGACTCGCGGGATGTTAGAAATAAAAAAAGCCCAGAAAGCCAGGAAGCCCATAATGGAGGAAATCGTACATGGAAACGACATGACAATGGCTATGTTGTTCCTGTTTGATCATTTTCACGTATGTTCTGTAAGAGCCAAGTCGCCCACAATAGGCACGAAACCCGCTCGACCTGACTCGAGCTTATTGTCATGGGCGGCCTGGGCTAGGCTTTTGCTAGCCGACTATATTCCGGAAGCTTGACCCTACGGCTAAGCTTATTATACATGCATATTCTCATAATTTTTTTTATTTTCACATTTGATATTTAGTTAACTAGATATTACTATATAAGTATGTTTACTAAAATATATTCATTGAGACTAATTATACTTAGATTGATAAGATATAAAACTTTTTTAATTCGGCTCATTATGCTAAGCTTGTCATGGCTTGAGCCCAATAAACTCATGGGTTAGTAAGAAATAATGGGTTATAATATTCTATCCTGGCCCGATTAGTTGAAGGGTTTGATCCTGAACAAATATTTAAGATTGATAAACCTAAAAAACCTAGCTAAAAATTAGCTTGCCCACCTAATGATTATCTCTGATGCCTTCCCGTTTTTTTTGTATATATACATCGACCCCTTTAACTATAAAAACAACTCACATTTTCAAAGCTTTAATGAAAAATGTCAAATAGGCTCTCCACTTTTCTTTTTCTTTTTTTTTTTCTAACATGAGAATAAAATAGGTTTTAGAGGGCCTCAAATTAATCATGCAACACTTATATTTTAAAGAAAATTCTAATGGGTGACTAACAAAAAGCTATTTCATGAGGTGTTATTAGGGGTGAAAACGGATAGCATACGGATCGAATAGTGCTCAACCCATATTCGAATTCATATTTTTAGTCCAAAGCGGATACCGATAATTTTCGAATAAAGGATCGGATATTAAATGGATATTAATTGAATTTAAAATAATTATAATATTTTATTTAGATATAATTAACACAAAATTATTAAGAGTTTTACAACAAATAATTTTTTTGTATGTCAAATATATAAAATTAGAGAAATTAATCTCTATAAATAATATATAAAGTATTATTAGTAACAATATTAATATTTACTATTTAAATAAATAAACTAAAAACTGTAAATCATTTAAAAAAATATGCGGGTAACCGATATCCGTATCTAAATCTGAAAAATATATCCGACCCGTATCCGAAATTTTTTTAAAAATTCTATCCGTATTCGAATAGAAATTTTTTATCCGAATCCGATCTGAGTCGGGTCGGATAGCGGGTCAGGTCGGAGTTAATCCGACCCTTTCTCACCCCTACCCCTAAGTGTTATTAATATTTAAGGGAGTCAATTATCATTAAAAATAAATAAGAAGATATATGTCAAAAATAAGCAACAGTTTCGTGCCCACGTGTAATTATCCTATTGATTCGTATAAAGGTCCAACACTGCAGTGGCATATCCTACCCAAGTCTTTACGCAACTCGGTCTCTCTGCCATGGCTTCAAGTTGAAGATTTCGCTGGCATCTTTTCTTTTGGGAGCTCATAAACTGTTGGCATCTCAGTGTAGCAGAGAGAGACAGACAGAGAGAATTGGTGAATGTTCTGGAAGATGAAGTCATCGACTAGCAAAAGATGAGTAGATTGGAACGCAAGCATGGCGTGATATCATGTGTTAATGGCGAGTCATAGTATGTCGACACTCTGTGTACATTTCGACATTAAAATCTATTTATTACGTCCTCTATCAAGCATATGGAATTTGCATGCCTAATATTATTCTTGACTGCTTCTTGGATATTAATTATTTTGATGGCTATCACTCTCTGTGATCAAGTAATCGGATCCAAATCCATTCCAATGAACAGAAAAAAGTTGCTGGCCCCAAGCTCAATAAAGTTGCTCGTCATCTCGAAGACTTCTTCGAATTACTCCAATTATTTTTCTTTATCCCCGTAGATACCAGAAAGACGTACTACTTATCCATGCCAAGGGTATTTTCGGAACATGAATGCATGACCATGATTCCAGTATCAAAGAGATCTAGATTCCATCAGCAAGTCTCCTTTGATATGACTTCGTTAATTAATTAATTATTAGGAAGCACATGTCCAAAAGTTTAGTTCATATTTTAACGGCAAAAGTCGTTGGACTTTATTATTTAATTCTCCAAGGATGTCCGGAAAATGGAGTTAATTAATCCGAGAAGGTCGGTAGAACCATTCGTTTTGGAGTGGATATTAGCGTCACTTAAGAAAAGGTTGGTCGAATGTCGGTCACTATAATTGGAAGCGGCATGCTTCTTAATTAAGAAGCATGACTAATTAATTAGATCTGCTGAATGCTTTAAATATAATCTACGCCAAAATTTAGAGTGACTTTTTAAATTTATGTTTATGTCACTCACTTATAGTTCTAACTTACGTCCAACTGTCGGTTAAATATTAGTTTTTATATAAAATAATTAAAAGATCTCTTTTTATTTTACAACAATTAATTATTAAAATATTTACAAGTACACAGTAATACATAATTTAGTTAGAAGAGCTCTTCCAGTGGGGCAAGAGATAACTTTATCTTTTTTAAATATTTTTTGAATGACAAGTAAAGTACTTAATTACGTGGTACCACCACAACAACGGACCACGAATCACCAAGATATAAAATAAGATTCTCCCAGGTACGACTTCTTACATAGAAAAGGGAGAGAGAGAGAGAGAGAGAGCACGCATGCACGAGGGAATATTTCGAAGAGGGCGGATAGAAAATTAATGTCGATCAGATTCGTACAACTGGAGTAGCACCATTCAACCACCCTTGCCCAATCTCGTCATTCCACGTCGGATAGAAAGACGAGCGTGTGCAAAGGATGGACAAGCACGTGGCGGTGCACTGCCTCCGTTAGGGAGAAGGAACTCCTGGTCAGTCGTGCACGGTCACCGGCGTGGCCAACGTGAGGATTACACGCTCTTTTTAACCTTTTTCTTTTCTTTTCTTTTTTTTTTCAACAAAGAAAGACCCTTTTCTGAAGTCGAACCCTATATTAAACTTTATATTCTAGTACACCACATTTTAGGTAAGTTTTTCCTTCTTTTTTTTTTCCTGTCATTGTAAGTATTTTTGTCTTTGAATACTCGACAGAGTACTAATTAATGTGTTCTTTGTAAGCTCTATCTCTACCGAACTAAGTACGATAAATATATTATAAGAATTTGCACCGGAAATTAAAAAATGTCGTTAGAAAGTAAATAAATGTTTTTTGTGGTTCGAATAATTATCTTGAACATAATTTTTTTGAAGTTTGAGCCCAAAATCGATTGCCTCTCCACATCATGACGATAGATGAATGTCTTTTGGTCGAGAAATAGAAGAAGTCATTCAAGGGTTTTGCCGGCCCTACTCATACAAGGGTCATATTCTTTCTAAGATTGGGCTTGAATGGAAAGATTTTTAAAGAGTACATTAATGTTATATATTTATTTATTTAAATTTATGAAATTAAGTAAATAAAAATTGGCTTTAGAGTATGTATTATGGTAATAAAAAATAAATGGATTGAGGTTAGTACCACATTGACTATTTGAGAAGTGTTGCAGGCTTCAGTTGCTGATTTTGAAATTTTGGCTGAAATCGACACATTCTTTTGATTGAAGTCATTTATAATAATTGTCATCATTTAGTACTGGGATGCCATCTGAGGCATTATATGGTCAAAAATGTCTAACACCTATCATCTGGGATGAGGTGAGAGAACAAAAGATAGAGAGCTTAAAGTTGATCTAAGACACTATTGATAAAGTGCGAAAGGTCCAAGAGCATTTACAGGCTACTCAAAATCGACAAAAAAGTTATGCTAATCATCAAAGATGAGATCTAGAGTTTCGGAATGAGATTGAGGTTTTTCTCAAGGTCTTGCCTTTGAATGGACTACTTCAATTTTGAATGAGGGGCAAGTTAAGCCCTAGTTATATTGACTCTTATGAAATCTAGAGTGAGTAGAATCAATTGCATACCATATGGATCTGCTTTTAGAGTTATCTAAAGTTCATAATATTTTTCATGTGTCAGCATTGAAAAAATATCTTCGGACCCATCACATGTACTAAAGGATGAACTTATTTAGTTAAAGGACATGTTCTATGATCAGCAGCCAGTTTAGATAATTGATAATGTAAGAAGACACTTCGAAGGAGGACTGTACCTTTGGTCAAAATTCTTTGGCAAAATCATGGCATATAGAAAGCTATATGAGAGTTCGCACAGAAAATTCAGTCTAGTTATCCTTAATTATTTAATGATTCAAGTGAGTAATTTTGAGGATGACATTTTATTTTGTTGAGTGTAATAGTAATACTATAAAGAAAGAAAGAATGAAAATTTTCATGACACGCTATTGACTGGCCATAACTAGCTGCGGTTGCTTACCAAGCGCACGCACATTGTGCGGGCACTATTTTTTTTTCCTTCCCTCTCCCTCATAGTGGTCATGAGACATATTAGGATAATCTCTAATCTTGCTGAGATTTTGAGTATGAATCAATCTCTGCCCATATCTCTTCCTCACTTCTCCTTCAAAAACCTTAGGTGGTTACCCCCATTTCCTTAATAGCCACTTCTCTCTCCTCTTTTTTTTCTTATCTTTCTCTCTGTCTTCTTCTTTAGCTAGTGAAGTACTAGACAAAGCCTATTGTAACAAACCAAACTCTAGAAAAATAGAATAAAAGTTAAAGAGGTTTTGCATGGGACGATGTATCCAACCAATCTATGGTCCACCTAGTGCCCATCCAACAACGAGCTGTGTGAGGGCACCACCATCTACTAGACTAGTCGGTAGCAATGGGCCCCACTGTTGCTGCTACCACTCTTCACTTCCTTTGCCAATCTCTACTTACTCTATCTCATTCTCCTCCACCTCAAAATCAAACTCTCTTTCTATTGTTTGCTAATGTCGGCCACCTCGGACTACCATTGGTGAGCCTCTCTTTTCTTGTTTCTTTTTTCTCTCTTCTTTTCTCCCCTTATGATACGATTTGGACTTCACCGATCTCGTCTCGAGCATGGATACACTTTGGGGATGTCTTTGTCTCTTGTTTTAGTATTTAATTCTTAAAAAAATAAGTTTTCTTTATGTCACGTTCAAACACGGGTGGAGTGCATTCGAACGCGCTTGTGAACACCTACATCGGGTTTACACATCCAAAGAGTACGAAATGTGCATTCAAATATCATGTTCAAACGCGTCTGTGAACGCCTACATCGCATTCGCAAATCCAGAGAAGTGTGAAATATGTGCGTTTGAATGCGATCGGGCGCGTTCAAATGCGGTTGGCAAAAATATACTATTTAGGGTTAATAATTGCCATTTTTGAATTATTTGGTTAGCCTGTAAAGGTGTGGATGGTAACCATGGAATTATTATTGATGAATTAAGTTTTTGCATTGTCTCCTTCGTCTTCTTCTCTCCCGTTTTCTTGATCCCCGGCGACGTCGCTTCTAACCTCCCTCGACCGGCCAACCACCCTAGTCCTTTAGGGGTGGCCCACTCCTCCCCCTTCTTCCAATCTATCCAATACTTGCCTTGACCCTTTCATCACCCATAACCCTTCCACCACCACTTATTCACCGGTGCCATCCCATTAACGCCGGTCTACTACCATCAACCATCATCTAGGATCTCGTGCCTCCATCCACGGATCCTAAAACAGACCCTTCCATGTTTGTTCACTAATTGGACGATATCTCGAGATCCCAACATCCGATTTATTGGAAAGCTTTTTTTGGGGGCTACAACATATCAAAATCTCACGTCTATCCGACGGCGGCATCTTTCGGGATCTATTTTTAAAGTTCCATGTCAGATCCTATCCAGATC
Source organism: Typha angustifolia (assembly GCF_048772165.1). Taxonomy (NCBI): domain Eukaryota; kingdom Viridiplantae; phylum Streptophyta; class Magnoliopsida; order Poales; family Typhaceae; genus Typha; species Typha angustifolia. The sequence goes on from NC_133248.1 coordinate 6,647,365, forward strand.
TAAAAATCGAAATAAATCAAGCCTTGGTGAAAAGAGGAGATCGTATCAAACTGGTATCAGAGCTACCGTTCATCGGACACGCGCTTCCTATGATGACAACCAGAGCCATGGCTGCACGGCGAGATGAGGAAGAAGAGATTTTCCTAATAGAGGAGGGGAAACGGTTGCGGGGACTTCCACCCGTGGAACCACCTAATCATATCGGAATACAGAAGAACCTAGTGTTCAAGCTATGTTGGGGTCTCTTTCTATACAAATGGCCATTGACAACCAGATGGTGATGGAGATGATGCGGGAATTACGGGCGATAAGGGAAGCCATGGTGAACGGGAATGCACCATCGACCCCACGATGCGAGTCCATTCCCATGAACCCACCGCCACCAGTTCAGAATTTGGAACCCCAAGAGCCACTACTGTCACCACCCTATGGGCAAAGACAAGCAAGGATGATTCCACCAGGCCTAGCTGCAGGTGAACCAATCCGACGAGCGAACCACTATGGAAACCACCTTAGAGATCTAGATCCGTGGGCGGGGCAATACTAATCGGAATCGCATCGAGTTAATCAAAATCGAAGGAGGGATCATCAACCATTTATGGTGCATCCTCCTCTAGTTAGACAAGGACTTGGACATGATCCGGATCAAGACAATGGTATCTATGGGCAAATCATGTGTCTCGAATTCCCCAAGTTCAAAGGTGGCAATTCGATCGATTGGTTGTATAGGGTGGAGCAATTCTTCACATACTAGAGTACGGTGGAAGAATATAAGATGACGCTTGCAAGCTTCCACCTTGAAAATGTGGCGCTTCATTGGTTTTGAGCACTATCGAAACTTGGGCTAACTTTTGCGTCGATATCACGCAGCGATTTGGAGGGTCGGGGTATGAAGACTTCGATGCTCTCCTCTCAAAGACAGTGCAAAAGACCACAGTTGGGACATATCAAGAAGAATTTGAGAGGATAAGTAGCCGATATCAACCCCCATGGACGAATCAGCAACTTCATAGCACCTTCATCTTTAGACTGCGTGGAGACAAACAAGCCGATATGAGTGCTTTAAGGCCTAAAACCTTAAAGGAGGCCTTCGAAGATGCAGTGCTCATGGAAGACAAACATCGAGCCATGAAGTTACATCTAAAATAGAACTAGACGAGCCAAAAAAGCCGTAATCAAGCTCAAACAACCATAGCGGCAAGAAGTGATACAGGAGTACCAAGAACCGTTGCTGTAATGGTGCCTCCTCGAGCACCCTTAAAACCATCCCAAGATATGAAATACGCACTTAGAGGTTCGGGACAAGCATTCACACCTGCTTAAGTGGAGGAATGAAGTGCCAAAGACCTATGCTTTTGTTGTAATGAGAAGTTTGTACCCGAACATCGCTGTGCTAAACCGATGAGATCAGTGATGCTAATAGATAGATTGGAGGATGTGGAGGATGAATTTGTAACTGAAGATGAAGGTGTAGCTGGATAACAAGGAGGAATAGCTGAGGAGCAACCCATGGAGGACATGATAGCCAAAATCTCCCTCCATGCCTATTTAGGGATAGTCGCATCAAAGACTTTGCGAGTGAACGGTGTAGTCAAGAAAACCACAGTGAGAATCTTGATCGACATTGGGTCCACCCACAACTTTATTGACAAGAGGCTTCTTAGGAAGATTTGGCTCGAGTCAGAACCCGCGGAAGGGTTCGATGTGACGATTAGAGATGGCACCACATTGTGGGCAGATTCTATTTGTAGAGGTGTGGAATTGAAGGTGCAAGGCCAAACTTTCACATTGGATCTTTATCCGTTGGCCTTGCAAGCCTTACTATTGGGGACCCAATGGCTTCAAAGCTTAGGGCCCATAATATTTGATTTTTCAAACCTCACACTGACATTTCGAAGGAATGGTCGAAGGGTGCTGCTGGATGGAAACCAACCGCAACAAGGGCCGACGTTGCAACCACTTTTGGGCCTTGTGCAAGGGACTGAGCTCTACTATTGCAAATGGCTATTGCTGAACCAGAACATCCACCACTAGAGAAATAGCTACTGACATGCAAGATCTGCTGTAGGAATTCAAGGATCTCTTTGAGGAACCCCAAGGACTGTCGTCGGCCCGTCGGCACGACAATCACATCCAAATCATTCCAGGGGCTGAACCAACAAATGTTCAGCCCTATCGGTACCTGCATGTCGAGAAGGAAGAGATCAACAAATTGGTGGTGAAAATGCTCGAACAAGGGATTATTCAATCTAGTAGAAGTGCCTACTCGTCGCCGGTGTTGCTGGTTCAGAAGAAAGACGGGAGTTGGCGATTTTGCGTCGACTACCAAGCCTTGAATGCGATCACTGTCAAAGACCGGTATCTAATACCATCAAAGCCTTGAATGCAATCACCGTCAAAGACCGGTATCTAATACCATCAAAGCCTTGAATGCAATCACCGTCAAAGACCGGTATCTAATACCATCAAAGCCTTGAATGCAATCACCGTCAAAGACCGGTATCTAATACCATCAAAGCCTTGAATGCAATCACCGTCAAAGGAGGGTTTCAATGGACGGGCAAGGCGACGGAGGCCTTCGAAGCATTGAAGACAACCATGCCTACCGCATCGGTTTTAGCACTACTGGATTTTAGCAAGCTCTTTCGGGTGAGGGCATTGGAGCAGTTTTGATACAAAAGGGCAGGCACATGGCATATATGACAAGGCATTGTCAAACCGGTCGTGACAGCTATCCACTTATGAGCGCGAAATGCTAGCAATTCTACACGCCGTCACCAAATGGCGACCCTACTTGATTGGCCAACGGTTTACTATCCACATAGACAAGCGTAGCTTACCCTACTTCATGGAGCAACATGTGCACACCCCAGCACAGCAACGGTGGGTCACAAAACTCCTTGGGTATAACTACGAGCTAGTCTACAAAAAGGGGATCGAGAACCGAGCGGCCGATGCCCTTTTGTGCCAATCGAACACAAGTGAGCTCGCCTCCTTTTCAACATCAACCCTTCCTCTATTTTCAGATATGTGGGGAACCAATGCAGAGGATCAAATAATGGAGGAGCTTGAGTCAAAATTCAAAGATCGCTTCCCTAATTTCAAACCTTGAGGACAAGGTTACGGAAGCATGGTAGATTGATACGATTCGAACTTCACTAATGTCGTCTCGAGCATGGATACACTTTGGGGATGTCTTTGTCTCTTGTTTTAGTGTTTAATTCTTAAAAACATATGTTTTTTGTATGTCGTGTTTGAACACGGGTGGAGTCCTTTCGAATGCGCTTGTGAACGCTTACATCGGGTTCACACATCCAGAGAGTACGAAATATGCGTTCAAACGCGTTTGCGAACGCCTGCATTGTGTTCGCAAATCTAGAGAAGTGCGAAATATGTGCGTTCAACGAGATCGAGCGCGTTCGAACGCGATCGGCGAAAATATACTGTTTAGGGTTAATAATTGCTATTTTTGAATTGTTTGGTTAGCCTCTAAAGGTGTGAATGGCAACCATAGAATTATTATTGATAAATTGAGTTTTTGCCTTGTCTCCTTCATCTTCTTCTCTCCTGTTCTCTCGATCTCCAACAACGCTGCTTCTAACATCCCTCGACCGGCCAACCACCCTAGTCCCTTAGGGGTAGTCCACTCCTTCCCCTTTTTCTAATCTATCCAACACTTGCCCTAACCCTTTCATCACCCATAACCTTTCCACCACCACTTATTCACTGATGCCACCCCATCAACGACAGTCCACCACTATCCACCATCATCTAGGATCTCATGCCTCCATCCATGAATCCTAAGACAGACCCCTCGATGTTTGTTCACTAATCGGATGATATCTCGAGATCCCAACATCCGATTCACCTGAAACTTGATTTTACAGAAAGCTTTTTTTCAAGGCTACAACATATCAAAATCTCACATCAATTTGATGGTAACATCTTTCGGGATCTATTTTCAAAGTTATGTGTCAGATTCTGTCCAGATCTGAAAATCGGAATAGATCGAGCCTTTGTGAAAATGGGAGATCGTATCACCTTATTCTCTCTTAGGCTTAGGTTCGTTGAAACCAAGTCCCTAGCTAACCAAGAGTGGCTGAACCCCTCCCTGCTAGCTCGGCTTCCCCACTCTCTCCTCTTCTTCTTCTTCTTCTTCTTCTTCTTCTTCTTCTTCTTCTTCTTCTTCTTCTTCTTTTCTTCTTCTTCTTCTTCTTCTTCTTCTTCTTCTCATGCAACAATGCAAGACATGGCTCAGCATTGTAGAAGAGTTTTCTCATTTTTGTGATCCTTTTTATATTATTATTAATTTTCATTTTTATTTTACTTAGTTTTTTTTAAGTTAGATTGTTTAGGCATTTAATTAGTTTAAGAATACATCCTCACTTTTATGATTATTATCCAAATGTAGTTAGTACAATTATTAGTTAATTATAGTTATTAATATCTTAAAAAATATATACCTATAGCTTCTACTATTATTAGATTAATACATATAGTTTTATTAACAATAATCAAATTTATATATATTGATATTCAATGTTCATGTATATATATATGCATCTTATTATTATATAATATTTTGTATAAAATAAAATAGTAAGCTTACATATTTACGTTAAATAATTAGATAATAAATATTTTATGTATAATTAATAATTAGTTAAGAAAGAGAAATAATCATAAAATAATTAAGCTATAATTAGATGTTCTATGTACTTGTACTTTAATATATGCATCTGTTTTAGCGTTTTATGTTTTATATAGAAATAAAATAACCATTAGATGCTTATTTTATAATCGGATAGCTAGAGTTACTAACGACTAAATATAGTTTGGAATAGCAGCATATTGATATTATCATAATTAAATAGATAATAATAATAATTTAGTTACTTAATAAAGAAATATTGAGTGATTAGAAATCTAATAGTTAAGAAAGAGAAATAATCATAAAATAATTAAGCTATAATTAGATGTTCTATGTACTTGTACTTTAATATATGCATCTGTTTTAGCGTTTTATGTTTTATATAGAAATAAAATAACCATTAGATGCTTATTTTATAATCGGATAGCTAGAGTTACTAACGACTAAATATAGTTTGGAATAGCAGCATATTGATATTATCATAATTAAATAGATAATAATAATAATTTAGTTACTTAATAAAGAAATATTGAGTGATTAGAAATCTAATAGATCATCATATTTTAACCAAATGGATTCAAATTGAATAAAAAAGTAACTTTACACTATTTAAATATTTTTACATCCCAAACCCCTAATTTGAGATTCTATGGGCTTTACTAGTTATGTGTTAAGACGTTTAGTTTATAGGCATTGCGGAATGCAAATTTTGTATGTTTTGTGATCATATGATGAATAGTTTTACTCTCTAGACAACTTTTTGTTAAATTATGATATATTATATATTTATATATGCTCGTTCTGCTTTAGCTTTAAACATTATTAGATAATTTTATTACATATAAAGATGATTAAAGATAAGTATATTATTCATCATTAATTTGTTAGAGATTGATTTCGGACATAAGTATGCAGATGATTTAGAAAGATTGGAGACTGACTATTTATATTTTATTTGACGAGTTGATCTCTAACATGAATATGTATGTGATAGGTATATAACTAGAGATTATATTACATCAAATTTTCTTTGACTACATAAATTCCTAAGATGCATGATTTGTTATAATTCCCGTTAAATACATATGGTCTATCATTTTAGAAAAAAATCTTAAAATCTCATTAATATGATTGTTAATAGAAAGCGTAAGGACACCTGATTAAGCGCTAGGATTAGAGGTGCTTGGAGGGAGATTGATCATTAGACATGTAATCTTATGGCCCACGTCCGAGGTCAATAATCTGTGCGCACAATAAACATGTAGATATATGTCGTTCGCTAAAGTATATGTGCCGAGTTATCGTCATATAATTTCTATTAGCTAGATAGGACTTGGTTTAGATGAATGTTGATATATATTCTTAACATATAAAATGTATAATTATGATTGAGATATTATTTGCAAATGATAGAATATGTTTTGAGCTTCGGATTAAGTTATTTGATTGACTATTGGATATATGTTGTGCTCGATGGTTTAGTATGATTGTGTCATTCAGAATTAACTTTAATGATTAAGATATTGAGAAATATATTAATTTTATCATATTCTATTTACATAATTATTGAGTGATTGTCATGCATTATATGTTATTATGTTTGAAGATATATGTATATGTTTTTGCATGACATAATGGCTATCATATAATTAAATATTTTTGAGTATATATTTGGATGCTCATCCATCGCATAATGCTTATTTCTAATTTATATTATTCAATACATGATTTGCTATTTATTTGACATCATTAATTTAGGGTAAAATCTATTTGCGAAGCCTTCATCTCATGACTCTCTTAGTTTTGTTCTGACCATTAGATATATGATACTTGATAGCAATTTGAGATATCGTGAAGAGATATTCTAAAGTAAAGAATAGGTGAGCTAGATGTGAGTTTGAAAATGTGGTGCAGCGTTGCTATTATGAATTTGAATATTTATATACTAAAAGTTTATTGAAATTATAGTATAATTTATCTCGAGGATGAATTATTTTGAATGTAAGTTCTTTCTTTGTGATCAACATGCCTATCCCGTCACATGCATCCCATATGCCATGTGGGTGCGTAAGCATGCACATGACAATGCTACCACATCGAGCTTGTTGTTTGGATCACCGGGCGCCGGAGGAAGGTGACCCTACTGTTCAATTATTGGTTAGTTCTCTATCCCTCCTTACGAAGTATTTTGATTTCCATCAAGCAAATTATAGTTTATTTCTATTCTATTGCTTTGGCTTTATCAGAGAAATTACCCAACTACCGACTTCATGTCAACCTCTTACCAATCTAAAAAGCTTCATCTTATCACCCTCTTACTATGGGTACTATCTTTAGATATCCAGATTGTGCTTGGAAAACTACACCATGTTGCCTCCCACTATTGGCTTCCCGCCAAGCATTCTATTACCACAAGCAATTTTAGCCTCATTTTCCTAGCTAATTAAGTTCTCCTCCACCAGATGAAACCCTTGGTACTCTTGCTTGGACCTCTTGTGACTCAGATTGTTGTAATAGGATTCTCCATGGCCATCGGCCATAGTGGAGCTTCATTTAGCAATTAAGGATTTTCATAATACTTATGTTCTTCCTACTAATTGGGGTCAATTTTTTTTTCTTCTATTCCCAAGATCCCTCACCTTGCCAGGGTTGTGGACTACTGGTCGATATCTTTGCTTATAAGGTTTTGGCTAAGATTCTAGCTAATAGAATCAAGCCTATCTTTCCTGAGTTTATATTATATAAGGAGTCTGCCTTCACGGCAGATTGGCACGTCCATGATAACATCATTCTAGCCTAGGAGATTGTTCAATCAATCGATGTTGCCAAGTCAACTAATGTGTTCCTAGGGCTGTCCTTTGTTGTATGAATTTTCCATCTAAATGTGTTGTTTGTATTTTATTTTTCATTTTACTAGTCTGCTTTAACTAATGGCACTCCTAAATAGTTTTTGGGCCATAGGGGTATTAGACAAAGAGATCCTCTATCCCCATATTTATTTATAATAGTTCCACAAGTTCTTTCCACTCTTATTGTTGATGTTGTTGATAAGCATAAAATTATTGCTTTTTTAGTATTAGTAATGCCTTTTCTCTTAGTCATCTTTTATAAACTGAGAATTTTTACTTAATACTATTTAAACTGATGTTAGGTTTCTTGGGACATGTTAAGTTTTTAGTGTTGGCAATTGTATATAAAGAAATATAAGTACTTATATATATATACATGAGTATTTATACAAGTTTTGAGAGTATTCGGATTGAAGAATTTTAAGATCTAGAGAAGACAAGTCACTATGTCCGCACCATGTTTGCATCGCGTTCAAACGCACCTGGATCGTGTTCGAACGCGCTCTCGAGCGTCCACATCCACAGAGAATGGGTTTCGGCCAATTGAACGTGGGATCAGGAGTTCGCATTTACAGAAAATGTATTTTGGCCATTTGGATGCACCACCATGTACGTATTCATAGCGCGTTTGCACATACAAAGATGATATAATAGTCGTTTGAATGCACCCTGCATGTGTTTACAGCACGTTTACACATACAAAGGGGTGTATTTGCACATTCGAATGCACCTGAGAAAATAAGTTATTGTGTTTGAATGGACACAGGTTGTATTTGAACCTATTCATATAACATGCAAATTTATGGAGTTACATGAGCTCTAGTATGACTTAGATTTGGCCTTATCTTGTTAACCTATATAAAGGGTGGGATAACCTAACCCTAAGGAGGTTGTTGATTGCTTTTGATAAGGAGTTTTTTGAGTTACAATGTTCTTCCACCAACAAGGTCCATCTCTACTACAACGCACCAAGCTTTCGTCTTAAGAGTTATCTAGATGAAGGATTGATCTCGGGGGTTACTGAGATTGGAGATCAATCATAGAAAATAGTGAATTGCAAGCTCTAGCAATCAACATTGAAGAAAATAAAGTCGTGGAGACCAATAGGTTATTTTCTAAATCAGTCTTGTAACTACTATAAGTTTAGTGATTAATTTTGATCTAAGTTTGGATCTGTGATTATTTCTCGTTTGAATTTTTTCACATAAAAATCTTAGCGTTCATCTTTGTTTTACTCTGTGATTTTATTTTGCATATTTACATAAGAAATAATTACCTATGGTTTAGATACATATGCGTGTCTAGGTTTTGTCAATTAGTATCAGAGCTTATAGAGTATTCAATTCTAACACCTTTACTATTATGGAATCTGCTAATGTTATTGTAAATAATATCACTATTGAAAAATCTAAAGTTACTTTTATTATTATTTCCTGCAGGTACACTTGATAAAAATGATGAAAAATAGTTGACTCTAACAATTTGGAAAAAGAACGAGGACAAGGTTGAAGAGAAGAAAGATGACAACAGCATATTGGAATCATTAGTCAGAGTGATCAGAGATGTGAATGAACCAATGAAGACAAGAAGACAAATCCAACGTGAGGTATCATTTACTTATTTATGTCTACTTTCGAATCTAGAAATGTGAAGGAAGCACTTTTGGATGATTCTTGGGTCAATGCAATGAATGAGGAATTAGAGCAATTTACTAGAAATGATGTTTTGGTAATTATTTTCCAAACTTAAAAAATGTGAATGTAATTGGAACAAAATGGATATACAAGAACAAAAGTGATGAACATAGTAACATAGTTAGAAATAAAGCCAGACTAGTAGCATAAGGATATACTCAGGTTGAGGGTATAGACTTTGACGAGACATTTATATATGTTGTTAGACTAGAGTCGATTCATATACTTTCTACCATTGCTTGTCATTTAAAATTTAAATTATTTCACATGGATGTTAAAAGTGCTTTCTTCAATGGTGTTTGTTTTAGATGGATGTTAAAAGTGTTTTCTTTAATATTGTTTTAAATGAAAATGTATATGTGAAACAACCTAAGGGTTTTAAAGATCATAAATTTCCTTCTCATGTGTATAAATTGAACAAGACTCTATGGGATAAAACAAGCTCCAAGAGCTTAGTATAAGAAGTTGACCACTTATTTTAGTAGATGTGGGGTTCACTCGAAGGGAAGTTGACAAGACTTTATTTATTAAATTTGAGAACAAGAGTTCAGTTGTGGCACATATCTATGTGGATGACATTGTCTTTGGGGCGATGAGTTAAAATTTAGCTAAGGAGTTTATAAATCTCATGTATAGTCATTTTGAGATGAGTATATTGGGTGAGTTGAAGTTCTTTTGAGACTTCAAATTACTCAATTAGAGAGAGGAATTTTTATTGTTCAAACCAAGTATGCTAAGAATCTAGTGACAAAATTCAGATTAGAAAATGTAAAACATGCTAGAACTCTTATGAGTACAACTACCAAACTAGGAAAAGATATTTTAGGAAAAAGTATTGATTAAACGTTATATAGGAGCATAATTGATAGTCTTTTGTACTTAATTACAAGTAGACCAAACATTGCATTCAGTATCGTTGTGTGTACTAGGTTTCAATCTGAATCTAAGATGACACATTTGTTTACTGTGAAATATATCATAAAATATGTCAGTGGCATAGTTAATTTAGGTATCTAGTTTACGTACGACTTAAGTGTTATAATATCAGGATACACAAATTCTGATTGGGTAGGTTCATGTGATGACAGAAAAAAGTACCTTAGGTGGTTATTTTTATGTTGGAAATAATTTGGTTGCTTGGCACAATAAGAAGTAGAATTTGATTTCTTTATCTATTATAGAGGCTAGGTACATAGCAGCAGGTAGTTGTTGCTCACAGTTATTGTGGATGAAATAGATGATCAAGGACTATGAAATTGGATAGGACATAATGATTGTTTATTGTGACAATATGACGGCTATTAATATTTTGAAAAATCCTATTCATCACTCACGTACAAAACACATTGATATCCGACATTATTTCATACATGAGTTAGTAGAAGAAAAGTAATAGCACTAAAACATATTAACATGGAAAAACAGTTGGGCAATTTGTTTACAAAATCTTTAGATATACAGAGATTTGAGTATATTCATACTTCTTTAGGGATTTGTGCTTTGGATTGATTTTTTTTGTGTGCGAGTTGTGTGTTTTTCGTTTTCATAGCATTTGCAAATCTTTCGATTTATTTTTTCTATTTTAATTTGCATATGAGTTTGTGTTTTCTTTGATGTTTAGAGTTTTCATATTAAAAAAACAAAACAAAAAAACAAAATAAAAAAAATCAGTGCATTTCTAGATTCAAAAATATTTTTTTGATATGTATATATGACCTTCATTTGATTATAAGTTATTATAGTCAATTTTGTTATCTTAAAGTATATTGTGTCATTTCTAATTTATTCACTCTCTAGACTTTTATAATAATTTAAATATAATGCCTTCATAACATGTGTATATTCTTGAGTGAGTGATTTCATGAAATATTTTCTTGAGTAGTTCATTATTAATTGTGATTTATACAATTTAATCTCATACTTAGTCAAAAGTATTGTATTCATAAAAGATCAATGAAAATGGCTCTAATGAGTTACAGTGAAAGTCGCCTTGTTTAGAATCCAGTTTGATTCAATACTGTGTTTGAAAATTTAAAATAGTAGATTTATATATTATTCATTATGTACTACAAAAAAAAACTACTAACTCATGCGTGAAAGTCATCATTACACCTATATGGTTTAACTGATCAAAATAATACAAGAAAAATATCGATCAAGTTTAGATAATAAGTCGAAAGTGCTTCAATTAATACTAAGTCAGTTTGACTACTGTGTTACATAATTGTTTAATTAGAAATCTTATTTAAGAAGATTGTTTTATATTGTCTATGCTCAGCTTGCATATGCATTCTATTATGCTCAATCAAGATTAATTTTTATTTGTGTGTGATGCATTAGAGTTAAACATAATATACTCTTGATGACTTAATTGATCTGTGTATGACTTATTTCATTTGATTGACATACTTATGTCTTAAATTTATCTCTGCATTTTTAGAAGTGCATCTCCAAAAATATTTAAAAAATTTTGGATTAAAAAAGGGATCACATTCAAACACAGGACTAGTGAGTTTGAACGCAAGTGGGGTTCTTTTTTATGTTGCATCCAACCTCTATTTTTTCCATCTTCCCTATCTTCAAACCCTCAACTCCCACTTCATCCACTCTCTCAAACCACCAAAACTCCCACGTTTTCCACTCAATCTTCCACCCTACTATCTTTCAAAGGAGTTTTCTTCTTTGGATCTAGTGCTTCGGGGCGTGGATCTTCAAGTTTTTACCATTTTTGCGAGGTACGATTTGAAAATAATTTCTTATCTTTTTGTCATATAGCCCTTTTATCTTGGTTGATTTTGTGTATTTTCAAGTTTTGATCACAATAAAGTTTCTACCTTGATGTTCCTTGAGTGATTGAACGTGCAAACATGTTTATCTAAAGTGGAATATAGATTTCAATTTGGATTTTCATAGTTCCTTGGAATTTTTTTTGATGATGTTTAAGCGTGGCTGTGTTTCTCTCTAGAATGCCTAGAAAAGCAGTCTCTTCCAAAAGGCCATGACTCACTTTTTCATCTTTGTCTTCTCCACCAAAGTTTTCGTCATCGATTATTGTAGGAAAGTATATGCATAATTTTGGGTCATGCCCGGTGATCTGTGAGAGGCTAATGGCAATATCTAATTTTGCACCCTCGGGGATTAAGAGTTTGTTCACTGAGCGAGGGTGGTTAGAAATTTATAAGATGGATGAGACTGCATATGTAGAGGTTGTTAGGGAAATTTTTTAGTAATGCAAGTGTTCTGAACCAATGCATACAGTCAACGGTTAGAGGTGTTTCTGTATACTTGGATTCCGACATTACTTGAGTAGAGTTTTATCTACCGAAGGGTGACTTTGTGTATCTTAATTCTAATCCACTCCCCTCTATTCAATCTATTACTTGTGATATCTTAGCGCAAGAAGAAGAGTGGCAAGGAGATATGATATCTCATGCAAAGTTGACTCATGTAACACGAATGTTGCATTTGATCTGTCTTCACAATGTCACCCCGAAGACTTGGCACTCTAGCATTAATCATGGTCAGAATTTTCTTTTTCAAGCCATGCTTACTGACGTCTCTATTAATATCGCTTCAGTCATGTATGATAGCATCAAGTCTGTAACATTAAAAGAACACCATGTGAGGGTTTGTCATTTGGAATCCAAGTAAAGCATTTGTTAAGTCATAGAAACCTTTGGATCAGATAACCATGAAGAGGAGTCAAGCTCATGAACCTCCATCTCCACTTAAACCGATTTTCTATTGTCGTTGGACCAAGTATATACCATGAAGTTTCTTTTGATGACAGTTCTGATGATGAATCCTATAAACTTGAGGGAGAATTTCAGTTTATGCATGAAAATTTTGATTAACTTAGCAACTAGATCAGGGATTTGAAATTGGAAGTAGTTGGGGTTTTTTGGCATTGCGGTAGAGTTACAGGCTAAGCAAGCTCGTTAGGGTTCTGTGCTTAACAATGTCTCTCCATTCTACATCGTAGCTTTCCTCCTCCTAGTGCTTAGACTTTGTCAATTTGTGCCAAAAAAGGGGAGAGTAATCGAGGCTAAGGAGTTAGGAGTTTAAGAGTTTAGAGAGGAGTAGAAGAGAGTTGTCACTTGCTTTCTATGCATTGTGTGTGATTTTCTTATTAAAGTCTAGATCATATGTGTTTATCGTTTACTGTTTGTATGATCTTCCTTCATATTACTTTCTATGATCACTTTACTTCAAGTTATTTTGACTTGATCTTGGATTGGTATATTACTTTTGCAGACTTAAGGTGTTACATCTTTTAGACTTATTGAATGCTCATTTACGATTCTTTGTAATTTTTGTAAAATTAGATAGTTTGTCACAATTGCCAAAAGGAAATATTGTTAGGTTTTTAGTGTTGACAATTGTATACAAAATAATCTAAGTGCTTTTATACATGTACATGAGCATTTATACAATTTTTGAAAATATTCAAATTGAAGAATTTTAAGATCTAGATAAGACAAGTCAATGCGCTCACACTACGTTCAAATGCAATCAGATTGCGTTCAAACACAGTTTCAGGTGTTTGCATCCACAGAGAACGGGTTTCGATTGTTCGAATGCAGAATCAAGTGTTCGTATTTATAGAGAACGCCCTTGTATGCATTCACAGCGCGTTCGCACATATAGAAATGGTGTATTGGTGGTTCGAATGCACCTTGCATGCATTCAAAGTGCCATTCACACATATAGAAGGGTGTATTTGCATGTTCAAACGCACCTGGGAAAATAAGTCATCGCCTTCGAATACACACAATCTATGCTTGAATGCACCCACATAACAAGCAAATTTTTGGAGTTACATGAGTTTTGGTATGACTTGCATTTGGCCTTATCTTATTAACTTATATAAGAGTTAGAATGCCCTAACTATAAGGAGGTTGGTGATTGCTTTTAATAAGGAGTTCTTTGAGTTATAACGTTTTTCTACCAATAAGGTCCGTCTCTTCCACAACACACCAAGCTTTCGTCTTAAGGGTTATTTAGACAAAAGATCAATCTCGAGAGTTAATGAGATTAGAGATCAATCATATAAAGCAGTGAATAGTAAACTTTAGCGATCAAAATTGAGAAAAATAAAGTCGTGGAGATTGACACGTTATTTTGTAAGTCTGTCTTATAACTGCTATAAGTTTAGTAATTGATTTTTGATCTAAGTTTGGATCCGTAGATTTTTCCTATTTAGATTTTTCCACGTAAAAATATTAGCGTTCATTAACCCAAATGCATAGGGTTGCACGGGGTTCCTCCTCTACTACTTTTCCACTAAGAATCTCTCCTTATCAGTAGCCGCTAAGATTGATTCCGCTCCGCACTAATGGTAGAGACTATCGCTCTCAAAAGAAGCCCTCCACTCAATCTCTTGCTAAGTCAGTCTCCCTCCCTTCATTGAAGTTGACTTATAACTCCTCGACGACATTATTAAAAGTCCATCAGCCACCTTGGATGACTATCACCATTACGAAGAAATTCATATGCTTCTTCACTATTCTCTAGTAGCTATCAAATATTTGCTCTATGATTACGATAGCAAACATGTTGGCACACATTTGGCCTTAGATGGCTTTTTTGAAGCTCACATATAATTAATGTAATTTCTTTTTCTCAAAAAACAAAGAAAATTAGGGTACTTCAGCTTAAAATCCAATAAAAATCCAATGGGGTCCAAGCAATCTTAAAAAGTAAAAGATAAGATATCTTGACTCGATTATGATGTGTTGCCACGTGACATCAGATTTATGACTCGAGAGTCGATGATGATGCGGGGTGCATGCATAACCAAAACAGGCTTCAATCAAATCCTATGGACGTATCGGTATCAGTATCAGTATCAGTATCAGTATTAGGATAAAAATGAGAAAGTTCTGCCTGACAACCTAGAGCCGTTTAACTCACTACCATCCATTTTTGTGGTAAATGTCACATCTTAATTACCCGATTACTTTCATTCTGATATAACAAAAAGGCAACAGTTCCCTACCACACCTCATGAGACATTTTATTGCACAAGAAACCCATTTAATTTCGCTTTGGGTTTTTCTTCCAAGAATATGGTCATTCTCATTTGTGCATTTTTGATGAGAAATTATAAAATCATTATATATACCTTCTGCTTTAACTATAGTAAACAACCTACTATACAGTAGGTACTTATAATTCTTTCCCTATATTTTATTTATTATTTTAAAATACTTAGAGTTAAAATTAACTTCTTTTTCCTCTCTCTCCCTCTTAATTTTCCACCTTCTCCCCCGCCGCGGTTGACTATTACCATCAACCTCTCCCTCCTCGGTCTCCGGTGACTCCCCCTTCCTTTCTCATTCCTTTCTCTCTCTTCTCTCTGCCAAACCTCAAAACTTACCATAATAAACGAATGCAACTCCAGTGGTAGAATAGCCGCCATGCATGCACCCTCTCATCTTTAGGTTGTTATCATGTTCTCCTCTCAGTTAGTTTGAGAGATTAGGTGTCATTTCTCTATCCTCTCCCTTTCTCTTTCTACAACTCTGCCTGTTTACTGATTAGGTAGAATATATATTCCGCCAACCTTAGAAAACACATACTATAACAAACAAAGAGATCTCTATCAGACCATATACATATTATCATACTATAAAAGAATTGAGCTCTTCTGTTCTTTTCTCAAGCCTAGTTTTGTATTCCATAATTTAGGTGGCCTGCCTCCTCCTCCTACGTATAAATTTATGCTTATCTGACTATTCTCAATAAGAAACAATAGTACTATTGATTCTTTTCAACTAAACTAAATATTAAATATATGATATATATTATTAGCCTATTACCTAATAGCAGCTTAAGCATTTGAGTTAATTAATTATGTAACATAATATCATACCATGAATTTCTAGAGGTTTGGAGTACAAACAATATCGTTTAATCTCGTTTAATCTCTATAGCATGGAGAATTACACCACTCCGTTATATCTTTCATCTATCCATATATGAGATATATGAGCTGCACATAAGAAGCACATACTAATAGTATGATAATACAATATTAATCCATTATCTAATAGTTTAAATTATTTAGGCTATTGAAAATCATTCACGATCATGATGGATAATTCATACTCTTCCATTTACTTAAAACAATTAGTGTATCATTATCAAAATTATCAGCAGGAAAGATCTACATGAGTCATTATTATTATGGAACTTACCTACCGGTGTAGGCCAACCAACTTTGATATTTGAATTTTGAGTTTTGGATTAATTTGCTTAAAGCGTGGCAATCGTTTTCCACTTAAATGGAAAAATTACGGGTAATAAAATATTGTGTTCTAGGAAACTCATTTGCATAAAAAACCATAAATTTTTTTTAATTATTTTAAGTTTAACTAACTGATCAAACAGTAGGGTATTTTCTGTACATATTCTATAAACTATAGGACTCGATTTACAGATAGTAAAAATAAAAAGATAAAGTTATATATACAAATTCCTCTTTTCTTTATTACCATTCACATCTTACTATACATGCATATATTTACTAATCGACTATTCTATTTTTGCGTTAAATGCCTAAGAAATATGCAACTATTAGTTTTCCTAAAGTGTTTAGTAATATCCTAAAATATTCTTGAATAAATCTTTTTAGGTTAAGATGAAAATAATGGAGAACTAGCTTTTAAAGTAAAATGATGGATCTTTTAGGGTTTTTAATTTTTAAAAGTAATAAAATATTTGCTATTATGTTAGTTGTTAGGCTAAAAATAACTGGGAGAATCTTTGAGACATTAGAAGAAAAATATAGGAATCTAAAGATAAATATTCATGGTGTGCATGGTACTAAAAGAAATTATGATATTTTTGATAAATTTTCCTAAAAATAAAATAGAAAATGAGTGATCCTAGGAAATATAAAAACGCTGATGATTTTATGTGCAAATAATGAAAGAAAATAATAGGAATTAAGATGTAGTTATGTCATCAATTGTCAATGTGAGGAGCAGTGCTCTTTTTTTTTTTAAAAAAAATATTGTGATTTTGAGATGTTATAAAAATTTATAAAAAAAAGAGATGTCGCCATGGAATTCTACTAATACTTTTCCCCACAAAGTGACAAGAAAATTAAAATATAATTGACTTAGACCTTCAACATCAAGCCATAGTCTTGGAGGCAAAAGTTGTTTGATTAGAACTTATTAATTGAATGGTTGTTAGTAGACTATATTAATAAGTGCTATCATACTTGATTTTACTGTTTTTCAAATGTACATTTAACCATCCAATCAAAATAAAAACATAAATATCAAAATACAATTATTTTAAAAGTCCAAATGCTCAAAATCTTAAATCTTTTTTATATGCATTCATCTTATGATTAAGAATGTAATACTTTATTTGTACTCAATTATATTTCAAAACAGAATTTTATTAATTTAATATGTTTAGATTTTATATATGAGCATATTCATAAGTTATGACAAATTGAGATGTTGATTAAAAAATATTAAAATGAAAGATTAATTTTAAAGTTATGAAATCATATATACAAGTGATTTGAAGATGACAATTGAAGATTTTTAAGTTATGTATGAGTTCAAGTCAAAATGTTCAAATAAATATAAAGTCGTCATTGAATTGCTCAAACGGTGTCATGATGATCAGAGTAGTATGAAAAAAATATATTCAAGAGCACTAGATTAGCCATTTTACATTCAATTATTTGCTCAACTATTTAAACAGACCGTCGAGCGTACAAACACTTTTGGCAGAGAGCATGAATTAGGGCATTTGAATGGATTTTCGGGCATTTGAACACACAAGCCATAATTGATCAATTTCGGTTCGACTTAAATTAATTTTTTAGTTTTTTTCTCTATATATATAGATATTTAACATCCCTAGGTTGAGAGGATACGCTGATTGAGAAGATTTGAAGCCGGAGAAGAGTTTTGACAAAGTATTTGTAACGATCAAAAGATAGGAGAGACAAGATTTATTGAAAACTATTTTGAACACATTTGATGTGCGATAGATGACTTCTACTATAACACCAAGTCATTGTGACTGATGCACATACTATAGGCGATGATACTTGATGAGAGATTGTGCCTCCTTAGAGAGGTCGACCTCTTTATTAGTATGAACTTCTAAATGAGCAAAAACAAATCTAGGTGTCATTTTAGAAAATCACGAATCCTCCTTCCCTTATGTTGCCCAAGGATAAGGTACTCAATTAATTCTACTTCTTCCCGACACATAGGGAGGTGGTAAAAGGAGAAAGAGACAAAATGTCCTAATGGAGAGTTGAAACTATCGTGCTTTCCAAAGAAATATCTTAATGTTAGAAGAAATCGATAATATCCACTATGATGACCAATACTCTTTTTTTTTCAAAAAAAAATTATTATAATTTTGAGATGTCGTCATAGTATAAAAGATTAAAAAAAAAAAGAGATGTTGCCATGGAATTCTACTAATATTTTCTACTAGAAAGTGACAAGAAAATTAAATAAAAAATATTGACTCAAGACTTTAAACATCATAGTCTTTGGGACAAAAGTTGACTACTTAATCAAATTAGGACGTATCTATGAATGGCTATTAGTGGACTATATTAATGCATCTCAATAAGTTTGGGTAATGTGCTATTATAGTTGTTTTAAATACTTTCCAAACGGGCATTTAACCCTCCAATTAAAAAAAATATAAGGACTAAAATATAATTATTTGAAAAATCTAAAAACTCAAAATTTTAAATCTTTTTATATGCATCCATCTCTTTATTGAGGAGGTAAGATTTTATTTGTACTCGTACAATTAATAAATTATATTTCAAAACAGAATTTTATTCATGTAATATGTTTAGATTTTATGTATAAACATATGCACAAGTCATGAGATATTGATATTGTATATTGAAGAAAAAAAGATTAATTTTGAAGTCATGAAATTCATATATACAAGTGATTTGAAGATGCCAATTGAATATTTTTTAAGTTATGAATGATTTTAAGTTAAAGTGTTCGAATAATTTTAAAGTCGTCATTCAATTGCTCAAACGGTATCATGATGATAAAGGAAATATTCAAGAGCACGAGAATGGCCACTCTGCATCCTATTGTCCTCTCAACTACTTGAAAAGATCGGCAAAGATCGGCGAGCTTACTAACACTTTGGCAGAGAGCATGAAATATGGCATTCGAATGGATTTCCGAGCATTCGAACACACGTGCCAGAATCGAATAGTTTTAGTCCACTTAAATGAGTTGTTTTTTTTTCTCTCCGGATATAGATATTAAACATTCCTAGGTTGAGAGGGAATGCTTATTGAGGAGATTTAAAGCCCTAGAAAAGTTTTGACAAAGCTATTAATGATGATCAAAAAATGGGAGAGATTATTTTGAACACATTTGACATGCGGTAGATGACTTATACTAGAAAGCCAGGTTATTGTTATTTTGATGCACATACCATAGGCGATGATACTTAATGAGAGATTCAAAAGAAAAACTAAGGTCTAATTTCATAAGATCCCAAAACCTGGTTACCCTATGTTACCCAAGAATAAGATAAATAACTGATTCCACCTCATCCTGGCACATAGGGAAGGTGGTAGAAAGAGTAAGCGACAAAAATATAGACTAGCATTAGTTGAGAGTTGAACCCATTATGCTTTCCAAAGAAATATTTTAATGTTAGTAGAAATCGACAACACCCATTATGATGAGCAATGCTCTCCTTTTTTTCATAAAAAAGTACTGTGATTTTGAGATGTCGTCATAGTATAAAAAATTGAAAAAATAAAATAAGAAAAGAGAGATGTCACCATGAAATTCTATTAATAATTTTACCTAGAAAGTGACAACAAAATAAAAAATATATTGACTTAGACCTTAAACATCAAGCCATAGTCTTGGAGGCAAAAGTTGTCTACTTAGTCAAGTTAGGACTTATCTATTGAATCGTTGTTAGTGGACTATATTAATAAATCTCAATAGGTTTGACTTAATGTTCTATCATACTTGTTTGGATTAAATATATTTTATCCCTTATACTTATATACAAAATTATTTTGCTTCTCTGTATTTCAAAAATCTCAAATTAGTTTCTATACTTACGACTAAAGTAAACCGTCAATCTAGAAAGTAATGGAGCATGCTCAAATAATCAAAATGTCTCTTCGTATTTATTAGGCAAAATATATCAATATTTGATCTTATTTTTTTTAATACATACTTGTCTTGTTCCTAGATGTAATATAACTATGAAACTTTATTCCAGGTTTAATAAAATTTACTATATATTTGACACAATCTAGAAAGTAAGAGAAAAGAATATGGGTATTTTTTTTAAATGCTTATATATGAGGAGAAGGGCATTTTTGTCCATAAAAATTAAAAATGGAGAGAAGTCTACCCTCCATTCAATTTTTAAAATTTTTTGGGCACACATCATTAATTTGGATAGAAAAACTAACGATCTTACTTTAGTTGTAAGTATAGAGACCGTTTTTGAGACCTTTTGAAGTACATTGATTAAAATAATTGTGGTATAAGTATAGAAGGTAAAATGTATTTAACCCTACTTATTTTTAATAATTTTCGAACAAAAATTTAACCACTAATTAAGAAAAACATAAAAATCAAAATATAATTATTTTAAAAATCTAGAAACTCAAAACCTTAAATCTTATTTATATGCATCCATCTCTTTATTAATGATGTAAGATTTTATTTGTACTCACGTAATTAACAAATTATATTTCAAAACAGAATTTTATTTTTGTAACATGTTTAGATTTTATATACGAGCATATACAGAAGTTATGACAACTTATTAGATGTTATGAGATCTTGATGAAAAATATTGAAGTAGAGGAGTAATTTTGAAGTTATAAAATTCATATATACAATGATTTGAAAATGTCAATTGAAGATTTTTAAGTTTGTTATAAATAATTTCAAATAAAATTGCTCAAATGATTTTAAATTCTTTATTGAACTGCTTAAATAATGTCACGATGATTGGAGTAGTATGAAAAAAAATAATGTCATGGCCACTTTATGGTCAATCATCCATTCAGCTATTTGAATAGATTATCGAGAGTACGAACACTTTTGGTGAAGAGCATGAACAGGACATTCGAACACTTGAGCCATAATTGAATAGTTTCAATCCAACTTAAATTACTTTTTTAGTTTTTTTTCTCTACATATATAGATATTAAACATTCTTACGTTGAGAGAGAATGCTAATTGAGGAAATTTGAAGCTCTAGAAGAGTTTTGACGAAATGTTCGTAATGATCAAAAGATAGGAGAGACGAGATTTATTAAAGATTATTTTGAACACATTTGATATGTAGAAGATGACTTCTACTAGAACACCGGGTCATTGTGACTCTAATGCACATACTATAGGCGATGAAACTTGTTGAGATATTATGCCTCCTTAGAGAGGTTGAACCCTTTATTAGTCTGAACCCCACAATCGCAATTGATCCAATGAGTGAAAGAAAAACCTAGGTGTTATTTCAGAAGATCTTGAAACCTCTTTGCCCTATGTTGCCCAAGGATAAAGTAATTAATTGATTCCACCTCATCATGGCACATAGTGAAAGTAATAGAAAGAGCAAGGAACAAAATATAGTTTAGTATTAGTAGAGAGTTGAACCCATTGTGCTTTCCAAAGAAATATTTTAATGTTAGGAGAAATCAACAACACTCACAATATTGATTATCCATCCCAAGAAGAATAGGACACCTTCCTAGACTCAAACAAAAGACAAGTGACTTGAACATCTTTCATATCCGAACCTTCCCTTTTTAAGCCTAGCCTTAGCGCCCCCTTTTTCCTTTAAAAAAAAGAATTTCACAATCTCAAATTGCCATTGCGGAAGCAAAAGGGAATCCTTCAAATGGAAATGGATGCAATATCGACTAGGTTAGGCATCCAAATCCAAACATCCTTTGAGGCAACTAGGGAAAGAGAGATCTCACTAATAAGCTCACCTAGAATAAGCCTAGAATAGCTGACATTCCTCTTATGATTTCTCTGAGAAAGGGATAAAAGCTAAGACTCCTCTATTCCTAAGATAGTGTTAACATTAGTGAAGGTTAGGGAGAAAGCTAGGGGAATGCTAGAGATCCAGAGATTTTTTAATACGATTCGATCCATATTGGCTCCACGCGTGACATTAGGTTTATGGGAATGAACCTATTTATCTAATTGAGTAAGTAGAACTAATAAAATTAATTTTTGTCAGGGTGCGTTCGAATGCAAGGACCGCGTTTGAACGGGGTGGTTCGAACGCCTGCATCACGCTCGCATCAACAGAGGACGGAATTGGTGCGTTCGAATGGAAATGGGCGCGTTCGAACGCGGCCGTTCGAATGTCTACATCACGTTCACATCCACAAAGAACGAAAATTCCACGTTCGAATGCAATCAGGCGCGTTTAAACGCACCGCGGCGAAAGTGTGGGTTTAGTTAGGGATTGTTAGAGTTGTTTGGAGTATTTTTATGTTAATTAAGGAGTTCTTAGGGTGAGCCTCTATAATATATGTGGAGGAAACCCTAATTGAGGTCTTATGATGTTATTGGAATTGTCTTTAGCCTTATCTCCTTCACATCGACAAGAGCCGCTTTGCCGAGGACGTGAGAACGGGCGTGACCAAATGCTACAACCCTACACCGTTCGAATCGATTTTCCTAAGTTCAGCGGTGGGGACCCGTTGGATTGGATTTATAGAGTGGAGCAACTCTTTACATATCAAGGGACACATAATCATCAAAAGGTGTTATTGGCCTCATTTACGGGTGAAAACGGGTCAGATTAACTTCGACTCGACCCGCTATCCGGCCTGACTCGAATCGGATTCAGATAAAAAATTTCTATCCAATTCGGATACGGATAAAATTTTTGAAAAAAATTCGGATACGGATTCGGATACGGACCCGTTGGATTAGATTTATAGGGTGGAGCAATTCTTTACATATCAAGGGGCACCTAATCATCAAAAGGTGTTATTGGCCTCATTTAGGGGTGAAAACAGGTCAGATTAACTCCGACCCGACCCGCTATCTGACTCGACTCGGATCGGATTCGGATAAAAAATTTCTATCCGATTCGGATATGGATAGAATTTTTGAAAGAAATTCTGATACGGATCGGGTATATTTTTCGGATTCGGATACGGATACGAATATCTGTTTACCCGCATATTTTTTTAAATGATTTACAGTTTTTAGTTTGCTTATTTAAATAGTAAATATTAATATTGTTACTAATAATACGTTATATATTATTTATAGAGATAAATTTCTCTAATTTCATATATTTGACAAACAAAAAAATTATTTGTTGTAAAACTTGTAATAATTTTGTGTTAATTATATCTAAATAAAATATTATAATTATTTTAAATTCAATCAATATCAGGTTAAGATCTGATCCTCTATCCGAAAATTATCCATATCCGTTTATTTAGGATATGGTTTTAAATTTTGCTATCCGTCTAATATCTGTATCCAAATTCGTATCCGGACTAAAAATATGGATCCGGATATAGGTTGAGCACTATTCGATCCGTTTTCACCCCTAGCCTCATTCCACCTTGAAGACGTAGCGGTGAGATGGTATCAAGCAACGCATCGTGCACGCCCCTTCGCCACTTGGGAGGAGTTCGCCGATGCGCTTTGTTTGCATTTCGAACCTTCAAACTATGAAGACTTCCAAGCCGTTAGAGCTTATCAAGAGGAGTTCGAAAGAATCAGCAATAGAGTCCATGGGTGGTCGGACTCGGCCCTTAAAAGTACTTTCATCTCCGGGCTTCGTCGTGATATCCAAGCGGAATTTAAGGCTACTCGTCCTACATCCTTGCTAGAGGCTTTCTCAGCGGCTCAAATGATGGAAGAAAAGATAAAGGAATTGAAGGATACTCATCGCCCCAATTGGAGCGTTACGGACTCGCGTGTTAACACCAGACCGTCGGTCTTGGGAGTGGCACATTCGGGGTGGGTTTGGCCAAACCTTAATCGGCCAAACCTGTCACTAACAGGCCCTGACTCTAGGGGACAGCCAGGGGTGACAGGGCGATGCCTCACACTAGCAGAGGTCGAAGATCGGCATTTGAAGGGCTTATGCTTCTATTGCAACGAGCGCTTCACATCGGGCCACAAATGCCAAACAGCCTGTAGCCATCATGCTCATGGAAGAGATGATTGAGGAAGATCCTATTGAAGATCTTGAAGGGCAGCAAGTGGAAGAAATGAATCACATCGAAGAAGACAACTCGCTGGAAGTTTAAGCCGAACTCTCCTTCCATTCGCTTGCCGGTGAATCGACTCCGAAAACCCTTCGGGTCGAAGGTATGATTAAGAAGAAAAAGGTGCTAATTCTTTTTGATTCAGGAAGCACCCAGAACTTTATGGATCTATGGATGGTGAGGCGATTGGGATTAGAGTCGGAGCCTTCTAATGGCTTTGATGTGATCATCGGAGATGGCACCGTGTTGAGAATTGAGGGAATATGTCGCAAGGTACAGCTGCAAATTCAAGGCCATACCTTCCAAATTGACCTTTACCCGTTGGCTCTTCGAGGAGCCGACATAGTGCTTGGGGTGCAATGGCTACGAAATCTTGAACCAATCACCTTCAATTTCACCACCACGGCGATGGAGTTCAAATACGAAGGCAAACCGATCCAGTTAATGACATCATCAAACATGGAAACCTTTAGAGCGCTGTAGTCCCTAGAAGGGTTGCCGAAACCCGGGTTCCACGGGTTCCTCCTGCAATTCATCGAGGGGACCCCATGGACTGCCACCACCTAGACCGCAAGACCATTGCATCAAGATCTTGCCAGGGGCGGGTCCAGCCAATGTGAGGCCATACCGATATCCATTCACAAAAGGAGGCTATATCAAAGATGGTCCAAGAGATGCTATCCAGCGGGATGATAAGGCCAAGTAGAAGCTCCTATTCTTCACCGGTCTTACTTGTGCGGAAGAAGGACAGGTTATGGCGGTTCTGTATAGACTATCGAGCTCTCAATTCTATCACCATCAAGGATCGGTACTCCATTCCGGTGATTGAAGAGTTGTTGGATGAACAAGCCGGTGCATGTTATTTTTTAAAGTTGGATTTGAGAGCTAGATACCATCAAATCAAAGTTAAAACCATCCGACGTGCACAAGACGGCATTTAGAACTCATGATGAACACTATGAGTTCCTGGTCATGCCTTTTGGTTTTACCAATGCCCCAGCCACTTTCCAGAGCTTGATGAATGATATCTTTAGGCCTCACCTAAAGCAATATGTGCTAATATTTTTTGATGATATATTGATATACAGTCGCACATGGGAGGAACATTTGGGGCATCTTCGGACGGTTCTTGGACTACTTCGACAGCACAAGCTAAAGGCAAAGGACTCCAAGTGTTCATGGGGGCAGCAAAGAGTCAACTACCTAGGTCACATCATATCAAAAGATGGCGTGGAAGTAGACCCTAAGAAGATCCAAAGCATGGTGGATTGGTCGCTACCAAAGACTACCAAGGAGCTGCGTGGTTTCCTTAGTTTAACGGGCTACTATCGCTAGTTTGTAGCGAACTACGGCAAGGTGGCAGCTCCCCTCACAGCTTTGCGACAAAAGGGTGCATTCTCATGGACGGATAAAGCCAGGGAAGCATTTGAAGCCTTGAAGAAGGCAATGGTCTCAGCCCCGGTCCTTGCCTTAGCAGATTTTACCAAACCGTTTACTATTGAGTGCGATGCATCTAGAGTCGGTGTGGGGCAGTTTTAATGCAAGAAGGAAGGCCTGTAGCCTACGTGAGCAAGGCTCTTTCTGAGCGTTCACAACTACTATCTACCTATGAAAGAGAGATGCTCACCATCATCCATGCTATCACCAAATGAAGACTTTATCTCATCGAGCGACGCTTCATGATCCACACGAATCAAAGGAGTTTACCATATTTTCTTGGGTAGCGCATTCACATACCAGCCCAACAGAGGTGGGTGTCTAATCTATTCGTATATGACTATGAGATCGTGTACAAAAGGGGTCTAAAAATAGCATCGTCGACGCCTTATCCAGATGCCCGAACCCAACTGAGTTGGCAACCATTTCAGCACCGGTTTTTCCTTTTTTTCAGCAGCTGCGAGAGACCTACAAGAATGATCTGGATACCAAGAAAATGATGGACAACCTTGCTGCAGATCGCAACTGTAAACAAGGGGTGTTGATGAGGGACGGGCTCTTGATAGACAAGGGTAAGATCATTGTTCCAGCTGACCATCAATCGCGCTTGGAGTTATTGCGCCACTTCCATGACTCTCCTATGGCTGGACATGAAAGGTGTTACGCACTTACAAAAGGTTGAGTCAGAGTTGCATATGGGCTGGGATGAAGAAGGATGTACAGGTCTATATCAAGGCTTGTGAAGTGTGCCAAAGGGCAAAGACGGAGTCGGCAAAACCTGTTGGATTGCTTTAACCACTTTCCATTCTGATGAAGGTTTGGGAGGATGTCGCCATGGATTTCATTGATGGTCTACCCAAGGCCAAGGGATATTATGTTATATTTGTGGTGGTAGATCGCCTCAGAAAGTATGCGTATTTTTTAGCTTTAGCGTATCCTTACACGATGAAAAGGGTGGCGGAGGTCTATGTATGCAACCTGGCCAAGATGCATGGTATGCCAAAATCAATTGTTTCAGATCTTGATCATATATTTATGAGTCAATTTTGGCAGGAATTCTTTGCACTCCAAGGGACTACCTTCCGGATGAATTCAGCCTATCATCCTCAAATAGACGGGCAATCCGAAGTGCTGAACCGTTGCTTAGAGAAGTATTTGAGATGTTTTGTGGGCAAGCGACCACGATAGTGGATATCTTATTTGCAATGGGTGGAATGGTCATACAATACAACTTTTCATTTGGACATTGGCATGACTCTGTTTGAGGCCATCTATGGACGGCCACCTCCTATCTTGCAGACATACTTGCCATCAGCCCGAACTGAGCAAACCGAGGTGGATGCAATTTTGCGAGACCGTGATGAGGTGTTGAGGAGACTCAAAATACACTTAGCGACTGCCCAAAATAGGATGAAGCAAGTCTACAACCAGAGGCACCAAGAAAGGTCCTTTTCAATTGGGGATTGGGTCTTCATCAAGCTCCAACCACATCAGCAAAGCTCGATTAGACCAATTCTCAATCAAAAGTTAGCTCTAAAATTTTGTGGACCATACTAGGTGATCGAGATGATTGGGCTTGTAGCATATCGCCTAGACTTACCGAAGAAGGCGCGGATACACCCAATATTTCACGTCTCAAATCTCATGGCTCGAGTTCCTCCTACTGAGCCCATCAGAGGTGTTCCACCAGAACCAACGATGATGGAAGCTAAAGAGTCTGAATCCGAACCAAGTACCCCTACTCCAATTTGGATCCTAGCTCGCCGACGAACTCGAGTCAAGATGAGTGGATGACTGAGATTTTGGTGGAGCGGTAAGGACGCCCAGTGGATGAGGTGACATGGATGCCTAAAGTTGACTTTATGGATCGTTACCCTAGGCTGACACCTTGAGGGCGAGTGATACGATTCGATCCATATTGGCTCCATGCGTGACATTAGGTTTATGGGAATGAGCCTATTTATCTAGTTAAGTAAGTAGAAGTAATAAAATCAATTTTTGCCAGGGTGCGTTCGAACACAAGGATTGCGTTCGAACGGGGTGGTTCGAACGCCTATATCACGTTCGCATCAACAGAGGACGGAATTGGCGTGTTCGAACGAAAACGGGCACATTCGAACGCGGCCGTTTGAACACCTACATCACGTTCGTATTAACAAAGAACGAAATTCCGTATTCGAATATAATCGGGCGCGTTCGAATGCACCATGGCGAAAGTATGGGTTTAGTTAGGGATGTTAGAATTGTTTGGAGTGTTTTTATGTTAATTAAAGAGTTCTTAGAGTGAGCCTCTATATATATATGGAGAAAATTCTAATTGAGAGATCATTTTATTATTGGAATTGGCTTTAGCCTTATCTCCTTCTCTCTTAACTCTAGCCATTCCGTATGAACAGGGCGAGGTCTCTACTGATCGACCAACTCATATGCCCAACTCCTTTCTTTGATTGATGTAGTCTGACCTTCTCAACTATTGGTTTGCCTACATAGCTCTACAACTATATATATAGGCTTTCGATTAATCTCTGTATCTTCAGCCCTCTCCCACCTCCCTTCTTCCACCGCCCAAGTCTTTGGTCGGCCTCTTCCAACTTCTAACCACCATCTTCCACAACAACTTCTCCCCCTTCACACCAAGAACTAAACCTAGCATCCATAGCCATTGGAGGGTTATCAAGCTAAGATCCAAGTTTCAAAACCGTTGCGGATCGGATTAGGCCGGTTCGTAACATTTTTCATAATAGATTTGTTGTACCCATTACCAATAGTATGTTGAATACCTATCTAATGGAATGAAGGGAGTCACAAAGGTACTTAAATACAATTGTCTTGTAGACTTACACCTGAAGGGTCTGCTAGAAGTTATGAGATTCATACTTGGCTTGCATAAGCTTGACCCAAACCATGTCGGATCTATTGGGAAGATCAAAAGTTCTATACCCAATAAACCTAATATGATAGTCCTCAAGACTGCATATCGAGACCACTCATATTTTTTTAGGTCATATATTTTATCTTTTATTGACCAAAAAATAATAAATAAATGTAACTTATTCAATATTGGTGTTAGATAAGCCAACTATTTATGTACAAATATTTTACAAGCAGTAATGTTACAATCACAAACACTTTAGGAACATTCTACAAATAAGATGACGTGGCATCATCTTGTCTATTGATAGTTTATTTTTCATCTAGTAATTATCACATCAAAAATATAAACAGTTGGTAAAGTGTTTGTAGGCATAACATTATTCAGGTACAAGATGCCATATTCACATTGTTTGTAAAATATTTATAAAATATTTGTGGGTGAAATAGTTTTCTTTCTTATTTAGTCGACAACAATATTTACTAACCCTAATTACCTTTGAAATCAGACATGAACGGATGAAAAGATCGGCAATGGTGAATCCATGAATGGGAATGGAAAGTGGAGTACTGGAGAACATAAGGATTCATCTTCCAGATTTGCTGACATTCGTCCTCTCTCGAAATCCCTCTCTCTCTCTGGTCCCAAGATCCAACTCGGTGAAAGGTAAAAGAGAATACAAAAAGATCCTCCACTACCGTACCAACTCACATGTAAGTTTTGCTGCTCTCTTTTTTTTGTTAATGCCCTTTTTTTCCTTTTCTTTTTTACTCATTGCCATCGTCCTCTCTCTCTCTCTCTCTCTCTCTCTCTCTCTCTCTCTCTCTCTCTCTCATCCTTTTCCTACGTAATTATCATCCACATGCCCCGGTGTCTTTGTGGGTTCTCGATGGGCGAGCGATGAGTTCATGAATGAGGACATCGTGTACCATCCACCGTTCGAATCTTTCACTGCTAAAGAATCAAGACGCCCAGATGGATTACACCAAGAACAAGGGATTCTGGGAGTGGCCATTGGGTGCTCTTAATTTTTTTTTTCTTTTCTTTTTCTAATTTTAAGGTACAGAAATTATTGCCTGGATAGGATAGACATATATACTTGTGGGCCTTGGAGGAGATCAATGTTACTATTATAAATACATGCATGGGAGATGGAGCCAATAGCCGAGGTGGAGAAAGGAGAGAGACTCCATCCAAATCTGTGGGTTTAGAATTCAGAGCCACGTGCTCTCTCTCTTTCCTGCATATAATCCAACAACAATATATAAAATTAGTGCAGA
Source organism: Typha angustifolia (assembly GCF_048772165.1). Lineage (NCBI taxonomy): Eukaryota > Viridiplantae > Streptophyta > Magnoliopsida > Poales > Typhaceae > Typha > Typha angustifolia. Next base: position 6,677,401 of record NC_133248.1, read on the forward strand.
CCTGCCCATAAATATATATACATACTGCTTCTCCACCACCTTCAAAGTGAGTACCACTGCAACTACTCTTATCCTCTGGCTTTCTCTTGCTTAAGGTGGGACTCACCTCTACTCGTGCCATGAGTTTCCCTTTGTTGTAAAACTTGGGTTGTTTCCAATGTAACAGTTGCTTGTTTTACTATTTCGTTTGTAACCTTGGCTCTGCTTAAGATTAAGCATTGGTTGTCACCAGAGATTTGGTGGCCTGAGGCTTTTTTTGGAGGGAAAGAGCTAGTGATACTGATTTAGAAAAAACAAATTTCTCTTATGCTGGCTGTGATCACTTTTTTGGTTCAGGTACTTTGGCTACCCGTAGTAGTTTCCATGGAGGTGTTAGTGGAATACTTCCACGTATTTGTTTTCTCACTGTTGGTGAGTTGGATCCTCGTAGAGTTGATGAGGTTGAGGAAGGGATGTCCTGAGGCTGGAGAGATTGACAAAGGAACAATTAGTAGAAAGGCCAAGGTGCTTGCTGAGATCACAGTGCTCTGTAATGGATTGATCTCCCTCTGCTATCTTGGTTTTTGTGTTCATGGGTTTTGGATTCATGAACACATCCCCTTGGGATTAGCTTTATCTGCAATGTCCTGGCTCCTGGTTACTTTCTTCTGCCTCTTTTGTAAGCAAAAAGGAGCTGGACTGCACTGCAGCTGGCCTTTAGTTCTTGTTTCCTGGTGGGTGTTCTCTAGCCTATCAGAATTCTTGTCCATCTCCATCTATCTATATAACCATTGGAGAATGGAAACGCTGCTAGTGATTCCTCCAGCTGCAAGCATCATAGAGTTCACTTCCTTCCCTTTGTCCAGTGTCCTCTGTTTCACTGCTCTTTCCATGAATTCTTCAAGACATAATTCAGAACTCCAACAGCCTCTATTATTGAGAGAAGAGGATGACAGGAACATAGACAATTATTCAAATGCCGGGTACTGGAGCCGCCTCACTTTTCGATGGTTGAATCCAGTTTTTGAGAGGGGAAGGGCTGAAAGGCTTGATCTCCCGCAAATTCCGAGAGTTCCTCAATCTGACACTGCAGAGAAGTCCTATGCCTTGCTGGAAGAATCGTTCCGAAAGCAGAAACCGGAGCTCTCCCCATTGCCGCGAGCGATCATCGATGCTGTTTGGAGACCTTTGGCCACAAATGCAATCTTTGCAGGTAGGAGTAATACTCAAAAGGCTTGGTTGGTGTCGTTCTCTTAGTTTAGAATTTGAGCTTCTCTATGATTCTAACAGTTATGGATTTTGGGAATTTATTGCCAGGACTGAATACAATATCTTCCTATCTTGGTCCTTTCTTGATCACCAACTTTGTGGAACTCCTCTCCGGCACGGACACAAACAAGGATCATCACTATGGCTACATGCTTGCTTGCCTCTTCTTCTTCGCAAAGACGATTGAATCACTGTCTCAGCGCCAATGGTATTTTGGAGCTCGTCAAATTGGCGTGCGAGTTCGTGCAGCGTTAATGATGTCAATTTACAGAAAGTCTCTTCTCATCAAGTACTCGAGCACCGGCACAGGAAAAATCATAAACTTCCTTGATGTTGATGTTGAAAGGATTGGAGATTTCTTCTGGTACATACATGGTATTTGGTTGCTTCCATTTCAAATTTCTTTGGCTCTAGCCATTCTATACCGAAACCTCGGCGCAGCAGCCTCGTGCTCAGCACTTCTCACAACAATTCTCGTTATGGTAAGCAACACCCCGCTTGCGAATTCGCAAGAGAATCTCCATTCTAAGATCATGGAAGCTAAGGACTCCAGAATTAAAGCTACTGCAGAGGCATTAAAGTGCATGAGAATTTTAAAACTGCATTCTTGGGAGTGTGCCTACTTGAATAAGCTTCTTCATCTTAGAGATATTGAGAGGAGATGGCTCAAGAGATATCTTTACACTTGCTCCGCCATCGCCTTCCTCTTTTGGACCTCTCCGACGTTAGTTTCTGCCGTCACCTTTGGTGTCTGCATCTTGGCAAAGAAGCCACTGACTGCTGGCACAGTTCTCTCAGCTCTGGCCACATTTAGAATTCTGCAAGAGCCAATTTACAATCTCCCAGAACTAGTTTCTATGATGACACAAACAAAAGTGTCAATGGATAGAATTCAGGAGTTCATAAGAGAAGAGAATCAAAAGAAGATGAATCCTAACTGCAGCATGAAAGCCTCAGATGATGTTGCAATAGAGATTGAGCCTGGAGACTACAGCTGGGAACCTGATTCAAATTTGAAGAAGCCCACGCTTAAGATTGATCAGAAGATAACCATCTTGAAGGGAGAAAAGGTTGCGGTATGCGGGTCGGTCGGGTCAGGGAAGTCAAGCTTCCTTTGCAGTGCCATTGGAGAGATTCCAAAGGTCTGCGGTGCAGAAATTAAAGTCTACGGTTCGCGTGCTTACGTACCCCAAAGTGCTTGGATTCAGACTGGTACAGTTAAAGAGAATGTGCTGTTTGGGAAGAAGATGGATAAGGTCTTCTATGAGGAAGTATTGGAAGGTTGTGCTCTGGATAGAGATATTGGCCTCTGGGCTCATGGAGACATGACTGTGGTGGGGGAGAGAGGTATGAATCTGAGTGGGGGCCAGAAGCAGAGGATTCAACTAGCAAGAGCCATCTATAGTGATTCGGATGTTTATTTGCTGGATGACCCTTTTAGTGCTGTGGATGCACATACTGGAGCGCATCTCTTCAAGGTGAGAAAACACCACCGTCTTTAATTTCTCATACTGTTTGTTTGAATCGTGAATTTGGTGGTTTTATCGGTGGAATCTTATGTGTCTATGCCTTTATTTCAAGTTGATGTACATTTCCTAATATAAATCTCTGAACATCATGCACCTCTATTTTTATAGTCAAATTACTCTCTGAACACTATGTCAGAACATGTAACGTATTATTTGGTTTGTCCAATTTTTATTCTCTCTGTTTCCTTTTCCTTTTAGAAGTTGTACTGTTCTATCACATATCAGAATCTGAAACTTTTAGGCCCAATTATTTTTTTTTCCTCTCAATTAATTTGAAGCGTAAAGAGCTGGTCTATGCAGGACAACATTTGTCACTTTTTTCTTGTTTTAGGAAGCATTTAATGACTTAATCATCTTGCTATTTGAGGAAAGGGAGAAATAAAGAGGTGGATCTGCTGACGTACCACTGGAGATGGAAGTAAAATCCTTAGAATAAAAGGAGCTACGTTGCATTCAATTCTTTTCTAAACTTTCTCTTAGCTTTTCTCTTGATGTGGGACATTCTGTACAGTTTATTGTTGAAATATTACGAAACGTAGTCAAAGTGAGGCCGTCTAGTTTGCAAATATAAAATATTTTGCTGCTGTTTGTAACTATCTGGCATATCCAATATATTTGTCCAGAAATGTGTAATTATGTTTGACCTTATGCAGGAATGTCTAATGGGGCTACTGTCTTCTAAGACTGTAATCTACGTCACGCATCAACTGGAGTTCTTACACGATGCAGATCTTGTGCTGGTAATACCCTTTTCCTTGTTACCTTTTGTAAATGTTATTGTTTCGTCTCTAAAACTATTACGCTAAAGATTAATAGCAAATAGATTCTTGGTAATTGATTTCCCCTAGTAACTGACTTGCCTATCGAACTGTGAAAGAGCTAACAGTAGAATATATTCATATACAGCTTAATATTACCAATGAGTTTTCACTGTCAGATGGACTAATGTTTTCAGGAAAATAACAGGTAATGCGAGATGGAAGAATTGTTCAATCTGGAAAGTATGAAGAACTTATTAAAGATGAGGAGGGAGAGCTTGTGCAACAAATGGCTGCGCATACCCAGTCACTGAATCAAGTCGCAACACCAAAAGAGCAAATTTCAGCAACAAGCTCAATACCTCAGAATAAGCAAATGGAGCTTGAAGAGGTAAAACCAAGGAATCGGGTCAAATGTTCAGAACTTTCCGACAGTACGTGCGAGGAAGAGAGGGAATCTGGGCGAGTCAAATGGCATGTCTATCGAAGATTTGTGACTTCGGCATATAAAGGAACTCTTGTTCCAGTGATATTATTATGTCAGGTTCTGTTCCAGGCATTGCAGATGGGTAGCAACTATTGGATGGCTTGGGCAACTGAGAAGGGAGATCTGGTGAGCAAGGAGAAGCTCATAGGAAACTTTGTTCTACTGTCTGCGGGAAGCTCAGTGTTTATCTTGGGAAGGGCAGTTCTTTTAGCAACAATTGCAGTAGAAACAGCTCAACAGCTTTATCTAGGAATGACAAGAAGTATTTTTCGTGCTCCCATCTTCTTTTTTGACTCAACGCCTTCGAGTCGAATACTCAATCGGGTCAGTTACTGATCCATTTCTCAGTCCTTTTGAATTTAAGAAGAATGCCAGATCACTATACATGTATGCATGAAATCAACATAGAAACTATAGTAAGAAACAATAGAATTACGGAATTGACCATTTTTTCATTCCTTCAACTTTTCAGTCTTCAACAGATCAGAGCACTGTGGATACAGACATCCCTTACAGATTGGCAGGACTAGTATTTGCACTTATTCAACTCCTGAGCATCATAATTCTTATGTCGCAAGTTGCCTGGCCAGTGTTCATCCTTTTTGTCATAATTATTGCAATCTCCATCTGGTACCAGGTAAGCCAAACCATCAAGTTTTTCTCCCTGTTCTTTACTATATAATTGAAGAATGGAAAGATAAATTACCATTGTATCTGCAGAACTATTACATCAGTACTGCTAGAGAACTAGCTAGAATGGTTGGCATCAGGAAAGCTCCAATCCTCCACCACTTCTCGGAGACCATAGCAGGAGCTGCTACCATTCGCTGCTTCAATCAGGAGAACAGATTTTTCAATAAGAACCTAACGTTAATTGATGACTATTCTCGTATCACCTTTCACAATTCTGCGACGATGGAATGGCTATGTGTCCGAATAAACTTCCTCTTTAATTTCGTCTTCTTTGTTGTACTAGTCATATTGGTCTCGATGCCAAGAAATGCTGTGGATCCTAGTAAGAATTTTAGCAAAGCACTGAACTACTTACTTGAAAATTTTACTTTCATGGATAATAATTAATATCCTTCTCTGTCACAGGCCTTGCAGGACTTGCAGCAACCTATGGTCTGAACTTAAATGTATTACAGGCTTGGGTTATATGGAACCTTTGTAATGTAGAGAACAAGATGATTTCTGTAGAGAGAATTCTCCAATTCTCCAAAGTACCAAGTGAGGCTCCCTTAGTTATTGAAGACCGCAGACCAGAAGAAAACTGGCCTAAATGTGGAACAATTGAGCTTGACAATCTTCACATTCAGTATGCTCCTGGTCTCCCCATGGTTCTTAAAGGTATAAGTTGCAAATTCCCAGGAGAAAAGAAGATTGGAGTGGTGGGCAGAACTGGGAGTGGGAAGTCTACACTCATCCAAGCTCTATTCAGGGTGGTAGAGCCATCCGCAGGGAGAATAATTATTGATGGAACTGACATTTGCCAAATGGGTTTACATGATTTGAGGTCTAGATTAAGCATAATACCCCAAGATCCAACCCTGTTTCAAGGAACTGTAAGATCAAATTTGGATCCACTGCAAGAGCATTCAGAAGTTGAAATCTGGGAGGTAAGCAAAGCAACAAGTTCTCCGTTCTATCTGGTGCACAGCAACTTTAAAATTTAAATTCCACTGGCTTTAAAAATGTCCAGGTTCTGCGTAAGTGCCGGCTTGAGGAGATAGTAAAAGAAGACAAGAGGCTACTAGATGCACCAGGTTTGGTTCTTTTTCTAACTTGGGGAGTCTTTACAGAAGTATTCCTATTACCCCTTCAGGGAGAGTGACTGCAAATGGCTTGCATTGCAGTAGTAGAAGATGGAGAGAACTGGAGCGTTGGACAGAGGCAACTAGTTTGTTTGGCCAGGGTGCTGCTAATGAAGAGGAAAATTCTTGTGTTAGACGAAGCTACGGCTTCGGTAGACACTGCAACTGATAATTTCATTCAGAAGACAATCAGACGAGAGACCAGTGCCTGCACTGTCGTCACTGTTGCGCATCGCATACCGACGGTCATCGACAGTGACCTGGTTCTGGTACTTGAGGAAGGTATGCAAGATTAATCTGACAAACATGGAACACTGTTGCATTTAATGAACTACTTATTTCATCGAGTTCATAACAGGATGCATGCTTTATAAACAAAGTTGCGTTTTACAAGCAAAGTTTATCTTACTCTTCTTCTATTTGTCTGATGCAGGGAGAATACTGGAGTTCAACTCCCCTGATTTTCTTCTTAAAGATAAATCATCAGCTTTTTCGAAGTTAGTAATGGAGTTCTTAGGAAGATCAAAGGGTGATCATCAATCACAGTTCACATAAAAAAAGAATCAAAGGTACCCGTTCTCGCCATACATGTGGATATCATTGTTTGAAGTCATCCAGGGAACTTGTAAATACAAACCATAAGATGGAGTAACAGAAGACATGGCTTCAGTACATATAGGATACATGCCAATAGCAATGGTGCCAGAGAAACAAAATTAGCAGAGGAACAACTAGTGCAGAAATATGGAAAGATGCAAGTGGATCTTCTATATTGGATTCTCTTGTGAATACTTTTGTGCAATTTTTGAATAATACCATAATATACCAGCCTTTATTAAAGCTTACTCTCACCAGCATTATGAAAAAAAAGAATATCCATGGAGTATAAGATAGACTTTAGTCACCAAAGAAAGATGCACAAAATGAATATAGCTTGGGACTATTACCAAAATCTTGTATACTCATAATTAATTTTCTATTAGCTACTCAGGATCAAAATTTTTGTCACTTACACAAAAGATAGTAACGGATGGAAAAAAAAAATTCATGAACTTTAATAATACTTGAAAGAGTAGTGCAAGGCGCGAAGAGAAATACAATAGCATAATAGCATAAAATATGTGACGAAATATGAGATAAACAAGTACGTGAGTGAATCTACTCAAATGAGGTCCAAGTGAAATAATTGAAATCAACAATCTAAGTACATATCTCCACCTTAATTTATAAATTTATATTTCAATTTAATAATATAAATTATCTAAAACTGACAACTAATTAACTTTGGGCTCAAATCCAAGCCTAGGCCTGCAGCCCTTCAGCTAATAGGTGGTGATGTGATTTCTACCACACCGAGTCATCTCGTGCATGATACAACCTATAGATCATATTTTTTACTTTGATTTATTTGTTTTCTTCAAGAAAATAAGAATTCTAAATGTTGTATTTGAATGCAAGGAGATCGCATTTGAACGCGCCGTACGAACGCCTGCATACGTTCACACATACAGTGGACGCGAATTGTGCATTTGAACGTGGGGAGGTCGCATTCGAATGCCTACATACATTCGCACATATAGAAGAGACTAATTGTGCGTTCGAATGCGCTTGACCCTGTTTAAACGCGATCCGGCGAAAATGCATTGTTTCAACGTTTATCATTTGTTAGTTTGGCTTGTTATGTTAGCCTCTTAATATGTGGATGGCAACCTAATTGGGATTATCAATTATTATTGAGTTTTCTTTCCTTCTCCCTCTACCCTAGCTCTTCTCCCTCCTCGCTTAAGCTCTAGCCGTGTGTCATCTCGACGTTAGTTAACCCTAATCTCTCTTGATTGTCGAGTCCTCCCTCTTCCTTGGGATCACAACCGACTTCGCCCCCCTCATCCTTATCCCTCAGCACCTTGTGCCACCAAATCCATTACCATTACCACCACCTTCATTATCATCATCATCACTATCACCCGTCATCTCCAACCCCACAGCAATATTGCTTATTTTTGCCATAAGTGCAATTAGAATATTTGAAGGGCGTGTATATAAAAAACATAGATCTAGAAGATATGGAACGATCACCACTGGTTTTGTAATTTTATGACCATGAAAGAATATTTTTAGAATATTCTCATCTGACTGCGTGGACTGCTTCCCTTCATTTGAGCTTGATCAAATATGGGCACATGATCCATACCAAGTGGTATCAGAGCCATCATTCCTTAAATACCATGCCAACGACTAGATCCATGGCATCGAGACCAAGTGAAGGCACCTCTGTTGAGGGAGAGGCCACATATATTATCATATCGGAGGCAAACCCAAACTCACCGATCAGGACTTCTCTAACGACTTCTACAATCAACTCAGATCTAATTAAGATATTAGTGGACATGATGGAGACGTAACTAGCCATACAAGCGTCGATGGAAGCGCTGACTCAAGTCCTCTTAGGTGCACCAAGGGGTACGACGACACCTAAGTTTTCTACTCGAACCTGGACTGTACCACCAATGGAACTATCTTTTCGCCAAGGGACATCACCTCCACCACTCTATGCTAGACCAGAGGAAGATCATAAAGACTTCATGGGTGGTCAAGCCAGGGGGCCCTTGCTGCCTACGCCGCCCAAAAGGCAAACGTAGCATCGTCGACTTTCCATCACAATCGAGCACCAGATCCACCTCACCATGGCGAGGATGACAAGTGGGCAGATTATGAAGAACCAGCAACCCGTCGATATCATCCTAGGGATGCTGGATTAAACCCAAGAGAAAGAAGGCCCAACCGACGTAAAGAAGAAAAACGTGGCATCCGTGCAGGGATTGTTTACCTAAATTTCCCACCTTTCAACGGAGGAGATCCGCTCGATTGGGTTTATCAAGCAAAGCAATTCTTCGAGTACCAGCGAACACCTAATGCACAAAATGTTGCTAGCATTTTTCCATCTTGAAGATATCGCCATCTGATGGTACTAGGCCACAAACCAAGCTCAAACCTATCAGACGTGGGAGGAGTTTGCTGATGATATTTGCATCCAGTTTGGACCCTAATTATGAAGATTTCCAAGCTGTTCTCACCAAGCTAACCCAAAGGACTACGGTAAGAGCATATCAAGAGGAATTTGAGTGTGTTTGCAATCGAGTGCGAGGCTAGTCGGATTCCCAACTCAAAAGCACGTTCATTAATGGCCTTAGGTGGGACATTAAGCCGAAGTGAAGGCTGCTCGACCAACCACATTGCTTGAGTCTTTTGCCATAGCTTAATTGATGGAAGAGAAGCTTCGGGAGCTTCAATTGGCAACAAAAGGGGGTTGGAGCACCACAGAGTTTAGAGGAGTGCCTCGGCAAACCATAGCCACATATCATGTGCTGGCAGCTCCATCTAGAACAACAGGTGCAAGATTGCTTTCACGGCCACAACTAGAGGTGAGGGGACCTCCTCGAGCCACCATGAGAAGATTTACCCATAGCCTAAGTTTAAGAAAGAAGAGCTAAAGGGCTGTGCTTTTATTATGATGAGCGATTCACCCCCGAGCACAAGTGTGCCCGACCAGCGGCCACAGTGATGGTGTTGGACGAAGCAAAGGATATGGAGGAAGATGAAATGGTGAAAGATAGACTAAATGACTTGGTGGAAGACCAGGAGGTCCATGCCGCGATCTCCATGCATGCCTACACAGGTGCCAATGCACTAAGAACACTTTGGGTTGACAACAGCATGAAGAATCAAGCAGTGAGGATCCTCATTGACACCGGGAGCACCCACAACTTTATGGATGAACATGTGGTTAAGAAAATAGGAATGGCTACATAAGCTACCTCTGGATTCAATGTAGCTCTTGGAGACGGCACGATGCTCTGAGAGAATGGTGTATGGTGAGGGATTCCTTTGAAGATTCAAGACAATTTCTTCACCTTGGATCTTCACCCCTTGGCCTTACGAGAGGCTGACATTATATTGGAGACCCAATGGATGCAAAGTTTGGGCGCGGTGATCTTTGACTTTTCAGAAATGTGGATGGATTTTAAGCGAAGTGACAAACGAGTGCGGTTAGACGGAATTCGATCATAACTTAGAGCCCAACTCTAACCGATGGTTAGATTGCCAAGGGCTGGGAGCCATGGCCTTCTAATGCAATTAATCTAGAGTCAAGTGGACCATACAAAGGAAGAAGTACTCGCTAATCTGTATGCCTTGCTGAAGGAATTCAGCGTGGTGTTTGAAGAACCACGCGGCATGCTGCCAGCTCGACCCCAAGACCACCGTATTGAGATTGCTCCCGAAGTTGAGCCAACTAATATACGAACGTACTAGTACCCATTTGTGCAAAAGGAGGAGATCACAAGGCTTATCAAGAAGATGCTTGACAACAAAATCATCCAACCAAGTCGGAGCTCATACTCATCACCGGTGCTCCTAGTGCAAAAGAAGGACGAAACATGACAATCATAACATCATCAAATAATACATGCTGACATATCCATACTCACATAATCCAACACTAAATAAATTATATTATCGACCAAATAAATCTGTTAACATCTGAATATCCACGTCCACAATAATATACACCAGGCCACTATCTAATCTGGCAGGACCCACATAGGCCACAACAAATCATCAAGATACAACTAAAATAACTCATACAAGACTACACTATGATTCGACCTGTATTATACAAATCATCGTCTAATACAAAAGAGTACAAATATCAAATACTAGTACTACTCAATATTTAGTTAAACTATCTTCTATACCATCTCACATCTATAGCTCATCTCATCCTCGCTCTATCATATCTCCTCAAGATATCTCGAGTCGCTATCACGTACCACATATCTGAACGGGTTAGAAAAGAAATAAAGAGAGTCATGAGCAAAAGGCTCAGTGAATAGACATTACCCCGAATCAATGATGCCAAACAGAGAGTAAATCATATAATGGATAATATGAATCAGAAATAGCATTATGTCATGAATGAGTATATGAATGTATCCTCAATAATACATAAATGAAAAGTAGATAACATGTCATACTGATAAAAATATATAATCCTCGACAATAAAGAAACAAATCTCCATGTCATATGATCATCATAACTCTCTATAAAATATGACACATGATGCATGCCGATCATGACCATGCTATGATATTAAATGCCATTATATATGATGTATATTGACCACTCGATAATCAAGTAATCCAAGGATAATGAAATCATATGCATTTCTCAACATCTCAATCATCAATGCCATCTATATATGTCATCATCATACTAGACCACTATGCATAGTCAAAATCGGTACCCGGTCTCAACATCATGCCCGAAGGCTCAGAGCATACTCCGCCACCCGCTAGAGTATCTCAAATATAACCATACCTTGCCATCTGCTAAGGGTATCAACATCTATCCAGACTGGGCACCCTTCTAGCTAATAGAAACCTCGCCACATATGCCTTGGCAAATGGCATGTGTCCGAATGTCTGCTACGCACACAGACTAACAACCTCGGACGTAAGGCCAACAGGATCGCGACTATGTCGAGCGATCAATCATCCACCAAGCGCGTCCTAACCCTCGCGCCCACTCGGGTATCCTCACGCTTTCTATCAACTATCCTATCAATCACATTTCATGCTTTCCTTCTAAATGACAGATCATATGCATATATCCAGTACGATAACAAGTCAATGCATAACAGGAGTTTAGGTGGAATAGGAATCAAAAGAAAAATGATGTAATGCAAACTCCAACCATGTATCTAACACATGCTTACTCCTACTAGTCTATCACATGCACACTCATGCTAAAGATCATCTCGACATAAAACCATAATAGTATAATCATCTCCAATCATCTCTATATATCACCAATATATTTATATCCCAGATCAGCCTAATCAAATGCATGATAAAATATGCTCGACTGAAATCATCTCTATATAAATTCATATAATCATGCTGGAGGTCAAAACATGCATGTACATAATATATAATATATCCTAATTTGAGAAAGGGATCTAGGGGATAAGACTACTCACCACCACTGCAAATACCAAACAACCACTCGTTCACATTGCTACGACAATGATCAAGCCTCGATAGCTAAGTCCACGGGATCCTGAACAAGGCGGTCGAAATATGAAATTATTTAAGTAGTATGATGTTAGCCGTTTATCTGATTAACATCCGTTCATATAATATATCATGATTTAGAAGGTTTTAGAATTTCTACTTATCTTTATTACTAGCTAGATTTTTAATTATAGATAAAAATAAAAATAAAAATATAGATGAAAGTCTAACTATAATTATATCTTGATTAATTAAAGATTACTTTATAAAATAATAATAAATACATAAGCCTAGTATTTTATTTGTTACAAAAATAACAATATATAATAAATCAATAGAATTACTTAAAATCTATATCATAAGAATATTAGAATATAAATCTAATAATTATAATTTACAAATCTATCTATTAATCTAATATACATATAAGTAAATAAATAAAATAAAAAAATAAATATAAGTATTACCTGTATTTTATGTGTAATAGTTTATAACCTAATTAATCATCAATAAACTTTAATTAACAATAATCATAATGATGAATATGTATTATTATTAAAATAAATAATGTCTAAGTCTATTTTTATTAATTAAGACAGAAATACCTAAATAAAAAAATAAAAAAAAAGATAATGGATCACTAGTACTAGTGCTTGGCTTGGCCTAGCACTGGCCTGCAACAGTGCTGGGCCGAGCCCAGCACTGTTGCAGAAAAATAAGAAGAGAAGAAGCAGGAAGAAGAAGAAAATAAGAAGGAAGAAGAAGAAGAAGAGAAGAGAAGAAGGGAAGAAAGAGGAGGGAGGTGTGAACCCGGGCCGGTGGGGAGGGCACCGACAGCTGGTGGCTAGCCAGCTACCGACCTCTCGCCAGCAGCTCGGCTTCGACAGGCCCGAGCCCAAAGTAAGAAGAAGAGAAAGAGAGAGAGAGAGAGAGATAATGAGAGGGAGAGAGAAAGGGAGAGAGAGAAAGGGAGAGAGAGAAGAAGAGAGAGAAGGAGAAAGAGCTCACTAGCGCTCATGGAGGTGGTGGTGGCAGTTTCCAAAGATGGCGGCGGTGGCGGCGATAGGCCGGCCTCGGCCAGAGAGAGAGAGAGAGAAAGAGAGAGAGAGGATCAAGAGAGAGAGCGAGAGAAAGAGAGATATAGAGGGAGAAAGAGAAGCGGTGGGGAGGACGAACGACGGCGGTTGCGGTGGCGCCGGGGCCCACCGCACCAGTTGGCCCGGCCAAGTTGGCCCGGTCGACAGCTGGCGACGCATGGCATCCTTAGCCCGCCCGCAACATGCATGGCACGAGCTCGTGCCATGCAACAAATTTTTTTTTTCAATTTAATTGAATAATTAGTATTATTATTATTTATTTTTTTAATTTTTTTTTAAATATGGGTTATTACAACTGTGCACTCAATACCATCATGGTGAAGGATAGGTATCCTATTCCTGTCACTGAAAAACTCTTGGATGAGCTTTAGGGGGCCTCTTACTTCAGCAAGTTAGACTTGTGAGCCAGCTACTACCAAATCTGAGTGAGACCTAAGAATATGCACAAGATTGCATTTTGCACACATGACGGATATTATAAGTTTAAGGTCATGCCTTTTAGACTCACTAATGCGCCCTCCACCTTCCAAGAGTTGATGAACGATGTCTTTAGGACATTATTGAGGCGGTACGTGCTTGTCTTCTTTGACGACATCCTTATATACAATCGTTCATGGAAGGAGTATATTGTCCACCTCCGTGATGTGTTGTAGATTTTGAAAGACAATAAGCTGAAGATGAAGGAGTCTAAGTGTTTATGGGATTAGCCGAGGGTGGAGTATCTCGGTTATATTATATCGACGGCGGGAGTGGAAGCCAATCCCTCCAAAGTGCAGAACATGCTGCAATGGAAGACTCCAAAGACATCGAAAGAATTGCGAGGCTTCTTTGAATTGACCAGCGAAGTCTTTCCTACTTCCTTGGACAATTGATTCACACTCTAGCACAGCAACGATGGATGACAAAGTTGTTAGGCTATAACTATGAATTGGTGTACAAGAAGAAAACTGAGAATTGGGTCACTGATGCACTATCGTGGCAACCAGAACCGATTGACCTAGCCATGATTTCCATCCCAGTCTTTCCTTTTCTTTCAGAGATTAGAGCTGCATGTGTGGAAGATCTAGAGATGATGGAACTCATGAAGAAAGTAGAGGAAGAACTAGCTAGCTATCGCGGGTTAGAAGTGAAGGACGATCTACTACTAGATCGAGGGTGAGTCAAAGTACCGGTCAAACCCGAGCTGCGAGTGACTTTGATTTGCTACTTCCATGACACTACTATGGTGGGGTATGAGGGAACCTTCAAAACTTATAAGAGGTTAACACAAAATTGTGTATGGGCAATAGTTAGAAAAGAAGTGTTATTCTGATACGATTCGGACTTCACCGAGGACGTCTCGAGCATTGATACACTTTAGGGGTGTCTTTTATTCTTGTTTTAGTGTTTATTTTGTAGAAAAATAAGTTTTATGTATGTCGCATTCGAACGTAGATGGAGTGCGTTCAAACGCGCTTGTGAACGCCTACATCAGGTTCGCAAAAACACAGAATGCGAAATGTGTATTTGAACACGATAGAGTGCGTTCGAACGCACCTACGAATGCCTGCATCGCGTTTGTAAATCTAGAGAAGTGCAAAATATGTGCATTCGAATATGACCGGGCGCATTCAAATGCAGTCAGCGAAATGTACTGTTTATGGTTAATAATTGCCATTTTTTGAATTGTTTGGTTAGCCTCTAAAGGTGTGGATGGCAACTATGGAATTATTATTGATGAATTGAGTATTTTGCCTTGTCTCCTTCGTCTTCTTCTCTCTCGTTCTCTTGATCCCCGACGACGCCGCTTCTAACCTCCCTCGACCGGCCAATCACCCTAGTCCCTTAGGGGCGACCCACTCCTCCCCCTTCTAATATATCAAACACTTGCCCTAACCCTTCCATCACCCATAACCCTTCCATCACCACTTATTCACCGGTGCCACCCCATTAACGTCGGTCCACCACCATCCACCAACATCTAGGATCTCATGCTTCCATCCACGGATCCTAAGAGAGACCCCA
Organism: Typha angustifolia; assembly: GCF_048772165.1. Taxonomy (NCBI): domain Eukaryota; kingdom Viridiplantae; phylum Streptophyta; class Magnoliopsida; order Poales; family Typhaceae; genus Typha; species Typha angustifolia. The sequence goes on from NC_133248.1 coordinate 6,692,410, forward strand.
TAACGTTCGTCCACTAATCGAACGATATCTCGAGATCCCTACATCCGATTCGCCTAAAATTTGATTTGTCGGAAATCTCACATCGATCCGATGGCGACATCTTTCGGGATCTATTTCTAAAGTTCCGTGGTAGAATCTGTCCAGGTCTGAAAATCAGAAGAGATTGAGCCTTGGCTTCAAGGGGAGATCGTATCATGTTCTATATTTGAGCATGTGAAATCTATCAACGCGCCAAGGCGGACTCTATGAAACTGATGGGGCTACTATAACCACTACCCATTCTAGAGAAAATTTGGGAAGATATGGCAATGGACTTCATTGAAGGACTTCCCCAAGTTAGAGAATATACAGTGATAATAGTGGTGGTCGACCGATTATAGAAGAGTGTGCACTTTTCAGCTTTAGCATACCTATACATGGAAAGAAGGTAGCAAAAATTTTTATGAAGGAAATAGCCCAGTTGCATGGAATGCCGAGGTCAATAGTTTCAGACCGTGATCCAATTTTTATGAGTCATTTTTAACAAGAGTACTTCAAGCAGTAAGGTATTGAATTGAAAATGAGCTCGACATATCATATGCAAACCAACAAGCAATCCAAAGTTGTTAATCACTACCTTAAGCAATATTTGCGATGCTTCGTCAAGGAGCAATCAAAGAGATGGCCAACTTACCTACCCTAGGCATAATATACTCATACAACATGGCTCACCACACCGCTATTAGGATGACCCCCTTCGAGGCGTTCTGACATAAATGAGGTGCTAGTGGAATGGGATGAAGAACTCAAGCGACTCAAGTTTCATCTAGCAACAACATAGAACTGAATAAAGCAAGTGTATGATCACAAACACTAGGATAAAAACTATGAAGTTGGCGATTGGGTCTATATTTGACTCCAACCATATCAACAAATTTTGGAACAACCCATTTCAGATTCTATGGAAGATGGGAGTGGTCAAATATAAGCTAGACTTATCCGAATCGTCCCGAGTACACTCGGTCTTTCATGTATCTAGTTTGAGAACCTAGGCTAGTCTAGCTGAGCAGGTTGTGGCAGGACTACTCGAGCCTAAATCAGAGGCAATTGAGCTCATTTTAGAGAAGGTCCTAACATGAAGGAGGGTCAGACGTGAGGGGCGAATAGTTATAGAGGTGTTAGTGAGCTGGGTCGGTCAGACACAGAAGCAAGCCACATGGGAATCAAAAGTAACATTGAGGGATCGTTATCTTGGATTTGTACTTTGAGTACAAAGTGAGTAGAAGCATGGTGAAATGATGTCATTCAGACCATATTGAGTCATCTCATGCATGGATACAACTTATGGATCCTATTTCTTATTTTGGTTTATTTATTTATATTTTAAAAAATAAGAATTCTGGATGTTGCGTTCGAACACGAAGAGATTGCGTTCGAACACGCCGTGCGAATGCATGCATACGTTCGCACATACAAAGGACACAAATTGTGCGTTCGAACACAGGGAGGTCATCGAACGCCCTTGTTCAAATGCCTACATACGTTCGCACATATAGAGGATGTAAATTGTGCGTTCAAACGTGCTCGACCCTATTTGAACGCAATCGGTGAAAATGCATTGTTTCAACGTTTATCATTTGTTAGTTTGGCTTGTTAGGTTTGCCTCTAAATATATAGATGGCAACCTAATTGGGATTATCAATGATTATTGAGTTTTCTTCCCTTCTCCCTCTACCCTAGCTTTTCTCCTTCCTCGCTCAAGCCCTAGCCGTGTGTCATCTCGACGTCGGTTACCCTTAACCCCCTCTCGACTATCGAGTCCTCCCTTCTCCTTGGGATCTCAACCAACTTCTCCTTCCTCATCCTTATCCCTCAGCACCTTGTGCCACCAAATCTATCACTATTGCCACCACCTTCATCATCATCATCACTATCACCCATCATTTCCACCCGCATTGCAATATTGCTTATTTTTGCCCTAGGTGCATTCATAATCTATGAAGGGTGTGAATATAAAAAACATAGATCAGGAAGATATGGAACAATCCCTTAATTTTGTTATTTTCTGACTACGGGAGAATATTTTAAGAATATTTTTCTCCCACTGTGCAGACTGCTTTTCTATATCCGAACTTGATTGGGAACAGACGCACAATCCATACCAGGTTGGACTCTCCCCTGGCCCAACCACCTAGCTCACCTAACCCAAGTGGGTTTGGGGAGAGTAGGGATGAAAACGGGTTGGATTAACTTTGATCCAACCCGATTTAGGCTAGATTCGAATAAAATATTTCTACCCCCTCGAGATATGGATTTAGATATGGGTAAGATTTTTGGAAAAAAAAACCTAGATACAAATACGAGTTAGATATAATTTTTGGAATACTGATACAGGTAGGATATAATTCTTTGAATACAGATATAAATATCGGATATTCATTTACCCACATATTTTTTGAATAATTTACAAGTTTTAGTTTGCTAATCTAAATGGTATATATTGATATTGTTCTAAATTATGTATTACATATTATTCGTAGAGATTAATTTTGCCAATTTTATATATATTTGACATGAAAGAATTTTAATTTTTGAATCTCTAAATATTTTTGCGTTAATTGTCTCGAAATGAAATGTCATAATTTGTTTAAAATTTGATTTGCGTCTGTTTAAGATCTGATCTTCTATTCGAAACTTATTTCTATTCGTTTAGTTAGGATATAGTTTTAAAATTTTCTATCCGTTTAATATTCGTATTCGAACCAAAAATATGAATCCAAATGTGGGTTGAATATTATTCGATCTATATCCAATTTGTTTTCAAAGGTGGATGTCAGCAACTCTAACATCAATGGTCATAACCAATGACACCAACCCACTCCTCACTACCAAGGCAAGGTGGAAGGTGGCTGGTTAGGGCAGCCAACAGGGATCAGACCATCTCCTCATGGTCAGCGACCATAGTGAAGTCCAAAAGCTTGAACTAAACTATGAAGGTTCCAAAGAAAGGCACCTTCACCTTCTTCCCATTGAGGGGAAGAGTCCAAATAAGTGGATGCCAGCAAAGTGATAGAGGCAATCAAGATCGTCGCTTCTCCCTCCTTGCTCCAACGACCAACCATATCTGGAAGCTCTCTTCTCCCACCTCATCTTGTTCAAGATACTAATCAATCCACCATAGCACCATCATCTCACAAACCCTAACCATATCATCTACATCCATCCCGTCACCTACCAATCTTTTATCATCATTCTCTTCATAATTTTTTATTTACTAGTCCGATCGATGAGATTCCAATTGCGTTGGATTCCTAACTTCTTGAGGAACAATATAATTGAATCTCAAATCGTTCCAATGGATGGATCAATCCCTATTGCCTTTGTAAGTTTCATGTTGAGTTCTATCTAAATTAACAAATCGGATAGACAATTATGTTCCTCGAGAGTGATCGTAATAGATAGCATACTATTAAGCAATTGCATTGTCCATAGACTCGTATAAAATCTACTTGCCTGGAGGTATCCAAAATACTCTAGTTCTCCTCAACTAGCCAACTCCTAAATCTCGAGATCCTCCTTATGTCGCATCATGTCTAATAATTCATGCAAGTAAAGCAATACGTAAGAATAGCGAATTAATGAAACTAGTTGTCTTATTACATAATTTAGGCTTGGCTCTTAGGTCCAAATAGATTGATTCAATCTTTACATTAATTCTACCATGCTTACAATATCACTTAATGTTATTTAAATGGTTACTGAGAATAGAATTTAAATACCACTCAATCATATGAGTCAAAGGCTTCCTAAAATTAAGTTCCATATTGTCATAAAATTTACACTATTTAAGTAATAAGAAATAATTTTTGGAAAGGTGGTTAGGCTAACTAATAAGACAAAGAGTAGAGAATGAGGCTTATCGTGTCTAAACATAGCCCATGGGCCACAATTTATTTTTTGTAAGATCTTTCAATTTCCACTAAATCCCTAATTTGTAAATTATTATGTCCAAAATCATATTAGTTAATTAACCTGTATTTTAGTTGTAGATGCCCCATGCATTGGAATTAGGGGTGTAAATGAGCTGAGCCTGAGCAAGCTGGCTCTAGCTCAGGCTCAGTTCAGCTCAACTTGAGCCAAGCCTAACCTGAGCACAAACTTGGTTAGAGAAGGAGGAGGAGGCGGGGCGGCAGCTTGCCGAAGGAGGAGGAGGACGAGACGATGGCTTGTCGAGGCTAGGAGAAGAGGATGAAGAGGGGGCCAATGGAGAGGAGAAGGCGGTGACGACTTGTCAATAGAGGATAATAAGACTAGATGAGGAGGTGAAGGAGGAGGAGACGGTGGTCACCTAGCTCTCTGTCATCCACCCGCGAACGATTTGCTGCACTATAACCTATCCTTAAAAAAGATTATGGGCATGACCTAGTCGGTCATGCAGTTTGCATAGGACATGGACGTGCCACACACCCCCTTCTAATGTTAAGATAAATTAGTTTATTTAGATAGTTAATTATTTTAATAATTCACACTCACTAGTATAATTATTAACTAACTATTTTCAATATAATAATTTATTAATTATAATTATAAATATTTACATATAAATTTATTGTGGTTTAGACATTATTTATTAGATTAATACATGTAGTCTTATTGATAAAAATCTTATATTTATATTTATAATTTATATAACTATTTTAGCATCTTATTATTGTCTACTACTTTGTATAAAATGGAATACTAAGCTTGCAAATTAGTTGTATATAATAGGATAGTGGCTATCTCCATATAATTTATGATTAATCAAATAAGAGTAAGTATAACAAAATAATTATTAATAAGATTATATTTATAATTATATTTTTACAAATCATATATGATTGTAATTAGTTATATACAAAAAGAGATAAAGTACTATATGCTTATTACTTACTCTATAATTATCAAACTAGGATTCTTATTAAATTAAATATAAATTATGGTAGCATATTAATATTATCACAATTAAATTTATCCTACGAATCTAATTAATTTTAAACCTGATACTCTCATCCAAATGCAGAGAAACTTCCACCCGCCTCAGCGAGGCGACCAGGGAGAGCAAATTCGACTACTAGTTGGACCATCTCAAAGGCAATCGCCCTTCCAATGGCGTACGATACCTGCTGCTGATGACTCGAACGGATTATAATCAAATAAACGACTAAATTTCTATTACATAAACATTTTCAAATCTCAAACCCCTTATTTGAGACTCTGTGGACCGTGCTAGTGATGAGTTGACGTCTAATTGACGGATAGGAGAAATATGTGGGTTGTATCTTCTCATCAAACTATGAATAGTTTTATCCCCTATATGCCTTTTTTAAATTATGATATATTATATATTTGTGTATATGCATGTTTTGACCTATAGCATGATTATATATGATCTTATCTAGAGATGATCTCAGTCAAGTATATTTTATCATTTATTTGATTAGACTGATCTTAGATATGAGTATAATGGTGATATATAGAGATGATTAGATATGATTATACTATTATGACTTCATATTGAAATGATCTCTAGCATGAGTATGCATGTCATACATATATGATTGGAGATATTATCGCATTATATATTTCTTTTGACTTTCCTACCACCTAAATTCATAATATGCATGACTTTCTTTAGTACTAAATAGAATGCACATAATCTGTCATTTAGAAGAAAAGTATGAAATCTGATTGATAGGATGGTTGGTAAAAAGCACGAGGATACCCGAGCGGGCGCGAGGGTTAGGGCGTGCCTGGAGTTGATTGATTGCTCGACATAGTGGTAGGCTTTGATACCAATTTGATGGGCTCTGATACTAATTGATGAGATTTGGAACCAAAGATAGGCTAGGCTAAGATTCCTTCAAGATCTGAATGTATTACAGGAATCAGTCCACACAATTGTTGAAAAATATTTGTCAGATATTCTCTGATAGTTATAAAATTACGAAACTATTTGGGTTGGATCTGTAACTTCCTGATCTATAACTTTTGTATTTACTCACTTTGTAGATTCGAACTGGAGTAGAGGCGAAAACATAGAATAACGTGGGTGATAGTGGTGGTGACGGGTGAAGTGGATGTTAGGGTTATAGATGGGTATGGAGATGAGGGTGGATTATGGAAGTGATTAAGGGAAGTAGATGGAAAGAATGAAGTGGTCGAGATCCAAAAGAAGAAGGGTGGCTCGACAGTAGAGGGAGATTAGAGGTTAGAAGAAACCTTACCAACGGTAGAAGTGGAAGGATGGTGAGGAGGGAGGAGTCTAGAGAGAAGATAGGAGGCAAGAAATCAATAATCCAATTCGATAATGAAGTTGGCTGCCATCCACATATTTATAGAGGCTAGCCAACAAGTCATAAATAATATGAAACCCTAATTCTAGAGGATTCCTGTCGATCGCATTCGAACGCGCCCGATCACGTTCGAACGCACTCAAAAAGCTTCATCTCTAGATGTGTGAACGCGATACAGGCGTTCGAACGCGAGTGTTCGAACTCGCCCGACCGCATTCGAACACACAATATGCGTTCTCTGTATTTGCGAACCTAATGCAGGCGTTCACAATGGCGTTCGAACGTGACCCCTCTTATGTTCGAATACGACCTACAGGAATTGTATTTTAATGAAAATAATCACCTAATGCAATAAAAAAAGATCCTAACTAAGTGTATCAGCCCACCACGCTTCCCCTACCTTACCTTCAAGGTGAAAAGTCAGGGAAACACTCCAAGATATCAGTCTCCAACTCCCATGTCGCCTCATCAGATAGCTTGCTAAGCCACTCAACTAGAATCTCCATCTCCAATCTAGTACCATATCGTTGTCGGCATCTAGCAAGTACTCGAACTAGCTCTAGGATCTCTATCTCCTCTAGTGGCTCCGGTAGAACAGATCCAACAATCTCATGATCTCCAATGCGCTCTCATAATAATGAAATATGAAATACAAAATGCACTCTCGACCCCTCCGGCAGCTCCAAACGATATGCAATCGGACCAATATGCTCTAACACCCCAAACGGACGAAAGTAGCGATGTGCTAACTTTTGGTTACGCATCGGACGCAAGGTCACCTATCGATACGTTTGCACCCTCACAAATACCCAACTGTCGATGTAGAACTGCTGCTCCCTATGGCTGCGATCATAAACTTCCTTCATACAATTTTAAGCAAGTTTTAGATGAGCACACAACCTCCTCAATGTGGCGTCTCAATCTATTAATGCTAAGTCTACCTCTGTCCTATCTGCTGATGCCACTGGATCATAAGTGCGTATGTAAGAGCCGTGCATCCATATACGACATCAAATGGAGTCATGCCAATGCTACTATGGTAGGCGATGTTATAAGACCACTCCGCCCACGGTAAAAACTCTAACCATCATCTTGACATCTCTCCAACAAAGCACCTCAAATACTGCTCAATGCCTCGATTAACTACCTCGGTTTGGCCGTCCGTCTGTGGACGGTAGGCCGAACTAAAGTTCAATCGGGTCCCCTGCAATCTAAAAAACTCAGTCCAAAAGTTGCTCATAAATATGAGATCATGATTTGAGACAATCGTGTGTCGCATACCATGTAACGAGCAACATCTCTAACAAAAATTTCAACCACCGACTTGGTTGAAAACAGATGTAACAATGCCAAAAAAGTGCACAAGTTGCTAAACCTGTTAACCACCATAAAGATAATAGAATAACCACGTACCAGTGGAAGACCCTCTATGAAATCCATAGAAATCTCCTCCCAAACACGGTCCGGTATAGGTAAAGACTGTAGTAATCCAGCTGGTTTTAAAGTGGTTGCTTTAGCCCTTTTACAGACTTCGTAAGCATGAACAAAACTCTTCACATCCCGTCTCAATCCTAGCCACGTGCAACTCTGAGATATCCTACTATAAGTCCTCAAGACACCCTCATGACCAGCCTTTGGAGTGTGGTGGAAGTGCTCCAATAATTTCTATCGCAATCTATCATTTGTGAGCACCCGAATGCATCCACGGTCCAGCAGCAAACCGCCTCGATTCTCCACTCGGGATGGAGCTCTGGATCATCCATCACCTCCTGCAACAATCTCAAAATATCTGGGTCAGATGTACATACATACCTTAGCTCGTCAAGGAAGGGAAAGGTAGGAGATGAATAGGCCGCAAGCTCCGCGGTATCAGATTCGCGCGATAGTGCATCCGTCGCTCTATTTTCTTTTCCCTTCTTGTATTGGATTTCATAATCATACCCCAGCAATTTTGTGACCCATCGCTGCTATGCCAAAGTGTGTATGCGTTGTCCCATAAAGTATAGCAGGCTAAACTGATAATGAATTGCCTACCGATCAAATAAGGCCTCCACTTTGTCACCGCATGCAGAATTACCACATCTCTCTCTCTCATAAGTCGATAATTGCTGAGATTTTTATGATAAAGCCTTGCTAAGATAGGCAATGGGACGTCTTTCTTGCATTAGTACAACTCCTATGCCAACACCCGATGCATCACATTCCATAATGAATTCTTTGGTGAAGTTTGGTAGCACTAAAATGGGTGCCATCGTCATTGCTGTTTTTTCAAAGACTACAATGGCTTCATCCGTCCATCTAAAAGAGTCCTTCTTCAACAAAGAAGTGAGAGGAGTAGCGATCTTGTCATATCCAATGATGAATCGGCGATAATATCCAGTCAGCCCTAAAAATCCTCTTAATTCAGTGGTAGTAGTAGGAATAGGCCAAGCAGTCATACATGCAACCTTTTAAGGATCCGCCACCACACCATCTGCTGAAATGATGTGGCCTAAATATTCCACCTATGTTACTCCCCATAGGCACTTGGACTTCTTGATCTTCAATTGGTTTTACTTCAATAAATTCAGCACGTCCTCTAAATGCCGCCAATGCTCCAATTCAGTCATGCTATACACTAAAATATCGTCAAAAATAACCAAGATATACCTTCGCAATAAAGGCCAAAATATATCATTCATGAGGCCTTAAAAGGTAGCTGGAGCATTGGTGAGACTAGAAGGCATCACCCAAAACTCATAATGCCCGTCTGGAGTCCGAAATGCAGTTTTATGCACATCCGCCGAGTGAACTCTAATTTGATGATACTCGGCCCTCAAGTCAAGCTTACTAAATATAGTCACCCCTGCAATCTCATCCAGCAACTCCTCAATAATCAGAATAGGATACCAGTCTTTGATGGTAATAGTGTTTAGTATCCGATAGTCGACACAAAAACGTCATGTTTCATCCTTTTTTGGCACCAATAGCACGAGGGATAAGTATGAGCTATGATTTCGTTGTATGAGACCTTACTCCAACATCTCGGCTACCATATTTGAGATAACTTCTTTTTGCACATGTGGATATCGATATGGCCTCACGTTCGTCGGTGTAGCCTCAGGTATAATCTCTTTGCGATAGTCCGCCGCTCTCATCGGTGGCAACTCCTGTGGCTTCTCAAACAGTCCAGAAAAGTTATCTAATAAATTAGACAATTCAATAGTAGTACCTGAACTCATTTGAGGCTCATCTCCTGCTAGTCCTAACTAAAGAAGATAGGCCAAATCATACGCACAAGGCAGCCCCCCCATAGGTTGCATTGCAGAAATCGACGAAGACCAAACGCCATCAAGCCGCACATTTTTGTTTCCTTGTTTATATTTCATCCATATGCTCCGAAAATCAAATGTGACGGGTCCCAAACTCTGTAACCACTAAGCACTAAGGATAATGTTCGCTCCTCGCAACGCCAACGGATACAAGTCCACAATGATATCGTGTCCTTGCACTTATATACCGACCCAACGACACAAGCTCTTCGCCCTAAGCTTTGTGCCATCTCTAATAACAACGTCAAATCCCATGGTTGGTTTGGCATCCAAACCCAATCTCCTCACTAGCCTCTCATCTAGAAAGTTGTGTGTACTCCCTGAATCAATGAGGATGTGCACACAATGCTTTCTAACGAGTCCGTCTACCCGTAACATCCTCGGCCACGCCCTCCACAACAGCCTTTTCATCCTCATCAAGACCATCGATAAGCATCACACTCCTGATCGATTTAGAACACTGATGACCGGGGGTGAAACGCTCATCACATCGAAAGCAAAGGCTCTTTGCTCTTCGCTCCTCCACCTGGGCAAGTGTGAGAGTTCGAACGGGGGGTCTAGTGCCTCCTCTAACATCGGAAGAAAGTCTCAAAGGTGGTCATGGTCTAGTGCTCGCAGCCGCTATTTTTTAAACTGCAGAATTTCTAGCCGACGTTCTAGGTGCAAACCGCCTATCTCGGTTGCCCCAATTGATTTTTGCTGTCATCTTTAGAGCCCTATGCTTTTGTTCCATCCTCACGGCCTTCTCAAAGGCCTCCTTAAGAGTAGTAGGACATAGAGCACGAACATCAGCTTGTATCTCCTCCCGTAGTTTTGAAATAAATATACTCATCAATGTCCTTTCGGGCCACGGTGGCTCATAACGACTACTAACTCTTTCAAACTCAGCTTGGTACTCCAATACAATAGTCCTCTGAACCATCTTGCTTAATGTGGCAGCAAAATATTTATATGCAACTGTCCCAAATTTGCGTGTAATCCTTCTACAAAAATCAGCCCATCTGGTAAATCCACCACCACAAATAACCGATCTATACCAATGCAATGCCATTCCTTAGAGGTGAAAGCTTGCCATATAGACTTTTGTATCTTCCGCTGTACCTTAACAATCAAAATATTGTTCAACTTGAAACACCCAATCCGTTAGATCACCGCCTTGGAATTTTGGAAAGTCCAAGCGTGTGGTTCTCCCCCCAAATAACGTTGCAAAGATCCTTAGTTCAGGTCTAAACCTTTGTGCATGTTAATCACCTTCTCTAAATCCTTGAGCACGTCCATCACCATCTCCATAGGGATCAACCTCATCCTCATAGTGCCAATCCTTCTCATTGACGAAGCGCACCGATGTCGCACGCCTCTCGAGTTCCACCACTGCCGATCTTGGGTTTTGTAACAGAGATGGGGGGATGATGTGAAGGCCTAGGTAGGAGGGGATCATTGGCACTCATATGATGCACCTGGACCTATGGGGTATCGTTTCGATGAGGTCCCACCGCTGGTCCTTCTTGAAACACTAATCGTCATCGAGGAGATGACGAACCTAATCAATTCATGACATATTTCTTGAATTCATTGTGATCCTTTTGCATGTTGTCAACTCTATGCAACAATGTTTGGAACATGCCCCTAAGTTCATCCATATTCGAACCCATAGACGTTGGTTGACTCGGTCCTGCCGTGATTGCTCCAAAGAAATCGGCCTCACGGTTAGGATCATCGTGTATTGAGTCCTCCATTGTCGGTGTGCTCTCTATAGGTCTCCTTGTTTCAACTATCAATGGAGGTCTGAGGTTCGCCTACTCTGATACCAATTGATAGGCTCCGATACCAATTTGATGAGCTCTGATACCAATTGATGAGATCTGAAACCAAAGATAGGCTACGTTAAGATTCCTTCAAAATTTGAATGTATTATAGGAATCAGTCCACGCAATCATGGAAAAATATTTGTCAGATATTCTTCGGTAGTCAGAAAATTATGAAACTAATTGGGTTGGATCCATAATTTCCTGATCTACAACTTTTGTATGCACGCCCTTCATAGATTCGAACTGTAGCCAGGAATAACGTGGGTGCTAGTGGTGGTAAAGGGTGAAGTGGATGTTAGGGTTATGGATGGGTATGGAGATGAGGATGGATTATGGAAGTGATTAAGGGAAGTAGACGAAGGGAACGAAGTGGTTGAGATCCCAAAGAAGAGGGGAGGCTCGATAGTCAAGGGAGATTAGAGGTTAGAAGAAACCTTGCCAATGGTAGAGATGGAAGGATGGTGAAGAGGGAGGAGGGAGGAGTTTAGAGAGAAGATAGGAAGCAAGAAATCAATAATCCAATTCCATAATGAAGTTGACTACCATCCACATATTTATAGAGGCTAGCCAACAAGTCTTAAAACAATATGAAACCCTAATTCTAGAGGATTCCCGTCAATCGCGTTCGAACGCACTCAAAAAACTCTATCTCTGGATGTGCGAATGCGATACAGGCGTTTGAACGCAGGCGTTCGAACTCACCCGACTGTATTCGAACACACAATATGCGTTCTCTATATTTGCAAACCTGATGCAGGCGTTCACCCGACTGTATTCGACCTACAGGAATTGTATTTTAATAAAAATAACCACTTAATACAATAAGAAAAGATCCTAACTAAGTGTATAAGCCCACCATGCTTCTCCCACCTTGCCCTCAAGGTAAAAAGTCAGAGAAACGCTTCAAGATATCAGTCTCCAACTCTTATGTCGCAATCTTGTGGCCTTACATCCGAGGTCAGTAGTCTATGTGTACAGTAGACATTCATGTGGTTTCTATCAGCTAGTTAGGTACTTGGGTCTGGATGATGATGATACCCTTAACAGTTAGCAGGGTATGATTATAAATTGAGATACTCTTAACGGTTGGCAGAGTATGTTTTGAGCCTTCAATTGAATTTCAGACTGAGTACTAAATATTGATTGTGTATAGTGGTATATTATAATGACGATATTCAGAAATGACATTGATGACTAAGATATTGTAAACTGCATATGGGCATTATGCAACATATGTGGTTGTATTTGATATCATAGTATGCACACGGTCGGCATGCATCATATGTATTTGAGAGAGTTATGATGATGTTATGACATAGAGATTATTTATACATTATTGATAATTATATACTTAATTAGTTATGACATAATATCTACCATATATTTATACATTATTGGGGATACATTTATATACTCATTCATGACATGATGTTTTTTTTTATTCGTATTATCTAGTAAGTACATGATTTACTCTATCTTTCGCATTACTAATTCGAGATAAGATCTATTCACTAAGCTTTTAGCTCATGACTCTCTTTATTTTTCTTTTCTAATCCCTTCAGATATATAGTACATGATAGCAACTTGAGATATCCAGAGAAGGTATTTTAGAGTAAAGATGTGGTGAGCTATAGACGTGATATGGTATAAAGATAGATTGTTTAGATTTTGAGTTGTACCATTATTGGATATTTGTACTCCATTGTATCAGACGATGAATTATATAATACATGCTTTATTATATTGTACTCGTGTATTAGTTGTTTTAGTTATATCTTGATAGATTGTTATGGCCTATGTGGGCCCTACTAGATTATGACCTGCAAAATTATGTAGCTGCATAGTATAATTATTGTGGATATAGATACAGATATATTAACAAATTTAACTTGATGATATCATGATTTATTTTATGATGGATTATGTGAGCATAGAGATGTATCTATACATGGCGGCCCCGCTTATCCTATCACGTGCCTGTATCAAATAGGAGAGTTACATGCACTCTCTCCCCTCGCTTTCCCTCTCACCATCACCAATATCTAGAGATTGCTTCCGACTAGATGCTTGATCCTCCTCCTCATTGTCCTTTCTCGCTCCCACCAGCTATACCCATTGTATTTGCTCTCGCTCTAAGGCTGCGGAGCCACCATGAAGCTCCTACCTCTCCGCACGACTTGGATCGCCAGAAACAAACATCATGGCCCTTTGCTCCCTGGTGGTGGACACATCCTCAAGCTTCCATCCCATCTGGGGGATGGACGATGCCCTTGCAGCAACCGGCCGCTCCACCGACGATGGCGGCTGTCGCAATTCCCTAAGGAAGGAGGAATCTAGCATGGAACTATGTGCAGACCAGCAAGAGCCATCAGCTCCAACTCAGAATTTTGTCACTCCATCGCCTTCAAGGTCCAAACACCACTACCACCAGCCATTGACGGATCCTTGGCAAGTGAGTGGATGTAAGGCCACAAGATTTAGGGTTGGGTTTGTTGAGAGTTTTTAATTAGATTTAGGGTTTGGATTAGATAGGGATAAGATAATAATAGCCATTGGATTAAAGATCTAATGGTTATAAATATATTTATATATAATATATAGTAATAAATATTATATTTAAATGAGCTGATCGAGCTGAGCTTGAGCGAGACAGACGGCTCTAGCCTAGGCTCGACTTGAAATACAAATTAAGCCTTAAAATAAGTGAAACACCCAAACCTCCAAATACACGTGTAAACCGCGTGAGTAAATCCCCCCACGCGGTGCATCACATGATCTATCAGTACAAGGATTTCACAAGGCACACAACAGCACAAATTCACCATAAATAAACTCAACCATAAGAGTCCGGATACAGGTTCCACAGGCCACAATAAGCCTTCTAAATATACATCCAAAATACAATACTAAGGTCCAAAATACATCATCAATCATAACGCCCTCGTAGGGGCTTAATACAACTAATAGACATATAGAAAGAAAGAAAGGCAGCTACTCCTCGCTACCCGCACCTGTGTCCCTAGCTCTGAAATAATGCCATCACGAGGTGGTGAGCTTACAACGCAGCGAATAGGATCCATACAATCTAAAATAATGAAATCGCATGTGTATATCTAATGTATACCTATATTTGCTAACAATAACAATATGCTTGTTGAAATGACTTACCATGAGTTACTAAATCAATGCAATCAATAAAGATTACCAGTCGCTATCCTGGAATATGCTAGTTCCTAAACGTATCACGATAAGTCCACACAGATATAAAGCTTGATACAATCTCTTATTCATACAAATCTCAATCATAGTGTTTTCATGTTATGCATAGCAATAAAAGAGTAGTTTAGTCATCTCCTGCTTGCCAAGGCATTAATCATACTTATCATAGCTTACCAAGCTATTCACCACACAAGGTAAATACTCTCAAGAAACAATCATCCATCACATAACCATCCATCATCTCATACATCGAGGGAGGATATATACACATCTAGCGGTAATGCCACTTACACGTGTATGGCGACACTACATGTGACCGGTTGTCTGTGGCCATCAGACTAAGGATCCCGATCGTAAGCCTATATCTCACTCTCTCTAAATCATCACCGCCCTCAGCGGGAAAATTGGGAGCTCTCGGCTCATCAACAAACACCCTAACCCTGCATCATCGGGTACCGCTAGAGTTATATCCCCGCCTCACAATCATGTTCTTCTATCATCATAATCTAGTACTGACTATGCAGTATAACTACCTGAATGCCACACAGGCTCTCGACCTTAGGTGTAGGGCGATAATAGTATAGTCATATAAGATACACTCTACCCTTAACCCTAGGCTGAGTGAGTAAGGGTACTGCCTAGTCAGAACCCGACTACTAATGATAGGTGGAAGTGGTGTAGTGTCTATGAGTGTATAAAGTATGTTATAGTCATCATGATCGTTACATTCTATATTCACAACAGATATATCTATGCAAGAATATATCATACAGGATACATGTAGAGCATCATCACGCTAATGCTTATGCTACATTAACAATCTCATAATATCATGATGAGCAAATTATCAATAACTGCATATGTAAATATATAACATGGTACACTAAATGCATGTATTAATACCGACATTTTCTACAGTGTCATGACAGGTATAATGACTGTAACTACATTATTCTAGACTTGTATAAACTCTACTCGTCTTGGGGGTTCTCTATAGTATACTAAATCTTGTTAGCTAGCGGACTCCTCGGAAATCCCAAAATCCTCCTCAGGGATGTCAATCCTATTAATCCACACAAGTAAAGCCATACGTAAGATTAGCGAAGTAATAGAATTAATTATCTTATTAGAGAATTTATGTTTAGGCATATACATGAGTGGGGGGTCTCCCAGGGTGAGTCCTATGTTATCCTAAAATTCACATGATAACAAATTATCATTACGGAGGTTAGGCTAATTAAATCAGGTGAAAATGGATAAATTGGATTATAGGGTTCAAATGGCCCCAAATGGGTTAGATTGGAGATATTAGGTTAGACTCAAGCCTAACCCAATAGGTAAGAGGGGCCTTGGTGGGCTGTAGTTGGACTGCAGCCCACAAGGTTGGCTGAAGTGGGTTGGGGTCCAACCACAGCCCACTAAGGGGGGTGTGGGGGGTTAAACAACCCCCATCCTCCCTCAGTATTTCCCTTCCGAGGGAGGAGACGGAGGGGGAGTGGGAAAGCCCTTGGGGCTGCGGCGCTGGCGACGCGGCACAAGGCCGACGGTGCCGGCGGCATAGCACGGGGCCGGCAACGATGCGGCACAAGGCTGAGGAGGATAAGTAAAAGAGGAGAAAAAAGGAAAAAGGGAGGAGGGCTTACCGAAAGGGGGTTGGTCGGCAAGCTCGACGGCTCTCCGTTCGAGGCTTCGTCGGCTCCAGCGTCGGCAACCCGAGAGAGAGAGAGGAGAGGGAGAGAGATAGTGAGGTGGAGAAAATGGCGCGGTCAGGGAGGGGAAGATGGGGATTAATGGAGGTAGGGGGAGGGTAGCGTGCACAACAAGGGAAGGGGAAGAAGGAGAAGAAGGTAACGCGCTCGGCATGTGCGTCACGGGATTTTTTTTTAATTGGGGTGTTACAATAAGGCTCAAGCTTAGCTCGACTCAAGCCAAATCGAGCCCAGCCCAAGCTGCTCATTTATTTTGAGACCTCTAATTGGAATGCTTTATTTTAGGAACAACCTCCTCAGTAATGAGGTTAAGAATGTGTACATCTTCCTACTCTAGACCCTACATTACGGGATATTCTTTTACTGTATACAATTCAAAGTATTAGTACTCTACTCCACTACATTTGCTGCATATAATTATGATAGGTTACGGAACGATTCTTTCAAAATCTGAATTTATTATAAGAAATAGTCCACGCAACTGAGAGAAAATATTTATTAAATATTATTTCGTAATTCGAAAATTACAAAACTAAGTGAGATCGATGCGTACCATGACATCGTCGGTGCCTAACAAGTACACGAACTGACTTTAGGATCTCTAACTCCTCCAATAGCTCTAGTAGAACTGATCCAGCGATCTCATGATCTCCAATCCGCTCCCTCAGTAATGAAACATGGAAACAATCTGCTCCCTCAGTAATGAACATGGAAGACAGGATGCACTCTTGACCCCTCCAGCAGCTCCAAATGATATACAATCGGACTGATACACTCTAACACCCAAAATAGACCGAAGTAGCGATGTGCTAACTTCTCATTTTACACCGGATGCAAGGTCACCTATCGATACATTATATCCTCACGAACACCTAACTACCGATATCGAACTCCTGCTCCTGATGACTATTATTATAAACTTGTTTCGTGTGATTTTGAGCAAGTTTAAGATCGGCACGCAACCTCCTCAATGTCGTGTCTCTATCCATCAAAGCCAAGTCCACCTTCGTCTGATCTGTAGATGCCACTAGATCATAAGCGCATAATGTCGGAGTTGTGTGCCCATACACCATCTCGAACGGGGTCATACCAATACTACTGTGGTAGGCGGTGTTATAAGACCACTCCGCCCACGGTAAGAACTCCAACCATCGTCTCGGCATCTCTCCAACAAAGCACCTCAAGTACTGCTCAATACCTCGACTGACCACCTTGGTTTGGCCATCTATCTATGGATGGTAAGCCGAACTGAAGTTCAATCGAGTCCCCTAAAACCTAAAATCCAAAAGTTGCTCACAAATACACGATCACGATCGGAGACAATCATGCATGGCATGCCATGCAACTGAGCAACATCTCTAATAAAAATTTCAGCCACTAACTTTGCTAAAAATGGATGTGACAATGTAGAAAAGTGTGCATATTTGCTCAATCTATCAAACATCACAAAAATAATAGAATAACCATGTACCAGCGGAAGACCTTCTATGAAATCCATAGAAATGTCTTCCCAAACAGGGTCTAGTATCGATAGGGGCTGTAGTAATCCGACCAGTTTCAATGTGGTTGCCTTAGCCCTTTGACAAACTTCGAGATCACGGACATAACTCCTCACATCTCGCCTCAATCCTAGCCATGTGCAACTCTATGATATCCTCCTATGAATCCTCAAGACACCCTTATGACCAGCCTTTGGAGTTTAGTGGAAATGCTCCAATAATTTTTGCTGCAATCCATCATTTGCGAGCACCCGAATGCACCTGCAGTCCAGCAACAAACCACCTCGATTCTCCAACTCTGGATGGCGCTCTGGATTATCCAACACCTCCTGTAACAATCTCAAAATATCTGGGTCAGATGTACATTCATATCTCAGCTCGTCAAGAAAAGGAAAAGTAGGAGAAGAAAAGGTTGTGAGCTCAGCGGTATCGGGTTGGCACGATAGTGCATTCATCGCTTTACTTTTCGTTCATTTCTTGTATTGAATTTCATAATCATACCCCAATAATTTTGTGACCCATCTCTGCTGTGCCGGAGTGTGAATACGCTGTCCCATAAAGTATAAAAGGTTGTTTTGATCAGTTCGGATAATGAATCACCTACCAATCAAATAAGGCCTCCACTTTGTCACTGTATGCAGAATTGCCAATATTGCTCTCTCGTAAATTGATAATTGTTGGGATTTTTATGATAAGGCCTTGCTAAGAAAGGCTATGGGATATCCTCCTTACATTAGTACAGCTCCTATGCCAACTCCTGACGCATCATATTCCACAATGAACTTTTTGGTGAAGTCCAGTAGAACTAGAACGGGCACTATTGTCATTGCTGTTTTTAGTTTTTCAAAGGCTGTAGTGGCTTCATCCATCCATCTAAAAGAGATCTTCATCAGCAAAGAAGTGAGAGGATCAGCAATCTTGCTATACCGGACGATGAAGTGGCGATAATAATATTCGGTCAACCCCAAGAATCCTTGAAATTCTATGGTGAAAGTAGGGATCGGCCAAGTGGTCATGCATGCCATCTTTTGAGGATCTGACCAAACTCCTTCCGCTGTGATGATGTGGCCTAAATACTCCATTTGTGGTACTCCCCGTAGCACTTGAACTTCTTAATCTTTAGCTTGTTTTGCTTCCACAAATTCAGCATATCCTCCAAATACCGTCAATGCTCTATCTTAGTCTTGCTATACACCAAAATATCGTCAAAAAATACTAAGACATACATTTGCAGTAGAGGCTGAAAAATATTATTCATGAGACTTTGAAAAATAGCTAGAGCATTGGTGAGACCAAAGGGCATCACCTAGAACTCGTAGTGCCCATTTGGAGTCAGAAATGCAATTTTGTGCACATCCGCCGGGTGAACTCTAATTTGATTATACTAAGCCCTCAAGTCAAGATTGCTGAATATGGTCGCCTCTGCCAACTCGTCCAGCAGCTCCTCCATAATCGGAATGGGATACCGGTCCTTGACGATGATAGCGTTTAATGCCCGGTAGTTGATACAAAAATGCCATGTCTCGTCCTTCTTCTAACCAAAATAGGATACTGGTCCTTGATGGTGAAAGCATTTAGTGTCTGGTAGTCGACACAAAAATACCATGTCTCGTCCTTCTTCTAAGTGCTAATCCTCTTCATCGACAAAGCATACCGATGCCGCACGCCTCTCAAGTTCCACCACCATCGATCTTGGGTTGTGTATCAGATGTAGGGGATGATGTGTAGGAATAGGTAAAAAAAAGGATCATTGACATTAATATGTCGCACCTGGACCTGTGGGGTATCAATTCGGTGTTGTCCCACCGCTGGTCCTTCTAGAGGCACCGATCTTCGTCGAGGAGATGACAAAGCCGATCGGTTCATGACATATTTTCTTAAAGCATTATGATCATTTTGCATTGCGTCAACCCTATGCAGCATTTTTTGGAATATGCCCCTAAGTTCGTCCACCAAGCTCATGTTCATACCCATGGAAATTGGTTGACTCGGTCCTGTCGTGGTCGCTCCAAACGAATTGGCCTCACGATTAGAGTTGTCGTGGATTAAATCTTCTCTTGTCGGTGTGTTCTCTATTGATCTCCTTGTTAATACCATTCCTTGTTTCCACTATTAATGGATGTCTGAGATTTGCTTGGCTATGATTCCAATGATAGGTTACGGAACGATTCCTTTAAGATATAAATTCATTTGATAAAGTAGTCCACGCAATTGAGAGAAAATAGTTATCAAATATTTTTTTCATAGTCAAAAAAAATTACGAAACTAAGTGGGATTGATCGTTAACTCCCTAATCTACGATTTTCATATTTACGCCCTTCATAGATTCGAATTGCAACTACGACGAAAGCATGAAATAGTGTGGATGATGGTAGTGGTGACAGGTGGAGTGGATATTAGGGTTATAGATGATAATGGAGATAAGGGTGGATGATTGATGTTGTTTAAGAGATAAGAACAAAGGGGAAGAAGTGGTCGAGATCCCAAGGAAGAGAGAGGACTCGATAGACGAGGGAGATTAGAAGTTAGGAGAGATCTTACCAACGATAGAGGTGGCTGATTGATGAAGAGGGAGGAGGAATATTAGAATAGAGAGACTAAAGAGAGGATAGAGAGGCAAAAAACCAATATTCCAATAGCATAATAATTTTAACTGTCATCCACCCTTTTATAATGGCTAGCCAACAAGCCAAAATAATAATTATTAACCCTAATTCTAGTGGAATCCCGCCGATCACGTTCAAACGCGATCGGGAATCCTGCCAACCATGTTCGAACATGCCCAATCGCGTTCGAATGCACAAAAGGTGTTCTCTCTCGATGCGAACCGGATGTAGATGTTCGAACGTGCCCGACTGCATTTGAACACGCATTTCGCATTCTTTGTTTTTGCGAACCTGATGCAGGCGTTCGCAAAAGTATTTGAACGCTCCCCCAACCGCGTTCGAACGCGACCTACAAAAAATTTATTTTAATGAAAACAAATAACTAATGCAATAAGAAAAAATTTATTGGATAGTATTTCTCATTTTCAACTTTGAAAAGTTCATTTACATGGTGAGCCATGAGAAAGTAGTGTTCTGCATGGATGTAAAGGTTGAGTAACTAACATAGCATCACCAATGTATTTAAAATGACAGCTTTCGAGGGAAAAAGCTGAGTTGGGTGCTAATTTTGTTAAATCGATTTCCTTCTAAGTGGTGGTGAATGAGATCTCGGCTAAAATTAAGTAAGCAAATGTGTGAAATTCAAGGTTCTGCACTTTTGTGCATCGCAAAGTTGTTGATTAGAGTATTATAGTACCTAGTGAATATAAGGAATGAAAATGATATCAATCAGGCATTTACCAAGAGTACATCCTTTTCAACTTGCTATCTATTGAATATGTCTTATACGTTTTTCAAGCATTTACCAAGAGTACATCCTTTCCAACTTGGTATCTATTGAATATTACTTTTACATTTTCTACTGAATGTAAGGAATAAAAATGATATCGTCCAACCTGTAGCCCACATAGGAAATGGGTGGGGGTTTGCTTAACCCCTATCCTTCCTCATCATCTCCTTCCAAGGGAAGGAGATAGAGGAGGGAAGTGAAGTCAGGGGCTATTATTGGTGACCGCTGTTGTCGGTGGCCAAGTCTCGTGGCCAGCAATCGACAAGCATCACCCAAGAATGGATGGTTGGATAGGACGAGAGAGCCACCCATCAGAGAAGATAAAGTGGGGAAGGTGGGATTTATACCACTAATTCTTAGTAAAACAAAAATTAGTTAAGTAATATGAGAGAGAGAGAGAGAGTTAGGAGCTAACCTAAGGGGTTTGGGGGGCTTGAATCAGCCCAGTTCAGCTTCGGTGCCATGGCTTCATTGGCACTAGAGAAGAGAGAGGAGGGAGTGAAGGTGGAGTGGAAAGGGAGGATGAATAGTGATGGCTGGGTATAGAAAATGATGGGGAGGGGATTAGCTAGGGTAAGGCACACGCTCGGCGCATGCGGTAATTTTTTTCCTATGTGTTACAATAAGGTGTCAAAAATGTGGTGGATTCTTATGATCTGATCACATAGGTTAAGTCAGTCAAGTCAGATTGAGTTAGTTAGTTAGCTTTATCTTATTATTTTAAATTTTACATAAATCAGATAATCCGCATATGGATCTGATCCGTTAGGATTTCTACTCCTATAAATAGGAGTGAATATATGTTGATAATTATCATGGGATCAATGATTGAATGAATCTAAGTTTAGCCAAGTTATTTTTTCCACCTTTATCTTTTATCATAGCTGTTAGATCGCATCTATCTTTCTAGGAGTAATCATAGTTGTAAAAGTATCCCAATCTTCCAAACCCTAGCCATCTTCCTCCACCAACAGTCACCCTACCTTATAGCTAGCTGTCCATCACCACCCTTGGCCGTCAGCCACCCTTCGATGACTATTGCTATGTCGGCTATTTATGGTTGTGCCCTATTTTGACTTTGATACACTATTTTAGTAATAACTTTTATCTAGACGTCCGATTGATGTGAAATCAAAGCCATTAGAATCTTATTTCATAAGGCTATCACTACATAGACCTAATCAAATGACCCAGCCCGCCCATGCTCGACCCGGACTCGGTTTGGGCTCGACCTGACCCGAGCCTGAACTACCAATGAGTGGCACAAGCCAGTCCTTTGCCTACCTGAGCCAGCCCGGAAGCCCTCCCGTTTGTCCCACTGATTCTGCTATAGCGAAAACCAAAGAGAATTTTGTATGCTATATCATTTTACAATTTTTTTGGCCCACCTCTCCTAGTGTAGATAAACCCAGCATGTATAGTACTCTCTGTATTATTTAAATTTTCTTTTAAAAGAGGGAAGAATAGAAATATTTTTAAAAAAAATATGCTGACAATAAAAAAAATTCTAAAAATTAGCAAAACAGGACCTCCATTTCTTACCATTTTGCCCTTTTAATATAAATAAACAACTTGTTTATGGGGGGTATTTTGGTAATTTTAATGTTTCTCATTGCTTACAAATTGATAAATTCTCTAAACGAATAATTTCTTTCAAAAACTTGATGAGAGTCATACTTGTGAATATCTTTTTCGTACTATTATTCAAGAATTAACAAGTTATAATATCCAACATAAAGTTTTTTTCTCTCACTCTTAATAATGCTTTTAATAATAATTTCACAATTTCTAATCTTCAATGTTTTCTTCCTTTACTTTGTTATGGTGAATTATTACATAATAGATGCATGTGTCATATTATAAATTTAATTGTACAAAGTGATCTAAAAGAAATTGCTAAGCTAATTCATAAAATTAGAGAAATTATACATCACATTATTTTATTTTTAATGATATAAGAGCTAGAACATTTGCAAATATGTGCAAAAGGTATGGATTAAAAGCTAACAAACTTCAACTAGATGTACTACATAGATGGAACTCTACTTATGAAATGTTAGATTTAGTACTCGAATATCAAAAAGCTATAATTTCTTATGTTTATGTAGATATTAATAATGAACTAGAATGTTTTACTAATTTAGAATTGAAAAATACAGAAAAAATAAAATATTTTTTTAAAAAAATTTTTTGATGCTACTAATATCTTGTCAAGCTCTCTTATTCTCCTACAATTACAATCGCTGGTATGCAACTTATTAATATTTTTCACCTTTTATTGCTTTTAAAAAAGATCGAACTTTACATAGTATTTTACAAAAAAATTGAAAACTAAATATACTAAATATTTTGAACATTTTCCTTTGCTTATTGGTTTTGGCATTTTATTACAACCACAACTTAAAAAGACTGGCTTTTTTGATAATTTTTAATGGTTTATATGAAGATAAACAAGATGACTATGTTTCCCATGCTATAACTATTAAAATAGCGATGTGGTGACCCATGTTGTATGAGTATTCTGCCTAGGGTAGGTAAGCTAGCCATCTCTTTAGTTGCTCCCCGGTGAAGCATTGCAAATATTGCTCAAGGCAGTAGTTAACAACTTTGGATTTGCCCGTAGAATTGCGGATGATACATCGAGCTCATTTTCAATTCAGTACCTTGTTGCTAGAAGTACTCTTGCCAAAAGTGACTCATAAAAATTGGATCACGATCTGAAACTATTGACCTCGACATTCCATGCAACCGGGCTATTTCGTTCACAAAAATTTTTGGTACCTTTCTTGCGGTGTACAAGTGCACTAGAGCTGAAAAATGCGTACTCTTCATCAACCGGTCGACTACCACCATTATCATTGTATGTCCTCTAACCTAGGAAAGTCTTTCAATAAAGTCCATCGCGACATCTTCCCAAATTTGCTCTAGAATGGGTAGGGGATATAGCAGCCCCGTCAATTTTGCCAAGTCTACCTTGGCGCATTGACAGATTTAACCTCTTATAGGTTGACAGATTTAACCTCCAAACATAGGACAACACTTCTTTTCTCACTCCTGCTCATACACAATTTTGTATTAACCTCTTATAGGTTTTGAAAGTTCCCTCATGCCCCACAATAGGAGTGTCGTGGAAGTGGCGAATCAAAGTCACTCGCAGTTCGAATTTGGCCAGTATTCGTACTCACCCTTGGTCTAATAGTAGATTGCCCTTCACTTTTAACCCGTGATAGCTAGCTGGCTTCCTCTACTTTCTTCATGAGTTCCATCATCTCTGGATCTTCCACACATGTACCTCTAATCTTTGAATGAAAAGAAAAGATTGGGATAGAAATCACGGCTAGATTAGTCGGTTTGGGTTGCTGCAATAGTGCATCAGCGACTCGATTCTCTGTTCCCTTCTTGTACACCAATTTATAATCGTAGCTCAACAACTTTGTCACCCACCATTGTTGTGCCGGAGTGTAAATCCGTTGTCCAAGAAAGTAGGGAAGACTTTGCTGGTCAGTACGCACCACGAATTGCCACCTGATGAGATATGGTCTCCATTTGGTGACGGTATGGATAATGGCTAGCATCTCTCGCTCATATATAAACGTTATCTAATTCTTTATCGACAGTGCCTTGCTCATGTATGCCACTAGCCTCTCTTCTTACATGAGGATAGCACAAATTCCAGTCCCTGTCGCGTCGCATTCCACCACAAAAGGTTTGGCGAAATCAGGTAAAGCCAAGATTAACGCCGTGGTCATTGCCTTCTTTAATTCTTCAAATACCTTTGTCGCTGCCTCGATCCACTAAAACTCCCCTTTCTTTAGTAATGATGTCAAAGGGGCGGCAATCTTGCCATAGTTGGCAACATATCGACGACAATAGCCCATCAATCTAAGGAAGCCCCACAATTCTTTCGGTGTCTTTGGAATCTGCCATTGTACCATGTTTTGCACCTTGGAGAGATCGGCTTCTACTCCCGCCGCTGATATGATGTGGCCGAGATACTCTACTCTTAGCTACCCCACACTTAGACTCCTTCACCTTCAACTTATTGTCTTTCAAAATCTGCAATACTTGACGAAGGTGAACAAGATGTTCCTTCCATGAATAGTTGTACACAAGGATGTCGTTGAAGAAGACAAGCACAAACTATCTCAATAGCTCCCAAAAGATGTTGTTCATCAACCCTTGGAAAGTGGAGGGGGCATTAGTGAGTCCAAAAGGCATGACCTTGAATTCATAATGCCCGTTACGTGTGCAAAATGTGGTCTTATACACATCCTCGAGTCTCACTCGGATTTAGTGGTAGTCAGCTCGTAAGTCTAACTTGCTGAAGTAAGAAGCCCCCGAGAGTTCATCCAAGAGTTCCTCAATGACAGGAATATGATACCTATCCTTCGCCGTGATGGCATTAAGTGCACGGTAGACCACACAAAATCACCATGTTCTATCCTTCTTCTACACTAGGAGCACTGGGATAAGTACGAGCTCTGACTCGGTTGAATGATTTCACTATCTAGCATCTCCTCGATAAGCCTTGTAATCTTCTCCTTTGGCACAAATGGGTACCAGTAAGGCCGTACATTAGTCAACTTAGCTCTGGGAGTAATCTCAATGCGGTGATCTTAGGGTTGAGTTGACAGCATGCCACGTGGTTCTTCAAACAACTTGCTAAATTCTTTCAGTAAGGCGGACAGATCAACAGGTACTTCTTCTTCCTTTGTATGGTCTACTTGACTCTGAATTAATTACATTAGAAATCCATGACACCTAACCCTTGGCAGTCCCACCATCAATTGAAGTTGGGCTCCAAGTCACAGTCGAATTTCGTCTAACCGCACTCATTTGCTACTTCGTTTGAAATTCACCCACATTTCTAAAAAGTCAAAGGTCATCGGGCCCAAACTTTGCATCCATTAAGTCTCCAATACAATGTCAGCCCCTCGTAAGGCTAAGGGGTGAAGATCCAAGGTGAAGGAATTGCCTTGAATCTTCTAAAGAACCTCTCGGCTTACGCTGTTTGCTCGAAGCACAATTTACTTATAAACAAATTACAGATAATTTAAATAAATAAAAACTACTTAATCAATGTTTCAAAAATATAACTTAATCTAATATTACAAGTAAATTACAATATATACTTAAAAAACTGTGAATTCGTGCCGTCTCCCAAAGCTACATCGAATCCAAAGGTAGCTTCTATAACCATTCCTATCTTCTTGACCATACGTTTATCCATGAAGTTGTGGGTGCTCCCAGTGTCAATGAGGACCCTCACGATTTAATTCTTCACGGTGACGTCAATCCGAAGCATCCTTGATGCATTAGCACCGATGTAGGCATGCATGGAGATCTCAGCATGGATCTCCTCGCTGCTCTCCAAGGCCTTTTTGTCTTCCACCAAGTCCTATAGTTCATCTTACACCACTTCCTCTTCCTCCACATCCTCTGCTTCGTCCAGCATCGTCACTATGGCCGTCGGTCGGGCACATTTGTGCTCAGGAGTGAATTGTTAATCACAATAAAAGCACAACCCTTTAGCTCTTCTTTCTTCAACTTGGGATGAGGTAAGCTTTCTCATGGTAACTCCGGGAGGTCCCCTCACCTCTGGTTGTGGTTGTGGAAGCAATCTTGCACCTGTTGTCCTCGATGGAGCCGCCGACACATGATGTATGGCTACAGTTTGCCAAGGCACTTCTCTAAACTCCATAGTGCTCCAACCTTCTTTTGTTGCCAACTAAAGCTCTTGAAGCTTCTCTTCCATCAATTTAGCTTGAAAAAAAAACTCCTAGACACACGTATATATCTAACATTTAGGCAATGATATCGTTCGTTCGCTTAAGTAAAATTCCGAAGAAATATTAAGAACGAAAGCAGAGATGAACGCCAAGATTTTAACGTGGAAAACCCCAAAACGGGAAAAAACCACGGATCTAAACTCGGATCAAAACCAATCACTATGATAGTAGCAGTTACAAGACTGACTCACAAAACAACCCGTCGATCCAAACGACTTTGTTCCTCTCAGTCTTGATCGCTAGAACCCACGATTCACTGCTTCTTGTGATTGAAGTCCAATCTTAGTAGCCCTCGAGATTGATCTTTCGTCTAGATAGCCCTTAAGACGAAAGATAAAGATTTGTAGATACGAAGGACCTTGTTTTGTTGAAGAACTGATGTAGCCTCCAAAAAGTCTCCTTGAATAATCTTCTTCAACTACCCTAGAGTTAGGGTTTCACAATCCTTATATATGATCTTCAAGATAGAGCCAAATCTGAGTCTTATCCGTACTCACAAAAATCTAATAAATTGCAAACTTCATAGGTGCGTTCGAACGCGGCCCGGGTGCGTTCGAACGCGACCTGGGTGTGTTCGAACGGCCTGACTTAATCTCAGGTGCGTTCGAACGGGCCCAAGTGCGTTCGGACGCAACAGCTTGAATTCTTCAGGTTGCGTTCGAACGCGTTTGTGAACGTTGCTCTCGGTCTGTGTGAACGCAGTACCCGCGTTCGAACGCGTTTGTGAACGCTGCTCTCTGTCTGTGTGAACGCAGTCCCCACGTTCGAACGTGCTTGTGAACGCGACTCTCTGTCTGTGTGAACGCAGTGCCCGCGTTCGAACGCGCTTGTGAACGCGGTGTGAACTCAACAGCTTTTCTCCACTAATCTTGCAATTCTTCAAACCAGAGATATTCTAGGCTTGTGTAAAGCTCATATACATGAAAAAATACACTTAGAATATTTTGTACACAATTGCCAACAAATAAAAACCTAACAATCTTCCCCTTTGGCAATTTGTGACAAAACACTTAGGTTATAAGATATTACAAAGACTTCAAATTGAGCAATCAACAAGTCTAGAATATTTTGCACATCAAGCCCTGCAAATAAACATATACCAATCCAAGATCAAGTGAAAATAACTTGAAATGAATAAACAATTGAAATACAAGTTATCAATGGAGCATAAATTCAAAAGTACTTAAGCAGACAAAGTTTACAGTTACTTCAAGCAAAGTTCAAAAGTACTTAAGACTCTCATAAACTCTCCATATGCTCATACTCCCTCTACACACCTAGACACCTAGACACTAACCTAGACACTAAGACACTCTCCCCCTTTTTGACACAAATGCCAAAGACTAGGAACTCGGAGGGAACTGACGATAAAGAATTATCAACACGAAGTCGAGGTAGGTGACGAAGGCGGCCTTGGTTTCTTGGTAACTGTAGCTTTTTTTTTTTTAGGCATTCTAGAGAAGGAAAAAAGTCGCAAGATTCAACATATGCCCAAAGAGTACAAAAGAAAAACAAGAAATCCAAAAATTCTAGAAACTATGAAGACCCTAAGTGAAATCCATCTTCCACTTAAAAATGCTAAGTTATCACGTTCAGTCGCACAAAAAAACATCAAGATATTAACTTTAACGTGATCAAAACTTGAAACCGCTCGAAATCAATCAAGATCAATAGACTTTGGAGATGCACTTCTAGAAATTCAAAATATATTCAAGACATAGAATATGACAATCAAATGAAATAAGTCATACACAGATCAATCAAGTCATCAAAAGCATATTATAATCAATTCTAATGCATCACTCAAAATTAAATTAATCTTGATTGATCATAACGATACGCATATGCAAGATGAGCATAGATAACATGAACAAATCTTCTTAAACAAACTTTTCTATATAAACAATGATGCAACACAGTAGTCAAACCGACTTAGTATTGAAATTTTGCACTTTTCGACTTATTCTCCATAACATAACAGGAATTTTTCCTGTATTTTTTTTTAAAAGAAAATAGGTGCAATGATGGCTTTCACACATGAGTAGGTAACATTTTTCTTGTAGTACAAATCAAATAAAGTGCAAGAAGAAATTCACATCTATCATTTTTTTTTGAATTTGCATGTAATGTACTGAGTCAAACTGGACTCGAAACAAGACGGCTTTCACACTAACTCATTGTAGCCCTTTTCATTGATCTTTTATGAACAAATTTATGATGACTAAGCATGAGGTCAAACTGTGCAAATCAAGGTTAATAGTGAGCTATTTAAAAAAATAATTCATGATATCATGCCCACTCAAGAATACACATACGTTATGAGTGCATTAAATTTGGTTTCATTATAATAGAAGTCGAGGGAGTGACAAAATCAAAATTAAAACAATATACTACAAGATGACAAAATTGACTATAATAACTCATAATCAAAAGAAAAATCATATTTTTATATCAAGAGTATATTATTGAATCTAGGAGTACATCAATTTTTTTTATGACAAAAATTCTCGATAAATCTGAAACTAAAACCAAAGAAAATTTCAGAGTAAAAGAAAACCTAAAAAAAACGAAACGAAAGAAACTCGCAAACTAAAAAAAACTCAAATCTCAATAAAATCAGTCCAAAGCACAAATCCCTAAAAAAGTACGTAGATACTCAAATCTTTGTAAATCCAAAGGTTTTGTAAACAAATCACCCAACTGTTTCTCCGTCTCGACATGTTCTAGTGCTATTGTTTTGTCTTCAACTAACTCGCGTATAAAATGATGTCGGATATCAATATGTTTTGTACGCGAGTGTTGAACAGGATTTTTTGATATATAAATAGCACTCATGTTGTCACAATAAAGCACCATAGTATCTTGTTCAATGCCATAATCCTTGACCATCTGTTTCATCCTGCTGCAATGTACTCGGCCTCCGCAGTAGATAAAGATATCGAGTTTTGTTTCTTGCTGTACCAAGCAACCAGATTGTTTCCAACATAAAAACATCCACCTGAAGTACTTTTTCTATCATCACATGAACCTGCCCAATCAGAATCCGTGTATCCCGATATGATAGCGCCCGAGTCATAAGTAAACCAGATACCTAAATCAACTGTCACTGACATATTTTATGATACATTTCACAGCAAACAAATGTGACTCCTTAGGTTCAGACTGAAACCTAGCACACACACCGACACTAAATGCAATGTCAGGTTTACTAGCAGTTAAGTACAAAAGGCTACCAATCATGCTCCTATACACTGTCTGATCAACATTTTTTCCTGACATGTCCTTACCTAGTTTGGTAGTTGTACTCATAGGAGTTCTAGCATGTTTTGCATTTTCTAAACCAAATTTAGTCACAAGATCCTTAGCATACTTGGTTTGAGCGATAAAAATCCCTCTCTCCAATTGAGTAATTTGAAGCCCTAAAAAGAACTTCAACTCACCCATCATGCTCGTCTCAAAATGACTGTCCATGAGATCTACAAACTCCTTAGCTAATAATTGACTCGTCGCCCCGAAAACAATGTCATCCACATATATTTGTGCCACAACTAAACTCTTGTTTTCATGTCTAATAAACAATGTCTTGTCCACTCCCCCTCGAGTGAACCCCGCATCCACTAAAAAGGTGGTCAACTTCTCATACCAAGCTCTTGGAGCTTATTTTAGCCCGTAAAGAGCCTTTTTCAATTTAAAAACATGAGAAGGAAATTTTTGATCTTCGAAACCCTTAGGTTGTTCCACATAAACATCTTCATTCAGGATACCATTCAAGAAAGCACTTTTAACATCCATTTGAAACAATTTAAATTTTAAATGACAAGCAATGGCAAGCAGTATACGAATAGACTCTAATCTAGCAACGGGAGCAAATGTCTCATCAAAATCTATGCCCTCAACCTGAGTGTATCCCTGTGCTATTAGTCTGGCTTTATTTCGAACTATATTGCCATGTTCATCACTTTTATTCTTGTAAATCCATTTTGTTCCAACGACGTTCACATTCTTAGGTCTAGGAACTAAATACCAAACATCATTCCTAGAAAATTGCTCTAATTCCTCATGCATAGCATTAACCCAAGAATCGTCTAATAAAGCTTCCTTCACATTTTTAGGTTCAAAAGAAGATGTATAACAAGTAAATGATACCTCACTTTGGATTTGTCGTCTTGTCTTAATTGGTTCATTCACGTCTTCGATTACTTGTGACAGTGGATGATTTGATTTCACTCTAGCAGATGGTTCCGGTACGTTGCAGTCATTTTTGTTCATTTCAACTTTATCCTCGTCCTAATTCTCAATTTCCAGATCAAGCTCCTTTCCTATTTCTTCGTAATATGTATCTGTAGAAACAGAAATAGAAGTAGCTTTAGTTAAGTCAGTCGAGGATTCATCTATCATAACATTAGCAGATTCCATAACAGTAGAAGTGTCAAGATTAAATATTCTGTAGGCTCTACTATTATTCGAATACCCCAAGAAGATGCCTTCGCTACTTCTAGCGTCAAATTTAGTCAAATATTCTCGATCACGCAAGATATAACATTTACTACCAAAAACTCGAAAATATTTAACACTAGGTTTCTTACCTTTCCAGATTTCATAAGCAGTCATATTTGTACCTGGTCTTAGATAAACACGATTTATCACATGTACCACTGTATTGACCGCCTCTACCCAAAACCTTTGAGCAACCTTTTTAGCGTGAAGCATAACCCTAGCCATTTCCTGTACAACTCGGTTTTTTCTTTCAACAATCCCATTCTGTTGTGGAGTTATAGGAGTTGAAAACTCATGTTGAATACCAAGAGAATCGCAAAATATAGAAAAAATTTTCATTTTCAAATTCTCTACCACGATCAGAACGAATCCTAACTAGGGTTATAGATTTTTCATTCTGCAATTTTAAGCATAGTGATTTAAAAACATCAAAGGTTTCAGACTTCTCACGTAGAAAGGCAACCCAGGTATATCTGAAGTAATCATCGACCATTAAGAATATATAGCGTTTACCTCCAAGACTTTCCGTTTTTGTTGGACCATCAAGTCCATGTGAACTAATTGTAGCACATGGTCAGTAGTAGCTGCATTTACCTTCTTGTGTGAGATACGAATTTGTTTTCCAATTTGACACGAACCGCACACTCTTTTTGACATTTCTTTCATCTTAGATATTCCTCTTACCACTTCATGTTTGGACAGAGTAAATAATTCCTTGTGATTCACATGTACAAGACGTTGATGCCAAAGATCTGCAATGTCAAAAGAGGCACTGTTACATTTCAGTTTATGTGAAGTTTCAACGACATAGCAATTATCAGATGTTCTAGATCCATAACATATAACATTACCATCATGATCTAGAATAGTACAATCATTTTTGGAGAATTTTACCTCAAAATCTTCATCACAAAATTGACTGATGCTCAGTAGATTTGCTTTCAAGCCATTAACATAAAGAACATTTTCGAGACTAGAAATCCCTGGAGTACTTACCTTTCCTCTACCTATTACCTTTGATGAATTACCATCTCCAAATGTCACAACTCCCCCTTCATGTTTTTCAAGATTAGAAAATAACGACTTGTCACCCGACATATGTCTTGAACAGCCACTGTCTAAATACCACAAATCAAAATTTAAAGCTTTTAAGGCTGTATGCACAACATAACATTTCAAATCACTTTTCTTGACCCATATGGCCTTTGTTTTCATCCCATAAATGAAAACAGTTCTAAGTTTTTGCAAAAATTTGCAATGAGATCGAATATCCCCTAGAATGCCGCAATGATAGCATGTCGGAATAAACCCTTTTCTACTCACCTTTTGTCGAGGAGTGTGACTAAAGTTTACCTTTAGTGCCGTCAAAGATTCACCAGTTTGTAGATTCAACTTCAATTTTGAAGGATTCATCCAGGATTACTTTGAAAATGCGATTGATGGCTTCAGGTATTCTTCCTTTTGTATACCTGCAGAAACAAAAACAGTTTTATTATTATTTGAATTACCAGTATATCCAACACCATACCTGTCTTTTCCAGAGATCTGAGCTTTTAGAATCTCGTCCAGTTTGTTCTTCCCTTTTAGAAATGTAACTTCCTTATGCAATCGCTCTAGTTCAATTTCATCAGCCTTCATTTTATTTTTCGCATTGTCAAGTTGTCCAGAAAGGTCTTTGACACGTTCAAGCTCCAATTTGTACTTCTCCTCAAATTGAATTCTTTCTGGTTCAATTTCCTTGAGTCGTTGAAGTAGTCTAGGATTGCTTTTCTTGAGTTTAAACAACTCCGAGTACAAGTCATTATATGCCTTTTGAATTTCAGATTCATCTTCCTCAGCTGGTAGCATATCAAGATCATCTGTACTATCAGTATCAGCAACAGAGTCAGTATTAAGCAGAGAAGAGGCAAAGGCTACAAAGTTTTCTTCGTCTTTTTCAGAATCATCATTAGATTCATCTGAATCATCCCAAGTAATTTTCATAGCTTTACCCTTTCTCTTAAGACGATTAGGGCATTCTTGTGTGATGTGTCCAAAACCAGAACATTCAAAACATTGAACTTTATTCTCAGTATTCTTATTTTTCTGTTTAACATTGTTGTTTGTACCACCTGTATTTGAACTCACATTATTCTTCTTTTTCACAAAGGCTTTGCTTTTCTCAAGTTTTTCAGCATTAAACTTGTTTAGCTTCCGAAAGAATTTATTGAACTTTTTGACAAACATAGCCAACATCTCAACATCTAAATCACCTTCATCATCAGACTCCTCTAAATTTTGTTCAATTGTGGATAGGGCCATCCCTTTGGACTTCCTTGGTTTTGAAAGACTGGACTCAAATATTTATAGATTTTCTACCAATTGTTCAACTTTCATAGAGTCGATGTCCTTACTTTCCTCAATAGCTGTAACTTTCGCCTGAAACCTTTCTAGAAGAGATCTAAGGATCTTACGGACAATTCTGTTTTCAGGAATTTTCTCTCCTAGGTTGAAACTGGAGTTGACTATATCACTCAGCTTTGCATAGAACTCATCAAATGTCTCATTCTCCTCCATACGTAGGGTTTCAAAACTAGTAGTCAACCTTTGAAGTTTCGAAAGTTTTACAGCCACAGTTCCTTCATGAGTTGTTTCTAAGATCGTCCAGGCTTCTTTTGCTATTTCACAAGTAGAAATTCTTCTAAATTCTTCCGAGGAAACACAACTAAAAATTGCATTTATTGCTTTGCTATTCCAGCCAACTTTTTCATAATCTGTCTTATCCCATGACTCAATCG
Source organism: Typha angustifolia (assembly GCF_048772165.1). NCBI lineage: Eukaryota > Viridiplantae > Streptophyta > Magnoliopsida > Poales > Typhaceae > Typha > Typha angustifolia. Next base: position 6,726,729 of record NC_133248.1, read on the forward strand.
GTTTCTCAATAAACTCATCATTCACCATGTACATTGGTGGACTCCAACCGTTCACAATGGCCATCCATACTCGCTCATCTATAGACTTCAAATAAGCTCTCATCCTAGCTTTCCGATATCCATAATTTGATCCATCTAGAATAGGAGGTCTAATAGATGATGGCCCATCTCTATGAAAATCCATGCCTATCTGATCTCTCTCAAAGAGTGAGAGAACCTGCTCTGATACCAATTGAAAAAAAAAACTCCTAGACACACGTATATATCTAACCTTTAGGCAATGATATCGTTCGTTCGCTTAAGTAAAATTTCGAAGAAATATTAAGAACGAAAGCAGAGATGAACGCCAAGATTTTAACGTGAAAAACCCAAAACGGGAAAAAACCACGGATCCAAACTCGGATCAAAACCAATCACTATGATAGTAGCAGTTACAAGACTGACTCACAAAACAACCCGTCGATCCAAACGACTTTGTTCCTCTCAGTCTTGATCGCTAGAACCCACGATTCACTGCTTCTTGTGATTGAAGTCCAATCTCAGTAGCCTTCGAGATTGATCTTTTGTCTAGATAGCCCTTAAGACGAAAGATAAAGATTTGTAAATGCGAAGGGCCTTGTTTTGTTGAAGAACCGATGTAGCCTCCAAAAAGTCTCCTTGAATAATCTTCTTCAACTACCCTAGAGTTAGGGTTTCACAATCCTTATATATGATCTTCAAGATAGAGCCAAATCTGAGTCTTATCCGTACTCATGAAAATCCAATAAATTGCAAACTTCATAGGTGCGTTCGAAAGCGGCCCGGGTGCGTTCGAACGCGACAGCTTGAATTCTTCAGGTTGTGTTCGAACGCGTTTGTGAACGCTGCTCTCAGTCTGTGTGAACGCAGTACCCGCGTTCGAACGCGTTTGTGAACGCTGCTCTCGGTCTGTGTGAACGCAGTGCCCGTATTCGAACACGCTTGTGAACGCGGCTCTCTATCTGTGTGAACGTAGTGCCCGCGTTCGAACGCGCTTGTGAACGCAGCTCTCTGTCTGTGTGAACGCAGTGCCCGCGTTCAAACGCGCTTATGAACACGGTGTGAACTCAACAACTTTTCTCCACTAATCTTGCAATTCTTCAAACCAGAGATATTTTAGGCTTGTGTAAAGCTCATATACATGAAAAAATACACTTAAAATATTTTGTACACAATTGCCAACAAATAAAAACCTAACATAGTTGTTGCAAAAGCCTCAAGCAATGTGGTTGGTTAAGCAGCCTTTACATCAACTTAAATGTCCCACCTAAGACCACTAATAAATGTGCTTTTGAGTTAGGAATCCGACCAACCTCGCACTTGATTGCTAACACACTCAAATTCCTCTTGATATGTTTCACCGTAGTCCTTTGGGTTAGCTTGGTGAGAGTAGTTTGTAAATCTTCATTACTAGAGGGTCCAAATCGGATGCAAATAGCATCAGTAAACTCCTCCCATGTTAGATAGGGTTGAGCTCAGTTTGTGGCCTGGTACCATCAGATAGCGGTGTCTTCGAGATGAAAAGATGCTAACAACACCTTTTGTGCATTAGGTGTTCGCTAGTACTTGAAGAATTGCTCCACTTGATAAACCCAATTGACTAGATCTCCTCCACTGATGGGTGGGAAGTTGAGGCTAATAGTCCCTACACAGATGCTGCATTTTTCTTCTTCATGTCGGTTGGGCTTTCTTTCCCTTGGGTCTAATCCATCCCTAGGATGATATCGAGGGGTCGCTGGTTCTTCATAATCCTCCCACTCGTTATCGTCATCATGGTGAGGTGGATCTAGTGCTCGATCACGGTGAAAAGCCAACGGTGGTACATTGCACTTTTCGAGCAGTGTAGGCAGCAAGGGAACCCAAGCGTGACCACCCATGTGGTCTTCATAATCTTCCTCAGGCTTGGCATGAAATGGTGGAGGCGGTGTCCCTTGGAGAAAAGGCGGTTCCATCGGTGATGCAGCCTGAGCTTGAGTAAGGAACTCAGTTGCCGTTGTACCCTTGAGTCATTGCTTCCATCGATGCTTGCATGGTTCATTGTGTCAATATCATGTCCGTGAATATCTTGATCAGATTTGAGTTGATTGTAGAAGTCGGAGAAGTGTCAACCAGTGAATTTGGGTTTGCCTTCGATCTGATAATATCCGTGGCCTCTCCCTCAATAGAGATGCCTTCATTGGGTCTCAACACCATAGATCTGATTGTTGGCATGGTGTTTGTGAAATGGTGGCTCTGATACCACTTGGTATGGATTGTTTGTCCGTTTCTAATCAAGCTCGGATGTAGGAAAGCAATCCGCGCAGTTGGAGGATAATATTCTTAAAATATTATCCTATAGTCAGAAAATTACGAAGCTAGTGGTGGTCATTCCAAATCATCCTGATCTACATTTTTTATATTCACACCCTTCATAGATTCTGGCTGCACTTGGGGCAAAAATTTATATTGCGGTGAAGGTGGAGATGACAGATGATGATGATAGTGATAAAGGTGGTGATAATGGTGATGGATTTGGTGGCACATGGTGTTGAGGGGATAAGGATAAAGGGGGAGAAGTTGGTCGAGATCCTAAGGAGGAGGGAGAACTAGACAATCAAGGGGGATTAGAGGTAACCCGCGTCGAGATGACACACGGCTAGGGCTTTAACTAGAAGGGAGAAGACTCAGGGTAGAAGAGGAAGGGAAGAAAATTCAATATTCATTCATAATCATCCCTTAGGTTTCCATCCACATTATAAGAGGCTAACCTAACAAGTAGTAACCCTAAAAATATTGTATTCTCGCCGATCATGTTCGAACGGGGTCGAGCGCGTTTGAACGCTCAATTTGCGTTCTTTGTCAGGCAAACATATGTAGGTGTTTGCACATGTGCATTCAAACAGGGTCAAATGCATTCAAATGCACAAGTTGCGTTTTCTGTCGATATAAACATATATATGTGTTCGCAAGAGGCATTCGAACGCGACCTCCCAATGTTCGAATGCAACATCCAGAATTCTTATTTTTCTAAGGAAAACAACTAAAACAAAATAAGAAGGCTCATAGGTTGCATCCATGCACAAGATGACTCAGTGTGGTCTAAATCACATCATCGGCCTAGCTCGATCCACTCGTGGGCAGACTGGCGAACATAGTGCCTAAACCGGTTGGCCCGGCCTGACTCGCCCAATGATCACCTCTACCAATATATCACAATTTTCTTACGTCCAGATCTGGTGTATAATAAGGTCACGTGGAAACCACGTGAGTTCTACCCATGTGAGGGTCACGTGTATTTGGAGGTGGGTGTTTCACTAATAGACGTGTAATTTGGTAATTTTCAACATCATGCTTATAAATAGATGATAAATCTTCCTAAATTCATCACATTCTTCTCTCTAAATTAAAGGCTACAAGAATTTTAGTCTTGCAATTAGCAAATTGAGGCTAATTAAGAGTCAATGAGAAGTGAGCAAACGATCTATCTCTATACATGGTATTATTATTACAAGTAATTTCTTATTATTTAACAATATGAATTCTTTTTATGCTTATATAAAATCACAACTGGAGACGAAGATTCAATTAATCTTATACCCACATCTGAACCTCAACTCGATTTGGAGACTCTGACTTCGTCATCAGGTGGTTCTAAGTTATTAAAGTATGAGGCTTGGAAGCATTTCAAATGGATTGAAATGAAAGATGCCCAATATAATGTTATTGATTGTAGATCTAAATATCTTCAATGTAGTCATATTTTTTGCATTAACTAAGAATGACATTGCTCACCTAATGAGGATATTAAAAATAAGCATAAAAAATGTCAACTTGATATGGTCAAATATTGGTTAGTCAAGATACTTTCGGAAGTCTTTTGAATTTTCAATGGAATTATGAAAATGCTCATAAAAAATTAGTTAAATATATTAGTTGTAGAAATAAATCTTTTACTATGGGTGATGATCAAAAACTTGAAGGTTGTTTAGAAAGAGATTTTAGTCTGGCTTTTAAAAGAATTTCTCATCACACAATTAAAAGACATGTTTTAAAATATTTTACTAAATAAAAAGAAAAGTTAATTTCAAATTTTGTAAAATTAAAATCTAGAATTTATTTTACTAGTGATATTTAGATTTCATGCCAATATCGGTCTTTTATGTGTATAATCACATATTTTATTGATGTAATTGGAATATACAAAAAATAAAAATTTCTTTTTGAAAGCTTAATGAGAATCATACCGGTTAGTATCTTTATCGTACTATTATTCAAGATTTAATAAGGTATAATATCCAAAATAAGATTCTTTCTCTCACTTTTGATAATGTTTCTAATAATGATTCATCAATTTCTAATCTTCAATGTTTTCTTCTATTATAATCACTCTCGAGGATCATAGTAGTGAGTATCTTTCTCGTACTATTATTCAAGACTTAACAATGTATAATATCCAAAATAAGATTTTTTTTTTCTCTCACTCTTGATAATGTTTCTAATAATGGTTCATCAATTTCTAAACTTCGATATTTTCTTCTCTTACAATCGCCCTCGAAGAAGATAATTGTCGATCCAAGTTGCTATTTTGGATAGAACTGAACACATTTTTTTTAAGGTAGTAGGGATCAATCTAATCATTGAAATGATCTGAAATTTGAATATTTTGTTCCTCTTGAAGTTAAACGAATTAGAATCTCGTTGATTGGGTAGGTAGATCAAAAATTATAGGGAAAATAATGACCAAATGTCAGGAGATGACATGGACGTTGTTGATGGAAAATGGTGATATAGTTAGGATTAGGGAATGAAAGTGGATAATGGCTATCGAGGATGGGAATAGTACTTTAAACAAGATGAGGAGGGAGAAGGAAGCTTCCAAGTATGGCTAGTTGTAGAGTGAGAAAGGAGAAGCGACGGAGGACTAACCTCTATTGTAGAAGGAAGCTCGTGGTGGATACTAAGGGGGAGAAAGGAGGAGAGAGAAGGTTGGCTCAAGTCTAAGTGCAAAACGAAAGCTCTCATAATCGATAATTCCATAGTTCGATTTCACATATTTTGAGGCTAGTCAATCATCCAAAAACCATAAACAAACCCTAATACAAAATAACTTAATCGACAGATGTTCAAACAGCAAAAAATAATATTCTGTATGTGCGAACATTATGCAGGCATTTGAATGCCATGTTTGAATGGCCCTTCCTGGTGTTTGAATGCACCAACTAAAATTTCTTATTTTTATCCAAAAATAAATACAAAAAATAAGCCAATCCGAGGCAAGTTGGTCATGTCCAATTTGTTTTATAATCAAGAACCACAATATCTTTCTTTACTTTGTAACAGTGAATTATTGCATAATAGATGCATGTGTCACATTATAAATTTAATTGTACAAACTGGCTTAAAAGAAATTGTTGAAATAATTAATAAAATTAGAGAAATTATACATCATATTATTTTTAATAATAAAAGAGCTAGAATTTTTACAAATATGTGTAAAATGTATGGACTAAAAGCTACAAAAATTCACTCGCTGATGTGGCCGGAAAGTTGTCTTTGGGCAACTCTATATTCCTCGAACCTACTTGAACCTTAATAACTTGACTTCTTAATCAGTTATCCAAGCTGTTTGACTATAGAAAAAGCTTCGAATGTACAACATAAATTGAACTCTATTTATGAAATATTAGAATTAGTACTCCAATATTAACGGACTATAATTTTTATGTTTCTTTAGATATTAATAATGAACTAGAATGTTTTAGAATAGGAAAATACAAAAAAAATTAAAAAAAATTTAAAAAAAATTAAAAACATTTTATGATGCTACTAATATGTAGTCATACTCTTATTCTCCTTCAATTATAATTGCCTATATGAGACTTGTTAATATTGTTCAACTTTTTATTGCTTTTAACAATGATCGGTCTTTTCATAATATTTACAAAAATGAAAAGTAAATATGCCAAATATTTTGAATATTTTTCTTTACTTATTAGTTTTTGACATTTTATTATAACATCAACTTAAAGAGGCTGATCTTTTTAAAAATTTTAATGGTTTATATGAAGATAAACAAGATAACTATGTTTCTAGTTTTGTAACTATTGAAATATATTTTGAAAGGTTTTTTAATGATTATTCTATTATATATCGTTCTTCTTCCTTTATGTTTTCACCTTCTATTATTCCTCCTAAAAGTTATAGTAGTAAGAAGTTATTATTTGCTCGACTTAAAATGGAGAACTTCTTAATCAATGTCGGGGGGAATTATCAAGCTCCAAGCATATTATAATTATTTTGTAAGTAATGATGAAATAGATACTTTAGCATAGTAGAATGTAAATAACACGAGATTTTCGATTATACCATCATGGCCTGTGATATATTGACTTTTCATATGTCTACTGTACCTTTAGAATTTACTTTCAATACAAACGGATGATTGATTGATGAATGTAGATCATGATACAATTGAAGCATTGATGTACTTGTAAGATTGGTATGCTGCCGAATCTAGATCGCAAGCAGATGACCATTTTGTAATAAAAAAATATAGGATTTGAATTTTTAAATCTTGATGAATGATTAATGTAATTTTATTTTTATTTTCATAATTAATAGATAGATTATGCAAATGATAGATATGTGGGTAGATGTCAACCTAGTTGCGATGTGCCCATTCTATAGCTATGTTATAGTCAATTGTACCAGCTGGATTGACGCAGCTTGGCAAAACTCGCTTTGTGGAGGTTTAAGAATCTTCATCACTCTCAACCCACACTCACCTCCCTTTGCAAGATCTATATTTCTTGACCACTACTCAAGTCCTTTCATGGGAGAAGCTCAAGCTATTCTGGCTGGACTGACTGAACTCTCCATGCTCCCTCCAAGAGACGACATGTGACTCTTTAGCAATAATCAGCTATCAATTAAATGAATCAATGACCAGGTAGCCAACCCTAACTAGTTAATCCACCATATTGTCTTTGATTGTAAGCGTCTGCTCGCCGGGGCCCCCTAGATAAGGCTAGGGTTCACAATCAAGCGAAACAACCATTAGGTCCATCTTCTGGCACAACATGCCATTCACTCTAGGTCCTCGGACCTATGGATGGGTGAGGCACTTGATCCCATCTGTACTCCCCCTTTGAAACAATGAAATCAGTCTACGAACCTTCTTTTGAAAAAAAAAGCTATGTTATAGTTGTTGTATCATACTATATACTAGTAATTAATTCTAAGCTCTAAGTTATCTAATGATTAATCTTATTATGATGTCAAAATATTTCAACTTCTATGAATTAGATTGACTACTTAGTTTCAAATCAATCTTACATAAAATATGAGAAGAGCTAGATATTTCTCGACAAAAGATAATATACCACTTAATGGTTTCAAAACTCTTCAAAAACACCATGAGAAATAAGGCATATGTCTACTATTTCATTTTAAAATAGTCTTAATGGTCATATTTATTTATAGTTTAGTAGTTAGACATAAATCTTACATAAACTTATCTAAAGTAATCGTTACAGTTTTATCTGCATTTTACATCCAAATAACAAAATATAAGTAAAATGTTTCCCTATTTGTATTTAATATATATCATTTGAAAATATTTTTTATTTAATTATTTGAAAATCTTTTTATGCACCAACAAGACGACGACTACATTTGATGGTCGGCCTTTGTGGCTAGCCATAGCATCATCGATAACATCATTGCTGCGCAGAAAGTTACTCAATGCGGTCGGGCAAGCAAAAGTCCCCATTGATGATGATGAAGCTCAACATGGAAAAGGCATTCAATAAAGTTAGCTAGGAGGTGGTCATCGAAATGCTTAAGCGCATGGGGTTTCTAGAGGTGTGGTGCAACTAGGTCTCGATGTTTATCTCCACTCAAAGCTTTGCCATCCTAGTTATTGGCAAATCTATGGAGTGGATAACTTCCCAACGCGACTTACGATAGGGTGATCCTTTATCACCCTACCTGTTTATTCCACTTTCCTAGATTCTATCGAGCCTTTTGAATGAGCATGTGGTTAGAGGCCAATTCTCGGGTGTGAGGATAGGCAACAATCAATTATCCCACCTTCTTATACGTAAATGACCTCGTACAACGCAAAGTGTGTCCTTAGTTGCCTTGAGGTGAACTCCAATATCTCTAATGCAGAGTGTGTCTTTTGCTACTTCTAAATCATGAGCGTCTGTGGTTTTGTCGAATAGACAGCTAGAAGAGATACACTCTGTGTTGTTGGCTGAAGAGCTACGGGTGGCTGATCTTGTTGACGGCTCCAATTGGTAGACAGAGAGGCTGATCTAGGACGAAGTTCGAGACTTGGCTTCAAGGTCACGTCTTCTTATAGGTGAAGCCACCACTACTGACTGCCAGTTCTGGTGGCCTCACCCAAAGGGAGAAGCTAAGGCGAGTTTAATATATACCTTTCTCTAACCCTCGGAGGCTAAGCTTTGGCATGGGTGGAAGGAGCTATGGCATTTACAGACTTTTTGTTGGAAACTGCTATGGAATCGGATCCTTGACTAGGGATCTCTTGAGCCACCTTAGGATAGGTCCATAAGATAACTATGGCCTTTGTGGTATTCATGAGAAGACAGCTGACCTCCTCATGTATGGCTGCAAATTCAGTGCTAAGGTGTGGGAGCTGGTGGGCCCCGCCATGCAACACCCTCTAATTTGACAAAGAGGATTTGCTTAGAATGGATCACCACAGCTTGGGACACTAATTGAGCTCAGCAAAAGAAGATTAACGAGGTGATTGTCACGACCTTATAGGGTATCTCGAAGTAGCGTAATGGGGTGGCCTTCCATGGAAGGGCTGAATTGGTGTACGTGGTCAGTTGACATGCTCTTCTCTTGGCGGAGGAGTATGCTAAACCTTCTAGCCAGGAGCTAGTGGATCATGGCTGGATACAAGGCCAAGTGGAGACTTCCTGAGCGCGGATGGCACATGTTCAACACTAATGGAGACTACTCGCCTTTGAACTATAAGGGAGGTGCCGAAACAGTAATTAGGTCAGATGTCGGTCAGCTGGTCACTCTTATAGGGGAGCCGTGCCCAACTTCTTCTATCTAGATGACTAAAGCTTGGGCCCTTTGGTTGGGCCTTTGCGCTGCATGGGACAAAGATATAAGTTAGCTCAAGGTGGAGGTGGATGCTCTAAAATTGGCTAGGGTGTTTCACAAAGAGACAAGGTGTCCGTGAAGGATTAGATCCCTTATAGAGGAGTGCTAGGCAATCCTAGGATCCTTTGAGAGATTCAAAATCTCTCACATTTTCATATAAGGTAATAGAGTGGCCGACTACGCGGCCACCCCGACATGTTGAGGTCTAGGGATTTTGTTCTAGCAATAGTGGTGGAGCTCCTAGTAGACCTCCGTAGGTTGTTATGTTTTGATTTATCAGTGGTCTGTAAGTTGATAGGATATTTTCTTTAGCAGCATGCAGCTCTACGAAATAAAAAAAAATGATGGGTGGATAAATAAATTTCTAAGAATGCACCTTCTCCTTTTGTGGAAGATTTTGTGGAATCGTTTGCCTACCAAGGCTAGACTCCTTAGTCATGGTATGTTAGTTAACCCTCTCTATGACAGTTGTGGTAAAGATATTGAAAATGTGAACCATATTTTCTTAATGCTAAGAAGATATGGGATCTAAACATAACAGTGCTCAGCTTTCAGCTATCCTTCAATGGAAATTGACTACATGGTGACTAGTTGAATGAGGGGGGTAACTTACCGAGAGACAAGCAAACTTTTTTGCTTGTTGTCATTGCTAATTCTCTTTGGCAGCTTTGTAATATAGAAATTATGTCAATTTCAAGAACCAACAATTCCTTGCCTATGATTGTTGGTGCTCCATGATAACAATGACAATGGACTATTTTAATTCTTATATGAAAACCAAACCTCTAAATAGACAATTGCCTCCGTAGCTAATTAAGTGGACCCCTCTGAAATGCAAATGGGTTAAGCTTAACTATGATGGATCTTTTGATCTATCCACCGATAAGGGCGGAGGCGGTTGGGCTAATATTTTATTGGCAAGTGGTGTTCTGACCAAAGGTGATTGTGCATTGAACGTTGAGGCTTAGGCGCTAGAGAGGCACTTCAACCTGCCATTTTTATGAACTTTTAGAATTTGATTATTAAGGCTGACTCCAAACAGCTAATTTAACTCCTTACTTAGGGCAATGACAATTATTTTTTATAAAATATCATCAAGAATATTCAACACCATACTTCCTTCTTTAAAAAGTTACCTTTAACCATACTTATAGAGATGTTAACTCTGCTGCTAACTAGTTAGTAAATAGTCTAAGTTGTCTTTTTTACCACTTTTTGTGATGGCTCAGGTATACCTGAGCTTACATCCATTTTATGCTCGAATGCTAGTGGCCCTCATCATTGTTGAGGCAGTAGGTTATAATTTTTCGAGGCGTCTTGCCTGTTTTTAATACAATTTTAATATATTATAAAAAAATCTATTTAGACACATCTCAACAACCCATAGACGAAAGGACACGATAAGCCTGAATTTCTAATCCAACGGTCTGCATGCTAACCCGCATACAACTTTCTATCAACATATCCGTAGCTCACTTCCACCAACTCCCCTTATCACCTATATCCTCCACTTACCTCCATTCCGTCGCCGGCTAGGGTTAGGGTTAGGGTTTACTTGCAAACTCTTCCTTCCCCCTCACGTCAATCTTCAACCATGGCGACGTCCGCTGCCCATTTCCACGTTGCCGCTTTCCCGTCCTCCAGGAAACCAGTTTCTAAAATCTCCTCCTCCACCTCCGTCTTCTTCGGCGACCGCCGCCACCACTCCATCTCCGGTGCAGCTCTCCGGCTCCGTAACGGAGGATTCCGGCGGCCTCTCCGGGTTGTGGCCGAGAAGGTGGTGGGGATCGACCTCGGGACGACGAACTCGGCGGTGGCGGCGATGGAGGGCGGGAAGCCGACGATCGTGACGAACGCCGAGGGGCAGCGCACGACGCCGTCGGTGGTGGCGTACACGAAGGGCGGCGATCGCCTCGTGGGGCAGATAGCAAAGCGGCAGGCGGTGGTGAACCCGGAGAACACCTTCTTCTCAGTGAAGCGATTCATTGGAAGGAAGATGGCGGAGGTGAGTGAGGAGTCGAAGCAGGTCTCCTACCGGGTTGTCAGGGACGAGAATGGGAATGTGAAGCTCGAGTGTCCGGCGATCGGGAAGCAGTTCGCTGCTGAGGAAATCTCGGCTCAGGTTCATTCTTTGATGAAAATAGTCTTGCTGCATTTTCTTATGCATTTCCGATTAAATTTTTGAATCTTCATTTCAGCTTTTCTTATAAATTTATGAGATCCGGTTAATGATGATAACTATCTTCTTGCATATCTCCTTAAAGATCTCTCTTGGGTTCAGTAACATATGGTAGTGTGCATGTTATTTAGTAGAGGAAGTTCCTCATTGAAAGAAGCAAAAGTTTGTGTTGTTGTTTACTGAGATTCAATTGCTTATAAGCTTTGATGGTCATCAATGGTCTATTGATTACATATTTCTTTTCCTAGTTTTCAATTGTGTTTCTTAAACTTTAAGTTCTCTTTTCGCATATTAATATATGCTATTCTACAAGCTAGTTGGCTATTTGCTAGAGGAAATTCTCCACAGAAAAAGAAAAAGATTATTTCACTGTGAGTTGATTTTTAATTGCTCATGATTTGAACTTTGAAGTACTTTTATTACCCCTAGCTGGCTGCTAATTGACGTCCAAGTGAACTTCCTAGTGGTATATGGATATTTTGGCAAATTCTTTATTGCCAAATGCATTTAATTATGAGCGGCTGGTAATATTAACACCTTTCTTTTCAGGTGCTGAGGAAACTTGTGGATGATGCATCCAGGTTCCTAAACGAGAAAGTCACCAAAGCAGTGGTTACAGTTCCTGCTTACTTCAATGATTCACAAAGAACTGCAACAAAGGATGCCGGTCGTATTGCTGGTCTAGAAGTCCTTCGTATCATTAATGAACCAACTGCTGCATCTTTGGCATATGGGTTCGAAAAGAAGAATAATGAAACCATTCTTGTATTTGACTTGGGGGGTGGTACGTTTGATGTTTCAGGTATAAAGCCAGTCACATATTGCGTTGCTTAGTTAATAGACAATCAGCTTCTTTTTATTCCTATGGTGTATACTTGTTCAACTTGATCAGATGTCTAATATGCCTTTTGTCTTATTTATTAGTAATAGTTTATGTATCTATTATATCTCATTCATTATTTTATTGTATCTATATGAGTAAGGCGGAATTGACCAATTTCACATAGGGAGATTAAGAGAGAGGTCCTCTAATGCCTAATATGCCTTTTGTCTTATTTATTTGCAGTAGTTTATGCATCTATTACATCTCATTCATTTTTTTATGATATCTATGAGTAAGGCAGAATTGACCAATTTCACATAGAGAGATTAAGATAGGAGATCAGAGGACTTATTATCGAATAAGTTCAATTTTATACACACATATGTTCAATGTTGTTTCAAGTAATATTACATCTAGTAAGGCTGATGAAATGTTTCCATCTAGGGCTGATTAGGAACCATCCAAATGCATTGCAACTCTACAAGAAGTAAATATAAGCAAACATGAACCCTTTACGAGGATAAAATCTGGTAATAATTAATAAGTCGTAGATTTATGGTGGATGGTGGGTATTGTCAGGACAGAAGGAGAATAACTTTATGAGTAATTCACTGATTTGGGAAAAATGTTGAAGTTGATTAATGCTCATATTTCATATTATATATTTGAGATGTCATGTTTAATCATACAAATTCTGTCGGTGATGTTGGTGGAATCCATAAATTGTTGATAAACATTTGAAGATTTTGAGGGATATATTAGTATCGGTGTGTGTTGCACGCTAAAAGCTCAGCCTCTTATACCTATACTAGGAATGCTGCTAATGCACACATTTTTGTATCTTTGTCTTGGCCATCAAATTGTCCCTAATAACCATGTCACACAATGTTGGTACTCTTAATTTTTGGTGTGTTGCAGATGCCTTCTTCGCATCCAACCGAATATGTGAAACTTGTTGAGCTTTCATAATACTTGTTTAATTTGCTGCAGTTCTTGAGGTTGGAGATGGCGTGTTTGAAGTTCTTTCTACTTCAGGGGATACTCATCTTGGGGGTGATGATTTTGACAAGGTGACCTAATTGCTTTCCTTTCATGGATATTCCTTTGCAGTCATTCTGTAAGCTTGTTGTGACAATATAAGCTGTTGCATGTCAGCATAGCCTACAATTTGTTCATGTACCAGCAAGTTAACCATCAAATTAATCAGTAGCTAGTGCTACAATATGCTCGAAGTGGGTTATTCAAATGATTGGAGTACACCTAATTTAATGTGCAACTAGTGAATCTGGAATCTGGAATCTGGAATCTGGAATCTGATACAAAAATCATACTTAAAGTCAAATACTAAGATGATTTATCATTTATATTCCTTCACATACACCATTATGGTATCTCAGTATTCAACCTTTCAATGTGTATCACTTTTGCCCTTCTGTCTACCATTTATTGAACATTTATGAATCTTCACTTGTACTTATTTAGTTGCACTACAATATTCCTCTGTATTACTAAGCTACTATTTCCAATTGGAGATCTCTTCTCTAAACTCTGAAGTTCCAGCATGACTAATGGAGAAAGTTAATTGGTTACATACACATGTTGGAAAGAACTGCATGCTGGTACTCTAATTTAAACCAGATTTTCGACTTCTAGTGCTTCGTAATATTTTGTCAGAATTCCTTGTAATTCTCACACGTTAAATGAGTAGGGCATCATCATATTGTGCACACAGCATGCAATTTCCACGAGCGGTTAATGAGAAATTTGCTTTATTGTATTTAGAGAATTGTCGATTGGCTTGCTGCAAGTTTTAAGAGAGATGAAGGTATTGATCTTCTAAAAGACAAGCAAGCACTTCAACGGCTTACTGAGACGGCCGAGAAGGCCAAGATGGAATTGTCATCATTGACCCAGGCAAATATTAGGTAAGTTTATGAATTGTCATCCTTGACTCAAAACCTTTAATCTACTTATTGTGGAGCATCCTTTCTTGTTCTTCTTTTTGTACTTCAATATGAAGTTTTATCCTTTCGTCCTATATTGCAGTCTTCCATTTATCACTGCTACTGCTGATGGACCGAAGCACATTGAAACTACTCTAACAAGGGCAAAGTTTGAAGAATTATGTTCGGATCTTCTTGACAGGTATGCTTCATCTTCAGTTATACTACTGAGGGCAGATACCTGACCAAGAAGAATTTTACTAGATTCTGTGCTATATACTTGTGATGATGTATACTTGATATGTTGATTGATCTAATATAGATGTCACTCATTTCATATTTTTTTTCTCTAACGATCATGTTTGCTCTAATAGGAATTTAATATTTATACATGGTTTACAGCATATTGGTCTTAGTTCCATGCTAGAATCATGACACTTACTAAGTGCTCAGTCAACATCTATGCCATTTGCCACTGAAGTCATCTGGTTGGCCTTTAAAGACTAATTCTATCTTAGATGTTATTTTCATCCTCAGTTTCTGCCTAATACCATTACATTTGTATGGAGAGACACTAAGAGTTACTCTCTGTTGCATTTACAATCTTCTTTCTAATCATATTTCTGTTTTTAATTTTCAGGCTCAGAAAGCCAGTGGATAATGCCTTAAGAGATGCAAAACTCTCATTTAATGATTTGGATGAAGTTATCCTTGTTGGTGGATCAACTCGAATCCCAGCTGTTCAAGAACTGGTTAAAAAGATGACAGGAAAGGACCCTAATGTTACTGTGAATCCTGACGAGGTTGTCGCCCTTGGGGCTGCAGTCCAGGTCAGTAGCTATTGTATCTGTGCTGCTTCTGATTATCTTCTTGTGAAATGGACAAAACTGTAGAAACAGGCCTGATTATTTAGCTTCATAATTGAACATTACAGGTTAAATTAAAATAATGTATAATAATTTAGCTTCATATTTGAACATTAAGGGTTAAATTAAAATAATGTATAATAGTCCACCTAGTACAATTTGATAACTTGTTATTTCACATTGATACATTTTGATGGCTTTTAATATATCAATATTGGATGTCAAAATATCTGTTACATATGATATGGAATAGAAGACATAATCTTTCTACAATTGTGCAACATTAATTCTGTAAACATCCATTTTCATAGCTTTTTTGTTTGAATAAAAATTTTGGTCATGCTACCTAATGCAATTCTCCTCTATCTTGTATGAACAACCAGCTTACAAAAGGTATAACAATAAGCACACAGAGACAGTTATGTTTCATAGATGTGAGCTGATAATTAATCTGAGGGAAAATGTCTATTACAGATTTGTCCTTTAATCTTGTGCAAATTCATATCAGAATATGTTCTGCATTCTTTCTTCCACGTTTTATTTTTCAGCCCATTGGTCAGTTGACATTTTATGTTTTTGATAACATCGATTGTAGCAGCAGATTGTGTGCCATTCAATTAACTTACTACTCTGAGCTTGACAATTTCTGAATAGTGACACTGCCAAATTGGAGCATTTAATGAGTTCTGGGTTTGATGAGTTTGTCTGATTTTGTTACATCATCATGTACCCCTAGATTTTAATTTCATAGGGGTTTTAGCTCACTTCAATTTGTGGCTGATCTCTGGGTAAGTGTGTCCATGATGGTAATATATCTTGAGTATAGATGGATTCAGCCTAGCTACATGTGCTGCTTTGTGTATTTCAAGAAAAAACCAAAGCTATAGAACACTGCCACTTATTTGCAGAAGACCTTTTGATTTAGCGAGTTCCCTTGATATCTGATTCAATATTATATGCCTTGGTATTAGTTTTACACATCTAGATACCAAGCCCAAGTTAAGAGGTCTATTCCATGGTAGTATGTCAGTATTATAACTATTGTTATTAGTTCAACACATTAAATACAAACCCCAAGTTAAGGGGGTCTATGTCATGGTAGTATGTCTTGAAAGCAGCATAGCATAACTGGAGACTTATATGTTGTCTTAGTTATTGCAAATTATTAGATATCACTCTCCTTGGATGAAAAGAGAGACTGATTTTTGAGGTCTCTTGATTTTCCTTTCATCGCACTTGAATAACTAACATTTCCTTCATTGTTTATATTTCAGGCTGGGGTGTTGGCAGGAGACGTCAGTGATATTGTTCTTTTAGATGTGACTCCACTATCCCTTGGGTTGGAGACTTTGGGTGGTGTTATGACAAAGATCATCCCGAGGAATACAACACTGCCGACCTCTAAATCTGAGGTGTTCTCTACAGCTGCTGATGGACAGACGAGTGTGGAGATAAATGTCCTTCAGGGCGAACGGGAGTTTGTGAGGGACAACAAGTCACTTGGAAGTTTCCGCCTTGATGGAATTCCTCCAGCACCACGTGGTGTCCCTCAGATTGAAGTGAAGTTCGATATTGATGCTAATGGTATTCTTTCTGTCACTGCTTCGGATAAGGGCTCTGGAAAGATGCAGGACATCACAATAACTGGGGCTAGCACTTTACCCAATGATGAGGTATATCTTTTAAATTATTTGTAGAGATTATCCTATTGTTTATAGCATTCCAATTTATTCAGTCTTTCATGTGATAGGGAGTCAAAAAAAAAAAAGTGATAAAAGTGCACATTTACATTAAAGGGAAGCATCCTATTGCACAAAGCTCCTGATTACATCAGCCACCTGGTGCATAGGGGTATCGAAAACTTGTAGGCTTGCAACCCACAAGTTGAGCTTGAGCCTAGATTGTTGTCTTGTTAATACATCAGCCACCTGGTGCATAGGGCTATCCAAAACTTGTAGGCTTGCAACCCACAAGCTGAGCTTGACCCTAGACTCTTGTCTTGTTAATAAATGAACTAAACTCGAATTGGGTCATCTTATGGTTTCAAGCCAAGCCAAGCTCAGCTAGCTCACTTGAGCTCAGCTCATCTACACCCTATTGTGTCAAGCATAGGGGTGTAAACAAATCGAGCTTGAGCGAGCTAGGCCAAGCCTGGCTTGGCTTGAGAGGTGGAAAGACTTAGCTTGGCTCGTGCTCGAACTTGATTCGAGTTGGAAAAGCTGAGCTCGGCTCGACTAGTCTCCAGCTCAATAAGGCTTGAGCTTAGCTCGACGGCTCGGGGCTTAATGTGCTTATGTGGAAAAAATCAACTATAATAGCTTGATCCAAAAATCAGTGTTGTATGGGAAAGATAGCAAATAAATGGTGAAGGATAGGACTTGACCCAGGTTTGCTGGGTTAATAGAAGCTGTTTTAATTAATTATATTATATAACATCTATACATTTATTTTGGTCTCTAGATATATATAATATCATCTCACATATTATATATCGAGCCGAACTCAAGCGAGCTAACTCTAGCTCAGCTCCGCTCGATTAATTTTTCGAGCTGAAAAATCCAGCTCGACTTGGCTCATTTAGCTTGAGTCGAGCTCTAAAGGAGCCAAGCTCACTAGCCTCATGAGGTGACAAACTTTTTTGACAGTCCTAGTAAAACATTACCATCAAATCAATCTAGCGCACCCTAAAAAGAGACAATAAAATCTGTCCTTTTTTTCTTGTATGTTGGATGATCATACAAGAAATACTAGGATTCTTTGTTGTCCAACTTCTCAGCATAGTATTCTGCCAGTTACTCGTGGCTGCTACCGGACAATATACTAGCAAAACATTCTCTGGTTAAAAATTAATTAGTAATTGTTGTTAATGATTCTAAATGATCTGCATTGCTGATACCTATGCTGGCCTTGGAATTTGCAGGTAGACAGAATGGTAAAAGAAGCTGAGAAGTTTGCCAAGGAAGACAAGGAGAAGAGGGACGCCATAGACACCAAGAACCAGGCAGAATCTGTTGTGTACCAAACAGAGAAGCAGCTGAAGGAGCTGGGCGACAAAGTCCCTGCTCCGATCAAAGAAAAGGTGGAAGCTAAGCTTGGTGAGCTCAAAGATGTTATTTCCAGTGAATCAACACAAGGCATGAAGGATGCCATGGCTGCCCTAAACCAGGAGGTGATGCAGCTCGGCCAGTCACTCTACAACCAGCCTGGTGCTCCTGGTGCTCCTGGTGCCGGACCTGCACCACCTGGGGCTGATGCTGGGCCTGCCGGTCCTTCTGGAAAGAGATCAGAGGGTGGAGATGTAATCGATGCTGATTTTACCGACAGCTAACAGATACTTGATACTTCATAGGCGGAAAGATTTTACTGCAAGTCTTAAAATCTTTGCACAGCGACTAGGATTGGATGGTTAGATGCGAGAGATTGAAATCTTTTTTACCTTCGTTATTAGATGTGGATTTCTGGATGGAGATTTGTCCAGGTGCCGACTCTTTGGCAAATTCATTATATAATTTAGACTGTCTGTCAACAGCTGCCCCTACGAAAGCCCGTAATAATATATTACGTTTCCAAGAAAGTAATGGTCGAGGAAAATCAATTGTTAGAGCTGCATTTTTTTTTTTAATTTTTGGAAATGGAGAGCTGTATTCAGCTGTCAGATCTGGGAGAAGGGGTCGGAAGGCCCCAAGATTACACAAGTGGACGCGGCTTTGCCCCAGTTTGCTGCGTAAGTCACCAAGTCCGTTGATCTCCCTACGAACATGGATCACTTTGAATTCCTTGAGTTTGCTTACCCGGGTAAGATATTCAGCTACCAAGGTCCTAACTACCTAGGGACAGTCAGATTCCCTGCGAAGAATGGGAGCCACCTCCAAGGAATCTTTCCAGCTCAAGCCTGCAACTAATAGGGACTAGGCTAAGCCCAAACCAAATTGCCCCTCTGCAAATTTGGCTGAGACGTCGGGATACGATTCCCAGGCCAGCTGCATGAGGGAATCAAACTCATTGCGCAGAACCATCCCTACCCCTCCCTGATAGTCATGCGAGGTGTAGCAGCCATCGGAGTTGAGTTTCAGCCACCCATTGTCCAGAGTAGCTCACTTTGTTGCCTCCTTGCTTCCAGGAGCATTGTCAACCATGGACCTTGAGGCGTATTCAATTGCCATCTGGAGAGCCCTTCGAACAATCACCCTCGGGGTTGAGTATTCAGCTCATGTATTTAATATGAATATTTATTATTTTCGAACTAAGTTTTAAGTCTGATTCACACATTATTAATAATAAATTAATGATAAAATTAAAATAGCTTAAAAAGTACTTTGTTATCATATATTCACTTATTTAAATCTATGAAGAGAAGTGAATAAAATTTGACTCTAAAATAGATATCATAATAATAAAAAATAAAGAGAAGTGAGTTTAGTACTATATTGTATATCTGAGAAATGCTAGTATGATATATAAATACTAAACTTCTTATATGCTTTGGGCTTTAAAATAGATATCTATTTTGTGGGTAAAAAATACTATACAACTTAACTCATACATGCGCGCGTCACTTAGCTCGGCTCAGTTTGCATGCATGGTCAAGTCTAAATTTATTTTTTGCCTGATACAAATTCAGATGTGGTTTGGTTTTGGTTGGTTTGGTTGATTGAACTTGAAATGGTGCATCTCTTCACATTAAAAATTGTTAATCGATTTTGACCTCATCTATTCATGACCAGAAGTAACCCTTCATTTGCATCCCTTCGTCATGCTTGTTTAATGCTATAAATAGGCCATCAATATGCATTTGTAAAACACAATTTTGTTCATTTCATTCAAGTCTAGTTCAAGTCTTCTATTTATATTTGAAAGAGAGTATAACAAAGTTCAGGTTTAACAATGTATTTGAATAGCTGCTTTCTTTCGAGTGCAAGATAGTTGTTGTATCTTAGGAGGCCGATATCCACTATTTTAGAAGCAATTGGTGAAGGAAGAATTGATCTTAAAGAGATAATGTCCAAAACTAGACTTGACTATATAGAATTTTATATTATATAATCTATAAGTTTATTTGAATTATTTACTTACTTCATATCAAAATTTTTGAAACTTTTGAAACAGATTGTTATTGCCAACAACTATATCTACAGTCAAAGAAGAGATGAGCGATCATTTCCTTATGCAAGCCACAAAGTACACAACTTTCCTCCTAGCCTATCCACATTTGGTAGATGTAATCCTTAGTAGGCAAGCACCCCCATGCCATCTTCCAATAGAATGCCTGGACTCTTGGGCCATTTGCAGTTTCCAAATTGCCTTCCATCCCACCCATGACACATTAGGTTGTGACTGAAGGAAGGAGTAGATGGATTTTGTCGTAGGAAACTCATCAGCTTGACCACCAAATCCAGCAATTAGTAATGGATGGGTTCCCCACCAACCTTAAAGATATCTCAGAGGCCACATCAACTCCATCTACATTAAGGAGCCAATCTACATTCCATTGATGGCCATCTAGGAGGTCTAAAACCAGCACTTTGTCTGCAAGGAGGTCGATAGGTATGGTACAGGCCTGCCGATTTCACGGCATCAGCGACATCCATGGTTCCAACGTAGCGTTGGTATTACACCCATTCCCTGTAAGATTTTGATAGCCTAGTTTAAGAGGTTTGCGATCTTCTTGATGGCTTGCCAAACCCACGATCCTCTTTTCATTAGACTCGAGTCCAAGGGATCCAAGGAGCCATATTTGCCATGCAAGGTTTTGACCCAAGGCACATCGATCTTATTTAAGACCTTAAAGGCCATCTTCCTAAGGTGAGCTAATTTGGCCATACGTAGGTTTTGGAGGGCCATACACCCCTCATCCTTTGGCCGCATAACTATGTCCCAACTGACTAGATGTAGACGACAACCTCGATTGTCATCCCAGAGGAAAGCTCTTGCCAGCCTCGTAATTTCATCAAGAGTATAGTCTAGCAACCACTTACTACCTAGCTAGTACGAGGGAATGGCTAGGAGGGTTGAGTTGATCATCATCCACCGCCTACCATGGAGAGGAGAGATCTCTTCCATCCAGCGATTTTCCTCTCCTCTCCACACGAATTCATTCTTATGTTAAGTTAGTGTTTGCATAAATGACAAGATAACTTTTTTATACTATTAGCATATATAGTGTTAAAATTTTAGAATTTATAATAAATGAGCTCTTTTTAATATAAAATCTTCTTGTAGCTTTATAATTTTAATTGATTCCCCCGGCTTCATGACATGTGCTCGCTCATATTTGGCTTGTTCCTTTAGCAAAGAAACGTAAGAACATCAAGTTTATCTCATCTACTACTGACAAAATAATATTAAAGTAATGACAATATATATATATATATAAGAGAAAAGAGTTATTTCATATGTATTGTTGAGGTTTTAAGATAACCAGATCATAATCATCATCATTGATAAGCCTCGTATTGCTTTTTTCCAATATCATGGCAATAATGCATTGACATAGAAATGCTCAAGATGCCCTTCATAGAAGCTTTAATAATATATATATTTGGCCGAGGCTAGAAGCATATCCTCCTTTGGTCTTACTAACTATAAATATATTCATCCTCAAAAACTCTGAAAGACTTATATGTCATATATATGATTAGATTAGAGGGTTTTTATTGGTTCCGTAGATTTGAGCTATTAAAGATCCAATATAATTTGAGTCATAGCCAAAAAGTCATATTTCTTCAAACATTATCATAAATAATAATAATAATAATAATAATAATAATAATAATAATAATAATAATAATAATAATAATAATAAAGGGATAATATCTAGTTTCTTCTCTTTGGTTCATAGTTTAGTGACCATTATCATCAGTAAGCGAGCAAGTCGACGTCATCTTCCATGGATCATCACTGATGTTGTGATTGCTTGTCATCGACACGCTCATGGTTTTTGTTGCTTCCATAGTTTGTCACCATTGCCTGTCATGCACTCACTATTATCACCCACCATGTACGTTGTCGTCGTACATGATATCGACATTTGTGTTATTCACCAACTTATAGCTACCAATAATTACTTGTCGTCATTGTTATGTCATATTGTCATACACTGTATACTCATTTTTGTTATCGTGTTGTCTCCGTCATAATTAGGGCTGTCAATCGCCCTAATAATTGGGGGGGTCGGTTAAGTAAGGGTGGGATCAAATTCGGGTAAGTCAGCTTCACCCTAACTCAATCTGATTAATAAACAGATTGTATTTGATAGACACGAACACAATTCAATTATTAGATGGATAACATAACACAATATACCTTTTTAAAATTAAAAAAAAAGTTATTAAAAAAGAAGAATAAAAGATCCAAAAAATACGAAATAAGCGATAATGAAAAGTAGTAATATGATGCGATTCAGACTAAATCGGATCATCTTGAAAGGCATTGGCTCAATAGATTGAGTCTATTTATTTTATTTGGTTATTTGGTTTAGAATTTTATTTAATTAGCTAAATTCAGCTCTGTGTAGTTTTAGGAAAATATGTATAATCTACAGACATCCAAATAATATTAAACTAGTTGTATAAGATCGTCAACCTCCAGATCTACAACTTTGGTATTCACAATTTCTCCAGAGCGAAACGAATGGTTAATGTGAGAGAATAAGAAAGACTAATTTAGTTGGTTTGTTCGAATTTTAACTTAGTTGTTTGAGTCCCTAGAGTGGGCCTCTATAAATATATGGAGGAAACCCTAATTG
Organism: Typha angustifolia; assembly: GCF_048772165.1. Taxonomy (NCBI): domain Eukaryota; kingdom Viridiplantae; phylum Streptophyta; class Magnoliopsida; order Poales; family Typhaceae; genus Typha; species Typha angustifolia. The sequence goes on from NC_133248.1 coordinate 6,749,425, forward strand.
GAGTTTAATCTGATAATTAAAAATGTATCTTTATCTCCTTCTCTTCTTGCTCTAGCGATTGGCGCCCTCTCCCTCCTCCTTCCTTCTACCATCTAAGTCTTTGGTCGGCTTCCTCTAACTCCTAATCCCCCTCTTCTATAATAACTTTTCCCTCTTCACACCAAGGAATTAACCCATCACCTATCTAGCCATTGAAGGGCTATCAAGCTAGGGTTTATCTGATCATTGGCCACAGTTCAGTCTATATCTCAAAGATCTAACCATCCAAACCCTACGATCTTAGATTTGTTAAAAAGCTCTTTTCAAGGAAGATCCAACGGTTAGATTATCCGCAGCTTCCTTCGAAAATCACATCCCCAATCAAATCAAACCTATTCGTAACATAATATAATGTAATAATTAAAAGAGAGAATTGAGGAAAAAAATTTGGGAGAAACCACGTGGAGTATAATGAGAAATATGAATAGTGATCATCAAAAACAAAATTATCTATAGCTCTCCTTCATTTGTGGAATAGAAATAAGCTTATTCTAGAATAAGTCACCTTATTCTAGTGTAGTAACTGAAACAACTTACATTATCTTAATATAATAATTCATCATTCTCTCTCATTTTATTCCATGCATTATAGAATTATGCAAGATTATAAGCCCATACTTTATGTAAAATAATCATACACTAGAGGATATAAAGAAGTGATGTGGGGTAATACAGGGTTATAAGCCTGCATTTTATATAAAATAACCATGCACTAGAGTATATTAAAAAGCACTGAGTATTACGAGGTTATAAGCTTGCTCTATGTAAAATAATCATACAATAAAATATATAAAGACATACTACTGGGTAGTTTGTAGTTATAAGCTGACACTCTATGTAAAGTAACTATGTACTAGAGGCACTATGAGATAATGCGAGGTTATAAGCCCGTACATTATATAAAATAATTATACACTAAAGAAAATAATAAAGAGAAGATGAGAGAGAGAATATAAAGTATAGCTGAGATTACTAGTATTTAAAAAAAGAGATAGTGGAGAGAGAAATAATGTACATTTGTCATTTAGTTTAAAACATCACCGATTCACAATATAATTTCATTATTATTTAATATTTTAATATTAATTTTATGTCATATCAAATATAATTATTATACTCATATACTAGTATTGAACTAAACATTAGAATAACTTATACTAATATTGGCTCTCTTTTTTTAGTATTAAAAATTAGAATAGTTTATACTAGTATTACCTCTCTTCTTCTGGTATAAAAAATTAGAATATTTATGCATATTCTACCGTTATTCCACAAGGTCTTGTTCACATTGGGAATAGAGTGGAATAGGAATAACAAAGTCTAATATATTATTACTAAAATAACGATGATATTCTAGGAATAGCTATTACTATGTTTACTTGTTTTCTGGAATAAGGGTGTATTGGTTATGTTTGATATGATATAAGGTAAAGATATAGAAAAAAAATTTACTAAAATACCATTTGATTTACGTATGCAATGCTAGGCTAGGACGTTACATATGCATTGCTAGGCTAAGTCATTGTATATGCACTCTAAGGAGATAAATATGTAATATAATGCAATTTGAATATATTTTAATTTTGTAAAATATTAAGTTATTAATATTTATCTTTTTTTACATTTAATCCTATTTTATATTTGAAAATAATATTTTATTATTATAAATATTATAATATTTTAAACATTATTATATTTTATAATATTTTGAACATTACCATATTTTATAGTCGAAAATAGCTTAAAACATGAGATTACTAATAATATTATAAATTTTTTTCCAAATTTCTTAATTTATATACTTCAGATTTTTTTATCATTTGGTTTAAAACATCACCAATTTTCAATATAATTTTATTATTCTTAATACTTTAATATTAATTTTATGTCACATTAAATGTAATTTTTATATCATATACTAGTACTGAACTAAACATTAGAATTGCTTATATTAATATTGGCTATTTTTTCTAATTTTAAAAATAAGAATAGGTTATACTAGTATAATAGTATTAGCTCTCTTCTTCTAATATTAAAAATTAGAATATTTATACCTATTTCATCCTTATTCCACAAATAAACACAACCCATGAGAATTTACTTAGTACTATTACCAGAAGTACGACATAATTGATTAAAAAGAAGAAAATAATGCTGTTTACAGCAACATAAAAGGATGAGAAAGTAATACATAAATATATTAAAAAAAAAGAAAAAAAGGAAAAGGGGGACAGTGAAGATAAAGTATAATGCAAGATCAAGAATAGCAATAAAATACAGAAATGAGTGGGAACAGAATAATCTTAAAAGGAATTCAATCCAATATTAAAAAAATCAAGCGTATAAACAACTCGATTAGATTTATTTAAGAAAAAAAAGGAAATCCGATGATTAAAAAAATTCAAAACATGACATTATTAATCCTTCTCTCAGTTATATATAGTATAATATATGAAATAAACCTCATGTTGGTCAGTATTTTGATCAAACATTGTTATCAATATAATAATAGCATTGCTCCCAAGGTGACGTAAATTTATTTTTGAACAGTAGTTATAAATATAATAATCATTATATGCTTACTCTATAATTAGTAAACTATGGTTCTTAATAAATAAGTATAAAATTATAATATTAATGATATTATAATTAAATATATGATATAAATCAAATTATTTAATACAAGTAAAATAAGTAATTTTAAATCTAATAATCATCATATTTTACACAAATAGATTACAATTGGATAAACGACTAACTTCATACTATCTAAATATTTTTAGATCTCAAACCTTTTATTTGAGACCTCATACATTCTGCTAGCGATGAGTTGACATTTGGTTGACAGACGTTAGGGTTACGTGTTTTGAGTATTCTAATCAGACTATCAGTAATTTTATCTCCTAAACAGCTATTCCAAATTAGAATTTATTATATATTTATATGTATACATTCTACTTTCATGTGTACACATTCTAGCAATGAGTTGACATTTGGTTGACAGATGCTTGCAGATAAGCATATTTTATCATTCATTTATTATGTTATCTTGGGTATGAGTATAGAGATGATATAGTAATGATTGGATTTCATATTTTATTTATCAAGTTGATCTTCAGGACAAATATGCATGTGATAGATATATGATTAGAAACTACATTGCATCATATCTTTTTGGCATCTTCTACTTAATTCCTGATATGCATGATTGTTATAGTATTTGAATGAATGTATATGGTCTATTATTTAAAATAATTCATGAAGTCATATTAGTATGTAATTTGTTAGGTTTTTATTTGTTGGCAATTATGTACAAAATATTCTAAGTGTATTTTTTCATGTATATGAGCTTTTCACAAGTCTAGAATATCTCTGGTGTGAAGAATTGCAAGATCATTGGAGAAAAGCCGTCGCGTTCACAAACGCGTTCGAACGCGAAAACTGCGTTCACACAGACAGAGAGCCGCATTCACAAACGCGTTCGAACGCAGGCACTGCGTTCACACAGACAGAGAGCTGCGTTCACAAACGCGTTCGAACGCGGGTACTGAGATTGGACTTCAATCACAAAAAGCAGTGAATCGTGGATTCTAGCGATCAAGACTGAGAGGAACAAAGTCGTTTGGATCGATGGGTTGTTTTGTGAGTCAGTCTTGTAACTGCTACTATTATAGTGATTGGTTTTGATTCGAGTTTGGATCCGTGGTTTTTTTTCCGTTTGGGTTTTCCACGTTAAAATCTTGGCGTTCATCTCTACTTTTGTTCTTAATATTTCTTCGATCTTTTACTTAAGCGAACGAGCGATATCATTGCCAAGTGTTTAGATTCATACGTGTGTCTGGGATTTTTTCAATTGGTATCAGAGCAGGTTCTCTCACCCTTTGAGAGAGATCAAATAGGCATGGATTTTCATAGAGATGGACCCTCATCTATTAGACCTCCTATTTTGGATGGATCAAATTATGGATATTGGAAAGCTAGGATGAGAGCTTATTTGAAGTCTATAGATGAGCGAGTATGGATGGCCATTGTGAATGGTTGGAGTCCACCAATGTACATGGTGAATGATGAGTTTGTTGAGAAATCGATTGAGTCATGGGATAAGACAGATTATGAAAAAGTTGACTGAAATAGCAAAACAATAAATGCAATTTTTAGTTGTGTTTCCTCGGAAGAATTTAGAAGAATTTCTACTTGTGAAATAGCAAACGAAGCCTGGACGATCTTAGAAACAACTCATGAAGGAACTGTGGCTGTAAAACTTTCAAAACTTCAGAGGTTGACTACTAGTTTTGAAACCCTACGTATGGAGAAGAATGAGACATTTGATGAGTTCTATGCAAAGCTGAGTGATATAGTCAACTCCAGTTTCAATCTAGGAGAGAAAATACCTGAAAACATAATTGTCCGTAAGATCCTTAGGTCTCTTCCAGAAAGGTTTTAGGCGAAAGTTACAGCTATTGAGGAAAGTAAGGACATAGACTCTATGAAAGTTGAACAATTGGTAGGAAATCTACAAACATTTGAGTCCAATCTTTCAAAACCAAGGAAGTCCAAAGGGATGGCTCTATCCACTGTTGAACAAAATTTGGAGGAGTCTGAAGATGAAGGTGATTTAGATGTTGAGATGTTGGCTATGTTTGTCAAAAAGTTCAATAAATTCTTTCGGAAGCCAAACAAGTTGAATACTGAAAAATTTGAAAAAGGCAAAGCTTTTGTGAAAAAGAAGAATATTGTGACTTCAAACACAGGTGGTAGCAACAACAATGTCAAACAGAAAAATAAGAATTCTGAGAATAAAGTTCAATGTTTTGAATGTTCTGGTTTTGGACACATCGCACAAGAATACCCTAATCATCTTAAAAGAAAGGGCAAAGCATGAAAGTTACTTAGGATGATTTAGATAAATCTAATGATGATTCTGAAAAAGACGAAGAAAACTTTGTAGCCTTTGCCTCTTCTTTGCTTAATACTGACTCTGTTGATGATACTGATAGTACAGATGATCTTGATATGCTACCAGCTGAGGAAGATGAATCTAAAATTCAAAAGGCATATAATGACTTGTACTTGGAGTCGTTTAAACTCAAGAAAAGCAATCTTAGACTACTTCAACGACTCAAGGAAATTGAACCATAAAGAATTCAATTTGAGGAGAAGTACAAATTGGAGCTTGAACGTGTCAAAGACCTTTCTGAACAACTTGACAATGCAAAAAATAAAATGAAGGCTGATGAAATTGAACTAGAACGATTGCATAAGGAAGTTACATTTCTAAAAGGGAAGAACAAACTGGATGAGATTCTACAAGCTCAGATCTCTGGAAAAGACAGATATGGTGTTGGATATACTAGTAATTTAAATAATAATAAAATTGTTTTTGTTTCTGCAGGTATACAAAAGGAAGAATACCTGAAGTCATCAATCGCATTTTCAAAGCAATCCTGGATGAATTCTTCCAAATTGAAGTTGAATCAACAAACTGGTGAATCTTTGATGACACCAAAGGTAAACTTTAGTCACACCCCTCAACAAAAGGTGAGTAGAAAAGGGTTTGTTCCAACATGCTTTCATTGCGGCATTCTAGGGTATATTCGACCCCATTGCAAATTTTTGCAAAAACCTAGAAATGCTTTCATTTATGGGATGAAAACAAAGGCCATATGGGTCAAGAAAAGTGATTTGAAATGTTATGTTGTGTATACAGCCTTGAAAGCTTTAAATTCGGATTTGTGGTATTTAGATAGTGGCTGTTCAAGACATATGTCGGGTGACAAGTCCTTATTTTCTAATCTTGAAAAACATGAAGGGGGAGTTGTGACATTTGGAGATGGTAATTCATCAAAGGTAATAGGTAAAGGAAAGGTAAGTACTCCAGGGATTTCTAGTCTTGAAAATATTTTTTATGTTAAGGGCTTGAAAGCAAATCTACTAAGCATAGTCATTTTGAGATGAGCATGATGGGTGAGTTAAAGTTCTTTTTAGGGCTTCAAATTACTCAATTGGAGAGAGGGATTTTTATCGCTCAAACCAAATATGCTAAGGATCTTGTGACTAAATTTGGTTTAGAAAATGCAAAACATGCTAGAACTTCTATGAGTACGACTACCAAACTAGGTAAGGACAAGTCAGGAAAAAGTGTTGATCAGACAGTGTATAGGAGCATGATTGGTAGCCTTTTGTACTTAACTGCTAGTAGACCTGACATTGCATTTAGTGTCGGTGTGTGTGCTAGGTTTCAGTCTGAACCTAAGAAGTCACATTTGTTTGCTGTGAAACGTATCATAAAATATGTCAGTGGCACAGTTGATTTAGGTATCTGGTTTACTTATGACTCGGGTGCTATCATATCGGGATATACAGATTCTGATTTGGTAGGTTCATGTGATGATAGAAAAAGTACTTCAGGTGGATGTTTTTATGTTGCAAACAATCTGGTTGCTTGGCACAGTAAGAAACAAAACTCGATATCTTTATCTACTGCGGAGGCCGAGTACATTGCAGCAGGAAGTTGTTGTTCTCAATTACTATGGATGAAACAGATGGTCAAGGATTATGGCATTGAACAAGATACTATAGTGCTTTATTGTGAAAACATGAGTGCTATTAATATATCAAAAAATCCTGTTCAACACTCGCGTACAAAACATATTGATATCCGACATCATTTTATACGAGAGTTAGTTGAAGACAAAACAATAGCACTAAAACATGTTGAGACAGAGAAACAGTTGGGTGACTTGTTTACAAAACCTTTGGATTTACAGAGATTTGAGTATCTTCGTACTTCTTTAGGGATTTGTGCTTTGGACTGGTTTTATTGGGATTTGTGTTCTTTTTAGTTTGCGAGTTTCTTTTGTTTCGTTTTTTTTAGGTTTTCATTTACTCTGAAATTTTCTTTGGTTTTAGTTTCAGATTTATCGAGAGTTTTTGTCATAAAAAAAAAAATTGATGCACTCCTAGATTCAATAATATACTCTTGACATAAAAATATAATTTTTCTCTTGATTATGAGTTATTATAGTCAATTTTGTCATCTTGTAGTATATTGTATCAATTTTGATTTTGTCACTCCCTCGACTTTTATTATAATGAAACTAATATTAATGCACTCATAACGTATGTGTATTCTTGAGTGAGCATGATATCATGAATTATTTTTTTAAATAGCTCACTATTAACCTTGATTTGCACAGTTTGACCTTATGCTTAGTCATCAAAAATTTGTTCATAAAAGATCAATGAAAAGGGCTACAATGAGTTAGTGTGAAAGCCGTCTTGTTTAGAATCCAGTTTGACTCAGTATATTATTTGCAAACTTAAAAAAAATGAAATGTCATATGTGAATTTCTTCTTGCACATTGTTTGATTTGTACTACAAAAAAAGGGCTACCTACTCATGTGTGAAAGCTATCATTGCACATATATGTTTCAGTAAAAAAAATACAGGAAAAATTCCTATTATGTTATGGAGAATAAGTCGAAAAATGTAAAATTTCAATACTAAGTCGGTTTGACTACTGTGTTGCATCATTGTTTATATAGGAAATTTTGTTTAAGAAGATTGGTTCATGTTATCTATGCTCATCTTGCATATGCATATCGTTATGATCAATCAAGATTAATTTAATTTTGAGTGAAACATTCGAATTGATTATAATATGCTTTTGATGATTTGATTGATCTGTGTATGACTTATTTCATTTGATTGTCATACTCTATGTCTTGAATCTATTTTGAATTTCTAGAAGTGCATCTCAAAAGTCTCTTGATCTTTCGTGCGGTTTCAAGTTTTGATCACGTTAAAGTTAATATCTTGATGTTTCTTATGCGATTGAACGTGATAACTTAGCATTTTCAAGTGGAAGATGGATTTCATTTAGGGTCTTCATGGTTTCTAGAATTTTTAGATTTTTTGTTATTTTTTTGTATGCTTTGGGCATATGTTGAATCTTACGACTTTTTTTCTTTTCAAGAATGCCTAAAAAAACGACAGTGACCAAGAAACCAAGGCCGCCTTCATCGCCATCCTCGGCTCCCAAGTTTTCTTCAACAACGGCTACGGGTCGCTACAAACATAATTTTGGCACCCGTCCTGTTATCTGTGAAAGACCCGTGGTTATATCTAATTTTTCTGAATTGGGGATTGAACGGATCTTTACTGAACGAGGATGGTTATCAGTGTGTCGGATGAGCGGGACTGCTTATGTGGAAGTTGTTCGGGAATTCTTCAGTAATGCCACGATTTTCGATCACTGTATACGTTCTACTGTTCGTGGTGTATCTATATACCTAGATTCTGATGTTATTCGTGCTGAACTTCGTCTTCCTGATGGTGAGTTCCAGTATCCAACGTCTGCTCCACTTCCTGATGTCAATGAATATGCCGGTACTTAACTGATCAAAGGGGAACGTTGGAAAGGTAACATGATGCCGCATGCAAAGCTGACATCTGTGGCTCGCATGCTTCACCTCTTTTGTCTGTACAATGTTACCCCCAAGACTCGACATTCCTGCATTAGTCTGGATCGTGCGTTCCTTCTTCATGCCATGTTATCGGGAGTCTCTATTGACTTAGCTGCAGTGATCTATGATTCGATTCTCTCAGCTACACAGAAAGAAGCACCTCGTGAGGGATTACCTTTTGGCATTTTTCTTACAAATTTATGCACTCAGAGTGGGGTGCGAGCAGATGCTTCGGAACCTTCTCTTACTTCGCAGAAACCATTGGATCGGATAACTCTAAAGCGGAGTCAAGCTCACGACCAGTCGTCTCCTCTCAAACCATCCTTTTCCGCCGCTGGTCGGTCATCGCACCTCGACAGTTCTGATGATAGCTCTGCCGATGACTCATCTCCCACTGAGGGGGGGGGGGGGGTTACCACAGTACTCGGACCGTTTCGATCAGCTTAGTACTCAAGTGTAGGATCTCCATTCAGCGGTGAATGATTTACGTACTGAGCAAGTCCGTCAGGGAACTGTACTTGATTCCGTGTTGACGATTCTTCATCATCAGTTTCTTCCGAGTTCCTAATCTTTGGCATTTGTGCCAAAAAGGGGGAGAGTGTCGTAGTGTTTAGGTGTCTAGGTGTGTAGGGGGAGTATGGGCATAGGGGGAGTTTAGTGGAGTTTACTTAATGTTTGAAACCTTGTTTTGTCTTAGTGTCGTTGGCATTTGAACTTAACTTGAAGTAATTGTGATAACGTGTGTTTAATTTTTGTCTGTTTAAATTTTTGCTCTTGTGATAACTTGTGTTTTGATTTTTTATTTCAAGTTACTTTCACTTGATCTTGGATTGGTATGTTTCTTTGCAGGGATTGATGTGCAAAATATTCTAGACTTGTTGATTGCTCAGTTTGAAGTCTTTGTAATATCTTGTAACCTTGTAACCTAGGTGTTTTGTCACAAATTGTCAAAGGGGGAGATTGTTAGGTTTTTATTTGTTGGCAATTATGTACAAAATATTCTAAGTGTATTTTTTCATGTATATGAGCTTTTCACAAGTCTAGAATAAATAAGTATAAAATTATAATATTAATGATATTATAATTAAATATATGATATAAATCAAATTATTTAATACAAGTAAAATAAGTAATTTTAAATCTAATAATCATCATATTTTACACAAATAGATTACAATTGGATAAACGACTAACTTCATACTACCTAAATATTTTTAGATCTCAAACCTTTTATTTGAGACCTCATGCATTCTCCTAGCGATGAGTTGACATTTGGTTGACAGACGTTAGGGTTACGTGTTTTGAGTATTCTAATCAGACTATTAGTAATTTTATCTCCTAAACAGCTATTCCAAATTAGAATTTATTATATATTTATATGTATACATTCTACTTTCATATGTACACATTCTAGCAATGAGTTGACATTTGGTTGACAGATGCTTGCAGATAAGTATATTTTATCATTCATTTATTATGTTATCTTAGGTATGAGTATAGAGATGATATAGTAATGATTGGATTTCATATTTTATTTATCAAGTTGATCTTCAGGACAAATATGCATGTGATAGATATATGATTAGAAACTACATTGCATCATATCTTTTTGGCCTCTTCTACTTAATTCCTGATATGCATGATTGTTATAGTATTTGAATGAATGTATATGGTCTATTATTTAAAATAATTCATGAAGTCATATTAGTATGTAATTTGTTAGGTTTTTATTTGTTGGCAATTATGTACAAAATATTCTAAGTGTATTTTTTCATGTATATGAGCTTTTCACAAGTCTAGAATATCTCTGGTGTGAAGAATTGCAAGATCATTGGAGAAAAGCCGTCGCGTTCACACCGCGTTCACAAACGCGTTCAAACGCGAAAACTGCGTTCACATAGACAGAGAGCCGCATTCACAAACGCGTTCGAACGTAGGCATTGCGTTCACACAGACAGAGAGCCGTATTCACAAACGCGTTCGAACGCGGGTACTGCATTCACACAGACCGAGAGCAGCGTTCACAAACGCGTTCGAACGCAACCTGAAGAATTCAAGCTGTCGCGTTCGAACGCACTTGGGCTCGTTCGAACGCACCTGAGATTAAGTTAGGCCGTTCGAACGCACCCGGGCCGCGTTCGAACGCACCTATGAAGTTTGCAATTTATTGGATTTTCGTGAGTACGGATAAGACTCAGATTTGGCTCTATCTTGAAGATCATATATAAGGATTGTGAAACCCTAACTCTAGGGGGTTGAAGAAGCATTATTGAAGGAGACTTCTTGGGGCTACATCGGTTCTTCAACGAACAAGGTTCTACTCATCTACAAATCTTTATCTTTCGTCTTAAGGGCTATCTAGACGAAAGATCAATCTCGAGGGCTACTGAGATTGGACTTCAATCACAAGAAGTAGTGAATCGTGGGTTCTAGCGATCAAAACTGAGAGGAACAAAGTCGTTTGGATCGACGGGTTGTTTTGTGAGTCAGTCTTGTAACTGCTACTATCATAGTGATTGGTTTTGATCCAAGTTTGGATCCGTGGTTTTTTTCCCGTTTGGGTTTTCCACGTTAAAATCTTGGCATTCATCTCTACTTTTGTTCTTAATATTTCTTCGATCTTTTACTTAAGCGAACGAGCGATATCATTGCCTAGTGTTTAGATTCATACGTGTGTCTGGGATTTTTTCATAATTAATAATAAAAGCATGGGGATATTCGAGTTGGCACTAAAGTTAGAGGTGCCTGATAAATGATTATAATCACAAATATGTAATATCTTGTGGCCTACATTTGAAGTCAGTTGAGTCTAATGTGCATAGACAATCGGACACATATTATTCGTCATAGTATATGTGGTGAGTTATCCTCATATGATTTTCATCAGTTGATAGGTACTCGATCTAAATGGGTATTGATATACCCTTAACGTATGATAATATATGATTATGACTGAGATACTCTTAGTATATGATAGAGTATGCTCTAAGGTAAAATTATGAGATCGAGTACCGGGTGTGAGCCGTGCACAATGGTCTAGTATGATCGTGTTATTTAGACTAAATATTGATGATTAAGATATTGATAAATGCATTAAATTTTGTATATGTTGATATTCATAATTATTGAGTTGTCGTCATGCATCATATGTGGTTGCATTAAAAATTATCATAGCATGGTCGTAGTAGACATATATTATATATTGATATATATGAAAAACTTATAATATGATTGTATCACTATATATAAATATATATATATATATGCTCATTTATGACATAAGACTTATTATCTATTTATATTATTGAGGGTACATTTATATACTAATTCATGACATGATACTCTGATCCATATTATCTCGTACATAATTTGCTCTTTATTTAAAATCACTAATTCAAGATAAGGTCTATTTATTAAGCATTTAGCTCATGACTTTATTTATTTATTTTTTAACCCTTAGATATGTGGTTACGTGATACTGTTTGAGATATCATCAAGATATATTTTAAACAAAAATTAGGTGCATGACACAAAATGAATCAAATCGTATCACATCATATAGTATTGGACGTAATAGGTTAAGTCTATTTATCTTTTCCAAGTGGTTTCATCGTATCACATCATACACGTATCAATGACTTAAATATGAGTTAATAAAAGATAGCTTACGTAGAAATTAAGTTGTACTAATATTATAAATATTTATATTTTATTATATTAAATGGTGACTTGTATAATATAGGTTAAATTATATGTTTATTAGTCGTAGCTTGATGGTTTGTTATGATCTATATGGATTCTATCAAATTATGTAGTAGTATAGTATTGCTACTGTGAATTAGAATATCTACATGCTAATATATTTATGTTGACTGTAGTATGATCCTTTTAGTCTCTAAGGGCATAACTCTTGATTGAGTAACTGAACTAGGAATTGGGAGTTAGTTTTAACCATAATATTTCGAATTCAGTCTCTTTTCTCTTTAATAAAGTTTTCCTTCGTACCCACACTTTACTATATATAACCTCACTATAATTATATAGGCTGCCATCAACACACAAATATTAGAAACTATGGAGATTTATCCCCTACCATCCTCACATTAAAAGCATCATCAATATTAACTTTTAGTTGGGGGAGTGCAACTAGATTCTATTCTTAGTATTTTTAGAATTATCACTACTATCTTTATCTTTTAAAGAGCCCTAAAATTATTCAAGAGTTATTATCAAGATACTTCTCCAAATATGATAAATGAAAGGGCTATCAACCTTATACATGTGAGTATTACATTTTTTTCTATCATTTGCTCAAAGGAATTGGCAATGATAGCAAACCTAAACATTTTCTTATCATGATCTTGATTATCAAAATATTTGATACAATTCCCAAAAATTCAATCACCATTAAAAGAAAGATGCATACTTAAGACAGACATAGAAAGATCCTAAAATTATTGGGCCACCTCATAGTCAAGAAAAAAGTGCTCAATAGTCTCCTCATCGTTACCACACATATTACATTTAAGGTCGATTGAGAGCCTTGACTATAAAGTTTATCTTTCGCTGGTAGTCTGCCCCTCGTAAGTTTCGAAAGAAAATATTTAATCCTAGGGCCAACATTAATTTTTTAGAATTAAAAGAATACGATCCAAAACACGGAATTAAATTCTATAAAGGAACAAAAATTAAAGACCTAAAAGATCATTATATCTCCGGCCATTGGTGTTCAAGTTCACACCTCAATTTGTTATTTTTCTCATGTTAGTTCCCAAACACTCTAAATTAATAATGTAGCTTTTTTTAAATTGAGTGAATGAGTTTAGGGATCAAATTCACTATATATAGCCTAGCTTCTATCAAGTTTCATAACTATGAGTTACCAAAAACGTTCATTTCATAAAAAAACTTTTATCTCAATCAATGAGATAACCTTCATTTAATCAAGAAAATATTCTAACAATTATAAATGTTTGATATAAATAAGAAAGGAAAATATTTGGACCATAATAAATTAGGTTTAGAAAATAGTTATATAAATTTTCAAATAATCTCCCATTTACAATCAATATCTTAATAATCTTTTATACGCTTCTCCATAAATGAAGAAAGACCTTTAGGATCATGAAGCCATACCCAAGCATCATTAATATGACTCTACCAATTGCAACGCAGGATTTAGCACCCTAAGACCAGCCCAAACTAAAGATACACCTTATTAGCATCCCAATTACCAGCATTTAATAATCTACCCACCTCCTAGGATCTAAGCTTAACATTCATATTAATATAAGTTGGTTTCCAAGCAATTGGTAGACTGAATAATCAAGGATCTTCATTAATATAAGTAGTTCGACCATCTCAAATAAACCGAATAAAACCCTATTTAAGTCTGGCAGCAAAATTTTTGCTCATATAAACGAGAGCTGTTTTTCCATGCATTTTTACCCCCACAAACGGAATCTACCATATTTGGTTTCCATTAATTTAACCCACATAATATAGCCATAATTAAGCAATTGTAGAAATTTTTGGAGCCATAGAAAGCCTATCCGAGCTGTTCTTAGGTCCCTGATGTTGAGTTCACATGATCTTTAGGCAAATTAACCATGATTCATTTCACCAAATGTCTTAGATTCTTAGATTTTTTGCACAACAAAATCTCTAGATTTCTTAGTAATATCATTAATCAAATTTAAAGACGTAACGTGAAATTTCAAAGCATAACAGTATTAACTGAAAATTGTAGATAACATTGATAGTAGAATTAATAAGAATAGTGCTGCCCACTATAATAAATTATCCGGCCAACACCCATCAACTTATCTACTATCCAGCCTCCACCCACCGAGTCTTTCCAACCTTTACTTCTGACTTTCTCGGGAGCGAGCTCTACTCCCAAGTATCAGAAAGAAAAATTACTAAGCCAACATTAAAATAGATTACACGATGCAAATTTAGGTCCATTCATGCTAGACAACTATCACCCATTTTCACAATAACATTCAAACTTTTTTTTAATTATTAAAAATACATCATGATCCTTTCCTTCAAAAAGGTTGTTATGTACTAAGAAGTCACGTAACAATATTAAAGGTTTTAAAATCAATTGTAGAAAATAATAAGAATGAGTTGAGACAGAAATTGTCCTTTTGTTCTACTATATATAAATCTCAAAAACCTCATTAATACATTTACAATTTTCCACAGTGGGTTTAGTAATAACTAAAATATTATTAGCAATAGTACGATTGGCAAATTTTACAGTCTTCACCAATGTTAAAATCCCAACCGTTATCAACAACATGACGCCTTTATAGTAACTTTAACATGTGAAGCAGAACTAATGACCTATGAGCACTATCTGAAAGAGATCGATCTGTTGTCAGATAAGTATCGATTCTTGGGTATTAGTTGGACAAATTCGAGACTAAGAGTAGTTAATTACCATGCCTCTGTCCACCAAAGATATATACGACTATAAAAACCAAAAAGCACATTTAAAGTAATGGTGCAGGAGGCCAAATCAAGGGTCAGACAAGGGTCTTCAACGATCTTTAATGCAGATGCCATCCTATAAACGATTCAACAAGATCTTTCGGGCAAACAATCACAATTCCTCCACTGAAGAGCAATTGCTAACAAAGTAAAATGCAGCAAGAAACGAGTTCCAACTTGGAATCGTCGCAGCGATTAAAAGAAATGAAGTATATAAACAACTTGGAGGCTTTGAAGCATTAAATTACCAGCTTTATTTAAACTGAGTTCCACACATCTCAAACAAAATGGGCTACTCAAGCCCGACTCAGGGTTTACCAGGAAAAGAGAAACATTTAATGATAAATTTTATTCACGAAATAAGTCTCAGAGACCACCTACGGCAAGCAAACCGGAACGCCACATAGGGTAATGAAGCATTCTACTTGGTGCTGTTGATGTGGCGGATCAAGTCAATAACCCGAGAGCTGCAAAACAAATGAAAATTTTAGTAAAAAAGCTCAGCCCTCTTCACTATGTATGAGATGCTTACATCCATATACAAGCAATAGAATTTACCTGTAGCCCCACTCGTTGTCATACCAAGCCACGAGCTTGACGAAGTTCTCATTCAAAGCAATTCCAGCCTTGGCATCGAAGATGCTCGACCTACAGGCACCACCAAAAGTCAGACCCAGAATACATATAGATAGCATTAGAAAACACTTTAAAAAGCTATAGAATTATAGTCAAAACCAGCATTATTAAGAACAGAACCCTTTAAAGGCCAAGTACCTGCTGTCACCCAGGAAGTCAGTTGAGACCAAATCCTCCTCAACATATCCTAGGATTCCCTTTAATTTTCCCTCAGACTCCTCCCTGTCATGGAACAACATTATGTAACGAAGAAACAACATAGAATAAATAATGACTATTGAGGTATAGTAGCCTAAAGACTGCAAATGATGCTCTGTAAGAGAACACTACTGTAGTCCTGTTCAATTAATCAGAGCAAAAGCACAAACACTTATGATAGTGCAGTAAGTAGAATCTACTAATTTTTGCCAAAAAGAGATTTGCTGATCAAGTTACAGATTTTATCTTCGAATTTAGACAACTACATATTGTTTCTCAATGAATGATTTTAACAACTGCGTGCAGTCTATGTACTTACTTTATAGCAGCCTTAATCTGCTCATAGGTGGCTCCCTTTTCAAGCCTGACAGTCAGATCCACAACCGACACATCTACAGTTGGAACACGGAAAGCCATACCAGTCAACTTGCCATTCAAAGCAGGCAGCACCTTGCCAACAGCCTATGCAAGTTACAATAAAGCAGGTTAGAATTCATTCCGAACAAGCCATGAAAAGATTTTGCAAGTAGTTTCACACAGGATATGCTCAAACTAAGGGTATAGATTTCTAACTTCATTAAGATCACAGCATCAACTATTCTTAGGGATTATCCTGTAAGCTAAAACAGGAGGAAGCAGACCAATAGGAGAATTTTCTCCCATTTAATCAGGATATAAGCAACAAGAACCTGGGAACTGAAATATACAAGATTCATTGCTCTTCAACATATTTATTGATTACTGAGTTGCACAGTTGCAATGCTCACTCGGTGCACCTACGGGGATTCAGTCGGGAACAACCAATGATATCTAATAGTAAGCTAAGCTAATTCGAAACATTGAAATTCAATGGTGACACAAGAAAAATGAAACCCAGTAAACAGGAAATTAATCTGCTCTCCTAGAAAGTGGCTTGAGAGAAAAAGAAATATATCATGCATCAGGAGAGATTTAACTTATTGCAATCAATTTACTTCTTCATAACAATCTACAGAATAGCACATGCTTCCATCACTAAGCCAAACAGGTCAAGGTATCTAGAGCTAAAACACTAAACTCAAGTAATCCTATCAATAATCAGAATATTTTTTTGTACTTTATTTAGATAACTCAAATTTAAGTACCTTGGCAGCACCAGTGCTGCTGGGAATAATGTTAAAGCTGGCAGCACGTCCACCTCTCCAGTCCTTGCTAGATGGGCCATCAACAGTCTTTTGTGTGGCTGAAACAATAGAATTGGATGGCATATCAAATTACAGCCATTTCTTCCATCATTTCAAGATAATCTAAAGATTAATTACTCTAAGTGAATATTTACCAGTCATGGCATGAACTGTCGTCATCAATCCTTCAACAATGCCAAATTTGTCATTAATGACCTGTCATAGATTAGGAAATAGAAAGAAATCAGTAATTAACCAACCAAAAATTTCATAAAAGGTATAGTGAGGAACACTACCTTCGCAAGGGGTGCAAGACAGTTAGTGGTACAGCTAGCATTGGAAACAATATTTATGTCAGATTTGTACTCATGCTCATTAACACCAACCACGAACATAGGAGCATCTTTGCTAGGAGCAGAGATGATGACCTTCTTGGCGCCACCCTGTCATTAAACGGCAAGGTATGGTTAGCATATCTCAACCGCCCTGTACAAGATTTAAAATGCTCCAGAGAGTAAACAATCAAGGAAGTACACACCATACAAGAGGAATCATGCCTTCAAGCCTAAGAAAAACTAAACTCAGTTATTCACTCTACCAAATTCTCTTCTATAACCACTATTAATCCACTCCATTGTTCACTATCTACCAAGTACTCATTTGTAATCCACCATTAATAAATACAACTTATAATAAGGCATAAAATTACCAATAAACTTTTTAGCACACATGATAACAAACTCAATATGCATGATTATAGCAAGGGTTACACATCATCAAATGATGATCTACCAAGGAAACAATCTAAAATATCAAACACTAAGTTGAATGAACCGAAAAGAGAACCTTCAGATGTGCAGCTGCCTTGTCCTTGTCGGTGAAAACGCCAGTAGACTCAATAACGTATTCAGCACCAGTCTCACCCCAGGGGATCTCCTCAGGGTTCCTAAAAACAACCAACTAAAATTAACACCTCATCTAACAGCTAGAATTTAGAGCAATAAACACAACTGGTGGTTAGTTCATCTACCTAACACCAAAGACGGCGACTTGCTTCTCACCAAAGAGAAGAGTCTTGGAGTCCTTAACCTTGATGTCATGATGCTTCCATTTTCCGTGCACGGTATCATACTTAAACATGTAGGTCTGCAGGGAACAATAATTCAATTAGAAGACCAATAAAAGGTGCAAAACTAATCAAGTAAAATAAGTCTGTTAAAAAAGTTGTAGGAAGGAAGATCTCCAACCGATCTCCATATTGGTCTCAAAATTTGAAGCTAGTTACAATGCAGCTCCAAATTTGGAGCCCCATGGGAATTTTGAGAGCCCAGGTCTAGAGTATTACTCCTCTTTTTCGAATTTTAAAATTATCTTCTAAAGGTGTACAATATTTTTATAAATTCTATTTGTATCGTTTTTATACACTAAAAATTTAAACTTTATATATAATTAATTATACTAAATAGTTTTTAACAAAAATAATAACATTGGAAGGATCTCATCAAGACTTCAATATGAGTAATATAGTTTTATTTTACATCATTTAGAATCGGTCCCGAAATTCTTCAAATGACAATTATCATATAAATGGAAACACCAAATATAGAAATATATATAAATAGAATTCTGTTTTCTCATTTATTATACTCGTAAAATGTAATGTTTTATTTATTGAATGTTCTCATTTATTTAGTTAAAAATATTAATTTAAACTAACTCTGAAACTATTTAATATTATTCTTATTTTATAAGATATCAACCAACCATATCTTTTATCAAAAAATTCAATATTACTAATAGTTAGTAATTAATTTCAAAATAATGTACAAATATTATATTATTTAATAATTAAAAAAATTAAAATAGAGCCCGGTGCGTTGGAGTGCACCGGGCTCCGAAAGGGAATATGCTCTTAGATCCAAACTATAAAAATGCATCAAAATTGGCAGTTAATCGTAATGAGTTATTAGAATGTTTGGAAATCTACAAAACCAATCAAGTAAAATAGTTTAGCATCAGCAGATCGGATCATGAAATCTGTAGATCTGTTAAGAAAAATGGACCAGATCACCGCAGAAAGGGAACAATACCATATAATCGGTAGTGATGAACGGATCGTTGACGGCGACGAGTTCAACATCGTCGCTCTGGAGAGCAACTCGAGCGACCAACCGTCCGATCCTTCCAAATCCTAATAAAATCGCACCAAAATCGTGTCAAACACATCATGATCCGCTCTAAATCACAAAACATACCCGATCAAAGCATAATAATCCAAAAACCAACCGTTGATGCCGATTCTGATCTTTCCTGCGGCAAAAAAAAAATGAAAAATGAGTACAAATTCAGTTAGAATCCAAAATGGTAGAACAAATAAGACCTACAAGAGAAGGATTAAAAATTACCCATGACGACGGAGATGAGATCTGAAAACGAGAGACGAGACGAAGCTTCTGGAAAGAGAGGCGGCGAAGAGAAAGCGAGAAGTGCGAGAAATGATAGGGTTTAGCTCCCTATATAAAGCCGAAGCAAGAGAGAGAAAATGGAATGTGATCCGTGATTGGCCTATGTAAAATTTACTAAAATATAATATAAAAGGCAAGAAAAAAAGTAGCCATGATAAGGTGCGGTATCATCGTCTTGCTATGTCCACGTGGCTATCTATTATTGGTAGGAAGTTCGTCCAGATCTTCAACGAAGAGCTGGAGTATGTTAAGGAAGGAGTTCTGGAGATACGGCAATTGATGATATTTTTGAAGTGGAGGAGCATTTGCAAGCCACGTTCGCAGACGAACCAGATTAGGCGGTCAGATCACGTGACTTGGGGCACAATGAACGGTAAAAGTTGGGAGCGACGACGAAAAGCCACTGGATTTGGTAGTTAATTACAATAATGCCAGATTCTGGAAGATTCTAGCCGCGGCCGATTGGTTTGGAAAGCGGTTTATGCGACCAGTCGCCCGACGATTTTGTGTACCTTTTGGTTTTGCTGGATTTAGAGTCTCCGTCCAATTCGTGCATTAAAGGTTTTGAGAATAATTTGATGCACGACGACGAATTTGGACTAAAAATCGATATCATTTTCTGTTTGCACCCTTCTAGATATAAATATTTCAACTATTCTAGATATTAAATGATACTCTTATATTTATTTATAAAGCGCCGTAGAGTTAATTCTTTATCGATTAGTTTGATGAAGATCTAACGGTTAAGATCTTTAAAGGTATAATAAGAGTGAAAGTCATTATCAGTTTAGTAGATAATTTTTTTTTATATATAATCTTGCACATTATTTTTTGAGAATTATATTATCTTAATATTTTATCAAGTAAAAGATATATATACATTTAACTTGATGAAAATTTAATTACATTTTATCTTTTTGATTATTTTTATTATTTACATATATCTCCTATTAGTTTAAGATTGATTTAAATTAAATTTTAATAAATAGAGATAGAGATAGAGAATTATATTTAAATTGAAGTTTATCTCCAAATAATCAAATTTAAATTATTTAATATTAAATGATATCTCCTATAATTAAGGTATAATTATATTTAAGAGAAAAATCTTAACGGAAGAAAAAAATATGTAGAGCGCTTCTTCTGTACCAAAAAGTTAATTGTTTATCAATCAGTTTGATGAAGATTTAACGGTTAAGATCTTCAAGAGTATAATAAGAAAATTAGAAAGTTAGACACACGTAATTAAATCTTCTTAACTAATATACTCCTTTTTTACGTAATGTGCTTTTGGAATCGGTACCAGTTTTAGTATCAGGTATAAAAACTAGCTATTATAGACGTTAGATTAAGTTTATAATTTTTAAAGATGAGTTAAAGAATTTATCTTATTTATAATATTTATAAGTACATAAAGTCATCATTACTGAACCGTAGCTTTTATTTTAGTTTTATCCTTTGTAATGTACTATTTTTTAATAAATCGACAAAATATCCTTCCTCAGAATAAATATTTTTCAAATTAAAAATAATAATAATATAAAATAAACTTTTATTATTCTGTTCATCTTCTTTCTACGAATCCTCCTTGCATCGAATTCTTCTATCCACAAATTAAGAGTAAAGAAGAAAAATATGGTTTAACGAATACCAAATTTAAAATTATTAATTTCATATTCCATAGATATTTTCTCTGAATTCTACGTATAATAACTTCATATATTAATCTGGATTCTATAATCCGAATTTTGTAAGTATTAAAGCATGAATCCATAGTCACTAATATTGAATTTTAGAAATAAACAAGATTTTATATAAAAACTCATTAAAAATCTAATAATTGTATAAATCATAATTACATTGAATTAATAATTGAATCTACATAAAAACGAACAAAACCTATAAAAATTAATAGATCATGATTATATGTGTAAGTATATATATTTTAATTAAATAGATTAATTGATTATATGATTCTAAATAAATTAATAAATAGTAAATAGTAAGTTACATAAATTACCTTGTTACTGTCACCAGAGTTAAAAGATTTTGTCTAGGATGAAGAAAATGAAAGGCGCGGAGGATTCAATTGGTTCTCTAGTAATATGAGTTTACTAAATGAAAGAAAGATGAGAAAATATTTTACCTCCCTAGGGTTTAATAATAGGAAAAAAAATGAAGGCAATTAACTTAAGAAATAAGAAGACAGTAAGAATAAGAGTAAGAGACAGGAGAGTTACTGAAAAGAAAAGGCTATGGCAATAATGAAGACTCCAAGCAAGAGGGGGGAGATGGGTGAAAAGGAATATATTTTTCAAAAAATTTGTAATATTTTTGGTAAAAGAATCAAAAGATATTATTTATTTTTACCTCATCCCAAGAAAAGTTTATGAGATCTCCAAGCATTTAAGGAAGATAGAGATAGTATCAAAACTGATGCAAGGGCAGTGTTGATATTTAGAAATAAATATTTTTATAAATTGCATATTATATTTTACTTATTATTTTGTGATTCATATTCTATATTCAAGAATTTTATAACTCACCCTATTCTTTTCTCCTATAATTATTATTTAATACATTAGATTAACTTAGACTGTACTAAAACAAATATTCCTTTATAATATACAAAATAATTTATACGAAAATTTATACATAATACCTTGATTTTTAATAAAATTGTAGTTTATACGCTATATTATTACTATTTGTAAGTCGAGCCATATGATTTAGGGTATATGTACGAAGAATACATTATCGTTATATCTATTAGTTAAATTTAACTAAACCACTGTGTTAAATTAATCATACTAAGAAGAATACAAAAATATTTTGAACCCCAATCCAACTAAACCCAACCCAAGCCAACTAACCAACTAAACCTAACCCAACCTACCAACTAAACCCAACCCAAGCCAACTAACCAACTAAACCCAACCCAACCCACCAACCCTTCTCCACTGTTAGATCAAAACCTAATTCTTCTCCTTTCTCCCACCTCATTCTCTTCTCCCTCCCTCTTATTCCTCATTCCCTCCTCCCTCCTTATCATCCCCACCTCCTTCGTCAGGATCCAACGTTCAATATGTGATGGTGGGGAGTGACGTGGTGATCGGGTTGTTGGACACTGGGGTCTGGCCCGAGCGCAAGATCTCCTTGACTACGCCGCTGAGATCGGGGGCTTCACTGACTACTCTCCCTTGGTGATA
The DNA here is from genome assembly GCF_048772165.1 of Typha angustifolia. NCBI lineage: Eukaryota > Viridiplantae > Streptophyta > Magnoliopsida > Poales > Typhaceae > Typha > Typha angustifolia. The sequence goes on from NC_133248.1 coordinate 6,772,099, forward strand.
GCTTTGTCGACTACTTTCGCAATGATAAGAGACGCCTCCATTCTCTCCAACACAACACTGTGGATCACCATCGTTGGATCCAGCACACTCGATCATGACTCCCTGGTATGGTGCTTGCAAACATCATAGCGAACAAGGAAGAGCTTGTCGCCAATGCCCACCTCCTCCCCACCATAGGAGTAGGTTGAAAGGCTAGGGTGGCAGGTCGGCATGTGGCCCTCGGTCATTGTGGCCATGCTCTCGGGGGTCAAGCCGGACGTGATCACCCTCATAGTCAACTCTTGAGGACTCCGGATTCCTAGTCGAGGACGCAAGCAAGGGTGGTCGCCGCGTTCTCGACCCACGAGTGAACTTGGGGTCAACCTAAGGGTATTATAAGCATTTAAGGTACTTTAGAAATAAAATATCTTTAATTAATAGAATATTTTGACGATGTTAGTTCAAATCTAACTCAAAATATTTTCTGCATATATTTCCTAAATCATAGAGCTCAATTTGTAAATAGTAAAAATGTAGGATGTAAATATAAATTTACCTAACAGACAAAGTGTTCTAATTTATAAATACTTAAATTACCCATGTCTTCTTTATCCTCTTTTTTTCTTCAAGAAGAAGAAGAAAAGGAGGAAGAGGAGGAGGAGGATGGGGAGAGGAGAAGATGATAAAAGATGGTGATAGCGGTGGCGAAGACGACCATGGTGGAAGAGGTAGGTAGGGAAGATAGTGGAAGAGGTAGGTGGGGAAGATGGTGGAAGAATATAGAAATTGAGACAGTATGATGGGATTATTTTAGTAACCTGGTCGACGTTAGTTAGTTAAAATAATGTTAGAGTATTAAATAAGAATTATAGGATAAAATGGAGAGGGTATTAATTACAAAATAAGTAAAATATGTGGTGTGATTTGCAAAAATCTCTTAGAAATAAAATGGGTAAAATTACAAAGGTAAACCAAAATGCATAAGAGTGAAAAAGGAAATTTAATTTTAGTTTTTGATAATAATCGCCCTATAAATTAGGCATATCTATAATTGTTTTATATTTTATTATATGGTTGTAAAATGGGTATAACTTTGAAATGTGTATAAAACCAAAATAAAATGTGAATAGCTTAACGCATAACTTACCTTATAAAAGGTTTTATTAATACAGACATAACTAATTGTTTTGTTGCAACTATTTAGAAGAGATCTGATTCTTGAATGAATACCCTTTATGCACGGTTGTTGACTAAACTAGGAGTTTACGTCTATTTTAAATCTGCACCTAATAACTTTTTTTACATGTCTAGTTCATTTTAAAATTTAAATACAAGATTATGCGTGTTTGAAAACAATCTAACCTAGTTGACGATTCCTAAATATAGGTCGCTAACTAAATCTCTCATTTATGAAAATTCATTCCTTTAAAAAATTAGCTAAGTTTTAGGAAGATATTTTTATATAAATTATTTTTCGATTCAATGACTTTCATATATAAGTTGCTAACTAAGTCAATGATTTGTATGAAAATTTAGTCCTCTAAATATAAATTATTTTTTCGGTTCAGTAACTTCTATATATAAGTCGCTAACAACTTATATGAAAACTTTAATATAAGTCACTAATTTAATCAACAAATTATATTTAAGTGTTAGCTACAAGATACACATAATCTCATAGTTAAACTTAGAATTGTATATAAAATAAACTTTTTGGTTAGATATATTTTACCATCCCGTATATATGCCCAAAATTATTTTACTTCTCTTATACTTAAAAAAAATTAAATTAATTTTTGTATTTATTATTAAAGTGAGATCGTTAGGTTTTCTTTTATTAAGCTGAACTAAACAGTATTAAAATAATTAAAAAAAAATACCCCCATTGTATTTGTTGGATAAGATGCACATGTTTTGAGATAATACTGCTAATGACTAAAATAATCACGATGTTAGGTTAAATTTAATAGAAAAATTAATAATTTTACTTATTTGAGACGTTTAAAAGTATAGAAAATAAAATGATTTTAAGCATAAATATAAAATGATAAGATATATTTAACTCTAAATATTTAAGAGCGCTTATTTGATAATAAAAAAACCCTCACCGTACGAGTTCTCCTATGTTTACAAGTTAAATATAAAATTAGCCTGATTTGCCATGCCATCAAAATCCACTTTTGTAGTGTTGATTGGATAAGTGACTACTTGCATAGAAATTTAAAAGCTGCTAAGAAAATATAAGTTACATTTAAATTCATGATTTATATTTGGAAGATGCTGAACCAAAAACAGAATTATATGGAAATTTCTCCTTTCCTTGGTGAATTTTAAATAGGTTGGCTGGTAACTTATTTTAGAAATCGTCAACGATTTCACACTCACCTAATCTCATATTTAAATTTCAAAATGAATTAGATATGTGATAAAAATGCTTGGCAGAGTTAAAAGAATCAAAAGCTTGAATTTAGACCACTGGTTGCTGATTCATTGTAGTTTTTGTGAAATAACAAAAATATGTTTTATTTTTTATTCACCAAAATAGGCCCCACCACAAATTTATTTACCCAAATAGTTTATCTCTCAAAGTTAACATAAAAAAGAGTAAGTTTAAGATACATCAATTGTTAACTCATAACCTCAAAGGAAAAATGCAGAACTCATCAGTATTTTATGTGAGTTGTAGCCGATTAAAATTTATCTATTCTACAAGTAAAACAATGAACTCGTCACACTTTATTCTTATTAAAACATGTACGAAAAAAGAGAAGATTATCCTTTGATTTGCTCTATGTTACTTCACTAAACTATAGAAATTTATCATGCACCATAACAAACTAGATAAAATATTAAATTTAATTGTGCCAACCTAGCCCTAAAAAGAATATAATAAAATAAATATAAATAAAAGATATTAGATTAAAATTATTTAGGCACATTGTGGTCGTCCTTTTGCCTAGGAGCCATGGTAGGCTTTGGGGACACCACGCCCACCCAGCTGTCGTCCCAACTAGCTAGCTAGGGTGGACCCCTCCATCGCCACACCCGTCGCCACCCTCCATCGACTTTCGCCACTACCTCTCTCTCTCTCTCTCTCTCAAATTTCTCCCGTCAGATTCTTATCACCATCCCTGGAACTGCCACCACCACCGAGTAGCGCCGGTGAGCCTCCTCCCTTATCCTCTCCCTTCTTCTCTTCTTCTCTTCTTCTCTTCTTCTCCCTTCTCCTCTTCTCCTCTCCCTCCCCTTTTCGGGCTTGGGTTCACCAAAATCGAGCCGCCGAAGAAAGGCCCATGATTACCTGGTAAGAAGCAGTTGATCCCTTCTCGACCGGCATGGCTTCTCCCTCATCTTCTCTTCTCTTTCCTCTTCTCTTCTTCTTCTCCTTCTCCTTATTTTTCTCCTTCTTTCCTTCCCTCTTTATTCTCCTCTCTCTACTAATATAGTGCTGGCAGACACTCTCCTTTTCTTTTAATTATTAATTTTATTATTATAAATTAGATCTAATTAGATAATTAATTATTTTAAATAATTATACTCACCAACATAATTATTAGCAAAGTATGATAAGCATAATAATTAACTAATTGTAATTATTATTTATCTATAGCTTATATTAGGTTAATATGTACAACCTTATTAATAATAATAAAACTGATAAAACTGATATATATATATATATATATATATATATTGAAAAAAAATTGAAACTTATATGAATACTTAGGTATGCTCTTATATCAATTGAAAAACTTAAGAAACATCCTAGGAGATTAGATCTGTCACACGCTATCGATAATAATATACAGAAAATAAAGTTTGAAAAAGACGATCCCAAATACAAAAAAATTTATGTGGAAAAACCTAAAATCGGGTAAAAACCACATATCCTAACTTGGATTAAACTAATCACTAAAATTTGTAGCAGTTTATAAGAAGTTTATAGATCACTCACCAATTCTCATGACTCAATCTGTACCAACTTTGCTGGTTAGACCTGCGAAACACGACACACTGCTTCCGGTGATAGATTTTCAAACCTTAGTAACCCTCGAGGTTGATCTTTCCATCTCAATAGCCCTCGAGACATAGTTCTTTCAAATCAAATGTAGATGCGTTGAGATAAGAATGGTTCAGCACGTTCCATCTAAAGCTGAGAATTGATCTTTAAATAGCCTCCAAAAGATGATCTCTAGATTAATACTTAACTATCCTTCATCCTAGGGTTAGACTAAACCCTTTTATATTCTTAGAGATAAGATAAATATCTCTTAAATATCTCTTTAAAGATTCTCTATGGGTTTTCTTAGAGATAAAGCCAAATCTAAGTCAAATCAAGTCTCACATAACTCTAGAAATTACAAATTTCACTGATGTATTCGAACGCAGCTAATTGTGTTTGAACATGATGACTTGAAGTGTGAACACGCTGTGAACGACCAAATATGAACTTCTATATGTGTGAACGCCACCACCTCTGTATTTGTGAACAGTTGCAGGTTATGTTCGGCCAAAACAAGCTCTATATATGTGTAATACTTGCAGGGTGTGTTCAAATGCAGCCCAAGTGTGTTTGAACGCCCTGTTCAAATAGTAGACTAAACAGTTGAATGCAGAGTGCCTGTTCCTATATCTTTTGGTAAAATTTTATATTTCTTTAACTATCATGACACAGTTTAAGCACTTCAATAACAATTCTAAAATCATTTCAAATACTTTGATTTTAAAATTAATTTTTCACTTCAATATTCTTCATCAAATATCTCACATATTGTATGTATGCTCATACATAAAATTTAAACACATTATATAAATATAAGTTATATTTTGAAATATAATTTGCCAATTACATAAATACAAATAAATCTAACAATCTCCCCCTTTAGCAATTTGTGACAAAACATAATTTCCTAAAATACAAAGTGTCTACTCATAATAATGTATACATCCTAATAGAGCATAGCACAAGTTATCTTTGCTATAAAAATCCTACACAAGTTCAATACTTATACCAAGTAAAATGCATGTGAGGCTATAAAAAAATTAAGCAACTTGATCATCAACCCAAAGGTTTCGATGAGGATGGGGTCTCCATTGAGGACTAGTCTTGTATTAGAACTATCTTTAATAATTTCTAACTAAACCTTTAGGCCGATGATCATGTTGATAGTGTCTTTCTTAGTCACTAGCCACCCTCCCTCAGCTTGAGCAAGCCTCTACTGCCTTTCTTGAGTGGTCGGTCACATGTGAGGAGATCAAAAAGGTTTTGTGGGCCATGCCCCCCTAACGACGCTCTTCTTGGGTTTGGAAAACCTTGTGGGTGGTTACCAACAAAATCAAGGAAATAAAGTATTCAGTGAAGAATGGTAACCTGACTAGTGTTTTACATGATCCCTTAGGATAGATGGAAAACGGGTCAGATTAACTCTGACTCGATATGCTATCCAACCCGATTCAAATTGAATTTGGATAAAATAATTTCTATCATATTTAAATATAGATTTAGATACGAATAGAACTGTTAGAAAAAATTTGGATACGAGTCGGATATAATTTTCGGATTGGGATACAGATATCGGATATCCATTTACCCACATATTTTTTTTGAATAATTTACAATTTTTAGTTTGCTTATTTAAATAATGAATATTGATATTGTTACTAATGATGTGTTATATATTATTTGTAGAGATAAATTTCTCTAATTTTTTATATATTTGACATACAAAAAATTTATTTTTTATGAAACTCTTAATATTTTTGTGTTAAATTATACCTAAATAAAATATCATAATTCGTTTAAAATTCGATCAACATCTGTTTAAGATCTGATCCTTTATTCAAAAATTATCCGTATTTGTTTAATTTGGATATGGTTTTAAATTTTGCTATACGTCTAATATCCATATCGAATCCGTATTCAGACTAAAAATATGGATCCGGATATGGATTGAGCATTATCCGGTTCGTATCCAATCTGTTTTCACCTTACCCCTCAGTGACCACCATCTCTCTATCGAACACACCTACCTATGTTAAGTATGCCAATTTGTCGACATAAATCATTGTTAGTGATTTGCGGGTAAATGGCCAATGGAATGAACGCTACCTCATGGAAAATTTTGGCACCAAGATCTGTACCTCTATCACCAACCTAATGGTGAGTTCTTTGGAGGATAGGTGGATCTAGTAGCCTAACAACAAAGGGAAGGCCAATGCTAAGGCCATCTACTCCTTCTTTAGTACAAAGACTAACCAACTTGGGCCCGAATGGATGGCCCTTTGAAAATTAAGAGTCAATTCTCGGGTCAAGGCTTTTACATGGAAAGTTCAATGGAGAAGGATTCTTATTAAAACTCTCATCTATAACTTACACATTGGGTCGGCTGACATGTGCCTAATGTGTGGCCTATGGGAAGAAAGTGTGGATCACCTTTTGTCATTGTATGTATGCCCCATTGCTCATAATCTTAGGGCAGCCTTCACCTTGGATTGCAACTGGCTGCATTTTGACTAGTCTCACTTTGGAGGAGGGGGTGGGGGGTGACTAGGGAAAGTTTAAGTCTATTATAGCCTTTACTATTTGAATGATCCGGAAGGCTCTAAACAAGCTTTGCTTTGACTCAATTAAAACGAAGACTGAGCACTCTATTTAGCTAGCCTTTTACATGGCCATGGAGTATTTTGACAAGGGTGGGGTCAAGAAACTAGCTACTAGACCTAGGGTCGAACTGGAGAACTGGACTTCCCCGACAATTGGTTTCATTAAAATTAATTTTGACGACTCCTGAAACCCTTGGTCACTTACTAGGCAACCCAATTAGCTAAAGTGGGCTCAGCCCTTGAAATAGAGGTCGAAACCCTCCTTAAAGCTGTCACTACTTCTCGCCACAACCTACACATGCTATTTTTGAAGAGGACTCTATTGTTGTCATCACAACTATCAACATCACTGAAGACATTCCCTAATGCATTTGTAACTACGTCCCCTAATGCAAGTTGATATGTCAATCCTTGACTTCCTTTTCTTTTGTACATGCCTATAGAGTCTATAATATGGTAATCAATTGGGGTGCTTGTTTTGGTAGGCTTCACACTTTTGACGCTCTAGGAGAGGACATTGATCATTTGCCATTAGAGCTAATTGTTATTGCTTTTGCTGACTGCCCGGGTCCCTTGAATCTGGGGTAGCCATTCTCTAATACATAGGTGATCTCACAGTTCTCCTTTAATCAAAAATAGAAAACACAATAGTAGTGATTGGGCTAAGTCATTGATTAGGGCCATCTACCTTAATTAGGTTGCTGATGAAATCGAGCAGATTTATCTGCTCTAAAATGAGAGAGAACAAATAAACTAGTGTGAAATACCACCAAATCAGGAAAATTCTCAACCAAATTAGCTTACATATTGTTAGCTACTAGATATTGGATGTGCTTTACTGTTGATTGCAGTAGAGTAAGGTTTTGACAATGGTTTTGGTCAAGTTCTGCGGTCATCACGAGAGTCAATGTTCTAAAGTGGCCCTATCTCTCGGGGGCTATCCTGATCTGAGGAGATTTGAAAAGAATTCTGTTGGGGTTGGACGTGAGCTGTCCATTCTATAACGAGGTGGAAGAATGGGTGAAGCACCTCTTTCGGGGTTGCCATTTCACTGGAGTAGTGTGGGTTGCGTGCTCGTGGTCGTTGACAGTTACAATTGAACCTAATTAAGTGGGTTTAAAGTTGAAGCAACTTAGCCCTCTCTCCCCTACCAGATGGATTATGGGCTTAACTCAATTTGGATTGTTTGAAACGCTCACAACTAATTGGTGTTCCAAAATATGAAGCCGGTAAGGTGGTTTTATGAGTGAATGCTTTTTAACTACTGTGTGAGGGCAGTTTTGTTTTTCTTCCACAGTTAATACCAACGAGAAAGGTGTCTTATTTTGTAACGAAAAACGTCTTCTAATTACAAAAAAATGTTGGTGTATAAATTCTCCTTATTCTTTCTTCTTGAACTACTTGATTTAAACATGATATAGTTATCTATTGAGTTGTCTGACACATTACTCTTCTTTAGATATTTGATTACAGGGAGTACTTTCTCCCCTTTCCTCTTTTGTTCCCTTTGCCAGATTTCATCTTCAGAGACAAACTGCTTGTTACTTCCCAAGAGCTTTCATGAAATTAAAATAACAAGAAAAATAACCTTAAAACTAACATCGAGCTGACCTACATTAGCAAAGCAAGAAATCTGACGGTTAAGATGTCAAAAACAAGGTTAATAGGGTATTGAATATGACGGTGTACCCAAACAAGGCACAAATTCCAATCCAAAACCAACGCCTCTCTGTAAACAAGCTGTAATCCTTCAATAAAACTGTATCACCTAATGGATCATTTGTGTTCTGCAACTTTCTGCAGTAATCATAAGTAATAGTACCTTATTAGTAACGCATATAACTTCTAAAACACCTTTCATATGACGAAAGTAACATGATATTCTGTCAGTAAGATAATCATTAGAGTCTATGAATAAGCTTGACCGCAGACATTCTTGCCTATAATTTATATCCATGTTAATTGTATCTTTTATCAGGTGCAATGCACGCACTCTCAGAAAACATCTGTTGTTCCTCCGACGGAGATAAGCAAGAAAGATAATGGTTTTGTCATAACGAATGTTCTTCCATCACACATTGTTTTAAGAATGTTGTCTTGCAGCAGATTTTACAACTTAATATTATTAGTTCAAGAATTACGGCACTTGTTTGAAATCCTATAAGGTGGCATGGTTGTGGAATATCTTCCATAGTTTAGCTATGCCCATTTTTCAAACTTGCTTAAGAAAACTAATATCGTTTAGACGATTATAGTGTTTGGTTGTAAACCAGTAATTATATAATAATTACATTTGATGTGGTATAAAAAATTAATAAATTTAAGAGATATTTCAGCAAACGACTAAAACACCCTTTATAGTGGATGGATAAGGAGGGAAAAAAGAAGAGAGAAAATGATTGAAATAATAGTTTGTGGAAATAATGTTTGACGGAAAATAATAATTAGATTTTGTTGCTAAATATAAAATATTGAATGGAATAGGAGAGGAAAAAAGAATAGGTATTAGTAAATTAGTATTGAGATAAACTATTGTTTGGTTACTATACTAGCAACAAACTTCATAAAACTAGAACAAGCTGGTGTTAATACCCTAAAAACTTATCATAATATTTCTAAATAGCATGTCTCACATAGATTTGAGCTTCTAAAATACAATATAATTGAACCCTCATTTATGGTTTCCTAAACTCATGCTAGGAAGAACTCGCAATGATTCTGACGAGGAGGCAATAACAAGCATTAGATTTTCTATAAGCTGCATTTAAGGTCTCAATATGGCATAGTTATATAATAAGTATGTTTTTCAATCAGTGATTCTAGAGATATAGGAAGTTTTACGAAATCAGACTTTTAAACGATTGATTAATAAAGAAAGTAAGATTGCTCTCCCTAATTAGCAGTAGCAAAATAACAAGGTAATTCATGTGAAACTCACATGTTTCAAGAATAAAAAAATTTAAAGATGAGAAAACATAATCGGATTCCATTGGGAGATGTATGAACATCAGTTGCTTGTAGATGCACCATTACCTTGTCCCAATAATGACCAAGGAATTCATTAATTGAAATAGCTTTTTGGGCATTCATCAAAGGCGGGATCCAATAGCACCAAATGCAAAAGCCTGGGGTGCTATCTGCGATAAATGAAGGAAAGAACCATTAGAAGAAACCAGAAGTACAAAAACAAGAAAGAAAATACTCATGGAGTGTCTTTAAAGAAAGTTCAACATTCGGAAATGATAAATCATCCAAGAATCATGACAACGAATATGGAGGAGCATCCAAAGATGTTTGAAAGTATCATATTTTGACCCAAAGATGCTGTCACATGAAAAAGAGCTAAAAAGCAACAGAAATTGTGGAAGGAATCTGCAGATTAATATACCAAAATGACACTCCAATGTCAAGCTTCTTTGCACTTACAATATAACAACCGGAAACATAGTTAAGTTGTTACCTTGTAAATTGTCAATCATAGCCAACCATATGATACATAACTAGTGCTCACATCCCAGGTTCCATAAGTGAAGTTGAAATGCTTAAAATCCAAGAAGGAAGTCTGTATGTCCAGGGAATGTCCAGGGATTTAAGTCATGAGATATCTAATGAAACCGTAGCTGGAATTAAGATCTCATTCAATGAGAAAGATAGCAAATATCTGGAGTTCATTTTTTATCCTATATGGATGAAACCACATAATATGTAATTAGCACCCACTTCCCTGATTCTATAAGAGAAGTTGGAATGCCTAAGATCCAAGAAGGAAGTGTGTTAAGTCCACAGCAGATAGAAGTGCAAGTCCCTGGGATTGTGAAGCACTGTAAGCTTTGTAATTAGTGACAAAACTTCTTTGAAGCCATTAAACAGAATCATTATTATTGCAAAATAGTGCCCGAAGATAGATAATTCCATCATCTATTGTATACCGGTGGATTGTTGATCGAAAAAACACTATCATTGTGATTAGAGCAACTAACAGAAGCTGTAAAAAGAGACAACAGGAGTCACATTACTCAAAAATAGAATACTTCTATATGGTTAAATTAAAATTATTGAGACTATCTCAGACTAGATGTCCATATCAAAAAACTGTAACATTGTTCCACATGCCATATTAATGATCCTGATGGAATTCTAATATGCACATCAGGCTGAAGTTTTTGTTACAAGATTTAGATCATACTGCAGTTCAAAGGTTCATTGTTTAGAATTCTGGCCATATCAGACAAACACAAAAGCACCGATTAAAGTGGAAGCATTGATCCTAACATGAAATTAGCAAAAAGGCCATTGATAAGCTGCAGAAACCAAATGAGTTTTAAGGGGAAAAAAAAAGTTTATTAGCACTTGGCATGACAGACAGCCTATTAAAGGCAATTTATACTATAATCATATATAGTGAAACCATATGATTATGCAAACGTCCAATATCAATTGTTAATCATCTTAATAAATCCATAGACAAATAAATCCGCTTCATCAACAAAAACTGTAAGAACTGGAAAAAAAAAAATTCTTGGAGTGCACGTGCACACCCTTCACCCTCTCCTTCGCCGTCTTGCAATGAGGCAGCCGCAAGTTTTTTGGCCAAATCTAAATCAAAATCAAAATTCAGATTCTGTCTATAAATAAAAACCCTAAATCCCTTCTCTCTCCCTTACCCCAACCCACTTCTTCCCTCTCATTTCTTCTTTCTTTCTTTCTTTCTTTATCATCGGAGTCACATTGTGGGATCGGACCATCAGAGCATCGTCGGAGCAATCGGAGACCACCATGCAACTCGCAAGTCAGCACTCTTCTACCCCTCAAATTTAATTTAAGTTTAAGGAGTTAAAATAGAAATACCTAAAATTGTTGGGTGTTGCGGTTTCATCGGTAAATCCGGCCGATCGACGGCTTCGGGTTTGTTGTAGAAATCGATTCCGTGGACGCCAACTACGAAATAGAGTCGTCAGCTGTCGTTAGCGGCTTCTCCTCCACCTTGTGTGGCCAGTGTGGTTGCATGGGTGGCAGAGACCTTGCGATGCGGCCGGTGGACCATCGACAACGATGATCACCGATGGTTTCTCCCTCTCTTTTTCTTTCTTCTTCTTCTCTTCTCTTCTCTTCGATCTTCATGAGGAAGAAGATAAGGTTGGGCTCAGGGTCAACCCGAGCTAACCTAATTTAATTGAGTTCGGGTATAGATTTCATATCCAACAGACCCGACCCAAATAAATAAGTCATGGGCTGTGATTTAGCCTGTAGCCTAGTCCATATATATTAGTGAGTTTGGGCCTTAAGTCCAAACCATTTATTGGTTCTTGTATAAGCTGCGAGCTAGCCACAGCCCAACTATTTAGACTTAATCTAGCCTATTTGAGTAATCCAATAAGTTTTAAATTTTAGATATCATGATATTGGTTAAATTAAAATATGTTATTTATGCATTATTAAAGATGGTGATTTTTCTTAGTGCGTGGACTAGAGATTTTAGTCAATTGACTTAGACTCAGATTAATGGATTTACTCACATATTTATTTGTCTTGTATTTCATATTATTTATTAGATCATGTATTTCTCTGTGCGCAAATTAATTATCATATTTCAGTGTGCAATTTAATTATTATATTTCTGTTTCTGTGTGCAAAATATATGATTCAGTGTATTGCTATACTTTGTGCAAAATAATAATTTTAATAAATAAAAAAACCTAACTGATATTTAGTATGACTTAGAAAACAGTCTCGGTATAAATTATTTGCGACTTTTCGTATACTCAAATTTACTTGAAAGTTTAAGAAAATATCTTATTTTAGATCACTGCGATAACTTTCTTAGCTGACTCTGGCAGAGTTAGAAAATAATCTTAGATTAGATCGAAAGACTTCCTAAGATAACTCTAATTTCTCTCAACGATTAATGAAAAAGACATATTGCGTTTGTCATATAGTGGCACCTGGGGCTCTTAGGGAAAGAGATAGGGTGCATTTATTATAAAGCGACATCTCTTATTAACTATAATCGGATCAGCTCTGAGAAAAAGACTCGAGCATTATCTCGTGTGACTTCTAATTAATTTTGATCCACAGGGCATTAACCCAATTGAGACATGTAATTATTATTATTATTATTATTATTATTATTATTATTATTATTATTATTATTATTATTATTAAGAAAAATTTAGTATATTGGAACTAAGCATGTTATAAAATATGACTTACTTTGTTATTATTTGCGTCGTTATTACTATTACTATAAGCATGCTTGATAAGATTGTCATTTATTTCAAGTTATGTTTATGGATTCGGATTTATTTAGCTTTTGAGTGGATTACACTCACTGAGCTATACTTGTTACCTCATAGGATCCCAATTAATGTGGCGACTGAATGAGATACACCAAAGCTCCACCTACACTTATAATCTATCATTTTTTATCTTTCAATTCTTTATTCTTTATGTTTTAAACTATTTGTTAACTTAGTTTGATTAGAGACACATTAGTAATAACATTGGTTATTTCCATTATTATTGGATTAAATTTATCGAAGTCAGATTTTCATATTAATTCTTGTCATTGTGGACTTAGAAAATTAATTTAGGTTTCGTGTATTTCAAGTATATTGAAGTAGACGGCCAGTCATGATTCCGATTTTAGATCGTGACAAAAGCTGACAGGTTAAATTGGCCTTGAGAAGCTTAAACCTCTTTACACCATAGTTAGAAGTTGAAACCACGACATGATGCTATATGGAATAGCCAACTACTCGGACAATCTCTTGCCAAACAGATATAAGAACACTCGTTTGTGATGGTCTCTCACAGGCAATTGTAGTTGGAGATATTCATCAGGATTAAGTTAAGTTTTTCACCAAATATTCTAGAGCAACATACATTATAAATAATAGTTGTGCTTATAACCTGACTATGTAGTGAGCCCTGAGGAGGGTAAAACAGAAGATATACATACCTTCATCTATAAGAAGCATCCTTTATTCAAGAGAACTAGTGTTGGAATTCAAAAGGAAAGAAAGGAAAAATAGAAATCTCTTTCAGCAACTTACAGTTAAAGTCAGAGCTATATTTCGGCCTAATAGTCACCGTCTAAATTAATCAGTTTGTAGCATGAAAGATGTGACATCAAAGAAGTAAAAGAGGTAGTAATAAATGAAAAGTGAGATGCTTCAAGGCTTAATTACAGACAGTAGCTCCAGCACAAGAAATCACAAGGATCCAACATTAAGATTAGACTCAAATAAAAGAAGAAACTTACCTGATTTATGTTACTGGGTGAGCATATGTATCTCATATTCTCATCTATTGATCCCTGCTTGGTAAGCCTGCAAAGAGAGATATCCAATAACAATTTCAATTTTCAAGTTAACCTAATCCAAATTCCAAAGTAAATTTGTCACAAAGTACATTTCTGCAACCATGACTAAAAGATAATCCAAAATAAAAGAAAAATATACTTTTACTTTTTTTTAAAAAAACTTTCTACAACCACTCAAGCACCTGCGGATAATGAAAATCATTTTCTTATGGAAACAAATTTAGGGAACCATCTTGACTTTCAATAAAAGGACTGCCGGACAGAAGCATAACATGGCAAGTTGCATTGACTTATTGTGACCACATTATGTTATTGAAAATTGAAAACAGATAGCTGCTTAGGCTAAGTGTCTAAGGCCACTTTTTGGCCCAGGCATCATCTTCAAGCATAGAAGGCATAGATCGTTTAGAGATCATTACGCATTTGCTATCAATGGAACCATGAAGGAACTTTCCAGATGTTGCGTTTGATTTCTGCGGGGCTATGCCATAATCGCAAGTGATTTACAGTGCCAACAGCTACCATCCGTAGTTCATACATCGCAGGAAGTAAAATAAATAGTCTAAAACACTCTGTCAGTACTCAGTAGGAAGTATGTCACTTTTATGGAGATTATCAGACTTGAGAGGGTGGAAGTAAGCTTTGGGCCTTGCCACCTATGGCAGCATCTTAATTAGCCAACTAATCCACAATCACTGCAACTAAACCCCTGTCTCTCTCCAGGTGGTACTAGCAAATTATACAACATCAAGTTCTAGTACCTGACCAAGCTCCAGTTGACCCTGAACCGGAAACCTCCACGGAGGCGGAGCCAAAGGTAGCATAGCTTGTTCCAGTTCCAATTTTCATCAGTGAAACCCTGAAGGAAGATCATCTGATTGAGATAACTTGCATCAAGTTCTTGTGGAGGGTCTCCTGGATAAGAAGCTATCATGAGTTCATTAGCGGAGACTACTGAAACGGGCAATTAAATTTGTCATTGGCATCTTCTGTCGTAAGCAGACCATCCTTCTCCTTTTGAACTATCATGCATGAACTATGGAAAGAGATGCTTAACTTGAAAAGGAACATAGCTTTCAACTTTATAGTGACGAAATGGAGATGGGTGGGCCAGAGACTCGGGAAGGTGAAAGAGAGGACAAGAGGAAAGGCCTCAAGGCTGGATACTAGCTTGTTTCCATATGAAAACAGTAACTTGGGAGTATAACTCAGGCTGTCACTTGGGTAACATCGCTTCTATTTTTCCTTTTTCTCATCATAAGATAATCCCATAATTTACCTAGACACCACATATTGAGTTTGAAGAGTCATAATGCTCAAAAAGTTAGGGCATGTTAGGAAATCTCGAAGTGCATCAGATCATCAAATACAATCCTCCTTTGACAATTCTAATGACTCTAAGTAGCATCAGATTGATAAAAAGTTCTATAACATTTATGAATTAACAAACATTCAAATGCAAATAGTCTATTATCATTACTAGACATTCATCCATGTATATATCTCACATATAAATATTATCTGCATATGTCCTTAACTCCTTATAAAGAATTCCAATGGTTTCAAGTTATGGATATTTTGACAATTGTAAACTTCAAAATCATAATACTCCATCTAATTCACAAACAAATCTTAAAGACAAACGGCCTCACACTACTTTTGATATCTTGATTGATGGTCATGATTGCCTAGTTGAAGTATTTATATTTTGACCAAACCATCATTTGACCCTTCTACTACATTTAAAGAAGCAAGATGAAACAACAAGCGGGCCCAAAGTGTACCTGATATGTTTATCTGCTCTTGTGAAAATGAATCATTCTAGTATGGAATCTCATCTATCAATAGAGTAGCTAGTTCCACCCGCTATGGTTTCATAGAACGAGGAGAAAGAATCACACACTCACAAGTGATGTTAGCTCACTCTTGATCAGAAATGTACATTGTCTCCATGTCGGTCCTCAGTCCAACTATATCCAGGGAGTTTTAAAGGTATCTTTTCCCTCATCGTTTTTCTAATTCTTGCAGCAGAATTCCACTGTTCTCTTTCTGCATATATACTTGAAAGCAATATATAGTTCCCAGTATTTTCGGGTTCCAACTCAAAGAGCTCACTTGCAACACTCTCTGCAATCTCAACATTGTTGTAGGTCTTACAAGCTGCTAATAGCGCCCCAAGAGCCCCGGGGTGAGGCCCCATTGGCATCTTTTGTATCATTTTGTGAGCTTCTTCGAGCCTCCCTGCTCGACCTAGCATGTCTGTCATGCAAGCATAGTGGTCAGCCTGATGCTCCATCCCATAGTCATGCACCATCGCTTCCCAAAACTCTATCCCCTTCTCAACAAATCCTCCATGGCTGCAGGCATTTAGCACACCAATGAACGTAATAGGATCAGGCACAATTTCCTCACTTCGCATCCTATCAAAGATCTCAAGTGCCTCCTCTGCATGCCCATGAGATGCAAGCCCATTGATGAGAGCAGTATATGAGTAAGCATCAGGACAAGGGATCTGCTCAAAAAATCGGAAGGCTTCACCAACATTGCCACACTTAGCGTTCATGTCCACCAGAGCAGTGAGAACACGCTCATTCTTCTCGATCTTCTTCCAATCCACATAAGCACCAACCCAATTTGCCAACTCCGCACTCCCCAACTGTGCAGCCGCAGAAATAACACCAACCATCATAGCAGCATCTGGTTCAATCCCCTCTGCTTCCATCTCACGAAACAGTGCAAGTGCCTCCCTCGGCTTCCCACACTGTGAATACCCATGTATCATCACAGTCCAAGAGACCAAATTCTTTTCCCGCATCCCTTCAAACAACACCCGAGCAGCATCCACAGACCCAACTTTACAATACCCAACTATCATCACGGACCATGAGACTGAATTCCTGACAGGCATCCTATCAAACACCTCCTGCGCAGATACCAAATCCCCAGCATTAACATACCCGACCACCATTGCATTCCACGATATCACATTCCTCTCAGGCATTTCATCAAACAATGCATGTGCGACATCCATGTCAACCCCAACCCGCGCATGAGCACCAAGAAGGGAATTATAGCTGACAACATCTCTAAGCGGCATTTCGCCGAATGCTTTGTGGGCGAGTGGGAGGTCACGGCATTTGCCATACATGTCGACAAGGGCGTTAGCAACAGGGAGGAAGGGTAGGAGGCCGGAGCGGAAGGCGAAAGAGTGGAAGGCGGAGCCGAGGGGAAGGTCGGACAGGGCGGCTGCGGAGTTGAGGACGAAAGGGAGGGTGAAGTGGTTGGGGGCGAGGGAGGAGCGGGTGATAAGGAGGAAGAGGCGGAGGGAGAGAGAGGGGGACTTGGTGGAGAAGAGGCGGATGGCGCGGTTGAAGAGGGAGAGGAGGCAGTTGGTGGCGGGGAGGTGGGAGCGGAGGATGTGAGCGTGGATTTGGTTGAGTTGGAGGTGGGAGAAGGAAGAGCGGGAGGAGAGGAGGGTCGAGAGTTGGGTGAGTCGGTTGCTGAGCTTGTTAATGGCGGGAGTGGTATCCGAGTGGTGAACTCGTTGAGGAGAGGGGCTCATCACAGTATTGGTAATGGTACGTTCTTCTATGCATGACTGTGAGAGGATGATGATATTTATATTAATTTTCTAATATACTCTCGCTCTTCTCTTCCCAGTTTAAAATATTTTAATAACCTCAAAGAGTTTTATATTTTTAGATAAAGATAAGCGTGACATGATTTAAGTATAAAAATATCATATTAATTTATCAACTATTCTAATAATTTTAGTAGTTAGTGAATGATAATTTTTATATTTATTTTGTAACAAAACATAGATGGGTCAAAAACAAAGGTGGTGTTTAGATGTTGTTTAGGGTATTTTTCGTGCTTGAATCTTGTGCGTTTATATGGATATAGATGTTTTGAGTGTTTGATTGTGAAACATGGGTATTAGTGTAATCATTCCTCTGATAAGACTTACATTTTAAATTTGAAGGTTGTTAAATTTAGAATAAGAAGGTTAACACAACTACCCTTAGTTGATAGAGTAAATCAAAATAATATTATTAATATTAACCTTCTCTTCCGCTATTTTTTGTTATGTTTGAAAGATTGTGTCTATTTCTTACTCTTATGTGCAATGCCCTGCTATATACGCATTTAGTAATACTTGTGAGTGCATAAATTTATTATTATTAATAGATTGGTAAGTAAGTATTGATTTAATAGAATTTGTTCAAAATATTTGTAAGAACTAGGTGTTTGAAAATCTTAAAAATAATTTTAATCTAATTAAAAAAATTACAAAATTGGTAGAAAAAAATAAACTTTTTTGACAGATCTTTGTTTTGAATGAGTGTAAGAGAAGTAAAAAAGGTTCCGGAATTCTCTTTGTCAATAATAATTTATATTAACTAATTAAAATATTTGTTTAACAAATCATTATTATCTTTAAATGAGTAAAATTTGTTTTCATAGAAATTATGTTTTTTCTTATTTAAAAAAGATATATAGAGTAAGACTTTTATATTAAAGTTGGTAGATAACTTATGACTAAGGAAGTTATGTGATTGACTCCAACTTTAAACAATTATTATGGAGAAAATTGTTTGGTGGTGAAAATTGTTTGGTGGCTTAACTTAATGGCTTATTTTCGTTGATGGTTTAGACAAGCAGCTTGATAGTGTGACGACTTAAAGTAGGTTTCGGTAACGTTTAGTTTGGAGTAATAGTTTGATGATGCACATGACTTGAAACCTAACCTACGCAACTTACTATATTAGCTAAAATTTAGTGGGACCTAAGTGTCTCTGTATCTAGAGAAGATTAGCGATTTGTCCGGTCTATCTTTAGCCTTCAGACTCTTGAATAATAAAAAAAATAATTAATATCCAATATCTAAACAACAAATGATTCCGAAATTAAGGTAAAAAAATATAAATAATGAAGAAGGGTCGAAATATGACAAAAATAAGAAACCCAACATTACAGAGGTCATTAGAAGGTGGAGGAGCTTAGTTATATTGAGTGGGTGACTTGTGCAGGTAGATTGTGGTTTAGATTTGGAAGTAAAATTAGAGTTCTAAATTAGATATATTCCTAAGAAAATTAACAGCTATGATTAAAAAAGTAAAAGCAAGATAAAAAAGTGGCTAAATTAATTTTTATTCCATGATCCTACATGAATAACGATCACTCATATTTATAAGAGTAGAAGCATAGCAAGTCAGATCTAACTCGCCCCACCAAGTTTACATATATAAATTATTCGCTTTAATTCAAATTTAAAAGCAAATAACAAAAGTAATCAACTAGACTTAACTCAATTCAACCTAATTGACTCAATTCGACCCAATCTAATCGACCGTTATGGTTGGATAGTATCACAAATTCAAACTAGAAGAAATTAATCTAAACTCGAAATGACTTCAATCTATTAAATATGGTTTTAGCGAAGAATACTTACGTTAAATTTGTTTGTTTCTAATTAATCTATTATCTTTTTAAAGTGGTCTAGGCACAATAAAAAAGGGATAAGCTAAGATTGTTGTGCCATATTCAAGATTCATTGCTTATATATAGACCAACATTACATACTGTAGATAATATAAAACATATTACTGTTTTTATACAAATGCAATGCACAGACAGTATTACTTATTACAGACATATAACTAGAGATTGGTCATATAGTTTACCCATTGCATATAGGCATGTATATCATATTTATTTATTTATTAAGAGAAATTAGCATATAACATCATGTCTTTTAATATAATTATGATTTACACTTTACATTTTTATTATTTGTAAATCAAGTTGTATAATTTAGCGAATATGTGAAACTTAACTAAATCTCAGAGTTAAGTTAACTTAATTAAAATAATTACAAAAATATTCTCAACTAAATATTTTAGTTATTTTAAAATAAGAGCAGATTAGTCATATTAAAAATAAAATATATCTATTTAACGAAATATTCTGACGATGTTAGTTTAAATTTAACCGGGATATATTTTACATATATTCACTAAATCAGAGGGCTCAATTTGTAAATAGTAAAAATATAGGACGTAAACCATAATTACGTTATAAAGCAAGGTGTTATATATAAATTTTTTATTTTTTAAATTATATAATTTTTATTTTAATTAATATTTACTACTAATAAAAAACTAATATACATACATACATACATATATACATAAAAAAAAATATATATGCAAATTAATATGCAATTCAAATCCATGCCGTGGATTAATTTCGCCTTTTTGAACTCGTCAGCACAAATCGATGAAGTAGTGTCACTGCCGCCAACATCTTGAGATGATCTATAAGGTGTGTCTGACTTGCAAAAGTTATTAATATATTTATTTCTCATCTACAGATTTGGAATCTCTTAAAACTTTAGATTTGGAATCTTCTTTTACTACTGTAAATTATAATCAAAAGTTTATCCTTAAACTATAAATTTTATATTTAAACTAAGAATTTTTTATTCCGCCACAAATTGAATCGAAATATGAAGAAACTCTTATACAAAAGTTCTAGATTATAGCATTACGGATCTTATCCAATCGATTTCATATTATTTAAAGATCAGATGAATATAGTCTAAATATTTTTTGAAAACTATTAAAAAATTAAAATTTTGTAAATTAAGTATGAAAGTCATAGTTATATATAAATTTCGTACTTAAACTAAGAATTTTTAATTTTGCACAGTGTTGAAAAAATATTCAAAAGACAATCGTATGAACTTTTGTATTTAAAGTTTCTTTAGATTCAAAATTTATCTGCAATGGAACCAAGAATTCATAGTTTAAATATAAAATTTATAGTTTAAGTATAAAATTTTAACAGTATTTATAGTTTTTTTAAATAGATATTATAATTTATTTATAACATAGATTAAGCTCTCTTTTTAAAACATTGATTAAAAAGTTTATATTTATTTAAATTATATATATTTAGTCTCTTATTATATTTATTAAAGAACGATTAAAAAGACTTATATAAATAAAAGAGAGAAAATTAAGCTAGTAATAGTGCCACTTGATGAGCGTTATACTTATTCATATTTAACATATGTTGCAAATTTATTTCTATCATTGTGGGAGCTCAGTAGTAGTTTCACTTAGTAAGACATTAGGTGTTATATTATTTTGTGACATGTTTATGCAATTTTCCCTTTTTTGTATCTTCTTTTCAACATGTAATCTTATATTTAGAATCTTTACATGTATTATTGTATTATTGATAGATTTGTTATAGCCTGTGAGCTCCTCCCTTATTTTTATTATTTTAGTTTTATTTTATATTAATTATATATTTCTAGCCCTCTTATCCTCTACATGAATCTCACATGGGAGGCACATAGCAGGTTGGGGATGTTTTAATTTATGTCAGATGAGTTAAGGAGATAGTCTATGGGCCTAACGTTAGGTGTGATAAGTAATTATAGTCAGCATACTTGGAGTCAAACCGTGCTAATTAATATATTGGTATGAATATCTCATTATTATAATGGTGATCAGTTATTTTGTTCATACATCTGTCATGTTTGATGATGTCACTTGCTGAGTGTTATTTCATCAATATTTTAATATATATTTATAGCAGTTCACCTAGTAAGGCATTAGGCTTCTTTTAATTCTTATGGTGCAGTAGTATTGTGAGGGGCATATTCTTCCCCTTACTGTATCTTATTTTGAAAACTCCACTTATTTGTGTACTATTTATATGCTTATTGTGACATGCAGGCTATTATATTATTTCCTTGCTAGTCTTTTTGGCCTCCAAGTAAGGCAGTTATTTAAATAGGACTTATTTAGACTAAACCCAAGGACTCCTTTTGTGAACGAAAGGTTTCTCTTGGTTATCTCTTCTTGTGAGAAGAAGCTAAGAGATTATTATCGGTTTTGCTAGCTTTCTAAAGCCATCTCACCACTCTAAGAGGTATAAGATTGGCTTCAGGTGGTTCATAGAAAACTCTGGAAACAAAATAGACTTATTACAAGGCTTGACAATGAAGGTTCTCATTGTAAAGAAGACTCAGTTCCATATCAGAGTTTTGTTTAGTTATAGACTTTAATTAATATACTTATCCACCAGTCTTCATACTAAGATTTATGTATTGAAGTATATTATTCAAGTTTGTATGTACATGCCCACATAGATTCAAAGTGGAGCAATTCTTGTTTTTAAGCCCACTCTAAAGTCCAGATCTCTATTATGCGAAGACCCAAGAAATAGAAACCTCATTGGAGGATCTGACACATTTTTCTTGAGATCTTCCATCTTCTACAAAGCTTACACGTAATCTCTTGTTGTAAATTGGTTAGCCACCTTATAGGACTTAGAAAAAAATTCTACTATTTGGGTAGAGGTTACTCCTCCTAATCTCTGTTAGATCTTTTGTATTAATTGCGAGATTAAAGGTATCTAATGAGATTATCCAAACACTTTTGATAGGGAGTTGAGGTCAAAGTAAGTGTTAGAGGATGACTCAAACTCTTGATCACATTGGTGAGTAATACGTCTTGTCGCACTGTTAGTAGGAAAGTAGAGAGAAATTTAACGAGGAGAATTCGAACATGGCAAGCTCTTAACTCTTTCTGGGTTTGACTTCTACCCTTTGAATTCTGCCATCTTTTTCATAGGTAGCCTTTCCATGGTGGTGTTTATCCTCGTCGTCAATTCTGAAAAATCTCTGTTTCTTTATTATCATTCACAAAAACCCTTTGGTGTTAGTTTTCTTAATAAATAATTACTGTATAAATGAGTTAAATTAACTCTTGACTACACGAATACGATCGAGTAGTTTCTTAATATTAGTTTAGAAGTAAACGGAGAATCATATTTTAAAATAAAATTAAGAATATTTTAGATGTTTTGAAATTTTTTACTTTGTAAAATATAATAAAATATTCTCTATTGTTTTGTAGGATTCAAGTGATCTAAATTTATCCGATAAAAATGTAGGATACGACGATAAAAATTAGTATATGAGGTGGTAAATTAGATTAAAAGCGAAACACAGTATGTTTTTGATAAATTTTGCCATGGGGTTTCTTACAGGTATTTGTATACATAAAAAATTTGAGCAAATTTAGTAGTAACAACTACCATTAAGGGTTTTCAATTTTAACATAGTTGAGAAGTGTGGTAAGAAACATCCTTAAAAGAGCTCCCATAGAAAATCCCACTCCCAGAATATTGGATGGATGGATGGATCACCTTAAAAGTGTTGTCATTTGGAAGCTGCATGGATTTCATGAATCTTCTCATCTTCCTTCATGTCTTTCTCCTCTACCCATATTCAAGCAGCTATCAATAATGTCTCACTTGATTCTTTTCACCTCTCTTTAAAGTTTAGCTTTTAAAACACTCTCCTCCCCTTTGGTCAAGGCCAATTAAATTGTAACTGTTAGTATGATGTAAATAGGCTTTATTATCCCTGCAGAAATATACTCTGATTTGAAAATAATAAGAATAGTTTTATCCTTTTACGAACTTACTTATAGCAAAAAATATTGGTGCAAATGGGCCATCGTTAATTTTGGAGAAAAAAATAATCTAATCACTATAATTTGGCCTGAGCCACAGAGGATTAAGTGCTCAAGATTGCAATACATGGGGCAAAGTTAAAATCAGATTAGATCACAAGTCATGAGATGAACTATAATTTGATCTTTTTAATTATGAATCTTATGTTGGATCAATTGAAAATCACCACCCTCATGACAGACTAAGTTCTTAATAAAATTAAAAAAAAAAGCCAAAGCCAAAGCTAGGCTTGCGAATTTACTCTCTGATACATATCTTCTCAAAGGTATGAGGAAGGTATCCAATAACTTTAGAAAAAATAAATAAAGTTACTTGCCCTTGACAATTCAACTCCCAACCAAGTAAAGGAATCAAATCTGAAAAACTAACTAAATAATTTATTTTGTCCCTCTCACTTGCCAGCCAACCCACCAGCTCTAAAAGATTTTGTGGATACAAGTTAAACAGAATCACTACATACTTTTCAAATCCTCATTTTCACAAACTAGAAAACCAGGAAAAGAAATTTCCACAGTAGATATCTGCAATCTGCATATATAGATTGGGTTTACTTGCATAGGAAAAATTCTATTTCTCCTCTAGCTTTCCATTAGTTAAAACCATCACATAATCCATTATTTATATACCTCCATCTACTCGCATTGCTATAGATAAAAATGGCTTAAATATCTTTCAGAAAGAGCGCGTAGGAATGTTCTCCTGACACATATAAAGTAGATTATATAAGAAGAAAGATCTCAGTTGTCTCTGGTCAATCATAACATCACCAACAACATTAAACAGGGTGTGAATCCTCTGCTCTTTATATATACCTGCAGGGCTCCTCTACTTCCTTGCAAGATCCATCTCTCTCTCTCCACCTTCTAACCATGGAAGCAGAAGGTGCTTCATCCTCTGGTACTAGTGGCGAGCATAGAAAGGTATGTGAAATTCCTTAATTGCTCTCTCTCTTTTGCTTTTATGTTTATTAAGGTTCTTGAAAAGAATAGAAGAGTAGCATAAGTAGTATAAAGGCTATGTCTTTATTGGGATCTTATGATGGTAGAATTACCATTAATCTGTGGTAGTTTGCACCAACCCTTTCTCCTCCCTAAATTTCTAGTGTTCTCTTTCTTTATTGACTAAAATCAGGCCAGTTTAACTTAAAAAAAAATAGAGTTTTCTTATCAGATAAGCAGGTATTCGTCTCTCTCGCTAAGCCATCTATCATGGCATTACAGTTCTAATCAATGAAAACGTAGAAAATAAAATCTAGATTAGCAATTGACTTCAGTGTTCTCTTTAGAAGACTTGGCTGGAGATATGAGACTTTTCAGGTACTAGTGTGGCTCTATATTTCTAAATCTACGATTGCTTTGTTGAAACTGGAGCAAGAGAAAGGTCCGTAGAGACTTCTCTTAAGTCTCTTCTAAGTTAATTAATCTACACACTAACACTCGAAACTTTTATTCTAAAACCTCTCTCAATCTTTTCAATGATTCCGGTAACAATTCTAGTATATTAAAGAATAGAGTAGTTATAATAATAATAATAATTCAATAGTAATCATGTAAAAAAAAACTAATTTGAATTAGAACTGAATCCATTCACCTTATACGTTTCATCCACCCGTTAAGATTTTCTTACACTCGTTGTCTAGTGATGCTTAATCACATCGTGCACGCGACATGTGGCAGCATCTCTTTGGCTTGACAAATTGGCTTCTTTGAGAAAGTCAATAAGAAAGTCAATATGGAAATCCAAGGGGGATTTTCGTTGCATGAAGGATACTGTAAATTAAATGAAATCATAAGGGTATAACTGTAAATTAATACACATCTTTGGAGAGTTTTATTTTTTTATCAAACTAGCCCTCCCAAAATTTTATTTTACATATCTAATATATTTTAAAACTTAAATATAAAACTAAGGGGGTTTCAAATATAAGTTACTAAATACAACTAGGTAGGATATTTGGATATTAGTTTTATCACTTATGCTACACCTTTATCCATTGTTCGAGCTAAGGATCTAGATAAGTCTAATATGCTTCTAGCTTTTTTAGTCGATATAGAAATGAGAGTACTTTGTGAATAAATCCTTAGTTATCAAGAATAATTAAATATTATTACACTTCAACTTCAACTAACCCCAAATAAAGTTAAGTTATTTTTGTATTTTTTTTTCTTATTTATCAAACTTCCTGTTGCTCAGTAGCATAAAAGGGTATGCACAAACCAAATCATTCTCTCCGATTAATCCACAAGTCAATGCTTTCATAAGTGCACAAGAAAGCAAAAGACTCAGCAGTGGTGGGAGAGCTCTTCTCTGTTAATCCCAAAATGCTCTACAAAATTATTTACTTATAACTGAGAGATGAGATTAGATAGCAAAATTCTATACAAAGATGCATGTCACATAATAAATTCTCCAATGTCAGCATTAAGACTTACTTTTAGACTCGTTTGTAAATCTGCAGAGATACACAGATGAGTAATAATTGTTATTGTACCTATGTGCAGGCTGAGGTGAACGGTGATTTACAGCCGGCCGGGAACATAAAGATGAACGAATGGCTTCCAATCTCCTCGTCGCGAAATGCCAAATGGTGGTACTCGGCTTTCCACAACGTCACGGCCATGGTCGGAGCCGGCGTGCTCGGCCTTCCATACGCCATGTCCGAACTCGGATGGTACATATACACACACACACACACACACACATATATATATATATATATATATATATTCAACATTTCAATCGTAATTACTCTCGATCATCCTCCTGCCAACTAAATGAGTAAATGCAATGCAACAGGGGTCCCGGCATTGCAGTTCTGGTAATCTCGTGGATCGTCACCTTCTACACCCTGTGGCAGATGGTGGAAATGCATGAGATGGTGCCCGGGAAGCGCTTCGATCGGTACCACGAGCTCGGGCAGCACGCCTTCGGCGAGAAGCTCGGCCTGTGGATCGTCGTCCCGCAGCAGCTCGTCGTGGAAGTGGCAGTGAACATAGTGTACATGGTCACAGGAGGGCAGTCCCTTAAGAAGTTCCATGACGTTATTTGCCCCCACTGCAAGAGCATTAAGCAAACTTACTTCATCATGATCTTCGCCTCTGTCCATTTTGTTCTCTCACAGCTCCCCAACTTCAATTCCATCGTTGGGGTCTCATTGGCTGCTGCTGTCATGTCTTTGAGGTATTAAATCCTAACTTAGCATACCAGAACATGGATTACTCTTCATGACTAAGTCATTGGGCTCTTAATTAATTACCAGCTACTCGACCATTGCATGGGGAGCTTCTGTTGACAAAGGGAAGCAAGCCAATGTGGAGTATGGCTACAAGTCCTCTACCGCAGTAGGCACTATGTTCAACTTCTTCAGCGCGTTGGGCGATGTGGCCTTCGCATACGCCGGCCATAACGTCGTCTTGGAGATCCAGGCGACCATCCCTTCCACTCCGGAGAAGCCCTCCAAGAAGCCAATGTGGAAGGGTGTCATAGTTGCCTACATCATAGTTGCTATGTGCTACTTCCCTGTTGCTCTAGTTGGATACTGGGCTTTTGGTAACGCTGTTCAGGACAATATCCTCATCACACTGGAGAAGCCAAGGTGGCTCATCGCCACGGCCAACATGATGGTCGTTGTCCACGTCATCGGCAGCTATCAGGTAATCATAGTTGGTCATAGTTAAAACGTACTGAATTTTAAATTAATAAAAGGATCGTTTCACTCTTTTAACAAATTGTCTAAAAATAGTGGGAAAAACAAGTTCATGAGGAAGCTGTTAGCATCTTTTAATTAAAATGTTGCTCTGCTTGATAAGTAATATAATAGCTAACTCTGATTTCTTTCTGTTGCTGGTATGACACTCTCATTAATAGTCACCACAAGCTCTATTCATTGCATTCATCGTTGTAGTGATAGTGTAACTGAAACTTGAGAGTACTGTAAAGGAAATCAGAATAAGATAGTTCTGAATAGTTCATTTGGCTAGCTAGCTGTATCTTCTTGATGATCTTAAAACTATTAGCCAATAAACTAGAATTTTAGATGACATTGTATTATTATTCATCAATGCAGATCTATGCAATGCCAGTCTTTGACATGATGGAGACAGTGTTGGTAAAGAAACTTCACTTCTCACCTGGTCTCACTCTTCGCCTAATCTCACGTTCTGTTTACGTCGGTAATGCTCTCCTTTCCCCCTTGACAACATCATATCCATATCGCTTTACATTCCACTGTAAGAGCTAGTAATTCATAGTTTTACATCATCTTCGTTTGCAGCCATTACGATGTTCCTCGCGATGACCTTCCCATTCTTTAGTGGGCTGCTTGGATTCTTCGGGGGATTCGTATTTGCTCCGACTACATATTTTGTAAGCCTAAACATTCCCCTGAAATAGTACAAAAGTTCCTGTTCAAAGGCTATATGATCTATTACACAAGATCTTACTCTAACTCTCTGAACTATTCTTCAACAGCTTCCTTGCGTAATGTGGCTTTCCATCTACAAGCCTAAAAGATATAGCTTATCTTGGTTTACTAACTGGGTAAGCTAACTTATTTTGTATCTGTTTTACATTTAACATGATTTTGAGTTAGAAAACTGATCTTCTAACGCCATGGTTCACCAGATATGCATCATTCTGGGGGTTATATTGATGATTGTAGCACCCATTGGAGGACTACGGCAGATCATTATTAAAGCAAAGACTTACAAATTTTACTCATAAGCTTCTTCCAATCAAGAATAGAAGAAGACGATATAGATGGACTTCAAAAGTACTATTCTACATGGCGAAAAGTGATTCCTTAATTATTGGTGTTAATTAGTTCCTTACGAGAAAAAAATACCCAAATTGATGTATTCTGATAGCATTAGCGTGAAACTCGAATAAGTTGAAAAATAAAATAAAATACCCAAATAGATCAAACTTTGAACTGTTATTCTTATTTGTTGAAAAGTGTAGCCATTTCTATTTAATTGCTTGTGAGGGACATCTACAAACTAGAGCCAACTTGTACTTGGTTTACTGCTGAGAAAAGAATGCAGCCTATTTTTGCTGCCAGACATACTTAGATCCATGAATCCTAGAGATAAAGTATGCTGCAAAGAGTTAGGCCAGAAGTCATATGATCAATATGCTATAAAAATATGCATGATGTACAATTAAATTAGGTGCTCATTTGCTGTATCACAGTAGTTTCAAAGGTACTTCCAAGTAATAAAGAAGGTGGAGTAAAAGATAGTAGCGAAATGTGCATGACTTATATAATTAAGCAATAGTTATATATTCTGATATTCAATAGGAACCTTAATTTTTCTCATGAATTTGACTTGTTCTCAACTAAAAGAGGCCTTTTGTAGCAATGCGGGATTAGAATTTTTATGCACTCAATGTAGAACTATAAGTTGAGAAGCATCTTTTTAATGCTCTTAAGATTGACATGTTCTTCTTTGCCTAGATTACCTTCATATTCCAAGTTTTGAATGGTGAGTGGGTCGTCACGAGACCATTAATGTGAGATATTGCATATGTGAAGAAGACGTTTAAATACATGATTTTAGAGATGCTTAATTTTCAATGTTCCTGTCATTGATATAGGTGTGGCAACTGGTTTAGGTTAGCCGAGTTTGAGTTGGATTGGTTCGGATCGAGTCATTATATCATAAACACGAATAGGATTCATTTATTAAACAAGTTACACGTGTCATAAACGGGTTATTAGGTTGTACAAGTTATTAAAATTTATATATATTATTCATGTTAAAAATGAGTGTTTGGAGTTATAAATAAATTTCTTTGGATTACAAATGAGTTTTTTTTAATGTTATAAATGAATTAGTCAGGTCATAAACGGCTTAGCGTGTCATAAATAAATTATCGTGCCATAAATGGGTTGGAGGGTCAAGCCATAATTAAACCGGTAATATAAGTTGAAGTAATAAACATAAATACCATTGTTCGTCGGATCGACGGATTCTCATCCCAATCCAGGTTTATCCGAACTCTTTCTCTCTCTTTTTAACTGTTTCTTTTCACTCTCTTTTTTACTCTCTGTCTTCGGCGAACTCCAACAAACTTACGGTATATAATTTTTAATTAATTTTTTATTTCTCTCTCAGTTTTTTTATTTCTTCTACTTTCTCTCTTTTCTCCTTCTTTTTCTTCTTCTTCTTCACTGCATTATGATTTTTTTTTTCTTTTATTTGATTTTCTTCCATTGATGCTCTTTCTAATCTCTTCTTCGTTTCAACTTTTATTGTACCATAGTTTTTTTTTCTTTTCTTATTTTTGGTAAAATTTTTTCTAAACTTTTAGAAGTTTTCCTATATTTTTAAATAATATTTAGAATTTTATGTAATTAAAAAGTCTGATCCGATCTAGGCAATCTATACGTATCATTTTTTTAGAAGGCCGATCCGATTTTTCGAACCTTAATAAACACTGCTCTTTTAATAATTAGGTTGACCCCATAAATTAAATCTAAATCTATTTAAAAGACAGTGCACTGCTTCGGATTAGGATCCATCGACTTTTACCACCTGCAACAGGATGAAAACACTAGAGATTGGTTGTTATATAGAGAAGATTTAAGAAAGAAATGGTAGGCTTTTGCAAAAAAACTGTCTCAACTTTAATCGAAACCACAAAAGAAGGTTTCATGGGATGAGCAGTTAGCTTTAGAAAGGATCAAACAAAGTCCTCCAATGGAAAACGGTCATTTTCCTATAAAATAGGAAGGAAAAGCAGCATACTCTAAGAACATCAGATTATTTAATAGACATAATGCCTTAATTCTTTGCAAGGTAATGAAGATTAATTAAAAAGACTGCTAAAGATTCACGTTATAATGTCCCTCCTAAACTTTGGGGCAAAATAAACTATTAATGATAGTGACGAAAAATACCAAATAATAATTATACCATTTGTAAGCTAACCAGCTCATCAATTTAATTAGCAAAATAAAAAAAAATTCTGAAATTACTTAAATATCCTCAGTGAACCTATAATTTTTAAGCCTCTCTCTTCCAGCAAACCCAACCACCCATCATCAAGAACCTTGCCTCTCTCCTTTAGCAAACCCAACCACCCATCATTGGCGTGGATGACAACCCTTAGTAACGTTGCGCTGCATGTCGTAACCGTCTTGGAGGCAGTGGCCAAGCTCGCGAAAAGCGTCCACGTGGCCGACCCCGATGGCGCGAACACAAAGAGCAACGACAACACTCAGCGATATTGTGCCAGACGCTGTTACCATCTCCACATGCCATAGCCGTCCTAGAGGTAGTGGGCGAGCTCGCGGAGGACGTCCACATGCTAGACAGTGGCGATGCGGGCACAACTGTCCTACAGGTAGTGGCTTGAGTGGTTTGATCACTTTGTTGTTTGGAGTCATGTCATATGATTCTTATGTTGTTTGATTTGAAGTTTGAAGCCATGGATTATCTAGTATCATAAAAAATCCTTCATCTCTATTGCTGAATCTAATACTGTTATTTATTTTTTCCAAGAAAGTATCAAAAAGCATCTATGGCTGCATTTCCTTTAGCGATCTTCATATTAGTAGTTAATAGCTGCATAATGGATGTTGATGAGAAAAATAGTTACGATATTGGTGTGAGACCTTTAGGCTCAAGTATGTCCTCATATTAATATTGTCTATAAGTGAGCAATGTGTATCTGTTGCTATTTGAACTATTGTCCTGTGTTTATTTGAAAGTTACAGACATTATTTGAATAAAATTGATCATAGTTCTAAAGAGAAATCATTGTCCTCTAATCCGAGAACCTCTTTTTCTCCAAGTGTAGAAACTCAATATTTCCTACATGTCCAAAATCGCACAACCTAAATAGAAATAAGAATGGAGAAAATAACCTCACAATAAAACACCCAAATAATCACAATGCATATAGATCATAATATTAACCTCAAGAGATAATAACTAAGGTATAAACCCAATAGTGCCAAGTCTTCACAAATAGAAAATTATGAAACTTACTGGACAAACTTACAAAGAGGAGGTAGAATAGAAAATCACCCACCATCTATCTAGCAAAACTTGACACCAAAAATGAAAAAAATGACCTTAAGTTCTCTTGACATATATAATGACTTACTTACATATTACTAAACAAGACTCATACCTAACAAGATAAAATTATTTCCAAAATGCCCCTAATAAGTATGAGGACTATCAAAATAACCTTGGTAGTAACACACCAACTAGATGAAATAGTATGACAAAATGATAACCAAGTTTAGCACTAACTTTTAACACTCCCCCTTAGTACAAACTTGTGAGTAACCAAACCAAGCTTCTTTGAAGTTTTTCAAACTTGGCTTTTGGAATAGTTTTAGTAAAGATATCCGCCAAGTTGTCTTGAGAGCACACAACTATAAGCTTGATTTCTTTCAGAAGCACTTTCTCTCAAATGAAATGATGCTCCATTTCAATATGCTTTGTTCTTTTATAAAAAAATTGGGTTTGTCGCTAATTTGATTGCACTTTGATTGTCACAACTAACCTTCATCAAATAGTCAATCTCTTTTTAAACATCACCAACCAAAGTCCGCAATCATACATATTTTTATGCCACAAGGGTCATTGCTTTATACTCCGGTTCCATACTAGAGAATGCCACGGTATCTTATTTTTTGCTACACCACGATACACAAGACGAACCCAAGCTAAAAACATAACCCGATGTCGACTTTCTCTCATCAAGACCATTGGCCCAATTTGCATCAGTGAAACCTACAAGTTCACAACTTGCATTTTTCTTGTAAAGTAAACTAATATCAAGAGAGAAATTGACAAACCGAAGAATTCTCTTGGCAGCATCCAAATGAGGCTTTCTAGGTGCTTGCATAAACCGGCTCATTCCTCCAACCAAAAATACAATATCCGGCCTTGTAATTGTGAAATACAATAAGCTACCTACAAATGTTCGGAAAAGTCTTGGATCTTCAAGAACCTTGCCATCACCTTTCCTCAATTTGACATCCACATCCATGGTAGTAGAACATGATTTACTTCCTTGCAATCCAAAAATTTTAATAAGCTTTGATGCATAGTTCTTTTGAAAACTAAAAATGTCATCAACATGTTTCTCTACCTCCAACACAAGAAAATGATTTAGCTTCCATAAGTTCTTCATTTCAAATCGAATAGCAAGCTCATCATGAAGGTTGCTAATCTCTTTATCATTATCACTTGTAACAACCATGTCATCCACGTAAAGTAAAACTATAACATGCATATCACCATGCTTCTTCAAGAACATGCTACGATAGGAATTTGAAACATGAAAGCTACAAAATATAAGGTATTGAGCAATTTTACTATACCAAGCTCTAGATGCTGCTTGAGACCATAAAATGCCTTTTTCAATTTGCATATATGGTTCGATGAAGTCCTCAAAATGAAACTCGAGGGTTGGTTTATATAAATTTCTTGATCTACCTTGCCATACAGAAAGCATTTTTGACATGAAGTTGTCACATCTTCCATCCCAGGCTAGTTGCTAATGAGATGAGAATCTAAACTGATGTCATCTTGGCCACTAGACTAAAAGTCTCATCGTAATCTATACCATGTTGTTGTGTGAACCCACGAACGACCAACCTTGACTTGCACCTATCCACGGATAGGGGTGTAAACGAGCCGAGCTCAGGCTTGGCTTGAAATTACTTTTGAGTCTCATAATTTTGCTCAGGCTCGGCTCAGCTCAACTCAAGCCGAGCTCGAGCTGAGCCTAACCGAGCCCGAGCAAAGCTCGGGCTTGATTAGAGGATGAGGCGGTGGTTGCATGGACAATGCCTTGCCGAAGGAGTCGGAGACAGATGGAGGAGGAGGCAACGATGAGGAGATAGTGATTGAAGGAAGAAGAAGCCGATGAAGTGGATGAGGAGGAGGCCAATGGAGGAGGGGGAGGAGGAGGAGGAGGCTGATGGAGAGGAGGACATGAGGTCGTGGTGGTGGCTTGCTGATGGAGGCCGATAGAGAGAAAGGAGGTCGCGACGCATAGGGTGAGGCTATGAGTGGTGATCGGGTGGATGAGGGTGAGGGTGAGAGTGAGGGTGAAGGTGAGGGTGGTGTGGGTGAGGGAATTGAGGGTGATGGCCTAATGGGTGAGGATAGGAAAAGTGACGTGATAGGGGAGAGTAGGGTAGGTGAGGGTGGGGTGGTTGAGGGAATTGAGGGTGATGGCCTAATGGGTGAGGATGGGGAAGGTGATGTGATGGGTGAGAGTGGGGTAGGTGAGGGTGGGTGAGGGTAATGGATGGGTTACGGGTGAGGGTGAGGATGGGTTAGTGAGGGACACGTGGTAATATTTTTTTATGCCACATGTCCTTAGTTATAGCTAGTCAGGCTATCGAGCCTATCGAGCCGAGCCTAAGTGAGCCGGCTCTAGCTCAAGCTCGGCTTGATATTAATTTTGAGCTTGTTACAACGGCTCAAGCTCGGCTTCACCCAAGCCGAGCCCGAGCCAAGCCCAAGCCAAGCCGAACTCGAGCTTCACCCATCTTTACAACACCTGAGCCAAGCTGAACTCAAGCCGAGCCCGAGCCGAGCCTGAGCCAAGCCCGAGCCGCTCGTCAACCCTGACAGCCCTATCCACAGATCTATCGACCTTTCTTTTAATTTATACACCCACTTACATGAAGCTGGCTCCACATCCTTTGGCTTTGGCACCAAATCCCAAGTTTCATTCTTCTTAAGTGCTCTAATTTTTTTTTCTTCCATGGCATTCTCCCATATATGAACTCCTTTTGCATCATCATAGCATACGGGCTCATCTACATCAATAGGACCCACAAAGAAGCATGAAACAACATCTACCAAATTTAACATCATTTAGATAAGGTATTTCATACACCAACTTCTTTGAGAATATATGTTTCATTTTATCAAGCCCACATGTGCCAATCTTGCATACCACAAATTAGCATTGTCATCTTTATTAGTTTTCTCCACATATGAAGTCCCAGCTGAAAGAATATTAAGAGATTTCACCCTCTTTCCATAATGGATAACATCCGCATCAACATTCCAAACATTCCACATAATTCGCACATCATTAGGCCCAAAGAGAATATAATGATCGAAATCCGCTACTTGATAGATGGAAAAAAGATTTTTAGGTATACTGGACACATGGAAGACACTCTTCAAAGTGACTCCATCCATATTCACCACTGGATGAACTGTTTTGTCTGTCGTGACAATAGCATCATTCCCTTCGTAATGCATGAACTTATTAAATTTAGACTTGTTACCGGTTAAATGATGAGAGCACCCCGAGTCAACTATCCAATCATTATGATGGTTAACACTTGTTAATGCTTGAACATATTTAGAGCTATCTTCCAAAGTATCACTAGATATAAAGCAAGAGCCTTGATCATACCATTGCTCTCTTTGAGTTTTCTTAGAGCCAATATTTGCATCTTTGGGCTTGACCCTACAATATCTTTTGATATGCCTCATCTTGCCACATCGATATCATTTCTTCTTGGAGCTTCATTTCTATAACTTGACCTTTCACCTTCATATGCCTTTATATTTGTCTTACCTCTACTAGAATCGCCTTCTTGCCTTTAGTGAACAAAGCTTCTTCTTTTTCATCTTTACTAGAGATTGAACACTCCGTCATTTGCTTCACCAATTCTTCTTGGTTGCTAAGCAAATTCTCAAATTCTACTATACTTGGTTGTTTAGCTCAATCTTGTAGTGATGAGACAAAAAGATGATATTCCTTTCGAAGCCCTCAAATAAGGTATTGCTTCATCTTTGCTTCACTAATCGATTCATCTGAATCCAAACTAGAAATCTCCACACACAGGTTTTTTACTTTCAAAAAATACTCTTCAATGCTTATGTTCCCTTGAATTGTATTTGACAACTCATTCTCTAAAAATTTCAATCGAGCCTCATTTTTTTTTTGTCAACAACTTTTCAAAAGTATTCCAAATTTTTTTTGGTGTCTTGGCCTCCCGGATATAACCAAACATATCCCTATAGATAGATGTCTTCAAGACAAACATAGCCTTGCCACTTCTACCAAGTCATCTATTTCTTCCTTCTTCATTTTCCAGTGCATCATCCAGTATTTGGGTGTCACTCTCACAAACGGTCTCCCATAACTCTCCTTGAAGGTATGCCTCCATATATGATTTCCATATTAGGTAATTTAAACTTGTGAGCATTTTCATTCCAAGATGATTGAACCTTCCCATGAATCCATTACAGAGACAATTTAACAAACACCTTGTGTGCACAAATTGAAACACCCCCCTCTTGCTTCTCAAGGATGTAGAATCTACAAATGCCCTTGTAGCTCTGATACCATAAAGAGAAATCGTTGTCATCTAATTCGAGAACCTGCTTTCCTCAAAGTGTAGAAACTCAATATTT
Source organism: Typha angustifolia (assembly GCF_048772165.1). Lineage (NCBI taxonomy): Eukaryota > Viridiplantae > Streptophyta > Magnoliopsida > Poales > Typhaceae > Typha > Typha angustifolia. Next base: position 6,807,970 of record NC_133248.1, read on the forward strand.
CCTACATACCCAAAATCGCATAACCTCAAATAGAAATAAGAACGGAGAAGATAACCTCACAATAAAACACCTAAATAATCACAATGCATATAAATCATTATATTCACCTCAAGAGATAATAACCAAGGTATAAATTTAATAGTGCCTAAGTCTTCACAAATAGAAAGTTACCAAACTTACCAGCCAAACTTACAAGAAAGGTAGGAGGTAGAATAGAAGATCATCCACCTTCTATCTAGCAAAACTTGACACCAAAAGTAACGAAGATGACTTAAAGTTCTCTTGATATATACAATGACTTACTTACATATGATTAAGCAAGACTCACATATAATATGATAAAACTATTTCTAAAATGCCCCTAATAAGTATGAGGACTACCAACATAACCTTTGTAGTAACACACCAATTAGCTAGATGAAATAATATGACAAAATGATTATCGAGTTTAGCACTAAACTTTAACAAGTTCTACAAAAAATTTGAATGCTTAGGGACCGGTAAGTTTTAACTCAAAATGAATTGCAGGGCAAAATGGGCGAGAAATGACTTAAAGATCTGAAGAATTGGATCTGATGGCCTGAGGCAAGTAGATAAAAGAAGAAATGAAGAAGTTAGTGTAGAGTATTTCAAGCCTTTTTTATGCGTATATATGGATATAAAATGGGAAAATTCCTTCAACTCTACAGTGAATTCAATAGATATTAGTTGATTGGACTTTTGAGTTTTGAGTCCAAAAAATTATACCCCTCGAAATGCTTATGCTTTAGAAAGCTCAATTGGTGGTTATAAGCTGGTATCGCCCATTCAATGGCATGAAAGTTAGAAGAAAAATACATTTTAATTCTCTATTTCTGCCAACTATTTTACAGTATTAATCTATCAATCTCCTATTCTGTAGAGCAGATATACATATGAACACTTTTATGAAAATGCTTTTTGCATACCAACTATGTCAAATGGTAGAAGTACCTATGAGATCCAGATGTAAAGAAATAATGTTTACAACTTTAAGAAAATTATAAGTTTAGAACTTCCAGCATTCACTTGCTAATGGTCAGTTAACACCAACGTTAACACCAACAATATACATAATCTCTTCAGTTACTAATGAATAACAGAAGGGCAAGCTCTGGCACACACCACATATGCAGAAGAACAGAAATCCATTGTGCTGTTTGATGCTGTAGTCTGCTTCAGATATTTGGATATATCCCTTTATATAAATTTCCCCCAAATGTTATTTTTTTATTCTCTATTACCTTTTTGAATTCAATAATTAATCATTCTTTTCTCTTTTAACAAATCAACTACACATATATAGGAACTGGTTCTTTAAGGGCAACAATACCAATCAAAGCTTAGAGGCAGGGATTGATGTAGCATAATTCATGAGCTCCCTTCTCAAAATCTTTCCTGCAGCTGATTTTGGTATCAAGCTAACAAAGGCAACTCGTCGGATTTTCTTGTATGGTGCAACCTGTTGAAAAAGGAGAAACTTTTGTTAAAGAATTGTTTGGCTAGCAGAACTTCCAAACTACTTGAATAATGGTAATGAAAACTACAGCAAGAACCACATATAGTTGAGTAAGAAATTATCAGGAAACCACTATAATTAGTGTGCTACTTTCATGATAGTGGAGAAGATGGGAAGGTAAGGAAGCAAATTTAAATTGGCATTTATTTTCTCAACAGAAATCACCAAAGAAAACATGCAGAGAGGACCCTTACGTTGTCTGTGGCAAATGGAACAATAGAGAACAAATGGTAATATTATCATTGTCTGTTGTATATTACCTGTTCTGCAGTAAAATCCATGACTTGTTTGTCAGTGACGATGCTATTAGGTTTTCTTACAATGAATGCCATTGGTATTTGCCCAGCTTCTTCATCTGGATACCTGTCATATTACAGAAGAAATTGAAATCATCAATTGTTCTTTTTCTCCCAGTAAGAACAAGCCTTTCAGCTCAAAATATTAAAAGAATGTCATGATCCGAGAAACACTAGTGGATTCACTGTTAGATATAGGTTGAGGGCCATAGTACTTGTTTGTGGACTGTCATAAGATGCAGTTTCTGAGTAGATGCTTCATCAGAAGTTTTAACTTGATGAAGACTTCACTAGTTTACAATACTTTCAGTTCATATGGACTAACTTATGCTTGTAAAACTCTTGCCAAAAGGCCCAAAACCAACAAGTTTAACACCTTACTACAATAACAAGCCTTGTTCCAACTGAGTAGAATTTACTCTGATAGATTTCTGACAACTCACTCCATCATGCGCTTCTCTGATCTAATTCCAAGATTTCCAGTATTCTTCCTCACAAACTCTTCCATGCTTTCTTAGGTCCTTCATTTCGTCTTAAGGCATTCGTCAATAACTGATTTGTTCATTGCAACCACTTCAAATGTAACTCTTTGTGTGCATACCATTCATCCATCCACCCTGTACTTGAATAGGAAGTCCACAACTTTCTAGTATATTTGTTAATTTGCCCTTCCTCATTAAACCAAACATTCACCACAGTATTCAAATATTACAATATTTATCTTGAAATTGTAAATTTTCAGTCAGACATCAAAGGTCAGTTTACCTTTGCCCACATAATATTACATCTCTATTGCATATAAGTGCACAAAGCGCAAGTCACTCACAGCTAATCCGAAAAGGAAGCACCTAATGTCCTAAACTCTATAAGTATGTGTTCATTGTAAATTCTAATAGTGGAAAATCTCATTTAGAATTGCGGACCAATGATATTTCATTGACAACCTAGACTCTTTGGCACCACTCATAATTGGGGTAGCGTAGTGCTGATTTTAAAAGTTCCGCACGAAGCTACTTCTACTCCACAATATTTCTCATATTTTGTACAGATGACATACTTAGAATACAGTTTAGTGCTAACAGAACTAGTTAATTCTGTTACTTGAAGCTCCTTTTCTATAATATAGCCGAGTGTTTATGTCAACTCTTCCAGAACATTCAACTGTTTGTAGGAAAAATAGAGTGCTCTGAGATGGTTGAGGCTCATGATATTTCTTTACATTGCACAAATAGGCATTTTCTTCTGCAATATTAAGTTTTGATAAACTAAACGGTTCTGAGTTATGCAATCTCATCAGTGAAAGGATAAACACAATATTTCCTACTTTATTGCATTTTCACATATAGCACCATATGAAAGTAATAAAGAAAAACAGATATAATCGGAAGATTTCATTGTGGATACATACGGTATGACAGCAGCATCAGCAATTTCTGGATGCGATTGAAGAATATGTTCTAATTCAGCAGGAGGCACCTGAACTTGGGGCAGTTAATATATGCAATAACTGTGGTTTGAGGAACTTAAATTCAAATAAGGACTTCATAATTCTCAAACTGTGAAGCACAGATATGAATACAGGATATGGATACACTAGAATACGAATATGGGGACATGGTAAAATCCTTATAGGAACAGATTCAGATATGGCAAATCCATAAAAATAAAGGATACAAATACCACAAGTATATGCCAATAAATAGATTAATTTAATAATATATTTGCAATCTATTTTCAACCAATATAATAAATGATAAAGAAAGCATATCAATTTATCCACAATAAGCAATTCATATTGCCAAAAGTTCATTGGGAGGATATTGCAAGCCTTCCATAGTCGCACATCACAATCCTTGTGCCATCGAAGCATGAGAGAGGAGTGGCGCAAGCTTTTTGCCGTCAAAGCGTGAGAGAGAAAACTAGAAATTAGGGTTTCTCTCCTCTCAATTCAATTACCGGGAAAAAGAGTAAAGGCTTTCCAATTCTATTCTATTGATCCGAGTTTGGATCCGTGATTTTTTTCCGTTTGGGTTTTTTCTATATTAAAATTTTGATGTTCATCTTTGCTTTTGTTTTTTAATATTTCTTCTGCTTTTTACTTAAGCAAAGAAATGATATCATTGCCTAGGGTTTAGATACATACGTGTGTCTAGGTGTTTTTTAATTGGTATTAGAGCAGGTTCTCTCACCCTTAGAGAGAGATCAAATAGGCATGGATTTTCATAAATATGGACAATTGTCTATTAGACCTCCTATTCTAGATGGATCAAATTATGGATATTAAAAAGCTAGAATGAGAGCTTACTTGAAATCTATGCAAAACTGAGTGATATAGTCAACTCCAGTTTCAACCTAAGAGAGAATTCGTGAAAACAAAATTGTTCGTAAGATCATTAGGCCTCTCTTAGAAAGGTTTCAGGCGAAAGTTACAGCTATTGAGGAAAGTAAGGACATCAATTCTATGAAGGTTAAACAATTGGTAGAAAATCTACAAACTTTTGAATCCAGTCTTTCAAAACCTAGGAAGTCTAAAGGTATGACCTTAACCACTGTTGAACAAAATTTAGAATCTGATGATGAAGTTAATTTAGATGTTGTGATGTTGGCCTTGTTTGTTAAAAAGTTCAATAAAATTTTTCGGAAACCAAACAAATTAAAGGCTGAAAAACTTGAGAAAAACAAAACATTTGTGAAAAAGAAGAATCCTGTGAGTTTGAATATTGAGGTAAGTAACAACAATGTGAAACAGAAAAATAAGAATTCTGATAATAAAGTTCAATGTTTTTTTAATATTCTGCTTTTGGACACATTGCACAAGAATGCCCTAATCGTCTTAAGAGGAAAGGTAAAGCTATGAAAGTCACTTGAGATGACTCAGCTGAATCTGATAATGATTTTGAGAAAAACCAAGAGAACTTTGTAGCTTTCGTCTCCTCTCTTTTTAATAATGACTCTGTTATTGATTCTGATAGTACAAATGAACTGGAAGTGTTACCAGCTGAAGAAGAAGAACATGAAGGGTAGTTGTGACATTTGGAGATGGTAATTCATCCAAGGTAATAGATAAGGAAAATGTGAGTACTCCAAGTGTTTCTATTCTTGAAAATGTCCTTTATGTTAAAGGCTTGAAAGCAAATCTACTAAGCATTAGTCAATTTTGTGATGAAGATTATGAGATAAAATTCTCCAAAAATTATTGTACTATTCTAGATGATGATGGTAATGTTATATATTATGGATCTAGAACATCTGATAATTGTTATGTTGTTAGAACTTCATATAATCTGAAATATAACAGTGCTTCTTTTGACATTGTAGATCTTTGGCATCAACGTCTTGGACATGTGAATCACAAGGAATTGTTTAATCTATTCAAACAAGAAGTGGTAAAAGGAATACCTAAGATGAAGAAAATGTCAAAAGGTGTGTGCGGTCCGTGTTAAATTGGAAAACAAATTAGGATCTCACACAAGAAAGTAAATACAACTACCATTGACTGTGTGTTACAATTAGTCCATATGGACTTAATGAGTCCAACAAAAACGAAAAGTCTTGGAGGTAAACGGTATATATTCTTAATGGTTGATGATTTCTTCAGATATACCTGACTTGTTTTTTTACATGAGAAGTCTGAAATTTTTGAAGTTTTTAAATCACTGTGCTTGAAACTGCAGAATGAAAAATCTACCATCTTAGTTAGGATTAGTTTTGATCATGGTAGAGAATTTGAAAATAAAAGTTTTTTCATATTTTGTAATTCTCTTGGTATTTAGCATGAATTTTCAGCTCCTATAATTCCACAACAGAACGGGATTGTGAAAAGAGAACCGTGTTATGTAGGAAATGGCTAGGGTTATGCTTCATACTAAAAATGTTCCTTAAAGGTTTTGGGCTGAGGCGATCAATACAACCGTACATGTGATAGATCGTGTTTATTTAATATCAGGTACAAAAATGACTGCATATGAAATATGGAAATGCTATATCTTGATATTTTCGAGTATTTGATAGCAAATACTATATCTTGATATTTTTTAGTATTTGATAGCAAATACTATATCTTGATATTTTCGAGTATTTGATAGCAAATGCTATATCTTGCGTGATCGAGAACACTTGACTAAATTTGACACTAGTAGTAATGAGGGCATCTTCTTAGGGCATTCTGATAATAGCAGAGCCTACAGAGTATTCAATCTTGACACTTCTATTGTTATGGAATCTGCTAATATTATTATAGATGAAACCACTGCTGACAAAACAAAAGTTACTTCTATTCTTGTTCCTGCAGGTACATATGACGAAGACTTGAAAAAGGAGCTTAATCTATCAATTGAGAAACTAGACGAGGACAAGGTTGAAATGAACAAAGATGACTGCAATGTACTAGAACCATCAGCTAGAGTAAAACTAAATCATCCACTGTCACAAGTGATTGGAGACGTGAATGTACCAATGAAGACAAGACAAATCCAAAGTAAGGTATCATTTACTTATTATACATCTACTTTTGAACCTAAAAATGTTAAGGAAACATTGTTAGATGATTTTTAGGTCAATACTATGCATGAGAAATTAGAGCAATTTTTTAGAAATGATGTTTGGTATTTAGTTCCTAGACCCAAGAATGTGAACGTAATTGGAACAAAATGGATATATAAGAATAAAAGTGATGAACATGACAATATAGTTCGAAATAAAGTCAGACTAGTAGCATAGGGATACATTTGAAGGTATAGATTTTGATGAGATATTTGCTCCTATTGCTAGATTAGAGTCTATTCGTATACTGCTTGCCATTACTTATCATTTAAAATTTAAATTGTTTCAAATGGACGTTAAAAGTGCTTTCTTGAATGGTATCTTAAATGAAGATGTATATGTGGAACAACCTAAGGGTTTCGAAGATCATAAATTTTCTTCTCATGTGTTTAAATTGAAAAAAGCTCTTTACGGACTAAAACAAGCTCCAAGAGCTTGGTATGAGAAGTTGACCACTTTTTTAGTGAATACAGAGTTCACTTAAGGGGGAGTGGACAAGACATTGTTCATTAGACGTGAAAACAAGAATTTAATTGTGGCACAAATATATGTGGATGACATTGTCTTCGAGGCAATGAGTCAATATTTAGCTAAGGAGTTTGCAGATCTCATACACAGTCATTTTGAGATGAGCATGATGGGTGAGTTGAAGTTCTTTTTGGAACTTCAAATTACTCAATTGGAGAGAGATTTTTATTGCTCAAACCAAATATGCTAAGAATCTTGTGACTAAATTCGGATTAGAAAATGCAAAACATACTAGAACTCCTATGAGTACAACTACCAAACTAGGAGCATGATTAGTAGTCTTTTGTACTTAACTGCTAGTAGACCAGACATTGCATTTAGCACAGATGTGTGTGCTAGGTTTCAGTTTGAACTTAAGGAGACACATTTGTTTGCCGTGAAACGTATCATAAAATATGTCAGTGGCACAGTTATTTGTGTATCTGGTTTACTTATGACTCGGGTGCTATCATATCGGGATACATAGAATTTAATTGGGTAGGTTCATGTGATGACAGAAAAAGTACCTTAGGTGGCTGTTTTTATGTTGGAAATAATCTGGTTGTTTAGCACAGTAAGAAACAGAAATCGACATTTTTATCTACTGCAGGGGCTGAGTACATTACAGCGAGCAGTTGTTGCTCTTAGTTATTGTGGATGAAACAGATAGTCAAGGATTATGGCATTGAACAAGATACTATGATGCATATTATGACAATATGAGTGCTATTACTATATCGAAAAATTTTGTTCAACACTCGCATACAAAACACATTGATATCCAACATCATTTTATACGGGAGTTAGTTGAAGACAAAGATGTCGGATACCAATCCAAGATCTAAGTACATTCAGTTTACTCTAAATTTTTTTTTTGTTTCAGTTCTAGATTGTATATATGTTATTTGTTGAGAGTTTCTTTTTTTAAAAAAATGGTGCACTTCTAGATTCAAAAATGCACTCTTGACATATAAATATGACTTTTTCCTTAATTATGAGTTATTAAAGTCAATTTTGTCATCTTATAGTATATTGTCATTTCTGATTTATTCTCTCTCGATTTATATAATAATTAAATTTAATACACTCATAACGTGTGTATAATTTTTGAGTGAGCATGACATCATGAAATATCTTCTTAGATAGCTCACTATTGACTTTGATTTACACAGTTTGACCTCATACTTAGTCATTAATAATGTGTTCATAAAAGATCAATGAAAAGGGCTATAATGAGTTAATATAAAAGCCATCTTGTTTAGATTTCAGTTTGACTCAGTACATTACTTGAAAATTTTTCAAAAAAGAAAGAGATATATGCAAATATCTGTTTACACATTGTTCAATATGTACTCCAAGAAAAGAGCTACCTACTTATGTGTGAAAGTGATCATTGCACCTATATAGTTTCAGTGAAAAAAAATACAGAAAATATTCTTGTCAAGTTCTAGAAAGTAGGTCAAAAAATGCATAATTATATACTAAGTCGGTTTAACTACTACGTTGTATCATTGTTTAAATATGAAAGTTTATTTAAGAAGATTGTTTCATGTCTATGCTTAACTTGCATATGGATATTGTTATAATCAATCAAGATTAATTTATAATTTGAGTGATGCATTAGAGTTGATCATAATATGCTCTTGATTATTTTATTGATCTGTGTATAACTTATTTCATTTAATTGTCATATTTTATGTCTTGAATCTATTCTGAATTTTTAGAAGTACATCTCCAAAAATATATATATTCTTTTTACTGATTTAAAATAATAATGACGGCGTTCGAACGCACTCGAGGGTTCTTTAATATTACGTCCGAACCTAGGGTTTCATCTTTCTCCTTTCAAACCCTAAAACCCCTTCTTTTCACATTTTTCACCAAATCTTTCACTTCATACTCTCTCAAAGGCTATTTCTCCTACAGATCTAGTGTTTTTTGGTCGAATTTTCATCACTTTTTGCGAAGTATGATTTGTGAATACTTTTTTCTTATTCAAATTATCCAAAGTTCTCTTCATCAAATGTTACAGATAGATACAAACACTACTTTGAAACTTGCCCGATAATTTGTGAGAGGCCCGTAGTCATCTCAAATTGTCTTCTTGGAATTGAAAAAATGTTCACTGAACAAGGGTGGCTATAAATTTGTAAGATGGATGGGATAGCGTATGTGGAGGTTGTCTGAGAGTTTTTCAGTAATGCCACTATTTTGGATCAGTGTATACAGTTTATAGTCTGAGGTGTATCCGTGTACTTGGATTTTGACATCATCCGTGCAGAATTTCAACTTCCTAATGGCGACTTCGAGTATCCCTCTTCTGAGCTTTTTTTCTGCTATTCAAGATTATGCAAGTAATATCTTAATACAGGGGGAAGAGTGGATAGGTAATATGATGCCACATGCAAAACTGACATCTGTGGCTCGCATGTTACATCTCATTTGTCTATACAACATCACTCCGAAAACTCGGCATTCCAGTATCAGTCAGGACCAGGTCTTCCTTCTTCATACGATGCTATCAAGCGTTTCGTTTGATTTGGCCATTGTTATATATGATTCCATTGTGACAGTTGTACAAAAGGAAGCCCCCCGTGAAGGTTTGCCATTTGGAATCTTTATCACCAAACTGTGTATGCAGAGTGGTGTGAGAATAAACTCCACAGAGGCTTCGGTTACGGCTCAGAAATATTTAGATCGGATCACCATTAAGAGGAGTCAAGCTCATGATCCACCATCTCCTTACAAGCCGACCTTCTCTTCTACCGTTGAACGTCGATCACACCAAGGACAGCTCCGATGATAAATCATATCAACCTGCGGGAGAGTTTATCACTGAACAGTTTAATCAGCTTAGCACTCAGGTGCATGACTTACGGGCTATGCAAGCTCGCCAGAGGACAGTGCTCGACTCGGTGTCAGGAGATGGGCTTAGCCTAGTGCTTAGCCTTTGGAGGGAGTAAGTTGTATTTGAATTGCTTAGTGACTTGCATTATTGTGTTTGAATTGCTTAATGACTGATTTTATTTGTATTATTCTATAATGTGCTGAATGCTTTGGTTAAACTGAACATGTGTTTACTATTTTTAAATTTATATGATCTTACTTCAAGTTATTTTCACTTGATCTTAGATTGATATACATGTACAAGTTATTTTCAATTGATCTTGGATTGGTATGGTCCAAGATCAAGTAAAAATAACTTAAAATAAGATCATACAAATTTAAAATTAATAAACACATGTTTAGTTTAACCAAAGTATTCAGCATTAAAGAATAATACAAATAAAATCAGTACCAATGCAGGTCACTAAGTAATTCAAACACAATAATACAAGTCACTAAGCAATTCAAATACAACCGACTTCCCCTAAACTTCTAAACTCACTCTTTACTCCCCCTAAACACACGATCTCTAAACTAACTCTCCCTTTTTTCTAACACAAATTTCCAAAAGCTAAGCACTAGGAGAAAAATTACGATGAAGGATAGACAACACCGAGTTGAGCACTGTCTCTTGACGAGCTTGCTCAGCTCGTAAGTCATGCACCTGAGTGCTAAACTGATCAAACCGTTCAGTGATAAACGGAAACTCTCTCTCAGGTTGATATGATTCATCATCGAAGCTGTCCTCAGAATAGAGTTCTCGGTGTGATCGACGTTCAGCGGCGGAAGAGGAGGTCAGCTTGTAAGGAGATGGTGGATCATGAGCTTGACTCCTCTTAATGGTGATCCAATCCAAGGGTTTCTGAGCTATAACCGAAGCCTCTGTGGAGTCTACTCTCACACCACTCTGCATGCACAGTTTGGTGATGAAGATCCCAAACGGCAAACCTTCACGGGGGACTTCCTTTTGTGCAGCTGTCATAATGGAATCATATATAACAACGGCCAAATCAATCGAAACACTTGATAGCATCGCATGAAGAAGGAAGGCTCGACCCTAACTGATACTGGAATGCCGAGTTTTCATAGTGATGTTGTATAGACAAATGAGATGTAACATACGAGTCACAAATGTCAGTTTTGCATGTGGCATCATATTACCGATCCACTCTTTCCACTGTATTAAGATCACTTGTATAATCTTGAATAGCAGTAAGAGACTCAGAAAAAGGATACTCAAAGTTGCCATCAGAAAGTTGAAATTCTACACGGATGACGTCAGAGTCCAAGTACACGGATACACCTCGGACTGTGGACCGTATACACCGATCCAAAATAGTGGCATTACTGAAAAACTCTCGGACAACCTCCACATACGCTGTCCCATCCATCTTACAAACTGACAACCACCCTCGCTCAGTGAACATCTTTTCAATTCCCAAGGAGGCAAAATCTGATATAACTATAGACCTCTCACAAATTATCGAGCAAGTTCCAAAGTAGTATTTGTATCTACCTACAACATTTGATGAAGAGAACTTTAGATAATTTGAATTAAAAAATAAGAAAGTATTCACAAATCATACCTCACAATAAGTGATGAACTTGAAGATTCAACCAAAAAACACTAGATCCGGAGGAGAAATAGCCTTTGAGAGAGTATGGAATGAAAATTTTGGTGAAAAACGTGAAAATCTTGAAGATTTGGGAGAGTGGAAAAGAAAGGGTTTTAGGATTTAAAATGAGGAAGATGAAACCCTGGATTCGGATGCAATATTTAAAGAACCCCCGAGTGCGTTCGAACACGCCAGTCACTACGTTCGAACTCAAGAAACCTACGTTCGAACGCCATCATTTTTTTTATTAAAAAAATCAATAAAAAATCTAAAATATTTTTGGAGATGCACTTCTAAAAATTCAGAATAGATTCAAGACATAGAATATGATAATCAAATAAAATAAGTTATACACAGATTAATCAGATCATCAAGAGCATATTATGATCAACTCTAATACATCACTCAAATTATAAATTAAACTTGATTGATCATAATAATATCCATATGCAAGTTGAGCATAGACAACATGAAACGATCTTTTTAAACAAACTTTTCTATTTAAACAATGATGTAACACAGTAGTCAAACCGACTTAGTATATAATTATGCACTTTTCAACTTATTTTTCAGAACTTGATAGGAATTTTTTCTGTATTTTTGTTTCATTGAAACCATATAGATGCAATGATGGCTTTCACACATGAGTAGGTAGCTCTTTTCTTGTAGTACATATTGAATAATGTGTAAACAGATATTTGCATATATCCTTTTCTTTTGAAAAATTTTCAAGCAATGTACTGAGTCAAACTAAAATCTAAACAAGATGGCTTTCACACTAACTCATTGTGGCCCTTTTCATTGATATTTTATGAACACATTACTGATGACTAAGTATGAGGTCAAACTGTGCAAATCAAAGTCAATAGTGAGCTATCTAAGAAAATATTTCATGATGTCATGCTTACAAAAGAATATGCACACGTTATGAATGCATTAAATTTAATTTAATTATTATATAAGTTGAGAGAGTGAATAAATCAGAAATAACACTATACTACAAGATGATAAAATTGACTATAATAACTCATAATCAAGAAAAAGTCATATTTATATGTCAAGAGTACATTTTTGAATCTAGAAGTGCACCATTTTTTTTAAAAAGAAACTTTCAACAAATAATATATATACAATCTAGAACTGAAACTAAAAAAAAAATTCAGAGTAAAAGAAAAACCAACAAAATAAAAAAAAAACAAATCCCTAAAGAGGTACGAAGATACTCAAATCTCTGTACATCCAAAGGTTTTGTAAACAAATCCCCCAATTATTTCTCCGTCTCAACATATTCCAATGCTATTACTTTGTCTTCAACTAACTCCGATATAAAATAATGTCGGATATCAATATGTTTTGTACACGAGTGTTGAACGAGATTTTTTGATATATTAATAGCATTCATATTGTCACAATAAGCACCATAGTATTTTGTTCAATGCCATAATCCTTGACTAAAATCAACGTACTTAGCCTCTACAGTAAATAAAGATGTTGAGTTCTGTTTCTTACTGTGCCAAACAACCAAATTATTTCTAACATAAAAACAGTCACCTGAGGTACTTTTTCTGTCATCACATGAACCTTTGTAACACACAGTCAGTGATAGTTGTATTTACTTTCTTATGTGAGATCCTAATTTGTTTTCCAATTTAACACGGACCGCACACACCTTTTGACATTTTCTTCATCTTAGGTATTCCTTTTACCACTTCTTGTTTGAACAGATTAAATAATTCCTTGTAATTCACATGTCCAAGACGTTGATGCCAAAGATCTGCAATGTCAAAAGAAGCACTGTTATATTTCAGATTATATGAAGTTCTAACAACATAACAATTATCAGATGTTTTAGATCCATAATATATAACATTACCATCATCATCTAGAATAGTACAATAATTTTTGGAGAATTTTATCTCATAATCTTCATCACAAAATTGACTAATGCTTAGTAGATTTGCTTTCAAGCCTTTAACATAAAGAACATTTTCAAGAATAGAAACACCTGGAATACTCATATTTTCCTTACCTATTACCTTGGATGAATTACCATCTCCAAATGTCACAACTACCCCTTCATGTTCTTCGAGATTAGAAAATAAGAATTTGTCTTGAACAGACACTATCTAAATACCACAAGTCAGAATTTAAAGCTTTCAAAACAATATGCATAATATAACATTTCAAATCACTTTTCTTAACCCATATGGCCTTTGTTTTCACCCCCATAAATGAAGGCACTCATAGGTTTTTGTAAAAAATTACAATAAGGTCGAATATGCCTTAGGATGCCATAATAAAAGCATGTCGGAACAAACCCTTTCTTACTCACCTTTTGTTGAGGAGTATGTCTAAAGTTTACCTTTGGCGCCGTTGAAGATTTACTAATTTGTTGATTCAACTTCAGTTTAGAGATATTTATCCAGGATTGCTTTGTAAATGTGGTTGATGACCTTAAGTTTTCTTCCTTTTATAGACTTGTAGAAATCTGAGCGTTTAAAATCTCGTCAAGTTTGTTCTTTCCTTTTAAAAATGTCACTTCCTTCTGCAATCGCTTTAGTTCAATTTCATCAGCCTTCATCTTATCTTTCGCATCATCAAGTTGTTGAGTAAGGTTTTTGACACGTTCAAGTTCCAATTTGTACTTCTCCTCAAATTGATTTCTTTTTGGTTCAATTACCTCGAGTCTCTGAAGTAGTCTTAGATTACTCTTCTTGAATTTTAACAACTCCATGTACAAATCATTATGTGCCTTTTGTATTTCTGATTCTTCTTCTTCAGCTGGAAACACTTCCTGTTCATCTATACTATCAGAATGAACAACAGAGTCAGTATTAAAAAGAGAGGAGACGGAAGCTACAAAGTTCTCTTGGTCTTTCTCAGAATCGTAATCAGATTCATCTAAGTCATCCCAAGTGACTTTCATAGCTTTACCCTTCATTTTAAGATGATTAGGGCATTCTTGTGCAATGTGTCCAAAACCAGAACATTCAAAAAACATCAAACTTTATTATTAGAATTCTTATTTTTCTATTTTACATTGTTGTTACTCACCCCAGTATTCGAACTCATAGGATTCTTCTTTTTCACAAAGGTTTATTTTTCTCAAGTTTTTCAGCATTTAACTTGTTTGGCTTCCGAAAAAATTTATTGAACTTCTTGACAAACAAGGCAACATCTCAAAATCTAAATCACCTTCATCATTAGACTCATTTAAATTTTGTTCAACAGTGGTTAGGGCCATACCTTTGGACTTCTTAGGTTTTGAAAGATTTGACTCAAAAGTTTGTAGATTTCCTACCAATTGTTCAACTTTCATAGAATTAATGTCCTTACTTTCCTCAATAGCTGTAACTTTCGCCTGAAACCTTTCTGAGAGAGATCTAAGGATCTTACGAACAATTCTATTTTCAGAAATTCTCTCCTAGATTGAAACTGGAGTTGACTATATCACTTAGTTTTGCATAGAACTCATCAAATGTCTCATTCTTTTTCATACGTAGAGTTTCAAAACTAGTAGTCAACCTCTGAAGTTTCAATAGTTTTACAACTATGGTTCCTTCGTGAATAGTTTCTAAAATCGTCCAAGCTTCTTTTGCTATCTCACAAGTAAAAATTCTTCTAAATTCTTCTGAGAAAACACAACTAAAAATTGCATTTATTGCCTTACTATTCCAGCCAACTTTTTTATAATCTATCCTATCCCACAACTCAATCGGTTTCTCAACAAGCTTATCATTCACCATGTACATTGGTGCACTTTAACCATTCACAACGACAATCCATACTCACTTACCTATAAACTTTAAGTAAGCTCTCATTCTAGCTTTCCAATATCCATAATTTGATCCATCTAGAATAGGAGGTCTAATAGACGATTGTCCATCTCTATGAAAATCAATGCCTATCTAATCTCTCTCTAAGGGTGAGAGAACCTGTTCTGATACCAATTGAAAAATACCTAGACACACGTATGTATCTAAACCCTAGGCAATAATATCACTCATTTGCTTAAGTAAAAAGCGGAAGAAATATTAAAAAACAAAAGCAAAGATGAACACTAAGATTTTAACGTGGAAAAACCCAAACGAAAAAAAACCACGGATTCAAACTCGGATCAAAATCAATCACTAGAATAATAACAGTTACAAGACTGACTCACAAAACAACCCGTCGATCCCCACGACTTTGTTCCTTTCAGTCTTGCTCGCTAGAACCCACGATTCACCGCTTCTCGTGATTGATATCCAACCTCAATAGTTCTCGAGATTGATTTTTCGTCTAGATAGCCCTTAAAACGAAAATTTAATGCCTTGTAGAAGAGTCGAACCTTGTTGGTTGAAGAAACAATGTAGCCCCAAGAATTCTCCTTCAATTGCCTTCACCAACCACCTTAGAGTTAGGGCATCACAATGCTTATATATGTAGCCAAGATAGAGCCAAATCCAAGTCATATACGAAAGTCCAAAAAATTACATACTACATAGGTGCGTTTAAACACAGCCCGGGTGCGTTCGAACGGCCTGACTTGTTCTCAAGTTCGTTCGAACGGGCCCAAGTGTCAAACGCGGTGGCTTGATTTTCATAAGTTGCATTCAAACGCGCAAAAATACTTCTCTGTATGTGTGAACGTGCTGTGAACGTATGCAAGGTGCGTTCGAACAACCCCTGATTGCATTCGAACGGCAGAAAAACATTCTCTATATGTGCGAACACCTACACACGCGTTCGAACGGCTCGAACGCGTTCTCTATATATGTGAACGCCTATGCTCGCGTTCGAATGGCCCGAACGCGTTCTCTGTATATGTGAACTCCTGAGAGCGCATTCGAATACGGTGTGAACGCAAAAACCTTTCTTATTTGATCTTGGAATTCTTCAATCCAATCCAAATACTTTCTAGACTTGTATAAATGCTCATGTACATGTATAAAAACACTTAGCATATTTTGTATACAATTGCCAATACTAAAAACCTAACAAAAATGTATCCTAGTCATATCCTATTGTATCACGACGTATCCACAACATATCGAAAAATTAATTTTGGATACACTTTTTGTCGTACCTGATGCTTATCGGTGTCGTATCGGAGGTGTATCCATACTCAATACATATTGAATACATGTATGGCATCCCAAATGGAGTATTCGTGTTTCATAGTTATCAAACTAAACTTTTAGTACCTGATATGCCTTGTACTTGATCAACTCTTTTAACCTGTCAACTATAAAAAGGAATCCATCATCATCAAAGTAACAAAGATCCCCTGTTTTTAACCAGCCTTCTGAATCCAAGGTAGATTTGGTTGCCTCATCATCACCTACATAACCTGCAAACAGAACTTATATCTTAATTAAAAAATCAAGGAAAATCTCTATCGATTATTAGAACAACATAAATTATGCATTGTTATAGAGGTTGATATATCAACATAGGTAGAATTGTAGCTACAAAAAAGAGTCAAACAAAGAAATAGAAGCATCAAATTTCACAAGTTTGTCTTGCATTTATGAGGCAAGGAAGCGTCAATAAAAGTTTAAATCCATCTACCCGCAAACAAAATACCGGACCAATGTCTTCTCTAATTTGTTGACTTTATTGTATACCAGATCAAATGTCAACTCTTAAAACACAAATGCCAGAAATTTGAGAAAAATTCTTGAACTTTTATTGAATAACAAACTAAAATACAATGGCGGATTGGCAGCAGGCCTACATTATCATATTTAGGCTAAATTAGGATTCAAGACTCTAATTTGATAAAAAAAACAAACACTTAGAAAAAGTAGAGTTGTCTTAGATTCAAAAAACCCTAGTGTAAATTTTGGAACAAACAAAATTGAATCTCTAGTTTTTTGAATAACAAAAAAGATTTAAGAAAAACAAACCTTCCCTAAAATAAGAAAAAGACAATATTGCTAGCCTAAAATGGAATTTGGCAAAAATTAATTCACTGGCATGTTATGCCAAGCTAATACAGAGCTTATAATGAACATCTAGATGACAAGATCCTTTCTTTCCTGGAGCAACTATTTTTATTCGCAAATGTGATGCCATTATTTGCATTGTAAAATTAGTTCACTGCAGTACTGTACATCACCTATTAAAAGGTAGAGAAACAATCCTTCATATCCCATGATGGCAGATCAAATACCTAACCCAGCAAACCTCAAATATAATTTACAAATTACTAGATGTTACAAGTACCTAAATGAAAGAATGATGACACATGCAGCAACTGACTATTATGGAATTAACACTACATCTTAACAAAATTATTAGACTGGTAGGATGAGGTGACTACTTTTTGGTAGCTTGTTGTTATTAAGTATGTTCTTGCTTTCTGGCAACCTTTTAAAGTATTAATATCAACACTCCATTCCGACTAACCAAAGAAGAAAGCCAATCTGCTATCCCTTCCAAGTCTAATCGCAGTTTGTTTCAAATACTTCAGCAATAAAATAAGTAACAGTGCTCAAAGAAAGAGAAAAGGCAGAGCTTTCGGCATCAATCACCTACTCATTCAAACAAATCTTAAAATCTTCTGCCCATGTGGTTACTGCACTACTTCTAATAAGCATGATGCCGTGCCTCACAACTCGCTTGAAATTAAAGCCTCACAATTCAAACTTGCAAGAGAGACGTGGGTTACAAGGCACCATATATAAAACTTTAAATTGGCAAAACGCCAACCATGCATTTGCCATGGAGTATACTGGAATGACAAGGACAAGAAGAACGTCTCATGGGAGTAGGAGGAGGAGGAGGAGGTGATGGCGACGGCGACGGCGGCAAAAGGTCATGCACCTAATCACGATTCAAAGGTACTAAACCTTTTCCCATTTTTTTTCTAATTTTCTTTAAACCTTTTCCATCACTAGGAGGGAAGAGTCAAAGTAGTTTAAAAGGAAGACGAACTTGTGGGTCAACTTAAACTAATATTTGGTTATGTTGACGGCACCCAAATAACCTTGTGCACTTGTTACTGTTTGTATTAACTATACTTGGGCCACGTTGGATATTTGGAATCCACATAGCTTTGACCGCTTTGGGACAGCTTACGACCAAATTGAGGGGACCCCTGCTGGTTTTATCTGCAGGAATTTGCTCCATCCCAATACTTGGCAGGCATTGATTAGCTAACAGTCCTTGAGTGGCTGCACACAGGGGCATTGGATCAAGAACACGTGCTTGTGCTCATTGACCATATCATTATTCTGTAGGGGAGAGTGGTAAAAGACGAGATTACCCTTCATGATGATTGGTCCACGGATCCAGAGCTCCCCCCGCTGCCCCGGGCCCAACGCCTCCCCGGAGGAGGGGTCCACTATCTTTGCCTCCAGGTCGGACGATATCCTCCCCGCCGACCCGTAGACCCGCGACTCCTCCGGCCCCATCGTCGCCGCCACGCCCCCGGCCGACTCCGTCAAGCCGTACCCCTACATCACAATGAATATAACCCCCAGCAAAAAGTTAACAAAGTAAAAAGAGACTCGTGTTGCATATTCAACACATTGATCTTTATGGCAAAATTCGGCCCGGTCTCAGAATAATAAGTTTTTTATTTAAATATACTCTAAAAAAGGGCAAAAGTCCAACGAAAGAGATGGATTCCAAACCGGATCCGGATGCTCACCTGGACGATCTCGACTTGGGGAAACCGCGCGCGGAACAGCTCCGCCAGCTCACGCCCGAGCGGCGCGCCGCCAACCCCGATGATCTGCAAAGACGAGAGATCACGGCCGATCACCTCGCTGGACTTCGCCATCGCTACCACCAGCGGCGGCGCCGCCGGCATGAAGGTAACTCTATACTTCTCCACCGCGCTCAGCATCGCTCCGAACTCGAACCTCTCCATGAGCACCGTCGTCTCCCCCACCGCCACCGCTCTTAGAAGCATGAAGAACCCGTACACGTGGAAGAGCGGTATCGTGAACAGCCCCGCCCCCGGGGCCATCGGCTCGCCGGCCTCCTCCGCCGCCTGCAAGAGCCGCTCCCGGCCGGCGTGGCCTCCGGCGGTGAGGGAGATGAAGTTGCGGTGGGTGAGAACGACCCCCTTGACCCTCCCCGTGGTTCCGGAGGAGTAGAGTATCGCCGCGGCGTGCGATTGCTGGATTTCCGGAGACGGCGGAGACGGCGGCGAGGGATCGGAGAGGAGAGACCGGAAGAATGGGGAGTCCAGGATAATGGTTTTGACGTGCGAAGGGATCTTCGAAGCGGCTGCGGCGGTGGCAAAGGCGACGGACGGGTTGGAAATGCGGATCTGGTGGGCGATCTCGGAGGCGGTGGAGGCGGGGTTGATGGGAGAGACGACGACGCCGAGGGAGAGGAGGGCAAGGTAGAGGACGGGGATGTCGAGGCGCGAGGGGGCGACGACGAAGGCGACATCGCCGGGGTAGACGAGGCCGCCGCCGGCGAGGGCGGCGGCGAGGGAGCGAGTTTGCGAGATGAGTTCGGGGAAGGAGATGGAAGCGCCGGTGGCGGCGTCGATGAAGGCGGGGTTGGAGGGGAGAGGGTAGGGGAGGAGGGAGAAGGAGAAGGCGGCGGCAGAGATAGGGAGGGATTCCGGCGGGAGAGAGGTCGGCGGGCGGAGGCTGTGGAAGGTCTTCGTCTCAAGGCAGAAGCCACTCCGGGGGTCGACGGTCGGCATTGTGATCTCGTATGGTCAAGGTAGGGTTAGGATTTGGGGTTTACGATGCGGAGCGAAGAAGAGGTAGTAGTAATGACTGACGGAGGAGTGGAATAGTGAACAGGGTCAGATGACGGGAGGAGTGCAAGTATTAAATTCCATCCGCATATTATTCAGCATTATATGGATAGTTGGATTTGGTTTGAACGACGGATGGATAGTAACGCATAGAAGGGTCCTATAGGGACAGCGTGATAAATAATTAAAAACATTTAATACCGTGTGTCCTTCGAGTGGGGACTCACGATATCCAAGGCTGCGCTATGTGTCAATTGTCATGTGGCAATAGCAACTTATATAGGACAGAATCAGATTTAGGGTAAAGTTGGGAATTTAGAAATCGAAGAGTATCTTTATCTTTTTATCACTTGAAATGATCGATTTATCTGTGATTCGCCGAACGAGGGATATTTTTGGTAATTCCACTTCTAACCTGGGTCTGAGAGAAATCAGAGATAGGAATAGGATCTTGTTGTAGAGTGTTTTTTTTTTTACCATTTCGATAGATATGACGCAGAGAGGATCTTGTTGTAGAGTTCTTTTTCTTATTTTTAATAGATAACGAGCTTGTAAGCTAATTATAATTATGTTGTATAACTTAAAATTTGATGTATAATTAGTTCATACTATTTATAGAAGATTTGTACATCCAAAGAAATCTAAAATGGAAGACCAAAGAAGCAAAATTCAGCGTTCCTACTTAAATGGTTCTGATAAGTTTAAATAGTGTCATAGTTTTGGCGAGTTTTTTTTTTTTAATCAAACTAGACTCTTTTCTTTTTTACCGAAATAGACTGTCACTCAAATTTATTACTAAAGGAGGTTTGGATATGGTGGAGTTGCAGGTCGAGTTGTGGTCAAATTTATTATTAAGACAAAATATACGTACTGATGTATATCATTTAGAATTTATTCAAAGTAGAGTTGGGAAAAAATACTTTATTAATTTTATTGATGATTATACAAGATACTATTATGTGGTAACCAAGTTGTTACGAACTGGCCTAATTCGATCCGCAACGATTCTGAAACTTAGTAACCAGCTTAATAGCCCTCGCTAGATGGATGTTAGGATTAGTTCTTAGTGTGACGGGAAATAAGTTGTTGTGGAAAAGAGGGGATAGATGCTAGAAGAGACCGATCAACAACTTGGGCGGTGGAAGAAGGGAGGTGGGAGAGCGCGCCAATAGCTAAAGACAAATAGAGAATGAGATAAGGCTAAAGCCAATTCCAATATCATCATCATTATCATCATTATCATCGTCATACTCCAATTAGGGTTTCCTCCACATATATATATAGACTCATCCTAAGAACTCCTTAATTAAGTTAAACAACTCTAAACAACCCTAACAAATCAACAACTAAGTTAAAACCCTAACAAACCAACAAAATTAGTCTTTCTTATCTTCTCGGATTAACCCTTCGGTTCATCGCAGATAGTTGGCGACCTTATCCAATTGGTTTTATATTATTTGGATATGTGTAGAATATTTGATAAATATTTTTCCAAAACTGCGCAGAGTTGGATTTAGCTAATTAAATAAACTCATAACCTGCTAAGACTCTAACTAAACTAAATAGCCGAATAAGATAATTAAACTCAATCCATTGAGCCTAATCTCTTTTTGATGTGATCTAATCTGATCCGATTCACATCAATTCACCACACTTTTGATCACCTTGTTCTCAAGGTGTCCATGGTGGTTTCCAAACCTTCCATATTTATCGAATCGTTCCCACCAACATCCAAGCCGAGTCCATGAGCGCAAGACTTATGGAGGAGACCATGGCTCGGCCAAGTGTAACACAATGTAGCCTGCTAAATTGTGCAGAGGCCAATTCGTCCAAGACTAAGATTTAACTCACCCACAATCTAATGTACGCTCGAGTCTAGTCTAGGCCTCGTGCAAGGGCTGATCTGTTTAGGCTTTGACATATTGCTTATGGGCTGAGGAGGTTGTCATTTAGATCGGCAAGAAACTTGATGGGCAGCCATAACCATAGGATTGAGCCGTCGAGGTATCGGATCCTCGATATTTTTCAAAGCTTCTGTCCTCAATCAGCGACTCGGGTGGCGATTGGTGATGGCTGACGACTGCTTTGGGATTCCTAGCTGTCGGCGTGGGTAGCAAAGTTTCTTTGATGGTGATGTATACCTTAGTGGTTCTTTATCATGTTGTGGAGGTGCCCTCGGTGCAGGTTCAACCCACGTTGCCATGGCTTGATCTAGTTCGATGGCTGCGCTTGCTCTTGTCAGTGTATCGCCTTGATTACCTTCCCCACGGTTGGTATGATTAGGAGTACGTCTTGGATGACTTTGGTTCGTGTCCACAAGGATTGCCTTGATCTCCAACAACGTTTGTACCATGAGCGCTAAGGTTTGCGAGAAATCGGGATGGCCTTTCGTCTGACCTCGTGAGCTCTGTCAAGATGGTGATCTTGATAGAGCCGTGTGGTCTGTCTCCATACCTTGCTCATTCAGTTGCTTTAATACCTTCGATCTTGTGGTAGCCGTGATGGTCCGAGGATTGTTGGCTCTAATACTAGTTGTTACAAATCGACCTAATCCGATCCGTAACAGTTATGAAACTTAAATCCTAACTTAATGGCCCTCCAATGGCTAGATGGATACTATGGTTAGTTCTTGGTGTGAAAGGGGAAAAGCTGTTGTGGAAGAGGGGGATAGAGGCTGAAAGAGGCCGACCAAAGACTTGGACAGTGAAAAAAGGGAGGTGGAAGAGGGCGTCAATGACTAGAGACAAATAAAGAAAGAGATAAGGCTAAAGTCAATTCCAATATCATCATCATCATCATCATCATCATCATACTCCAATTAGGGTTTCCTCCACATATATATAGAGGCTCACCCTAAGAACTCCTTAATTAAGTTAAACAACTCTAAATAACCCTAATAAATCAACAACTAAGTTAAAACTCTAACAAACTAACAAAATCAGTCTTCCTTATCTTCTTGAATTAACCCTTCATTTCGTCGTAGATAGATTCTGAATTTGGAGAAGTTATGAATATCAAAGTTGTAGATCTAAATATTGGCGACCTTATTCAACTAGTTTGATATTATTTGGATACGTATAGAATATTCTACAAATATTTTTCCAAAACTGCATAGAATTTGATTTAGCTAATTAAATAAAATCCTAACTTGCTAAGACTCTAACTAAACTAAATAGCCAAATAAGATAATTAGACTCAATCCATTGAGCCTAATCTCTTCTTGATGTGAATCTGATTTGATTCGCATCAATGTATTTACTTAGAAGCAAACATGATGCATTAGAAATATTTATACATTTAAAAACTAAGGTTGAAAACCAACTTACCAAAAAGATTAAAATACTAAAAAGTAATAGAGGTGATGAATATGAATCACTATTTGCACAAATATGTGCAGAAAGTAAAATTATTTATCAAACAATAGCCCCTTATGTTTCACATTCTGCAAATCACATTCTCAACTGATTACCTATAAGAAATTAAATTAAACACTTTATGAATTATAAAAAGGTCAAGAACCTAGTTATAAATTCTTAAAAGTGTAGGAGTGTTTAACAAACGTTGCAATTTCAATTCCTAAAAAAACTCATTACTTATGCTCATAATAGTAGTGCATATCAATTTTTATTTCACAAATCAGATCATTCTGAAGTACATGAGAATACAATTATTAAGTCTACGAATACATCATTCTTTGATAATATGTTTTCATATAAGTCTATATCAAAAGAAAGTTCTCTCAGAAAAATTTACGAAAATGTAGAAAGAGATGAGCAAGACCAAGAGTCTATATAAGAATGAAATAATAATGAATCTAGATGAAGTAAGAGGGCAAAAACTTCTACATCTTTTGGTCATGATTTTCTAATATATTTATTAGAAAAGAAACCTCAAAGTTTCAAGGAAGCAATGCCTACTCTTGAAGCTCCTTTGTAAAAAGAAGCTATTGATAGTGAAGTTGTATCTATTTTGTAAAATCACACTTAGGAATTGTTGGATCTTCCACTATGGTGTAAATCTTTAGGGTTACAAATGGATCTTTTTCTAACATATTTATTAGAAAAAGACCTCAGGAAGCAATGTCTACTCCCGAAGCTCCTTTATGGAAACAAATTATTGATAGTGAAGTTAAATCTATTTTGCAAAATCATACTTGAGAATTGGTAAATTTTCACAAGAATATAAATCTTTGGGTTACAAATAGATCTTCAAAAAGAAGATAAAAGCAAATGGTTCAGTTGACAAATACAAGGTAAGACTTATAGTCAAAGGGTATAGACTGACAGAGGGAATAGCTTACTTTGATACATATCTCAAAATATTCTCAAATAATAGAGGCAATTTGATGTACGTCATAAATTGCACTAGTCCGTACATTATGTACTTTGTGAGCAAACTACGTAGATATACACGTAATTCAAGGAATAATCAGTAAAAAGAAATAGTTAGGATACTCAAGTATTTGAAATACACTACTAATTATGGATTGCACTACTCAAGATATCCAATAGAACTTGAAGATATAGTGATGCAAATTGGATTTCTAATACAAAAGGCACTAAATCCAAGAGTGAATATGTCTTTACACTTAAGGTGCATCTGTATCATGAAAATCTTTTAAACAAACATGCATAGTCAAATCTATTATAGAATTTGAATTCATACCATTAAATAAGTCTAGAGAATAAGCGGAGTGGCTTCAAAATTTCTTAAAAGATATTTCTATGTGGCCGAAATTTGTGTCAGCAATTTGTATACATTCGATAGCCAATCGGTTATTAGAATGGCACATAGTCAAATATATAACGACAAGTTACGCATCGTAGACATAATATTGTATCACAATTGATCTCAAATAATATAATATCCATTAATTATGTTAAATCAAAGGATAACATCACAGATCCCTTAACAAATGGCTTAAAAAGATATCAAGTGTATTGCTCATCGAAGGAAACGGGTTTAAAACCTCTCACATAGACTAACGACACAACAACAACCCATCCTAGATGACTAGAGATCCCAAGATCTAGATTTAAAGGGACAATTAAGTTATGAGAACGTTCTCTGAAATCACTAAAGAATTATTTCCAATAGCTTGTGTGGGCAAATTGCCCGGTTGGGCAATGACCGACAAACAACCACAGCTAGGGGTGGCAATTGGGTCGGGTTAAGTGGGTTCGGGTAGGGTCAATTTTATCCTAACACGAACACGACACGACCCATCTAACCCATTTAATAAACGGGTCGTGTTAACACGACACGGTAACACGACCCATCTAACCCATTTAATAAACGGGTCGTGTTAACACGACACGGTAACACGACCCATCTAACCCATTTAATAAACGGGTCGTGTTAACACGACACTATAACACGACCCATCTAACCCGTTTAATAAACGGGTCGTGTTAACACGACACGATAACACAACCCATCTAACCCGATTACCCTATATAAAATTTAAGTTTTATTCTATAAAATTAATGTGTTTAACAAACAAATTAACCTACTTTCATCATCAAACTCATTCAAACATAAAAATTCAAGTTCTATTAATTTTAGCTAGATCCCGAGCACGAAAAAGAGCAGCCGCCACTTCGGGAGGAGCACCGACGACAGCCACCGGGAGGAGTTGCTAGATTTGAAGCCAATAGGCAGAAGGGAACAAAGCTCCCAGCTATGCGATACACGACCTCATTCTTGAACTCATCGCTGCCTTGAGCTGAAGTTTGGAGTCTTGTCACAACTATGTATTCTCCCTCCCTTAACTAACGCTGTAATCAAAGGAATTAATGACCTTGCAAACTATTTACAATTTGTCTTACTTATTCATATTTGAATCTTTATGATGCTAAATAAAGGAATTAATGACCTTTTAAAGTGGCCAAATCCACCCTCTCCAAGCTTGTTGTCTACCGAGAAGTTGTTGGTGGCGGCTTCTATGACAAGGCAGAGGCGACAGACCAGCGCGGAGGCGGCAGACCAGCGCAGAGGCGGCAGACCGAGGCAGAGGCTGCAGACCGAGGCAGAGGCGAAGGCAAAGGCAGCAGACGAAGGCAGTAAGGATAGGGGTGAAGGCGGAGGCGGTAGATGGAGGCTAAGGCTGAGGCGGCAGACAAAGGCGAAGGCGGTAGACAAGGCGAAGGCTACAAATGGAGGCAAAGGCAGCAGACAGAGGCGAAGGCCAAGGCAGCAAAGATGGGGGCAAAGGCGAAGGTGGTAGAGACGAGGGCAAAAGCGGAGGCGGCAGATGGAGGCTAAGGTGGAGGCGGGCGAATTTTTTTCCCCCCTTTTCGTTTAGGCGGCTGGAGAGGAGTGAAGAGTAGAGAGGTGGTGTTATGGTAGATGTAATTAGATCTAGGGTTTTAGTTTATATATATATTAAACAAGTTATACGGGTTGACTCGACCTAATTCGATCCGACCCGTATGCTTAAACGGGTCAAAACAGGTCAGTAGTATAAACCCGAACACAACCCGATTATTCAACGGATTAGGCGGGTTGACCCATTTATGATCCAAATCCGATTAAGAGCTAGGTTATCATGTCGGGTTATCAGGTTGGGTCAAATTTTGCCACCCCTAACCATAGCCTTTGAGCATGCCAAAGTAATAAGCTTTGGCTAGGACTCCTCCCCCACCTCCTAGGCAAGGCTTAGAGGAGCCTAACCATGGGTGCCTTGTCCCTAATGTCAGCTAATTGTCATGCTTCCCATTTGCATCCTTCATGAACAGTGTAGACCCTCCATTATGGACTTTCTACAGTATGAATCAACTTTATTAATTGTATATTGTGAGACGCTGAGTATGACATAATTTGATCTGGTAAAACTTAGATAGCCTCTATTATCATTATCAATCACTTGGGGTCAAAATGGATTGTGTTAGAAATTGGCTCAAATTCAGTTTCAACAAATTTTCAACATGTATCAGCCTTTCTATGCCGCACATTCGAACGGGCCCTAGGGGCGTTTGAACGCGGGCTCCAGATAAAGAGCATTCTGTGATGCAGGCGTTCGAACGGCCCGGCCGCATTCGAACGCGAGTCAACCCAAGAGCAGACTTTTCTGCAAGCATGTTCGAACGTGGGCCAACGCGAGAGAGACTGTTTCTGTAGGCGTTCGAACGGCCCCCTCCTACGTTCGAACGCCCCTTTGGTTCTGCTGTATTGACACGAAAAATCTCTAAATTTAAACCTGACTATAAATACTAAAGAGAATTTTTTAGGGTTGGTAGTTGGAAGAACATTTATGAGAGTTGAGCCACCATTGCATTGAGAATGATTAGAGTTGTTAAACTCTTTGTAAGTGAGGAATTTGTATAGTAAAGAAGATTGCTCCGCCTGTGGACGTAGGCACATCGCTGAACCACGAAAATCTTGTCTCTCTCTCTCTCTCTATTGTTTCCATTGTTTCCATTGTTGGTAATTGCTTGCATTAGAGTGTTAATCCGTGATTATAACTTGCTTAGGGCTTTTTCTATCACCATTAACCTCTCTTTGGAGTTTTCCAAGTATTGCATTGGTTTTCTTTCACTATTCCCATTTGAGCTATTTGGGGGTGAAGGTCTTGCTTTTGCTTCCTTCACCCATTTGGGTATTTTGCACAACAAATTGGTATCAGAGCCATTGGTTTCAAACCTAGGCTATTGAATTTGGGAATAGTGAGAAATTAAAGAAATTTTGGCAAAATAGGGGAATTATCCAAATTGGGCAAACTTATCTCAAATGCAAAGTTTGAAGTTGAGAAGTTTGATGGCACCAATAACTTTGGAATGTAGTAATGTGAAGTTATGAATGTTTTGTTCCAACAAGAATTGGGTATGACCTTGGAGGAGAAACCCGAAGATGTATTCGAGAAGGAATAGGAGAAATTGAATAGGCAAGCATGTAGCACTATTCGGCTTTGTCTAGCAAAGGACCAAAAGTACTTTGTGATGAAGGAGAATTCGGCAAAGAGCTTGTGAAAGAAACTGGAGGACAAATTCATGACCAATAGCATTGAGAACCGACTCTATTTGAAAAAGAATTTTTTCAAATTTCAATACAAGACGGGAACACCGATGGCGAAGCATTTGAATGCCTTCAACAAGTTACTTGCGGACTTGCAAATCTTAGATGTTGAAATTTTGAATAAGGACAAGGCATTGGTATTGTTGAATTCCTTACTGGATACTTATGACCACCTCACTACTACCCTACTGTATGGAAATGATTCAATTCATTGTGAGGATGTTGCAAATGCATTGATTAACAATGAGTACCGAAAATTGGACAAGCAAGCTACTCATGAGTCATCATCTGATGTATTGATGGCAAGAGGTAGATCAGAAAATAGAAAATTTGGGAAGAGAGGCAAATCCTTCTCAAAGTCAAGAGGTGCATCCTCAGATAGGAAGTCAATTGCCAAAGATTAATGTTCCTATTGCTGCAATAAAGGGCATTGGAAGAACAAGGACAAGAAACCCCAAAAGGCAAATGTGGCACATTCGGATGATGAGTACTCAGAAAGTGTCTTGGTAGGCTCGACTCTTTCATGTAGCATGGATGAGTGGATCTTGGACTTCGGTTGCACGTACCATATGTGTCCAAATCGGAGTTGGTTCTCCACTTTTGAGAAGATCTCCGATGGAGTTGTGTTTATGGGCAATGATTGCCCTTGTAGAGCTGAAGGTATTGGCACTATTCACCTAAAGCTCCAAAATGGGTCTGAAGTCCCGGTACATACCGGATTTGAAGAACCTCATCTCCCTTAGGGTTTTGGAATCAAAGGGCTTCACTATTACTTTAAAGGGTGGAGCATTGAAGGTGACCTTGGGGACATTAGTGGTGATAAGGGCATAAGAAGAAGCAATCTGTACTTCTTACAAGGCTCTATAGATTTGGGAAGAGTAGCGGCCGCCTCAAGTAACACTGTTAGTGAGGCTGACTCTTCTAGATTATGGCATATGAGGTTGGGGCACCCAGGACAGAAAGCTTTGACAGGCCTATCAAATCAAGGTTTGCTAAAGGGTGTGAAGAACCTCAAACTGAAATTTTGCAAACACTGTGTATTGGGCAAACAAACTAGAGTTAAATTTGCCACTGCTATACACCGGACCAAGAGGATCTTGGATTACATTCACACAGATGTTTGGGGGCCTACCCGAAAGGCCTTATTGGGAGGAAAGCACTGGTTCATCATCTTTATAGATGACTACTCTAGAAGGTCTTCGGTGTACACCATACACCATAAGAACCAAGTGCTTAAAATTTTTCAGAATTGGAAAAGGATGATTGAGAATCAGACTAGCAAGAAAATAAAAAAGCTCATATCAGATAACAATAGAGAGTACACTTCAAATCTATTCATAAGTTTATACAAGGAAGAAGGGATTGAAAGACACTTCACCATTAGAGAGACACCTCAGCAAAATGGCATGGTAGAACGTCTAAACCGGACCTTATTGGAGAAGGTTGGTGTATGTTGTCCAATGCTAGATTGGGCAAGGAGTTTTGGGCTGAGGCAGTCAACTATGCATTGCATCTCATCAACCGGCTACCTTCATCTGCAAACAATAGGAAGAGCCCATTGGAGGTATGGTCTGGCAAACCCGTTTCAGATTATGATTCCTTATATATTTTTGGTTGTCCTGCATACTATCATGTCAGGAAAAACAAGTTGGATCCTAGAGTCAAGAAGGCATCTTCTTGGGCTTTAGCACTGGGGTGAAGGGATTTTGGGTTTGGAGGCTAGAATTGAGGAAATTGATCATCAGCAGGGATATTACATTTGATGAATCATCCATGCTGAAGCAAAGTCAAGTATCAGATAGCCCGGTTGATGACAATGCTGAAGATGTTCCACAGTAGGTAGAGTTTGAGGCAAATTCAAGTCCACCACAAGATACACCTTCAGAATGGGCAAATAAAGAGGAAGATTCTAATTTGCAAGAGGATGATAGTGTGGTGGTAGAAACTGATGATCAAGACTCCATAGCAGTTAGAAGGCCAAGGAAAGAAATTAGAAGACCAACAGCTATTCTGATATGTTGGCCTATGCTCTTCCGGTGATTGATGAAAACTTTCCCACTTCCTTCAAAGAAGCTATGAAAAACACCGAAAAAGCAAATTGGAGAGGGGCAATGAATGATGAAATGAAGGCCCTTGAGAAAAATAAAACTTGGGATTTGGTGGAGCTCCCTAAGGGGAAGAAGGCTATTGGATGCAAGTGGATATATGCCAAGAAGGATGATCCTCAATCAAAAGGCAGGGTTAGATTCAAGGCTAGATTGGTGGCAAAAGAGTATGCTCAAAAGGAGGGGATTGACTATAATGAAGTGTTTTCTCCAATGGTGAAACACTCCTCTATTTGGAAGCTTAATGTATGCAATGGTGTACACTAGGCCAGATATTTTACAAGCCATTAGTATTGTTAGTAGATATATGCATGCTCTAGGAAAAGGGCATTGACAGGTTGTGAAATGGATTCTGAGATATATACATAGTATTGTAGGTGTTGGACTAAGATTTGTAAAAGATGATAGATTTGGTCTACATCATACTGGATATGTGGATTCGGACTATGTAGGTGATTTGGATAAGCGTAGATCCACTACGAGATATGTTTTCACACTTGCTAGAGAGTCGGTGAGTTGGAGGTCTACCTTACAGTTGACTATTGCTTTATCTACCATCGAGATAGAGTATATGGCAGTGACAGAGGCTATAAAGGATGCTATTTGGTTGCTTGGTCTGACGGATGACTTGAGTGTATACCAAGAGAAGGTGGAGGTACATTGTGATAGCCAAAGTGCAATTTGTTTGGCTAAGAATCAAGTTCATCACATAAGGACAAAGCACGTTGATGTCCGTTTCCATTTTGTGAGAAAAATTTTGGAAGAAAAGGATATTTCACTTTGCAAGATTGGAACCGCCAATAATCCGACTGATATGTTGACAAAAGTAGTGACCAAAATTAAATTTCAACATTGTTTGAATTTGATCAATGTCACTCACTATTGACCAAGTTTGGTTTGGTGTCTTAGGACGCAAATTTGCAAGCGGAGCAACTTTTGGATGATTAAGTCACTTTGGGATGGTGGAGAGTGATTTGCTGAAGTTTTGAGTTCTTCGTCAAGGTGGAGAATTGTTAGAAATTTGCTCAAATTCAATTTCAGCAAATTTTCAGCATGTATCAGTATTTTTGTACCGCACGTTCGAACGGGCCATGGGGGCGTTCGAATGCGGGCTCCAGACAAAGAGCATTCTGGTATCGCCCATTCAATGGCATGAAATTTAGCAGAAAAATACATTTTAATGCTCTATTTCTGCCAACCATTTTACAGTATTTATCTATCAATCTCCTATTCTATAGAGCAGATATACATATGAACACTTTTATGAAAATGCTTTTTGCATACAGACTATGTCAAATAGTAAAAGTACCTATGAGATCCAGATGTAAAAAAATAATAATAATGTTTACAAGTTTAAGAAAATTATAAGTTTAGAACTTCCAACATTCACTTGCTAATGGGCAAATAAGACCACAATATACATAATCTCTTCAGTTACTAATGAGTAACAGCAGGGCAAGCTCTGGCACACATCACATATGCAGAAGAACCAAAATCCATTGTGCTGTTTGATTGGCTCCTTTATATAAATTCCCCCCCAAATGTTATTTTTTTCTCTATAACCTTTTCGAATTCAATACTTAATCATTCTTTTCTGTTTAACAAATCAATTACACATATATTAAGGGCAACAATACCAATCAAAGCTTAGAGGCAGGCATTGATGTAGCATAATTTATGAGCTCCCTTCTCAAAATCTTTCCTGCAGCTGATTTTGGTATCGAACTAACAAAGGCAACTCGTCGGATTTTCTTGTATGGTGCAACCTGTTGAACAGGAGAAACTTTTGTTAAAGAATTGTTTGGCTAGCAGAACTTCCAAACTACTTGAATAATGGTAATGAAAACTACAGCAAGAACCACATATAGTTGAGTAAGAAATTATTAGGAAACCACTATAATTAGTATGCTTCTTTCATGATAGTGGAGAAGATGGGACGGTAAGGAAGCAAATTTAAATTGGCATTTATTTTCTCAACAGAAATCACCAAAGAAAACATGCAGAGAGGACCTTACATTGTCTGGCAAATGGAACAATAGAAAACAAATGGTAATATTATCATTGTCTGGTATATATTACCTGTTTTGCAACAAAATCCATGACTTGTTTGTCAGTGAGGATGCTATTAGGTTTTCTTACTATGAATGCCATTGGTATTTGTCCAGCTTCTTCATCTGGATACCTGTCATATTACAGAAGAAATCAAAATCATTAATTGTCCTTTTTCTCCCAGTAAGAACAAGCCTTTCAGCTTAAAACATTAAAAGAATGTCATGATCCGAGAAACACTAGTGGATTCACTGTTAGATATAGGTTGAGGGCCATAGTACTTGTTTGTGGACTGTCATAAGATGCAGTTTCTGAGTAGATGCTTCATCAGAAGTTTTAACTTGATGAAGACTTCACTAGTTTACAATACTCTCAGTTCATCTGGACTAACTTATGCTCGTAAAACTGTTGCCAAAAGGCCCAACACCAACAAGCTTAACCATGACCTCACTACAATAACAAGCCTTGTTCCAACTGAGTAGAATTTACTCTGATAGATTTCTGACAACTCATTCCATCATGCACTTCTCTGATCTAATTCCAAGATTTCCAGTATTCTTCCTCACAAACTCTTCCATGCTTTCTTAGGTCCTTCATTTCATCTTATGACATTCGTCAATAACTGATTTGTTCATTGCAACCACTTCAAATGTCAACTCTTTGTGAGCATACCATTCATCCATTCACCCTGTACTCGAACAGGAAGTCCACAACTTTCTAGTATATTTGTTAATTTGTCCTTCCTCATTAAACCAAGCATTCACCACAGTATTCAAATATTACAGTATTTATCTTGAAATTGTAAATTTCCAGTCAGACATCAAAGGTCAGTTTACCTTTGCCCACATAATTTTACATCTCTATCCCATATACATGCACAAAGCGCAAGTCACTCACAGCTAATCCTAAAAGGAAGCACCTAATGTCCTAAACTCTACAAGTATGTGTTCATTGTAATAGTGCAAAATCTCATTTAGAATTTCTGACAAATGATACTTCATGAACAACCTAGACTCTTTGGCACCACTCATGGACAAACTATTGCCAAAAGGCCCACATAATTGGGGTCACCTAGTGCTGATTTTAAAAGTTCTGCACTAAGCTACTTCTACTCCACATTATTTCTTATATTTTTGTACCAATGAGATACTTAAAATACATTTTAGTGCTAACAGAACTAGTTAATTCTGATACTCGCTACTTTCATTACTTGAAGCTACTATTCTACAATATAGCCTAGTATATTATGCTCTGTTTATGTCAACTCTTCAAGAACATTCAACTGTTTGTAGGAAAACTAGAGTACGCTGAGATGGTTGCAACTCATGAAATTTCTTTACATTGCACTAATAGGCATTTTCTTCTGCAATAGTAAGTTTTGATAAGGTCATCAATGAAAGGATAAAAAAATATTCCCCACTTTATTGCATTATCACATAAAGCACCATATGAAAGTAATAAAAAAGACACAGATAATCAGAAGTTTATTTCATTGTGGATACGTACGGTATGACAGCAGCATCAGCAATTTCTGGATGTGATTGAAGAATATGCTCTAATTCAGCAGGAGGCACCTGAACTTGGGACAGTTAGTATATGCAATAACTGTGGTTTTGAGGAACTTAAATTTAAATAAAGAGTTCATAATTCTCAAACTGCGAAGCACTGATATGAATATGAGATATAGATATATTAGAATATGGATATGAGGATATGGTAAAATCCTTATAGTAATTGTTCACTTATGGCAAATCCTTAAAAAAATACAGGATACAAAAATGGCAAGGATATGTCAATAAATAATTTAATACAACAATATATTTGCAATCTATTATCAACCAATATAATGATTAAAAAAAAGAGTATATCATTCAATCCACTATAAGCAATTCATATTGCCAATAAGTCATAGGGAGGATACCGCAACCCTTGTGCCATCGAAGAGGAGTACCACAAACTTTTCACCATTAAAGCGTGAGAGAGAAAAACGGAGGTTAGGGTTTTGCTCCTCTCAATTCAATTAACATGAGAAGGATCAAAAGGCTGTCCAATTATATTCTATCTAACCCTTAATGGTTAGTTAAAAGGATTAACGAGTAGATACAACATTATGCTGTGAACCCATCTGATACTTATCAGAGTTGTATTGAAAGTGTATTGATATCTGATACATATAGAATACACGTATGGCATCCCAAATGGAGTATTCATGTTTCATAGTTCTCAAACTAAACTTTTAATACCTGATACGCCTTGTACTTGATCAACTCTTTTAACCTATCAACTATAAAAAGGAATCCATCCTCATCAAAGTAGCAAAGATCCCCTGTTTTTAACCAGCCTTCTGAATCCAAGGTAGATTTGGTTGCCTCATCATCACCTACATAACCTGCAAGGATAACTTCTTATATCTTAATTAAAGAATCAAGGAAAAGCTACATAACATAAATTATGCACTGTAATAGTGGTTGATACATCAATATAGGTAGAATTAGAGTAGCTACAAGAAAGAATCAAACAAAGAAATAGATGCATCAAACTTCACAAGTTCGTCTTGAATTTATGATGCAAGGAAGCGTCAAGGAAGATGAAATAAAAGTTTAAATCCATCTAGTCGCAGAGGAAATACTGGACCAAAATCTTCTCTAATTTATTGATTCTATTGTATACCAGATCAAATGTCAACTTTTAAAACACGAATGCTAGAAATTTGAGAAAAATTCTTGAACTTATTAAATAGGAAACTAAAATACAATGACGGCAGGCCTACATTATCATATTTAGGCTGTAATAAGATTCAAGACTCTAATTTGACAAAAAGGCAAACACTTGGAAAAAGTAGAGAGTTGACTTAGATTCAGAAAACCCTAGTGTAAATTGAACCAATCACATTGGACAAACAATATTGAATCTCTAGTTTTATAAATAAAAAAATATAAGAAAAACAAATCTTCCCTAAAATAAGAAACAGGCAATTTTGCTAACCTAAAAATGGAATTTGTCAAAAATTAATTCACTGGCTTGTTATGCCAAGCTAATACAGAGCTTATAAGGGAACATCTAGATCACAAGATCCTTTCTTTCGAGCCACTTATTTTTATTCGAGAATGTGATGCCATTGTTTGCATCATAATTTAGTTCACTGGAGTACTGTATATCACCTATTATAAGGTAGACAAACACAGTAATCCTTCATCTCCCATGATGACAGATCAAATACTCGATGCAGCAAACGCCAAATATTATTTATAAATTAGTTGATGTTACAACTGCCTAAATGAAAGAATGATGGCACATACAGCAAGTGAAATTTATAGAATCAACACTACATCTTAACAAAATTATTAGATTGGTAGGATGAGGTGGCTACTTTACATGGTAGCTTTTGGTTATTATGTATGTTCTTACTCTCTGACAACCTTTCAGACTATTATTCCGACTAACTGAAGAAGAAAGCAAATCTGCTGTCCACTCGAAGTCTAATCGCAGTTTGTTTCAAATACTTCAGCAATAAAATAAGTAACAGTGCTCAAAGAAAGAGAAAAGGCAAGCTTTCGGCATCAATCATCTACTCATTCAAGCAAATCTTAACTTGAAGATAGAAATCTTCTGCACATGAGGCTACTGCACACTACTTCTAATAAGTAGGATGTCGTGCCTCACAACTCGCTTGAAATTAAAGCCTCACCATTTAGTGAAAATAGAAAGTAACGGAAGGGAAAACCCCTCCAGAGCCGGAGCCAGAGGTGGGTGACGATGCGCATCTCCGGAGAGCAACTTTCTCCTCCAAACTAGCAAACTCAAGTAGTGATGTTCCTCGCAAAACCAGGGTGTATGTTGCTGTTGAAGCATCTAGGGCGTCTTCCTCAAATGGACATATATCGGAAGAAATCTTGGCCAAGCTAAAAGAGCAAACAGAGGACTGTATAATCCTAGAAAAAGAAATGCTCGACAGATGCCGAGCCAAATGGAAATTGTCTTTATTTGGCCAGTTTCTGAATTAGGCAATTCCTATTGTTAGGTTGAAAGGCATCTTGGCTCGTTATGGAATGGGATAGAAGGCTTCCTAGTACCATATAGGTCTGAAGGATTGTATGTCTTCCATTTTGAGAAGGAAGATGACATGAACTATGTGCTCAATAATGGTCTTTGGACCATCCTTGGGAGCGGGGATGTAAATGAGCCTAGCTTAAACGAGTTGGGCCCAGCTCGGCTTAAGCTCGAGTGATAGAAAGTCTCACCTAGGCTCGAGCTCGATTTGAGCTAAAAAATAAGCTCGGCTCGGCTTATTTTCTAGTTTGATGAGTCAACAACTCGACTCACCAGGGAGGATTTGGGGCCGGGCATCGATGAGGTGGTGGAGGAGGAGGAAGGCATCGGCATTGTTAGTCTTCATTTTAGCCTCGTCGGAAAAAGCCCTCACCTGTGGCAGGGAGAGCTTGCGCCGCAGCCCCGCAAAGGCTTCTGTCGTGGCCAAAGCAAAGCAGCTCTAATGAGATGGGCTTCCATCCTTGAACGTCATGCCCTACTGTGGCTCTAATGAGGAAGCTCGATGTGGCTCCAATGAAGATGCTTGAGCAGTGGAGACAACTTTTGAGTTTCGGTAGTGAGTAGTGACCGATTAGATGGTGAAGATAGGTTTTATGTTTCGACGGAGAGGGTTTGGGGTCTGGGGAGTCTAGCACCGATGGGTTTGGGGAGATGAAGGTTAGAGTAGGGTTTTTTCTTTTATTTATAGAGATCATACTAACCGTTGGATCTAAGCGAGCCTGTGCTAGCTTGGCTCGGCTTCTTTCAAGCCTAAAATGTTGGCTCAGCTTGGCTCATTTAGAGCTCAAACCAAGCTCAAGGCAGGCTTTTAAGGAGTTGAGCCCATAAGTCTCACGATCCCACAGGCTTTTTTGATAGCCCTATTTGGGAGGGGGCTAAATCTCATTCCATGAAGAAATAATTTTAGACCATTGCCAAAAGCTTTTACTACTGCACCGGTGTTGATACAGTTACATAATCTTCCTAAGGAATATTGGGAGCTAAATCTTTAATTCCCGTAGCAACATATTTCAACAAGCCTCTGAGGGTGGATAAAACTACGCTAAATCATACCAGAAATATATATGCTAGTGTGTTGATATCGACCTCAAAAAAACCTCTGAAAAAATTCAGTACAATTAGGTCCGAAAGAAAATAAAAGTGATCAAAAGATGGTGAATGAAAACATACCACTCTTTTGTTTCCTCTGTGGTTTGGTTAGGCATAGAGCGGACAAATGTACCTCTAGGAGGGGGGAGGAGAAGGTTGATGAGCAAGAGGTACCGGCAGCAAAATATTGCGATCCAAAGCTTAAGGCCCGACTCATCAGAGGAGCCAATAGAATGCAAGTTTACCTATGGTCCTTAGGACACTATGTAGAGGAAGACAAAGAAAGATGGTCATCCATGTGCATCAAAACCCACAACTAATGGGGTTAGAATGGCCGGCCAATGTGAGACCAAGTCAGCGGCTACTCGAGGAGATGTGTATAGCAAGGCCTCGACTAATAGAGAGCAATGTAAATGAAGGTCTAGCTGAACCGAAGCCAAATGGTGGTGGGTCAAAGGCTAGATCCAACACACCTACTATCAAGATAAGGCTAAGCATCCAAGTACAAAAAAAGCAGGACCCATCTAGAAATGATGGGAAAGGTTGTTCGGGAATGCAGTCCCAATCGGACGATAGACTCCGTCCAATGCTAAATACGGGGAAGAGACTGATAGCGAACAAGTACCACATGGAAAAGATAAAAAGGACTTTGAAAAGAGAGCCAATTGAAATTGTCAAGAGGAAAGTGGATAGGAGTCGACGATGCACCCTAATCGGATGTGGAACGACTAAGCCTATTTGCCACTCAATTCCAGGTGCGAACCGTTGCGGGCCACGTCGACAACCTAAGCCTGTGTGATTGTTCCCACCCGAATGTCGTTCTACAAGCAACTATAAAGTTACGAACAAAAGAAATGGCAAAGGAACAATCTACCCCATAGGCCTCCAAAGTAGGGAAAAAAGACCAAGAAGGGACTAAAGCTCAAATTATAAAGATAAACAAAGGAAAGGCTACATAAGTGGCAAACCCCACAACTCAAATAGATGACTCGTCAGTACAATCTTCACTCCCTAAGTAGACTAAAGGGGTGGGCGAAGCCAAGCCTGTACAATGTGAATGTGCTTCTTCTAAGAAGGAAGCAATTTACAATAATGGGATTTCCATTAGATTGAGGATTGGACCACATGGGAACTCGAGGTCAGCCTACGTCAAAATTATTAAATCAAAATCCTTAAACGGAAACTTCGAAGCATAATACCTAGATGGGATGTGCAATGATGATCTCGCCAGTAGTCGATCTGGACTGGGGATGAAGAAGGAGGCAAGCCCTTGTCCCACCTTGAAACAGTGGTTAATAAGCTCAAATTAGCACTCATGCAAGCTCTGGCTAACAAACTACCATAGAGGTGAATCTAGATCTTAATCGGGCTTTGATGGTCATCCAGAAGGGACAACTAATTGGCGAAAGCTCGATAGACATGGAAGCTGACATGGTGGAGCCTAGTTCTGGGTATGACCAATTGGTTAGGAATCATTCATCCGCTCCTAAAAGGGGGACAGATTGAATGAGATATATTCTTCCCTATTTTTATTTTGTTTTTAATGTTTAAATTAATAATATGGAATTGTATAGGAGCTCTCAAAAAGGAGGTTCTTGATCGATATAGGGATCTAAACAAAGCTTGAAGCTTGGTAACATTGCTGGTGGAGACTCATGGGAATTAGGATAAGGCAAGGAAGGTGGCTAAGGTGTTGGGAAGATGCCGGTCATTTTTAGTCCCTGCTGTGGGGTTTTTTGGTGGTATTCTTCTACTGTGAAGACTACCTTTAGGTGGGTGGACGTGGTGGCTATCTCTAGATATGCTACTCACATGTCATTACTCCCCCCAATGACTAAACTTGAATTATATCAATTGTTTATGCTAGTAACAAGATTTATGATGAAAGAAGGTTGTAGGTAAAGTTATGCACCATGGCTCAATCGGACCTTCCATGAGTGGTAGCTGGAAATTAAAAATCATTCTGAATGTAGAGTAGAAGAGGTGGAGTGGACCGGTGGTGCTTGGGTCAAAGGCTACAACATTCAAGGTTTGCTTAGAGGATTGTGGTCTATGTGATATTGGTTTTGAAGGCCAGCCCTTTACTTGATGCAATGATCAACTCGAGCCTAATCGGATGTGGATCAAACTAGATCCTGTACTAGTCAACTTAGCCCAGCTTGGGCTCACCCCCCTAACAAAGTTAGCAATCGTGAGATCAACTTTAGACCACGCTCCCCTAATCTTTTTAGTTCCTCACAAACTTCATCTTCAAACTAAATCGTTAAGGTTTAAACTTCTATGACTTACATATGAAGATTGTGATCGCATTGTGGAGGAGGTCTAGAATAGGGGAGCGAACAAAAACCTTATGCATGTCTTTTCTTATCGAAGAATGGAGTAAAAAAGCCATTGGAAATTTGGACTCCTATCTCAAATTAGCTAGGGCCAAGTAGAGCAGCTTAAGGGCCTGGATGCTCAAGGAAGGTTGTCGGATGATGGGGTGATTCATTTAAAGTATATATACAATCTCAAATCAGATCTTAGTAGACAGTTGAATATCAAATGACTTCAAAGATCGAGAATTAAATGGGTGCAGAAGGGCGACAGAAGGAACACAAGCTTCTTTCATCTTATTGCATCCCTTCAAAGTAGAAGGAATCGAGTCCCCGGTATTTTAGTGGAGATTGATCGTTAGGTTCAGAGTCATAAAAATGTAAGGAGGGCATTTGTGGATTTCGTACTCTATGGGGTCCAAATGATGCTGGAGACGGTCAACATATGGGATGGCCTTCCCTTTCGGTCATCTCATTGGATGCAACTGACAAGTTGATGAGGCCGGTTACTTTGAAGAGATCCGCAAGGCCCTATGTAGTCTCTCTCGTGGGCAGACACTAGGTTCGGATAGAATTCAAACGAACATCTGCATCAAGTACCAGTCCATTTCAAGCATCAGTCTATTTGTAGCTGTGTCTCAATTTTTTTATCAAGTGATTCTACCACATCGGTGGGCAGATACCTTCATCATTTTAGTTCCCAAAAAAGTCAACTCTACTTAGGTGAAGGATTATCAACCTATTTCCCTTTGTATTGTAGCTTACAAGATTATCACAGATTCTAGTGAGTAGGCTCAAACCTCTCCTTTCTTCGCTTGTTAGTCCAGAAGAATAAGCTTTTATTATAGGAAGAAACATTACTGATAACATCTTGGTAGCTCAAGAGGTTGCTCACTTTGTGGTTAATGATCGTTAAGGCACTAAATTGAGGGACCCCTGCTGGTTTTAATGCAAAAATTTGCTGCATCTTAGTACTTGGCATTGATTAGCTAACAATCCTTGAGTGGGGGCATCGGATCAAGAACACGTGCTCATTATTTTATTTGAGTTGTGAAAGATGAGATTACCCTTCATGATGGTTGGTCCACGAATCCAAAGCTCCCCCCGCTGCCTCGGGCACAACGCCTCCCCGGAGGTGGGGTCCACTATCTTTGCCTTCAGGTTGGATGATATTCTCCCCACCGACCCATAGACCTGCGACTCCTCTGACCTTATCGTCGCCTCAGCAATCCCGGCCGACTCCGTCAAGCCATATGCCTATATCACAATGAATATACTCGCCTTAAAAAACTACAACAAAAAAAGAATCTTTTTGCATATAGCTATTAATAGTTCAGTAGATTGATCTTATCATAGAATCCTCGTGACCTAGCCTCAGAATAATAAATTTTTTATTTAAATATACTAAGGCCTTGTTCACATTAGGAATAGAGGTGAAGTCAGAATAACAAATAGAAATTGTTATTACCAAAATGAAGAATTTCTTCTAAGAATTATTATTTCTATGTTTACTTGTATTTTAAAATAAGAGTATAATAATTATGTTTTATGTGCTAAAAGGTGAAGATAAAAGAAAGAAAAATTATTGAAATACCCTTTGATTTGATTTAAAGTAAATTGATAGAATAGATGATATATTCTATGTATGCAATGGATGTAATACACATGTAGGGTGGTACTTATGCAATGTTATATTTACATATGTAATATAATTAACTCAATATGTACAGCTAGGCCGATAGATATGCAATCCACATGTAAGGCGGTACTTATGCAATGCTATATTTACATATGTAATACAGTTAGCTAGGTATGCATAACTAGGTCGATAGGTATGCAATACACATGTTAGACGGTACTTACGCAATGTAGTTAGCTTGATATGCATAGCTAAGCCAATAGGTATGCAATACACATGTAAAATAGTACATATGCAATGCAATTAGCTCACTTTGCACAACTAGGTTGATTAGTATGCAATACACATGTAAGGCAATACTAATGCAATGCTATATTTACATATGTAATGCAATTGGCTCAGTATATGCAATGGTATGGTATTTTTCATACCATACAAATATTTTTTTCAATATTATAATAGTTTACAGTGAAGAAAATAAATTTTTATTCTACAAAAAAGTATTTTTTATTTTTGCTTAAAACATGAGATTATTAATAATATTATATTAATTTTTTCTAAATTTTTTTTATATTTTTATTTAAAGAAAGAAATATTCAATTAGACTAATACATAGTTAAAATAGTAAATATATTACTATTTATGAGTAAATATTTAATTCGATAAAATATTAGTTTATTACTATAATCTTTTTGATGTTTAGTACATATAAAAATAATTTTAAAATAAAATAATTGATAACAAAAATATTATATTATTAAGAGTATTGTAATATTCTTATATTCGGTATATACAATTAAAATAATATTTAATAATAATAATAATAATACTTTTTTAAATGTGCTTATTTTTATGAAACATTAAATTATTGATGTTTATGCCATCCAAAGTTGAATTTTATTTATTTAGTGTAAAATAAAAATATGATAGGAGAAGTGAAAAAGTAAATAGGAGTGATAAATCATGGTAAGGGAGAGAGATGAATACTAAATTATAATAAGCTGTTTGCATAAAAAATAAGAGATAGTGATAAATTATAATAAGATATTTAAGATAAGTTATAGTTAAATTAAAGATAAAATAGTAATTGGGTTAATATATAATTTTAATAAATAGTATTTATATTCTAGAATATGTTTACTGTGCTATTTAGCTATTCGGAAATAACAGACAAATATTCTCAAATAAAGATTCTTGTTATTCTAGACATTGGCTAAAAAGGGCAAAAGTCCAATAAAAGAGATGGATCCCATACCGGATCCGGGTGCTCACCTGGACGATCTCGACTCGGGGAAACTGCGCGCGGAACAGCTCCGCCAGCTCACGGCCGAGCGGCGCGCCGCCGACCCTGACGATCCGCAAGGACGAGAGATCACGGTCGACCACCTCGCCGGACTTCGTCATCGCTACCACCAGCGGCGGCGCCGCCGGCATGAACGTAACACTATACTTCTCCACCGCACTCAGCATCGCCCCGAACTCGAACCTCTCCATGAGCACCGTCGTCTCCCCCCCCGCCACCGCTCTTAGAAGCATGAAGAACCCGTACATGTGGAAGAGCGGTATCGTGAACAGCCCCGCCCCCGGGGCCATGGGCTCGCCGGCCTCCTCCGCCGCTTTCAAGAGCTGCTCCCGGCCGACGTGGCTGCCGGCGATGAGGGCGATGAAGTTGCGGTGGGTGATAACGACTCCCTTGACCCTCCCCGTGGTTCCGGAGGAGTAGAGTATCGCCGCGGCGTGCGATTGCCGGATCTCCGGAGACGGCGGAGACGGCGGCGAGGGGTCGGAGAGGAGAGACCGGAAGGATGGGAAGTCCAGGATAAGGGTTTTGACGTGCGAAGGGATCTTCGAAGCGGCGGCGGTGGTGGCGAAGGCGACGGAGGGGTTGGAAATGCTGATCTGGTGGGCGATCTCGGAGGCCGTGGAGGCGGGGTTGACAGGGGAGACGACGACGCCGAGGGAGAGGAGGGCCAGGTAGAGGACGGGGATGTCGAGACGGGAGGGGGCGACGACGAAGGCGACATCGCCAGGGTAGACGAGGCCGCCGCCGGCGAGGGCCGCGGCGAGGGAGCGGGTTTGCGAGATGAGGTCGGTGAAGGAAATGGAAGCGCCGGTGGCGGAGTCGATGAGGGCGGGGTTGGAGGGGAGAGGGGAGGGGAGGAGGGAGAAGGAGAAGGCGGCGGCAGAGATAGGGAGGGATTCTGGCGGGAGAGAGGTTGGCGGGCGGAGGCTGTGGAAGGTCTTCATCTCAAGGCAGAAGCCACTCCGGGAGTCGACGGACGGCATTGTGTTCTCGTATGATCTAGGTAGGGCTAGGGTTTGGGGGATTGAGATGCGGAGCGAAGAAGAGGTAGTAGTAATGACGATGGAGGAGTAGAATGGTGGACAAAGTTAAATGACGAGAGGAGTGCAATTATTAAATTCCATTCCCATATTATTCCGCAGTATTAAGGATAGTTGGACTTCGTTTGAACGACGGTTGGATAGTAACGTATAGACGGTTCTTATAGGGACAGGTTGATAAATAATTAAAAATATTTAATATTGTGTGTCCTCCAAGTGGGGATTCACGATATCCGAGGAAGCTGTGTTAAGTGCACTCTATTGCTTGTCCTTTTCAAACTCCTTTTGATAAGCTCTTACAGAAGTCTTTTGGATTA
Source organism: Typha angustifolia (assembly GCF_048772165.1). NCBI lineage: Eukaryota > Viridiplantae > Streptophyta > Magnoliopsida > Poales > Typhaceae > Typha > Typha angustifolia. The sequence goes on from NC_133248.1 coordinate 6,851,984, forward strand.
GTTTCGTCAAGATGGCTTGATGGTCTTCATAGTCCGAAAGTCCGAAACGCACACAAAGCGCATCAGCGAACTCCTCCCAAATGGCAAAGGGGCTTGCGCGATGCGTTGCTTGATACCATCTCACCACTACGTCTTCAAAGTGGAATGAGGCCAATAACACATTTTGATGATTAAGTGTCCCTTGATATGTGAAGAATTGCTCCACCCTATAAATTCAAACCAACGAGTCTCTACCGCTGAACTTAGGAAAATCGATTCGAATGGTGCAAAGTTGTAGCATTTGGTCGCGCTTGTTCTCATATCCTTGGCAAAGCGGCTCTTGTTGTTGGACCCTTGGCTGATGAGAGAGTTCCTCCCACTCATCCCAAGGCTCCTCTAGATGTGGGGCCATAGGTTCCCTCAAGTGGAAGAGAGGTAAGTCGGTGTGGCGCTCGTGTAGTTTGTCGTGCTGTCGCCAAGGTGCCTCCATGATCGATCCTCGTCGGTTCCCCTCTCTAGGTAAGAGAGGTTCCTCGTGTCTTCGATGACACTCAGGGGTACGTCTTGGAGGGTATTCATTCCTATCAGCAATGGTGGCTTTGATTTCCAACAATGTTTGTGCCATAAGTGCTAGGGTTTGCGCAAGATCAGGTAGGCCTTCTGTCCGTCCTCGATAACTCTGAGGGGATGGAGATCTTGATATAGCCACGCAATCCGTCTCCACACCTTGATCACTTACTTGCTTAGCCGCATTGGATCTTGTGGTAGCCATAGTGGTCCAAGGAAAGTTGGCTCTGATACTAGATGTTATGAACTAGTCTAATCCAATTCGCAACGATTCTGAAACTTAGATCCTAGCTTGATAGCCCTCCAATGGCTAGATGGGTGCTAGGGTTAGTTTTTGGTGTAAAGGGAGAAAGTTGTTGTGAAAATGAGGGGATAGAGGCTAGAAGATGCCGACCAAAGACTCAGACGGTGGAATAAGGGAGGCGGGAGAGGACGCCAATGATTAGAGACAAGTAGAGAAGGAGATAAAGGTCAAAGTTAATTCCAATAACAAGATAAGACCTCAATTAGGGTTTTCTCCACATATATATAGAGTCTCTCCCTAAGAACTCCTTGATTAACTTAAACACTCCAAACAACCCTACAAATCTCTAACAAAATCCACAATTTTGCCGCGATGCGTTCGAACGCGGAATTTTCGCTCTTTGTCGATGTGAATGTAATGTAAGCATTTAAACGGCCGCGTTCAAACATGCCCGTTTCTGTTCGAATGCGCCATTTCCATCCTCTGTCGATGCAAATGTGATGTAGGCGTTCAAACCACCACGTTCGAACATTGTCCTTGCATTCGAACGCACCCTGACAAAAATTGATTTTATTGCTTCTACATACTCAACTAGATAAATAAGCTCACTTCCATGAACCCAATGTCACGCGTGGAGCCAATATGGATCGAATCGTATTATGCTCCTGCTAATTTTCTTTCTATTTTCTTCTTCTTTTACTCCTTTTTCTATATCTTAATTTTTTTCCTATACAAGTTTTTTAATTGCTCTTTAATTAATAAAATAAGAGATAGTTGTGATATAATTAGGATTAATTAAATTTCTAAAAACATAACTCTAGATGATTATTATTTATTTTTATGTAAATTTCAATGATTAAATATGTAAGATATTAGTTTTGTCAAACTAGGTATAAAATTTCGTAGATTAAGTATAAAATTCATAATTTAGGTACAAATTTCGTACTTTAACTATGAAATTTTAGTTTTGCACAGTTTCAAGAAGATAGATTCAAAAGATAATCATGATCTACAATTTTGTATTTAAAGTTTTTTCAGATTAAGAATTTATTTGAGGTGGAACGAATGGCTTCTAATTTTAATATTAAATTATGATTACAAACAAAATTTTGTACTTAAATGCAAAAATTATGAATTACTGACATAATTTCATGATTTAAGTATGAAATTCATAGTTTAAATACAAATTCTGTACTTAAACTATGAAATTTTAGTTTTGTACGGTTTTCAAAATTTTTCAAAAGATAATCATTTGATGTCTAGAAATAATAAAATTAATTGGATAAAATTCATAACATCATAATCTAAAACTTTTATATTTTGAGGTTCTTCATATTCAAAATCTATCTACAGCGGAACGAAAAATTCATAATTTAAGTACGAAATTTGTAGTTTAAGTATGATATTCACATAATAATTCACAATTTTTCACATAGATATTGTAATTTATTTGTAATATATATGAAGTTCTATTTTTGAAACATTGATTAACTATTTTTATTTATTTAAACTATTTATAATTATCTCTTACTATATTAATTAAATAACGAGACTTGTGTGAGAAAAAGATTAAAAGATAAAAAAAAGGGAAGAGAAATAAATAAACAATAATAGAAAAGAAAAAAATAAAGAAGAAGAAGAAGTAGAAGCAGCATGAAAAGAAGAAGAGTGACTTATATAAAACAAAAGAGAATAACTAAAAGATAGAAGAGGAAAAAACAATAATAAAGAAGAAGAAGAAGGAAAAACAATTAATAAAAGTTATTATTATATTTGTGAAAGTTATTAATATATTTTATTATTTTCTTCTACTTCTTTTTTGTTATTGCTTCTTCTTCTTTCATTCCTTAATCATTATTTTTTTTTCTCTATGCAAGTATTTATAATTGCTCTTTAATTAATAAAGTAAAAGATTATTTTAAAATAGTGGTGAAATAAATATGATTAGTTAAATAATAAAAGACATGACTCAGCATGATTATTTGTTTCTATGTAAATTATAACATAGAATTTTGTAAACTAAGAAATTATTCATTTCGACACAAATAGATTCATAATATGAAGAAACTATGAACACAAAAGTTGTAGATTATGATGTCAACGATTTTATCTGGTTAGTTTCATAATTTTTTAACATCAGATAATTATCTTTTGAATATTTTTTTTCAAAACTGTGCAGAATTAAAATTATGTGTTTATATACAAAATTCTACGTTTAAGCACGACATTTGGACTGTAATTCAAAATTTCATATTTATCTAGGAATTATTTGTTTCGTCATAGATATATTTATAATCTTAAGAAACTCCAAATACAAAAGTTGTAGATCATAATTCCACTAATTTTAAACGTCAGATAATTATCTTTTAGATATTTTTCTGAAATTGTGCAGAATTAAAATTCTGTGTTTATGTACGAAATTCTGCGTTTAAGTATGAAATTTTAACCTAAATTCGTAACTTTATATTTAAACTAGGAATTAGTTTTTTTGCCACAAATAAATTCATAATATGAAGAAACTCTGAATACAAATATTATAGATCATGATGTCATCGATTTTATCCAATTGATTTTATAATATTTGGATGTCAAATAATTATCTTCTAAATATTTTTCTAAAATCATACTAAATTAGAATTTTATAGTTTAAATACGAAAGAAGAAGAACAAAGAAAAACAAGGAGCAGCAACAAAAGAAAAGGAAGAAGAAGAAGAGTATGGAGGCATTTCTCTCTCTTATAGTATCATATCAATATTTAATGATGCATTAAATGATAGAAATGACAAAGTTGGAAAAAATATAAGAAGAAAGCTTCAAATGCAAGGGAAATAAAAAAAGACCCTAGCTCGCCAAATTGAAAACTAAGTGAATTTACACTTCAAATAACCCAAAAAACATAGCGTGTTTAATTAATTTTTATAAAAAAAAAAGTTGGTAGGACGAAGTGGAGGTCTTAGCTATTTTAAATATGCCAAATATTTTTATTATTTATCTAATTCATCTCGAAACTTAAATACAAGATTAAGTGAGTTAAAAAAATTACTAATTAGGATAACAATTTCTAAATATAAGTCATTAATATTTTGAAGTCCTTGAATCGGAAAGCAATTTATATGGAAATATTCTTTATCATATTTAACAATTTTCTAAATAGAATTAAAAATTTTATAATATTTTAAATTAAGTTATATTTAATAATTCTAGTTCTAGTTAGCGATTTCCCAACTCACGTAATCACATAGACTTTAATTATTTTAAGTCTACCCTTTAATTTTTTTTTTCTACATATCTAATTCATTTCTAAACTTAAATATAAGACTATATGCCAATAAGTGAGTTTTAAAAATATTGTTGATTTAATTTATCGACTTACATGGAAATTTAAAATTCTTTACAACAATTTGCCAAATTTTAGAGAATTTTTTTTATGTAAAACGACTTCCAAATATAAATTATTGATCCACTTATATCAAAATTTCTCTTCCACACTTAGGTAATATTTAAAAAGGATTTAAAATTTAGGAACTTATATTTGAAAGTTAGTCAACTGTGTCAACGGTTCTCAAGACATACTTTATCTAGACCGGTGAAAGAAATATTTAGACGGGCTAATTTGGTCAAAAAACTCTAGTCTAGTATCTTTGAAGTGAGCCAGACGTGTAAAAAAGCGAGTTTGGGAGGGCTAATTTAGTCAATAACTCGTCTGGTGTCTTGAAGTGTAACTCGGACATGAGCCAAGTTGACTTGCCCAACAGAAAGGTTAGTCTTAGTGAGAGCAGTTCATCTAACAACCTCAAACCGCAACAACCCACTCGATCTCTCCCATCTTCCGTTTTACGAATCTCGAAGCATCAGGATCGACGGTGCTCGGCTACGGATCATCTTCTGATAAACAGTTCCGCAGGACTATTTTACTGAGAGAAAGGAAAAATAAGACAGTGAACACAACCCCCTAGGCAGTAGGCAGTGTCGTTTTGCTCTCGTTCTCTCTTCTTCTTTTCGAATTTTTAGTTTTATCGATCGATAGGTGAGTTGACGGTAGATCGATCGAGATGGGGAGCAGCGGCGGCGTAGTTTTGGAGGAGATCCCATCGCTGGATCTGATGACGGAGCTCCTCCGCCGCATGAAGTGCGCATCCAAGCCCGACAAACGCCTTATCCTTATTGGTATCTCGCCCTTCTTTTTGTTTGTTTTATTTTATTTTATTTTTTTCTCCTTTTTTGTTTCAATGTGGCCTTGTCTTACCTTAAGATATCTTGGCTTGTGTCCATGTTTTTTAATTGAAAATTTTGACCTTTTCTTTTTCGTTTATAATAGTTCCTAATTTCGTAGCGATATGAGAAATGGGCTTGTGAGATCAAACATGGTTTGAATGAAAATTTTACGTCTGTGGATGATTGATGCTTTGTTCTCTTTTCTAAATTCTGCATTGTTCTTAATAAGGAAGTGAAGATCTAGGGGCTTACTAAAGCGTGGGGTATGGAAAGTTAATGATGTTAGTGGAGGGAAGGAAATATAATTCCTTGAGGTAAAGAAGCACTTAGAAAGTAATAGAATCAGCTTTAGAGGGGATGTGCAGAACAAGATGATGCAAGAGCAAAAAAGACCAACATAAGAATTTGTTCTTGTTGGGGTCAATTTTCGGTGGAATCAGTAGTATCTGTTTTGATTCACTGTGCGAGGTATTTAGTTTATTTGCGTCAGCAAAAAACAGATGGCCAACATAACAAGTTAGTAGGTATTAATTCTGAATCTTTGCCTGCCGCCTAATCCTTTGTTCACATGCGAAACTAAGGTCTCACCTTTTGCATTTGCCTTGGATGTTTCAATTCTTTTTTCACTTATTTGACAATGGATTTTTTAGAAATTTAATTGTGCTACATTTGTAGCTTTATATAGGAATTTGGATACTTTTTTATGCAAATCTGGATTTATTTCACTTTTTCCTACATGCAACTGTAGGAGTATATGAAGAAAAATGGATGGCAAAGAAGTTGCAACTGTTAAAAATGTTATTTACAGAGAACCAGATCCGCAAACTTGATTTTAACTTGAGATTTATTTGGGTCATACAAAGTTCTATCACTAGCTTATCCATCATAGTGAAATATTAGGCCTTAGGATATCTCATTGACCAAAAGTTTGATCAAGTCGCATTAACACGGGTATAGCCAAAACCTACATGTGACCCAATGTAATTGTTAATGTTGAATAATAATCTCTAGAACTTAGTCCCTTTATTCCACCAAAGTTCCATCATAGATTACTAATCCTTGTTCTTTCATCTCTCTTACTCTCTCAAAAACCCCAAGTGAATTATATTCTTCTTTGCCTGTCCGCATTGCCGCACCATTCGCCTACTCTGCTATCCAGAATTCCTTACATTTCCTCTTTCAAGTTTCAACCTACTGGAATGTGCCACTTGTTATGGGCCAGATGTATTTGATACAGGAATCCCGATATTTGCCATGAGAATGCATAACCTTCTGGCCCATCCCTATATTTGCCATGAGAAATGCATAATCTTCCAACCAAGGAAGGTTGCAAGTGATGAGAGAAAGAAGTTGCCTAACAGTGAAGGGTCTTGTTTACTTTTGTTGACAAAATCATAAGCCCACAATTCAAGTTAAACTATCCATATGATGGTTACAAGTATTTTGAATATTAAATTCACTTCATCCAGGATGTTATTCAATTTTCAGAAGAAATCAAAATCAAAATCAATTAGCAGTAGGACATTTGAATGTCTCTTTTATTAGGGATAAAGGGTGCCAGTTTGAGGATTTTTGGGTAGGCCAAAGAGGAATCAATGAAATTATGGATAGGCAGTGGAAGGATATCAACAGAAAAAAAAACACAAATGAAAACTGAAATAATATCAATCAAAATCTGGAATTTTACCCAAGTTGTTTGCTACGAAGGTGCAGTAGTGAGCTTCCATGGTCCACAAACCACTGGAAGAGATCAGAGGAGCAAAGATGAATTCAACGTGTGAATTAAAGCGTTGGAAGAAGATTAAGATGGAAAATAGGATACAAGACAGAGAATAAATCAATTATAAAGTTTAATTGTAATAAATTTTTATATGATTAAACCAATTCATTCAGTTGGGTAATTGGGTTTAGTTAGGCCAAGCAAACGAGCTGTTACTTCCAAGTTGTGTAAGCTTTTCCAACTAATTCCAATATTCTTGATGGATTTACTATTTAATGAGATTCAAGTACAGTTAAAGTAACATGGTTGGGTGCCAGGTTACTTCTACAGTTTCTGATCTTGTTGGATGGGTCCACATGAGACGTGGATCAGCTGAAGTCCATGTGAGACGTGGATCAGCTGAATAAGGCTGGTCTATGGAAAGTAGGCAAGATAGTATAGATGAATATTTTCATTTTTTTTTTCTGCAAGGTACTTATGGTATGCACTTTTCCTGTGAACCATAATTGTTCTCACTTATCACTATGTGGTGGACAAATTCATACTTTGAGTCTGTTTGAAGAGAATAAAAATAGCTATTCTTCTTGAGTAGAGGTCTCTTGTATCATCAGCAGTTCTTCTCCTTAGAAGTAAATATCTTGATGACATAAAAAACAAAGATAGAACCTTCTCAATTTTTTGGAAGAAAAAGTATGTTGAAGCCTTATTTTGCTATAGCTTGAGATGTCTAAATGTTTCAATTTACGTATATTTCCCTATAGTGTGAGAAAATGCTCAAAACTATATTTATTGATGATCTTTTATCTAGACAAGTGATACCAGACATTTTCATGTTAATATAACTATGAACCCTCTTGGATTCATAATTAATAGTTTCCTTTCTCCTTTTATCGTTAAGTAGTGGCAATCACACTTCTATGCTACTGTTTATGCTATTAAATAATGATTTCAAACTGGTAGGTCCACCTGGATCTGGAAAGGGTACTCAGTCACCTATTATCAAAGATGAATATTGTCTATGTCATTTGGCCACCGGTGATATGCTGAGAGCTGCTGTTGCTGCTAAGACTCCTTTAGGGATAAAAGCTAAAGAAGCCATGGATAAAGTACTCTTTACAAATTTGGATATGAATGTACTTCTATAGAATTATACTGTTTGGTTTAATCATGACTTATGTTGCCTCCTCTAGGGGGAGCTTGTTTCTGATGATTTGGTTGTTGGAATAATCGATGAAGCCATGAAAAAGCCTTCATGCCAAAAGGGCTTTATTCTTGATGGATTTCCAAGGACAGTTGTCCAAGCAGAAAAGGTTTACTAAATGTGTTTTAATGTATACCATTGGTTCTAGATTTTTTTTTTCTGTTGATGTGCTCTCAACTTTGTACTTTTGATTGCAGCTCGATGAGATGCTAAAAAGTCAGGGTGCCAAAATTGACAAGGTTCTTAACTTTGCAATTGATGATGCTATACTGGAAGAAAGGATTACTGGTCGATGGATCCATCAAGCTAGTGGCAGGACTTACCATACAAAGTTTGCACCTCCAAAGCTTCCAGGAATTGATGATGTAAGCTGGTGAAAACTAGTCACTGATTTGATGTTAATGAAGCCTTTATGTTTGTCTTTATAAGTTATAGATCTACAAGCAGATAACTTGTTGAATAATAGTTATGGCTGGAGAACCATTTGATAGTGAACTACCTTTCAAAAAACAGGCCAGTTTGGTATGGTTGCAGAAATTTGTCTTGTATTGCTTTTGTAGATTACTAAGAAAAGCATGCAGAAGGTTCTTCCTGTACTAATATACCTTTAACTTAAAATGTCAAAGTTAAGAGAAATAGGAATTAGATTAGCTAATGTTTATGATTTCATTCTGTCTAAAAATGTAAAGCTCTCTAAATAACATATTCTAGCAAAGAATTTCCAGTTGGTCAAATCTTTTTTCTTCAAGCAAGACTAAAGGACTTCCTCTTTTATGTTTTATAGAAAATAATTTGCTCTATTAATTCTTTGAAATGTATACACATAATCTTGAGAGTTTTATTACATTCTCAATTTCTCCTCTAATTTTTATTTTTTCCCCATTTTTTTTGTGTATTATACATGAATAAGCTACTAATCTTGTTTCTATTATGGCCCCCTTTTTTTCATCTCACTTAAGGTTGCAGTTCCATATATGTGTTTACTAACATTTTCTTTACCTATCTAAAGGTCACAGGAGACCCTTTAATCCAAAGAAAAGATGATACAGCAGCGGTTCTTAAATCAAGGCTGGAAGCTTTCCATAGACAAACAGAACCAGTATGTTCCTTTATTAGTGCATTCACATCCTCATGTTTTCAGTTCTTTCTACTTGCTAAGAAGATATGACTAAATTAGTATAGTTATTTAGGTTATTCTACATACTTAGTTCTATCTTTTTCCTACTCTCTTTTGCTTAAATTGCATTTTATTATAATGGCTAGATTTAGGTATGGGCATAACCATTGTTATGGAATCAAGATATAAACTTCTCATTGTTGATAACTAGTTCTTGGGATCTGACTGAGATGCACGCCAAAGAAGCATTACTTAGTTATGAAGTTGACTTGTTCTTGTCGCTCTATTTCTGTAAATTTGTTGCTCTTTTGTGTAGTAATACTCTCTTCTTCTTTTCTTGATAAAGGACTAAACTAAGGAGAGTATTATCTTATTATGTGTCAGAAATCAAAGGATGAGTAACAGGGTAAGTTTTTGGACTTGTAATGCTCAAGAGAATCACCTAGAGTTGTAAGAGTGAATCTCAGCAATTATAAGACATAATCATGTCATGCTCGGCTTTGTATTATGCATTGGAATAGACATGGACGTAATTGCTCTCAGCTCGACATTGGGGTTGGATTTCTTGTTGGCCTCTTTGGATTTGTGACGTGGAACCAAATTATATTAATTTATCTGAATAATCTTTTGAATATATTATAATTTGGTATGGATCATTAGTCAACCTAATTGATGGGAATTAGATCTTCATTTTTTTCTGATATATTTTAGCTAAAAATTAGATTTGTTTTTAGAATAACTTATTTGTTTTGAACTCCTAAAATCTAAGAGATTTGGTAGTTAGTTTGTTCTTAGATAAGTTTTGTTAGGATTTTGTTGATTTTGAAATTAAAAGAGTCCTAGTTTCTGGTAAGTTTAGCTTGTGATGTGATGTAATCTCCTGTCTTTTTATAAAGAGTTGAGGGACTGTCAAAAAAAAGAGGAGAAAAATAGTGGAAAATTAAAAAAATATTACTCTTATGGAAGATTCCATATGTATCTCTTCCCCTCTTCTCCTCCCTCTTCACTTTTGTAGGGGATTCCACGCTTTTCCTTTCTTGCACAGCTAGGTGGGTTTGCCTTCTTTCCCTCACGGCGTGGTGGGTTTTCTTCGATCTATCTTATCTATCTTGCTATTCTAGACCTGTACTTTGGAAGGGATTCTTGGATGCGGAAAAAGAGATCCATCGAAGCCCTATCCTTTCTTCTTGGGCAACCTATGTATCTTCTTATTTTTGCATATATTTTTATGTTTCTTACCCTGGGCCACATCACTAATCTACATTGTCTAATATATTAAATTACCCAGTAAGCAATAAACTGAGAAGAAAACAAAGAAATTAAAAAATAAGACTAGCAATTCGATGAATCATAAACAAGATGATATTGATAACATCATGAATGGTTCTCCTATCTCTCATAGTTGATTTAAACTCTGGTGATAAAGTAATCCATTTGTAACTCATTTTCTTTTGATCCCTCATATGCTCTAAATGCAGAGCCTGCAGGTATGAAACCAAATGCATTACCTACAATGTAAGTAAACATGTTACTGACAGAACCTTACTTCACTATTGTGCGCTTCCAATCTCTCCAGTTTTTCCTTTGTCAAGCCCTTCCTATGCTCCTTGCAACCGAATCAGATTTTTTTTGGCAACTTTCTTTGTCTTCACTCTTATAACTCAAGCTATCTAGGTAAACCTCTCCCATCTTCATGTGGTTTCAATCGTTCCTGTTGATTAGATTGTCGCTTTTTTATAAAGTGTCAACCATAGCATTCTAATGAAGTTGACCATATTAATTTAAATGGACAAACATCTAATATTTGCATTATCTTTATCATTTTTGACATATTAAGTTCAATGTTGAAAATTTTGACTTGAAACCGAATTGAGTGAAAGACTCTACTAGCTACTCAGTGACTTTTCTAACATAATGCTCCATATTATTATTTATAAACTTTTTAATACTGTTTTCATGGAAGCTATCTATGTAGCTATGTTGGTTGTGGTGGTGGGTAAATTATCCTGTTTTAACATAATATAGCTCCCTTAGATGGCCTACTGCAAATAGGCTGCATACATAGAGGCATATGAATGTGTGTGAAAGTTTAAACTAGGCTGCATATGCAGAGGCATAACGATGAAACTTTCTAAATCATCACATTTCATCTTATTGCAATCAACAAAACGCTTTTTATAAAATATTATGTGTTCTCAGGTTCCATGACTTCATCTATCCTAGAATAGAGGGTTTTCACTTTACATTTTACTCTTTGTTCTGCAGGTCATTGATTACTATTCTAAGAAGGGTATTGTGGCTGAGCTTCATGCTGAGAAACCACCACAAGTAGTGACTGCTGAGGTTCAAAAGGTTCTTTCTTGAGTAAGCTCTCCATCTTTATTTATTGAAACTGATAACCTATTCAAACCATCCTGGGCATGTGCACCTAATACATTAGTAGCAGGAAGCCTGCCCCATTCCTTTTCCCCTCCTAGACTCATTCAAGAGATACTTAACAACGACTTGCTCACCTTTCGAGGTCATGAGAAATTTGGATCCAAAGTAATTTGTTTGGAAAGTTTTGTAATGAATCTGGAAATATATGCAATGTTTCCTCAAAGAAATCCAATTTTAGGCTCTTATTCTTGTTTGACTGAAAAGTTGAAACAGCAGTTCCATGTTACATGAGATGCATATCGTTCACGTTAAAGATACTGGTTTTGGAGTTCTATTGAGGTATGGATTTTGTCTAGTCTCTAGCTTACATTGTGAGATGAAAAGGGACCAGGCTTTAAGATATTTACTGCATACTTCTGTCTAGAGGAAATTGCCAAGACAATGGCTGCTAGATAGTGGTGAAAACTTTGAATAAATAAGAATTTGGAAGACAAAAAGGTATGAAATTTCAAGACTGTTTCCCCGAATTCATATTCTTACAGGAGTGGTGACAACTTTATTATTCGATGGATTTATAGGCATCACTACAAGAAAAACGAAAGGAGGTATATCGTACTTTCAGAGGCTTATTTGATTGCAATATTCATTTGTTCTTGTTCTTGACCTCAACTTGATCATGACTTTCAGAGGTTTATTCTATTATATTCCTCTTGGACGTGTGCTATGAATCTTTTTGTTTGAAGTTTACATGGAAACTCCTAACAAAGGAGATAGTGTCTTTCCTAGTAATGCAAAGAAGATAATTTGAATGACAAAATTGGAGAAAATATTTCTCTATATTGCAATACTATATCATCAATACTTTGACATGATGGCCAGCACATATTGATCATCTAAAGAATGGGCAGAGCTGGCCAATTGGGACTGTTCTCAGATAGTTAAAAGGAGCTTATGATATTTTCGAATTCAACTATTAGCAGCGTCGTTTTAATTGAGACACTATAAAGTTTTTGCTTCTATGTGAAATCGAGTCGGGTTGTTAGGGAAATACATTTTGTTCCATTGTTGTAGGATGAATAATTTCATCATAAAGATTGAGCTACTTTTATTATCAGACATCCTTCTATTTAACCTGTGTTTCAGCTGAAGGGTTGCTGTTGGAATTTGAATCCAAGAATATTCATATAATGTGAGCCTTTCTAACAATCTGAGTTAAATCTCTCATTCGAGATAGAATGCACTTTTCTTTCAGTTTGAGTGGAGATTTCGCAAACCTCTCTGTTGTTGCATTCAATGGCTGCCAAAAGTATTAAAAGACTTTATGCCAAAAGTTCATCTAAATAAAAGAAATAGGACTAATGTACGTTATTATTTTTACCTTTATTGTTATTCATACCTTACTATATAAATATTTATTATTTGACCCCTGCATTGTACCTAAAATATGGCAAAAATATTATTGTTTTTAATGGTCAATTACTATATATATGAGTTAAATAATTATAGGTACGAAATGATCTTATTCTCTTAAAAAAAACTTTTTTAGGTTATAAATAAATGAAATACTATATTTTAAAGAAAGTCAAATGAAAATGTCTTAGATTTTTCTTTCTTTAGTTTCAAAATTAAGTAACATAATATTATCTATTCTTTTAGTTTCTGGTAGGCTAAAAATGGAGTTTTTGACCAAACTAGTACTGTTTTAAATTTTCTTTACCGAAGTTTACTACTGTTCAAACTTATTATTAAATAGAGTCTAATTCACTATGATCCTAATAAAAATATTAAGCTAATCAATATTATATGTATATAAACTTTTTAATTTAATTTATTAGTAGTTAAGGTAAAAAATTGTCTAATGATAAAAACGCTGAACTGTTAGTGTTGTGTGTATATAAATTTCTTTAACCTAATTTTTGTTAGGGCTATAGTGAATCTAATAAATTTGAATGTCATTCTAATTTGATAAAATGATATATATTTATAATATGGGTCTAGTTCGGTCAAAAAAAAATTTAAAATGACTCGAGGTGCCCTTTGACTTTTAACGGAGGATTGAACAATAAATATACACATTAAAGCCTAATTCCATTTCTCACAATAAGATAAGAGTACTAGTAGAAGAAGGTCAGACTCATGATTGATTGTCAAAATTTGTTACGAATTAAATTTGGATCGATCTGGATGTAAGAAAATTATGATATTTTTTGTGGGTGGTAGCCTCAGAATTTAGAATTCTAATAGCTTGTCTTCACGTAAATCTAAGATTGGTATGAAAAGTTAAAAATAAAAGAGTGAACAAGAATTGTAATTTATCATGGCTCGTGAAGGAAGATGGTGGCTAGGATTTGGAAGCTTGAGAGCTTCTACGACTACAATCTACTCTTATGAAGATAAAACGATCTAACGATTAATATAAAATATAAGGACGAGATAATAAAATAACTAAACTCAATGATTAATTCTACGATAATTATTAACTCATAACCACTCTCTTATTTATAGGAGTAACACCCTAGCAGAACGATACGAATTATCCACTTTATTTAAATTTAAAAATAATAAATAAATTTAACTAACTTAACTCGATTCGATTCGATTAAATCGACAAACTTAACTGGTTGTCCAATCGAATCAAAATTCTAAGAAATGTTTCAATATAATGCATTGCTTTACTATGAATAAAAATAGTTTAACATAATTACATACAACACATAGCAGTCAATAAGATAATGCTCAGATAGTTAAAACGGCTTTGTATTGTATGAGCGTCGAATTCTAATGGAATTGACATAAAAAAGGAGTCTGAAGCTGATGATCATTCTAGTACTCATAGATATATCTATATATATGTACGTACTTATAAGAGTATGTTAAGTAGAAGTGCAGTAAAATGAGTTTACTCTCATAGTCAGTTTCTTATTGAAATGGCTGCTAATATGCAAAGTTAGTGTTCTAGGAATACTTAATGCTCCATTGATCTATAACATATTCTTTCACCAACTATATACCGCTGCTTTTATTCTCAAATATCATTCCATTTACCATTAGTAAACTAATTGTAATAGCATTAGTAATTTTGTGAATAAAATCATTTTATTTGAGCCGTACAAACTAGGATAGATTCATATCTCGTGTCTGAGTCATTGTAGACTTTTAGATCATATATGATTGAGAAAGTTTGACATAATCAACTCAAAATTAATTTAAAGATCTTGGGATATTAAATTTCCTCTTTCTTTTATTTGCTCTTTTAAAGGAGTGATATAAATGCTTTTAAAGGAGTGATATCAACTCACATCAAATCAAGTCCTGATTAATTTACTTAATCTCACATCAAAATCAATACTCTTTCAAGTAAAAAATTAATAGAAATAGTGTAACATTCGTTTTATTCTTTCAATATTCTCACATGCATCAAAATGAATGAATCGCCTTCCTCTCAACATCCTTGGAGAGGGAGATTAAAAAAGAAAGGAAAATAAACCTAAAATTAAAGGAAAAAAAAAATGTCATAGATCTTGTAAAACCATTCAAGTTGGTCTCTCGCCTCTCGTGCATATTGCATCCAAGAAAAGAAAATGGTGAAGAAAAATAAAGATAAAAATTCTACCCATCATCATTAACATAAAATATTGCTAATGTTCCTCTACGTCGGAGGAGCGACTTGGTTCAACCTCAGGGGGCACTTCAGAGTGCCACCATGTCCGTGTCCAGGGTTATGGGTGCAAGTCGACGGACCCGACCATGTCACAGGTCCCTTGGGCAAGACTTGCAGGAGCTCCGACACCGAGGAAGATAGCAAAGACAACACCGGTCGGTCTGCGGCCGCATCGGCGGGCAACCTCAATGGCCGAGCTGAAGTGAGAAGAAGAGGAGATACCGACGACATGAAGATGAAGAGAACAAACCATCTACATAGAGAAGAAGACATGATGGTTGGTGGCAATACGTTGTTGACGGACAAAGAAGCGATATATATATACATATATAGGGGGAGAAAGAGAGAGAGAAAGAGAAAGAGAGAGAGTTAGGTACTTAGGTTGGTGGGTTTGAATGATGTAAAGATCGTGGGGTTAAGATGATTCAAAATCGTAATTAAAATCGTAATAAATTCCGTATGGTATTCAAAGTCTGAGGTGTGGAATTGGACGTGGTCGTGCAGTTGGAAAGTCGGTGCCGTCTATAGAAAGGTATGCAGGGTTGGGACGGGGAGGGGGGGGAGGGGGGGAGGGGGGGAGGGGGGGATGGGGGAGAGAGGGGAGAGAGACCGAGCCAAACTGGGGAGATGACGGCCGCCGGTGGATTAGGCCGCACTTGGCACGTGACACGCACGCAATATATTATCAATAGCATGACCTTAGTATCGAGTATATAAAACTATAGACTACAAATAATAATGAACCAAGAAAATAGAACTGATTTAGCTTGTCGATGAAGGTGAAGCTGGAGACGAGTATAAAGAAAACTTTAAATCAGAATGAATCAAAGTAAATGAGAGTATAATTTTTAAGGAGTATGAATCGATAATTCTCTGGGACTTTGGTTTATTTCAAAGCCTGGAAAGAAAAATGGTTGGTCTAATTGGCCCACAAAACGTTACTTGAATCAAATATCAAACCAGCCTAAATAATAGCAACCTTATTCCTATAAACAATGATGTTGAAGTTAGGCAAGTAGAAAATTATAATCTTAAGGATTGTTTTTTTGCATGTAAACCCCTCAAGGAGCCAATCACAAGGTGTTTTTCTTTTATTTTTTTTATTATTATTTAAGAATCTGAAAACTAAATATTGGTATGATAAAATGTCAACTTTCTCTTACCGAGTTTTAGCCAACATACTAAACCATCTGATCTAGGCTTCAAGTTATATGTCTCGTTAAATTATTGCTCAGAATTAAATATCTCTTAGATATTACTCTAATCTGTCATGTCATCGAACTGTTCCTCTAAACTGTTATACTGTTAAGATATTAATCGAGATTTTCCAAAGATGATGATTGACGGTCAATAGTATATACGTATGAGGTATCGTATTAGAAATTGGCGTTGACTTTTACTTTTCGCGATCGAAAAAATCAAGGCCAGAGAAGAAAAAAAAAAATTAGCTGACTTCTTTACCACTAATTATAATCCTTTTCACTGAGGTGAAAAAAGCCTAAACGAATGAATCAAGATTAACTCATTTACAAATTAATAATGTTTATAATTACTGATGACTCACCGATAAACCTACCTAGTCCTAGAGAATTAGGATAATTTATCTTTTATATATTCTAATAATTACTATACTTTGATATTGTATTAACTAAATTGAAACATTAATTGCAAACCAAATGGATTTTATTGTAACTGATTGTTGCAAAAATAATCTCTTTTATAACAATTAAAAATAACTAGGAATGGTTTACTGACCCAAAGAAAACAAGCATTGTAAAAGAAATGATGGTGTGGCATCATCTTATGCGTTGATTATGATAATTAAGAGTTAATAAGATGCTACATCATCACTTTTATAGAATATTTGAAAGCATAGTAGTAGTTTTGACCAAAAGACAAGTGACAAAAGCTAGGAGGGTGTCACAATTAAGACTAGAATAAGGAATAAAAAGGGAGGTGTCATGTTCTAATTAAAAAGGCCAGCTTTGGTCTGGTCTTTCTCAGGCTGCTCTAATACATATGGATATATATATATAACAAGTATATCAAGCTAATATTAGTCAATTTATTAGAAGACTAAAGAGAAGAAATTAGGGAAGAGAACAAATTCTTGGATAGAAATTTTAGGGGCGATGGAGGGGAGAGAGAGAGAGAGAGAGAGAGAGAGAGAGAGAGAGGAGAAAAACTAAGTTTGATTATTATTTTATTGTTATTTTTTCCAAGCTTTTGACCACCATTTCAATTTTTCAGTACTATCAATCATACAGTCAAGGTAAGAGGATTGAGATTAAGTACTACCAATCGTACCTAATTTTTGGGTCTTGGCTACTTTTCTTCAAATATAAACCTAAAGAAGATTAATGGGATAACCATATCCATAAGTCTGGATATACAGGCTGGTGTACTCTATCATTAAACACCTATGAAGAACTTTAACTCGAGTAATTAGGTATATTGCTAACTTAATTAGAGACTCATAAGAATTAATATAGGTAATTTATGGAACCATGTAAATTAGTGTGTTCCTTTCTCTTAATTTTATGAATATACTAAGCAAATACTTGAAAATATATATATATATATTTTTTTTTGTAAAAAAAAAAACATACATGGTGGAAGATCTTATTCTAGACTGAATGTATTTTTCTTTTCTTTTTCCCTTTTTCTTTTTTGAGGGAAAAGTCAAAGAACTTCTTTAATTCTTATAATACTGCACAACAAAAAGGGAGAGTTTGGAAGATGGCCTATGAACAAGCCCAAAACTACTGCTAATCATCTTCAACACAAGAAGGAAATACATTCTTAAAAGTTCAAATAGCACAATAAGAATGTATCTCAAATGATTTTTTCTCATAATAAGAATGTATATAACCCTATTCCGATTTGGTCTAATAGAGGCCTGAGATGCGAGTCAATGGCAGACAGTGCAACTATTCCTAAGCACCTAGGAATGGAACATTCATAAAAAAAAAATACAAGACACACATCCTAGATGGCACTGCATACACAGAAGGCTCAACATCCGATAACTCCGACTATTACAGACCTAGGCACACACAATCCTACGAGTCACCAAGAAGAAATTACAAGAGAAACTATCAACAACAAATTTTAAAAAAAAAATAGCAAGTTAGAGGAAAATAACTTTGGGTGGTTTTGTTATGTAATATAATTCCTCATGGATATATTCTTGGGAGTTTTTTCCCATGAGTTTTATTAGATATTTGAGCAATTAACTGTAAAGAATAATATATTTGTTCTGTAACAATTTATGAAGAACTGCATTCTAATGTCAAGATTGAACAAGCAATCTTTGAGGCAAAGTATATATAAATAATATGCAATTTTTTTATATATAAAAAGTATCTGTCTCAAATTCTGTAGTCTGACATTCTAATCAATTTGCTGCTAGCTTTTGTCAGTCGCAAAGCATGCATAGATTTCCTCACAAATATTTCATTGGCTTATCACACAATTAATATTGTTCCTATATATATGATTTAATCTAGAGATTTGTATACTATTGTGGGCCCCAACTAACTCTCGTAACTAACTAACTAACTAGCTAACGGTCACCCGTCTCAGCCTGCCAAAACCCATGCAAGAACCCCACCCATCGACATACTCTACAAATTAATACCATCATCTCACAAACGCTATCTTCCATCTCTCTCTCTCTCTCTCTCTCTCTACTCAATTGAAGCGAATCCCACTCCATGCAAGAAGAAGAAGAAGAAGAAGAAGAAGAAGTGTCCTCCTCACCATGCCTGCTGCAACCTTCATCCCCAAGAAGAACCCAAAACCCATCTCCTCCTCCTTCTTCTACCTCTTCCACTTCTCCTCCACCTTCCAAACATCTCCATCTCCCACCTCCCTCTCTCCCCTGACCTCCAATACAACTTCTCCAAGAAAACCCAGCATCCCCCTAACCTTCTACCTCTGCCTCCTCCTCCTCCTCTTCTCCCTCTTCCTGTCATCTATCCCAGACCTCTTCTTCCACCCCAGCTCCCCACAAGTCCTCGAAACCGGCACTGCAACCTCGAACATGACGGCGGAGGAACGCGAGTTCTGGCGGCAGCCGGACGGGATGGGCTACCGGCCGTGCATTCAGTTCAGCCTCAGGTATCGGCGAGAGTCGAGAAAGATCGGAAGAGAAGGCCGGCGGTTCGTGGTGGCGCTTGTCTCCGGTGGGTTGAACCAGCAGAGGAACCAGATCGTCGACGCCGTCATCGTCGCCAGAATTCTCGGGGCGGCGCTTGTCGTGCCGGTACTGAGAGTTAATGTCGTGTGGGGTGATCCCAGGTAGGTACATACATACATACATACATACATACATACATAGAAATGGAGTATTGGTGAATTTATTTAATAAATTATTTTGGGTTAATCTTTAATCGATGGGTTACAATTTAGTTGGATTTCTTGGTTCCCTTTTGATTAATTTCGACTGGTTTTCTTTTTCTTTTGTTTTTCTCAATTACTAGCTCATGATATGGGTTAGTTTCCTCAACAACAACAATAGAATCCGTTTTAATTAATTAATTATTAATTTATTTATGCACTATGAGAAGAGTTATTTTGTGACATAATAATGTGGTTTTGGGTGCAGTGAATTCTCCCAAATCTTTGATGTTGATCACTTCATCCAGACCCTCCGATCTGACGTCCGCGTAGTCCCCACACTTCCTCCATCGCACCGGAGCCGTCCACCGGCGAAAGCTTCCCTTCCTCGCAACGTTTCACCCCTTTGGATCCGCACCCGATTAGCCCAAAAGGTCCATTTAATAAAACGATTTAAACCAATTACAACTTCTTTTTCCCCCTTCAATTTTAGTCAATAAAATTGTTTTAATATTAATCTTGCAATATGCCCAGATAAACAAGAACGGCGTTTTGGTCCTTAAAGGCCTCGACTCGAGGCTATCCAGAGATCTCCCTTTGGACCTTCAGAAGCTACGCTGCAAGGTGGTATCCCCAAGGGCATTTACGTAATTATCTGAAATATAAAATCTCTTACCCTTCTCTTGTTGTTGTTGTTGTTATTATTATTATACCCTGGCCAGGTGGCGTTTCATGCGCTGCGTTTCGCGGCGCCGATCCGGGAGCTGGGGGCAAAGTTGGCAAACCGAATGCGAGGCGGGGGTCCGTACGTGGCCGTCCACCTCCGGCTCGAGAAGGACGTTTGGGTCCGAACCGGGTGCCTCCCGGGAATCGGACCGGAGTTCGACCGGGTCGTTCTCCGCGAGCGCCGGGCCAACCCGGACCTCCTCACCGGTCGGCTCAACCTCACCTTCCACCAACGCCATCAAGCCGGCCTTTGCCCTCTCAACGCTCTGCAAGTCGCCAGGTAACAAAAATTAGGAATAGACCCAATAGAGTGTGTGTATATATATAGTTTGATGAATTGATGATGATGATGATGACATTGATGAAGGTTACTGAGGGGCCTGGGAGCACCGAATAGCACCCGGGTGTACTGGGCTGGAGGTGAGCCACTCGGTGGCGAGTTGGCATTGCAGTCGTTGAGGTCCGAGTTCGCCAACCTCATCAGCAAAGGGACGTTGGCAACCGCCGGAGAGCTCACCCCCTACACGAACAAGTCATCGGCCCTTGCGGCGATCGACTTCATGGTGGCGATGAGCAGCGACGTGTTCGTGCCATCACACGGGGGGAACATGGCCCGAGTCATGCAGGTATCAATATCACGCATACCAACTCACTGAGGCGACTCAGTTATATATATACATTTACATGAGAGTTTGAATTGGTTGCAGGGTTATAGGGCGTACACGGGGCACATGAAGTACATAAGGCCTAACAAGCATGCCATAATGCACGTACTAAGAGAAGCGGCGTCGGGGGCGACGGAGGAGGAGACAAGGAGGGAGATGAGGCGAGTGCATGCAGGCCGGACGGGAGGGCCGGAGGAGCGGGGGAGGAAGAAGGGCCGCGACGTGATCGCGTACCCTGCACCGGAGTGCATGTGCCCTCCTCGTCGTCGCCGCCATCTTCTTCCGCTGTTTGTGTAGCTGTTCGTCAAGATATATATATATGGTGGTATTTTTTTTTTGGTTGGATTTTGTTGCTGGGAGATTCTATATGTCGAGATGTTAGCTGTATACCTTGTAAATAGGCTTTAAGAACCAAGTTTGTTTGTTTTGAATACATGCATAAACAAACTAATTTTTTGTAGTATAGAGGACACAGAGATGAGATCCATCGTTGCTGTTGGCCATCTTATATAACAAATTAAATTCTTTTTTTTAAAGGAACGAACTCATTTTACTGGTTATTACGGTGGTTATGACGGCGTACCAAAGAAGTCGTACGTGCAAGTCAACAACGTATTGACGGCTAACTGATGTCAACTTCAAACAGCTGAGGGATGTAAATCGAGTAACTTGGTAGACGGCAAACATGTAATGCAACAGGATATGATAAATGAAACGTTCTTTCCTCTGCAGCTATAGATTGACTTTAATAATGCTTTGATTCATTTTTAGAGCAGAACGGTGGTACAAATGCTTGGCGTTCCATATGAAGAAAATGATATCCGAATGCATTCGGTTCGAACATCATATAGATGCATGCAACATTAAATTAATTTTTAAAAAAAATCACTTGCAAAATCGACATTTCAAAATTTCATGCTAATCCAATATAAGGCATTGTAATCAAGATTGAGCACTTGAAAATGCTTGTCAGATTTTATACATAAAACCTTTCTGGTAGGGTGGCACTTCATCAAAACTGAGGGTCTTCTCTTCACCTTCTTACTTCCCTACTGACTTGCAATACGAGATTCTCAATACAACACGCAGCTTCCAGCAACAAACACAACAAATTCTCCTCACTGGCAGTGGCAGCATGTTCGCATCTACCATTTATTGCTCTTGGGAAACCATTTTTGTTTCCAACCTCTTCTACAGGAGAACATGACACAAAGCAGTAGCAGTATTAAATGCTCCCTAATCTGGTCTGAATTGAGTGCAAAACTATAACTTTAATCCATCTATTTGGTTGCCCCTTCATCAACGGACAGGATCTTATCCATGGTGGAGAAGTAAGGCCAGGTGCTTTTACTTTTCTCGTCTCCCCTACTTTCCTATAAACAAAAGAATAGAATGCTGATTGTTCTGATGAAAACAATTGTGATAAAACAAGATTTACACAGAAATTTACTTGATCTAATAAGAGGAATGAAACCAGAAAAGACCTAAAAATTGGTATTTGCTCCCTAACAAACAACACCTCGAAATTTATCTTGATGTACTTGTAAGCTGGATTTCTAATTAAACATTTAACTAGAAGCTACTTAAAACAAAGTGGTTAATCTAGATTGCGCAATTGGTACAACTGAGAAAACTGTGAGAGATATCATAGCAACCTTTAAACAAGAACTATGAAGAAAGCTAAGTAATCAAAAATCATCTAATATGGAAAAATCTTGTGAATAGCTACTGAATTTCAGAACTACTATATTAATTTCAGATAACAAAGAGCCACAAATTAAATTGATTCGTGTCATCTCATTCATTGTTTTAGTTAGAAAATTGCTGGACTCAGGCCCTGGGATTCAAACTCATTTAGCTTGCCAAGTTGTAAATTCTCTTTGAAAAGCTAGTCACCCTTTTCCAGACCCTCAAGTGGGTATTAAGGCAAAAACACGTCGGATAATATCCAACCCATTCCCATATGAGCTTTACCTATTATGAACGTAGATCTACCTATCTAACTTCCTATCTGATTTTTGAATACATATTTGAATGGTTATTTCTGGATATGGATATAGGTTGAAGACTACTACTTTAATATCTTTACCTTATAGATTGAAAAATTATGAAAATAGTGATAATGAAGCTTGTTTTAATAAAGTGGGGATAACCTTATTTGTTTTAGTGCAGATCCCTCGATAACTTATGGTTCTCCCCGCTATTTCTTTGATGCCAGAAGCTATAAAGTGGGGATAACCTTTTTTAAAAGAAAATAAAAAATGCAGTCTGTTGACTCATCAGACTAATGGTTAAATAAAACTAATCCTAATAGTTTAAATGCCCGAATATCAGATATCCAATATCTAATACAAAATAATAAAACCTAATAAAAGAAGATTCTCAGGTTCTTAAGGACTTCTCAACATATCCATAGCATTATTCTGATGGCTCTGAGACTGCCGAATACTCCAATAATTTCCATATCATATCATCTATATCCAGTTACTTCAGGGCTCTGTGCTCCTTTATTATGTTATAATCTCAAGCATTCAGTTATCCAGTAGATGTTGCAATTGGTAGAAAAACAAATATCCTATAACTCAACTAATGGCAAGAAATGGCATTAACAATTGAAACTTTAAATGGATCATCTTGCATTTAACTACTATTATCATAGACATGCAATGAGGATGCATATATAACTGATGATAGATGGCAATACCTCATATTTTTGTACCAGTGATGCCCAAAGAGACTTGCACTGTGATGGGGTACGACTCATTCCATCGGCCAACATATTAGAAGATATCTCTTCCCAAAGAACCATTCTTGCTTTCACAGCCTTAAATTTGCTATCCAATTCAGCACGCAATTTTATCAGTCTCTTAATTTCTTCAGGCTTCCATTTGTTCCGTTTAGCAGATTTAACTGTTGGAAGGGAGTCTGAATTCTGAGGCTCCTTGCTTGTAACTTTTCTTTTGCTTAGTCTCAATTTGTCTCCTGGAACTGAGCCATTGGGGACTTCTACAGGCTCAAGTTTTGATGACCTTTTGAATGATTCCCAAAGACCTTCCAGTTTTACAGGGCTCTCACTTGTAGATGCATCTTCAGGTACTGACTCCTCAAGATCAGAATTGTCACCTGTATGATGAGTTAAAAGAAAAGGACCATAAAGCTAAATATAATTCACAAAAAGAAACAAAACAAAGCATATTGAAATTAATTATGCTTAGCTATACCAAAAGTGAAGGAAATGTTGCCCCAACTAAGTTAGACGCCATAGCTAGCAAAAGAACACAATTCAAATAATGCTAAAAGAAAGAAATTCCCCAAGAGTTTTCTCAACAAAAAAGTATACTGTTCATTTCTAGGAATAACCAATTTGTACTGCAATATCACTCAAATCCAAATTTATAATCACATCAGCAATGGTACCTTGAGATTCCTCTTCAGTGGGGCTCTCCATAAAGTGCTTTTCATCAGTGTCTTCATCTATGTTCTTGCTTGAAAGTTTATTTGGATGTCTATCAGGTGGTTGATTGACTGCAGATAAGTTGGAGTTTCCATGAAATTTTCCAGATAATTTTGTTTTCAGTTCCTCAGTGAGAACTCCGGTTGTATTCTCCAAAGCAATTGCAATAACTTCGGGTCTTTTACTGCTGTATTTTCTCACCATCTTCCTCAACACTTCAGATACTATCCGTTCCATGTGAGCCAGTGGACAGTTTACTGGGCAGCTTGACAGTGCAGCATGTGCAGCTTTGTAAAGTGCATCTAATAGCTTTCCTTTGTCAAGCCATAGGCAACGTGTGGTAATTTTTATTTTGCCTTTCAAACAATTTTGTGATAAACCATCAACATTCTGCGGGCGCAAAATTTCCATACTGCAATAAATAGATCAAGAAACAATGAAATTATTCAGTTTCATCATCTTTCAACTGAAAGATGAACTGAAGAGTCTGTTAGAATACTAGAAGAAAATCCATTTAATATTAACATACATTCTTGGAAACAAAAAGAATAAGGAACATAGATGATTTTCCATGTGAGAGGGGAGGGAGAGGAATAGGAGAGAGAGAGAGAGAGAGAGAGAGAGAGAGAGAGAGAGAGAGAGAGAGAGAGAGAGGATGAGGTCAGACCAAATGGAAAGAGCCATTTCATGTGGAAACTTTGCCCCAGGAACAACTTTCCAAACACCCAACATATGAACCGCTTCCTATCCCTCTAGATTTTCCTAAGGAAATTGTAATTCTCATGGTTTCCTACAGGAAATTTTCTATCCAAATAGGCCCTAATTGTATTCTGATTTAGGAAGTTATCCTCATATGAAGCACAAAAAGCTTCTCGCTAAAACTCATTCAAAAGGCAGGAGCACAGAACTTCTAACAAAGTTATATTGGAACCAACCATCAGAATACCACTTTCTGACAATAATAGCATCATAATCATCACCTACACAAACTAAAAGGTTGATGGATCTGAAGTTAGTACATGGTACTCATGCATGATTAGAGTTTCACTTCACACATAAAACAGATAATCTTTCCCATAATGGAGGAAAGGCTGCACACAACTCACTCTCTCTAGACAATGCATAGTGGCAGCATCAATGCATTGGACTACTACCTTTTGGCCTGCTATTAAGGAGCCCTTCATTGCCCTTCATTGCTCTTCATTGCTCTTCATTGCACCAGTTTCTTTATATGACAGGTTTTAAGCTGGCTCTGGTTTGCAAAATAACTTCCAATGTAAAACATGTATCTGTCCTTTCGGAATATAAATCCCATAGTCATGTCAATCAAAAGATCCAAACTTTTCATAATCAAGTCAATCAAGCCAAGTAATGAATCACAAAAACAAGATCTTAACATGATCATAACTGCTATGAAGAAAAAGTCCAGACATGCTCTAACGGGTGCTTCTTGGATTAATATACTTGGCTCCATCCTATTGAGAAGCCTAAGTGGACACCTTTGTTCATGTTAATATTTAAATTGAGGTATGTTCAACCAATCGATTGACTCATAAAGATGCCTTAACATTTCTTCCTATTTCTCCCAGTTAAATCGTGGCAACAACCTCTCCAACAGTGGGGGTAAAGTTCCATACATATTTTCCCTTCCTGGAACCCACACTAGCAGGAGACGGGAACTTCATGCACTAGGTCTACAGTATAAGATTTGCAATTATAGTATCACAAGAATTACGATCTCAGTTATGAAATCAAATGAACACTAAAAGTCAGCTTTGAGCTGTTACCTAACAACGATAATACCATCCGATGCTATCCTTAACCTCTCATTAATGCAGAGCTCTGCTGATGTCCCAAATGCCTTATCTCCATCACTGTACATCAACTGAACAGCCCAACATGTTTTAAAGAACTAAATTTAGACAAAAGAACAAACAAATGAGAAAAACAAAAAGATTTAAAACATCAGATACCTGCAATTCTTCTTTTCCTAGTGAAATAAACCCATTAGACAAAACCCTTCTATTCCTGAGATGTGAAACACCGAGCATCTCTCCATTCTTAATTACCTGCAAGTAATAGAAAACATTATGGCATTGACTTAGTCAACAGGTCATAATCTTATACACAACGTGCGTGAAGCTAAGAGAACATTATGTGTTTGAGAATGACAAATATAAACTACAATTAAGTGTGAAACCTTCTCCATCAACATTAATAAATTGTGAGGCATACTAAACAGCATCAGTACACTCATTCTACATTGAGATGAATTAACCTCCTATGAATGAATCCTTGTCATGTTTTCCGATATAGCAGTACTAATGTCAAAATGTCAATACAAGCATGACTTAACATCATAATGGTGTATGATAATGTAACTGAATTAAAATGCTAGAATTATATCCTAAAAGTCATGTCTCATCACCAGCATGCTCTATAAAACAAATAGCAGATCTGGGTTTCAGCTTTAGGGCTTTAAGAAATAAGAACCCTAATTGACTAGTAAAATATCTTCAATTGAGAAAGGCAATAACAATTCCAAGGTAGTTATAAGATAGATACCTAACAATGACACAACCCAGAATTACAATGAAACAATTTATTTTCTCACAATAATTACCTACAGATCCCTAAGGATTTTATGAACAGACCTAAGGATTTCAAATTTTAATCTGGATTCGTCTACAAGTTGTTAGAATAAAACTTATTTTCTCACAGTAATTCAAAAAATACTACACGTTTCAACAAGATCACATATACATGGGACAATTATATAAATTTTCAAAACAGTTTATCTAATAGTCGCAAAAACAGCAATGTTGTAGCTCTAAGATATAAACTAAAGAAGCAGTATCAGTGTATCACGTCTACTAAATATTTCAGCTTGCACATTAACCAACAATCCAGTAAAGGTGAAAAACCTCACTGCATAACTCCCAAGTCATGCTACCCAACTATTACCATGCCTTCTGCATGTAGGCATGCCATCAGCATGGCACATGCATTGTTCCATTGGCAAACAAGGTTTGCCATGTGTCAACACATTGCATGTAGTGGCACGTGGCATCCCAGCCCACGGCTGCCAATGTATTGAAAATCAGTTGGGTGGCTGCCTTGGTGGTGGTGCACCCCAAGCACCATGCAAATAGGAAAGCCGACCTTGAAGTGCAGCTGGGCGCCTTGGCGGTTTGGCGGCCCACCTGGCACTTGGCAGGCTTGGCAGTAAGGGTGTAAACAATCCTAGCTCGAGCAACTTGAGCTTAGCTCCGCTCAGCTAGAAATTGGAAAAACCCCAGCTTAAGCTCAAGACAAGTTGGCTAATAGGGGGCTCAAATACAGCTCATTTCCAAAATCACATCTAGAAGAAAAATAAATCAATTAATAGATGAATTTGGGGAAGAGCTCAAAACTATCAAGGCTACTCTCTTTCTTTAGTTTTTCGATATGGGAAAAGGAAAAGCAAATGCAAAAGCAACAA
Organism: Typha angustifolia; assembly: GCF_048772165.1. NCBI lineage: Eukaryota > Viridiplantae > Streptophyta > Magnoliopsida > Poales > Typhaceae > Typha > Typha angustifolia. Next base: position 6,879,735 of record NC_133248.1, read on the forward strand.
CATGAAAAAATAAAGCCATTTAAATAAATGTAACGGCGAGGGCTTGAACCCTCGATCTCCAATGCAAAAAATAAGTGCTTTACCAGCTATATTAGAGAGAAGGTATACTTTGTTGAACTAAATATATATAATACAGTATTACACCATATCGAGCTAATTCGAGCCAAGCTCGAGCGAGTTGGGTCTGGCTCGGCTCGATTATTTGTTCAAGCCTAAAACCTAAGCTCGGCTTTTTTAGAGCTTGAGCAACTCACAAGCAGTCGATCTATTTTGACAGCCCTACTTAGCAGGTCACATTTGCAGAAGTTGTATCGGGCCAACTATGTCAGTTGATCAGCAAAGCGTTTCAAGTTGGCTTACCGGCTAGGAAGCACAAACACTTCAAATAGCATGTCCGTGTCCGACACTTGTCGATTACCAACACTCATTGGAGACTTGTTGGACACATCTCAAACACTTCTAATAAGTATCCCATATTTAAAGAAATATAAATTGGAGACTAGTTGGGCCTTTCAAACACTCTTGAGATACATTTTGGACATAAGATATATCATATGCTGCAGATATTTATAATAGAAATCATCCATTGCAATAATTTTCTATATATTCTGCAAAAATCAGAAGTCAGTGGATCCAAGAAAATGAATATTATTGCAAACTGCAGATTACTGCAAAAATCACAAGTTCGCCTATTCCATCCATTCTGGTAGTAATTTGCAATCTTACAACCTATAAATGTAATATATAAAGGGAAAACAATGTTTGGTATATATTATCAAAATATTGAATTGTAGTATCACATATTAACATTATCATTTTTGCCTTATTATGATATTTTTGTGGTATTGTGCACACTTTGATTATCTCTTATGAATAGATTATGCATTCTAGTGTATTTATATTATAAGTGATCTTATAACATATTAAAAATGCTACACTACATAAGCGCTTGCATATTGCCTAGGCATTATGCAATGGTCAAACTGCCCGCATATTGTGGGCGCCTTTCAAAACATTTATGGTCACACCTGGACACAGCTTATATTTAAAAATGTGAACTCCTTATATTGAAAGATGTTCAACATGTACAAATCTAAAATGGACATAAAAGCAAGCACTTGTTATGACTTTCATTTAATACTTATTTTTTATGATACCGCAGCAAGAAACAACTTGAAAACTAATTATTGATTACATCAAAGTATTCCAAATATTACTGATTACAAAGTGTACTAATTGTCAGATTTATGCCTCCCCAAGAAGTTCCAATTTCCTAAGTTTTCCTAATTGTTCTAAAACCTTCTGAAACTTTTCAATTGAAAATGAAAATAGTAAACCATTAAAACTGTCAAAACTTAAACTCCACAAGACTGAGTGGACCAAACTTCAACTACATATTTGAAACATTACTTCAAGTTGAACTATAGTTCATTGGGACAATTTAAGCTTAATGTCTCCTACACAATTAAAGACCAGAAATTTAAATGTTGTCTTTTGTCCTAAAACTCTTGTTAATTTAAATGGACACCTGCATTCAATCAACATAATATGGTATTCATTCTAAAGTACACCATATGAATGTATAAAGGCAAGTACCAAGAGCTCATTTCCAAGAAGAATAATAGATTGATCTTCCAAGTTATATCAAATTCATGCATGCTTAGCAGGTCTACATTACTCTAGCCCTTCCACCGGTTGAGAACAAAATACTCTTATCCAATATCATTCTTTATCATTCATTCTTTCCTTCAAAATATCATCACTATATATGTAATTGATGAGAAAAATCACACACACATTTATATATATGTATGGTATTGATATAGGTGAAGTAAGCTTGAAGATTATCTGCATGATAATAACTTACAGTAGTGTGTCGTATGCCAGTAGACCGTCCAAGTAATTCATGCTCTTTAAGAAACAAGAGTTCTCCGTGAATAGGTAAAAAGTGCTGGGGCTTCACAATCTGTAGAACTTCCTCCTACAAATTTGAAAAGTTAATGACATATCATTGATGGTTGAAGACACCATTTAAGTGGGTGCAACTCGTATGAGAACATGTATTAAATATACGTAATATACATTTCTTCGTATGTGCTAACTGTTACACTAGTAGGATGGGACAATTCTCCCTTTGATTTAATGCTGGTCCTTAATGATATTCACTTATTCACTACCCACAACCCTATCCAGCAGTACAGTGAAAGGTTAACACTCTCTGTTAGCTATGTCTTGTGTATGCATGAGTTCATGTGTTTTCACCTCCCCTGTTAAAAGCCCCTTCCCAACATGTGGGAATGCTCTCCCTCATCCGGCAGCATCCCCATATAACTAACCCATGCCACACTCAGCACCAATCAAGATTTTGTTCCAACAACTGTACTTTGTAGTTGGTTAATATTGTTGGTTTTTCTCTTTTGTGATTAAATAGAACACAGGTCTAGATTTATTTTGCTGTTTTATTTGGGCCCTTATTTTATGGAATGCATAAAACATTGAGCTCTACATTCTGTTCCTTAGCTCCAACGAGACTACAGCATGCCTGACGTTGATCATTTGTAATTTAGCCTATTGTAGTTGCACTCACATCGAAGGAAAGGGAATCTATTGATACAATGTGTATGCAGTTATTATATGCAATTGAACTTTCCCACCTTCTTTGTTCATTTTGTAACTAAACAATATTGGATCAATCAGGCTAGCCTAGGTATTAACCAGCTTGACAATAGATGGTCCGATCAACCAAAGGCTGAGAGTTTGGTTTTGGGTGTCGACAATTAGTTCATGGTCACTATATACATCTTACGTCAGGCAAAGCGAAACAATGTTGACTTGTCCCAGTTGCACCCCTTTCAATAACTGTTTAGCAACCAAGAAGACAAAAATAACATGATGCAAACAGCAAAATGAAAGAAAGAACCAACAAGAACATGTCAAACAATATTCTATTATCAAGGACCAAACTCACCAGCTCTTCACGATAGGCATGCCCAGAAGTATGCAGGCCCTCATTTTTACCCATCACAATTGTGGATCCAAGATCTGATATGCGATTTAGCATCTTCATTACCCTTGTCTCATTTCCAGGGATGACCTGTCGAGTGGATTTGAAAATGCAACAAGTCATTACATATTAACAAAAGTCATAAATGTGTATTTCTATTTTGCACCTGATTGATCAAAAAGATCAAGTTTACATTGATGATAGAGTTCTAAATAACAGCCTCAAATATGACAAAGTAAAAAAAGAAAACAAATTCTTTTATTCCAGAAATATGCTACAGGAAACACACTGCCAATTAGTTTATACTTTATATTATAACTCCAAATAAACAATTTTGTTGTGTATGGTTCACACTGTGCCTACATCTATCTCCCTTTTCATGACAAAAGCTATACCTTAAAGGTCAAACTGTCAGAAGAAATCACTCTAAAGTTCATCAAAGAAAGCTGATTTTCAATTTATGTTTGCAATTCTCTCTCAGATGAAAGAAGTCCCAACATAGAAGGTTTGATCAAGGGAATGTAATACTTTTCTTGAAGATCCATTATGTGCCAACACCTTGCTCGGCTAATATCTTGGTGCGAGTTTGAGCATATCGAAAACAGAAAATTAGTGTTACAGATGTCAACATAAATCAAAGAAACATGAAAAAGAAAAACTAAAATAATAAGATTTTGATGATATTAACTTCATCAGAAATACTCATAGGATTATTAACACATTTAAGCCGCAACAAAGAGACACAAAAAACACCTTTGCTGAATAGAGAATCACATCATCCTTGTTCAGCTTGAGAGAATGACTGCCCCCATATGATGCAAGATTTAGGGCAGCACGCGGTTCTGCCTGACACAATATTGAACACAGTAAAATGCTAGCAAAAAATCCTAAGAGGACCTCACAAGCACTATGAACAATTCTTGCAAGACAGGAAAAGCATCTTACTTGAGAACCAGTGGTAACAATCAACAAATCTTTTGGGGCATAGGCATCAATATCCTCTATTTTCACCTGCACAAGTTTGTCTTTGAAAAATTTAGTCTGCTTGCATGGTATGACAAGGTGAGGTTGACTGGATATCCAAATGATATATGATAAGTAACATAATATAGTAACACAGAAATCATCTCTTTGTATGAGATCTTGGATATCCTTTATAATGTGCCTACCAAAAGGAAAGCGGTGAAAATAATTGAAAAATCTTATATATGATACCAACTCTCTTTCAGAGCAATTTTTACAAAATAAAGGATTATATGCTTCAAAGTTTCGGTTCGTTTCAGTTTTGACCCCTAGAAAAAAGTTAATATTTTAGGCCAAAATAGAATGGTTTTAGCCAATTGAAGTCCAAATAAATGTCAAAACCAGAAATCTTAATAATTTTGACTTTAACCAATGAGTTTCAGCTTTAGTTTTCATTAAGTTTTGGTTGTTACTATTCAGTCTTGGGTAAAACTTCAAACTATAAAATTTAAGAAAAATATACCAAGAAAAGAGATGTATGAAAGAATAAAATCAGTCAATTGGGCACCTCCATCAACATGTTGCCTTGGAATGTACAAAGATAGTGAAGGTAACATACACATAAACAGAGCCACCAAAAACAGTGGTCTTCATGAACTTGTGAATCATAATAAAGTAATTTATCGAATTTGAGGCAACCTTGAGTGTATTGATTATTGATGATAAGATAGGTGAGCAGCCTGAAATCAGATCAGTGGCAAATCTATAGCAGTAAGAACTAAAGGATATAGTAAGCCGATATACATTAATTATGGCTATTATTTTAGATCTTTCCTCAGGCTCAAAAATTCCCTGAAAGGAAAATGATCTCATTGTAGATAGATCAGATAGATGTGGGAGAAAAGAGATGACTGTTAATTACACCTCCACGAGCAGTTTTTTCTGGTCTAGCATTCTTCAATATCGTTATCCTTTTTAACACTTTATACTATGATGAATGGTATTGGTTATGTTTGAATCATTTGTCCACTGCAAGCCTGAGTCGTCTCATGGCCACTTAAGTACTGCTATTTTTATGTATAAATCATTAATATGTAAAACCTTAATAAGCCATATCTTTACATCTTTCTTTTAAATTATTCACATCATCAATCTCCTTGTTATTTCAACTTACACAAAACAAGTTGAAACACAAGACATTATTATGTACTTATATACCAAATATTTCTTCTCTTGCTGAATCAATGATGTTGATTCAAATATAAAGTCGTGCGTGGTCATGGAACACTATTCCAAGCATTGGAGGGAGAATGAAATAAATAGGCATCCTTGCAACAAAACAAGATAGGGACCAATAAAGTGAGGTAGTCCTGAAATGCATGGTTCCAAATTTCAGCCAATCCCAGGCAGAAACCAATCCAATGACTGATTTCGGCCGATACCGGATCCATTTCAGGTCAGGATCAGTGATATTGACTGAAACCGACCAAAATCAAGAGAGAGAGAGAGGGTGGAGAGTAAGAAGAGAGAGAGAGAGAGAGAGAGAGAGAGAGAGATCAAAAAGAGCTCGTCAGAGGGAGTGAGAAAAAAAGAAAATACCGTCGGAGAACATTGCCGAAGAAGAATTGGAGAGAGAGACCGAGAGAGAAGGGAGTCGATGAGGGAGAAAGAGAGTTAAGTAAGAGAGAGAGAGAGAGAAGGGAGTTGGTGCAGGAGAAGAGGAGAGAGTTAACAAGAGGGGGAGTCAATGAAGGAGAGGGAGTGGTGGTAGGAGAGAGAGGAGAGGTAGTGGGAGAGTTAATACAAGAAAGTGTTCCTGAAAGGAAAGAAGTTAGTGGGAGAAAAAATTAATAAGAAAGAGAGTGGGAAAAAGAGTTTGATAAAAGAGAGAGAAAGAGTGAGAACCTTTTTATTTGTACGAGAGAGAGTGAGTGGTAGAAAGAGAGATAAAAATTAAGAAAAATATTATTTTTTATTTTTATTTTTAGATTTATATGTGAATAATTTATATGTATATCTTATTATTGTTATTTTTTTTTTAAATTGAATTTTTCTATATTTTAAGAATTACTTTAAAATACAAACCGATACAAACAGTCGATACTGCCAATACTGTTGATACAGCCGATACATATCGATTTTCTAAACGGTCGATCCTGATCCTGATTCCAATACTTGAAATTTTGCTGAAATATGTTTAACTACGGGCTAAAGTAGGGGTCCCAGTGCAAATTATTCATATGAATATAGAAAATTAGAAATATGCTCTAGCTTGATTGGTTAACAAAAACATGAAAGAAAAAAATGACACAAAATATAAAACCTCACAAGCCCATCAAAGGGATAAGCTTTACCACATAATCCTTAGATATAATCATCATTTATCAAATTCTGTAGGAAAAGAAAGGCACATAATTGTCAGGTCATTCCGTACCAAGGTTGAAGGATCCATTGGTGCCTTTCCATCCTTGAAAGCAGCATCCAAATAAGTTCTAAGTGACATGCCAACAAATACCTGTTCCATAGTGAAAAGAAATGACGCTAACAAAGGAAGAAAATTTTGACTTAGATCACAATTGCAATCTAACCAGTTCCCTAGGAAAGTGAGTAATAAATATATAATTAGAAAACTTGATGTTACCAATTTTCGGCCAGTTAAGTCGGCAGCAGCTTTGACACTTCCAATACGATGTATGTTAGAAGCAAATTGTGTAGTTATTACTCTTCCTTTTGCAGCTGATATATGCCGTACCAATGCATCCGCTACAACAGATTCACTGCTAGATCTTCCAGGAGATAGCACGTTCGTTGAGTCACTCATCATCTTAAGAAGGAGAAAAGAGAGAAAAAAGGAAAAATCAGGACTTGTCTCTTTATGGGACTTGGGAATTGATGAATAAACATATACACAAATCCCAGATTCTGCAATAAGACCAATGACTAACAAGTATCCTTGACAAAACCTACAGAACTTCATCTGATCCTAAAAGGAAGGAGAAGCAAGCAAGATGTCAAGATGCTAAACTTCATAGTCAGGGCTTTGGTTATTAATCTTGCATCTCTAAGGTTCACATGTGGGAATGCATTAAAATCAAATTGTGCCTTGAACAAGTTTGCAAGACGTATACTTGAAATTAATTAATTGTTGATAGAAATACAAGAGGCCTGAAAATCTTAAGTGCAGCAAAGAAATTAAAATGATTAAATTCTTTTTGCTAAAAATTTAAATCAGTATTATATAGACTGATCAACTGCATAAGAAACTAAGCAGTGAAGATGCAAGATAAGACCCAAAAAAAGAAGATCCCATTATTTGTAAAACTTACCAGAGTCACCCCTTCTTTGGAAAGCTCCTCTAATGCCTCACGGTCAAAAATTTTGCCATCCACTGGTGACTCATCAATCTTCCAAACAAAGATTACTCTTAAGACTCAAAGAGTCACATTGGAAAAACTAAAGAAACAGATGCTATAACTGATTAACTTACTTTCCAGTCACCAGTATGAAGAATTGTACCATCACTGCAGCGAAGCACCAGACCGCAACAATCAGGAATTGAATGAGTTACGCGGATGGGCTCCACCTCAAATGGTCCAGCAAGGAACTTCTTTCTAACTTTAAAAACCTTAAGCCTGGATGGTAGGAAAATTCCGAACTCCTTCAAACGCTTCTTCATTAGCTGTCAAAAAGTTAAAGAATAGCACCAACATAATTACTCAAAATACAGCCAAAAAAAGCCTGAGGGAATGAAGGAGAAACAATCAGAGAAGGCAATTTTCTTGGACAATGCAAAACCCAATGGGGAAAGTCTAGAGAAGAAAAGATATCTTGTGATATAAGTAGAAGGTGTTGGACAATGATTTGCCATCCAGAACAAACCAGATACTGAGATCTTAATAATAACAATCCAATGCCTAAATGTAATATGAAATACTGAAATAAATCATTATGGTGCTCATTACTGGCATATACCTCCATTGTGAAAGATGAAGCAAATATTGGTGTATCAGAATCCAGTGCTGGGATAACCTGTTCAAATTGACAATACATGAGAACCATTCTTAGACTTGTTGTCTAGATAGGCTATAAAATAACTATTATATATCATGCCCAGGTATTAAAATATTAAGCAAATAATTACTTCTAATGACTTGCTTGCAGATCTAAACAAGCACTTCCAAAAGCTCTTATAAGTTGCAAACAAATTATCTGATATAAAAATAGGTAGTTTTCTACAAGAATGTCAAGAATCTGTCAGCAGGAACTGCCCCCATCATTTGACTTAATCAGTAGATAACACTTGGGACCTCAAATCTGATAATAGCATTATAGTCCCATACGCAAAGCATAGTAAACCAATTACATAGTCTATCTAGACAATTAAAATCATGGTAAATAGCTCTAAAATCTTCTGTTTTAACCAATTAGATGATTAGATCTGCTGTTAATATATACAAAGCGTAGGAAAGAAATGTATATCCTGAGTATCCTACCAAATAGGAAAGAAATGTAAATAGCAACAATACTTCAACTTGAACTTTAGCTAGCATCTCAAGTAGCATGAAGAACTAGAAACTTATAGGCCTTTGGAAAACATTCTAATGTGAACTCTAAAAGAATTAATACCTGCATTACGATATCTAGAACAGATGTCTCACAAGATTTTATGCATACAAGATATATATATAATAAAAACTTCAAGTTGAGCTCTTCAGTAATCGGCCTCCAAAAACTAGAACGTAATGAACAGTAACTGTGTGAGCCTTCATTAGAAATAAGAGATAAGAGAAGCAGAAGGAATACTTTACCCAAGGCAATGCACCAATGTGATCCTCGTGGCCATGTGTTATGATAACTGCTTCAATTTTGTGTCTCCACCTTTTGATAAATGTGGTGTCGGGTATAATTTTTTGGACACCGAACTCATCGTAGCTGATACGCATGTAAATTGCTAATCAGAAGATATCTGAAAATCAATAATGATGCAGAAATGCAATAAAATATTTATACGAACAGCAAGACAACCGTAGGTGCCTCTGCATAAGGCATGCAAATATGATCCATGAGATATAAAACATAGAGCAAACGCAAAGTAAATGTTCTCATCTTTCGTCTTAAATGACGCAACAATACATTATGACTGTTATGCTACAATAAGCATTCTAGAGAAGAGAGTAGTTTTTCTAGTATGAAGAAAGGATCTTCTTTTTGTAAATTAAAGATCAAATATTAAGAATTTCTTTCATTTAATCTATTTCTTTTTGTTTCTTTTTCAAAATAGAACCACTGACTTTGGAATCATAGGTGCTTCAAAGTGTTCTCTAACCCAAAAGACTAGTCAAAAATTGCACCCTAGTGGGAAAGCACAGGAGATTGAGTAGAAAATCACAAGAAATAGAGTCCCTCTTGGTCATCAATTTTATTTTCTCAGATTATTCATAAAACAGGAATGCTATTGCAAGTATCTAAATTCTGGAACTTTTTGTCACTTTGAAATGCATTAAAAAATCATGATGTTGGTAGTGAAAAGCTACTGACTTTGTCAGTTTGTCTACATTGAACATTGATATATCCAGATTGAATTTAACAGAACATTTAAGCTAATATTCTTAATGTCACGTACTCTGGGAACATGATTCCAGCATCAATCAAGATATAACGGTCATAATTTCCCACAAGCATGCAGTTCATCCCAATTTCCCCAAGACCGCCTATTGGGAGAACTCGGAGTGGTGGACCATCTAATCCTTCATAAAACTGCTCCAACTTACGCTGAACAGAATCCTCCAAGCTTTTACCCAATCCCTCAGTTCTTCTGGATCTTCTACGGGGCAATTTAGATTCACGAGCACCTAAAAGGAAAAAGCCAGTGCAACCACAGGAATTTCATGAAAGATTAACTCTTAATGTAGCTCCATTAAAGGCATTTCTATGTTTCACGAGCTAAACAAAAAGTTACAATTTCTGCCAATGAGGATTTACTCCGCCTACAACAGTAAGTGCTTTCTACAAGAATAGCAGACAAGGAAAACTGTTTAGGCTGTATGAAAGAAAACGTACGATTTGTAAATTTGGCAACCCACTGCATCAAGTCAAAGCTCCAAACATAATATCTTCAAATGTGCACTTAGATAGTAGAAAAGAAAATCGAAGATTTATGGTAATCAAACGTATTATCTATCCCAAGTAAATGTAATTGGTTCAATATTTAGCATGAAGATACCGACATCCACACATAAGTCCGGAAAAAACGCCCAAATGGATTTCTTTTTTCATTCCATCCATTTCAACCAACACCCAATTCTAGGAAAGCAACGTACCAAGGACAAATTTAAACTGAGGAATTATTAGTAACAAAAACAAATCAAAGAAGAGACCTTTCGCCGTGGATGGAGATCCCACGGAGCAACGAACCACGGATTTCCCGACCTTGGGTCTGCGAGCGAGCCCACAGGGGCAGAGAGAAGGGACGGCAACGAGGGAAGCCATCGCTCACCTCCCGGACAGTGAGAGGAGATGAGAGGGAGAGGGAGATCTCGGAGAAGTACTCTGCGACGGAAGTCAGAAACCCTAAAACCGTAGACACTAGCTAGGGTTTTGGGATCGGAGTGGGTTTTAGCTTCCGGAGTGAAGGAAGGAGATGAGGCGAGGATGGAAGCGGGAAAGGAAAAAAAGAGAAAGAAAAAAGCGCAAGTGAGAGCAAGCGTTTCTTTGCCTAGAAGTGGAAATATCTTTCTCTTATCTCCTTCATGCTGCGGGCTGCAGCCCGTACCGAGTGCACGTGACTATTGCATCCGGTGCTTTGAGATCCGTGCAGTACAAAGGGATAAGTTGGATTATTCCGAGTGGTGCAGTGGCCTTATTTCTTTCCCAGGTAAGTAATATCCATGGTGACATTAGTAGCCTCCCTTCACTTGGAATAATGAATAGGTTTATTCTAATAGAAAAAAAAATTTATACTGATAGAATAAGTAAATTAATACCTATTTTCCTCTCCTCTAATATTTTTATATTTTATCAATTACTATTTTACCCTTAAAAAGACATCACTTCTATCGACCAGCGTTTCAATCTTTCTTTTTCATCTTCCTCTATTCTCACTTCTTTTCATCCATCCATTATAAAAAGTATTTTAGTTATTTGTTAAACTATTATTTTAACTTTATATCACATTAAATATAGTTATTATGCACTATACTAGTATACAACTAAATATTATAATAGTTTATATCAATATAGGTCATTAGTACAACAAATTAGAATAACTACATTAGCTTTAACTTTATTCCACAAGTGAGCGAAGCTAACAAAATAAACAAAATAAACAAAATTAATACTATACTTTTACATAAAGATGTCATCATTAAGTTCTATATTAAACTAATCAAAAGCATATAGTAATATTATTACTTTCCAAACTTAATAAACTCACTATTTTTTAGTAATATCATTTATTAATAGAAACGAAGTTAGCTTCTTTATTATAACAGTGACACTTCATATAAAAATTTTTTATCTCTAATTATATAATTTTTTTCAAAAAAATGAGGAATTTTGATACCGTTGTGGGTAGTGGTATTATTTAATTTTATTGACAAGTTAGATTTTTAGTATCTTTATAGAAAATAAATAGAAGATTAATTTGACCGGTCTTCATACGGCTCCCTTTCTCTTTATATTTATTATTTGAGATAGTATAACAAAAAAAAATTAAATTAATATACCATCTTTCCTATTGTGTAAATAGAATGAGTTAACTACAGTCAAAATGGTATAATCTGACCATGAGGGTCGAGTTAATTAGGTTGAGTCGACTTGAGTCTAATTAGTTATTTTTATTATTTGCTTTTTAAATTTAAATTAAAGTGGATAATCTGAATATGTAAACTTGGTAAAGCGAGTGGGATCCTACTTACAATGTATTTACTCTTATAAATAGGAGTAGTCATTGTTTATTTGTTTTCAAGAAATAAATATTAGTTTAGCCACTTTTTTATCTTGTTTTCTCTTTAATTGAAGTCATTTATTTTTCTACGATTATATATAATTTAGAAGCCTAATTCTACCTCCAAATCCTAGCCACTATCAACATCCACAAGCCGCTTACTCATACAGCCAACCTTCACCACCTTATAGCTGTCCACCACCCTCCAACGACTGCCAAAACATCAGATTGTCGATTTTGTCTAATTTCGATCATTCTCCACAATTTTACTCATATTTTTTACTCTGATCTCTGAGTCACCCAATTATAAAGTCATTAGATCTATAACTCACGAGACCGCCTTTACTTAAAATCTTAAATTTTTCTTACAAATAGATCAACCTAAATCTAATTCATATCACAAGAGCAAATAAATAATCAATAATAAAAAATAAACAATTTACGTGAAAATTTTTAATATATGCAAAAAAACAACAGAAAACCTCCATTATAATCAGCAATAATGAACTTACAATGTTCTTTTTTAGGTAAATCTAAAATATCACTTTCTTATATTACAACTAAAGAGAAACAACTAACAAAAAGACTAATGTTTCATAATAGAATGAGAACAATCTCACCAAAAATAATATATTAGCTATGGATTTTTTTTCTCTTAAATATGATTTAACTAAAATTTTCACATCCTTCCTTAAAATAGATTTTGCAATAATTTTTTTGTTTCTAATTTCTCTTGAATAGAATAAAATATAGCTCATTTTCTATCTTTTTTTTTTCTTTAAGTTAATTTTCTTATTTAGTTAAGTGGGTGTATCTTACTCTCCTATTAAGCGGGATGTCTAAACCTAACAAATCTCCCCCTCCAACCATATGTGAGGGCTCTACCAAGTTTGTCTTAACTATGCAAATTTCATTCTTTTGCTTTGATAATGATTTTGTCATCATATCCGTCTTATTCTTATTAGTATGGATTCTTCAAGATATAATAAATTTTTTCTATAATAATTTATTAAAAATATCATATATTTGACATGAACTTTTATTAACTTTGAGCTAAGTTTTAAGTAGGGACCACACATTATTAATAATGGACTAATGGTGAAATTAATTTAGCTCAAAGAGTATTTTATTATCATATATTCACTTATTCAAATCAATGAAAAAAGATGAATAAAAAATTGGCTCCAAAGTGAGTATCATGCCAATGAAAAATAAAGAGAAGTGAGTTTAATCCATACTTGATATTTAATAATATGTTAGTATGGTATATAAGTATTAAACTTCTTATAGGTTTTATGCCCAAAAAATGGTACATATTTTGTAGGTAAAAGATATTATGCAATTTAACTCACACGCACCCCACTCGGCTAGGCTTAATTTGGTTTTGTTCGCATGCGGATCAAATCCAAATTATTTTTGCTTGATACATATTCTTAATCAGTTCAAACTTGAAATGGTACATCCATTATCTATTCATGATCAGATCCAACTGTTCAAAAGGATCTGCATTATTTTAAGCACTAAATTTTGTTCTTTCCGTTCAAGTCTAGTTTGAATATTTTATCTATATTTGAGAGAGAGTACATCATAATTCGAGTTCGATAAGACATTCGAATAACTACTTTTTTTAGTGTAAGATAGTCATTATATCCTGTGAGACCGAAGTCTACCGTTTCATAAGCAATCGGTGGAGGGCAAATTGGTCTTAAAGAATAGTGTCTAATACTAAACTCGACTATACAGAATTTTATATTATATAATTTATAAGTTTATTTAATTTATTTACTTATTTTGGATCAGATTATTACCACCAATATAATTTGCATGCAATGATACCTCACATTAATGTGTTTTAACCTAAAGCGAAAGTTAGAACTTTTGTTAAGATGAATAACAATCAAATTATCATAAAAAGTAATGTATATGTCTTGCCTTAAGCCTAATTTTTATAAAATTATTTTCATCCATAATAATTTCTTGCATACCTCTATTAGTACAATGTATTTAACATCTCCAGTAGATACATTTTTATAACTTAAATTGCTAAAAAAAATATACCCTAAAAAAGTTATTATGTAATGTGAAAAAGACTTCATAGTATCAATATCACAAGTCATACATGTAACATTTTGTGAAGCCCTCTAACTTGAGTTTATCATTTATTTCAAAAATATAAACTAATTTTGGAAGTACCTCTAAGATATCTAAGAATTTATTTCACTATAACTCAATATTATTTGATAAACTTTGAGAGATATCTACTAGCCACATATACTGCATAAATTAACTCTATAAATAAAGTCTGACATTATGCATACGATTGCATATAATAAACTGTATACTGCTAAAATTTATTGAAACATTTGTATTTCTTTCTTTTCTTTTCCATTTGTAAGATATTGTTTGCTAGTAAAACTTTAAGCGACTAAAAAGTATAGAGAAAATTGATTTGACATTTTTCATATTAAATCATTTAATAATATTTTCAACGTAGTTTTTGTGATAACCAAAGCATCTTTTTTTTCTGTCTTGAAAGGTTCTCATATCAAGTATTTGTATTGTAATATCCATATTTTTCGCAACAAAAATTTATTTTTCAATTTTATTAGTATCATAATCAATAATCAATATATCATCAATATAGAGTAATAAAATGATTAATTCATCATCTTTGAACCTTTGAATATATACACAATAATCAGATTTTATTTTTTTTATACAAACGACTTATGCCTATGAAATATATTATACTTTATTTTTCTAATATAATGATATGTTTGATTGAATATGGGATATATTGTAACTCTAAAAACCCAGTATTCTAAAGATAACTTACGCCAAGAAAATAAATATTTCATATATTAATTTATTTATTTTCTTTCTTTTCACTGAGATATTCTATGCCTATTGATGCATCTTTATTTCAGTAGATAGATCGTGTCTTAATAAGTAAATTATTTTGAATGCTTCTATGATTCCAAGCCAAAGAATTAGGTGGATTCTAAATCCAAAATTTTCTTAGGTTTCATTAACTTTAGGAATAAAGTTAATTCTAGAATAGGTATTTCTCTTTATTATTTTCAAATAAGGTTTAAATATTCTTGTGTTCACTTATATTCTAGAATAAATATGTAATAATTATCTTTGATGTGATATAAAGTGAAAAAATATGTCTTGATTTTTATAAAATTATCATAAATACTTTTTGATTTGATATAAATTAGGTTGATGAGATAGATATCAAGTGTAAATAAATAATTGTATTAATGTGTGGTATAAGATATAATTTTGATTAATAGTATTTGTATTCTAGAATAAGAATATTATGGTGTTCAATTATTATTATGGAATAATGAGTTATATTTTAGAATAAGAAAAAAAAATTATCCCTAAAGTGAATAGGGGCTTAGATTGTTTTTTTTTTAATTATTCAAATTTATTTAGTAATTAGTTTCAGTTATTTTTTAATTATTCATAAATGAAAAACATTGACAATTTTTTCTTTAATTTTAATAGAATTATCATTTTCTCCCTATGAATTCGACTTAGTTTGTTATCAACTTATATTTAGACGTATATATTTGATTTTATATTTAACTTATGTTTACAGTTTTAGCAAGCCTATTTTCAACATATCAAACTTTTGGTGTTGTTGCTGAAAGATTTGCACATAATTTCTTTTAAAAATTGTCATGCTAAGTTTAATATAAATTTTTTAATTTCTTTTGTATTTTATTTTAGTGTTTATTTACAGAATAGTTAGTGAGTCACTATATTTTGACTGTACAAAAAAAGAGTATAAATAAAAATTTATCTATCTTCTATGTTCCATCTTTTAATTGACTTAGGTGTGCACAATGTTTATATATATAAGAAACACATCAACCATACTTCATCATAATTAATATCACTTCAAAAACTTAAATATAAAACTTTAATTAGTAAGTTTGCAAGTCAAAAGCAACAAATATCATTTAGGTGAATTATTTATTATATCTTATTTTTATTACAGTTTTAAAATAGTTTTATAATTATATTTTTTTGCTAATGGCCTTATTTTGTGAGAAGACGACTCTTGGTATCAAAAAGTGTGTGTAGAATTACGCATATATTTTATTTATTTTTTAATTTTAAAGAAAAGCTCGTAAGTGAGATATTATCCATTTCAAACAAAAAGATTATAAGTCTGACACACAAAATAATATAGAGAAATAGTTTAAACAAGTCTCACAAAAAAATATCAATAGCCTATTAAACCCAAAAGACAAAGATAGAATAATTATAATCACACCATTACACTAAAATAAAGGCTTCCATCAGCCCCGTTGTGACCTTAATGGATATGGATCGATAATGAAGCAATCAGATCAACACCCTACATTAATTAGTTAAAATAAATGAATATAGATAAAAAAAATTTCTAAAACTGCTATGATAGATGTTTCAAAAAAGATAAT
Organism: Typha angustifolia; assembly: GCF_048772165.1. Classification (NCBI taxonomy): domain Eukaryota; kingdom Viridiplantae; phylum Streptophyta; class Magnoliopsida; order Poales; family Typhaceae; genus Typha; species Typha angustifolia. Next base: position 6,896,104 of record NC_133248.1, read on the forward strand.
GACAAAAGCATGAAGTGACGGTGATGATATCAATAAGGTGAATTTGACAATAAGGAGTTGAGCCAAATATTATTAGCACGTGAGTAGCTGTGAAGGGCGAAGGTAGAATATAGAGAGAAAAGACCCACAAAAAATAGCGAAAGAGAAATGTTGAATGCTGGTAACTATTACAAAAAAGGGAGAAGTGAGAAAGAAAAAATGATAAAAGTTAAGATAACCAACTCTAAAAGGGAGAAAGACCTCTGTCCTCTCCTAGCCACTTGGGCTAAGATATAGGAGGGTGGATACATTGACGATGATGATGAGAACTTTTTTAAAAGTGAAGAAGAAGGAGCAGGCTAAGATATAGGAGGGTGGATACATTGACGATGATGATGAGAACTTTTTTAAAAGTGAAGAAGAAGGAGCAGCCAAAATTCTAGCAGAACCCAGGTTGATTGTTTTAAGAAAAACTTTTATCCATGTTAAATTCATAATTATCATATTTGTTATGCCCAAATTATTAAATATTAATATTTTATTTTAACTAATTAATATATTTTAGTTATATGTAGACCTTTGATCAATTGAATCTCATTTAATTACTAAAAATAGTCAAATTTGGGCTCAAAGCAGATTTAGGCTTAGCCACTTAAGTTAATTGGTTAATAATAACCAACTTAATCTACCTCTAATATCTCAAGTCATGTTTAAGTCAAATCAATATCCACTAATTATTTTCTTCTTTATCTAAACCATAATGAGTCAAAATCTATTCCTTTCCAATCAAACAATAAATTTTCAGCAATCAAATCTCTATCAAGTTGCAAAATTTAAGTAAGAAACTTTTACCTAATGTAGTAAATTTTTAGCTCCAATTTAACAAAAATTTCAGCAATAATTGTAGCAGTAAACAAGTTTTAAAATTTCAATTTGAGCAGCAAGTTCTAGCCAAACAAATTAGCCAATTAATGCCGTAGATTTTCAACAGATTTTATCCAAATTTTTATCATATTTTATGCACATTTTTAACAAATTTCAAACATAATCATAGCAGATTTTCGACAAATTTAGAATTGATTTTTATGAGTCCATGAAATCTATAAATAAAGGGCTTGAAAGTTAGAGAAATAAAATCTTTCTTGAATACTTTTTGTAATATAAATTTTAGTTTTTAGACTTGCAATTGTTTCAATTCAATTGACACCAATAAAGCTTATTTGAAAAAATTTGTAAGCCTTGTAAGTCAGTAAATTTTATATTCTAATTTTTATTTAGTATAATTTCTTATTTCTTAATTTGGATTTTTCTTGGTTTTTGAAAGAATTATTCTGTAACTCTCCGGTGCTAATCTTATGTTTATTTTTATTCAATTTATGTTATTAATTACTAAAATATATTTCTAATTTTCCTAAGCTTAATGATGAAGCTTGTTGATAACTAATAAGGGCATAAAAATACCCTTGTAATATTAAATATACTAGCTGAATTGTTAAAACATAATTTTTTTAGTTGTTTAAATAATTTTCTCTAAATTCATGCTTTCACTTTATAAAATACTAAATTATTGATTAAAAAGTATATTTTATTACTAAAATAAAGTTTAGAGAAGTTGTGAGTGGGCTAGACTTGCAAAAATCTAAGCTTTTAAATAATAAAAACATCAAAAACAGATTTTGGATGCACCAAAATCTTGCGGCCGGATTCTACATCAAATCCTACACAAGTAACGGATTTGATCCTTATTCAGCCATGCTAGCAAACATCACAGGCGTTATTCACGTGCTACCACACAAGCAATTTTATCGATTTCAACCGTTTACCTTGTAGTGAATCCTATAAAGACCTTATTTCTCTTACACTTAAAAAAAACCTATAAAAAGTTTTTCGTATTTTCCATAAATCTTCTTAACCAAATTTTCAATTAGATTAAAATTATTTTTGAGATTTTTAAACAATTCAAGTTTTCAAATAAGTCCTTATAGAATTAATACCTTGCTTAGCTTACCGATTTACTCCACAGATTTATGCACTTACAAATGTTACTTAATTTGTCGCAACAGTACACATATTTTTATGTGATAATAGTTGAATTATACTAAACTTAATCCATCTAACTAGTGGTCTTTTTTGTATTGTAAATATTTTTAGAATAGTTAAATCTTATAAGGGCAGCGATATCAACTTATCTTTTAGCCCAAAATTTGATCAGGTCTTCAATAACCCATCTAACTCAAGTGGTTTTAATTTCTTTTTCTATGATCTACTCTAATTATTATTAAAAAAAAACTCATTGAGTCAAGTTAAAATTCGATCGAGTTGTCTTAACTCAATGAAAACTCAAGTTAAATAAATAAAAAACTCAAGTTAATAGGCACTCAAACTCATCAATTATAGAAAAATTAAACTGAGTTTTTAATGTATTTACATACTACATTAGTATTTGTACTCTTGTATATTCAAAATTGTTTGTAAAATAATTTAATAAATAGAGTGCTAAAAATAGTGTCTTTGTTATCTAGGTGAATGATTTTTTTTTTGCTTTAATTAATTAGACTTTAATATATTTATTGAATATATATACTGCATTTTTTTACTTAAAATTCAATAAGTACTCGGTGAGTCTTCAACTTAAATCCACTAATTTAACTTTCAAATTAAGTTGAGATTTTGAGTTTTTTATACTGCTCATAATTTTTTAGGGAACACATACAATCTCCGATTCTAATTTGGTTGCGGGATAAGAAAATTAAAATAACACAAAGATGAAGATTTCTCATATAAATAAAATATAATAATTTTTATTATCAGGGATACTGAATATTATGATACTTGACCTACCCAAATGTGAGATAAGAAGATGGTGATAAAGCTAGGTTATGTGCGGTTCCTTTCAACAAGATTCTCTTTCATCATGCATTTAATCCAATTTTTAATTTTTAATATGGGGGGTTGGGGTTATACCTTATCCCACCCTTCCCTCTCCCAGCAACCAAACTGGGCTTAGGCACAAGCATTGGGCCATATAAGATTGTGCATTTGAACATCTACCTTGGGCTGAGTTGAATTGAACTTAGACCAAGGCTTGCTGACCAAATGATCCAAAGAATTAATCCTCTCCTTGATAGTATTATTTTGATCCTTAGATTGATTTCCTTTCAATATTAAGTTCTCAAAGTAATTTTGAAATACTTATAAAAATAGCATCTATTATAATAATCTAATTAATTAAAAATATACTAATATAAAAAAGAAAAGAATAAACATATCTAAAGTTTCTCAATTAATTAAATTTAAATATGCTATCATACAGTTTAGTTTTCATTACTAAATATGTTATTATAAAGTCGTCTGTCTTCTTGTGCTGCTACTACTTTCTTCTATCTTTTAATCCTATTTTTTTCTATGCAAGTATTTCTAATTGCTCTTTAATTAATACAATAAAAGACTAATTAAAGATACTATTAATAAATAAAAACTAATTAATCACTGTTTCAAAACGAGAACTTAATCTATGTAGCAAAAATTACAATATCTACTTAAAAACTATGAATTATAGTTAGAATTGCATACTTAATCTATGAATTTCGCACTTAAACTAAACATTTTTCATTATGAAGTAGATATATGATGAGTTTAAGGAAACTCTGAATACAAAAGTTCTAGATCATGATGTTAAAAAACTTTATCTAATTGATTTCATAATATTTGGACGTCAGATATTATTTTCAAAATATTTTTTTAGAAACTATAAAATTATATATCATGATGCCATAGACTTTATCTAATTGGTTTCATAATATTTGGATATCAGAAATTATCTTTTGAATATTTTTTCTTAAATATAAATTTTGTACTTAAACAATAAAATTCAAATTGGATAAGATCAGTGACGTTATGATCTAGAATTTTTGTATTCAAAGTTTCTTAATATTTGGACTTGATCTATAGCGGAACGAAGAATTCTTAGTTTAAGAATGAAATTCATAGTTTAATCATAAAATTCTATTGTTTAACTAATCCTAATTATCTCACAATTATTTTTGATTAATCTATTAATCATTTTTTAATACAAGTCTCTCTAATCACTATTAAATTAATATAATAAGATCGTAGTTAGACATAGTGATAAGATAATTATGATTAGTTAAATAACCAAAAACTATATAATCAATATTTTAGAAAAAGAGAATTGTTTGGTTTTCTCTAAAAAGAATTTAATATATATTGTAAATAAATTACAGTATCTATTTATATAGATAGACTGGGCTTCTTTGTTTATTCATCCATTAATCTAAATATCCAAGCATGAAAAAATTATTTTAGTCTTAAGTTTATTTTACGAGTAAGAGTAAGATAATTTAGAAGTAGAAATAAGTTAATTGTAGCCAGTTTTTTTTTCCTAGGAGTAGATCTAAGTTAGAAACCCTAATTTTACCTTTAACTCATAGCCATTATCACCTCAAATAGCTACCTTACCTTACCTTACGGCCGTTTATCACCACCCTCTAACGATAGCCGCAACATTAGATATTTATCAATTTGTCCCATCCTAATATTCATCTTCTATTTTATTGATATCTTTTCATCACCACCTCTGATTTATGTGAAACTAAAACCATTATAACCTTAACTTCTGAAGCTACCACTATGTAAATTTTTATAATTTTCTTACGTCCGATTCGATCTAGATTTGTTTAGTAACAACTTTCTAAATTAACGATAAATTTTGTTAAAAAAAAAAGATAGTGAATTATAGTCAAAATTTAGTACTTAAAAAATGAATTTCATATTTAAACTATTCTTCATTCTACCATAGATAAAATTTGATTGTAAAAAAAAAAAACTCTTAATATAAAAGTTATTGATCATGACATCACAAATTTTATATTATTAGTTTTATAATATTTGGATGTCACATGATTATCTTTTAAATATTTCCCTAAAATTATGCAAAAATTAAATTTTATAGTTTAATTATTATACTTAAATTATGAATTTCGTATATAAACTACGAAATTCTAATTCTGCGCAGCTTTCAAATTTAGAAGATATTGATATGATGTCAAACTATTATGAAATCAATTAAATAAGGTCGGTGACATTATGATGTAGAATTTTGTATTCAGAGTTTATTTAGATTTAGAATCTTTTTAGGGCGGAATGAAGAACTCTTAATTTAGGTATGAAATTGTAACTATAATTGATAGTTTTTTTATGTAGATATTATAATTTATTTCCTAAGTAGATTAAGTTCTTTTTTTTAAAACATTGGTAAAAAGTTTTTATTTATTTAATTTATCATAATTATATCATTATAATCTCTTATAAGTCTCTTACTATATTTTAAAGAACGATTAAAGAGACTTGTATAGAAAAAAAATATTATGAATAAAATTTGGACCGATCTAGAGGTAAAAAAATTATGAAAATTTAGGTAGTGGTTGCGTCGTAAGTTAAGAGTTCTAGTGACTTATATTCACCTAAATCGAAAATCAGAATAAAAAATAAAAAATAAAACAGTGGAGATGGTAAATAGCCAAGGGTGGTGGTGGATGACCGTATAATAGAGTGGTTGCTAGAGGAAGGTGGTGACTAAGGTTTGAATGCTTGAAAGAATTCTACGGTTATGATATACTCCTATGAAGATAAAGACGATCCAATGCCTACGATAAAAGATAAAGATGATAAAAAATATTTGGCTAAACTCATATTCATTTAATGCTTTCCTTCAATAATTATCAATTAGGGCTACACTCCACATATTTATAGAGGCTAGCCATAGGCCGACTTTCATTACGATTTGCCTGATTAGCTTATATTAAATATAAACATGACCTAGAGATAAACATGACTTAATAAAATCAGTCTTCCTTATCTTTATCAAAATATTTCTTTGTTTTTACAAAGATAGAGTATGGAAAAATCTTGAATAAAAAAGTTGTAGATCAGGACATTATAGATCTTCTCAAAGTGGTTCCATAATATTCGGACAACTTCTGAATTTCTATAAAATATTTTTTTGAAACTACACAAGAGTTAACTAAACTTAACTTAGGTGATTAAATAAACTCAAATCTACGTAGACTCTAACTAAAATAAATAAGATAACTAGACTAGATTCATCGAGCCCAATATCTCTATGATGTGATCCGATCTGACCCGGATAGCATAAAAAAGAAGAATAAAAGAATTAAGAGATAAAATAAGAAAAAGAAGAAAAAGAAGAAGAAGAAAAGAATAGGGTCACTTCTCTCTATTCTTAGATTTCAGTAAAAAATTTATTGTTTGTATGAAAGTTCGACAAAAATTCACAGTTTGTTTTACAAAATTCATCATTAATTTATAAAACTTGTAAAAACTATAAAGAATGGTAAATTGAAAAATATTTATAAAATATTTATCTGACGTCCAATATTATGAAATTAATTAGATAAGATCAATAAGTTATGATCTAGAACTTTTGTACTCTGAGCTTTTTCAAATTTAAACTTCGTCGTCCAATTATGAAACTAATCGGAGCTCCGTGAGTCATGATCTAGAACTTTTTATTTCTTTTTTTATATAAGTCTTTCTAATCGCTATTTAATTAAAATAGTAAGAGACTAATCCGAGACGGTAATAATATAATTATGATTAGTTAAATAACCAATAGCTATATAATTAATATTTTCAAAAAGAGATAATGATTTAATTCAAATTATTTGGTTTCCTCTGGAAAATTAATTTATGTTGCAAATAAATTACAGTATTTACTTATGATACAACAAATTAGTAAGATTTCAGTATTATAAATATCTCTAAGTTTGAATATGATAGTATTTATATCACTCTTCTCATTCTATTTTTAAGTATAAAATTATAACTGTAATTCATAGTTTTTTAAGTAAATACTGCAATTTATTTGCAACACAGATTAAATTCTCTTTTTGAAATATTGACTAAAAAGTTTTTGTTTATCTAAACTATCTCTAATTAATCTTTTATTGTATTAATTAGATATGGATTAGAGAGACTTAGAAAACAAAAATTAAGAGAGAAGAAAGTAAGAAGAATAAGAAGAGATAACAAAAGAAAAAAAAAAGGAAAATTTGTATATAACACTTTGTCTTTTAGTGATATTATGATTTACTTTCTACATTTTTTATTATTTATAAACTGAGCCCTATAATTTAGTAAATTTGTGCAGAAAACATCCATGCTGTTAAATTTGTTAGTTAAACTTAACTAAATATTTGGATTGAATTAACTATATTAAAAAAATATATAAAAATCCCTTCAACCAAGTCATACTAAAAACAATTTAGTTATTTAAGAATAAGAGCTTTCGTTATTTTAGAAATAAAATATTCTACTTAACGGAATATTTTATTGATGTTAATTTAAATCTAACTCAAAGTTTTTTCTATACATATTTGCTAAAATTATAATGCTCGATTTGTAAATAGTAAAAATATAGAAAGTAATTCGTATATTTTGTTAAAAAGTATGGTATTAAATACAAATTTTTTATAAGAATAAGAAGAAGAAGAAGATGGTAGAGGTCAATTATTTCTATTTTTATATTATTCTATTAACATTTATGAGCACTAAATAACAGAACACAAACTGGAAAGAAAAGAGGAAAAATGCTTTTATGTGCAAAAGAAATTGAAAACGAGTCTAGCTAAAAGGAAAAACAAAAACTAAGTGAGATTTTGGTACAAATTACATGTAAAGTTTATCGATTAATTAAAGAATATGTGTCACTTCTCTCTATTCTAAAAAATTTATTGTTTGTATGAAATTTCGACAGAAATTCACAGTTTGTTTTACAAAATTCACTGTTAATTTATAAAATTTGTAAATTAACTATAAAAAATTGTAAATTGAAAAATATTTATAAATTATTTATCTGATGTCCAAATATTATAAAATTAATTAGATAAGATCGATAAGTCATGATCTAGAAGTTTTGTACTCGGAGTTTTTTCAAATTCAGACTTCGTCATTCAATTATAAAACTAATCGGAGATCAGTGAGTCATGATCTAGAACTTTTTTTTTAATTATATATAAACTCTGTTTAATCGCTATTTAATTAAAATAGTAAGAGACTAATCCGAGACGGTGATAATATAATTATGATTAGTTAAATAACCAATAACTATATGATTAATAATTTAAAAAATACATAATGATTTAATTTAAATTATTTGGTTTTCTCTGAAAAAAAATTAATTTATGTTGCAAATAAATTACTGTATTTACTTATGATACAACAAGTTAGTAAGATTTCAGTATTATAAATATCTCTAAGTTTGGATATGATAGTATTTATATCACTCTTCTCATTATATTTTCTATTTTTAAGTATAAAATTCTAACCGTAATTCATAGTTTTTCAAGTAAATACTATAATTTAAGTATAATTCTCTTTTTGAAATATTGACTAAAGAGGTTTTGTTTATCTAAACTATCTCTAATTAATCTTTTATTGTATTAATTAGATATGGATTAGAGAGACTTAGAAAACAAAAATTAAGAGAGAAGAAATTAGGAAGAATAAGTAGAGATAACAAAGGAAAAAAAATAGGAAATTTGTATATAACGTCCTGTCTTTTAATGACATTACGGTTTACAGTCTATATTTTTACTATTTATAAATTGAGCACTATAATTTAGATAATACGTGCAGAAAACACCCCGTTAAATTTGTTAGCTAAACTTAACTTAAACCTTTGGGTTAAGTTAACTATATTAAACAAATATATAAAAATATCTTCAACTAAATCATACTAAAGACAATTTAGTTATTTTAGAATAAAGATTTTTTTTATTATTTTAGAAATAAAATATCTCTATATAACAAAATATTCTAACGGTGTTAATTCAAATTTAACTCAAGGTTTTTACTATACATATTCGCTAACTTCATAGTGCTCGATTTGTAAATAGTAAAAATATAGGATGTAAGAGGTAAATTTTGTTAAAAAGTATGGTATTAAATGCAAATTTTTCATAAGAATTAGAAGAAGAAAGTATAGATCAATTCTTTCTATTCTTACATCGTTCTATCGGCATTTATGAGTACTAAATAACAGAACGACAAACTGGAAAGAAAAGAGGAAAAATGCTTTTATGTGCAAAAGAAATTGAAAACAAGTCAGGCTAAAAGGAAAAATAAAAACTAAGTGAGATTTTGGTACAAATTACCCAAACATATGTATAGTTTATATGGATTAATTAAATTTAAATATGCTATCATACAGTTAAGTTTTCAGTACTAAAATGTACCTTTCTAATTTTTTTAGAAATAAATGAGTAATTAGTAGATTCAGTTGAGAGAATTTGTCTGTGTCCTAGCTAGTACTCTTTTGTCTTTGCAAGTCTTTCAAACATATGGACCACTTGCCTCCCTGCCTTAATGCCACCACATTGCCATAATTCAAATACAATGCACCTTGAAATTATTAATTATTATTATTATTATTATTATTATTATTATTATTATTATTATTATTATTAATCTATCAGTGCCACAGAGAATATCACCATATTATTATTATTATTATTGCTGTTGTCCTGTCATTTGGGTAGGCTAAAAGTTACAGAGACATGTAGATATCAACACCAAAAGATAGATAGATAGATAGATAGATGGATAGAGGGAGAGGGAGAGTGCATCTCAGTGTATGGATTCATGTAGATGCCAATCTACTAGAATAATACACTCCTCTTGTGCAGTTATACTAATTTATATCAGAATGGGCTCCTATATTTTGTGTGTGTGTGTGTGTGGATAAATTATGATCATATAATCTATAATCAAATGTTTATCGAATATTAACCCTAATGTTTACAAAAAAAACTATTATATTTTTGTCATAGATTAGTAGGATCAAACAATGAGTTATAGGACTCAATAAAAGTTAATTAATGTGACATTATTAATAAAATACTATATGTTTTGTCTTTATTATTATTAACATTCTATCGTATAGATATTTTCACCATTTGATCTTTATATTTTACTTTAATACTTCAAAAATGTTATGAATTAACTTTAATATAAAAGATTGTGTTACTTTCAAAAAGGATTTAAAATACCTGAGATACACAGAACCACACGAGTACTGTGATTATTTTGCATATATCTACTCATATATTAAGATAACTAGATGTTTTTGAGCCATTAAAAGTCAAATACTTCTCAAAATACTTATATAGTAAGATATGAATAATAATAATAATAAAGGTAAAATATACAATGGTGTGATAATTTTTGGGCAAATTACAGTATATTTCTTTGTGGTTTATATGGTTTGAGTTTAATTTGCCTTTTTATATTTCAAACTTAAACACTTAATCCCTTTGATCCTCGCCAAATTTTAACTATACAATGTTTTGTGCAAAGATAATGGTGTGTCATTAATGTTAATATATTTTGTCATAAATAAATAATCAAATAGCCAAAATATTGTTACTATCTTTATATTAGACTAAATTTGTATGAGAATAATTAAGTGCTTTTACATTCTAATTAAATGATGACTAACTATTATAATTTAATTTAAACTAGACCGGGATTAATTTTCTAAATTCAAAGTACAATAAGGGTAAGTTAAACTGAGTCAAATCACACAACCACCCGAAGGTAAATTATAATTTCTCAATAATATTTACTGCTACGAGATGGAGCAATCTGATTGACTGAGATACAGAGAGATTAGAGCTTGTTTGGTTTTAGGCTAAGCTTCGAATTTGGTTAGTTAATCTTATTTTTAAGTCTTAATTTTTTAAAGAGTAAATGTAATTAGATATAAAGAAGATAAAAAAATATTTAATTACTGAATCAATTTAAGAGTATCTAAATTTGTTCAGGAGAAGTTTCTAAATTCAAAGCAAACAAGGCCTTAAGATTTTAGGCATATATGCTGCAATCGTTCAACAAGGCAGAGATAGAGAATACTTTGGATGGAAACAACTTTATTAGATATGTTAATCTACATTATGATGCATTAGCCTAATAGTTGAACAAATAATGCATTGAATGTTAGGCTAGGTTAGTGTTTATCTTTAATAGTTGAACAAATAATTGGAAATAGTTTTAGATTCTGAATTTAGTTGACTAAGATTGAAGGGTATGCATCAAAAATTAATTATGGAACTATGAGGAATCTGCTTTAGATGATGCTACTTGTCTACCACGTTGGGAACCCAAATTTATAAAGTTTGGGTGGATATAAATTCCTACCATTATTGTTATATTGGTTGGGGTTGACTTGATTTTTTTTTATAAGCCTAAAAAGCTAGATTTGGGTTACACAATACCAACTTTTTTTAGATATAGATATAAAGATATTTAGATCTTATCATATTTTAGTCAAAATACTAAGCCGTATAATTTAGGTTTTTAAGTCGTGTGTGCCACCGAGCTATTGTTTTGAACTAAATACCATCAATGCATCATTATAAGTCGATGTGTTGCGGAATTGCCTATCTAAGTTACTGCACCATTGAGTTGAGTCGTTAAACCAAACTATTTAGCAATTATTTCCATATAATTAATTATATGGGGTTGGAGTTCGGCATTACTACTATATATTCAAATTTATTTGTATAAATATCACTTTTCTTCTATGTAAGTATGTCGATAACACGTTGGAACCGTCAGATGTATTAAGTAAATGAATCATTAACTATGCTAGACTTCTTTAATTTTGGGAACATTAGCAGCAACTCATTGGCTTAGAAGAGAACCACTTACATAGTTAGCATTTGGATAAACTTTAAAGGGATAATATGTTGCAATTGGATAGAGTAATGTGATTCAGGCTCAATTGGGTCACCTTATAAGGGACATTTGGTTTGCTGGATCAAACCTGCTTATTTAGGATTAGTTGTTTATTATTTTTAAATGACTTCTAGCCTTGGACTTAGGTGTTCAAACGCTCTTGGCCAATGGTGTTCTGACACTCCAATACAAAAGTAGCTTTTCTTGAGGCATTCAAATGCCTAGCTAATGACATTTGAACCTCAGAGTTGAGCGTTCGAACACGTGAACCCTAGAATAGCCTTCGTCGAGTCATTTGAATGCCTAATCAACATCATTCAAACACTTGTTGATTCAGTTCGGCTAAGGTTATTTTAGCTATTTGTTTTGTTGAGGGTTTAATTAATGAGTCATTAGGATTAGCTTCAAAATAAATATGCAAAAGGGTACCGAATGTTAGATTTTTAAAAATATTGATCATTTTTTACTTTCTCTTACCTCTTATCTCTCGACCTCCTTTGCTCTGGTTTTCTCAAGTTAGGTCACTGTCCTCTCCAAGATCATTGTCCCTCCTCCCTTCTTCGACTGCCAATTCCCCTAGTTCCATAATGCTAGCAATATTCTCCCTCCAATTTCTTTCTAAATCTCATCGTCTTTACCATCGTTACCATCCCACCAGTGCCTCCCCACAGATATACACCCCAAAGGCAATTCACATCATAAAGTATAGAGAAATATCATATTGTAATGGGATAAATTAGTGAGATATTAAATAGGGATTTGTATAGTATAAGCACAGATTATGAAAAAAAAAGTAACTAAGCTTAAAAATAGTACAAAATTCTTTGGGTCCTTATCAAGTAGAATACTGAGGGTGCGTGTTATGTTTGGGATAAAGTGCTAACTTGTTGAGCACTTTATTTTAAAGTAAAATGCTCATGTACAAAACTGGAATTAGGTATTAAGTTTTGAAATAACTTATTCAAGTATTTAAGTTTGTAAGGAGACCAACCTTGTTAAAAAGAAAAATTGACTCATCCAACATAATATACGTTAAAAGGGCATGCCATTCTGATATATGTATTAGATACTCTAAAAAACTTAAGTATATTAGATTCTAATATTCTTTCTCATTTCTAAGCCATATAAATCTAATAAAAAGTTTAACTCAAAATCTTCTGCACTGATACTTGATATTATATTATATATATATATATATATATATATATGGGTAATGTCGGCACATGCAAGGCATGACATAATATAGTTGTGTTACTTGTGTATGTGTTCCCTTATCCAAATGCTCCAGTAGTAATATAATGCATGGCATGGGGGTGTCGGTAGAGCACGGCATGGGTCCATGTGATGTGATGCCTTCCAGGACTAGCAAGAATCTTGCACTGCACGTGATGTCATGTCATGACTTGGCTCAAGAAATGCTGACAACCTAAACGTACCCTAAAATTATACAGCAACTTTTATTTATAATAACTCTTTTACTTGATAGATTGTAAAAAAAACAAGTCAAATACATTTTACCTCTATATATTTATACCTATTACCTAACAAATAGTTAACTAATTGTCCATCACTATAGACTAAGTATCTCAGCTATAGGCCCATAATCACGAGTCAACATCACAGGTCCTGCAACCCACTCGAAGAATCTCAGCTCAATAATTTTATATTATTTGTGCGAAAATCATGAACCACTCACAAATATTCTAATCTTATATTATCGAGTATGTATAGGTCTATATCATTCTATTATTTGATCTCCAACTTGAATACTTTAAAGGATTTAACTCTCGTCAATTGATAGTAAGTATAATGGTCTGTCTAAGCCTAGCGAACAGCATGCTTGATTGTTCGGTATCCAAAGATAAGAAACTACAAGTATGAGCTTTATATATTTCTCTTACCCTTTATCCTAGTTGGGGGAAGTGTTGAGTACTATCAAGATATAGAAGCCACATCTTTTATAGTAGTGCATGTGTGCTAGTGGTATAATAACATATGCCATAATAAGTATAATAGAAAATATCATCATAGAGTAATGTGTTATCATATTATGGGTATGCTAATAGAGATATATAAATATCATGGTAAAGACAGTCTTATCAACTATCATGGTAAATCATCATGTGCAACTATAAATGCTAAAGCTAATATGTCATTTATGAACTGCTCTGACGTATAGCCTAGCTAGCACATCATATCGATCGATAACAGTAAGAAAAGATAGTCCACTTACTTGGTTATGCTAAATCCCTAGTGCTAAGAAGACTCGATCTAAACTGGGTTCGCTCTAGGGTTCGCATTAGTCCCAAGGAGGTTCGTAGTAAAATACTGAGTTACTATTAAATTTATCATATTTAATAAATAAAAGAAAGTTAAAAACTACCCAAGATGGGTAAAGGCTAAGGCCTAGTCCGAAATGCGTCTAGCTAGCCCAACCACAAGGGCTTAGGCCAAGCCAAGCTAGCTTGGCGTGGGTCAGGCCAACTCTACCATGCTTGGTCAAGCTAGCTCGATGACGCTCAGTTTAGAATATCCTGAGCCACCTAGCTCTTCCCCTCTTTTGCTCAAACCTAATGTCGAGTACGCAGGGAGTGCCCTAGTGATCCCCTATTGCCAACCGACTACTAAAGCAAAGGAGGAGGAAGGGTTGCTAAGGAAGGAGACCTTGACTCAATATAGTTCGATAACCACTGACGATCACCGGCAGAGCAAGGAAGAGGACGGGGTGGAGGCTGAGATGGGATTAGCGCCGGATATAGGAGAGGTGACATGGTGAGTGATTGGACAAGGGCCTTAGTGAGCTCAAAGCTCCAACAAGCGCTATTGCCACTAACAAAATGGGCTTAAATAGACGACATTAGGGTCAAGGAGGGTTCCAACCCATAATAGCTTACCCCCTTAAGTTTTATGAGCTCAAGGGTCGTCTGAGGATCAATCGTTGTTCAAAAACCTTAAGAGGTGGCGATGGTAGAGGAGAAGCCCAAAACTCACCCATCTCACCTAAATGCAACACTACTAAAGCGGAGGAGTGGAGTCTTATCGACGAAGGAGAAGACGAAAAAACCCGATCACGACCATGACAAATATAGAAAGAGAAGGACAACTCGGGTAGAAAGAGATGCCGATAAAAAATAGGAAAGAAGATAAAGAGGAAAGGGTGGTCCTCTCCCCAAGGTTAGCCACCTTACGTATGCGCTAGCTCACTGTGGTGGCATATGCAGGGTGATTGCCAAGCTGTGCCTCGATAGAGGATAAGATATTATGTCGAGAAAGTTGAGATGGGGGGAGGAAGAAGGCTGTACACGTGTCCTCTCCTCCAACATACATTTTTTTTTACTGGGTGCATGCTACATTGCGCCAATTAGGTGCCGACAGGTCTAGTCATTCTACTCTCGCATAAGCAACTTTATTACCTGGAAAGGATTAACTCTTGTCTAACGGTGGTATAATCGTCCGTCTAAGCTCGACGAACTGAATGCTTGATTATTTAGGATCCATAGATAGAACTTTAGGCATGGACCCTACAATATCATATTATAATATGGTTTTTCCTGTACCTTACTCAGGCTAGGCTAGGAGGTGTTGGGCACTATGAGACTTAAAATCCTACCCCTTATAGTCACCCATGTGGTACTTGCGACATTCTATCATACGAAGGAGATATTGACGGGGCAATTAACAAGTATAATATAAGCATCATCTAGAATAATAATTTAGGTATAATTAAATTTCTATTTATTTATTTTTGCTTATCCAGCAATCAAAGGTGTCCATTTGCAGGAGATGCAGAAAGAAAATTTTAATCGCTATGCTGAATTGCTGACTTCTCTGCGCTCTTTTAAAAAGAGAAGCATATTTTCAAATCTCCTCCGCGGGACATCGAATCTCATTGTATCTTTTACGTCTCCAATTCACGTGAGGAAGATTTCTTCCTTGCCGTCCAGGAGACTCGAAAACCCTTCTGCAAGCCCCATCCGACGGTCCATCTTTTGTCACGCGTCCATGATAAATGATCATCTAGGTCAACCTATTGTTATCCTTCCACGTGTACATAATGGACCACGAAATAAATATACGCCGATAATTATGGGCCACAGAGTGCGCCACGTGTGAGGTAGCGAGATTTTGATCCGAAATGGTCGGTACCACAGTCTCAAGATCCGTACTACCCATTAGAAGACAATGAGGTCGATTTTATTATAAAAGCCCTCGCATTTTCTCATAATATCATAAGAACGCCTCAAGGGGTTCACAATAATAATTTATAGGTAGGGTCGTTTTTAGCAAAATGGAGGTTCTCGACAAGTCTTTAAATGGACAAAAGAGGTCGGCAAGTCGAAACAAAAGGGAGACAAATCACCGCCGAATTTAAATTGGAATACAACGGTTATAAAATTCAAAATTATGAGGCTGCTGGGTCCACATTGAAGTGGTCCTTGATCAAGCGTCAAGTTCTTTAGATCTATTATTAGTCAACGCATGTTCTTGTATTGATATATAGCTAATGTTGAATTAATTCACGTTTAACTTTTAGATGCGATTTACAACCGAACAATATATTATTCTAAATCAGAGTTTAGAGTTTGATAATATCTGATCTAATTTGATTCCAATTCTGAGCTTTGTTGTATCCATTAATGATCTATATTTATATTCATACTTTTACCTTGACACGTAGGGCATAATTATAGAGGAAAAAAATCTCTTTTTTTTAGAGTTAAATAACAAATAATAATTAGAAGTAGACATAATTATAGTGTCCATATATTACTTCAAATGATTGGTACTTAAATAATGGTTAGATTTTTGCGAATAAAAATCCAATGTCCCTTTCCTTTCTCTTTGTTCGCACTCTTCCCCTCCTTTCTCTCTTAACGGTCTCATCACTTCCTTGGATGCGGGAGAAGCGGCGAATATCACGGTGCTACTCTAATCCCTATCCTTGAAACCCTAGAAATGGAAGCGGCGAAGACGAGATAGATCTTGATTGCTTGTGACTTGTGGGTGCGCTTTCTCTAAACCCGATCCATTTCTACCGAGTCCCCGTCGGAGGGCCTTCCTGGGGGATCTTCTGATGTCGTGGTGGGTTTCCAGCTAGGAAATGATAGAGATTTCCTAATGTTTTTAGATATCATAGCCTTTTCTCCTCTTAATCCCTTTGCGTTTTGCTGTTATTGAGCTCGCGCTGTTCGAAATGATAGAAACATCCTAAGAAAGTCGCTTTTGTTTTTTGTTTTTTCCCGTCCCTATTCGTTTCGACCCTCTTCTAATCTTTTGGAGTGAGATCTGATGAAGCTTTGTCTTCAGAGCAGTTCTCTTGTTAGATCTGTTGTTCAGTATCGGTGTTGGTCTTATCTCTCTCCCTCTCTGTTTTTTTCTTTTGGTGTAATGTTCTGGAAATAGTGTGCTATAGATACCGACATAGTTCTTTAGGGATTGTTTTGTAGTCGTTATACATTAATTGAAAGTTTGCTTTGCTTATCAGATGGTTAAGCTCTGGTGAGGGTGAAGGATGGAAGCTGTTGATGTCGAAGAGAATCTTTTTGTGGCTGGTGATGCGAAGGTATTGCTTGAATAAATCTATTGACGTTTCTTCACAATTCATGTGATAATTAATTTGTAAAAGTACTTAGTACCATTATATGTTGGCTCCAATTTTACTGCCTGTAATTGTTTTCAATAACATTTACGTATATCTTATTATATCTCTTTAATGCTAATGAAGTAATTACAAAAGTATCTAGTCTTTTTCAGATGCATATATGTATATCTTCTTCTCAAAGATTGTCAAATCACTAATATGCGAAGTAAAAGAAGCTAGCTAATGTTTTTTTAAGCTAATCTCATTAAGGTTCTAAACATTTGCTCAAGAAATTAAATGGTTCAAAAGCTATCCATGGTGCTGTTCCTACTCTGATTTACCATTGTCTGAGCCTCTGAGGGCCTGCAAAAGCTTATTAAGATGGTTTAGTATGTACTATTAGTTTATATTTTTCACAAATTTTTGGTGTGTAATATGCAGTTGCATGCTGGAATATGTAGAGCCCTATATGGGAATGTTCGTAAAGTATTGGAGATTTTCCCCTTTATTGAAGCGGCAAGGCCGAGAAGCAAGTCTGGCATACAGGCACTGTGTTCATTGCATGTAGCCCTTGATAGAGCCAAAGGCCTTCTTCAGCATTGTGCAGATTGTAGCAAGCTCTATTTGGTGAGTTCTTCCTCTTATAAGTCATATCACCTTTACCTTCTGCCTTTCTTCCAGAGGTTTCCAAATTCCTGATTTTCTTTCTTTTTTCCCTCTTATAAGGGATAATTTCAAATAAAAGATGATCCCAAGTCCAACTGATATCTTCACCTTTCTATGAGTTAGAGAGAGCTATGCGCTTTGTCTGGTGACTGATCTTCGCTTGTTCCTGACACATATAGTTTGTTTATCCTATATCAATAATAAATTAATATCCTTCCTCTTGTCTTTAAAATTCCTGTACAACTAATAAAGTGGTGAAACTGGAGTTCCTGTCCATGACCCATGCAAAAGAATGAATGTTGATGTTATCCGTTTCCATCACAACCTAGAATCACCTACTAGGTTTTTTTGAATATTTGGTACAAGGACATGATCATTCATATTGTACTATTATTGTATGAGATACAAATAATAGTGCAGCCTTATTTAATCCTTTTCAATCTATCTTCTTTCATTCTGATTTGGTGGCTTGTAGTCGACTGTTAATATTCTTGTATCTTCTAATTTATTACAACTTATATAGGTAAATCATTTTTCAATTTATTGTGAAACACTGAAACAAGTAATTTTCTATGTGAGCTCTGTTTCTGAATTCCTCCATTCTTTAAATTGTCTTCTTATTTATTTATTTATAAATTTTGACTTCATGAGGAATGTATCTTCATGGACAATTTGGTCTGTTGACCATATGTTGATGTCTCTATCTATACTAAACAAACATTAATTCTTGTCTTGTATTATACTGATTGTAGATATGATATGTTTCTGTACTAATTTTTTCTTGTTAGTATTCTTGTTCTTATATCCATGTATTGGTATACCAGGCTATAACCAGTGAATCCATTCTCATGAAGTTTGATAAGGCAAGATGCACGCTTATGGAAAGCCTTAGGCGTGTTGAAGGCATAGTCTCAGAAGATATCGGTTGTCAGGTATGTGGGAGATCAAGGTCATTAGAGACATTCCAAGTTATCTGTTAATAAGGATACATCATTATTGGAAATTGTGACTCAGATAGTTTGGAAAAGTTCTACATTAGGCCAGGGTGGGTATAGTGTCCCTAAATGGCAATTTCCTTTTAGGTCTATGTGTTACCTATTTTAAAATGTAGAGTTGTTTCCTTCCTCCCAGCAATGAAGTCATATACAAAATCATCTTGTTCCGAATATATCTTGTTACCAACCATTTAACTAGGAAGTCTTCCTTCCCATCTTTAATTCTCGTAATGTTATTTAAAGCTGTTACCAACTTCTCATTAAGGACCAATTAGTTTATTAACTATATGTTCTTTAGAATACTTACTTAGATGAAATTCTATATTATGTTGATACCAATCTCTGTTGACAACTCACTATTTTACTGTTCACATTTACTTGTAAATGTTTAGAGGAATATATAGATAAAAAAGTTGAAATCACTTTGTTGGCCCCCCTTTAATTAAATTTAGTTTTCTTGTACGAATGTTTTTCACTTGGATATTGTGTTTTGGTTGAGACAAGAGGGCCAGCTTAGGATATGCATCAATTGGACAGACTTTAGATGCTTAAGAAAATTTGATTTACTAGTTTTAATAGGAATGTTCCATACACGTAAAACGGTTGATCTACTAGTTACCCACTCAGTGCAGTTCTTTAGTTTACTTTGGCATGGGGTTCTAGTTTATTGCAACATATTTAGCTATTAGTTGGTCAAGTTCTTCCTATATCTTTGCTTAGCACACACTAATGTACTATCCAGTTTTTTATGTATTATCAATTGGAGGACTATATGGATCCACTGGTTCTAAATTAATGTGATATTAGAAACACAAAGGGTTTCTGCTGGTTCCACGTAGCACCTATAGTTTCTAGTTAGCACACACTAATGTACAATTTCTGAAGTTTCTGCAATTCATCTTCGGCTATGCCTTCTGTCGTAGCGCCTATAATTTCTGCTGTAGGATCTGATTGTGGTCTCATGATAGGTTATGGACATTGCTGCTGAGTTGGAGGAAATTATCTTAATATTGGATCAATCAGAGAAGGAAGCTGGTGATGAGATAATCAATTTGCTGCAGAGAAGCAGACAATCTGACAGTACTTCGAACGACAGTGAGGAGCTGGAAGTCTTTCATCAGGCTGCTTCAAGGCTGGGCATTTCATCTTCCAGAGCAGCACTGACAGAGAGAAGAGCCTTGAAGAAGCTTATTGAAAGAGCACGTGCTGAGGAAGACAAACGGAAAGAATCTGTCGTATCATACTTATATCATCTCATGAGAAAATACTCAAAGCTTTTCAGAAGTGAGGTTGCTGATGACACCGATTCTCAAGGATCAACTCCATGTTCCCCGAGCATAATAGGTTCTGAAGAAATTTGTGGTCCTTACAGAAATGGTCGGGCCTTCGAGAGACACCTATCTAAGCTTCAATCATTCAATTTTAGTCTTGGTAACACGAGATATAGAAATATGCCAATTCCTCCGGAAGAGCTTAGGTGCCCAATCTCCTTGCAACTTATGTATGATCCCGTCATCATCTCATCTGGGCAGACATATGAGCGTGTCTGCATTGAGAAATGGTTAAATAATGGGCATAGTACTTGCCCAAAATCGCAGCAGCAGCTCTCGCACCTCGGTCTAACGCCAAACTATTGTGTTAAAGGCCTGATTGCTAGTTGGTGTGAGCAGAATGGAGTTGCTGTTCCTGATGGTCCTCCAGAATCCCTAGATGTCAATTGGGCGCCTGCTTTCTCAGATTGCGAGACCATGGATTCCCGTTCCATGGAAAGTATCAACTCTAGCAAAGTGAAGGGTGTCAAAGTGGTTCCTTTAGCAGAGAGCTGTAGAACAGAAGAGCTCAAAGGTAATGAAGAAGGCACTTTAGAAGATGGCTCATGTCATAGCTTGGATGACATGGGAAGGTATGATAGCTTGCTTACTGTGCTGCATGAAGGTAAGAGTTTGCATAAACAGTACAAAGTTGTGGAACAAATAAGGTATCTGCTCAAGGATGATGAGGAAGCAAGGATCTATATGGGCGCAAATGGGTTTGCTGAGGCACTAGTTCAATTTCTGCGATTGGCTATACATGATGGGGATGATAGAGCTCAGGAGGTTGGTGCAATGGCTCTTTTCAACCTTGCAGTAAACAATAACAGGTATTAGAGTTAATATAAACAGATTTACCTTTGGTTAGCTGTCTGCTTGTGAAGAATAGAAGACAACCCTAGATTAAACTTTTTAAGCACTTCCATGCAAATTTGTAATGACCCTCTCCCACTACTGCAGATAGCATGTCTAGCTAATTCCTCACAATAAATATCTCCCTTTGCATGATTAGCTGTATTATCTCTTCTATCGTCAGACATGTTTAATCACATTCTTTTCCCAATTCTCGATGAGAACCCAGCAAGCACACATTTTGACAGTTCTGTTACTGTTTTTGTTATCTGTAGCATTTCCCTCAGAAAGTTATTGACTTGGTATAAACTTTAGCAATACATGCCTCTTATCTTATGTAGTATAATGTGCCATTCCTTGATCTCTTAGGTCTTTGCACCAAAATTAAATGTCCAAAGGGTAAAGCCATTCATCTTCTCTTCTTCCTGTCTTCATTACAGATGTAAATAATTATAACTCACGAAGGAAATTTGTTGATACAACTCTGCACATTGTAATTGTTTTGGATTGTTGAATTTTTGTTATGAGATATTTTTCATAAGCGGTTCTGCACCTTAATTTTCTTTTACCTTTCTAATGAGAAACTCTGTACTCATTATTTCAGGAATAAATGTCTGTTATTGTCAGCTGGAGTAATCGATCTTCTGGAGAACATGATTTCAAACTCTCATATGCATGAATCAGCCACTGCACTTTACCTGAACCTCTCATGCCTCGATGATGCCAAGCCCATTATTGGTTCAAGCCAGGCTGTTACTTTCCTAGTCCAGATCCTCCACACCGATGACCCTGAAAACAGCACCTGCAGGCATGATGCCCTCTACACCCTGTACAATCTCTCCTCACACCCGGTTAACATCCCTTCTCTTCTATCCTCTGGCATCATTGATGGCCTCCACTCTCTTCTCACCATCCCCTCAGAGACTGAAAGCCTGAATTGGGTTGAGAAGGCTCTTGCAGTCCTCATAAACTTGGCATCAACTCAAGCCGGAAGGAAGGAGATTTTATCACTGCCAGGACTGGTCAGTGCACTTGCGATGCTCTTGGACACCAGTGCACCCTCGGAGCAAGAGCAGGCAGTGGCATGTCTCTTGCTGATGTGCACTGGTGATGAGAGATGCATTCATATGGTGTTACAGGAAGGAGTTGTACCATCATTAGTATCTATATCAGTGAACGGAACTACTCGAGGGAAGGAGAAGGCGCAGAATCTGCTGAAACTCTTCAGAGAGCATAGGCAACGAGAGCATTCACCTGTGAGACAGCAAGAACTGCAGGGGGAGAGTGGTTACGGTCATAACGGGATGATCAGAGAGTCGAGACCAATGTGTAAATCGAGATCAAAGAAACTAAGTCGGACTTTGAGTTCAATGTGGAAAAACAGGAGCTTTTCAGTGTATCAATGCTAGTTTTGATCACTTGAATCATGTAAATTTTTTTCTTTTCTCTCTTCTATATTTCTTTTTAGTCCTTTTTATGGAAAAAATTTTCAAGTTGCTTTCCCCCTTCTTGGAGAGGGTAATGTAGGCAGTTAAGCTTTGACCTGCTGTCAAAGAAAGATGTACAGGCTTTCTATTATGGTATCTTTTGACTTCTCACATATCCTTCTCACTCCATAACTATGGTATTTATGATTTGCTACTTCATTTTAAAGACATCGAAATGCTCTTCAGAAAACCCAAATATTTTGAACAATACATGACTTCAGTAGACATAATCTTACATTAAAAAGGGAATTTTATATAATTGTCACTGAACACTTCTAAGTATCATAATTAGTTAATTACCACTACATCGTCAAAATATTATAATTGCGACCGAAGTTATTGTACTATTTTAAAAATGTTATTTTATTAGTTAAATCTAACTAACTATAATTAATATCAAATTAAAAAAAAAACCATTTTACACTTGTATAAAATCTTGAAAATAGTTGGAAAACAACTATCCAATATTTTTACCCAATGTTATAGTACAGGGAAAAATATCATCTTTTATGTAAGACAAAAGTCATTGGCAAATATTTTACACTAGTATTTTAGTCATTTAATTTAGGAAAATCTATAATCTCAACTTATATTTTACCTATTTTGATTAACACTCTGTCCGAGGATTTTGTAACCCCATCGTTCATTTTCTTCTAAAATTCTCATTTATAACCTTCACGTAATTTTGACTAACGGGCATCAACTAAATTATTGAAATATTGTCACCATCTCCTCCCATCTTTTCATCCCTCCACCATTTTTTCTTCTATCTTCACCAACCATATCTTGCCATCGTACTCGTCGTTGCTATTACCTTTTCTCGTCTTCTCCTTCCTCCTCTTTTTCTTCATTTTTTTGAAAGAGAAAATGAGGATGAAGAAGATAGGAGTAATTTAGGTAAGTATAAATTATTTTGTATATTAATATTTATTTGTGGATACTATCCAAGTTAATTCAAGGTGTTAAATGAGTAATTGGGTTACAAAATCCTTAAAGAAAGGATGTGAATTACGAAATAGATAAAATATAGGGTGTGATTTATAAGATCCCTTTTAATTTATTAAACTTTTAGGGATATAATATATTATTAATAAAGTGCCAAAATCATCAGAAGCCCGTCTAGCTCAGTTGGTAGAGCGCAAGGCTCTTAACCTTGTGGTCGTGGGTTCGAGCCCCACGGTGGGCGTATTTTTGAAAATATTCTTCTTTTTCACCAACTATAAAATCACCACTCCCATCTTCGAAAACCTTCATCTAGTTTTCTAATCATTTGAAAAATTGTAAGCCAAAATGCTCAAACAAGTGCAATTAGTTTGTTATTTATCTTTATAGAGTCTTCTATCTAATTCACAGAAAGCAAGAAAGAACCTACACAGACAACTGCATTTGCTTCAGTTTATTATCAGAATCAGTCACTCCCTACAAAGATTGTTCAAAAACTTTTCCAAGTCCATTGTAAGATTTACTAGTACAACTTAGCACAAAAACAGTGCAATTTTGTGAGCAATCAAACTAACTTCTGGCCTTCCTTTTCTCCTCTACAAATCGCTTCAGATGCCACCCTTCATCAAACAACTCCATGATAGGATCATTTAGCATCGTCTCCTTACCTTCTTCATGTGTCTTATTTCTATCAATCTTCTCTTTACCAGATGCCACACTATCCAAAGCTTCTATTATCTCACTGCAGCTTCTCTCCATATCCCTCTTTTCCTCTTCCTCCATCTTCTTCTTGGCCTGCTGTTCGTCGTCGTCGTCGTCGTCATCGTCGCCATGCAAATGCAGCTTCGCAGTTGTCTCATTTTGCTTGTCGCACTTTATGTCCACCACGATATCCCTCTCTTCGCATGTCGTCCAACTAGGGATCAAGTGAATGAAGCAGTGGTGAAGCAAAGCGATCAGTCTGTCGATGAAATTGTCGAACTTGCTTGGAAGGGACTCAGCGAAGAGTGCAAGCTCATCCATCTTCCTAAAGATATGCGTAGATGGTGGAAAGATTGACATGGTTATGTCTTCTATGATTAGGATTTTGTCATCAATGAAGGAGAGGACTAGTAGCCATTGAAGCAGTAATGGGTGCAAGATGGGAACTGTCATGGATGCCATTGCCTTTGTTAGTGAGCCTATGGGGCCATCAAAGCTTTCGAGTCTCTGATATGCTTTGCAGGCTATGGTCATGATGGAAGATCCATAATTGAACAATAGGCGTGGCCTCTGGCCTCGCGTTGTTGTTCTTGGAGAACCCTGTGAATGTTGCAAGAAATTGAGATCACATTGATGGACATATCAGGTAGAAGGATATAGTACTTCTGTTCAGAGTTACGAGGACATCAAGATAGAGAAGTTTCTTTTAAAAAAAAAGATCACGTTAGCTTTGGAGAGTATCTATCAAAGATGTCCCCTAGATTGAACACAAAATATTACCTCAACCAATCAACTAGAACATCATAAACTAAAAGACCATCCAGAATTGCCTAACCAGACACCAGATTAGCTTCTCAAAATCTCTTGAGACAAAATTCTAAAAGAGAAAAGGAGAAGCTAGCCTTTTGCAGACAAGTATTTGTGATGTATATCATAATCTTCCTCTATCATTAAGCTGCTTCAATATATTCTTCACATTAAAAGGTTAATTCATTTGTCTAGCATTATTATAGTTTGTTTTTCAGAAAGAATTTCTTCTTCTCTTGAAAGAAAGAAACACGAAGAAACAAGACAGAAGAAAAAATCCCTTAACATGAGCTAAGTTGCTAGAAAAGAAAAAGAAAAAGAAACACCCTTAGATTGTTAGAGAAAGGAAAACGAAAAGCTCACCATAGGCTTGGACTCCTCTCCACCTTTCATGGGATCGATCATCTCATGCAATCCTAGTTGGTTTCCAACTGTAAAAGTTGAAAACCAAAAGGTGAGGTCTAAAGGAATGTCTCTGATCTCGTATAAGAAAGAAAAGAAAGTTGTTGCTGCTCGGGTGCCATAAAGTGAACGGCAGAGAAGAGAGGTGGTAGTTTTTCCCTGAGAGAGCCTTCAAAAGCCTTCAATTTTGGCAAGGAATGCCAGGCTCCATCCACGTGTTACTTGTTCAGTTATTTCCTCGGACTTATTCAGACACGATATAGGCTTCCAAATTCTCATGAAAAAGCCCCAATGACTTACCAAATTACGTCCAAAATAATTTAGATAGTAGGTTCTGCAATGGGTTATCTAAATGGCAAAGATAATGCTAACAACTTTCAAATGGACATCTTTATGAAAAGAAAACATATACTTTGTAATATAATTATTAGAACCGAATCGGACCGAGCGTAGATCGATAAACTGGTAAATGGACTATAAATTCGCCCAACCGGCAGTTTAATTTGCGAAGCTTTGTTAACCAATTAGATTGCTCATATTTGTAAAATTACATAATTATTGTTATTATTTGATTATTTTATTCTTTACTAAGGATATTTAAGTCTCAAAGGTAAACTAATTATATCCTGAAAAAAAGAAAAATTAAAAGTGTCATTAAGATATGACTTTCCTAGATTTGATATATTTAAATGTAAAGACTATTTAAAATAGGGCTAAATAATAGAGACATACAATTATATTACTTTTATAGATTAGAACTATCTATATATTATTAAAATATTTTTTATAGACTAGTTGTCTTGTTGAGTGGCATAATAATTGAATTAATAACCCAAAAAGTCCATCTCTAACTAGATCAATTTTCAGTCTAATTCTGATAACTATGTTCTGTATTGTTTGTTGAAATGTTATCAATACGCGGACAATGAGCCAAGCTCTAACTAGGTTAGGGCAACGTCATGTTTGATTCTAGTAACTATATTTTCTTTTTAAATTTTACCAATCAATAGGATGCCATACATGTTAGGATAAAGAATGCAATACAAGAAAAAAAAAGTGGGGGATATTAATAGGAGTAAGATTCATGGAAGTAGGGGTGTAAACGAGCCGAACTTGAGCGAGCTAAAATTACTTTTGAGTCTTATAATTTTGCTCATGTTCGGCTTAGCTCAACTCAAGCCGGACTAGACTGAGTCCGAGCCTATTATCGAGCCTCCGTCTCTCCTCCGTCTCTCACTTCTCGCAACTCAGATTACTACAACCCATGGCCATGATAACGAATATTTCGCATTTGGATAGCGATCGAGGGAGTTGGCAATGGCGGAGCAAGAGAACTGATGGACGTGGGAGTTGCTCGGGTTCCAACCAAGGAGGCCGTTCAAGCGTGAGGAGGCTGTTTCGCACTCGTCTTCGTGGTCAGGAGGCTCCCTGTCCCATTGCTGCCGCCGTTGCGCTCTTTGAGACGTCAACTTCCTCGACCTCATGACACCAGAGATCGAGAAGCCAGATGGTGGAGGAGGACAAGGATGAGGACGAGGACAAGGAAGAGGAGGAGGGTCGATGGTGGGGAAGGAGGAGGAGCAATGCGCCAATAGCTTTGGGAATTTAGGATCGAAACGATGGAGGCTGTTGGAATTTGGGAATTTTAAAGATTTAGGGTTCGATAAGTTTATATACTGAGTCTATTGAGTTGAGCTTAAGCGAGCTGGTTTCGACTCAAGCTCGACTTAAAATTCAAATCGAGTTTTGAATTTAGGCTTAGGCTCGGCTCAGCTTAAACTGAGCTGAGTCAAGCCTGAGTTTTAGCTAAGCAGAACTCGAGCCGCTCGTTTATTTTGACACCCATATGTGGAAGCACTAGGGGTGAAAATGGATTGGATTTTATCTGATCCGATCCGCTAACCGACCCAAGTCGGATCGGATATGGGTCCAAATATTTTACACGGTCCGGATTCAGATACGGATACGGATAACAATTTATTAAAATATCCGGATCCAGATACGGATACGGGTATATCATATATGTTTGGATACGGATTCGAATATCGGATATCCGAATACCCGTATACTATATAATACTAACAAACATCCTACCCTTAAAAACTAACCCGACCCGTTAATATAAAACCCACACCCAACCCACTAACTTACCTTAACTCCTCAACAATCAACCCTTATCTCTTCACCACATCAAGCCGCTGCACTCTCACCATCTCTTCACCACATCAACCCCCATCCCCATCTCTCCCTCACTCTCAACATCGACTCCTATCGTCCCGCCGTTTCGCGGCCCCGTCTCGGTCTCTTTGATAGACAACAGCGGTGTCGTCGCCGAGTACCTTCGCCTCTGATCATCACCATCGTCGCTGGGTACCTTCGCCATCCTCAACTTTGGTAACTCCGACAACCAACGAGTATTTTTATGAATTTTTGGAGAATGATATGCATTTTTTACCGCCATATCTTCGTATCCCTTATCTGTTCTTCATAGATTTCCTCGATTTGTATTGGAATAGGCTGAGATCCTTAGGCTCTGGTTTGTACTACAGTTGTTTCTAGTTTACCATTTTGTCAATACCATAAAGTATGCAGTTTCATTATTCATAGTACATTAATCTGTCATCTACTCTTTGCTTTCCTCCATCAGGTAGCTCTTCATGATCTAACCATTGTCGCGTATAGTTAGTTGATTGAAAATTTTGTATATCTTAGTTTAAGTAGTAGAAAGGAATCCTTTTTTTTTCTTAATACTCAGGTTATCAATAATATTTTCCTCTTAGTCCTTGGAAGATGCACAAGACACAAGCTTAATTATGATAAAATTCTGGATTTATTCAAATTTTCAATCGTAGCAAGGATAGTGAGCAGAAGTAGCAGAATAAATTATTACATTATGATTTTCTGCAATATTTGGAACATGTTTTGTGAAATTTATTTCTAAGATAATGTAGTTCACAATTTTTTTAATGGCATCTGTGATTTTTTAATGTAGTAGAGAAAATTGCAATGGCATCTACAAGTGCGTCAGTTCAAGATGACACCACTAATAGTGTTACTCAAGATGATAGAACAAAGAGAAAAAAAATTGACATCAGATGTCTGGGATAACTTTGATAAAACTAAAGTGATGGAAGTAACTAATGGGCAAACAGTGAGTAAGTGTAAAGCAGTATGCAAATTTTGTCATAAGCAATTTACTGGGAAAGTTCTATGGGAATGACACACTTGAGGAACCATTACAAAAATAAGCATGGTAGAGAAAGAGGACAATTGTTACTTAATCTTGCAAGAGTCGGAGAAGATGAAATTTTAGAGTCATACAAATATAAAGAGGAAGTAAGTGCAAAAAAACTTCTAACAGCAAGAGTTATGCATGAATACCCTTTCTCTATTGTAGAACATGAGTATTTTCTTGAATTTATAAAATCTCTACAACCTACTTTTCCAACAAAGTCACGGATTACTATTAGAAAAGAGATCTTAGAGTTATATGTTGAGCAAAAAAGGAACGTATATGATATGTTTGGTTCGCTTTCATGTCGTATGAGTGCTATTATGGATCTCTGGACTTCTAGACAGAACAAGGGTTATTTGTGTGTTACAGTGCATTTTATTGATGATGGTTAGAGAATTCAAAAAAGAATTGTAAATTTTATACATTTAGAAGGGAGACATACATGGTTAAATCTGTGTCAAGCATTTCTAAGGAATATGATTGAATGGAATATTAATGGAAAGCTATTTTCCTTAACTCTGGATAATGATCGTGCTAATGATGTTTGTGTTAGAGATGTGGTTAGTCGGCTCAGTGATCAACAATCTCTTGTTTGTAGTGGCATATTTTTTCATGTCAGATGTGCCACGCATATTATCAATTTAGTTGTGCAAGATGGTTTGAAAAAAATAAAGGATACAGTGGAAAATATTCGTCATATCATCTTAATTCTCAGAAATTGATCCTTGCAGTGGGAGGATTTTCAAAAGAGAGCAAGGGAATGTAATTTAGCTACAAATAAAGCTCTTTCTATTGATGTACCTACAAGATGGAATTCTACTTTTTTGATACTTAGAGATGCTATATATTATATGAATGCATTCAAGAGGCTTCAGTGTGCTGATCCAATTAAATTTGCTGCATGTCCAACAAATGAGCAATGGAATAATGCTAGAATGTTATGCAAATGTTTGAAAACCTTCCATACAATAACTAAATTGCTTTTAGGAACTTCATAT
This sequence comes from Typha angustifolia, assembly GCF_048772165.1. Lineage (NCBI taxonomy): Eukaryota > Viridiplantae > Streptophyta > Magnoliopsida > Poales > Typhaceae > Typha > Typha angustifolia. The sequence goes on from NC_133248.1 coordinate 6,925,835, forward strand.
CCAACTGCTAACTTATTTTTCAAAGAATTTTGTGATATTCAATTGCAAATTAGAGAATGGTGCAGAAGTTTGGATGGATTTGTTCTTTCTATGACAACATCAATGAAAGAGAAATTTGACAAATATTGACAGCAATGCAATCTTTTATTAGCTGTGGCTTCATTTCTAGATCCTCGGTATGAAATGAGTATTATGGAATTTTACTTTCCTCAAATTTATTCTCTTGGTGGTGTTAAGGAACTTGAGGAAGTTTGTGAAATCATAAAGAAGTTGCATGATGAATATGCATCTAAATTTTCACGTCCTTTTGATCGTGATGTGAATGTAAGCACAAGTGAAGTTATCCAAAGTAGTGGGGCTGTTTTTGATGAGTTTGACGAGGATAGAAATAGAAGATTTGAGTAATTTTTAATTGAAAAATCTCAACATCAATCTCCTAAGACAGATTTGGATTTATATATTGAGGAGGGCTCACTTCTATGGCAGCGTAATAATACTAAATTTGATATATTATCTTGGTGGAAAACAGAAGGTGCAAAGTATCCTATATTATCATGAATTGCCCGTGATGTGTTGGCAATTCCAGTTGCCTCTGAATCTGCATTTAGCACAAGTGGTCGAGTAGTAAATGCTTATTGTAGTAGGTTAGATTCTGAAGCCGTGGAAGCTCTAGTATGCACTCAGGATTGGATAAGATCTACAAGAAAAGGTACTGATTGTTTTATTTTCTTAACTTTTATAAATTAGTATTGAATACTAATTTCAATATATATTTTTTTCTTATTAGGAGAAGTAGCATCAATTGTTAAGGATGTTGAAGAATCTGAAGTATCCGAGCACGTTTCAGTTTTTGACATACAACCAATAGCATGTTCACTAGATTAAATATAATGCAATCTTTTATGTTTAAAGTAAATTTGAATTGCATATGAAATTATATGAACAATTAATGGTATTACTTGATATGTTTCAATTCATGGATTTTTAGTTCAACAATTAAATTAATGTCATTCATTTATTTTTGCAGATCCTCTTTAAAGTGTATCACTACTCGGTTGGCTTGATTGAAGATTAGAAAAATATAAAATGTCACAAAATTATAATGGAATTGGTGGTCACTTTGGAATATTGGCATTTTTATTGTATTTGCATTATTTTTTAAGTTTTGGTGTAGTATGGTTATTATTACTATGTGAACAAATTGGTCATCTTTTTGTTATATCTAAACATATATGTCATGAAATATTGTGAAATTGTAGTGGAATTGGTGGTCTTATGTTCTAGTGAATTGTAGTGTTATCATTTTTTTTATAGTGAATTGTAGTGTTAAATCTAAGTATGAACGGAGTAATCTTATGTTTTTGCACTAGATGTTAGTTTGTTATGTTTTTAGAATTGATGCTTTTATGTTGTAGTGAATTATAGTGTTATCATCTTTTTCTAATAAATTGTAGTGTTATATCTAAGCATGAATAGGGTAATCTTATATTTTTGCACTAGATGCTAATTTATCATGTCTTTGAAATTTGTGGTCTTATGTTATAGTGAATTGTAGTGTTATCATCTTTTGTAGTGAATTGTAGTGTTATCCCTCTTTTTATAATGGATTATAGTGTTATCTTCTTTTGTAGTGAATTTTAGTGTTATTCCCTTTTTGTTATATTTAAGCATAAACATAGTGATCTTATATTTTTACATGGACATGGTGATCTAGTAATGGATTCATTTTGTATTCGTATCCAATTATAATTCAATTTTTTTATCCAGTTTGTGTTCGTATTTGATTAAGATTTGATTCGTATCCGATTCGTATTCGTATCTGTTTAATATCCGATCCATATTTGAAAAATATCCGTATCCGTTTAATATCCAATTCATATCCGAAAAATATCCGTATCCGTTTAGTTAGGATATGGTTTTGCATTTTGCTATCCGTCCAATATCCGTATCCGTATCCGTATCCGGAGTAAAAATATGGATCCGGATGTGGTTTGAGCACTATCCGATCCGTATCCGAACCGTTTTCACCCCTAGGAAGCACTCGTTAGCCATGACTCTCTTTATTTTCTTACAATATTCGTCATCATTTTCGTCTTTTTCTTGTTCTTGAAAAATACTATCAAACAACTCAATAGATTTATTAAGCCTAAAGAGAAGAAGAGAAGAAGAGAAGAAGAGAAAACCCTATTGCCTATCAAACAATGAGTTAAGTGAACCTAAACCAATATAAACTCACTGAATAGGTTTATAAAGCCAACCCAAATGAGTATTTAGTTTGAAGTGTGAGTTTGATATCACAAATCCAACAACTTTTACCTTGATAGAAAAGCTACAATTCACAATCTCCATGCCACCCACAACTATTATTTTGTTCACGTTGGAATCTAAAGAAGTAAGGCGACATTAATCTTCTCTACTTGCACTAGCTTCATGAGCACTTATAACCCTTTTGATGAGCAGCGACGCCTTCACATGTTGCCAGCCATTGTATGAATATCCACTACTACCGCATTCCCCAAAAGCTTGAAAAAATTTCGTACCTAGCTAGCTTCCATGGTAGTCATTTACTCCACCTTGCTCAATGAACTCGTCTGAAGCATCAAATTGTATCTTGCATATACAATCTTCACCTTCTAAACTTCTTTTAGTTGTCTTTTTTCTTTTTTCAAGTTCATCTGTTAGTCGCATACTATCAGCAATGGTGTTCATGCTACAAGAGCATTCCTTTGTGCATACAAAATTTGGGACTAAATAATCATAAATTTAAGACAACATGCACAACAAATAATGTCTTATTCTCATCGTCTATCTCCCCTTCATTTATGAGACCTTGGAGTCTTGTTTTATCTTCAAAGAGCACAATCTCTCTTTATGATACTCAATTAGTAACCCATAGGATTTGGTATATGTCCTCTAGTTTTACCCATATGCCGAAAACTACCTTCTCATTAACAACCTCAAGAAGAACCTCACCACTAAACATAGGCGAATATACTAGACAAGCCCCCACACATCACTCTCATCTCTGTACCAAAAGGAGAGAACAAGAGAACTTCTTACCTACCAACTCACTCTCACTTATATTTAGGTCACACAACTTTCGGCCGTCTTTAATCCAAACCACATGAGTCAAGCAAACTCAAACTAACATAACTTACTCAAATGAGTACTTGGTTTGAGAAGTGAGTTCGATATTACAAACCTAACACTAGCTCCATGAGGTGTAATTTATTTGCTAGTAAGTGGTTACATTTGCTTATTCTCATGTGGCTCATATATGAGGAAGATGCCTCTACTCACAATGAGGGTTTCCATCTCTGATTCAAAATTAGAAAACAAAAACAGAATTAGAAAATGAAAAATTAAATCAGAGACTAAAAGTAAAAGTTGCCAAAGGATTGAGACATTATTTTTTTTATCATTAAAAAACCTCCGTCAATGAAAAGAGAAAAAACCACAGGTTTGATTAATATCTCGGATCAATTATCTATTTCATATTCTATTTAGTTTTGGTTTTTAAAGTTCGATTATTAATTGGTTTTCTAAACCTAGCTGAATTCAAATTTTCTAAACTAATTCAGACTTGATTTTTAATTGTTGGCTTTGACTTGATTTCTACTTTTGTTTTTCATATCTTTAAACCTAGTTGGTCTAAAAATTTTATCCCTCTCAAAACTTTTAAATTATGATATCATGATCATCAATTTGAGTAGTAGAATTATTTAGTCATCTCATACATATCTTAGATATAAATTTTGATAAACTTGTATAACACACAAGTTATAGTAATAACAAATGTTTTTGAATCAGTTGGGTGAAAAAATAGCTACTTTTAGTATAAAAAAAATATCTTTAAGATGCCATTAATGTGTTCAACATGGTTAAGGAGAGATGCATGTCAAATGTTGAATAATTCTTTGTAGTCTTTAGACCTTACTTGAATTCTTTCTTATTCTTGCAAATGACAGCATATTCATCTATATGGAGTAATAAAACATGGTGTATTAGCATAATTTGCATCAAGTAGATAATAATTACCTCGTGGAATACTAAAATCTTTATCCAATAAAGATTGCAATACTGTAGCATTAGATGTAGAACTCTAATATCTAGTTGTTACATAGACAAAGAATAAACTAAAGTCACATGCTATAATTATATTTTGTAATAGTGTTTCTTTAAGATTACGATAAGATTCATGATTTTCTAATGATATTGATATAGGGCATATGTGCCATCAATAGAACCAAATGGTCCTACAATAAAATAAATGTACTAACACTATATAATTATACATTCAAAATATCAAAATTTTGTTAAAGTAATTCTTACCTTATGGAAAGTATTTGTTGTTGCTTCTTATTTCTGGTAGTGTTTGTTGGTAGTCTTTATATATATTATTGTGTTATTTCAAAAATTACTTCCAATACATGTTTAAAATATTGAGACACTATTCACTGTTGTGTTTTTTGCACATCATGAACATAATGTATATAAAAATATTGCAACTTGTTCTTCAATTGCAATGTCTCTAGTATTTCGAAGAAAATTTCTTTCTTTTATATTGTCCACAAGAGCATGAAAGATATAGATGAATCCATTCAATCCATTCCAAATTATTTTTTGTAGTGATTCTCATGACTTTCAAGAAATTCTTTAATATATGCTACATCTGTTAGAATTAATATATAGCAAGGCTATATTATTGTCAAACAAATTTAGAAAACTAAAGAACATCATATCATTGTCTTCTACATTTATTTGCCTCCAATAATCCTAATCCATAGATATGTAGAATAAAAATAGAAAGAATGTATTGATAATAAATGAATATTCTTAATAGAAGAAAAGATTAGTCCTCTTTATAGAGTTTATTGTCATGCTACAATGGATGGTGAGGGTAAAATTGGAAATTTTTTTTTACAACTATTAGTTTTGTAATGGCTAATTTTGTAAAGGCTAGCTTATCTTTATTTTTTTTGTTGAATTATTGGAGAAAAACCTCATCCAAACAATTTACAATTTTAACAACTCTTTACTCCTTAGAGCATCTCCAACCGGGCTCCAAAACTCCAAATTTGGAGCCCGGTGAAGCTCCAACCGGGCTCTATATGGAGCTCCAAATTTGGAGCCATGAATAGTGGGGCTCCAAATTTGGAGCCCCACCATGAAAATGGAGCCGGACTCCATTTGTCACATCAATTTTTTAAAAGTACCAAAATTGCCCCATAAATGTTATATTCAATAATTTTAATTCCATTTGTATCCTTTATTAAATAATTTAATTAGTTAAGCTAAGTATATAATTAGTTTTACTAATCGGTTTTTAATAAAAATAATACCATTGGAAAGGTCTCATCGAGACCTTTAAAATGAGTCTAATATTAAATTACTTTTGAGTTAATTTTAGTTTTAATTTTTTTATTATTTATAAAAATGAGTCTAATATTAAATTATTTTTGAGTTAATTTAAATTTAAATTTTTTTATTATTTATAAAAATGAGTCTAATAAATCATGTGCCTAAAATATAATTACTCAAAATTATCCCCAATGTAAATATAAAAAATTAAAATATATTAGATATGAAATACATCAAACATGAAATACATTAAAAATGAAATACATCAAATAAAAATTACATTAAAATTTATATTCCTTCATTCCCGTGCCTCTTCCATAAGTGTTTAATTAGTGCATTTCGAAGCTCAAAATGAGCCTCTCTATCTTGGATCTTCCTATATCACGCAAGGAATCGTGTAATGTAATTTCGATACGTTTAATTAAAAAATTAGTAATTTAAAATTACTTGTAAAACTATTGAATATTAATCTTATTTTAAAGATCTCGATGAGAGTTTTCTAACCATATATTTTTTAATAAAAAATAATAACGCTAAGATGATCTATTAAGCAATTTAAAATAGCTAATATAATAATATATATTATATTATTATTATAATATATATGGAGCCCGGTGCATTGGAGTGCACCGGGCTCTTGCTCCATTTTTGGCTCCATATTTGGAGCCAAGCATTGGAGATGCTCTTAGTATTAAATTGACTTCATATTAATGAAATATGCACTATCCTATTATCAACAGGCCGAGAAGACCTAGAGTACTCAGTACTATTAGTATGTTTTTGCTTCATTGGGCTTCGTTTGGGTGGGCTTTAATCCATTTGTAATCTTTCGTTTACAATCTTTAATGCAATATAAGTTCACGAACATTCTCTTTTTCTTTTTCTTAAAAAAAGAATAGAAAGAAAAGAAAGGAACAACCATTACGTCGGATCAACTGATGAAGTTCATGGCTTAACGCATCCAAAGAAGAAAAAGTAAGTAGGGATAAGTAGTCAAGCATCTTTATCTGCATGCTACCTCTTTTCAAGGCAAAATAAAACTATCTCATTTCCTCTTTCTTGATCCTCTCAAAAGCTTTTCCTGCCTCTCATAGATCTATCCCCATTCCTCCATTCCAATCCAAGAATCTATGCTCTTCCAAAACTAGTCTAAAGAAAACCTTTTCCCTTTCTTTTCTAGCAAGCTTACCTAAGATTTACTTCCAACACCATCTCACTTTGTCAGTAAAGCGAATGAGATACATTGCTAGCTCCAACTGCAGGTTTCCAGGAAGCAAGCATAAAGAAAGAGCAGGAGATCCTCTGCAGGTCCCAGTTGCAGGTATATTACTATCCCTTAATTCCCTGGCACCAAAACCATACAAAGAATGGAGCAAAATTCCTGCAGGCCAAGCTGTAGACAATTTATTCTTTAGTTTTAAATGGAGATGGACAGTAAGTTGAAGGATTCGGCTCCAATTTCTTCAAAGGCTGCTTAAAATCAGCAAATTAGAATTAGGATTAGAATACTTACTTGATGGTGAAAGTCTAAAAATCCTAGTCAATGGCTGCTGCTGGAGATGTGAGTTGGCACTGGAAAGATTTCGAATCTATGGAAAGTTTTCTTAGGGCATAACTGACCAGCTTCATAGATCTCAATTCAATCTAGATAGCGATATTGGCCGCTGTATACTTTTTCTTTTTTCCCTTTCTTTCTTTTTTCTTTCTTTCTTTCTTTCTTTCTTTTCCTGCCAACTTCGTCCTCCTTCCCAATCATTACGATAGAGATGTGTATCTTTTGTGACCTCTCATGAGAGGGTTGTGACCAGGCGTGGGTTGGTGTGGGCCGATAAGAGTGTCTCGTCCTTTATACTTTGTTCTAATTCCACAGTCCTCTCTATATTCAATTCCGAGTGCCATAAAACAACAAGAGAACTAGCTGGAGAATACTTCCTTAGTTTTTATGTCATTTTTCTTACATATTGGCAGATAAGTTGCTCAACTGTTGCAGAGGTGGAAAGATGGTAGAAAGGAAGAGAATGAGAATATTCCTGTGAAGTATTGAAAATTATTGAGGATAAGAAAGAATCAAGAGAAAGGGAAGGATAAATAAAGTGGTTAGAGAAAGATAATATTTCTTATAGAAAGAGTATAGATTGGGATTTGTTGCATGCCTAGGATCTTACGTTGTCATCCTTTCCGTTTTGTTATCCTATGTATGTCATAAATGAAGCAGGAGAAATCCTTGGGCTTTTCTGAACCCTTTAATCTTAAAAGTGAACAAGAAGTGGTATAGAAAGGGGCCATTTGCCAATGTAGTAGTTATATATATATATATATATATATATATATATATATATATATTTATATATATTTGCCGCTGAAAAATTTCAAAATAATATAGGGATTTTTACATAATTGCCACTGAATTCAGAAAAATAATAATATCATAATTGGTAGTGGAATCATTGCAGTTTTTAAAAATATCACTTTATTAGTTAAATCTAATTAATCATGATTAAAACATAACTTCAGTTAAAAAGACTATTTTGCCTTTGCATAAATTATTAAACATAGTTTATAAACTATTTAATACTATAATACAATGAAATATATCTTAATTTATATGGGATAAAAATTGTTGATAAATATATTTTACACTCTAAACTTAAAAAGGGAGGCATTTTAGTCATAGATATGTGTCTATTAGCTTAAGTAATAATCTTTTAGGAATATTCTTATTAAAAACTAACCATCATGACAATTCTAAAAGAATCTAAAGATTTTTAGTGATAATTCTGATATTTTAAAGAATGTAATATTATAATTGTCATTATATTCTTTAAAATTACATAATTCTCATCAAAATCTTGTCTTTTCAAAATTGCCATTATGGTTGGCTTTTTGGTTAACAAACACATGCAAATGACTAAAATACACTTCTTTCTTCAAGTTTAGAGTATAAAATATTTATTTAATAATTTTTATCTTGCATAAAAAAGATATTTTTCCTTGTTCTATTATGTTGGCTAGCTTTTGAACCACTTTTAATAAATTATACAAGGGCAAAATAGTTTCTTTAAAAAAAAATTTAAGTTAGGTTTTAATTATGATTAGTTAAATTTAACTAATGCCATGGTATTTTAAAAATAAATACAAAGATGTTGATGACGATTATGATATTTAAAAAATCAGTAAATAATTATAATGTTTTAAAAGTTTTTCGTGGCAATTATATATAATTTTTTTCATATAAGGCTAAAATAGAAGTAAATGAAGAATTTTTGACTTGCCATATAATATATATATATATATATATATATATATTATGAGAGGATGCTGAATATTAATTATAGCAAGATCATAATAACATCTCTATACAAATTTCTGGGCCCATCAAAGGGGCATAAATAATTATTAAATTAAATTCTCCTTACATTTTTTTATAGGAGCCTTTCACTCTGTGAAATATTTAAATGCAGAATATATATTGATAGTTGCTATACATGTTCCCAAATTTAGCTTAAATAAATCCAAATGTGAGGTATGCCAACATCTTTGAGAACTATCCATCCCCAAGATCAAGGGAGCTTAGTAGTTCCACTTACTACTTTCATAAATTTAATAGATATGCATGGAAAGCATAAACTCTTTTACTAAATTAGTCCAAACTTGCTACCGGATCAGATCAGCACAATCTCGAATTAAGATCAAACAATCGTATAAAACTTCAGTAGAATAGAATTTAAGTACAAGATTTGCTACGAATTTATTGACAAATTAAAACATCTCCACCTCATCATCAAGCTTCATACAGCTTGGCATCACAAAAAATCCTAGCCTCGAACACATGGCCAATATGTATATCACTCGCTACCAGAGAAGCAATCTCGTGGTAGGAGATGAATCCACGTCTCGAACCCAGTGGAACGTCGTACGAACTTGGTGCATTCGGGTACGTCGCAGCGCATTGTTGGGCGGTTCCCCTTTTTCTCCCACGTTCCGGGTTGCAGAGGATCCTCCTCTTGTATCAAACCCCCGCCAACCCGAGCTCAACGCATTCCCACGGGACGTCACTAGAGCGTGTAGCAAATAGTAGAGTACACGTGTCAGCACGAGATGTGAACTCGTCGATATTTCCAATCATTAAACCCATCAATGCATTAAAAAGAAAAATCCGTACGAAGGAAGCCACTCGGCCGACGAACTCCCAACGATCGCGATTGTCCACAAGTGCGCGCTGGATCGATCGGACGGTGGCCGTGAGCTACTGGTGGGCGTTGACTAGGGGGGGAGAGAAATAAACAAAGAGTAGATCGAGCTCGATCGAAATTTCGGCGTTCATAATGAAAATCCCCGCACAGTAGTGTTGTCAATTGGGAGATTTTTATTCTTTCTTTGGTACTAAATCTTTTCCTTCCGCTTGAAACGTAGCCGCAACTTGCAAGTAGACAACCACAACCACCTTTGGAATCCAATCGAACTAAATAAATTTAAAAGTAAACTAAGCGCAAAGGGAATAAATCTATATGGTCAATTCCTCGCCAAACATGCCCTTCGACTTTTTTAATTTCTAAAAGACGTAAATTGTTCGTTCTCAATGTTTGTCTCTTTTGACGCCTACGAAGTTGTCTATATTATCTCAAACAACATCCCCCTTCTTTAGATCTCTACTCACTTCCGATGGCTTCCACCACTCTCTCTCCAACAAGCCAACCTCTCGTTTCGCGTAAACTTCGACGGCACCACTACGGCCGGCGGTTGCGCGTGTTCCAGGCCGCATGCCGCTCGGCGGAGGTAGAGTCGCCGTCGGTGGCATTGGCGCGAGCGAGGCCGGCTAGTGCCGCGGCCTCGCTTGCGAGCATGTGGGAGGAGATCCAAGGCTGCAACGATTGGAACAACCTCGTCGCGCCTCTCAATCCGATCCTCGGCGACGAGATCGTGCGGTACGGGGAGTTCGTCGCCGCGTGCTACAAGGCGTTCGATCTCGACCCGAGGTCGAAGCGCTACTTGAATTGCAAGTACGGGAAGAGTAGCATGCTGAAAGAGGTCGGCATGGAGGCGCGTGGATATGAAGTAACCAAGTATATCTACGCCACCGCCGACATCGACATCCCTACGCAGGCCGGCGCGAGCAGCAGCCGTTGGATAGGGTACGTCGCGGTGTCGAACGACGACAAGGTCAGGAGGCTGGGAAGGAGAGACATATTAGTCTCCTTTCGCGGCACCGTGACGAACACCGAGTGGATCGCCAACCTCATGAGTCCGCTGACGCCGGCGCGGCTCGACCCTCACGAACCCCGGCCGGACGTCAAGGTCGAGTCGGGATTCCTAAGCCTCTACACGTCTGACGATAGCACCTGCAAGTTTAGCCAAGGGAGTTGCAGAGAGCAACTGCTCAATGAGGTCTCTCGTCTAGTAAACAAGTACAAGGACGAGGAGGTGAGCATTACATTGGCCGGGCATAGCATGGGGAGCTCCTTAGCTCTTCTCTTCGGCTACGACGCCGCCGAGCTCGGCATTAATAGGATCGGAAGGCAAGGAGAGATACCCATCACACTGTACTCCTTTGGAGGGCCAAGGGTGGGTAACTTAGCGTTCAAGGAGAGGTGTGAGGAGCTAAGAGTTAAAGTGCTAAGAGTGGTTAACGTACATGATCCAATAACTAAGCTTCCTGGGGTTGTATTCAATGAGAGTTTTAGTGTTATAGGAGGAAAATATGAGATGCCATGGAGTAGCTCGTGTTATGCTCATGTTGGAGTCGAGGTGGCGTTGGATTACTTCGACATGCAGAACCTTGCATGCGTTCATGATATAGAGACGTATATTGCACTAGTGAAGCGCAACAAAATGGTGCAGGTTCGAAGGGATGGCGAAGGTCTTGTTCCCAAGGCGAAGAAGTGGGTGAGGGAGAGGAAGTTTGATGCATGGGCATGGCATGATGCTGCAAGGCAGGTGGGTTATCTTGTGCAGTCTCTTGGATTTGAGGTATAAAAGCTGTTATTAGTATATAGATTTTCTAGCAATACTTGTGAATAGAATAATACTCTATTCAATTATTTCGTTGTATAATATATTGATACAAAAACTTCAGTAGATCTAGGGGAAGAGGTGCATATATGTAACATTCATTTATGTGCAAATTGACTACTTCTTCATGTAATTAATGTTGTATTCCAGCTCGGAAAAGCTAATTGGGAATTATATATTTATAATATACAAAGTATTTGTCAAATATATGAATCTTGAGTTCAGATTGAAAAGTAAAAGATTTGACCGACCCAAGTAATTAACTACATATATATAACGTCTGACTTTGAATTAATAAGGGCATGATATTGCCATTGACATTTACTGCCATTGTAACCTTTTTATATGTAGTAGTGCTCCTTGATGTGTCCGAGTGATCTTTAGAAGTCTTTGATATATATGTTAGATGTCAATACGATTACTTGGGTGCTTAGCCAAACTTGCAAACCGACGACCGACAACATGGACATGTTGAAACTGGTGGATTATAAATAACTAGGAAAATGACTTAATAAGTAGCAATTTGATCAAACTAGAGTAAGAATACAGATAGACTGACATGCACACTGCTCTCTCCCTCTACAGTACCAATTGATCCATATTGGAGTCATTTAATTGTTCGGCATTAGTGCTGTCAAAATAATTAAGCCCCCCATCAAGGTGGGCACCCTTCATTAATGAGACGAGCTTAATTTATTAGTATAAATTCGAAGTTAATTTCAAGTCAAGCTCAATTATTGCTATGTTCTCTGAGGCTTAGCAAGAGTAAGACTTAGAATGCAAATATATAAAGTAAACTCTAGATTAAAAAATTAAACATCAAATTTGAATAAATTGTAGATTACGAATACTATTTATTCAAATTAGATCTTATATCGCAGATAAATCTAACTATAATATTACTTTTAATTTGACTTAATTTTTTTTAAAAATCTTATCTTATCTCTCCTATTATCAACCTATCTTATTCCACAAATCCATTCTCACTCAAGTTTTTAACTGCTCTTTCTGGTCACTCACCTATCTCCTCTCTCCTATTAACCATCTAACTCTTTTTTATTTATTAAGTATACATTACATATTTACAAAAGTATATATTAACATGTAGTCCTTGCATATACATAGAGATTATATATATACACTACATAGAATGATTAATATGTACCACTGCATACATATGGAGAATAATAATGCATGCATTGCAGACAAGAGAATGATACTCCAATATTTATTATGTTGTGATTTAGTTTATTCATCCATCAACCTACTTTATATCACATTAAAAATAATATCTTTATAAATTCATAAAAGATGTTCTGACAAACATTTTACGTTTGTATATTTGTAATCTTTTGCTTTACATCTGCATAGAAGGATAATAATTGGATCCAAATTATACGATACTGAATCCGCTCCAAATAAGGCTAGATAGGAAATTGTCATATGAATATTAATTCTCTGATCGGAGCTCCGATAAACATATGGTGTTCTTTAATATCCATGGACAACAAATATGTAGTACAATACTTAAATTATGTAAATAAAGACCTTGGATTAGTCTAATTCCTATATTATGTGAATGATACGGAGAGTCTCAAAAGATAATCTTTATACAACTATTATATTTGCTTAATATGTTAAGCTTGTCTCATTTTAGGTGTGATGGTTAAAATACTGTGCTCTATTTTTCAGTATTAAACTATCATAATTGAATACCAAATGTTATGATTTGTTACTTCAGAATAAGATTATATTATTTTTTATTTTATTTTATAGTATGTTGGTTATTTGTAAGGAATTCAAATGTCGTCTATTATTTGACTAAATTTGAGTCTGAGTCCAAATCCAACAAAATTAAATGGAATATTTCTATATATCTGTCCGAATTTGATTATGTTATTATATCCCCTACGTTAGAGCTGATCAAATGGCCCAGTTCACCTATACCTGGCCCAAGCCTGAACTACTAATGGGCGGCACGGGCTAGCCCTTTGCTTGCCTAGTCCAGCCTAGAAGTCTGCCTATTAGCCTTATTCGAAGGCTCGAACCAAAAGCCCGCTAGTTTTGGCCCGCACGAAAGCTTGCCTGTTCGTCCCCCAACTAAGTCCGCCATATTGCTATAGTAAAAACCAAGATGATTTTGATATATATATATTTTAAAACCCAATACTCTCTACTTTTAAATTTTTTTTAACATATTAATTTTTTATAAAAAAGGAAGGTATATAATTTTTTTTAATAAAAATTAACGGTAAAAAATTCTAAAAATAGATAAAATTTTTTTTGATAATTCGCAAGTGGAGCCGGCCCAGCCATCTTGCTCTCTTATAGGCTGACGAGCGGTAACGGTCTAGATTATTATAGCCTAGCCCGGCACGACCAAAACCACTTGCAAGCAGGTTGACGAACATAATGGCCAGCCGGATTGATCGACTTGGCCCGTCCAATAATCACATCGACCCTACCCAGGACTATGTAATATCATTGTGGACTAAGATACCATCAATAACCGGTAACCAACGATGATCAGAATGCTTCAGTTATGAGTAGTTTCTCTTCAAGACGTATGAGTAATGGTGATGCATAAAATGAAATTGTTTTTCCGTGATAGGACGAATGATGTTGAGTGTCAATTTAACTCCAAGTATATCTTAAAATGTCCAATATGTCCAAGAAGTATTAGCAGGCTCTTGCAATTTAATTATATTTTATTTTTTAAATTAGTATATAAAATTAAGTGTATATATTTTTTTAATGGTCTATACATGTAATTTATTATAATGGAGTACATATGATTTACATATATAGTAAATACTAGAAACTATTATTATAAATTAAAAAAAACTAAATATAATTAAAATGTTAAAACTCCTAGAATTAGCTAATGGATATATGTCGACGTCAATAATGTGAGTAATATTTACTTTCAAGCAAAAATAGGAACGAGGATGATCCACGGCACAACATGCCGACAACATGCCGAGTGAACTTGTGAATTACCTCGAGTCAAAGTCAAAGTCAAAGTCAAACGGTCAAACTCAAATCTTAGTTTGATTGGGAAATTCAAATCCTCCACTAGACAAACCAAATATTATTCAAAAATTTAAACTCAAGTCAACGAGAAGTAGAAAATTATAAAGACAAAATAGAATAGAAAAAGTAGCACGACTAAAAGAAACTATGGTTTTTTCCTTTAATGTGGAAATTAAAAGTTTCGGTCCCACAATAGCAATAAAACTACAAATCCATCTAAACTAAATTAGTATATATTAATAATTCATAGAAACATGAATGATTTACAACACTTTAGACACTTTATAAACAATGAAGTTCGCATCTCTTGCTTAAAGTTCGTCAGAGTTAACTACTCCATGGTTAGATATCTTTGTATATGGTATGTGGTACATTGCTATAGATCAGTTTTTGAACTCGACATTGGTCAGTAGTAGTAGTCGATATAAACTCTATAATAGCTCCTTCTGTTCTCTTGATTATTTTCAGATGAAGAAATAACACTCAAATATGTATAGATGTTTATCCTCATGCTAGATATGAAATAAGCTCCATGAGCAAAACCGAGGACACCTCACTCAAGATATAAAGATTCGATCCTCTAGGTTGTATATGGTCATTGACAACTCAATTTAGCTCCTTCAAATGCTTTACGACGTAAGTGAAAGAAAACAACACTTGGAAAAATTGCTCTCTTTGTTATGAACTAGATTTAAACCGATTTGGACATAAGAAAATCATAAAAGTTTAGATAGTAATAGCTTCGTGTATTAATATTCTAATGGCTTTGAATTCACCTAAATTGTAGTGGTGATGAAAAAGATATAAATAAAAGAGTGAAACAAGATCAGAACAGTAAAATTTCGACGTTGTGACAGTTGTAGGAGGGTGGTGGACAGCCAAAGATGGTGGTGGAAGGCCATAAGGTAGGGTGGCCTATGGATGTGATAGTGGTTATGAATTTGAGGTAGAATTATAATTTCTAACTTAGATATGTTCTTAGGAAAATATACGACTATGATTAATTTACTTCTACTCATAGATTATTTTACTTTTATTCTTAAGAGTCTAAGGCTAAAATATAATTCTTAGTTTTTCATCGGATGCTTGATACTTAGATATTTGGATGAATAAATAAAAAAGTCCAGCCCTTCTATATATAGAGGTCGGATATAATGAGTTCTACTCAGATTTAGCTCTAAAGATTTATATTACTCGAACTAGGACTTCTCTTAGAGGCTTACATGACTTAATTAAACTTACTTTAGCTTCTTACTTAACTTAATTGAACTTGTCTTACTGACTTACATGATTTAACTAGATATATCTTAAGAACTTACATAAGATATAAATATAAATCAATTAAAAACTAAATATATTACATCCATCGAGCTCAATGTCTTTATGAGACGATCCGATTTAACTCGATTTACATCACTCTTAGGTGAAAGACATTTGGAACGATGGATGCTTTGCTCGGCCTTCAAATCCCATAAATAATTATGGAGGAATTATTACAATATGTACTAGGAGAATCCCCCCCAAAAAATTTACCAAGTTTGAACATGTTTTTAAACTTTTCTTTGTTGTCTCGGTTAGAACTGACCATAGCTCAATTTGCACCAAACTTATATTCTTTAAATGTTTCAGGCTGAAATTATGGTGCTGTTCGCGCCTAATAGAAGTCAGCTCGCACCTATACTATATTTCATTGTAGTAAATGCTGAAATTGAGTTGTTTTTTTACTTCAATGGATTCTATTTTCTATTCTCTTTATACATATAGTTCTTTCACAAATAGTATGACTTGATTATATATTATTTTTACAAGTATTTTGTCTTCACGCATTTTTAATTACATAAAATTGTAGTAACATAGAGTCTAGGTTGAACCTTGAATCAGAAATTTCCAAATAAATGTAGCCAAAATTGTAACACCCCAATTTTTTTTTAAAAAACTGACTGACGCACACGCCAAACCCTGCCACCCTTTCCGCCGTCCTCTCTTCTCCTTTCTTCTTCTTCCTTTTCCCTTGCCGCGCACGCCACCCTCCCGACCTCCATTATCTTCTTCTTCCCCTCATCATAGCCATCCCAACCCTTATTTTCTCCTCTACCGCACTACCTCTCTCCCTCTCCTTCTCGTGGGTTGCCGACGCCGGAGCCGACGAAGTTGAGCCAGCGGATCGCGGTAAGCCTCAACCTCGTCGTTAAGTTTCAGTAGCTAGCTCCCCTCCCTCTCACGATCGTCCTCGGCGGCCAACGACCCTGCATTCGGCCGTCGGTCCGAGGGCTCCGGTGGAAGGAGAGAAACCTTCCCTAGACGGGCTTCGGGCCCTTGATGAAGGGAGGAAGGACCCCTATGGCCGCCGGCCATGGAGCGCGCCTCGCCGCCGTCGAGCCCTCATTCTCCCCTTTTTCCTTTTTCTTCCCTTTCACTTACTCGTCGGCCTCGTGCTGCGCCGCCGGCCTCGGGGCCACGCTGCCGGCACCGTGACCTCGTGGGCCTTCTCTCACCTCCCTCGGTCTCCTTCCCTCGGAAGGAGATGGTGTGGGAGGGTGGGGGTTAGTTTAACCCCCACCCATCCCCTTTAGTGGGCTGCGCTGGACTGCAGCCCACTAAGCCGATTTTGGTGGGCTGCAGACCGCAGCCTACTAACTCAATCTTGGTGGGCTGCGGATCGCAGCCCACCAATCCAACCCTTGGTGGGTTGCGGTTGGACTGTAGCCCACAGCCAGCCTTGGTGGGCTATGGTTGGACCCCCAGCCCACCTCATGCAAGGTTTGAGCCTAACCTAATACCCTTAGTCTAGTCTATTTGGGGCCATTCCACTTGATTAATAAGCCTAACCATCCCTATAATGACAATTTATTATTAGGATAACATAGAATTCACCCTAGGAGACCCTTGACTCATATTTATGCCTAAACATAAATTCTCTAATAAGGAAATTTATTTTATTAATTTGCTAATCTTACGTATACAAGTCTAGAATAATGTAGTTATAGTTATTATACCTTCCATGACATTATAGGA
This sequence comes from Typha angustifolia, assembly GCF_048772165.1. Taxonomy (NCBI): domain Eukaryota; kingdom Viridiplantae; phylum Streptophyta; class Magnoliopsida; order Poales; family Typhaceae; genus Typha; species Typha angustifolia. The sequence goes on from NC_133248.1 coordinate 6,943,253, forward strand.
ATGTTAGTATTAGTACATGCATTTAGTGTACTATGATGTATCTTGACATGTGCAGTTATTGATAGATTACTCATCATGATTTATGAGAATGCTAGCATATGCATTAGTAATGATGTTCTACATGTATCTTGTATGATATACACTTGTATAAATATTTATTGTGAATATATAATGTAACGATCATGATGACTATGACATACCTTATACACTGACAGACACTACACCACTTCTACCTATCATTAGTAGTCGGGTTTTGACTAGGCAGTGCCCTTACTCACTCAGCCCAGGGTTAAGGGTAGAGTGTATCTTATATGATTATACTATTAGCGATCTACACTTGAGGTCGAGAGCCTGTATGGCGTTTAGGTAATTATATTGGATAGTCAAGACTATATTATAATGATAGAAGAACATGATTGTGAAGCTAGGATATATCTCTAGCGGTACTCGACGACGCAGGGTTAGGGCGTCCGTTGATGAGCCGAGGGCTCCCGATTTTTCCGCTGAGAGCGGTGATGATTTAGAGAGAGTGAGATATAGGCTTACGATCGGGGTCCTTAGTCTGATAGCCACAGTCTACTAGTCACATGTAGTGTTGGATGATTATGTAATGGATGATTGTTTCTTGAGAGTATTTACCCTGTGTGGTGAATAGCTCGGTGAGCTATGATAAACATGATTAATGCCTTGGTAGGCACGAGATGACTAAACTATTCTTTTATTCCTATGCATAACATGTAAACATTATAATTGAGATTTGTATGAATAAGAGATTGTATCAAGCTTTATATCTATGTGGACTTATCCTGATACGTCTAGGAACTAGTATGTTCCAGGATAGTGACTGGTAATTTTTATCGATTGCATTGATTTAGTAACTCATGGTAAGTCATTTCAACAAGCATATTGTTATTGTTAGCAAATATAGGCACTCATTAAATATGCACATGTGGTTTCATTATTTTAGATTGTATGGATCCTACTTGCTGGGCTGTGAGCTCACTATCTCTTGGTGGCATTATTTCAGAGCTAGGGGACGCATGTACGGGTAGCGAGAAGTAGCTGCCTTTCTATTTCAGTATGTCTATTAGTTGTATTGAGCCCCTGTGAGGGCGTTATGATTGGCGTTGTATTTTGGAATTTAACATTGTATTTTGGATGTGTATCTAGAAGGCTTGTTGTATCCAGACTCTTTTGGTTGAGTTTATTTATGGTATGAACTTGTACTGTTGTGTGTCTTGTGAAATCCTATTACTGACAGGTCATGTGATGCACCGCATGGGGGGATTTACCCACACGGTTTACATATGTATTTAGAAGTTTGGGTGTTTCAATAATAATATCAGAGACTTGATATACCATCTATAAACAATTTCATAGATTAGTATAAGCAATCATTAGCTTGTTTAACAACAATAAGCTGCTCATCAAATCAAATCAATAATACATGTTATATATATCAAAACTAAAAAAGTGAAAATAAACAATATACAGAATAAGAAAATTAATATCCCCTGAATTCAAAATAGTTACAATAATATATCAAGAGATAAAAAAAAAAAATACTTCAATGTCGATCTAAGGCTTCTCGAAAAGAGGAGACCAGATCGGTCGAGGATGTTAGGGCAAATGGATTGGGGAAACACCAATGTCGGCAATGACAATGGAGAATGAGGAGATTGGTAAGGCACCGTTCTCGGTGGTGTTAAAGGCGAAGAGGCGATCTCTAAATCAGAGACAGCTTGAATTTTTAGTTTTATTTAATTTAGCTTTATTCCGTTTAATTAGTTGGCTTGACAACTTGAATAGTGCTCTATTAAAATTTAAAATCTATGTAAGGCTTTTTTATTTGATATTACTTTTAGTATTAGTGTTGTATTATTGTTATATTTACTGGTTAAATTTTAAAATTTCTAGCTTTAGTAATGTTTAATTTAATTTAACCATTAAAGCTTAATTCAACTTGAATAGTTCTTAGCTCGGCTCGACTTGATCCAGCTTGGTTTAAGTATGGCTCGATAATAACTTTGAGCTCGGCTTAGCCCCAATCTGGTTTGCCTCGAGTTGAGCCGAACCGAGCTTGAAGCTAAAAAATAAGCTCGAAATAAATTTTGAGCCGAGCCCGAGTGGGAGCTGGCTCGCTTAGGCTCGGCCCATTTACACCCCTAGCTTTTAAGTCGTGGTGACCTTGAACAATTTAACCTTGTATTCAGGAAATTGGCGACACATTTAATGCAGTTGCTAGTATAGTGTATCCTTTGTTGAATAGTTTAACCTCATATTCAGGAGGTTGACATAAATCCAGACCTGGGGCATATCCTCAGTCCATTGTCGGTCGATGCGTCTGTTAGAGTTGCTAGTATAATGCTGACCTTGGTTGAACAATTTAGCCTTGTATTTTTGGGAAGCTGACATGAAACTAGACCTTCAACATATTCTCAGTCTGTTGTTGCTTAACATATCTACCAGAGTTGCCAGTATAGTGTGACCTTGGCAGAAACAGTTTAAATTCATATTCAAAAGGTTGACATGAAACCAGATCTTGGGCATATCCTCAATCTGTATTCAAGCTTTAGGCATATCCTTCGTTGGGTTTTGCATACTTCACTCAAGTTTGACATGCATTTTGACTTTGGTCATATTCCTTCAGTCTACCCTCTGAGATGAGCTTTGGACATATCTTCCATTCTTCAGTCCTAGGGTGAGCTTCGATCATGTTATTCTGCTCATATTTGAGAACTTAGATTTTGATCATACTCCACTATTCCCGGTGAGCTCCGGTCATACTGCTCTGCTCAAGTTTGTGTCATACTCCTTTGTCTAAGTTGAGCTTCTGTCATACTTCTACGCTTAGGTTTTCATATGCATTAGATTCCAGGTTTTGGACTCTGTCATGCTTCTTTCTCTACATGAGCTTTGATCATACTCCTGCGCTAGGTTTGAGAATTTGGAAATTGGTCATACTCCTCAGACCAAGTTGTGGTGAAATTGGTCATGGGTCATGCTCCTCTGTCCAGATAAGCAGTTTATCCTCATATTCAAGAGGATGATAGCCGAAATATTGAGTAGGGAAATTCTACCCCATTATGCTAGGGGTGTAATTGAGCCAAGCTTGTTGGTGCCCGGTTCTAATTAAGCTTGAACTGAAAATAATTTGATTTTATATTTGTAATTAAGCTTGAATTAAAATTATTTGAATTTGAGCTAATTTTTAACTAATTTTGAGTTCGAGTTTAATTAATAAGTAATTTCAAGCCTTAATTAATTTATATCAAATTTTAAGCTCGATCAAGTTTGAATTAAATAAACTAATAGGCTTGAATTAAATAAGCTTGATTTAGACTTGAATAAACTAATAAAATTATTCATGTATTTAAAAAATATACTATTCAGAATCTATAAGAACTGAGTACATAATAATTCACTTAAATAAATCTTAAAAAGTAAAATAATATAAAAAATATTATTTATATTATATATGTATCTATCAATAATTATTTCGAGCTTTATGGAACCTATTCAATCGAGCAGAGCTGAGCTGGCTTGATTATTTTGACAGCCCTACCATATGCACTATGTGAAATTGTCAGAACACCAACTTCAAAGAGCTAGGGTTGGTGGCTTGCTTATCAAAGTATCAATAGTCTGACTACATCCAGACCCTCCATGCTTAGAAAGTTGCCAATGGTATTGCTGCTCAAAGCCTTTGGAGAGAGGACATTAATGTGGCCCTCATTTGTGGCCTTCTCTAGCCAACCTTTGAATGTCCAATAGTCCTTGATAATGTGGCCAATAAATTGATGATATGGACAATATAGGGGATTGTTTGTGATGCAGAACTTGCTCTATTCTAGTAGGATTAGGCAGTACTCAAAGAGCTTGGGAATTATTTCTTTCTTGAAGACCTAAACCTCCACACCTTCTCTCTTATCAAGAGCAGGCCTAGTGCTACTGATTAAGTTCACTTCTATGCCTGCGAGCCTTTGGTTGGGATGGACTTTCATGCCTCATCCAAGGATTTTGCATGTTTGTATGGGGTGAGGATCTTGGGAAGTTAGTGAAGATTGATAGTCTGTAACGAGTAACTTTCGTAGAATACCAAGGCAGCATAGCATGCCCACAATGTCTGCTTCAAATCATTAATGCATAGTATGCTCAAATATCTCCACCAATTGATATATTCTTCCAATTTCTCATCTTTCATTGCCATAGCTTAGAGAGTTCGTGGAGAGAAACCTCTTTTTTATAAAAACAAGTTGTGACTTAAATTGAGATCTCATTGCGTCCCAATCATGCATAGATTCAGTATGCTATATCACTGGAAAGCCACCCTTTTTAGCAATAGGAATTGTCAGTGCAAAAAAGATGGAAGAAGGGATGCAATATCTCCACATGCTACTTTGAATGAGTTAGGTGCTAGGTAACATCTTTTGATACGTCGTTTGCTATGTCCTTTCAGATATGCAACTTGGTCATGCCGGAGTGGGTAGGCCTTATCATTTTCCGAGTGCCTCTTTATTTTGATTCAACTCTATGACTTTCTCAATGACCATATCATCCAAGAAAAGTTGCAAAGGTAGATAGAGTCATTGAAGAGATTTGCAGCTCAAAGCACCCATGTTCTAAAGATCTAGCATCATCACCTATTTTGTTTAGGATTAGATGTCTCCTATCTTGGTGGCTGCTGTGTTTGTGGCTTGCTGAATCAACACATTCAACAAAGCCATTATGGTTTCCTTTTTCTTCTTTGATGCCATTTTGTTATCTCTCTCCTCAATCTGGCACATGAGTTCTTCCACGACTACTTGTTTAATTATATTACTGGAGAAGAGAGGATTGACTTGATGGGTCAAAGGAATTAGGAGGGGATGATGACACATAGTTTGTCTCTCTACCCTCTTATTGCCCCCTGCTTGGTCATGCCAATCTTCATGCAGTAGAATTTGAATGGTGGTGCTTGAACAACAAATATTCGGAGAGACCTTGAGCTTGTTTAGATTTTGTGGTCTTCACTTGCTTGCTTAGATGGCTGCTTAACATGCCCCTTCTTGTTGTAATCTCAATGCACCATTTTTGAGGGCCTTATGTTTCTCTCGGAAGTATGGAGAAACAGTTTGATAGGCTTTATTATTTATTGGCAAACGAATTAGCCTTTTAGAGTGCCCCAATAGTTAACCTTGTGTGCAGGCCTATTGGATATTCCATGAATGAGATAGACCTACAAGTAGCATAGCTGGCTTCATCTTAATTGCTTCCATGTAAGCAGTAGTAGCTTTGCGACATCACATACGTCTCTCTCTTTGCTTGATGCTTCATATATGTTTCTGGGTCTTTAATGAATTGCTATTGTAAGTGAGCCCTAAGTGGTGATGATAGTTGGAGGGAAGGCTCCAAACTGGAAAAGGTTATACACGAAGTGAACTGGGATACAGTCCCAATGCAAAGAGATTGATTGCTCATGCTTGCGTTTATCCACAGGTAAAGGAACAAGGAATTAATCCTTGTAATGTTGGGATGGATAATTTTGTGATCATGATCAACAGAGATGGGAGGAGAGACAGGTCCCATCAGGCGTGGCATTTTGAGATAAAGAAAAAAAAAATTATACCATCACTTCCCTTTGTGAGGAGGGTGTTTCAATCATTAAAATTCTATATCAAAGTTTTTTAAGTTCTTAGCTCCATAGTGTCCATGAAGGGTCTTAGTGAATTATATCCATGAAGGATAACCTTGGATTAAGCTGGTCATGATCATAATAATATCCATCAACAAGAAAAATGGAAATGCTAGCAAAAGATAATATCATTTCATTCTTTCCCATTTTTTTTGGAATATTTAATATTATTCATCATTATTGGTAGCTGATTGGATAGTGATTGTTGTTTATACGATGATTAGGCTGCTTTATTAACTGTTGACCTCCACTTGCAAAAGTCTGATTGTCCAAAGATTGAAATCTCGTTCTACTTTAATTAAAATTGACTACTTGATTTATTTATTCAGATTGAGCCTCTCATTTATTTGGTTCGATCAAAATTTTGGATTGACATGACCTAAATCAAGTTGGCCCGACTAGAATTGACCCGATTGAGATAGGTTCGAATTGATTTAGCTTGAATTGATATGTCCCAATTCAACTCCAATTGATTTGGCTTAAATTGGTTCAACTAGATTTAGGTTGGCCGAATTGAATTTCGAATTGACTTGGCCAGAATCAAGTAGGCCCAAATTTAATTATAATTCATTACACCCCACTCTAGGGGAACACCAATGAGATTTTGCATACATTGTTGTGGAAAGCCAACCCAGCCAAGTAATGGGCTTGGAGATTGTTTTCCTACTAGTAAATATTAGGCTCACTTTAGGTAATACGGTTAGAAGCCATAGGTGATTAGCATCATTCTCAGTTACAATGCTCACCATTTGTTGGCAGTTCAAGTAAATCCAGAGCCTTCCAGCTTTGCCCGAGGAGGGAACAACATGAGAGTAGTTGAGAGGGAGAGAGTAGATGATGGATTTTGACTTGTCAAGATCACATTTAGTTTCAGAGATGAAGGCCACTATTGCCTTCGTGCTTTGGAGGACGCTTTTTAAGTTTTGAATTGTCAAGAGTCCTCCACACCCTTGGCAATTCCAAGCCATGATATTCATTTTTAGCTAGGCATTGCCGCCGATGATCCGTTAGGAGCTTGTTTGTCATTATTCGGATTTGCTACATAAGTCATTTCTAAGATCACTTTCTTCTTAAGAAGAGGGGCTCATTGATCCTTACCTTTTCGTTTGCCAAGAGAGCATGTGATGCTAGTGGGAGTCATGGACGTTCCTTCCGAATTTGGAGCTAGGGTTTTTTTGGTAAGTTTCTAGAACTTGGAATGGGTAGGATATGTGGTTTCCATGGGAATGGCCATGGGCAAGTAGGTAGGCACTATTGGTGTTAGCTTGGGATAGGGTGTGTTTTGGGTGGTTATTTGGCCATTGTGTTTCTCGATGGGTGAGGTGTTTAAGGATTCTATAATAGGTTGATAGGGATAGAGACGATTGTCGGGTCTTGATTTGCTATGGATGTATTTCAAACAATATTTAGAAGCTTAGGATTAGAAGTTTTCTTGGGTTTGGTGATGGAGAGGATATGTGGCGTGGTGGAGTTGGCTTGTGTGGGTGTAGGTAGGAGTGGAGTCGACAACGTCATATTAGTAGTGGGGATGAGTCTATCCTTGGGCAACATGTCCTCAGGGTTACCGTATATGTCTTAGGACTTCGCATCCAAGAAAAGGCGAGAAAGATGCCAATGCCCTTTGACGTGTGCGGTCTCCTCCCTCTCCGATGCTCTCCGGCGAGCTTAGGACCCCTCACAATTTTTTGGATTATCGTCTTTTGTCTACAAGGTGGAGATATTTTGGCTTGAGAAGTTTAGTGAGCTTAGCATGGATGTGAGGAGAGTAATCTCCTAATCTAGGATTTGAGGGCTCCACGTTGAAGGCATTCCGTTATCTTATGCCCTATCCTTTCGAAGAAAACACAGTGTTGTCAACATTCTCATACCACACAAGAACCTCTTTTGTTTCGCCACTAAGGAGAGTGAGTAAGAGGGATTCTGTAAAGGGTTTAGTGATATCCACCCATATCCTTGATCTGATAAACTTTGTCCATCTTGTCCCATCCAGAGCGTCCCCTTAGATCGGTAAGCAAACTCTTGAGGCAAGCCACGAAATTGCACCCAGAAATTGCATCGGTCGAAGCACCAATAGTCTGCCGAAGTATCCAAGGTGAAGACGTTGAGGACAAAGAGATCTCTGTTGTAGGACCATGGTGAGTCCAGCTATGTTCTCCATTTGTCTTCTTCCTTCTCAAACACTAGTAGAAAAGACACTTTTACCTACTTCTATGAACTCCACCTGGTTGGATAGGTTCCAAGCCTTAGAGAGTAATATCTTAAGACCATTAGCATTAATAGGTCGATCGTTTATCAACTTCCCCTACTAGGCATAGTTTAGGCTTGCGGTTGGGACATGTGTTCTCTTCTTCTAGTTATGTTTTCTTCCATTTTCCCATATGAGAGGAGAACAACGAACTTTCTCAGAAGCTCCTTGCTGAGCCCAACCTATCATACCTTCAACACTATTTCTTTGACTGTCTTTCATAGAAATAAATATAGCTCTTTTTTTCTATTTCAAAAATTTTCAGCCTTGTTTTTTCTAAGATGCACACTATATATATATATATATATATATATATATATATATATGACATATAAAAAAACATATATAAAAAATGCAAACTAGCACTCAAATTTGGGGAATAAATCTATGCCAACAGAGTGGAGAAAGACAGTTATGAAGTCGAAGAGAGCTCGTGAGTCATCTCAACACATAGGCATGACCCCGCAACAAATCGGCTATGTGGAATAAACTATAAAATATTCTTTTATCACTCTTTTTTTTTTGAGAAGATATATATAACAAAATGATAGAAGTTAAGATGTATGAATAAAATAAAAATAAAAATCTAGAACAAGTATTTGAATGTGTTTATGAGATTCAAAGGTTGTTTGTTTATGGTAAAGAGTTTGGCCATGCACATAGATTGGATACATAATTTTATAGAAGACAACTCTTTACATTGAAGACTTCTCTAGATCCACAGATATGTTTCCCGTATATTCCATATTTATCTTATGCTTTATTTTTATATTTTCTTTTATAGGTTGTATATTATTATAATCTTGCTCTGTTGTTTTCTTTTTGTTAAGGTCACTCTTATTGTTTATGACTTCTATATTTGATTTAATTATTAATTATTGTTAAACTTGTTCAACATAACCTTTGCAGTGCATAAATGGTTATTGATACACTTGGAAGTTGTATAAACTCTGTCAAAGGAAAAAAAAAATCTCTAATTTTATATTGGTTGGATGAGGAGACAACATAGACCCTTATTTAAGAAAGCTAATAAGCTAACAAGGAAACACGTACTAAGATGTGCAACATAATAATAAAGAGAAAAATTATAAGTTTGTTGTTGTTAATAAAGTATACGATGCGAACCGAGTCAGATCGAGCCGCATCAAAGGGAGATTGGGCTCAATGGATTGAGTCTAATTATCTTATTTGGTTATTTGATTTAGTTAGAGTCTTAACAAGTTACGATTTTATTTAATTAGCTAAATCCAACTCTGCACAGTTTCGGAAAAATATTCGCAGAATATTCTACACATATCAAAATAATATCAAACTAGTTGGATAAGGTCGCCAACCTCTAGATTTACAACTTTGATATTCATAACTTATCCAGATTCAAAATCTATCTGCGACGAAATGAAATGTTAATTCAAGAAGAAAAGGAAGACTGGTTTTGTTAGTTTGTTAAGGTTTTAATTGATTTGTTAGGATTTGTTAGAGTTGTTTAATTTAGTTGATGAGTCCCTAGGGTGAGTCTCTCTATATATATGGAGGAAACTCTAATTGGAGTAGGATGAGGATAATGATGATGATTATTGGAATTGGCTTTAGCCTTATCTCCTTGACGTCTTCTCCCACCTCCCTTCTTCCATGGCTCAAGTCTTTGGTCGATCTCTTCCAGCTTCTATACCCTCTTTTCTACAACAACTTCTTCCCTTTCACACCAAGAATTAACCCTAGCATTCATCTGCTATCAAGCTAGGATCCAAATTTCAGAACCGTTGTGGATTGGATTAGATCGGTTCATAACAGTATAAGAACAAGTAGTGCTCGATCATATACACATAATACCGATTGAGAAAAGATTAAAACTCTCTGAAGTTAAGTCATAAATAGGTCGATTCAAATTAGTGAAGTGGATTATGCACATTGAATCCGCATTCATTCAGAGAAGCGAATACCACATGAGTAGGTACTGTTGTATTGTGTTCCAATATCTAGTAAAATCTACTATAATCTCTTTAATAATATATTGAGAATATTTCGAAATTAATTATGATAGTATGTATCATAATCTAATAGATTATAGTAGAAGTTTACCATATATTCTAACACTTAGTCTAAAATGATTTTCCTTTCTAAAATAAATTCACTTTCCAATTTTGCTTTCTATTAATTTCACTCTCTACAACAAAATATGCTCTACATTTGATTTCAATTTTTAACCACACTAAACAAAAGAATCGATGTGACAGAAATGTCATTTTCTTCACTAGCTTATCTTGTCGTGTATATATTTCTTTTTCTTCTCTTAGTTGCAAATTCTATTTCGTGTGCATTTTGATAAACCTAAGCCCTCCGTTTACTTAAGAATAATAAAAATTCTTATTCTAGAATACAACCTCTTATTTTAGAATAAAAGCTAAATATCATAATAGCCATATTCCAGATTATAAATATTATTTATGAAAATTATATCTTATATCATACACTAACTGAATTACCAATTTACCCTTAATTTGACTACAAACCCTCTTAAAAATCTTATAATTTATAATTTATTTTTCTCTCTTTCAAACATCTTATTATATTCCATTACTCCTCTTTTCTCTCTCTTAAATATATTATAAACATTCTATCATAATTTATCATTCCTTTCTACTCTCTCCGCTCTCTTATCATATTTTTTTATTTTATACTAAATAAATAAAATTTAATTTAAGCAGCATGAATGTCAATAATTTAATATTTCATGAAAATAAACACATTTAAAAAGTATTGTATTATTAAATATTATTTTTGTAAATATAAATATTATAAAAATTCTTAATAATATAGTATTTAATTGATATAATAATTATTTTATAAATTATCTTATTATTAAAATAATTTTTATACGCACTAATAACATAATAATATAATATTAATAAACTAATATTTTATTAAATTAAATATTAACTCATAGATGAAATAATATATTTACTATATAAACTATGTACTAATCTAATTAAATCTTTAAAAAAAATAAAACAAAAAATTTGGGAAAAATTAATATAATATTATTAATAATCTCATTTTGCAAAGATTATTAAAAAATATATGTTCCTTGTAAAATAAAATTTTAATATTTTTTACTATTAAATATAATAATAATTAAAATATAATATATTATTTTTTACTAGAAAATATGTAGGATTAAATGTAACAAAAGACTAATATAAGTAAACTAATATTTTAATGCATTACATACGTACCAGCATGTAATACATAGGTACGCTCTCACCATAGTAATGGGTGCTAGTAGATAAGTAAAATATATTAATGATTGATATTGCTCGTCAAAATGTAATGTATTATATATGTACCAGCACATAATACATATGTACGCTCCCACCATAGTAATGGGTGTTGGTAGATAGATAAGACATGCTAATAATTCATATTGCTTGCCAAAATATAATGTATTATATATGTACCAGCACACAATGTATATGAATGCTCCCATCATTGTAATAGGTGCTGATAGATAAGTAAAGCATGATAATAATTAATATTATTTGCCAAAAAATAATGTATTATATATGTACCAACACACAATACATATGTATGCTTCTAATATAGTAATAGACGCCGGTAGATAAGTAAAGCATGGTAATAATTAATATTGCTTGCCAAAAGATAATGTATTACATACGTACTAATATATAATGCATATGTATGCTCCCACTAGAATAATACACGCTAATAGGTGCGTAAAGTATGATAATGTAATATTTTATATATACATTGCATAATTATAATATCATAAGCTTCTCTCCCTCTATCCCATCAATCTAATTTAAATTAAATCGAAGAGTATTATAGTAATTTTTTCATCGTTTTATTCACTTTATATCACATCAAAAATAATTATTACACCCTTATTCCAGAATAGAAGTAACATAGGAATAACTATTCCTAGAATATAACCATCATTTTAAGAATAACAAAATAGATTTTGCTAATCCTATTCCTCCCTGTCCTATTCTAGATGTGAACATGGCCTAAGAGTTTATAGCTTCCAAATCTGTGGATTTGGTACAACCAAGTTGCCATGGTTTTGGTCGAAAGATGTTTTTAACTGATTTGACTCAGTGACTAATACCTTGGCCATAGTAAATTTCTGTGTCGTCATTTGGTAAGATGTGCTCTCACTATTTTTTTTGAGGGGAAAATCCATATACAATTTATTGACCAGATGGGTTACAAAGTCTATTTCTTACAATATTTGTTTTAGAGAGTGAGACCAGTAAAGTTATGAGCTTGCATGTTGTTGACCCTACTAGTATCGAGAATCTTGATAACACCAAACATTGATATATATATATATATATATATATATATATATATATATATATATAGATCTTTCAAGGTGTGTTTTTATCATAGTTATTAGCTATAGTGACTATGATAATACAATCACGGAAGACCAAACAAGAGTAAACTAGGTCTTTTGCGTACAATTCCCTAATGATATGCAAAAGGGCCAAAGCTTTCCTCGTTAAGGCATCCTCGTAATAGACAATGTCGGACAATTTTGTAGTCTGTGGACTTGACCTCTTTGCTGCACATAAATATCCCTACTCCTTTGTGAAAATCACTATAACGCCCTCCCCTAAAAAAATTGAGGCAAGGAGGCGGGGCACATGCTCTGCACGTGCCCTCCCTCACCTTATTTTTCCCTCTGATGGCATGCGCGATAGGGGGCCTCAAGCAATGGGCCGCCTCCCATTCCCTTCTCTTTCTCCCTCTTTCTCCCCCTCCACTCTCGGTTCACTCTCCTTGCCCCTCTTCTCCTTATTCTACCACTTTCCTCGCTCCTCAGCATTTGACTACCGTCATGGTTGTTGTTGTCATGGCCGAAGCCGGTGAACTCATTGTTATCGGTGAGTCTTCCTCCTTCTCTTCTTCATTTTGAAAGCCGATGCAAGTGTGACATTTCGAGCACAGTGTCCTTCCTTTCCCTTTCTGCCTACGATGGTCTAGCATTAGTTGGCCGCCGGTGAGGGCCTTCTCTTCCCCTTGTGGGGATAGTCTCTAGTGGGGATAAGGGAAGAGCCCCTCCTCTCTAGTGTAGTGCCCTAGTCGGTTAGGTTGGGCATTGCTTGCTTGAGTTAGGTGGTGCCAGCTCAAGCGTGCTAGGGCTTGGGCTGGGCTTGGCCTAGCCTGAGCACATCGAGGCGAGTTGGGGTGGAACCAGCTCGAGCAAGCTCAGACACTGGCTAGGCCAAGCCCAACTCAAGCGCACCGGGTTGAGCTGTGTGGTGCCAGCTTGAGTGTTGTGGTTTGGGGCTGGGCTTGGCCCAGCCCGACAGCTCGAGCCCCTTTTTAATATTGAGTTGGGCATAGCCCAAGCTTGATTTTTCGTTGGCGAAATTCACAACATTTGTGGGCTTTTTCTTCCCTCGATTTCCTTATTATTATTATTATTATTATTATTATTATTATTATTATTATTATTTGTTCCTTCTTTCACTACCCCTTTAAATTTTGAAATAGGTGCTAACCTAATGATTTTGTTACAGAGCACTCTAAGACCAGCACTCACTTAGGAGCTAGCCATGATTAAAGTGGCACTGCTTGTCGCCAAAGAATTTTATCAAATTTAGGCAAGTGATCTATCAACCCTTGTTATTATCGCTTGATGTGATGTTTAATAACATAATCATTCTATGACATGCTAATCCATTTAATATGATAAAATTTGTTTGTTTAGCATGCTGCTTGACATAACTTCTATTTCGGATATTTGTATTTTACGTACCACAGTAATTAGGAATAGAGAATTTATATCAAATAAGAGAAGAGTCTTATTGTTGGATTAATGGTATGAATTGTTATTTGATTTGATATATAGTGGTCGATAATGTTGTTAAATTAACAGAACCGGAAAGAGAGGGATTGGAACCCTTGGTAAACAAAAGCCTACATAGTAGTTCCAATGCTATGCCTTAACCACTCGGCCATCTCTCTTACATAATCTTATTATTGGCTAGAAACTGAATGAATAGCGAGTTATTCATATTACTGCCATACAGGTACGACTGATCACAGGTTCCATAGGAAAAATTCCTTTCCAATTTCATATTTCTCAACAACAACTTCTCTCATCAGCTACCCCACGGATATATTCCAAATTCGTGAATGATTTTTCTATTTCGATTGTATAGCGTGACGTATACACGTTATGCAAACAGAATGTACGGTTACTCTACTCTATTTTATCATGGATTGATTATTCTATTCTTTTTTCTCTTTGGATCATAACCAAATTAAAACTTCTCGAGTTATCAGAATCCCTAGTAAACTAAAGTTCTTAGTTATTCAACTTAGATGAAATAGTAATAGTTTTGCTCATTGGTCTAAGTTTTTAATTATTATGTGCATTCATCAGCATGCTTAGATATGATAACCCTCCTTACGATTATATTTTGCAAGTCATGCTTACATTATCATGCCATTAGCACACAAGCACAACAATAAAGGGAATGACCTCTACACCTTGATAGTATCCGACACTTTCCTAGCTAGGGTTAGGGGCGGGGATATTTATATTATTACATAATAGGGTCAATGCTAGAGGTCTTAGTATATGGATTCTAGATAATTCGACAGTTATTTTGTTGGGCAATTGGCGATTTATTATCGATTGACAATAGTCAACCCTTTATGATGTTTAAGTTAGAGAGAAACTGTAGGATAACATAGATCTAATAGTATACGATAACGTAGGGTAAAGGCGTCCATGAGCGATGACTCATGAGTTTCCGCATGGTGATGTGATAATGTGGAGCCGCAAGCTCATATGGTCGTTTTAATGTGTGATACTAACTTATATGATGAGCTTACGATCAGGGTCCCTAGCCTATAGTGGCAGACGATCGATCATGCTGTTTACTAGGTGACTGGTAGACAATTTTACCGCTATAGTCTATCCTCACTTAGGGGCCGCTATGTTCATTAAGCATAGTGTTGGTGGCCGGGAGCGTATGTGGAAGGTGTGCCAGCGGTAGTCCGGTCAGACCATGCTAGTTAAGTACATGATATGCATGGTTCATTTTACGTCATGATTAGTTGCATAGTTGTACATATATTTTTCTATGCTGAGTGTATTATTATTTATAATGCTTAACTAGTGATAGTGTCACTTGTTGAGCATTAGACTTATTTCGTATTGATACATGATACAGATTGATTAACACTATAACATGATGTTTTGCAGTAGTTTATTTTGTAGGGCGTTGAGTCCCTTTTCTTTCATGTCTTTTCTGTATTTTTGTATAAGGGGTTTATGTTAAGCATGTACTATTGTAAGGGTTTTTACTCTTTTTGATGTATTTGAATGTTTGATAGCAGTATAAGGAGTTTCTCTTCGCTGCCAAGGAAGTCCGACTACCATACCTCGGAGCACTTAGCCTAGAAGAAGGATGTCTTGCATAGTGCAGACCAGCGAAGGCATATATCTTGATACCTTTAGGATCGACAGTGCAAAGACAGTTGTTGCAACTCTTATTCCTGCAGAAATTACATGCGTCCTTGAAGAGTTCAACGACATCATGCTTGCCAAATTGCCTAACGGCTTGTCGCCTAGCAGAGAGGTGAACCATGTCATTGAAATGGAGCGCTATGCTAAGCCATCAGCTAAGGCGCCTTACTAAATGACACCACCAGAGCTTGAGGAGCTACAAAGACAATTAAAGGAGCTGTTGGATGCAGGCTTCATCCGACCTTCGAAGGCGCCATATAGAGCGCCAATCTTGTTCTAGAAGAAGAACAATGGAACCTTGTAACTATGCATCAACTACCGGGCTCTCAACAGAGTGACGATCAAGAACAAGTACATAATACCGCTGATTGTGGACTTGTTCGATCAACTTGGCATAGTGAAGTTCTTCACTAAGTTAGACTTGAAGTCATGTTACTTCTAAGTGCACATCATGAAGGGTGACGAGGCCAAGACAACGTGCGTAACTCGGTATGGTGCTTACGAATTTCTTGTTATGCCTTTTGGACTAACAAATGCTCCAGCCACATTTTGCACCTTGATGAATAAGCTTTTTTGCCCCTTCTTTAACTGCTTCGTCGTAATCTACCTCAACAACATCGTCATTTACAGCCAGACTCTTAGAGAGCATGTTGAGCACCTACGATCAGTCTTCGGCGTCTTGAAGGAGAACCAACTATACATGAAGCCAGAGAAGTGTTCTTTTGCCCAAGGAGAAGTTAACTTTTTGGAGCATTGGATCAGCGATAGCGGTCTTAGGATGGACATGGTAAAGATACAAGCACTCCTTGAGTTGGGGACACCAAAATCGACGATAAACTTGCATTCTTTCCTTGGACTTTTGAATTACTATTGCCGGTTCATTGAAGGATACTCAGCCCATGCAACCCCCTTGATGGATTTGCTAAAGAAGAATCACCCATGGTGCTGGGCTGAATGATGCACGAAGGCATTCGCTCGACTAAAAAAGATAGTGATGGAAGAACTGGCGTTGTGGTTGCCCGACACGTCTAAGTCCTTTGAGGTACATATCGATGCCTTAGATTTTGTCACTAGTGGTGTTCTAGTGTAGGAAGGCCACCCTATTGCCTATGGAAAGTCGAAAGCTGAACGATGTTGAATGTCACAGTACCGTTCAAGAGAAGGAGATGACCGTGGTACTGCATTACTTGCGAACATGGTGTCATTACTTGTTGGGATTAGAGATCATTGTGCGAATAAACAACATTGTGACGAGCTATTTTTAGACTCAGAAGAAGCTATCCCCAAAGTAAGCGCGACGACAAGATATTATTGCTGAATTCAACATGCGACTCAAATACAAATCGGGCAAGGAGAACCAAGTGGCCAATGCCTTGAGCCGAAGAGCAAAGCTAGTAGCGTGTGTCAACTCCAAGGAGACCTTCTCAATCACATTCGTGGGCGTGAGCGAAGATCCAATGACAAAGGTGCTATCCAGGCTTGCTGCGAAGGGCAAAATGCAACGATTTTGGCTCAATGACAGGCTGGTTTAGACCAAAGGACAACGAATATACTTTTCTAAATGGGGGAACTTGCAAAGAGACCTCATGAAGGAATGACATGACACTAAATGGGTAGAATATCCCGAGCAAAAGAGGATGTTGGCATTGTTGGAAGCTACATACTTTTGGCATCGAATGCGTGATGACATCGAAGGTTATGCAAGGACTTATCTTGTTTGCCAACAAGACAAGGTGGATCAACGAGTCTTTTGGAGCTCTTATTTGTGCCAAATCATCTATGGTAGATTGTCTCCATGGACTTTATCTTAGCTCTACCCGAAGTTGGAGACAAAGGCTTGATTATGGTGATAGTCGACTGCTTCTCCAAATACGGGATGTTTGTTGTAGCACCAATGGACTGCACTGAAATTGCTCGCCTCTTCATCGCCAACATTGTGAAGCTTTGGGGCATCCTTGAATCAATCGTCAGTGATAGAGATCCAAGGTTCACGAGAAAATTTTGGACCGAAGTATTCAAGATCCTTCGGGTTGATTTGCAGTTTTCCACTAGCCTACATTTGCAAACCGACGAGCCAAGCGAGCACATCAATGCTCTACTTAAAGAGTATCTAAGGCATTATGTGAGTGTCAATTGGCAAGATTGGGTGTATCACCTTGATATGGCCCAATTTTGCTACAATATTCAGCATAGCGAGGTGTCGCATACTAGCCCTTTCGAGCTTGCAAAAGGACAACAACCACTCACTTTGCATATTGCTGCTATAGGAGAAGCCTGTGGCAGCCCAAATGCCACTCAATTTGCCGGTGATCTCAAAGAGAAGAATGACCTTGCGAAGGCCTTCTTAGAGAAAGTTGCGAGGAGAATGAAGAAGTGGACTAATGCCAAGTGAAGGCATCTAGAATTTGAAGTGGGCGATCAAGTTCTTTTCAAAATTCAATTGCACCAATTTAGGGCCTTCCATAAGGTTGATCTATAGGGGGCTTGTTCATTGATATGAAGGGCTATTTGTAGTTGTCAAGAAAGTGGGGAAAGTGGCCTACAAATTGAAGTTAACTCTAGATCTCAAAATTAACTCGGTCTTCCATATCAGTTGCCTCAAGCCTTATCATGTAGACTTAGAAGACCACAGCCGTAGAGTGTTGCGGTGTGCCCCAGCAACGATAATATTTGCTCTTGACAAAGAAGTTGAAGCCATTTTTGACTTTTGAATGATGCGACATCGAGGAGTCCTAACAACCACCTAATATTTAGTACGTTCGAAATGATTGCTAAACGGTGAAGCAAGCTGATAAAAGATGGTCTTGCTATGATAATACAAAAGTCTTATCATAGATTTTTAGAATTGTCGTGCAGCCGGGATGACTACGCATTAGTTGGGGAAGAATGTAACCCTTCATCAAAATTTTGGTCAAAATCGTAGTGCCAAAAATATTAGCAACACAAATGGCTAGGCTGGACCGGAGGGAAGCTAAGACAATTATGCGACTTGATCTTATCCACTGCTATATAGGCCTCAAGCTTATCCACTGTTTGATAGACAAGCCTCTTCGATCTTACTTTTTTCCTTTTAAATATTTAGGAAATATATTTGTTAGGATAACTTAGTAGCTAAATTTTATTTCCTATATAAGGGCTTGAACCCACTACTTGTATTTTATCTAAAATTTACGTAAATGAAAAGAAGTGGGATTTTATTGAGTTAGCTTTTCTCTGTGTTAGTAAAAAAGCTTTCTCTGTTTTATTTTTATTTTTGTATTGACTTTAATTCGAGACTTAGTTTATTTTGCGAAGAAGTTGGAGTGCCACGCGGATTTATCAAAATGCTCAAAAACATTAAGTTCATGACACAAAGCTCGCCTCTTGCCCCGGCCGTAGTGCTATAGCTAAGAGGCAAGTTGTTAATGAATGGTCTTATTATTGGCTCTAACAAGCCCACCCTTGATTTTTGAGAGGAACACCAAGTTAGCTTGAGTGCTTCGGAGGATAATTATAAAATTTCGGACAGTCAAGGTTTCTCCACAACCTCGAGCCAATATTTTCATATGGAGCCGTTTTTTAGGTCGTGTAACGCTTTACACTATAGGTGTCGACTGATACAAGTTGAAGCTGGAGTGAAATCTATTTGGTTTTCTTTTCTTTTATTTGGCAGCAAACTGAGGCCTACTGGCCTAGGACTGACGCAAAGCCTTAGTGAGCTCCCTGTCCACTCCGAAGTCTCCAATTTCGAGACTTTAGAAGACGACACTGTGGTTGGTGCACATCCTCACCCACATCACGTGCATGGGGTTCGTCTCCCTCGGCCATCCTGGCAACAGCTTATTTATTTATCTAGGTAGCCTCCTCGACGCAGTTTATTTTTGTTGCACAATAGAAGAGGCAATAGAAACCAAGGTCCTATGCATCCCCAACTGCAGAAATTCGCTTCAGTTGGGATACTTGGCAGTTCTTGATTAGCTAATAAACGCAACCAGCAGTAATTAACGTAGTTTCAGATTCAACGGTGGGCCGCCAAGTAATCCGAATTCCAAACTGCAGCTAATTTCCAAGTCCTCCTGTGACCCGCCTCCCACGTTGCTCGTTCCTATTGGCTTGAAAACAGGACAGCATATTGCTAGTCAATCAACCCATCAACATCACTTTGCGAAGTCGACAAAACCATCGAAGGAGATGACGACCGAACTCCAACTCCCCCACCTATATCTCTCGACAATTCTAATGACCTCTGTTACCCCTCCTTCTTCTCTCCTCTTCTGATCCTCCTCAAAACCTCAATGGTGGGTCACATTCTGAGGTTCCTCCGATGTTCCACCATTGTGTCAGTCTCTCTCAACTTCGCCGTCGCCGGCGCTGGCGCCACCCTCTTGGGGACCTTCCTTCTCCGCTGCGGCCGCCGCGAGGTGGTTCCAGTCATTGCCACCTCGGTCACCGCGGCCGTTAGGGTGGTGGAGATGGTCGGGACGGGCGTCGTTCAGGGGCTCGTCGCTTCGACCATCGTCCGCCGTTCGATTGGGGCTCCACTTCAGCACGACGACGATGGACGGGTCGTCACAAGGGTAATTTAATTAATCCCGTCTTCGCTTTTGCCAACAATAACCTTCGAGAACTTGGTAATTTATTAGATTACTATATAGTTCAAGGGACTAGGAAACCGGACGGAGTGAACTATGGGAGTTTAGCATTTCACCACCTATATTTAAAGTTATTGCAAAATCTTTCTTTCACATCCAGAAATTCAGTAACGCATAATTGCAATTTAGACCTAATGTTTCCGGATATTATAATTACCCCCTTCACTGTGTCACATAATTGCAACATTACACAAAACTACCACCTCTTAGTCATGGCACCATAAAAAGATTTAGTTTATCAAAGGGGATTTAGTAGTTCTTATCAACGGATAATAGATCATTTTCATCGCATATATTGTTGAAAAAGGAGGTGTTGATTTGTAAATGTGAAAAGGAAGAAGGTTATTTTAAAATAGGCTACATTACAACTCCAAAGAATTAAAATTATTTAAAAGTAATAACAACTTATAGAGATGTGCAATAATGCAAATAATTTAAATGTAGATTGTTTACTTTTATTTTTCAGGGTCAGGAGTATCAGAGTATGAACAAAGAACAAGGGTCAAAATATAATTTAGCCTTTTTAAATAGGGTAGTATGAAAAAGCTCGTAAAATGTCTTCTGTATCAACGATTGGATGGGCTAATCTCGATCGTCGATTTGGAGAATTTGAAGGAAAATATAACTAAAGATTATTGAAGCTACATTACCGGCGCAAGTCCAACGACTCTGGTGACCCGGATTTCTCCAGTGATCCTCCGCCGTCCGATCTTCTGATCTTTCCCGCAACCAAATCCGTCTTTGTATTCCGAGACGTCTACTCCCCCTCTCCTGGAGGCGGGAGATCGTCCCCTTCGCCTAGAAAACGTAGCCGACTTCCATCCAAATCGATCCAGACAATGCAATCCATCGTCGAATCCCCCCTAATTTTGTAGCATTCCCTAATTGCTGTTTCACGGAGCGAGGCAATCATGAGGGATTTGGTGGTGGTGGAGAGGGCGGCATTGTTCTCGATGCTGAGGACGGTGAGATGGCTGTCTCTCATCCTACTGTTTGTGAACGTGGGTTTGGTTCTTATGGGTGGGATCTGGGTGGGTTCCTCCTCTCCGAGCTGCTCGGTTGGAGACAAGCTTCCGATGGTTTTGGTATCACTCGTCGCCGGCATTAGGATGGTTTACATGGTTTGGGCGGGGAGGGCGCAGTGTTCGACAGCTGCGGCGATCGTTAGTCATGTCTCAGAGAGCTCCGCCGGAGCCGATTCTACCGTCCGCTGTGAGAGACGGGTAGTCTGATCTTTGAATCAAATTTATGATCATGTCCATATGATTTTTCTCTGGAAATTATGAAATGGCATCTCTGATATGAACTCACAATCTTTCTTGTTCGGTTAACAGATGAGATATAAAAGGTGGCTTTGGTGGACGAGATTTGGAATGATAATTACTGCATTGCAATTCTTTGTGGCACTTTATCTTACATGCATTTTGGCGAAAGACCTTTCTTCCGGTGGATCTTCAAGAATGTGCTTCTCTGGTATGTCGTGTTACTATAATTATTTGTTCAGATAAGATGCTGTGTATAAGCTTGTGCATCATTATACAGTGTAACTTTAATATGAAGATGACTATTACCTTCAAGATATCATATTGTGGCTTATATGTTATTAAGTAATGCAGTTATCTTTTCACTAGTTCTGATGAGGTACAAGAATGTTAGGAATTAAGATGGATGCGTCATAAGGCAGCTGAGAAAGAAGTACTAGTCCAATCTAAGAGAGCTTTTTACAATTGTCCAAACACACCTACTGTAACTTCTTATATACCAAGCCTCTTAATCAATATATATGCTTGTTTGCCAATCATTTCTAGAAGTAAAATTTCCTCATCTCATATACCATATATTTATAGCCAAAACATACTTTTCTCCTTTTTGGTGAGCTAATACTTTGCCACACTAGTTTCTAACAATCTTTGTTTGTGAAAGGTTATAGAAACTTGAACGGCTGGCTATGAATGATAAATGGAAGAAAGAGAAACTAGGAATAACTACGCTTTGGAATCGAGATAGACTTCATTTACGCAGAGTTTAAATTTATACCTATCCCATTAAGTGTTGAGGCAATACTCTACTTAACCATAATATTGCCTTTGTTCCAACTTGTCTACAACTTATAGAAAAGACTACATCATCGCTACCCATTGATGGGTTCTTGATTATGATTTTTTTTATAGAATACGTGAAGAAAGTATGCCTATCTAGAACTCTAGATGTTACTTAACTCATTATCTGTAAAGAATTTATTGCTGCAAAATATGATGGGTTCACTGTTATGGGATCGTAAATCTAAATATGCCTCTTGACTTGATATTTGACAAAAAGCACATTAGGCTTTATATATATATATATATATATATATATATCTTCTTTCTGCTTTCCCTTCTAATGTTGTTATACAGCTAGAAGCAAAATCATCTTGATTATTTTACTTTCATTTTTTTTTGTGTTTCAATGATTCATTTTTCTAGGTATTGTACCCCATAATAACTATTAAGACCTTATATTTCTTGGCCACTTTTGAAATCTTTCATGATCTTTTCTAAATATGAATTTGCTCAGAACTGATACAGCGATGAAATAATTTAAGATAAGAATTGCCATGATAATGGCATGGGGCGTGCTGACCCTCATTTGGCACGGCACATTCCTCCTTACGTGCCTCGTGTGTTTAGGTATGCACAAGCATGCTGTTAGCACACAGACACAAATTTGGCATGCTCTTAGAGCTTAAGAAGTTTTTAGAGTCAATTTACTGCATTGTGATACCCTCAGCTATGATTAATCAGCCCGTCAAGAAAAGAAAAGAAACAAGGGACAAATGTACCTCTTAAATCACAAAATTCCTACAATCCCCTCTATGAAGCATGGATACGATAGGAAATACAGGGATATAGAGATATTGGTACGAGAATAGATAAATTTATAAAAGTAGTCTACCGATATGGCATAGATACGTCAATAAATAAATAAATAATATATTTTTAATTTGTTGACAACCAATATAACATATGGCAAAATGTTATTATTCCATAAATGATAAGATAAAAGGAAAGAAAGCTACAGATTTAGTATTTACATGCCTAAAACTTTAGAATAATATTGCAATAGAAACTGATATGAAATTCAAAATAGTAGTAAAACATTGAAACATAATTCAACTATTAGTCTACAATTAAATTGGATCTTTAAATGGCCTTCACGTTATATGTTTAACTCATTATTAAATAAATAAAGCCTTAAAGTATCATGAAAGATTAGATAGTCATATATATACATATAAAGTATGCGTTCTGTATTATCTTTTAGCAAAAATAAGGGAAAATGATTGGATGATCAAAAAATATATTGGAGCCGTATTAGAAAATTAAAATTAATTATTTAAATTCGGATACTCCTTCAGCCATACTCGATACATATCAAGTTGTATCGCTGCTGTATTGGTATTCGATATGCATTGGATACCGATACGGAGGGGCAAATGAAGCATTTGTGCTTCTTAAGCTCTCCTAAATGTCATTAACAGAATGGTAGAATTATAATTCTTCCCCTACTTAGAAGTTTGACTTGGTCAAGTGGCAAAAAGAGTAAATAGATGCACACCTTTTATCACTTCCATCTCTTCATCTTCAACCCCAACTATTGGCATCTCAACAGCCACCTTTACTTGAATTGGCACTAGGTTTCAAATTGCTGTTCTACATACATGATTTCCTAGCCACTATTTATTTTCCATGCTATGTTTGTTTTTCCACTTCAAAACCCACCTTTAATCTCAACCCACATCTCATTCCCCCAAACAGGATGGGGGAAGAGAAGAAGGTAAAAAGAAGAGGAAGGAAAGAAGAAGGAAAAATGGAGCGAGAGGGAAAGAGATGGAAATACATTTTTTACGGTCGCAATTGTTAGTTTATAGGTGTACTCAAGTTGATTTCTATAGTTATTAGTTTTCTTAATCTCTAATACACTAAGTGTTTCCTGATGTTTAATCTACTTATCTCCACTTGTATAACGAGTTAATGATCGTAAATTACAAAAACATTGTTAAGGTTACTAGAAATCTCATGAAGCTTTTGATTCTCATATTTGTGCAATGAAACAAATACATGCAATTGTAATGGATCTGCTAAAATAAGTAACTTTTGCTCATTGCCAGTGCTTGTAATCTTTTAGCTTACATGTGTAGTGGAAACCTCTCCCTTCTCAGTCCTTTCTATTTGTGGTTACCTTTCTGTATTCAGCCAATGGACAACAAAAACTCCTCTCTTATGACCATCATTGCACCTTACTGATTTGGATATGTTTCTAAATTCTCTTAGGGCAGGATCCCGAAGGCAGAGGCTGGAAACTCATATTATCAGTCTTTTTTCTTGTCCTTGTATGGCTTGTGGTTATCATTCAGTGTTCAACAGGTTCTGATGTATTAAGATGGAGATCATTTTATGCTAGTCGTGATGCTGCATGGAAGGCTCATTACAGAGAGGTTTTTGATCATGGTATTCGTGAAGTTTTATGCTGTATGGGACGCACGAAGTACCTGTATGTTTCTTTTTTCCAATTGACTGATATATCATAAACATCTTAATAATCATTCTTCAATTTTTTGATTTGACTATGTAGAAGCGTCCTGGAAGATGATGAAATTTATTCAGTGGCAAGGTTATTGGGTGACCTCGTGGCATATCGTGCATCAGGCACAGGACATCTAGAGCTCTTGGCAGGTTCATTTTCGTTTTCTATATACAGGACTTGTCTTATATCATAATAAAGCTTTTTTTTCTCTATTAACATGCCTCAGTAATTGAGCTCTTGTTAGTGCATATTTCCTTATTATCTAACTTGACGTTATAAGTATTATATAGATAAGTGCCTGCAAAGTACTGCTTTTTTTTTTCCTGAAACATAGGTTCTTAGGATGTAAATGAGACATACAATTATCATCAATGAGATTCAAATAAGGTTTATTGGGTTCTTAACTTCAAGAGAGACCATCACAAGTAAGGCTTCTTGTGTTGCACTTTGTTGGCCAGTATGAACAACCCGTATCATGTCAGTAACTTCTGGTGTAGATTGATGCCTCCTGTATTGAGTGAAAAAGAAGGGATTGGAATAGGGATAGAGACAAAATAGAGATGAAGAGAAATGGAGATACAAAGGGGTAGACTAATGAGAAAGTTCTCATCACCCATTCCTTGGTCTAAGAAGAGAGGAAAAGGAGAATGCATCAATGTACATAGAACATGATGAGGTGTTTATGTTTGGTTTCTTAAATCTAGGCTAATTGGTTAAGGCTTGATCTATTTTGAGACTAAACGTCTAAACCAATCAGGTTAGAGTATCCTGTTAACTAGATCTGGTGAGACTAATATTTCAATAATTGGTTAACTAGATCATAGAGTTGACACTGAAGCAGGTGTCCAAGTAGCTAGGTCTTGAGCATGTGCAGGAACTTCTACTGGGAAAAGAAAGCATCATTTGTTTAGGTCTAAGTCACGATTCATTTGTTCATGCTTCAGGTGAATCATGAATTTCCAACCCATGCCTAGCACCATATCATAGGCACAAGTGGGCATCATGCTTTGTTGGCACAACATGCACTCGGACATGTGCTCTGTTGAGCTACACTGGCATGACCTTTCATTACAACTTACAAGAACTGATACATACTAGTAGAAAGCTTGGCTATTGGTACATACCAGAAGACAGTTAGCAGTTGGATATTTGCTATACTAAAAATACCCAACTGTATGGTTCCTTGATCCAAAACACATGCTTCCAGAATAAAAAAAGAGTCAATTAACAATTGTTTATTGATAACTTACGACCATTTAACAAACTTAATTTTTTTCTTAGGGCTTGCACTGTTGCAGAAACATAAGAAACTTCCTCCAGTCACATACACAGATATTGTGGAGGCACCAGAAATTCTTATTCAAGAGGCTGCTCTATTTCATCAATTTGCTGAAGCTGCATATACAGTATATTCTTCAA
The DNA here is from genome assembly GCF_048772165.1 of Typha angustifolia. NCBI lineage: Eukaryota > Viridiplantae > Streptophyta > Magnoliopsida > Poales > Typhaceae > Typha > Typha angustifolia. The sequence continues at coordinate 6,969,292 of NC_133248.1, forward strand.
GGCTCCAACTTTCCTTCTGTTTCATATTAGTTCACTTGCGTGGCTCTTGAACTCATTCTTTATGCAGGGACCTCTGTTAGATTTTGGAAGGAATCCTATTCTGTTTCCATGTGTGTGGCTCTACAGACAAGAGGCTTTAACTCCCTGGACACGTAGCAGGTTGATAATTTGTTCTTTGTGAAACTTCAATTGAAATTATGCTGATTGGTAAAAACATTAGGTGTTATGTTATACAGTAACACCGATAATTTTCTACGGGACCGTACTCAGATAGTCTCCATCATCGTCCAAAATCCATTTCACCATACTTCCACCATAAGATGTTATATATTTAAGGATTATCATGCCAAAGGCATGGCATGTGCCGATCGGCACGCACTGGCATGTTTTGGGACGTCTCTAGTATATTTTAGGGCTTTTGCCTTTTTGGTTTGAATTTACATATTTTAGCATACATTTGAATAACCCGTGCTCATTGGCATGGTTTGGGTGTCACCAAAATCCAATAACCCATTAAGGGTTAGTTTTGGCAGCCACTTTACTAAAAAAAGAAAGTGGAAGTGAGAAAAGGTGGATGAGAGGAGAAAAAGAGGAGACTAAGGAAGAAATCAAGATTTCTTCTTCAAATCCCATCAATAGGTAAAATTTACTTTATACTTTAAAAATTAATTTGGAATGGACAACTAATAGAACTAACTCAATTATCATTTGTAAAGGTCTTTCTATAAAATACCCATTAAAATATAGGAATCAAAAGCAAAAATTGATTTCCTCCAAAAAAAATTTTCAAACTTTTAGAAATTTTAAAATTAATATGTCAAATTCATTCATATTGGATCAAAACTAGTATGGCCATGCAGTCTGTGTAGGGTGCTAATACTTCATCAGTATGGCAAGGGTTAGTCGGCACAAGGTATGCTGACCGACATATTCATCCTTGTATGTATGTTTGTCACTATGGAGTATGAACATCCAATTGAAACACAAGGTGAGAATGCAACTCTTGAGAGGTGTTCATTCCACAACTAACGGTGCCCATTGCTATTGAGATGTTATTTATTTCTTGATTCTAGCAAAAACTGCCGGTATTTGCAAGATGTGCTATTTGGGATTCTCCTTTAGGAGTAACCTATGGTTAGATAATCTTGATAGTATGTAACTAATAAAGGAGTTCCTCCACACAATCTATTGAAAAGTTCTATGAAATATGAATGATATATCCCGTAATATCTTTGTAAGTGTTAGTCAATAAATCGAATAGAATAGAGTGATGGTTCTTATATGCTAGTACTTCAGGACAGTGATCAGGATTGCTATGTTAAATAGCAAAAACATGGCCTGGGCCACAGTGAGCCTTGATGTTTCTCATGTGATTCAATAGCTTATTTTACTTTCTAATAATCTATGGTGACCAAACGAATGTGAGCCTATTTTCACGGCTCTCATATCTGTTTCATGATATGGCTTGATACTATAGTTTGTTTTATTTCAAGGCGACCCGTCCTTGAAGGTGATAACTGGTGGAGAGGTCATGCGGCAGCTTTTTTAAAGTATGTTGATTTATCCCCGGAAGCTCTTCGACAGGGCCGTGTTAGTCAGGTAGGTAAATCTTTTTAGTATAGTGATATATCACCTTTGGTATCTGCAATGTTAGCCTACTTGTTGGTTATGTATGTGCAACATAATTCTTTCAGGTATCTGATTTCTTAATGTATAAACAAAATGAATACAAATTAGATACATCTCAATATTGGGAATAAAGCAGCTTTGAATTCTGCTAGCTATAATGTGCCATTTGAAAGGATGAAATTGAGGATCATCTATTAATAATATGTTTAGATATTTCTTGTAAATGATAAATTCTCAGATATGTTTTGTTTAGTGATGTGATGTTTGACTATTATGGGTTGCAAACCAGAAATCTCAAACTTATGGACATATGTACAAATTACATATGAGCTGTCACCCGGTGTATCTTATTCTATTTTGGTCCCACAAATAAAATAGCTGTACTGGAACAAAGCTTTATGGCATATCTACATCCTTGTATCATACATATTTGCTGATATACTTGTAAATTTGGGAAAATTTGGACATTGGATATTTTGATTACATGATTTTGTAAAAGTCACTGGTGCCGAAGCAAACCATTAGCGGTCCCTTTTTTATAGCTTCAAAATAATTTGTCATGGTATGAATTCTCTCCCTTCAAAATGTTGCTTTTCAGTTGTAAAGCTAGGCACTTCTTCATTATAAATAATGAAATATACTTGCATTATTGACCAGACCATTATACTATAGGATTTTGAACATGTTTCCCTGAAACTTCTTTTGTACTGATCATGTAAGCTGGTTGCTGCACATACATGTGTGTGATTATTGAACAATAATGTGAGATCCTAGTTTGTCCTTAGAAAAAAATTTGCAAACTGAAGTTGTACACTCCAGGGTCAAAATGGAGTGCCTCCAATGGTTGTAAATTGGTTGCTGTCTCAGTTAACTGTACTTATTTCATGCTAAAGGTCTGTTAGATTCTTAAATAATAAATTTAATAAATTGTAGGAAAAATGCAACTTCCATAAAATTTGGCTCTATCTACAGTTGCTTAAAACTTCAAAGAAAAAAGAACAGATAATAGAGAAGTCATGGTGGAAACAACTTCATATTCTGATGTCTTTAACCTTGCCATACACTAGAATTGGTCTACCTAGATTTTAGTAGTTTACCTCATAAATTCAAGTGGTATTGGTATTGTTATAATGTGTTGTGTCACCGAAATGAGCAATCAGTTACCATGAATCCATGATTGATGATTCACACACTTGGATTTTCCACACACTTTTACCTGAAACCATGTAACATTGCACTTGCTTGATTGTGACAGGCAACCACTATAATTGATCAAAAATCCAGAATAGTGTTGATTTGGATAAACTACTATAGAATTGCGATTCCAGAATTACTGTTAATTAATGTCAGTTGTTGCAGCAGTTTTTCTTTTATCATATCTTCCATAAGTGAAACTTTGTCAAGAGGAGAACTTATTTATCATTTGCCTTTGGCCCTAAGTTTAAAACATTCAGGAGTAGTGAGCCACCAACTAAGTAGGCAGCCACATGAAAATGTTGCTTGAGCATTAGTTTAACTTTAAGAGATATGCCCTTGTATCTCCTGATCTTGAGACCAACATGAGCATCTGGATTAACTCTCAAGGGCCACAATCCCTGGAATATGGGTTTCTCTGAGGGAAAATGGACAAGATATTTATACTTTAGGTTTTCACATTGCAAACCTAGACTGGAACACAGCATGAAGCATCATTAAGCCTTTTGTTTTGAACAACATGTGATTTTAGCAAACTATCGTTGGATTTCAGTTCTTTATATCTTCAAAGCAAAAGCAGAAGAGAGATGTTTCTTCTTTCTGTTAAATACATGCTGAAGATTTAAAAAAGAAGATTTAGCTGTGTTTCTAAATGCTGTTTGAAGTATACATTTTGTTTAGCAATTTAATCAGCTATATGCCATGCTATCCCCATAAATTCCCACAAAGTTCTTATTGAATTTTAGAGTCACATACCTGTTTTCTGCTATAGAATTAAAGACTAAGGGTAAATTCATCAGTTAAACCATTAGCTTGAATGTAACAGTAGTTGTGTTGTTGCAGGTTCTTCATAAAACACTGAAATACAAGTACTCAATATACTTGTGCAGGAGAAAACAAAGTTCTATGCTCTTTGACTTCAATATTACTTCCCTTTCATGCATGAGCTCCTTTTAATAGTTTAATGAAAATGAACATCTCCCCTTTTTCTTATTTCAAGTATCAACACAAGTGAATCTGCAGCCAGCTTTCAAAGCAATGCTGCCCGTAAACTTTTAATATTCACCTATACAACTACGTTCATCTAAATATTATGTATTACTGGACTATTATTGAAGTATTTTCATTACATATGTCCATATACATCTTGAAGTCAACTTTTAAGATTATTGCAATTCATGCTTTTTTTCTGGAAGAATAAACTTTACAATTAACCCTCACCTTTGTCTTTCTATCCTCATATCTTCTCTGTAACATAACCAGTATCCAACAATAACAAGCTCCAAATCTCTCCCTAATGGTTAGCTATTCTATTTCCTCCTATTCCCTAGTCCTTCACTTATTTTTGGCAGACAACAGCAAGAGGTGCTTTAAACCTTCAACCATATCCTTCTCTCTAATGCTCCCACCTCATGTCCACTGGATGACAATCCTCTTATCCAATCATTTTTCCTTCTTGTCTTCTTCCCTGATCAATTTATCTCATTTTCTCATTTCTCATTGGATTGGAATCATAGTAAAAAAGGCTAAGGGTTGGCTTGAAGGATGAAGGAATTGGAAGGGAAGAAGAGCACTAAGATCGAAGATGAGGGTACTTTAGATACTACCGAACAAACATGAATTGCATATTCGTGAAGATCTAGTAGATTCAATGTGCAAATATACATTGATTTTTCTGGCATTTACATAGAATCTTCAGTGCGTACGAAATATCCTTTTATGTATTTTAACTTCTTCCAAGGTTTAGCTTCCTTTGGCTTGAAGGATGAAGGAATTGGAAGAGAAGAAGAGTGTCTCAAAGATTGAAGATGAGGGTACTTTAGAAAATTTAGATACTACTGAACAAACATGAATTGCATGATTGTGAAGATCTAGTAGATTCAATGTGCAAATATATATTGATTTTTGTGGCCTTTATATAGAACCTTCAGTGCATAGGAAATAGCCTTTAATGTATTTTACTTCTTCCAAGGTTTAGCTTCATCATACAAATCTGAATTTGAAAAATTCTATTTGCTAGGATAATGTCTAGCATCTCAGATCAGTGACATGACTCTGAGTGGATGTTTTTATTCTTACATTGTATGAGCTAGTAATATTATGGCACAAAATCCCGATACTTGTTTATGCTGTGTATGCACAGATTCAGTATGGCTCATATATCCTTCAATTGTAACCATGCATACGGCATCTTTGGTTAAGCTTTAAATCCTTTAATTATCTACAGAGGATTTTAACAATTGAGAATATCCAAGATCTAATAGGTTCCTGCAAAGCAAATTTGGATACTGATTTTCTGAAACTTCTTTGGTCTCTAAGCATGATGTTAATGATCTGCGCACTAAGCTTGTTTTATCCTCCTTCCACGGATAGACAAGGACATTCTTTTTAGCTTCTAGATCACTGCTGTCCCATCATTTTAGGATATCATAGATTATGTCTTACTGTTCTTCAAATGATTGGATTATACCTTCTCTCAATTATTATTATTATTATTATTATCTATCAAGATACTGCTTTATAAAATTAATGGTACAATATCAATTTCTACAAAAAATCGTCATCTAACATAAAAGTTGGTATATTCAGGATCTGTTAATCATTGGCTGGACAGTAGTAATTTGTTGACTTTTTAATTTTTATTTTCTTTTCTTTTTCCTGCAGAAAAAGCGTGAGGCTGCTTATTTTGTTGTTGTTTTACATGATCTCAAAACTATAGTAATTGCTGTCCGTGGTACTGAGACACCTGAAGACCTTATTACTGATGGTTTATGTAGAGAGTGCTCACTTACCATTGATGACTTGGATGGATTGATCAAGAAAGTTCCTCTCTCTCTCTCTCTCTCTCTCTGTGTGTGTATGCTTTAGTTACTACTGTCCACTTTCCAAGTTATTGCTTAATCATGTGGTTGCATGTATTCCAATTTTTGTTGATGATTGACATGGAATTAGAAAACTTAATGTTTACTTTGACAAAGAAAAAAAGAGAAAATCATGTATCACCGTCATTTTCTCTTAGTGCATGAAGATGATAAAATATTCTTTTCAATGCATTTACAGAACTTGATGTCGTGCTGGTTGGTCACATCACTGTCATGAGCAAGACACTTGGTAGTCCAACACGTAACATGTTTATCTGATCCTATATATTTGCCTAATAAAAATTTGGTTCAAATGATGATCTTGGAACTCATGGCTACAATAGACTCGAAGTGGAAGGAGTTATGACTTTTGACCTAGCTATCATAACATGTTAGCCTTGCAAGTAATGTGGATAATATTGGTATATGTGCACTGCCATAATCTTATGATCATCAACTCTTACAATTGACAAAACTTGTATAGTGAGTATTATGTAACTAGCTTATTCATATTTAACTTATCTTCCCATAATAATCAAAATTATTTGCATGGAGTATGAAGACTATATTAATCAGTAATGCATTGTGTAAAAGTTCTCAATTCTGCATGCGTCAAGATTTATGTTGATTATCAGCTAACCCCTTTGTTTTGATACTTTCTTTAATGAAATGATATTTCTTATTGCCATGCATTAATCTAAATCATGATCAAGAAAAGGCAGATAACTCTACCTACAAAGTACCAACAACCTTTTAGCTTTTGATGACAGGAACCTTCTTGCCTGATTTTACTACAGTTGAGAATATGGTTCCAATTTCTAGTGGTTGATGTTTCATTGATGGCTAATTATTAAATATATAAATTATTTGGCTGCCTTATCATATCTGAGTTGTGCTACAATTGACCCTAAAATTCTAATGTGTATATTGTTGGGAAAGAACAATGGTGGATGATGATAAAAAAAATGACATTTTGCCATTCTAATAATTGGTACCCCCAAAAAATGAATCTGAATGGTTATTTAATATGACATATTTATGTGTTACCCTTTTCACTCTTCATTGGTTTGCTTTTTCTTGTCCTCCTTTTCTAATTCTGTTTCAACCTATTTGGACCATTTCTGATATTGCAGTAATGATAAGTTGCCCTCTGATGTGAGGGAAAGCATTCTCTCCTCTTTTCCACATTATGGGCATTCAGGAATTGTTGAATCTGCTCGAGAGCTTTTCATGAAAATTGATGGGCAAACTGAAGAGAGAGGTTAATTTTGCAACCAAAACTCATAATGTTATTTTACGTTTGTTGTTTATATCTTGCATTGTTGGAGAATGGTATCATTGCTTGTGGTTGAACTCTATTGTGTTTCTCTTAAACCTTTATTTTGGCCCTTCTGTGAGACTGGTTTCTTTGGTTCATGTTTTTCTTGTTTGCCATAAAGACAGAAAATGTGGGAATACTCTGTCAAGCTTTCTATATAGAGCAATTACTTTGCTAAGTACTACAGATTGCCTATAAAATAAATCACGTATATCTTACATTATCCAATACAGCTTTATAAATTGGTTTCCTGAAATATGATTCACTGCCAATTTCTTTTCTGTAACCTCTGAATGTTGATGCCCAAATTTCCTTTGCCATGAGAGAAGTCAATATATTTGGAGAAACCATAAAAGGAAAGGGGTTGGAGTGCCTAACTTTCCCTTCTGTCATAAACATACATTATTTGCTATTGCAGAAATTTATATGAAAAATACCTTTTCTCAGTAGAAAAGTTCTTTCCATTTTTCTCTGGGAAAGAGGAGCTGCGAAATGAACACCTATGTTGCTTGAGTGAGATGCTATCTGTATGGTGTTTGGAGCATGAAAAATGGCTCGTAGCTTTCTGTGATTGTCCTATCACATTTAATGATATAGGATAAATAATATATCATAACTTCCTATGAACCACTTTTATTCCCAAACTCTCAAAACCCTAATTTCCTTAAATTTTTTCCCCTAAATGTCTGAAGAGGAATTAAGAGATCTTCATGTGTTACAACATATTGTGGCATGTTGAGAATTTTTGCTTCTTCATACGCATGCACCAGATTACATTACCAGTCAGTAACACTTGTAATGCATGCATCTGTAGATGAGTCTAAATCAGAGATGCCTGGACTCCTTTCTTCTTTGCTGGGAACGGGATGTGAGTGTCATGGATACAGTATACGTATTGTAGGGCATTCACTAGGAGGTGCTGTTGCAGTACTGCTTGGGATAAGGGTAAGTATTTACTTAGTGAAAATCTATCTATAAGCTGTATATCCTATTACTTTGTAATCTGAGGAAAGCAATGTAATATTGATCTGGATATGGTTTCTTATTAAAATGCAATTTCTTCTTTATTCATTCCCATAAATAATTTATGAAGATGCAACATCTAAGTTGCATATGCAGTCTATAACTTTTCATCCACTGTCGTTGCTTGATCACTTGTTTCTAATTTAGTACCAATTAGTCTCAGTACCTATATGTTATCTCTGGTTTCTAAAGGCTATGACTAAAAATAGTTTTGTCTTGGATGGAATGACAGAGTTTGGAAGACAAGAAAACATTCTGAACATATTTTGCAACAGGAGTAAGTGAGTAGATAAGATAATTTGTAGAAAAATATATAAAAGGACAGATATATGAAATTACTGTCTTAATAAAAAGTTACTCTATCATACCAATCTTTGTCACTTCCTGAAGATCCAATATCTGTTGACACCTAAACAAACTCTCAAACAATATCTAGTGATGGCAGGAGTCTCGACTTACTACAGTGAATCAAAGACTTCAACCTACACATTATGATTTGAAACTAGGATACTAGAACATTGAATAGCATTAAAGCACATACTGTAAAATTAAAAGCACTTGCAAGATATTAAATCGCATACCCATTTCTGGGTAAATTGTTAACTTCTTTTTAATCCATTTCATTAAATGGCTGCTAGTAATCTATCTTTTGGACAAATCATATGTTTTCCTAGCAGCTTCTATAGAATAATGATTTCATGTGCCTGTGAAGGTGCATCTGGCTAGTGCTAGTTATTAACGAGATATTATACTAGCTATGTATGAATATGATGTGATAATTACATTGATATATACAATTTTATCATGCAGATTACTCAACTGACTTTGATTAATCAATCCTCCAGAAATCAGTTAAAGTGGTGGTCCTTTTAGGACAAAGGCAATCCCTTAGGCCCTTTCTCAGGATTGAAACTTTACTAGAAGTATATACCACCAAATAATCTAAAGGAATAGTAGGTTAATAACAACTAGCTAACAGGCCTTATGCCCTTAAATGCAAGCCATCATCTTTGTTTAACAGACTACTTGATTACCTCTTTCCAGTTTGTATTGAAAGCTAGGTAATAATAATAATTTTTCTTTGATAAATTGGAGAAATCATGTCACCTAAATTTATATTGGTGCAGTTGTACGGGCGCTATCCAAACTTACATGTGTACTCATATGGAACTCTTCCATGCATAGATTCTGTCATAGCAGAAGCATGCTCAGAGTTTGTTACTAGGTAAATCTGAAGAAACATTTGTTTCACTGGGGTACTTTATTCCATTTATAAGATTCTTCTAATCTTTCCCATCCTTCACAGCATCGTATACAATGATGAATTTTCTGCACGGTTATCTGTTAACTCGATCCTTAGACTACGTGCTGCTGCTATAGGGGCTCTGTCAAATGATTGTTCAGAAAATTCAGCAATGATAGCCAAACTTGTCAGGAGAGTTCTAAATGTCAGAAAGTATGATGAGAATGGGGAAGATCATAGGGCTCCCACTCATCTTCATGGAGAAAGTGAGGTAGTGGAAGGCAATAATCAAATCCCCAGGAAACATCTGAAGTATACTATATCAGGTGGAGTGTTTCTATGTGGTCATGCAGTTTCCTGCATGATGCATGCACCTAATCATCGAGTTTCATCTAATGGCATGGGTAGTTATGAGTTGTCCTCAGATAGAACATCAGAGCCCAATGCACTAATTAGTGAAGAGAATTATATACTCCCTGCTGGTAGGATGCAACCTAATGACAGGCTACATCAGGAGGAGTTCTTATCTAATAATGATTCAATAGTCAATCTGAGGGAAGGGATCACTACATTGAGAAAATCTGAATTTCTGGAAGATCATTTCCATGAATATAATATTGGGAGTGCTGGTGATTTCTTGTCATTACCGCACAACGCTCAAGCTGCAGTTGATTCCTTGTCCCCCATAAATGTTTCAGAAGGAGAATCACCAGAGATGTATCTGCCAGGCCTCATCATTCATATAGTCCCAGGACAGAGGATCACTTCTCCTTTGTGGAAAATCTGGATATCAAATGATAGAAATCGGGATTATAAGGCATTTGTGGCAAATAGGGAAAGCTTCAGAGACATTATTGTCTCACCTTACATGTTTCTTGATCATGTACCATGGAGGTATATTCTCATCTGTTCTGCTGGAATGCCTTAAGTCTAGAACCATATGAACTATCTGATACTAAATTATTAATTACCCTAGATACATGACCTCTACAAAGGGTCTTCAAAGGAAACCATATTGGATCTTCAAAGGATTGAAATGCGTTTAAAAACTTTTTTTTGTAGTTTAACTCTGTATATATGTATATGTGCTTCTGCATTTCTTTCAGCATGAAGTCATTACTACTAAATGTTATTTTAGAAAAACCATCTAAAGCTCAGTTTGCTTGACTATAGCTGTGTTTCCTTTGTTGCCTTCACTTTTCTAGGTGTCATTATGCTATGCAAAGAGTTCTAGAATCCCGAAGGCAAAAAGATCAACTCAGTTATGATTTGTCCACTGGAGAGCATCTTGTGTGAGCTCCTACAAAAGCTGCACTCATTCACTCAAACCTTCAATAAGATCTGGATATAGCGAGACATTTATGACATAAATCAATAGCTTCATTTATGTCATAGCTCTGGGGTTCATACTTTGAGGAATCAAGGATTGACGCAGGCATTCTTTTTCCATCGGGCAGGCAACTTTCCATCGTGTATATATTACTGGGTATTTTGGGCACTTAGTATCCATACCAAGTTCTCTGCTGTTTTCCAATCACTGAAGTTGAAGCACACTACGGATTCCAAGGTCTCAGAATGCTGTATATGCAGGTCTAGCCAATAACACAGTCTCTTTTCTCACGTAGTTTACAAATTCTTGCCTTGTTGGCTAACTTGATCAACATAGTGAGGAAAGAAAAAATAACAAGAATGTGAATATATATATATATATATATATATATATATTTCCATTTATCTCAAGGTTCTCATCATATTGCTCTTTGCTTGATGATATTCTGCTGTAGTTGTCTGATCCGCTGATTTGCTTGATGGATTTTCTTCCTATTAATTTTTTTATTTTCAATTTCAAATTATTCCTTTGTCAATGGGTATTCAAATTGTTCTCTGAGCAAGGTATTTTGGTAAGTTCAGAAGTTTATTTTCTTGTAACACTAGGGTGATATGATGGTAATAGGGTGTTAATTGGATTTTTTTTTCTTCACTAGAAAGATAGGGTTTTTATTTAAGAAAAAGCCACAAGGTTGTGTCTGAACCATAAAAGGTCCATAATGCAGGTTTTTTTTTTTGTTGTTGAAAATTTCCCTGAATATTATTTAGGTTGATTTGAAATGGTTGCTTGCTTCTAATTCCTCAACTCTGGCCTTTCTTTTCCTGACTAATTCACTATTCATCAACTGCCGAGATGTGATCTACTAAGTACTGCAGTAACCCTAACCAGTCCATAGCTGGTTGAAGTTGGCCCCTGTGTGTAGGAACCATTGGATCTTTAGAACATCTAGTCTAATTTATTCTCCAAAAAGATTTAAGCACTGCTTATTCTGTTTTTATACATAAATTATTCTCTTTTATAGGAGAGAGCTGCAAGTTGGAAGGCAAATTGAGGAAGTGATACCTTTTGGCCTCTCATAAGAATGTACAATTAACATATCATCCAAAAGGGTCCATCCCAATGACATTTACCATGGCAGTTTTTACTACCTTCTTGTTCCAGGAAAAACAAAGCTACCTTTCAAAGAAAAATAAAAGGACCGACAAGGTATACTTAGCATGATTGCATCAACTTCCTCTTCTTGGCCTTCTCCTGGAGGAGCACTCTTCACTCAGTTACCAGTTACCCCTGCCTATAAGTTTGTTAGAAAGTGAGGACCCCTCTGAGTTTCTCATGTCCCACAATTGTGAGGCTTTTATTATCATTCACTCTTCTCCATATAAATATTTATCATTTAACCCCTCTATTTTAGTTTTTTTTTATAGTGAAACTCCATAGACGAAATTCATTACTGAAATTTTAGAACATTTAATCCGATGGTGGATCATCAGTTCATTCCTTACAAGACTTTTTCTAAATTGCAAGACTGGCTAGAAATTGAGCAGTTAGATTATTTTTCTTGCTCGAGTAAAGCACCTTCAAAGAGGTAAAGAGTCAAATCCACCTATTGCATTCTTGAATGATAGGGATAATATGCCAATTGACTTCAGAGGTGTCACTGTTGAAGGCATGGACAACATTTAAGCAGTCGCTAAAAATTATGGCCTTGGCTTGAACTCTCTGGTTGTGGTTGTGAAGTTTTTTGATACCTAACAATAGAGCTAGGGCTTCCCCAATTAGAGCATCCTCACAATGCGCTAGATATTCATACTTATAGGCATTAGGTGCCTTCGAATAACCAGAGATAAAAATACCTATGCCTCTGTCTACTCCACCTCTCCAGGCAGTATCAACCCAATAGAATTTGGTATCACAATTTAAAGAGGTTACATTGAGATCATTGTGTGTAGGTGCATTGGATGGGTGATCCTCTTTGGTAAGAATTTCTGCGAGCTTGGTGATCTACTTGAGAGCTTGGTTCGGACTAAGGTCAGTCTTCTAGAACACATGGTTGTTCCTTGTTTTTCCAAATAACCCACATAGTGATGAAAGCATACCCTAGCTATTCTTTAGATAGCTTAGAGCTATAATGCAATATCCCACAGCTATGCTTCCTTTGAACTCTTCCATATGTAGCCCAAGTCTTCTAGCAAACTAGACAGCTCACGAGAAATTGCAGTGGAGGAGAAGGTGTTCCATTGTTTCGACGTGGGAGTTGCAAAGAGGGCATTCACTATTGATTTGAGGAATCCTATGATTGAGGATTGCGCGAATTAGGAGAGCTCCTGCCACACCTCGCCAAATATAAGTTCTTATCCTTGGAATGACTATAGTGCCCTTCCAAATGACTTTCCATAGGCTTTTTATGTCTAGGTTTGAGGTAGAGGAGGACCAGACCTGTTCAGCCAATATTGCACAAGTAGATTTGGAGGTGAACTTGCTCCATGAAGTTAGAGTCCGAACAACCTTATCATGGTTATTCAGCGATGGTGCACTGATAAAAATGCTAGAGATTCTAGAGATCTCTACTGGTAAAAGGGAGTTGATTAGTTGCATGTTTTAGGTAGCAGTTTACACGTTGATCAAATCTGCAACTATGGTGATGTTGTGGGGGATATCAAAGCCAAAGTGATCAAAGCTTGGGACCTAGGGGTCATTCTTGATAGATGTCTTCAAGACATTGCCGATAACTACCCTAGTAGCTCTCTTCAAGGTTTGTTTTAAAGTCGCAATGGAACTCCATACCCAAGAGGCGACTCGTCTTTTGCTAGCAGCCCAAAAGGAAGTCTTGTGAAAGTATTTTGCCTTCACAAAATCAGCCCACATGTAGTCTTCCGCATTGATGAGGTGCCAAGCAAGCTTAAGTGATAAGGTCTAATTAACCATATGGGAGTAATGAATGCCCAAACCACCAGTCTCAAGTGGGCTACGGCGTGCCATCCCCACCAAAAGTCTCGCATGGGGTTATCCATTAGTTTAAGAGTTGTTTTAGGAAAAAGGACATTAGACATAAAGTATATTGGAATGCTGCTAAGAACCGATTTTATAAGGATCAGTCATCCTGCATGGGATAAAAGCCTTGCCTTCCAGCCTGCTAACTTATCTTTGCATTTCTCTACTACAAAATTGTAAGCACAGGCCTTTGATCTTGGAAGGACCAGAGGGTTTCCAAGGTATCTTTTTTGCCCTTCCAGAAGCTTTACTTTCAAGATGGAAATAGTCCGACTTTTACACATGTTATCGACCTACTTGTTGAAGAAGATAGAGCTTTTGTCATAGTTGATCTACTATCTAAAGAGGGAGCAATAAAGGTCTATATAGGACCATAAGTTGATTGCTTCATGAGTGTTGGCTTGTCGAAAGAGTAGCAAATCGTCAGGAAAAAATTAAGTGTGATAGAGGCAGGCTTCCTCTAGAGATCTTGATGTCGGTGATCCTCTTGAGGGGAGGTTGTTCTCAAATAATGTGGAAAGGACATTAGCATCGATTATAAAGAGATAAGGGGACAAGGGGTAGCTTTGTCTTATCCCTCTAGAAGGCTTGAAGAAGCCTTTCATAGAACCATTAATGTCAATAGTCATGCTTGTAGTGCTCAAGTAGTTGAGGACAATTTTGATGAACCTGTTCAAAAAACCTATGGAGCTTGAGGCAATTACACAGGAACGACCATTCCATTTTGTCAAATGCTTTAGACAGGTTTGCCTTTAACATGAAAGCCCTTTACTACTTTTGGTTATTTTGAGATAATGGACTGCTTCTTGAGCTATAACTTGATTATGCAGGATCTAGTGGCCGGGAGTGAAGGCATTTTGAGTCTTGGATATGATAGAGTTGAGGTAGGGCTCGATCCTCGCAGCCACTAACTTGGTGATGACCTTATAGATAGTGTTACAAAGGCTGATCGACCGAAAGTCTCTAACTTTCATAGCTTGGTCTTTCTTCGGAATTAGAGCAATGATAGTTTTGCTTAGACCCCTATCCATCTCACTGTTTGCAAAGAATTTTCTAATCGTGGAGCAGATATCATTCTTGAAACATGGCCACAAGTTCTGCATGAACCTGGCATTGAGCCCATCTGAGCCTGGGGCATAGTTAGGCACTAAATTTTTGAGGGTGGTTGCAATGTCTTCGTTCGAAGGGGAAGCAACTAAAAGTTCACCATTCATTTTCAAAAATAGGACATGAGTGCATATTGGTTAGCCTGCAATCCAAAGTAGAAGACAGACTGGTGGACTTAAAGAGATTTCTCAAGTAGGGGACAAATGCTACTCTTATCTGGCGACTATCATGAGTCAAAACATCATCCTCTAGTTGGAGGAACTCAGTGCACTTTCTTTTGCTTCTAGATGTAGTAGTAGCATGGAAAAAATGATTGTTACGGTCGCCACACTGAAGCCAATGAACCTGCGCACGTTGGTGCCAGAATTGTTCATCTTTAAGCATAAGGTCATCATGCTCACTCAAGATTTGCTCTTTGACTTGTCTTCTTCGAATATAGCTGGTTAACTTGGATATTAGAAATGCATTCTTTCACTTTCTTAATATCATTCTGAAGACTACTAGCACTATTCTTAGCCCAGTGTTTGATTGGAAATGCTCGGGAGCTCAGTTTTACCAAGGTGGGTCTATTACTACAGCTTAATTCATTCCAAGCTGTCTTGCAAAACTGAATAAAGTCATCTTTTAAGAGCCACCAGTTTTCGGTCATGAAATACCTTTTACCATAGTAGCGAGAAAGGAGGGTGTCCATTAGTAAGGGGTTGGGATCACTACAAATGGTAGGGAGATGGAGAATTCGAGCTTTGGAATGTCTATTGCACTAGGCAAAGTTAGCAAGCCCTCTGTCTAGCTTTTCTTTGATAAGCCTGCATACACCCCTTCGATTTGACCAAGTGTATGCCGACCAAGCAAAGCCAAGATTATGGAGACCGGAGTTGTTTATCCAGTCGTTGAAAGCTTTGATGCGGACACCGCCCAAGGTATTGCCACCTTCCTTCTCGGTTGCACTAGATATTTGGTTGAAGTCTCAAAGGTAACAGTCTAACATATAAGAGTAGCTGGGTTTTCTGCAAATGAAGCTAGATCATTCTAGAAGGTGGCACAAGAATGATAAGGGTCCCCATAGAAACCACAAAATAGCTAGTCTTAGCTAGGGTTGGTGCCATGAACCTTAGCGAGAATGAAGTTTTCATAAGCTATCAAAATGTCTAGGTGGATGCTCTCACTCCAGAGAAACCAAAATCCACCCTAGAATAGCAAGAGGGAACCGCATAACTATTCTGGAGAGGTAGAGTGGGGATGACACTAGCTTTGTTCTTACCACATTTTGTTTTCGATAGGGAGGCAAGGTTAGCACTAGTGCGATGGAGGATCTTCTTTATATTCCTGACTTTCAAGGTGCCTTCACACCCTCAGCAGTTCTAGGCTAGAATTTTTATTTTTGGGCTTGTGGTGCCTTAGGCCTTGCCATTGTGGCTCTTGCTAAAGAAGTTGTTTCATTATGGTTTGAGAAACGAATGGGAGACTTGCTTGGCTTTGGAGAGGTGAGCTCAGAGCCCTTCCTTTTCCCAGGATGAGATAGCAAGAGAGCTGAATGATTCTCAGTGCAATTGTTTAGGATTTCTTTACGGGAGAAGTTGAGGTGGGAGTTGTTTGTTTGGGGTAAAAGAGGTCTATTATCACTTTTTCAAGTAGATGGTGAGAAAGAGAGGGACTAGTAGTGTGGGCTGGGGTTTGCATGGGGCTTGGATAAGGAACTAAGTTTGTTGGGCTGGTGACGTACGTGTTAGCAAGGCTTACAAGAACATTAACCAAAGCAGAGTTTCCAGTTTCGATGTGGGGGTGTAGTGACAAGCTTTTTGGAGCTGGAAGAGTTGGCTAGATTTCTTAACTGGCAGGGATTTTTGGGATGGGAGATAGGAGTGGTAAGATCATACGTGTAGAACTAGGAGTTAATGGTGGTAGCTTTAGTCAAGTAGCTGAGAAGCCCTAGGGTCGACACATAGGTGGTTTCAGGTACTAGTTGGAAAGATTGATGTGAGTTGTCATTATGACTCTTCATTTGACTTGGTGGTGGAGACCTCTCTATAGAAGGCAGCACTCTCCAGTGAGTTTTGTTGAGTCCTCCTCCCCTTGCACCAGAATCGGGGGAGAAGCTGGCTGCTAGCTGGGTAAATTTGGGCTTGAGCATGTGACTCACACTAAAAAATACCTTATAAACACAATGGTCATTTGTAGTACAGAATAGGGTTGTTGAATCGACAAGGAGATAGTTGTAAAGATTACACTGAAAGGATATAAGGAGATACCATGTAGATTACTACTGTTTATAAAAAGTTAAATAAAAATAATAAGCAAGTAAGATAAATTAGGAAGAGAGTGACTAGACATCGGGCCTCTCTTAGAATATTTAGATTTTATCAGTTTTTAAATTCAATCTTTATAACTCAATTTAGAGGTTTCACATCCCAAACCCCCAAATTGGATGATTTAGCATTAATATGGAAGAAAATCTAAAAAAAAATTATCGGCCTTTTTTATCACTTACTAAGCATGTAGCTAGTTCTATTTAGCCTAGTCTAAGGTCGACGATATACCCGAAGGCAATAACGCAACAGAGAATCAAACTACTAAATAAAGACTAACTTATCCAGACATAATTATATAAATATCAATTATATAATTATTAGGATATATAAATCATGAGATAGAATAAATCAATCTTTAAAATTATATAAGTATTTCATAATTACAAGATTGAAAATAAAATAGAAAATAACCTAAATAGGGGAGAGGCATCCCCTAGCCGCACCAGTATGATAGCTACTCATAGTATTTTTTTTTTTTTTTTTTGATGCCAAGGAGCTGTTTTCAATTATATATTACTGAGCTGCTGACACATTTGCTGCATCGGTAGCAATAAGGTTACAAAATTCTGGGGTGTGTATGTCCTAACCGGTTATAACAACTAAAACCGGAGGACACGCTAGCCCTAGCCGCTGCCTAGTCAGCTACAATATTACATTCTCTCCCTACGTGTACAAACCTAGTTTCCAAACATTCCTTTCCTAGTTTGAGCCATTCGTGCACCATGTTCCTAATGCGCCAAGGACTATGCTCCACACTGTGAAAGCTTTTAATGGCCTCCTAGCAGTCTGATTCAATAATCAACCTATAGTCTCTTTTGGCCACCCTCAAACCCAGCCTGATTGCCCATAGTTCCGTTTCCAAGGCCGAGTATCCCAGGCATGGTTCCCACACCGCTTGGATAAAATCACCATTTGCGTCTCGAAAGATCGCCGCTGCACCTCCTTGGCAGGCTCCCATCGTGAACGCCCCGTCGGTGTTTATCTTTATCCACCCTTGTTGAGGTGGTTCCCACCTCTTGCTATTTCTCTTCACCTTCGGTTGGCTTTCCTTGATAGTCTGCCTGTGCTCTTTTGCTAAGGCTACTGCCCTTCTCACCACAACTGACCCTGGCGCTGCCTTTCCACCAAAAACTACCGCATTCCTCTATCTCCAGATTATCCACAGAGTGCAAGCTATCACGCCTTTAACCTTTAAGTCTTCATATTTGTTCGATTTCCATTCTTTATTTATCCAGTCCTCATCTATCAAGGCACTCTCTATTCCTTCGCTTAACCTTAGTATCTCCCATACCTTCAGGCTGTATCTACAAGTAAATAGCTCTCGATACAACCTGCACATGGCACACCACTCATCAGTTCCAATGTGGATGTAATGGAGGTATGCTCTCATTGGTAGCCTGCCCTAGAGCAGTTTCCAACAGAAGGTTCTCATCCTCGGAGCCACCGATAGCTGCCAGAGTCTTCCACCCTTCCCATTGGTGCTCTTGCTAAGGCTGTAGGGAGGTGTGTATGGCTTTCACTGATGGAATTTCCCTTAGGTGCGGCCACCATATCCACCTATCTTCAATGGTGGCAGCACCCATAGGGAAGGTAGATATCTCATAAGCCATGTCTGAACCCGCCTCCCTGCATAGTCTCTCAGTGGTCTAGTGTTGATTGCTAATGATGTCTGCCACCATCAGATTTTCATCCATCAAAGACTCTGCAAGCTCCCTGGACTGTCTGCTCCACGGAACCTCGTGAGTCCAGGGGTCATAGGCTGCTCTCGTGTTCCTACCATTCCCAACCAAAACGTGGCATCCCATCTTTAGTTGGTTTGCTGTGCGATTTAAAGCTCGCCACACCCAAGATGCATTGGTAGGGCTCTTAGTCTCCCACGGGTGCAATCTTCCATACTTAGCATGTAGGAGTTTTACCCATAGAGCCTGCTCCTTGTTGAGGACCTTGATACCAGCTTGCCGAGATGGGCGATTCTTGCATCTCTAAGTCTTCTAACCCCGACTCCACCTTGCCGCTTAGCAATTGTGACCTATTCCTAGTTTAGTAGGTGCAACCTACGGCCGGCGTTGCTTTCCCAAAGGAAGGCACGTGCTTGTTTGGTCATCTCATCAAGAACTGTCTCCGGTAGCCAAGTACTTCCCAGCCAATATGTAGAAATCGACATTAGAGTTGCATTGATCAAGGTTAGTTTGCCAGCTTGGGAGAGGAGCTTCCTTTTCCATTCTGCTAGTCGCTTGTCGATGCGCTCCACCATGGCTTGGTGCTCCTTCGCCTTCGCCCTCTTACTTGATATTAGCACCCTGAGGTATTTAAATGGCATGGCTGCCACCTTCAGCCTGAGCCTCTCACTTAATTGTTTGCTGGCATCTACTCCGATCCTGGTTGGCAGGTAAACCTCCAACTTGCCGAAGTTAACTCTTTGGTTGGTGATCTTCCCATATTGGCTTAGGCTATCCAGGATGCACTGGGCGTTCTCAATAGAGGCCTCAGTCGTCAAGAGCAAATCATCTGCGTATAGCAGGTGAGACAGCTGGACTTCTCCCACCCTGTATCCCTACAGCTACCCTTTGTCCACCTTCTCGTTAAGAATCCTCGACAGTATTTGAGTGACCAATATGAAGAGGTAGGCTGACAGCGGATCCCCTTGCCGAAGTCCACTATGAGGTGTTATCTAGTTTGTTGGGCTCTCGTTGATAAGCAGGGCAAAGCGAGGGGAAGAGATGCACACAAGCACCCAGTCACACCACTGCCGCAGAAAACCCATCCGTTGGAGCGAGCCTACTACCGTCGGCTAACTGACTCGGTCATATGCCTTCTCCATGTCCATCTTTATCATCATGGTAGCCTGACCACCTTTGTCTGAAACCATGGAATGAGCAACCTCTTGCGCCGCTAGAGTGTTGTCTACGATGCTTCTCCCGGCTACGAATGCCGCTTGTTCAAGACCTATGAGCTTGGGAAGGACCGGCTTGAATCGGCTGACCAGGACCTTGGCAATGATCTTGTACACAACATTGCACAAGGCAATGGGTCTATAGTCAGCCACCATGGTGGGGTGTTCCTTCTTGGGTATTAGCGTTATGAAGGTTTCACCCCACGATCGCGACATAGTCGAGGAGGTAAAGAAGTGGCCAATGGCCTGACATAGGCTTTCTCCTATGGTGTCCCAGTACTTGGTGTACACTTTCGCCTACATCCTGTCCGGGCCAGGCGCCTTGCCTTTCGGTAGTCTCCACACAGTCTCCTTGATTTCTTCCGGCATTACTGGCCTAACCAGCTCTGCTGCTTCTTCTGCCAAAGATGCGTGGGAATGTGGGCCACTCTTGTCTAATATGGATGTGACCATCCACTATGCCCCAGAGCCCTCAGTAAAAGGATGCGAAGGCTTGGTAGACTTTTGCAGTGTCTTGAATCCATCTCTCGCCATCACCCATTATTTCAGGAATCTAGTTGCGTTGTCTATGGATAGTAGCTAAGATGTGGTAGAATTTGGTGTTGTGATCTCCTTTAGTCGCCCACCTGAGGCGAGAGCATTGCAACCACTTAATGTTAAGCTGCCGGTTGAGAGTGGCTTGTCGATTGTAGTAGCTTCTTAATTGCTATAGTCCTTCCTCAGTCAGTTGTCCATTAGCGTCCAGCTCTTCTAAGTCAGCAAGTTGAGTGTTGGTGTCCTTCAGCCTTCGTTCCACACAGCCTACTGCCTCGCGACTCCACTTCCGAAGGTTTCGACGTAGGTTGCTGATGTGATGCATGAACGCATGCATTGGGTTGCCACTGGCCTGCCGCGTCCAAGTGTCTTCGACAATTCTTTGGCATTCCTTGTACTCCATCTAGTAGAGTTCGAACCTGAACGGCCTTCTCACCTTTGCTTCGGCTAGCGGCACGTTGAGAAGGAGCAACGCATGATCCAAGGTAGCTCGGTCCAGGTGCTGGACTTTGCATGTTGGATTAGCACTCAACCACTTAGTGTTCCCCAGAGCCCTATCAAGGCAAAACCAGATGCATCGTTCGCCCGCTTGATTGTTGCACCAAGTGTAAGGAATTCCTTCATACCCCAAGTCGCATAGTCCTGCGTCGTCCACGAACTTCGCAAAGGCTTTACACTTTGGCCCTAGTTCCACCCCTCCACTACATCTCTTCTCTTGTGGGGACAGAAAGGCATTGAAATCTCCCGTTAGACCCATGGCCTGTTGATCGTAGCCATAGGTATTAGCTCTTCCCATAGCTCTTTCTGAGCATCAAGGTGGGTGCTAGCATATACCATCGACCAGATCCAGGTTGGCCCTGACTGTAAGGTGATGGTGAGATGCACAGCGTATCTAGATGTTGATGCCACATCCACCCACCCGAGCTCCTTCTTCTAGAGGATAAGGATCCCTCCTGATCTACCCTGAGCCGAGATGGCAAACTAGGCCCAGCAGCGTCCGAGTGTCTTTGTCACCTGTTTCGCTTCGTCCCAACTTGCATGCGTCTCAAGCAGGGTTAGCATTTCCAACTTGAGTTCTTTTATCATAACTCTACATCTATCCAGTGCCTCTTTCTTGCGGGCACCCCTGTAGTTCCACACTAAGGCTTTAAACATTAACAACCGGTAGGGTGGGGAGAAGATGGCCATTCAGTGGTTCCGTCCTCTTTTGGAGGCAGGCATTTCCTTGCTTCCTCCATTGAGATCTTCACTTGGACATTCCAGATCCATGGCTTCATATTCGAGTGCAGTAGTTCCATTGTACTCCACCAGGGCCACCTGCAACTATTCCTCTTCCCCTTCCTTGGCCTCCATCTTCTCATCCCGCTCTGCCAGGAGTAGTCTTCGTTTGACCTTCTCCGTCGTTTCCCCGTGCTTGTCCAACGGGCTCTTCTCCTTAGCTGAGGTGGGTGCATAGCCAACCGTGGCTATCCCATCTTGTATGATATGCACAGGGTAGGCAACAGTGGTCCCTCGCATGTCTTCCTATCTTCTTACTATTTTGACATAAGCTGACCAGTTAACCCGCTGGTTATCGGTACCCAGCAGCACAGTTATCCCCTGTATCACTACATGTCTCTTGTGCACAGTGTCCCTTCTTGTCTGATTTTGGTTGGTGACCTCCTTCTACCCAATCTCTTTGTGCATTAATTGATCCTAAATTGTATTGCCAGCTCGTTCCTCCATCCGTTCATCATTTTGCATCCCACCGTTGGATTACTCCTTGTGCGCAGGCCCTTCATCCTGCTCTCCTATCCCCGTTCCCCCAGGCCTGATTAGCGTTTGTATCGAGGTGTACTGCATATCCACCCCCTTTCTAGAATTTTCCTCTATGACCTTCTTGAGTTTCTCCCCCTGCTCTCTTTTTGCATGGGGAGAATGCGCCCGACATAGGTTGGCTTGTTTCATGATACTTCTTCCTTCTGTCCTCCTGTATGATGTGTCATGATGGTGATCTTTCTCGTTTTGGTCAGAGATCTTCTTTTTGTCCTTTGCATTTTGGCCCCTCTGGTATTGCTTTCGGTCCAGCGAGTTGGTTGCCTGCCCCTCCTCCAGTATGATTGGTCTCTGGCTTTTCCTGGAATCTGTATTGGTTTGATTGAGCCCGCTTGTTCCTTGGCCTCTCTGGATAGCCTACCTCCTAGGCTTTCTTTGAACAGTGCACCATAGACTATAGTACGATGTATCCTCCTCCTTTGGTGGGCTAGGGTTTGGCCCTTGGGGAGCTCCTCTTCCTTCTCCATCCTTGGCCTCCGACAGCTCTTTCTCGGTAGCTTGGGGAGTATATGCACATTTTTCCACCTTGTGCCCTATCCTACCGCACGTGAAACAGAATTTTGGAAAACTTTCATACATGACTCTTTGGTCCACTTGCTCGTCCTTTGGCCCAAGTCAGACTGCCATTTTTAGTGGCTTGCTGAGGTCCACCTCTATGCACACCCAAGCAAATCTGCTTCTGGTGTGATCTAAGGTGGTCTCATCCACTCTCAAAGGTCTGCCGAAAAATGTTGTAACAAGGATTAGAGCTTCGAGCTCCCAATATTCCTGTGGTAAGTTATGAAGCTGTATCCATACTGGCGCTGTAGTGAATGCTTCTGGAGATGGCTGAAAATTGTTGCGCCAGGGTATTAAGTTGAGAACCTGTCCTTGGACCGTCCACGACCCATTAGTCAGGACATGGCTTAGGTCTTCCTCCTTCTCGAACCTAAAAATATAGTATCCCTCGACCATGTCCGATACTGAGAACCCATCTATTCCAACCTAGAGCCTGGCCAGCAGCGCTTTTAGATGAAACAGGGGTATGCCTTTCCCTAGGAATCTTTCAAACAATGAGAGTTTCCATCTTGCGCGACATTTCTCAAGAATTTCAGGTTTAATCACAACACTGTCCACCAACTGGTTTCTCAGTTTTGTCAGGATCTCCGCCAGAATGCTTCCTGGGTGTGTTGAAGCTCTCTTGCTGCCAGCCGCTACAGAGGCCCAAGTCCTAGCAGGTCCCTTTTGTTTTTTCTTGCCCGTGTCCGGCTGCTCCGGCTCTGACACCTTCGAGGATGACGCCCTTCTTTGGTGTACGTCCTCCCCTCCCGTCGTCGCTGGTGGGGACTCCATCTCTGTAGACGCTTGACATCTTAAGTCTGTAAGTTACTCATAGTAGCTTCCTTCTTTCTCTTTCTTTCAAAATTATTGTTGCAAGATTTGTTGTTTAGCCGATTGCACGAAATTCATGCAACAAGGACATATGTCAATTTTCATGCATGCGCTGATGTAAGCGATGACGTCATAAGAGATGGATCTACTATTTTGTAGTTGCATGAAATCGGTGCAACCGGACTAGGTGCATATGATGGGCTAGTTGGTGAGTGGGCTAGTGGACTAGACTGCTACGGGTGGGCGAGTGTGGGCCGAGCCATTGCGGGTGCGGGTGCGCCCGCGTGTGGCCTAGCGGGCTAGTGCATCCAACCTGTTTATGGTCCAAAAATTATGATTTTTGCAACTTTAGCACATGCAGTTTTGGTAGAATTTCTCTAAACTTCATTTTAGTATTAAATATAATTTTTAATCAATAATTTAGCATTTTATAAACTAAAACATGAATTTAAAGAAACCTATTTAAACAACTAGAAAGACGCTTATAGTTTAACAATTAAGCTAGTATTTTTAATATTATAAGGGTATTTTTATGCACTTAAGCATGGCCATCAGCTTTTGGTGGAGGCTTTGAGGGTATTCCAGATTGATTCTGCACTCCAGTTGTTCTCTATGAAGGCATTCATGGTATTCATGGCTGATGCATCCACAGAAAACACAGTGACGAGGTAGGCGTTCATACTTGACCTGAACATTTGTAGAAGCACCATTGAGCAAGGTAACAAATAAGCTCCTAACAAGTGGCTTTCTTATATCGACTCCTTTTCAGATCCTTATAAACTTTGCCCATTTAGTGTCTTCTAGAGCGCCACTTAAGCTGAGAGAGCCAACTCTCTCGGCTAGTTTTGTAGTAGTGGTATTGGATAGATTTCAAGAGGTAGCCCATGAAATTGGACCCAGAAATCACTATGAGAGAAGGTCCATTTATCCACCGGCAAGTTTGGCTAGAAGTGATCTATAACGAAGAGATCATGGCTAAAGGTCCAAGGAGAGCCAACCAGAACCTAGTCTTTTATCCTTCTTAGTTTCAAATGCAATGAGGAAAACGTTTCTGCTTACCTCAATAAATTCCATGGACCCATCTCGGCATCAGCCTTTGGTTAGGGCAGCTTATAGACCTCCAGCGTTAATTGGTCTGCCAGACAACAGCTTCCCAATCATGGATAAGCTTGGATTGCGACTTGAAACAACATTTTCTGGTTGCATCGGGATGTTTTCTTCCATATCTTCTCCTTTAAGAGGATCTGAGAAATTATGTAGCAGTTCCTCATCCGTAGCCATGGGTGAGGCCTGTAAACAGGAGAAAAAGGAGCAAGAGGGAAGAAGGGATTTTGACAAAGAAAAGGGTGAGGAGATGGGAGGGAAGGTACTCCCAAGATATTTGAGGAAAGAGGAGAAGAGATCCAAGAAGCTAAGTCCCCTGAGAGTAGGTTCGAGAAGCAAGTTCACTGGGTAGAAAAAAAGTAAATAACTCCTTCCCTCCCCTCTATTTTACTTAAAATACCTCAAAAATATGTTATCGTTACTTCTCTTAATAATGAATTGCCATATACATGAATTAAAGTAACTATAGATGTAAAATAATCTTAATAACCTTGAATAAGCATTTTAGGTTAAGGTAAAAAATAATGAAAAACTATATTTTAAAGTCAAATATGGAGCAAAGGTATTATAATAAGATAAAAAGGGGAGTTATTCTCCATTTGTCAAATGATAATTTTACCCTCAACACTTAAAAATACATTTTAATGAAAGACATATTCTTTATTATAATCATTTAGATGCCATTAATCAGCATTTTTTTTTAACCAAATAGGAGGTTGATCATTTATATTCATTATCTTAACTATGTGAAGTCATTGGACTTCCAAATGGCCACACTTCATTAAGGTTCGTATTTGATTCAATATGTCTAGGCCGATCATTAGCACCCTATCTGAACAATAAAAACTAGGTTGAGGTGCAAGTTCACCATGAGTACACTCCCCGGTATTACTCCTTCTATAGGGATGAAGCAGCCAATCCCACTCTACCTGTTGCACTAACACTCGTTAAAGCTATTAATGTTGGTCACGGCACTTATGGCTAATTCAATCGATTGTACTTCCACTATTCCCTTGGCACATAGTGATGCAAAAAACTCAAATATATAACATCCTCATCAACATGTCGACTCTATATTAGGCATCTAAAATTTAGCACTTACTCGGACACTAAATGCTCCCCATGCAAGCCATGCACCCTCCTTTACCAAAGCTCTTAAAAACCCTAAATATTCCCCTTAACCTCCTTTCTGCTCTTTCTTCATCCTTTGTGCTTATTAGTTCCCTCGACAAGAAGAAAGTTACCTAGTGGTTGTCTCCTCTAGCAAAGAGATCATTGCCATTGAGCTCGCCACAGCAAACCTCAAATGTTTCAATGGAAAAGGCTAGCTCAAGATGACAAAAATGTCATGTGCTCTTAAATGAAGATACTAGCCTAAAATTGTTGAAATTGTTGAGGTGCCTCCACTATTCAAAATGTCTTTAAAATCCTTCACATCACCAACTCTCTGATTGCCTCTTTGTCAAATACCAATTACAACTGAGACAATGCTTAAGTGGTTATCTCTTCCCTTTGTCTCAGCTATAGTTTATTGTCCCTTCTAACGACTTCATCAGAGGGCTTGGATTCTTTGGGACCTATCCAAACTCAACATCTTGGAGTGCAACCACAACTTTATCTTCGCCCTCGTCCTCAATCCTCCTCCTACCTTGATTACGTTTTTGCTAGGTCTGTGGGGACCCACACCACAATGATAATAGTCTATTGTTGGCTAGAATAATGTATTTTTTTTTGGTCAGATCTCATCTCCCTCTCAAATGTATGGGGGCTTCAACACCATTTTCTCACTTATTAAAACATCTAGTGACCTTCTTTGCATGAAGCAACTCAATAACTTCCTATTCATGATTAATTGGTTTGAGCTAGTGGACTTTGGGTTTGCTGGCCCATCTTACACCTAGACCTATCGAAAAGGGGCGTGTAGTGTACTCTTATCTAGGAATGCCTCAATTGCGCTTTGGCTTCCGCTTCTTATTGCTTGCTTCTCGAAGGTTGCTCCATTTCCTAGCTATTTTAACTAATCACAACCCTCTTCAATTGGAATCCTTCCTTTCAGATTGCAACGATACTCAACATTTCAAGGTAGAGAGCTGGTCAACCATGCTGAAATCTCACTCCCCGTTTGAAAAAAAAAGAAAAAACTTGGAGCTCCTTGTTCAATCTAAGCATTCCACTATCTTTTTATCTTTATAATCTCTTAAATAAGATTTAGGCTATCAAGCATGTTAACAGTCTCAAGGGCAAAATATCTCAATTCTTCTCTCCGCAACATTCAAGCCTCTACCATATTCCTATATTTTATAGTAAAAAAGAATAATAATTTTATTCTACATGGAAAATATATTATTTTTGGTTTAGCTTAAAACATGAGATTATTAATAATATTATATTAATTTCTTCACAAATTTCTTATTTGATTATTTAACAAAAGAATAATTAATTAGGTTAATATAGAGTTTAAACAGTAAATATATTATTTTATCTTTGAGTAAATATTTAATTCGATAAACATTGGTTTATTAATATTATATTTTTGATGTTATTAGTACATATACAGATTATTTTAATAATAAGGTAATTCATGAAAGAATATTAAATACTATAGCATTTTATAATTTTATAATATTTATATTTATATTTGTGTATATAAATAAAATAATATTTAATAATAATAATAGTTTTTAAGATGTGCTTACTTTTATGAAATATTATATTATTAATATTTATGCTATTTAAATTGTATTTTATTTATATATATAAAATAAAAAAAATGATACGAAAGGAGTGACAAAATGATAAGATATTTGAGAGAGATGAGTAATGAGATATTTAAGAGAGGAGTAAACAGATAAGAGGTGAGGAATAAATTATAATAAGATATTTAAGAGAGGTTGTAGGCAAATGAAGGGTAAATTGGTAATTGGGTTAGTGTATGTTTTAAGATATAATTTTAATAAATAGTATTTATATTCTGAAATATGATTATTATGATGTTTACCTGTTTTCTGAAATAAAGATTTTTATTATTCGTGAGGTGAACGGGGCTTAGTGATTGCCTTATTATTGTTTAGGCTATTACCCTTCCACTTGTGGAATTTGGATCTCCCATATTGGCTTTAAATGCTCTAAGTTGATATCTGTGTTCAGCTGCATCAAAGTTTCCTTCATGAGTAGGGGAAACAATACCCTTATGACATAGCTTAGCTTGCAAATCTAGGAAAAACTTGCTAATGGAATCGTCTAGAAAAACTATCACTATCAAACACTTAATTCTTATCCGACATAATTATTTCATTTTTTTATACCAACAAAATATCAAATAAAAATTAGGATAAGACTATCCTTGTTTTATAAGTATTCATTTTTTCCTATATTTATTTTCTTATCTTGCAACTAAATGAGAAGTAACTTTATAAGATTATATTATCTATTAATATTTTCTTCTCCTAAGGGAAATAATATCTTCAACTACCAAACTTTTCCTCCAAATTTTAAACATGGCGAGTAAAGCTCTGGACGCAGATTAGTCCTAGGACTAATGAAAGTCTCGAGACGAGTGCTTTTGGTGTTGAGCTACTAAGATCTCCAACGAGGGGAGGAACATTTGGGGAAGGAGGTTGGTTTATTAACCTTATAGATTTGACCTCTCCTAATGCTACAAACAACTTGAAGAGCAAAGAAAGGGTTCCTGACCTCAACCAAACTTCGAGAGTCCTCGGGGAGAAGAAAAGCTAGGTGTGGGTAGTGAGTGGCATAGGAACCGGTTCTAGAAAGGGTCGGATAGGGTTGATCCCTAAGATCATGGAAGAAATTGATGAGTGTGTCCTAGATCTAGAGGTGCTTGACAGATCTAAAGCAAGGTGGATGCTTCCTAGGTAACTGTCTTTCCCTTTAAAACCCTTCGGGTAGTGTTAGTCAAGCTTTGGGCTTGACAAAAGCCTCTTTGTATCTAATATGGTAGAGGGGTTATATTTGGATTCAGTAATATAATTTACCTATGGAATGGTGAAGATTCAAGCTCTCATCCCTTTAAAAGTCAAATTTGGTTGGCCTCTCAGGGTTGATGAAATCACTTTGGATAAAACTAAAAGCTGCTTCGCGCTAGTGTACATTGAAATAGACCTAGCCAAAGCTAATAAGAGAAAAAGGCTGCAAGGCATAGTAAGAAAGGGAAGAAGGTTCATCAAAGGGTTATTTATTTACAAGAGCATTTCGATTTATGTTACACGTATGAAGTCATTGGACACTAATAAACTATTCCCTCTCACTCCAATGTGGGAGAAAGGTGGCGCAAGGGAATTGGGAAGCCCATAACCATCAGTCTAAATATGAGAACTAGGGAGATGGTTGCTAGTTAAGGTAATAAAACTGAAAGATCCTAGTGCATCTCGCCTAGTCACCATAGTGACAAGTACTTAAAATGTTAGAAGAGGCCTCCCATGAGCCAACAACAATAGCTTAATTAGTATAATCCACTCAAAAGCTAAATATATCAGGATCCATATATATATATATATATATATATATATATATATATATATAATCTAAGTCCAGCGATATATAATGACAATCTCACTAAGCATGCTTATAAGAATATTAACAATAACAACATAAGTAATAACAGAGTAAATTATATCTCATAACATGCTTAGTATTAACATACTGAATTTTTCTTAATAATAATAATAATAATATCATATGTCTTAATTGGGTTAATTTTCTGTGGATTCACATTAACTAAAAATCACTTCGAGATGGCATTCAGATCTTTTCCTCATAGTTGACCCTATTAGGCTCACCAGAAGGTGTCACTTTCTGATAAATATACTTCCTAAGGGTCACTATGAGGTGTCGCTATATGATAAACTCACAATGTCTTTTTCACTAACCACTAAAAGAGATTCGAGTTAAAGCAAAAAGTCTTTCAATCTAAGCTATGAGTGTTTCTAACCTCGCCTAAGTTACCTAAAAAAATCACTATAGGATCTAAAATATGACTTTCCCCAAGACTTCAAGATAGACTTGAGTCACAATGGAAAGTCGCAAATGATTTATGATGGGACTATTCTCTAAGTCATATCACATATTAATTATAGTTTTCCACTAATATTCATGATCATTAAAATTGCTATCTATATAGAAAATAGCAATGCATTGAGTTATATATTTTACACAAAAATATAATATTAAATTTGCACATAAAAAATAAAATACATGATCATGTAAATAAATATATATACAAGAGGGATAAAATGTGAGTGAACCAAATCACCTGAGTCTAGGCCAAATGACTAAAATCTCTGATCTACGTGCTAGAATAAATCACCACCGATGAGTCGTGTGGTAGTATCTGATTGCTCTAGCAGTGCGCCGACGGTCCAATTCTACGACATGACTCTAACGGGAAAGAAAAAGAAGAAGAAAAGAGAGGAAATACAGGAGATGGGATGAGAGAGAGAGAAGGGACGTAGGATTTTTATATATAGAAAGAAATAGAATTCAGATTTCGATTTAGATTCGGCCGAGAAACTTATGGCCACTTCGTTAAGTAACGGTGAGGGAGAGGGTGAAGGGTGTGCACGTGTAGTAATATCATAAGAAACTCATAGATTTTTTTTCATAGTTCTTATAACTATTCTCAACAAAAAGAAATTTCATCTTCGAAATTAAAATTAACATAATAAAATGATAAAGTAATACCGTAATAATCACTTTGTAGGCTAAGGAAACAGTTTTGGATGCTTCTCCCTTCATCTTCATGTTCCCAAGTTGCTTCTTCCAGCTTGTGATTTTTTTATAAAATCTTCATGAATATGATTACCCTATTGCAAAGAGTTCTTTGCTAAGTCTTCAGGATTTCTACAAGTTGTTCCTTATAAGATAGATTTTCTCGAATCTCTAAAGGCTCGAAACCGATTACATGCACTAAGCACATATTTCCTTAATATAGACATATGGAAACATTGTGGACCTTGGCTAAACTAGGTGGCAATACTACTCAATATGTTACCTCTCCAATCCGCTCTAACACTTCAAAGGTCCAATGAAATGAGAACTCAATTTGCCTTTCTTACCAAATATGATCAATCATTTTCAAGGTGACACTTTTAGAAAAATCATGTCACCCACATGAAACTCTAGATTTCTTATTTCATTATCAGTATAAATCTTCTAAATACTCTGAGCTGTCATAAGCTTTTCCTTGATTTTAACAATCTTTTGAGTGGATGCTATACCATATCTGGTCTCAATAACTATCTCTTACCAATCTTATACGAGCAAAGCAGAGATCTGCATTTCTTGTCATACAATGTTTTATTAGGTGCTAGTCCTAAATTAGAATAATACTTAGTATTATAAGAGAACTCTATGGGTGAAAGATGATCATCTAAATTTTCTTTCCACTTCAAGAAATAAGCTCGCAACATATCCTCGAGAGTTTGGATAGTCCTCTCGGATTGTCCATCAATATGTGAGTGATAGCTGAGCTAAACTTCAATCGTGTCCCTATTGCTGAATATAGACTCTGCCAAAAATTAGAGGATCTCAATTAAACACAATAGACAAAAGTGCTTCATAAAGTCAAACAATTCTCCTAATATCTGTGCAAGACAATCTTGGAAGAAAATTATACGAATAGCCAAAAAGTGAGTAGACTTAGTAAATTCGTCCACATACTCAAATTGCATCATGATTTGATCTAGTGCGAGAAAGTTCTAAGACAAAGTCCATAGTCACATCTTTTCACACTCAAGCAAGGACAAAGGTTGTAACATTCATGCAAGTTTTTGATGTTCAACCTTGATTTGCTAACATATGAAATATCTAGCCACAAAGTTAGCTATGTCCCTTTTTATACCATTCCACCAATAGTTCTCTCACAAATCTCTATACATATTTGGATTGCTTGGGTGAATATAAACCATGAACTGTGAACCTCTAACATAATCTTATTTTTCAACTCTTCACCGGCTAAGACACAAACACGGTTTTGGTATTTAACTAATCCTCTATTTGACCTCGAGTAGTCAAGACCTTCTTCTTTTCCTAATTTAGCATTTGGATGCAATCTAAAAGTGTAGGTCTAACTACCAACTGGCTGCTCCCTCCTAACGCGATGTCATCTCCATCACCAAAAATTTAAACACATTAGTAATACACTGCTAACAAGTGAGTACTGCCAAATATCTTTCTGATGATTTTCTACTCAAAACATCTACCACCACATTCACCTTCCCTAGATGATAATTGATGTTGACATCAGAATCCTTGATCAACTCTAACAACCTATACTGCCTCAAGTTAAGCTCATTCTAGGTGAAAATATAATTGAGGCTTTTATGATCAATAAAAATTTTACAAGATTCTCCATAAAGATAGTGACGCTAAATCTTTAGTGTGAAATCTACCATAGCTAACTCAAGGTTATAAATAGGGTAATTCCTCTCATGAACTTTAAGTTGTCGGGATGCATAAGCAATCACCTTCCCAGACTGTATTAAGATTGCTTATGCATAAGCAATCACCTTCCCAGAGAGATAACTCAAGGTTATAGTGATGCATCACCTTCCTAGACTCTAACAAGATGCATCACTATAAATCACGAAGTTATCTCTCTTCGTTCGGAAGTAAATGGATAGAAGCTGAGATCAATTTCTACTTTAGCTCTTGGAAGTTATTTTTACAATTATGTATCTAATACCTCATCTATCAAATCACCTCCATCATACCCCTCAAGTGCCTTCTTACACATATGCATCGTCTAGGAGTGAGTATCTAAATATACGGACGTCGATTGTTCCCCTATCAGATGAGCCTTATAGGAACTAACACCATAGGATTAGATCTGTTCTAATTAGTGAGAAACAAGTTTTTCCCACTGGAGACCCCAACCTGACATCAATCCCACCAACATTAACCACTTCAGCACACAAGGGTTGAGTTAAGTACCTAGTGGAATTCGAGGCATCAAGGGATGGGACAAAGTCATTTTCACAACTGTGCTTCTCACCAACCCCAGTACCACCTAAGGGAGAAGGGTCACAAGCGTCTAAGGCCATCCTTAACTTGCCACGTGGAGGAACCTATGTGACTAGCTCTACCCTCTGGAAGGCTCCCTTACCAACATCTACGCCAACATCAAAGGCAGCATTATGATTCTGAAAGTCATTGGATGCAATGACTTTGGTACCTTGAACCATGTGCCTATCCATTCTTCATCTTGTAGGGCCAAATGTTTGAGATATGTCAAGTGACTTTGGCTTAGCCCCTGAGAACTTCTGGTTATATTGAACCAAGCCATTTTGCTCAGCCTGATTAATCTGAGTCTAATGAACTTAGGTCTAACCTACTAATTGGTTTGAATAGGTTTGGTACCTCTAGCCCGACCGTAAATCTACTGGCCATAATTGGAACTTGGAGGCAGCTGAGCACCACAGTCTCTCTTCCTTCTCTACAACATGACTCAAGGGTAGGAGTGAGAACGAGTCAGATTAACTTCGACCCAACCTGACTTTGCATCCAAATTGGACTAAATACATGTGCAAATTTGCTACCTATTTTGGATTTGGATCTAGATACGAGTAGAGGTTTATAAAATTATTCGAATTCAGAAACTTTTAAATTGTCATATTTAAATTATCATAATTATCATAATATTTTATAGACTATCCTAGTTGTTAGGGAGTAATCAAGCCAAGCGTGGTCGAGCTTAGCTCCGATCAAGCTTGACTTGAAAATAATTTTGAGCCTAAATTTATAATCAATCTTGAATTAAAATTATTATAATCTGAACAAAATTTTGAGCGAAATTGGAGCTCAAGGTTAAACAAGCAGATAAAATTATACAAAGATAATGTGAATTCAGGCCTAATCACAGATGTAAAATATAATTTTCTCATAAAATATTTATCAATAATTTTCATCTTGTATAAATAAGATTTTTTTTTCTAATGCAATAGTATAATATTGTAATGTTAACAGAACATTGGGTAGTTTTCCAACTACATTAAATGATTTATATAAGAGCAAAATGATCTTTATAAACCTAAATATTGTTCAAATTTAGATATAACCAACATCAACGTATTTTCTACCTGGCTCAATGATTTTGGTGGCAACTACGATGTTTGAAGATAATGGTTGTAATTATGATATTTAAAAGAAATTCATAATGACCTCGATGGCTCGATCGGTTTCTTTGTCCCTCTCTCCCCTCAGATCTCTCCTCCCGTCTACATCTGACTCTACGCCGCCCTCCGTTCTCATTTCGCTGCACCGCCGGCTGCCGCCGGAAAGCTTTCGTCGCTGCCAGGTATCATTCTCTCCTCTCCATCTCTTGCATCAACGGTTTGCTACTTCAGAGTATTTGATTCGTTCCTTTGCTAGGAACCCATAATTAGGTGATTGTGTATTTTAAATAAGGGATTTTCTTTTCTGAGGTGTAATTTTTATACAACACTGTTCTTGGTCATCGTAATTTTTTTCTGATTCTTTTGTTATTTATCCTACCTACAATTTGTGTACAACTTAATCCACCTAACGGTAAGCTCATCATGATTTTGTGGTGATTAGGTTTACACATTAACAATCATTTATCTTTCAAACAAGATTCCGGATTGATTGTGCCCGGTGTTTGTGCCCTAGCTTATCAACAAGTCCTGTTGTATGAATTTTTCTGAGACGAACATCTGAGAAGTGACTCCACTTAGACTTGTCTAGTTGAAATTCATACTTTAATCAACTGGGAGTTCCCTAAAGTATGGGATCCCATCTAGTCTACTGGCAATAAGTGTAGTTTGTCCTGCAGGCTGCAACCATGATGGACAGTTCCAAGATTATGACTATGTTTATAAGAGAGGGAAGATGAGTTTGCAAGCTGATAGAATACTGGTTTCAACTTCCATCCAAGTGGTTTCTACTATTCCTTATGTAGAATTATTTGTAATCGGTTCTGACATCTTCCTTGTGCTTTCAATGGTCTATATCATAAGAATCTTTTAGTTGTGATATTTACTATACTAAGATGTACAATTACTGGTGTAATTATTGGCATGGTTTGACGTTTCGTCCGGAACCGAGATGTTTTGCGATTAGCATTCAATCGAAACAACCCTAATATACTGATGTAGTTTTTTTTTTTCAGGATAGAACTATCTGAACCTAACTAATGTTTATTTGGATAAATAAGCTTCTTTATCAAGCTCATCCCATTTGTCCGTATGACTTGAGAGCCAAGCTTGGACAATTTGTTGGACATAATATTTCTTTAAACTTCTGGCCTGGAAAATTTTGTTCATTATAATTTATAAGATTCGTGCATTGTAGTTAAGAAAGGTTCTATGTATTTTTGTCGTGTTTCACATAGTTTCTCTTTAATACTCTTACAAATAGCAATTATTTGAAAACAAGACTAGCTTTTAGTATTTCATTAAGGGATACGGCATCATTTACTTTTTATTGAACACAAGATTTTTTGGGATATATGATCTATGTTCATCACTATCATCAAATTATCAGTCACATGCAGTAATATTGTCTTCATAGATAAAATTCTGGAGGAAACTTTTGGCCAAATGAAGCATATACTAAAGATTGTGGCATTGCTGGTGTCAATCTCAGCTATATGGATTGGCCTCCTACAAACCTCTGTTGTTCCCCATAATTATACTTGGTTGGTCAGTTTCATGACTTCATCACTTTCATGTGATATTCTTTAAGGTGCCATGTTCTCTTTTATGTATTGTTTGTGATAATCTGTATCCTTTCTTTTCTTTCGGCAGCTTCCAATCTACCTAATTTTGTCGCTAGGGTGCTATGGTCTTTTGATGGTTGGAGTAGGTCTGATGCTTTTCCCAACATGTCCTCAAGAAGCTGTACTACTGCAACAGGTTAGTTTTTTCCATCCTATGGAACAAAGTACCCCCTATAGCTTGTTTAGTTTGTGGTCCATCAGGATAGAAGATCTTCTCTTGGCTTTGCATAAATGTTGTCACTTGTCAGATTAACATGTTTTCCTGAGCGTTGTCAAAGAGCACTAGATCCCTGTCAAATTGCCAGCTAGTTTCATGATAATCCTCTCTCCAGCCTATATTTTCCTTGTCTCTGAGTCCAGCGCTAAGATTTATACCATTTTAACATTTTGTGGCATCTAGCTGTGCAAAAAATAATTGTCAAACTAATGGAAAAGATTCTTGGATTCTTGCAAGCAAAGAATTTGGAGTTCTATAGTATATGTTTTCCCAGAGAAGTGCATTTACGTGGGATCTGTTGAGGTTCCAAATAGGAACCGATACCAAAAGTACGCTTTTCCAAGGATGCTAAACTTTGCACATATTCTTTTTTGATCTTGGTCCTTGGTAAAAAAATTTGGAGGGGCATGGAATGTAGCTCCTTGGGAAGATTTATAGAATATGGTTTTTCACTTTTTTGGAAAATTTAATACTACCCATAACTTCAAGATCACATATACCAACATATATACATAGTTTATAATCGTTGTTTGAATTAGGTTTTCACACTCTACTTTAATATGTTTGCTAGTTGTGCCAAGTATCTTTACAACTACCATCTCTTAGTTCAACCAGAAGTTGTTGTCAGAGATGCCCAGTTCAAGGCAAATCATATCTTCCACTGTGTAGCATGCTTTCTGTGGGTTTTTCAGCATTAGAAATGTTGTTCCATGGTCGTGTGCTTTTTCTTTCCCAATACATGTTTATATGGCCTGATTGTTGCTTGACTTGGAATTATGAAGAACTAAATTCTCGATTCTGGAGTCTATCATATCTTGATTTTAAGTATAAACTGAATGATTTATGTCTTTATGCTTCTGAAAGAAATATTCTACAGATATAACAGGCAAACAATGTCTCAAATCCTTAGTTCATTCACATTTTTCTCACCAAGCAATTATTACTCATTGAACTCATCTGTACTCTTAGCAGTCATTGCTCCTTGTATATTGTTGATCATTAATTGAAAATATATGTTTTGTTCTTAAAACAAACTGAGATTTTACTTATTCCAGTCATCGTAAATCTTAATAGAAATGCTCATTTTTCATCCTTTCTGCCCACCTATCCAATTAGCTATAATAAATCTATGATTGACAAGATATCACTTGCATGAGCCACTCCAAATTTTATAACACCTTAGTGAAAATCCATACTGAAGCTGAACTAGCTTATCATCATATGGATCTCCGGTTCTGAACTTGACTTCTTTGTGCAGGACATTGCAGAGGCCAAAGAGTTCTTGAAAAAGAAGGGGGTTGATATAAACTCCAATTGAGATTATTCTGCCCTTTGCATTGACCAGTTAGTGAATCGTTTCTTTGTTTTCTCCACATAATGTACTCTTACAATAATATAACTCAGAAAGTCATCCTACATGAACAAAACATCATTGCTTCTCATCTTACTCTAGAAGTTTCTTAGGACTTTTTTCAACAGCCATCTAAAAATTTGTAAATCAGGTCATATCATCACAAATAGATGAAATTTTTACTGTTTGATACTGGCATGAGGATCAGGTATTCTGAAGATATGTAAGAAGTCATTCTATTGCATGACTGCTGATGCACAGCTCATAAGTGTCCTCAGTCCTCTGTCATCTTTCATGGTATATATGTATGAGTTTTTGACCAAACTAGCTCTCTCAAACTCTTTTGACTAGGTGGATTACAAAACTGTCGAACCATACGATGACTTTTAAGTATAAGTTGTTTTTCGGTTTAACGACTTACATAGAAAGTTGAAAATCACCGAGTGAACTCACTCTGCTAAGTGTTAAAGAGGTTAATTTTCATATATGTTATTTTTCGATTCAGCACTTTATGTGAAAATTTATACTCCATAAGTCATTAAAACGAAAGCGATTAATATTTTGCAACTCGGATGATTCTGGTTGTTTTATGTAATCAAAAATTTGTGCATGTACTTCTTTACCGTCAGCCATTAAATGCTGTTGAACATCAAGAAGTATATTTCTCTCATCTGATGTATAATTATGTCTCTAGTGGTTCCACATAAATAAACAAGCATTTCGAGCTACATTGGCTTTTTCTCGGTAAACTTGGTTAAGATGGTCACTCAAAATATTCTCCATGTATACTTTCAATGTTCTAAAGTTTTAGAACCTGCATGACCTTAGTGATATGGGTGTAGGAAAATTTAAAAGAGCCAAGCTTTATTAGTCTTATAAGGCTCCAAATCATTTCAAGCTTAGTTTAAAAGAAGCATAATGGATCCAGATTGTAATTATATAGGGCTCTGCTGTAAAATTCGTCAAATGAGAGGAGTTTGAATTCATGAGGTTATGGCATTTCTCATGGGTTGGTAAATGGTTAGTTTTCAATCAAATAAAAGATTAAAGTAAATGTTTAGTTTTATTAAATGGAAATGTAGGATGTAACTAATGATATAAGGTCAATTAAAAGAAAAAAAATTACAAATAAACCCTCTATTTTCATTATTTTCAAATAGAACCCTCTACTTCTGAAAGATAACCCAAGCTAAATCCTGTCGTTAATGTATCATCTACAACTTCTCTAGAAGAAAAAATGTCGTCCCCTTCATCCTTAGAGGTAGTGGGGAAGGCACCGGCAGCGTCGACAGGAGGTGAAGATGTGCACTTGAGAAGAGCCTCCTCATCCAAAACTGCTGAACTTGAGAAAACACCCAGTCCGAAAGTGAAAGAGGGTGAGAATCAAGGTGTCTTGAGAAACAAAACTTGGGTGTCTCTAGTTGCAAACAACTCCAGCAACAACAAGGTAACAGGGAGGATACCACAAGAGATTCTGAAGAAGCTAAAGGTGAATACGGAGGACTGCGTGATTATAGATCCAAGTACACTTGGAAAGGTGGAAACTAACATTGTTCGGAAGATTCCTTAGATACCCTTTATCGTTGCCTAAACTTAAAGCCTTGTTGGCAAGGTTGTGGAATGGTATTGATGGAGATATGGCTAAAGGATTCTATGTTTTCCGTTTTGAGAAGGAAGAGGATTTACTCTATGTACTATTGAATGGTCCGTGGACACTTGACGGGAGGGTGCTCAATCTGATTAAGTGGAGAAATGACTTCAGACCATCACCTGAAGCATTTCAAACGATGCCGGTTTAGATTCGACTACTGGATCTGTCACAAGAATACTGGGAAATTGAAAGTTTGATACCAGTAGCTGCATACTTTGGCAAATCGTTGAGGGTTGACGAAACCACGATGGATCACTCACGGAGCTGTAACGCCAGAGTCTGTGTTGAGATAAATTTAAGCAAACCACTCAAACAATGTGTGTGGCTAGATCCCAAAACCAATAACCTAGAACAAACGGTTGAGTATGAAGGCATTCCACAAGTTTGTTTTAGGTGTGGGAGAGTTGGCCATGTTATGGAGAGCTGTGCTGAGACGAGTGGCATGAAGGAGCAATACCAAGCAAAGGAGGACGGTGAAAGTGGAGATAAAGGCAATGTGGAGGAGCAAAGGAGAAGTGCGGTGGAAGTGGAACAGTCTACTTTTGGTCTCTGGATCAAGGTTCAAAGACGTCATAAGCCACAACAGCATTAGCAGCTGCTCAACTGGCAAAGGAGAAGGACACGATACGCCAGCAACCCATGCTACGGAAGGAAGAAGGGACTAGGTTTGCTAGAAATATATTGGAGGATATGGTGGGTCCAAATGACGTCAAGGATAGTGTTGCCCGGGATAATGGAGGATACGTGGCGGAACCTATGGTAGTAGGCGCAGCAGCAAATTATACAACTATCATCAGAAAAGTCGCATCGGTGGGTGGAATTAATGTTCACATTGGAGATGGACTAGAACGTCCTATCAAGTCTGCCTTTATCAAAACAATGAAAACCCTAAACTTAGAGTTTTTGTTCTAGAAGAAGTATATCCTATTGAAGTGATATCGGAAGGGCTTGCCTTGGGTAGCTCCAAACCGCCTTCCAAAGGACAAGAGGATCCTCAAGTCACACACAAATGGTGATCTAGTTCAAGAAGGCTATAAGATTGGAGGCCAGTGAAGTCAGGTAGCATGACACGACCCTGGACGAATCGATGGAGCAAGCTCTCGTGGTCTTCAAGGGTGATAGTGAGCATTGCCCGATGGGCATGGAGGTTGATGGGCTCCTTGAAGACTGCCCACTAGCCCTCAAAAGGTGAAAAAAATGAATATATACCCCCACCACGTCAAGTTTAGGCTATTATGGTTAATACAATCATATGGAACTGTCTTGGTGCACTAAAAAAGGAGGCGTTGGATAGGTGTCGTGAGATGATAAGAGATTACAAGTTGGACTTACTTTGCCTATTAGAGACCCATGTAAACTGGAGAAAGAGTAAGGTAGTGGTTAAAGCTCTTGGAAGAGGATGAGTGCACTTTTGTGTACCAGCTATTGGGTCATCTTGAGGGTTGATCATCCTCTTGAGGGCCAATATAGGCTGAGTGGATGTCGTTTCCATGCAGCTCATGTGGTGATCTCTCCCTTTGAAGGTCAAATTAGGCTCCTTTCGGTCATCTATGCTAGTAACCAGCTCGAGGAACAAATAGAGCTATGGAAGGAGCTGCTCGGATCAGCCCGGCGGACACTCCTTGGGCGATTGGGAGCAACTTCAATGCTTTCTTGATAGTTGAGGAGAAGAAATATGTGGAGCCGGTGGTACTTGGGCCAAAGGCAAGGGCCTTTCAGGCTTTTGTTAATAAAGCTGGACTTTGGGACCTTGGCTTTGAAGGAGTGCCTTACATATAGTGTAACAACAGGGCGAGTGCAGCTAGGATGTGGGTTCGTCTTGACCAAGTGATGGCCAACTCGTGTTGGTGCAAACGATTAAGGAAAATAAAGTGATACATCTCGATCGATCAACATCAGATCATGCCCCTCTCTTTCTCAAGTGTGATGAAGGCTGGAAGTAGGCGACAAGACCCTTCAAATTAGAATGTGTCTGGCTTGAAAATGATGAATGCAAAACCACCCTCTAGTCAATTTGGAACAAGCGAAGTAATGGTAGCCCCATGTAGGCGTTAGCCCGTAAGCTATTTGTTGCCAAATATGCCTTAAAGGATTGGAGTAAGGCCAAGACTGGCAACATAGAACTTCAGCTAGATAGAGCCAAACAAGATATTCTTATGCTAGAGAAAGCTAACGTTGCTGGAGAACTAGAAGAGAATAAGCTAAATCAACTTAAGGCTGCTTATAACCTTAGGAGTGCCTTGAGCCAGCAATTTAACCTCTGGTGGCTGCAACGCTCGAGACTCCAGTGGGTGCAGGAGGGGGATAGGAACACTAGATTCTTCCATCTCACTGTTGTGATTCGGAATCGTCGCAACCGCTTTTCGTGCATACAAGATGACTTCGGAGTGTGGGTCACGAAACCTACGGCCATTGCTGCTTGCTTATAAGAGCACTACATGGCACTTTGGGGTCCTTTGGTGCTAGCTAAGGATGTAATGAGCTCTAGCAAAGACTCCCTCCGTTGTTAAAGATTAACAAGGAGGAGGCAGTAGCTTTTATTGTGCCAATCTTGGTGGAGGAGATTACGACGGCAATGTAGAGCCTTCCGAGGAACAAGGCGTCGAGACCAGACGGTTTCCAAGCTGAAGTGTTTACAACTTACTATGGATCTCATGGGTGCAAACATCATTGCGGTTGTGAAGAAGTTCTTCGACCAGGGTTTTGTGTCAACGTTGTAGGAGCGAACTATCCTCACTTTAATTCCGGAAAAGAAAAACCCTGTTCTTGTGAAAGACTACCAGCCTATTGCGCTGTGCAATACTGTTTACAAGGTGATTGCTAAGATCCTGGTTAAACATCTCAAGGTGGTTTTGCCAAAGCTCATTGGCACTGAACAAGCAGCATTCATTTCCGAAAGAACCATACAAGATAACATCCTGACAGCTCAAGAGATTGCTCACTCTCTGGTGAGCGCTCTCAATGAGCCACCATTGATGATGCTGAAGCTTGATATGGAGAAGGCATACAATAGGATCTCTTGGGATGCTATCTGCCATATTATGGAGGTTATGAGATTCTCGAAGCGGTGGCGAATGTGGATCAAAGCCTGCATCTGCTCCCCTCGTTTTGGCATCCTCATCAATGGCTCGCCAGCTGAATGGATAATGCCTCACCATGGATTACGACAAGGAGATCCTCTTGCACCATATCTCTTCATTCTTTGCTCCCCGTTACTTACTTCCTACCTTAACGATTAGGTCGGCAAAGGTGCTATTCAAGAGTTACAATGTGCGGAGAACCAGCTGACCCACCTCCTATATGCTGATGATTTACTAGTGGTTCTGCGAGCAAATGAGTCTAATGCTATGGCTCTGCTTAACACTTTGGATTTCTATTCTAAGTTGATAAACCAAAGAGTTAACAGTGACAAATAAGAGATTTTCTTCCCACCTTGGCTAGCAACTAGCAAGAAAGACAAGCTATGCAATTTA
This sequence comes from Typha angustifolia, assembly GCF_048772165.1. Lineage (NCBI taxonomy): Eukaryota > Viridiplantae > Streptophyta > Magnoliopsida > Poales > Typhaceae > Typha > Typha angustifolia. The sequence goes on from NC_133248.1 coordinate 7,011,459, forward strand.
CTTCGGCTAAAGGAAGAGAATATGCAGTTTAACTACTGTGGCGTGCGGATCTCCGATCACCAAATCCCTGCCCGTGGCCAACAAGAGCTAGTTGACAGAGTAAAATGCAAGCTAGCAGGCTGGAAAAGTAAGTACGTTGTCGGTGGCTGGAAGAGTTACCTTAGTGCAAGCCGTGCTCACTTCCATCCCCTACTAGTGGATGGGCTCTACGTGGTTGCCTGATTCAATCCTTGAAGCTATCATGAAGGTGGCTAGATCCTTCATCTAGGAGAAGAATGCAAACCAAAGGGGTTTGCATCTTGTTGGATGGGAGACTCTCACCAAGACAAAAACTGAATGTGGCTTGGGTTTAAGGTGTCCTCGAGCGGCGAAGCGAGCTATCCTCAGCAAGCACGTGCTCAATTTGATTTGCCATCGATGGACACCGTGGGTGGACATTGCCTTGAATAAATATGGTAAGTTGGCCATGTGGGAAAATCGGAGATATGCCAAGGTTTCGTGGCTATGGAGAGCTATGGTGTAAGCGACGAAGGAGCTACGAGACGATTTCCAGTGTGACGTCGGTAACGGGAAAAGCACGTCGATCCTACTAGATCCCTGGATCTCGGAGGTGCCCCTGGCCCATCTACCATGTATTATGGATGTCAATAGATTCACCACCGAATCTAAAGTGGAGGAGCTTCAGAGGAGTGGGACGTGGGACGTAGATTGCCTCTTACATTGCTTCCATGCAGACTTGGCCTTCCAAATTGCTACTACATGCATGGGACCAAGGCATATGGATGATCAGTGGACGTTAGGATTTTTACATGGATGACTTTGTGGGGAAAATTGCCTACTAGATCATATCTTTAAATGTTCAATTGTGGGCTAGATGGAGAGTGTGGGTTGTGCGGACTCTTCAAGGAAATTGCAAGTCACCTATTTTTTGGTTGTAGATTCGCTAAGGCTTCCTAAGAGAAGGTGGAGGAGATCTTGAAAGTCGACTACGATATCGCTGGTGGGATAGATGAAGAATGGATTACTGCCACCTAGTGTGCAGACAAAGACATGAATGATTTCATTAAGGCAGTAATAGCAACAACCATGTGGATTATTTGGAAAGTAAGGAATGGTAAGATTTTTTAAGGTGATATTCTACGTCCGGAACTTGCGGTCAAAAGGGCGGTACACCTGGCTGAGGAGTATGATGAAAAGAAGAAAATAAAGCCAAACTCAAACAGGCCAACAAGAAACATGTGGTGGGAGCCACCTCAGGAAGGTTGGATCAAGATCAATACGGATGGGGCGTTTGATGACAAAGAGTACCAGGGTGGTGCTGGGGTGATCATCAAAGATACAACAAGAAAATTAATCAAGGTTGTAGCTGAAGCAACTACCAAAGACTCCCCACTCGTCAGTGAAGCTTGTGCACTCCTGCTAGAACTATAGACAGGTTATGGGCCGAGGGTTAAAGCTTTCGTTGAAATTGATGCTGAAGAGTTGGTGAGGATCATGAGAGGTGAAGTTGCTACCCCTTGGAGACTTAGGGCTATCGTAGTTGAATGCCAGAGTTTGGTAAGTAAATATAGTAAGGTTGTGTTCTCTCATACTTATAGAGAGGGTAATAGAGCTACGGATTGGTTAGGAAGGCTTGGGAGGAGAGTTGGTAAGAGGTGTTGCTGGGTACTGATACCCTATTGTCGAAGGAGCTTGAGGCCATCCTCCAGGAAGATAGAGCATTGTAATTGGCCTCCTAGTGAAACATTTAGCTGTTTTCAACTCATCAATCAAAAAAAAAAAAAAAAAATCCTACGGTTCAATAATTAGGTACAATTTAATCCTACCATGAGATTAACCAAAAGTCCAAAACATAAGCTTCTAAAATATTAAAATCTAATCTCAAAGATCATATTACAAGAGTGATAGAAAATATAAAAAAAATATCGTTTAAAATAGATTAAAAAAAATATTCTACTACCCGTCTCGTTGTGCTCGTTAAATTATAATTAACTATTAACTCGGGGTTGTTGCGAATAGAGGTTTAAATTATATAAAATAGAGAGAGAGGGGGAGGGGGTTATTCATAATTTTCGGTAATATAATCCAACAAACATTTTGTTTACTCCCTGTTGATCGTGACTGACTTCTCCATGAATTACGTAATTAGTATGCGGAATGGATGAATAATTTGGACAGCGCAGCCCGGAGAAGAGGGGAAGGGAGGGCCGGAGGGAAGGGGGCAAGAATTTCACTCATGAAGCGCAAGAAATGGACAGAAGCAGAGGAGGCAACCCTCCTCCACTCCTACTCCTCTTCCTCCTCCTACTCCTCGTCCCTCCTCTTTCTCCACTCCACCACTCGCAAGAACCGCTTCTCCCCGCTCGCTGAGCGCGTCAACTCTCTCCACCACCACTCCGACCCCGCTTCCTTCCCCTACCTCTGGTCGTGGCGCGACGTCTCCGTCAAGATCCAGAACATGCGCCACCAATTCCTCAACGTCAAGCGGAAGCTCCTCCTCTCCTCCTCCTCCGGTCTCGACCTCGACCTCGGCCTCGGCCTCCACCTCTGGCCTAATTTCCTCCTCTACAAGCAAGTCTTCGGCGACCTCCAAGACGGCGGAGGAAATGAAGCGGAGGAGGAAATGGGATTGCGGTTACGGTTCCCGAGGAAGAGGATGAGGAGGTGGGAGGAGAGGAGGGAGGAGGAGGAGATGGAGTGGAGGGAGAGGATGATACGCGTGCAGATGGAGCACGAGAAGCAGGTGATGCGGATATACGCGGAGGCGTGCCAGGCGCAGATGCAGATGCTCGGCGTTTTGGTGCGAGTTGTTACCCAGTTCCTTGGGGCCGGGGGGAGCGATCCGCCGCAGCGGCGGCAGCAGGAGGTGGAGGAGGAGACGCCGGAGAGGTTTGGCGCGGGGTGATAGGAAGGATGCTGAGGATTTTTCCGCCACTCTGTGAAATTTTTTGGGGTAATTTGAAGAATTTTAATGGAAGGACGGCTGTGCAGGTGAATTGTCTTTCCTTGCCCTTGATTTGTTTATATATTATGCCTATTCTGGAATTGTGAGATTGAGATTTGTTTGTGTTTAACTTCAGTTAATATTTGATACGCATCTTGTTAAGTATTGAGATGTAGAATTGATGCCCAAGAATATGAGTATATGGATGCTGTGAAATGGATTTGATTGCTGGTGAAAAGATAATGTCGATGGTTGGATTATAGCTGTATGAACATGTAGATAGGAGGAAGGGAGCTGAACAAAGTGTTATTTGATCTACAATTCATATTGAAAATGGTGAATTTCATCAAAGTGTATCATATCACTAAAGCAAAGAGACTTATTAAAAGGGCTCAAGTTGTCTTTACCAAGACCAGTTTATGTACAATTACTACATGCAGTTGTACTTAAGACTATATTCTAGGAGCATCGAATGTTTTGGGTCTTTTTGGTTACCTATGTTTCTAGGTTATATTCTCATAAAAGAAAAAGAGGTTGTATGAGGTCATTGGATTCTCAATTTTCATACTATGTTATCCTTTGGCACATCAGGCGATAGGCACCATTACATTTCATTCTGATACCACTCTTTTCGTGAGCTATATAAATTAACTCTTAGAAAGTTTCGCAGGGTGTGATCATCAGAATGATCTTGATTTTGAATGGTCTAACATTACTTTCAAACATTATCATGAAGATTTAAATCTTTATCTAAGTTTAACATTGTGCACCCATTCCTCTCTACTTTTTGATCTTGTTATGCTTTTGCAACATGCTTATATTCTGACGAGGATAAACAAGGCTGGAATTAGTCACAACTGGAATTTTATCAGTTATTTTGTTAGTTAATGTAACAACTCTTCTGTTATGGCTTATTATTGATTGCTGATTTTGAACAGGTTCATATTCTCCGCTACTTTCATCCAATTTTTTATTCTCTCTGAACTTCCTGCAAGAACCCGAGAATACTGAAATTCTTGCATTTCTTTCTGCAAACAAGGAGGCTGTCTGTGGCTGGTGTGGTTCCGTTGATAGAATGTGATCTTGGATGGTCTTCAAACTACACAGTTGACAGTTTTTTTCAGAAGAAATAAAGCAGATATCTTTTGAAGTTTAACAACTGCTGTGTGGCAATCTCTTTGATGCAGAACAGGTTATTCATGCTCTATGTATACTTTTATGTTGAACAGATAGTGCTCCCTTCTATTCTCCAAAGTGTTGCATCTTGAGTTTCTACCATGGTGTTACAGACACAGTCACCTGTCACTTTGGTTTGTGGTATCTTTTTTGCCATCTCCATTATGAGAAGGCTTAGGAATGCAGGTCATTTAAGACCTCATTGAGATTAAAGGAAAATCAAGAATAGCTATTCTAGATTCTTATTCCTAAAGTTGTATCTCTAATCTCTAGTTGGATATTCTAATGTTTATTTATAATCTAAAATAGTGGTATAGTAATTATATTTGATGGCATAAAGTTGAGGTAAAATATAAATAAGAAGTGAAAATTAACTATAAATGCCCTTAATTTGATCTATAAATTAAATTAAAGAGTCCTCATTTATTATAGGTATGCATTGTTTTATTGTAGGTATGCAATGCACAATATAAGTGCATAATGAGATATGTGAATTGTAGGAGAGGAGATAAGTGGGAAAATTGAGTGGGAATTTTTTATTGATGGAATGAGTTAGGTGTTAAATAACTTCGGTCATATTAAGAGTAAAATTATAATTAGGCTTATATGTAGAATGAATTAAAAGTATTTCTAATCTAGAATAGTGATAATTTAATATTTACTTTCTAATCTAGAATAATATTCTCTAAACTAAAATAGAGAGAAAGAAAACCCTCAAGAGAATGAGAACTAATAGAGAACAAAGTGATCAAAGTAGTGATATAATACGGAGTAGAAAATTAATATGATTGCATATAAGTTCGAGGGTGTGAAGTAAATTCCTCTTCAAGAGCCTCTTGTCTAAGTTTACTTTTACTTAATTCTTCTAATCTGAGAAAAAACAAAGTCTATTTTACTTGGTAATCTCTCTTGTTTATAAAGCACAATGACAAAAGAGAAAGATTTGGAAAATTATAGTTTTACCAACCAAGAAAGAATTAACGACAATAGCAAGCAACCAGGGACAAGCCAACACGGCTAAAGCAGCAAGCATGTTAGACATCATTTGATGGTCTACCTCAGTTCAAACCTACCTACTCAATGTAAAGAACAAAAAAACCAAGAGGTACAATTAGACAAAATTGATGTTTTTATTAGCTACTGCTTTTGATGAAACTCAATCGCAAACTCCATCGATTGCGATACTTTGAAGATTTTAAATATAATTCACTTGTTAACATCTTATGATGATCCCCTTCGCATTCCGAAAAGATTAAAAGAAAACCATCTATATCTATCACAAGACTGCATTTGTGTGTAAATCCAACCCTTAAAACTGCAACTATTTTGGCTTCCTAACCATCTGTTCTTGCCTCCCTATTGAAAAAAAATTCCATAAATAGTCTCCTTGATTTAGCTTTTGATCATTTCCATGCTTATTTCAATGAAGAAGATAACCTATTTGGTTGATTCAGTGGAGGCCAAAGACTGCTGTTTAGCCTCAGTGGAACTAAGGCCCTCAGGTTCTGTACTAGACCTTTGAACCAAATAGCCTACTGCAGCCTCTTCATCTCTTACCTTCTTCTGTTCATCACTAGCCCCAGCAACTTGGACTGATTGCTCACTCTCCTTGGCTCCTCTGTATTCAAACATGTAGAAATTAGTGAAACGTTTATAGAAGCTTAATATCAAACAGTTACTTGAATTGGTATATTAGTAAGTGGTACCTCGAGTATATTAGGAGCCCAACTGCAACAGCTGCAAAAGCTATAAAGTACATCCAGTCAACCTGCAAGGTCATTGAAGTTCTTCACTTGCGCATTTAAGATTAGATAGAAATTATGAGTATCAAAGGATTGATTAGGAAGAACCTTTTGATGATAAGCAAAGATGCGGATTAAAACGGCCCACATGTCTGAGGTTAGTAGGGAAAGGTTTAGCAATGTCGCTCCACATATCTGCAAGAGTCGATTAAGAAAAATGAGTTATTTGAGAAGTTGCTTTAATTTATTTTAGATAGGGAACGGTATTTTGAAAAGTTGCATCATCATTTAAAAAGATAAGTTATTATTATCCATACCAAAGAATGAAGATCATTACTGGTAAAATTCTAGTAAACAATAGGAAAATGGCATTATATATTTATATATAAAATTTGGCATACCTTAAGAATAATAGGGACTGTCGAATAGAATAAGAACATTGCCAAGGCAAACCCAAGAAATGGTAGCACCTGAAATCACATGGTCAAAAGTCACAAGGAATTCTATCTGGCAATCCCATTAGCATTAACTAGGGAATAGAGAACTTTATAACTTCACAAAGCAATATGCAATAGGCTCTATTTTAATTAGTCTTGTAAACAACTAAATGGCTACAATTCCATATTATTGTTGAACTTTTTTGAGGTTCATTCAGACTTGGAAGGAGTTGATCTTAGCATATATATCTCAAGACTATTTGTGGGAAACTACATGTAGATCTTAACATTATAAGTTTATAACTACCCTACCAACTTTTTCTCATATATAATTTTAAAGCAGCACCGCTGCACTGAATTCAGCTTTCCAATAAAAAATCTTATTCTTCACTTTTTAAATATTAACATAATTACCATGCATATATCAGCATGACTATTCTTCAAGAAATAGGTATCAGCATGAGGTCAAATAATCTAACAGCCGATGCAAGACATCTTTCTGTCTATGCGCCACAGACTCACATCCATATAGAGAGAGAGAGAGAGAGAGAGAGAGAGAGAGAGAGAGAGAGAGACTTACTGCACCAGTAGTCCATTGGATAGATTTAAGCTCATGGCGCTCAAGTATGCTTCTGAAAGGAATATCAAGGAGATCACAAAGTGCACCAATAAGAATTACTTGTGATTTTATAGTTGGAAGAATCACGGAAGGGTACCCCTTAAAATGTAGGTAGAAAAACATGACCACGACCACTTTGCTTATAAAAAAAGTAAAATTGAGCAAGATGATGCACATGTAATAATGAATTGCTGAATAACTGTCCTGGGGCTCTTGTGATTTCTGAAACTTCTTTAAAATGTATTAGTGATGTGGATTATGAAATTATGCATCACTTTGCAGTCAAGGATACATTTGACAGGCACTGACAACAGCCCCAAAAAGTCCCAGCATTGCCATCAACTCAATTCTATCTCCTTTCTTTACCACATATTCCTGAAGAAACAGAGAAGATGTTGAGCCCCATTAGGTGTAAAGTGATTATTCTGACTGATATCAGACAAAGCCTGCAGCAACAAACATACAAACAGAATACAGACTAGTCTTTACTCATAGATACATCCATGAATTATTAAGAATGCATTGATAGCACTGAGAAGCAGCAGCTACTTTCAAATATTCATATAAAAATCTTGCTTTTCCATTACCTGGCAATCATGAAGGTTATGAACTAAAGACAAAAACATTTGCACACGGCATGTTACATCCCACTATGGGAAGGTTCTAACTGAATGTCAGGTATCTTTTGCAATTATGAAAGTGACAAAATAATCAACAAGGAATGTTTTATACTTTTTCATGATACATCAAAGTTGTAAATCATATATGGTTGCAAAAGGGTGTACACATCCATGAGAAGCAGCAGCTTCTTAAACAAAATGTTACTGTTGCATACCTCACCAACATTACTGACCGCATAAAGCATGGATCCAGCAATCACAAGCATATCACCTTTCAAAGGTTTGGGCCCTCCTGTAAAACATTGAGAAGGGGACAGAAAACGATAATCAAAAAGAAGTTTTGCAGCATCTACAAAGTGAAAACTAAAGAAAAAGTACTGACAATTTTCGTTAAATACAATGACAGAAAAATATGTTCAACAGAAATCTAAGCTCTTCAAAAAGAATGGCCTAAATTGTTATTTGGAACTAAGTAAGAAGTACTTGTTCTGAGAACAATAGGCTAGATTTTTTCTAAGCATAACATTGGATTAAAGGGTTTAAGCATCCTACAAGTTTGTGTAGAATTGTAAAGTACATAATGTTCAAAGAAAATAGCATATCTTCCTTAATCTATTAAAACAACAAATGAGCTAATTGTTTCTGCAAAATGCATTACATGACAGAGCTTAAGAATAATAAGTTGTGGCCTTGGCAGACAAAGGATGGTATATATGATAAGAAAATAATCAACACTGAACATTCATTATAAGACAAAGATGATATAATTGGCATCACTAGTGAAAATCAAGTAGAACATAGTCCTATAGTCTTACTTTAAGAAAAATTATTCTTCTGCAATGTACATATCCAGATACAGGGTTCCTAAAAATCAATAGATATAATGACAATCTATATTGTAGAGCTATAATAGTTGAAACTAACTTGAAATATTAAGCATTATGTTACCTGCACGATCACCTGCATGCACATCTGAGAATACAACTAATACAAGGCCACCAACACAGATGGCCACGCCAATAAACTTCCTGAGTCCATATTTTGTGTTCAAGAACAACCAGGTAAGAAATATAACACATGGAATTGTCCAACAATCCAGAAGCATGACACTTGTCAAGGATGTGTATTGATATGCCTTAACAACTGCATTCAGAAAGCAGATTTTTTAAGTACTCAAGAAAGGATTTAAAAAGGGAAGTTATAGTACAATAGAAAAGGAACTTATACATTAATTTGATAAGTAAAATATTCTGGCATTCATTATAAGTGATAGGCAAAAAATAAAGAGAAGAAGTTTTAAGTTTGTGCCAACAGATAACTTATCAGAATAATAAACAAAAATGAAATAGTAAATAAAGTGACAATAACAGCAGCATCTCAATTAAACGTTATCACGAAATCTTATCCGCCAAAGTCAAAAGGATGGGACAACCAAAAGATAAAGTTTTAGAAGTACACAAAGCCTACTTTTCCCCTTCGAGTATGACCATAAATTTGAGTTTAAAAGAAATGACCAAACAATTATATCTTTGATGCACAACAGGTACGCACCAAGAAAATTGGCTTCCACATCAACGATAGCAAGCATTATGAAGTAATACCATCTTATCTGTCACAGAAAAGCATAAGTAAGTATGTTATCTTTCCAGCTTATTTTACTAACAAAAAGAGTCAAAGAAACTTTATGAACTGGAGAATCAGAACAAGTAGAGAATAAGGCATTCATAAAGCTAGAGTATAAAGTCAATAAACATTATTCGCACACTTCAGTTGTAACATATGGCACGAAACAGTGAAAAAGCATCAGCTGTACACGATACAAATAATTCTTCCGTCAAACATAGTTATACATAGTTTAAGAAGATAGTCCAAAAGTCCAAAGAAATGACTGTCAAGTGACCATTCTAAAACTTCAAAATGAGAATCTCTAAAGTAGGGGCAAATGAGTTGTACTACTTGATTTAATATAAGTGTAATGCACAATGCACCTTCAAAACGTATTACTTAGCTTAGAAATCCCAGTAAAAGTTAAGCCATCATTTCGCTACATTTATAAATCCTGCTTAATCAAAACTTCAAATGTAACAGCTGGTCCTTATAAGTCTACTTACAGGCATCAAGTCAATAGAGAAGGCCACGGAAGAAATAGAAATCTACATGAACACATAATGCATGAACAAAAAAAATCCTTAAAGAAAGGGGAGAAATTAAATCAATCCTTGCAGCTGCAATTTCTTAGAATTGGTCCTTCTAATTTCTTTATAATATAGAGATCCTTGTGGTTAGCAATAACTCACTTTTAATTATTACCTATTACCTATGGCTCTTCTTCTTCTTTTTTTTCTGAGTAAACTAAAAGTTGCACACCACAAGGAGCAATCCTATAAAGTTGCAGACAGAATCTCTAATATAAAATTGAAACCACGTAAGACCAAGTTATATAACGCAGGGATTGATTTAGGTTTTTTTTTTTAAAAAAAAAAAGACAGGGGATTCTTCGTATCAACATTATCTTCGTTTCAAATGCCATCAATTCAGATTGATAAGTTTCCTAATTATTTTAACGCACCTTGAGAGGTTGCCTGCGATGAATCACGACGGCTCCGTAGACGATCGCAAGCAGCACGTAATTTAGGAATGACTGCGACGTCGGGGCATTGATGCCTGAATCAAACCATCAATCATGAGCAACAAATCCGAGAAACCAATCAACCACATGCTCAAATCAACATCCAAAATCCCATCAAAACACTAACTTTCACTCCCTAAGAACCAGAAGATCGAATCTTTTCACCTTGTCTGGAGAGCTCGGAGGAAGAGAAGCCAGTGGAAGTGATTAGGAGGGAGACGAACTGGCCCAAGACCAAGCCGACGACCATCTTCTTCGCCTTAATGGCGTCGAGGGCTTTTCCCATTTTCACACGAGCCGAACCACGAATCGAATCCATTGGCATTCGTTCCAACTACAAATGCCAACAGAGGAGGAAGAAGAAGAAGAAGAAGAAGAAGAGTTGTCTCTCTTGTCTTGTCTTCTATCTTTAAACTAACTTTGGATTTGGACTTGCATACGAATTTTTCTTTTTGGTCCTCCACAATCGAACGGAAACGAAGGAGAGGTTGGTTTACCGCCGCATAGCGTAATGATTACTGAAAGAGTATCGAATGGTCGTGGTGCGTTGTTGAAGGTGAGACTTCGGCCGTTGAAGGGCGTAATTTTTCTTCTTTTTTTTAATGATAGAAAATAGAGAACATTACAAATAACACCTCATCTTTTAATTATATCACAAAACAAAGCTCTATCTTTTCGTTATTTACAAATAGAGCCCTCTATTTGTTTTAAAAATATTTATTCCTAACAGATTATTTATTAAACACATATAAATAACTAAAATATCCTCTCTTTTTCTTAAATTAAACACATATAAATAATTCCTATTATATTATATCATATCGGGTAGAATACTAGATAGCATTTAAATCATTTTAAAAATTTATGCAGGGGTAAAATAATCTTTTTTTTAATCTAGTAGGGTCTTGATATTGATTAATTAGATTGAATTAATGGAATGGCATTCTTAAAATACACGATGATTTCCTTAGTAATTATGATATTTTGGAGGTGCTCAGTGGTAATTACGTAAATAAATTTATAATTTAATTATTAGATTAACTTAATTATAGAACCGAATTAGGCCTCAAAAATAGCTTGGAGATAAATCAAAACACCAAATTTAAAAAAAAATTAATTTTTTTTTAAATGGATAACATATATATTCTACCTTTTATTCTCCTCTAGGTGCTCGTTAGAATAAACTTAATTTAGAGTATTTTTCGAATTTTGTTAGGTCCGAGGCTCTATTTATAAAATAATGAAAAGAAAAGGCTTTATTTATAATATAGTTAAAATACAGGGTGCTATTTATAAGAATAATATAGTCGTATCCTCCACGGACCTATCGGAGCTATCACAATAATTTACTGCATATATTCCGTAGCATATGAGAATGTATGGGCAAACGTTGTTTACTATATTCTGCTACCGAAACATTTCTTAGTTATCTAAACAAACTGATGTTAAGCATCTAATACGACATAAGTAAAATAAATATAAATATAATATTTTCTATCTGTATAGTATTTATCGTCGACAACTTGTAATAATTGAGTGATCAATTTTCTAAAGCATATGAAATATTTTTGATATATTAAAATACTAATTTGGTATAAAAATAATTATTTCTATCATATCAAATATCAATACATCAGAAATAAAATAAATATAAATATAATATTCTCATCTCTCGACAACTTGGCAGTAACTGAGTGATCGATTTTCTAAAAGATATGAAATATTTTTGATATATTAGAATACTAATTTGGTATAAAAACAATCACTAATATCGATAGACTAATAGTCACCGTATTTTTATCTCTATCATATTAAATGTCAGTACATCGGTTTTAAATAAAAGTTCAGCTAGACAAAATATAAAATATTCCATTTTGCGACAAGCTTCTCAAGAAAGCAAGAAATGAATGGTAGAGAGAGAAAGTTTGTGATGTCATGATTAGGTGAACATGACTGGGAATCTACTTACTTTTATACAACTAGACATGTAGGGATCGGACTCGGTTGGAATTTATTCGCCCGAGTCCAAACTAGTCTGAAGCTGGTCGATCTGGCTCGACACCAAACAGGCTACTCTTCGCCCCGGATCAGAGTCAAAGCTTGAATGCCTCGTGCTAATTGAGGTTTAAATTCAAGAACTCTACAAAAAAATTAAGCTTTAATACCGTATTAGATAGCAATTGATTTAAAACATAAGTATTAATTAATGGATTAATAAATATCTATCGTATTAATTTTTAACACTCGTGGATATTCTAACAACGACGGAAGAATAGTAGTACCATAAGCTACTCATATTTAGTTATATCATTATGCAAAATTAATGTAAATAGTTGTATAGAAAAGAGAGATTTATGTTAGACTCTCAGAATCATTGATGTGATATCTACATCATAGTAACACTATTCTACTTTTTTGAAAACTATAGTTGGGTGGGGTGGGGAAGATAACAAATTGTTATCAAGTACACTAATCACTGATAAAATTTGGATTGCTTTATACACAATCAAGCCAAAGAGGTGAAAATTTAATATGATCTTCCCAGTCTATGCTCTCCTATCAGAGCACCTCGCACTGCTCTCCTATCAGAGCACCTCGCAAGCGAGGGAACTCTCCCCTACTATACTTCTCGGTGCCTGAACACTCCAATAAAGGCACATACAAAGCAAGTCGGAGAATGGATGAGAAGGGAGAACACTCTCTTATCTCTTAAGGGGACGTAATGACAGTGACGATAAAGCACATGGAATTGTTAGGAAGACGATCTCAAGGAAAAAGAGAAAAGAAAAGAGTCTATCTTTTATCCGCTTACTGAGAAAGCTAGGGGAGGGAGAGGAAGCAAAAGGTGTTGGAAGCGATAAAGGAGTCAAAACGACGAAACTCTAGCTTAGGTGCACCATTTCTAAATTGATCATGTATTGTGCTTTTACCTCAATTAATAGTATCATCAATCTTCCTATGTATTATTACACTCTTTATCCATGCCACATAAGATATCCTCCTTATCGATAGAATTTACAAGGGCACTACAAACACTAGAGGGAGTTGGAACAATATTTTTAAGAGGGAAAATTCCATGAAAGTATTATTTGCTACAATTATGTAGTTGAAAAATATTTATATATAAAAAGGAGAAAATATATCTATCTATCTATATATATAAAGGTTCCTTAATTAATAATATTTAAGGGAAAGATATATTTTACACCAAATGTTATGTTATTATAGTTTACACTCTACATTTTTTTATATATCCAGTTCGAACTAGAATTTATGAATTTATTTACCAAGAATACCCTGTGATAAATTACCAAAAGAATAAAATATAGCATAGAAATATAATGTTATTTGTGAATCTAGATATTAATATTCTATAAATATCCTTACTATATTTCTTCTTTTTCTCATAGCCTTATTCCTACATTATCATGCAAAAGCCCACCATCCTTATCCTCCTTCTTCTTCATCATCTTCAGACATAAAGTTAATCGTCAACTCTTGTGATCGTAAGCCAACTTGAGGACAATGAAGAGCAAAATCTACCGTATGCTCTTGTACCACCTCTATTAGATTTTCTCACTTTTGATAAACAAGCAAATATTTGCCTAATGTTTTTATAAAATGCTGGAAAGTTAGCTACCTCAAAAGAGGTTACTTGGGAGAATAGTGAAGATAAGATAAATTATTCTTATTGTTATGAGTGACTCCTCAATACCCTCAAGAGTGTGATAGGAATTTCTAACCCATTCCTCCATGATATCTAGTTAGAGAGGGTTTTTCTTTTCTAGGGTTCTCTAATTAGACTTGGGAGCATGAGCTAAAAAAGATGAGCAAGGTATCACTAAAATATCCTATACAAGTGCAATTGAAAACTTAATATTTGCAATGGTATGCACAAGACAAGATATTGGATATGCAGTAGGTGTGTTAAGTAAATTTATGAAAAATCCCAACAAAATACATTAGGAGGCTACAAAATGAGTGCTTCGATATTTGAGAGGCATTAGTGACTATGCTATTACATATATCAAGTGTTCATCTTCTATGCATGGTTTTGTTAATGCTAACTTTGCGGGTGATCTTGATAAAAGGAGGTTAACCATGACATTTGTATTTTGATTTAGAAATGGACCAATGAGTGCCTTCACTATGTTCATTGCCACTACTCCGTTCAATGCCGTTATTGTGAGAGTAATCGCTAATGCTTCATAACTTTCAGAAAAAGAACTTAAGATTAGAAGTGCTTAGAATTCATCATCCAATATCGTCTTCATGGTTGCAAGCTTATTTACTAAACTTTGCATTTCATTCAAGTGATCTGCCATTGGTGTGCTCTCGGTATACTTCAAATTAACAAACTTCTTAAAGACATAAAGCTTGTTATTTGTACTTTTCCTCTCATACATGTTTTTTAGCTTCTTCTATAATGTGCTAGCCGATATATCTCATTCTCCACATGATGGTAAACACTGAATGAAACCAACACATTACCGATTCAAGAGCTTCCACTTGTCTTCCAATATATCATTTGGCTTAGCATCATCACCTTTCAATATAGCATGTATTTTATCATAATAAAGTAAGTCTAACATCTTGCCCTTCCATGTCTTTCAATTGGCATCATTTAAGCTTATCATTTTACTTGTATTCACTTCCATAGCTCTAAGAAATTTTGTTAAACACTTTATGTGTACCAACCACTTCTTAGAAAGGAGCTATATTTCTCACCCAAGAGATCTATCACATTGAAAGCTAAAATATGATGTCAATTAAGAAATATATATAATTAACAACACCAAGCACTAAAGAAAGCTAGAACACTAAATTTACATGTAAAACTCTTCTCAAAAGGAAAAATCATCGGGCATAAAACAGAATTCACTATCAAAAGAATTGGTACAAAAAATATCACCACAACAAGTTTCTCAAGATCATAAGAATGGCATCCAGAAAAAACTAATAACCCTAGCTTCAAATTTCAAAGGTTTAGAGAACACCTCCAATAAAGAAACCTAAACCTTTTTGAAGCAAGAACACTCTCGTAAATATAAAGAAAAAAAATTCTTGTGCCTTAATCCCAACTAAGAAATTCTCTAGTTACAAACCTTTGTTGTATATAGAGAAACCTTTACTCCCTTTTTTTATTTTCTTCTATTTTCACTAAATGGTACGAGGAAAGCCTTCCCTATAAAATAAAAATGTAACTTAATCACTTAATAGACAAGTAAGTCACTTCATGGGGTTAGCCCAAACCAACTTAGTTAAGTGAAACCCAATAATATGATATCCTATTACATAATGTTCACAAAAATGTTCCAATTTTACTTTCACTCTATGTTAATACAGAACAATAATATAATAAGTAAATTGCCAAATGCAAGAGTTGGAACTAACTAGCCAATTTTCAAAATAATATTTAACTTCTGGTCAAACTTGTGGAGCTAATATTTTAGGTCTATTGGTTAAAAATTAATGTCATCACATCATGGGAAGAATAATACTTGTTTTGTAAAGATAGGAAGTTCTACTCATGTTAATAAATACTATAAAGATATGAAGCAGTCTTTCTTCTAAGACAATGGTAAAACTTTTAATTTCTATTTTTTGTTGTTGTTATGGAGATATGAATCTTACACTTACCTCTTCCATAAGTGTAAAAAAAGAATGAGACCTCTTTATCTTCAACCTACTTAGATTAGGCTTGTCACGATATCATGAACAAACCAATTCTAAATAAACAACTAAGATTTATACTCAATACATATTAATTGGTAGAGAATAGCAATAGAGAAGCATCACACTATCACAACATAAGATTTATGTGGTTCATCGGGCTATATCCACGATCAACCGGTAAGCATATTCACTATCAATGAGAGAAAGCTTACAAAGAATGGTATTTAGGATTACCTTTATGGAAATTACAAGAATGAGAAGAGATCTCACCAAATGAGAAAATGCAACCATCTCCTCAATAGCCAAGCAAAATGATTATGCTCAATACCTTGAGTACCAATAATATCTCTTTAACCCAATAAAATTCAAACTCAAGCTATTTTACCCTCTTTCTTTCTCTCTTGTTAAAACCCAAAAGCCATAGAAGAGAAAACCCTCTCTAACTAGACATCATGAAGGAATGAGTTAGAAATCCCTATTAAACTCTTTTGAGAATGACTAAAGAGTCCTCAAAGAATATTAGACAAGTTTGCCCCTTAATTTTTCAAATCACTTGTAACAATCTCCATTTTGATTGGAAAAACATATGCTTGCTTTTCTACCATTTATCTCAATTTTTCTTAAAGCCTAGAGAAATGAGGCTTCGCTCCAATTTCTATATTTGCACCGGCTTCGTAAGCATATCCACCAAATTGTCTTTAGTCTTCACTTTCACCAATCGAACTCTTCCATCTTCTATAACTTGATGAATGTATGTAATGATGTTGCACCAATATGTGTCTTGTCCTCTTGTGGTGAACATGATTTTTAGCTAAATGTATAACACCTATATTGTCACACAATATCTCTATAGGCTTACATATAACACCGATCTTACCCATTAAGCATTGAAGTTATGTTGCTTCTTTTGATGCTTTCTTAACCTCCATATACTCTGCCTTCATGGTAGACTTAAGTGATGTTCATCTTGAGACTAGTTTAGCAATAAGCTAGTACTTAAGGATGTGAAGTATATTTTGGATCTTCATTTGAATTTAATCTCCGCTGGTAAATTGGACGATGATGGTTTTAAAAATCAGTTTGTTAATGAAAATTGGAAGCTACTCAAAGATGCACATATTTTTATCAAGGGGAGAAAATGTTGTTCGCTAGACGTAAGTTAAGGTGTACAATGAGCAAATTAATATCATAGATAAAAAGACATATATGGATCTATGATATAAGTGGCTTGGTTATATAAACGAGCGAGGCCTCCAAGTACTTGCAAAGAAATCACTCATTTTCAATACCAAAGATATGTTATTTAAATTGGTGTTCTCATTGTATTATTGGAAAGCAAAGTAAAATTTTATTTTCACATACTTATAGTAAAAAATATGATTTATTAGAGTTGGTGCATTCCGATGTATGTGGGCCTATAAGAAAACAATCCATGGGTGGTATATTTTACT
Organism: Typha angustifolia; assembly: GCF_048772165.1. NCBI lineage: Eukaryota > Viridiplantae > Streptophyta > Magnoliopsida > Poales > Typhaceae > Typha > Typha angustifolia. The sequence continues at coordinate 7,028,753 of NC_133248.1, forward strand.
TTGTTACTTTTATATATAATGCTTTTAGAAAGGTATGGGCATATATAATGAAGCACAAGAATGAAGTATTTAGCATTTTCAAGCACTTCCATGCAAAAGTGGAAAGGGAAATCAGAAAGTCTTTGAAATATATTCGGAATGACGATGGTGGAAAATATAGAGAATCCATTTGAAATATATTGTAAGGAGCATGGTATTCGATGTGAGAAGACTGAAAATAATACTCATTAACATAATAGTGTGGCGGTGTTGATCAATTGCACTATTTGTGAAAATGTGAGGTGTATGTTGTCACATGCTAAGTTGTCAAAATCATTTTAGAGAGAGGCAATACAAACCGCATGCTATTTGATAAATCGATCTCCTTCAAAGCCTTTGAATGGTAATTACCCAGAAAAGGTGTGGACCGGTAAAAATGCCTCTTTCAAGCATTTGAAATTATTTGGGTGTAAATCTGGTCAAAGAAGTAAACTTGATAACGAGTTAAGGCCATATGTCTTCTTGGGTTATGAAGGTAAAGAGTTTGGTTATCAGCTTTAGGATCTAAAAACTAGGAAGTTAGTTAAAAGCCGAGATATTGTGTTCTTTAAAGACTAAACTATTGAAAATGTTAACGAGGTTTAGAAGCCACAAGCTAGTGAAGGTGAACTTGTTGATTTAAGACATATTTCTCCTCTAGTGATTCATGATAAAGTGAGAGATTCAAGAAGATAAACATGAAATGTTTAGTGAAAGTCCTCTTTAAGATTCTAGCCAACAAGAAAAAGAAGTTATACATGAGCAACTTTCTCAAGATCAACCTCCACTAGTACCACAAGTTAAAAGATCTATAAGGGTCTCACAATCATAAAAAAAAAATATACTCTTCTAATAAGTATGTGATGCTTAATAATGTCGGAGAGTTGAAAACATTTCAAGGAGCAAATATGTATGAATAAAAGAACAAATGGCAAATGGCTATGCAAGAGAAGATCAATTCTTTGCATAAAAATGAGACATATGATTTGGTAAAGCTACCAAAGGGCTGAAAAGCTTTGAAGAATAAATGGGTATTCCGATTGAAAAATGATAATGATAATTAAGTCAAATACAAGGCACAGCTAGCTGTCAAAGGCTTTGAGTAATAGAAAGATATTGACTTTGATGAAATTCTTTCACCGGTTTTAAAATGTCTTCTATCCGGATTATTCTAAGTCTTGTTGTATGACTAAACTTAGAAATGGAACAATTAGATGCTAAAATCGCTTTCCTTTATAGCGATTTAAAAGAGGATATCTACATGAAGCAACCCCAAGGTTTTATTCACAAAGGCAAAGAAAACTTAGTCTACAAGCTAAAGAAGAGTTTGTATGGATTGAAGTAAGCACCTCGGCAATAGTATAAGAAGTTTGATGACTTTATAATGAGCCACAAATATAAAAGAACAAATACGGACCATTATGTTTATGTCAAGAGGTTTGCAGATGGTGATTTTATCATTCTTTTTCTCTATGTAGATGATATGCTTCTAATTGGCAAGGATATAAAGAAAATTAAGAAATTAAAGAAAAATTTGAGTAAATCCTTTGACATGAAAGATTTGGAACTGGCAAAGAAAATTTTGGGCATGGAAATTAAATGTGATAGGAAAGAAAAAAAGTGATGTGATCTGGGTTGTAGCTATCACAAAAGAAATATATTGAGCAAATTCTAGAGAAATTCAATGTAAAGAATGTCAAGCCGGTTGAATCACCATTTGTGGGTTATTTTAAATTAAGTTCAAGGCAATGTAATTCAAATGAGAAGGAGAAAAATAAAATTAAGAATTTTCCTTACTCCTCCATAGGGAGTTTGATATATGTAATGGTTTGCATGAGGCCAAATATAACATATGATCTCTCAAACCTGAGAAAGGAGCATTGGGTAGCTGTGAAGTAGATGGTGAAATATTTAAGAGACACTTCTCATTTATGTCTACATTTTGGAGGTAGAAAATCTCACTTCATGGGTTACATGGATTCCGATATGGCCGGTAATATCAACACTAGGCAATCTATTTTAGAGTACATATTTACTTTTGGAGAAAGAGTCATAATATGATGGCAATCAAGGCATCAAAAGTGTGTTACTCTTTTTAGCACCAAAGCAGAGTATATAACCGCTACCGAAGCTTACAAAGAAATATTATGGTTGAAAAACTTTTTGCAAAAATTGGGTTTGAAGCAAGATGAATATATCATCCATTGTGAATATTTTTCTTAATATAACAGGGTATATGTGAATACTCTTCCTAATTTAGAGGGTGTATATAGGTAATAAAAAAAATTCAGATAGTGTATGTGTAAAGGTAATACTTCTCCTAAATTTTCTTAAGTGAAATTATTTCTAAATTTTATTCCACCTTTTGTTTAGAGGTAAAATTCAGCTTACATTCAGAACAGTTTAACATAATTCAGCACAAACAAACAAAAAACATTGACAACTTTTCAGCATAATTGTGGAACAAATTAATTTTTACACACTCTGAAATACCTTAATCAATTCAGGAAAGTTTTTAGCAAAAGTGAGCAAATGAAAATAGTCATAATTATGTTCCCCACAAAGCAAACAAAAGTGTCAACCTTTCAATAGCAAATTTGAGAAAATAATCATGAAATGCCAACCTTCTATTAGCGAAACTAAGCAACAATCATTTCACATTAGGTTCCATTCCAGTATCTTAGCAAAACTAAGCAAACAAAATTTAATCTTAGATTCACAATTACAAGCCTTTTAAGTATCAAATTAACATCACAATTGCATCCCAAATCGTATGAATCAACTAGAAAACATGGAATTTTTTTTTGCCACATTACAATCATAGAATCTTGCATTTTGAACATCCCATGCATTGAAATGCTCACTACTACTAAGTAATTCTTATAGAAATTATATACCACCACCTTTCCTATTTCTCCCTCTTCCTCTCCCACTGCTTATATTTTTACTTCTTTCTTCATCACCACCTCTCTCAATAGTATCACCACTTCAATTAGCACCCCTCCTATTCCTTCTTTCCACTCTTGGTAAACTAGATAAAGTGAAAATAGTAGTAGTTATCCCCTTAGTTGACATGGTGATAAGTTTTTATAGTTTTTTCTATTTTGTCCTGTCACACTACATCTTTTGTAAGTTTTGACAGACTTAAATACATCATATGGCATCCTTTCCTTATTGAACCTCTTAATCCTCTTCTTATTTTGTTGACCTCTACTAGGAGGTCAGACTTCTACATTACTAATAGAAGCTTCCCATACTTTCTTATCTAGTAGTGGTGCAATACTTTCTAAATACATTATTTCGTATTTATCTAATATAAGATAATTATCAATATAATCCATTACTCTTCTCCAAAAATATAGAATAACAGCGGACACACAGAAAGCCACATACTTACCACTATCAATAAGTAGGGGTGTAAACGAGCCAAGCTTAATCAAACCCGACTCTGATCAAGCTTGGATTGAAATTAATTTTGAGCCTAGCTTTGTGATCAAGTTTGAATTGAAATAATTTTGATTCAAACCAATTTCAAGCTTATTTTGAACTCAAGCCGAGCTCGAGCTTAAATGAGCCGCTTAATTAGCAATTTCAAGTTTTATCAATTCAAGCCATTTTCGAGCCTAAGCAAGCTTGAATTGAGTTAGACTTGAATCAAACTTGAAATAAAACCTAATTCAACTATAAAGATATAAAATTTATCAAAATATAAATTACAAGCAATAAATATAATTATGTTATATATATATATATATATATATATATATATATATATATATATATATATATATATATATATATATATATATATATACGAGCCTAATCAAGTCGACTCGACCGAGCTGGCGCAGGATCAAACTTGGCTCGAATTTAATTTTGAGCCTAGTTTCAAGATCAAGCTCGGCTTAGCCTAGTTTCGAGCTGAGCTCTAGCTGGCTGAATTATTTGGACAGCCCTATCTAGAAGAGCATTCCTTGGAGTCTTAACTTCATTGCACATCTATTATTATCTTTTTAATCTTTGCTTCCTTATTTCTAGATCTAAGCACATTATAGCAGTTGTATTCCTCCTAGCTTATATTAGGCGTGTAACCACCTTCCCAACTTTTCAACTTGCCTTCATTGATGATCTATTCACACCATTCGCTATGTCTAATTATAGCAATTAAATATATTGGACGACTTCAATAAGATCTAGAAAATTTTCCCTCTTGTATAATATAATTATGGGAGCAAAGAGCCAGCAAAGTGGATCATCAATAGGAGCATTGAACATATTCATGTATGTTGTCATAACTAAGTGTTGTGTTATTTTCCTTCTAGAGGATATACAAAACATAGTATATATCTTGTTTGTAGCAATAAAAATTCTGATGCTTACAACTTGGGATTACAGGTTTATATGTAATGATAATTTTTTCGATGTAATGATCTAACTTCTTTTGGGAGTATTAAACATGTTCACATATATGTGATGGATATACTACTCTAATACCCTGGTTTTAACCTATCATTTTTATTGGTCAGTTGGATGAGATATCATGAGCCTGGGTGTTGAAAACTTAGAGAGGCTAGAAACAAGTAAACTATTTCAAAATATCTGGTTACATATATAAGGACAATCAACTTTTGCACCAAGTTGTTTACATAGATTTTATTTTTACTGTTGGGTTTATTTTTCTGCCGGTGCATTCGACTAACTTGTCATATCTTAATAGTGATATGAATGATTTCAATTAGTGAGAGATTTCTTAACTAGTGTAATAGAAGAACTTAAAACTTCCTTCTCTGGGACGTCCTCAATAGGTACGCTAATGATAATGTATTAGTGCGAGCTTGGTTTACTAGAATAGATGTATTAAAACATATTGATGTTTGTCTGTCTTTGTTGTCATACTCAACCGACTAAGGTTTTATTGTTTGGTAATATACTTTTTTTATATATTTATCTTTTAAGCTAGTTAGTTCATATTTATCTCCACTTGTTAGAAATAATATTCAGTATAAGTGTTTGTGCTTTTGTTGTACTTGATCAAGAAACAGATCTAATAGGAATATTCGACATTTGAAAAAAATAATATATCCTCCTTTTATCTGATAGTGTTGTCATTATTTTGATAGTGCTATCATTTTTTCTAATAGTGTTGTTATTATTTTTCTTTCTAGACCTCTTTGAGCTATATACATCTGCAGTCATATATCCTTTTATTTCTATAATATGTAATGCTTGTATCGAATCGCAATAGATTATTTAATTAGATTATATACTTTTCAACTTGTTCATATATGCCAAATATAGAAGGTTCCATGTAGATAATGATAAAGGCTTAATAACATTTTGCCCCATTATGCTTTAACCAATATCAATTTGCTCTCTATATTATAAAAGTATATAAACACCCTCTCAGAGTTTTAAAAAGTAACAATCTCTTAAATACCATTAACATATATTCTAAAATTATATTTCTATCCCTTTATAATTGGATAAATATAATATTATATTAGAAGATAAATTAAAATTACTTATCTATCCTTAGACAATATTGATTGGAGATCAAAACACATCTTTAAGTGAGGCTGATTTTGTAACACCCCACATTAAAAAAAAAAATCTCTCAGTGCATGTGCTAGGCATGTGCACTTATCCCCCACCAGCAGCGCACATGCTAAGCACGTGCATTGCCTCCCCTCGTCTCTCCCCCACCTTTTGTAATTGAATAGAGGCAGAAAATCCCACCTCGCGAGAGTGGAGATTGGACTCCACTCCTTCCACATCACCTTCTGTCTCTACAAAACTCTAAACCACCTTATCTAAACTCTTTTTCACTTTATCCTTATCCTTCCCTTTACCTCTTTCTCTCTCTTTTCTTTGTTTTGTGCCGCCAAAGAACTCGATGAGGGCCGCAACCATTAGAGCACTAATGGACCAAACCAAGCGCCTAATCCCATCTGCAGGTTAGTCTGGTATGCCTCAAAATTAATTTGATTTTCATTTAGTAAATCATAGTTAACTCCTAGTTTTACTATTTTTATCTTTGCTAGAGAAATTTGTCATCTAACAACTTCGAGTCAATCACCCACTAATCTGAGAAGCTTTGCCCCGTCATCCTCTAGTTGTGTATACCGAATTTGGGTACCCATGTTCCGCATGGGAGGCTACGCCATGTTGCCTTTTGTTGTCAGCTTCTCGGCTTGATTCTAGTCATCACAAACAACTTTGTCCCTGACCCTCTAGCTAGTAAACTTCCTCTCGTCCGAAGGAAGCTATTGGTGTCTTAAATTAGGACACGTAGTGGCTCTTGGTCGTAGTGAGAACCTTCATGGCCGTCGGCCATAGAGAACTCCTCTTCTCGCCATCGGCCACTCCGACCGTTAGTTTAATCACTTGAGAATCTACTACACACTTCTTAAAGACCCTCTTCACTTTTGGTTTGCAATGTTAATTCCTTCACTTGCCCTCATCGACGAACTTGATCCCTCATTCTTCTTTCCTTTCTTTCTTTTTTCTAACCAACCACCCAAGAGCTTAACTCAAATATGACCTTGTTGACTTTGAGAAGAGGTGTTGCTTGGCTACCAATGATGATGGTCGCCGACAGCAACACCCTTCGATTTCCTCTATTTTCTTTCTTATGAAGAAGACAATGAGAGAGGGTGGGGGTACCCAATTCTTTGTTGGGCTACAACCCACACCCGTAGACTTGCAACCAGTTATGGAATGAGCCCTCACCTTCTCATCTATGTTAGACTTGGCCATTAAGCCTAGTCCTTCCCACTTTCTCAACCAATGCAATGCAAGGCTAAGCCTTAAGCCTAACCCAACCTATGAACCATAGGCTAGCCCAATAGCAGTCTTTTATTTTATTTTTTATTTATGTTAGCTTTTGTAGAATTTTTCCCGATCACTTTTATTAATATAAATTGAGGATAATAGAGAACTAAAGTTTAGGTTAGTTTAAATATATTAATCCTTACAATTTATAATTAATGCCTTTGACATTTATAACTAGGAATAATTCAAATTTTACCATCGATGACCAAATTAATTAATATAAAATAATATTATTAGTAGGAAAGAATACACGCAAGACTAAGACAAACTTATCGAGACCCAAAGAGTCAAATTAAATTTATGTAACAAGGTAGTTAGTTATATATGTTCATCTTCCTTATGTATTATTTTATTCTTATAAATTATTAGATCATTACCATGCGGGGATGATCTCGAGACTTAGGAGAAGCCCGATTGTTGAGTTGAAAATAGATTCCACATATATTTCAGGGTAATTAGATTTTATGTTAGTATGCGAATAAAGTAATTATTGTGATGATAATTATTTTATGTCATTATTGCTTACTTTTACATGTATGTGTAACTGCTACTTAATTATTAATTATTTTTTACTTATTGCTTTATTAATGATAGACTTCATGCTATTATGACATATATTAATTTGATGATCATGATGTAAAAAATATAATAAAAGACATGGCATTACATGCACGTGTCATGTAGTTCAACTAGGCAGTGTCCTTCACTCACTCAGCTTATAGTTAAGAGTGGAGTGTATTGTATATTATTATTACATTAGCAGTCTATACTTGATGCCGTTGCTTGTAGAGCATTTAGATGATTATGCTACTCTATTTGGATATTAGAATAGTAGAAAGGTATTTAAGAAGTAAGATTATAAACGTAGGATCAATATGTTCATTGAGCTATGAGCTCTTTCTCATTGCATACGATGATTCTACTATGTACAATAATTTGACTACAAATAGTGATTCTATTGTGTGTAATAATTTACTAGATTGAGATATGAGCCTACGACTAGGATCTTTAGTCTAATGATCACAAACAATCGATCATATGTAGTATTGTCAGACATATATAGACGATATTACCGTTAGATAACTATTCCTCCTTGTTATTACTTTTGCTATGTGGATTATGGCATCATTGTTGCATTTGCTCTATGATTATGACATCGTTAATATATTTGCTATATAGATTATGATACATTGTGAGTTATCCTAATAATATGAGAAATTGTTCCAAGTTATAATGTTAATATGCACTTCTGTGTTTTACAACTAAATAAGTTCATTGTAAATTATATTATACAAATTTACCTTGGTATATTGATAATTATGAGCATTTATTATTATTTTATCATACATTATATTTTTCATAGATTATTATTGGATTATATTTGATGTATCATGTGTAATTAAGTATAAAATGACAAAGTGTAATTAAGTCTTAAACAATCAAGACATATAAATATTATGATCACCCTGAAGGAAGATAAAATTGTAACAAGGTGCAGTCCTTGATAGATTTGCATGGAATTTTTGGAAGATTTTCCAATAGATCTAGCCTTTGAATTAATGTGAAACTTTGATGTTGTAGATCTAGAAGAGAGATTTCCAACGAATCCAATATCATAAGATTTGGATGGCTGGATCTGGAGATATTATCGGATCAATGGACGAAGGTCGGAGAAACAGACTTGCGGGATAATGATCCAAATTGGATCTACTTGGATCGGTTTGCATGCTTGCTGCCCTTAATAGTTAGATTGGTGAAGAAATTGATGTGCTCTTCGATGAAATTAGGGAATAGAGATTGAGGGGAAGATTAAGGAGGGAAGAAGGGTTTAAAAGCTGGTCGAGAATCTTGCCAACAGAAGAAGGTGGCTTAGTTGGAGGTGGAGAGAGTTGTGCCGATAGACAAGAGAAGAAGAGAGGAGATAGGGGGTGACAAGACTTAGCCAAATAATCCTTGTTTAATGATAATTAGGGTTGCTCTCCATACGTATATATAGAGGCTAACTCTTGATCGAGTTAAATTCGAACTCTTACATGAAGGTGATTTGGTGAGTCTTAGTATGAGGACTCATGATACATGCCCTAACTCGACTAAAATAATTTATTTATTTATCTAAACCTAATTAACGAATTAACAAGTTGAGTCCATATTTAGCAAATACTTGGGTTTATGGCTCAACCAAAATAGCAGGTGCTATAAGATGTAAATGACTAAACTAGATCACTAGACTCGACCCAAACGAGCCCAATGTGCCGAGAAGGGATCCAATTTGACAAAGTTGGTATCAATAAATGTATTGATAAAAAATTAGAGAACGCATGACAACATCAAGACTACATCTGTAGTAATTAGTAAGCCTCAGACTTACATAACTTGACTGTTATTAGAAATAATGGTCGTAGTTATAAGTTGTTTGTCATACAATCCTCAACTCGTGTATAAAAGAATTTTATGATATTTTGCGTGCAGACTATGTTTGCATATCTCTGCTTATATACTTGAAAAAAGCTAATTTCTACGTGTTCTTTTACTTCAAATAGTATAATTTACTAAATATTTTTTGTATCAAAAGGAGTTGAGCTTTATGTTCATGTGTTAAATGCTTGATGAAAATTTATTTTCGTCAAATTATATGTATTGGTGATTTTTTACTATTGTAAAGCTTTTATTAAAGTATTATTCTAGAGAAAAAAAAACAATAGAATTTTTGAGTTACCACAATTTAGTGCTGAGTTGTGTAATATATACGGATATGCTGTTATAGCAGTTATAGTCATGTTTGCGAGTTCACACGTTAAATATTAATTATTTGTCTTTCATTTGTGAACTTATAAATACTCAACTTTACAATTTCTATTAAGAGGATACCAAATATACTCACTTATAAGTTCGCAAAATACTATCATACTCTTCCACCATGTTGCTTCTGTGCTTAATGTACGCAAGCTCACAAATCTTGTTAAATATGATTATAAAACCGTTGAAAGGCCGTAAATAGACACCATCTCTAATATTTTTGTCCATTAATTTTACATATTACATAGTTTTTTTACATCACATTATAAATAATAATAATTATACACTTATTTTAGTTTATAACTAAATACTGATGCTTCGACCTTAGCTCAACATATCTAGATCATGACTAATCAGACCGGGGCTTAAGAGTCAAATAAAACAGAGCCCAACCGAATAGCCTACTCCGCGTAGCAGGAGTCCTTAGACAAGTCAAAAGTTAGTACTCCCACCGTGCCGTGGAGTCATGATCCTTCCACCGTCTCCTCCGGCAAAATAGCCAGCTAGTAACCAATCATTCCCTGCCAAGGAGGACGACGCTCAACTACTCTCAGTACAAATATATCTCTCCTCCTCGCTCGTTCTCCCACCCTTTTCATCGTATTAATCCAAAATGAGAAGAGAGCTCAAAGAGTAGAAGAAATTGGAACACCCCCACTTGAAAGAGCTTAGAGATGCCGAAGCTTGCCCTCTCCTCCTTCCTACCCCACCCCAACCGCCAAACCCTAACCCTAATCCTCGCTGCTGCATTCCTCTCCGTCTCCTCCTACCTCCTTGGGATGTACTCCAACTACCGCCCTTCCATCCCTTCCGTCCTCTCCACCCCCGCCTGCCTCCCCAACTCCTCGTCCCCCTCCGCCTCGGTGTCCGTTGCCACCGCGGCCGCCGGCCTCGACTTCCTCCCCCACCACGCCGCAGCCGACGCCTTCCCGCCCTTGCCCGATCCGGACCTCTTCTCGCCTCCCCTGATCCCCTTCTGCGCCGCCAACTTCACCGACTACTGCCCGTGCCAGGACCTGGCTCGGGAGAGGCGGTTCCCGACGAGGGACCTCGAACACCGGGAGCGGCACTGCCCGGGGCCCGAGGAGAGGGCGCGGTGCCGCGTGCCGAGGCCGGCGGGGTACAAAACCACGCCGCGGTGGCCGGAGAGCCGGGATCGGGCGTGGTTCGCGAACGTGCCGTCGAAGAAGCTCAGCGAGGCCAAGAAGGTGCAGAATTGGGTCAGAGTCGAGGGGGAGTGGTTGGTGTTTCCCGGGGGTGGCACTTCGTTTGTGAATGGAGTGAAGTCGTATGTTGACCAGATGGCGAAGCTGGTGCCGTTGAAGAGCGGGGAGGTCCGGACGGTGCTCGACGTCGGGTGTGGGGTGAGTTGGTTCTTCTGTTAGCTCATAGATTTATTCTCTGTTGCTTTGGCTTCTTACAAGTGCTCGCTTGTGTTCTGATAGTGAGATTTCTGATGTTATTTGCTTGGTTAATTTTGTTTACGGATCCTCTTCCACTTGGAGGTATTCATCAATTACTGATGGATTCTCCAGCATGAGCATTAGTGTAACGACCTCAGCACACGAAATGCTGCATATTTTCCTGATCTCACATTAGATCAAGATGTTTCAGGGATAATGATTTAAATTGATATTTCCATACGGAATGCATATTCCCACACTGTATGGGGTATCTGTTTTGGAGTATTCAGAATCATTTCAGATCTAAGGAAATTACTTCTTTGATGCAGAGTCACAATTAAAATTTTTTTGTGGAATTGCATTGTATATATATAATGGAATGTGATCAAAAGAATCAAAACATCTTGAGAGCCCTGAGTTAGTATGTGACGGTGAACTTTCAACTTTCTATTGAAGTTGCCATCTATAGGCTTACTACCAAAAACTTAGGAAGATGCATTATGGTCCATTTTGCATGTCATCTACCGGTATTGTTCCCTTGATTGGGAAAGACAATAGAAAGTACCTGAAATTATTGGATAGAAACTTCTTGCATGCCATCATTGTGAATCCTCCTCATCCTTCAAATTAAATGGACAACTGCAGTGGGACTAGTGCAGAATAGGACGAGTTAAGTGGTGTTTAAATGCTTTAATGTGTTGTATGCATGCAGTAACCTAAAGACAATTATGACATAAAATAGTTGCTTCAATATTTGTGTCTTGTTAAGAAGCTAGGATCATTTATATAGAATTTAATTGTGAATGCGGTGAAAAGTGAAAAGATTGGGGCACATGTTATCGCATTTAAAAAGTTGAGACAAGCATAAAAATTTGGAGCGTAGAAGCTACATAAGTCGGCACTTGCAAAGAGAGTAATAATTAACTTTTCAAGATAGTTTTGGCTTACGCAAATAAAATTACAGGAGGTTATGGGATGGAATGATGGAAAGATGTTAATATTTGTATGAAGAGTTCATGAGAAAAGGAGGGTTATGCTAGCATTGATGCAAGTACTTAGTTAGAACTTAGAAGCAAATCAAAAAGTTTGTGATGACATTCGAGGTAATAGACATTGCAAATTAGTATTTGGTAGTGTGCTCGTCTGCTTGATTATACTGAGGTAAAGACTCTGGTTATGCTTATACTAACGATCATCTTACATACACTTATGTGTACTAAAAGACACTAGAAGAACAGGGTTTTGGTTTCTAGATATTTCGAATAGTGTCAAACATATTTAGTTGTATGACCTTTGATTAAAATTACCCACCACATCTTTTTATTAGGAAATATTAAGACCTCTTTAATTTCAAAGGTAGCCTACCTCTTCCTATGTATTCCATGCTGAAGGAAATTATCATATGTGGTTTCATTTTGTACTGCATAAATGCCATAACTGTCAGATTGATAACATTCAGCTGTTCATTTTTCTTTATGGGAGGCAATTTATGTTGTTCATTTGTTTATTCTTGAGTGTGTCAACCCACTAGTTTGTAATCATCTTCTGTAGTTTATTAGAGTATACTATTTCTAAATGTTTATCCTGTACTGACTCCTATGCAGGTTGCAAGTTTTGGTGGACATCTATTGAACTATAAAATAATGACTATGTCCATTGCACCAAGAGATGTACATGAAGCTCAGGTGCAGTTTGCCCTTGAACGTGGATTGCCAGCTATGCTTGGAGTTTTGAGTATTCACAGGCTACCATATCCATCTATGTCCTTTGATATGGTTCACTGTGCGAGATGCTTGGTGCCGTGGACTGGTCATGGTAGATGCGATTTACCTTTGCACAATTGCACTGCATACCTTGTTTTATCACACAATTCTCTTCTAAATTTTGTTTAGTTTATTTAAGCAATAATATCTTGAAAAATGGAACTTGCTGAGATCCATGAGTTGCCTAAGATATAGAAATTCAAGATGAAGGATGACAACCTATTATTCAATACACGATGTTTCTTACTGATTTTTTTTAATATCTTGTAAGAAGTAATGCATTTGTTCAAATTCATATCTTCTAGAAACCCAAGTAAGTTCATGTAGAAGTGTAACTATAAATTTGCAATAACTTTGTTCCTCTTAAACACCAAATATTTTGGAATTCTTTTTCTTTGCTTAATTGGTCTGTCCTAAGAAGTCATTTATCTTTACGATAATTAGGATGATGATTCCTCTTGTGAAAAGTGAAAAGTACATAGCAACATGCTACTTCTAACTCTCTTTTATAGCTGATTTCAGATGGGCTGTACTTATTGGAAATTGACCGGGTTCTCCGTCCCGGTGGCTATTGGGTTTTGTCTGGGCCACCTATCAGTTGGAAAACTATGTATAAGGGTTGGGCACGGACACGTGAGGATCTACAGGCAGAGCAAAAAGCTATAGAGGATCTTGCTAAACGACTTTGTTGGAAGAAGATTGCAGAGAAGGGCTCCATTGCAGTATGGCGAAAGCCCACTAATCATATGCACTGTGCCAAAAAGGCAAAATCTCTGAATTCCCCATCTTTCTGTGCAGGAACTGACCCAGATAATGCTTGGTAAGGTGTTTCTTGTTCCCCTTGTTTTATCTGCTTAGCTATCTGACTGTACTTAATGTAGTATATGTAGAATTCTTTGCTATAAGCCCATAACTTGTCCTACTGTTTATATTAGAGCTGTTAAGTGCTCCAAAAGCTTTTTCCGCGGACCATTTTGTCTGACGAGTTCCCTATAAACCTTTCTGATCTTTTGATTGCACAGTTGGAGATATTTGTTGTTCTGGACATCAAACGGATTTAAAAACTTTCTAGCTCATCCTTCTTATCCACTATGACCTCTCCTTTGGGTTAGAAAACCTGATCTTCAATTGTTGCTGCATTACTGTGCAGCAGAACATATACTTTTTCTATATGCAATGGGAAGATACTTTCTCAGTCCTAGCTTGCTTTAGTAAAATTAGTGTGGCCTTAATTACAAAGACATAACATATACTTCTGCTTGGTATTTTATGCCTTTTGATGGTATTATTATTGCATGTACTTCTAGGCCACTTTGTCCAAGGGAGAAAGTCACTCTCCTTGGTCCTTGGATGAAAGATTCTGCAAGCAGCACTTTTTCTGCACTCCCTTCTAATCTTCATAGTGCCTTCAACTCTTGTTTTCTTTAATTTTGTCCTCTAGTCTAAGTATGTGGATATTTCATATTTTTCTGAGGAAGTAATTATAAAATATTGTCCCATCGTAAGCATGTGTGTTATGTAAACTATAAAATATTAGCTGTTTCATATTTTGTTTGCTCTTAAGACCAGTAAGATTTTGATAATAGTACATGAAAACTAATTCGAATGAAAAGTTTTGCAAAGCATGACACAACTTTGATAATTAAGGATTGATGGTGAGGAGTTGGGTTGTGAAAATTGGATTGACACTGTCATGTTAAGAGCAATGGGAGTCCTGATTAACTCAACAAATTGGAAAGAAGCTTCTATTCTTGTCCTTTTCTTTTCTTGAGTGTAGCTCTAGAAAGATGGTGTCTCATGATATTTTCTTCTAGTATGAACATGTTGGACGTTAATCTAAGAATGTGGAAGATAAATTGATTCGCTTTTGCACCAGGATTTATGTCATTCTTCTAATCAATTAAAATCATCTAAATTTGTTTTAATCCTATCCTGTTTCTCTATCTCGTGAACAGTTAATAACAGTGTTAAATAACTCTTATATTTGACTTGTTTATGGTAAGGAATTTACTATGATTAATAACATGTTAATGCTCACAGTCACTTATCGGCATTATTACCCCTAGATTTTGCAAATCATATAGCAGTTAATGTTTCATATGAATAATTTAGTCATATATGTGTGAACAATGCAGCCATATGTTTGTATGATCGTCGTCTTGTATTCCTTTCTCCTGGACTGTCTTGGTGGCATATCCTTATCATGTCCTGACCAATTCCATGTCTATGATTCATAGGAAGATATTTGTGTATATATGGTTCTAGTTTATACTGCATTTCATAATCTTAAGCTGATTCTGGATAGAACTCCTAGAGATTTTTCTTGTTTGCAAAAACAGGTATGAGAAGATGGAGCTGTGCATAACTCCTCTTCCAAAGGTTGATGATATTGAAGATGTAGCTGGTGGTTCTGTTGAAAAGTGGCCTAGAAGATTAAATGCAGTGCCACCGAGGATAACCAGAAGAAGCATAGAGGGGATAACTGTTAATGATTACAATCATGATAGTGTGGTTTGGAGCAAGATCATTTCTCGCTATGGTGGATATCTCACTGCTCTCTCAGAGGGTAAATACAGAAATATTATGGACATGAATGCTGGTTTGGGAGGTTTCGCTGCTGCCCTATCCAAATATCCTGTTTGGGTTATGAATGTAGTTCCTGCAGTCGGAACAAACAATACTCTTGGCATTATTTTTGAACGTGGACTCATTGGAACATACATGGACTGGTATTAACTTTTTCTAACAAACAATTTTCTTTTTACAACTATTCAAAAAATATATCATAGCTTCTGCTGCACATATAGGCCCTTCTATTGCAGTTCCCTAATATCTTAGAAGAGACTTTCCCAAAGAAGATTCATGTTTCATGAGATTTGTGATGATAGAAGCATCTCCTTGTTCCTTTTCCACTTATAAATTAAGTCATACACATCCTTATATTAGTATCTTTGGACTCCTCAGAAACAGATCTATGTTGTTTTGCACTCTCATAGGTAATATAAAAAAAAAAGAGGAAAAAATACTAAGAATCATTATAGAATTGTAGTTTCTGTCTTATTTTCAGTTGCATGATATCTTAGATGTTTCAAAATTTTCAAATAAACTTACGAAGTTGTCTTCGTGATATCATTATCAATTTCTTTGTTGTAAACTCCACTACTGCCATCAGCTTAAATTTTTAAGGGAATATAATTTGCTGAATTTCTTACTCGTAATTGCAGGTGTGAGGCTTTCTCTACTTACCCACGTACATATGATTTCATACATGCTAATGGAATATTCAGCTTGTATATGGATAAGTAAGTTTTTTACTCCTTAAAATCTTAAATCAATAGTTCTCATTATCTAGTATTTTTATGTGTTGGTGATGCAGATCAAAATGATAGAAGAGAGAAGCATTAGCTAATTAATCTACAAAATTTGATACTTTATTTACATGTGGATTTGTGCCATTACATAATATATGAGCTGATTCTCTTTATTGAAGTTCATACTTGTTATTGCAACTGATTCAGTTTGTGGTGCACTGCCTAAAGTTGCTAGTCTTTTTGGGTGGTATTGTATGTAATTGGCAAATTTCACCATCAGACAGCAGAATTAGCCTCTGCCTAATATGTATCCTGTCCTGATGAAATTAATGCATATCTTAAGGACAGACGACTTGAAATTTATTAGTTGAGATCTTTGTATGTAGTTTTTGGTCCATACTAGTGTAGGCAGTGGGTATGTGATGTGGCTTGGGTCAAGGGACCTAGATATATTTCAAGTCAGGGGCCTAACTTCTAACTTGCCCTGGGGCTCTCAGCGCTGGATCTGGCACAGGACTTCACTCCCATTATCCCTTGGTACTGTGGTGGCTGACATGTATCATAGAATCTTGCAAATAACCCATTTTCCATATCACATGGTGAGATAATTAAGTAAGTGGTTCAGTACTTCATTTAATAGTACACATCCATTGGGGAAGCAAGATATACACATATGACAATAACATAAGATGTTTATAAGGGTTAGCAAGAGATACTGCTAGCCATTCAGAAAGTTTACTAGCTCTGGCAGATTGACTGATGGAACTAACAAGAGAGCTTACACACAGAATCAACCAAAGTGAAGCCACTTAAAAATAATTATGGAATTTTAGTTTCTGCCATTAAACAGACTAGAACATGACAGTCTAAGAGTGAAAGTTCTGTATCATTCTAATAGTGTGTTCAATATTTGTCCAGCTGAAAAATTGAAGTCATATTCTAGCTTGTGTCAGTAGCAGTTCATTGTGTATGTGACCCAATTTATGATCTCAATTTTCTACAGTGGGAAAGAAAAAACACAATACTCTTCATCATTGTGTTGTCATTTCATCTGCAGGTGTGACATTCTTGATATCTTGCTTGAAATGGATCGGATCCTTCGTCCTGATGGGGCTGTGATAGTCCGAGACCATGTTGATATTGTACTGAAGGTAAAGAGAGCTGCAGATCAACTAAGATGGCAAAGCCGAATCGTTAATAGCGAAGAGGGGCCGTTCAGTCCTGAGAAGCTTCTTATTGTGGACAATTCAATCGCCGCAAGCTAAAACAAGCTACAAGGGAGTAATTCACAATTATATTTCACCAACATATCATTATATTGTGATGATTGAGCCAAGAAAGTCTTCCTGCTTCATATAATAAGAAATGAGGAGTCATAAAGTAGAAGAATAACGTGAGAAAATATGGGGGCACCTTTACATTATACCTGTGTGAGTTTCAAAATCCTGGATTTTTCCATTCTCAGATGTTAGCAGATTCTTTAGGAGATTGGAGCTTTACGCGCCGGTTTCAAACCACGTTAATGACCTCTTTGCAGTTAGACTATTCTTCTGGTCTTTTGAAGCATAGGTTTCTTTCACCGGAGAAAGTTGCTAAAAGGTTTTGCTTTGCTGAGGATTAGGGTCGTTTGAAAAGTATAAATTGATTATTTTGCTCTTGTCATTAGTTCTGTAGAAGTAAGTAACGACTGGTGGACATTTTTTGTGAAGCATTTCTGACTTTTAGTTATGCAAATTGCTAAAGCCCCACTGGTTTCTCTTATTTCATGGATACAAAATGGGTCTCGGGTAGGTGTTTGGCAATTTGTTTATGATTGAAATACTTGTATGGAATAGTGCAGGCTGTAATTATTCCTTTGCTAATGTACTTCCGTTAACAAAAAATGCGAACTTCTTCGCCAAAAAAACAAAGGTAGTAATTCGATTGGCAACTTTTAGTTGGTGCTCTGAGCAACATTTACTGGTATGGAACAGTGCTTATAATTATTATTATTATTATTATTATCATCATCTTAACTTTTAATGATAGATGCTTGTTAGACAATAAATCCAAAAAAGCGGGCGGATTTGGATACGATTAAAAGGTAGGGTGTAACGGTAATATATATATATATATATACTTCCTTTTGACCACTATAGAATCTAAACATTTGGTTATTGCTTGTTGTATACAAGCCTGGCCTTTTCTTATGTTACAGATTGAATTAGTTGTTATTTTTTCTTCCAACCTACTAAATTTCAGAAAACGAAGAAACATAAAAATTCATATATAGTGCTTCAAGTACTCAAAACATATACTTTAATTTTTTTTTTTTAATGATGTACCAGTTAAACTAGTGCCACTATACAATGTAAGAAGTTGCTCGACTGAAAAGAAATTTAAAGTGTTGGGTTACTATAGCTAATGACAATATATTTTTAGCTAGAAAATTGAGAAGGAAGAGAACACAAGAATGGAAAGAATAAAGTATTACTATAGCTACCGATTTTTATTCCATTAGTGTTAAGTCAATATAATAAATAGTGTCATGTTGTATGAGGACACTCCTGTTCGAATTCTAGCGGCATCGATAAATCATGCGGTATTAGGAAAAAAGTTATATAAGTTTGTATATAATACTCACCCAAAAAAAAAAGTGTCGAGGAGGGGAGGGCCACGTGGGCCCTCCCTTATCTTTCTTTTCCCCTCTCCACGACGGCAAGCCTAAGCCCCTTCCCTTTTGCGCATGCGCGAATGGCCGAGCCCTTGAGCAGTTGGCTGCCACCTCTCCCATCTCTATTTCTCTCTCCTTTGTGGTTCACTCCCTATTACTCTTCTCCAAATTACACCCAGAACCTACCATCCAACTGTTGTTATGGTCGTTGCATGCCCAAAATGGATGAACCATCGTCATCGGTGAGTCCTCTCTCACTCTCTCGTTTCAACATTCATTTGTTTTGGTTTAAAGGGGTGGCACTTCGGGTAAATGCGGCTATTGGCCTTGTGTGAACTTGATAGGCTGACGACAGCTTGTGGTCGGCCGAGCCAAGTTCGGTGATCGGTAGGCTAGACGGAGAGGGGGAAGGCTCTTTCTTGAGTTCGGTTCGTTGCCACTCTTCTCCAAATTACACCCCCTACCACCATTAGACTACTGCCGAGGCTATCATTGCCATGGCCAAAACTAGTGAACTGTTGTCATTAGTGGGTTATTCTCCCTCACTTCCTCATTTCGCTATCCACTTATTTTGGTTTAAAGGGGTGACACTTTTAGCGTGTGCAATTGCTGGCCTTTTGTGAGCTCAGTAGGCTGACGCAGCTTATGGCCCACCGAGTTTAGCGATCGGTGGGCTGGATGAGGGGGAGGGGCTCATTCACTAACTTCAACGATGCTGGTGAGGCTTTTAAGTACCGTTCGCTATGGCATATGTGGTGAGTTATCCTTAGTTAATTTTTGTTAGGTACTTACTTGGATGGATGTTGATATATCCTTAGTATATGATAGTGTATGATTATGACTAATATATCCCTAACTTATATGCTCCAGATTTTTAGATAGGATTATGAGATTGAATACTAGGGGTGTGTCGTGCATAGTAGGTTTAGTATGATTTGTCATTCATAATTAACATTAATGATTGAGATATTAAGAAATGCGTTAATTTTTTGATATATTTATATACATGATTATTGAGTGGTCATTATGTATTATATGTGGTTCTATTTTAAATTGTCATAGCATGGTTATAACCGGCACGCATCATATATTAGCATTATTATATTTAAAAAAATTATCTATGATTGTACTATTAGAAATATTATATGGAAATACTAGAAGTGACATAGTATAAGAGATATTTTATGTAGAAATTGAATTGTACTAATATTGTATATATTTATATTCTATTATATTAGATGTGATTTGTATATCATATATTTGAATTATATTTTATCCGTGTATTAGTAATAACTTGATGGTTTATTGAGGCTTGTATCAATTCTGCTCGATTATATAGTATTCTAGTATGAGTTAGGATATTTATATGCTAATATATTTATGTGGAATGTAGTATGATTTTTGAGATGAATTATTTTAAGTACAGATTTATTTCTGTGTGATCTGTGTGATAGTAATAACTTGATGGTTTATTGTGGCTTGTATGAATTGGATTGTAGCATGTACATTATGCATGCTATGTGGCACGTGAGCGAGCACATGGTCGTTGAATGAGAATGTTATAAAATTTGTCTTTCAATAAGCTCACATTAAATGATAAATGATAGCCAATACACATGTTCCTATTGAAGATATTCTGATCCGGTTATGCCAAACCAATTAGGGGCCAAGTCCCACAACTAAGACACAAGAGAATAAAAGTAAAACAAATGAGGAATGATTTCATTGACGAGCCTAAGTGAATGTTAAGTATCATTGGTGGACAGTTTATTTTAGCAAAGTTTTTATAAAAAACTTTATCTTTGAAAGAGATGTGCAAACCCCAAAGAATTTTTAAGTCTCCTGCCTACAAATAGCAAATATTTAAAATACAATAAACAGTTTTAATAGTGATAGTACTTCAAGGGTGGAGGCCTAAATTCAGCTGCCATACTTATCTTGAAGGGACAAATAATGACAAAGATTCTTTTGTATAAAACAACCGAAAATGTGAGTAATATAATCTTTATTCTCGTTTCTATATATTTTTTTGGTTGGATGATTACATTTAAGTTGTGTGAATTATCACTATTTTCACATAGATTCATTTCTATTTCTATGTAATTGTCATTGAAATATTTTAAAATATGATAATTGCCACTGTAACCTTTAAAATTTAATAATTCCTATTAGAATCTTGTGACTCGTTCGGAATTGTCATTATGGTTTGATTGTAATAAAATATTCATAATAAATTATGTTAATGTTAATAAATACATGTAAATAAATACTTCTTTCTTCAAGTTTAGTATAAAAGATTTATTAATAATTTTAATCTCACATAAAATAAGATATAATTTAATATATATAAATATATAATATTGGGTAAAATACTGGACAACTTTTAAATCAATTTAACAATTTATGCAACGGTAAACTAATCTTTTTTTACTTAATAAGTTTGGTAAGTTATCTTTTAACTAATAAAATAATATTTTTGAAAGAGCTCGATAGCTTAATTTTTTTATTAAATTATTTTGAAGAGAAATATGAATTTAATAATATTCCAACTAAACCGCTGCCACTGAAATTTGAACCTAGCAACACTCATATACGACGGACCGCTTAAAAAAGAGCATAATAATTTTGTGGCAAATATAATATTTAAATTTTTTTAGCGGTAATTATGTAAAATATCTTATAAAATGACACATCGACTTGTCTTTTTGTTTGAAAAGACAGAGATGAACTTGAGGGTAGAATGGTCATTTGGGTATTTTCGACGAGGTTAAAGTGTTAAAAATAAATAAATAAAAGGGTTTATATGATAATAAGCAATAGTTTAAGGGGTTGAATCGTAAGTAACCATTTTTTCAACCGTTTAAAAGAAATGAATGAAGAATAACTCAAAAAATGAAATATGATAAGTTAGAGTAAATTTACCTTTTTACCCTTTGGGTGCTAAATGCGGACAATACGAAGCCTACATTCGAACAACAAAAACGGAACAAGAGAAAAACAAGGGGCAGGACTTCTATGCGAAGCTCAGGTGGCTTGGCCTCCAAAAGCGCGGATTCGCCACCACCGCCTTCTTCCTCACCACCTCCTCCTCCTCCTCTTCCCCGAAGCCCTAACCCCAAGAGCCAGGAGCAGCTATCCCTGCGGCGAGATTCGAGGTAAAAGTCCCTCCTTTCACACTCCATGGCTTTCTATCCCGTTGGAATTTCTGCGATGGGTTCGTCGGACTTTTGAGCCAGGTCTTAATTGCGTGCGTCCTCCGATTCTTTTCGTTGGGCTCGTTTTCGGACCTTGGGGTTTGGAGAATCTGCGTACGATTGGCTCGTTATGCAAGGAAGCAATCCATTTACCTGAGGCGTTTTTTCTTGATTGGAAAATTGTGGGGTTGTGGTTCCTTGGATTGGTTTTGGGGTTTGTTGATTCTTTGTTTTTCATGTAGGCTGTTGATTTGAGGTACTTGGAAATTCGATTTTTTTATTTGTTTTTTGGATCCTGTAAGAATGTGGGTTTTCTTAATTACTAGCGGAAATCTTTAGCAGTGTCGTGAGGCGTGACTTTCGCCAATGATTCGTCTTTTTGGGCAAATTCTAATTCCCTGTTGAACCATTTCCTTATATAATTGTTGATTATTAGTAAATAAGGAAACTTTCTTGTATCTTTTTTGCTTCCATTTTGCTTTCTATTTCCTAGGAAATGTTCTCGTTTTAGTCGTATTCCATTAGTGGAGTAAAAAAGTCCTTTGTTGTTGATAAGTGGAGAGGCTAGCTTGCAATATTTTCCTAGCTTTTAAACGTCCCTAGTTAATAATTGACATAATTGATAAACTTGTAGAGCCTATGAATAATGAATTTAGCCCTGATACCTTGAAAGCATGTTTATGGCTTTGCCAACATTCTGTTGCATGATTATGTTCTATAAAAACATTCCTGTTGGGTATCCCTTGCTACATCGTGAATATGCAACTCGCACAATCTCATAAATGATTATATTATTTTTGGATTTAAAGGTACTTGAATCACAAAGAAGAGGTTTGAAGAAGAAGTGTATGATGCGCCGCTGGCTTTGCTGTCGTTGTCAAGTGGATGAGTCTACCCATGAACATGAGAATGAGTATTTCAAAAGCTCGGGTAGCAAGATAGATGGTGTGTTCTTTTGTGCTTTACTTTTAAGTGTCTACTTAGTGGTCTTGACAATCAAATCAGTAAAAGAAATATCTACTTCTATGACATTAGCAATTTGTAGTACAATTTTTCTATGATTTTGCTAGCATAACATGAAAGATTTTGTGCTTGATGATTGATAAGAGCTTTGTACTGTAGTATCTTGAGCATGAGAATATCCTTTTCTACAGTTACTTGTTAGGTCTGTCATTGATCCTATATTCACTTTGGAGATGATCTAATACATCTGACACACATATATTAACACTTTTCTTCTTAAATTATTTGGTGTTTTACTTGGTATGAATGGTCATAATCTTGTTCATTACAATATTACCTTATTGAGTGTTATGCTTTTCTACTTGCGTTCCTGATTACTAATGACTAATTTAATCGACATTTGACAATTAAGATTTCAGTAAAATATATCTAATCTCCTCCAACAAAGTAGCTTGGGAAGCATTTCTTTTATGCTCCAATGACCTTCATCCTAACATGTATGCAGAATTGACTGGCCTATGTGCCATGCAGTTATTATGCAGAGCCTGATTTTCCTTCAATCTGGAACACCATACACATCTTATGTGAACTTATTTCTTTGACACCTTTGTATGTTGGCAATTACATTGATATGTGACCTAACATCTCAATGATATTTCTTTGTTACTGCTTCACGCTTAAAATACACAATTTTTGCTCAAAGGAATTGTAACTGCAGAGTGCCATTCTGTTCCAATTGAAGTTATTGTAGATGTACTTTGTGGTATGAGCCTTATATTTTATTGATACAGGCCTTTTGTAAAGTTAACTCTTGCTAATATTCCTATAAATTAGGGCATCTGTATATTTTAAATATTACCTTTCGCTGTTTTTTTTTTGCAACTGTTGCGGATCTAGTTAATCTCATGCTTGAGGTGGTAAGTCCAGGCCTATCTTGGTCTTACTTCTTTGTGTTGGTTTATAAGACTTGGTTTAGTTTAAATAATTGGAGCCACCATATAAGGTAGTTCAAAATCTAAGAAACACAAACATGGACACAGGATACTGATACAACACGATACTTATGGAAGATCTTTAAAAATAGGACGCAATATATTTAAGACCAAGGTTCGAAAAATCAAGATAGAGATCCTCCCGAAAAAATAATCAATCAGATTGGCCATATCAGTCGCTCGGATATAATTGGACTATTTTTAATTACATAAAATTTAAATATTATTTAAAAATGTAGAAAAAAATTTTAAATTAAAACAAATAAGAAAATAATAATTACTCATGTATGAAGTCTAAAAACTAAAAAAATACTTGCTTAAAACTGCTACAATGAAGGGGAGAGAGAGTGGAAGAAATGAAAAGGTAAAAACGAGAACAATTCTATAGCAGTGAAGGAGAGAAAAGAGAAAAAAAAAGCTACAGTAAAGAAATAAGAGAGAGATAGGAAGAAAGCAAAAAAATAAAAAAAATCACATAACTGAGGTCGTCGGAGTTGGATCTGTATGGTGGAGTTTGCTAGAGATAGATATCTGTATCGGAGAAGCAATAGTAGAGAGAGAAAGAGAGAAATAGTGAAAGAGTGAAAGAGAGAGAAATAGTGAAAGAGAAGAAGAAATCTGGATCAAGATCGGCCTGGATCCGCTGATCCTACTTGATCCCACCTGATCCCACTCAATTGGTTGGGATCGGGTTTGGATCAGAATTGGCTAATCCTTCGAACCATGTTTAAGACAACAAAATAAATAAATAAAAACATGATATATATGTATATATATATTATTGATACATCTAAAGAAATATATTTCTAAATTATAATGTATATAGACAAGTATGCACAATCTATTCATGAGAGAATCAACGTGTGCACAATATGACAAAGATATCTTAACAAGTCACATATGATAATGCTAATATGTGTCCCGAGTGTCTGAATTTATTTTATTTATTTTTTAAATATCTGATAGTTCTTAGAAATGCCCGACACATGTCCAAGTAGTGTTTGACTAGTGATGGACATGGACACGACATGGTATCTGATGTATTCGCACACCTGCACTTTCGAGTTTGAAATCTTGGAAACTCTTTGGTCTTTTAGAATTTAGACCATTAGATAAAACTGATTGCTCATAAAACAAGGAAAAACAGATCATGCTCATCCTTGTTTACTAGTTTAGTAGATCATATACTGTGGGGTTTTAGTAATTTATGCAAATCAAATCTATCTTAAGATTTGTGTGGCCACCTTTATTTTCCCAGTAGTTTCTCACTGGAGATGGTGCTTGGAAGCAAATTGAGCTACTGTAGATCGTTGATGAAGGCTGTACTCTTTCTAACTTGTTCTTAACCTTCAATTGGTAAGGCTTTTTTTGATCTCTACATCTTAAGCCTCTTAGGGATGGCAAACTGTCATTCTCATCTTCCAGTGACCCGTTTCTTTTAGTACTTTTGTAACCATATATGCACACACACTAGACTATAAAGTATACAAATTACCATTCTTTATCAGGTTAAGCTTTTAAAGTAGTTTGTGCATATATGTGCATGTTTAATCTTGGTCTTCTTTTCTATTTTTCTTGTCTCTATTTGGTGTTCTGCATTATCTTGCTGCAGAATCACCACTCTGAATTTCATAGGGAGGTGGTTCCATTATATTGAATCATTGATGTGCTGCAATCTTTTTCTTTTTATATCTGTCTGGTGTTATTTGTGCCTTTTCTGTTCCTCTTTGATTTTCTGCTTGCATTTTACAGGAATTCAAAAGGGTTCAAAGACTTCTGCTGCTGCCAAAGCTGAAACCCCCAAAACACCTCCTCCTGAAGTGCCTGCACTATCATTAGAAGAACTGAAAGAAAAGACTGATAATTTTGGGTCAAAGGCTTTGGTTGGTGAAGGGTCATATGGGAGAGTGTATTATGCAGTTTTAGACAGTGAGAAACATGTTGCAGTTAAAAAACTTGATGTTTCGTCTGAGCCTGATTCCAACACTGAATTTCTGACACAGGTCTGGCTGCTAATAATTGTTATGGCTAAAGATTGTCACTCTTATTTGTTTTGTATATAGTACTAGGTCATGCTGTTTCTCTTTTTACCTACTTATCCATCTGTTTTATAGGCCTTAAGCACTCACAATTACATTGTGATGTCAGGTCTCAATGGTATCAAGATTAAAGCATGAAAATATTGTTGAACTTCTTGGTTACTGCGTTGAAGGAAATTTTCGTTTGTTGGCCTACGAATTTGCAACTATGGGTTCCTTGCATGATGTTTTGCATGGTATAACCTGG
The DNA here is from genome assembly GCF_048772165.1 of Typha angustifolia. Lineage (NCBI taxonomy): Eukaryota > Viridiplantae > Streptophyta > Magnoliopsida > Poales > Typhaceae > Typha > Typha angustifolia. The sequence goes on from NC_133248.1 coordinate 7,054,963, forward strand.
CATTCTCTATAATGCATGTATCCTCAGGTTGCTTATCTCTTAGAGGGAGCCCTAATCCTTTTCTGGAATAACAGGAAGGAAAGGAGTCCAAGGTGCACAACCAGGTCCAGTGCTTGACTGGATGCAACGGGTGAGAATTGCTATAGATGCGGCGAAAGGACTAGAATATCTTCATGAGAAGGTTCAGCCTTCCATTATACATAGGGACATCAGATCAAGCAATGTACTTTTGTTTGAAGACTTCAAAGCAAAAATTGCAGACTTTAATCTCTCAAATCAGGCTCCAGATATGGCTGCTCGTCTTCACTCTACTCGTGTCTTAGGAACCTTCGGTTATCATGCACCAGAGTAATAACTCAACTCATATAATCATGCAGTATGTGTTGGCATCAATAATGAGTTAATTCCCTAGATTGTTATATTTAGTCTTCTTTACCTCTCAATTATGTTTTTTTTCTTCATATGAAAATATGTTGCTGGCAAACTAATATTACCCTTAATTTTGATTTACCATTATTTCAATCTTAGAATGTGTAGCCCTTTTAATGAAGGTCAAAGCTTTAATCTTTCATTTTATCTAGTGAGAAACATAACTGTAAATCTTGCTATCTTTGAAAGACAAATTTTTCCCTATAGTCTGTTTAGCATAATTTAACTGCTTAGGAGTACAGATTATTATTGTGAGGAAGATGATGCATCATTTTTTTTCATCACTTTCCTTATCTATAAATATTAATATCATATTGTAGAAAGCTAGAAATATCTTCTGTCCTCTAGATGCACATTTTTAAGTCGATGACATGTGACCTCATCTCACACAAGAGTCAATTAAGAATCGCAATCTCATGATATCCCCCATTCCCAATCTTTTGACAGTATATGTATTTCAGGTTGAGTTACTAAGGAGCTAATGTTTTATTTCAAATGGATTGTGTAATGTCTTTATTTCCTAGTTTGTCATATGTAGGGATCTATGAAGCACGGATACGGATACGGGATACGGATACGATACGATACGGATACGGGGATACGGCAAATTCTCAAAATACAGGATACGATACGTCTAGGATACGGCAATTAAAAAATCTAACTATTAGTATTAGTTCTAACCGGTATACTAATATTTAAGAAGATGAATTCATGATTTCATGTCATTCAAATTAAATATAACCAGCTAATCTAGGAATCTAATAATGGAATAAATCTGAAAATTCAGAATCATAATACTTAAGCAACTAGAGAAGGTTTAAAGCAATAAAAATTCAGACATGCAATACTTAAGTGATCATACAGTTAAACTGTAAATAAGGCAAAGTAGAAAAGGAAAAAAAATCAGAGAAGAAATCTGCACAATCGAAGAAGAAAAAAAAAATTCAAACATGCAATACTTAAGTGATCATACAGAATTAATTAAACTGTAAATAAGGCAAAGTAGAAAAGGAAAAAAAAATCAGAAAAGAAATCTGCACAATCAAAGAAGAAAAAAAATTCAGACATGCAATACTTAAGTGATCATACAGAATTAATTAAACTGTAAATAAGGCAAAGTAGAAAAGGAAAAAAAAAAATCAGAGAAGAAATCTGCACAATTCAGAGAAGAAATTCAGAGAAAGGAAAAAAAAGGAAAGGGGAAGAAATCAAATGAATAATTCAGAGAAGAAATCGAGGAAAAACTGAAAAGAAAATTGAAGAAAAAAAAAAGCTAGTTCATCAAGAGAAGAAATAAACATACCTTCGTCGAGAGAGAGGAGGAAGAAGGGAGAGCGGTGGCTTGTCGAGAGAGAAGGGGAGAACAGGGAGCGGCGGCGACGGCGTGGTCGCGAGAGAGAGGGAGCAGCGTCGTCGAGAGAGATCGAGAGAGAGAGAGAGGGAGAGCTAGGGCACGGTTTGAGATATCAAATTGGGGGTGGAACGACGGGGGTGGGGGGGGGGGGGGGGGGGGGGTGGGGTAGGGGTGGGTAAGTTAAATTTCTTAACGGGTTTATAAAATTAAACTCACCCGATTACCCAATTAAACCCAAAACGTATCCAAAACGTATCCGAAACGTATCCAACACGTATCCAGCCGTATCCACCCCGTATCCGAAAATAAAAATTAATTATTTAAATTTAGGATACTTCGAAAACGTATCGGATACGTATCCGGGCCGTATCCGGCCCGTATCCGTATCCGATACGTATCGGATACGGATACTCCACCCAAATTGGAGTATCCGTGCTTCCCAGGTAGGGATATTGTCTCTCATCTACTTGATCTGGAAATCTGAAATTCGTTACCCTTACCTCAGGGCTCTTTATGTAGGTTAGATTTGACCAGGAAGAACAGAGTTGGGCTTTTGCTCTCAGAACTTATGAGTGTTCCATTCCAGGCTTTCCAGAATTTTAATGAAAAGAGAAAATATCCCATCTGAAATAATTTCCACTTGTCTTTTGACTAAGCTCATTTTCATTCGTCCTCCAAATTAAGGTTCTAGGTATCAGTTTCGGGATAAAATGTTTGAAAAAACGATATATATTGGCCATATCGGTTGTATTGGCTTTCCGTTTCAGATGATTTGGATTGGAAATCAGCTGAATTGGCCAATCCATTTCGGCAATTTGAATCAGGATTGGCCGATACTTCAATCCATGCTCCAAATAGCTTAGTTATTATGGCCTCCTCAACTCTACACGTGCTCATAGAATTGGATCTGATGCCAAACAAGCCTTATGCTACTACCAAATTGATTCAGAAAATAGAAGCCACAGTAACAACGAAGCCTCAAGTCATTCTCTTTTGATTGGGTCATCCTTCTCCTCACCGCCTCTTCCTATTTTTTTTGTCAGTTTCTCAGCCCTCTCAAGGAGGGTCTTTCTCCCCTTCCTTGCTTCCTTGAGTGCTAGGGAAGAATCTTCTTTCACCATTTCCTTCCTCGTTTCCTCCCTGTTCACCAATCCCTTAATCTTGCTCTCTTGAGGACTAGGAAGGGGTGGAATAAGGAAAAGAATTCTGCTTTGGCTTGCCTTGTTGTCGCTGAGCATTTTGGTCCATAGGTGGTTTTTCAGCTCTATATCCCTTTCCTTCTCTATCCTTTTTCTTTTCCTTTCTCTTATAAGGTAGCTCGATGATGTCTCTAGGTCTTTGACACTTTGGGGTTTGATGGGAGATAAGGAATCTTGTTGGAAATTTAGAGCTTGTAAGCAGACAATTATGTCCCACATGGATAGACATGACATATACCAAGCATGTCACAACCACCTATTCACCTAGTTCACAATCTATATTTTCTTAATCTATTTCGCACCTTTGGTCATGCATTGCCGGAGCCTTGTGTACCAGGGTGCTTTTGTTACCTAGACTAACATTTAGTGATCAAGATCCCCTGATAGCTGATTTTAAACATTTTCTGTGGCAACCATCAATAAAGATTTATATCAAGTGAATCACACATAGTGTTTTGAGGTACTATTGTAGCCAATGACCTCCAAAGGTTGTTCATAAAGTGCTGCGTTATTCCAAGCAGTTTGGAAAGTCTAATATCAAGAAACAAGATCTTATGGTATCATTATTGTCAAGTGGATGTGCGATAAAGAAACACAAGTATGAATTTCTTATCTATATGCTCTACTAGATGTCCTTTCATGATTATAGAGATGAATATTGCCACAACATAGAAAGTAATTTTAGTGGGTCCACTGGCTTGACAACACAAGAAAACATTTATGAAAACAGAAAAAGACCCACTCATGGAAGAGACGTATAATTGCTTGTAATTGGTCCTTGTTGTTTAGTAACTTTAATATATATATATATTGAATTTTAGCATTTTTTTTATAACTTCATGTTAAAAAGTGCTGAAACCAGAAGCATGGATGTGGATATAGGATATGGATATGAGACAATATGGATAAGCAGATATGACAAATCTCAAAAAATAAGGATACTGATACATTGCCTATATATATATTCACATATATATGTACAAAAAATTATAATTATTTATAGCAAATTGTGAGACATTTATATAAGAGCAAGAATATTGTTCTATAAATCACGAATTGATTGTGCATCTATGGGAGGAAATCCTAATATTAATTCCCTTCAAATTCATAAATCATGAACAATAATATAATACTAGGGTCAAATGACCTAATGAAATTCTAATTTGACTTATCGTTGAACTCTCAAAAGTCAAAAGTACCCAAGGTCGAAGAAGTATACTTTTTTTATTATTAATTTTGAAAAATCAGATACATAAAGGAAGTATCTGACACGCACACCTCCCTAAAAGATAAAATGCAATTAAATTTGGAAAGATCAGGCTACACACATCTTGATTGGGGGGAAGTTGTGTTAACATAAACAGTGCACCAAAATTTGGAGTAAGTCTCGTTTAACTTTGAAGTTTTGTTTGAAACAATAAATATTTATATCTATTTGGTTTTAAACAGAAGTATCTAATTTCGATTAAGTTTCAGCAGTTCTTTTTTGTAAGTTAAGTTGAATTTGAGAATTTGCAACCAATTTAATATTTGACACTAGTTTGAACCTAACACCTGATTGCTTTATGTTGTACGTTCACAGATTATAATTGGACTTAAGTTGGAAAGGTTATGCTTGAGGTTGCCAATGCAATCAAAGTAAATGTAGTTCTTTCTTTTCAAAAGTACTGATGGTTGATGTCTTAAATTGTCAACATTGAGATATTGCTACATACCTAAAGAATAAGAGAGATATAAAGAAGCAGATGATTCAGATTTGTATATTTCAGATTAGAAACTCTGTACCTTCATCACAACACCGCATACAATTGAGATGAAATGCAAAGAGGACCTGCTAACAACAAGTGCACCATTAGCTAACATGTATAAAAGCTCACATCACATGAGCAACTCACTCAAACATCGTCCACCTGTTTTAATTAAGTTGTAGCATATATTAGAAAGAAAACACTTGATCTTCAAGATTTATGACTATCTATTTCATAACTTTGTAATCATTTTCATTTTTCTGATTTTGAGATTTAAGCACTGCTCTTCCTTGAGAGAGCCTTTAAAATCTTCCATGCCCAAAACATTTATAATTCTTAATCTTTGAATTCTCCATAAATATCTAGTGTACGTGTATATATGTTCTTACTCTTATTATCTTTGCTTGCTTTTGAATTTACATATTCTTTCAATTTTTATATGTTAAACTACACCTTTGAAATTTGATCCAAATCTGCTGATCTGGAAAGAAGTTTATCTATTTGGGCTTTCTAAAAGTAAAATAGATAGTTTTTTTTTTCAGATATATCTTGTTTGAAGTTTGAATTAGTTAACTATTTACCCATATGAATTTTTTGATCCGTCAAATCCTTATTGAGGCATAACCTAATTATGACTAAATTTTGAAAAGATTAATGTAAAAAGCTGAAAAAGTGTATATGAAAAGAAAATTCATTGTTTCCAATGTTGTTAATGCTGCAGTCTAACTTGATGCCCACCCATCTTATGATAGAACTTGACTTGTGGTTACATAGTTAAGCATAATGTTCAGAGCACTAATTTTCATCTCCTAAGGAGTATTATGTGCCAATGGAATGCAGGTATGCTATGACTGGCCAACTGACACAGAAAAGTGATGTATATAGCTTTGGAGTGGTCCTTTTGGAGCTTTTGACAGGAAGGAAACCTGTGGATCATACGATGCCTAGAGGGCAGCAGAGTCTGGTTACATGGGTAAGCTTAATTATCTAGCTGTTTATTGTTGATTTGAGTAGTGACAGTACTGAATGTATTTCGAACAGATTACAATATTATGTGATTTAAACTTAAAAATTATTTGTTCTTATGTTAAGTACTGTCCATTTCATTCTATCTGATGATAAGAAAAATGCATAATTATGTAAACAATAACAAGAATAAAAATAAGGTTTAATTACACTAACACCCCCTGACATTTAAAACGCTACAATTAGACCCCTAAATTAATCGAGCATTGTAGTATTGCCTTTCTATTGTATTGACGTTCTATTTTTTGACTGAAAATAGTCACGTATGGTTTATGTGTGGGATTTGTAACAAATATGCTCTTAGAATATAAATATATTTTAAATTAGGACAGGAATATCCTTCTTTTACCTTCTTTTCTTCTTCATTCATTTATTTCTTTTTTCTCCTCCACCCCAACCCAAACCCTTCTTCGTCAACCCCAATCCGAATATAAACCCAAACCTTTCTTCTTTCTTAGCTCCAACCCAAACCTTTCTTCTTCCTCAACCTCAATGCAAACCTAAACCCAAACTTTTTTTTATTCCTCAACCCCGATCGCTACACAAACCCAATTTCTTCTTCTTCCCCAACCCAAACCTAAATCCAATCAAATCATTTCTAATCAATTAACAGTAAATGGTGAAATAGCAGATAGTTTAAAATATAAAGACTAATATAACTGAAAGATAAAATAGGTAAATTTTAAGTGGAGGTAAATGTCTTCGTGCATTTTGCTTGGTTGCCATGTTGACCAGTACCTGAAATGTAGAGAGATTCATGCGCCAATAATTATAGCTTAGTGAATGGAATTCATTCAAGAACCAAATAAATCCGAGTCCAATGATACAGAATGACGATTTCACCAAACATGCTTATAACAACAGTAATAACAATAGCATGTAATAATTAGCTAATAATTTGCTTGTGAAGAAAATAAAAGTTCCAGTAGTCGAAAGAACCAATCTCGGAATTAGACGTTTGAAAGCCAATTTCTAAGAGTAGGAGTTTTAAGGCATTCGAACGGCCCCTCCAGGTGTTTGACGCAATTTTCCCAAAGTATGAGCGTTAAGGCGTTCGAACGCCTTTCCACTATCCTAGGCCAATCACTACCATGCACACATTGGCCATCCTTTCCACGATTCACTCCTATAGATTTGTCCTCAATCCAAAATCTCTCACATTTCTAAAGTCACGCATTTGTCTAATTGTTGGATTTATGTGTTCATCTTAACCTTGACAATTCGCGGTGACCCTAACTTTATGCTCGAGAGTTGGAATCCATTCTGTCTTCGGATTTGGACTCACAACAATTGTGGGGTTGGTAAGGTGATTGTTATATTGGTATCATGGCAGCTCAGACCTTGGACCACCTTGAAGCTCCATTAATGTTGAGCATAAGGTCCTGAAGGAATCTTGAAGAAATGGCGAATATGGATGATCATCAGATTGTCGTGAGAAGAAAAATTGAGAGATACAATCAAGCCTAGTCACTCGGAACCACCTACGGTTGGCCATGTTAGGCCGAAGGGTAGACGTGTCTCCACGGACATGCTACTCTTTCGTATGTTGGAAGAAATGACGAAACGGAAAGCGGCAAAGGCAGCCCAAGAGAAGATGGTGGCACTCTTAGCCGATGTATTTGTAGTTAGGGTGATTGTCCCTACACCATCGAAACCTTGTTGGAATAACCCATCACCAAGGAATGAACCATTGCTGCCCACGCCATAAGGGCGAGAAGTAATAGAACCCAAGGGACTTTGCGGAAGATGAAGGGTGGCACTACTCCAAAAAGGATGAACCACATCATGATGACATGAGAGACGATCATTGAATAGGCCAAGGATGCTCTCCTTACAGACCTGCACAAGGCGCCCATCTATGGAAGATTGGGGCATTTGCATTCGAACGATGAGCATTGACCTTCCCAAATTTAAAGGTGGAGACCCTGTGGTGTGGCTGTACCCTTGTTGAGCAATTTTTTGCCTTTCAATGAATTGAGAAAGATGCCAAGGTATTGCTAGCAAGTTCTCATTTAGAAGGGTTGCCCTTTTAAGTACAAGTCGGCTTCTGCTAACGGTAGGTTGAAGAACTGGGAGGAGTTAAGTACTAGAATTTCTCGGTATTCTAGCGCCGAAGGATATGAAGATTTTGATGCCCTCCTCAGTAAGCTTGTTCAACGAACTACTGTTGGTGCTTACTAAGAGGAGTTTGAGAAAATTAGTAGTAGATGCAATCCAACATAGCTGGATGTGCTACTACGAAGTTCATTTGTGTCGGGGCTGCAGGGAGAGATCTAGACCTACGTCAAAGATCTATGTCCAGCCTCCTTAGATGATGCTTTTTGGTATGCGATATTGATAGAGAGGAAGCGCAAAGAGCTGAGGGGTAAAAGCAAGGAACCATATCTTGGATAAGACAACAAAGACCCAGCTTGCCTGATCATGACTACGAGTGAGCAGGCTGCTATACCGAGACCAGTAGCAGGTTTTCTAGGTCTTTAGGCTCTACTAAGCCTTTAGCTGATGTGAAGGGAGGCCATCCACCTTAGATTCAAACTCTCATATCTACGTAGGTAGAGGAGCGACGAGCAAAGGGTATTTGCTTTCGCTACGAATAACCTTCATATCCGATCATTGGTGCGCAAAGACGATAAGAAGCGTGATGTTGATAGATGGCCATGAGGATATTGACGAGGACATGGCTATAGAGGAGAAGAGCGTTGAGGAGACTTAGGGGCAGATCATGTACGAGCACGAGGTGCTAAGACCTGCGAGGCAATATGTGAGCTCTAAATGATGATGGATCGTTTTCCTTACTCTATACCTTGAGGACAAGGTGGCGAAGCATGGTGGACTATAGCAAATAGCTAATAGTTTGCTTGTGAATAAAATAAAGGTTCCAATTGTCAATATAATTAATATTGGGATTGGGCGTTCGAACCGCTCTTCAGGCATTCGAATGCCATTTCTCGATAGCAGAAGGAGCTTTAAGGCTTTTGAACGGCCCCTCCAAGCATTCAAATGCAAATTTTCGACGACGAGGTCCTCGGGTCTAGGTGTTTTTGTTTAGTACTTTTGCTTATGTTGGGTAGTCGGACTTGAGCCTGTTTGATTCGACTGCCAAGTCTAGTCAAGTCAGGGAGCCATCTATAAATAGATGTGGTGTGCACCTGGTTAGTCATATTGGATTATCAAATTATTTTTGCAAGATTGTCTTCTTTTTTCTTGTTTGAGTAGCCCCAAGCCGTGGTTGCCTTAGCCACCATCTAGGCCGACCACCGCTGCCTACCTCCTCGTCTTGCCGTACCCCTTGACCCTAAGGAACGGCCCTACTTATCTATCCATTTCCTTTCGATTACATCGATTTTCACCATCGCCATCTCTACCGCCTTTCCACTACCCTAGGCCAATCACCACCTTGGGCACATTTTAGCCACCCTTTCCACGATCAAATCTGATAGATTTGTACTCCATCCCAAATCTATCACATTCCCAAAGCCACGCATTCGTCTAACCATTGGATCTATATCTTCATCTTTACCTTGACGATTCGTGGTAACTCTAATTATTTGCTCAAGAGTTGGAATCCAATTCTGTCTTTCGGATTTGGATTGCAGCGATCATGGGGTTAGAAAGGTGATCGTTACACATCATAGATAATAATAGTGTAAATCATATCTCATAATATGTTTCGTGTCAATATAATGAATCTTTCTTAATATTAATAATGTTTATGTCTAAATTGGGTTAATGCCATGTGGATTCATATCAATAAGAAGTTACATCGAGACGACGCTCAAGTCTTTTCCTCATAATTGATTCGGTTAGGTCACTAGGAGTTGTTATTGTGATAAACACACCATGTCTCTTCCACTAACTATTAAGAAAGATTAGAGTCACCACAGGAAGTTTTCAATCTAATCTGAGACTTTTCTTTAATTCCACCAGAGTTATCTAAGAAAGTCACTACAGTGATCTAAAATAGAACTCTCCTAGATTTTCAAGTAGAATTGAGCCACCACAGAAAGTCCCAAGCAATTTATGTCAGAATTGTTCTCTAAGTCATACCAAATGTTAATTATGTGTTTCCACTAATATTCATGATGATTAAAATTGCTATTTACATAAAGTATAATAATACATTGAGTCATATGTTTTGTACACAGAAATATAATATTTAATTTGCACATAGAAATATATGTGATCAAGTAAAAAGTTTGAAATACAAGACGAATAAAATGTGAGTGAATCTTCTCACCTTTGTTTAGGTGAATCAATTGAAATCTCTAGTTCATGTGCTAGTAAAATCATCACCTTTAATAATAAATAAATAATATATTTTAATTTAAGCTGCATACGTTATTGCACTTCCACTTGGTATGAATGTCCTAATTTATATGATTCAAGAAAATATCGATTTTACAGGGGGAATCCAATCGTATAGGAACCTATCTCGATTTCTCTTTTGCTAGGCCCATAGCTACCGTAGGCGTCGAGACATTTTGAATGACGACTATCAAATATATCAAAAAATGTTACGAGATTGATATTAACCGAATTTAGTATAAGCTCAAGACACATAAGTGCTCTAAATATGTTTCGACTTGTGATCAATCCATAGATACTGATAGAAAATAAATAGACACTCAGGATTTGCAAATAAAAGTGCTAATGCTAATGTCGCGACTAGTCCATAAATTGTAAGCTTCCATAAAAGCTAGACTCAATAAAGTTTCTCATTTTTTACCTTTTGCTTTTGGTTGTATAATAATTTCTTATATTTAAAATTAATTAAATTGATAAAATGGTTTAATTTAAGCCCAAAGAGTTGGGTTGGGCTATGGCTAGCCCTGCAACCCACACACTTTTAATAATCGGGTTATGCCAAGGTCTAAACCTCAAACTGGTTGGGCCTTAAAGCCCAACTCCTTAATACATATTAGACTAGGTTGGGTTGGGGTTGGCCTGCAGCCCTCCCACTTATTGGTTTGGGCTGGGTCTTCACTAACCCAACCCAAACCCGAAGACCTGAAGTCAAAAAGCCAAAAAGGCTTGACTCGGGTTGAGTTCGAGGTCAACCTTCATCTCCCTTGATGGAGGTCATCATGAAAGGGAAAAGAGATCCATAGTGATGATGCTGCCAAAGGGCTAAGCCGAAGCATCCACGTGACCTCGACGACTCCTACCAAACTTCTGTGGTGCGCGACCGACGGTCATGGAGCTTGCCTCTACAACCCTGAGCCACAAGGACTCATAGTAAGAACTTCAATAGCACGAGGTCGACATTGCAAAGTTTCGATGCACAAGTGGTAGCGACCTGAAGCTGTCAGCTGGCAAGCCACAAGCACAAAAAATTTAGATATTTTTTTGTATAAGCTCCCATTGCTTTGGCGCTACTTCGGTGGTCCAATCCTCAGTGAAAGCTCCAACATGGTTAGGAGAGAGAGAGAGAGAATGACGTAGGGAGAAAAGTTGGGGTTATAGGGGGCCACTCTTGCTCTTGTCGCATAATGGTAAGGGAGGGGGGAGGGGAAGGGGGAGCTCGTGCGCCCTCTTTCTCTCTCTTTTAGTTATTATATGAACAACAACGAAAGCATTTGCTAAGGATGTTTTTAATCAAGACGAAAGTTAGGGGCTCGAAGATGATTAGATATCATTCTTGTCTCAATCATAAATGATGCTGACTAAGGATAGACAGATGTTGCTCTAAGGACTCCACCGACACCCTATGTGAAATTAAAGTTTTTGAGTTTCGGAAAAAATATGGTCGCAAGGTTGAAACTTAAAGGAATTAATAGAATGGCACTACTAGGCACATGCAACTAACCCCAACCTCTGGAAGGGATGCATTTATTAGATAAAAGGCCGATGCGGGCTCTGCTCATCGACGATGATTCATGATTACTTTATAGATTGCAAGACCTTTGTTCTGGCAACACATCATTCAATTGCATAAGGAATTAACACTTGTTTCTTCCTCAACACGGTATATATATGATAATGTCAACATATCGGAAGAAATTAAATTGTTGTTTATTGATGATATTTCTGACTTTGCTGATAGGTGAAAAGTTGCAAGAAAATTTGTCGATTATTGTTTAGCCATATAAGGACACTACTCGCAGCAGTATTCAGTTAAAAATATAGTTGTTGCTCTAAACTTTGTACCTTTTAGCCTTACCTTGGATAATCTTGAAAGTTGTTGATGTGATGTCATACTACTTGATTTGCATTGATCTTAGATCATTGATTGACCAAACATACAACGAAAAAGTATAGGATTGTACTGCTGCTACCATGTCTGGTCTGCAAGAGCAACTGAGCTTGTTTTTCCCCCTTAAATTGCTGGGAGTCAAGAGGATACCATTAATTCAAGATGTACCAGTTTTGTTTTAGGTTGTTGTAAAAAAATAAGCAAGAACAGTATTTTTAAGTTTTAACAAAGAAATCAGTCTATGCAACTGCTAGGGTGTCTTCCTCTGTTTGACAACAACAATCAAGTTTATAGCTCCTTAACTTCTCTCTTTCTTTTTGTCCTTCCCTTTCTCTCTGCTTGTTCCTTTCTCTTCTTGTCATTTGCATGCCGTGTGTTGACGTGGCACATGCTGTGTGACTGTTGGCTGGCATGCCTCATAGCACCTGCAAAGAGCAAGGAAATCTTTGAGCACGATGTAAATTGGAGAATGTACACTATCTATTGTTTCACGTTTCAATGTAAAAACCTCAGTCCACTATCATCATCTATCTATTGTACCTTAAGTTTATAACTCAAGCAACATGGAACAGCCATAATGTCTTAATTCCTTGCATTATCATCACCTTTCCATCGACCAATATAATTTAAGTTACTATTTTGGTCACAGATTATGTGAAATGGTTCCTTTACCTTACTGTGAGCTGCTTGAGTATTTTCATATTCGTTATTTAAGACACTCAACAATGAACTCTGAATCTTCTAAGAACAATCTCTTAAATTCCAATGGACTCCATTTTTCCTTGTGACTTTCAGTTTTCCACTTTTCCTCTCCATTTCCATGCACTATCCCTTTTCCCATATTCTGTTTACTTCTTCCTTTTGGTTGACATACAGTAGACAATTGGACTTGCAAGAATCACTTTCTGTTGTATGGTGACGTGGCTTTACTCCCTTTGGATGGCTGTGCATCCACCATTGGGTCAAACTGACGAATTTTGTAGGGATGGGATAGGTGATAAAATAAATGCTAGGTATAGAACAGGAAAGGACGGAAAAGAGATGCTACATGCTAAAAGAAACAAGTATTCCTAAGGCAGATCTGGAGAGATGAATTGGTTTGATTATCAACATTCCTTCCTTTTAGTCAGTAGTGTTTTGAGTGAGAACCCTACCTACCCTTTACTTTTCTAATCTACTTCTTTTCCAAACCTGTAAACAATTTGTAACAAGTAACTTGTGTTTTACCATAAATTTGCTCCAACCGGAAAGGCTTGAATATCCAATTATGACTTCAAAATTAGCACAATGTAGGCAAGGAAATTTTATAGAATAATGAATATGTTGGAGCATAAATTTACTTCCTCTGCTTATGATCTCTCATGGCATTTTGTAGGCTAATTGGGATGTTTGTGTGATTTTATGATATGCTTACTGGAATGCAAGGATAGTCGTGCTGGTCGGCATGCTACCTGCCGATCGACACATGCTGTTTCAGTGATCTATCAACATACGGCACGGGCTATGCACAATCCTATTTCGGGCCGTGCCAGGCTCATATTGTTTGATATGGGTATAGTATCGGACAACACTCATTGTGTTGCTCTAAATCTATTAAGTTAAATAAAAAACACTCAAAATGATATATCTAGCTTAATTTAGTTAAATTTATCATTTGTAAGTCATTTTATATAGATCTGATATTTTGGTGCTAGATTTATTAAAAGTACTTTTCAAAATGTAGGAATCAAAGGGGAAATTCGATTTCCCTCAAATCTTTTCCTAGATATTAAGAAATTCAAAATTAATTTGTCAAATTCATTCAAATTGGGTGAAAATAGGTGTAAAAAAATGTTAGATTAACTCTATATGATTTGATTTTGAACCCAAAGTTTACAGCTTTGAACTAAAATTTTAAAATAATTAGAAATTACTAGATAATAAATATTTTTTTCCGAAAGTTAAGAACTATTATCAATTAATGAATGTGTTCAATCATATCATATGTCAAATCATATTTCTATTAGATATCTTTAACAAAAAAAAGTCATTTACAACATTATCTACAGATCAAAAGGCTAATGTAGGCTTTAATACATATATTAAAATTTAAAATATGTATATAAAAATCTAAATAACATATTAGATGCATACTAGTAGGTATGCGTGTGGCACACTAAGCATTCCCAACTGGCACAGGGTGTGCAAACAAGGTATTGGCATGATACACGCCATTGGCATACAATTCTTGGTGGACTGTCATGATTATATTACATGGGTTATAAGGGCTGAGGCAGTAGATTGGGAAGTGTAGATTGGCGATCATAGATTTCACAATCTTAAGCTTGCCAAGTTATGACTTTTCACCCTATAAGGGGATGAGTGGAAGGATATAATCTGATTTAGTGGTCTTCTTCTAAATTAAATTATTTACTAATGCAAAGACCTTTGAGATCTACACCTACATGCAAATAACTAGCATCCATGCTAGTAATGAACTTTGTTTATCCTCCATTCAGTGAGCAGTTGTCATATTAGAGTTGATGATTCCATTGCTAATATATTCATTCACTTTTTGTGCATAATAAGAAAACTGCAGAAAACAAGTTCTCTATTTATTCATGTGCTTTCTTATCCTTTACACAGGCAACTCCAAGATTAAGTGAGGACAAGGTCAAACAATGTGTAGATCCAAGGTTGAAGGGAGAATATCCACCAAAAGGAGTTGCCAAGGTCCCTATCTATAACCTTAGTGAACTAGAAATATTTTTGTTTTTGGCAAAAGAAGAATAATTATCACCAGTTAATTGACAGCATCACTGGTGTTATTCATGCAACATTTGAAGGTTTACCATGTCGTTTATTTCTGTTCCTGTAGCTTGCAGCAGTGGCTGCTCTCTGTGTGCAGTATGAAGCTGAGTTCAGGCCCAATATGACAATTGTGGTGAAGGCGTTATCTCCACTTCTCGTAAATAAGCAGGCTCCACCACCTGCTGCTACAGCTGCCTCAGCTCCAGATAGTTGAGGTCAGGGGTTAAGCACATAAACAAGAAAATGGCCTCTTTTTGGTGCACATTCACACACAACCATCAAGTTTCTTCTGGGTTTAATCTTCTCCCAGTTTTATGTCAAGGACTTGACATGAATCCATAATTATTCACATCCATTCTACATCTTGTAAACTGCTTTCCATGGTTGATTTTTCCACTTTTATGTTTGGCTTTACATTTTTTTCCCTGGTGGGTGTTAGCCAGTTATGGTTAATTGAGCCTGTATATTGATAGTCCTGGTATTTCTCCTATTGTAGCTGTCGTATGACATAATTTGGAACACTAGAGTGTGTTTTAGTCTCTAACAACACCAAATTCCTGTACCAGTAGCTTGAAAACAGTTAATCTTATGTTTGATAACAATATTTGTTCTTTCCAGTTTTCATCTGTGCTGAATTGTCTTAAAAGATATGCAGGGACCACTGGAGATTGAACTATTTTCTGGCCTGCATCATCCAGAAACACTCTCATATTCACTCAATTCTGTTAGGTCTTGCTTCTGTTTGATTGGTGGATTGCACATCCGAAGTGTGCAGGCCTGTTAATGTTTTCTTTCACATTCTTCACAACTTTTTGGGAAAGTTGCAGCAAAATCACATTTGGGCATATTTGGTTTTCACTTAATATCATTTTCAATTTTCTTTGCAGATGATGAATTTTTTATTTTTTACTTCATGTTTATTTATTTATTATTTAGTACCTCATTAAATATTGATGGGATATTCTGAGAGAATTAACTCGGCACTGCCTTTTTTTTCATCTCTTTCATCTTCATTTCCTTCTTTTTCTTTCTCTTCATATATTGCTGCCATTTCTTCTTTATCTTCTTCTAGTTATACATCTTTCTCTTTCTTTTCTTTTTATTCTATAAAGTCTCTCTAACCATTTTTTTAATTAATAAAGTAAGAGACTAATTAGAAAAACTTTAAAATTTGTGGATTAATTATAAAATTTGTAAATTAATTATGAATTTTGTAAATTAACTATGTACCTAATAATTAATCAGATAGTAAAATAAATATTTATCACTCTTTTTCTGTAAATTAACTATGAATTTTAAAAATAAACTGTGAAATTATAGTTATAATAAGACGGATGAGAAGTTAGAAGAGATAATTTTATATTCAAACTGTTGGAAATATTTTGTAATCACTAATACTTTTTTAATGGTCATTAGCACTAATTTTAATCTAACACAATATCTTAAATTTTTATTCCCAATTGAAAGAGCTAAAGAATGAAACGCTATAATTGATGTTTTAAAAAGAAAGAACATTAGTACTATGAGTACCTAAAATAACGGAAGAAATATTTCTTTCACTATATAATTTTATATTAGCTACATAAATAATTTAGGAATTTTGTAGTTAATTTACAAATTTGATGTTTATTTATGAATTTTATAATTAATTTATGAATTTTTTAGTCATATTTACTAACCTTATTTGCCTTCTTTTTCTACTGGAATCAATTACATGAATGAGTAAAATATATAATAATAAGTAGAAAAAGAGTAGATTGAAGAAAATTATAAATTTAACTATAAATTTTGTAAACTATGAAACTTTTGGGGACAATTCATAATTAGTAATACTTTTCTAATGGTTATGAGCACTATTTTAATCTAACACAATTTTTTAAGTGTACATGGGAGTTTTTTTTTTTCTAATTGAAAGAGTTAAAAAAAAATATTAACTGCTATAATTAACCTTTCAAAAAGAGAACATTTGTGCTATGAGTAGCTAAAAGAAAGTGACAAACATTTATTTTATTATATGATTTATTATTTTCTATATATTTATTTTATGAAATTTATTGTTAATCTACATATTTCAAAGTTTTTTCAACTAGTCTCTTATTTTATTAATTAAAAAGGGTTGGATAGATAGAAGAACCCGCAGTAGGAGGCGGCTAAATGATAGAAGGGTAAACTTAGAATAAAAAAAAATAAAAAATACCTCATCTGCAAAGGAAAGCAAATGTATTTTCGGTGCAAATTTCTTAAACATTTCAAATGTAGTAATTACGGCTATCTTATTTAAAATATAACAATTGCCATCAAAATTGCTGGTAGAATTGATTCTATTGTGAAGTTTAGAGTGCTAAATATGTGTTACTGAATTTTTTTTCTTAATAATAAGTATTAGATATTTGGATTCTAATTTAATCGATATGATTCGAAATTAAGAACACTAATGTGATATGAGCTCTTCAAACCCATTGGTACTATTATACTATTGGCTACGGAAAAGCGAACTATTTGGGGCCAGAGATCGTTAAAATGCTTACTAATACTATTATTAAACCAGGGCGAAAGAGAACCCGTTGCCGATTCTTCTAGTAGTCCTTGTTTAGCTTAGCTTGGTGCAAGGAACAGAGCAATAGGAAAAATAGAGAACATACTGTTTGTTTCTCAAGGATTTCGATTAAACTAAAGCATTGGTCTCAACAAATGATTAAAAATTTTGAACTATCACATTGTAGAGAATAAATCTATACAATCTGATCTTTGAACTGTCTAAACAAAGAAATCTCCAACCATCTGTTAGGGTGCAGATTGTGCAGCTTTTTGATAGTGCAGGGGGGCAATTCTTCAGAGGTTTAATGTGATATTATTGGATCATAGTACAAACAGTGAAAATGGAATTGGCCAAAATGTTTTTAAGAGAAATGAGAACTTGATAGTGTCACAATTAAGCCTGCCGCTTTTGGTAAAACTCGAGCAGTTTCTTGCACCACTTCAAATCTGGTTCCTGATGTCCGTTTGGATTTGAACTCAAAAACATTCATACAACACTTTATTGCACAAGATACTCAGTTTTTCCCTCATCTTGATAAGGGCGGATTGTTCTTCAATTCACCCAAAACACCTAGTTCTAAGTCAAAAGTTGGGATCTAAATATGATCAGATATATTCACTACACCTATAGCATAACAGCCCTAGTTCTAACATCATTCCATGGCTTTGAAACAACGATTATTAAGAACAAAAAGAACTAGAAACTTATATGACTTAACTGCAGAATTCCGATGCCATATATTATTTGTGCCTCCAATTTTTCCAAAGAGAGCTGGATAAAAGCTAGTCAAAATGCATTAATGTGATAATTTTTTATAAAAGAAACTGGGGTTAGGAACTTGTAGTATAGATCAACTGTAAAACTAACAAATGAAGAGTTCTGTATTCTCATATATGAACAGCCTTGTCAACTGTGCTGAAATTTGTGTACATCCTGCTGCATATTTGGTAACTCATTCTCCAACCCTGTTACTGCATGGCTACAGCATAATGACATAGCTTGAAACTTTGGGTCTATATACAAAACTTTGGGTCAAATGCATATAGATATACTTCTCTCTTTTGTTTGCAACGAGCTTTTTATTCCTTAGTTACAACTGCCTAATCTTTGTATCATGCCGGTCAAAGAATATCATTTTAAAATCTCCTGCGACAAGAAAACATCCTTGTGTAAGTATTAAAATAGAAAGATCAAAAAGTAAGGAGATAATTATGAGAAACAAAAATGTTCCTGCAAAAGAGAAAAAAAAGACAAAGGTAGCCAATGGTGAAGGCATTAAACATACAATCCAGAAAAGAACAGAAAAGATATATGATGTCTTCCAGGTTATAAACTAGAATTAACCACACCCTTCCCCATCCACATGGCCTGGTTTCATACATAACAATGCTGGGGAAAGCCCTCATGATCTATGGGTTGTCAAGCCAACCGTTAGTGCATCTCCGACTGCATATACGGTCTAGCAATAAAATTACTAGAAAAGGTGTATTATATACAATTTATGTAGAGAATATATCCTAAATATGTTATAATCATATAATATGTGGTATAATATAAGCTCTTCAATCCATTGAAGGTGTTGACACTTAATTACTTATAATCATTTGGTTACTCAAGTAAACCGACAACTAAATATTTCCAACAAAATGTAATAAATGTTGACTATCACTAGGAAAACATTAATCACCAAAATACTTACTAAAACATGATACAAATTGACACATTCATATGCAGTGCATCTATGGTCGATACGCAGTATATGCGAGTCTACATGTGGTGCATATGCTGGTACATATTCAAATGCATGTAGACCACATGAGGTCAGGCCGCATACAAGTACGGAATGATGAATAAACAGGGCAGTTTACCCACTGCCACTGCCCAAGTGGTCGCATATGCCACCTATGCAGGTGCCTTTTGAAACAATGGAAACTATTAATTCTCAAAATAATTTCCTAAAGATCTGGGATTACCGGTAATTGCCACTTCCAATAGATTCTTTATTAGTAGTATCTGAATCTAATTCTAAAGATACAACAAGAAGGATCCTCTTCCTCCTTAAGGCCACAATTCTACATCAACAGCAAACTACAGTTGATTAAAGTTAAGTCCCAACTCAGAAAGGTGCCTTCTCTCTTCTTAAGGTGATTAAAGTTAAGTCCCAACTCAGAAAGGTGCCTTCTCTCTTCTTAAGGACACTAAAAAAAAAAAAAAAAAAAATTTGAGAAGCTAGGTCAGGTGGAATTCAAACTTAGGTCCACCCAACTACAGTTAATGCTTAAGCTATTAGAGTATGGTGGTTTTTATCTTTAATATTCTAATAACAAAAATTTACCCAATGGCTTCCAAAACTCTAGAAATATACTAACAGTATACAAAAAAAATTCTCCTCCTGTATACAACCTAGCTGCTAAATTTTGCAGTTTGCACAATGTACAAGCTAAAGTTTGTCATGTATAGTACTATTTACAATTGAGCAAATGATGTATAATCCACATTATAGGAATAAGATGTTAAACACATTAATTAAACCAGTGTGCAAATCAAGGGCATATGTAATAGCCAAAGCCTCAATATCTTAATAGAGTCGAAAATAAAATTTTCTGATTATGCACAATAAACAAGCCTACTCAAGAAATTGCCATAAAGGAATAAAAAATAACTAACTTTTTAAATGAAAATGTCGTTTAAAATTTAAGCAGGACTCCAATAGGAGACAGTATAAAATGTTAACTACTAATGGAATAGAGATCAAGTTTTGCTAAGAGCTCCGCAACTGATTTATATTCATAACTTAATAAAGTTTAACTCAAATTATCTACACTCAAACAATGTTTTCCGTACAAACTACTTTATTAAAATTGGAATGACTATCTTAAACAGAATAGATTGTCAGATGAAGACAGGTTCCTTTAGCTTTTTTCTGGTACAGATTCCAAAATCCTATGACTTCTTTACCTTAAATCTTGGCAATATATGGTGTTGAGGTGGCTTACTATGGTAGCAGAAAGAGGTAGATTTCAAACCTTGCAAATACAACACATATTTCCCTCATGTCATTTCCGACACCAGAACTTGTGAATTGCATATGCAATAGATGCTCATTTTAGAAATAAGTCAAGAGCCAGATACATGCCTCGATCTAGAATCAGGTAGGAAGAAGCAGTTTTCTTTCATCAGATCCAACACGATGACTAGCCTGAGAAAGAAAAAGGAAAAAAAAAACTTTTATTCAGTAACCAACCAGTTCTTATGTACCCTTAGCCTCAGCAGTAGAAATATCCTTACATCTTCAGTTGCACCAGCACTCATATCAATGAATGATGCTTCCTTCAATCTGTAAAGACAAAAAGTATCCAAGAATATCATGCAGATTTATAGATAGTACATAAACCGTAAATCAGTTGTGTATAAAGTATAAACAGTGACAATAGTATATGTGGAACTCGCATGACAAAGTTTGGCATGCTAGCTGATTTACAGAACATCACAATATCTGTAGATTGACAAGCTTGTTTCTTAATAATGGATTGCAGAGAGTGTAGCAAAGGCAACAAAAATTGACCATAAGCTCAGTTTCAAATAGTTCAACAGCAATTAACTATGAAACGTGGATAAGGGTACGCTACATGTATATAATATGATATGGGTATTGATGCAGCAAACCTTAGAAAATGAGGACATGATACACTAAGGATACATAGTAGTATACAACTATATATTACATGTACAAATATGCATCTACAGATGAAATGTATACATACATACAATGATGGTTTACTTTATTTAGAAAATATTGTGGTACATGTGATAATGTATATGTTATCACATCTCCAACTTATTCATCAACAAGACATACCATTTCAGTCTCTAATCATGAGTTAATTGTGCCATAAAATCCTAATAGAAATCTCCTTAAATTAATTAATATTGCCTTACAAGAATAACATGTAGGATCGACATTTATTACAAATATAACATCTCTTCAACTTAGCTTATATATGAAGCTTCTTGAAGTATCCTCGAAGTAAACAAGAAGTATCCAAGCCATATCTTCCTTCTTATTTCTATCTTAAAAAATCATATACGTAAAGGAAGTATCTGACACATAATTTTAAAGCATACAAGGGAGTATTGTATCTGATACAGATATGGCTAAGCTATACAATTATCCCTGCTTCGTAATCATAGACAATTAATTTTAGTGGAGTTACAGTATAACTATGTTAAATCGACATGCAAGCATGAAGGTCTGAGGGAGCATCGTATTTGATAGAGACATGTCTAAGTTATGCAATCATCTATGCTTCATAGACATTTTGTTTGTGTAGTTACAGTGAAACTATGTTAAATATGACGGAGAGAACAAAAGTTATTCTTTCTTCTGAATGGTCAGTTACAAAATGGGAGTTTAATTACATCCAAGCAAGCAAAAAATATAGAATCAGGCTAATCAATATTCAAGAACAGAAAAGATAAGAACCTGAGATCTTGAGCATCAATCATCTCAAGTTTACCATCTGGTCCTTCATCTTTGACTTTTGCCAGTGGAGAAAAGAACTGATAAGGAATTCATAGTCAGCGGTGTCTAGTATGTAAAAACTGTTGAATATTAATGCCTTTAAATGTGATAGCTACCTGGTGCATTGATATAAACACTATTGATATTCCTAAGATAAAATTCATAGTCAGAGTATGGCCAAACAGTGCAGCTGATGCTATGCCAGTAAAGATTGTAGCTACTGTTGATGAATACTTCTTCAATATTGTGTCTGCACGAATGTTTGGATTGTTAGCTGTACCAGCAGTTTAATAGCTAAATGAAGTTAAAATTTCTGCAAGAATCAGGAAATTATTTTATTAAGTTTAGCAGCTAGTTTACCTGCATATTTGAAAAAAAATGATGACAATATGCCTTGTGCTGCATTGTTGCATATAAGAAACATCGTAGCCTTTGAGTGGCCTTGAAGTATGTCAAAGCTAATGGGGCCTGAAACATTAAGATGCCGGACCAAATATTTATGAATATAATATGGATGTAAGAGGCATTTGCAAATTGGTCTCTAAATTAGAATGCAACAGGGAAAAAAAAAGCAAAATAAGATGAGCTAATAAGGAGTAGAAATAGTGAGACAGCTCTGAAACTGCCTGTAATAATGTTTGCAAACCTTTACAAATGCAATGGACAACATAAAATACTTTAGCATAGAACAGTTCCAAAACAAGAATTGATCACTCTTCTTCAATTGAAATCAACATTTTCCTCTTATCATTAGCTTTTCAAAGGACAAAGGCATCTCTCAAGAAAAACAGAACACTGCTCATTAAATATAGATCTCAAACATTTTAATTATTTTGATGATCCAAATTACTCCAGTGATTCCTGCAAAAATCAACTCTCGAGGTCTGAAGCTATCCTTTGACGTTCCACCTTCATACTATTTCAAGATCTCCAATCTCTTTTCAGCCTTTCTTTATTTCAGGGAAAAAATGCTCCCGCATACTAGGTGAATCAAGAGTCTAACAAATAGACAGCCACACCTGCCTGACACAAGCTAGTAGATTGACGAGACAATTTATTGTTTGGAGCTTGACATTATAGGAATGTCTGCACACATATTCTCTAAAATTAATTTATGCCTGCCTTCTCAAAACTTACCAATATTTTCTTTTGTTAGCTTTCTTTAGATACAAGTCATTTCCCCAATTTTGTATACTAAGCAAGTCAAAAGCATAAACCATCACCCCATAATTATTCCTGGTTAGCAAGTCAAAGTGTCAACAGCTTGCAATTCCCTTTGTCCAGATTCTTATCATATATAGTTGGATAACCAAGAAATATCAATGTAAAAAGTGACCCTTAATCTTCATTTCAGGAATTACAATATAAATAGGTCCTCCTGGGAGAGGTGTCCGTGCTTCATTGAATACCAATAACATTCATAAGTGTTGCAATGAAATATTGAATATTGGTCTCACCAACATAAGGAAAGTAATCATAAAAGCATGAAGATGGATTATGTTGAACTATAAATATGATCATTATAGAGTACATTATGTTCTGCGTAAGAATTTTTATTTTTACTTGTTTGAAGAAAAGTCCACAAGCGCTATTTCATCATGAATTCATTTAACTACAGAAAAGAATCAGGAATTAAATATTCATAAGTGAAACTTCCCAGATATTTGAACAGCTAAAAACTAAAATTAAACATATCTACTGGTAACATGTTACTGAATAAAGTCAAGAACATGGATCAAACTACTGTCCACGGCAGTGTCATTAAAGGAGTATAAAGCTTATGGTTACTGGTGCAGCGGATGCAAAGCTTCTACACTAGTCAGTGTCAGATTTTAAGACAATTTTGTTCTCATTCAGTTCAAGGTGGAGAAATTAAGCATGATGTCACTACCTACTCAACATAAAAATCTCTAGAAGCTAAATTAATGGTTAAAATTGTAGTAACTTGGATGCTTGTGAAAGCAAAGTGCACCCTTAGCCAAGGATTGCCATGCAAAAGGCATGGGGCATGCCGGTCTTGGCTCGGCACATCGACACGTCACATATTGCGGCATGTGCCATGCCAAACCTATATGTCATTAGCATGTTGCATAGCTAAATATTTTCAAAAAATGCTATTTAAATCTTTTTAAGACCTTAAAACATGTTTTAAGGACCAAACTGAAGTTGTATAGCATTAGATATTGATTTAATACATACAATTTCTCATAGTAATCAGTTTAGCTTTCCTAATTTTCTTTAGAGTTTCTCAGGAAAACTTACATTTTCCTTTGATTTCTGAAATTTAAATTGTCATTTACATAGATAAAACAACAAAAGGTAAAACTGAAAGGGTAGAAAAGGGAATAAAAAAGACACCAAATCTAATCCAATTGAAGTAAGATATGTTCAATACCCAGTGGTACAAGTTGACATGGGGTCAGCATGAGTGAGCAGAAGAGGGCATCAAGATACTTCCCCCCATATCATTGCCAGTAATTCACTGGCACAACATGTATATTGACCCATACCGACCAGCCTAGCAATCCATGACTCCTACATTCTTTTCATTGTATTATAGCAAGAGTAAGCTGATTCTAAATGACAAGTTGGTCATAGTGAGACAAAGCAGTGACCTAAAGTCACATAATTCTAAGTTATTTCTTAAATAGATTTCTTGCATATCGACATAAAGTCATGAATACTGGAAAAAGTAATGCTTTAAACTGAATAAAAAAAAATCAATAATAGGATAAAATATTGCACAGGCTGCAAGAAATGGTAATTTAAGTTACAGCAATATTTAAGCATCCTTGCTGAATTACCTTTGATGATAGCAGTTACAATGATGGCAAGAAAATTAAATATAGCACCATAGCCATACAAAAATAAATTCTGCAAACAAAACATCAATGTTAATGTTAAATGACACCTAAAACAAAGTAGATGACAGAATAATCAACAAGACTTGCAGATCAAATCACACAGAGAGAATGTTGTTGCATGCACAATATTGGAGGGTAGCAATGAAATGCTCTAGTCTAAATACAACATGTAGAAGAGTTACCTGAAGATATATGCTTGTATCAAATTGGCTTTTCAAAGCATACTCATTGAAAACTGAGGCCAATGAAGGAATGGTTACCTGACATATTTTTATCACCAATAGAAAATCTGTGCAATGAGATACAGGATAAAAGATAAAGAACTACTTATTTGCAAATTCATACAGCTTTAATGAGCTATTATACTGAGTGAGTAAACTCGATAAGTAATTGTGCAACGCATCAAAAATACTTTAAATTTATAAACTTTATACTTCTTATAGCAAGAATAAAAGAGAAAACAGAACTGGTCCATCAAAGATGTGGAAGTTTCAGGAAAGCACTTCATTCTTAGATTTGATTTATACTTCTATTAGTTGTTTCTTAAAATATGAGTATTATTTTCCAAAACATCTTCAAAAAAAATTGATCATAAAGAATAAGGCAAACAAATAATGAGGCTTCCACTGAGTCCCACCAAGGTGGGGTCTGAGAAGGAAAGATGTAGGTAATCTTATCCTTGTTACTAAAGAGGTTCTTTCCATGACATAAACCCATGACCTCTTGAATGGAATTGACATACCTTATCATCACAAAATTTTAGTCATAGAATAACATAAATGTTTTGAAGACTGAAAAGGTTTCAAATGATTCTGATTACAAAGATTATTACTACCAAGCCATCCCATGTTCTATTTAGTGTTATTAAGAAAGTGGAGAGCTAAAATAGACATCAAATTATGAATATTTCCTAGTTATCTCCAAATTGAGAAGTAAGCCTAAAAGAAACAGATCCCTGAACTTCCAACAATAAATCTCAATATCATTTTGTTAAGCTCCATAGTGCTGATGGCATTGCAATCACCAAATAGTATACGGGAAATAACAATATTTGTATAGACTAAGTATAAACTTCTATGAGAAAAAAAAAAACAAAAAAGTCAATTTTCAAAACCTGAAAATCTTGTATGAATGGCAACAGTACCTTTATTAGATGGTATGACTTACAAAAATTAATGTACATAAGTAGGCACCCGTTTCTACAGGAAGACCAAGTGCAGTTGTACCCTCAGGCAGCGATTTTAGCTGATTAACACTGATTCCAATAAGCAAAAGAGCAAGGGCCTCCCACTATGCAATAAGAAAAAGAGGGAGAATTTCACATATCAGTAACTTAAATGAACTGATGAATACGTTAAGGGCAGAGAGAGAGAGATTATTCTTTGGTTCTACAGGGAGAAAATAGAATACTAAATTATTAATTACTAATCATGATTTCCAAGCCGCTAAAGTAGCTATAATGATAAATCCTGTCAGTGAAAGTAATCAGTGGACAGTAAGTTCAACTTTCCTTCCATATGTTTCACCATATGAAATTCAAATAGTCAAATAACATGGCCCATATTTTTTTCTCAAAGCTGGAACTTGCCTGAATTACTGAGAAGCGCCTTCTCATGATAAACTTTAAAAGGATGGCAATGATCAAAACCTACAATAGAATCAAGAAGTACTGTCAGCACTAAATTCATGTATATTCAACGCAACATACAAAGGAACAGCAAAATAATAACGAAAGTCCAATGAGAACAATTTCAAGACAAAGCTTATAGCAAAACTAAGCAGATGATAAAAATAACAATCACAGCTCAATATAAGTTCTATATAATTAACTACAGATGAATAATTTGAGGAGAATAAACTTTCCAAATATTAAGGTCATGATAACACATTTTTCCTCAAATTCTGATGGGAAAACGAGTTTGAGAAAGTGGTAAAATTAGTGAACCTCAGAAGACAGTAGCCATGAGGATTGAGGACTGTTGATCTCATTTGTTATATGGAAAGCCGAAAACGAGGTAATTCACCTGAAATGTTGAGTTTAGTTATATGAACTCAACATTGATTTGTTCAATTACTTTAAAGAATGATGCAACTCGGACATCAACATCTTGCAAACTCTTATACAGAGACATTTCTGCATATAAGAAAAGTGCAGTTCAGACTTCAGATACTACCAACCAAGATTCCGAATCTTGGCATCAGGATCAGAATCGACCGTTAAAAAAAAAACGATATGTATCAATTGACTGTATCAGTCGTATCAATCGGTTGTATCAGTCTTATCAGCCGCCCATATCGGATCGGACTATTTTTAATTACGTAAGATTTTAAATATTATTTAAAATGCAGAAAAATTTCTAAAAATAATAGAAAAATAAGAAATAAAAAATAATCACATATGAATTTTAAAAATAAAACAAAGCTCACTCAAAACTATAATGAATTTATATTCGTAAATTATTACTGCAGAACAACATGAAGAGAAAGATCTCTCTTCGCTCTTGTTATATAGTAGTAAGAAAAGAGAAGTTAAAAAAGTGAGAAAGAAAAAAAAATGAGAAAAAAATTTCATCCGAGTTTACTAAAGTGGGGACTAGCTAGAGGGCTCACCAGAACGGTCACCAAATGGACTCAGTGAAATATGAGAGTTAGAAGAGAGTGTGTGTGAGAGATTGAGAGTAAAAACTAAAAATTTGAAGATAAAGCAGTTGATGAAATCAATTATTAATGTCTCCTAGATTAGATATATTTTAAATTTGACCTAAATTTTAAAAAAAATTAATTTCAGCCGATATTGTTGTTTTCAACGAATATGGTCGAGTTTTGACGGATTCGGCTGATACGACCGAGACGAATCGCTCGAAACTAGGTGAAACCGGTCTTGACAGGATCGATTATGGCCGATCCCGATCTGGATCAGCCAATCTGATTCGAGATCAGCCGATTTTGAGATCCATGCTACTAACAAGAATAGAGTTCAATAAGATAAAAGCAGCTACATGTCAGTAAAGATCCACCAACAACACTAGCATGAAAGCACCGAAATCATGTGGCATCCAAGTTTTTGCATGTTAAAATAGACAAATCTTTAAGGAGAAGAAGAATGTAGAAAAATTTATGGAAAATTCAGGCAGATTGAGTATTTCTCAATGTAAATTCAAAAGTAAATCCTTTCAACAAGAACTAGACTGGAAATTAAACTGTGATTTACTGTGAAAATTGTCACGGAAACAAAGCAAGTCAGTTGTAAGTCCAAAAAAGTCAGTACCTTCAGGTTGCTCAGCATTTTCACGGTTGCAGGATTGAAGTATAACTGCATGGAATGTAGGCACAACAATCAGAGAATATATACAAAATTGAAAATTCAATTCAGTATTACTCAAATGGCTAATACGTAAGATTTAAGAGATTAGCATGAATGATCACACAAATTGCTCAACCTATATCTTTAAGAGAAGAAGATGTGAAGACTGTACGTACTTCACCACTTTTTAGAATCTTATACATGCTACATACCTGCATGATAAATTTTAAGTAGTTGTTGATGGCATAAAGAAGAGCAGGAACAGCCAGAAGAACATTATTGTGAGCTTCCTGCAGAATCAGAAAGTGTACCAGGAGATAAAATGATGGCACCTACTTGTAGAATAAAAGTGCAGATGATTCTCAAGTTTCAGGAAGACTTTAATATGCCATGATATTAAACAGAGAAATATTACAATTACCATAAGTAACTGCAAGCAGATTAAACTTTGGAAGTCGAAACATCCTTAGCAGTTCAAATCAGCTATTAGATTTTGAACGTGTGGGAGATTGCAAGTAAACAGAGTAGCAGAATTTACAACTAGGATATTCTAAAATATATATATCATATAAGTACCAGAATAAAAGAATATTAAATCAGCCCAAGAGCTTTAATTAAGGTAGTTGTGGAATTCAGCAGCATTAGACATTACAAACTAACAAATGTTTTAAAATCCAATGAGTGCTTTGACAAAGAATCCAATAATAGATAGTAGATAGAAGTATAAAACACAATGATTCGGAAAATCAATGGGAATTTTGATCATTTCTCTTTCTCAATCATCAATCGTAATAATCCAAATTCAGCAAAAGAACCTCTGTAATCATGAATTGCTGAAACAAGGAGAGGGCAGGAAAAGGGTAAAGGATAGAAGGAGAAAGTTTTACTTCTCATCTTTATGCCTCCAGTTAGTGCAGGTTCTAGGAACCAGTAAGATATAATATAGCCTTGCAAGTGACTGAAGAAATTGCTTTTATGACTCAAACTCATGTTCCTTAGAACATATTGAAAAGCTTAACCGGCACAACAAGTGATGCCCCTTAGACATCATCTAAAACGTCAGAAGAGAAGATCATCACAATAGAAAGTTCTCAAAAGCCAAAAGTCTGCAAGTCTGCTTAAGGGGTAAAGATCTAAAAGATGTATCAGAGTAATTCCAGAATTATTATACCTAGACCCAGTTTCTTTTTCCTTAGACATGAAATTTGCCTCCAGACTAATATACTGCCACCTAAGGAGAGATTAATACTAGTTTGCCACAACCAACAAAATCTGAAAGAGCTGTACTAAAATATTATACAGAAAACCAGTAATGGACATGCTGATAAGGGCATGACGCTCGGGCATAGCCCCGCGCTGACTCGTGTCACTCTGCATGGTTTTTCTTTTAAAAGAAAAGCTAATTTGGGTGTACAAATGATGAATCTAGCATTTTGGTGCTAAATCTATAAAAAAGTACTCTTTAAAATATAGGAATTAAAGGAAAACTTTGATTTACCCCAAATTAAAAAAAATCAAAATTAATATGTCAAATTCATTCAAACTAAATCAAAATTAGTGTAGGAGTATATTAGATAAACTCCATATGAATTGACTTGAGCCCAAAATCTTCAGTATAACTAGATTTCTCCCAAATTTAAAAAAATCCAAAATTCATATGTCAAATTTATTCAATTTGGGTGAAAATTGATATAGCAACATGTTATATTGACTACATTCAACTAGGTTTTGGTTTTAACTATTAAACTACTTTCAATTAATGAATGTACTCAATCATATTATGTGTTGAATTATATATCTACTTAATTATTTTGATATATTAATAAAATAAGTCATTTACAACATTATCTAAGGATAAAAGACTCTAATATAGGCTTTAATATATATATCTATTCAAACCAAAAATTATGGATTGCCATGCTGCAGACTTCAAAAACATCTAATAATACCTTAAAAATTTTATTAGAAGTACACCAAAGGTGTGCTGATGGCGTGTGCAAGAGTATGCCACTAGTACATAGAGGCGTGTGGGGGGGGTGCCGACCGATTGTAGAGAACAATAAAATCTCTAAAGAAGTTGGATGAAGCCATGAAACAAGCTGATAATATACTACCCAATGGAATAAAGAGACAAAGTTTATCATTTTGAATTAGAGATACAAGGTTGTCGGGTGTAGCCTCAACCGAAACTAGTCTTGAAATCTAGAAAGAAACAACTTAAAAAAGTAGTGACCATGAATACTATAAATAGTCCAGCATAGAGCATCTTTTACCTGAAGGAATGTAGAAATCGATAGAAGAGGTTTCTCTCCCACTTTTTGCCGCCTAGCCTGCCAATCCGAGTGGGTGGGCTCAAAATGACTAATTCGTAGTAGTCATTAAATATGATTGAAATAACTCACAACAAATAATTACACGATTAATTACTCGGGGTGTGTAGTGGTCATGGTCAAAGTACAATCGGCATTGTTTAATGTGCTTGCAAGTGCAGAACTAGCATTGAAAGCATGAATTGCGAGTAGTATCAACTAGACAATGACACAGGGTCAAAGAATCTAAATGTGGAACATTAAGGCAAGGAGACAATTCTCAAACATGTATAAAGCTATGCTACGGAACCACCAGGAACCACCAATTACCTAGTTCGCACTTATATTTAGGTGACCATCAAATTCTTGGTTAAGAAAATATTGACCATTTGCATACATTAATTTAGTCAGCACAAAGTTACAAGATGAGATATTGAACAGATGAGGATGAGGTTGTTCCGACATATTTTACAGAGATATGGGCTTAGGCTCTTCTTTATATAGTAAAAATCCTTCATTTTTTGAGTTTTGATAGTTATTTTCACTCTTTGGAGAGTAGCTTTAGAGTAGTAAGTTGATGTATGTAATGCTTAATCATACCAAATTCTTCTAAAATTCCATATGTCCATCTTATAAACTTGTAATAACTTAAGTTAGCTGCTACTATTTTTTGAACCACAATATGTTTGTCCAAAAAAAGTCCCAGGTACTTGAGAATTTAAACTTCCTTTGCAGTAGAAATCAGCCAAATCACAAAAAACTGCCAACACTTTCTAAGGAGTGTCATTGACATGAGAATTGAAATAAAAGGCCAAGTTTTCCCACATCATTTTTGTTAAACCAAATGAATTAGTTAAATGCAATCAGATTCAGTATCTTCTATCTAGCATCCAAAGTTGGCTAGTGAAAGTATATTTAATCAGTAAACAAGGAGCAAAAGAAAGCAAATGAAGTATGATTTAACAGACCTGCAATAGTAGCATGATAATGGCAAAGATAACCTTTGTAACCTCAGTCAAAAAGTTCACGCTGATGGGACTAAATTTAAATCTTCCATCCACCTTAGACATGTACACTAAAATGGGCTGCAAGAAAATAGAAAATCCTGTTAAACTGCTGAACTGTCAGCTTTTTGCTACAAGAAACAATTATCCTTGTTACTGATATAAAATTTAAGTTCACAAACAGAGCCATATTCTCATATATATATTATCTTAATCCAGTGGCAGGTTAATACTCCACCAACTGAACCTGTCCAGTATGTAATAACAACAATTTTGCCAACTCAAATTTCTTTCCAGTAACAAGTACGAGTTTAATTTTTTGGCACACAGAGGAAGTTGTTTGCATGCATTTAGTATGAGAAATTTGGTTTTCACAGGGCTTGGTTCTAAATGTTAATGTCTGTAACTAACATTTCTAATTGGCTTACTTTAGCTTTATATATGTCTAAGATTTCCATCACTTCCTTTCAAGTGCATTCCTTTCATATCAACAACTCAAGATAAAAATAATGGCTAAGTTACCTGAAGTCCAACCAACATGCAATCACCAACAACAAGGAGAATTTTAAGAGCATGGTGCTTTGAGGACTTGCTTCTATTGCTATGATATGCCTTCGATACTGCTGCGGTCATTGGAGGGAGCAATTTAGAATGGCAAACGTTGCATTCTATCATCCCGTTCTTCAGAATCTCATGCGTTTCACCAAAAAAATCACCACCAGACCTAACAAATCCCTTGTGGCACTCAAAAACAAGTAGCTGAAAAACCAATTATAATAAATCATAGAGGCATCCAATGCATGCACAGTCAGAACCAAAGCTAAAGGAATTCAACACAAAAATGCAACTGATGTAGTCCAAATGGCGTCCGATAACTAACTAATAGTCTCATGCAAATGGCATAGTCCACTCATAACAACCATCGAAAAGCACCTTCCACGTGATAATGCATTATCCCAACAGGTTTAGTACCATCCGCCCCAAATATTAATGCATGAAACACCCAAATCAGGTACTAAGACTACCAAATGCTCCTTATTATATAAAAAATCGGATTCTATTTACATAAAGACAAACCAAACCCCACATATATGAATTAAATCCAACACCATCACCAAGAAGAGAAATAGCAAGCAGGAAAACACCAAATTGAACAGAAAACTAACCAAGATCAATAATCGACGCCATCGATCTCGCCAAAAAACTAACCTAAGTGAATGCCACAATCAAAACCCCCCCGGGGGTTTTCCTCTCGATCACAAACGAAGAGTTCAACCAGGAACCGAAGGTCCTCGGAGCCGCGAGATGAGAATTGAGGCCAAATAATGCACACAAAAAGGAAAATTCGAAGGGAATATCCTAGAAAGAGAAGGACTCAAATAGAAAAAGGAGACCCGGCCTTCTTCTCGTTTCCTAGTATACAAAAATATTATAAGTGTTCCGTAAGCTCCTCGCTTCATTCCCGTCTCGGGACGACGGGAGAAGTGGAATTCTCGATAATGCCCTCCAACTCTACCCTTATCGTGCCCTCTGCGGAGCGGAAAAAGATGGCTAGCGGATGGGCACTTTCGGTATTTGAGCTGCGCTGGGGTCGGATAAGTAGTGGAATAGCGGGCGGAATAAGGTGGGATTCTGGTAGATAATATTGTGTGCTCTTGTAACGGATTGGACTTAGTAGTGGAACAATGATTAAGACTTACTTCATTAAAGGGGTTTCTTCTTTACTAATACGCGACGAATATAATAAAAGGGGGTACTTGGAAATTGGATTCATGAACAAGAGATCTATACCACTTTGGGAGAATGGTAACAAATTATACTCGATTGAAAATAATTTTGTTTAAGATTTGCACTTTAGATTTTTCGGATCCAAGGAAGTTAGCCTTCTGTCTATGGTTATGCGTAAGCATTAAGTTGTTGTCATTGTGACCCACTACCAACCAATGGATTAAATGGGGCCCTCACTGGGTCAACCAAATAACCAATATATGATATACCTGCAGAGTTTATTTTAGGTGTGAATATACTGAGTGCAATGCATAGATGAGAGGAATTGGCTGTAGCAATGGAATCCAACTGACAAATTTTATTTTAGATGTTACTTCCCTTAAGGGGTACAATCACTTTGATTTATTCTATCTGTCCTTTTTTTATAGTCTTCATGTGTTGGTGAGGAAGAGGATAGATAAATTGAGAAGCAGTTTTTTGTGAGGTGCTAGTGATGATATGAAAGGTTATTAGCAGAATGTGGATTATCAACATTGAGGAGGTGAATATTGCTTTATTATTAAATTGGTGATATGGGTTGCTGAATTCTAAAACCAACTTGGGGCAAATATAAAAATACAAAATTCGAGTGACATAATTTTTAGCTCCTTCCGATGAATTAGCAATATTGATCAACTCTATTCAAAACTAACATAAAAGGAATTTTTAGGTTATTGGTATCAGGTGGACAGTCAATATGACAAATGGGACCCAGCATAGAGTAGAATACTCTAAAGTGGTGTCTTTTCCTCTAGCTCTATTAGGGTTTTCCCCTCTCCTATTTTTCTTTTTCTTTTCCCCTCTTTCGACTCATCTTCTCCTCTAATTGCCCTCCTCCCTCTCCTTTCCTCCTCTTTGCCTTGCTGTCATCCCTCTTATTTCTTGTTTTATACGTCATGGCAGCTACGAACGAGGAGCTATTGAAGAGATTCTCTGAGTCTAAACACCAGCAACCATACCATTAATCTAAAGACCTACCTTCTGGGGAAGCTTATTATTGATTATCCCTTCAATGTGAGAGGTTTTAGGAATAACTTCGTAAAAGCCTAGAGAACTAAAGATACTTTAAAGTTTACTAAAGCCAATAAAAACACCTTTTTTTTCTAGAGTTTGAGTTGGCCACTGATAATGGAGGATTTTGTATGATTCCCGTTGGTCTTTCAACAGTGACATTTTTCTCTTTGCCTCATTCACTCCAAATCCTGCTATTGATAAATAGAGCTTTATCCATTACAAGTTTTCGGTGCAATTCTATGGCTTGTCAAGCAAATGGCATAAGACCTCTTGTTAGTGCTTTATTGGTTACTTTGCTAGATGGTAGTAACCAAGAAGTGCAAGTCATGTTTGAGAGGTTGCCAAGGCATTGCTCCTTCTGCAGAAGGATTAGTTACGAATTTGAAAAGTATGTGGAGAGAATTGAGTTGGAAAGTGAAAGTTGAAAGTTGCTATCCTTTTTGCATGCACCAAATTTTGTTGGCTAGGCTTTTGCCAAAGGATCTGCCTTCCTCTTCAAAAATGTTCTGCCATGGAGAAGAAAAGATGAACCTACATTCTTTGCTTCATAAGAAAATATCACATCAATTGTTGTTGTGCTGTCACCCCGTTGGAGCTTCAAAGAAGAAAGCTATCCAAGGTTATATGTCTCTTCCATTGCTGACAATTCTCTAGTTAAGCTAGACATGTGTCTCGAAGAAATGCATTCTTTTTTTCTCTCTCGAGCACCCACTAATGAGAAAAGGACAACACTCATCCTAGTTTTGGTGGAGCAAATCGAAGCTTATTAAGAAGACAAAAATCTCACTAGTCCCTCAACCTTCTTACTTAAATGTCGCTTCCTCTTCTATGTACTCCATCTTGGGCATTAAGTGTTGTTCATGCGAAAAGTAATCTCATTTTCCCTCATGTAAAAATTGCACTTAGGCATTTCCATTCCTATCCATTTTATTCCAAAAACCTTCCTTTCCTCCCTATCAAACCACTCCAAGACCTCCTCAAAGTCGGTGTCCAAGTCTAAACCATCTAGTAATCCACAAGCTCCTATCAAAAGAAACACCTATCATTGAAGCCAACACCTCTGCTAAGTGTTATAACCCTTATTTTGTAGAGGATAAAAAGTCTTGTCATCAAAATAGAAAGTCAACTAAGAACCTCCTTCTCAAGGTGGCGGAGAGAGGGGGAGGGGGTGGGGTGGAGGTCCAGTAACAACTCTAAATTTATGCAACATCCTTCTCATTTTCTAGATGGTAGTTCTAAATCTAATATTCGTATTGACTCCCTCTCTCTAAAAGATAGACTCGAGGTTAGCTCTACTGGTCATGCTTCGGGTTTGTGGCTTCTTTGAGATGAAGCTACCAATGTAGAGGTCTTAGAAGCTTCTAATCGCTTCATTTTTGAAAAATTCCTAACATCAACTATTGGACATTTGGATCTTGTGTGTCATCTATGGCGATCCCCATGGTTCAGCTAATGAGCACATTTAGCCCTGCATAGTGTTTTATTTAATGGTACTCCTCTTTATTGTTGGGCGATTTTAGTACATTTTTTCTCTATTGGAAAAAGATTGTGGCAACGGGCCTAACTCTTCTAAATCTCAATCATGGTGGCACCTTACCTTATCTCATATTGCTATCCAACCTACAAGTGTACTTAAGCTTACAAATGCATATTATAATATTTATATATTATAATATAATATTTAATATATGAATATTATATTATTATGTTATTATAATACAATAATTTTCATATATTGTAAAACTTCATATAATATTGTATATTATATAATAACCACCGACGTAAAAAAGATATTTTCCTCCATCAAAACTAATATTTTTTATTACTTTTTTACATCACATCACAAATAATAAATACACTTTTAACCTAGTTTAGAATTAAACATCAAATTACCTTAGCCTAGTTCAACGTACCTAAATTAAGACTAAGAAATATGACCAACTAATCTAGTTCGGAGCTTAGCCTCAAACCAAACAAGGCATAATAGACCAGCTAGATAAGCCTGGTCTAGACATCCTCGAGATCTAGCTCTTCTTCTGATGACTAGAGGGAGTTGGTTGAGCTCCTCTTCTTCGAACCTCTCTCTCGGATGCTATTGAAGGTGGCGTAGAAAAGCGAGCAGGTCCTCCCTCAAGTGAAAGACCCTTGTGCGAAGGTCCCAGAGGAGCATCTAGGGCACTCTTCCTATAGAGAGCTAAGCTTCAAAGATTCGTTCCTAGTATTGAAGACCAGTGCTCTTTTTGTAAAGAAATATTCTCTGGGCTCCTATTTCACAAGAGCTGTCTGATTCTCCTCTATAGATTAGCCCTTAAGCATGAGGGTGGTCACAGTAGGCTTGATGCCTGGAGCATGGCAGTCAATGCTACAGTAACTCCTAAAGCCCTTTACTTACTGGTACCACAGTAGAAGCTATTAAAAAACTATCACTCTTCATCCCTTTTGCACTAAACAAGATCATGGCAGTCAATGCTAATAGCTAGTAGTAAACAAGAATTCATGGTGTCACTCTTCATCATCCCTTTCTGTTTAACAATACGAAATCAAAGAGCATGAACTGCAAAGCAATCAACTTGCAGAAGCTATTAAAAGGTTTTTAATTATGGGTTCTAAAACCTGCAGAAGCTAATAATAATAAAAAATAAATACAAAAATCTTGTCTTCCTATTATTTGGTCATCTTCTTCACTGGTAACTCTTCCTCCTATTTTTCACTACAATTAGTTTTCTCAATCAAAATGAAGAGATCGAACAGGACTAGAGAGATAAGTGCTAGTTCGTAGAATAATTATATGCAAAAGCCAATTACCATGACAACAAATTGAGCAAAATTTAGGTGTAAAATTGACCAACTCAGTAGAAGAAACCAGCAAGTCTTGAGAAGCAATATGAAATGACAATTTACCAAAAGCTCTCTAAAGCCAAGGACATGTAGGAATCTCCAGTTCTTTTTCATCCATTAACATGCTAAAAGTGAAATAAATGCCTTTGCACATAATAATTTAGAAATGGGAGTTTTATATATTCAAGGGAAAAGAAAGAATAGCAAAACAGTGAACGGGAACACAAGCAATCATGTAGTAGTGAGAAGTTCAAACTGGATGCTAGAAACAATTTACAAGCCTGGCAGTAGATTAAGCCCAGAACAAGCTTAGATTGAAATTAATTTCAAGCCTGACTCGTGATCAAGTTTGAATTAAAATAATTTTAATTCGAGCCAATTTTGAGCTTATTTCAAACTCGAGCCAATCTCGAGCTTAAACAAGCTACTTAATTAACAATTTTAAACTTTATCAATTCAAGCTATTTTTGAATTTGATCAAGCTTGAATTGATTTAGACTTAAATTAAGTTTGAAATAAAATTTAATTCAATTAAAAAAAATATAAGTATTACTAAAATATAAATTATAAATAATGAAGATAATTGTGTTAGAAAACTATAAGCAACCAATATATATATAAGAGTTCCTTATATGGCAATAAGATCATCAATGACGAGCTATATCTCCTGGTACTACGTTACTACATGCATCTCTATTTTGTCTGTAAAATATTTGAGAGATACTCTTCTAAATTGACTTTACCTAATTGGCCATAAAGATCAGCAGCTACTTAGAATTTTTAAGCAGCTAATCACTGATCATAGGTACTTTTCAAGGGATTGTTCTGTACTTCTTTAAAGTTTGTTCATTGTTCCTTCTCATCCTCTTTGCAATTAATAGCAGCACTCTTGCACTAAGGACTATCAATTGTTCCCCTTCAAGTCCTGGCAGTGAATCATGAAAATCCCTACAATATAACTCTTGATAGGTCATTTCAAAAGAATCATCATCCGCAGTCTTCAACTAAAGATCATTTGATGCCAATGAGATGGTGCTCAAACAATTTCTGAAATTTATGTTAGATAAGTACACCCATATTCAAATTCCAACAACACCGGTTAATCAAGAACACCAGTAAGTTCTCACTACTCTCAAAAACAACTAAAGATCCTCTAACATACTGGGACACTTCCATAAGCTTGATTTGCAGTTCAGTCTATTTGATTTTCTGTGAAATGTAAGCATATTTTTTAGGTCTTGACTGCTCCATTTCACAATGGTGCTACAGCATATATATTTGTACAGAACAAACATATATCCACATTAAACCAATCCTAACAAAATTTTCCCATCAGTATTCCTCCATATGAGAAATGGATAAGCTCATAGAGTGGCCAATATCCTTATCCATGATTTGTCAGAGCGACCACTAGGTTAGCTCGGTGTTAAATGTGAGGGTGGAGGAGAGTGTATGTTAGATAGAAAATAAAAGCTAAAAACCTAGTCGAAAAATCCATTTCGACTAGTTTTGACTGAGATTCATGATGAAAACAGAGAAAAATAGTTTCAACCATATTAATTGATAAAAACAGAGAAGAGTTCCAGCATTGGTGTCGAACAAATCATCACTTATAATTCCTGGTTTTCTAAGGACACTAGCAGGAATGATAACGAGATCCATTCCTGTAAGTGCTGCCCTAGAGCAGGGAAAAGAACATACTCAACACCAGCAGCAATAAAAGCACAACCAATGAAGTCCACTAGAAACTGTCAAACAAATGGCCAGTAAAATTACATTTTTACCCAAAGGGTAAAAGAACATACTCAACACAACTTGTGCCTCCCTCCTCCCCCTGGTTGTGTCCAAGCAAACCTTATTTAAGGCCTGTTTGTTTGAGGTAATTTAGCATGAAATGCCCAAGGAAGCAATTTGATGAAATCTCAAAATAAGCAAGTTCAGATTGCTTTTACAAGTAAAATAGTGTGCCCTATCCCCTAGGCGGAACCTGAACGAGTTAAGAAGTTAGTTCATATGCATAAATAATTATATGCAGAACAATCACTACAACAACAAGAACAGCTACCAAAGTAGAGTTTATTGTACAATCAAAATTGTAGATCTTTAACTGAAAAATGCAGTTTATCTAGCAAAGGAGTACATCATGCAAAAAGAGTAATCAATTATCTAGCGCATAAAGAGTTCCTATCACACAGATCCTGGAACCAAAAAAATTGGCAAAAATCATCAAAAGAATCTCTAAGTAACTGGTGGATTATAGTATGGCTCTAAGAGATTAGTTTTGAGAAATGAAAAAGATAAAAACAAAAAACAAAAAACAAAAAAAACTCTTTAGTGAACAAAAGGGACAACAAAAGATGAATAAGTTGCTTCATTGCTATAGCAGCTCTCCTGAACATCATTTAGGAGTAACACATTTCCTTTGCTCTTGTAGTCCAAATCAACAATGGTAAATAAAGAATTCTTTCATGAAACTGACTTTGAAAGGTAGCAGCGAAATGAGAAAAGATATCTTACTTTTAACTCTGGCAATTCAATAAAACATGCACATCCAACCACCTCTTCTCCAACACGTTCTGCAAAGGAAAACAGTCCTATTATGCAGAGAATGACTTAAGAATAGACAGACTAAAAAACTGGAAAAACCACTTACTGTTGGTCCTCCATAGCTTTTCGGTCCAACATAGCCTATCGGAGATCATACTAGTTCAAATTCCAGCGACACTGTTTAAACTTTCAACTGGGGCACCATTAAGTTCCCACTTCTCTCAAAAACAAAAAAAAAATTGTAATCATTAAAGTTTGATGGAAATCAAGGTGAGGCTTTCATGCTTACTTTCCGCAGCAGTTATTGGTGAGATTTTTTTTTTTGCAATTATATATTTATATCATATATTAGAAGGTGGTGACTATAACATCAACATCAACCACACTCAACTCTTTTACCGAAGAATTAATGTTTATTCAATGTGACAAATGATCAGGTTGTGCAACAATGTTTCTAGTAGTCATGGTGCAGGACTACTTGGATTATGCCATAGAACTGCAAAGTTGTACTCGGAAGAATTAAAATTTACAGTAGCACATTAAAATGCTTAAGTACATGACATAAAGAATATTGATAGACTTCTGAACACCCCAATAGAGTTCAGACTAATGAAAGCTCTCCAGAAGGAACAGATCTTTTCATTAACTCTGCCCACGACTTGTTCGTCTCCATAATGACCTTCAGGGCATAATCCTGCTCATCACAAGAGGAAAATGGTTTGCAATTAGAATGGGTACCGCACATATGTTGTATTATAAGTGATGTGAATAGCTCTGAATCCATAACAAACAATTAGGTGATCTCAGTGCAAAATAGAAATTCAACAGCACATGTGACATACTAGGAAATTAGAGGCATCATATTGAGGCAAACTAAAAATGAGATCTACTGGTCATGAGATATTACAAGTACATGATACCGACTCAGTCAAGCTTTACAAATTTCATCCTTTATTCTTTCCTTTTCCTATGCCTTCACAATTTATATACAGTATATAGATCAATAGAAGATTACTCTAATCCACAATGAAGTTAATCTTATATCATCTCCTCAGGTCTGTCAGCTTCTTGTAGATACCATTGAAATCAAACATGTTTTCACAAAAATCTGATTTCCAACCTGTTGAATTAGCATCTTCTGACTGAGTGGTATCGCGAAAAGAGTAGATTCAATGGAAACAACCTTAAACTATCTTACTTAACAGAGAAAGATATGTATAATACACACCACTTAATTTCTTCATCTGACCAGCTGATAATTATTACATAAATTCTCAGAGTTTAAAGTAGGAAAACCTAGAAAGAGTTTTAGCAATACTTTGACATTGAACAAACACTCCAACTTGACTTCAATATTTTTGATAACATTTGCTTTTACTTTGGTTGCCTGTAATTGATGCACTAGTTGACAAGTTAAATGAGCATAAAATATCACACTGATAGCATTGGGAAAACAATAACCCAAAAAACAGACAAAACATTACCAAAAGAACTAGTTCAAGCAGCAACCCAAAAAAGATCAGAGGGGTGAAAGAAACAATGCATGTAGGTTAGAGTACTATCCTAAACATTTAAATGGTGGCATCTCAGAAAGTGAACAATATAACTATACTAAGATATATTTACCTTGTCCGCTGCCTTGTTCCCCAGACCAAACTTGTTAGCTGGCTTTCCATCAGGAATTTTGTAGTCTCTAAACCAGTCTCTAATCGCAGTAAGAGTGCTCTGAAAATCATGTTTCAAGCGTGAATGTAAATTAATAATCCAACATTCTCATAGCAATTGTATTTGATAGCAGTTTCTCAGAAAAAGTCTAAATGTTTTACAGATGGAATGGTTTGTTTGACAAAGCTGGCAATTTGGTACCCATTCCCATGGTGAACAGTTTGATTGGGTAAGATACAGCTAATATACATGATTGAGCAAATTTACTGATAAGATCTCAACAACTACAATCGATCTTGAAGTCATAAAATTGACTGATTTCTTTAGGCTGCGATTATTGACCCCCACACTCAGAAGATTTACCAGAACTAGTGTATACATAAATATCAATTACAGATGCTTATCAAAAAAATTTCAAAATGCAGCACAAACTAACTAGTATTTGCAATTTTAGTTTGGC
Organism: Typha angustifolia; assembly: GCF_048772165.1. NCBI lineage: Eukaryota > Viridiplantae > Streptophyta > Magnoliopsida > Poales > Typhaceae > Typha > Typha angustifolia. The sequence continues at coordinate 7,096,535 of NC_133248.1, forward strand.
CCATTGACCATTCAGAGAACAAAAGACTTGAGCAGGTAATTACGATTCCACATGCAGAGCACAATAACAACAAGTAATTTTTTTTCCTTCCAAGCTAATGTGTTTGGAACTGATAATTTATGGGAGCATATGCCCGCTAATGTATCAAATATAGCATGTAAGTGGAAATAAAAGCAAAGAGGATCCTCTTTAGATAGTTGCTATGCCACTGAAACTTGGCTCTGAAACAGCAACTTGAGAGTGTTTCCCAGAGCATGACATTACCTCAAACTCAGAAATCCAACACATTCTAAGGAGTTCTGAAGTTCCACCAAACATCTCAAGTAATTTGTATTGTCAATTATGATAACTCTTGGCATACTATACATCAAGAACCTAAATCATTCTAAAATGTAAAGTGAAACCACACCCATGTTCCAAAAGGAGACCAAAAGAAAAGGTCATTTACTAAGGAAAAAATAAAAATCCCAAACTGCTCTTTATAACATTCAAAAGATTTACTAACTAAATAATATATACAAGATCATAATCATACCGGAAAATGCTTTTCAACGTCGTTCAGATCGTTCACAAGAGAAGCTCTGGGATCATCCAAGGATATAGCCACTATCTTCCAGTCAAGCTCCCCCTCATCAATCATAGCTAAAGCTGCTAATGGTTTCACCTTAAGAACATCACCAATATTAGCCCGCCTTTCACCAATTTCAACAACATCGACTGGGAAAAAAAATATCAGGATAAAAAGATTAGCCTTGCTGATATTGTGATGCTTTGGCTTCACTGCATCTAAGAACAAAAAGATCAAGCAATATACAGAAACCCAAAATTTACCAGGATCATTATCCCCGAATGCTCCTTCAACTTCTGCATTTGCGAAAGATGGATCTTCCCAGGTTTGTGGAAGTAATCCATAGTTCCAATTTATGTTGTACCTGTTGTTGATGCATTACAGCAACGAACTACTCCTCTATTAAACTATATAACCATTAAAAAGCCATAGTTGTTAGGAGTTCAATTACGCATGCATTATTCAACTTTCCATGATTTTATCAGTCCGCTTGCCCATTGTATCTCATATATTTAGCGAAAACTATATTTTACCCCCATGTGGTTAGGCCTAAATTCATTTCCCTCCCTCTATAATTTTGTCTGTACCATTTTACCGCTTTATAATTATATTTCAATTGAAATCATTACTATTTCTATCGTAGTTGATCAATTACTAGTCAAATTTGAAGTTACTCATCAGATACAAAATTGTATACGACTGGATAAATTTTTCATGACATCTGAAATAATACAGATCGGATTGCAAATGATAACCATATGTATATTTTTATCATAACTTTGTCATCTAAAATTTAATTGGTATTATTCTAGATGCCTTGAAAAACTTATCTGATTATCTATAACTTTGTTTTTAATGAATATCTTTAAATTCGACTGATCAAATATGAAGAAAAAATATAATATTTTCAGTTTGAATAGAAAAATATAGGGTGGTGAAGTGACTTTAGGCGAGGGATAAAAATTTAATTTGCCTATTAAATAGCGTAACCCATGCCATTTCATTTACGGTACCTCTGTTATCTTATTGAAATATATATCTAACTACTGGTTAATATAAGTAACGAAGTTTGATTACTTAACTATCTTCCTAATTATAGTCAACTAAAGTGCCTAATCCCGGCTAGTCCACACTCCAAATCAGGAAATCAACCCTTGTTTTAAACAAAGATATAATAAGAAAACAAAGCCTCTATCAAATCAGTATGTAGTAAATATTCACTTACGGGTAGTATCGAAGCTTTCCCTTCTTCGTATCTTGCTTGATAGGAGTAAACGCCTCGTCCGTCGCCACCTCCATCTTCGCGCTCGACTCCTTGGGGATTTCAACGACAAAGTTGAAGACCCCATCGCCCAACTGCAAGGGCACGTCATGCCAAGGCGAGATCTTTTTCCCGGAGGGATCGAGGAAGAAGACCCTGTAGTCTAGAGTTTCGGGCTGACCCACCTCCTTGGTCTGGACTCCGGCGGTCCTGAGCAACGCGGAGGGGGCGGAGTATTGCCGCCTCCGGCGGCAGAGGGAGACGGAGACAGGGTTGGAATTGAAGGGGAGATGCGAGGAGCTTAGCCGCCGGAATCCATGGAGCGCGAATGCAGTCGCGGTCGCCGTCGTCGCCATCGGAGGAGTTTGGAGAAGGTCGATGAGGGGATCAAAGAGCGACGGAACGAAACCCTTGAATCGAAGATGGTGCTGTTCTCTGCTACTGTGAGCCAGAGCCTAAAGATGTCTCGCCAAATGCAACTGCCGTGAACCACACGAGAAGCACGTGCCTTTTGCGATAATCGGATGCGGGTATTAAAGAGTAGAGCAAGAAAAGATCCGAAATTCCTAATAGAACTACGCTCGGACTCCACATCGCTTAGTTTAATTGGGGCTTCGATTGGGAATAATTACAATAATACTCTCCGGACTATTGCACATTTTCATACGCATATATATTGACCCTCTAAATTATAAATAATCTCTGAGCCAGGTGACAGTGTTAATAGAAAATATTAAATGACTATTTTCCTATTTCTTTTCTCTAAAATAAGGGTAAATATGGAGTCAATGTGTAAGAAAAATAAATGAGGTATGTAAAAATAGACAATAATTTAAGGAGTTTATGTGTAATTATTCTTATAAATTCTCTAAATTCAAACTAGGTTCTCAGATGATTTAAGGAGTTTATAGTGTATGAGTGTACCAAAATTCTCTAAATTCTCTTGTTTCTTCTCATGGTGTCTTTTAAGATGCACAACTTTTTTTTCTCTATACACTAACAAATAGAATGGAGTGGTTACTTCAATTGCTAGAAGCAAGCTACCATGCCTTAATCTTCATGAGTAATACCAAATATTTAAAGTTATCACGAAAGACATAGGTCAAAAGAACATATTATAATTCGCCTACAACTCTTTTTCAGTCATGTTTATGATGTTAAAAATGCAACAACTCAATTAGCTAAATTTGATCACTCAATTAAAGAAGGAAGAAGATTATTGATGTTTACCATTTCTAGCAGCTGCAAGTATAACTTCTTAAGTTTATTTAAACTCTTTTCTTTTTTCAATTCAATCATGAAGGTAGGACCTCTATTTTTGTAGGGTGTAATTAGTATTCTTCTCTATAAAAGTATTATCCTCTATATTATCCTTCTGCACTTGCTGTACAGTTTCATCGAGAACAAAAACTTGCCCTTTTCAAGTACTTAGTTTTTCTTCTCGTAGATTAATCTTCGAAAGAACAACATCAATTAGATTAAGTTTACATTGATGGTGAGACAACTTATGGTGTTGATCGATGTCAAATAGAGTAAGTCGGGATGTTACCTTCACACGGGTTGAATGCACCTTTTAGCTCTCTTACTACAAAATATAAAAATAAAGTCATTATATAGTGTCAAATGATAAAATATAATGGAAAGTGTACTAACATTTCATGATGGAATATTCTATATCCTTTCTTAACTTATAATAGAGCTACATTTTATTATTAATAAGTAGCAGTATTACGTATTTCTTTAAACAGAATTGGTATTCTTGAGTACCTACAGATGTGTGACCAAAATGTTGTCCCTCATTTTGGCATCTCTAAGCATATGAAAAGTTGTAATCATATTAATTTCTTCAAATACCCATACAATGTCATCAGGGTGCAAATATGTAAAGGCTAAGTAGGAATATCTATTAAAACCTCACAACACAACTTTCCAACATCTGGTAGAGGTGTCGATGGATGCTTTGAAACATCACCAACATCTATTAACTTACATGTTATCGACAATATAATGAAGCTACTATTTGATTCTCTCTCAGACCTTTCCTATGAGCCTAACCTATTTACAAGAAAAATAAGATGATCGATACATTGATCTACATATGCCTTAGAATGTCTGCCTTGAAGATTTGGATCAAATGGATCACTCTTGTTTTTAGATATCCATTTGATTCAAATTTCATTTACATTCTAGGGTCTAAGAACAAGATATCAAACATCATTCCTAACGAACTGTTTTAATTTTTCATACGTAATATTTACTCAAAAATTATATAGTAATGTATGTTTAATGTTCTTAGGTGAAACATAAAAATTATTTAATTCTCTGTTTGTCGCATTGCCTTCGGAGGTGTCGTCACATCTTTAATCAATTGCATCAAGAGATAATTTAGCTTAAGTATTGTAGAGGGTTCTGATGTTGTGTCTTTATTCATATCCTCTTGTGATTCTATTTTCTCCCTCTCTTTATCAGCTTCAACTTCAGCTTCATTCTCACTAGCATTTGTACATGCATGATTAAGAATAGGAGAAAGTCTAGATCTTCTGGAGTTAGTATTATTTATCACCATTATTTACCAATTCTATTACTATAGATGAAGTTAGGTTACATATTTTGTAAGCTCTATCGCTATTAGAATATCCTAAAAATATCACTTTATTACTTTTGCTATGAAGAATGAAACATTTACTTCTAAAATCCTAAAAAGTACTTTACGTGGTTTTTTTGTCTTTCCAAGTATAATTTCTTGAATAATTTTATTCTTACTTTTGACTATCCTATTTTGTTGATAAGTAATTGGGGCAGAAAATTTATGTTTAATTTCTTACGAATAAAAAAAAATATCAAATATTTTTCATTCTCAAACTATCTACCATGATTAAATCTAAATCTGACCAAATTTTTTGACCAGTCATTTTGTAGCATCAAGCACAAAGATTTAGTAAATTACAATAAATGTTTAATTGTAAAAGTATTGCCTAACTAACTATTTTTTTTTATCTCACTCAACTTGAGAATTCCTCTAATCACTTCATGTTTAGATAATCTGTACAAGTCCCTTGTGATTAATATATCATAAAATGTTTACAATAAAGATATGTATCTTTTAAGGTTACATTATAACATCTTAGTCCACTTCTGGCACCAACTCCATGATAATTATCTAATGTTTTATATTCACAAATAATTCCTTTTATAGAACTATCCACAATTTTGCAATCATTTTTAATAAACCTAACCTTAAATTGTAATCACAAAAATAACTAACACTTAAAAGATTTGTTTTTAAACCTTTCACAAACAAAGTATTTTAATATAACCTAGCCTAAGGATGGTCACAGATCACTAACTTGGGTACTCAAGCTCTAATACCAACTAATATAACCCTAAGTTAGGTACTCTAAGAAGTTATGCGAATGATAGTGGAATGTGGCTAGGGCTGAGGACATAAGGCAACTAGTAATGGAGGCTAACTGTATGATGTAGATGATGATGGAGTGGAGGCCAAGTAGTCGATGGAGGTGGCTCAGTTAGATGGTAGTGGTGGTGACTTATGGATGTAGTAGATTGTTGAAAGTTATAATTAACTTATACTCATGCCAATGGCTTTCATAGGGGTTGCAAACGGTGAGAAAGAGTACCGTCATTATGAAGGTAAAAGTCCCTAAGAGAAGTGCAAGAAGGAAGAAAATGATTTACTAGGCAATAGGGAGAAAGTTAGAGGAAAAGAGACATAGAGATTGAAGAAGATAATTTATTTAATTCTAAAGCATGTCTAAGATATAAGTTATAAGACCATATTTATAGAGAATAAAATAAAAGAATACTAATATAAATCAAAACCGAACAGAAATAAACTAATAAATTTAGCTAAATGAGTCTTTGTATTTCCCTCGAATTTGTTTTTTGTTCTACCCTAAATAGAAATTATATTTGAAACACTAAACTAGTATTTTTCATATTCTCAAAAGTCACCTTTATAATCTTCTAAACTAATAAACAATGATCTAACCCCTAACATGTGCTAAGAATTTAGATATCATATCTTAGAGTCTAAAGCTTTTAGGGCTATATGACTTACATAGCACCTAAGATTCATTGGATTTAGTTCTAAACCTATAAATGAATGCATGTCTAGTTTATGCAACAATTTATATTTATATATAATATGCCCTACTATGCGGCAATGAAAATAAGTATGATTAAAATTTGGTTTTCAAAATAAATATTTAGAATTTATCTCTCTTTAGATAGGGCTAACCACTAAGGTAAGTAGTTGTACTTTGAAGCCTTTTTTTAATGGTTTTATTGGAAGTGTCTAACTTTATTTTTCCTTCTTCCTACTTCTTGAATCTTGTACACATAAACATAATCTTATTATTTTTGGTATTTGCTGCATAACCTAAATCGTATCTATCTTTGCTTAGAATTTGGGCATCCAAAATCTCATTAATTTTAGTTTTGCTTTTCTTTAGACAACCATTTTTGTTCAATTTTAGGTTCCTTTAATTTGCTTGTGAGTTCCTCAATCTACTAAGTAAGCTTGATCACTTTTTCAAGCTCTTTTCTGTACTTTTCTTCAATTTGATTCTTTTCAATTTCACTCCTTTAAGCTTTGTCAAAATTTGACATTTGTTTTCTTCAACTTGTATGACTCCTGATATAGTTTATTATAGATTTTTACAGTTTTAAATCATCTCTATTAGAACTATCCAAATCTTATTCATTTAAACTATAGAATCACAAGTCTAGCTAATAGATAAACAAGAGATGGTAAAAATAACATAGTTTTTTGTTCTTTCTCAGAATCATCATTATGGATGCATCTGAATTCAACCCAAATAGTATTTATAGCTTTACCTTTCACAATTTGTACACTTCTGAGCAATATGTCTAAAATCTTATTAATTCAAAATGTTGTTCTTCTCAAAATTTTCAGTTCTTATATAACTTATTAAATTAATTTATAAACAAGGCCATTAACTCTGGATTAATTTCATAGTCCTCATTGTCTCTTTTTCTTCGCCTCTAATAGTTGTTAAGGCTATGACTTTAGAGTACTTTTAAGGTTTGAAAAGAGTAGACTCAAAGATTTATAAATTTTCCACAACTTAATCTTTAAGTTGTTCAAATTGGTAAATTTTAAAAAAAAGGAATTAAATCTCAATCCAAAATCACATGCTCTAACTAGGTTAAAATTATTTTTAAAATTTTGAAATATTCATAATTCTCAAACAAATACTTGTGGAATTGATACTTTGTTTAGTTGTTCCCCAAACTACTTAAGAGACTCATGCACTTAGAAGTGTTACTACATTTATTACAATAGCTAACAACAACGATGGTCGTGCCACAGGCACAAATCGTGCCAACCACCGGTCGGCACGGCACAGCACGACACGTGCCGTAAGAGAATGAGAGAAAGAGATAAGGGATATTCATCTTTGCCATTGTAGTCATCGTCGTTGTCGCCATCGCTCGCCGATCGCCACCCACCATGGGCGTCGCTTCGTGCCCTAGCCCCCGAGAGAGAAGAGAGATCGAACCCGCAACTTAAATTTTTAACCCTCTCTCTCTCTCTCTCTCTCTCTCTCTCTTGTGGGGGCTAGGGCACGAAGTGGGCGGCGATCGACGACGAGGTCGATGGTGAACGGCGATGCATTAGGAGGGGTGCCGTGCGGCACCCTCATGCCACGTGCCGGTCAGCATGACCATCCTTGGCTAACAATATATAAATCACATTACAAAGAGACATATCTAAATTCTTTCACAACTACAGAGTTCGGAACTTTAAGAATTAAGGCAACATGAAATCTTTCCCAATCAACATGTAATACACCACCGCACTAAAACTGAAGTAAGATCTCACACAACAATTGACCCATAATGTTCTAGTAATTATAACCATTGGGCCCATGGGCCCTGCCTACTACAATAGACCAATGGGTCCTACGGATCTTGTTAAATTTTTTTTAGAAGGAGCCGAAAACTCAGCTAAAGTTTACAACACGGGCCCAATTCATTGCTCATTCCATTAGAATACAAATGGTCACTAACTCAAAGGAGATCATATCCGACTTACTCTACAGTCTCCCCAAGGCTGACAGTCTTTCAAGTTTAGCTAACCAATCGGCCGTTCTGTTCCCTTTCTTATAAGTGTAGAGGAACTTGATCCTCTTGAAGGACATCAACATAGTGAAGCAGTTATAAATTGCCCCCCTAGACGCCACAAACAGTTGTCCTCACTTTGAAAAATCCTAATTACTAATAGTGCATCAACTTCCATGATAACCTATTCTCATCTCCCATATGCTTCTCTTAGCCCTACCTGTAGTGCTCAGACCTCACTGTAGTTGATAGAATCCGCTATAGTTCGTTTCGTTGCTGCCTGAAGAAGGAGGCCATTCTCATCTCAGATGATGATGAATCCGGCTTCGCCGTGATAATCTCCTACCTCGAATGAGCCATCAACAATAATTTTTATCCCGAAGGCGATCCCAACATATTTTAATAGTTACATTCTTCGGCGTCATCAGACTTCCATTGCCCTTCATATATTTTTGAGCTAGCACGGTTGTCTTACTAACCACAGTCGAGAGCACTTACTCTGGTTAGGCACCTTCCAGATTCCCCGTATCATTGCCGCCATAGTCGATTTCATCATCTGGTCAGATTCCCACCTCTGGTTCAACCAATCTGGATCAATCCAGATGCTTTGACCTCTTATGTGCCTCTTGATCGTCTCTGTGAAGCAAAGCCCAAACTTCCAAAGCGAACCGGCTCCCGTCCGTAGAGTTAGTTGGTATCCGGTTGCTCATCAAGCTTCCCAAAAACGTATTGGCCCATGCAATTGAATACATCAGATAGTCTACAACCCCCATTGCAAATAACCTTTTTTTTTCTATTTAAATCTTTTAATTATTTGCCAGCCAAACCAATAGAGTACCATGATGTATTTAACTCGTGCAGCGGGGCAGCAGAACACCTGCTCCGGTAGTTGGGAGTAGTGTTTAGGTGGGCAGTCTTGGCCTCTTTGTGTTCACACTGTGTGAACACAACGGTTTTCCATTGAAAAGTCCACAAGATGGACAGCAAGAGCCGTGTGCCCAATAATTTCCCCACTGTTCAAGAAAATCGTGAGATCATATCGAAGTAGTAGCACATACTATTTATAAGAGTTTGGGTCTTCTCCTCCGTTAGAGCTCTTACCAATTTCCCTGGAGAACTAAAAATGGCCGCCGCGATGCCCAACTCAATCTATGATATCACTGTAAATGTAATGACTTCTTGATCTCTGATCTAATTTATTCATGCACCCTTCTCTTCTCGGCCTTTTTTTTAATTGCTTTTAATTTTTTCCTTATTCTTATACTTGGTAGTGATTATTCCTTGTGTTTTCTCTTCTTTTCCTAGTTCTTCTACTTCTCTTGTACTAATTTGATAGAATATTAGATCTGTTGATGGATAGCTTGAGTTTTGATTTGAAATGGATTCGTTTGGCAGGATTTCAATGGCAGTGATCTGAGCCTGAGTACTTACCGTGGAAAGGTTCTTCTTATCGTCAATGTTGCTTCAAAATGGTATTGCTTCAGTACATAGCTTGTTTCCTCTTCTTATAGAAATTTCTCTATGGGATTCTTTAAACTCATTGGGATATTAGGGATCATTTGAACTTTAATAGCTTCACTGTACACGAGATAGTTATTGCAATATATATTTTCAGGATAAAAGGTAAGGGGATGGTGCATTCTCCCTCCCAATAAATTGCTTCTTGTTGTCTGGAATTTTGCAGCAATGCGAATTTCTGAATTTTCTTTGTAGTTTCTGATTATGTGTTTGAATTGGAGCTTTTGACTTAAACCTAACCTCTTGTAATTTGCCACTGAGTACTTGTATGCACTGTTTTTTTCCCTGATTAGATCTTCAGACCTATTTCTTTGTGTGGATAATTACTGTAATTTTTCCTTCTTTATTGCATGCCGTTCATCCCGAACATTATTAGCATCATACCTTCTTCTCCTCCACCCCAAAGCATCTACATCTGATGAAATGACATCTAACTATGAGTGAAGAATTTATCTTTGATATGATCCCAAATAAGGTCTATTCTTTCTATCTAAAAGGACCGAGGAACTTTTCTCTTTTCATTAGTAGAGTTATCTAATTGCAGGATATAGATAAAAAAATTTCCCGGTAGGTTATATCATAGTTATTTAATATCCTCAAGACTTGGAAAGGAAAGATTATTTTTGTCAAGTTTGATACTGTTCTTGAGTGAGCGATAAATTACTTCAGAGCAAATTTATACTGAAAAAGCTTCTCAATTTCGACCATAATTCTGATTGACCATAACCTTCATCCAATTACTAATTGCAGAGGGTCATTGTTAGTGACTTAGTTCTACACGAAATAGAAGATATGGTTTCCTTCCTCTTCCACTCAGTTGCATAACCTGCCCAAAGAGACCAAATAGATACAGAGCTTAGTTTTTGAGCCAAAAAGAGGTGGTGGTTCACTGAACAGCCTAGTGTTTCTTATCTCTGGAGAAGATGTTGATTAACTCGTATAAATAGATGTTGATTAACTTCGCAAGAATAGGCTTTTACGGCAGCGTGGTTATTTGTTAAGTTCACTGGCAATAGAATTTTTTCCTCAAGAGAAAGATCACATAATTATCATATTATTAACTCGTATAAATAGATGTTGATTAACTTCACAGGAATAGGCTTTTAAGTCAGCATGGTTATTTGTTAAGTTCATTGGCAATAGAATTTTTTTCCTCAAGAGAAAGATCACATAATAATAATATTATTAACACGTATAAATAGATGTTGATTAACTTCGCAGGAATAGGCTTTTAAGTCAGCATGGTTACTTGTTAAGTTCACTAGCAATAGAATTATAATTGCTCAAGAGAAAGATCACATAATTATCTTATGGAATGCTGCAGTTCCTTATAATGGACAATCTAATGTTTCACACCTCTGACATGCAGTGGATTAACTCATTCCAACTATAAGGAGATGAATGTTTTATATGAGAAGTACAAGGACAAAGGTCAGTTTGTTCCCCTTTATCGAATTTCTTGAGTATTTTGTTCATAGTAATACTGAATCCCTTTTCGTTTTGCTTCTTCCCAATTTATCTTCCCAGGATTTGAGATACTGGCATTTCCATGCAACCAATTTGCTGGTCAGGAACCTGGAAGCAATGAGGAGATTAAGGAGGTGGCATGCACCATGTTCAAAGCTGAGTTTCCAATCTTTGATAAGGTAATTTTGCTAGAAACCTTCATACTACTGCTTTAAAATTTTAATGCATGTTTCCAACTATTCAATTATTCCTTGGATGAATGCAAGAGTCCAAACTTATATATGTTGGATGCCTGTTAAGCTTTGTATTCTCTTGCTGATTTTGGTAGGTTTGTCAGGTTACTGAGAGATTAATCTCTCAGCATTTTTCAGTACACTAAATCTTTTTTTCTGAGTTCGTCCTATAATCGGGTCAATATTTGTAAGGACATCCATGAATCTTCTCAGGAACTTGTGTTGTCGAAATTTGAGACTTTCCACTGAACCCATCGCTTTATAGCATGTAAGCAGACCAAAAATGAATCAGATAACAAATTTTACACCCCTGGCCACACATTATTTTCAGATGCAATTTAGATTCTAGATGATAAATGCACCAAAGTTACACTTTGGGCATGAGCTGTTGATCAAGTTAGTCTTTGTCATCAATAAAAGAAGTATCAATTTATCCCTACTCTGATTGGAAACGTTATTTAAATTATCCCGATTATAATTTTACCCATGATTTAACTGAAGAGTTATTTTAAAAATCTTCTATTCTCTTTCCTATCACCCACCTATTTCATTTCACAAATCAGAAGTTCCTCTTCAATTTTTTCACTTATCTCCTATCTCATTGCATACCTACAAATATCCAATACATATGACAAGAAATGAGAATACTTAAATTTAAATTTACATATCAAATGAAGGGCATTTGAATAAGTTTTCACTTCTTATATGTAATTTATCTCAACTTTATATCACATTAAAAATAATTATTGTACCGCTATTCTAGATGAGAGGTATAATATTAGGAATAAGAATCTACAATAGCTATTCTAGATTTTCCTTAATCTCAAAGAACAACGAGGCCGTAAAGTTATAGAGCTTCTCAAATCTCTGCAAATTTGGGACATGGCAGTTCTGATGCTGTCACTTTTCTTTTACTTGTTGATATCTGTTCTTCTGTCAGTACATGTAATGATTTGTAAAATAAAACAGAAGATATTACTGAGTAATCTATATAGATGATTTCCTTAAGATTTTTTCTTTTCTTCATCTCTTAAATATTTCCTTCCTAGGTTGAAGTAAATGGGAAGGATGCTGCACCACTCTACAAGTTCCTAAAAGCTCAGAAAGGAGGTATCTTTGGAAATGGCATCAAGTGGAACTTCACCAAGTTTCTTGTGGCTAAAGATGGCAAAGTTGTGGAGAGATATGCACCCACCACTTCACCTCTAAAGATAGAGGTATGACTTCTAAACAGTAATCTAATGCTATTTATTCTACACATACAAAATATGTCATTCATTAAAAAAGAAAAGAAAAGGAAAGCCATTCTGAACTCTTCTTCCATTTTTATCTTGCAGAAGGACATCCAGAAACAGTTATCTGCTTAATCATCTGTGGCACATGATGTTTATGTTTAGTTTGAATAAAAAGGATGGGTCTCAGAGAGAGATACGAAAGGGGCCACCAAAAGCTTCCGACGAGGCCAATTCGTCTCTCCAAAGGATGGCAGTAGAAAATACAAGCATCCAAGAAGAGAGAACACTAAGGGCAAAAATAGGCAAATACTTCAATACCTCTCTAAAATTTATAATTTTAATCTAACGGTTATAACAGCCAGATATATCAGTTAAGAAGATTTAATTATGTGTGCCTAACTTTCGAATTATACGTTTTTTTTTCGTTAAGATTTCTCTCTTGAATATGATTGTTATAAATATGATTATACATAAAATATTATTTAATATTAAATTATTTAAATTTGATTTTTTTGGAGATAGAATTCAATTTCTTAAACTAATGAGAGATATATGTAAACAATAAAAAAATTAAATAGATAAAATATAATTAAAATTTCATTAAGTTAATTATAAAAAGACATCAATACCTTTATTATGATATATATACATTACTCTCAATTAAGAATATATATATATTTTGCTTGATAAATAATTAAGATAATATAAGTATCAAAAAGTAATGTGCAAGGTAATATATTTAAAAAATAATAATTACCTATTGAATCAGTAATATAGTTTAAATTTATTGCATTTCTATTATACCCTTAATAATTTTAACCGTTAAATCTTCGTCAAACCGATTAATAAACAATGACCTTTGTTGTACAAGAAAAAATGGAAAAAATATCACAAAATTTAATCATTACACATAAGTCAAAACTACAAGGGTATTAGCTAACTGATAATAGGATAAATGAATGAAAGCTATGGAGGTATTTTAAACTTTGACCAACCTATAAGAGGATAAATTGTATTTTTCCTATATAAATTCCCATTCATTGTTATAGGAAAAATATATTTTATAACCTTGTGGTTAGGAAAAAAAAATATAAATCCCTAATTCTAGTTTATGTGGAATAATTAGTTTTTCCATTCAAAACTAAGAATGAAGATAATATTTCATTAAAATTATTAAATTTCTGATACCTTCCTTTTGATATTATCTCTTTTTGGAAGATATTCAACATCAAAAATATAAAAAAAGTGAGACATTGAGATGAAAGAAGCATGACTAAAGGATTTTCAACCAAAAACAAATATATTTTAAATTTTCTATTAGAAAAGTAGAGTATTTTGATCATTTTATATTAAAATTAAGGCAAATACTTTATTACATTCTTTAAAATTCAAATGACAATCCTACTGTTATAATCGCAAGTTCCTCCTCAATTAAGATACTTGGTGCTTGTTTCATAGTATTATTTTCAACATGGAGGTATCAAAGGGCTTTAGGCCTCATTTGGTTGAAGGATAAAATAATCCAAGCATAGTGTTATAATAATTTTTTATTCATGGTTTAGAGGAGAGTTATCTTAATTTATGTTTCTTGTGTTTTTATTGTAATACTAGAATAGAGGATGTGATGAATACATGGGTATTTAATTCTTAAAATATACAATATTCAGAAGGATTAAGGCCAAATATTTTTATATCCTTGATACTTTTACAAGAGTGTAGTTGTTCCTTGTTTTCAGAGGTATTTTAGTAAATATCTATGTTAATCTTTGTCATGACTCAAATATAGAATCAACCATGTACCATAATAAAACTTGATATACATGAAGGCTTAGTATTTATTTCCAAGTCAAATGTATAAAAATACTAAAATTTATATCAATAACTCTAAGTCAATTAATAATAAAAGCTTGTAAGGGTAAGACAGAAGCGTAGGCAACTAATGGCTTCCAAAATAATATGAAAACTATTAGTGCAATATTTTATAATGATAAATTTGTGGAAACAAAATACTAGTATTTACGTTGTACAATCTAGGGTTTTGTACATATTAAGTCATATTATTTGTGAAAGATTTATACATGCGAATAAATTGAAGAACGAAGACCAAAAGAACAAAATTTAGCAATCCTGCATAATCAGTTCTAGCTAATTTTAGGTCCGAACCGCAACATAATTTTTGACTATAAAACATATATGGAATAATAAGTTAAGCGCAAATCGATCGGTCAAAACTAAGAATGAAAGTTTAGAAACACTTCCATACTTGGTGCTTTCTTTTGTAATTTACCTAATACGAATTACAAAAGCTCCTCTCACACTCCATATAAGGATTAGAGGTAGACCAAAAAAATCTATACCATCAAATGATCCCTCATCTAAAATAACTTTACTTTCTATTATTGCTTGATGAGGAGTTATTTGTCCTAAGTGTTTGTCTACTTCCACATATCTTGAAGCACTTCGAGTAGTTGAATTGAGTCCTTATCGATCATCTACAACCAGAGAGAATATAAGAAAGTCAAATTCAACACTTGGAGAGTTTTAGGTTCCCTCATGAAGCATAATTTACATCTCATGTAAAGATAGCCATATATATTTGAGTGCTTATTCTACATTAGAGATTAATCAAAGAACATTGAAAGACTGAATCATTGGAGTCGACATTGATACAGACCGATATGTAAAGTTTAAGGAATGATTTGTAGCGATATACAACAAATCAAGAGCAGAGACAATCTATCATGGAGTAGTTTTTGTTTTGAGAAGATTTATTTATTAACTCCCATGGTTACAAAAAGCTCATTTCGAGTCAGAAGCCAAAAATAGTAGAAGATTGGAAGGAAAGGACCCAGTCTAGGTATAACCATAGCCTATGGTTCTACCCCAATTAGTAAGCCACTCAGCAGCCCGATTGGCCTCTCTAAGGATGTGAATAACTTTACAGTATTGGAAATTACTAATTAGGATTTTAATGTCGTCAATTAGGACTTGAACAGTCCAAGGAGTCTTTGACCCTGTTGTTAAGCAGTTGACCAGCAGTAGCGAGTCTGACTCAATGATTAAATTGAGGATATTTTTGTTCAGGAGGAAAGTGAGTGCTTCCTGCACTGCCATTGCTTCTGCTGCTAATACCGAGTTAAAGAAGCCGCATCTTGAACCTGCATATAGAGGAGCACAATTAGGTTTTCGAACCACAAAGCCTGCCCCTTCGCTATCCTCTTTGCTGATGAAGGATCCATCAGTGTTCACTTTAATCCACCCCAGGGGAGGTTGATATTTGAGTTAGCTGGCTCTATGGGTTTGACAAATCTGTGTTCAAAGTATTCATTAGTTAAGGTTAAAATTCGACGATTAACTTGATTAAGATCCTCTCTTTCATTTGAGAAGGATACGCGGTTGCGATATCTCCAAATTTGCTACAGTGCCACAGCAATGAGAGCCATTAGCTAGGCTTTTGGCTTGGAGTCTAGACCCTCCCTCCTTGAGCCAAAGACCCTCATCCTACTGGTCCCAAAAGCGGAAGCTAGTATTGGCCTACTGCCTAACAAAGTTCCAAACGGTCAAAGCAACTCGATAGTGGAAGAACAGATGGGTTGAGGTCTTCGATTCGAACAAGCAAACGAGGCAGGTAACATCAAAGCCCAGCCCAAGGGTAGCAAGATGGCCCTTGGTGGGCAGTTTGTCCCAATAAAGCTTCTAGAGGAAGAGTTTGATTTTAGAGGGAACCGAGATGACTCACAACAATTTTCAACCATCCCAGTTTGATTGCAACCTAATTGGCGTAGGGTTACGAAGATGGTGGTAGGTAGATATTGCAGAGACTTGGCCAAAAAGGTGTAATCTCCAAACCCAAAAGTCTGGGCTACTCCTCATAGGGAGAGGAATATTTGTACTGACCTAGGGCTAGGCCAAAAATATCATCAATAATTAAGGTTCCAGGAATCATTTTGAATGAGATCTGTCACCTTAGTGGTTGAATAGTTATAGTTAATATTGACAAAGGTAAGCCAGTGATCCAAAGGAATGGATGTCATCCAGGGGTTTGTCCACATATTTGAATTCCTACCATTGTGAATGTTTTTAATGAGCCCTAATAGAAGTTCTTTTAATGTCGAGAGGACTAACCTCCAAGTCCAGAACATTTTCTTGGATTGTTCTTGTCCCAAGGGTGAGGGGCCCATATCTAGCTCGAAACACCTGAGCTAGAGTCCCACCTTCCTCATTGAGGATCTTGCTAATGTTCTTGGCCATAAGAGCCAGCCGCATTGAGTGGAGGTAATGGACAGCCAGGCCATCGGCAGCCTTGCTCTTAGTTATCAAGTGTCAAACCACCAGATGAAAACCCTTGCCACTCCCCTATTTATCCCATAAAAATCTATGAGAGATTTTAGCGATTTGATCCACTACCGCAAGGGGGGTCCAAATGAATGATAATAGATGCACGGGCATGGAATTTATGACAGTGTTAATCAATGTAACTTGTCCTGCCTAAGTGAGACAAGTTTTTTTCCTTCTTGAAAGTTTAAGGTTAATTTTTGATATAAAGTCCTAATGATCTTTGATGAGGAGTCGCTTTGGAGAAATTTTTGACCCCAAATAACTGAAAGGAAACTTACCCTCATGCATATGTAGACTACTTAGGATACAGTTATGAATGCCATTAGGGGTTTTGTCCGAGAAGAATACCTCAAACATAGCCTTATTGAGGTAGAGATTTGTTAGTCTTTCATAGGTATTAAACAGAGAAATTAAAGTGTTGCATGCCTAAGGACTAGCCTTGAGAATAAGGAGGTCATCAGCGTACATCATATGACCGATTCTAGTGTTATTATCAAAAGATAGAGGGTTGATGCTTCCTAGAGATATTTCATTTTGCATGAACTTAGAGAAAATATCAATTACCATAATAAACAGATAAGGTGAGAGGGGTCTCCTTGACGGATTCCCCTTTCACTTTGAAACCACTCTGACGGAGAGTAATTAATCAAAACCGCAAACATAGGTGATTTGATGCAAGCATTAATCCAATCAATAAATCTAGTAGGAAAATTCATAAGCTTTGATGTATTAGAGATTGTTTCCCAATCAAGACGGTCATAAGTGCAACACCCCAAAAATTATTAAAAAAAAGAAGGGGAGGGACCTATGCACACGCCGAGTGCGTACGTGCATCCCAGCACCCCTACCACCCCGTCTGACCCATCCTCTTCTTCTCCTTCTTATTCTTCTTCCTCATCTCTTGTCGTGCACGCAACCATCCCTACCCTCCCTTATTTCTTCTCCACCCCGCCATCTCTCTCTCCTTCTCCTCTCTCTCGGGTTGTCGACGCTGGAGATGAAGACCCGGAGCCGATGGCCGACGAAGCCAACCACACGACCACTCAGTAAATCTTCTTTTTCTTTTTGTTATTTTTCTTTCTTTCGCCGTGTCTTACCCCTCTCGGAAGCGTGGCTGCGCCGCCGATGCCGTCGACCTCGATGGTGACCGCGTCTCTCCCTTTCCTTGATTTCCTCCTCTCTTTTCCCTTCCCTTCCCTTCGGCCAGCCGCCCGCCCCGGGTGAGGGCCGCGGGCCAACGACATCAAGGGCGGGCTGCCTGCGGCGTGGGCCATTGGCAGCGCCAAGCCCTTCTCTCTCCCCCCATTGTCTCCTTCCCTCGGAAAGAGATAGTGTGGGAGGGTGGGGGTTTAAACAAACCCCCACCCATCCCCTTAGTGAGCCGTGATTCCCATCCCCTTAGTGAGCTGTGGTTTGAACCGCAGCCCACTAAACCCAACTTTGGTGGGCTGTGGTTGGACTGCAGCCATGTGGGCTGCAACAGCCCACCAAGGCCTTCCTTGCCTATTAAGTTAGGCTTGAGCCCAACCCAACACCCCAGCCTAGTCCCAATTGGGGTCATTTGGACCCTACAGCCTCATTTCCTTGTCCCACCTGATTAATTAGCCTAACTACTCCCCTAAAAATAATTTATTACATCTAAATAGTGTGAATTTTAGGATGACATGGAACTCACCCTAGGGGACCCTTGACTCATGTATATGCCTAAACCTAAAATCTCTAATAAGGTAATTAATTCTATTAATTCGCTAACCTTACGTATGGTTTTACCTACATGAATTAATAGGATCGACACTACGTGAGGAAGATTTTGGGATTCTGGAAGAGCCGGCTAACTAAGGAAAACTAGATTACTATGGAGACCCCCAAGCGAGTAGAGTTTATACAAGTATAGAATAATGTAGTTACAGCTTTTATACCTTCCATGACACTGTAGGAAATGTTAGCACTAATACATGCATTTAGTGTAACATGATATATTTTGACATGTGCAGTTATTGATAGTTTACTCATCATGATATTATGAGAATGCTAATGTTAGCATATGCATTAATGTAACTATGCTCTACATGTATCCTATATGATAAACTTTTGCATAAATATCTATTATGCATATAGAATGTAATAATCATGATGACTATGACATGTCTTATACACTCATAGACGCTGCACTACTTTCACCTATCATTAGTAGTCGAGTTCTGACTAGGCAGTGCCCCTACTCACTCAACCTGGGATTAAGGGTAGAGTGTATCATATATGACTATACTATCAGCGGCTTACACCTGAGGTCGGGAGCCTGTGTGGCATTCAGGTAATTATATTACACAATCAGAACTATATGATGATAGAAAAACATAATTGTGAGGCGGAGATATATCTCTAGCAGTACCCGATAATACAAGGTTAAGGCGTCCATTGATGAGCCGAGGGCTTCCGATTCTCTCGCTAGGGCTTCCGATTCTCTCGCTAGGGCTTCCGATTCTCTCGCTAGGGCGGTGATAATACAAGGTTAAGATCGTATCAAGCTTTGGACCTGTGTGGACTTATCCTGATATGATTAGGAGTCGGCATGTTCTAGGATAGTAACGTGTAGTCTTTATTGATTGCATTGATTTAATAACTCATGGTAAGTCATTAAAATAAGCGTATTGTTATTGTTAGCAACTATAAGCATGCATTGGATATGCACTTGTGATTTTATTGTTATAGATTATATGGATTCTACTCGCTGGGTTGTGTGCTCACCATTTCTTGGTGGCATCATTTTAGAGCTAGAGAAAGCATGTGCGGGTAGCGAGGAGTAGCTGCCTTTATTTCGGTTATATCTATGTCTATTAGTTGTATTGAGCCCCTGTGAGGGTGTTATGATTGACGTTATATTTTGGACTTTAGAGTTGTATTTTGGATGTGTATCTTGAAGGCTTGTTGTGGCCTGTAGAACTTGTATCCGGACTCATATTTGTTTGAGATTATTTATGGTGTGAACCTATATTATTATGTGCTTTGTGGAAACCTATTACTGACAGGTCACGTGATGCACCGCGTGGTGGGATTTACCCACACGGTATGCACATGTATTTAGAGGTTTGGGTGTTTCAATAAGCTTCCTCTAAAATAATTTTGATCATCATATAATTGTTCTTACACTTACGAGAGTTGATGTAATTTTCTATCTCGTGGGCAAGAATGATATTATCATGTATATGTCTTCCGGCTAAAAAAGTCATCTGCTCAGAACCGATTAGCTCAGGCAAGACAAGTTTCATCCTATTCGCAAGAAGTTTTGTAAGAATACGATAGTTTACATTGCAGAGGGAGATAGACTGATAGTCCACAACCTTGACCGGGTTTATACCCTTAGGTATGAAGGTGAGGTAAATTTGCCCCCACGGACTAGGCAAGGAGGCATTGTTTTGAAATTGGACAAAGGCCTTTAAAAGATTCGACCCAAGGATATCCCAGTAGGTACGGTAGAATTCGGCCTGAAAGCCATTAGATCCCAGTGCTTTACCGATCGGCATGGACTAAAGGGCCTTTCTCACCTCATCAAGGGTGAACTGCCTTAGCAGGTCATCATGGCAGAGAGGATCAAGCGTGGGTAGCTCTGGCCAGTTATTCGGGGTAGGATTTCCCCCGACATCCTTACACCAGAGCTCCTTATAGAAGGTGACAAATTCATTCCTAATAGCAGAGCAAGATACAATAACAAAAGCATCATCAATGATTAATTTATCAATTAAATTTTTGTGACGCCTAATTTTGGTGGAAAGATGAAAAAACTTTGTATTTTCATCTCCCTCCAAAATCCAATTAATATGAGCTTTACTACACCACTTAAGATTAATTTGCCTGAGTAAGGCCACACATTTACTATTAAGGGAAGCAAGGTAACACTTTCAAGATTAGTTAAAGGGGCAGCTCTTTCTCTTCTTTCCAAAAGAGATATTTCTCCTTTTACCTTGTCCAAATTAACTTCCAATCTACCCAAAAACGTACGGTTCCAAGTGACTAAAGATGTTTGGACCGAGTGAAGCTTGGATAGGAGAGGAGGCATGTTCATGAATTTGGCCCCAAATAGCCAGAATAATTTCCCTAACTTGAGTATAATTAAACCAAAACCATTCAAATCAAAATGACAGACGAGCAATTCTACTGAAAGTACCTACAGTGAGCATGATAGGAGCATAGTCGGATGCAATCCGCAAAAGATTTTCAACCGAGATATGAGAAAAATCATTAATCACCGAAGCGTTTACAAAGACTCTATCAAGACGAACAAGGATACGTGAAGTCCCATGGCGGTTATTACACCAAGTATAAGGAAGACCCGAGAAACCCATATCGATTAAGTTATTTGCATTAACAAATTTACAAAAAGCCAAAATTGAATAGGTTAAGGAGAAGATTCTGCCTCCAATTTTGTCCTCAGGATTGAGGACACAATTGAAGTCACCCATCAAAATCCAAGGCAAATTGAAGTTCATATGACTAAGTTCATGCCAAAACTAATTACGAAGAAGGGCATTTGTACTAGCATAGATAATAGAGATTAGGCAGGGTTTGGTATCTATTTTAGACACTACAGCATGGATGGCCTGAGAGGAGGAATGCACTATGGAGACCTTGACCGACACTTGGTACTAACAGAGGAGGATGCCTCCCGCTACTCTGTTCCCCGGCACATAAGCGTCCATCCACTCAGGCGCTATCCTGCAAAGGAAAGAGAGAGTTTTGGCGTTATTAGTGTGGGTTTCTAGCAGAGAGAACAAGCCTGGGGAGTGAGAGTTTATTAATTTAAATAGATAGACTTGGCCTTCCCTTTAGTAAGGCCACGAATGTTCCAGCAAAAGCACTGCATTAAACAACTACGTGGGAGATAGTCGCCTGCTCAGCATCCGCCAAGGAGTTGATGATGAGATCAATTTCCGCTCCTTTAGCATGGGCCATTTTTTTAACATTCTTTTTTTGGGGGCTTAAGAAGCGCCGCAGACTTGATAAGAGAGGAAGGGTTATATAGCTTTCTTTGTCTGAAGGATTTAGGGGATGAGTGGGCACGAAGATCTGGATCCGAAAGTTCCTCCGGGATGTCAACGACCTCTTGGGTAGCTTTAGCCCGAGCTTAATCTAGGGCCTGAGTAGCAAAGAACACCATCTCCGAGTGTTCAGGTCCTCCATCAGGATCCAGCCGGTGGGGAAGGAGGATGGACAAGTTAGGGGGGAAATAGAAACCGTCAGCAGGGGTTTCATTACCCAAACCAACATGAGGATCTATGACTACAAAGTCAGGATGGAGAAGGGGGTATGTTGAGGAGAGGACCGATGTTTGAGATGAGGTAAATGGAGTATAGGGAACGAAAGGGTCGTGGGTGTAGATGTGGGGAGATGTGAGATTTGAGGAGACTTTTGGTGTGATAGGAGCAGAGTCATCAATGACCATATCTGATGAGATATGGGTAGGCTGTTGGGAATCCGTGAGGGAGATAGAATCAGATCTGTTGGGGTTCTCAATAGCCATGGAGTCCAGGATGGCGTTCTTATCTTGGGAAGTGATAGGTTGAGCTAGACTTGCAAGTCTCGAGATTGGGACACATGGCATGCTAAAGGGCCGAGGATCAATGGAAGTGGTTTGACCAGCTAAGGAGCCGTTGGGTGGACTACTCGATGAATAGGGAGGGACAGCATTGGTAGCAAAAGCCTTGCTCGTCACGCCCTGGCATTGGGCGCAAGGCATGGGATTCTTCCCAAGCGCGCCACGTGTCACTTTACTTTTGAATGAGGGGTGGTCTTTTCGGAGATGAGTGGTAACTTTACCATTAGGAAGATCAGTAGGTACCGAAATTGTGGTGGAGAACTTACCTGAGGACGTGGTAACCTTACCATGGTCAGTGGGCACCTTGCTGGATTGGGCTGTTGTAGCTTGCGCCTCCACGACAGCTCTGCCGTCTATGGTGCCACTTGTAGTACCGCCAGGCTGTCGGGTCTGACGACCCTTCCTTTGAACATAAATCCATGGTCCGAAAGGTTTTAATGCCTCCTCTGGAAAGGGGGTCACCTAGCTCGGGGGCACCATTATATTAGTATCACTCGAGGCAGCAAGCTTGGGGCCAGTAAACTTAGCCTCCATAGTAGTACCCGCCAAGCCGCTTGGGCGTTTAGTGAGGCGGTGGCCTATGCGGCCACACCAAAAACAAATCTGAGGAAGATTTTTGTAAGCGATTGCTTGGGTAACTTGTTCTCCGGGAGGCCCGACAAGGGTGGACTGCTTGAGCGGCTTAGTGAGATTGATTTTAACACAAACACGAGTAAAACTCCCTCTAGTGCGAGCTTGGGTGTAGCCATCTATCTTCAGAAGACGACCAAGATCAGAGGCTATATCAAGAAGGAGGTCCTCCCTCCAATATTCACCCAGTAATCTTGCCATCTGAAGCCAAACTGAGGCAAATAGGATCTCCTCAGAGAGAGGGAGAAAATTTGGTTTCCAAGAAATGAGGTTGAGGACAAGGCCTCTAAAAGTCCAAGGTCCACTAGTGAGGACCTTGACCATATCATCTTGATCAAAGAATTTAAACGTGAAAAAACCGGAAGCTATGCCAATTACTTGGAGCGTACTTGAAGGTTTCCATCTCCTCTCAGCTTCTTTACCAAGGTAAGAGAGGGGAGGTGGTCTCCCTAAGAACTTACCAATCAAATTGAAATGCCATTTGGCAACGACTATCTTTAACCTTCTTTGGGTCGCCGGCTGCCTTTGAGGTTGTAGCCCTTTGGATACGCTGGAGAATGGAGCTGAACGCGGTGGAGGCCAATGTCGGGTTAGCTTACAAGTGGGAGGCTTTGAAAAGCTGAGCCCACGTAGTGGGCATTTGTTGCAACTGACCATTTTGGCTTGGTGCAGCAATAACTTTTGTCACAGTGGTAGATTCAACAGTAAATTCCTTACCTAGGGTTAGAACATTTACTACTTCATTGGATGACTGTTTATCCAGAGCAACAGGGGCAAGTTGAGAAGCCGCAAGGATCCTTTGGGCTGATGGGGATCAGAGGGTTTGTGGGGGACCACAACGGGCGGAGAAGGGGAGGCCCCAAGGTTTGGCTTTTCCATAACTAGACGGAAAGTTTGTATGAGTGAGCAATTATGTAGAAATTTTTATTATGGAGTAGTTAACTGCAATGCATTGTAGGCAAAAAGCAAAGCTTATGATACCATAGATTGCTTAAGATGTATATATATTATTTTTCTTTGGACAGATTGAGTGGTTTTCCATATTAAAAACATCATATCAGTGTGTTTGCCATAGTTTTATTCTTTTTATTCTTACTCAGGCTTTCTCTTGCCTACTTGATTCATAATCAGTTTTTCTAGTCCAAGTGGGATTCAAATTTAAATCAAATATGACTTTCACTTTGACTTGTCATTATCTTCTAAACTAGGGATTACTATCTCTTCTCCGAAATACTAAAAAATAATTATATGACAAAAGAGAAAACCAAAATTAAGATAAAAAAAAAAGGTTCTGCTGCACTACATTCATTCATCACACTAATCATTTATTAATAGAGTTTTATAGCTAATAATTTCAGCTTAGCAAGTAGATCCACTCTTTAAAGGTACAGTAGCAACAGAAAACCATGACACATAAATCATAATTAATAATTCAAAAAGTCCAGCATTGCTAGGATAACATCCCATATAAAAGGTAAGCATACTCATTACTAGCACATGAATAATAAAGCATGAGTAATAATAATACAAGTAATAAACTAATATAATGCTCCAATGTCATTGTACAGAATAGCTCCAATGTCATAACGAGGTCTCAGTGAGTAATAAATGCACTATATTGTGCTCGTGCTTCTGCTTGTTGGATTAGTTGCCCCCTTTGAAGGAGGGCCAAATCTCAAATGTACTTCTCAAATACGTGTCTTTATCCAGACTAAAGGACCAAATCTCAAATGTAGAATGGGGCAATAGTGTACTAATAATCTCTACCGAAGTCTATACTAATTTGAGAACTAGATTAGTGGGAGTATGAATGGGAGTAGGTGTAACAGTTGGCCCAATCTTCTATCTACTCGTATTAGGAGTTGTCCTCTGTGCAGCTACTTCTCATCGAAATGTATACATATTGTCATTTAAAAACTTGAGGTAAAAGGAAGTATAAATCTATTAATTAGGATATGAACATCTCATGACCAACTTAAACGCGTGCAATCAAATCTCTACTTGTTTCTATAATGTGACTTAGACTTAGCTCTAATACTAACTAATAAAACCCGAGATATGCAAAGTCTTAGTATTTACTTTCTAAGTTCAAAATATAAAAGAACTCAATATATATCAATAACTCTATGTCAATTAATAATAAAAACTCTCAAGGGTAAGAAAGTCCAATACTAGGCAATTAATGCCTTCAAAAGTAATACTAAAATAACTAATATGACCAATCGAATAAACCAAAATCCTAAGTGGAGGTAACCCTAGGTGCACTACGATCATTCTGCATGTTAATCAATAATTTGAAAATATTAAAGAATTTTATGAGCCAACAATTTTAGCTCAACGACATAGCCCACTATGTAAAAGAATTATAGCAAGTGAAAATCATACTACGTAAATCATGATTAGTAACCAAAAGTTCATCTTGTTGTAACACTAGGATAACATCTGACATAAAAACTAAGCATGCTCATTACTAGCACGTGAATAACAAAGCATGAGTAATAACCATATGAGTAACAAATTGATATAATACTCCAATGTCATTATATGTAACCTCTCAATCTCAAATATATGTCATATTTATCTTTTTTGAATATGTACTTATGAATTTATATCAATTAGAAGTCACTTTCAAGATGATGCTTAGTCTTTCCTTATAGCGGATTCAATTAGGATTCTTGGAGATATCACCAATTAATAGTTGTATCATGTCTTTTTCTCCAACCATTTAAAGCTATCAGAGTCACCATCAAAAGTCCTTAAATCTAGCTTGAGAATGTTTTCTGACCCCGTAGAGTTACCTAAAATAGTCGTGCAGTGATATATAATAAGTATGCTTTCTAGACTTCAATGTAGACTTAGAGTCACTATAAAAAATTACAGAGCTATCTATCTAGATACTGAAATTGTTAATCTAATCAAACTTATTTTATTATTTAGATTCCACTAGATAATTATGATGAATATACGATGTTCTGCATGAATATTAATACTTACGAGAAGAATAACATAATAGTATATGCATGTTTTCACAGACTATAAGATTGGAGGAAAACATAAGTAAATTCACTCGCTTATGATCCATACGGAATAATTTGAATTACCAATCTAGGTGCTAGAAAATATCATCCTAGGTGAGTCACTTGGTGGCCAACGAGGTAAGAAGAAGAATGAAGTCAAGTATGTGGGGAAAGAAAGAGGAGAGGGTTTTATAGAGGACTATTTTGGGTTAGGGCCGATGGCTTCACGACGATCTCAATGGGAATGTCATGACATGCTTGATCGAAGGAGAAAAGGAAAGGAGAGGAAGCATGAGCAACACACGCTTACCCCTTTTTGTTATTACAATTTTAAACAAGGTTAAGTTTTCTCCTTATTCTAACTCCAAGTTGAAATAGAAAAAAAAAGGGGATAGGTATCCATGGTATTAGTAAGGGATTTTTACAAATCAGACCCTATATTTTACCTATTTTATGATTCGCACTCCGTCTTTGGGGATTTTATAACGCGACCCCTCATTTTTCCTATAATATTCATTTAACACCCTAACGTTACTTTAGCTAACTGACATTAACCATGTTATATGGTTTATGTGACTCTAGTTCAAAAATTACTAAAATACCCTTAAGGAATCATCTTTAAACCCTAAAATCCCAAATTGGGGTTGAGTTGTCTTTAAACCCTAAAACCCCAAAATGGCATTCAACCAAAAATGATTACAGAAACTAACCCCAAAATCCCAACTTAGGAGGAGTGATGTAGGCTTGGAGAAGCTCTTATCGTTTGGGCAACTTCGGAAGGCAACCTCCTTCAACCTTCGACTGCTTGATGTTTTGGTGATGTAGGCTTTGGGAAGCTCTAATTCCAAGCTGCAACCTTCCGACTTTAAGCTCCTTCAACTCCAATGGCTTAGTGTTTGGGGAGCTACTGCTTGGGTTTTGGAAGCTTTGAGGTCAGCTTGGCATTTAGGGATGTTCTTCATAGTTTGGGGAGCTATGAGATAATAAATTATATAGGTTTAAGTTATGAATAAAATTAGAGATGAGTACAAGGGTAATTTAGGAATATTATAAATTATATAATAGATTATAACAGAATATTCTCTTTCTGGTATCGTTCTGTTTGATAATAGTTAGGTTAAGTTAACTCAGGGTGTTAAATGAACATTACTATAAAAAGGAAGGGTTGCGTTATAAAATCCCCAAAGACGGGGTGCGAATCACAAAATAGGCAAAATGTAGGGTGTGATTTATAAAAATCCCTATTAGTAATACTATATGAATGGTAACTATGATATTAATTGTATTAAATTTAAGTAGTGTTTAGCTACAAATTATGAATTAAGGGATCCTTGTTGCAACAACGAGTCAGGTGCAAGTGTTTGAGCTACAACAAAGTCAAGCTTTTGTTACGATCCGATCACATGGGTTAAGTCGAATCAAGTCGAGTTGAGTCTAGTTTAGTCATGCGAGCCATTAAGGTAAGTCGAAATAAGTTATGACAGCCCTTAAGGCAAGTCCAATTAAGTCATGTAATCCTTTAAGGCAAGTCCTAATTCGAGTCATGTCAGCCTTTAGGGCTAGTCCACTATTAAATATTGAGTTAAGTTAAGTTTATTTAGCTTGCATTACTTATCGTCCTTATCATTTACCGTAGTCGTTATATCGTCGTTATCTTTCTACGAGTAGATCTAAATTAGAAACCCTAATTCTACCTCCAATCTATAGCCACCATCACCTCCAGTAGCCACCATATCCTATAACCGTCCACCACTACCCTTGGCCGTCCGTCACCCTCCGATGACCACCGCAACGTTGGGTATTTACTATTCTGCCCTATTTTGACCTTGCTCTACTATTTTAGTTATACCTTTCCATTCAGACATCCGATTGACGTGAAATTAAAGCCATTAGAATCCTATCTCATGAGGCTACTACCATCTAAATTTTCATAACCATCCTACGAAAAATCGTTCCAAATCTGATCCGTAACAGTTTTTGAGCAAAGGGAGTATTCAATCGAAGCAAGTCAATAAGAAAATTCCCTCTAAGAGGAAGTAGGGGTAACGTTCCACTTTCTTTATTCCCTAAGAGGGAAGTGAAGCAACAGTAACATCCATCTTACCCCCCGAGGAGGAAGCGAAGTAGGGAGGAAAGCATCCATCTTACACCTATGGAACAAAAGCAAACTTCTTAATAGAGTCGACTAAAAAGGATGGAATACCTTATCAAAGGGGAATATATTATTGAAACAACTACATGCTTTCAAGCTTTATTTTTGTTACCTGTTTTTCTAGTTTGATAGCTATTCTATTTACATTCCTAATATATGAAATAACCTGCCCTGCTTATTAACCTAATTTCCTGACTTCAAAGGTACGATTGGCTAGGATTGATGTAGAGTAAAAGTGGAGGCTAGGATTAAGAGGGGTCGAGAGAAGTAGAGAGAGATTGCTAAAAAATAATACTACTATTTAATAATCATTCTTCCATGCTTAGGGTTACAAGTTATAGGACTTTATTTATAGGAAATGAAAATAAGAGTTATAAGGTAACTCAAACAAAATAAGAAACAAACTAAAAACACTTTCCAAAGAAACCCATATATCAATCTCTGATTAGATTCCACTCGACCCCAATATTAAAAATATAGATATTAATACAACCTAAGTATCTAGTTTTATATTTTTCTAATGGTGTATGAATATTTTCTAATTATTTTCTTAAAAACTAGGAATATAGTAAATTCCAACACTTTAGGTTCATATCAATCCTTATTTCATAGATAGGGTTCCCTTATTCTTCAACCAAACATGCATTTGATTGATGGGTCTCATTTAGTTTGTGCATAAACTTTTTTAAGGATAACTTTATGCACACCTCTTAAATGTAAATTAGGTACATCTATAACTTACTCACATTTTATTATTTGATTAATAATTATTTTGAATAAGTTTATGTAAGAATTTGTATTTGATTACCAACTATAAATAAGTATGTTTAAGTGTATTAAAAATCTTGCTTATAAAATGTGCATAACTTTATCATACCTTCTATATGTGATAAAATTTTAGGCATAACCTGTCATGTGACTTACTTTATATAATACTTGATCACAATATGCATAAGTGATTATTTGATTATAAAATATATTTAAGAGAGTCATAATTCCGTAGACTTCCATGCTTCTTAATAATAGAATTACTATTGTGCAAATACCCAAATGGGTGAGAGAAGTGAAAGCAAAACCCTTCACCCTCAACAAATTCAAATGGAATAGCAATAATTTGGGACAAACCAAATATTAGCAAGGCTAATATCAATATCAATATGAGAACTCCAAACCAAGATACTAACTGTAGAGAACTTCTAATACCCAAGCCAATCATAAATATGAACACCAAATAGATGCAAACCACAAAGAGAAAAGAGAGAGAATCAAGATTTATGTAGTTCGGCGATAGGGTTGTCAGGCTTGACGAGCGGCTCGGGCTCGACTTGACTGAAGCTCGAGTCTGGCTTGGCTCGGGAGAGCTGAGTCAAGCTTGAACCGTTGTAACAGGCTCGAAATTAATATTGAACCGAGCCTGAGCTGGAGCCGGCTCTCTCAAGCTTGGCTCGATAAGCTATAACTAAGGACATGTGGCATAAAGAAATATTGTCATGTTCCTCACTAACCCATCCTCACCCTCACTCGTAACCTATCCATCACCTCACCCACCCTCACCCATCACGTCGCACTCTCCTATCACGTCACCTTCTCTATCCTCACCGATCAGTCCATCACCCTCAATTCCATCACCCACCCCACCCTCACCTTCACCCTCACTCTCATCCTCACCCTCATCCACTCGATCACCACTCATAGCCTCACCCCACGCGTTGCCACCACCTCCCTCTCCGTCGGCCTCCTCTTCCTCCTCCTCCTCCGTTGGCCTCCTCTTCCACTCCGTCGGCTTCCTCCTCCTCCTTCATTCACCATCTCCTCATCGTGGCCTCCTCCTCCATCTGTCTCTGACTCCTTCGATAAGCCGCCGTCCATACCGCCACCGCCCATACTGCCACAGCCTCATCCTCTAATCAAGCCCGAGCTTTACTCAGGCTCTATTAGGCTCAGCTCAAGCTCGGCTCGAGTTGAGTTGAGCCGAGCCTGATCAAAATTATGAGGCTCGAAATTACTTTCGAGCCAAGCCTGAGCCAGAGCTGGCTCGCTTAGGCTCGACTCGTTTATAGTCCTATTCGACGATGTGCCTACGTCCACGGGCGGAGCAATTTTCAATCCACTATACAAATTTTTAAATACAAAAAGTTTACAACTCTAATCTTACTCTAAATAATAGTGGCTCTTCCCTACAAGTTTTTCTCCCTTGCAAAATGCTCCCACCAAGCACTAAAACCCAACATTTCTATTTATAGGGCTGGTTCAAGTTGGGGATTTTTGCGAGGCGTTCGAATGCCCGCGGAGCACGTTCGAACGCACCTAGTGCAAATGCAGATTGATGTTCGAACGCCAAGGCCTCATTCGAACGCCTGCATCAAGTCGCTCTTGGGTTCAAATTCTCATTCGAATGCTGCTGGGCTATTCGAACACTTGTATAATAGCTTCTGTCTCGAAACTACGTTCAAACGCCCTAGGGCTCGTTCGAACGGACTAGCACAGCAAGCCTACAGAATGCTGAAATCTGAATTTGAGCCAAATTTCAACAATTACTTCCCCTCTTTGTAAAATTTGAAAGAAACTAGTAAATCAGACTCTTCTAGTTTAAGATAAGAAAACCTTCAAATATTAAAAATAATTGTTTGATAAGATCGAATATGGTATTCTTGTCGAACTGATAAGATGTTTTCTCTATAATATAGAAACAATTGGATCTGGTTTGATTTTTAAATTATAAGATGTCCTATTTTGAATTTTGAATTCTACACTTAAGTGCATCAATAACTGGATTTATCTTCTGTGCAAACTAATCAATAGGTAAAAATGATTAAATTAAAGAACCCTAAATTAAGAGAGTTAAGTGACAGCTCTAAAATTACGCATAACCGCCTATGGTTATGGTTGTAAGTTATATTTTTTTTCTCATTATTATTAGTCGGGATACTCAGATTAGTCCAAGTCATCAAATGAGTTACAAAATACCTAGGTTTTTGACTATTTTAAGTCTCACACCAAACAATCTATCTATCCAAGTAATTGAGTTACAAACTTATTTACAAGACTAGGTGTTTACTAGTCTATGTGAATGTCTCGTGTGAGATTATTTATAGATATATGTCTAAATTAACAATTTTATTTAACAAAATTGCTCTCTCTCTCTATCTCTGAGAGAGAATTTTCTAGGCATGCTTACATGGCCACTCACGTAGACTAAAATTTAAGTAGTCTAATAGAAATGTTTTATATGTTTGGTGTGTTAAAAAAAACTGGTAGAATACCTCCTTAGGCGGGGCATTTGTACAAAAGAATTCTTTAGATTTCATAATAGAAAAATATACTCTTATTATATATATTAATTATAAAAATGTGTGCATCTTAATAAAAGTAAATAAATGCATTTAATTTTAAGAGCCCAAATTTATTATTACTAAAACTGACTGACGATTATATTATTATTATTATTATTATTATTATTATTATTATTATTATTATTATTATTATTGTTATTATTTGCGGAAATAGACTGGGCTCACACAAGTAGTAGCAAAAATTATCCCTGGAGTGCACGAACCAAATAGGAATAGAAAGGAATGATAGGTGTTACTTCCTCTCCGTTTCTCCAACCCTTAAACCCCTTCAATCTTCATTCTGAATGGAAGAATTCCACCATTATTGTCCCCTCGGATGCCTCATATTTCCCACCAAAGAGCTCCATCCCAAGTGATAGAAGACCTGAAGTCCTCTTTAAGCCAACCCAACTGTTACGAAGACCACCTTCCCGAGATATCAGCAGCTCGACAAGTAAACTTTCATACACCCAGAGACTTAGAAATTTGATAGAGTCAAGAAGCCTCGAGAAAGCCATGGAGTGCTATGCCGAGACGAAGGACAATAGGGTGGAGCCGGGGGTTGTTCTTGAATCCATGCTAATTGATGCGCTGATGAAATCTGATAGAATGAGAGATGCTTTCAAGGTGTTTGATGAAATGCCAGAGAGAAATGTCGTCTCGTGGACGTCGATGATATCTGGGTGCGCCCGGAATGGCTATCCAGATATTGGGTTCTCGCTGTTTGTCGAAATGCTTGACTCTGGTGTTATGCCTAATGATTTTTCCTTGAATGCAGCACTTATCTGTTGTGCCGACATGTCTGCTATTTGCCTCGGAGAGCAGGTGCATTCGCTAATTGTGAGGTCTGGGGTTGAGGGAGATTGCCGGACTGCGAATTGTCTTATTGATTTCTATTCTAAGTGCGGGTTGATGGCTAAGGCCAAACTTGTCTTTGATGGGATGCTGCAGATGGATTTGGTGAGTTACACTTCGTTGATAACGGGACTGTGTCGCAACAATCTGTTTGAATCTGCTGTCGGTGTGTTTGATCAGATGATCAGACGGGGAACAGAACCAAATGAACATACAATAACTAGTATTCTAATGGCATGCGGGCTACAGCTTGGTGAGCAGATACATGGCTACATGGTCAAATCCATGATTGCTCAGAGTGTATTCTCTGCAAGTGCCTTGATTGATTTATATTCAAGAAATCAGCAGTTTGGCCTGGCTAAGGAGGTGTTCAAGAAACTCGAAGCTAAGAATGTGGTTTCATGGAGTTCAGTGATCTCATCCTGTATCAGAAATGAAAAACTGGATGATGCGCTGCAGCTATTTCATGAAATGGTTTCCGAGGGTGTAAATCCTAACGAGTTCACTTTTGCTACTGTTATAGGGGCTTGTGGTTTATCCACTAAATTCATTGAGTTTGGGCAACAGCTGCATTGCTTAGCTATTAAGCACAATTTGGATTTTGATATTCGAGTGTCGAATGCTTTACTGACCATGTATGGTAGAAGCAGTAGAATTGAAGAACTAGAGAGAGTGTTTCAGAAAATTGGAAACCCGGACATTGTCAGCTGGAGTGCAGCTATATCCAGCTATTTCCAGAATGGTTTTGACTTAAGGTCGATAAATTTTCTTTCCCAGATGCATATGAGGGGTTACACACCTAATGAGTATGCATTGTCGAGTGCTTTGAGTTCTTGTGCAAGTCTTACTTTGCTAGATCAGGGAAGGCAATTTCATTGTCTTTCGCTAAAATTAGGGTGTGATCTTGATATTTGCACAGGGAATTCATTGATTAACATGTATTCCAAGTGTGGGTGTATCAAAGATGCTAGGCTGGCATTTGATGTCATGTGCACCCATGATATCACATCATGGAATTCGCTGATTCATGGTTATGCACATCATGGATATGCAAGTAAGGTACTGGAGGTGTTTCACAAGATGGAGGCCAGCGGCAGCATGCCAGACCATTCCACATTTGTGGGTATTCTGTTTGGGTGCAGTCATGGGGGTTTGCTGGATGAAGCAGAGAGATACTTCAAACTTATGAAAGAACAGTATGGTATTGTGCCATCTTCTTCTCATTATTCATGTATGATTGATTTGATGGGTCGAATTGGAAGACTTGAAGAGGCGCTCACCATTATCGATAATATGCCATTTGAGCCAGATATTTTGATATGGAAGACATTGTTAGGATCATGCAGGCTGTACCGAAATGTTGAGATAGGAAAACTTGCTGCGGAGAAAGTAATGCAATTGTCAACACAGGACTCTGCTAGCTATGTTCTCATGTCAAATTTGCATGCCATGCATGAAGAATGGGAAGACGCGGAGAGGTTGAGGAGGATGATGGATGAAATGGGAGTCAAGAAAGATGCTGGATGGAGTTGGATTCAGATTAAGACTGGCATATATACTTTTGTTGCAAGGGATATGTCCCATCCAGAAGCTGCATCTATTTATCAAAGATTGGGAGAGCTCTTTGAGCTAATGAAAGATGAAGGCTACTCACCTGATGTGAGCCCTGTCTTAGATGAATTGTGACCATCTGATGTGAATAATGTAGGCAAACTAAAAGCTACCAATATAAATGCAATTATAAATATAAATGTCTTGAGCTCTTACAAACTGTAAATTAGTGTCACTGTTGAGCCAATCCAAAATGGGTAACAACTATTCTTTTAGGAAATCTTATGAACAGACTGGTTTATTATATTTATTGGTTTGTATAATGTGAATCACTGCAATCTCACAGCTGTGAGAAGAAAAATCAAGATTGACATCAATACAATGTTCAGTCTTCTCTTGGAAATTTCACTGTCCCAATTTTTCCTTTATGTCCTACTGGTTATATATTTGGTTTTGGTATTATCTTCATTCTTTGCCTTTTTGATTGTTGGTTGTTGCTGCGTACACGTTTTATTTGCCAAAGTTTGGGTTTTGGTTATTTAGCCATTCCTCTGTTCCAGAAATTCGAATCTTCTTTTCCTTTGGATCCGGTCACAAGCAAAGGCATGATATATAATGTTATCTTAAAGCTTAAGCTTAATCTTCTATGTTCTAATATTAAATCTTCGGCTTGCAGAAACTCCACTCTACAACTGTATCCGAGTCACTGCAAGCCTAGCCAGTAAATTTTGATATATTGTGGTATTATCCAGCAAAAAGAGTAAGTGCATCCTTTTGGGGCACCACAGCTTCTTTCCACTATGCATATAGTACTGAAATGCTAAAAGATAGAAGAACAAACCAACAAGACATTCTTCCATTTTAATTGGTCTCATCTAAACTTCTTCTGTATTACAATAATAAAAGACAAGGAATAAGATGTTCTTCCATTGAATCAAGAAGGTTTCCATGTTGTATTTTCTCATCAAATCACCTTAAGATTCTGCATCCAGCGTCTAATTGAGTTAGTCGAATACATCCTCTCCAGAATATTGTTCATTGAATCATCAAACAAACAACTGGTTAATTTCTGCACCACTTTTGCCTGGCAAGACAAAATGAGCCATTTCTAATCCAAAACTGGTGTTCGCTGCAACACTGCATGTGGTCCTGAAAGCCAGTAGCTTCTTCAGAGCAATTGACAGTACGAGATATACATTGATGGCATGCAGTATATTCCCAAGAATAACTGACTACTATTCTTTAAAAAAGTTCATGTATAGAAAGGCAAAGGAGGGAGTTGTTCAGTTCTTCACCCATATTCAATAAGTCAGCAAGGCTACATGGTGCCAGATCTTAATAAGATGTCAGTTTTGCTCAATCCCTTGTTATTGCAGGCACAGCAGAGATTTATACGTTTGAAATTTCGCCAAGCAAGATCCATTCTAGCATCAACTTTGCACATACACCAACTTTGACAGTCCAGATGGGCAATGGCATCTCCAGGAAAGCTAGCATAAACTGCAGTTTTAGGCTATGAATCAAAAGCCATAATCAAATTATAGCAGATAAGAAATGCATCTGATCTGGAGTTAAGTCAGCAAATTCGCTGTCTTACCCATCAAATTCAAACAACCATGTATTCAGTAACAATTAATTTTGTTCGTTAAACATGCAAAACATTTTACTTACGAACAGAATAAATGTTAGAACAAGTCTCATGGCAAATCTTTTTGTTTAACACAGAGATCACACATAGAAAATCCGGTTTTATTTTTATTCATTTCGATTCACCTTGAAAGTTGAAACAATACATTTATTCTCCTGTAAAGCTAGTCAGGAATATTATTCAGTTAATCTCAGACCTTGGATCATCTCGTCCCCTTCTCCTTCTCTTCTTGAGATGTGCCTCTGTTTCGACCACCGGCATTAGGATCCGGCAAAATCCTCGAAACATCCAAGCATCCAATTTCATCGACCAGGAAGGATCCTTGGAGGATCCATCCTCAGAAATAAGGCCTTAGCAGAAAGATTCCTGTGAATTGAAGCTCGTTCTCATGGAGGAACCAAGGATCCAACCTCCATTAGTTGCATAGTCTAACAGTACATGCCACTGTTTGTGCCCAATATCTGAGTCTGGCTTTGACTTCCTCAGGATCATCACCTGTAAGTTACAACGAATATTTGATTAGAAAGGAACTATAGATCTTTAGCTTGATATGTTGGCTACTAACAGCTATATCAAAAGTCTGAAGATAAGAATGTAAGAATAAGAAGACAAAGCATGGTATAAAGTCAAGAGGTGGAAATTCTTGTCCAAAACTGAACTTAATTCCAGATGCAAAGAAAAGTGTGATCCAAATTCTTTTCTTACAACCTTCTTCGAACCCAATGAGCAGGACAAGTAAGTTTGCAAGCCAAGATAACTCATCAAATCAATTTCCATATTTCAACAAGCAATCAAACAAACAAGTATCCCAAAGAGCAGAGAACTATCCTTCAAACCCATCACATCAACTTATCAACTAATTTAAATAGTCCCGAAAATTTACAACTTGAA
The DNA here is from genome assembly GCF_048772165.1 of Typha angustifolia. Taxonomy (NCBI): domain Eukaryota; kingdom Viridiplantae; phylum Streptophyta; class Magnoliopsida; order Poales; family Typhaceae; genus Typha; species Typha angustifolia. Next base: position 7,132,929 of record NC_133248.1, read on the forward strand.
CACAAACACAAGGGAAAAAAAGAAGAAAACTCTAGGATTAAATCATGAAATATATACTTATCTGACAACCATTAAAAAAAACATTCACTAGAAATGAATCACTCAGCAAAGAAGAAAAAGATCACGCTTTGACCAAAAATTAGCTCAATAGATAAACGATCCATCAATACAACAGTAGGAGAATACTTGAATTTGAACAGAAACCACACCAAACAATAACTTTCTCCGTTTAGTATCATTTAAAGATGGAATTTTAGCTCAAATCCCAAATTATATCCACCAAAACTTGCCGAAAAAGAAATTTTGACGAGGAACAAGAAGACCTGATCTTACCAGGACCCGAGATCCTCCAATTGATCTGCTCCGCGGCCTCGCCGGAGCCATCGGACTCGTCCAAGAATCTCTGGCTCATGGAGTAGCAAAGCTCGAGGGCGGGGAGGGTGTTGCACAGCTCGGGGATCTCCTCGTAGCTGAACCCGAATCCGAGGTCGAGGCAACCTTTGAGCTCCTCGAGGTCCTCGTCCGTGAGACTCTTGGTCCGCCCCACACTGCCCTCGGATCCACCATCGCCGCCGTCATCACCGTCCACGTAACCCTCGAGGGTGACGCCGCCCTTCCGAGGCCAACCCTCGTCTCTCTCGCCCTTGCAATCCATACCCATCTCCTCCTCCCCCTCCTCCTCTTGCACAGCGGCCAAGAGATCGTCGCTATCATCCTTCATTGTGTTCTTGTCGTGGAGGAAGGGGCTACTGTTAGGGTTTGAGGTGGGAACATGGGAGTCTGCTTCAGAGTAGTAGCTCCCCATCTCTCTCTCTCTCTCTCTCTCTCTGTCTCTCTCTCTCTCTCTTCTCTCTCTTCTCTCTCTTCTCTCTCTTCTCTCTCTTCTCTCTCTTCTCTCTAATGGTTTGGTGGGTAGAGTGGCGGCTTTTGCATATATATACATATATATATATAACGTTAGGCGTTAGCCTTGTGGGCTTCCTTTTTCTCACAAGTAAAATTTCTCCATATACGAGGGAATGGAATGGAATGGGATGGGATGGGATGGCATATGATGATGGATGAAACTTGGCTGTCATGTCTCATGGTGATGATGAGCATGATGCTATCCTCCCTTTTCCTTTTCTTTTTTCGTTGATTTTAAAGGACGATGCTAAAATTTAGGTGACATGACTTGCTTTGGACATTGTACCTCAAAAATATGACTTCTTTCTTTTACTTTAAAAAGAAAATCTATATTTTTCTATTAGAAAATATGTTGCATGACTATCACCTAATTAAGTTTAAACATTCTCAAAACCAATAAGGAGGTATATAATTCATGAGATCTAGGTACATTTAACCCTAATATTTTAAGGAACTTGATTAGTTGGCCTTATTTTCTAATCTTAATTTAAGTATTTTAAATTAGACTAAGAAAATGTGATGTTTGATAGTGAACCAGACTAAAATATAATTACTATTTTTGATGTGATGTAAAAAAAAAAGTGAAAAAATGAAAAGAAAAACATTAGTTTCGGAGAGAACTAAATGATATATAAAAGTTATAGTTTGGCTTTAATGATAAAACTTAAAAATTTATTATTATTTAAATCAATTAAGTTAAGCCCACAGATAAGCTTATATGTGACATATTAAATAGGTAAAACAACACTACCTATATAGTCCCTTATAAACGGTTACACACGACACATTAACACGATACAGAAAAAATAATAATTTACTATGGATGAATTGTTTTGTTTAAGAAACAATTTTACCTATGTATATTATGTATACTTAATTATCCATTTGACAAAGTTGGACCTTTCTGGTCTCCACTTTTGGCATCCAAATCCCCCTCAAATGTTTATCCCAATTCCAATTGGAAAAAAAAGGAAATAAGAAAAGAGAGAGGTTTCACTGGCAGCTCTTTTTCACATGTGGCCGGATAAGTGTAGCCAGGAATTGTGGCCGAGGATTGTGGAGCAACAAAAATTATAAATATATATAAAATAAAAATAAAGAGAGAGAGAGAGAGAAGAGAGAGAGAGAGAGAGAGAGAGAGAAAACGATACGCCAATCAAGCTGTCGGTTAGTGGCCTTTTCCGGTTACCCAACTGCTGAATGACACGTAGCTCGTAGGTACAGAATCTTGTCTTTAATCTGGCACCAGTCAAGTCGCGCCACGTTTCTCGTTGTCCAGCTAAGCACGTGAAGCAGCGAATGGTGCTAGATCTCTTGTCGTGTACCGCAGGGAGACGTTGACGTGTTGGCAGAAAGTGGGTGCCAAAATCGATGCAACTTTTTTTTTTTAATTTAAATAAAAAATAATTGGTAGAGACTGTCGAGTCATGCTATAAAAATAAGAGAGTTTTCTTTTTTCACTTAACCAGGTCTCTTTTAAATTTTATTTTCTTGTCTAGAATTTACTAAAATAATTTGGAAGAACTTATCTAGAAAAAAATTAAAAAATAATTTAGAAGTAAAATTTGGGTAATATATTTTATAACTAATATTGATAATTAAGCATAAAGTTATGTTGTAACAAATCTTTTTTTTAATATTTTTACTTATATATTTCTCGTTTAGTATTTTTAATAATAAAATATTTAACCTTGCAGCATTATCATTATTTGATAAAGCATTGAATTATTCAATATTTTTTCTTTTAATAAATGATCAGCATTTTGCTTAAAAAAATACTAATAGATTAGTATTTTATATAAGAATAGACTCTTTTTGGTATTAAGGTTGGGGTATAATTTATTTAGATAAATAAAGTTTAAAAGAGAGATAGTTGGTCAAAAACTCTAAAATAAGATGTATTCATAGTTTCACTCTATCTTATTGTTAGTACTATCAAATGATGAGTGATATGTCAAATTAGGAAATATAATATGGTAGCAAATAGGGCTGTTGATATATAAATAAAAAGGTTAGGGGAAATGCGCCTCCCCATATAGATTTTATTTTGTTTGACAAATCTGAAGCTGCAGTAATTTAGATTTTGTAAACAGTTTACTGTTCTCTATCTTTCAAAATTTTTTTAAAAAAAAGATGGATAAGATGATATCTTATTAAAAGTGTTTACAGAGTATTAATTGTGCTTTTGAGCATAATATTATTTATGAATCTTTTAATTATTTCTCGTCCTCACACCGCACTTAGAAAAAAAAAATACTATTTTATCATTAATTTTCTTATATCCTTATTTTATTCTAAGTAAAATTTAGAAAAATAGGAGTTTTTTTAGAAAAATAAAATAATACAATTAACAGAAGAAATGTTTACGATGTTTTATGTAGTTAAAAGTGGGTCAAACTGCTAAAAAAAATTATAAATAAGAGAGTTTAGATGAGGGTGATAATTATTCATTTACGTGTTAAGAGCATGTATAAAAAGTCTAACCACTGGCATAAGTAATTACATCGTATATGTATGGATTTGAACTCTAATCTCTTGGTTAGAAAGGTAGAATCTAACCACTTATGCTAGTGGTTGGACCTATTAACATATTATTTTGATCTGATTATAATAATTTCAACAACTTTATAAAACTATTATTACTTCATTTAATAATAAATAAATAGTTTCACTACTTCAAAATATTAGATTGTTCATATTTCCATCATATTTATATTATTTAAAAAAAATATTTATATGAAGATTAAGTAGAACTTGTATATATGCTTATAGTTTTTGTTACCAATAATTAAGAATTGGGGCATTATGGAGTCATATATTAATATAATGGAATTATTGATAGGTTCTGATAGACTTACTGTGACACCAACGAGCACCAACATGCTAATAACAAATACAGAATTTATTGTTTTGGAGAAGATATTTTGAGCTATTATGAATATATAATTAATGTGCACCATTGTTATTCCTACCCATTTTATTTATAAATTAATAAGGCTGTCCGATATGCTAAGGCTAATTTGGATTAAAAATATATGCAAACTTATATACCTTCATTATTGATTTGTTTTAAAGTCTCAATCAAATAAATATTCTACCAACTTATTTTGTCAAAATAGAACATAAGTTGGTTGTGTAGCTAATGCTTCCATAATATGGAAAAGGACTCAAAATAAAAAAGATAAAACCATAATAATTATGAGGAGAGCAACTGTGCCAATTGACAAAGAAGATTCAAAATAGATTATGATTGCTGAAACAATAACGACCACAAGGAGTAGTATATATCCCATTGGTGAATTATTCATATGGAAGTAAGTAATCAATTGATTGATTGAGATATATATACACCACTTAAAGGAAATAATTCGTAACTTTCATGCAGAAGCTCATAATGATACATAAGCACTAGTTTTTTCTTTTATACAAAGGCTTTTGCCCTATTATAGTCAGAAACTTAATTGCCCCAACTTGCAACGCAAGTCTGAGATCTATAATTTCACAGTTACAAAAGAAAAAAAAAAAAATCTATAACAACTCCTTGCAAGAAAACAAAAACAGCCCCATAGTATTCTAGACAGTATTAATCTGCAGACATGGTTGCATCCTTCATTTTTAATCAAATAAAACAGCCAAACTACAAGAGACATCAAAACAACTAGACAGCCACACACATAAACATTTTTGAGCAGCAACTAATACAAACATTTCAACAAACAAAGCTACTGGCCAAAACAAATTTACCTCACAACTTTAAGTCAAATAATATTTTAAGCATCTGGCAACCACAGAGAAATGAAACTTTAAGTCAAATCTCCATACACCACCTTTCTAGCTTTCGCTCTCTTGTCCTCTCTTTGAATAGCTGTATAACAAAGAAATAAAAAACTTTTAACACTATAAGTCACTGCTTTCTAGTCCCTACTCTTGTTTTGAAAAATTCTCCTACTCAGTTCCAAGCAAGTACACCACACCATATAAGCATCTCCCACCATTTTTTTTCCCTCCTAGTTATCTTCTTCAAATCAGAAAACAAGTCGTGCATCTGTCTTAGTTTCTTTTTAAGACCAAATGTCTAAGCAAGTTGACAGAAGATCTTCTTAGAGAACAAGCATCACATAAACAAATATGCCACAAATTCTTCTTTTCCAACTAGAACACATTTAGTACTGCCTGACCCTATTTTCTAATCAAATTATCTCTTGTAAAAATTATGTTATTGCCTTTATCTTAATAGGAATTTTTATTTTCACAATACGAGACAAATTTCTTTCAATCTGACCTCCATTATTCAGAAAACTATAAAAGGACTTAAACTATATAGATCCCATTTGAAGTAAATCTCCAGATTGCCATATCAGATCTGCCATCTAGAAGGATCCCGCAATTCTGCACACAGTTCACCATCTTCTATTCCTCTTCCATTAGATGAGTTGTTAGACTTCTTCGATACTATAAATTGCAACCAATACCGTCCCAACATCTTTAATATAAACGTCTTTGTCCCACACTATACTGAAAAGATTAGGGAATATAATAGCCAGGCTACGTTCTCTCAGCCATATATTAGTCCAAAACTTCACCTTATCTCCATTGTGCACCTACCAACTTAACGCAGTTTTGAAAACTCTGCCAAACTGCATAACCAAACTGCATAACCCCTTCCAGAATGGTGAAATTCTATCAAAACTCTTTAGTTAAAAGATTCTGGTCTATATTTCTTGTAATATCTACCCATCACCACATAGGCCCACAGCTGATTTTTTGAATTTAAGTCTCTACCACCATTTAGCCAGTAGAGCCGTATTTATATTCTATAAATTTATAATCCCTAGTCCACAAAATTCTTTTTATTTTTTGTTTGCAAACCTTGTTCCAACAGGTAAGAAAAGTACCATTTTTTCACTTCCCCAACCCCTTTCTCCTCTGTACATCTAGATCTGATTCTATATATTCTTTCACAGACCCAACAAGACAGCTAAAAAAAAGGACAGATAGTATAATGGTACAATACTTAAAACTGAATTGATAAGAATAATTCTACCTCATAAGATAATATTTTCCTTTGCAGCCTATTAAATTTTTTTTCTACTTTCTCAATCATTAGGTACTAGTCCTATTTCCTCAGTTCCATCGTGTAATGGCAGCCCAAGGTATTTAATAGGCAACTTGTCTACACCACAATTCAACATCTTAGCCATTTTTTTTTCCTTTTTTGGATTCTTCCCCAGATAAATCAAAGAACTCTTATTGAAATTCATTTTCAGTCCTGAAGTAACCTAAAATAAAATATAAGTATTTTAAAATCATAATGTCCTTACTTTTAGCCTGTAAGAAGATAACAATATAATCTGCATATTGCATATTTGTGATACTATTATCAACCAAATCATCTCCCAAACCATTAATCCATCTCATCTCTTTAGATTTGTAAATCATTCTATCAAGCCCATTAGCCACAAGAAAAAGGAGAAAAGGGGATAAACGGGATAAAGGATATTCCTATCTGAGTCCTTTTCACCGTCCAATCTCTCCATTAAAAAATACTACAGAAAATCTTGTTAATATAGCATCATGCACCACCCAATGTACCCAATGCGGATCAAAACATCTTCAACAAAGCACATCTGCAAGAAAGTCTCGTCTGACTTTATTATAAGATTTCTCAAAGTCAAGCTTCAATAATACACCTTCCCCTTTACTCTTTCTCACACTATGAATAATTTTATGGATAGTTGCTATACTATTTCGAATGAATCGTTTTTTTTTTTCTTATAAAAGCACTTTGGTACCCCCTCAATCATCTTATCATTAATAGTGCATAATCTGGTATTACGTACCTATTTAACCAACTTATAACTGGAAGTTAGTAAACTAATGTGTCTATATTTCCCTACTCTATCAGCTTCATTTCTTTTTGGAATAAGACATATCAGAGCATAATTGAGCCGCTATATATTTTCCTCTTGAAAAAACTAAAAATTATATGAATACTTTTGTATACTATAATACCTATTAAAAAATATAATTTATGTTTTAGGAGATAGAATCTATCACATACTATCAATAATAAAATGTGAAAAATAAAGTGTGAAGAAACAATTGCAAATACAAAAGTTTTTACGTGAAAAAAATCTAAATTGGCTAAAAAAAACTATGGATCCAAAATTGGATCGAAACCAATCACTAAAACTTGTAGCATTTAACAAGAAGTTTACAGATCACCCATCGATTTCCACAACTCAATCTGTACCAATATTGCTCGCTAGACCTTACGGCACACTACTTTCCGTGACAGATTTCTAAGCCTCAGTGACGCTCAAGGTTGATCCTTTCGTCTTAGTAACTTTCGAGATGTAGTTCTTCTATATTTAATGTAGATGCATTGAGATGAGAACGATCCAACATGTTGTATCTAAAATTGAGAATTGATCTCTAATAACTTCCAAAAGATGATCTCAATATAATTGTATAATAACCTCCAAAAGATGATCTCATTGTAGATCGATTTTCTAAAAAATGATATCCAAATTAATACTTGATAGTACTCCCTCTAGGTTAGATTAAAATCCTTTATATACCCCTTAGAGATAAGATAAAGATCTCTTAGAGATAAAATAAATATTTCTTCAAAGTTTCTCTACGGATTCTTTTAGAAATAAAATAAATAGAGATAGAAATAAATCTAAGCTAAATCAACTCTCACGTAATTCTAAAAATTGCAAATTATGTGGGTATGTTCAAACATAGCCTTAGTGCTTTCGTACACGATGACTTAAAGTGTGAATACGCTGCAAACGATCAAATATGAACCTTTATATATGTAAACGTCACTTCTATATATGTTACGTCTACAGGGTGCATTCAAACACCTATAGAGTGCGTTCGAATGCTTGTAGGGTGCTTTCCTTCTCTTCTCTTTTTTCGTTCTCTCCATCCATACATTTATAGCTCATGTTTGATTCCTAATCACAGTACAATTGCATCTTCTTTAGTATAAGAAAATTTCGGCACGTTTAATATCTAAAGCAAAGGTGGTCCAATCCTGCCAAAAGGAGGGGGTTAGACCTAACCCACCAAGTTCTTGGACCACAGCCACAAGCCAATTTGAGGATCTTTTAGTTCCAATGCTTTACTTGTGATGACTTTTAGAAAAGCCTTTTGCTTGTGATGCTATTCACATTAAAGTGGTTGCATTACGTGAATGGCATGCCAAGACATGAGAAAACCACCTACAAGCTGCATTGGCTATGTTTTGGAGTACTTATTTTTTTGGCTTGGAGATAAAGAAAAAGAGAACCAACTTTAGGGCTAAGACAACATCTGATGCTCAAAGGTGATCAACTCTTTATAGTTTATCAACATTTATGAATGTCGAAAAAATGATATATGGTCCACATAATTACCTGCATTTTGTAAATACCAGTAAAACTTAAAGATTCCAAATTGGGTGGACTATAGTGACATCTTAGTTTTATGGGCATTTATAAATATTGTAGTATCATAGTTTTATGAAATGTGATTGATGAAATGCAACAGTACCATAATTTTTCCTACATTTATAAATTATTAAAAAATTAAAAAAGTGAAGATGAATAAAATCAAATGGTTAGATTCTTGCAACGATCAAGCGAAGGTAAATTTATTTCTTGAGCAAATTTGTTATCCACTTGTTGCGATTAAAAATTATAAAAATAATATATTCTCGGGATAGAAGACCATCACAAATTAAGATGCAACTTACAAAATTGAACCTTAATCTGAATAAGAATTAATTGTAATAGTAAGTATTAAGGTCTTTGAAATTATTCAAAATAATAGCATCATCTTCTATTTATACAAAATGAAAGACACCAACTAAATAGTACTAGAAATTGGATAACTTAAAATTAGTTATATAACTAAAAACTAATTAGATTATTAAAAAGTAGTTAGGATAGTTTAAAGATCAAAAGATACTAGTTAAATAACTATCAATTAGTTATAATCATAAAAAGGTGCCTTATTTAAATATCCACTCAGAGAATTATTTTTTTGCTTTAAAATTGCAACATGGAAATATTAATATTTCTAACATAAATGTCGAAATATAATCAAATGATACCAGTATTTATGAAATGCTGGTAAGAATATAAAATAATGGATACAGATTCATATCCAGTGGATGCAAGGCAAACAAACACAGATCCAAATTTGAAAAGAAAATCCCCTAAAAATTTTATTATTGCACACCTTGTCTCACATGAGATATATATATATTGTTGCGATATAAGTTGGTGCTTATTCATGTCATAATGTTTATTATATATTTATATTTTATTGATGATATATTGACATATTTATTCATAATATGATGCTCTTTTCTTATTTATATTATTCAGTACATGATGTATTTTTTATTTGACATTACTAGTTCGGGCTAAGCTCTTAGCTTATGACTCGTTTTATTCTTTTCTAACCCTTAGATGTGTGATATCTGATATTGATTTGAAATATTATAAAGAGATATTTTAGAACGGGGATGAAATGAGCTAGATGTGAGATAGTATATAAGATAATTTATACGGGAATTGAGTTGTACTGATATTTATATTTATATCCCATTATATTAGACTGTGATTTGCATAATATAAATTTATCTCTATGTGACCAACCAGTCTACCCTATCATTTGCATGGTACGTGTCATGTGGGCATGCACATGACTAGCAGACGGTGGTGTTACAACAATGATGGGCAAGACCGCCCCTATAGAGGGGGAGGGTATGATCGTGGATCCTGCTACATGAAGGGGTTTGAGCAGGAACTGGAGGAACTGAGTTGGTAGTAATAGTGGTGAAGTGGGGTTTTGATTAAGGAGTTTCTTGGGGTTTATATTTAGTTGGGCTTCTATTTTTCGCTCTAGTATTGTTTGCTTATGCCTCCAAAGATGCCTTCGCCCACTACAACATCTGCTATCTACTTTGCCGCATACACTTCTTTGGAATTCCGACTTCTATGATGAGCTGAGTTCTATAATCGAATCAATGGTGGAAAGCCTAAGATGAGATGGTTTGCATGTGGCTTTTTTGAATTCTTCGAGTTTTTGAGGTTTAGTATGTTGGTTTCAGTTTTTTATGGTTAATAACTAATTGGGATTGGTGGGTACTTTAGTGAGAATGAGACCTTCTTCGCTGAGTCACATTTTTCAGTACTCTAATTAGTTAGAAAATTTGATCTCCATACTATCTTTTTTATTATTATCAATCATATAATATATCTATCTCGAATTTACTCAATGCAATAACTCTTTATAACCATCCAAGTTAAGTTTCAGCAAATTCTTTATCTCAGTATTCTTTCCAACAACATTTGAGTTCAGCTTAACTTTTAACTTAATCTCAAAATCATGCTAATATAAATTGTGCTTGATTAGAGCCATAAAATTTCTTACATTTGTTGTATGTTTATTATAAATTTTTATTAATCTATTAATTTTATTTTACTTTTTAGGTCAAACCATAATGAAGTGGAAAATAGTAGCAGAGTTTTGAATTTGTTGGGTGTTTCATCTTTTATGTTAAAGAACTTTGGAATGTTTAGAATTACTTCATATTGGTACATGATCTTGATACATGGATATAGATAAACTCTACAGAATCATAAATGCTTGTATCTTTTTTGGAAAGTCTAAAATATATTGTATTTATTAACTTGTATTTAGTGATTGTCTTTGTTATATAAATATAAAATTTTGTTGGCAGCAAAAAGCAGTTAATAGATTTGATTGTATTATATAACAACATATCTAATTTTATCACAATTATAGTGCCAGAAAATAATATAAATAAAATGCCAATTTGTTCACAAATGCCACATAAACACATAAACAAAGCTGTTTAGTGATGCCACTAATATTTGAAAGAATGGCACCATTATCTTAAACTGCATTTTATAGAAATACTACTAATATTTGACCAACATTTAGAGAAATATCACTATTTTTTTATATGCATTTTGTTAAACTGTCGGTGTAATCTGTGCCGGCAATCATAATACCGCTGAAAATATAATAAATATCAATAATTGGCTATATTCATTGGCACTATTTATTAGCACATAAGAAATGCCACTGAATATATCTCAAACCTACACCAATATAATTTTATACGGCAATTTTTAATGCCGGTATAGATCTGCAGTATTATTTAACCTAATTTTAGTAGCATTTTTTTTTATTATTGGCATAACTAATTTTATAACTGGCAAATTATTAACTAATAAAATTATTTATAATGTACCTTCCCTACTTAATTATGTATTAGATACAGCACAATGTTTGAAGCTACTATTTGAGTGTCTTGTTGGATCAAAATAGTACAATATTTCTCTCTCAAATATAGATAGAAAAATTAGATATTCAATAAGATATTAAATTCATTTCTCATTATTTTTCATTATTTTGATAGCTATAAAGCTATTTTTTATTCACTTTTCTTCATTGATTTAAATACGTAAATATATGATAGTAAAGAATTCTTTGAGCTTTTTATTTATATTATTAATAATATGTAGACTCCACTAAAATTTGATAAATTTGTTTAAAGTAGTGTATATGACTTATAAAGTCAATAAGATCAAATTCTCAAATAACTCTTGTTACTATGATCCACTTATAAAGCAACTGAAATCAAACTCTTTTTACCTACTAGTTCATATAAATAACAAAACTTCTAAAAATATTAATTATAAGAATCCATATAAGCCAAAGAGAACCACAGAAGACCAGCTCAATTCTTCCTAATTGTTATATTGGATTTATAACCAGAGGAGCTCCTAATTCCAACTAATTTTTCTATTAACTACTTCCAACCATCTTCAACTCAAAGCTTGCACTCTTTGTTAACTTCCTATTTTTTAATCTTAATCATGAAGACATGGGCATCCACAAGTAATTCTTCTTCTTTGTGTCTGTGGGCCAGTTGAGAAGATGTTTTATTCTAATCCATCTCCAGCTCATCTTGGTCATCAAGATATTCTACTTCATGTGCATGTAATCCTTCTCCAGAAGCAATTACAAATTAGCTGCCAATGAAGACAAAGTCATGCTTAAATGCATGTTTGGGGTTTTGAGTTACTGACTCTTGCAAAGCTACAAATTTATCATATGGCTCACTTGTTCTCATCTTAATTATAACCAGAAAGGGACAATCCTTGAACAGTAGTTTGGAAAGAAAGAAATACCTGGCAAGATTTATTGATGTTGTAAGGTGGTTATTTCAAAAACTAGATTCCAAATAAAAGATCTTTCTAGGTCTTCATTATCAGAAGTGCATATATGTCTTATATTGCAGAGAAAAATGTTAATTAATTAGGTTTCCCATTATCTCTAATGACCATGAGGATCTCGTGAATTAGTGGCTCAGGCTGTGTATGGTAAATCATGACAAAGATTTTAGGTTTAAAGTCCTCCATGGACGTCAGAGTTGATGTTAGATGAATTTTTTATCGAAGCATTATATTCATATGGTTGGAGTGCATTATTGCGCGGTTTTTTTGGAAGAGTTTATCCAGTTGATGACTATCGCCTTTATGTAATCTATGATTACTTCCATTGGTTTATGATCTATTAAAGAAAAGATATTTAGGTTTGGATAGATATTTTTAGGTTTCATTTTCAAATCTATTCTTCAACTTAAATGTAATGGGAATGATAAAAAAGTCTACACTCCCATTATTAGCAAGTTGTTAAGCACATTAATTCGTACCAACTGTTATTGGAACCACTCCTTTTGCTCCTCATTTTCCATCTTCAGTGGAGATCTTAGAAGCATTTAATTGCAGTCCAAGGAAAATAAACTCTAGATATTCTTTATAAAACTATATAAAAGTTAACAACTAGAAATCGTATTACTGCCAACGTAACCACTGAAATGATACCTAAACTTAGGGCGAAGATATCTTGAGTACAAATTCTTATCACCTTTTTTAAGTCTCCAGAAAGATCATTGAGGCATTGTAGAATGACACAGGATGTCAATAAATAGGTTGGAGGAAATGTTCTACGTGGTGGAAATTAAAATGTAGTATATATATTTATTATCATTTTCCAATGTGTGAGCCTCGTAGATAGTAGTCGCATGACACGTGTATGGCTGCACTGCCACATTTGCATGGGAATGGCATGACCCCTCATGCAGTGTGCGAGGCATGGCATGGCATGCATGCATGCATGCATGGATGATGGATGGATGTGTGAGGCTGATGAGATGGCCACGTGGGAAGTTGCAGGGAGTTTCCAGGGTCTGAGAAGAACTGATCACCTACTCACGTGGCCGGTCGCTGTCGCACTAATTGCGGGGATCTAAACTTCTCTCTTTCTCTCTCTCATCATTGGATTTCCCTTTTTTTTTAAAAAAAAAGAAAAAAAAGAAAAATAATCTTTTCTTTGGTGGATTTATATATGGTTAAAAAATATACTTCCTAAGTTTTTTTTCGTTATAATATCTTTAAACTTTCGAACTATAAGGTATAATAATTTTTAGTATATAGAGGGGGATTTGCATGCTCTTTGCTACTAGGAAGACTTTGTTAAGGTATGAAAGGTTTTATCACGTCTCTCGGAGAGAGTTGGTTGCCTCGTTTATTTGGTTAATTTTAGAATATATATTTTATTAGTTTAAAAATGAGTTATTTATTTTAAGGATAATTATTTTTATAATTCACTTATATTCTAGAACAAAAATGTAATAATTATCTTTGATGGGATATAAAGTGAAATAAAAGATGCTTTTTATTTTTTATTTTTTATGAGATTACTATGAATACTTTTTGATTTGATATAAAATAGATTGATGGGATAGATATTAAAAATAAATTAGTAATGAGTTAGCCTATAGTATAAAGTGTAATTTTGATAAATAGTGTTTGTATTTTAGAATGAAAATATTATGATGTTCAGTTGTTATTTTGGAATAAGAATAAAGTTGCTCCTAAAGTGAACAGGGCTTAGGAAACATCGGGAGGAGCAGATTAACTGGGGTTAAAATCGTATATCACTAATTATTTTAGAAGTCTATTTGGGCATGTAGATTAGTGGAGGTTAAATATGACAATAGAAATATAGGATTCTCATAAGCTGAACGAGGAGGCCTAATCATGATATTGAATTTGGCTTGCTCGCTTGTTATCTTTGAACACTTTGGGTGAATTATTTGCTTGAACTTGTATTGCATGTGGTAACTTTTTTATTTGTGTTGAACTTATTAAGATCATATCATGCTATACTTGCTTCTTTTATATATTTTATATATATATATATATATATATATATATATATATCTTATTATAACTGTTTTCCACACTTGGACCTAAGAATGCTTTGTGTTCTTTTCAGGATTACTATCACTTAATCATAAGGACTTGTTTATATGCTCATTTAGGATAGATTGTAATTTCTGTTTTGAAAATATTTTGTCACAAATTATCAAAGGAAAAAGATTGTTAGGAAATCTCTACTTAATACTCTAATTATTATACATCTTCTTTATTTACTTAAGCAAAGTTTGGAAAATCATGCCTAGGGTTAATTATTTTTTTCACGGCGTATTTAATAACCGTTTTGTTTAGTGGTTGTTTAGTACTACATGCATAATATATTATTCTTGTTGAAAAGCACATCTATTTCAGTGATATTTAGTTCCATTTTGTAGGAAGTCTGTGCGTCTCCCAGCTATTTTAGAAGGTGAGCCTATGGTAGGATATGTTACTGACTTTTTAGCAAATAGTATGCTCTATTTATAAATCATAAAAAGATCTATAACTTTATCTTTTTTTGTATTTTTGACTATAATCTGTTTTCAGATTAAAGTCTTTTTTCTTCACAATTCTTGAGAAACGGAAAAGAGTAATTTAAGAATAATTAATTTTTTGTAATCTAATTTTCATGAACACCTATCCTATTTAACTTCTGAAACAGTCCAAGTTACAAATTCTCTACTGCTAGGTAGACATCAGTACTAGACTGTGATACAAGTTTGATGATGAGAATCTTATAATTAAGAACCTTAATAACATCGTTATCCTTTTATGACCTCTTATCTAATAGTAATAACAACAACATATTCCAATATTCAAAGCTCCTGGGATGAGCCAAGCGTTACTTTCCTTACTATTTTAGCTCCCCTTCCCTTGGCCATGTAAAGTCCTATGTGGTGAAGCAATTCCTGAGATGAAAACAAGCAGAGTTGGAGATTAGATTGCAAGTCAGAACTAGCAGACTACTTTTTAAATTTAATTTCATTAAATAGATGTAAAATAATGTTCATCAAGATAAGCTTTTATTCTCATCTCTAGCGAATAACTTGGTCGAACTTTAGGAATGAAGATGAGCATCTATACTGTCCAGGAGCATCAATGCAAAGTAAAAGGTTTTATCGCAAAACACAACTTACATTTTTGACTTTCCTAACATACTTGCAGATGGACTCCTTCTCAATATACATTGTAGAAAACCACCTATCCTAGTTAATAAGAATATAACTCAGCAAATATTTTTCAGAATAACTCATAATGTAGAGTAATATTCTTAGAATAACTGATAATATTTCATACACCAAAGAGGTCTTAGGCAAATATACCTAAAAGGAGGAGTCCAATTGCAAAGGATGTTTTTGCCCATCTAAAATATTTCTAGCCATATCCAAAACCCTCTCAATGAAACTTTCACTTAATCTTATTCAGCTACCTGCATTGTAACCCATTGTTCATGTTTAAACAAAGAGAAAGATGAGCCAGTGAAGGAAGGAACCATTCAAATGATACATGCAGCATGAGAAAAGCGGTTAACGTTTCAATGATAGTATTCCCTGGACTTCTCTTCGATAGTCAAGGAATGTACTAGGTGAAGTTTATGTAAATGAGATTGCTGACTTATACCCATTGAGTTAGCCATATGTTATATTTATATTACAATGTAAATCTGTTAAATATACATATCGTTGATTCTTTACATGATATTACATAATTTCCAAATATAAGGATTGCTGCTAATATATTTCCTTATAACTTGATTCTAATTGATTATGATCTTTTTTATACTTCAAGATATTATCTTCACGCATTCTAGAATGATTAAAATTGCACCATCTTTGTATAGTTGATCATGATTCATACTTTCCTTATACTAGGTGGATGTCTTTGCACCTCCTATTTCCAGGGTCTGCTACACTACTAGGTGCAATAATAATATTGCGCATTAATTCCTTAATCAGTCTAGCCTTTTAAGATTGTGTCCGTAAAGAGTCGAATGATCCACCTTTGGACCTTTGTAAATTTGAACATATAGCATAAGAAAAGTATACGAAACCTGAGGATGGGGTAAAGCTCCTTTGAGAGTTCTTGCAATGTCGACAGGGAAGTTGAAGGTAGCACATCCCTGGGAATAAACCACCACCTCTTCAAGTGGTGGAACTAGGCCAATATTTTTAGCTGACAAGGTAGAGCACACAAAATCTAGAACACATATATCAGTGCATACCCCTACCACCAAAACCTACATACAAGTTATAAATTCTTGTAAATAGAGGAAGCATGCAAAAAGGAATATCAAAACAGGAAGAATGCACCACTGTCACTTAAATCTGAATTCTGAATTCTATTAGCATGTATAGAAAAAAGATTCATTGTCTACATGTTTCGTTTTGTTATCTGATAGTCTAAGCTTTTACGGAAGATGAGAAATGAATATCAGAGCAAAAGACCCTAAGTTCAAATTGCATCTTGGGCTTAAATATCTTGAGCATAGACATAAGGTGGAGTGTTAGAATATAACGATCACAATTATCGTTCCCTAATAGCTGAAGTTTTTTTGGGAAGACATGATATTGACCATTAGAATATAAGAACCACCATTCTCGAATATGGCTTAAGATTTTAGAGAAGGTGATAGGTTAATATGGTATTAGAGATTGTTTTTTTGGATGTCATGAATTCAAATCTCAATAATACAATTTTATTCCCTAATCTCGACGTGTGTTGAAATCATGATATGCATTAGTGGTCTGTTACTTGACAACTTAAGTTTTTAGAGCAACTAGTTATCTAATATATTATCAGAGCACAAGTTCTGAGTTTCCTGCATAGCCTATATATTATTTAAAATATAAAAGATTTAAGTCAAATTCACAATAGTGTGAGAAGAGTGATAGAATATAGAAACCACAATTCTCTAGTAAGTTAAACTTTTTAGTGTAGTCAGTGCATGTGATATTTGATAAACACTTACAGAGGTGATTTCATTGGCCTTCACCCATTTAGCAAAAGTATTTGATCCATCCTTCTCCATAGAACCAATGAACCCATCAAAGCAATCCTTGCGTTTGATTGTCACATTTGGGTCCTCCTCCAACCATTTCAGAGCTGAATTTTTTTTAACCAAATATATCAAAAACCATCAACTTCTAAGTATAAAGAAACTTTCTATTGGGAGAGAGAGAGAGAGAGAGTGGTACCTGGAACCAGATCTTCTTCACCTGATCCAAGTATACAATGAGGTGGGTAAGGAGACTCAGGCTTATTTGGATGGTGTGAATCAAGAAAAACAAAAACTGGCCATTTCCTCTCAGTGAACAACTTAGACAAACTTGCAGCCTCTTCCACCATCATTGATATCTGCCTATTGGGTTCAACTGGAGCCTGCACAATATTAATTTCATAACTTAAAGAAAGTCAAAGTACCATATCCAAGTAGAGTTCCAGAATCCATCACTTGCTAAAAATGATCATGTTTTTAACTATAATTTATTACCAGATATTTATGTATGAAACTCGAACAAATAAAAATAGCATTATAATTTATACAGCAAAAAAATAAAAAAAGGGAGACACCAACTTTATCAATGAAATATAGAATTGAGGATCATTAAACTAATTCCAGAATTAACAAAAGATCGAGAATAGCATACGAGCTCCAACAGTGCAGAAGCCATTAAGAATGTCAACCAGAACTAGACCTAGAGTTCTTCCAGAATCCTTCTCGCTTAAAAGAACATAGTCATCTTCTTCCTCGAAGCAGCCTTCACGAGATCTATAATTCTAGTCTCAGAACCCATCTTTCTTAATTTCACTCTTTCGATCTCAGTTCCTCCTCCTCCTCCTCCTCTCTCTCTCTCTCTCTCTCTCTCTCTCAAAAGAGTATTGCGTTGATATATGTAGGGAAAGATGAAAATATCTGATGTCCAGTCACCGGCATGCAAGAGTTACCGCAATCAGTACATAGTCGTGAAGTCGAAAAATAGCGAAATTTAAAAAGGATCAAGAAGAATGTGGACCAAAAAAAAAGTGGGGGAATGAAATGTAATTGATTTTATTTCAAGAGAATTCAATTGATTTTATTTGAGAAAGAATTCCGTTCTTTGTAAAATAATGAAATGACCAAAGAAGATGACATTGTACCACCCGTAAGACCATAAGGAAAGAAAGGAAAGAGAATAAAGATGCAGAAGGACGAAAGTCAAAAGACTAAACATGGAAGATGGCAAAAGGATAAAAAGAAAAATCATATAATGTGATGATTGATGTCCACCTGTCCGAAATGTAGTACAAACAAAGATCTCAAATATAATCTGGTCTTGATGTGATGTGATTCATAGTTATCCCTGTTAAACTATCACTGTAGGCCAAAATCTCGTCGGATTAGCTGGTTTTTGTTTGCACAAATTTATCGGCTCTACGTTATGAGTTTAAATCTCTGCTGAACGTTAGAGGTTGATATCTTTATGGGTTTTTCATCAGAACACTGTGTGCATATCGTATGAGCATATTGTGCCTCTTCTTTTAAGTGGGTTGACCCACTTTTATAATTTATATATTTGAGAGGATAAGCCTCTTTGTCTAGACAATAATTAACAATAAAAACTTTTAAAATATTCTAATTGCTACCACAATCTTTAAAATATTATAGAGATAATTTCCTTTTCATCTCCTAAATCATCATCGATCTCTATAATAGCCCTTTGAACTTTTTTGGGTTTTGTTACCTATTTTCATTCATATCATCTGAGTATCACATGATAACCATATGGCTAGAATACCTTTATATATATATATATATGTGAAAACTTAAATAAGACTTTTATGTTGCCCAAAATATCTTTAGAGAATATTATCGATCTCTTCTTCTTCCTCTTCCTAGAGAACACCCTCATCCACACCCCCTCTTTTCGTCCTCCTCCCTCAACGTCTTCTCCAGCGCTAGCCACTATGTCGTCTCCCGTCCTCGCTCCTCCTTGTTCTTCCCTTGCCTCTCCTCCTACAATTTCTTGTCAGCTTTTTTCTTTGCAAACCGATTCGTATATTTGAGGTTCAAATAATAGTGTCTCGGTATTTTCAAATGATTTCTAAAGTGCTTTGAAAAACCTGACTTGAAATCTTTTGTAATTTGAAAATTTTCAATTTAATTGTATATATGCTCATATTACAATTTCTAGATAAATAAACATAAATAGGCTATTTTGTACACATCTGCCAACCTAATAAACTTTAGGAGTCCCATTTGACACATAATATTAAATGCTTCACTTCAATGAATGGATATGGGAGATAACATGACATCACACATGAGACACGATATGGGAGATAACATGACATCACACACGAGACATGATCGTTCACAGATATTCTTCTATTCATTGGTAGTATTGGAACTACAACTTAGGTGTAAACTTTATTTGAAGCACAATAGCAAGACTAAGAATCCTAATGCTGCTGCTTTCGCTATTGAACGCTAATCTTCATTAAATAGGTTTTTGTAATTATTTTGAGAGTATTTTCAATATTAGTTTTCATCATTTATCATCTTCTTCATTCATGTCATTTGTTAGTAAATACTAAGCTTTATATAATCTTCTTTGTTCATCTCATTTTCATCTTTAGTTTTCCTCCTTATATATACTTACTAAGATTTGATCTCTGTATTCCGTTTGTACTCTATATTTGATCTGTCATTGAACTTGTGTCCATATAAGTATTCAGGGAGTATTTACAACATTAGGTTTTGTAACACCTTAAAAAAGGGCGAGCATGTGACCGGCACATGCACCCCTTTCTCCTTTCTCCCCATCCCTCCTTTTTATAACACCTAAAAAGACACTATTTTGTACACATTTGCCAACCTAATAGTAAACTTCGCAAGTCCCATTTGACACCTAATATTAAATGCTTCACATCAATGAATGGATATGGGAGATAACATGACATCACTCATGAGACACGATAGTTCACACATATTCTTCTATTCGTTGGTAGTATTGAAACCATCCATCTCGTTCTCAAAAAGATAGGTTACAACTTAGGTGTAATCTTTATCTGAAGCACAAGAGCAAGACTAAGAATCCTAATGCTGCTGCTTTCACTATTGAACGCTAATTTTCATTAGTAATTTTTCTTCATTAAATACGTTCTTGTAATTATTTTGAGAGTATTTTCAATATTAGTTTTCATCATTTATTATCTTCTTCGTTCATCTCCTTTGTTAATAAATACTAAACTCTGTGTAATCTTCTATGTTCATCTCATTTTCAACTTTAGTTTTCCTCCTTATATATATACTTACTAATATTTGATCTGTGGTACTTAGCAGGTGGCTTTATTTAATAGAGCTGATTGATTAAATATTGTCTCTATGATTTACTATAAATTGATAAAAATAATATGAATGATAATTTGAGATAACTTTACTAGCTCCAACTATTTATTAAAAGCAATGAATTCTTAAATGAACTTACCCAAGCCTATAGTGGACGTCAATAGGATTATTTAATTAATCAATGTTAAAAATGTGGTGCTTATGTTTTTATTGCTTCATTATCGAATAGATTCCGTACCATATGAGGATGATGCGTAATTACAATCAGTTATCTAGAAAGTGATATTAGATAAGTAAAACTTCTATTGTCTAGAAGTAGTGTAGAAAATATAATGTTTTATCTTATGACATCATTGCATTCATATCATACATGTGTACATACATTTTGTACTTAGTAATGCAAAAAGTACATATTAACTTTACTTACTACTCAATATGGTTACACGTATCATGATTTTTATGTATATCTTTAGGCATGATTATTTATGATAGTATATAATACATGATAATGATGTGTTTTCTATTATGTTTGTTTGTATAGTATAATATCATACTATTTCTACACGTCCACGACTATACATGTCCACAACTATAAAAGGGGTGACATTTGCATCTCAATAATAGCCAACACCTCCCCAGCCAAAGTTAGAAGCGTGGGATCTATATTATTTATATATATAGGCCTACGTTAGAGATCTCAGTCTATTGATCGTAAATAATCAAACAACCATTTTGCCAAAGTGATGGACAATTTACAATAAGAGTCATACCCTTTAAGATATTTAAGTTAGAGAGAGAAGGGTAGTGTAACATACCAAAAAAAAAAAAATAGGGCACGTGCCCACTTTTACGTCCCCTCTCTTGGCAGGTCTTGGCTTGACAAAGGGGTGCTTTTGTCAGGCCAAGGTGAGGGGAGGAGAGCAGGCCTAGCCTTTCCCTCCCTACGCACGCCATCGTTGGTGTGCATAGAGGGAGGGGGGGCGACCTCGGGCAGAGGGCCGCTGCTCCCCTCCCTCCCTCTCTCTCTCCCCCTATTTGTTCCCCTTCTTGAGGAGAGCTCGGTGTCACCCCTTTCCTTCCACCCTTCTTCTTTCCCTTTTCGAACATTGTTGTGATTGTCGCTGTTATGGTCGGGCAGGTGTAATCCTCATCATTGTCAGTGAGTTTTCTCCTTCCTTCGCATCCTTTTCTATCCAATGACAAGGCGGTGCTTCGGGTTGTACGTCATCACCGCCCTTCTTCCCGGGCAAGGTGACGGCAGTGGGCCGCTGGCCTTCGTGCTTCCCCCACAGAAGTGGGTAGTGACTTGAGAAGGGAGAGGCCTCTCAGCTTAGGCTAGGTTATACCCAGCCGGAGTGCTGCAGGCGAGCGTGCCCCAAGTTAGGGCGGGTTAAGCCCGAGCGTGTCGGACTCGAGCTGAGGTGCGTTAAGCCTACGCATGGCAAGCGAGCTCAAGCACACCTGCCTTAGGCTCAGGCTGGGGCGGGTCGAGCCCACGCGTGGTAGGCGCACTTGAGCGTGCCTACCTTAGGCTGGGCTCTTGCTAGGCTCGACTAGCTCGGTGACTCCCACCTCGAGCTGGGCTCGACTAGCCCGAGTGTGTTGTGCCCGCCCGAGCTGGGCTGGGCCAGCCCGAGCGTGCTCACCTTAGTTGGGCCTAGCCAACTTGAGCGTTGGGCCTAGCCATCCCGAGCGCTAGCTACAGGCTACGCCTGGGCAGCCCGAGCCCTGGCTACGAGCTGGGCCTAGCCCAGCTCGACAGGCTCTTTGAGCCCTTTTTATTTCTTGGGCTTCTCCTCATGTTTTGGGGCAAGGTAGGGATTGAATCGCGTTTTCTTTCATACTACTTGTCCCCATTTTTTATTCCTAGTAAATCTTTTTAAAATTTTAGTGTTGACTTAGTGATCCTGTCGCAGAGTACTTTGTGACCAGCGCTTAGCTCGCAGCTGGTCGTGATTAGGTGGGGACCACTCTTCGCTAGGGACTTTTCAGTAAATCTAGGCAAGTGGTCTATCCATTCTTGATTTATTATTTGATGTGATAGCATAAGCATATATGACATGCTAATCTTTGCATTCTAGCAAAACCTATCTAATTAGTACGTTGCTTGACATGATTTGTTATTTATTTAATGTGATGTGCCACATGCTTAGGTAACCATGTTTACTATCCTGTTATGCTAAACTTAATTACCTTGTCATGACACTTGCACACGTATACGACCCGAAATACTCAATGAGTTATTAGGTGTCAGCTGCTACACACACTTCTACTGCATCTTATTAGGAAAAATCCTATTCCCATTCTAAAGGGAAAGCGTTGCAAAAGGTTGGTTCTCATAGTTCTTAGTTCTTTTTCAAATGACTCTGTTGGAGAAGAGGACCGAGCGAAATAGGTTCTAGAAGAATGTGGCGAGGAGAGAATGGTCAAGGAGGAGGAGGAGAAGATAATAATAGAAAATAAGAGAAGTAAATAGCCCGTAGTAGAGGAGAAGAAGATAGAGGTGGCCAAGAAGAAGCAGTAGGAGAAGAAAATAGATGAGAAGAAGATAGACGAGGATAAAAACAAGATAGAGGAGAAGGAAAAGAGGAAGAAAAAAGAGGAGGATAAGAAAATAGATGAGGACCTACAAAAGAAGATAAAAAGGAGGCCAAGGAGAAAGATAAGAAGAAGATAGAGACCAAGAAGGAAAAGAAAAACATAGAGGAGAAGAAAGAGAGAAGAGAACATTATAGGGTAAGAGAATAGGAGAATGAGTAAAAATGAAGAGAATAGGAGAATAGAACATAAGATCATAAAAAGCTTGTGACTTGGGCGGATGAGAAGATAGAAGATCTCATTGATCCATCAATTTTAGAAGAGGGTCACAAAGAAAAAACCCTGCGAAAGCTCTCATCTCAGATTATGGTAGGAAGGTGATTAACTCGATGCTGCAAATTCTAGATTCATAAGTTTTTAATATGTGAAAAACTAGTTCTATTTCATTGAAACTTTTTCATAATTTTTTTTCTTGATGTTATAGCTCTCTTATCTAGAAAGAGTATAATTTAACTGTGTGGAGTCACCACCTTACCAAATTGCTGACGAATGATCTTCTTGATGATGATATTGTAAGTGCTTGACAGTAGATTTCTATCATAGACAAGTTGCTAAGCTATAATACAATTGTGCACCATGCTATTTTCCCCTTGTTTACCTACTTCTTGGAGTTCTACGGATTCTAAATGTCCTAGTCGAAAAGTTGACACATTGTTAAATGATTTGGTTACTCGTAGCAGTTATTAGTTCATCCCGTTGAATAATAAACAATATTTGCTCATTGTAGAGATGCAAGAATGGTCGTGCATGGTCTTCAACTCTTTCGCTCACAAGTATTATGGAATTGAAACTGCAAAATTGGTAAGTATTCACTTGCATGTAGTAGCGGAAGTTTACATGATGTAATCCATCAGTAAATAACGTAATCCGACTATTAATAACATAATTTAACATATGATAATGTACTCTATCTGAATATAATGTGATTTATGTTCTTGCTTCTATTTGATCGTATGCTATTGTTTTATATCGGCTAGGTGGGAGTGCATATCTTTTTCCTTCACATTATAGAGGAAAATGAATATTGGCTTATTGTCTAAATAGATATTCTAAAACAATTTGACTCAGTAAGTATTTCATTCTCTTAGTGGCCCCTCTGGCCCCTCAGATGATTAACTGCAGAAAATTAATTTACTTACGCCTTTTTAGGTCATGTAGGGTGGATGGGGTGTTTTTTCTTGTGGAGTATAAAGACATGAGTTGATATTGTTATTGACGTTCTTTCCCGAGTAAAGAATTAGCATCAAGACATAGAAAGGAAATTGCAAGAAGTTGAGAAGTTTTTGTGTGTCCCTTAAAGATTACGACAGCATTAAAAGAAAGAAAGAAAAAAATTTATGTGATCGAAACTTGTGCAATGATTTGCATATATTGCGCCAAAGTCAAATATACAATGGTAAGTTTCAATATATACATTGTAGAGATAATATTATGCAACATTTTATCTCAAATAGTTTAATATTTATTGTATATATGAAATGAATAGATAACATTACAAATCCATTAACAAATAGTTTAACAAGAGATCAAATATATTGTTTATTGAGGGTAATGATTTAAAGTCTATCACCTAGAGTAATGACACAATGACAATTCAATCTAGTTGATTGGAGATCTCAAAATCTAGGTTCAAAGAGACAATTGAGTTGTAGAGGCATTATCTGATTAGACTCTTATGCTTTAGAAATCTAAATGGAGTATGATAGTATACTATTAATAAGAGGTCACCTATGTGAATGTGAATTTGGCATCTCCTATGAGATGACAATGCTAACTTTCAAGAGCATTGAAAAAATTATTAGGCATGTTCAAGACTGAAATAGACAACATATAAAACTAATGGTGTTGAAAAGAAGTCGTGTGGCTATTATTGTTTTGGTTTATACAAAAGTTGAATATAAATATGATAATACTTCACTAGAGAATACTCAAAGCCAAAAGCTACCTATCCTGATTCATTAACTTTTTATGTCAAGTCTGCATTTCATGTGTATTTACAACCAATTTATTCATGTAGGGGAATTATTGAAAATATCATATATTTAAACATGAATATCATATATTCTTTAAGTTAATATTTAAGTGGCGTCCATACATAATTAATGATTGGATAATTTTGGAATTAAAAGAGCTCAAAGAATTCTTTAATATCATATATTCACTTATTCAAATATATGAAAAAAGTGAAATTGACTTTAAAATGACTATCATGGCAATAAAAAATAAAGAGAAATAAGTTTAGCACCAAATTGACTATTTGAGAATTATTTGTTTGGTGTATAAGTGACAAACTTTTCATTCATTTTGCCACCCCCCCTCCCCACCCACCCCAAAAGGTACCTATTTGTGGGTAAAGAAATCTATGCAAATCAGCTCATATGCGCGCACCGAGCCATTAGCTCGGTTTGGTTTGCATGTGAGTCAAGTCCAAAATTATTTTTTGGCCAATACGATTTCGATCAAGTTTGGATTAGGTCTGATATGAGTAAGATCGAACCCAAAGTGGCACATCCCTTCAAATGAAGTAGTTAACCTTAACTTGTTGTCAGTAGGTGCATCATCTAGTTGTAAATAAATGCCTTACATTCCAATCCAACTATATATTTTGCATCATTTCATTGTGGCTATTCAATTCTTTAAGTAGGCATATAGTCTACACTTGTTAATTATAGAATTAGTTCATTCCATTCATACATTTTTTTTTTATTTTTCTACTTTTGCATCTAAGAGAGAGTATTGTACTATTCTTGTTCAACAAGATACTCGAATACTATCTTTCTTTCGTGTGTAAGGCAGTCATCGTATCCCAAAAGATCGACGTCAACTGTTCTAGAAATA
Source organism: Typha angustifolia (assembly GCF_048772165.1). Lineage (NCBI taxonomy): Eukaryota > Viridiplantae > Streptophyta > Magnoliopsida > Poales > Typhaceae > Typha > Typha angustifolia. Next base: position 7,158,894 of record NC_133248.1, read on the forward strand.
ATCAGTAAAGAGTGAATTGGTCTTAAAGAAATACTATCCTACACTTGACTCAATTATATAAAATTTTATATTTAATAATATGTAAGTTTTAATTTCTTTATTTATTTTTAGATCAGATTTTGTGATTGTTAGAATTAGATTGTTGCCGCCAACACCCCATTTCATAGATTTGTCAATATTGTGCATTCCATCGAAACTTTGTGATTTGATCTGACATATTGCGTAAGACTTCAAAATATTACATTTTCCATCATGAGTAATGTAATATGTCGTTGAGTCACTTTGTTCTTTAGACAAGTTTGTTAATATTACGCATTCTATAGAAACTTTATGATTTGTCAACACGTTGCATAATCCATCAATATATTACCTATTCCATCATTGAGGCACCTCATTCCGTATGCATTCTATAAAAAAAACTTTGTGATTTCACCAACACATTACATAATTCATTAATATATTACAGGTTTGTTGATGAGTAATATAATCCGACACCTTATTTCGTAAACAAATTTGTCAATATTGTGTCTTCTATAAAAACTTTATAATTTTGTCACATGTTGCGTAATTTCTCAAAATATTACTTATTCCATCATTGAGGCATCTCATTTTGTCGACAAGTTTGTCCATATTACGTATTCCGTAGAAATTTTATGACTTTGTCAACACATTGGATAATCCATCACCATATTACGTATTTTGTTGATGAATAACATAATCCATCATTGAGGCACCTCATTTCGTAAACAAATTTTTCAATATTTTGCATTTCGTAGAAATTTTGTGATTTCATCGACATATTGCATAGTCTAGAGCTTGATACATTCAGATGGCACCAGCATCATAATCCTTTGTCCCCAAAGTAGCAACACGAGCCTAGGCCTTCTTAGACCGACTTTCAATTCGGTCAAGACTGTGCTTGTCCTAATGAAGTAATTTGAATTTGATTTTGTTTAAATTACATGCTACAAAACATAACAAATTCAACCCATTTACATACCATTGATCTAAAATCAAGTTTTTAACATCATCATATTCAAACCAAAAAGTTCAAATATGAAAGGTCTATTGATTTTAGGAACTAATATAAGCAAAGAAATTAACAAAGGGGCGTGGTCGGACCTAATTTGCTCTATGTGTCTAAGAGGATAATAAGAGAAGATCTATGTAACACCCAATTCTAAACACGTGCATGACACGAGCCCACATGGCACGTGCATAGCACCTGACCATTTGGTTAGATACCAACAATCAAAATAAACTTGTAGCAACATCATAATTTTATCCACAACCTCTAAATTAAGAATAACTCAAGTCTAACTGTCAACAGCATACAAGTAACTCTACATGGACCCTACACAGGCCACAACACATCATCAAGAGCTTTTCACAACTATATATCCACAACAGTAGATTATACAGAATTATACAAGTACAATGTCACTTGCTAAAATATAAGACAAGGATACAGATACACTTTGGAGGATGTCCACTAGTACATTGGATAAGATAACTCATCTAGCAGAAAACACTAACCACCCTCTACTCCTCACTCACCGGCAAAACCTCTAAGGGAGTATCCTGCTCCTCTCGTTCACCTGGGTTTTTGGAAGGAAGAAAACAAGAGAGTCATGAGCAAAAGGCTCAGTGAATAGACCTTACCCCGAATCAGTGAAGCCAAACAGAGAGTAAATCATGTACTGGATAATATAAATCAGAAAGCAGTATGATGTCATGTATGAACATATATATGAATGAAATCAGTTCTCATGAATGACCATATTATATCCTCAACCGAAATTATATAACATGATGAAATTACCATATAACATCACCGAATATAACACCATATCATGTATAACAATTATGATCCAATGATACTAGTCACAGCAATGATGATGCATGATGCATGCCAACTACTAGATAATCATATATGTCAAAGCCAGATATAATTCACATATCTCTCACTATCACAGTCATCCGTCTCAACTCTGAATATCATCCACCATGCTGGACTACGGTACCCGGCCCCAAACTCGATACACATCATGTCAAAGCTCAGAGCATACCCTGTCATACGCTAAGAGTATCTCTGTAGATAAATCATACCCTGCCATACGCTAAGGGTATCTCTGAAGAAAGTAATCATACCCTGCCATACGCTAAGGGTATATCAATGATAGTTGTACCCTGTCATACGCTAAGAGTACAACTATCAGCCATCACCATACTCTGCCATACGCTAAGAGTATGTCCAGTACCAGTCCGGACTAGATACCGTTCCAGCCATCACATCACATCACATCACATACACATGTACTTTTATAATTTCCTATACATGATAAATCATATGCATATATCTAGTACGACAACAGATCATACAACTCAGGAATTTAGGTGGTAAAGAAGCCGAGAGAAAAATGATGTAATGCAAACTCCAACCATGTATCTAACACATGCATACTCATGCTAATCTATCACATGCATACTCATGATAGAGATCATCCCGACATAAAACCATAATAGCATAATCATCTCCAATCATCTTTATATATCACCAATGTACTCATATCCCAGATCAGTCTAATCAAATGCATGATAAAATATATGCTCGACTGAAATCATCTCTATATAAAGTCATATAATCATGCTGGAGGCCAAAACATGCATGTACATAATATATAATGAATCCTAATTTGAGAAAGGGATTTAGGGGATAAGACTACTCACACCACGGCAAATACCAAACCACCACTCGTTCACGCTGTTACGATAACGATCAAGCCTCGATAGCTAAGTCCACAGGGTCTTGAACAGGGGGGTCGGAATCTGAAATTATTTGTAACAAATATGTCAGTCTTTTTATTAATTAAAATTAACCCGACAAAAAGACAGTTTCTTGTTGTAAGTATGTACTCTTCATTTCTATATTTGGTTCGTTATTTATTAACCATAATTATATTATTTAATAGTGTATTTAAAATATATTTTATCTGTCTATTATTCTCTTTGATAATTAAGAAAATAAGAATTAAGTTGCTGCAAATAATTATGTAAGAATATACGTATATAACCCTAATAATTACTATTACCTACTTAGGATTAAAATAATAATTTATATTGCAGGTATTTTACTAAACATGATATAATTAGAATGATATACTAACTATGATATGATTGTATTTAATTTGTACAACTTAAATACATTAAATTAACTAAGCTAAACTAATTGTGCACATATATATATATATATATATTTTTTTTTTTTATTTATATAGTGCTGGGCTCAGCCCAGCACCATGCACAGCAAGGCGCTGGGCCGAGCCCAGCGCCTGGGGCTGCAAGGGCGCTGGGCCGAGCCCAGCACCACTTGTAGGGTGCAGCCAGAGGAGAGAAGGGAAGAAGGAGGAGGAGGAGAGGAAGAAGAAAGAGAAGAAGAAGAAGAAGAAGAAGAAGAAGAAGAAAGAAAAAGGAAGAAGAGGGTTGGGCCATGGGGGAGGGGTGCGGCCGCTGGTGGCCACTCAGCGGCCGGCCTCTCGCCGACGGCTCAATCCTCCGGCGGTTCCGAGAGGAAGCCGACAAGGAGGAAAAGAGAAATAGAGAGAGAGAGGTGGAGAGAGAGAGAGGGAGAGAGAGAGAGGGAGGGAGGGAGGCTCACCGGAGCTAGGGGAGGTGGCGGCGGCAGTGGGTAGAGAGAGAGAGTGTTTGAGAGAGAGAAGTAGAGAAAGGTCAAAGAGAGCTTGAAAGAGAAAAAGAGAGAGAGAGAAAGAAAAGAGAGAGAGAGGCGGTGGGGAGGAAGGCTGCTGCGGCGGCGGCGGCGGGGGCCCACCGCGCCAGCTGGCTCGGCCAGGTTGGCCGGGCCAGCGCTTGGGGCGCGTGGCGCCCATCCCCGTTGCCACTGCATGGCACGACAGCTCATGCCATGCAGTGCAGAAATCTTGATTTTTTTTTTTTTTTTTTTTTTAACCTTGGGTTATTACAATCTAAGATAGGTTTCATGAGCAACCACTCTATCAAGCTTGGCCCCAAACCCTTTCCCCTTCATTCCCTATTATTACTCCAAGCGAAAAGAGCGCTGACATAACCCCCACCTATTAGATTAAAACGTCAGAGAATCTTCAATCTTATTGTTGACTAAAAAAACTTCCCACTTTGTTTTTCTTAAGTTCCAGAATAGTATTTAAATCTTCAATAAATAAATAAGAAACAAAAGTAGAAATTAAGTTTGTTATAACTGATCAAAGCTTCCTATGGAGTATAGATCTAGTACTAACATAAACTCCATAGAGGATGAAGGGATCATGCCTCTCAGATTGATTGTGGCTTGTAAGGACTAATAATGAGATATGAAAGGGTTGACTTTTATCACAATTTCGCGCCAAGCCATAAGAATTCCCTTAGACAACCCTATACTTAGGATTGTAGCAGCCTTTGACACGAACCAACTTGTGAACAAAGAATAAGGCCTTAATGGTATCTATTCTTGTTTCATGTAAAATGAGTGGGTTGTAAAAGAAAATTAACTCACCACACTAGTTTTGCATATTCTATTTGGCTACCGTGATAAGTTTAAACAATAATAAACATAAAAACTTTTTGGGATTGATCGGTTTATCTGCTGGCCAAGGTTCCTTTGCCATTCCCATAATCTTCTTATAAGGTGGCGTTTGATTGTAGAATAATTTTTTACATAATAAAGCTTATATGAGTTTAAGCATCATGGTATTTGGTTGTAACTAGTATAATAGTGTAATAACTACACTTATGATATAAAAATGAATTAATATTAGAAATATTTTGGTAAATAACTAAAATACTTTTTATCATGGATGTATGAAGAGATGAGAGTAGAGGTGATCATCGGGCAAGCCGAGCCTGTCGAGCTAACTAGGCTAGGCACTCTATTCACAACCCGCCCATGAGAGATACAAGTCAGGCCGGACTAGAATGGTCCAACCCATTGTCGCCCACCAACTCGTGAGATGGCGGGTAGGGCCAGACTAGGTTTAATGGGCAAGCTTGTCTGTATTAGTTTTTAGCAAAGCAGTCACTACACAGTTCTAGTTTTGACATCATGTTTATAATGTCATTAGTCTTTAATATACAAAAATCTTTGCACATTGTAGGTCTTCAACTTGTGTCCCTCCTCCTCAGCTTGCTGCGCTGATCCCACACCCGTTGTGCTCGTGCTCCAACCACGAGGCCAGATCTAGCAAGCCTTTGCAGCACATCGACCCCGATCTGATCAACCTTATAGCCTCTTGAGGAACACCTAGAATCGACAAACCCAGAAGCTATTTACGACACTGCTTTGGGATTATATGATCTAACTCTTACTGCTATTATTACTTTGAACTCTTAGAAAAGGAGTTCTTCCTTTTCTCAAAAGCTAGGAAAAGAATAAACTCTATTTATGCCCTTGTTGTGATTGCAATGTGTTCTTAAACTAGCAATGATTCTAAAGCTAGGAAAATAAGAAAAGTTTCAACTAGCAAATGAACTTTGTGAAGAATTTTAAGAATTTGGGTAGTAGTAGCTTTGTATTGTGCCAAGCTCATAGGTTGGGTTTCCGGGTCGGGCTTCCAGTCGGGTTGGGTGGGCAAAGGCCTAGCCTGTGTAGCCCATTGTCAGTTTGGGCTCAGGCTAGGCTAGGCCTAAATCGGATCTGAGCTGGGATTAACTTGGTTAAAACTAGGCGGGTTTGGGCCAGGCCTGGGCAGGTCGATCCAATTTATCACTCTAGATGAGAGAGATGGAAAGAGTCCTCAAATTAATAGTTAATTAAAGTGATGTCTTTTCAAAGGTAAAATAGTAATTAGATTTTATTGATAAATAGTAAATATTAGATGAAAGAGGAGAAGAGAGAGAACTAGGTATTATTAAACTAATATTAAGATAAACTATTATTTGGGTATTAAATTAGTATAGACCTCACTATACTAGAATAAACTTCTGTTTATTCCACAACCAAAGTTTAAGGCAACATATTTTTTCTAGCTAAGAATGAGTTAGGATTTTACCTTCTTTTTTGAGACAATCTAAAATTTACCTCGTTTTCCATATCCTTCGTGTATATATATAAAATTTACAATTTGGCTCAAGCTATGACCTATTTGTGTTTAATAATACAATGTTCACTAGTTTCTGGAGTAAAGGGTCATTTTCCCACCAAATCAGATTCCAAGCATCTTTCCTAACCCTATTGGCTACCAATCAATAGCCAAATTGCTCTCTTTATAAGTGTGAAGTATCTTTATACTTTAAAACAAGGAAAAAAAGAGAAAAATGGTCAAATATAAGGTTCTAAATGTGCCAAGAACAAGACTCCTCCCCTCAAAACATCCTTACAAGATATTTCGAGTTGAATTCCATGATGATTCACCAATGGAGACCCCTTGCCTCCCGAATGCATAGATGCATTGCCATCACTTTATAGATGAGCAAGGACTCCTCAACGGTTGGTTTCCCCCACTAATTTGAGGGCACAACCTCTATTATCCCTAATAATGAATCTTGTTTATCTCTAATAGTACCACTCTAAGAAGGATCAGTTGACGTAGGCCTTAATGTATCCTGCTAGTTGGGGAAGCTAGTGAACTTGAATGGTGGCCTAAACCAATCTACTCTCATTGATCAATTGGCAAGTCATTATTTGCCCCCTTAGCTACCACCACCGTTGGGGTGAACTTGGCATTGATGATATTTTTATTCCATGCCTTCCACATGCCCCAAACCCTGGCTACAAAAGTGACCAAAATGGTGGAGTTGCACATGGGGTTGTCATCCCACTGCCTTATAATCCATTTAAGTTGATAAGGTCTCCGAGATCCCCTTGAAGCTCTAAGAAAAAAAGGCAATGAGGTTCTAGACCTCTCGATCAAAATGATAACATTAAAAGAGATGGGCCAAAGTTTCATCAAACAATCCACATAGGGTACACCTCTCCTTCAGGCCTAGGCGAAGCTCACGAAGAAAGGCTCTAGTCCTTCCAAGGGAAGGTCGACATACTTGGAGCTATTTGAAGGCGCTAGACAAGGTCCCATCCTTTCCATGGGATATGTCGTGGCCCTCGAAGGAACTTGTAAATGGACTTAGTCTTAACTTCTTCGTTGGCATTGAAAGGCAATATCCAGGAAACTGTTGGCGATAACAATCTGATTCCAAAAATCCGATCAAAATAAATAAAAAAAAAAACAAACTTACAGATTTCAGAATATAAATTCTGAATAGTCGAGTCTAGTGTTGGACACTATCTCCTTAAGACCAATTCGCCCTCCACCGATTGCTTCTGGAACAGTGGACGTCGGTCTCCCAGGATACAACGACTGCCTTGCACTGGAAAGGAAGCAGCTTTCTAATGCCTTGATTAGACCTGAACCGTGCTGTACTCTCTCTCGACAGTAGACTCAAACTTAAAAGACTCGACTTTAAGAAGGAATAAACTCTTTGATGTGATATTTAATTATGCAGACTGACAGCCTATTTATAGAGGTAAACAGGCTCGACGAAAAGATGCAAAATCACCGAATGGATGCACCAATTCGGGTCAGTAACTAATTTATAGTTACACTGTGAAGGGATGCACCATTTGGGTCGAGTTCAACCAACTAACTGAATTGATTAACTGTTTATCGAAGGGACACACCACTTCGATCCCGAATCAAATCAGACTGAACCCGAACCCGTATCAGGCAAAAAATAAAATTGGACTTTGACCCGTGCGTGCGAACCGAACCGAGCCGAGCTGGGCCGGGCGGTGCGCGTGTGTGTGTGTTAGGTTGTATAGTAACCTTTACCCACAAAATAGGTACCCCTTTTGGGGCCCAAAGCCCATAGGAAGTTTGTTGCTTATATACCATACTAACATTTCTCAAATATCCAATATGGTACTAAACTTACTTTCCTTTATTTCCCATTGCCATGATACCTACTTTAGAGCCAATTATCATTCACTTCTCTTCATGAATTTGATTAAGTGAATATATGACAATAAAGTATACTTTGAGCTAAATTGATTCCACCATTAAACCATTATTAATAATGTGTGGGCCCCACTTAAAACTTAGCTCAAAATTAATAAAATATTCATGTCAAAATCATGAAATTACCAACAATCCCCCACATGAATGAATTGGCTGAAAATGCATATGAAATGCAGACTTGATCGAGAGTACAACGAAAAGTTACCGCATCAGGATAGGTAGCTTTTGGCTTTGAACCTTCCATAGTGAAGTATTATCGGGTTTATTCGCTAACCAGTGAACATGATGTCTTGAACTGTTCAGCTTTTGTATAAACCAAGACAATAATACTCACACAGCTCTTTTCAACACAGTCGGTTCTATATGTTGTGTCCATTTCGGCCCTGGACGCGCCTGGTAATTCTTTGAGTGCTCTAGAGATTTAGCCTTGTCATCTCATAGAAGCGGCCCACTTCACACTCACATAGGTGACCTCTTATTAAGAGTATCCTGCCATACTCCACTTGGATTTCCAAAGTATAAGAGTCATTAAAAGCATTGCTTACCCTAACACTTAGTACAGGTTTATCACTATGTCATCATAGGAAAGGTGTAGGAAATTTAATTCCTTAGTGATTTCAGAGAACGCCCCCATAACTCGGTTGTCCCTTTGAACCTAGATCTTGGGATCTCCAGTCAACTAGGTTGGGTTGCCGTTGTGTCGTTACTCTAGGTGGTAGGCTTCAAACCCATTCCCCTCGATGAACAATATACTCGATCTCTTGTTAAACCCTTAGTTAATGGATCCGCGATGTTATCCTTTGATTTTACATAATCAATGGATATTATACCATTTGAGATCAATTGTCGCACTGTATTATGCCTACGACGTATATGTCGTGACTTACCGTTATACATCTGACTCTGTGCCCTTCTTATAGCCGATTGACTATCGCAATGTATGCAGATTGCGGACACAGGTTTTGGCCACATAGGAATATCTTCTAAGAAATTTCGAAGCCATTCTGCTTCTTCTCCAGCCTTATCTAATGCTATGAATTCAGATTCCATAGTAGATCTAGCTATACATGTTTGTTTAGAAGATTTCCATGAAATAGATGCACCTCCAAGTGTAAAGACATATCCGCTCGTGGATTTGGTATCTTTTGTATCAGATATCCAGTTTGCATCACTGTACCCTTTAAGTACTTCTGGATATCTTGAATAGTGCAATCCATAGTTAGTGGTGTATCTCAAATATCTGAGTACCCTAACTATCGCCTTCCAGTGATCACTACCTGGATTACTTGTATATCTACTCAGTTTATTCACAGAGTACGCAATATCCGGACGAGTGCAATTCATGACGTACATCAAACTGCCTATTATCCGAGAATATTCTAACTGAGATATACATACACCTGTATTCTTTGTAAGATGAAGATTCACATCTACAGGTGTTCTGGCTATATTGCTACTATCTTTATCAAATTTATCGAGTATTTTCTCAATATAATGTGATTGAGATATAACATACCCTTCAGTTGCCTTAGTGATCTTTATACCAAGAATCACATCTGCAACTCCCATATCTTTCATATTGAACTTTTTAGCCAACATGTTCTTGGTAGCTTTAATGACATTAATATTGCTACCAGTTATTATCATGTCATCCACATATAGACATACAATGACATAATTATCTGAAGTGCATTTCACATAAACGCATTTATCACATTCATTAATGTGAAAACCATTTGACATCATAACTAAGTCAAATTTTTCATGCCATTGTTTAGGTGCTTGTTTAAGCCCATAAAGAGACTTAACTAATTTGCACACTTTTCTCTCTTGTCCTGGAGCCACAAACCCTTCGGGTTGTTCCATATAGATTTCTTCATTTAATTCACCATTCAAGAATGCAGTTTTCACATCCATCTGATGTATTTCCAGATTATATAATGCCGCAAGAGCAATTATTAATCGGATAGATGTTATTCTTGTTACAGGTGAATATGTATCAAAGTAATCTATTCCCTCTGTCTGTCTATATCCTTTGACTACAAGTCTCGCCTTGTATTTGTCAATTGAACCATCTGCTTTCATCTTTCTTTTGAATATCCATTTGTAACCCAAAGGTTTACAACCTGGTGGAAGATCCACCAATTCCCAGGTATGATTTTGCAAAATGGATTCAACTTCACTATCAATGGCTTCTTTCCATAAGGGAGCTTCAGGAGTAGACATTGCTTCCTTATAACTCTGAGGTTCTTTTTCTAACAAATATGTTAGAAAATCAGGACCAAAAGACGTAGAAGTCCTTGCCCTCTTACTTCGTCTAGGTTCAATATCATTTCCTTCTTGCATAGACTCTTGGTCATGCTTATTTTCATAAGTTCTTTTGAGAGAACTTATTTCTAATGTAGATTTATATGGAAATATATTCTCAAAGAATGATGCATTCCTAGACTCAATAATTGTATTCTCATGTACCTCAGAATTATCTGATTTGTGAACCAGGAATCGATATGCACTACTGTTATGAGCATAACCAATGAATATACAATCAATAGTTTTAGGTCCAATTTTTGTTCTTTTAGGAATTGGAATTGCAACCTTTGCTAGGCACCCCCACACTCTTAAGAATTTATAGCTAGGTTCTCGACCTTTCCATAACTCATAAGGTGTTTTATCCAATTTCTTATGGGGTAACCGGTTGAGAATGTGATTTGCAGAAAGCAAAGCTTCCCCCCACAAATTCTGGGGTAAACCAGAACTTATTAACATGGCATTCATCATCTCTTTTAGAGTTCTATTCTTACGTTCAGCAATACCATTTTGTTGTGGAGCGTAAGGAGCCGTTATTTGATGAATAATTCCATTTTCTGCACATATTTGTGCAAATGGTGACTCATATTCACCACCTCTATCACTTCTTAGCATTTTAATTTTTCTGCTAAGTTGGTTCTCAACCTCTAATTTGAAATGTATAAACATTTCTAATGCCTCATTTTTGCTTCTTAGCAAATACACATAACAGTATCTTATGCAATCGTCAATAAAAGTAATAAAATACTTTTTTCCACCTCTAGTTTGAATAAATCACATACATCGGTATGTATAAGTTCTAGAGGTTCTGTACTTCGTTCGACAGAATGAAACGAAGTCTTAGCCAATTTGGCTTCAACACATATTTCACATTTTTTATTTAAATCAATATAGAAATTAGGCAACATGTTAAGATTAATTAATCTACGTAATGTACCATAATTAACATGTCCTAATCTACCATGCCAAATTTCATAAGACTCAAGCAAATAAGAAGAAGATTCTTCTTTATTTATTTTTGGAGTTACAGTCATTACATTCATCTTAAAGAGGCCATTTGACAAGTAGCCCCTTCCAACATACATGCCATTTTTTATAAGTACAAACTTATCAGACTCAAACACCAACTTAAACCCTTTCTTACTCAATAATGATCCCGAAACCAGATTCTTTCGAATGTCGGGCACATGCATTACATCATTAAGAGTAAGTTCTTTTCCTGAAGTTAATTTTAACACAACCTTTCCTATTCCTTCCACCTTGGAAGTTGCTGAATTGCCCATGTAAAGTTTTTCATCTGTCGCAGTTTGATAAGACGAAAACATCCACCTATTGGCACAAATGTGTCGAGTAGCTCCAGTGTCTACCCACCATTCTTTAGGATTACCACCAATCAGGTTTACTTCCGAGACAACAGCGGAGAGGTGCATATCATCAACATCAGAACGAAGGTGTTCTACTTCATTGGCTTGTGGCTTCTTCTTTTCAGAGTTCTCCTTCTTTGAGTTCTCCTTCTTTTTCCTCAAGCGGCAGTCCTAAGCACGATGCCCTTGTTTGTCACAGACGTAACATTTGCCCTTGAACTTCTTTGCATTGCCACTTTTAGAGCCTTCGCTAGTGTGCTTCTTTTTCTTGTCCTTTGTGGACTCCACAACATTTGCCTTTGATACGTACTGACTTCCAATTTTCTTTTCAGCAGTACGATTGTCTTCTTCAATCCTCAATCTGACAATAAGTTCTTCAAGTGTCATTTCCTTGCGTTTGTGTTTTAGGTAATTTTTGAAATCCCTCCAAGATGGTGGCAATTTTTCTATAATAGCCGCCACTTGGAATGATTCATTAATCACCATCCCTTCAGCATGAATCTCATGAATTATTACTTGAAGATCTTGCACTTGGTTAATCACTGGTTTAGTGTCAACCATCTTGTACTCAAGAAATTTACCGACTACAAATTTCTTTGCACCGGCATCTTCTGTCTTGTACTTCTTGTCTAAAGATTCCCATAATTCCTTAGACGTTTTTACTGAACTATACACGTTATACAACGAGTTGTCCAGTCCATTGAGGATATAGTTTCGGCAAAGAAAGTCGGCATGCTTCCACGCATCCACTGCAGCAACTACTTGCCTATCAGTTTCCTCCTTTCGGAGTTCAGGCACATCTTCATGTAAGAATTTAGCCAAATTCAAAGTGGTCAGATAAAAGAGCATCTTCTGTTGCCATCTCTTAAATTCTGCACCACAGAATTTTTCAGGCTTTTCTCCATGAACTGTAGGTACTGGAGGAGCAGTGATAGGGGAAATAGTACTCTTTACTATTTCAGCCATCTAAAAGAATGAAATAAAATTAAAATCCGATAAGAAGAAAAGAACACTGATTGGAATCAGAGTGACAACCAAAATGGTCTTAAGATTGTTGGCGATAACAATCTGATTCCAAAAATCCGATCAAAATAAATAAAATTGGACTTTGGGTCGAGTTCAACCAACTAACTGAACTGATTAAACTGTTTATCGAAGGGACACACCACTTCGATCCCGAATCAAATCAGACTGAACCCGAACCCGTATCAGGCAAAAAATAAAATTGGACTTTGACCCGTGCGTGCGAACCGAACCGAGCCGAGCCGGGCCGGGCGGCGCGCGTGTGTGTGTGTTAGGTTGCATAGTAACCTTTACCCACAAAATAGGTACCCCTTTTGGGGCCCAAAGCCCATAGGAAGTTTGTTGCTTATATACCATACTAACATTTCTCAAATATCCAATATGGTACTAAACTTACTTTCCTTTATTTCCCATTGCCATGATACCCACTTTAGAGCCAATTATCATTCACTTCTCTTCATGAATTTGATTAAGTGAATATATGACAATAAAGTATACTTTGAGCTAAATTGATTCCACCATTAAACCATTATTAATAATGTGTGGGCTCCACTTAAAACTTAGCTCAAAATTAATAAAATATTCATGTCAAAATCATGAAATTACCAACAGAAACTTCATTGTCGAAGGGGATGGAAGTAGCAAGGAAGGAGAGGTCCTCGCCTAGGCAGCCTTGAAGCTTTCAATGGTCCAAAGTCCCTTTCATAGTGAACTCTAAGACCATGGAATCTTCAAAATGGGCAAAGGTAATAAAAAGGCCCGACTAGATACAAAGTGACTCCAGCAAGACCCAGGCATCACCCAGAACTATAGTGTCCTTTCCATATCTGATCGCCTTCCAAAAGCCCTCCTTCAAGCAATAGACATCCTTAAAGCTTGAAGGAAGGGCTGTTGGAAGTTTTCAATAGTCCCAAGTCTCTTTCATAGTGAACTCCGAGACCATAGAATTCTCAAAATAGGCAAAGGAGTTTGAAAAAACCCCTAAATACACGTATATATCTAATCTCTAGGCAATGATATCGCTTATTCGTTTAAGTAAAAATCGGAAGAAATATTAAAAACGAAAGTAGAGATGAACGCCAAGATTTTAACGTAGAAAAACCCAAATGGAAAAAAAACCACGAATCTAAACTCGGATCAAAATCAATCACTAGAATATTAGCAGTTACAAGACTAACTCACAAAACAACCCGTCGATCCAAACGACTTTGTTCCTCTTAGTCTTGCTCGCTAGAATCCACGATTTACTACTTCTCGTGATTGAAGTCCAACCTCAGTAGCCCTCGAGATTGATCTTTCATCTAGATAGCCTTTAAGGCGAAAGATTAAGATTTGTAGATGAGAAGGACCTTGTTAGTTGAAGAACCGATGTAGCCTCAAGAAATCTCCTTCAATAATCTTCTTCAACCACCCTAGAGATAAGGTATCACAATCCTTATATATGATCTCCAAGATAGAGTCAAATCCAAGTCTTATCCGTACTCATGAAAGTATAAGATAGAGCCAAATCCAAGTCTTATCCGTACTCACAAAAGTCCAAGATTTTCAAACTTTGTTGGTACATTCGAATGCGGCCCGAATGCGTTCGAACGACATGACTTGATCTCATCAACTTTGCTCCAATAATTTTACAATTCTTCAAACTAGAGATTTTCTAGACTTGTGTAAAGCTCATATATATGTAAAAAATACACTTAGAATATGTTGTACACAATTGCCAATAATTAAAAACCTAACAGAGTTGAAAATGCTTGACTATATGCAAAATGACTCTGGCAAGACCTAGACGTCACCCAAAAGTATGGTATCCTTCCCATATCCTATCGCCTTTCAGAGCCCTCCTTCAAGCAGCAGGCTAATTAGCATATAGTGCACCACATCCAAGAACATTTAGGCTTAAGTTTGGTGGACCACAAGCTGATGGGACTATAATTGGTCATTATAATATTCATCCATAGAATGTCCTTTTGATTTACCATACTAGCGACCTGCTTACCGAAGATGGCAATGCTTAGCTGTTCATAAGCACCTAATAGTAATATCCCCCTCAGACCAAGCTTCATTATTGTTTTCCAACTAATGAGATGAATTGTTATAATCGTCCAACTTTACAAGGTTGGGTGAGTACCCACTTGCAAGTGCAACTCCAATTTCAAGTGAATTTATTATGGGCAAATTGTTTGGTTGTTCATACGTTAGCTTAACTTGGTTGTTTGGTTTGACTCAATTCAATAGCTTAAAGATGTGTTAGTTTGGAGAAGTAGTTTGGTGGCACATGACTTGAAGTGATGGCTCGTCATAGTAACAACTTGGAACTTAGACTAGATGTCTTTATATGTTGGCCGGCTAAAAGTTTAGTAAAGCCTAATTGTTCTTATACCAAGGGAGAATTAGCCCAGCTCATATATAACCGTTGGGATATTAAATAATAAAAAAAGGAATCCCTATGGGGTCCCAGGGGTGACACTAGGTTAGATTGACTCTTATCTGATGTCCTATCGAATCTGATTCAGATCAAATTTGGGTACAAAATTTCTACTCGATTTTGATAAAGGTAAAAAACTTGGATACGGATATGAATACAGATAAGAGTTGGATATAATTTCCTAATTCGTTTGAACCACCATTTTCTAGCTGCTCTTGGCCAATCGCAGCCCTACGCGGATGGCCCAAATGCAAGATGGCCGATTCATTTATATGAGACGGCCGCTCGTGTTAGGCATCATTTCGGAAAATAACATGGATCCCACCTTTCCCCCCAAAGGAATCCCTCCTTTTGTCACCTTGTCAGCAAATCACTCGGATTGCAAAGAAAATCCTCTCCAGAAGAGAGTGTAAAAGTTTCCGTTCTTCACCTCCTCTTCTGTCACACCCAGGCACAGTCTCTCTGCGAAGCTATCAGTCAGTCCAAAGAGTTTTAAACATGGATTCCATCTCCCGCCCTTCTCGAAACCCTCTCCTCTCCTCCTCCAAACCCAACCACCCCTCTCGCTTCCCCTCCAATCCATCGAAATCTCTCGTCGCTTCCCCTTATCTCCAGATCCGACGGCCCAGATCTCTCCGCCCCCTTGCGCTCCGGCGATCCGAGCACGACGTCGTCGTCATCGGCGCCGGCATCATTGGATTGTCGATCACGAGGCATCTTCTTCTCCACTCCGATCTCTCTGTCGCGATCGCTGACGCCGGCGTCCCGTGCTCCGGCGCCACCGGAGCTGGTAAGTTGATCTGATCTTAGTTAGGTTGAGCTTCTTGGGTTTCGATCTAAGTGTTGTGATGTAATTAGGGCAAGGATATATATGGATGGGGCACAAGACTCCTGGGAGTGATACCTGGGAGCTGGCGAGGAGGAGCAAGCAATTGTGGGAGGAGTTGGCAGAGAGTGTGATACGAGATGGAATGGATCCTCAAGAAGTATTGGGTTGGAAGAAAACAGGTAGGTAATTGTTAAAATTAACCCTTTCTGGGATCTTTGGAATTTGGATTAGAAATTGCTGATTCTTAATAGTGAAATTTGCTTATGGACTGCATACATTTCACCGAATTTGGGTTCGTACCTTGCCTTTGTTTTTTTAACCAAAAGATGCCACTAGCATCCAGTTTCATTCAAAAATTAATATAAAGTGTCCCCAAAACTGGGAAACTATTTTTTTCGTCTGAAATACAATCTGAAAGAATTTTTAGGGACAGCTGGAATCTAGAATGAGAATTCCTAGGTCAATCAAATCAAACTTAATGGAAGACAGAAGCCAAATATATAGATAAACCAAAACATAACATGGCAAAAACATTAAAATTCTACGTGAAAAGCACCTATCAACTAACGGTAAAAACTAGGATCATAATTGACACACTATAATCATAGATACAAGATATACTTATAGTCTGTTCTATCGCTTGATATTCATGATTAATGGTTGAAGTTTTTTTTTGCGCACTAGGCTTCACGATAAGTTACTCCCCATACGTCAGATCACCAACTCCGCTAGAACCCACAGAGTCGAAAAAGCCTACGTCTCAATACTCCCTTGAGACACTAATACAGATGAACAATTCAAGATCTTTATAGATCATGGACTAAAATAATCTCTTTCCTTTACTCTTTGGTGGCACGAAAACTCCTCTGTACTCCTTTTGATGTGAAACAACCTGTGATCTTCATGACAACTTACGTCTTTTTTTTAGCATTGTGCCACAGCTCATAGAAGAAAAATCTAGATAAATATACATCATGAATTACTTTGTTTGGTCTTGAACTAGTCGATTACACAACCTAACACAACCAATCACCAATATAGTTTAACTGTAACAAAAAATTGGTCAATCTTCAGTCAGATCAATTGATCCAGGCATGATACCAGTTAGTTGATTGGTATTGGGTGGATGTCAGTGGATCCGTGTTGGGATTTGTGTCAAATATGTTAGATCCATAACATATCTGACTTGCATTCGGACTGAGGACATCCATTGATGTACTCATCATCCTCTTACTCTCTTTTTCTTTTTCTCCTAACTAAAGCCGGTGCTTCTCTGACACAGAGATTTAGCTCCAACGAGGTCTTTTCAATTCTGGTGATGTAGATCTAGCTTTGGTGAACTTCAGCGACCTCGCGTATGTGTTTTTATTCCTTTCTTTCCCTTTTCTTTTTCACTATAATTTTTTTCTCTCTCATCTCTTCTTCTTCTTCACCGTAGAAGCAGAAAAATGTGGTTTTTTCTTCTTTCGGTTCTTCCATTCTCTCTCTTCTTCTTCTTTACTGCATAAGCAGTAGAATTTTTTTTCTTTTTTTCTTTTCAGTTCTTCCACTCTCTCCATCTCTTTATCTTTGTCTTCTTCACTGCAAAAGTAGAAATTATTTTTTCTTTTCGGTTCTTCTACCCTCTCTCTCTCTCTTCTATTATTCTTCTTCTTCTACACTATAGAAGAAGCCAAACAATGACTTTTAATTTTTTGTTCTTTTTTTTCTTTCAGTTTTTCCACTATCTCTTAATTTTTTTTTGAGTAAGTGAGTACTTTTTTTATTTTTAAGTTTTTAGGTTTTATATGTGAATAGTTATCATTTTTTTATTTTCTTGTCATTTTTTCTAATTTTTTACAAAAATTTCAGCAATTTTAAATAATATTTAAAATTTTATGTAATTAAAAAATTGTCCAATTCGATATAGATGACCAATATGGCCGTTATGTATCGTTTTTCTCAGCAGGCGAATCCAGTCTTGAGTTTCGAATACTTGAGTTTAACAATTATTAGAAAACAGAACTAAACCATACACTATTACCACATTATATGGTAACTTCATGGAAAAGGAAACCACTAAACCATATCTTTATCCAAAATCATCCTTTTAGATTCCTCCGCCGTCTTCTCCATTTTGGATTTCAGCACCTCCTCTTGAGAGCCTGCCCAAAATAGATAGAGTGCTTTAATGCTGACAAGAATCCCACTTCCAATCTCTAGCTTTTCTCTTAGTAAAAAACATTTCGTTAATTTGTTCTTCTCCAACCAGATAGTCCATACCATTGAAGCACTTATATCTGCAATGCCTTACTGTTTTCATTTTTAACACAGAGTTATTCCTCAGCTCAAATATTTCTTATTGGTTTGGGTCCAGTAGCATCACATCCCCCTCTTTAGCTGCACCACCTCCACAGTTTAGGTGCAATCTCATCACAATCAACACACACAACTAGTTTCTCCTATGCACTTCCTTTTACACAAGTTATCTTTTGTCAATGTCTTATTATACTAAGCAGAGAAAAGCTCTTACTTTCAGAGTGATTCCCCATATCCCATTATAATAAGGAGGAAGTTTTCCACAATTATTCGGAAGTTTATACAGAGACCTCATTGTATATATCTCTTTCTTCTCAAATCTCCACTTCAAAATATCCCTTTTCCCTTCCTCCAGATTAAATCCTTCCAGCATACAATACAAGCCCTGTTCTTCTTTCATTAACTCATCACCCAATCTTCTTCTAAAGGTAATCTGCCATTCATGTATCTCTCACCACTGTGTCCTCATTCTACACAATCTAATAAAGTGTAGGAAACATAGGCAGACTACAGCTCTCACACCAGATACCAGTCCAGAATTTAATTCCATGAAATGGATGAAAAGAAGTCTGCAGTTAGTACTTAGTTTTCCAGTATAACTTAACTACATTATTGATGTAACTGAAGTGAAGTAATAAACTACTCCCTTTTTCTGCACCATCACTCACATAATGTTAGGCTTATCCTAACCTAGGGTGTGTTTTTGCTTGTTTGTTGGAAAATCTAAGATTCATCATTGAAAGTAGTTAACATGCAGGGTTTGAACCATGATTTTCCAAAATTTGGGATGTTATATGCAAACTACCCTTTGAAATACTTTCTTTTCTTGCTTAAATAATGGGTCATTTTAGGATGATAAGAAAGCAAAGCTCAATTATCAAGATACTAATTGTGCAGTCCATGCACATTTTTGTCTGGAAATGGGTAATGAGATCAAGTGTAAGATTTGATGGATCCTTTTGCTAAGAGTTGAATGATTAATACAAAAGGAAATGAATAACTGCATGTATGGTGTTGCGATATCAAGTTGATTAATCAATTGCATTCTTTTGTAAAGATAATTTCCTTACAGTTTTACTTTGATGGGAGAAACAATGGTTCCATTGTTTAGTTGTCTCAATCTTACATGGTACATTGATTTTATGCGGAATGTAGAATAGAATCAATTAATATTCTTTCTCTTTATATCTTTCTAAAGAAAAAAACCTATGTTTTCTATTAAGCATCAATATCTTCTGATGACATTAGGATATTAATCTTATCAGGCTGAAGAGGCTACCTCACGTCCTTTTCTCTTATGTTCAGTGTCCATAGTTTCCAGACAAAGTGGAAGACGAGAATCCCTAATATTCACATGTTGTTAACATGTGGAAAAAATTCCAGTAGAATCACAAAAGCGATTACCAAAAAGCAAACAAATTACAAGCTGATATCTAACTACTATTTACTCGTTAATAATAAGAATAAAGTAAGAACGAATATCATCAAAAAGTACTATTGCATTGATAAGTTAGCACTGAGTGTTTGACTTTTGAAATTTTCAGAACTAGTAAAAGCATTAAGAGATGTCCAGCTAGTATACTGATTGAAGGTCAATTTTAGCCTGGTATTAGTGCACCAAAAGTTTTTCATTTTTAATTCTGAAACTAATTTAGATCTGATAGGAGTTGAAAGAGAAACAACATTCTCGAAAAATCAGTACCATATGAGATGGAAGTTATGGACTTTCATAGACTTAAATTTAAGTGATAAGTAAGTCAATGATAAAGAAAGCAATTCTGATGAGAAATAATAGTAGACAAAAGAGAGATTAGAGGGTAAGAGGATGTGTAGAGAGAGAAGCACTTAGATCAAAAGTCACAAATATCATATTATATCTCACAAAACTCAGCTACATGACTCCTAAAAAGATCTAATGCTCTCTTTAAATCCTTGTACTGGAGCAATACTTGGTACCATGGATTTAAGTATCATACATTCCGATCTTTGTTCTGGTCAGCCATATTAAGTGACAAAACTAATACTTCTGGCACCTAAGACTGTATTTGGGCAGAGTGAGACCATGCCGCCAGATATCAACATGTTATGAAAAATTAAGTTTCAGGTAGCACAATGCTGAATAAGAGGATCCTGTATCTGAACTCATTTATATGCCGATTTCTAAGTTATATGGACATGAGATGTCCTGAGTGGCACAGAGCCACAGACTGTGCCACCCAATACTTGGGTCCATGCTCAGTACTGTACTACCATTATCCCTTCTCTTCTCTTCCTACTTTTTCTCTTTTAGCTCCCCTATCATTCAAGGATAAGAAATTCGCAAATAGCTATTTGAGGGAAGTGGCTATCATGTTTAGGTTGGACCTCTATTCTTTCTCACGCTTTGGTGTTTGCTTGGGAAAAAGAGGATAAAAGAGTAATTATTATTTTGTATAACAAATGGTGTTTGGTTGTAGAAGGTTGAATAAGAGACATGAATGGTTATCTATTTGTGTTAGTTACCAACTTCCTCTATGAGAAATAGTAATATAGAAGTTACAATATATTTGATTAGTTTATAAAATTCTGAAAAAAATAATGAATCATAAAAATGGGAAAAGTGGAAACGTCTCATAAGTATAATTTTATATTATTTTAGATTTTTGGAAATGTTCTTTTCATGTCCTTGCCTATCCTTTGTTATAAAATGTGGTCTATATGTAGCATGTGCACTCAATATCCTTTCTTACAACTTATAAACATTTTTTGTTGGCGGCTTCTACTTGCACTTCATAGAATCAAACCACTCAGAGCTATGTAACTCTTGATGCCAAGGTCGGGATGCCCCTTGCCTTTGTCACAACAATCCTTGACTAGGCCTATACTCCCAGCAATTTTGTGTCAATTATATGGATCCTTTTCTCTCTAATCATCACCATTTAGTCCAATGGTTTTGTATGGAACCATGTGTTACCATATCTTTTCTTATGCATTCATCCATGTTAGTGTTGCTCTTCCCACTCTCTTAAGAAACCTTCTGCTTTAATGAAATTATTCCTTCACCGTGCACTATGTGGTTTTGTTGGATATGTCCAAAGATTCCAAATTTTCTATATTAAATTATGAATGAATGATAGGAGCTTGTCCCATCTAACAATAAGTAGCAAACTTCCCAACGTAATTTGTTGCAATAATAATTTTTACCACCCTTTCTCGTGCAACCTATTGAAAGACACTGTAAATTTGACCAATTTAATATTTTCTTTTAAGTTGGATTATATATTAAAATCTTCCTTTGGTAGGACTAAACTGATGTTAAATTTGATTAATAGGAAGCCTATTGGTCGGTAGAACATCGGAAGAGTTATCTATGTTGGAGGAAAGGGTCAAGGTTCTGTCCCAAGCAGGGTTGAGAGCAGAATACTTATCTGCCACTTCATTGCAGTCAAAGGAACCTGCACTTGAAGTTGGAAAGGAAGGTGGAGCTGCATATGTACCAGATGACTGCCAGCTGGATGCCTTCCAGACTGTTTCTTTTATTGAAAAGGTCCCTCCTCTCCCTATTGATTATTGTGGTTTACTGGCAAAAATAAATGTTAAATGTAATTTTAAATTGATAGAAAATATCGTTTTATGTAATAGGGTAACAAGTATTTTGCTCCAACAGGAAGATATGCTGAGTTCTACAATGATCCTGCCATTGGCTTATTAAGGTTTGTTAATTTATGTTTTGAAAGATTGTTCTGGTGTCAGTTGCTATTTTAAATTGTTTGTCTTTTTGTTCTCATACAACAAAGATCTCAGAGAAGTGGAGCAGTTGAAGCTGTTCAAACTTCCAAGAACATCTTATATGGTACAAAGGCAATTGTAATTGCTGCTGGTTCCTGGAGCGGATCTTTAATGCGAATCCTTTTTGCAGAACCGTATATTGCACCAGATATTCCTGTCAAGCCTCGAAAGGTGACACTTTGGAATTCATAGTGGCTCAAATTTTGTTTTCTTATACTGCTTGTTTGCTCATGTGAATGAATCTTGACAAGGGGGGCTGCATATTAACGGTTACTTTGAAATGATTTATGTAACTTACACCTTTCGCCAAGGTAAAGTTAGTCAAAAGAACATTTTAACAGCCATCTGGATAACTTTTATGGTAATGATATAAATTGGACATCAAGCAAACAGATGCATGGTTCGATGGCTTTCATGAGATACAAACAACTACACTCTATTTGTTCATTTTTGTCAAATATAACCATGAAGCAAGTCAGATGGTCAAAAGAAATGAGATAATATTCCTATTCCCTTTAAAAGGTTACGTTGTTTTCATAAAACTGCTTCACAGCTAGTTATAATGGTTGTCCCTTTTATGGTCCAAGCTCCAAAGTATCTAGAAACTCATTTCTGAGCTCTGGGGTCATCGTGATGGGTGTACCTTGCATGCTATTTCCCTGTTGTCAGCGATGGTAATCTCTATTATTGTGAGTTAGTTGATAGTTAAGTATTGTGAGTGAGAAAAGATCAAGAAATTTTTGTCCTCAGGTATGAGGAATCTACCTTGTAGGGACGATATCTTGAGAGACTGAAGAAATATATACACTTCAAAAGAGCTCTCAGAGGCTACCCATGGTATATAATATATATGCATAATAGAATCTGTCAATATGGTGTTACCTTTGGAACACTGCCACCTTTAGGACATTGAGCTGACAAAAAGTTCTCTTTATGATAGGGCATGTAACAAAATTGCTTGATTATTGTCCTAGAATTAAACTTGAATCATCGCTCTGACATGGTAATGATAGCAACATATAAAGGGCATACATCCCTTACGAATTACGATAGCTTAATCTTCGTTGTTAAAGTTTATTATTAATGCCTTAACTCCAAGTTGGTATATTGATGACTTTTCAGATCCTTGTAGGTAACTTAGGTTTTAGCATTCTATTTAGAGCAAAGTTGTATTAAGGAATGGCCTAGAGTTACTGCTGGTGAGCATGGAATTCATTTCTTATTTAGAATCATAATCCAGTTGGAGAGTTTGGCATTTTTCTAAGCAGTTCCAAAACAATTATCAGAAAATGCAATCTGCACAAGAGAACCAGATAAAAACATTAAAAAGATTCAGATCAAAGAGCCAGTCATCCCCCATCATTTACCAAGGATTGCATTTGATCTAATAACGAACTGCCTGTCAAATATGCTTCAATCAGTTATGTATCATAAGATGACTGTTCAATGACTATTTGCCATAGTGAACTAATATATCAATATTGTTTAATGGTGAAAATAAGTCCAGTTTAGGCTTTCAAAAATGAACATGTTTAGATGATCAATTTCCAATTTTGAATCTGATCACTAGAAAAATCAACTCCAAGTTGAGGCTTCTGAAACTGAAAGGGTTAGATTATCAATGTTTCTATCCATGCAATTCCTTATCTAGGAATTCAAGTGTCTTATTTATCTTTTGCTGATTAAAACAATTTTAAAACATAATCATGAAACATGTTCTGGTCTTTTTCTTGATAGAGTGAGGAGTTGCTTCATTAGGTTGTACCATTACTCTTATGGGGAAACTATATTTTACTGTGGTTAGATCTGAGCTCATTTCACCCCCATATAGTTTCATTTGTTATTTTACCTACTTATAATTATATCCAAACTAAAATCTTTACATCTTTTGATCATATTTGGCCATAGTTAGAAACAATGTTCTAGAGGATTTGATAAGCTTTTCAATCAAGATTTCGAAACTCAATATCGGGATCGGAATCAACTGTTAGAAAAAAATAATACGTATCGGCCGTATCAGCTGTACCGGTCATATCGATCGCTTGTTTCGGATCAGACTATTTTTAATTTTGTAAAACTCTAATATTATTTAAAATGCAGAATTTATTTTAAAAATATATCATAAATAATAGAAAAAAAAATTAATCACATATGTACTTTAAAAACTAAAGAAAAAACTCACTCAAACTATAATGATTTGAATTAGACAAATTTTTATATTCGTAAATTATTACTTCAAAACAACATGAAGAGAGAGATCCCTCTTCATAGTTGTTCTATAGCAGTAAGAAAAGAAGAGTTAAAAAATGGGTGGAAAAGAAGGAAAAAAAAACTCATTTGAGTTCACTGAAGTGTGGACTAGCTAGAGAGGCTCATCAGAACGATTGCCAAATGAACTTGGTGAAACATGAGAATTAGAGACAGAGAGTAAAAACTAAAAAGAAAGCAGTTGATGATAGTAATTATTAATGTTTCCTAGGTTTAGATACATTTTAGATTCGACTTGAATCTAAAAGAAATTAATTTCAGCCGATATTGTTATTTTCATCCGATATGGTTAGACGGATTGATTGATACTGGCTGAAACCGACTGATATTGGCCAAAATTGGATCGAAACCGATCTGACCGGGGTCGGGTATGGTTGATCCCAATCCGGATCGGGTGATCCGACTCAGGATCGGCCGATTTTGGGATCCATTCTCTCAATGCATCTAAGATAATATCGATTGGATTTGAGATAATAGAGGTGTGACAAAAATATATATCTATTTAATATATTTGTCATATCTTTGTTATCTAAAATTTGATCGATATTATTTCGGATGCGTTGGAAATGTTATTAAATTCTTTAGAACTTTGTTTCGAATGAGCATCTTAATTCGTCTTGTAACTTAGTTAAATATTTTAAAAAAGTAATGATTTTGTCGTAGTCTAAACCACGAGGGTAAGTCGATACAAATAAAACTATAGGGGGTGAAGTGAATTTAGACCTAAACACATGGGGTAAAATGTAATCTTCCACAATGTAACCTTGAGGATGAATATCATGCACTGGATTTATATTGATGGCTGTAATCATTGATCACTAGTTTGTGCCTGCTTGGCTATAGTGTTTAGAAGGCTGTAATCTGGTCTGAATTTATATGTTGATATTCTTCCTGATATATTTAGGTTGGAAATTTGGAACATCTCACATTCAAAATGTTTTTAGTAAGTAATTATTCATTTAGGTGGCATCCAGTTCATCCATAAGCAAGAAACAAAGAGTTTATATACAATACCATAACTAGAGGGGTATGATAACTCTAGCACACCACCTAACCTACGAATCTACAATAGGAAAAATGCGCATATTTTAAAGTTATGCACATTGACCACGCTTATGCGTACTTCTAGAGAGAGAGAGAGAGAGAGAGAGGTGTTTGATTGTTATTCGTCAATAAGGGAGGGTTAATTCATGAATACTCTCCCTTATGCGTAATTCGTGGCTAGTTATATTCTCATTCTTATTCTTGTTTTAGAGGGTAGTTATCCTTAATAGAGGGTATAATCATAACCATGAACAGAGAGTTGCTTAGTTGTTGAAATGTGTGTAAGGAGGGTGGATTGTAAGAATGGAAGACAAATACTGAAAATGTCCTTGATGCTCTAGAAAAGTGTTAATGTTCTTCTGTTTTGGGGGTATCTTGGTAACCGGCTATGTTAAGAGAAAACCTGTTTATGTCCCTTCTCCCAATTCCAAGCCTAAGTTGGAAAACGAGTATAAGAGGGTCACATGAGGACTTTTAAGTAGGTTTTCACTTATACCAAATTTAGGTAGTGTTTGGCTCCCAACCATGAATAAGGGACCCCTAATCCATTAATAGAGGTCCTCGTTCTTTAACCAAACGCTACCTTAAAGTTGTTTAAGTGTCCACAGTAAGGGACAATGAATTGCGATGATTTATAGGTTTTCTGAATGATGAATTGATGATGAGTTCGTGATATTCCTTAGTCCCTTTTATTTATTTTAATATACTTCATAGTATCTTAATTGTTCTACATTATTCTTTGTACTTCTCTTTTTTTCATAATACATCCAACTTTGAGCGAGTATAATACTGTAATCTTTACCACAGTCAACCATTCAATGGCTAGTTCTACATTGGTCCACCTCTATCTTGTAACATGTATTCTCTTGAGATTACACCATATTTTATCTGATTATTTCACAATATGGAGATTCCTAAAGAATTCATTTCTACGATTCTAGCCCTGATGAGACAAATATGCAATATTTCTCTGAATGTTCATCCTTTTTTTCTTTTCCACAGATTCCAAAAGTTTTGTATGTTCCATTTGCTGATGACATATTTAACTTTGAAGATCATTAACAAATATGTAACTATTTCTTCTTTCTCATCGATTTGTAAGCCTTTATAATGACTAGCATTCTTCATTAAGTACTACTGTTCTGGGAGTCAATTGAATACCAGAAGAATATCTTGTTCCTGTACAATGAACTACCATTTGGGGTGGTATCTTGTTGTTGTTTTCAATAATATATGATTGATTCTCATGACGTTGATATCCATTTCAGATATCTGTTTCTGCCCTGTTCTAATAGACTTTATAGTCAACCAATAGTAGCCCTTTTCTGATCATGTTTATATTGGTAATCGGCTGTTCTCTGAAAGGTGCTTGGTTTTATTGGACTTCTTTGATTGGTGAATCTGATATTCATAATTGATTGATGATATATTAGTGTCTTTGTTTTACACTTAGATCTCAGCTACAGTGACAAAATCTTGTCTCATTGACCACAAGGCTTGCCTCTTCCACCTTAGGGTAACGCTGAGCACTTTTGCCTCTCCAATCCCACATTTGCAAGAGCTTTGTGCACTACCACATTGTCTTTTTTTTTACCTAATTGCCACTGAAAATTCTCCAAATATCACAATTGCCACTATTTTTTCAAAACATCTAGTTGCCATTAAAATCATTTAGATCTTTTAGAAATTCCATTCCTTCAGATTTAGTTGTTCATGGTTAAAAATGAAGCTAGATTGTGAAAGACCATTTTACCTCATATAAAGCAATTCAAAAACTATTTGATGTTACTTGATATTGCAGTAAAAAAGATATCTTTTTTTGATACAAGAGAACAAATCAGCAATTTAACCCTCTAAAGTACAAGAAAGAAGGCTATTTTGGTCGTTTAGATGCAACAGTTTACTTTAATAGATGACTGTCAAGAATATTCTACAAGCATTCCTTAAAAAGATTACCATAATGGCAATTTTGCAAGACTTCAATGGTTTCAATGGAAATTAATATTTACGGTTAAGTTAATATCTTATTCATTTGTATCTTTTTCCATTCTTGTGGAAATCAGAACTCCATTTCTGAAACTGCTGGAACTTTATCATTCAACATTCAACCTTGGTAATGACGAAAACTAATTTCCATCTCATGTCTCTAGGGCCACCTTCTTGTGCTGGAGAACTTCAACAAGATCAGACTGAATCATGGCCTTATGGAGGTAGGATATATTGATCACCAGACAGCTACTTCATCAGATATGTCTTCTTCAGGAGTAGCTGATGATGACCGGAACGTATTATCCATATCAATGACTGCCACGGAAGATGTGAAGGGTAATCTAGTTCTAGGTAATTAGAATATCATCATAATTCTATAGTTGGGACAAGCCTACTTTTCATATATTGGGTGTGCATCTATAACGCATATTCTGAAGTAGAATTCTTTTCTGACTATCAAACAAACAAACAAACATATTTGTTAAAATTCTTTGTAGTTTGTAGATGCTAGAGAGGCTGTGTCCAGCATCCCTATCTCATCCTTCATTTTCCTTTTTCATCGGATTAAAATAGCTTTTATTAAGGTAAGGATTTTCTAGTGCATTATGATATATTGCCTTCATCTTCTCCTGCTAATCTACTCTAGCTTTGCTTGCAATCATGGATTTCTATCTATAATCAGTAGCTCACTAAGGTGCTAATTGTTAATTTACATCACAGGGAGCAGCCGTCAGTTCACTGGATTTTGTAGAGAAGTAGATGAATCAATTATCAAGCATATATGGGAGCGAGCAGGGGAATTCTTTCCTGCCTTGAAGTCTATATCTCCTGATGTAAAACAGAACATAAGAATTGGACACCGACCTTACAGTAAGTTCAAACCTTATTATGGTTGCATAGTTTGCTTTCTTTTATTTCATTAATTTGTTGTCTCTTCTTTATAAATATGTAGAATGAAAAATGTAAAATCCTCATGCTTATTTCAGTGCCAGATGGGAAGCCAGTTATTGGGCCAGTTCCAGGTTTGCCAAATGTTCTACTTGCTACTGGACATGAAGGAAGTGGACTTACCTTGGTAACTTTATAACTTACTGTATACTTCAGTTATTCCAACAACCACTAGATCGTTTAGAGTTATCTTGTGTGTTACACATTAAGACCCAACTACCCAAGGACTACCGCCATGCTGAGGCATGGCACGGCCAGCATGGCAAACAGTAAGAAAGGAGAAATAGGATAGAGAAAAGGAGGACGAAGCATATTACATACCTTACTGGTTCTGTGCCATCACGGCCGTTGAGATCTTCCCTCCCTTTGCCTGCGGCATGCCCTAGATCAGAGAAGCAGCTCTGCTCTCTTGATTAGAGAAGAAAGATGCTATCCGGATAGTCTTAGTTGACGATCCGCTTGAAGCAGATTGTGAGTAAATCATGATCCATTTCAAATGGATCATCTTCTCCAGTGAGTGAAGGGGCAAATCGGTCCCTTATCCTTCTCCGACAGTGACAGGAGGCTTGAAGGGCCCTTCATTGCAGTCGAATGGCCGTTAGAAGGCATTTCGAAGCCGTCTATGTTGGTTCTAGGGGGGTGTTCTGTTGGCACCCCCATGCCACATGCCGGTCTGCAAAGCCATCCATGCGAGAACCTAAGTACGTCCTATTTGCATTTAGTCCGTGCAAGATATTTTCTCTATTTGAAGTGTTAGCTGAAAATCTGAAGGTATCATATGTCTAGTTTTTGCACTATGAGCAGGTCAATCCATGTTGAACTTGTACTCTTTTGGTTGATTCTACCTATGTCATAGTGTTTGTTTTGTTTACCTGCTTCTGTTCTTTTCTCTTTCTACTTTTTATTTTCCTTGTCAATAGTATTACTGCCAGTAGCTCAATTGCTCCGACTTCCAAGGAGGCCTTGATGTCAAGTCTTCTCCAGAAAAGAGACCTATATTGGTGCAAAAAGTTGGGATTACTATTCTGATGCTAGAGAAACTTAAAAAGTTAAAAATCGCACCATGTTTAATTGTCTAGGGCATCTAATAATTACAGGTGGAAAAAACTCTTTATTTCATTTGGACAAACATATGGTTGTCGGTCAGATCATGTTTATTTTCATAGTCAAATAGGGATGAGAAAATAGCTATTTCTCAGCACAGAGGCTAAATTAGTGCAGTAATTAATGCATTATACCTGCCTTGTGGTTATAAAAACGAAAGAAAATTCTTATTTACAGAGCATTCTTTGGAAATCCTTCAAAATTTACTTGCTTCTCCTATTTATCCTTTCCTTCAACCCAATTATAGCTTGGCTACTTGTGTATGCAAAAATATGGTGTTGATGTCCATTGGCCTTCATTTATCCTTCCATTGATGGTTAACCTATGACATGACAAGTTCGTTATTTCTGTTTGGTATATATTCTAGGCATAATGATTGTGGCAATTACACTTCCCTATGAAATGAGTAGAATTTATCCTATGCAATGTGTGTACGTTTTATGGTGACCGAGTTTCATTGTAACACTACTCTCTCCTTGATTGATTTCATTTCAGGCATTGGGTACTGCTGAAATGGTTGCTGATATGATCCTAGGTAATGATGGTTTAGTAGATCGCACACCGTTCTCATTCCACGGTAGATTTTCAGTTGACTCATAGATTACTTGCCAAATCTGTTCTGTATTGAGTTGTATTCTTTTGTCTTGTAATCGTGCTTCTATTGTCAATTATAATCTGGTAACAAACTGTATTTTTGTTGAACAAAAACTTTCCGGTGCAATTCTGGTTCTGCTGATTACCATTTCTAATTTTGTGGTAAATACATGTGCCAGGTCTAATGCTTTGAGGGTTTGACCAATTCCTTTGTCTTTTTTTTTTCCTCACTATTATTTGGTAGATGCTCATTTGCAGACCAGTATGTCAGTGGAATTTAATATTCCCCACAGGACGACTGAGTTATCTTACAGGTTGGTCCTTCGTACTCATGGATAGGTGGTGTGGCCTTTTCTTTAGTTGCAAATCAACATAATTTGCATTATTAAATTGTGTTTTATTACATGCAAAAATAAATAGGTACATGTGTGTAGATGTCCACATTCACGATGCTGACATTATGAGCTAAAGTACAACCAAACCCTCATTAATAGGGCTGTAAAAAGGAACAAGGATTACAGCTTGAAGTTGAGCTTGTTTTGCACTTAATCATCCTTGTATGTGACAAATGTAAGTTTGTTTCAGCCTTACATGGCAAATCTGAGTAGGAAACAGATTGCCGAACTTGCTGTGGCCCCGCCAATTTATGGTAGTATATCAATACATGATAAAATCTTATTTAAGCCACTGAAAGAGTCACCTGCAATGCATCAAAAGATTGCAGTTTGGTTGTAGATTACATGTGTGTATATATTTGAGAGAAGTGAGAAATTAATGGTGTCAGAACAGCGGAACTGATTGTTTAATAGAATAGATGATTTCTACCTCAGCTCGCTAAACTTTCTCTAGAAAATAATATTGTGAAGTTTATCTGGCCAAGTGTTTGTTTGCGTCATAAAGAATGTAGTCTAAGTTCATTTCTTTGCCATTTAGGAAACTCTTTTACTTTTCTTTTTTGCTCTTCCAAAGGCAATACCAGTTGCAATCTTCTGCATGCATGAACAAGGACTGAAAATGTGAAACTATGTGCTCACTCTGTTTAGAGTTTGTTGACTAAAATTTGTCTTCATAAAAAGTTATTTATGATTCTCCTCAACTCATCAAAGGGAGTTTATATTAGACAGCTTAGTTTTTACATCATAAGTTACGATAATTATGTCAAAACACTAACCTTTTCGTTTATTTGTGGAATAAGAATATGTTTATTTTAAAATAAGCTTTCTTATTCTGATGTAGTAACTAAATAAAATTTTAATTTATTTTAGTATACTAATTCAACATTCTCTCTCATTTTATTTTATATAACTTTTAAAAACTATTTATTAATAACCTAATATTATTATTTTATCCTTTAAGATGATAATATATAATTATTAGTCATATCAGTTATAGTTGCTATCTCCTCTCAAAAGCTAGCCCAGATACTCGCATAGTGTGAGGTATTACCTCACACACCCGATCGTGGGATTATAATCCCCCACATTATAGGGTTAGTGTAGGTTATTACTCTGCATACTTGCATGCGGGGTTATAACCTCGTATACCCGCATAGTGTGAGGTTATAACCTCGTATACTTGCATACGCATAATATGGGGAATTTTTTAAAATATTAATTTTCTCTTTTTTAAGGGTATTTTTGTTATTTAGATTAAAACATTACTAATTTAAATACTTTCATATCAACTTTATGTTACATAAAATGTAATTATTATTTTTATATTAATATTAAATTAAATATTAGAATAGCTTATACTACTATTAGCTCTCTTTTTCTAGTATTAAAAATTAAAATAGTTATACTTATTATACCCTTATTTGATTAGTGAACCCAGCCTTACAATTAAGCTATTCATAGTATTATGTGAAAAAAATATAATACTCCTTTTTCTTTAACAAACACTAAATTGTTAGAGCATTTTCTTTAACCTCTAAATATTTTAGCATTTTATTGATAATATAAACTGCTAAACAGTTCAAAATTTTTCCAGGCTAATAACGACGAGGCAGTTAGTTGTCGAAAAGAGACCTCTTTACACCAAAATGATAGAAAAAGTTTATAAGGAGACCCATTAAGGTCAAAAACTCCTTTTACAATAAGAATAAGGTTGACGTCAGGTACAGAGTATTGGTTCTTATTTCTTATTTAAATAATCGAGAATATGTTACAGTATTGTGTATACCATATGGAACATGATATTGGATTGCCTTAGATAAATGCACAAAACAATATAAAATTATTAGGAACATTATGTGAATATGAAAATAATTCACATATGAAAGTACAAAAAGAATAGGTACGTAGAGTAAGATATAAGGTTTGCAAATAGTTATTCATCAAAAAAAAAAAAAAAAAAAAAAAGGTTCGCAAATAGTTGAGTTCTGCTGTCTATTGTCCACTGATGGATTATTTGACTCAGTCATTATGTTCTCTTTGATTCTCTTCTCTCTTCTTTGCTGCAAGCAAGGAGTCAATTATCTTTGAACAATCTGTGACTGAGGGTACTGAAAACAGCTCGTGAGTACTGCCGTGAAGCATTCTTCCAGTCTGATCCAGCTTTCATCATGAGCTCAAATTCTTGATAGCTTATGCGACCATCCTAAAAGAATTCATGAGATGTTAGATTGAAGCACTAGAACTGAGGCCATATTTTGATCTACTCAACCATTCATTTGGCAAGATTTTAAGAGGATGATAGAGGACCTAAAACTAACCTTGTCCGTGTCTATGTCGGAGATAATCTCGCAGATCACCTGATCATTAGGACCAAGATCACCCTCAATCAAAGCTTCTCTCAACTCTTCCAACTCAATAAAACCACTCCCGTCCTTGTCAAAGAAATTGAATGCCTTGGTTAGGTGCTCCTCACTGCTGATCTTTCTAAGGTGAATTGAGACTGTCACAAACTCCTCACAGTCCAGCGTACCATTGCCGTCCGTGTCGGCCTGTAATCGAGAAAAAAAAGAAGAAGAAAAAGTCATGGAAATTGCTCTTATTTCAGTGTTACAGCAAAAAGGTATGTATGCCAGGAATGGAGTTTCAAGCAGAAGGATCACTGACTGCTTCTAATAACATCTTAATATCTGGCTCTGGAACGGGCTGGCCGATGATGTGTAGTCCCTCCTTAAGCTCTTCGAACGTCAGGTTCCCATTCTTGTCGGTGTCCATCATGTCGAAGATCTGCTTGATGTTAGCCACCTCTTCCACAGGCAAATTCTCCGCTACCACCTTCATTTCAAAGTTAATCTTGTATGAGTACTATATATTAACATGATGCAGTCTTCATTTGCAAGTAAAAGGTATGTATTATAAGGTTACTCGCAAGGCCTTCTTCTTGAACTTGTTCATGGCTGCGAATTGCTCAAGTCTGGATCTGACAGTCTCTCCAAGTGAAACATTTGGAGCCGTATCAGCATTCTTAAGCCAAGGATGGTCTTCATAGCAGAAACAAGAGGAACAGTTAGTTGATATTGTTGTTAAGAATGGCCATGCAGAAAATGAATAACAAACTGCATCACATTAAATGACCACTATTATTTGCTAGTGATATAGGCCTATGTAAACAGACAAGTTATATTCCAAATAACAATTAAATTTGCATGTCCTACTGTTGGATCCTAACATACCAAGAACTTCTTGCGCCGTCAAGCGCGTGTATGGATTAGGATCGAGCATGCTCCTCACGAGATGCTTAGCGTTCTCGGATACCTTTGGCCATGGTTCTCTCTCGAAATCGATAACCGACTGGATAATTGCCTGCGCAATGCCTTCGTCATTTTCTGCACTAGTTATACCAAAAGGAGATTAGGGATTAAACTCACATCATGTATGTTTTCAAACCTACGAATAAATTATACTGAAGATTTAAATTTAGTTTGTTTACCTGCCCAAAAAGGTGGAACTCCACACAACAAGATGTAGAGAATAACACCAGCACTCCATACATCTACCTCTGGCCCATAATTCCTTTTGAGGACTTCAGGCGCCATGTAATAAGGACTTCCAACTACTTCTCTGAAGCGTTGGCCTGCACTTGATGTGAAAATAAGCAAATGCAATAAATTTATGTAAGAAAACTAACACTGGATCAATTATATTGGAAGCAACTATTTTCTTGATACTAACTACAACGGCTTACCGGGTTTGAAGAACACTGAAAGGCCAAAATCTATTGCCTTGAGTGGGGAATTCTCTGATTTATTTGCAAAGAGAAAGTTCTCTGGTTTCAAGTCTCTGTGAATCACCCCATGCAAATGGCATAGCTGAAGAAGATATGTATACATATATAATAACACTCGGGTGTGCGGGGTAATGGAACGAGAATTTGTTCTAATATTGGGGCAAAAAGTTGGATATTGCCTTGGTTTGGCATTAAAAATAAATAAAAAGGTAATGGAAGGAGAAATTTTTTTTTTTTTTTTTTCCTTCACTACCTACCTGAACGACCTCGACGATGGTCTTTGCGACGGTGGCGGCGGCGCGCTCGGTGTACCTGCCCCTGGCAACGATCCGATCGAAGAGCTCCCCTCCCTCGCACAACTCCATGACGAGGTGCACCGCCTCTGCGTCCTCGTATGTCTCCCTCAGCCGCACGACGTTGGGGTGCTCCGGCATCCTCCCCATGATCTCCACCTCGCGCCGCACGTCCTCCGCGTCGGCTTTCCTCCGCAGCTTCCGCTTCGAGATCGACTTGCACGCGAGAGCCTCACCGGTCTCGGCGTCGGCGCACCGCCTCGTCACGCCGAACTCCCCGCGACCGAGCTCCGGGCCGAGGCGGTACCGGCGGAGGAAGGCATCGCCGTCGCCTGTGCCGGGGAGGACGGAGAGGGGGGAGACGAAGACGGTGCGGGTGTCGTCGGGCGAGGTGGAGGAGTTGGAGGCCGAGGAGGAGGAAGCGGCGGCGGAGGAGGGAAGGCAGCGGAGGTCGCGGGTGGGTTGGAAGGAACTAGAAGGGGCGGAGTAGCACCCGCCCATTAATCTTTCTTCTTTCCTTCCTTCTCCGGCAACCACCACTACCACCTTCTCATTAAACTTCTCCTTTTCTTTTTCTATCCTCCTCCTACTTCTTCTTCTTCTTCTTCTTCCTTCTTCTTCTTCTTCTTCCTTCTTCTTATCCTCTCCTTAATTTGCTTGGGTTTAAAACTTTTATTTTTTTCTAGCCTTTTGTCTTCCTGAGAAGTATATATTCTTGTGGATCTCCTGAGATCTCGGGCGCTTTTCTCGCTGAGGATTTCTTTTTAATTTGCATGGTTAGTACGTGACTACGTGATCTAGTTTGTATGAGAAAGTCTCGGTTGGTTAGTAGTTGGGTTTAGGGCGGGATTTTATCTTGATTTTCTTTTTAGAATTTCTACATAATTGAGATTAGGGAAAAAAAAGATTAATATCTACTCTTATATAAATCATTCAAATTGGTTCGAAAATATTTTAATGTTACTTTAGAACAACGATAAATTTCCCAAAGATTTCCAATGATTGCTGATATATATATATATTTTAAGAGAAAGTTGTAGACACATATTTCATTTATTAATTAAAGGCTACATAAATTAAAGAGACAAATAGAGACGTAGAGAACCTAAGATTAACTTACTAAAAGATACAAAACTCCAAAGGATTGCTAATATAAAACTAACTGGGTTAATAAGTTTGTAACTCACCAAATTAAATTCATTGTCTTGTATGCACACTTTGAACAGTAAAAAGAAACTCTTAGAAAAGTGTTAATGAGAAGAAATCTAGCTAAAGGTCTTTTAGGTGAAAAGTCTATAGATTGTTTTAGGTCTGCACACCAAACGACATACTTTTTTTTTTATATCACTTTCAATTTAGGTGGATACCGCATAAGGTGATACATGAAAGTTAAGTTTTAACCCTACATTTCCACATAGCACAAGTAATAACGCACTCAAATATTCGATTTGCCTGACTTTTTTCTATGGGTCCAGATCAAGGATTTTTAATCTACTGGCAGGGATTAAATTACGAGATTGAGCTTAGGCTTGATCATAACTCTAATGACTAGATTCGACATGAAGTAATTGATCGGATCCGACATGATGCAAGCCTTAGCAGATTTGACTATGCTTTATCTCTAAGAGAATTCATGAAATTTTTTTAAAAATATTATCTTATCTCTAAAATATATTTACTTTATCTCTACGAGATACTTCGGAGATCATCTTTTGGAGACGATTAGAGATCAATTCTCTATTTTAGATGGAACGTGTTGAATTGTTCTCATCTACATCATATTTAGAAGAGCTATGTCTCGAAGGTTACTGAAATAGAATAATGAACCTCGAGGGTTACTAAGGTTTAAAAATCTATTATGGGAAGTAGTGTGTTGGGTCGTGAGAATTAACAGGTGATCTATAAGCTTCTTGTTAACTGCTATAAGTTTGATAATTAGTTTCAATCTGAGTTTGTATCCGATGATTTTTATTCGATTTGAAGTTTTTTTACATAAATTTTTTGTATTTACGATTGTTTTTTCCACGTTTTGTTTCTTATATTTTATTATTAATAGTATGTGATATGTGCTAAAACGTTTATTATGTTTTTCAATTGTCTTCTTGGTCCTGTAGTGAGATTGCAAACTAAGTCTCATGGTTTAGGCCTTCAAAATTGCAATTTTAGAAAAGCTTAATCCTTTACTTAAGTAACAACCAAGGAATATTAAATTAGAACAAGGATGATTTTTAAAATACTTAAATTACTTTTTGGTGGAGGTATGACATCGTGATTAGATATGGTTTAAAACGATCTTGGTTAATTAGTGTGGGTCTATCTTATAATATTTTCTAAAATATTTTAGTAATTTAATCAGTAAAATTATATAAATTATAGGTCAAGATTAATGGTAACTAGTCGATGTACCAGTAGCCCTAAGCGTGCGAAAAGAAAGTAAGTAGGCAATTGTTTAGATTTTATTCTCCCATATCATAGAAAATATATAAATCAAATAACACATAAAAAATGTGTTTACAAGCTGTAATATTATACAAAATGCAAACATTCAATTGCTTTGACTCTTTCAATCATTTATGAATCTTCCAATGATTTCGTAATGATTAGATGATTGTGCTTCCTCTTTGGATGATCATGTCTGCCTCTATGGATTTCCTCCTATTTAAATCCAATGCCAAAAGTAGACTTGTATAAATACTGTAACATTGGTGGATGATCATCTTAGATAATTCAATCCCCTTTGGTAACTAATATCAACATATAAACCTAGTTCTCCTCTCTCCACCTCCTCCCTCCTCCTCCTCCTCCTTTGCCTCCCCTTTCTCCACCATCTCTCCT
This sequence comes from Typha angustifolia, assembly GCF_048772165.1. Taxonomy (NCBI): domain Eukaryota; kingdom Viridiplantae; phylum Streptophyta; class Magnoliopsida; order Poales; family Typhaceae; genus Typha; species Typha angustifolia. Next base: position 7,196,144 of record NC_133248.1, read on the forward strand.
AGACTCAGATCCTCCTCTTTGCCTTCTTGGTTCTGATCCCCCTCCTTATCTTCCTGCTCCTAGTCTAACGCCTTTGATTTCCTAAATGGCTATTGGATTCCCGTCACCAACAACTCCCAAGCTTGCTTCCTTGTCCTCACCGTCCTTCGCCTCCTCCTCGATCTTGCCTCCATGGCCTCCATTGAGCCAATTAATAGAAGACAACAACACGGCCTCCGTGAGCAATAGTGCATGTGGGAGGAGCTACTATAGCCTATTCCCCTCGACATGCCTTAGGCCATGAAGTGTGACTTCAACGCCTACCTCAAGGTTGAAGAAAAAAAAGCTCTAGCACGGTTGTTCTTAGCCTAAAGTCAATCGCTTTTGCTGAGTTCATCGATGTACCAAGGCTATGTGATATAGGGTTTGAAGGTCTACCATATATATGGTGCAACAACCAGTGCGGCCCTCATCGTATTTGGGCAACTTAGATCGAGTCCTAGTGAATATGAGATGGCTTGGGCTCAACCCCTTAAGCAAGGTAAAATGCATTGGACAACGCACTGATATAACTGTTGGCTCCTTAGCCTCGACCCACCCATTCTGTTGTGAGCTCTTCTAGCTCAACTATGCAGAAAGCGAGAGGATTGCTCGCGAAGTTTGGACTAGGCGAGAGTGGGGGAACCCCATACAAGCCTTCATGCATAAGGCCATCAACTTTAGGAAGGCCATACGAAGCTAGAGTAAGTTGGTAGTGGGTGATGTCGAGGCAAAACTTGTTGAGGTCAAACATGTGCATGAGTACTATGATAGCCAAGATGCAGCTATTGGCCTAGACGAGGAAAAGCTCCTTAGGCGGTCCCTTTACAACCGTAGATCTGCTCTTAGTAGGCAGATTAACATCAAATGGCTTTAGAGGTCTCGGCTGAAGTGGGTGCAAGATGGTGATCGGAACATGAAGCTCTTTCATCTCAGTGCCTCCATTTGACTCTATCGGAACCAAGTGCTTGGCCTCTTTCTCGAAGATGATGGGTGGATTCAAGGAGAAACAGAGGTGGGCAACGCCTTCAAGGATTTCTATCTGTAGCTTTGGGGCCCGGTGAAACTCTACCATAACTTGTAGAGAGTGGATTTTTTTTAGGTTGAGTTATTACATCGTCTCCCTCGGAATTCTACCAGAACTTGTAGAGAGTGGATTTGCAAGATAGGGGGCTTGAGGACAGTTGATTAATCTACATGCAAATTCTATTACTAGCAATTTGTTGACAAGAGTGAAGTCTATAATACCTAGCTCTCTACAACCATGGGCTTGTAGATACTCTTCTAGCTTTGGAGGTGCAAATGGTGGCCATCTCTCTCGAAGCCCTACTAGAAGTTATAGAGTGTGGACTTAGTTTCACAAGGATGCTTTAGGGAAGGATCGAAGAGGATATGAAATAGGTTGGAATGGAGCCTAATTTAGCTAGTAGCATGTTAGTTTAGCTTGCAGTTTCTCAAGTATGAAGGCAAAAGGCATTGGCTTTTGATTTAGGCCACAAAAAGGGCGAACCTAGGTACATTTTTCCCATAGCTAGAGGTCGAACCCTGAGAGCAAACCAGAAAATATCTCTTGAAGTAGTGTAACACCATAATAAAATCCTCTCCCCTTCCTCACTTGCCCAACAAACGGTCTTATCCTTTGTCGGGGTAGGCTTGACATCCATCCTGCATACGCCATCAGCCTATCTACCCCTCCACTCCCCTTGTCTTATTTCATCCATTCTTCCTTCACTGATTAAAATATCCCTCCAATGAGCTCTACCTAACTCTCTTTACCTCTCTTCATCATGGCTAGATCCAGTGAGCTTCTCCTATCTTCCTCTTCGCTAAGCTCCTGGGAACTACCACCCGCTATAGAATAGATTAGGATTAGAGTGGAAGTGGTTGTCACTAGAGAAAATTTAGCATATCTGGATAGTACATGTGCATTACCATGAAGGGGGTGGTCTCTATGTATTAATAGTACGTGACACTTCCTCAGCCAAGGTAAGGAGTGGAGAAAATATACTATATTTTTATATAGTAGAGCCCATGCTTGACGTCTCAATCTATGAATCTAAAATAATTGGGCCTATCATTCATTGGGCTAGACAAGCAATTATTTTGTTGATTGATGAGAGTCAAATATTTTAAAGTTTTTAAATTGGAGATTCAAAGGTAAAATGATATAGAGTAAGGGTGTCCTTAAGCAACAACTTATAATTTCTACATAGGTAAAGTGATGATATTGAGTCAAGGGCTTGGGTGGTTAGCATCGAGATACAATGCTGACTCATGGTGATAACCCTACAACTAAGGTCTTTAATTTGCGATGGTGGATGATCAATTAGTTGTTTGCTAGATAATTGGCAAGTGATTTTATCACCGAGATTTGCCTTCCCTTGGAAGCTTTTATGTCAGACGAGTATGATTAGTGGTTGGTGGGCCCAGTGTCAATATGTTTAGTTGTGGTGTGGGTTGATAGAGTTAGTATGCTTCAAGTCAAATCATGCTAACTAATACATTTGTATGCATGACTTATTATCATGATGTTTAACTAATTAGATATTTATGCACTTATCATGTTTGGTATACTTATATCCATGTTATCCTACTAGCGATAGTGTCACTTGATTACCATTAGGCTTATTAATATTTGTCATGTATTACAGATTGACAATTATCATGTCAGGAGCTTAATAACAATGCTAATTAATCCTTTTTTTAATTTCCTATAGTGTATTATTTTGCAATGGGTTTATGTTTTTTTCCTTATTGTATCTTCCTTTTAGGATGTGCTTTTGTAATTAGAACTCTACCCATATTGTTGTATTATGGATCGACTTGTTGCAACCTGCGAGCCCCTCTTTTATTTTCTTTATTTTGGTATGTTATTGACCATATATTATTAGCCTCCTAGCATGTTACGAATCAATTCTGGACTAATATGGACATAAGAAAATATGATATTTTTATGGGTGGTATGAGATAAGGATCTTTTGGCTTTGATTTCACATGATTCTAAGGTTGGGGTGAAAAGTTAAAAATAAAATAGTGGAGAAAAATCGAAACTAGATAGATTGGTAATTATTCGACGTTGCGCCAGTTGCTAAAAAGTGGCGGATAGTCAAGGGTGGTCGTGGACAATTGTATGGTAGGGTGGCTAGTAGATGAAGATGGTGGCTAGGGTTTGAAATTTGAAAAAGATCTAAGATTAAAATCTACTCCTACAAAGATAACGGCTATGATAAAATGATCGCTCAAATAGAAAATAGCTAATTCAATATTCATTCCACTATGATAATTAATTTATAACCACTCCTATTTATAGGAGTAGAGTCCTAGCGGATTGAATTCATATGTAGATTATCTATTTTAATTCAAAACTAAAGATAATAAGCAAATTAGACTAACTCGACTCAACTGACTCAACTAACTCGACTATGTGGTCGGATCATAGCCTCCATGTGAATGCCACATGATTACAACCTTACGTGGGAAGCATGTGATGAGTTGAGGATATTTCAAGCAGCACTAGTACCCTGCTGAAGTAAATTGAATACCTAGGTTTATTTATTAGCTAGATAACCTACTACAGAGGTTGATAAGATCGACTAGAGTTAAGCTTCGCCTATTCTATCTCTTTCAAATAGCAGTAGGTTATCTACAAATATTAAGTGGCTTGAAGCTTTTGCACTCCTCACTAGTTTCACACCTTTCAGCTTCTTGGAAAACAAGGCCTGATCAAGCAAGAGTGAGAGGATATTTGGTCTCTGGATAAAGAGATATGGCGAGAGTACACATCCTTGAGGAGTCCTCAAGAATGGGTGAAGGAGCCATCAACTCTACCATTCACCTCAATGGCAAGGGATGGTTGATCGAGATTTAATGTTTCCACACTTCATTTTGAACAAAGATGCAATATTTGCACGAGTACTATGGAGGACATTATACATGTTGCATATTGTTGTAAGGCCTCCACACCCCCAACAATTTCATGCAATATTCTTCATATAGCGCAGGATGATCGTGAACATTTGGTCGCCTTCTTAGTAGAGGAGCTACCATGGACGGACTGTTTGTCATTTGGAGGCCATGCCAATGTCGGAGATGGCTTTCCTTTTTCTGGGGGTGATGAGGAGGATTAGGGGAGTGGAGGTCTTTTATTGACTAAAGGTGAGACTGAGGAGGGGTGGTTGTGGTTGGTTAAGGGTATTCTTTTCTCGTGGATTTATGAGTGGGCAAATGGTTGATGAGAATGGAAGAAAGGGGTTGGTTTAAATAGAGTGTGCAGGGATCGATGGATATGGTTCGTGATGAGAGTGAGAATTTTGGGAAAATAGTTCGAAGTAGTAGGGCGGTATTGTGCATGGTGGAGATGGCGCATTTGAAAACACTTGCATGTCAGTGAAGTGAGTTGTGCATGGGAAGGCTTAGGAGAAAGCAAGGAAAGGATTGGTTGGTTTACTAGCTAGATGTACTTGTTGAGCCATCTGGAGGCAATTAATAAGCAGTGTGAGGAGCAGCTGCAACTTGTTTACGGCAGACAACTAGCCCTCACACACCATCAGATCTACCGAGATGCAAAAACTTTGATAGCTCTCCAGTTGATGAAGTGATATTAGTGTTAGCAAGTCGTCAACCCTCCTTTGTTCTTACCAACCTCTCTAAGGCATCACCTTGCGGCCTCCTAGCATAATTTCTATGCAAGTTTTGGATTGCCCAAATGTTTTAAACTCTTGGATTTAGAAGATCTAGCAGCTGAGGGAGAAATGAGCAGGGATGTTACGAATCAGATTTAGAATGATCTAGACGTAAGAAAATTGTAAAAATTTATATAGAGTTAGCCTCGGAAGTTGGGTTCTAATGGATCTAGTTTCACAAGAATCTGACATCTAGATAAAAAGTTATAAATAAAACAGTGAAAGAAGATCGAAATATAGGAGAATAATAAATATTCGACATTGCGGCTGTCGTCGGAGGGTGGTAGATGGTCATAAGGTAGGTGGCTCCTGGTAAGGACGATTTAATTGCTACAGTAAAAGATACAGATGAGATAATAAAATACCTCAACTTAATCTTCATTTTACAACTCCCATAATCAACAAATGACTACTCCTATTTATAGAAGTAGTCTTAGCGGATTGGATCCATATGTGGGTTATCTGATTTATTTAAATTTTAAAATAATAAGATAAAACTAACTAACTAACTTGACTCGACTTGAATTGACTCAACTTGATTTGACTCAATTTAACCTAAGTGGTCAGATTGTAACAATCCACCATGCTTTTGACACCTTGTCCTCAAGGTGGCTAGTGCGCGAATTAGATCTTCTGATTTACGTCGTGCTTGTAGGCCCATAGATTTGCATGTGATTACGACTCAATCTGATAGTGTGAGTCCACCGATTTGTTCCACCAGTTGTCCTCGAGCTCCAAGTTGTGCTCATGGCCTCTCAACTAGTTCATGCAAGTTGATCGAACCAAATCACGAAAATTTAGCATGCCTCGAGATACATGCACTTCATCTATCCCACTAAATACCCAAAAACCTAACCCTATGGTTGAAATTAGACTTCAGCCTAGGGGCACCGCTGTGGGCTACATAGGCACTGGCAACAGCTAAGCAAGGTTGTGGGCCGCCGTCAATCAACCTCTAGGTAGTCCTTGCGGTGGTGGAGCTACGGCAATTGACAGTAGAAGCTAAATATCAAGCTCGGGCTCGAGTGGCTGCAACAATAGCTGCGGCGCCTCACCTACGGGTCCCTTAACCCTCGGCAGCTGTGGTTAGTGGCCATAGTCCCACTACTATGGGGCCCTAGTGATGGTTAGGCCTATAGAAGCCACCTCGACGTGGCTTTGCTCGAGTAATATCGCCGCGAGCTTGGCCATCTAGTTTGGCCATGCGGTGGTTGCCGGCTACTACAATGGCCACCATAGCTTGCAATCGGCTAGTGAGAGCTGATCATGGCCGTCGGTGGTCGCTGGAATGCCGAATCCGCGGCCACCTACCGCAGTTTTGCTACAGCGAGGAGGGTATTCGATGACACTCTTTCGGCCTCCTACTGTGGTTGCTATTGACCTGACTCAAGTGTGGGGGTCTTGTGGAAGATACTGGATATGGCGGTAGGGTTCGAAAGCGGTTGGATAGCCACCGGTGGAAATCTAGGTTTTTTGACCCTAACTTTCACTGTAGTTGAGGAAGATGGTGTTGGGACCATTGCTAGAGTCGTCTCCGACATCGTGTTGGCATCTGGGAGGGTCTACAATGCCAGAGGGGTCTCCACTATGGTTAGAGAAGAGGTCAAGGCCGCAGTTTTGACCGGCTCGTCCCCTCCTTCATGGCTTGGCTTTTCTTGCCGTGGGTGGCTGAATTTCATCGTGGCTAGCGGCATTGGCAGTGCGGGTTGGCCATGGTGGGCTAGGAGAATTGCTGTCAATGCCTGGATTGAGTGTTTAATAGTGGTTTGGATCTCCTTTGCTATCCTTTCAAATCTCTCCTTCGATTCGGTCAAAAATTCTTTAAAAAATTCTTTTGCCCAAGCTGGCAACTCATCGTCAATAGTTGCTGGTGGTGTAGGGGCGCCAAAGAAAGTCCCACAGGAACAGAGATGAGTTCCTGGTCTTCTTTAGTCACTCATTTGTCTTTGATCGCGTGATAACTATTCTTCAAGGAACGTTGGCTCTGATACTAATATTACAAACTAGATCTGGAATGATCTGCATGTAAGAAAATTATGAAAATTTATATGGAGGTAGCTTCAGAAGTAAGGGTTCTAATGGATATGTTCACCAGAATTTGACGCCTGGATGAAAAGTTATAAATGAAACAATGAAGAAATATTGAAATATGGCAGAACAGTAAATATCTGATGTTGCGATGATCGTCAAAGGGTGGTAGACAACTATAAGATAGGGTGGCTACTGGTGGAGGAAGATGGTTAGGGTTTGAAAGGTTGGAATATTTCTACAGCTATGATCTACTCCTAGAAAGGTAAGGATAATCTAACGGCTACGGTAAAAGATAAAAATGAGATAATAAAATAACCTAACTTAATCTTTATTCCACGACTCCCCTAATCAACACATGACTATTATTATTTATAGAAGTAGAGTCCTAGCGGATCGGATCTACATGCAAATTATCTAATTTATTTAAAATTTAAAACAATAAGATAAAGCTAACTAATTTACATAACTCGACTCAGCTTGACTTAACCCAAATGGTCGGATCGTAACAGGAGAATTTCAAGCTCTTAGCCCACCCAAGCACATAAGGAACAAAATGAGGGAGGCGCTCAAAATCCTAATCTTGTCTGCTTTAGAGAGTCCATGGAATCCAAGGCAATCAGGATCCCAACCCTTGCCACAAGAGCACGGATCATCTTCATTGTGAAGTACCCTAGAGGAAGTCCATGGAACTGTACCTAGAGCTCGCTATAAGAAAAAGTCCATTTCTCAATTGGGAAGTTGGGTTTGAACATAGTGAGAGCAAACATATATCTGTTGAAAAACCATGGGGCTCCTTATCACACTTGCCATTTATCTATTTTGAGCTTGAACGAAAGAAGGAAGACGTCTTTTCCCTCTTCAATAAACTTGAACCATCCTAAGGTCTCCAAGCTCTCGAAAGCGCCATTTTGAGACCCAATGGGTTGAAGAATTTGTTAGAGATCAGCTTCCTGAGAAAAACTTTTCCAATTTGTTTCTCAAGAGAAGCTCGAAGAAATGGAGAAGGCCATTATTAGTGGACGCTATCTGGTTAGATAGAGGAAGGGAAATGAGAGAGCATGAGAAAGTGATGACATTGATGAAGAGAAAATCGAGAGCGAACTAGAGAACAAAGGAAGGAAGAGGGGGAGAGAATAAATGCAGAAAGAGGAGGGAACAATGGGTAGAGAATAAGGAGAAACGAAGGTCGTCGGAGGAGGTAAAGGAGAAAGGTTGTGACAAGTCGACAGAGAAGAATCTTTAGGTGAGAGAAAACCCTAACAGAGATGGGGATAAAAAAACTATACTTAGTATCCCTCTCTTACTCGACCTCATATCTACCAAACACTCTTAACACAAGTCCAACGAATTTAGAGCATTTTTAAGGATTTAGAATATTTCATGCGAATTTAGAGTATTTCCTACGAATATTGTTAGTTCAAATTTAATGTTAGATAAAACATTTGAATACCAAATGACATCAAATAAAAAAAATCAGATTAGTAAACATATGAACTTGTATATGGTTAATAAAAACGATAGTATTAAGTTTGTTTACATAAAATGGTGTAAGAAAAACATGAAAAAGAAGAAGAATATATAATTCGATCTTCGTTGGGTTTCAAACGGTATTGTCTTTTCTGAAAAATAATAGTGTTTAGTTTTGGGAAAGGAGAACTAGCATTAAATGAAAATCATACATTTTTCTTTCTACCAAAAGATTAAGTAAGAGGGGCACTTTGTAAAAACAGTAAGATTGGATGATTCTAGAACACGAAAATTAAAGCAGGCAACTACTTAGCTTCTTTTGCCAAAATGCTCTAAATATAAATCGTAATCAAAGCAAAAGATAGGGTTATATATATATATATACTTATACAAAACAACACGATTATGAACCCTCATGTGGCATGACAGATTCCTTCCCTTCTTTAAACATTGTTGTTAGGTAGAACATCATTATTGATTAGATTAGGAGGCACACATGAATTAGCACTCTAAAAGTACTTAATTAATTAAAAGTGACTAATTTTTCAAAGTTTATAGACATGTTGATGTCGTTTAATTCTTGTGTAAGTTCTAACTTAAAGATTCCTTTCTTCTTATTCTAAGATGAATATTATTAATAATACGTCCTTAATTCCTAGTAGTTCATCTCGGGGGAGACCAAAACCTGAATGGGCATCTCCTGCACCCAAACATTTCCATTTAACTAAGGTGATGTCTGCTATTAATCTCAGCACGGAAATTTGAGAAATTAACGGCGCATAAAAAACACGAGGAACTTAAATTAAATAAATAATTAAAAGTGTACTTATTGAAATTATTATAATTCATGAAAGCTGATTTGACAATGGCATGATATAAATTATTAGTCAGTTGGGCTTCAGGTAAACTGGTTATAAAATATGTTATCTGAGCTAAAATTTTTGAGGATATGAATTCAAATCTCATTATCTCGCTTTTATTCCCTATTCTCTAGTATTGCGATGTCGTGGATCGAGAAATAATACTTGTATCTCCTAAGAACACGATCATAAGTATTGATTAACCCTAGCAAGTTTTTATTGATCATCTTCAACACATATACAATACCGTAAACATATAAAACAATTTAACACTTCTAGTAGATGTTGTGAATTAATCCAAGCATTCAAATGCCCGAGTCCCAACCCTAGCTTTTTATCTTCATCCTCCCCTCTCATGGGGCTTTCTTTGCCACTGTCGTCAGTGGCCTTGCCTCCTCTCCCCTCCCATAGGAGGTAGGGTTGAAAATGAGCAGCTTGAGCAAGCCAACTCTATCTCAGTCTCGGCTCAAAATAATTTTGAGCCCTCCAAACGTGTTAGGCTCAGCTAAGTTCAACTCGAGCTGAGCCAGATCGAGCCTAAGCCAAACCCGAGCTTGATTAGAGTAGGAGGAGGTGGCAAGGACAACAACTTGACTTATCAATGGAGGATGAGGAGTAGGAGGTTGATGGAGAGGAAAAGATGATGATAGCATGTCGATGGAGGATATAGAGGTAAAGGAGGATTGATGAGGAGGCAAAGGAGAAGGAAGATGAGGTGGCAGAGGATGCCAACGCCAACGCCGATGCTGAGGACAATGGAGAAGGAGGTCAGCACCGATGCCGAGGTTGAGGATGATGGAGGAGGAGATCGTCATTGGAGCCAACGATGATGGAGGAGGAGGCTAGCATCAATGGAAGAAGGCCACCGAATGAGGTAGGAGGAGCCAATGGATGGTGGTGGAGGAGGAGGAGGTTGGATTAGTTGGAGGATTTTTCTTAGATTTAAGGTTAGGGTTAGGTGAAGATAGGATTATAGTAGCCATTGAATTAAAGATCTAATGGCTATAAATTTACTTTTATATAATATATATATTAATACATATATATAATATTAATAAATATTATATTAAAGTTGAGCCTATCAAATTGAGTCTGAGTAAGCCGGCTCTAGCTCAAGCTCCGCTCAAAATTCAAATTTAGTTTTAAAATAAGATTTAGGCTTGGCTCAGCTAAAGTCAAACCAAGCCGAGTAGAGCACGAGCCGCTCGTTTATCTTGACACCCCCAATAGGAGGTTGTCCCTCCCTTCAATCCCCTCCCTCTATTTTCCTATTAATCTCCGTGTTTTCTTTGTTGCCTTCTCCCTACACTCCATCTCCACTCCCTCATGGTGTCCTTCACTGCTCCCCGTTGTTCCTCGTCATTTTTGTACCGCTCCACTCTTCCTTTCATCTCTATTGTCCTCCTGAGTTGTCATCACTCCTCCACCATCGCCTCGTCACTCCTTTGATAGATTCTCATCTAGACGTCAGATCCAAGCCTTTTTAGTTTATTTCACTAAGTCTTCCATTATTTGTGTTATGTTTACTTGCTGCTACCCTACGGTTCCATCACTTCTCCACTATTGCTATCTTACCGAATGTGTGCCTTACCGCTGAATTTGAGCAGTATTTTATTTTATTTTCTATTGTATATTGTTTGTTTGATTGGGAATCTCTTTCACCAGCTTGAAGATTCGTAGGATTGTGCCTTCGACAACCGTGTCACAATAGAGCCGCGAGCTAATTTTAGGCATTTTACATCTCTAAATTCTTTAGGGTTGTATTTCATGTCATATTTTAGTTTATTCATGGGCTTGTTACCTTATATTCATTGTTGTATATTTCTTAATTGTAACCAAACTTAGGCGTTGTGTCAAATGGTCGTAGTCTTAGTCTGCCTCTTATATTGTATACGAAGTCATCTTTTTGTTTTGGAAAAAAAAGGAACATTTCTATTGATTAACCGTCAAGATTACAGAGATCACTACTAACATCAACAGCCAAAAGAGTAACCAGCAAGTGTGGGTAACACCCTTCTCACGTGACACTGAATCCCATATTTCTATCGCAATTTGTGAGCCAGTCTGTAAACTTGTTAGCCTCGCAATAGATATAGTAAATAAATAAAAACGGGTAAGCAGATAACAGCTGTTTACAGTCATCTATGAGTTAGAATATAGATCATAGTGCATCATGCACACCATTTATAATATTGACCAAGAGCTGAAAGTCCATTTTGACCCGAAGGTGAGTCATCCAGCGGTTCTAAATGCAGGCTAGAGCCTTACGAAGGCCCACAGCTTCAGCAGCAAGTAAGGAGGAATATTATCCATAGCGACAACCGACCATAATCGGGGAGGCTAATAGGAGTGCAAGATGAAGCCCGCCCCACTAGTCTCGTTGGGACCCAAGAATGAATCGTCAATGTTAAGTTTGAGGAAGCACAGCGAGGGAGGCTCCCAACAAATAAATCCAAGACTAAAGGGGTTTGTTTGCTTCGATGGAGTTAGTTGCTCAAACTATTCGTAGGCCAGTGACAGGTTTCTTTCCCATATAATCTTCAGCTATTCTTTCACAGAGTTAAATAGGAGGTGATTTCTATAATTCCATATTTTTCATAGTAACACAATAATTACTACTAGAATCAAATGTCGATTTTGGGATGGCAATAGAGCTTTTTCAGTGAGCTACAACCCCTCAACCCAGTTGAGATCTAGCAGCCCAATAGGCCAAAGATCATCGAGAGCACACGATAGGGCCTAACCAAATGAGCATGTAAAAAATAAGTGGTAGCTGGACTCACCCTTCCTCCCACAAATGGGGCAATCCTTATCGGAACCCAATCCTACCTGACTCAGAGTGAATCTAGTTGGGAGTCTGTTCCAACAGAATTTCTAGAGAAATACCTTGATTTTCATAGGAACTCTCAGTTTTCAAAGAGCCTTCCAACCCTTCCGTGGTGGCAAAGGGGGTTGCTCTAAGTACAAGAGGAACTGATAAGCAGATTTTGTCATGGCTTGGCCCGAGGGGTTCGGGGCCTAGATCCAATAATCGTTACTATCCTTAAAAGGGATGTGGATACTCCATATTCTCTCACATAGCTCATGGCCAAACAACTAATTAAGCCAGTTATCATTCCAATTTCATTCTCTAATGAGCTCAGCTACCTTGGTTGAGGGTGAGGAGATATGGGCACTAACAAAAGTAGGCCACATGTCCAGAGGGGTGCTCGAGACCCGGTGGTCCGAGAGGATAGATGTATGTTTTCAATTACAGATAATCTTAAGGTAACCCTCACGAGTTTGACTCATGGCATTTGAAATTAATTTCTAGCAATATGCATGCTTAGGCTTGAGAGAAGTCGCCTAAGGATGGGCACCCCCGTACTTAGCCTAAACCAAACTAACCGAGCAATTATTATGACTATTAAAGAGAAGGAGAATATATTTTGCGATCAAGAAGATACGCATTTAATGCAGGTTCCTAATAGTGAGCCACCATGGGACTTAGGGAGCTCCTGAGTGTCCCACCCAATCAAAGAAAGCTCATGGATTAGAGTATCTCATCTTAAAATAGAAAAACAAAAAAAGAAGGAAAAGAATGAATCTAAGCCCATGAGCTTTCTTTAAAATAAAATAAACAAACAGAGCACTTCCACATCCCACACAACTCGATCTTTCAAGTCAATCTCCATTCTTGAAGATTTGAATACATTAAATTTCGAGTCATCCTCAACCACGTAAAGATCTTTCTGACCGTCACATCGAGTAATCGTTCATAGCTGGTAACTAGAAAAGGTAAGAGTAAATTATTGTCCATCACGGAGGTTTAGTCAGATTTCCCTTACTGTCGTATATTTTAAATTTAAATATTTAATCCTCTATAGATGACACCAAGTTGTAATAATTAGTTAGTTGTTAAGGAGGATACTAAAAGACTAAATTACTCTCACAAAAATATACTTTAATTTTAGGATGGTAAAAATATGATAGTCATTTAGCAATTTATTTAAGGCTCTTTAGCTTTGAATAGAAAATTTGAAAAGTTAAAATTTATTATGGACCACAAGAGAATTAGGTTCTTAGGATTGAGTACAACAAAGAATTAAAATCGGATAAAACCACGAGAGGGTCAGAGTATAATTTGCAGTAAAAGTAAATGGAAGAGACAATAACACAACACATTATTTCATAAAAAAGTTTACAAGAGGATTAATACAAGTAAATTCAAGTGGGATCTCTTATCTTTTTTTGCAGTAGTCTCCCACTTGAACTCTTATTCAATCTCCAACAAACAACACTGATGTTACAGTAGTCTACAATAAAGAAAAGATCATACAAATTAAGATTGATAATTAATTTAGCACCTTGCATGCTCACAACTTACCGTCTAAAGCTAGATTTTGAATTGAAATGAATTGAATTCTAATTTGCAGCTAATTCTGCATTTGCCAGTCTGTGCTTTCTTTCCTCGCACAGCATCTTTGCGAAATAGGTTAGTGCAACTTCATTTGTTACCTCTTTGCCAACATTTGCCAATGGCTGGAGCTTGCCAATCTCAAAGTCCTCCTCTGTCAACTGCTTCTGAAGAAGGTCTTTCCCTACCTTCACCAAGTCCTGCAAGTTCTTCGCCGTCGATATATCGGTCGATGCTACATCGCCGACTAGAGTGTCATCCTGTAAATAATTGATAAGATTAGCTATCATCTTGTTAAAAATGTTCCAACATATGAAGTCTATATGTCCAACAGGATCCTACGTATAAAGATTAATGTAATCCACGATAAGTTGGCTGATAATAATAAAGCCATGACATGTTTATATGGTACCTGGATGCGCAAATATCTATCACTGCACTCAATAGCATCAAAGAGATTGGCTGCATGGATATTCACCATGTCACTACTTGCTTGGAAGAAGATATCAAGCAAAGGAGTAGTTCCGTTCTTGAATAACCATCCAATTAGTCCCCATTTCGCGGCATCCCGGGCGTCGAACATGTCTTGTTGCTGAGCTGCTCCGGTCCCAATTGAGATTACCAAGTACTTGTGATAGTCCAGAGGGTTTATTGATTTAAAATCCTCGTTTTTTCGAGCAATCTCCTTCGTAATATGAGTCACAGCTGCTACTGTCTGCTCACGAACATCACATACAAGATGGAGTTAATAAAGCTTAAAAGAAATTTGACTACCTCTATTCTACCTAGAGTTTCATTTTAATTTGATTTGTTTTCATATTCATAAATTGAGCTCTATATTAATCACAAATTCGCAAAAGAAAAACTAAACAAATATGATAGTAAGATGTTCTTTTGTAAATATTTAGTAAAAAAATATAAATAATAAAAATTTAGGATGTAACTAGAAAAATACCAAATAAGTGGGGGTGTTAAATTTTGCTTTAGAAATTGATCATTTTTTAATGAATCATTTGTCTATACCAAATCGTATGATTTAAGAATATATTCTCTTTTGGCTTTTACTTTTGTGGTTTTAAGAACTACTTTTATGATTGAAGCACAGCTCATCGAATACTGTTCTAGATCTGTCACCATGATTTAGTTAGCAACACAGCTTCTCCTTTTGTTCTCTGTTTTGATCTCAACATAACATTAACGAGTTCTACCGGGTTGTTCGCGGCGACACCCCCGTCGACAAGGTGATAGTGTCGGGAAATGCCTTCGTCGTTCTTCATCTCGAAGTAGTGCGCTGGAAGGTAAGTTGGAGCTGCAGATGTACTGATGCATATATCTGCTAATCTAGGGTTCTTCAGAGGACGAGCTTTTGCCTGCACATAAATTAATGAACCAATTCATTCGTTAATTTATCACTACTGCAATAAAAGCTGGTACACCTGACAAGGTAGAAATGAATCAAAACCTTGATGGTGGAAAAGATAGCCGGCTGGAGAATTCTTATATCGAATGCAGGGATGACGACGTTGGTCAGCGTCTGAGCTAACCTCGTTTCACCAAGCAGATCGTTGACTAATTTGCGCAAGTACTTGCCATCATATTTTGGTCCCATAAACGCGCCGAAAAAACTGACGATCTTCGTGAAGAAAGAAAAGAGCCCGGACCTGAAAGAAGTATATATAACATTTGTATAGTAAGTGTTGGAATTAACTAATATATATATATATATTATTGTTTCATAGATTATTTATGGCAACTACATACGACTTCCTCTGAGGAAAGATATGTGGGCAGTGCTTCAGGTAGAAAGGGACGATCTCTTTGGCCTCGAAGAGTGGCCGTTTCGGGTTTGCCGGATCGGGAGCAGTGAGCATCGCCGTCACCAGACCTCCGGTGCTCGTGCCGGCGATGACGTCAAAGTAGTCTGCAAGCCTTGCATCCTTCCCATCATATTGCTGCCAGACGTAAAATTATCAGTCATCCTTTTCCATCATAATTAACAAGAGTAGTCAGTCTACTCCTGAGATCATTATATATATGAAATGTGCGTGAATTAGACCTGGAGCTTTGATTCAAGGGATTCGAGGATGACTCCAGGGATGATGCCTCTCACGCCGCCGCCGTCGATGCTAAGAACTGTGATCATCCTCCCCATAGACGGCGGCGGAGTGGCGACATTGCAGCCCATTGGGAAGCTAGATTAACAAAGAGGATATCAAAGGAATTAGAAAAAAGGATCGCTTTCCTGGTTTCCTTGATAAAGGAGATTGGAGAGGAGCCTGATGGCTCTTGCTTTGCTAGTGTTGCTATTTGTAGGCAAAGTGGGGAGGGCCCAGAATTCGTTAATTAACTTGGTTGGTAGATATTACTTCCCACATGGCCTTTTTAATGCACTGATCGATTAATTTTGGGTGTGTTTAATTTACCGTAAAACAAATAAACAAAAACGTGACTAGTCGATAAGGCATAGTACAATTATGGAGCAATTAATGGTGGAGAGGCTACCATTTCTGGTGTTCCTCATCTTTCATTTTGGTAGATCTATTGTTTTTAGCTTCCAAAGTATATTAACAATGTACTATTGCGATTTCTATTACTTCTTAGGATGACATTTTTTATAGGGCAATAGAATAATCTCACTAAAAACGATTCTCTTTTGAGATATATTACTATATAAAAACAATGATTTATTAAATCAATTTTCAAAACAGTGATTTATCCTACTTGACAATAATTGTAGTGGTTTGATAAATAGTTGGAAAACTATAACATAATAGTAGATTGGTCATCGTTTTTTTACGTAAAATACTACATCGGTCAAATCATTTTATGTAGCAATTCGTTGGAATAAACATAGCTCACTATTTATTTTTTTCTTCTGATAGACCAAATTACTCCTCATTCATCTCCTCCCTGGGCATAACTCCCCCCCTCCTTCCTCTCTCTCTCTCTCTCTCTCTCTCTCTCTCTCTCAAAGCTCCATTGATGGGATTGCTATAACTGCGACGTTTCTCTGATGGCTCTCTGACTGGAATTTGTCGCTAAGAAAAAGAAGACATAGTAATATTGATGACATGATTTTTCCCTGAGAGGGTTTTTAATATAGATCTTGTGTTAATTCTTGGATAAAT
This sequence comes from Typha angustifolia, assembly GCF_048772165.1. Classification (NCBI taxonomy): domain Eukaryota; kingdom Viridiplantae; phylum Streptophyta; class Magnoliopsida; order Poales; family Typhaceae; genus Typha; species Typha angustifolia. Next base: position 7,212,726 of record NC_133248.1, read on the forward strand.
TTCTTTTTAGCGTCTAAATTAATCACAGCGTGCAACATGAGTAATTAAAGAATTGTCAGTGGTAAATGTTTGGGATGAGCAAATAGTCCAAGGAATTAGAATCGTGTTATCACAGCAAACTAAGCAAAGAGACATTGGATAGACATACACAATAAGCAAAAGCCAAAAAGACGGACCAGTGCCCAAACTTTTGGACTATCTACATCCTTCCTCGTGCATCTCGTGGGATTCCAGAACCACACCGGCCACAGAGGTTTAGTGGAGCCTACTCCAATATTTAATAAATTGTTAAATATAAGAAGACAAATAATTATATTTTTAATTTAATAAAATAAACCACACAAAATTATAATATTGTTAAGATTGCTCTTTACTATAGATAAAAGTAATATGTACAAGTTATATACTATGCACATTTATAATAGTTAACACAAATTATCATATCTAATTTTTAATATTTTTTTTATAAACTTGGTAGTAATATATATTAGGAAGGATACTAATTTTAACTCAATAACTTGTTCACTCTATTTAGGGTGGTAGTACAGATGAACCTTACATGATTATTAAATTGGATATGAAAAAAAGCGTATGATAGGTTAAGTAGAGAAGCTATTCTTGATTATGAATATGATGGGTTTCGATAAAAACTGGATTAAGTTATTAAAAGCATGCATTAATTCTCCTTCTTTTGCATTTATGATTAATGGCTCTACGTCGCCTTGGATGAAGAGCTCATGTGGGCCAAGATAGGGAGACCCCTTGTCCCCTTATCTACTTATCTTATGTGCACAAGTATTGTCTAGTCTTCTTAATACTGTTATGGATGACTCTCTGGATGGTTTCCAAATTGCAAATTATATTTTAAATTATGAGATTTTAAATGAATTTTTAGAAAATAATTTGTTCTCACCAATCAGAGGGTTAACGGGAGCAAATCGACTTTCTTTCTCCTTACTTGGGCTAGTCACCACCTGAGTCACTCTATGGCTAGGGCTCTTAATATGATTAAGGGGAACTATCAGTTTTCCTATTTTGGACATTAATATTCAGACATCCTATCCTAAAGTTAAGCATTTTGAGCATATTATAAATAGGGTCAATAGTAAACTTGACGGGTGGAAGCTTGCAACCCTAAGCCACACAGCGCCAGCTACCTTAATCAAGTTTATAATTCTTGCTATTCCTACTTATGCTATGTGTAGCATTGTTGTGTCTCTCATGGTGCTTGAAAAAGTTGATAGGGTGGCCAAAACCTTTCCATGGGGTAAAGGCAAAGGTTCTAAGGGGCTTCATCTAATTGGGTGGGATAAATGTTGTCGAGATCGTGATACTGGTGGGCTGGGCATAAGACATCTTCGGGATGCTAGAACTGCTCTTACTAGATCTCATGCTTTTGTTCTATTGCATGCTAAGGACAACTTGGGTTAAGCTCATGGTCCAGAAGTAGGGTATGGTTAAGCCTTAGAGGAGGCTACAAGGGAGGGCTCGCAAGTCTATCATCTTTAAGAGTATGATTGATGCGTTGTAATATACCAGATGAGGTCTTGTTAAGTCTGTAGGAAATGGGATGGATACAAGCATTATGGATGATCCTTAGATTTCTAATATTCCCTTGGCCACTTAGCCTACTTTTGTTAATATGAACCTTAGGTTGCATGATAAGAAAGTGAGTTGGTCAATCACTAACCAACAGTGGAACATGAGGAAAATTCTTAAGTGTTTTGGGCAGGTTCTTGGGAATATGTTTACTACTAAGCAGATTTAGTTTGAGGTTAATGATGCTTGGGTTTGGGCCCCAAATCCCATGGGTAACCTGACCTCGGCTAAGCAGATCACTTTGGAGGATGCTAATTGTTCCAAAAATTAAAATGTTTTTATGAAAAGTCCTATGGAATAGATTGCCGACTAATTCCAGACTCCATGAGCTTTCAACTATGCCCGCTATGCTAGTAGCTAGATGAAACTAAAAAACACTTATGGTGGAGTGTGCTAGAGCTAAAGGCCTATGGCAGCAAGCTCTGGAACAACACTTGGGTTTGACTTTCAGGTTAATCAATGATCGGATGGAAGGTAACTAGATGAAGGAAGGTGAAAGTATGACAAAAGATGCTGTGACGTTTGTGAAATGTATGATTGCTTGTAGCATGTGGATTATTTGGAAGGTTCGCAATGAAGAACTATTCCAGCAGAAAAAGAGTGCAAGCAGGCAGCTTATATTCAGAACATTGGCCCTTGTCTTGGAGATTATGCAACAAAATAAAGTCACTATCAAACCCGCTAATGCTATTAGTGAGCTAAGAAGATGGATCCCACCACCGAGAGGAAGGCTTAAACTCAATTCGGATGGAGCCTACCTCAAGCAAAATGGATCTTCATGATTGGGTTACGGTTTTAGAGACTCGGATGGGTTAGTTGTTCGATACAGGGCCTTGGGTGGGAAAGCTGAAGACCTATTGGAGGCAAAAGCAGAAGCATTAAAGGTTGCTCTTATTTAAGCAAGGAAACATAATCTATCTAAGTTCTTCATGGAATCTGACCCCTAAAAGCTAATCAACATCCTTAAATCCAAGAACGAATATTAGTGGCAATGGCGAAATATCTTTTTGGATATTTTTTAACTTTTGTTTAATTTAAATCTCGAGTTCTTCTACCACTATTATCGGGAAGCTAACTTAGTAGGTGATAGGTTAGCTAACCAAGGGAGAATTCATTCTTTTTCTACGGTTTGGTTTAATACCAACCAAATAATATTACTAGTCTACTGTATAAGAATGCTTTGGGTATCTATTTAGATACCTAAAATCACTTTTGGCCCTTTTTTGTGGTAATGAATATCTGTTTCTTAAAAAAAAAATATAATGTGGCAATAATGCGGCAGTTTCAAAAAATTGATGAGTATTATTCTTTCTTTTATCATCAGCAGATGTACGCCGATAAAATTTCTTGATTTATATTTTATATAAATAAAATATTGTTTATATAAGCGAATTTTGACTTTTTAATCTTATCCCGAGAAAAGAGTTGCTGTCCGACACTGCATTCAACTCTTTTATTGGATCATTAATTACTAAGCCCTAATTCACTTATTTTAGAATAAATTTTCTTATTCTATAAAGTAATTGATTATTTTCTATCATCTTATTTGATACAATTTTTTTTAAAATAATTTAATAATATCTAATGATTACTATATTAACTCTAGATTAGACGTTATTTAATTACACATCAAACTATAATTAAGATTCCTTCTCTCTCCTGTTTACATAGCCACGCATTGTGATACACTGTATAGCCACGCAATGTAACACACTATATCATATTGGCACGCACTAAATCGTATTGCCACTCATTGCATGTATTCAATTTTAGGCACTCTAAAAATTATATTAATTTTATTTTTGTTACGATCCAAACACATGGGTTAAGTCAGGTCAAGTTAGTTAGTTAGCTTTTTCTTAATATTTTAAATTTTGAATAAATTAAATAGTCTGTATATGGATCCAATCCACTAGGATAAGAGTACAAATGTGTTGATTAGAATCATGGAATGAATCTGAATTTAGCCAAATAACTCTTTTCATTTTATCTTTTTATACAACTATTAGATCGTCATTATCTTTCTAGGAATATATCGTAAACGAAAAAGTCTTCCGATCTTTCAAGCCCTAGCCTTCATCTCCCTCTAGCAGCCACACTAATCTACGACTATCTACCACCACACTTAGTCGTTCACTACACTCTGATGACCGCTGCAATGTTGGATTTTTACTGTTTTACCCTGTTCTAATATTGCTCCACTTTTTTATTTTTAACTTTTCATCTTGACGTCAGATTCACGTAAAACTAGGGCCATTAGAATCTTAACTCATTAGGCTATCACCACATATATTTTATAATGTTCTTATGTTTAGATCGGCCCAGATCTAGTTTGTAATACTTTTATATAGTGGGAGAAAAAAAAGAGTTAAGAATAGGATAAAAATTTATTAGCTTTCCGTGAGTAAGGTGAGACAAATAGATAATTGAGAGACAGAGAGACAAAGTATCGCTTAAAGTAAATAAAATAATTTATATGAAAATGGATAATAGTTTATTATCTAAGTGTAATTAATCTGTATTTTTTTAATATTTTAAGTGAGATATGCACAATTAAACACATATGAATTGATAACATTTTACCCATATTTGAATTAAACTGACAACAATCTAACATGACTATTAAACTTGCCAACTTGGTTCAATCTGTATAAGATAAAGTTTAATTATATTTTAAACTACTGCAGTAAACCTAATATTTGTAATTTTGTGATATCAAAAGAGGGGTTATTTGCAGAAAAAGGTTCTTCGGTTTTAGCATTATCAAAATTGAATTCTTGAACCTCAATGTATTCATTTTATACTCTAAATGTACATATTTTGAAAACTAAAAGAACTAGATAATTTGTTGTATAAGGATGCTTTAAGTATCTATTCAGATAACTAAAAGCATTTTTGCACCCTCCTGTTTAATAAAATTATGATTTACATCTAATATTTAGATATATTTTATTTCTAAATAACTAAAATACATTTAGTATAGATTGGATTTAATTAAGTTATATTGAGTTGAGTTAGTATAGATTGGATAAGTATAACTTAACCGAGAGTATTTTTTTATAATTTTTTTTAGTATAGTTAACTTAATTCAGAGATTCATTTAAGATATTTTCTACACATTATTTTTTTAAATTATAAAATTTAATTTATAAATAAGTAAAACCATGGAGGATAAATTGTAATTCTAAGGTGTCGTACGGAGATTTATGAGAAAAAAAAACAAAAAACTTTGTCTCGGATTGCGTTGTAAGTACTGAAGCCGTACTATGTTCACGAAGGATATGATTTCGTTTCTTCTTTTTAGTGTGATTAGTAACGCCATGACTTTTGGATTTTTATATCATTCTCGCTGCAAGTTGGAGGGAACGAAAACATGTGGGCACCGTGGCTTAGTTGGAGCCGTCTCTCTTATTTAATTAATTAAAGTTATTTTTACGAATCACACACTGTATTTTATATATTTTATAATTCGAACTCTATTTTAAAAGTTTTATAATTTTATTTTTTATCTTTTACTATATTTCTCATTTAATATCTTCACTGTTGCTATATATTCTTTACGATCACTATCGCCACCACCGCATGTCTCGTAATGGTCCAAATTAACCTAATATATTAAATAAAAATTATAAGAGAAAAAGAGAAGTAAATTATAAAATTCTTAAAGACGTTATAAATCTCTTTAATTAAATTATTAAATACTATTTAATTACTTTTTTTCTTTTTTTTTTCCTCAATTCTATATTTTTAAATAAAATAATAGCTCGTGTTGCAGAGTCCACTGGCCAATAGCACTGGTTAGGAAGTATTTATTTATATTAATTGTTATGATTAGTAGCTATCAAAATTTTTCTAATCCAATTAATTTCTCTTTTACTATTGTTAGAGTTCTGTTTTAATTATGGTTGATCAAATGAAAATTAGTGATAGTGAAACAAATATTTCGAATAGAAGTTATTAAAATATTGATATAAGAATAGGCAACAACACTGGGAGGAAGACGATCCGGATCTCACGTGTGGCAGCTGTTGGAACAAACTCCGAATCCAAGAGGTACCTACCTAGATAAAAAGGAAACTCACCACTCACTGGTGAAAGAGGAGATTGAGGTCGTATCCTAGATTAAGAACTACAATACTTAACAATCACTGAGATATATACTAGATGAAACTACCTATAAAGTGGATGAATCATAATTTAGTTACATATAGTGAGAAGGATACTTGCAAACAATGAGGCAATAATACTGCTGTTTTTGAAAAATTAAACCTCGCCGCCGTCGAGAACAACTATAATTTTTAGTTTAGTTTAGAGGGATAAGTTTTATTTTTTCATCATCCCTAGATGTAAAACTTGGGTTGATACTAATAAAATTTTATAGTTTTCATTTTATATAACTAAAATATAATTTAATATTTTTTTTTTTGTTTTATAAAAGTGATTTTTGACTTCATAGTCTTGCTAATAGAGAAGAATCTAATTCAGCAAAATCTTTCATAATCAGATGACAGCACCTTCATAATCAGAGGACAATCAAAATATAGCACATGATTCTAACCTTGATTATTGGACATGTTTCACTGCTGTAATTTTCTAACTTCAGAGATATGCCATTTTACTTAATTTCTAATTTTTTTTGTAAATTTGTATAAATTGTATTCAACTTATCAATTACAGCATGCAATTATTCAACCAATTTCTCAAAAATTATATTTTGTTTTACTTGCCCTGGAACAAAGTTTTGGCTTCGCCACGACTTTGCAATAGACGAACATAAATGATTTCAACCTTTTGGATCATAATATTAGTAAATTACCGTCACCATCGATCATGCAAGGGTGAAAATAGAGAAAATATGTTAGATCCATAATTTTGCTCCGGATATAAATTTAGATCGGATAGCAAATTACTATCCACTTCTTACCCTAGTGCACTTTAAAACTTTGGAAGTCATGCATATGGCAAATTAATCTTATACAAATTGCATTCTGTAGTAAGCTAGGATAATTGAGGGAAGCATGAAGAGTTTGTACATTATATAGAGTTATTACAAGAAAAGAAAAGAAAAATTAAAGAACATGCCAAGTATGTCGGATAGCTTATGTACGGTAGCATACATGTTCAGAAAGGATGTGGGTTATACTACTACATTCTTTCTAGTGTAAAATGATAATTGAGCTGAATATGCTTTGTTCCTTTGGAATTGGATGTCCAAGCTAAAGCACCAATATTCTAGCACCACTAATTGACGTAGAAGAGGAGATAAATCAAAGCAATATGCTATTCCTTTAAATGCATCTGTGGCCCAATTAATAATCGAGTTGTTATAATCACCGCTAAAAATGATAATGAGCGCTTTACAAAGCGAAGTAATATAATTTATATTTTTGTACCCTTACTTATTTTAGTTTTCTTAACAGCTTTACCTATTTTAGCCGTAAAGTAATCGTTATACCCTTATACCTATTTAAGTCGACTAAATCACTATCACTAGCAATGTCGAAGTTGCTCGTTTATTCTAGTTCTATACTTGTTAGAAAAAAGAATATGTATTTTGTGAAGAGATAAGAGTAAGTATGCAGAGATAAAATGTAGATTACTTCTATTCTTCTCCACCAGCAACATAACAACTCTTCATTTCAAGTTTTCTTTTCAATAACCCGAAAAGACTTCTTCAACAAACTCCTAATATCTTTTTCAACTCTCTAATATTGGAAGCTTTAGTTTAAAAAAGAGACTCTAACCACTATGTTTATAAGTCTACAAAGTGGGTGTTATAAAAATGGATGAGCATAAAATGTTCATATTGCATAGATATAGTGTTGGATTCTATAGATATATTTTAGGATTTTGTAGATATTTTTATATTTCTTATATATGTTATCTAGAATCCATACTTACATGTACTGCTTACAGATTCCACAACTGTTCATCTTTGGATTATGTAAAAAACTTTAGATACTATAGATATATTTCTAGATCCTTGAGATATTTCAGAATTTCGTAGATGTATTATAGTTTCTGATTCCTGATATATGTTGTTTATAATCTATAATTAATATACTGAATAATATTTATTTATGTTTTATGCTGTTGGGCAAGCAAATTTCTACATCAAGGTAGATGAAAGTCTAAATGATGTGATAACAAGTATATTCAAACATTTGACTATACAACTTCTGATTGAAACATCTCAACAAAAGTGTGCAAATTACTTCTATAAACGAAGAATAGATACAAAATAAACAATTTGACTATACAACTTCTGATTGAAACAACTCAACAAAAGTGTGGAAATTACTTCTATAAACGAAGAATAGATACAAAATAAACAATCACCCATCTTGTAGAATAAGTTGATAAAATTGTAAAGGAAGCTCGGAAAAGAACACAACATTTAGCAACTCAGCAATTCAGCCTTAGACTATTGTTAGAATTCTAGGTGAGAATATGTGATGTCTTTTTTATTGTAAACACAGAAAAGAGAAGCTGTACATGTAGAGAATGAGATGTGTTATGGCTCTCTTGTAAGCATGGCATTACTGCACTTGGCCATATTAGCCTCGATCCATATAATTTATGTGACAGTTATTTTACAGAAGGAAAGCTAATTAGTAACTTATTGGGACTCTATTCCACCAATAGTAAGCATAATTCATGTCATTCAAAATTTCTTTTTAAGAGTTTTCTTGTTAGTCTACCTCTATACATATAGATTCCTACTTTGTCTCTATCAATTTCTATTTTGTATTTATGGATTCATATTTATTTCTGTGAATTCATATATTATATAAATGGATTCTTATCTTGTATCTCTTTATGTTTTAATTCTTATTGTGCATTTATGTGATTGCGTGTTACATCTTGATAATAAAATATTACGGAATTTATAATTAGTTACTATGTAATCTAGATTAAGTATATACAAAATTTAAAGATACAAACTATGGGATCCAAACTTTGTATCTCTAAAATATATTATTAGGTAGCACATATAAAATTAAGTTTAATGAAATATTTCATATTATCTAATATTGTGCGTCCGAACACGCTCAACCCTGTTCGAACGCATGCGTGTGAATGCCTGGATACGTTCGCACTGATAGAAAACGCGATTTGCGCGTTCGAATGTGCTCGACCTCGTTTGAACGCAATCGGTGAGAATGCAATGTTTCTAGGGTTACTATTTATTAGTTTGGCTTGTTAGGTTAGCCTTGTAAGATGTGGATGACAACCTAAGGGATCATTATGAATAAATATTAAATTTTCTTTCCTTTCTCCTCTACCCTAACTCTTCTCTCTCCTCGTTCAAGCCTAGCCGTGTGTCATCTCGATATCGCTTACCTCTAATCCTCCCTCCTCCTTCGGATCTCGACCAACTTCTCCCCCCTCATCCTTATCCCTTCAACACCATGTGCTACCAAATCTATCACCATTATCTCCACCTTCATCGTAATATTACGTATTTTCGCCCGTAGTCAGAATCTATGAAGGCATGAATATCGAAAACATAAATCAAGAAGATATGGAACGATCATCACTGGTTTCATAATTTTTTTGACTATAGAAGAATATTTTGAAAATATTCTCCTTCGATTGTATGGACTGTTTCCCTACATCCGAGCTTGATCGAGAACATGTGCATGATCCATAACAAGTAATAGAGTACAAATACAAAGAAATATTAAAAATTTATTTTGACTACAATCATATAAACAATATTAGAAAAACTCAATTTGCTATTAACAATTTAGTACATATATAGAATGTCATACATTTTTGAAAACCTTCAATGCCTCCAAGATTTAGCTTAAGTTCAATGTAAATTTCACCGAACAACAATTATTTTAAGTGAGGCAAGTCATCTATATGAGTTGTCTTAAAATCTAATAAAGGTCCAATTTTTGTTTTCCAGTGACCTACATAACGATGATAAAATTAAAAATCAATATGTTTGAATAACAATAAGTGCTAGATATAATAACTTTGACTCTTTATCTTAATGTTTTATTTGAAAGCTGATTCAATATGATAAGATAAGAAAAGATAAAAAAGAAAACAACAAAGCAAAATTAGAATGGCTAATAGCATTGCCTAGATTGAAAGAACTACTGCACTGTAGATTCTAACCCTAACGAAAAGAATACATATGAGATAACTCTATAATCAAGCCTTGTGAGTCCCTCTTGCGGCATGCTTGAGTTTCATCTCACCAGAGTTGGAGAGATAGAGATTGTGAAGAAGAAATAATGGTTTTTAAGAAATTGAACGAATTTAAGCCTCTTATCATAAAATTAGGGATTTTTGGTGATTTGTAATTTTAGGAATGATGGAGAAGATGAGTTTAAAAAAAAGTTCAAGATCTTTTAATATTTCTCATAAGAGAAGGGATAGAACTCGAAGTAAAAGAAATTATGGCTATATTTAATACAAGGAGATATTCTTAAAATCGATGAGAGGATAATTTTAATATATAGTGCACACAGTGATGATCGCTATCAGCTTCCATGCTTGAACATGCCACTACTACTTATTTTTTTTATGCTTTAAGAAATTACTTCTTTTTAGCTTTAAATCTAAGTGGGGGGGGGGGAGTTTCTTTTGATTGGCGACTGATTAACGCATTAAAGTTTCTATTGTGGTATAGTAACATCATTCATGCTACTATCATTATGGTAGGAGAATCGATACGTCAAGATAATATAGATGGATGAGCGAAAGTGAAACTCTATATGATTGAGCAAAACACCAACTATATGATGCTGCTTTGAAGCATCAACCAACATGGAGCCCAAGCACAAAGGAGAAAGAGAACCTTGTGGGCATGTAGCATCTAAAATATTTGGGCAATCTGCACACAAAATATTCTTTTTCTTCCATTGGAATTGGCATAAACCTCTCACTGAGTTTTGAATGAAAACTAAATTTGATGATTAGTAATAACAAAAGTTAAAACGGCTTCATTTTTCGTACTCAATCACATTGAGCCTATCGATCTTCCTATTCGGTTCGAAATACATTTAAGAATCTCCTAAACCTCCTCCTAGGTTTGTAGAAAATCGGTCGGTTTAGAAAAACCTAATCCTAGTTGGTTTAGAAAATAAATTACGAGTCTCTTTGGAAAACTAAAGCTGATTTGATAAAAGGAAACTTGAATCCTAGACAAATTGGAAAATCTGAGTCCTTTGTAGCAAACCAAACTTAAATTGAAAAATGAAAACCAATAATAACAATATCGAAGTCGAGAAAAAATAGAAAGAGTAAACATAATAAACACAAGATCAAAATTTTTAGTATGAAATAAACCTCTCAGCTGATCCAGAGGGATGGACATGATTTAGGCTCATTGTAGCCCAATTTTTTAAAGAGTTGGCCTAATTATTCACCCTACATATTAGGGTTAACCTCTTTGCCTAATTCAGAATTAGCCTACAAGCTCATGAGCTATCATGATCTATTAAGAAATTATATATAGCTAGCCCAATAAGAAATGACAATAGCTATTAAAGGGTTCCTCAATGGTGAAAAATATATACTTAAATGAAAGAAGATTACAAAGGTAAAATCTATATAATGTTCTGAAATTTATTTTTATTTTTTAATTTTTTTTGGTTTCTTCAAGGTAAATTTTTGTGTTAAGTTTTTGATTAACAAACACACAGTTTGAAATTAATTTTACAAATAAATAAAATGACATACAAAAATTCCTCCACTATATCTGCCAGTGGGGATATCCTACTTACCAGACCTAATAACAAGGACAAAAGAGGCCCAGTAAAACTACTCTTTTGCTTTTGTTGGGCTTGAATTGGGCTCAACAAATGATATGTGATCTGTCATTTAGATAGCTAGTTACGAATGCTTACACCCTTGCATCAAAGTAATATGACAAATAAAACTATCGATTCGTACGTAGAACTAACACAACAACAACTTTAGTCGAGAGCAGTACTATATATATAGGTTAAATACATTTCATTCTAACAGCATTTTAGACGAAAAGCACTTCATTCTTCTCCGACCTTTATGTATCACCAACTTGTCTGAATTCTTGACTAAGTAGTAGTGAATTTATGATATTCATGTTTTTCTATCCTATAAAATATTATCAGTTTGAAAAAAAAAATACACTTATCCCCTAAACTATTTTTTGTATTACTAAGTTATAATGAACTTTCCAAGAAAATAAAGTCTGTGCCAGCATGCATCAATCGCGCAGTTGGGACTTGTGCCACCTAAGCACTCTCTATGGGGGTAATCACCATGAGTTATGACAACCATACTAGGAGACGACATAGGAGTCCTACTATAATTGAGGAGACTAGACCTTCAAAGCCTTAGTGATCCAAGGTCAAATTTTCGGCTAGATTTTACAAAATTTAGCAATGGAGACCTGCTTGGAAAGGGTTTACCACACGGAGCAATTTTTCACGTATCAAAGTAATATCGGAAGAACATAAGGTGTCGCTAACATCTTTCCATTTAGAAGATATTGTAATCTGATGGTTCCAATTGACACAACTAAACTATCCATTTCAAGCATGAGATGAGCTTATAGAGCCTATTTGTCGATATTTTAGATCGTCTAATTATGAAAATTTTGAGGGTATTCTCTCCGGACTCCAGAACGCACCTATGTTTGTGGCTATTAAGAGGGATATTTAACTGAGTTTCAAGTTTGGGTGGACATTGCTCTCTAAAGTACTTTTACTAGCAGGCTCAACCATAATATCCAAGCTGACTTGAAATCCACTAAATGGTAGGATTAGCAGAATGGGGCTCTGCCAACCTTACGACGTTCTTCTCATGATATATTTTTGATAATTGAAGGGTGCTAGCCCAAACATTATCAACCGACTCTGTTATATTATTAAAGTAGATCTCTTTGCGATGCTTTGAAATGTGCCAGTGAGCAACAGCCGTGATAATAAGAATTAGGTCATGTAGAGGCTCATGGTAAGCATCGAGAACATGAACCTATTGGCCATAGTCTCGGGAGGTCAAGTTGGAAATGTCAAGATTGAACTCAACCTCCAAGAAGGCCCAAATTTTAGCAGCGAAAGGGCAAGAGTAAAATAGATGACCGATGGATTCACTATGAAGGCCACAATTTGGGCACATGGCATCAAGCCCTGTATTTATCGAGTGAAGAAGGGAAAAAGTGAGAAGACGGCCTCAACAAGCTTTCCATATGAAAATTTTGATTTTGGGAGGGGTATTAATTGCCCAGATTTTCTTCCAGCCAAGGCAAGGAGGATCAATCTCAATTTTTTTACGAAGGAAAGTGTAAACAGTTTTAGAAGCCACATGCCCCGTCGGGTGGGCAGATTAGATCCAATAATCAGGCTTTCCTCAATAGAGAGATGAATAGTAAAAACAGCCTCACACAAGGTAGGCCAAAGGCCTCAACAACAATATCCTTAGACTAGTTGCCATGAAAAATTAAGTCAGAGACCATAGAATTTTATTTTAACAAAATTGACATTAACAAGAGTCAGCAAATGACTCGAAAGAATCGAAGAAAGCTAAAAAAGGTCCATGAGCAAGTTAGTGAACTTGCCATTCGCAATAATCTTGAGCATACTAATACAGATGGCCAATATTAAATCTCAAACGATTCACCGGCTCTAAGCCAAGGACTTAGACCGAGAGGTGGCCCAAGGATGCAAGCCACCATATTTGGCTCTAACCATGTAGCCTCAAGGGGATTGGTCACAGTTAAGGACAGTGATGACCTTTTTTCCCACAAGAGACAAGCGAAATATGGAGGTCTCTAACAGCCAGGCCCCCCTTCCCTCTTGGTTCTAGTAACCTTGCCCAACTCACTAGATTGAAGCCAAAGCAATTATTTGATTTATCCCAAAGAAATCTCCTTGAGAGCTTGGAATTATGATCAATGACGGCAAGTAGAGTCCATGAAGAGGACATCTGATTCACTAGAATCAATAAGACCGAGCTAGTGAGGGTAATATGGACAGAGAAGCATGTTTCCAACCTGCTAACTTGGCCTCCACTCTAGCTAGAAAATCTTCGTGCTCATGGATCAACAAGCGTTTAGGAGATATCTTAGCCCTGCCCTTAGATACTTAAAAAGAAAACAACCTTCTGGCATATTGAGAATGTGTAGAAGATTGTTTTCCAAAGCATTAGAGACATTCTTGTGATAAAAACTTTAGATTTACTAAAATTAATACGTAAGTCTGTAATCCTACTGTATTTTTCAAAAAATTGCATAATTTTAGTATAAGACGCGTGAAACACTCACTTCCAAAAATCACGTGTTCCTGACGTGGAGAGATCCACGCGACTCTCACATGACCTGTCATTGTAATAATCTCATAAAATATCTAAGCTAAGTCTAGAAATACCATAATAATCTAAGCAAATAATCAAAAGTTATAATTATCACGGGTCTCAACAAGCCTCTAGAAATACAAGTCCATACACAAATTTAAAACATAATAACTCTCGTAGGGGCTAAAGTCTAACAAGGAATAATAGAATAGACAATGCTGATAGGAAAAAAAATCTACTACTCCTCGATATCCACATCCTCCATAATTAGCTCTAAAATATTTCCACTAAAATGGCGGTGAGCATAGAGCCCAGCAAGTATAATCCAATAGTAACCTATGAATAATGTATTATGCGATAAATAAATATGCATGCCCATAATTATCAACATTTTTAAGGTAAAAGTGTACAGTATAATTTTCAATAAACTTTCATTTACTCATAACATACATGAGTGTATATTAACATCATAACTCAATGTATAAAAAGCTACAAAGCAATCAAGTCCATAATGTCATATTCCACAAGGCAAACATGATAACGAGGGAGACTAGTCATCTAGTGATATTATCGTCCGTACATGCCTGGCGACGCTGCATATGACCGGTTATCTATGGCCATCAAACTAAAAACCCCAATCGCAGACACATCCTCAACAACATCACCACTATAGTAAATCATCACATAGAGCAAAATCATTACTTGTAGCTGAATCATCGCATACAACGGGAAAGAGCTTACAACTCATTAGACGCCCTGACCCTACGTCATCGAATACCGCTTGTAACACCCCAAAATTAAAAAAAAAAAAATTTCCCTCTGACTGACGCACGTGCCAAGCATGTGTGTCAGCCCTGCCACTCTGCCCCCCTCCTCCTCTTCTTCTTCTTCCCCTTCCCTTGTCGTGCACGCCATCTCTCATCTTCTTATCCCCTTCCCATCACCGTAGACACCTAGATTCTCCCCCCCCATTTCTCCTCCTCCACCGCATTGCCTCTCTCCCTCTCTCTCATGGTTGCCGACAGCCGCGGAGCCACCGAAGTCCGGACCGAGAGCGTTCGAGCTTGCCGACCAGCCCTTCTCTTTTTCGGTAAGCCTCCCCCCTGCCATTAACTCTGTAGCATAACCCCCCTCGCCGTCGGCCCTCCTCCTCCCCCCTTTCCTTTTTCTTTCCTTTTTTCCCCTTTCACTTACCCGTCGGTCTCGTGGCCATCGCCGGCCTCGCACTACGCCGCCGGCCTCGTGGCCGTGTCGTCGGCCTCGCGTTGCGCCGCCGGCCTCGTGCCGCGCCGTCGCAGCCCGCAACCTCGTGGACCCTTCTCTCCGCCTCGACCTCCTTCCATTAGGAGGAGATGGGGTGGAGGGGTGGGGGTTAAAACCCCCACCCATTTCCTCCTTAGTGGGCTGCAGCCCACTAATCTGGTATTGGGGTGGGCTGCAGGCCATAGCCCACCTGGCCTTGGATCCGGGTGGGCTGCAGGCTGCAGCCCATTAGCCCATTGTTGGGTGGGCTGCAGTCTGCAGCCCACTATTCCAACCTTGGTGGGCTGTGGCTGGGCCCCCAGCCCACCAAGGCCCTATTGCTTTTTGGGTTGGGTTTGAGCCTACCCATTGCCTCTAGCCTAGCCCATTTGGGGCCATTTGGACACTATAACCTCGTTTATCTTTTGCACCTGATTTTAATTAGTCTGATCCCTCGTAATGATAATTTAGTATCATGTGAATTTTAGGATAACATAAGACTCGCCCTAGGAGACCCTTGACTCATGTAATTGCCAACCATAAATATGCTAATAAGATAATTAATTCTATTAGTTCTCTAATCTTACGTATGGCTTACTTGCGTGAATTAATAGGATTGACACAGCGTGAGGAGGATTTTGGGATTCCGGAGGAGCAGACTAGCTGACGAGTTTTACTGGAGACCCCAAGGCGAGTAGAGTTATACAAATCTAGAATAACATAATTACAGTCATTATACCTGTCATGACACTGTAGGAAATGTCGGTATTAATACATGCAGTTGGTACACCCTGTTATATCTTTTGCATATGTAGTTATTTATAACCTGCTCATCATAATATTATGAGAATGTTAATGTAGCATCAACATTAGTATGATAATGCTTTACATGTGTCCTGTATGGTATACCATTGCATAGATGTATGATTGCTGTGAATATAGAATGTAATGATCATGATGACTATAACCTGCTTTATACACTCATAAACACTGCACCACTTCCACCTATCATTAGTAGTCGAATCCTGACTAAGCAGTACCCCTACTCACTCAGCCCAGGGTTAAGGGTAGAGTGTATCTTATATGACTATACTATTAGCGGCCTACACCTGAGGTCGGAAAGCCTGTGTGGCATTCAGGTAGTTATATTGCATAGTTAGGACTAGATTATGATGATAGAAGAACATGATTATGAGGCGGGGATATAACTCTAGCGGTACCCGACGACGCTGGGTTAGGGCGTCTGTTGATGAGCCGAGGGCTCCCGATTTTCCCGCCGAGGGCGGTGATGATTTAGAGAGAGTGAGATATGGGCTTACGACCGGGGTCCTGAGTCTGATGGCCACAGACAACCGATCACATGTAGTGTCGCCATACACGTGTAGGTGACATTATCGCTAGATGTGTATATATTCCCCCTCAATGTATGAGATGATGGATGATTGTTTCTTAAGAGTATTCACCCTGTGTGGTGAATAGCTCGGTGAGCGATGATAAGTATGCTTAATGCTTTGGTAGGCCTGAGATGACTAAACTGCTATTTTATTGCTATGCATAACATGTAAAACCTATGATTGAGATGTGTACGAATAAGAGATTGTATCAAGCTTTATATCTGTGTGAACTTATCATGATACGTTTAGGAACTAGCATATTCCAGGATAGTGATTAGTAATCTTTATCAATTGCATTGACTTAGTAAATTGTGGTAAGCCATTTCAATAAGCATATCGTTATCGTTAGCAAATATAGGCATACATTGGATATACACATGTGATGTCATTATTTTAGATTGTATGGATCCTACTCGCTGGGCTGTAAGCTCACCCCTCGTGGCGGTATTATTTCAGAGCTAGGGGACGCAGGTGCGGGTAGCGAGGAGTAGCTGCTTTTCCTTTTCAGTACGTATGTTAGTTGTATTAAGCCCCTACGAGGGTGTGATGATGACGTTGTATTTTTGGGCTTTAGCATAGTATTTTGGATGTATATTTGGAAGGCTTGTTGTGGCTTGTGGAACTTGTATCCGGACTCTTTTAGTTGAGTTTATTTATGGTGAAATTGTGCTGTTGTGTGCCTTATGAAATCCTTGTACTGACAGGTCATGTGATGCACCGCGTGGGAGAATTTACCTACGCGGTTTACACGTGTATTTGGAGGTTTGGGTGTTTCACCGCTAGAGCTATAATCCCTACTTCTCAAACATCTTACTAATATTATCCTAAGCTAGTCTTCAAATAGGGCAGTGTAATCACTTGAATGCTCCACTAGCTAACGACTTCAGGTGTAAACCGCTAATATAATACTTATATAATACACTCTACCCTTAACCCCGGGTTGAGTGGGTGAGGGGTACTACCTAGTTGAAACTAGACTAATCATAATACGTGTATGTGGTGCCATGACTTCTATTATTTATTATATCTTGATCATCAAGGTAACATATATCATACTAAGCATGGAGTCTATCATACATAAGCAATAAATAATAATTAATACAAGTAAGAAATTATTAATGACTATGTAATCATCATCATAACAATATCATTATTCGTAGACTAATATAGGATCTAACTCGCCTGAAATATCCTTAGAATCAGTCCCACTCTCCTAAATAGTCGGCTTCTCCTAAATATCAAAATCCTCCTCGTAAAGTAATAGAGATAATAATTTATAAAATAAAATAAAACATAAAAATGATGAACTTATAGAGCTAACTACCTTGTTGCATAAATTAAGTTTGATTTTCTAGGTCCAGATAGGTGGCTTGGTCTTGCATTTATTCTTCCCTATTAATATATTATTTTGTATTAATTAAATGGTCATTTATGGTAAAATTAGAATATCCTTATTTGCAAATGTCAAATGCATTAATAAAAGATAATTGAAATGATTATTAAATTCACCTACCTAATTTAATTATGTATTATCTTCAATTCTGTTAATATAATGATTGAGAATTTTTTTTGAAAGGTAGCTACATTTATAAAAGAAAATAAACATAGTGGCTAGCTTATGGTCCAAAAGCTGGGCTGGGCTCAAGGCCCAGCATTGCATCCATAAAAAGGGGATTGCAGGCCTACCCACAACCCATAGGCCAAAACAAATGGGCTGGCTACAGGTGTGGGTCGCGGCCCACCCAAGAGATTGTTGGGTTGGGCTTAAGGGCCCAACCCACCACTGGCTACGAGCTTGAGCTGCAACCCACCCTATAGCCCAAAGAGATCGGGTGGACTAGGCTCACAAGCCCAGTCCACCGCTGGCTATAGGTGTGGGCTATAGGCCACCCTGTAGCCCATAGAGATTGGGTGGACTGGGCTCAAAAGCCCAATCCACCACTGGTTACGGGTGTGGGATATGGCCCACCCCATAGCCTACATGACTTGGTGGGGGTTTGATCAAACCCTCACCAACTCAACCATCCTTAAGAGAAGGAGACCGAGGGAGGGAGATGGAGTTGCTGCCAACGATCACCATCACTAGCAGCCGAGATCACCAGCTCCTAAAGTCGACATGGTCACCTTGGGTTGAGGCCACAATTGAACTGTCGGCCGGAGTGGTCGATAGTGAGGAGTAAGGAACTCCATGGCCGGTAGCCATGGAGGTTCCTACTTTGGTGCAAAAAGGGCTCATAGCCTTTAACCGCCGGTGGTGGCCGCCCACGACTAAGGAATCCGGTGGTGTGAGGCGACACGCACCTCGTGGGTACCCACGGCAAGGGGTTGACATAGGAAAACTTCTCGGACCGATGGTTGATTGATCCGAAGTCCTTGGCCGATGAATTTCTCCGGCGAATATAGAAATGAATAAACTATAATTTAACTATAATTTAGTGAGAAATATTCAAATTAACTCAAAGGGGAGAAGGAGGCTGATCCAAGGATTGAAGTCAGGGGGATTTGATTGGCCGTCGACGCTCCGGTGATCCACTGTCCACGACAAGATCTTCGGCAGCTTGGAAAGAGAAAAGAGAGGAAGAGGTGGAAAAGTGAGAGAGAGGCTGCGAAAGAAGAAAGCATGAGGGCGTGTGTGTGCGTTGACCTAGTACTTCTACTGTACGATGCATCCACGTATTTGTTGTAGCAAAAATCTTTGATTTAATGGAAGAGTATGGAATGATATTTTGCTTCTAAATAACATAACTACCGCAAGTTAAGGCGGTCCAAAATCGAAGAGTTTAGATAAAATTAATTATAAATTAATTCCGTAGCTATACATTAATTCCCCCATTTGGCTCAAACTTCTCACTCCCCTATAACTATTGGTAGCTACATTTTAACTTCCCATTTCTCTCCAACTTCTTAGTCTCCCATAACTATTCATAGCAGCTACCTTTTAACTTATGTCTTAGTAGGATTGGTCCGGTTGGCGAATTTTGTTCGTACAAGGAATAGCCCATTTGTCCATACGGTTTGCGTACGGTTGGTACAAATATAGATACTAAACACATAGACTGACAGCCTATGTACCTAACTAATTATTTCTATATATGCCCCAACCTTATGGCATATATATATGTATCCGTGAACACGACCACTCTTAGTATCGCCAGGGTGATCCCAACCATTTTCTAGCTACATCTCTCGTTCTCCATCAGGACATCATCACCACCAAAATGTCCATTTCTCTACCTGGATGGTTTGCTATTCTCGTGCTGGTTTCAGAATCGCACTCGAGTTGCCTAAGTCGCAGATATACCCCTCCGTTAGCCGACGTGCCGGAATGCCCATCAAAGAAAGAGTGATCCAAGTCGGGTGCGCCGTAGATGCATGCATTGATTTGTGCGTGCGTACCAAGTCTCCGCAAGTCCTTTGTCTTACCGAGGGCATGCAAAAACATGCACGGTGCTGACAAAAAATTTGCGTCGACCCAGTACTTCTACTGTACGATGCGTCCACGTATTTGTTGTAGCAAAAATCTTTGATTTAATGGAAGAGTATGGAATGATATCTTGCTTCTAAAGAACTTGACTACCGCAAGTTAAGGCGGTCCAAAATCGAAGAGTTTAGATAAAACTAATTATAACTTAATCTGATCACAGATTTATTTTTGCATTTGGATAGCGTCCGTATCACGCATATAAAGACTACAAGGCGGGTGCAAAGAGAAATTTTGATATCCCTCAATTGGAGGCAAGGATGTCTCGGTACTGATCGCGACATGCAACTCGAGTGCGATTCTGAAATCACTTTGTATCTCCAAGAATATGGCACGCTAATTTTTAGGAGAACTATGAAATTCTTCTAAAATTTTTTTCATGCTCTTTCCCGGTAGGATCGCTGAAAACCTCCAGTAAGGTGTCTCGGCATGATAAGGAAATGCAGATGAAGCACGTCGCTTTGATGTCGTTGGCTTGCATTTTCACTAGCTCAAAATAAGATGCGCGATACGCATATATGCGGCATCACTCAAGCATCATAATTACATTACTATCCCCAATCGCACACGCTTAATCAGCATACCTTTGCATAAAGAGTATCTTAACACGCTAACTTTTGTCACATGTATGCATACGGTGTCATGTTTTTATATCTACACAGTTACGTCTAGGAAAGAAGCATCATTTTAGCATATACATATCTCATACATAAACCACCATCCCGTCGAAGTGTTGGCGGTATGTCAGGTAGACCGATAAGAAAGGGGTATTTGGGTAATTTCATTTACCAAAGGGCATTTTGAGTGTACACCTATGACGTTTAATTTCACTTTGTATTAGACGAACCTTTTTCCCGAGCAATATATAATACTTGTCCTACACTATAAGGGCGGTTTGGAAATTTCATCCAACCCATGGGTATTCCCGAAATTTTATTTCGCATATGTCTAGACGATGAAGGACGATACCATGCATAATCTTTATCCTAAATTGTCCAATCAGGTGATCATCAGGTGATACTTAACGTTCGATTGCCGAATTTGTCCAACCGGGTAATCAGGTAACCACACTCGGTCACAGCATGTCTGAGTATGCGCTTTGTTTATCCGCATGGGAGCTTGTGATCATGCTGCATGCCGGCACTATCATTATGTAAACGTAGTTACATTACTACCGATTCCGTAGCTATACATTAATTCCCCCATTTGGCTCAAACTTCTCACTCCCCCGTAACTATTGGTAGCTACATTTTAACTTCCCATTTCTCTCCAACTTCTTAGTCTCCCATAACTATTCATAGCAGCTACCTTTTAACTTATGTCTTAGTAGGATTGGTCCGGTTGGCGAATTTTGTTACGTACAAGGAATAGCCCATTTGTCCATACGGTTTGCGTACGGTTGGTACAAATATAGATACTAAACACATAGACTGACAGCCTATGTACCTAACTAATTATTTCTATATATGCCCCAACCTTATGGCATATATATATGTATCCGTGAACACGACCACTCTTAGTACCGACCCGGTGATCCCAGCCATTTTCTAGCTACATCTCTCGTTCTCCATCAGGACATCATCACCACCAAAATGTCCATTTCCCTACGTGGATGGTTTGCTATTCTCGTGCTGGTTTCTCCCCTTCTCACTTTAGCTCGGCCCTACGGGCCGCCCAACGAGATGGCGCACCCAGCGGGATCGCCTTATTCCGAACCTTGGTGGAGCTCCTGGTTCCGTCAGAGCTTGCCTAAGTCGATGGTGCCACCGTCCGGCCCCACGAATTGCACTTTTAGCCCTCCGAGGGTTGGCAACCCTCCCCCTCGAGAAGCCGGAGAGCATCGCAGATATACCCCTCCGTTAGCCGACGTGCCGGAATGCCCATCAAAGAAAGAGTGATCCAAGTCGGGTGCGCCGTAGATGCATGCATTGATTTGTGCGTGCGTACCAAGTCTCCGCAAGTCCTTTGTCTTACCGAGGGCATGCAAAAACATGCACGGTGCTGACAAAAAATTTGCGTCGACCCAGTACTTCTACTGTACGATGCGTCCACGTATTTGTTGTAGCAAAAATCTTTGATTTAATGGAAGAGTATGGAATGATATCTTGCTTCTAAAGAACTTGACTACCGCAAGTTAAGGCGGTCCAAAATCGAAGAGTTTAGATAAAACTAATTATAACTTAATCTGATCACAGATTTATTTTTGCATTTGGATAGCGTCCGTATCACGCATATAAAGACTACAAGGCGGGTGCAAAGAGAAATTTTGATATCCCTCAATTGGAGGCAAGGATGTCTCGGTACTGATCGCGACATGCAACTCGAGTGCGATTCTGAAATCACTTTGTATCTCCAAGAATATGGCACGCTAATTTTTAGGAGAACTATGAAATTCTTCTAAAATTTTTTTCATGCTCTTTCCCGGTAGGATCGCTGAAAACCTCCAGTAAGGTGTCTCGGCATGATAAGGAAATGCAGATGAAGCACGTCGCTTTGATGTCGTTGGCTTGCATTTTCACTAGCTCAAAATAAGATGCGCGATACGCATATATGCGGCATCACTCAAGCATCATAATTACATTACTATCCCCAATCGCACACGCTTAATCAGCATACCTTTGCATAAAGAGTATCTTAACACGCTAACTTTTGTCACATGTATGCATACGGTGTCATGTTTTTATATCTACACAGTTACGTCTAGGAAAGAAGGATCATTTTAGCATATACATACCTCATACATAAACCACCATCCCGTCGAAGTGTTGGCGGTATGTCAGGTAGACCGATAAGAAAGGGGTATTTGGGTAATTTCATTTACCAAAGGGCATTTTGAGTGTACACCTATGACGTTTAATTTCACTTTGTATTAGACGAACCTTTTTCCCGAGCAATATATAATACTTGTCCTACACTATAAGGGCGGTTTGGAAATTTCATCCAACCCATGGGTATTCCCGAAATTTTATTTCGCATATGTCTAGACGATGAAGGACGATACCATGCATAATCTTTATCCTAAATTGTCCAATCAGGTGATCATTAGGTGATACTTAACGTTCGATTGCCGAATTTGTCCAACCGGGTAATCAGGTAACCACACTCGGTCACAGCATGTCTGAGTATGCGCTTTGTTTATCCGCATGGGAGCTTGTGATCATGCTGCATGCCGGCACTATCATTATGTAAACGTAGTTACATTACTACCGATTCCGTAGCTATACATTAATTCCCCCATTTGGCTCAAACTTCTCACTCCCCCGTAACTATTGGTAGCTACATTTTAACTTCCCATTTCTCTCCAACTTCTTAGTCTCCCATAACTATTCATAGCAGCTACCTTTTAACTTATGTCTTAGTAGGATTGGTCCGGTTGGCGAATTTTGTTACGTACAAGGAATAGCCCATTTGTCCATACGGTTTGCGTACGGTTGGTACAAATATAGATACTAAACACATAGACTGACAGCCTATGTACCTAACTAATTATTTCTATATATGCCCCAACCTTATGGCATATATATATGTATCCGTGAACACGACCACTCTTAGTACCGACCCGGTGATCCCAGCCATTTTCTAGCTACATCTCTCGTTCTCCATCAGGACATCATCACCACCAAAATGTCCATTTCCCTACGTGGATGGTTTGCTATTCTCGTGCTGGTTTCTCCCCTTCTCACTTTAGCTCGGCCCTACGGGCCGCCCAACGAGATGGCGCACCCAGCGGGATCGCCTTATTCCGAACCTTGGTGGAGCTCCTGGTTCCGTCAGAGCTTGCCTAAGTCGATGGTGCCACCGTCCGGCCCCACGAATTGCACTTTTAGCCCTCCGAGGGTTGGCAACCCTCCCCCTCGAGAAGCCGGAGAGCATCGCAGATATACCCCTCCGTTAGCCGACGTGCCGGAATGCCCATCAAAGAAAGAGTGATCCAAGTCGGGTGCGCCGTAGATGCATGCATTGATTTGTGCGTGCGTACCAAGTCTCCGCAAGTCCTTTGTCTTACCGAGGGCATGCAAAAACATGCACGGTGCTGACAAAAAATTTGCGTCGACCCAGTACTTCTACTGTACGATGCGTCCACGTATTTGTTGTAGCAAAAATCTTTGATTTAATGGAAGAGTATGGAATGATATCTTGCTTCTAAAGAACTTGACTACCGCAAGTTAAGGCGGTCCAAAATCGAAGAGTTTAGATAAAACTAATTATAACTTAATCTGATCACAGATTTATTTTTGCATTTGGATAGCGTCCGTATCACGCATATAAAGACTACAAGGCGGGTGCAAAGAGAAATTTTGATATCCCTCAATTGGAGGCAAGGATGTCTCGGTACTGATCGCGACATGCAACTCGAGTGCGATTCTGAAATCACTTTGTATCTCCAAGAATATGGCACGCTAATTTTTAGGAGAACTATGAAATTCTTCTAAAATTTTTTTCATGCTCTTTCCCGGTAGGATCGCTGAAAACCTCCAGTAAGGTGTCTCGGCATGATAAGGAAATGCAGATGAAGCACGTCGCTTTGATGTCGTTGGCTTGCATTTTCACTAGCTCAAAATAAGATGCGCGATACGCATATATGCGGCATCACTCAAGCATCATAATTACATTACTATCCCCAATCGCACACGCTTAATCAGCATACCTTTGCATAAAGAGTATCTTAACACGCTAACTTTTGTCACATGTATGCATACGGTGTCATGTTTTTATATCTACACAGTTACGTCTAGGAAAGAAGGATCATTTTAGCATATACATACCTCATACATAAACCACCATCCCGTCGAAGTGTTGGCGGTATGTCAGGTAGACCGATAAGAAAGGGGTATTTGGGTAATTTCATTTACCAAAGGGCATTTTGAGTGTACACCTATGACGTTTAATTTCACTTTGTATTAGACGAACCTTTTTCCCGAGCAATATATAATACTTGTCCTACACTATAAGGGCGGTTTGGAAATTTCATCCAACCCATGGGTATTCCCGAAATTTTATTTCGCATATGTCTAGACGATGAAGGACGATACCATGCATAATCTTTATCCTAAATTGTCCAATCAGGTGATCATTAGGTGATACTTAACGTTCGATTGCCGAATTTGTCCAACCGGGTAATCAGGTAACCACACTCGGTCACAGCATGTCTGAGTATGCGCTTTGTTTATCCGCATGGGAGCTTGTGATCATGCTGCATGCCGGCACTATCATTATGTAAACGTAGTTACATTACTACCGATTCCGTAGCTATACATTAATTCCCCCATTTGGCTCAAACTTCTCACTCCCCCGTAACTATTGGTAGCTACATTTTAACTTCCCATTTCTCTCCAACTTCTTAGTCTCCCATAACTATTCATAGCAGCTACCTTTTAACTTATGTCTTAGTAGGATTGGTCCGGTTGGCGAATTTTGTTACGTACAAGGAATAGCCCA
Organism: Typha angustifolia; assembly: GCF_048772165.1. Taxonomy (NCBI): domain Eukaryota; kingdom Viridiplantae; phylum Streptophyta; class Magnoliopsida; order Poales; family Typhaceae; genus Typha; species Typha angustifolia. The sequence continues at coordinate 7,238,175 of NC_133248.1, forward strand.
TTTGTCCATACGGTTTGCGTACGGTTGGTACAAATATAGATACTAAACACATAGACTGACAGCCTATGTACCTAACTAATTATTTCTATATATGCCCCAACCTTATGGCATATATATATGTATCCGTGAACACGACCACTCTTAGTACCGACCCGGTGATCCCAGCCATTTTCTAGCTACATCTCTCGTTCTCCATCAGGACATCATCACCACCAAAATGTCCATTTCCCTACGTGGATGGTTTGCTATTCTCGTGCTGGTTTCTCCCCTTCTCACTTTAGCTCGGCCCTACGGGCCGCCCAACGAGATGGCGCACCCAGCGGGATCGCCTTATTCCGAACCTTGGTGGAGCTCCTGGTTCCGTCAGAGCTTGCCTAAGTCGATGGTGCCACCGTCCGGCCCCACGAATTGCACTTTTAGCCCTCCGAGGGTTGGCAACCCTCCCCCTCGAGAAGCCGGAGAGCATCGCAGATATACCCCTCCGTTAGCCGACGTGCCGGAATGCCCATCAAAGAAAGAGTGATCCAAGTCGGGTGCGCCGTAGATGCATGCATTGATTTGTGCGTGCGTACCAAGTCTCCGCAAGTCCTTTGTCTTACCGAGGGCATGCAAAAACATGCACGGTGCTGACAAAAAATTTGCGTCGACCCAGTACTTCTACTGTACGATGCGTCCACGTATTTGTTGTAGCAAAAATCTTTGATTTAATGGAAGAGTATGGAATGATATCTTGCTTCTAAAGAACTTGACTACCGCAAGTTAAGGCGGTCCAAAATCGAAGAGTTTAGATAAAACTAATTATAACTTAATCTGATCACAGATTTATTTTTGCATTTGGATAGCGTCCGTATCACGCATATAAAGACTACAAGGCGGGTGCAAAGAGAAATTTTGATATCCCTCAATTGGAGGCAAGGATGTCTCGGTACTGATCGCGACATGCAACTCGAGTGCGATTCTGAAATCACTTTGTATCTCCAAGAATATGGCACGCTAATTTTTAGGAGAACTATGAAATTCTTCTAAAATTTTTTTCATGCTCTTTCCCGGTAGGATCGCTGAAAACCTCCAGTAAGGTGTCTCGGCATGATAAGGAAATGCAGATGAAGCACGTCGCTTTGATGTCGTTGGCTTGCATTTTCACTAGCTCAAAATAAGATGCGCGATACGCATATATGCGGCATCACTCAAGCATCATAATTACATTACTATCCCCAATCGCACACGCTTAATCAGCATACCTTTGCATAAAGAGTATCTTAACACGCTAACTTTTGTCACATGTATGCATACGGTGTCATGTTTTTATATCTACACAGTTACGTCTAGGAAAGAAGGATCATTTTAGCATATACATACCTCATACATAAACCACCATCCCGTCGAAGTGTTGGCGGTATGTCAGGTAGACCGATAAGAAAGGGGTATTTGGGTAATTTCATTTACCAAAGGGCATTTTGAGTGTACACCTATGACGTTTAATTTCACTTTGTATTAGACGAACCTTTTTCCCGAGCAATATATAATACTTGTCCTACACTATAAGGGCGGTTTGGAAATTTCATCCAACCCATGGGTATTCCCGAAATTTTATTTCGCATATGTCTAGACGATGAAGGACGATACCATGCATAATCTTTATCCTAAATTGTCCAATCAGGTGATCATTAGGTGATACTTAACGTTCGATTGCCGAATTTGTCCAACCGGGTAATCAGGTAACCACACTCGGTCACAGCATGTCTGAGTATGCGCTTTGTTTATCCGCATGGGAGCTTGTGATCATGCTGCATGCCGGCACTATCATTATGTAAACGTAGTTACATTACTACCGATTCCGTAGCTATACATTAATTCCCCCATTTGGCTCAAACTTCTCACTCCCCCGTAACTATTGGTAGCTACATTTTAACTTCCCATTTCTCTCCAACTTCTTAGTCTCCCATAACTATTCATAGCAGCTACCTTTTAACTTATGTCTTAGTAGGATTGGTCCGGTTGGCGAATTTTGTTACGTACAAGGAATAGCCCATTTGTCCATACGGTTTGCGTACGGTTGGTACAAATATAGATACTAAACACATAGACTGACAGCCTATGTACCTAACTAATTATTTCTATATATGCCCCAACCTTATGGCATATATATATGTATCCGTGAACACGACCACTCTTAGTACCGACCCGGTGATCCCAGCCATTTTCTAGCTACATCTCTCGTTCTCCATCAGGACATCATCACCACCAAAATGTCCATTTCCCTACGTGGATGGTTTGCTATTCTCGTGCTGGTTTCTCCCCTTCTCACTTTAGCTCGGCCCTACGGGCCGCCCAACGAGATGGCGCACCCAGCGGGATCGCCTTATTCCGAACCTTGGTGGAGCTCCTGGTTCCGTCAGAGCTTGCCTAAGTCGATGGTGCCACCGTCCGGCCCCACGAATTGCACTTTTAGCCCTCCGAGGGTTGGCAACCCTCCCCCTCGAGAAGCCGGAGAGCATCGCAGATATACCCCTCCGTTAGCCGACGTGCCGGAATGCCCATCAAAGAAAGAGTGATCCAAGTCGGGTGCGCCGTAGATGCATGCATTGATTTGTGCGTGCGTACCAAGTCTCCGCAAGTCCTTTGTCTTACCGAGGGCATGCAAAAACATGCACGGTGCTGACAAAAAATTTGCGTCGACCCAGTACTTCTACTGTACGATGCGTCCACGTATTTGTTGTAGCAAAAATCTTTGATTTAATGGAAGAGTATGGAATGATATCTTGCTTCTAAAGAACTTGACTACCGCAAGTTAAGGCGGTCCAAAATCGAAGAGTTTAGATAAAACTAATTATAACTTAATCTGATCACAGATTTATTTTTGCATTTGGATAGCGTCCGTATCACGCATATAAAGACTACAAGGCGGGTGCAAAGAGAAATTTTGATATCCCTCAATTGGAGGCAAGGATGTCTCGGTACTGATCGCGACATGCAACTCGAGTGCGATTCTGAAATCACTTTGTATCTCCAAGAATATGGCACGCTAATTTTTAGGAGAACTATGAAATTCTTCTAAAATTTTTTTCATGCTCTTTCCCGGTAGGATCGCTGAAAACCTCCAGTAAGGTGTCTCGGCATGATAAGGAAATGCAGATGAAGCACGTCGCTTTGATGTCGTTGGCTTGCATTTTCACTAGCTCAAAATAAGATGCGCGATACGCATATATGCGGCATCACTCAAGCATCATAATTACATTACTATCCCCAATCGCACACGCTTAATCAGCATACCTTTGCATAAAGAGTATCTTAACACGCTAACTTTTGTCACATGTATGCATACGGTGTCATGTTTTTATATCTACACAGTTACGTCTAGGAAAGAAGGATCATTTTAGCATATACATACCTCATACATAAACCACCATCCCGTCGAAGTGTTGGCGGTATGTCAGGTAGACCGATAAGAAAGGGGTATTTGGGTAATTTCATTTACCAAAGGGCATTTTGAGTGTACACCTATGACGTTTAATTTCACTTTGTATTAGACGAACCTTTTTCCCGAGCAATATATAATACTTGTCCTACACTATAAGGGCGGTTTGGAAATTTCATCCAACCCATGGGTATTCCCGAAATTTTATTTCGCATATGTCTAGACGATGAAGGACGATACCATGCATAATCTTTATCCTAAATTGTCCAATCAGGTGATCATTAGGTGATACTTAACGTTCGATTGCCGAATTTGTCCAACCGGGTAATCAGGTAACCACACTCGGTCACAGCATGTCTGAGTATGCGCTTTGTTTATCCGCATGGGAGCTTGTGATCATGCTGCATGCCGGCACTATCATTATGTAAACGTAGTTACATTACTACCGATTCCGTAGCTATACATTAATTCCCCCATTTGGCTCAAACTTCTCACTCCCCCGTAACTATTGGTAGCTGCATTTTAACTTCCCATTTCTCTCCAACTTCTTAGTCTCCCATAACTATTCATAGCAGCTACCTTTTAACTTATGTCTTAGTAGGATTGGTCCGGTTGGCGAATTTTGTTACGTACAAGGAATAGCCCATTTGTCCATACGGTTTGCGTACGGTTGGTACAAATATAGATACTAAACACATAGACTGACAGCCTATGTACCTAACTAATTATTTCTATATATGCCCCAACCTTATGGCATATATATATGTATCCGTGAACACGACCACTCTTAGTACCGACCCGGTGATCCCAGCCATTTTCTAGCTACATCTCTCGTTCTCCATCAGGACATCATCACCACCAAAATGTCCATTTCCCTACGTGGATGGTTTGCTATTCTCGTGCTGGTTTCTCCCCTTCTCACTTTAGCTCGGCCCTACGGGCCGCCCAACGAGATGGCGCACCCAGCGGGATCGCCTTATTCCGAACCTTGGTGGAGCTCCTGGTTCCGTCAGAGCTTGCCTAAGTCGATGGTGCCACCGTCCGGCCCCACGAATTGCACTTTTAGCCCTCCGAGGGTTGGCAACCCTCCCCCTCGAGAAGCCGGAGAGCATCGCAGATATACCCCTCCGTTAGCCGACGTGCCGGAATGCCCATCAAAGAAAGAGTGATCCAAGTCGGGTGCGCCGTAGATGCATGCATTGATTTGTGCGTGCGTACCAAGTCTCCGCAAGTCCTTTGTCTTACCGAGGGCATGCAAAAACATGCACGGTGCTGACAAAAAATTTGCGTCGACCCAGTACTTCTACTGTACGATGCGTCCACGTATTTGTTGTAGCAAAAATCTTTGATTTAATGGAAGAGTATGGAATGATATCTTGCTTCTAAAGAACTTGACTACCGCAAGTTAAGGCGGTCCAAAATCGAAGAGTTTAGATAAAACTAATTATAACTTAATCTGATCACAGATTTATTTTTGCATTTGGATAGCGTCCGTATCACGCATATAAAGACTACAAGGCGGGTGCAAAGAGAAATTTTGATATCCCTCAATTGGAGGCAAGGATGTCTCGGTACTGATCGCGACATGCAACTCGAGTGCGATTCTGAAATCACTTTGTATCTCCAAGAATATGGCACGCTAATTTTTAGGAGAACTATGAAATTCTTCTAAAATTTTTTTCATGCTCTTTCCCGGTAGGATCGCTGAAAACCTCCAGTAAGGTGTCTCGGCATGATAAGGAAATGCAGATGAAGCACGTCGCTTTGATGTCGTTGGCTTGCATTTTCACTAGCTCAAAATAAGATGCGCGATACGCATATATGCGGCATCACTCAAGCATCATAATTACATTACTATCCCCAATCGCACACGCTTAATCAGCATACCTTTGCATAAAGAGTATCTTAACACGCTAACTTTTGTCACATGTATGCATACGGTGTCATGTTTTTATATCTACACAGTTACGTCTAGGAAAGAAGGATCATTTTAGCATATACATACCTCATACATAAACCACCATCCCGTCGAAGTGTTGGCGGTATGTCAGGTAGACCGATAAGAAAGGGGTATTTGGGTAATTTCATTTACCAAAGGGCATTTTGAGTGTACACCTATGACGTTTAATTTCACTTTGTATTAGACGAACCTTTTTCCCGAGCAATATATAATACTTGTCCTACACTATAAGGGCGGTTTGGAAATTTCATCCAACCCATGGGTATTCCCGAAATTTTATTTCGCATATGTCTAGACGATGAAGGACGATACCATGCATAATCTTTATCCTAAATTGTCCAATCAGGTGATCATTAGGTGATACTTAACGTTCGATTGCCGAATTTGTCCAACCGGGTAATCAGGTAACCACACTCGGTCACAGCATGTCTGAGTATGCGCTTTGTTTATCCGCATGGGAGCTTGTGATCATGCTGCATGCCGGCACTATCATTATGTAAACGTAGTTACATTACTACCGATTCCGTAGCTATACATTAATTCCCCCATTTGGCTCAAACTTCTCACTCCCCCGTAACTATTGGTAGCTACATTTTAACTTCCCATTTCTCTCCAACTTCTTAGTCTCCCATAACTATTCATAGCAGCTACCTTTTAACTTATGTCTTAGTAGGATTGGTCCGGTTGGCGAATTTTGTTACGTACAAGGAATAGCCCATTTGTCCATACGGTTTGCGTACGGTTGGTACAAATATAGATACTAAACACATAGACTGACAGCCTATGTACCTAACTAATTATTTCTATATATGCCCCAACCTTATGGCATATATATATGTATCCGTGAACACGACCACTCTTAGTACCGACCCGGTGATCCCAGCCATTTTCTAGCTACATCTCTCGTTCTCCATCAGGACATCATCACCACCAAAATGTCCATTTCCCTACGTGGATGGTTTGCTATTCTCGTGCTGGTTTCTCCCCTTCTCACTTTAGCTCGGCCCTACGGGCCGCCCAACGAGATGGCGCACCCAGCGGGATCGCCTTATTCCGAACCTTGGTGGAGCTCCTGGTTCCGTCAGAGCTTGCCTAAGTCGATGGTGCCACCGTCCGGCCCCACGAATTGCACTTTTAGCCCTCCGAGGGTTGGCAACCCTCCCCCTCGAGAAGCCGGAGAGCATCGCAGATATACCCCTCCGTTAGCCGACGTGCCGGAATGCCCATCAAAGAAAGAGTGATCCAAGTCGGGTGCGCCGTAGATGCATGCATTGATTTGTGCGTGCGTACCAAGTCTCCGCAAGTCCTTTGTCTTACCGAGGGCATGCAAAAACATGCACGGTGCTGACAAAAAATTTGCGTCGACCCAGTACTTCTACTGTACGATGCGTCCACGTATTTGTTGTAGCAAAAATCTTTGATTTAATGGAAGAGTATGGAATGATATCTTGCTTCTAAAGAACTTGACTACCGCAAGTTAAGGCGGTCCAAAATCGAAGAGTTTAGATAAAACTAATTATAACTTAATCTGATCACAGATTTATTTTTGCATTTGGATAGCGTCCGTATCACGCATATAAAGACTACAAGGCGGGTGCAAAGAGAAATTTTGATATCCCTCAATTGGAGGCAAGGATGTCTCGGTACTGATCGCGACATGCAACTCGAGTGCGATTCTGAAATCACTTTGTATCTCCAAGAATATGGCACGCTAATTTTTAGGAGAACTATGAAATTCTTCTAAAATTTTTTTCATGCTCTTTCCCGGTAGGATCGCTGAAAACCTCCAGTAAGGTGTCTCGGCATGATAAGGAAATGCAGATGAAGCACGTCGCTTTGATGTCGTTGGCTTGCATTTTCACTAGCTCAAAATAAGATGCGCGATACGCATATATGCGGCATCACTCAAGCATCATAATTACATTACTATCCCCAATCGCACACGCTTAATCAGCATACCTTTGCATAAAGAGTATCTTAACACGCTAACTTTTGTCACATGTATGCATACGGTGTCATGTTTTTATATCTACACAGTTACGTCTAGGAAAGAAGGATCATTTTAGCATATACATACCTCATACATAAACCACCATCCCGTCGAAGTGTTGGCGGTATGTCAGGTAGACCGATAAGAAAGGGGTATTTGGGTAATTTCATTTACCAAAGGGCATTTTGAGTGTACACCTATGACGTTTAATTTCACTTTGTATTAGACGAACCTTTTTCCCGAGCAATATATAATACTTGTCCTACACTATAAGGGCGGTTTGGAAATTTCATCCAACCCATGGGTATTCCCGAAATTTTATTTCGCATATGTCTAGACGATGAAGGACGATACCATGCATAATCTTTATCCTAAATTGTCCAATCAGGTGATCATTAGGTGATACTTAACGTTCGATTGCCGAATTTGTCCAACCGGGTAATCAGGTAACCACACTCGGTCACAGCATGTCTGAGTATGCGCTTTGTTTATCCGCATGGGAGCTTGTGATCATGCTGCATGCCGGCACTATCATTATGTAAACGTAGTTACATTACTACCGATTCCGTAGCTATACATTAATTCCCCCATTTGGCTCAAACTTCTCACTCCCCCGTAACTATTGGTAGCTACATTTTAACTTCCCATTTCTCTCCAACTTCTTAGTCTCCCATAACTATTCATAGCAGCTACCTTTTAACTTATGTCTTAGTAGGATTGGTCCGGTTGGCGAATTTTGTTACGTACAAGGAATAGCCCATTTGTCCATACGGTTTGCGTACGGTTGGTACAAATATAGATACTAAACACATAGACTGACAGCCTATGTACCTAACTAATTATTTCTATATATGCCCCAACCTTATGGCATATATATATGTATCCGTGAACACGACCACTCTTAGTACCGACCCGGTGATCCCAGCCATTTTCTAGCTACATCTCTCGTTCTCCATCAGGACATCATCACCACCAAAATGTCCATTTCCCTACGTGGATGGTTTGCTATTCTCGTGCTGGTTTCTCCCCTTCTCACTTTAGCTCGGCCCTACGGGCCGCCCAACGAGATGGCGCACCCAGCGGGATCGCCTTATTCCGAACCTTGGTGGAGCTCCTGGTTCCGTCAGAGCTTGCCTAAGTCGATGGTGCCACCGTCCGGCCCCACGAATTGCACTTTTAGCCCTCCGAGGGTTGGCAACCCTCCCCCTCGAGAAGCCGGAGAGCATCGCAGATATACCCCTCCGTTAGCCGACGTGCCGGAATGCCCATCAAAGAAAGAGTGATCCAAGTCGGGTGCGCCGTAGATGCATGCATTGATTTGTGCGTGCGTACCAAGTCTCCGCAAGTCCTTTGTCTTACCGAGGGCATGCAAAAACATGCACGGTGCTGACAAAAAATTTGCGTCGACCCAGTACTTCTACTGTACGATGCGTCCACGTATTTGTTGTAGCAAAAATCTTTGATTTAATGGAAGAGTATGGAATGATATCTTGCTTCTAAAGAACTTGACTACCGCAAGTTAAGGCGGTCCAAAATCGAAGAGTTTAGATAAAACTAATTATAACTTAATCTGATCACAGATTTATTTTTGCATTTGGATAGCGTCCGTATCACGCATATAAAGACTACAAGGCGGGTGCAAAGAGAAATTTTGATATCCCTCAATTGGAGGCAAGGATGTCTCGGTACTGATCGCGACATGCAACTCGAGTGCGATTCTGAAATCACTTTGTATCTCCAAGAATATGGCACGCTAATTTTTAGGAGAACTATGAAATTCTTCTAAAATTTTTTTCATGCTCTTTCCCGGTAGGATCGCTGAAAACCTCCAGTAAGGTGTCTCGGCATGATAAGGAAATGCAGATGAAGCACGTCGCTTTGATGTCGTTGGCTTGCATTTTCACTAGCTCAAAATAAGATGCGCGATACGCATATATGCGGCATCACTCAAGCATCATAATTACATTACTATCCCCAATCGCACACGCTTAATCAGCATACCTTTGCATAAAGAGTATCTTAACACGCTAACTTTTGTCACATGTATGCATACGGTGTCATGTTTTTATATCTACACAGTTACGTCTAGGAAAGAAGGATCATTTTAGCATATACATACCTCATACATAAACCACCATCCCGTCGAAGTGTTGGCGGTATGTCAGGTAGACCGATAAGAAAGGGGTATTTGGGTAATTTCATTTACCAAAGGGCATTTTGAGTGTACACCTATGACGTTTAATTTCACTTTGTATTAGACGAACCTTTTTCCCGAGCAATATATAATACTTGTCCTACACTATAAGGGCGGTTTGGAAATTTCATCCAACCCATGGGTATTCCCGAAATTTTATTTCGCATATGTCTAGACGATGAAGGACGATACCATGCATAATCTTTATCCTAAATTGTCCAATCAGGTGATCATTAGGTGATACTTAACGTTCGATTGCCGAATTTGTCCAACCGGGTAATCAGGTAACCACACTCGGTCACAGCATGTCTGAGTATGCGCTTTGTTTATCCGCATGGGAGCTTGTGATCATGCTGCATGCCGGCACTATCATTATGTAAACGTAGTTACATTACTACCGATTCCGTAGCTATACATTAATTCCCCCATTTGGCTCAAACTTCTCACTCCCCCGTAACTATTGGTAGCTACATTTTAACTTCCCATTTCTCTCCAACTTCTTAGTCTCCCATAACTATTCATAGCAGCTACCTTTTAACTTATGTCTTAGTAGGATTGGTCCGGTTGGCGAATTTTGTTACGTACAAGGAATAGCCCATTTGTCCATACGGTTTGCGTACGGTTGGTACAAATATAGATACTAAACACATAGACTGACAGCCTATGTACCTAACTAATTATTTCTATATATGCCCCAACCTTATGGCATATATATATGTATCCGTGAACACGACCACTCTTAGTACCGACCCGGTGATCCCAGCCATTTTCTAGCTACATCTCTCGTTCTCCATCAGGACATCATCACCACCAAAATGTCCATTTCCCTACGTGGATGGTTTGCTATTCTCGTGCTGGTTTCTCCCCTTCTCACTTTAGCTCGGCCCTACGGGCCGCCCAACGAGATGGCGCACCCAGCGGGATCGCCTTATTCCGAACCTTGGTGGAGCTCCTGGTTCCGTCAGAGCTTGCCTAAGTCGATGGTGCCACCGTCCGGCCCCACGAATTGCACTTTTAGCCCTCCGAGGGTTGGCAACCCTCCCCCTCGAGAAGCCGGAGAGCATCGCAGATATACCCCTCCGTTAGCCGACGTGCCGGAATGCCCATCAAAGAAAGAGTGATCCAAGTCGGGTGCGCCGTAGATGCATGCATTGATTTGTGCGTGCGTACCAAGTCTCCGCAAGTCCTTTGTCTTACCGAGGGCATGCAAAAACATGCACGGTGCTGACAAAAAATTTGCGTCGACCCAGTACTTCTACTGTACGATGCGTCCACGTATTTGTTGTAGCAAAAATCTTTGATTTAATGGAAGAGTATGGAATGATATCTTGCTTCTAAAGAACTTGACTACCGCAAGTTAAGGCGGTCCAAAATCGAAGAGTTTAGATAAAACTAATTATAACTTAATCTGATCACAGATTTATTTTTGCATTTGGATAGCGTCCGTATCACGCATATAAAGACTACAAGGCGGGTGCAAAGAGAAATTTTGATATCCCTCAATTGGAGGCAAGGATGTCTCGGTACTGATCGCGACATGCAACTCGAGTGCGATTCTGAAATCACTTTGTATCTCCAAGAATATGGCACGCTAATTTTTAGGAGAACTATGAAATTCTTCTAAAATTTTTTTCATGCTCTTTCCCGGTAGGATCGCTGAAAACCTCCAGTAAGGTGTCTCGGCATGATAAGGAAATGCAGATGAAGCACGTCGCTTTGATGTCGTTGGCTTGCATTTTCACTAGCTCAAAATAAGATGCGCGATACGCATATATGCGGCATCACTCAAGCATCATAATTACATTACTATCCCCAATCGCACACGCTTAATCAGCATACCTTTGCATAAAGAGTATCTTAACACGCTAACTTTTGTCACATGTATGCATACGGTGTCATGTTTTTATATCTACACAGTTACGTCTAGGAAAGAAGGATCATTTTAGCATATACATACCTCATACATAAACCACCATCCCGTCGAAGTGTTGGCGGTATGTCAGGTAGACCGATAAGAAAGGGGTATTTGGGTAATTTCATTTACCAAAGGGCATTTTGAGTGTACACCTATGACGTTTAATTTCACTTTGTATTAGACGAACCTTTTTCCCGAGCAATATATAATACTTGTCCTACACTATAAGGGCGGTTTGGAAATTTCATCCAACCCATGGGTATTCCCGAAATTTTATTTCGCATATGTCTAGACGATGAAGGACGATACCATGCATAATCTTTATCCTAAATTGTCCAATCAGGTGATCATTAGGTGATACTTAACGTTCGATTGCCGAATTTGTCCAACCGGGTAATCAGGTAACCACACTCGGTCACAGCATGTCTGAGTATGCGCTTTGTTTATCCGCATGGGAGCTTGTGATCATGCTGCATGCCGGCACTATCATTATGTAAACGTAGTTACATTACTACCGATTCCGTAGCTATACATTAATTCCCCCATTTGGCTCAAACTTCTCACTCCCCCGTAACTATTGGTAGCTACATTTTAACTTCCCATTTCTCTCCAACTTCTTAGTCTCCCATAACTATTCATAGCAGCTACCTTTTAACTTATGTCTTAGTAGGATTGGTCCGGTTGGCGAATTTTGTTACGTACAAGGAATAGCCCATTTGTCCATACGGTTTGCGTACGGTTGGTACAAATATAGATACTAAACACATAGACTGACAGCCTATGTACCTAACTAATTATTTCTATATATGCCCCAACCTTATGGCATATATATATGTATCCGTGAACACGACCACTCTTAGTACCGACCCGGTGATCCCAGCCATTTTCTAGCTACATCTCTCGTTCTCCATCAGGACATCATCACCACCAAAATGTCCATTTCCCTACGTGGATGGTTTGCTATTCTCGTGCTGGTTTCTCCCCTTCTCACTTTAGCTCGGCCCTACGGGCCGCCCAACGAGATGGCGCACCCAGCGGGATCGCCTTATTCCGAACCTTGGTGGAGCTCCTGGTTCCGTCAGAGCTTGCCTAAGTCGATGGTGCCACCGTCCGGCCCCACGAATTGCACTTTTAGCCCTCCGAGGGTTGGCAACCCTCCCCCTCGAGAAGCCGGAGAGCATCGCAGATATACCCCTCCGTTAGCCGACGTGCCGGAATGCCCATCAAAGAAAGAGTGATCCAAGTCGGGTGCGCCGTAGATGCATGCATTGATTTGTGCGTGCGTACCAAGTCTCCGCAAGTCCTTTGTCTTACCGAGGGCATGCAAAAACATGCACGGTGCTGACAAAAAATTTGCGTCGACCCAGTACTTCTACTGTACGATGCGTCCACGTATTTGTTGTAGCAAAAATCTTTGATTTAATGGAAGAGTATGGAATGATATCTTGCTTCTAAAGAACTTGACTACCGCAAGTTAAGGCGGTCCAAAATCGAAGAGTTTAGATAAAACTAATTATAACTTAATCTGATCACAGATTTATTTTTGCATTTGGATAGCGTCCGTATCACGCATATAAAGACTACAAGGCGGGTGCAAAGAGAAATTTTGATATCCCTCAATTGGAGGCAAGGATGTCTCGGTACTGATCGCGACATGCAACTCGAGTGCGATTCTGAAATCACTTTGTATCTCCAAGAATATGGCACGCTAATTTTTAGGAGAACTATGAAATTCTTCTAAAATTTTTTTCATGCTCTTTCCCGGTAGGATCGCTGAAAACCTCCAGTAAGGTGTCTCGGCATGATAAGGAAATGCAGATGAAGCACGTCGCTTTGATGTCGTTGGCTTGCATTTTCACTAGCTCAAAATAAGATGCGCGATACGCATATATGCGGCATCACTCAAGCATCATAATTACATTACTATCCCCAATCGCACACGCTTAATCAGCATACCTTTGCATAAAGAGTATCTTAACACGCTAACTTTTGTCACATGTATGCATACGGTGTCATGTTTTTATATCTACACAGTTACGTCTAGGAAAGAAGGATCATTTTAGCATATACATACCTCATACATAAACCACCATCCCGTCGAAGTGTTGGCGGTATGTCAGGTAGACCGATAAGAAAGGGGTATTTGGGTAATTTCATTTACCAAAGGGCATTTTGAGTGTACACCTATGACGTTTAATTTCACTTTGTATTAGACGAACCTTTTTCCCGAGCAATATATAATACTTGTCCTACACTATAAGGGCGGTTTGGAAATTTCATCCAACCCATGGGTATTCCCGAAATTTTATTTCGCATATGTCTAGACGATGAAGGACGATACCATGCATAATCTTTATCCTAAATTGTCCAATCAGGTGATCATCAGGTGATACTTAACGTTCGATTGCCGAATTTGTCCAACCGGGTAATCAGGTAACCACACTCGGTCACAGCATGTCTGAGTATGCGCTTTGTTTATCCGCATGGGAGCTTGTGATCATGCTGCATGCCGGCACTATCATTATGTAAACGTAGTTACATTACTACCGATTCCGTAGCTATACATTAATTCCCCCATTTGGCTCAAACTTCTCACTCCCCCGTAACTATTGGTAGCTACATTTTAACTTCCCATTTCTCTCCAACTTCTTAGTCTCCCATAACTATTCATAGCAGCTACCTTTTAACTTATGTCTTAGTAGGATTGGTCCGGTTGGCGAATTTTGTTACGTACAAGGAATAGCCCATTTGTCCATACGGTTTGCGTACGGTTGGTACAAATATAGATACTAAACACATAGACTGACAGCCTATGTACCTAACTAATTATTTCTATATATGCCCCAACCTTATGGCATATATATATGTATCCGTGAACACGACCACTCTTAGTACCGACCCGGTGATCCCAGCCATTTTCTAGCTACATCTCTCGTTCTCCATCAGGACATCATCACCACCAAAATGTCCATTTCCCTACGTGGATGGTTTGCTATTCTCGTGCTGGTTTCTCCCCTTCTCACTTTAGCTCGGCCCTACGGGCCGCCCAACGAGATGGCGCACCCAGCGGGATCGCCTTATTCCGAACCTTGGTGGAGCTCCTGGTTCCGTCAGAGCTTGCCTAAGTCGATGGTGCCACCGTCCGGCCCCACGAATTGCACTTTTAGCCCTCCGAGGGTTGGCAACCCTCCCCCTCGAGAAGCCGGAGAGCATCGCAGATATACCCCTCCGTTAGCCGACGTGCCGGAATGCCCATCAAAGAAAGAGTGATCCAAGTCGGGTGCGCCGTAGATGCATGCATTGATTTGTGCGTGCGTACCAAGTCTCCGCAAGTCCTTTGTCTTACCGAGGGCATGCAAAAACATGCACGGTGCTGACAAAAAATTTGCGTCGACCCAGTACTTCTACTGTACGATGCGTCCACGTATTTGTTGTAGCAAAAATCTTTGATTTAATGGAAGAGTATGGAATGATATCTTGCTTCTAAAGAACTTGACTACCGCAAGTTAAGGCGGTCCAAAATCGAAGAGTTTAGATAAAACTAATTATAACTTAATCTGATCACAGATTTATTTTTGCATTTGGATAGCGTCCGTATCACGCATATAAAGACTACAAGGCGGGTGCAAAGAGAAATTTTGATATCCCTCAATTGGAGGCAAGGATGTCTCGGTACTGATCGCGACATGCAACTCGAGTGCGATTCTGAAATCACTTTGTATCTCCAAGAATATGGCACGCTAATTTTTAGGAGAACTATGAAATTCTTCTAAAATTTTTTTCATGCTCTTTCCCGGTAGGATCGCTGAAAACCTCCAGTAAGGTGTCTCGGCATGATAAGGAAATGCAGATGAAGCACGTCGCTTTGATGTCGTTGGCTTGCATTTTCACTAGCTCAAAATAAGATGCGCGATACGCATATATGCGGCATCACTCAAGCATCATAATTACATTACTATCCCCAATCGCACACGCTTAATCAGCATACCTTTGCATAAAGAGTATCTTAACACGCTAACTTTTGTCACATGTATGCATACGGTGTCATGTTTTTATATCTACACAGTTACGTCTAGGAAAGAAGGATCATTTTAGCATATACATACCTCATACATAAACCACCATCCCGTCGAAGTGTTGGCGGTATGTCAGGTAGACCGATAAGAAAGGGGTATTTGGGTAATTTCATTTACCAAAGGGCATTTTGAGTGTACACCTATGACGTTTAATTTCACTTTGTATTAGACGAACCTTTTTCCCGAGCAATATATAATACTTGTCCTACACTATAAGGGCGGTTTGGAAATTTCATCCAACCCATGGGTATTCCCGAAATTTTATTTCGCATATGTCTAGACGATGAAGGACGATACCATGCATAATCTTTATCCTAAATTGTCCAATCAGGTGATCATCAGGTGATACTTAACGTTCGATTGCCGAATTTGTCCAACCGGGTAATCAGGTAACCACACTCGGTCACAGCATGTCTGAGTATGCGCTTTGTTTATCCGCATGGGAGCTTGTGATCATGCTGCATGCCGGCACTATCATTATGTAAACGTAGTTACATTACTACCGATTCCGTAGCTATACATTAATTCCCCCATTTGGCTCAAACTTCTCACTCCCCCGTAACTATTGGTAGCTACATTTTAACTTCCCATTTCTCTCCAACTTCTTAGTCTCCCATAACTATTCATAGCAGCTACCTTTTAACTTATGTCTTAGTAGGATTGGTCCGGTTGGCGAATTTTGTTACGTACAAGGAATAGCCCATTTGTCCATACGGTTTGCGTACGGTTGGTACAAATATAGATACTAAACACATAGACTGACAGCCTATGTACCTAACTAATTATTTCTATATATGCCCCAACCTTATGGCATATATATATGTATCCGTGAACACGACCACTCTTAGTACCGACCCGGTGATCCCAGCCATTTTCTAGCTACATCTCTCGTTCTCCATCAGGACATCATCACCACCAAAATGTCCATTTCCCTACGTGGATGGTTTGCTATTCTCGTGCTGGTTTCTCCCCTTCTCACTTTAGCTCGGCCCTACGGGCCGCCCAACGAGATGGCGCACCCAGCGGGATCGCCTTATTCCGAACCTTGGTGGAGCTCCTGGTTCCGTCAGAGCTTGCCTAAGTCGATGGTGCCACCGTCCGGCCCCACGAATTGCACTTTTAGCCCTCCGAGGGTTGGCAACCCTCCCCCTCGAGAAGCCGGAGAGCATCGCAGATATACCCCTCCGTTAGCCGACGTGCCGGAATGCCCATCAAAGAAAGAGTGATCCAAGTCGGGTGCGCCGTAGATGCATGCATTGATTTGTGCGTGCGTACCAAGTCTCCGCAAGTCCTTTGTCTTACCGAGGGCATGCAAAAACATGCACGGTGCTGACAAAAAATTTGCGTCGACCCAGTACTTCTACTGTACGATGCGTCCACGTATTTGTTGTAGCAAAAATCTTTGATTTAATGGAAGAGTATGGAATGATATCTTGCTTCTAAAGAACTTGACTACCGCAAGTTAAGGCGGTCCAAAATCGAAGAGTTTAGATAAAACTAATTATAACTTAATCTGATCACAGATTTATTTTTGCATTTGGATAGCGTCCGTATCACGCATATAAAGACTACAAGGCGGGTGCAAAGAGAAATTTTGATATCCCTCAATTGGAGGCAAGGATGTCTCGGTACTGATCGCGACATGCAACTCGAGTGCGATTCTGAAATCACTTTGTATCTCCAAGAATATGGCACGCTAATTTTTAGGAGAACTATGAAATTCTTCTAAAATTTTTTTCATGCTCTTTCCCGGTAGGATCGCTGAAAACCTCCAGTAAGGTGTCTCGGCATGATAAGGAAATGCAGATGAAGCACGTCGCTTTGATGTCGTTGGCTTGCATTTTCACTAGCTCAAAATAAGATGCGCGATACGCATATATGCGGCATCACTCAAGCATCATAATTACATTACTATCCCCAATCGCACACGCTTAATCAGCATACCTTTGCATAAAGAGTATCTTAACACGCTAACTTTTGTCACATGTATGCATACGGTGTCATGTTTTTATATCTACACAGTTACGTCTAGGAAAGAAGGATCATTTTAGCATATACATACCTCATACATAAACCACCATCCCGTCGAAGTGTTGGCGGTATGTCAGGTAGACCGATAAGAAAGGGGTATTTGGGTAATTTCATTTACCAAAGGGCATTTTGAGTGTACACCTATGACGTTTAATTTCACTTTGTATTAGACGAACCTTTTTCCCGAGCAATATATAATACTTGTCCTACACTATAAGGGCGGTTTGGAAATTTCATCCAACCCATGGGTATTCCCGAAATTTTATTTCGCATATGTCTAGACGATGAAGGACGATACCATGCATAATCTTTATCCTAAATTGTCCAATCAGGTGATCATCAGGTGATACTTAACGTTCGATTGCCGAATTTGTCCAACCGGGTAATCAGGTAACCACACTCGGTCACAGCATGTCTGAGTATGCGCTTTGTTTATCCGCATGGGAGCTTGTGATCATGCTGCATGCCGGCACTATCATTATGTAAACGTAGTTACATTACTACCGATTCCGTAGCTATACATTAATTCCCCCATTTGGCTCAAACTTCTCACTCCCCCGTAACTATTGGTAGCTACATTTTAACTTCCCATTTCTCTCCAACTTCTTAGTCTCCCATAACTATTCATAGCAGCTACCTTTTAACTTATGTCTTAGTAGGATTGGTCCGGTTGGCGAATTTTGTTACGTACAAGGAATAGCCCATTTGTCCATACGGTTTGCGTACGGTTGGTACAAATATAGATACTAAACACATAGACTGACAGCCTATGTACCTAACTAATTATTTCTATATATGCCCCAACCTTATGGCATATATATATGTATCCGTGAACACGACCACTCTTAGTACCGACCCGGTGATCCCAGCCATTTTCTAGCTACATCTCTCGTTCTCCATCAGGACATCATCACCACCAAAATGTCCATTTCCCTACGTGGATGGTTTGCTATTCTCGTGCTGGTTTCTCCCCTTCTCACTTTAGCTCGGCCCTACGGGCCGCCCAACGAGATGGCGCACCCAGCGGGATCGCCTTATTCCGAACCTTGGTGGAGCTCCTGGTTCCGTCAGAGCTTGCCTAAGTCGATGGTGCCACCGTCCGGCCCCACGAATTGCACTTTTAGCCCTCCGAGGGTTGGCAACCCTCCCCCTCGAGAAGCCGGAGAGCATCGCAGATATACCCCTCCGTTAGCCGACGTGCCGGAATGCCCATCAAAGAAAGAGTGATCCAAGTCGGGTGCGCCGTAGATGCATGCATTGATTTGTGCGTGCGTACCAAGTCTCCGCAAGTCCTTTGTCTTACCGAGGGCATGCAAAAACATGCACGGTGCTGACAAAAAATTTGCGTCGACCCAGTACTTCTACTGTACGATGCGTCCACGTATTTGTTGTAGCAAAAATCTTTGATTTAATGGAAGAGTATGGAATGATATCTTGCTTCTAAAGAACTTGACTACCGCAAGTTAAGGCGGTCCAAAATCGAAGAGTTTAGATAAAACTAATTATAACTTAATCTGATCACAGATTTATTTTTGCATTTGGATAGCGTCCGTATCACGCATATAAAGACTACAAGGCGGGTGCAAAGAGAAATTTTGATATCCCTCAATTGGAGGCAAGGATGTCTCGGTACTGATCGCGACATGCAACTCGAGTGCGATTCTGAAATCACTTTGTATCTCCAAGAATATGGCACGCTAATTTTTAGGAGAACTATGAAATTCTTCTAAAATTTTTTTCATGCTCTTTCCCGGTAGGATCGCTGAAAACCTCCAGTAAGGTGTCTCGGCATGATAAGGAAATGCAGATGAAGCACGTCGCTTTGATGTCGTTGGCTTGCATTTTCACTAGCTCAAAATAAGATGCGCGATACGCATATATGCGGCATCACTCAAGCATCATAATTACATTACTATCCCCAATCGCACACGCTTAATCAGCATACCTTTGCATAAAGAGTATCTTAACACGCTAACTTTTGTCACATGTATGCATACGGTGTCATGTTTTTATATCTACACAGTTACGTCTAGGAAAGAAGGATCATTTTAGCATATACATACCTCATACATAAACCACCATCCCGTCGAAGTGTTGGCGGTATGTCAGGTAGACCGATAAGAAAGGGGTATTTGGGTAATTTCATTTACCAAAGGGCATTTTGAGTGTACACCTATGACGTTTAATTTCACTTTGTATTAGACGAACCTTTTTCCCGAGCAATATATAATACTTGTCCTACACTATAAGGGCGGTTTGGAAATTTCATCCAACCCATGGGTATTCCCGAAATTTTATTTCGCATATGTCTAGACGATGAAGGACGATACCATGCATAATCTTTATCCTAAATTGTCCAATCAGGTGATCATCAGGTGATACTTAACGTTCGATTGCCGAATTTGTCCAACCGGGTAATCAGGTAACCACACTCGGTCACAGCATGTCTGAGTATGCGCTTTGTTTATCCGCATGGGAGCTTGTGATCATGCTGCATGCCGGCACTATCATTATGTAAACGTAGTTACATTACTACCGATTCCGTAGCTATACATTAATTCCCCCATTTGGCTCAAACTTCTCACTCCCCCGTAACTATTGGTAGCTACATTTTAACTTCCCATTTCTCTCCAACTTCTTAGTCTCCCATAACTATTCATAGCAGCTACCTTTTAACTTATGTCTTAGTAGGATTGGTCCGGTTGGCGAATTTTGTTACGTACAAGGAATAGCCCATTTGTCCATACGGTTTGCGTACGGTTGGTACAAATATAGATACTAAACACATAGACTGACAGCCTATGTACCTAACTAATTATTTCTATATATGCCCCAACCTTATGGCATATATATATGTATCCGTGAACACGACCACTCTTAGTACCGACCCGGTGATCCCAGCCATTTTCTAGCTACATCTCTCGTTCTCCATCAGGACATCATCACCACCAAAATGTCCATTTCCCTACGTGGATGGTTTGCTATTCTCGTGCTGGTTTCTCCCCTTCTCACTTTAGCTCGGCCCTACGGGCCGCCCAACGAGATGGCGCACCCAGCGGGATCGCCTTATTCCGAACCTTGGTGGAGCTCCTGGTTCCGTCAGAGCTTGCCTAAGTCGATGGTGCCACCGTCCGGCCCCACGAATTGCACTTTTAGCCCTCCGAGGGTTGGCAACCCTCCCCCTCGAGAAGCCGGAGAGCATCGCAGATATACCCCTCCGTTAGCCGACGTGCCGGAATGCCCATCAAAGAAAGAGTGATCCAAGTCGGGTGCGCCGTAGATGCATGCATTGATTTGTGCGTGCGTACCAAGTCTCCGCAAGTCCTTTGTCTTACCGAGGGCATGCAAAAACATGCACGGTGCTGACAAAAAATTTGCGTCGACCCAGTACTTCTACTGTACGATGCGTCCACGTATTTGTTGTAGCAAAAATCTTTGATTTAATGGAAGAGTATGGAATGATATCTTGCTTCTAAAGAACTTGACTACCGCAAGTTAAGGCGGTCCAAAATCGAAGAGTTTAGATAAAACTAATTATAACTTAATCTGATCACAGATTTATTTTTGCATTTGGATAGCGTCCGTATCACGCATATAAAGACTACAAGGCGGGTGCAAAGAGAAATTTTGATATCCCTCAATTGGAGGCAAGGATGTCTCGGTACTGATCGCGACATGCAACTCGAGTGCGATTCTGAAATCACTTTGTATCTCCAAGAATATGGCACGCTAATTTTTAGGAGAACTATGAAATTCTTCTAAAATTTTTTTCATGCTCTTTCCCGGTAGGATCGCTGAAAACCTCCAGTAAGGTGTCTCGGCATGATAAGGAAATGCAGATGAAGCACGTCGCTTTGATGTCGTTGGCTTGCATTTTCACTAGCTCAAAATAAGATGCGCGATACGCATATATGCGGCATCACTCAAGCATCATAATTACATTACTATCCCCAATCGCACACGCTTAATCAGCATACCTTTGCATAAAGAGTATCTTAACACGCTAACTTTTGTCACATGTATGCATACGGTGTCATGTTTTTATATCTACACAGTTACGTCTAGGAAAGAAGGATCATTTTAGCATATACATACCTCATACATAAACCACCATCCCGTCGAAGTGTTGGCGGTATGTCAGGTAGACCGATAAGAAAGGGGTATTTGGGTAATTTCATTTACCAAAGGGCATTTTGAGTGTACACCTATGACGTTTAATTTCACTTTGTATTAGACGAACCTTTTTCCCGAGCAATATATAATACTTGTCCTACACTATAAGGGCGGTTTGGAAATTTCATCCAACCCATGGGTATTCCCGAAATTTTATTTCGCATATGTCTAGACGATGAAGGACGATACCATGCATAATCTTTATCCTAAATTGTCCAATCAGGTGATCATCAGGTGATACTTAACGTTCGATTGCCGAATTTGTCCAACCGGGTAATCAGGTAACCACACTCGGTCACAGCATGTCTGAGTATGCGCTTTGTTTATCCGCATGGGAGCTTGTGATCATGCTGCATGCCGGCACTATCATTATGTAAACGTAGTTACATTACTACCGATTCCGTAGCTATACATTAATTCCCCCATTTGGCTCAAACTTCTCACTCCCCCGTAACTATTGGTAGCTACATTTTAACTTCCCATTTCTCTCCAACTTCTTAGTCTCCCATAACTATTCATAGCAGCTACCTTTTAACTTATGTCTTAGTAGGATTGGTCCGGTTGGCGAATTTTGTTACGTACAAGGAATAGCCCATTTGTCCATACGGTTTGCGTACGGTTGGTACAAATATAGATACTAAACACATAGACTGACAGCCTATGTACCTAACTAATTATTTCTATATATGCCCCAACCTTATGGCATATATATATGTATCCGTGAACACGACCACTCTTAGTACCGACCCGGTGATCCCAGCCATTTTCTAGCTACATCTCTCGTTCTCCATCAGGACATCATCACCACCAAAATGTCCATTTCCCTACGTGGATGGTTTGCTATTCTCGTGCTGGTTTCTCCCCTTCTCACTTTAGCTCGGCCCTACGGGCCGCCCAACGAGATGGCGCACCCAGCGGGATCGCCTTATTCCGAACCTTGGTGGAGCTCCTGGTTCCGTCAGAGCTTGCCTAAGTCGATGGTGCCACCGTCCGGCCCCACGAATTGCACTTTTAGCCCTCCGAGGGTTGGCAACCCTCCCCCTCGAGAAGCCGGAGAGCATCGCAGATATACCCCTCCGTTAGCCGACGTGCCGGAATGCCCATCAAAGAAAGAGTGGTCCAAGTCGGGTGCGCCGTAGATGCATGCATTGATTTGTGCGTGCGTACCAAGTCTCCGCAAGTCCTTTGTCTTACCGAGGGCATGCAAAAACATGCACGGTGCTGACAAAAAATTTGCGTCGACCCAGTACTTCTACTGTACGATGCGTCCACGTATTTGTTGTAGCAAAAATCTTTGATTTAATGGAAGAGTATGGAATGATATCTTGCTTCTAAAGAACTTGACTACCGCAAGTTAAGGCGGTCCAAAATCGAAGAGTTTAGATAAAACTAATTATAACTTAATCTGATCACAGATTTATTTTTGCATTTGGATAGCGTCCGTATCACGCATATAAAGACTACAAGGCGGGTGCAAAGAGAAATTTTGATATCCCTCAATTGGAGGCAAGGATGTCTCGGTACTGATCGCGACATGCAACTCGAGTGCGATTCTGAAATCACTTTGTATCTCCAAGAATATGGCACGCTAATTTTTAGGAGAACTATGAAATTCTTCTAAAATTTTTTTCATGCTCTTTCCCGGTAGGATCGCTGAAAACCTCCAGTAAGGTGTCTCGGCATGATAAGGAAATGCAGATGAAGCACGTCGCTTTGATGTCGTTGGCTTGCATTTTCACTAGCTCAAAATAAGATGCGCGATACGCATATATGCGGCATCACTCAAGCATCATAATTACATTACTATCCCCAATCGCACACGCTTAATCAGCATACCTTTGCATAAAGAGTATCTTAACACGCTAACTTTTGTCACATGTATGCATACGGTGTCATGTTTTTATATCTACACAGTTACGTCTAGGAAAGAAGGATCATTTTAGCATATACATACCTCATACATAAACCACCATCCCGTCGAAGTGTTGGCGGTATGTCAGGTAGACCGATAAGAAAGGGGTATTTGGGTAATTTCATTTACCAAAGGGCATTTTGAGTGTACACCTATGACGTTTAATTTCACTTTGTATTAGACGAACCTTTTTCCCGAGCAATATATAATACTTGTCCTACACTATAAGGGCGGTTTGGAAATTTCATCCAACCCATGGGTATTCCCGAAATTTTATTTCGCATATGTCTAGACGATGAAGGACGATACCATGCATAATCTTTATCCTAAATTGTCCAATCAGGTGATCATCAGGTGATACTTAACGTTCGATTGCCGAATTTGTCCAACCGGGTAATCAGGTAACCACACTCGGTCACAGCATGTCTGAGTATGCGCTTTGTTTATCCGCATGGGAGCTTGTGATCATGCTGCATGCCGGCACTATCATTATGTAAACGTAGTTACATTACTACCGATTCCGTAGCTATACATTAATTCCCCCATTTGGCTCAAACTTCTCACTCCCCCGTAACTATTGGTAGCTACATTTTAACTTCCCATTTCTCTCCAACTTCTTAGTCTCCCATAACTATTCATAGCAGCTACCTTTTAACTTATGTCTTAGTAGGATTGGTCCGGTTGGCGAATTTTGTTACGTACAAGGAATAGCCCATTTGTCCATACGGTTTGCGTACGGTTGGTACAAATATAGATACTAAACACATAGACTGACAGCCTATGTACCTAACTAATTATTTCTATATATGCCCCAACCTTATGGCATATATATATGTATCCGTGAACACGACCACTCTTAGTACCGACCCGGTGATCCCAGCCATTTTCTAGCTACATCTCTCGTTCTCCATCAGGACATCATCACCACCAAAATGTCCATTTCCCTACGTGGATGGTTTGCTATTCTCGTGCTGGTTTCTCCCCTTCTCACTTTAGCTCGGCCCTACGGGGCCGCCCAACGAGATGGCGCACCCAGCGGGATCGCCTTATTCCGAACCTTGGTGGAGCTCCTGGTTCCGTCAGAGCTTGCCTAAGTCGATGGTGCCACCGTCCGGCCCCACGAATTGCACTTTTAGCCCTCCGAGGGTTGGCAACCCTCCCCCTCGAGAAGCCGGAGAGCATCGCAGATATACCCCTCCGTTAGCCGACGTGCCGGAATGCCCATCAAAGAAAGAGTGATCCAAGTCGGGTGCGCCGTAGATGCATGCATTGATTTGTGCGTGCGTACCAAGTCTCCGCAAGTCCTTTGTCTTACCGAGGGCATGCAAAAACATGCACGGTGCTGACAAAAAATTTGCGTCGACCCAGTACTTCTACTGTACGATGCGTCCACGTATTTGTTGTAGCAAAAATCTTTGATTTAATGGAAGAGTATGGAATGATATCTTGCTTCTAAAGAACTTGACTACCGCAAGTTAAGGCGGTCCAAAATCGAAGAGTTTAGATAAAACTAATTATAACTTAATCTGATCACAGATTTATTTTTGCATTTGGATAGCGTCCGTATCACGCATATAAAGACTACAAGGCGGGTGCAAAGAGAAATTTTGATATCCCTCAATTGGAGGCAAGGATGTCTCGGTACTGATCGCGACATGCAACTCGAGTGCGATTCTGAAATCACTTTGTATCTCCAAGAATATGGCACGCTAATTTTTAGGAGAACTATGAAATTCTTCTAAAATTTTTTTCATGCTCTTTCCCGGTAGGATCGCTGAAAACCTCCAGTAAGGTGTCTCGGCATGATAAGGAAATGCAGATGAAGCACGTCGCTTTGATGTCGTTGGCTTGCATTTTCACTAGCTCAAAATAAGATGCGCGATACGCATATATGCGGCATCACTCAAGCATCATAATTACATTACTATCCCCAATCGCACACGCTTAATCAGCATACCTTTGCATAAAGAGTATCTTAACACGCTAACTTTTGTCACATGTATGCATACGGTGTCATGTTTTTATATCTACACAGTTACGTCTAGGAAAGAAGGATCATTTTAGCATATACATACCTCATACATAAACCACCATCCCGTCGAAGTGTTGGCGGTATGTCAGGTAGACCGATAAGAAAGGGGTATTTGGGTAATTTCATTTACCAAAGGGCATTTTGAGTGTACACCTATGACGTTTAATTTCACTTTGTATTAGACGAACCTTTTTCCCGAGCAATATATAATACTTGTCCTACACTATAAGGGCGGTTTGGAAATTTCATCCAACCCATGGGTATTCCCGAAATTTTATTTCGCATATGTCTAGACGATGAAGGACGATACCATGCATAATCTTTATCCTAAATTGTCCAATCAGGTGATCATCAGGTGATACTTAACGTTCGATTGCCGAATTTGTCCAACCGGGTAATCAGGTAACCACACTCGGTCACAGCATGTCTGAGTATGCGCTTTGTTTATCCGCATGGGAGCTTGTGATCATGCTGCATGCCGGCACTATCATTATGTAAACGTAGTTACATTACTACCGATTCCGTAGCTATACATTAATTCCCCCATTTGGCTCAAACTTCTCACTCCCCCGTAACTATTGGTAGCTACATTTTAACTTCCCATTTCTCTCCAACTTCTTAGTCTCCCATAACTATTCATAGCAGCTACCTTTTAACTTATGTCTTAGTAGGATTGGTCCGGTTGGCGAATTTTGTTACGTACAAGGAATAGCCCATTTGTCCATACGGTTTGCGTACGGTTGGTACAAATATAGATACTAAACACATAGACTGACAGCCTATGTACCTAACTAATTATTTCTATATATGCCCCAACCTTATGGCATATATATATGTATCCGTGAACACGACCACTCTTAGTACCGACCCGGTGATCCCAGCCATTTTCTAGCTACATCTCTCGTTCTCCATCAGGACATCATCACCACCAAAATGTCCATTTCCCTACGTGGATGGTTTGCTATTCTCGTGCTGGTTTCTCCCCTTCTCACTTTAGCTCGGCCCTACGGGCCGCCCAACGAGATGGCGCACCCAGCGGGATCGCCTTATTCCGAACCTTGGTGGAGCTCCTGGTTCCGTCAGAGCTTGCCTAAGTCGATGGTGCCACCGTCCGGCCCCACGAATTGCACTTTTAGCCCTCCGAGGGTTGGCAACCCTCCCCCTCGAGAAGCCGGAGAGCATCGCAGATATACCCCTCCGTTAGCCGACGTGCCGGAATGCCCATCAAAGAAAGAGTGATCCAAGTCGGGTGCGCCGTAGATGCATGCATTGATTTGTGCGTGCGTACCAAGTCTCCGCAAGTCCTTTGTCTTACCGAGGGCATGCAAAAACATGCACGGTGCTGACAAAAAATTTGCGTCGACCCAGTACTTCTACTGTACGATGCGTCCACGTATTTGTTGTAGCAAAAATCTTTGATTTAATGGAAGAGTATGGAATGATATCTTGCTTCTAAAGAACTTGACTACCGCAAGTTAAGGCGGTCCAAAATCGAAGAGTTTAGATAAAACTAATTATAACTTAATCTGATCACAGATTTATTTTTGCATTTGGATAGCGTCCGTATCACGCATATAAAGACTACAAGGCGGGTGCAAAGAGAAATTTTGATATCCCTCAATTGGAGGCAAGGATGTCTCGGTACTGATCGCGACATGCAACTCGAGTGCGATTCTGAAATCACTTTGTATCTCCAAGAATATGGCACGCTAATTTTTAGGAGAACTATGAAATTCTTCTAAAATTTTTTTCATGCTCTTTCCCGGTAGGATCGCTGAAAACCTCCAGTAAGGTGTCTCGGCATGATAAGGAAATGCAGATGAAGCACGTCGCTTTGATGTCGTTGGCTTGCATTTTCACTAGCTCAAAATAAGATGCGCGATACGCATATATGCGGCATCACTCAAGCATCATAATTACATTACTATCCCCAATCGCACACGCTTAATCAGCATACCTTTGCATAAAGAGTATCTTAACACGCTAACTTTTGTCACATGTATGCATACGGTGTCATGTTTTTATATCTACACAGTTACGTCTAGGAAAGAAGGATCATTTTAGCATATACATACCTCATACATAAACCACCATCCCGTCGAAGTGTTGGCGGTATGTCAGGTAGACCGATAAGAAAGGGGTATTTGGGTAATTTCATTTACCAAAGGGCATTTTGAGTGTACACCTATGACGTTTAATTTCACTTTGTATTAGACGAACCTTTTTCCCGAGCAATATATAATACTTGTCCTACACTATAAGGGCGGTTTGGAAATTTCATCCAACCCATGGGTATTCCCGAAATTTTATTTCGCATATGTCTAGACGATGAAGGACGATACCATGCATAATCTTTATCCTAAATTGTCCAATCAGGTGATCATCAGGTGATACTTAACGTTCGATTGCCGAATTTGTCCAACCGGGTAATCAGGTAACCACACTCGGTCACAGCATGTCTGAGTATGCGCTTTGTTTATCCGCATGGGAGCTTGTGATCATGCTGCATGCCGGCACTATCATTATGTAAACGTAGTTACATTACTACCGATTCCGTAGCTATACATTAATTCCCCCATTTGGCTCAAACTTCTCACTCCCCCGTAACTATTGGTAGCTACATTTTAACTTCCCATTTCTCTCCAACTTCTTAGTCTCCCATAACTATTCATAGCAGCTACCTTTTAACTTATGTCTTAGTAGGATTGGTCCGGTTGGCGAATTTTGTTACGTACAAGGAATAGCCCATTTGTCCATACGGTTTGCGTACGGTTGGTACAAATATAGATACTAAACACATAGACTGACAGCCTATGTACCTAACTAATTATTTCTATATATGCCCCAACCTTATGGCATATATATATGTATCCGTGAACACGACCACTCTTAGTACCGACCCGGTGATCCCAGCCATTTTCTAGCTACATCTCTCGTTCTCCATCAGGACATCATCACCACCAAAATGTCCATTTCCCTACGTGGATGGTTTGCTATTCTCGTGCTGGTTTCTCCCCTTCTCACTTTAGCTCGGCCCTACGGGCCGCCCAACGAGATGGCGCACCCAGCGGGATCGCCTTATTCCGAACCTTGGTGGAGCTCCTGGTTCCGTCAGAGCTTGCCTAAGTCGATGGTGCCACCGTCCGGCCCCACGAATTGCACTTTTAGCCCTCCGAGGGTTGGCAACCCTCCCCCTCGAGAAGCCGGAGAGCATCGCAGATATACCCCTCCGTTAGCCGACGTGCCGGAATGCCCATCAAAGAAAGAGTGATCCAAGTCGGGTGCGCCGTAGATGCATGCATTGATTTGTGCGTGCGTACCAAGTCTCCGCAAGTCCTTTGTCTTACCGAGGGCATGCAAAAACATGCACGGTGCTGACAAAAAATTTGCGTCGACCCAGTACTTCTACTGTACGATGCGTCCACGTATTTGTTGTAGCAAAAATCTTTGATTTAATGGAAGAGTATGGAATGATATCTTGCTTCTAAAGAACTTGACTACCGCAAGTTAAGGCGGTCCAAAATCGAAGAGTTTAGATAAAACTAATTATAACTTAATCTGATCACAGATTTATTTTTGCATTTGGATAGCGTCCGTATCACGCATATAAAGACTACAAGGCGGGTGCAAAGAGAAATTTTGATATCCCTCAATTGGAGGCAAGGATGTCTCGGTACTGATCGCGACATGCAACTCGAGTGCGATTCTGAAATCACTTTGTATCTCCAAGAATATGGCACGCTAATTTTTAGGAGAACTATGAAA
The DNA here is from genome assembly GCF_048772165.1 of Typha angustifolia. Lineage (NCBI taxonomy): Eukaryota > Viridiplantae > Streptophyta > Magnoliopsida > Poales > Typhaceae > Typha > Typha angustifolia. Next base: position 7,267,641 of record NC_133248.1, read on the forward strand.
TTCTTCTAAAATTTTTTTCATGCTCTTTCCCGGTAGGATCGCTGAAAACCTCCAGTAAGGTGTCTCGGCATGATAAGGAAATGCAGATGAAGCACGTCGCTTTGATGTCGTTGGCTTGCATTTTCACTAGCTCAAAATAAGATGCGCGATACGCATATATGCGGCATCACTCAAGCATCATAATTACATTACTATCCCCAATCGCACACGCTTAATCAGCATACCTTTGCATAAAGAGTATCTTAACACGCTAACTTTTGTCACATGTATGCATACGGTGTCATGTTTTTATATCTACACAGTTACGTCTAGGAAAGAAGGATCATTTTAGCATATACATATCTCATACATAAACCACCATCCGGTCGCAGTGTTGGACCACCGTGGCTTGTTTTACTGGAGCAGATAATTAATTTCACTGCACACACGAGCAAACTGACCATGTGTTCTAGCTTGAGTATAACCGCTATTTTGAGGGGACACCCAACGTCAGAACATTATTCTTCACATGCTAAAATGGGATCCCACATTTTATCAGTATGGATGCATGAGCGACTGAGAATCGGATATAGACGAGAACCAAGAACTGAACCCAAACCGAAGCAATAAAGATTTTCTCACTGAAAGGTCGAAACTTTGGCCTCCAAGGAATAAGATTTAAAAAGTACCTAGGAAAGTCCAGAGGTCACTGGTGAGCACACTCATCATGTCATCTTCGAAACTAAACTTGAAGGTAAAGAAATCAGTAGCCATATCAATAACATCAAGTTGCCTAGCCGACTTTCATCTCGGAGCTGTTTTGTTACTTAGATACTGCAACGGTGGTGGCCTGCCGAGAAATTTGCCAATAAGGCTGAACCACCACTCAGCTCTACTATCTTTCAACCTTTCCGGATCAAGAGTAACTGAACTAGAAGTAGTGGCTTATAATTGTTGAAGGATAGTGTGCTACATGAGGACCTCGGGTTTGTGCGGTCACCAGGCCCTAGACCCTCTAAACTAGGGGTGGCAATCGGGTCGGGTTAAGCGGGTTCGGGTCGGGTCAAATTCGGGTCGGGTCAATTTTGCCTTGACACGAACACGACCCGATTAATAAATGGGTTGCATTTAGTAAACACGAACACGACCCGACTAATAAACGGGTAACACGACCCGACCCGCCTAACCCGTTTAATAAACGAGTCGGGTTAACGACACGCTAACACGACCCGTCTAACCCGTATACTTAAACGGGTTATATTAACCCGACACGTTAACACGACCCGTCTAACCCATTTAATATAAATTCTATATAAAATTTAATATTTACTGATTTATTCTATATAAATAATATATTGTATAAATAAAATAACATATTTTTAACTCCAAACTCATACAATATTAAAATTACAATTCACCATGACAAAAGTATATACAATGGAGTTTAAACTACTCTTAAATGATGTATCATACAAACAAAAAAAAAATATTTTCAAAAATTAATACAACATCAGAAATGCAATTCTTGATCAAATACTCTCAGCTCCTTCCTAAGTTCAGTTATTAGACCTTCCTTCTGCTTCTCCTGAAGAAATTAGTGGAAGCCAACTTATGATTAACACTAGAAAAAGAAATAAAAAGAATGTACAGGAAAAGTATTTAGCTCAGATGATGCGGGATGTATACCAAAGTAATGGCATCAGGTTGAGACTAAAATGTTCGAAGAACAGAACAGTATGCTTCTTGCTCAAGTCGTTGGACTTGGATCTCCATATTATTTTGTACCCAGGGGTATGAAATACCACCAACAATAGCTCTTCCATATGTCCTCTTGTGCCCCTATTCTGATGTGGTGGTGGAAAATCATCAATCAGTTCCTGCAAACAACATTGAGAAACAGAATAAACATCACAAAATTATACAAATTTAGCTGAAATATGGTAAACTCCTAAATTATTTTTGTAAAGTATTAGAGGGATTGAAACTTTCAGTAGTCACTATAATATGGCTTCAGTCAGTATGAGAATATAGGGTGTTGAGATAACAGAAAATGCAGGCAACATGGTACTAAAAAGTTAAACCCAAACATGGCAAAATTATGGGATCCAACTGCTGGTATGTTTCTAGCCTGCTCTTTACTCAGAATGCAAGCATTCACCCCTCAAATGAGTTGGTGCCAAAGGCATCTATCATAAGAGAGAACAGTCAGATGCTAGTCCCATAAACACTGAATCTAACTCATCTCCAAAAGAAACAATAACTCTCCTTGATCATTTACAACAGCAACGAATAATGGAATAGATCGGCCCATCAAGAACTGAAATGTCTTCGAGATCCATTAGATCTAGAAGGCTTCTAGAGAGCGGAACAATAAACTCCTTAAGAAACAAATAAGATGCTGTTTAAATCTAAACATATCTCCCATAAGGCATGGGTAATCTGCTTTCACAGCCACATATAAATACATATGGCATATTACAAATGGAACTAAAAAAGTTATTGTTAAAGGAGAAAATTCTGAAATCAGTATCAGCGCATATCAATCAAAATAACCATTGTAGACAAGCTTGGTAAAGGAAACCTTTTCACAAACTCCAGATGTGGGAGAAGTTACATGTGCCAACATGGCAGCGAAAAGTCATATCGACTCCATATCTGGCAATATGATCCTCCCGTCCCCCACATGAAAGGAAACACAAACCTGTATAATTTCTCATAAAACCTCCAAGAAATCCAGATCACCAGAATAGAAACCCTAGGGTCACCTTCGTGTTGCAAGGACTAGCGTTGGCCCGGTGCCATCCTTTTGGCGACGGTCCGACCGATGAAAAGGATGAACTCCTTGGCGGCGTTCCTCTTGAAGTAGCTGAAGTGGCTCACGTCGGAGGCGTTGGCCAGAACTACCGGATCCGTCGATCCGCCGGAGCAAGAGGAGTCCCCGGTGCTGGAGCATTTGAGGACCAGGAGAGATCCGACGAGGGTGAAGGGCTAAGCGCAGATGGTGAGGAGATCTGCCGGCGAACTCTTGGGGCAAACGACATGCAAAGACGGAGGTGGGAGGCACCGCGGACGAAGGCGATTGGAGAGATTCGACGGTATAGTGACTTAGGTGAGGCGGCTGGAGAGCGGAGAGCAGAGAGAACGGGAGATGAGTGATTTAGGTTTTAGTTACTTTATATATATATATGTATGGGTTGGCGGGTTGGCGGGTTTGACCCGACCCGACCTAACCCGCATACTTAAACGGGTCAAACGGGTCAAAACGGGTCAGCTATACAAACCCGAACACGACCCGATTATTAAACGGGTTAGACGGGTTAACCCGTTTATGACCTGAACCCGATTATACTAAACCCAAACCCGATTAAGAGTCGGGTTATCGTGTCGGGTTATCGGGTCGGGTCAAGATTTGCCACCCCTACTCTAAACAGCTGCGCCACGAGGCGAGAGCAGCGCATTCTTTTTTCCTTTTGGTCCCCTCCTTTGCTGGGAGACTAGGCCAAGAGAGAATCTTAGCGGTACAGGAGCAGTAAACTCCTTGAAGAGGAATGATAGTTACTCCTCCAGGGAGATTAAACTCTTCTAGAGGAAGAGGAGGCAATTGGTGGATTTAGTGGAAGGAATCGCCGGGGAAGCCATTTTGTTCCATAAATGTTGCTGTTCAAGCCAAATTATAAGCCAACTTTGTGTGTTGCAAGTAACATGTAGCTTGCATATAATCTAGATTCTAGATATAGATGTAGCTAATAGCTTCTTCTTTTTCAGTACGTGGCTTATATCCATTGGTTCAAATCCCTGCGCTGACTGCAACATCGAAGGTATCCATTGGTTCGAAACGCTGTTTGCTGGTTATATCTCAACATTTGAACACGGAAAGATCCCGTCCAATCTCACAGTCTCCCACCTTTCTCCCTTTCCTCTCTCTCCTCACCCTGCGTCTCTCCCACTTCTCCCAAAAGTCTGATCGAACCCCAAAAAAACTTTAACCCTTAATCCATCCTCAAAACCCTAGCTCACGTCAATGTCCTCCTCCGACGAAGACGATAACGAGCGAATCCCCATCTCCCAGCGTCCGGAGTGGTCGGATGTGGAGCCCGTGCCCCAAGACGACGGCCCTCATCCGGTGGTCTCCATCGCCTACCGCGACGAGTTCCGGGAGACCATGGACTACTTCCGTGCCGTCTACCTCGCCGACGAGCGCAGCCGCCGTGCCCTCGATCTCACCACCGAGGCCATCGAGATGAACCCGGGGAACTATACCGTGAGATGATATATTTATCATTCCCTTTCTTTGATCTTTGATTGGTTTTTTATTATGTTTGGATCTGGAATGTGAATGATTTTGCTTTCCCGATATCCTCAACCTTGGCATTTGACAAAATTAAAGTGAGAACTTTTCTTTCGCAAGAAGGAAAATCTAATCTAAATTTGTAAGTTACATCTAATAACTATATGCTGCGACCTTGTCTTGCGGTCAAATCAGTCTTTTGAATTGAATTGGGTCAAAGGATAGACACACCCATTTTAAAGAAAAGTAAGATTCAATTACTCTTATATATAGGTTTATAGCTAATTATCATTTTATCAATTTGCGGGGTAATCAATTTAAATGTATGGGAAAATAGAAAAAAATGGTTAGTGATGAATCACTTTCTGGTACATTGACAATAATTGTGATCACATTATTGTACAAGCATAATTGTGTATTGCATTGCATTTACCAGGTAGCAAAAATAAATAGTTAATAGCCATACATTGTAACAATTCATGAGTTGGATTTCGGAACATGATTAGAGATCATTTAGCAGAAGGATGACTCAAACCTCATTTCTAGTGGCAAGATAGATATGTTTATGATAATACTATGCAATTTGCAAACTGATGGGCTTACTAATATTATGTAAAGATGTCAAGGGCTTAAAACATGCACATTGAACAACGCTTAGAAGTTTCAAAGTAATGCCACATTAGTGAAACCATGTAAAGAGAAACCAGAAAATATGAATCACCGGAGGAGCTTTCAAAGAATAAAATCTTCTGACTGACAGTAGTGCTGAACGACAATCTGTGTGAGAATTTTGGGGGTTTGAGATTGGGATAGATGACTATAGATTTAGACAAAGGGCTTGGGACAAGATTAAGGCATACAAATAGATAGGACTAGTCCTTGTTTTGATGTCTTCCTGGTGAGGTTTGTGTGCCCTACAGAAATAGGAAATTGTGAGGACTTACGTTAAACCTATAATCTAGGATTATCTATTCTGGTTTTCTTTCTTTCCTTGTCTGCTGCAATTTTCGTTGGTCTCTTCTAGAGAGAACAGTTCTAGGTTTAGGTGGGAACAGTAACTCTAGATAGGTGGAGTATGCCTAGTTCATTAGTTGGAGAAAGTGATTGATGTTCGTTGGTCAGTGGGAGTGACTAGATGCCTTCAAATTCCATTGTCTTTGAGTTGTGAACACTTCAATCTAGAGATTCCTATAAAGAGAGAAATTTTCTTTTATCTATACTTCTGTTATTGGTCATTTCAAAATGATCAATAGCGGTGGATTCTCAACCCTTTGAGATAGGGGATAGCCAAAACGGAGTTGATGGACAAAGCCAATTGGTTTGCAATAACTGGGAGGTTTGCAATAACTGGGAGGTTTGCTTGCTTTTCAATTGAGCCACCACAAGAGATGATATAGATGTCTGCTAACCCATCTGGGAATGATGAATCGTCTGGATAGGCTGGCTGCTGTCTCCTCTTCTAATAGTTGGATTGAGTCGTTTCCCAAGTTTTTGAGGTATTTGCTAGGACATTTTATGCTAAAACATCTTTCTTTAAATGATCACTGAGCTATATACTTGAAATCTTTAGTATTCTGTAGAAAATGTCCACTTCTTTTTTAAGTGAAGAGTTAAAGTCCATCAGTTTCCTAGCTAGGACTCATGACAAGGTAAAGTGACAAGGTAAAGGATCATTCTGCTCTTTACTGCATTTGTCATCTTCGGGTTTTCCGTTTCTTCTTTAACTTCTACCTTTTTTTTCCCCACATATATTGTAATATTTTTTTATTTGACATTATTAAACAGTGTGTATCCATTTTTGTAGATTTGGCATTTCAGACGACTTGTACTTGAGGCGTTGAATGTTGATTTACTTGAAGAAAGGAACTTTGTTGACCAGATCGCTAAGGGCAATTCTAAAAATTATCAAATTTGGTGAGCTCTTTTATAGAAAATCTAGTGATTTTGCATAGTGATTTTGCATTATTAGTCAACAATCAAGGATTGTCCTATTACTGTCTTTGGCACTGGTTTGTTACAGCAAGTGAACTCTTACGTTTTATTGCTCTCCTTGTTCTGACTATCTAGCTGCAAGGTTGTAGAAAGCATAGCTGCATTCAGTTGACTAAAATGTTTAGCAGTTTCTTTGCTTATTAATATTAGGAGATACCTTGTAGGCATCATAGGCGGTGGGTTGCAGAGAAATTGGGACCAGAAGCTGCAAGTAAAGAACATGAATTTACAAGGAGGATACTTGCATGTGATGCGAAAAATTACCATGCCTGGTCTCATAGGCAGGTAACTTTCATTTCCCTCCACCTTATTCCACTAGTAAGTAATTACAAAAGATTTTTCAAATAACCAAGTCAATCCAGCCATCTAATGTGATGCATGTATACAGTACTTTGCCTTAATCTTATTTTCTTTTTCATCTACAGAACATTGATATCTACAATATTATATTTGAAGTAGCCCCTTGCTTTTCAATCTGTTAGCATCCTCCATCTAGATGAATGATTAAATTTATGGGGTATGACCCAATAATCTTCCTGTGGCTCTCGTTAAAAGTGAGAGATAAGATGAAATTCTTTGATGCAGTGGGTTCTTCAAGCTTTGGGTGGCTGGGAAAATGAGCTTGACTATTGCCAGAAGCTGCTTGAAGAAGATGTTTTCAATAATTCAGCTTGGAATCAGGTATTGTTGATTTTTTTTTTTTTTTTTTTTTTTTTGTGCTTGAACTTTTCTCCTTAAGAATTTCGAGAATTAGTCATTCCAAAGTATGCTTGAACTTTTTTCCTTAAATCTTTTTGTGTCAGACCTCTGTGTTCATGTTTTACAAGGATAGTCCAAAACAAAAATTTTAGTGTTAGAAAACAAAAAGGATGAAATGAATAATTTTGGCTTGGGATTCAACATTTTATGCTTCAGTATTTACACTATTGAAATCGGCAATGTCCAGCAGATTTCTTTATCTGTAACTGCTTGCAGTTAAGAATTCTAGTATGATTTTCCATGTTATATCAGTTGTATTTTACAGATACAAGGTTGTGCTCTTTAGTGTAGTGAATCCTGCCATTGATATGACTTTTACTTCAAAGATCCTGTTTATATGCTTATTTTTTCTTTATCTGGATGATGGGCTTTACTTGGTTGTCACTTTTGACCATTATTCAAGCATCAAAGTACTATGAAAAATTGAAAATCTAATGGTAATTGCCTCTGAATTTGTTCACCTAATTTGATTGAGTTTTTCGACTTTATATCTCAACTTTTTCAACCTTTTGCTAAATGATATTTGGTATTCAGGATATTGCAGTTGCAGGATTTCAGGATTATTTAACATGTTTTTACGTTCTTCAGTGATGTTCCTTTGATTTCCCGTGACTAGCTGGCTAAGTTACATTGAGCTATCTTTGCTTTTATTGCATGTCTTCACAAATTAAAATTATTTTCTTTCAATGGGACTATTAGGACTCATATTTAACCAAATTAACTTTAACGGGTATGATTTTCATGCTTTAGGTGTCATGCTAATACTCCATAGCAAGTGCCATCTCTGTTAGTCTCTGTCAGCCTGAGGATTTTTTGTTTTCACATTCATTTCATTGAGTTTAGATGTACATATGTTTGTAACAATTTAGTGATATTGTGTTAGGCAGAAAAAATTTATGCAGGTTAATGGACTCATATATATCTTTGCAAGTTTTGAGATATTCATGCTCTTCTTACATCAGAGAAAAATATATCACTAATTAATTCTACTTTGAACCAGAGGTACTTTGTTATTACAAGATCTCCGCTTCATGGGGGTCTTGAAACCATGCGTAATTCAGAAATTGATTACACAATTGAAGCCATCTTGGCACACCCTCAGAATGAGAGCCCCTGGAGGTACCTGCGAGGTTTATTCAAGGGAGACATCAGCTTGCTAGTGAGTGACAACCGAGTCTGTGAAGTATGTCTGAAGGTCCTGAAAAGCAACCAAAGCTATACGTTTGCATTGAGCCAGTTACTGGATCTTCTTTGTTACGGATTTCAACCTTCTAGTGAACTTAAAGGAGCTGTCGAGGCTCTGCGAGACTCCAGGTCGGGCTTGTCAGATGCCAATCTTGCAACTACTATTTGCTCAATCTTAGAGACTGCAGATCCTATGAGATTAAACTACTGGACGTGGCGGAGAAGTAACCTTCCTTCTCAGGTGTGCTGAAGGGATGAGATTAGATATCTGCCAGCTCCTATTCTCATATGGTTATTTCAGATATCTCCAAAGATATTGGTGACTGTTAATGACCAGTTCTCATCAATTGAGTCCTGAACTGGCAAGTATATGTAAGCTTTATTAAATTATTGTCGCTGTTGGTTTTAGGATTTGTATCTCCAGATTTAATGGAATGTATTGCCATAAGTTATCAAACACGTTTGGACAGGATCAATCATGGATTGCAGGATACTCATTGATGGGAAGTGAAGACTGTTACCTGAGATGCTATGGATCTTCTTGTCGTAATTCATCCATGCAGTGACAACTATCTGTATTGATTCTGGCATTGTGCAGCGTATGTATGTAATTCTTCTGTAGCTCTAGACTTGGAACTGTCAGATCCTTTTGTTTTCAGAAGGAAACCACATTTATGTTATAGCTTGTCAGATGGACATCATTCTGTACTTTGTTGCAACAACTGGGAAACTTCTCTTTTCTTTTTTACTTTTTCTTTAGCCATTTTCAATTTCTTTATCTCAGGAGGGCCCATAACCCAACTAAAATGTGAGATGCGGTTGGCAAGAAAGTGTAGTAACAGAAACAATTGAAGATCTAAAGAACGAGCGCCGAGAGTTTCTTGCAATGATTGTGATGTAGTATCAGAAAGTGATGAGGGCGATCATTTGACATTGCTCTTAACGGACTGATTGACTTGTCTTCCTCAGATATCTGCTACTTGACGGATAAATTAGTAGTTTTGACAGAAATAATAGGATCAGACGATTCCCAGTACCCGTTTTCAAATAGAAAAATAAACGCAATATAACTCACGAAATCCAATGCTGGTCTATCAGATTATGCAATATTGATTATCCTCAAATGCTCAGGAAGTAAGATATGCTTCTGAAAAAAGATGGAATAAGGAGTTGCAACACCGATCTGACATCTTTCTGATCACTTTACTCAACTTATTAGCAGACCTTAGCAGATATACACCTAAGATTTAAAAAAAAAAATACAGAGAAACATATCTATAATGAATACCTCCTAAGTAAAATGTGTAGGAATGAAAAAAAAAAAGGAACTTACTACTACTGCTTAAAAATTTTCATCATCCTCAACAAATCTCAAAAGATGCCTCACAATTGATTGCTTATAATCCTCTCCACTTTCTTTACCTCTTACTGCTACAACATTTTTCATTATCCGGGTATAAAGCCTCTCAAGCTGTGGCACTCCATAACCCTCAGTGCGATCCATGAGCCGTAGCTTCACAGACTCAATCTGCTCCAAAATCTCAGCATTAGCCATTACAACATCTTCAGAGTCATTGTTCGCCAGGGGGCTGGAAGCCACTTCAGATGCTTCTGGGAGTTCATTATTTGTAGCATTTTCAGGTTGTCTTGAAGAACCATTTGAATCAGGTTCTTGTGTTACTCCTGCTTGTGAAGAATTTGGCTTTGATAAATCCAGATCCGTAGCAGATTTATCATCTTTAGCTGACACTGCAACAATTTAGATGAACTTTAAACCAATAAAATGGCATCTTTCATTTTTATTAACTTCTAAACTAAAGTCATTCTAAAATTTAAAGGGGAAAAGGAAAGAAGAATAGCAAAGCAGGACAGTTAAAACATTTATCTAAAAAGTAAATGCAGAACCCCTGAATACACAATACTAAAGTCAAAAGATTGCATGGCAAGCAAATAAGGTAGTCAAGAATAAAGCAAGAACGGAGTAAATCTTAGAAAAATAGGATATGAGTAATACAAAAATACTGATGTGTAAATAAATAAAAAATGTACAAGTTTGTAAAACATATGATAATAGATGACCAAGAAAGGTCCCTAGTTTATTATTTAAGAATTCATCATGTATGATCAGAAATTCTGAGTTGACTGCTCATCATGTCAACAATGAATTATATTTATGAAAAAAAGCACCTCTCAATCCACAATATTATAGGAGAAAGATTATCTACAACTTGACATCAAAAGACGATTTCATGTAATGTAATATCCATATAATATATCATTAATTAGAAAAATGAAGTATCTACATTATATCCATCAATATCTCGTCCCCAGTACATTCTGACACAATACAGACATCACTCACATTGTCTAGCCTAATTATGGAGATTAATAGCATCCCTTTGATCATTCATTTGCCCATGGTATGTGGGCAGCATCTAGCAAATTGCCAAATGGCAGGCAACATGATCAGTAGTCACTTGCAACAAAAATGTCCAATCCATCTACAAGGCAAGAAGAATAATCTGGAAAAGCTTAAGTGGGTCTCCTAACATTTTAGTCTAGTATTATATCAACTAAAAGCAATATATTGAACCACATAGCAAGTGATTATATTTCATATCCTGTTAAATGCTATTCTTTCTTAATAAAACAAATAACTAAATAGATTGAACAAAACCTACTGCAATCACCAAGATTAAAGGTGCACACTCCACTTGTGATAGGTAAGGTGGACATAATTCCTTCTAGTAAGGTATATTAAATATTACAGTTACATAAACGAACAGATGTATACAGAATTAGTATATTAGTTTGGTCATGTATGCTTGTCTGTCTATATAGACAAATATATACATGCTTTCAGACAGAAAGATAAGATAAGCAACCTTACAAAGTGATGCAATATATAGTACTTTATAAGTATTAACTATATTGGTAGACGTACATACACATCTATAACACAACTATAATTTCAAACCAATCTATCCTAAATCGACCTTATATTTTCTTTTATTTTCTTTTTGCTCCTTTTTTTTGGAAGCTCAAAGAAACACTAGAACTCCTTAAAACTTGGAATGGACCTTTCAAATTTTGAACTTAGAATTTCAAAGAAAGGAAGTTATACAGGCAGCCCCGCAAGGCTGGAGATAGAATTGAAATTCTGATTTTACATGCTAATAAGCTAGCAGCAGAAGTTTGCTTGAATTGCATTCCTGAATGGACACAGTTACTAAAATTGATGAAACTGGTACCACTTTATTCAAATTCATTCTTAAATAGACAGTAGCACACCACATAAAGGTTGAAATAGATCATGGATCGTATTAGCTTCTGAACTTAGAAACTAATGTAGATACTTGAATTCCAAGGATAGCTGCAAAGTTTTAGAATTTGACAATGGCCTAATCTGGCATTGATTCATGCCTATATTTATATGGTTATGTACCCCATCCAATTAGCTGGTTCAGTCAGTCTGTTGAATTTATTAGATATCTACTCATAGACCAAACCTGACCTAATTTGTTTTTATGACAATGGTGTTTATACCAAAGTAATAGATCTTAGAATTCAAGCATGTAAATAGTTGAAATCAGTGAATATTGAAGCGACAATAGGATTTTTAATCCTATCTGTATGGGAAAAAGTCAACCAACTCTACTCAGCTCCATATGTCACAAGTAGATTTTGGACCTCAACTACCAAACAACCCTGCCCTTCCTCTTTGAATTCCCTTAGAAACAGTTAGGTCTAGAATCAAGATAAGACCAGAAGTAGTACTAGTCTAACAACTTTCAGTCAAATTTCCAATCAATCCAGTATAGGTGCAAAAAAATTAAAGAAAGAAAAAGAGTAAGAGATTTCCACAGCAACACTAGCCCACAAGTATAAGATAGAAACCATTTGTAACTCTTTTCGAGTAATTTTTGCTCCTACCAGTTGTCCAATCCGTCCATAACTCCATATAGGTTGATTCTTGCATATCAAAATCCACATTTTCCCAACTATGATTTTTTTAGTTTATTGCATGCGGCATGCCAACATATACTAAACCAAATCTTTATTATAATGTGAATCTCCTGTACAATGTAGCTTAAATCTTCATCACTAATGGCTCTCGAACAGACAATTCCATGCAATTATTGTGATTGAACACCTTAATTTCTGATATTAAGAATGAAATAATATTACATGTTCACAAATCTACCCAAACTACACGAAAAAGAAACCAAATACTAATCACACATCCATAGACACTAACAAGATAACTGATAGCTTTAACTTTACTGTTAGAATAAGGAAACAAGATCCAACAGAGTGAAATACCTGCTTGGTCGTTGTCAGTGCTTTTCTTTTGCCGCTTCAATACTTCATAACTTTGTGATAAGTTTACATCTGGCTGAACATTACGAAGCCTGGCACTTGTTCTAGTAACAGCAGCCAACTGAACAACAGGTGCTATTGAAAGAACCAAGTTGTCCATATCATCTTCCACATGAGTTGGTCCCCCTTGTGCTGCTATCTTATCACAAAATGAGACCAGCGCTGGGTCCATTTGTGACAACATCCCTTGGACCTGAAAGAAATGAAAAAAATCAACCTGACTTCAAAGTACAGAAATTTTACTCTAACTATGAGTATAATAAAAAGTACGAGAATTGAGAGGATACCACATCTCGAAGTTCGCAAGCTCTACTAACAATCCTAGCCCCATTGTAGTCATCTCCATTATAAGCCTGTGAATTTTGGCTCCAAAAATCAGCACCTAAGCCTCAGATACAAAACTATTATAAAGATACTAAAATTGAAATATTGAATCATAAGCAATTAATTATAGTGTTTCCTGAAGCTTCTTGAAACAAACTAAAGACTGAGAACTCTAACAACACATTTAAGGGAAAAGCAAAGACAATGCAGGTGTGACAAGAAAAAATGAACCTTTGCATTGGCTACAATAAGATCAATGTCTTTCATGAATGTTGCACGAGTTAGATATTGTCCACAGTCCACACGCTGCAACACTGTAGCCATATCCATTGGATTATGAACAATGGAACGATAATCAGGCGCATCTTCATCCATGACTGGGTAATGAAACACACTGAATCGCTTGTCATAGAGAATCCTGCTCATAATAAACAAAAAAGCATCCAAAGAACTTATCTCACTTGTTTCTGACACATAAAAATACTAAGATAATGAGACGCATGATGAACTATGTCACAAACAGAGAAGAAACACCTGATCTTACAAGAACATGTACATCTTCTTCAAAAAAAAGTAAGGTCAGAAAGACAAGCTAATGAAATGACAATGATCTCCTATCTCAGTTTTGTAGATACACCATAAACTACCAAATTACATTATAACATGTTTCATTTAGTTTTTATGGTGGGTCAATAAAACCACAATCTTTTCCTGGAAAAATATAGTGACCAGAAGTCTAGAACTTGACCATCATGTTATCGAATTTCCACATGCTCAGCAATATATGTTAGTTGAAGGAAAAAAATACAACTAATATTTAGTTGACGATGTAGCTAATGGAAGAATGTAGTAGTGATTGACTTATTCTGGAACCATAGTCTATGATGATTAAACACTGATGAAGAGCAAAAGAAATAGGATTATATTCATCTCCTCCTCTCTTTTCTGCCATTGAAGGGGGATAGGTGGAGAACAGAAAATGGGGTCAAGTGAGCTCTTAGGTTGACTTTAAACCAAATTCAAGCTAACTTTACCAGTAAAAAAAAACTAAAAATCAATATATGAATATTTAGACTAAGGGAATAAGGTTCCAGACCTGTTGCAGACATCTCGTAGACACATTCTCAACCGACGAAGGGCATGTTGCTCAGCTTCTGCCTTGGCCTTCAATTCCGAAGCCTTTGGACCACTGACTTCTTTTGGTGCTAAGGGGAGTTCTACTAGAGATTTGCGTTCATTCAATTTATCAGCAGATTCTTCCATTTGGAAAGACAAACTAGCTTGCAGCACCAGCTCAAAAAACTTGGACCTGTCATCCATCGTTGGTTGATCCACTTGATACCTAACAAATGAAGATCTAGTTGATGAGAAGGACAAAAAGGAAAACATGAAAAGGAAAAATAAAAGAAAAATAAAAATTTAAGTTCGCCGAAGAGATACAAGTACATTTATAACAGTAACATTGCTTCATGCAACTAGGAAATCAGAATTTTACCCCAAGGGTTTCTGACTCAAAAATCAGTATGTTGAATCTCCAAAAGGTGAGAAAACAGAAATCAGACTGATCCCAATCGAATCAACCAAAAAAAAAAGCCAAAACACATTTTGAGACATGCGACATATTATCAATAAAACTTAAAAGGATGTGGTAATATTGGTCTTTGACAACCTATTCATACCAATGCACCATCCACCATTAACTCAATCAAGTTTAGAATGTACATTAGCAGCTCAAATTAGACTTGTATACCTAATTAAATTTCAGTGTTTAGTTTCTGACATTAAAAAATCTCTGTTTATTACATTAGATGATTACGAGAAAAAATACTAGTGTAAATGACAATAAAGATTCTAGATTTTCATTTCTGAGCAGTCAATATAAGGTTGGGAGCATACACATTGCGGAAAGCAAATATGGAAGTAGAGTCTTCGTCCAGTTTGTTAAAAGAAACTGTAGATGTCCCCAATAGCAATATTGGTAGGTTGGATGGCAATTCCTCCAAGAGAGTCAGCAGGACAGCCTTAAGCTGCTCATGTGCCTGAATAAATGAACATAACAATCAGAACAGAAACAAGAAATCATCTTATGTTACTAATATTCATCACAATTTCAACATCTATAACTTTCAAGATGAGTTGGGGAACTCACAGTCTCCCACCAAAGATGGAACTGAGGCAAGTAAAGTATAGATGGGGTGGTTCTTCTTGCTTCACCAAATATATGCACTAAAGCTTCTTCAGGTGCCTTCGCACTTGGATCAGAAAGAAGAGATGGGAGTCCCAAAGAGTGAACAGGAAATTTCTCTAATTCATGCAGGACAGCAGGCCCAAGATTGTCCTGTTAAACCTAATTTTTTTTAGAAAACTCGGTGCTTGTAATTAATAATATTTTCACAAAGAAAAAGGAGTGAGAATTTTACCAGCCCAGCAGTTTCATCACCACATATCAATAGGCGAGGCCTATAAACAAGAGGAAGAGAAGAGCCATATGAAAAAACAGATAGCTTGCCAAGATCTAGGGATGAAAGACAAGGGAAAATATCAGACAAATGCTCCATTATTCTCCCCAGATGTCTTTGTAAACAAGGAGCAACAATTGGTGACAGCGGCCTGGAGTGCACAACTGCTCCCCTATGTGCGGCAGGAGTTATCGTAGACATGGCTTCTAAGAAATGATATTTTTCCACCTTTACGGAATCAACATCTATGATGAACTTTTCATCACTAGTATATACCTGAGGATACTTCTCACGGAACGCCCGAATTGCAGCTTCTGTGCATAGAGCTTTCAAATCTGCTCCACAGTATCCAACACAACTAGCTGCCAGTTCCATCTTTAGCTCTTTTGAAGGAGGGCCCTTCCACTTGCGTGTATGAATGTCTAATATTTGACCGCGTGCTTCACAACCAGGTAAAGGAAAATTAAACTCACGGTCAAACCGACCTGGACGGCGTAAAGCGCCATCAATAGCATCAATCCTATTAGTTGCTCCTATCAAAACAACTTGACCACGAGAGTCAAGACCATCCATCAAGGCAAGTAAAGTTGACACAATAGAGTTGTGAATCTGTTCCTGTTTGCTGGATCTAACAGGAGCAAGGCCATCTATCTCATCAAAAAAAATAATGGATGGCTGATTCCTTTGAGCTTCTTCAAAAAGCAACTTCAGCTGTCTCTCTGCCTCACCAACCCATTTGCTGAGAACATCAGCTCCCTTGCGCATGTAAAAGCTGACCTTCTGACCAGCTTTAGAAGCAGCACAAGCTAATGCTCTAGCAATTAGTGTTTTTCCTGTACCAGGAGGACCACACAGTAGAACCCCCCTTGGCGGAGTGATGTGATAGCTTGCGAAGAAATCAGGATATAGCAGAGGAAAGAATACCATTTCCTTTAATGCATCGATGTATTCGGACAACCCACCTATGTCATCAAAGCTCACACTTTCATCAACCTGTAAAGGCTGAATATCAGCCCCTCCCTTGGAACTTGGTCCAGCAGTTTGAACACCTGTCATCAGATAAGCAGTACTCTCACCTTGATGTCCCCACCCAGATGCAGCAACATTCAGCCCCCAAGCTGTTGCTCCTTGCATGTCTAAACCACCGGAAAGCCAAGGTGGCCCGCTTCTATTTCCACCGCGTGTCCATGGAATAGCAGGACCTTGATCCAGTTCATCCACAAGAAGAGAATCATCCGAATCATCCGGTATTGAGAAACGAGGGCGTTTGTGTACTCGCGACCCTCCCTTCTTCAAATACTTGTTATTCTTAGAACCCATCCCATGATGTAGTACCCTACGAGGAGAATGTGATCTCTGCTTTCCCTCCTTCTCAGGAGAGACTCTACGAACTTCTGCACGATTCCTTAGGTCATATCTCTTCCGTCCTTCCTGTTCTTCCTCACCCTCTTCATCCTCCCCATCATCCTCTGCTTCATCCCCTCCATCACCCTCATCTTCATTTGCACCATCCTCCTCAACATCATTTCCATCTTCTGTTTCATCTTGCCCGGCATGCGCTTCAGAACTTTCCTGCTCATCATCAGAGTCTTGATATGGTTGTTGCCTACGCTCCCTCAAGGATCTTCTAGGTCGTAAACCTTCACGACGGGGAAGGGACTTGGCATTAGTGATCTTTTTATTCCTCGGTGATGCTGATACTTCATCATGACTAGCATTACTTTCTACTTTGCTTTTAGAAGAGCGGTATCTTGGTGTCTGTGGAGAACAAGAACATTCAAAAATTTCAACAGAGTGCTTAAACCACAAAAGCACATAGTTTTACACTCCAGTTTCCTAAGATATCATACTGATAACTGACCTCTATAAATATTCCAAGCATGGAGAGTTTAAAATCTCACCATTAGATCATCATCTTCTGTTCTGGAGCTGTCTGTTTCATAGTCTTCCAGATTTATGGAAATCTTCCTTTTTCTGGTTGAACGGCGAAGATTTGCTGCAATGGACTATATAAAGAACAGTAGAAATTTAGAATCTATTAACGATATGCTACATATAAGAGAACTACAATTTCCAACTCTCAAGCAACACTTGTCCAGCTGGTGCTCTATACACAAGAGACACGTACAACACAAAGGCAAAGAGAACCAAGAAATAAAAGGATCGCATGATCAAATCATTCACAATCACATGTCGAAAACTTGTAAACAACAAGAAGTTTTACAGCTAGTTATAAGACCAAGAACATTAGCTCACTTCAGAAGAAGGAACTACATTAGTTATGGAGTTCAATAGATGCTAAACAGAATATCTAGCCAGGTGTTAAAGAAAGCTGGATCATGGCAATTCACAAGAAAAAAGATTCCAGAAGGTATCAATTCTTGATCAATACAAACTTTCCTGTGTTACAGCAGTTTTTGCTAGATTTAGTCAGTTGCTACAAAAATAATGTAGCTTTGACAAACTTTGGCAAGTTAACTAGTTTTGTTGAAAGACATATGTCTGGGATTTAAGGCCATATTCTGGGCATCTTTAATAATTTTACAAGACTAAATGACAGGGTTTTAATGATTAAGTATAGATGGTAGTAGTCACTTTAGTTGCCAAACTATCAGGAGCACTTTCAACTTCATGCATTTTCTTGTAGATGTTCTGACTTGTCAACATCTTAGAGTACCTAAATATGGCTGTGGGATATACACATCCATAGCCATCAAAAATATTGCCAATAATGATTTGCAAAACTTGACAAGTGCCAACTATGAAAAAGATAAGAGAATTCTTATTATCACTAGATTTTTCTCAATATTCTGAGAAATAAAATTAGCCAAAGTTCTTTTTGGTAGCTAAGTTAAGAAACAAGTGTATTCACTATAGGTATAACTGTAATAATTACACTTCACTCACTAATCCAGGAATAGAGTGAGTAGATTATTGATAGGACATCACCATTCCAAGCACTTCATATCTTTATTTCTCTTGTACCCACTAAAAAATTAAACTACCTCAACCCAAAAGAAATGACCCTTGTCCACATTCACTATCATTAAGTTAAAATCTCAAAGATGGAAATTGACATGCATGAAAACAAAATAAGAAACAGTCAACACAGTGTATACTGCAAAGTATATTGTTGCCCTAACAAGTATAACAACACAACTAGCACCGAATAAGACCTAAAGCTCTCGCCATTTATCAACAGCAAACAAGGAAAAGTAAATCCTCTTCCCTCTGTCATCCATTGCCATTACATAATCACCTATTTATGTGCCACATTAGGCAACAGAAATTTTCCAACATGCAACTTCATTGATCACCCCTGGTGACTTCAGAGAAAACAATGAAAAGATATTAAATTATAGCTAGTTCTGGCAACTTCCCTTAATATAAGAGCCCTACTGCAGTATATAACTACTCACCCTGCCAATTTAAGCACGTGCCAGTTCCACAATTACAAAGAAACAAACTAAAGTCATCATCTTGAGGGAATAACTCTGGCTCAGCATGTTACAATTGTTATTTCCCCATAACGAGAATATGAAATTATATTTACTAATCTCTCGGATATCCATTAGATACTGCAAGCTTTGAAAACCCTAGATATCAAACAATAGCATTTCATCCACTATTAATGATGTTTCATTGTAAATAAATGAAGGATCCTTAAAAAAAGAACAAAATTGCGATAAGTTACCACTATGATTAGTCACTACATAAAGAAAACACTGTACATACATGCGAATACCCAACACAACTACCATTCCATTCCCCTAACTTCCCGCAGATTACATAACAACCAACCATTTACAAGATAGAACGACCAACATTACCTACTTACACATTATAGGGGTAAAAAAAACAATTAAGCTACATCAATCCAAAAGACAATGCAAGAGCTCTTACATCGGAAGGGGGAGTCTGAGCCGGCGGGTTCCTCGGCCTCAGCAGCTTCTTCGCGATCTGAGACGCTGCCGTCCTCCTCTTGGACTTAATCTTCTTCCTAATCACCGGCTTGTAGTACAAATAAGTCCTACCGAAGAATTTCCGCCGCTGCCGGAGCCGGTCGCTCGTCCGCAGCGGCCTGTTGGCCGCGCCATCCGCCTTCGAATCCATCGACGACAACCACCTCTACCAAGACAACCCCACCATTACCTTATCAAAAGCCGAATCAAAGTCAAAAGAAGGCTCGATTTCCAAACCCTAACATCAAATCGTGCAACAAACTAGCAAAAACCGGGGGAAGCCACGACTCCTCCGATCCGATGATCAAATGAAGCGCCTTTTCGTAGGTCTTCGATTGGAAGCGGAAGATCAGAGAAAAGATTAGCGAAGATAAGGGATGAATCGAAACCCTAACCTCGGTAGCTCCACGATAGGAGAGCGGAATTGGCTTCCTTTTCTAGAGAGAGAGAGCAGCAGCAGGAGGAGAGAAGAGGAGAGAGAAAGCGACCTCTGCTTTGGGGCAGAGCTATGGAGGAGGGGGGGTTTTCTAGCCCCTCTTGTCTTCGTTCTCCCCCTCGGAGGAAACCCTTCTCCTCGACTCACGTGATCGGCACGTGAAGAATTACGCGGAAGGCCATTCTACGGACCTGATCGTTTTCTTCAACCTGCTGGTACTATCGGACGGTGGTAGATGACCCAATTGGTGGTGGTATTGAGTATTTTCGGCCCTCTGATGTTGATCAGACGGCTGAAGAGACTCGTAGAAAAAGATATCCGTTTTTCTGCATGAACTCGCTTGCCAATTGCCATGTCGGACTTCCACCAAATCAGCAAAGAAACGTTGTGATGGGTGATGACTGAGGACCGCTATTTCCCATGCAACTGGAATTTAAACTAAGAAAAACATCCTCCGTAACACCTACTTGGTGCAACTTATTAGAGACTATTTGCCTTTAAAATATGAGATATTTTTCTTCTTATTTTATATTTTCATTACAATTTTTTATTTATTTTACTATTTTATTTGCCTTCCCCTTATCTTTTAAAAGTTTTTGACAATTGTACTTTTCATTTAATAAAGTATAAAAATAAAGATAAAGACATTTTTTCTTCTTCATACCTAGAGTATTTCTAAAATAACATAGAGCATTTCTAAAAAAAATATAAAGTATTTAAAAAAAAAACTCTTCCTTAGTGATACTGTGTGTGGAAAGAATTATCACCATTTTTTTGACCTTTTATTCTCATCTCCATCTTCCTCTTTATTATTTGAAAAAGAAAAGTGCAATGTAACTTTATAATATTCGACCATTTTAAAAAATTTGTCAATTTGAGTAATAAAATTATCTTTTGTCCACTCATTTTGTTATATCTTTCAAACGATCAACTTTATTTACATACGTTTGAAAGCTTATTTAATTATCCAAAATTATCTCTAATAAATATTTTCAAATTCGTTCATTTAAATAATAAAAATCTACAATTTTACTTAATTATTCATATCTTTTTCATAAGAACTCTAATCAATATTATTTTATGTGTATTAAAAAGCTTATTTAATCCTCTACAATATCATCTTAAATAAGTATATTTAAATATGATCATCTCAGAAGTTTAAAATTTATCAAATATTATAACGTAGAAAAAAAAAAGAATTATGTTGCTACTAACAAATTACATTTAACTCAACATAAGTGAATAAATTTCACTATTTTTTCCATATCTTTTTCATATGTACTCCAATCAATATTAATATATACATTAAAAAGCTTATTTAGTCATGTATATACTTTATTAAATGAAAAGCAGAGTTGTCAAAAACTTAAAAAAAATAAGATGATGAGAAATTAGTTACAAAATATATAGAATTTACAATCGAATATAAAATGAGGAAAAGTGCAACCTAAAATATATCTCTAGTTTATAAGGCAAAAGTCACAAATAATGTATAAAAAAGTCTAACCATCTATAATATTTAAAAAAAGACTCAATTACTACTACAAATAGTCAAAGTACTACATTCTAGAAAATATGATAGAGATTGGAAGTTACTTGGTGACTAGAACGTAGCATATTTCTTAGCGAGAATTAATTCAATTGTATAATCTAATGATTAAGATATTATAAAATCAAGTGCTTTGTAAGTTCATTTTATTTTTAAAATTATAAATCAAGCCCTATATTTTATGATTTACACTTTGTTTTTGAGGATTTTATATTCAACTCTTCTTTTTTCCCTCTAATTTTTTTAACACCCTATGTTAACTTAACCTAACGGTAACTAAATAAAACAGTACCAACAAAAGAATATTTATTATAATATGCTAAATAATTTATTGAATACCAAATTACCCCTAGTCTCATCTCTAATTAATAAAAAAATTTAAAAAAAAAAACCCCTCTCATTGAGCTCCTTCTTCCTCAGTCAAGGAAAACAAAAAAAAATGAGAAAAGCCTCTCTCTGTTCATTATCTTCCTCACGCAGCTAAAGAAAAAAAAAATTATACAAACCCACCATTAAGCTCCACTTTCCTCAACCACCAAGTTACACCTCATCCTTTACCCACCTAGGCGAGCTCCTTTCCCTCGAAACTCTACAAGATAGAATAGAGAGCATGGAAAGGGGTGATAAGGTTTTTTCAGTAATTTGATAAGTATAATATATAAATTATATAACATAATTAATGTCAGTTAGTTAAAGTAATATTAGGGTGTTAAATTAAAATTATTGAAAAGAAGAAATAATCAGATTATAAAATCCTTAAAGACTGTGCAAATCACAAAATAGATAAAATGTATAGTGTGATTTATATTTTAATAATTTGTTTGATATGAAACTATCGTTGCGTAGTCGTAGCTCTCGTACCCTCTGGCTTAGAATTTAGGGGCCTCTCAATAGAGTTATTCTTTAAAAAGATACCGTTCCGAACATCTTCAGTGAAACCCACATTCATCCACCTTTCATGACCTTACCTTATTCAATTTTTCCGACCAAGTTTTTTTACCTTTAATTTTAAATTACATTTCAATAGGTTTTCAAATCATTCTTACAAGAAAGCTATTTGATCATTTTAGGGTATATTTATTTATGAGATAAAAAAGATGGAATTGGATTAGTTATCCCATCGGCCCCATATAATCTTATGTTTAATATAAAATTAATAGATAAGATTAGAATTCCAGACTAGCTATTTGATTTCACTCATCTCCACCTTTTAGTTTTCTAACATTTCTTGAACAAATTTTGTCTTACTTGGTAATTTCAAATGGTTACTTAAAGTGCTGTATTTTCATCTATATTATCGCATAATAAATTTGATCGTTTTGATGAAAATAATTATAAGTAGTGGAAGGAGAAACTAGAGCTTGTCTGTATAATGATGAAGATGCATTATGTGATGGAAAAGGAATATCTCATCTTGATTGAAAAGTCTATTATAGAAGAAAAAAATCACAAAACAAAAATAGGACAAAGATAATATTTGTGTCATAGTATTATTCTTAATCCCCTACCAACCACTTAATTAATATGTACTCCCATAAGAAGACATGAAGGAGATTTTGATAGCCTTAGAGAATAAGTATAAAACAGAAGACTCTAGTAATAAAACTATTTTATCTCCACTTACTTTGATTTTAAAATGGTTGACAATAAGCCTATTCTTTCTCAAATTCACTATTTATAATTTATTTTACAATAAATACTTTCTGAAGGTATTTTTGTAGACGAGAAACTTTAAGTTTGTGCTATCATTGTTAAATTATGCTAAGTTCAAAAGACTATCGCAAGTCTTCTAAGAGAGATAATGATAATTTTACTCTTAATATTAATGTCAATTTAGAATTAAGGAAGAGTCAAGACTTCGAGAGAATGCCGAAAAAATCACAAAAATGACAAAAGTTTTATAAATTACTGAAACAAACAACAAGAAAGAGAGAAACTTTGATTTGAAAATCCTTCTGGTGAGGAAAAAAAAACAGCAATAAAAAGAATATAATTTGTCATTACTATAAGAAGAATGGATATTACATAAATGACTATTGTATTCTTAAGAAGAAGCAATAATAATCCAACAACGTTGAAAAAAAAATCTAATTGTTGTCATGTCTAAGGCAAATTTGATAATCTCATGATCAAATTGGTAGAAGGATATAGACACAACTCATCATATTTATGAAGAGATAAATATTTTTTAATAAATATGAACTTGCAAATGATGATATTCGTTTTATATGAGTAATCCTTTATTTACTAAAGTAGTTAGAAAAGGTTTTGTGTAATTGAAGTTTGCATAGAAAAAAATTCCTACTCTACATGATGTAGTATACCATGCTCTCAATATTCAAAAGAATCTTGTTTTGAAATTGTTTGCTTTCTAAACATGGTTATAAGTTTGTGTTCGAATCAAATAAATTTATACGAACTAAGAAAAGCTTATTTGTTAGCAAGGGTTATGCTGAAAAATGTAATAGTTGCCCACCATATGGTCCTTTCAAATGACAAGCATCTAACCTAATTATGGATCTACATCCATCCAAAAATTCTCTAAATTGTGCATTATACATAATAAAAAGCCGTCTGAACACTAGCTGTACATCTAGAGTATGCCTATCAACTTGTAACATGGTACTTCTAGGATTTTGTTTTCTTAACACTTCACAATAATCCCATAGCTTAGCATATTGCTCAATATAGCTTCCTTCTATTTTCTGCAAAGCCTTTTTCTTTGCTCTATAAACTTACATTTTTGATACATTTAACATTCAGTCTCTCTTAATTATCTTCTTCGTAGAATTAACTTTTCAATCTGGATTGTAAGTTAGTTGTTCTATATATTTTTTTAAAAAGCCATATACTTGTTGCTGTTGGATTTTTTATACTCTTCCACATGAATGAGACCCTTTGAGACTTTTAATTTGATAAGTGGAACTATCTATTAATGGAGATGCATGACATTTAAATCCACATTTTTTCTTGCATATAACAGTCACTCAAGAGGACTTATTTTTAATGAATTTGTATTTATAATCTTCCTTGATGTGAAATTTCTTAAGAAGTAGCTTAAATGCTTGCACATTTAAAAAAAGTCATACCAATAGATAACCTAGGGCTTTTCAAGTCCTTCTCACCCATATATTCTTCATAATCAGATTGATCATCATTACTTGAGCCCCCCTCAAACCTTTTGCCTCTTGATTATTGGAAGAGTCATAAAAAACATCTAAGTTTTGGCCTCTTTTTCTTTTGGTAAAGATAGAGATAGATTTGGAAGAATGCAAATCACCAACATCCATAAATTCACCTTCACTTGATGATTCCTCTAAACCTGGTTCCTCTTCACTGTCACTGGATTTCTCATCATGACTATCATAACTATCTCACTTTTTATCACTATAACTATCATCTTCCCACAAATTATCAAAATATACATCTATTCCATGCTCAGATGCATGTGTTTCTAACTCAGAAGGTATAGTGTTTTAGGCTTAGATACATGTGTTTCTAGCTCAGTATGTTTTTCTACTAGCTTAGGTAGTTTATGTACTACCTCTATGGATTTTGTTGGGTCATCTATGTATAATAGTACTCCCTCTAATCTAATATGCATGCCAAACATGATTAGAACATTATTGTTATTAGTAATCTCTCTTAATCCACTATTCAGATCAACACAAGACAACTTGTAATACACATTAGCTTTAGTATAATTTAATTCTTTCAAAATATTCAACAGTTTTATATAGGACATCAAATCAGGGTCCACTATTATATATGATACATCTCCTCCAACATAATTGATATTGGGGCTACGAACTATCTTCCCCCCATAATTAATGATCAGTTTTTGATAAACAAAAGGCATATATTTTTATGTGAAATTAATTAGTATAAATATTGCATGCAAGATATTTTGCTACTAATTTAGGGGACAAAACTACCACAAAAGTGAACTAGATATCAGGTCAAACAAAATAGGGACCACAAATGCATTTTTCTACAACCATTATAGAAGAATAAATATTTTTCTGCCTCATCGTCACACTAAAAAAATCTAACATAGATCTAGATATTAGGGACCATAAAGAAAAAAAATAACCATATTTTTACAAGAAGGAATCAAACGGTTTTAAAATATTTTTCCAAGATCTAGATATTTTTCCAACAGACATTACACTACCTCCAAGATATTTGTACTAAAAAAATCAAATATGTTAGGGTACTAAAAAACTCAAATATTAGGTTGCCAAAGTATACCTTCAGACTACTTAGATAAAAATGTAGGCGATGACGATACAAAAGCGACGATGGGAGATTAGGGCACACAGGAGGCAGAATGCTTACATGAAAATGGAAAGAAAAATTAGATTTCGAAATGAAGACGAGAAAAGTAAAGTTGTTGTAGTTTCTTCCCCAATCAAATCACATCACATCGAAGGGTAAAATGGGTAATCTGCATTTTATCTCATAACAACCAGTAGAAATAGAGATTAATGCCACATGGTCAGAGATAAAAGAGCAATCAACCATTTTTCGTTGCCACCGTCCAATCTGTTACATCCCCTAGTAGTTTAGGGGGTCTAATTGTAGTGTTTTAAATGTTAGATGGTCACTTCGATACTACCCTATAGTACAAGGGATGTTACTATAATTAAACCTAAAATCAATATGTATTATAACTTAAGTACCCAAGAGTTATTTAACATTTGATGTATGCAATTTATTGCACACGTCCAGACATTGCTTTTACTATAAATAAATTGAGTAGATTCACTAATTATCTTAATTTTGAATATTGAAAAACAATATGTTTTGTATTAGGATATTTTGAAGAAACTAAATCATTTGTACAATACTATGGTGAAAATTTATTTATTATTGAAGAATATAGTGATGTAAACTGGAACTATGTAGATAATGGTTCTAAATCTACAAGTTGGCAATTTTCTCTCTTGGTGGTGCTATTATTTCTTGGGGATCTAATCCAAAAAACAGACTTGTATAACTTATGCTACTATGAGATTTGAGTTAGTAACTTTAGGAGAAAAAGACAAAGAGACTGAGTAGTTAATAAATTTTTTTGATTAATTTGTCAATATGGCCAAATCTTATGCCTTTTATTTTAATTCATTGTGATAGTCAAACCAAACTACTTTATCACAGACATATAACGAATCATATAATGAAAAGTTAAGACATATATATCTTAGACATACATAATTTTATGAGACAGCTATTAAAATATGAAGATCATGCACAAATTTAGCTTGACTAAAGACCTTAAAAAAGACCTAATTAGATAAATATCTTATGACATGGGTCTAAGACCAATTGAATAATATCACCAAAGGATTGCAATCCTACCTAAACTATAGACTTTCATGCTCTAAGGTCAAAGGGAAAAAATACATCTGAAGAGTAATAATATAGTACATTATCAACTTACTCAAAAATTATTTGATAAGTGTTATATTCTTATAATAAACAAGTGAGGTTGAGTTAAGCTCTTAATGAGTTGTATAATAGGTGTGTTTAATCTACAAGAATATCTAGAAGAACTCTATTTATGTGAGTGCGAAGTTAGGCCGCTTCTATTGGAGTTTTGATCAACTTCTAGCACAATATGAAGTTGGGTTCAACGTATGGCTATAAATGGGCCGCTAGAAAGAATATTGAGATTCTAATAAAGATATCTGTGATTATCTAGTTGTGTCATAAAGTTTGTTAATTTTTAAGGACTTTAAGTCTATTAACATCCTGATACAACTTTGAGAATTTTACACTATATAAAAATTCAAACCATATAATATTTTCACTTATGTATTGATATCTGTGTAACAACAAGCATATTTGAAATCAAAGTTATTATTATTTATTTTAAAATAAGTGGAGATTGTTAGAAATATTAATTTCTATGATATCTTAAAATAAATAAATAATTTTGTGAATGAATGTTTAGATAAGACATGTTTCATAACTATAACTAATTATTAGATATTTAAGAAACATCCTTTCAATTGCATCTTTTAGTTTTATAACTATTGTAATTATTTTCAGTTATCTAACTACGGGCACATTTTAGTTGGTGTCATTTTATTTTCTATAAATAAAAGATGGTGCTATTATTTTGATATATAAAAAAGAGCTATATGAATAAGCTATTCTAATATTTAGTTGAATACTA
The DNA here is from genome assembly GCF_048772165.1 of Typha angustifolia. NCBI lineage: Eukaryota > Viridiplantae > Streptophyta > Magnoliopsida > Poales > Typhaceae > Typha > Typha angustifolia. Next base: position 7,295,132 of record NC_133248.1, read on the forward strand.
CCATAACAAATAATAATTACTCTTAATATGACATAAAGTTGATATTAACGTATTAAAGAATAGTGAATTTATATTAGAAAATGGTGATGTATAATACCAAATGATAAAAATACCCTTGATTGGATGCAAAATAATAATAGTAATATGTATTTATATGAAATTATAATATTTTTTATTATAACCGTGGACTTAAAATACTCTTTTTACCCTCATTATATTGTATTTACTAAGAATTTTTTTGCATTTCTCAACTTAAAAGAGTGTTATATACTAAAATTATAATATTTTTTATTACAACCGCAGACTTAAAATGCTTCATATACTCACACTACCTTGTACTTAATAAGAACTTCTCTGTTATTCCCAACTTTCCCATATTTCCCAACTACCCCGTATTTCCCAAATTCCTCGCATTTCCTAACTTAAAATGCTGTCTTACGAGAGAAGAGAGAGAGAAGAAAGAAAGAGGAAATCTCAAATGGGTTAGAGAAAGGGTAAATTAGTCTAAATCAGTAAAAAAAAAATTAAAGTTATAATTTAATAATAGGAAAGCCTATTTTTACAAAAAATTAAATGACTTTTTGCTGCAAATCGCCCGAAGACATTAGCTTATGCCAATTTGCCTCTTTCTTTTAGGGTGAGGCTCTATTGGTTGAAACTGATATCTTGAATAGAATTCCTTCTAAATCTATTTCTAAAACACTGTATCAGATTTAGACTAGTAAAAAACTCAATTTGAGTCATCGTCGTCCTCAAATTGGGGCTGTGATGCACATGTTCAATTACTTTCACAATTTCTAGGAAATTATATCGTAGAGCAATTGAATATATAAAAATACGTTAACTCAACTCATTCTAAAGGCTGTGTTTTTCTTCGTCAACATGATAAATGTGAAGTAACAGAGATAGAATCTAATGATGTTGAGTTCATAGAAGATAATTTTCTTAAAAAATAAAAAACACAAGCAGTAAAATTTTTTTAGGAATTTCTTGGTTTGGATCTTCCTTCTCTTATCATTGACAACAGAAATAATTGTATGAATGTTGATGTATGTGGGAGCATTCCAAAGAGTATATCTTTGAATGTTGAAGTAAATTAGATTATAAGAGGTAAATATATAAAGAAATATTTTGATATTGAAGGGAGAAGAGAGACATTTCTTTCAATTTATGTTAATGAGGCAAATTCTCATATAAAAGCTCTTCAATCACTTAAATCTGAAGAATAGAAAGTTGTTATGCCAAATGAATTAGATTCTATGATAAAAATGATGTACATTAGTTTGCAAATTTACTTGACAAACTAAGTCCTCAAAATAAAAAGAATAGTTGATGGTATAGCTCAACCGATAGTAAAAAGCTCCACACAAATTAAAAGAATAGATTATGAAGAAATATTTTCTCTTAGAGTGTGAATTTTGTCTATTTGGTATATTTAAATTTGGAGTTACAATCGAATGGATGTAAAGACAGCTTTCCCAAATAGTGATATTGAGAAAGATATACATACAAAATTTGTGCAAATTTATGGCATTTTGTATGGATGTGGAGCACTTTTTGCAAATTTAGAGCATCCAAATTTGAGTAAGTAGTTCAAATTTGAGTTCTAGTAGATATTTGAGTATGAATTGACAATAAATTAAAACAAATATAGATTAGTAAGTATATGCTCAAACGAATTGTCATGCGCATGACACAGCATAACATTACATATGTCTTGGCACTTGCCGTCCATGTTGTAAGAGGAGATACTCTACCACTGGCCCTATGCAAGAGGGAGAGAGAAAGGGGAGAGGGAGGTTATCATGCCCCTTTCCCAATGATCGTCATGACTTTCACGCTCCTTTCATCACCAATGCCCTAGATGGAGGTGCAGATCAAAGAAGATGATAGAAAGTGATAATTGGTTGACAAATCAAGATCCTCTTTGTGGATCTTTTCACCTTGATCTGATAAGAGCTCTCATCTTCAACCTCCATAAGGACATGTAAGAGAGAGAAAGAAGAGGGTCGTGTGGTGACAGTGACGATAACGACACTGATGAAGAGAGAGAAGGGCAACGACTTCGTAGTGACTCTCATTGCTGTTACTCGCCTCCTCTGGCCACTTCACTCAATATTAAGAGGTGAGAGGAAGGGTGCTATGTCGTGCCACATGTTTGTACCACAAAGACAACAATCTTTGTGAACTTGTATATAGTTTGTGAAGACGATAATAACAAATTGGTTTAGAAAAATAATGGTAAGAAAAAGATGATGAAGAAAAATAGCATCTAATATATTTATTTTAAATAAATATTGTTTTCTTCTGAGAAAGGACAAACTAGTATTAAATATAAGAGTCTCATTCTAAGCTCAAAAATAAAGCAAAACACTTCGATCAAAAAAAAATATAGACATGATAAGATATTGACCCGGTTAGAAGTCCAGATCCTGAGTCATTGGTTCAACCCACGGGCCATTTGGTTTATTTATAATTATTTTAAATAAATAAAATAGTTTGAAATAATTTTAAAATAAGAAAAAAAAATCTATAAAAGCTATATAATTGAATGTCTTCCATTATTTAGCGATTGTTAACTAACATTTAGGTTTAAGTATATAAAATTATATGACTTGTACAAAATCATATTTTAGTACACTTTTAATTTAAAAATATAATTATAGCATTAAATTACCCTAGGGTAAATAATAGAATAGTTGAATATTAAGGCTAAGTAGATATTTTTGTTTAAAAAGCAACCCAGTCGATTCAACGAAATCAGATTGAATTGCACGGTTTGCTGGTTGAACTAATAGGTCAACTTATTTTTACCTGTGTCAATTGCATTTCTAGTCCGCTAACAAAATCAGACTAGCTTAATGATCAGTTTACTAGTTCGACCATCTCCGAAAAGAGTCAATTATGTGATTTTGCAAAGGAAAGTGAAAATAAGGTAAATGTGCAAAACAAAATGAAAACATTTTTTTTGCACAAAATGCTAAGTGAGTAATTTATACATTTTTATACATTTTATAGGAGGTAGTTTTCTAAAATAGATAAACGAACAGATTGTGATATATAAAATTTCTTCTTTTGTGTGCTTCAAATTCCATTAGGAAGTAGAGGCCATTAAGAACCATTTCTGATATACAAATCATCTTAAGGGCCATTTGGCTACATTTATCTAGGAAAACTGCATCTATACTTATAAAATATATTACAAAAATTAGTTTTAACTTATAGAATAAATGAAATATTATTTTCAATAACTAAGATAGGCTTACAGCATCTTGGCATTCATCCAATTAAGTGAGTGTCGAAACACGTTCTCACAACCTTTAAATAAAACAAAGGGGGAATTATACGAGCCTTTTATTTACATTGATTTTTTTAGTTAATACTATAAATACTATATCTTAAAACACATGAAACCAAACGACCCTTAGTTTCTTGGTGAGAACATCAGGGTCTCACTTGTTTTGACTTTAGACATTGTTCATAAAGGACAATATTTGATTGCATAACTAAGATGGTCAAAATTTAGACAGTATAATAATATACAAGTATCTAGACATGTATGCATCTATGATATATTAGTGTAAAGCCAAAACTTGATGCAGTTCTTATACTGTTATACAGATATTCATATGCAGTGGACATGCCAAAATTCATCAATAATGAATAACCTTTTCAAGATCAATCAATTCTGTATGCTAGTGAGCCTCCCTTATGATGAGACACAAAAATGTAGATCTGAAAGTAGATATTTGATCACCTGGAATTCTCCAAGTTTGATATTTTGAAGTATGATACTTGTTTAAATGAGGAGCATCCAAGGAAGATATTTATGAACAAAAGGAATTCTGAGAAAACTTTGCTTTTCTACCATTATATCAAACCTTGTTTACATTTATACAAACAACACTGATGGAGGATTCAACAATAAAATGCAAGAGATATTATTTTATTTTCAGCCATAAGAAAGATTACAACTTGCCCCCATTGTCTCTTTTGCAAATGAATCTATGGGGAGAAGGTATACATCAAGTCCTTTCCACTTATACATGTAAAAGAATAGAAGCAGGAGAAGAAGAAGAAGAAGAAGAAAAAGATAAGCAAAGAAATGACGCGACACCTCTTTTGGTCACTGTGTTATCATGTATCGTGCACCACGCATGAATCTATTTACCATCCAGCAGCTTTCAAGAATTTATCATATGGGCTTGAAGGTGGAAGCCTGAAGGACTGCTCAGACTCACTAGATAGTGAATCACATCGACGTATGTGCTCCTTCTCAATTGATGTTGACTCAGCCTCAGGGTGGTGTAATGTCTGCTGAAATGTAATCAAGGGGTCCAGAAATAGTCAGAAAAGAAGGAAAAATGCAGAGTTATAGAACAGAATATGTTTCAAACAGACATGCCTCATTTGGATCTACTGAAACACTTAAGTTTTCTTCAGTTGAACCTTTGGAGCTTTCTTGCTGATGCTTGAAGCTTAAGAGAACTGACATCTTCTGTTGTTTCCCAACAACAAGAGCTTCACACTGGCTTTTCATTTGGTCGTATGGTACTGGGTTAATAGAAGCTGGTAGATCTGTGACTTGCCGTGCAGTCTCACGAATCTGCAGGAAAGTGAAGTCCAAGATTGCATGAAATGGACAAAGCTAGATGAGAATGCACAACATGATTTAAAAAATTTCCCTCCAAGAAATCCACAGAGGAATGTAAAAATTCCTTGCTGCTCCACTCTACCAGCAAGAACAATATAAACTCAAAATGAACTCGTTGTAACACATAATAACTTTCTCATTCTTCTTGAGTGAAAATTTCTAAGTGATGCACTGCTCTCTTTACACCCACATTGTGTGCGTGCAAGTGATTATATAGAAGATTGACTGGCCAGAGGAAAGCCCCTAGTTAGTTAGAACAGGGAATGGCAATGGACCCCGATTGCTCAGACAGGTGACCAGATTTATCATACTTGAACCCAAAGTTCATATTGAGCTTATCAAGTTTGGTCCAGGCTGGGTGTTATATACCTGCCAACCTGATATCCAGCTTCAAGGGTTATATACTACACATGACGCATGACTAGTTATCTAGTCAGAGATAATCCTAGAGTTGATTATTTGGAAATGGGTATTCACATAGACATTCCTTGCCTAATTCTTGTGATATTCATGAGGAAACTTTTGTAAAGTTTGCAAGAAAGTGTTCAGCAGGAAGACCTACAGAATGGCATTTTTGCATCTAAATAGTTGGCAGCAGCCGTACCATTCCAGAAAACAGTTCTGAAGTAGGCAAACGGCTTAGTTTCTCCTGACATGGAACTCATTATGTTGGTCTTTTATTTCTGGCAACTATGTAATCAGTAGTAAAAAGCAAGGTATCAGAAAGAAAACAGAATAGATGCATTTACTTTTGTTATTTCATAATTTTACATGAATATCATGGTAGAATGGTAGAAAAGAATTGAGTAATCAACAGGTCATCTTAGTGACCATTTCAAATTCCAATTAAGAAAGTAACAGAATGTGGGGAATTCGACTAACAACCCCAGTATTTTACTGATACACCTTTTAGTAGGCTGGCTAGGATTGCACCATTGGCACTAAACTTATATAACGACACAGATGCTTGTAAGTTATACAAGGATCGGAAAATATCTGTTGTCTGATTCATGCAGAGTGAAGAAATGAGTCATGGAGCTTATTGATTGTGAGGTGATAATAAACCAGCACACATTGCATATATAAAATTAAAGTGTTGTAAACTACCTATTATTTCACAATGAGAAATTATTTAACAGGTTTACTAGTTTTTTCTTAACATTATTTTATATATTGGTAATGCTGGATTTTAATATATCACATACCGATTCTATTAATTGATTGACACTTAGAACATCAAGTGCATTTATAGATTCTGATGTTCTCCTATCAGATTGATTTCCACTTGCATCTAGGTCAGGATCTTCATCTTCAGCAAGAGCAGGAACACTATCCTGTAGACAGAGAAGATTAACTACAGATCAAACTCATGACAGTTATATGGCTTTGTAAAGTATACTAGAAGTAAAAGAGAAATGACCTCATCAAGATAATCACTTTCTTTTTGCATGTATGGCAAACAAGGGTGAGGAGTCTCCATGAATAATGGGGCACCAAGTAGAAAAGTATCATCTGGCGTGAATTCCTGAAGGAGCTGCTCTTTTATGCCAATCAACTTCTACAATTTGATATCAGAAGGAACTAATTCTTAAAATTTGCTAACAGATGATTTATTGACAAATGCAACATAAAACCTTGTTTACATTTATATAATATATGACAAGGTTACCTCTGGCGTTTTTTCAAATTTCTCCAACAAGCGTGATATCACAGTTTCTTTCAATTGCTTATCATCCTTCTTTATTGTTGCAAGGAAGTTTGTTGCAGCAATCTCATCTTCCTCTGAACCATAAACTAAGATATTGCCCGAAGGTTCTACATAAGTGGCACACAGTCTGCTATCTTCAATCAAATGAAGATGATGATTAACCTGTAATATGATCTACATAGTTATATCAGAGGAAAATCAATTTATTAATGACACATGAAAGGGACCATCCATAAATATAGCACTATGAAGCTGCAATTTCCTCACAGGTAGGATTATTAAACTAACTTGTGAAGCTTTGTCTATGAAAAGTGACAAATTATTGTTCAATGAACCACAGGTTATCACCTATTTCAAAAAAAAAAAAAAAAAAAAAAAAAAAAGAACCACAGGTTATCACCACAAACCATTTTCTCTGTCATCATTGCTTTCACATCTGGAATAATATCAGGAAGATCACCAGCTTTGGCTGAAGATATAAGCATTGCTAATGCCAAGGTATGCAAGGACCTTTTGCGAGATGGCTGCAAAAAATCTTCATTTACGATGAAAGGTAAGAAGAAAATAATTAGGCGTACCAACTGTAAAACTTGAGGAATTAAGGATTTTTAGATGTTTGTTGACTCATATTTATGTACATGATCTTAAGGACAAATTGATAATACTAACTGTTGATTGCAAATGCATCTGAGAAATATGAAACTGTTGACTAGGAAAGAAAGGTACAAATACTGAAGATGCAAATTCATAAAATATGAAGTCAATCAGTGATTAATATCTAAGAAAACTTTACATAATTACGCAGCAGAAGTTGAAGATCTTTAACAAACCTACCAGGAAAAGGATAATATAAAGATGAGAGAAGACAATGTTGACATTTCCTTAACAAATAACATAGAGCTACTTTAAAATTTCATGATTTTCTCCAAAGAGAAATAATTAAACATCAGGACGAAGGAACTTACTTTCATGGTCAAGAGATAATCTCCTGATGGAAAATGCCAACTGAAAACAACGAACTAGCACCAAATGACTAGAGTTCTGCAGGAAACTTGGTAAAGTCATGCAAAAGTTATAAACAAGTTAAACACACACACACACACACACACACACACAGAGAGAGAGAGAGAGAGAGATGTATATTCAAATAAAAAAACCATGACTCATTAAACAGCAAAGGTTGCCCACAAGTAACTTACTTTGGTCCGCGAAAACAATAAAGCAAGGCTATATGTGTGTGCCATTGCCTCATAATTTGCAGGCGTATTATCTCCTGATGATGCCTGAGTCCAAATTGATGAAAGAAGTAGACCCACTTGATGTCTACTTAATCGCATATATCTTAAATCCTGGACGAACAGATGAATGGGCAGAAAAGATGGCAAATCAGCATGAAAACTAACATGACAAAAAGAAAAGGAGGATATCAGACTATGGAAGCATCTAGGAATTCAGCAATCCGTACTTCATCTTCAAGTTTCAAAATATTTGTTCCTTCATATACAGGACATGAGGCGGATAGTTCAGCATTATGGTGCCGCTTGCAAGGTGGACAAATTGTACAACACTGTATATCCTCATCAATATGCTGGCAACCGTTCTCTTTCATACTTTCCATTTCAGCATCTGATTTATTGATTCTTAAGGGTTCCTTGTAATTGCAACTGTTCTGCTCCATCTTCTCATTTATTGTCCAAGAAGAAGAGAAAGCTGAGAGAGCTACCAAAAGTGTTCCCTGTGGATCATAGTCCTTTAACACAATTGGAAGATTTTTAACTGACCAAGGAAAACTAAATGAGGGCACGAGAATTGCAGATAGAACCCGATGTGAACCAACTCTAGTTCTATGGTCTGGGTGTGCCATTGCTGAAAGAAGTTGGTAAAACAAAGCTTCTGGAAAATCCTGAAACATATATGTTAGAAGTTACATACATTTACTTAGAATATGGGTTCTTTAATTGGAAACTAGAAACATTGTCCTCTGATATAGTAGAGATATTTGAAACTGGTAAAGAACTTGCCTTCTTGTGATATGATAAGTTAGGGATAGAAGCTACTATTTGTGCAGTACGATAAATAGATGAAATTGTCGTTCTTGCTGCAATAGCAGTAGCAGGTAAATTCTCAAGCGCAACAGCCATCTTTTCAAGAATAGGTCCAACATCCCCTACCTTTGCATCAGATATTGTAATCAACACAAACTAGCATTTATTCTTAAAGAAAGAAACTTATTATGGAACTCAATTGGTTTAAAAAAATGGGATTAATTAAAGTTACCTTCTCTGTTAGTTGAACAAGCAATTCCTCCAATGCAGAATGGAGAGCAGAGTTCCGTTTACTGGAATCAGCCCCAATCTTTGATGCATCAACAGAACATTGCATGCATTTGCGCAAATGCCTTATCAAGTCACTTATTGCATTAGTTATAGATACTGAAGCTTGAGGTTTTGTCTGTCGTGCAAGTTGTGTCGCAACCTTCACAATGTTGATTTGCATGATGGGCTGCTTGGTGATATTCTTGTGGTCTAGGTGTTTAATTGTGGTAGATAACAATAAATGACTGTTTTGCCCTGAAGGTTCAACAAAAAAGCTTAGCATCAAAAAGAAAATTATGTAACTGGTTGCTGTTATTAGACACTTCCAATCCAAAAAAAATATGAAAACCATAAAACAGTAATGCAAGGTAAGCAGACATTTCTTCACCTGAATTCTCCATCAAGGCTTGCATTTCAGACAAAATGGAAGACGCAATCCCATCATAAGGAGACCAAAAGTTCCTACTATCAAAGTAGCGGAACAGGGGCTCCAAAACACGCCGTAAAGTTGTTGCCTCTTGGGCAATTTTGGTCATATTATACAAGCATACTCTGGCCCAGTATGCAGGATCTCTGCTCACATCCCTGTTAACAAATTTAAGCTGTTACACATGGAATAAACAAAATAAAATTGGTAAAGTCCACAAAAAACTATTGCGTAAAGATGAAGTCTCACACTGTAGAATCCAATGTAACATTAAAACTATCACGTACTGAGACAGAGATAACATTCTTCCTGGTTTCATCAAATGATGAACGATGACCTTCCATTCTTGTAACTTCCTTCATGCAGTAAGTTTGGGACTGATTGTGATATATCTCTTTCTTTCCATTCTCTAAGACCAGTTGATGAGCCTCATAATTATCTAATGTCACTGAGACAATCTATTTCCACCAACAAAGTGGAAAATCGACATGAAACAAGAATGAGAAACTGAATAAAGATGAAGCTTTTGATAGCGAATATAACAGGGAAAGTTTTTTAAACATGCATGAGCTGACAGACTGTCCCAACTTGGAAATAATTAATTCAAGATTCCAAGTAAATGATTCCGTGAATGATAAGGATATTTATCATTTATTCAAAAGAATAAAAACATGAAGAATTGACTTCAGTATGGAGAAACCATATAGTAGTATATTGTAAGGAGAGCCAACTTCAGTTCAGTAATGAGAAACCACTTGATGCTGCTGCAACCTTTAGTCAATTATCTTCAATATCAACCGTCCATCCACAGTGCATGGATCTTGTATCTGCACACTGCAACTCATAGGATGAGAAAGATTGCATCTTTCTTTGCAGATTTAGTGCAAAACAGGTACCAATGTTTCAAAAAAAGGTGAAACAGGCACCTAGGCACCAACCTAAGGTGGGGCAGTCACTCGTACGCATAGTAAACGGTGTTATTAATTGGCATTATGTGAGGCAGGCAATTTGGCAGTGCTTAGCAATTAAGCAGGCAATGTGTCCAATGAGGCTTTAGGTGGGTAAATGGATCTGGTTCTTAAGATCCAAATCCATTAAATTTGATTAGTGATGCACTAATCCTAATTGGACATGTATTGGTTCACCCTCAATGCAGGACGTTCTGACTTCCCTTCCATCCCAGATATTTCATCCACAAGGTTGCACTTGCCAAGTGTGGTGGCATTCGTCATCGCTATGCTCACTGCAGGCTACTGTGAATGCATTCATCGCTGGGTTAACACGGAGTATGGTTGGAGATGTTTCAGATGCAATGGACATAATGACTTCAAGGAGAAATTCTATATTTGCATCATCATGTGCTTCTAGTTCTAGAAGATCAAATAACATTGATAAAGCATTTTTAGCTCTGAGGATGACAAAAATGAAGAGTTGAAGTGAATCTAGACTTAAACGATAATGATTCTAATGATGAGATATCCAATGAAGAGTTTTATAGTGTTCAAGCTAAAAAAATTTAGGCCAGCATGATAATAATCTGTTTGTTGCTCTTTTTTTCACAAATATAAATGTTATGATTTTATAGTGTTTGGTCCTATATCTTAGTTTTCTTTGAGTGCTACAAATCAAGGTTCTCAATATCAGGATAAAGATTGGAACCCTTCGTCCCAAAAACAACGATAAATATCAGCATATTTAAAATACAACAAAATTCTAAAAAAATTAAAAAAGATATGAAATAAAATTTAATTACTTATATATGAACTTACGAAGTCTAAAACTTAAAAAAAAAAAACTATTTCTCAATCTCTATCTCTTTCTCACATTCTCCCACTCACTCTCTTTCTCTCCCTCTATCTCACACAAATAAAAGATCCCTTTCTTTCTCTCTCCCACTCTTTCTCTCTCATCTCCTTCTCCTTATCTCTCAATCATCCTTTGATCTCTTATTCTCACTTCAAACAAAAATCTCACTGAAAGCCCTCTCCATCTCTGACTCTCCCCCTCTTTCCCTCACACTTCCCCTTTCCCACTCTCCCAAGCAAATTGATAATTCTCAAATGTATATCCAGTTTCCATCAACATTTGGCGAACTCCTTGGATGGAGGTCTGACTCCATCAACCTCTGAATACCCTTGAGTCCGTAATTTTTTCTTATCTCTCTCTCTCCAATGAGCTACCCATCATCTCCCCCCCCCCCCCCCTCCCCCTCACTCTTTTCTTTTCTTATCTCCATTACTTTCTTTTTCTTACTCTCCTCTCTCTTTTCCTCTCTTTCTCTCTCAGTTTCGGTTTGTTTTGACTAAAACTCGATCGATTTGGCCGATACCCACCTAAACTAGCCAATAGATTGGTTTCAAGTGGGATGGGCAATCTCAATCCGGTTTGGACGATCTAGATCCACCGAAACTGAGAACCTTGCTACAAATATTATCATTGGACTTTTAAGACCATCTTTTGGATATATTACTAGTGCTCAATTTTTATTCTATGATGAGTATATATAGTTTCCTATGGATATATATTATATTTGAATTATTTCTCATATGTATGGTTGCCTTGGTTCTAGGAGCCTGTCTAAACTCCCGCCTAATGCTTAGGCACTAAACAAATCATTGGCTGCCAGTTTGCTACCTTTAGTCTTTTAAAACATTGACAGGTACCTAATTTAATAACCCAAATACTAGGATTTGCACCATCCATTTGGATTAGGTAAAGCCTAACAAGAAAATTATTGGGATGGCAATTGGTTTAGGCAAAAGGGGTGGCATCTAGTTTAGGAGAAATAGGATGTAGATTGTAGAGTGATTAACGTAAAATGATTAATGGCAATTAGCCTAAGCACTAGCTTTGTCCTAGTGCACCTATTTTTAGGAGAAAATGTCTGCATCGTCTTTTATAATTACTGAGTTTGCCACATACTGCAAATTTCTCTATATAAGTAACAAATAGTGTGAATTTCAAAGTATAATTTAATCTGATTAATATTAATTAACATATAATTACATATCTAATTTTTTTTTAATTTTTTTATATATAAATGCTAAACTGCCTTGTCACCTGCCTTTTCACTAGCCTTCTGCCTTGGCACTAGGTGGTGAGGTGACTGCTCGCCACCCGCGACTATCTTTCAAAATATTGGTCTCACTATTGCCCCTTAATTGAGTCCAATGAAGAGATCTCCAAAGTCCAAGACCCATCCAAATCTCAATCCTAATCCCATTTTTAAGTCCCGAACCCAAGCCATATCATAATCCTAATCCTAATCCTATTTCTTTCCTCATATTAATTCGCCAAAGCTCAGTTTCATCCCTAGACGCATCCAAAGCCATTCCCCTCATAGTCACTTCCAAATCTAAGCCCCTTTACAATTCCAATCCCATTCTCCTATTACTTCAGCAAAGCTCAAGCTCTTCCCAATCCCAATCAGGCAGTAATCAAGGATCCGAAACGAAAATTTCCCTTTCCTAACGAAAGAGTGGACAATAAGAGATGGGGGGTCCCATCCAAAACCACTATTACAACCTGCTGGAGTTGGCTAGTTGGGGCAAGTTGAAGAAACATCAAAAGGGAGTTGGAAGTTAAGAGTTCTTTTATATCCTAAGTATCAAACCAAGCTCGCAATGGCCATTGATGGTGCTTCTGTGGAAGCTATGGGCAATTTGGTAAATTAATGGCCCCAAAACAGCACAACACCTCTAACACATCACCACATTAATTTTGAAAGGAAAATCTAACAATTTTGAAGTGGTCTGGACCATATAAGGGTTATAAGATTAAGTGCTTAAGCTAAAAGTCTAGAGGGTAACTTGAAATCAAGCCTAATCAAACAGGGAAAAGTGCATTGTCCCCTTCAGTCTAAGATCCAAGTTTCAGGAACAGGGGCGAGATCCAGTCCTTTTAAAATCATGCTTCTGGTAGAAAGAGTAATTGCAGAACAACATAAAGGCCTACAAAGAACCCAAAGGATCCCAACTAACTTGGGAGATCGGATAAAGCCACATCTTAACATTTTATAACTAGAAATCTCCAAATGAAGCATTTTTAAGATCAATTTTGACCAAAATATAAAACCTTTCCTATACCAGAGAAAAAGAAAAGGAGGACGTTTTCTCTTTTACCTCCTTTCTTCTCGGTTTTAGCTTAGGTATGAACAACTTATTATTGCTCCCAATTTCATATCGAGTAAGAGTCTAAACTATAGATATCTCTGATTAGTATGGGAAAACTCCTTGGTTATGGACTAGTATAAATTTCATGATAGATCCCATTTGTGAAGGTTAAAGCACTAATTGCTACTCTAATTAGTTGTTAGAGCTTCCTATCCTTTAGTCCTATCATCTAAAGCATGTTGGTCTACAATTATAAGCTTGATTTATTTCTAGTTGTCTTTTAATGTTTGTTCTACCAATTTGAAGGACAAATGTGGTCTCCTGATAGACAGCTTGCAGACAAGTAGCATATTGGTTATGTAGCATCTGGAAAAAGGTTACTACTAGGTTGACACTGCTTGAATGTAAATCTCCACATGAATAACTAAATAGAACAAATGAGAAAATTCAGATGACATTTTGTACTATTCATGAAATGCATAAAAGGGAAAAACTCACATCATCAAATTCCATTGAGATGTGGGAGTAGTCACCCATGAATTTTACCTGGATACAATGGAAAAAAGGTAGAGATAAAAATTCAGTAAGAGAATGACATGCTTGAGATATAACTACGCAAGATCTACTCAGAACATTTATACTCAAAATCCATATGACTGATGAATAAAAAGTATTACGTGCACTTACTCCAAGAATATCAACACCTCTATATATTTCTTTCATTTATGCATTATCTTTTAAAGAGCTTGAAGATCATTGGCCAAAACCTCAATCATTATAACAGCAACAAGGGAGGACTTCCCACAAGCCCATGCAAATAAAATTTTAAAACTACAATTCTAAAGAAATGCTTAATACCAAAAAAAGAAAAAAAATATTGCTAACAGATCATGCAGTCAAAGCTACTCTTGTCAAAGCATGATCAACTACAAAATAGTACAAATTCTGACAAAATCTACTACATTATGCTATGATTCCACCCAACTACGATAACATCCTGATTTGACAATAAAGAAAAGAAAAAGAAAGACTAACTAAATGTCACTGACAGCATAGAGGTCTGTAGATGCACCATTTTATCTATAATATATAAAATAATAAAAATATACATGCTATTGAACATCCATTAATATATTTCTTGTGGCCACAGAAATAAAACAAGTAGCACACTGCATTCAATTAATCATGGCAAGAAGTTTCAGCAGAAACCAGCTCATACCAGGGGAGTTTTGGCCATTTCCAACCGAAATGGTCGATATGGGCCATTCTAAGAAAATAATGGAATAACACGATCCACTTCATTTACGTGGTGGATCTACTTCCCTTACGTAATGGGTCTGTTAATAAATTAGTGAGATCAGCAAAGACATACTCTACTAGAAAGTAGATACAATGTTCTATGGTTTCTTCTCCATGACAATGAGATACAGTTAGGGCATGCCAGAATGAGACTGCACGAATGGCATGCATGTCGAAAGGAAATACTTAGTCTTGCCATTGTTGTTCAAAGTTATAAATAGATTAGTTAAATTTATTGTTTCAGTTCAGTTAAACATGTAACCACCTTAATTGTAATATATCTGTAATGTTCTTTAATAAACTGATACCACAAAAGACTGGTTTTGACAAAACAAAGACAAATCTTTGTGTAACGAATGTAGTTCAAGTTTCAGTAAGTTAAAGTACCACAGAAGCAAGAGCTTGCAATCCTGCAGACCGCAGACTGAGTCCTCTATCATCTTCCCCTACTTCTTGACAAAGTTGACAAAGTTTTGGTATGAGGCCTTCTACATTAAACATGTATGTGCTATCCCCCTGTTAAAGAAACATGCAATTAAATAGTAATCCAGTCTGCAAGTATCAGTAAAGGAACATGCTGTTGATCAGTAATCCAATCATGAACCACATCCACTAGTGGTAAGAGTATGCTCCATGAATAACTACATTATTTCAATGTTCATGAAATCTTGATGCATGAATTACCAAATTACAGCTTACTTAGGGTTTTAAGAAAGAAGCCCTAGAAAAAAAAGACTATGACCAGGAAAGGAACTTCAATATCAATCGATAACTAACTTTAGGCCTCGTTTTATTGCATAATATGAAATTCGAGAATAATGAATCTAGGGAGATATTATACACACTTTAAGAGCACCTCTTATCCTTATTCACCTTTTGGTGTTTGGTAGAAAGAGATAAATAAAGGCACAATGATTCTCTTTGATAAGATAATTAAAATTGTAAAGGTTGGTCAAAGGATAACAATTAAGGATGATTTCTTTTTTATGTCAATTACCAAATTGACCCTATGATATATTAGTTTTATAAATTATATAATTATATACTTAAAAAAATAATGATTAATAAATTAATCTATTTAGGAATAAAAGCATAAATAACTTTTCATATATGATAATTGGCCTTGTCAAATGTGATGTTACAATTTTAATATCATTATAAATTATAGTAATTACGAATCATATCAATAGATAGTTTATGTTAGTATTTGAGAATTTGCATTGATAATATACGAATTTATAATAAAAGAATATTACATTTCACGACCTGCATTTTCATGAATTTACAATTCAGACCCTACCTTCAAGTAATTACATTTCAAGGCCCATCTTTTCGACTTTATTCTTAGAAAATACTATAAGTTAACCATATCTAATGGAAGGTATCAACAGAAGCATATTCTATTAGATTTTCTAAAAAGTACCTTATCTTATCTCTCTAAAGGGGAGTCCTTTCTAAAATCTACATATATGATGAGGTATTAATGAAAAATCAAGGTTTAGACTGACAGAATATTCCATTTTTTATACCTATATGTAATGGAGGATGCTTTCGGATAATGTCCAAACATAGAGTTCCAAATGTAAATACTAGATATAGGGGGCGTAAATCATAAATTTGTGTGAAATTTAACCTTCCCTAGTTATTATTTGTATAGAGGAAGCCAAAGAGGCACTTAGAATCATATGAAATACTCCAGCATGTGCTTAAAACAAGGTTCCCAGTTTCGGCCAATCCTGAGTGGGATCAACTGAAACGGATCGAGATCGGCCCTAGCCGAAACCAGCCAGTTTCAGCCGTTTCGGCCGAAACGGGTGGGAACGGGTCAGATCCCCCCACCCACCTGTCTCTCTTTCTCCCTTTTCTCTCTCTCTTTTCTTTTTTTCTCTCTTTCTCTCTTTTTTTTCTCTCTTTCTCACATATCTCTTTCTCATCACAACTGAGTAGATCTCTGGTGACCTCAACTTCCAACGACGTTCTCCGACAAAGATCCGACGACCTCGACCTCCGGCCACCTCGGGTGAGTTTCTTTTTCAGTTTCTAATTCTTTTCTTTTCTTTCTTTCTTTCTTTCTTTCTTTTTTCATTGTGCACAAGTAGGTGCTGTTGTGGTGAAGTAGCTTCACCACAGCTGCAAGAGGTACAACATTTGCTACTGCTACTACTTATGCTACTCAGCACCTGTAGTAGCAGCTCACCTGCTACTGCAAGTGCGCAGTAAATAGCAGCACCCTGCTGCTGCTAAGAACTTGAGAGTTGAGAGGCGGAAATGGGTGGAAACTGAAAATTAGAAAGAAGTAAAATAAATAAATAAATAAATTGAGAGGGTTTTATTTTCATAAATTTTCAATTATTTTATATATTATTTTAATTTTTGTTTATATTTTTTAGTTGCAGAGTTAAAATATCAATAGCTCTAAAAGAGAAGTCATATGATACTGACATTGGATGGCAACATTACAACACTATTGGACAAGATAAAATATATGTTAAATGCAACTGGTGTAGAAAAGAAATAAGTGGTGGTGTCAGCCATTTGAAAGAACATTTAGCTGGAAAAGAAAAAAATGTAGCAGCTTGCACTCAAGTGTCCTTGGAAGTTAGAAAACAGATGTTAGCTCATTTAATTGACAAAAAGAAAGATAAACAATTTACACAATAAAGAGAGTCAATGGTTCGTAAAGAATTGATGCATAATCCTATACACATTGATGATGATAACAATGAGCAGAGTGAGGAGGATGATGAGGAGAGCAATGAAAGAGAGCAAAAATATGTATAGAGAAGAGGAAGAGATGAGAAGAAACATTGGTGGTAACTTTCAGAGATCTAGATCAGTTAATATATAGGGAGAGAGAATATAAGGGTAGCAATTCTACCATAGGACTCCTAATATTACAGTAGAATCTGAAAATATTAGACCAATGAATACATATCTTCAAAAAAAAAAGGGTCGTACACAGACTTCCATCAAAATAGCTCTCAAAGTAATTAAAATGCAAAGAAACACATTGATAGGGCTATTTCTAAATTTTTCTTCTACAACCATATTTTTTTCAATGTAGCTGATAGTTGCATTATTATCATACTATGGTGGATGCTATACAATCAGTAGGGCCTAATGTTCCACCTCCTAATTCAAATGATATTGCTACTAAATATCTTGACTCAGAGGTAGATGAACTTTATAAACAGTATTGGGATAAATTTAATTGTATACTGATGTGTAATGGGTAGAGTACACAAAATAGAAGAAATATAATTAATTTCTTAGTGTACTCTGTAGATGCTACTGTTCATTTTAAAAATGCAAATTATATTTGTCAGTTAATGAATAAGATGGTATAAAAAATCAGTGAAAAAAAAGTAATCCAAGTAGTTACTAATAATGGGGCAAATTATAAAGCTGCTAGAAATTTACTTATAATAAAAAGATCTCAATTATATTGGACGCCATGTGCTGCACATTGTATTGATCAAATATTAGAGGATATTGCAAAAGAGCCTGAAATTGACATGGTCATACATGAAAGTCAGAGGTTGATAAATTTTATATATAACTAT
The DNA here is from genome assembly GCF_048772165.1 of Typha angustifolia. NCBI lineage: Eukaryota > Viridiplantae > Streptophyta > Magnoliopsida > Poales > Typhaceae > Typha > Typha angustifolia. Next base: position 7,313,210 of record NC_133248.1, read on the forward strand.
GGTTGGGTTCTTAATTTACTCAAGCAGATGACTAGTGGTAGGGAGATCATCAGACCCAGCTTTACTAAATTTGTCACTTATTTTTTAGCCTTGGAGAGCATCATGCGCTATAAAGATGATATTATGCGAATATTTACATCACAAGAGTAATCTATAAAAATTAAGAATATGAAACCTAAAAATAAATCTTTAGGTGAAACTTTGAAAAATATGGCTCTTGGAAATAAATTTTGGGATAATATTATAATTGTCACCGCAATATTTGAGCCTCTTATCAAAGTATTAAAACTTGTAGACAGTGATAACAAGTCTGAGATGGGTTTTTTATATGAGGCAATGGACATAGTAAAATAATCAATAAAAAAATATAAGCCAAAGTTATAGAAAGTGATGGAAGATGATTGATTTTAAATGAAAAAAACAACTATATAGAGATATACACGTAGCTGGTAGGCATGCTTTTAAGTTTTAAGTTTTAATTTACTAATTTACTTTTATTTATGAATATTTAAAAACTTGAATGCTTATAAATTTTAAATTTCTACGGGATATTTTTTTAATTCAAGATTTCAATTCTCTACAAATATCAATAATGAGAGTGAAGTCTTGTTGGGAGTTAGGAAGGTAACCAGCAGGCTTGAGCCTGATATTCATAAACAAATTCTTTACAATAAAGAAGTGAGTTATAATTCAATTAAATAATTTTATTATTATTTGTTTCAAGTTTTAATTTTCAATATAATCAGTATGCAATAATATATTTTTGATTTCAAATAGAAAGATAGATTGAGAGCTGGATAATTCAATACTCCTAAAGTTGCTACAACTATAGTTCCTAAAGTTGGGCAGCGAGGGTCTTTCCTTTAGCTGAAGCCCGAACGGAGTTGCGGTATCAGTATCGGCGGAGGTTAGCGAGGTATGGTTGGCATTATTTAGATTGCCCATCAAGTATTTGATCTTACTGATAAAAGCTCATCATCTATGGAGCATCACAAACAATGGCAGAGGCATTGAAGCCCAAAAAATATCATTATTACAGCATTCCATATCAGAGAATCAAGGAAAAATTTATAGGATAATTCCAAGTTAGCATAGCTTTATCGGTTAGAATATCTATGATTAACGAGGAAACAACAAATGTCCAATAAGATGAGAATGTTGAGACATTTTACATAACCAATTGATTGAAAAGCTTAAGTTGTTAATTAACTAACCAATAATATTCATCATCCTTTAACATGTTCCCTATACATTGCATGTGGACAAATGATTGATACGAATGTGCAACCCACAAATTGCACCAAAATAGATAATAAAGTATAAGGAATAATGAGGCTAGATGAGATTTGAACTCATGGCCTCTAGAAATTTGGCGATAACGCCATATTAAATAACCACTTTATAGAAATATTAGTGTACCCAGAAATTTAAAATAAGAATATAAAAAAATCGACAAGCGCCATGCGTCCCAGCCTACCACCCCCGTCCTCTCTTTCTTCTTCTTCTTCTTCTTCTCATTCCGTGCATCGCCACCAGCCACTCCTCTATTTCCCTCCACCCCACCATCACTCTCTCCCTCTCCTCTCGTGTTGCCGACGCCGGAGCCGATGAAGCCCCGGACCCGAAGCCGACAAAGCCAACCATGGGACCCCCTCGGTAAGCCCCTGCTCGTTAAATTTCAACAAATCGACCCCTCCCTCTCATCGTCATCGGAGTCCTCGGCGGCCAACGACTTCTCATCTAGCCATCGGTCTGAGAGCTCCAGCGAAGGGGGGGCCTCGCCCTACTCCTCCGTAAGCGGGGAGGATGGACGGCGACTCCACCACGGCTCAGGCTAGGCCCAGCCACTGTCAAGCCGAGTCCTCCTCTTCCTCTTTCCCCTCCCCTCCCCTCCCCTCCAATTCACCACCCACCACGGGTGATGGTCGCGAGCCGCCGGCCTCGAGGGTGGGCTGCCGGCTACATGGGCCACCAACAACATCGAGGCCTTCCCCCTGTCTCCTTCCCTTAAAAAGAGATGGTGAGGGAGGGTGTGGGTTTGTTTAACCCCCACCCACATCCCTTGGTGGGCTACGGTTTGAACCGCAGCCCATAAGCTATACCCCCCTTGCCTGTTGGGTTGGGCTCAAGCACAACCCAACATCCACCTATGCACCAGCCTAGGCTTAATGAGGTTATTTGGACCCTATAAGCCCCATTTCCCTATCCCCAGCTTATTAATTAGCCTAACCACTCCCCTAAAGACAACTTCTTATCACCTAAATACTGTAAATTTTAGAATGACATGGAACTCACCCCAGAGAACCCTTGACTCATGTGCTATGCCTAAACCTAAGTTCTCTAATAAGATAATTAATTCTATTAATTCGCTAACCTTACGTATGGCTTTACTTGCGTGAATTGTTAGTATAGATACTGCGCGAGGAGGATTTTAAGATTCTGAAGGAGTCGACTAGTTGAGGGGAACTAGAGTACTATAAAAACCCTCAAGTGAGTAGAGTTTATACGAGTTTAGAACCATGTAGTTGCTGCTATTATACTTTTCCTGATGTTATGAGAATAATAGTGTTAACATATACATTTAGTATAACTATTATGTATCCCAGTATACGTAGTTGTTGATAGTATACTTTTTATGATATTATAGAAATATTAGTATTAACACATGCATTTAGTGTACCATGATATATCTTGACATGTGCAGTTGTTGATAATATACTCTTCATGATGTTATAGATTATGACACTGCATGGTCAGAACTAGATTATAATAATAGTAAAAACCTGATTATGAGACAAAGATATATCTCTAGGGGTATCCAACGACGCGAGGTTATGGCGTCCACTAATAAGCTGAGGACTCTTCACTATTCTGCTAAGGGTGATGATTTAGAGATAGCGAGATATGGGCCTACGACCAAGATCCTTAGTCTGATGGCTACAGACAACCGGTTACACACATTGTCACCATGCATGTTTGGCTGACAATAACGCTAAATGTGTATATATCCCTCCTCGATGTATGAGATGATGGATGATTATGTGATGGATAATTTCTAGTGAAAATATATAAATTATGTGGTAAATGGCTCGGTGAGCTACGATAAATCATTATTTAATACTTTGGTGAGCATGTAATGACTAAACCTCCTTGACTTGCATGAATACGAAGAAAACTACTCTTTTTACTCCTAAGCATAATATGTAAATGCTATGATTGAGATTTGTAAGAGATTATATCAAGCTTTATACTTATGTAAGTTTATCCTGATATGATTAGGACTTGGTATATTCAAGGATAGTACCGCGTAGTCTATATTGGTTGCATTAATTTAGTAACTCATTATAAGTCATTTAAATAAGCTTATTCTATTATTAGCAACTATAGGCATGCATTAGAATATGCACCTATAACTTTATTGTTATAGATTGTATAAATTCTACTCGCTGGGCCACCTCTTGGTGACATCATTTTAGAGTTAGGGGAAGCAGGTTTGGGTAGCGAGAAGTAGCTGCCTTTACTTCATTTAAAGTTATTTCCGTTAGTTGTATTGAGCCCCTGCGATGGTGTTATGATTGGAGTTGTATTTTGGACATTAGAGTTGTATTTTGAATGTATATCTTTGTAGGCTTATTGTGGCCTGTGAAACTTATATCCGAACTCATATTTGCTTAAGATTATTTATAGTACGAACTTATATTTCTATGTGCCTTGTGAAAATATATTATTAATAGATCATGTGACGCATCGCGTGGGAGGGTTTACCTACGCAATATACACGTGTATCTAGAGATTTGGGTATTTCAATTAGGTTGTTAAGAAATGGACCGACAATGTATATCTCCTTTAGGCCCTTAACAAGATGGATGATTGGTTTTAACAAATACAGTTAAAAGTTAGCAGCATTGAGCATAAGTTGTCAATATCATTGAGTGAGAGGAATATATAATGACTTGCAAAGAGAAGTTAGAAAGGTAGATATGATGGTACTTAAACATATATCGAGAACCTTGCATAAGATAGCTAAATAGAGGAAAAGGTTCCTTAGCTGTCCCCAAAAAGCTATGAAGGTTTTGTTCCCGTTATCCTTGTTCTTCTCATATGTAGTAGTCTCTTTAAATACTTATAAGTTATAAATTGGTTATAACATAGCATTAACACTAAACTGGCACATAGTTTATGATGAGGATATCATATTATTTACATTCATGGACAACAAAAGCACGAAGCCATAAATTATGTCATGCAAAAGCTATTTGCTCAAATACTAGTAGCATCACAAATGGAGATCTCAAAAAAACCACACAACTTACCTGATTGTTGAGAAAGTCAATAAGAAGAAGACAACCAATGATACGGATATCATCTTGGCGTGTTTGTTCAAGAAGGGTTCGCACAATGCACAGTGAGCTCATTGACAATAAAGGCCTGCATCCATATAATTGATGAAAAGACGAAGGAGCCATAAGCAAATTGAAGAACTATCAAAATAAGGACATAATGAGGTGAATAGAAACTATATGTCATCTTCCAGCTTACTTTGATATATGTCACATCAAAACGTACCAAATAATTTACTTTTTCCTTCTAAACATCTACTAATAAATGCACCATAGAACTAGCAATTAGTTCCAGTAACATTGCAATCATAAATTTGTAATAATTTAAAGGATATTCCACAGAGCTTCGAAGGAAAATCGGTAAAGTTTAATGCATGTACTGGGTGTCCCCCTACATTAAGAATTAAAAGTACATGCCTGTAATTTTCCACCAAAAGTAGTTGCGGTTTACCATAATGGTTATATGGACACAATAAAGAGCATCTCTATGTGGTCCAAAACAGGGAGAAAGTTGCAACAGGCAAGTTGTGGGGAGTCTTATAAGCCCCCAAAAGATAGTAATTTATTCAATCCTACCTCCCACAAATATGAAAAGCATCAAACACTCACATTCTCTACATTTCAACTTTGAGACTCTCTAGTCTCACCTTTTTCTTACTATTAGCCAGATGGATATTTCTAAACACACAAATCGTTCTTAAACTGACAACAAAACCAAAATTTAAATCAGAACACCAAAAAACTACGGCAAAACAAAATATCAACCCCAAAACCAGTTTTTTATCCTTGCTAAAGTTCTCCTTCAGAGAGAAATAGCAAGGCAATAATAGAGTAAGATCATTTTATTAGAAAAAAGGTGAATAAAAGGAGAGACAATATAACTCTATAAGGTATACAGGGTAGAAACAGAGAATCTTACATGGAACAATTCCTAAGAGATGCTTCAGAACCTATAAAAATCAACAAGAAATAGGGAAGATAGCCCTTAGGTGGGCTCGTAAATTTTGAGATTTAACAAGAAGAAAGATTCTTGCTCAAGAAACTTATGAACATTTAAGAAATCTAATTTACTTCACAATGATGAATTACATAGAATGTACTCCAAATAGGTTAGCTGTTTCTAACTCACTAGACATGCCCAAATCTCTTGTTGTAGAATTTATCCTCCCTCAAGAACCTATTGTTGTAAAAGTCATTGATCTTTGTTAAAACATTTGAGAAAGATAAGGCAGCACACCAATGATTTTGTTGTTCTTAGATCTCAGACCTAAAAATTAGTTCAGATCATTATTACATGGAAAATGAATAAAACATCAATCATGTACAAATTTACTATGTAAAGAAAATAGTCGATTCCCCTCTGCAAAACCAACAAGCCTGAATTCAAAATCATCAACGCCACATATTCTCCAAGCAACCTTCATCCAAGACAGCAGGGAAGATTTTCTAGTAATGCTTCATGAAGTCCCACAGCTATTATGAGAAACCCACAGCAAGGAACTGACCAGACGATTAGCCCATTATAGTTTAGTAAACTCAAAATTCCTCTGCTGGGCAGGGAATCAAAGAGATGCTGCTGTGAAAAAAGCTACACAGCTTATGCATGGAGATGCGGAAGAGAACCCAGCGGATTTAGACTGACAATGGAAGCAATGGAGGCGCTTTTACCTAGCTAATTGCTATCTCTTTGTGGTTGATTTTAATTATTCTGGTATTGTATCACCAAGGGTGAAATTTTTATCTGTGTGGTTGTGTGGATATTTTGTTGGTGATATTACTGGTTGTTGTTTAGCTGATAGTAGGATTTCTGATACTTTCTTGGGTGATGGTTTATTTGTTGGAATTCCTAAGCTGTGTTTGGTGTCAGATAGACTTGTGGATTAATCTCTTCTAGATTAATTCTGTTTTAAATTTCAATGAAATGAGGGCTACGGCTTGTTTGTCAAAAAAAACCTCAAAAGTCAGAACACGATAACAGAATACAACAGTTGAACCTATATAAGTAACCACAAAAGTCATTTTCAATTGCAAGTAAAAACCATTAATTGTAGACCAAATTTACAAGTTACACAAAATCAAACAATCAATATCTCATCCAAAATTAAGTCCTTAAAATGTTGATTCTCCTTGAACTGCTTTGTTGAACCTTTACCTAATATATCAGTACAAAAACAAGATATTTACGTGAAAAACCTAAGCTATGTGGCTCAATCATCATGTACAAATTTCATCCCATACCTAAAGTACCAAAGCTTCAAGAAAAAAGAAAATACCATACAAATATATTTCTACCTATATCATATTGTACATTGTTTTGTGCCTTCTGCCAGACTAGGAACTTGGTGACTATCAAACTGCTAAAATTACATTTGAGTGAGACGCCACTGAAGCCTGCCTCTATGTTCATTGTTACTTGTAATTTGTGATAACATTAATTTAACTTCATTTACAAAGGAAAATTGGAAACTTACACCTTAGTGCAGTGAAACCAAGCCCTATTTTCATGTCATTAAGCTGAAGATGGACTAGGATCAAAGTTATAAAGCACAAATAGCTTTTCAAAAAATATTAATATCATCTGGTGATTACCAAATCCATATTACATCATTCTAGAAAAAGTCCAACTAAGAAAGATAGCATCTTCATACTACAAAGAATTGTTCATGTTTCTGATGCCAATAATTACACACCAAAGAGAATTGCAATTTATATCCTTTTGATATAATTAACCATAACTAAATAAAAATGTGCTCTTTTTCTCGTGAACTTCTGTAAATAGTCTACCGACAAATTGATTAGCAGAAATATCAAAAATATGATTCTGACAGAATAAATATGTCAAAATTCAGCACGAGTTTCGGCAAACAAGCACTAAACTTACATCTGCTCCTTACATGAAGACAGCAATTTCCTATAGATGTATGGTACAACTCTTGCCAAAAAGAAGTGTTCATTCCGCAATTCTTTATAACATCTCTGTTCTAGGTACTCAGTGATCTACAAAAAAGAATATTGTAATAAGCAACCAAAGCATCATTTTTTTTAGTAATACTTAAAACATTTTATATAGCCGCAATATAAGGAAATAACCATGCAATATAGGGTAATGTAGAGTATTGCAGAGTTATAAGCCCACACTCTATGTAAGATAACTATGCACTAGATAAATATAAAGAAGCACTGCGGGATAATGTAGGGTTATAAGCTCGCACTCTATATAAAATAACTATACACTATATGATATAAAGAGGCACTGTAAAGTAATGCAGGAATATAAGGCCGCACTCTATGCAAAATAATCATGCACTATAGGATATAAAGAGATACTATTAAGTAATGCAGGGTTATAAGCTCGCACTCTATGTAAGATAAATATATATTAGAAAATATAAAAAGACATTACAGGATAAAGTAGAATTATAAGTCCACACTATATAAAATAGTCATACACTAGAGAATATAAAGAAGCCTGTAGGATAATACGGATTATAAACCACACTATATGTAAAATAACTATGTACTATAGGATATGAAGAGGCATTGTAGGGTAATGCAGAGTTATAAACCCGCACTCTATGTAAAATAACCATACACTACAAGAATATAAAGAAGCACTATGAAATAATGCGGGGTTATAAGCCCGTGCTCTATGTAAAATAACTATGTAGTAGAGAGGCATTGCGGGGTAATATAAAATTATAAGCTCGCATTCTGTGTAAAATAACCATGCAATAGAAAAAATAAAGAATAGAAGATGAGAGAGAAAACCTAAACTATAATTGAGATGACTAGCATTTAAGAGAGAGATAGTTGGGAGAGAGAAAAAAAATTTAACTATAACTGAGGTGATGTGGAATTAAGTGTCATCTAATGAGGGTAAATAGTAATTGTGAGTTATTATTAAATTATTTTTAAAAGTTGTTTAAAATAAAATAAGAGAGAATGATGAATTATTATACCAAAATAAGGTAAGTTGTTTAATGACTATACCAAAATAAGAAAACTTATTCTAAAATAAGTTTATTTCTATTCCACAAGTGAATGGAAGCTTAGATTGTTTTCCTAAGATGGAAATGATGTCAGTCAAATCATAAATTGGATCCCGCAAAAATCTAACTCAAGATATCACTAATTGATGTCTTCAACACCGTCTTGAATCAGCTTAAGCTAAGCTTGTTTATTAAGAACCTACTAATTGAACTCAAGATTGGCTCCTTTAACAAATGAGTAAGATTGAATAATGGGAATTATATTTTTATTTATTTTTTATTTTCAAATATATTTTTATCTATAAAGTTAGATTTGATTATAGAGTGTCAATTTGGTTAAAACTTAAAAACTTAGGAGATATAAGTTAAAAGAGTCCTAGTTTAGTTATATATTAGATTAGAAAAGATATAAATAAGATCAATTTATAATTTGACGTAATCTCATCTCTATATATAGAAGTGATGAGAATTTCGAAGAACAAGGAAAAAAAAAGGATGAAAATTTAAGAAATAATATTTTTGTGGAGGATTCCACATTTATCCCTCTTCCCCTTCTCCTTCCTCTCCTCGTACTCCCTTCTTCTCTTTTTTGTGGTGGACTTTACATTTCCTTTATCCCCCATAATCTATATGGGTTTGACTTTTTTCACCTATAATTTGGTTCATATCTATCTATTTATGCTAGTATAAAAACGGTACTATTAGATAAAGAAATTTATAGACAACCTATCTTTTCTCCATGAAGATCGTATAGGCATGTTTCATCGTCCGTAGACCACATCATTGAGCCAAGCCACGAGCTCGAGTAGCAGTGAGGTCATGAGCTTATTTGTCTACCTTAATGCATATTTCCAAAGAATATGTGTGGATAACCATTTCCAATTATATTCTTGAAGTCATGAACAACCTAGAAGAAGATAGAAATATAGTGCTGCAAAAGCATGTAGACAAATTGTTGTGGTTTAGGATTGAGAAAACATGCCAATATGGAACAATGTAAAGAAATACATCGATCCACCCATAAGAAGAAAAGAAAGAAGGTTTATAGGAGATAAGGAAGAAGATTTATAGGGGATAAGGAAGAAGGTTTATAGGGGATAAAAGAAGTGTGAAATCCACCACAAAAGATAGGAAGAGAAGAAGAAATGGATAAATAAGAAAGATAAAAAGATAACCCATCAGCTATAAGGGGAAGAAGGTTCATATGGGATAAAAGAAGTGTGGAATTCACTATAAAAGAGAGGATAAGAGGAAAAAGATAAATGTGGAATCCTCCGCAAGATAATTTTTAATTTTTCATGATTTTTCTCTTCATTTTAAGAACTCCTGTCATCACTATATATAGAGATAAAATATTACAACAAATCACAACTTAAACTTATGTAGATCTTTTTTAATCTAATCTATGACTAAGCTAGTACTCTTTTATCCTATAAATCAATCAAATCCTAACAAATATTATTACAAAACAAACTAAACAATCAAATCTCCTAGATTTTAGGATTTTCACAAAATAGAAGCTCTAAAACAAAATCTAGTTTTTAGTTAATATAATACATCCAAAAATAAAAACAAAAATCTAATTCTCATCACAGATTCTCTTATTCATAAGAGCTTTATTCCACTAATAATTAGATAGAAGTTCATTATAAGAACTAAAGAAGTACGAAGGGCTGGGCAGAGTAAAGTAGATGAAAGAGATCAATTGAAATAGTTGGAGACATGGGAAAAAAAATATTATGCACCAAATTTCCTCATTTTAAATGCACACCATGCAATTATGACTTGTCAAAGATGGATACACTACACATCAATAGCTCCAACACAAATAACAATGTGTGGGCATTGGGCAAGCATAGTCCTTATTCACCAAGCTAAGCGGCGCATTGGTTTTGATAAAATGAAAGTTGCATCATAGCAATCAGAAACTTAAGTAATTGTTCTCACTTCTCAATGAAATATAACATTGACCAATATCATATAACTAAATTTCTCTAAGAAACTTTAAAATTTTGCATATTGCTCCATATTTTTCTGTAAAAGTCAGGTTAAACTAGTGCACTCAAATGAAAGTATGTACTCAAATGAAAGAATGTAACTAAATGTTCATCTCTTTTCAGAGGCAGGTAATGCTAATGACAAGATTGTGAGACACTGCAAAGTCTACATACATGAAACAGAGTAAATTGGTTTGATACATTCAATTGAGAAAAGTACATTTGTAGAAGTATAATATAATCACAGCGTACCTTTGGAATACGGGTTGGATTCTTTTTAGCATATTCACAGAGCTTACTAATCATCCTATCATCTGGTTCTCTGTCCTATAAATTTCAAGGGAATCAGTCAGAAACTTCCATATTCTTAGCGCATGTCAAAAATATGCATTAAAAGAAGATAAGGATCCACAAAGGTAATTTTAAACTTTTTATAAAGTTCCAGATCTGATGCAACAATGTTGACAAAATGGATAAACACAGACTCTTTTAATATGCAAATCCACAACCAGAAAGCATCCAAAACAGTTTCTTATAGAGTAAAAGTAACTCTAGAGAAAGAACATAACAGGAGACTGATATAGACAATATGTGTTGGTCTATCATGTTAAAATCAGCTGTTATAGTTTGCTTGAATGGTTTAAACAAGAAAAGGTGAATATTTAGCAATACATGGAGAATCACAGGCATTTATGAGGTTTCAAAAAATCAAGAAAATAGGGAAAACAATCCTGTTAGATGACTTAAAATAATGTAACATAGGCAGCAAATGAGAAATGCCAGATTTCCATTGCTTCATTTCTTTTATGATTTGAAATGATGCTACCTCATGAACAGACAGTTAAGAAACAATCTATTGTCATCATTGCATGTGAATCTGGTAAATACTTGAAAGGTCATGTCATGTCACAGTTCAACAGGAGCTGTAGGGCAAGTTTCAACAGATAACTCTGCAGATTCAAACAATTATAAGATGAAAGTAACTTTTCTTTTTTAAGCATGAGGAATATGTCGGGATTATTATAATAATAGTGTTTAGATTCACAAGGAGACATTTGCGGTTAATTGGCATTTCATATCCTAACTTGTCTATGCATCAAATTGAAAAGGATGACCTCAGTTAAGTATGCAGACTTGGACTTTTCCTATTTTACAACAATAGTAAAATATAGTTCTGAAAAGATGTCATAATATCACCATGACTCGAGATGTACATAGATTCATGAGCTATGGCCCAACCTGAAATGGGCTATCTCTGTAAAAACTCAATTTGCTAACTAAGCATCAAAATAAATGTAAAAGACGAGATAAGCTGAGATAAATCATAAACACATGTTCATTTAAGATATTGTACTTCGTCTTGGCTTACAACTTACAACAAGTTCTAGATCTTCATCACCAGAAGCAAGGGAAATGAACTGTATGAATTAATTCACTCACGATACATATGTAAAGCCTAATACATCAAATTCTTATCAAAAGACAAACAATTACAACCTTCACTGACCAGTTGAAAATTTACCTGAGACCGAGGGAAAATATCCCCAAGGAGTTTCTTGTAGCGTTTGACAGGCTGACGTGATCGCGCTCGCAGTGACGGGCAGAAGATGCAAAGACTTCCGCAGGCAGGCAAAACCCGCCTAGACATAACCCCCATTTTCTTCTCCTTTTCCTTTTCTTACTCCTTTAATCCCTCAAATGGTGGAAATCAAAAGGCCGAAAAAAAAAATCCTAATGGGCTATTTATGATCTCCAAGAAATTCCCAGCAATGCCAGATCAAATCCCCCTCATGTATAGATACAAAAACTATACTCAAATCGGAACCCCACCCAGAACTTGGAATCCGAGAAATTACAAAAGCAAAGAGAACCAATGTCAAAAACTTTTTATTCGATCGAATCCTATCCTTAATTTCCAAAACGGGATCAGCCTGCCAAAGAAAGGTACATGATTTCAGCGTGGGTTTATACTAGATATCTGTATAAAAGATCTATTGAAGAATTTTAAAAAAAAAATCTTTTTCTCCTGGGTCTTCTCGAGAACGCAAATTCTTCTCCGGATTATGATACCGAGAAGGAACGAAAGGAATCAAAATCGAGAGCAGCGCGAACTCACCTCGATGCTGCCTCCAAGAGAAGGCAGAGGCTTTAGATCCCTCGATGTCTCTACTTTATTCGGATCGATTTATATAGAGATCGTATAAGATCAGCGGCATACTGATGAATGGCGATTAACAATTAAGAACCGAACCGTTACCAACTCTATTATATATATATATATATATATATATATATATATATATATATATAATAGAAGTCAATATGATATGTTAAATATGTCTATAAAGTTTTCAGGCTCCACGGAGCGTCGGTTTTTAAGAAGATGCCCCGACAGCCGCAATGAATTTACTAAAGTGCCCTTAATAGATTATATGCAGTATTTTTTTTTAAACATTTCCTTTGGACTTTTCAAAAAAAGAAAAACTTTGAAAATTTTACAAATTACACCCTATATTTTATCTATTTTGTGATTAACACTCTGTCTTTGAGGTTTTGTAACCTAACTCCTACTTTTTCTCTATAATTCTCGTTTAACACCCTCCATTAATTTAAACGGTACTAGCAAACAAATATTCCGTTATAATATATGAAATAATTTACAAATACCTAAGTTACTAATGCCTTCTTTAAAGAAGGGACGGAGAAGAGAAAAAATAATAATAAGAGTAATTTAATAATTTGGTTAATATTAGTTAGTCAAACTAACATTAAAGTGTTAAACAAAAATTATAGAGAAAAAACAAGAGTCAAGTTATAAAATCGTCAAAGACGGGGTGTAAATTACAAAACAAGTAAAATATAAGACATGATAGGTAGTATACCTAAAAACTTTAAAAGGTTAGGTACAAACTTCATTTAAAGCGCTATATATAGAAAAAAAAATTTATTAGGCTCTACCAATAAGCACTCTCGATGCCCTACCCGCAATTCTCTGAGTTTATCGGTATAAGTAAGATTGGACTCTTGAAATTCAATACATTCATTTTTTATTTAGATGCATATTTTTTTTTTATGCACACAATTTATATAAGAGATCCGCATAAGAATTATTTCTTTTTTGTGTTTTTATATAAAAATGCCCCTGATATTTGTATTAAAAGACTTTTTATTTTGTAACACTATTATGTTTGTTTCACTCCCTAAAATTCTACCCTTACTATTTTTTTTTTAATGTGTTCACCTAATTATAGGCTACACAAAAAGATTCCCTCTTTCTCATATATAAATTAGACAAGTAAATTAATATTTTCAAACCTTGGTCACAATAAATCTAAATTATATAATATTTTGACAAAAAATTTACTAAATATTAACTCTTATCATTCAATAGAGGAATTAAACCTACAACCTTTGTCATTGACCGATAGAATCTTACTACTACGAAATATAACTCTCTTATTAGTTTTCACTATCTACGAAGTCTTTGATCTTAAATAAGAAATACTTCTTACAATAATAGCCATATGATGATGTATAATTATATATATTTGGCTAATTTCAATCTAAAAATAAGGTGATCCAGTAAATTGGAAATCTATTTCATGTATATCAGAAAAATAAGGAATATGCATAGCATGGTTGATTTATATCTATTTTTCTATTTTAAAAGTGTAGAAAGTGAAGAAGAAAAAAATTAAATCATTGATAAATGCTTGGTATTGTAGATGAATTTATCAGATTTCTTAAAGTGCAACTCCAAAGTCCAAACAATTGCATACAATAATTAATGGTGACAAATGGGGTTATTGAAATTGAAAAATTGACAAGAAACATTTGTTTATTTTGGAGGCAAGTGTGATTTTTTTTTAATTTATTTTTATTCTTGTTTACTTTTAAATTTTTATTTTTAATATCAGCATATTTATTTTAGTATTGTTAAGGAAAATATTCACTTGAAATTTACAAAGGGACTTATTTCTTCTTACTTGCATGAGTCATCTCTAATCAAATTATTTTTTATCTAGCTTCTTATAAAGTAAGAAAAATAGTAAAGGAAAATATATTTTGTTTCATATTTGACCATTTTATAGTTGCCCAATAGTAGAACTCTTACTGTTTGGCAATTGTAAAGGAAAATATAAGGGCGATTTTGAAGGAAAACGAAAATTGTGTAAACGTGCAAAATAAAAAATTAGTTTAGTTTTTCATGCAAATGCTCAAAAAGAAAAGAAGCACATTTTACTTTAAAAAAGAATTTACTGTAGATATTATTTATGAACTATGAGATATTTCTTTTATTTCTTTTCCGATGTACCTAGAAATAGCAGTGACAATTCAATGATCTACAACTTTATCAAGAGTTTCGGACTAAGCCGAGCACATTAAATTTCTCAACTATTAATGATTTTCACTCTTATTGATCTCCTTAATTTAAAATCACTGAGGCTTTATTTGGTTTGAGACTAAGCTCCGAACTTACTTAGTTAGTCTTATTTTTTTTAGTCTTAATTTTTTTAAGAGTAAACTTGATTAAATATAAAAAAAAATTAAAAAAAATGTTTAGTTAAGAATTCTTTGAACCAGTTTAGGGATCACTATATACAAAACAAATAAAGCCTCAAAGTCCTTCCTTTAGCTTACGGGTCCAATATGTTTGGCTCTCTAAAATTCTAATATGTTTGGCACATGACCACATTATATACCAATATGCCCTATATTCTCTTTTTGCTCCTCTTTCTCATGTCTCTCCCAAATTCTAATCTAGCCGGAAATCTCATTACCATAATCATCATTACTAACACTCTATGGTTTCTCCTCTCTCGCTCAAACCCACGGACCTTTCACTAATCGTTTTAATTAGGTTTTCTATTCTCCGAAACTCTAACATTAAATATAAATCTCACTACCACCAACCCCTATAATTAAAGGTCTAGAAGTAAGAGAGGTAATTTTTTATTTTTAAGTATTCATAAAAATAGTATTATAGAAAATCTATGTTTATATTTTTTAGTATTTTTAACAATAAAATACTTAAACTTTTAGTATTTTATGTATTTTCCTTTTCTAGTAAATCGCTGAAATGTTCAACATTGTACTTGATAATATACTGATCTGATCAAATATTTTACTTTTGTTTAGATAAAATACTAAACAGTTTAGTATTTTATTTATGACCATAGTGAAATATACTTATTTTAGTATTAAGTTTGGGATGTAAGCCATTTCCGCGAATAAAAATTAAAACCAAGTTTAGTTTGATCAAAAACTCTTTAAATTTTTGTGGTTCATATTTGTCTTTAGGGTTCATCATATTGTTATATGAAGTTTGCTAACAAAAATTTGATAGCAAAAATTCTCATGTACTATATGTCCAATTATTCAGCTCTTTGGTCCAAGATGAAAGTTAGGTACATTGATAATATGGATAATTGATAAGGATTTTAGAATTGTCTTGCCAGATTATTCATCACAAGCCTAGGAAAATTACATTGCTAGTATATCTTCTAATAAGATGTTTTATAATATGTATTCATATTGATAGTGTGAAAAATAATCTTGTATTCATATTAATTGTTTTATTTGGCTAACTTCTTTTGAAATTGCTTGTAGAATGAACATGACACAAAGATGTGTTATTGGAACTATAGTGAAAGAAGTACAAGTATGGTTATAACATGTTTTTTTGGAATAGAACTGCTCAGCTTGAAAATATACTCTATTTGGATTTTGGAACACATCAAGAAAAATATTCAATGTTTGGGACATTTTGTTTGGAGTGCTTGTTATGATGATGATATTTTTATCATACTTAAGTGTTTATTTAAAGCTGCAATGTTATATTTTAATATTGTTGCTTGGAGTTGATCTTTATCATCTTCTTTTCTTGTTCTGCATTCAAATTATCAAAGCAGATTGCTTTTAAAATTTGAAGATAAATTGAGAGTGTCAAAATATTACATGATCATTTAAGTGACAGATTGACCTCCGTATGGCTTGTTGATTCTTATCCTACTCATTTCTGAGTTCAGGCTAAAATATAAGTCTATCGAGCAGAGTCGAGCTAGGATCAACCGTTAGATGAGGGATCCTAGGTGGATAGATTTTTTGCTCTCCATTTTTTTGAGTTCTTTAAATAATTGTGGAAGAATCTTTGTAGTTCTTATTACTACGAAAATCTCCAAGCGAAACTCCTATTCGAAACTAAATTTTTTATCGTTTAGATATTGTTAGATGCCATCCGTATGTCACTTAAGAGTTTTTTTTTTTTTTCAAAACTTGATGGGTATTGTAAAAAAAATACACTATAGTAATTTACTAAGCTCATTTCGAGCTCGAGCTTGAGTATAGTTAGGATTAACTCTTTATACGCCCAACTATTACAAAAAATGATAATTTTCTGGAAGGGCAAAACAGTCCTTTGGGAGATCTAAATTAAGCACTCCCAAGATGATGGATCTGCTTGAATGCACTTTGGAAAGTAAAAGATTCTTCTACTTAAAAGGGGGGACCCCCTGCATCAGCAATAATAAATGGTACCCTATGGGATTGGTTGGCTTTATTGCCAACATATACTTAAAAGACTGAAAGTGCTTAATATTATTTTCCATGTATACCCCCCTCAAAATTTCCTTATTTTTATGAATATATTTCTAAATTTTTTATTTACATGTATGCCCCTTACAAACTATGGATTAATAAGCAATCCATAGTTTGTAAGGCTAAGATGAAAGTAGGGAAAAGAAGTATTAGATTTTTTAAGCAAACTAGTCCTCTTTTGGAATTTTTCTTTAACTGTTATGAACTTATCAATATTTTATCTAAGAAAAAAAATACTAATAAATTCAGTTTCTTCTTCTTATATATAAGACGATGATTTAATCATCAATTTTTTTATAATAATAAAAAGATTAAGATAAACTTAGCTGAATCTATTAGTGTTCTGTCTGAAAAATTCTAAATAATCATAGATAATTAGCATTTTATTTAGTTAAATTATAAATGCAAACGCTAAATTTATTGACGCTTCTATTTAAAATAAAATATTTATATTATCAGTATTTTACTAGCCGGCTATTTTAATAAAAAAAATCCCTTTCTAATGGACTTTCACTTCAAGAAAAAGGGGGGTAGATCAGTAAATTCTTAAAAAAAATGGCATTGATCTGCCATGATCATACCCACCATACCCATGCATGGGACAGCTAGAAAAGGGTAATCAAGGGGTCTCTCTTTTGGGTGAAAACTAGGCTGTCATGCCATGAGAAAGATGAGTAACCTTTCGGGTAACACAAGCATGGCATGCATGAGCATCCGGGGGAGACATTAATGGCGTACATTGGAACGCTTTAAAATTCTCTGCAGCTGGGAGGTGATTGATTCCCTGCAGCCCCAAATGTGTGAATTTCCTGATAATTATTAATTGCCAACCGTTAACTGGCTTCCGAATGGTGGCATGGGCAGAAAAGTTTCACGCATTCAGGGCTGCAGATGATCCCCGGGCGATGATGGTGGTGGGATGAGCAGGGAAATGCTGCATGGCTGGAGCAAGAAGAGAATAGATGAGTTATTATGATCTCACGTTTACTTCTCCCTATGCAACCAATGCTCACAAAGTTCTCACCATTGTTTATAATCCGACATGAGGTAGGTACGTAGATCTCTGGAGCTTAATTGCAACAATTTTTTTTTTTTTTTCCGCAACCTGGCGCAGGAGTGCGCGGAGCTAGCAAAAGAGTTTGGGGAAGTTAGGCTTTCCCACGTAGGGAGGGAAGCCAATGCAGTGGCGGACTGGGCAGCAGCGAAGGCGAGGGTGGCCTCTGGCTACTACTACGCAGAGCGGCTAAGTCAGGTTCCATCTGAGCTTTGTAATCTTCTAATCGTCGACGCGGCAACGTCTCGACCGTCTATTAATATATAGCTGGTCACAGCTCTTAGACTTTCAAAAAAAAAAAAAAAACAATTTCTTTTTTTTATAATAATATTATGAAGAAATTATTTAGTTATTTAATAGTTTGGTTTTATTTAATTGATGGCTCGACAGTATAGTTAGTTTGGAAGAGCAACTTGACAACGCAACGGCTTGAAATAGATCTCAGTGGCATTTAATTTGTAACAAGTATATGGCAACGCATATGGCTTGAAACTTAGATTAAGCATCTAAAAGCTTAGTGGAACCTAAGTACTTCTATATCTAGGGAGAGTTAACTCTTTGTCTCGCCCATATTTAACATTTGAGCTCGTAAATGTTTAAAACTTTTTTTTTTTTTTTGGTTCTTGAGATATTGAAAATATCTAGAACTTCAAGCTAATATAAATACGATTTATTTATTAAATAAGTCATACTATCATAAATAGATTGAATAATTGCAAAGAGAAATAATTGTGCCGTAAGAGTAATTTTATTTTTTATATTTGGATATTCTTAATTATCTATTATATATCTATATCACTCTCAATGTCTCATTTTTTTTCTCTAAAACTAAGAATAAAAAAGGCCAATAGTTAAAATTGTTGGCATGACATTTCTTTAATAGGAAAAAAGAATTAAAAGTATAACTAATAGAAAGTATAGTTGAGAGGGGTTTATATAATGGAGGAGTCGACGTGCTACAAAAAAAGAAGATAAATAAGATGATCTATGTAAAAATGGTGGAGAATTTGGCAGTTCTTTTTTCCCCAAAGTAATACTATAGGAAAAATATTTATCAAAGTACAGTACTATTAAAACTATTATAATTATTGCTAGCTTGCCTCCAGAGAAATTGCCCGACGTCTTAGATAGCGATTTTTAGGTGATTAATGAAAATTATTATTATTTCTATATAATATGCTCATAGGGAAATATATATATATATATATATATATTCATGAATTGCTCTCTTAGAAAGCAACTTATAAATTTATTATCAATATACTAATATGTTGCAAAACGATGGTTTTCAATATAAAATACTTTTAGGAAAAATAATTTATAAATTCTTATATAAAAATTTGATATTCAAATTGAAGAAGTTACCGTCATTTCTTTTAGTAATTTGATCCTAATATTTTATTTTCAAAACGTATAACTCGTCGTAAAAATTATGACTCTCTAAACTTTTTATATATTATTATATATATAATAAAACTTCCGCTACAATCAACATACTCAAAATAAACTTTTGTTTACAAAGTTATGCCCTTCCAAAAAATAATTTATAGTATATTAGTATTTTGATAAGTAAATCATCTTTTTATAGGGCAATTTATAAATTATTTTCTAGAAGAGCATTTTATATAAACAAAATAGTGGTTTGATAAATTTAATAAAAATTACTGTTTAAGACAACAATTATTTGAAAAAGAAAAACTTGACAATTTGGGGGATCTAACTGTAATTATTTTATACCCTTTTCCAGTGTGTTCACATATCATTACAAAAAACAGCTCACTTTTGGGTGAAGAGTCGTATGGAGTTTACCTCTTGGATATTTGGCCAATGGAGGTTGATGTCTTGTCTATGTTTTATCTGGGAGCTATGCCTACCCTGTCAAAAGAAAACAAAAGAATCTCCTCTTTTCTTCTTTTCCTTTGTAGAGTGAATTGCTTACATCCTGTGCTCTTCTGCAGTTTAAATTTTTTCACAGATCAACCCAGTCAAAACTTAGGAGTTAGCAACTGGGAAGATGTCAAAAATTACCTTCACCCTTCTCTTGCCTTCAATTTTCCTCTCCTTCTTACCCTTTAGAAATCTGATAACAAGAGAACCCCTCTCGTCGCGACTTTGGACTAGGCTAAACTAGGGCCGGGCACCGATCTGGCCCCGTGCAAACTTGACTTGGAAGTGCCTCCATATGGGCCATAATCTTGCCTCCAGCTAGGTTCACAAGCTCTACCCATCAACTCCCAACAACCGTTATAAAGGCTCCATATATTTTGGTTAGTTACATCTTGATCCCTCAACTATTATTATGTATTTTTTATATTTTCTCAAAAAAATTTAAATGTATTGCTAAGCCTCACCGCTAATATTTTATTAAAAATATCAATAAAAATAACTTTAAAATTTTACTAACTCACTCTATAGTAATTTTTCTAAATATTAAACTCTAAAATAATATTATTTAATTCTTTCAAAATCTATTTCTTATAGGAGAGGGGAAGAAAAAGTAAGAGCATTTCAGCCATCTAGTTAATTAGTTGATTTTCAAATATTTTTCTGACCAAATGAATTTCTAATAGAGAGATCTTCATAATATAATTAGATAATTAAGAGAATGTATGTCTAATTTTCTTTCTCCTCTCTTTGTACTCAATTTTCTAACTTATTATTATTTTTTCTCTTGTCATCTCCCTCCTCTATCTTTTTCTATAGACTGTAGTCTTTGGTGGCAACAATGAGCTAAAATTTTCATGGCTAACATAGAGTAACAGGGAAAACTTCAACCACATGAGAATGATTATTAATTTATTTTTCTCGTGAAAATAAATATGAATACATAAAGCAAGTCATATAGCATCAAATGTGACATTAAGCATTTATTTTTCCTCCCTATTCGAACCTTCTTAAAGTCAAAAAGAATAAATCTTTTCATCACATAATAAGTATAAAAGTTCACCTTTACTTCCCGGAAAAAGTATTGTCCTGAAAAAGAAAATCCTCAGATCCACCTAAAATTACATTATCGCCACTGGCACCAAATCCAAACCCTAACCTTAATCTCTCTTCGGCCGGAGATAGAGATAAGAGAGGATCCGAATCGATCAGGGCCACCGGAGCTTATCGGCGCCACCGACACGAACCCCACCTTGCTCGACGGATCGGAACAGGGAGGCGAGCGGCCGGCGGTAGTGGTGGGGCCGCGAGAGTTCGACGTCGAGGTCGACGATGAGGTCGGCGATGCCGATCTCGCGGAGGCGGAAGGCAAGCTTCTCCCCTACGCGGGCGGCGACGCGGGCATCCCAGGCGCTGCGGGAGCGCGGGAAGCGGTCGAGGCGGGCGCGCTGCTCGGCGGCGAACTCTTGCTCGCATGACGACGCCATCGCAACGATCGACGACTCCGACGGCGGCGGCGCCATCACCTCCGCTGTCAGCTTCCGGCAGCTGAGGACCAGGCGGAGGAGATGGTGCCGTGACTTCTCCATTGGTGAGGAGGAGAGAGAGAGATGGGATTCAGATGCCTTTCTGATAGGGTACACGGATCCGGCAAGGATGCGGCCAACTAGAGATGGAATAAATTGGAGATTTTATCATGTTTAGATTAGTTTATCTCTTAACCAGTTTTCCAACTTTTACCTTGTTTAGTATTTGCTTAGCTTCGAAAAATTTAGGGGAAAATTGCATCTTACCCCCTTCGCTCAAATTCACAAAATATCTGACTACTTTTAACTAAAGCATTTAATCAAGTGATGAGTTGATCTTAACTGAAATATAAATTATATATATATATATATTTTATCATATTTAACTAAATTAGAGGTGAAATTCCAAGATTTTTTTAAAATTACGGAGGATTGGATAATCTTTTCTAACGTAGTTAAAATAATATTAATTAGATTTTAAACAACAAATTGTATGTTTTTATTATATCTTTGTCTTCTAAAATTAGATTGGAGAGCTTATACAATGCCCTACAACTTTGTCTCCAGAAATGATCTTCGAATTTGATATTTAATTTGGTTAAATAAGATAAAAAAGATAATAGTTGCTTTAGTCAATACTATAGAGCCAAGATTGAGCTAGAGTTAGGGGTGACAATCAGATTGGTTTAAGCAGGTTCAGATTGGGTCAGATTTGGGTTGGGTCAACTTTACCCTAATATGAACACGACTCGATTAATAAATGGGTTGTATTTATTAGACACGAACATGACCCGTCTAACCCGTTTAAAACGGGACGTGTTAACACAATACAAGTAACACAATTCGTTTAACCCGTTTAATAAACGGGTCGTGTTAACACGACATAATAACACAATCCGTCTAACTCGATTACCCTATATAAAATTTAAAATTTATTCTATATAAATAATGTGGTTAACAAACAAATAAACCTACTTTCATCATAAAGCTCATTCAAACATAAAAATTACAATTCTATTAATTTTAGCTAGATCCGAGCACAAAGAAGAGCAGCTGTCGCTGCTTCAGGGGGAGCGCTGACAACAGCCACCGAGAGGAGCGCCGACGATAGCCACTGGGAGGAGTTGCTAGATCTGAAGTTGACGGGGAGAAGGGAACAAAGCTCCCAGCTATGCGATTAACACGACCTCATTCTTGAACTCATCGTTGCCTTGAGTTGAAGTTTTTGAGAGTCTTTTCACAAGTAATGTATTCTCCCTCCCTTAGTTGACCCTGTAATCAATAGCACACAACTATTTACAATTTGTCTTACTTATTCAGATATGAATCTTTATGATGCTAAACAAAGGAATTAATGACCTTGTAAACTGGGCCAAATCCACCCTCTCCAAGCTTGTTGTCTACCGAGAAGGTGTTGGTGGCGGCTTCTGTAATGAGGCGAAGGCAGTAGATGAGGGTGGAGGCGGTAGATGGAGGTGAAGGCTATAGACAAAGGCAGAGGTGGCAGATGGAGGCACTTCATCGAAGGTGGCAGATGGAGGTAGAGGTAGTAGACGAAGGCGGAGGCAGTAGACAGAAGCGAAGGCGGTAAATGGAAGAGAAGGCAGAGGCGGTAGATGGAGGCAAAGACGGGGGCGAAGGCAGTGGCGACAGACGGAAGCAAAGATAGGGGCGAAGGCGAAGGTGGCAGATGGAGGCAGGCGAATTTTTTCCCCCTTTCGTTAAGGTGGTTGGAGAGGAGTGGAGAGTGGAAAGGTAATGTTAGGGTAAATGTAGTTAGATCTAGGGTTTTTTTAATTATATATATATATATATTAAACGAGTCAAACAGGTTAGCGGGTTAACCCGATCCGACCCAACCTGTATGCTTATACGAGTCAAACGGGTCAAAACGGGTCAGTAGTATAAACCCGAACACGACCATATTATTAAACGAGTTAGGCGGGTTGACTTGTTTACGACCTGAGCCCGATTATACTAAACCCAACCCAATTAAGAGCCGGGTTATCGTGTCGAGCTATCGTGTCAGGTCAAATTTTGCCACACTTAGCTATATATATATATATATAATACTAGACCTAAAGTTCCTATCCTAACATTCACAAATCCCTCGCATCGCGTCCTCCTCCAACTTTTTCTCCACCATCGACAAGACTGCTTCCTAGCGAGCTTCCTTCTCCAAGCTAAATAAATCATTAGCACAACCTACTCAAGTCGCTGAGCTTCTTCAAACGGTCATGGTGGAGCAATGTTGTGGAAATGACTGACCCATGGTAGTGGTGCTATGATGCTTTCACTCTTTGGAGCTCGCTTGAGAACTTCGCATTGTCATGTGGCACCTTCGATAGTCGAAGCTCGGCCTTGCAAGTAGGCCTTAAACACATGGCGAACCTTAACATTGTTCCACTGTCGTGATGGTGCCGGTGGAGATCGTGGCCAACTTGCTGCATCGGCATCAACGTCGGGCACCATAGAGAAGACTCCATTGAGTAGTCGTTGTCGATTCGAGCCAAAACGAAGTCCTCGACGCCTTCCATTTCCTTCTTGTTGTCGATATAAGGGGTTCTTGAGAAGAGGATGTTGGATCAACCACCAAAGGCATAAACAGAGATGGATTGGGAAAACACCGATAGAGGCAATAATAGTGGAGGAGGAGGAGATCAACAAGGCACCGTTCTCGGTAGTGATGGGAGCAAAGAGGTGATATGAGAGGCAACTTGAATTATTAGTTTTATTTAATTTAGCTTTGTTGAGCTTAATAAGCTGGCTTGGCAGCTTGAATAGTGATGCGTTAAAATTTGAAATTGGCGTGAAGCCTTTTTATTTGCTAATCTGATATTATTTTTATTGTTAGAGGTGTCTGATTGTTATATTTATCGATTACATTTTAAACTTTCTATCTTTAGTAAAGTTTTATTTAATTTAACTATTAAAGTTTAATTCAATTTGAATATGGCTTGATCTGGCTCAATTTGAATATGGCTTGATAGCTCAAGCTCGACTCAAGCTTGGTCTAGTTCAGCTCAAGCTCAATCTGAATTATAAGCGGTGATATTGGTAGAAAAGCCATGTGGCACCTTTGATGGTTGGAGCTTAGCCTTATAAGTCGGCTCAAACACACGGTGAACCTCGACATCACTGCACCGCCGTGGTGGTGCTGATGGAGATTGTGGCCAACTCATCGCATCATTGTCAGCATCGAGCGCCATGGAAAAGATTCCATCGAGTAGTCGCTGTCGATTTAAGCCAAAGCAAAGTCCTCGATGCCTTCCCTTTTCTTCTCATTGTCGATCTGAGGGGTTCTTAAGAAAAGGAGGCCGAATTGGTCGTGAAAGCTGTAAAGGAAAATTGATCGGCGGAAACACTAATGGAGGCAGCAATAGTGGAGGAGAAAGAGAAGAGATCAGTAAGGCACCATTCTTGGTGGTGATGAGGACAAAAAGGCGATCTAAATACATTTTGTCCTCCTATACTTTGACCTTATATTACTTTGCCTTTCTATACTATAAAAATATATAAATACCCCATAGACTTTTGAAATGCTACAACTAAACCCATATGTGTAGCCTTTTGTGAGTTAAAACTCACGTGCTAATCACGTGAACAATACATTAATTTCATGTAGACTAAATTACCCTCATGTTGGTTATTTTCTTAGATGAACTACAAATGACTTCCACTCTTTTTTCCTAGCCTATTTTCTTTCCCAAGCCCTAAGTTTTCTCATCATATATTTTTTTTTATATCTTTCTAACATGGCTTCTAGCACATGCAGCAGCAACACTAAATACCCCTCTCTTAAAGATGTCTTATGTCATTGTAGACTAAGAGCTGTTATTAGGACCTCTCACACCAAGAACAACTCGAGCAGGAGTTTTTTGGACTGCATGTGCTTCAAGGTAGATGATAGATAATTGCATACCATATTATATTTTTTTTCTAAGCAAATGTCATATTTGTTATATGTGCAAAAAAAAAAAAAAAAAAAAACTCTTGTGGTTTCTGTTTAGATTGATCCTCACATATCTCAGAAAGTAAATAATTTTGGCCAAAATGTAGAGATGATTGATAAACAAGAATTACAAATTATGGGGACTAAAAAGAAATTCTCTATCATAGAAGGAACCAACTAAGAGGTGAGAAAGAGGAACGAAAAATTGTTGATCTAACTTATTGTGGTCTAGAAAAAGAAAAAGATGCAGGCCTTTTTTTATTTTGTAGTAGTCATAATATATATTCTAATTTGGATAATTAAATAGTCTATCACTGAATGTAATTGCTTCTAAGTGTAGTCAAAGCCTATCACTGAATGTAATTGCTTCTAAGTGTAGTCAAGACATCTAATGAATGTCATCGGTGATAGAATGTAGCACCAATGTCACCACTAATTGCAAACCTATTATTTAATGAAATATTTCTTTCGAATGCAACACCAAGTAAATTTGGAGTATAATCATGACAAAATCTAAATAGTGAAAACATTTAAAATGAATAATGTTTCAAAATGCATCACTAAATAGTGAAAATATTTAAACTGAATGATACTTTGAAATGCATCACCAAAGGATCCTTTTATAGGTTTACAACCTTCAAGGAAGCCTTTAATTTGTGCATCATGCATGATAAAAAAATCCTTTGGAATCTTGGTGCAGTACTCACAGGTGGCCTCTCTACATGCAACAAGCTGTACTTCCTAGATTTTATCTTTTAATAACCTCACAATAACCCTATAATCTAGTGTATTGTTGCTTGTGGTCATCTTCTAGTTTATCAATAGCTTTTTTTAGTCATATACACTTGCATTCTTGATGCATTAAGCATCCATTATCTTCTAATTGGTCTTTTCATTAATTTTACTTTCCAATCAGGATTATCAACTAAATAGTCTATATATGTTTTTTTGCCAACCAAGTAATAATTAGATACCTTATTATTACACACTCTTTTTACAATTATGAGGTTCTTTAAGACTCCTAATTTGGAAAGAATTTATTCCAGTCAATGGAGAAGTATGCAGTCTAAACTCACAGCTCTTCTTACATTCAACATTGATTCTATAGGGCTCATTTATAATATATTTGAATTCATATCCTTTTTTAATATGAAACTCTATCAATAAGTTTCTAAATGAATGTGCATTAGGGAATATCGTCCTAAGCTTTAGTACATGTTTAGCCTTATGCTTCTTGTGATTAAATTCTAGATAATTAAGTTCATTCAGCTCATTAGTACTATCGTCACTTTTACTAGTATCAGCTCTTAGATAGGAAGATTTACCTCTATCAATTTTAAAATCACTATCACTATCACTATCACTATCCTCATTGTTGTCACTATCAATTTCAAAATCACTAATACTAGCACTTTCATCTTCATCTCTATGTGAACCCATAAACATAATAAAATCATATTCTTCAACTGTACTTAGTAGGCATTGGCATATGGTTAGATAATTCATTTGAAATATTTTATTTTTTTCAACAGTACTAGTAGACATTGGCACATGGTCAAATAATTTAGAAAAATTTGTATATAACACCCTGCCTTTTAACTGAATTTACATTTACGCTCTACATTTTTACTATTTGCAGATTGATCTCTATGATTCAATTAATATTTGTAGAAAACACCCAGCTATTAGTTTTATTAGCTTAACTTAACCAAACCCCATGGTTAAGTTAACTATATTAATATGATCACCAAAATACTTTCATCTAATTTACCCAACATATACACAATTTAACTCAAACCCAACCCAACCTAACTCAGCCTAACTTAACCCAACCCAACCTAACTCAATCTAACTTAATCCAACCCAACTTAACCTAACCAAACCTAACCTAACCAAACCTAACCTAACTTAACCTAATCTAACCAAACTCAACCCAATGAATACCCAAATCTATCTTAGATTCTAGAAAACCCTCGATGCGATCATTATTGATGGTGGATCTTCGACTGCTCTTTTCAGTTGAAGTAGGTTGCGCAATCTTCTTACCGATTGTCTAGTTGGCCACTCTCCACCGAAGTTGGTGACGCTCTCTCTCCTCATTAAGTCTTTGGCTAGTCGCATTTTTTCACAAAGGTACAGGTTAGTAATGAGAGGGTTTATTATCTTTCTTGCTATATCTTCCATTAGAATTGGGAAAAGTAATATTGTAAACCATCTTTCCTATTGTCATGTTTCTTATATGGTTCCTACATACTACATTTAAGGATGACATGTTTCCTACTATCGAATTGTAAAACATATGATCCTTTTATTAATTGTATTTCTTGTATGATCCACATAGAGCAATTAAATATTTATTTCTGTTATCTCTATAGTCCATATATAGTAAAATAATTTTTAATTGTATTTCATATGTGGTCCCTCTACAAGAGTTTGTTAATTGTATTTTTTATATGATCCCCATAGAGCAATTAAATATTTATTTCTGTTAAATATTTCTCTGTGGTTCTTATATAGTAAAGTAGTTTGTTAATTGTATTTCATGTGTGGTTTCAACACAACACAATAAATTATTCTGTTACTATTAAAGAGTTTGTTTATTCTTAGTCGTGATTTCAGATGGAAGATGATGTCTCGACAATACGGCTCTGCTATGGTGGATCATGGAAGACAAGTTGAAGTACTTTATAATCTAAATATATTAATAGGAGACACATGACATTCATTGTGGAGCGAGACTGCATAAATTTCATAGATTTGTTGGATTATATTTTTTATCAAACGAAGATGGATAGGCAAGTTGCCTTATGTATATGTTATAGGTGACCGGGTCCAAGGGAAGCATATAATGCTGTATTTTCAGATCATGATGTTCTTAGAATGATTGATTTATGTAAATCTAAAGATCATATTAATATGTTTGTAGTTGGTACTGAGATCCATGACACAAATTCATCAAAAGCCTTGAGAGAAGGACCTTCAAAGTCAGTGGTAGACAATCTAAATATATCTCTAGCGATTTTGGAGATGATGTTGGGGATAATATTGAAGATAATATTAGAGAAATAGATATTGTAGATATTTTGGGAGATGATGTTAAATTTCTCACAAGTGCTTCAGAATGCTCTACTAGTAGTGATAGTGATGAAGATGCTGCTATAAATGAGGAAGAAGTTGATAATATTTTATCTTCTACGGATGATGTTGAACAATTTAGAATCAACACATATGAGTGAGAAGCAGAGAATTCAGCACTTACAATAAAAAGCATGTTTGATAATGTTTATATATTTAGGGATGCCTTTAGGGATTTGCAATCGAACACCATTTTCAAATGATCTATCTTCATAATGAGAAGCATAGGGTAACTTGCCAAAGAAGAGTGCTCTTAGAGATTGCATGCTTCAACTATACATGATGACACACTAATCCAGGTGAAAACAGTGAAAGGGGAGCATACTTATGAGGCTGTCAATATTTATGGAAATAAGATGACCAAAGCTAGTTGGATATACAACAAGATTATTGACTGGATTAGGGTTGAGCCAAACATTTCTACTAAAGTTATCAAGGCTCATTTAAAGAATGCATATCAAGTTGAGCTCGGGTATTGGAAAGAATGGAGGGAAAGAGAGATAGCTTTAGAGAAAATATATGAAAATATAAAAAAATTATTTTAGTTTTTTCCTGCACTATAAAAAGAGTTAAATGAGAGAAACCTGGGCAGTATAATCTAACTTGATGTTGGTAATTTAGATGGATCATTTGTCAAATTTTTTGCGTGTTTCAAGGTATGTTCAGATGAGTTTAAGACATGTTGCAGGCCATATCTTGGACTTGATAGTTGCCACTTATAGAGAAAGTATTTTAGTGATTTATTGGGTGCAATAGTATGGGATGCAAACTATGAGATATTTTCAATGACATTTGTAGTAGTAAATGTTAAAAGTGGGTATACATGGAGGTGGTTTTTAGAATGCTTGAAGGAGGGTATTGAAAATATAGAGAATTTCACATTCATGTTGGATCGTCAAAAATGATTAGATGCTGCTGTCAATGGGGTGTTCTAGGAGTGGAGCATAGGGTGTGTTTTAAACATTTTTATGAGAACTTTAGGGGAAAGTTCACTAGTAAGGTGTACAAGAAACTTATGTGTGAGGTTGCTAAGGCCTATGTCTTTTCAGTTTGGGAGGATTGCATGAAATCATTAGAAGATTTAACCCAACCAGCTAGAGATTGGGTGAAAGCTCAAAATGAGAAGGTATGTTGCATGTGAAGCTAAAGTTTAATGATGTATTGACATTGTTTTATTACTATTATGATGTATTAATATTTTTAAAAGTTTAGTTTAGTCACTATTATAATGTATCTAACCTCTTCATTTTATTGTATGCTTGGACAAGGAGCGAGTATCAAGAGGGTGCCAAAGTTCACTACTATACTAACTGTGATACGGAGTTATTTAATAAGTTTATTTTAGAGGATCGAGCGAAGCCATATATTAATCTTATAGACAATATCAGACAAAAAACTAATAGTTAAGATGGATCACTGCAGAAGATATGCTGAGATGTGGCAGGGCAAACTAACACCAATATTAGCTAAATGTGTCCTGGGTGAGTAAAGAGGCTAGTGGTTTTGGTAGCATCTTTCGATCTGAAAATGGGGAAGCAGAAGTGTAAGGGGCAAATAAGAGATGCACTGTTAAATTGGATGAACAAACATGCTCTTGTAGAAGGTGGCAATTAAGTGGGTTTTCTTGTATTCATGTTGTTGCAGTCATTCTATCTTTTCATCGAAGAGTGACTGATTATGTCAATGACTATTTCACTGTTGAAAGATATATGCTAACTTATACAGAAAAAATAACAGCATTGCTTGATAAAAAGTATTGGAAAAAAACCCATAGATGATTTAATTGTCAATGCTTCTAAGAGAAGTCAACTTAGGGGAAGACCAAGATAAAAGAGGATAAGAGGTGTTAATGAGGAGCGGATGCTAAACGGGGTGATAAAGCTAGTCAAAAGTTATGAACGTTGTGGTGGGAAAGGCCACAACAAGCAAAATTGTAAGGAACCAATAGGACAAGAGCAAGGGCAAAGGGCAAGTAGCTGAAAATTCTAGAAATATCAATATCAGACAGAGTAGAGGGAGAGGTACAAGGGAAACTTCAGCTACTAAGTTGGGTTCATACATAGCTATGAGAACAAGGAGTAATTTAGTCACTAGAGCTATGCATGATTTTGCACATAGCACCCAATAGGTACTATTAAATATTACTTATTTTAGAATGCACATGCTTTAATAATTACTCATACCTTACAAAGTAGGAACTATACTTATTTTGTCTTTTTTTATTTAGGTCATTGTTGGATCCTACACAATATTATTATATTTAGTATTGTTGTGGTCCTTTGCTATTGGATTTTTGGAGTTACTATTTACTTATTTTATAATTTGAACTTGGAGTTACTATTCAGTCATTTTGTAATTTGAACTTGAAATTTTTATTTGGTTTAGCCACTATGTAATTGTACTAAAACTTGGTGTTAATATTTTGGATCTTATGGTGTAATTGTATCAGAAGCTTTGTTAATTCAATGGCTTTGTACCATATTATAATAGCTTTTAGCATAATAGATTATATAATTTTTATAGTATAGAAGCTTGGTTGGTTACAAATTTTGTATGTTTAGTTATAAATGTGGATAATCTATAAATCCAGGTTGTTATAAACTTAGTTTCGTACAACTGTTGTAAAGTTCAGGTTCAATTGTTGTAAAGTTTAGTTTAGTTTTGTATGTTTAGTTATTGTAAATATGAATAATCTGTAAATCTAGGTTGTTGTATGTTAAGTTGTTGTATATTTAGTTGTTATAGACTTAGCTTTGTACACTTGTTGTAAAGTTCAAGTTAGTTGTTGTAAAGTTCAATTTAGTTTTGTAAAGTTTAGTTTAGTTTTGTATGTTTAGTTTAGTTTTGATATTAGTTATTTAGTTCAGATTTTTGCAGGCTTACTATTAATAGTTAGCTTTACAATAATAATAACTACTATCAATAGTTAGTTTTACAACAGCAACAACTACTATCAATCTATAAATTTTATTCTAAACATAAAAGTTTTCAAATTAATACATAACACAATCATTAGTTGATTTCACTAAGATTGTCATTGATACATCATTCATCAATTATTTACACTAAGATTGCCACATATACACTTAATACTATTACCCCGAGGCAAATGCACATAAAGAGCCATCCCATCTATTTCTCTAACATATCCATCTTCAGCTCAATTCTAATTAGCTGGTATTTCAGATCTATCAAGCGAAAATTGATATCGTCACACCATGCGAAATAATCACAATGATCATCCTGCATTGAGACTCTTAATACTTCAATCAAACACCAGTAGAATATTAATCAAATTGCAAATTATACCTTATGTCCAGGGCAAGAGTAAAATCTTTTATGTTTGTTCTACTTCGTATTAGAAACTCAAAATTTGCAAAGACCCTTGCCACAAAGGCAACTAAAATTTTTGCCCACATCATTCCAACTCAAATTTGAGCTCATTGATGATGATATTAACCCTCTTGGGAGCTACAGAAAAAATAAATTTGAGCTCATTAATTATCTAATAGTTATGCCATTTCTGAAATCCATACTTTAACATTTCGAATAGGATGTGGGTTCAAAATTTGATCAGTGAAATTGTTGTAAAGACTAAAACCCAAGTTATGCCATTTTCAAAAATTAAAGCTATGCCATTACCAGAATCTAAAGAAAATATCAAACCCAAGATATAGGAGGAGAAGAGAGAGTTGTAAGAAGAGAAAATTCCACCTTTTCTTGATCTTAAGAAGCTATAGGGGTTCTGCCCTAAAAGAGAGGAAGAGAGAAGAAGTAGAAATAGGGAGGACGAAGAAGAAGAAGTATAAGGGTATTTTCATCATTTAAGAAAATTAATTATAAATTTGATGGAATATTCCCATCTGCCCAAATGGTGTTAGTTAAAATCTAACTCAGAGTGCTTTCTACCGATATTAATTGAATCATAGAGCTTGATCTATAAATAGTGAAAATGTAGGGTGAAAAATATAAATTTAGCTAAAAGGTAGGGTGTTATATACAAATTTTCCAATAATTAATTATGTCTACTATTTTCTTCAATCGTACTAGTAAACATTTCTCTACTTGACTCATTGCCAAATTTACTTTTTTGATTGCGCTCACTATTTGTTGTACTTGCATCTATCTGCAACTTTATTTTATAATGAAATCTATATTAGAATATTTATCTATATGTTGATAAACAAACTCAATGTGCTTATAAAGTGTATACAAACAAACTCAATATTTATACAGACAAACAAATTAAATGTGCTTATAAAGTGCACACCACGTATAAATTAAGAGGACCATATGCTTGAAAAGAAGAGCGAAAAAACATGGTTGGAATACAGAATATTCACTAACCAATAAGCTCACTACATCCACCGTCTCACTAAGCCCTCAAAAAATTCTAAATTCAGGATGTGGACTAAGAGATTTGTATTATAATATAACTCCAGGAAAGTCTACATTTTATAAAAGTAGAAATTTTATAGACAAACCTTACAAACTCTTTGATCTGCTCAATCTCCTCTGATGTTAGGCATTTTGTGTCTTCTCTAATGCTTGAGTACCTTGGCATCCTTGAGAGGGAAGAGTTTAAGAGAAGTTCTATATGTGATGGGAGTGGCGGATTGAGGAAGAAGAGGGAAAGAAGAAAGGAATAAGAAGGAAAGAAGAAGAGAAGAAGATGGGATGAGATACAAAGAAGAAGGGTTTCTCTATTCTCTTTTCTCTCGTTCTTACTTCTCTTCTCTCTTCTCTCAATTGGTGACGTGGGCGATATGACGACATTGGGTGGGGTGCAACCGTGCAAGGTAGACTTATCCAATTGATGGTAGGTAAAGGTAAATAAGTAATTTAATATTTTCAACTACTAAATTATAATATTTTTCTCAAACTACAAAGAGATAGAAATGTAATTGTATGGCTTCTATTAATGGCGTTTAAAAGGTTGTAGCATTTCAAAAGTCTAGGGGAGATATTTGTATGCTTATATTATATGGGGCAAAGTGATACAATGTCAAAGTACACGAGGATAAAGTGTAATTAAGCTTTTATTTAATTTAGTTTTGTTTAATTTAATAAGCTGGCTTGGCAGCCTGAATAGTGATGTGTTAAAATTTGAAATTGGTGCGAAGCCTTTTTATTTGATAATTTGTTTTTTTATTATTAGAGGTGTAATGCTGTTATATTTATTAGTTACATTTTAAACTTTCTAGCTTTAGTAAAGTTTTATTTAATTTAACTATTGAAATTTAATTCAATTTAAATAGTTCTTACTTTGGTCTAGCTCGGCTTTAGTTGAGCTGAGCTGAGCTCGAAAATCAAAATAGGCTCGAAATTAGTTTCAAGTCGAGTCCGAGCTAGAGCCGGCTCATTTAGGCTCAACTCATTTACACCTATACATGAGATTTTTATGAAATTGAGCCAAACCTAAAAAATGACAAGTGCAATTAACCCAATAATTTATTTCTTAATTAGTGATTTGATTTATAAGGTGCAAAATTTATCACATTCCTATATGCGGAGGGGCATTTTGGGCATGAAATGGTATATTATAGGAAGCGGAAATAGCTATCAGCGTATGAATGGACTGAGGGGCGCGATATATTTGGACAAATACAAAGCGGCTAATCCGATAGCCGACCAAGATGGGAGAGCTAGAGGTGTTACGAAGAATGAATCCAGCCTACCAATGGGATTGCAAGCGAGAGAAAAATCTATTAGTATTTATTTTGATGCAGTTAATAGGGGAAGATGAGATAGTGGAGATAACCTTATAGTATTGGTATGTGAAGGTCACATTACGTTCGCAAATCGACGATGTAGCTCATAGTAGTGATTGAAGATAACATTATTCTGGTATTTCCAAATGTCCCATAAGGAGATAAAGAAAAAGAAGAGAATGTAGTAGAGTTCTTTGATGTGAAGAAGAGAGAAACCCTCAAAGAGCCGATTTTTATTTTCCTAATTAGAGGCTAATGGTCAACTATGCCATAGATCCTACAACTTGTCCAAGAGGGAGACAATACAATTGCAATTGAAGAATAGGTGGGAGATAGATTCCTCCCAAATAGGGCAGGACCTCTCAGGGCCAAGACCTAAAGGAACTAAGCATTGTGCAAATAGAGAGCTAGTTATATATAATTTATAGAGGAAAATCTTAATCTTTGGTAGAACCATAAGGGACAACAAAAGCTTCCAACCATACCAATAAGAACTCTCCAAGTCAAGCTCACAGAGAAAGATATAGATGCTTTTAGTTGATGCCACTCGTTGCAGGTGGGGCCACTAGATCCAAGAATTTAGGGTCTCAAGCAGAGAGGTAGACTCAACCCAAAAATGAGCTCACTTAAGGAAGGACCACATAAGTTCAGAATCAGGTCTGTTCAGCTCATAGTGACATCCTTCACCAAAATGGATCCTGTGATTAGATCCATCTTGATATATGTTGGCAAGTGAGTAATAGGAGAATGAGGCTAATCTAAGGATAATCAAGGAAGAAGGACTCCCTATCATAGATTATTTAGCAAAAACCAACTCGAAAGCTAGGCACATCGTTGGGAAGAAGATGCCACCTAGCAATAATGCCTCGATGACGATGGCTCTGAATAGGCCCATATTTGTCCTGAACCAAGGTGGTTCAACCATCCATCTCCAAATTTAAGGTATCAAGCTTATACTTGGTAATATGCGAACAACGAATGAGCCTTAGATCCTTGACTTCCAAACCCTCTGCAGATGTAGGATTGGTCATATTATCCCACCCAATATAGTGGAGGTTTTGCCCATCATCAAGCGATTTAAAAACAATGAGTGGGTCCAAGTGGATGTTGTGAAGAGGTGAACGAGAATGAAATTTATGATAGAGTTAATAAGTGTGAGGTGACTACCTTGGGTTAGAGCAAAACGCTTTCATCCGGCTAGCCCTCAATCGGGAAAGGAAATATGCATAATCTTTAGGAAAGTGATATTTGAGAGAAAATTTGAGAAGCCAAATAGGAGAAGAGAAAGGGGTTCATGCAAAGGGTGAGCCATATTTGATGAGAAGAGGAGGGGGGAAGGCGATCAGGGATGAAAACCTCATAATTTCAGATATACAAAAAATATGAGATTTACTTTTAGGTTATTGTATGCTTATATTATTATTAATAACATTTATTTCGGAATAATGCCCCTATAGCTCAGTGGTAGAGCGTCAGTCTTGTAAACTGAAGGTCCGTAGTTCGATCCTGCGTGGGGGCATTTGATTGTTTTTCTCAATAATAATTATTTTTTATTTAATTCTTCTACTAAGAAATCAATGGCTATTCAGTTTCCACTCGACCAAATACCAATTCCTCTCTTCTTGTTAATCGTCAACTAGCCTTCCTTTCTTCATTTGTGGATCTCTCTCTCTAAACTTTTCCTTTTCTTGCTATCAGAACCATGGCCGGCGAGAAATGGGCATATCTTCTAACAGCTCTTCTCCTCTCCTTATCCTCTACAACCTCCTCATCTGATGAGGGAACCGTGATAGAGGTGGAAGGAGGACCAAACTCGGTGGTGTGGGTAGTGCAACTTTCCGACCTCCATTTCAGCGTCTTCCACCCAGAGAGAGCGTTCGATTTTAGGAGGTATGTGGGCCCCGCCCTTTCCATGATCAACCCGTCGCTTGTCCTCATCACCGGCGACCTCACAGGTACGCCATCTTGGCTCCTTGTTTGATTTTTGTGATAAAAATCGTGTTTTCGTATCTGGATTACGATTTGTTTTACCAAAGATTCACCTTTTAAGCTTGGTACTGCGTTCCTTGTAGTAATGGCAACAATTTTGTATTCGGTATTGGGTGTTGTTTGTCTATTAGTAATGACGCTAGATTTAAATTGATTGGGTTTCTTCCGTTCTATCTAGCCTTGTATGATGTAGGAGATGGAGTTGAATACTCTTGAAAAATGGAAGCTGTTTCCTTCGTTTTATATTTTAATTAGTCAAGAGTGTTAATATGGAATTTTGAATACATATCCTTTTGTCATCAAAGGAAATCTCAATTAGGTTTAATTGCAGGCTTTGATGTACGCTAGGTGATTTCTATCACTGTTGTCTAAAAAATTTGATGTTACGGCATTAAAAATCAAATGCAGTAGATCGATCTAAAGTAATGAAAGCTAAAGCATGGTAATGAAAATTCAAATTGTACTCAGCTTGAATAAATTGCTAATGATAGCTAAAGCATTCGTAAGGATAGGTGAACCTTTTCCTTGTTATCTGGTGAAATAAAGATGCCAAGGACAAATGGCAAAGAGTGTTACAAGAAAGAAAAGGAAAGAAAATATTGTCTTTAAAAATACTGGTAGCAACCGGTGCTATGGAGTTTTTTTTTGGGTTAGAATATCTTTTGAATTGCTATTTCATTCTTGATTAGCTGGACACTTCCTTTTAACAAATTATTCGTTTGCAAACCAATTTCAAATGTGAAGCTCTACTGGAGTGCATCAAATATTCAAATGCATGCTACATAGTGGTTCTCAATTCGTACGCTGTAAGGTTCCCCATTTTTGTTATCAATGACTCAATAGACCCTCCTTAATTACAATTCCTATCCTTTGTTATCCCTCGATTTTATGTCATTATTTGAACTTTATGGGCTTCCTTAATGAGGTTGATTTTGGCTTATGTTTTCTACCAACACATCACTCTAACCAGAAGTTACTTTGTCCAATACTTTTAGACTGCTTTATTCCCTTTTGAAGAAGGATTTGATGCTAATGAGACCATATTATAGAATCTTTAATTCATGTTAATGTATTGCCTTTTCTTTAAGAAGTTCCACCACACTTTAGTGTTGTTTGATGTCTGCAACACTGATTGAGATTTATTGAAGTCATACCTTTTAAATGAGATCACTGTATTTTATGTTTTGTTCCTAGCAGTTTCATGAAGACATTCAAGTCACCCTTCTTTTTATATAGGTGTAGTATACTATCATTACTGTCACTAACTCACTATCACTATCTAACACTTTATTGAAAATAGGCTCTATTAGAAAAAACTACTTTAA
Organism: Typha angustifolia; assembly: GCF_048772165.1. NCBI lineage: Eukaryota > Viridiplantae > Streptophyta > Magnoliopsida > Poales > Typhaceae > Typha > Typha angustifolia. The sequence continues at coordinate 7,350,709 of NC_133248.1, forward strand.
TTTGATAAGGCTCACAAAACATTGACCAATTTTTTCCAGTTGCTATCAACCTGGCACAACTGTTTAGAAAATGTTGTCCTGTCTCAAACAAAAGGAAAAGTCAGGTAAAGGATGAACTTGTTGTGAAGTCCAATATATAATTGGTTGGTGGAGTAATATATCATAATGGTTGCACTTGTGGATTTCCCCTGACAGCAGTGCACATAAACATGAGTGACACATAACATGCTAGTGAGATATTGTCACATATACTGGGAGCTCCCACATGTTGAGTATCAAGGTGCATCAGTTCCACATCAAACTGTGTTGGCTTATTCTAGTTCTGAACCTTTCCAACTTTCTCATCTTTTCGCTCTTTATACAAGTTAAAGAGAATCAGTTCATCTTCTCATTCATAGATGTGGCTAGGTATAAGCAAGTTTGAATGTACGTATTGTCATTTGGTAGGGAAATTAGTTTGTTCATTCATAATAATGTTTATTTTGAAAATCAATTTTTGCTAAAAAAATGGGTGGATCTAGTAAAATTACAAGTTTTCATGTATAACTGGCAGCACAAGACTCATTTTGACACGAATAAAGGATAAGTTATTCTCCACTTATATATATACTTGCTCGCTACTTATATTTGTGGATATGAATACTAATGCTAACAGTAGTAAGTACAAATAAGTAGAAACTTACAAATGTCCCTAGACTTGCTTTAAGTCATGTAGAGTATTTAACTATGAAGCACGGATACGGATACGGGATACGGATACGATACGATACGGATACGGGGATACAGCAAATTCTCAAAATACAAGATACGATACGTCTAGGATACGGCAATTAAAAAATTATATAAAAATATTATATTCTAATGACAACTTATACATAATATTGCATTCAATATTTTAATACATCTATTATCTACATAAGCATTTAATAGCAAAAATGAGAGTAATAGATATCAAAGACAATTAGACAAAGAATACATCAACATTTAACAAATAATGCACCAAAATGAGAATAGTAGTATCATTGCATTCCATACGAGAAGAAATCTGCACAATCGAAGAAAAAAAATTCAGACATGCAATACTTAAGTGATCATACAGAATTAATTAAACTGTAAATAAGGCAAAGTAGAAAAGGAAAAAAAAATCAAAGAAGAAATCTGCACAATCGAAGAAGAAAAAAAATTCAGAGAAGGGAGAAAAAACTGAGAAAAAAAGGAAAAAAAACTGAGAAAAGTAACTTAAAACAGAATTTAAGAAGGGGAAGGGGAAGAAATCAAATGAAAAATTCAGAGAAGAAATCGAGGAAAAACTGAAAAGAAATTGAAGAAAAAAAAAAGCTAGTTTGTCGAGAGAAGAAAAAAATAAACAGAACATACCTTCGTTGAGAGAGAGGGGGGAGAAGGGAGAGCGGTGGCAGCGTCGGTTGGCTTGTCGAGAGAGAGAGGGAGAACGAAAAGCGGCAGCGTTGTCAGCTGGTTCGTTGAGAGAGAAGGGGAGAACAGGGAGCGGTGGCGTCGTCGTGGTCGAGAGAGAGAGGGAAAAGCGTCGTCGAGAGAGGAAGGGGAGCGACGTTGGAGAGAGAGAGAGAGAGAGGGAGAGCTAGGGCACGGTTTGATTGATATCAAATTGGGGGTGGAATTGGGGGGTGGGGGGTAAGTTAAATTTCTTAACGGGTTTAAAAATTAAACTCACCCGATTGCCTAATTAAACCCAAAACGTATCCAAAACGTATCTGAAACGTATCCCCAACGTATCCAGCCATATCCACCCCGTATCCAAAAATAAAAATTAATTATTTAAATTTAGGATACTCCGAAAACGTATCCGATACGTATCCGGCCCGTATCGGATACGGATACTCCACCCCAATTGGAGTATCCGTGCTTCCCAGGTATTTAACAATCAAAAGAATCCGTGTCAAAGCATGCAGCTGGTTGTAGCTACATGCCAGCTGAGCCAAGGATCTTGCAGCATCTGGGCTTATAACATATTGTGCCAATAGGTATTGGCATATTGTTGTCCGTTTGCACCTCAGCAAGTAAACCTGATCGAAGTGAGAGTGATCTTCAATTGTGACATTATTGTGGGATGCCAATCAGTATGTTAATGGAACCTTCCAAACTATAGGAGATCAAAAATTTTCACCAACTTTACTTTGAGAAGAGAATGCTATGTTTCATCACTGGAAAACACTATTTCTTTTTCATCGCAAGTATCATTTAGGTGTAGTATTCTCATCTTCCCTTTACATTGGTTGATTGGTTCCTATGAGAATGCATTGAGGGAAGCTCTCTCCACATTGAGATTAATTTAGTACATACTACATAGTGGTATGAGGATATGAAAAGTATTTGGATTGCCTCAGAGCACCTACAACTACAAGTACATGCATGCTAGTTCTCATCAATATTCATACAACTCTCCTGTCTTAGAGCCAAAAGCAAAAAAGAAGGAAACCTAAGGAAGCTTGAACTTTGTTGGATGAATTCTTTGCTCTTTGACTAATGTCATTATGCGCTCATGATTTTGAAGTCAATCATAGTGAAATTAGTCATGCGAACTTGCAAAGTCTATCAATGCTTGAAATAGTTTGTTATGAGAGGAACTTCCGTGAGATTTTCTCATTAAGAAAATATATGTATATATCAACGATGGCTACGTTAAAAATTGTTGTGGATAGGGATCTTGTAAAAACATCTTTCGAGCATGTGCTATTATTGGCATGGGGTGTGCAGACCAGCACGTCCTTGTGTGGCAATAAAAAATTTAGGATATTTAGAAATATTTTTTAGTTTTTTGGCATGTCAATCTTTAGTTTTTTATTTAAATATGTGTATTAAAATCTACATTGTTTTTTTCTTTATATTCTTTTTGTAAATGACCTATTTTATAAAAGATATAACAGTAGTCAAATATAAATATAACACAATATAATTTGAATATATTCATTGAAACTAATATTAATGATTTAACATTCCATAATGTGATTGAATATTTCATAATTTAAATGAACACATAATAACATTCAACACATTATATTAATTGATAATAGTTTGATAATTAAAACTAAATATCTAGTTGAGTGTAGAATGACGGGGAGGATCAAAGACTTCATTTGTCGGCACAAAAATAGCATGAGAGTGTTGCTTTTATAATATTTAAAACTTATTCACTAATAGTATTGCTCATTGTAACATCTTACATAGTCTTTATACAAATATGAATTTTATAATTCGTCTATAATATGATATTGATATTCAGTATGTAAGGGAACGACCAGCATCGGCATACACACCATAAGCATATATAGATTATGGATAGGGAGTATAATAATTGTATTACTATCTTGTTATTTATTGAAACACCAAAACCTCCAAATACACGTGTAAACCGTGTGGGTAAATCCCCCTCACGCGGTGCATCACATGATCTGTCAGTACAAGGATTTCACAAGGCACACAACAACACAATTTCACCATAAATAAACTCAACTATAAGAGTCCGGATACAAGTTCCACAGGCCACAACAAGCCTTCCAAATATACATCCAAAATACAATGCTAAAGTCCAAAATACAACATCATCATAACGCCCTCGTAGGGGCTTAATACAACTAATATACATAGTGAAAACGAAAAGCAGCTACTCCTCGTTACCCGCACCTGCGTCCCCTAGTTCTGAAATAATGCCACAACGAGGTGGTGAGCTTATAGCCCAGCGAGTAGGATCCATACAATATAAAATAATGAAATCACATGCGTATATCCAATGTATGCCTATATTTGCTAACAATAACAATATACTTGTTGAAATGACTTACCATGAGTTACTAAATCAATACAATTGATAAAGATTACCAGTCACTATCCTAGAATATGCTAGTTCCTAAACGTATCACGATAAGTCCACACAGATATAAAGCTTGATACAATCTCTTATTCGTACACATCTCAATCATTGGGTTTACATGTTATGCATAGTAATAAAATAGCAGTTTAGTCATCTCATGCCTACCAAAGCATTAATCATACTTATCATCGCTCACCGAGCTATTCACTACACAGGGTAAATACTCTCAAGAAACAATCATCCATCACATAATCATCCATCATCTCATACATCGAGAGGGGATATATACACATCTAGCGGTAATGCCACCTACACGTGTATGGCGACACTACAAGTGACCGGTTGTCTGTGGCCATTAGACTAAGGACCCCGGTCGTAAGCCCATATCTCACTCTCTCTAAATCATCACCGTCCTCAGCGGGAGAATTGGGAGCCCTCGGCTCATCAACAAACGTCCTAACCTTGCGTCGTCGGGTACCGCTAGAGTTATATCCCCGCCTCACAATCATCTTCTTCTATCATCATAATCTAGTCTTGATTATGCAGTATAACTATCTGAATGCCACACAGGCTCCCGACCTCAGGTGTAGGTCGCTAATAGTATAGTCATATAAAATACACTCTACCCTTAATCCTGGGCTGAGTAAGGATACTGCCTAGTCAAAATCCGACTAATCATGATAGATGGAAGTGGTGCAGTATCTATAAGTGTATAAAGCATATCATAGTCATTATGATCATTACATTCCATATTCACAACAAATATACATCTATGCAAGGGTATACCATACAGGATACATGTAGAGCATTATCACATTAATGCTTATACTACATTAACATTCTCATAGTATTATGATGAGCAAGTTATTAATAACTGCATATATAAAGATATAACATGGTGTACTAAATGTATGCATTAATACCGACATTTTCTACAGTGTCATGACAGGTATAATGACTGTAATTATATTATTCTAGATTTGTATAACTCTACTCACCTGGGGGGTCTCGTATGGTAAATCTCGTCAGCTAGTCGGCTCCTCCGGAATCCCAAAATCCCCCTCACGTGATGTCAAATCCTAGTAATTCTGCAAGTAAGCCGTAAGATTAGTGAACTAATAGAATTAATTATCTTATTAACGCATTTATGTTTGGCAAATACATGAGCCAAGGGTCTCTTAGAGCGAGTCTTATGTTATCCTAAAAATTCACATGATACTAAATTATCATTACGAGGGATCGGACTAATTAAATCAGGTGAAGAAGATAAACAGGGTTATAAGGTCCAAATGGCCCCAAATGGGCTAGGCTAGAGATATTGGGTTAGGTTCAAACCTAACCCAATAGGCAAGGAGGGCCTTGGTGGGTTGGGGTCCAACCACAGCCCACCAAAGGCTTGGCTGGTGGGCTGCGGTCCGTGGGCTGCGTCTGACTGCAGCCCACCAAGGGGCTCAGTGGGCTGCGTCTGATTGCAACCCACCAAGGGGCTCAGTCTAAGGGGGTGTGGAGGGTTAAACAACCCTCTCCCCACCCTCCCTCGGTATTTCTCTTTCGAGGGAGGAGACGAAGGGAGAGCGGAAAGCCCGAGGGGCTGCGACGCTGGCGGCGCGGCACGAGGCCAACGGTGCCGGCGGTGGCACAGCACGAGGTCGAGAAGGGAAGTAACAGGGGAGAAAAAGGAGAAGGGGAGGTCGGCAAGCTCGGCGGCTCCGGCGTCGGCGAGAAGAGATGGAGAGAGGTAGTGAGGTGGAGAAATGGCGCGGTGTCGAGGAGGGGAAGATGGGGTTTAATGGAGGTGGGAGCAGGGTAGCGTGCACGGCAAGGGAAAGGGAAGAAGGAGAAGAGAGGACGTGGGGGTAGGTACCTGTGACGCACGTGCTCGGTGCGTGTGTCACGGGATTTTTTTTTAATTTTTTTTTTAGAAATTAGGGTGTTACATTTATAGACTCAAATTTTTTCCTCATCGGATTGTAATCATGTTGAGCTTACGATTGTTCATTTTCTTTCTTCTATCTCTGATAAATTCTACTTTGCGGTTGATTGATGAATAAAATTATCATTCTAATAGAAATATACATAATAAAAAAATGACTAAAGTTAATTAATGATGATTGATGGAAATAGGACAAAATTAAAAAGAGGGCTCTACATGACATATTATATTAGTTAAGAAAATGACTAAGATTGATTGATAATGATTGATAAAAATAGGAAAAAGTAAAAAATAATATAGGTTTCACATCAGCATAGCTCGACATGCAATTATGCTATTCGGCATGGCTTGGCACACACACACACACACATGTGTACATATGGTATGGTGTCCCTTAGTTAAAAATTATAATACAAAGACACAAATACATCAACAATGTTATTAGTATATACGCCAACTGTTTTGCCTATGCATATATATGTATATAATATAAAATATTAATATGTAATGGTGTGGTTATGCGAGCCCTAGTCTATGGCATATTAGGCATACTAACAATCTAGCAACTATAAGAAATTTTGATAATTTCTAGGAGGATTTCTTATATCTATCTTCAAATATGACTATGTTATATAATCTTTTTCTACGTTGAACCTCATCCTAAGCATAACATCAGATGAGGCCTTCTTAAAATTCATCCTTTAAAAGGTTGCCTGTGGCGTTTTATGCATTGTTGTTTTGGAACTTGCAAGTGGCAACATCCATTCAGGTTCGGTTGCACAAGATGATTTAAATTATGGGTATAATACATTTTATCAATTTATACTTATGTCCAAAATCACTTCACTCTCCTTACAATTTTTTTTGTACCAAATCGGTTCCTGTATACTAAAGTGAAACTATTAGTTTTCATCCTACTTAATGGAACATTTTTCAAATTACCGTAATGCCTATGTTATAGTTATTATACAAATTGATTGGCGAGGAATAGTTTATGCATTTTGATGATTTGCTATATTTGTTATATTTGATATAAAGGGATGTTTTGGTAATTTAGTGGGCTCTATGAATTTGGATGGATTGTCTAATTATTTCACTTTAGTTATAAGTACATGATCATATTGATAAAATAAAATTGTAAAGTAGGGTAAAATGATTTTGGGCATAAAATATATTCAACCTTACATTATAATATGCTATTTTGAGAGATCACCACTAACTGATAGAATAATTTTATGTAGTTTTGACTCTATATGGTGTTCTTGAGTTTTATTTCTTGTGATCTTGTATATGTTGAGTAGGGGGATAGGCTTTTGTGATATTAATGAAATTGCTGTGATCTATATTCACAAAGAGTCCTGATTTCTCTTATCAAAAGACGTAAGAAATGGAAGATTGAGCCATGTATGCTTTTACCTCTTTATATGAAGCAGATTACTTTAAAAAAACTGATTGTTTTATAATATATATATATATATATATATATATATATATATATTATTATGATCAGATGGAAAAAGCAAAGATTTGTTGACAATGAAACAAGAAGAACTAGAGTGGATGGATTACGAAAATGCAATTAACGATGTTGTTGAAAGGAGTGGACTTCACAAGGAAATTTTCTATGATCTACGAGGGAATCATGATAACTTTGGTGTACCTGCTCTGGGTGGTGCATATGATTTCTATCAGAAGTATAGCATAAATGCAAGATTAGGGCGAAACAAGAAGGTTCAGTGTGTAACTTTACAGGTTTGTACTTCTAAACACAAATATTATGCTTTTACTTTATCTTCATTGATGAATCTCAGATTGACCATCTGATGCTTGATACCGTAGTGATAAATATGTGACCATTTCAAGTAGTAGTAGATGATTTCTACAAGTCCCTATTTTGACGATGCTTATGGGTGACTCACTGACTGCTTGCAGGAGTGTTTTTTATCAGCTTTCTGTTTATATCAATCTGTTCTGTCAACTTGAGGAATATGTATACAACAGCTACATGGAAAAGTAAAGTGAACAGTGGATCATGCTTGCAAGCATGTGCCACAATTTGGAGGTTTTAACTTTTTAACCAGGTCTATCTCCTTAGAAGATGTTATAATAAACTCATAAAAATATACTGCAACTATCAAATTCAAATAACAGATGATCTGCAATTATGCATTTAGTATGAGTGTTGTTTTTAGCACAGCCTACAGTGTCTACTCCTATCGTTGTTCATAATCGAACCTCAATTATCTTCTGTCAGATACCAAATATGACAAGTTCAATATATCTTAAATTATGTTTATTACTTGATTATTTGATCTTGTATTTGGTTCATGAGAAATATATAATACTCAAATAATTTGCAAAACTAATATTGCTTGAAGCATCTAATTTTCTGGATTTTCATGATGTAACTTTAGTAATTTTTCATGCAATGTGCAGATTAGTGGCTGGAAGAATCTCTTTGTTGGATTTGATAGCACAATGGATATTGGGCTCCGAGGCCCGACCAATCTATTCGGGCATCCAACTGACCAATTACTTGCAGATATAGACAAGATGCTGTCACGGTGGGATGCTGAATTTTCAGAATTGCCAGTGACAAAGATCGCTTTTGGGCACTTTCCTTTGTCATTCTCTGCATTAACAGATACAGGGAAAAATCTCGAAGATATGTTTCTAAAGCATTCATTATCAGCTTATATATGTGGGCATCTTCACACTAGGTTCGGAAAGAACTTAAAGCGTCATCACAAATCAGAGAAGCATTATCTATTATCAGGACAATATTATCAATTTAACCTTCACCAAGGAACTCCAAGCACTGGGTATAGTGGGAACTGTTCTGGAAAGAGAATACCTATCAATGAATTCTGGGAGTGGGAGATGGGTGACTGGAGAAAGAGCCGAAGCATGCGGATACTGGCAATTGATTCTGGCCAAGTCTCATATACAGATATAGATTTCAGGTTTGGATCTAAGAATATAATAATATTACCTACCTTTCCCTTGGACTCACGGTTCATGCAAAAGATTTCATCTTCCCATGATTTCAAATGCCAGATGAATAGACCTTCATCTTTTAATAACGTTAGGACTCTGATATTCTCGAAACACGAGATTGTATTAGTTTCAGCAAAGATATATGATTCTAGGCCTGGAAGTCTTCATTTGGTGCTAGATTCAGCAATGAGCAAACTTGAAGAGAACAGAACTAGAGGAGATATGTATGTAGTCCCATGGAATTGGAAGGCATTTGAAGACCCATTGCCGGACAGATATTGGCTGCAAATTGAGGCAACAGATATAACAGGAGAGATTTGTTATAGCCAATTGAGGCCATTCTCTATTAATGGTCTAACTGCAAAAGTTAGTTGGACATGGAAGGAGTTTTTTGTAATGGGTTGTCAATGGGCTTCAATATATTATCCTGCTCTGTGGTCTGTCCTTGCACTTCTCTTCTCGTTGCTTCTTCTTCCAGGAGCTTCTCTCATATGCTTTAAGAAACATTTCACATACAAGTATCTAAATCCTAGTTTTAGTGGAAGGACTGTTTTTGAACGTTTACTTGATGGATCCTTCTGGATCTTAATAGAGCTTTCCAAGATGACTTTGGTTTGGTCTGGAATTTTCTTATATTTGCTATATTTGTTATTCTGCCCTTGGTTTTATGGGTATGCTATTACTGAAAGTAGCAATCTCACTTACATGACTTACAAAGGTTGGGTAATTACAAATTTCAGTAACCGTACTAAAGTTGTCCATGGCGGAGTGCCTGATGTCATGGTTATTGTTCTGCCTCATCTTTACTATGTGGTTTTACCTTCAATTGTGGTTATAGCTGCCATGGCTGCAGAAAGAACAGCATATCGAGTGCACTTTCTATCTCTATCAGGGAAGAAGAAAGATGATAACAATAAAGAGAGCAAGAGAAAGAGACATAGACATGTCAGTACTTGGAGAAGTCGTCGGATAAGAAAATTCCTTTTGCTGGTCTGTCTGATGATTTTGTGGAAACATTGGAAGGTACATCTTTTAGTCCTGTTAATTTCACATTTTCTTTCATGATAACATATCTCTTTTTACAAGGTATCTCATAACGTAGGAGTGTCTCCATATATATTATATCTATGTTTACAAGATTCTAATTAAACTTGGATTAATACTGAAAATTTTAAGGTACATTAAATGATTAAGCTATTTTTAATGGTGTGATATATTTCTCTTGACAAATTACAGATTTGGCATACAATTTATACTCTTTTGGTTCCTCGGTTACCTCTTTTAGTTTAGTGCTCAAGATAAAATCTCTTTATTGTTTGAACTTACTATCATCATATGATTAAATTGCAGCATTGCAGAGCTCTGGTGAAGGCTTATAAGATGAACCCATTTCTTCACTCCCCCATCTATTGTCTCATGGTTCCAGCACTCTTAATATTTACGATCTACAGGACTTCAGCAATTTAGTAGTTGGTTCATGAAAAGCTTCAGCATGAGACCCATTCCAGTTATATTCTGGTCGCTTAATTTTTGGAGGAGCATAGGCGCTCTGCTAGATCAAAGAGCAATAATGCTTAGGTCTCATCACATTGAAGGCCTGAGACTCTGAGAGGCAAAAAATAATGCAAGCTAGACATTGTTGTCTCCACAGTAGTCATTCTGATGCTGCAGAAAATGCTACTTGAGATAATCTGATTCAAATGATAACGGAAAATAATAATTAAATAGAATGAATGATTGCCACGTTATCTCCCTTTTTTCTTCTATTTATCGATGATTTTTTTTTGTAAATATTCATTTTAAATAACTTAATAGTGTTTAACATTTTTTCATTGAAGTGGTAAAATAATTATTTCTGGTTAAATTATTTATCAGAATTTACTGGTTTTATTGTGTGAATTGCATTTGATTCTGAAAGCTTCAGATCACTGTTTTCCCTTCGAAGTTACAGTATAGAGGTTGGCCTGGATTCAAGAATACAGAGAGGTGATGTGCATGCTTGTTGGTTTGTAGCCTTAGTCTCAATATTGCTACTGAATTGATGTTGCCAAATAGGAGATAAGTTTATGATTCTAAATTGTATGGTAAGTGGTGTTGCCTCACCTTTAAATGTTATATTTTCTTCTAACTGAATCATTTCTTTTTGCTGTGATCTTGAAATGGTAGAACTGCAGAAAAATAGAAACAGAAGAACTCAACGCTTTATTCCATGTTAGTTCCAATGACATAATTCACCAATAATCACCACAAGAGCAGGTGCCATCCTCAAAGTGGTGGAACCTATTCCTATCCCTCACCACAATCTTTCTCCTAGTGATCTTTGAAGTAAGCTTGATCATTGAATGGCAATCATTGCACACTCTTAGGTTCTTGACGACTCGAATAGTCATCCCTGGCTTCGTCGAGATCAGGCCAAAGCAAATTGCAAGTCTTTCGCTATGTATAGTTAGAGCCTGTTCCTTCTCAGCCTCTTCAATGTCCTGTAAGATGACATCTTTTGCTGGAGTATACCCTTCCTTTCTGAGAACACTGTTAAGATCTTCTAACTTTCTATAGATTTCATCTCGGCGAGGGTGTCTAATGTCTCCAAGTACGAACTCATGGATCTCATTTTCCACTTCAATGGAGCTGCATCCTGGTTCTTTCTGAATGCCTCTCTCCCTCATTTTGGCTCTTATCATTACTGCCTCATTCCATTTACCAAACGAGGCATAGACATTGGAGAGAAGAACGAAAGTCCCTGAATCTGCTGCTTCACTGTCAAACAAAATCTCAGCAACTTTTTCTGCTAGCTTGAGATCTCCATGGACCTTACAAGCACCCAACAAAGATCCCCATATAACATGGTCAGGTTTAATCCTCATCTTTTCGATGAACTCATATGCTTCTGAGAGACGCCCAACACGTCCGAGAAGATCTACCATGCAACCATAATGCTCAATCCGCGGTTCTAAGCCATAATCCTTTGCCATTGACTTGAAGATCTCAAATCCGTTTTCCACGAGCCCCCTATGGCTGCAAGCATTCAGAACACCGACAAATGTCACGTCGGTTGGTCGTAGACCTTTTATGATCATTCTCCGGTACAATTCAATTGCCTCACCACTTCGTCCATGCATGGCTAGCCCTGCAATCAGTGAGTTGTAAGAGACAACATCCTTAACTTCCATTTTTTCGAACACTTCTTGTGCTTCTTCCAGACTTCCACATCTTGCATACATATCAATCAGCGCAGAACCCACAAATGTGTTCAGTCTAAGGTTGTACTTCGAGATATATGAATGGACCCATTTTCCAAGCTCCAATGCACCAAGTTGAGAGCACACAGACACAACACAAACAATGGTAAACTCATTCGGCCGAACGTCCTCTCTCTGCATTTCCCTGAACAGCTCCAGTGCTGTGCTCGCCCTTCTGTTCCTAGCAAACCCATCAATCATTGCAGTCCAACACACAGTATCCTTATCTACCACCGCATCAAAAATTTCCTGTGCATCTTCGATCAATCCATAGTCGGAATAACACGAGATTAAAATGGTTGCAGCAACTGCATCTCTCTCAGGCAATTCACCGAACACCAATCTGGCATCACTGAACTCGCCAAATTTACCATAGAGCTCCATTAATTTCATGCGAATGGGCCGTTCGGATCCTAACTTCAATTTAAAAACCTGACCATGAATCTGCTTTCCCAGTTGCAAAGCCATCTGAAGCACACAGGCTTTCAGAACATAAGAGATCACAATAGGGTCAGGTTTGACAGCTTCCCCGACCATATAGGAGTAAAGTTCGATAGCATCGACATAACAACCGACATCAATCTTGCCGCCAATGAGGGCGGTGTAGTGATAGACATCTGGGCTCTTTATCCTGCCAAAGATCTGCGAGGCATAGTCGACGGCCCTGAAGGCGGAGCATAGGCGAAGAATCTTGAAGAGCAAAAGGGGGTCTCGATCGACGCCGGTTTTCAGAATGGCGGCGTGGATTTGGGTAAATTGGTTGATAGTCTTGCATCTTTGTAAAAGAGGGATTACTTGTTTTGGGGAGTGGAAGGTGGTGGTCTTCTTGCTTGGCTCAATGGAATTTGGGTTCGAGTGAACGTTGGCGTGGGCCTTTGTATTCAAATTTGGAGGGAGAGAGGTGGCAAGGGCTAAAGTGGAGGGAAGCATTGTGAGCTATGGTTGGGTTGCTTGAAATAGAACCCTTTTTAAGTAGGAAACCCAAAAGTCCAATAAATTCTATATAATTTGGGATTTTGTTTTTTGATTCTAAAGAATCAATTGGTTGGAATTATAAGCGACGGTATTTTAATAGATACTGGTGGATTTGGTTGGGTTCCAGTAAACTATAATTAAATCGGATGATTTGAATTTGGATTTCACTACATCTATTTCCAGCTTTTAAAAAAGAATTATTTTGATGGACAGCAGGCAGATAGTTGCATTTCATTCGGTCAAATTTTACAAGCTCGATACACAAAGAAAAAGGAATATATATTTTGGAGAGCCCCTCCACGAGCACTACAAGAAAGATAAGCATTAAGCCCAAGGGCAAATAAATTTAAAATGATAAACACCCGAATCACCCAAATTTTACAGGCTAGCATTAGCTTCTCCTTAATCAAGAGGGGTATCATGAAGAACTGAAGCTATAACCTCCAAAAGCTAAAGCTCTAATAAAGACAACAAATAATGGCATGGGATAGGCCCAACCAAAACCTAAACCGCTCAACACTAAACAACCTGACTATGGCCAAAGCCAAGACTCGGGCAACACAAAAACACAGGCCAAGCACTACTAGGACCTGAAGGAGCTTGACGAGGTGTTGACTGGAGATTGGAGCAGCGGCAAAAGGAATAGCTCGACTGCAGTGACGACGACGGGGAAGGCGACAATATCACCGGAGCTAGATCCCCTAGCGATGCGCACGACTGAAGAGGGTGGAGGAAAGAGAGGAAAAGAGACTGTGTGCTCGTGGAAGAAGGGGATGGTGAAATATGAAAGCGAATGAGAAAAGAGGTAAGATGTGAGGGGAAGAGAGAGAGGTTGGGGGCAGTGTCGATCGAAAGGGGTAGTAACTACGAGGATTGGAAAGAAGTAAAAAAATGAGAAGAGAGATAGAAGAAAAAAAAGAGAGAGGAATAGGTAAAAGAGGGGAGAGGAAGAAAGTCAGAAAGAAGAAAGCCCCTTCTCAAGAAGGGGGAGAAAGCTCTTGTGCCAAACTCATGAATGTCACTAAAATTGACCACATATAGGTAGATATGCAGATTTACTTAAAAGATAAACTTAAATTACTTTCGCAAAAATGTGAAAAAGGAAGGAAGAAAACGAAGAGATAAGAGTGGAGGCGGGTGAGGCGAAGAGAGATGAAAAAGGCGAGTTAAAGAGAAACTAATGTAAAAAGAGAAAACAAAACAAAAAGAACTTCTATACCCCTATTAAATTATCTATCTTAAAAATAATTGTCTATCTTAACTGAAGGGTTATAGTTGTAATTTCATCAAATTTTCTCTTCTTGTCTATGCACCTCAGTCCTCGAAAGGATTAAGAAGTCGTTAAATATGTTAATTACTAAAAGAGAATCGTTTAATTACTGAGGAGAGAGACTCGTATAAGAGAGACTCGTATGAGAGAGACATACGAGAGGAGAGAGAAAATGTCGTGGGAAATTGGGACAAGTTAAGGAAAGATTCAATTTTACAAAAAGAATTCAGATAGGTTTCAATTTGAAAGTGAAGTATACGAATTTTTTTGTAGATTATGCAAATCTAATTAATTCTATTCATATTTAGCTAAATGATATTTGAATTAAGGGAAATTTGCATATAAGACCCTGCTTTTTAACGAAACTGTAGTTTATACCCTATATTTCAATTATTTATAAATCAAGCCATATAATTTAGTGAATATGTGTAGAAAATACTACGAGTTAAATTTGAACTATATACCGTGAGAATATTCCGTTAAGTAAATATATATTATTTCTAAAATGACTTGGATATTTTTAAAATGACTAAAATATCCTTAGTATGATTTGGTTGAGGGTATTTTCATAATTTTAGTATAGTTAATTTAGCCAAGAGGTTTGGTTAAGTTTAACTAACATATCTAATGGTAGGGTGTATTCTGCATATATTCGCTAAATTATAGAGCTCGATTCGCAAATAATAAAAATATAAGGTGCCAACTACAATTTTGTTAAAAAAATAGAATGTTATATGCAAATTCCTTTGAATTAAATTTGGAACATACCTCTCCATATATTACTAATTTGGAGAAGATTAGAGATGGAGAGAAGTAAAAATCGGGATATATAGATGTTGTTAAAAACTAGATTTATCTTGTTATGAAGAAGGAAGAATGACCAGAGAGAAAGGGCGATAACATTTAAGCCACGTCATCTAATTGTCCTCTGATTATGGAGGTGTTGTCATTTGATTGTCCTTTAATTATGAAAAGATTTTTCTTGGAACATATTCTTTTATATTATGACCCCGCAAGATGGTGCTTTCATTAGAAACACCAATCTTGGTTCGTAGAGAAGCAAACAGAAACCTGGCCAATGGTTTTGTTAAGACATCGATGACTTGATCGTGTATGGAGACATGAGAAACTTGGAGAGTTTCATTTGCCACCTTATCTCTAACAAAATGATAATCGAGAGCAATGTGCTTCATCCCGAGAGTGGAAAACCGAATTAGCACATAAATATGTTGTGCTAAGATTATCACAGAATAAGCAAGGAGATTGACTAAGTGTAACACCCAATTCAGTGAGTGTACCATGATAATTTAGCAATGGTTAAAGCAATTGAACCATATTCAGCTTCAGTGGAAGAGTTAGCAATGGTTCATTATTTCTTTGGGCACTAAAAGATGGGGTTATTGCTAAAAAGGAAAATAAATAAGCTGAAACAAAGGAATAGTTATCACGAGTTCTACCCTATTGGCATCGGAATAAGCAATGAGAATAAGAGGTTGAGAATGCAGAAGGTCCCATGTCTTTGATGCAACAGACTTGGTGGCTGTCCAATGGCTTGGTGAATGCAGAAGGTTATTGCATTTGCAAGAGGTGAATCAACAGACTTGATGCAACAGACTTGGTGAATGCAGAAGGTCCCATGTCTTTGATGCAACAGTCTGTTGCACCAACATAAGACACTTGGTGGCTGTCCAATGCAGTTGAGTTGGAGAGTTCATATATTATGCAAGCTTGTTTACTACATATGCAGTATCAGGACGTGAAAGATAGAAATACTGCATGCCACCTATGAGGCTTCGAAAGGTTATTGCATTTGCAAGAGGTGAATCATCGTTGAGAAGAAGCATAGTGGTGATACTCATTGGTGCAACAGACTCCTTTCTCAAGAAAATCTCGTATGTACTTATGTTGAGAGAGAAACAAGCCTTGAGTAGTAGGAATGACCTCAACTCCCAAGAAATAATACAGACGTCCCATGTCTTTGATGGAAAAACAATGAGATAATGCATTAATGAAGTCCTAAATGAATGAGGTTGAATTTCCTTTGATTAACAATTTATCCACATAAACCAAGAGATAAGCCTTGATAGACTTGTTAGTGTAAATAAGTAAGGATGTGTCTAATTTTGAATTAAGAAATCCAAATGAGAGGATAAAAGTTTTCAACTCATGAATGCTTTAACCCTAAAGAGCTTTATGGAGGCGACAAACATGATTTAGCCGTGACTTATCAATGAATCCTAGAAGTTGCGACATGTTAACCTCTTCAGACAAGTGGCCGTGGAGAAAAGCATTGTTAACATTTAATTAATTGACAATCTATCCACAACAGAAAGAGAGAGAGAGCAAGTGAAAGAACAAGGTGAATTGTGGTTGGCTTAATCATCGGGGTAAATGTTTCTTTGTAGTCAATGCCTGATTGTTGGTGAAGCCCTTTTGCAACAAGGCGGGCTTTATAATTATCAATGCTATCATTGGGATGTCATCTCTTTATTTGAAATACCCATTTGCAACCAATAATATTTTGGGAGGGATGATGAGGAAGCAACTTCCAAGTTCCATTCTTGATAAGAGCATTAAGCTCATCACACATGCTTCCCTCCACTTGGGGTGTTTAATGGCTTGAGTAGATGAAGTAGGCTTTAGAGGGATGGCAAGGGGGTGTTTGGTGGTATGGTATTTGCACTGATAGAGTATGTTGAAATCTTTGGGTTTGGTGATATTAATTTTAGAGTGAGTGGGTGGGAAGAGGTTTATGAACAATCTCATTGGATGGAGGAGAATATATTGGGAGCGTCTCATTTGAGGGCGGAGAAGAACATTTGGCAGAAGTAGTATTCACAATTGTTGAGGTCAATAACTGATGGAATGCCAATAGGTTGCATTGTGTTAGAGGAGATAGGATAATTAAATGACTGAACTTGACAAATAGGAGATTTTGAAGGAGAGGTAGTTGCATGACTATCATGAGAAGCATACAATTGGGAAGATGTTGATCATGTATAAGTGAGCAAGAAGATGGATTAGGCGAAGTACTGGTATTTTCATGATTTGAGGTGCAATTAGTTAGAGGATATTTGTTTGATTGAGTCCTAAAATCATGGAGAGTTATTAGTGGAGTAGAAGAGGAAATTATTGGAGAGAAAGATGGTAAGGAACTGACATTTCAGTTAGAGAAGTTGGCAAATTATGGGAATGAGATGTGAGAGAATTGAGAGAAAAAGAGACAGCTACCCATTTAAAAAGAGTGGGAATTAATTTTGTCATGATTAGTAAAGATAGACAACGAAGGAAATTTGTCTTCAACAAATGGACATGAAGAGAGAAATAGATTTTGTGATAAGTGGGTTCAAAACAAAGATAAGAATTATGAAGATTCAAATATCCTAGAAATATACAAGATTTAGAATGTTGTCCCAACTTGTAATTGGTGTAGGAACGAAGCCACATATAACAAAGATAGCCAAATTCATAAATTTGAATAATTTGGCTTGGTATGACAGAGAGATTCAAAATTTATTATTTAGAATTTGTATTAAATTTTATTTGTACTTATATAATGGATAAATTATATTTTAAAATATAATTTATATTTATGTAAAGTATCTAGATTTTATGTATGAGCACATGCATAAGTTATAAAATATTTAATAAAGAAATATTAAGTAAAAGATTGATTTTGAAATCAAAGTATTATCAAAGTGCTTAAATAGTATTATGAAGGTTGGAGTCGTATGAAAAAAAAAACCTAAAGACATAGGAACGGTAACTTTGCATTTAGTTGTCTAGTTTATCGTTTGAATAGGGTGTACAAACACAACCTACAATCATTCACATCGCATTCGCATCTACAGACAGTTTATTTTGGTCGTTCGAACATACCCTATAGACGTTTACATATATAGAGGTTTATATTTGATCGTTTGTAATGCATTCACACTTTAAGTTATCGTGTTCAAATGCACTCAGGCTGTGTGTGAATGTTCCCAGGTAACTTGCAAATTTTATATTTTGTGAGGCCTGATTTGATTTATATCTAACTTTATTTTGAGAGGTATTTATCTTATCTCTAGGAGAATCTATGGAGAATCTTTAAAGAGATATTTATCTTTTTCTCTCAGAGATACTTATCTTATCTCTAAGAGATATTTATTTTCTCTCTAAAGATATTTATTTTCTCTCTAAAGATATTTATTTTATCTCTAAGAAGCATATAAAGGGGTTTAATTTAACCCTAGGAGTGAGGGTCATCAAGTATTAAATTGGAGATCATTTTTTAGAAAGTCATCTACAATTAAGTGGGAGATCATTTTTTGGAGGCAATTTGAAATCAATTCTCTACTTTAACGGAACGTGCT
Organism: Typha angustifolia; assembly: GCF_048772165.1. NCBI lineage: Eukaryota > Viridiplantae > Streptophyta > Magnoliopsida > Poales > Typhaceae > Typha > Typha angustifolia. The sequence goes on from NC_133248.1 coordinate 7,369,328, forward strand.
GAACCGTTCTCAACTCAACACATCTGTGTCATACATGAAAGAACTACATCTCGAAGGTCACTAAGATGGAAGGATCAACCTCGAGAGTTATTGAGATTTGAAAACCTATCATGGGAAGAAGTGCATTGCGGGGTCTAGCGAGTAAAGTTAGTACAGATAGAGTCATGAGAATCGAAGATGATTAGGAAGCTTCTTGTTAACTGTTACATGTTTTAACGATTAGTTTCGATCCAAGTTTGGGTCCATGGTTTTTTACCCATTTAGAATTTTTCCACGTAAAACTTTTGTGTTTGTGATTGACTTTTCACGTTTTAGTTTCTACATATTATTATCGATAATATGTGATGGATCCCTCCTGCGATGTTTATTATCTTTTTCAATTGGTACCAGAGCATACCTAAGGATTTATTTATTTTTTTTCAATTTGAGTTGGGAGTTTATTTATGAGATAGATTGCAGCTTGAAAAGCATAGTACCAAAGAGATAAAGAAAGAGATATATGATGGAGGAGAGTAAGACCAGTTTCGACTACACGTTGATGACGACGTTCAGCAAAAGCAACATGTTGTGGAGTGTATGGAGTAAACAAGTGTTGAATACCATGAGTTTAAAACATGGTTTTTAAACCTTGGAATTATTTTCCTCCGGTAGAATAAATTGTATTAATAGATGTTTGAAAAATCTTTTCAACCATGGTTTTGTATTTGGAAAAGATGGAAATATCATCTGATTTGTTTGCCATGGTTGAACTATGAATATTTTGTGAATAACCAACAAAGATAACATAGTATGAAAATCCATCCATTGAACGAATTGGTGAGGCCCCAGACATTAGTGTAAACAAGATTTAAAGGACCGTGACTTTTCAAAGTTGAAATACCAAATGGAAGTTATGGCTTTTATTATGCTGACTGGAATCACAAAAGGAAAACATGGATTGACTTGACATAGAAAGTTGATTTTTTAGAAATAATATTACTAAGAATTTTTAACAAAGGATGTCCAAGCCTATCATGCCAGTGATTAAGAGAAGTCTTGATACCAATGCAAGCTTGCTTTGTCCTATTGTTGCATCCTTCGGCATGCGAGGCCACTCGTACACATTAATCTTGCTTCGTCCGTAAGCGAGAGGTGCCCTGTGGTTGGATCCTTCACACAAAAGAAAGATGGAAAAAATTCAATGAAGGCATTATTTGTCTTACAAAATTCTAATACAGAAATTAAATTTTGTTGCATGGAGGGAACACACAAGACATTGGAAAGTGAGAAGGAATTAGCAAGAGTGGAGAGAATGAAATTGCTAGTATGAGTGATATTCAAACCTATACCATCACCAATGATAATGTCATCTAGATTTTCATATGGTTGGTGCATAGAGAGGCTACTCAAGTCACTAGTAACATGATAAGAGGCCGCAGGGTTCATTAGCCAGTGGGGGGGAAATTGCCGCTAGTAGTTGTGTGATTAGCAGTAGGAGGATGTTGCTGCATAAGCTTTTTTGGAGTATAACATTGTCTTGGTGTACGTCTATGTTTCTCACAAAACTGACATATGACATTAAACCTCTTACCTGTATTGTTTCCTTGATTGTTGGCATGTTGCCTTTGATTGTTTTAATTTTGCTGATTGCCTCCTTTCTTTAGTCGAAACTATCTATTTTTTGATTTAGAGAGATGAGTATTATTGGCAGTGAGCAAAGGCACACCTGATGATTTATACTCAACAAGCTTGTTGTGTAATTCCTCAAAACTAATAATGGTGCTATCAGCTCAAATGGCGGCAGAGCTTTCTTTAAATTCAGGGCCAACAACATTAAGAGTATGAATAATGAGATTTGCATCCTTCACTAGTTCTCCAATTAGAGTCGTTCATTTCCAATACTTCTTATCTCAGCGAGATAATTAGAAACTGATTTTGAACCATGACTTATGAGTGTGAGCTACCGAGTTTACCCATGGTTCTTGATGAGGAAGTGTTAGTATAAAGTTTCATGAGACGAATCCATGCTTCAGCTGAAGTTTTAAAAGATTGAACCAAAGGAATCACACAATGTGTGACAGAGGAGATGATGCCATGCAAAATAAATTTATCTTGCCTTTTCCAAAGCATATAGTTAGGATTTGGAGTAAATATACCATTCACTTCAATCATATTAGGGGTGACGGGGCTTGTATCCAATCAACATATCCAAGCAAGTCATACCCAAAGAGAAGAGAGTCAAACTGAGCTTGCCAAGAGGGGTAGTTTGAGGGAGTAAGTTTGACCTTGAGTTGAGAACCATAGAGATAAGATTGTTGTGAAGAAGAGAAAATGGTTGTTATGTTGAATACAATTTAGGGATATTTCTTTTTTCTTCCTGTAAACTATCATCCTTTTCTACTAATGACCTCCTAAATTTTTTTTACATAATGATTCCTTAAATTTTTATTTTTGGTACATAATGATCTCCTAACAGAAGAAGTCAAGTGAGACATTTCAGATAGTTCAAAAGATTTATTATATACAAAATAAAAGGTCAAAGGGTCATTGTAAAAAAAGATGATAGTTTAAGAGGGTGAAAAAAAAAGTATATCCCTTTTAGGAGGGTGAAAAAGAAATTATATCGCTACAATTTATACATATTTACAAGAATGAATAAGAAAAGAATTAAAATGGCATATTTCTAAAGTTAGAAAATCACAACAGTGATAATTTGTTCAGAGTGAGAGGGAGAAGAGAGCGAGGGAGAGAGTGTAGTAAAAAAGGAGCAAAAACTTCTCTACCATAGTTTATTAGTTAATTTACCTCAATGTGGTTTGATTCAATTTCACAAAAGTTTTTCTTTTTTTTTGGTTTTCAATTTAAATACTTAACCCTTTTTAATTATAGTGTAATTATTATTATTATTATTATTATTATTTTCATCATATTAATTTGGCCAAAATGATCACTTTTAAAGATTTTTAATAGAGACAAAATTTGTAGAGAATTAAATGAGCTTTTCGATATATTTAAATAAATACCGATTAAATTTTAGATGACAAAACTATGATAAAAATATGCACTTATCTATATATTTGTTATATCTTCATAATTTAAAATTTAATAGGTACTATTTTAGATATATTGAAAAGTTTATCTAATTCTTTACAACTTAATTTTTAATAGAGATCTTCAAATTTGACATTTGGTTTAGTAAAATTGATAAAAGATATATAAAAGTTGCATTTCATTTAAGATCACTCTAGGGGATTAAGTATTTAAGTTGAAAGTATAAACAGGTTTTATAAAATTGAGCTAAATCACATGGAGTAAAGTGTAATTTTTTCTAATTTATTTAAAGATGCGACGATGATAAAACACAGATTTATTTTGTTACGAAGAAAGAAAAAGATAGAGAGGAGGATGATAACATTCAGATATTGAAATAGAGAGATAGCTACCGTCTCAAAAGGTGACTATCGGGAAAAGCTCAATTTTACCCTTAGTTCTATAAACGGCTAGACTTCATTGTTTTTCCCCTAAGGAAAGGGGTACTTCCCGTGGAAAATTTTCCTCATAAAATATAATCCAAACACTCACATAGGACAAATTCTATATCCTTTTAAATTTTCCTAAAGAAAGCCAAGGCTATCCAAACAGGCCCTACTTGGCCAAACCAGAAAGTGATTTTGAAGAAGCATGGATTATGCCCAGTTATTTTTATTGGATATGAAAATGAAGAGGGGATATGCAAGCGAAGAGAGGGGAGATTAGGGCTGAGGTAAATTAATTCCTCAAAGAAAACAGGAGACCTCAGAGGGAAGGGAGAGAGAGAAATTTGAAGACCAATAAAGATTCTTGCCAGCCTCCGCATGGAATACTGAGTTTTTGACCAAAATAGATTGCTACTCAAACTTAGAGAGAGAGAGAAAGAGGGAGAGAGATTTGAAGACCTATAAAGATTCTTGCCTCCTTGCGGAATACTAAGTTTTTTTTACCAAAATAGATTGCTACTCAAACTTATTACTAAATAGAATCTAATTCACTATAGCCCTAATAAAAACGTTGAACTAATTATCATTTTTATTGTCAGATATTTTTTTGCTTTAATTGTTAAAAGACTAAGTTAAAAGAATTTGTATACATAAAACGCTGACCAGCTCACCGTTTTAGAACAAAACAAAAATGCTAAATTGATTATGATGGGATCTGGAACCAAAGATAGGCTACGCTAAGATTCCTTCAAGATCTAAATGTATTACAGAAATCAGTCCGCACAATCGTGGGAAAATATTTGTTAGATATTCTTCGGTAGTCAGAAAATAACGAAATCAATTGGGTTGGATCCATAAATTCCTGATCTATAACTTTCGTATTTACACCCTTCGCAAATTATAACTGTAGCAGGGATAAAAATACATAATAACGTGGGTGATGGTGGTGGTGACGGGTGGAGTGGGTGTTTGGGTTATGGATGGGTATGGAGATGAAGGTGGATTGTGGATGTGATTAAGGAAAGTAAACGAAGGGAATGAAATGGTCGATATCCCAAAGAAGAGGGGTGGCTCGACAGTCGAGGGAGATTAGAAGTGAGGAGAAACCTTGCCAATAGAGATGAAATGATGGTGAAAAGAGAGGAGGGAGAAGTCTAGAGAGAAGATAGAAGGCAAAAAATCAAGAATCCAATAGCATTTTGAAGTTGGCTGCCTTTCACATATTTATAGAGGCTAGTCAACAAGTCCTAAAACAATATGAAACCCTAATTCTAGAGGATTCCCGTCGATTGCGTTCGAACACGCTCAATCGCATTCGAACGCGCTTGAATCAAGAATCCAATAGCATTTTGAAGTTGGCTGCCTTCCACATATTTATAGAGGCTAGCCAACAAGTCCTAAAACAATATGAAACTCTAAGTCTAGAGTATTCCCGTTGATCACGTTCGAACGCGCTTGAATTAAGAATCCAATAGCATTTTGAAGTTGGCTGCCTTTCACATATTTATATAGGCTAGCCAACAAGTCCTAAAACAATATAAAACCCTAATTCTAGAGGTGAAACACCCACTTCCAAAAATTCACGTGTTCTTCACGAGAAGCATGTCCACGTGATTCCCACGTGATCGGTCAGTGAAATAATCTCACCAAGTATCTGAATAAGTCAAGAAATACCATAATAATCCAACAAATAATCCTGAATTATAATATCACAGGCCTCAACAAGCCTCTAGGAATACAAATCCATCACAAACTTGCTAAAACATAAATACCCTCGCAGGGGTTAAGTCCAACTGAAATGATAGAATAAGCAAATGCTAAAAATAAGGAATGAATCTGCTACTCCTCGATGTCCGCATCCTCTATAATCATCTCTGAAATATTTCCACCAAAAATGGCGGTGAGCACAGGGCCCAGCAAGTAAAATCTAATAATAATCTAAGAATATTACATGATAAGTAAAAATGCAACTCATAACTTGTCGGGAAAAAATGTACATTATGACTTTTAATAGCTTTCATCATTATAGTTTATTTTACATAGAAATCCACACAGGAGTCTAGTCACAATATCATATCTCGCATAGCATCATAAAATTGAGGGGGACTAGTCAACTAGCGGTATTATCGCCCATACATGCCTGGCGACGCTGCATATGACCGGTTGTCTGTGGCCATCAGACTAAGGACCCCAGTCGTAGGCCCATCAACACCGTTCTAGTAATTATCGCACAGAGCGAAATCATCACCTACGGCTGGTAAGAGCACACAGCTCAATAGACGCCCTGTCCCTGCGTCCTCGGGTACCGCTAGAACTACAATCCCTTCCTCTCAATCATCTTTTCTAATATCATACTAGTCAAGTCTCCAACTATGGCAGTGTAATCACCTGAATGCTCCACCTGCTATCGACCTCAGGTGTAGGCCGCTAATATGATACTATATAATATACACTCTACCCCTAACCCCGGGTTGAGTAGGTAAAAGGGCACTGCCTAATTGGGACTTGACTAATAGTGATATGTGCACGTGGTGCCATGACTTCTATTATTTATTTAACATAATCATCACAATAACAGATATTATAAACAATCATAGCATCTATCATACATGTGCATTAAGTGATAAATAATACAAGTAGAAACTGACAAGTAATTTAATGCAAATATGTGATGTCATATAAGTTTCATAAGAAAACGACATTTAACTATCACAGGTAAGATATGACATAAGCATGCATTTTTAAAGACTATTATAAAATTCTACTCGCCTGGGGTATCTCTGGAATTTGTCTTACTCTCCTAATCAGTCGGCTCTTCCTGAATTTCAAGATCCTTCCCGCACAATGCTGAATCTAATAATTTATAAATAAACATAAAGTTAATGGACTTATAACTAATCGTGTTGTTGTGTATATTAAGTTTGATTTTCTAGGTCTGAGATATTATTTGTCCTAATTACTATAATAATGGTCATTAGAGCGGTTCACATTGTAAATGTGAAGATAATAGAGAAGACTTAATATTCAATATTATTTTGATCTTGCGAAAAATCACTAATTTCCTTAATAACATGATTGAGAAATTATAATAATTACAAATTGTGCAGCTATCAGAATTTAAGAAAATAACAGACTCAAAATTAATTAGACTAGGGTTAAAGAAAAATGTTAAAGGTTGGGCTGAGCCCAAGGCCCAGTAATTTAAGTGAGGGTGAGAGAGAGAGAGTGGGCTGCAGACCCACCTGCAGCCCACTGGACCAGAAGTAATGGGTTGGGCTCCAGAGCCCAGCCAGGCAGGGGGAGTTGGTGGACTGGGCTCCAGAGCCCAGTCCGACAACAAAAAAGAGGTGGGCTGCGGGGCCCTCCGCAGCCTACCAGAAGCTAAGGGAAGGTGGTGGACTGGGCTCGAGAGCCCAGCCCACCGAGACCCTTAGAAAAAGTCATAAGGGACTGTGGGCTTGGGCTGCAACGCAGCCCATGCCACAGTCCAAGGGAAAGAGAGAGAGAACGGTGGGGGACCCAACCCCCCACCCTCTCCTCATCTCCACAACCGAGAAGGAGAAACAGAGAAGAGGGGTCATGCCGTCGGCGTTCCCTGTCGCCGGCAGCCCCCTCCCCCGGCTCTAGCAGCATCACCCCCAAGTCGACTGTGTCGACTTGGGCGCAGAAGAGGAAAGAACCTCCGGCTAGTGCGGCCGGAGGTGTGAGTTGAAGGACTTCATGGCCGGCGGCCATGGGGTTCTCAACCTAGTGCGAGATGGGCTCGAAGCCCGATCCTCGGATACCCAACCCTTCCAAGTGAAGAGGTGGGTCAGCCGAAAACGAAGAGCGAGGCCACCACCGCCGGTGGTAGCCGCTAGTGCCAAGGGATTCCGACGGTGGGAGGCGACATGGCATCGCCTCCCACGCGCCCCGTGGGTACCCAATTTGGGTACCTACAGCTTGGGGAAGAGACCGGGAAGCTTCCCGAACCGGTGGTTTGTCGACCCGAGGTCGCCGGCCGGCGAATTTCCCGGCGAAGGTAAACTAAAAATATAATCCTAAATACGCATGCTTACTAAACTATTTTCGAATTAAACTAGCTAGGGGCTGAAGGCTGACCTAACGATCGAAGAGGGAGGGTTTTGGTCGGTTGCCGGCGTTCCGGTGGCTCGTTGCCCGCGACGAAGACCTCGGCGGCTCGGAAGAGGAAAGGAGAGTAGAAAAATAATGAAGATGGGGATATTCCGCAAAAGAAAAGAACCCTAGGGGAGAAGGGGGTTAAATAGAGGAGAGGGGAGAGAGAATCGGAGTGGAGTTACTCCACTCCGGCGATCTTCTCTCCCACCTCTCGCAACTAACTGCGAGAGGTGGGGGAAGGGGAAGAAGGAGTCAGCGCACGCGCTTGGCGCGTGCGCTGCGGTTAGGGTGCACGCGCGTAGCGCGTGCGCCAATTTATTTATTTATTTATTATTATTTTTTTACGGGTGTTACAAGAGGATTCCTGTCGATCGCGTTCAAACGCACTCAAAAAGCCCCATCTCTAGATGTGTGGACGCGATACAGGTGTTCGAACGCGGGCATTCGAACTCGCCTGACCGCGTTCGAACGCACAATATGCGTTCTCTGTATTTGTGAACCTAATGCAGGCGTTCGAATGTGACCCCACCTGCGTTCGAACGCGACCTACATGAATTTTATTTTAATGAAAATAAACACCTAATGCAATAAGAAAAGATCCTAAGTGATACGATTCGGACTTCACCGATGTCATCTCGGGTACGGATTCACTTTAGGAGTGTCTTTGTTTCTTGTTTAATGTTTAATTTCCAAGAAAATATGTTTTCTGTAAGTCGCGTTCGAACATGGGTGGAGTGCGTTTGAACGCGGTTGTGAATGGTTGTGAGAGTGTGCATTGTGTGTTCGAACGCCCCGTTCGAACGCACTGTGAACGCCTGCATCGCGTTTGCAAATCCAGAGAAGTGGGAAACAGGCCCGTTCGATTGCACGTTCGAACGCCTGCATCGCGTTCGTAAATCCAGAGAAGAGCGAACTCGATGCGTTCAAACGCGGTCGACGAAATCGTATTATTTAGGGTTAATTTTAAGTTGTTTGGCTAGCCTCTAAAAGGGATGTGGATGGCAACCAGAGGTCATTATTGAAGAACTGAGTTTTGCCTTGCCTCCTTTGTCTTCTTCGCTCCCGTTCTCTCAATCCCCGGCCACGCCGCTTCTAACCTCCCTCGACCGGCTAATCACCTTAGACCCTTAGGGGCTGCCCTCTCCTCCCCTTTCTTCCAATCTATCCAACACTTGCCCTAACCCTTCCATCAACCATAACCTTTCCACCACCACTTTTCACTGGTGCCACCCCATTAACGTCGGTCCTCCACCAACCATCATCTAGGATCTCGTGTCTCCATCCACGGATCCTAAACAGACCACCCTGATGTTCATCCACTAATTGGACGATATCTTGAAATTCCCATATCTGATTTGCCTAAAACTTAATTTATTGGAAAACTCTTTTTTGGGGCTATAACATATCTAAATTTTACGTCAATCTAACGACGGAATATTTTGGGATCTTATTACAAAGTTCCGTGCCAGATCTAATCTAGATCAAAGAATTGGAAGAGATCAAACCTTAGCCAAAAGGGAGATCGTATCACTAAGTGTATCAGATTAGCATTTTTTCCTAGGGAAATAATGCTGACTAATTCAGCATTTTTATTAGGGTTGCAGTACATTAGTCTGATACACTTAGTTACGATCTTTTCTTGTTGCATTAGGTATTTATTTTTATTAAAATAAAATTCTTGTAGGTTGCGTTCAAACGCAGGTGGAGTCGTATTCGAACGCCCTTGTGAACGCCCGCATCTGTGAACGCCTTGTGAACGCCTATGTCGCGTTCGCAAATCTAGAGAAGGGGCTTTTTGAGTGCGTTCGAATGCGATCGGGCGCATTCGAACACGATCGACGGGAATCCTTTAGAATTAGGATTTCATATTATTTTAGGATTTGTTGGCTAGCCTCGATAAATATGTGGATGGCAACTAACTTTATTATGCTATTGGATTCTTGATTTCTTGTCTCCTATCTTCTCTCTAGACTCCTCCCTCCTCACTCTTCACCATCCTTCCACCTCTACCGTTGGCAAGGTTTCTCCTCACTTCTAATCTCCCTCGTCTGTCGAGTCACCCCTCTTCTTTGGGATCTCGACCACTTCATTCCCTTCATCTACTTCTCTTAATCACTTCCACAATCCACCCTCATCTCCATACCCATCCATAACCCTAACATCCACTTCACCCGTCACCACCACCATCACCTACGTTATTTTATATTTTCGTATCTGCTACAGTTAGAATCTGCGAAGGGGATAAATATAAAAGTTGTAGATCAGGGAGTGACGGATCCAACTCAATTGGGTTTGTAATTTTCAGACTACTGGATAATATCTGAAGAATATTTTTCTACGGTTGCGCGGACTGATTCCTGTAATAAATTCAGATCTTAAGAAATTATTCCGTAGCCGATCTTTTGATTCTAGAACCTAACAATTTGGTATCAGAGTCTATAAAGTGGTATCGGAGCTTATCAAATTGGTATCATAGCCTATCAATTGGTATCAGAGCTTATTATTTGGTACCAGAACCTATCAATTGGTATCAGAGCTTATCATAGTCCATATTTGGTAATATGTTTGAGCGGTAGTCTATTTGGGTAAAAAATAGCAAGTAATGGATAGATTCGAGTACCTCATCACACAAGTGGCATTTGAATGGACCAGAGAAGCCCTTCTTAGTAAGGAGGTTCCCTATGTGGACCCTTTTAAGGTGGGCTAGCTAGAGAAATGCCTTCATTTTTAAGGGGAGGGTGGTTTGCTAGATTTTCATTTTAAAGAAAATTAGAATATTTTTATAGGAGGAAGCATAGAAGTCATGGATCTAATGACTTTAGTTTCATATGATTTCGAGGTCAGAGTGAAAAGATAAAATTAAAATAATACAGAAAGATTAGAATTGAATAGATATGTAACTATCTAACATTATGATAGTCGTCGAAAGGTAGCGGATTACCAAAGGTGATAGTGGATGGTCGTAATGTAGGGTGGCTCGTGCAGGTAATGGTGGTTAGGGTTTGGAGGTAGAATTATCATTCTAAGTTAGATCTACTCCTAGGAAAATAAATATCTATGATATAAATAAATATCTATGATTAATTTGTCCAACCAGGTAATTAGGTAACCACACTCAGTCACAGCATGTCTGAGTATGCGCTTTGTTTATCCGAATGGAAGCTTATGATCGTGCTGCATGCCGGCAGTATCATTATGTAAACGTAGTTACATTACTGCCGATTCCGTAGCTATACATTAATTCCCCCATTTGGCTCAAACTTCTCACTCCCCCGTAACTATTGGTAGCTACATTTTAAATTTTCATTTCTCCAACTTCTTAGTCTCCCGTAACTATTCATAGCTACCTTTGAACTTATGTCTTAGCAGGATTGGTCCGGTTGGCAAATTTTGTTACGTACAAGGAATAGCCCATTTGTCCATACGGTTTGCGTACGGTTGGTACAAATATAGATATTGAACACATAGACTGACAACCTATGCACCTAACTAATTATTTCTATATATGCCCCAACCTTATGGCATATATATATATGTATCCGTGAACAGGACCACTCTTAGTACCGACCCGGTGATCCCAGCCATTTTCTAGCTACATCTCGCATTCTCCATCAGGACATCATCACCACCAAAATGTCCATTTCCCTACGTGGATGGTTTGTTCTTCTCGTGCTGGTTTCTCCCCTTCTCACTTTAGCTCGGCCCTCTGGGCCGCCCAACGAGATGGCGCACCCAACTGGATCGCCTTATTCCGAACCTTGGTGGAGCTCCTGGTTCCGTCAGAGCTTGCCTAAGACGATGGTGCCGCCGTCCGGCCCCTCGAATTGCACGCATAGCCCTCCGAGGGATGGCAAGCCGCCCCATCGAGAAGCCGGAGAGCATCGCAGATATCCCCCCCTGTTAGCCGACGTGCCGGAATGCCCATCGAAGAAAGAGTGATCTTAGCCGAGTGCGCTGTAGATGCATGCATTGATTTGTGCGTGCGTACCAAGTCTCTGCAAGTCCTCTGTCTTACCGAGGGCATGCAAAAACATGCACGGTGCTGACAAAAAATTTGCGTCCACCTAGTGCTTCTACTGTACGATGCGTCCACGTATTTGTTGTAGCAAAATCTTCTATTTAATGGGAGAGTATGGAATGATATTTTGCTCCTAAATAACTTAACTACCGCAAGTTAAGGCAGTCCAAAATCGAAGAGATTAAATAAAATTAGTTATAACTTAATCTGATCACAGATTTATTTTTGCATTTGGATAGCGTCCGTATCACGCATATAAAGACGACAAGGCGGGTGCAAAGAGAAATTTTGATATCCCTCAATTGGAGGCAAGGGTGTCTCGGTATAGATCGTGACATGCAACTCGAGTGCGATTCTGAAATCACTTTGTATCTCCAAGAATATGGCATGCTAATTTTTAGGAGAAGTATGAAATTCTTCTAAAATTCTTTTTCATGCTTCTCCCCGTAGGACTGCTAAAAACCTCCAGTAAGATGTCTCGGCATGATAAGGAAATGCAGATGAAGCACGTCGCTTTGATGTCGTTGGCTCGCATTTTCAGTAGCTCAAAATAAGATGTGCGATACGCATATATGCGGCATAACTCAAGCATCATAATTACATTACTATCCCCAGTCGCACACGCTTAATTAGCATACTTTTTTTTTTGCATAAAGAGTATCTTAACACGCTAACTTTTATCACATGTATGCATACGGTGTCATGTTTTTCTGTTTACATTGTTACGTCTAGGAAAGAAGGATCATTTTAGCACATACATATCTCATACATAAGCCACCATCCCGTCGAAGTGTTGGCGGTATGTCAGGTAGACCGATAAGAAAGGGGTATTTGGGTAATTTCATTTGCCAAAGGGTATTTTGAGCGTACACCTATGACGTTTAATTTCACTTTGTAATAGACGGACCTTTTTCCCGAGCAATATATAATACTTGTCCTACGCCTACAAGGACGGTTTAGAAATTTCATCCAACCCATGGGTATTCCCGAAATTTTATTTCGCATATGTCCGGACGATGGAGGACGATGCCATGCATAATCTTTATCCTAAATTGTCCAATCGGGTGATCATTAGGTGATACGTAACGTTCGATTGCCGAATTTGTCCAACCAGGTAATCAGGTAACCACACTCAGTCACAGCATGTCTGAGTATGCGCTTTGTTTATCCGCATGGAAGCTTATGATCGTGCTGCATGCCGGCAGTATCATTATGTAAACGTAGTTACATTACTGCCGATTCCGTAGCTATACATTAATTCCCCCATTTGGCTCAAACTTCTCACTCCCCCGTAACTATTGGTAGCTACATTTTAACTTTTCATTTCTCTCCAACTTCTTAGTCTCCCGTAACTATTCATAGCTACCTTTGAACTTATGTCTTAGTAGGATTGGTCCGGTTGGCAAATTTTGTTACGTACAAGGAATAGCCTATTTGTCCATACGGTTTGCGTACGGTTGGTACAAATATAGATACTGAACGCATAGACTGACAACCTATGTACCTAACTAATTATTTCTATATATGCCCCAACCTTATGGCATATATATATATATATATATGTATCCGTGAACACGACCACTCTTAGTACCGACCCGGTGATCCCAGCCATTTTCTAGCTACATCTCGCATTCTCCATCAGGACATCATCACCACCAAAATGTCCATTTCCCTACGTGGATGGTTTGTTCTTCTCGTGCTGGTTTCTCCCCTTCTCACTTTAGCTCGGCCCTCTGGGCCGCCCAACGAGATGGCGCACCCAACTGGATCGCCTTATTCCGAACCTTGGTGGAGCTCCTGGTTCCGTCAGAGCTTGCCTAAGACGATGGTGCCGCCGTCCGGCCCCTCGAATTGCACGCATAGCCCTCCGAGGGATGGCAAGCCGCCCCATCGAGAAGCCGGAGAGCATCGCAGATATCCCCCCCTGTTAGCCGACGTGCCGGAATGCCCATCGAAGAAAGAGTGATCTTAGCCGAGTGCGCTGTAGATGCATGCATTGATTTGTGCGTGCGTACCGAGTCTCTGCAAGTCCTCTGTCTTACCGAGGGCATGCAAAAACATGCACGGTGCTGACAAAAAATTTGCGTCCACCTAGTGCTTCTACTGTACGATGCGTCCACGTATTTGTTGTAGAAAAATCTTCTATTTAATGGGAGAGTATGGAATGATATTTTGCTCCTAAATAACTTAACTACCGCAAGTTAAGGCAGTCCAAAATCGAAGAGATTAAATAAAATTAGTTATAACTTAATCTGATCACAGATTTATTTTTGCATTTGGATAGCGTCCGTATCACGCATATAAAGACGACAAGGCGGGTGCAAAGAGAAATTTTGATATCCCTCAATTGGAGGCAAGGGTGTCTCGGTACAGATCGTGACATGCAACTCGAGTGCGATTCTGAAATCACTTTGTATCTCCAAGAATATGGCATGCTAATTTTTAGGAGAAGTATGAAATTCTTCTAAAATTCTTTTTCATGCTTCTCCCCGTAGGACTGCTAAAAACCTCCAGTAAGATGTCTGAAAAAACCCCTAGACACACGTATGTATCTAAATACCAGGCAATGATCTCGCTCGTTCGCTTAAGTAAAAGATCGAAGAAATATAAAGAACGAAAGTAAAGATGAACACCAAGATTTTAACGTGGAAAACCCAAACGGTAAAAAACCACGGATCCAAACTCGGATCAAAACCAATCACTATGATAGTAGCAGTTACAAGACTGACTCACAAAACAACCCGTCGATCCAAACGACTTTGTTCCTCTCAGTCTTGATCGCTAGAACCCACGATTCACTGCTTCTTGTGATTAAAGTCCAATCTCAGTAACCCTCGAGATTGATCTTTCGTCTAGATAGCCCTTAAGACGAAAGATTAAGATTTTTAGATGCGAAGGGCCTTGTTTGTTGAAGAACCAATGTAGCCTCCAAAAGGTCTCCTTGAATAATCTCCTTCAACCTTCATAGAGTTAGGGCAACACTATCCTTATATATGATCTCCAAGATATTTCCAAATCCAAGTAATATTCGTACTCACGAAAATCTAATAAATTGCAAACTTCATAGGTGCGTTCGAACGCGGCCCGAGTGCGTTCGAACGGCCTAACTTAATCTCACTTGCGTTCGAACGGGCCCAAGTGCGTTCGAACGCGACAGCTTGAATTCTTTAGGTTGCGTTCGAACGCGTTTGTGAACGCTGCTCTCGGTCTGTGTGAACGCAGTACCCGCGTTCGAACACGTTTGTGAACGCGGCTCTCTGTCTGTGTGAACGCAGTGCCCGCGTTCGAACGCGCTTGTGAACGCGGCTCTCTGTCTGTGTGAACGCAGTGCCCGCGTTCGAACGCGCTTGTGAACGCGGCTCTCTGTCTGTGTGAACGCAGTGCCCGCGTTCAAACGCGCTTGTGAACGCGGCTGAGAACGCGACGGCTTTTCTCCAATGATCTTGAAATTCTTCACACCAGTGATATTCTAGACTTGTGTAAAGCTCATATACATGAAAAAATACACTTAGAATATTTTGTACACAATTGCCAACAAATAAAAACCTAACAATCTCCCCCTTTGGCAATTTGTGACAAAACACCTATGTTACAAGATATTACAAAGATTTCAAACTGAGCAATCAACAAGTCTAGAATATTTTGCACATCAATCCCTGCAAGGAAACATATACCAATCCAAGATCAAGTGAAAATAACTTGAAATAGAAAAAAAATCAAAACACAAGTTATCACAAGAGCAAAAATTTAAACAGACAAAGATTAAACACACGTTATCACAATTGCTTCAAGTTAAGTTTCAAATGCCAAGATCAACCATCAAGTAAACTCCACTAAACTCCCCCTATGCCCATACTCCCCCTACACACCTAGACACTTAACCACTGAGACACTCTCTCCCCCTTTTTGGCACAAATGCCAAAGACTAAGAACTCGGAGGAAACTGACGATGAAGAATCGTCAACACGGAATCAAGTACAGTTCCCTGACGGATTTGCTCAGTACGTAGATCATTCACCGCGGAATGGAGATCCTGCACTTGAGTACTAAGTTGATCGAACCGGTCTGAGTACTGAGGTAACTCCCCCTCAGTGGGAGATGAGTCATCGGCAGAGCTATCATCTGAACTGTCGAGATGCGATGACCGACCAGCGGCGGAAGAGGACGGTTTGAGAGGAGACGTCTGGTCGTGAGCTTGACTCCGCTTCAGAGTAATCCGATCCAATGGTTTCTGCGAAGTAAGTGAAGGTTCCGAAGCATCTACTCGCACCCCACTCTGAGTGCACAAATTGGTAAGAAAGATGCCAAAAGGTAATCCCTCACGAGGTGCTTCTTTCTGTGCAGCTGAGAGAATCGAATCATAGATCACTGCAGCTAAGTCAATAGAGACTCCCGATAACATGGCATGAAGAAGGAACGCACGATCCAAACTAATGCTGGAATGTCGGGTCTTGGGGGTGACATTGTACAGACAAAAGAGATGAAGCATGCGAGCCACAGATGTCAGCCTTGCATGTGGCATCATGTTACCTTTCCAACGTTCCCCTTTGATCAGGACAGTACCGGCATAGTCATTTATATCAGGGAGTGGAGCAGACGTCGGATACTGAAACTCACCATCAGGCAAACTCAGTTCAGCACGAATAACATCGGAATCCAAGTATATAGATACACCACGAACAGTAGAACGTATACAGTGATCGAAAATCGTGGCATTACTAAAGAATTCTCTAACAACTTCCACATAAGCAGTCCCGCTCATCCGACACACTGATAACCATCCTCGGTCAGTAAAGATCTGTTCAATCCCCAACTCAGAAAAATCAGATATAACTACGGGTCTTTCACAGATAACAGGACGGGTGCCAAAATTATGCTTGTAACGACCCTCAGCCGTTGTTGAAGAAAACTTGGGAGCCGAGGATGGCGAGGAAGGCGGCCTTGGTTTCTTGGTCACCGTCGTTTTCTTAGGCATTCTTGAAAAGAAAACACGTTTCAATATTCAATACATTCCCGAAAGCAACCAAAAAAATAGCAAGAAATCCAAAGAAAAATGGTAAAAACCATGAAGCCCCAAAAGGAAAAAACATCTTGCACTTGAAAAATGCTAAGATATCACGTTCAATCTCACAAGAACCATCAAGAGTTGAACATTAACGTGATCAAAAGTTGAGAACGCACACATCACTCAAAATCAAGCAAGTGTATATAAAAAAAATAATAGATGATCATACCTTGCAAATGTGGGGAGAAACTCAAAATTTTGGTGGAAAGACACTAGATCCGGAGGAGATCGACCCCCAAAAAGGATTTAAAGTGAAAAATTCGATGAAAAACACCAAGATCTTGAAGATTTGAGAAGGGGAAAATGAAGGGTTTTTAGGGTTTGGCGAATGGAAGATGAAACCCTTGGGTTCGGACGCAATATTTAAAGAACCCACGCGTGCGTTCGAACGCACCAGTCCGCGCGTTCGAACGCGCCGCGTTCGAACTCAAGAATCCTCGTTCGAACGCCCTTTTTTTTTTAATTTAATTTAACTAAAAACAAGGTAAAAATCTTTTTGAAGATGCACTTCTAGAATTCCAAAATATAATCAAGACATAGAATATGACAATCAAATGAAATAAGTCATACAAGATCAATCAAATCATCAAAAGCATATTATACTCAATTCGAATGCATCAATCAAAATTACATTAATCTTGATTGATCATAACGATATGCATATGCAAGATGATCATAGATAACATGAACCAATCTTCTTAAACAAACTTTACTATATAAATAATGATGCAACACAGTAGTCAAACCGACTCAGTATAGAAATTTTGCACTTTTCGACTTATTCTCCATAATACAGCAGGAATTTTTCCTGTATTTTTTTTATTGAAACATATATGTGCAATGATGGCTTTCACACATGAGTAGGTAGCCCTTTTCTTGAAATACAAATCAAACAATGTGCAAGAAGAAATTCACATATATCAATTTTTTTTTATTAACATTTGCAAATAATGTACTGAGTCAAACTGGACTCGAAACAAGACGGCTTTCACACTAACTCATTGCAGCCCTTTTCATTGATCTTTTATAAAAATATATTTGATAACTAAGCATGAGGTCAAACTGTGCAAATCAAAGTTAATAGAGAGCTATTTAAAAAAAAATATTCATGATATTATGCTCACTCAAGAATACACATACGTTATGAGGCATTAAAAAGTTATTATTATAGAAGTCGAGGGAGTGACAAATTCAAAATTGAAACAATATACTACAAGATGACAAAATTGACTATAATAACTCACAATCAAGAGAAAAATCAAATTTTTATGTCAAGAGGATATTATTGAATCTAGGAGTGCATCAAATTTTTTTTTTTTTATAACAAAAAAAAAACTCTCGACAAATCTAAAACTGAAACCAAAGAAAATTTCAGAGTAAAAGAAAACCAAAAAAAAAAAATGAAACAAAAGAAACTCGCAAACTAAAAAGAACACAAATCCCAATAAAATCAGTCCAAAGCACAAATCCCTAAAGAAGTACGAAGATACTCAAATCTCTGTAAATCCAAAGGTTTTGTAAACAAGTCACCCAACTGTTTCTTCGTCTCAACATGTTCTAGTGCTATTGTTTTATCTTCAACTAACTCGCGTATAAAATGATGTCGGATATCAATATGTTTTGTACGCGAGTGTTGAACAGGATTTTTCGATATATTAATAGCACTCATGTTGTCACAATAAAGCACCATAGTATCTTGTTCAATGCCATAATCCTTGACCATCTGTTTCATCCATAGTAACTGAGAACAACAACTTCCTGCTGCAATGTACTCGGCCTCCGCAGTAGATAAAGATATCGAGTTTTGTTTCTTACTGTGCCATGCAACCAGATTGTTTCCAATATAAAAACATCCACCTGAAGTACTTTTTCTATCATCACATGAACCTGCCCAATCAGAATCCGTGTATGCCGATATGATAGCACCCGAGTCATAAGTAAACCAGATACCTAAATCAACTGTGCCACTAACATATTTTATGATACGTTTCACAGCAAACAAATGTGACTCCTTAGGTTCAGACTGAAACCTAGCACACACACCGACACTAAATGCAATGTCGGGTCTACTAGTCGTTAAGTACAAAAGGCTACCGATCATGCTCCTATACACTGTCTGATCAACACTTTTTCCTGACATGTCCTTACCTAGTTTGGTAGTTGTACTCATAGGAGTTCTGGCATGTTTTGCATTTTCTAAACCAAATTTAGTCACAAGATCCTTAGCATACTTGGTTTGAGCGATAAAAATCCCTCTCTCCAATTGAGTAATTTGAAGCCCTAAAAAGAACTTCAACTCACCCATCATACTCATCTCAAAATGACTGTGCATGAGATCAGCAAACTCCTTAGCTAATAATTGACTCGTCGCCCCGAAGACAATGTCATCCACATATATTTGTGCCACAACTAAACTCTTGTTTTCACGTCTAATGAATAATGTCTTGTCCACTCCCCCTCGAGTGAACCCCGCATCCACTAAAAAGGTGGTCAACTTCTCATACCAAGCTCTCGGAGCTTGTTTTAGCCCGTAAAGAGCCTTTTTCAATTTAAAAACATAAGAAGGAAATTTTTGATCTTCGAAACCCTTAGGTTGTTCCACATAAACATCTTCATTCAGGATACCATTTAAGAAAGCACTTTTAACATCCATTTGAAACAATTTAAATTTTAAATGACAAGCAATGGCAAGCAGTATACGAATAGACTCTAATCTAGCAACAGGTGCAAATGTCTCATCAAAATCTATACCCTCAACCTGAGTGTATCCCTGTGCTACTAGTCTGGCTTTATTTCGAACTATATTGCCATGTTCATCACTTTTATTTTTGTAAATCCACTTTGTTCCAATAACGTTCACATTCTTAGGTCTAGGAACTAAATACCAAACATCATTCCTAGAAAATTGCTCTAATTCCTCATGCATAGCATTTACCCAAGAATCGTCTAACAATGCTTCTTTCACATTTTTAGGTTCAAAAGAAGATGTATAACAAGTAAATGATACCTCACTTTGGATTTGTCGTCTTGTCTTAATCGGTCCATTCACGTCTCCGATCACTTGTGACAGTGGATGATTTGATTTCACTCTAGCAGATGGTTCCGGTACGTTGCAGTCATTTTTGTTCATTTCAACTTTGTCCTCATCCTTATTCTCAATTTCAAGATCAAGCTCCTTTCCTATTTCTTCATAATATGTATCTGCAGAAACAGAAATAGAAGTAGCTTTAGTTAAGTCAGTCGAGGATTCATCTATCATAACATTAGCAGATTCCATAACAGTAGAAGTTTCAAGGTTAAATACTCTGTAGGCTCTACTATTATTCGAGTACCCCAAAAAGATGCCTTCGCTACTTCTAGTGTCAAATTTAGTCAAATATTCTCGATCACGCAAGATATAACATTTACTACCAAAAACTCGAAAATATTTAACACTAGGTTTCTTACCTTTCCAGATTTCATAAGCAGTCATATTTGTACCTGGTCTTAGATAAACACGATTTATTACATGTACCGCTGTATTGACCGCCTCTGCCCAAAACCTTTGAGTAACCTTTTTAGCATGAAGCATAACCCTAGCCATTTCCTGCACAACTCGGTTTTTTCTTTCAACAATCCCGTTCTGTTGTGGAGTTATAGGAGCTGAAAACTCATGTTGAATACCAAGAGAATCGCAAAATATAGAAAAATTTTCATTTTCAAATTCTTTACCATGATCAGAACGAATCCTAACTAGGGTTGTAGATTTTTCATTCTGCAATTTTAAGCACAGTGATTTAAAAACTTCAAAGGTTTCAGACTTCTCACGTAGAAAGGCAACCCAGGTATATCTGGAGTAATCATCGACCATTAAGAATATATAGCGTTTACCTCCAAGACTTTCGGTTTTCGTTGGACCCATCAAGTCCATGTGAACTAATCGTAGCACACGGTCAGTGGTAGCTGCATTTACCTTCTTGTGTGAGATACGAATTTGTTTTCCAATTTGACACGAACCGCACACTCTTTTTGACATTTCTTTTATCTTAGGTATTCCTCTTACCACTTCATGTTTGGACAGAGTAAATAATTCCTTGTGATTCACATGTCCAAGACGTTGATGCCAGAGATCTGCAATGTCGAAAGACGCACTGTTACATTTCAGTTTATGTGAAGTTCCAACGACATAGCAATTATCAGATGTTCTAGATCCATAACATATAACATTACCATCATGATCTAGAACAGTACAATCATTTTTGGAGAATTTTACCTCATAATCTTCATCACAAAATTGACTGATGCTCAGTAGATTAGCTTTCAAGCCCTTAACATAAAGAACATTTTCGAGACTAGGAATCCCTAGAGTACTTACCTTTCCTTTACCTATTACCTTTGATGAATTACCATCTCCGAATGTCACAACTCCCCCTTCATGTTTTTCAAGATTAGAAAATAACGACTTGTCACCCGACATATGTCTTGAACAGCCACTGTCTAAATACCATAAATCAGAATTTAAAGCTTTCAAGGCTGTATGCACAACATAACATTTCAAATCACTTTTCTTGACCCATATGGTTTTTGTTTTCATTCCATAAATGAAAGCAGTTCTAGGTTTTTGCAAAAATTTACAATGAGGTCGAATATGCCCTAGAATGCCGCAATGATAGCATGTCGGAACAGACCCTTTTCTACTCACCTTTTGTCGAGGAGTGTGACTAAAGTTTACCTTTGGTGCCGTCAAAGATTCACCAGTTTGTAGATTCATCTTCAATTTTGAAGGATTCATCCAGGATTGCTTTGAAAATACGATTGATGGCTTCAGGTATTCTTCCTTTTGTATACCTGCAGAAACAAAAACAGTTTTATTATTATTTGAATTACCAGTATATCCAACACCATACCTGTCTTTTCCAGAGATCTGAGCTTTTAGAATCTCGTCCAGTTTGTTCTTCCCTTTTAGAAAAGTAACTTCCTTATGCAATCGCTCTAGTTCAATTTCATCAGCCTTCATTTTATTTTTCGCATTGTCAAGTTGTTCAGAAAGGTCTTTAACACGTTCAAGCTCCAACTTGTACTTCTCCTCAAATTGAATTCTTTCTGGTTCAATTTCCTTGAGTCGTTGAAGTAGTCTAAGATTGCTTTTCTTGAGTTTAAACGACTCCAGGTACAAGTCATTATATGCCTTTTGAATTTCAGATTCATCTTCCTCAGCCGGTAGCATATCAAGATCATCTGTACTATCAGTATCATCAACAGAGTCAGTATTAAGCAGAGAAGAGGCAAAGGCTACAAAGTTTTCTTCGTCTTTATCAGAATCATCATTAGATTCATCTGAATCATCCCAAGTAACTTTCATAGCTTTGCCCTTTCTCTTAAGACGATTAGGGCATTCTTGTGCGATGTGTCCAAAACCAGAACATTCAAAACATTGAACTTTATTTTCAGAATTCTTATTTTTCTGTTTGACATTGTTGTTGCTACCACCTGTATTCGAAGTCACAGTATTCTTCTTTTTCAAAAAAAATTTATTTTTTTTCAAACTTTTCAGTATTCAACTTGTTTGGCTTCCGAAAGAATTTATTAAACTTTTTGACAAACATAGCCAACATCTCAACATCTAAATCACCTTCATCTTCAGACTCCTCTAAATTTTGTTCAACAGTGGATAGAGCTATCCCTTTGGACTTCCTCGGTTTTGAAAGACTGGACTCAAATGTTTGTAGATTTCCTACCAATTGTTCAACTTTCATAGAATCAATGTCCTTACTTTCCTCAATAGCTGTGACTTTCGCCTGAAACCTTTCTGGAAGAGACCTAAGGATCTTACGGACAATTCTATTTTCAGGAATTTTCTCTCCTAGGTTGAAACTGGAATTGACTATATCACTTAACTTTGCATAGAACTCATCAAATGTTTCATTCTCCTCCATACGTAGGGTTTCAAAATTAGTAGTCAACCTCTGAAGTTTCGAAAGTTTTACAGCCATAGTACCTTCATGAGTTGTTTCTAAGATCATCCAAGCTTGTTTTGCTATTTCACAAGTAGATATTCTTCTAAATTCTTCCGAGGAAACACAACTAAAAATTGCATTTATTGTTTTGCTATTCCAGCCAACTTTTTCATAATCTGTTTTATCCCATGACTCAATCGGTTTCTCAACTAACTCATCATTCACCATGTACATTGGTGGACTCCAACCGTTCACAATGGCCATCCATACTCTCTCATCTATAGACTTCAAATAAGCTCTCATCCTAGCTTTCCAATATCCATAATTTGATCCATCTAGAATAGGAGGTCTAATAGATGATGGTCCATCTCTATGAAAATCCATGCCTAATAGATCTCTCTCAAAGGGTGAGAGAACCTGCTCTGATACCAATTGAAAAAACCCCTAGACACACGTATGTATCTAAATACTAGGCAATGATCTCGCTCGTTCGCTTAAGTAAAAGATCGAAGAAATATAAAGAACGAAAGTAAAGATGAACACCAAGATTTTAACGTGGAAAACCCAAACGGTAAAAAACCACGGATCCAAACTCGGATCAAAACCAATCACTATGATAGTAGCAGTTACAAGACTGACTCACAAAACAACCCGTCGATCCAAACGACTTTGTTCCTCTCAGTCTTGATCGCTAGAACCCACGATTCACTGCTTCTTGTGATTGAAGTCCAATCTCAGTAACCCTCGAGATTGATCTTTCGTCTAGATAGCCCTTAAGACGAAAGATTAAGATTTTTAGATGCGAAGGGCCTTGTTTGTTGAAGAACCAATGTAGCCTCCAAAAGGTCTCCTTGAATAATCTCCTTCAACCTTCATAGAGTTAGGGCAACACTATCCTTATATATGATCTCCAAGATATTTCCAAATCCAAGTAATATTCGTACTCACGAAAATCCAATAAATTGCAAACTTCATAGGTGCATTCGAACGCGGCCCGAGTGCGTTCGAACGGCCTAACTTAATCTCACTTGCGTTCGAACGGGCCCAAGTGCGTTCGAACGCGACAGCTTGAATTCTTCAGGTTGCGTTCGAACGCGTTTGTGAACGCTGCTCTCGGTCTGTGTGAACGCAGTACCCGCGTTCGAACGCGTTTGTGAACGCGGCTCTCTGTTTGTGTGAACGCAGTGCCCGCGTTCGAACGCGCTTGTGAACGCGGCTCTCTGTCTGTGTGAACGCAGTGCCCGCGTTCGAACGCGCTTGTGAACGCGGCTGAGAACGCGACGGCTTTTCTCCAATGATCTTGAAATTCTTCACACCAGTGATATTCTAGACTTGTGTAAAGCTCATATACATGAAAAAATACACTTAGAATATTTTGTACACAATTGCCAACAAATAAAAACCTAACAATGTCTCGGCATGATAAAGAAATGCAGATGAAGCACGTCGCTTTGATGTCGTTGGCTCGCATTTTCAGTAGCTCAAAATAAGATGTGCGATACGCATATATGCGGCATAACTCAAGCATCATAATTACATTACTATCCCCAGTCGCACACGCTTAATTAGCATACTTTTTTTTTTTGCATAAAGAGTATCTTAACACGCTAACTTTTATCACATGTATGCATACGGTGTCATGTTTTTATGTTTACATAGTTACGTCTAGGAAAGAAGGATCATTTTAGCACATACATATCTCATACATAAGCCACCATCCCGTCGAAGTGTTGGCGGTATGTCAGGTAGACCGATAAGAAAGGGGTATTTGGGTAATTTCATTTGCCAAAGGGTATTTTGAGCGTACACCTATGACGTTTAATTTCACTTTGTAATAGACGGACCTTTTTCCCGAGCAATATATAATACTTGTCCTACGCCTACAAGGACGGTTTAGAAATTTCATCCAACCCATGGGTATTCCCGAAATTTTATTTCGCATATGTCCGGACGATGGAGGACGATGCCATGCATAATCTTTATCCTAAATTGTCCAATCGGGTGATCATTAGGTGATACGTAACGTTCGATTGCCGAATTTGTCCAACCAGGTAATCAGGTAACCACACTCAGTCACAGCATGTCTGAGTATGCGCTTTGTTTATCCGCATGGAAGCTTATGATCGTGCTGCATGCCGGCAGTATCATTATGTAAACGTAGTTACATTACTGCCGATTCCGTAGCTATACATTAATTCCCCCATTTGGCTCAAACTTCTCACTCCCCCGTAACTATTGGTAGCTACATTTTAACTTTTCATTTCTCTCCAACTTCTTAGTCTCCCGTAACTATTCATAGCTACCTTTGAACTTATGTCTTAGTAGGATTGGTCCGGTTGGCAAATTTTGTTACGTACAAGGAATAGCCTATTTGTCCATACGGTTTGCGTACGGTTGGTACAAATATAGATACTGAACGCATAGACTGACAACCTATGTACCTAACTAATTATTTCTATATATGCCCCAACCTTATGGCATATATATATATATGTATCCGTGAACACGACCACTCTTAGTACCGACCCGGTGATCCCAGCCATTTTCTAGCTACATCTCGCATTCTCCATCAGGACATCATCACCACCAAAATGTCCATTTCCCTACGTGGATGGTTTGTTCTTCTCGTGCTGGTTTCTCCCCTTCTCACTTTAGCTCGGCCCTCTGGGCCGCCCAACGAGATGGCGCACCCAACTGGATCGCCTTATCCCGAACCTTGGTGGAGCTCCTGGTTCCGTCAGAGCTTGCCTAAGACGATGGTGCCGCCTTCCGGCCCCTCGAATTGCACGCATAGCCCTCCGAGGGATGGCAAGCCGCCCCATCGAGAAGCCGGAGAGCATCGCAGATATCCCCCCCTGTTAGCCGACGTGCCGGAATGCCCATCGAAGAAAGAGTGATCTTAGCCGAGTGCGCTGTAGATGCATGCATTGATTTGTGCGTGCGTACCGAGTCTCTGCAAGTCCTCTGTCTTACCGAGGGCATGCAAAAACATGCACGGTGCTGACAAAAAATTTGCGTCCACCTAGTGCTTCTACTGTACGATGCATCCACGTATTTGTTGTAGCAAAATCTTCTATTTAATGGGAGAGTATGGAATGATATTTTGCTCCTAAATAACTTAACTACCGCAAGTTAAGGCAGTCCAAAATCGAAGAGATTAAATAACATTAGTTATAACTTAATCTGATCACAGATTTATTTTTGCATTTGGATAGCATCCGTATCACGCATATAAAGACTACTTGGCGGGTGCAAAGAGAAATTTTGATATCCCTCAATTGGAGGCAAGGGTGTCTCGGTACAGATCGTGACATGCAACTCGAGTGCGATTCTGAAATCACTTTGTATCTCCAAGAATATGGCATGCTAATTTTTAGGAGAAGTATGAAATTCTTCTAAAATTCTTTTTCATGCTTCTCCCCGTAGGACTGCTAAAAACCTCCAGTAAGATGTCTCGGCATGATAAGGAAATGCAGATGAAGCACGTCGCTTTGATGTCGTTGGCTCGCATTTTCAGTAGCTCAAAATAAGATGTGCGATACGCATATATGCGGCATAACTCAAGCATCATAATTACATTACTATCCCCAGTCGCACACGCTTAATTAGCATACTTTTTTTTTTTGCATAAAGAGTATCTTAACACGCTAACTTTTATCACATGTATGCATACGGTGTCATGTTTTTCTGTTTACATAGTTACGTCTAGGAAAGAAGGATCATTTTAGCACATACATATCTCATACATAAGCCACCATCCCGTCGAAGTGTTGGCGGTATGTCAGGTAGACCGATAAGAAAGGGGTATTTGGGTAATTTCATTTGCCAAAGGGTATTTTGAACGTACACCTATGACGTTTAATTTCACTTTGTAATAGACGGACCTTTTTCCCAAGCAATATATAATACTTGTCCTACGCCTACAAGGACGGTTTAGAAATTTCATCCAACCCATGGGTATTCCCGAAATTTTATTTCGCATATGTCCGGACGATGGAGGACGATGCCATGCATAATCTTTATCCTAAATTGTCCAATCGGGTGATCATTAGGTGATACGTAACGTTCGATTGCCGAATTTGTCCAACCAGGTAATCAGGTAACCACACTCAGTCACAGCATGTCTGAGTATGCGCTTTGTTTATCCGCATGGAAGCTTATGATCGTGCTGCATGCCGGCAGTATCATTATGTAAACGTAGTTACATTACTGCCAATTCCGTAGCTATACATTAATTCCCCCATTTGGCTCAAACTTCTCACTCCCCCGTAACTATTGGTAGCTACATTTTAACTTTTCATTTCTCTCCAACTTCTTAGTCTCCCGTAACTATTCATAGCTACCTTTGAACTTATGTCTTAGTAGGATTGGTCCGGTTGGCAAATTTTGTTACGTACAAGGAATAGCCTATTTGTCCATACGGTTTGCGTACGGTTGGTACAAATATAGATACTGAACGCATAGACTGACAACCTATGTACCTAACTAATTATTTCTATATATGCCCCAACCTTATGGCATATATATATATATATGTATCCGTGAACACGACCACTCTTAGTACCGACCCGGTGATCCCAGCCATTTTCTAGCTACATCTCGCATTCTCCATCAGGACATCATCACCACCAAAATGTCCATTTCCCTACGTGGATGGTTTGTTCTTCTCGTGCTGGTTTCTCCCCTTCTCACTTTAGCTCGGCCCTCTGGGCCGCCCAACGAGATGGCGCACCCAACTGGATCGCCTTATTCCGAACCTTGGTGGAGCTCCTGGTTCCGTCAGAGCTTGCCTAAGACGATGGTGCCGCCGTCCGGCCCCTCGAATTGCATGCATAGCCCTCCGAGGGATGGCAAGCCGCCCCATCGAGAAGCCGGAGAGCATCGCAGATATCCCCCCCTGTTAGCCGACGTGCCGGAATGCCCATCGAAGAAAGAGTGATCTTAGCCGAGTGCGCTGTAGATGCATGCATTGATTTGTGCGTGCGTACCGAGTCTCTGCAAGTCCTCTGTCTTACCGAGGGCATGCAAAAACATGCACGGTGCTGACAAAAAATTTGCGTCCGCCTAGTACTTCTACTGTACGATGCGTCCACGTATTTGTTGTAGCAAAATCTTCTATTTAATGGGAGAGTATGGAATGATATTTTGCTCCTAAATAACTTAACTACCGCAAGTTAAGGCAGTCCAAAATCGAAGAGATTAAATAACATTAGTTATAACTTAATCTGATCACAGATTTATTTTTGCATTTGGATAGCGTCCGTATCACGCATATAAAGACTACAAGGCGGGTGCAAAGAGAAATTTTGATATCCCTCAATTGGAGGCAAGGGTGTCTCGGTACAGATCGTGACATGCAACTCGAGTGCGATTCTGAAATCACTTTGTATCTCCAAGAATATGGCATGCTAATTTTTAGGAGAAGTATGAAATTCTTCTAAAATTCTTTTTCATGCTTCTCCCCGTAGGACTGCTAAAAACCTCCAGTAAGATGTCTCGGCATGATAAGGAAATGCAGATGAAGCACGTCGCTTTGATGTCGTTGGCTCGCATTTTCAGTAGCTCAAAATAAGATGTGCGATACGCATATATGCGGCATAACTCAAGCATCATAATTACATTACTATCCCCAGTCGCACACGCTTAATTAGCATACTTTTTTTTTTGCATAAAGAGTATCTTAACACGCTAACTTTTATCACATGTATGCATACGGTGTCATGTTTTTATGTTTACATAGTTACGTCTAGGAAAGAAGGATCATTTTAGCACATACATATCTCATACATAAGCCACCATCCCGTCGAAGTGTTGGCGGTATGTCAGGTAGACCGATAAGAAAGGGGTATTTGGGTAATTTCATTTGCCAAAGGGTATTTTGAGCGTACACCTATGACGTTTAATTTCACTTTGTAATAGACGGACCTTTTTCCCGAGCAATATATAATACTTGTCCTACGCCTACAAGGACGGTTTAGAAATTTCATCCAACCCATGGGTATTCCCGAAATTTTATTTCGCATATGTCCGGACGATGGAGGACGATGCCATGCATAATCTTTATCCTAAATTGTCCAATCGGGTGATCATTAGGTGATACGTAACGTTCGATTGCCGAATTTGTCCAACCAGGTAATCAGGTAACCACACTCAGTCACAGCATGTCTGAGTATGCGCTTTGTTTATCCGCATGGAAGCTTATGATCGTGCTGCATGCCGGCAGTATCATTATGTAAACGTAGTTACATTACTGCCGATTCCGTAGTTATACATTAATTCCCCCATTTGGCTCAAACTTCTCACTCCCCCGTAACTATTGGTAGCTACATTTTAACTTTTCATTTCTCTCCAACTTCTTAGTCTCCCGTAACTATTCATAGCTACCTTTGAACTTATGTCTTAGCAGGATTGGTCCGGTTGGCAAATTTTGTTACGTACAAGGAATAGCCTATTTGTCCATACGGTTTGCGTACGGTTGGTACAAATATAGATACTGAACGCATAGACTGACAACCTATGTACCTAACTAATTATTTCTATATATGCCCCAACCTTTTGGCATATATATATATATATATATATATATATATATATATATATATATATATATATATATGTATCCGTGAACACGACCACTCTTAGTACCGACCCGGTGATCCCAGCCATTTTCTAGCTACATCTCGCATTCTCCATCAGGACATCATCACCACCAAAATGTCCATTTCCCTACATGGATGGTTTGTTCTTCTCGTGCTGGTTTCTCCCCTTCTCACTTTAGCTCGGCCCTCTGGGCCGCCCAACGAGATGGCGCACCCAACTGGATCGCCTTATTCCGAACCTTGGTGGAGCTCTTGGTTCCGTCAGAGCTTGCCTAAGACGATGGTGCCGCCGTCCGGCCCCTCGAATTGCACGCATAGCCCTCCGAGGGATGGCAAGCCGCCCCATCGAGAAGCCGGAGAGCATCGCAGATATCCCCCCTGTTAGCCGACGTGCCGGAATGCCCATCGAAGAAAGAGTGATCTTAGCTGAGTGCGCTGTAGATGCATGCATTGATTTGTGCGTGCGTACCAAGTCTCTGCAAGTCCTCTGTCTTACCGAGGGCATGCAAAAACATGCACGGTGCTGACAAAAAATTTGCATCCACCTAGTACTTCTACTGTACGATGCGTCCACGTATTTGTTGTAGCAAAATCTTCTATTTAATGGGAGAGTATGGAATGATATTTTGCTCCTAAATAACATAACTACCGCAAGTTAAGGCAGTCCAAAATCGAAGAGATTAAATAAAATTAATTATAACTTAATCTGATCACAGATTTATTTTTGCATTTGGATAGCGTCCGTATCACGCATATAAAGACTACAAGGCGGGTGGAAAGAGAAATTTTGATATCCCTCAATTGGAGGCAAGGGTGTCTCGGTACAGATCGTGACATGCAACTCGAGTGCGATTCTGAAATCACTTTGTATCTCCAAGAGTCTTCTAAAATTCTTTTTCATGCTTCTCCCCGTAGGACTGCTAAAAACCTCCAGTAAGATGTCTCGGCATGATAAGGAAATGCAGATGAAGCACGTCGCTTTGATGTCGTTGGCTCGCATTTTCAGTAGCTCAAAATAAGATGTGCGATACGCATATATGCGGCATAACTCAAGCATCATAATTACATTACTATCCCCAGTCGCACACGCTTAATTAGCATATTTTTTTTTTTTGCATAATGAGTATCTTAACATGCTAACTTTTATCACATGTATGCATACGGTGTCATGTTTTTATATTTACATAGTTACGTCTAGGAAAGAAGGATCATTTTAGCATATACATATCTCATACATAAGCCACCATCTCGTCGAAGTGTTGGCGGTATGTCAGGTAGACCGATAAGAAAGGGGTATTTGGGTAATTTCATTTGCCAAAGGGTATTTTGAGCGTACACCTATGACGTTTAATTTCACTTTGTATTAGACGAACCTTTTTCCCGAGTAATAAATAATCCTTGTCCTACACTATTGTAATCGGGTAACCACACTCAGTCATAGCATGTCTGAGTATGCGCTTTGTTTATCCGCCTGGAAGCTTATGATCATGCTGCATGCCGGCACTATCATTATGTAAACGTAGTTACATTACTACCGATTCCGTAGCTATACATTAATTCCCCCATTTGGCTCAAACTTCTCACTCTCCCATAACTACTCTAAAATATTTTTACCAAAAGATGGTGAGCATAAAACCTAATAAGTATACACCTCTATAGTATAAAAATAGTATAAATAAAGATGCTACAATATGTAAATATTAATTGCTCCTCATGATCACGATCAAAATATCAATACCACAACATCATCATTTCCATCTGTATTTCTCACATGTACTAATGATAAACAGCACAATATGTATCATTCCCAACTATCAAATCTCCAACTTAAACTCACACAAAGCCATGCACATATGCCATATCAACACTCTCACCCAACCACACCAACACCCCTAAGGGAGGGTAGATCTTAGCGGTAACATAGTCCGCCCCTCACCTAGCGAATAGCATGGCTTATAGTCTGTCATCGCAGACTTAGAACCTTAGTCTTAAGCCCATCATTATGAGTCAGTATTGATATTACCATCCGAGCCTTGGCTCTATATCATCCCCTTACCATGCGAAAAATTATGAGTCGATGCTCAAGGATGGCTCTCCCTGTGTCGTCAAGTACCACTAGGTGTACATTATCCTACTCTTCACTCTCCAACTTAGATACCCTAAAGGGTTAGACTCTCGTCCAACGATAGTAAATCGTTCATGGCTCAACAAAATAGCATACATAATTGTTTGAAATCAACAAACTGAGAGCTCAAGCATAAGCCCTAGTATATCGTCATAATATAATTTTCCTACCTTTTACCTTAGCTAGGCGTTGGATACTGTCGAAACACAAAAGTAACTACCTTTGTAGTAATGCTCATGTACTAGTGGCATAATATTATACAATATAAATAAGCATAATAGAATACACATCATTATCATGTATTAGGTGCTATCATATATAATTATGCTCATGGATATGCAAAGTAATCATAATTAGTGTAATTATGTCACATAGCAAATAAAGTTCACATGTACTACTTTGATATGTTCACGATTCATTAATTAGCTCAGCTAGGTCGAAGCAATGGTTAGGTAGAGTATGGTGGTGCAATCTACTCATGGGATGGTGGTGGTAGTTATGGTTAGCTAAGATGAAGGTGGTAATGGCATTGGTGATATAATGGTGAAGGTGATAAAGTAAGCCGACGGAGAGGAGGAGGCAATGACAGTGGCTTGCCGATGGAGGACAAGGTCGGAGGAGATGGTCAATGGAGGAGAACGAGGAGGAGGAGGAGGCCGACGCCAAGCCCAGTGCCAGTAGAGGAGGAGGTCGTAATCAATGGAAGAAGAGGAAGATGCTAACGGAGAGGAGGTGGTGGCGGCTTATCAATGGAGGCCAACAGAGAGGAGATCAAATGGGTGAGGGTGGGGTGAGGGTGGGGTGAGGGTGGGGTGAGGGCAAGGGTAGGGTAATGGAATAGCTGGATAGGCAAATCGTGATAGGTAAGGATAGGGAGATCGTGATGGGTGAGGGTAGACAATTTGACTTACTAAGATTGGTCTAGGTGGGGTGAGGGAAAAGGAGTAAATGAGCTTGTCGAGCCGAGCCTAAGCAAGCCGGCTTCGGTTCAGGCTCAACTCGAAATTCAAATTGAGCCTCAATTTTGAGCTTAGGCTTGGCTCATCTTGAGCCGAGCAAAGTTGAGCTTAAGCTTTAGTTGAGCCGAGCCTGAGTCGCTCGTTTATTTTAACACCCCTAATCCCATTTGGTCTAGTGTGAGGCGGTTTGGTCAATCCTAAACTATATCATTCCACCACGCATTTGCCACTGTCTCTAGGTGCAAAATTGAAATGCGGCTCACTTCATGTCATCAGCTCAAGTCATCACACTATTGGTCTTCACGAGCTCGGCCTAAGGAACTAGTTGGTGCACATTTTTCCAATAGTTTCTCCCTCTTTTGGACCCGACGACTCTTTCTCCATCTAAAAATTGCAACTCGTCCATGTGGTGGATTCGTGCATGGGTGATTGAATGCTAATCCCATCTTGGAGTGCCAACCTTCCGTAAGATGTGATTGGCAACGCAAACTGGGACAAACATTCAGTCCTTACTGTAGCCACCGCTCCAACCTTTGAAACAAACTTTTTGGTTCCATCCCGAAAAGCTGATCTGGTCCTGATCTAGTCTTCTCCATGGCCGGCGACTTGCGTCTTCTTGCTTCGGCACTAGAAATTGGGTGTTATCTCGATTTAAATTTCCATCCCTTCCGATCGACATGGTTGGCAATTCAAATTGGAATAAACACCAAGTCCCAATTCTCCCATCAATTCACCTTCTTCTCTATCTTTCTTGCTAAAAGCCGAACATTTTTCCTACCCCTGGTTGCCAACTTTTGACAAACTCAAGTTGGCAACTCGAGTTGGAAAAAATACCTGGATGCTAGCGTCGCCTCCTCTCTTTCGTGGCTTTGGTGAAGAGTGTGATGCCCTTAAATAGCTAAGTTGCACCAACCGAGGGTTTTCGTCCTGCTCAAGTTGCAAACTATTCACGTCCCTTGGATTAGCTGAATTGCCACCCACCTGTTACCCTTCTCCATGCTCTTTGTCTTGGCTAGGTCACGATCGCATCCTGTTCAAGACCACTATCAAGCTGCATCCTTTGGGTTCAATCTGACCTCCTCGTCTTGAGTCTTAGCTTGGGCCCAAGCCACTTCATAATAGCCTTGAATCCAGCATGGTCAGCCCAATGGGTCTAGTTAAGCACCATCTCTCCACACCCATAGTTGCGAAACTGATCTATCCGCAATGGCCCATCATAATCCCGTTCCACCTTCTGAAACCCAAGTTGATCCTCCCTGCCTGTCCTCTAGTTGTGTTGAACCATAGCTAGGCTGGTCTACTGTATCCAATTGTTTGCCCTAACCCATAGTAGGTCCACCCAAATCAAGCCTTGGGATTCAGTTGCATCCACTCGGTATGGTTCAATAGGTTGGATCCCTTTGGGTTCAGAATCAGGGGAGGTGGAGCTGACCCCTTTGTATGGATCTCATAAGGTCTAGTTCCGCCTTCCCAATTTTGAGTCCAAACACATCTGGTTCGTCCTTAATGCCTCCATTCTGATCCAAGCTATAAAATGGGCTCACAATAACAATATATGTCTAAGTCAATTAAATCAACTTAGTGTGAGTCCTCCATGTGCTCCAAGTGGGTGCACCAGCTCCATTTCCTCCCTCGTGGGCCTGTATAGTCTCGCCTTTTGCCATGCAAGGCAATTATCATCCTCGCTTTGATGTCTTCAAGCCAATCTATCAGTTCATCTCTCCTTAAGGTCATTAGGCATAGTTAGCCTCCACTAGTGAAGAGTAGGCACTACTACTCCTGTGGTCGCGTCTACTGGTTGGGGTAGCTCCCGCAATTCCATGAATACTTTATTGTACTCCTACAGCAAGCCATTCATGTTAGCATTTATACCTACAGGTGTTGGCATCTCCGGATCCACAAGTACCATCTTCATCAAGAAGGCTCAATCTCTACTGCATGGAAGGTCGACCAGGGGCTGTAATACGGCACTAGCTTGCGGTTATGGTTGGTCACCCACCAGGTGGACTCACTTGCCGTCTCTTCTAAAGGATAGCGAGAGGACAAAGTCAAAGGCAACAAGGCCCAAGTTCTTGAGCCGTTAGATCCCCAAGACAATGTCGGCTCTTCTAAAGGCTAGCGAGTGCAAGTCAACGGTGAAAATTTGCCCTTAAATCTCCAACTTGATGCAACTACATACTGTGTTGTCTCTTAGGGTGTTGTCGTCCCCAATAGTCACGTCGAACTCCTCCGTGGGTTCCGACTCGAGCCCAAACTTCCGCAGCAAGCTCTCATTAATAAAATTGCTACTTGAACCAATGTTGATCAAGATTGGGACCACTGTTTGCTTCATAATGTCGCTAATGTGGAAGGTCTTGGGGTTGCGGTTCCAAAGCACGATGAAGCAAGATCTCGGCCACCATCTCTTCTATGTTCCTCACCTTAGCCACCATGGCTTTCTCCTCAACCTCTACAACCTCCTCTATAGTACTGGTATCCTTCCCTTTATTCAAGCCATTGATGAGCATTACTGATCTAGTCGATTTAGCGCAATGATGCCTTAGAGTAAATGTTTTGTCGCAATGAAAGCACAATCCTTTTGCCCTTCGTTCTTTAGTTTATAGTAGGGTTAAGGCTCGGCTAGGGGGTCATGGAGGTAGCTTCATTTCGCCGAAGGGTGTCAAGGGTGCTTGAGGAGCCATGGCTGTGGCTATAGCCCTCGACCAGCTCCCAGCAATTTCTACTGCCGGACATGGTGAGAAGAGCATCAAAATCTTCATATCCAGTAGCCCCAAACCTTTTCACAATGCCCCTTGTAAGGTCCGTCAGTGTCCCAAGTCGCCTATTCCTTACGGCGTCCCGGTACCAATAAAGGGCTGGCCCTTCAAAATTGAAGCTTACTAGCATCACCTTGGAGTCTTTCGGCATTCTTTGAAACTCAAGAAATTCCTCGACCATGTATATCCAATCAAGATGATCTCCACTTTGAAATTTTGGAAAATCAAGGCATACCAATCGACCTTGTACATCGAAATCATTGTTAGGATCGTAGCCCTAACCTGGCCTAGCTATGGGAGGGTGTTGTTGCTGTCGATATGCATCTCTTCTCCGCTACATGAAATCACGACGGGTTCCACCTTATCATACTCCACCCACTCCTCATCATCTTCTTGTAAAGTTCACACTCAAGCTCTTGGGTTCTCCTCGGGTTGCATCGGTCTAGGGTTAGTCGAGGCCTCTCGCGTCATTGGTGTGGAAGAATTGGCTCGTTGTGGTTGATAACATGTCCGAGAATAGGGTTTACCAGACCTAATGGTTCACGCTGATATATTGAGGTCTCGCCGCGTTCCAACATCAATCCATGAACCGCTTCGCAAGTGGCGTGGTTGTCTTCCTTGTTCTCATCACTAGCCTTCACCAACCTTTCCAAGATTATGTTGGTCGATGCCAAGGCAGCCATCAATGCGAACACGCAACCTTCCATAGTCATTGGACTTTCCGAGGAAAGATCTATTCTTCATGCTTCACGCCTTGGGATTTTAATTTTTGCACCTTCCTCCGTTACGTTTAGGTCTTCCATTTGCCTTCTAGAAGCCATCACTCGAGTCGTCTGATACGATCTCGCCTCTGGCTATGGAGCTCTGATACCAAGATTGATACGATCTCCCCTTAGGCTAAGATTCGATCTCTTCCAATTTCCTGATCTGAACTAGATCTGGCACGGAACTTTGAAATAAGATCCCGAAATATGCCGCCGTCAGATCAACGTGAAATTTTGATATGTTGTAGCCCCAGAAAAGAGATTTCCAACAAATCTAGTTTCAGGCGAATCAGATGTGTCTCAAGATATCATCCGATTAATAGAAGAAGGTCAGGGTGATATGTTTTGGATCTGTGGATAGAGGCACGTGATCCTAGGTAATGGTGGTTGAAGGTGGACCGACGTTAATGGGGTGGCACCGGTGAAAAGTGGTGGTGGAAGGGTTATGGTTGATGGAAGGGTTAGGATAAGTGTTGGATAGATTGGAAGAAGGGAGAGGAGAGGGCCACCCCTAAGGGACTAAGGTGATTGGCCTGTCGAGGGAGGTTAGAAGCGGCATCATCGGGGATTGAGAGAACGGGAGCGAAGAAGACGAAGGAGGCAAGGCAAACTCAATTCTCAATAATCAATAATGACTTTGGTTGCCATCCACATCCTTTTAGAGGCTAACCACAACTCAAAATTAACTCTAACAATACAATTTTCGCCGACCGCGTTTGAACTCGCTCGACCGCGTTCGAACACACTACGTTCGAACTCACCGAGTTCGTTCCTCTGGATTTGCGAATGCGATGTAGGCATTCACAGTGCATTTGAACGCACCGCATTCGAACGCACAGTGCACTCTCTTCACCCACGTTCACAACCCCGTTCACAAACCGCATTTGAACTCACTCCACCTGCGTTCGAACGTGATTTACAGAAAACTTATTTCAATAGAAATTAAACACTAAAACATGAAACAAAAACACTCCTAAAGTGAATCCATGCTCGAGACGACGTCGGTGAAGTCCAAATCGTATCAATCCACCACGCTTCCGCAACCTTGTCCTCAAGGTTTGAAGTTTGTGAAGTGATCTTAGAACTCTGACTCAAGTTCCTCGATGGTATGATCTTCTGCATTGGTTCCCCACATATCTGAAGATATAGGAAATGCTGGTGCTGAAAATGAGGCAAGCTCACTTGTGTCCGGTTGGCGCGAAAGAGCATCAGCCGCTCGATTCTCTATCAACAAGTTCCAAGTCAAGCTCGATCCTATCCGTCGCCGCGAGTCTATCGTAGGCACGCAAGACAGGGGGAGTGCGACCAT
This sequence comes from Typha angustifolia, assembly GCF_048772165.1. Lineage (NCBI taxonomy): Eukaryota > Viridiplantae > Streptophyta > Magnoliopsida > Poales > Typhaceae > Typha > Typha angustifolia. Next base: position 7,406,433 of record NC_133248.1, read on the forward strand.
AACTGCCTCAAAGGGATTCATCCTGAGTCGAGCTTAGATACTTGTACTCCTACTAGCCCAAGGTGGAATTCGGGTCCATCTACATAGAGTCCACTTAGTTTCGGGTGGTCAAACCACTTGACTCAATGTCAGTTCAGCAATAGAAATCTGGTGCATCCAATTGTGCTCGGGAGGTCGAGTTAGATGCAGTTGGTGGATCTGGATTAGGTCCTCCCAATGACTCGAGTTAGGTTCAGCGACAGCCATTTGCAATAGTAGAGCTCGGTCCCCTACACAAGGAAAGCCCACAAGTGATTGCAATGTCGGCCCCTACCGTGGTTGATTTCCATCCAGCAGCACCCTTCGTCCATTCCTCCGAAATGTCAGTGTGAGGCTTGAGAAATCAAAGATTACGGGCCCCAAGCTTTGAAGCCATTGATTCCCCAAAATAATGTCGGCACCTCGTAAGGCCAACGGATAAAGATCCAATGTAAAAGTTTGGCTTTGCACCTTCAATTCCACCCCTCCACAAATAAAATCTGCTCGCAATGTGGTGCCATCTCTAATCGTCACATCAAACCCTTCCGTTGGTTCCGACTCTAGCCTAATCTTCTTAAGGAGCCTCTTATTAATGAAGTTGTGGGTGGACCCATTGTCAATCAAGATTCTCATTGTGGTCTTCTTGACTACACCGTTCACTCGCAATGTCTTAGGCATAGCTGTCCCCGAGTAGGCGTGGAGGGAGATTTTAGCTATCATGTCCTCCTCGGGTTGCTCCTTAGCTTCTTCTCCTTGATGTCCAGCCACACCTGCATTTTCAGCTGCAAACTCATCCTCAGCCTCCTCCAATCCGTCGATTAGCATCACTGATCCCATTGGTTTAGCTCAGGATGCCCGGGTACAAACTTCTCATCACAACGGAAGCATAAGCCCTTGGCCCTTCGTTCCTCCACTTGGGCAGGTGTGAGTGCTCGTCCCGGACCTCTAGGTGTGTACTTCACATCTTGGGATGGCTTCAAGGGTGCTCGAGAAGGTACCACTGCAGCAGCAACTCTTGGTACTCCAGTGATGTTTCCTGCCGCTATGGTTGGTTGAGATTGATTGTGGCTTCCTTGGCTCGTCTAACTCTGTTTCATATATATCTTCATGGCCCTATGTTTGTCTTCCATAAGCACCGCATCTTCGAAGGCCTAAGATTGTAGGCCTTAAAGCCCTCACATCGGCTTGTATATCACCACGTAGCCCGGAGATGAAGGTGCTGCGAAGCTGCTGATCCGTCCATGGTGGATGACATCGGCTACTAATCCTCTCAAATTCTTCTTTGTATAACCCAACCATGGTCTTTTGCACCGTCTTTGAGAGGAGAGCATCAAAGTCTTCATACCCCGATGCTCCAAATCGCCGTGTGATATCCGCATAAAATTCAGCCCAAGTTTCGATAGCCTCAATGACATTGGCTGCTCGAAACCAATGAAGCGCTGCCAAGGTGGAAGCTCGCAAGCGTCACCTTGTATTCTTCCGCCGTACCTTGGTATGCAAAGAATTGGTCCACCCTATACAACCAATCGATCGGATCACCACCTTTGAACTTGAGGAATTCGAGACGCACGACTTGTCCGCGGATGCCGTTGTCTCATTCCAGATCATGTCCAAGTCCTTGTCTAACCGGGGGAGGATGCACCATGAAGGGTTGATGATCCCTCCTTCGGTTTTAATTAACTCGTCGTGGTTCCGGTTCGTATTGGCCCGCCCACGGATCTTGATCTCCAAGGTGGTCTCCATAGTGGTTCGCTCGTCGGATGGGTTCACCTGCAACGGGACCTAGTGTAACCATCCTTGCTTGCCTCTGCCCATAGGGTGGTGGTAGCAGCGGCTCTTGTGGTTGCAAAGGCTGAACCTGTGGCAGTGGGTTCAAGGGTGTGGACTCGCATCGTGGGGTCGATGGTGCGTTCCCGTTCGCCATTGCTTCCCTTGTCGCTCTTAGTTCCCGCATCATCTCCATCATCATCTGGTTGTTGATGGCCATTTGCTCGGAAAGAGACCCCAACACGGCTTGAACGCTAGGTTCTTTCGTATTCCGATAAGATCGGGCGGTTCCGCGGGTAGAAGTCCCCGCAATCGTTTCCCTCTCCTCTATTGGGAGAATCTTTTCTTCACCATCTCGCCATGCAGCCATGGCTCTGGTAGTCGTCACAGAAAGCGCTTGTCCAAGGAACGGTGGCTCTGATACCAAGTTTGATACGATCTCGCCTCTGGCTATGGAGCTCTGATACCAAGATTGATACGATCTCCCCTTAGGCTAAGGTTCGATCTCTTCCAATTTCCTGATCTGAACTAGATCTGGCACGAAATTTTGAAATAAGATCCCGAAATATGCCGCCGTCGGATCAACGTGAATTTTGATATGTCGTAGCCCCAGAAAAGAGATTTTCAACAAATCTAGTTTCAGGCAAATCAGATATGTCTCAAGATATCGTCCGATTAATAGACGAAGGTCAGGGTGATATGTTTTGGATCTGTGGATGGAGGCACGTGATCCTAGGTAATGGTGGTTGAAGGTGGACCGGCGTTAATGGGGTGGCACCGGTGAAAAGTGGTGGTGGAAGGGTTATGGTTGATGGAAGGGTTAGGGTAAGTGTTGGATAGATTGGAAGAAGGGAGAGGAGAGGGCCGCCCCTAAGGGACTAAGGTGATTGGCCGGTCGAGGGAGGTTAGAAGCGGCATCGTCGGGGATTGAGAGAACGGGAGCGAAGAAGACGAAGGAGGCAAGGCAAACTCAATTCTCAATAATCAATAATGACTTTGGTTGCCATCCACATCCTTTTAGAGGCTAACCACAACTCAAAATTAACCCTAACAATACAATTTTCGTCGACCGCGTTCGAACTCACCAAGTTCGTTCCTCTGGATTTGCGAATGCGATGCAGGCGTTCGAACGCGCGATCGAACGCACCTGTCGGTATTTGCGAACGCGATGCAGGCGTTCACAGTGCATTCGAACGCACCACGTTCGAACGCACAGTGCACTCTCTTCACCCACATTCACAACCCCGTTCACAAACCGCGTTCGAACTCACTCCACCTACGTTCAAACACGACTTACAGAAAACTTATTTTAATGGAAATTAAACACTAAAATATGAAACAAAAACACTCCTAAAGTGAATCCATGCTCGAGACGACGTCGATGAAGTTCGAATCGTATCATCGTCATCATCAATGATACGTCCGAGGTTAGTCTGGCTCTGATACCACTTGTTACGACCTGGTATAATGATGTTGCAACAATCTGAAGATCAGCCCAATTCTACTTAGGGTGAAACTTTCAAGGAGAACTATGGGAGATCTAGTATTCTAATAGTTCTGTAACTTTTGCAGATTGTTCTTCTTGAAGTGAGGAATCCAACGCAACTAAGATCACATCGATCGGATATGTAGGTCAAAAGGTTGGGGGAAATACTAACTGTTGGTCAGGTGGTGGCGTGGAAGACATGATTAATGGAATAGAAAAATAATAGTTAGGTTTTGGGGAAGATGATGGCAATAATGGTGGGGTAGAGCATTAAGCTAGACGAAAAGGAAGAGAGTGGACCGATCCTTAAGAGGCAAGGGGGTATGGTCAGATTGAGGGAGGAAGGAGACGACGTCCAATATTGATACCGTTGGAGGAAAGAGAGAGGGTTGGGAAGGAGAATTTTAAAATTTCATTAATAATCCTCAATTAGGCTGTTTTTCACATATTTAGAGTCTAACCTAACAAACAAAATAATCAAAAGATAACCCTAGGACCATGCAATTCACCGATTGCATCGAACGCAGTTAATGCATTATTTGTCATTGCGAACGTGTGCAGGCGTTTGAATGGCGCAGTCGAACGCGTTTGATTGCACTAAACACATTCTCTATTTTTGCAAATGTGTATAGGTATTCAACAGCCGCGTTCGAACGTGACTTCTAGAAATCTTATTCTTCCAAAATAAAAGTTATTTCTAAAACAAAAATCAAGCTCCAAGCCATATCTAGCTGAATTGTATCACCAACCTCTCTAAGGAAGGCAAAAGCAAACAGGAGAGAGAGGAGATTCTACAGACTAATAAAATAAAATTAATTAACGAGAGAAGATGAGGACTCACTGACGAATCGCTCAGCAATGTCGACAAGCCCCAACGAAGCTCTGGGACAATGAGAGGAAGAACAAGGTATGGCAACGCAGCAAATGCGGGAGAGAAAAGAGAGACAGTACCTAGGGTTGAACGTGCACACTATATTTTTTTGGAATGTTATACATACCCCTTTAAAGAATGGTGAGCATCACTCTTGAGGAGCTATAGAGCATTGTCGATCCCCTCAATCAACGAACATGTGGAACTGCCCTTTAAAAGAATGAGTGAACCAAGTCGTGTTGTAAATGCATATTTTGATATGTCCATGCCGAACAAGTCTTAAATTTGGGGGACGATATGTGCATGCATAACAAGGATTTTAGTGATGTATTTGTAAATGCCACTACAGGAAATACCAACATATGTAAAAATGTCAATATTACCTTACTGGCTTCATAGGAATGCCACTAGTACTTTACCAACATTTATAGAAATATCACTAATATTTTATCAGCATTTGTAGAAATGCCACTATTTTATACTTGAATTTTGTCAGAAAATCGGTATAAGCTATCCCGGCAATCATTAAATGTCGTTAAACTTACAATTCAGCACATAGGAATACCGTTGTATATATCTCAAATGTCAGTGTTGACGACATACCTTTGAGCATTATTTGTTTAAATGGCGGTATAAATTTATAATAGCATTTTCTTATAGAGCTAAAGAAAAAATCACTCATGGTTTCATTCTTAGTTTCTAACCCTTTGATCACGTTACAGTCAAAGATATATTCAGAATAGTCATAGCAATACCGCCGTTCTAGATTGAGTGAAAATCAACTTTTGGTATATATTATGGTGGGACTTTTACAACTTGATTGTAATTTTATTTTATTAATTTGTAATAATAAATTTTAGTCTGTATTGTATATATAAATGATATGCACTCTATTATAACAAAACATATATTGAATATAAAATATATATATACTTAATTTTATATATTAAATTAAAAATATATATAATTAAATTTTAACCAAATAGCAACTATATATAGCTAATGAAGATGACTTTCGTACCATAAAACTATCACACTATGAAAAAGTTGGTTTCTTAAGTAGGGCTGTCAAAATAATCAAGCCGACTCGAGCTCAGCTCGAGTTCGGCTCGATAATACTCGATCAAGCTTGGCTTGAAAATAGACTGAGCTAAGCTTGATCATTAAAGCTAGGCTCAAAATTAAATTCAAGCCAAGCTTGATCCCGAGCCGGCTCGATCGAGTCAGCTCGATAAGGCTCGAATATATATATATATAGATATATATATATATAATATGAGTAATATCAAACTAATATAAACTATCAGATTAAAACCCTTTCAAGCCTAAATTAATTCAAGTTTGCTCAGGCTCGAAAATAGTTTGAAATTGATAAGGCTTAAAATTGCTAATTGAACAGCTCGTTTAAGCTTGTTTAAACTCGAAATTAGCTTGAGTTCGAAATTGACTTGAATTAAAATTATTTCAATTCAAGCTTGATCACAAAGACAAACTCAAAATTAATTTCAATCCAAGCTTGATTAGAGCCGGGCTCACCTCTATTCCTAAGTAAGTAGTTCTACCAAGAGTTGGGTCGGTGATTATTTCTTTATTTTTTGGGGGGTATAAAGTTTATAAAAGTATAAATTAAATAAAGTGGAGAAGAAATAGACAACGGTGGTCAAAATCGACGATCCAAGTTTGACGTCATTCAATTCCGGTGAGCTACAGCAAGTGGTTAATTTGGGATTCCCTTCGTCAAATGCCAACGACCGAACCGGCGGCTTTGAATGTCGATACCCGTGACCTAGCGTCAAGGTCAATCTACATACACGTGTCATATTCTAAACAAAAGGAGAAAGGAAATTAAAAACAGAGTAAAAGAAAAAGGAGAAATATATGTATGTCTATATAGTTTAAAAGATTTTCTTTTTATTTTTAACAAGAATCTATAATCTACTTTCTTTATATATTTACTATCTTACATATTTTAAAAATATATATGAATATATCTAAAACTATATTCTCTAAAGAAAATATAGATATAATTTTATTACTATCTAACAATACATTACTATTATTATTATTATTAAATATAAACACTGATATGGTCAAAAAGTTAGAGAAATTAAATTTATCTAACTTCTTAATTCATGTGATCGGTTTAGAGTCATGAGCAAAGTCAAATATGGGATGCTTTTCAAAAAGAAAGTCAAATACCGGATATCTATCTAGATATCTACTTATAATTAGAAAAAGGTAAAGATTTAATAATATTTTAGTTAAATTGATACCGTTATATTTCGAACTAAGAAAATATATAATATTCGGATCGAATTGTCCAAATGTTATTGTACCTCTACTAAATAATTATTTCTCTTCCTTCTATTACCTAACGATGACATACACGTACTTATGCCTGCAACTTGATGGACGTAATTTCAAATTCTATTTTAAACGTTTCTCTTTCCTTTCCTTTCCATTATTAGAAGGAGAATATGACCATTTAATAATCAAATCGAATTTGAACCAGCTATGGATGTTATTTTTTAGGACACATTGACGAGTTTGAATTTGCTACTAATAAATATATTTTTCTAATATTCTTTTTTCTCTATTTTTTTAAGAAACATTCTAATTTTTAATTATTCAAGAGTCCGTAGGCTAAATATAAGTTATACAAAAAGCCAATCTTCCCTAGATACAAAGACACTTAAGTTCTTCCATTAAACCTAGCTAATACAGTAAGCTGTCTAATTTAGAATTCAAGTCATATGCGTTATTAAACTATTGCTCTGAACCAAACGTTTTCAAACTTGCTCTTGAAACTCATATTTTTAAGAGAAATCTATCGACTAGACTTCTTGAAGTATAAGGTTATAAATATGATATAGATTGAATCTAATCCAAATCTTACAAGAAAAGTTTCTAACAACAATTTGCACCAGTGAGTGAGCTTTTTCATTGTTCCCTCTACTAGTGTAGAGTGTTTAAGATCTCCTTAGCCTCATTCATGATGGGGTGGATTTGCCGGTCGACTTTATCGATCAAATCTTGTTCATAGACTTCATGGGATCGTCTACGAATCATTAAAAATCCAAACCTTTTGATTCCTTCCATAATTGATGACTTTCTTCAAATTATAATCTTGTGATTATACCTAAAATTAAACTACTCTTTAACTTTTACTTTGTATCATGTCGCCTTCTTATTGTTTAGACTAATAAAAAAAGTTTTAAATTTGTATTCAGACGTTATATGGAAATTGTCAATTACCATCTATAATATTAATAATGTTATTATTTCAATAAGTATGAATGTTCTACCCATATTTTAAGATTAAATTTTTTTATTCCATGATCACGTATTTAAAGAGAAGTTAATTAAATAATTATATAATAACTTAGATTTAAGGTTTATAATCTTATATAGGAAAAGATAGAAAAGATTGAAAGTGCATTTTATTTTAAATTTAAATAATAAGATACGGTGAGTAAATTTAGTAATAGAAGGGCATGCAATTCTAATATTTTTAATATGTATTATGGTAGGAAAATTATTTGTAATATTTTTTAAATTTTATTTATACTTATTCTATTAAGTTTCAGTAGAAAAGTGATATACCCTTATCCTAGGGTTATGTTTGCAGTGATGATAGGTGGGGGCGGTAGGAGTGGTAAGATCTAGAAGGTATAGATGGAGAAGATAATAGTAATAATGAGACAGAAGTGGTGGTAATGGTGCGAGTAGATCTGAGATCTAGAAGGGAAGATGATGAAGAACTGGTCGATCCTATGGGTCAAAAGGGATCGACAGACGATGGAGGAGGAGAATGACAACTTTGGTGAGCGACAATCTTAGCTTGAGAGAATAAGAGATAAAGAAAATCGAGAGAGATAAGATAGAGTCGGAGAAAGAGATAGAAGCAAATCAATACTTGCTTCAATAATACCATAGACTAGGCTGTGTCACACATATATAAGGTTAGCACTAAGTAACTTAGAATTAATTAAGCCCTAAACTAAATAAATAATTCAAACAACCCTAATGAAATTAAAATCAATATTGGTGTTGGCCGACCAAAAGCTGTGTGTTATGATTCAACCACGAGAGTTGAGTCAGTAGGTTGAGTCAAGTCTAGTAACTAATTTTGCTTATTATTTTTAATTTAAGTTAAAGTAGATAATCCACGTATGTAAGCTTAATAGGGCTAATTAGATCTGACCTATGACTATAGTCTTATAAATAGTAGAGGTCATGGATTAATGATCATCGTAGAAGGACTATAAACTTTAATTAATTTATTTATTTTGTTTTTATCCTTTAATCATAGTAATCTATTTTCCTATGAGTATTTTAACCTTAGAAACTCTATGAAGCTAAACTAAACCCTAATCCAACACCTTTCCTCATGGGCCATCCCACCCTATGGCCGACCTCCACCATCCTACGACTATCTGCCACTCTTTGACGATCGTTACAATGTCAATATTTCCATTTCAGCCCCTTTTCGACGTTTCCTCACTATTTTAGCTATAACTTCTTACTTTGATTCCAAATCTACTTAAACCAAAGCCAAAAGAACCCTAATACATGAGGCTACCATCTATAAAATTTCATATTTTCCCTACAAATAGATCGTTAGAAATTTGGTTCATAACATTTTGGCGTTTGAACGCTGTTCGAACGCTTCGAAGGCCGGTCATGTGCAAGTGTTCAAATGGCCCATCAATTGTTCGAATACTCAAGCCCGAGGCCAAGAAGTTCTCCAAAATTCAACTGAGATAAATATATTTAACCCAGAAAACTCAACGTCTCCCAATTTGACCCGGTTAGATTTATATTACATAAAAAATATAATAATTTCATATTAGCCTAAACCACACGAAGATAAGGTGATACAAACCTTAGGAGGAGGGGCCGGATTTAGTTTATATAATGAGTGCACTCTAAAGGACAATTTACTAAATATCAATTTTTAGAGAGAAAATTAAATCTATGATCTCGCACCAAATATCAATATTCCTAGGGAAAACTAAATCTATGACCTCTGCTGTGAAATATCATCAAATCATGACCTTTATTATTGAGCTTAGCCATGTATAAAGATATTTTCTTATCATTTGCAACAGAGGCTTAATTATTCATGATAAAAGTTCTGAATCTTATATTGAGCACAAGCAATGATCTATGGTGAAAATTTCAAATAAGCTATGCCTGTACAAGATTCAGATTTTTTTTCTATGGCTCAGTTTATTAGGAAAGATTGGTTCAATTGTTCAATTGTTCAAGTTAAATATTGAAAAACATTAGCATTTTTGTCTGGCTTATAATCTATTTGGAATAGATAATATGCTGCAGAAATTTGGTTTTATTTTGGGTGGCTGCTTATACTTGCCCATCAAATCAGTTTTCACTTTCAACCTTTCAGCGTATATTCTAGATGCTTCTACAATTATTGCAAGAGAAATGAATCTTATTTTGAGTTTTTAACTATTTTAAATTTTTTTTCAGAAGTCATCCAACTAAAACCTAATTTTTATATATATATATATATTTAATCATATTTAATCATTCATGAACTCAAAAGCCAAATATAAACTAGACAATGACCAATTTTTTTCTAGATATGAAAACCCTTAAGCTCCACTAGATTTTAATTAATATATTAAACCGTTCGAATTATTGTTTTAAACTAAACTATCATTAAGATATTTTTCTAATTTGTCTGCATCGCCAAAGTGCTCCTAATTCAACCATAATATTTAGCCATCAATCAATCGAATAAACTACTAAATAATTTTCTTAATAATAATTATTTATGATTGAAATTGATCCTATAATTTTTTAGTTATAAGAAAGAATATTGCTACCTCAGCGGTAGCGAGAGTTGGTTGATAGTCAGTCTCCGGTAACGTAATCATGCTGCAAATAGTCCAAATGTCAAAAAGCTCCTAATAGTTTTATGTGGTCTTATACTAAACCGTAAATACAAATCATAAACAACCAAGATCAAAACTCCTAAATTACGTTCATATTGGCATACCGATATATCATCCCGTTAAAAATTAAAACAATTATAATCCAAAAAATTAAAATTAAAAAGTAGATAGAATTGGAATCCGAACTTATCCTTGTATACGAATGCGACACGTTTCCAATAACAAATTCACCCTTGTTTTGAGGAAGTACAGTGGGATTTGTTGTTGACCAACGCGAAATTACGCTATTATTCACTGTTGTAAGATATACGAAAATTCCTACATTCAGTGCTGCAGACGATCACCCGTTTATCTACTTTATTTAAACCCTTCTCCTCATATTTCGCCTTCTCTTCTCCTTCCGTATTTTCTCTATACGAATATCAAACCAACCCCCATTTAGTCTTCTCTTTTCCTCTGTTCTCCTCTTCTCGCCTCTCTATTCATTGTCCAAGGGATGGGAAGTGGCGGCGAGGACGCGAGGTTGGTGGTTAGCTTCGGCGAGATGCTGATCGACTTCGTCCCCACCATCTCCGGCGTCTCGCTCTCTGAGGCACCGGGATTCCTGAAGGCCCCCGGCGGCGCCCCAGCCAACGTGGCGATCGCCGTCTCCCGCCTCGGAGGTCGTTCCGCCTTCGTCGGCAAGCTGGGCGACGACGAGTTCGGTCACATGCTCGCGGGGATTCTCCGGTCCAACGGCGTCTTCGACGCCGGCGTCACATTCGACTCCGGCGCTCGCACCGCCCTCGCCTTCGTCACCCTCCGCGCCGACGGCGAGCGCGAGTTCATGTTCTACCGGAACCCCAGCGCCGACATGCTTCTTCACGAATCCGAGCTCAATCTCGATCTCATCCGGAGGGTAATCTATTAGATCTAATCGATTAAAATCTTGAATCTGTCCATACATGAGATCTCACATCTCGATCTCCTCTAGGCCGCAGTTTTCCACTACGGATCGATAAGCTTGATCGCGGAACCGTGCAGATCGGCGCATCTGAAGGCGATGGAGGTGGCGAAGGAGGCCGGAGCGCTGCTCTCCTACGATCCAAACCTTAGGCTACCTCTCTGGCCGTCGCCGGAAGAGGCGAGGACTCAGATCTTGAGCATCTGGGACCAAGCCGACATCGTCAAGGTTAGCGACGTCGAGCTCGAGTTCTTGACCGGCGACAGCTCCGTCGAGGACGAGGTCGTCATGAAGCTATGGAGACCCACCTTGAAGCTTCTCTTAGTCACCGTGGGAGAGAACGGTTGCAAGTACTACACCAAGGTACATATACATGTGTAAAATTAGGAACTTTGGGTACCAAATTGATTATTTTATGGACAGGATTTCCGTGGATCCGTAGAATCTTTCGCTGTGAAACAAGTGGATACCACCGGGGCAGGTGATGCCTTTGTTGGTGCTTTGCTTCGAAAGCTCGTCGAAGACCAATCCGCTTTGCAAGTAAGCAATTTGATCTCTATATCAAGTAAAAGAAATTACGGAATATATGATTGGATTTTGATGGATAATAAATTGTAGGATGAGAATAAACTGAGGCAAGTGTTGAGATTTGCGAACGCTTGCGGGGCGATTACCACTACAAAGAAGGGGGCGATTCCTTCTCTGCCAAATGAAGCGGAAGTGATGCTGCTGTTGAATAAGAACTAGCAGAAGATTTGCGAGATTTCTATGATAAATTTGCACTAAAATTTTCCTTTCTCATAAGTTTATTGTACTTCACTCAGGTCGAGATTAAGAGGGGTTTTATTTCTTACTTAGTTTCAAATAACCAGAGACTAGCAAGCTCTGTTTACCTTTCTTTTGTATCACAATCTTCCTTTGAATGCAAGCTTCTTTACCTTTGTGTTGTTGAAGAATCCCTGTGCAGATCTGGTAGAAGAACCTGATGCTGAGCTTCCAAATTTGAACCAGTTTTCTATATAAATTTCAGAAGAAAATTAGGAGCTCACACTTTCTATTCTGCAGTACACTCACATTACCTCAGTTTCAGGGCAAACAAACAATAAGGGGTATGTTATGTCACCACTGTAGCCTATAGAGTGGTTGAGTCCCAGATTCCATTTCAAAATTTTGCGGGATAATACATCTGAGATTTTCTTATTTTGATATCTGAATTTATATCTATGGGTATATTATATTAGTTTGAATGCTATAAAAAATAGTGATACAAATGACTTTATATTTTTACTTACAACCTCTAATATACTTCTCATATATATTTAGTGGTTCTCTTATAGATATTAGTATAAGTTTGTATGGTTTTAGAAAACAAATATGGATATATCTGATAGTCGCTTTGTATTAATGCCTATACTTAGAGTACATGATATTTAAATTCATTGTCCTTTCACTATTTATATATGTGCCAGACCATATATATATATATATATGGATATGGTCCCTGGTCTATTGGCCTATGTCATATGCTTAATTTTTCCTATAAACATATCACTTAAGTGTTATATGCATATGATCTTGATCTCTGGTGTGGTTTGTTTCTTAGGATTATTAGTTCAGTTATCAAATTCTTTTGATTAGTTTATGATTAACCTATGTATTCATAATCTAGCAAGACAAAAATAATAATAAAGATAGCAGTAGTTGGCGACCTTTGCCCCTTGATGCGAAAAAAAATTAGGCAAAGAACAACACATGCTTGAGATGATATTATCTAATAAGTTCTTTATTCGTACCAAAAGCCACAAGGCTTCTGTATTGCTGTACAGTTTATGGTCAGCATTATAGCTAAGGAAAAAGAAAAGCTGATGGCCTATGAGATTGTTAACGTTTCCTAAGAGATCCAGAAAAAGAGGAATCCTTATAGGAGGAAACAAAAAAGTTGATAGATGTATATTACTAGCCTATGAGATTCTAAATATCATATAGAAAAATTGCACTTTACCTTCTATGGTTTGGCAAAAGTAATCGTTAATCTTTCGTTAATGGGCGCAAGAGTGTCATTTTATAATAGAAAAACTGAGACAAAAATATGGTAGTACTTTGGTTCAGATCATATAAAATTAAGCACTGAGAATTGATGAAGATTCTAAGAAATTGGATCAAACCACGTCAAGATAAAAAAAATATATAATTTTCTTCATCTTTAAACTATTATACTAAAGTATATATTAAATTTTCTTTTAAGTAATTCGCTTTTACATAAAGTGATTAATGAAGCTCATAATTTTTTTAATTATGACAATAAATTGCTTACACCTAAAGGGCACTTTTCTAACATATATTACTACATAAATTATTATCTACGAAAGAAATTTATTAAATTAATTTCTGAGAAATAATTTACTTTATTAACATGGGCACTTATATGACAATAATTATAGTACTTTAATAAATAGTTTAAAAGCTATAACAACATACTAATTTTCTTTACAAGATATAGCAAATTGGTCGAAAACTCACCAGACAAACTCTTGAAAGATTCACTACATGCGAAACATGCTTGTCACTACAGATAGTGCTCAGGATATAATGTTATAAGCTACAATCCCAAGAAAGGGCACATATATTATGCACGCATGAAGTGTGATTGTGCAAGGATCTAACTAAAATTCTAGCAGAATAAAGCCTTGCTAGTAAATACTTTATACAAACATTCTACTAACAATGTAAACTGATATTATTCTGTATGTTGACGGTGAGAGTTATGAGATACAGGAAGAAACTATCAAGAGGTGATAAATTTGCTACAGTATTTTATTTGTAAAATATTCTTAAAGTGTTTGTAAATATAGCAATTAGTGTGGAATATAATGAAAATGGAGGACATGGCTCAATAATTAGAAGGGCTATCCCAATGTGTCTTTTAGCATCACTTTACCTAGCTGGATGTTAGTTCATTTAACCTAGTGATGTGAATGACCTTATTGTAACTTGCTTTGCATAAGAGGATATTCTATCTTCTTTTTCATTCTTTTTCATTCATAGACAGCGAAAGATTCTCTCTAAGAATGATCATGCCATGTCTCAGTGCCAATCGTCACTTACCATAATAATAAAATATTGAACCAATGCCAATCTACGACGATCGACCTAGATATCTGTCGAACCGGCTTTGCATTATGCTGGCCAGCCAAAGTCCAATAACCCATTAAAAGGTTAGTTAAAGTTTGGCGACTACTTTAACTAGGATTATCAAATATTATTTTTATGCCGATATAAAAAGTCTTTAATCATCTCCGTCATTTTATTTTCTTTAATAAAATAGATTATTTATAATATTAGCTAAAGATAAAATATTTTTATGTAGACTTTATATATATATATATTATATATATATATATATATATATATATATATATATATATTCAAACCAAATATGTGTAAAAACCATTAAAGGTGTGCTAGTATGTGCCACCTGCACGTAAGGGTGTAGCAAGTGTGTTCAGCACAACAATCCTTAATTTTCTCTACCTTGATCCAAGAATTGGTAACTTTGCATGTTGGTCAAATTAAGAGTAGTAGATGTGTGATAATTTGGAGGAATTTGAACATCCTGTAGCAATATTTTGTGGAGAGAAAGCAAAACAACAGCAAGAATCTGAAACCTATGAAATTACTGTATCTTATCTGCATTTAACTAGGAGAAAGGATATGCACATTCTAACATATACACTGAAGATGATTAATCCTTTATCTTCCCTATTATTAACATACATGCCCATGATATAAACTTTAATCTGTTAATTTTGACTCACTGCATTCTTCAGTAAATCCACCTTAGTGTCTGCAATATTACATTCCAAAAGAAAGCTTTACTCTGTTTGTTTCAGTGGTCTGATGGAGGATTTAACTAATGAAAGAAAGCAAGAGTAGAGTATTCTTCTTTTCTGACACCAAATACTTAAATTAAGGTGGAATTCTCAGCCACATTATGTGGAGAAGGATAAATACATCACACCAGAAATCATTGAGAAGCTGTTATCATATATTTACATCTCCTTTAAAGAGTAGCTGAACACTGAAACCTACAATCACTTATCAGGAGCTCGATTCATCTTCCCGTGGTTAATCGAGTGACCAATTTCTTCAACTTCTGAATGATGGGAACTACTCAGAAGCTTCACAACTGGGTAACTAATAAGGGGTTCCCCATTCTTTAGTAGAACAATTTGAAAAGCCGACAAAGGTTCAGAATATTCTCTAGACCTGCAAACATACAAATAAAAGGATCATTTATACTGTCTTACCATTGAAGAATAATGTAATTAATGATTTCAAACTGCATTAATAAGGAACTGCTCATCGACACGAGCATAATCTTTGCACCTCCAATGTAAGCAGATTTAATAGCATCGCTATAGATTCCAGCAACTCAGACTGAGGTTTCCTAGCATAAAGACCTAATTGATCCACTAGAGTAATGGACCAGGTCAAATGACTCCTACTATCATCAAATGATTGGCTTCTATATTATTCCATAAAACTGTTTCCACTGAAGAAGGGCAAATTCGTGCTGCCATATAAGAAAAGAAGAATCTTAAGCAGTGTTACGAACCAGATCTAAACTAATCTGATCATAAGTATATTATGAGAATTTTTATGATAATAGCCTCATGAGTTAGAATTCTAATGGCTTTGATTTTGCGTGAATTAGAGGTCGGGATAAAAACTTAAAAAAGAAAACAATGGAAGCAAGTCAGAATGGGATATATCAGTAATATCCGACGTTGCGGTGGCATCGAAAGGTGGTGGACGGCCAAGGGTGGAGGTGGATAGCTGTAAAGTAGGGTAGCTTGTAATGGTCCTAGTAAAAGACAGTGGTTAAGATTTTAAAGTTTGAAAAACTTATATGATTACAATATACTTCTACGAAAATAAAGGTAATTTAATGGCTAGGATAAAAGATAAAAATAAAATAATAAAATACCTTAACTTAATAATCAATTTTACGATAATAATCAACACATAATTACTCCTATTTATAAGAGTAAAGTCCTAACGGATTATCCACTTTATTTAAATTTAAAAATGATAAATAAATCTAACTAACTAACTTGACTCGACTGAGTTAACCCACTGCGGATCATAACAAACAATTCCACTGAAGTATTACTCAAGAAAGCAAAGAAAACCAGACTTTTGAAAAATACAAAATTCCAACCGTAAAGAGCCAAAGAAATTCTACTGAATAGACTAAAGTTCAATAAGGTTAGCACTGTTATAATCCTGGATACAGCATGTATCATGTCTCCTCTTCCATTATACATAATGCTTCTGAATTAGTGGAACCTTCAGGATTGATACACTAATGTACAAGATAGTCTTGATCTTGATGTAGACTAAGCTAATCACTTGTGAGAACTTACAATGAAAGCTATTAACTGAGAGAATAGGTTGAGGTTGGAGTCTTGCTCGCGGATAAATTCCTCAAGGAATGCTATAAACAGTAGTGCAGGTGTCAGAGAAGATTTTACATAGAATATCCTACTAAGTTTTAACTTGAGAACAACCGAAGTTCACAATTATCTTCTGAGTAACAGAACATGTAATTCCATATGAAGCAAGGATATGGATATAGGATATGGATACGATCTGATACGAATACGCCGATATGGCAAATCTTAAAAAGTAAGGATAAGATATGCCTAGAATACATAGCTTATATATATCAAATAGAACATGTATGAATTAGTGAATTTTAGTACCTTTTTTTTTTATCTTATTTGAGAAATTCTATATAATTTTGAGTACAATAGTTTATATTAGGAGATCTTCAGTTAACTGATTGAAAGAACTACTGTTCGTAACAAAGAACTAGTATTAGAGTATATTACTAACTAAAATGTAGGATAAACAAGCAATCAATCTATAAATCAAAAAGAAATTGGCTATTATAACATAATTTCCTATTATAGATCATAAAATAAAAAAGCAAACTCAATCTTTGAAAAAATAGAACCCTAAAATCTGATAAGAAATGAAAGGTGATAGTCTCCTTTGATTTGGCTTTTATTGGTATAAATATATTGAAAGCATCTAAGTATCCGAAAAGTATCCACAATATTAATTTCATTTTCAATAATTTGGATGCTTTAAGGGAGTATTCTATTCCTATCTGAAAGTATCCGATGAGTATCGTATCTGATACAGTATCCAATATGGTATCGTATCTGATACAGTATCCAATATGGTATCGTATCTGATACAGTATCCAATATGGATACAAGCAAGAGTATAAAAGTATCCATGTTTCCTAGGTAGTTCCTTGAGAGGATCCACTAAAACTGAATCAAACTTTAATGTTCATTAGATTCAAAGAATCATTGTCAAATTGATGGTTAGGATACAATAATCGTGTGCTTGTATAGATCAAGAACCAAACAGGAAACACAATGCACGATCAGGTATAATGCGAGCCCTTAAGTTGTTACACTACAAATAGAACCAAAGAAGAGGCTTTAAGATTCCAATTTTGTGTACAAAGATATAGACTGTTACATAGACCATCTAAACTAATGATAGAGAAGCAAGCAATAAGCACGATCAACAGAAATTCTGTGTATTTATGTGTAGAGAACTGTAAATACTTAGCATATAGTGATGAATAGAAGAAAAAGTTAGGTAGTTTGCAGAACTAGTAAAATAGAAAGACTTAAAATATATGCAAATTGCCACCTTATATTCTTTGATTCTAAACCGACAAATAGCTTAAAATACTCAAATGCAACTATTTATCTACATTAATATATCAAGACAGGAGAATATCTATAGCATTAACAGCTACCTGACGCCGCCGGCTTTGTATAAGATAGCAGGAACGAGCTATGACATAACATGGAAGAAAGAAGCCCACAAGCTGAAGAGACACCTGAAAATAAAGAAAGAATACTTAACACTTTTGCCCTAGATGTTTCAAAGCTGAGAATGGTAATGTAACCTTACATTAAAGACCGCTGATACATCCCGCATCACACTAATATCCCTTTCGATCATGAGTATATGGCGTACAAGTAAAAGTACCATTAACTGTGTAGAACCAGAAAACATCTTCAGGCCTCTGTGGTAGTTAATTTATGAGTGCCTGCTACAAAAACTATCTATCTATCTATCAGCTTACACTGAGAACAACAGTGCGGCAATAGGTAGCACCACTTGAACCTGTAGCAGCATACTCTTCATACTCAGCTTGTAACAGCTCCTGCTCTGCAACAGCAATGGCCAGAAAATGGGAATCGCGAAGATCAATCCGAGTACCCCAGCTTTGTCTGACAAGGAAATAACAAATTAAGATAAACTTTGATAGAAAATCTTAAAAGAAAATAAAGATGAGTTAAAACAAAATCAAATCTCAGTAATATAATACAATAAGCAAAAACAAGTAGTTTAAAATTTAAAGATTGAAGCAATGAAGCTGATCTCATTTCAACAAACAAGATCAAACAGTCTCTAAAGCAACTAACTACAATATAAGATACTGATGTATAACATATAAATACATGAAATGATGAGGACAGAAGAGGAAACACAAATCAAGGTTACTAAGAAATGAGTATCAACCCCTTCATTAGGAAAACGATAAATTACAAAACTTCCACTGGTTCCTTCGAATTTGTATATAGTTTCATGATTGTAGACAACAAACATAAATCTCAAGTCTCTGTAGCAGGGATTATGTATAACCAACCTACAAACATCCATGCCACTCATTATCTTATATTATTAAAATCTTGCGTACTTTGACCCAATATGTAAAATCTACAAGTATAGATGGAATAACTTAACATAATATTTGCAGCATCGTGTTGACTTGCCTCAAGTTCTTATAAATTAAAATTAATTAAAAGAAAAACAGCTAACTGTATGACAAATGGACATATCATAGATTATCATTAATCTAAAGGTGTTTGACATAGACGCCCTCCTCAGAACAGTAATTCACACACATATTGCCCAACTGCTTACTTACCCAAAATATACATCACTCGCAAATATAAGTCAACACCTATTTGTTGGTCTCCCAAGGGCCAGCAGAAACCATTAGCAATCTTTCACTATATTCTGAACCATGCGAGGTTTTTTCCAGTAAATTGCAAATTTTGGGTTGAGATCAACCTGCATTGGATAGATCTACTTGAATCCTAGTCCAATTAGCTTCAATTTAATGATCTCCCTATTTTGTCCTAGATTTTTTGAAACTAGTACAAAAAATTTCATATGTTAGCTGATATTCAAGTTTTCAACTAGAAATTACAAAATTTGAGCTGAGAGAAGCCCCTATGGAGTAGACCTAGTTAAATCATACCATAATTAACTCTATTTTCCTACTTGCTTTAACTATGCTTTATTCAGCTTGATACAGAGAGTCACAGGGTTATCTTCAGCATGTGTATCACATAACACTGCAAAGACATGGTAAGTGCCAACCGGCACATCCCATTTAGACTACACTACAATCTTTGTTTAATTACGCATCAATTACCATCTCCAAACCTCGACGATCCAAAGACAAGAATAAGGAAAAGATTATGGACTTCCAAAATTGCTAAATGAAATATGACAGGCATAGAAAAAACAGCAACTTTTGCATAAGATGGTAAAGGAAAAGCATGTTGAAGTTTGAACCAAGAAGAAATCCTGCAAGAAGAAATCCTGAAATAGTTATGATAGACATAATAATATGCTACGATACGTACAAAAAATTAAAGCGGAGATAACAGATACAAAATGACAAATGATGCAGTTATATTTTCCCTATGAGATAATACACTTGTAAATGCTCATTTACAATAGAGCAAAAGAGATCCCCAATATTAAACTCAAAAACACAAAAAGATTTAAGTTTTATGAAGTACCTAATATCCATGGAAGATATAACAGGAGTAGATCTGGTTAGAGGAGTGGAGTAGTCTGGTGTGTAGACCTGTTAAAAAAGAAATCAAACATGATCTCTCACATATACTTTAACAACTTTAACGATCAATCAGGAAAGCAGAACTGAAAGGATATTACTATTTGATTGTTTTTCACTCACTATTTCCCCCAATTCTTATTTGTAAATTCAAGCAAGGATGGTTGTGCCAATCCGCGATCGACATGGAGCGTATTAATCGGCACAGGGCGTGCTAACCTCATGCCAATCGGCATGCCCCCAACACATCTCTACACACCGTTGGTTCGCTTTTGGTGCATTTCTAATAAATTTATAAGGGTGCTCAGATATGTTTTAGTTTCTTCGGCGAGGTAATTCTTAATTTCTTATTTGAATATATGTATTAAAGCCTATATTAGTGTCTTTTATCTTTAGATCATTTTTATAAATGGTCTATTTTATTAAAGAAATAGAAATAGTTAGGTAAAAATAAAATATTATTCAACACATAATATAATTAAATATATTTATTAATTGACAATAGTGCAATTATTAAAAATAATACTCAGTTGAATGTAGCTAATCTAACATATTCTTATATCAATTTTAACCCAATCTAAATGAATTTGACATATTAATTTCAAATTTTTTAAAATTTGAAAAAAAATTTAGGGGAAATCTAATGTAGAAAGACCTTTATAAATAACAGATTGAGATAATTGAGTTAGATCTATCACTTGTACACCCCAAATTACATTTTGAAGTGTAAATAAAAAGAATACTAAAAAAATCGTGTTTGGTGCCGATACCTAATCAGCATGGCCATCATTAAGCTCAAGTAACCTTTAGTCAATTGACACAAAATTTTTAGCCTTGAATATCACCACTAGATAGTTTACTAATTTATTTACCTAGGAGTAAATTTACTGACTAATATTACATGTACACAGAAGGCATCGTTAAAAGTAAAGGGAAATGCAACACTTCTCAAAAAACACAATTTCAAAATTAATATGCATAACTGTATGGAGATATGTACTGAAAATAAAGAGTCACAGTATTCGCAGTATGTTCTGTGCACTGCATGTCCCATAAAAGGGTCCTGGTAGCTTATCATGATTTGGGACCATGGTTCATATTCTTCAGTGATGAATCCAACCATTGGATCTATGCACAAGAAACAGTAGTAGCATGCCATGAAACTAGGCAGCTAGATGGTCTTAGGTGTGATTTCTATTCTGTAGGATGATCTCATTGTATATTCTAAATGATATTATTTTCAGGAGTGCTGCTCTCCACTGATGTTCTGATGATTTGCCAAACTATGGATTTTTCTTTTCCTTTTATTACACTCTTTTGCTTGAGTGTTTTGTTGGCTATTAGTTAAGAAACATGTAAAAAGTTTGAGGCAATGATGAATGCAAGGTGCTTGCTTTCTGTGGAGTACCACCCAATTGAGGAATCGAGGGAGTTGCAATCAGCAAAATTCCAATCAACTCCTACTTCTATGAAACTAGCAACTTGCTAGTAGCAAGCACTTGTGGGATACATACATACATATATATATATATATATATATATATATATATATATATATAGAGAGAGAGAGAGAGAGAGAGAGAGAGAGAGAGAGAGAGAGAGAGAGAGAGAGAGAGAGGTTAAAACTCACCTGGTTGCAAATTTCACAAGTGATATCCCCTTTTTTGTTGCACCATCTTTGGATACATTTTCTATGGGCAAACTGCAACAGAATGAAATAGCACTAAGCCAACAGGCTATACAAATAACTATTTAAAGACACAGAGTTAGACGTGAAGAAATGCATTTGCCTGAATTAGATTTTTCTCTCTTAATAGAGATTAATCAAAATAATAAATACCACTTTATGCTGAAACTGATTTAATTGACATGTGCATGTGAAATTTTAAATCCCTAATTGCATGCATTTAACTGGTAAGGAAGGCCATAATAGCATATCCAAAGAGTTTCTAAAGATATAACACCATGGAAGTGCTTTGCCTGGATATCTAGGTCCATAATAGTTAACTTGCTTCTTTTTCGCCTTGATCCCTTCTAACCTTACCAAACCTGACTTTCCCTAGAATACCTTAGACGTCCATATCAATAACCATAATGTAATGGAAATTCATTATTCACATTTTCCTACAATAGTCAAATTACCTAGTTGACCTAATTATTTTCTTCTGATATTTTGAGTAATAATGTAATATGACACTCCTTAAGCATTCTTTACTTCATCAATATGCAGAACCAATTAAGATATCTGCAACAGATATAATGTGATGGAAATGACTAGCTCAACTCTTAACTTTAGCAATACAAAATATCTAACTTGTTTGTTTTCATTTTAGCCCTTAGCAATCTTATACAATCCCATCCGTTTGAGCTCCTAAGAAAGAGTGGAGATGTGCGATTGGTTGGTCTGGGACGGGCATGGTGATACTTCTTTTGTAAGTCCACTCTAATTCCTTGACTATTGATGCAAGATACTGCAAATGTGATATTTACAAGTCATTGCCATCCAATATATTTCACCATGGTTAATGTGTAAAACTCATCCTTAATTGGCAGATCATACATGATGAAAAGAATTATAACAGGAGAGCGTTCAGAGGTTTCTTGAAATCAAATCTATGAAGTTCATACTTCAGAGGCACAGCAAGACATGTCAGTAACTCAACAATCAGACTGAAAATAAAATTGTTGGAGAGAACTTCAAGAGACAACACAAGAATATATGCTTGTATACTAAAAAAATCCAATAACATTTAGAAGATCAACATCCCACTATGAACTGAATTATGTTCAATATCATCAAATTGGGTCCGCAGAAAAAGACAATTTGGTCCTATAAGCAGGAGTGAGGCAACAAGAGGGTAGCTGGGTAGTCCATTTCTAGATGGTCAATCTAGTCCCTTGACTAGAATGCCATGAGAACCAAAAAGGTTAGAATGACATGAATTGCATGTCATTCTAATTGTATGAGTATTACAAAGGGAGACATGAACAGCAAACGCTCTAACAGGCACACACAAAATAAAAAAGAAAAGATTTACAAATAATGCGGCAAGCCTCTTCCAGGTATCAAATAGAATTATTTGATCCAAAAAAAAAACACTGTTTAGAAAGCAGAAAAGTTAAGATTCAGAGAGAAGTAGTATGCAAGAAATCGACTGAAACGCGCATGCAAACCAAGAATCCACACCAAAGGTCACTCACCAACATTATCACAGAAAAAAAATTTCAACCTTTACACTGAGAGGAGACAATTCAACCACCAAATGCAAAAACCGAGTAAAATTTAAAGCAGAGGAAAACAGGCCAAATATTCAACTCTCATTACAAAGTTAAAACTCATAAAAGAGGATAAAAATCTCAACCAAGAAAACCTCCCGCAGAAAAAATCCTAAAGCCAGAGTCCAGCACTTCTAAATTCTTCTTATAAAAGAGAAAAGAAGCAGAAAAAGGATACCCATATGCATCACATAAGGATCCAAAAAATTCCATCTTCAACCAAAGTAAGAACTCAGAGACCCACCCATAAGAGAGAGAGAGAGAGAGAGAGAGAGAGAGAGAGAGAGAGAGAGAGAGAGAGGGAGAGGGAGAGACCTTGAGGGTTCCATTGCAAGCGCAAGGGGCCTCCATGTCGCACTCCTCCCCTTCCTCTTGGCATATCCTGCATTCTATCACCTTCCCTCCCTCCCTACTCTCCTTTTCATCGTGATTCATATTCTCATCCATCTTACAATCCAAGATCCCTTCCTCCCCAACTCCCCCTTCCACCAACGGCGGAGCAACGCACCCACCGCCACCGGCGCCGGCGACCCCGTCGGTTAGGACGCCATTCTCAGGGTCGAAGCACGCGGAGGCGACGATCCTGTCGACGCACACCATGAAATCACCCACCATTTCTCTCTTTTCTCTCCCTCTTCTCTCTTGTTTAGGACGAGGGAGAAGAGGCGATGAACCCACTTTTATAACTTCTACAAGCAGGGGAAGAGAGAGAGAGAGAGAGACTGTTCTGTTTTCGTGCAGAGTACTAAAATAGTAAACATTGAATTAAGTGATAACAGGTAGGTCTTGCAGTGACAAGTAATAACAGTACCTTTATTTTTATTTATTTATTTATTTTAAGATCTTTGAATGCGTAGTAGATATCTTAGTGTTATACTACTGGTCGATATATAACAAGCCTAAACCAATAGGTGCATACAATACTGTAATAAAAAATTTATTAAATATTAACCCACAATATTTATAGAATAATTAAACTCATGTACCTCCGTAGTACGTAGGTTAGTACGACTCAACTAAGAGCCACGGTAATGGCCTAAGAAATTTTAATAATTAGAGTTAATATCAAGCTTTGCGGTTGGCGTTTTAGAGGAAAACTTCTTTATAGAATGATTCTAATTTTAGCCTCCAAATTTCTTTCTTATAAACATGATTATATATATATATATATATTCTATTTTTTTAATGATGCCAGTTATAGTCATATTTATAAGGAATTGTCCTCTAAAATTATTTAATGTCATTCAAACCCTGTATTTTGGGTTTACTATCTCAAAAATATTATAATATTAGAATATTATATTAATTACCTCATCATCTTCTTCATCAACACTATCTAATCTCTCTAATTCATTTCTCACTTTTCTATCTCTTCTTTTTCCATCTCACCTCAATTTCTAAGGAATAAAAAACTCATCAAAGAAACTCATCAAAGAATGTGAACTTTGCCGGAGAAGACTACGGGTGGAGTTAATGTCAATTATCATTGTCATACGATGGTGGTGCTCTCTCTAAGGAGATATTTGATGCCCAAAAGTTGAGATGGATAGAGCTGAGGGATTGGAGATTGGATGGGGGAGACGGGACAAGAGATTGAAGGGATGAAGTAGCTCATAAGAGAGTATTTTAATTTTTTATTTTTTTCCTAAAAATAATCAAATATTATATATTCCACACCATTGTTGTAGTATTTTTAAAAATATTAAACTCAAAATACAGAGGCGCATGTTAAATACCTATATAAGATAGGATGTAAATGATAATAAATACAAAACTTATGGTTATTTTTTTTTTAATCAATTTCCCTAAAAATTATTATCGCTACACTAAAATTTTATAAATTCATATCAAAGTAGTACAATTTTTATTAATGAAGCAAGTTTTAAGTTTTCTTGATTAAATTAGACTCAAAGAAAAGAAAATAGATGACACTTTTAAAATGAATTGTTAGTAATTTAGAACAACTTTTTTTAGAATAGTAAACTATTTTCATCAAAAGCTATCTTCTTTTGAGCTATCTACAATGTAAAAAAAATTAATTTGGTGCTTATAAAGCAATAATTACAGTATATATTATGATAAATAGTTTAAAAACCTACAATAAAATAGCAATAATTTTTTATCGAGGATAGAGTATTAATAAAATGAGTCATGATTTTACGTCAATACGAATACATTACGTAAATAGACAAAATCTACCTAAAGAACAATACAACAATATGAAAAAATCATTTTAATTTGTTCTTTTATTTTTTTTATTAGAGCTTACTAATACATTGGTATAAGAATAACATCCAGTATACTCAAAGATGACAGAGAAGATAGCCTTACTAATAGAACAATTAAGACTGTTAACAACTTCAGCCACCGATAAAGAATCACCCAAAACCCTAACCACTGCTAATACCATTAGCCAAGATAATTATTTAATTCTTTTAAGTATCATTTTGGTCTCGGTGAAGATTGCCTTGCAATAATAATTTAAGAAGCAAATTACTTCATATAATGCTCCATAGAGAATCTACAAATAGCAACCTCAATATCACCAACAAAGCCATCCTTCAATCTACCATCCACTCAAGCAATTAAGTCTCTATGCAAGGCAGAGTAGAGCATGTTGTAGGAGCTGGAGAGAGTTTTGCTAAGTAAAAAATTAGCAACTCCCTCTACCAAAGCGAGAGGATTAAGATCCACATTTTTAAAGAGCTTATAATTTCTTGCTTTTTATATTTGCATGAGAATGTTGAGACGTAGACTATAATCTTTCAAAGGAGAGATGTATATAGGGTGGTAAGAACCCACAAATCTAATCTAATAGTACATAACTCAAGTCTTAGAGATAGTCTACTAACAAACCAGGCGCATAATAGATCGATATGAACATCATGAGCTGTCCCGTAATAAAACCAGTTGTTGCTGATACCTCCTTCTCGGTTCCTTCTTCCATAACCCGAGCTTGGAGAAGGAAGAGATAAGAGGGCCCTATGGAGAATGTGGTCAGAAATCCATAATAGAGTCCGACCACAACGACCGAATTTATTATGCATGAGCGAGATTGCAACCTACGAAAAAGTGATCAACAGTTCTCGTGGTATTGTTGTAGCATGGATAAATATGGTCTATCTTAGAGATTCTTTTGTAGGAATTAATCTTGATAAAAGTAGTATATATAATATACCTCATATAAAGATTTTGACATTAGGGAGAGCATCTTTATACTTGCAAATTAATCTCCATATTGCTAATAAAATGGGCCAGAAGGGCGCATCCAACTACCCATAGAAAAGGAGATGAATGCTAATTTAGCTAAGAAATCACAGAAATGAGTGGGTTCCACATTAGGTAATCTTTTTGTTATAAAATAGAAAGACCAAACATAATTTTGAGAATATATAACAAGAGGCAGATTTCATCTTTCTCTAAGAAAAAGATTGTTGATAAGTTTATCCCAAAGAGAGAAAAAAAGATATTCTTTGGATCAAATCGAGGGAGCCATAGATTGTGAAGAATGAGGATATATATGAGTCAGAGCCCACCAATTAATGAGCAATGCTTTTAAAAGTGTTTTAGACTTAAACAAAAGGAGGATGAGATCCAAGAGGAATCTATCTTTAGACTTCACATCCTAGAAAGCTAAGGAAGGGAAATAAATAGATATAGAGCTCATGAACAATTTGATGAGAATAAATCTAATTACCGGTGGGCAAGCTTTTGATAATTTTTTTTGAACAATAAAACAATTTTAGACTTTGGGAGAAAGAGAGGATTCTCAAAAATATTTTCTCCCACTTACAATAAGTTAACTTTGAGGCATATCAACAATAATTTTGCGTCTAGAAAAATCAATTCTTCTACTTAAAATGAATAGCAGATTTCTCGAGATTAAGAATTTGCCCTAAAAGTTTACTATAAAGATTATTAAGGTTGTTAAGGGTACATGTTTTCTTGACAGTAGTTTTCTCATATAAAAGTAAAAAAGAAAATAAGTGATAGTGCTAAAGGTTAAGAATAATCTCTTTAATGACAAACAATTCAAATAACATTTTGGGTCAAACATATAAAATTCTCATAGTTTTGGGTTAGAAATTCATTACATTTAAAGTTTTGGGTGCATACGAGAAAGATATCTTTTTTTATCGGCTTATACAACAACCTCTGGCCATTGGCCATCAATATCGATGCCACATTTTTTTATGACTAAGGATTTTCTTCTATTTAAAAAAAAAAAAAAGTCATACCAATGGTATTTATATGAATTAATAACATGGTGCATAATTAACTGAAACCCAGCAAGATAAGGTTCTTCAGCTTGCGTATCAACTTAAATCTTGCATTATTATGTTTTAATTAAGTAAGGCCTCCTCCTCTCATGAGAATAACTAGTCATCAAATTGCATATAGCCCAGAATGCTTTGCTTTCTTAATCGTACATTAATCTCTGTTAATGGCTAAGCTGGCGTTTTATTGTCGGAGCAATTTGAAATAAGCTGGCGATATGATTTTTTTAATAGAAATATTATATCTACAAGGAGATAAGATGAAGAAGTCAACTAAGAGGTTTCAGAGCCACTTGGGTTTAAAAAAAGTAGGGAAGGAGAGGGTTAGAGAGAGAGAGAGAGAGTAGTGAAGAAAGAAAGGGAGTAAATAAAAATCTAAGCTTAGAAAGTGGAGTACCAGATATTATTTATTTCCAATGATCCAAGAAGAGGGGGACAAAGTGGATAAGATGGAGATGCTTTGGATTATAATACAGGCAACATAATGCACCAGAGACCCCACAGATAATATTATCCTTAATATTTCTTCTTCTCTTTTCTCTTCATTTTTCTTATAGTTGAGAGGGTCAACATGAATAATAAATAAGTGGGGTCTAAGTATAATTATTTATAAAATTTAAAACTTACTTTTGTTTTTTGAAATTTCCACATATTTAACTTACTATATTGAGCAGTCTCAATCAAATAAGTTCATAGTTTTTCAATTATTAGCTGGATGAGGACACTATCAATTTCAAAAGCTCTGTAGCATGTTGCAATATTAATGTTCTGCAAGATATTTTCATGAACAATTGGATGCATGCAAGAGAGATAAATCTTTCAATTTGGTTTGAAAGTGAGTTAGAATGATTTCATCTCCACCTATGAGTCAATTTTAAATCCTAACACAACTAATTTTGTACCTTTAGTTCAACCCTTTTTAGATAATGTGCAAGCCCATTAGAAAATAAAAATAATAATTTGTGTTATTATTGCAAGTTTCCTTCCCAATTATCTCTCTCTCTCTCTCTTCAAAAATGAAAATATGATGAATAAATTTGGTCTTGGTTGGATCCAGATTAGGTCCAAGTTTCATATTTTAATTTGCCTCACCTAAACAATTTGGAAACTTTAACTCTACTCTTTAACTATCATGGACTTCATGGGCAACTTGATCACATTGACCACTTTCTAAGGAATACTCATTGATTCATGTTGAATAATCATTTGAGCTTAATCTATTAGATCTGATGTATGACCCTCCTCACTGCAGAAGATAGATAATAGAATATAGAGAGTAAATTTAGGTAAATGAGATTTGAACTCTAAACTTTTAGAAAACTACACTACAATACCATGTTAAATAATTAGTTAACCTAAAAATTGAAGCTATTAAGTAACAGAAGAATAATATATACCATACTTTTACTAGTACCAAATTAGTAAGATAAAAGGTGAATCCTTTCAGTTAATGTCAGACATCCTTATTAGTATTCAATTGATCAATAATGATTAGTGGCTCCTAACTTAGAGACTTAAGCACACATCAAGGCATGATTGAGAAAATTAACAAAGAAGAGTATAAGCTGGCTAGAGTCTTTTTAATAGGAGAATATGATAACCACATTGACAAATGAAGGAGAGAGAGGTTGGATAACATTAAGCAAGTTGAAAAAAAGGTAAGGGGAGGACAGACTGGAACATGGAGCTGGTTGGTGACAAAGAATGATATATATATATATATATATATATATATATATATATAGAGAGAGAGAGAGAGAGAGAGAGAGAGAATAATTTGGGGTTATCTCTGGACTTCCTCCATTTTCCTATTGTTGCTTGGAAGATATGGTTGTCGGTTTCATTAAGAAAGATGTGGGGAAAGGAGTTTTGAGAATAATTTTTCTTTTCCAAGTCTAATATACTTTGAAACTCAAAATATGAGATAAACTGAGTTAAAAAATCGCTGACTGGTATTATCGATTTCTAATGAGTTAGCGGCATGCAGAAACTTAATGACTAACTAAAATAGTATTGTGTGTGAGAAAAAGTATTTCCAATATAAATTGCTTTCTAGTTCAACAACATCTAGATATAGATTGCTAATCAAATTAACGATTTATATCGAAACTTTTTTCATATAGAAGGGGATACAAGTTGGATACAGAGTAGGTGATAGTAGAACTATGATCTTACCAAGTTCTCCCATGCATTAGAAAGAGAGCGAGAGAGACTATTAACTATACATTGTATGTAGTCAGATAAGATTAGGATTCAAAATCTCTAGAAAAATTAGCTATAATATCATATTAGATAACTAATTGTCGTAAAAACTTAAACTATTTAGGTTACAGATTAATAATTTGTACCACAGTTTTTAAGACATCTCAGACAGGGCTGCCCAAGGTCTAATACTATGTTGGAATTGATTGACCTAGAACTTTAATCTGTTTGATAACAAACTAAATAATATATATGGTACCTTGAAGACAACCTAATCTTATCCAGCATCTTCACGTTCTTCACTAACATAGGATGGTACAATTATTGCGCAATGAATTGACGGTAATTGTTGACCATTAGGTGATCTACATTATTAAGTGTTAGGTACATGGCATATTGATGCCCAATATTAACCTGCTCATTGACAAAATAAGCTTGTATAATTATTAGTAAGTTGGAAGTTTGGCAAAGAGTAGCAAAAGTTTAGGGGAGGCAAAACACAAGAGACACAATCAGTGCATTGTCCGATAATCCATTCACCATTCCTAACAGCATCATGACTTCTTTGGATTGCAGTACTTTTTTCAATGAAAGTGGCAAACCAATAAATAAAGGTGAGACAACTTGACCAACATCACCACTAGTGAGATCTGATGTCAAGCAAAGTGATGCAGAAAAGAGTCAGAAGAACATATAAAAGTATCAGCTCTAAATAGTGTCACTATTTTTATAATTATTCCTAAATTCTGTCTAATTCTGAGTTGGTCATATGATGCCTGATTTCTAAGTCAAATTCGACTTCAAACACTAATTTGACCATCAGTTACTTCCTAGTGTCCCTCTTTCCAGTTGTGCTATAGTCACTTTGCCTGACATGCCAATGTCACTTTCCTTTCCTTAGCAAATCTTTATGTCATGCTGTCCAGCATTGAAGTCAGGAAGAAGCCAGATCACCAAAAACTTGTATTTGAAAGGCCTGCCTTTGAGTATCTTTCTATTTTCATTTCTCCGGAGAAAGACCTGCCTTTTGCAAGGAGAAAAGATTTGCTTGATAGATGCTGGGCCAAATCTTATGCTCCAAGAAACGAGTTCAATAAAAGAATGTGGTAAAAATGATCTCTTTCACCATGTTCTAAATTATTCTTTAAAAGAATTTGAGAGAGAGTGTTTATCAAGGTCATACATAAATGGATACATTTGGATAACAAAATGATCTACGAAAACTGGTCTACCCAGCTAAGAGGAATCTGATTCTGTTGTGCCGGCATCTGATTTTTCAATATCCATAGTGGCATTGAATCCAAATTCAGAACCAGCTATAAATGCTGATTCAAGTTCTTCTAATGATTGCGTCGTCTTAAATTGTGTGTTCACCTTCAAATTTTCCTGATTCAGTAGCAAGCCAAGCTCTCAGAAATCCAGACTATGTTTAAAGTAATATGGATTATATCATGTACTTGCCTTCTTCACAAAATCTCCAATTGTTGTACTAACAATTTCTTGGATAAGGAATTTAGTAACACGGTCTTTACCAAGCATCTGTAAGAGAAAGCTCTTAGGGACCTGTAACAGATTTCAAGGATCATAATTCTATTAGAAACAGGTAAAAGTTTTAATGATTAATTGCTAATCTTTATCCTACCGGTAGTACTAAGAGAATAATTCATTGGCTATAATAACATCAATGTTATGTCCTAGTTGATGTTGACACTCTCACTCTCATCAACTACAAGTAATAAACTTCTAGGATATTTCTGAGAAAATGACAGGAAAAAAAACAAAGATGATTTTATATGCTTCTTGAAATATTATTTTCAAATTAAGGAGATAACCCACATTAAGCTAAACAGGACATACATCTTCAAATGACTGGAATTCACTGTTTAAAGAGAATTTTCAAAAGATACATATTTGTCCTCCAAATGTTATCCTTTATAGACTTGCTACTTCTTTTCACATGGCAACTAATAGTTCACATAATTTAGAAATATTCAAAATTTGAAAGCATATGTAATTATGATGGCAAAAAATCTTAAAAACTTGAAAGACAGACTAATTAATCAGATATCAAAGCAAAGAAGGAGCTAATCAGATTGCTGCGAAGTTCTAAAGCTGATGTATACTGTTGTGCCACAGATGGGAAGTCTCAACTTGGATTTCTCAGACATTTTACAGAGGCTGTAGTGAAAAACAATTGGAAGCTTAAGAAAACAGTGATGGATGACCACAAGCTTAATGAGCTAATTTGCCTTCTATTCTGATCCATGTTACATACTTGACCTTAGTTGTTTGATTGAAGGGAATTTAGATTAACTTATAGACATAATATTTAATAAGAAATAGTTTAACAAGATCTGGCAAATATCAATACTAGTTTATTATCTAAAAGAAATGTACAATAATTTAGATAGAGCAGAAAATTGCACTGCACTTTCCTCTGATTCCTAGTTGGTGGAAAGTAAAACTATCTAATGTAAATGGTCAACAATTAAATAACAAACTATTTGAAATTAAAGTCACTCACATTGGATGTTTTTCCTTGAGTCATTCAGCATCATGCAAAAACAAGAAAGGAAATTCCTGAGTTATTGCATGAAATTATGAAATAAACCAACTTAAGAAGATAGAAGAAAAAGGATGACATAAAATGTTATACAAGAGTTATATCATCAGTCATTACTAGTGTTAAGGATATAACCAGCTAAGACATATATACCAAAACTAGTACTTATTAATTTATTAAGTATTCTTACCTCCTTTCATCTTACGAAACCCTGGGATAGGTGGCGCAGTACGAGCTAAGTTAGTCAAAACGTCATCAAATGCTTTCTGTGTCTCCTCTGCAGTCAAATCCACTCTAACCTAATAAATAAGGTAGGGGCATTGTCAAAGAGAATAATTAAAAAAGTAATAACTAATTACTTACCAACTACTCTAAAAGCTTAAGTTTTTAGAAAACAGTAGTTTTTATATTTTATATTCTAGCACTCTCTCTCATTTTCACTAGAGATATTTTGATGGGCTCAAAAAGAGAGATTTAATTTAAATGGGTGGAATTTTATAGTTTCAGACAAAAGTGGGCATGATAAGATTTGAATCCGTGACTCTTTACTTTGATACCGTGATAACTCATTAACTACTCTAAAAACTTAAGTTTTTAAAGATGATTTATATATTTTATATTCTAACAATAACATTGAGAGCAATATATACTCTATCTAATCTTAACAAGAGATAATCAAGTGTTTTGATCATGTGATTGCTGTATACTTTGTAGGCTAAGCATATCTTTGAGCATAGTCTCATAGAGAAGTTACTGCATTAGACTAGTACAAATGGAGGTGAGGGGAAGATCCATAGCTCAACATTTGTTGAGTTAGGGAGACTCCCATCAATGCAGGTCTAGGGATGGAAAATATAAGTAACAGTACTAAAAGTAAAGAATCTTTATCTGACAGTAGATATCCAATTTTCTCCCTTTCAAGTGCAGAGAGCAATATTAGGAGCAGAAACTTAATATACAGTAAAACAACACCAATTGATATGTTAGCAGGCAATGAAGTAACATCTTAGAAAAAAAGCATTAACTAAATATGGTGTCCCAGTGAACGAGGCTCCTAACAATGCAAGGTATAGGGAGGGAAATCTCATGCTCATTAAGCCACTATAATTTCGCTATTGCACAAAAGATGTCCTCTCACGTTAAGGGTAACCTCTAGTTTTATGAATTTGGCTAGACCAAAGTACAATTATCCTTTTTTATCATATGAATATCTCATTGATAGGATCTCCTTTGAAGATCTTTTTTCCCTCCATTTCTCTGAAAAACATTTTTTCTTCTACTGAAACACCTGTTTTAAGGGTATTTCAAGTTTTCAACAGGACAAATGTATGCAAAATAATGGAAATGTAATCTGCAAATTTGTAACCAGCCCTTAGGAAAGAAACTTAGGGAAAGAGTAACAAAACCGACCATTATGGAATTTCAATTTTAGAGGTGAATAGGTCTAGGAATGGATCGGGTGCAAAGGGATTTAATGTCATAATCATCAACATGCCTACTGAAAATAAGAGCCCAAGTGACAAGCTCACATGGATCTTCTCGTCATCACGTGATTCGATAACTATCGAAACATTCTCCAGCAATAAATCATTCTTCTTCTTGTCAGTAATTGATGCTTCTAAACCTAAAAGCATGAATATATAGTAAACATCACACTACTATATTGGAAGCCAGTAATTTGAAATATCGAAAATGAAGTACAAATATAAAGATGTAATCAAACAGAAATTTCACCTGAACGAACTGCAAATGTAGGTGCAGATAAATGCCTAAAATCTCTTGCACTATAAAGTGATAACCTGAAAAGGGAAAATGTTGAAACTTTTGATCAAGTGCAGCACAATGAAAATGAAGCAAAAGATAAATGTGCACAGAGATTTATGTAGAAATTGCCTACATTCAAGCTGAGAGCATGCATCCTGAATATATATATAACGACGAAATCCTAGACGGACTAGGATTCCAAACCTTTAACAGCCCTTGGGGGTTTTGCTGCTTTCCACTCCCTTGGACAACTTACCCTTTACCTCTGAGCCCTGGGAATACAGGACATCTTACTGCCCTACCTAGTGCACCACGCATATTCTCCAGATTAAATTTAAACTCATGAACTATACCTTAAAAAATACAACCTGAGATAATTATGCATCATCTAAATATCTGCCTACCAGGTCAAGGTAGAACGATTGATATTCTCAACATAATTCTACATAAATTTTCCTTCTACTATACATAAACAGAAGGAGACAGCCTTTGTAATTGCATGTTAAAACAAAGAGAGAAAAACAAACATTACGGGAATAAAGAATCAGAAAGTTTGAGTTTACCTTCCACTTGGAAGTTCCGATGCATTATGAATGGCAAAACTTATGCGAGTTGAAACTTTCATCTGAAACCAAGAGAATAAATGCACAAATACCATCATATCGACAATACTTACTTCAGTTGTCCAAAAATGAGTCACCCATCCAAGCTCAGAGACATCAATTCAATATACAAATGAGTCTGGCAACTATTTCATTGACTATATTAAAACCATTTCTAATTGGTGAACAAAGAAACACAAGATATAGGCAATATTAAGAAATTAAAGATGGCACTTTTAGCCTATCTAAATTAAAGCTATATACTATGCCTCCAAATTCTTAGTCTCTAAGATTACAGAAGACTTCCATCCTAACCAAATATATTGAACTAGAAGAGTTCCGAATATAAAACCTGAGGGCAGACGCCATGGTTTGGTTGGAATCGAAACTTTGAACCGATTTCAGTTGTCGCCACGAAAGCCATGATTCCTCTATAAAATGATTTAAAAAGAAGCCAAAATGGAGGCGAAAGATTTAAGAGGCACAGCTACCACTCTATCTGCAAGACTGCAACCATTGCCTCTTATGAACTGGTGCTAGAGTGCTTGAGAAGACCAAAATACCCTCGCGTTTGAGCTCAACTTACATGTATGCCCTTGCCATAAGGTTTCAAAGTCGGCAGCGTCTTTAGGACTTTGTGGTAATACAGTGCAGAGTAGCTAACTCGTCGCCGGCTTATGAGAAAGAATAGATATCGCAGTATAACGGAAGATAAAACCGAGGTCTGGGAAAATTGCAGATAAGGGGTTCCACTCTGGGTTTAG
Organism: Typha angustifolia; assembly: GCF_048772165.1. Lineage (NCBI taxonomy): Eukaryota > Viridiplantae > Streptophyta > Magnoliopsida > Poales > Typhaceae > Typha > Typha angustifolia. The sequence goes on from NC_133248.1 coordinate 7,441,855, forward strand.
AAAGAGGAAGGAACAAGAATGGAGGTAGCCGTTAAGACCCACTTCGTCACTCCTCAGGTAGTGGAAGCTCCCAAAATCCTTTTTCCTTTCTTCTTCTTGGATGTATGAATTTTAGTGGAAGCTCCCAAAATCCTTTTGCTCCCGAGAATTGTAAATTTTTCTTTTCCCCCGCAATATGGAGTATGTTTTGTTAGAACGATTAAGATCATTTGGAGACTACGAAAGTGGAATTCGCTGGGTGCCTGGAATGGAGGAAGTATCATCTATTGGAAGGATATACTAATTTCTTGCTAATTTTAAAGCTCGTATTATAGACAGCATTGGCAATGGAAAATTTCTTGTATTCATAAAGAATGACACACAAACAGTAACCTGTACCTTGTTGTTAGATTATTCACTTATGATGGAATATACATTTTCTCGATTTTATAATTTTATGCACTTGTGAGTCTCGAATTTTGGTTCATGTGTGCTCTGATTTGATTGTCATGTGTATTCTATCATGATAGTTTCCCCCCCATGAAGTAATCTTTCTAACTTTCTTCTATATCTTTGTAATTTTTGCTACTTCATTAACAGGATCTTCTGCTATCTAATTAGCATAGAAGGGTCAGATTTCTCCGTTACCATCTTTAGTTATCTTGATATGGTGCTATTTGGAGTATTAGGATTTAGGACTTAGGTGCGACTTGCTATTGAACGACTGGAGCATGTTCAGAGGGATTTAGACTCTTTTGTTGCTTCATTTCGGTTGACTTCATTTAATTTGGAATTCAAGGTAATTGAGGATTTTGTTTGGGTGATGTTTAACTCGTCCTGAAATCTTAAAAATGTCTAAAATTGAGATACAGATTTTGCAATGATTTTAGTGTAAGAGTTACAAATTCATACTCTTTTGGCTATGTGAAAAACCGTTTATAAAAGATGCTATATGGTAACTTTTAGTATGTCTAATTTTCTATTAGCCTGTTTGGTTAGGTACTGGAATCAAGCTAACCTGAGAGCTTCTGTATATAACAAAGAATGGAGAATTGAAAGCCAACTGGAACCAATGCTCTCCTTTGCTACCCTCTCTTCCCACCAGTTTACCCCAGTTCAAAAGATTTCCACCCATTCTCCTGAAGATGCAGACCCCAAACTTTCCACCCACTTCTCCACTCCATCTCAAATCAAACAACTCCATGCCCAACTCCTCAAATCTGGGCTTCCCATCTCTACCCTTCCCTTCCCCCAAATTGCCGCTATTTGCGCTCTCGACTATCCTTCTTCCTTCTCCTACGCTCGCCAAATCTTTCAGCTTTCAACTGATACCTCTGAAACCTTCTTATGGAATTCCCATCTCCAATCCCTCTCCATCTCCGCCACCCCAGCCGATGCTCTCGCGCTCTTTGTTCGGCTCCGCCTCTTCAACGTCCCTTTCGATGAATTCACTCTCTCCTTCGTCCTCAATGCTTGCTCCAAATTGTCTCGACTCTACGTCGGCCGTGCCATCCATGCATTGGTGGAAAAGATCAGTTTTTTACGATCTAATGTCTATCTTTTGAACACCATAGTCCATATGTATGCTTGCTGCGGCGAGATGGACCTTGCAAGGATGCTGTTTGATAGAATGCTGATGAGGGATGTCGTTAGTTGGAATATTATGATATCTCAGTTGGCAAAAAGAGGGGAGATGGAGAGCGCGCGTGAATTGTTTGATTTAATGCCTGAGAAGAGTGTCAGATCATGGACGGCATTGATTGCTGGGTATGTTCAGGGGAAGAATCCTCATGAGGGCATCAGACTTTTCGAGGAGATGCAGGAGATTGGGCTAAGACCCAATGAGGTCACCGTCGTTGCAGTCCTTGCTGCATGCGCTGATCTGAGTGAGTTGGATTTGGGGAGGCGAGTCCATGAGTACTCTGATCGATGTGGGTTTTGGAAGAATGTGAGGGTGTGCAACACACTCATAGACATGTATATTAAGTGTGGGTGCATTGAGACTGCGAGGAAGGTGTTTGATGGAATGGTGGATCGAACAGTGGTGTCTTGGTCAGCGATGATATCTGGGCATGCAATGCATGGGCAAGGGAAGAAAGCTTTGGAGCTCTTCTCGAGGATGACCCAAGCCGGTTTGCAGCCAAATGGGATCACCTTCGTTGGCCTTCTACATGCTTGTAGCCATATGGGGTTGTTGGAGGAGGGGAGACGGTTCTTTGCAAGCATGACCAAGGATTATGGCATAATGCCAAAGATTGAGCACTATGGTTGCATGGTCGATCTTCTTAGTCGTGCTGGTCTCCTTGATGAAGCTCGTGAGTTCATCAAGAACATGCCGATCAAGCCCAATAGTGTTGTGTGGGGGGCTCTTCTAGGTGGAGCTAGAGTGCACAAGAATGTTGAGATCGGAGAAGAGGCTATTAGATATCTTGTCAAATTGGATCCCCTTAATGATGGCTACTATGTTGTGCAATCAAACATCTATGCGACGGCAGGGCGATACGACGATGTGGCACGGATGCGGTGCATAATGAGGGAGCGAGGAGTGAAGAAGACTCCAGGGTGGAGCACGATATCTCTGGACGGAATTATGCACAAGTTTGTTGCTGGAGATGATGACCATCCACAATTGCCGGAGATTGAGGAGAGGTGGAATGAGTTGCTACATGAGATGAGGCAGCGAGGATATGTCCCTAATACTTCCGTGGTGCTGCTTGACATGGATGAGGTGGAGAAGGAGAAGGTAGTCTTTCGGCATAGCGAGAAGCTTGCGGTTGTCTTTGGGCTGATGAGCACACCACCAGGAATGCCCATTAGGGTAATGAAGAACCTTCGGGTTTGCGATGACTGCCATGCAGCTCTGAAGCTGATCTCCGAGATCACGCGAAGAGAGCTCATCATTCGAGATCGGAATCGGTTCCATTGCTTCAAGGATGGGACTTGTTCTTGTAATGGTTACTGGTAGCTTACAAAGTGTTTGATTTGGAGAGTTGAAGAGTCTGTTCTTGAGACTAGAGAGATGAACATTGGCTACTAAAACAGAAGACTCCTTACTTACATAATAGTAAAAAGCAAGGTGCAAAATGAAAAAGGTTGAAAAGGCGAGGTGCTAAATACAATTTTCTTTGCTAAACTAATTACGTAGTTACTATTAGGTATGTGAAACTTTTCCTGCAGATACCAAAAGAGAGATGTAAAGGTAGAAAGGGGTCTCAAGATAGTGTTGCGTACTTGCATTATCATTGTGGATGTAGTGTTTTCTTAATTCAGATTGTCTTTTTAGCCTTTCCTTTAAAATTCGCATGTGATTAGTTGAAATCACTATTTGGGAGATGAAAGAAATGAAACATGTCTTCTTAGAAGCTTAAAATCACACAGATTTAGTATGTCGTGATACAAGGAACCATTTTGTCGTTAGGACCTGTCAACTAATTTGCATATCCAAAAAATGTAAGTGCTCTGTGCCTCAAGAACATTGTAATTTTTGTTATATGAGTATAAAGGAAAGGGCGTAGGTTTTCCTAGATTTGTCTTTGAAATCAGAAGTTTGTTATTTCCATGGATAAAACTTCATGCGCGTATAGTTGATTGTTCCTGAACTTCTGTATAGTTTAAACTTTTTAATATGCCTATTCTACTTTTGGATGCACAAAGAGTGTGAATGTGATGTTCCGTTATTCTTTATTTTGAAAGCTATGTTATATTTGTCTTCCTCATATCAGCAAATTGCTGATATGCGATTGTAGTTGAAATATCATGAGCTTCTTCACATGCAAAAGGATGTATATTTTGTTATATAATCTTTGAAAAGAATCTTTATGCACTTTTAGTTTGAGCATGTTGGACTAACCCTTTGATATCCAAGTGAGCAACTAGTTACCAGTTCACTTTTGCTCTTTGAGCACACCTTTTTTTTCTTTGTCTCTGAAAAAACCTGACTCAAAAGCCGAAAAAAACTCCATGGACTTGCATTGCTGATGTTATAAATAAGATATTTCATTTCATTTGACTCCTTTCGATCAATATTCTCCTTTGCCTTTCATCTTAACTTGTGGACTCATTGTTTGCAGTTAACTGGTCGAAATTGTAGACTACAGCTTCGTGCACGAGTTATATTTTCTCGGAGAGTGTGGTCTTCTGTACATATCGTTAATGCTTCTGAACAGAACTCCAGAAGGTGAGACTGGTTTTTATAAGTTATCTCATACTTTTCAAAATGGCAAATACAGAAAACACCTCCTCTTATTTATTCTTCGACCTTTCTTTATCGAACCATGTATGGTTCCCATTGCCACTTGGTCTGTTGACAGCAATTTTGTTCGTTTTTAAAGCAGCAATAATTTTGACAGAAACTTATTATATTTCTCATGGTACCTATTGGGATATTATCAAAATTTTTGTTAAGTGTTTGTTACTTATTCAGTTATTCGTACCTCAAGCCTTTGTTATATTGGGTGTAACTTGGCAAGATGGATGAAGATGGCTTGCTACGTTCAATACCCATAGCTATAAAAGATTGAGTATTCAACCTGTTGACATGTATACACAGTATTAGGTATTCTAGTTTTTCTGTGAAGTAAGGAGACATGTTAATCATGTACAACATTTTGACAAAGCTATACTCCTTTATAATCATTTTTAAGCTACGTCTAATAGTTGTAGACAACTAGATATTCCTTGGTGCTTTCGTGGGCTTTCTATCACTTCGTGTGGAGTACCGATGCATGTTGAAACTTTTATCTTTATTTGGTGCTAACATAAAGTATTTGGGTCCATTTTAAGTATTTTAAATTAGCATCTGTGTGCTTATAGTATATCATCTGTGGTGCAGATCCAGCCATAATATTGGTGCAATTCAGACAGAGTCTTCTATACAAAGTATGCTGTATTCTCTTCTTATCTTTCTCAGATTTGTAGAATTCTTGAACTTTTGGGTGACCTTGATAGTTTATTTGAGTTACAGATTTGGAAAACCCTGATGCTTCCATACCTTGCTTTAATGATTTTACTGTTGCTGCTAATGTAGTTGAGGATAAGGAGATAAAGGTACTATGCTGGTTGTGGCCTTCCCATGTTAATCTTCTTTATATAATCGTGGTATTTTGCATGTAATTTTAACTATTTTACTTCATTTACTATGAGATATAGATTAGAGTTGATGTATCTGGTGCAAAGACCCAGGCAATCTTTGACAATGAATTCTCCAAGCTAGTTGCTGCTGCACAACCAATTCCTGGTTTTCGAAGAGTGAAAGGAGGTACAATCTATAATTTTTAGTTTACAGTTTATTTTGCTTTCTCCATCTCCTTAGCATATATATGAGTTACTTACCTATGGATTTTATATGCTGATATCCTAAACTTTTGTTTAACATATGGCATGAGTAACCGTTTGAAGGTACCTCAAAGAACCGGACTTCATCATGGATCCTGTTACTCAAAGATACCCCAGCTTTCACTAACCAAGAACGGAACTTCATCATGGATCCACACTGCACATTTATTATGAAATAACATGGTTTCTTGCAACTTTGTCATGAAAATGCACCGCCAGCCTCCTAGCAAAGTTTATATTCTTTCCATGATGCTAACACTAAAACCTTCTAGATTTCCCGTTTGGAAACCAAACAGCATAATCTGTCATATTTTTGCATTTGTCAACTACTTATGGCCTGTTCTCAGAAGTAAAAGCTACCTATGGCTTTGGAAAAGTTCAAGATGAGCATTAGGATATTTATGTTCCTTCCACTTTAACTAGAGAGGCTTTTCCTTTGCTTCTCTCTTGAACCCCCTTTAACTAGATAGTATTTGGCATGTTCTTATTATTTGACATATTTTCCGCGTCTACTTCTTTATTCACACGTGTTGATTAGTATGTCATTTGTTATGAATAAATAACTGATATCTGTTTCTAAATTTCCATCTGTTTACACTTTTTGGACTGGGGCAACTTGGACAATTCAGGGAAAACACCAGATGTAAGTTTTCTTTTAATCATCTTCGTCTTACTCCCACTAGGACTTACAAACTAACCTCTCTCTGAAAGCATGTGCATCTTTAGATTTTATTAAGCTAATAGTACCCCATAAATCCTATATTGAGACTGAGGAAGTTTCTCTCATAGAAAAGGTGAGTTAAAGTAAATACTTGGAAGGACCATCTTACAGGTATGTGAGTACTGCATTTCTTTTACCGGGATGAATTTTCAAATTTCGTTTTACTCTTTATCTGTGTCAGATTCCAAAAGATGTTCTCCTACACATCATTGGACCTTCCAAAGTTTATAAGCAATCCATCAAGAAGATCATCAACTGTACGGTGGCGGAATATGTTGAGAAGGTACTAATAGCCTTTATATTGAAGATATCCTTTAGGTGGCCTGATTTCTTAATTATTATTGACATTTGAAACAGTTTATATGGAGTATCATCATAAGATGATTTCCAATTGAAATTGGAAATCAGTATAATGTAGAAAAACATTGAGGAAATGTATTTAGCTCAAATACCAGATTATACGTAAATTACCTTTCTGTTGTATTTAGAAGTTAGAATTCTGACCTGCTAGCTTTTCGTACTGAACAAATAGTAGCTATATCAGACCTTTTCTTACAAACCAATTCAATTTTACCAAGAAATGTCCATTGTTCTTTGATGTTCTCTTAACCTCTCATTATTTCAATCTTCAACTTCTCTACTAAGCTTTCTACTTTCATCTCATTTATACCACAGCAAAGTGTGAAAGTTGGCAAAAATCTAAAAGTTGAACAGAACTATGAGGAGCTTGAAGCGGCATTCCAACCTGGAAAAGATTTCAGCTTTGATGCAATTCTTCAGCTACAAGGAAATGATATGACCATACATTGATTATCTTGCTTACTCAATTCTCTTTCATCCATAGCAGCTCCACCGTTTTTTTATCAGTTAGTATCTTTCATAAAATTACAACACTTGCCTAACTTATTGGCGGGCAACCAATAGAGAGACAGGATTGCAGAAGAACTGAATTGATTTGCAATGTGTATTAGGTGAATTGACATCATTTCTGAGAAATGCCCACTGCTTTTAACCAATATGTTGCAGTTATGAGTAAAACCTATTCTTTCTTTTTTCTTCCTTACAATTGCATAATGTAGTCTGGAAGATTGATATTGTTGATTAAAGTGGATATCTAATATCTTGAAACGAGCAAGGGGATCACAGAAATCACTAGAGCAGATTGCTAATTGTGTTGCATTTGTTTTGAAATTATTTCTGCTCATCATATATTTCCCAAGGGATCTCCCTATCTAAGGGAAAAAAAATCCTCCTGACTTGAGCATGCATGAGTTGCAAGTACAGAGTTGTGTTATCAAATTATGAAGGCACCAGTAGCTTTTTCCAATTAAATTGCACACATATATGAAAGAAAAACCTTGTGGTTATAAAGAATCATATTCTTTTTCTAGTACATTACAGGTGTATCAGTCTGTTTGTCCATATACAAGTATTATTTTGGGCCTAGTCTAATGGCCCGGGCCACCCGCGCTCGGGCCCGACGGCAACCTTGCCATCCATGTAGCCATAGTTGCTCTCACCATCTTCCTTATGCTCATGTAAGCACCATCTTCACCGGAACGGTCAGTCATCGGCCTCGCTGCCTCAACTCGATGCATGCTCGTTATACTGACAACTAAGATGGCGACGACGAGCAGGAATGTGCAAGCCCTACGGCAATTCATCGGCTTTGATGGAGTTTGAAGGCTAAGGGTCAAAGAGAGAGTCTGAGAGGAGAGAGGAGGTTGTTTGCAATGAGATTCAGATACTTGTGTGTGTATCCTCCTAGTTTGTTGCAATGAAAGAGTATTTATAAGTGGTGGGGGGCTGGCAGTGTTTGTTGCAATGAAAGATTAGTCTTTTTGATACGGTCCAATGTGAATCCAAGGTCAAGGGTAGTACCAGGAATTTAGTGCTGTCGTGTTGACCAAGATACTATAGAAATGGTCAAAGATAAAGAAATTAAGGTTAAGGGCTTGGTCTTTTATTAACATGGTGGTAGCCAATCTCAAAAACTCTTTGGTAGAAGGGCAATTAATGCTCTTATTGACTTCAGATAAACTGACATCTAATAGGTACAGTGGGAATAAAATAAACAAAGACAAAAATCTACAATTAAGTACAATTGTTAGACAAAATCTAATAGAATCCATTGATTACTTGGTAAAACATGATTTATTCAATTAAATTGATGTGTTGACTGTGTCGTTGCTAGTTGGGTAGACTAGTTAATGTTTTCGACATCAAAGAAAAATTCATACATAGCGTGATTTGATAAAATTACCTAAGGTTTGTTTGTTTGGTGCGAGATTAAGTTCCGAACTCGATTAGTTAGTCTTATTTTTTATTTTTAAATTTTTTTTAAGAATAAACTTAATTAGATATTAACGAACCAGGTTAGAAATCATGAACTAATTCAGGTGGATATCAAACTCAAAACAAATAAGACATTAAATTTTTTCTATTAAACTAGTTCTATTCTAAATTTTATTTACCAAAATAGACCATACTCTAATCTTAATACCAAAATTGTTATATTTTATTGTAGCTGTTGGTTAGATGCCGATAAGTTTAACATTTTAATTTTAGATGAGTCCAACATCTTATTTTATAAGTAAAGCATTAATCCTTATAGTGCTTTTATTATAAGAAAAATATTTAAAAGTTCTACAATTTAGTAGAAAAAGATGATTCTATCTTTCTTATATAAATTGTTGAACAGTTAAGTATTTTATTATTAAAAGTACTAAGCTATTTAGCGTCTTATTAAAACATTGAACAATTTAGTTTTCGTTCTAATTAATAGTCTATTTTGAACATATAATATATCGTTATGAAGATGAAAAATATATGAATTTTGATCAAAACTTAATTGAACATTAAGCATGAAAGATATAAATATATAAATATATATATATAAAAAAGTTTAGAACATCATAACTTTATATTCGATTATCTATTTTGGTCATAAAATCTCTCGTTATGAAATTATGGAAAAGATCTACTGGGTGGAATGTATAACGATTACCCACAACAAATTGCGCCTAGAAATGTAAAAAAGTAATAATTACTCGACTAAATTTTAATTTTAAAATTTTAATTCGATAGTAAAATAAGCCTATTGTAATATTAAATCTAGACTGCAGTCCGTTTTAGTAAATAAAATTTGGGCGAGCACTAGTTTGGTCAAATACTCAAAGTATGGCGACCTTTTCCACTCGTCAACTTGAAAGTACGGATCGATGCAAAAGTCCATCAAGTTCGTCACCGACGCGTCTTGTTAAGAAAAAAATAAAGGTAAATTAAACAGTTTAAGTCAACGGTCTAACTCGATTCTAATTTATATCTTTGTAATTTAAATTTAAATATTTAATCTTTTTGCATTCAATTATGATAGTTTTTTTTTCATCCAAAAGTAACGGGAGCTTTATTGGTGCTAATATTTTTTGTCATGAATAAGTTATAAATTACTCTATAAGGTTGAAGAATGAGTCAGTAGATCATAACAGAGATTAAAATACTACTACTAGTAATAAATAAAAATAAAACATTCATCTAAGCGAGATCGATGTTTCATTTCTAATTAAATTCTAAAGATAATTTTATTAGTCTTTTGCGACGAGGTTATAATTAGCATCAGTTATCATTCTATATATGCATCTTAGTCTGAGCACATATGTTTAGTTCTTAATTAGAAGAGAGATATATATATATATATATTGAGGGCGAGTGTTTTGCCACCAAAATTAGTTAGAAATACACAGTTATACTCTTATATTCATAAAAAAATTAACCAAATTGATAATAAAAAAAGTACTATATTGTATGAATCCACTTGTCTTCTAAGTAAATAATCTCTCTTTCTCTCTCTCTCTCTTCTTGTATGGTTTGATACATTCTATCTAACTGTGTGTTGGTATATACTTCTTAGCCAAAGCTAATGACCAGCACCTCCCGGACTAGGCCCGGACGGCAACCTCGCCATCCACGTCGCCATCGTTGCCGTAGCCTTCTCGAACATCGTCGGCCGGTATTCTGCCGCCGCCTCTCCGTCGAAACACTCCGGTGCCGACCTCGTAGCGTCGACGTACTGACTGCATGCTATTATCATAAACGAGACGGCTAGAAGAAGAAATAGTGTGCTGCAGGATTTCCGAAAACTCATCGCTTGATACTAGGGTAGGTAGGCTAAGGAAGGATCAAGGTTTGAAGGTCAAGAGGTGTGTAAAAGATGAAGAGCAGTGAGTGTCATAGTAGGCTGCTCAAAGTTGGTTAGATGGAGGGGTATTTATATAAGAGTGGTCTTGGTCTTTAAGGAAGCCTTTTCAATGCTTACGTGAGAGGTGTGCAAAGAATTTAGGGGTTTTTATTTTGAACAACTGCTTGGAATTTAGAAGTGGTCAAAGATGAAGAAAGTATGTAGCTAGGTTTTATTTTCTTTCAAGTTTTGTTTTTCTTTGTACGTTGAAAGTTTCTTATTCGCATGCATACCTTTTAAAACTCATGTTTTCTTTTGTTGCTTAAATAGAAAATATATGCAAACAAAAATAAGAATATTTTTATAATTAACTTGACAAAATTTAGACGTCTAGTTCGGTTTGATGTAGTATGTAGGCAATATATTTGGAAGAGTATATATATAAAGACTTAAAAGAAACTAATATTTTTTGTCATTTGAAGTCTTATGTTTCCATGGTGGCCTTAGTCTTTAATTCTCATTCTCCTGTTTTTACATTCTAAGTCCAATCTGCCATGTGAAATCCATGGCCAATCCTTAATAAAAATCAGTTCATGGTCCAGCCTAATTTCTTATTTACTTGAAATTCTTTTTTAGCACCCCTTTTTGGAATTTGGACTTCAAAATTCTGACAACTTATTTTTTGTTGAGATAATGAGGTAGATAACTTTGCCAATCCTCCCATACAAGGGCCACATATGGGCTAAATGTAGTATTGAGATATTGCTCCAAACTACTACGTTGCTAAACTAAACTGGCAAACCAATACTCCAACCTGTTTCATTATGGAGTTAATCTTACAAGCTACAACAAATATTTAGCCAAATCAAGTCATTATACCCAAGTGCAAACAAATAATTTGTTTTCCACGGCTTACATTGCAAATAATATGCCCCTTCATACGTTGCTTCTATATATTACCCATCATAATCGCATAAGAATAGATAATAGAAAGTAGAGATTAAATAACTATGAAAATATTTAATTACCTTTACAAAATCTATTTTACTTAGAACGATAAGACACAATCAAAATATGAAATGCAAACACAGAAGCAAACGCAACGATTTTAACATGAAAAAAATTTATTATCAACTAAGGGTAAAAAACCACAGATCTCTTCTATCATATTAAACCAAGCATTATAGAAATAACGATTACAAAATATTTACTATCTAATTGTAATTGCCTACAATCCTCTTGATAGTGCTTTGCTTGACTCCCTGTCAAATGTACTACTTTCTGTATTTGATGTCGAATAGTGTTAACCTTTCAGGTTGTAGGTTTGCCTCTATAACTCTTGAGACAATGTCTAATGGAATCTTGATGTAAATCGAATCAGGTCAGATTGCATCATGAGAATATTAGGCTTGATGGATTGAATTTTTTTTATCTTTTAATTGATTTATATTTGTCTCTCATGTAAGTTATTAAAGCAAGTCCAATTAAGTTATACAAGTCTTTAAAATAAGTCCAATTAAGTTGTGTAAACCACTAAGACAAATTCAATTAAGTCATGTAAGCTACTAAGATAAATTTAATTAAATCATATAAGCTGCTAAAATAATTTCTAATTTGAGTCATATAAGCCTTTAAGGCTAGTCCGAGTAGTACTAATTATACCCAACCTCTCTATATAAAGGGGTTAGTCTTTTTTTGTTTAATCATCCAAGCATTAAGAAATAATTAAGTTTAGTTATCTTATTATTATTGCATTTATAGTTTTATCGTAGTTGTTAGATCGTCTTTATTTTTACAGGAGTAGATCATAATTATAGAACTCTTTCAAACACCTAAACCTTAGCCACCATCTTTTGTCACAAGCCACCCTACTATATGGCTGTCCACCACCACCCTTGGGTGTCCGCCATCCTTCGACGACCGCTCGCAACATTGAATATTTACCAATCTATTCTGTTCTGTTCTGTTCTGACTTTTCTCTACTATTTTATTTATATATTTTTATTTCAATCTCTAATGTATCTAGTATTATATATATATTTTTATCTCAATCTTTAATTTATGTGAAACCAAAATTATTAGAATTCTAACTTCTGAGGCTACCACCGTATAAATTTTCATAATTTATTTTGTCTAGATCGATCCAGATTTACTTCCTAACAAATCTCTAATATAATAGATTTCCAATAAGATAAAATATTAACTCATGGACTACTTAAAAACTTAATATCTATTTTCTAGCAATTTAAATTTTAGAGAACTCGGTGAATTTATATGGTTCCAAAATAGATGTCCTAAATTAGAATCTTGATAAGCCCATCTATGATTTAAAATATAATAACCTCTACCCAATTAAATTTAATAAATTATCAGTCGGTCCTCCGGATGATATCCTCCATCTTGGTTTCACTTTTAAATGAATTAAAGCTTAGATGGGTGAGCATATTTTGCCACTAAAATTAGTGAGAAATACACAGATATGCTCTTATATTCATAAAAACAAGTAACAAAATTGATAGAAAATATGAAATAATCAAATATTGACTCAAAAAAAGAGTTTTATATTGTATTAATTCACTTGTCTTCCAACTAAATAATCTCTCTCTCTCTCTTTCTCTCTCTTCTTGTATGGTTGTATGGTTTGATACATTCTATATAACTGTGTGTTGGCACGTACTTCTTAGCCAAGTTAATGACCAGCACCTCGCTTGCTAGGCCCGGAAGGCAACCTCGCCATCCACATCGCCGTCGTTGCCCTAGCCTTCTCGAACATCGTCGGCCGGTATTCTGCCGCCCCCTCTCCGTTGAAACACTCCGGTGCCGGCCTCGTAGCGTCGACATACTGATCATTGCATGCCATTATCATAAACGAGACGGCTAGGACAAGAAATATGGTGCAGGGTTTTGGAAAATTCATCGTTTTCATATATCACCTAGTTCGGTTCAGGATCAAAGTTTGAAGGCCAAGGGGTTGTGTAAAATATGAAGAGTAGTAAGTGTCGTAGTAGGCTGCTCAAAGTTAGTCCTATGGACGGTATTTATATAAGAATTGTCTTGAAGCCTGTTCAATGCTAGGCAGTAGGAGTGCAAAGAATTTAAGGGGTTTTAGTTTGAACAACTGTTTGGAATTTAGAAGTGGTCAAAGATAAAGAATTATTTAATGAATTTTTTCTTTTTAATGTTTATCATTCAAAAGTTCCTTATTTGTGTGTATACATTTTAAAACTCATAGTTTTAGCTTGCATATATACCCTTGAGGTTACATTTTCTCAAATTTAATTTAATCTTAATTGAAACAAATATATATGTAAATAAAAATAAGAATACTTTTATATCTTTTTATAATTAAATTGATAAAATTTTACCTTGTAGTTCGGGTTGATGGATATAATACCAAATTTTAAAGTATATATGTATACATGTAAAAGTAAGTAATAAAAACTAATATTTTGTGATTTGAAATTGACTACTAATCGTTTGTGATTTGAAATCCATGGTCAAAGATGAAGAAATTACTACTAGTTTGTGATGGTAGTCTGATTACATATCAATCTTTTATTCGTAATTGCACATCCTGAGTCCAATCTACCATTTGAAATCCATGGCCAAACCCTTGATAAAGATGAGTTTAGGGTCCAGTCTTCAAGTCGATCGACTTGAAGTTCTTTTCAGCAACCTTTTTTAGAATTTGGACTTCAGAATCCTTAACTTGTAACACAAGTTTTTTAAGTTTACAAAGCTTAGTTAAAGTCATTATTTGGTAAAAGAAATGCAGTTGTGTATTAGAGGGTGGCATACGTAATGCATTGATGAATGCTTACAATTGCAAAATTCTATGACTTTTTTAGTACTGCAGTTTCCTTCTTCCTACGCCATTTAAGAATATGGATTGACTTGAAATCGTAAGGAACTGCTTCTTGTTTTCCTCAAAGAAATTAGTGGAATTCAAACTTCATTGTTTTCGGCTCTGAAATCTTGGGAAAAAAATAAATTGTGTGTTGTTTAATTTGCACACCACAGATTTATTTTATTTTATTGAGAAAAAGTCCGTAGGCAAGTACATTACGTTAACATCCCAGGATTACAATTGATGCATAAACGAAGGAGAAAAAATTGAGCGACGATTCTTTGACACAGGTCCTAAACTTGGACTATATAAACAATACTACAAGTAAAATAAACATCAAATCAACCATTTTCGGGCTTATCCCATCCTAGTCCTCCTGACCAAACTAAAGAACCTTGTTTTAAATTGGGATAATTTTATTTAAACCATCAGAATAATTACTTTTTTTTCTCAGATATACCTGCTGAACACTTTTATTACTCATATACATCCTCTTCCAAACTAAAAAAATATATCTATATATACTCTTTTAAACTAAGAAAAAAAAGTAATTATACGAACTTTTAAACTAAATTTTTTTTTTGAATCAAAGGGTATATATGGTAAAAAAGAAAAGTTCAGAGATGTATATAGTGTATGCAGAAAATGATGATAATTCAGAAGGTTTAAATAGAATTATCTATTCTAAATTTAATCACTATACTCTACCTCTAATATTCTAACTGTATATTTCTACATTGATTTTGCCTTATATTTAAAAACTCAAAGTGGCGTATAAAAAAATTATGAGAAAAAAGGTTTAAATTACAAAATTCTTTAAAGACTAGTGTTGATTGAAAAGGAAAAAAAGAAGAAGAAAGATATTATTTATAAATTTTCATATAATTTACTTATCACGTTGGAAATTAGAGGTGCAACCTCGGAGCCATTTAGATGTTTTTTTTTTCAAAAAAAAAGAAAAAAAGAAAAGAAAGAAAGAAAGAAAGAATTTTCTTTTTGGATGTGGAGAAGACTTGAAAAAGAAGAAGCTATGTACTAGTATATTCTTCTTCGTCTGCAATAGAAAGTCAAACATAATGGCGTTAGAGAAAGGAAGATTTATTTTTTTCCTTATTTCAAGTGGCAGCTCGTTGAAGTAGGGTTCCGAGTTCAGACGCATATTTAATTTGTTACGTCAAATACTAGGAAGATCTAGGTAATATTCAAAAATTAATAGAATATTAAGCAAAGCTTGTTGATCTTTATATAAAAGTTTTGACCAACAACCTCTTTAATATAATAAAAGTAACTTTCACAACATTCAAACCATCTGACGAACAATCAGATTGCAACACGATTATCCTTAATATTCCGTAATAACGTGTTTTATACTTAGAAAGTCAAAATGATACTAGAGCCAACATCGCCTGGTTTTCTAATTTTTATTCTTAGATTTGGAATATTAGTGAGGAGTATTGTTGCATGCATATCTGTGATAATGATACCTAAGCTTGATGGTTATTATGTTAATTAAATTATTTTTATAATTATCGAGATATTTAAGGGCATTGTCGGAGATAATAATATTTTGGCAAATTGGCAACAGAAGACCAAAATTATGATAGACTAAGTTGGGAGGTTGTTCTCGTTCTCGACGACTTTAACTAATGGGTTTTTTTTTTTCATATGTTTGGATTTCTTAGATGAATGAAAGGGTCTTGATGGCTTTAATATCTAAGCTAATTATAATTTATATCATATCATGTTTGCTGATGATATCTTAAATATTACTAAAACCAACTCCTTAAATTGTGATACACTTAACTCTATTTTTAGATGTATTTTAATCTCACAAATAAGTCGGTTTTCTACTTCCCTACATACATGGCTTAGTCCTAAATCCTTTAATATTGCACATTGTTCCTATCCTTTTATTTTTATTCTTTTATATTTGGGTGTTAGATACCCAACCCCATCTAAATCCAAGATCTGTCATTTTGAGCCAACCCTTGTGAGAATAAGATCTACCTTGATCAAGTCCCTGTCTGTTTAATGCCCACCTACATTAATATATTTGTGATGCTGTCTTGAAAAATAGTGGCTTGGCTTGTGACATATCAAACCAGGGATGCCACCAAAATTTGCTATTGCTTCAGTGAGATCATGATATCTGTTTAATGCCTCACAATATGTGGAAGAACTTTATTAAATAAAATAAAATAAAATATCATCATCATATTTAAATACTAAGGCTCTAATACATATCAATATGAAACAAACTCTAAAAGATGGATTCCTAATCTAAGACAACTTTCAAAGATAAAACTCTAATTTTAGGATAACTTGAAATGTAACTTTAACTAGACTTTGACAAATAAATGTGAGGAGCTAGATATGGAACGATTAGTTTATAGAAAATACTAAAATTTTTATGGGTGATAGCTTCACGAGTCACGGATCTAATAGTTTTAGAATAAAAATATTTTAAGATAAGTTGAGAAGATATTAATAAAATAGTGAAGAAAGATTGAATCTAGAGAAAGATTGTCGTGCAATAGTTGAGGTTGGCCGTATGAGTAGGTAGCCCGTGGAGAAAGATTATCGCTAGGGTTTGCAGGTAGAGTTAGGATTTCCAAACTAGTTACGAGCACTATTTTTAATCTAACACAATTTCTTAAGTTTACGTTGAGATCTTCTTTTTTTCAATTAAAAGAATCAATGCTATAATTAACCTTTCATAAAGAAAGAACATGCATGATTTTATATTAGGTACATAATTTATTTATAAATTTTATAGTTAATTTATGAATTTCACAACTAATCTATGAATTTTATTGTATATTTACGAATTTCATAATTAATCTATGTATTTTATAGTAATATATATTTAATAATCTTATTTGGTTTCTTTTTTTTATTAAAAATAATTATATACAAACCTCTCATATAAGAAGAAAAGGGACCATGAATTGGTGAAATATATAAGAATAAGTAAAAAATGAGTATACAAAGAAAAAAAAAATTAACTACGAAGTAAAGTGATAAAATGAAGGTGAATGACGAGAAAGTAAGAGAGATACAACTTTATTAGAACTTCCCGTTTCAAAATAAAATAAAATAAAATAAAATAAAGTTTTTGGAAAAATTTTATAATAACTAAATATTTTTCTAATAGTTATGAACACTATTTTTAGTCTAACATAATTTCTTAATTGTACATGAGATTTTTTTTTTCAATTGAAAGAACTAAAAGAATCAAATGTTACAATTAACTTTTTAAAAAGAGAAAATATTAATGCTATGAGTATCTTAAAGAAAGAGAAAAATATTAATTTTATTGTAAGATTTGTATTAGGTACGTAGTTAATTAACACATTTTATAGTTAATATATAAATTCATAATTAATTTATAAATTTCATTTTATATTTACTAACATTATTTGTCTTCTTCTTCTTTTTTCACCCGAAACAATTGTATATAAGCCTCTAGAGATAAAATAGTGAATGAGTGAAATATATAAAAATAAATAGAAAAGAGAGTAGAAAAAAAACGTTGTAAATTAACTAGGAATTTAATAAATAAACTATGACTTAAAGTTGTTAAAGCAAAGAGAATGAGGTGAAGTAAGACAAGTATAACTCAACACATTTCATAATTACTAATATTTTCCTAATTATTATGAGCACTATATTTAATCTAACACACTTTCTTAAATGTATATGCACGAGATTTTTTTTTCTTAATTGAAAGAGCTAAAATAATCAAATGTTATAATCAATCTTTTCAAATAAATAAGACATTGGTGCTGTGAGTAGCTAGAAGAAAGTGGTAAATATTTATTTTACTATATGATTTATTATTAGGTACATAGTTAATTTATAAAATTCGTAGTTAATATACGAAATTCAAAGTTTTTTGATTATTCTCTTAATTTATTAATTAAAATGTATTAAAGCAACATAGAAGTAGAAGAAGAAAAAGAAGAAGCAACAACATTAGAAGAAGAAGAAAATAACATCACCACGAAGAAGAACAAAAAATGAAGAAGATAAAGAAATAAAAAAAGAAGAAAATAAAGAAAATGAAGAAATTGAAGAAAGAAGAAGAAGAGTATGAAGCAAATTCGCTTTCTTATAATGTCCCATCAATATTTAATAAGATAGTAAATAATAGAAGAGCAAATTTAAATTAATACCCTTCTTTAGTAAAGTTTAGAAAATAAATATTTCTTTTCTTGCATAATAAATATTTCCCTTTCTTCTACAATGGTATCATATGATATTTGATGACTATTTAACAATTTTAAATAACTCATACAACGAAAAAGTTAGTTTTTCTTAATCTAAATTTTATTTAAGTTATAACTAATTAGTTAGATTTTATTAAGAATGTTATTTTTGAAATACATCCATGATTTTAGTAACATTATGATATTCTGAAAATGTCCGACAAGTCTCTTCATAATAGGCTCTTAGGGACCCTAGGATCGATGATGTCGCCATGATGAGATGATGTTGAAGAAGGGGGTCTTGGGGACACCATGCATGATGGCGAGTTCGCGGTGAGCCTTTGGAGGGGCGCTTTCTTACTACCTCTACCACGCGCTGAACTCTCTGACATCGATTAAACTGCATTGAGATTGGAGAGACACAGCTTCAACAATTCCATTAGCTGAGCCCTTATATGGGGAGGGGGGAACTCATTCCTCACCTTCACTTCCAACGCTCCCTAGTGCATGTAGTCCAAGATCTCATGCTTGATGCAGCTGCAAAAAATATGGTGTCTTCGTAGCCGCTCACACTTGACAAGTATCTCTTAGGTGGTGTCGTTGAGGAGGGACACTAAGAGCACAACCACTAGCTTAGTTATATCCACATATATGTGACTACGTATGAACCTCGTCCATTTCATTGCATCAATAGTGTCATAACTCAGAGTCTTTGATCCGTTTAGCTAGGGCTAGCGCTATCTTCTATGACATATACCCTAGTAGAAGACCATGGAACTACACCTAGAACTCAGCGTGGGTGAAGTTCCACTAGTCTGGAAGAAGTTTAGGGTGGAAAGGGCCAATGACGAACAAATCTATTATATAACCAAGGAGAGCCTAGCTAGACTTTCTATTTATCTATTTCTAACTCAAAAGCAAGAAGAAAATTAATGTTCCTTCTAGCCTTAAGAATTAATTCAATGCTCCTTCAAAGTTCCACGCCTTCGTGAGAGTATTCTTTGATCCAAAACAATTGAAGTTTCTATCCATAAGCAGCTTCCCTACTTGGGAAAGATTAGGCTTGCGATTTTGAATAGTGTAGGGCAAGTGAACTATGAAGATAGAAAGACTAGCGGTTGGGGTGGGGGTGGGGGGTGTAAATTGAATGAAGAGTTAGTAGAGCGGGGGAGGGTAAATTGAGTTGAGTGTTATCAAGCAGAGCTAATTGATTGAGGATTCTCCTTTTTACCCTTGGCGCCAACCCTACCTCTGTTAGGGTTGGCCATCTTTCACCTGTCATGATTTCCCGTTGTTGCTCCCTCTCCTCCACTCCTCTAGCCGAGTGCTAGGTAGAGGGGAGAGGTTTCTTCTCCCCTTGAGATTTCCCCTTCCCTTTAATCCTTCTCCTTTCCTTTTGCCCTTTCCCTTGCCGGTGGTTCAAACTTGCAAGTCCTCTCAATCAAACGAGTGTTTGGGTGGTGGAGGTCTAGTTGATTAGGTCAAGCTGCCATCATTTAGAACCCAAAGCACCATCCCTCCCACCCGATGCCTTCAATGTGTTTTACCTCTCCTCACCTACCTTCGCCTTTGTCGGGTCTTCTCTCTCCTCTTTTTGATCTCGCCTCCCTCTTCCTCTTGATTGCACCTCCACCTACCCAACCAATCTCCCTGGTCACCACGTTGGTCGGTCTACTCTCAACCAAGTGTAGGGCTTGTAAAAAAAAAAATGTGCCGATTCAGCTGACCTATGCTCCAATTGGCCAACCTTGTGTAATTTTAAATATGAGCCAAGCTTAATCGTGGTGTGTCACCAAAAGAGCTCGACAAGCTTTGTTTTTTTGACAGCCAAATGATCATCTTAACAAATCAAAATAGTAATTAAAAGAGGCTCTCTTATAGGATTTGTCAATATTATTGATTACATACCTTAACCTGATCTGTTTAAGAGTGAAAATATGAATGGGAGCTACAATACAATAACTAAGTCTAATTTCATGACATCATAACCATCTCCATATCATGAAGTGTTATTTTTAACATCTAGCTATTTAAAGTCTTTATGTTTCGTAGTCTTCCGTGTCCATTAAATTAACATAAAACGTAATGTACCTAAGCAAGTTAAGAAACTTCGCTTCTATAAATTAACTCCTGTATCACTAAATTGAACGCAATCTGTCCATTCCTTGCTTCATAAACCTCTAATTAATAAGCTTTCTAACTAATCCTATGGGATCGATACCAAGATTACTTGTTCGAAGTAGAATCTCGTTGACCTCAAAATAAGGCTAATGTCATTAGACCACAGTTTAGCTCTAAGGTGGTATCAGTCGTGAGCTGTAACAAAGAGGTATTCTTATCTGTCATATATAAATAGTTGATGGAGATGGGATCCCACCGCCTCAACTTTATATATTTTAATTGCACATACATTATTGATAGACATAATATATATAGGCCCCATGGTTTCTCCAAGCATAGGGAACATCAAACACACCATCAACTATGTTCCATCTTTAAGTACATCAAATTAAAGACCCCTACACCATTCGAAACCAAAGGGTTCATGCCATAGGAGTTAACGATGGACGTGATCAAGAGATCCATCCTTTTCCTCTCATT
Organism: Typha angustifolia; assembly: GCF_048772165.1. NCBI lineage: Eukaryota > Viridiplantae > Streptophyta > Magnoliopsida > Poales > Typhaceae > Typha > Typha angustifolia. The sequence continues at coordinate 7,462,722 of NC_133248.1, forward strand.
TCTTGCCTACACTTGCCTTGTGAGATCTCAATCAGATTCTTGCTCCTCCAACCTCGCCGTTGGCAATCTTATTCCCTTCAACACCTCTTCTCTCAGCTGCATCACTGCATGGAAAACAGGAGACTTCATCCTAAGGGTACGTACATATACCTTCATAACATGTATACACGTAGACTAACACTATGATGCACGGCTTGCTAATGGTACGTACGTAAATGGCCATGCATTAATTTCAGTACGGCAAGACAGGAGCCAACGAATGGAGCTTCGTGCTATCGGCTCCGGACACCGGAACGTACGTCTCGATCGGGTTCTCGCCAACAGGGTCGATGGTCGGGAGCAGCGCAATGGCCGGGTGGGTCCAGGGCGACGGGCTGGCGATGGCGAAGCAGTACTACCTCGGCGGGACGAGCTCCAAGGCGTGCCCGCCGGACCAAGGCAGCCTGGTGGTGGCCAAGTCGTTGACCATCTTGCAGAACACGCGGCTGTACCTCGCCTTCCTGCTGACCGGACAGCCGCTGAAGAACGTGGTATACGCGGTTGGGCCGAGGAACAGTTTGCCGTTGTCGACCGGGTATTTGCCGCAGCATAGCGGGTATTCGTCAGGCAGCATCGATCCTACTGGCGGCGGCGGTGGTGGCGGCGGAGGTGGCGGAGGCGGCGATGGTAATAAAGTCTCTTAGGCAGCAGTTATTTACCGTTTTCTAATAGCTTACGCTTCAAAATAGTTGATAGATTCTGAAAAATAGAAAATCTTTGCCCGTTTATGCAAATCTACTGTTGGGAATTAACTAATAACTTATGCTTCTAGAGTTAGAAAGAAAAAGCAAGTTAACATTTTCATTATCCTCAATTAAAATTTGTTCATTCTACTATTCTTACACCATAGTGGCATGCATGTTTGGTAGTGCTATAAGGATAAAGAGCGGTTGTTTGAGTGCTATCGCATTACTCTTTAGCATATTAGTGCAATGCAAGTCTGTTGCACGACGTAAGGATAAAATAATTGATATATTCCAACAAGACTAAGATATAAGATGACATTTTCTTAGTTTCAAAATACAAATTACATGCCATATAAAATCCACGTACGTGACAGTCACCTTAATTAGTCAGAAAATGCCACGAATAACTAGAAGGGTTTTCAAATAAAAACAAACAGTAGGTTTTGAAGACGAGAATATAAGGAGCTTTTATTATTTTCTGTATATAGGTGATGGTGACGAGGATGATGACGGCGAGAAGAATGGAGGGGAAGGAGGAGACGGCGACGACGGAGAAGACGATGGAAAGAAAGGAGGATCACCACCAACACCACTAGAAACCTCAACAGATGGGTCAGGGATTAGCCCAATAAGGAAACATGGGATCATAGCCATAGTTGGGTGGGGAATTCTGTTACCAATTGGGGTGGCCATGGCTCGCTTCTTTAAGCAATATGATCCCTTCTGGTTCTACTCCCATATCTCCATCCAAGGGATTGGTTTCTTGTTAGGCGTAATTGCTATAGTTCTTGGATTTAATCTCGAAGAGGATGCAGACATTCACAAGGTTATTGGCATAGCCATCTTGGTGTGTGGATCCTTACAGGTATATTTATATATTGTTGTCCATCTATTAGTTATTATATTTTACACACTCTTTTTTTATATTTATTATACTTCTCTTTTTCTTTAGGACTTCTTATATGATTTACTCTGAAATTTTTTAAAATATCATAATTGTCACTTAAATCTTTTAACTTAATCACTGATTTTTTTTTTCTTGCAAAAGATGATATCTTTTTCTTTTCATGTGCTATAATACCTGAGTAATATTAGATAGCTTTTGAATCATTTGTGTAGTTTATAGGAGAAAATAGTAGTCCTTTCTTATTTCAAAGTTTAATTTTAACTATGATTAATTAGAACTGACTATCAACATGATATTTTTAAAAGAGCTTAATAATTTCGGTAACAATTATGATATTTTAGAGATCATACAGCAGTAGCTAAGATATTAACAGACTAGAATATCCTGATTTTAACAATATTCTGTAAAGAAAGTTATTTCTCGAGCAATAAATTAAGAAAAATGGGTTCATTCTTGAGCATAAATTTTCCATTAATTAATTAAGGTGTGTTGCAATTGGTGACTGTCTAGTTGTTTAACTGAGGGGCTAACTAATTAATTTACTTAACTTGATCATTAATATTTCAGGTCATAGCACTTCTAGCTCGGCCAAAAAAGGAAGCAAAGGCAAGAAAGTATTGGAATTGGTACCACCACTACATTGGAAGAGGTGCAATAGTTTTAGCCATTGCCAATATCTTCTATGGCTTATCACTAGCAGAAGAAGCTAAGCCATGGAGCTACGTGTATGGGATTTCCATTGGGACTATTATCGTTATCTGCTTCGTTCTTGAAGAGTGGAGGAAAAAGACCAGTTGAATCTGTGGGCAATGTAGTCATCATCAGTACTTTTTTCTTCTCTTTTTTTTTATATTTCTTTCATTTTAGTGAGAGGCATTTGTTATGTTGTTGTATTTGGTTATTTATATATCTACGGACTTCTCTTAAAAAAAGAAAAAAGAATATAAATTGCTCGTGGCATTGTGGTATACATATATATTCTAAATCTTATAATGGTTATAACTTGCAAGCGATAGTGTTACGTAACACGGACCCCTAAGCTAAAGACCAACAATTTATATCAAACAATAGAAATACAAATATTCATCTTTTGGTGTTATAATTTCATATTTGACTTAAATGAGCTAGGGTTTTAATAAGCTATCAACTATGTTAACTCGCCAGCTAAACATGACATATTAAAATTCACTAAATAAAAAAAAAAGAAAGCATCCACTGTCTCAAGGATATATATCCTCCCCTTGCATTCCTACAAATCTTCGAATACAGCCCACTGTCTCAAGGATATATATATATATATATATATATATATATATATATATATATATATATATATATATATATATATATATATATAATGAGAAAAGAGAATGCCATGAAGAGGAGATGTTACTCCATGCCTACCATCTTCTTCTTTATCCTTGTCTTATCCTTCTCCTCTTATCCAGACTCTCAAATAGACTCTGAGAGAAAAATATTAGTATACAAGTGAAGACATACCTATCGTACGTCCTGTTCATTTTATATATTTATATTGATGCGTTTGGTTTGCTACATCTGTCACAACCATGCGATATGTGAAAATTACTTCGATGTGCTTACTTCTTGCATGGAAAACATGGCTCAATGCAAGGGTTAGAGCTGCTAAACTATCACATAAAAGCATTCTAAGCCAATACAACTTAGCAATAGCTAATGCAATTGGATCTATACTCAGATTCAGTGATTGATCTATATAGAACAGCTTGCTTCTTGGCGCTCCACTATATTATACATGAGCCAAGAAAATGTCATATCCTATAGTCAATCGGTATTCATCCACATTTCCTGTCTAGTCTGAATCACAAAGGCATTTAAATAAAGTGATCCCTTATTAAAGAATAAAACATGATCTATAGAGCCTCTGAGATATCATAGAACTCGTTTGGCAGTAGGTCAACTAAGCATTGTTGGAGAATTCATAAATTGACATAGTTGATTGACAACATAGGCAATGTTAGGGCGAGTCAAAGTGCAATATCAAAGAGCTCCCACAATTTGACAATATTTTGTGGCATTTTGTAACAGATCACCATGAAGCCGAGAACTTCAACTCCAAAAGATAAGGGCGTAGAGCATGGTTTAGCACCACAATTTTAGCTCGATGAAGCATACCTGTGATATATTTGGCTTGTGAAAGATGAACACCTGAAGAACAACATGTCACTTCTATTCCAAGACATATATGGGAGCAAAAATATGTATATTAGGCTGATGATTTGTAGACATAGGTGGGAAAATTTGCATGTTTAAAACCAATGGGTAGCTCCATGAGAACTTTTTTTATCCAAAGTTTCATGAAGGAATGTATTTGAAATATCCAACTGGCAAAGAGGCCAATTAAAAGGAACTACAATAACACGTATCGCCTGAATAGTAGCTGGCTTAATTACAGGCTAAACATCTCTGTGTAATCCAAACCATCTTTTTGTTGAAATCCCTTTGCCGCATGTATTCTATAAAACCATCAACCTTTTGCTTGACCTTATACACCTTTTTCTTTCACCACAAGAAGACAAATACAAGAAGATTAAGATCTTAAAATGATCAAATAGACACCTGAGATCAAAATAGGGCATTTTCAAGCAACTAGATGAAAGCCACCATATAAATAGTCTTCCATCGAGCTATTCAAACTACAAGAGAAATTAAACACAAACTTTTAAAGAATAAACCAACTCGGACATAAATTAGGATGGGTGGCATGGCAAATCAAGTCCGAATTTGAATGGAGCTCGCGTGGAGTTCTATTTGAACGGAAGGGCAGCTGTCATATGTGCAATAGCAAATATCTTCCTTGGATTGCTAATAGGCAATGAATCTGGACTTTCGATAATATATAATCGTAGTTTAATTCTATAGGGTCTGGGTTTTTAGTAGCATTATTTTTACGGTGAAGTTGTGGAGGTGTTACAATCTAGACCAAATTAGAGTCCCAAGTTCAAGTGCGAATTAGCCCATGCTTGCGGGCCGACTAGGTCAGATGAGTCATCTTTATTATTTGCATTTCAAATTTACATTATATGATTTTCGAATGAGTTAATTCAGATTTGGTTTAATCTAAGCCATGAGTGTTTTGTTTAATTGAGTCCTAGCCGAGTTGGCTAGACAAGCGAGTCAGATTGAATCAGGTTAGCGTCTAATATTAAATTTAGAGAATAACTAGGTTCGGGTTATGCTTGATTATTAAACCTATCTTCTTCATTTTCTGTTTTGTCTCTAGCTTCTCCCCCTTCAACATTCTTTGCCCCAATCGTTCCTACCTCATGTAAGGCTTTCCTTCTACCATTGATATTGATCGTCGGCTACACAACCACTATCTCTAAGCCATTGCCAGCCTTGCCAGTTTGTTGAATCATCTCCACCACCTAGCGACCTTCTTCCTTGCTCCACTACAGCCTAAAATCCTAACTTGGACCTCCCCTATCTAGGTCAGCCATGCTTTGTCGTAGAGGTGCCTCTCTCACATCTTGGGCAACTAAAACCCAAGCTGGCTCAAGGCCCTGCTACATTGGCTACTGCAGGCTAGCAAAGACTTTTGACTATTACATATTGTTTCATAATCCAAACCTTAGCGCATCTCTAGCTTAGACCTAAGCACATTTCTATACCAAATTTTAGCTTTAGACTCCACACCTAAGGACCTGAACCAACCAAAGCTCAAGTCACACCTGACACAATCATACCAATGCATCAACTCTAAGACTTTTGCCCATTTGACCTATTTTCTAACCCAATCCTCGAGTCCTCTCTATAGACATCTATTAATAAGACCTAGATCTATCTTCTAGTCAAGTAGCAAACCCAAATTCACAACAAAAGAACATGTAACACTCGAAAGCCTTAATCGGCTAGATCAAGTCTTTCTGGCCAGACTCGAGTGCTATAGGTCGAGTCCCCCTTATTCTTTCCTTGACCAACCTCTCCATTTCAAAGGACCATAATCTATGATTGTATTATAACAATAAAGTTAACCACTTCTATTTTATCCACATTATACACTCATATATGCGATTCATTTCATTTTTTTTTCTAACCCTATCTCTTTTATATTTTTTATCATTTCTTGTGGAGATGATATATATATATACATATATATAATACCATTGTGTTCATACTCTCTTCTCTTTGCACCAAATCAACTGTTAATAAGAACTTCACAAGGAACCAAAAATCTAGTTCATTACTCATGCAAAATGTTCAGGTTCATAAATCATAAGCATGTCAAAAGCAAACAACACATTAAATGGAAACATAGACTATTGGTGAATAGAAAAGCAATCCACAAATTATTAAGGCCAACAAACTCAGTTTGCGAGAAGCATTGAGCAGTCTGAACTAAGTTGATAGAAAAACAAACCAAATGCTGGTAATGGTAACATGTTATTGACTTGGGGCTGCTGCTCTCCTTGTCCTCTTCCCACTGGTCCATGTAAAAGTCATTACTATTACCAGATCAACTCCCTTCACCACTCTTACTTTGCCATGCCATTGGTCCCTTCATTTTTAGGTCTATAGGGGCTTGATGATCTTGCTGCATGTATACTATTTTTTGAAGCTGAGCTTGATGCTCTTGTAGTGTGAGTTGATGCTGTGGAAGGATCTGGAGTTCCTGCTCTGAAAAGAGTGGTTGCGAAGCTTGGGTATGGTAATATAATTGTTGTAGCTCTTGAACTGGGAGTTCTTCAAGGTTTGTCATAGCTCTAAAATTTGATGACGTATGGCGCATTGCGATCCTTAGATGCTCGATTTCCTCTACAAGAGTATTATTTAGAGCTGCAAGAATAACATAGGTATGACAAACTTGAAATCAAATATGTCTGCCAAGTAATACAAGGCTTGATCAATATCATAATCATTCATGATGATATAGTAATAGTAGATTATTTCCAATAATTCTCTAGATCACAAAATGAACATTTCATAGATGAAATATATAAATATATATATATATATATATGCAAAAGCTTTAAAGACCAATATAAATATATTTGAGCATGGCATAATTGAGAATAATTTAGCATAAAATAGGCAGAGTAGCATATTTGAAAATTAGAATTTTACCATCTTGGAAGTGAATTTGTTGCTCGACGGATTGCAGTTGCAGCTTCAGCTTAGTGTTTTCAGCCGACAGTCCAACAGTGTCTCTCTATCAATGCAAGCCAATGAACAGGAAAGGAAAGCAAATTAAAATCTAGTTATTTGCAACATTTACCTACAATTTTTTTACTCGAAAGATATCAATGTTTCCCACAAATTAGTTGATTTAGCTTATTGGCTTTATTCTTCCTTTTCTTACAATAAAAGCTATTGCAAATATATATATATACCCGTAACAAAGAAATCCGAGCGATCAAAATATTGGCTTCTGTTTGTAGAGCTTGCACTTTTCGCTCAAGCTCAGCTATGTATTGCATTCTTCTTTCCTTTGATCTTGTAGCTGACTGTCTGTTTGCCCACATTCTGTTTGCAGAGGCTGAAGGTTAATGAAAAAAATATCCTCACAAGCAGAATAAAACATCGAAACAAAACTTTAAATAATATGATCAGCAACATAAAGGTGAAAAGTAATCAAGGGAGACAAAGATGATGATGATGGATCTATAAGAAAAATGCTATTAGCTTTAGTTAATTACACAAGAAATAATGTTAGATCATATAGCTCGATATTAAACATGGAGAATTTGTAAATCGATTAACCAAACCTCTTTGCTCTTTTGGGGTCTACAAGAGCAATATTAACAAGCTTTTCCATTGATTTGGCCTTCCTCTTTTCCATCAACGATGACCCTTTCATACTTAATGTAAAATGCTCAGAGTTAAACGAGGAAGACTCATCCATAGATTGACTATGTTTGTGTCTCTGCCTCAACTTCAACCTCTCATCGCATCTCAGGGTCGAACTTTCATTTTGCGAATCAGAAGGAGGAGGAGGATTTGCAGCCTCCATCAATGGCGGCTCCGAAGGCTCCCCTTCCAACAACTGAGAAAGTTCCTCAAACGAAGAGTTGAAATTCGCGAGATTCTCTAACATGGAGAGCAACTCTTCATCATCATTGTTGAGGATTTCGAGGTTGCTAGTGGAGTTTATGCCATTAGGGCTTGGGCTTATGATCTTTGATTGGGCACAACGGCTACTAGAGATTTTTGTGGGTAAATCTGGCATTTGGTTAATGCCATGACCATGGCAATCATGGCCAGTTTCGTCCATGACTAATAGCCGGGAGATGCGAAGAAAGGTTGTCATTATAAAGAGAAGGAATGGTGAAGGATGTGAAGAAAGACAAAAATGAGAATAATTTTAGTCAATGACAATGTTGGACTGTTGCACATCAATGTTTCGGTTTCTCATACCCCAGTGAGTTGTAAAAAAAATCATGGCCAGTCTCATCATATTTGATTAATCCTACTCATTAAATAAGATTCATGTATCTTCTCGTACATTAGTACATACTAACAATTACTTCCATCGGATATATAAAAAAATTCCATCGGATATGTTAGGAATCAGAAGAGATGATAACTATCAGTTAAAATAATCTAAGTTATGCTGACTCAAGAAGAGTAGTTTGATATATTAGTATGACAGAACTTCCCTACCTATATATATATATATATATATATATATTGCCTATCTGTTTATGATGATAACGCACATTGAGATAGATAACTAGTGTAGATTCTAGACTCTAGGAGAATATAATCCAAGCATAAATTAGCCCATGGGCATCCTCAATCGTAGGAAAGTTTCAAGAAAACTTAAAAGTATAGAGAGAGACCTTTGTTATTACCTTACCTTATATTTTAAGTACTATAGAAAAGAAACTAAATATTATAAGGCAGCTGGTAGAAATTCCACTAGTTAGTTCCTTTGCCTTCTCCTTGATAAGAAGTTCAATGTCTGTCGATCGACCTTCAGTGTTTCAAAACTATCTAAGAGAAAACCATAATTTTCCTTTTCAATATGAACATCTATAATCTATTTCTCATTCATAAATGTGTTTCTTGCACCAGAAAAACAAATGTGAAGGTGTGGATGCTAAACTAAATTTATATGATCTGCATGGCCAATCTAGATGTAAGCAATCACACACTTTTATTGTTAAAACACTTAAGCAGACTAAATCTGACCAGCTCTTTTCAGCGAACTTAGGATCTCTCTCTCTTTTATTTATTTTCTGCGTAAGGTACCTCTTAATAAAAACAACTAGGATTGACCAGAAACCTAAGAGACCATGTTGAGTTGCCAACCCACGTAAATAAATAATCATAGGAAGCTAACAAAATAACGTAGTATATGAAGAAATTTATTGATAAATACTCTTGACATATATGGAAGAAAGAAAAACAAAATGGCTTAGGATAAAATATGTCATATTAAAAACTGTGGTAAATACATGAGAAAAGAAGATTTGTTAACCTAACCAAGGTTGTAATCCACGAGGAAGCAAGAATTGAGAAGAGTGACTCTTGCATCCTTCCATTTTCTTCTCAATGAGGACGATAAGATGCAAAGAGTTTTATGTACTATATGTAGACTTCGAGGGAGAGAAAGAAGATAGAAATGACCTTTTATAACCTAAATGACAGAAGGGACAAGTTCTTGCAAATTAATGTGGAAAACGTAAAGAGAGAGGTCTATTTTTGTTAAGAGTAACATTAATTTTTTAACGGAAGGTTACCATATACGTTAACTAAGTTAACTGTAAGTGTAATATGATCGAAGTGCCCTCACTCTTAAGTAAAAGAATAAAAAGGTGAACAAAAAGGTGACGATGCCACTTGCTAGGGGTTTGTGGGGGTGTCTGTGGGGTGTCATGCACCCGCAACTAGGGGTGTCAAAATAAATGAGCGGCTCGGCTGAAGTTCAGGCTTGACTCAGTTCCACTTAAGCTAAGCCGAGCCTAAGCCTCAATTAAGGCTTGATTTGAACTTCCAGTCGAGTCTAAGCTGAAACCACCTCACTCAAGCTTGGCTCAATAGGCTTGGCATATAAAGAATTCTCTCTCAAACCCTAACCCTAAACTCCCAACTCCTAACACTCCACCGCTCAGCTCCCTCACTCTCTCTGATCCCTTTTCTTCTAAGCCATCAGCTTGCCTCCTCCTCCTTCTCCATCATTGGCCCTCCTCGTCCTCCTCCTTCTTCGACAAGCCGCCTCATCCTCCTCCTCAAACTGTTTTCTCGTCCTCCTTGTCATCCTTCACCTCTTTGTCTTCCATCTCTCCTCCAATCAGGCTCCTTTATTGGCCTCCTCCTTAGGATCCTCAAGCCTCCTCAGCCGACAAATCTCATCTAGTCATCCTCCATTAGCAAGAGGTTTTCTTAAGCATTAATTAATATTATTATTTACATCTTAATGTTCTCATTGATTTGCAAATTTATTGTACGTAGCTAATCATTTATTTAGATCATTATTTAGCTAATGATTTATTTTAGCCCTGATGTTCAATAAGCCATTGCAAAATTCATACTAACTCAGATGATGGAAATATTGGAGTTAAATTGTGCGCATCTTCAACTGAGACTCTGGGGCTTTCATTCTACTTCCATTTGGATGTAAACAAATATTTATACCTTTATCTGTTACATCTTTTAACCATCAACATGTTCCAAGTCCACGGGTGATAACTGCAGCATGCGGTATCTCCAGATAGCTTGCAAACTGTACCTATGCTAGCAAACTTAGACTAGTTTCAAATGCACTGCTGACAACAGCAACCTTCTCATGTAACTGAGCCGATTCTGCTATGATCATTTTGTTTGGTTGTGTAAAGCAGCTAGTGATAAGTGATTCAATGTCTCAGATTTTATTTTCATTATATAATACTAAAATATATTATTTTATGTGCTAGTGAACACATGAAATGTATGTTCTATAGCAAAGTCATCTGGCACACTTATCTTATTTAAAATTTTGAGGTATTTCTAAAACAGTTAAGCTTTTCATTAGGAGCTTATGATTATATTTTACTTGCTTGGTAGATCTTCAATTTGTGGACAAATTTCATGCTTTAAACCTTAACCATATGCTGTCATCCATTTTGCTTAACATTAGGCAGCCTACCATAAGAATGCTTATTTATTATGAATTGTGTTGACTGGTAGGTTGGCTATAAAATAAAATGTTAGTATTATTGCAGGTTCATACACTTTGTATGCTTCATCCGTAAATATTCCTATCTATTGAACTTTAATAAGAATAGTGATGTCACTAATACTAGTCATCTCTTGTTAGCTAAACAATCCATAACTTATTATACTTCCTTCTTTTTTCAGTTACATGATCAAGCATCTTTTTGGTGTTAGAGAGTTCCTAACAATAACATTTTGCAAGTTCCAAATAAATTTAATTATAATGTTGGCATGCCTCTAACTTTTATTATAATATTTGACTAAGTGACAAATAAGGATAATTTCCTTTTTCACCCTCTGAACTATCACCCTGTTCCATAATGACTCATTAGACTATTTTATAGTCATAATGACTCTCTGAACTATCAGATATACCTCATTTAACCCATTTCAGTAGGGGATTATTATGTACTAAAAATAAAAGTTTAGGGGGTATGTTAAAAAAAATGTTCAGGATGTTATTGATAGAAAATAATAATAGTTGACGCGGTGTAAAAGAATTACCTCTAATTTTTATTGTAATATTTAGTAAGTGATATACTTATATTTTGGATGTCAAAATTTTGATTTGCTTTAACAAAATTTTGACTAATAGTACTGTGTTAAATTTTGAGATTGGTGCAATGCTTATTTTTATTTTGATAATTTGATAGTTCTTTATGTATTATTGACTTATTCTTTTAATTTACAGATTAAATCCTTAAATTTTTAGCTTTAGTAAAGTTTTGTTTAATTTAACCTAGATCAGTTCGACTAGTTCTTGGTTGGCTTGGCATTTTGAATAGCGCTATATTAAATTTTAAATTTTATAGGTCAATTTGGTTAGCTTGTTCTATTTACAAGTTAAATTTCTAAAATTTAAATTTTAGTAAATTTTTATTTAATTTAACTATTTATACTTATTTAAGCTTAAATAGTTTTTTATTCGGCTCGGGCTCGATCCAACTCGGCTTGAATAGGATGTGATAATAGGCACAATTTAGGTCTTGAGCTCGACTCAAGTTGAGCTGAGTCAACCTAGTATGCTTGACTTAATTTTGAGTCGAGCCTAAGCTTGTAGCTGGCTCGCTTATGCTTGGCTCATTTATACCCGTACACCCAACAACTAGCTATGATGACTAACCGATTGCCCCCTTACCATACCTCTCTCTTTCTCTGATCGAATCAATCTAGAGATTGATCAGATGGACAATGACTCCTTGGTGGCTTCAACGATTGCACTACCACTGGCACGATGATGCAGCACCAAATTAGTTATACGAGGGTGCAATGGAGCAGCGACTGGGAGGAGAAAGGAAGAGCAAGAATTAGGAAGAAGAAGATAGACAGTAGGGAGAAGGAGAGAGGATAGAGAAGAGAGGAGGATGAGCAGGATCATGGAGGATAGATTTGATTGCTATTGCCCAGTCATCGATCGGCCTCTCATCAGGGCTTGGCTCTCCAACTTAGCAGAGCAAGAAAGAGAGAGAGAAGAGAGAGAAGAGAAAGGAAATGGGAGAGCTCACCAAGAGAGGGTGGCAAAGAGTTGGCATCATTTCCCAACAGTGATGGGTAGAGACATTAGGGATAGTTAGAGAGAGAGGCAGTGGAAAGGCTGACGATAGTGGTGACGACGCCTTTGCCTCCAATTGGAAGCTTCTTCGTGTTACGGTCACCCTCGAGGAAGATGATTGTTTATTTACTAATCTGGATAGAACTCAATATGGAACTTTCGAAGGCAATAGGGATCGATCGAATAGTTGGAGTGATCTGAGATTCGGATATGCCATTCCTCTAGAAGTTAGAAATCTAATGCAATTCGAATCTCATCAATCGAGCTAGTTAAATTAACAGCCATTAAGGAAATAGTGACTAAAGGTCAGGGGATGGCGGGATGGATTAGTATCTTGAACAAGATGAGATGGGAGAAGGAAGCTTTTACGTATGGCTGGTTGCTAGAGTGAGGAGGGAGAAGCGATGGAGGATTAACCTTAGTCATAGATGAAAGCTCAAGTACTGGGGGGGGGGGGGGGGGGGAGAAGTTGGCTCAAGCCTATATTAATAATCAAAAGATGATTGCTTTTACACATATTTGGAGGCTAGCCAATTATCAAAAAACTCTAAACAAATCCTAATATAAAATAACTTATTTGACGTGCATTCTAATGCCCCATGATCGCATTTGAACGGCTAAAAACAAGGTTGTAGATATGCGAATGCAAAGCAGACGTTCGAATGCACTTCGATCGCGTTCAAACGGCCAAAAGCCATGCTCTACATATGTGACATTGTTCAGACGTTCGAACGCTCGAAAATAAGACTCTATATGTGCAAACATGAATTAGGCATTCGAACATGGCATTTGAATGCCCTCAAGTTGCATTCGAATACACCTGCCAGAAATCATCTTATATTTTTAAAACGAAGACAAAATTATATAATTTGAAGTGGATTGATCATATCTAATTTGTATCTAAATCAAGAATCGCAACACCCCGGCAGTGATGGGTGTAGTCAATTGGGGTAGCTAGAGAGAGAGAGAGAGAGAGAGGAAGAGAGAATACTAAACCTAAAAGCATGAGTCTAAATAATAAATACGAATAAGGTAATATATCAATGATAATAAAAATAAAATGCAGAATATTTTTAATCAATTTCTCTAGATTTTACAACGATGCAAGCCTGAATGTGATTTGGTAGGATGAATGGAGATGTAGTTCAATAGAGACTGCTTCTTGCATGGATCGATGTTGATCCCTATGCGACATTCTAATCAACATCAGCTTGGCATATACTATCAACGTTTCTTTTCTTTTTTATCTCGACCTAAAGTATATATGTTAGATTCTACTTGATTAAGGACCTTAGAAGATCGTCAAGAGATGTGCGAAGATTCTTCCAAAGTAGGAAAATAGAAGGATCTACAACTAGTTCCTTGGACGCTTGGAGTTAAGAGCTACACTAGAGATAGATCTATTAGACTCAAGAATCATCAAGCAGGCAATTCCTCGAGGAGAATTTGACTAATGAGATTGCAGATATATGAGATTTTAAGCAGCTCTTTCTTAAAACACACAGTGATCAACCCACCATTTATGCAACCATCTAGTGATAAATTTCATCTTGGTTGAAGCTGCATTACCAAAGAGACTTGATGAAACTTACATAGCCATGTTAGAAGATCAAGAAAATTAACTATTAGTTTGCGAGAAACATTTAGTTGATAAGAAGAAAATCAAATGCAGGTAGTGATAGAATATGGTTAAGTTTTGGGTAATAGAGTTAAACAGTTTACTGTGTCCAATGTGGGAAAGGCATTCATACGAGATTTTGCTAAGAGCTCACTGTATCCAACATGAAAAAAACATTTGAACGAATGACTTGAAAGCTTCGAATGGATGCCCATTCGAATAGGATTTTTGGAATGTGATTGGCAGGAACTCAAACCATTCAAACTCTCTAGTTCTCATTTGATTAAGTTGGCTCTTATTGATCCTAATTTGGGCTTTCTAATGTATCTTTTTGGGGATATAGAAAGGAAACTTAAAAAAAATATTTGACACACCTTTGGAGGCTAGATGAAGCTACACTAAAGTGAAGGAAGGTGTGCTCTTGGAGAGGCTTGAATTTGGACAAAGTTGGAGTCATCCCATGCTCACTTAGTCCAAAATTAAACAAGGTACATGAGATTGCCTCAAGGGTTATTAAGGCTGAGCTACAACCTTAAGAGTCAACTAGGTTGTGAAACAAGTACAAGAGGTGGTATTGAGGGGGGAGTCAAACAAACACTATTGTGATGATTGCGTGTCATAGCAATCAATTTGTAAGTGTTCTTGTAACCACTAAATTCATAGTGCTTGATTTTACTTCATAAAAGAGGTACGTGGTTTTTTCACCCTTGGTTGATAAGAGTTTTCCCATGTGAGAGAGAGTGAGAGAGAGAGAGAGAGAGGAAGAGGAGAAAGGAGAGGATGAGGGAGCACCGGTGGCTTCCTAGAAGCGGATCGAGTGGTTGGAGGTGATGGTAATAGGGATGGAGAGAGAGGGAGAGAAATAGAGAGTAACATAGAGAGAGAGAGAGAGAAAGGAGGAAGCTCACTAGCATTGGTAGCATGGTAGTGGAAGTGACGGCGGTAGTCTGAAGTGGCCGACATCGGTATATTGAGAGGAAGTGGGAGTTTGAGAGAGAAGAAGAATGAGAGAGAGTAATAGAGTTTGAGAGAGAAAGAGGCGATGGCAATTGTTGCGGTTGCAGCTATGACGGCAGCGAGGGGCCTGCACTGGCCACTTGGCTCGGCCCAGTTGGCCATGGTGATGGTACTAGTTGAAGCAGAGGATATGGAGGAAAATAAAGCAATGGAGGATGAACCAGAGGACCTTATTGAAGACAAAGAGCCTTTGGAGATCAATGAGGAGATCCATGTCGAGATCTCCATACATGACTACACTGACACTAATGTGCCAAGGACTCTTAGGGTTGACAGCACTGTGAATAACCAGACCGTATGGATCCTTATCAACACCAGGAGCGGGAGCACCCATAACATCATAGACAACCATGTGGTGAAGAGGATAGTCATGGCTATAGAGGCAACCTATAGGTTTGATGTAGCACTTGGAGACGATACAATGCTCCATGTAGATGGCATATGCTGAGGGGTTATTTTGAAGATTCAAGGCAATTTCTTTACTTTGGATCTTCACTGCTTGGCCTTACGAGGGACACAGATTGTGTTGGGGACCTAATGGTTGCAAAGGTTGGGTCCGGTGACCTTCGACTTCTCAGAGATGTAGATGGACTTCAAGCGGTGGCAAGTGGGTACGGTTCGACGAGATATGGCCATGGGTTGGAGCACAACTTCAGTTGATAGTGGGGGCTGTTAAAGGGTGATTGCCATGGGTTCTTGATGCAAATGATTTAGAGCCAAATGAACCACAACAAGAAGGAAGAAATGCCCACTGACCTGGCCCAACTACTGAAGGAGTTCAATGAGCTATTTGGTGAGCCATGCGACATGCCGCTGGCCAACCCACGAGATCACCGGATTAAGATCACTCTAGGGTTGAGCTAGCAAATCTGCAACCTTATAGATACCCTTTTATTCGAAAAGAAGAGGTTACAAAGTTGGTGAAGGAGAAGTTGGATAGTGGAATCATCCAACTAAGTTCGAGTTCTTACTCATCGCAAGTATTGCTAGTGAGGAAGAAAGATGGGACGTGGCAGTTTTGCGTGGACTATCGACCTCTCAATGCCATAACCCGTGAAGGATAGGTACCCTATCTCAGTCATTGAGGAGCTTTTGGATGAACTTACGAGGGCCTCATACTTCAACAAATTAGATTTGCGAACTGGCTACCATCAAATACGAGTTAGATCTAAGGATATGCATAAGACCACCTTCCGCACACATGATGGGCATTCTGAATTCAAAGTCATGTCATTTAGACTCACCAATGCCCCTGCCACCTTCTAAGGTTTGATGAATGATATCTTTAGGACATTATTGAGGTGATATGTGGTAATTTTTTTCAACGATATTCTTGTGTACAACAAATCATAGTCGGAGCATCTCGTACACCTTCATGAAGTGCTACATATTTTGGAGGACAATGGGCTGAAGGTCAAGGAATTTAAATGCTTATGGGGCCAAACAAGAGTAGAGTACCCTAGTCACATTATTTCAGCCAAGGGAGTGGAGGCCAATACTGAAGATGCTGAGGCAATTGCAAAGATGCTGAGGCAATTGCAGGGATTTATCGGCTTGACAGGCTCCTACTGTCACTTTGTGGCTAATTATGGCAAGATTGCAGCACCTTTGACATCAGTACTGAAGAAGGGAGAATTCAGCGATGACAATGGCATCGATTTTAGCATTACCCGACTTCACCAAATTTTTTGTGATGGAGTGCAATGCGCCGTGTGCTCTAATTAGTGCTGTCCTCATGCAAGAAGGGAGGCTTATTGCTTACATGAGTAAGGCCTTATTGGATAAAACCCAAATGATGTCCACCTATGAGTGAGATATGCTCGCCATCATCCACGCTGTCATGAAATGGAGGCCATATTTGATCGGGCAGCGATTTGTTAGGCGTATGGGCTAGAGGAGCCTACCTTACTTCCTTAGTTAGCGAATACATACACTAGCACAACAAAGATGGGTGACAAAATTATTGGGGTACAACTATGAGTTGGTATATAAGAAAGGAACCGAAAATTGGGTTGCCGATGCATTATTGCGGCAACCTAATTCGGCCGAATTGGCTTCAATTTTGATTTTGATTTTCCCCTTTTTTCAAAGATCACAGCAGCCTATCTAGAAGATCCAGAGATGGTGGAGCTCATGAGCAAGATGGAGAAGGAACAAGCAAGTTTTCTTGTACTGGAGTTGAAGGATGGGCAACTCCTAGACCAGGGTCGGGTGTGCGTACTGGCCAAGCCTGAGTTACGAGTCTCCTTAATGCATCACTTCCATGACACACCTATGGTGGGCTATGAAGGGACATTCTTGACCTACAAGAGGATAACCCAAAATTGCATTTGGGTTGGGGTCAAAAAGGAGGTGCAAATTTATGTCCAAGCTTGTGAAATTTGTCAACGCACCAAGATGGACTCGATCAAACCCGCGGGGCTGTTGCAACCATTGCCCATTCCGGATCAGATCTGGAAGGATGTGGTGATGGACTTCATTGAAGGATTACCTCAGGTCAAAGGACACTCCATTATCATGGTTGTGGTTGATCGGTTGTCAAAGAATGCACACTTTTTAGTCCTATCACACATATACACACTGCCAAGAAAGTAGCTAAAATTTTTACATAGAATGCCAAGATCAATTGTTTCAAATCATGATCCGGTCTTCATGAATCACTTTTGGCAAGAATACTTCAAGCAGTAAGAAACTGAATTCAAGATGAACTCGGCGTATTATCCTAGAACCAATGAGCAATTTGAGGTCGTTAATCACTACATTGAGCAATATTTGAAATGCTTTCCCAGGGAGCAACCCAAGAAGTGGCTAGCTCATTTACCATAGGTTGAGTGGTTTTATAACACGGCTCACCACACCACCATTGGGATGATGCCACTTGAGGCGGTCTATTGACGCGCACCACCCACATTGCAGTCCTATGATCGAGTGAGTTTGTCAGATTGCTCCGAAGTGGACTTGGTGCTATCAGAATGAAATGAGGTTCTCAAATGACTCAAGCTTCATCTAGCAGCAACTCAAAACCGGATGCATCCTATTCCAAACCATATCGACAAATTTATGACTACAAGCATCAAGATCGAAGATAAGAAGTGGGTGATTGGGTTAATGTCTAGCTCAAACCGTACCGACAAATTTCGGTGCGTCCTATTCCAAACCAAAAGCTAGTGCATCATTTCTTTGGCCCATTTTAGATCCAAGAGAAGGTGGGAGCAATGGCTTACAGGCTGGACTTCCTCGAGATATCACGAGTTCACCCGGTCTTCCACGTGTCTAGCTTGAGAGCCCAAGTTGGACTAGTGGAGCCAATAGTGCTCAAATTATTCGAGCCCGAGGCTGAGGAGATCGAGCTCACACCGAAGGTCTTAGCAAGAAGAAGGGTTAGGCGTGATGGACGATTAGCCATAGAGATGCTGGTGAGTTGGGTAGGTCAAACACATGATTGAGCCACATGGGAACTCGAGGTGACATTGATGGACCGCTTCTCCAAATTTGCACTTTGAGGACAAAGTGAGCAAAAGCAAGATGGAATGATGTGATTCGGACCAAACTAAGTCATCTTGTGCATAGAAATGACCTATGAATCCCTTTTATGTTTCAATTTCTTAGTGTATTTTGCTAAATAAGGTTTTCTGGCTGGTGCGTTTGGACACAAGGAATGAGTGTTTGAACGCGTCGTTCGAATGCCTACATCACATTCACACATAGAGAGATATTGTTTTGGCCATTTGAATGCAAGGAAAGGGGGTTCGAATGTCTGCATCGTAGTCGTACATATAGAGAAACTGTTTTGGCTATTCGAACGCCCCTGAGGCCATTCAAACGCATCTAGTGAGAAAGCTTATATTAGGTTTAGTTCCTTCAATTGTTTGGTGGATAGGCTAGCTTCTAAATATGTGAAAGACAGCCTCATTAGAATTTGTATGGAATGAACATTGAGTTAACTTATCTTCTTCCCTCTATTTTGAAACTTCTCCTTCCTCACTCAAACCCTACTCGTATGCCACCTCGACGCCGGTTACCCCTAACCTTCTTTGGCTGTCGGACCCTCTCTCCTTCTTGGGATACTAACCACATTCTTTCCCCTCTTCCTTCACCTAACAACACCTCATGCAAACACTACTTATAACCCGTGTCCACTCCATCTCCACCAACATCACTATCACCTGTCATCAACACCTCCACTATAACTTTGCCTATTTTTGCCCTAGCTATAGTCTGAATCTGAGAAGATCATAAATACTAAAAACATAGATTAGAAAGATATGGAACGAACCCATCTACTTTCATAATTGTCTATCTACATGAGAATATCTGACGAATATATTTCTCCGACTGTGAGAACTGCTTCTATGCACCCGAGCTTAATCAGGTAGCCGAGATCGGGCCATAACACTCTAGCTAGGACACAAGCATATTTCCATACCAAATTTTAGCTTTAGACTCCACACCTAAAGGCCCAAATGAGCCAAATCTCTATCCTCACCCCCCACAAACTCACCTATTTCCTAGCCAAATCCTCAAACCCTCCCTATAGACATCTATCAATAAGACCTAACTATATCCTCCAGTCAAGTAAAAAATAAAAAATTTCACCAAAAGAGCATGTGACACTTGAAAGCCTTAATTGACTAGATCTAGTCCCACCGGCTAGGCTTCGGGTGCCCTTGGCCAAGTCTCCCTTCTTCTTTCCTTGACCAATCTCTAGTCTATTTCAAAGGACCCTAACCTATGATTATATCATAACAATGAAGTTAGACACTTCTATTTCATCCACATTATACACTAATATATGTGATTCTTTTCATTCTTTTTTCTATACCTATCTCTTTTAAATTTTTTTATCATTTTGTGTGGTGATGTAATGTTGATACTATATATATATATATCACCATTGTGTTCATACTCTCTTATCTTTTCATCAATTGAACTATTAACAAGAACTTCACAAGGAACCCAAAATCTAGTTCATTACTCATGGAAAGTATTCAAGTTCATAAATCATAAGTATGTCACAAGCAAACAACACATTAAATAGGAAACAGACCAGAGGTGAATAAAAAAGCAGTCCGCAAATTATTAAGGCGAATAAACTCAGTTTGTGATAAGCATTTAGCAATCTAAAATAAGTTGATAAAAAGAATATAGATAATGGTAACATATTGTTGACTTGGGGCTGCTACACTCGTCATTCTCTTCCCACCGGTCCATGTAAGAGCCATTGTTGTCACAAGATCAACTTCCCTCATCACTTTTACTCTGCCAAGTCATTGGTCCCTTCATTCTCAGGTCTATAGGTTCTTGATGTTCATGCTGCATGTACACTGGCTTTTGAAGTTGAGGTTGATGGTCTTGCAGCATGAGTCGATGCTGTGGAAGGATTTGGAGTTCTTGCTCTGAATTGAGTGGTTGCAAAGCTTGGGCATGGTAATATAAATGTTGCATTTCTTGAAATGGGGGTTCTTCATGATTTGTCATAGCTCCAAAGTTCGATGACGTCTGGCCCGTTGTGATCCTTAGCCCCTCGATTTCCTCTTCTAGAGCATCATTTAGAGCTGCAAGAACAACAAAGGTATAACATCTTGAAATCAGATTTATATGCCTATTAAGCAGTATAAGGCTTGATTAATATCATAATCATGCATGGTGATATAGTAATAGTAGATTATTCCAATTACTCTCTAGATTATGAAATGAACAGTACATAGATGACAAAAATACATATATGCAAAAGCTTAAAGACCAATAGAAATATATTTGACCATGGCATAATTGAGAAGAATTTAGCAATAAAACACGCAGAGTAGAATATTTGAATAGTAAAATTCTTACCATCTTGGAAGTGAATCTGTTGCTCAATGGATTGCAGTTGTAGCTTCAACGCACTGTTTTCAGCCATCATTTCAATGGTGTCTTTCTACCAATTGAAGCCAATGAACAAGAAAAAGGTAAACACATTTAAACCTAGTTATTTGCAACGCTTACCTACAATTTTCTTTTTCTTGAAATATATCAATGTTTCCAACAAGTTAGTTAGATTTAGCTTTCTAGCTTTATCCTTCCCTTTCTTACAATAAGAGCTACTATACATAAATATATGGATACCTGTACCAAGGATATCTGAGTGGTCAAAAAGGTGGCTTCTATTTGCAGAGCTTGCACTTTTCGCTCAAGCTCAGTCATGTATTGCATTTTCCTTTCTTTTGATCTTGCAGCTGATTGCCTGTTTGCCAACATCCTGTCGTAGAGACTGAAGTCAGTGAAATAAATATTTTCACAAGGAGATTAAAATATCCAAATAGCAATTGAGATAATATAATTAGAAGCATAAAAAGGTGAGAGGTAATCATTAGAGACAAAGATGACGATGGACCTACATAAAAAAATGGTTTATAATTAATTACACAAGAAAAGAACATTAGACTAACTATCAAATGACCTGATAATAAACATGAAAGACTTGTAAATAATATAACAATAAACAAGATTCGACATCTATTTCTTCTGTGTCATGATAGCAAATAGATAAACTAAACCTCTTTGCTCTTTTGGGGTCTACAAGAGCAATGTTAGCAAGTTTC
Source organism: Typha angustifolia (assembly GCF_048772165.1). Lineage (NCBI taxonomy): Eukaryota > Viridiplantae > Streptophyta > Magnoliopsida > Poales > Typhaceae > Typha > Typha angustifolia. Next base: position 7,484,296 of record NC_133248.1, read on the forward strand.
TCTACTGAGATGGCCTTCCTCTTCTCCGTCGACGATGGCCTTCCCATACTTAACGTAAGAAGCTCAGAGTTAAATAAGAAAGACCCATCCAAAGACCGGCCATATTTGTGCCTCTGTCTCAACTTCATCCTCTCATCGCAACTCAAGGACAAACTCACCTCCTGCGAATGAGGATGAGGAGGACGAGGAGGAGGAAGAGGAGTGGCTGCAACATCCACGGATGGCGGCTCCGAAGGCTCCCCCTCGAACAAATGGGAAAGTTCCTCAAAAGAAGAGTTATACTTCTCAAGATCTTCTAATATGGAGAGCAACTCGTCGTCATCATCATCATTGCTGAGGACTCCAAAGTCACTAATGGAGTTTACATCGTCGAGGCTCAGGCTTATGGTCTCCGACTGGGCACGACGATGGCTGGAGATTTTTGTGGGTAAATCTGGCACTTGGTTAGTGCCGTGACCATGGCAATCAAGGCCAGCCTCGTCCATGGCTAATAGCAGGGAGATGTGAAGAAAGGTTGTCATTATAAAGAGAATGAATGGTGAAGGATTTGAAGAAAGACAAAAATGAGAATAATTTTAGTCAGTAAACAATGTTGGCTTGTTGCACATCAATGTTTCGGTTTCTCATACCACAATGAGCTGTAGTGGCAATCATGGCCATTCTCGGCATATTTGATTAATCCTACTCATTAAATAAGATTCATGTATCTTCTCGTACACTAGTACGTGCAAACAATTATGGTAACTTCCCTCCGGATATGTTAGAAATCAGTAGAGACGATAACTATAACTTAAAATAATCTAAGTTATATCTGCTGACTCAAGAAGAGTAGTTTGATATGTTAGTTAGGATGACAAACTTCCCTACCTTCTGGGCTAAAACAATACATGTATGTGTGAATGTGTGATCTCTTACTATATTTTGTTGTATATTCCTATAGGATGAAAAACTCACATTGAGATAGATAACAAGTGTAGCCATTAGTTCCAAAAATTAGTTCCATCGGCATCCTCAATCCTTAGGCATTAGTTCCCAAAATTAAAGCTTATACTTCAGCTAGCTTGATGTGAGCGAATAGTTCATAGTCCATAGTCCAACTAAGTAGAACCTAATAAAACCAAATGGTATGGATGACCAGATAGATGTTGTTCCGAGATTAATTTGATCTAATCCATCCTCCACTAGTTCTAACAACTCTTGTAGTGCTACAGAAGTATTGTTCAGTAGTTAGTTTTTTATAGCCTCGAGAATCTACAAAAATATTTATCGAAGAATTGGTACGTTGTCATATAGAATGTGTTTCATGCACCAGGAAGAAAAATGAGGTGTGGATGTTAAACTAAATTTATATGATCTAGATGGGCCAATCTAGATGTTAAACTAAATAAACTTGTACTGTTATAACTCTTTTACAGACTAAATCTGACTTTCAGCAAACTTAGGATCTCTCTCCTCTTTATTTATTTTTTGCGTAAGATACCTAATAATAAACAAACAATTAGGATTGACCAAAATACTAATAGATCAGGTAATGCTGAGTTGCCAACCCGAGGAAATAAATAATCATAGGAAGCTAAGCAGTAACTTAATTAGTATATATAGAAAATTATTGATAACTATTGTTGATGTAAAAGAAAGAAAATATAATGGCTTTGGATAAAATATGTCATATTAAAAATTGTGGTAAATATATAAAAAGAAGATTGTTAACCTAAAAGCTGACCAAGGTCGTAATCGACGAGGAAGCAAGAAGTGAGAAGAGTGACTCTTGCGTCGTTCCATTTTCTTCTCAATGACAGCAAAGATGCAAAGAGTTTTATGTAGTATATGTAGACTTTGAGGGTGAGAAGAAGGCATAAATGACCTTTTATAACCGAAATGACAGAAAGGACTACAGAAGTTCCAGATAAAATTGCACATCTTGAATGGATTTCTTTTTTGACAGATCATGCTCTTCCATTTTTGACAAAAAACTTCTTTCCAGTGGATTTCTTACAAATGTGAAAAACGAGGAGAGAGAAGTCTATTTTTGTTGAGAGCCACTTCCGTTTAAAAAATGTAAGGTTACCATATACATTAATTAACTTAACCTAAGTGTAAAATGATCAAAATAAGGAAAAAAGCCACGATGCCAAAATGGCCAGCCTATCATGCACAACTTGGTTGAATAAGATCCAAATGGCTCTGTTCACTTGGATGTATGTGGAGTGTTATGCACCCCTCAACTGCCAATCACAAATAACCGATTGTAGCTAGTAGAATGTAGGGCCCACCGTCGCCATCTGCCCCTAGCATACCTCTCTCTTTAATCAAATCGATCCAAAGATTGATCGAAAGGAATCTGGTAACCATCATAGGTGACACGATGATGTTGCACCACTATTGGCGATGCGAGAGTGTGATGGCATAGCAGCCGAGAGGTGGAAGGAAGAGGAAGACTTAGAAATAATAAGAGAGAGAGTAGGGAAAAGGAGAGAGGAAGGAAGAGGGAGGAAGCAAAGTTAGGTCATAGGAGATGGATTTGATTGTTGTTGCACAACCATCGACTGTGCTCTCACTACGGTTTGGCTCTCTAACCTTCTAGAGCATGAAAAAGGGTGAGAAGAGCAAGGAAAAGAGAGAAGAGAGAGGGAGAGGGAGAGCTCATCGAGAGAGGGTGGCTAGGGGACTTGGCGTCATTTCACAACGATGATAGGTAGAGTTGTTGGGGTAGTTAGAGAGAGAGAGAGAGAGAGAGAGAGAGAGAGAGAGAGAGAGAGGAGAACGAGAAAACAAAACTTTGAAAAGATAAAGAGAGAGAGGTGGTGAAAGGCTAACGATAGTGATAATGAGGCCTTTGTGTCCAACTGGCAGCACCTGGTTAGCTAGAGAGAGAGGTCTAGAGAAAGGAGAATCAGAGAGGAAAACCTTAAGAGGGCCAATTGAAAGGTTGACACGATAGCATTAGGGCCTCCTGGTGCAGCTTGTCGCCCCTTGTTGCCGGCGACGACGACTAGAGGGTAGAGACACTGCTATAGAAGAAGAAGAAGAAGAAGAAAAAGGAGGAGGAGGAGGCGAGGCACCGTGGCTGAAGAAGAAAGAGGAGGAGGAGGAAGCAACACCCATACTAAGCCTATCGAGTTGAGCCTGAGCGAGTCGACTCTAACTCAGGCTCGGCTCAATATTAATTTCAAGTCGGTTTTAGCTCTGACCGAACCGAGCCGGACTCAAGCTTCAGTTGAGCCAAGCCCGAGCCGCTTGTTGAGCTTGACAGCCCTATTCTTATCTAGACTCTCAAATAGACTCTGAGAAAAAACAAGTAAATAAGTGAAGACATACCTATGGTGAGCAAGCTGCTCACAGTATATAGAGTTTATACAACGATGAACAAATAATAACAAAAAGAATAAATGTAATATAAATAACTTAATCTTATCAGCAATTTGTTTGAGAAGATTGAGCATTATCCTTCCATACTAGTCGAAGCATGAGATAGATTCAAAATATCCTGATAATAGGAATTAGGTAGTAGCTGATGTGAACCTCTTTTTGAAATTATTAGATAGTTGAGCAGCTGTAGAAATAAAGCAGAATAGAATATCATTTTGAGCAATCTTCTCATGAATGAAATGAAAATTACTTCAACGTGCTTCGTAAGAACTCTTAATAAAAACTGCACAAGGAACCCAAAATCTAGTTCATTACTCTTGCAAAATATTCAAGTTGATAAGTCATAAGCATGTCACAAGCAAACAACACAATAAATAAGAACATAGACCACAGGTGAATTAAAAAGCAGTCCATGAATTATTATGTTGCAACCTGATTCCAAATCAATACCGAACTCAAAAGGAGAAAGGATCGATAGGCTTGGGTATGACTTTTGGTTGTGATTGATCTACTTTTAATAGATAAAGGGAAGTGGAGATCGTTGTGAAGGTGATGATGGAAGTTGAGTAAATTTTAATTTAGATAAGGCAAAAGGGAGGAAGATCTCCTTGGGAAGTTGTGGGGAAGTTATGTATCATGGATATTAACCTTGGTTTGGGTTGTAGAAGAGGAGAGAGAATGGGGCTACTTACGGGAAGGAGGGGCGCCAGAATAAGAATGGAGAAGTGATGGTTGCATATCAGAGTGTGTACCGAGGAAAAGAGAGGAGGGAGAAGGTTGGCTCAAGCCTAAATATAAAACAAATGCCCAAAATTATTAATAGTGCCAAACTGACTACTATTCCACACATTTAGAGGCTAGCCTACGTCCAAAAATAATAAATAAACTCTAATACAAAATATCCCAGTCGTTGGGTGTTCACATGATCATCCAGCATTTGAACGCCTAAGAAACCTATTAATAAACAAATGCAGGTAATGGTAACATATTGTTGACTTAGGGTTGCTACTCTCCTCATTCTCTTCCCACCAGTCTATATAAGAGCCATTATTGTTACTGGATTAACTCACCTCCCCACTCTTACTCTGCCAAATCGTTCATCCTAGGAGATGCCAGACATTGCATATGTAGTGAGATTAGTAAGTGATGTCCTTGATGTATATACATTATCTTTTGAAGCAGAGGTTGATGCGTTTAAACTGTGAGTTGATTTTGTGGATGGATCTAAATTTCCTACTCTGAAAATAGTGGTCGCAAAGCTTGGATATGGTAAGTGTTGCAGTTCCTCAAATGGGGGTTCTTCAAGGTTTTTAAACATTCGATGACATTTGGCATGTTGCAATCCTTAGCTGCTCAATTTCCTTTACCAAGGCATCATTTAGAGCTGCAAGAGCAACTAAAGTATAACATCTTGAAATCAGATACAACTATTAGCAATAATTATGCATGATTAACAAGCTTCTCTATTGATATGGCCTCCCTCTTCTCTGTCTGTGATTACCCTCCCATACTTAATGTAAGAAGCTCAAAGTTAAAACGAAAAAGACCAATCCATAGACTGGCTATGTTTATGCCTCTGCCTCAACTTTAGCCTCTCATCTCAACTCGGGACCAAACTCCCTATAATGAGGAGAAGGAGAAGGGGTAGCTACAACCTCCATGGATGGTTTCTCCAACCATCCATCTCCATCAGCCTTCACCTTACCACTACCATCACCACCTCCATGACCAACCTTCATGTTAGATGTGGCTCCTCACCCTTACCACTACCATCACCACCTCCATGACCAACCTTCATGTTAGATGTGGCTCCTCACCCTTACCCCAAGCCTCTATGCATCTTCTTCACCCTGAAATCACACCACCACTAGCCTTCCCAGTTTGCGGACCCACCCACCCACCTAGCCACCTCCTTCCTTGCTCAATTATAGCTTAAACCCAAACTTAGACCTCCCCTATCCAAGTCGAACACGCTTTGCCGTAGATGTGGCTCCCTAAAATCTAGGGCTACTAAATCCCTAACTAGCTCAAGGCCTCGTTGTGTAGGCTGCAACAAGCTAGACTAATGCTTTCAACTATTACAACTTGTTCTATAATCTAAACCCTAGTGCATTTCTAGCTAAGACCCAAGCACATTTCCTTACCAAATTCTAGTCTCAAACTTCACATCTAAGGACCTAAACTAGCCAAAGCTCTAACCGCACCCAATAGACTCACTCTAGCACATTAGCTCAAGGGCTTTTTCCTATTTGACCTATTTTGTAGCCCAATCCTCAAGCCCTCTATATAGACATCTATCAATAAGACTTAGTTGTATCATCTAGTCAAGTGGTAAATCTAGATTTACACCATCACAGCATGTGACACTCGAAAGCCTAAGTCGTTTAGACCTAGTCCCACCGGCCAAACTCGGGTGCCCTAGGCCACATTATCATTCTAATTTCCTTAACTACCTCTTGTCTATTTCAAAGGACCCTAACCTATGATTGTATTAGAATAATGAAGTTAGACACTTCTATTTCATCCACATTAAATATTTTACCATTTTTGTGTGGAGCTGTTATGTAGATACTATATCAATTGAACTATTAACAAGAACTTCACAAGAAACCCAAAATCTAGTTCAGTACTCATGGAAAATATTCAAATTCATAAATCATAAGTATGTCACAAGCAAACAACACATTATATAGGAACATAGACCACATGTGAATAGAGAAGCAGTCTCCAAATTATTAAGGCAAATAAATTCAGTTTATGAGAAGCATCTAGCAGTCTAAACTAAGTTGATAAGTAGGAAAATCAAAAGCAATGGTAACATATTGCTGACTTGGGGCTGCTACACACGCCATTCTCTTCCCAAGAGCCATCAAAGTCATTAGATCAACTCGCCTCACCACTCTTCCTCTGGCCAGTGTCATTGGTCAATTCTTTCTCAAATTTGTAGGTGCTTGCTGTTCATGATGCATGTGCACTGGCTTTTGAAGCTGAGGTTGATGCTCTTGTAGTGTGAGTTGATGCTGTGGAAGAATCTGAAGTTCCTGCTCTGAATTGAGTGGTTGCAAAGCTTGGGTATGGTAATATAAATGTTGCATTTCTTGAAGTGGGGGTTCTTCATGATTTGTCATAGATCCAACATTCGATGACGTCTGGCCCGTTATGATCCTTAGTCGCTCAATTTCCTCTTCCATGGCATCATTCAGAGCTATAAGAACAACAAAGGTAAAACATCTTGAAATCAGATATATATATATATATATATATATATATATGCCTATTAAGCAATATTAGGCTTGATTAATATCATAATCATGTATATATAGCAATAGTAGATTATTCTAATTACTCGATAGATCACAAGATGAATAGTACAAAGATGACAAAATTACATATATAGAAAAGCTTTATAGACCAATTGAAATATATTTGATCACGGCATAATTGAGAAGAATTTAGCAGTAAAACAAGAAGAGTAGCACAGTTGAACAGTAAAATATTACCATCTTGGAAGTGAATTTGTTGCTCGATAGATTGTAGTTGCAGCTTCAGCTCACTATTTTCAACTGCCAGTTCAGTAGTGTCCCTCTATCAATGCAAACCAATGAACAGGAAAAAGGAAAACACATTAAAACTCAATTATTTGCAACATTTACCTACAATTTTCTTTTTCCTGGAATATATCAATGTTTCCCTAAAGTTAGTTGACTTCGCATTCAAGCTTTATATATATATGTATGTATGTATGTATGTATGTATATACCTGTACCAAGGATATCTGAGTGGTAAAAAAAGTGGCTTCTGTTTGCAGAGCTTGCACTTTTTGCTCAAGCTCAGCCATGTATCGCATTCTTCTTTCCTTTGATCTTGCAGCTGATTGTCTGTTTGCCAACATCCTATTGTAGAGGCTGAAGATTAGTTAAATAAATATTTCATAAGGAGATTAAAATATCCAAACAGAAGTTGAGATAATATATTCAAAAACATAAAAAAGGTGAGAGGTAATCAACAGAGACAAAGATGATGATGGACCTACATAAAAAATGGTCTTAGATTTAATTAATTACACCAAAAATAACGTAAGATTAACCATCATACAACTTGATAATAAACGTGGAAGATTTGTAGATAATATCACAAACAACAAGATTCGACATCTATTTTCTCTATATCATGGTAGCAAATAGATTAATCAAACCTCTTTGCTCTTTTAGGGTCTACAAGAGCAATGTTGGCAAGCTTCTCCGCTGGCATGGCCTTCCTCTTCTCTGTGAACGATAGCACTTTCATACTTAATGTAAGAAGCTCAGAGTTAAATAAGAAAGACTCATCCAAAGACTGACTACGTTTGTGCCTCCTCAACTTCAGCCTCTCATCACAACTCGGGGTTAAACTATCCTCATGTGAATGAGCAAGAGGAGGAGAAGAAAGATGAGTAGCTGCAGCCTCCATGGATGGCGGCTCCGAAGGCTCCCCTTTGAACAATCGCGAAAGTTCCTCAAAAGAAGAGTTAAAATTCTCGAAATCTTCCAACATGGAGAGCAACTCGTCATCATCGTCATCATTGGTGAGGACTACGGAGTTTCTAATGGAGTTGATGCTGTCGGGGCTCAGGTTTATGGTCTCAGATTGGGCACGACGGTGGCCAGAGATTTTTGTGGGTAAATCTGGCACTTGGTTAGCGCCGTTGCCATGGCAATCAAGGCCAGTCTCGTCCATGGCTAATAGCAGGGAGATGTGAAGAAAGGTTGTCATTATAAAGAGAAGGAATGGTGAAGGATTTGAAGAAAGACAAAAATGAGAATAATTTTAGTCAGTAAACAATGTTGGCTTGTTGCACATCAATGTTTCGGTTTCTCATACCACAGTGAGCTGTAGTGGCAATCATGGCCAGTCTCATCACATTTTATTAATCCTACTCATTAAATAAGATTCATGTATCTTCTCGTACACTAGTACGTACAAACAATTATGGTAACTTCCCTCCGGTTATGTTAGAAATCAGTAGAGATGATAACTATAACTTAGAATAATCTAAGTTAAGTTATATCTGCTCACTCAAGAGGAGTAGTTTGATATATTAGTTAGGATGACAAACTTCCCTACCTATTGTAGCCAGTTCCAAAAAATAGTTCTATCGGCATCCTTAATCCTTAGGCATTAGTTCCAAAAATTAAAGCTTATGCTTCAGCTAGCTTGATGTTAGCGAATAGTTCATAGTTCAACAAAGTAAAACCTAATAGAACCAAATAGTATGGATGACCTGATAGATGTTGTTCTAAGATTAATTTGATCTAATCCATCCTCCACTAGTTCCAACAACTCATGTAGTGCTAAAGAAGTATTGTTCAGTAGTTAGTTTCTTATAGCCTCGTGACTCTACGAAGATATTTATCGAAGAATTCAGACATAATTACATGTCATATATATAATGTGTTTCATGCACCAGAAAAGAAAAAGAGAAGGTGTGGATGTTAAACTAAATTTATATGATCTAGATGGCCAATCTAGATGTTGAACTCTTTTCCAGACTAAATCTGACTTTCATTGAACATAGGATCTCTCTCTTTTTTATTTAATTTTTGCGTAAGATACCTAACAACAAACAAACAATTAGGATTGACCAAATAACTGATCAGGTAATGTTGAGTTGCCAACCCAAGGAAATAAATAATCATAGGAAGCTAAGCAATAACTTAATTAGTACAGAAAAATGTTGATAACTACTCTTGATGAAGAAGAAAGAAAAACATAATGGCGTAGGATAAAATATGTCATATTAAAAATTGTGGTAAATATATAAAAAGAAGATTGTTAACCTAAGAGCTAACCAAGGTCGTAATCGACGAGGAAGCAAGAAGTGAGAAGAGTGACTCTTGCGTCGACGTTCCATTTTCTTCTCAATGACAGCAAAGATGCAAATAGTTTTATGTAGTATATGTAGACTTTGAGGGTGAGAAGAAGGCATAAATGACCTTTTATAACCGAAATGACAGAAGGACTACAGAAGTTCCAGATAAAATTGCACAACATCGTGAATGGATTTCTTTTTTTGACAGATCATGCTCTTCCATTTTTGACTAAAACTTCCTTCCAGTGGATTTCCTACAAATGTGAAAAACAAGGAGAGAGAAGTCTACTTTTGTTAAGAGTGACTTCCGTTATTTTTAACGTAAGGTTACCATATACATTAATTAACGTAACCGTAAGTGTAAAGTTATCAAAATAATAAAAAAGCCACCATGCCAAAATGGTCGGACCCTAATGGCTTTGTTCACTTGGGTGTATGTGGAGTGTCACGCACTCCCAACCACCAACCACGAATAACCGATTGTAGCTAGTAGAACGTAGGGCCCACCGTGCCATCAGCCCCTAGCATACCTCTCTCTCTTTAATCAAATCAATCCAAAGATTGATCGAAAAGAATCTAGTAACCATCGTAGCGATGGCTTCAAGCCTACAATGACTCCTCTAGTGTCTAAAATGATTATTGCACCACCATAGGAGACACGGTGATGTTGCACCACCATTGGCGATGCGAGGGTGTGATGGCATAGCAATCGAGAGGTGGAAGGAAGAGGAAGAATTAGGAATAATAAGCAAGAGAGTAGGGGAAAGGAGAAAGGAGGGAGGAGGCAAAGTTAGGTCACAGGAGATGAATTTGACTATTGTTGCCTAGCCATCGACTGTCCTCTCATAGTATTCGGCTCTCCAACCTTCTAGAGCATGAAAGAGGGCGAGAAGAGCAAAAAAAAGAGAGAAGAGAGAGGAAGAGGGAGAGCTCACCGAGAGAGGGTGGTGGGGAGTTGGTGTCATTTCCCAACCGTGACAAATAGAGTCGTTAGGGGCAGTTGGAGAGAGGATAGAGAGAGAGGAGAATGAGAGAGCAAAACTTTGAAGAGAGAGAGAGAGAGGCAGTGGAAGGTTGGCAATAGTGACAATGAGGTCTTTGCATCCAACTATCAACACCCAATTTGTGGCATTTCTTGGCATTTCTTGGCAATGATGGGTGGAGTTATTGGGGGTAGAGAGAGAGATAGGAGAACGAGAGAGGAAAACTTTTATAGGGGGCTAGTTGAAAGGTTGCCAACGATAGCATTAGGGACTTCATGTCTAGCTGATCTCCTTGTCCTATGCGAGACTATGCTGCTCCCTCCTTAGTGATCCCGTCACTATGGAGACCTACTAGTGGGCAAGGGCAAGGGTAGTAGCATCGTCGGGGAGGAGAAAGTAGAATGGAGAGAAGAATGAAGACAAGCAGAAGAAGAGAATGGGAAGGAAAGAACAAAGATGAGGGTATATTCGTTCATTATTGTTGCACTAAAAAATATTAAGTTCCTTTCACTCCATCAAGGGCATCTAGGTCATTTTATAATTGATGTATTCTGATATAACTGCCACATATGCTAACTCGCTCAATTTTTTCTAAGGGTACACTAACGGAATGGTGACACTGAAGTTTCTCCAAAATTTTGGGGAGAGGAGGGAGAGACTAGGAATGTCAAAAAAGCTCGTAGACTCCTCATTTAAGCTCAGCTCGAGCTCGAGCTCCAAATGAGCCGAGCTATGCTAATATTGTGAGCTCGAATGTATTACCAAGCCGAGTTGGAGCTAGCTCACTCGATTAGGCTCAACATTGTAGCAATATATATATATATATATATATATATATATATATATATATATATATATATATATATATAACTAGTGAAAGCTACCGGAGCTGAGGTGACTGCATCCAGGATATTTTCACAAAAGTTCACTGTTCACCTCCTCGGCTCCTTCCTCCTCACTCTTTATCTTCTCCTTTTTTCTTCTTCGTGTCCAGCCCTACACCGATTGGAGCCACCACAAGCTTCACAAATGATAAAGCACCACCGTTATCGGATCGCTCACGGTGAGAAGACAAGTTAGGAGCCATGGGCTCCTTTTCTGAGTTGCTCCTCCTCCACTTCTAGATCAACCCATTGAATCCCCACTGCTTCTTGGCCTATGAAGGCGGCTTTCTCTTCCACACCCTCCCCCCTTTGTCGGAGTCATTGGGGCAGCAGCAGCGAGCTCTTAAGCATGAGGATGCTACCCTTATTCTGATCGATTAGGCATAACAGTCCTCCTCCCTTATTCTGATCAATTAGGCTCAAATTGGGCATGAGGATGCTTGGCATGGCTTTCTTATTAAGGATTTTATCAACAAAAGGTGGCTCCTTCCTCATTCTTTATTAAAGCTGATTAGGGCAAACTCAAGCCCTCAGTCCACTGACATCAGAATGGCGAGCCTCAAGTCCCTTCACCTTCCTCCAGCTTCATCAATGTTCCAAGTCCCTCTCCGTCCTCCGCCGCCTCTCTGCCGCCTCCTTGATACCCGACCCGCAAATCCTCCCATCGATCTATGTCGAGCCGAGCTCAAGTTTTCTAACTCAATTTGAGCTTGAGCCGAACTCGAGCTAGAAAAATCTAGCAATTGAGCCGAGCTGAACTGAGCCCATCTCGCTCAAACTCGGCTCATTTACACCCCTAGGGTGGACATTGTAACATAAAAGAGTTTTTTATGGATCCCTATAAAACTTGGGTAAAATTTAAGGGGCATAAACATAATTAACCCTAATAAAATAAAAAGGGTGTTTTTAATCAATTTTCTTAGCGTTTATAAGGATACAACCCTGAATGTGACTTGGGTTTATAGAATTGTGGAGCACATGTGCTTTTTAGTATGATATAATTTTCTTCTTTTTATTCTTTTTTAATTTCACGTTGTAGAAAGGGCTTGCTCAACTCATAGATGCCAATTTATATCCATTAGTTTTATGGTTCTATAAGAAATTTGATTTTATTCAAAACTATATTTACGTTCATCATCTCTAGTGCAGATTTGAAGCTGTATAACCCAAGAAACTATATGAAACTTACATAGCCATGTAAGAAGATCAAGCAAATTAATTATTAGTTTCCAAGAATATTTAGTTGATAAGGAAGAAAACCGAATGCAAGTAATGGTAGAATATGGTTGAATTTCGAGTGACAGAGTTGCTGCAGTTGTTTCATATGAGGGTTCTCCACGGTTCATCAATAGGTACAGCTCTACCATTTGCTAACATCTGGCTCGTCTCGATACTTAGCCACTTGATTTGCTCTATTAGATCATCACTTAGAGATTTCATGAAACAACAAAGAGAGAAGATCATCAAATCTACCATATTGATATATATTAGTTTGTACCTGTAGAAATCTAGAACTATACGTGATAAAACAAGTGTAGTAGCATAATTTGAACATCAAAAATCTTATGTTGCTCGATAGATTGCAGATATAGCTTCATCTCACACAGTGAGTTGTTAGAAGATTGGTTTAGCATTCATTCGCTTCATACTAGATAAGGTTATATTATTTTCCTCTTTTGTATCCCGTACCTGATTAATCATGTTAGGTTTTTAATTATTGGCAATTGTGTACAAAATATTCTAAGTGTATTTTTTACATGTATATGAGCTTTACACAAGTCTAGAAAATCTCTGATTTGAAGAATTGCAAAATTATTGAAGCAAAGTTGATGAGATCAAGTCATACCAACGAAGTTTGAAAATCTTGAAGATCATGAGTACGGATAAGACTAGGATTTGGTTATATCTTGAAGATCATGAGTACGGATAAGACTCGGATTTGGCTCTATCTTGAATATCATATATAAGGATTATGAAACCCTAACTCTAGAGTGGTTGAAGAAATATTATTGAAGGAGACTTCTTGAGGCTACATCGGTTCTTCAACTAACAAGGTTTCACTCATCTACAAGAATTTAATCTTTCGTCTTAAGGGCTATCTAGACGAAAGATCAATCTCGAGGGCTACCGAGATTGGACTTCAATCACAAGAAGCAGTGAATCGTGGGTTCTAGCGATCAAGACTAAGAGGAACAAAGTCGTTTGGATCGACGGGTTGTTTTGTGAGTCAGTCTTGTAACTGCTACTATCATAGTGATTGGTTTTGATCCAAGTTTGGATCCGTGGTTTTTTTTCCCGTTTTGGGTTTTTCCACGTTAAAATCTTGGCGTTCATCTCTGCTTTCGTTCTTAATATTTCTTCGGACTTTTACTTAAGTGAACGAGCGATATCATTGCCTAGTGTTTAGATACATGCGTGTGTCTAGGAGTTTTTTCAAATCATACTCATTGAGTAAGATTCATGCACCTTCTAAATTTGGCATATTTAACTCTAAGCATATAAATGGTGTCATATTTTGCATCTTCAACTTTATTTTCTTCATTAAATTTTATGTAAATAGTGGATGAGATAGCCCCTCTGAATCATGGGATTAAACTACAATGAGCGGCATGGCAAATCAAGATCACACTCAAAAGGAGCTTGCGTTGAATTTTATTTAAACGAAAAGGCAACTGTAATATGTGCAACTATAAATATCTTCCTAGGGATGCCAATAGCCACAATGTATCTGGACCTTCAATAATATACTACGACAATTTTATTCTATGGGGTTTGGATGTAGCATTATTTTTAAGGTGAATTGTTACGAACTAGACTAAATCCGAGTCCAAGTTCAAGTGCTAATTAGCTTGAGTTTGCGGGCCAACTGAGTTGAATAAGTCTATCTTTCTTATTTGCTTTTAAAATGAGTTAGTCCAAATTTGGTTTAATAAATGAACGGTCTTTTGATTTAGTTGAGTCCTAGCAGATGTTGGCCAAATGAGTGAGTCAAATTGAATTAGGTTAGCCTCTAATATAAAATGTGAAGAGCAACTCAGTTTAAGTTATGCTTGATTATTGAACACATCTTCTTTGTCTTCTCATTTGTCTCTAGCTTCCCCACCCTCAGCCTTCTTTGCCTCCAATCATTCCTACCTCTCATATGGCTTTCCTCTCTACCGTCAACGTCGGTGGCCTATCACCCACACCTGCTGCCACCACTATATTTGCCTAGCTGAGCTTACCTCCATCTCCACTTAGCCTTCACCTTGCCACCACCATCAACCCATCCATGATCAGCCTTCACCTTAGATGTGGCTCCTCACCCTAAGACCAAGCAGCATGCAACTAGTCAATGAAGGAGGCGGCAGCTGCCAATAATGTAACTAAAAGCCCCAACGACAAGGAGGGGAAGCTCGTTTGGATCGACGGGTTGTTTTGTGAGTCAGTCTTGTAACTGCTACTATCATAGTGATTGGTTTTGATCCGAGTTTGGATCCGTGGTTTTTTTTCCCGTTTGGGTTTTCCACGTTAAAATCTTGGCGTTCATCTCTACTTTCGTTTTTAATATTTCTTCCGACTTTTACTTAAGCGAACGAGAAATATCATTGCCTAAAGGTTAGATACATACGTGTGTCTAGGGGTTTTTCAGATTTAGTTGAGTCCTAGCAGAAGCTGGCCAAATGAGTGAGTCAAATTGAATTAGGTTAGCCTCTAATATAAAATGTGAAGAGCAACTCAGTTTAAGTTATGCTTGATTATTGAACACATCTTCTTTGTCTTCTCATTTGTCTCTAGCTTCCCCATCCTCAACCTTCTTTGCCTCCAATCATTCCTACCTCTCATATGGCTTTCCTCTCTACCGTCAACGTCGGTGGCCTATCACCCACACCTACTGCCCGGCGGTCCCGGCCACTAGCCATCAAAGGCAGCTGATAGTGATAACCGCCTCACCAAAGCCATCGGCCAAAGCGAGGAGCCACCCAGCAGTTCCAGCCGCAAGGGCTCCAAAGGATGCCACCGAGGGCATTCTCGCGAAGAGGAGAGCATACCGGAGGAAAAACTCAAAATTAATTAATTAATTGTAGATCTAACTTACCTAGGGAATGAGGGAGCTCTGACGCTTCGATCCATAGGGTCGGCAGTTCCGGCGGCGCTCTGACACAATGGGAAAAAAAAAGTGGAAGAGTGAGCTATGGGCATGGAGAAGGAAAGAAAGGAAAAGAAACAAAAGAAAAAGAGAGCCATAGAAGAAAAGATAGAGGGGAAAGAGAGGAAAAGGCTGCACGTGCCTCGCATGTGTGCGCCCTTAAGTCGATGCACATGCCGGGCACATGTGCACCTAATTATTTTTGTATGGTTGTTACGGAGATGCCAAAATGGTTGGCCTATCATGCTCAGCTTGGTTGAAGAGGGCCGGCCCTAATGGCCCTTTTCACTTGTGGGGTGTCACACACCCCTAACCGCCAACCATGAATAACCGATTACAACTAGCAGGATGTAGGACTCACCATCATCGTCAACCCCTAGTATACCTCTCTCTCACTCTCTCTGATCGAATCAATCTAGAGATTGATCAGATAGAATCTCATGATAACCCTCGTAGCTATGGCTACAATGACTACTCTAGTGTCTTCAATGAAATCCCCACCATCGGCAGCACGAAATGCTGCACCACCAAGAAGAGGAAGAATTAGAAAGAAGAAGAGAGAGAGAGTTGGGAGGAGAGAGGATGGAGGAGTTGGGTCATGGTGGATAGGGGATGGATTTGAATGCTACTGCCCAGTCATTGATCGACCTCTTAGAGGGGCTCAGCTCTCCAACTTTCCAGAGCAAGAAAGAGAAAAGAGAGCAAATGAGAGAAGAGAGGATGGAGACATCACCGAGAGAGGGTGATGGGGAGTTGACATCATTTCCTAGTGGTGATAGGTAGAGTCATAGGGGGCAATTCGAGAGAGATTGAGAGAAAGAGAGAGAGAGAGAGAGAGATGAGAATGATAGAGCAAAACTTTGAAGAGAGAGAGAGGCAATGGAAGAGCTGACGATAGTGACGATGAGGCTTTTGCATTCAACTGGCAACACTTGATTTGCAGTATTTCCCGACAGTGATGGGTGGAGTTATTGGGGGTAGCTAGAGAGAGGGGTCGAGAGAAAGGAGAACGAGAGCAAAATTTTTAGAGAGGGTCAGTTGAAAGGTTGATGACAATAGTGTTACTGCCTCCATGTCGAGCTAGCCACACCTAGTTGCTGGTTCAATTGGGGAACGCGTTGTCAGAGATGGTGCTAGGTCCTATTCACACCAAGGCTAGGCTAAGGTATAACGAAGAAGAGTAAAAAGAAATAATTTAGGATTTTCAATTAACAAAATATTTAGTTTACGACAAACATTAGTTGATAAGAAGAAAATCAAATGTAGATAATGGTAGAATATAGTTGACTTTTAGATAATAGAATTAAAATTTTAAATCTTTACTAGACGAAGAACACTACTAATGAGACCTTTTCCAAACTAAAGTCAAGAACGAAGCATGTACAAACAATATAAATTTAACGTGGAAAAACTCTTATCAACAAGGGTAAAAAAATCAGGTACTATAAATTTAGCGGTTACAAGGACACTTACAAATAATGCTCATTTATAAATGTTGAAACTATGATGCAAGTTCTACACAGTTGAATAGCCTATTTACCAAAACTATCAAACTGTAATGGTATCAATACATGTCATATAATGTGTTTCTTGTACCAGGAAAAAATGAGAAGGTGCTGAGGTTAAACTAAATTTATATGATCTAGATGGTCAATCAAGATTTAAGCAATCACAAACTATTACTGTTAGAACACTTTTGCATAAGAACAAGCTAGGATTTTTTTAAAAAAAGATTTGAGTACCCAAGTAAAGAACTATTAGGATTAAGAAAAAGAAAATGAATAAATAAACTGAGAGATCAAGTAATGTTGAGGCATCAACTTGAGGGAAAAAAAAATCAAAGAAGGTGGCCTCGATCTATTTCTGCCTCAATAAAATACTCATCCGCCAAGATGGATGTGTAAAGTGTTGTGACCCCATCATAAGATCAAGAGCTAGAAAATGGCAATGTAGACATGTGTTCATAGGAAAGATAAAAGAGTCGAAATTTTATAGTCTTTGTTCCTGAATTGGTTTTGCACCCAATTCGTCACTCTTCTCATTCACAGCCTTCTGCATAGCCAAAAAAGAAAATATCATTTTTTGTTCCACAATATTTTTATAATAAATTATAATTGATAAGTAGGTTATAACGTATATGCAGTAGAATGTTCATTTCTCTATTTTTTTTTTCTTGTTATCATTTTGTGTGGAGATGTTATGCTGATACTATAGTATTCATCCTCTCTTCTTGTTTCATCAATTCAAATGTTAACAAGAACTAGACAAGAAACCCAAAATCTAGTCCATTACTCCTGCAAAATTTCAAGTTCATAAATCAAAAGCATGTCACAAGCAAACAATACATTTAATTGGAACATAGACCAAAGATGAATAGAAAAGCAGCCTACAATATTGTTAAGGCAATTAAAACCGGTTTGTGAGAATTATTTAACCATCCGAACTAAGTTTGATAAGAAAACTAAATGCAGCTAAAGGTAACATATTATTGACCCGTCTAAGAATTATTGTTGTTATTAGGTCATGTCCAAATAAGAGCAATTGTTGTTACTAGATCAACTTCCCTCATCGCTTATATTCTGCCAAGTCACTGGTCCCTTCATTCTTAGGTATGCAAGTGTTTGTTGTTCTTGCTGCATGTACACTGTCTTATGCAATCAAGTCTGATGCTCTTGCGATGTGAGTTGATCTTGTGAAAGGATATGGAGTTCCTGCTCTGTAAAGAGTGGTTGCAAAGCTTGGTTGTGGTAATATAAATGTTGTAGTTCTTCGTATGGGGGTTCTTCAAGGTTCGTCATAGCTCCAACACATGATGACATTAGGAGCATTGTGATCCTTAGCCGCTCGATTTCTTTTACCACGGCATCATTTAGGGCTGCAAGAACAACAAAGGTAAAATATAAGCCTTGATCAGTATTATAAGCATGCATGATCATACATAATAATTGTTAGAATATTAAGCTAGCCCATTTGACTAGTCAATTAGATTAATTGGCTAGTATAGAATTCAAAAAAAAATGCTTTGGTTTTGAGGTGACTCTTAGTGTTTGTATACTTTTAAATGATAGTAATCTTTGGATTCTCTAGATGATGAAAATCAAAGAGTTATATATGATAACTAAGAGTCATATAGTATATCCAAGAGTCATGTAAACCACTATATATATGTGGTCTTATCTTGTGCAAGGATATGAAGAAAAGTTTAAAGTTTTTTATCTACTTCATCTAGTGTTATACTCAATGTGTCCTACAAAGGAGAGGAGAAGGTGAAGATGGTACGGCTTCAAACTCTTCGACCAAATTTGACACGCTTCACATGAAGGACTCTGAAGTAGTTGAAGACTACTTCAATCGGGTAATCTCTATTGTTAATTAATTGAAGACTAATGGTGAGAAAATTTTAGACCAAAGAGTAGTTGAAAAAAAATTTAGAAATTTAACTAAAAAGTATGAGCATATTGTTGTTGCTATTAAGAATCTAAAGATTTATCTACTATCTCCATTGAAAGTTTATTGGGATCACTCCAATCTTATGAACATCGCATGAATCAATTTGATTCCCCTTCCTTAGAGCAAGCCTTTCAATCTCAAGTTTCATTGAGAGGAGGTTTAGAGGGAGAGGAGGACGGCATTTTGGCCGTGGGAGAGGTAGAAACAATGGAGGAAGAGGCTAAGAAAATGAAAATGACAATACATTCTCATCTACTTCAACTAGAGGTAAAGGTAGAGGACGAGGACGATATGCAGACGTCCAATGTCATCATTGTGGCAAATATGGCCATATAAAAAGAATATGTAGAAAAAGAATTGCCGAGGAGGAAAATAAAGATGCGAACTATGCTCAAGGAAATGATCAAAAGAAAGATGATGGTTCTCTTTTTCTTGTTTATAATGTACAAGAAGATGTTATTAATGATATTTGGTACGTTGATAGTGGTTGTAGTAACCACATGACAGTGAACAAATATGCTTTTGTCACTTTGGATGAATCTATCCAAAGTGAGGTTCACATTGGCAATAACAACAAGCTACCGGTCAAAGGGAGTGGTGACATTCTTGTCAAAACAAATAAAGGTGTCAAATACATTACTAATGTCTTCTATGTTCTAGATCTTAAGCAAAATCTTTTGAGTGTTGGACAACTTCTTTCTAAAGGTCATGATGTTCTCTTCAAGGAAGACTCATGCGAAATTAAGGACAAGAACAATATTCTTATAACTAAAGTGAAGATGACACCAAACAAGATGTTTCCCTTGAAGATACAAAGTGAAGTTCTTCCATGCTTCAACACCATCATAAAGGATGAGTCATGGTTTTGGCATCTCCGGTATGGTCATTTGAGTTTTAGCTCTCTTTCTCACATGTGTAAGAAACATATGGTACGAGGCATGCCAAATATTCATCAACATGATCAAGTATGTGAATGGTGTGCATTTGGAAAACATCATCGAGACTCTTTTTCAAGTGGAAAAGCTTGGAGAGCATCCAAACCTCTTGAGCTTGTTCATACTAATCTATGTGGCCCTATGCACACAACATCCATTGGAGGTAATCGTTATTTCCTTACCTTCATTGATGATTATAGTAGAAAGACATGGATTTATTTTCTTCAAAAAAAGAGAGATGTATTGAACAAGTTTAAAGAATTCAAGGCCTTAGTCGAAAAGCAAAGTGAATATATCTTAAAAACTTTGCGTTCCGATCAAGGAGGTGAATATAATTCACAAGATTTTATCTCTTTCTTCAAAGAGCATGGCATAAAATATCAAGTTACTACTCGCTATACACCACAACAAAATGGAGTGGCGGAAAGGAAGAACCGGACTATTATGGAGCTTGCTAGAAGCATGTTAAAGGCAAAAGGAATGCCTAATACATTTTGGGCCGAAGCCGTTGCATGTGCAGTCTATCTTTTGAATCGTGCAACTTCCAAAAGTGTGCATGATATGACACCTCAAGAAGCTTGGAGTGGACACAAGCCTTGTGTTGCTCACTTGAGGGTTTTTGGAAGCATTGCCTATGTGCATGTGCCTAATGAAAAAAGGAAGAAATTGGATGACAAATCTGAAAAATATATTCTTATAGGCTATAGTGAAATGTCCAAAGCCTATAAACTCTTTAATCCACTTACTAAGAAGGTTATTATAAGAGATGTAAAATTTAATTAAGGAGAATCTTGGGGGTGGGATGGAAAAGAGAAAAGAAAATATTCTATTATTGCAGGTGAAGAAGAAAGTCAAGATGGTGATCTTGGAGAAGAAGAAAGGGCTCCGCCTACTTCCTTGTCTTCTTCTTCCACGTCATCTTCAACGTCTTCATCATCGGAGTCTCTTCCAAGGAAGACAAGAAGCATTAGAGATATCTATGAAGCTGCAAGAGAAGTATCATATGATGATATGAGCAACTTTGCACTATTTATTGATGCAGATCCTATCACTTTTGAGGAGGCTTCAGACCAACAAAAATGGAGGCATACTATGGATCAAGAAATTGATTCAATCACAAAAAATGATACTTGGGATCTTGTAGATCTTCCTACTAGACACAAACCAATAGGTGTTAAATGGATCTACAAGACCAAGTTGAATGAAAAAGGTGAAGTTGAGAAGCACAAGGCTCGATTGGTAGCAAAAGGCTACAATCAAAAGAAGGTACACATGGTGGGTTTTTAATTACATGCATTTATGTTGATGATTTGATCTTCAATGGTCTAAATTATTGTGAAGCTTTCAAGAAAAGCATGATGCATGAATTTGAGATGACAGACATGGGACTTCTACATTTCTTTCTTGGCATTGAAGTTAAACAAAGTGGAGACAAAATTTCCATCTCACAAAAGAAGTATGCAACGGATCTCTTGAAGAGATTCCGAATGGAAGGTGCTTCACCTATAAGCACACCAATGGAGGTTGGCTTAAAATTAAGCAAGCAAGGTGATGATAAATCTGTAGATGCTACTCTTTATAGAAGTCTTGTTTGTAGTCTCATGTATTTAACAGGTACAAGACCAAATATTTTGTGCACTATTAGTCTTTTAAGCAGATTTATGGAAACACCAAGAAAATGTCATTGGAATGCTGGGAAAAGAATTTTGAGATATATTAGTGGTACATTGGATGAAGGTATTACTTATAAAAGTACTAACAATTCATGTTTAGTTGGTTATTGTGATAGTGATTGGGGTGGAAGCACCAACGATAGCAAGAGTACTTCCGGCTATGTTTTCAATGTCGGCTCCGGTGCAATCTCATGGTCTTCAAAGAAGTAAAATGTTGTCGCTCTGTCTACTGCAGAAGCAGAGTATATTGCTTTGTCGTTAGCAGGTTGTCAAGCATTATGGCTAAGGTGGATTTTGGAAGAACTCAAGCATCCACAAGGAAAAGGCACAAATTTATTTTGTGATAACAAATTAGCAATTGTACTCACAAAGAACCCGGTCTTCCATGGTAGAAGCAAGCATATTCGAGTTAGGTATCATTTCATTCGAGATTTGGTCAAAGATGGTGAGATCGAGGTCAAGTATTGCAAGACTCAAGATCAATTAGCAGACATACTCACCAAAGCTCTCAAGATGGATACCTTCACCAAATTGAAGAAGAAACTCGGTGTGGAAATGGTTTAGCTTAAGAGGAAAATGTTAGAATATTAAGCTAGCCCATTTGACTAGTCAATTAGATTAATTGGCTAGTATAGAATTAAAAAAAAATGCTTTGGTTTTGAGGTGACTCTTAGTGTTTGTATACCTTTAAATGATAGTAATCTTTGGATTCTCTAGATGATGAAAATCAAAGAGTTATATATGATAACTAAGAGTCATATAGTATATATAAGAGTCATGTAAACCACTATATATATGTGGTCTTATCTTGTGCAAGGATATGAAGAAAAGTTTAAAGTTTTTTATCTACTTCATCTAGTGTTAAGAGAACAATCTTCTTCTCTTGAGTTTACCATCACCTTCTCCTAACAATAATAAGCAAGGCATACAAAAAACATATAGTATTACAAGGTTATTCTAATAACTAGCTAGAACACTTGAACATTATATAGATGACAAAAATATAGATGCAAAAGCTTTAAAGACCAATAGAAATTTATTTGATCAGGATATAAGTGAGGAGAACTTAGCAATAAAACAAGGCTGAGTAGCATACTTGAATAGTAAAATCTTACCATCTTGGAAGTAAATTTGTTGCTCAACAAATTGGAGTTGCAGCTTCAATTGAGTGTTTTCAGCCATCAGTTCAGTAGTGTCACTCTATCAATGCAAGCCAATGAAAATGAAAAGTGAAAACAAATTAAAACCTATTTGCAGCATTTACCTACAATTTCCTCTTACTCGGAAGATATCAATATTTTCTACAAGTTAGTTGATTAAGCTTTCTTGATTTATCCTTCCTTTCCTTATAATAAGAGATATCGTACATATATATATATATATACATACCTGTACCAAGGATATCTGAGTGGACAAAATAGTGGCTTCCGTTTGTAGAGCTTGCACCCTTTGCTCAAGCACAGTCATATATTGCATTCTCTTTTCCTTTGATCTTATAGTTGACTGTTTGTTTGCCCACATCCTGTCACAGAGAATGAAGGTCAGTGAAACGAATATTGTCACAAGGAGCAAACACTATCCAAATAGAATTTGAGATAATATAATTAGAAGCATAAAGGTGAGAGATAATGAAGGGTGACAAAGATGATGATGGGCATATATAAAAATAGCTTTAAACAATTATATATAAAACAACATTAAAGTAAGTCATATAGCTTGACAATAAATAATGAAGATCAAATAATATCTTGAACAATCAGATTTGACTTCTAATTTTTCAATATCATTATAACAAATAGATTAATTAAACCTCTTTGCTTTCTGGGGGTCTACAACAGCAATGTTATCAAGCTTTTCTACTGGCATGGCCTTCCTCTTCTCTGTCGGCGACAACCCCTCCATACTTAACTCAGAGCTACAAGAGAAAGACTCATCGATAGACTGGCTATATTTGTGCGTCTCCCTTGGTCTCAACCTCGGCCTCCCGCCACAACTCAAAGCTAAACTCTTATCCTGCGAATGAGGAGGATCGACTATAGCCTCTGTAGATAGCGGCTCCAAGGGCTCATCTTCTAATAATTGGGAAAGTTCTTCAAAAGAAGAGTTGCACTTCTCAAGATCATCCAACATGGAGAACAACTCTTCATCATCATCATCATTGTCGAGGGCGTAAAGGTTGCAAATGGAGTTTATGTCATCGGGGAGGTTTATGATCTCCGACTGGGCAAGGCGGTGGCCAGAGAATTTTGTTGGTAAATCTAGTATTTGGTTAATGTCGTGACCATGGCAATCATGGCCAGACTCATGCTCCATTGCTAATACCAGAGAGATGTGAAGAAAGGTGGACATTATAAAGAGAAGGAATGGTGAAGGATTTGAAGAAGACAAAATTGGGAATAGTTTTAAGTCAGTAAACAAGGTTGGATTGTTGCACATCAATTTTTCGGTTTCTCATACCACAGTGAGTTGTAATGCTTGAAAAAAAATTGGGTTGCCATATTTGATTATTCCTACACATTAAATGAGATACATGTATCTTCCCTTAGCTAGTACGTACCAACAATTATGGTAAATTCCATCGGATATGTTAGGAATCAGTAAAGATGGTAACTATGACATAAAATAATCTAAGTTATGCCGAGTCAAGAAGAGTAGTTTGATAGATTAGTATGAGAAAACTTCCCTACCTATTGGGCAAAAACAATACATATATATGTATATATGTGTGTGATCTCTTAAAGCAACTTCAACCGGTCTCCAAATTCCAAATTCCAAATTTAGAGCCTGGGGAGCTCCAACCGGGCTCCAATACGAGCTCCAAATTTTGAGCCCCACCAAAAAAATGGAGTCCGGCTCTATTTATCTTTTTAGCTTTTTAAAAATACTAAATTTGCTCGATAATTATTGCATTCAATAATTTTAATTTCATCTATATCCTTTATTAAATAATCTAGTTAGTTAAACTGAGTATATAATTAGTTTTACTAAACGGTTTTTAACAAAAATAATACCATTAGAAATGTCTCATCGAGTCCTTTAAAATGAGTCTAATATTAAATTATTTTTGATTTAATTTAAATTTTAAATTTTTTTTTATAAAAATGAGTCTAATAAATTATGTGTCCTAAAATATAATTACTCAAAATTATTTCCCAACGTAATATTAAATATTAAAATATATCAGATATGAAATACATCAAACATGAAATACATCAAATAAAAATTATATTAAAATTTATATTCCTTCATTCTCGTGCCTCTACTATAAGTGTTTAATCAGTGCATTTCGAAGCTCAAAATGAGCATCTATTTTGGATATTTTTATGTCGAGCAAGAAATCGTTGAAATCGTTCATCATCATTGGCATCCAGCTCTTCAACGACTGGAGATTGAGTAAAATCAACAATATCAGGTTCCTCGTCCTATTCATCCTCCACAGTCATATTGTGTAGTATCACACAAGTCATATTGTTTTTATTATGAAATGTTAATTTTTGCTTATTTTATGTAATATAATTTTAATATTTCTAGTTAATAACATGTAATGCTTATTTTGATATTTATTTCGTGTAATGTAATTTCGATGCGTTTAATTAAAAAATTAATAATTTAAAATTACTTCTAAAACTATTGAATATTAGTCTTATTTTAGAGATCTCAATGAGTTTTCTAACCATATATTTTTTATTAAAAAATAATAACATTAAGAGGACATATTAAGTAATTTAATATAGCTAATATAAATATATATATATATATTATATTATTATTTTAATAAATATGAAGTCCGCTGTGATGGAGTGCACCGGACTCTTGCTCCATTTTTGACTCCATATTTAGAGCCTTTGCATCCATCCGTTGGAGACACTCTAATATACTTTGTTGCCTATTTATATATGATGATAGCTCACATTGAGACAGATAACAAATGTAGATTCTAGACTACAGCCCGTTGGCATTTTCGATCCTAAGAGCAAGGTTGTAATCGACGAGGAAGCAAGAAGTGAGAAGAGTGACTCTTGGGCCGTTCCATTTTCTTCTCAATGACGAGGCAAAAATGCAGACAGTTTTATGTATTATATGTAGACTTCGAGGGAGAGAAGAAGACAGAAATGACCTTCTATAACCTAAATGACAGAAAGGACTACAGAAGTTCCAGCTAAAATTGTAGAACATCTTGAATTTTTCAATGGATTTCCTTTTTGACAGACAGATCATGCTCTTCCCCTCTTTGACTAAAACTTCCTTGCTGTGGATTTCTTGCAAATGTAAAAAATGAGGAGAGAGAAGTTTATTTTCGTTAAGAATGATATTAGATTTTTAATGGAAAGTTGTCATATACATTAATTAATTTAATTGTGTGTATAAAACGATCAAAATTAAAAAAAGAAAAAGAAAAAAAGTCCACGACGCTAAAAGGGCTAGCATGTCATGCCTAGCTTGGTTGAGCATAGCCCTAATGATCCTGTTTCACTTGGGTTATGGCATGTCATTAGGGGTGAAAACGAATTAGATACAGATTAGATAGCGGTCAACCCATATTTATTTGGATTCATATTTTTAGTCCGGATACGAATTCGAAATTGAATTTTAAACTAATTATGATCTTTTACGTAATTAACACAAAAATATTACGATTTTCATAAAAAATTTATTTTTTTTATGTCAAATATATATAAAATTAGAGAAATTAATCTCTACAAATAATATATAACACATCATTAGTAATAATATCAATATTCACTATTTAAATAAGCAAACTAAAAACTACAAATCTTTTAAAAAAATATGTGGATAAACGGATATCTGATATCTGTATCCGAGTCCAAAATTATATTCGACCCGTATCTGAATCAGTATCCGATTTTTTTTAAAAAAATTATATCCGTATATAAATCAAATAGAAAATTTTTATTCAAATATGATCCAAAATCGAGTCGGATAGCAAGGCGAGTCGAAGTTAATCCGACCAGTTTTCAACCCCATGTGTCATGTGCCCTCAAGCACTGACCACAATCGATTGGGTGGAATCTGATAACCCTTGTAGCTATGGCTACAATAACTCCTCTGGCATCTTCAGCAATTGCACCACTGATGGTGGCATGATGATGCTACACCACCGTTAGCGATGCGAGGGTGCGATAGCATAGTGGCTAGGAGGAGGAAGGAAGAGAAAGAATTTGGAAGAAGAAGAAAGAGAGTAGAGAGAAGGAGAGAGAATGGAGAAGGGAGGAGGAGCTAGGTCGTGGGGAATGGATTTGACTACAACTGCCCAGTCATCGATCAATCTCTAGTCGGGGCTCAACTCTCCAACCTACCAGAGCAAGAAAGAGAGCGAGAAGGAAGACAAAGGAACATAGAAAGCTCACCGAGAGAGGGTGGTGGGGAGTTGGAATCATTTCCCAATGGTAATGGGTAGAGTCACCGAGGACTATTAGAGAGAGAAGAGGTGGAAGGCTAATGATAGTGGCGATGAGGCCTTCACGACCAACTGGCAGCACCCGATTTGCGGCATTCCTTGTAGCTGATGGGTAGAGTCATTGGCGATAGCTAGAGAGAGAGAGGAGAATAAGAGAGAGGAAAACTTGTAGAGAGAGAGAGAGTTGAATGGCTGACAACGGCTGCCGCAAGTGCGTTGTCAAACATAGTAAGCCTATTTAACGGGATACTAAACGACATAACGACAAAATTAAAAAGAAAATGGGGAAAAAGTCTCATTTGCAAAGAAAACTAAAACCAGGTTTGACTCACAAAAATGAAAATAAGTAGATTTTTTGTACAAATAACCTAAACTATTTTTAGTCAATTTCCCTGGCTTTTATAAGATGCAAGCCTGATTGTGACTTGGGATTATGGAATTGTTGGAGACGTGCATTTTATTGTAATATAATTTTCTTCTTCTTTTTTCTTTGTTAATTTCAGGTCGTAGAGAGGATCTGTTCAACTTATCTGTGCCAATTTATATCCGTGAGTATTGCTGCTCTATAACAAATTTGATTTTCTTCAAAAACATATTTTACTTACATCATCTCTAGAGCAGATTTTTATTTGACGAACATTTTTGCTTGCCTTTTCCCGGGGACATTGTCTTTTTCATCTTGTTTGAAGCTCCATAACTCAAGAAACTTAATGAAACTAGCTTACATAGCCATGACCAACCATACTTACTTTAAGAAGATCAAGCAAAATTAATTATTAGTTTACGAGAAACATTTAGCAGTCTGAACTTATTAGCTGATAAGAACAAAACCAAATGGAGGTCCGTGCTAGAATATGGTTGAATTTTGCGCAGCTACTCTCCTGGCAATCTTCCATTAGTTGTTGTAAGAGCCATTATTGTTGTTATGATCAAATCTTTTCTCATGCCTCGTAGTCTGAGAAACCAGCGGACCCTTCATTCTCAGGTCTCCAAGTGCTTGCAGTTGTTGCTGCAAATCGAGTGTAGGTTGCAGCAGCGGGTTATGCCCTTCTGGTGTGAGTTGATGTTGTGGAAGGATCTGGAGTTGCCTCCCTTGGCTATGGTGATGATAGAATTGCTGCAGCTCTTCATATGAGGGCTCTCCAAGGTTCATCATGGGTACAGCTCCATCATTTGACGACATCTGGCTTGTTGCAATCCTTAGCCAATTAATTTCCTCTTTCAAGGCATCATTTAGAGCTGCAAAAGAGAGAATATCATCAAATCAGAATCCAAACCTTTATTAAGGTTTTCAAGTGTATATAATATGTATATATATATATAATGTTACCATCTTGAAAGTGAATCTGCTGCTTGATGGATTGCACATAGAGCTTCATCTCACTGTTTTCAGCGATCAGTCCAATAATGTCATTCTATCAATTGCAGGCCAATAAAGTGTAAAAAAAACAGATGTAAGTATGATTAAACCAAAAAGTTAGTTTATTAAATCTTTCTAGCTTTATCTTTGTTTTCTTTATTTTAAAGAGCTATTGTTCATACCTGCATCTGCATTAACTGAGTTGATAATAAAGTGGATTCTACTTGCAGAGCTTGTGCCCTTCGCTGAAGCTGAGCCTTATTGTATGGCTTTCTGTTTCCCTTCCACATTCTGTCACACTGAACAGGGAAAATAATTTAGGACCGAAATCATTCTTTTTATTAGGTTAACGCATTAATTACCTATGTGATGCAGTTAATTTACAAGAACTAATACAGAAAAGAAGAAAAAAAACTCACAGAAAGATATAAGATTTTTTACGTAGATAAAATTAAAGTGACCTCTCGGAATCACACCGCCAGCTTCTACTCTCTCTCTCTTTCTCTCAAGTTATACTGGAACCTCCTAATCTTTCATATTTATAGATGTTCGTATCAGATGAAAGGAGAGTTCAATTAAGTTTAGGGTTAAACGAACAAGGAAGGTATTAGTACTTTTCTAATAGGCTTTGGATTCACAATCCTAATAGTAAAAGGAAAACAAAAAAATATAGTAAGTAGATTAACCAGACCTCTTCGCTAGCCCCTTTAGGTCTACAAAAGAACATCACCGCCAGCGACGTCGGGCCCTCCATGCTTATGATCTCCACGCGTGGGTCCGGCGGTAGCGGAGGTTTCTTGGTGGGAAATCCGGCATATATAATTGGTTAATTCCATGACCATGCAATTATGGCCAGTTTCGTCCATGGCTAATTCTAATACAAGAAACCCAATCCCCTCAATTTACCAAGGAGATGTAAAGAGAACGAATGGTGAAGGATTTGAATGAAGACCAAAATGATCAGCATAATTTTAGTCAGTAGACAACGTTGGGTTGTTTGCTGCACATCGATGTTGCGGTTTCCGCTGAAGAAGATTGGCTTGCATTCTTTTCAATCCACTAGATAAAGGTTATCCGTCGAGTTTTTGTTTTAAGTTTGCTCATATAATATTATATTAACTACACCCAAGTAAGTGAATTATAAGCAGTCATTAGACCTTCATTATATATCTTCCATCAGTCCATGTAGAACACATTGATGTAATCAGATCTCACCTCACCCCTCCTCTCTTATATTCTCTAAAAAGTCATTAGCTCCTTCATCCTCAGGTGCGTGCTTGCTGCTCTTGCTGCAAGTACAGTGTCTTGTTACAGTGTGAGTTGATGCTGTGGAAGGATTTGGAGTGGCTGCAGCTAGCTCTTGATCATATGATGGTTCGATCTCCAAGGTTCATCATAGGCATAGCTCCACCATTTGATGCCATCTCGCTCATTGCGATCCTTAGCCGCTTGATTTCCTCTGTCAGAGCATCATGCAACGCTGCAGGAACAAATAAGGAGAGAAGATCTTCAAATCAGATCACGTTGTAAAACAAATATAAACCTTAATCAATATGTTAAGCATGCCAATTCCGCATATGACATACAAAAGGCATATAGTTACATAAGGTTAGATTTGATCATATAATATATTTGATCATTGCATACATTAGAAAAGAGGAGAATTTACTAATTAAAAAGGTAGATTAGCAAATACTTGAGCAGTAGAATTTTACCATCTTGGAAGTAAATCCTTTGCTCGACGGAATGCAGTCGCAGCTTCAGCTCAGTATTTTCAGCCGTCAGTCCGATGGTGTGACTCTATCATTACATGCCAAAAAGGAAACAGTATCTTCTTCTTCAAAGAATATTTAGTTCGGTTCTACATATCAAACTAGTATTAAATGCAAAGCATATCTTTTCCTTCTCATCCAAAAAGTAAAGTGATGACAAATCAAAGTTTCAATTGGGTTCTCCCTCTCTCGTAAAGAAAACCAAAAATTAGGACAAACATGCAAAAAATAAGGTAAAACCAGTTTAGCTTTCGATCCGAATTGCTCTAAGATCTATTAATTATACATATCTATACCTCTATCAATGATATCTTAGTTGCCAACATTGTAATTTCTGTTTGCAGAGCTTGCACTCTCCTCTCAAGCTCAGCCTTGTATTGTATTTTTCTTTCCTTTGATCTTGCAGCTGATTGCCTGTTTTCCAACATCCTGTCACATAATACCACAAGTTCAAAATAGTATTACTAATTTTGCAAGCAGTAGATGTAAAAGGATTGATTGTGGTTGAATATATAACCAGGTATTTCAGTTATAGATCCGAGTAGAATATCTAAGCAGGCATTGAGATTGTATAAGCAGAAGTTATCTATCCAAAACTCTGACATAGACGTAAAGGGGAGCTACTTGTAGCAAATTAAAAAAAAATGATGAGAGGATTATATGAACATAATAATGGTAGTTTTTACCGAACTAATAGTATCTAACTGTCATGGTGGAATAGCTCGATCGATAATAATAGACATGAAGATTAGAAAATAATAACAGAAACAAGTCTATGCCCGTATTTTCCTCAATATCATCATAGATAATAGATTAATCAAACCTCTTTGCTCTCTTGGGATCTACAAGAGCAATGTTAGCAAGTTTCTCCACTGACATGGCTTTCCTCGTCTCCGCCGGAGACAGGCCCTGCATACTTAACCTGAGAAGCTGGGAGTTAAAAGACGAAGACTCATCCATAGACCGGCCATGTTGGTGCCTCAGCCTCGAACAAGGAGGAGGAGAAAGAGCAGATGCCCCTACAGCCGCCGCTTCTTCCCCCTGATATGGCTCCAAAGGCTCGCCTTCCAGCACTCCGGAAATTTCCTCACACGAAGAGTTGAACTTCTCCATATCTTTCAACAAGAAGAACAACTCGTCGTCGTCATTGTCATTGCCGTCGGAGAGGCTTATGATCTCCGAGTGGGTGCAGCGGTGGCCGGTGTTTCTTGGTCGAGTATCCGGGATTTGGTCGATGCCATGATCATGGGAATCATTGCCAGTCTCGTCCATGGCCAAAAATTATGACTACAAGAGATGCCGAACAAAAAGTAGTGCAAGGGAGATGTGAAGAAAGGTGGTCACTATAAAGAGGACGAATAGCATAATTTTAGTTAGTAAACAACTTGGATTTGCACCACATCAATGTTTTGTTTCAGGTTTTTCAATTCATACCACACACAGTGAGTTGTAAGAAGATTGGTTAAGGCATTCATTCACTTCCTACTAGATAAGTTTATTCATTTTCCTCTATTGTACCCCGTACCCGATTAATCTTACTCATTGAGTAAGATTCATGCATCTTCTAAATTCGGCAAGTTTAACTCTAAGGATATAAATGGTGCCATATTTTGCTTCTTCAAATTTATTTGTTTCATTTAAATTGTATGTTTTGTGCCATATATACACTACGGTCAAATCTGTACTGCATTTATAAATCGACAGCAAACACGAGTTATTTTCAGTGGTGAGTTGATTGTGTCTTGGTGCTCAGTGGATAATTTGGTCTAATCCACCAAATTGGTTCAAAGGAAAAGGCTCTCTCGTCTACTGTTTTTGACTGTATAAAGATAGCAGAATATATCAGAGAGAAAGAAATCCAAGTTCATACAAAGGAATGTCATGAATCTTTTTATAATTAGACCTTTTTCTTTTCCTTCTTAGAGCCGATAGGTAAATAGTAGATGAGAGAGCCCCTTTGAACAACTTCCGTGAAATTAAATTTAGACGATAGTAGCACTAAGACACAATCCACCTCACCAAGAAAATAACTCCCAGTGTATGGCACAACCTTACAATTTCATGAACAAATAAATTTAACGATGCAAAACATGGCATAGAAAGTTGCCAAATAATGCATGAATCTTATTCAATGAGTATGATTAATCAAATATGAGACAAAAGAGGAAGTTGAATAATCTTATATATATACCTGTACAACTCACTGCCACTGTGGTATGAGAAACCTGAAACATTGATGTGCAACAAATCCAACTTTGAATACGAACATCATTGCTCATTCAGAAATGTTGAAATTGTGAACAAGTTCCACACAATTAAATGAGCAAACTACTGTAATGACATCAGTACATCTAATCATATAATATGTTTCTTGCACCAGAAAAAAGAAACATTTCTAAGCAATCAAGAAAAGAGAGAGAGAGAGAGAGAGAGAGAGAGAGAGAGAGAGAGAAGGTGGATCTTAAACTAAATATATATGATCTTGACGGTCAATCAAGATTTAAGCAATCACACACTTCTACTGTTAAAACAACCTATACATATCTTGATACGTTCCCTGCCATCAAGTATTATGAAGAAAATGATTGGGAAAGAAAAGGTGAAAGAATCCAAAATGGATTAGGACATGCAAGAAGTGAGAAGAATGGGGCTATTGCGTACGTCTTGCCATTTTATCAACGAAGGCTTAGACGCAGAAGTCATATATAGTACATATAGACTTCAAGAGAGAGGGATGGAAGAATCATTTCATGATTTTGGAAACTAGGTTTTATTATCGAAATGAAAGAAAAGATTCTGAGAAATTGCAGATAAATTTGACTAACATCTTAAATGATCGAATTGGTCCATTTTAAAAAACGAATAAGGAAAATATACTGAGAATACCCCTTATGAACTAAATGAACTCGTTCAGAAGAGGTGGTTCTATGGACCTTGTTGGTGAGTGCATGCAAGTGATGAACTCTATATGCTAGTTTGTTGGCCTCAATGCCTATTATTTATTTACATCAACCACTTATATGCCCTCACAATCTCTATGAAGAGAGGGAAATATGTAAAGAAATGATACTGATGCTGCTATTGACGAAAATAATATTATTGACCTTGATAATAATAATAATAATAATAATAATAATAATAATATAACTTGTTATTACTGGCAGGCTCAACATTTCTAAGGCATAAGCAAAAATGTTAAATAGGGTATTTCCTGAATAAATAATACTAAATTATAATACACATTAAAATTATTTTTTCTTCCATTTTTATTACTAAAGTAGAACCAAGTGATCTCCTTATATAGAAATGGAAGAATATAAGGCTCTTTATAATTTTTCTTATTTACAGAAGGATATCTATATATCTAGAGTAAATTATATGTATTTAAAAAATACACGGCCCCTTTCGGCCATGTTTATTGATCATGACAATGAGAATTATTTGTTGAATAACTAGATCAAGCCAAGTGTGAACTAACTTTGAAATATGAGATACTATGAAAATAGAATGATGTAAAACGTTGGCAGGCCAAGATGTCACTAGCATGGTTAGACAATCAAGCATGCGGACATGGCCTATCATCATGTAAGATTTTTATACAGTTGGCAATGTGAAGTGTGTTTCAAAATATTCTTAATATGTAACTTTTGTCTAAAATTTTTGTATAAGCATATGCACAAATTGCTATAAGGTTCACGAAGAAAATTCCAAATGGACCAAAAAATTCTCGGATGTTGTTCAAACGTCATTTAGAGCAGTTTTAAATAAAGAGACTTTTTAAGTTACAGAAATTTAAAGTTTAGTTCGAATAGAAATTATGAAAAAGAGTAGACGATTTTTGTCTTTGGCACTCAAACACCTACCCTTAGCATTTGAATGCATCTACTGTTTTGATTTTTATATCTTAATTTTGGTAACTTCATGGACTACTTTTTAGGGCTACATGGATTTTTTTTTCATGAAGAGGCATTTAAATGAGTTTTAATCTAACCGTAGATACTCGTCCATTATTATTTCTGAGATAATTTTAGATAATCATAACAACTTTGGACGAAACATATTGAATTGCTCTCAACTTAATGCATCTACGTCAAATTATAAAAAATTACGTCTCAAGTAACATTCGTAAGTGTTATTGAGGTCAATAAATGGGTTATGAGAGTTGATGCATCAAAGTGTCTAACAAGTAAGATTATTACAAACTAAGTCATGCACATTAGCAAGTGATTTATAAGATTTTTGTAACTGTTATAAGTTTTAGTATTTAGTTTAGATCTGGGTTTGGATCTTTCATTTTTCATCCAATTTAGGATTTTTCATATAAAAATCTATATTTGGGATTATAATTTCATTCTTTATCTTTCATATCTATTTAATAAATAACGTGTCATAGACTAATCTCTTAGGGTATTTAAATTATAATTTTTAATTAGTGTCAAAGCAGGACTGTTACCCTAGAGAGATTCTCTAGGTGAAGAATTTTCATAGGGATAGACAATCCTCACTTTCTTCCATTAGACTTGCTTATTTGATCGAGCAAACTATTTCCACTAGAAGGTAAGAATGCATGCATATTTAAAATATTTAGATGAAAAGATTTTGTTGTCTATAGTGTAGGGTTGAAAACCTCCTACTCATGAAGTAGATAAGAAAATTGTTGAGAAACCTATTGGTCTTTGGGATAAAGTTGATTATAAGAAAACTGATTGGAATAGTAAAGTGATAAATACCATTTTCAGCTAGGTTTTTTCCGATGAATTTTGTCAAATTTCTACTTGTAAATTGCCACGAATGCATGAGATATTCTTAAGACTACTCATGGGGGTACTACCACTATCTATAATAACCCAAGGTAAAAAAAAAAAATTTCTTCACTGCATGGCACGATAGCTTCGTGCCATGCAGTGGCAGTTGGGAAGGGCACCATGCGCCCCAAGCGCTAGCCCGGCCAACCTGGCCGAGCCAGCTGGCATAGTGGGCCCCATCGCCGCAGCCTCCCTCCCCACCGCCTCTCTCCTTTTTCTTCCTCTCTCTCTCTCTCTTTCTTTTACGGGCTCTCTCTCACCTTTCTCTCTTTCCCCCTCTCTCAAACACTCTTTCTCTCTCTCTCTACCCGCTACCGCCATCACTCCGTCGACCTACCGTTGCCGTCGCTACCTCCACTAACGCCGGTGAGCCTCCCTACTTCTCTCCTCTCTTCTCTCTCTCTCTCTCTCTCTCTCTCTCTCTCTCTCTCTCTCTCTCTCTCTCTTTGTCGGCTTCCTCTCGTGACCACCAGAGGATTGAGACGTCAAGGAGAGGCCGACCGCTGGGTGGCCACTAACGGCCGCACCCCTCCCCCACGGCCCAACCCTCTCCTTCCTTCTGCTTTCTTCTTCTTCTTCTTCTTCTTCTTCTTCTTCTTCTTCTCCTCCTCCTCCTCCTTCTTCCCTTCTTTCCTCTTAGACTGCTCAGGGCAAGGCGCTGGGCTCGGCCCAGCGCCCTTGCAGCACATCGCGCTGGGCTGAGCCCAGCACTATGTATAGTTTTTTTATAAATATAAATATAAATATATATATATATGTGCACATTTTTTATTTCTAATTATATTTGATTGTGTTATTAATTATTCAATTAGTTTAGTTAAGTTAATGTATTTAATTTGTATAAATTAAATATAATTATATCATAGTTATTAATAATTCTAATTATATCATGTTTAGCAAAACACCTGCAATATAAATTACTATTTTAATCCTAGGTAGGTAATAGTAATTATTAGGGTTATGTACGTATATTCTTACATAATTATTTGTAGTAACTTAATTCTTATTTTCTTAATTATCAAGGAGAATAATAGGCAGATAATTAGTTTTAAATACACTATTAAATAATATAATTATTTAAATACACTATTAAATAACAAAACAAATATAGAAATGAAGAGTACATAATTACAACAAGAAACTATCTTTTTGTCGGGTTAATTTTAATTAATAGAAAGACCGACATATTTGTTATAAATAATTTCAGATCCCAGCCCCCCTTTCAAAACCCTGTGGACTTAGTTATCGAGGCTTAATCGTTATCGTAGCAGCGTGAACGAGTGGTGGTTTGGTATTTGCAGTAGGGTGAGTAGTCTTATCCCCTAGACTCCTTTCTCAAATTAGGATATATTATATATTATATACATGCATGATTTGGCCTCCAGCATGATTATATGACTTTATCTAGAAATGATTACAATCGAGCATATTTTTATCATACCTATAATTAGGCTGATCTTGGATATAAGTATGATGATGATAAATAGAGATGATGAGAGATAATTATACTATTGTAAGGTTATGTCTAGTTGATTTGTAGCATGGGTATGTATGTAATAGATTAGCATGAGTATACATGCGTTGACTATATAGTTGGAGACTACATTGCATCATTTTTCTCTTGATTCATATTCCACCTAAATTCTTGTTATGCATTGACTTGTTATCGTACTGGATATATGCATATGATCTGTCATTTAGAAGGAAAGCATGAAATATGATTGATAGGATAGTTGATAGAAAGCGTGAGGATATCCAAGTGGGCGCGAGGGTTAGGACGTGCTTAGTAGATGATTGATTGCTCGACATAGTCGTGATCCTGTTGGTCTTATGTCCGAAGTCGTTAGTTTGTGTGCGCAGTAAACATTCGGACACATGTCGTTCGCTAGGGCATATGTGGCGAGTTATCCTCACGAGATTTCTATCAGCTAAAAGGGTGCACGATTTAGATGGATGTTGATACCTTTAGCGGATGGCAGGGTATGGTTATATTTGAAATACTCCTTGCGGATGGCAGAGTATGCTCTAAGCCTTCGGGCATGATGTTGAGACCGGGTACCGGGTGTTGACTTTACATAGTGGTCTAGTATGATGATGACATATAGAGTTGACATTGATGACTGAGATGTTGAGAAATACATAGGATTTTATTATCATCTGATTACCTGATTATTAAGTGGTCAATATACATCATATATGATTGCATTTGATATCATAGCATTGTCATGGTCATATTTGAGAGAGAGTTATGATGATCATATGACGTAGTGACCTGTTTATTCAATGTTGAGAATTATGTATTCTTATCAGTTATGACATGTTATCTATATTTCATTTATGTATTATTGAGGACACATTCATTTACTCATTCATGATATGATACTCTTTCTGATTCATATTATCCAGTACTTGATTTATTCTCTAGTTGACTTCACTGATTCGGGGTAAGGTCTATTTACTGAGTATTTAGCTCATGACTCTCTTGTTTTCTCCTTTCCAAAAATCTAGGTGAACGAGGGGAGCAAGATACTCCCTTAGATGTCTTGCCGATGAGTGAGAAATAGAGTGTGGTTAGTGTTATATGCCAGATGAGTTATCTTATCTGATGTACTAGTGGACATCCTCCAAAGTGTATCTGTATCCTTGTCTTATATTTTAGCAGGTGACATTATACTTGTATAATTATGTATATACTACCGTTGTGTATATGTAGTTGTGAAAAGCTCTTGATGATGTGTTGTGGCCTGTGTATGGCCCATGTAGGGTTATTTGTATGCTGTTAACAGTTAGACTTAAGTTATTCTTAGTTTAGATATTATGGATAAAATTATGATGTTGCTACAGGTTTATTTAATTGTCAGTATCTAACTAAATGGTCAGGTGATACGCACGTGTCGTGTGGGCTCGTGCCATGCACGTGTTTAGAGTTTGGGTGTTACACTATCAATAATACAATATTATATTATGTGTTAAGATAGCAAGTTCCACTAGTGCCACCACAACTACCAACTTCAAATAGCTGAATGCCTTCACCTAAGGAGTGGGTGAAGATCAATACATAAGGGTCTTTTGATGGGCAAGATTATCAAGGGGGTGCTAGCTTTGTCATTAGAGATAAGAAGGGGCTTCTCCTCGTGGCAATTGCAAAGGCTACCTCAAAGGATTCATCCATGCTTTGTCAGACCTAGGCTATGTGGATGGGATTAAAAAAAGCTCTAGGTAAGTGGAATAGGATCATTATTGAGACTGATGTGCTATCGCTGGTCAAGGTATTCAGAGGAGAAGAACCTAGTCTGTGAAAGTTGCACGGATTGATAACTAGCTGTTGCGCGATGTTAGTAGAGTTTTTGGATGTAAAAATTGTTATATTTTTAGGGAGAGAAATCGGGCTGCGGATTGGGTAGCTAGGGGTCAGTAGGAAAACTTCGATGGAGGTTAGATGAAGTGGAGGGGATCTCCTTGCTTTATGAGTTTAAAGGAGATAATTGTAAGAGATATGGAGGGTCTTGGTAGTTCTCGAGATGTAACTTTTTAGATGAGTTTTCATCTCTTCAATCCAACAAAAAAAAAGGCAATTCTCAAAATCCTCTTTGATTTGGTCTATTATCCATCATTGGGGGGATTCGGTGTGCCTAGATAGGGTTTTCATTAATGCTACTTAGACAAGCATATTTTTCTTGGTATTCTATTTTTTGTCTTGCTAGAATCGCTTTTGATTATTCTCTGTTAATGTAGAGTATTTTTCGTAAATAATATAAAACAAAATATGCTTAAATGGGGTTATTTTATTGAAAAAATAGTATTGCAGAAAAAATTGTATGAAATCCGTTCGAATAAGATTTGAATCCGTTCAAATAAGATTAAGCTATCCAAACGAGATTTTCTTGAGAGCAAATTCTATCCAATGTTCGAATGACTTTCAAAGAACAGTTTTTCTTGGTTGAAATATCAGCTCTATTTGGTCCAAAATGTGCCATTTCTAATGGGATCTCTCATACTACAAAGAGATGTCTATTTCATCTTATAAAACTCGTTAAATAAAGAGAAAGAGAGCATCTTAAGTAAAAGAAAATAATCATACTCTTATCATCCTTTCTTCGTACAAAAGCATTGATTTTCAATTTTCTTCTTGATCTTTAGGTTGGTAGTTGGTCCTCAAGTTCCTTCGAAGTACATTTCTTGGAAACTTGATTGTGAGGGCATTATATCCTAGAAATTTAAGAATCCATATGTACCTTAGTGGGAAAATTATTATCTTAAAAGAAGCTTCTAAAATCTTACCTAAAAAACCTAAATTTCTATTTTGATTCCACTCTGCTTCACAAATTTCCCTAACAATTAATTATGACCTAAGAACTTTTGAAAAGCCTAAGCATGAATAGAGATGGCAAAAGTTGACCCGACCCGATATAGTAACCCGGTTTTCAAACGAGCCCTCCTCTCGATCTTGTTGGGAATCGAAACAGTTGGCACGTTCCGCAGCTTTTCCACCTCTCAATCTCGTCGGGAATCTGATCAGCTGACGTGAACCATGACTTTTCCCCCTCCTCTCGGTCTCCCCAGGAATCCGATCGGCCAACGACCTCATGCCTTGGCGCACCGACCCTATTAGCTTCCCTTGGGTGTTCCTGTGTTGATGGTGTCCTCTGTGAACCATCCCATGCCTCAGTGGATGCTATAGCCTCCCTTCGGTGGTTTATGAGCTAGTTGTCGACTATCCTCCACCAACATCACCCTTACTCGATTAATAGAAAAGCTACTCCTCCTCATGTGGATGCCCTCGATGGCATCATTTGGTACCCTCATGACCAGAGCCATTAGGCGGCCCCTCGCCCTGACCGCCAAACTCGACAAGAGTGGTTCTCACTGTTGACCACCTCCAGCCATTGGGCTCTGCCTCAGCTAGCTTTTATTTGCTAAGGGGTGGGTGCCAATGGGGGTGGTCGAGGTTATCGGCGATCGAGAGGGCCAACGACTTACCTACCCACCGTTAGGGCATTTTATTGGATTGTGAGTGGTCATTGGCTCCTCCATTGACTAGTCAGCACCGTAGGTGCCTTCCTCGGCTAGTCTTGTTGATTGACGTGCTGGCTTAGCTGCCAACAG
Organism: Typha angustifolia; assembly: GCF_048772165.1. Lineage (NCBI taxonomy): Eukaryota > Viridiplantae > Streptophyta > Magnoliopsida > Poales > Typhaceae > Typha > Typha angustifolia. The sequence goes on from NC_133248.1 coordinate 7,524,029, forward strand.
TGATGCTTATCGATAACCCCTTCCCTTCTCCTCCTCGTCTAGGCTAGGTCGAGGAGATGGTAGAGAGGTTAGGGTAGGCTGAGCACTTTCTTGATGGGCTGCGACCTAGCCTTAGGGCTTGGGTTGGGTTGAGCCCCAATCCAAGTTAGCTTGGGCTAGGTGCAACCCAGCCCAAAGTAAGGGTGGATTTGGCCATGGGTAAGAGTGAAACTGGATCAGTTACAGATCGAATAGTGTTCAACCCATATTCGGATCCATATTTTTAGTTCGAATACAAATATTAGACGAATAACAAAATTTAATACCATATTATAATTAAACAGATATGGATAATTTTCAGATAGAGAATTGGATCTTAAACAAATGTTAATTAAATTTTAAATGAATTATGACTTTTTATTTAGACATAATTAATACAAAAATATTAAGAGTTTTACAAAAAATAATTTTTTTGTATGTCAAATAGATACAAAATTAGAGAAACTGATCTCTACAAATAATATATAACACATCATTAGTAACAATATCAATGTTTAATATTTAAATAACCAAACTAAAAACTATAAATCATTCAAAAAATATGCAGGTAAACAGATATCCAATATCCATATCCAAATTCAAAAATTATATCTGACCCGTATCCAAATCCATATCCGGAATTTTTTTCAAAAATTCTATCCATATCCGAATCTATATCCAAACCGAATAGAAATTTTTTATCCGAATCCGATCTGAATCGGGTCGAATAACGGGTCGAGTCGGAATTAATTCAACCTGTTTTCACCCTTAGCCACAGCCAACCCAAGTAGTTATGTGTTAGGTTGGGCTGCTGTCAATCTAGCCCATGGTGTGTTAGGTTCGGCTGCTGTCAGCCAACCCATGTTGGTTTGGGCTAGGTGCAGCCTAGCCCATGGCTCGTTGGGTTGGGCTGCTATCAACCCTGCCACGGCATGTTGGGTTGGGCTACAATCAACCCAACTCATGCTGAGCTTGGGTTGATGGTGTGGTTGTGGGTTGGGCTATGGCCCAACCCAAGTAGCTTTCTTAGTTGACTTTGGCCCCAAGAATTTTTTTTATTGTTCTCTAAATTGTAGTAATTTATTTTATACCTTTTAATTGATTATATTGTCAAACTTGAGCTCTAAATATTAATCATCTTTAGATGATAGATAGATAGATATTTTTAAATCAAGATTATTAAAAGAGGTTATGGCCTAAGAGTGCCATTGTGTATCGCTCTTATTATGGAGTTAGCTCTAATTGGAGTTTAGTCTAGTCGATTATAATTTTGGGTTAAATCAATTTTAATAAAGGAGTCGGTGATCTGAGTGTGCATGTATTAATTACTCTTATCAAAGAACTATTACAGATTAGTGTAGAAAACTAGTATTAAGCAAATTGCCCTATTTAAACGAATCTAATTAATTAAATATTAGCTATGTGATTTACAGCAAATTGATAATAATGATATGGACAATAATTTGAAATAAATTATATATTTAATAACTCATCATGATATGGTACAGCTTTACCAGCTTTATTAAAAACAAAGAATTCTTAATGGACCTACCCAAGCATATTGATGACATCATCAGTAGGATTATTTAATTAATTAATGTTAGGAATGTGGTGCTTATATTTTTATGGCTTTATTATCGAGGTGGATTTGTATTATACAAGGATGATCCCATGGTGTAATTATAACCAGTTATTTGAAAAGCGATGTCACGCAAGTGAAACTTTTATAATCTAGGAATAGTATAGAGAATACATGTTTTACCTTATGACATCATCGCATCCATATCATACATGTGCATATATTTCATTACTGTTATTAATGCATGTCGTGCATATTATTTTATTTTTTTTGTTCAATAAGATTGCGTATGTCATGATTTTTATGCATATACGTTAAGCATAACCATATGCGACAGAACGTAATACTGATGTGTGTTCTATTATGTGTTGTGTTGTATAATATCATACCACTTACATATATGCATGACCATAAAAGGGGTGATTTCTGTATCTTGATAATACTCGACACTTCCCCGATCACGATTATGGATGGGGATATAATTATACTTATGCATTATGGCCCACACTTGAGCTCTTTTTCTGTTGATCACAGACAATCAAGCAACTATTTCATCGAGCGATGAGATATTTATTGTTGATTGACGAGAGTCAAACCATTTAGAGTATTTAAGCTAGAACATAAAGGGTAAGATGACATAAGCTTAGCGGTACCCGATAATATAAAGTGAGAGTATTCGTAAGCAACGATGCCATGATTTTTCGCACAGTGGTGCGATAAGGAGCTAAGGGCTCAAATGTTAATATCGATGTGTGATACTAACTTATACGATGGACTTACAACTAAGGTCATTAATCTATAGTAGCAGACAATTGATCATATTGTTTATCGAGTGATGGGTTGACGAGTTACTATTAGGGTCTACCCTCCATTGTAGGTATTGTGTGGTCGAGTGTAAGTGTTATTGTGGCCTACGAGCATGGCTCAGTATGAGCCTGAGTTAAAGACTTGATAGTCTGAAGTGGTGTATATCTTAATGTGTAGTGTTAATATGGCCTATAAGTATAGTCTGAAGTGGTGTATAGTCTAAAGTGATGTATATCTTCCGTCTTGCCTCGTTCACTAGGAAAACCCTATACCCAACTACCCTAAACTGATAACTCATTCTCAAGTTGCAACGAACCTAATGAGACAGAATTCATCCCCCCCTCTCTCTAAGATAAAAGGGCATGACCCACCTCAGAGATTGAAACGACTCACTGTTGCAGGTGAACATCTTAAAAAGCCCCAACCCAGCGCCAGCGTCTGTGGCTTCCTTTATCGATGATTGCAAATTTTTGAGCTCTTTGTATCTTTGTTTTAAATATAGCATATTGTCTGTATAATGGTTGGCTAATTTAAGTAAAAGCATAGGCTATGGGTCTACCAAGGAGGGCTCTTTCCCGGACTCACTAGTATGACTTCTGATCGCCGAAATTAAGGCAACTAAGTGATATAGTTTCTATTTTCTTTTAAGGAAAAAAAAAAAACCATGCCAATCCTTAAACAACAAGGGAAAAAAATAAGGATTCTGAAGTTTTAAAAGTCAAAACGTAAAAAAAAAAAATTCAAATTTTATCACCCTACCCCTGTTCATACCCTAACAAATAGTCTCAAATTTATTTCTTCCACAAATACAACACCACGAGTTACTAATCCTTAGTTTGGTTCCTCAATAGCCAGGTCTTCACGGTCGATGATTATGCCAGTAGAAAAGAGATAGTCAACTCCTCGTCATCTCCAGAACGAAAACGGTACTTGATCTCAACCTACAAGCATAAGTTATAATAGATTGGTAAGTTGAGCGGTGTGAAATAGACAAGGTAGTTTTCTCTTTACTAAAGGATAATGAATAAGAAAAGGAAAGAAACACTTCAAGCAGGAGATTGGTATTAGATTTGCCTAGGGATTAAATGTAAAATTAACTCTTTTTTTCCCATAAATTTGTAGCAAAAATTTGGATTGAGAATTTCATTTTTGCACTAAAACAGAACAATACTGGACGCTTTTGTCGAGCTATATACGTCTTGATGTGTTCTACCAATATGAAGCTCATAATTTGGAACAATTATACCCGTGCAATCTCAGGATCCCAAAAAATTGAATAAACCCATACTTCGCAGTGCGTAATAAAATAATTGGCGAGGAATCAAACAAAGTATCTCGTTCGTCGTCGGCGGCAGAAGTATGAATAGAAAATTGAGTTTTTCTTCTCTTTTTTTTCTTTTTCCTTTTTTTTTTTCCCGTTTCAGCATATAACGAAGTTGCTTTAGAGATGAATCCCAGCAAAGTATGAGAGACTACGAGAAACAAATTTTCCTGAGCTTGGGCTATGTAACCATAGTAAGAGGACCAGGGGGACCCAGCTTAATGGTAGAGATAAATTGAAAAGTTTGAACCAGATCGCAACGTAAAAACCCACAGAAGGAATCGCTGAGAACATCGTACGAGATCAGATCTTTTTAGTGGAAACCGTGTATTGGATAATCGCACGAGAGAAAATTGAGAAATCATACCTCTACTCAGGCCATTGATGGTTAATTGCTTCAAGAAGAGAAGTATTATAGCTTGATGTCAAATTGCAGCCATGAAATAGCTGTCTTAACCCCCAGTTAACGAGAATTTGTGTAATGTAAGTGCTTGCAGTGAGGCAATTATTTACAAGTGACGCCTATAGTTACCCCTAAAAGCCAAAAATCATCGAGATTTCGAAGGTAGCAAGATGTAATTTGATGTCAAATAATCACAACTCTTTTGGTCTCAATGAACCTTAAGAATGGAACAGGATCCAAAACTAGACAAATATGCTTACCAAAACATTCAACAGATCACAATCTAACGAGACCAAAGGATTATAAATTTGAACCTCATGAATGCATCATACCTAGCAATTCCATTGAAATAGTCCCTAAATTATCAAAAGCAGTTTTGAGGATTCCAAATGCATAAGCTCGAAAGAAGTAACAGAAACCATAGCTGTATGTTTTTCATCCATTTTCATCAATCAACGGCACACGTGAAAGCTTAAACTAGAATCTCTTGTACTGTAAAATAGTTATAGTATTATCGGAATTGAACAAAATACGTAGATTTTCGTTTTGCTTAGCCTCATAGCAAACCACCTCATCATAAATGACTAAAAATCGATCTGAGTTTAAATTGTGCAACACATGTTTCACAAATACGTATTACAGGACACCGAGAAAGACTAGCCTGAATTTTATGCATAATATGAGCCAGTGAAAATGTGAAAGAATATAAGATGATCAATTTTCCGTTTTCTGTTTTTGTATAAGCTCACAACGCTGGCTACCTACTCTCTACTTGAAGCAATTTAAATTGTGCTAGAATTTGAAACCACTTTAATTATTTCAGTTCAACATACATATCATTGTTCAGAAATTGACACGATCAAACTGCATCTACTCAACTATACTGTTTGGAAAATACATGAAATTATATTGATATATTCAAGTTCCAGCTTAACTTAGCAAATAATAACCTATTGATGGTGTTGGATAAGATTTATTAACACTTCCCTCTTGATACATTCGTTTTCCTCAAATATATGATTCACACCTCTGAAATGCACTGATGCAATATGCCAAAATTGTCTCCACCATAACCACAACAGTTGATGGTCATACTAGCAGCCACGTGATGTTGAATATAGCAACCATGCTTATAGTACAGCTTGGTTGTCCACGTTATTGGTAGACTTGAGAGATGGGAGATTGTTACTGGGAGGGAGGGAGAGCGAAGGGGTATGATCTAGTTGGTGAATAAAAGTGTATAAAATGTTTTAAAAGAAGTCTCATCTGGATATCTATATGTAGTAAATTCCAGTGAGCAAATTTTTGCAATTCCAAAAGTTCATCTTTAGTGTCAGATATTCGTGCCAAATTGCCAAATCATTGAACTTGGTTATAGCTGCTGAAATGCAATCAAATCTCTTGAAATCTTAAGTGATCTAAGCGGCGTAACTGAGAAAATGAGAATTCCAAAAATGGACTCTATATTGGCATTTCTGAATGAGGCCCTAATGCATAATATAAAAATCAATTTCTCCTCGAGTTCCCTTGTTTCTAAAGAACACACACTTTTAAAAAGTTTTCCAGATGTAAAAAGAAACTGTGACTCGTTAACGAGGGAAAGCTAATACTACAGCCTAGCCAAATAGAGTACAATGAACTACTAGTGAATAATGGTCGACATAAATTTGTTGATCCATCCAGAGTAAAATATCACACAGTAAGCTGAAGTAGCCTTGTCAATGAATCATCTAAAATTCAGAAATTTATAGTACATTACATAATTTAAACATGAAGGGGAACAACGAAATAGAAGGGGGAAGCTGAATGAGAGAAGGAGAAAGATTCAGGAAAGAAGAAAATGTCATTTAACACAGAGCAGAACACATTCCTATGCCAACTTACTTGTAAATTATAAATCTTTTAATTACCTTTTCTGCTGGGTTCTGTAATAACTAATCTAGTAGTCCTTATCCCCAATAAGACCAACCATCTGGATAAACTTCAATTTTCTTAATGGTCAGAAATATTGGATCTCATAATTATGAATCTTCCACTAATCGATAGCTTAAATTATTACAACCAAAAATTTGATAGCTTAAAATGTAGGAATAAACTATACACAGAAATTTGCTACCCTAAAATAATTTCCATAAATGAAATAAAATAAAATAAAAGATCGTAAATATAATGCTAGCATAAACTGTCCACAGACATAATTTCAACCCTATTGAGAACTGACTACACAAATCTTACTATCAGTTAACACAACAAAGCCCACAAAAAAAAACCTCAATCAATAGTCCATTGAAGAAAAGGCAACTATTCAAACACAAATAATAATAAAACTCTATACTGCAGCCTTAAAAGTACTGAAATGCTTTCTAAGGTGAATTTGGTTCCTAATGAGAAGTTCAAACCAGCCACAGATATACTATAAAATTAGAGCAATCTAGCTAAGTAAAACGCAAAAAAAGATACACAATCCCAATCAAACTATAAGCAAAACATCCATCTTTGAGTAACTACTTGTATACCACATCAAGCTTCGATCCATGTCTATATAGAAGTTGCTTAGAAGTACTAAATGAATCATGATAATGCCACATAAATCAAAATCATATTATCATCCACTTCCAATAGCAAAATCTAAGCCTCGACATGGTTGTCGTAACAAAGCATTCAAGCATTTCACAATATGCAAAAGAGTATATATTTTCCAGAATGAGCGCTTTTCGACTACTTTGATACCATGGCAGTCATTACATATACCACCTCAAAAGTAACCCACCATAATAAATTAATGTCAAGTTTGCTAATTTAAGTATCATCGTGTCTTTCCTCGATAGTTATTAACTTATAATCTCCCCTCATGTCAATTTTGAGCTTCTCCTCCCTACAAAAGCGCCTTATCCCTCAACCAAATTTTTCATAAAAGGTTCATTTTGTGGTCTCAATTCTACTACCCTGTAGCTTGTATCAGATATACCCGTTTCTTATCATATATTTCCTACTAATCATACTCATCCATCTCAACAGATAGTTCAACTATCGGACATATTATTTCCTACTTGCTCAACATTCAAATCAATAAAGCATAATTGGTCTTATAGACACCACGTATAATATTGCTGTTATCCTAAAGGTAACATTGTGATCACACAATACAAAGAAGATACTTCTTTATTTCAACCATCATTCTCTAATTGTGTATAATATCCTCATCAATCTCTCCATTATGTTAGACTATAGGTCCATGGTCTTAGGAGCTACAAGTTTTAATTAAGTTGCATTTTAAGTTTTTAACATAAAGCAAAATAGAGAAGTATGAGATCATTCCACACAGATACATAGATGAACTACAAAAAAGGTATATTATACTTGAGTAACAATCTAGTTAAATAAGTAATATATCTATCTGGCTCAATTAATTGAATTTCTCTTGCTTTTAACTCCTAATCAATTTTAAAGTGACTCTAAACAGATGGAATTCTCTAACAAATTTCTAAAACCAGATAAAGAAACATAAATAATTATCCACCTAATGTATCATAGCTTCCTAAATAGTCAATAAGAAAGTGGCAACTCAAAGGACTCGTAGATTTCAACATAAGCAATACTGCAATATTACAACATCAGTAATGTCACAAATCAACTACTTTGTGCATATCAATCATATGTATCAACAATTTCATTAGGACATTTGTTCAAGCACCAAATAATAACAACTAACAACAATAATTTGAGAGGTAGTTTCAAAAGGAAAGGAAAAAAAATATGAGACATTTTGGATAAGGCTAGTTTGATAAATAAAATAACCAACAGGACCTATGCAGTAAATGACAAAAATATAATAAAGAGTGAACTTTCATATGGGAGAGCAGAGCATTTAAAATATAAGGAAATAAAATAGGATCAAGTTGAACTACTCAAGGGATATCTCCTGATGGTTCACACTTCAGTCAGAAGGGAAAAAGAGAGCATACCAATATGAACAGTCTAATAAGCAAATACGCCGTAAATTATCACCAAAAAAAAAGGAATCAATGCCAGAAATTAAATAGAACATGACATATGAGAAAAGGATAACAAATAAATAATGCATGTAAATCTATAGTAACTTATCCTGTAACAAAAGATTTAGGACTATAACTGCATTATGGCTATTTACGTTTAGAATTATAACCGCATTATGGCTAAATATACAGTTAAACCAACTAAAGTTAAGTAGACCCATACCTGCTATGCTATACGATTTTCACTGTTGATTTCCAGAATCTTGAACAGATTTAGCACTTGATTGTTGCTGTTGTTGAATTTGAAGGAGAAGACTGGCAGCAAACTGGAGGGTTGACTGGTATCTTTGATTCTTATTTGCATCACCCTCCAAATTGCCCTGAGCAGAACTAGATAAAGATGTCTGCAGCTGTGCTCCTTGAGAAGGGAACTCCATGTTCACCTTGTCTGTTGGCAATGAAATGGCATTTTGGGGATAGGAGAAACTCCCAATCTGATCATTACCAGATGAGGGTATAGGATTTGGTTGCTGCTGGATTGCTGGGTTGAAAACACTAGAAGCATTTGGTGTTTGTAACATACCATATGCGTTTTGAGAAGCAAAGGAAGAATCAAATTGATATTGCTGATTGATCTGGGTGGCTGGAAACTGTCCACCTTGGGGCAGCATTATAGGAGTATTCACTGTTCTAGTAGTAGTAGTAGTAAGAGTCTGTGCCAAGTTCAGGGTGGAGTTCTGTATTTGACCACTACTAATAAAAGGTTGAGCAGAATGACCTTGTGCACTAGAAATATTAGCAGATTCTGGAAAGTGGGAGATATTATGTGCCTGGCTAGGGTAATATTGCCCTAAATGTTGGGGGGCGTTACTCGCTTGCTCTAGGGAAATACCAGAAATTGTCGCTTGATTTTCTTGTCTCCATCCTTGAATTGGCATTGTTCTGTCATGCATCATAGACGTAGAAGATGAAGCTGACCTAACTGTGGAGCTTGGTGGTGTCTGAACAGCCCCACTAGCTGCTGACTGAATGTTTCCAGGTATAAGAGAAGATAAAGTAGCAATAAGTTCAGGAGTCAAGGAAACTTCCATTTTGGTTGCGGCATTCCCATTGTTTGCGTAGTCCAGGGAACTTGCTTGCTCAGCATGAGCTTCGTCAACAAATGTACTCAGAGGTTTGACAGTCTCTGCAGGGGGCAACGGCTCCTCATGGAAAGATCTATTATAATCCACCTTAAAAGCTTGTTCTTCATTCTGAGAAGCAACAATATAACCTTTGTGCGAAGATGATACATCCTGTCTACCAATGTATTGGGATGGTGTAGGAGGGATGGGCAGTTGTGGCTGTTGTGCAGCTGCACTGGTTGATTGCTGTGGGAACTTTAGTACTACACCATAAAGTCGTTCAGGACCAGTAATATTCAACACCTCAGTCAAGAAATCTGATGGGGGCACCAAGAATAGAGTAGTTCCATCATCAAGCTTTGCAACTCCTGCGCGGCTTTTTAGGCCCAAATAACGGAGAAATTCGGTGTAAGAAGCAAAGTCCTCTTCACTGTCTGGTAGAAAAAAGACAATATCGAAACCAATGGCCTCAGCATAGTGTTTCGTGAGCATATCCAAGCCTGTTCTGGCTGAGCAATTAACAACTTCAGGTCTGCAAGGCAATTTTTTATGAGAACCTAAGAAATAGAAGGACCATTACAATATTGTAACAGAATTAATGGGCTAGTAATTCTGAAACTTACAAAGGTGAGTTAATGCCCTTCCCTATTGGCACACACCGAGCATGGCAGACATGAGATCCACCTTTAGCAATAATACCACGCCAGCAATGGCCATTATCCGGAGATCCACGCAGCTCACTAGTTCCTGGAACAACAGGACTGAAATGTCTTCGAGCAGATGGACCTATATCAGGATGAGAAAATCGGGAGTAATCCGTGGTCTCAGAATCCACGCTCTTTGCATTAAAAAAGACATCATCAGGTGAAAACCTATCCATTCTCAACCTCTTTGTTTCTCTCATGTCAAACGTATCCCATGCACCTGGCATAGATTGAAATGGTGGGCGCAGGTTTTGTGGAGAAGGTAGAATACCCAGTTGTGAAGGAGATCGCCGCTGCCAATGTGCGCGCAAAGATTTGTCAGCTTTAGGATCAGGCAAATCATGCAAGACATCACCAAAGTCATGGTATTCTGCTCCTACCAGACGAGGGTCAATTCCTTGTCTTCCAACTGGCCTCATCAAATGGTCTGGTCCAGGCATACTATTAGGATGTAAAGGTCCAGGAAAGTTATTGGGAGCCAGAGGATGGCCAGGACCATAAGATTCTAAAGATCCAAAAGGACCTTCACTTGAAAACATCTCAGGTCTAGGCCCTCTTAATCCTGGAAATTGTGGTGGATTGTCCTTAATTGGTGCGACTTCACTGCTTGAGAACAGTATTTGTATCCTAGGGTCATTGAAAAGACGACCTTGCAGACCTTCCTTTGCACGCCTAGCTTCATCAGTGCTTCTAAATTCTACAAAGCAATAATGCCTTGATGGAAAACACTTGATTCTTTCAATTTCACCAAAAAGAATCATAGCATTATGAAGCATCTGCTCATCAATCTGAACAGATGGTGGATATCCCACCCAAAGAACATTGCTTGGATAGCCTTCTCGTCGTCCTCCGTGAGGCTGACAGTTTGTGCAACAAATCAAAAGTTGGCAGAAAACAAAAGCTATTATTAGAATAATCGTTCATAACTCACAATTGCATATGCAGATAAAAATAAGTAAACCAATTGGAAGTTACAACCAATAGCTAAATTTATAGTTCAAACTTTACCATGTGCCTTTTAGATGCGTAATATGATGAATCATGAAAACCTTTCATTCCATCAGGTAGCAATGATCGTTCAAGTGGTCCCAGTCCCCTACTAGTGAGATGTACATTCCTTGAGTCATGATCAGGCCAATCCTGTTTCATGAATGACAACATTATCAGGGGAAGAATCTATCATAAGTTCAAAAAATATGAAAGTGGCATATGGAGAATATAATAAAAGGCATCAAGAAACCACACACCCTTCTAAGTGGTTGAGATCTCTGAAAATCAACACGTAACTGTTCGCCACCTAAACGCTTTCCATTCATGCTCTTATGTGCAGTAATAGCATCTTCCAACTTGTAATAGTCAATAAGAGCAGAATTTCTATCTCTAAAGAACCTATAATCTTCAATCTTTCCAAATATCAAGAATTCATCTTCAAGTTGCTCCTTTGAAATAGCCGAACTAATTCCACCAATCCATAACTGCCTAGCTGCTTTTGCCTGCATACAAGTAATTAATGTTATTACACACAAATTTACATGTATGAAAATATACACATTTATCTATATGTAAGGTCAAAGTAGTTACAACAGCATCTTCTACAACGGAATCTTGACACAAAAAAGATAATTTAGATAGACCACCATAAAATGAATATGTTCTTGACAACAACAGAACTATGCCATTCAGATTGCTACTAGTAGTCAGACAAATTACACCAGATACGTCAATTATAAATTTTTAAAAAAACTCTTATGTTGAGCCCACTGTCCATTTCTTAACATCAAGACAGAGCAACTTGCATTAAATCCCAACAGTGAATTCCCTTTATTGCAAAAGGGCAAAATAAGTCGTCCCTCAGTTGTTTGAACTTGGACAAGTTATTGCTCACTAGTATTAAAATAAAAAAGAAAAAGGAAGATACTGCATACTCTAGAGACCTTACCTAAAGAGATGCACACAAACAATGGTAACCAGCAATAAGACAACCTTAAAAAATTATCTAGCTATCCCATAACAAATAATGATGCGCCAGCAAGCACAATAGACAATTTCAGCAGCCAAAATTTTTTGTTCCCTAGCATATGAATACAAGCCAGACTTTAGTTGGCTTTTCCAACTGTAGCACGAATTATGTTGTAGTGAACTAAATGCCTTATTACTGGATAAGCCATCCACTCAAATGTGAAATGATGGGCACTATGATGGAAATAACAGAAGACTTGTTCAATATTTTCAAACATTCAGATGATAGAGCTATAAAGTTTGTCCTAGTCCATTAAAAGTTACATCAAGCGCAAGGAATATCTCCAGCTTGTGAATAATTTTTATGGACATGGCTTTCAATCTTGAAGAAGATAGTGTAGCAGCATTCTTACTGGCCAGCAGATCTTTTTTCTTTCTTTTCTTTTTCTTTTTTTTTTGATAAGATATTTAAACGTTTAAGACTATGAATTAACATTCCTGAATCTCATCTGCCAATTTTCCGTCATAATATAACCAGATATGTAGTTATTAGTTATTACTAGCTACCAAGTGGGCCTTTGAGGTTCAAATGCAATACTCTTACTAGCACAATTTTTCACTATTATCCTGACCAATAAAATATAAAATTGTCACTCTTGGATGACATACATGATGAACTTCCATAAAGTTTGGACCATATTCTTCTGCAACAGGGAAGCAATATGCAAATATAGCAGATCTATTCTAGATTATCAACAATTCCTACTTGTTGGACAGATGGTAAGCTCAAGAAGGATATTCTCAATTGAATGTACCTAGTACCTAGGGAAAATTTATTACACCATAATCACCATCCTATGTTTTCACTCCTTTATCAGCATCCTTACTGAGGAGATGGGGTTGAAATGCAATGTTTAAGCAAATGGCCACCACCAATTCTACAATATCTTCATAGAACCAAGAACAGTAAACATTTTATGAATCTACATCTATACATGAATAATATATATATACAACTAAATTATTAACAGCACATTCATGATTCATCTATAGTCACTGTCCAAAAGCAATCAATTCAGACAATTGGCCTTAGAAGACAGCTACATGTCAGAAGCAACTTTTAGGAACTTGTCGCAAGAAAACTTTTTCACATTTTAAATGATAATAGTAACTGCTTCCAATTTAGTGCCATTACAAATTAACTAACAAATGTAAATAATTTTTACTCAAAGTACTGCATAAGAGCATACTTGGCCAATCTGTCCTGTCATCAACAAGACAAGAACTACAAAAATTCCTTCCTAGCCACTGACTGATCCAACTAACTTAAAATGTAGTAGAAACTGAAAATTATCCTCGTCTTAGTTTGTGAATTATCATTAGTAACAGCTAATGCATCAAAATGGAAAAGTAATTAACTGATTAAAGGACAACAAAGAGTTGTACACACAACTTACTGGCTTCTCTACAGGAAATCATTGAAGTGACAAAAGTCAAACAAGCTGTAACTCAATGGATTAAAATTTCTAATGTACATTTGGTTGATGAGTAAAAAAATTCCAATTTGCAACAGCTAGTTGTCTAAAACTGATAGTAGTGCAAGACAAACTGAAGATCAGGCATAAGAGAGAGAGAGAGAGAGCAAAAGAGAGAGTTTCCGCATATTACGCACATCCCTCACAACCAAAGCTAATAAAAAAACCTTTTCCATGGCTTTTTAATTTGAGTTCCAATGCTACACTTGACTTTGGTTGTGCTTACTTCAGTAGTTGGGCCCTTAATTCCATCAAAAGAGTTCCAATTGTTTACCTACCAATTTAGTCTCCAGCCATCAATAAGTTAAGACCTGGGGATATAAGAACTAATTGCATCACGCTTAACTACCAATTAACTCTAGGATAATTGCATTTCAGTGCCTTACAGTATATTAATCTATTTGGCAAAACAGAAGGGCTTTGCTTTCTGAAATTAGCTGTCCAAGTCATAAGAGTACATCTGAACACCCAGAGTGCACAAATGAAATGTCGAGGTCCTTTGGCCTAGATAGTCTTCTAGAAGGTATTTTTGGACTTAGATAGTCTTTTAGAAGGTAATTTTGGAGGCTTCATTGGCAAGGGCACTCTCCGGACTACCCTGCAAAGGCCATATATGGCCTAGCGACGTGGCTAAGCGCACATACAGCTTTAGGAAATTTAACAAAATAATAATAACAGTAAGTTCTTTACTTCTTTATTTTTTTTGTTATCTTCTTGATTGATTACTATTTGCATGTTGTAGTTTTACATATTTCATATCAAAATAACACTACCAAATGCTTACTTGCAAGATTTCGAATATTTAGTATCGACATCAAAAGCTAGAAAAAGTGACGTGTATCAATTATATCCAAGGTTTCAAGTATCAAAATCAGTCATCCAGAAAGCCAATACGTATCAGCTGTATCAACAATAGCGATATCGGTCATCCGTACCAATTTGTATTTTAAAATAATTTTTAAATACAAAAATTCTAAAAATTTTAAACTAACAATAATAAGATATAAACATAAATTATTCACATATAAATATGTATTATTATCTTAATTTTTATCTCTTTCTACCACTCATACTCTCTCTCCCTCTCATACAAATAAAAAAAAACCTTACTCTCTCCCTCATTCTCCTTTATCAAACTCTTTCTCTCTCTCTTTCATTAATTCTCTCCCACTAACTCTCCCTCCCACTCACTCTCTCTTATTAACTCTCCCACTACCTCTCTTATTAACTCTCTCACTACCTCTCTCTCTCCTACTACCACTCTCTCTCCCTCTCCCTCACCAACTCTTCTCTTTCTCTCATTAACTCTCTCCTTCTCCCTCACCGACTCCTTTCTCTCGATCTCTCCCTTTCTAATTCTCTCTCCTCTCTCCCTCACACTAACTCTCCCTCTCCCTCACCGACTCCCTTCTCTCTCAATCTCTCCCTCTCCGATTCTTCTTCCGCAATGCTTCTTTGACGAGGTATTTTCTCTTTTTCTCTCTCAATCCCTTTGACGAGCTCTATTTTATCTCTCTCCTCTCTCTCTCTCTTTTCATACTCTCCTCCCTCTCTTTCTCCCTCTCTCTCCTGATTTCGATCAATTAGATCGAGTATCAGCCGATCCGGCCAACATAGCTGATCCCGATCTGTTTCGGCCGATCCAAAACTTAGAACCATGATTACATCAACCATATCAATTGTTTCATTATCATGCTAATTTTTAATTAGATGAGATTCTAAAATATAAAATGTCAGAGAATTTTAAAACAACAGGTATCAGTTGTATCAGCCATGTCAATCGTTTCATCGTCACGCTAAATTATTATTAGATGAAATTCTAAAAAATGATTATAAAATGTAGGAAGATTTTATAAAATTACTAAAAAAAAGAAAAATAAGAGAATCCAAATTACCCACTTAAGGTAGTGAATTTGTGCTAAAAGTTGGTTAGTGGCAAACACCTTTGCTTGATAGAGGTGTCATGAAGGTCCTACAAGAGAAAGGAGAGGATAGGAGAAAAAAGAAATTCAAACATGTCAGATCTCTCTCTAATTAATCATATATATCTCCCTTATAATCAATTGGAGAAAGAGGGGGAATTGGAAAAGGAAAATATTGTGTCTAAGAAGAAGGCAAGATTTGAGTTAGATCCGACAAAATCTGGCTTCGATCTAGCCCAAAGTTGACAAATAAATGATACAGTTTATGATTGGCCGATATCACCAAAACCCAACGGAAACTAGAAATCTTTTCGTCTATGGTTTCAAATCAGCATTAGTGAATATCAACAATACATATGTCTATTCTTGGAACCACTGTTATTTGTGTGTATACAATATGCAGCTTCTGGGGGGCCACTAAGGTGGTTAGGTCATATATGCAATGTTTGGCGGCTATCCAATGATTTAGGCAGATCGTGTGTGATTTAATCAACTTCAACGATGATAAGAAAAAAAGAAAGACTAATGACGATTCTAGTATGCTTGTTATTTTGTATTACCTTCTTCACTGATTAGTGATTAACATTTGCAAGTTATAGTTTTATTTATTTGATACAACATGATGCTACCAAATGTTATTTGTGTATATCGTATAGTTTTGCACAAGAACTGGATAAAATTCAATGAGTGACAGCATCCCAATCACCAAATAAGAGGGGGAAGAAGAGATTGAATCTCACATTAGTCCTCAAAAGTTAGACCAAATAGCAGCGCTCGTATGAAATACAATTGCATCCGTTGTTTGAGATAATAGATTGCTCAATGTTTGACTCAAAATAAAGAAGCCTAATCTAGATTGTTGAATAATAAAAGATATAAGCTTGGACTATCACGGTTCCTTTGTAAAACCACTTATCCTTTTGCACCATAAGAAAATGGAATTCCAGCAAAAATAACAGACAGCAAGAAGCGCCATGATCGAGGTAATGAAAAGAAAACAAGAAAGCTCACTCCCTGATTCCTCAAATATAAGCAAATGTCATAAAAGATAAACTTGCACTATTTTATAGAAAACGACAACCTTCCAAGTAACCTCCTAAGCATCCACCTTAGGCAAAGAGTTAAACTTTGCTTAAGTCCACCCGGGAATTGGTATTTTAGTCTTACTATGTGAGTATGTTCTTGGTAATATGCAATAGTTTATACTTCTTTTACTTTATTCGTTTTACTTATTCATATTAATTTCTTTTCATATCATCATTTCTTTTATTTACTTCTTTTTCATCCGACTTGATTTCTAAGCCAATGTTGCATGGTACCTTGTCCGCCTACTTATCACCCAACACTTTTCAAAACCTAGGATATCTTAGATTGACAAAAGTCAGGAGGTAGTTAACCTCATTTAACAGTGGAATAACTCTAATAGACTAGATGCTTGATCTGTATCACATAGCATTAGATGCTGGATATCAATCAAGCAGTTCACCAGACCCTTTAATCTATGATGTTTATAGGGCAATGACCAAACCTAATTAAAACGACGAACTTTGGGGACAAACACAATTTAGTTATACTTGATACATTAGTAGATTGTTGAAATTTCAACGGGCATTATAGAAGACCTAAATTAACGAATTTCATAATTCTACTAGATTAAATGACTGATAGGTCTCGTGTAGCATTGATAACGATGTTAAAAGGGAACTGCATCCTAATCGCTTAAAAACCCTAAACCTAATAAAAACATCAAATCCTACGTCCATTCTCAAAACGTTCACAGTATAAAATTTATTAAAACCAATCCACCCGGCCATCAATTGAAGTAAAACCCTACTCAAATTACACATAAGAGAGGAACAAACCGGTCGGGAAAACTGAATCCTAACAGCATTCCCACGGATCACTGTGCCCTGTAGGGCATCCATTGCGGCCCGTGCCTCGTCGACGCTCCGGAATAAGACAAAGGAGTAGCTCCTCGACCCGTGCATGGTCACGCAATCCAGAGCCCCATGCTTGGAGAAGACTTCCATGACATCGGCGTCGACGGTGCTCGGCGAGAGGTTGCCGACCCATAGCGTGTTCGTGGGGTTCTCGTCGGCGTCCGCCTCCTTCGATGACGACCGCCGGCCGTGGTCCGAAGAGGTGACGCCGGATTTACTCGCTGGCATCGCTAACGCCGGAAAACTAGGCGATTTGGTTCACGGATTTGGGGTGGATATGCTAACTGGGGGGTAAATCGAGGTCGAAAGGATGGAAGAGACCAGATTCCTTTGGGGAATTTGGCGGCGGATATGAGTATATGGTGGTGCCCGAGGGGGGGTTAGAAGAGAAAACCTAGAAGGGAGAAAGGTAACGAGAGGAAGGAAGGCATTAATCGGGGGGGTTGGCTTGGCTGATCTATTTATTAAAATAAAAGCTGAGACGAAACCGATCCGACCAACCACGCTGATACTTCACACTGTTCTACGTAACGGCAGCACATGGAAAGGGCCGGGCCGGGCCAAGACCGAGCCCGAATCGGACCAATGAAGTCCCTCGATTATATAATCTCTCTCAAATACCAATTCATTAGTTGCCCGTTTAATTTTATTTTATTTAAAAAGAATGTGAGGTGCTACAATGACTCTTTTACTCTTATTTTGGAAGGGAAGAAAATGAGGATTTTAGAATAGAATGATAAGTTGATGATTTCCGTCTATATAGTTACAAGAGACTGGACGGAGGATCAAAATATCACAAAAATAATTTTAGGGTTATAAAAGTTTGATTTATCGCTGCATGCTTAACATATGTTCACGACTTTTATCTTACGCTAAAGCTAGAATTTAATTGCTTTCTTCTCCGCTCACCTTCAAGGTCTTCTCATCGTCGGTGACTATCTCCCATCCTCTAGCGGCTAGGAGAAGGATTGATCTGTCTCTCTCTCATCAGTCTTCCATTTTCTTCTCTCTCCTATTTTTTTTTCTTTCTCTTCTTCAATTTATTTTCCTTCTTCTCTATCCTTCTCTCCTAAATGTGAGCTCTTTATGCTCCCTAGTGGACTTGACCTTCTTCCTCATTTTTGTCCGAGTTGCTATGTCACACCACTTTGCAACATTTGCTTCTCTCGTCCTCTAATGCCTTGCCCTTGCACCTTCTCTCACTATTTTACTACCATCTCGTCTTGCTCTGCTATCCTGCACCATCTCTTGTCACTCCATCGTCACCCTATGACATTTCATCGACACCTTTATTCTAGCAAGGTTTTTTTTTTTTTTTTTGGAGTTTTAAGCTCAAATTACTTCACATTCCTCTTATTGTTATGCTAAGTTTTGTTTGGAGAATTTGTTTTCCTTTTGTCTTTGTGGTGCTACTCTCATCCTCTTCGCTTTTCCTGTGTATAATTACAACCATTTGCTGGTGTCTTGATCCGATGGTTAACCAGGGTGCCGATCAGATTTAGAAACAGTGCCTTTTGTGGTATTTTAGTTTTCCTTTATTTATTTTTCCCTTGCTATAGGTAAATTACGCAAGTTTTTCTTTAATTTTCTATCTATATTAGGCTAGTGATTTATCCATCTTCCTACCTTTGGGGTTTCACAAGGTAGTTCCACAGCTTGCTGGCTTAACTAAATTTGCAACCTGACTTGAGAGTTGAGACTGGATTTGTGAATCTATCAAAAGCATGCTTTCACTCTTTCTTTTTTTATGACCGTTAGCTTGATCTTTTATTTCATTTATAGTAATGTCTATATAGATCAAGCGTGAAACTTGTGTCAAAAAATTGTAATTCTATCTCCACCTTTGTTCTATATATAAGGTTGCCTCGATATATTTTTGGAAGTTAATGAATTACTCTAGCTATAGATTTTTCATAAAAAAATCATTGCAAGCTTAATCTATAAAAACACTTTAGAAATCAACCAAGAGAATAGAAACTTTAGTCAACCTAAGTTCGGCTAAAACAACCAACCTGGATTTGATATTTTGTGTAAAAGCATGACCAAAAGCGAGGTTTTGACTAAAATGGATATTTTTTCTTAGAAATCTATTCACCGTTCTAATCTACTCATCAAACTCCCCTGTTAACTGTCACGTCATAAAAAATCGTTGAATAATTTGACAGTTAATATATATATATATATATATACAAACGATTCCTCGTATATTAAAATAGTTCAACACTTCTATTTAAAGATGAAGCATGCCCAATGTGCCACCTCATCTCTCTCGACATCCCCCTCGCCTTCCTCCACGCCTAACTGAACACCCTTTTTGTTCTCCATTATTTCAAGAGAATATATTTTCAGCACATTTAAGGGAATCCCTTTTGTTCTCTTTTCACAAGAAAATAGTAGAGTGGTTCCAGTCGTGAAATAAACTTACGAGTAATATCTTTAATATTATAATGAGAAATTGCAGTCAATTTGTTTGTTCTGCAAAGAATAGGGTAATCAAAGGAATGACCCAAACTGACAAGCTCCTGCTATGTAAAAACTAACAGCACTAACAGATTCTCATAGCATATTACATACATGATAACATCATGTAAATCTTATGGATTTACCTCCCCTAGGATATTACAACCCTGTGCAAATTGCAAATATAAGAAACTAAAATTTATCCTTTGCTTGCCGGATGACACTCAGGGCTTGGGCGTCACTTGCAGCGGCTGAGATTCTCAAGGTTTGCCGGATCTCTGGACTGGAAGTGCGCAAGAATGGATTACACTGTTTTTCCATCTTTACTGTTGTTGGAATCTACATAAGCAGCAGAAATCATGGATCAGAGTTTAAACATGTCAAAAGGATGCGGCTAAATGTTTTTCAAGTTCTCTTGCTGCAACAAAAGAAAGAATTTGTCTTTGACCAATGCAACAAATAGAACAAGCTTGCATATTTTTGATAATTGATATAATTATCATGATGGCAAGAATTTAAGGGATTGGAGTTCTGGTAAATACCGTTGGCAGTTTCTTACTGCGAAGATGACCTACATGTGCTGCATATTCTTGGAGCTCTTCATTTTTGGGTTCTATCGACAAGGCAAACTTTGAATTACTCTGTAATGAGGAATTGCAACTTCAATTGCAGCATCAAAACTTTACATAAGTCTTGGCAAACTCAAAAATGAAGAAATATGCACCAGTGTATATTCATGCCCACAGTATATTTTTGTCTCTTCTGGCAAAGACATAATCTTTCTGAGTGAAGCAAGCATCTGCAGCAGAAAAAGATTACCACATTGGTCACCTGCTAACTGAAAGTAAATAAGAAACAAACTATGACAGGTCCAGCAATGTGGGTGACATTCGGTGATGAAAGTTGTGTAACCTTGTCACAAAAATAAGTTTAAGTCAAACAAAATAATCCAAAGGGCTTCATTTGAGAACTTGTCCTCTCTTTTGGAATCTCAATTTGCCATAGAATCTAAACAAGGCTCCACGTGTCATTATGTTCTCAGACTCGGTCATCAGTTGGCATTTTCCAGATCCAAGCAATGTTCATCGCAGACAAACTCATCAAAAGACCATTCATGACCATCCTTTTAGCCTGATATTGTGAACACTTTGGATTTATCTTGAAACTCAAACATTAGGTAACCAGTTCCTGTTTTCCCTCTCTTGGATAAGAGGTAAATTCTGTCCAAAATAGTGGTGTATCATAATTCTCCTGTCGGCTACTATCGAAATTTTAAATTAAAAATGATTAAACTGCTTTTTCTACCAAGTGATTCAACCACTGCCAGAGCAGCAGTAACAGATTTACCCTCGTCAACATTGTAAAGTTAAACTAGTTATTAAGGGCCTATACGATGGCCAATTGGGGTCCACTACTCCACTCAATAAGAGGGTGAAAGTTTTAGCACTGTCAGATAGGCGCCAATTGTTCATCTTTGACCGAATATGTTATCACTAAATACTGTCCAATGTTGAATATAGTTGCAGGCAGGACAACAGATTTCTCATCCCATGAATGCATACACTAGGGATACACAATGGATCAAATCTATTTAAGTGGCTAAACACATCCAAAAGACCATAGGGCCCAAAATGTAAGAACGAAAAATTGAAAAGAAAAAAAAAATCTCTCTTCGAGCGCATGCACGCTGCACGTGCACACCCTTCACTCTCTCCCTAACCGGCACGCGATAGAGCAGCCACGAGTTTTTCGGCCGAATCCAAATCTATTTTAGATTTGGATTTTTCTCAGTAAATTAAACCCTAAGTCCTCTCCTTTTCATTGACCACAGCCCCTTTTTTCCCTCTTTTCATCTCCATCTCCTTCATCTTTATCGTCGAGGTTATGACGTGGGATTATATCGTCGGAGCAATTGCAGACCACCACGCGACTCATCAGTAAGCTCTCTCCCACCTTGTAAATTTAACTTAAGTTTAATAGAGTGGATTAGAAATACCTAATTTGTGAGGTTTCAGTTTCGTCGACGAATTACGCCGGCTGACGACTTCGAGTCGCTGCCGCTCCATCATTGGAAGCTTCATGTCGTTGGCTTCATGCAGTGAATGCTCATCTTTGGAGCCCTCATGCCTTTGGTTGCTGTCCGCCATGGATGGAAGACCTCCCCGCCGGTCGCAATAGCCGGTCTTCCTCTCCTCTTTCAAGTCGTCGAGATTGTGAGTAAGATGTAGGCATGGCCTGCGGACTGCCAGCGACAGTGATCGTCAACATCTCTCTCTTTCTCTCTTTCTCTCATCAATCCCCCTTTAGGATAAAGAAGGCAGACTCGAACAACCCGAGTCTCGTCTTCTTCCTTTAAGTTATTGGATTCGAGTCAGGTTGGATTCGAATACAAGGGACTCAACCTGATTCAGTTAATTTAATTGGATTGGACCTTTAGCCCAATCCATTTAAGTGCGTGGTTGGGTGGGCTGCAGTTCGCTTGTTTTGGCCCAAATGGGTAATTTTTTTCTTTTAATTTTTAAATTTTAGATATCTTAATATCATTTAATTTAAATGTTTTTTGTTACTTATTATTAAAAGTGATGATTTTTAACACGTGGACTAGAGCTTAGAGATTCCAACTGTTTTACCTAGACTTAGGTGAGTGGATTCACTTACATATTTATTTATATTGCATCTCGTGCCTTTTATTTGACTACGTATTTTTGCCTATGCAAATTATTTATTATATTTTCTATGTGTAATTTAAATTTTTATAATTCTGTGCACAAAATATAAAATTTAGTGCATCCCTATACTTCATGCAAATTGCAAAATTTAATCGAAAAAATATGACTAGTATTTGGTATGACTTAAATAACAATCCCGACATAAATCGCATGTGACTTTCCGTGGTGACTCAAGTCTATCTAGAAGTCCAGGGGAAAATCTTATTTTAGATCACCGTAGTAACTTTCTTAGGTAACTCTGGCAGGGTAAGGGAACAGTTCTAGGATAGATTAAAAGACTTCTTAAGATGACTCTAATCTCTCTCAATAGTTAGTGGAAGAGACATGGTGCATTTCTCATATGTTGATATCTTCTGATGACCCTAACCGAATCAACTATAAGGAAAAAACTTGAGCGTCATCTCGAGGTGGCTTCTAGTTGATGTGAATCCACAGGACATAGCACAGAGTATAGACCCAATTGAGACAAATGACATTATTATTATTGAGAAAAATTTCAGTATGTTGAAACTAAGTATGTTACAAGTTATGACTTTCTATTATTATTATTGTTGTTATTATTGTTACTTTAAGAACATGCTTAGTAAAATTATCATTTTAAATGCTGAATTTGGATTTTATTTAACGCTATAAATTTTAGATTTATTTGGCTTTCAAGTGAGCTATAATTGTTGGCTTATGAATTTTTTATTTTCTAATTCAAGTAATAATCAGTGTAGCCACTAAGTGAGATGCACCAAGACCCTATCTCCACGTAGAATCTACTCATTTACCTTTCCGTTCCTTTGGTCTTATGTTTTAGACTATTTATTAATTCAATTTGTTTAGAGACACAATAATGATGATATTAATTATTTTCATTACGATTAGATTAAATTATATAACTCAAATTCATTTCTTGTATTTATTCTTGTTATTATGTACTTAAAAAGTATTAGTAAGATTTTGTATATCTCAAGTGTATTGAGGTACATGGCCGATCATGATTCCGATTTCGGATCGTGACACAAAATATCGAATGTTTGACCTTTCTCTATTTGTTAGAAAATTTATAGAAACTAGGAATCAATAAAGTCGGCTACATTTTGTTTCCGTGTTGATAAAGCAATTCTTGTTTCAGAATTTCAATTCTTTGCTATCGAATCTTTGGAGAACAGAGATATATTAGTTTGTAGGCAGACAAAGATATTCAATACTATTGGAGCACATGGATACTTCTAACAAAATATAACACCAAACGGATATGAAAAGAACCTGCTCCGCGTTTCCTTCAAAAAGTTTGCCGCACGACAAGCTAAACAAGGTGTCCCCTGTAAATACTGCTCCACATCCAGGAAAATGATAGCTCACATGACCTGTTTGTAGTTACACAAATAAGTATTAGAGAAATTGGTTGTAGGAAGATAATGTACAAACTATGAACATTCTTGTTATAATTGCCCTATATAATTACAAATCATCTGCGACTTTCTTTCTTGCATCTTACACAGGAACTATCAATGAAGTGTTCAAGTAAATTTCTGGCTGATATTTGTATATTAGGAAAATTTTAAAGAGTATAAATGCCCCTATCATGTGAACAGGGTAGATTAATATAAAATGACAAACCCATCATTAAAAGTACAAATAATTGGGTCTAGAATACAAATGTAATTAATGATGATGGTAGTAATCATCATAACTATCAAGCTTTGACAATACAAACTGTTAACAGCTCCTAAGCCACATAAAAAAAAACAAAAGATCTTTATTGGAGGTAAAATATGATCTCTTAAAGATGAAACAAAAAGCTGTCTTCAATCCTAGGCACTCAGTGAAGTAATTGTATGACTTGGATGAACAAGCAATAGTGCAAATATTTATGGACAGACGCATGTAAAGTTATGTAAGAATCATCCTAAATTGTTGACAATCTTGTGGCTGTAAACTTGTAATATACTATACCTAAAAGTAAATGGATTCATGTGCAGCTGGTTATGCAACAAGCATTAAAAAATTGCTGAGAAAGCACCTTATTAACAATTTGATCAATCAGCCTGTTGGATCAGCAACTAGCGATTCAAAATAAAAAAGAAAAAAGGAATGAACCAAATGATGAATTCATTAATCACTGCATTGAAACCACACAGAGCCTCCAAATGATCTTTGCAATTCAGAATAAGGTTACTCATGTTTCACTTTAGAGATTCAAGTGAATTATTTGCAAAAGTCCAAACGCCTCAAGTGCAGAACTGGAAATGTCAATCTAAAAATTGGTAATATATATCTATAGGCAAAAAAAAAAATAGAAGGATATATGATCTATGATAGATCATCTATTCTGAATCCAATTCAAAAGGCAATTTAACGCTACTAAGAAGTGTCGATAGAATCAGGGGGAACAACAATGACATTGTCATCGAGAGTGCTGGTAAGCCATCAAAAAAGAGATGGCACACCCTCTGTCAAATAACATATGCTGTTTTGCCACAGGTTCGACATGGGGCCCACACAGGCTGGCTAAAATTACACAGAATATAAAAATGCTCCCCTTTAAGAAGGTGATAAGGAACCGGCATGGAGCATGCAATTCAAACCCAAAATAACATTCAATGGAACCAAATCAAAAGTAAAATGATTTCAATTGTTCTGAATTCAACTAAAGAGATTACAGTGCTCAGCAGAAGGCAGTGCCCTGAGACAGGCAGAGTTAGAAAATATGCATTTTATACATAAATCATAATAGTTGTGAAAGTTTTACTACAAGGTTCAAGAAGTGGACAATCAAAACTTATAACTGATGGTAACATCAAGGAATACAAGTTCCAGATTAATATGGAATAGCATACACCAGAAATCTCAATCTGTTTCAACTTATAAAATGAACATCAGCAAATAATCACTCGAAAAGACATAAAAGAAGCAAAACCTACCTATAAAAGAAACTTTAAGAGTATTGTTCTTAGCTCTTATGCTGATAGATAAAAGTCTAAGCACTAAAGTTGATTTGGCTTAGTATAGTGGTACACTGTTAGCCATGACATTGGATGCCATTCCAGATGACCAAAGCAAATAGCTTAGCAAGGAAGATCAAATTTGTGATGGTGCCACCACCCGGGCAGTCATTTTGGCCACCACAACCTTTTTCTACTATGATTCCAACAAATCGAGCCCAATTTCTAATTCTGTGCATAATGCCATAATTAAAACCCTAATCCAAGAAAAATGCAAATTCTAGGTTTTTTTTTTATTTTTTCCATTCGAGTTTGTGGCATTTCCAAAAGATTTGCTAGTTTCCAGTTTCACATGAAATACCAGGAAATTCACATTTGTAGAGACAAGTTTCTAAAATGACAAACTACAAATAGGATACCTAGAAAATTATAACATCCAACAAAAACAAAAAGTTCTGAAAATCATGCTAAAAATTTCCCAGATCCTTCAAAAGACCTAAACCTTCTTTGACATCAGATATAGAGTCTAGAACCTTTGCAATCTCCATTAAGTTCAAGAATGCAAATCTAAATATAACTACAATGGTTGTTTATATGGAAACTATAGCAAGTAATCCAGATGACAAGTTGTAAATCCTTTTAACTCTTGATGTTCTTAGTGTTTGACCTTGAGTATGCCCAGGAGTTTCCATTACAAGCACCTGATGGCCTGCAAACATCCACGTTTCTCCATCATCAAGAGCTATATCAATGCCAGGAATTCTGTCCTTATCCTTGCGAGAACCAATGACCTATATTCAGCATTTAGAAGGAAAATATCAAAATAGGTAAGAAACTAAAACCAATCAAAACAATGTGACTACTAATAACATCACTGTTCTTTTTCTCCAAGATCAGCGAGTTTTTTCCTTTTATAAGTTCAAAGCTTGAGATCTCAAAGCAGAAAAAGATTAAGCAAATAAAGATGTGGAAGTATGATATTTGTTGGGTTGTGTACCTCCACTGACTTATTTTTTACCTAGGCCATAAATGGTCAGATCTTAGCACAATCATATTGGTTAAACATATAGGACTACAGTATATAACCAATTCCATGGTGCTTTCACTAAGTCATATATATCACCATTGCATCTGTTCTTTTGTTAGCAGAAGATACAAAAATAACATGGTCAACAGGCAGAGAAAATTCATATCTCATATGCTCGCTGTTCAAACTTATAATTCATGGTTTTTTTTGTAAGATACACTTATCTCTATAGAAGATCTTATACAGTTATATGTATGTTCTTAAATATAATAAACAATATTTAGAAACTTCAAATGAAATATGTTCTCAATAGTTAGTAAAATATAAAATCTACAACTTAATCCATTACTCATGTGCCATTTAGTAATAGTAACCATCTATCTTTCAAGAGTTATCAATAAAACATAAAATTTTGACCAACATTTAAGAATTCAAATATATGCTTTCAAGTAACCATTCTCTGCTAAATTGACATAAGCGACACTTTAAACAGAAAGGATGATTCGGTGGAGGTAAAAAATCATCATCACTTTGTCTACTGTATATAAGAAAAAGGGAAGTAAAAGGACAATTACCATACCTTTGCACCATATCTTGCTTTTAGCTCCATGTTGCCACCAGTATGATCATAATGATGATGCGTGTTTAGGATATATGTCAAATTCTGATTTTTTCGTTGCAGTGCATTTATAATAGGTAAAGCTTCAGAAGGGTCTACCACTCCAACTGTGCCCGTATCAACATCATGTAGAAGATATGCATAATTATCTTGGAGGCATGGCACCTTGAGGGAAAAGGAGAAACAGAACAGAGATATTGTTAGAACTGATGGAGAAAACAGGATTCCAGAAGGAAGAGAAACCTAAAAAATTTATTGAAAAACATAAGAGCAGATTCATGCATCCTGGACTTCCAGAAGCAAAAAGAAGAAAAATCAGCATTCTCAAGACACAAGATGATAAAAGGATAAGAGTGAAAATTCTTTTTCTTCTGCAGATCTTTTGGTGTATCATATATAAGATCAGGATAGTAGCAATCCCTCCTAAAAGAAAAATTTCTGCCACTCTGGAGAGCATGTGATTAGAGCTTGCTGTGACAGAAAGAGAAAGATGGATAATCACAAGGTAGATAGATAATAGATTTCTACATATTAATGAGGTGGCTTGGTCAACTGAAGCTTGGAAACTAGACCGAATCAAAATCAGGCGCATTTCACTGACTATAAGTGACAACAGTTCCTCTTTATTGAGTAGAATTGTGTTGAGCACATGCAAATTCACATGGAGCTAGGGGTGAAAACGGGTCGGATTAAGTCCGACCCGACCCGCTATCCGATCCGGATCGGATCGAATACGGATAGGAAAATCCTATCCGATCCGGATTCGGATACGGATACGGATACGGATAGCTATTTCCAAAAATATCCGGATCCGGATCCGGATATGGATAGCCTTTTAGAAAAAAATCCGGATCCGGATACGGATACGGGTTTAGTTGATTTTATCGGATACGGATTCGAATAACGGATATCCGTTTACCCGCTTAATAAATACTTAACTAAAGTTACTAAACCCTACCTGTATCTCTCATCTACTCACCATCTCCCCGACTCCCCCAAATCTCCATCGACCTCACTGCTACCCGCGACGCCGCCCTCACTGCTAGCCCTCACGGCCTCACCGGCTCACCCATTTCCACCGCCTCCCTCCTCCGGCCCTTCCTCGTCGACCTTGGCTCTCCTCCACCGGCCCTCCCTCGTCGACCTCGGCTCTCCTCCACCGGCCTCACTCCACGGGTCCTCGATCCCGTCGCCTCCATCTAAAATTAGCCCACCACCCTCACCGCCATCACTGCCTCCATCTACTCACCATCTCCCCCAAATCTCCATCGCCCTCACATCCTCACTGCTAGCCGCGGCGCCGCCTCCATCTAAGGACAAAAATCCACATCGCTCTCACCTGTTTTCACCGCCTCCCTCCTCCAGCCCTCCCTCATCGAACTCGGCTCTCCTCCACCGGCCCTCCCTCGTCAACCTCAGCTCTCCTCCATCGGCCTCCCTCCACGGGTCTTCCTCCTCCACCGCTACCGACCCTCCCTCCACGGGTCCTCTCTCCTCCACCGCCGTCGACCCTCCCTCCACTCCATTGGTCAGGTATATTAATGCATTCATAGACATTTTTAACCTTTGGCAGGATTGGGAGTATATTGGCCATGATAAAAGGAAGAAGATGCCCAAAAATATTAGGGATATCTGGATGCTTGCAGGACTCTACAATCCTACCTAAATTCGCACCATAATGAAGTCAAATAGCACTCATCGGCAATGCAATGAAGGGCAATATCTTCTATTGTTAATATCATTGCTGGGAGAATCTAGAGTTACTGATAGATTAATATAAGCACAAATTATGCATATTTCTCTGCTATCTCAAATAGAAAACCTTAATTGGTCTTTTCTTGTATGGCAATCGGTTGACATATGTGGATGGTTTATTTTATACAACCTGCACTCAATACTTTATTAATTTGTTTAAAATTTGATACGTATTTGTTTAAGATCCGAAAATTTATCCGAACACTATTCGATCCGTATCCGAAACTATCCGATCCGTATTCGAAAACTATCCGATCCGTATTCGAAAATTATCCGTATCCGTTTTCTTAGGATATGGTTTTAATTTTTGCTATCCGTCAAATATCCGTATCCGAATCCGTATCCGGATAAAAAATATGGATCCGGATATGGATTGAGCACTATCCGAGCCGTATCCGATCCGTTTTCACCCCTACATGGAGCAGATGGGAAACGAGGAGATTTAGGGGGATCTGATTGAGAGAGCAGAGTTCAAAGTATCCTTCCTATGTCCTATCCATACTCCATCCATGTAGCCTAAAAATTTCTTTGTTATGAGACATTTGTGGATGGGACTGTTGGGGAACTTTGGTGCAAACAATACAAAAAAATGACAACAAGGTAAAATAGCGGGCTGCAACCCCCTGATTTTCAAATTATATAAAGCAGATCAGAGAAGCATCAGCAAGCCAACAACCAGAATTAATGGGCTTTTCTCCAAAAAGACTAGACTTCTGATTTCAAATTTTGTCTTCATCTAAATATATGGCTAGGAAAAAGATTTAAATGGAAATCAAGGATGCTAGCTAACTGTATTAAATGCATTATATAATAGAGATCTCAATAGAAATGGAGGTGTAGGGTTTTTTTTTTCTTCCTTTTGCATGTCCCAGTAGGTGAGATATGTACAAATAAGAAACTAAGCACATAGGAGAAGCTACACATACAATACAGGTGCATGTCAACCATGAACTAATATCAGTAAACTGAGTTATATGCCAACCAAATGCAGGGAAATGGACAACTCATTCTTAATATATAGATGGAAAATCAAAATAAACAGAAAAGAATGGGCAATGTAGTTATTATCACCAGTTCAATTTGCAATGAGGATGCCACACTAGTAATGTTGCACAAAGACCGACCAGCACCAAATAAATGAATCACTCCATTTACAGTTCTTATAGGAGTAAGTAATAGGGTTCCCACACTGTATAACAAGTGTTTTCCAAACCATTGCTTTCTCATGTTTGGCCACATAGATGGTGTCCCTCGCACCTGAAAACAGAAGTCTTATCATTGTTTAAATAGAAGATAAATTCAACCCATCATGGTTTCCAAAATATATCTATCAACATCTTATGCTCAGAGATATTGCAAAGAATGGACTGTGGAGATACATATGACACAATGGACGGAGATACAGATTTAATAACCACACAATAATTCATACTGTAGAAATTGACTTGAGAAACTATAACGTAGGAAACAGAGAAGCGGATATACATATCTGCTGGACAAAAGCACTATCAGTGAAATCAACTTACCTAACAAATGGAGAAAAGGATTAACTGTTATCATCATCTACCTAGGGTCCAATAAGCTACATTATTAAGAAGGCAAATTAATGAAGTCTCTGAAAAATTAGTAACTAACTTCAACATTTCTAGTATTCAAGTAGTTCTTTGACAAACATCAACTAATTTCCCTTGGTATTGATAATTAAGGAAAAACTTATGCATGGACAGAAAAATTAATTTCAGAAAACTAGACAGGTTTTCTAAGTTTCACAAATGTACACCAGTTTCCTCTTTCCTATTTCATGAGCACCAAACATTATACATGACTAGAACATTTAAAGAAGCCTGTTTCAGCAGCTCTTAATCAATGAAACATTGGGAACATCTAAACTATTTGAAATCTTCTTAAACAGCATGTCCCAATGAACTGACTACATTCAGAAACATCAAGTCATAAGAATCTATAGATGTCTAACGCGCAGAGTCCAAATCAGTTCTCCAAAAGCAAGGTTTGCAAGACCTTGTGCATTTGGATGCTTTTCACAGTTACTTGTTGAGGGCTTCATCGTAAACCTATCCATGCATTAGTGAATGTATGAAAGAAAAGAACAATGAGATGATGCATCAGAACTCATCTCAAGGTAAGAGGAACATTATACTAGGACTTAATTAATTATAATCCTCAATAATAAGAGTCAAGCATGGATAGTGAGTTAGTGACTTGAAGCTTGACCAACAGAACCAAATGATAATTGGATGAGATAGAAAGAAGCCTAAGAAAATTATCATAGAGTAGTATCTTATTATTTCTTAAACCATGATCTATATCCAAACCAAAGGAAGGACAAAAAATAATGGTCAATGTATTCTTTTAAAAATTTTCATTATGGATGAAATTTTCCTTAAATTACATTCACATAAGGTTAACTTTGAAAATCAACTTTTGTGGCTAAGTCAGTCAAGTTGTCAATTTCATATCATAGTTGCTACCATGATGTTTGAATCTTTGATTATGAAATTACAAGGTTAGAAATTATTTTTACATTGCCAGAATTCTAACTAGATATGAAATCCGTTACACTTTAACATTGTGAAGATGGTAATCAGGACAGAGGTGTCACTGTCGAATCATACTGAATTCCACAAAAACTTATCTAAAGTCACTGTATGAATATTCAGGTCTTTATATTGCCTAAGATCCACCACGAATTTCATAGTCCTAGGTCAAACTCTTAAAAATTATACTTCTTTCCCCATCTTAAATCTTTAAGACCCCATAAGATTCCCAGTCTTCCCATCATCCTCTAAAAGTTTTCTTCCATCACACTTACAACCTTCCCTAGCAGTCTCAAAACCATGCATAGCCCAATTCTACCTTCTTGTCATTTTATTTCGTCCCCAGAAATCCCAGCATCACCTCTCTAGTACAAAATTTCACAAAACCAGATGAGTACAAAGGAAAAATAAAATAAAAACAAATACATCTGATCATGATATTCCAGGTCACCACAAGTAAGAAAAGAGGGGAACACAGATTCTGCTGTGAATTCCATAAAAAACGTCCCAAACAACGAATCAGAGCCCAAAGTTCCAAATCCACAAAAGGAATCAGATCCCACCACCAATTACATCCATTCCGACGCATTCAACCCAAATAAAGGAAAAAAACTGATACAAGAGAATCAAAAAGCAACGATCTCTTTCAGTGAAAGAGATGGAGATGCGTAGAGCTACGGATTAATCTAGACGAGAAGGCAATAAAGAAGAATTAGAGACTCAATTGTAAGGAGATAAGCATGCAGAGAGATATGGAGGAGAGCAAACCCTAGAGGAGGAGCAAGCGAAGTAAGCCATGGAGGACCCAGCCTTGGACAGCATACGCGTTTGGCATGTGGGGCAAAAGGGAGATGAAAGAAAAAGGTTAAGGAAGAAGAAGAAGAAGAAGAAGAAGGAGGAGGTGGAGCTGGACTAAGTAACACAATTATTTCTCGGAATTGACGGATTTACCCTCTCACAGGTGAAATAATGGAAAATTTGCATTAAAATAAGAGCTCTTCTATCTCAATCCCTTATTAAACTTAATAACAGATAGAGATAGTGAATCATATTTAAATTTAAATTTATCTTTAAAAAATTAAATTTAAATTATTTAGTATCAAATAATATATTTTATAATTAACTCATAATCCTATCTATCACAATAATATCTAAGAAAAATAAATTTTAGTAAAATCTAAATATTAAACACACGTAATTAAATTTTTGTACGTAATGTGGTTTTAAAATCAATAGAAAGAAATCACGGCCGGATATAAAAACAAGGTATTATAGCCATTATTAAGATTATAATTAGAGGGGTACTGAAGTATTTACCTAATAGAAATCTATAAAGATATTCAATTAAATATAAAGATATTCTTGTTTAGCTTCTTTTTTTCAAATATAAAAGGGTTTATCTCGAATAAATGATCTTATCCCAGATATCTAAATCGGCCTAAATGATCAAATCATATCTCGTGGATTTTTGATTGTGCTTCTTGGTTTTTTTTATTTATTTTTAAATTAGGATTTTATTAAGAAAATTAAAAAAAAAAAAGTAAAAACTGTTTATAAAAGAATTGAGTTTTTATCGAAATAGAGAATCATTCAAACTTTATTTACCGAAATGAACCGCATCCCAAATTTAATACCCAAATTAGTCTATTTTTCTATAGCAGTTAGTAATGTTGATTTTAATTTTAGATGAACTCAGTATCTTATCTTCTAAGTAAAATGATGATCTTATCAGTATTTTTGTTCAAATAAAAATAGTGAATAGTTTAGCATTTTACTAAAGGGAAAAGTGATTTTATCTCGTAGTTTTTAAAATTGGCAAATATGTATAAAATATTTTAAATAATTTTATCTATATAATGAGCATATATATATATATATATATATATATACATGTAACGATAACATTTAGTTTAAAGATTTTTTAATTTAAAGCAAATAAGTTATGATGTTCGATGGGCATTCGAATGCACTTTGGAAGTCGTTTAAAAATATATAGGCATACTTTTGGTCATTCAAATGAAGGCGATCTTGCATTCGAATAGGTTGCTAGTAATGTCTAGTTAATATATTTTTTTACTATCTATTCCATTTAAAACATCACACAATTAAATATTTTATTATGAAAAGCATTAAATTACTTAATATTTTATTGAAGACATTGAATTACTTACTTTAGAAAATTATAACTCCGTAACAAATAGTATATTTTAAACATATGATATATTATATAAAGATGATAAAAAAAAGTGTAGTGAATTAATTAAAGCTTAATCGGATCTCAAACAAGAAATATATAGATAAAAGTATAAAGAAAAAAGATTTAGAGCATTACTGCTTTGTGTTCAGTTATCCATTTCAGTCATAAAATATAACGTTACGAAGATCGGAAAAAACCTATGAGTTAGAACCACGTTATTTTTATCTTCTTTAGTTAGAAAAACACCGATGCCGGTTTACTACGAAGCACTAAAATGCCAGACTCATCTAAAAGTAAAACACCGATAAATTTAGTATTTTACTGATAACTCTAATTTTTAAATTAGGAGAGGGGTATTTTGGTCAAAAGCCAAAAAAAAGGGAGAAAACACTGGCCATTTTGTCAGTAAAAGGTGCCTGGCCTATATAGGAAACTGGATGTGGACGGCTAAAAGAAGGCAGTTCTTTAAAATTAGAAAAGGTCCTCAAATTTCTCTAAATTTAGATAATGTGAACAAAATAAGCTCTCTTTTTTATTGATGAAAAAAAGGATCTGAGAGCCAGCTATTTATTACTCCTGCCAGTTTTTATTAAGATAATAAATAAATAATGTAGGGTCTAATATGCAAAATTTTAGAGGTCTTTTTCTTAAATAAATAATAAGAGTTGTGAGCGACGAATGAATGATAGGCATAGGTCAACCTTCGTCTGGTTTCATTTCTTCGTCAATAAATGATAGCCATTGACTTAATACCACGACATCGCTAAGTTTAAACCGCCATAGACCGATATGTGGTTGGATTTGATTTAGACCCAAGGAAAAGAAATATATGGACACTGTAGCTTAATAAAAATGCTAAATTAATCGGCATTTTTAAAAACGCTAAGCAGTTCACCCTATTTGATAATATGTTTAAGAAATAGTCTATTTGAGTAAAAATAAATTAGAACTGGACTAATTTGTTTAAAAACTCGCTGTTTATTTATGTTTTATTTTGATGATCTCATTTCACGCCTTAATTTTTAGGATTAATTATATTTTGACCCTATAAATTATTAACCACTAAGAGGTATATGATTATTTTATATCTGAATTTTTAATAAAATATTAATGGAAGAGACTTAGGGATATATCTAATGAAATACTACCATACTTAATGTTTTAACTTTTGTAAATCGGGTCAGATCGGATTACATTAAAGGAAGATCAGGCTTAATGGATTGAGTCTAATTATCTTATTTGGTTATTTGGTTTAGTTAGAGCCTTAGTATATTAGAATTTTATTTAATTAGCTAAATTCAGCTTTGCGTAATTTTAGGAAAATATTTGCAATATATTCTACACATATTCGCCAACCTCTAGATCTACAACTTTGATATTCATGACTTCTCTAGATTCGAAATCTATGACAAAACGAAGGGTTAATCCGAGAAAATAAGGAAGACAAGTTTAGTTTGTTTGTTAGGGTTTTAACTTAGTTATTGATTTATTAGGATTTGTTAGAGTTGTTTAATTTAGTTGATGAGTCCATATGGTGAGCATCTATATATATGTGGAGGAAACCCTAATTAGAGTATGATGATGATACCTCCTATCTTCTAATCTCCCTCGACTGTCGAGTCACAATTCCCTTCGTCTATATCTCTCGACTGTCGAGTCATTTGTTTCAAATGTATTGGGCTTAAATGACGGGAAAAAAAACTATTTTGGGTCCATTTGTAACATAAGGTTAGGGTATGAAAGGAAAAGTTTACTTGATTATAGTTTAGTGGATCTTAGAAATAAGCTAAATGTGTTTTAAGTACATAATTTGCAACCATCCTATGCCTCATTTTGTAGATATCTTGCAGTAAAGTAATTCGAAAGAGAAAGGAAAATGATCATTTCTATCTGTTTAATTTCCTCATTAGATCATAATACAGCTGGCTTAATAAAGCTGCAATAAATGGTCAAAGGCCAAAAAGTCAATTTCTTCAAGCTTGTCAAAGATGATCACAACTTGAATAGAAGAAATTAGTAATTCTTTTGGTCTAATATCTATCTTTGGTACAGTTCTAAGTCTTATATCCATGTAAGATTGTTTTTTTTTTAGTACAGATAGAGAAAGAGATTAAAAAATAATTTGACTGAAATATTAGTCCAAGAAGGAATGCTGCACCTATATAACTCCTTGGGTCAAAGAATTTTGACTACTATTGAACAAAATTTAGTCAAAAATATATAGATAAAACTAGGAAAATATGATCTTTATTTCTAGGAAAATTTGTATTTTAGCAATGTAGCTTTCACCTATCTGTGGTTTACAACCTATATTTTCAATAGTTATAAATCAAGCACTCTATTTTAACAAATATGTACATAAAGCATCTTGATATTAATTCTGTTAACTAAATTTAACTAAATGTGTAGGTTGACTTTTACTATACTAAATTGCTAACCGAAATCCATGCTAAACATACCCAAAATAGCTTAAACCCCCCCCCCTCAGAGATTTGAGGTTAGAGAAGAAGAAATTCATTGTGCCCTAGAAAAAAGAAGAAGGTAAGGGGCATTTTTGATATTGCAGTGGGTGGAGTATTCTAATTTGTTCAAATAATGTTAATGTTAGTCTAATCTAAAATATTTTCTGACACATATTTTAGTAAAATAGATGGCTGGATTTGTAAATAATTTTTATTAAAACTATAATGTGTGAATGACAAATAGGTGAAAAGGCACGGTGTTAAATATAAATCTCCGCTATTTCAATGCTCCCCGGTGAGCATAAATCCTCTTAGGTTACAATCCAATATGAGTACAATTCATACTTATTCTATGTTCACAAATTTGAACATCCTAATAGAAAAATGTCTAGTTCTCTAATTTAACATTTGTTTTTTAGAGCGAGCCATTTTTTTTAATAAACAAACTATGTTATAATAAACTTGCTATAGAAGAAATGGTGATCTACTACATATCAATTATTTTATATATTGATGTAAATATTAATGTATCACATACACCTAGTTATGGGTGAGAGAAGTCTCAAGTGGATGCACTCTTGAGTCTTTGGTTAATTATGAATAGAGGTGAAAACATATTGGATACAGATAAAAACAGTGGTAAATTGTATCAGAATCTAAAATTTTCTTCTGATATAGAACAGTGAATGGATAGTGAACTTAATTATCGTATCAACTAAGTATAAATATAGATAATAGATTGCATATCAGATATATTTGTATTTAGTTTTTAAATGTATAAGAACTTGTGATATAATTACTGAAATCTATGATAATAAATAAAATTATGGTCAAACTAAATTAGATATAAAAGTATAAAAAAAGTCTTTTGCATTGTTATTTTTATAATATTATAAATTTAATGATTTGTGAATATTATTATTTAACTCATATACATATCCTCATATACCATTCCATATGGATACATACAAAGTCGGATATCAATACTGAACTTGAATATGAGAGCCATCTCATTCTATTTTAGAGTTTTTTAAACATCTATTAAGTATGCTACTTGATGAAGATTATTTAAATAGGTATGTACTTTACTTTCTCTTAAGGATGGCTGTATTGGTCGACACTTACTATATTAATACACTAGTAGTCGTGGTCATAGGCTAAATGAAAGAAAGTTGAAGCAAGAGAGAAGAAGAAAAATAGAGAAGATTAAGGAGGAATTTAGAATTTCTTCTTAAAATCTCATCATAAAGTAAACTATATTTCTTTCTCTTAAGTATTTTTTTTTTAGAGCAGTTCTCGATGGGACCTAGTGAACAAAAACAATATCAACCATTAAAAATATGGAGCGGTGGGATAGGTTATAAACATATACTGTATCTATATTTAATAGTGCACTAGTTTTGATCTATGAGAAACATACATGATATTTTACATTTGTTTGAAAGGACTTTTTCTACGTAAATAATCTTCTCCATATATGTCTGAGTTCCTTGATTTGTCTAAGTAGTAACTCGCAATAGCTCATGACTATCTATATTTCTCGTTCACTTAACCTAATGAGTTAAGAAAATAAATAAAAAAGTGGGCCAAATCGTGAATAAATATTGCTTGCCCGATGATTGCCTCTTGCAAATGGAAAATATTCATCATTCATCATAATTAAAATAAATTGGCATACGATGAATTTAGTTGATTAGCTTTAGATAACAAGGATTGAATCAAGGATTATCCTTCCTCTGTTTACATTCAAATCAGTCAGTCTAATCCTATAAAAACAAAATTAGCTGCCAAAATCACCGCAGTACATGAACAAGTAACAAAGGAAGGAAAAACAAGATGATAACAAAGTTAATGTATTATCCTTTTGGAATACAGTTCACAAGTATCAATCACATAGGGAAGCAAATGTAAACAAAAAGGAAAATATGCTTAGTAATTAAGCCTTTCATTCTGTTGTCAAAAGTAGTTAAAACTTCTTTCTCTCTCAAGTGATCAACAATCATCACCCCCAAATCCAATCTGTTAGCTATCGACAACCAAACTTTGATGAGGTTAATTGGATGATGGTTTGCTTCCCCAAATCCCCCTAATTCTTCCAAGCACTAGAATAGAGGGATGGAACGCCTACCACCAAACATTATCGCAGCGTACTTGGCCGCTGCCATCCCGACACGTCATCCCTTCTTTCCCTTTCTCTCCCCGCTACCTGTCGCGGCCGCAGGTGGCGGCGCCCCTCCGCCGCCGAGGGCGACGGCGGCGGAATCCACGTGCGCCAGTAGATACTCGTATATCTTCTTCCTCAGCCGCTCGATCGTCTCTGGCGGCACGGCGGCGGCGGCGGCGGCGGCGGCGCCTTCGCCGTCCTCAGCCGCCTCTTCTCCTTCCCCTTGCGGGCCGATCCCCTCGAGCCAGTCATTTACCCTCTTCAGCTGCGACAGCATTCCAGCCACCCGATCCTGATCCGACGGCTCAGAGGCCGCCACGTCAGCGTCGAGGAACCGCTCGACGAAACCTAGGAACCACCGCCTCGCATCCTCGCCCAAAACCCTCGCCAGCTCCGACCCCTCCTCGACCCCTGCCCCTCTCTCCCACTCCGGTGCCGGCGATGGAGCAGCAGCGGACGCTGCTGCGGACCCCCTTCCCTTCCCCCTCGCCGGTGCCGGCGAGGAAGGAGCCGCTCGCGACCTAGCTTGCGATGGCGACGGCGCCACCGCCGACTTGGAAGTCGACCTCGCCTTCGAGGGGTCGTCGATGACTAAGGTGGTGGAGGGAGGAGAAGACTTGGACGAGTAGAGGGAAAATGCCGAGAGATCGGTCGAGAGTGCTGCCGCGACCCACGCGCCTGCACGCCGGCGGCGATCGCCGGAGATTTTGATGGCTTCATCTGGGATCGGTTCACCGCCGCATTGGGATGCTTCCGGTGAGGTTACCGCCGACTTGGCCGCCATTTTGGCGAGCGAGTCGGTGACGAGGGAGGCGTGGGAAAGGGAGGTGTGGAGGGCGAGGAATTGTTCCACGGCAGGCTGCGGGTTATCCTCCTCCGCGGTGCAGCTTACCTCCGCGTAGGTACTGTCACCAAATATAAACACTTAGTTAAATAATAAAATATGCAACCTAAAAAAGGAAAAGGGAATTAGCAAAAATTAATAGTATTTTCCTAATAATTTCTAGTTAATATGTTTCCCAGTAATCGCTAGAATCTACTTCTTTACACTATCTAAAACAAAATGAAAGCATGAAAATAAAAAAATAAATTAAAAAAATAGAATAAAAAGAAAGAGAAATAAGACATTGATTGCATTTCTACTCAAGTTGTATGTCACCCAGAGGTGACCTAAAGCTAAAGCAACATGTTTCAATCATCAAGCAAGCTCAAAGTAAGGTATGATATAATGACTCTAAAACTCTTTATTCACATAGTTTCAACTCGATTGTGACTCTTTAACTTTCCCAAGAATGACTGCTGAGAATACTTATTATTCAAACTCTAAAATGGAGCTGTGACCATTAAACCACCAGAGAATAATAACCCAATACCAGCAAATTTTGCAGCATTAATTGATGTTATCAAGAGGAAAAATGAGGCTATAAAATGGTTTAATATTCATCATCTAAGTACAGATCAACAAGGGAACAATCTCTATATGTTCCAGTGTTTAAAAGAGCAAAAGAAGGGAAAATAAACAGTTCAACTTTTGGTTTTAATTTGATAGCCAAAACGAGAAATGAACCTTCTTGTTGATGGTCAATCCCTACCCTGCCTCTGGTAGTGTCTTTTCTATATGCTTCAACAGGAACAGATGACATAATCTATGATATATTCCAAAACATCACAAGCATCGCTAATAAACTTCTGTTAGTCCGTCAAAAGTCACTAGCAGAATAGACAAATAGTTTGTACTGTGTACAACTTATCGACCAACTAGAGCTTAATCACTGTCAATTGATGTTGTCCAGCAACCTTAAAATGTAATTGTCTTAGTACGTAAACAGAAAATGCTAAACATCACTCATAGTATATATGCTGTACGAGTTGTCACTCCAATCAACAGTAGCAGGCTAGATGGGTAAGGAGAGAAGGCAAGAGAGAATGACTGACAAGGAGACACATTTAAGTGAGTTTAGAATTTATCTTGAAACTTAAATACAAGATTAGGTAAATTGAAAATTTGTTGACAAATTTTAAAACAGCTAAAAAGATAGTATAAGTATGGGAAAAAAGAATTTCAATCAGCAATTTATTTGAAAGTCGTTGAACCAGAAAACAATTTATATAGAGAAATCGCTATCCAGTCAGCAATTATTCAACTCATATAATTTTATATTTAAGTTTTAAACGGTACTAGATGTGTAAAAGAAAATAATTGAGAGG
Source organism: Typha angustifolia (assembly GCF_048772165.1). NCBI lineage: Eukaryota > Viridiplantae > Streptophyta > Magnoliopsida > Poales > Typhaceae > Typha > Typha angustifolia. The sequence continues at coordinate 7,564,445 of NC_133248.1, forward strand.
GCTAGTTTGGAGAAAAACTCAGATTTGAGTTGTTATTATATGGGTAACCACTAAGGAACTACTTTTCTTTAATACTTGGTGCAATTGAAGAAATAAGCAGCTCTGCCTAAGAGCATGTATATCAGTTCCTAGGTGAAAAGGTACAAAAAATTAGATTGCAACAAGATGTACCTTAGACATCGGATCAAGCTCTCTGCAGCAGAAGCTTCTTGAATGGCTTCAATGGCAGCCGCCTGCGCTGCATCCCTGTATTTTAGTAGCTCCTAACAGTATAAACATTAGAAACATCAGAACAAGTTGCTGGAACGCTCTTCTTCCTCATATTCTAACAATGGCTTTGATGCAAATATACAGGATTATTATACAGTAAGCGAATGCTAATTATAGCAAATAAACAGAAAGCATGGAGAGCCAAAGGTGTCTTGCCAAGACGATTGTCTCATGGTCCTTGAAAACCCTTACTGGTCCATATAACATAGTTGTACTAATCATACCTTTCCTAACTTTGTCAGAGACGATGGAAGGGCTGCCCATGATATGCTAGCATCCGTCAATCTTTTGCTAGAAGGAACAATCTTAACTAGGTTAGCGAAATTTGGATTGTTTGCAGCATCAGAGGTCTTCCTTACAATAGGAGACTGTCTTTTCATAGATTTATCAGAATCATCTGAAGATGCATTTGCAGTGCTTTTCTTTAAATGGCTTTGAACCTTGTTATTCTCCTTATGTGACAACTTCTCATCTGTTGGTGGCTTTCCTTGAGAAGCCTGCTAGGTTAAACAATCAAAGACCAAGTTCAATGTCCTGAAATACCAGTTCAAGTCAAAATTAACCATGAAAGAGAGCAAAGATGATGGTAAGTTCTTTCATCTCTTCAGGACTACAATTCAAAAAATGGAATAATGTAGGAAGACTACATCCTAGCAAATTTAATCAAAAAGATTATGTCTATAGTTTTCAAAAATCTCAAAATTAGCCTCTTGACATTGTTATAATATGTAGTCTGCATCTGCATATGCAGCCACTGTAGAATGGACCTCCATTAAGCCCATGTATACTTCTTTGAGATTATGGTTCATTTTCGCGACTAAAATCTCTTCATAAATAATATCTCATCATCTATACATGAAAATCCATGTCATGTATTTCATTTTAATATTTTGTATTAACTAGGATTTCATAACTCGTAAGTTTTGGTGTGTGTGTTTGTGTATGTGAATATGAAATGGATTCATATGCATCTACCTATTGCATATTCATTGACCGTGCACATTCAGCGACTACCTTTTAGAACATTAAGTTATAGTTCCTAAAGTGGAATCCTATAATCTCAGAGGAAAAGGTGTACGGAGGGACAAAAATAATGTTGCTTTTCTTGGTAAATCTTGGGCATTTTCTGCAATAACGAGGAAACAAAAACATGCTTTTTGCTTTTCTATTGCCTTAGTAGGAAAACAAAAATCTGTGCTGATCTAAAATGCAATTCAAAAGATATTATAAACAAAACATCTGGAATCAGATATCATTATTCATTTTCTTGTCTGATACGATTCAACAGAAGAAGGTCAAAAATTAAACTAGCAGTCTAGCACAAACCCCAGATATTAATACAGTTCTTTCTAATTCTATGATTGAAAACAATAACACTTCATAAAATTCTGATAGGCCCAAAAACTTAACTACTTTCCTAGCTTGACAAAATCAATAGCATAGACAAGAAGAGTAATTCAAACTACACTATCTAATGTGAAATAATCAAGAAACTTAATCAACTTACAGAAGAACTCCTAGTCTCTGAATGTTTTTGAACTTTGGCTGACTTTGCATTAGAATTACCCCTTCCTTTTATATCCATATTCCCCTCCCAGCTTTTTCTTAAGGCTTTGGGTCCTAATTCAATGCCTGGCACCAAATTTCCTACCAGGTTTCCAGTAGTTGACTTCCTCCCAGCTGTAGCGACCTTCAAAACAGATGCCGCCTTCTCCAACAAATTCGCCTTTGAAGATGCTTGCTTCTTTAAACCTTTCACTCCAGCTTGCTGATTCATCTCATTGGAGAACCTCTCAAATGATGCTGGCAAAGAGTAAACACTAGTTGGGGATGACGGAAACCTTGAGTTGATTGAATTTGATCTTCCGACAATCTCCTTGTCTGTTTTTCCAACTGATGTTTGTTTTGATGTAAAAGAATTTGACCTGCAAAGTAATGTTTTTTTCTTTTCAATTGAGTTGGTTTTCATAGATCCATTTGGTTTATCCACATTGCTCTTCTCTTTCTTTGATGATGGACCATGATCATTTTTTGAGCCATTGGACAGCTTTGACTTCTTAGTATTGAGAAAACCCAAGGAACTGGCAGCTACAAGATCCTCAGGGTTACCAACACAGGGATGACGGCCGGGGACTGGCCTAACTCCCTTAAGTATGGGCACAGGTGTGGCTGCCTCAAATCGGTCTACATGAATGAACTGTCCCAGTTGGATCTTGTCACTAAGGATAAGGTCATTATGCTCATCAGGTAGAGAGACATATGTGGCGTGGGAGGAGTCAGACACCTTAAGGTAGTATCCTTGGTTGGCAAAGAGATCACTACCAGCAAGAGCAGGAACAATGCTGACAACCTGAAGAAGAGATGAACGGTGCTCACCGGCGACCTTAACATCTGTGTTCATGTGCTGCAGAAGCTTGAGAAGGACGCCAGGTACCAGTGAAGCCATTTGTGCCACTTCTAGAGTGCATTACTCTGTACAAATGGGGGGAGGATTTCAAAATGATATCAGCAGATAATTGAGAATCAATACAGAAGTCGCAGATGCTATTTCATTTATTAAGTCGAGTAGTTTCTGGTTATCATTTGGCAACTTGGATATAACGGAGCAAGATGCCTATTTTGAGTGTATAATGCACTGCCAATTGGAATTGTAATTTCTAAAGAAACTTTTATAGGAATAATCCAATTGTCCAACAAATCAAGATAAGACTTATCATTGAGAGCTTTGAGGATGATCCAGATACTTAATCAATTTAGAGGGACAGAAATAACAATAACAACAGCAAATAACAACAACCTACCCAAAAGTTTTTGGAGTCTCGGAGAAAAATTCAACAAAGGAAAGGAAAATTCAGGGTCTTCATACGATTAAACAAGTGCAATTTCTGATAAATGGATCAACACTATAAATATCTTAGCATATAATTAGCTAGGCAGAAACAATGCTTTTGAAAGATAAAGAAAACTAATACAAAATGGAATTATATTAAGGTCAGAAATGACATCATTGCTCAATTAAGAAGGGGAAGAATTAATCCAGCAAACTAATAGATGATCTCTGAAATCGAAGGGATTACGCCTGTTATCGCAGAATAGAAGCAACTAAATATCTACATTGAACCCATCATCAATAGGATGGAAGTAGCTTTATATACACAATTAGTTTCAGCTTCGTAAAGGGAACAAGTACAATTGTAGGAGTCTCAGTGAATTTAAAGTAAGTTGCAGATCTAATGGGGTTTCAGGAATAAACACTACAGTGTTGACTTCATCTACAGAAATGTTTCCCTACAACACAATATTTAGAAATTGATCTGTCCTGGTTAATTAGAAGAAAACCTTCTGCATTCTACTGAAATACTTAACCACACCCTTTACCTATTATAATAATCATAAAGTTTATATGTTTGATACTTTAAAGAACATTAGATAGCAAGCACCCAAAAAAAAAAGGATTCCGTGATCCATTAAAATTTACAAATGCCCATTTCTTAAAGAAACAACTTCAATCTGAACCTATACAATTAAAAGAAGAATAAAGTTTATCATGATAAGCTTCAAAAGTAAGGTCACACGCAAAAGTTCCAAAGTTCAGGACTTCCCTGGAATCCCATATAACTCTTGCTTTAATTGGTTAAATAACTCTTTCTTTTGGAACCAAAGTAGAGAGTTCGCCTTGATAGTAACCTCGATTACATCATCTCCAGAAAATAAAATAGATACGCCCACCACAAAATCATATGAAATTTGATAAAGACTAACAAAACTAACAGAGGGTATGGAAGTGAAGAGAACCTATGACTATTGCCAAACAACTAAGAAATTTGCACAGGACTGGGAATATCCCAATCACTGCTGCAAAACAAAGGTAGGATTTAGATATCTGAATCGGATTAGAGAAAGAGAAAGGAATAACAATTGTAAAAGCTAAGAGCACATCCAAAAACGAATAAAAGATCCAACTTTTAACCAATTTCACAAGAAACTAGCACGCCCATAACTCACCAAACCCAGATTATAAATATAAAAAAAATCGATCAAAGTACAACAATAAAGATCCGACATTTGATCATTTTACCAACCCAAGACTGTGTATAAGAGGAAAAAAAAGACAAAAGATGGATAAGAAACTACCAACCTGTAAACCTTCGACTAATCAGAACCCAACAAAAGGAGCCACCTTTCCCAATCCCCAAATGGCGAATCGATTAATCCGCTATTCTCCAGAGAAGATGAGATGAGACAGAGCGCCACCTTAATCCGTGGGGAAGCGATTACTAGAACAAGGAGAGAGGGAGAGAGAGAAGAAATACCAATCCCTTTATTATTCCCGTGGTATAGCCGAGCAATTAAAAAGATTTATGGATCTGGGTGAGTTTATGCTCGATCCCATCCCCGAACCACGAACTAAAGAAACATACACAGTAACCATTAAAGATGGAACAAAAGACACCTCCCTCCCTCTCTCTCTCTCTCTCTCTCTCTCCTCTCTCTCTCTCTCTCTAGAGCTATTTCTCTCTTGGTTACAGTGATTGATGACCAGAGCTGTAACGGAAGACCTGACACACGCAAACGATATCCGACACACACACTCTCTCTCTCTCTATCTCTTTAGAAAGGAGATAAAGAGGTTCCCAGAGCCCACCCAAAAGGCTTAAATGTAATTTTCTACCCAACATTCAGAACATGGCAGCAAAATGTGTTTCTTGTGCTCTTTTATTATTATTATTATCATTTGGTTAAGCTAATTGTTGTGTTATGAATAATGATATTGAGTGTCACGGACTGCTCCTTTAAGCTAATCGTACTCTCAAGTCATCAATCGAATTGAGTCAACCCATCAAATCATCAAATAATTTCTCTATAATATTATTTAAAATTAGAGTTAGACCTATGACCTACAAAGAAGTTACCGACTTTTCTAATTTCTCATGTTAAAATTTTAATAAATATATCCATTGCACCTTTGGAAAATAAACCACACTATTTGTTTCATTAATCTATTAAATAAGTTGTAATATATATATATATATATATATATATATATATATATTATTGTTTTATTAGTTAAATTATTTGAATACCTTTGCAATTATTGTCCTAATAATTCATAAGATACACCAATATAGAATAGAGACAGACCTTACATTGCAAGTTCTTAATTATTGGTGAAGAGGATTGCCCAACTTCCATGCTCACATCCACACAAATACAGTAGCTTCCTCAACAAATGGGTATAATTATTTTGAATGTTTAATAGCAAAATTGGATGAAAAACAAAGATAGAGTAGGAGATGCATGTTGATTTGAATTAATCATAGTGATCAATTACAGGGTATAGTCTAAGCTAAGTGATAATAAATAGGGTTGGTGTGATGTTCTCTTTTAAGTTGTTACTTAGTATAATGAGTTAAAAATTAATGTAGTAAGATTGAGGTTTAGTTATACTTAGCCTTTTTGAATTATTAATATTTTTTACATATATTCTCTAGATCTTAAAAAAATTGGGTTTATATGGATAATGGTGATAATTTAGGGATTAAATATAATTATTCCTAATATAATTTATAGTGTTATTAATTTATGTTTAGTTTAATGTGCATGTGATGGGGATGTCGGCGGCCACATGGTCACATTAGAGGCGGTGAGGTTACCGCACGTACGTGTAATAGGTTATATAGAGAAGCGTGCACTTTTGTGGGGGGTAGTGTTGTTTGTAAACATTGGGCGGTGGATTTGGGGCTGTGTCCACCGGAAGGTAAAGGGACCTCCTCGGAGTTAAGTAAAGGAGAAATATCCACTGAGTTGGGATGCGGGAATGGTGGACTGCATGTGGATGCTGCCATTGCCATTGCCATTGGCCATTGGGGGAAGAAAGCTTGTCTAGGGTTTGGAATCAAATTGGAAGTTCCAAAAATTAATACTAATAATTAATAATAATCCTATCATAATAATAATAATACTAGAATGGGAGTTTTGTTACCTAGGTATAAACAGCCTTACATCAACCAAGGAAAAAGATTTTTTTTTAATGAGCTAGGGTTTTGTCAGGGCTATAAATATAATAAATGGAATCCATCCGACTCAAACCCGCTTAACTTTTGCTCGTATTAATTTAATAAAATAAAAATTATATATATATATATATATATAAAGCTTATTAGTCTTTTTTTTTTACTTTAATTATGCAAGGAATTTTTAATTATTTTATAGATTTCACGTATATATTTTACAAATTTTTAAGCATATACTCTTTTATTTTAATTTATTTTTATCCATAACTCCTTAGACCAATTGATAGGGATCCCTAATCATTATGGTTGTTACCTTTACACAAGATCTAATATAATAAGGAAAATGATATTTAAAGAGCAAAGAATACTATTGACAAAATAACCTTTTAATGACTAAAAATACCCCTACATTTCTTTGTTAAGACTAGATAAGCCCAAAGTAGATAAGCTCCCTTACAATGATGCTCTTAAATAAAAATGATTTAAGTTAGTGGCATCACTCTTAAGTGGAGGATTAGAGATATCAAACTCATCAATTAAATAGCTTTCATTTGACAAATATCAAATGGAAAGGGCAACAAATATAAATTGAGATTCCAACAACTACCTTGCAAAATATCCTTGTCTTGCAACAAGCCACATGCTATGTGCATAAATGCCTTCAATGTAGAACAGTGGTTGGCTTTATAATCATCCCCCAAATGCCATTTAATAGCAAAACTATTATTACAATCTTAATTGATCAAATGTATGAGAAAGAGTAATGCTTTGATGCTTTATAATTTTTATTTTTAAATATTATTGCCGGTAGGCAGGCGGATAACTCCGTTAGTATCAATTGAATTTTACAAGCTTGACATACAGAAAAATGAATGAAAGACGGTAATAAGATTATTTTACATCTATAAAATTAATGTTAGAATATTTTTAATTATTATAGTAAAGTGCGAATGATAATAAATTTAAAGATTTGGGCCTACCCAACAACCCCAATGTGCCCTAATTAAATTTCCAACTTGTTGCAATACTCATTTGGGTAAGCAATTTGCTTCTGCCCTAATGCCATTGGATGCATTAGGATGCAGCAATCAATCTATCCTTCTAACCTATTGGCCAAAATGGACAAAGGGATATAAGAAAGAAAGATTTGGATGCTCACCAACCTTGGTATTTTCTGACACACAGAAAGATAAAATTAAGAATAGAAAACTAGTAATCCCCCAACCCCCCTCCCCTGGACTTTGGGTTGTTGCCTTGATTAAAAAAAGGGGGATTCTTACAGTTGAAGCAGTGGAGAGTGACAAGAAGCCACATTGGTTTTGGCAGTAATGGGTCAGAGGACAATTGAGTTGGAAATTAGTTGAGGATTTATTCCAGGAATAAACTATTCAAATCCAGTTCATCCACTATGACAGATTGACAGTGTGATGATCTTTGTCCTATTTGTATGGAGCTTAGGGCAAAAGGTAGAATCCAAGTGGAAGTAGCTCTTCATGAGGTCTCAAGAATGAAAAGAGGAATAGAATAATATTATGTGGGAACTTTGCATTGTTTTTATTTATTTATTGCACTTTTGGATTTGAGGATGAGTCCAAAGAGCCAAATCAGCATCCATATGAAAAAGGACCTTTTAAATTATGAATTGAATACTCTCAATACTCTACTCTTCTTCTTCTTCTTCTTCTTTTCTCTGTCTTGTCTTACCAACATTTGATCTAAATACATTTATTTTTATCATCTTCAAGCTCATATGGGCTTATGCTTACTAATCCTATATTTTTGTTTCATTTGGTGCTCAAATATTTACCTAAACTCAAACTCAAACTTATAAAATTTGTAGGAGTCATCTTCCAACAAATTATTAACTCCTTATAACGTTGAATTTAAAGCTTCCAAAGATAAAAACTATAGAGAATTAGATAAACTTTCTATAACATCTAAAATAATATTGATTAGAATTTAGATAGCAAAAATATAATCAAAATACTGAATAGATGTACATTTTTTTTTATAGAAGCGGATTATGACTTTTAAAAATGGAATACATCATTTATTAGCATAATATGTTATTTTTAAGAAATCAGAGTTGAGATTATAAAAATATGGCAAAAGCATTGAATAAATTTACATTTTTTTTTCTTTTTAAGGCAGTTATTTTCTGGTGATTATAGTATACTACTTGGGAAAAAAAATCATATTCATATGTTAAGTTTGGGTGTGGCCCCATATAGGTTCTTAAATTTCTAAGGTAACCTTAGTTTAGGAAAAATAACTCCATATTTTGTGTATTTGCGCACAAACTCTGTGTATCTTTCATCCATTATCCAATATTTAAAATGTCATTTACAAGGTAGGTAAAGGGAAATGCTTATTTGGAAAAACTAAAATATTGTTTGTTAAGTTTACTAGAATGGACCCATTCAATTACTCAAAACAACATCTTAACTTGATTCTAAAAATAAATAAAAAATAGCATCTTATATTGATTAGGTTCATGTCGAACATTCAATTGACTAAACCTTCTAGAGTTGTAGGGTTGGATTTTTATCCACAGGAGTTTGCTTCATTTATAACTAATTTTATTAATGACAAAACCATTCTAATCCTATTAGATAAGATGATTAGGCATCAAAAGACCAAAAGATGGAGATCTCCTCTGTTAGGTTTTTATTTGTTGGCAATTGTGTACAAAATATTCTAAGTGTATTTTTTCATGTATATGAGTTTTACACAAGTTTAGAATATCTCTGGTTTGAAGAATTGCAAGATTAGTGAAGAAAATCTGTTGAGTTCACACCGCGTTCGAACGCAGTGCGTTCACAAACACGTTCGAACGCGGAATCTGTGTTTACACAGACAGAGAGCCGCGTTCACAAACGCGTTCGAACGCGGGTACTGCGTTCACACAGACCGAGAGCAGCGTTCACAAACGCGTTCGAACGCAACTTGAAGAATTCGAGCTGTCGCGTTCGAACGCACTTGGGCCCGTTCGAACGCACCTGAGATTAAGTCAGGCCGTTCGAACGCACCCGGGCCGCATTCGAACGCACTTATGAAGTTTGCAATTTATTGGATTTTCATGAGTACGGATAAGACTTGAATTTGGCTCTATCTTGGAGATCATATATAAGGATTGTGATGCCCTATCTCTAGGGTAGTGGAAGAAGCATTATTGAAATAGACTTCTAGAGGCTACATCGGTTCTTCAACGAACAAGGTTCTTCTCATCTACAAATCTGAATCTTTCGTCTTAAGGGCTATCTAGACGAAAGATCAATCTCGAGGGCTACTGAGATTGGACTTCAATCACGAGAAGCAGTGAATCGTGGGTTCTAGCGATCAAGACTGAGAGAAACAAAGTCATTTGGATCGATAGATTGTTTTGTGAGTCAGTCTTGTAACTGCTACTATCATAGTAATTGGTTTTGATCCGAGTTTGGATCTGTGGTTTTTTTTTCCCGTTTTGGGTTTTTCCACGTTAAAATCTTGGCATTCATCTCTGCTTTCGTTCTTAATATTTTTTCGGACTTTTACTTAAGCGAACGATCGATATCATTGCTTAGTGTTTAGATACATACATGTGTCTAAGGATTTTTTTTTCATCCTCTATATATGTATACATTAGAAGATGGCTTCTCTTAGGCTCCAAAACTAGTACAAAAACAGTAATATCTTAATAAAAGATAAAGATTGGCCCCTTATAATAGTTATGCTAGGGGAAAGGGAAATCATGATATCCTCGGCCAATTTGCTATCTTACCCTATAAAATTTTAGTGTCCTCTTCATCTCATTGATCTCATTATCGGAGTGCTGCCAAAGGAAACCAATATTACCATGCAAATAACTAGTTAGGCCTCTTACGACCCTCGAAGTTAATTTTATCTTTATTACGCTAATAACATGTTATTATTATTTTATATCTTGTGCTTCATCGAATCAGTTTATTACTGGCCATGTGCCATTTATGCTCTTTGTGAATTTTAGAAGCCCTCAAGGGAGGCTACGCCATGTAGCCTCTCATAGGGACTGCCATCATCGATCTTGGCTGTGTACGACCTTTTGAATAAGTTGCACTACTCATAACGGGTGAATTAATATTCTTAATTGGAGTCCTCCTGGTCAGATTGTTCAAAGAGTAATCTCTATAATAGCCAACAACAAAGTAGTGCTCAATCGCCATCAATCACCTTGGCCGACCTCTCACCATCTCGTATGGGTTGTCTTGATAGTGAGGAGTGGTTTGGCATAGCTGGTTTGGACCATCCGAGGCAGAGTTGCTGGCTGCACTTGATTTTACCTCTTTGCCACCTTCCTTCCAAGGAGAAGTGAATGGTGTGACTCCATTCAAACCCAAATTGGGTTTGTGTGAGCTAGTTGGTTGGAATTAGGATGCATCTAACCTGAATTGCTTAGTTGTGTGGACTGTGAGCCAACAACATAACCTAACTATTTGACTTCACTTTGACTAGATTAAAATATTTTAATTTTAAAAATTTTATGTTAAATTTGTTTACTATTAGAAATTTGGATTTTAGAGTTTAGATGAATATATTCACTCACATATTTTATTCGTCTAATATTTCATGTATCATCATGTTATCATCATGCAATATTATTATTTGTGCATTGCTATTTATAGTGTAAATAATAAATATGTCGATCATGAATAGCTAGCAGAATATTAAATATGAGTAGGTAAGACTTTGAGAACAGTCCAAAGCTATATATATTCTTTGTGCATCTTCCTATCATAATTTAAGTCTAACTTAAGGTCTAAAGAACACACCTATTCTTGATCATACGGTGATCCATTCAGATGACTAACGAAGTTATGAAACAATTTTAAGTTAGATCAAAATTCTTTCCAAGGTGACATTGATAAGTGTCTCTCACATAGTGATATTTCTTAGTGACCCTACAGGGGAAAATATAATACGATTATTACATAGTGAGCATGCTACTAATTATTATTATTATTATTATTTGTTTAAGCTTTGATTTTTATTAATCATGTTATAAGCATGCTAGTAATTATTATTATTTGTTTGAGCTTTGGCTTTTAAATATATTTATAGATTATAGATTTCATAGATAGTGAATTCGCTCACTAAGCTAAAGTAGTTAGTTCATAAAATCTACCATAACATTTCAGATGTTGATTAGTGTCGCGAATAAGCGTGGCGCCTCGGGATTTTACCTCCACTTAAGATTTGGTTTTATATCTTAAGTAATATTAGTTTTTTCTATTTTCATTTTAAAAGTAAATGTTCTCTTAGTTTTATTCGGAAGATATTAGCTGTATAACTTGAATATCCATATTTCCTTAAGAGTTTTTTACTTCGAAGTTATTACTTATATTGTTATTAATTATATGGGGATCCTTTGTATTATAAATTTGGATAGTTATTATTTTTTTTATTATTCAAGAGCCCAAAGGCTAGATATGCGTTGGACAAAAAACCAACCCTCCATGGATACAAAGGCATTAAAAGCCTCATCAAACTTTATGCAATATACTAAGTCGTCTAGTTTAGACTTTAAGTCGTGTGTATCGCCAAACTATTGCTCCTAACTAAATGCTATTGAGATATTATTTCAAGCTATCGTGCTACCGAGTTGCTCTTTCAAGCCAACTGCACCACCGAACTATCAACCGAGTCAAGTCATCACCAACCATTAAATAATTTTCTCCACAATAATTATTTAGAGTTGGAGTTGATTCTATGACTTCCTTAGATATAGAGAAAGCACTCTCATAGAGTTGGTTGATGAATAGTATTACTGTTAAAGCTTCGTGGTTGAATTCGGGTCTTGATAAAAATTCCAGCCATCTGATAATAAATAGTAAGAGTAAAGTACCACTGAGGTGGTATTCAAATGGCAATTGATTCTCATTGCGGCAATGGAGAGTATCTTATAGGAAGCACATGAGGTTGTGCAAATATATAGTGACAAGCTTATGTAAATAAATAGTGACGTGGCAAGCGTGCGAGTTGCTGATAGGATATGATAACCAATTTATAATTTATTACTGGGAAAAAATTAGTCCCATATTATCCAGCCCAGTTAGCTTAAGTGCTCCAATTGATCAAAAGCCCATAGCACTTGATATTCCAAACCACTACTATCACAAACAACTTCCAATCACTAAAGGTAAAGTTATCCCACATCATCAATCAGAACCTCAATTCAGATTGAAGTTTATTTCCATTTCAGGCAGGCAATCAGGCAGGCAATAGGGAAGTCTGTCGATCCGCAAAAACTATTTAACTCATTTTTTTCCCAAAATTGATTTCCAGACTCAGATGCCATGATTTTGAAAAGAGAGGCAGAAATAGAACAAGGAGAACCCCTCCATTTATTGCAATCATTTTATCATTATATGATGTAGAATTGTAACATAACAGCTAATATAGCAAAATCAACTGTTTTGAAGCAAAATTTGAAGGTTATGATATACATATTGAAGGGTAAGACTTACATAAATGGGCTGCCAATTTGATGGGAGACAGATTTGCGGCCTATGATTGAATTCTCCCTTCATTTGTATTGGAAGTAAATTTGTACTTGAGGTAAGCCTTGATAAATGGGTCCAAATCGCCGTCCATCACAGAAATGATATCGGATGTTTCATGACCCGTCCGCACATCCTTAACAAGCTTGTATGGGTGGAAGACATAGTTGCGTATCTGCTGACCCCACTCAGCTTTCACTGCATCCCCCCGGATCTGCTTAATTTCTGATGCGCGTTGCTCCTCTGCTATGACCAACAGTTTTGCTTTCAAACGGCTAAGCGCCTTTATCTTGTTAGACAGTTGACTCCTCTCCTCTGGATCCAACAACAAGAAAGCAACCAAATGTTACTTTCACATGGTAACTCTTATTACACTGCAATGTTCTATCCTATGTTAAAGTGTAACATCCTTCAAAAATGAATTAATGCTATCATATGTGAAAGTGAACAGTCTCCTAAAATCTACTCCTAAAGTCACTAACTAATGATATATCAGGTGCGGATATCTAAGGAGCAATTATGTTAATAAGGAGAAACTGAGAGAAAAAAGAGGAAGTCAACTTCCCTCATCTTGGAGGTCTAGAACATATTGATTCTTAGGCAGTAGTGCAAATGTCAGGTTACTGCATGTACAATGTGTTGCATCCTACTATCAATTTGTTGGTAAGACTGATACACTAGTACCAGATAGGTCTTAGGTCTGTATTAACTGGAAATGTGCATAAAGAAATATTTTGGCACAATTCAGCATACTGGAGTAAGTAATGACAGTACAAATCACCAGGATGCTTGCTTGTGCTAGTTTGGATCAGGCATCAACACTCTACAAGCTATATCTGATAAATGAACACATCATGGAAGATTAAAGCCACCACTTACTATCAACTAAAGCCTAGAATATACTTTGCAGGAGATTTATCATTAGGTGCACTTTTGGTACTGAAATAGAATCTATCTATAACCTAAAAATGGAAGGATTTCTGCTAACTAAACACATCACGGAAGATTATAGCCACCACTTACTATCAACTAAAGCCTAGAGTATACTCTGTAGGAGATTTATATTAGGTGTACTTTTGGTACTGAAATAGATTATCTACAACTTAAAAATGGAAGGATTTCAGATATGCAGCATGGGAGCAAGAAAAAGAATTTAAATTACATGATATGATAATGTAACAACAAAATCAAACTACTTAAATCTCAATAAAAAATGCCATGGTAAAATCGATAGAAGTGGAAAACTGGAAACTATTATTATGCAGTTATTTTGTTTTCGATCAGGCAATCTATGACATTTAAAAGAAGAGAAATATGACAGAATCTGGCTGCAAGTGAAGAGGAAGCTTGGTTCTACAAAAGATGGAAATTTCTTGGTAAGGACAGAGATTATTTACTTGTGTGAGAAATTAAGTTCAATGCATTCAACTATTCTGCCAGAGTTTATGCCAAATGATGATTTTCTACCATTGTCAGCAAATACCCTTACATCTTAATTTTAAACAGAAAGATTTCTTGTTTGGAGACTCAAAAGTAAGTTGGTTCTCTGCTTGTTACTTCCTTTTGGGGCAAGAAATGGGCACCAACTACTAAAGGTTAACACCAGATTAGCTTGCCAGTTGTAACAGTTTGTATTCTCAAAATGTGCTCTTTCTAACCACATATGTCATAAAGAAGGCTTCACCAATGAGTATGATGCCCAATGAGTATGATGCAGCAGCATAGATTATTTAAGTAAATATATTTCAAATTGCAAATGTAAGACAAAGACTTAAAAATAAAGATAGGATTGTTCTAACACTAACCTGTGCAACGAACTGCAACACCAGTTGGAATGTGAACAATGCGAACAGCTGTTTCAACCTTGTTCACATTCTGGCCTCCTTTCCCTCCTGCTCTTGTAAAGCTTATTTCCAGATCTTCTTCAGGTATCTCAACATTCAATGACTCTTCAGGAAGAAGAGGCATAACTTCAATACCAGCAAAGCTTGTCTGATAAGATCAGTATGCAGAAGTAAGGACACAAACTCTTTTATCATCTGCAGTACATGTAAATGGAGTCCCTCTTGAAAATTTTATGAACAAACTAATGAGTGCCAGTGCTAGATTAGAATCATAGCACAAGATGGAGAAAACAAAGACCAAAATGGAAGAAATAATCAGGAGTTCTAAAATACATCAGGTACTGCAACACACAAGGTCAATTTCCTTTGCCATTTAACTTGTTATCATGGATTCGAGTTGGATTTTGACTCCAAAAATGAATACTAAGTAAAAGAATGAAAACCTTTAGGGAGCTCTCCCATTATAAAGGAAACATTTAGTGTTGACAACAGAAAGAATGCTTAGTCCAATTTAAGCACACTATGAACACTACAAAATATAGGTTTGGCATAAAAAATGGAGTTTGGAGTTTGAATTTCTCATAGCAATGGCATATGATATGAGTGATAAATTGTGCGTCATTGGAAGGGAAATATGGGGATGCTACTCTCCCTACAAGAGACAATGTTCTGTAACTTCTGTCTTAAAGAAGAAAATCAGAACTAATAACATTATCATATACATCTTCACTAACAATAACATTAATATGTAGTAGCAACATAGAGAAGGAAAATCTATCCTTTCAATATGGAGAATAAATAAGCAATAAAGAAAAGAATCAAAAGATAATATGAAGTTGCAAAGCTATTGGTTCCATAAGAACATTTTAGCATCTCTCACGATGTGAGAGAAATAGAATAATGTGTTCCTGTTACAATGCTCAAACATAAGGAATCTATACAGTTACCTGTCGAAGACCTTTAGCATTGAATGGAGATTGGCGAACAATACGGTGCGTCCCTTTCTCTCCTGAAAGATACCCATAAGCAAAACGTCCTTCAAGTTCAATTGAAGCTGATTTAATTCCAGCTTCCTCTCCCATAGATTTCTCAACAACTTTTGTCTTGTATCGCTGCTTCTCACCCCATCTTACATACATGCGCAGTAGCATGTCAGCCCAATCCTGCACTGAAGATAATGCAAAGTCTTAATAGGATATGCTGATATTATATATACAAGAAGATGAAAGCAACATTTCATAGGATATTTTATAACATCACCTCTAATTCATTCTTTGAGATTTACTATCCTTTTTAACAGTATAACCCTTCTACAATCACACTGTTCTAATGGTTCATTGGGCGTGTCTAAACCATATATTTTTACCTCATCTAATACTCGCTGGTTGTCCAAAAATGATGCAGTCAAACCTTATTCTATTTTCGTAATAAGAAAACTCATTCATTTGGAGATACTTGTCTTAATTTTATTTCAAACATATTGATTCCTACGAACCTAGTTTTCTGAGTTCTGACTCGAAAGAAAGAATGGCATGGCTCAAACTACCAACTTTTCTTACAACTTGCCATCTTCCATTGAGAGTTGGCTTCAAATGTTTATGTTCTATTCCAAACATCTGATGGATAAAAATAAACTGTTGAAGTCATAAGATTTACTTTGGGAAAGTTTTAAAGATTCTTCATATAGGTCTTTGTGAGATTCCAAATTTCCTTTCAGAAAAATTTGGAGTTGAAGTCATTAAGTGTTAATACTCAAGAAGTCCTAGGGTTCTTATTCTAGTAAGTTTGTGGATTTAGGCTATATATAAGAGCCAGAAAAAGGCATTGAAATTTAAACTGTCAGATGTATAAATGTTAGCTGTATGTGCCCTTCTTCTTCTCCTATGTTTCTAATCTCCTGTCACAAACAACCTTTCTTTCCTTTGATTCTAAAACCATGATAAATTTCCTCCATCCCTGTAGCAATCATATTTTCCCACATTGATTATTCTTTTCCTTTCCGTTCTCAAGTGTTCACTGCTTGCTCAATTATATGGTTGGCCCAATGTATAACGATAATTTTTGGATCAAGAAAGCCACATGGACTGCAGTGGCCTAGGGACGAAAAAAACATGCCAATACGGAAAAAGATAATGAGGTACCTCCATTCAACTCCAAGGAGAAAAGATGCTATCTGTGAATCTGTTCATCTGTCTCTAAGTACTCTTTTCACACTAACATAGCTAGATAGATATAACAAATAGAAGATAACCCATCAAGCCGTAAAGAAAAAAAGATCAAACCCACCTAGATTGTGGGGGATAAAAGAACTGTGGAATTCACCACAAAAAAGAGGAGGGAAGAGAGAAGAGGGAGAAGGGGAAAGGGATTAATGTGGAATTCTCCTCAAAAATATTATTTCTCAAATTTTCATATTTTTTCTTCCTTCTCTTTTCAGAATTCCTGCACCTCTGTATATAGATAATAGAGATGAGGAAATTACATCAAATAACGAAGTTATCTTATTCGAATCTTTCAAAATCTAATAAATAATTAGCAAGAACTCTTTTAACTTAAAAATTAACCAAATTCTAACAAACTTACCTCAAAATAAACTAATGATCAAATCTCCTAGATTTTAAGAATTTTAATCAAATTGGATACTCTAAAATCAAATTTAATATTTAGATAAAAACACATCCGAAAGTAAAAAAATAAATGAAAATCTAATCCTCATCATGGACTAATCAACAACCTAATTTAATTCTATGTTGCGTGGCATTATTTATCCCCCCTTTCTATTAATTTTTTTACATGAACCACAATCATAAAAGCAGATGTCCTTTTGAGTCGCCTGATCATCACGATAAGCTTTTTCCTCAATAACTCTACTTCCCTAATTCTTGGGTACATTACTACAGGAGCCAATCACAAGTTGTAACCTTCATGAACTCTTAGGGACCATATTTTGAATGTACCCAAGAATCAGTACCAGCAAGATGCATCCTTGAATGTCATTACAAATCTTCCTGAGGTAAAGTGCGAAATGGACTTTCCATAGATTAAATAGATGCATTACCTACAATAAAGTTTATAAACTAGAGTTCCTTGGTCAATTACTTGACAATACCCATAAATAAAACTTTTATAACATAGACATAGCTATCTAAAAACATGATCAGAGAAAAACATGAAAAATGCATGAGATGCATACCTGTGCATCAGTACCACCAGCACCAGCAGAAATGTTGATTACAGCGCCTTCCTTGTCGTAAGGCCCAGAAAGAAGCTGTGACATCTCAAAACGATCTAATTCTTTGGTTAACTCCCGAATAATCTTCAAAGCCTCTTCAAGAAGACCAGTATCTATGGATTCCAATTCCTCAGTCAGCTTCACTATTGTTTCAGCTTCTTCAACCTGCATCGATGACCACTGAAATCAGTAGACGCAAATTATTTGTTTCTTCACTGCAACTGTGCAAGAAATGCAAATTAATGTTATTTACTAAATTCATCCTCCTACAAAGCAACTAAGAACGATCCTTCCAATTTTATTCATGATTTATAGCCAACAAGACTTGCAATCATTTCAACTATTAGTAAGATATTTTTGGACTCTTAAAGCCACTTCCATAATTAGCATAGAAACTGCAAAGGTAATTGAGAAATGTGTTGCAAATTTAATATAGTAAAACACAAAATTCAAAACTTTGCCAGTTCATTTCTCTCAAAGTCTACCTGTCTCAATAATCATCTAGAGATTCTCACCATAATCACAAATAACCACACTAGAAAATGTGGTGCAAGTTGGGCGGGCTCAACCCAAACTGATAATCATCGTAGCTTGAATTTCTTTAAATTTAGATTTGCCTAGGGGTTGAACCCAAATATGACAAAAAAGAGTACACTTACTTTTTACCTTTATGACATCTGCCTTGAAGTGTTAGCCCTAGGACTGGAGGTCCTATTCACTACAAAATCACTGGACTGACATCTGAATCAAGGACTCGAGCCCGTTAAAATGATACACAATTCTTAAACAAAATGTTATCATATTTCAATGATCTCTAACCCATTCAACAAGCTAAAGACAAAACTAAACTTTCTTATGGCATAACATCATACCATTTTGATATAGTCTACTATGCCTTCAATTAACTGAGGCTAAATAAATAATATTTTCAGGTAATGAGTCAACGTGATTCATATGCAAGAAGGAACAAAAGCACATGTTTTTCATTTTGGGTAATGTTCACATTTTACATGACTTCTCACATAGGGATTCTCAATTTGGATGTCTCATTATTGGCTACTAACAAATTGGATTAGTACTCCAGGCTTCTAACTACCTTGAGTTATAAACATTTGTTGTTCCATATATAAATATATATAGTCCTGATGATTGGATAGACATCTTAATTTAATATGCTTGTTTGTCAACCTGATAGCAAACTGATAAAAGGCTGTGATACCGTTCAGTTAGGTTAAGATTGAAACTTGAAAGAGTAACAACTCAAGGTAGTGGATAGATTAGATTAGTTTTGGAAGCTCTAGAAGATGGGTAATTTAAAAAACAAAAAGCCTTCAATTTCGACCCAACTAACCCAAGTTGGAGGATACTCTCTTGAATACCCACAAAGCTAAGGTTCACTACCCAAGTACATGGTAATGCTAAGAGACTAAGCTGACTAAAAATGAAAAGTAAATACTACAATGATTGCCAATTTGTATCCGCTTATGATCATCAAAGTTAGCTATTATCTTCCATTAGTCAAAGGTAAAAATAACTTCCATGCATGACATAAATTTCTTAAATCAAGTAACATTGTGTAGAGTGTGAAACCTGTGATTTAAAGTCAGTCAGTAACTTGATCTTCTCTTTGATGTCACTCAAAGCAAGAAATATTCCCTGTGCTTTAGAAGGATCATCCCATAAAGAACTATCTGCAGATTTTTTTTCTAGTGAAGCCAGATCTGCTTCTAGCCATTCTAAACCAGCAGATGCCCTAATTTCTTCAACACGTTCTGCAGTAACTTCAACGTCCTTCCGCAAGGCATAAAAATCTGTCAGTAGTTTCCAGAAATAATAATAGAAACATTAGTAGATTAAATTGTATTTCTAAATTGAGAAGCACTTTATATGAATAATTAAGAAAACAAGTACATCTACAATTTTGTCAGACTATCAGAAGACGATTGATGACAGAAACATATTGCTCAATTATGCCAAGGAAACAAGTATCAGTCAATGCTTATATTATATCCCAAATATGAGCCTAATACTGGAGACTAGAGGCTTCATATTAATCTAAGTATCACTTACAAATAAAAATCTTCTGCATGGATGATGATCATTTCATCTCATTTCATGCTAGCCTATCCCATACTTTTATGTGCCAAATTTATTCATGGTTGCATGTCACTTGCAGAAAAATCTAAATAGAATGTACAAGACCACTGAGATTGTGAAGCCAAAGGCAAGAGGCCTGCCAACCTTGGATCGTCATCGCTTATACAAAAGGCACATGTTGTGCCAAGCCGGTATGCCACTAGCACACTTTAATAGTCTCAAATATGCCCTAGAAACAACCTCTAAATCTTTTCAGATTTTTTTCAATTAGACAAAGAACTTGAGGAATCTACCTTTGGTTTCTAAAGTTTCAGGTGTAATTTATATAGATTAAGGACCGAAAAGATAAAAAAAAGTATCAAGGGTGACAAAAGAGACCCCAAATTCTGTCTATTTGAAGTAAGATACTCAATAATCAATACTTAGCATGGCACAAGTTGGCAAATGTGGGCATAAGAATGTATCAAGACACTCCCCTCCTTGTATTGATGCCAATAATTCATTAACACAATACATTGCAGATCGACATGGCAATCCATTCCCACATGCATGTATGATACGATGCATGCCTAACCACAACAATGAAGCTCATCCATGTCATTACATAAAAGTAAATAAATATATTTACTATGATGTGTTAGACACTCTGAGAGAAAAGACAAGATTCTTGATCTATAACCATGTCATACTTCATTTGACACCCTGGGAAAGAGATACACTAGCTTGGTCTCTCTAATAGCATAAGACTTAGCTGGGAAATGGCTATTTGTGTTGAGATGATCATGTTCTATGGATAGAGAGATTCGTTCACCATAAGTTGAACTGTTCCAATGATGGAATTACTGATGCACTACCAAAATGATCCTGGATTTGAGAAGCACTTTACAGTAATCATTTGTATGTAAAATTCCAAAAGGTAACACACCTTGCATGGCCCATTCAGCTGTCTCAGAATTAGTCTTTACGCTTGACTGGCTTCCAGGAGTTGCAAATTGAGCTGGATTGTTTCAAAAGAAGAATAAAATGAGACATAACACAGATAACAAACTGATGGAATTTGACCAATGATCCACTGGAACTAAGGCATGATAACTGAATTTCCAAACTAATTACATCCAGGAACAAAAGTATCATCAATAAAGATACAAAATAAAAGCTGCCAGGGGGGTGGGGGGCATAAGATCACTCTCTTTTTACTTAGATTCTATTACTAGAAACAAATTCACAATATCTACACTAAAGCACATATAAACAGAACCATGCACCCAATTTTCTGTTTGTATCAAACTATCGTCCATTATATCTAGAATTTATCCAAGTGGAATAATGAGCAAATAACCAAAGCAGCTAGAATGTCGTATTAAGCTTCCATCCAATTCCAATACTCATTCAACAGTAATTGCTCACCGAAAATATGCATGCATCTATTTCTACATTTACCTGCCAAATTTGAGGCTTAACCAAGTCACCAAAACAGTAACATGTTATATCATTGACCCCTGATGCGAAAATTTTAACTCCAAAAACATACTTCAACTACAATCCATAAAATCAAACACTGCAAAATGATAATTTTTCAGGCACTTCACAGATGAATCATTCGTGTCAACTATTTCCAAGTAATAAAAGAAAAGACTAATTTTTCGAACAGATTAAGCAATCACAGGCCCAAAGCTTAAGATAATAAAAGCGCACTCACAAGGAAGAGGAAGACGAGATGGGTCCGGAGGATTCCGTGAAGAAAGGAAAGAGGAGAACGGGCACTTGGTTATGGACGAGATGCGGCAAGTCCTGAGCCTAGTGGAGTAGGATAAGGGAGCGGGGCGAAGGTTCAGGGATTTTGGGAGCATCGGTTGGAGTTGCAAGCACTCCATGAGATAACCAACACGAAGGAGAAGGTGAGGGGGGAACGAACGAAGAGAGGATAAGGTCTTCTTCTCTTGGGGAAATTTATGAATTACACCCTATCTTTTTTGGATATATCATTGCTCGTCGGTTTTAGATCCAACCCTCCATTCCATCCGGGAAAAATATAAACTTTAATTTTAATATAAAAACTAAAATACTTTTTTTCACAGCAACTAATTAAAAATTAATTATTTTGAGTATTATGCTTATTTTTATTTATCTTTTAAAAGAAGTGATAGCTCAATGATATCCAAATTAAACTGATCCTAGTTGGTTTTTGAATTAAGAAACACTCATCCATTCATTCATCGTAAGCCATTTTAATTATTTGAATTTATTCTTATTGGTTTGTTCAATGCTTATTTACTCTTAATCTTTTTTACTTTTATATTTGGGTATTATAAGTATTTTATAGATAATATTTAGGTAAAATTTAATTTTATCTTACCGTTAGTTTAAACTGAAAAATTAAAGGTTTCATATAGATTAGAATCGTAAAAGAATTAAGTACCACAAATAAAAGTCTAAGGAGATACTTTAGAATTTGATCGCAAATATATTTTTCTCTCTTCTATTTCTATTTGATTAATATAGGTGGTATCAGGATTGAGAATAAGAATTTTCTTACACTAGTTAAATGAACATTAAATTAGTATAGTAACCAAATATTAGATTAAGGTAAAATGGGTTTAAGAGCAACCTACTTAAATCCATTCTCCTCTCCTCTCCTTATCCATCAAAATATTTTATATGAGTAATGTTATACCTATAAATACTTTATAAATATTCTACAAACAAGATCGACGTGATATAATATTCGTTGATAGTTTCTTCTTATATTTCACGGTCATCACTATCGATGGATAAGATGATGCCACATCTAAAGTGTTTGTGGGCTTAGCTTATTTTATATTTACCAACAAAGTCTAATTATCATTTTACTCTTAAAAAAATATTACTTCAATCAACTATTTTTTCAATCATTTTTATCTTTACTTTTTCTTATCATTTATCAACCGGGCATTTTGTTTATTTGATATCAAATGTCTTCTAAACTTACTAATTTTTTTATATCAAATCAAAGATAATAATAACACTATATTCTAATTTATCAAAAAAAAATAGTGACATAATTTTCTAAATTTCAACCAAACACTCAATTTTTTAAAATCTATTTAGCATACTTTATTTTAAGTTAAAGATTTGAGAGTAACTATTCTAAGAACAAAATCCAAATAGTTTTATATATTTATAGTTCTTTTTAGCTTACGGTAAAAGAATAACATACGATAAAAATAAGTGATTTTTATATAATTATCACTAAAAACTTTTAAAATATCTTAATTAATATTGTATTCTTTAAATTATTGATCTCTTTCCAAAATATCATTGCTTTAGTTGAATATAATTAATCACAATTAATAATAAACTTAAATTAAAAAAAAGATCACCGTGCTCTTGTATAAATTGTTTAAAATGATTCAAAAACTATCATAATATAACAAAAATATTTTCTATTCAAGATAAAACTCATTGATAATAAATATTATATTCTACTCTTTCGTAAATAATTAGGCTTAGACTTTTTAATGTCAAACTTATTCACTTTCTTTCAAGATAAAAGGAAAGCATGTTTCTTATTGTCATCTTCAAAAAGAGATACACCAATGTCATCCAAAAAGGAGGACATTTATTAGTTATTTTTATGTTTCTTAACTTCAATAACAATATGTTAAAAATATTATAAAAATATTTCATTAAAACTAAGGTATTATGACAATTATAATATTTTGAAAGGCTTTTTTTTAGTGCTCTTGTTTGCATACAGATACAGTGGAAAAAATGCCAGAGAACTTGAGAAGGGCAAGGTAGCCTTTTAGCTAGTATATAATCTTAGTCATAAAAAAAATGACTGGAAATTTACTAGGATAGGATGTATCTGTTTGGTGAGTTTTTGACCACAGTAGCACTGCTACAGTGTACAAATCATTTCTCAAATTATTACAATAAATATATTTCTGTCACAAGAATTTTAGTAAATTAATTAATTTTTTAATATACTGAAAAGCTTTTAGAAGAATTATTGTCTTTAAGAAAACAAATTTTTTTTCCACCATTATTTCTATATAAAATGCTTTCAAGTATATAAATCACTTTCAAGGATATTTTATAGATATCTTTTATACCTTTGTAACAATTAGAATCATTATGTTCACTTTTCTTTTATCTCCGTGACGGAAATATTATATATCCCAAATGAAATTTTAGTTACAAATTTATGCCCTTCCAAGATAAGTGAATTATTTAATTAAATTAAAACATATTATTTTAAATCGCTCGGAAGAAGCGATTTATAAATCACCTTTCGAGAGCGATTTATTAATTATTTGTATTCTGTTGTTAAAAATAATTTAGACAGTATTTACAGTTCGACTCTTTCAGAACTGTACTTTTAAACAAAATATAAATAATTAAACACATATTATTAATTAAAATACACTTCTCTATTTAAATTTAGAGCTTAAAATATTTATCAACAATTTTTATTTTGTATAAAAGCACATTATTTTTCCTTGTATAATGATATTTCGATAGCTCATACCACTATGCACGGGTTAAAAATGATTACAAAGTGCACAGCATCAGAACACCATATGCTAAAGTTCTAGTTCTCATATTCCATCTCTCAAATCTGAAGAAAGATTACTAACGATGACAATGACACACAGACCACCATGTTTACCTGCTTAGGTTCAAAATTACTCACTTTAAATCACCTACCAAGTCGGCATCTTAAGAGCACTCAAAGTTCCAGTGCTTGCAACTGATCCATTACAAGCTGAAGTAATTGAACTCACTCAACATGACATCCATAAAGAAAGGACTCCAACACGGGTTAAGAACATGTCAGAATTCAATCAAGAGTTTCAACTAACTCTGAAAATAAATCATGAACAAAATCCCTCCAAAATTCCAAATAGAACTAAATGATCCATGAGTTAAATATCAAAACATAGTAGGCATACAAAAGCTTGAGTAAATACTTGAGCAATATCTTCTGCCGCCCATTCAGAAAACATCTTATGACACTATTTCTGACATCACCTTCAAACATCTTGGACGCTCAAACCTGCGAAATTAAATCAACTTAAAGTTACTAATCGTTGATTACTATTTGACAAACACACGTGCAGACTCATGATAGTTACAGAACTATTCACTAGCATTATAAATCAAATTTTTAAGTA
This sequence comes from Typha angustifolia, assembly GCF_048772165.1. Taxonomy (NCBI): domain Eukaryota; kingdom Viridiplantae; phylum Streptophyta; class Magnoliopsida; order Poales; family Typhaceae; genus Typha; species Typha angustifolia. The sequence goes on from NC_133248.1 coordinate 7,589,573, forward strand.
AATGAGTCATTAAAAGGAACTAGCATATAAGATGTCTTTTTGAACTGCAATACAACAGAGGAATATCTCTCTGCAGGACCCTATGAACTGCTCCATTTAAAGCTATTAAGGTGGCCAACTCTATTTATACAATTATAGAAACAAAACCAAACTGTATTGGTCATTAGGGAACAGACTAGAGATAAAACATTAGCGACAATAAGTTAACTAATTAACAACTAATTATTTTAGCTTGGTCATTTGTTAATCAATCTTTTATGCATATAGGCTGATATGGTCATTCCTAACCTTCTACCTTTTGGTATCAATCAGAAAAATGCAAGTGCAACACTTCAAAAATAATAAAATTAGTAATCCTAAGTCATAATATGTCCATTAGTTTGGAAACATGCACTTATTTGTTTATCATTTGTATCTATTACAATTTTGCACCTCATTTCCATCATAAGAATGGTTATGGAACAACTAACCTGGAGGAAGAGACTGTTTCAACTTATCAGCTTTCTCAGCGTCAAACACACATAGTGTGTACAAGTACTTTGAACATCGGACCTTGAATTTGACAACATCCTTGCTCCTCTTGATCTTCACAGACCGTGCATCTTTTCTTCTCGCTGTGAGAAGGAAATCCTTAATCTCGTGAATCTGCTTAGGCTGTGTGCATGAAATTATCACATGGTTAAACAATTGATACGCCTAGAGAACTATGTTTCCATACTGTAAGAAATGAAGCAAAAAGGAATCAGTATATGAAATTATTCATTGTTTACTGATCCTCATGTTCAACACCTTATTCAAGATAAATTCCCCACAAGTATAATAACATGAATTAGCTAACCAGATTATTAGAGAACTGGGTCAAAAGTGTTTTTCTTCTAACCAAATTAAACGATTCCTCCGTTTCAAACGAGAAATTTGCAAATCTATAATATGTAAACAGCTGAACTATAAGCATAATATTTATTTAACATCTAATTTGATTAACCAGCATCTAAACTGGACAAACTAAAGAAACATCCACGTATCAAGGAAAGATATACTGAAGTTTCCAAACTTCCACTACCAAGATCATTAGAGGAACCCAACATCTGACAGCTAAATTTGATCAATCTCACAAATAGGAACAAGAAAAACATAAGAAACCGCATAGAATGCACAAACCCAGACATGATAAAACTACTTCGAGGCTACATTTTTTTTTATACTATAAAGAGATTGAGATCCGCTCGTAGTATCTTCGTCACAAACGAAACATCAAAACGCCAAAATCAAATATACGTCGAAAGATCGCCTAACTAATCCCATCGATAATTAGATCGGCGAAAAAGTGGCAGTAAAATCCTACTACAAGTCAAAAGATTGAATCAGCTCAACACATTAACATCTAAAATGGAGAAGAAATCTACCATCTTTTCGGGTTTCGGTGGGGAAATTCGGTCTGCTTCCGATCACCCGCCCTCCTCTGGAAGAAACCCTAGGGGGCGACGAGGCGATAATTTTTATACGCCCAAGAGAAACCCTAGCTTACTTCTGTTTGTGTATTTCCCAAAATACCCCTTAAGTGGTTAACCGGTTTTCGGGTGGTCAAAGATGAGACCCGAATTGATATTGGATACCTATTTGCTATCCCTGCAGAAAATTATTATCATTTTACTTTAATTTCTAAATTATTTACCACGTTAATTTAGAATATATATATATAAACGAACATGCTAGTTAAATATTATTTTTATGAACTCAAACCTATCTCCTCTCTTGTCACAAAATTAACAAATAAATATTTCCTATTGAATCACAAATAGGCAATAAAATAAGAATAATAATCATAAAATTATGCAACTAAAAACAATAAATATCCGTTTAATTCTATGACAATGCATTCGAACTATAAAAATAAAATCAACCTAATATGATTAGAAATACAAATCAAATTAGCAAGAATAAAAATCAAAATGCCCAAACCAATCTCAAAGCTCTCAAAGATCCTCTTCCTCCATAGAAGGATACTAATCTCAATCTAAGATTAAACCCATTATCCATTTAATATGTGATAATTTGCACTGAGTAAACACTTTATAACCAATCTAAAAATAATATTGTTATGGTATGGAGAGAGAAGTTATCGAGGAGTGGTAAGCTGTCTTGTTATTCTATTTATAAATTACTTGTAAAGTGTTTGTAAGCATTGCATTACTCACTGCCTCCCAAAGTTATCCACAATCACAACCAAATGTGTTGAAATGAGAAAAACCATAATATGCATACCAAAATTGGTGGAAACCTATGTAATCAGATGTAATCCACATCTCTATCATCTCTAATTTCTCCATTTTTTAAGGGCGAAATGTTCATAAGTTGGACAACTTTGGTGAAAATTATCATTGTTGCAGTTGTTGGACGGAAAAAATATTCCTTGTTCGCGTATTAGCTTCAGAAAAAAAAAATTTAGGAAAAACACTTTATATTTGGACTAAATTAAAGATAAGAAAATATCTTCTTTTCCTTTCAATATATTAGTGGAGCTCTATGCTTTCTATGGTCCTTGTTCTTATTTTCATGTGATTTATTCTCCGAGTAATGCTATATAAATATGTTAGACAAAATTTGGTTGCAGTTGCATGCATATATTGGTTGCTAATATTCTCACCTGATGCCTCCACCCAGCGCAAAGTTTTATCAAGAAAAGTATTGCTCTGGAAAAGTAGGGCAATTTTAGTATCAACTCAACTAGCCCTATAACCATTAGCTCTTAGTTTCAGAGATACAAACCTTTCTAGATCTTGTCTCTTCTGAAACACTTGGTAGTTCTAGTCAACTGCTTCACTTTGTTATAATGATTCATATTGAAACCCCCTCTTTAGACACTTGTAAAGTGATCAGGATGATTCATTTACCTTCATGGAAACACTATACATAACCCCCTAGAGGCATAAACAAATTTCTTGATTATAAAATCTGATGTGACTGAGATAAAAATATAAAAACAAATTTCTCGATTACTACAAGAGAATAATAGCCAATTCACATGAAAATAAATGACAAAAGATGCTTATTTAGGTGTCTCATTGGATGGCAGCATATCAAGAAAACGTGATCCGAAAAGTTGTGAGCTGTAGAGGAATTGATATCAATAAGAGGTTCAAAATCTAAATCTGTAAACCTCAACACAAATTCTTAGTATGTTTGAGCATGCTACGAGCTCTCTAATAAATAGTCTAAGAGCACCTCCACTCTAAATCTCTAAAATTGGAACTGAATTTGTTCCAATGGAGCGCCATAATGGGATCCAAATTTAAAGCTAACAATAGTGCAGCTCCAAATTTATATTGAATTTTAATTGCTCGACTAAAAGATCGAGATTCATGACCTGGCTTATTTACAGTTCAGATCAATTCAAGTATTACTGAAAGACATGTAAGGAAGTTTTGTACATCTTTTAATTAGTAATCAGACAACCAATACCTAAACCACAATGGACAATATGTTTGTCTTCCCACAACAAACGAAAGAGCACAAAAAGGATTTCTCTATATTTTCTTTTTTTCAAACCCGTACATCAGTTTTAATGATGTTCTATATAGATAAATATACAAACCTAAACCTCCGCCGCTGCTCGGTGCAAAGCTACGTGAAGATATTGCTTAAGTACCAAGGCAGCAGGGAGATGCAATACTGTTGGATGTCAAATGGTTGGACATCAGAACTCGCGTACAAAATGCACTACAATGAAGGCAACTTTCAAATTGGTAGCTTCTGTAGAAAATAAGGTTGCTTTTCTTCTACAGCTATCCTTCAATTGAGGCAGGAATTCCAGATGCTCCATCACTGTCTTGGCTGGAAACATTGAGGTTAAGAAGATAATTGCGTGCAACTTCGAGCATCTGGCCCATTTCCTTCTTGTACTGCCAACAGAGAAAGAAAAACTTGAAAATGTTCATTTGTTGATGGATTTGCATTAAGAATGTAGTGTAGTGAGACAGGAAAGCTATACTCAATAAGGTGTTCATGTATTATATACTTGTATGCATGTGTTGAACAACCTCTGCAGACCACTGTACTTGCTACATATATACATTTTACCAAGGTTGTGACCAGTACACATCCATACCACAACAGAAAACTAATATAAAACAGTACTAAAAAAATGATTGACACCCACAAAAGCTAACAAGATCATATAGAGATTCTTCCAATGGTTTATTTTCTAACAAGATCTTCCATAAGTTCCTCAATTTCAGTGGCATATCTCCACCGTCTTTGAACACTTAAAAACATGACAAAAATTAAACTCTTTGTTGATTTCTCTATCCCACAAAGTACACACTAAAGAGATTGCTCCACAGTTCTACTTGTGATGTGTTAAGCAGATTACAGAACATCAAATTGTCTATCCATTGCTGTCGCATTCTGATAGTTTGGATATTGACAACATTAATTGGCCTAATAAAGACATATCTTGCTGGACAGACTGGAGGAAGAAGAGAAAAAAACAGCAACTTGAGCTGACAGAACAACAACAATGACAATGGGAAAAGAGATCCAATGACAAACAGGGTGATGCAGCATGACAACACTGGAGAAAGATTAAAAAATGAGAAATAGAGAGGGAGACAATGGACGACTGCAGCAAGAACAAAGGATAAACAGGAGAGAGTTCCTTACTGGAGCAAAAGAGAAGGATATCAGCCAATCCAATGAAAGAAGACGAGAGCTGGTCCCCATAGTAGGTGAGAGAGATAAAAGAGACTTGGCTATGGATTTTCACACATCATCTTCTAAGGGTTAGAGCTTTTATATGGTCATATTAAGCCTTTTGGTTTTCCGATTAGGAAATACTGTAGGAATCTCAAAACACTTAAGTTAGAAACCGAATTAAAAATCAATCAGGAAACCAGTATGATTGTAACTGTAGTAGGTCTACTTTCTCATGTTTACATGTTTGTGGAGCTCCAAATAGACAGCTGGTACAAAGAGAGATTAGAAATAAAAACCATTGTTTCCCCAAATAGGTGTTTGGTACACCTCTATAATAGGGAAAAGGTACTTTTCCTACTCTCATAAGCAGCCCTTCCCTAACTCATGCAACTTCTTAATCTATATCCTAATGATCCAAAGACTAAATCTAGTTAATGTGGAGGACACCCTTCCCTAACTCGTCTTATGCAACTCTTAATCTATATCATAATGATTCAAAGACTAAATCTAGTTAATGTGGAGGACTTGTATTGATGCTAACATAAAATTGGAAGCTGGCTAACCAAAAAAAGAACAGGCTGCCCAAGTGCACTAGACTCCTGCAAACACGAGGTACTGTGGAGGGAAGAGATATACATGGCCTTGAATCCATGAATTCCTTGATGTAAAAGGGGCAGCCTTACCATCATACCAAGTAGCACCTCAAATTGAAAACAATCTAGTAAAGCCTAAATAGTCCTTGATGCACAAAGCTATTCAGCTTAGATATTGTAGGCAAAGCTAAGGATTTCATTCCATTTCTTTAAAATATAAACTTCTCAAATTGTCTGACAGGATACAGGGGAAAGATGCTTTTCGCCAACTGTGGGAAATGCTCGATAGAATTACAAAGAATAGAATGTCAAACCAGACAAGAGTCACGAAGGTGAAAGCTAATTAAGCAGGATGATCAAATTTTTCCAAGAAGATTCCCAGAGAATGAGAAGCTATATGGCCAGTTTGGACTCATAAAAACCAGTTGGCCTTGGGACTGAGATGGCTACAGGTAGTTCTCTGGGGAGGAGGGTAATTTGACAATCATGAGTTTATGACATGAAAGGGACTGTGGACAAGCTATAGAACATTCCAAAATAATGATTGGAACCATGAATATACATGGGATTAAGTTGCTGACAGCCGCTAATTTCAACAAAGAAAAAAGAGGCAACAAAAGCACTGATTTTACCCTTTACTCTTTAGTCTTTTAACAATAATTCCTATATCTATAATGTTAATGGGCTTGTGCATCTAAGAGACAAAAGCTAAATACTCCACATATTGTCAAAATTTGTCATGACCATGGATCCCAAAATCGGTCAGTAATCTCATTCTGGTCTTCCTATAATATGAATATGGATATCTGCAAACCTCACGGTGCCAAATAATCAACTACTCTGAACTCTAAAAAACTCGAGTAAATTTTTTTCTCATTTCTCTTCTCTTTCTCACCCATCTTTATCTTCTCTTTTCTAACTGCTACAAAATAATAGTAAAGAGAGAGATCTCTCTCTCCACTATTATTCTACAGTAGTAATTTACAATTATAAAACCTTGTCAAATTTAAGTCGAAATTTATCATAGTTTTTTAGTGAGAGTTTTTCGTCTTCATATGTGACTAGTTTTTTTTCTTTTTTTTATTTTTTCTAAATTTTAGAAATATTTTTGTATTTTAAAATAATATTTAAAATTTTATGCAATTAAAAATAGGCTAATCCGATACGGGTAGCTAATACAATTGATATAGTTGATACAGCTGATATGTATCATTTTTTTTTCTAATGGTCTATCCCAACCCCAATACTAAATTTTGGAACCTTAGTCATGACTCATGACAATAAATTAGAAATATGCTTGAATGCAGTCTGGTGCCTTTAAAATATAAAAGAAAGCTTCTGGGTGGCTGGCTGGGTAGGTCCAGCTACTATGCCTAAAAAGCAGTAGCAATTGAGTATTTGAGTCCAGGAGAACTAAAGGACTTTTGCATAATTCTAAAATGCAGATCATCTATAACGTAATGTCAACATAAGAACCTAAAAAAATCAAACCATTTGTTAATAATTAGCAAAGCTCAAAGATACTAGGGAGAAGAGACATTGGAAGAAACAGTCTTGCACAGTCAGTATGTCACTTCAAATAGGTACCCACAAAAGATATATGCCAGCCAGCAAACGCAAAAGTGACATGCCTACTCAATTAAGATAAACTTCATTCGAATTTCTCCAGCATACAGCAGGAACAAGCAGCTGGTAGTATGTATTACAGAAAAGCTACAAACTATAAAGCTAACACTAAATAAGGAAAAAGAAATGAATACCTCGTCAAGAGCACCGCTCTTAATCTTAGACTGCATAATGCACCATTTCTTAAAATGTGCACCTATAAAGAAGGAATTGCTTAATTTAAACATAGAGTGCCATATAGCACAATACAACTAAAATTAGAAATGAGGAAGGCAGATAAACAATGAGAAAAGAGGTAAAGGGAAAAGATAAATAGATATCTCACCAACTCTGATATCAAGCATACAGGAGGATAAGGAATCTGTTTTTAGTGACCACCTGCAATGTACCTGAAAAAATTTACATGTTGCAAAGTTACAACATTATCATAATCATCATCCAAGTTTCCAACATTGTGGGTAACAGGGCGAAGTCGCAAACAGCTCAAAGATGAGAAGGTTCCAAAAGATGCGACAATATTTTAGTATTTTACATCGTTCTTTAGATACATCAAACCTCTAAAAGTTTCTTGCCGAATCCCCAACTTAAGGAAAAAAGGAAACAACAAAGAAAATTGCCATAAAAGCTGTATAAGATCGATTGGCAAAGGCTATAAGGTTAGTTGGCACTTGGCACGAGCCTCCTTATCTTGGTCGGACTATTACAATGAGTAATGCCCTCGAATGACAAAAGAGCTTTATCTTGGGTGCAATGGATTGTTACAATAATTTAACAACAAACCGAGTTCTTCAACATGAATCAAAAGAGTAGGAGTATCATGTACCTCAAAGCAGGAGCCAAATGGAACATCATGTGCCTGTTGCACAGTTTCAAAGACCTAAAGTATGAAAAATTGAAAACCAAAATGAACATATATACAGTACACTTCAGTCAAAGGAAAAAAGAAGAATTTGCAAATGCTACAAACATATTAAAGAAAAATTGAAAAAGAATTGAGAACACACCAAGTTTGTTTTATCAGGTGAAAGAACTGCATGCTGCCACTCAGTCATGGCTGTGTCTGGAGGACACATGGGGCTATGACATAATGATCTAAATGTTATTTCTCTGACCTGACCATCATACTCATTAGCATCATGCCACTGACCCATCTGTAAAGAGAAAAAATTTATAAGGACTGTCCGAACCTATATAAATCATTGATTTCATGTCATCTAAAGTTGACTAATATGCAATCGACAATGTTATTATGACAAGTCATTGCAAGAACAATTATTGGGTATATATATATGCATTGTATCAGTTTCAATTTTTTTTTAAAACAAGTAATATATTTCAGCAAAGTAGCTCTACTTGCACAGTCTAATCTAGTCTGTCTGCTTAAAGTTTAGGCTAGATGTCGCAGAACATGTCTAACAAAAAGTATCTTCGATTAGTTGCTCCATTAACTAACATGGATACATGTGAATTTAGACCTTAATCCTCCTAGGAGATAAGGTGCAGGGTTTGCCGGATCGGGATTGGCCAGTTTTGGACCCTTGGATTAAACCAGATCCATTGTGGATTTGACCCAGATCCAACCAGGGGCATCAGTTATTAATGTCCCCAAGCTAGAATTCTCTCTCTTTCTCTCTTTACTTTTTTTTTCTCACTCTCTCTTTACATTTTTCTTCTCACTCTCTCTTTCTCTCTTTCACTTTTCTTTCTTCTTTCCTCTCCCTACCACCTACTATTATTTCTAAGTTAGATCTAGCTCCGACGAACTCTAAATCCAACTTTGACAAACTCCGACAAACAAAGATTAATCTTTTAATATTATTTCTTTATACCTCAGTTTTTTAATTTTTTTCACTCTCTTTCTTCTCTTTCTTCTTCTCTTTCACTGCACCATAATTTATCACTTTTTCTTTCTTTTTTTGGTTTTCTCTGTCTCTCTCTAATCTCTTCTTAGCAGAATATTTTGTTTTCAGCTTTCTTCTCTCTAATCTCTTCTTTTTCTTCTCTTTACTGATTTTTTTTCACGTAGTAACTTTCAAAAATCCAAATTATTCTTGCTGAATTATTTAATGTTCTGAAATTGTGATAAATATTTTCTGAATTATTTAATTTGCTGAAATTGTGATTAAATATTTGCTGAATTTGAGATTAAATATTTGCTGAATTAATTTATTTGCTGAAATTGTGATTAAATATTTGGTGAATTATTTTGAAGGTAGCAAAACTTTTATTATTTAATATTCTTAATTATATTTTTAATTTGATATCTGTTTAAGTGTTTACATTAAAATTAAAATGACTCCAAAAGAAAAGTCACAAGATACCGATATTGGCTAGCAACATTACATCTCTCTTAGCCAAGAAATTGTAATAGCTTGCACTCAAGTTAGTTTGGAAGTTAAAAGAAAAATGTTGACTTATTTAATAGGCAAAAAAAAAGAATAAATAAACTGCACAAAAAAAAGAGTCAATGATTCGTCAAAAATTTATACATAACTATGAAAAATATTGATGATGATAATAGTGGCAGAGTGGAGAAGATGAGGAGCAGAGACAAATGATAAGAAAAATTACAGAAAGACGCAATACAAAAGGAAGAGATAAGAAAAAGCAGTAGTAGACCTAGTAGTAGCTTTCAAAGGTCTAAATTAGTTCATATACTGGAAGAAAGAAAATATGGGGACAATAGTTTTGAAACTCTTGGTGTTATGGGCTTTACAAGAAAGTCTAAAAACATTGGACCGATAAATATATATTTTTAGAAAAAAGATAGATAAGCTTGAGTTAGAGGTAGGTAAGCTATTGATACTAAATATGTTGAGTTAGAGGTAGATAAGCTTCACACTTATATTAAACATTTAAAAAGTATTAGAATGAATTTAGTTGGATACTGATGTGTGATGGGTGAACTACACAGAATAAAAAAATATAATTAATTTTTTTTGTATACTCAGGCATAGGAATAATATTTTTAAAGTCTGTGAATGTTACTACTCATTTTAAAAGTGCAAATTTAATTTTCAGTTGATAGATGAGGTAGTAAAAAAAGGTAGTCCAAATGGTTACTAATAATGAGACAAATTATAAGGTTGCTGAATAATTACTTATGATAAAAAGACAACATTTATATTGGGCACCATGTGCTGCACATTGTATTGATCTCATGTTGGAAGACATTGCTAAAGATTCTAGAATTAACAGTCATATATAAAAGTCAGAGATTGACAAACTTTATATATAATCATGGTTCAGTTTTTAATTTACTTAGACAGATGACTGATGGTAGAAAAAATTTTAGATTGAGAGCCAGCCAGTTGAGTATTACTAAAGTTGCTATAGTTATATCTCATAACAGTCTAACTGAATGGTAGGCCATTTATGAACGGAAAAAGACATAAATTCAACATTAATAGCAAAAAAGATCTTAAGTCAAAGTGTCTTCATCACAGTGTGAAAAAAATTTGATTACATTTTTTTTAGTCCATACCACAACAAGTAATCAATTGACAATGGAGAGATTAGAGAAATTAGTTTTTTGCCATTATAATATGAGATTGAGAGAAACTTTTCATGGTTCGCCGGATCGAGATCGGCCGAACCCAATTCGGATCCGAACTCTCTCTTTCTTTGTTTCACTCTTTCTTTTATTCTTTTTTTACCATATAACCATTGTTTCTCTTACGGATAGATCTAGCTCTGGCGAACTCTGACGAATTCCGGTGAACTCTGACGAACTCCAATATATAATTTATTTATTTACTTCTCTCTTGATTTTTTTTCAGTTCTTTCACTCTCCTTTTTTCTTCTATTTTCTTCTTCTTCTTCTTCTTCTTCTTCTTCACTGAATCATGATTTTTCTTTCATTTGTTTGATTTTCTTCCACTCACTCTCTTTCTAATCTCCTTTTCTTTTCAATTTTTATTGCACTATAGTTTTTCTTTCTTTATTTTCTTATTTCTAGTAAACTTTTTTCTAGATTTTTAGAAATTTTCTTGCATTTTTAAATAATATTTAAAATTTTACGTAATTAAAAAATCCGATCCAATCCAAGTAACCGATAAGGCCTAGACATATCATTTTCTCGAATGGCCGATCCCCATCCCGATTTTTCGAACCTCGAGAAATTTAAAAAGAAAGACAGAAAATAATCAGTTGATTGATTTAAATCATGTTTTTTTATAAATACCCCTTGACTCTATAGATCAGAGAAATGGAAGATAGATTATTAGATAATAAAGATAAACCACGATTACATAAGGCATTGGATATAGACTAGTACGACTCGTTTAACAGCGAGAAATAGTATAGTTACTAGTGTCAACCTGGTGGTAAGATTGTCCCTTTCATATTTGCTATGAAAAGTCAAGAAGATATAAGAATTGAAGACAAAGAAACTGAGGATATACATACATATCAGTGATGTCGTTATCAGAATATTGCTTCCTATGACTATGGTTTATTAAATATTCATTGTTTGAAGCCATCACATAATCCACATGCTGATTATTATCCTCCTCGGTGTCCTCTAACACAAGATACACATAAAATTATCCTTCTTAGAGACAACAAGATCCATTTAATATGAATGTAATGATGCAATCTCTTTGGAGCACCAGACCCTAAACATCACTATTTATAAACTTATAGTGATTATGATGACGATGACCACAGGATTTTACAAAAGCCATTAAAGTTTTGACTTTTAAGTAAATTAATACTTTTTTTAATTTTTAGAGCCCTATGCGAATAACTATTATTTTTTTTATCTTTTTTGTCATGTTTTCTAAATTTTAAGAGATTTTCCTGTATTTTTAAATATTATTTAGAATTTTATGTAATTAAAAAAAGTCTAATTCAATTCGGGCGACCGATACGACCAATACTTATCGTTTCTTCAAAAGGCCGATCCCTATCCCGATTTTTCGGACCATGATAAGGTGAACCCTTTACATTTATACACACGCAAGATATATAAAGTTAACAATTCACAAATCTTAGAATTTAAAATTTTAAAATAATAATGTGAGAGTTATTTGTTGCACTATAAGTAGACTACTTACATTTAGATTAGTATCCTTCCGAGCAGAGCGATATTCAGCAATAAACTTTGAGTCATCACTCAGTAGCACAACAAAGAACTGCTCAGCAGTGCACGGAAAAATATCCTGAAAGAAGATTAACAAAACAATTTTATATTATTAACCTCAAAAATAAAAGTTATCATGGCCTAGAAGATAGAGCGGTACATTGAATATGCCGACTAGAACTTCTTCTTTAATGAAAGGTTGGGACTTTCCAGGCACAGCAACACTATCTTGTGGCACTTCTATCTGGCTTCTAGTCCCTTTAGTAGAGCTACTGTGTGCACGCAATGCAGATTGTGCCCATTCCTAAAATATAAAATATCAGATAGAGGTCAGTATTCCAAATGAATTAATGTCCATGTCAATAGTTTGAACCAGCAGAAATAATGGAATATCAAGACGTACTCAAATCAAACAAAAATATGCAGATTGAGTATGTGAAATTGATGAAAAGGTCCACCACGTGTTTGAATTTTAAACCTTGCCTACTGCAGAAGGAATATAGTGGATCCTCATAAAGAGAGTATAAAATTATAAACTGCTATTGCAGGAGTTCATTATATTGGTCCTTACTCTAAAAGTATTGCGTTGAATAAATAGGTGATGTTGCCTAGGGACGAGGAAGCATACTGATACAAAAAAAGATAAGGAGGTACCTAGATTTACCCCAGAAAGAAAAAATAGGGCAACTGTGAATTTCTTTATTTGTCTCCAAGTATTATTTTCATATTAGCATGGTTAGATAGGAAAAATAGAACATATCCCATCAAGCTATGGAGGAAAGATAGAATATAGCCCATCAAGCTACGGAGAAAAGAAAATCAAATGCACATATATTACGGGGGATAAAGGAAGCCTGGAATCCACCACAAAAGAGAGAAGAAGGGAGTAGGAGAAGAGGGTAGAGAAGGGGAATAAGGATAAAACTCTAATAATAATATATATGAACAAGATGAACAGCCAACCAGCTAACTAGAGTGAGTACCTGCTTCTCAGCTTCTAACATTGCACGGAAGTTCTTAGCTGCTCGTTGCAATGCTCTCAACGTATGATTTCTATTCCAAAATGATGCAAATTTATATCTGACTCTCCCTGAAAATGAACAGGATGTGTGCAGTATAAGAATATAAACAATACCCTGAAATCATTCAGTGACAGTGCTTGATGTAATCAAAATTACCAACAAGATGAATAATTCAAACAAAATAAAACATTTCATATGGTCTATGACATTTACCCTTTTCATGTACTTCCACAATAGTAACTCACAACACACTTCTGTTCACAAAATATACAATTTAAAAATTGCAGTGCTACAATTTTTAAATTGTGTTTGTGGCTCAAAATCTTTACAAGTCAAAACATAATATATGAAATATGAATTTGGCTTTATCCATGATATGAAGTAAAAACAGTTTACCATCTGAGCTTCCCAAAGGAGGCACACCATGTCCACCAGCACCCATGCGGAGAACTATTGTAATTGCTGGATTTATAAATGCATGTTGGCTCCGTTTGATCTGCAGCGCTAGTAGCAAAGAAATGCAACAAGTTCATATATAATAACATTTCATTAGATTTTTTACACAGAATAGAAAGAAAAGAGATAGTGATTGCACCTCATGAATATCTCCAAGGGGAACCACCACCTACATATAGTAGGCTAAGCTCTTAGAAAAACAATTAGAGTACAACATTAAATTACTAACTGATGCAAGAGTTCGGAAATTTTCTTTACTAACTAAAAAAATAAAGAAATGGTACAGGGCAAAAGGAAAAGAATATTGTTAGAAGAGCGGCAATGTTTCTTTCTTTTTCCCAGATTTGACATATTAGCATATCTATATAATGTTGTACCCGCGTCTTTTATTCACCTTCGTGGTTCATAAACAAGATATCAATGACAAACTCGAAAGACATGATTTTACAGCATAGAATGAAATTCAATTATGTACCGACAGAAGATGCTAATAGTAAATTAAATGTAGGGCAGTTATTCATTGCTGTTCACCAGAATATGCACTAAATAATTCTGAGAAAATGAAATTCATAATATCAAATTAACTGAATCAAAAAGAAAGAAAAAAGATACTTAAAACTCATGTATATAAATCTTTTAGACAGTGAGCTTTTGCACCATTCCCTCGTGAGAATGAATGTGCCTATCTAACCTTAATTTGCTTTGAAAAGACATTTGAATGGAAACAAATATGCCACGCCGAGACATACATGCGACCATGGTACAAGAAGGACCTCTCAAGTGCACATGAATAACTATGATCAGCAACCTGAACAAAACAGCCCAGTGTCAGTGAAATTTGATGGCATTCAACAATCTTTCAAGTACCATTTATCTACCACTATCAATGTTCTAAACAAAAGGCTGAGGTGGCCACCACGGTGGAATCTGCCTTAGGGCCGCTACGCTTTTGCTTTAGCGGCCCTAAATGGCATTTTGATCCATGGCACCCGATATGGCGGGCTGAAATAGTGGTGGCACTAGATATGGTGCCCAGTATGGCAGACTGAAATAGTGTTTCAGTCATCTGACCCTCTTTTCTTTCTTATTTTGCACCTTTTTATTGTTTTTTTTTTTGTGTGATTTTTTCCCATAGTCTTGCACAGTTCTTAAGTTTGATTTTTTTGATTATATGATACTATATTTCCTTCTTTTCACATCTTTTTCATTTTTTTTTCCACCATGCAGTCAAAGGCTGCAAAAGTTTCTGCAGCAAAAAGATGGCAGAATTTCCTGCAGCAGGAAATTCATGTAACAGTCTTCTCACTGCAGGATATTTTTTTTATTTTCTTAAATATCTAGCAGCAAGCAAGCAAGCAATAAAATTTTCTTTTCTTGATTATTAATGAATTGTCAACTTTTAATTAGTTAGTTAAGGCAATATTGTGATGGACTAACTTAATTACATAGTTTTATGTCTTTCATGTTACATAGAAGTTACATAGCCTAGGAAAAGTAGAATTATATCATAATTTTAAGACACTGCCTTGGACACATGTCACCCGCCATCCGTGCTATGAAACCCCTTTAGGTGCCGCATGCTTTTTAAAACATTGATCACTATCCAAGAATTTGATGCTGTAATCTTTCTCGTATTCAATGATGGCAATCTTACCTCATCCAGAGGAAGATCAAATATCGTTTGCAGAGGACCAGGTTTCTGATGAACAACTGTAGGACCTTGTCTATCCAAAGAAATCCTTCTCCGAGCACCAGCTCCAGCAAAGCCCTTTAAAGACCTAAATGAAAATTTTTGCAAGAGTGAAATTTCTGATGATGAAAATGTAAGCAATTACATGCAATGACAAGTAGAAGAGAAACTCAATAAGATTATATCCTAGCAGGGAAGCAAAACAGCATGAATAAGGACGACCGAGAAAACATGCCTGTAAAACATAATGAGAACCTATGAAATCAATTTCAGCCTATACCAATACATATATATACTATAACATAGAAGGCCTTTATTTTGTTATTCCAACATTAATAAACATAGGGAGTGACTCAATGTGATGGTCCGCTCGCCATCAAGCTTCCGTCGTCGCCATCATCACTCGTCGTGCTGGAGAGCTCCGTCGATGAAGGCGTTGTCGTGTCCCATCTCTAACAGCAAACTACGGCAACGACAAAGTTGAAGAGTGAAGCACCGCTAGTTTCCCTCCTCTTTTTCTCTCCTTCTCTTGCGGCACGACCAACAGGTGCTGCGACACGTGCCATGCCGTGCCGGCCGTTTGTCAGCACGGATCATGCCATAGTATGGCCATTCATGATGCTGATCATGGTGGACTATTTTAGCCCTGAGGTTTCTGCTTACCAATTAGTTCAAAGTATCCCACTTACTTTACTTGCTGATGGCCCAAACAAATGAGATTAGATTACTGATCACTAGTTGGAGATTCTTCACATGCTGTCATGGCAGCGACAGTGTCATTTAGAAAAGGTAGCATTCACCAATGTCAAATTTAGCAAGAACTAGTGTTTGGGCTCCTCATCAGAGCTAGTGCCACAGTCTTTAGACTGTTCACCTTCAGATAATACTCAACACTTCAGCCACCATTTAGTTGTACCAAGACACTTGGCATAAGCACCAACTTCAAGTGTTTCGCATGCATATCCATAGATGATTAAATTCACCAGCTCTAACATTAATAGATAGAGTAGGCATTTTATATGGTCAATGTTTATATCAACGATGGCCGTGCCACAGGCACAGACCTTGCCGACCACCGGCCAGCACGGCACTTGCCGGCCGTGCCGTAAGAGGAGAGAAAAAAAAGAAGAAGAGATACTCACCTTCGCCGTCGCCGCTCGCCATCGCCATCGCCCGAGCACGTCGAGTGCCCTAGCCCGAGGGAGAAGGAGAGACCGAGAGAGAGTGAGAGAGAAATTGAGAGAAAGTGAGAGAGAAATCAATTAAAACTTAAGTTGCGGATCGGATTCTCGATCTCTCTCTCTCTCTCAATTTCTCTCACTCTCTCTCGGTCTCTCCTTCTCCCTCGGGCTAGGGCACCCGACGGCGATGGCGACAGTGATGGCGATCGACAACGAGGTCGACAGCGAGGGCGGAACTATTAGGAGAGGTGCCGTGCGGCACCCGTTGTGCCATGTGCCGATACGCTATCGGCACGACAAGTGCCGACCGACACGCCCATCCATAGTTCATATACCTGTAGGCTCTGTTGCACAAGATACCTAAATCTACTAGTTCTAAATAAACACATTGAGATGTGCTTCCAGAATATCACATCCTTGCTCAGCTCCTTGAGTTAAAGATAATATATGATGTCTACAAGATTATCATGCTTTATAAATCCAAGTTTCAAGGTGATTAGGGAACAAAATGATTCAAATATTAGATAATCTAATAATATTGATAGGAATGAGTGTGGTCAATAGAAAAGATAGAATCGCAGAATCAGCAAAGATTGTACTTTTGGCAAGTTAGGACAAGCACCAACAAAGGATGAGAGGACAATGATACAGACTGCAGAAAACTATATATTCTGATCCTAACATGTACTACCTAGAAAGCATATCCAGAAATTATAACTTACTAGTAGTTCAAGTAGACTAACTACAAAAGAGAGGGAGAGAGGAAGAGAAAGAGGGAGAGAGACAAAGTTAGAGCCCAGAAAGGATTTACAAGAAGAAATTACAGTAGATAGGGTGGTGACCTTATACATAATGCAAAATCCTAAAAGGAGCTAATGCGGGCAATGGAATCATACAGCCCTCCTATGACTTAAAGACTTAAACAATTGGAGAACAAGGCAGAAGCAATGCATTCGAGGGCTAACAATTCCTTTAAGATGAGTTTGTGAATTTAAATCAATGATGAATAGTTCCCTAGTAACTAACATAAGTTTATAGGAATATGAGACTGAGTTGAATTTTCCACATCAATTTGCTTTCAGAAACCCTCACCCTTCTTCTCAACTCAATTTTTTTTTCCTACAATTCATTTGGTTAAATTACATTGCCTCACCAGACCATTTGATAAACTTGGACATTTCACTTGAGTTCAAGTATCATTTCCATATTTAGTCCGTAAATTTGTAAACTCCAAAAAATTTCTATCAAAATTATATTTTCGATGTCTCCTAATAGCAATACATTCTTTTTACATACAGGTCAATCAGAAATTAGATGATCTACAAGTAAACACCTAATGAGGATAATCAGCCAGAAGCACAAAATTTTAAAAGAGGAACTACCTATGCAAGAAGCTACAATACATTAGTCATAGACACACAAGCATTAACTAACAAAAGTAAGGTGGATTATAATTTTCTTTCTTTCAATCCTGAAGAAAAACAAAGTCAATAGATGTTGGACAATAATATAGGCCCAGAACAAAGGAAAGGTCCTTAGTACAGATAAAAGTTCAGTAGCAAACATACAGAAAAAGTGGTAGCCAGCAAACCAAGATAAGAAAAAACCTGGAAGAACTCTCAGTAAGCTTTATGGTTTTAATATGAAGGCAAACCTGAGAAAAAGAAAACATCAGAATGACTCGACAACCAGTAAACACTAAGTAGATTTGACCATCAAAAAGCAATATCGTACCTGTCCTGACGCACTGTCCAATGAATGCCAGATGACTCCTGTATGGCCTTCACCTTCAACTGGAATACATACAGATCCCAGAACTGTACTTTTCCATATTATATCCCAGTCATATATTGTTACATTTATCTATAAGAAATAAATAAGAGACCCAATAAGAACAAAGCGAAATAAATTTGTATAGAATTGGAAAGAATAAAAGTGCCTCTCTTCTAAATGACTTTTCATCTATTTGACATTTCTAACGGAATAGATCAAGAATTTGGCAGACCTTATATTTGAGTTGTCCGATGATAAATTTGGAAAAATAACTTCAGTGCAAAGATTTAAAATACGTAGTCTGTGTCAACTATGTATATGTGTATAGATGTTTCTAAAAATATGTATATGGCTGCATATGTGTATAGATGTATCTAAAGATATGTATATACAATTTAAATAATCTGATAGACTTATTAAAGAAAGTTATGTTTATTTATTTCTATCTGAAACATTATGCCATCACAAGCTTTGTTAAGAAGATATTATAAGGCAAAGGGTTGGAAGACGAGAAATAAGATAATAAATTTGTCATGTTGTAAACTTCAATTTGTAACATTTTCATTGCTTGATGTAGTCATTTTGACAATTCCAATTCATGTGTAAGCAAGCATTGTATTCAAAGCTGGCAATAAAGCATAAAAACCACTACTCTATTTTTGTTGAATTTCAGAAATTATTAGATTTTCTGTTTTATTGCCTTGCACAATGGCTCTAGCATCTAGGTGGGTCCCTTATCCGCATGTCCATTGCCTATAGTCATTTGAAACATTTGTCACAAGCAGTTACTTTGAGATATATGAACAACATCCAACATGCTAAACCATGAATTTTAAATTTATAACCTAATAATAGACCATCAACCTGGACGTTAAATTTTTTTGTAGTGATAAGTGATTGAATGAAGACATTAATAAAGTTACTCAATGATTTGTTTGTAGCATGGATGTCTCAATAAGCTAAATAAAGTTAGAAATAGGGACCTGAAATAACCTGTACAGGAAGAAAATCAACAATGAAATTAAATTCCTCTCCCCACATTGGATTTCTGGATCCAGGAACCATGGAACTGTGTTAACATGATAAAATAGTAATGTCAGAACATAATAGAGGACAATTTCAGTTACTTCGCGGGCCAAATATACAGACAAGAAGAACTTGGCATGTCTAACTTGAATATAACACATTCTATAGTAGTGAAAAACTAAAGATGTGAAAACAATTATATGCATATATCAATGGAGAAAATTATATCAGGAAGTTACTAGAAACCTAATACAAGTTTTGAACTTCCTTAGTTATTTAATAGATATCTAAGAGAGTTGGGCTTTGACTGGAAAGTTGTCCCAGCTACGAAGTTATAAACACATATTGCAGTTCAGGTATGAGGTGACTGTGTCTTCCAATGACATTAATGATTTGCAGAAGACAGGTTACTCAAATTGCCATAAAGTCATAAAATAATGAATTAAAACACCCCAGAATGTCAAGAGTCACGACTATTACCTACCCTACTTTCTATAAAATAATCTTTGATCAGCTTGTCCCTTGCTGAAAGAAAATGGTCATCAAGTCAGCCTTCCAAATAAAAGGATGGCTTAGCCTACAAGTCATCCATTACAACAACAAGAAGCGCCAGCTCACTGTAACTATTTTAGAGAAAATTGATAACCACTAATGCAACCAGTTCACAACTCAGTCACTGACAATATAAAGAATTCAAAGTACAAGAAATAGGAAAAAGAATTACTGTAAACACCTAAATCTCTTTTGTTCATCACAAGTAATTATGACATAAGGATCAGATATCCCATTCAAGTTTGCGCCAACTAGGTTCTTGGCAGCCAATAGTTCCACCTGAAGCAGAAAACAGATTGAGACCATCATATGGAAAGAACAGAAAAAACATCATAAGACCAAGACTCAAAAGAGAGACCCAGCACAACTTCAGACTAAGCATAAACAAGAATGATGTGATTGCTGTAGATTATAAACTACGAAAAAAAGTAGATCAACAGTTCTCTTATTCAAGATGTTAATTCTATCCAGCAAGAATTACCTTCACAACATATGCAGAAGTTCCTTGAAAATCTCCTTTTAATAGACTCATCTACAAAATAAGTGTAGAACTGCATGTCAAATGAATGAAAGAATTATTTCATTGGACTAAAAAATAATTAATTGGTTCTGCAGAAGAACTATCATGCGACACCATATTGAGCAATTTAACAAAATGAAATATAAGGAGGACAAAGTAACATGATTCATTATCCTACTAGTACAACCAAACTCAAAAAACTCCTATCTGGACAAGTCCCCTGGCACCAGTATTCGTGAAAGCTAATATGGCCACCAAAAGATGTAAACATTTTAAGAGTTAAAAGTTAGAAGTGTAGTGAGCACATAACAGTAAAGTATTCATCCAACATTCTTGATATGCCCTAATTTCCATCTTCCAAATAGACTAAACAACAAATATACCAAAATTACCAAGGATTCGAGTTTCGGCCAATCCCGATCAAGGCCGAAACCACTCGGTTTCGGCCTTCTGCAGGTGGCAGGCGGCTGCAGCAGGCAGCTGTCAGCAGACAGCAGTAGCTGACAACTACTGCTGTCAGCAGCAGCTAGAGAGAGAGGGAGAGAGAGAGTGAGGGAGAGAGAGGAAGGGAGAGTGAGGGAGAGAAAGGAGGAGAGAGAGAGAGAGAGAGAGAGAGAGAGAGAGAGAGGGAAAAAGCGAGAGAGAGTGAGAGAGAGAGAGGAAAGATTAAAAAAAAGAGGGTATGAGAGAGAGAGAAAATAGAAGAGAGAGTGAAGGAGAGGGAAAGATTAAAAAAAAGGGTATGAGAGAGAGGAAAAAAGGAAAAGAGAGTGAGGGAGAGGGAAAGATTAAAAAAAATGTGAGAAAAAGAGAGAAAAAGATAAAAAAAAAAGAATATGGGAGAGAATGAATACTTTAGACTAACAATTAGAGGGATAGAAAAGAAGAGAGGGAGAAAAAGAGATTTTTACTTTTTAGGCTTTATATGTGAGTAATTATTATTTCTTATTTTCTTATAATTTTTTCTAAATTTTTAGAAATTTCTCTAACATTTTTAATAATATTTAGAATTTTATTTAATTAAAATAGTCTGATCCGATACAGCCAATACGTATCGTTTTTTCGGACGGCCGATCCCGATCCCGATACCGATTTTTGGAACCTTGAAAATTACTAGTGCACAAAGTTGAATAGGGTAGTAAATAAAATTTTCTCAATCAAAACATTCAAGTAGATGCCCGTTGACCGGAAAAGATAGACTAAATATGGAAAGAGCATCCTCTTCTTTACATTGGATATTCATATACTTTAAAAGCAGGAGAAGAGAAACTTCTACCTACCATAAGCAATTCTCTTTTAATCTATGTATCAAACTCTATCTCATATCTTGAAATTGAACCCCTAGCGCGAAAGGCTTTTGTCAACAGAAGGATAGGGAGGCAATCACGTGGTTCAGCGGCTAAGGTTTCTCAAATTCATTGCTGTGAATAGGTTTCTGGTTACACTATTAGTTAACAAGTAACTATATTAGAAGTAAGTGTTTTAGGTCAATTAGAATATTAGTACTCTCAGCCAAATAAGTAGCAGGCAGACAATGTCATTCTCAGCAATGGTCAAGTCTGAGTGCGAATAAATAAAAATATAAAATTGACCAATTTAAGATGTAATCTGTTTTCTAGTTCTAGGAAGTTAAAGCAATACAACTTATAATGTGGACCTGCTCTCAGAAGGTAGATCTAGATTAATCACAGAAATGTCGATCGAAGGAGGTAGAAGGGTTGACGGCCTTGACTAGGGTGATGGTTAAGGTTTAAGGGAATTAGGGTGAGAGCAAGAAAGAGAGAGGGAGATATAGACTCAATCAATTTATCTAATAATCTTCAACCTAGTTGCTCCCCATATATTATATAGGTAGCTAACCGACTTGACCCAACCGACTAATCAAATGACTTAAATCATAACAAGCTAAAATAATAAACAACTCAACTGAAATAGAAGTCGACTAAGTTAAAATAACCAACTCAACCAGTGAGTCCAATGTCCCGTGAAGTGATTTAATCTGACCCGAATCACATTAACTTAATTGTTAAACACTTGATATACTTCATCAAAATTCTCCTTTTTAAAATCACTTGTTTATCTTCACAAATTAGTTAACTAGATTTGTAATTTGGGAATAAGATACTAGTTAATGAAAAATCTTTCTTCAGTTATTTCAAAAATACTTTGGTAGATAAGACATAAAGTTCTGCTTGGAAGTTAGAAGTTAGACCACGTTCAAGTTTGCAGGTAGATGTGTAAATTTAACTATAGACCATTAATGTGACCAACAACATCCTAATGTATACAAACCATAAAGTAAAAATACTTCATCCTTATTACCTCTCCTGAAATCAGCACAAGTCAGTAGTCCTATTAGCATGACACTTTTTCATTAATTTTTGGAAGCGGAGCAGACAATGCATCACCTACATCAAACTCCAAGTGCCCTCTTTGTATCCTGTATAGTGACCATCCACAACTCATTCATCCTTGGCAATCTTTAACAACACATCCAGTGCACTCCAAACCCAAATAGCAAGGCCCCACCTTCTACCTTTCATTAAAACAAAACCCCATCCTCAATGTGGTTTTGCGCTGCCATCTATAGGCCTTCTTCCTCACATATGGCCTCCAGTCAATCCACTAGCTCACTATCATCCTTCTTGTTTAGTTCAATCAACAAATAGAAGTAGGCCACATCCTCACTAAAGGTCCTGCCTAGTGACAACAATTCAAGAATTAGTACTATCTCTACTACCGAAATATTCACCTTCAACCACTGCAACATCTATTGAGGAATGCATCAAATCTTTCATAGACCAACTACTTCAGCTATCAAATAAATGACTCTCCTCAAGTAAGTACTAGCTTTCATTGTAACATTTATTGAGAATTGTATATCAAATCCTTCATAGACCAACTACTTCAGCTATCAAATAAATGACTCTCCTCAAGTAAGTACTAGCTTTCATTGCTAAGTTTATTGTTACTCGTTAACATGAAAAATAACGAAATTTCATCCAATGCATTATTTCTGATTCTAACTCACCGGGACCAGCTTTCTCAACAAAATAGAACTTTCGAATATTATAAACGTAAGCAACTTCATGTAATAAAAATAAATACAATTAATTCTGACAGTATATATCAATTGACTCTATACATCAATAACGCCAAATAATGCATACTCAAATGGATCACCGATTCACGTCATATGAATCAAAACTAGCTACATCATACCTTGTCCTTATCGTCCGCTTCCCGCATAACCTGCTCTCTTCCGACCACCATCTCACCGCTCCCACTGCGCCCCCGACCGTCGTCCGCGGCCTTACTGCTGGAAGAGAGCCTCTCAAAGAACGAGTAGAGCGCGATCACGAGGAGCGCCGCTGCGCAGGTGACCTCGATCTCCCACCACGACGGGAGGAGGAATCCAGCGGAGATCGCCGCCATGGGAGCGAAGCGATGAGAAGCTAGGGTTTCCGAGACTGGATATCTAGGGTTTCGCGGAACGAGGAGGTCCATGAGGAAAGAGAATAAGGAGAAGAGGAGCAGGAGGGAGAGGCCATGAGAGGGAGAGGGAGAGGGAGGGAGAGAAATGAGGAAGGGCCAAGGGGGGGGAGTGGAGGGGGGTCAAAAGAGTTGGTTGGAGGGAGACGGCAAATGCGGGGGGGCTAATATTAATAAAAGAAAGTGTGAGGGGTTATTTTTGAATAAATAAATGCGGCAAAAGAGGAAGTGCCGATGTTTACCGGCGAATATTAATTGAGTGGGACCCCTTTTAGTGCTGCCTACGTGGCTGCCTAGTTGAATCGTAAAGCAATTTGAGTTTTCGAAGTTAAATTTTTTTAATTTTATATATTAAAATAGACAATATCTAAATTTAAATACTAATAGGTATAGTTAGAAGCAAAAACGGATAAGATAGTGTTCAACCTATTAATAATTTTTAGATAGAGGATTAGATCTTAAACGGATGTTAATTAAATTAAAACGAATTATATAATATTTTATTTAGAGATAATTAACTAAAAAATATTAAGAGTTCAAAAAAAATTTCTTACATGTCAAATACATATAAAATTAGCAAAATTAATCTCTACAAATAATATATAACACATCATTAGTAATAATATCAATATTTAATATTTAAACAAGCAAACTAAAAATTATAATTTGTTTAAAGAACTATGCGGATAAACAGACATACAATATTCGTATCCGAATCCAAAAATTATATCAAAAGAATTTGTATTCAAGTTTTTTTTTTTCAAAAATCTTGTCTGTATCCAAATCTATATCCGGATCGAATAGAAACTTTTTATCCAAATCCGATCCAAATTGGACTGGATAGTGAGTCGAGTCGAGTCGGGTCGGAGATAATCCAACTCGATTTCACCCCTAGGCATAGCACTAATTAAATCACTAAACCAAACTATTAAGTATTTTTCTAATTAAATATCTTTCTAGACTAAGGGATATGAAACATTATCAAAGTATTTCAATAAAACGCTGATAAAATTAGCGTTTTATTATTCTAAGTAAAATAGTTAAGTATTTTAGTTACGGCTATAGTAAAATAGATCCATTCTAGTATTTAAATTTGAGAATGATCTATTTTAAAAAATAAATAAATAAGAAATAGATGTATTTTGGTCAACAACTCACTCAATTTTGGAAATTATTGTTGATCATTTGAACTTGAAAGAGAGAAAAAAAATTGTAGTTAATTAAAGAGAAAACTTTATTAGACAAGGTCTATCATAATCTTTTTCTTAGAAGATTATAAATCACACCTTGCATTTTGAATCATTTTAAAATAAAGCTCTTTTTTAATTATTTATAAATATAACTCTTAATTTACTAAAAAATTATCCAGTCGTACCACGTTTAGTAGATAGATATAATATAATCCGGCTATTAAATTAACTTAATTATAAAATTTAAAATAGCTTAGAGACAAATCAAAGCATTGAGCTTTAATAAAATAGAATCAAATCAAAGAAGTGAGGTAGGAAGATTTAGAAAATATAAAAATATCACTTGAAATAAACAAATTATTCTACTTGAAATAAAAATATACATGTTAAACTAAACTTAACCCAAGGTGTTGCTCCATATATTTTCACCAAATAAGAATATTTATTTTTAAATAATATAAACTTTGTGTATAGTATTGTTACAATTTAGGGTTTTATTTTGTATCTACAATAACTAAGACTAATTGAAGGCTTGTTAACTTAAAACTAAAGGTTAAGTGCTTAGGCATACAATAAACATTGTCTAGAAAGATATTCACCTATAAGTTAATCTCATTTCAGTGCATTATTAATTAAATTTAAAAACTTTCTTTTTAAAATTGATAGGCTTATAAGCTAATTTATTCTAGACATATGAGCTAGCCCTCCCTCGCTCGCTCCGCAATATATAAATTGAATATATATACTAACCTTCGTGAGAAATAGATAACAAGTCGATCAAATCATTAGTTATAACTAGCCAAGTAAGTGCACAAATACAATCCATTTTATATATCTTCTACGAAGAAATTTATACTCAAATTAGATCATACCCAAGCTCTTGTTGGGTGTGTACGCTTCTACCTGCGTGTTGTAGTGGTCATTGTAAACAAAATATATATATATATATATATATATATATATATATATATATATATATATATATATATATATATATATATATTTAAAAAAGACATTAGCATTTGATATAAAGATAATTACATTTTGATCCCTCAACTACAAGTGATTTTCATTTTTACCCCTTTTTTTCTCACAAATTGACTCTAAACACTCTGCTTTAACAAAGTTATGAAATGACTATTATGCCCCTAGAACGATTATGTGCAATTGGGACTAGTAATGGAACTAATATTTGTTATGATTAGGGTTAGGATTTTAGAGAATGGAGGAGGAGACAATGTGTTGAAGAAAAAAATATGATTAAATGCATTTTATCCCCATGTATTTATGCCTAAAAATTATGTTATTCTTTTGTACTTTAAAAAGTCTTAAACCAGTCCATATATTTATAACTAAATTAAACCGTTAGTTTTTCTATTAAACTTAACTGAAATACTAAATGATGTCAAAATAATCAAAATGCTCATATCGTGTTTGTTAGAGAAGACATGCATATTTTGATATAATGAAGCAAAATAGCCATAATACTCGGTTAAATTTAATGGAATAACTAACAATCTCACTTTAGTCATAAGCATATAGACTGGTTTGAAACTTTCTTACGGTTCCATTGCGATCCAACAGTTGAAGGTACATAGCTTTGTGAATCTCCAATAGGCTAGAAAATGATACTTGACCAACAACAATAGCAATATACCAAATAGAAAAGAAAGGAAATATAAATAGACTAACGAGCAAACGAGACTAACACCCATGACAAGAGGACTAAAAACTATCATTGACCATGGAGCGAGAGATGAGTCGATTGGGGATGAAACTTGAAAGGAAGAGGAGGATGAGAAGGGGGTGGTGGTTAGGGAAGGAAGCTAAGTCCAACCGAAAAAGGGGAAGGTGGAACTCTAGGGCAGACAGCGGCGAGGGACAACATCAAGGGGGCAAGTTAGGAAGAACATGGCAAAGAGAGAACAAAGAAGAGATAGTGGAGAATGAAGACAAGACATACGACGACAAGTGGATAGCGGAGGCAGGCAACAACAGACAAACAATGGCAAAAATATAGAATTCATTCAAGAGAGATAACTAAGCGAGAATGGAGGAGAAAGGAGGCAAAGTGGGCAACAAAGAAGAGGACATCAACAAGCAAGGAGAGGGCAACGACAAATGAGGATAAGGATGGTGGAGAGAGAGCTTTAGGATGGAGAGCAAGCTTTAAAAGGGAAGAAAAATAGGGAGGAAGAAGGCCTCTCTCCTCCCCTAGCCACTCGAGCTAGGGGAGGAGAGGGGGAAGATCATTGGAGGCGAGAAGAAGACCCTTTGAGAGAGAGGAGAAGAGCATGCGTCAAACCCTAGCAAAACTAGGGTAGACACGTGAAGATTTTTTTTGTTTGTTTAAATCCAACGTAGAAGTTTGTGCACTACACAATCCATAAACTAATACCAATTAAAATAGTACGAAAAAAATTCCTAAATGTATTTCTCATTTAGAGTAATAATTGCGAAGAATAATAACTTGTAATGTATTATGTAATTTTGTAATTTTTTACTTTGCCCGTGGAAGAAGAAATGTCTTCTTTTTTAAAAAATAATATTAGTTACTTGAAACTATAGTAATCATAATGATCTCTATGATACAAATGAACTATATTTCCCTTGCTCTTGTAAGATAATATGGAGAGCCCCAAACTTTAGCAAATTTTTAAAAGAAGTCATAGTGTAAATATTCTAAATTCCCTATATAAGGTTATGTTGTTCATATCACCACTATTATTCAGTAGTTGAGTCTTAAATCTCTCTGTGAATGTTGGAGTTAATATTTGATGAATTTTCTATCATAATCTATCAAAATAAAACTATATTCTTTTGGTCACATCTGTAATTGGGTAGCTAGTTATGATGTAGGCCATTCTTAAAAAACAAAGAATGTTTCTGAGATAGTTTGTTTTTATGTTTCTGAGATAATAAATGTCTGCTCTTGAATTGGTCGAAGAAGAAGAAGAAGAAGAAGAAACCTTTGTCAATGTCAAAGGAGTACTAATATGTCTATGGAAAGGATCAAAAGACTAGGAGAAGACACAAGTGAACTAGAATTTGAATCTCCTATAGAGGAAACAAATATTGAAAGATGAGAATCAAATCAACCTTGGAAGAATAATTGCCCATTTACCAAATTCATCAAAGGTAAGGATCAGTTCAATAAGTTTTGATGCAGTTCTTAAATAAGAACAGATCTAGAACATTGATTATTATATATGGGCAATGAAAATATTATAGTATTGAATAATATAAAGGATTAGTTATACCTGGATCTGCTAACTATCATCATTTTATAATCTACCCCTAAAACTACTAGTATTCCAACCCTTGGCAGTGTAGACTAGACATGATCATCTGGCGCGCTAGACCGGGTTCGAGCCAGGCTTTTCGGGTCAACCGGGCTTAAGTATTTGTTCACGGCTCGATCCACCAATCACTCGGGCCGGGCTAAAATAGTCTAGCCCATTACCGCCCGTCAACCCGTGAGAGATCAGGCTAGCCGGTTGGGCCGAACTGGCCTGACCCACCAATCACTCAGCTCAACCCATATTTTAGCTATTTTTAGAATTTTTTTTACTATTAGCTAATTTTCTAAAAAAAATATTTATATTCCTCTATTTAAAAAATAATTAAATTTTTTTAAAGGTGTACTTAAAATAATGCAAAACGGTATAATACCAAAATATTTTACTGTAGCAATAGTAAATTACTGTAGTAGAACAGGCAAAGTACTGTAGCAGATGGGTGGGCTACTATAGCAGAACGGATGGGCCTAGTTGCGAGCCAAACGGGCGGGCTTTCGGGCCGGGTTGGATTGGCAAAGGGCTGGCCGTACCGCTCATGGGTAGTTTGATCATGTCTGTGGAGACAGAACACATCAAATAACCATCTTAGCCTTCACTTCTTTCTCTTTCTTCCCTCTAAAGAGTAAACCAATCATCGGAGTGCTTAAAAAAATTTAAAAGATAATTAATAGAAGGAGCATTTGAGAAGTTTTAAATAATAGCAGAGGGGGTCAATGTGCAACAAAAAAACAAATAATTAGTATATGTGAAAATGGTCAAGAGTTTAGGGTTTTTAATTATAATTAACCCTAATAAAAATTCATGTTTAAGAACAAATATGTTCCATGGGTTGGCTAGGTAATCCATATTAAGATTCATTTCAACTAATTATGTTTAAGTAAGGTGGTACATCATTATGTGTCATCCTGAGCCTAATATAGACTTTGGACTTGGACTGTGAATCCAACACCTATTTTTCTTTTTCTTTTTATTATTATTTAATTTAGGCCTCATTTAATTAGTTTATAAGTTCTAAGCACAAATAAAAAGTTTATATAGATTTTGATAAGAAAAGGAGTATGATAACTTTATCACAATCCCTGACAAGAGATAGAAAAAACATGCATAATCCGCGTGCTAATCACAATTAAGCATCCTTTTAGAGAGAGGGTAATGTTCTTTTTTGTGCTAAGAGGAAGCCAATTTGCAATTAAGAGAGAGTTATGCTACAATGAGCAATTTAACTCTAACGCCATTAATTTGATGATACAATCAACAGACCAGGTTCTTGATTAGTGCTTTGAAGTGCTGTTAGAGGTCAAAGAACAAGATGAGTTCAGTGATTAGATTAGATCACACACACACACACGGAACCCATAGTGTTGAATTTATGGTCCTGAATTATCTTTCCTCTTCCTCTAAAATTTTGTAGGTCAACACTGTAGGCAATAGAAGATAAGGATTTAAGTAGTACTTAGCTTTCAAACTTATATTCTCACAGATTTATAGTTCACACTCTACCTTTTCAGTATATAGGAAGTTATTCTAAAAAAACACCTCAAGTTAAGAAAGATGAACTAAAAGGTATCAAAAACTGGTTTTAAGCAGAGGGGACTGGACCCTTGAAGGATCAAATCTCACTAAAGAAGACCTCACATTGTTGAGGTGTCTCATTCCTCAATCCTCATGGTATGTGGTTGCTTTGGAAAAGCCACAACGAGCTTGTGTTTCAATAAAAATCTAATGTCATTAATCAAATTCAGTATCGCCCGGTTGCATTGGCGGTTGAGTCCTTCCAGGCCCATCAAAAATCCGAAACCCTAAACCCTAAACCCAGGAAGGAACCGCCTACTAGTAAAAGAAATGCTAAATAGCTCTCACCTCCGGGTATTTTTCCTAAGCTCAACAGCTTTGATCCATCAGTGGGTCAAGGGCAGAAGCTCCTTGAGGGTGCAATCCAAGGCACAGGTGAAGACCTATTTCAAGCTGAGATGGAAGTTTTGAGGACTGCTCTGATTAGCTAATTTGTTGTATAAGGATGTTCTAGGTATCTTGCTGGGTACTCAAAATTTATTCTTCTTAACCAAAAACAAAAGGTATCAAAAAGAAAAAAGAAAAGATCAAGTATGGCTTCCTGGAAACATTCAATCCCTCTTGGTAATCTCAAACAATCATGTTTGATTCTAATGAAAGATTCTTTCTCTAATACACTTTAGTTGGTTGTTTTCTAAGAATAACATCCAAATCAGGTGGCCCAAAATATAAATATTAAAAATATATATAGAGTGCAAACCATCATACAATCATGAAAATATAGGGTGTGGTGTGACACATAACTTGTCCTTCAATCTAAGCCAAATACAAATGCGCACCTAAGGATGAACTAATAATAGAAGTCATATTGTATGATTGTTTTTAAGGTTTCAATATCAACGGCATTAGTTTAATTAAACACCATTAAATTTTCATTTCATTTCTCTTAAAGAAATAAATAAATAAACAGTTGTGATCCCAGTGGTTGACTATGATCCCTTTTTAGTAGTCTCATACTTCTTGCTTTAAAAAAGTAAGAAACAAAATGAATGATCACATACTATGAGTAATAGTCGTCCATTTCCTAAACTCAAAGATTGGCACAAGGATTCTAGACAAGAATTCAAAAGCAGGCTGGCTAATCCCTACTGTTGTGTCAATCTTTTGTGGATATTATAATAAAGTATCTGCCCAAAGTCAATTCCACTTCAGAAAATGAATTCAAGTACCGAAGAAGACTACCAAGTTGGAAAGCTAGAAACCTCTCCCACGCTGATCATCTAGTTCTAATCAAATCAATCTTGTGCTCAGCCCCTATCTATTTTACGTCGACCATGCTGTCCCCCAAGACCACCATCTCAAAGCTAAATAGACTTCTTTGTGATGTTTGGTGGAATTATATTGCTGGGGAGAAAGGCCCAAGTGGCATTTCTAATGTAAACAAATGGTTTATTAAAAAAATAATTTTTTGATCATTCATGGAGCCCTAAGTTTAGATATGGGCTGGACAAACGACCAACCCTCTCCAGATATAGAGGCACTTAGGCTCCGCCAAACTTTTAATTAATATAGTAAGTTATATAATATAGGCTTTTAGTCGTATGCTTCGTCAAACAATTGCTCCGAACCAAACATAGTCTAAACATGTTTTAATTATTCATGAGCCCTAAAGCTAGATATGAGTTGGAAAAAGACTAACCATCTCCGGATACAGAGAGCACTTAGGCTCTACTAAGCTTTTAACTGATATAGTAAGATATCTAGTGTAGCTTCAAGCTATACGCATCACCGTACATTTACTTTGAACTAAACACTGTCGAGCTGCTCTTCCTAGCTAACTGCACTACCGAGTCATTAACCGAGTCGAGCCGTTGAGCCAAGCCATGAAACCACTAAACAATTTCTCCACAATATTATTTGAATTGGAGTCGAACTCATGACCTCTTTAGTCATGCAGAAGGTACCCAATTAAAAAGTTAGCGTCTTCTCAATTGCCCTTGAAGCATCTGAGCATTGATGCTGAAAGCTCGGCATTTCCCAAACTCTTCCTTCTGGCTTGCTACGAGGGCTCAGAGCATGATGTCTTCTCAATAAATCACTAGTTAATGATCAGGCCGATTACGTCAATTGGTTATTTTCTTCCACTGCTCATAACTTAGCCAGTCTTGCAATTCGAAAATGTATCTCAAACTCTTAGACTATTTCACCTTCTATATTGGACGGCAACTTGGAATCTCAATATAAATCTTATGTCTCTAAAGACATTCATAAATAGAAAAGTACCTTCATGCACCACAATGTACAACAAATGGTAATAAAAGATCTAATATAGACTTATAAAAGTTTGATAGCATCACAAGCAGCTGAATATAAAAAAAGCCTATCCTTGGAATCCAGTTCAAATTCTCTATCGTTTAATTTAGAACTACTCAGCTCCTTTTAAGTTGGACTAGACGTTATTTAACGTAATTGAAAGGCACCTTCTGTCAATGATGTGATCATTAATAAATAATGCACTATGTAGATCTAAATCTACACGATTTTGCTTGTACTGTTTAGCATGTACTAAAAGGTGTACTAAAAGGAAACACCTTTTAGTCTTCAACTGGTGATAATAGTAATACCTATGGATCATGTCCATGTGTAGATCTTGATCACTACCCTCTTCCTCCACAAATCCAAGCTAATTCCACATTGTTTGTCAATCTTCTATCTACTTTGTTGTCACCAAATTAAACCTTCATCAATCACATCTTTCAGCCAAGTAATTATGGCTCCCTCACATCAAATTCTTCCATTGGCATTGTTAATACTAATATTTCAACTACTGGATCATTGACTTCCTCTTCCTTCCATTGAATAGATCCTAAAATTCACCTGGAAAACGTGGTGATGGAAGAACCACGTCTGATTGATTTATCCATAACTATGCTACAATGAGCAAAATTGACTAAATACGACGCCTAGAAAACACAAAACACAAGCACTTCTCCAGCAACAATGTTATTCTCATTGTTCATTCTCACTAATAGATAGACCAAAGGGCTAGGCCTGGGATTCAGAAAATACAGCCAATTATGAGTAGGCTTTTGAATAGTTCTTGTCTCATTTTAGGGCTCAAGTTGGTCAGTAGATCTGAATTTGACCTGCTTTTAGACATGATATGGTAATGCCATAATTCCAAGTTTAGATTTCTGACCTGAGCTTGATATAATTCAATAAGACTCTAGTGATCAAAACAATACGCTGGGGAACCTTTTATTAGACTCCCCATCAAGTTTGGTTGGGGGATAAGTATAGTGAGATATAAAGTAATATAGTAACCAAAACAACAATATCTTAATACTAGTTTATTAATTCCTACCTTTTCCAATATTTATATTTACTAATTAAATTTAATTAATATTTTATACTTGAAAAGACATCGCTTCAATCAACTATCATTTTAACCATTTTCTCCCTCTCTCTCTCTCTCTCGCCTCTCCTCGTACATTCACTATAAAAATTATTTGAGTCATTTGCTATAAATATCTCCTAAATTTATTACTTTTTATATCATATCAAGTATAATTGTTACACTATTATATTAATTATAACTAAACACCATAACAGCCTAAACAAATATAAGTTTTAGCATAGCTAAACTAGTTTAAAAGTTATTCCACAACCAAACACCAACTAAATGTTATTCTTGAATATTTATCTCAGTTTAAAGCTCGATCTGGAGTTGATTCGCAGACAATAAGGTTTCATAAAGAATTAAAGACCCTGAAAAACAATATAACTGGCTGGTCTTCTGATTGGTTGAAACACATCAGCCAACTAATTCTTTTATCTGGTCCACCTAATTGATGTAATGCCTGAGATGGTTTGGTGGAGGGGCCTTCATCCCTTCCATAGAACTGCTCTCTTTACTTGCATAAATTGAGCCACATAACTGAAGAGATGAAAGCCAAGGTGCTCATAGGTTGGCTCCATAAAATTTCGTCCAAAATTGCACAAGGAATATGAACAGGACCATAGGTTGGGGCATATTTAGGAGGCTACCACTTAAATCCAATTGTATGTCAGGACAAGTGTAAGCATCCAGCAATAAAGGGATCAAAAAATGGAGCAAATTAGCTGTGATTTAGACTGGTATTGACAAAGGGAATGATGGCCTACGAGAGTAGATAGAAATAAAACCCCACACCTAAGCAGCTTGATTTAGATAAGGGAACAACCCCCACTTTGTTGGCTATTACCTTTCAATTGTTTTGAGTACCTTACAAGCAAAAGTCTCTCTCTCTCTCTAAATTAAGGAAGCAAAGAGTAGTGAATATAGAAGGACCCAAGGGGAAGCAATTCATCATTCTGGACAGGGAATTTCCTTTCAAGCAAGCACATGCTACTCACATGCCCAATAAAGGATTGACATCTAGCCTGCTTAACGAAGGATCTCTTCCAGCTTGGGAAACCATAGTATATTTTACCTAATTGTCAGTTAATTAG
This sequence comes from Typha angustifolia, assembly GCF_048772165.1. Lineage (NCBI taxonomy): Eukaryota > Viridiplantae > Streptophyta > Magnoliopsida > Poales > Typhaceae > Typha > Typha angustifolia. The sequence goes on from NC_133248.1 coordinate 7,623,774, forward strand.
AGGCACCATCTCAAGAGTTTAAAGTCCAACTTTAAGGCTAATGCAAGCAAAGGATGCATCAACTTTTGGAACTTTGAATCTTGCTGACAGCCTAATATAAAACCCCATTAGTTTTCTGTTGGCTAAAGTTGGTTTATATTCCTTGTTGTTATGCATTTCTCTAAGAATAAAAGCAGGCCAACCAAACAGTACCTCTCAAGTGCACTTTGCTGCAGTGCTTCCTTACAAGGCTTTCTGATCAAGCAAAGTTGGTTGGCAGTCATGGAGTGAGAAAGTGGCCACCATCTTCATCATCAAATCTGAAAGAGAGTTATAAAACCCCTTACTCATAGAAAAGTTGAAAGGGAAAGAGAGAAAAGCTACCCCAATCCTTGCAAGGAAGAACCAGATGCCAATTTTCTTGTAGGAGAAAAAACAAACAACATATATATACATCAAGAAGTCAGAGGAGCTCAGGAAATTTGCATTGAATGAGCAGGAGCTACTAAATTCTCTTATGTCTTCCTCTCCTCCAACAAAAATGAGCTTACCTTGTGGGATGGTTACTGGAACATAACAAAGGTACCAACCACACTCTTCTTATTCTATCTTTACAAATTTTTTGTTCTATAAGTGCAGAATATAAAGACATATCGGAAAAAAAAAGAGTATTGCTTATTTCAGCTTTGGCAATAGATAACTAAAGATATATCTCAAAAAATATTATATTTCAAGATGTAATATTTCTTTACATGGACCATCATTCAGATACTTAGTTTGCATGTCAAATAAGGAAGTCACTTTGTGAGTCTTGTGACATGAAAATAAATGCAAAAGTAGCTTAATATATCCCTTACAATCTTTAATGAGGAAAATGTCACTGAACCAGAATATTAGCACATTATGCTCACTCTTCCAATATAATTCTACCAAGGAAACATCATTGTAGTGTAAATCATCAGGAATTTCAATGTTCATAAGTCTTAGCTTGTCATTGTGCAACAACTTAAGTACTGTAATGTTTTGCATTTTCTCACTCTAATCGATAGACAAATTCTTGTAAAGAACTTACTTTTGATCAAATCAATTTTCTGTCTATATTCAAGTTACACAGGATAACATGGAGGGAATTGGTTACTGTTCTATATCCTTGTAATTCTGTTAATTGAAAGTACTCTTTTCATGGGGTGAAGATAGAACAGCAAGTCAAAAGCCTACATGTTAGTCACAACATATCAAATTACAACCTGATTCATGAAAAGAATAATGTAAAATGATGCAAGCATATCCAACAAATAGACATGCAGAATGTTATATGCAGCAGCATTCCAACAAATTAAATGAGCTCATGGGAATTATTAATTTATGATTGCTTAAGTACTGTACCTTAACCTTTAAGCTAATTCTTACATCCAGGCTTGTAAGAAGAGAGTACTAATGCAAGGAAATGGGGAAGAAAGGGAATTGGTTTTCTGCACTTAAAAGGGCTTTCACATCAACTACTAAAGACATAGTGAGCAATGTAAGTATTCAGCTGCTAGCATATTCAACTTTGGCTTTCATCATTTATGCAATGGTTACAAGTACAAATTACTCAACCAAATTCCTCGTGGAGTCTCCAATTCTCCATCCCTTGAATGATCACAAATTAGTGTTATATCCTGAAAAGAAAAAATCATGAGCAAATCAAGAAAGTGCTAATTTGACAAGATCAAAGGAAACATATTATCTACTATAGGATAAGCTATACCACGAGATTAAGGTAGAATGTTACAATATGCACATATAATATTAAGTGGTGGTTTGCACAGGTTGCAGAAAAGAAAAACACAAGAGAGAAGAAAAGGTGGGCGTTTGGGAGATCGAAACATGGAGAGATCAACTCTTTCATCCCCCTCTACAGAGAACCAAGCAGCATTGAGCAAATCCTAGAGGATACTGAAAGGGAACACCAGTACAAGATACATCAAGTGCCTCATAGGAAAACAGAGGTTGAACATGACAAGATTCACCAAGTTCCTCCTAAGAAGGTTGATGTCGAACATGAGAAGATCTATCAACTGCCTCCAAAAAGAATTGATTGTGCTCAGAACTATCAACTACATCAATTACCTCCTAAGAAGGTTGATATTGAAAGGGAGCACAATATCAGAGTACATCAAGTGCCTTCAAAGAAGGCTCAAATGCTCAAAACACCTGCACCAAGACCAAGAATAACACCAAATTATGCTCAATACTCTGCAGTAAAAATCCAATCAGTCTACAGAGGTTACATGGTATGTTCTCTCATATTATCTAGTAGCTACAAAATTTAATAAGTGGATCCTTTCTATGATCCCAAACAGGGGAAAAAAATAGGAAAGGCAAATCAAATCACTATCTAATGTACATTACTTCATTATTGAGTCAGATTTCTAGAAGTCATGAGTTTAAACCTCATCTAGCCCAGTTTAGTTTCATTTTCTATTATTTATTCTAGTGCTGGTGTGGAGGGGCCACACATTCTAGCATCTTTTATCTATCCATATCTAGTGTGTAAAGGCCACATGTGATAATAAGGGAGGTAATCATTAACTCGGGTTTAGGTTGGGTCAAATCATGAAAATATAAATACAAACATAACTCATTTATTAAATGAGTCAAAATTATTAAACACAAATACTATCCATTTATTAAATATGTTACATGGGTCATAAAAGAATTATCGAGTAATATAAATTATAAGTTATTCGAGTTATAAATAGATTTTTTTTTGGATTGTAAACAAAGTTTTTTCGCATTGTAAATAGACTAGTTTAGGCATAAACGGGTTAATCGGCTCATAAATGGGCTATCATGTCATAAACAAGTTAATGGGTCAGGTCATAAACAAATTAAATGGGTCGAGGTAATAAACACGAACATAATCTGTTTAATAATCGAGTTAAATAGGTTGACTCGTTTACGCTCTGAACTTAATTAGACTAAACCAAAACTTATTTAAAAGTTGGATTACTGTGTCGGGTTATCAGATCAGGTCAACTTTTGCCACGCCTATGTAAGAGCCTTTACCTAACAACTTAAGCATTTAATTAGTTATCTAACAACAATCACACTAAAACCATAGTCACAGCAGAACTAGGCAATAGAATCAAAGATCCCAAAATGGTGATATATACCTAAATGGCAGGAGAACCTGTCTCAATATCTCCTCAAATCATGATCTTAATTCCAAAACCTTAATCATGCAGACATAGGATCTACATCAACCTTTCATACATTTTTTATTGAGTGTGAGACTAAACTTGCACATATGACGCCCAATAGTATTATGTGCCAAGAAGTGTAAGTTATCTTCTCTCTATCCATGCAGGCAAGGAAGAACTACCGAGCTCTAAAGGGACTGATGAGGCTCCAAGGTGTGATGCGCGGGCAGAGCGTGAAGCGGCAGACCATTAACACCATGAGGTGCATGCAAATGCTCGTCCGAGTCCAATCACAGGTACGTGCAAGACGGCTGCAGATGATGGACACAAGAAGTCTTCAGCACCAACAGCAAGCACAACGAAAGGGAGAAATGGAGATCCAGAGCAGTTTTAGCAAGTGGAGTTTTGCTCACCAAGTGAGAGTATTACTAAGAATATGACAAAATTGATGAGCTAATCTTTGAACAAAAGTAATTTGATGGTGTGTGTGATGCAGTCAGACGCAGAAGCTCTGGAGACATGGGATGATAGTGTGCTAACGAAGGAGGAGCTAGAAGCAAGGATGAGAAGAAAGGTGGAGGCAGTCATTAAGAGGGAGAGGGCCCTGGCTTATGCTTACTCCCACCAGGTAAATACTACATTAACACCTCGCCATCTTGCTGCATCAAAACTAATTATGAGGTTGGAAAGAGATGTCTAACCTTAGTAGGTTCCATTTTGTTAAGGATGATGAATAAACGAACCTATAGAAAAGAATAGAAAAGGAAAGGAAAAAAAATATATATATATGAATCAAGATTTCACTCCAATTACTGAAGAGTTGTGCTTTGCGCACAAGAGAGGGGGGGATCTTGTTCATGAAGTGCAACCAAGTACTTTTACTGCATTCATTGTTACTTCTTTTTCTTTTTTTAGTTCCTTCTAAACTTGTTTTCCTTCCAAAAAAATGATGGAATTCAATCCATCAGACTACATTTCCATTTTGTTCACTAAAAAGGAGCCTATGTTACGACCAAACTAACAATCTAAAGCAGTTTTGTTAAGGGTAGCAAAATGATTTGCCTTTCACGCCTATATACTTTATTCCTTCAAAGAATTAAAAGCAGTGCAAAAATAGAATCGCATCTTTAACGGAAGGATTACTTTGTTTTTTTTGTCTTTAATCTGTGTGCTTGTCCCCCTCACAGCTGCTGAACTCTGCAACGACGCCCAAGTCGGCCCACGGCGTCCTCTCCAATGGCTTCCCCTGGTGGTGGACTTTGGTCGAACACCAACCTAGCCCCACCCAAATCGACACCCCCACTCGTCGCCCCGCCACCTCCACCTCCACCAAGCCCAAACCCAAGCCCAACAAACTCAAATCCAGACCAAAGCCCACCACCCTCCGCGACGACGAGAGCCTCACGAGCTGCCCGCCCTTCGCGGTCCCCAACTACATGACCCCCACCGCATCCGCCAAGGCCAAGGTCAAGACCCATCTCCATTACCACCACGAGGAGAAGCCGAAGCGCTTCTCCTTCGGCCTCGGGTGGAGCAGGGGGAAGGAGGACACGAGTCGGTCGTCGGTGGTGGGGGCGAGGCATCGGTCGACGCTCTCGATTGGAAGCGTGGACTCGACTCTGTCGTTGCCGGTTGGGGCGGGGTGGAGGCGCTGCAAGTAGTATAGATTGCGTTCCAGTGACCGTGTATGGCGTTGAGTGTGGTTTGCATTGTGATTGATTGATGTATAATTTAAAAAAGGTTTGAATTAAGTGAGAGGTGTGGTGTTTAATTGTAGTTTATTCTCCATTGAAATGTTTGGAGTTTCCAGTGAAGTGTTAGGAAAAAATTTACGTGACGTTTGTGGTGCAACAATAAATAGTTTTGGGGGTTTTTAGTCTTCTGATGTATAACAATATTGCTTTGAATAATGAGCTTTTGTTGGATGCCGTGAAAGAAGGTGCTGTTATCTTATTCCTTGATGGCATCTGAAAACGTCCAAGTAAAGAGGATTAAAAAAATCACAGGTCTCCACCAGTGGAGTGGCAGTGTAGCGAAATTCTAGTGCTCTCATCTAGAATGTCAAGAGATTTCGTCACCTTGTGAGGCCGAGCTCGGCTCGTTAAAAAGCCCACCTCAAGTTCGGCTCAAGCTCTAAAAAATATTGGGCTCAAAAGAATTATTGAGCCGAGATATGTGGTGAGTTATCCTTATATATGAGTATATCGACTAAATAGGTGCTCGGTCTGAATGGATGTTGGTACTTTTAGCAAATGACAAAATATGATTATGACTAAAATATCTTTAATGAATGGGAGAGTAAGCTTTTGAGTCTTCGAGCACGATAATGAGACTGGGTACTGTGGACCGTGCACAGTGGTATAATATGATAATATCATTCAGAGATAACGTTGATGATTGAGATATTGAGAAATACATATGATTCTATTATCATCTTATATACATAATTTTCGAGTGGTGATGATATATCATTATGGTTGAATTTGATATCGTAGCATGGTTATAATCGGCATGCATCATATATATTATATTTAAGAGAACTATGATAATAATATGACTGAAGATTTATGTATATATTGACAAAAATTATATATTTGATCAGTCATAACTTGATATTTATTATATATTTATTCATGACATGATGCTATTTTTTTATTCAAATTATCTAGTAAATAATTTACTCTTTTTTTAATATCACATTCTGCATAAGGTAAGTATCTTAAATATACATTTTAAACTTAAGATAAGATGAGTTAGGATTGAAAAGATATAGAAAATTTTATATAGAAATTGAGTTATATTATTGGATATATTTGTATTCCATTATATTAGACAATAATTTGTACAATACAAGTCAAATTATATTATATTCGTGTATTAGTTGTTTTAGTTGTATCTTGATAGTTTGTCGTAACATTTGTGAGTCTTGTCAAATTATATAATAGTCCATTATGTGTGTTGTGAATATTGGTTTAGAATATCTTTTACCAACTATCCTATGTTGGCAGCTAAGAATACTTTATATGGATTGCACCTCCTAAAGACTCTTTAAACTAAATTTTGATGGTGCTTTTAAGCCTAGTGGGCACACAATAAGTATTGAATTTTTGGTTAAGAATTATCAAGAGAATATCTTCTTGAGGTGGAGGCCATTAAATAACCCTTATCAAAATCAAACAAAGAAATTTCACTAATCTCTCCATTAAGGAGGATTGTCTAGCTCTTTTATCTCCATTTTGAACGGCAAGCAAGCTCCTCTTTAGCGTTGGCATCACACCTTTTTGGACATTCTACACCTTCTAAATTCTTTCTCTTATGTTTTGTGTTTTGATTGGTCACTGCTATTGGGAGGCTAACCAAGCAACTAGTTGATTAGGCAATCTCGATAGCTCATAATTTTTTCTTCTTTGTGGGACAATTTTGTGCCCTTTGGCCTTACGTATCTTTCACATAACGATACCCATGGTATTCATTTGAATACTTGAGGTCTTTTCTAATATATGAAAATAATACAAGTTAGTTGTAATAAGCCCTAGTGTTTTGTGCATTGAATTTTCTAGACTTCTAAGTTAGGGCATTTTACAAATCACACTCTATATTTTACCTATTTTATGATTCATATCTCATCTTTGATGATTTTATAATTCGACCCCTCATTTTTCTTTATAATTTAATTGATATCGATTAAATTACTAAAATATTCTCAGTACTATTTTTCCTCCTTTCTACTCCTGGGTAATTTATGTATTTACAAATTATTTCATATATTATAACGAAATATTTCTTTGCTAGTATCATTTAAATTAGCAGAAAGTATTAAATAAAATTATAAAAAAAAAGTAGTAATCGAATTATTAAAATCCCGTCTTAATGTAAGGTGTAATTTGTAAAATTTCCTCTAAGTTGTAACATTCTTCTATCAAGCTTAAATGGGTTTGAATTTAATATATTTAAATTAGGAATTGATCTACCTAATTTAATGATCGAACATATTCAATTCATATTTATTACCTTAACTTGTTTAATCTATTTATAACATAATAATCCGATTATTATGATCTAAATAATTTATTATCACCTGAATAGTTTGTTTATAAAACAAAAATATTCAAACAAAATGTATTAGACAATAATCTGTTTATAACTCGAGTAACATATTTCGTATTTACTAAACAAATTGCGTTTGTGCTTACATTACCCTGACCTGAACCCAATCAGGCTAACATTGCCAGACTATTTCCTCATCGTTTTTCTTTGAGCCAAAAGGAAGACCAATTTGCGTTCTATGCTAACCACTACTTCTCTTACAACATTCGCCAGCTTCTGCAATTATGCTTGTTTCCACTGCTAACTCTGAGGGGTAAAGCTTCGAATTCCTCTGCCTTTCTATGAAGTTCTATTAACCACTGATATTGATTGCAAGCAGATTAGTTTGAAGTACTATTAAACCACAGCAATTGTTCAAAAGCTGCTCTCTATCAGTTGCTGATACTTCGAACAAGATATATCATCACCTCTCTCCGTCTATTCAAGCAGCTCTAGCACACAGATACCTTTTAGCTTTCAAAAGATAGAAAAGAATGATGAATTGTTTACCCTTGTCACTGCAATAATAAGATGCAAAATGGAAGATAGAGCGCTAATGCATCTTAATTATGCCTGCAAACTTGACAGGAATATTTGTGGGAAATCAGAGGTGAAAGTAAGTGCAATTGAAAAACAGCTATCTTGCGCTGAAAATGGGTTCAACATCTGCACTTGATTGTGTTCTTCGAGTGTACTTTATAAGTAAACCTTCTGAAGAGAGACCAGGCACGCGCAAGTCCCTAGAATAAAGGAGGAAAAAATAAGGCGATGTAAATTTGAAGTACAGTTCAAGAACAAGAAGAGTTCATAGTAGGAAAAGAAAGAAAGGAACGATCTAAGAAGGATTGGCACAAAAACCTGATGTAAGGCTCCAACTCTTTCCATTCCCACTTTGGTCGCTCTTTAAACAATGCAGCAAAACGCTCAGTTGGATTAGATGGGAGAACTCCAACGCTGAAAGAACGTATCCATGTTTCAACTCCAAGCTTTTCGAATAACACTTCGGCCTCGAGCATTTTGAGGTCTGCACACATTCCTGAAGGAATGCTTCGCATCCATATTTCCATGAAATTCTCCAGCTTCATCTTTCCTCCAACCAGGATTTGTTTTGCAAATTGCAAACAAACTCGCTTCTCATCTAGGCTCCACAAATTGCTTCCCTCCACCCTGTTACCAAACATTTTGAGACAGTGGAGAACAATTCTTGGAGGGTACTTATCAGATTCTAACACTTGTGCTACATCATCTTCAGGGAGCGCATTTAAAGGCCATTCATGCAAAACAGAGTTGTGCAATATCATCTTTAGTACTTCATATAAGGATTTAGCTTCGACTATCCTCAAGAAACCATCGACCTCAACAGCTGCAAGGGACCTCAATCCATCTCTCAACTCCTCTTCACTAGCCTGAATCTGTTCAAGAAGATCCTCCCATGTATACAGGCAATTCTTGTCCAAGTGATCATCATTTGGTTCTTCATCTAATCTGTAAGGCCTCTTGTTAAGAAGGGATTTCAGTTTGTCAAGCCTTGGAGCAGCTTGGACCAATTCAATATTCCCTTTTGCCACCTTAAGGACAGATGCCACAGCATCAGGCATTGCTACATCATTTGCCACACTTTCATTGCAATCATATTTTACAGTCGGAGGATCTGGCTCTCCAGGCGGTACCAGAAATACAGAATTGGATGTGCCAACGAACTTCATAGCATAAGTTGCACAAGGTGTGCAGAGAACAGCTTCCTCATCAGGCTGCCCTCGAACGGTCACCCTAATAGATGGAAAACACAATAATACATCAAGAATCATGATATATAACTTAACAGAAAAATGTTCTCGGTATTATCAAAGTATAAATAAGACATCTTAGTGCAAGAGCCTTCTTGCTGTTTGAGGTCTGAGGAGGGAAGGTACATAGGGTATCTGTTTTAGCAAGTACCAGTTTTGTAACTTGGAAGGAGAAACATAAGAGAACTCTTAAAGAGGTATGTTTACGAGCAAACAAAGAAAAACCTCTCAACACTTGATGATGTTTCAGGATTGCAAATTGACATTGATTGTCCCAATTTGTGTACAGCTCCTAATCCAATAATTTGACTTGACGATGTTTCATGTCATCCGATCTTATTGACACTTTCAAGGTTGCTAATAGATTCCTTCCCAAGGTTATAAAATATTAGCAGAGAAGGATATTGTTATCGCAATAATAATTTTTCTTTTCCGCTCCAGTCATACTTACATTGGAGAAGAGGGTTTTAGGTGAGACCTGATAGCCTAGCTGATGAATTGGATTTCTATCTGGGGGAACAATTTAAATTCTTAATAGGTTAATCCCACCCAAAAAGAAATGTCTGCATTCACCTAGATTCTCCTTGACTTCAAAATAGCAAATTAATCAGTGAAGAGAATAACAACTGTGAAATAAACATACATATATTTCATTTATCTCCTCTCAGTAAATTATGTAATAGGAAGAAAACTAAACCACAATTCTCACATGGACCTGGCAGTCGGTTACTTGTCCACATGTGCAAAACATAAGTTTAATATGTGTTTAAGCATTTCAAAACTGAAATCAAGCCTCAAATTATTATTTTCTGTTTCTAAAAATGCTACTTAATAGCCTAACCCAAATTTTCTTTGGAGTAACTTGTTGCAATTAATAGGGTACTCAAAGTTCCTATTTGGCATTGTATTTCACAAAAGAAATCATACTCTAAATAATGTAGAACAGAAAAACTATAAGAACATCAGATGATGAAAGTCTAGTATGCATGTACTGAAATGAAGATCAAGTAAGGCATTCTTCCATAACTAACCCAAGCTTCCAAAACAGAAGTAAAATGTGGTCCATTTCACTAGTGGTTTATTTTTTTTTTTTCGAAGAGAAGTTACTGGGAATTATTATATGGAATTTGCCTCGGTCACATAATAAATCCTTCTCTCGTAATATTAAAAGAGAATTCTACACCCATCACGCGTACAATGCACACCATGTATACTGAAATCAAGCTAAAATATCTTATCTTTAGGAAGATTCATAAGATATCCTTCCGTAATCAACCTAAAGTTACAATCTTTGCACATCAACTATTCGAAGAAATGACCATCGTAGAAAATCCATGTCGTAGAATCCGCAGACATACGAAATTGGAAGAGAAAAAAGAAGTACGGTTTTATGGGATAGAGATTACCGTCCGCCGAGCACATAGGGGAGGACCTTGTCGTCCACTTCGATTAGGAGCAGATCGTCGTGAGATCCGAAGCTAGGGTGGTAGCTAACGGAGATCGAGGAACCTGAGGCGAGATTAAGCACCGATGCAGCGCCGCCTCCTTCCCATCTCTCCTCGTCCTCCTCCTTCCTAACTCTTTCGATCTCCTCTTTCTGTATCTCCATCTCCATTTCGCTCTCCTCCGCTTCCGCTTCCGCTTCCGCTTCCGCTTCGCGCGCTGAGATCTTTCCCGCGCTTTCGGATGGGGCTCTTCGCGCGCTATTTCTTTCCTTCGTGGCCCACATGGAACTTGGAAGTGGAATTTGTTTACCAAACTAGCCCTCTCTTAAACTATTTAGCGAAAAAGACCACCCCAAACTTAATACAGTAATAAATCTATTTTTGTTTTGTTTTGTTTTGTTTTTCTTTGACTTCAGACAAAGACCAGTATTAAGTCAAAATTAGCCAAAGTTTTGGCCGCCTTCTCATCATCTTTCTCCCTAACTCCCTCCATGTCCTCCTTCGACTCGGAGCCATCGCCGCCGCCTCCTCTCCACCGAGACTGGTTCTTCCCCTCCGCCCCGCCTTATCTCTCCCCTCTCCGAACACTAACAAAGCCTAGAAAGCCCTCCCTTTTCCCCTCCACCAGAAGGGCTTCCAAGCACTACCTCCGCGATTCCAGGTCGCAGCGGCCTCCGGCGGCGCCGCCACTGCCGGCGAGGTCAGCCTCGGGATTATCGTCTGGATCTTTCTCGTCATCCCAGCCGCCTCCACCGCCGTCGATACCTCGGAGGGATCAGAGGTATGCTGGGGTCCGCCGCAAGGTTTGCTTCGATGTCACTTTGAAAAAGGATGAGAAGACGAGATCGGACTCTGGGAAGAGCGCAATGGAGCATAATTCGACGGGTGTGAAGTTAGGAGCGGGGAAGATCGGATGGCCTGCGGCGGTCTCCACGGCGGTTAGTGAAATTTTTTAGATATTTGTTAGAATTCTCTTAATTATCGAGGAAAATAAAAGTTGTCTTTCTTTTTCGGTTTTGTCATAGTTATTAATTTGTCGGTTTCTATTTTAGCAACGGTTGCGAGTTGCAAACTTTTGAATCGAGTAAGGTCATTTTGCTAGTCAGTCAAACACGTGAAACTAGGCTGCAGTTTGGGGGATTTTTTTTTTTCATAGTTGCAAGCTTATCAAGTATCATAATTGCCATTAAAATATTTGGATTCCTTAAAAATGCTCTTCTGTCAGTTTATTCTTACTAACAACAGTTAAAACTTAATCGAGATGAGAAATATATTATTTATTCCTTTAAAGATTGTTTGAAACCTGTCCAAAACTATCTATGATACCTGTATTATAGTACATGAGGATCTGAATCAAGATCCAACTATGCTGATATCTCTTTATTCCTAATGAGAGATATTAAGCATTTTAAACTTCAAAAAGAAGGGTATTTTGGTTATCCTACATATGCGAACTTTAACAATCACTCATTTAGAATATTCCATAAATGCTACTTCAAAATGGGCCATAATGACATTTTCTGAAAGAGTCCTATGATTTCAATATCAATTATGATATTCTAAAGAATATTGTCACAATTATGAAACTTAAACAGGTTGTCAAGGGCAATTATGTAAAACCAGTTGGATGATTCTCCAATAAGATTTTTGCTTCACCCTTTGCAATGTTATATGGTTTAATTGCCTTTTTTGTCCTCTCAGCTTATTAACGGGCCACGATGTCAGATTTTTACTCTATTTTTTAGTTGAAGTGGTGATGGGAAGTGTGATTTGACTGGTGTAGTGCATTAGATTGAAGAGGAAGGAGAGGAGGATTATTTGATTTAAAGTTTCTTTATCAAGTTTGGTACAAGAGCCGATTAAATTTGCTAGGCAATCGAGTGATCCAGCCCAAAGCTGAATTCAATTGTTTAAGCATGTCTTCTATAGACGAGAATTTCAAAATACATTTTACTTTTGAAAGGTCGAGAACAAACTCTAGAATATGGAAATCTCAAATTTGGGCACTTAGAAAGCCAACACAAAGCTATTTGAGGAGATTGTACTGTTGCAGCTTTGATAAGAAGTAATGAGAAGGTAATAAGTAGCTCATACCCCATGCATACTTGGTACCTAGCTTGTCAGATATTATCTGCAGTAATATTACAGAAGTGCTATTTCTTATCCGGACCAAGCGCATATAGTTTTTTACTGATTGTTTTAGGTTAATGTGGTCTTGATCATCAAGTTAGTCTTGTAGGGTTCTTTACACATCATGATACTTCAGGAAAATTATTCGAAGAGTGACTAGTTTTAGCTTTGCAAGTATTCTGATACTGGTTCCTGCTGTGAAGCAGAGGCTGTTGGATTTTGGTATTTCATGGTATTATTGAAAAGATTAGCACATTTCTTATGATGGTGGATCACAAAGAAACCTATTCTGTAGAGTTGCAAAAGGCATATGGAAAATGCAAGGCTTCTTAGCTGTTGCATTCTTTTAATATTGAGCTATACTGAATTGTTGTTGCCTCCTGTCGATTGAGTTTTAATCTGATACATAATGATTCCTACTTTTGTAAGTTTAAAGTGGTTTAATTGCTTGAATAAAGATAGACATGGGATGTGATGGCAAGTTGGTCCAAGTACATTGACACATACAACTATATCATTTTTCTATATTCATTTTAGTCAGATATGGCTGATATCATATATCCATGTATTTATTAATTATTAGTTTGTAACCTTGTTACTGCTGCCTTGATCTACCTTGCTCTGTTGGAGTTGTGATTATGAATATTAAACATTTCAGATACTATTAGTGACTGTCTGCTTTTTTCTTGGTAGAGATAAAAGGAGAAAAGGCACATGCGTGCTTTATCCATAATGTTTTAAGTGTTTCCTATACTTCCTCATCTGGGCTTACTTATAGGTCCAATGAATACATGAGAGTGGATGTTCCATTAGTGCGAGTAACTGGAGACTTCTAGGATTTCCTTTTAAGGGCAGACCTGTGAAGCATGGATATGTTATGGAGATACAATGATACAAGAATACGACAAATTTAAAAAAGAAAATATGGATACTACAAGGATACACCTATAATAAATCAATAAAAATATTTTTATCCCATTTACAACCACTATTAATTCTTGTTCTATCTATATTTTTGTGGAGCTTTTAACTTGCTACTTTTGACATAAATAAAACAAGCAGATTTCTGCAGTGAAGCACTTCGCAGCCAAGTGTTGGATATCAGATGTTTTAGTAATTTGTAGCTAATAATAGAATGCCGAGTATCATTACTGTAGAAATTTCCTACATTCACGGTTGTAGGGCTGAAGTGATGCGGAGCCCTACCTTTCTACATGGATGTTGTGACTTGATAAAGATAACATGGATAATGGTGCTCACCCGCTACACCAATATTATAATGCTGATATAGGTTTGCCTTTCCAACATCAGACTACACCTTCAAAATATAACACATGAAATAGGTAATGGATGAACCTTTACATTATTATATCCCTCTATCGTATCCCAGTGTATTAAGCTGTATTCTCAGTCCTCACAGTATCCAGTAATTTTTTTTTTAAAATTTGGATTCTCAGTAGCTGTATCCAATATGGGCCGGAGATGTACGTGAATCATATCCGAAATGTATCAGTTATGTGTACGGGAGGTTAAATGCCATATCGGCGTTTCATAGGGGTAGACTTCTTTATTTCTGCATCACATGCCATCTGGGAGATTTTATGAGCAATAATTTGTGTTCTTCATGTTTCCAAATAGGTTCCTTTTGTTACGCCAGACTCCTATTTTGTCGTTACTAGTGACTTTTTCTTTTTCCATATGTAGGAATAATGTCCATAGATGGAGAGAAATTAGTTTCAATTCATTCAAGTCTTGGTAGACCATTAATCTAATCAATAGAGCTTAGATGCAAAGTTAAGGTGGTATGTTTTATACATACAATCTATTGTTATCTATTAGTTTCAAGCACTCGTTATCTAACTGGTTGATTGTTATTAAATCATAAAACTGAAGAAAATCATTTATTTTTTTCACATAAAGTTATTCTTTGTGAATGTTAGTGTCTATATGGAATCTCTGAAATAAATTCAATATTTGCCTATATATGGTTTTCCAGAATCTTGTTGATGGCAGATACTTACTGAGGACAGGATAATAGTTCATTGGTCAACTTATGGATTTTCTTTTGTAATCTGTGCCTGAATTATATGAACTGATGCCAACTGCATTTATCATAGTTTGTTCTTCTTTCCAGGCAGTTATATGTTAACTCAACTTTAACTTTAGTAATTTGTTTTGTTATTTTACACTGAATTTATGATTGCAGCTCATTATCATGTGCTTTGCTTCACTTCTGCACAAGAACTTCTCATTACAGAACCAGGTTATAGATTTACAGGTAAATGAACATTTTCTATCTCCTATGTTTATTTATTTCCATTTGTCAGATTTGTCTTGTTTCCAAACTACTAAGATTGAGATGGTAGATGAGATCTTACTGTCAGCACAGTGATCTAGGAATGTAGCTTCTTCATTACCATGATATAGGTTTGCTAACTCCATTATGTTGCAATTTTTTTCTATACGTTCCATTCTAGGTTTTTTGGTTTTATAGCAACTATTATGTCTTGATTGTATTGTCGCTATGGTTGAGACTTGAGAACCTTCAAACAGCAAGGAGGTGGGAGGGGTCTTTTAAATGGAAATAATTGATACACAAAAAAATTCTGATTTCTTGTAATATGCTGATTCATTAAGAGCAAATATCTCTTGTAAACATTCAGATATGTTATAACATTCTATCAGGAGGAAAGGATACATTTTTGGGGAATAATTGCAATCAGGAGTCTCTAGATTTGAAATTCCAGCAGAACTTTTTGGTTATGCAGTATTGAGCAGAAATATATAAATTTAGGATGATATTATTTAGCTTTATCCAAATAGTTTTACTGGAGACATTTTCTTTGGCAGGACCAGCTTGTCGTCATCAAATCAAGACTACAGTCGCGTCTTGTAGATTCATACTTGGATATTGATGAGATTGTATCACATGAGAGCAGTTACATGTACAAAAGTCTAAAGAATTCTTCTATAGTGTTGTCACTTGCTATGCTGTCCATCCCACTAGTTATTATCAAGTATATTGATTGCTTGTCAATGTTAAGGAAGTCAGCAGAGTCTGAAGAAGTTCCCCTAAACAAGCAGTTAGCTTATCGTGTGGATGTATTTTTATCAGTCCATCCATATGCGAAGCCTTTGGCTCTACTATTTGCAACTCTGTTGCTGATATGTCTTGGTGGTTTGGCACTTTTTGGTGCAACAGATCATAGCTTTGCAGACTGTTTGTGGCTGTCTTGGACTTATGTAGCTGATTCTGGTAATCATGCAAATTCTGTTGGTGTTGGTCCTAAGTTAGTTTCAATCAGCATAAGTTTTGGTGGAATGTTGATATTTGCCATGATGCTTGGGCTTGTCTCTGATGCAATTTCTGAGAAGTTTGACTCGTTAAGGAAGGGAAAAAGTGAAGTGGTAGAAAAGAATCACACACTAATCCTTGGTTGGAGTGACAAGCTGGTAATTTTGAAACCTATGGTGTTATATTCCTCATGCAGTATTTCCTTTGATTATAAGGAGAATTCCAATTTTTCTATGTTTTCACTTGTTGATCTTATATTCAACTATATTGTTCGTCATTTTGTTCATTTTATCTAAAAACTATGTGATTTTATTTATGGATGGCCGTGCCGGCGATGTACCAGCACGTAGCACGAGGGGTGCTGCATGGCACCCCTCTTAGTAACTTTGCCGCTCACCATCGACCTTGTCGTAGAGCTTGCCGTTGCCGATCGTCACTTGTCCAAGCTCGCACCCCCATTAGGTGGCCTAGCCTGAGGGAGAGAGAGAGAGGGGCGCACCCGACGGGGGTGCGAGCTTGGGCGAGCGGCGACGGCAATGGTGACAAATATGAGTAGTCTCTTACCTTTTTATCTCCCTCTCTTACAGTACGACGGGCAAATACCGGGGCATATGCCGCGCCGTGCCGGTCGGTGATTGGCATGGTCCGTGCCACGTGCCATCGTTGATTTTATTTACTCCAATGCTAAAGTTTATAGAGAGCATGAACTTGTCATAATAAGTGAAGAGGGACAGTGTCGCCAATTTATTTTCCTAGACTGTCTCTAATTTTCATCTAGCTAATCATTATATATAAATATTTACCATCCATATCAAACAATAAGAACTACTAGAGCTACCCAGGTTCAGCATGCCTAGTGGACGCCATTTTATTGGATGTTATAAGATGCCATTCTTTCCTCCCAAAGATGCACACATTCATAGACAAATCAAATATGCACATATATAATATACTTTATACTGCCTGGATATGTTTGTTTTCTTGCTTGTGTCTGTCGTCATATCAAGATGCACATCTTTAGCTGAGCAACCTTAAATGCCTATTCACAGGCAGGTTTCCTGTTCCTCACCATTCCTTTCTAACAATTTGATGCTCATCCAAGTTCATGAGTCAGGCAAAACTCCCAATGCAGTATCTTTTTATGACCGTAGCACCTTTCCCACCACTGTTAAATTGATGATATTAACGTATAGATGATAATGCTTATTTTCATTCTCTGGTTTGCCCTCTTCTTTCACTTTTATTATGTCTAGATTATGGCATGATATATGATTGGGAAAAGTTCCGGACCTGGGTGAGGCCAAATATACATATCTCAGGCTTGGCAAGAGCCTCGACCCAAAGCCTTTATGAGGCCAGGCCAACATAACTCCAACCAGGCTTGATCCTGAACAATGTAATGACCAGAGTACCAGACTGAGTTTGTTTAATAGACACCGCAACTTGTGTGCTGAACACATCTGAAGTATCATATCATGCATATATTTATCTAAATTTAGAACATGATTTAAATTTTGTTATTCGGAAACAGGGGTCTTTACTGAATCAACTTGCTATAGCCAATGAGAGTTTGAGTGGTGGCATTGTGGTAGTGATGGCTGAGAGAGACAAGGAGCAAATGGAATCAGATATTGCCAAAATGGAATTCGACTTTAAGGGGACATCTGTAATTTGCAGAAGTGGAAGCCCTCTAATTCTTGCTGACCTGAAAAAGGTGTGCTTAATAGAACTTGTGAACTAGTTATGGTTCCTTCTATTTTTTTATATCTCTTTGAGCATCAAAAATATTTCTCAGCTGGATCATACTTGTGATCATGATATTCTTTTTTCTGCAAATGTTCATTCCTACTAAATTGGCATTTTGTACGAAAGGTGTCTGTTTCTAAGGCTCGTGCAATTGTAGTTTTAGCTGAGGATGGAAATGCTGACCAGGTAGTCCTCTCGGAAATTGAATATATCAGACTTTTGATAGCCATTTTCCTGATCATTCCTTTGCATGGTTTATTTTCAGAGTGATGCACGAGCTTTACGAACTGTTTTGAGCTTAATTGGGGTTAAAGAAGGGCTAAGAGGACATATAGTGGTGGAACTTAGTGATCTTGATAATGAGGTATTAGTTAAACTTGTAGGTGGGGATCTTATTGAAACTGTTGTTGCACACGATGTTATTGGTCGACTGATGATACAATGTGCTCGTCAACCAGGTCTTGCTCAGGTAATTTTCTGATGATACACTACTACTTCTATTTATTATTATGGAGAAAAAAAGCCAAGACTTTATATATTTCATTTGTTTATTCTTTTATGGAGAATGTGCTTAATAAGAAAATAAAGGTAGTGACACATTCAAATGAAGGATATATTACATTATCTAGTAAAGTAGCATGTCATAGCATTAATTTTATATCCAGCTTGAGTATGCTCAATAGCAAATACTTCTACTCATTCACCTGCATCATTTTTCTTAGGAGAAAACCTTAAAGCTAATTTAGAAATTCAAGATCTAGTGATTACAAGACTTATACACGAAATGAAAGAGGGGAGATATGTATTATACCAAGAATTGTTGTGATCCGATTTTAAAATCATGATCGGCTACATACCTCAATACACTTGAGATACGCAAAACCTTAATAAATAATTTCGCCAAGTCCAGAATGACAGAATTTGATATGAATAACTGACTACACTAAACGTAATCCGATAATAATGAAAATAATCAATATCACTACCAATGTGTCTCTAATTAAACTGAATTAACAGATAATTTAAAACATAAAGACTAATAGAACTGAAATATAAAAAGGGCTAGAGAATGGAGGTGGAGTCCTGGTGCATCTCGCTTAGTCGCCACACTGACCAATACTTAAAATGTTAGAAGTGAGATTCCATGAGCTAACAATTATAGCTTAGTGAGTAGAATCTATTTAAAAACCAAATAAATTCAAAATGGATTATTTTAAATAAATTCAAATTCAGCAATATAAAATGACAATTTTACTAAGCATGTTCATAACGACAATAATAATAACAACATAGGTAATAATAGCGTAAATCATAACTCATAACATGCTTCAAGTCAATATGCCGAATTTCTCTCAATATTAATCATGTCTTAATTTGGTCAATACCATATGGATCCACATCAATTAAAATTCATCTTGAGATGACGTTCGGGTGTTTTCCTCATAGTTGATCCAGTTTGGATCACTAGGAGGTGACACTATGTTATAAATACACATTGTCTCTTCACTTAAGGGTCACTAGGAGGTGACACTATGTGATAAATGCACCTTGTCTCTTCACTTAAGGGTCCCTAGGAGGTGTTACTATGTGATATACTCACTTTGTCTCTTCCTCTAATCATTGAGAGAAATTAGAGTTATCGTAGGAAGTCTTTTTATCTAACTTTAGACTGTTTCCTAACCCCACCAGAGTTACCTAAGAAAATCACTGTAGTGATCTAAAATAGGACTTTTCTTTGGACTTTTAAGTAGACTTGAGTAACCACGAAAAGTCACAAGCGATCTATGCTAAGACTATTTTCTAAGTTATACAAAATATCAATTATGTTTTTGCACTAATATTTTTGGTTATTAAAATTGCTATTTTGCACGAAGTATAACAATGCATTGAGTCATATATTTTGCACACATAAATATTACAACTAAATTGCATGCAGGAATCTGATATCTAATTTGCATAGAGAAATACACAATTTGATAAAAAAGACAAAGTAAAAGATGAATAAATATTTGAGTGAATCCACTCACCTGAGTTTAGGTCAAATAACTGAAATATCTAGTTCACGTGCTAGAAAAAATCACCACCTTTAATAATAAACAAATAACATATTTTAATTTAATCAATATCATAATTTCTAAAATTTAAAACTAATTAAATGGCTAAGATAGAATAATTTTAGCCCAAAGGGTTTGGCTAGGCTGTGGTTGGCCCGCAGCCTACCAAAACCCACTAAATAGTTTGGGCTTAAGGTCCAAACCCACTATTATTTATGGGCTTAGCATGCAATTCATGACTTATTAGGTTTTGGGTCAAGCCTTCTAGATCTGAAATCTAGACCCGAATCCAAAATCTAATTAGGTCGGCTTGGGTTGAGCCCGAGCCTGACCACATCGTCTTCCTTGAGGAGATCGACGAGAGGAAAGGGGGAAAGAGAGAAAAGAAGAGGAAGTTAAAAGAGGTCACCGATGATCTCTGTCGTCGACAGTCCACTGACCGCACCAACGCCTTCCTCGCGGTCTCGATGACCTGAACGAGGAGAGGGTAGATCGATCAAGGTGATTGGCGGTGGAAGGCCTCCCATCCATGTTCGACGGCGACTCAAGCCACGAGGGCTCCAAAGGAGAACACCTTTAGTACGAGACCAATGACGTGAAGCTTTCAGTGGCGAAGCGACTTCGACTCGAAGCCATTGGGCGGCGGCATGATTCATCGGTGAAGTCGCAACTCCAATTTTGTAAGTTAACCTATTAAACTTTAATTAACTTTAAGGAGTGTGAGAGAACTAACCAAAGAGAAGAGTGGTGGACTCCGATTCCGGCAGTGCTCTGATGGTGCTTCGATGGTTTGATCCCACAAGTGGTCTTGATGGTAAATAAAAGAAGAAGAAGAAGATGAGAGGAGGGAGGAGGAGATAGAGGGAGGCTGTAGATAGGGAAGAAGGTAAAATTAGGGTTTTTATTTATAGAGAGAGATCGAATTATGATTTCAATGTGGATTTGACTAAAAAACTTGCAACCACCTTTTAATTGTTTTTTCCATTTCTTACAAAGAGTGTAGAGCCGACGAGGACGGCCGTAGATGTGTGGATTTCTCCCTCCTCCATCATGGGTTCCTTACTCTTGTCTTCTGTTCAGCTTTCTCCTCTCATTTCTTTGACTTCTTTCTCTCCCATTGTTGCCTCTGCAATAGAAGGGGCAGAACAATGGCTGCTTCCAGGGTGCCACACTGCAATGGATTCATAGCAGTTGGATGTAGAGGTGTCCTGCTACTATAGTCGTTGTCTTGTGCTTTAGTGCCTGTCATACTGTCCTCATGGTAGTCGTCGTGCCACTGATGCAACAACAATGAAAGAGATGTTGGAAGAGGAAAAAAGGGAGAGGAGGAAGGGGAAGAGAAGGGAAGAAGAGAGAGAAAGGTGGAAAGAAGGAGAAGAGGGGAGGGAGGGCTCTGCCAATTAAAGTGGACACCATGCCAAGAGAAGAGGTGGAAGAAAGGAGGAGGAGAAGAAAAGTGAGGAAGGATTGACGTCAATTTTGTAAAAAGAAAAATAAGAATAGTTTCATCCAGCAAAGATATGCAAATTAGTAAAAGTGGGCTGTTTTTGTGAAAAGCAATAAGCCAACTCGTATTTTTGTGAAAAAGGATCTAAAATTATTGATCGAACATTTATACTCAAAGTACGTGATTTTGTTGTCAAAGTTTTGATAGCTTCTTTTGAGGCCCTAAGTTTTGTTCTTATGTAGATCCTTTTCTCATGCTTGCTTCCTTGTAGCTTTGCGTTGTTATTTAAACATGTAAATGGTCTTGGACAGATATGGGAGGATATACTTGGGTTTGAAAACTGTGAATTCTACATCAAAAGATGGCCCCAATTGGATGGAATGCGCTTTGAAGATGTACTAATCAGTTTTCCTGATGCCATTCCCTGTGGTATAAAGGTGGCATCTTATGGTGGAAAGATCATTTTAAATCCTGATGATTCCTATGTTCTACAAGAGGGGGATGAGATACTAGTAATTGCTGAAGATGATGATACCTATGCACCAACAACATTGCCTAAGGTGATATCTTTATTTTAGAAAATCAATATCATTAGTGAATTTGTCCAATTGGTCAGTACTATCAGTTATTAGGACTCTTATTTTCTGTATCTCCCTGGAGGTTTACTGAAAGTTAAATTATCCAAATATTGGGTAGTGCTTTCTCTTATTTCAAGAGCTATATTCATCATATACGTTTTGCCATGATCATACAAAGACTATTCTCCCTCTTTTTGTATTTGTTTGTTATTTATTTCTTGTCATTTTCTTATTTATCTACTTTCTTTTTCTTTATCTTCTGCTAGGAGAACTAGAGCCACAACTAAATCTCTTTCGTGCATATCTAGTTTTGCCTACTTATGTTCTGATTCATGTCATCAGACGTGCCTTATCAAGTTATCATAATATCATGGTGCTTTAAAAAAATAATTTTTTTAGACAACTACAATATAAAATCTTGTAGAAACCGAGGTCTGGAAACTTTAATATCTTTAGGTCTTTTATTGGATGATACCAAGATTGTCAGTTGACTCAGTTTGATACGTAGATCTATTAATTTATATCATTGTAGTTTATGCTTGTATAATTCTTGTTTGTCAGTTAGGTCTAGCTTTAAAAATGGTTTCAACTTTCAACCTGATCTTCTTTAATTTTCGCTGGAACAAAACAGACTTGCCAAAGCTCTGACCAGAACACTTTAAGTTGGATAATTCAGATTGCTTGATATTACTTAAAACACATACATTTCTGTTGAATTTTTTTAAAGTTGGTTGAAATTTTAAATTTCAGAGCTGAAGACTGCTATCAACTGTATTGCAGTTTACAAAAAGGTCACAAATTGACTATGACTTGGTTGTACAAAATTTTCATCTTGGAATTGTTTTAATTCATGTTCTATTATTTCACTGGGAATGCATCTGAAAGAAAGGGTGCTTTAAAAGGATTTCAACTTTCATTTATGACACCTAGTCACAAGACTCACAATCATATTGCGGGCACTTTTATCCAACTTCCTTTATCAAGTGATTCTTAGATACATATAGTATACATTTTCTATAAGCTGCAGGCTTTTAGTACTTAGCAGTGCTCTCACATTTCAAGAATGTTCAGGTGATCTTTGGATTCCCTGGCACATTCACTTAGTTTGTGAAAGAATGTGCAGTGGAACATGCAATAAGGTTTTCAAGTTAACACGTTAACATTCGATTATTTTCATGCAAGGTTTTATGTGTGTTATGTGCCAGGAAGCATGGTACCATGCTGACAGAATTCTAGGCGTGGTCTGGCATGCCTTGTGTAATGTCAAGATTGTGGTGCTGTCAAATAACATGCCATTTGGCACATGAAATCCATGCTTTCATGTTTATCATGTTAATCAAATTGTGCCTCCCACCTCAACAATATCAGCTTCTTATTGGACTATCTGTGTAAAATTGATTGAGAAATTAGTAACATTTATAAGGAACAAACCAGGAATTAAGTATCATAAAAACCTTAATAAGGGTCCATTTTTCAATTTCCTCAAATTAGAATATGCTGATCTATGTCAGACTCAAGTCCATTGTCAGATAAGTTTCCTACAATACTTCTTTAAAGTATTGTAGTAAATTAGGAAATACAAGAACCAGTAAGTTAGATATAGTTCCTCGTAAATTTAATCTTATTAGAACTTATGTTGTACAATGTTTTAGTGCCTTTTTAGTTTAACTTCCTAAATTGGTGATAGCCTCACGCATGGAGCTTCCCTTTCTATGTGAAGTTGACATTAAAATTTAAGATATGTTTTTCAGATAAGTGGATGTGAGAATAATCTTTGTATCTTAACATGGAAATATAAGTGCCAGAGAAAAATTATTCTGTATAATATTTGAGCTTTGCTAACAAAGAAAAGGAAAGCAATTTGGCTTATTGGCAAGGAGATCTTGTTTTTTCCACGTCAGTTTAATCCCACAGAATCTGCAAAACGTGTAACTTAAGATAATTAAACCTTATGGAAGCAAAAATAATTTTATCATTCAGGTCAAAGAGGCAGTTTACATAGACATTATTCACCCTGCAAGACAGCCACAGATGATTCTACTTTGTGGATGGCGGCGGGATATAGATGATATGATAGTGGTAAGTTCTATCTTCAGAACCCCTGATTCCATTTTCTTTTGCATCTATTCTGCAGGTCGGGAGAGGCTATCTTCCCAAAGATTTTGTTCTTCCAAAATCTCCAGAAACTATACTATTTTGTGGTTGGCGCAGAGATATGGAAGATATGATTATGGTAACTTTATGATGATCTAGAGTGATGCTTGCACTGTTTCTGTTTCAGGAACTTGCACTGTTTTTATTTCAGGAACTTGCACTGTTTTTATTTCAGGAAATGTTTCATTTTTCATCCTTTATGTGTTTATTGTGATTTAGGCCTTGTCTTTTTCACTATGGTTAATTTTACCTTCCACCCCTACATTTTTTTAGTTAAATCACAGAAAACACCCTACTATGGGTGTGTTTTGAAAATTTATTGACCAATATGAGGGGTGCTGAGGGGTTCTTTTACTGGTATATTATGGAAAATGCAGGGATCAAATAAAAATAGTGAAAGATAGGGTATAAACCTCAAGAAACACATAATGTGGGGTGCAAAATGAGAAAAATTCCTTTATTTTAAGTTCTGTGGTCAAAGGTTCTTGGGAAATTATATGGTAGGGGATTTTCTTCATCATGAGGCAGATCTTGTGTTGCATTGAAAAGATTGTAATTATAGTTCTTTGATGCTCTCACGAAGTTGAAATCCCATTTTTTGAGAAGGATTCACCAAGTAGAAGAAAAAAATCCCTTCGACTTCCTCATAATTGCATATTATCTTATATTCTTATATAGCCATTTCTAGTTATCTTATGTAAGTTAGCTGTAGTGGATTTGGGAATTCTTCTGTCCTTTAATATATCTGCACTTTGTTAAATTTTATGGTATCCTTTAGCTGCAGATTTCCAGTCATTGTACTTTTTTTTTTCTTCATTTCCTGCACTGTTTGAAAGGAAATAATGATATAAAGGACATCTTATCTATTTGTACCAACATGCAGCTGATTATGCTGATGCAGCCCCTTAACTGCCTAATGATAAGCAAGCTGCCTACTCTGTTTTATAACTTATAATTAGTTATAAATCCGTTAAGTGTGATATGTCAATGAGTAGTGACATAAGACACTTGGGCACTGGTGTCTCCTGTGTGTGTGTGTGCATATTTTATTATCCATTCTTATGCAATTCAAATTTTGTTTCTTGTATTAGCTTACTGGAAGTTCCGAAGGGATCTTTACTATGCTATGATGTTCTGCAGAAAACCTAAATAAGTCTTCAGAAGTTGTCTTTTACTTTTTCTCTTTCTTGATTATTGTGTGTTTTACTTTTTTTTATCATATGTTTTCACATTTTATTATATTTAAATGTTATAAGCTGACTTGGAGGGACTAGTTAGTTAGATCGAGTCCTTTTTATCTTATTTCGTGCATTGTTATTTTCTGCATTAGGCTGGGTTGAGTTATGAGATATTTGGTTAGGTTGAGTTATGTTAAATTTTGCACTATATAATTAGACTCCCTAGTCATGGGCCCACCTGACTTAGGTCTAGGGTAGCCATCAAATAGTGTGATGAGCACCCATATTGGGGATATTGGAGAATTACCCAAACTTAGCTTTTACTAGTTAGCTTTCTAAACCCCTTTCTCTCTTACCCCTCCTTTATCCTAGCTGCTACTGCCAGCCACCACCGAGGCGCCGCCCTTCCTCCTCGTCATTCTAAGCCCCCTCCCCCCTTTGAGGATCGGACCCCATCTCCCCCTTCTTCCTCCTCCTTTCTTTTCTAAACCTACCTTCTACTACCTCCACCCACGAAGTCTCCAAAGAACTTTAGAGATTAGCTCAAGTTGGTCTGCCATCTCCGACGAACGTCCACTGTTTGATCAATATCTCACTATCTACCCATTTGATTTTCACGATCTTGGGTTTATTGGAAATCTCTCTTTAAGAGAGACAACATACCCAAATTTTAGGTCTATCCAATGGCTACATCGTCTAAAATCGAATTTTAAAGTTTTGCCTAAAATATGTCTCAACCCTGAACCGGTTTCACCATCGCCAAGCCCTTTCCACCACCCACATCAAGTCCGGATCACAACACTAAATTATTGTGGTTATATTTATGATGGATTGCATTCGTGATGCACACACACTTACTGAATAGGCACTATGTGATAGTGGCAATGATAGCCGTGCTGATTCTAGTCAACACTTACTATATTAGTTGCGTACACGAGAGATGCTGCACGACATCCCTCCTAGCAGCTTCACTGCTCGCCATTGAGCTCGTCGTCTCTTGCTGCTCGCTGGTCGTAGCTGTGTTGGGTGCAAGCAGTGCAAGCTCGGGCGGCGGCGAGCGGCAATGATGAGGACGATGACAAAGTCGATGGCGAGCGGTGAAGGGTGAAGGTGAGTAGTCTCTTTTTATCCTTATCTTTTTCTCTCCCTCTCTTGCGGCATGTGTCGTGCGGTGCCGTGCCGTGTCTGTGGCACAACCATCCTTGCTATGTGGTACCTTGGCTTTCCCCATACCATGTCTGCCTTACATTGCTTGT
This sequence comes from Typha angustifolia, assembly GCF_048772165.1. Classification (NCBI taxonomy): domain Eukaryota; kingdom Viridiplantae; phylum Streptophyta; class Magnoliopsida; order Poales; family Typhaceae; genus Typha; species Typha angustifolia. The sequence goes on from NC_133248.1 coordinate 7,650,094, forward strand.
ACCACCATGTATACAAATAGTTCTTTTAGACAAATTCTCAACCCATTTTCAATGCATTTTGGTTGTGAGGCTCCTTAGAAAACTTTTCACTAGGTCTTTGAGGTCCCTTAGCAGACTGTCATTAATGCTGATGGACCATAAGGCAGAGACCTTATACACCAGAAATACCTTATGTAAGATAGTTTTCCTTGTAAAGCTGCATAATTATTTCTCAAACAAAGTTCTTGTTCTTATATGCTGAAATTTAGCTACTAACAAATGAAGTTAGGTTAAATGGATCAGGGTATTAATGGTCTCTGCATTTTTCCGTTGTTGCATATGGTTTTTGAAGTCCTCAGAAATTTGAGAAAATTTAGGTCGTTAAATGTATTCCTCAGGTGTTGGATGCTTTTCTAGCACCAGGATCAGAGTTGTGGATGTTTAATGATGTACCTGAGAATGAGAGGGCTGGAAAGCTAGCAGCTGGCGGTCTGGACTTAAGTCGCCTTGAAAATATAACTTTGGTCAACCGGGAGGGAAATGCAGTCATTCGTCGGAATTTAGAGAGTCTTCCCCTAGAATCATTTAATTCAGTAAGTTACTTTAAATGAAACTCCTATACTATTTAATACCTTAAACTTCTAAGTCAGTCATATATAATATGGACGGCTCATTACTTTAATAATACTGCAGCATTCATTATTGAGCTTATTGATGGAAAATACTTGCAGATTTTGATTTTGGCTGATGAATCTGTTGAAGACTCAGCAATACAGGCTGATTCAAGGTCTCTTGCAACCTTACTGCTCATCAGAGATATTCAGGTTCATCTAAGAAAATCTATTTTCTTTTCTACACGTCATTTGTTAGTGTTTCTTCACATGGTATTTTTATTATAATTTATAAGTTCTTCATGTTATCAAGGTCACTAGGAGGACACTCGCATTGCTGTATATTCTGATAACTATTTGTGTGATTGCTGAAGGTGTTCTCAATTTATCATTGCTAATGTAACCATTATGAGGCTGATATTTTGTTGTCTTCTCCCTCATAATTCATGGAGGCTGTTTACCACTTCACCCTCATCCCTTCCTTTCTGTTCCCACATGGTCATTTGTAGCAACTAATAAGAAGATTCTAGTTAAAAAGACTAAAAGAGAGAAGCTATATTTAAATGTGTTTTTTTTTTTAAAAAAAAAGCTGATGCATAAAGAAGATGAGGCCAGGCAAGGCAGTAATCAAAGGATAAACTTAAAGAAGGCACAAAACAAACAGAAGAGTGCTTAAACAGATAGATCAAGTGGTCATTTACATGTTCAAAGTCCTGCCCTTCATGTAACGGGGGTGAGTGCATGACCCTGTTTGTTATGCCCAGGGAACATTATAGATATTATATGGATATAATTTCACCGAAGTGTAAAAGTTACCATCTAGAATATTTTAACTTGATTAAGTTGAAGTCTTTCTGCAATTTGACAGTGCCGTTCCTTCTTTATTTCTTAAATGAACAGAAACTGAGAAATAGAGAACTACATTAAAGCATGGTCTAATATCATATATAACATTAGCTATGTAGCTCTCTTAGTTGAAATTTAGTCATTCATATGCATCTGGCCCTTTTATCTGATAAAATTTCCTGGTTTTAGTTATTAGGTTGCTGACTGAAGAGAATTAAGTTCCTTACTTTGGCCTAGTTCTTTATTTGAAATGTTTATTGATGGAACGAAATACTGCTAGGTAATCTTGTGAAGAAAGAATACATTTGTGGTTACTGATGTCAGATATGCTTATTATTGAAGTTGAAAATTTCCTAAGAAGTCTAATGGCAGGCAAAGCGACTTCCTGTGGTCTCACACCTTCATAGAGGAAGCTTCTCCCAAGTTTCTTGGATTGGGGAAATGCAGCAAGCATCTGTTAAATCTGTCATAATTAGTGAAATTCTGGATCCCAGGACAAAGAATTTATTGTCCATGTCAAAGATCAGTGATTATGTTTTATCAAATGAACTGGTGAGCATGGCGCTAGCAATGGTTGCAGAAGACCGCCAAATAAATGATGTATTGGAGGAACTATTTGCAGAAGAGGTACAATATTTCTTCTTAACATTATTGTACTTAGATAATAAGGCTTTCTATCTTTAAGATACTATTATAAGCTTATAACAACAAAAAGTTAAATTGTGTGAAGTTGCCAAGAAAGTTGTTTGTTCTCCAATTTGATCATAATTTCTAAGCTCCCATTCACTTTTAGAATATCTTGTTTCCTAATTTCATAATACAAGTTCTTATTCCGGAATAACAGCTAAATATCATAACCCTATTCTAGAATACAAATACTATTTATCAAAATTATATTTTATACCACACACTAACGCAATTACTAATTTACTTTTAATTTGACTATAAATTCTCTCAAATGTCTTATCATAATTTATTACTATTCTCTCTTCTCTCTAAACATCTTATCATAATTCATCACTTTATCTCTCTTAAACACTTATAATACATAATATGGTTACATATATTTTACCACCCTATATTTATACCTAAAATTACTTTACCCTCCTATATTTTAAAAAGCCTTAAATCAGTCATCGTACTTATGATTAAAATGAGACTGTTAATTTTTCTATTAAATTTAATTGAACGATGTTAAAATAACTAAAATACCCCTATCATGCTTTTTAGACAAGACATATAGATTTTTGAGATAATGACGTTGAATGAGCAAAATAGTCATGATGCTCAGTTAAATTTGACAAAAATATTAACTGTCTCACTTTACTCATAAGTATAAGGACTAATTTTAGACTTTTTAAATTATAGAGGGATAACGTGATTTTGCGCATATAGTGAATGTATTTAACCCTATATAATATCACATCACATCATATAATAATAATATTAAGTATTATTATTGTTGTTATTAAAACTATTTTTAATAGTAAATTCTTAAAATTAAGTATATATTACAAAATTGCTTAATAATATAATATTTAGTTGGACAAAATAAAAATATATTTATAATTTGATGTTTATAATGATTTTCTTTTACACTAAATAAATAAAATTCAACTTAAAAAGTATAAATATCAATAATTTAATATTATGTGAAAATAAGTACATTTTATATTATTTATTATTATTAAATATTAGTTTTGAATATCTGCATACTAAAATATAAATATAAATATTAAAAAATTCTTAATAATATATAGTCTAATTTGATATAATAAAAATGTAATTATCAATTCTATTATTATTAAATTTTTTTAATATGTACTAATAATATTAAAAGTCTAATAGTAATAAAGCAATATGTTATCGTGCTAATTATTTATTCAAAGATAAAATAATACATTAACTACTTAAATTATGTATTAACCTAATCAAATCTTCCCTTCGCCTATAAATATATAAAAGTGTAAATATTAATAATCTCATGATTTTAGATAAAATGAAAAACATGTTTTCCATGTAGAATAAAATTTTGTTCTTATCGACTATAAAATATAATACTTTTTATAATATTTTTTATATATAGCCATTGCATATGTACTGATAAAATATAAAGCAATACATACCTAGTGCCTCGCCCTAGCATTGCATATGCTATCCACACCCTCCTTGCATTGCATTCCTATCGCCCTAGTTTTATATACCAAGCATCGTAGCATTTTATACCTAATAGCATATAATGCCGTAGCATTGCATACCTAGCGCCCTGGCCTTGCATTGCATACCTAGCACCTTGCCTTAGCATTGCACACCTAGCGCCCCACCATAGCATTGCATATATAGAGTATAGCAATTTAATTTTCATCTATCCCATCAATCTACTTTAGTAATTTTTCCTTCTCTATCTTCACTTTATATCACATTATAGATAATTATTCTTGAAGTGAATGGGCTTTGGTAATAACAAATAACAATCGCTATTCCTATTTCAATCTTATTCTAGATGTGAACGAGACCTAAAAGTTTTAAAAAAAAGCCACCTCATTGTAGCATTCATTTTGTGGAGTTTTTTTTTACCAATATAGCCCTTTCAGAACTTTATATACCTAATTAGATCTCACCCCAAATTATATCAAAAGGGATTTAATCAGCGTTCTACTTAAAAAAATAATATCGGTAATAAGTTCACCTGAAAAATGCTGAATTATTTCAGTGTTTATGAAATTTTATTTTATCTTTTTCTAAATAAAATTCTGAATTTTTGAGCATTTTATGTTTACATAAAATGCTTAAAAGTTCAGCATTTTATGAAAATATAAAATGCTCAACAGTTCAGTGTTTATCAAAGAAAAAATAATTTAAAAGGTCAACTACTTAGTTAATTTTAGGGCATAATTTAAATAATAGTTTATTTTGGACATATAATATATCATTAAGAAGATGAAAGAGTTAATCATAGCTTAATTGGACCTCAAATGAGAAAAATATAGATAAAAATATTAGAAAAAAAAATTTTAGATCATTATAATTTTCTGTTCAGTTATCCATCTTGGTTTCTAAAATATATCGTTATGAAGATATGGAAAACATCTGTGTTGGAATAGCATTGCGACTGTAGCTGGCAGCGCTCAAAATCTCAAAATAAGAATGATGGCTCCTCCAATTTTATTTTAAAATTTTTTGTTCAATCTTTTGTTGAGAAAAATGACGAATAGTTTAGCATTTTAAAAAAAAGTAAAACGCGAAACTTTTCAACATTTGTATTTAAAAAGAAAATGCTGATAAGTTCAACGTTTTATTTAGAGGATAAGACGTTGAGTTCATTTAAAATTAAAACGCTAAATTTATCAGCGTTTTACTGACGGCCATAGTAATACATACTCATTTTGGTATTAAATTTGGGATGTGGTCTAGTTTGATAAATACAGTTTGGGAGAGGGCTAGTTTGATCAAAAACTCTCAGTTTGTGTGCATAAAAGTTCAAAGATATGTATGCATGCATGTGCTCTTACCAGCAAGGATTTAAGTGGTATGACCCATGCTGGCATAGAAAACAGTACATAATGTTTGGCATGAATTGTGGCGCAGAATACTAAAACTAATGCTTACCAGTACATACATTAGCTTGACAAGGATGTTAAATATTCAAAGGGAATGAAAGGAAAAAAGGATAGACCTTCTGTCATGGTAGTCATATGCTCCTAGCCTCTTAGGAACTAGGAAGTAGTAAGAAGTCCTCATGGTGGTACTACCAATAATTATTTGCCAAGTAATTATCTTGTAGATCAGTCAAGTTATGGCTTGCAGGGCAAAAGTAAGTCATGAATCTTGAACTGAAAATTGCAAGTTAAAGAGTAATCATCAGTAGCTTGTTTTACTCTTCTTTTCGCTGATTTGCCTGGTAGCTCCATTTGCTAGTCAGACATGATATGTGATGTGTCAATAGCAGAATGTGCCATTAAATAGTATATTCAGCTGCATAAGTGCATCATTGTTTTCGGGATATCTTGTTTCAGGAAGTATTATCTTACTATGATAATTTTGTCTTGACCCTTCACCTCAAACTAAGAATGATTTATTCAATGACATTTCCATTATTATGGTTGAGCTTTTGATATATTGTCTTCTCTTAAGCAATTATGAGTTAGTATTGACAATTATTGGCCATAGCGCACAATGATTTCAAAGAATGTAATGTGCTGTAATTAGTTGAGTTATGGAGAAGAAAGGTGTTTGCCACAAAATCAAGATGGTAGAAAGTAGAAACATCATCCTTCTTTATAGTGCATACATATTATTCTTATGTACAAATTTAAGCACAAGAAATTATGAGATAAATTAAGTATATTCAGACTTATTATCACCTCTTTGATGACTAGTGTGATCCTAATTTGTTAATTTAAAGTTTTAAACATACAAATTCATGATAACTCAGCAGTTATATACATTGTTTAATTTCTTCCATTAGAAACCAGATTGCATACAAGGAATTCTAATTGTGTACTTTCACCATACTTATATGGTCAGCCATCATTATGCTCATCTGCCACGTATGCAGTGAGCACTGCATCATGTAAACATTTTAATTGAAACTAAACTTGAACTTCTTTAACACGTAATCCTTAAATCCCATCTCCCTATTCTTTTACCAGGGAAGTTTTGCGATGCTATAGTATGGTGAAAGTTTGATTCATATTTTATAGTACATGACTGATGAAATAAGGGGAAGGTGGTTGACATGTAGTAAATTAGTTGCATTACATATTGAGCAATACTGCTACTAAAAGAGGTACTGACTAGCTTTCCTTCTAGAATCATTCTTTCCTTCATATAACTAACCAAGAGATTTGTCTGCAAGAAAACTAGACACAAACAGAAGAACACTTTTAAGTTTAGTCTAAGCTTTTAACCTTTAATTCAATTTATACTCAGCTATTGGACTAAATTTGATTAGTACTCTGTGACTAACCACTTCACTTAGCAGGGAAATGAAATGCAGATACGGTCTGCTGATCTCTACCTTCAGGAGGAGGAAGAGATGAACTTCTTTGAAATTATTTTACGTGCTAGACAAAGGAAAGAGATTGTAATTGGGTACCGTCTTGAAAATGCTGAGCGTGCCATCATCAATCCTCCAGGCAAGGGTGTACCGCGAAGGTGGTCATCCAGGGACATTTTTGTTGTCATAGCTGAGAAAGAATGAAATCACCTTGCTAGATGGTCCATGAATGAGAGGTGATGTTCAAAATGAAGAAATTGAAGGTAGTTCAGAGACCAAAAGCAAAAGTCTCTACGAAGCAACTTCCTAATTGACGGAAACAAACCACAGGCTCAGAAACCAGAAGAATATTGCTAATGACAGATAGAAATTGCGTAAATTACAGTTCAAATCATTCCCGCATATATAAGTAGTGGCACTTGGAGTAAAAGGGTCTACTCATGGATCTTATTTCAAAGCAATCTCAGTTTATCCAATGGGGTAGAGAATTTTACATTGAGCTCCAAATATATTCTGGTAGGATGGGATACTTCAATCAACATACAACTGCATGCGAGAGCTCTCATACAGCTAAAGTGAATTGTTGGTGTATTATCAGCAGTTGCTATTGCCCTGTAAAAAGAGTTATACATTGGTTGACATGGGACGAGAAGGCCCAGGATCTTTGCTTGCAGCTAAAGAGATACTAATAGCTGCTTTCTTTTGTACATAGTTGAACATGATTAATAGGTGTCTACTGAATGCCTATTTGAAAAGGACCTATATGTTGAGGAGAAATATAGAAGACCTTGTGTAGTAAGAGTGAAATTTAGGACCTGATGAGATACTGTAAAGAATTGCTGTTTTTGAGGTATGCAGCTGTAGTTAATAAATAATGCTAAAAGAGGTCACAATGATAAAAGACTCTACAGATTGATTAGGACTTTCAAAATAGTACAATTATTATCTTTTACTGGTTCACTGTTAGTGCACTTTTCGACAGGCATATTCGACTGTCCTTTTCTCTTCTAATTCGATTGTCACTAGGACAAGCCGGTTCGATTACCAAACTTATGCATGAGAAAATATGGAGACGGTATTATTGTGGCAATGAAACTAATGTCAGGAATGTTATGTTCTGCTAATCTAATTAAGTTGTTGAATTGAGCCAGCAGTGAAAGAATTATTGGTTGGTACCCGATGCAAATTATATTTGGTAAGCGTTTTTTTTTTTTTTTAATTCTTAAACTAAGTTGACTTCTTGAAAGAAATGCTTTTCGTTTCTAACCTTTTTTTCTCTTTCCTTTTGGAAGTAGACTGCTTGTTGGCATACGTGTGATTCCTATCAATTAGGAACTTGAGAAAACTTGAAAAAGATAAAAAGAACCTTTTCAATTGAAATTTTTTTTTTTTGAATTACTTAACGTGTCTAAAAATCTTGAATTTATTCTAAAGAGCAGGGCAACGGCTCAGTAAGTAAAGGTGCAAATTTGTTATTCATTTTACCCTCTGAAGTTGGAATCCAATCCTGACAGTACACATTATAGCAGTAATGCGAGTATATGGGCAATTAAAACCTTATATGCAACAATTGAAATCTCTAAGCAGACTTATTTCCCTCCAACTCAGAGTTCATTCTATTTTATCACTCACATAGCAAATAGTAAGAGTAGTGCCAATGTACAATTGCTTCACCCCTAGTTTCATGCTTCTGTGATGTTTGCCTGCCCAGATGGTTCACCTGGCAGCTCTTGGTTTTCTTCGGCATCTGATGGTTGAGACTCATGCTTCGCAGCGGCTTGTACAACCCGATCGCGAACAGCTGTAGTCGAGGGTGATGTTGGTAGCCCAATCTTATTTGGTTCTAATTTTCCAGCAGCCCATGAAAATGCTTGTGCCCCCAATCTCACAGGTGCAAGCAACAACCTGCAAAAGGGAAAAGATAAAAAGAAGAGAAAAGATCATCATTACAAACATATGTAGGAATGGATGAGGATGAGCATAACAAACTAATGTGAGAGTAAAGATAAGACAGAAGCAGTCTCGGTAGCATCAGTGGCCAGATGGAGTTTGCTCATGGATACAAAGCAGCAGAAGTTGGAAATATAATCTGGAGTTATTTTAACACTCACAAAAATCAGTATAAATAAAAAGCAGTCGTACTATATTTTGTTGACAATAGTTCAACCACCATGCAGTGTAATTACTGAGAAACCCTACCGTGGTGACAAGAGGAATCAGCTTCTTGAAAATTTTGTTTAGACAAGGACTTATGCAGGCGAAATCACAACATTCAAAAGAAAACAACAATATAGTATTCTTTCCCAGATAATGTCATTATAAAAGGAGACTTACCTCACATCTTGCTTCAAATCTTCTGCATCCTCATATGTTGCCAGTCGTCGATAGAGAGTCTGGCAAATATTTGGAAGTACTGCCCATTAGCACATGGTGATAGGTAAAACAGAATGGTCACATAGCTAAAACATCTTTCAACTAGACACCATTCTGGCATATGTTACGATAGAAAATATTGTTGATGAATATAATGCTCCAGACATTGAAGTGTAACTGAAGTTTAAAAATCAGGAACACCATCATGTCATGTTTCACTGCTGACTATATTTTGGTACCAATTATATTTTTCAAGTTAATAATTTCTACAAATGTTGGGACAGAATAGTGAGGATAAGATTTTGAAAGAGTTGAGCAGATCAATCATCACAGAAAATAAAGAAGCTAAACAAGGATTTGCCACCGCAACTAAACACACTACTTGACCTTTTCTGGCATCAAACAACTTGCTGGAAGTTCAAGATATCCATTTTCCAGTGTCCACAAAAAGGTCTCCTAAGGAGTTGTATGGTGAGACTATTAGGCAGCATCATGGGAAAGCGTGGATTGTTGTGCTGGTCGGCACAATCGGCATGAGTTAATACATATATTATCAGCACCAATACAAGCAGAGTATCTTGATACCCATTCATGCTACTCATAGATATGCGCAATTAGAATTGAGCATATCTTGGTCTAAAGAAATCTAATTGGGTCTCTTTGATACCTCTTGGTCTTCTGATACTTGATCTATATAAGTTATACTTCAAATTTTAGAAGTCAAAGAACAATTTCAGTTTTTCCTAAGTTATTTGCCCCAACAAAGAGGATCCAAGAAAAATTAGGAAAACCATGAGATTAGAATCTCATTGAATATGTTACACTAATATATAGTGTTGGACTTTAATTTTGACCCTAGAAAGGTTAAGAGATTGTTTTTTGATATATCAAAACTATTCAGTCAACATTCTAGCTTGGTACAACACATACCAACTATATACATACCAAAGCTTTCCAGCATCAGTCCAAGATCACAATGCTGGGGGTGTGTCGGATTTTCTACATGTTAGGCATGCAATATAAATTTTATTGACACTGCAGGAATTAGAGAAGGTAAGCCTCAGATAAGGATTGATCTACGTAGAAGCCTAGACTGCAATCAGTGTACCACAGTTTGTTATGCAGGGATCTACCTGCTGCCTCATGGTTTTGTCTGGTTGAGGGTTTTGGACATAAACTTACAGTTTGATAGGTTCTCTTGATCACTCATACATATGGCACATTTACCAAATGCTTTGCTAGGCAGCGCAAGTGTAGCGGCTTCTTAGGCTTTTGACAAACACACCATCCATTAAGCTGTTAAGGACATCTATCAGGATGGAGTAATGAAATTTCTGAGAACTGGTAAGGGGCAATTGAAGTCCTTTTCAAGGGAATAAGTCAATGAGAATAGTTTCCTTGGGTCAAAGACTCAGATTAATCATCATGTGAAATCCATTTGTCTTAGGAAGGAAAACATATGATAGAACTCCTAGTAAACTTCTTAAAACACTAAAGTTTCTCTAAGACCATTAGAAAACAATTATTGTAGAAAAGGAATGGCAGAAGTCTTTCAAAATCTATCAAACAACACCTGGCTTCATATTAATAGCAGCTATGATATTAAATTATTAATGAACAATGTAATTGAGCTTGATTTTCTACAAGTAGAATTTGTGTTCACCATCTGATTTAGAATTTTACATTCATCTTGTTTTTTGAATTGTTCACAAATCACGATTGTATAACATTCTTAAATCTTTGAGAAAGTCAAAAGGCTCAAAACCAACAGTACAAGATATCTGAGAAATAACTTCATTTTCTTGGACCCTTTTCATAATATTTTTAGGCTCCAGAAAAATGATGGTTCTTTATAATTTTAAGATAGACAATCACTTACCTGCCCAAGACCCACGATACCAATCACTTGCAGTGTCTTCTCCCATTCTGCAGTCAAACGAAGAAAATTGAAGTCCATGTTAAACATGGTTTCTCTAGCTACAACATATATTATTATCTCTAGACAGAGTTTTGCTAGTTCATTTCTTCCAAACCCTAGAATAAAAGTTAATAAAGAGGGATCCATTTGGGATAGCTGATGGAATTTATGCAGCATTGCAATCTCTACAAAGGCTCAGATGAGATGCTATTGATTGACCTGAAGTCCTCAACAACATTGTCAAATATATGTAATCTGAAGCTCAATATGACCTGACATGCATGCAGCCTTGTGATGCATGCATCCTTGGAAGTGTAATTTATTGAATATGATAATGTTCTCATAGTTGAAATTCAATGGTAGATAAATATGTGAAATTGTGAACTGGAAAACAAATGTCTTCAGTATATAGAGTACATATGATTAATTAATAAAACCAAGTGCACAAACAATGTTCAAAGTTATGTATTTGAGGAGTTATATGTATGCTCTTTTTGGATGAGACCATATCAACAAATAGCTGGATAACTAAGGAAGTCATATTCATTGTAACACCAATTTTTTGTCTAATTTGTATGGACAAACTATAACCAGATCATCTACCTGAACCTTTTTCACACAATAAGATATATTCCAATATTGTTTCTTAAATAAGTGCTCACCTAGTAAAGCATAGATGGCTGTGGCAATGCCCTGCCAGAAGCACCCATAATCAGTAATACTTTTTGGTGGATGAAGTCTAAAGCATTTGAATCAATGTGTACCAACAAACTACGAGCTGTGATTATACTTAAACTGAACTTATGATCACCAATCTTTATGGTAGAATAAACTGCATTAATCACAAGTACATATGTACTGTAGTAAAAGAACAGGGTGGCACACCAAAGCATATCCGGCAACAAGTGCTGGAGTAGGCTTAATATCCTCAAGGATTGCCTCTGCTTCCTGCATAATCCAAAGTAGCCATGTCAATATATCAGATGCGATACATCCACAAAATAGCATTAGTAGTTGTACGAGTCCCTGCAAATTTCCGTACAGCATCACCGTAATCATCCAATTATCAAAGCCTACTCCAAACAAAATGGGTAGGTCAAAGCAGCAGTCACAAATGAGAAGACTCCAAAAGAACCGACAGATTTCTATAGTTGGCTATAAACCTAAGATCAGTTTTTTATAGATTACCAGATGACCAAAAAGTTTAAGTTGTTAGGTAATAATAATATATTATATCTTTAGCGCACCTTCTTATGTCCGACTCTTACATACTATATGTGAATAGATGAAAAATAATAGAAACTGTGACTCTCTATATCTCAAAGGAATAAATAATAGAAATAGGGATTTAATGGAGTTGGACGAGTTTTAAACTCCAAACTTCTAGAAATCATGCTATGATACCATATTAGCTAACCAGTTGACCCAAAATCTTAAGCTATTAAGTAATGGACCATAACATATATCATACCTCTAACAACTCCAAAGTACTGGACAGAGAAAAATCAAACGACAGTCTTGGTATAGGAACTACAAGGCAAGTTGACACATGTAGGAAAGCACTTTATGTCTTGTAGTTTAGGCTCACACAAACCAGTAATAATCTCTCCAAGTCCTCTAGATAAGGAAGAAAGATGATAACTTACAAATTATAGATTTGCCTTCCTGTCTAAGGTACAGTTAATGTAGATCCAAATGAAACATGATTTCACATCTAATGGGGACATTCTCCTATTTCCTAGAAAACTATAATATCTCTGGCATCTGGGAAGTCCAGAAATAAAAGATATATATCACTATTTATAGAGATTGAGGAACATGTAACCTAACTATTATCTTGCATGTGCAAGGTTTATTGCAAGTTTCCGAATCTAGGAGGCAAACAACAAAAAAACTATCATAGTAGAAAGCATATTTGCAATCTATATGCTGATTTTTCTTCATATTACCTCATTCAAGACAGTCAATGCGGTTTCCAGTTTAAGTTCCTTGACACGGAGATTCTTGTTTACCCAAGACTGGAAGCCACCTTTAACCAAATAAGATCTCTGTAGTGCAAATTGGGACATTAGATGGAAAAGATAACAAATCGAGTTGAGAAGTGAGTTAAATAAAGAAGCATTGAAACATATCCATAAACTAGAAGGTTTGAAACTTTGCCTTCACACCGAGTCTCTTTAAGAATCTTGCAATTTCTTTAGATTGAGCACCACTAGCATCAATAATAATGACCTTTGACTTGTTCTGGAAAATTGAGAAAATGAGAGGTAAATATCAATTAGAACTAATCCGATGAGACAGATGCATAGGAGAGAAATAATTTTTCATACCTTAACAATTTTCAAATTGCGGATGACAACTGCAATTAAAGCATCATCAATATGTCTTCCACCTTTTAGCTTTCCTTTTACCGAACCATCTAGCTGAAGATGTCCATAAAAGCAATGGACTATCATTTAAACCATTCTACACCACTAAAAGATATAATGAAAAGATTCATCTAGTTGAAAGGAAGAATCTAGCAATGCTGTCTTATGCTTGAAAATATTGTTCCTATTGACTAATACATAGCAAAAGCAAATAAAAAGAAATTTGGGATTTCCCAAGGTTCCAAAACTCAGTATTGGGATCGAAATCAGCCATCTGAAAAAACGATACATATCGGACTATCTTTTAATCATATAAATTCTAAATATTATTTAAAAATATAGAAAAGTTTCTAAAAATTTAGAAAAATGATAAGAAAATAATAATTATTAACATATGAAGTCTAAAAACTAAAATTTACATTAACTTATTCAACGATGAATACCGAGTTGGCTCTCCCTTCACTTTTCCCTTCTCTCTCTTTTCCTCCCTTTCTCTATTATTGCCAAAGCAAATTTATTTTCTTCTAATATTCTTTCGTTTTTTCTCTCTTATTGCCACAAGGTAAATTTTATTTCTCTCTCTTTCTCTCTCAATCTCTCTCTTCCTCCCTCTCTCTTACTTTAACAAGGTAATTTTTTTCTCTTATTTTTTTCATTTCCTCTTTTTCCCTCTCAATCTCTCTCTCTCCACTCTCTCTCTTGCCTCTCTATCTTACTCTCTGTTACTGTAACAGATTTCAGAGATTAAATGAGAGAGTGGAGAAAAGAAAGAGAGGAAAAAGAAGAGAGAGACACTAGAGGGAGAGACTAGAGAGAAATGAGAGAGATGGGGCATTGGTGAGAGAAGAAATGAAAAAAAAATAGAGAGAGAAGAGAGATGGAGTGAGAGAAGAGAGGGAAAGCCCGTATCGGGTGGGATCGGCCAATCCCACCAATACCTGGCCGAAACCAGTCATTGGCCATGGATCACCAATCCCGTCCATTTCGGCCAATCCCACTTGGAATTGGCCGAAATTTAGAACTATGAGATCTCCAACCAGTCTTGACTAGGTTCTATTTCTCAAAGGAATTATGAACAACTTCTTTGCCAAGTCCTAGAAGAGAGAGAAATTTGAGGGTCACTTTACTCAAACCACAAAAATAAACTTGCCAGATATTTAGAAGAAAATAAGAAATCAATGGGACATTTATTGCATGATAACTCTGACCACCTAAACAAAAGTAGAGTAGCAAACCTCAGGAAGAGTCACGCTCGCATATTTAGACCTAGCTGCTCGACGAAGATCGGGAACACCGTCTCTTTCCCTCAGATCCTACATAGCAATAAATGACAATCAACTGATGTAATTAAAGATAATCAATTGGATAATGAAGTGTGAGGAAAGCTCACAGCTATAAGAACTTGACTAGTGTCTCTATAGAAACTTGATATGTATCATCTAAAAGGCTATATTTACCTTGTTAAGGATTTATATCCATATTAGTAGTAGTTCATGCATTGAACCGGGAATGTTGAGCTTAAGTAGTTTGTATTATACAGGAAGATTTCAGAAAAGGCAAATACGAATCAAGAAGAACCATTGAAGAGAAACTGCCTAAGGAAAAAAATCTCATAAAGGACATGATACAAGGAAAGAAAAGGCTTGTGAAATTTACAATCTCTTGCCTCAGGCCGAACATCGATAAGTACTGCATTCTCATCATTTTTCAGTAGCTCCAGTGTTAATTCAGGTGACAAATCACCAGAATAACCGCCATATGTAAACACCCAGTAAGATATCCTGGAAAAGCATCTTAAGGGTAAAATACATCTGCAAAAGCAAAGACTTGGGAATAACTAAATTACGCATGAAGGGGAAAAAAAGGTACTATTGATTTACCCTATAGTAGCTGAACTTCCTAAAAAAAGTATGAACGGAATGATAGGATCATTAGGATCCAAACCAAGATTCTTTTCAAATCCTTCAATGATGACATATACCTGCATCATGTCATGAGTACAAATTTTGTATTGGGCATAAAATGATAAAAGTTAAAGTAGTGTTTCAGATTACCTTCTGAAAAGCAGATCCAACAGGACTCAGGATTTGTGTAGCTTTCTCCTCAGATAAGTTCAAGACATCCTTAACATTTGGTGGAAGCAAAGATTTTGCTGCTCCGTAAGAATTAATAACGACTTTTGCGGTATTTGCCAAAGAATCCTCCACAGCAAAAATTGTCCGTCTGAGAATGTTGATAGACACATAACCTGCTCCATGGAGTTTTTCTTGTAATGAACTTGAAAAGTCTGACAACTCACCCACAGCTTCTTTCTTGGAGATATCAACCGAAGAAAATAAACCACTTACTGCACTATCAAATGATTTTGTCACATTTTTAACTGCATCAGTAACTGATAGTGTAAGTTCATCATATGTGCTCTTCAAAGTTTCTTCTGCTCTATCAGTTGATGTGTGTATAGATTCAATAACTTGAGATATAGAATGTTCAATATTATCTTTGAAATTTAACACTTCTTTATTAGCTCCCTCAAGAGTAGCAGAAACTGGAACTGAACTCTCAGAGATTGAACTTTGTGAAGCATCTGAGGCCAATGGAGAACCAGCAGATGTGGACTCAAATATAGCATTTGCACTTTGATCAAGAGAATTAGGTATATTTGTAATATCATCTCCACTAGGAGGGTTTGTAGATTGTTGATCCAAAATTTGTGCCAGTGGTTCAGCTGTAACATTGGTACCACTTATCTCATCTGTCATATCATTGCCATATGCACTGTGTAGCACTTCGGGCTCAGGTTGATTTGGACTCTCTATGTATTCATCAATTTCTCGTGCTGAGTAAAAGGAGTCCTCGGTTTCACTGTCAAAATATCCATTTGGAAAACCACGTACTATGTCATCAGATTCGTTTGGGTAAGGAGAGAATATTGAGGAATCCACAGATCCTGATTTGTTCGTTCTTTCTGCAATAAGAGAGGGCACAGAATTGGCAGCATTTGCTCTAAAGGATATGTCATGGGAAAAAAGACCATGCTGCATGCAAAAGAAGTGTCTATCCTCAATGATGGATCTATCATCTATACTCTTCCTCAGGGGGTAAAAAAATCTCACTCCTACATGATTGGATACCTGTACATAAGAGGTTTTAGATAACAATGAGATGTTGTGCTGTTATACCATTTTCAAGCATGCACAATCTTTGCAAAAAAAAGAAAAACACTCGTTGTTCTTCTATGATATCAGGAGTAGATGACAGGATCTATGCAAATAACCATCATACACCTGTTATCCTTTTTGATATTACAGAACATAGAGTAAGGTACACTCATTTAGCCAAATGCCTGAATAACCCAATTTCAGTAATGTTTCACAATACTGCATAGTAATTGTACAATACACAATATAATTGATTAAAAAGCGTAGAAGTTGATGGTCAAGAGATGACAAAAAGTAATACTTTGGATAAATTGTTTTAACAAGAAGAGGGAACTGTAAGAGACATATGACATTGAAACTAAAGTAGAGAACTGTTTCTGGTTCTAAGCATATCAACACAAGCCCTTTTAATCAAAATAAGTGCCAGAAGAGACCACATAGTACACTGCCACTCATGAAACAGGAACTAAATAAGAGTTCTTTACCGAAGAGAGTAAAGAACAGCTCGGTGCGGCAGAGCAAACGGGCAGCATTCTCGTCAAACTTTACAATCAAATTGACATCTTTTGGCCAAAAACAACTCGATCTCACAAACCCAAAAGGACCCACCAAGGAAATCGAAGCCAAGGTGCCACCATCATAGCATTTCTTCAATTGAGTGTCTAGAATTCGGACCTTTGAGGCCAGGAAACCTTCATCTTAGAGTGGAAGGAGTGGGAATTGTGACTTGTCTCGTGCCTCTTGAATTGGGAAGATGATCTAATAAGTGGGACATGGGTTTTGTTCCTAGGAGAGGATTATCCGATTGAATGGCTCCGGACCGCCAATAGGAGATCCGGATGTGGCGCTGGTGATCATAGATGGGGTCGTGTGGCTCCTCTAGAGCGTTGGTGAGCGCTTCCCCGCCTCACGTTCTTCGGTTCTTGTCCTACTCTACTGGTGACGAAACTTTTCTTTTAATGAGTTCTTTTCCAGATACAACCCCATAATATAAGTTGTATTACAGAACAACACTGTATATATTATGCATATTTATGCTTATATAGAAAAATATCGGCCGCATAAATATTTATGCATATTTATTCTTATATTTCATTCGAATAAGATGGCCTTCCATTATCAAGAGATACATAGCTCTATTAATTGACAAGAGACTAGAAAATTATCCTCAACTTATACAAAGTAACTTACGAAACACAGAAACGAAAAATTACTTAGATTAGCCCAGGAACAAAGAAGCTAACGTCCACGGCCACGCAGCAATGAAGAAGTGATGATGGACGATGGGATACATGCACACCTCCGATACACAATCCCATAATAAACAAATAAAAATAGTCGGATTAAATACTATTTACAACAAAGAGATATAAGATATTAAGCACAAGAGTATAATAAAACTACATAGCTCTGGTACACAACACCATAATAAACAAACGAAAATAGAGAAAGAATAATAGTCGAATTAGATAATGATCAAAGAATAGTACTTGGATTAGATAATGTTCAGTCTTTGCCTATCGCTGCGGCCCCCTCTAATAGAAAGTGAAAGAATCAGAAAGAAGAAAATAGCAGAAACAAAAGAAAAAACTTACAAGCCATGCGGTGGAGGTAGCAAGGAGTCTCCATTGGCTTTAAATCTAACAAGGAACAATCCACTAGGAGGCAGTCGAGCATGGATCAATTGGAGAAGGCAAACCCGATGGAAGGTGGTGAGAAATTTTAAGAGGGAACCACAACTTGGGCACATAGAGGAGAAGACAAAAATTGAGAAAGCCAAGTAAAAGAGGGGTACAGAAGGTGATGGGGATAATAGGAGAGGGGAAAGAAACCGTGTCGAGAGTGGGATGAGAAGTCCTCCCCTCCCTTAGCACTTAAGCTAGGGAAGGGGAGAGGAAGAGAAAAACCTTGCATAAGGGAAGAAAGGTTATACCGTGGTAGAGCTCGGGTTGGTGAAAAAATAAGATTCCTACATTGATGTCTAAATCAGGAAAAGGATGAGTTGATTTTTGGTACTCTCTCTCACTTTTTTTGTAAATTCACTTAGCAGGGTCCAAGTTTAATTTAAGCTCAATTCTTTTATAAATTGTTTTGCATTCATATATTTTACATATTCAAACTCTATCTAGCGCAAAATCATGATGAAATCCTCCCTCCTTATCCCTCTCATACCTTCTACATGACTTTCTTTCTCTAGCTATATCAGCCCATTATCGTTATTGACCATCTATTCACAAGGTCACCCCCTTGTCCGCCAACCATCATCAAGTGAGAGCCCTACCACATTAGACTCTCCTCCTTTCTTCCCTTGATTATCATCTATTTGTCGACTTCCCTCTCTCACATGTCACCCTAGATCCATATGAAAACATCACTCATACCACCTCTTTCTTCAACCAAGATCAACCTGGCCAAGGGACACTAGCCCTATAGCTAGGGGTGAAAACGGATCGGATAGTGCTCAATCCATATCCGGATTCGTATTTTTAGTTCGGATACGGATTCGGATACGGATATTAGATGGATAGCAAAATTTAAAACCATATCCTAACTAAACGGATACGGATAATTTTCGGATAAAGGATCGGATCTTAAACGGATATTGATTAAATTTAAAATAATTATAATATTTTATTTAAATATAATTAACACAAAATTATTAAAAGTTTTCCAACAAATAATTTTTTTGTATGTCAAATATATAAAATTAGAGAAATTAATCTCTATAAATAATATATAATGTATTATTAGTAATAATATTAATACTTACTATTTAAATAAGCAAACTAAAAATTGTAAATCATTTAAAAAAATATGCGGGTAAATGGATATCCGATATTCGTATCCGAATCCGAAAAATTTATCCGACCCATATCCGAATCCGTATCCGAATTTTTTTCAAAAATTCTATCCGTATCCGAATCCGAGTCGGATAGAAATTTTTTATCCGAATCCGATCCGAGTCGGATCGGATAGCGGGTTGGTCGGAGTTAATCCGACCCGTTTTCACCCCTACCTATAGCGCTAGCCATCTTTCCTTCATCTCTTGGCCACAAACAAATTCATGGTACTAAGGTATATAAAAGGGTAGAACCCATAAGCATGGCCAAAATATTTAGGATATGATTAGAAGTGGAGGAGTCTAAGTTAGGAGGTAGAAAACCTCAGATTTAGACATATTAATTTTAAGACTAGTGAAAAGATCATACTGCTTAAAGACCTTCATAAGCGAAAAATAGGAGGTAGGATCAGCTCTAATAATAACCATGAGATTATCAACATATATTAGATGACTAAAAGTAAAATTTCCAAGCTTAAAAGGATACATTTTACTAGTCAACCATAAAATTAGGTAAAACAGTAAGTAATTGAGTAACAATAATAATGAGATATGGGGATAAAGGGTCCCCATGATGAATGCCCTTGTGGTCAATGAAATATTGAGAGAGGAACCCATTAACCATGACCGCATAAGAGACCGAGGACATATAAGCCCTACTCCAGTTAATAAATTTCAAAAGAAAAGTTCATACGATTAAGGACATTTAGAATAACATTCCGTGAAATTCTTATATATGCCTTTTATCAATCTTGAGGATAATATAATCAACATAACTAGGGAACTTATGCACTGAATGAACGAATTCTAGAGCAATAAAGATATTATCATGGATATATCTCCCAGCTATGTGATACAACTAGAGCTGAATCAAGTTGTATTAGAAGAAATAAATTTGCTTGAGAAATAAGACTTTCTGTCGAAGAGGCGTTTGAACACCAAGGACTCGTGTTCGAGCGTGCCCATTCGGACGCTTGCATGCGTTCGTAAATATAGAGAACGGATTTTGCATGTTCGAACGGGCTCGGGCGGGTTTGAACGTGTCGCGGCAAGAATATTTCATTTTAGGGATTTATTTTTGTTGTTTGGGTTGACAGAGTAGCCTCCAATTATTGTAGAGTGCACCCTAGTTGGATTAGTTATGAATAAATCTTCTTGCTCCCTATCTCCTTCCTCTCTCTTCCTCCTTTTCCCTAATATTCACATCGACCCCTAGCCGATATCAGTTAGATCCTTCCCCTAATCTGTCGCTATCATACTTATTCTAGGAGCAACCCCTTTCTCCCCCTCGCCTGATCCCTTCTCTAATTGCATGTATCCCTATCCCTATTTTTCATTCCACCTTCATTCCTTCCACCACCATTTAAGAGCCTTTTTCAATCTAAATACCCAATCTAGACCTCTCTGCAGTCCGGTTCATAACACTATGAAGGTTGATTGCTCAAAAGTAATAACCCTAGGTAGGAAATGCTTGATTCTATAGGCTAGAATCTTAGCTAAAATGTGATAGGCCATGTTATAGAGAGAGATTGAATAAAAAATCCACCACCTAGCCAGGGTTAGGCTTTTCAAGGATAAAAGTCATAAAAATTTGACCCTAAATTTTATGGCACGATGTGGCTGACTATTGCAACTGCATGAGTAGCTTCCGTGGAGGGTGCCATGTGCCTCGTCGCTGCCACGGCGACCTCCCTCCCCACTACCTCTTTTTTTTCTTCTTCTCTCCTCTCTCTTTCGGTCTCTCTCTCTTCTCTCTCTCCCAAACAACACACACTCTCTCTCTAACGCCGTCATCGTCACCTCCACTGATGCTAGTGAGCCTCTTCCCTCCTCCTCTCTTTCTCCCTATCTCTCTCCTTCTAAATCTCTCTTTCTCTCTCCCTTTCAGTCTCTCTCTCTTGCCAACTCTACCGCCGTCGTCGTCGTCGTCTTTGGAACCCACCGCTGCCACCTCCGCAAGCGTCGGTGAGTTCCTATCCCTCTCTCTTTCTCTCTCTCTCTCACACACATACCCAAGCTCAGGCTTGCCAAAGCCGAGCCATCGGTAAGAGGCCGGCCAGCAGCGACCGATGTCCTCTTCGCCAACTCGGGTCCGCACTTCCCTCCTCTTTCTCTTCTCTTCTTCTTCTTCCTCCTTTCTTTCTTCCTTCCTTTATTTCTTTCTTTCTTCCTTTCTTTCTTTCTTTTCTTCTTCCTTTCACGTACCGACCTAATCCAATCCGGAATAGTTTGGATTCGATTAGGCTCATAACTTTCGAGGGGATTTGCGAATAATTTAACTGATGGATATTCTTGAATTTTGGATATGTTGTCGCTCTAGAAAAGATCTTTCCAACGAATCTTAGATCATATGATTTGAACAGTTAGATCTTGAGATATCGACCGAACACTAGTCGAAGGTCAATTAAACGCTAGCTTGATTGCCCTTCAATGGCTAAATAGATACTAGGTTAAATCCTTGGTGTGAAGGGGAGAAGTTAGTGTAGAAGAGGGGGATTAGGAGTTACAAAAAACCGACCAAAGACTTAGGCGGTAGAAGAAGGGAGGGGGAAAAGGGTGCAATGGCTAGAGACAATTAAGAAGGAGATAAAGACACAATGCCAATTGTAATTATCAACTAAACTCCAATTAGGGTTTCCTCCATATATTTGTAGAGGCTCACCCTAGGGACCCATCAACTAAATTAAAAAAATCCTAACAAACAAACAACTTTCACCACAGTGCATGTGTAGGCATTTGAACGATCGAACGTGTGCATGCGTTTGAACGATCGCGTTCGAATGACCTGATTCCGTTAGAACGCACAATTTGCGTTCTATATTTTTGTGAACACATGCAGACATTCGCATACCCGTTCGAACACGGTCCCTATGTTCGAACACCCCCTGAAACTCAACTAGATAATATTGCGAGTGGAGCTAATATAGACCGAGTCGCATCACTGGTTCGTATAATTATGAGATTATCTTCGTGTTGTAGGTAAACACATAATTATGAACCCATATATATATATATATTTTTTTTTTTTCCAATATACTTAAAATTAAGAAGTCTCCCTCTACGTCTTTGAATTCAATTTAAATAAAATAAAATAAGAGACAATTATATCTAGACCCCTTGATTTGTAGTTTATTTTTATATAAACCTTTTTTTTTTTGACACATTGACACTTTTAAATATGAAAAAAATTTCAAAATTAGATTTTTTTTCATTCAAAAATAATATACGATTGTCACATTTATTACGGATTATTTTACTATTTTTTTAGAGAATAAAAATAAGAGAAAAGCTAAGGATAAAAGGGTGATTTGATATTTTCTATTAACACTTCTAAAATGGAATCTATGTAGAAGTGACCAAATTATAATATGCGTAGAGAAAAAGGAATTCTTCTTGGGTTGGGCCAGTTCTCCCAGCTGTAGCCCATCTAAAGTTGGAGCAACCCAATCGAGGCATAAGGGGGGTTTTGAGAAGAAACCGGTCGTAAATCGTAATGCTTCCGGATTACAAATCGTTCTCCTTGCTCCGAATCCTCCGATTCCTCCCAAAAAAATACCTTTTAAGCACTTGAGGTAAGTGATTCCGACCCGTTCTTTGATATTTTCTTCAGTAATTTAGATAGAGAAGAAGAGCAACGGAAGCGATTTGGCCGGTGAAATTTGCATAATATCTGTTCTAGTTGATTCCAAGCCCAAATTCTTGATCGACAATCGTTGTGTGTGTGTGTGTTTTTGTGTGTGTGTGTGTTTGGGGTTGGTGGGGTTTGAAACTAAGATAGTTTGTTCTAACTGTTCTGTGTGATTCTGAGGTACTTTCTTCGATGGTCAAATTTATAATATTTTCTGGAGTCATTTGTTTATAGTCTGATTGCATTGTAGGATATGTTTAATGGTTGTAAATTAATCATCTGATTCACTATGAGAATATTATTATCGACTTGGTAAGCATGCTTGTATTAATGTCTTTTGGATGCTTCCTTCATCCTCCTTTTCTTTTTCTTTTTCTGATTTTTTCCCCTCGTTTATATTGTCTAGTTCATTTCTTTTCCCTTTATCTAGATAACAGGTTGGATTAGTACATAAGTAGGAGATGGTTCTTCTGTTCTTGCACAAACCAGAGACTGTCAGTGGCGATGTAAATGCTGTAAAAGAGAGGATCTCTCTTCTGCAGAAAGTGGAGTCTCTTATCTGGTCAGTGATAAAGTCGGGTGGTCGATACGAGGCTCGCTTATGGCTATGCAACACCATCTCATGCATCCATTCTATTACTCCACGTGATCAGCGTGAATTGTTCATTGACCTATTGGAGTCCAAGAGTTCAAAGAAAGATGTTTCTGTTCATTTGCTACAAATGATTATCGAGAAAAGACCAGAGAAGGTTGGGGCTATTATTGCAAAGAAGTGCTACCTGCTTGAGAAGTTTTTTGAAGGTGAGTTAGCTTCTTTCCCAATTGATAGATCAATTTCAATATGCTATTAAATCTATACTGCATATTTCTATTACAAAGTAACACAAAATATGTAAGTGCCCTAAGGAGATGGGACATTTGAAGGCTTTTTGCACAAGGGCATACCTTTAGCCAAAGAACTATTATAATTTTTCTCTTTTTAATTGTATTTTATGTTCTATTTCCAACTTGTTTTGCTGTTTTATGTAATGTTTATTTCTGGTACTGATAGGATGTATCTTTGAGCTTCATGCTGGAGGCATCTTTTACTTTAAGAGGTATCATCTTAGTCAGATAAAATTAGAATTCATCAAAGGACATTGATTTAGTAGTTAAATTATCAACATGATTTTGAGCTTCTACAGCAAAATAACAAATTGTTTAGTTTGGCTTTATTTTGGTTACCTTTGTAATACTGTTGGGGAATTCTTTCTAGTATATTTGGAGTTTCTTCAGCAACTAATAAAACAATTATTGTTTTTTGGTATTTTCTGGTCCGATGCTGATGTCATTTAGTGGCTTCTTCCATGCTAGAAGGCTAATCATGATGACTTAAATTTAGATTGCTTATATATTTCTTTATGAATCACAGGAAACACGAGGCGCATTATGCAATGGTTTGATAATTTTGCTGCTCCAGGTGAATCAGGACATAAAAAGGGAGCTAGAGCTATATCCCAATTTGCATTTGTGAATCGTGACATCTGTTGGGAGGAGCTTGTTTGGAAGGGGAAGCATGGGCAATCCCCAGCAGTTGTTGCCACAAAGCCTCATTATTTTTATGATCTTGATGTTCTACAGACGGTGGAAAATTTTCTTGAATATGTCCCAGATTTTTGGTCTTCAGATGAGCTTGCTGAATCTGTGAAAGATGGTGAAATTTTGCGCATTGATACAAAATATTTTGTGGATCAATTTGTACGTCTGATGTATGAAGAGAAATGTGAAGATATATGGGTAATCATCAAAGATTTTTTGATGGAGGAGAAATTCTCATCTCTTTCTCAGCATCTCCTTATTCTTCTTGATGAACAGAGGCTTCTTTCTTTCCTTAAGTCACTCACTGAATGTATTCGGCCAAATTCACAGTGCGAGGAGTATAGATTCTCATGTTGTTGGCTTGAAATTCTTTTGTCAACACATAATGGCTGTACTTCTGTTGATGAACTTCTCCTATTAAATGCCATCATTGCCAAGGGTAGACAGCTGTTACGCCTCATGAGTGATGAAGAGCATGAGGAAGAAAAGGGAATCATCGAAGAACTTTTAAGAAGTGCCATGGATTTTAATGATTCTGATCATTGGGCTCTTATGAAAGAATGTGTCGAGATGAAGAAGCGGGAGGCAATTAAATGCATTGGTCTTCAGTCTTGGATACTTTACTACCACTTGTCAAAAGACTACAAAACCTTAGAATTGTGTGAATCTTTGTTTGCTGAAAACAGAATAGGTTTCCGTATGGCTGATGATTACACAATAATACAATCTGGAGGCCATTCAGATACTGATAATGAAGACCTGACTAGAAGCATTCATAGGAAGAGAAAAAGGGACAGGAAAAAAAAGAGAAAGAAGTATGACCATGATGAAGGTGGTCCTGATCAGCTGGTGGATTTTGAAAGTTCAAATGGATCGAGAGGCTTGCAACCACGAGGGAGAAGTTGGCGGCTTTCAACAGATGGTTTTTCTTCTGTATGGAATATAGTACGTTATCTCCTTTCTCATCTTCTTGGACTCATTAATTTTACTGCATTATTCTTGTCCATTCTTTTGTCTTATTTGGTAAGTATTATCACTATTTGTTTACTAGCATTTTGTGGGGGTAATGAGGCTTTGCCTTTATTGGCACAACCCACTTGAGATATGTACCATCTGTAAGCATGGCCAATTAAATCGAATCAATGAGTAGTAGGGGCAAAATGACTAAAGCATTTGGAGTTAAAGCAGTGAATGATTCCTTGCAGTAAATTTGCCCCTTTTTTCATTTAAGTTGAGGAAGAAGCTGATGTTCCACTTCCTTATTTTCTTTTGTTTTGATATCTTAGATTTTCTTTCCTTATTTGAGTACAAAGTAGGAAAAACTGAAGTTGTGTTGCTTGATGATCTCACTCTTGTGAATACTTATTGTTCTGTTGCATTCATTGTTTTATAATCTTATGTGCTTTCTTTAATAAGTTTTTAGAGGTCTTTTTAGGAATTCTTCAAAAAAAATTCTCTTTGTTATCTTACACCAAATCAGGCTTTGAAGATGCTTTCTGCAAGCTTTTGCAGAGTGATGCAGGTTCAGTTAATTAGATCTGATTGACTTTTGTCTGAATCTAAAGTTGACACAGGTAGCAAAATAATAATAACCTAATCCAAGGTCCTCGAATTTTGTATTTTGAATGTAATCCTGAAGATAAAATTCTGTTTTCTGAACCCAAAATGTTAGTCATACACACAAAGATAATGAGGCAAAGGTTAGTATAGAAAATCTCATTGATAGTATGTGTGCATGAAGTACATGGAGATTTAAGCTTTAGTTTACATCCAAGAGCCCGTGTAGGTCATGCCTGGTCAAAATAGTTTGGGAGAGGGAGAGATTTGTTGGTTTGTGAAAGGAAACAAGAAATACAACAAGAAGAAATGGAATGAAAAAAGGGAGATAAGCAAGGATCCTGCTGCTAAATGAGCATAGTACTGGAGGTATTGAGTTGTGGAACACAGGGAATATAGTGAGCACTAAAAGAGACAGTTTTCTGATGTCTTGATTATATGGGCCTTTTTTCTCACATAAAATTGTATTATGAACAGTAATGGATGCCCCTTAAGTCCTTAACAATGAAGCTGAAGCTGCTCTTGAATATGTAAAAGAAAAATTAGATATAATATAAGGTTCTAGCAAGTTTTGTTTAATATTGATGCTGCCTCTTCCACATGCACCAAGTCAATGAAGTAATATGCTATCATTTAATCATAGAATTGTAGGCATGATAATCCCTACAAGTCAATCTAGTCAAAATTAGTACTAAAAGTTATCTTTTTGCAAAAAATTAAGAAAATATCATATGCTAACATGTATGGTACTTTCATACTGATATTTAATTTGAGTGTACTATGAGTAGCTTATTAGAAGTGCATGAGGGCAAACGATTACTTATTGAATAAATAAGATACTTGAAGGTAGTATCCAATCTGATGCAGTGTCTGATTCAGATACACCTATAGTTTGGAAGTATCTATGCTTCCTAGCTGTATGGTTTATTCTTGAAAAGCATCAGTATTAGCTTCCTTGACTTGTTAAGTGAATTTTATAATGTGACTACATTATCTATGTTAGGAGAACTTTTTCGTCACTTGGAAAAATGGTTCAAATATGTGAATAACAGTAAACCATATTTATTAGATTTAACGGAAATATAGCTAAGAAAGGTGTTACAATTAATTCCCATTTTCTATTTCTGATTTTTTGCTATCTGTCAAGCAGGCAGACATACCAGAGCATCTTTCCATCCACTGCTTCAGAACATGGATGAAGTGGGTTTGCTTGCAGTGATAGTTCCCATTTCAACATGAGGTCTTATGTCAGACTATAAGACCATCTTTTTGTTTCTTATGATGCTGAAAGTCAGCATTTGAACTTCTCTTTCTGGCACACATGCAGACATGACTGGTCAGTTGCTGTTGTCTTTTCTCCAGGCTTTTCCCTTTTTGTATTATGTTTGAAGATAATTTAAATAATATGCGTATTGTGTTGAATTCTCTTACCTTCTTTGTTCTCAGGTCAGTTGGACATGAAAGATGAACTCATAATTGCTGTTATTCCCGACTGCTACGTTTCATATGCAAGCCTTTACTCTATTAAATTTGAAGGTTTGAATTATTTTGCAGGATTTCTGCCCCACTTACTGTTATTTTCTTATGAATCAGTTCGCCATGCATTTCATTTTCAATATATGCATATGATGAATCATTTTTAGTATTATTTTGAAGTTATAGGTCATGCAATCAATTTCTGTAGTTGAACACAACTACATAAGGTGGTTTTGACTTTTGAGTAAGTTTAAATACTATTACGAGTTCGAATCACACCCTTGGGGTTTAGAAGCTATTAAGTTTTTATCTTGTTTAACCAAAAAAAAAAAGCAGCAATAATAGAAAATGGCATAACTGTATGAAAGTTTGCCACATTAGAAGTTACCTCTTAACCATTTTTTCATATTTGTCAAATATCTTCTGTAAGGAGCTTCATTATAAGATATCAATTACTGGAACTTAGAGGGTTTATGGTCATGCAACACTACTTTTATTTATCATTTAAGTTATCATTCCCTTTGGAAGATTAAATTGGTTCTTGGCACTCATATATGGATAATCTAAGATTAGTTTAATAGTTTTGACAACTTCACAATTTTCCTTGGATGTTCTACTTAAGCTTTTTAATTTTTAGGCGAACAAATCCTGAAAGAAGTAAAGGCTGAATAAGGAACTTGCTTAAATTTGTCTCTGGTCAGAAGAAACTTTAAAATTACTAACATTGTCTGTTTGAATAAGAAATAGATTAGGTATTGGGCAATAAGGGTGTAGCTTAGGCTCGGCTCCAACTTAGGCTCAGCTCGATATTAATTTCGAGACGATTTTAGCAGCTTGTGCTTAGTTCAGCTCTGATCGAGCCGAGCCAAACTTGAGCTTCAGCTGAGCCGAGCCGGAGCCGCTCATTGAGCTTGACAGCCCTTTTCTTGATGTGGGACTAAAGAACTGCTAGAACTACTACACAAAGCATTACATCACGTAATAATGCTAACATGGAGATTCAAACACTGAGCTCCTCTATAGGACGAGAGCTGTAATTGCTCATGTTATGGTTTTCTTCACCATAATTCTCCTAAAAATCTTAAAATCTTATGAGAATCAATTATCCTCCAATATGTAAGAGGTCGCACTCGGATGAAACTAGTCATTTGGTTGATATATGATAAATTGATAATTTCAAATTGATAAATAGACAAGAGTATGTAATATAGCTAGAGTGTGAATGTTACACCCTGCTTAGAGACATGATATACCATGTAACTTGAAAAAATAATCCCAAGAGATATGAAGCCAGTGATAAGAAAATTTATTATAACTAAAATAAAGTCAAACAATTTTAATTTAAAAATTAATCTAACTAAATTAATACCGAAATAATTCATAAGATTCAAAACTACTAATCTAACATAATTAAATTTTAAATAACTAAGACTAATCCATAGATTCCTATGTAGAGGATTTCAATCTCGAGCTTGGTCTCCAGAGTCCAACTTTAAAATATTTTGACCTACTCAAAAAAATATAGATGCCTAATGAGCTCGACGCTCGACAAGTAATTCCACTCTGTCTACAAATATGTTTAAGGATAGAAAAATCAGCAAGTGATAAATTTATAATATAATGCACAAGGGATCATAACTCATATATAACATTTTTTTCAAAATGAATACATTTTTTGGAATTTTCCCAAAATGCATAAATTATGAATAATGCAATAACTTGTATTTTTAAATAAATCACTCTGAAAACAGAATTTATATCTATCAAAATTAATATCTTAGATATCCAACAAACTGACAAAATGTTATAGTCTCTTTAATGGATATTCTAACATATGGCGACATTGCACTATCAATCACCATTAGAATGACGTTCATGACTTTTCTAAATAATCGAGTTGTTTAGGGTCATAGTAGGTACCTCTGCAATGCCATACTAATTTTTCTATTGGTTGTTAAGTAAAATTAGAGTCACCACAGATAAAAATTTGAGAATCTTTTTTCTAATTTCGCCAGTCACTTGGTAGTACGTTATAACAATACAATGCAAAAATCTTTTCTCTAGACTTATCTCTCAAATTGAGTTCCAAATATTTTTTTCATCAGTGCAATTCATATTGAGTCAATCCAAATCAAATCATGATCACTTACATCTAGATTCTTTATTTTTATCAAAGAATTCATTATGCATAAACAAAAATAATGCTTAGACGTCAATTTGTTTTGAATCAAATAATTTTGAACTTATAAAATACTCTAATATCATGATAAACTTTTATATCTTATTTGCTGAAAATAAAATGAGATAAATATCTAATAATTGGATTTGTCTAATTATCTGAAAGAGATCATCCTAATATTAAAATTCCAGTCTTAATCATGAATACTAATAGCAAATAAAGTATTTGATATAAAGGTCATGATATCACCGTTTTTGTAAAACCAATAAAATTTACATACAAAAGATATTATCAAAAGAGATTATGAATATTCAAGCATCTTTTAACAAATTTTATCTAATAAAAGAACATTACTATTAATTTTTTTGAATTGATAAGCAATAAGCAAGAAAACTTGCCTCACACTTATCGTAAAAATCTGATTTTCAAAATTATTTTAAAAGGTACAGTTGCCAATTCGGTCTTTTTCTTTTTTCTTCTACCCTCCTTTTCACCCTTCCTGCTGCTGCTATAGACCAAGCATACTATAGCAGCATACTTTCTTTCTTTCTTTCTTTCTTTCTTCTAGTACTATAACTGCTGTTATACTTTGCCAAAGTCCGCCACCGAGTCGCACCTTCTCTTTCTACAATGTTTAAGGTTTCTCTTATACATACATATATATATATATATATGTATATGTATATTTTTTCATTACCCTAGTGCTTATATATCTATATATGAGGAGATAAATCCTAAAGAGATATGGGTTTAGTTTCTTTTCTATTTTCTAATAGGAGTTCGATATGGGTTAAGGATAAGTGCATTATCATCCTTATCGTTATTATCTTCTTCCTTTTTCCGGTTATTACAATGAATGGTTGGATACAATTTACCCTGTAGCAGAATACTTCATTGCATGATAAAATATTCCAATGCAAGTTTCATTGGTTGAGAAAGAATGATTTATAAAGACAACATATTTGTGAAGTTTGGTAATAGCTTGTATTAACAAGACCCAAGTTCATTGCACATGGTAAATTTGTCTCACTAGTCTACCTTGTTCTGGAAGAGATAGTGAGAATTGAGTAAATCTGATGCAGTTGGTAAGACTTGTCTTTTAGCAATTTCTGACGACTAACTAGAAGGACTCAGATTAATGGGCTCTATAACAATGCATGATTTAAACAGTATTTATTTGGATGACTAGTTGATAACAATATGTGATATTAGGTTGTTAGCTTGCTAAAAGTACATCCTATTTTTCTGATTTCTTGATGCAGATTGATGTATTCAGCATATCTGAGGCTGGATAGATGCTGAGATGAGCTGAGCTGACTATATGGGACTTTCTGATCTTGGTGAGCAATGACAAGCCTTGTTGCTTCACCGTGAGAGCTTCTGCACCATTTCAAGAGAATTAAGTGAGAGAACAATGTGAGGGCTGACATTGTTGTTTTTTTAGAAGAAAGGGTTGAACCCAGTTATATTTGAGGGCTGACACTTATTGGCATTTGATTCATTTAAAGCCGCATCATTTGGATTCAATGCTTCCTTGGTGCCTCTCTGGGCCTCATGTCCTGTAAGCTTCTGCACTTTTGAAGGTCCTGTGCTATCATTATTAAAGAATCATATGAACGGGAACAGATGCCCCATCATTCACAAACTAACCTTTTGTAATAAGGACTATTTTATTCTTGTTACAATCTTGTAAGTTTATAAAGCTTGTGATGGTGCTTCTTTATTTATTTTTTGTGTCTGTGGAGAAAGAAGTTGCTTCATTGTTGAGCTCCTGGTATTTCTATTTTGGAGCCGCCGCTGTCAAGCATTTGCAGGATCTAGGTGATACTCTTTTCTTCTGATAGCTGTTGCGTCTATGGTTTGGTGTACTTCTGGATAAATGTAATTTTTCTTCCAGAATTCTATTTGACAGCTTCTTAGGAATCTGACATGCTTCCTGAAATGTTGCTCGTTTATCAAATCGAAACGACTGAGAATTCTGATTTGGTTGATGGGACTTGGCTAGAGTTAGGGGCAGTATTTTCCTGGAATCTGGTTTTCTTTTCTTTTTTTTATTGGTAAAAAGAATTCTAGTTCTCGATGCCTAAAACTTTGATCGTTCCTAATGTTTCAATTGGAATCAATCAAACTTTCTGTAGACCGAAAAAGTCATACTGAGGCAGAATAATAGTATAATACTATATGCTGCCATAGTTTTTCTTGGATAAAAATAGGAAATTTTGGTGTAACTTATAATCAAAGGATGCAGCTATCAAGTTCGTAGGAAGATATCTATCGATTGTGTTGCTACTTCGTTCCCATGACAAGGGCTGGGCGGCTGAGTGCATTTGGAATTGCAGAAATTCTGCAGGTATGGCTGATCATACTATATGCTGCCAAATATAGCTGTTTATTGCTACTAAATCCTTCAGAAGTAGCCGTCAGAATCGAAGCTATAAAATTCATCTTAACTTTTATCCAAAAAAAAGAGGAACTATCACCGAGAACATGACTGGATGGGAACACTACTGGAGTTATTTGGAAGTTCTATTTCTTGTTCCATACTGTATATACACTTAATATTCCTCACTAACTGTGATCCACTCTAAAATAGAAATCTTTAAACATTCCATTGATGACTCAATATTCTTAGTGGTCTTTCACTTGGATCAGTTGTCCTCCGTGAAGACCTATGTTTCAAACAAGATACGCAACTGGAAAGTTTGTAGCTGCACAGAGTGTGGTGTCATAAAAGTATCTACAGATTTACTTATTTTCAAGATATTACGAAATGCTTGCACATCGTTTCATGTGTAAGATAAACACTGACACAGGTCACACCTTGGGATTATATGTCCTAACAGTGTTAAACAGGTGTCAGCGTGTCTCCAGTTCAGAAGGTTCCAAATGAGCTGTTCCATTTAAGCTGCACTGAGAGATCTGAAAGTTTCAACATCATCTGGCCTGGTGATTTCTCCTATTGCTGAAATTGTAATGAAACAGTAAGATTAGTGGAGGCCTATCTTTCACACGAATGAAACAGAGGAAGGTTTAAGTGCTAATAAAATGGTGATGGGTCATAAATTCGAGCATCAACAAGAGGCTTGAAAATGGTCAACAATTTGTATTTCTTACTAGATATTTAAGATGATGAATAAGGTAAATAACCATCAATTAATATATAACAAGTGCAGAAATAAAGGAACTCACAGGCAGGTTTATAAGTTGGCAAGCTGATATATCTAGGGCAAGAGCTTCTTGAGTTGGACATGTCGTCAAGCATATTATATCCCATTACGCAGTCACGAGGCTGAAAAAAGATGAGTAATACCACTATAGTTAAGCTTTACTTCCTCAACAACATTGTAAATAACAAGATGGCACTGCACTCAACCAGTGATGAATTGGATCAGCCTTGATACAGCAACAAAGGATGTTCATTGGATAATAATTGGAGACCAACAAAATAATTATTAATTCAAACAACTTTGAATACTAAAAAACTCCCAGATCAACATAGACATTAAGAAAAAGAACATTGGAAGAACTTACGGATGCACAAGATCCCAATGCATAATCAAATTTCTTATGGCTTCCAGCAGAGATATGTACAACTAGGAATGACCAATGAGCAAAGTACCATTATGGAATTTTTGGAACATCCCATTACCAGTGGCTGACACCATATATCTGTCATAGCACCTTTCTGAAACTCTCAGGTTTGTTAAGTCATGGACTCGACGCTATGCCTCCAAATATGAGGAAATAGATAAGTAGACCCCATAGTTGGTCAAACATTGACACAAATTCACCAAGCAGAATTAAGCCCACTTGACTGTTCACGTCATGTGTTATAGTGAAAGCAATGCTAACTTTTATAGTGTCGAATGTGATATAAGATCTCACTACTTTGGTCAAAACTGTGGATTTTCTGAAAGCAATTCGACAGAGATAATACAAGGAAAATTCCCTAGCTATCTAAAGAATCTTTGGAACAAAAGACATGCTTTTGTTTCCATTAACTTGGATATAATGCAAACTGCAAAACAGTACTTTTGTGAACAATCACTAAAACACTGGCATATCCTACTCTGATTGATCAAACAGAAACATTTAGAGGAACACCTTAGTTTTGGCAGATGACCTGTCAAAGCTCAATATGCTACATGTTTGTTGGTATATACAATTAATATGCACACGGATGATGACAAATTAGAAGCAGTTTATGGGTGAAAAAGTAAGTGCTCACCTTAAAATCCTTGTAGAAGCATAATCTAAGCTCCTCCACTGAGCCATGCTTGCAAACCAGCAATGGTGATGCCCCAAAAGCATTTCTAATAGTTGCAACAAATTCTTCTAATGGATATTTCTCACTATTTGTGGCCAGAATTCCTGCACTGTCCAAAATTCTCTGCAAATGGAATATATGTTAGTAAAAACAAAACCCTAGAAAATTTGGCAGATTTGATACCATATAGAGTTGTAGAGTAGCATCCACAAGAATGGGTATATCTATGTATTAAAGCATTATCCAGGTGAATAATTTAATTATATTTTGCCACTTTGAACTAGTTTTCTACTGCTAATGTGAAATGATTATCGAACCAATTTTTGCCGGATTGGCCTATCCCGATCTAGATCGGGATCGATGGGTTTTGGTTAAATCGGGCCAAGTCCATTATGAATCTGTCCTAGATCCAACACAGGGGCATAATCTGTTGATGTCCCCAGAACTCTCTCTCTTTCTCTTTTTCTCTTTCTTTTTCTTTGGAGCATCATGATATGATGTAATCACTCTTTGGAGCACCAGGTCTTAGACATTATTATTTACAAACTTATGATAATTATGATAACAACAGTTACAAAGATTTACAAAAATTAGCTCGGTACTTACTGAAGTTTTGACATTTGATAAATTAGTAGGTTTTTTTATTTTTTGGGTTCATATATGAATAATTCTTATTTTATTATTCTTTTGTCATATTTTCTAAATTTTTTAAAATTTTCTGCATTTTTAAATAATATTTAGAATTTTGCTTAATTAAAAAAAGTCTGATCTTATCTGGGTGATTGATATGGCTGATCTGACCGATCCGATCGATACCTTAAATCAAACCTCTAGTTCAAACAAATTTTGAAATTTTAGTTGAATGAAATAAGAGATGTAAGATGAATATAGTGGCCAAAATATTTATGATATAAGAATGATGGCACTTGTCAACTGCTAGTAAAGTATGGTGTAGTAAGTATCGGGCCAATGTCTTCTTAGGCAATATAGTTTGAGTATGATTACCCAATGTGAGTTTTTCTATTTTTACTTGCTCCCCTAATGTGATCAAATGAAAATGAATAAGAGGCTCACGCGATCAATGCGATAGGATAGGGAAGGTTATATTGTTGGGAGCAAACTCCAAGCTAATATGAATGATTATATGTTATCTAAATATATTAAAAAGAAAAAAGAATCAAACTACAGGAGGACTAAAGAAGAGAAAAATGGCAAGAAATTCTCAGGCATTTGGAAATGAATAAATGGAAACATGAGCCACTGATTCCATTGGTTAAGCATTTAATACGTCTAAATAATTTATTATTTTGTACTAGTGAGAATCTCAACAATAACGTGAAATAACAAGGTGGCACTCAAGTCGTACGAAAAATGATTTAATCTTTAGAAAGAGAATCTTTCTCATACCAACCTTAAAATCTTTAATAACATTATGAACAGCTACAGCTATAGAGAAAAATCAAGTGCTCCAAATCCATACTTACCGTAACATTATGTTTGGAGTACAGATCAAGGGTTGTACTAAAGTAGCTGTACTCATCCTGTATTACAGGGTAGGAGCATGTCCCATGCTTTTCTGCAGCAACCACAACAGAAAGGTTAAGTAGAAAGTGAACACAATAATTGAACAGTTTGAACTATATACTTAATCCACCCTAACCCTGTTAAGAAACAATTGGACGAAATGAGGCAATGCTTAGGGATCATGTTTGCCATACTTCACAGGGATACTTATTCCTTCTTTCGTCAATGATAACCATAACGTCTAGATTAATTGCAGATGTGATGTAAAGTGCATTTTTGTCTGAACTTAACAAATCACATGAATTGTAGGTGCCTAAGAAGAAATCCTGCTCAGTCAGCTCCTTTCAGGTTTTACCTGTTCATTGGCACGCATCACTAGAATGCGCAAATTCTTTGACACCTGCTAAAGTTTATGTTGGCACTAGAGACCTAGCTAATAACAATTCCTTAAAATAGCATTCAAACAAGTTCAGCCTTGATTGGTTTCTTCATGTAAGTACATATAGTTGTTAGGCACTTAGGCCATGGCTGCTGCATTCACAAGAGGTTTTGAACACTTCCGCTATGTTATGTGCTTTGGCTGCCTTGAATGGTATTCAAGCTCGTAATGAGGGCAATCTTGAGCCAAAGTTAACTAATGCTTTAGTGTGATTGTTATCATGTACATTTATTAAACAATGGAAATATAGGTGCATTCAAAGTTTCAAACTATTTTAGTAATTCATTTCTTGCAGCGATGGTAAGGCTCGCCTCCTTGTACCCAAGTTTTGATGGGTGTCAAAACAACCTCTCAAATAATGAAGGTAAGGTTGCATACATCTTGTTATTTTCGCGCCCTTCATTTGCCAGGTCCTCATGTATTTGAGAACCTTTGTTTTCATTTTTTGCATTGCAATCCTAATAGAGTAATAGTTTCTATAGTATACCATAACATTCAGATATCTAAACAATTTAATAGCAGAAAGTATTAGTTTGCAGAACTTTAATCTATAACTAACTAATGAAAGAAAAAAACACTTAATTGGGAAAATTAAGGAGTAACATTACCCCACTGCCAAGATCCGGTAGCCAACCAGCATATGCACAAGAACACAGAACTTGTAAGTTACATCATGATTTAGTGAAAAGAACAATCAAATAATTAATACTTCAAATATTACCTCATGTGCCCAAAATGGCCCCTTTCCGCCAAAGCAACGTGATGGAGAGCTACAGTATAAGGAAGGCCAGTATTTCTCAAGTACTGGCATCAAAGATGAGATCTATGCACAGATAAAAGAAGAGAGATCAAATCAATAACAAAATTTGAGCTACTTGTATGTGGGATAAGGAGAAAAGGAAATTATTGAATTTAAAACTTTTGATCTCAAGAATTGATGGAACTCTATACCTTTTTTATGTCAAATTCAGAATGAGTGCAGCATGCTGGCCAGCTCCCATCATCATAATCTGCCCAGAGTCCATCTAATACAAAAGGTTTTATCAATGAATTAGTTCCCACTTCCCACCTAAAGCAGTTTTAACATAACTTGAAATAATCTTATAATAGCCCTTCCAAGTTATAAACTGGTTCACAAGGGCATATCCTCACTGAACTCCTTGTTCTTCTCTACATGAATATCACATTCTGTGCACTTAGATATTGAAGATCATGTTGGACAAATTACTTTTATTTCACAGATGCATCATTTAAGTTTCGACCAGATATTATTAAGGTCCTCAATCGTATTATAAGAACGTACCACAACTAGCTATATATAGCATTTTACTATCTTAAAGCTGGAATTAAAAGTTCAAAATAATTTATCAAGCGTTTGCTTTATCTCATTTTCTAAACATGATCAGGCAAAACTTTATCAAGGAAAAAAGTTAGAACCTTATCTGGTAAACATAAATTATTAAATTGTAATAAAAAGAGGAAAAACTTGTATAATTACTTAATTAGTCAACTTGGACAAACAAAAGATTCTTGCTCCTGTTCAATTAATTTGATGCCAGCAAGACTTGCCAGAATTTCATAGTAAAGTTGCAAATAATCATGAAGAAAATTCATAGTATGTCCCTGAGGAGACTAACTAAAGATATCTCCTGTGCACAAGAAGTAACGTTACCAACTAAAATATATACTTACGAATTGTGAACCATGTGACAGGCTCTGACCTGCAAAGTAACAAGAAAAAAGACTGAGGATAGAGGTGGCTAACGAAAATTGAAAGCTGAAATAAAAGTAATTGGTTCCAAGAGTGCAAAGTAAAAGATTTCCCTCTATCCAACAGGGAATTGTAATACATTAACATAAGAAATAATTCACTATGGAAAAAAATATAAGACGTAGAATGACATTTGAAAGATCTGGTATCTGTAACAGCTCAAGATAGAAAAAAGAAATCAATCCTATTCACAAAACTCTGAGAACAATGCACATATCCTGTCCATCCAGTAGTGTAAATTAAGGTGACCTCTAATAGGAAAAACACAATCAGAAAAGAATCCAAAAGAGATCAAATATGGTCGATAAGTTCATCCAGATTCATCTGGAATAAGTTCAATTAAGTAAATTAATTCACCCCGAAGAGTCATGATCCTGATATTCTCTTCTTAGAGACCAAGTCTCTTGTGACACCACTTTTTGTCCAACATTTGATTAGCTTTTCAAAATCCAATGTGCAATCAATGGTCAAAAATATGTTAACAGTTTTGTCAAAATTTTAACATAATAATATTTATATTTTATAGGGCTAGACGACGAACTTTATGTTAAACCTTGCAAAGAAAAAACACTTTTATAACCAAAAATTATAATATATTCCGTTCTCTGCTCTGTAATAAGCATAAAATATATCGTTAGTACATTACTTAACAACTTAAGATTTTGGATTAATTGGTTATCTAACATGGCATGATAGCTACTTTTTCTAGAGGTAATGTTTTCAAATCTCAATAGTCCGCTTTTATTTCCTAAATCTTAGTATTGCGTTATAAGTAGGCTGCACATTCTACTATCTATCTTCTCTCCACGTGCAATACTAAGGGCTGCACGCAAGGAGCATATTAAAGACATGATACACATTGTTAGGTATGTTATGTATCAGCTTAAGCTTTTAGGTCAACTGGTTATATAACCAGTTAATCCAACTTGCATTTCATCTCAAGGGGCCATCCTCATTCTCATCTTATCCGAGCATCAAATGATCCTCTTTTTATATATAAAAAAAATTAAATTAACAAAAATAAAAAAAAAAGCTCCCACATTAAATTAAAGCAAACGCCAGCGATCAAAAGCAAACTAACAAAGAACCGATTTGAGAATAAATCAAGATAACCCCAATTCAGGAAATCACCAGAATTCCTCAGAAATCAAGCAAATTAAACAGAATCCAGAACACCACCACAAGGATTAGATGGAAAATTTGTGCAAGAGAATACCGGCAGCAGGCATTGGAGGGGCAGCAGTAGTGGGTTGTCCTGCAGAGAGTCCCGGGCCATTGCAGAGCCAGCACGAAGTAATCGAACTCTCTTTGCCCCGAAGCTTCTAATGGCGAGAGCAAGGAGACGCAAAGGAAGAAGACGAAGTGGAAGAGGGAGAAGAGAGTCAGGATTTTAACGGAAGCCTTCGACAT
The DNA here is from genome assembly GCF_048772165.1 of Typha angustifolia. Classification (NCBI taxonomy): domain Eukaryota; kingdom Viridiplantae; phylum Streptophyta; class Magnoliopsida; order Poales; family Typhaceae; genus Typha; species Typha angustifolia. Next base: position 7,689,015 of record NC_133248.1, read on the forward strand.
TGATCTCTCTACCGCGCTCTCTTCCCCTCTTTCTTCCTCGCTCTCTCTCTCTCTCTCTCTCTCTCTATATATATATATATGCTCTATGGGTGGTATTATACCACTGTCGAAGGGAATCTAGGAGTAGCTAAACGCGACCGTATGCAAACATGGATGTGAGAAATTAATACATCCCTTAGTTGGCGGAACGGCCCGATCCCCGATAGAGCGCGAAGTAGCCGATCGTAGGAACTTCACGCATACACGATTGCAGACACTCTGCGGACAAACGATGGAGCGTGAAGTTATAGTTATCCTTGGGAAGCTTTTCTTATACTTCAGACTCTCCAACTTGCGTAGATCTGGGCACCAAAAACTACCCCAAATGGACGAGTTGCAAATATATATCTGACTTCTGACACGTAGGCACCACGTAGGATTGTGCGGTGGGACCCTAGGTAACTAGTGCATCTCAGATAATTGTTCAGATAAATACAAATCGCTGGCTGGATGAACGATATTTGGTACATATTTTTGAGGCAGAGTAAGATCAAAGGATGCACGGCCACGCGTGTCTTTTTCACCGGCCAACGAGTACCGTAACTCGCTCATTGCGTGCGGCAAGTGTATCGGGTGGATATCGTTATTTAATTCTAGAATATAAATACTATTTATTAAAATTATATCTTATATTATTTTTATAATTTATCCCATCAATATTAAATTAACGGACATTCATGTAATTTACTTTATCAATAGTAATGATTACATTCTTAAAATATATGCCAAACATAAAAATAGCTAATTTTAGAATAAAAATTTTATTTTAATAATAATAAAGAAAAATATTTATTTAAAATTTGGTCTTATTTATAAAGTAAACGGAGTTAATAAAATTTCCATGCCTACTAACTTCATAGAAATAGAAATAGTAGTTTGATTCAATTTGACCCCTCTATCTACCAATAGGATAAGCAGTGTTTAGATATGATCATTAGGCTCGACTTATCCAAACTCGGCCCGAACCCGCTCGGTTTTAACCGGACTAAGCTCGATTTAGGCCCGGTCCGACCCGAGCCCGATATGGTAGTGGGTGGCATGGGCTAAGCCTTTGCCCGTCCGGCCCGGCCCGAAAGCCCGATCCACTACTCTCATCTATAGCCTAACCCATAATATATACATATTTATATAATTATTTTAGTCCCACATTAGATATTTAGTAAACTATATATCAATATATATATATGTTTCCATGAAAGATAACTAAAATATCTTCATATAAGCCCATTAAACTCGACCCAATAAAATATAAATAATTTTTATATTTAACGTATTATGCTAGAGCCATTATACCCAACCCAAGCCCAAGTGTAATGGGCTAGTGGACGGTAACAGACTAGAATATTCTAGCCCGGCCCGAGTGATTGGTAGGTCGAGCCGTGAATAAATATTTAAATCCGGTTGGCCCAAAAAGCTCGGCCCGAACTCGGCCGGCCCGCCCGATGATCACGTCTAGCATTGTCTTCGGAGACTAGGAATCACCAATTGGCATAAATAAATTTAGAGACTCAGGAACTTATTTTCACTTCACAGAAACTTATATACACAATCTCCAACATATATATCTCATACATAAATTTGCAAATAACATCTTTTTGATATAAATGCTTTTTATTATACAATTTTTTAAAAATTAGAACATTCTTTAAGATAATAGACATTTTTTTTCTTCCATATATATAAACACTTTTAATAAGAAGACTTTGATAACTATGGAAAAGCTGAATTATTTTTATGCTTATTGTTCAAGCTTATATCAACAATAAATTGTTATGAGATAGAGACCTAGTTAGACTTGGATCTTTACAAAGTTATTGCACTAATTTCTAGAGGCTTTAAGAATATTTGAAAATCCTAATTTATTTAGAATTCTTTTTCGGAGGCGGGCCGGGCCGGGTTCGGGCCGGGCTTTTCGGGCCAAGCGGGCTTAAGTCTTTGTTCACGGCCCGACCCATTAATCACTCGGGCCGGGCTAGAATAGTCTAGCCCGTTATCGCCCGTTGGCCCGTGAGAGATCGAGCCGGGCCAGTCCAACCCATCAATCACTCGGCCCAACCCATATTTCAGCTATTTTTAGAATTTTTTTAACTATTAGTTTATTTTTTTTAAATATTTATATTCCTCTATTTTAAAAAAAATTAAAAAAATTAAAATTTTTGAAAAGTCTGCTTAAAATAATGCAAAATGGTATAATACTAAAATATTTTTTTACTGCAGCAATGGTAAATTACTGTAGCAAAACGGGCAAAGCACTGTAGCAGACGGGCGGGCTTAGTTGCGGGCTAAACGGGCGGGCTTTCGGGCCGGGTCGGGCGGGCAAAGGGCTGGCCCGTGCCGCCCATGGGTAGTTCGGGCTCGGGCCGGGCCGGGCCTAAACCGGGTCCGGGCCGGGCTTAGCCCGGTCCAAACCGGGCCGGGCATGGGCGGGCTGGGCCATTTGATCATGTCTAAGTAGAGGGCTCAGGTGCAAACATAGAAATGTGTGAATTTTGTAGAGAGAGAAGAAGAGAAAGAATGTGAGTTCTTGGTTAAGATTGAGAGTGATTTCTTCCATCGTATTTCTTTTCTTATAATTTACATAGTGAATCGACAAAGACATAGCAAATATTAGGTGAACCGTGCAAAAAGTTTTGTGTCTCTTATGCAATTGATTTGTGCTTTTCTCTATACTCGTTTCACCTTAACTCCTATGTTATTCTTAATAAATAATATCATAGCAAGGTTATAAATGCTCTAGAACTGTGTGGAGAATGGAAAGTTGAGAATTAAGAAGTTCAATGGGACATTTGGATTTTGAAAGATGCAGATTGAAAATTATCCTAATTTGAGAAAATTTTATACACCAGTAATAGGAAAGACAAAAAGACAAAGGACATGTGCAAGTTGGATAGGAAGGTTCTATATCGAAAAGCATATAGAATGGTGCGCTTCTCTCTAGTGACATTGCTGGCTTTACAGATAACAACTTCTTCTTTGATGACTATATTGGGTAAGATGTACAAGAAACAAGGTATTAGGTTAGATATTTAGATTGAAGGTAGCTCTTTAATGATAATGGAAGGAGACGAAGGTGGGATGAATGTAGAGATGGGGATGAGAGCGGATAGGTAAGAAATAGGATGAGGAAAGAGAAGGGTCCGCTCCTAGAAGAAATAGGGCAACGATCATTGGCTAGGTGTCGATGAGAAGGTTAGGACACAAGGAAGAAGAGAGATGAAAAGAGATAAGGGGTAAGAAGATTCATTTCAAAACTAATCCAACTAGGGTGTACTCCACAGTACTTAGAGGCTACCATTTTGATCCAAACAACTAAAATAAATTTCTAAAAACTAAGCATTATTGCCACGTCATGTTCGAACACGCCTGAGGCCATTTGAACGCGCAAAACCCATTCTCAGTCTTTGAGAACGCGCATATCTCGTTCTCTATCTTTGCGAATAGGTGTAGGCGTTCGAATGATGCGTTCAAACGCGAGTCTCTAGCGTTTGAACACACCCTAACAAAAAGCTTTATTTCTCAAGCAAACTTATTCCTTTTGATACAACTTGATCCAGTTCTAGTTATATCAATCCACCATAACTCCGTTACCTTGACCTCAAGGTGAGAAGTCCGGGAAGCATTCCACAATGTCATCCTCAAACTCCCATGTTGCCTCGTCAAAATGCCATCTGAGCTACTCCACTAATATCTTTATCTCCAGTCACCCCTCGCAGCGTTGCCTCCGTCTTGCCAACACTTGTACTTGCTCGAATACCTATATCTCCTCAATTGGATCGGATATATGTGTGCCCATCACCTAATCCGCCTCTACTCTCGCCCGTAGTAGCAATACAAGAAATACAGGATGAACTCGAGATCCCTTCGGCAACTCCAATCTGTATGCCACTAGTTTCACTTGTTCTAATACACGGAATGGCACAAAATATTGATGCGCTAACTTAGGGTTGCATACCGGATGTAGAGTAACTTGCCAATATGATTGAGTACCCCTTCACGGAAGATAAGCCTTCAATGAAATTCATGGAGATGTCCTCCCAAATCCTTTCCAGCATGGGCAAAGACTGGAGCAATCCTGTTGGCCTCAAGGAGTCGGTCTTTGCCTGTTGGCACACCTCGCAAGTACACACAAATGCCCTCAGCTCCTATCGTACCCTAGGTCATGTACAACTCTGACGTAGTCTTTTGCAAGTCCGTATGAGTCCCTCGTGTCTTGCCTCAGGAGCGGAATTAAAATGCTTCACTACTTTTTGCCGGAGGCCCACGTTCGTTGGTATTCAGACACGCCCATGGTCCAATAGCAATCCATCCTCTATCTCTTGCAAGATCCTCAAGATATTCGGATCAGTAGCACCTACTTCTTGTATATCATCCAAGAAGGGAAAGACAAGTATGGTCAAGGTCGTTAGTTCGGCTAGTTAGGGCTATTGGGATAGCGCATCCATTGTCTTGTTCTTCGCTACTTTTTTGTATTGTAGCTCGTAGTCATATTCCAATAGCTTGGTGAATTCACTGCGCAAGCGTGTGAATTTGCTCCCTATAAAATAAGCTAAGCTCCAATGATTTGTCTGGATCACAAATCGTCTCCCAATCAAATATAGTATCCACCTCGTCACTACATGCAAAATAGCGAGTATCTCTCGCTCATAGGTGGACAACTACTGTGATCTCCATGTCAAAGCTTTGCTAAGATGAGCAATAGGTCTCTTAGACTGCAACAATATAGTCCATATGCTTGCGCCCGATGCGTCACACTCAATCACCAACTACTTGGTGAAGTCGGTTAGTGCCAACACTTGAGCGGTCACCATTGTCAGCTTCAGCTCCTCGAATACCTTTGTCGCTGCATCAGTCCATTCAAAGACATCCTTCTTCAACAAACCTATCAGTGGTGTGACGATCTTCTCATAACCGGCCACAAATATGCAATAATAACTTGTCAAGCCAAGGAAATTGTGCAACTCCCGCACTGTCCTTAGTTTCGTGCAACTGAGCATACATGCCACATTGCTCGGGTTGGCCGAAATGATATGTTTCAAATTCTCCACTCGTTGCTTGCCCCGTAGACATTTACTCCACTTCACCTTGAGAGAGTGGTCCATCAAGAGCGCTAGCATGGAATGTAGGTGAATAAAGTGCTCCTCCTAAGTTTTGCTGTAGATTAAAATATCATCGAATAATACTAACACATACCGTCGTAGGAGTGGACATAATATATTGTTCATTAGTCTTTAGAATGTTGCTGGCGCGTTGGTCAACCAAAATGGCATTACTTGAAACTCATAATGCCCGCCATGAGATCGGAGTGCTATTTTGTGAACGTCCTCCTCACGCACTTGGATCTGGTGATACCTCGAACGAAGATCGAGTTTGCTAAAGTATGAAGCCTCTATTAGCTTGTCCAATAGCTCATCTATAACGGGTATTTGATATCTGTCCTTGACGGTTATGGCGTTTATCGCATGGTAGTCTACGCAGAAACGCCAACTTCCATTCTTCCTCACTAACAAATTCGGTGAGGAATAAGAACTCTAACTTAGTTGGATAATGCCATGCTCCAACATCTCCGCAATCAGGCTCGAAATCTCCTCCTTCTAGACATGTGGATAATGGTTGGGCTCCACATTTATCGGTTCGGCCTCCAATACAATCTCGATCCTATGATTGGCATGCCTAACAAGCGACAATTTTCGTAGGGTCTCAAAAAGTTTAGAAAAGTTAGCTAATAAGCAATCAAAATCGATGCGAATACCTAAGTCAGAGACGATCTCAAGCTCCATTGGCATTAGCTAAAAGAAGTAGGCAATCTCGCCTATCCGTGGAACTCTTACTAACAACCATAAGAAAGGGCTCATCTGTGTGAGAACTCCCTCTAGTCATACTACACGCCCATCTCTTCAAAATGTGAGTTTTATTTGTGAAAAATCAAATGTGACAGGATCAAGATTCTGCATCCACTAAGTGCCTAGCACAATGTTCGCCCCTCAAAGTACTAGTAAATACAAGTCCAAAGTGAAACTATATCCATGTACCCATACCACCACTTCTCGACAAATATTGTCAGCTTTAAAGTGGGTGTCATCGTCGATGGTCACATCAAATCCGATAATGGGCTCGGCCCCAATTCCTATACTTCGTACAAATCTCTTATCCGAAAAGTTGTGTGTTCCCCGTGTTAATGAAGATGTGTATACATTGCTTTTGGACGAGCTCATCCACCCGTAAGATCTTTGGAACGCTAGTACCGAAATATGCATGCATCAAGATCTCGGCCTACATATCCTCATCCACTATCTTCTCAAACTCCTCTTTGACTACCTCCTCTATAACATTTCCCTTAGCATCATCATCATAGCCATCAATCAACATGACACTGCTCGTAGCCTTGGTGCATCGATGCTCTAGAGTGTAGCACTTGTCGCACCAAAAACACAAGCCCTTGACTCGTTTTTCATCCATCTACACTTGTGCCAAGGACTTGCCTTTAGGTTGCTTCCCTCCTCCTCTGAAGTCAGTCGTCGGTCTCAGGATACCTCGCTGTCCCAAGGTTGGGCGGGGGTCGGTGGTCTCGCTATGGAATTGGAGCTGCCGATTAAGGACGTCATCCGTGGCATATATCGGCTGTCTTTCGATGTCTAACTTGTCCTTATAGCCCCTTTCAAAGCAATATACTTTTATTTGATCTTTATGGCAATTTTGAAGGCCTCCATCAAAGTTCATGGTTGCATGGCATGGACGTCGGCTTTTATCTCCTCGCACAGCTCCCCCAAAAATGTGCTCTTCAATGCTTCTTGCGGCCATCTTGGAGAGCAATGACTACTAAGGCACTCAAAATCTTCTTGATATGCTGGCACAGTAGTTTTTTGTGTCAAGTTGGAGAGTGTAGCCCCATAATCTTTGTATCCAATAGTCCCAAACAGTCGAGCTAATGCAAAAGTGAATGTCGTTCAATTGTCAAACGGTTGGTGGGCATGTACCGATTGGTACCAATGTAAGACCGCATCTTCTAACTGAAAGCTCACAATAGGTACCTTAGCTTCTTCTGACGTGCCTTGACATAAAAAGTATTATTCGGCATAAAAAAAATCCAATCAATAAGATTACCTCCTTTAAATTTTGGAAATTCCAACTGAGCGGGTCATTTGACGCAGATGCCATAATCGCATCCATTGTCTATTAGAAAATTCATCCTCACTACTGGCGAATGAAGGATGTGAATCTCCGAACCATGACGCCTCCTATCTTCTTCCTTGTGAGCAGCTTCATGTTCATCATCATATGGCCACGCTGCTTTCGGTTCGCCTCTACCTTCATGGTACTCAATTTTTCCTCAATCTATGCTATGGTTCACCCCCGATGGAGCCTGGTATGACATCCTTAGCCTAGGAGGGTTAGACAGCAACACATCTGTTTGCCCCAGGAAAGCTCTTGTTGTTGGTGGAATTGGGTTGGCTATTGGTGTAGTTACGACGACTTCCTCCGGCGTCAATCCTCTGCATGATATCATTCGGATCTCCTTGCATAGGGATTGCATAAGGGCATCTGGCATTCACTACTGTTGGTTCATCATCATTTATTGTTAATCCATCATTTGCTAGATAACCGCTGCAACATTAGGATCGAATGGCATGGAAAGAGACGCACTTGGCATGGCGCCAGTGCTAGCATTGTTGGTGCCGCTCATGGTCGCTAGTGCGCTCGGGTCTGGGTCCGAGTTGACATCCATCCTCCCCCACCTCACCATCGACCTTGTGTTAGTCATGGTTAGAGAATTGATGGCTCTGATACCACAATTACGAACCAGACTAATGAGGGTATTAGGTTGGGTATTTGGATTGAAGGTAGCTCTTTAATGATGGTGGAAGGAGATGAAAGTGGGATGAATGTGAAGATGGGGATGTGAGCGGATAGGAGAGAAATAGAATGAGGAGGGAGAAGGGGTCGCTCTTAGAAGAAGTATGGCAGCGACAGACGAGGGGGGAAGGATCTAACCAAGGTCGGCTAGGGGTTGACGGGAAGGTTAGGGCATGAGAAGGAAAATAGATAAAGAGAGGTAAGGGGTAAGAAGATCCATTCCAAAACTAATCCAATTAAGGTGCACTCCACAATACTTAGAGGTTATCTTTTTGACCCAAATAACTAAATAAATCCCTAAAAGCATTCTCACCGTAGCGTGTTCGAACGCACCGAGTCTGTTCGAATATGTAAAATCCGTTCTCTGTCTTTACGAACGCGTATAGGCATTCGAATACACTCTGATAGAAAGCTTTATTTCTCAAGTAAATTTATTCATTTTGATACAACTTGATCTAACTCTAGTAGTATCATACCACCAATCAATTAAACTCAAACTATATTAAGTTCAACTACGAGATTTGTTCATTATTGATTTTGTTGTCCCTACAAGAGAGTTGGAAATACTAGTTATAACCTAAGCAACTCCCGGTGATCATCTACTTTGAAGTATGATGATGTAGTTAGCATTCTACTAAATGAGGAGATCTGGAGAAGACATCCAATGAAGTAACAAGGACGACTCACAATATGGAGAGTAGAGACAGATCAATGGAGAGATCAATTAACCATGGAAGATCTAAATCGTGAAGAAGTAAGTCCAAATCTACCGAAAGAGATGATTGTTGGCATTGCGGCAAAAATTGCCATATCATGAACAATTACAGAACCTATAAAAATTAGACGAATGACATTGCACATAACCCAAAAACTCCTCTAATTTCTGTTGAATAAGTTTCTTTCATTTTGGAACTATGATTATTTTCTATAATAACTCCTTAATTTTTTTTAGTATATAATAACACTTAAGCTTCTTTTTTACTGTATAATGATTCGTTACGGAAGGTCTTAAGTGATATATTTCTAATATTTTGGGTCATTATGGAAAAGAAACGAAGGGCTTGTCTTCTCGTTTTCTTAGACTCGAGGCCTCGAGGGGTCGACTCAGCCTGCACTCGTCTAACAGCACCATAAACCCTAAAACCCCTGCTTTACTCTCCGCCTCCAAAGACGCCGAGAGAGAAGAGAGAGAGAGAGAGAGAGAGAGAGAGAGAGAGAGAAGATGTGGAGGTCCAAAACCAGAGCTTTCCTTCTCCGTTCCTCGATTCCGAGGTTATCTCAGATCCCATCTCAGGTACCTTCCAAAACGCTAACCTTAGTCCCTCCTCCACCTCCACACGCATCCCGACGTGGTTTCTCCAACCCCACCCGCTTCCACAACCCCAAGTTCTTCTCCTCCACCAACGAATCCCTCTCTCTAGATGACGATGGGAAGAACCCTAGCTCGACCGTTGACGATTCTGGAGCTGGCGAAACCCAAAGTTTGAATCTTGAAGAGTCCCATGCTTCTCCTGTTACATTTGAGGATGGCGGCGAAAACCCTAGTCCTGTTAAGGGCGACCCGGACAATCTTAGCTCCTTGTGGGAAGAGAGTGTTAATGCGGATGATCCCGAGAAGATCTTCGCTGCGGAGAAAGAAGTGAAAGGAGCAGCAGATGAGATCAACGTTGATGAAGAAGTTGAGTCTATTAGGGAGACACTTGAATGCCCTGGAACAGATTTTGAAAGAAACTTCACTAAGCTGTTGTTTAATTTTAATGAGGAGGTCCTTTCGAAAGTGCTTCAGACTACAGTTTGTTCAAGTGAAAAATTGGTTCCTTTCTTCCGATTAGTCTCCTCAACTTATGAATCTGTAAAAACGCCAAGGACCGTGGGAGATCTTGTCAGTGCGGTTAGTAATTCAGCGGAGCTCACCAAGAAGGAAGCTTACATGTTGTGGGATTTTATTAAGGAGATAGGGAGTGAGAAAGGATTGGTTAATACTGATACACTTAACAAGTTGATCTCCATGTTCTGTAATCTGGGGAAAGCCAAGGCTGGCCTTGAGGTTTTTGACAAGTTTGATGAGTTTGGGTGTAGTCCTGATGGGGATACTTACTGTTTCACAATCGAAGCTCTTGGGAAGCGATCTATGATTGATGCTGCTTGGGCTATTTGTGAGAAGATGCTTAATTCAGGGTGCCTTCCTGATGGTGAGAAGACTGGTAAGATCATTTCTTTCTTCTGCAAAGGTAAGAAGGTGAAAGAGGCCCATTTGGTTTATTTAATGGCAATGGAGAAGAAGATCTCTGTACCACGGTCAGTATTGGATTTTCTGGTGGGTGCGCTATCTAGAAATGATGAAACCATCCATGCTGCTTTAGAGTTGCTCGAAGACTATCAAGGGGAGGCTCTAAAGTATGCAAATAACTCTTTTGGTTCAGTTGTTCATGGTTTGTGCAGGATCAAAGACTTGAAGGAGGCAAAGAAGTTGCTGTTGAGAATGGTAAATTTAGGGCCGGCTCCTGGTAATGCAGTGTTCAACTATGTCATCACTGCATTCTCTAAAGAAGGGGAAATGGAGGATGCTAAATCTTTAATTAAAGTAATGGAGAGCAGAGGATTGAGGGCAGATGTTTATACTTATAGTGTGATTATGAGTGGTTTTGCAAAGGGTGGTCTAATGGATGAAGCCTATGAAATCTTTCGTGAAGCTAAAAAGAGACATCCGAAGCTTAGTCCTGTTACTTACCACATACTCATTCGTGGTTACTGCAAGTTGGAGGAGTTTCAAAAGGCCCTTGAATGCTTGAAGGAGATGAAAGAAGATGGATTACAGCCAAATACAAATGAGTATAACAATCTTATACAGTCTCTCTGCCTCAAGGCTATGGACTGGCACACATCAGAGAAGCTTTTGGAGGAGATGAAAGAGAGTGGGTTGTACCTTAAGGGAATAACCCGCAGCCTGATAGCAGCAGTCAAGGAAATCGAAGAGGAGGAAATCCACTCAATTGATAGAGTTGAAGCATAGTTTTAGAAAGAATCTGCGTAACTAGCCAAAGCTGCTGGCTTATCTTGTGGCAATTTTTTTTTTCTCAATCCAAGCCAGACTATAAGTTCTGCTGATGAGTTGTGGAGGTGATCTTCCTCTCCGATTAAATTTAAAGAGGTTGTAAGAAGATCATTTTGTACTTCGGTCTCTATTTTTCCAATAAGTTTGTCTACACATAATGGTAGTCATTTATCCTGATTTAGTGACAACCTTTCTTTTACCTTTACTTCCTTTTGTGCTATAAACTGTAAAGTCTCTTAGTACTTGCTTGACTTTTGATCACACAATACTACTGACAACTTTTAATATTGTAACTTAATCTCATGTTTTGAAAGGATATTTACCTCTCTTTTTTCCCCCTAATTCTATGCTATTACATAACAGTATGATCTGTATAGGTAATATTTCTGCATATCTGCATGGATGGGATTGATGATTAATGACATGGAAAAGATATCCATAGCTGCTTTTATAGTGTAAATTGTAATTACTCATAGACGAAGTATTTGTGAATCTCTAATCATGAGCTCCTGTATTTGGGTTCTGCCTTCATGTTACTGCTGTGTTCATCTTTTTCCTTACTTTGAACTGATGCAAATTCCCCGAATCCTGAGTTTTTTCTTGTTACCTCTTCATGAGTGTCATCACTTCTAAGTGCCTACAGTCCACCAAGACTGCCTTTAGCTTAAATATCTATGTGTATACCCTGTTGTTCTGATCTCCCTCTGCCTAGGGCATTGTCTATTCCAAGATTGATGGATATCAGTCATATGTAATTTAGTGAGATCTCTTTCAGTAAATTCCTTTTGCCTCTTGTGGAAAGATAGAACTTCCATCGGTTAACCATTACTGTTATGAAATGCTCTAGGCATGTACTTTTAGAGCTTGACAGTAAGTTGTTGCTATTTGCTAATGATAATACTACCAGTCGTGGTAGTTTGGGTTAGACTCATGCTATACATCATAGAGTCAGTGAGTACAATAAATACTCATCTATAGATTTGTGCTCCCTGAGACCACCTAAGGATGGTCTAATACATATGGAGGCTTCCCATTTGTCCAGAAGAAGACCAAGTTACTCATGATGCAGTATGCATTTGCATTGGGCTAAATACTGGAATACACATTCTGTGGAAGGTAAGCATTATTTGAGGGGAGTTAATATTCATTGATATCCAACTTCAGAAGTGTTCTAAATGTGTTAGGTTGGAGTTTTATTATTAGAAAGTGGAATTTCACATATCTGTTTTTGCAATCATTAGTATTCCTTAAAGCTAATAAGCCTAATATAGCAAGAGCTTTAGGCCTCAAAATTGGTGATGTCTTGTAAGTGTTCTTTCTGTCATTGCAAAAGTTTTACCTTGGGTTTGAAGCAATTGAATTCAACTGCCAAGCATGCACTCATTTTGTGGAGTTATTCTATCTGTAACTGAATAGGTATTAGCATGAGGTTTGTTGAAGTTTAAGATCTTAAGCTGTAGGCTATACCTTTTGCCACCCATTACTTGACCCAATATTAGATTTGGATCAAATTAATAATAACTTTATTCTTTATGGTTCAGGATGTTTGCCAACCAGTTAAGCAGTTTAACCAGATCTTGAAAGCTATAATTCTGATAATATCATAATATTGAGTTCTTACTAATAGCAAAAATGGACAGATGCTCTTCTAGATATTTTTTGTGGCCTTTTATACAAGTTAGTTCAGTGATGACACCACAGTTATTTTCACTTGAAAACTTTTAGACTTTTAGCTTCTTCTTAGCTACAATTTCGTGTTAATATACTTATTTTGTTTTATTTTTCTGTTGATATCAGATAAATGATCATTGATACTTTAGTTCTTGCAGCCTCAGCTTTTTTCTCAAGTCTTTTGTGTACAAGATACTTAGGCCCCGTTTGGTTTGAGTTCAGGGAGTCTTTGAATTCGTTCAGGATCCCTAACCTAGTTCAGTAATCAAATTTTTTTATTTTTTTTATTTTTATTTTATACCTAACTAAGTTCACTCTTTAAAAAGTTAAAGACTAAGAAATAAGATCAACTAATTAAGTTCGGAGTTTAGCCTCAAATCAAACAAGCCCTAAAAATTTATGTTCTATCTACTACCTTTCTTGACTTTGATAGCTTTCTTGCCTTTGCTTCCTACTTTTGGAGTCTGATGTACCTCTTGAATTTCTGTTTTATATCCTGCAACTTTAGTTGCTAACTTACTATATATTATGGTCCTATTTTTATCTATAAATTGTCTTTCTTATTAGCTTCTTAATCACTATATTTTATCATGTGAACTGCTAATTTTGTCACATGTCATGTTATGTGAAATTCTTGTTCAAGCACTAGATGATTAAAAAATAGAAGATAAGTTTTCTGCATATGACACTGTAATCTGTTTTCAGATTTCATGCCTCATGCTTTGGGTTGTATTTGCCTGACATGTATATTTATAATTAACGCATGCAGTCTAATTAGTAGTTTTACAGGATCATGTTCCTCATTTGTATACTATTCCTTCTATCAGAACTGATGCGGTACATTCTCCTTGCACAGAATTTGGGCAAAAGCAATGCATGGAGCTAATGATGATTCATGATCAAAATTTTGTCTGTCTGCTTTTAGAACACATCCTTGCAGCATTGTTTGCTGTCCAAAGAAGCAAGCTCAGTTCTATGGTTTTCGTAGTATAGAAGCACAAGTTTGCAAGCTTAGGAAGCAAATTATAGCAGGTTAGTCTTGAAAGGCAAGTAGTTTCAATTTTTTATTTTTCTAACCTTCAAACTGTTTTATCACCAGTAGGAAGCTATTGTGACCCCCCAGTTTTCTCAAGTTCATTTATGTAAAGATCTCTGCTTTTATATTCTTCCTATCGTTTTTCCTGTGATTCCGTCTGCACTGCATCAGAATTAATCATCTGAAATTTTATCAAATTGTGGTTCTTATACGACCCTTCTAGCATAGATAAATTTGAAAGACTAATTTAGACTAATATTTTCAGCTGATGTGTAATCACTCATAGACTACCAACAATGACATCCTCTGAGAACTCTATCATGTCATAAGGTCACTCCATCATGCATTGTTAATTAGCTCTCTTGATGTCAGACTGCAATTTGAAAGTTAACACATCAAACTCATCCATGCTCAAGATGACAAGCAAACGGACATACTAAGCAATGGCCCTACTGCAACAAAAATGGCCATGATCTTCTGCCAATTTAACTTTACTAACCACTCGATTCCTTTTTTAGCAAGTAGATTTGTCCTCTTCAGGCAATGGTATCTTCAGACTTCAGAGTAAACAAAGATCTCAACATGGCATTCAGTAGATGCTAGTGGCACCCACTTGTATAGATTGGCACTGAGTTTGATGCTGAACTATGACTCCAAAAATGGAAACTGAAAGTAATGCCAACTTTGACTTTTTTTATTTTTTGGTGAGAAATCTTCTCATGACTTCTATATTTTCTTGAGAGGAATCTTTCCATGAGTTCATCTGGCTAAAATCTTTTCATCTTATTCTTGGATCTTGCGCTTGTTTTTTGTCAGCTTAATTATCTACAGTAGATCCATGACAGCCCATCTGATCCTATTAAATTACATTACCAGTTTAAGCTTACATGCTATTCTAGTAAGAGAACAAAATAATAGGGAAGATAATAAAAAGGGTTAAATACATTTTACTCTGTGTGTTTTGGCATAAAATCTTTTTATCTTCCTATACTTATTTTTCTATATTTAAGTTATGACTAAAGTAAAGATGACACCTTTGATAGAGAATTTGAAATTATTGAAATACCCCATTATTTTTGATAGACTATAATCTATTTAAATAACAACACCTTTTCCTTCTTCTTTTACACTTAATTAGAGGTGGAATTTTAACTTATTCTCTAGTTTATGTGAGATGATAGACGGGTATTTTAGTCCATCAAGTTAAAGAAATGGTGGAAATATTGCTGGTCAACTATTTTTTGCTCAAAGTTGTTCGCAGTATTATTTCGCACGGAAGTTAAATAATTTTACTTCAGTCAGAAGTATAAAGAGTTAAGAAACAGATGCCAAAGTACTGGAGTGTGAATACATTTAACCAAACTTTTGGTCAAAGTAGAAAAGAATCTAAGAGCTGCAACTTAATCAAAATGTAGTGAAGTATAGTGAAACAAATTAGTTACTGGTTTGAACAAAAAAGCACTTTATCTTTTTATTTTATTTTATTGTTTTGTTTCAGTAAGTCAATTTGAACTTTTCCTTTGCATACATAAAAGAAGCGGTGTTTATATTTATAATTTAGTTAAAAGTGCATGAATGGGTAGTGATTCTCAATAAATTTTAGGATGGTAAAGTGATTTTGGTTCTAAGGTGGTATTAGGACTTTCAAACACTTAATTGTAAGACTAAATTATCCCTTCCAATTAAGTTTAGCATTAATTGTGTTTTCTTAACATTTTAATCATTTTCTTTATCTTCTCTCTCATCATTTCAATGGAATGAAAAGGAATCTGGTCATATATATTTTAATGCTACAATTAACTTTTAATAATTGCAGTCAGTGATCTCGAATACTCTCATCACAAGACAATGCACAAGCTTGTTCATTAGAACCTCACAAAATCACAATGACTGACAGATTCAGCAGGCACTAAGCAAGGACTGCTGAAAGCCAAAATGAAATGTCAACCAGTTGAATATGTAGACAAATTAACCTCCTACTGAAAGCCAAGTAAGTTGAAAGAGCTTGCAAAGGAGAAGTGGCAAAGGACAGATTTAATATAGCAAATATAGGAATGGAAATTAAGCAGATGATGGGCTAAAAAAGAAGAGTAAAAAATCTTCAAAAGTCAACTCAGAAGAAGGAACAAGGGGGTTTATGTCTTGTGGGTAGATTTCTGAAGAGAAAAATTAGCAATGGATGATGGCTTTTGAAATTTGTTGGATTTTGGTTACACAAGTACTGATCAGGGATGTCAATAAACAATAGATAAAGCATTAGATATAACATGAATCTAGGTTCTTTTAGAACCTATGGATGTAGTTTAGGCACAATAAGCAACAGAATGGGCACTCCAAATCTATCCCTTTCAAAATAAACTTAAAATAGATTGTACCTCAAATTTAATATCAAAATAAGTTTGTGTCACTATAGCCCCATATAAATTGCTGATAAATTTAGCATTTTACCCGACTAAATGTAAAAAATTTATTGTAAAAAACTAAAAAAAGAAATAGTAAACTCTGGAGGAGTTATAGATTCTTTTTTCTATTTTTCAATTCTAAGTGCAGTTGACTGCAGATTACTATGTTATTTCAACTTATATAATTTTTTTATTTTCATAATGATATATTTTATGACTAAAATAGATACCCAAGTACAAAGTTACGATGTCATAAATTTTTCTTTATATTCTTTATATTTTTACTTATGCTCTTCTCGTTTATTATATTTAATAATAAAATACTTAACTTTTTAGCGTTTTAATATCTATCCTTTTTTCCAAATAAAATATTGAATTATTAAACCTTTTCTATTTCAGGAAAAACGCTAGTCCTATCAGTGTTTTACTTAAAAAAATGCTAATATAATCATTATTTTACTTTTGGGCAGATAAAATACTTAATAGTTTAACTTTTTACTAAGGGCTACAGTGAAATAGACCTCTTTTAGTTTTAAGTTTCGGTATAATCCATTTTAAAAAAGAAAGTTTAAAAGAAGTCTATTTTGGCCAAAATTTTATTTTCTAAGTACAACAAAATACACCGAGAATTCAATTAGTTTGAGCTCGAATTCACTTTAAAACTCTCTGTACATTAGATTTAGAAAAAGATTTTTGCACAATCTAAAATACTCCAACAACCTAGAAAGCAATTAAACACACCAAGAAGCTGAGCAAGCATTTCATAGAGATTACTTAGAGACTAGAGAGTTGTTGGAGAGAGCGATGGACAGAGAGATGGAGATGGATTACGGGTAGGGTTCGTGAAGTTAAATTGTTAAAATAGATCGAGTCGGGTTGGGTAGATGGGTTTTGGTTACTAATGATTTGCGAGTAAATAGATATCCAATATTGGTATTTGTATCTGATATAATTATCTATAATCATATTTGGATCTGGAAATTTTATTTAAATTAAACCGCTATTTATATCTGGGTAATAATTTTTCACCCGTATTCGATCCAATCTTGATGATTGATAATTGATGATTTGGGTCGTTTAAAACAATGTAAATATGATGTTCTCTTATTTTGCAGTTAACTAGAGAAAGCTACTATGATTTTAATGGTGGTTTTGTGGATGCTAAGGGCATCTTGGTAAAAAGGTTAAGAATTTTTGGAGGAAAAAAATTAGAGTGTTGGTAATATTTGTGTTATTAATCCTAGATTAAATTAATGGAGTAAAATTAGGATCAAATCATCAAACAGTAGTATCCAACTTGAAATTTGGCTGCGAGTTTTCTCAAGTCTGAGGTTTTCTTCTCTCTCTCTTTTTTTTTCCTTTTGTTTTTAGATTTCTCATGGGAATTGAATGGAGGAAGACTGGTGGAATTCTCTAAAACTCTCTCTATAATTTCCTACATTTGCATTGAAGTTATTTAGATGTCTCTTAGGAAATCATAAATCAAAAACATTTTGTTGGGTACCTTTAAGAATTTATTCATACTATCGTAGTATCTCATCACGTGAATTAGACAGTTTACTCACTCCTCATGTTTGGATTCTTTTAAGGAATAATTTGTCTTTCACTAGGGCTGTCAAGCTTGACAAGCGGCTCAGGCTTGGCTGAAGCTCGAGTCTGACTCGGCTTGGTTAGAGCTGAGCCGAGCTCGAGCCGTTGTAACAAGCTCGAAATTAATATTGAGTTGAGCTTGAGTTGGGTTGACTCGCTCAGGCTCGACTCGATAGAATCGATAGCCTGACTAACTATAACTAAGGACACGTGGCATAAAGAAATATTGCCACGTGTCCCTCATTACCCCACCCTCAACCCGTAACCCATCCATCACCCTCACCCTCACCCTCATCCACCCGATCACCACTCATAGCCTCATCTCCTCTTCTTCGTCCACTCCGTCAGCTTCCTCCTCCTCCTTTATTCATCATCTCCTCGTCATCGCCTCCTCCTCCATCTGTCTACGATTCCTTCGGCAAGCCATCGTCCATGCCACCACTGCCTCATCCTCTAATCAAGCCCGAGCTTTGCTCAGGCTCAGCTCGAACCGAGACTGAGCAGAATTATGAGACTCGAAAGTAATTTCGAGTTGAGCCAGAGCCAGAGCCGGCTTGCTCAAGCTCACCCCTACCTTTCACCACCTAAACTATCATCCATTTCTATCAATAACCTCATGCATTTTCTTTTTACATAATGATTCTCTAAACTTTTATTTTTGGTACATAATAACTTTTTAATATAAAGAGTTAAGTAAGGTAATCCTAATAGTTCAGAGTTATTATATACTGAACATTTTTAAGAGATCATTATAGAAAAATGTGATAAGTCAACGATGAAAAGAAATTATCCCTCATTTTTATCTTCAAACTTAAAACAATTTACTCTCTGCAGTTCAGTGAAAAGTCTCAATTTACCAAGTTACGTACAATGGAAAATATTAGTGCCAATAAATCATATTTAGTTTTAGAAAAAAAAATTGAATAATTATTAGTTAGTTTGGTATATTAGAGGGTTAAAGGGCTTAAATTTGAAGTTCAGTAATACTTAAATGGGACAAAACCACGTGGGGGTAAACCGGCGTATCTCATCAGTAGTACAAATAGCAAGTTCCTACATCCGGTACTGTGGAGGATCTGTCCCCACCGGAAGATTCGTTCCTGCCGTCAGTGTCCCATGAAGCCGATCTCAGCCGTCGAATCTTATTCTACACGTCAGATCGAGTAAGATTCGTCAGAATAGCATCGTCGCGACAGCCCGGAAAGGAACCCTGACGATATTTAACACGCGTCGTCTTTTAACTTGAATCGGACGGTTGTGGGCCCCGCCAGTATAGGGTCAGAAACGTGACTTTCTTTTAATGACCGAGTTGCCCTTTCATCTCCCTATTTCTAACGGCCTGCCGGCCTCTTCCTCTCTCACACTAAACCACCATCTCTCTCTCTCTCTCTCTCTCTCTCTCTCTCTCTCTCTCTCTCACTCTCTCTCATGGCGAATGCCAAGAATGGAAGCTGCGATGGGGTTCCCCGGGAGGTTAAGCGCAGCGATTTCCCGAAAGATTTCGTCTTTGGGGTCGCCACATCCGCTTACCAGGTGATGGCAAAATTTACTCCTCTCTTGCCTCTAGGGTCGTCACTTCCGTTTGGATTTATGCTTCTATCTCTCACTTCCTATACGTGTTATCGAATGCTTCCTTTTTGTTTTGGTGATCGCATTCAGTTTTTTAACGTCGGTATTGGTTTGATGTGCATCAGAAGTTCGTACGATGTGGTAATCGAGCTCCGCTAAGAAAGGGGCACGAGTGCTTGCTTTTGTTTTTGGGCTGGTGTGGTTTGCTGTGTTGAATTGCCATTGGATCAGATTGACTTTGAAATGACAGCTTTGAATCTTCTTGAGTGCCCAAATGCTTTGAGATGTCGGATGAGGCTTCTCTGCTTGTTTTGGAATAATGTGGCACATAATTCAAAATCATTAACATCTCTAAATAGAACTGGCACAAAGTTTACAAATTACAAACATTTGAGAAAACTAACGGGAATATCACTATCATCTAGAAACAAATTTGAGTTAGTATATCATGACCGTGCGTGTCCAGAAAACTAGAGCTTTACGGTGCTTAATATCAATAATATTAATTAAGTGTGACTGGTTTAATTTCGAGTAACATATAACACACAAATGATTGCTATTTGCAAATCTGATGGAAACTAGTCGATCAAATGGTAAGCAGTAGAAATGTTGCACTTTAGTTACAATCTACTAGACTAGATTGGGATTTTGAGAAGAAATGCCTGAAAAGAATATGGATAACACAATACAGATTTATCTTTGCATGCATGCTTAAGGAGGTTTATGAGAGAGCGCATGCATGCTTAGGTAGGAGGTTTTTGAGAGAACTTAATAGGTTGAAATATTTATAGTTAAAAAAGAATTTGGGGGAAGGAATGAAGGATAAATGTTTTCTTGAATGGTTCTACTTAACATTATATTCTCACTCAAAAGCATTAGATTTTCTTGGATTCTTTTTATGCTTTATTCTAATTGGACAAAACAAATTTTGGGTTACTATATCTGTTGTACTGGCCCCCATTCTTTGATGGTGGCTTCTCTGTATCTTATTTCATTGTTCTGTAGTAATTCTTACTCATGTTAATCAACAATCATGCCCTCACGAGTAGATTTGTCATAAAATTTGCAAACCAGATATTTTTGCAAATTAGAATCACACTTCATTTTTGGCATCAATTTCTAGTAGCCATTCCATTAAGTGCACAGGAAGTGTTCAGATCTTCTTGGAGGATTCGTAGAATATAACCCAAGGAGTGGTATTAAGTCATGCTTCATGTTTTCTCATGGATGCATATTATTCACGACTTCACACATCAAGTAGCAGTTAGTTTCTTTTTATCTTATGTCTCTTATCTAGGTAAAACATTGCTCTTCAAAGCTAGTTCATATGTGTCATATTATTTTTTAATATGAGCCTATTGTCCCCCTGATTTTCTTTTTCTCCATTTCATTCTTATTCTTCTAGTTAGGACTTGGGAGTATGTTCTTTTAACCAAATTTGTCTACCAGGCAGTTTCTGTCTTTTTGAAATAAGTAGTGCTCTTCTTTAGATTCTGACTTAACATTTCACGGTTTCACCTCTGTTCTTTTATCCTTTTGTAGGTTGAAGGTGCAAGACAAGAGGGAGGAAGGGCTGACAGTATTTGGGATGTTTTTTCAGAAAGAAAAGGTCCATTTTACTCTATTTCTTTTTATTTTCTTACCTATACTTTTTGTCAACATATGAGCATTGAAAATTTTGTTTATAATATCATCAGAAAATATTAAGGATGGAAGTAGTGGAGAAATTGCAGTTGATCAGTATCATCGGTATAAGGTAAGTTACTGCTTGCTTCTTGAGTAATTAGTATTGATAACTGAACAAAGCAACCAATGACTTCCATGTGATGCTCTAGTGATATTTATCTACAAAGTAAATCTTTTGTAATATATCATTTTGTTGAGAAGTAGTTTCATTTGTAACCATAAGATTTGGTATCACACACATTTTCTAATTGGTCTTTCCGGTACTCCATTTTGGGTCTTTGACCTACTTATCAGACACTTCTGAACAGTCCTAAGAATTTAAAATTATTTGATCCTCCTTGAATGTCCAACATGAGATCGGCTAAGAACAATACAAATTACACAAAAAATAAGGTGCACCTTATGTAGATCAGTGTTTGATATCCTCATAATCTCTATATTTAGCATATGTTTTAGTTATATATAGCTGGGAGCCTGTGTTAGACAATTTTTAGAGTTTCTTACAAATTTCTTTTTGACATCTTGGATGCTTGACACACATTAATTCCTCTGTGTAATGTACCCTACTACCTTGTAATAAGTCTTCATATATTGGGCAAGTATCATCGTGGTATCCATATCAAAAGTTATTTCAGCTTATTAACTATACTTGGCTATACATGGTGAATTGAATTTTCAAGCTGACACAGTAAATATCCTGCAGACAATAAAGAAGCAAGTTGTCATTTTCTATATATATTTGACATTGTCTTATCAGAAGAATATTAGCAGACATGTTTTCCTTTATTGTTATATGCTTCAAATTTGTACTTAATGATATGATCCTCGTTCAATGCAGGAAGATGTGGAACTTATGGCTAAGTTAGGTTTTGGTGCCTATCGATTTTCCATATCTTGGCCTCGCATATTCCCTGGTATGTAGAAATTATTGAAATAAGCTTTACATCTTATGCTACCCTGCTGTTTCTTTTGGCACTTAATTACTAATAAGCTATTGTCTCTCCCTTGATGCTGAGATTAAACATTCAGTGTCCTTATTAGTTAGTTGGTGATCTGTACTTGATAGTATCTTCACTGGCAGCTGAATTGGTATCTTCATTGGCACCTAAATCGGTGATTCTCTATAACCTGGCCTCAGATGTTCTGTGGTACTCAAACTGGTTGAAATAAGCTTCACTAATGAGTTGCTGTCTTTCTCTCTCTGCTGAGATTAAAGATGCATCTGCTTATTTGTTTGTTGGTGTCTCATGGTTGGCACCTCAGTTGAGCAAGCATGTTTAACATCATTAAGGCAGTCCATGGGCTTTCTGAGTAGGATAAGAATAACCTTAGAAAAGGCCAATTAAGATTCCTAACTATAAACATTAAGTCCTTAGAAAATTAGATGTTAGAACTGTATATGATAATCATTCCATTGAGAGTGATCTGGCAAGGTCAACTAATTGAAAAGAAGAAGAAAAAAAGAAATTAATAATGAGTAATCCATTGATGGGGCATTAAGGTTACTATTCTTGTGCGTGCTTAGAATGTAGATGTGTGCCTAGAGTTACTGAGGTTTCAACTCTTTAATGAATTCTGGCATGCAAATCAGCTATGCTTCATCTACACAATGGCCAATACTAAGGATGCGAAAAACCTTATTTAGGTATTTGAAACTGATGGAGATGGGCATGACCTCCATACATAACAAAGGCCTTGATGCTGCAAATAAATGCAAATTGACAACCAAAAAAAAAAAAAGAAAAGAAAAGAGAAAGAAAAGAAGAAGAAGCACATCAATGGTTATATGAGAATCCGGTGATGCTACTGGGTAAATCTGCTTTTCACATTTTATCGAGAGTGCTTGCTGTTTGTGAGCACAATCCATCTCTATATCAAAATATTATGAATGAATTCTGGGAAATCTTTCTTCATCTTCAGGAAGAAGTTGTGCTGATTATGGATCTTGATAGCCTTACCAGCACTCTAAGATAGAATTATTTATTGAAAAACAACAGTCAATGATTGGTCTCCTTGGTGATGATGTGGGTCGTGCCAATTTGGTTGATTGATGAACTCATAAAAATTCATCTCTCATATTAATCAATGATTAAATCTAGCATCTGAAAAAAGAAATTCCTAATCTAGTACGTAGTAACTAAGTAAAATGCATGTAAACAATAATGACATAGGGCTAATATGCTTAGCAATGCCTCACATTGAAAGTTCAAGGATCAACCTCCATTATGTCAGGAGTCCTATTGAGTTTAAACATCAGACCAGATACATGCTTCATTTTGGACAGGAGAAGTAAAACCTCAAAGACATTGAAGAAAAGAAAGATCTTGCCAGTCATTTAATCTTTGTTCCCTTAGTACCATATAGTGGTCATTTTATAGGTCTACATGACTTTGACTTCACTCTAAGAAATAAGAATTGAATGATGATTTTTGGAGCTCTTAAGCGACTTAGTTGTAATAACCTAGAATTTCAAAAATAAATAAATAAATAAGAAATTAGAGATAATCATTTAGATAATGACGGATTTAGTTTTATTTTTTATATTTTAGGATTTGATTAAATCGAATTAATTTTTTTAGGTATATCTTTGACTAAGAAAAGATAATCCTTATTCTAATAGGATTCTTATTATATTTCTTAAATCTTTTTCTTTCTTTTCACAGAGGTTCTTCTTCCTAAGCTATAAAAAGGGGAGGCTTTGAAGGAAACAGTAGAGAGAAAGAGAGGAGTTAAGAGATAAGAGGGTTGGGGCGACACTATTGTCATGACCCAAAATTGGAATCATGACCGGCCATGTACTTCAATGCACTTGAGATACACGAAGTCTTAACTAATATTTTTCTAAGTCCCAAAATAATAAGAATTTAATTATGAACAACTAACTCTAATAAATATAATCCAATAATAAAGAAACACCAATGTCATCGATAATATGTCACCAATCAAACTAAAATAACAGATGATTTAGAACAAAATGTCTCATACAATCAATAGGCAAAATAGTAAAATCCTAAGTGGAGGTGGGGTTTTGGTGTATCTCGCTCAGTCACCATGCGAATTAGCACCTAGAATATTAGAAAAGGAAACTCATGAGCCAACAATTATAGCGCAGCGAGTGGAATCCACGCAAAAGCCAAATAAATCTAAATCCATAACATAATTTTAATTAAATACAAGTCCAATGATATAAAATGAGAATCTTACTAAGCTTGCTTTTGATAATAATGATTTTAACAGTATAAGTACTAACAGAGTAAATGATATCTTATAATATGGTTTGTGTCAATATACTGAATTTCTTTTAATATTAATAATAATGTCATATGCCTCAATTTGAGACTGAACTTGAGGATCCACATCAACAATAAGTCACCTCGATATGCACTCGAGTCTTTTCCTTATAGTTAATCTAATTAGGGTCACTAGGAGGAGTCACTATGTGATAAACTCACCTTGTCTTTTCCACTAACCATAGAGAAATATTAAAGTCACCTCAGGGAGATTTCTAATCTAGCCTGAGATTATTCTCTAAGCACGTCAGAGTCACCTAAACGGATCATATGCTGATCATGTATAGGTCTGTCCCTGGACTGATCTCTAGTCGTACTAGGGTCACCTAAACAGATCATAAGCTGATAAAAAATAAGTCTGTCCCCTGGACTTCAAGGTAGTCTTAAGTCACCACAAGGAGATGCATGAAGAATATTTAGCATGTGTCTATTCTCAAAGTCCTACCACTTATCAATTATATTTTTTCACTAATATTATTGATCATATAAATGACTATATGCACTAAGTATAGCAATGCAGTAGGTCTTATATTTTGCACACAGAACATAATAATGCATAAAAATATAATAATGTATTTGCACACTGAATTATACATGATTTGATAAAAAGCACAAAATACAAGACAAATAAATAAAATAAATATATAATTAGACCCACTCACCTGTGTCTAGGTTGTAACGATTGAAATCTCTAGTCTATAGTTAAGAAAAATCACCACATTTAATAATAAATAAAAAATATATTTCAATTTAATTAGTTTTATAATTTCTAAATTTTAAAACTAATTAAATTATTTAAATGGGCTTGTTTAAGCCCAAATGGTTGGGCTGGGCTGTGGCTAGCCCACAGCCCTCCAAAACCCACTAAATAGTTTGGGCTTAAGGCCCAAACCCATTATTATTCATAGGTTGGGCTGCAGTTGGCCCGCCCACCCAAAAAAAAAATCCATTGAAATGGATTTGGCTAAGGCCCAATCTCACTAAAACAAACAGGTCGGGTCCCTTGTATTCAAAATCCAACCCAACTCGAAACCCTTTACTAAATAAAAAGGAGGATGAGACTCGGTTGCTCTAGTCTGCCTTCATCTCGAAGGGGAAGAGAGAGAGAAAGAGAGGTTGCCGGCGACGGTGTTGCTGGAGGGCCAAGCCGAAGGCATCCACGCCACCCTCGCAACCTCAGTGACTTCTACAGGATGTCCGCAGTGGGCAGCCGACACAGACAGGCATAGATTCACGGCCGACGCTCACTTTTACCACTTTCTGAGCCATGAGGACTCAAGGGCGACGTCGATGAGGTCACGAACGCCCAAAACCAAGGTACTACATCAACCCTAATTTTTTTTAACTTTGTGGAATGGGGGGAAGGGGGAGAAGAACTCACTGACGAATTGAGTTATCTCCAATTGCTCCAGTGATGCTCCGATAGTGCTCCGGCACGTCGATCTGAGGACACGACTCTGACTAGAAATAGAAGAAGATGAGAGAAATAGGAAGATGATAGGGGGGAGGGGTTCAACGTCCTCCCAATTTAGGGTTAGGGTTTTATTTTATAGGGCAAATCCTGATTTCGGTTAGGATTTGGCTGAAGATTCGCAGCCACCTCCTCCTCATGGCAACACGGGTGAGAGAAGAAGGGATATCACGTGCAGTGCACGTGAGCCCCCCCTTTTTCTGGTTCTCACAATTGTAGCATTGTTACAGTATCGAGAGAAAAAAATTTGTACTTGAGAGAGATTAGAGAGGAAAGAAAAAAAAGGATAGTAGCGTCATTGCCTACTTCCTCTTCTTAATCTTTTATTTCTACATCCTTGCCTCGCTAGAGCCACCGTCATCGAATCTGGACATCAAGGAGTTACCGGAGTGAGAGAACCGCACCGAAAGCATCGAAAGTGGTGATTTTGTCTTTCTTAGCATGTAGAGTAAAGATTTTAATCATTTGATTCAGACTCAGATGAGTAGGTTCACCTATAAAGCATGAACAGCTCTACTTGGGGGAGGTGTCCGTGTCGGACATGCGTCGGACATGGACACGCGAGGGACTCGTGTCCGACATAGGTTAGAGGTGTCGTGATTAAAAAATAATAAAAAATGAAATAGGACACGGTGTGGACACGGCTGAGACACGGCGTGGACACGGCATGTGTTATTGGGCGAGACGGGTTGGTTTGAATCACTTTTCACTAACCCGGATCCACACCCAAAACGAAATAACTAAACCCCTTCATCTCTCAGCCTCGATCAACACCTAGTCCCAAATCCTCAAATCCTCATACACTTAAACCCTCACACCTAAAATCCTCGAGCGGACTAGTGCGTGCAGCGACAACGACAATCATCTGAGCTAGTCAAAGGCGACGATCGCAACGGGCTGCTGAGTGAGCGCGACGGGTTGAGCACAGTGTGGACAACGGACTGCTATGGCGAGGTTCTTCTCTCTCTGTGTGTCTCTCTCTCTAACGTTGATCTCTCTTCCTCCCTCCTTCCCTCCCTCTCTCTTTCTCTCTCTTCGCCTCTCTGTTCTACTTTTAACCCTTTCAATTTATTTGCTTTATTTTCTGATAGGGGCGACACTAATAGTTATTTCCTTTATTTTTTTTATTCTGATAGGGCTTAATCTTAAATTTAAATTTCTGTTAGTTATTTTAATTCTAATTAGTGTGATAAAATGTTAGTTATTTTAATTTCTATTAGTTACTTTTTTTTATACTGACAGTTACTTTTTATACCAATAGAGCTTAATCCCAATTTCGCTCTCTTAATTTCTTTCATGTTTCCTCTCTGTTATTAAAATTGTTAAATTATATTAAAGCTTCTCTCTCTGTTAAATTATTAATCTGCTGATACATATCTCTCTACTAGTGTAGTTTTATTGCGGTTAAAGAAAAGTGAATACTGAAAATAGTCCTGATTCTTATAGCTTGATGTATGTGTATTTAACATTATTAGATTGCAAACTTTTACTTTAGATGGATCAATAATATATATATTTTTATTTATTTATTTTTTTATTTGGCCGTGTACTATGCCGTGTTCGTGTCCTATATTTTTAAAATTTGCCGTGTTGCCGTGTCCGTATCGTGTCGTGTCCGTGCTTCATTGAGGTTCACTCACTTATTTATTCGATTTATTCATCTTGTACTTTGTGCTTTTTATTAGATCTTGTATAATTCGGTGTGTAAATACATTATTATATTTTTGTGTGCAAAATGTTTGACTCAAAGCATCGCTATACTTCATGAAATAACAAACTTTAATGATTGTGAATATTAGTGGAAAATTATAACTGATATTTGTTATGACTTTGAGAATAGACACAAGCTAGATATTCTTCATGCATCTCCCTGTGATAACTCAAATCTACCATAAAGTCTAGGAAACGTCTATATATATTTGATCAGTATTTGATCCGTTTAGATAACCTTGGCGCGATTAAAGAGTTTTGAAGTCCAGGGAACATACTTATACCTAATTAACTGTAATAACTTAGAAAAAAATAAAAATAAAATAATAATATTAATAACAATAATAATAATAATATATAAATTAAATTAGAAAAAAAGAGACAAAGAAAGAAAGAAAAAATTAGTGTTGCATGGCACGAGCTCGTGCCATGCAGATTGTGGGCGCACGTTGAGGACGCCACGTGTGCCCGCAACTGCTGGCCCGGCCAACCAGGCCGAGCTAGCTAGCTGCGGTGGGCCCCACCACTGTCGCAATTGCCGCCCTTCCCCTCCTTCACCGCCTCTCTCTCTCTCTCCCTCTAAACCTCTCCCTCTCTTTCAGTCTCTTTCACTTATTTTCTCTCTCTCTCTCGTCGACACCGGCCTACCGCCGCCGTCGCTGCCACCATCGCCGCAACCCCCTCACCGCCTCTCTCTCCCTCTTTATAGCTCTCTCTCCAACTCTCTAACTCTCTCTCTCTTATCCTCCTCTCTCAATCACCTCTCTCTCTCTCTCTTCCCCTCTCTTTCTCTCTTACCGACGCCGGCCTGTTGTTGTCGCCATCGCCGGCCTGCCGCCGTCGCTGTCGCACCCTCTTCACCGCCTCTCCCCTTATAACGCTCTCTCTCTCTCTCCCAATCACCTCTGTCTCTCAAGCTCTCTCTTTCTCTCTTATCGACGCCAGCCTACCCCTGTTGCCATCACTCCCGCCGCCACGGCCACCGTCGAGGTGAGCCTCCCTCCCGTCCTTTCTCTTCTTCTTCTCCTCTACTTCTTCCTCTTGTCGATCTATCTTCTTCTCTGACAATAAGGAACCTATCTAAATCACTTGTTTTATTTAGTTAATCTAAATTAGATTTTTAGTTTAATTTTTCAAGAATAAATATATTTAGTAACATGGTTATTAGATAAGTGTAATTAGTGTAATTTCAGTTAATTATAATTATAAATATCTGTACATAAATAATTTTTAACTTCATATATTTTTATCAGATTAATACATATCTTTATAAATAGTTGTGTATATGTACAACTTATTATACATTGTTATGCATGTAATAAAATAGTAGGCTTATTTAATGTTTATATTACATGATTAAGTAAAGATTTTTTTATATGCAACTCTTAATTTGTTTAGTAAGGATAGTAATGACAAAATAATTAAAGTATAATTATATAATATTATATAATCTAGGTGCTTGTATTTTAAATTATATTATTGTACATGTAGCTATTTTACGTTTTTCTTTATCAAAAGAGATTGACTATTATATATTTAATATATAATTAGCAAACTATGGTTTTATAAATAAATCTACAATTAGAATAATAACATATTAATATTATTATAATTAAATATATGATATAGATAAAATCATTTAATAAAAACAAAAGAAGAAATTCTAAACCTAATAAATCATCATATATTACACAAACGGATCCCAATTGGATAAATAACTAACTTTATATTACTTAAATATTTTTAGATCCCAACCCTCTTATTTGAAACCTCGTGGACCTTGCTAGTGATTTATGACGATTGATCGATGGACGGGAGGGACACATGTATTGGGTCTTCTGATTAGACGGTGAGTAGTCTTATCCCCTAGACGTCTTTCTCAAATTATGATATATTATATAATTATATATATGTATGTTTTAACCTCCAGTATGGTTATATGACTTTATCTAGAGATGATTTCAGTCGAGCATATTTTATCATACATTTGTTAGGCTGATTTAGAATGAGTACATTGATGACATATAGAGATGATTGAAGATAATTATATTATTATGATTTTATGTCGAGATGATCTCTATCATGAGTGTGCATATGATAGACTAGTAAGAGTATGCATGTGTCAGATATAAGGTTGGAGTCTACATTGCATCATCTTTCTTTTGGTTTTTTTACCACAAAAATTCTTGAGTTGCATGATCTGTTGTAGTACTGGATATATGTATATAATTTATCATGTATTAGAAAATCATTAAAATACTTGTGTATGTGATATGATGGCTGGAACGGTATCTAGTCCGGACTGGTACTAGATATACTCTTAGCGTATGGCAGAGTATGGTGATGGCTGATGGTTGTACTCTTAGCGTATGATAGGGTACAACTATCATTGATATATCTTTAACGTATGATAGAGTATGATTTTCTTCTGAGATACTCTTAGCGTATGGCAGGATATGATTTATCTCTAGAGATACTTTTAGCGTATAACAAGCTATGCTCTGAGCTTATGGTATGATATGTATCGAGTTTGGGGTCGAGTACCGTAATCTAATATGGTGGATGATATTCAGAGTTGAGACAGATGATTGTGATAGCGAGAGATATGTGGATTGTATCTGGCTCTGACATATACGATTATGAGTAGTTGGTATGTATCATGCATCATCATTGATATGACATATCACTGGATCATGATTATTATACATCATACGTTGTTATATTCAGTGATGTTATATTATAATTTAATCATGAGATATATTTTTGGTTAAGGATATAATATACTCATTTATTTCATTTATATATATATATATCATCGAGGATACATATATGCATGCTCATACATGGCATCATGCTTCTTTTTGATTCATATTATCCAGTACATGATTTATTCTCTGTTTGGCATCACTGATTCGGGTCGGGATAAGGTTTATTCACTGAGCCCTTAGCTCATGATTTTCTTTATTTCTTTTCTAATCCCCTAAATATTAGGGTACGGGGTAGCAACTTAAGATATCCTGAGGAGAGCGATGATGGGGTGAGCTATAGATGTGAGACGGGTATAGATGATAGTTTATATAGAATTTGAGTTGTATAATTATTTGATATTTATACTATTTTGTATTAGACGATGATTTGTATAATACAGGTCAGATTATATTATACTTATGTGTCAGTGGTTATAAGTTATATCTTGATGATTTGTCATGGCATGTGTGGACTTTACCAGATTATGTAGCTGTTTAATATGGTTGGTTGTTGTGGATATAGATATAATTTTGTTAACAAGTTTAACTTGATGATATCATGATTTATTTTATGGTCTAGTGTATATTATTGTGGACTTAGACATTTATATGTTAACAAGGTTATTTGGATTAATAGTATAACTTATTTGGTGATGGATTATTTGAGTACAAGGGTGTATCTGTGCGTGACGAACCCCGCCCGGCTTGTCACGTGTGCAGTGCGTGCCCGTGCCGGACGGGGGCGTTACATTAACACAAGATTTGTTTATGTAACTCTGGCATGATTAGATAACAATTCAGGGGACATATCTATTCTTGATCAATATATGATCTATTTAGATGACTATGATGCTATTAGAGAACAGTCCTAAGTTAGATTAGAAATTTTTCTGAGGTGACTTTAGTCTTTCTCTATGGATAGTGGAAGAAACATATTACGTATATCATATAATGACACATTTTGGTGACCCTTAGAGAAAGAGAATAGGGTGCGTTTATCATATAGTGACATCTCTTGGTGATCCTAACCGGTAAGAATATGACTCGAGCATATCTTGTGGTGACTTTTAGTTGATATTGGATCCTCAAGCACAATCCCATTGAGACATATGTCATTAATATTAATATTGAGATAAATTCAGCATATTGACATAAAGCATGTTATGAGTTATGATTTACGTTATTATTATTTGTGCTGTTATTATTATTGTTGTTAAGAATATGCTCAGTAGAAGTGTCATTTTATATCATTAGATTTAGATTTTATTTAAATTTATAAATTTTAAATTTATTTGACTTTTGAGTGGATTCTTCTCATTGAGCTATAGTTGTTAGCTCATAGAATCCCTCTTCTAATATTTTAGGTTCTGGTTAACGTGACGACTTCACGAGATGCATTGGAACCCCAAATCCATTTAGGATTTTGCTATTTTATTCATCAGTTATATTAGACATTTTATTCTAAACCATATGTTATTTTAGTTTGATTAGAGACACATTAGTGACATTGGTCTTTTTTTTTTGTTAGATTATATTTATTAGAGTTAGTTGTTCATAATTTAATTCTTGTCATTTTGGGACTTAAAAAGATATTAGTTGAGGCTTTGTGTATCTTAAATGTAATAAAGTACATGGCCATTCATAATTTCAATTTTGGGTCATGACATAGTTCCAACTTCCAAGAGTCAGACAATTTTTATAATAATCAAAGTTCACGGTGAACTAATAAAAGACATTAAGAGAGAAAAAGTATAACCTATGTTAAGCTAATGGGCTCGTAATAGGGTGAACTCGGCCTATGGAGCTCTCCTAAGTAAGCTTCCAAGCTAGGTGAGACAGGGTGGACTATCCTTCCAAGTCTACATTGATAGACCCTCATGATTGACTCAAATATGGTAAAACTATCTGATGTGCTTCGTAACACTATTTTCTTCTGATTGGTGACATCATAAGAAAAAGTAAGGAACATAAGGGAAATCACTCTTTCTTGAAATAGTATTCTTAAGATGAAAGAGACTAAGGAAAAATCTAAAGCTGAAATCTAGTCCTTATAACAAGGCTTGAATGATGAAAATCTCTGACTTTGCTTAGTTCCGATTAGATGATTGGGCAATTTCCCTTAGGCTTCACATATGTAATAGAATTGAAATAGGAATAGCACTTCCTATTTGTTATTATCAAAATGAGAGATTTATTTTAGGAATAATTATTTCTATGTTTACTTGTATTTTAGAATAAAAGTGCAATAATTATTTTTGATATGATATAAAGTGAAGGAAAAGATAAAAAAAATATTTTTTTAATGAAATTACGATAAATACCCTTTGATTTGATAAAGTAGATTGATGAAATAAATATCAAAAGTAAATTAGTAATTAGGTTAGTGTGGTATAAGATAAT
This sequence comes from Typha angustifolia, assembly GCF_048772165.1. Lineage (NCBI taxonomy): Eukaryota > Viridiplantae > Streptophyta > Magnoliopsida > Poales > Typhaceae > Typha > Typha angustifolia. The sequence continues at coordinate 7,721,532 of NC_133248.1, forward strand.
TCTGATCAATAGTATTTATATTATAGAATATGACTTATGATATTTAGATGTTATTCTGGAATAAGGGATTGTGTTCCAAAATAAGAAAAAAATTATTCTTGAAGTGAACGAGGGATTAGGCTCTTATTAGATGTTATTCTGGAATAAGGGATTGTATTTCTAGAATAAAAAAATAAGTTACTCTTGAAGTAAACAAGGGATTAGGCTCTTATTATTCTCTTGATTCTTTTCCTCTTTTATTTCTCTCGGTATCGGGATCGAGATCAATATCGGCCCTATCAGCCCTATCTATAGTTTATATCGGATCAGATTATTCTTTAATGATGTAAAATTTTAAATATTATTTAAAAATGCATATTTTTTTCATAAATTTTAAAACAATGACAAGAAAAAAGAAAATAAAAATTACTCACATATGAAGTTTAAAAACTTAAAATGTACTAACTTACTTAAAATTCAAAACTTTAATATATACCGAACTGACTCTCATAAATTTCTTTAGTCTTCATTATCATAATCACGGTTCGCCGGATGAGGATCATCCGAACCCGATCCCGATCCAGGCCCAATCCAAACTCTCTCTCTTTCACTCTTTCTTTTTCTTTCTCTCTCTTTACCATATAACTATTGTTTCTTTTACAGAGAGATCTAGCTCCAACAAACTCTAGCGACCCAGATCTAACTCTGGCAAACTCCAGTATATAATATTTTAATTAATTTTTTTATTTCTCTTAGTATTTTTCATTTCTTCCACTCTCTCCCATTTTCTTCTTTCTTCTTCTTCTTCTTCTTCTTCTTCTTCTTCTTCACTACACTATAGTTTTTCTTTCTTTTTTTTTTAATTTTCTTCCACTTATTCTCTTTCTAATCTCTTCTTTCAATTTTTATTGCATTATAGTTTTTCTTTATTTGTTTTCTTTTTTTTGGTAAATTTTTCAAAAGTTTTAGAAGTTTTGCTATATTTTTAAATAATTTTTAGAATTTCACATAATTAAACTGTTGCTTAACCGCAGCAGCACCGTAGTTGCAGAAATAGAAAGAGAGAGAAATGAGAGAGAAGAATTAAAAATTGAAAAAGAAAAAAAAAAATTTTAAAAAAACTCACCCGAGATTGTGGAGGTCGAGGTTATCGGATCTTGGTCGGAGAATGTCGTTGAAAATTTACTCAGTCGCCGGTGGAAGAGGTGAGAAAGAAGATAAAAGAGAGAAAAAAGATAAGAGAGAAGAGAGAGAGAGAGATGGCTGGTGGGGACATCAATTATTGATGTACCCCAAGCTGGATCTGGGTCGGATTTGACCCATCCCAGCCCACTTTGAGCAGGATCGGTTGATACGGCCAATCCCACCCAAAACTAATCGGGCATCGACCAAAACGGTCGATACCTCAATCGAAACTAGCCAACGTGGTTTTGACTGGGATTGGGATCGGGATCGGCCAAAATTGGAGGCCATGCTAACAATCTAACAACAGCAGATAATGATGATTAACTTGCATACCATCCAATGTTTTACCCAATATAAATCTCATCCAATCCAAACCAATGGATCAAAAGTGTATAGATCTACCAAGATATAAATTAGATATTAATTATGGAATTTCCACCGGCTATCCTACTTCATATTCACTAAATTATGACATTCCACTTGCCAAGTAATTATTGGAGGAACGATGTTGTTGTATGATGAATGTTCGCAAATAAATAATAGCCTTGCAAGTATTTACTAGATCATCATATAATTGTGGATCTTTTCTATAAATTCTTTCTTTTTCATTCTAATCTCTTGATGTGAACTGGTAAATTATGGCTTAATGTTCTTTTATCATGCTTCCAGATGGCTTGGGAACTAAGATCAGTGAACAGGGGATTGCCTATTATAATAATCTCATCAATTACCTGCTAGAGAAAGGTTGCTGACGATTAATTTAATGCCTTCAAATGTTGCCTATGGTGCTCCACTCATGTATTTGGCTGCAGGTATTCAGCCTTATGCGACTTTATATCATTGGGATCTCCCTCAAAATCTACATAGTTCTATGGGAGGGTGGCTATCTGAGAAAATTGTGTAAGTTGCTATAGTTATCAGGATTCTGCATGTTCTGGAGAAGTTCTCTGTGTATACTTTTCCACATAAAAAGATTAGTATTGCTTTTATTATCCAAATAATCTAACAATAACCCAAGTAGTACCCTTCTCAATTTTCTCTCTGTTCAAGCTCTTCATAATAATTGGTGAAAACAAATGTATATGGATTATTGATGCCTAAAGAATTTCATATTATTTCTTGTCCACTAAAGTAAAATTGTGGTGTGTGATTTGTTGGATTCCACACGCTTTACTTTATAACAGAGAAAGATGCATATTTTTGTACACAATTAAATGTTTAATTCTCTTGCAAATGTTGTTATCGTAATAATATTGTATACTACCATATGATGCACACTACTATGTGATGCACCCTGAGGAATGTTTTTAGTAATCTGAAATCTGTCTTACCAAGCATTTTGCTGAATTTCAGAACTGGATCAACAGATCAACAGATAGCTTGGGTAGGCAGTGAGGGAGTTGATTTTTTCAGTCGTTAGGACTGAATAGAATCATAAATCTTTTGGCTGTTTGTCATACATAAAGTTTGGCCTTCATATTTAGTTCATAGTTAGTTCTCTTTTGCTCTTTAAAGTTTATAAGCACAATAATTTTCTGTAATGGATATTGCATCTTTTCCATGAAAGGAACATAATGACATTGTGGAGCATTATTTGTTGATATTTCATGATTGAGCAACACAAATTCATTTGGTGAATTAGTAAGTGGCATTGTATTATACTTTTGTAAGGCATGTTTAATTGCAAAAGGTTTTTGTGAATATCTTTGAATGGCAATTTGATTCATGAGAGTTACATTTTTATCCAGAATTAACTGAGTAGTTGAGGTGGCTTCTGATCCAATTTTTTATGGTCATTGAAGCACTTTTAAGGTGACCGAAATCAAAATTCTTTGTTAATTTGGAAATCTTTAACTGCACATTTGCTCATTGATCTATATGTGGAGATGATAGTAATGGTTGGTCTTTGTCTAGCTTCTATTGTTTTATCTGTTTGCTTGTAAGTGCTTCAAAAGTTTCACACTTTTGCATAAAATACCTTTTCAATTGGTTAAGTTTGACCCAATATTTGTATATAAGTTGGGATAAAACATGTGCAAAACATCAGTAAAAACCTTTGGTAGAAAAACAATGTTTTGCAAGCTACTAATTGCTTCTTCTGCAAAACATCACAGTTAATTCCTTTTTTATAAGAAAAGTATGCAATGCTCATTAATAGGTGCATTTCACATGTATACTCAGAAGAAATTGGTGCTTGATTTTGTCACAGGGAGTATTTTGCATTGTATGCAGAAGCTTGCTTTGCAAATTTTGGGGACAGAGTAAAGCACTGGATAACAATCAATGAACCTCTTCAAACTGCTGTGAATGGTTATGGCATTGGAATTTTTGCTCCTGGAAGATGTCAAAATGCATCTGTAGAGCCTTATTTGGTTTCACATCACCAACTATTGGCTCATGCTGCAGCTGTTGCTGTATACAGGAAGAAATTTAAGGTAGGTGCACTTTTATATTCTCGTTGCTTTAAGTTTCCCTTGTAGTCTTGTAACTGTTGGCTTAGCCCTTAACTTGTCCAACATCATTCCTCATTTTTGACTAATTAAAAACTTAGTGATAAAATTTGTTGGAAATAGTTTGAATGCATTTCCTATGTTATTGCTTACTTCATGGATCAATATATTATTTTACTTACTGTAGGCTGCACAAGGTGGTGAAGTAGGGCTGGTTCTTGATTGTGAATGGGCAGAGCCATTTTCTGATAAAATCGAAGATAAGATAGCTACTGCGAGACGACTTGATTTCCAGCTTGGCTGGTATAGTTCTTATCTTTTCCTCTTCTTTTTAATTTTTCAATTTACTTTCTTTCCTTTTATGAATAATTGAAAAAGATTTAACTTATCAGACATTATGTACTCGAAACTTCTTTCTGAATGAGGTAATGGACATAAATACACATTTCTTCCATGATGACTTTGCTTCTGAATGAAGTAATTGATTTATTCAATATGAGATTTGATGAATGATTTATAATTCGATTTAGCATATATTAAATTTTGAAATTCAGTACGAGAGATAAGAAAATTATTTACTTTTCAAGACGGCTTATATATATCATTATGATCCATTTTATATTACCATATATATCACATGTTGGTATTTGTCATTAGACATATTCTTAGTAGGGTGGATTACTTGCTAGGCATTTAACTCATGAGAACTTATTTTTTAGCTGAAATTTAAGAAGCTGATTAGTGAGGATTCTGAAGCCTGAGTATATTTTCGTTGTGTTAATCTAGTTTTAGGATCTGATTATTATTTGGGATTTTGTATTTTCTTCGAATTTTACCCTATAAATTTGTGGCTATCATGTTCGTAAAATCGGGGCGTGATAGAATGATATCAGAGCCTAAGTCTTTAATCTATAGCAGGGGCGGCACTATAGTAGTCCTACAGTAAAGGTCGTACCCTAAAAAAGAGAAAAAAGAAAGAAGAGAGATGAAAACATATAGAGAAAAAGAGGAGAGAATAGAGAGGAAAGAGAAGAAAAGAAAATGAAAGAGGAAGGCAATAGTGGAGCACATCGAAATCTGTGCAAATTAGGATCCAAAAATCATATTATTTTTGGATTAAAGGATTTGAGGCAAGTTTCCACTCGCATTTTCTTAAATTTTTATTATTCTAAAATAAAGTTGGTGAATTAAAAAATAGCTCTTTTTATTTATTCATCCTTCTCAAATTTATGAGATAAAAAACTTTGATAAGATGATATCAATTATTGTACATGATTTGAAAATTAACAAATTTATTATTTTAAGGATTTATATTGAAGAATTAGAGATGTTAAGTTTATTTCTATATTATAGAAAATTCAGATTATTATTTTCGGAATAAAATGGGATTATAATGTTTATATTTCTAACAGACTAGAAATATTTCAATTAAAAAGTATTTTAGATTTATGAAAATATTTAATATTTATTTTATTTCCAGAAAATAAGATATAAATTGAAATATATATAGAATAAAGATTTCCTCTTATATCTTGTTTTCTGCAAATAAAATATAATATTAAATATTTTCATAGATTTGAAATTCCTTTAAATTAAAATATATATAGAATAAAGATTTCTTCTTATATCATATTTTCCAAAATAAAATAATATGAAATATTTTCATAGATTCGAAACTCCTTTAAATTGAAACATTTTCAATTTATATCTTACTTTTTTGAAATAAAATAAATATAAATATTTTCATAAATCTGAAATTCCTTTGAAATATTTCTAATCTGTTAGAAATATAAACATCATAATCTCTTTTTATTCCGAAAATAATAAATATGAATTTTCTATAAAATATAAATAATCTTAACAACTCTAATTATTTAATGAAAATCCTTAAAATAATAAATTTATTAATTTTCAAATCATATACCATAATTGACATCATCTTATCAAAATTTCTTATATCATAAAATTGAACATGATAAAAATAAATAAAAAGAGATATTTTTCAATTCAACAACTCTATTTTAGAATACTAAGAATTTAGAAAAATATGAGTGGTAATTTGCCTCAATCGCTTAATCCAAAAGTAATGTGATTTTCAAATCCTAATCATATTCTACACGGATTTATATGCGCTCCACTATTGTCGTTCTCTTTTATTTTCTTTTTTTTGTTCTCTCTATTATCTCTTCCCTATTTCTCTATATGATTTCATCTCCTTTTTTTTTTTTCTTTTTTTCTCCTCATCTCAGTACCTCCCTTGCATCTTTCTCTTAAACTCCCATCTAGGGTTTTCTTTAGGCCCCCATTTTTATAGTTAAAAAAATATAATAAGAGTCCTATTAGGATAAAGATTCTAATATCTTAGAGATATACCTAAAAAGATTAATTTGATTTACTCAATCCTAAAATATTAAAGATAAAACGAAATTTCTCATTATCTAAATAATTATCTCTATCTCTTTTAATTTTTTCAAAATACTGGGTTGTTACACTAATGGCCTAGGACTAGGTTCAAAAGCAAGAGGGCAACTAGGGAGGGTGAGATTGGCTGGCATTGGCGCAGCGAGACGACGGTTGTGGCTGACAGTGAAGTCAAGAGTCGTTAAAGGAATCATACATGGTGAAAGATAAAGAGAAGGTTTAAGAAGCTAGTAAGTGCTACCAATGTGATGAGGACCACAAGGCAAAGCTTCTTAGGTAGACGTGAGGTCGATCAGAGATCATTGGTCGACAAATGACTCCGATGAAGCCCAATTAATAGAACCGATAATAGCAAGCTATAGATGTAAAGAAGATGAAATTGATTCTGAGAGATGAAAGATAATTCACATGCGTTTTGTTTGATGTTATTCGCTCACTCTAGCAACTCTTTGATGACCAATTACGTCAATGGTTGCTTCGACGAAGTAAGAATGTAAAAAATTTAGATGAGAACATGGGAGATGACAGCATCCTCATCTTGGTACTGCTGCAGTGCCGCCTGCTACAGTGCCGCCCTACCATTAACTTCCTCTTTCTTTTCTTTTCTTTTTCTTTTTCTTCCCTCTTTCTCTGGATCTCAGATAAGACTTGATCTTTTTTCTCCTCGGCAGTGTAGCACGGCTACAGTGCCGACGCCATGAAACCTAGGCGTTTTTCTTTCTAAGCCTCTCTTTTTATATATGAAAAATATAGAAGTTCTGATAGGATAGGGATTCTAATCTCTTTTCTTACTTAAAGATATACCTAATAAAAAATATTAATTTAATTTAATCCAAATCCTAAAATATAAAGGATAAGACTAAATCCCTCATTATCTAAATAATTATTTCTAATTTAGATAGTGAAATTCTGGGCTGTTACAATATTACTTAATGGTAATCTCATGTCCATATAAATACACTTCCAACTTTTATTACTAAATATAGTAGATACAGATTGCAAGGCATCCTAATGCATGAGACTCATGCCAGTGCGAATATGGTGGATAGTAAGATAGATAGGGAGGAATACTGCTAAGCCACATCAATGCTTGCCTCTGAGTCTGTGATTATCATCTATTAACATCTAAAATCTATAGAGACCAAAGTTCTAGTACTCTAAACTCTAGAGACCTTAGTTATGAACTAGCTGAGCACAAAATAGATAGTGAAAATAATATTAGAATCCAAAGGAAACATATCTTCAAAATACTTACTATTATCCTAATCTTAGAATCATACAATACCAACAATAACGGCAACAGGAACAACAAGCCAAGAAATTCCAACTATTTGGGTTTGACTATATGGATATTTTTCCTCCATTTAGCTCTATTTAATGTAAGTTTCTGTGTTAAGTTGAGTGGTATCATGTCTTTTCTTACTACTTCCTCCCATGACATTGTTGGTCTTCCTTTTCCTCTTAAGCGCCTTCTATCTCAATAAATTGAATCCTCTTAGCAATGCATCATACAATCTCCTTTGCACGTCCAAATCATCTCAACCAATTCTCATGTAACTTGACATATATAGGTGGAACCCTAATTTATTTTGGGTACACTCATTTCTTATCTTGTTTTCTATGGTAGCCCCCTCACTTCATCTATTTCAATATCCTCATCTCAGCTATACCAATTGTTGTATATGTTGTTGACAATGTGGAGGACCCAAGGAAATGTTTGGCAGTGCTGGTTTGGACCAGAAGGTCATGAAACGGCACCAGCAAATAATAATTTCAGCATCTCTATGAAATTAAGCCAACATAAAGCTGCTGAAAATTTCAGCAACTTTCAGAGACTTTATTGAGGAGAGGTCAAAGTTTTTTCTTGTCTTAAGATTGTAACATTAAATTTGAAGGTCTTCACCTCACCTCTCCCTCCTCTTTCAACTTTAGATGTTTCAATATTAGCTAGTGAGTGGGGTAAAAAAATTCGGGATTGTCAATCTCTTCCATAATGCTTATCCATGTTCCACACAGCCAAGGAAGCATTGTTTTCCAGAAGGCTGGAACGACGGGTCAGATTCCCAGCACTAAAATGCTCCAATAATGGAAGGCATCGGCCAGGCAAATTGATGAATTGTGAAATTTATCCCTTGCCTTGTTCAATCTTACCTGCCTGCTTCCATCTCTATCTCATTCGAAGGGTTAAAGACGCCGAAAGTCTTTAAGCATCCCCGGCGAACTGCATTATGTCCTGGTAGAGATGCTGAAAGTTTCAGTGTCTCTTACCTAGTAGCCAACTCAGCATTCTCTCCCATTCGTGGAGAGAGTGAAACCTAAAACTGTAAATAGTTTGAACTAGATATTAAAATAATATTAAATCTAAAAGGTCCCTTTTTCTTTAATTTAATTTTCTGATTGAGCTGATCAATTTTCCATCTACTTTTCAATAAAGAGGCCGAAGTTGAAAGATTTTGTTTGACTTGTTTTTGCTTCTACATAAGTAATATTCCTTATACATAGTTGAAATACGATGCTTAGTACTTCTGTTCATCTTATATGCTTGGATCTTTATGAGAGATTTCACTACTACCATGTTTTATTTTTAGGTATTTGGATCCAATCTTCTATGGTGACTATCCTGCAGTTATGCGGCAGAGACTAGGAGATCACCTCCCAAAATTAACAGAGAAAGATAAAGAACTGCTTAAGAATTCAATTGATTTTGTTGGTCTGAACCACTATACATCAAGATTTATTGCTCATGCGCAGAAGCCAGATGGAATTCATTTTTATGAAATACAAGAAATGGAGAGAATAGGTACTGCTATTCATAACCTCGTAACCTTCTTTCCTCTATGTGTGAAATAAAAGATGATACTGTGGAGGAACATTGATCAACATAACAGTGAACATATTTCATTGAAGTTAAAAGAAAGAATTTGTATTACATGTCACCAGAAACAATTTGGTGTTTCTATAACCTCATTTCTACAATGTACATCCTAAGGGACTAATTGAAACATTATTTTTGAAAGACTTCCCCTTGATTGCAATTATTTATATTGGGTAGCATGTCAAAGATTGAGTTGCATAGGTAAGAATGTTTCTAGTAGCAGTTTATCTTCTTTTATTTTTTACATTGCCATGGATGTAAGAGAGCCATGTACTGTGTTGGCACTGTACAAAGGCACCTATATGGCATGACAATTACACAAACACACAAGAACGTGCTATATGCTGTGTTGGTGTGATATTGTGCTGACTTACGCTTTGCCAATAGGCCTGTGGCACTTAAAACCTTGGTAAATCTCCAAGGGTAAAACATTTGTTATTACATTAGCACTTCTATTTGGGGGAGGTTGTCATCTACTTGAAAGTAAGCATCATTAATGTATGCAGTTAGAGGATTGATGATAATTTTGTTCTTATAGTTCTCTTAATAATGTAATTTTTTAAGTTTGTATATGCAGTCAAGTTTTTCCATGTCAATCCTGGGTCAGCATGGGACATGCCATTGTAATGTATGATGTCTTTAAACATTTTTAATATGTATTAAAGCCTATATTAGAGTCTTTTATTCTTAGGAGTATTTTTGTAAATGATCTATTTTATTAAATATATAGCAATAGTCAAATAGAAAAATTATTCAACATATAATATGATTGAATGCATTCATTAATTAATAATAGTTCAGTAGTTAAAATCAAACTTAGTTTGTATATAGAATTATGAAGAGGATCAGAAACTTCATTACTGACACAAGAATAACACGAGAATGTGACGTCAAATATTGTCAATAATTTTTATAACCTATCTATTAATAATATTGTCTGTTGTAACATCTGAACATCTCACATAATCTATTGAGGAGTATCTCCCTCATCATCAAGCAATAGGTCCTCATGATTCTCTGCAGTCTACATCCTTTTACATTTGAAGAGGAAATCTTGAATTCTTCCTTAATTTCCTCTTTCTCTTGTTTTTCACTATCTTCTTTTTTTGTTCTAATAGGCTATCAACTGACATTTAAAGAGATAAAAAAACTAACCCTTAATGGGTTATTAGCTTATTGGAGCATCACCACTAACTTTTAATATATTATTTGACCTTATTGGAGGTTTTGGAGCATCACTTGACTTGTGTCAGTTGACAAAAGTCGACATGCTTGCCATGATGGTGCGACACTCCATGCCTATCAGTATGCCTCAACACAGGGTTGTACCACTAGCAAAGCCCATGCCAGGTGTTGTATCCCTATCAGCACGACAAACCTTGTTAATAGAGATGAGACATACGTCCCTGTTACACAATCTTCTCAGAGAAGTATTCTTTTTACAGAGGATTTGAATCTGTAGGTAGCAGGACATTAGGAGAGGTGCACCCACAGGATAATATGAGTTCATCATAATTACCATCATATCAATCACACCCACTAATGTTAGAACACCATTATTATACTCTATATCTATAATTTGCATATGCTTATGGTATGTTTGTATCTATGCTGGTATTGTTTATTTTCGCGCATGTTCAATATTCATATCATATCATAGGAGAATTATAAAGTTTTTATTTGTATAAAGACTATGTGAGACGTTACAACGATTAATACTATTAGTAAATGAGTTTTGAAGAATATCCGTAATATTTAATGCAACATTCTCATGTTATTCTTGTGCTGACAAATGAAGTATTTGATTCTCCTCATCATTTTATATTCAGGTAGATATTAATTTTAATTATTAAATTATTATCGATTAAAATTATGTGTTCTATTATATTATGGATTGTTCAATCATTAAAATTAGTTTTAATGAATGTCTTCAATCATAGTATGTGTTAAATAATATTTATATTTAACTGTTGCTTTATCTTTAATAAAATATGTCATTTACAAAAATAATCTAAAAATAAAACATTATAATGTAGGTTTTCTGCAGTTTATTGTATTTAATTTTTTAATTTATAAAAATGGACTCTAGTCAGCACTACATATGTAAATTATGTCCACTTCATTTTAACAAAATGTGAATCGACTATAGAAAATATATGTACTCGGTATTATATGCTAAATCAAAAAATCAAATACAATTAAATTGCAAAAGCCCCTTAATTTAGATACGAAGGCCGTGATTATGGAAATTGTATTTTCATCAGGAAATGTAATTTTGTCTTTAAGTCTGCATTCATATACTATGCACCTTCTTCTAATGCAAAGACACGCTCAGTGTATGATTCTTATACTTATATGCAGTGGCGACATAACCTATTGCAAACATTTATTTTATTAAAAATTATAGCCAGCAAATCATGATATTCGATCACAAATTTGTACTTCTTGAGATATTTTCCTTCCGATAAATTTTATAATCACACTATCGTCTCGTAGATAAATTAGTGCAATCACAGTCTGCTATTGCAAATTCTGAGCTGTTTTATATTTTATCTATCATGATAACATAGCCTCTAAACTATTACCCTACATTCCAGTGTAGCCGCATGTTTGACCTTTTGGATTTTTGTTGAATGTTGGCAGATTGTCGCTAAACTCAGGGAGAAAAATGCCTTCCTTTTCAACTCTGCAAAATCATTTTGCCATATATGTTAATATCATATCCCTAAAAGTTAAAGATTTTTTATTCTAGATGATTGGCTTCCAACCTTTAGTTGGAAAGTTGGGAGTATTCTTAATTCTTTTCATTCATTTTAATAAACATTTAATTTCACTCAGTATTACCCTATTGTGTCTTCCGCAGCTCAATGGAAAGGCGGTGAAGCAATTGGTGAAAGGGTAAGAACTTATACCGCCACTCTCACACACACAAGCACATGCATGCACCAGCACTCTGATGAACTGTTAGCAAATACATGGGCTTATATGTTTTACTAATGATTATCTAGATGCAAATAGTTTTCTTAGAATTATCCCAACTAACAGGAGATACTTCTCAATGGCAGGCTGCATCTGAGTGGCTTTACATTGTTCCTTGGGGTCTCAAGAAAGTTCTTACTTATATAGCAGAAAGATATCAAAACCCTAAAATATACGTTACTGAGAATGGTAATGCTCCGTGACATAAAGTATTGAAGATGCTTCTAACTAAATTATGTCAAAAATTTCCTGCATCTATGCATCATTATTCATGATCAGTCCATCTACAGTATGGATATTATGCCTACTTCTAAATTGCCATAAACCATGTATTCTCATGTATTCCAAAGGTCAGTTTTATTCCTAATTAGCTGCCTAGCTCTATCACATGGAGTTCGTGATGTAAACACAAGGATTGACAACAGACTGCATCGAGATATGAAGTAAACAGTTGGTACTTAGTGAATTAGTGGAACATATCCAAATGAATCTGATTAGGTAGGCTTCTTGGTTATGTTTAGGCCTGGTATACTTTTCTTTTTTTTTTCTAGTTCTTTCTCTCGGAATTTTTTTCATTTGTGCTGTGCAAATAATGATGCAAATTAGCGATTAAATCCACATAAGGAATTTTCTAGACACCCATCATCTCCATTTGTTTGCATCTCTCCATCTATTAGTTACTTAAGTTCTGTAACTACTTATCACTGAAATATTTGGCACTAGCTTCGAAAGGCATTGCTTGAAGACTTGAAGTACATTCACATGAGAAAACATCAATGTAGAAAGACAGATCAAGGTTTAAATGAAGTGGCCATGGGAGTCATTTTATTCTACATTTTGCAAATAGAATAGCAAAGTCATGTCAATTGATTATTTGCTTCAAACCTATGTTTTGAGATGACCATAAATCATTTTCCTTGTGACTCTAAATCACTTCCTTTTTTTAAGTTCTAGCATGATATTACAAAAATGTTGGTAAATCATGTTTATTATGTGGGTATACAATGTCCTTGATTTTCTCATTTTTAGGCATGGACGAAGAAGATATTGAAGTAGCAAACCTCAGTGAGGTCTTAAATGATAAGATGAGAGTTGGATATTTCAAAGGATACCTTGCGGCAGTTTCAGAAGCAATTAGGTAAATCATTTAGTGTTTTTTTGTTCTACATATTCAATTTGCACACTTCTTTAAACATGTTACTATTTGTCTTATTTTCTGCGCCACCTAGGGTGTAACTAAATCCGATTCAATCAGATATGTACAAAAATTGGACCCATATCCATTTAATTTTGTCGGATTCATACTCGAATGAAATTTTAATTGGAAAAGTAATTGTAATATCAAATTTTGGTCCATTTACTATCGGATCATGTTGGATTGGAATTAGATTCAAATTCAATCGGATAATAGATCGGATTCAGATTCGTCACAAATAGCCAGTTTACTATGAAATAAAAAAAAATAGTAATCTAATTCAAAATCAACTAATTACATACTCACTACATTTGGCACTATATTATGATAGTTTAATAGTTAAAAATTAGAGCATAATACTTCGATAATGTCACCCAAAATGACACAAATTTAACATAGTAAGCAAACATAATAGTACTACTATTATTCATACTATATAGGAATTAGAGTAATCACAGGATTTTAGTTACATAATTTAAGTATTGAGACATATATCCTTTGTCCATGGACTTGTAAAAAAAACCAAATATGTATCGGAGGTCTGACGGATATCCGAATCTGAATTTGGTCGCATCCTAAAATGACTATACCGAATCTGACCCATTTATTATATGATTAGAAAATTAAGATCCATACCGGAGTTAGGTGGATCCAGAGCAGATTCAGTATCAGATAATTTTGATCCAGTTACACCCTTGCACCATCACATTTCTGTAGCACTTAGTAGCATAGAGTTGTTAACTTTGATTGATTAGATCATTTTGAAAAGTTCAATTTAATGCAGTTCAACTTCGACCATACAACATGAAATGTTTAATTAGGAAAAACAAGGTTTAAGTTAAGGGCATTCTGATTCTACATTAAATTTGTTAGTTTACAAAGTGCTATCATGCATCCATTGGAGGACAGCTCCCAAATTATTGTCCATGGTCTTAACCTTACTGGAAGCACTAAATTTTTTGTAGTAATTCTATTAAACCTTGTATATATTTTTGGCAGTCAGTTAGTTATGGAGAGAGAGAGGGGTAACAAAGAGAGATAGTGTTGTAGTATGCTGACTATGGAGGGAGAATAACATAATTCATATTCCTTTTTGTCACCCTGAATAAGATTTATTAGTTCTATTAGAGAGAGAGAGAGAGAGAGAGTATGATGAGACTTGGGAATATGGAAAATTCATATCAGTTAACTAGTTGGGATAGAGCATATGAAAGAAGAGCATATATAAATCAAGGATTGTTCGTGATGATACTCTGTCAGCAAGCACATGCCAGCAAGAAGCACACTTAGTGTGCCATCGGTACACTACACACCCACTGACATATCTCTAAATAGGTTTTTAAGGAATTTATACAATTTTGAAGTTCTAAAATATTTACTAAAGCCCACAATCGAGTTTTTTTTATCCTAAATATAATAGTACTCAAGTATAAATATGATTCAACATATAATATCAAACAATTACCCTTTTTCTTTGATTCCTATATTTTGAAGAGTATTTTATGGAGATCTAGCACAAATTACTAGATCTATGTAGAATGACTCCTATAAATTATATATCTAACTTCATTTTACTACATTTATGATGATTAATCTCGGATTTGGTTTCTATATCAAATAAAATAGAAAGAAAAAATAAGAAGAGAAAAAATTAATGGGAAGTTCCATCCTTCAATCAACCTCCTCTCCTAGATCCTAGATTTCTCTCTCTTTATTTTATTTGTTTTGATTTGGAAAATAAGCTCTACGAGCAAAGAGACATTAAAAAATAGGTCTTTTTGAATAAACTGAATAGGTCCTAAGCAACACCCCAAGACGTGTTGCTCAAGACGGTATCCATATTGAGCCCATGCCATGTGCCGGCACACCACTGGCATGGCAATCCTTAATCCAAATTATGTCGAACAATGACAATTCCAAGTAAAATGATAGGATCTGCAACCGCATGATTCCTCATCGGTAGCTCCTTTAGGTAGGCACCAGAATTAATTGACTGCCCCCTCTCTTCTCTTTTTAATCCTCCCATTCCCATGTTTTTGGATCACAGTACCTGCAGAAGTTATTCAAGAACTAAGTGCTGAACAAATGCACAATGCCATTGAGTCTTAATTGACCCTTCAAGACACCCTGCGTCCTTGATAGCTGCCTTAGTAACTTCCTTCTCGAGTTTAATCTCCCACGCCTCTCCAAACCTTCTATTCAATTGGTTTTTGGGTCTCTACACCCATAATATCAAAAGCTACACCATTATTTTACAAGTCATAAGTGAACCTTCAGGTCAATCTCATGAGGACACATTATTGTTCAGGATTTTCTTCATTAACAGCACAGTATTATGCGCATCATGCTATTGTGGCTCTAGTATAAGAGCCTATAGAATCACAGCTTACAAGAGACCCTTAGAGAGGTATCGAGGGTATTGAGGCCTTGAGCTCTCATACCACTTGTTCTGGGGTTGGTGGTGTCCAGTAATTCAATGGAAGCTAGCCTTGACATGCAAATCAGAACCTAGGTCAACCCAAGACTCGAACCATTAAATTTGGCCCGATAGTGCACATATTGCCTCCGCCCTCCTGGAACTAAAACCCAAACTTGAGCTCTCATACCACTGTTTTCTTTATGGAACTAAAACCTCAACTGGAACTTACTGTTTTATCACCACTGTAGGTATTTTTATCTTTTCTTTCTCAATCGAAAGTTTCTTGTGGGCTATGAATCCAGGTATAGTTTGTTGACAGAAGTAATGAGCTAGCATATGACTAAGACTAATCAAACTCGCTTTATTGGTACCTTATAACCATTGATGTGTCTTGACAAATGGATTCATTTGCATGCACTGTTACAACCCAGCCATGCAGAAAAGCAAATTTGTCAGAGAGATTAGAAATGAAAACAGAATGTCCTTACTCTATGAAATTATAGGATACTAAAAGTGAAGATATACCAATTTTTGTTTGAAACAGGGATGGTGCTGATGTTCGAGGATACTTTGCTTGGTCATTCTTGGACAACTTTGAGTGGGCTCAAGGGTACACCAAACGATTTGGCTTGGTTTATGTCGACTACAAGAATGGGCTCACAAGGCACCCAAAAGCATCCGCACTCTGGTTTTCTCGCTTCTTGAAGGGTGATGAGCAGGACGGCATTACCGACATTGACCAAGCTTGACTTGTTATGATTGTAACATAGTAGTAAACTTTCTCAAGCTCTTATATCTTTATGTTCTTATAATTAGTCTCTCTTGGACTTCTACTTCTATATTCTTCATGTTGAAGCATTTTTCTGAAGGAAGGCTGCAATCATGATATCAACAAAGCTTGACCTCTCCTAATGCTGCTAGTACTGTCACAAAACTATCTGAACTTTTCTACCTTATGTTCTTACAATTAGCCTCTCTTGGATATTCTATTCGGTACTTTGCTTTCCCAGACATCTTTCTTCAGATTGAAACTAAGATGAAGTAGATCTTGATCTGGAGGCAGACAATGATGGGTTTGTCTCATGATTCTTATGGTGATTTGTGATATTATTATGTAACTTGCCTAATAAGCTGAATCATAAAAGCTAGTGGGGGAAAAGGTGAATTTAGGCCCACAGCATCTTTCCACGCTCAGTGGGGGCATCATCTATAGTGGTTGTGATGCCCCCACGGGTATCATCATCTCATCTTTGTATCATTATATTGCTACTCTTTCAATTTTTTGGTTCTTGATATATGATCTATTAGCACTTTTTCCCCTCTCTTTTTCAATCTTTTTAATAGCTTGTCGCATGTAGGTCCTGGTTCTATTCCTGCTGCAATCTCCACTGTGCAAGGATTTGAACCTTTTTCAAGGCAACGGACCAATTTTGCTCTGCTATAGCTCTTTTATGTATGCACACACTGTCCAAGAGGAATCTATTCTTCGGTTGCTTTCTTTCAGACCACAGCAAAAGTTGACCAACATAAATTGGAAGGAAAAAAAAAAGAAAAGAAAGATGTCTAAAGGTAAGAGCATGTCTAGAGATTTTTTTCTTTAAAGAAGATTTTGTTCGATGTAAACATCTTTATTGAAATGTATCATTCCCCAAACTTATAAGTTAATATAAAATACGCTGAACTATTTAGTATTTTATATCAAGAGAAAAATATTGAATATTATTCGTTATCTAAACATCATAATAATTCTATTCTAGAATGTAAATATTATTTATTATATCTTATACTACATACTAATTTAATTACTAATTTATTTTTGATGTTAATTTTATCAATCTATTTCATATTAAATTAAAAAATATGTATAGTAATTTTATAAAAAAATAATTTATTCACTTTATATCATATTAAATGTAATTATTACATTCTTATTTTATAATATAAATAAATATTGGAAGTGTTACTCTTAGAATAAAGATTTTATTTTACTAAATAACAAATAGGAATATCTAATCTAGAATTTAGTGGTGTTTTAACTATTATGGAAAGCGATGTATAGTTTAACACTATATTAAAGAAAATAAATGCAAGATCTTGCACCATAACAAATAAAAGATATAGATACTATAACAAAGTCAACTAAGAATATATGCTCACAACCTAATATTTTAACTATTCAATATCTCACTTACACCCAAATCAATCAAACCAAACGAATTTCATTAGAACAAATATCATCAACAGACAAACCAAACCTTAAAAAACTGAACCAACTTTTACTAAACCAATCAACATTACCACCATATTTCACCAATCAATTTAACCAATAACATTCTAACACTGAACCACTAGTGTAGATCAAAGTATACAAGTCACCCTGTGTTAAAACTTGATAAGTTCACAACCCCATAAAATAAATTATCATCATCAGCATCAGCATCGCACTAGAAAAGGTTGCCTTTGCCTCATCCTTCTACCCTTTGCACTCTCATTTAGACATCTAGATAAACAAGGTTCCTCAGCTATGGCTATCTCTCTCATCCACACATCAAGATCAAATATGACATGCTCCTTTGCAGTTATCTCTCCATCTACCCTCTCGTCCACGACAACTGGGGGTGGCACTGATACAGCTCCATGGCATCTCTCTCTCCTTCTGTCTCAGTTAAGAAATAGTGCTAACACAACTATTAGATGTGGCATTTCCTATGTCAGCACAACCAAGTCCACTAGGTAGCTATTTGGGAAGATTGTGATGGTTGTAACACTGCAAGTGCTACTGATGGTTGATGCACCTATAGGTGATGATCGTTTGATAGTTATATAAACGTCATGACTTAGCACTCATTTATAATGTACTGACACACACGTCACGTACACCTTTGCATCTGCTCTAGTATGATGAATATATGATATAGTGTGAATGTACACAAAATACACAGTAGATCAAAAAAAAAATTAAATCTTTCAAAAATAGTGATGGGAACGTAACATAAAGATATCAGAGCCTTAATATTAATGTCATAATCTGGGAGTGGAGAATTCAAACATCGTGTGATTCTCCTATACAAGTGCATGCAAGGATTAGTATAATTCATAGGTGCCACCACTAGTGTTGCATTCACTAGCTTAATGCCATGCTGCTCTCATATTATAATATACTTTGCTTGGCGAGTCTATTAGTCATATAAGGGCTTTTTCACGCTTATTGATGAAGTGGAGATCATCCTCTATATCACATAATATCGAGATCTCTTTTTTCTGCCCAAATTGATACATAACACGATCCACAAAATGTCACTATATTATATCCGGATGAGCGATCCCCTCATCCTCCATATATAGCTATATGTTGTGCGAATAGCAGAAAGTCTTTTCTGTGTATGTCATTAAAATTATAAATATAATATAGTAAATACTCATGTTCCAAGTTACTCTTTAAATTAAATATTACTTGATTATTGCATAATCAAGTGATAGGTCCTAAGAATAAACATGTGATATAAGTAGGGGTAAACTGGGTTAGATCCTATTTGATCTAACCACTTCCGCATCCGAAAATGTAGGGTATGAGTTATAAAATTTCTATTCGAATCGGATTCAAATTCAGATACAAATAAAAATTCTAAAAATTTTTTGGATTTGGAACATGTACGAATTTCATTCTGATATGGAAACGGATGTGATTCAGATTAACATGTCTATTTATGCACAAATATATAACTTGAATTCACTAGTATTGAATAAATCTTCAAATTTTCTCACTCTCCAACTGGGTTTAGTAACTTAGTTTAATTTTTTATTTTTTCATCTTTTATAATCCATATTCCTATAAATATTGATTATTCAAATATTTGTTCTTTAGTAGATATATAATAAATATTTTTTATCCTCAATCTTTCTATCTATTACAATCCTCAAATTTCGCGTATATTTAAATTTACTTATTAATCAAATTTATCTAATCTCCATTTATTTGTGTTTTTATTTGTTTAAGGTCTCATTGGTATTCAATTTATATCGAAGTATGTTTTAAGATTTAGTTTGTAGTTAAATCTGTTTAAATATACAAAATAATATAGACATGTAAAACAATCCTAGATTACACTAACACCTTACCTAAATCTAGAATAGCTCAGCTCAACAGTAGTATTTTTTTCTTTTTCTTTTTACATCTAGATCGGTTATGCCCTTCTTGCCTACAAACATCACACAAGTTCTTTTGGCAAGCTCCTACTATTTCATCTTGTTGCAAAACCTTTTTGTCTATGGTCCCCCTTTGGCCACCCATTTTGTAATGGTAGGATCAGATATCAAAATTGGACCAACCATCATAATTGACCAATAGTTTTTATTTCGAAGAGGGATAAATTTTAGGCTCCCATATAGTCAAGTATGTGCACATAGTATATGTCTGATCAACAAATACAATTTTTCATGAGCTTTGTTGCCATCTGGAAGGAAGACTACAATGTGCTTCGCCGTCGGCTAGAGCGAGCATCGATTTGTGTACGCTTGTTAGTAAAAGAGATCCAAGGTTTTCAATTTGACAAGTTTGGAGAAGATTTAGGGCGGAGGAGAACTAGGTTTTGGAGAGGGTTTTTGGTGTTTTGTGTTGGGAGGGAAAGGAGGAGGGGATTTTTAGGTTCTTCATTCATTTTGGGAGAGAAGTATTTTAGGAATTAAATGAACGAGTTCAAGAAATTACTAGATATAAAACACTTAACTCTTTAAAGGTTTATAAGAATCAAGTGAACGATTATATTTGTTATATTAAGTACACTAGGTAATTTGAATCGCTGAACAATTCAACATTTATGCTATTCATTAAAGCGTCCAATTGTTCAATGCATTATTTTCTATATAAATTGTTGAATATATAATTCTATAATTCTTCAATTGGCTAATAAAATTGTAATTGTACTAGACAAAATAGGCCTCTTTTAATAATGAATTTGATGGGTGGATCAAAATAGTAAATAATTTGTCAAAGGAGGCACATATTGATCAAAACTCAGAGTTTTCGATCGAAGAATGTGTCGTAAGCATGCAAATTTCTTCTCTTAATAAGAATCTTTGTTTGTGTTTATCTAATTTAGATCCCAATCCGATAGCTTTCTCTAATATACTTGAGTGTAATATTAACTTCTCATTGCAACATAATATCTCTATTTTATCCATTTTCAATATATTTTTTTTGGCTAATTCAGTAATAATTTTATATTTTTACGTAAAAAAACTTGACGCTAATTACGTTAAAGGTGGCAGTTGACATGTCCACAAAATATCTTTTGGTGTTATATTATAGGAGTGATCTATTAATTGTAAGGAGGCCCTATTGTGGTCAAATCCTCCCAAATTAATTTGTGCCACATTCCCTTTGTGAGGGACCATCATCATGTCCTTTTGAGCTTCTTCTGAGAAAAAAATATATAGGACCCAAATACCATATAATGCTCATGATCCTATACTCAGTGGCCAACAAACTAAAGAGACAACTTCAAAGTAGGTAAAGCCTGCAGACTTGTTCTGTTGCCTTCTTGTCAATAATTTTAATACGATAAGAGATACATACATATTATATATATATATATATATAGATAAATAGAGAGAGAGAGAGAGAGAGAGAGAGAGAGAGAGAGAGAGAGAGAGAGAGAGCTTGATATAATCAGCATCCAACTTTTGCAGCAGCTGCAGGTGTAGAATCCTTTTGCTCAGTGAATTAAGATGCTGGGAGTCTTTAAAAAAGTAAAGAGCCATGGATGTAGGTAAACCCTTCATTAAAGCCTTGTTAGGGTTTGCAGATCAAAGGGAAAAAGCTTGGGCTAAAAGTTGGAAAGTTCGGCAGGCAGCAAGCATCTAATGCTGCATGGAAGAGGGTGTTGATCGAGGTAGAACCCAAGTTTTTAAATCAAACACCTGGAGGTGGTATTGGAAACATAGAGTATATATTCAGAGCTTTCTGCATATGCTAAGATGATTCATCCTCTATTTCATTGGATTAGTCTTAATGACAAAAGGCATTGCTTGCTTGCCTTTTTGTTGAACACGTCCCAGGAGTTTGAATTCTCCGACCGTTGGCCCTAGTCTTACTGAAAATAAAGAGAGAGAGAAAAAAAAAATGGAGAAAATTTTATGAAATTATGTGGGTATATAGTTATAATTCAATCTTTATTAATTATGACTTAAATCCCTCCGAACTATTTTTTTTTTTGTTACATTGTTTTAAGGCTAGGAAATAAGCTTGGTCATAGCTCGGGCTCGGCTCGGCTCGGCTCAAGATAATTTATTATTTTGATAGCATGCATGCATGCATGCATATGGTTGACATCACTTCTTTTGGAATGTTATGATGGAAAACCATGGTATGATTGCCAGGTAGGGTTGGTGGTATATTTATATTTCATAAGCAATATCAAACTATATGAAATTAAGCATTAGTAATAATCTCTGTAGCATTATTATAATCTATTATTTTCTATAAAGTAACTCTCATAGTATCAGTGGGTCCTTCCAGCCTAGAGTTTTTCAGGTTTTTTTCTCACATATCACCACCTCATACTTTGGTCTCATTGCAATTTTAACACCTTATTTTTCATGAAAAGGATTCAAGTTGGCAAATTTGAGCATCTGTTGATTTAGATTTGTTTAACCAAAATCCCATGTGGGTTTTGAGAAGATAACAACAAAAAAAGTTTCTTTGAGAAAAAAATAATGGTAAATGATTGATTGAGCCCAAAAATTAAACCACAGAATCCATCCAAGCAGAGAGGAGGGAGGGAGAAAGAGGATGTGGGGTTGCAAAGGTTCCATTAGTGCATAAGCATATGCTAAGCAACTTGCAGACATGCAACCAAAAACCTAGTTGTTATCACATGCATTGGAGACTAGCTTGGTGATCTCTTTCATTAGTAGAACAACTTTGCAATGATTGTGAAGTGTGGTTGGTAGTCTGTGCTCAGTTAGGGTTAATTGAGTATTCTTTCATTGAGCTCTAAGTTAGAGAGATAGAGATGCATGCTCTTTTTTATAGTTAGTAACTAACATTTAGTCAATTAATATCTAAACCCTCTCATTAGGTTAGAGAAATTTATGTTAGTATGATACTTTCGAGTTTGAATCTCATCGGCATCGGTTTAACTTAGAATAATACTACTTTTAAGAAAAATATTTAAAACCTTTTATAACTGTCTATTACTAAGTGTTTTATAGGCGTGATGTAGGGATTTTAACAATTCTATCTTTGAAGTGTTTGTGGTAGATTATGTCTAAATTAGATTTAGATATTCCTTTTTAGAGTTTTATGTTAGGATTATTTCCAAGAGTACTAGTTAAAATTATGTTCAAAGTTAATTTTAAAAAATTAGAGTTATTTTAGATTAAAAGTTTGTTTCTGAATTGATAAATGTGAAGAGAAACTATAAATAAGGACCAGAGCCTTGTACATAGATTTATTTTTTTAATAAGATTTTCTTTTCACGTATTGTGACAGATTTGAAGTAAGATACTTTGAAATAGAGAGATTCTAAGTATGAATTTTAGTGAAATGCCAAACTATTAGATTAGTGATATGCTATCTATCTATCAATATTAAGTGTGAGTCTTAGTGAGACACTAAACTTTTGGATTGATGAGACATCATCATTTATCCTATCTTATCCCATCCTTGAAGAAAAACAAACAATCCCCCTTTTGATTGCCACAACTTGTTTTCTGTCGTAATTTTTGAATTCGTTAACATCTCATATAACAGAGATAAAAAAGTATATCATTATCAAAGATGCAGCTAAGTGCTCCCAAATAAAATACTCAATTATTTATAGGGTTCTAATTCCTAGAGAGTACCCCTCAAAAGCTAGTACCCTCTAAAGATTTTGTCCACTCTCTTTCTCTCTCTCCCTATATATACATATATATATATATATATTTCTTTCTCCATTTCATTCAAATTCTAATCTTATTTAGTGTTCCCTTTCTTTTCTCTTTCATGTCCCAGGTCTCATGTCCTTTTCTACTGTTTATGCCGTCTGACATCAGCTCACATAATTCAATTGCAAATGCCATTGCCCCAATCCAACCATAAAAGTCACATAAAGCACAAGAGGAAGAAGATCACATAAATATTTCACTATCTGACTGCCTCCTTTGATTAATTTGACCTACCATATCACCTTTGTTTATATGTATATGTACACATCTGCATCTGCCTCTCTCTCTCTCTCTCTGTCTCTCTCTTGAAAAGGACTGGAGAGCATATGAAAAGGATTGGATCCTTAACATAACCAAGTTTCACAACAATAATCTCATACTGGGTTTAATCAATCTGGCACCATCTTCTCTTCTTAATTCTTAGATTATATGAAATCATACATAACAAACATGTTATTGTTTCTTCTTCAATAATTAGAGAAAGTACCCACTGGCTTTTTCTTGGCCCACATCATAGTTAGAATATTACTATCAAGAAAAGTGCCCAAAAAATCTCTCTCACTCCCACTGAGGAGCTTTCTTCAATTTAGAGTGTCGGTGGCTCTTTTCCATGGGGATCAGTGAATGTAAAACAAACAATTCTCATGCTTCAACTGTTGGATTCACTCCAAATAATTCTCATGTTTCCAAAGTTACAGTCGTATTAATTATGTTTATTATATTTAAAAAAAAAGAGTTTGTTTATTTAATAAATGAATCATGTCTAATTTGACAATTTAAGCCAACCTCAACCTCAAGTCTACAAGACTAAAGGATGAATTAATTATCTGTTTACTTGTAATTAAAAAGGGGATTAGAGGACAAGTCGGTGCATTGCCGTCAATTGATGGCACGTATGAGGCCACGAGAGCCTTCCTTAGCTATCACTAGAAGTAGTGGACAATTCACTAATGCCAATGACTAGAAAACATAGTGTGGGGAGGGGGATCTATTAGTACTATATGTAATTATATATACTAAGGTTGAACAAATTTTCTAATATGAGTTCTAAATTTATAGTGGGTTCTTCAACTGGCGTGGCGTTGAAGAGTAGTTCGTTGCATCCAAGAGCCACGGCAGCTCGACCAATGGGCGATTGGATTGCTGTAGTTTATTTTGGATGTATTTGATTGCTAAAAAATGGAACAAGTTTAGAACTCTTTACCGTTTAATCGTAGCCGCTTATTTTCTTAGGAATATATCTTGCCTATAAACCCAAACTCTATCTCCAGATATTAGCCATCATCTTCTTTCATGAGCCTCTCACTCATACGGCTGACTTCCACCACTCTCCGACGATTACCGTAACGTTGGTATTTTTGTTTATGTCCAGTTCCGATCTTCCTCAGCAATTTTAGCCATATCCTTTCATCTCCGACCTTAGAATCATTTCATTCCAAAGCCATTAGATCGGTAACTTCTAAGACTACCATCATAAAATTTTTAGAATTTTCTTATAAACAAATAGTCTTTTCAGATTAGACATATAAACGAGATTTACCTTTTTTTCTAAATGTCACTGTCAAGATAAGTTAAGCACCTAATATTTTTTTGGATATTATTTTTTTTCTTATTTTCTTTTAATTTTTTTCACACAACTGATCCGATTGGATTGGGGATTTTAGTGAGCCAATTTTATGAGTCAAATTTGGCATATTGGTTGTGCGCCAATGCATCTATCATACTCATTCAACGACTTCAATCGTACCAGATTAAATTCTATGATTTTTTATCTTTTTTCTCTAGGAAATGATTGAAATCGTTGGATGGAAATGATCAATATGTATTAATGCACATCTAATACGGAGCTTA
This sequence comes from Typha angustifolia, assembly GCF_048772165.1. Taxonomy (NCBI): domain Eukaryota; kingdom Viridiplantae; phylum Streptophyta; class Magnoliopsida; order Poales; family Typhaceae; genus Typha; species Typha angustifolia. Next base: position 7,746,815 of record NC_133248.1, read on the forward strand.
GACCGATCTGCAGGCCAACCCACTTTCGTATCTATGATCAAAATCAATGCAACTTAAAATATTTATAAATTATAAAAGTAAATTTTCAAGATGGTTATCTGGTGTGCAAACATCTCTCCTCCTCTGAAATATCTCACTACTTAGGTATGAGTCTCCTGCATTAGAATACCTTATTGTTTTGGAGTAATGCTAATCCACATTAGATGATTAAATTAGTAAATCCATTTATAACTTTCACATTAAATGTTGTGTGTGCAAGTTAATTATAGCTAACTATGTGAAAATCATCTTAATATTTTTATCCTAGTACTTTATTTTTTTGTGTATATAATTTAAAATGAATTATAATTTATCTCTTATACTTTAAATTTAAGCACTTAATTCACCTATAGTTCGCACCACTTTAATGATCTAGTACTAGCAATGATGCTGGTGAAGTTCGATTGAGAAGAATAGATGCCATGTTCTATTTTCTTCAATTTGGTTATTAGGTGTCGATGTTCCATAGTCAGTTCAGCAGTTGAACCGTTAATTCTGTGTGAAAAATCTAACTGTAGACTAGACATAGATTAAATATTTTATGTTTGAAACACATAGAAGTAAGCTAAAATTAGGCCAAACGTTACAGAGATAACCTACAATTTGTCATATAATTTACGAACTAGTTTATTGAGGGTATACGAACATACAATAATTTACCTACATGTAAATGGCAATTTAATTGCATTTGGTTTTTTTATTTACAATAATATGAACTCTAGTGTACATGAGAAAAATAATAAAATATGTATCGAGTATAATATATATATATATATATATATATATATATATATAAAATATATATATATATATGCAGTCAGTTTAATATGCTAAATTTAAAATACAAATGCAAAAAATTTGAAAAGCCCCTAACTCTTCTTTAGGGGTTTTTTTTTGGGATAAAATAATTACAAGAAAACTAGAGATATAATAAGCAAAAGTTCATCCAAGATATGATCACATTCATTCATTTTGTACAGCATTGTAGAAGTCCAAACTCCAAAGTAGGCAAAGATACTGCATGGAGCTTGAAGAAGATAAAGAAGTAAAGATGGTCCCAATTCTAGTTTGTAAACATTGTATAAGTCCTCAAATGCATGCATGCATGGGAGAGACTACTTGAAGCTCCCTTGAACAAGATAATAAATGAAGCTGGTCCCAACTCAAGAAATGTACTTCAAGGTTCAAATGCAAAGAGCTAAGAGTTTGAAGCAGCCAAGGGTGTCATGGGACCATTTGCCCTAGAGAGGAAGAGTTAATGTTTGAAAGGAAAGGTATCCCCTTTTACATAATTGCCACTAAATTTTTTAAATGTTTTATTGATTCCTTCAATATTTCTGTTATAGATTAATTTTGGATGGAACAAATGTATGCAAATGATCAAAATACCCTTTTTTTATATATTATTATTATAAATAAGTCAAACAAGAGCAAAATAAATAGTCTTTTTCTACTATATTTTTAAAAGATTCTAATACTTTGGATGATAATTAGAGCTAATTTTTAACTTTTAGTGGCAGCAAGATTAAAAAAAAATTAAAAAAAAAAAGAAGAAGGTATATTTATTAACTTCCACGGTTACAAAAAAGCTCATCTCGAGTCAAAAGCCAAAAACCGTAAAAGATCTAAAGGAAAGGACATAGTTCAGTTAGCAAGTCAATGAATAACTTTATAATTTTAAAAATTACTTGTTAGGATTTTAATATAGTCAATTAGGACCTGAACGGTCCAATGAGTTTTTAATCCTGCTATTAAACAGTTGACCAGCAATAGCGAATCTGACTCAACGATTAAATTAGAGATGTTCTTATTCTCGAGGAAAGTACATGCCTGTAGCACTGCCATTGCAATTAAAATATTTATTCATTCAATTGATCTACTCACTTCCTTATTTGAAAAAAAAAAAAAGAATAGGAATTACGTAAAAATCTCATGATGGAATTAATTTCATGGAGATCAGCTGTCATGGCATGATCGACCCCCATGGCATCTTTTGGAAGCTTGTAGTCCTATCATGATCACTTACGTGCTCATTAGAATAGAAATATAGAAATATATTTATTATTTCTATGATAGACGTGGAAAGATAGGAATCATGCCACCATAGGTTTGTCTTATATACACGTGCTCCTGAGAGCATGAGATCCCTCGACATGAACGTTTCCTTTCTCTTTTTGAGGGCCGCCGACATGAACGTTGCGCCTTGGAACGGAGTATCACTATCTGGGAGCGGATTTCCTGCAAAGTAGGATGCGTGAGGTACAGTGGACCGACGCATGTATGGTGAAGTGGCTTCTAATATAAGTAATTATGATGTATTAGTATCCAGTGAAACTTTACTAGTGTTCAGTTAAAAAAAAATAGATAAGTAGGGTAATTAAATGAGAAGGAAGTTTTTTAAAGTGACTATTTTTTATCTCACTTTCTATGAATCAAATACTCCTAAGAAAGAAGTAGAAGGTCGTAAGTTATCTGTAGCATAGATCTTTGGTGCTATCCGATGATAGAAGATCATCGAGTTGGGCTTAGCATGGGAAGTGAAGAAAGAAGATGTTTAATTTTATATTTGGATGTGGCTTTACTGGTTTAGCTTAGCTTAGTGATCTGGCTTAAGATCAGCAACTCTACGGTGTAGTGACATGGAAGATCAATTTAATGACAAAGCATCTTAGAGCATTGGCTCAAGAGTACTTAGCTTGAAAGTTTAGTTCGGTAACGTTACTGTTTCATGCAATAGCTCGATGAGATGATTAATTTATATGTGGCTTGTTTCAAGATCTAAGTAATTTTTTTCACTTTGCTTGGAGAGATCATAAATTGATTTGACTTTTAGAAAGTTATTGGTTTCTTTTCTATTTCTCTTCAATAAACATACCCTAATATTGCTAGATTTGACAGCCATTCATGAGCTTACAAATATCCTGAATTTTATCTCATAATATTGACCTAATGTGAATTGAATTACACCTCACTATTTTTAGTATGAAACTTATATTTGTCAATTTTCAAGTTACAAAAATATTTGGATCATTTGCATAAAATAAACCAAGCTTCTTCTCTTTTTTTATTTTAGAATGATACCTTTTTTTTTGTTTTATTATGCTAAAACTAACTAAATGTAATTATACATCACCTGATTTATTACTAGTCATGTCTAGATAGTAAAATTATGATCTTACCAAATGAAAAACTATTTTGATTTTTGGTGCAAATGATACAAAATAAATTTAAAATTAATAATGTTTTTATGAATCATTTGCATGAAATCTTGAAGGATTTCAATTTTTATAAGATCACCTATTTATTCTTTCACTTCACAAATTAACCAATTCGATATACAATTATACATCACCAGATTATTGCGGCATGTATATATATATATATACTTGTGTATTTACTATGGCTCTAAAATTATTTATGTTTTATTCTTCTTCAATATAAAGATACATCATATTTAGATTATTCCTATTTTTTTTAGCATTCTAATTTGTTCAGCCAATATGATAGTACTCATAGGGTGAAAGAGGCTCCCGTTGTAAAAGTATATCTAGGTTCAAATTTGAGCGACATCGATTTACGTTTAGCATTTTCAACAGAAAGAAAAATAAAAATAATAAAAATAACGTAACATATGTTTTGCTTTTATTATCGTATATATATCTTATGGTATTTTATTATTCGGCTACTGTATTTTAGGTTTAATACATCAAAAAACACCATGGTGTTATTTTTGCAACCTATAGTTACCATATAGATATGTTAAATAAACTATAGATATAAATTAGTAATTTATATCTCTAACTAAGCAATTTATCTAAGTCAAATTGAATATCACTTCATAATCTTCTTTCTAACTCTACCCAATCTTCCTTCCCTCCTTTCACCACTTTCTCAACTCCACCCAACTTCTGGTCAACATTGTGGGGAGGCAAAAGTTCCAAGTAGGGCTTCCTAAAATAAGTGATACTAATAAAAACTATAATAGATGTTACAATTGCTTTTTGTTAAGAATATAAGACCAAGTGACTTAGCATATGAGAATGTCTTTATGAAGAATGGAAGGCCCTTTTAAATATATTTTTTTCTTATTTATGGAAGAACATCTATACAGATGGGATGATAATGGGTTGAGACTTAAATGAGAGGAGGGAGATAGGTTAGAGTTTTGGATGTATTGTAATGAAAAAAGAAAGATGGGTCTGGTTGGGATAGTTAGATGTAGCTTTTTACTATCTATTTGATCTAAATGGATGCCAAAAGTCTACATCGGAGTCTAATTAGTTTTTTAAAATACTAAATTTTAAATTCGGTGCACCAAATCGAATAACATATTTTGGATTAAATACTGCATCTATTAATACAACATACAGAAAAGCTCCTAACCAAATAACCCCAAGATGTTCTTGAGACGTTAGATCTAAAATATAAGAGTCGAATAATAAATAAAATTAAATTAAATGTAGGGTGTTTTCAATCAATTTGAGATTTTTGCTTAAAAACTCAAGATATGTTTCGGGTTATACTTTCTGCTCGATATATATTTTCATTGCAAATTCTTTATATTTCATTATTTTTTGAATGATTTACTCTCATCTTATATTTTAAAAGTTTCTAACAACTTTATTTTTCATGTAATAAAATACAATGAAATAATATGATATGTTCACGATTCATAAATAATAAGATTATTTTAGAGAAAAACTCTTCCTTATTAGATGAGACTAATTCTGAGGGAAAAGCTATAATTATTTTTTAAACTATTTTTCTTTGTCCCCATATTCCTCATCATTTAAAAAAAAGAATATTTGCAGTGCAATTTTTGAAGTCTTTGTTCATCAGCCTATATGCATGGGAGAGATTATTTGGTCCTCTATAATTTCATCTCTATTTAGTATTTTTTAATTCAATCATTAAAATAATAGCATTAATTTTATCTTATTTTTTTATTCATATTCTCACTAGAACTTCCATCGATATAATTTTATATGCATCGGCAAGCTTATTTAATTCTCTACAACTTTATTCCTAACGAGTATCTCAATTATTTCAAAGACTTACGAGTCAATTAAATATTATAATTTAACTTAAGTTGGTAGACCAATGTAAAGTTTATTTAGTTACGTTGGTCTATGGTAGACTGACATAATTCTCTTTTTTTTTAAGTTATAATGTTTAAATAAATTTTAAGCTTTCAAAATGATTGAATTTGAAATATTAATTAGAGATGAAGTTTTAGTTAATTCAATAATCTTTTCAACGCATATAAAATAATACCGATTTAGAGTTTTTTAAAAAAAGATATAAATAAAAAAAGTAAAATAAATTATTATTTCAACGGTCAAATTTAAAATTACTCATTAGAGATAAAATTATAAATGATTGAATAAATTTTCAACACATATAAAATAATCTCGGTTGGAGGTCATATAAAAAAGATACAATTAAAAGAGTGAATAAAATATAATTTTATTATTTAAATTGGCAAATTTAAATTTTAAAACTTCGACATAGTCGAACTTGAAAATACTCTAAAGATAAAGTTGTAGATGACTAAATAAGATTTTCAACACATATAGAATATCATGGATCAGAGTTCATATAAAAAATATATGAGCAAAATAGTGATAATACTATTTCACTTATGTCAAAGTAAGTCGATAGATAGTTACGTGGGTGAATAGTGTGTATTGAAAAGTCTCTATAATTTTATCTTCAATAAGTATCTTTAAATTCAATTATTTCTATGGCATAAAATATATTCATGCATTATAACTTTTGAAAGCAAAATATATTGCTCGTCGAGGTAAGGTCTACCAACTTATGTATGTCGGTAGATCGGCTTCTTTTTTAAGTTACAATATTTAAATAAATTTTAAACTATCAAGTGATCGAATTTAAAGATATTTATTAGAGGTAAAATTGTAGATGATCGAATAAATTTTACGAGGCATATAAAATATTATAAATCGGAGTTCATATGAAAATAATATAAGAAAAAGAGTAACTAATTTTTTCATATCTTTTTTGTATGAACTTCGATCTAGACATTAATTTATATGTGTTAGAAAATTTTATTCAATCCTGTACAACTCCATCTCTAACGAGTATCTGTAAATTTGATCATTTATAAAGCTTAAAATTTATTTAAATATTATAACTAAAAAGGTATACATCGGTCACCAATGTAAGCTAGGTAGATTAACCTAATTTTTTTTAAGTTATAATACTTGGTTGAATTAAAAATATACATTAAAGATAACATTGCAGAGGACTAAATAAGCTTTCTAACTTGTATAAAATAACGTTAATCAATGTTCATATAAAAAAAATAGGAGCAAAATAGTAAATAAAAATCATGGCAATAAGAACAAAGAGCTTAAAAATGATCACATCTATTCTCTCGTACTTAGTCTTACCTAATAGAAAAGAGTTTATCTCGTAATTATATTATATCATTTCTTTATACTTTATTTAATAAAAAGCAAAGTTATCATGAACTTTTAAAAGATAAAACGAAAGCAAATTGGTTAAAAGAAAATAGTGAAATATAAAATAAGAACGAAGGGCAATCTTGAAATATATTGTGACAGCCGAAGTCGGCAACGACGACCGGAGTCGGACGACAAATACCAGTCTTATACTAATCATCTCCGCAGGACTTCGTTAACCTGTTCCCACGTGGGTGCATTTTAACGTTTGATAAATACACCCGGTGTAATATAAAGAACACCCTCCTCACTCGACACGACATCTTGAAAACGAGCCGAATTATTAATCTCGGGAACGTGAAGAACAATATGAACGCTCGACAAGTATCACCCCACCGAGTCCGCCTACCCACGTTATAAAACAAGTTTACACTTACGCCCCTAACATATTACCTATTCACATAAAACCTCTAAAATATCCCTTCTTCTCAACTAAATTAATCGACAAAATTAACTCCATGCCACAAAATAGTAGATATATTTTTATTAATCTTTAAACTACAATTGTTCTTAAATAATTATCAGTAAATTATTATAGTATCCTTTGACCGTTTGAATTTAAAATTCACTGACATATGAGTAGAAATTGGTGGGAATTAAATTTTCTATTCCTTCCATGTGACCTGCTAGTTATACTAATGAAACGTGTTCTCCGTATTATTTTATTTATAAGAGTAATTTGCACGAAAATCCAAACTTTTTATGATTTTACAGTGATCAATTTTTTTTTAACCACATAAAACCATAAATTAAGGGGTTTATGTGAAATTTATATATAAAAATTAGTAATAATTTAACCATTAATTTATTTTTATTTTTTATTAGAAATAAAAAAGTTTAGTATTTTTATATTTTTTGTAAAAATAAAATATGTATTATTAAACTGTTACAATTATATTAAGCACCACTAATGAGAAAAATTAGTACCAAACTCTTCTTAGGTAAACCTATGTTTCTAATAATAATTAGTAAGCCAGTTAGTAGTACCATTTTTAGCCTCACTTTATACATGGAATAGAAATTTAATAGTACTTAAATTTAACTTAATGTCAATGAAATTAGCTATTAAAACACTTATAGCTCTTTAATAGCTCATGTTGTTGTCTTAGTATTTATTGTATGTATTAATTTGTTATTAATCAATTAATATTCCATTTTCTTCTATATATATAGATTGAAAAAAATTGATAGTAAGTATGAAATTACTTCAATAATATATATTGTATTATTGAAACTCTTTTTGTCATGTTAGTGTCACTCCCTTGCATCAAAACAAAGTCACTTCAAGTTGCTTTCTATCTCTCTCTCTCTCTCCTCCTCTTTCCTCTTCCTTTCCAACTCAAAACCAGTCAAGACAGCCCATCTTTTCACCTCCCCTAATCCCATGCAGTACAAAAGCCACGCTCTTTAATAACTGGACTCAAACTTACCACCCCACCCCCCCTCTATAAAGTTATAAGAAACTAACTCCTCTCTCTCTCTCTCTCTCTCTCTCTCTCTCTCTCTCTCTCTCTCCTCTTCTTACCATCCTCCTTCCATCCATGCACCTTCCGGTCCTTCCCCCATCTACTACTATTACTACTACTATTACTACTACTACTACTACTAACCCTTTCTACCCCTCCTTCCACACTCACACAACTATACCTCTCTTTCTCCCTCTCTATCTCTCTACCTCTCTACCTCTCATTTGATCCACATTGCACCAAAACAATCATCCATAACTCCCCACCCCAAAAGAATTAAAAACCCAAGAAGAAAACAAGCATTACAACCCACCTAGTGAGCACCACTGTGTCTCTCCATCCTTGTCTATTATCTCTCTTAATTCTCTCTCCCTCTCTCTCTTTCTCTCTCTAGAAAGGGAAGCTCCACCACACTCCCAAGCTTCCCTTTTTTTTTCCAATATCTAAACACACCCCCATCTCTCTCTCTCTCTCTCTCTCTCTCTCTCTCTCTCTCTTCCAAGAATGGCCACTCTCATGCCCCTCTCGCTCCTCTTCTTCTTCCTCCTGTCTTCCATTCCACCGTCCACTCCAAACCCAGCTCCTCCCGGCCACAACCGGAGATCCCTCCACCAACCCTTCTTCCCCCTCCCCTCCTCCCCTCCCGCCGTCCCCCCCTCCTCCTCAGAACCTTTCTTCCCATCCTACACTGCCGCCCCTCCCCCTCCTCCCACTTCCTCCTCCGCCTCTTCTCAACCAACATTCCCGGCCAACCTCTCCTCCCTCACCTTCCCCAATTCCCAAAATGCCCCTCGAAAGTCCTCTCCCACGTCCAAGCTCGTCCCCGCTATCCTCCTCCCCCTCCTCACCCTCTCCGTCCTCGCCCTCTCCGTCGCCTTCTTCTTCAATCACCGGCGCAACACCCGCTTCGCCGACGACAAGACTGTCAGATCCGAAAGCCACCGCCTTTTCCCGGCCAATTCCGCGCTCTCCGATAGCCGCAAGCAGCTGCCGCCTGCCTACTCCGGCCCGCCGAGCTCCGAATTCCTCTACCTGGGCACGTTGGTGAACTCCCGGTGCCGCGACGATGAGGGCCTGGATGCGGCGCTCCAGTCCGACGTCGGATCCCCTGAGCTCCGCCCTCTCCCGCCGCTCTCTCGCCAATGCCGGGCTAATTACGGGAATGCCGAATTGGGCGGCTCGTCGGAGGAGGAGTTCTACTCGCCGAGAGGGTCGTCGACCGCGGAGAAGGTGAGCAGCCCTGGGGGCCGGAATTCGAGCTCAAGGGGCAATTTTGCGGCCTCCAAGATGGAGAAATGCCGGTCCCGGAGCTCGACGCTGAGCACGCCGTCGTACCCGTCTTCCAATTTGCCGTCGCCGACGGCATCATCGCCGCCGATTGAGTCGAGCCCGGGGATGTCCAGTCGCAGATCCATGAAGTCCAGATCCGAGAACGGTCGGCAAGAGCTCTCATTTCCGCCCCCGCCTCCCCCACCGCCGTTGCCGGTGCTCCGTCCCCTGACTCCTTCGCCCCCCAAGAGGAAACCACTTTCGCCGTCTCCGCCTTCGTCACCGGCTGATAAAATTTCAGACAGCAATTCAAGGATCTCCGACTATTCCGGACCGGATTTGCGATCCCAGAAGAGAATTATTGAGCAATTCGCAAGAAATCCATTTCTCAGTACTGAGCCGCCGCAGAGGCCAGCACCGCAGCTGCCGCCACAAAGGCAGATGCCTCCGCCGCCGCCACCACCACCACCACCTCCGCCGCCGCCCCCAGTAGGTTACTGGGAGAGTCAGGTGCGGAAGCCGCAGATGAACCAGCCACCGGTTCTGGTGCCGCCGAAATCTATTGAGGTGAAGAATTCTCCTCCAGCAACTTTAACTGTAACTCCTCAATCAACAGAGAACTTGCAGGCTTCAGAGAAGAACGAGGAGACCCCTCGGCCTAAATTGAAGCCCTTGCATTGGGATAAGGTCCGTGCGAGTTCGGATCGAGCAATGGTGTGGGATCAGCTGAAATCGAGCTCATTCCAGTGAGGCTTTATATCTTAACTTCGATTCTTACATTTTCACCATCTAAGATTTTTCCCGATCAGTTTATGATACTAAATCTTTTGGCAGAGTGAATGAGGAGATGATTGAAACTTTGTTTGTTTGCAATGCGACAAATGCGACGACCAAGGAAGCAACGAAGCGGCCGGTCCTTCCTTCGGCAAATCAGGAGAACAGAGTGCTTGATCCAAAGAAGTCTCAGAACATTGCAATTTTGCTCAGGGCACTGAATGTGACAAAAGAGGAAATCTGTGAAGCCCTCTTAGAAGGTGAAACTTTTACCTTAATTTTGGTCAATAATTTATCACTTTGACATGTTAATGCACTCTTAATTTTCTTTCATCCACTGCTATTGGATTCCAATTACATGCAAGATATTATTACTTGGTCGGTTCTTTTCTAAGATTTGCAACTTTAACTAAAGTAGAACAATCTTTATTAGTCGTGTTCTTTTACAAGGATTTTTTTTATATGATTCAAGATTTAGGAATATTAACTATTGATGCTGAACCTTTACCAAGGACTCGAGACCTCGAACTTTTCGTTATTTTTCTTTTTTGTTCTTCTTTTTATATAACAGCCTTTGTGTTTTGTACCTTTGTTCTGCCTTGATTTCTTAAATATATGTAATTATTTTGAACTAATCTTGTTAGATGGCCAAGTAGGCATCTACATTTCCATAAATTACAGGTTCGGGTCTTCTTATAAATCTAACAGCTGCATAGGTGCAAATGTGGGTCGCTAAATTGGAAATTCTAGTAATTAAATTACTAACATAATCATAATCTCAGGTAAGAAATTGAAGTTACCGAGCATTCAAGCATCGATTTAATTTTCAAATAATGTGCTTTCTATCATCCAAAAAACATAAGACGAACAAGCGGAGGTAACTGAAGTCATTGACCAGTCCCTGATCTCAGATGACTATATTAAGCTACATTTTCTTTCCTTCTTGTATCAAATATAAGCTCATCAACTTTGTACCTTCTTTTTATCAAAAATAAAAATAAAAATTATACCTTCTTTATAAATCTGTGGACAGTTTTACACATTACTGTTTTCAAGGAACAATGTCTAGAAATGTCACAACAGTATCATCTTTGTGGCCATTGTCGATTACCTCATCATCTAACCATGACTTCGTTATCATCTCCCTTTCTTTATATCCTTTTGAAAAAAGTGGGGTAGAACCCAGTTAGTATTTCGCTAAAATCACGAATGAAGATAAGAAACAGGCATCAAAGAAAGCATAACTTAGAAGGATGTAGAGCATGTCTATCCTTGTCAGGATAAAACATCCACTGCCTTTTAAGCCTTCTTTATTGGTGCTTCAATTTTTTTATAGCTTTCCGTTGATCTAGTGTGTGTCTATATATATATATTTGACAAAAGATTTTAACACTTTTTTGACCTTTGGTTGCACGTTGAGATTGTAGAAAATTAATCCCAAGGTGGATAAAGAAAATCTGACGTCACTTTATTTCACCTTTGGATTAAATTTTGAGAATCTCGAGGTAAATTCAATGGTCAGGGAGGTGTTAATACTTTCAACAAAACATTTATGTGAAGTTCTAGTCTGATTAGTATGTAAATTTCGACTATGCTATGAATGATATTTCTCTGTTCTTGGACTATCTGTACTCATTGCCTACTTATCTAGCATTTCACTTTTTATAATTTACATTGATTGTTATTTATTTCAGGTAACACAGATAACTTGGGAACCGAACTGTTGGAGACCTTGCTAAGGATGGCTCCTACCAAAGAAGAAGAGATTAAATTGAAAGAATACAAAGATGACTCTCCAATCAAGCTTGGTCCTGCTGAAAAATTTCTTAAGGCTGTTCTTGATATACCATTCGCCTTTAAGAGAGTAGATGCTATGCTTTACATTGCTAACTTCATTTCAGAGGTCAAATACCTTAAGAAGTCATTTGACACTCTTGAGGTATGTCAAATTGGTTATTCCTATTTTTATTCACATTTCTAGCGTGTAGAATAAATGCATATTAATCAGCACCATATATAACATGTTCAGTACAACAAGTTTATGGTATTAATCGAGATTTTTAAGACTTTTCTCTTCTATAAGAATCATGATCAAATCAGGAAGATTGATGACCTCTTTAATAGTGCATTGTATCGCTGTAACACTCAAGAGCCTTGTACGATGTTCTTGGGCCACAAGTAGTCTAAAGGTCTATCTTATAAGTCCAGTCTACATCTGGAGCACTAAAAGTGGATATGGCTTGAGCTTTAGATTCTTGGACATTAAATTTTGCTGGCATCAAATATTTTATACAATTTATCCTATTCATAGGTTTTTAGCTGAAAGAACATAAAAACGTTCTCTCTTGCAATTCATTCTGATTGTCAGTTTAATGTTGATACATCAATTTCTTAACATTGACACGCAAAATTTCAACCTAGCATTGTTCATGAGTTTAATAGGACTGACTATAGGGTCAGTTTACAAAGTTTAAAACAAGATGCCAAAAAATTGTGGTATTTTAGTCCTGGAGCTTATATGTTGTGGATAGCTCTTTTCTTCCTATACTTCCTCTTTTATTATGCTCCCTAATAGCCAACCCCAATTAGTCAGGATTAGCAGGTTTTTGTGCAGTCCTTTTTTTCTCCATTAGAGTACCTCATATGATTTTGTATTTTATATATGTCTAGGAATTTCTAGTTATTACTGCCTTACCTGGAACTAAGTTTCAGCATGTTTCCCATATCTTTGTAGCTTGTCCTACCTCTGTATCGACTTCTCTTTTGTAAAGGGATCGTAAATTTGGACAATTTCAATCCTACAAATAAGAAGACCCAACATAAGATATTGGCCATAGTCAGATGTAATTTCATTTCCTTCCCTTTTCAGACATTAACATGTCTTGCAACTCTCAGGCTGCCTGTGAAGAACTTAGGAGCAGTAGGTTGTTCCTCAAGCTTCTAGAAGCTGTCTTAAAGACCGGGAACCGGATGAATGTTGGTACAAACCGTGGTGATGCACATGCATTCAAGCTTGACACACTGCTCAAATTAGTTGATGTCAAAGGTACCGATGGCAAGACAACACTTCTGCACTTTGTTGTCCAGGAAATCATCAGAACTGAAGGTTCCCGCCTTTCTACCAGCAGCGGATCATCTCCAAGAACTCATGCAAAAACCCTTCAAGATGATCATGAGTGCAAAAAGCTCGGCCTCCAGGTTGTTGCTGGTCTTGGGAATGAACTTACTAATGTCAAGAAGGCTGCTGCAATGGACTCTGATGTCCTTAGCAGCTATGTCGCAAAACTTGCTGGAGGGATTGGAAAGATAAGTGAGGTCCTCCGTTTAAATGAAGCATTGGGTTCAAAAGGGAGCAGCAGGCGATTTCATGATGCTATGGATGGTTTCTTAAAGAAAGCTGAGGATGAGATCATAAAAGTTCAGGCCCAAGAGAGTGTTGCACTCTCTTTGGTTAAGGAAATAACTGAGTACTTCCATGGCAACTCAACCAAAGAAGAAGCTCACCCTTTCAGGATTTTCATGGTGGTCAGAGATTTCCTATCTGTTCTCGATCAGGTCTGCAAAGAGGTAGGAAGGATCAATGATCGAACAACAGTCAGCTCTGCGCGTCAGTTCCCTGTGCCAGTGAACCCTACACTACCATCGGTATTCCCTAGGTTTCATGCATTGAGACCCGGAAGTTCGGATGATGAGAGTTCGTCATCCTAGTCTCCCATCGTTCATATCGGCACCTCTTTCAGGTGAAACCATTTTGCAGGTTATTAGCTGTAACTGCAGCTGGGCAAAATCTGATGCTAAATTATTTTATATTTTTTGTACCTATAGAATATAAAATCTAAATGTTCTTTTTTAGAATCAGTTTTGCGTATAAATAATAGGATGAAATCTAGATCAGTGGAAGACAAATGCGCAAATGGCTATGTAGTAGTTGTTGTATATCTCTTAGAAGCATATTACTTTTCAAGTTGTATGTGTAGATTAAACTACAGCTAAGTTGAATTCATTGCTGGTGTAGTAAATAAAAGGTTAAGGCAGCATGAATTTAGCGGACATCTTGTTTTACCCTATTGTCAGTTTGGACCTCTACTAAGATCATCAAGGAAATTTCATCTTGAAATGAGCTGGAATACGCATAGAAAGTCAACTCTGACAGCACAGGGTTAGAACTACAAATTTTCCCAAGAAGCGGAAATTTAATGTGCCCGAGTTAGAATGATGCTGTTGGGATTTAAAATCTGGAAATATATATACATCTTAAATTACATTATAAGAGTGCTGCTTGCAAATAGTTGGAGAGCACTGTTCAATATATGAAAACAGGATGAACTCAACGGTAAACATTAAACAACATAGATGGAAAGCCAACAACATTCATTGTGTTATTTGATTTTAATGCTTATGCAGTTGAATGAAAGCGAAAAGAATGTGGTTGTAATAAGTTAAGATAAAGTACAGTATCTTCTATCTCTCTCTCTCTCTCTCGTTAACATTCTTGTTGTTTATAACTCAGTCGATGGTAGATCATTCTGTTATCTTGTAAATCCAGTTCAATGCATGAACCAAATATGACAAGGGATAGAGAACATCCTCTGAATTCCCCAGGCCAGGTTCAAGTCTGCAAGTTAAAGTGGGCATGAATTTTCTCTAACAAATCTTGCATATTGTAACCGTAAGCTCAAGTAACATATCTCATCAACCTGCACACAAAAGCAAATGCATTATATCTTTTATTTTAGAGAAACTGGAAAGTTTTGGCATCGAAATTAAACCACACAACACTCGAATAAATTCGTACAAGAGAACAGGATGTCTCAACTACTAGAAATCTTGACGAGAAAAGTTGATTGCTATTCTTTAATAGCAACGGAAATGACTATTCTCTGTCACAGAAAGGACCAACGGAAATGACTGTAAAGATGATAAGAAAAATAAACAGATATAACATCGTCTAGTTAGAAGGAAGCTTTTAATAGACATGAAAAGGATTATAAATTGAAGTAAATACAATAACACTTCAACACAAGCCATTGAATCCACACATCAAAGAAGCCCCAAAAGGAATCTATACAATAAGATGTCAAAGTAAATATTCTCAGAAAAAGGAGTGCAGATTACAATCTGTTATTAGCAAGTTATTTCCTCTCTATTTTCCTATGGTAGTCACTCCTCTTTTGGCAGTTTGCTATTATTCTATAACTGGGCACAACTATTTATGAGCTTAACTGTATATCTTCTCAGCATCCATGCGTTCCAGTATCCGGCGTGCTTCCTCTTCTGTGGCAGGAACAACATTACGAATCCTAAACCCATTTGCCAAGGCATCTTGATTGACAGTGAAGGTGAAGTAGAATGTGTTTGAGACCTGCTCATATGAGTACCAGGAAATAGAACATAAGATTATGACTTTCAAATCTTACATACAATGAGCATCACACAGGATGACCACAATTTTTCTTAGTACAGTAATATAGAGATAGGTATTCTTTGTAGACTTACCTCACTGGTTCGGAGTTCCGGCCTTGTTACGTGCGCAACAACCTCAATGTTGATCAGTGGCTGCTCTAAGTTCTCGTGTTGTGTATATAAAACACACGACTTGAGGCGTAGAAAGTCTCCCACATCCACCTAAACAAGTAAATGAATATTGCATTTATTGGTGTACCGAATATAATATCATAATTAATTCATTACCGTACCACCTGCTAACGTGAAAATGAAACACTGACATCTTAAAAAAGACACTTAATTAAGTCGATAAGCAAATGATTGAATAGTGTTAATCTATTATTACCTGCTATAATACGTAAAACTTCCAAGTAACTCAAGGAATACAGGGCAATGAAACAAGCAATAGAAGCAATGACTTCAGTGACCCAAAAAGAAGGTACTTACAGGTTTTAAGAAATCAACGTGATCTACTTCAAGAAAGCATGGTCTCTGCCCCAGGAAGGCATACGCAGTTGAAAATGCTAGTTCAAATGCTCGGTGCATCAAAAAACCCCCAAAGATTCGACCATGCAAGTTCCTTTGCTGAGGTTGGCAAATCAAAGAGTTTTCCAAGCGGGTATCCCTTAGTAGAATGCTGTGTCTATCGGCTAAAGCAGGGAAATCACAGAAAACACGACCCTCAGACAGTAAGCTGTTCAGCCTTGCTATCTCCCCATGAAAATTGTGCCCACCATTCTCAATCCCTTTCCTCTGCTCCTCTCTCTTTCTCTTTTTCAGTTTATCCCTTGCTTCCCTTTCTTTGAAAAGCAACTTTTCCTGTTCAGATTCTGGTAAAAGACGGTTGACAGGAGCAGATTTTCCCATTTTTGAGTCACGTGCAACAAATGTGAAATTGGCTGTGAGAGATATGGAATCTGATGGCACAGGGTTATCTGTCACGCAATAGATCACACTAGATTCAATTAGAAGAAGAGAAAATAAATGAGTACTGAAATTACATATTCACTTTCAATGATCTTGTTTTATAGAAACTACCTTGTTGAAACTGAGTAACTACAATTTGTATATCAATAGATGAACGACCAACATATGTGACTGCACCCGCTATTTTAAGATCTGTGTCCACACGGATTGGCTTCTTTAGAACCATCTTATCCACAGAAGCAGTGACTAACAGTAAAGGCCTTGTTGTGCTATCATCATCAGAGCAGTGCTGAAAGAGAAAAAAAAGAACAAGAGAATTGCTTCTTGGTTAATTCCTAAGACATCAAGAAATAAAAGCCATTCAACAGATTTAATGATAAATGAAAAAAATTAAATGCCACATTTATCATTTCTTTACCATTTAAAGACAAACTAATCAGAGTACTTTAAGCTGGAATTCTTGAATTCACAAGAGTTTACCAACTTAGTAGCACAATTCTCCGTCTTATTCATGTGAACAAATAAAATTTCTTTAGTATCAAAATTGTGTAATTCAAATTTTTCTTTAGGAATCAACTAGCCGTCTGCAATACAATACCAGACAATTGAGAAGTCTGCAGTAACATAACCTATTAGATTTATGATTTGAAATTCAAACCAACCAGAAAATAATGACCCTTTTCAGTCACAACCATTTTATCTGAAATATTTATCTGAACAGTATGAAAAGCAAATTCAGGTACCAGAAAGCTGGTCTAACAGGAAGCTTCTTTTGACTGCTTAAAAACCTGGTTCTCAAGTTTCTAGTTTCTACCCTAGAAGCACTCTAAACCTGCAAACAATGATGATGTTATATTTGTTAATTTTCTGACACATGGTTGTGTGAAATGTGAATGATAAACTTCACATTTGTGACATATTCTATTAATACAGAAAGCACATCCCAATAAACTTGCAAGGCCTGTCCACATCTTAATAACAAGAGGTTTGACAAACAGGAGTCCTAAGAGTACTTAGGATGCAGGAGTTTCCTCAGTTCTGTGTGGTGGAAGTCCCATTAAGAGTATCTTGGTATTTTTTTTAAATGCTTGCAACTTTGACATCGACAAGCAGTAGCATGGTCTCTTTACGTTATTTGTACTTCAAAATTAAAGAAAGATGACAGATGTCTATTCTTACACCCAATGAAAAAGATCAAGTTTCAGCAGAAAATTCCATACCAAGCATGTAACTTGGAACATTCAAGTTTGCTCTGCAGTTGTTTAGCAAGCAGGTCACTTTTCTTCCCTTCTTCTACCTCCATGCCCACTAGATACTAGGGAAATATACTTAATTGAGAATTAGGAATATCCTCACTACTGAGTATGATCCCTGCAATGGAGGGTGTTTCTTGCATACATGATACGATAATTTCCCACTATTAATTACAATATCATCTTACTGTGAACTGTTGAAGAATAACAAAATTGTCTTCCAAAATCCTTAAAGGAAACAAAAAGAGAAGTTAGCCACAACAATTATCAGCACAAACATGGGCAGAAATCTCAATCAAATCTAACTCCCACAGTCTCCAAATTCTTCTCCTTCTTACATCCAGCGTGAATTCTAAAATCCAGCAGCATCCACAATGTGTTCTTACTTAGCAGTGAACCATTCTCCAAGCAACAATTCAAAACCTACTTATGAGGTATCTATCTCCACTAAACCACAGAGCTACCAACTTTTGATAAGAAGCAAAATGAAAACCTTATAAAATACTCAAAAACATAGCTTTCTCCTTGCAGCCACCAGCAAATTATAGAATATGAACGAAATCAAGTCAAAAGAGCTACCTTGACAGCAATTGTTCCAGCGAGCGCATCAAGATCCTCGAGCAGCATCCCTAGCCTGACCTCGTTCCAGGGATCCCTGTACTGCTCCCTAAGGATGTAATCATTAGAGAAATTATAGATGATTATGGTCCTGCTCTGCGACGGCGTCTTCGTGAGCAATTCGGTCTGCGGAGGCCCATCCTTGGACTGATCAAGAAGCCTCTCGAAGATGCTCGACCGGGCCTCCCACAAGGCATTCGTCACAGGCGAGTGGTACATTCCCGGCCAAAGGCTTATCGGCTTCCGGAACGAAGAGCTCGCATCGATGTGCGGCGGAGAACTATCGAACGGGGAAGCGAATGTGGACGCAACTCGAATTGGAGGAGAGGAAGAATCCATCGATTCCGGAGATGAGTCTTCTGGAGGAATTTGACCAAAAGAAGAGATGGGTCTTGATCGGATTGAAGAATGAGGTGATCTAGAAGCAAAATGATGGGTTCTTGGAGATCTTGGAGGGAGTTGTGATGGTTTTTGAGGTGGGACTGAAGATAAAGGAAGGAGCTTTGTGACGGGTTGTGTTGCTGCTTGTGGAAAGGGATTTGGGGGATTGCGAGGTGAAGGGAGGTGGGGTTTTGTGAGGAGGGATTTGGTGGCGGAGATTGAGATGGAAAGGAAGGAGGAGAGATTTCTAGGTGGTGATCTCATGGTGATGATGGGGGAGGAGGTTGTTTGGGATCCATGGGAATGTTTGGTTTGGGTTGGGTTTGTTGGTTCCCTGGATCTTGGAATGGAAGATGGACAGTTGACCACCTAAGGTTGTTCTTTTTGTTTCTTTTTTTTTAATAAGAAATAAGATTATTCTTTGTTCTTGGAAATGCCAATTTTGACTTTTGTTACAATTGGAGAGTGAGACAAAAAAAAAAAAGAAAGTAGTTTTTTATTTAGGGCTCATTAAATGATAATAGGTCAATAGAAAAGTGACTATGTTTTTCTCATTAATTTTAATTAATAAAGTGAAAGATTAATAGAGACTAATTAAAGATGATGGTGAGATAATTATAATTAGTTAATTTTTTCAGCATGGCATGGCATGATCCAATCCTTTGAATATTCTCCCATTTGGATCTAATGCTAAAGTACTAAATTGCCTTAATATTTTAGGTCTTGTTAATAGCACATGTTTAATAACAACTCACCTTTATTACAACTAGCCACATTACAATTCCCTATAAAACGGCTACTTAGTAAATATATTAATAGATTTTATTGTTTAACCTGTCATTAATGTCATTATAAATTATAAGGATCGTACTTTTGAATTAGAGCTCTTGCTTTAACTAATTAATCCGTGAACTAGTTGCATATTTTATCGATCGAAATATAACAATGATGGATCTTTGTGGATTAAAGATTAACAATGATGGATCTTTGTTATATTTTGCTCTTGCTTTAACCCACCTCCTCATCAAACGGGAGCCCCCATCCCCTAGGTGGGTTAAAGATTAACAATGATGGATCTTTGTGGATCACAACCCGAATTCTAAATTATGACAGGCCATGTACCTTAATAGATTTGAGATACATAAAGCATTCGATTTGAAAGAATTCAATTGTTTTGAAGAGTTTGCACATTGAGTCTGAATGTGATATAAGATTAGATACAATTTGAAGAAAAGAAACTGCCAGGGAGATGATAAGCGTGTACAATGGATAATGTCTCTCTTCTTACATAAAAATGCAAATGGTTTGTAAAATATTTGGAAATGGATGAGTGAGAAAGTGAAATCTAAAGAGACCTGGACAAATCAAAGTTAGTGTAAAAATTCTGGCTGAGTTCAATTGCTTTGAATGGTTTTAAAAACCAAGTTACTGTTTTGGTGGTTGTATGTAATATGTTTCTTTAATGAAACAGTGAACATATCACCTTGTAGTCAAAAGAAACAACAACAACAACAAAAAATTCGTTCAAGAAAACTGGTTCCAGCATTACAAATTACAAGCATGATAACAACTGCACCAGGCACAAAACAAAACAAAAAATCAAAGACAATTGTTCTCAAACAAAGCAACGAAATGATAATCTAGGGCTGGTCCGATTAGAATTGAAGCAGTTTAATTATACAGAGAAGATAACTAAAGCAGAGAAAACTAACTTTACAGCAAAATACTGGCATTAAATGATTAAATTTACAAATACATATATACAGATGTCATAACTGGATACAAGCGTGTCTCGCAACTTTAGTACCACCCAAAGCTAACAGATCAGTAAAGAAGGAAAAAAAAATTTAGCTTAAGCAACTAAAAAGATGTTACAACAACAAATAGGTTGGGTGGATCATGTATTTGGTAAGGAGAAATACAATGTTACCTATAGTTACCATGAGCCTCTTTTTGTTCGGGATTAGAATTCTGACTTCATGAGCTTTACTTTTGGTTTGACATTGATGAGTTCGAACGGGTGTGGTTGTTCAACATGGATATAGTCCCTTGTTTTCAGGACCTGCAAAATAAGACAGAGAACATTAAAATTGAAAAGTGAGATAACTCTACAGGCTTTTCACAAGTACCCCAAAACAGAAGGAAAATATAGATCTCAAATCTGCAAATGCCCTGCACATTAGACTACTTGGGTTCAAGAAGATAACCCATCAGTTTGGATCTCTGTGCTGGACAGCATGGGCAGTGCCGGTTCAAGAAGATAAAGAAACTTGGCAATGTAATTTCTGAGCCAAATAGCCTGTTAGCATGGTACTGGCATGGCCATGCAACAACACCGACAAGATTGCCGCAATGCAAAGCATGGTTAGACATGATCAATTTTGTAGTTTTGTTGGTAGGCAAGAAATTAAAATTGCAGTATCACAAGGAAAATTTGACTAACCGCATATTCATTAATGCCTGGAAGGGCTCATCTATGGGCATTAGCTTACTTTAATCACAATAAACCTCACTCGCAAACCGATGAACTGAATAAGAAATTTCTCAAGTTCAAATTTGTGCAACTACTTCACTAGAAAAGTTGGTTTTCAGAAATTGTCTTCATGTCTTTGGTAACAGTGGACCTTCAAAATCAGCTGAAAGAATTTCAAGATTAAAATTTTTCTGATACCAACTGTCTAATATATCAGCTTGTTTTTCATCAGGTCTTGGCTCGTTTCAAGTCACTTGAAACAAATTGCTCCAACCCATCCCTTATTTGGCAGGCACAACAAAAAAATGCAGAGAGAAGAGCTCATGGCACTTCTTAGGCTGTTCTCAGCGCAACATTTCATTGATCTCCCAAACTACTTATCCGACCTTCTCATACCCATACTTCAAACATATCATCTCCCAACTTGTATAGTGTAAATCATATTGTATAGCTCAGAAATTTTTGCATCTATAAGTATAACATTTGATCTTGGTAACCTTCAGAAGATCTTTCTTATTAATATGTTTTTATAAGCACACTTGATGCACTATAGGTTTAATGTGAGTTCTGTAAAAAACCATACCAACGTGTATGATTAATACATAGATAATCAAAAGGAACGTTCAGTCACCATTAATTGCCAATCTTGCAACATTCAAGGATCATAACTGTTTTCCCTCTGTATGCAATATCTAGTGGAATCTTGGTTTCAATTTCAATTTTTGCCCTGAAAAGAAACAATATGCTTTGGACGAAATGCTTTGGCTGTTTCAAGTTCTATTTTGGCAGTTTGAATTTCAGTTATTTTTGTTAAAAGAAAATGTGAAGCACTAAAACCTTTAGATTACAAAGAAAGCGGCAACCACAATAGTTTGCTGCCCAAGAAAGTCATTGGCAATAGGCGGAGTACTATAATGGTGGTTATAATTGACAGTGCAACAAGTGACAGCTGCTGTAAGCAGTAGCAGCAACATGTGGCATGGCTGGAAGGAGAAAAAAACAGAAATGGAGGCAGTAGCTTTGGTTGCTGCAGCTGCAAGGAGTAAAACATACAACTAGGTATCTCCTACCAATTTTCAGGGAAAAATGAAATGAGGAGAATAAAGTTCTAAGTATTGGTATGGATACTGATATCAACAGCCAAAAACACAACAATCCATATGAACTGTTTCAGGTGTTTCGGTCATTTTGGTTTATCAGCCACTTCAAAAAAAACAAATTAGTCTCACATTTAAATACAAGTTTTAGTTGACAGAGAGGCATCATAATAACAATGCACATGCTGACAAATACGGCTAGTATTAGCGGGTTATCACAGACATTGTATAGCAAATGGCATGTACCTCTCATGGCCAT
Source organism: Typha angustifolia (assembly GCF_048772165.1). NCBI lineage: Eukaryota > Viridiplantae > Streptophyta > Magnoliopsida > Poales > Typhaceae > Typha > Typha angustifolia. The sequence goes on from NC_133248.1 coordinate 7,769,304, forward strand.
TGGCCATGGGGATACTTAAATTGTTTTATTTACTTAAATGCTCAAAGAATCTCAAGAAAAAAAACATTTCTATGGGTAAAACGAGCCGAATTTGGAGGAGAAAAATGATGATTTTTTATGCTTTTTCTTCTTTTTTTCTGTCTTCAATTGGCCACAGGAGGGCACCAGAAGCCTCTTTATCTTCAATCAATTATTTCAAGGAAACACATCATATGTGCCCTTGAAAATAAAGCATAAAGGACAACTAGACGCCCACAAGAAAACTCCAGACATTAATTGCCATGCCAATCTCTATGAATGACAAGTTGTATGCTGATGCATGCTAAGACATGGAAAAGATACCAAATGAAGGGCCTGCAGCTGCTGTCCAGCATGCAGCCATGCCTCAACAAGTACATCCTTGATTTCAATTTTGAAGGCATTAATTAAGGAAGAAAACTGGAGTATATAAATCTTTCAGAAATATATGACAAGATTGACATACCAAAGTCTCAAAGAACAATCTTGATGCTTCCTTCCGGGTTTTACCACTTAACAAGTGGTCCATAGCAACACTTTTTCTCCCATGCCCAGATTCTTCGTCAAACAAAGTTTTTAGATACCTTGCAACACCCCTACAGAAATTACACAAGAAATTCAGAAGTTCTTCAAGTTTGTTCTAGCATTAATACAACTAAAACACGTTAGAAATACAAAGACGGAAGGTGTATCAAATTTAGTATGCAAATATTTTAAAAGGCCACCTTGTGCGAGAAGACCATCCACTTTCAAATGAGTTAAGCTCTTCAGGATTTGGCACATCACCGTTTGCTTCTTCATCGTAGTCTGCTTCGTCATCAACATTTAAAAATTCTGGTAGAACAACAAAAGGAAATTAAGGTAGAAGCAATCAGCAACTCTCACATCTCATATAGAGATGCACAGATTTACACTATAGGCAGGTAAAAAATAAAAAAAATTAAATAAACAAGTATATCAACAATAAAAGATAAGGACATTGCACTAGTGTGGATTCAATGTGGACTGATCTATGTTAACAATTGATTATAGGTATTTGACAGCTCCTTTCATGTTCAAACAACAATATAGAGGGTTATAGGATTTGAGCAAGCATGATCAAACTATGCATTCAATGTGTCCTTTAATGACAAAATAGTAATTATCATAAATGAAAAATATTGAGTTTAAATCGAGCAATAATAATTCAGTGAATGGCATTTAAGAAGATTGATATGAGCCGGAAATTTTTCACCTTAGAAGCTTGAAGTGAATTAATATTAACATTCTAAACTCCAAAATTAAACTCAAAAATGGGTGTCTCATAAAGATACACTCATGTGTAATATAGAAAGCTATTGAATCCAAGGCTTCTCCTTCCTTTCACATAGTGTAGCCTCTTCTGGGAAAGTTTGCTGTCATTGTTGCACCATACCTACTTTTAGCAAGCAAGCAACACTTAAAGACAATCGCAACTTCTCCCATGGTCAACTGCAATGAGCCATGCGATGATGGCTACAATGCATATAAGCAGATGACATTTGGCTTATAGATAATTTGCAACCTGTAGATCCAATATGATCGTCTGGCTTTGATTTATAAACATTTTTTGCATTTGGATGCACAAGCTAGGCATAAGTTGCTATATCATATTACTAAAATGATAAACTTTCGCACTCCTATCCTGGCAAAATTGACATTGGTTTCAAATTTGTACGAGCTCCTCATTTGCAGCTACTCTCATGTCAGAGTGCACGCCTCACCATTTACAGCTATCACCTACCATTCTCTCACTACTGGCAGCTATCTCTAGTTCTTTACCCAATTATTGCTCCTCCTCACTCCTCTCACATAACTTGGGTCTCTTCCCCTTCACTTCCAAGTGGTCTCCTCATCCTCCACACATCCCCCATCCATCAAAGAAGGCAAACTGTTCGCAGAGCCAACTGCATGAACTCCTACAGGTGTACATTTGGCACCCTATGATTATTGAGTACCAAATAGTCCAGCAGTGCACATCCAATCATATGCTGCAAAGTGACTCAAATTCACGGAATTCCTGCAGTCATAATGCAGTCAATCTGCTGGCCTCTCAAAAGGTCTCTTCGCATTCAATCACAAAAGAAGACCTCATGTTCTACTACCTCACTCTCTGACCTAAGAGGTAAGGGAAAAAAATATAGTAGCAAGCTCTGGAAGAAGGGTCTGATGGAAGCCAGAGCAAGCTGTCACAGGCTGTATTTTTTATACAGTCCATGCGGCTCCTAGCTTCTGGATTGTAAAGTTAAGACAGTCATTCTGCTTCATAAGCACACTTCCTAAAGTATAATGACAAAGCGGAAGACATCGGAAAAAACACAATTGGCACAAGAAATACAGCTATTATATTTGATCAAGTGTGAGGTGCAGACGAATGCTAATGTCTCAATTAATAAAGGGGCTAGAGGGCCATTGAGAGCAAAATGAACATCATTTAACTAGAGGAACTCCAGAATTTTCAAGCTCACTCACCATGTGTCTCGATAGTCCACCTACACTACTAAGTATAGGTATCCCCTATTCTTCCACCAGGTTGTTCAAAGGTGCTATGGGGTGTTACATTTTCATGTGGAGGCAAATGTAGGCCTCAGCCCATGACCAATATGAAATCTGCTCAGAAGGATCATGAGCCTAGGCAAACTGCCTTTGTGACAACGACCCCAGGTGACCCCAACATTTTTCTCGCAGAGGTAAAATGTCCTTATGAAAAGTGGAGAAAATGATAAAACCCATGTGGTTGGCAACTAAGGGTGAAAACGAGTCGGATTAACTCCGACCCGACCCGTTATCCAACCCGACTCGGATCAGATTCGGATAAAAAATTTCTATCCGATTCGGATATGGATTCGGATAAAATTTTTGAAAAAAATTTGGATACGGATTCGGATACAGGTCGGATATATTTTTCGGATTCAGATACGAATATCGGATATCCGCATATTTTTTTAAATAATTTACAGTTTTTAGTTTGCTGATTTAAATAGTAAATATTAATATTGTTACTAATAATGCTTTATATATTATTTATGGAGATTAATTTCTCTAATTTTATATATTTGACATACAAAAAAAATTATTTGTTGTAAAACTCTTAATAATTTTGTGTTAATTATATCTAAATAAAATATTATAATTATTTTAAATTCAATCAATATCCGTTTAAGATCCGATCCTTTATTCGAAAATTATCCGTATCCGTTTAGTTAAGATATGGTTTTAAATTTTACTATCCATTTAATATCCGTATCCGAATCCGAACTAAAAATATGGATCTGGAGATGGGTTAAGCATTATCCGATCCGTATCCGATTCGTTTTCACCCCTATTGGCAACACATTACAAATTCAAAAGGCAAAAAGACATTAGCACTAACATTGCAAACAAAGCAGCTCTAGACAAACTCCAAAATTCATACTCTACCTATAGCCTTCCTCTTCTTAATTTAGGTAATTGAGAGTTGAGACTCCAAAATAGCTAATGTTCCTAACCCCCCTGCTTTCATTTCTTATACTGTTATACATGAAGATGATAAAGCTCCTTGTTGATCCCAGTTGTCTCACACTGTTGCAGCCCAAAAAGGTGGTCCCGAGCCAAAACTAAACCCTTCTTTATTACCAGGTTTGGTTTATTAGTTGCTCCAGTGAAACCGAAATGGATCAGTTTCTGTAGAAACTTCAAATCATGCTCTATACAGTCAATCAATTAGTTTCTTTCTATCAATCTGAGTCTTGCTGAATTAGTAAAGACAAGAATAAAATGCATTGCATTTGTATTGGAACTAAAGGAGGAATTTGAATCTCATACAAGTTCAGACTATACCCTCTTTGCACTAAGATTATTTGTTAATGGTTGATCAAGCTTTAAGGATTCTAAGACAAAAATAATATCAAGAACAAAACATTCGAAGTAGAATGAAAAGAACAAGGAATTAAATATGAAAACTATTGAGAAAATAATGATAAAGCTAGGCACTTAGAGATAAGAATCTTCAAAGAGATGAACAAGATCCTTCCCATAATTATCAAAAAGGGTTCTATGACCTCTATCAGTTATAACTGGTAGCTTTAGAAGTGTAAGGAATATTACTCACCAGTTTATGTGGACAGTTATTTTTATTCAGTAATTATAACTGACTAGAGTTACATAACAAACTTTGGAAAGATAAATTCATAGAATCATAAGGCACAGAAGTTGATAATTTCAATTGTAAAAAGAAGGTAACCTGTATTAACACCACCAATTGCACTGCAAAAGTCCTGCATAATAATAGGAAAACAAAGTTTAAGTAGAGTAACTTTACAAATGATAAGGATCAGATGGAAGTTACAAGTTCACCAGTATGACCAGAAAAGATGACAAGCCACAAGTGAATGATGCATGCACATAGAAACTATCAATAAATGTACTACATTAATGAATGCATATTTGTTTGTTGTAAAAGAAAATGCATCCTAGCACGCAAATATAGTCATCAAGTAAACAGCTTACACTACACTCCTTCGGCACAAAGTCGATGCCAGTGCTTTCCATGTCGATGCCACCCTCTGGGTTATTTTCCTGCAATCCAGAATTCTCTCCTACTGTTGATGCAACATTTTCATCACCTGCAGCGGGAATACTTCCCGTGCCAGTAATCTGAGAATTATTGTTTTCCTTACTATCAGACACTTCCCTAGATAGAATTCCTTTCGGCATATCACTATCATCGTTCATATCCATCCTTACTCCCAAATCACCTGGTACAAAACATTCTGCTACTACATTTGTAAAAGAAGAAATTTCATCTCTCATCATAGTCGGACATTCTATAGGTAAACCTGCCTCAGCTGCAGGATCTAACACACCGACAGATGTCTCACCACTGACACCTTTGTCTAAGTCAGCATGAATATCTTGAGGGCCGTTAAAGAGTAATATATCTACTGTACTCCCGTTTCCTTCCACAATGAGTGCATCTGCAGCATCATTACCATCAGAGGTGCCTTTCATCTCTGGAAGATCAACAGAAGGTTGGATCAGTTCACTCCGTTCAGATGATGCATTGTTATCAATTAAAGAAACATCAGCTCGACAACCACCGAGTGTCCCAAGTTCGTCACCCTGTTCGGTTGATGGTATGGACATACCATTAGCAGCAATTCTTTCCTCATTGTCAATTTCCATCATGCTCACAGCATTCAATTGATTTTCATTTTGCAGCTCTAGCTGAAGAGATCCCGAATGCTCCTGTCGTTCAGAAGTACCAACTGTCTTGCTATCATGTACCTCAAGTGCTGTAGAAGTTTCCTGTACCTCCTCACTGATTTTGTTTGGCATTTCAGAAGACTGTGCAGTAATTTCTTTCCCCCCGGATTCAAAGTCTGAGTTCCTGACAATATCAGGCTCATTTGACAACCCAATGAGACCATTAGTTTCAATATCATATGTACGAGATTGTAAGTTGTTCAACTCTGCTGATGCACCTGGAAGACAAACAGACACTGATTATGAGACATATTTCTACTTTCTAGGAAAAAATTTGAAATCACAAGCATTATGATATATCTATAACAAGACCACAAAAGAAATATTATCGTGCACAATAAAATGCTCAAATATTAACAAGACTATTTCCTTTAAAAATATTAATAAGAACCTATAGCAAAAAAAACATCAGAAAAGAAGGGGAAAACTATGTAAAATATGTGCAATCACAAATACAGGCTGGACCATTTAGGCATTTTTCACATTACAAGTTCATTCTTAGAAATTCTCAAATTAGGAACCCATCTAATCCACCATTTTCCTCAACTCCATTTGTTTCTCAGGTTTTAAGTTTTAACTCCTAAAAACACATCACTCCTCATACAGAAAAACTTTTTAAATATCATATTCATCCTTCTTCTAGACCATCTTGCTTCGAAAAACTTTTTAAATATCATATTTGTCACTGGTCACTACATTCTTTAATATATCATAATTGTCACTAAGATATCTTCTGACTCTTTCAGAATATTCATTATGGCTAGTTTTTTACAAAATATTCATAGAATATTCCTAATAGACCGTAGTTAAATTTAATGAATGCATACAATAACTAAAACACCCTTCTTTCGTGATGCTTGGAGCAAAAAAAAATTATCACTACTTTTCTTGAGAAATAGAAGTTTTCTTTTCTTGCACTATGATGTCAAGTATTACTAGTCTATTAGATAGCTTTCGTATCATTTTAAGCAATTTACACAATGACAAAATGATCTTTTCTTAATCCAAGTTCAGTTTTAATGGTGATTAGTTAGATTTAACTGATGGAATAACATTTTTGAAAGAAATAATTTCAACAGCAATAATGATATTTTGGATAATGTAATGGTAATTATGATATTTTGAAAGTTTTAGTGGAAACTATTTAAAAATCCCAACAATAACAGGTCCATCATGGAACATGCAAGCTAAGAAGAATTTGTGCACAAGAACAACAGCACTCACCAGAAAGTATAGAGTCATTGAATATCTCATCTTCCAACGAACTTTTCTCAATCATCCATATCTCAGGGCGCGTGCATGGAGCCTTTTTCCGTATTCGGCGTATGTCTTCAGTATTTATCAACTGCTGCCGTATCGCACTGAAGAAGAAAATGAGAAACTGGTCTAATAAAAATGTTTAGATAACGACATTCAATTTCAAACATATGATCATATAGGATTGGCCAAGGAAGTACTATTCAAGCCAAGGATGGCCATGCCATGGCACAGCCCGTGCCGACCATCAGCCGTCACGGTACGATACATCATGTGCCACGGCACTTGCCAACCGTGGCGCAAGAAAGGGAGAGAAAAAGAGGAGCGAGGCTAACAGTGCCTCACTCTTTATCATTGCCACTCGAGGTTAGCGGCGGCGATAATGACAAAGAGTAAAGCGTTGCTAAGAGGGACACCGTGCGGCACCCCTCGTGCCACATGCCAATACGCCGCCGGCACGGCCATCATTGTTGAAGGCACAGAATATATATAAGAGTAAAAGGATTTGGAGAAAAATGGATGAAAAAAATAACAAAGTTTCTCAAAAATTTGGGGAAACAATTCAAGCCATGCTTTGTCATGCTGTTTAGTATGATTTGCATGCATCAAATATATATCAATCCGATGAATTATCAGCACTAATACAGGAGGAGTATATTGAAAATCCCTCATGGCCACCCATACCAACTCATGCACTAAATACTGAGAAAATATCACTCCAAAGAGACCCAATTTGGGGTTTCTTGCATCCCTTTTAATACTCACTTTGCGATTTGTGGTTGACCTATATAAATGACATTTCGAATTTTAGGAATCAAAGAAAACATTTTGTTTCCCCCAAGCTTTTTTCCCAATTTAAAAATTATGAGAAAACTTGGGGAAATCCTCAAATTAGACTCTAATTGATATGTAATTCAAGTAGACCTACCATCTTATACACCAAAATCTAGAGCAAAAATACTTTTAATTTGACCCCTAATTCATAATTTAATGTTCTAAAAATAGTTTGAAGTTTTTTTCCTAGTCGTACTAAGGTCACTCAATATGCCAGGGTTGTGCAGAGCAAAGATCAGCATGCCATATGCCTTTGGAATGAGAATTCTTGTCAGACATTCATCATAATCCACAAAAAGAGAAAATAGAGGCAAGTTACTTAAAATGTGTTATGGAAATTGATGGAATCTTTCATTTTAAAAAAGCACAGATACCATAGAGTTTTCAATAAAACCTTCAAATTTACGTAACTCTAAGAAAAACAAACACATTTACAAAATGAGTTCACAACATAGTTGCACCAAAGTATCATGTCATAATGGTTAATAAAAGTTTATAAAAGCTACACAAAAACAAGTACTAACCTAAGCAAAACACCAGAAGAGTAAATTAGGATAACAAAAAATTGCTTGATTATCAAATTCTTTGTCCAAAATTATAAAGGTAAAGAAAACCTAGCAACAAGGAAAAATTATACAGATATACCTGTAAAAGCATTACTGTATTTTTAAGATTATCAGATAGCATAGAAGAAGACATACTCAGCATGTAAGAACATAGCATCATCCAGCAGCACCTTCCTTTTAGGTATGCCTATCTTTGGTGTCAATCTGGGACGTTTTAGAGGTCCTTTAGATAGAGGTGGAGTAGGCTCTATCCTCAATCCTGGAGTCCTTTTACCAACTACCAAAATAATGCATGTAATTAGATAATGTAGAACATTCACACAAATTAGCTATTTTTCTTCTTACAATGTTAAATAAGAGCGGTGGTTACCATCCAAAAATAAACTAGAAGTGAATGACAATTTTAAATGCAAACAGTTTTTTACCTAAAATAGATGCCAGCAGATCGTCATCATCAGGAATGTAGTCTATGTTTCTTTTGAATCTTGGTTTGCTAGTTGTTTTTCCTGTACTCCCATTTTCAAGAAGTAGAGTTGAATCAACCAGACGTCGTTTTCTGCCACTAAGACTGCTCATTTTATTTACACTTCCATCAGACTCAGTGATTCCTTTTTCTGAGGTGATCTGTCCTAATTCATTTGCCTGATCAATATCAACACTTGCAGCAAAGAGCATTTTTTCAGGTTCAGGAAATTCAGAGGTTGATAACTCAATTTGCTTATCAGCATTTGACACATCTTTCCGTAATAGGTTGTCTGAATTCTGATGGGCATCTTCATTAGCGTTTGTAGCATCAGCTGCACATGGATCTCCACCTGCAAGGTTGTTACCATCCAAGAAATTAACTCCCCCAACATTTGCCTAAGGGCAGAACAAGTAAGAAAATTGAAGACCAAACATACCTTGCATTTCACTTGGAGATACACTAGCATGTTCCAGGTTTACACGTACTAATGGCTCTTCTGATTCTTTAGGAATAAAATCAGAAACATTTTCACTCAAGGTTGTATCATCTACAGAAAGTGCTTTGTTTGACCCCATAGTGCAAGGTTTAAGATGGATATCAGAATGGTTTACACCTTCTTCAGTTGGGTCCTGATTATCAAGAACTGATGGTCCAGCCTTATCCTTAACTGACTTGCTGCTCATAGCCTCTGTTACTCCCGATTCGGGTAAACTATCAGTAGGTAATCTAGAAGGTGATTTGATTACTTTAGCATCCAACACAGAATTGTCAGCAGGAGCTTCTTCTGGAACCATCCCTTCCAGCCCATTACAAACAGTATTGTTTTCTGCACTAGTTGGAAGCTCATTTTCGATAAAAGCTGTAGCAGGAGATGGAACATGCACTACATTAGCAGATTCAGGGTCATTTGTTACTGCATCTTTCACGACATGATTCTCAATTGTTGAGTCCGGAAGTGCATCTTGCAAACTCGAATTAATTGCGTTGTCAGCTTTGATGGCACCATCAATAATTGATGGTGAAGTTTTCCCTCGTGGACTCAAAGCAGGACTTTCTGGTACATTGGCTGGTATAGTCTCTTCCATTAATCCAGGGGTAGACGGAGCATGTGCATACTCAATCAACTCTGATGATAATACTCCATTAGCAGCACTTTGATCGCATATTGGAGGACCTTCTATATTATTATTGGAAAAGAATGCTTCGTTAAGATCAGGAGTCTGTATATTGTAACCATGCCAGTTAGGAGGGTCATCATTTCTTTTGAGATCTTCCATACTTGAATAACCCTTTTCATAACTGGAAAGTCCAAACAAGCTCTTGCTACTTCCAGCACTTCTATCCTTAATAAACCCACTTTGATCTTCATCAATGTCCATGTCAGTAGGAGGAATTGAAGATTCGCCTTGAAAGGCACTGCGATGAAGCACAAAAAGAAAATGACTATAGAATAAGAAGATCAGAGTGTCAAACCAATGAACAATGACGACAGCGGACATTTAAAATTTCCAATACTTACTATTCACGTCAATATTTAAAAATACGTGCAACTTTAAAAAAAATTAATAAACGTAGATCCTGAAAATAAGATAGACAGTGCACTAGTACAAGCTCAAAAATTTAAGTTACATCAGTTTGTGTTTACACTACTACATAAAGAACATATTTTCTCTGCTCTCACTTGTCATAGAGAACTTAATTCTTTACATCAGAATAATTTATTAGAAGATGCAAATGACTAACTCCGTGAAGGATACTCAAGGTTTTAACATAATAAGATAGACCACAGTGAGTCAGAATTATCTAGTGGGTTGTCATGGACTTAGTGATACTAGAAATGAGTACATACTTTGAAATACAACTAAAAATGCAAAAGTAGAATCATTTTGAATAAATAAAAATAACCATCATATGAAGGATATGAAGATCTATGAAGCATGGATACAGATTCACATATAGATACGATACAAATACGTCGATATGGCAAATATGAAAAATAAGGATATGACGCTTAAGATATGTAGCTCGTATATGTATATATTTATATCTAAACATATATATTAGTGAACTTATTTACTTGGATTTCTTAATTGAGGAATTATATATTATCATTATGAAGATATATTATCAACTTTATCCATTAAAAGAACTACCATTCATAACAAAGGTTTTGTATATTACGTAGTACATTACTCCAATTTATCTAGTAATAGAACTACCATTCACTAACAAAGGTTCTATATATACATAGATAAACAAGTGCATCAACCTATAAATTAGAAGAAATTAACTACTGTAATAAGATTTCTTAAAATAGATTATAAAGTAAACAAGTGAACTCAATCTTTCAAAACGAGAAACCTTCTAAATCCGATAAAAAATGAAAAGTAATGTTTTCTTGAATTTACTCATATTGATAGCAATATTAATTTCATTTTAAAAAATTGGTTACTTTAAGAAAGTATATAATCGACAAGTATCAATACAGATACGGCGAGAGTATATTAGTATCCATGTTACATGGATAAAGATAGAGCAACCGTAAAAATAGAATAACCAAGGGAACAAAAAAAAATAGAGAAAAAAGGTTGGAGTATCAACTAAGTAATCAGACAAGAAAGAAGTTAAAGAACAAAGAAGATAGTTTACCCGTCATCTGAACCCAGTCGAATTGAAGCATGCTGAGATGCGTGATTCTTATCAAAAAATAGATCCTGCCAATAGCAACGACAATAGTTAAACAAAGTGTCTGGTTCTAGACAACATACTCATAGTCGCCTCTACATGCACACACAAAAAGACACTTTCAAAAGTGAAAAATCCACATAATAGTTAATGACAAAAGGCCATCTCACTCTGTTAGCCCTACTCATGTGGCCAGCCATGCACCACGACAAACTAGACAAGAATGATATAAATTCAAAAATATTATGGATAAGACATATTTGCTTTCCTAGCCTTCATCCAACTTTGAAAGAATAAGAAAACATATATAAATGGAGTTTAATATTTCTAAGAAGATGATCCAAGTACCTTCATCATTGGATTTCACTTAAATGGTAGCTGTGACATGAAAGTGGGAAATTGTTCCAAACTAGCTGAAATTTAATGATTGGGGTTGACATAGGTGAAAGTTTTCTCTTTAGGTTTAGATTTTACTTCACTCAGCTGACTAAGCATTTGCCACATATGACAGATCAACCTAGCTGGATTGCCTTCAATAGTTCAATCTGACATATAGTGAGAGAATTGTGTTCAAATGTAGAACAGTTGCCACTTGGCATATAGTAACTACTTGAAAGAACCATACCAATAGCATCAAATAGTATTCAATATCCTCACTGATAATTAGGATGTATTTAATGTGGAAAAGGAAATATGGGCCAATGTGTGAAGCATTTCCATCTAGGACTTCCATTAATGTTGCACAATGATATTAAGGAACAATGTCTAAATATATGTGTATGTCATTTGTAAGCAAATATGGGCCAAAGATATAAATAGATCACTGTACTTACCTCATCAAGGTCTAAGCCAATGTGTGAAGCATTTCCATCTCCAAACCTTTCTGTATGACAATTTAACATGTTCAACTTAGTTAAAATGTTGATCTCCTGTGGTTAAACCCTACATCAAGGCTATGCAGTATGATAGCTCAATACTAACCATCCAACCCAAACTGTGATGTTGGGTATCCTGTTCCCTCCAAATTATCTTGAAGTGTAATATGCTCTTTCGCACTGATGTGGTGATCAACAAAGTCTCTACAGTATAAACATCAAGATTAATATGTAATTGTATATAATAAGAGCACCTCTTCATATAGTTATACAAAGTAAATACACAACGATATATAACAGTTAGTTTGCAGAATAAGAATCAGATATGAGAATACACTAAAGAATGCAATAAGAGAAAATCCAAAACTCACCCAGGAAATGCAGTATCAGGTAGTTCAAAATCATCAAGATGGAATGTCTCAGGCAGAGTGATAGAATGATAAGGTGCAGTAGATTCTTCAGGTGGAAGATCCACAGCAGCTGACCTAAAAGCTTGTTTTATCTTGAGCAGAGCCTCACTGCAATCATGGAAGAGATAATTCACCTTGCGAGAATATATCCTCACCACACCAAGGAGTAGATGGCTAGATAACCGAAGTGCAATTGGGACTTCAGGAAAAAGAATTGAATCTGCATTAAGAATATAGATATGTCGTGTAACTCAATAGTCAAATTTTCTCCCAAAAGCAAAAAAAGAACCTATCCAATAGAAATTGAAGGAATCAATAAGAAATGAAGAAATATTTTACAATAATGATAGGTGACACAATGACAGGCACCCATGCCGGCATAATTATCAAGCCGGACATCCGTACACCATAATGCAGAAGAGTCGAACTGATTGGTAGTAATAATAGGAACACTAGAAACGGACCTAGGGTGCCAACCTATCTGGTCCCATGAATTTATGTTGGGTTGAATGTAAATATTAGTACAACATGTCAACTGGAACCCAAACATGATTGATAAATTGTTTGTGTTTCTCAAACACGAACACTATCCCTCTATTGTACAGGTCATATAATCAATGGCGTAACTAGTTTACTGCACTCATTAAATGGATTGCCTTTTATAGTCTAGGTAGTTTTGGCCTTTTGGGTCAACTAATATGTTAATACTTCGAATGTCAAACTTGACTAACCACGTAACACTTAAAGCTGCCAACATGGGCACGAGGTGAATACGACATGAACATAACCCATTTAACTTATATAGGTTGAAAAGGGTAAAGATATCAATAATACAAACACAAAACATGACCTACCTATTCTTTGTATTATGCGGGCCGACACACTTACGACACTAGATGCCTATTTCAAGCCCAAACCTGTTCAAAGGTCACGTGTTCATGTCAGATTGGCAAGTCATGTTAAAAGTAGCTACTCTAGACGAGCTTGAAATTAGGACAGCAATTCTATACAATCTTCAGTACAAGAGCTAGTGAGTTTTTAGAGTTTCTATGTACCCAAATATCTTCAAATAGCCATAAACCTTTTAAAACTACTACTACTAACAATAGATGACGGGCAAAAACTAAAAGAATATGCTTGTGAAAATTCAATAAATTTAAAGTCTTCAACTGTGATGTGTTCTCACAGAAAGGCCACATCATGTACGTTTTAAGCTATAGAATTCTCTGGGGTTTCTTATTATGTTCCAAATTACACAAACAGAAGTGCCAGCTAGCTTTTGATGAGGTTAAGATCATGACACAGTAAACAGCTCTACAAAGCTTTGGTCTGTAATTAAATTCATTTCCATTTCATAGTTATGTTATATCCTCACACGAACAACTCAACAATTGTTCTGCAAAAGCCAAGCCAGGTATCCTGCCCCAAATAGAGCTAACCTAAATATGTAAGTTTGTAATGGAGCATCATTAATCAGATGGCACTCACTGATGCAGGTGGTCCAATATTGCCCTAATACAACTTGCTATGAGAAGATAACCACAACTCCGCAACAAAGGGCGGGCCATTGATAAATAAGACGAAGCAGACCACGTTCAAGAATTACCATCTACACCTTTTATATGGAGTTCTTATTTTGGGGAAAAGAAACAATAAAAGGTCCGAGATCTCCAAGGACGCTGTGCTAGTTTCATACAAATCACACCAAGAAGGGAATTTTGCAAGATATGACCACAAAAATTACCAGCGAATACTATATTCCGACAGATACTTTACTTGGTGGCGAATTACGTATTCAACTTTGGAAGAACAATTACACTTGTATGAGAAAAATAAGTGTGACTTCGTAAATTAGGGCATTTCAAATGCTGGAACGGCTGGCAGAATGGGTAAAAATGGCGCCTTTGACACTTGCCAAAACAAACTGACACCCTCCGTTCAGAAAAGGAGAAAATATGATAAATTTATAATGATACTTACCTACAGAGACGCCGATATCAGTATCAGCAACCTGATTCTTCCTCAGCTTCCGCTCCAAATGAGCTGCGATCCATATCGTCCCCAGAGGCCCCTTCTTGGCCAAGATAAACTGCGAATAGAACATCTTCCTCCTTTCTCACAGACCTCAAAGAACCCTAAAACCCCCCCAACCACCCTCTGCTTACCCCCAATTCAGCAATCTCGAAAACCCTAGCCCCCAATTTCCCACTGAACCAAGCCCCAAGATCCAAACTTTCCAAACCCTAGCTCATCCCAGCACCACCACGCTAGCTAATCATGACTGACCCCTACTCCAGCTCCCCAATTTCAAATCTCCAGCCCCATAACCCTAATTTTGACCCAGGCGGTGCTTCCGAACCTGGAATAGAAGCAATTCGAGGAGGAAAGAACTGGATCGGGAGATCTATCGATCTCGAGGCTGAGGAAAGACCAAAGTATCGGAATCGAGAGGAAAAATAAGATTAGAATAAGAAAGGAAAAATATATTTTGGGAGAGAGAAAAGTGAACCCCAAAAATAATAAAAGACTTGGGACTCGAAAGTAGTCTATCTCTCTCTCCGTGACGACTAAACAAATACAGGATTTTTGAATTTTCGAAATTGCTGGCGAGAAAATAGCCGCGCCAAAACGAAAAGACGGCGCGATATACCGTGCCGCGAATTTCCCTACCAGCCGTTGGATTCCAATCCCCTCGTAGCGACACCCATCCTTAGCCGGTAGTATTCCGGGACGTGAGATATCGCGACACGAGCGGCGTAGGAGAGAGAGTTGTCCCGTGTCGGATTTGGGTCAACGGAGTGCGTAGGAGCTATACTACGGCTAACGAGGGGTATTTAAGTAATTCACCGGCTGCGCTCCTTTTGACGATCGTCTGATTTGGACCAATGGCAAGACGCCACATTTCGGAGACGCACTGTTAATTCTCGTTTATGCCCTCGGGTTCCTTTTTTCCAGTTATAGTTGATGATGATGAGGCGAAGCGGAGTGCCGCAGCTAACATTAGATTTTATGTTTGTTCTTTAAAGAAAAACGTTAGATTTTATGGAGAGGAGAAAGCGGCAAGCGAAAATAGGAAGAATTATATTGGAAAGTGAGTCAGCTCCTAATATGCACAAAATGAGATGAATAAAAAAAGAGGCGTTAGGTTGCAACAAAGGAAGTTGATAGGTCGTGGCAAAATCAATATAATCTAAGACAAAATTAAAATAAATAAATAATTATCAAATCCATTTCCTATGGATATATATATATTTAAATATTTATTTATATCACTTTATCGACTCGACTCGACTCGCCATCAAAAACTGATAAAACTGTTGTGTTTTTCATCTAAGACTTAATAGACAACGGATTAAGAAATTTCAAAAGTGAGGTTGTTCCTCGAATCGGACTACAGAACTCTTTCATCAATATCCTCCGATCGAAATCTGGTTTTTCTTGGAGATGTAGATTTTTATTTTTATATATCTTTTTAATTATATGATTTAAACATTATATCATTCTTCCACTGTTTTAGACAAGCTAACCACATTGTTGACTGGCTAGCAAATCTAAGAAAAGTCTAATCTTTTTCGTCAATTTGGGCTCGATCAACACAATCAGATTTAAATGCTTTATTGTATAAGAATATTTTAGGTATTTCTGTAGATACTTCGAGTAGTTTTGTGCTGGGATAATACATTAACTTTTCCATCAAAAAAAAGTTTAAAAAATTATTGATGAGAATTTTTCAACAATAATGGACCTCAAATTATTAATATTATTTCTTGTTTATCAAATTTCAACAAGATATTATTTCTCCTTTTTCTATCTTAAATAATAGCATAATGTTTTATTCATCTCAAAACATGCGTGAAAGGTTTGTGATTGCTCGTGTAATGAGATAATAAATATCACAGAGGTATTACATTAATTTGACGGCTCCGTTAACGGTCATTTGATTTTTAAAATTAGATCTTACGACGAATACATCTACAAAATAGATCTTGAAGGAATTTAGATACAAATTAAATACCAATGAGACCTTAAATAAATAAAAATATAAATACAATCGAGATTTAGATAGATTTGAAAAATGAGTGAATTTAAATATATTGAAAGTTTTAGGATTTTAAGAGTTAGAAAATTTGAAGACATATGATAATTTATTGCTATATATTTATGAATGAAATTGTGGAAGATGAAAAGGTTGAATAAATTATAACTAAAATGGTTAGGAAAGCTAAAATGTTTGCAAATCTATTAAATATGAAATTCAAGTTATATATCATGGATAAATCGATATTCGAATATCCAATAAAATTTGTTTAACCATATTTGAATTCGAATTCAAAATTTTGTGAAAATTCTATCTAAATCTGAATCTAAATTTTTATCCTATAAGAAATTTATAAGTTATATCTATTTTTTTTTTCATATGGAATCTGATTAGATTAGATATTATCTAACCATCCATAGAAAGATTTAGGAAAGCTATTTTCAAGACAAAATAAAATGGAACCAATTTTATATCTCTCTGTTATTAGCTTTTAATAATCACAAGGCACGAAAAAGGAAAGCCCAAAAACAAGACTCTTTTTCATATTACTCAATTCATTACCACTCCATTTAGAAAATTAGAAGAACAAACCAAATAGTATGATTTCGATATAAATGTTTGTTAGATATGTGGTTTCGATATATCAAACAGCCCTTATTAATAATATTAATATATCAAATATGCACAATTAATGTGTAAATACAGATTGACTAGCACGCGAGGTGGGTCTACCCCAAATCCTAACTCGATAAGCAGATGTCCTATATTGTACATTTGCACCAAGTAGCTATTGTAAATAATCATATTTGAAAATACTTGTTTGTAGTTTTGGGCTAGAAGTTCCATTTGGGCCAACCTTGTGCCGGTTGGTCAGCCTACATCATCGGATATGCTCTAACACATCATTTAATGTGCAATTGATGACTTCAATCAATCTCGCTTAAACAACTATTGCGTTGGCGTTTGTTAAACTTATTTGCACGAATTGGTTCGAATGGAAATGTGCTCTTAGTTTTGCACGGTTGTCATTATATAAAGATGATCGAGACATAGCATAATGCACATTATAATATTTTATTTTATTTTACTCATGGTCGTAAAATGAAGTGATGGATTTTGAAAACTGAATGCATATATATTCTACAGTCGATGTACATTTTGCTATAATAGAATGCAAACAATTTATATATATAAAGCTCATTATTACCCATTAAAAAAAATTGAGTTGCAAAAGTCCTTTCAATCTGCCACTTAATTAGTGAAAATTTCAAAATTAATATTAAATGACATTATTTTATTAAAAAAATACTGTTTGTTAGGGAGTTATTGAGCTTTGGAATTTGTTAAACAATAAATTTACTACACTCTATTAAAAAGAGCAAAGAATAGAAAAGGATTTACAAAGAAAAGAGTATATTCATCAGAAATACTTGTGGCCCATAAACGGGATATCACTATCCTTTTATCATCCGATGACATTCATGTATCTTTTGTCTTACCATTAGTTTTTCTTATTCCGCAGCCAAATGGGCTCATCTTTTGAGCTGCAACTCATGGAACCAGTCAAATCTGCAAGTCTAGATGTAGTTACACCTCCCTCACTAAGGCCAAAAACCATTTGGAGTATCATCAAAAGAAAGAAGAAGATGGGAGCATCATTGACCAACTGGAACCTAAACATTTGTGAGGCCCAAGCAGGAGGCATCATCAATCACTAACCTGACATTTAAGAGGCCCAAGCAGCCCTTGGCATCATTTAGGGGTGCCGTATGGCACCCGTCATGAGGTGGCGTTTCACTGAAGACTAACTCTTTGTTGCCATTTTTCCCTCTCGTCATCGTCTCTTTCTCTCATTCACTTATGGCACGGCCAGCAAGTGCCACAGCACGTAGCCAACCACCGTTCAGCACAGACGTGCCTCGGTTGATGCAAAAACTGCTCACTAGATGAGCAAAGTTAAAATATCACAACCATCCAAAACATGCACAAGTGATCGGCAAGATAGTTTTATACAAATAACCATTGAGATTGTTATATACAAATATATACTTGGAGATGGGAGTAAAAGAAACACATTATTACTGGCTGTGCGTTAGCTGCTCTGTGGTTCCTTATATACATTTTCACAAAACCAAGGGCCTTCTATGGCAGATCGACCTGATGGTTCCTTTAGTGGACAGTACCTTGCTCGCCAGCAGCTTCCATTTCGTCTCCTCCTTTTTGCTTAGATGCTGCATCTTATCCTTAAAATGCCTGAGGGAAAAATAAAGGAGGATGTTGGCTTGTGTATACTCAAAGGAATCATGCACACTAGTAGCAGTGATGAATCTAGTCAGATGGTATGAATATTGACTTGAAGTTCAACCTTAATGCTAATCATATCACTATCTTTCCCTGAATTTAATGACACCTTTTCTTTTCCTCGAGTTCAAGTTCAATACATACCACTACCTTGCAAAACTGGACTTAGTTTGAAGACAAAAGCAACATATAGCTGAACCTAATGAGTGACAAACCTGCAGAGAGGAACCTTGCAAGTGTCTGGCTTGGAACACATGCAAGAGTGGAGCTCAAGAAGCTGCCACATTCGCTTGCAGCTAGCACACCCACCGGGGATTCTAGTCCTGCAACCTGAGAAATGACGAACTAGTGATTCAAGTGTCTTGCAGGCTGGGTAGTTGCATGCGCTTTGGCCATCTTTGAGCACCTTGTCACGAGGTCCAATTGTCCGGCATCCATCTTGGCATATGTGCAGAAGTGCTTCCATTGCTTCATAAAGTTGAACATAAACCTTCCTTTCCTCGATCTTTTTAATTCTCTCTTGCTCTTTCTGCAGTTCATAAGTAAGATGATCAGACTGTAGGACTTAAACTGAGAATGATAGGAAAAAACCGCAGGAATAGAGACTGCCCAAGACTGGACACAAATATTTGGCAATACCATAAAGCCCAAATAATCGAGAATCAGAGGATATCTAATCTGGCAAGGGATTGCCAGGTCCAAAGTAATTGCTGTGTCATGCCACATGCAACATTTGCATGTTATCAGAAGACTCAATAATCATTATGTGTATAAGTATACTTCTAGTTCTTTTTCTAGATCCCTGAACTATTCAATGGGGAGATTTTCTTTTCATTCTTCTTCATCTCTGGTTTTCACCCTTTCACGAGTCAGTGTGCTAGCTGAACCTATCTAATTCCACCAAGTAATGGTGGAAAGCAGGTATTGCAGGCTAAAGGAATTCTAGTAACTAACTTCTCATTGTAATTATAGGAGAACATGGCATAGTATATTCAAGCTGAACTCACAGAATCTTCCTCCACAAGTGACTCAAGAAGCTCCTGTTCTAGGCCTGGGTTAGCTTGCTTCATTACTTTCCACCCCTCCGAGACTGAGATGGTCTTGAAATCTTTAACAATCATACGAGTAGATAAAAGGGAGAGGCGTGGTGCGTCACATTGCTGTGCTAACTGAAGCACATCAACCACATTCTCGGTGGTCAGTGCTTCTTCCAGCTGGTTGATGCAGAACCTCTTGAGAGAAGGGACTGAAAATGTGTGAGCCAGGACGAGCAAATGAAGAGCATGTTTTTTCATCTCCTCCTGTTCATAGCTACATTGAGTTGGGATAATTTAAGTTAGAGATTGGAATCATTAATATGAAAAAAAAAGCGTCAAGATACTTGCCTGCATTTATTCTTGTGAATCTAAGAAATGCTAGACTCTCACCATTAACCCTTGCAGGTTATAGTTATAGCAAATATTTGAGTACCATTATTTAAGATGGCCAGTGATATGAGATGATCCATCTTTTAGGATTATCTTGTATAATATGAAGGCCAAACGAATTGGCACTGACTAAGATATTCCCGTATCTTGTGTACCTGAGTATCAAATAACATTATAACCCTGGAAATAGCTTTCATGCTTTGCCATTTAATTAATTTCTTGCAAAATGGAAACTCATAACTAGACAAGAAGTGAAATTTCAATCACAGTAACTGATATCACGTGATATATAGTTTTGCATATTAAAACTTCTTAAGAGTATGAAAAATGTTATATAAGTGCTTATCTGAAGAAGGACTGTGTAAAAAAGAAGAAAGAAGCTGTTTTAGCTTATTTTTCCTTTGGAGTTTGCTTGATCTTATTTCCTATTCCTACTGACAATTGGTCTAAATTCAAGTCCAACTTGGTTGATGTGCAGAATCAATGTTGACAAATTCAAAATATCAGTGCAAATTCCTAGTTCTCATGGCACCAATGAGAAAAGGCCATTAAGTTATCGATCAATTGAAATTTAAAGCAGGAAAAAGAATTAAACAAAATTACAGGCATACCTTGAAGAGTACAGGAATCTGATAAATACACGGACAGCTTCTGGATGCACTCCAGGGATTTTAATAGACTTGAAACCTTCTTTGTTTCTTGCTTCTTTTAACATACTTCTTAGCACAAGAGAGGTTATACCCTGTTCAGGAAATGCCTTATCCCTTATGTTGTATGAAGACGAATAATAAATTTTAGAAAGTAGAAACTTAAGAGATCGTGCAGGCAAAGCCAGTTAAGAGAACCGAAATACTATCAAAACAAATTCAGTTGGTCATTTTAGTAAAAGAGCATAAAAAATAAGAGAACGTGAATATCTTTTTTCTCTTTCTCTTCTCTATGTATCTAATACTACACAGACCTGCAACTTAGGAAATGAATACTGACGCAGGTACCATTAACTTGCTAATATCACAGAAACTCCTGTTTGATCTCAAATTCTATCATCTTTCCTGAGGTCAAAAGTCTACCTCGATTCTTATATCACTTCCTCGATTTGTTCCAGAGATCGGGATTGTGCAAAACTAATCATCTGGACATATATTGTAATTTTATGACATAAGAAATGCATTTATTATATTGCAGTGACAAATCATACAGTGAAAACTGATAATACTTAATCTTAATGAATACAGCATACTCACAAGAACACTTGAATGTGCCAAAATTATGCCCTTGTCATCTGTATGTACCCGGACGTCAGCTCCATATCCTTCAAGAAATATATTGTCCCAAGCATGCCTTGTTTCCTCAGGGACATAATTAGTACCCTTTATCTTTCTGGAGCATTTATCCCCGCCATAAGATGCGCGTGGCAACCGCGGTGGTTGAGGAATGTTGCTGAACTGGGGCCTTGAAGATGTACACGCATCTGGCACGGCTAAAATTTCAGCCGAGGTGCTACTCTCAAGCTGCAAGTTAAATGGATTATCAAATGACTGATGGCTTGAGAAGAGTTGCGAAGAGTCCAGCCGAAGGCATGCCATCAACTATTGTTCCTCTTACTTCCTGAAGAATGCAGGGATGCATAGCATTGAAGTCATTAAGCTATATACCATGTACAACTATGCAAGAAAGGCCGGAGAAAGCAAATTATACAAATCAGAAGAGAATAATTGACTCAAAAGATAATAATGACACACAACACAAGTATGACAATCAGGAATGAGAAACAACAAATCATACTAATGATCAATTTCCTTTAATACTATGGAATCCAAAGATAGATACATATTGAACTTGCTACATATCTATCAGGGGAAATCTATCTCCATGTTTATAACTTCATTCGGATCTGATAATTATAATGACTTCAGAATACCATCATATTCTTATTTACCAGATAATTCATGTAATAGTTTACTCCAACCCTTGTATCTATATTTGTTCCTTCGATATCAAAATACTTGCTAACCAAGCACTGCCCAATGGAAAGATACTATGCATAGAGAAAGGAAAGGAACTCTTACTTGAAGAAAAAAGAGAGTAGAAGGACAAGCAAAGAACAGAATATCAGATTACAAAGGTAACCAATCCTTGGCTAACCATAGTTAGAGTCTTATCTAAAATAATGAAAAATCCTAAAATTTTCCTAGTTGTATGTATACAGAGTATAATTCAACATTAAATAGTGGACTAACTAATACTAATTCTTTTGTATGTTTTTTGTTTTTTGTTCTGCTGGTATGGCCATTGCTATCATTCATAAACGAATAATAAATAAGCCTCTCTGTTCCAATTAGTCTCCAGTTCAAAAATGGATTCTTGAGTAGTAGAAACTTAATAGACTTGCCACCAGTACAGCAAAATTATTCATCAACATCCAGAACATAAACCAATCATTCTTTTAAACATTTCCAACAAGAAAGAAATCTACCATCAAGAACAGTTCTACAAAATATACAACCAACAGTATCGCCTCGTCTAAGATCACTCAAACAACAGCTTCAAACCACCTTTCTAATGATCACAAGCTCCAAAACTTGCAGAAAATCGAACAAATAATTTACCTCGAAGGTATCGTCCGTTCAGCAATAGAGAAAGATGCGAGAGAGAGAGAGAGAGAGGAGAGAGAGGAGAGAGAGAGAGGGGGGGGGGGGGGGGGGGGGGGTAAAGAGGAGTAAGATTTCGTTCTTCTTTTTTGTTCTTATTCGATTACTAATAAAATACTTTTAAAAGGCGAGGAAATTTTGGTACTTTGTGTGGGTGAGTGCGGACACCGACGACTTCACGTGTAATAAAATGAGCGAACGCCAATGGGGCAATGCCACGTAAGGGATAAAACCACCGGCACGGACGGTCGGTGGGGACTGAGAGCGATTCGCTGTAACCCCCACTGCAGGAACACGAGAAAGAAAATGATTCGTTCCTTCGAGAGTTCGATGTGGTGCAGGGACTTTTTACGATAAGAGGACAAAGGAACGATTCAATGACAAGTATTAATTTCTCTATCCAAATCCAACGATTATAATAAAATAATATTAAATTACTTCTCTTCACTCTTTTAAATTACTATAATAATAAATTGATATAAATTGGTCCTTATAATTAATAAAAAGCAATAATAAAATACTAAGATTCTAGTTTACTCGTACGTTAATTTAGTTACATATGTAAAATATCTTATATGCCCCTTAATTTATTAAATTGAGAAAAAAAATTATATATTTTATATTTTACTCCCTAATTAAGTCTAAATTTATTTCAGCACTTATAATTTTATTCGTATCGCTTTATCTCTTATGGGCTATATTTAACTGTAATTGTTATTTTTCCTATTATATTTGGCCTATCTACGGGTTGAATTAGAAGATACTTAATGTGAATAGTTTTAGATGACAAAGATATGATAAAGAAATACGTATGTTTATATAATTGTCATATATTATTATTTGAAAATCTGATAAGTATTATTTTAAATATGTTGAAAAGCTTATCTAATTATTTATAATTTTATTTTTAATAAGTATTTTCAAATTTGACAATCAAATTTGATAGAAAAAGTAAATACTTCGATTTGAATATAATCGTAAAGTTAAAGCAACATAAATAAAATTATAGGGGAACAAAATAAATTTAAACCTAACCACATGGGGGATAAAATATAACTTCTCCTATAATTTAATATTAGTTTTAATGAAAATATTATTCTATTCGGTCCAAATTATTTATAGATTTATGTTTCTCTCTCCACATAGAGGGAAGAGAGAGCGCTGAGTAGGTGTGCCAAATAAGAGACACCGAAAATCGACCTCATCACCACATTAAACTAGATTGCATAGAAGTGTTTACATGCATAGAGATGCAAAATCTTCTAGTATTTTTATGTGCACCTAATATAAAGAGGCTAAAGATGCTGAACTTTTTAGCGTCTTTATGTGCTAACTGTAGAAGGGAGTTTACGAGCCTAGTATAGAAATAATTTAGTATTTTTAGAGAAATATCGACTAAAAAATGAAAAAAAAAGACAAATCTAAGATTCCTAAGTAAAAGAATGTCTACTCTATATAGTTTTGACGATGCTTTAGTACTTCAAATTTATTTTGAAACTTACACATCCTTTATATATTAGATTGAACTAAAAGAGTATCTACTCTATAGTTTTGATAATGATTTAGTACTCTAAATCTATTGTTAATTTACATATTCTTTATATGCATCAAACAACTATAAATCTTAATAGTCCTCAGAGGGTTAAGTTATATAATTTTTAAGATGAAGGCTCCAAGTTGAATATCTAATAGATAATAATTGATATGCATTAAAAGAAACCAAAAAAAAAAAATCTAATTTACAAACAAGCTTATAACTCAAATATACAAATAAGTCTAGAAACTTAATTTTACAAATAAGGCTTCTAATTCAAAGCATACTAAAATCAAAGTCTAATAGTGAATAAAATTAAGGTGACATTCTTATATATCCTTGTGAAAATTCATTAGCTTGGACAAACTGTCATTAGCTATGAAGCCTATGAACATTAATAAAATCCAGCTCCTCATATGATATATTTTATAGGGATCAACTGGATCAGCAAATGAGATGATCATGTATGTATATTTGTTCAAGTATTCATTATGACTTTAATTTGATATTTGCTAAAATTTTGTTGTGATTAAAGATGATGCAGCAATCATAGAGGATTAGATAGTTAGATTGTCTATGATATGTATTGTTGATCCGAAGATTTAAAGGGCATGATCATTACTGGTTTGTTTTGATACCATAGGATGATATTTTTACAAAAACACTTACAAATTTATTGTTATTACCCACAATCGTCACAATGGTGTTTTGCTTGACTCCCCCTCAACATACCACATCTTGTCTTTGGTTCACAACCTTGATGATCATTAAGATTGTGGCTCAAAGTGACCATTTAGGCAATCTTAAGTACCTTATTCAATCTTGATTAAGTAAGCAACAGATGATTCCAATATCTTTAAACTTCAAGCTTTTCTAAGAGCACATCTCCCTTCTCTTTGATTTAGCTTTATCTGGCCTCCCAAGGTACCCCTCACATTTTTAAGTTTCATTTTTATATTTTTAGGAAGATAACCTCCAAAAAGCTTTGATATGGACCAATAAGAGCCAACTTAATAAAACCATTTGAACGAGATTTGGAACATTTGAGCGATTTAAGTTCTAGCCAATCGCACTCTAAAAAATTCCATTCGAATGAATATCCAATGTTCGAAGTCTTTAGCTATCCATTTGAATGTTTTTCCTATATTAGTATAGTGAGCTATATATCTAAAAAATTTTGTTTGAACATATTTCTCATATTGGATATAATGAGCTTTTTAGAAAATCCCGTTTGAACACTTTTTTCGTGTTGGATAGCCATTTATTTCTTGCCATGCATATCACATTCAAACGCAACAGTGTTCCATAAAACTGTTCTAATGAATTTCCAATTTCTATGAAAATGTATCTCACAGGAAAAATCATTCAAACAGAATGTCTTTTTTTGCCTCCAAGAAGTGTTTTTGGTCTTTATAATTTAATCTAATAAGTTACGAGTCATAAGATTTTTGTTTTGACACAAATTAGCCAATTATAAGTGCTAATAATAATTAAAATGATATAGCTCATACAGATTGAACTAGGTGATAAACGAGAAATAATAAGTCAATATTTTCGGTATATATTTTTTATGTAGGTAGAAAAGAGTTTTATTCAGGTTGGTTAAGTCATGTAAAAACACTAAGATTCTAAAGATATGCATAACTTAATATCTAACTAGACAATCTTGATTTGTAGAAGAATCTTATAAAAATAGACCTCTTGAATTTGGAGAAGCCTTGTGAAATATGCTAACAATTTGAAATGGAGCTTTATTAAAACATCCTTTTTTTTTTGAATTTTTTGCATCTCTCCTCACCTCAAACTATTCTTTTTAATTTACTGAGATTATTAAAAAAAATTATCATTATTTTGGGATTATTAAGGAGATTAAATATATTTGAGTAACCTTGTACTTGTTTTGAGCTTCACTCGGAGATTTTGTAATTTTACAATTGTCGTCCATGATTATTCCGCTTAGATCCCCTAAACTATTACTTTTTTTCACAACACTTTTTGAATATCCTTTTTACCACATATATACTCCCAATTTTTTTGTATCATTACTTTTTTTTCTTAGTTTAAAAGATATATGGTGATATTTTCTTTTTTAGTTCGTGAGGTGTATGTGGGTAATAAAAAAGTTTTATGGAGTGTATGTGAAAAATAATAATATTTTAAGAGGCCTGTGTAGAATTATCTCTATGTATAATTACATCGAGCTTTCATATATTCAATTCGAGCTATTTGTTAAGGAGATTTAAACTTATTCTTAAATCAAACCTAATTTAAGCCTGAATCAAGCTCCACTTAGATTCAATTTGATTTACTGGGAAGCTTGATTAGCTCAACATTAGTTTTTTTTCCATTATAATAATAATAATAGACAAACCTCCAAGGTTTATTCGCTTGTTTACGCTTGAATTAAGCTTGTTTAAGGGTTAAGCTGATTGAATTAGGCTTGAATTAATCTCGGTTGAAATTGGACTCATTTAAAGCTTAAGGTTAAGCTTGGGTCGTAGTCGCATAAGTATCTCAAGAAATGAAGAAGAATGTTGAAGGCTTGGAAAGAATAAAGCATGCAGAAGAATGAAGTTATTCTCTCTAATAAGTTTTCAGGAAGTAATCAAGTTTAAGATATTTCCAACTCCAGCAATTAATTATTCCACCAAATCTAGCTTCTCCTTCTTTCGTATCTCAAACTCTCGATCAACGGTTTCATTTAAGTGATCCACGTAGTCGTTGATTTGATTGACCTCCTCCTTAACAGCGTTGAGGTTTAACTCCCAGAAAACTGGCTTTATTTCCTTTTTGCGTTCCTCCTCTTCCAGGAGATCATTCATCTCTTTCTTCATACCCTCTAACTCCTCTTTTGCACTCGCTAATTCTTTCTTCATCTTGGCAATCTTGTTTCGTTGATGCCAAATCTTTGTGTCGTAACTCCCACGTCTCTTTTCGACTCTCTCTAGCATATTCTCTTGCATGTCCAGCGTGTTCCTCCAGCGCTCAGCAGCCTCTGCGTATTGTACGTAGGGATCAGTAAGAGACGTTAGCTCAGCAGACAATTTCGATGATATTTCTCTTTTCACTATCTGTACATCCAAATAGCTGTGATACTTAATCTCTGCTGCAAGTTTCTCTAGCATGGGCACGATTTTCTCTACTGAAGCTTCAATGTCTTGCCCAAGTTGTTGTAGTTCTTCTACGCCGTTTTCTATTATTTCAGCTGTCTCTTTGGAGGTTGGGTTCTCTCTCAAAGCTTCTTGAATATCACCTATGATCACTTTGACGTAGTCCCACTTACGTGTGATTCTTCTTTTCTCGTATTCTGAAGCTGAAACTTTCACCTTGCAAGTCAAAATGATCTTTTTTGAAGGAGTTGGTATACCAGCTGCTCCTTCAAGGGGAGAGTCCTCTTCCGCATCTGATCCTCCTGCAAGAAGAATGCAACAGTGATAGCTAACTGTTTAGATCCTAATCAAGACCATAAAAGTGGAAGAATTACCACTTGAAGTAGTAGAGGCTGTGTCTTTGGTGTGTTTCATTGAAGCTATAGTAGCAGAAAACAGTTTACGTATCCTCGTTAACTTGGTTTTTGTAATAGCTGTGGCTAGTCCAGGAATCCTCAAGAAAAGCTTCTTGTTCAACCTCTCCTGTAGGACTTATGAAAGAAGAGAAAAGAGGAGAGGTTAGGATTCAAACGAAGTTGTTAACTTCGTGTGGAGATATGTGAACAGCTTACCTCTTTTAGTAGCAAAGATGCTACTTTCCTTGAGGGCCTTAAGGATTTTCCCTTCACGTCGAGGTGTTGAGATTTCTCTAGAGATTGTTGGAGGAGTGGCTTGAGAGATGACATTTGTGCTTTGATCTTTAACATTCGAATTAATCACCACCGGAGCTAGTTTCTCTTTGGAATTGCTATTTGATGGGGCGTTTAGCTTCATCTCCTTTACTTGATCTGCATCTATATATATATATATATATATATATATGGGATCAAGTGAGCATTCATACCATTAAATTGGTTTGAAATGTTTGTAGGTTGAAATATGTACCCATGAAGGCCATCTCTTCGCACAGCATTATCTTGCAGTGTTAGCTTGGAGACATCATCAGCGTGAGAAATATTAGAAATAGTTTGAAAAGCTTTAAGAAGAGAACTTCCTAATCTATTACCTTTATGTTGTCCTAAAACATCTCTCTTGATTCTTGAACCAAAAGGAAAGAATGTTGGTAGCATTCTAAAAATCCAAGAAAAGGATTGAAAACCACCGACATTCGAGATTCTCATACTACAAGCAAACAAAATGGTTATTCTCAACAAAAAGTAAAGGAATCATGGGTTGTTTTTTACTTGATAATAAAGAAAGAGAGGAATATGACCTCAAGAACTAGAATATATACCTGCTTCTTATCCTCTTCCATCACATTCTAAGGCTTAAGGATGAGGAACTCTGCTCTATAAAATAAAATAAAAAATAACAAAAATACAACTCGCCACACATCGAATCGCTTGAGCTAATCATGCTCTCATTTTATTGTTTCTGTGGGCAATTGGAGCTTAAGGTGAAGAAAAGCATGTCAAGCACTGTAGACCAGAATAAATGACTTACATTTGCATTGTTTCTTGATTCAAGTCACTCTTCTCCTTACATTATGTTTAAGATAAATGATCATTAACATTTGGGGTAGTTGAAGCAATAGTGTCTCACTTTGTTCTTCTGTATAAGTATCAAATTTTCTTGATTTTAGCAAAGAGGTTATCGATATATGTTCTTATATTAAATGATCTCATTGCTTATTTAGTCCTCCTCAGCTCTGAGCTAGGTTTAATGGAAGTACAAAAAAAAAAAAAAAAAAAAAAAGAAGCTAGCTCTAGCTCTGCTCTATTTCAAGTTTCATATATTATCATTAATCCTTGGAGGCCCACTATTTGGATGGTTAGGATGTGGTCACATGAGTATCTCAAGCATTTGAACATTATATTTCAGCAAACAATTTGAAAGCACATTACATGACACCTTCCTTGAATGAGGGTAAGATTGCTCATGTTATATCTCCTCTTCATCAACTAGCAATGACTTGATCAAATAGTTGAGTTTGATCAGAAAATTCAAGACCCAATTGCTACAAAAGAAAAAAAAAATTTAATTGATTAGGGGAGCGTATGCATCCATACATATCGTTTGGTATGAGAGTCTGGATTGATTAGGGGAAGCAGCATGACTCATGAGTTTTCGAGAATAGTTACAAATCGCAACAAGTATTACAATATTGTGATCGATTCAGCTCATCATATGTATAAAGGAACTATTTAGCTCCTTAATTGGAAAGATACTGTATGCCATTTACATATATTGCCAGAAGAAACCTTCCAATTCTTTCTTCTACTTCTTTCATTTTGTGAGAAAATGGCAAACCAAGAGAGTTTTCATCTTACATAGAGAAAAAGATATTTTACGACTTCATGTTCCTCGCTATTTCCTGCAATGCAGAGGAGGATGGATTAAATATAATGTTATATATAAAAAATATCCAAACGAACAGACAATTTAGTAAATGAAAAGTATGAGAGATACTAGCAATATGTAGCATAATTCCAATATATAATTACTAAGTTAGATGTGGGGAAAAAGAATCCTAAACAAATAGAACAAACCTTGATTCTCCTAAGAAATTAAATAATCAAGCCAACAGCGACTACTACTGATGGGATGCTACTTCTGTACTTTAAGAAATATATAGCACAAAGTTATAGTTAGAATATAGAGAACCACATCTCATGCAAGTGTTTTAGAGGTGTTTCTTGTTTTGAATTAAGAGTTTATTAAACAGTCAAACTTCCATATAGTTCATAAATGGTGTAGATGAAAACTTACCTATAGTAGAAAATCTAATGCGTAAAGCAATCAAAAGATATTTTGTTTGTTAATAAGAGGACTAGATTCGTTAAGTGCATGAAGTTCATGTCACTAGAGATGTTGTTTCTGTGATTGACTCAAAATAATGGCCACTTAGTTGCAACAGGTAGGCCTAATCTCACCTCTCCAACACTTCTATGAAAGGAAGAATTTTCATTTGAAACAAGCAGTCACTAGTACTTGCTTAAAAGATTTCTATTGTGGAAAGATTTTGTTCAGAAATATATTTCCAACAAATATGGATCAATATTCATAATCTTGTTACGACAAGAACTAGTTTATTTGAATGACTCGAATACGTACCAAGGAAGTTTAAATGTGTCCTTCCATCGTCCTTGTTTCGCACAAGTAGCGTATATTTTGTCCAGTCGAATGATCACTTCTGAAAATGTTGGCCTCACTACAGGCTGGGGATCCCAGCATTCTTCAATTAACCTACATATAGATGTGGCTCATAATCATCAAATTTATAATATGGAGGTGAAATGGAATTATCTTTGATGGAACTAATATTTCACTTATAATTAGAACATTGTAAAAGAAAATATTGCATGTCACAATAAAAAAATTGCTACATTTCAGCATAAAATATGAGGCCTCTTCAGGATCAACTAATGATTCCTCTATCCTTGTTCAGCTCTGCTTAGTATATTTGAAAATAGCATTCAATTGCATAAAAAGAAATAGCCTGGCAGTAACTAAATATTCAGTTGTCTAGCAGAGAGGTTGTGCCTTAAGGTACAAATTGGTACATCACAATTTTCTAAGAATACATTTCAAACCTCACACGATATTACATCTCTTACTAAACTTAATTCGATACAGAGCTTGAAAGACCTCACCAACTAGACACGTTGAAGCCAAAACATCATGCAAATTGCAGTTGACTATTTCTTATAGTATTTGATTGAGATACATGCTCTTATTGTAGGTCACAAGGGCCTAGTATTCTGTGAAAGATGACATATGATCATCGTTACATCTACGTTGCGTTCGTTATGAAACCTTCTTCAGTAAAGTGAAAGAATCATTTTTACTGGTGTCTCCTTTGTCATATCTAAATCTTTACAAAATAAATAAAAGAAAAAGACAAGAATTCTATATAATTGATAGAGTAAGTGGAGCATTTGCTACTCTTCATCTCAAGCTGGATCTTACTGGGGTGTAGAACTTTTTTCAAAATTTCACACGTCCAAACAGAGTGGAAGCTACTTGGTTAGTAAAGTTCCGGAAACCAAGGTCAAGCATGGAAATTATATATAAGAAACTAAAGAAGCC
Organism: Typha angustifolia; assembly: GCF_048772165.1. Lineage (NCBI taxonomy): Eukaryota > Viridiplantae > Streptophyta > Magnoliopsida > Poales > Typhaceae > Typha > Typha angustifolia. The sequence continues at coordinate 7,800,807 of NC_133248.1, forward strand.
TTAAATGTATGTAGCAAATAAGATTTATGAATCAAAATAGCTTACAGACAGAACTTACTCTTTGACATCTGGAGGATAACTCTTCGACTTGTTCTTTAATGGCGGTCTGAGTCCTTCCACGCAAATCATCTGAGCAACCTCTCCTGGGGATTTTGGTTGAAAAGCTGGTGCTCCTTCAATCATCTGAACCCAGACAAGAATGCCCGAAACATTCAACAAGAATAAATTAAGGGAGTGAATCTGTAAGACTATATGCATATGGCAAAAGTATAGGTTGATAATGGGATCTATGTATCAAAAGGACGGCAAAAATAGCACAAGAAGATGATCTAATGACATAGCAAAACTAGATTAAGAAAGATGATCCAAATTTCTTATTCGGCAGAAGCACAAGTTTATGGGCTTGAAATATCGAACCATGGCAAACTAGCATAATAAACAAGTTTTTACCTTCATCTTGATACAATAAGGGACTACCAACGCTCTACAATTCAAGATGTTTCTAACACTATCTTTCCTTTATTTTGTCGATCACCTAGGTAAGAATAATTATCTCTATATGCCGACTAGCAATCTCCTATCTTTCCCAGATGATAACCAATAAAATTGAGATATTAAAAATGGCTTATCATAGGCATAATTCCATCTTGTGGATATGGTCATATAAAAGGTAACAGATGTTGGAGTTTACTATGACAGAGCATGTATTTTGCACTAGGGTGGGAATGTCCTGTTTGTTACTATCTCCCATTTAATTATGAAGTTCAACCTCTACTTATTCTAAATGCGACTATGGTTCAAAAGCAAAGAGAGTTTGTGGCAAATAAATATTGAACTCCATAAGAATCAAAAGAATGCCAGAATACCTCATAAAGAATTAGACCAAACGAGAATGCATCAACACTTCTGCCAAATATGTCATTCCTGTAAATTTCAGGTGCAATGTATGGACCTGTAAGAAGAAACATCCATTGTTCAGTTCAACAATATTATTATTAATGACATTCTCAACCTAAAAGAACCTCTTTGAGCTGAAAACACTACTAGAGGCAGCCATTAAGCTGTTGAGTATCTGGAACTAAAAGCATACTGAAACTAACAAAATATGTTCTCAAAAGGATTGACATAGGATTATGCATACCACATTGTACTATTCCCCACCAACTGCTAAGAGAAAAGGATGGAAAAAATTCTATGTTTACAATGGTTTCGATTCTGGGATTAGTTTTTGTGAAATCTCTCAATAACACCACATTTTTTGCGTTTACTTGTCATTACGCCTTTTCCTTTGGATCTTCATGGTCTGACCCCCTGCTTTTGCTTTCTATTGCTTATAAAACACCTTGAGTTACTCACTCGCATATCTTTCAGTTTTGATTTTTCTTGAAGTTATTGTCTCTAAGACAACACCAAGTATTCTTGTTTGCCTATAAAGTTTTGCCTTAATAAAAGTAGTCATCCGATGACTCCCTAGTAATGCGTGGAACAGAGTAAGATAATGTCAAAAGTGAAGAAATATAAATTTTGTCTCTCAAAATCTGGTCCTCCAGAAAGCAACTGCACATTAATTCAATATAGTATGATCAGTAGCAAAATGTTATACTGCTACAAAAATTCCCGATTGTCAAAATTTTGGAAACTACACATGTAGCAATGGTCTTTTTGCTTAAGGTATCTTCATAGATTCTGAGAAGGCATTCTTCATCTGGAAGAAAAGTATCTTGGTGAGTAACCAGTGAAAACGTATCATTCAGAAGAAAACAGATGAAATTATATCAATCTAAAATATTATTTGAATGAAAATGCAACAAAGAGATGGTCATACAAAGAGGATTACATTATTTTAGGTCATACAGAGGCATTACATTGTGAATGTTATCTGAATTGCTTTTTCTCTATCACAGATAAATGAATTCTATGTATAATACACAAGCGTGTTTTTTTGGATATGCAGAGAAATTCACTTACTTAAGTTCTCAATAAGAGATTCTGGATGTGCTAATTTTGCTTTGTCAGCTGAAATCTTTGATAGCTTCAGTAAGCCAAATCCTGCCACCTTCAACTGGCCTCCATTATCCAGCAAGATATTTCTGGCACCTTATCAAAATTCGAATAGTAAAGTATAGAACATAGTGCAGTGAAATTTCGAATAAGAATTACTTGTGTACAAACAATTATAATTTCTTTATTCTGTCATCTTACTTTGGTTTCAAGTCACAATGAATAATTGGGTCTGGTTTGCATTGATGAAGATAATTCATTCCCCTGAATACAAAAAGAAAAGGAGAAAAATAAAATAAAATTTCAACAAAGTAAACCTTTGTTATATTATTTAAATTTAGACATCCAACATGCCTTGCAATATCAAGAGCAAATCTTAAAACTTTATGAGCCTGCAACCGCCCTTTCTTCTGGAGATAGCTTCCTAGATCACCCTGAGTGTAAGAAAATAGGACGAAATACATGTATTAATATATTGAGATGTAAATGTGGAAATAAACAAGAGGATCATATGGGCGATAGTCTATAGAACAGATAAAGGTTGCAACTGAAATACGATCATGAAATACCCGTTCAAGGAAGTACTTATCTTGCAATATGTTTGTTTATGCTTGACTAGCAAGTTTTCTTAGAAATGTATATGTTGTCATTCATGATACATATTTCAATACTTCATATTTGTTGTTTTCCTCAGAATCTACAGCATTGGCATAGGCCAATTTTTTTTTCTCACATGCAGTAACATTTTTGAAAATATTGATTTTTGTACTTCAATATTATTGTTAAAATAGTTTACTGTCGGAGGACTAATATAAGTAATTATACTATTGTGGCATCCTTAACACATCGAACAATAGATTTTTCAAGGTTTGATGTATTGTTATGCAGATCATGTCATATCTGTACCTCCTATCTCTGTCTATGCTTACAGAATTTAAGAATGCTTCAAAAACTATGTTAAGAGGCAGCACTTCAACAAATTTAAAGCAGAGAAATTTGAAAAAAATTTAAGAGAATTACATCTAAAATAACTCTAGTGAATTCAAAATGCTAAGCTTACTTTTGGATGATACTCTGAAACGATCATCATCGGTATATTTTGAGTAACAGCTCCTACAAACTGAACCACATTTGGGTGCCGAACCTTTTCCAACAATGTCAACTCGTGCTTGAAAGCATTTCTGCAAGAAACAAGAATTCCAAGAATTAGTTGTGCATTCACCACATTTGCTTTGATCCAGCAAGCAACTATTACAAATTAGGAAGAGAAGAGGATATGAACCATACATGCTGTCTGGATCCGAATATCTTTCTTTGTCAAGTATTTTAACGGAAACTTTAGTCCCATTCCATTTTGCAACTTGATATGTGCCCTGCGCGTTGCAGAATTAAGTTTAGTAATCTTCTCAAAAGATTATGCATTGCTAAATAAGATAATGCTGCTCCTGCTCGGAAAATGGGATCAGTTGATATCAAGTAAAACTACGATCAGCTTTCCTGATTAGTAGCATCAATTGTAGAAGAACATCTAGATTGTCGCCTTATGTAACTATGCATGTTTGTCTTGTATTGCGAGATGATTCATTCCCTAGTAAGTTTGATGACTAGAAACTACATTCAAAAGTCACAGTAACAGATATGAATTTTTTTAATCTAAAGATAAATGAATTATAAATACAAATATACCTTTTAAGAATAATTATTTCCTCTCTAGAAAGTAATCCATGATTACTAATCCTAAACCTTGATCACAACTAATTAATTGTGGAAGTTAAGCCAATAAGAACATGCCTTCAGAACCTCTTCTCCTCGGCGGAATTGAAGCTCTCCTGGATTGAGCTCATACTCTGGAATGTCTCGGGGATTAGAAACCGTCATCGGAGTCTTCCTCGTCTTCTGCAAAGGGCGCAAAAAATAACAAACAATTTTTTTAGAAAAAAATTGCAATGCAAATCCTGGAAAGAAAGTTAGTTTGAAAGGATCATAGAGCAAGTACTGGAACTTTGGCTCCTCTAGCTTTCAAGATATTGTAGACTTCAAGATTGCCATAGAACTTGGCATCAGCTGCAGCCTATGATGACAAGAGGTAAGAAATTACATTTCAATATTAAAGTGGTCGAAAGAGGGAAATATCGCTGGGCATATAACTTGGCGGGAAATCGTTACCGTGCTTCCCCACCGATCTCGGGCATCGACATTAGCCCTCCTGCTCAGCAGCAGCTTGACGACATCGAGTTGACCCTCGCACGCCGCGATGTGGAGAGCCGTCCTGCCATCGAGGTCGATGTTATTGACATCAATCCCCTCATTCAGGATCTCCTCCACGCCTTGGGCGTCGCCCTGGGAGGCCAAGAACAGGAGCTGCATCGTGGAGTCGAGGTTCTCGGGCACGGTGAGCTCCTCGAGCCCCGGGCTCCGGCTCCGCCGGTTAGGGTCGAGTGACGATTGCCGCCCGAAGGCGAAGCGGACCGCTCTGCCGAGCCTCGGGTCGAAGGAGAGATTCCGGCGGAAGCTTAGCTTGCCGCTCTTTCTTATCGACCCAGTCGAGAACTGTCGCCGGATCGCCCGCCTCGCCGCCTCCATCCCTATATATATCCTTACAGACCCCAAAGTTCTCAAACCCAGAAGATGAAAACAAAAAAAGAAAAACCCAACTATAAATATATCAAAGTTTCAAATCATATCATTCCACGACGAAATTTGGATCCTGGGAGCTCGAAATAGAGCTCCGGGAACCCCAAATTCGAACGAGAACCAGAAGAAAGGGGGAATCTGATCCGGAGGAAGAGAGAAGAAAGAGAGGAGAAGGGTGTGGAGGAGAAGAAGGGGGAGCGGAGCGGTGGGGAAAGAATGGAAGGGAGGAGAGGAGTCCTTCCTCTCTTTGCGGGGATGAGACGAGTATTTATAGAGACTAGAGAATTTAAGAAGGAGCGCGGTGAAAAAAAGAAAGAAAATAATTAAAAAAAAATTAAAAACAAGAAGCGCGTTTAAGCCCGGAAGTTTTAACGGTCGAAATGGAGCTGAATCGGTCGCGTGCGATGGCGCGAACAGCAAACAGCACTTGCACTCTGCCACCTTCAGCTATTTTATGTTTTGATAAATGCTTCTAAGAAGTATAATCACATAAAGAGGTTAATTAGCAGTTTAATAATACGTATATTCCCCGTGGATATAATTTTTTTTAATATAAAAACCCTGTAGGTTAGAATAATTCGTTAGCTTTTAGTAATAACATTAAATAGAGCCACAGTTCTTTAACATAAATTCTTCTAGATAACGCTACAAGTAATATACGGTATCAACTCCAAACACAACTAGAGAAAATCAAGAGCAGAACGTAGCCATGATAGATTCACAAGAGCAAAGAGCCTTAAGCTATTCTGTATGTTTCGCCTGGGCAGCAGTTCAAGACACAGCCTCGTTAGGCGGTAGTGAAAGGAGAAAGATTATTTTAAGGTTTTCCATATAATTTTTATTATATAAATTGTCGGCAGATTTGCGCCTAGAACATAATAAGTAACCAGGAAACTTTTGGAAACCTAAGACAACTGTTGATAGAGCTAGGCCCCACCTATTATAGTTTGTTCAGCGGATGCTATAAATCGTTTATAGTAATTATTTTTGAAAGGGTCAAAATCTTATATTGCGGTTTTATAGAATTGATAGATCGACAATCATTTTTCTTTCTAGGAAAAAGCCAGTTCATTTATTTCTATTGGTTATTATAATATAGTTCGATTTATTAAAAAGATGAGTAGTAATAGAGCGACGACTTTTTAACACATACTTCAATAAATGTAAAATATATTATCAAATCTGGAACGCAAAAATTGTATATACACTTAAAAAAATATACATAAATATTTTTATCCACATCATCAGCTATGATACAAAAGAAGAGTTTATCGGACAATAAAATTACTTTCGATCAAACTTTTAAACACAGAGTAAATATTTCTTGAAAAAAGATTAGAGAGGTTAAAATATATTTAATCAAAGTTAATCACGGTAACTCAGTTGGTCGAATTCTATCGATCTATGGTAGAAATCATAGATTCGATTTATACACGAATTATCCCTGACATATTTATTAGATTTAAAAAAGTAATAATAAGATATAATCATAAATAGTGTGAAAGGTATAATACTATCCTATGTCGGCCAGCATGCTGATGTGTCAATCTCCTAACTTGAGAGAGGCATTTATGTGGACATTGATGGTGGCAGTCCTAACGCGGTGGTGGTCAATCATTTGTTCACTCGGTCGCATGCGTATAGGATTACTAATCACGCGTCCACTTAATTAATTAATTAATTAATTAATTAATTAAAATTATACCCCCGTTTTGGTTGTTTGTGGCACCTATCTTCTTAGTTTCGGTAATGAATAAGACTGTTGATTAAGATGGCAATGGCGTATATGGCATGCCATTATTCCTCCCCTCCAAGTCTCCATGACTTTAAAACCACATTGTATTTTCGTATAATTTAAAGGGATTATTGTATTAACTGACTGAGAAATTGATCCCCTTAATTACGTAAAACTTTTGAAATACTTAATTTCGTTAGGAAAAAAATAACACGCGGTTGTCGTGTGATTAAATGTAGACTCTCTATGAACTATTTTGTTATTTGATTTATGTAGCTCGAGTTCGACTCAAGCTCGGTTCAAACTCAATGTAGGCTCGAGCCCACTCTGAATAATCGAGTTTGAGCACACAGTGGCTTGCTCTCGATCAAATTATATTATGTATAGTTTGAGTCTCGTGAATCTTGATCTAATGGTTCATAAAATATCTTATTGTCTTGGGGTTGATCTAATTGGTTCATTCGATCATAATCGATCCTTATTCAAGTCAAGCTTAATCAAGCTTGGGTTGACTAGTTTAATTATGGTGTAAATTTGTTAGATTAGGTCTCATGATTAGTCCTAATCTGACTAGGAAACTAGCTTGTTGATCTATATCTTTGGTCTCCTTTATAAAGTAGGAGATAGCGAGAACTCTTCTAGTTAAATTATAAGATTATGAAAGTTCTCATAATGGAATAAGAAGTATACCCTAGTTTGACTAGGAGAAGGACAGAAATAGGGTACCTATACAAAGATATAGAGGGTTAGCCTTTTAGGCGAGAAATAAAGGCACATGATAAATACTATGAGAGCCCGTAATAAATGTGCAAGGAACACAAAGGAGATGCAATAGTAAATAGAGTGCTAGAGTTGCAAAATGTGTGGGGCATATGGGTAGTGCAAGATTAGGGCGGAAGAGAAGAAAGAGAAGACCGTGTATACTTTCGTGTATATTATGTTGGCTTTCTGATATCAAACTCACCTAATCAAGTCAAATAGGTTCGAGTTTTTCTTGACTCATAATTTTCGACCGAACGAAGAGAGCTTGAGTTTACCTAAATATTAAGTAGGTTGCGAGATTCTCTCTTGTTGGTGTAGAGAAGAAAGGAATTGGGGGTTTAGCTTTCCTAAGTTTTTTTGTCAATTCAAAGTTTCAAGTTTGGTCAGAAATGATGGCCAGGAGACTCTTGAAATCTGATTTGTCTAAGGGTGGTTCTAACAAAAAGGTTTACCTCTCATAAGGTTATATACTCATAGATAGTTTTTTTTTTCTAAATGAAAAAGGATTTTATAAACTAACTTCTACGATTACAAAAAGCTCTGTTAGAATCGAAGGCCAACAACTATAGAAGATCAGAAGGAAAACCTCATCTCAAGTATAACCATAGCCAATTATTCTACCATAATTAGCCAGCCAATTGACAAAACGATTAGCCTCTCTAAAAATATAGTTAACTTTACAATTTTAATAATTGCGAGTAAAAAAATTTATGTCTTCCACTATGACCTTTACTGACCAAGCAGGCTCAATCGCACTATTCAAAATGTTGACCAGAAAGAGAGAATCAGATTCAATTTATCTCCTAGAAATGGTAGCGCCTCCCTAATCACGGCTGCCTCAGCTATCAAGACAGACAAATACGATCCACAATGAGCACCTGCAAAAAGAAAGGCACAGTTAGAATGTCGAACAACGAAGCCAGCTCCAACAATTTCCTCACTGCTCTGAAAGGAGCCATCGATTACTTATAGATAGTAAACATATGAGATCTCGCTACTTATTTCTCATATTCTTAATAGCAAAATTACTTTTTCTCATACTAGTAGATGTAGCCCGGCATTGAGTGAATCACGTAAATCTTGTGTTCCATTTTTTTAGGTATGCTTGTGCACTTACAGCATTCCTCTTGTGTTTTCGTATATATCCAAGATATACTTGCACGTTTTGTGGGTGGGTGTTGCTAAAGCCAAGAGATATACAGTAGATCCTATTTCTCTATTAAATTCCTGAATCCCAATTCTATAATTGAACTTTCTTGCATGATATTTGTGAGTTTAGAATATAAATCTAAGTCATATTTCAAGTGCTTTACTTCTAAAGTTGTAATTGTATGGGATCTCTATCACAAGTATTAATCAAGAGGCATTTAAGAAGTGTTTGCCGACATTGGCAAGTAGTAGGTAAAGATTTTTATTTTTAATTTTATATTTGAAATGTTTTTGTTGCTTATTAAAGCCTATTTTAATTGCTTGACAATGACAAACAGTGAAACAGAGCAGTGGTTGGTATTCGGTTGGGTGAGTATGAATGAGCCATGCTTGGTCTACTAAATTTGATGGAAATTAATTTCGAGCCAAACTTATATATATATATAATTTTAATTTATGCAATGTATAATTTGTGACTATTAGATTAAGACATAATGGTTTATATCTGCCTCTAGTTTGATCTAACCCTACTAACTAAACATAATAGTCTATTTTTATTTTGATAATTTGATAATTAGTTGCATGTATTAGAGTTCCATTCTTTTGTTAAATTTACCGGTTCTTGAATTTCAAGCTTTAATCAACTCTTACATGAATTGGTTTGTTTAAAACTTGAGCTCGATTTAGGCTTGAATTAAGCTTGGCTCGAGCACTAGATCCATTCAAAAAGCTCACAGGCTTGAAAACGATTCATGTCCAACCTAATAAAATATGGTGAAAACCTAACCCGACTTGATTCGAAATACTATTGGATTGGCTCCGGTCAAGAGGGTCTAAAGCTTGACCCGTTCCAAGCCCATAATTCTCGACCTGACTAGAGCCCATATGTATTAGCCCATTCACTAGTAGTAGAAATTCAAAATAATAAATTTCTATAAGTTAATGTGGATGTAAGATGTGAACATATGAAAAAAAAAAGTATCATGATATTATGAGATAATTCATAATTTTTTTGTAAAAAGTTTTTTTTTCGACCGGGCCAAGCCCAACCCAGCCCATGAGCAACCCTAGTCTCACTTAGAATTATGTGAGACGAGTCTGAACAAAATACTAGGCTCAAAACTAATTTTAAGTAGAGATTTAGGTTCATTTAAGCTCGACTCTTGATACTATATAAGTATAGATATCTAAACTATTCTTTTTTTCTACTCTGTCCACACAAGAGCTTTCGTAAGAAAACCCTAATAGAGAGATCTTTTCCAAGCCGCATTTACTCCGCTTACTCTCCTCCCCTCTTGGCTAGGAGGAGGGACGCCTCTATCCTAACCTAGTTTCTCTCAATCTTCTATAAGTAAAATAACTTGATAATACAAAAATTTTAAATTAAATATTTAGTGTTTTGTATACATAAATTTGTCATTACAAATTTGCACTAATAATCTCCCCCCTTAATAATTTCATAGTAAAAAAAATTAAACAAGAATAATACTCTATCGATTATAATTTTCCTAAGTATCAAGAAAAATAAACTTATTTTAGATACTTGAAGTTAATCCTGTGAAGATTAAAAAAATTACTATTATCTTGTGAAAAGCATGTGTAGACTTTGCTACATAAAATTTGAGACAGATACAAATAATACTTTGAAAATGGGCCAAAAATTAGAGTTAAAAATTACAATAGGGTAACAAAGGGATTCATGATTCATACCGTTATATTTCCCAACAACAATAAACTGAATCGAGGAAACTATAAGATACATAGATATTGACTAGGATATCCAACAATCATTATTCTTTAATGACAGACAAGGAACTGATCCAGCGAGGGGCAACTTGAAGAGAATATATACAACATTATAAGTTCATAACTAAAGAAAAAGGTGGAGTTTTGTTTGCCCTAATGTTAGGGTATGTTTCACGAGCCGAATTAATAATAAGGTGGCTCATAAGTTAGCCAGTCTAGCTACTCAAGATTGTAACTCTATAGCTTGGATTGATCAATCGACATGTCCGGATGTAACAAGTATTTGGAATGCAAACTAAAAGTCTCCGGGTATTTCTCAAAAGAAGGAAAAAAAACAATGAGATCCCTACAAAAGCAATGATAAAGAAGTTCCTTAAATCATTAAATATCATTCTATACATAAAAACCTAAAGCATTTGTTTTGACATCCACATTGAGAAGTATAGATAAAAGTAATGGATTGTTCAAATATCTTTTGCTAGATACCCACTCTTAGTGAATGACCACTGAGTACTGGTACCTATTTATGTCTTAATGTTATACAAGTGTTCATAGAAATGGGGGGAAACAAAGGTGACCAAAATATTTAAAGGTGATACTGATACATATGAGCAATTCTGCAAGCATGAGAGTAGTATTATACATGAGATGGAGGAGGAGATTAATTAAGTACTAAGATGAGTGTCAATTGGTTTCAAAAGCTTTGCAGGTCCCAAGTCAGATATCTTAGGTTAATAAAATATCACAAATTTGGAAACTGTGTTATTGACAAAGTTAACTAACAGAGAAGAAAGATGAAAAAACACATTAGCTTACCTTAATAGCTTTGGTTCCCTTTAGATTCTTTGCCCATTTATTTTCATCGGTGTCTCTTTCCTTCTTCTTGATAGCCACTTTACACTAGATGTGATCAAACAGCCCAGCGGCCCAATTTGGATCGGGCTCGGCCCGAGCCCGAACTACCCATGGGCGGCATGAGCCAACCCTTTGCCCGTCCGACCCAGCCCAAAAGCCCGCCCGTTTGGCTTGCAACTAGGCCCGCCCGTTTTGCTACAGTATTTATTCGTTCTGCTACAGTAAAAATTAACTAAAATTTTAGTATTGTACCGTTTTACATTATTTTTAAGCACACATTTAAATTTTTTTAATTTATTATTATTATTTTTAAATAGAGGAACATAAATATTTTTTTTAATAAGCTAATAGTAAAAAAAAAAATTTAAAATAGCTAAAATGTGGTTTGGGCCGAATGATTGGTGGGCCGAGGTTCAGCCCGACCGGCTAGCCCAATCTCTCACGAGCCGACGAACGGTAACGGGCTAGATTATTCTAGCCCGGCCCGCCCTGCCCGATGATCATGTCTACTTTACACTAATAGTAAAATAGAGTAATCCCAGCTAGTGTAACAATGAATAAAGCTGCATCGGTAGCTGCTGCAATAATGATTGCAAGGTGTCTTTTGTATTTAAATTATTTATGAGTTCAAAGGCTAGATATGGACCGGATAAAGAGCCAATACTCCCTAAATACAGAGACACTTAGGCTCCACAAAACTTTTAGCCAATATAGTAAGTTGCCTAGTTTAGGCTTCAACTTATGTGCGTACAATTGCTCAGAACCAAATGCTGTTGAAACCTGCTCCAAGCCGTCGCGCTGCTGAGTTGCTCCTCCAAGTCAAATACATTACGGAGTCAGGCCATTAAGCCAAGCTACCAACCACCAAATAATTTCTTCACAATATTATTTAGGGTTGGAGTTGAACTCATAACCCTCTTGGTCATAAGGAAGGGAGATATCTACCAACTCTATTAAAGTTAGTTAGCATGACTGCAATGTGTTGCTCCCTGGCAAGCATCAAAAGGAGTCCCACAAAGCCCTGGATTGTTTGCAGAGCCAAAACGGTAGCATGGGACCAGATAAGAGATTATCAGCAACATTAATTCATGTCAGTCGAGTAAGCCGGCTTATTTGGCATGGAATTTCTCAAGTTAGCAGGTTGTGTTGTAAATCAAAGATATTAATATATGTACAGTTTGATAGATTTGTAGGAATTTCAGCTGAAAGCCTATTGTAGGAGAGATCAAGAGTTGTCACATACTGCAACTTTTTAGAGATGTTGGCAGGAAACTCTCTCTTCTGTATTTTACCTCAAGGGAGCTTGATATAAGCTCTATTGCAAAGTTTAGCTCCTTAAACTTATCTTACCTCAGCTCAAAATTCAGAATGCTTCCTTAGATTTTTCTAACATAAGATTGTTAATTTTTTGGCCTAAAGCCAAACAGTAGAGATACCTTCATTAACACTGTTTGAACTTTTGACATGTTTGATTTGTATGTTATATCCTTTTTAAAAGATTTGCAATGTCTAAAACACAAAATAAGAAAGATAAAAGAGAATTATACTAGCTGGTTGTAGAATAAAAATAACACTCTAGTCTTTTTATATAAAATTAATGTTTATTAAGTAGAACTACAAATGGGACACTAATTTTTGGCCTCACCACAAGGAGGTAAAATATCTTTTTCCCTATATTATTTCAATTTTTCTCCTATGTGATTAATATCTCTTAAAATATTTATTAATGACTGAAATTTTCTATGTATCCTGGAAATCATGATACTAACTTACTAATAAAAAGCCTCTTCCAATAAATTAGAGTACTAGTTCTGAAAACAGTTAAATAAATCCTTTGGTTCCATGGAATCTTTACCTGATATTGTGATTATATAGTGGCTCTCTCTTGTTCTCTCCCTTTTAATTACAAAAACTTTTTTAGTGATTATTATATCATTAACTCCCATTATCTGGGCTATTATAACCAGAGGAAATTTCAATTTATCACAATGTGGTATGACTTAATTTCAACCTACCCCCCCCTATAAAACATATAAACAAAAGGATTCAATTCCTTGTTGAACAAAATCACATGAGAAGAAAGAAAAGAACGACATAATAATAGACTTCTCGCATATAACTATCGACAGTTTAGCCATCCTGTGGAAAAAACCTCTTTCAACATAATAACAACAAAAAAAAGGAAAAACATAATAGCAAATTGACTCCTTTTTCAATCATATAAAGAAACCTCCTGAGTCTATTCTTGATTCCAATGGCTTCCTATAATTGAATGATTAATACTTCTGAGCCATCAACACACTGACTCTTATTCTTTTTAGTTAAGAAAAGACGGGTTACTAAGTTTAGATTCTTACAACCTGCTTGCCTACATTTTTACCAGTAAAAAGCCCGGCAAGAGCAGCTGGAGCATTCTCCAGGCCTTCAGTCATGTCTTCTATGTATTTAATACTTCCTTCTTTGTAGTATTTGATCATCTGTTCCAAGAATTGAGGAAACAAGTGAAGGTAATCACTTTGCAGGAATCCCTGCATCCTGACACGTTTCATTATAAGACAAACCAGGTTATGGATCCCATTAGCATCAAATATTCCTTGCTGAGAAACCACCCCGCAAGCGGCAATCCGCCCATGCACCCTCATGTTGAGAAGCGCAGCGTCGAGCATAGATCCACCCACATTATCAAAGTAGATGTCTATACCTTGTGGAAAGTACCTGAAAACCAAAGGTTTATCGATCTAGCTCTGTCAGAGTTGGATATAAAGAATTAGAAACGGAATAACAAAAGCAAAAATAAGGGACTTGGCTTCTACACCATCAATAAGAGACTATTTTCTATAGAAGGAATAGATGATTAGAAAAGCAGGGTAACACAGTAAAAGAGTAAATATATGTATATATATTATAGATATACAAGATTAAAGAAACAAATAGTTAAAATATATATAACACAATTCAGTGCAAGAACTTAAAACTACAACTGGATAGCTATCAGAATAAGGTTTATCTATATTCCACGCAATGCATAAAGAAAAAACTGACCGTTGTAAAGCTGCATTCAAGTCAGACTCCTCTTTGTAATTGAAAGCTTCATCAAAACCCAGCTGGTTCTTCAGAAGTTCAACCTAATATATGCTCAATTATTATCTCAAACACGTAAACATTCACTAGTCATATATACTATATCACTTATTTGAAAAGAAAAAAGGTACCTTCTGTTTTGTTCCAGCACTTCCGACAACGTAACAGCCCTTGAGCTTTGCAAGCTGACCGACAAGCTGGCCTACCGCTCCTGATGCTGCAGATACAAAAACAAATTCTCCCTTCTTTGGGGAGCAAATCTCATAGAGTCCAGCATAAGCTGTAAAGCCCGGCATACCTGCACCCAGCATCAAAATGTTTAGCATTCAGCTATACTTAATGAAAAAATAGCCTAAAAAGAATATTAGCATGGAACAAGAATGATCTAAGATAGCTACGTACCGAGATATCCTATATGATAAGAAAGAGGGACATCGTTTACTTGAATTTTCCTCAATTGCTCGGTCTTCTGAATTAAACTATATTCTTCCCATCTTATCATTCCGGAAACCAAGTCGCCCACCTGAAAGTTTGGATTAGCGGAGTCCACTACTTTGGACACCCCAAAGCCCTCCATGACCTACAAATGTAAGAAACTTACCGTAAGAACAATCAAGTGAAATTAGTAAAATTTTGACATGATATATGGCACCATCCAAATGGAAAGTAAGCTACAACGATTTGTACGCAAAGAATATCTTGATTAGGAATATTAATTGAAGAAATCAAGGTCTTATAGGTAGGACTAACATACACCAGAAATTTGATGGAAAAAAAAGAGAAAAAGAGAAGGAATTTTTTATCTGCCATCACCAAAGAAGACGAGCAATTTTCATAGAAAGGTGAGAGCTTTTTTACCGATCCCGGCTGGAATGGAGGGATGTAAGACCCGTAGTGCTCCCTCATCCTCCCCCTCAAGAAGGGATCGCAAGAGAGGTAGAGGTTCTTCAAGAGGACAGCCCCCGCCGCCCCCTCGGGAACCCTAGTCCTCGCCTTACCCACCTTCACCTCCATGTCCGTCTCCTTCGGGCTCCCCTCGATGAAGCGCTTGAATACAACCATCTTGTTACTCACCTCCATTCTTCTTCCTCCTCCTCCTCGTTTGCCCTTTGGGTTTGGGGGTTCGGTGTGGTTTTAAAAGCGCAACGGCGCGGGTTGGTAAGGCAGGGAGTGAGACACCGAGGCTGGTGTCCCGTGGAATGGGACGGGGTGGGCGTGAGCTGCCACAGCCACGTCTGGAGCATTGAACAGGGAACAGCGAGCAGAGAGCCAACGAACCATGAATTTTTCTTTCCCTCCTCCGTCTTAGTCCGCTGACCGCAGTAATGCGAGTTTGATCGGACTCTTCTTGGAATTGCAAGCTAACTTCCAAATATTCGGTTTTGAACCAAACTAACCCTCTTTTAATCTTTATTTACCAAAATAAATAACACTGATTTATTTAAGCATTTTACTTGTTCAAAAATAAAAATGCCCATCATTTTAGTGTTTTTCTAAATAAAACACTGATTTATTAGAATATTTTACTAAGGAAAGATGATACATATAAAACGTTGAACAGTTAAATATTTTATAATTAAAAATACTAAATTAGGTGGAAACTATTATTTTTGCGGATCATAACTTCTAACCAATAGTCTATTTTAGACTTATGATATGTTATTACGAAGATATAACTTCTAACTGAGTGTCTATGTTAGACTTATGATATGTCATTATGAAGATGAAACAAAAATAAATATAATAATTTTAACCAAAGCTTAATCGAATCTCAAACGAGAAAGAGAGAGATAGAAATAAATAAAAAAGTTTATAATATTATAACAATATATTATTGTGGAGATATGAAAATATTTATAGGTTAAAATAGTGCCCGCTATGCTCAGAATCACTAAAAGAAATGATACCTTCTCCAAATTTTAATTTTAATTTTTTTTTATATTTACTAATATAATGTTGAACTATTCAGTATTTTCTAAAGTGTAAAGCGTTAAATAATTTAGTATTTTATAAAAATAAAATCTTAATATTTTCATCTAAAATAGAATGCTAAATTATTCGATACTCATTTTAATATTAAAAATGAGATATAGTTTAGTTAGGTAAATAGAATTTAAAAAGGGTTAGTTTGGTGAAAAGAAAAAAAGAACTCCCACACATTAGTCAACACTTCTATTTCATTCTTGATTCCTCCATTTGGTTGCTAAAAAGTCTTCTATCCTTTGTTGAATAGAGAGACTCTGTTCTTTGTTAGCTCCATAGAACGTTAGATAGGTTCCATTTTTTCTCTGTCTTTCTTTTCCTTTTCTTTTCACATATTAAAAGCAGTTCTAAGATGTTTGTTTGTTTACTTGAGATAATTAATAAGTCTGAGCCCAATTTCTTGACCCACCCACCAACATCCATGGGGGGCAAAGAACAGCACTATGTGTTCTCTTCTCAACTAACTTCCAAAATATAATTATTCTTTGGATCTAATATATTACTTTAAAATATTAGGAAAATTTTGAAATAACACACTATATTTTCATCAATATCTTAGGTGGCCCAATTTTCCATAAGTAAACGACATGAACACTGTTGTTACTAATCCAGGGAGTGGCAACTTGAGATAATATATACAACAATATAAGTTTATAACCAATGAGATCCCCACATAGGCAATGATAAAAAAGCTCATTAAATTATCAAGTAATATTGTAGAAATAAGAACATAAATAATTTGCTTTGACATCCACAACAACCTTATTTGTTATACATTGCGAAGTATAGATAAAACTAATGGCTAATCTGACTGTTCTCGCCTAGTGCTCGAAATATCTTTCGCATGTTGAGAAGCAGTGGGCTGCTTACTTGCTAGATTTTCACTCATATCATGTAAGTGAATGATCGCTGAGTACTGGAACTTATCTTTGTCTTAATATATTTTTGCGACGATATACAAGCGATCATAATAAAGGGGAAAACAAAAGATAGGACACCTTCCAACTAAGCACACATTATTTTACCAACACCTCAGCAAACATTTCCCAACTAATGGCCAAAATAGCTAAGGTGACGCTGATACAAATGAGCTATTCTGTGAACATGATGAGAGTAGTAGCGTACCATTTGCCTGGAGAAAACTGTGCATCACAACATGCAGAGATGGAGATCAAGTTATATCAACAAATGAAGGGATAGCTGTAGCACAACATTTCATGTCATGATACTAGGAATAAATTGCTTATTTATGCAGCATTTCAAGTTTTTCCTTTACCGTGCCACAATAAGTTCATCTAGGAAATCAGCATCTGTACTTTGAAGCGGCAACACTATTTCATCATCAGCTGTGAAGTGATATCTTTCTCCAATAGCTCTCAGAAGCTGATATACCTCAAACATAGTTGGCCTTTCTTTAGGAGAAGACAGAGCACAAGAACATGCAACTTTCAAAAATTGGAGAAGCTCGGCGTCATAGTTCTTTCCTATTAAAGACTTATCTATTGCCTCTTGAAGAAGAGAATTGTTAGAAAGATAAATGATCCACTCTACCAAATTGCGCTTAAGGCTCTCTGGAGCATTGGACACTTGAGTGGGTCTCTGGCCAGTTACAAGCTCAAGCAGAACTATTCCAAAGCTGTAAACATCACCCTTAGGAGTAGCTAATAGCGTGCTGGCATACTCAGGTGCCACATAACCGAAATCACCAAACTCGCCATTAACAAAAGTGCTAAGATGAGTATCAATTGGATTCATAAGTCTTGCAAGTCCAAAGTCAGATATCTTAGGTTCATAATCTTCATCCAAGAGGATGCACTTGGAGCTTATGTTCCTATGAAGAATACGTGGATTGCAACTATGATGAAGCCATGCTAGGCCTCTAGCTGCTCCAATACTGATTCTTAGCCTTAGTGGCCACTCTACAGCATTCTCTTTGCCATCTGCCTGATGTAGCTGATCGTACAGGCTTCCGTTGGACATGTGCTTATATACCAACAACCTCTCCTTCTTGGCATCACAAAAGCCCAAAAGGGGAACCAAGTTGCGGTGCCTTACACTACCTAGTGTTGCCATCTCCGAGGCAAATTGTGATTCAGAATATTGTGAATCCTGTAGCCTTTTAACAGCAAGAAAAGAACCATCAGGCTGTACTGCCCTGTACATAGTGCCTGTTCTCCCTGTGCCAATGATATTTTCTTTGCTGAAGTCATTGGTGGCCTTCATAAGATCACTCAGGTTCATTTTTGAGACAGATTTTTCAAACAGGGAAACCTGGATAATAAAGAAAATCATGAGTCTGTATACACAATAAGCAAGGTAAATAAAATATCACAAATTTGGAAACTGTGTTATTGAGCTTACCTTAATAGCTTTGGTTCCCTTTAGACTCTTTGCCCATTTATTTTCATGAGTGTCCCTTTCCTTCTTCTTGATAGGCACTTTACGTGAATAGTAAAATAGAACAATCCCTGCTAGTGTAACAACAAATAAAGCTCCACCAATAGCTGCCCCAATAATGACTGCAGGGTGTTGCTTCCTGGTAAGCCCCTGGCAAGCATCCAAAGGAGTCCCACAAAGCCCTGGATTGTTTGCAAAGCCTTCAGATGAAAAGGAACTCAAAAATTGTGGAATGGAACCAGATAAGAGATTATCAGCGACATTAATTGATGTCAATCGAGTAAGCCGGCTCATTTGCCATGGAATTTCTCCAGTTAGCTGGTTGTGTTTAAGATCAAGGATATTAAGATATGTACAGTTTGATAGGTTTGCAGGAATTTCAGCCGAAAAATTATTATAGGAGAGATCAAGACTTGTCACATACTGCAACATTTTCGAGATGTTGGCAGGAATGGGTCCAGAAAGGTTGTTATAGGAAAGGTCTAGTCCAGTCAAACTAGAACAATTTTCAAGACCCAAAGGAAATTGGCCTTCAAGGCCCATATTGGAGAGATGCAAATTAAGAACCTTATTTTCATCTGGATGCCAGCATTCGACACCATTAAATTTGCATATGTAACCCTCAGTGTTGTTATTGAAGTTCCATGAATCCGCAAGAAAGCTATTTGGGTCTTTCAAAGATTGCTTTAAAGTTCTCAAGCATTGGATATCACTCTCCGTGCCATAACATATGTTGCTCAATAACAGTAAGAAAAGGGCTTCAAGAGGAGTGGAAAGAGCCCTCCTTTTCATGGCAACAAACATGAGTATATCAATTGCTGCACCTCTAGCGAATTTAAATAGCCAAGACAGTTCTCTACAGCTTCTCAGTTTGTGACTTCACCTACACAAAAAATAGTTTAAGTTACTAATATGTTGAAGACCACCAAAAGGAAACATTTACCAATGGATACTTACCACAAAACAGCCAAGACAGGCTTGATGTTTAAATTTATTATTACTACCCTAAACAACTTAAAAGCATATTTTCCATGATTATTGAAATAAACAAGTAAACAAAGTAACAGGAGCAAGACTAAGCATGAAATCATTTTAGCAAGAGTACAAACTCATTTAAGGAGATAACACAAGAACTAGCTCATCAAGGCAGATGCTCTCTTTAAAGTCAGAAGGTACTTAAATCAAATTTACACTCCAACAATCTATCTGAAGCCAAAATGTCCACACTAATCCATATGGATGTTTAGCAGAATTATTAAAGACAGAAACTTGTAAAGCTCCTCCTTAATTCTCATTTCTCAGCTACTAAAAACAAGTAAGGTCAGAACATAGAAGCATAAAACAGCACTGGAAAAGAAAATGAACTAGGCAAAAGATCCATATAGTGACAGAAAATCAATTCAATTACTCATAACATCATAAGCATCGACATATTCTTCCAACTTCTATTTCCACCTAAATCAAACCTTGAGCCCAATTCACAATCACCGTCCAACACCCACCAAGATTTAAGCACATCTCCATGGAGAAATTTCATAAAAATATCATCTTGATCCAACCCATCAAAGACCCAGATGGCAGTAAGCTCACCAAAGCGTAAAAACCAGAGCCTAGATGTGTTAGCTTGAAATTAATAAAAAAAGACATAACAAAATAAATAAATAAAGAAGAATCGCTCACCAGCGAGTCCCATGTAGAGAGAGAGAGAAGAGATGGAGAAGCATGGAGCCCGACCAAGGAAACTTATGCCTAAAAGACTTCCCCAGGAAGGGAAGGTGGGGTCGTAGGCGACGTGAGAACGCGGAAATCAACGAGGGACCAGAGAGAGGGGAGAGACCGGGAGGACTTTCCTGACCTTGGCGTAGTTTCGACGGTCGCAGAGATTAAAGTCATAATTGCAAGTATAGATGAAACTTAGTGGTGGAGAGTGGAGTCAGTTGAAAGGATTCCGTGTGCACTACTACCATCAGCTTCTCCGTCTTTATGCCTACTATTTCCTCTCTCATTCTCACTACTATTCCTTGGAGAAGACATTCTTTTCTAGCCGCGCTTTGAACAAGGGGGATTCTTTTCCAGGAACCCTTTAATTGGATCTAATTTTTTTTATAATAATTATCACCGATTCCATCGACATACCTTAAATTATTTTTATATCCACATAATTTCCTTAGTTTAGAGATCTATATGGTTAAAAAAGAAGAAGAAGATATTAGTTCACAGAGTTTTGTACAGTGGTTTAGTTTATCTATCCCATTAATCTGTTGTACAGTAGTATTTATCATAGATTTATAAAAGACAACAGCAAAAGTTTCTTGTTGTTTGTAAATTTATATAAACTTTGTTTACAACAAATTAAGAGTAAGAATCTAGAATAGCTTCTCTAAGTTTTACTTTAATCACAAATTAAATAGAGTTTTAAGCGATAATTACACTAAGATCTTCTTAACTATCGCTTACTTTTACGTACATTTTCTCATCGTAATTTGCTACCTATTGATCCCAAACTATGAAAAATTTTTTAAAGGAAAACATGAAATAAATTTGTATTCTTAATTTTGCTTTATATTTTTTTTTAAAAATAAAGATAAAATAGTTCTTACAAATGAAGTGTAAGTGAGCTGAGTTTGAACAAGCCGACTTCAACTTAGGCTCGGATAGAAATTTATTTTAAGTCTTATTTTAATTTTGTCAAGGTTTGGCTTGGCTCAATTTGAACTTAACTCAAGCCGAGCTTGAGCTATAAACAAATTTATTTTTTAAGTCTTCAAATAGGCAAGCTCACGAAGTCTTAAATAACCCTATTTTCAAGCTATAAATGAGTTGTCTATTTTCAAGTCGTAAACGAGCCAGGCATAGTTTCAAGCCTTAAATGAGCCAACTTTAACTAATTATTATAATATATATATATATATATATATATATATATATATATATAATATGTAATACTTTTTAAGCTTATCAAACTGACATGAGTGAACCAATTTCATTTTAGGCTTTATTTGAAATTGATTTCAAGCCTTGCTTTCTTGTTTACGCTCAGTATAACTCAATTCTAGTTGAGTTTTGAGTTGAGCTTGAGGTGATCGTTTATTTTGACACCCCCGAATTAGATGATCTCGGTACTAATAACTAACTAAAAAAATATAGAACATATATGCCATTAATTTAATAAAAAATCTAACAAACAATTAATAAAAGAAGCATTTTAAAGATTTCTGTATAATTAAAATAGTTAATATATCACGAGAAATAAAATAAAAAGGTATATGTGAATATCAGCAACACTTTGAAAGAATAAACATGAAGTCCATGTGACACAAGCTATTTTATTTTATTTTTCACTCAGCCCACCTAAACCATCTGTCCCAAAAGATATAAGTTTGAACAGAATGTTGAATTATTTAATGCAGTTGCACTTAAGTTAAAGTTCTAATCATCTTAAATTATACCATAAACATATGTGTCTTATACTTCTAACCCTATCTAGGAGACTTAACATGACTATTTATTATTAGGGATTTGCTCCAAATGCCAATCCATAGAGCAATGAGAGGATATCATCCACCATAAGAGTGGTCAAAAGAAGTCTATCATAACTAAGCATTTCCTACATAGCATGTTTAACATAGTTTAATAATGGAGGAGACAGTGGATAGTAGTTTTAGCCAAACTTTTGAAGAAGGGCCCCAAAAATTATTCCTTCCTTTATTTTCATTAGAAAACTCTTCTATATTCCAGGTTGAGATAAGCACTGTTGCAAAGTAAAGTTTAGCTCCTTAAACTTATCTTTCATCATGTCAAAATTCAGAATGCCTCCTTAAATTTTCGCTTAATCTTTCTTTTCTTTTCATCCAAAACCAACGGTGGAGATAATCTTCGATTAAAATTGTTGAATATTTGACATTTTTTCTTTTACATTTTCTCTTTTTATACAAATTTTTAATATCTAAAATATAAAAATGAGAAAGATTTTATAAAAAGGAGTGAAATACTTAGCTAGTTGTAAAAATAAATATAGCACTTTAAGACCCTTTTAATTATAAATACTTTTAGTAATTATTATATCATTAAATCATATTATAGTCATGAATAATTACAATTTATCTCGGTATGGTATGATTCAATTTCAACTTACCCCTATATACTTCAAACCTAAGCACAAGTTACAATGGTTTAATCAATTATTAATTTGACATATAGGAAAAAAGAAGAAGAAAACTTTAAGTACGCCCATAAAAATATAGTCCTTACTCCCATTGAAAGTTCCTTGGTTTCAATGGAAATTTCAACCGTTGTACTTTGGGATCTAATTTACCCTAGTTATAATAAAAATACTAAATTAATTATTATTTTATACATAAGTAATAATGCTAATTAGTTCAACGTTTTTGTCTGCTCCTAAAATACTGAACTGATTAGCATTTTATGTATATAAATTTCTTTAACTTAATCTTTTAACAGTTAAAGAAAAAAAATTACTTGGCGATAAAAATGCTGAACTAATTAGCATTTTTAGAAATACTGATTAATTTAGTGTTTTTGCTAGAGCTATAGTAAATTAAACCCCATTTGATAATAAGTTTGAGGTATAATCTATTTTGGTAAAATAATAAAAAAATGAGTCTAGTTTATAGTAAATAAACTATTCTTTAAATTTATTATCAAATATGGTCTAATTTAGAGTCCTCTTAATAAAAAACGATGATCAGTTCAGTATTTTTCTCTGATCCTAAAATGTCAAACTACTTGGTGTTTTATGTATATAAATTTCTTTAATTTAATCTTTTAGTAGTTAAAGAAAGAAATTGTCTGATGATAAGAATGCTGAACTGATTAGTATTTTAGTATTTTTGTTACGACCACAGTAAATTAAATCCCATCTAATAGTAAATAAATACGAGGGAAGTACATTTTTTGATAAAACTAAATAAATAAAAATAGCGTCTTGGTCAAGAAAAAGTCCCACGTTTTTCTTTAATTTATTTATTTTTTTCCTTTTCCTCGGTCGTCGGGTGTAAACAGAGAGAAGTACGGCATCTTGTTGCCGGCGTTCCGAACGGAACTCTCTTTCTTTCTCCGCAGTCAAGTCGACAACCCACTTTTGTCACTTGCCGGGGGACCCACCTTTGGATGTATCGTGACGTGTGGATTAATCGGAGGTCAAATTTAGTAGCTTCCCTTGAGGAGCAGGGGAGGGGACTGTTGGCTGCGTGAGCGTGACTGCTGAACTGTGAACTCAAAGAGAAGAAACTAAGAAAGCGATCGAAAGAGACGTGAAAAAAGATCAAAGATTGGCATTAGGTTGATGTGTTTTCTCTGTCATGGGGATCTATGATTAGTCCTCCTCTTCAAGGAGGGATGCATCTTGTTAGATCTCTATCAACCTCTTCTTCATGTCCTTTAGAGTAATAATTATTTCTTTTCAACCTGTCATCCAGATCATGATCTTTGATAATCCATAACCTTGTATCATTCTTCAAGCAGACATGAGGCAATGATCAAAAGTGCAGTGAACATCACTCAGTTCAACATACATCTACAGTAAAGACAAGAGCACAAAGTTTACTCTACAGTATCACTCGATCCCTAAGACCCACAGAATAACTAATCAAAGAAGATGAAGAACACAATGGACTGTGTCTATTTCAATGTCGTATTGCTATCAATTACTAGTATTTATATATATATAAATTATAGGCAGCTTGGAGGAACTACTGAGCCAGAGGCAATCCCATAGGCATGTTTGCAGTAAGAGTGTGCTCTTTGGTTCTGATAGCTGAGCTTGATGTCCTGCAAGCTAATTCCGCTGCATGGATTACTTGGGCTGCAGTCAAAATTTACTGCCACTTGCGTTGCTGATGTCCCATGGATCCCCACATACTTCACCTCGCTGACTTTGATGCCAGAACTCTGGAATTGAACGCATATATTAAATAACCAGCATCTTATGAAGAATTTTGAGGGAAAATTATGTGTCACATACTATATTTTCAAGAGTTTGTTTGGCTCATGCCAACTTTTTCAGCATTTTAAATTTCCAGTTGATGACTTGAGGGTTATTCTTCATGGATTTTTATATTCCTCAACAAAGACCATCATTCTTTGGTGAAATATTTAGAGAGAAAAAATATATAATTTTTTTAATTAAATTCTTAGAAAAAAATTTCTATTCAATTAGTTATCGTTAGTTTAAAATTAACGATGGGCTGTTTTAGTAAAAAGAATAGTAGGAATTGAATGATAAATATCCATATGATAAAAGTGCACAAATATATACCTTGTTAGGGCAACCTTTTTTGGTGGGGCAATAGTTTTGATCAATGATGATAGGGTTTTGGACATTCTTCATTACTGCGTTCTCGAAGACGACTCGACTTACATTCCCTGGCCGACCTGTCCCCCATGTCTTAATTCGAACACCGTTCTGAGTACCGAAGAATGTTGTCGTCTTCACTGTTACATTCTCCACGCCTTCCTCCGAGAGCCCTCCTTGTCCTTTGCCCAAGCTTCCAATGCTAACAAGAAAAATAAAGAACCCAACAACGTTGACACCAAATTAATCCTAGAGCATAATATTTGATACCCTTAACCCACTCTTATATATATATATATATATATATATATATATTCCATTTATATTTTGTGACACATTAATCATATAAAACCTTGAAAGTTATCCCCGTCTTCGGATCATTTTTCTCTTATTTTAGAGGAAAATAAGATGCTTATTTCATATTTTTGTTTAAAGCGAGTTGGGAGGGTTTATATGATAATGGGCTATAATTTAGAGCCATGAACATAACATTCTTAATATATAATTTTAAACAAGACAAGGTCTTGGCTGAAAAATAGCACTATTAACACCCATACAACCACACCCTATACTATAAATAATTTCCTCTCCTTTTATTATTTATAAATACAAACTCCGATTTACTTAATTAAACAAGCACCTGACATATTAATGGAATTAAAATTAGAATATTTCTTTCACTCCTCTAATAAGATCTTTGAGATTAAACAACAAATTCTTTTTTTTTTCTGGTTTCCGTTGATCTTATGAAATTTAATATTTGGATATAATTTTAGTTGTTTATAAGCTTTGATCTAATTGAGTTCTATAATTAGTTTAAGTATATCTTTTAACAAATAAAGGGGTCTATTTGTAAATAACGAAAAGAAAAGGCTTTTTTTTTAATTTATGTTATTAAATTGAGAGAGATATTTTTAATAGTTCAAGGTTCTAAGTGTAATTATCCCAGACTTTTTATTATAGTTAGTTAGGTCTACCTACAAATCCACTAAGGTATAGCTTGACCGGTGGACCCAAACTAGAAGATGAGTCGATTCATATCATAAATATAATATGAGTGAGCTAAATTTCTAAGAAGAGAGCCATGCAAAGTTCATAGAATGCTCACCTGATCCCATGGCCGGGGCCGCAGAAGACGCGCTCGATCCAGAGGTGGGCGGTGCCCGGCCCGACGGAGATGCAGTCGTCGCCGGTCTTTATGTTCGCCTGGGCGATCGTCACTCCGGTGGACATCTGGACGTGGATGCCGTCGGTGTTAGGGCTGTTCCCCGGGGCGCGAATGTTGACGCCGTTCACCGTCACGCCGTGGCAGCGGAGGATGACGATGTGGAAGAGCTCGGCGTTGATCGACGTCAGGCCGTCGATCGTCACGTTCTTCGAGTTAGTGAACGTCAGTGACTGCATGCGAGGATCAGGTTTTACAAAAGGAAATTAGAGTTTATAATCTTATATTATTATTAGCCTTTCTGCATGGCTAAGAAATATTTGTTTTTATTTATCATTACTTAACATATTATGGACACCTTAGTATATAGGTAATTAGCAAATGTAAATAAAATCACTATTATACTTAATACTTATATATTTTATCTCTTTAGAATATCTTCTTTAAATTTAGTCAAGGTTATCTACCCATCTCCCAGAGGGGATGAGGTAATGATACTCTAGTTATAATATATATTTATATGTATAGTAACCTATAACAAGCATTTTGAGATAATAAAAGTAAATTACAAAGTGCTAACAATAATAAGAGAAAATAATAAGGTGTTTTCTTTTGAATAAATTTTCATTTGACCCAAAAATTAGAGTGTCCTGAAAGAATTCCTTATTAACGGAAAGGAGGCATTTTTAAGAAAACAAATAAAAGTGGGTGGTAGTACACAGCGAATAAACTAAGTTTTCTTCTGGGAAATTAATGTGAACAAGTTCTAAGCAAGGAAACATTTGATATTGAGAATATTGCACTACATATATAGTATTCTATGCTAAAAAGTTGATTGGTGACTACTAGTGCTACAACTTGAGCTTGTTAACGTACCGATGCACCAGTCGGACAACTCCGGCCGGCCAATTTGCAACTCCAGAGAGCCGCTCCCCGTCCGTCGAGGCTCCCTCCGGATATCGACACACCGTCGACTTTACTAAACGAGATCCACTTCCCCGAAGACCCGATTGCGCCGTAGCCGGCCGGGGCGACGATGGTCCCCTCAATCCAGAACTTAATTGCAGCACTCTTGCATGGTCCAGAAAAACTAGCCTGGCTCACCAGGAAATTCCCAGTGGGTACATGAATGGTAGCAGGCTGGGCTGAGCCACAGGCTGCAGCCCAAGCCCTAATTATCGACCGGGCCGAGTCCGTCGTGCCGTCGGGTTTGGCCCCATAATCTTGAATGTTATAGACTGCATTTGCTCCAGGTAAGGAGTAGAAGAAGAGCAATGAGAGGAGAAACAAGTGCATGAGCTCTGCCATTGGAATGCGTAAACGCTGAGGAATTGATCAATGAGAGAGGGAGGTTATACAGTTATATATAATGGATAGTTTTGGTGGAGAATTAACAACTATGTAACTCAGCCGTGGAAGAAATTAACTTTGTTTTGACTTCTTTTGGGCAGTTTGGAATTGGTAGACTATTGGTAAAGAAGCACCGAAGAGACCTAACAGTGGACCAAATTTGGGTAGTTAAGACTTGAGAAAGTCCTCTAAACTCTTAAATGGGGTTTGGTGGGTCTCAACCAGAGATCTTCTTTGGAAAATGTGTAGGAGAGAGAGGAAGGTTTCAGAGGTAGCACGATTACTTTTAATGAAAAGAAATCATACGTATCGCCATTTATGTGATATAACGAACACTTGTGACTTGCTGTTGGGTGGTTTGAAAATTTAGCTAACATGCCATCGTATAGGAAGGAATAGCTTGCATTCAAGGAAAGGAGGCTGCTGTGGTTTATTACCTTCCTTTTGATCTAATTAATGTTTGGCGTGAGTTCCGGAGGACAAGTTGTGGAGTTGACCTAACAAAAGTAATTAATCCACAGTGAGGATTAGCACTTGGACTTTGGATGACATTGAACTGAGTTATGGGTTTGAAAAGACTTGCCTTCCTAGCTCTCACTTTTAACAATTCAAACCCTTAATTTCATCTCTTGGGTATGAACCATCTACAACGACAGGTTGGATATGTATAACCATATTAATTGGGCATCTGATGATTGCATTCGAAATAAAAAATAAGAGAAAATTAGGTCAAATGCAACCATGACATCGGGGGTATAACCGTGTCGAGCTCGAGCTTAAGTTGGCTCAAAATAAGCTTCAACAAACAGGCCTATTAATATGGGCTTAGATCTCGGCTCACTCAAGTATCGAACAGACTAAGCTCTTGTCTTGAGAATGACTCGGAGATAAAAATTCTCTCTCAAATGTGAAAATTATAGCTAAATTTTTTCTCTTGCATATGTACCTCTCAACATAATAAGATCATTTTTCTTTAACTAATAATTAGTATTCAATCCCTCTTATTTATTTATTTACTTTTTTTATAGTAAGAATGGATTAAACCTAATTATATCAAGATTGTAACAATGTAAAAGAAGATACTTGATGGATAGTCAGAGTTCTCATTTCCTCCAAAGGTGTGATAGTTCAATCATGAAAGCTAAAGCAGTAAAGGATGAGAGCTGAAAGATTCAATTGTTTCTTTCCCATCAGTTTTTTCACCATATTATTGCCAATAGTATATCTTGGCTTCTGAGAAAAGATTTGGGAGCTATAATCTTCCATTCTCTTATGTTGTCCCATGATTTTTGCTAGGTGCTTATGTGTTGGGTTGATTCCTAAGATTCATTAATTGTGGAACATCATTAGTATAAAGTCTATTGAAGTGTGCCAGCCATAGAAACACCTTAATTTTGACTGGAATTGTGAGTTTCCATATGCTGCTTAAACAATCTGACCCAATCCCTCAGTAATTTAATAATTTATAATGGAATTTGACTATCTAGTTACCTCTAGGATTAAAACACTTAGTAATTTTATCTATGTCCTTTGCAAGATGCTTGCCTTTGAGAATGAGATGGATGTCTTGGATCTCTTGCTGGACTAAGGATTTCTTCGGTGTAATGTTCTGAAGATTGAAGAAAGTTTGGTGAGCCACAAGAAAAAAGGTAGTAAATGAGTGTTTGTAGCCCATCTATCAGACCAAAGGCTAACCCTTCCAAATATCACAATGGGCAAAGTGACTTTGTTCCTTGAGAGAATTCTCTTGTGGTAATAAGTTGCAAGAATAAAGCCTTTCCAAGAATATGATCAATTATTCTCAAAGAGCTTCCACCACCACTTTGCTAGGGGTGTGATGCTCCAGGCCCAAAGATTTAGTACACCTAGTCTGCTTTGATATTTTCTATAGACATTTGTCTTTTGCTTGCCTTGCCACAATAATATTTTCAATCTTATATATAATGTTATATTGCTAACTAGAATATAAAAAGGAAGAGTACAATGCTGATAGAACTGCATTGAGCATAGTTAAACAGTTGACATTTAAGAGAGATTTGGCCTTCAAACTTGGATATGATAGAATATCAGTCAGCCGAGGTGAATAATCCAATTTTGAGTGGCTACTTGAATCTTTACTTTAACCAGACAATGGGAGTCAGCCACTAAGATAAACATATTGAAGAATAAGAATTTCAATGCAAAACAAGAACAATACTTTTTGATGATACCATTAGTACGAGCTTTAGAGATCATTAGAGAGAGCAAGTCAGCCACTAAGATAAACAAAAGAGGAGATAAGGGATCAAGGCCTCTCTTTAGTCGAAAGTAATGGCTAGGGTAAACATTGATCAAGGTAGAGGAGCTAGCTAAATTTAAATAAGAAAGAGTCTAGGAAATTCACTTATCATTAGACTAATAGATCTAGTATCTTTACCTGTTGCAGCACCTCTTTTTTGAGATTTATTAATACTCTTTAAATGTGCAGAACCCTCAAACAAACTCGAGAAGATCTTAATAGTACCACACTGATAACACCCCAAAAGTTTTGAAGAGCCTTATATCTGTAACAAGTCCCATGACAACAGATTTAATTTTGTCTTCTAAGAAAGGATCAATCACAAAGAGAAGAGAAGTCAAGGTCGAGGAGGATAAGAGAGGTCCAATCCATCGTCAACCAAAGAAACAAAAGAGCTTGAAATTGTTGGTAATTTCATGTATTTGATATGAATTTTTTTATTAACTTTGAGCTAAGTTTTAAGTGGAGCCCACATATTATTAATGATGGTTTAATGGTGGAATTAGTTTAGCTCAAAGTGTATTTTATTATCAAATATTCACTTAGTCAAATCCATGAAGAGAAGTGAATGAAAATTGGCTCTAAAGTGGATATCATGGTAATGAAAAATAAAGAAAAGTGAGTTTAGTTTCATATTGGATATTTGAGAAATGTTAGTATGGTATATAAGTAATAAACTTCTTATGGATTTTGAGCCCTAAAAGGGGTACCTATTTTGTAGGTAAGGTTTAGTTTGGGATCAAAGTGGTGTATCAAAGGCCCGAAATGGCGTAGAATTATAACCTTGTTGTTTTCATTTTATCTTTAATCTATTATCATATTCATGTCCTTTAATATCACTATTGTCAAGTTTAAGATTTTTTTAGTGCAATTATATGGAAAAAATCTACTTCCAAAATTTATAGAAAATACTTTTTAATCTTTATTAGTGTTACCGATATATCTACACATCTTAATATAAGTATCATTTGTTCTTAGTGACTCATATAAAGAGTGCAACCAAGTATAACTGAAAAAGTATCCTACAAGTCTAATATTAATAACAACTGTATTTTTCACTTCAAGTACTAATATTTGTATTAACTCATTTTCTATATTAAGCGAAGATCACTCAACCTCCACTCCCTCCTCGCCATTGCCGACCTCTGCTGCGCCGCCGTCATCTATACTCGTGAGAGTAGATAACTTATTTCGTAAGGCGGAGGAGGGTCCACGGGTAGTTTGATCTTCTAAGGTAGTTTGTCACTAAGGATGATAAAAGAGGAAGGTATACGGAGCTCGTAGGAGGAAGGGGGGAAAGCTTTGTGGGGAGGAAAGAGAATGGCTCTTTGGAATATTTATTTCTTTGTTCTTAGTCTGAGTCTGAGGTAGAATATGAGTTGGGAGAATGGTTCTTTTTCTAACTCGTGGAGCCACCTCTATGTTTTGTAATCTTGCTCTACTTTTAATCTAATATATTTATAAAAATATTCCTGCAAATATGCTCATAATTATGTCAACATGGATATATATGAATATTTTCTCCTAGTGCAAGCAAATGTGCCCGTGATGCATGACAAAAAGATCGCACTATATATATATATATATATATATATATCTATATATTTGTATTATATTTAAATATACATGAAAATTTATTCACAATTTAAGGAATTATATCTGCATTGCATAGCTAGGAGTGTAAACGAGCCAAGCCTAAACGAGCCAGCTTTAGCTTAGGTTCGGTTTAAAATTATTTTTTAGCTTTATAATTCTGTTCAGGCTAGGCTCAGCTTAACTCGAGTTGAGCTTGAGCCGAGCCAGACCAAGGCCGATCCCAGCTCGAGTCGGACCAAGCCAGATCGAGCCACAACCTATTTAAGTTGAAATAAGGAGGAGGAGGATGAGGAGACGGCTTGGTGAAGGAGGAGGATGATGACGAAGCAGCGGCTTAAGGAGGAAGATAAGTACGGGGCGATGGCTTGAGGACGAGGATGAGGAGGAGGTGGGCTATGGTGGAGAAGGACGAGGTGACGACTTGAGGAGGAGGATGAGGAGGAGCTGAGCCGAGGCTTTGAGCGACAAGGAGAGCCTTTGAGCGACCGGGTCGACTTGGGAAGTTGGGATGGAAAGATTGGAATTAGGGATTTAAGATTTGACTTGAAATCCCTTTTATACCGAGCTTATCGAGCCGAGCCTAAGCGACCCATCTCCAACTAAGGCTTGGCTCGAAATTATTTTTGAGCTTTCTAACTCGACTCGGGCTTAGCTCAGCTCTAGCCAAGCCGAGCCCGAGCCGCTCTTTTATTTTGACAACCCTATGCATAGCTAAAAGCCCATTCCACCTATATAAGTTTTGCATTATATTAAAAAATGCAAAAAATATATCTACAATGCAAGAAAATATGTCCGCACTGCTTATATAAGTCTGTATATAAATTTTTTTCATAGTGTAAGTAAATATGTCTCTATTATATAGTAAAAACCCCGCACTATTTATATAAGTCTGCTTTACATCTAAGTATGTAAAAAAATGTCTGAGGTATGAAGAAATATGTGCACATTGCACCGTAAAAAGTCGGCCCACATTTTTCTCATAAAAAATTGCACAAGTAAAAATATTAATTAAAATTATGGGTATTTTGATCGAGCAATCAATAACCAAAGGATTAAAGGAGGGGCCAAAGGGAAGATATTACGGCAATTTCACTATTTTTATTAATTTAATATTAACTTTATGTCATATTAAATATATTAAATATATTATGCTCGTGTAGAGCTAAATATTACAACAGTTTTATATCGATATTAGCTGTTTTCTTTTATAGTGTACAGAATTGGAATAGTCCGTATTGCCCTTCTCTTTTTAAAAATATTTCCATCCACCGCGTCCGAGTCACGTGCTCAGATCTGTTTGACAGACTCTCCAGACTCTCCCTCCATCTCTTCGCCCCCTCCACCTCCCCCTCCCCTCTCTGCCGTGCTGTTTTCCATCTCTCTCTAGATTGGTAGAAATCCGAGCCCTAAAGCTCGAGGAGTGCCAAATTCTCTTCAGGGATCGAAGTCACCTTTGTTCAGATCCAAAAATTGATAGCTAAAAGCGGACAATCACAAGGTAATATACTGATCTCGTAATTCGCCGTCTTTTTATCTTGTTCCATCATATTAGTCGTCTTAGATCTCTACTTCATTTTGACTTGTCTCGGTAACAATGTTCTTAAAGGTGGCCATGGCGACGGCAGCCCTAACCCAAATACCCAATCGCTCGCTCATCCTCCTCTCCCTCCTCTCTTGAGCGACGGCGGCGGCAGCGGGAGCAGGGAGAGGGAGCGGCGACGGCAGGTAACTTTTCTTTCTTCTCTTTTCCTATTTTCTTTATTCTTTAATTCTTCCCTTTCACTCTCGGCGCCGGAGACGGCAAGGGGGCAGCTGCCAGCTTCTCTTTCTTTCCTTTCTTCTTCTCTTCTTCTCTTCTTCCCTTTCACTCGGTTGTTTCTTCTTCCATTCCACTCTCGGCGCCGGCAAGCATGTCGAATAGCTTCCCTGCTCTATCTTAAATTCTTAATTAATTGCTAAATGCTAATTAGGTAATTAGAATATTAGTTGTGAATTGAAAATTACTGAAATGTAGTATGTAATTTACATGCTTACTGGTTAGTTTGTAAATTGGACCTAGGCGATTACTGAAAAGTCTGAAATATCCTGTACAGTAGTTATTCAATTTCACTGTTTTTAAATCAGTAATTAGTTACTGTCTTGCTGACTCTGTACAATAATTAGTTTTCAGAATGTGAACTAACTGGAGGAAGTAATCCGTCATATATTATATATTTATTTTTTATTTTTTATATAAATAATGTTAGAATGCCTTGTCACCCGCCTTCAGCCTAGGCGCTAGGTAATGGGCACGTGCCACCCATGGCCGCCTTTCAAAATATTGCTCGGTAATATATGTTTATTAGATTGCTTAGCACTTTGATTTGTGGTTGTCGAATTAAGTTGTCTACTTGGTTTTTTCCAATTTAAGTAGTTGTCTTCTATATAAGAAGATTCAGGTGTGCTATAGAATCGAACAAACCAGCATTACCTACGGTAGACCGCACACAAAGTACCAACTTTCCCTCAAAGAGAAACATTTTTTTTAATAAAGACCTAATTGAATGGAGAAATAAAGTGGAATGTGATAATCATTGGTTAAAGCAAGCATACCTAGGTTCTATTCATAACTGTGCTGAAATCTGTCTGTCAAAATGCTTGATTTGTAGTCCTTCTGTTTGACTTAGAAGATAGAAGTTAGACAGTAGAAGTTTGAAAGCAGCCATTTAGGAGGGTGGCAAAGTTGACGTCCAAGATTTAGTTCTTGTTGATATAGGATGATTTTCCCAATTAATAGTGCTTAAGAGCTGTTATTATAATTGAATGGATTCAATAGTCTTGGTTAGTAACTTAGTATGATTGAGTAGACATTTGAGCAAGATATGGCCACTTGAATTCATGGGACAAGCTTTACAATAACACTAATAATGACCTCTACTCCCTCTTCTTTTTATCTATGAAAAGGAATCCCCATTCTTGTACTTGTCGTCTATTAGTCTATGGCACATAACTGTATTAACCAATTCTTGAAATATTGCCTTGGGCCCTTCGACTTCCCATTCTCAGGGTACATACTGCTGTATAAGACACAATTAAATAGGCATATTATTATTCACTCCTTTGGAACTTTTAAGTTTAAAAGACCATGTTGCAGGACAGGGGCTACATATCATGGATCTCAAAATAGGCCGATCTCGATTCGAACCCAAAACTAGTTTGGTGACTGGTTTCAGTCTAGGATCGGCATATATTGGTTTCAGTTTAGGTCTAATCTAGAATATATCTAACCTATTAGACATTAGTAATTGATGACATCAATTGCTTTCTTTTGAGATTTTCAGTTTTTGACCTCTTTCTCACACATACTATCCTCCTACTCTTATACTTTATCGAACTCATTCGACGGCCAATCTGGTGATCCCGTTCGGCTAGTCCACACTTTGGTGAACTTAGATAATTGTTTTTTTTTTAATTTCTCTTTACCCTTTTTCTCACTCATTTTTTAACTCCTCTTTTTTTACTGCTATTAAACAATAGTGAAGGGAGATCTCTTCCTTTACTGTTATTCTATACTAGTAATTTACAAGTATAAAAATTTATTGAATTTAAATCAGAATATGTTATAGTTTTGTGTGAGTTTTTTTTATTTTAATTTTTAGGCTTCATATGTGACTAATTATTGCTTTCGTATTTTTCTATTATTTTTAATAAAATTTTAGAAATTTTTTAGCATTTTAAATAATATTTAAAATTTTACATAATTAAAAATAACTCGATCTGATATTGGCAGCTGATACGACTGATACAACCGATATGGTTGATATGTTTCGATTTTTCTAATTGTCGATTTCGATGCCGAGTTTCTGAACCTCACTGCATACTATCTATTTACCACCCCCACAAAGTTCCAAACGAAGAAAATATGTGTGTAGTTAGTGGTATGGTTTTCTCTTTTCTAAGTTGGTTTGGTCTCATACTTCCATAGTTGTATTTTAATCTGCTTTAGCCTAGATAAAGGGGTTGTCTACATTGACATATCTTTGGATCAGCCATTATGCTAGGTATACTAGGATTTAGGGCTAAACTTTCCTAGGAGAGAAGGAATTTTTGGAAAGTCTTCTTAGTTAACCTGGAGTATTTATTGTTTAATTGGAGAGGACAACCTACATGGCTATGCTACTCTTAGATAACAAAAGAACTAGCCATCATGGCCCTTTTTAATGGGCCTTGGTTACTTATTAGGGTTGTGAAAGGACAACCTAGAATCTTGAGGTGATTCTAGTTGACACTAACCAAAGTAGCCTTTAATAATTAGTTCTCTAAATGACGGATGTAGTATGTGGGTGGTCCCTCTATTGCATAGGGCCTATGGTGGCATATAGCTGCATATTCGGATGCCTTGGTGGTTTAGTAAATTTATGCATAGGACTACAGGTGGCCAAGTGTGGGAATAGCCTTCTAGGGAGGGCGCATGCTGAAGTGGTATTGGTGGAGGGTGCGGTTGAAGGTAGGGCAAACATGACTTGAGGGATAGGGTTGTGTGGGAGGTCATTGCATCATGATAGAGGAGTTGATTACGTGGAACTATGAATTCTGATAGAGCAAGGGAGGGTGGAAGCTGTTGCATTACAATTGCTAGGAGAGTAGGGGTTTTCCTTTGGTTTTGTCCCCTTCATATCCTGCATTCACCATCAATCTCAACCATGGGAGAGAATAAAATGTGATATCAAGAGAGTTGATCAAGAGGAAGACCCTAATAATGCAATTAGGGGTTTCTCTTCAGTTTCGTCTCCTTCATATCCTCCATATATGCATGCTTAAACCTGATTTCTTAGCCCGCCAAGTCAATCGGCCAACTTGCCATATGTGGGCTCCAACTAGCCCACTAATGCATGGCAAAACGCCATATGCAGCCCAACCAGATATATTGGGCTGGGCTGTATATAGTGTATGTGGGGCAATATAGTAGTTGCCATCACCTATGCAATCACTTAGGCGGTTGAATACATAGCCGTTTCAAAGACTGCTTGTAATTATCTATTTAATAACCCGCTGCAACCTCAAGAGGGATATTCAACTTGAAACCCTGTGGAAGGCCAGAATCCACCGAAGCGGCATGGGAGTTGATAAACAATATAAACATATAATCATTTTCTACTTTCAATTGACAATGGTGTCAATTTCCGACAACCTTGTTATCTTGGATTAGTTGTGCAGATAAAGGAAAAAGAAATTTTTTGAACCAAAAAGTGCTAAAATTCTCTTTGACTAAGTATTATGTGGTCTTCCCATTGTTATGTGAAGCAAGTTCAACTAAGGTAATGAGACTTCTGTTGCATTTTTGTTTTTCCAGGTTGTAAATAGAAGTGTCACGTGAGTCAATATTTTGCTGCTTTCTTTATTTGACTAACTTAATTTAATTCCTATTTTAATTGAATATACTTTTGATTGCAGTATTATTTTCTTACAAATTTTTTCAAGCTTAATAGGAGGAGGCATCGAAAATTATGGAAGAGTATGCATCTTTGATCTTTCATTAGATACTTCTTCTTTTCTCTAAATACTGATGCTTTTTTTAAGACTAAGTTCTTTGTTTTGTATTGTTGACAGGGAAAATGTCCTCGAACTACTTCAACGCTATCGTCGTGATCGACATGTACTTCTTAACTTTATTCTCTCTGGAAGCTTGATCAAGAAAGTTGTAATGCCGCCTGGTGCAGTTTCCCTAGATGATGTAGATATAGATCAAGTCAGCATTGATTACGTCCTCAATTGTGCTAAGAAAGGTATATTTGCGTCAGTTATGTTAACCTCATTAATAATGCTTAATACTTTACTCTGAGGAGCATTTGGTGATGCAGGTGAAACACTTGATCTCTCAGAAGCTATTCGACTATATCATGATAGCCTTGACTACCCTTCTATGGTAAGTAAGAACTAAGAAATGTGGCTATTCCTTCTCTAAACTTTGTATATATGAAATGGGCTTCAAGGTTAAGCTATAAGGAATGCTTTGCTGTAAAGTATTTTTTAGGAATACGTGCATTTAGCTATCTAAATATAATGTGTGTGAGTAGATATATACGCAGCTGCATGTCCACATTTGCAGATACAAAAGTTTGGTTGAGGAAACAAACTTATAAGATGCTACCTGATTGTATGACTTGGTGTGAGCCATGAGGGTAAGGCTTGGTCCTTGTATTTTGGAGGTCAAGGGTTCAAACTTCAAAGTTACGGAAATAATCAAATAACCACTTTATAATAAGGGTAGGGTTGCCTACACCCTCCCACCACAAGACGTTAAGTAAGCAGGAGCCTCGTGCATTAGGACACCCTCTTTTTAATTTGATTATATGACTTCAATGAATGTAACTGACCATGTAAAAGATACTGGTGCTTTCTGTTTACTTTCATGATATCATCTTTTGCATAATAGTTCTACCAATAATGTGATTGGCATATTGTAATAATCTACTTGTAATAGAAGTTCTGTAGATGTCTTAAAGTAAAATAAAGGTTGATATTGGAACTTGGTATCAGATCATGTACAAGAGGAACTTTTGGAGAAAAAAAGTGAAAGACATAATTTTGGACTTTATATGATTGTGAGCATGAAAATGCAATCAAGCTGGTTGAGTTATGGTTTAGGCACTCTGGAGCTTTGGAGTTGAATGGATGATCATACATCATAAACATTTCCAGTCAGATTCAGGTCTGAATCTAACAATAAACGGACCAGAAAACAGGTTAACTTATTAGGTTCCTGGTAGACTGGATTCAACTGTAATCTATCCCTAACCTGACCTAGATTCCTCTTAATGTAATTTAATATAGCTTTGGGTTGGTTTCCAGTGGAATTCATACCTTAATCTGACCTAAACTATTTGTTCTCTCCTTTCTTCCTTTCTATTCACCTCTTTGCAGCAAAATCCTAGCAGCTGCAACCATAGGGATTTGGTGGGCTCCTCTGTCTCTTAGCCTCCCTTTGATCTGCTACCCTTCTTCCATACTCTCTCTCTGTCTCTCTCTCTCTCTCTCTCTCTCTCTCTCTCTCTCTCTACTGTGGTCTAGTGCTATCACCTTGCAAGCACTGCGTGCCATGTGGCATTTTCAATCTTTGGATGCATCTAATACATGCATTCTTCTTGCTCATGCAACATATTATAAAATGCCAGCAAAGCATCTATTGCTGTTCTTTGCTCTTCGCATATGAGTCAACTGCTATCTTTATTATTGAATGTAACAAATTGAGATTTTTTCCAACAGAAAATTCCTATTTTCTTCCAAAATATTAAAATGTACTGAAAACTAGTGGTTGAATTCCCTAAATGTAGTACTTATGTTTATTATTCTTGATATTCTGTTGTTAAGAAGGAAGTCCCTTTATTTTTGTCTCTCTGAGATCGTATTTATGTTATGCAAAGTTATTAAACATAGGGGGTGGTTACTCATTTCGGAAAACTAATTGGCCATTTATAGAGGAGATATGAAGTATATGCAATAGCTCACAATTGGTTTTGCTAATTGACAAAGGAACATTCTGTAATAACTTCTGTTGGATCTGTAACTAGATTTAGCCTTTGGACTTGCTATTGTACTTGGATGGTGGAACTAGAAAGGAGAGGAAGATATATATTTTTCTTGGTGGGAAATTTAGGAGTAAAGAGAGAGTAAATGGAAAGTTAAACTATATTCCAATTAAATTAGTTCATAGGAGGGCTTGTGTGAGATAAAAAATGTTCACTCTTTTGGCAATATTTAGTATATCATTCTATCAGAATTTGCTAATCAAAAGTATGTCTAACATCATCACCACATTTATATGTAGTTATGTACATCGGTCGCCCAAATAATGGTGTTTCAGATCTCATTTGGCTTCTGATTGCAAGGAAAAACACCTTGAGATATAAATAGAAACATTTAAGTAAAGTTAATTATGTCTGTCTTTATCTGTATCTACTCTTCTCTGTTATTTTTTCTGTTGTTGATTTTAGTTTATTGGATTTATGAAAAAAGTAGAAAGGCAAATGCATGGTCATGCTACTGTTCCTCCAATATATATAAAATTTGATCAATGTAATTTTATTTTCTCTTTGTTCATCCTTTTTCCATTACTTTTGCTAGCAATCCCACTTACCGGGTGAGCATTTAGTTTTTCTGTGGCCATGGGCAATTCATGATCAATATGACATTCTTTTACATTTCTTTATTTGTTAGAACAATACAGGGAGTACTGAAGAATTCTTTTTAGTTA
Organism: Typha angustifolia; assembly: GCF_048772165.1. Taxonomy (NCBI): domain Eukaryota; kingdom Viridiplantae; phylum Streptophyta; class Magnoliopsida; order Poales; family Typhaceae; genus Typha; species Typha angustifolia. Next base: position 7,840,085 of record NC_133248.1, read on the forward strand.
CAAAACCAGAATCATCTGGGTCACCACCAGTGCGAGCACCACCACAAGTCCCTGTCATGATGCCATCACCTATGTTGTCATCACCTGTTATGACAAGTTTGTCCAAATCTCAATCTTTACATTCTCCAGATGATCAGGAACTCACTGTTGATGATATCGAGGACTTTGATGATGATGAAGAAGTTGATAGCCTCAGGGTTTCTAGGCGACAGACAAATGATGTTAGTGATCTTTCATTACTAGTGCCACCATTTGAAACAGGTTAGTATGATTAGAACTCATTTGTCTATGTGACACTGCAAGCTGTCTGAACACGAAGAGAATCTTCATAGTATAATCTTATGAGAATAATTGCTAGCGATTAACAGAAAATTACCATAGCATTAATTACTGTTCTCACTTATACAAGTGACGAGAACTCTAGAAGTACCATGACAAATTTAGTACAAGCTTCAAGTGGACTTTGGGATTTGGAAGATTAATATCTGCCTTAAAGTAGTACATGAGGTCAGTTGCAGATCAGTCATTTATTGTGCAAGTCTCAATTAATGATATACTGTGTGAAATCCTGTTTTAAAGAAGACATCTGTGGCCATTGACTTTGATTAAATGTTAAGAACAGTCTTTTTTGTAAATCGCAAGAGGAAACAAGGAAGAAGATAGAAAACTAGATTAGCCACATGATACTAATTCAAGTAGTATTTTCATCATTAAGATATATGTAAGCAATCAATGGTCGGTGAAGAGTGCAACCAGAAAGATTTTTCCACCACATGCAACTTATTAGAACTTTTTCCTTTAAGTGTGTTAAAGTTTTGTGCACCTGTTTGTCCTAGGACGTGATTTGGAGCAACTTTATTAGATGGTACTTGGATTGCTCTCATAAAATGTAATAATGCTTACCTGATGTTTTATTTTGACATAATGTCAGTGTTGTACGAGTAAAGCGACCCTTCCATCATTGATCAATTGAGTGGAGTGAGCATCCATAAGATTAATCCAAACTTGAAGAAAGTAGTGGCCCGTCTAGATTTAAGTAAGTGTTTGATTTGGAATATGTGCAGTGGTGATAGCTAGAATTGTCTCTTTTTGCTCAAAGTAGTGGCCCAAATTTTATTTAAAGAAATAGATAAGCTGATATGACCCATTTGTAAATACTATTTATTTTATTTTATTTTATTGTAAATCTAGGTGATACTCAAATATTCTCAATCAAGGACTTGACCAGGGATCTTTCGTTTGGAAGGTTTTTATTAGCGCTAGATTTTATATGACAAATTGTTCAATATCTTTTATGACAATAGTTGTGCTGACCAGCTTGGGGCATGTTGATCGGCACTTATTGTGCCGGCAGCGTACCTGCATGTGGCACGAGGAGTGCCATACGACACCCCTCCTAGCAGCGATCCGCTTATCATTGACGTTGTTGCTCGTATTCGTCCTTTGTCGCTCGTCGTTGAGCTTGCTTTGCCGCTCGACCTCATCGTCGAGTTTGCTGTAGCCGCTCACCATCATCGCTAGTCGCCGATCTCGTCATGCCCTGAGCTCAAGGCCCAGCTTGCACTCGCGTTGGGTGCCTTAGCTCGAGGAGGAAGATGGGCAAGTGGGTTGGGTTGGGTTGAATAAAAGCTTAAGTTGCGGATCTGGAGGATACTTTACAGTCATAAATTGTTTTAAAAAACTTCCATCTTAATGCCAAGACTCTCGTCTTAGATAGAATATAATTAGGCCGCTTAGGTTCTGCCTTAGCATCTCATATCATATTTTAATATGTAGATTGACTCTGAAATTTAGAATTATTGCATGTTGTTGAATAGTTGATTCAAATAGGTTACTGTAGTTCATAATAAGAATGCGTTCGAATATTGTTTAGATTGTAAGTATTAATTCAACTTCTTCTCTAATATTATTTCTTTTGTTTATTTATTTTTTAACTATCTTGAATTCTGGGCACCCGCTTGGGCATCTGCCTAACTCGTAGGCACTACATGGTCTCTTGTTTGCCCGTCTACCACTTACAATTTTTTAAAACTTTGCAATCATATAATTACTTATGAAACTCTACTAAACCAACATTTTTGACAATTATGCGGTAAGTTGATAACAACCACCAACAAATAATTACTAGGAGAATATAATGAAGGGCAATAAAATAATGAACAATACACCAACATATAATGAAATTATGACACCAAATGGCTATTTGGTGTTAATGTTTTAGGGAAAACACATTTTCTTAAAACTAAAGTCATAGTGGGTTTCATAAAATAGGTTTGTTGGTTACAACTATTAAATGTGGCTTAAATTTTGATGTTTTCATACCCCCCTCCCCCCAAAATAAGTCATATTTTACACCTTTCCTTGAATTTCTTCCCTTCCTTTGAGACCCAATTCAGCAGCTACTTCTTTACCCTTTGCCATCATCACCACAGCTATTCCTCTTTCTGCTCTACCACTCCTCTGTAGGATGTTAAGAAGTGATGGATAGTGCTAATAAGCGATGAGTGTGTTGCATGCCTTGAAGTGTTGAGTGTGTTCTATGTGGTGAAGCTGACAAAATCATTGAGCATTTGTTAATTCATTGCAAATTCATCAAGCAAATGTATACCACTTTATTAGCACGCTTTACAATCGATAGATGGCCAACCTCTTGGGGTGATGGAGAACAGACAACCTCCCCCACTTTAATGGGAAGGACGGTAAATGCATGGTACAAAATATCGGGATCGAGATCAGCCTCTCGAAAAAATGATATGTGTTGGTAGTATTAGCCACTCGGATTAGATCAGACTATTTTTTAATTTTAGAAAATTCTAAATATTATTTAAAAAGGCAGGAAAATTTTGAAAATTTTAGAAAAATGATAAAAATAAGAAAATAGTAATTACTCATATAAAGCTTGAAAACTAAAAAAAAATATTTACTCAAAACAACTATAGTAAGGAGAGTGCGGAAGAAAAAAAAGAATTTTTTTTGGCCATAGTGAAGGAGTGAGAGGAGAAAAGAATCTGTAGTGAGAAGAAAAGAGAGAGAAAGAAATAAAATAAAAAAATCACACACCTGAGGTTGTTGGAGTTTTGCTAGAGTTAGATTTTTGCGTCAGAGAAACAATAGCTTTGGTAGGGAGAGAGAGAGAGGAGTGAAAGAGAGAAAATGAGTGAGGGGGGTGAAAGATGATAGGGGATTGGGGATATCAATTATTGATGTCACCGGCTAGTCCTACCTAATATTAGTCAATTGATTGGGATCAGGTTTGGATCGGGATCAGCTAATCCTTTGATCCATGGGTAAATTCGTTTTGCTATATTGGTGGAGGTTTTGTAGAGTGTGCAACAAAAGAGTTTTCTATTCCATAACTCTCACTTATTTAGCGTACTCAGAGACCCTCTTTTGGTATCTTTGCTGATAGGCTTATTTATCAAATCAGAAAGAAGAGAAGGAGAAAGAGAGAGATCTAGAAGACGAGAAGGTTGATCCAAGGATTGAAATTTCAAATCCTATTAAAAGATGTTTTTCTTACTTTTGTTTCTATTTTCTCTAGTTTAGAAATCAAATCCAAGATTAACCATTCTATATATAGCAAATTGAAGCTAGATTTATCATTTGTGTCATTCTACATAAATTTAGCATATTATGCTAGGTTTTTTTTAAAAAAAAATACTCTTCAGAAATAGAAGGGGGAAAACATGATTTCCTTGGATTTTGCCCCAAATTTCAGATAATATAAATTAATATATCGAAGTTATTCAAATTGGGTCAAAATTGGTGAAAAAATATGTTAGAATAATTCTATATGAGTTGATTTGAATCCGAAATTTATAATTTTGAATAAATTTCAGCATAATTAGAATTATTTTATATATTACTTACCCCAAATTTTCACTCAAAGTATATGAAATTATTTGGTATTATATGCTGAATCATATTTCGACTTGGTTATTGCTATATTTATAACAAAATTGATTTTTTTATGAGATTATCTAGGGATAAAAACTCTAATGTAAGTCTTAATATATATACTAGAACCTAAAATATGTATAGAAACGCTAAGAAACCTATCTAGAGACGTGGCAATGCGCTCATTGACATGTATCGAGCCGATAGGGTATTAGCACGACAATACTTAGATTTGCTTGACCAAGCTATTTGAACTTCAGGGACAATTTTAAGGTAAACAATTAAGTAGGTTGATATAGTTTTATCACTCCATACAACAAAATTTAAATGGCTTGCACATCACATCAATTAATGAATAATGAATGAACTGTTTTAATATTATGATCCGACTACGTGGATTAAGTTAGTCGAGTTAAATTGAATTAGTTAAATTTATCTTATTATTTTAAAATTTAAATAAAATAGATTATCGGCATGTAAATTCGATTTGCTAGAATTTTTACTCATATAAATAGGAGTTGACATGTTTTGATAATTATCGTTGAATGAATTTGAGTTTAGCTAAATATTTCTTATTGTTTTTATCTTTTAATATAGCTGTTGATCGCCTTTATTTTCGTAAGAGTAGATCGTAGCTATAGAATCTCCAAAGTTTTTAAATTTTAGCTACCATCTTCCTCCAATAGCCATTCTACTTTACAGCTGTTCACCACCACTCTTGTCCGTCCGTCACCTTTCGACGAACGTCGTAACATCGGATAATTACTATGCCCTGTTTTGACCTTCATCAACTGGTTTATTTATAACTTTTCATCCATACATCGGAATTATGTGAAACCAGAATGATTGGAGCTCTAACTCGTGATGCTATCACCATATAAGTTTTTATAATTTTTTACGTCTAAATCGGTTCAGATTTAGTTTGTAACATTGGTATTAGAGCCGATGTTTCTCAATCGATGGTTAGCACGAAATCGAAGAAGATGAACGAGGAAGGAACAACCGTGAAGGACCAGGAACTCACCTATATTCTTGTGAGTGTCTCCTTAGCTGCACCACCAGTAGCAGCAGCCACCAGCGATGACCCACCGGTGCAGGCAAAGACAATATTTAAAGAATTTTCAAATGAGTTGAAGAAGATGCAAATTTCTCTCAACAACATGATCCCGGCCTTGACAGAGGCCTTACTAGCCTCTCACCGTCGCCTATAGTTGTTGTCAACGATGGTGAAGCCCTCTCACAGCAAGAAAACCCAACCTGTTTGTGGGGAAGGTGTGCCAGCACACTGCGGCTTTGACCCCTCTTTCAGCTGTGGTGGAGGTCCATCGACAATTGCAAACCCAGAACACAGCCGCAGCCATGTTGGAGCTGCCGGTAGTAGCAGCTTCGAGGTCTTCTCCCTCCATGGTGGAAGCTAGAGCCGAAAACCCTAGCTTTCCACTTATGGCAAGCTAGGTGCTCTTGACTCCAACCACCACGTTCTATCCCTTCTATAGGACCCTCGCATTCGAGCCAGATCGGCGGCAGTTGTAGGAGCTGGCCGGTAGAATGCCCGCGGTTACTCTCTTTGTTGCAGCAAAACCATCGCTTGTGGGCTTGGGTCCAACATTCCAGCAACCATCGGCGGCCATGGTCGACTTCCTCTAACCAATTGCCATCCAATGGTGGCCATCACAGCCACCGAAGACCGCCACATGGCTGAACTCGATAGCCACGATTTCGACGAATTTTCCCGAGCCAAGCCATGTTGGGTGGCTTCTACCCTTGGGGCTCCTGTGGAATGAGGCCATGGCTACCAACAGCAGCCACCGGGGTCGGTGGGCCCATCAGTGATACGCCATAGCCGTCGCTCTACTGCTGCAAGGACAACTTGAAGGTTGACTGTCGGCAACCCACTACCTAACCGAGCAGTGGTTGGAGCCCATGCAACCCACAACAGTGCTCTTAGGCTAAATTTGTTTTTTAGCCCTAAGGTTAGGGTTTTAGCTACGGAATGGGAGAGATGAAGTGCACATATCTCGAGATATATTGAATTTTCGCGATCCAGATCAGTCAACTCGCGTGAACCAGTTAGGAACCCACGAGCACGACTTAGGGCTTGACTACGAGCTTGAGGACGACTCTTGGATTGACTCGGTGACCCTCGTAAACTGATTGAGCCAAACCTACATGTAGACCTTTGGTCCCATGAGCATGACATGAGCAAGAAGATCTAGGTCGTGTACTAGTCACCTTGAGGATAGGATGTCGACAGCATGGTGGATTGTACGATTCGACCATGTAGGTTAAGTTAGTCTAGTCAAATTGAGTTAGTTAGATTTATCTTATTGTTTTAAATTTCAAATAAAGTGGATCATCTGTATATAGATCCGATTCGCTAGGATTTTTACTCTTAGAAATAGTAGTGTATATATCTTGATAATTTTCGTGGAATGAATCTAAGTTTAGCTAAATATTTTTTATCATCTTTATCTTTTAATATAGCCGTTAGATCGCCTTTATCTTCGTAGGAGTATATCATAGCCGTAGAACCTCCAAAGCTTTCAAACCTTAGCCTACCATCTTTCTCCAGCAGTTAGCCTGCTCTACGGTCGTCCACCACCACCTTTGGCCGTCTGTCATTCTCTGACAGTAGTCGTAACGTCGGATAATTACTATTCTACTCTGTTTCGACCTTCCTCTACTATTTTATCTATATATTGTTATCCATACGTTGGAATCATGTGAACCAGAACCATTAGAACCCTAACTCATGAGCCTAGCATCATATAAATTTTCATAATTTTATTACGTCTGAATCAATCTAGATCTGGTTCGTAATATTTAATGTAGATGAGGAGCCCCAGATGAGAAAAGAGTACAATTTTCATATTCTCAATATGCTAGAAAATTCCAACAAATATATACTCTAAAAAGATAGAAACCTAACTTCCATTAGGCCATTGTCTTTTGGCTGTCTAAATGACTTTAGATAACGATGATGTCTAAGTTATCTAAGATAGGTTATGGGTTAATAGAATAGGATCCTTCTATAAGTTGTATACAACTAAATATACTATGATGGATTTCTTCGTTACTCTTAATTTAATTAATAGGCTGTTACAAATCAGATCTGGAACGATCCGTTCGTAAGAAAATTCTAAAATTTTTATGTGTAGTTGCCTTAGATATCACGGATCTGATGGCTTTAGAATAAAGCGGTTCCGAGATCTGGATGAAAAGAGATGACTGAAATAGTGGATGAAGATCGAAACTGGACAAAAACGAAAATACCGATGGTGTGGTGGTCATCGGAGGGCGGCGGATGACCTTAAGGTGATGGTGGGTGGCTAGTAGGGAGGGTGACTCGTGAGGGGAGGTGTGGATTATGGTTTGATAGCTTGATAGGGTTTCTAGGGTTAAGATCTTCTCCTAAGAAAGTGAAAGCAATCCAGCGGCGATGATTAAAATATAAGTGCAAGATAACAAAATTATTTTAACTCGATAGTCAATCTACAATTTTATGATCCCCAAATAAACATTGAAACCCCCTGTTTATAGAAGTAGAAACATAGAGGGTCAGATCCAACTTGCCCTATTGGGCTTATATATGTAGAGTATTTAGTTTAATTCAAATCTTAAAGCAATAAGCAAAAGCAACTAACTAAACTCGACTCGACTCGACTCAACCTAATTAAATCGACCCCTGTAGTTGGGTCATAATATAACCTAAGCACATATTTGGGTCCTTCAATTGGTGAATTGCTAGACATGACATGTTCATTTACCATCACCTTTGGTCCTATGCCTTGCAACTTAATATAAAGACAAAACCAAGGATCCAAGTCTGTCTCGTTAATCAATAGGATGTTGTATGATTAAGAATGACACTTATTACATGAGATTATTAGAGGAGTCTAAATGATTTGTGATTCCAGGTCTGCTTGGTGGAAGATTTTGTGTAAATATGTACGGCAAGATAGGCATAATAGCACTGACATGTTATGCTGTACTCTTCAGGTATTACAGATGATGACCTTCGTGAAACTGCATATGAAGTTCTCGTCGCCTGTGCTGGTGCTTCTGGGTATCCTTCTTTGTCCTTAGTCTCCCAGATTTCTTCTTCCTGATTCTTGTGTTTGTTCTCATTTTAGAAATTCAAGTACTGCACTAAATCATGTCAAAGCAGTTGTCATCACATTTTGGTGCTTGTATCCTCCTCTGTTCTTATATGTTTGTTCCTTGTCTAGGGGTCTCATTGTACCAATGAAAGAAAAGAAGAAAGAAAAGAAGTCCAAATTGATGAGGAAACTTGCTCGCAGCAAAAGTGAAAATCCGGCACCTGAAACTCACCTTCCAGGATTAGTTGGTCTGTTGGAAACAATGAGAGCTCAACTTGAGGCATGCTGCTTAGCTTTCCTTTTATCCTGTTATATCATTAGCTAAATCTTATGTAGTATAATATAATGCAACTTTTGAACTACTAAACTTAACCGCGAATGCAAGTTTTTCTTTTTCTTATGGCAGATGTTTGGATTTCATTTATTATACAAGTTGTCCTCATGTCCTTGTGTCTTCCTATACACTTTGTTGTTGCAAATTAGTGCAATTGCTGCAGCTAAAGAACTTCTGTACTTCTTGCATTGGACATTTGGGAATACTGTAAAAGTATTAAATTCTCAATGTATTTTTTTTAACAAATTTGCATAACCTCTAATGAGTAAGAATTGCACTTTTGGGTTTAGACAATCAAATAGGCTTTGAGGGGTTGGTTATTCAGATTGAGCCATCCTCTTTTGCTCCATTTTTTCTTGGTACAACTTTACTCGTAAGTGCCTACAGTTTAACACATCAAAAATATTTTGCTCCAACTCTGTTCGTCAACCACATTTGCAGAACCATCATCATGTATAAAGGAGCCTTTAAGGCCCGAGGGATATTCATTCTAAGCATCAACTCCATTTATTAATAGTGGAGGCAAAGATTTCTATTTATTGTGAGAATACCTCTTCTTTAACTGATTTTGGAGAATTATAAATTTTAAATACTTACTGTCCATCATAGTTAATGACTCTATCTTGTCTATTAGTGGTAAGCATTCAAAATCTCCTCACTATACTTTAGGGTTATGCATACCAAAGATTAGACATTGTTGATCATTTGCAATTTGGTTTGTTTTTCTCATCAGATTGCAGAGTCAATGGATATACGCACAAGGCAAGGATTGCTTAATGCTCTTGTAGGTAAAGTGGGGAAACGAATGGACAATCTCTTAGTTCCACTTGAACTATTGTGTTGTGTTTCAAGAATGGAGTTTTCTGACAAGAAAGCTTATCTTCGGTGGCAAAAAAGGCAGGTTAGTCATCTACATTAGCAGAAATGAGTCTAGCTAACTTTGTTCTTATCTGTTTTACCTTTTCCTTGTTGGTTGTTTAGCTCAATATGCTGGAAGAAGGCCTCATAAATCATCCGGTAGTAGGCTTTGGGGAATTAGGGCGCAAGATCAATGAGTTAAGGAACCTATTGAGAAAGATTGAAGAATCTGAGGTTTGCACTTTTCTAGACTTTTTATTCTTCTGTTCATTTTCTCTATTTCTACCGCTAGTTTACTGTTTACATATATGTGCTATACAAAGTTACAACCATCCAACACGATTTCTGTCTTCTGGTTGGTAGCTAATTATATGTTTTCTCTTTTCTACTTCTAGTCTCTGCCACCATCTGCTGCTGAAATTCAACGGGTAGAATGCCTTAGATCACTTAGAGAAATTGCCACTTCACTTGCTGAGAGGCCAGCTCGGGGAGATCTTACTGGAGAAGTTTGCCACTGGGCTGATGGCTATTTTCTCAATGTTAGACTGTATGAGAAAATGCTAGGCAGTGTTTTTGACATCTTGGATGAGGGAAAACTCACAGAGGTTGTCTTTACATTTTATTTATTTATGATTGAAATGAAACTGCATTAGTAGATTAATATGATTGCTTTTCTCTTTTGCTAGCTTTGTTACATCTGACATTTCTTGGACAATGCAGGAGGTGGAAGAAATTCTCGAGCTTCTGAAGTCAACTTGGCGAGTTTTAGGAATCACAGAGACAATCCATGACACGTGCTATGCATGGGTATTATTTCGGCAGGTAACACTGAAAATGAGACAGTCCTGATGTCGCATTATCTGTCCACATGCATATGCAGCGATCTATAATTCTGTTTGGCTGCTTATTTAAGCACCAACCTTATTGTGACCAGAAGCTTGTAGCTATGTTTATTGACTTAATGTAGTGGTATACTAAACTTCAGAGTTTGGGGTAACAACACTTAGATGCCATCATTATACTGAATTGCTAAGCTTCTCTTCCCAGTTGTAAGTTCTTTATGGTGTATTAGTCTCTCCTTTAATTTATTTTAGTTATTTAACATTTGGTTCCTACTATGGTTTCGAAATGTCTTTAGTATATTAGCCATTGGTAGGCCATCCAATGACTTGCAGCTCTTGCTGATCCATGCTTCCTATGCTGGCATTATTGCAGCATAGTATAAAGGAAGAACTTGGGTAGTAGCACCTCTGCTGTAGTTATTAATTTATTATACCCCTCCATCTAGTAGGAGACTAGAAGGGTACCCATGAAAAGTGTCAATAAATTAAATATCACTGTGAGAAGAATGCTTACTGAAAACATTTGATCAACAATGATCCATTTTCTGTTGAAGGCATTCCTTTCTGCTGTATTTTAGATAAGCTGAGTATGTCTCTTCTTTTGTGACCTTGTCCTCCTTATAGTTGTGTTTGCATTGCCTTTGAGCTTTGAGGCTTTCCTTTTTAATTTTTAATTAATCAGATGTTGAGTCATGTTAAAATATAAGACAAATCATGTCTCTGCTAATTGATGGCGAGTTGCAGTTCTAAGTCTCTACCTTATTTTCTTTCTTTAGTTTCCTTCCTTTCGCTTTCTTCAGGACATATACTCATACTAAGGTGATATAAATCCAGATAACAGTTTCATGTGATGATTTTAAGAGTCACATCTTCCTATAATAAAGCATTATGAGCTATTTATTTGTGAGATTAAAGATTGTGTCTCAAATGATACCAGTGCCACATTCCTACTATAATATTGGAATATGATGTATTGAATAGCTCAATCAATGTATTGGTGAATTAAATTTCTAATTATAGTTTTGTTGTCGGAAAACAGTTTGTTATTACAGGCGAGCAAGAGATCTTGCAATTTGTGATTGAGCATTTGAGAAAAGTGCCATTGAAGGAGCAGCGTGGTCCACAGGAAAGATTACACTTGAAAAGTCTCCGTTGTTCAGTTGAAGTCAAAGAGAGCCATCAAAATTTTACATTTTTTCAGTCTTTCTTGTTTCCAATTAAGAAATGGGCTGACAAAATGCTGGAAGACTATCATCTGCACTTCTCCGAGGTATTTTTATCTCTTGCATCGCTGAATTATGGTGCTTGATTTGCTCTTGGAGGGTCAATAAGATGTCAAACTTATTATACATTGCAAATACTGCATTTGCATGTGTCTCATTTGTCATTTGAAATCCACCCATTGAACTCGCAGCATGGTGCTGACTCAAAGTTTTCTGGTGTCTATTTGAGTTTGTAAGTATATCTATTTGCTGGATCAGAGCATCAATGTAAAACTGAGCCCTCTATAATTTGCTCTCAGTGGAGTGTTATTTTGTCACTTAAACAAAGACCACAATCTAAAGAGTTGATCTTATAACCTTTTTTTCTTTTGCCCCTCATGTTAGTGAGCTTACAGAACTTTCTAGGTATCATTTCAAAGTTGAGATAAATTATCGGATACTTAAAAAACACACTTCGTTTCACTGTCTATGCATTTTTTTACAAATTTTCCATCTTTCAGTTATTGATGCTTTATCTGTTCATTGAAACTTTCAGTAATAATTTGCTTGGCTGAGAAAGTTCTTTGGACCTGTTAGAGTTCTATGTGACCTGTTATCTGTTATAGTTCATGTAGATATGAGTCAGAGCCAGATATAAATTTTCTGTCTACTGATAATATCTCAGAACATTTGTTTTGATTTCTTTTACTTTTTCAGATATTTGTGAAATTTATCTGCTGCACTTATTGCCTCACTTTAACTTAGCCTTCTGGTTTTCATGTTTTAAATCTCCATTGTGATTTGCAGGGGTCATCCGTGATGACAGACATAGTGACTGTGGCGATGCTTACAGCAAGGATCTTAAATGAAGAAAATGAAAAGGTCTGTGGATTTCTCCTTTCTTGGTTGTATTATCCACATTATTTGTTTTGAAAAGCCCCGGTGAACTAAATTGGATGATTTGTTCATTAGTTGGCAACAACTTATATCTTTACGGAAGTTTGTTTTTCTACATTTCTTTTTGAATGTGGTCTTTTGACATTTACTTAGCGAAGGATTTTGCATAAGAGGTTATTATTTGCAGTTTTGCACGTGTAACTTATATATATTTTTCTGTTTCTTCTTTGCAGCAGGTAACAGACTCAGCTAGTCGTGACCAGATTGATCTTTATATTTCGTCTTCCATTAAAAGTGCTTTTTCAAGGGTGAGTCTTCTATTACTCTAAATTAATTTTGTTAATTTATTTGCTTACCCTTCTCCTTCATGATGATCCCTTGGGCATATGCGTATCTCAAAATCAGTTGATTGATGGAAAAGTATAAAGTCTTGAAGATATCTTTGTTGGAATATAAAAGATAAAAACCATCATTTTCTAAAACTCTAAAAGCTTAAGCTATTAGCATTGTTGATGAGTTACATGATACCAAAGCATGAAATCTTGAGTTTAAAACCCTCTAGGCCCACTTTGTCAAGTTGTAATAAAAACCTCTACCTATTTAAGTTAAGTCTGTCACGACCTGAGATAGGAATCATGACCGGCCATGCACCTCAATATGCTTGAGATACACGAAGTCTTACTAATACTTTCTAAATGTACGATGGCAAGAATAAATAAATAAAGAAGATCTGCTTTATTAAATTTAAACTAATTGCAATAATTATAAAATAATGTCATTGTTTTTCTTTTGTCTCTAAAACGAAATAAATCTATCATTTAATCTAAAGTATAAAACCCAAAAGAGCGGAAAGGTAAATAGGTGGGTCCTAAGTGGAGGTGGGATCCGGGTACGTCTCGCTCAGTCGCCACACTGACTATTACTTAAGATAATAAATAAAAAAAAAAGAAATCCATGAGCCAACAACTATAGCTCAGAGAGTGGAATCCACTCGAAAATCAAATAAATTCTAAATTTTATTAATATTGAATAAAAACTAAGATCAACAATATACATAACAATTTGCAATAGGCATGCTTTTTAAATAATGACAATGATAACAATAAAGAGTTATAACTTGTAACCTTGCACGGTTTCAACATATTAACATCTTTCCAATATTTATACTGTTATTTATCTCAATTGGTTTATACCCTGTGGATCCATATCAACTAGAAGTCACTTCGAGATGACGTTCGGGACTTTTCTTCATAGCTGATCCGGTTAGGGTCATCAGATGGTATCACTGTGTGATCAACACACCCTGTCTTTTCCACTAACCATTGAGAGAGGTTAGAGTCACCTAGGAAATTTCTCATTCATCCTAGGACTGTTCTTTAACCCCGCCAGAGTCACCTAAGAAAGTCACCGTGTTGATCTGATTTAGGGCTTTCCCCTGGACTTCCAGATAGACTTGAGTCACCACGGAAAATCGCAAGCGATTTATACCGGGACTGTTTTCTAAGTCGTACAAATACTAGTCTCATTTTTTTTCACTAAAATTTAATATTTGCACAAGGTATGGCGATGCATTGAGTATAATGATTAAATGCACACAGAAAATGTAACAATTAAATTTACACGTAAGGATGAAATAAATAAATTTGCACACAGAAAATTACATGGTCTGACAAAGGTACGAAATATAATAAAAATAAATATATGAGTGAACCCACTCACCAGAGTCTAGGCAAGATAACTAAAATCTTAAATCTCTCGCTCACGTGCTAAAAATCACCACTTTTAATAATAAATAAATAATAATTTTTTTAAATTTGAATAATATCAATATTTCTAAAATTTAAAAATTAAAAAGAATTAAAATGTGTTAAATTACCCATTGGATTGGACTGGGCTACTGCTGGCCCGGCCCACTCCAAAAAAACTAATCGGGCTAAGCCAAGGCCCAGCCAAAACAATGGATTGGGCTACGGGCTAACCCATAGCCTACCCAATTTTAGTGGTTCAAGTGGGGTCTTTGGATCCGAAATCCAAACCCGAACCCGAACTTGAAAATTATAAGAAAAGGGTTGGCTCGGGTTAAACCCAAGCCCAACCAAATCCTTCCCTTCCCACGATCGACACGAGGAAGAGAAGAATTGAGGGAGAGTGACCGCTGGCGACCCCGCCGACGACGGTTCAACGACCACGCCTTAAGCCCCTCGTCTCTCTCGCGACTTTGCTGTCCTCGCGAGGTGGAGGAGAACCCACTGTAGATGGCCGACTCAAAAGCCGACAACGACTGGAGCCACGAGGGCTCCAAAGCGAACACCCATGGCACGAGACCAACAACAAGAGGCTTTCAGTGGAGGAGAGACAGCGACCCGAAGCCGTCGGCCGACAAAGTCGAAATCCTACAAATTAGGTATTTCTATTTTAATCTATTAAATTGAAATTAAGGTTGAGGGGTGGGAGAGGGTTTACCAAGGAGTCACGTGGTGGTCTCCGATGGCTCCGGTGGCACTCCGGCAGGCTAATTCCACGGCGTGACTCCGACGGTGAGAAAGAAGAAAACGAAGGAGGAGAAGAAGAAGAAAAGAGAAACGGCTGGGGGGGGGGGGGGGGGGGGGAGGGGGGGTTGAGGAGAGAGAAAAATTAGGGTTTAATTTATAAATTGAAAAAAAATCTAAATCCAATTTGATTCAAATTCGGCGAGATCTCCGCTGTGCCTCGTCGCGTGCCGGAGAGGAAGAGGGGAGGGGGTTGCACGTGCACCCTCCTCTCTCGACCCTTTTTTTTTTTCGGTTCTCACAAAGTCTACTTCTTGGACTTGTCAAAATATCTTAAGTTTAGAAAGTGAGGAGAAATTTTGGAATATAATAAAATAAAAATCATCGTTTTTTAATACTTTAAGCTTTTAAAGTAGTTGGTGAGTCAACATCCCTTATGTTTCATAAGCTTATTTTTATATATCATGATTATCACTATAAGTGGGTGAGAAGATCCTAGCCATTTGTTTCTTGTATTTTTCTGTTGTACTGATAATGTTCCACATGATCCCTTTTTTTCAGTTAAATTGTTTAGATTATAGAAAGTATTTTGATGATGTAATGGCAATGTGTCTTTTGGTAGTATAGTACTATAGTTACTGTCGACTATCTTTGTCCTTTCCTTTTACTGTTTGGACAAGATTTATGGATTAAATCTGTAAGTCATTTTATGGCAAACAGTCTTCCTTCTTTTCTTTCGAAGCCCAAAGCCTCATTCAAAAGGGTCTGAGTGAGACGGATCTTTACAACATACTTTTGGGTATTTTTGATGGGTAAATCAATTGGTTGTATTGAGGATTCCCATACTCTTCATCTTGTAATAGTAGAAGGGCCTTCTCTGCTTCTGCTACCATGCGATCATGCAAGTGGGCTGAAAGTTGTCATGGTTGTGCACAAGTAGTCCATAACCATAGTAATACGTTTATAGTTTGTTGGGAGAAGTTTCTAGCTAAATTTTACTTGTCCAAATCATGACTGGCCATCTTGGATCCTGCATTGAAGGATTTGTAAAAAGATTTTCCATTGCCTACCATGCCAACTGGTGGCATCCTTCACATGTGGTCCAAATATAGTGTTTAACTTCTGAAGAGTTGTATGTTAGTACTCTCTTGTATGCAGAGTATTGATTACCCTCTTCTTGCTGAAAGTCCGTAATCTCTCCTGCTTTTAGGCAGTAATGGTTTATTTAATATGAGAGTGTGACAGCATAAGCAATGCCATACTAATGATTTATTTTCCTTGATTTGTATTATGCATTTTGAAGATGACAAGCACGATTTCAAACAATTTCTATTCGGATGAATAAAACCTTGTATTCTTCTCATCTGTTTCTCTGGAGTTTCTATGTATGATTATTGCTCAGTACATGGATTTTCTAGAAGCCTAGAACCTTGTGAATTGTGAGTTTTCTCCTTGGATTTTAACTATTCTTTCTTCTCTCTTCACTGAAAACCTTAGTTCTGGTAGTCTTGTGGTTGCTGTAGCTATATATCTCTTTCTGTATATCCAGCTTATTTTGCCGTCATGTATTTGTCATTGATTGGATCATTCTTTACCTTTTCTATCATACCAGCAGATCATAAAATGTAACAGAATTTTGTTGTTTCTCACAGATCGCACATGCTATTGAAGCCAAGGCAGAGACGGCACGTGAACATATTTTAGCCTCTTTGGCAGAGGAGGCCAAGAAGCTTCTGAAAAAAGAATCAACCATTTTCTTACCGATTTTATCAAAATGGCATCCACAGGCTGCAGTAACTTCTACTTCCCTTCTCCATAAACTTTATGGAAACAAGCTGGTAAGTGTACTATTGGCCATGGCTCATTTATAAAGCTGTATTATACTATTATCTTTTTATCACACATGGTGGACATGATTCTACGGTAATTTCAAGGTGCTTACTTGGAACTATTGTGCCAGAGACCATTTCTTGATCGTGCTCAACATCTTACTGAAGATGTTGTTTCTGTGTTCCCAGCAGCTGACAGTCTTGAACAATACATAATGACCGTAATGGTTTCTGCAGTGGGAGATGATGACATATGCCGACAAAAGCTAAATCTGTACCAGGTAAAAATATGTTTGTTCTCTTCTTCTTAATTTACTGGTCCAAGGTCACATTAGCATTTTATTCTTCTGTAGGATAGAATTTAGTATCGTGACCATCTGTTTAGATGTCACCTTCTAAAATCTCGTAATCCTGCCTTAAAAAATTTCTCTAGTTTTCTTCTTATGCTTGTCACAACATTTATATATTTTTTGGGCCAGTTTTTAACCTATCCTTTTAGATAAGACATTATCAAACATGGTAACTGTGTGAAATTCTCAAGAGGTCTTGGTTTCTAACCTCATATTCTCACAAACCCCTTCCATCTCTATGGGCCTCGTGAGCTTGCACATGTCTATTTCCATGCAGTTTCTGGAGGGCAGAACATAAAGGAGGTGCCAAGGCATGAATAATATTGCCGACCTCTTTCTAAGCTTTTAAAGAGGATGGAAATCACAACAATGTTCTGGTTTACATGGATTAAATTTACAGAAGAGGACCATATATCTGATCACAATAATTTTCTCTATTTCTGTTACACAGAATTATTGTTATCCTAAACATTTCGCTATATGTACTTTCTTTCCTTTTTCAGATTGAAAATATATCTGGTACATTGGTTTTGCGTTGGGTGAATTCACAACTTGACAGAATAATAGGTTGGGTCAAACGGGCCATTCAACAGGAGGTAACTGGAGTTTATCTGTTTTAGAAGGTTCATGCATATATCATCCATAATGTATTACCACTCAGTTTTGCGTGCTTGCTTTTTTCTACTGCTCGAGGATGTTATGATGCTACCGATTTATTATCTTTTGTTTCTTGTCGTCAAATTGATAAGCACAAAATTTTGTGTGATATGAGTATATATATCTCCTGTATTCAGAATCTGTCCGGAGTAAAGTAAAGTGGCATCTTTCAGTTAGCCAATTTAGAGCTGCACCTTGGAGACATCGGCATCAAAATTAGGAGATTATGCTATGTTACATAGATTTTGTTTGCATAACTAACCAGGGTTTTTTGGTCCACAATGTCTGTAGAAGTCTATTTATTGTGTCTGAACTCAGGCTTAGGATGGAAACGACATAACTTTCTTTGACATAGAACAACTTATGAGCTTCTTCTTTCATTCTTCATGTGAAGTGTTTCCTTGCAGTCAGCCTGAAGCTAGCCCTCTCTAACTGCAGGAATTCCTGATTGATCATACTACCACACTAGGACCCCACCTTAAGGTCTTCATGAGAGCCTGTTGAAGGCTGGACGGGATTCTCCTGTAGGACCTGTTCCAGCCTCTTTAATCCCTGTTTTCAGTTTTCACCCTCTCTTAACCTAGGTTGCAGCACTAATTGGTTTTGACGGAGATCTCGTTGGATGTCTGATCTGTCATCTGATAACGTATCAAACAATTCCCACATCTCCACACCCAACCCATGCCCCAGCCTAACTGCCTGAGATTTCTAGTGCCAAACCTGCACCAGTCTGTTACTCTGACCGCTTTTGTCTATCTTTTTCTATATCTAGCCATGCTGGAGATCAAGTCGGGGCTGCAACATCAGTTCTTGATCCTTGATGTAAGGCCAGGGTTTAGAGATTGGACATCTGTCAATTGTCTATAACAAGAATTCTACATACAATTGTGTTTTACTGGACAATACAGAATAGGGCACCAGAACATGTTGGTTGGACAACTGAATGCTGACATCATGAGATTGACAACCAAAATTCCAAAAGGCTTGGAAACAATCATTCTTTCATTATAATTAATCTATTTTAGTAAGTGTCCTTCCAGGCTGCGATTAGAGTCCCATTTTTCTATGTTGTTTTCTTACTTTAAGGTTAAGGGAGTCTGGAGTTAGGCTGGATACGGGAAAGAGGATTGGATTGAAGCCCCGGTGGGATGTCTGTACTCTGTTCTATCATAATGAATCCCCATCTGGGATTTAATTTCTTACTCTCTTCTTTCTTCTTCTTACCTTCTTGCACCGCTGTGCCTTTCTTTAGCTGTTTTATCTCAGCTGAGTCTTCATTCCTTAATGTTTACTATGTTACTGTTCCTGCACTTGCCTAACATTGTTGAATTATTACTTATTGCTACATCATTTTTTGACACTTCTAAAATTTACAGGCTTGGGATCCTATATCACCTCAACAACGCCATGGAAGTTCCATTGTAGAGGTCTATAGAATTATTGAAGAGGTTCTATCTAAATACTGAAAATCTCCTATAATGACTAAATTTCTAAATTTTGTTTTTGGGTTTTTGTGTTAAATTCTCTGCTATTTGATTCCATCATCTTTAGTCACTTAAAATTTTTACACTTCAAAGTGCTACTATAATTCTATGCCATAATTTTAATTCTTCTTTCTGTGGGAAATAGACCATTGAGACATATGTTTGTATTCATACTTGGTTGTACCAATTACATACTACACTAATACAAAGCTGAATTAAGAGAGAAAAACTGAGAAATAGGAAAAGAGAGGGTCCATTTTATACCTAAAGGCTAGGTTCGCCGAATTGGGATCAATATCGAGATCGGTTTTTCGAAAAAATGACGTATCGGCTGGACAAGACCGGATCTGATTGAATTTCGTTTAATTATGTAAAATTCTAAATATTATTTAAAAATATAGTAAAATTTCTAAAAAAATTAGAAAACATGACAAAAGAATGAGGAAATAATAATTATTCATATATGAACCTTAAAAAATAAAAAAAGTACTTACTTAAAAGTCAAAACTTTGATGAATACCAAACTGGCTCTCGTGAATCTTTGTGGTCATCATCATCATAGTTATCATAAGTTTGTAAATAATGATATTTAGAGCCTGGTGCTCCAAAAAGTGATTACATTATATCTTTTATATCAAATGGATCTTGTTGTCTTTGAGGAGGATAACAATCAATATGTAAATCTTATGTCTAAGGATACTAAGGATAATGGGAGAAAAAATCAGTATATGGATTTTGTGATGGCTCCAAATAATGAATACTCGATAAACCATAGTCATAGGAAGCAACATTTTGATAATGATGTCATTGATATGTATGTACATCCTCAGTTTTTATGTTTTTAATTTTTATGCTTTCTTGACTTTTCTTAACAAATATAGAAAAGACGATCTCACCACCAAGTGTATTATCAGGATCATCATGGTTATAGCTGGCATTGATAGTTATTACTATCTCTCGTTGCCGAACGATTTGTACTAGTTTCTACTCTAATCGTGGTCTCTCCTAATGCCTTATCTAATTATAGATTATCTCTATCATCTAATAATCTATTCTTTACTTCTCCGATTCATGGAGGTAGGGGGTCTTCTTTATTAAAAACATAATTTAAATCAATTAGCTAATTAATTTTTGTCTTCCTTTTAAATTCTTTTTTCTCAATCTCATATTATAATGACAGAAAATTAATTTATCTTATCTCTCCATTATCAATCAATTACGTGTTTTAGTATGGATTAAGGAGAAAATATTTAAAACTTTCACACTGTGATGGAGACAATTTAACTTAAGATCTTCTTTGTTATTGGTGTCAAATTGATGCCTTTTCCATCTATAAATGGATCACTATTTTGCTGGACTGTTATGAGATATAGTTGCAGCAACTTTAGTAGTACTGAATTGGTTAGCTCTCAATCAATATTTCTTTATCTAAAAATATTATTGAATACATTTTATAAGAAATTGATTATATTAGAATCTTGGATTAAGAAAATATCCTGTAGAACAAGCATTCAAACTTCAAATATTTAAATAAAGTAAATTAATAAACTAATGCTTATCAGTAGTATGCATATTTCTATGTAGTTTGTTTGTTCTATCCGGAATCAATCAACTTTCACGTAGATAGCCTCGCATAGAAAATCTATCTCAGACTTGTTTGCATTGCCTATCTCATGACCCGAAATAGGAATTATGACCGGCCATGCATCTTAATATGCTTGAGATACACGAAGCCTTATTAATAATTTCTACATGTACGATGGCAAAATAAATAAATAAAATGAAGATCTGCTTTATTAAATTTAAAACTAATTGCAATAAACATAAAACAATTTTAATGTTTTTTTTTGAGTCTCTAACCGTAATAAATAAAACTTTTAATCTAAAGTATAAAATCTAAAAGAGCGAAAAAGTAAATAGGTGAATCTTAAGTGGAGGTGGAGTTCGGGTATATCTCGCTCAGTCGCCTCGCTGACTAATACCTGAGATAGATAAATAAATACGAAAAAAAAGAATCCATGAGCCATTAACTATAGCTCAGTGAGTGGAATCCACTTGAAAACCAAATAAATTTTAAATTATTTTAATGCTGAATAAAAATTAAACTAAAAGCAACAATATCTATAATAATATGTGATAAGTATGCTCTTTAAATAATAACAATGATAACCATAGAGTCACAACTTGTAACCTTGCACGGTTTCAACATATTAACATCTTTTCAATATTTATACTGTCATATGTCTTAATGGGTCTAAACCCTGTGGATCCACATTAACTAGAAGTCACCTCGAGATGACGCTCAGGACTTTTCTTCATAGTTGATCCGGTTAGGGTCATCAGATGGTATCACCTTGTGATCAACACACATTATCTTTTTCTCTAACCGTTGAAAGAAGTTAGAGTCATCTAAGAAATTTCTCATTCATCCTATGACTGTTTTCTAACCTCGTCAGAGTCACTTAAGAAAGTCACCGCAGTGATCTAATTTAAGATTTTCTCCTGGATTTTCAGATAGATTTGAGTCACCACGGAAAATTGCAAGCGATTTATATCGGGATTGTTCTCTAAGTCGTACCAATACTAGTCTCATTTTTTTTTTCACTAAATTTAATATTTGCACAAAGTATGGTGATGTATTGAGTATAATGATTAAATGCACACAGAAAATATAACAATTAAATTTTTGCACGTACGGATGAAATAAATAGATTTGCACACAGAAAATGTAACAATTAAATTTTTGCACGTAAGGGTGAAATAAATAATTTACAAAGAAAATTTACATGGTTTGACGAAGGTACGAAATATAATAAATAAGTAAATATGTGAGTGAATCTACTTATTTGAGTTTAGGCAAGACAACCGAAATCTTAAATTTCTAGCTCACGTACTAGAAATCACCACCTTAAATAATAAATAATAATAAAATTTTTAATTTGAATAATATCAATATTTTTAAAATTTAAAAACTAAAAAGAACTAAAATAGGTTTAATTTACCTATTGGATTAGGCTGGGCTACTACTGGCTCGGCCCATCACAAATTTTTTTTTAATTAATCGGGTTAGGCCGAGGCCCAGCTCAAAACTAAGTGGATTGGGCTACGGGCTAACCCGCAACCCACCCACTTAAATGGTTCGGTTCGGGTCGGGTCTTTGGATCCGAAATCCAACCTGAACCCAAAACCCGAAAACTAAATAGAAAAGGGTTGGCTCGGGTTAAACCCGAGCCCCACCCACAACCTTCTCTTCCCGCGACCGACCCGAGGAAGAGAAGGATTGAGGGAGAGAGTTGCCGTCGGCGACCCTGCCGGCGGCGGTTCATGATCGGCTCTCTCTCTCTACTTCGTCGTCCTCACGAGGTGGAGGAGAACCCACCACCGACGGCCGACTTCGAAGCCGACGACGACTGGAGCCACGAGGGCTCTTCTAGAAGGCAACCGTGGCACAAGGCCAATGGCTTGGAGCTCTTAAGCACGAGCAACAACAGCCCGAAGCCGCCGATCGACGAGAGTTGCCGGCGAAGCCGAAATCCCCAAATTAGGTATTTCTAATTTATTTTTATCAAACTGAAATTAAACTAGAGGGATGAGAGGGCTCACCAGGGAGGAGTGTGGTGGTCCCAATTTCCTCCGGCGGTGCTCCGACGGTGCTCCGACGGGCCGAACCCACGCTGTGATTTCGACGGTGAGAAAAAAAGAAAACGAAGGAGGAAGGGAAGAAGAGAGGAGGGGGAGGGGGCTGAGGGGATTAAGAGGAGAGAAAAATTTAGGGTTTAATTTATAGATTAAAAGAAGATCAAATCTAATCTGATTCGGATTAGATGAGATCTCTGCGCCTCGTCGCGTGTCGGAGAGGGAGAGGGAGAGGGGAGGGGCTGCACGTGCACCCTCCTCTCTCAACCCCCTAAATTTTTTTTTTCTGGTTCTGACAACCTATAAGTAGTAATACCTTAACAAGAGGCTTAAATACTTTGGTGGTAATTGTAATATTATGCCAAAATGTATTTCTAAGAGCCATTTTCTTCAAAGCTTCACCTAAACTTCGATCTTTAGATTTTATATTTTTAATTTTTGTAGACCACTCTAGTGATATAAATACCCCCATAATGTTATATTTATATTGCATTATGCTCTCTAATACTAGAAAATAAATGGTAAATCAAGTGAGGCCGGGTTTGATAATCTCTCTGTCACCAGTCATTTATCTAAGCAAATTAAGAACCTAATATGATTATGTATGAAGTTTGTCAACCTCTGACCTTCATGTATGACTATTAATTTCAGGATCTTTGGCAATATTTTTCAATATGAGATCAAGACAATTTACCACACATGATGTCCAATATAAATATTATCATTTTAATATAAGTAATTGTCCAACTGTCTTCTATCCTTTTTTCATTAATTTACCACTAGGACTATCCTTTTTTCATTAATTTTTTCTACTATCTCATGCATTAACTGAAAAATATAATTTGTACTTTTAAAACGAATAGTAGCATCCACAGGTTTCAAAAATATTGTCTCCATGCCTGAGTACATTAGGAGATTAATTATATTTTTATATTTTGTGCGGTCCACCTATCTATATTGAGAGATATATGATTGTAGAAGAAAAATTTAGAGTTAGCCATTCCAATATATTTCTTTACATTTTTTTTAAATCTTTTTGAGAGTTGTTTTTATAATAGTTTGTATATGATCTATTTTTCCTAAAGATATGTATTTATCAGTCTAATATTTTTAAACTCCGATGTAAAGCTGGTAACATCAAGAGTCTTAAAACTACTACCTCTATATTCTCTCCCTGCATATGAAGTGATTTAGATCTTTTGGAACTTGCCACCATTGTTTCTTTTCATCTCCTCATCTCTTTGTGTAATTCTGCTTTCTTTCATTGCCCTCATCTATCTCTCCTTATCATTCTTCCGATTTTGCTCACTGCTATCATTATCATTGTTTTCATAGTCATGCATTAATTCTTAATGAATCATTGACTTTCTTTCTTTTTGCCTATTAGATGGACCAAAATTTCTCCTTGGACTTCCAAACCAACTTGAGTGCAAGTTGCTATAGTTTCTTATCTTTCAGCTAAATATTTTTTCAGACGACTAATATTATCATTCATTTCCTTTCTATACCAGTTGAATATGACACGCTTTTTGTCTTAGTTAAGAGGGATGCAATGTTGCCAGCAAATATTGGTATTTTGTGACTTTTCTTTTAGAGGCATTTTAATTTTAATATAAACAACTAAACAGAGATCAAATTAATTATAATTCAGCAAATATTTAATCTCAAATTCAGCAAATTACATAATTCAGCAAATATGTAATCTCAAATTCAGCAAATTAAATAATTCAGTAAAAATTTAATCTCAATTTTAACAAATTAAATAATTCAGCAGATATTTAATCACAATTTCAGAAAATTAGACAATTCAGCAAATTCCAGTAAAAAGTAATTTGGATTTTGGAAAGTTATTAGGTGAAAAGAAAAATCAGTAAGCTAAGGAGAGAGAAGAAAAAGAAGAAGAGATTAGAAAAGAAAGCCAAAAGAAAAAAAATTCAGTTGACTTTCATCAAAAAGAAGAAGAGATTAGATTGAGATAGAGTGCAAGAAAACCAAAAGAAAAAAAGTGAAAAATTATAACGGAGTGAAGGAGAAGAAGAAAGAGAAGAAAGAGAGAGTGACTGAAATTAAAAAAATTGAGAGAAATAAAGAAATAAAATTAAAAAGTTATATACTGGAATTTGTTGGAGTTTGCCGAAGTTAGATTTGTGTCGCTGGAGTTCGTCAGAGCTAGATCTTTGATAAAAAGAAAAAGAGGGGAGAGAGAGAGAGAGAGAGAGAGAGAGAGAGAGAGAGAGAGTTCCGAGGATATTAATAATTCAGGTTAGATTCATAATGGATCTGTCCAGTTTTGATAGACTAAAGGAACACTGACTTCCTGGAATTTGTATGTATTTGTCCTACAACACAAGGAAAGAGAGGAGCAACATACATCGAGATAACAGTTATATATTTCTTGTTGGCTACCAGATGTTAGAAAATTCTATCTGGCTAAGTTCATGTAGTGCTGTTAGGTAATAAATCAATTTAAGAGTTCCTAGAATATGATTAAAGATGACATCACGAGACTGGACTTTTGTGAAATAGAACCTAGGAAAGAAGAATAAAGGACATGATATTGGCTGTTATTTACATTTCACAACATTCCTGGTGTCTACTATATCATGTCATGGATAATGCCTACATATCATAGCTGATGCTTAAAGTATCTTCTCCTCTCGACATGGAACAACCTTACTATGTTTGTCAATATATTTATGTAGATGTGCTGTTATTAATTTTAGTTTGTAAGTCAGAAATGTTATAGGAAAACTTCTGGTTCCTGAAGTATTAAATATTTTTTTGCAGACAGTGGATCAATTTTTTGCTCTAAATGTGCCAATGAGGGTTGGGGAACTAAATAGCCTCTGCCGTGGCCTTGATAATGCATTTCAAGTTTATACCCATCATGTTACTGAAAACATTGGTTAGCAACATCTTTTTCTTTCTTGGATAGAGCATTTCTCAAATTTATTTCTATAGATTTCTGTGAGCAATTTTTTCTGTAGAAGATTCTTTAAAACGTACTAATTGATTTATAAATAATATAGATAGTATCTGTAATACTTTTTAATTTTTAATTTTACTTCTCCAAATAGTGAAAGGAATATCCTTGTTGCCAGGTTGAGAACTGAGAGTTCTCTTTGTTTGGCAATTAGATTGAGTGATTTCGGTAAGTTGACTTAATTAAATTTATTTCTCTTCAAGGTGCTCTTAAGTAACTTAATGCTGTCAAAATTTCTGATGAAGAAAGGGAGTCTGGTTTGAACTTTGAAAATTTAATAGGTCTAGGCTTTTGTCTATTCAATCTCTTTTTTTTTCTGCAATTTCTCTTTCATGATAAATTTACCATAGCGGTTTTACTGTACGATGATATAGAAATGAACTGATACCCATATTAAAATATGCTTTTTCCAGAACTTTTGACATTCTAATCCATGAAGCATATTTTGATGTATAACCACCCAAATGTCCTTTAATTTAAGTGGTACATGCTGGTCACTTACAGAGTAGCAGAAGGGATTTTCAACATCATCACTATTTCTATCTGTGTGCAAATCCTCTTCTCTCCTTCATGTTTATTTATGGTGACATTAGAAATCACTTATTTATTTTATTTATCCCAAAGTACTACCCTTTCTTCAATCTTCACACTTCTCTAAATCTGCAGCCCTTTTATTCTACGAAGTTTTGGTTATGTTCTTAGCCAGAATCAGCAGATACAACTGGAACTTAACAATATGAGCTTTGAGCAGGGGTAGCTTTATAACATTTTGTGTTAGAAGACCTGATTTCATTATGCATTTTCTTAAATATTTTGGACCGAGTAAAGTAAATTTCTACCATTTAGCCCTTATATTTTATTTGAAGTGCTAATTTGAGTTGGTTTACACTTCTGAAATAATGAGCATGAGTGCAAAGTTCACTTACTGCAAGAACTCCCTGTTACAACTTAGAAATAACTTTTAAGATGCAAGCTAGGATGTTATTTTATAGAGAAACGTATACTTTACCCTTCCCATGGTTAGGCCTAAATTCACGTTACCCTGCTATAGTTTTATTTATGTTATATTTAAATTAAAACCATTATTCTTTCCATCATATTTGACTAATCTATAGATCTAATTTGAAGATAATCATTAAAGATGAAATTATTAGAGAATTAGATAAGCTTTCTAATATATTTAAAATAATATTGATTGAATTTCAGATGACAAATATATTGAATAAATATATTCTCTTGTCAATCTAAAATTCAATCGATATTATTTTAGATGAGTTGAAAAACTTATCCAATGCTTTATAACTTTGTTTCTAATAAGTTTGTATATTAGACTTGTAGATTGATAAAATATAATAGGAAAAAGTAACAATTTCAATTTAAATATAACCATACGGGGGTAAACTGGTAAAATGGCATAAATGAAACAATAGGAGGGGTGAAGTGACTTTAGGTCTAACCACGGGGGGATAAAATGTAATTTCCCCTATTCTCTGATACTGCTTAATTCTCACTAAATTTTCTTGT
Source organism: Typha angustifolia (assembly GCF_048772165.1). Lineage (NCBI taxonomy): Eukaryota > Viridiplantae > Streptophyta > Magnoliopsida > Poales > Typhaceae > Typha > Typha angustifolia. The sequence goes on from NC_133248.1 coordinate 7,867,167, forward strand.
TAATTTCTTCCATCTGTTTTTTGTTATTTATGTTAAATCCATCACCGAGATTGTTTTTCATTTTGTTTAAAACACAAATTTTTTCTTCAAATTTCAGCGACCCATTGTTGCGTGGATAGTGTTCCAACTCTGTTCTTTGATACTTGCAGTTAACAAAGAAGATCTGCTACCGCCTGTGCCTGTTCTCACTCGCTATAAGAAGGAAATTGGAATCAAGGCTTTTGTGAAGAAGGAAGTAGGAGAATTCAGATTAACAGATGACAGGAAATCAAGCGAAATAAGTGCACTTTCAGTTGTGAAGCTTTGCATCCGACTAAATACTCTATATGTGAGTTTCTTATTGTTGCATCCAGATTGTAATTGAATGTAGAAAGTTATTTTTGTTAAGCCCATGAGACCTTTATAATTTGGGTTTCCAATGGTCTTTCATAAAATGCCTATAGCTGTGATCAACAGTAACTAGTATCATGTGGCATAATAGCTTTATGATCAATCAACTGAACACACATCCAGCCATTCAGGAGCATTTTTTTTTGGCACTTAATTCATTTTTGCTCATAAGTGATATGAATCAAATGAGCAATATAATAGAATGCATATTCTGCTTGAATCCATGTCTATTTGAGTGCAAACTCCATTAGTTGTGCATTGGAATTCTGAAAAAACCAATCTTGAGGTAGAGAAAAAAAAGTGTTCTCACTTTATTTCACCTTAAGTAAGCCTTTTTGTGAACCTCGAAATGGTGAAATGGCTAAATAGGTGCTATATATATATGCATGTGTTTATGTATGGGACTGCGCTACAGACTTTATGTTAAGACTTCCACAAAAGTTGTGACAACTTTGAGAGCAACTCTAGGCTCTCGATTCGAAAAATAAATAAGTACTGCTCTCGCTTTCCATCCTTGGATTAATAAATCCTGAGGCGTTAAGCTGCTAATGACTCAAATTGTTCAGAATTTGCAAAATAAAGTATATATCCAACTCATATACATATATATGACTAATATGGCAGACAAAAGTAGTGTTTGATACTAATAATGCTAATCTGACAACTAACAATGTAGTGCATGAATGTAGTTGAATAGTATCATGTGGGTTCTATAGTTGCCATAGGCCATCATAAAATTTTAGATTTATGAACCTTGGGGAGCCATAGGTACCAGTTGTCTTGTGACATATCTTATATGTACAATATATGTACAACTATAAGAATTCATGGTTGTTTGCTGTGGATGACAAATGCCTGATGTTTTGACCATCCCTTCTTTTGTAAGATATTATGTTCTACAAGCAAAATAACTTTATCCTTTTAGTTGCTATGAGGAAGATCCTGACTTATTTTTCGATACCATCACCTAGAATATACTTTATGTTTTGATTGTTGATTAGCATTTGATACTGATCAATGATTTTGTAATACAAACAGTATGCGAACACCCAATTAAATAAGTTGGAAGACAGCATTCAAGAGCGGTGGACCAGGAAGAAAAGCGAGAATCTTAACATTAGTATGTTTCTTTAGCTGTTGTTTGAATTATTTGACAGTTCGTAATATTAGACTTCTAAATATTTTTGTAATCATTGTTTCACTATTACTTTGTTGTGTTACAATGTTCTTTTCTCTTTCTGTATGTGTTTGGTGATTTTGTTTGTTTATAAGATCGCCACTAAATCTGTATACTGCTTTACATTCAAATAAGAAATATTGAGCACTACATGTAGGTTTTCTTCATTGAAACTTTAGTTGATGATCAGCCTGAATAGTGCCAACAGTCAGGCATGAGGATGGCCAAAGATAGTTATCAGAACTTGAGCACTATTCTGCTTAACATGTAAATGACCATGATTTTCAGTAAATGGTGCCAACCTTAGAAGAAAAATGCTTTTTCTTTCTACTTACATTTGAATGCTGTATTTTTTCAAAGATTTAAGTAAGAACATATCTTAGGCTCATTATTTATTTTTGTTTGTCATTATGGACCTTCCACTTATGAGCATGATTCCTAGTTTCGGCCAATCCCGAGTGGGATTGGCCGAAACGGATCGGGATCGGCCGTAGCCGATCTCGATCCTGGTTGGGTATCGGCCGATACTTGATTCGTTTCGGGTCGGGATCGGCCATATCAGTTGATCCCGCTCGAGACAAGCATGGGTAAGAGAGAAAGAAAGGGGAAAGAGAGAAAAAGAGGGAGCAAGAGAGGGAAAGAGAGGAAGAGAGAGAGAGAGAGAGAAAGAGAGAGGGAGAAAGAGATAGAGTTTGTGGGTTGCAGTAGTAAGAGGGAGAGGGAAGAAGAGGGGGGAAGAGGAGAGAGAGACATGGAGAGAAAACAAAAATTAAAAAACTATATTAAAGAGGGAAAGAGGTGGTAGTCGGTGAGGGAGAGGGAGAGTTTTTAAGGGAGAGTTAGTAGGAGAGAGAGTTAATTAGGGAGAGAGTTTGATAAGAGAGAGTTAGTGAGAGAGAGAGTTTGATAAAAAAGAGAATTAGTGGAGAGAAGGTAAAATTTTTCTTTAATTTGTGTGGGAGAGAGAGTGTGTGAGTGGTAGAAAGGGAGAGAAATAGAAATTAAAAAAATAGTATTTATTTTTTAGTTTTTAGATTTTATATGAATAATTTATATTTATATCTTATTATTTTTCTAAAAAATTAAGAATTTTTCTGTATTTTAAAATACAGGCCGATACGGACGGCTGATACTGCCGATACGGCCGATACGTATCGTTTTTTCAAACGGCCGATCCCGATTTCGATCTTATACTTGGAACCTTGCTTATGAGCCTGTTTGCACACAAAGAACAATAGAAGAAACATGGTTTATAGCTATTATTGTTATGACCCAAAATTATCACGACTAGCTATGTATCTCAATGCGCTTGAGATATACGAAGCCTTACTAATACTTTTTTAACTACACAATGACATGATAAGAATTAATGAGAAAATTTGACTTTAATAATTAATTTAAAATAATTAAAAAAATCAATGTCATCACTAATGTGTTTCTAAGTAAATTAAATTAACAGATAGTCTAAAACATAAAATCCAAAAGAACTGAAAAATAAAAATGGTGGATTCTAAGTGAAAATGGAGTTTCAGTGTATCCTGCTTAGTCTCCATGCTAACTATTACCTGAAATATTAGAAGAGGAAATCTAATGAGCCAACAACTATAACTCGGTTAGTAAAATTTACTCAAAAGCTAAATAAATTCAAAATTTACAACTTAAAATTTAAATCCAACAACATGAAATAACAATTCCACTAAGCATGTTTTTAAAGTAATAATAATGGCAATAATAATATATAAAGTAATATCTCATAACATGTTTAGTTTTAACATACTGAATTTTTCTCAATAATAATAATACCATTTTTGTCAATTGGGTCTATACCGTGTGGATTTACATCAACATCACCTAGAGATGATTTTTAGTTCTTTGCTTCATAGCTGATCCGGTGAGGATTACCAGGGGGTGTCATTATGTGATTAACGTACTTTGTCTCTTTCATAAATCGTTGAGAGAGATTAGAGTTACCTTATGAAGTCTTTCGATCTAACTTGGAACTGTTCTCTAACCCCGCTAGAGCCACCTAAGAAAGTCACTGTAGTGATTTAAAATAAGATTTTTCCTTAGACTTTCAGTTAGACTTGAGTCATTACGGAAAGTCGCAAACAATCTATACCGGAACTGTTTTCTAAGTCATACTAAATATCAGTTATATTTTTCTCTACTAAAATTTGCTATTTGCACGAAGTATAATGATGTACTAAATCATATATTTTGTACACAGAATATAATAATTAAATTGCACACAAAAATATAATAAAAAAATTTGCACATAGAGAAATATGTAATTTGATAAAAAACACGAAAATAATATAAATAAATTGTGAATGAACTCACTCACCCGAGTCTAGTTAAAACAACTGAAATATCTAATCTTAAGTCCAAGTGCTAAAAATTACCACCTTTAATAATAAATAACAATAAAATTTTAAATTAAATAATATTATAATTTATAAAATTTAAAACTAAATAAATTACTCAATTAGACTAAATCAAGCCTAATTGGTTGGGCTGGGTTATAGTTGTTCCACAACCCACCCAACAATCCACCTAAATGGATTGGGCTAAAGGCTCAATCTAATTAAGTTAATTAAGTCGGGTCAAGTTCCTTGGATTTAAAATCCAAACCCGACCCGAATCCCTTAACTTAAGGGATGAAGATGAGACTCGGGTAGCCGAATTTACCTTCTTTATCCCGAAAGGACTGACGAGAGAGAGAGAGAGAGAGAGAGAGAGAGAGAGAGAGAGAGAGAGAGAGAGAGAGAGATGCTAGCGATCACTGTCGCTGGTAGTCCACCGACCATGCTAACGTCTTCCTTGCCGCTTCGACGACTTGGAAGAGGAGAGGGAAGATCAGCCATGGTGACCGGCGGTAGGAGATTTTTCATCCATAGCCGACGATGACTCGAGCCACGAGGGCTCCAAAGGAGAACACCTACGGCACGAGACCAACGACGTGTAGCTTCTAGTGATGAAGCGGCAATGACTAGAAGTCGTCGGCCAGAATTATTCACCGACGAAGCCGCAACCTCACAAATTAGGTATTTCTAATTTACCCTACTAAATATAAATTAAATTTAAGAGATGGGAGAGGTCTTACTAACGAGTCACGTGGTGGTCTCCAACCAGTCCAATTCCACGGCGACGACTTTGATAGTAAAGAAAGGAAGAAGAACAAGAGGAAAGAAAATGTTGGGGTAAAATTGAGAGGAAGGGGGATTTTGGGTTTTATTTATAGATAGAATCCAGATATGATTTTGCTTTGGATTCAGCCAAAACCCTCGCAACTTCCTTATTGCGTGCCGAAGAGGGAGAGGTTGAAGGGTGCGCACGTGCAATGCACGTGCACCCCAAGAGTTTTTTTTTTTTTTCAGTTCTTACAATTATAGTGTGTAGATCCCTTTATATTATGTGAATGTATCTCACTGTATTTTTAACTTGATATAGTTTCTATAACAGCTATGGCTACAGCAATTTTATATGTTTCTTTATATACCTAATGATGTTTCGATCATTTGACACCGCATATATGAGTTCCTGATCCATTAGAACAATATTACACTGTTGACAATGAATTATACTCCTCTAACCTGGTTTAGAATAGAGCTATGTGGTGCTTTAAATGTAGATTCCTATGTTATTATTGGCTTTACGCTGAATTAGGAGAAACCTGAACTTCCTGTCTCCATAATGAGTTAGCTCTCTGCCTTTTATGTAGGAAGATCAATGAATGAGAGATCTATAAGCTTTGCATCAGTGCAGAAGAATTCATTTGATGGGAGTAGGAAAGAAATTAATGCAGCTATTGATGGAATTTGTGAGTTTACAGGTATGCATATCTGTACTTTGGACTCCTTTGGAAACTAAAATTTATATAATTTACCAATTGTGATGTAAACTTTCTGATGTTTTTCAGGGACAAAAATCATATTTTGGGATCTTAGGGACCCATTGATAGACAACTTGTACAAACATAATGTATCACAGAATCGATTGGATACACTTACTGAAGCTCTTGATGCGGTAGGGTATGCCTGCATATATAGTCTTTTGGAAAATTAATAAGGAATTGAAGAAAAGCTTTTAGCTATGCAGTTGTTACTAAAATCCAATTCTTTCATATTTTCTGACTGCTTTCATTTCTGGTCATCTCCGTTGAACTAGGTTACATATTACTTTTCATCTGAACCCTTACATATATTAGTTACATGAATCAGAAGTCCCTTCACTGCCTTTCTATTTTTGAGAGCTGCAGTTACATGCCTAATGCTTGCTTCATGAAAATATCAATTTATGCACAAGCTTTGTATACCCATAGAAGCATAAATCATGAAAAATTATTTATGCAGATTTAAAAAAAAAAAGTAGAAAATATTTGCAGATTTTAGAAAAAAAATTAGCTCTGTACTGGAGGTGATAATAATTTGTTAACTTACTAGGAATAAATTGAAATTACCCTGCATGGACCAGATGAACTAAAAATCATGTGTTTCATGTCACTGTACAGTATGCATTAAAGCATTATCAGCATGTTGCTGTATAACTCATTTGCTTCCCATTTAAAGGTCATCTATATTCAAATGGCTTTGGCATATATTGCAGGTTCATCCACTTGTTCTCTACTCTGCACTCATTTAGTAACTAAATTTTCTTGATATGTTATTCTCTATGGAACTAGGAGTGGCAAGTAGGTCAGGTCGTGTTAGGTTCATATTGGGTCAAGCCTGGTCAAGTTCAACCAAAAATGGGTTGGAATATTAAAAACATGATCACGACTTGTTTTATTAAGCGGGTTACATCTGGCACCCATTTAATGAATGAGTTACACGGGTTATGAGAGATTACATTGGTTATTCGGGTTATAAACAAGTCTATTTGGGTTATAAACATGTTTATCTAGGATATAAATGGGTTATTTGAAGTTATTCATGTCATAATCAGGTTATCTGGTCATAAATGAATTATCAGGTTATAAATGGTCAAACTTAGATGGGTTGGGTAATAAACATGAACAAAACCCATTTAATAATCGGATTAAATGGATCAACTTGTTTATCGGTTATATTAAACTCAAACTCATTCAAAGCCTTCAAGTTTATTTTGGATAAAAAATTGCCACCCCTACATAGAAGTGACCCTTCAATCAAAAGAGACATGGTGATTTTGACGTAGGATCATCAAATAGTTGTCACAAACAAGATTCTAACTCTTCTTTTGCTAAACTGCATATATGCTTTTGTCAGTTTGGGCTCTCCAATCTTTGTAGCTGTCGCTACATTCAGTGTAATTCAGGTAACGGGGAATTCATAGTTTCCATATCCTAATGAAATTGGTTCCATGTACAGCCTAAACCATATCCAATATTCATCAGGTAATAGTCCACGGTAAGTATTATTTTACCAAGCATAGACCAAACCAAGATGGGGAACTAATATTCAATGGATCTAAATGCAAAATCTACATCCAACTTTTAATTAAACTCTAGCTGGCCATGTTTGTTTACAGATATATGTCTCTTAAGCGCTATCAGTAAATTACTATCAATCAAAGTTCTTGGTCCCTTTTACACTCTTCAAGACTCCCTGCCTATGAAGTACGAATTCTTTGCCCCTCCATATCGGATACCAATACAACACTGATACGGTCCGATACGTATCTGATACGATTGGAAGAATATTCGAATTAAAAAAAAATTAATTTTAAGGTTCTAATAGGGCACTGATATTGCAAGATACGACTCTAGTGCATTTCTTGATCATCCGGTCCCCTCTATTTTTGTGCTAAAAGATGATATAAAATATATACCTATATATATATATATATACACACGTGCACAGGATTATCCAATCCATCATGATATTTTTAGGCTTTGTTTATTTGATAATAAATTAAATATATAACTTGAAAACCACCTAAAGATTCAAATTTATTGTAGATTAATAGTTTAATTAGGTTTTAATGTTTCACTAATATTTTGAGTTTCATATCAGTTTCTATTACAATATTTTTCTAAAGTTTTAAGCATGTAGATATTAAATATATAGTTTTCTTTACTTTTATTTTATCATATTTGAGATAATTATTTTCTACCCTATGTTAAATTGGTTGACAATAGATTAAAAATATATTATTTATTTATTTATTGGTGTATCCATGCTATATCTATATTCTACTTTTAAGAATTTGTCATATCCATATCTCTGTATCCTTTATCCATATCCGTGCTTCATAGCTCCTTGCTATATCATTTCTTACCCACCTAAAAGCTCACAGCCTCACACAGTGATTCCTCTTCTCAGAACCATATAAAGAAATCAAGGGTTCATGTAACTACTTTTATTAGTTTATTTAGCACTACTAATTCGTTATATTTGTTAACTATTATCATTAATTTAACTAGATTCCCACTTTTGATATGGTAATCACCTTTTCTTTTTATTACTCTTTTTACTGTTGATTAAAGATCAAGTTCTGTCGAATTTATGTATGTTTGACTTGTCCATCAGAAACATGTAACTTGGCAGCTCTCTTGACTAAAAGCTGCCACTAGTTTGCTACTTATATTTTTAGTTATCTGACATCTTGACAGTACTAATGGAACAATTTTTAGTTAGCAAACAGTTCAGAAGTTTCAGGTCTGTTTTTCTAAAATTTATCAAGAGACCAAGGAATCTTTTCCTTAACAGAAGTAGAAAATGATAAGTGCCTTCAAAATTATTATATTCAGTGTTAACCAACCAAACAATTGTTTTTCATGGATAATGTTTTTAACTGAGATCTTGTTACAGAAAGACCTGTAGGAATGGAAGTAGTAGAAAGTTATTATGCATGGTAGATGCAAGCTAAATCTAATTTTCGTAGTTGATTACCTTTGTTTTCCTTAGGTTATCTTTGCCTTTTCCATAAATGTCTGGAGTTCTTATTTGATGACTATGCCATCTTGTTTTGGGTTTTCTGCAGGTGCTAAACCAACTATGCGATGTCATTGTTGAGCCACTTCGGGATCGCATTGTCACTGGCCTCCTTCAAGCATCCTTGGTAGCACTTTAATGACATTTGTGAGAATAATTTGTTGAGCCCAAAAGTGCCATGATATTTAAATAGTTCTTTTATGTAGGATGGGCTACTCCGGGTAATATTAGATGGAGGGCCTACTCGGGTCTTCTCTCCTAGTGATGCTAAATTGCTAGAAGATGATCTTGAAACTTTGAAGGTATGTATGACTGCCTCCTTTTGATGGATATGCACTTGCTGAACAAATACTCCTCCTGGATACCATGACTTCTAGATTAATTAGTTGCAGTTTCAATTTTAACTAGTTCTTCAGATGAATAAAATTAGGGAGCTTTGTTTATCTGCTAATAATAAGGTGTTTGATGCTAGCTATCTTCCATTATCTAGAAGCTTGTTTTTCAGATTAACTATGACCATCCCCTATCTTTGGTATTTTGATTGTGGAAAATTGTCTTTAAGAATGACAACTTTTGTGGTTTAGTGATTATGCAAGGAGAATATTATGTAATGTTTGTAAAATGCTATTCTGTGAATTGCAGGAATTTTTTATATCTGGTGGAGATGGGCTGCCCCGAGGAACAGTTGAGAACTTAGTTGCACGTGTTCGTCCTATACTAAAATTGCTTAGTTTTGAGGTATGAACTCATACTTCAGTATTGTTGCAAATAGTTGCTAACGCCCAAGTGCTAACAATAGTAAATCACGTGTGCTGATCAGCAGGCTAGCTATCAATTCATGTTTCTGAGGTTAGAAATAACAATTGAAGTGATAAGATTAGTCCTGTTCTGTTCCTACTTGATAATAGGGCCTACATGAGAGTTGCCCTTTGTTTACAACTAACAGAAGTGTGAGGATTCAAGAGATGCACTGGCTTATGCTGTACAACATTGCAAGGGTTTTTCTGTGACCTACACCTTAAAATAATCAGGTTACGAAGTCGGCAACCTGGCTGTCGTAAAATTGGTTAAAGCCATTATGTGGTGGCAAACTGGAGCCAATTGTTATTTGCAGCTAATAACATTGTTTGAGTTTGACTGGAAATAACTCCAAGAATACTTCTCCAATGCCCAATCCTGTATATTTGTGTTTGCTCCAGCCAGTCGGTAGCCTAACTTCACTTATTAGGTTTTGAGTTCATGCCTACATTTCAGAAGCGAATGATAACCTATGCTAAAAGAAAGTGAATTAACAATTCGAAGCTCTCCTGCTGAATATTTGGTCTTGTATATCGCAGTATCACACTACTATAGGCAATGCAATGTGATTTTATAGTTGCAAGTTTGTAACTTCAATTGATGCATATTATATTTTTGGGATATTTTCCCATTAAAAAGTATAATTCTTTGATTGTCACGGCAGCCATAATCTTCCCTTCCCTTCTGATGTGATCTTTGCTTTTCTAATGTAAGAAGTGTTTGCAAGTAGATGTTTAGCTATGAGACAGCTTTAAGCAGAAAGTCATTTGTTACCACTATATCAAATATGGTAGGCCCAAAGAAGGACCTGTTAACCTATTTGCTGACAGTAACCGAGTCTTATTTATTTCTCAATAACGTTTTTTATTTTTTATTTGATGGAAACTTTTGCTGCATTACTCACCGTGCCTCCTTGTTTTGTTAAAGATTCCTCTTTTCCACATTGATCAAAGCTGTTTTCTGTGTTCTTGCAGACCCGTGTGTTGATTGATGACCTGAGAGAAGTAACTCAAGGAGGGAAAAGCAAGTATGGAGCTGATTCCAAAACACTCCTGAGAATTCTGTGTCATAGAAGTGATTCAGAGGCATCTCAGTATCTTAAAAAGCACTTCAAAATACCCAAATCAGCAGCTTGAAGTGTCCATCTTGGAGGATCAAAAGTTTTCCATTGACATCGTTCTGCCGATGGAGCAAGCAGAAGATCCCGTTATTCTTTTACCCTCGTGTGATGTAACAGTTTCTCTGAGGAAAAATGATCGAGTTTTGCGGATCAAACTTATGTAATTTGTAAAAGATTTCTGACTTATACTTCAACATTGTGATCCCTTGTTAATATCATACTCTTGATCTTGTCAAAGTGTGCCAATTTTACAAACATCCTCCAATTCTTCTACCATATGATGAAATCAATGTGAAAACTTGAGATTATGTTAATTACGTAGCGTCCTCATTTTTGACATTTTTTTTTGTCTCAAAGATATGTTGAAATTTACGTAATGTCCTAGCATGCATTAGTTGACTATGTTGAGAGCAAACCTGTGAACACAAATATCAGCATTTCTTTCTTATTTACTTTCTCAACTTTAGACTGTCTTGCTAAATTTCTATTAAAAGTCAATTTACACTTCTATACTTAAGAAAGTTTTAAATCAATCTTTATATTTATAATTAAAATAAAATTATTAGTTTTTTTTTTGTCAAATTTAGCTTAGCATCGTCGAAATGATTAAAATACATCTTTGTTTTTTGTTGGGCAAAATGCGAAAGATTTTAGATAATATTGCAAAAATAACTAGAATAAATATGACATTTATTTAAATTTAACAAAAAAAAAATTAACAGTCCCTTCTCATGCAAAGCAAAAAAAAAAAAAAAAAACACAAGTATAAGATAGTAAAATATATTTAACTCAAGATCATATTCAATCTAATCTCACATTAAGTGAGATTCACATTTATAAAGTCACATCCAACAAAGTAAAGTAATAAGATTAAAGGCATGTTAGATGCTCACTTAAAAGGTAATAAGAAGGAAAAGGTGGCAAGCAATGAGCTCTTCTCCTAAACTTTAAAAATAAAAAGAGCTCTTCCCATCATCTTATTTCAATCCATAAAGCATCGAGTGTGACTTCCAAACTAATTGAAGCTTGGCTGGGAATACTTTTCTGACAGATATTATGTTTCCACAATTAATATAAGCCCATGTCAAACAAAGACCCATAATTAATGTACTCACTCATCTAGCTGCTTTCTAAACGAAAACAAAATTACGAAGACTTGACTGGAACTCACCCACTGGCAATAAATGTAACTTAATTCTTTACCTTCCCTACTTTTGTTTGGGCATCTGCCATTGATGTGTTACAGTTGTGAGATTATCTCTCTTTCTACTCCTATAGAAAGAGGCAAGCTGATTGCATCTAATTAGATTATTTGACCACTTGCTATTTTACACAAAGCCTGAAAGATTTGGTGGAAGCTAGGAGAAGTATTTATAATTGTCCTAGAAGTGTTTAAAGAAAATAAATATCTCTATCTTTTCTAAAGATCATGATCTCATAGGGGAATCCTATCTCCCATGAGATAGGCTCTCTTAGATAACAATCTATAATTGGTCAAAAAATATCTGCACATGGCATAGTCCTCCACACATTTATTCACTCCATTGACATTCGAGATCTCGCTGTTTAATAATTAGTTGATTTAAATACTTAAGATGTTAGATAACCGACCAACAATATATATTGTGTTTTTAATATATATATATATCCCAGTTATGTGCGACTATTAATAAAATATATGGATATATGATAGATAATAGAATATGTGGTCCATCCACCATACTGCAATGCTAGAAGAAAACAAAGTTTGCACATATAATCTTAAGAAAAACATAATTCTAATATCATGTTGGATAATTAGTTGACATAAAAAAACATTACGCTATTGTATAACTAATGAATAAGGTATATCAAATTCTTTTAAACACTCATAATATTTGCGAGGTAATAAGCTTGATTATTTTTCTCCCAACGGTGGACGGTGGACGGTGGATGCAAAACAATCACATAGTGATATTTTATGTCCACAATTTTTAAGAAAATTTATATAAAAACTAACAAAAAAACACTAATAATATCAAGTGTTGGAGAATAAATTTTCTTTCCCATGAATTGAGTTAGAGTTTGAAAAGGAAAGAACTTCTAGACATCAAAGACGTGCAACACCTGTTTGTTTTCATTTGGACTCACAATGGATAGGTTTGAACATTCTCTCTTTGACATTATGAAACCTCAAATTTGACTAAGTGTAGCTCCAATAATTGACAGTAAAAGCTACCAAAAACTTCAACACCAAGTGCAATTAAAGACAAGTGCATATAATAGGAGCCGTGCTCTATTGACCAACAAAAAAAAAATTAAAGTCTCCAATTGAGCAACAAAGTCATTGAGATATTTCTTTCTTTCATCTTTCACATGTCTATTTCTAGATGCCCCCACTCCACCAATAACATAAAATAGATTGAGACTTATATTATGACCTTCTTCTTTTGCCAAAGGCCTCCATAAACTATTAGTGTTAGGTACTTGGAGTGATTATTTATTTCATATATTATGTATCAAACCATTGGGATAGGGCCAGGTGTGCATGATTAGGTCAGAAATAAAGGTCCCATCTGCATAACTAACTAACTAATTAACCAACTGAAGTATTATTGATTTTAAATAGTTTGTGTGAGATTGGGGACAAGGGGAAGAACTTTGATATGTTCACTAAATTTTTTTGTTAATAGACTAACCCTCCTAGGAAAATAAAGGCTAGACTATAAATTACTTCTCTGTGATTATGCCTAAAATTTATAAACTTTTATTTATATTGATTTGCTTGCTTGTGGTTTAAATTATTATAAAACTGATATCCTTTTCATCCAAACTTGACAAAAAAAGTACCAAGAATTTCCAATTTTTATTTTTTCTATTCTTCAAGAATTGCTCATCACTTTGATTCATATTTACACACAATTTTCTCATTCCCAAGCCACACATCCAATTTAGCATCCTCTATCATCACCATGTACTTCCTCTCAATTACATAATAATGGACTACTATAAAATCTTAAAATATGAGTAGAAAACATATGATTGCTAGAACTATGTATTAATTAAAAACACAAGGATAATACTGTTATTCAAATAGATGTTTACAGGATAATTTGACTTTAGGCATAACTACAATATGATATTTTTGTGCCAAGAATAAATTAATGAGTGAAGGAAGCATAAATTTTAGTAGGCAGATCTTAACAATAAAGTGCCAATTTGTTTAATAATTAAGTGTCATCCTTAAGGAAGTTCTATTTACTGTTACATGTTTGATAAATAAGAAAGTGAGAAATAATAAAAATAATAATAATAATAATATTTAAGAGTGAATGCTTCCAAAAAAGAAGAAAAAGAAAAAGTCAATTCTACATGCTAACCACGACTTACTTATTAGTGTTCGACAAGAATTAGAACACTCAAATGGGATTATTATATTGAGAAATCTAGACATTTTTAGTGTTTGATAGAAGATAAATTTCTTAAGGGCATGATTTTTATGTTAGATTTCTTAATCTAACATATGACTAGCCCTAGAAAAAGTGCACTTATGTTGGAATAATTCCAAAAGCTTTCATGATGCATTAATTGACTGTCCAAAACCAAATGCATAAGTTAGAGCAAATCTTCTGCACCCTTACCGCAAGAATTATATACAGGAATTATATGCAGTCTGATCACAATTATTTTATTCAATTTGAGTATTCTGATATACACAACTACTTTATTTCATTTGAGTATTCTGATATACACAACTACTTTATTCCATTTGAGTATTCTGATATGCAGGAACTATGTATTCTAATTGACTGTTCGAAACCAAATACACAAGTTAGAGCAAATCTTTTGCACCCTTATCGCAGGAATTATATGCAGTCTGATCACAATTACTTTATTCCATTTGAGTATTCTGATATATGCAGTCTGATCACAATTAATTTATTCCATTTGAGTATTCTGATATGTAGGAACTATGTGTTTAGGTTTGAACGGCAAGAAGACCTGAACTTTGCTTTAACAAGCAATCCATGGACCATCCTAGGGAAAGTTTTGAGCTTGATACCATGGAGGAATAACTTTCGGCCATGCTTTTGTCTCAGCTCCCGTCTGAATACAACTTCACAACCTCCCCAAGGAGTATTGGGAATTAGAAGCTCTAGTGCAAGTGGTGGCTCATTTTAGAAAGTCATTAAGGGTGGACGAAACAACATCGAATCACACCTGCAGTTGATTTGCATGTGTGTGCATTGAGGTGGACCTCCGGCTACCATTAAAAACAATGATATGGCTGGGGCCAAAGGAGGACCGGCTGGAGCAAATAGTAGTTTATGAAAGTATACCTGTCTTATGCTATCTATGTGTGGTGATAGGTCACAAAGGCCACATATGCCGCTTAACTAATGCAGCGAATAGTTGCCCAATGGATGTAGAGCATACCAAGGAGGATGGGCCGGAGCAGGGCTAAGAAAGGGAGTGGTCTTAGTGATGCCAAGCAAAAAGGTGACATAAGAGCGACGGGGAGACATGATGTAGCCAAGCCTGCCGCTTGGCAGCCTAAAGCTGCCCCTTCTCGACACACATTCTGCCAAGTAAGGAATGACAAGTTTAGCTTTACAACTATGTACGTTCAGGCAAAGAGGCAGTGCATGCCAAACAAGCAGTGGAAGAAGACTAGAGATCGAGGAATACAAAGACCCAATAGGAGCCAACAACTTCCTCTACCTATCAACAACCACCAAAGGAGGCTACTGGAAGATGGAGACAGGTGGTATTGCTGCGGACAAAGGTAAGAACAAAATAGAAAGCTTAGTATCTGCTTCGATCCTAATAAAGAGATCACACAAAAGGGTAACATCACATGAAAAAAAAGGATGATTAGTAGACAACAAGTTGGGTGAGAAGTTACAAGTGGGGAGCCTTCTAATCTAGACTTGTCACCTTAGCATTTAATGGCCAAGCTAGCTGTCGTCGCTGGGTTGCAAGGAATCAAGACCAGCAAGGAAGAAATTCTAGAGCCTAACATCGGGATGGCTACCCTAAATGGGCTGTCTATCTGCCTGGGGATTGGGGTGGGGGTTACGTGCTCTACGTTCTCCATATGTTAAAACTGTTAAGTGAAAAAAGGATTGGTGGTGTGAAAGTGAGGATATACCCTATGTAGATAATACATGTAGGAATTGCCTTAGTTGGGGTGGGCCCAGAGGTGGAGAAGTCCAATAGTCCATCAAAAAGTTATATCCCCATTGTGACCAACTTAAAGTAGGCTTTAAGCCAGGACCTCTGTTGAGAGGGCCCTCTCAGATATGGAGATGGAAGGGCAAGACATGCAGCTCACTCTTGTGGAGTACGATGTCGACCAGGGGCGGCCAAATGGGGGAGGAAGGCATAAAGGAAGCCTTTCCCCAACCCTATCTTTAATGTTGTTAATGCTTAAGTCAATAATATAAAATTGTATAGGTGCAGTTAAGAAAAGGGCACTAGATAGATGTAGAACTTTAAATAAGGAGCATAACCCAGACTTGCTAGTGCTGCTTGAAACCCATACCGGATAGGAGGCAGCTTGGAAGGTCGCCCGAGCTTTAGAGCGCTATTGGCGTTGGTTCATAGTTCCTGTAGTGGGTGTGTCAAATGGAATTATCGTCATATGGAAGGGGACCTTAGGCTGGGTTAATGATGTAACGATCTCCTACTATGCAGCCCACCTAGTCATCACCAATCGGGCAGGTAAAACCTAGTTTTGGGTGATCTATGCCAACAACATTATACATGCTCAAGCGAAGCTTTGGGATGAACTCTTCATCTTGACTAAATTCAATATTCTATGGATCGTCGGGAGAGATTTCAACATGTAAATGTCAGAGCAAGAGAAGAAAAGCAATAGAGTAGTGGAGCTAGGCCCAAAATACAAAGCCTTCTGCACCTTCGTGGAGGAGGCATGACTATACGATCTGGGATATGAGGGCCTGTTGTTTACGTGGTGTAACAACCAAACTAGTGCCAATCGAATCTAGGTGCAGCTATATCATGTGCTAGCCAATGCTGCATGGCTAAGTGCACATCCTTTCTGCAAAGTTTTTTACTTAGATAGATCCACATCCGACCACACACCCTTATTTATCATAGTTTAGCTCTTGCCTGATAAGATTCCACGGCCTTTCAAGTTTGAGCTTTATTGGCTCGAGCATGATAGTTGTGAAAGGGAGGTTGACTGAATTTGGAGTTGAGAGGGTACACATAACCTGTTGCATGACTTCATGCACAAAGTTTGCATGCTTTATGGGGCTCTATGTAAATTGGCTAAGCATGATATGGGCAACCTTGAGAAGCTAATGCAGGACACCAAGCATCGTATCAGGGAGGCGAAAGGTCGTGACATAAAGGGTATCTTAAGTGAGGTGGACCTACTAGCTTTGAGAAGTCTTTACAATCTATAGACAGCGCTGAGCAAGCAAATCAACCTCAAGTGGATGTAGCGCTCTTGAATGCACTGGTAACGAATGGGGACAAAAATATGAGGTTCTTCCACCTGTCAGCAACTATTAGGCAGCGGTGCAACCATATCTCAAGGATAATGAATGATAGGGGGAGTGGGTCCAGCAGCAAGAGGAGATAGGAGGATTGTTTAGGGACTTCTATGAGAAGTGGGGAAATGAAGTATCGCCCACCAACTCTTCCACGGACTAGCTGATGCTACCAAGACCGTCGATGCCTATTACTCAAGAAGAGATAAAGAGTGTTGTCTGGAGTCTCCCCTATGGGAAGGCTCGTAGGTCGGATGGACTACAGGTGGAGGTCTTTATCCACTATTGGCATATCAAGGGTGAGAGTCTCTTAAGGGCGGTGGAGCGCTTATTCGCCTCTGCCATGCTCCCTACCAGCTGAGGTCACCTATACATTATGCTTATCCCTAAGCGTGACCACCCCACCCTAATCCAGGACTACTAGCTGATAGTCTTGTACAATATTGTATACACGTTTATCTCCTATGTCCTGGTGGCCAAACTTAAGCCTTGGCTCACTCTCTTGGTGGGGTTGAAACAAGTTGCTTGCATGGCCGAGAGGAGCATTGTGGACAACTTGTTGGCCGCTTAAGAGGTGGCTCAATCGATGTGCTCCGACTAGATTGCAACACCAATAATGATGGTTAAAATGGACATGAAAAAAGCTTATGATAGGATAAGTTGGTAGGTGGTGACGGGCACTCTCTCTCACATGGGATTTCTAGAAGTACGACAGACCTAGATATGAGCTTGTGTCTCATCACCATGTTTCGTCATTCTTCTCAACGAAAAACTATCAGAGTTGATCTAGCCTTAGCGTAGGCTCTGACAAAGTGACCCACTTTTGCCTTATGACTTTATATTGGTTTCTTAGTTACTCTCTAGTATTCTTAATGAGAAGGAAAATAATGGTGACCTTCTTGGCTTCTAGGTGGCAGAGACAAAACTATTTCATCTACTGTATGCGGATGACCTCCTTATCACAACTCAAACTATAGAGGCCAATGCACACTGTGTTCTAGAGAGCCTTGCATGTTAGTCGGCGATATTCAACCAAAAGGTAAATTTTTAACATTCGGCTCTCTAAATAGCGGATAGGCTACTTGAGAGCCAAAAGGTTCCATTGAGTGAGGCACTTCGATTGCAGGCTGCCAGAATGTCGTTTGTCTACTTGGGGGTTATCATCTCCAGCAAGCACGTCAAGGTTCGAGAGCATCAGGCTTTGGTCAACTAAGTAGATCGGAAACTTGCAAGGTGGAAGTGGAGTCTACTCTCGATAGCAGGACGTAGCGCCATCATCAATGCTACATTGATGGCGATCCTGATGTATTGGCTGGAGAGTACTTGGTTGTCTGACTCAATATTGGACAATATCAATAGGAAATTCTACTTTTTTCTGAGGGATAGTTGAAAAGGCCATGAGGTAACCTGTCCTTGGTGTATTAGAAATTTGGTTGGGTATTGGGGTTTGTTGAGAGAAATTCATGATTGAAAATTTTCATATGTATTTAGAGAAGCTAACCGGGCAGCTAACCAGAGGAAGGGTCCTTTAGATACTATTGTTTTGGGACCTAATGATCCCCTACCCCTAAATCTCTGTAAGCTTTTGTTGATTGATACCCCTAGTTGATTAACCAGGTAGTGGGTATCTAACTGAATACAGCTCCTTACTTCAAAAAAAAAATTACTTTATTCCCTATGACCAAAAAAAGACTCTAATTTAAAATAATTATTATAGAGACCCTATTTGAATGACAGACTACACGGTTGAATGCAAAGTGGTCGTTACTATGCAATTGGGTATATTTTAATATTACTCTCATTGTTTGAATACTTCAATAACACTTTGATTTTGAAATTATTCTTACATTTCAATATACTTTATTAAATATAATAACATGTGTATATTGTTGTACATAAAATTTAGATACATTACATAAATACAAATTATCAGTACATATAAAACCTAACACCTTATGTTACAACTAGTTATACTATAATTTTCTATAAAATGACTACTTTTGCAAATATAAAAATAACTTTTACAAACTAGAGGTTAATATATAAATGTCTAATCACTCTTACATTCAACTTTTAGCAATATTTACAGAGCTTTTAGTTATTTAACTAGTAATATCTTATGTATTAATAAATAAGTAATTAGAGAAGTTTGTATAAAAAAATTAAGAGATAAAATAAAAAAATAATAAGAAGAAGAAGAAGAAGAAGTAGCAATCAAAGAAGAAAGAAAAAAAGGGTTAAATACATCTTACTTTTCTATACTTATATCTAAAATTACTTTACCCTCTGTACTTAGTTAATTTTTTAATGGAGAGCCCAAATGATACAATACAAATAATATTAATGAATATCAAAATATTTCGTAACTACGAAGTATAAAGATAAACACTTGCATACATACATACATCAAAGCAGCATAATAGATAATATTAACAGAGTAAAAATGGTGGAGAGGATGAAACACAGTCCTTGTTCCGACAGTGAGGATGTAGCATGTTTTTCGGAAGAATGAAGGAAATATCTTGTTTGCCATCGAATAGGCTTTTGGCAAACACTAGGAGTAGATTTCTTGGGAAGAAAACTATGGATAGAGTTTGGAAGAAAACATATAACAAAAATTGACTTGTAACTGAAAATCAAAATGGCCTGACTCACAAGAATGAAAATCAATGTGTTAATCACTCTTCTTCTTCTTTTTTTCTCTTTCTTTCTGAAAATAAATCAGATTATTCGTTGAGATGATTTTCTTTTTGTGCATATATACTCATAAAAGATGTTTTTGTAATAATTTTGAAAAAAGAAAAAGAAAAAAAAAATCCCCTTTTTATTAACCTCTCCTTTGAGTCAGTTTGACTTGGGGTGTTCCCCACCATTTCCCTCTACCTCTTCCACCACTGATGTTGATGGCAATGGCCGCCATCGTCTATATGCCAGAAGACAATCCTTTTAAGAAGCACCACAAAAGATGATGCAACGAAACGATTTGGTAGCCTAAACAATAAAAAAAATTAGTTTACCGCGTTGAAATAAGAAGTGGGTCTCTTGCTCTGAGAAGTAGTAGAAGTGAAGGTAGAGTAACTTCTGAGGGAAAAAAAGGTCCCTAGATTCCCAGTCCCTGTCTTCCTCTTTTATGGGTTTCTTGGGTAGAATGAGGATGGGGATTCAATTTGCGAGCTGGTAATCGGAAAAAAAGATCAGATTTCGATCTCTGGATTCAGTTGGGTTTCTGGATTTGGGCAGAAAGGTACCTCCTTTTCCTCAATAACTTCCATCGGATTGCTGGGTATATTGCTATTCTGTGGTTTCTTTTTTTGTCGCATCTAGTGTTTCTGATTTCTGAAGACAGTAAGAGTTTCTTGTGGTTAAGAGGTGATTTACAGTTTGCATCTGAGGGTGTAATTTTCAGCCTGGGCTTCTGTTTATTTCACTCTTCTTGTGCATGGTTTTGGGGATATGTTGATTTTGGTTTCATTTTGATGGAGTAAAGGAAATCCTTTTTCATCATAAAGTGGGCAACTTCAGATAGGAAGTACAGAAGTTTTTCCCCACTTTTCCGATTTGTAGATAATTTCTTGGCCTTATAGTTTTTGCAAGATCACTGCTTTAGATGGAAGACGGTTTTAAGTATTAGTCTGATATGCCCACATTTTATATATTTTTCTCATCTGCCATTTGAAGAATTTTGGTTTTATGACCATAGGTTTGGTGAAAATATTCCCTAGTTCTTCTGATTAGAAATTTGTTCTCTTATCATCTTTGGCAGATATTTTCGCTCATGTAAATCAAAGTTGACCACAGATTCTGCTGGACAGTGCTCCTGAGAAAGTGAATTGTTATTTTTGACTGGGGAATAGTAGATTTACTAATTTTTAGTCGGTGGAAGTATTGAACTGCAATTCCATGATCAATAAAAGTAATTGAAGAAAGGAATAAGGGAGTTCCATCTTTTTACCCTTTGAGGATCTGCTTGACTGGGGAAATGGAGAGACAATCAAGCTTCCGTCTTGGGGCGTTGGAGAAATTGCAGAGCTTTCGCTTAGGGGTCATGGAGAAACAGAAGAGCTTAAAGTTGGGTTCTATGGAGAAACAGAAGAGTTTCCGTTTGGGATCTATGGATAAACAAATGAGCTTTAAAGAGAGGAAGCACAAAGATAGTCCTGGAAAGAAAAGGGATACAGAACTCCATCTTGCTGCTAGGGCTGGCAACACACCCCATGTTCAAAAGATTCTTTCAAACTGTAGTGAGGACCAGTTGAAGGAATTGATTTCTAAGCAGAACCAGGATGGGGAGACAGCTTTATATGTTTCTTCCGAGCAGGGACACTTGGAGGTCGTTCATGAGATATTGAATGTTTCAGATATTCAATCAGCTGCCATCAAGGCCAATAACAGCTTTGATGCATTTCATATTGCTGCCAAGCAGGGACATCTAGGTAAGTCAAATTCTAATTTACTCCGTTTTGATGTAAGTTCAATTGACAAAAGTTGGAAATATAACCTCTGGAAAATATTGTAAAGATTGGTGATGTTGATGCATGATCGCTGATTGTTAAAAAAATAAGGTTGAAATCTTCTTTTTTTCTTTAGGTAATAAGCTAATTGTTAGTTATGCAGTCTGCAATCTTTTATTTATTTACTGAACTGCATGTTTTCTCCAAGTATGGTAGTTATACCACTCCTTCAAAACATGTAGTGGCACAACTGCCTCAGTTTATATATACACCAGGCTGCCTTCTATCATTTTGAGATATTGATCCTTGATGACACAATGCTGTAAAGAACCAAAAAGAAGAAAAGGAAAAGGAAATAATATGTATCAGTTGAGAACTTTCTTCATTGACATAGTGTTTTGTTCCTTTCTACTAGAGGTTTTTCTTTTCTTTTTGGTGATTCTACTATGAGCCGTTGTCTTTCTCACAGTCTGTTCTCTACTTTAACAGTTGTACCTAATCAATGTCAACCTCATTGCTTAGATGCTATTAGATTTTGTGTGATGCATTGAGAAATAAGATAAAGAAAAGTATTTATCAAATTAAGTCCGAAACCGATAGAGTGAAACTAGAACTGAAACTGACCGAAACATTTTGTTTTCTAACCGAGCTGAAACTAAATCCGAGTTTGAAACTTTGAACTATGATCAAAAGGCATTGAATTAATCAAAGGGAAGAAGCTAAGCTGGTGTGACAATTCACATAGAAATCTTACTAGAGGTTTGGCGAGCGAAGGGTTATCACACTTGGAAAATGGATTTTATTTGGTATATCAAATCTGAGTTCAAAGACGGGTAATTTGAAATCCATCCTATAAAGTATATTGAAGTTTCTGACTTTACATCTAACATTAACTGAGCTAGTTAAACAAGATCTTAAAACTGAACAATCTGTCACACATAATGGCAGCTTTACAACCTCCTTGAACCTAATGATGTGTTCTCAAGAATGGAGATTATATGAAGCCTTTATTCTTAATCTTACAGCAAAATATTTTGTGAAAAATTGTTTATAATATTATGAATTTTAAATTTGCTTTCTGAGTGAAAGTTCTTTGTTGTTTTTCCTATATATGAGTGAATTTATTTATGATCTTTAATAACGAGTTAAGCAAAAGTTCTGTCACCTTCTTTTATCATAATTACCAAGACATGAAGCCCATAAGTTCTGACAATACATATTTGTTTTCTTGGAGAGCTGACAACTAATTAGAACTTAGAAGTGATTTTTACTAAGATGGTCCCTTTATTCACATATAAGGTTGTTCTTAAAGGTACCTTGGTTCATCCTTCACCTTCTTCCAGCTATATTCACATATGGGACACTGTTAGACCTATTCAAGTTGACACATCTTTAAAGGATTATATTGTTGGTAATGATTTAGCATCAAAGATATATATTGTTTGAAACAGTGCATGGGAACTGCCAGGAAATTGCAGGAAAAAGAAAATATGAATTCCAAAAGGGATAGTTCTTTTTTCTAAGCTTCATCTGTCTTCTCTGGATAACTTGTCCTAATTATTATTCTATCAAGTTTTATTAGATTCAAGTGCTGGAGAAACTTTTTTAACTTGGTTGCTTTTATAATACACCAATATTTTTGGAATTGATTTCTTGCTTTTCCCTTGGTTTCAGAAGTATTGAAGGAGCTCTTGTATTTCTTTCCTGCTCTTGCTATGACTACAAATTCAGTAAATTCTACTGCCTTGGACACTGCTGCTACTCAAGGCCACACAGATGTTGTCAATCTTCTGTTGGAAACTGATGCAAGCCTCGCAAAGATTGCAAGAAATAATGGAAAAACTGTTCTACACTCAGCAGCAAGAATGGGCCATGTAGAAGTGGTGAGAGCCTTACTAAATAAGGATCCTGCCATTGGTTTGAGGACTGACAAGAAGGGGCAAACAGCATTCCATATGGCTGTGAAAGGACAAAATGTTGACATAGTTCTTGAACTGCTGAAACCTGATATTTCAATTATCCATGTGGAAGACAATAAGGGGAATAAACCTCTGCACATTGCAACTAGAAAAGGCAATATCAAGGTAGGTGATAATATATGCATAATGATCTATCTATATATATTTTTTCCAACAATAAACCTGCTCTATGTTTGCATGTATCTCATTTAATTTCAAGTGTCCATTTCTTCACCAAGTTTCCTAACTGACCTAACAGTTTTCATCATGGCAAGGGATATTCTTTTTATTTTTATTTTGGGTTCTTACAGAAGGAAAAAGATTGCAGTATGTGATCTATCCCATATTTTTTGTACTGAAAGAAGTTTGCCCCTTTTATTTCATGATCTCATTGTAATTTCAAATTGTGCTATTTGAGTAACTAAGCTATAGTCCATCAAGATTAGTTACTTTACAAGATATCTGTGTACTCTTTTGGTTGAATTGCACATTCATGATACATGTTTGACATTTTTTTCCTACTTCATGTTTAAAGCCTTTTCTTTTGTTCTCTTCAGCCACCTACCTATCCATGACCTTGGCAGAAAAGACATTATATAAAATGCTTCATATTGCAAATTTTCAGATATATATATATATATACATGAAAAGGGAGGAGTAATTTATGATGGGTAAACAGTTATGAAGTATTGTAAGAACTTGTCGTTTAAATATCTGATTTGATTACTGATTGTTACAAATTTATCTACCACTTCTGTTCATCTCAAGTTCTTAGGCAATATATTGGATTTCTCTTCTGATGCTTGCTTAAGGTCAGATAATACCATTAGTAAGGAAAGCATACATTAAGAAGGTGGTACATTACATTTAGTTTCATAATAGTTTCTGATGATTTGAAGTTTTGTGGGATGGGATAGAATCAATCAAAACTCATTGACAGACATAGAAACTTGCAAGACTGTTGATTTTTTTATGTCCACTATAGGTTGAAACAGGTGAGTTTCAGCCCAAACTTTTCCTTTTCTCTAGATGTCAAAACTGAAAGTGAAACTTCAAACCGTAGAAATTTCTCGTAGTCATATCATTGATCCTTCAGTGAAGAATCAAATTTTATATTTTTACAGGATGCTTCATGTAATCTTTGTTGTCTCATGATTGCAGATATTGCAGACATTATTATCTATTGAGGGGATTGATGTCAACACAGTTAACAAAGCAGGTGAGACTGCTCTTGCCATTGCAGAAAAAAGCTGCAATGAAGAGATTGCTTACATTCTAAGAGAACTCGGTGCTGTGACTGCAAAAGAACATGCACAACCAGCCAACCCTGCAAAGCAACTAAAGCAGACAGTAAGTGATATAAAACATGATGTTCAATCTCAACTCAGACAAACCCGTCAGACAGAGGCCCGAGTTCAGAAAATAAAGCATAGGCTTAAAAAGCTCCATATTGGTGGTCTAAACAATGCCATCAACTCCAACACTGTGGTAGCAGTGCTTATTGCCACTGTTGCTTTTGCAGCCATATTTACAGTTCCTGGTCAATATGTTGATGGTGAGAAAGATATCCCAGTTGGGTTCACCCTTGGAGAAGCCTACATAGCAAACCAGGCAGCCTTCATTATCTTCTTGGTCTTTGACTCCTTGGCCCTCTTCATATCTCTTGCTGTTGTTGTTGTCCAGACTTCCTTAATTGTTGTGGAGCAGAAAGCCAAGACAAGGATGGTGTTTGTGATGAACAAGTTGATGTGGCTAGCATGTCTTTTCATCTCAGTTTCTTTTATCTCACTAACATATATTGTGGTTGATCGGAAAGACTGGTGGTTGGCATGGTCTACTATGGCGATTGGTGCTTCAATCATGCTGACCACCTTGGGTTCCATGTGCTACTGTATCATCGCTCATCGGATGGAAGAGAAGAACTTAAGGAATATAAGAAGAGCATCTGCAAGCCAATCCCACTCATGGTCTCTGTCAATGGGATCAGAGTCGGAGATAATAAATAGTGAATTCAAGAAGATATATGCACTTTAGAGTAGCTAGCAAAATCTCCATGGATTTGTATATATATTTGAAACATGGGTTCTATGGGAGTTGTTACTCGTTGGTAACATTCCGTTACTTACGAAGGAATCAGCTCAAACAGATTCAGTCCCAGAGACTGGCACCTATATATGTTTGAAGGTTGCCAGTTTATAGAAATAAAAGGAGTCTTCAGATTTAGTTGCCATATGGATTCGACAAAGTATTCAAGCAAGGATTTTGTATATGTTACAGAAAGTAACACATTCCACAAGACCAGTACACAGTGGCTCCTATGCTTCTTAATATTAAAATTTTGCTATGATATGACTAAGTTCTACTTCCTTTGCATGGGGCAGGGCATATCTAGAGACTTCAGAATCAAAACATTCACCATCAATCAGGTTAGTCAACATTTGTTACTGTCTCAGATGATGTCGAGAGTGTGGTTGATTGCTGACATGTTCTTGTGCTGCATCTGTATGTTCTCAGTTTGATCTCGTCCCAGGTTAGCAAAGTTAGGTAGTGAGCTAAAAAATATTACAATAGTAAGTTAGATGGGGCATTTCAAAAGGTCAAAATATAAACAAGTTCTTACTGGCATAAAATAGGATATAATGTTTTCGAGGGCTGTAACATAGTGCAACCGTTAAACATACAGACTATGCATTGTTGTTTTTGAAACATATGTTTCTTGATAAACTTGTTGAATTATAATGCTTGATTTCATAAGAGCAATTCTTCGGTTATTCTGGAATGTATAAAAAAATGTTACAGGAGTGGTAGACATCAGGTAAGTTCTTGCTGCATCTGAAATCCTAATAATCAAGATTATTTCGCGAGTCAAACTCGAGCTGGCTCAACTATTTTGACAGCCCTACTCTACAATAAACCTTCCTAGTAAAAGATTTGGGACTTGGGGTACAAACATGGGTGATAGATGAGAAATATTTCTACTCCTGTAGGTTTGCAGAGTAGCTTGAATTTTTTTTCAGCTCCAATCTTTGATGACTCATTTTTTTTCTTCTTCTTTTGGTGTGTGGATCACTTGATCCAACTTAAAATTGCTGAACCCTAAACCCTAAAATTGACCCAATCCTTTGGACTCAAGAGTTTAACTAACCTAACAAAGTTATTAGATATGAAAATATACCCAATTATTAACCTTTTGAGAAATTGATCAAAAACTGTGTTTTGTCTTTATTATCATTCACACACACTATCATAATATTTATTAATCAATTCCAATATTTTACCTATATTTTGATTCGCAAATCGTTTTTAAGGATTTTGTAACTCAACCCTCTATTTTTCTAATAATTCGCATATAATAGCCTAAGTCAACTTAAATCTAACCATTTCCAATAAAAAAATGTATCAATAAAGGAATATTATGTTGAAACACAAAAGGTAATTTCTAAAATACCTATATTAACCTCCTTTTCTCATCTCTAATTTTGTTCGTAGGCTTATAACCAAAATCTTAATCATTATGAGGAGGGAGAAGCGAAGCAGAGGCAAAGAAAGTATGATTTGGGATGGTAAGAAGGGTGTTTGAGGATAAAGAGGACGGGCTTGCCACAGGAGGGTCACCTCAAAATTAGATATACCAACTCTATTCTCATCTATCCTTTGCACCATTGACCTCTCCTATAACTCTTTCATCAGAGAAATAAGGATTTGAAATCTTTCTCAATTTTTTTATGAAGTGAATTTGGAAGGAATCAGAAGGGGAAGAGGTGAGGGAGATGGGAGGGTCTAGCTTAGAAATTTTCAAGTGTAGTTTAGTAATTTAATCTATAGAGTTACATAAATTTTATAACACGGTTGATGTCACTTCGTCAAAGTAACATTAAGATGTTATGTAAAAATGATAAGGAAATTAGAAAGGTCGAGGCGTGAATCAAAATATAAGTAAATATAATGTTTGATTTGTAAAATTTTCTTTATTTTCTAAAACACTTATCTCTAAATACACTTATACACATGTCTCTTACGTTTGTGGATTTCCATATGACCCAATAGTTAATGTTTCTACATAATATACAAGATAAAAGTCTAACATTTCCATAAACAATATAAGAAAAAAAGTCAAAAAATACTCCAAGTCATAATAAGCCTCAAAATACATATCTATGCATCTTAATAAAATAAATGCCCACGTAAGAGCTATAATTCATTCAACTTATTTTGCAATAATAAATAAATAAAAAAGACTATAAATAAGTCTTCGCCGGCTTTTCCACGGAGTCAGGGTCATCTACGGATCTAAAAATATTTCTACCAAATGGTGATGAGTATAAAGCTCAGCAAATATCCATTTATATAGTCTAAAAGTAGTATAAATACATATGCAGGAATATGGTAAATATGAATTTGCCCATCATGGTCATAATAGATGCATTAGTACCATAACTTCATCATATTTATATGTATTGCGCACATGTATTAAAGACTATCAAGTCTTTAATTTAGACTCATGTAAAGCCACGCTTGTAGGCCATATCAACACTTACAACTAACCACACATGCACCCGTAAGAGAGGGTAGACTCTAGCGGTAGAATTGACTGCTCCTCACCCAGTGAACAGCATGATCAATTGTCCGCCACCGCAAACTAAGGATCTCAAGTGTAAGCCCATCATATGAGTCAGTATTACACATCGATATTACTATTTAAGCCCTCAACTTAATATCATAGCACCATCTTGTAAAAAATTGTGAGTTGTCGCTCAAAGGATGCCTTCACCTTATGTAGGTATCACTAGATCTACGTCATCCTACTATTTGCTCTCCAACTGAAATATTTAAAAACTAAGTACCATTTTCGCTGTGTCAATTTATTTTAGGATTTGATTACTATTTGGGCTTTCGTGTTTTCTCCGGGTTTTATCCTAGAGATTCACGGCAATTATGTTCCGGGATCGAAGTGTGACATTAGGGCTCATTTGATAAGAGTAACTAACCAAAATGTTAAGATAATTTGAGAGTAAACAACAGCCCAGAAAACCAATTAGGTTAGACTAAGGTCCAAAGAAAGGGTTAGACTACCACTAACTCACAGATCCAAACCAACTCACCAAGTTGGGCCATGGGCCCAAAGCCCACAAATAAGACTGCCAACAAGGGTTAGGTCGGAGAACAACCCACCTAGAAGAGCTCAAGGCCCAAACCCACTAAGACTACATCTTGGGTTGAGCGGTAGTCTACCATGACCAACTAGGTTAGGCTAGGTTCAACCCAACCTAACCACCACATGGATTGGGTTGAACCTAGCCCAACCCAACAAACCCATTTGGGTTGGGCTGGGTCGTAGCTCGACCCAAAAGGTTCACTCAACTCTTATTTCCTTTCCTCGATGAAGGACATCAAAAAAGGAGGAGAGGAGTGGCTATCAGTGGGCACCTGCTGTTGGCAGCCGAGATCGGCATGCAATCGATGCCCCACCAATCAAAGAATGCACCCATAGTGCTAACCCGGTCGGCGGAGTTGAGGGCTATCTCAATGGAGCAGAAGAAGCTCAACGGTAGGGGGAGCTGCTAATGATCTTAGTTGTTGAATTGTTTAGTAAAACCGAGGCTCTAATACTATGTTGAAACACTCTTCTCCAAGTATATGTGCCCTTCACGTGGGTGGTTTCTAATTGACCTAATGATCATACATAATATATAAGATAAAAACTTTTTCACAAATAATATAAGCAAAAAGAAGTCGAAAAATACCATTATGTTACTTAGAAACTACATGAGTTCTACCCATGTGAGGGGCACATGTATTTAAAGGCAAGTGTTTCATTTTCAACGTCTCAAAAGGAAATTGAGTTAACTATAACATAATAGTAGCCGATAAAAAAGTAGAGAATATTTCTATTATTTTTAAAATTAAAAAAAATGCCTAAAATACTTCTCACTTGATCTTTAATTTGGCTCCGCTTTTTTATATATATATATATATTAACCTTAAAAAACTTATTAAAGGTTATTTTGCATTTATCATTAAATTTACTATAGGTAATAGTATATTAAGATTACTGATATGAGCCCTTCAAAATAAAAGGCAGAGTCAAATTCACTATTGCTTCACTCTTTTTTAGTCTTTTATCGTTCTAAGTCTGCACACTAAATAATAAGTATTTATTATCTGAGTTAGAGATTTTTATTTTATTTTATTTTTCTTTAGCGATTTTTGGTACATACCTCCTATGGTCAGAAACTCTCCATCCCTAGTCTTTTGTTAGGTACCAAAGTTAGTGCTTTGGTCCAACCACCTTTTATGTCATTCAGACCTTTGTAGCAATTGATTAGGGTGACCACTTAATACAACAAAGATCACATGAAAAGTCTCTTATTAGGACTCCAAACTTAGGTATTATTGACTAATTGATATTAAATTTTCTTAAAGTTTAGTATAATTAGTTTTGACTAAACAGTCCTATTTGTCTAACCCGATTAAGTAACACGTGTTTGTGCTTATCGTTTCAGTCCATTTTATCTTAAATAAATGAGTTAGATTGTGTCAATCTATTTATAACCTGAATAGCATGCAAATTAGTCAAATTAGGAGCGATCTATCTAACTATTTTATATACGAGTCATATGTATGTACCCGTAATGTTGACTCAATATGATTCGATCTAATTTGATTGACACCCCAAACTATAGTGATATAAGATCCGTTAACGAATAAAGATGTATTCCCATACTATGTTCATTAACTATTAATAACTAAAAAAGTTATTACTATAGCCCGGTAGTTGAGCCCTATTAGCTCACGATCGAAATTATAGGTTTGATTTTCTTGGGGACGCTAACGTACATATTTTATTTAGGATTTTTTTTATTGTGTATTTCTTGGAAGGAATTGGCTATTATTAGTGAATAAAATGTCTTCATAAATTGAGTTATTATATAACTATTTTTTTTTTAATTTGAAAGAAAAAAAAAAACCATTAGAATGCCTATAATTTTATTTATCTTATTGTTTACTGTGATGTCGTCAAATCCAATACTTCAATTTTCAAGCAAATTTACGAATTCATCAACCTATGAATATATTTCATTGTTTTTTTTAACCTGAGAATTATACTGTCCATTTACGTTTAAACATCAAATAGATTGATAACTATGTCCCCATCTTTTGACATTGGTAATTCTTGAATCTTAATCAGAATCTTAGTCAACTTATCCATAATTTGTATACTTATGTCATTAATTATTCAATTAATCTTCTACAATTAGATGCTAATAAAATATAAGTTTTTTTTTTCACATAATTGCTATTGAAATGTTTCAAAACATCAGAACTGCAGTTACATTTTAATTATTTTTAGTAAAATAATTTAAAAAATTATTGTTAAAATTAACAAGCAAATAGAACTGACTAAAAAGATCCTTCTTTCTAAAAGTTTAATTTAGAGCATAAAATATTTATTAGTAATTTTTCTCTTATATAAGAAGATATTTTCCCTGCTATTTGTTCTGATCCAAGTTTGATTTTAATCATGATTAGTCAAACTTAATTAGTCGGAATGACAATTATTATATTTTGGTGAGAGGATAATTATAATATTTTGAAAATAATAATAATAATAATAATAATAATAATGGCAATTATGTAAAATCTCATAAATTATTCATAATTTTGGTGAGAGGATAAGAACGGTATATAATTTTGTAAGGAGACCCATTTTGGTCAAAAGATAATTCAGCGTATCTATTAAATGTTGGCGGACAGAGACAAGAACAAGAACACGTGACCGACCAGCAACAGGGAGAAGGTAAAAATGTTAAAAAAAGGAAAAAGATATAATATTAAAAACGAGGGTTACGTTCTCCCCGCCAAAAAGGAAGGCTAGAAGCCAATAATGGAATCCTACTCCATTCGTTTCTACCTTCGCCGAACTCATTAACTCCGCAAACGCCAAGCTTTTATTTACCTTCTTCACCTTTAATGAATCCTCCTCCTCCTCCTCCTGCGGTTTGTCTTCTTCTCCTCGCTCGTAGATGCTCTGGAGGTCGGGAAGATCTCCCGTAAAAAGCCGCTTCTTTTACGCTGTCCTCTCGGTTGGTTTCTAATCTTGGGTTCTTCTCCGGTCCAGCTTGTTCACCTAATAGCGACGAAAAACGACAACTTTTACGCTGTTGTCGATAGGAATTCTTTTCACAAAGATCCCATCTTTTGTTTTTTTTTTATATTTTCTTGGGACCCTGGTCGCTTTCGTCTACTCTGTTTTCTTCCCGAGATGACCCTCTTTTCTTCTTGTTAGAGCTCTTTTTTTTTTCTTTTTCTTTTTCTTCTTGGTTTGCTGCTTAGAAGAGGAATAGTTCTTCGTGCCTTTGGCATCTACATTGCGTCAAATCGTGTTTGAAAGAGTACCCAATTCGTGGGAGTAAAATGTCGTTGGTGTTCTTGGTTGGATTGCTACTTGGATTCTTCGTCGTCGTCAATGGGATAGATCTGTGGCCAATGCCGAAGGCTGTGCGCCGTGGCTCACAGACTCTTTATGTGAGCAAAGATTTCAGGTTGTCGATGGAGGGGAGCAAGTATTCGGATGGTTCTGGGATGTTGAAGGAAGCGTTTGGGAGGATGGTCAGCTTGGTCGAAGCGGCTAATACTATTGATGGGAATTTGCCAAGATACGGTGTGCTCGCCGGCTTAAATATCATTGTAAATTCACCAGATGATGAGGTAATTTTCGTTGAAATTATCTGGCTATGAGTAATATTTCTGCTACAATGCAAAGTCTTCAGGAGAGACATATAGATTAGTGACATTGGTAGAATCATATCTTCACTTTGTCCAGTAAAACGTTACGGGGAACTGAAACCATTTTGATGGATTTTTTTAACATAAAAGATGAATGCAATTACAAGGAAACTTCTATGACAAGTGACAAAATAGTGATATGCATTTCTTCTATTTTCTGAGGGGTGAAAACTTTGGTAATATAAGTTAGTATATTTCATAGTGGTTTTCTTTATGCATCTACGTTGCAAAGTACAGAATTATTTACTTGTCAAGAAACTAGAAGCATCACATTGTCACTGTCTCAATGTGGTTTCATGTGGATCTTATTTGTGGTTAGAATAGATATATTGGATCTGAAATTTAGAAGTCCATGTGCAACAAGCCTATATTCATGTTTAAGATATAGTTTTACAGCAAAGGTTCCACCAACATTATATCTTCAAAGTACTTGGTTTTAATTAGCATGCAAAATGTATTTTTAATGCTCTTATCAAGTACTTATTGGAAGAGGTGCAGCTAAACTTTGGGATTGATGAATCATACAAGTTGTCTGTGCCGGCAAGTGGAAATACCATATATGGGCAAATTGAGGTTAGTATCTAGGCTTTATGAGATATGTGATTTCATATCTACACTTTTACTTTTTTCTACTTGAGGTGGGAACAAATGTTTAAAAGATTATATTTCCAGTGGATTCTCAACTAATCTCAGGGAACATTGTTGAGTTAGTTGGTCTATATGTCACAAAATCTGGTAAATATCATGACTGTAGTTGTTCCTGTGCTCCTTACTGCTCTTCATTGTATTTCCATCTAATAATTCTGTTTCTTGACTTAGTGCTTGCATCACCAAAGTTAGAGATTGCCGAAAGACTGTCATATACACTAACATTAGATGAATGTCAAATATTCTGTTTAGATTCCAAAGCAGTTTCAGCATCATATTTAACTATAATTATATAGGATCATCGAGTACATCCTAGTATATAAAATTTTATCTCCAATTTCTATGATTTCTGAGTTTCATCTCCTTCCCTTAGCTACACCAGAAGATTGTGATTTCTTTACATTTTAGGTTTATAGTGCTTTTCCATGCAATCTCTTAAAACAAGATAGGCATTAAGAACATCATGACTTGCAAAAGAGAATAAAAAGAGCAAAAGGAATTTTACCACTTGCTGAAGTCCATCCAGAAGATGAAACCTTCAAGTCAGTAGATCTCAAGGTGCATTTATTATGATATATCATCAAAAGTATATTACCTCTGGTTTTAGATGTGCAAAAGCAATCTCGGACAACTCAGTAGACTCTCGCAGTAAACAGCCACTATGTCATATAATATGCATCATTTTTTTTTTTGTCAACTGTTTGTAAGCAGTAGGTTATTTTTGCAGGCACAAACAGTTTTTGGTGCACTTCATGCTTTACAGGTAACTTTCAAAATCCATATCATTACAGAAGTTAAATTGTATGCAAATGAGAAGGTTTGGGATCTTATCCTACTAAGCTGGTAATCATTGTTCTGTTGTTGCAGACTTTTAGTCAACTGTGTCATTTCAATTTCACTACAAAAGTACTTGAACTGCATGCAGCTCCTTGGACTATTTTTGATCTGCCAAGGTTTCCTTATCGTGGACTTCTTATTGGTTAGATACATTCTGAATTTTACATGCAAATCGTCATTAATAAGTAATGCACCTGTAAAAATGTCCGACATGAACTTTGATGAAAATGTTAATACTATATTGCATTAAGATTGGCATTTCAAGTATTGAAGATAAACTAGTGCTTGCATGCTTTTAGACTTTTAGTTCAGTTCTTGATTTTAGGAATCTTTCAGATGATAGGAACTTTTCTCCACATTTTTCATTAACAGTGTGGTAACACCTCCTTTAGTAAATTTTTCTTGTTATTTATTGATACATTGTATGAAACAGATACCTCAAGGCATTATCTTCCTTTACCCATTATAAAAGGTGTTATTGATGCAATGACCTACAGTAAACTGGTACGTCAAATTCATTTGTTCTCATGTTTTGTTTGCTTCCTGCTAAGCTTTCTTTGTATATAGACCACCAAATTAAGCTGAATAGAGTTTAGATACTTAGCATAATTATTCAGGATTTTTCTTGCTTTATTCTAATTATATGCTAACTTTATAGATTTCGCATTATGACTCTGCATTCTTTTGATCTTACCACCATGCAGAATGTTCTTCATTGGCATATTGTCGATGAACAGTCTTTCCCTATTGAAGTACCTTCATATCCAAAACTATGGAATGGTGCATACTCTAACTCAGAAAGATATACAATGGCTGATGCTCTTGAGATTGTGAAGTACGTTTTCCTTCCATTGTTATACTATATAACTTTGAGTGACTATGATTTCGTCCAAGTTCCTGAGAGACATGATCATTTATTATCTGCGGCCTTCTACAAATAGGTTAGAACTATATACTTATCTAGATCATTGACATGATTGTCATTTCTCTGTGGACTACGATAAAGAATTCACTTAAGTATGAACTTAATGTACCAGACTTGATCAGTTTCCTTGCTAAAAATCTGCAGTCAATTATTATTCATCCATCCACCCACAAACATCAGACTTTCGTATCTTGCCACTTATGAATGTTGCTCCAACTCTCTCTTTGTGACATATTACAGATATATCATCTTGAACTATCTGTGTTTGAAGGTTTTTATATTGTCCAGGCACAAGATTCACTTAATATATCTTCTGTCTCCCCTGGTTTATTGATTATCAAACTTAATTGTCTACATTGTAACTAGCCTCAGTTAAGCCACATTTAAATGCAAACAGGAATTACTATATCATCTTGGATAATTCGAAAAGCTACTGCCTGAAATGATTGAGAAACGAGGACACTTCCTATAATGTTCATATTATATGTTTATGGCAGTCTATGATATAGGCTCATCAATATGTAAATGGTGATGTTTGGCGCTTGAAAGGAATAAAGATATCTTTTAAAGAGAAATTGGAAAATACTGTTATGTTCTGTGGTTCATAAGAGGATATCCTTGTGCATTTGCCCATATCCATAAAGTAGAATAATAGAGTGTGTCCTAATTCTTTTGGATCCATGGAAGCTAAGACATGTATAGCCGCTGTTACAATACGTATTATTAGCCTAAGTTCCTCATCCATAGTAGAATCTCTTACATAAATCTAGGATGTGAATATTTGTTGCTTGTTCTACTTCTTTGTATAATTAGACAATTAATTTTCTTCTCATTTGTGCTAAAATTAATCTTGCAGGTATGCAGAAAAAAGAGGAGTAAATGTTTTGGCTGAGATTGATGTTCCAGGCCATGCTCGCTCATGGTAGTTATGATTTTGAACTTTTTTCCCTGTTCTGACACAGTAACTATTTCTGCAATTCTTACTTAAAACTTACAAGGAGTATGAATAGTGTCAGAGAGAAGTTTATTAGTTTCTCCAGAGGAAAGCTCAAAAATCTGAGCATGCTCTAAAGTGTTGCCATCCTGCTTTAACTTTTATGTCGTCCTTTATGAGGATACAACTAATTTACAGATTTATCTTTGTTTACAAAACCAGTTAAATCAATAGCTTTCACTAATATTTAGTTTTTACTATGTATCATATCGTTTCTTTACTTAAATGCTTTTAAATTGAGATTGCTCCTTGTATTTACTATAATATGAAGTGCATATACACTGTAGAAGTACATAATGATTCTACTATGGAAATTCACCCTATAAGCCAGGGATCAAATCCAAATTTGAAGGATGATTCCAAATTAAAAAAAGAATTACTTAGAACTCCTAGATCAAATCCAAATTTGAACTGAACCAAACTGAAAATCTTAGTTCTAGAAACTAATGAACCACCATGCAGTATTAGGTGATTTCTTAGTATTTATAAGCAATCATTCTTGGTTTAAGAAGTTCTCCATTTCTTTTTCCTTCTAGAAGATAGCTGGACCAACCTTGCAAAATCTGAATGGAACTCTTTGCCAATATCTACATTTTGGTTAGGATCCTTAGCTACTGTTCATTTCAGAAATAATTTTTTTCTTATTCTAGAATACATCCTTTTATTACAAAAATAACAACTAAATATTATAATTAGACTATTCTATAATTCAAACACTAATCATCAAAACTACATCTTATATCATACACTAACGTAATTATTAATTTACCCTTGATATCTATCCCATCAATCTACTTTATATTAAATCATAATGTATTTATGGTAATTTTATAAAAAAATAAAATAATTTTTTTTTATTTTTTTCCTTTATTTTATATCATATGAAAGATAATTATTACACTCTTATTCTATAACACAAAATATAAGTGAACAAAAGAATAGTTATTCTTAGAATAAAGATCTCATTTTGAAAATGACAAAGAGAAATATCTATTCTAAAATTGATCTTATTCTTAAAGTAAACGATATCTTAAAAATTTATTTTTTTATTGATCAGCCAAAGAAATGATAATGGACTCTTTTTTATATAATGTGGAATTTTGGAGAAGCTGACTACTTTCTTCCTTTAGGGGTGTTGGATATCCGTCACTATGGCCATCATCTAACTGCCAAGAACCACTTGACGTCAGCAATGAATTTTCTTTTAAAGTACTTGATGGAATTCTTTCAGGTGATATACCATTACTCTTGTGTATCTTCTACTTCTTTCAACTGTAAAGCAAGCATCTGGTAATCCAGCATTGACATATACAGGGAAACTATAGATATCTGTGTAAGAATGTGTGGATGGACTTATTCATTACTTAATTGTGACAACTACAAGTGTCAAATAGATTCACACAATTACAAAGCCTTCATCCAATATTAAAATACTAGATCTTGTCATGTAATTCTGATGTCACCAGTCACCATTTTCTGATGATATGTGGTACTAAGTTATGTACCATATCCAAGTATCAGACACTTCATGGAAGTCGAAAAATGAAGCATCTGGTAATTGATTTATACTGATGCTCAATATCATATCGCTAGATAACAATTTCATTATAGTAGGACTTAGTAGAACTGAAGATTGGTAACTTCCTCTCGTAAAATTGTCACATTGGAAACTAACCTTTCACTTCAATAGAAGAATTATCAAAGTTGTTTCTGAAATCTTAGTTGAACAATTCTCTTCTATAGTTATAAAAATGCATAAGTACAATGATCTCTTCCTGTCAGTTCTAGGAGAACCAATTATTTTTCTTTCTTTAATGACCTAATTGTTTTCTTTTTCGGTTATTTTGCAGATTTCAGCAAGGTATTCAAGTTCAAGTTTGTTCACTTGGGAGGTGATGAAGTCAACACAGGTGAGCTTCCTAAACCTTTTGTTTGCATTACTACCTCATAATAATGTCCTTTTATGCACAATGCCTTATCATAATTATTCTTTTTGTGGTACCCACTATTTCCGAGTAATTCTTTCCAGAAAAAATCCTCTAAATTTTACATTCATTAAATCCTAGATCGATTGTATTACAAAATAATGGTATCCTTTTATGTAGATTAATTACATCTAAAATTTATTTTTATTTGTGAATGTCAGGTTGCTGGACTAGAACACCTCATGTGAAAGAATGGTATATATCTATTTGAACTCTATTATTTTATGTTTTTCATTTTGACTTTATCTCTAAATTGTGCAACTTTTTATTTTTACATATTCTACTCTCATGACAACAAGTACTCAGTTAACGGAAGCTGCAGAATCTGAGTAAATTTTCCTATCCTGGACATTGGTGTCTTCTGCTAATAAATTCACCCAAATGGGAAAAAAAATTTCTCTGCACATCTGAGGAAAAGGAGAACCTACCCATGGATTCTCAATTCTGTTTTAAGTTGATGAACTATTGATGTGCTTAAATAGAAAAAAAATTTCTTCTTTATGAAGGAGCTTTCAGGTTTCAACTTTGCAGCTCAACACTTTCAACTTAGACACCTTATACATGTTATAAGAGAAGTCACAATAAGCGAAGAAATTCAATGTGTTTTTGAGGATGTGTGATGAATTATCAGGACCAAATCTTTATGAAATATGATAAAAGAGATGTACAGAATAAATGCAAAATTATTTAGCATATCTTAACAGATTTAAAAGATGATATGCATTTATGCTGGTCAGAGAATTGCGTGCAAGAAAGAGGCCACTGGTAGGCAACAAAGAAACAAGTTGCAGCAAAACGTAATTAGTAGCCATGACCTAGTTATAAATACTTCTGAAATCAGTGTTCATGGAATAAATGTGAATAGTTTTTCTCCATAGGAGAGGTTCCAAGCACCAATTAGAAGTTCAGAGTTGTCATCAACCTTATAAGTTAGTAACATATTATGACACTATCATGTAAGAGAATCTTGGGTTTCCCATATCACCTAAAGAGTTTTAAGCATATCTCTTTCATATTTCTGATTTGTATGATGGTTGCTTTCTTTTAATAATTTCCCTCTACTTTGGTTTCTATTCTCTAGAAGTAACTCCCACTTCTCATGCTATTGCATTTTAGGATCACATTAAGTATAATGACCATCATAATACATGCTCAATACTTATCGTATCATCTTTTTATCTTTAGGT
Organism: Typha angustifolia; assembly: GCF_048772165.1. Classification (NCBI taxonomy): domain Eukaryota; kingdom Viridiplantae; phylum Streptophyta; class Magnoliopsida; order Poales; family Typhaceae; genus Typha; species Typha angustifolia. The sequence goes on from NC_133248.1 coordinate 7,905,838, forward strand.
TGCATAAACATCATATGAACGGATCTGATGCCTACAGATTTTTTGTCTTACAAGCGCAAAAGATAGCACTATCACATGGTTATGACATCATTAATTGGTAAGAAGCTTTTATATGCAGTTTTTTGCTTTCTTACTAGCTTGTTCTAATATTCATATTTATGGTCACAGGGAGGAGACATTCAACCACTTTGGAGACAAATTGAACCCCAAAACTGTGGTGCATAACTGGTATTTCTACTCAGATATCTTCCCGAAAAAGTTTGATACATTATGCAACTGACAGGAAAATCATATTTGTAGCTCTAAAATTTACAGGGATGGGAAGACTTCTCATGTCATATAGTTAGCAACTTCGCATTTTGACAACTGAATTCTTCTCTCACTGAATTTTGCGACAGATGTGGAAAATACTTTTGTTCTGTTATATTCCTAACAATGTTTCAGCTAAGAAAACATCCTATTGATTTACTTTTTCCAGAATTTGCATCCAGAAGTACTTTTTGATCATTTGCAATGATCAATTTACATCGAAATGTATATATCAGTGATTTTAATGAGTCTAACCTAGAGAAAGTAGTCAACAGAATTAATGTTGGGGTTAACATTGCTATCATATGATATTTCAGAGTACCTTTGATTCTGCATTTTGTACTAATGCTACTGAACCATGTACGACGATATGTAATATTCTTCCTGTCAAATATGTCATTCGAAAATGACAAATTCTTCTATATGTTGATAGGCTTGGTGGTGGAGTGGCTCAGAGAGTGGTTGCTGCTGGATTGCGGTGCATTGTGAGCAACCAGGACAAATGGTACTTGGATCATTTGGATGCCACATGGGAGGGGTTTTATATGAATGAACCCCTCACAAACATCTCTAAACCTGAAGAACAGAAATTGGTCATTGGTGGTGAGGTTTGCATGTGGGGTGAGCATATTGATGCATCAGATATTGAACAAACCATTTGGCCACGCGCGGCAGCAGCCGCAGGTAATATATTGCTGCTAATTTCTTGATAGGTTGAAATTGATAAGGTTTCATCATAATTAATCCTCTCGTACCTTCTAGAACTAGGGATTTTCGGTTGACCATTATATCTCCTCTCTTTTTAGAGTATGAGCCATCTAATTATTAGCATTTGAATATAACCTATGAGAAAGTAAACAAGTCAGCTATTCTTTACAATCCCTTATCCCTACATGTAACCTTAGTTTGGTTCAGCTACAGTTTGCTGTATAGATATATACTTTATCTTGATGAATATATGCTATGGAACACAAATATTCTCTGATTGACGGCAATAAAGTAAAAAAGAAACCAGGTTATTGTTACCCGGGTGAACATTATAACCGCATTCTTGTTGCTTAACGGCTCTCACAGTAAGAAATCAACAAGATCAAAGAAAGCTGTATTCTTGTTGCTCAATGGCTTGTCTCAGTAAGAAACCACAGTATCAAAGACATGATATCTGTATCTTCTATGTAGTATACACATTCCTGTCACACTAGTTGAGTTTATTGAAACATTGTGGACTCCAGTTAACTGCTTAATGAACTGATAGATGTACCCACATTGGCTTTACAAATCTATTGATCTGTTTGTTTCTTTTTTGTCATGTACAAGAACGATTGTGGACTCCACTTGGCAGGCTTGCGAAGGATCCAAATCGTGTTGCTGCAAGATTAGCTCGATTCCGGTGCTTGCTGAATCGTAGAGGGGTTGCTGCTGCACCAATGGTTGGATTCGGTCGGCAAGCTCCAACAGAACCTGGCTCTTGTCTTCTGCAGTAGAATCACTAGCTGAGGGACGCCTAGCTGACACGGAGTGGCATATTGTTCGCAATGGTAAACCACGGGGAAGTTAGTATTGATATTGGAATAATTGGTATATTTCATATTTTTTACTCCCCTTAAAGCAATAAAATAAAAGCTTATGCTTGCTTCTTCATCCATATTATCTGCTTCTGTCAGGATGAACTATGGCTTCTGATTCTTTTTTGAAGTATAATATTAATAAGGAACATAAATAACTGCGGCCCAGCATTCAGTACCTGGAACCATAGGCCCTAAGGAAAAGACCTATAAAAATTCTTACGTTAATGTAAATTTAGACCTATAAAAATCATGGGTTAATGTAAATTTAGAAATATTACCTCAATTATTTGAAAAAGGAATACAGTATGATGTCCACAGTATAGTATCAGTCTGATGAGTTGATTTTTTGAAGTGACTCTGTCTAATTCCTGGGTTTAACTCCAGATTTAAATTTGTACTACCACAAATTTGCTGAAGTAAATTTCAAACCGAACCTTCAGTCTTTTCTCCAAAAATCTAAGAGATACGAAGTATATGAATCATTCTTTCATTTCCACTTTAATCGTTGCATAGTAGATTTATGATGGTAATCTGTACAGAGTCTTCTTTGTTTCCAAAGGTTTCTCTAAAGGTAGTTCTATACTAGGACTGGTTGAGATTTACAGCTCCCTCCCTCAATTTCTCTCCCTTGGCCACCACAGAGCTTCTCAAATTTTGCAAAACACTCCTCCATACCTACTCTATACTGCTCCATGCCCTTCAAATGCCGAGCGAGATCCAACCCCATCTTCATCCATTTTCTCGCAATGCTGGTCTGTCGCAGATGGATCGCCAGACCTGACTTGTTCCATGCTGTCATTGCAAGCCATTTACCCTCTTCGACCGGATACTCTCCATCCTTCAGTCCCACGATGATCTGCTGCGCTTGCTTGTACACATCGTAGGCCGGATCATTCTTGCCACCATCAGTGTCATGGAATCCTGCAAGGCAGGCTAGCTTACGGAGGGCGATGCTAATCAACTTGTACTCTGGTGAAGGCGAGGTCAAGAGGGAGGAGAGGCAGGCCTTAAGGGCGAATTCAGCTACGTCAAGGTTGGGCCGCGCCCCCTGAGAAGCAGTGAGACCAAGTTGGAGGAGGTGGTCCGGCGTGCATGCTTTAGAAGCAGCATAGCTTTTGATCAGCTGGAGCTGTGGGGTATGTGAATTGGCATCGACCCTGTTAAGGAGTTGGTAGGAAAAGTAGGTGTGCACGAACAAGAGGGTGGAATTCTCCACTGTTTGATCACTAACAACCAGAGCAGAGGATGAAATTGAGGGCAGTATCTGCACGTATATATGAAAGGAATCACATTGGCGAAAACATGAAGAAAATATTATCTAGCATTTTAATGTACCTTACTAGCTCTAGTGAGCATATCATTGGCCTTTTTTATGTCAGAGTCCGGCAAAGGAGCCGCCTTTTGCTCCTCAACATTGAGCATACAAGCAACACTCATAATTAGAGATTTGCAGACTATGGATTGATTTGCTTCGTTGTCTTCACTTGCCGCCAGCTCATAGAACTCAGCTGCCAGCTCTAAGAACTCAGCACAGAGCTCATACTTCTTCTCCTTCCCTGTCTTCAGACCCATATTCCAAGAATTTCCTGCAAACCAGTTCAATTCGCGGCTCCCGACGGCTCCCTTACCGAAGAAACTCTCGGCTCCTAGCTCAACCATGCGCACCCGAGCACGCTTGGTGTACTTTAAGATCTCGAGCTCTGGTTCCGGGCTGCGGTGGAGGAGGGTGATGAGATTGCGGAGAACGGCAACCTCCGGCATCGGCATTGCATTTCCAGGGAAATAGAGATTGAGAAGAGCCAACAACGAAGCAATGGCCACCGGAGTAGACTTGCAAGCCATGGCCTCGTGCGCGGAAAGGGTGAGGAATTCTGGGTTAAAGTCGATGCAGTTCACCATTGCTTGCATCTGCTTGATGGCTTCCCTCTCGTCCTTTTTCTGCAGATGGATCTTAAACTGAATTCTTTTTGGTCAGTATCAGTTAGCTCAAAGACGTGATTTCTATATGCTGGTCTGGGGTTACAAGTAGAAAAAAAAAAACGCTACCTTAAGGAAAGCGCACTTGATGTTGGGCTCAAGCTGCGAAGGAAAAGATCAATAAGTGTATATTCCAGCTTTTATCGATATTTTGATAGAATTGCTTACTTTGTTCGCTTGGTCGATGAATTCTTGAGCTCGATCGAGCTGGGAGAGCGCAAGGTGGCAGAGGGCAAGGACTCTGAAGCAATTCGAGCGGCGAGATCTATTCTCCTCGTCACGCGGTACGTAAAGAAGAGACCTTTCGAATAATTCCCCGCTTATTTCGTAGTTCTTCGATCGGAAATGCTCCGCTCCACTGTGTTCAAACATTCAAATTAAAGAGTTAACTGTAAAGAGAAATAAAAATCAAGAGATATGGAGAGAGAGAGAGAGAGAGAGAGAGAGAGAGAGAGAAAATTGGAGTTCTCTCACCTGTTCCAGAGGAGTGCATGCATCGCGTTCCGCTCGTTGGGTGCAACATCGAACACCGAAACCACTCTCTCATCCGACGCCAGCTCCGCCACCGCCCTCGCTCTCCCGGCGCCGCCGCCACCGTCGATGACTCTCTTCACCAGCCTGACCGCCGCGGCGGCGCCGGCGCGGCAACGGCCGGCGAGAGCAGCCACAACCTCCCTGGCCGCTTCCGACGGCGCCGCTGCGAGGTAGGCCTCGGCCGCCGAGACAATTACCCCCTCGGCCGCCTCCCTGTTTGCGACCAAAGCCTTGAGCTCCTTCTCTGCTTCCGCTATTCTCCCAGCTCCGATCCATGCCCTTAACGCCACGTACCCCACGCTCGGGTGCTCTCCTTCCTTCTTCGCCACACTCGCCGCCCGCAAAACCCTAACGCAGCGTAGAACCCCCTCGTAGTCATCCGCTTGTAGCCTCTCCGCTGCCATGAACCGGAGGCATCTCTCCTTCAAGTTCCGTAGAGCTAGGGCTTCGGCAGCGGAACCTCCGCTTGCTGCGGCGATCCCCTTCTCGCATAGATCTAGTGCTTCCGCGAGCAGATCGGAGGCGTTGAGGGCATCGTCTGATGGTTTCTTGGACAGCTCAAGCTTGCCGAACTGGAGATATTGCTCGGCCAGGGCTGGAAACATCGCCGGCGAGCCGGCGACGAGGGTCTTGGACCGATTCAGGAGTGCGACGGCGAGGATCCGGTCGGACGCCTCCCATGCTGTTCGAGATCTTGCGAGGTTGAGATCTAATACGAGCCGCCGCCTCTCGTCCTCGTCTCCGGCGATCCTTCCGGCTCCAGAGACTAGGTCGGTAGCGCGCTCGAAGCATCCGGCGGCTAGGTCGAGCCGGCCGAGGTCGTGCCAGATCAGGCCGGTGCGGTGGAAGAAGGAAGCAGACTTGAGCGACGCGGAGGGGACTCCTGCGGGCGTTCCTGCAAGAAGGAGGATATCGGCGGCCGCGTGCCGAATCTCAGCATTGTCGATTCGCCGACGTCTGTCGTCGTCGGAGGAGAAAGGGAGGAGGCTGGCGGCGTTGGAGAGGTCGACGCAGGCGTTCCAGAGACGGAAGGCGAACTTCCAGAGGAGGAGCTTGGCGGAGTCCGGAAGAGGGCCGGACGAGGAGAGGCGGGAGAGGTAGCGGCGGATGCCGGCAGCGAGAGTCGCGAGCGAGGAGAGGTCGTCGGAGCTGAGAGATTCGATTTCTCTGACGAGGGATTCGAGCTCGTCTAGGACGAGGCGCAGGGGTTGGGGATCGCCGGAAGTAGGACGGAGATCGGGGGAAAGCTCGGAAATCTTCATGGGTTTGTTTTGCTCTTTCCCGCGGGAGTTGGGGGATTCGAATCCGTTTCCTCCGTACTTAGTTTATTAATTTTTGGGGGAAACTAACGTATTACCCTTATTTGTTTGGTCTAAATTTATTTTACCATTATACTCGTAATGGTATAATAAAAAACTTCATTAGGTTCCCACGGCTCAGCTCGAGCTCTAAATGAGCCAAGCTGAGCTGACTTTTTAAACTCAAAATATAATCAAGCTTAGCTAAGCCGAGCCAGTATTGGCTGGCTTGAGCTTAGCTCTAAGACGGGCACCGGTAAAATGTTAAGTTAAATACCTATGTTTCGATATTCAAAAGAATAAAAAAAAATAAGAAGAGGCCAACAAAGAGCTCGTGATTCGGCCTAGCCAGCTTGCCCAAGCCAAGTCAGGCCATGCCAAAATGGGCTCAAATTAATGGTCCATCCAGAGGGGCTTAAACTAGGCCAAACTAGCCTGACTCAATCTGTTCCCAACTCAGCCGGGTCGGATGGCACACACCTATCAGTTAAGTTGTATAGTAACTATGCTAATTTTGGAGGAATGCTACCTTCTAAGTCATTCCCTTTTATATGTATTAATTGGTGACATCAACAGGGCTAGACATCGTGTGGCACACTAGTTGCCAAGCATGCTCTGCTTAGAGGGCAGTCATTTTGCTGGCAAATGGTTCCCAGATTTTATAGTTACTCACCATGAAAGAATATGTCTGCAAACGATTCCGCTATAAAATATAAATCATCAAATTCGTCACTGGTGAGCTCAGCGCATACCTTCCAAGAATTGAGCTCGTTAGGCAGTATGCTGAAATATGTGCTGACCTCAATCAGTAAAATAAATAAATAGATATAATCCCCCCACTTGAACGAGGGTGTTATATAATGGAAAGGGGCATGAATGCGAGATGCATCATCATATCCGTTTGCCAACGGCATCCTCCTCCTGTTCTCTAGGCGCCTCGTGAGTCGTGATCCCGGAGCGAGGATATATGGTGACAGGCGGCGAATGCTGCATGAGGTGCAGGGATCCGAGGTCGAATCCGGAGGTGGGCCAAGTTCGAGGGCTCATGTGCGGCTCCCGCGATGGAGAAGGTCGCCGAACCTCCACCCTTCTTATTCCATTTCTATTGCATTCAATCAATTTGGGACTTGGTTTGATAATATGTTTCGTTTTTCTTTTTTCCTTCACATTTTTATGTGGTGTTACAATTAAACAATAGCAAACATTTGGTTGACAAATAACTTGTTCTCCATCTTGGATTTTAATTTGCCACGCACTAAATCTAGCCTCCTCTTCCTATTTCTTGGATTTCATAATGCGTTTATGGAACTTGGAAATTTATCCCAGTCCCTTAGTTTTCCTGTTGAATTTCCTATGTTACGAGGAGATCCAGCATGCACGATTGATGCTAAAAGCGTCATAATAATTCGATTTGGTTGTGTTAAACAACTCGATGATGCAAAGAGCTTAAGCTTTTAGAGAATATGGTAAGTTAACAAGGTATCAGAGTATGGGGTCCTATGTTCAGAGATTACGGAGGAGTGTAAGAATATAAAAGATTAAATTATTATTCACTGATAACTTAATTTTTTATGGAAATTTGGTGAATTTTCATAGAAACCCATCTCATCTGTGTTCACATGTAATGCTTTTGAACTCTCAGACAAGACTTGTTCTTTTACCCTGTATCAACCTCTGTACTTTTCAATGAAAAAGAAGCTATGGTAATTTACAGTTATCTTGAACATATAGGCTGGGAGAAATGCTGGGAGAAAGGACTGACACCATGGGATTTGGGAAAGCCAACGCCGGCAGTTACACATCTTGTTCAATCAGAAACCCTCCCAAAAGGCAGAGTTTTGGTCCCTGGATGTGGCACTGTGAGGATTGTTTTCCTTGTCTATAGTCATTGCTGTTAATTTTCTTTTGTTTTTGTCTTCACATTTGAAAACATTTGTCAGTAATGCTATTTTGTGGTTAAGGGAATACTTACCATGCCATCTAGGAAGGAAGCTCATCAGTTAAATTCTTTCTTTTTAAAATCACATTAACTGACTCCAAATAGTTGGGATAAAATCATATGTTGATTAATGATGTAATCATGATAAGCCATTAGATAAGAAATAAGTAGACAACCATGCATAGATTAGGTTCTCTAAAACAGGCTCTCTTTATTTTAAGTTTCTTGTAGATTTATTTACCTACTGCCTCTCCTGTTAGCTGGCTTGTTTTGTTAGCTAAAGATGTTTCTATCATGTACTTGCTTTTGAATAACAGGGATATGACGTTGTCACTTTAGCGAGTGCTGAACGCTTTGTTGTAGGCGTTGACATTTCTGAAGGTGCTATTATGAAAGCCAAAAAGGTAAGATACTAAGATCACTAGCAAAATATAAAATGGATTGTTCATTGGTTAACCTGTATGCTTGAGCATTTTAAGTCAAAGGGATATAACCAATATGCTCTACTAAGGATTAATATATGAAAGAATTCACATATTATCTTATTTGAGTCTCAAGTTAATTGCTTGCAGTGGTCATCCTCTTTTCCAAATGCAAACTGTTTATTTCTGGCAGCAGATTTCTTCAGTTGGAACCCCACAGAGCTGTTTGATCTAATCTTCGACTACACGTACGTTTTACATTTCTATATAGGCCTTCTCTTGTTCTCTTGTGCACTCCATAAACTCATATATTTAATAGGAAACTGCAGATTCTTTTGTGCAATTGATCCAAGCATGAGATTAGATTGGGCAAAGAAAATAAGTGACATCTTAAAACCAGATGGAGAGCTTATTACCTTGATGTACTTGGTAAGGTCATTATGTACTTCTCAGGTCTTACTATTTCTCTTTTGTGCAGAATTAAATATGTGAAGATTTGGCTTCCAATGTGATCGTCTCTATGATATTAAATACACATTTCTTTTTCTTCTCCTCCTTTTCTGAAGAACTTTTAATAAAATCATGGATGTTAAAGGATAGTGCTTCCCATTTAGTCTACAGAGAGCTTGACATAAGAGGAATAGATATCACGGAGACATTCTGTTGTTCAATAGACTTACACATAAGAGGAGATCAAGGAGACATTATGTTGTTCAGTAGACTAACAAACCTATTCCTTTTCCTGTAGAACATATTATACTAAATTTGAAATGGAGAAACTCTGCCAGTCCATGTACGATGTGCGGACCAAATGGCTTATGCCTTCGGCAAATAAATTAGTTCTTGATAATTTTCTGTTGATGCATTATTTATTTTTATGTTTTGACATATTCATCACTCTATTTCTAGGTTACAACTTGAAGTAATTATCATGTGGAGTAGGTCACTTGGTTCAACAAGTATGTTGACTTATTATGTAGATTCTGGTCTACCTAGCAAGAACTACCTACTGCCAAATCGTACAGAGTATATTTGCAGTCTACATTATTAAAGCTAGATATGATCAGTATATGATTTCTCCAACTCCAACATGTTACCAGATTATGTGGATAGCTTTTATTGTACTTTCAGGAGTAGGAGTTCAAACACATAAAGTTCCTAAAGTTGTAACATCATGATCTGGTAACTTTTAGAGACCATCTCATGAAGAATATCTCTTAAGAATTACAGGAATTCGAATTGCTACCCTCTTGGGTATAAAATTGGGTTGTGCTATCTGTTCGTGCTTGTATCACTACTGAATGACAAGATTATCTGCCACCTAAAAATTGCAATTTGAGATGCAACTTGTCCATATTTTGATGCAAGGAATGAAGGAAAGCTAGAATGTTTTGTATATCATCTTTGGTAAACCAGAATATAGGCAATTCTCCCATCATTTGGTTGAATTAAATTTATTTCTGTATTGCATTAAATGGCAGGAGGGGATTTATATTTTGTATTGCTTACATGATTATTGCAGGTTTCTGATCAGGAAGGAGGCCCACCATACAACACTGCTGTAGCTGAGTAAGTGTGCAATTATTCTCATAGTATGTATTAGTTGCTGAATTCTAAGACTATTATTGTTCTCCCGATCATTATTCCTCTCAGCTACAAGGAGGTGCTGGAACCAATGGGCTTCAAGGTTCTTTCTATTGAAGATAATGAGCTAGCAATTGAACAACGCAAGGTACTATATATCAACTCTGGTTTATCTACAATTTTTTGGAAAAGTGACGGCAATAATTTCTTTAACTGTAATCTCATGAGTGCTTATTTGATTTCCGTTATTTTGTATAAAATAAGGTATCCATATCATACAGGAATAATATTGAACAAGTAGACAGTCAATATATATAGTTTATGTTCTGGATCAGTATCAGGCCTTATAACCCAGATGATATTACCATCCGTCGCACTTATTCATATTCTTCACCAGTGATAATGTCTCTCATGACAGTATTTAAATGTCATGACAGTAGAAACTTTTTAAGGAGATTGCATGTGATAATTAGCTCGATGGTCTCAAATAGCTGGAGAAAGATCTACAAGGCTACAAACATAATCTGATGATTGATCAAAATATGTCTATGTGGAATTAATACTTGATTTAGTAGATAAGTAACTTCCATTGATTATGATACAGAGCTTCTATTTTCTACCTTACAATTGCTGACTTCATCTCTCAGAAGGCAAAGAAAATAAGAGCAGTCACATAAATATATCCTAATCATCCTTAGTAATTTATTAAAAATGAAAGTAAATATTGTAAATTTTAATAAAGAACTTGATTTTTCTTAAAACTTGATGATTCTCATGTTACAGGGAAAAGAGAAACTTGCTAGGTGGAAGAGATACACAACCTATCCAGCTCTCTGAGAAAGAGATGGTCAATGGATACTTCTGAAGAACTTGGAGAACAGAATGGCTACAAGTACCTATCTCTCAGGCAGTGTGGTTAAATTTTTTTACTTCTTCTCATGATGCAAAAGACAATGCTAGTACCTAAGACTTTCTATTCATTGAAGTAAGGGATTTTCTTTTTGAGTTCTTGGCCTTACTGTTACGGGCGTCTCTGCCATCTAAGATAAGTGGTGTTGATTGAATTGTGTTCTGGGAATTAGATGAGATGATGAGTAAGAATAGGCACTTGTTATTCTCCAAGTTTGAGTGAGTTAGAACTTCGCTTGACTCGGCTCGAGGCGGCTAATGGTGTCTCGAGCTTGACTCACCCAAGGATCGAATTGGCTCAGCTCGACTTACATCTGAAATATTAAATACAAATTAATTTAAAAAAATACATTTTAAGAGAAAAGCTTAGCTATAAAGATAATTCCAAGTTTATTGTTTTTCCAATGTGGACTAAAAGTGGAACTTTATTTATAAAAAATAACGTACTTGTAGGAAGATTCAAATGTGTGTTGAGGAAGGTAAAAAACTTAAATGCTAGAATAATTTTAGATAAATTAGTTGAATATATATATATATATATATATATATATATATATATATATATATATATATATATATATATTCTATTTTGAGTTTGTGGGCTTTTTTTTTTGGCTCTAATGCCTATTTCTCTCTCCCCTCCTATTTCTCTTCTCCTCTCTCTTCTCCTCATCCATTTATCATAAAGAGTATTTTAGCTATTTATCAAACTACTATTTCAACTTTACATCTAATAAAATATAATTATTATATATTATACTAATATACAACCAACACTAGAATAACGTATAATAATATAATCTTTCTTATGCTATTAAAAAAAATAACTATACTAGTATTAGGCTTATTCCATGAGTGGATGGAATTTAAAAAATTATTTCTCTGTCAACTTAGAAGCTTTCTAATGATATATGATTCTTGGTCAAAAGTTGTATGTATTAAAAATCAATAAAATGTAGAGTTCAATGCAAAAGATCTTTTCTTTAGAAAAAAAATACTTTGATATATTTGGATAAAGCCTAAAATAAACTTAGGTTGCCGCTTCTTTGTGCTTATCTTTTGAGGTTTTGGCCGAAACTAGGTTTATCGAATTGCTTCTCTATCGAGGCAAGCCTCATATATTACGAGTCAGATGGTGATTTCAAACTCATGTAAGTCACTGACGATTAGAAATATTATATATTTAACAAGAATATTTTATTAATCTTGAACTTATTTTTTAGTGGAGTTCACACATTATTAATTATGGATTAATTATAAAATTAAAAGAGTCGAAAGATTATTTTAACTTCATATATTCACTTATTCAAATCTATGAAGAGAATTAAATAAAAATTAGTTTTAAAGTAGGTATCTAGGCAATAAAGAGAAAAAGGTTTAGTATTATATTAAATATTTGAGAAAGTTAAGTTTCTTATGGGCTTTGGGCTCTAAGGGTACCTATTTGTAGATAAAGTAATCTATGTAAATCAACCCACACAAACACACTCCTTGGCCGTGCTCGGTTTGTGCGCATGAGTCAAATCTAAAATTATTTGGTAATTAAGTCAGACCCAAAATAGTGTATTCATTTATGACCATATCTAATCGTTCGCATTCTTCGTCGTGTCCGTTTGATTTTATAAATAGGCTAATCCTTTCATATTTGTTTACATTGTTTAAGTTTATTTAACTATTTTCATTCGAATTTTTGATACTTTTCGAATCAGATTGTTACTGCAAACACTTACATGGGACGATTCTTAATAGTCATAGTTGATAGTCATTTGCTAAGAGATAGAAAATCTAAGATAGATATTTTAAATTCTTATTTCTAAACTTATATTTCTAATCTAGAGTAGGGTATTCTAATATTTTACCGGCAATTTAAAAGGTAATATAATAATTATTTTTGATGTGATATAAAGTTGAGATAAAATATAAGTGTTAAACAAAAATTGACCCAAATATCTTTAGTTTGATATATAAATTTAAATTTTTATTATTTATTATATGTATACATTATATATAATGCATAAGTAAGTATGTAATGAGACAAATGAGTCGTGAGGACATAGATGAAAAAATTGAGTGAAAAAATTGGGTTTGAACTTTTTGTTTATGGAAGAAAATAAATGGGTGGTAGGAGAGATGAGAGAGGATTTTTAAATTAACTTATAGTCACATTAAGGATAAAACTATAATTAGACTTACATGTGTATCAATATAAATAGTATTTCTAATATAGAGTAGGGATAATTTATGCTTCTTTTTAATATAAATTAATGTTTTAAAAGCCCTTAAATTTTAGTCATAATAAAATTAGGCTCTTGAAATTGAATGCCTTCGTAATTTTTTACACTAGATGCATATCGTTTGTAATGAAATGTATACAATTTATCTAAGAGATATGCACAGATTTTTATTATTTTAAAAATTAAAAGATTTTTTTTGTACAAATACCTAACTTTCTAATTAAAGCAAATGAGAGAATTAAATTAGTGATCCTAGTTGTAAATATAGATGCATCTAATATGACAACCATACCTAGTAAAGTAACTTAATGGAGTAAAAATGGTTTCAATCTCATTCGTCTTAACTTGGGTATCGTCACCAATCTATCTCTCTCTCTCAAGATACATATCTTAGTTTAGTTCATCATTAGATGCATACCAGACCCTAAACCCTAAACCCTAAACCCTAAATCCTAAATATAAACCTTAAACCCTAAGCATTGATCACATGCATTCTAGACTCGATCACCTCTAAAAGTGAATGCAGTGGGTAGTAAAATTTTAGTGAGTCCAGTTGAGACCATTATTTTTATAAAATTGAATTATCTTTGTATATTTTTAGACAAAGATATACATAAGAGTAATCTATATAAATCAAAATAAGAGTATTTATATATTTTTCATAGTTAACTAGATGAAATTTAGTTAAATTCTATCTCCTGGATTATTTTTTTAATTGCTCACATTTATTTCACTAGTTTAAATAGAGAAATAGAGAATTAAAATAAATTAAACTCTATCTCCTAGTATTAATTGAAATCTTCCATTATTAAAACCTAATCATATCTATAACATTTAAAGCTTAAGGAGAAATTTAAGCGGAGAAAAAAGTTTCAAATAGAATGTTATTTCGAAGAGTTAGAGGTGCTAGTGGTTTTGCTAGAGGGAGGGTGGAGGTTTTAGCGACGGCGGCGATGGTGGTGGTGGAGTTGGCGGTGGCCGTGGATAAGGTGGAGGGTTTGGTGCTAGTAGCGTAGGAGGTGTGGGCAATGGTGGTTTTGGTGGAGGAGATGGTGGCGATGTTAGAGGGAGGAAGAGAGGTTATGGAGGGGTATTTTTGTCGTAATAAAAGTTCTCTTAGTTGCTCATGACTTACACATGCTTCTGAAGGGCATTTTCGTCATATTATTGTCATATGACTGACACGTGATAATTTATTAACGAAAATATGTAACGAAATCCTAACGGAAGGGGTCAAGTGAAGTATTTATGATAGTTTAAGGGATCAGTGTGTACCAAAAAAAAAATTCAGGGGGTCAGTATGAAAATAAGTGATAGTTTAGGGGGTAAAAAAAAATATCCCTATTCTTTATATTAACCTATATGCCCTTTCATGTTATGAAATATGCTATTACAGCCGTTAGATTAGTATAGTAAATTTTAGAGAGTATTTAATTTTTTCCTTAAAACTTAATAATTATATGATAGAGAAACTTCTCTTCCTCCCTCAAGGCTCTCAAGGCTCTCACCACCAGCTGAGCTCATCAAAGAAGTACACAGAAGAAGTCCAACCTTTGTCACTCTTTGACTGTGGATTTCCCTAAAAAATAAATAAAAAAGGAACTGTGACTTGGAAATTGGAATAAGAGTTCTAAAAAGCTCTATTTTAAAATTTATTTATTAAAATTGATAAAATCTAAACTTAAATACTAAAATGGTTCTGTAGCTCTAAGTCTCTAACTAAAATATTTAACTGTTAAGCATTTTATTTATTTAAAAATAAAAAGATAATATTAGCGTCTTTTAAGTAAAGACCTTTTTAAACTAAAAAAAGAGATTTAATAAGGAATATGAAGTATTATTTAAATAATGCTAGTAAAATATTTAATAGTTAAGTATTTTAGTTACAACTATAGTTAAATAGAATTATAGGTGTTATTTATTTTGGTAAATAAATTTAAAAATATATGTCGTTCGGTCAACGACTCCTCATATGACGAAAGTATTATGCGGCGGCGGGGCATGCCGCCTTTATTCCGTATCGCCAATAGCTTCCCCCGACGATCTCTCCCCTCTATTCTATCGTCGCCTCGGAATCCGTGGGCAACGGCCTCAAGGATGTCCGGTGGCGGAGCCGGGCGATTCAGAGACCCGAGGTCGAACCCCAAGGTGGCCAGGCTCCGAGAGCTCATGAGTAACAAAACCCAAGGTTTGCCTAACCCCGATTTCCCTATTCCCTTTCCGGTAGTATGAAGAGATCCAGATTAGTGTTGATTGGTTTCGTGAGCTTTCAATTTATTAAAGTTGTTCTTTTGACTGTATCAATTTCTGAGAGTTGTTTAATGAGAGAAAAGAAGAAGCTAACGTTAAATTTCCATTATCTTGGGCATAGATTCCTCAATGTGAGTTTTTATGATTAGGTTGGGAGAAGAGCTGGGAGGAAGGTGTGACTCCGTGGGACTTGGGAAGGCCAACACCAGCGGTGACACATCTTGTTCAATCACAAACACTCCCAAAAGGCAGAGCTTTGGTCCCTGGATGCGGCACTGTGAGGATTTTTTTTCCCTTTTTAATAGGCGATGTTGGCTACTAAATTTTTCTGCGCTGTAATTTATCATTGGAGAAGATTCATTAATATTGCTGCTTCTTGGTTAGAGAAACAGTTAAATCCACCTTGAGAGGAAGCTCATCTGTCGAATTATTTCCTTACTGTGGAATAAAATTGCATGTTAAGTTATGTGGTAATCATGTTAAGCCCATAGACGAGAAAAGGCTAGGTATCACCCCGTGGAGCACACACAGATAAAGTGCTAACGAAATGTTAAGTTCTTGTAAGCATGCTGTGTGAATGTTGTAATCATATAGCTGTTTGCGAAGGTAAACTTGGTTGCCTCAAATATTATGTAATTGCGGCACAGCATATGTTATTTATGCACTTGACTAATAATCCATTGAAAGAAAGTGGGATGGCAAGTTGGCAACACCAAGTATTCACCTTAAACAAAATAAGAGGTTCTGTGTACAGTCATTGACTGTACGCTGTGGACACTCACGTAATCATGACCATTACTACCATGTTCCAATGAGACACTTATAACTAGAAAATAATTTAATAAATTAGGAATGATGAGACATCTTTTATGTGATTGAACTTTACCTGCTGGGTTTCTTCAGTCTCCTGATACTGGAATCTGCTTCTTTTGGATTAAGCTCTATAAAACTTGTTTCACTATTTGTAAGTTTGTTCTTGATTCATCCACTTTGTCTCCTGTTATGTCACTTATTTAATTAGCTGAACATGTTTTCTATCATTTATTTTCTTTTACATGACAGGGATATGATGTTGTTGCTCTAGCCAGTCCGGAGCGCTTTGTTGTAGGTTTGGACATTTCTGAAAGTGCTACTATAAAAGCCAAAGAGGTAACATCATCAGAAAAATCTGAAAATAGTTTCTCATTGGTTGAACTGTATGTTTGAGCAGTTTAAGTCAAAGATATTTAACCAAGATACTCTATTTCGGACTAATATATGGAAGAATTGAAAAATATAGCTTAATTGAGCTCAAAGTTAATTGGTTCCAGTGGTCATCCTCTTTTCCAAATGCGAATTGTTTCACCTTTCTGGCAGTAGATTTCTTCACTTGGAACCCAACGGAGCTGTTTGATCTTATATTTGATTACACGTAAGTTTTACTTCTCTGCATATGCCTTCTCATGCATTGCTCAATAAGCTCATATTTTTAGCACGAAACTGCAGATTCTTTTGTGCAATTGATCCATGCTTGAGATCAGATTGGGCGAAGAAAATAAGAGACATTTTAAAACCAGATGGAGAGCTTATTACCCTGATATACATAGTATGTTGTTTTACTCTTTTCTTGAACTCTTACTATTTTCTTTTATCTGGAATTGAATTCATAATTTTGTAGCTTTCAATGTGATTTTCTTTATGAAGTTCCATTGTTCATAAGATCCACAATTTTATTCCTTTTATCTGGAATATATTGTGCCAATTTGAAAATGTAGAAACTCTAGCAGACCCTATATTACTTATAGTGGCAGTCATGGATCATTAATTTTCCAATGTACTGTTGGGAGTGACACAGAGTTTCTGGGATGTGTTTTGATTAGTTCATTTCTTCATAACTCTGTCTCTAGATTATGATATGTTAGGAGAAGGAAGTAAACTTAGCCAGTCTCAAAACCACTCATAGTAGTTATCATGCGGAGCAGGTTAATGATTCCAACGATAGCTGTGCCATAAGCACGAACCATGCTGACCACTAGCCAGTACAGCATGTGCCGCAGCACTTGCCGACTGTGCCGTAAGAGAGGGAAAGAAAAAGGTAAGAGACTACTCACCTTTGCCATTGCCGAGTCGCCGTCGGGTGCCCTAGCCCAAAAGAGGGAGGAAGAAAGATCGAGAGAGAGAGAGAGAGAGAAAGGTTATTGGTTAAAAATTTAAGTTGCGGATCCAGATCTCTCTCTCTCTCTCTCTCTCATTCGATTTTTCTTCCTCCCTCCATCGAGCTAAAGCACCCGACGCGAGCTCAGGTGACGGCGAACAGCGACGACGAGGTCAATGGTGAGCGGCAAAACTATTAGGAGGGTTGCCATGCAGCACCCCTCCTACCACGTGCCGGTACGCAATCGACACGGCCATCTATAAATGATTCAATCATGGGAGTTGGTATGTAGTAATAGATTCTGGTTATATGGTAAGACATACCTAATATAAGATCATGTGGAGATGACATTCTATTCTATGCCATTAAAACTATATACAAACAGCATATAATTTCTGGCTTCAACAGACAACTAGTGTGTGTAT
Source organism: Typha angustifolia (assembly GCF_048772165.1). NCBI lineage: Eukaryota > Viridiplantae > Streptophyta > Magnoliopsida > Poales > Typhaceae > Typha > Typha angustifolia. Next base: position 7,923,421 of record NC_133248.1, read on the forward strand.
AGTCCGTGGTCTACTTTCTGCAGAAATCTGGGCAGAAAGTAACTAGAGTCTAGAGTTGCAACATGACAAGGTCTGCTAACTTCTAGAGAGCAACTAATTTCAAATTAGAGAATCCAGAGTATGTCTGTTAGAACAAAAGGAAGTTGATGGTGCTATTCAGTTTCATAACGAACTTTCCGATGTATTGATGGCAACTGTGAATTTGGGCCTGTATGGTTACTGCATGACAATATTGTCTGACCACCTCAAATTCAATTTGGGGTGTAAAGGGAATTCTTTTTCTGTAGAGAGGGATGGTGATGGTGGAAACTTAGAATATCTTGGCATATCATCTTTGTAAAACTGAAAACTTGGAAGTCCCACACCTTGTGGTTAAAGGGAATTCTTTTTCTGTAGTGCACCAATGTTAGAAAGGAACTATTGGTGTTTCCTTGTCATTCTTTCTCTCTTTTTTTATCATATCATTTTAATTTTTTGTTACATGCTTATGACAGATCACTGATCAGGAAGAAGGGCCACCATACAACAATACTCCAGATGAGTAAGTGTGAAGCTATGTTCAAAGAGCATGTGTTACACTTTTCCAAGGCTATTATTTTCTACTGAATCATATCTTATATCCATTAATACTTTCATACTTTGCTTTTGCTTACATGCAGCTATGAGGAGGTATTGAAGCCACTCGGTTTCAAGGTTGTTTCTATTGAAAATAATGAGCTAGCAGTTGGGCCACGCAAGGTACAACTCACTAATTGATAATGAGAATTTCATTTTGCATAATCTACTGAATTCTGTGACTTAATGTTCCTTCCTTATAACATTAAGCTAAAGATAAAGTAGACTGCTTGACTAGCTTGTTGCCTTATCCCTTTATAGTTCATCAGTAGTATCATGAAACATATTGAAAAAAACAACATATAAAAACTAAAACTCTCATGGAAAAATGTGGCTTCATTAAGTTGTCTGCAATTGATACTACAGGGTAGGGAGATTCTTGCAAGGTGGAAGAGAGATGTGAATCGATCATCTTTGTGAGGAAGATTTGGTCAGTAGATACTGAGGAATTACTCGGAGAAAATAACAGCTACAGAACTCATGACTGAATTAATTGAACACAATTAATTCTGTGCTTGTTGAAAGATTACTCTCCCTCATCAGCAGTCATTAACCTCTCTGACTGGTATACCAAAAATATGATCCTCAACCACTCTGCAAATGTGGATAAATATATGTTATTCTTTTCGAGGACTGTGAATGTCTGTATTGAAGTTCTTGGTAACATCTGGTTCTTCAAATGTTCATCTTAATAATAACATATTTCTCGAAATGCTTCATCTTAAAAGCAACATAGCCTCACAATTTTGCTTCAGTTAGATTTCATTTGGGATCTACTATTTTAAATTCCTCACTGAATTTTGTGATTTGTATCACTTTGTACTCTATCTGATCTTTTGAAATGAATAGAATAATTCTATTAGAACTGAGAGGGCTCTCAAGTTAATTGATAATTAATAGAAACTAAAGAGAGTTCAGTGCAAAAATCTTTAGAACTATACTATTGAAGAGTTTTTAATTTATTTTTACCAAAATAGATTATTCCTTAAATTTATTACCAAATAGGATATAATTTATTATAGCCCTGATAAAAACACCGAACTAATTAATTCTAAAACAATGATAAGTTTAACATTTTATGTATATAAATATTTTTAACTTGATATTTCAGCGGTTAAGAAAATAAAAATCTAACAATAAAAACACTCAACTTAAAAACGTTAATTAATTTAACGTTTTTATTAGGACTATAGGATATTAGATTCTATTTGCTAATAAATTTAATAGATAGTATATTTTGGTAAAATATAAATAAAGGGAGGTACAGTTTAGTCAAAAACTCCCAATCATCCGGAAACCACCACTGCTTTACTGCCACGTGTACCTTCATCACTCCGACTTATAGAAGACCTCTTTCGATTCTCTTCTCCCTTTTCTCCCTCTTATAAATACTTCTATTCGAACCCACCCATCCTAATGATTCCCAAAACTTCCCTCCCTCTATAATATCTTGCCTAACGAGCTCTCCAAACCCCCTCTATCTTTCTCCCTACTACGCCTTCAAAACCCCAGTAAATGGCGCGCGACATCCTCGGCGATCCCATTGGTTCCTCCGTCGCTGGCGGCGGCGGCGGGAGGTCGCCTCTGACCGCTTCTTCCAGCGACCTCAATGCTGGCGCGCCGGAGTTCGTCCCCCGATGGGCGGCGTTTCAGAACCGCCGGGTCATCAAGATCCACCAGCACCCTCCCCATCAGCTGGCGCCGCCGCCGGTGATCCCTGTGTTCCACATGTCACCGGTGGGAAATCCCTCTGCTTTTCTCGCCCCGATGCCAAGTCATCGAGCATTTGGGTACTATGGCGGCGGTAGAAGAGGTGAATTTGGCGATACTGAGGTCAAAAGGTGGCGGGGGAGCTGGATTCGGCTCCGCCGGCCAGGGAAGGGCTCTCGGAGGGCGTTATCCACAAGATAAACAGGCAGGTCGGTGATTTATTTGTAGTTCGATCTTCTTTCCCCTTCTTATAGTTTGTGTGGATCGTAATGCTTACAGCAGAGGTGCCATTTGCTTAATCTTGCATTCTTGATGAATTAACCTTTCAACATGTTGAAATGATCCCAAGAAGAGTGACATGGTATATCCTGGAAAGGATGATGCCTTATAGATATACAAATTTTGATTATAATTAATTTGTTTTAAATAGTTTTGGGCTCTTCTTCCGAAATGCGTCGAGTTGATTGTTGTTGAGTTGTTGGGTCCGGTCATAGGCTTCACGCCAATTAAGTAGGGATGTGGATATAAATCATGGTTCGAAGGACTGGTTGATTCCTATCCAAACCCGATCCTAATCAATTGACTGGGAGATCCAAACCCGATCCCAATCATCGTCCAAGTGTTTTAAGCTTCATCTTTTGCCCGTTGTCCATCACAATTAATTACTCCATGGATAGATTACCTCTGCATGGATGCGTAGTATGTCGCTATAGATCACTCCTCAAGTTTTTTGAGTCTTTGTTGGTGTTAATATCGATGATGTCAGTCCAGCTCATCCAATTGTAATGATCAATCTTTAATGTAGAACAAGTACTCAGACATATAAAGGTAGCTCTCCTCCTAATAAGTATAAAATATGATTCATGAGAGAACCTATAACTTTCTAAGCTCTTGTTCACTTGTGAAATAAGGCTAATACTAGTATAGTTATTCTAATTTCTTATATTAGCATAAGAGAACTTATATTGGCACAAGTTATTCTACTATTGTATACTAGTATAGTGTGTATAATTATGTTTGATGTAACACAAAGTTGAAGTGATAGTTTGGTAACTAACTCAAATACTCTATAATGTATGGGAGATAGAAGACAAAAAGAAAAGAGAAAAAGAGATTGAAATGGTGTATTTTCAAGTGTAAAATAATAATTGGTAAATATAAAAATATTAGATAAAAGAGAAGTATTACAGTACTAGTATATGCCTAAGTGGTTTTTTACTTATTATACCAATATAAGGAGGCTTATACCAGAATAAGCCTACTATAAAATTCTATAATCTTCTATTCACTTGTGGAAGAAGAATAACCTTCTTCTGAAATAAGCCTCTTTATTTTAATATCATAACTAAACAACAACTTAGCTTCTTCTGATATACAAATCCATTATTCTCTCCTCTTATTCCGTAGAACTTTTAAAAATTAATGTAATAATGATTTAAAATAATTATTTTGCCCCTAGATTAGACAACAGCTAATTACTACTACTACTCTACATCTAATCAAGGGTATTTTCATCATTTAGTGTAAAATATCACCAATTCCCGATACAAATTCACTTTTTTATTACTTTAATATCAACATTATGTCACATCAATTATAATTATTATTCTTTATACTAGTATTCAACTAAATAATAAAATAACTTATATTAGTATTAGCTCTTTTTCTTGGTATTAAAAATTAGAATACTTATTCTAAAATTGACCTTATTCCACAAATGAACGGGGCCCTAAGCGAACATGAGCTAAGTGTATTTCTTTTCTCTCCTTTGAGTTCCTTTGAGTTGTATAGTCTCTTCTCTAATCCTCTTTTATAAGCATTGGGATCATTTGTGGTTCTTGCTAGGTGAGTTAAATTAGGATATCCAAATCTATAATTATTTCTGAATTTTCCTTAACCAATTCAAGTTTTAATTCGTGCCACGGTTTGAATCGCCCAAAAAGTTGGTGTGGACATCCCATCTAAACATGTGTACTCTCGCAGGACGGTAGGCAATAGATCATGAGAAAAGGATTTTTATATTGAGGGCATTTTTATCCTTTTTATGTTAGGATATTTTAATCTATTTCTCTTTTGTGCCTTTTGTTTATAGAAAAGCTTAAGCTATTCTTATTGAAGGTTAACGAATAATTCGATATTTTGAGGTTTTCTATTCTATCTCGTTGGTGGATTCCAAAACCCTATTGGTAGATTTGGTAGATTCTACGAGTTTTATTACTTTGTACTTTTCTCAGTTCGAACTTCTTTCGTACTTAAAATCATGGAACCCAGTTTTGACCGATCCCACCCGATTAGATGTGGGAGAAAAAAAGAGAGGGAAAAGGAGAGAAAGAGAGAGAGGGAGGAAGAAAGAGAGAGAGGTGGGCTGCGGGAGTAAGAGTGAGATGGAAGAAGAGAAGAAGAAAAAGAGAGAGGAAGTGTTGCGGTTCTTGATTGAGATACAAATTGGATATGACCAGACCATTTCAAATTGTATTATTTCTGTCTTTGTTTTAAAAAATAAGATGGTTTCCGGCAAGTACGTTCGAACCCGAGTGGAGGGTGTTTGAACATTTGAATAGCGTTCGTATATACAAAGCACTGTTTTTGGGTGTTCGTACGTCTGAATAGTGTATATTTAGAGCATAATTTTTTGTCGTTCGAATGCGATCGAAGTGTGTTCAAACGTCTAATTCGTGTTCGCATATCTAGAGCCTTGTTTTTTGCCGTTCAAACGCGATCGAAGATTTGTTTAGGATTTTTTAAATAATTGGTTAGCCTCCAAATATGTGAAAAAATAGTCATCTTTGTTTTGCATCTAAGCTTGAGCCAAACTTCTCCCTCCCTCTTCCTCCCCTTCGGAATCCAACCAAAGTTTCCTTCCACTATTGAGGATAATCCTCCGTTGCTTCTCCCTCCTCACTTCAACAACCAGCTATACCTGGAAGCTCTCTTCTTTTACCTCATCTTGTTTAAAGTATTAATTCATCCACCATAACCATCATCATCTCCCAAACCCTAACCACATCATCCACATCCATCCCGTCATATCCTGACATTTGGCCATTATTTTCTTTCATATCTTTTGATCTACTCGCTCAATCAACGAGATTCCGATTGCGTTGGATTCTTAATTTCTAGAGGAATAACATGTCCGAATCTTAGAGCGTTTCAGTGGTTGGATCGATTCTTATTACCTTTGAAAGATCCGTGTTGAGTTCTGCCCAAATTAGCAACTTGGATAGAAAATCATCTTCCATGAGGGCGATTATAGCAAATTGATATCAGAGCCAGCCTTCTTTGGCACGCATCCGCAATGACACTAACCACTAGATCCATGGCAGCACGAAGAAGAGAAGGAGAGACATCCACACACGTAGGAGAGAAGAACTCTACACCTCCATCAGTGGGCATCCAAGAGCAAGAGGAGCACGCACACATAGCACTACCTCCACCCTTTATCATTGACCCAAACGTAAAGATGCTATCAAAGTCCATTGAAGCTTTGGGACAAACCTTCTCTACCATTTTTACTCAAACTATCGAAACTTTGAGTCAAACGATTGAGCAACAAAACACCGATTTATTGTGGGCAATCCGAGAAGGACCTAATCGAGGACATAAGGTACCCAGATCTTCCACACAAGAGTCCTCTATGATGGTTCCATCGGTCGACCAAGGAAAAGGGTTAGAGGCCACGCCTAATAAGCTGAGGAGAAGGTGAACCTTGCCGATGAGCACGGTTTGTAGACGAAGATGATGATAATCCCTAGATTGAGAGGGTTGAAGAAGAAGATAATATCATGGCTGCTGCAAGAGGATTCTATAGAGAGATGGAATAGCCTGAGGAGCATCTTCCCCCAGTTAGAGTTGGAGCTCGTTTTAATTCAAACCATGACACTGGTATCAGCAGGCAGATGGTGCATTTAAAGGAGGCAACCCGCTGGATTGGCTTTACTACGTGAGTTTGAGCGGGTGCATAACCGATGCGTATCACCTTGGATGGACCGCAACTCAAAGCCACTTTTATTGTCGGGTTAAGAGAAGAAATTCAAGCCAATATACGTACCTTATGACCTCTAAACCTGGGACAAGCAGTGGAGGATGTTTTGCTCATAAAGGACAAACATCGAGCACTTAGAGGGTATACGAAGCACCCATGGTCCAACAAGCCACAAATGAAATCGAGCGGCCCTAGCAACTCGGTTTACCCGCCAAAGATCCTTGCGGGCACAACTGGACAACCGCCTTCCTTTCGCACTTCCTCAGATGTGAAGATAGCTCCTAAGACCCCTGTACAGACTCTCGCACCTGCCCATGTGGAGAAGTGAAGGCCAAGGGGTTGTGCTTCAGGTGCGACGAGAAGTTTACCCCGGGTTATTATTGCATGCGACAAACCGGTTCAGTGATGCTTATCAATGGTAAAGCCGAGCATGGTCAGATGGATGATAAGGGTGTTGCAGAGGATGTTATAAATGAGCAGCAGCAGATCGAGCTAGAGGAGGTTGAGGTGAAGGAGATTAGAGCGGCACTTCTCTCCACTTCTACTCTGGGGCCGCAACACCTTTGAAGACTCTTCGGGTGGACGGTTTGATAAAGAAGCATACCATGCGTATCCTCATTAACACAGGGAGCACGTACAACTTCCTTGACGAGTAGCTAGTTCGAAAGATTAGACTCACTTCCAAGCCGACTATGGGGTTTGACGTCACCATTGGAGACAACACGACGTCAAAGCCGACGACATGTGTAGAGCAATTTAGGTTCGAGTTCAAGGCCATACCTTTGTCATAGATTTGTACCCAGTTGCACTCCATGGCACGAGCACCGTATTAGGGACACTGTTTGCAGATACTCGAGCCCGTGACCTTTGATTTCAGGGAGATGTGCCTCACCTTTAGGGACAATGGTCAACGGGTCCGATTGGATAGAGTGCGTCCATAGCAGGGCGCCACCTTACAACCTCTCTTGGGGTTGCCAAGCCGTATTGATAATGCTTTTATAATGCAGTTGGCCCTTACTGATCCATCCGAGGTGTTGATGTCGAGCACACTAGCTGATTTGAGGAGTTTATTGCAGGAGTTTGCGGCTCTTTTTGAAGAGACGAAGGGATTGTCACCGGTTTGAGACGACAATCACCGCATTGAGATCGTGTTGGGAGCTGGACCAACGAACATGAGGCTTTACAAGTATCCTCATGTGCAAAAGGAGATCACTTGGATGATAAAGGATATGCTTATACAAGAGATTATCCAACCTAGCTGCAGCGCATATTCTTCCTCCATTTTGTTGGTGCGGAAGGACGGTAGCTGGAGGTTTTGTATCGGCTATAGGGCACTGAAATCCATTATCGTCAAGGATCAATATCCTACTCCGGTCATTGAGGAGCTTCTTGATGAGCTAGCAGGAACGACATACGTTAGCAAACTTGACCTACGCGTAGGCTACCACCAGATTTAAGTGCACCCGGCAGACATGCACAAAACCGCCTTCCGAATTCATGACGGCCACTATGAGTTCTGGGTTATGCTCTTCAGCCTGAAAAGCACACCAGTGACATTCTAAGGCTTGATGAATGATGTTTTCTAACCACTCCGTCAATATGTGCTTGTATTTTTTTGACGATATCTTGGTTTATAGCAAATCTTGGCTTGATCATCTATAGCACTTGAGGGAGGTCTTGGACTTGTTGCAGCAACATGAGTTGCGGGTCAAGCTGTTCAAATGTCTATGGGGTGAGCAACAAGTGGAGTGCCTTGGGCATATCATCTCAGCCCAAGGCGTTCCCGCTGACCTAAGGAAGGTAGCTTGCATGACGGTGTGGCCAACGTTGAAGAACCCCAAGGAGTTGCGAGATTTTTAGGTTTGACAGGTTACTACAGGCAATTTGTAGCGGGATATGGGAAGATTGCAACCCCATTGATCTTATTGTTGAATAAGAATGGCTTCAATTGGAGTGAGCAGGCCGCAACAGCCTTCGAAGCCCTCAAGACCGCCATGACTGCAGCTTCCGTACTCACATTGCCTAACTTCACCAAATAGTTTGTAATAGAGTGTAATGCTTCAAAGGCTACCATAGAAGTAGTGTTAATGCAGGAGGGATGGTCGATCATTTATCTTAGCAAGGCTTAATCTAATAGCTCGGAGACATTTGTCAACGTACGAGCGTAAGATGTTTGTAATTTTGCATGCAATAGGTCAAAGTTATAGGAAGTGGTGAAAGATGATTAATTTTAGATGGAACAGACAACTATATAGAGATATACACGCTGCTAGCAAGCATGCTTTTAAATTTTAATTTACTAATTTACTTTTATTTATGAATATTTAATAATTTAAATTCTTACAAATTTTAAATTTCTACAGGGTATTTTCTTAATCAAATATTTCAATTATTTACAAATGTTAATAATGATAGTAAAGTCATGTTGAGAGTTAGGAAGGTAATCAGCAGACTGGAGCCCGATATTTATAAACAAATCATTTGCAATAAAGAAGTGAGTTATGATTTAATTAAATAATTTTATTATTATTTGTTTTAAGTTTAACTTTCAATATAATTAGTATGCAATAATATATTTCTGATTTTATATAGAGATATAGATTAAGAGTTGAGCAATTTAATACTGCTAAAATTACTGCAATTATATCTCATAACACTCCAGCTAAATGATTGTCTATTTATAGATAGAAAGATATACCAAATTTGACGCTAATAATAAGAAGATTTTAATTCAAATTGTGTCTTTATCACAATGTGAAAGAAATTGGACTACTTTCTTCTTAATCCACAAAAACATGCAACGATTGATAATGAAAAGATTGGAGAAGTTAGTTTTTTATCATTATAATATGAGATTGAGGGAGAGAAATTTAAGAAAAAAGATAGAAAATCAACAAGTGATTGATTTAAATCATATTTTTGATGAAGAAGACCCCTTGACTTTATTGATCAGAGAAATAGAAAACAGGTTATTAGATGATAGAGATAACCCATGGTTAGATGAGATATTGAGTAAGACCACAACTAGGGCAGAGGCTGGTACGAGTTATTCAGCAATGAGAGATAATATACCTATTAGTACTAGCCATAATCCTGATGATATACCTAGTGGTAAGATCATCTTATCTACATTTTTTGAGAAAATGCAAGAAGGCATAAGGATTGAAAACAGAAATATTGAGGATGTATATGCATATCAATGACGTCGTCATGAAAATATTGCTTCTTATGATTATGGTACATCGAATATTTATTGTTTAGAGCCATCACAAGATCCATATGTTGGTTATTATCCTCAGTATCCTCAATATTCTCAGACAAAATCTATATGCTGGTTATTTTCCTCCTCAGACATAAGTCACATAATAAGATCCATATAATATGACTAGTACGATGGAATCACTATTTGGAGCATCAGGTACCGGGCATCATTATTTATAAACTTATGATAATTATAAGGATAGAGACCATAAAAATTTATGAGAACCAACTCGGTATTCATTAAAGTTTTTAGATTTCATATGTGAGTAATTTTTGTTTCCTTATTTTTCTATCATTTTTTTAACTTTTTCTGCATTTTTAAATAATATTTAGAAACTGGGAACCTTGTATTTTCTGTCCACGATACTGGGAACCTTGTATTTTCTGTCCACGAATTTACTATTACATAAACTTACACTCACACATTAAACCTTTATTATAATAATAGTGGGTACCACCCTATTGCCTTATGTTGGTACAAGAAGAAAGAGAAAAGGCTTAAATAATAGCTAGTTGTGATTTGAAGAGGACATTGGCCACATGGCTTAGTAGGTTGTTGGTTCTTTACTCCCCTATCTGACATCTCCTCTTCACATTGTGGTTTCTCCCTTTCTTTTCTCTATTCTTTTATTTAACAGGGAACCCTATTTTTATTCTTCTGAAATGATAGAAAATTAGTGGGAATTAGTCATGCTGATGCACCTTAAAAGAGGTGGGGGCTTGAGTTTGTATTTTATCTAACTACCTTCTTATACATACAATCACATGAAATTTGAGGGAAAAAAAATGTAAACACCATTCTAGCAATTCATATTGAATGGCAGCATTTTAAATATTATGTTAAGACCATACGACGCTGGTGATCACCTCCTTTGGTTCCATAAGCTCAATCCTTGACTTAGATTGCATTTATTAGGAATTGGCACTGGAATTTCAGAAGTCCATTGGCGATATTCAAGTCAAAATGGAATAGTTCTGTGGTTGTTAACTAGGTACCTGTTAAAACCAGAAAAAAAAAAGCCTTCTTCTCCTCCACCGTTTTCTTTCTTTTCTTGCCGACGGAGTCACGCCGTGGAATCGGCCTGCCGGAGCGTCGTCGGAGCCATCGGAGACCACCTCGTGACTCCTTCGTAAGCCTTCTCCCACCCCTCAAATTTAATTAAAGTTTAATAGAGTAAAACGAAAATACCTAATTTGGGATTTCGGCTTCACCGGCGACTCACGCCGGTCGGCGGCTTCGGGTCGCTGTTACTCGTATGCCAAAGACTTGCGTCGTCGACCTCGTATCGTAGGCGCACTCCCCTGAAGTCTTCATGGCTTGAGGTGTGGAGGAGACGACTCCAGGGCCGCCGACCATAGAGTCAAGCTGTCGACCGTCATCTACAGTTCCTCCTCCACCTCTCATGGTATGCTGGGTCGCGAGAGTGTAGAAGAGGTTAGGGTGCGGCCGGTGGTTCATCGCCGGCGGTGACCGCCGGCACCTTTTCTCGTTTTCTCTTTTTCCTTTCTCTTTTTCTCCCTCTCTCTCTCTCTCTTTGGTTTGGAGAAAGACTCGAGCAACCCGAGTCTGGCTTTCTCCCATTAAGTGATTGGATTCGGGTCGGGTTGGATCTGAATCCAAGGAACCCGACCCGAACCAATTTGAATTGGATGGGCTGCTGCTAACCCGCAGCCCAATCCATTTTCTTTTGGTTGGGCCAAGGCCCGATTAACCTCTTTTTTTGGAATGGGCCGGGCCAGCAATAGCCCAGTCCAATCCAATGGGTAAATTTAAACCAATTTTAGTTCTTTTTGGTTTTTAAATTTTAAAAATATTGTTATTATTCAAATTAAAATTTTGATTCTTATTTATTATTTAAGGTGGTGATTTTTAGTACGTGAGCTAGAGATTTGAGATTTCGGTTGTCTTGCCTAGACTCAGGTGAGTGGGTTCACTCACATGATTATTTTATTGTATTTCGTATCTTTGTCAGACCATGTAAATTTTCTATGTGCAATTTATTTATTTCACCCTTACGTGTAAAAATTAAATTGTTGCAATTTCTGTGTGCAAATCTATTTATTTGATCCGTACGTGCAAAAATTTAATTGTTATATTTTCTGTGTGCATTTAATTATTATATTCGGTACATCACCATACTTCGTGCAAATATTAAAAATTGTGAAAAGAAAAATGAGACTAGTATTGAAACGACTTAGATAACAGTCCCGGTATAAATCGTTTGCGATTTTCTATAGTGACTCAAGTCTATCTGGAAGTCCAGGGGAAAGTCCTAAATTAGATCACCGCGGTGACTTTCTTAGGTAACTCTGGCGGGGTTAGGGAACAGTCTTAGGATGAATGAGAAAATTTCCTAGGTGACTCTAACTTCTCTCAACGGTTAGAGGAAAAGACAAAGTGTGTTGATCACACGGTGATACCCTCTGATGACCCTAACCAGATCAGCTATGAAGAAAAGTCCCGAGCCTCATCTCGAGGTGACTTCTAGTTGATGTGGATCTACAGGATTTAGACCCATTGAGACATATGACAGTATAAATATCAAAAAAGATGTTAATATGTTGAAAACGTGCAAGGTTACAAGTTGTGACATCTCTCTATTGTTATCATTGTTATTATTTAGAGAGCATGTCTATTACATATTGTGATGGATATTGTTGCTTTTAGTTTAATTTATTCAGCATTAATATGAATTAAAATTTATTTAGTTTTCGAATGGATTCCACTCACTGAGCTATAGTTGTTGGCTTATGGGTTCTATTATTTTTTTTGTATTTGTTTATTTATTTCAGGTAATAGTCAGTGGGGCGATTGAGCGAGATATATCCGGACTCCACCTTCACTTAGGATTCATCTATTTACCTTTCCGCTCTTTTAGATTTTATGCTTTAGATTAGAAGTTTTATTTATTTAGTTTAGAGACTCAAAAACATTAACATTGTTTTATTTTTATTGCAATTAGTTATAAAATTTAATAAAACACATTCTCATTTAATTTATTTATTTTGCCATCGTACACGTACAGAGTATTAATAAGGCTTCGTGCATCTCAAGCATATTGAGATGCATGGCCAGTCATGATTCCTATTTTGGGTCATGACAGTACCTGTTATGGACAAACAAGTTCATTGACAAACTGCTCCTGGAAAAGCTTTCCACTATACCCATTGAAATTAAGGCCAGAAATTAAATGACTTTATTTACTACTAATAGCACCAATTTCTCTTGCATCCTTCTGTTATAGAAAGGTACTCTATATAACAACATATGAGTGTGTTTAGTCATTGTCGTATGACTCAGTTATATCTGAATATATTGGACGAAAAAATGAGTGACATATCTAGCATAAATTCTACCTTCTTGTTCAAAATAATTTTTTCTGTTATGCAGTACCAATATCAGTAGTTGCATCCTTCAGAAGGATCAGAGCCTTAGCCCACAACAATGTTTTGCTTGCTGCTGCTTTAAGGAAATCCTTCAAACTTGTCAGTACTTCCCCTCGAATCCTTGTTTGGTCTTAGATTCTTTTATATGATAATAGGTCTGCTCACAACTGTCCTAATAAGAGACACATCCCTCCCTGTTGTGCATACTGATTGCTTCTTTAGACCTTTCGAACCTCAAGTTATAACCATTTAGTTTTTGATGTTATCTTTAATATCTGCAAACTGAGACGAATTAAACACAACAGATAGTGTATTGTTCTTGTATTCTTGCTGATATTCTTTACTTATGTCCTTGTAGGTCATTAGTGATGATGGGGAGAGAGTTAGGCGCCAAAAGCCCTTCACTGAGTCAGATGTTGAAGAATTGCAGGTTATCATCTGATCATATATTTGGTAATAATTGCATCACCCTTTCTCTATGCCAAAGTAATACCACTTTTTCAGTCTCTCTTTACTTCTAGGCACGCATCATTGTTGCTGAAAATCTACCAGAGGATCATTGCTACCAAAACCTATTGAAAGTGTTCTCAGCTGTTGGCAAGTAAGAAACTTTAACTAATAGATAAGTTGTAACATTTCCTTTAGGTCATCATCTGATGTTATTGTTGTAGTGTGAAAGCAATTCACACTTGCTATCCACAAATGCCAAATGGGACAACTGCTGCAGTTAATAGATCGTCAAAATTAGATACACTTTTCGCTAACAAGGCATGTCTTCTTTCTTCTTTTTTCTGTGAATTCTTGAAAGTTGAAAATTTTATTGCCAAGGATCTATTTTATCCTAGCAAGATCATGAATTGGAACTTCTTTTTGTATAAAATTCCCTTCTCTCCATCTATTGTTATCCTGAATATGTGGGTTCAGATACTTGCATAAATGAGTATTAGGCTGTTAAGAACTCCCTCTTTACAGTTTTTTTTTTCTAATTTATGTTTTAGTGTCCCTCTGGAACACTTATTTCCTATCATGTTGGATTCACTTAGTTGGCTAGATATGTATATTATAAGCCCCATTTAAAATTTTAAACTCTTCTTCTAAGTCACCTAAGAATGTTATATTATTTCTGATATTTCCTTTGCAATTGTCTATTGAGGTCTATTTACGTATTAAGTAAATGTTTTCTTATTTCACATGTAGCTGCATGCTTTAATGGAGTATGAAACTGTGGACAATGCGGAAAAAGCAGTATGCATTAAACTGTTTACTGAAACTGTCATAAATTGTTTCTATTCTATAACTACTGACTCTCAAGGTTCTGTTTCATGAGTGGACAGGTTATTGAGCTCAACAATGGGAAGAATTGGAGTGGACTTAGAGTTCATTTGCTGCTTAGATGCACGGTACTGACATAGCATTCTTTTCACCTTCAATTACATACACTCTCTTCTTAGTATATAGTAATTATTCTTCCATCAGAAGTGTAGCTTCTGAAAAGCAAGCCTTTATAGAAAATATACATTAAAAGATGTTTATGCAACAATGTCAATTCACCAAACTGTTGTCAACTGTCCAGATAATGTTGTCTTATATAAATAGCTGATGTTGATTTCAGTGTTTGTTATCCACCCAAGTTTCGGGGGCTTAAGTTACTTGTCTTACTACATCAATAAGCTTGCTAATTGGACACCGGGGATTCAATTTTAAATTCCCTCCTGTGAAGCAGCATTCTTCCTGCTAATATCATTCATATCTCAGAGATGTTGCTAATTTTTTATTGGTTGTGATGATAATTTACTTACTCATCCTTATATATGGATATATTGAGATTGAGATACTGGATAACCAAACTTTTATTCTCCTGTCATTCTATCACTTCTCATCAAATTGCAATCCCCCATCAGACTTCTTTAGATGAGCAGATAATGTCCTGCATCCAATCGCTTTATGTCCTATGGAGAATGCAAACCAAGTGATTATCTAAAATTTCAATAATTGTTCTCAACTTTTTCAGTCCATAAATGCTTATAAATTATATGATTTTGAGCAAATTGTAAGCGAACATTCTTCTTCTTTTTCATTCAGAAACCTGAACCCGGTCGTGGGAGAAAATCAGGACAAGGACATGAAAGCAATGATATTGTGAATGAAGATGATATCGCCACAAGTAATCAACCATTTGAGACAGGATTCTTCTCAATCATCCAGATCATTTGTTGAGCATCTGGTAAATTACCATTGTTGTTTTATGTGCTATGTTTTTTATGTTGACTTAAATTCTTCTTGCAAGGCTCATGAAAGCATCATACTTTTGATGCTGCATGCTTTGATTTTGTTTTGATATCCCCCTACTAAAATTACATAATTAATTTTGACTATGAACCTGAAGTTTTGTCGGCAAACCCAAATTTGAAGGTGTTCTTAGACTGGTGGTGTACGTGTATGTATTTACAGGGCGAGGAAAGTTTCAACGACAAGGAAGTTAGAATGAGGCATGGAAAAGGGTGGGGACTTGGAGGGCAGGGAATAGGGAGAAGGCAGCACCACAGCACTGACCACCATGATGGAGGTCAGACTGCCGACAACTCACCACCACACCATCAAGTCCATGCTGAGCAGCCAGCAGTAACAAAACTGCCTCCTGGGCCCCATATGCCTGATGGTACCAAGGGATTCACCATGGGTTGCGGGAAGCCACTTAATCCCATGCAGATCGACTAGTGACTCCTACGTGGTTTCATATCAGAATACTTCTTTACACTTTTTAGGTATCATTTTGAAAGCAAAGCTTTAAGGAGCTTAAAATTTTCTTACATCTGGGGTTTAGAGTAAGATTTTTCGTCTCTTGACCATCCAAAACTTAAGGTGAGCCTTCTGTCTCCTTGAGTTTCCCCCCCTCTTTCAGAGTTTTTTTTACTATTCAATGTAAAGAGAAGTGAAAAGTGCTGTATATCTTTCAGAGTTTTTTTTTACTAGACAGGCAGATATCTACCGACAGATATCTTTACAAGATAATGATATACTGTATATCTGAAAAACTTAGGGAGACTTTCATGGCAATAAAGCTTTCAAGAAATTTCCTTATTTGGTCTTGATCTGGTTTCTGATTTTAGGCCCTTGCTGACAGATAAGAAAGGTAGGAAGCTGGCGCTGGATTATGGTCAGTTGCTATCCTGTTTAAGAGCTTCTTTGAACTATTATTAGTTGTTGAGCTATTCATGGATTTCTTTTTCTCTGTCTGATATCAGGAATCATGTAGTTGTCCATGGATCTAGATCATAATTGGGGTTTAAACAGTAGTTAGTAGTCGAACCACTCTCCAAGTAATACCTCAAGGTGAGAGTTTCTTTTTTTTTCTTCTTCTTCTTCTTTTTTTGTTCCTCTTTTAATCCACTATAAGATCATGAATCTAGTGAGTAACTTATTTTGCTGAATACCCAATTCAAGCTACTTCAGTAACTTATGGCCTGCAGAAATGTTGTTACCTTTTATTCGCTGTAGTCTTTTTGATGCTTGTGGGCCCTGTTAAGGGCCCGGCTACCTGCAAAGAAGTGGACTAACCATTGAGTGTACTGTTTTTTTCTTTTATCATGGAAGATCACTGAACTATTGATGTATTTTATCTATAGATTATTTATAAAATTATGAAGTGTTTGTTCTTTCATGCCATGTTTTATTTGTCAAGTATGAATGTTAAAGACTGCTGTGAAGCAGGTGTTAATTGAAAATTTTATGATGCTTTTTTATTTTAATATACTACTTTGCTTGCTTGGATGGTAGCAATAAGAAATAGCATTTTAGTAGTTCATTTAGAAAAAACTTTCTTCGAAAGACGCTAATCCTTTGTTTGTTGGGAAAAAAGTTTTCTACTCTACTGTACGTGAGATTCATCAAGTTCATAGATCTCTTTATCAACCATGCCGGTTATATAATTCAAGCAATTCAGGTAAAACCTCGTCATTTTGATTCGTGTAGCAGACAACTTGACATTGTTTTATGCAAGTATACAACTGATATTATATAAAGCATTTTCTTTCATAAAAGTAGCAAATTCTTTCTTTAGTTCTTTTCACTTTTGCATTTCGAACATGGCAAATCCTCCCCGGGTTTTGTATGAAAAACACACTTCACATTCGTTTTTTGTAATGCAGTCCAGAGCTCTTTCTGTTTGTAGTGCAAATCACTCTTAGCTCTCAAATTAAAAATAGAAATAAGACTACACCCAGAAACAAAGATTCATAAACCCAAACCTAAACTATATGCACGTATATATTCTTTTTCTAATATAATGCACGACTTCCAACGTAACATGGAATAGAATATATTATATATGGGCAGGGTCGACAGAAGGCATGTATTTAAGGAGCATGACACGGGGGTGTGCTCTCTCTCTCTCTCTCTCATCCTTTGTTCCCTTCTTCTCAACTTGTCTCTATAAGAGTGTTATAGGAAATCGTGCAACTCACCAAACTTCAAGAAGGAATAGTCAAATATAAGGCTCATAGTCTTGGCGCTGTCCCATAAATGCCTCCATCCTCCCCCCCCCCCCCCCCCCCCCCCCCGGCACTATTCATTCTTTTCTTCTTCTCCTTTTCTTCTTTCTTTTTACAATCTCCTCCACCCCCTCTCTATGAGCTCTCTCTCTCTCTCTTTTCTCTCTACAATTAAATACTCCTCACGTAAACCCATGCCATCTCAACGTGGCTTTCTTTGCTCAGCTTTTCCATCATTCATTCTCTTTGTAGGGATCAGAGATAGTCCACATCCCTCTATCTCAATCTCTCTATTTCTTTGCTTAAAATTCTTTCAAAAACATTAATAAATGCCATCCCTTTCACACCTACATGTACATATATTGGTGGCTTTGGGAAGACCGTCATCTCCCGTAATACTACTGTTAGACTACGCGGGAACTGTGCCTGCCTTCCATTTTATTAGTAGGATTTTTTTTTTTTCATTTCACACCCTACACTACGAGTTTATTTTAATATGTTAAGATACCAAAAGTTTCTTTGAGATGAGGAAAGAAACATACTCTTATCTGGTGTACCTATCAGGACTTGGTAGTTTCCAACATTTACCCAAGTATTAAAAATATTTATCAATAGGTTGTCTTGTAGTTTCTTTTTAAAAATATTTATTGAGTAACTTATTATCGATTTAGGACAACTTTATTTTTAGAATAATATAGACGTTTTCTATGGTTTAATAAGAGCATGAAAAGGGTAAAACAATAATGATAAGATGATATGGTGGTGCGAACTGAGATTAACGCATAATGGAGGGTGTGAAACGAAAAACAAATAAAATTTAAAAAAAAAATATTCTTTGTATTGTGCTCTTCCCATGCACGTGGCTGTCAATCCTGGCCGTCAGATCACGGATGTACGTATGCACCTTTGATTGGACCCAACGTGGGTTGGAATTAACCGTTTTGACTTCCGGGTCGTAGGATTAACTCCTCTCTCTCTCTCTCAAACCATCTTTTTTTTATTTGTTTCTATTTTGTTTTATGAAAAAAAGTGAGACTTTAAGTATTCCAATTTAATCAAAGTGTTAAAATTTGAATTCGAAAATTCTCATATATGTCGAAGTTTTAAGAATTTTTTTCTCTTCTTAAGAGTTTTGAGGAAGAGATGCAACGTTAGCACTTAGTTTGATCACATTATCATATGAATTACTTTGTTTGATATGTTTTAAATTTATTTCCAGGTACTGTAACTAATGGTTACAAAAGTAGCTCGAGCTCCAGATGAACACTGGAGCAGAAACATTACCAAGTACACATATCTTTGTTATTATTCCACTTCATAGTGGAAGAAGTACATGTAGAGATAGAAGTAAAAGATGAATATATTATAGGTTACAAAATGGGCTGCTAGCTAGTTAAATCACCACATCATCACTCTAATTAGTTTAGAGAAAAGAAAAGGAAAATAAGTATAGGGTAATTGAGTCAACTCCTTGATGGAAATATGCGCGCATATGATCTCAATGAAAACTGCTGCAATGATCTCATTTGATAGCAGTTCAATATTTCTAGTCAATAGTTCACAATAATTAATTAACTCGATGATAGTTTCAGTAGAGTAATATTTTATAAGTAAGATGATATTTATAAAGTTCTTCTTCATCTCACAGTTATCACTATCAATGAGCAAGATGATACCACATAAATTATATTTATAAACTATTTATGTCGAATGCAAGCATGTGACCTATAAATAAAGCAATAATTGGCATTAGAGAGTTATGGTAATCTAAGCATGGGGATTAGTGCTTGCCGCCATGTATTATTGAGCTGAAAAAGTAATTAGCCCATGTAGATCATTAAGAGTCATACCTAATAGTCAAGTCTTTTATGTTGGACGTGGGTTCCAATATATGTGTCAATTCCTCTACTGAGATCTAACTTTGCTCACTTGCTTTACAAGCGGCGGTACATAATGTGCGTGCATATATAGTAGTGTATTGTTTGGGCTAAGTGAACCAGTGATATAATTCTTTCTGGCACATTTGCTACAAAAATATTCAAACTTAATGTTGGGATCTTGATGCTCTCATCTGTGTTTTCTTTTCACCTGGGTACACATTTGGAATTCGGTGTGAGCCGATCATTTAAGTTTGCTTTGTTGGAGATACATCAACATATCGATTGAGCATATCTAAATGTTGTCATCGCACCCGTTTTAATCCAACGGTGTCTTCAGCATTCATTTTGTACACTGTCACGATTGTCGAGTAGCTGCAATTGAAGCACTGACACACATTTAACTGTATATTTGGAATATCTTAGACAGATTGACCTGCACCAAATCCTTGGTTCTACTGTGTTGGTAGCCGGTTAGTAAGTTATGAACCTATATTATTACCTTGACCTGCAATCAGGTTATATGGGAGGAGGAACTCTTCGTCAATGCATGAATGAAATGTTGATACATCGATGGGATCGAACGTATCCATGTCATGCGTGTTGTTTGTTTGCCATATTAGCAAAGCTGAGAGGTACCCTTTCTGTGACCTGAGGTAGTAGCAGGTTGAAACCCACACAACTTAGTGGGAAAAAATGCTTTGCATGTGGCTTAGATCAGAGTCTCGGTAGTGTGTCGGCTTAGAGCAATGACTCAATAGTATTTGGCTCTGAGTAATAGCTCGATGGCGTATTAACTTAGAGTTTAGATAGATTTAGTGGATTTTTATTGGATTTTACTAATGGTTTGTGCTAGCTTTTTGAGGTAACTTATATTTGGCTAATAAGTGGTTAGATTGAACTCTTGTTCTCACGTGGGTTTGCTCAAAGTGCAGCTAAGTCATTTGAAGAAAATAAGAAAAAGTGAATAGAAAAAAAAGGAAGACAAGAGAGTAAAATGAGTTTTCTTTGCGCACAACAATGATATTTTTAGGTTTGGATCAAGATATAGGGATCATTGTCTTTCACATCTACAATAATATTCTTGCCTCTTCTCTATTAGAGGTGTTTTCTAAACCTTGTAATTTGAAGTTTTTTTTTTTTTTGTGGATGACTTTCTTATAATCTTGGAGGAATTTGTTATGGTGGTACTTTTTTAACCAATTCTTTTGATAATAAATTCTGTTTTATATCTTGTGTTTTTTTTTTAAAAAAAAAAGAATTTTTATATAAATTTAGTGTTTTATCTCTCTCATTATTGTTACTAAAGTTTACTTTTTTAGTTGACATATTTTGTCCTCCAAAGTAGAAAACAAAATACTTTTCCAGATTTATGATAGGGAGTCTCAGTATATTTGTATCAAAGAAATGCTAGCATTTTGTCGATCCTGTATCTAGCATTTGGGTTGAAGAATAATTAAAAAGAGAAAAGAGAGAGAGTTTTTGTTTGATGTATAGTCTAAGGGACCCAGTGAAGCAGGGATGTTGGGGGGGTGTTTGCTGGGCGCAGGCTTTAGGGGAGAGAGAGAGAGAGAGAGAGAGAGAGAGAGAGAGAGAGAGAGAGAGAGAGAGAGAGAGAGAAGGGGGGCATTTAAGGATGGGTCATCATTGCTGAGGTACGTCATCATTGTCATGGCATGTGGCTGTTTTGACTACGTTTCAATGCCCACAATCCCCACCTCTCCAATTGTTCCCATACAACTCTCTACAATATTAATTGAGAAAAATAATAACATATAAGCAAATTTATTATTTATTATTATTATGCTCATCACTTCTTCTTCTTCTTCTTCTTCTTCTTCTTCTTCTTCTTCTTCTTCTTCTTCTTCTTCTTCTTCTTCTATCATCATCTTCTTGTCTAAACTTTACTATGGACTAATGGTGGGCAGGAGAAGAAGAGGATAATGGTGGTGATATAAATGCAAGTTGGCATTAATTTGTTTTCTGAGAAGTCCTCATTACTTCTTTTATTGATGCCTCGCACCTCTCTCTCTTTCTCTTCTTTGTCTTCTTATTTTGTCTTCTGCCACTCTCTGCGAAATGCTTTCTGCATCTCCTATCTCCCCCACTACCCCCACAATAAAATAATAAAAACATTAATCACGTCTTCTATATCTACTGTGATTGCTACTAGGATATATATATATATATATAGAGAGAGAGAGAGAGAGAGAGAAGAGGAACGGAGTTGAATAGCCTGCAAAGAGAATAATAGTAAGGGATTAGAGTAACTTGGTCAACTACCAAAATCTTAGGCTCATAGGGATCGGTTTAAAACATAAAATAATAAATTAAAAAAATAAAAAGAAGAAGAACTACTTAGGCTTTCCCATAAATGCCATCGGCTTTAGGTGGCTATTATAGCCTTTTTGATCTACAAAAGACCTTCAGGTTGGCATAACTGCATGATTCTTTCACAGCATCTCCTACCTTTTCATGACAAGTGAGGTGATGCATGCTACTTTTTCCATACTTGACTGATGCTATTCTTAATTTCTATATGAGAGAGAGAGAGAGAGAGAGAGAGAGAGAGAGAGAGAGAGTCACAGTGTATCTGAGAAAGATAGAGAGAGAGAATGAGAGAGCACAGTGTATCTGAGAAGGATAGAGGAAAAGACAACATTTTCCATCATGATGCAAGCAAATCTGTAAGGAAGATCAAGAGGTCCCCTATGCTTATATGCTAACACTCGATAGTTTCTTTTTATAAGTACTCTTCCAGTTAGGCAGAGGATATTCCAGGTCATCACCTATATATCTACATCTATCACTACTCAATGGTAAGAAGAATTTCTCCTCATCTAATGCTACCATATATAGATATATATATATACATGTAAATATCCTTATAATAAATAGCATCCCAATTATAAGATATTTTTCATAGATTTTTCTACTTCAATCAAAAGATATATAGTATATTAGCCATGTTAGGTGTTCTTAAAAATCTGAGCCTATAGAAACCGTAGGTAAAGGTTCATGCACATGCTACATCACTGAAACTATATATGTGATAAACTTAGGCTATGCTTGTATCAGATTTATTATATAAAGCCATGTATGCTCAATAAAAAAAAATAGGAAGCAAAGATGGACCTAGTTAGAAAGAAGAACAGATGCTTAAAATGACACACAACAACCACTGATACTGGAACAAAACTAGGGGGTGGGGGGACTACACATTGTCCAACTCTTTCAGCTGGAAGAAAAGCGAGAGAAAGATTGAATTTAAACAACACAAGAAGGATTATATTTCATGTAACTGTAGAGTAGAACATAAAATCCATGCCTCTATCCGATTATCCACGCCGCGGTCTTCGCTTTTGATGATTCTCCAAGTCGTAAGGCCTGCAATTCGACAATTAATACACTGTACTTTTAAGAAATTTAGATTCTTCAAGGAGATGGAAGGATAAAATGTTCTTTAGAAAAGATGCAGGCAGACCCATTTCACTATATAGAATTTGTTAGTTTTTTTTCCTTCTAATAGTTCCATATACTGCATATCATATTAGCTCTAATAGTTCATTTGGTAGTGTAACTCTTCTCTCTTTCTTTTTCCCTCTTCATTGTTCGTTTCCAGTAAAATTACAAACATAAGATAAAATATGCTTACATTGAATGTATGTCTGCCCACCATAAAAAAATATAATTCGTATTCTCGTAGGTCGAAATGAACATATTAAGTTTTCAAAACTTTAGACCTCTTGAAGTCCTTTTTTATCACTAAAGACTGAAAGGCCATTTGGTGGCATACATCTCAAGATGCTGTATTTTTATTGTTAAATGAGAAACCATTTCTTTTCTTTCCCTCAAATATTAAGAGCATACGTTTGAGATCCACTTAATTTAAGTGGATATCAAAATGCTCCATAGGACCCTAACTTGGCATCTAGAAGTAATATGCCATGGGTTCCATAAACTAAAAATTGATTTTAATGTTGCACTATATATATATATATATATATATATAATTTTCCAAAAAAAAATTCCTGTAACCCAAAGATAAGTAGAAGCGAGAGAGAGAGAGAGAGAGAGAGAGAGAGAGAGAGAGAGAGAGAGAGAGAGAGATAATATTAAGGAAAAAAAAAGAAGCCATGAGTTCCCTATAATTTATGGCATCAGAAACTTGTGGTTAAATGAGCACAAATGATTCCATCGTCCATAGCAGAAACTTGCTATGATCTTTAAAAGTTATCATCTGCAGAAGTTCACCAATTCAAGTGTCAGTCCTCCTTAAATGCCCTTCAGACACCAGCTCTTTTCTTAACTGCATTTAAGATGGAATGCTGGTATAAATCCTAGTTTTCTACAGTTTCCAGCAATAAATTCAGTATTCGTATAGTTCTTGCTTGACCAAAATAATATTAAAATAACGCAGCAGCATTTGAAATCACAAGTACATTTTTGCAAATATTAGGATGCTAATACTTACTTTTCTTCAGGAATTCTAATGTATGGAATTATGAAAACTTGCAACATTCGACGGAGTAAATTTTCTTCAATTTTGTTAGCATTTGATTGATCCGTAACAGATCCAAACTCTAAAGGAAGGAGTAGCTCTTGCTTAATGAACATATGGGTAACATGCAGTAGTGGGAAATGCACATAAAATTAGAGGGAGAGGAGAAGAAGACCTCTATGACGGTCCAACCCCTGGCCGGTCGTCGCCGCCCGCCGCGCTAGGCTTCAAGAACTGCCCGCCGAGATGCCCGATACTTACTGCCGAAGCGTTCATCGCTGCCATGAGCCCCGCGTCGTAGGCCCCATTGACCCCGAGCCGCGCCGTGAGCTCCGACTCATAGTTTCTCATCATCATGTGGTGCGGCTGCGGTGGCGGCGCCGCATCCCTGACGCTCATCGGGAAGAAGTGGTCCCTGCCCCCGAACCCAATCGCCGTCGCATTCTGATTAGCGGCGTCGAGAAAATTCTGGCTCCCCGACGCCGCCACGCCGCCGATGAAGTTGGCTGTGGAGGGGCCATTAGAGGCGGTTGCGGCGGCGGCTGCTGCTGCGGCGGCGGCGGCTGCTTGGTATTTAGAGAGCTCGGATTTGGCGCAGCTTAGGTCCACCTGGAGCTGGCGGAGCTGGTGCTGGAGGATGGAGATGACGCCGACGCAGCCGTAGACGGGGTCGCGGAGGCGCATGTCGGCCTCGTAGGCGAGGGAGTTGACGGCGTCCTCGCGCTGGTACGGGTGGAGCTCGTTGAGCAATTTGGTCACGTTGCTGGCGCCGAACACGCGGTGCACGTGAACGAACTTCTGCGGGTTGTCCGGCGGGAAGTAGGGGGCGAACACGCAGTCCGGCTGGCACTTCCGGCGGAGGAACTTGCACGCCGCGCACGGCGAGCTAGTGGCTGCCATCGATGAGGACGATGCCGACGCCGACGAGAGCGGGACTGGGGGCGACGACGACGACGAAGCCATAACTACCGATTCGCCACCGGAATCACTCCCCCTAGCCAATAAGACACCGTTTGAGAAAAAAAAAAAAAAGAAAAGAAACAGGAAACAAAATCAAGATTGCAATTAGAATCGTTGAAGGGAAAAGAAAAGGAGAAAAAGAAAAAGAAGGAAAGAACACAATTTTAAGAAAGGAAATCGCTGCGGGATTTTATTTACTTTGTTCACATATTTGTGATAAATTCGCGTCGATTCGGTTTCACCCGAAACAAAAGTAACAAAGCGAAGAACGCACGATCCAACAAACTTTTAAATTCCGAGTAAATCGAAAAGCAATATATAAATATAAAACTATATATATATATTATATATAATTATTCTCTCACTACTACTTTTCTTGGATCAGTTGCTATCCGTAGTTATATTTTAAGTCAATCGAAGGAGAAGAAAGAGGAAGAGGAGCAGGCGGTTATCGGATCCGAAGACGACGGCAACGGCATACCTTTTTCCGCGAGCTTTTCTCCTCCCTTTTTGCCGAGTCCCCTCCTCCGCTCTTCTCGACGGCCTCCTTTCAATTTTTCTCTCTCTCTCTCTCTCTCTCTCTCTCTCTCTCTCTCTCTCTCTCTCTCTCTCGACTCTACTCGACCTGATAGCAGTGTGAGTTTGGAGAGAGAGAAATATAAACGGAGAGGAAGCACCTAAAGATGGTGAGGGCAGATGAGCCGGCGAGAAAAACTGGAGAGGAAAGAGAGAGAGAGAGAGAACAAGTGTTTTTATAAGGGGCAAAGAGAGAGGGTTGGTGTGATATATCTATATATATATATATATATATATATATATATATATATATCATAGATATAGATATATAATGCTTAATTTTTACATTTTTTTTTAACTACAATATTATCTTGTCACATATAAAATACTATTTATCAATAATATTTTCGAGGGATATTTTTCGCGAAGCCTAGCATTAGTATTTATATATTATATTAGGATAGTAGTTACGAAGTTAAGGAAAGAACATGAACGGATGGGATTTGGGACCTCCCAAAGACAAGGAATTATAGGTGGATGAAAGTTACAGGAGCATGTCTTGATTTGACCCTTTTTATCTCAAATATATATATGTATCCTTGATGGCAAGAAAGGATGTTGTAAAAGTTAATGAAGCAACAACAAGAGCCTAAATTCATGTATGCCATTAAATGCATGTAGAGGAATATATCTGATTGATTCTCCACAGTCTCTTTTCTTTTTCCCTTTGTCTTCTCCAGCTAGGTCCCTCAACATTCAATGGCATTGATAGGCACAACTCACACCTCCACAGACAAATGGATAGATGTAGCAATAAATTATAATGGAGAAGACTAAATTATAAAGGAGAAAAAAACACATTGTTCACTGAATTGATGAATCTAACAAGAGCAAGTGAGAGAGGGGGTGGAAGTTGGTTGTAGGATCTTGTTGGTTACTGTCACTTGGAGCGTGGGACCTCTATTTGCCATAAGCTGACGAGGCCAAGACTGTACATGACACAAGTTCGCAATAAATCTTCTTTTACTTGAGCTTTTAAGGCATGTTTTTATTCAATATTTACTTTGCAACCGAGTCGGTTTACCTGGGTCTATTAGACATTGTTTTGTACTCGGAGATGTTGATTCTGTCGGATGACGAATGTTCTGGATTATTATGTCTCTGTCTCAATCTTGTGAAGTAATAGACTTACGAACTAGCTACATAGTTTTGTCGATCATGACTGATTTCATGACATTCTTTCAAGTCCTAGTGTCTGAATTACAATTACTATAGCATAAAACTTTTAAGTGGCAATCCAACATGTCCACATGTGCATATCTATTGAGTGACAACGGATTTAAACATTTTTGCATGCAAAGATAACTCGATGGCATTTTGAGACTCATGTTCATAGTTAAAACTTTTAAAATAATATATGGATTAATTTGTTTTATTATCAAACGTAGGACATATGGATTGGCAGAATGAGGGCTGCATTTTGGGGGCAGGAGGGTTCGCTAGTAGGGGTGCACTCAGCCGAGTCTGTTCAAGGTTGAATTTAACT
The DNA here is from genome assembly GCF_048772165.1 of Typha angustifolia. Classification (NCBI taxonomy): domain Eukaryota; kingdom Viridiplantae; phylum Streptophyta; class Magnoliopsida; order Poales; family Typhaceae; genus Typha; species Typha angustifolia. Next base: position 7,950,266 of record NC_133248.1, read on the forward strand.
AGTTTAGAGTCTAACCTAAAATATCAAGTTTTAATTGTTAGCTTTAATTTGAGCATAATTTAGTGCTTATTTCAAACTCAAGTCTATTTTGAGCCACCTGATAAGGACATTCAAGCATATTTCAAATCAAGCTTTAAGATTGAATTAATCTTGAATCAAGCTTGAATTGAATATTAGGTTATTTAATTTAAATATAATTAAATCAAGTGGAATCGCCTGTTTAGCTAGCTAGTACTGTAACACCCCTAAAAAAATCTCTTAGTGCATGTGCACTCCTCCCTCACTTGCAACACACACACTCACCATGTGCACTGCCTCCCCTCTTCTCTCTCCCACCTATCGCAGGCAGTTATGAAGAAGGGAGAAAATCTTGCCTCACATGAGTTGAGTTCAAACTCCACTCCCTCCACGTCACCTCCTATATAAAACCCTAGCCCTCCCGTATTTAGGGATTTTCAATTCCAGCCACTTCCTCCTCATCGCATCTTTCTCTCCCTTTTCTTTGTTTTGCGCTGTTGAAGAGCCCGATGAAAGCCACGAATCACCTAAGCACCACCGGGCCAATCCAACCTTCAATCCAACTATAGACCCTTTATCATACAAGAAGGAACTCGAGACTCAGGAGAAGCCCAACTGTTGAGGAGAGTTATATAGATTCCAAATATATTTTAGGCAAGTTAGATCCTATTAATCTATGAGTAATGTAACTATTGTAATGATAATCATATTATGTCATTATTGCTTATTTTTACATGCATGAGAAATTGCTATTTAATTATTAATTATGTACTACTTATCTCTTTATTCATGATAGACTTCATGCTTAGTTATAACATATGTTATCTTGATAATCATGATATAAATAAAGCAATAAAAGATATGGCACCACATGCACGTACCATTATTAGTCTATCCTGACTAAGGTGCCCCTCACTAACTTAGCTAGGGTTAAGGGTGGAGTTAATGCGATCCGGGTCTGATCGAACTAATTCACGGGGACATCGGGCTCAATTGATCGAGTCTATTTATCTTTTAATTATTTCATGATGTAAGTCTTTTAGGCAAGTTTAGTTTAGTCATGTGAACTATTAAGGCAAGTCGAAATAAGCCATGATAACCCTTAAGGCAAGTCTAATTAAGCCAAGTAAGCTTTTAAGGCAAGTTAAATTAAGTCATATAAACATTTAAGGTAAATCCTAATTCGAGTCGTGTCATCGTTTAGGACTAGTCCTAGTAGGATTCATTGTAACCCACTTCTACATATAGAGGGGTTAGTCTTCTTGTTAAGTATCCAAACATTGAGAATTAATTGAGTATAGTTATTTTCTTATTACCGTAGCTGTTAGATTGTCTTTATTTTTCTAGGAATAGATCATAGTCGTAAAACCTTCAAAGCTTCTAAACCCTAGCCATCACTTTCATTCAACAGCTATCCTACCCTACGGCCGTCCACCACCACCCTTGGCCGTCCGCCGCCCTCTGACAACCGCCACAATGTCGGATATTTATCATTCTGTCTCGTTTTGACCTATCTCTACTTTTTTTTATTTTTTAACTTTTTATCTTGACCTTCAATTTTGATAAAACTAGAACCATTAGAACCCTATGGCTATCATTACTTAAATTTTTATAATTTTCTTACATTCAGATCTGTCCAGATCTGATTTGTAACAGGAGTGTATTGCATAGTAATATTATATTAGCAGTCTACACCTGAGGTTGTTAGCTTGCGAGGTATTTTGTTGATTACACTACCTTATTCTGAGACTAAACTAGAACGATAGTAGAAAGATATTTAAGAGATAAGATTATAGTTCTAGCGATACCCAATGACGCAACGTCAAGGCGTCTATTGAGCTATAGGCTCTTTCTCATTATATACGATAATTCTACTATATATGATGATTCGGCTACAGGTAATAATTTTGTTGTGTGCGATGTCTTACTTTTTCTATCTATCAGAAATAAATCGATCATATGCAGTGTTGCTAGGCTTGTATAAGTGATATTACCGTTTGATGACTATGTCTCATTGTTATTATGTTTGCTATGTAGATTATAATATCGTTGATATATTTACTATGTGGATTATGATACATTGTGAGTTTTAATGATATATAAAGTTATTTCAAGTTATGATGTTATTATGTACTTTTGTGTCTTATGATTAAATGAAAGTTTATTATAAATTATATTATTCATAGATTATTATTAGATTATATTTATTGGGCTGTGTGCTCACCGCATTTTTGGTAGAAATATTTGAGAGTTAGATATGGAGTATGTGGATTTCGAGTAGCAGATTTATTTTTCTTATTAGAGTCGCTTGTTTTATTTCTTCATAGTTGGACTTTAGCCCCTACATGGGTTTTTATATTTTAAATTTGTATATGGACATGTATTTCTAGAAGTTTGTTGACGCCTATAATACGTGTAATTCTAAATTATTTTGCTTAAATTATTATGGTATTTTAGATTTATCTTAAATATTTTATGAGAATATTATACTAATAGGTCATGTGAGAGTCACATGCATTATTTCACGTAAAAAAAAACAAATTTTTGAAGATAGTGTTTCAACTACTTTGGCAAAATGCAAAGGGTGATGGAATCCGAGTCAGATTAAATCACATCATAGGGACATTAGGCTCGATGGATTGAGTCTAGTTATCTTATTTATTTTGCTTATATTATTTAGTTAGAGTCTAAGTAGATTAGAGTTTATTTAATTAGCTAAGTTTATTAACTTTTGTATAGTTTTATAAAAATATTCTACAGATATTCATCACTAAATCGAATATTATGAAACTACTTAAAAAAGATCGAAGACATCTTGATCTATAACTTTCGTATTTAAAGTTTCTCCAAATTAGGACCCTATCTATTGCAGAATGAAGAAACATTTTGAAAAGATAAGGAAGGGTAATTTAGCTATCTTATTTATTTCTAGGTCATATTTATCTTTAATGTAAGCACTTAAGTTAAGTCTAGTTGAGTCATGTAAATCACTAAGACAGGTTTAATTAAGTGATATAAGCCACTAAGAAAATTTAATTAAGTTATATAAGCCTTTTAGGCAAGTCCTAATTCGAGTTGTATAAGCCTTTATGACTAAGTCCGAATGGGACTCGTTATACCCGACTTCTATATATAGAAGGGCTAGGATTTAATAATCCAAGCATCTAAGTATTGAAAATTAGTTCAATTCAGTTATTTTTTTATTCTCACATTTATCATTTCCATCATAGTCGTTAGATCATCTTTATTTTTATAGAAGTAGATCTAAGTTAGAAACTCAAATTCTACCTCCAACTCATAGCCATCATCACCTCCAATAGCCACCCTATCCTACGGCCATCCACCACCACCCTCCGACGACTGCCGTAATGTCGGATATTACCGATTTGCCCCATTTTGACCTTGCTCCACTATTTTAATTATATTTTTTCATCCAAATATTCAATTGACATGAAACTAGAACCATTAGAATCTTATCTCATGACCACAAAAAGTTTTATAATTTTTTTATGTCTTGATTAGTCTAAATCTGGTTCATAACAAAAGGTCATGCATAGAGAGACAGGGTGGTTACAACTTACAAGATTACAGGGTGCAATCGACCCAAGCTTAATTTGTTCAAGGTTGAATTAAAATTATTTCAGATTTTTAAACTGATATAAAATTTGAATTTATTAGATCTAATTCCAGCATAACTAGAACCAACTTTAAATCAAGCCTAATTCAGGACTAAATCAAACTTGGCTTGAATCTAGTTCAAACTTGACTTGAATCTTCAATTGTTTACTCCTAATATAATTAAAATAAACATGTAAACAAGTTAAAATTTATTTATTACATATAATATATATTATAAATATAAATTGGGCTTTATCAAGTCGAGCTCAATCAAGTTGGCCAGTTTTCTAATTTGGTTCAAGCTGGATCTAATTGATCAAGCTTGTCTCATTTCAAATATTAGTCGAGCTTGATCAAGTTTTATTGAGACGAGCTCAAGCTCAAGCTGGCTTGATTATTTTGATGGGCTTACTGATTAGGGCTGGAGGATGGAGAGGATCCAAAGTAGTTGGAGATGGGGAGGCGCATGTATGTCAGCCTCATAGGTGAAGGAGCTTAAGAAACTATCTAGATAATATGTAATTATTCTTGGATTATTTTGGCTTTCATTGTTGATACCATTTGTAGGTGCCTATGATACAATCTCGATGGGTAGTCGATTTACTACTTCATAAGAATTAGCTCCATCGATTGTGCCATTTCCAAACTGTCAAGTTATCCTATGTAAGGCTAGCTCCAAGAGTTTTTGATGAACTTTGGCTTGAAAGTAATGAATTTAGAGTCTATAACTCAAAATTAATGTCAACTCATTTAGTTTTAATTCAAGTTAAATCCGAGCCTATTTTCGAGTCAAGCCAGCCATCAGCCTTTGATGATGAATTCCAATTAAACTTAATTATTAAGATTGGTTATAAAATTAATCATGATATGACAAGCTTGACTTAAGCATAATTCAATCCTCATTTTATAAACATTATTATTCAAGTTGATTTAAGTCAACGTTGTGTTCATCAATGTTGATTCGTATTAATCTTCAATTTTATACCGAGTTTGCCAGTACTTATAGTGCACACACACATCTCTTCAAGCTTTTCCTATAATTGACTTAAGAGAGTCTGAGAACATTATATCATATGGCTGATTTAATTAAGTTCTTATTTAACTCTGATAGATAGAGAAAGTAGGACATTGTTTATCCCTTATGAATTTAATGAAACATGGACATTAGCTAATAGTGAATGTACTAGAAAAAGAAAAGAAAAACTTATTGTTACTTAAATATGCATGCTTTAAAATAGCTAACGTACAAGTATCAAAATGATCACACTAAACACTATTAATTAATAAAGTATGAAAAATAAATTAATACAAAGGTATATATATGTATAGTTTGCTCTCATGATCATGAGTTTGGATGATTTACTACAAATTAAGCGATCAAACCTATTTATTATGCTTTAGTTTAAAACTCTCACCCTTAGAACATGAATACGCGATATGATGAGAAGAGGGTACTGTTTGGATTGGACCACAATATCACCTTTACCATATCTATAACCACTCGGTCCAAAATTATTTAACATCTTAAATTTGTCATAGTTGATTATCTGTTGAAATAATTAGCAAATGGCTTGTAATTCTTTAGTGGAATTATCCTTCCATTAGTTCCATTTATTTTCAAATTCCAAAGTGCCTATTGATAAAAAAAGATAATTATATATCAAGACCATTCTCTTTTGTAAAATATGATTTGAATTGCTCAAAGTTGTTAACATTACTGTGGAGTTTGTCTTATAACATTATAGTATAGTTTTTGAGGTAGTTTATTGGACTGTCCTTTTAAACAACTATTGGCCTATTTATTTCTTACCTCTTATAACTTCACTAATGTGATAATAAAGATCATGAGGGACTTAGGCCGCCAATCATAAGGGATCCAATTTATTATATATTTTTTATTCGACCTAGCTAGCTACCACTAAATCTAGCTTCCACTTACATATATGCTTCTAGGTATTGGAACAAGTAAAGTGGGTCCATGGTCATTTAAGTTAGATGATCATCAATCTCTAGGTCTCAGTGTAGAAGAGGACCACTCCTTAGTATATTTCTTGGTCCATAGTATCATCATGACTAAATTGTATCATCGAGAAAATGTTAACCGAAAACTTGTAATGAGAGAAGAATGGCAACCCTAGGTTGTCTTCCATGTTAATTTGTACCATTGGACCATCGAATAATTGCCTTTTCGAAGACACAAGTGCATATAGGCTTTCCATGATTATGACCTTAAATTAAATCCAATGACTTAATTCGTAGGCTAACCGCAAAAAGACTAGGACCTTCCTAGTTAAATCTACTGTTCATGAACTGAGGTGCATGGTTTTTTGCTATAGATTTGCAGGGATCATCAAAATGGCTGTATTTAATGATGTGTAACTATATATGTATCATATATACTGGTGTAATGAATCGGAGATCTTTGTAATGATTCCATAAAATCTACTATTATGTACATAGTCTTCAAGTATTTCATGTCCAAATTAAGGTCATGCAACTATGTAGATAGCTAGCCATTATTCATGCAGTTTAGATTGTATACTTTCCTACGTTTCAATGGTGATGGTTTGGGAATATATAAGCTTGAACTAGCTTAATTAATTAGTTGATTTAAGAGTAAGTTGGATCAACTAATAAATAGATACAGCTAACTCTAGTACTTTTTCGTCGTCTCCTCTTTTCTGAGGCTAGAATAACGTTGAAATAAACAAACAATCGAGTACTATAAGATCTCAGTAAATTCTTTATTGGTTCAGTGTCACACTATTACATAAAAGAGAGAGAGAGAGAGAGAGTAAACTATTTAGTCTAGGCCAGCTTGCTCGAACTCTGTTTGTTTGCAACCATATATAAGAGTACTATGCATATATTGTTAGATGTTTTATGTTACTACTCACCTGGGAGTCTAGATATTTTGGTAGTTCAACAGGTGAACTTAATTTATGAATAAGCCAATACTTCTCGGTTGATTGGAGCACCGTATAAATATATGGATCACACTTATTTAATAACTATAATGCTTTGGTCTTAAGAGTTACTTACATGAGTTTGTATGGCATAGTAGTAGTGACTGAGCTGCAGGAGTGTTAACATAGAAGAAGTAGGATCCTAATCAAAGCCAACCAGTACCTTCGCCTTTTTTAATTCTAATATATACATCAATACATTACATACACACATACATGCAGAGATAGATAGATCGAGGAGAGGAGTGGAGAGGAGAGAGAGAGAGTGGTCGCGTAGTTGGCGCGAGAGAACAGAGGCGTACGTACGGTGCGGGGACACAGAAAATAAAGAAGGTGTCCCTTCGAGGTGACGGCTCCTTAAGCTGACCGTGACGTTGGCGACCCCACCACAGGATCATGGATGAATGGATGGGATGGATTGATCGATGGAGAATGGATCCAGTGTTGACCTCCAATAGTAATACTAACCTATATGTATATATATATATATATCTACATATATCTCCTTGGCATTCGGGAGGCGAGAGAGAGAGAGAGAGGAGGGATACGTCAACGTCAACAATACTTGAGCGTCTCCTTGGCCTTCGGGAGGCGAGTTCTTTCTGATCATTCTTGGGATTTGATAGCTTTACTCCCAACCCCTTTTAGATGCACTCCCCTACCTACCTACCTACGTACGTACGTACCCTCAGTATACATATATTTATCCATGCAGTTTACGAGTATATCTAGCTATTTAACCGTGACACTGTTAACCTTCTCCTTCACTCAAATAATATGAAGAAAAGAAAAGAATATTCAACACCATATGAGAATTACATGGTCAAAGACACGTAGTAGTGAGAAGAAACAAAACAAATAAATAAATAAATAAAAAGGTGAGAAAGAAGTGAAGAGCAGGTTTATATATCAGACGAGAGAGGTTTACCTAATACTATATAGCATGTATGTGGGGACCCAGTTGACGTACGGGGCAAGAGGGGGGAGGGGGACAAAACGGAGGGAAAGTTAATGATGGTGGCCTGAGGACCTTCAAGTTTTTAATGTCATTTCTATCTATCTCTCTCTCTCTCTCTATATAATATATATATATATACATGAGAAGTCACATCATTCTCTTGGTTGCATGTGGGCATGCATGAGATTGTCTCAGAAATAGCATATGTTAAACATTTGCATGTTTCTTTGTCAGCTCGCCACTCCTAATTATTATTCCATATTTCTTTCCGCCAACTTAACCCCATAGATATATATAGGGATATGTGCAAAATCCATTTCATTTTTCCCTATTTATATCTCACTAAACTTAGTGGCATAGCAACATAGCAATGCTGGCTAACTAACTTCTAGCTAGTTCTTTTCTTTTTCCTTTCTTTTCTAATAGTTTTGATAATCCTTGGACATATTAGAACTGAGAAGTGGTGAAGCTTTCAGTAATGGTTATATTATTAGTGTAGGTAATTAGTAAATAATATGTATCTAGATAACAAGATCCATGACATCTTAATGTTAGAACATATAAAATACAATGACTAGCTAACAGGGTTTACTTAACATCATGATCTACGTAAAAATATTCTCTAAATTCAAAAGAAAAAAAAAACATTTCCATTATCCAATCATTACAAAAAGACAAGAAGGTAAATTTGGAGAAAATGTTTCATTACCTGTATTTGGCATAAATATCATTGACATATATATATAACTTGATAGCAGGCCAAGCTAGTACTTGGAAATGGCCCAGATGAAGAATAGATAATGGATCAAAGTCCAATGATTTATTAAAGTCCACCAGTCTTATTTTAGCTCATCATGTTATTTCCTAGTGTGACATGTACAAATGCAGACACTTCTTGAACAAAAGAAAAATGGTAATCTATTAGAAACACACTGATAATTAGTTCTCTTAACTGAAATTTACCATATAAATGAGTTAAATTAACTATAAATATAAATCAACCTTAATACCTCTAAATAAGTTTTTAAGATTAAAGTATAGTTAAAACAAGGAGAATTGTTATTGGTTTAATTACTAAAAATTTAGTATTTAATATTTCTGCGCTAGAGTAAATTTAGTTTTGTATTATAGAAAATAGAAGAATAGATATTACATAACACAAAAGAGATAAATTAAAGAGTTCAGAATTCCAAACGCAATTGTTCATAAGGTATTCATCTCTCTTTCATCTAAGATATAACTCAGAACTTTATCTTACAATTACCATATAGCATAGTTCATGGACTTCCTTAATGAGAATCTAACACCTCTAATTCTATAAAATATATCATCTAGAGAAAATAGAGAAGTCTAAGTAAAAGAATGTAGATTACTATTGATCCAGTTATACATAGACTCATAATAAGTTAGTTATAAATTTTTAGAGGTTTGTAAAATCCTCTAAAATTTTGTAACCTTCTATTAATTCAGCCTTTTAAAATTATAGTTGCTAGACCCATTTAACTACAACTATTAAAGTTCTATAACCGATTTAAATTCCCTCGCTTATTAATTTTAAATTTTAACATGAACTATTTTAAGCTCAAATAAGGAATATTGTTAGGTAGTCTAGTTTTTTTTATCTAATAAAATATTTTTTATTCAACAAGTTTACTTGGGCTATTTGCTAAAAATTATTTTTAGATTTTAGTAATAGCAAGATTGAGCTTTTAAAACTGAATGCATTTATCTTTTAATGAAGGTAGGGCGAAAAAGAAATTATCTCTAAGCAAATGTAGTGTTAAATTAACAAATATAAGGCTTTTTTTAATAAATTTCTAAAAGAATAAAGTCTTTAAAATAAGGGGCTCGAATATAAATACTAGAAGTAGAGTTTTGAAACATAAATTTGTGTTTGGATTGGAGATAGCTCAGCAATTTTGGAGTCTATCTATGACTGTTCTAGGTATTCATCTTACTTTTAATGGGGATTGGCTATCTCAGGACTAGTTTAAAGAAAAGGATATTTTGGGGAACAACAATAATGTCTTTACTTACACTATTATTGCAAATTTGTGCTTTACTTGGGAAGGCACATGTATGCCTGACTTGACTTTTATTTTGTGTTCTGATGCTACTTGCATTTTACATGTGCGGGATACTAATATGTAATCTTTTTTGGGGTGTCTCGCCGTCTTTTTAATGCATTCTTAATTAAAAAAATATATATAAAGCATTCAGAATACTTATATATTTAAGGATGACAAGACATGTGTCCACCAATTTTGGAGAAATATGTTAATGATAACAGATGAATATTTTTAAGATCCTGTTAAATTAAAGTAAATAAAAGATAATAGTATCATAAATATTAAATAGAGATTTTTATAAATCACACCCTATATTTTGTCTATTTTGTAATTCACACTCTATATTTGAGGATTTTATGACACAACCCCTTTTTTCTTATAATATTCATTTAACACTCTATTATTATTCTAGCTAACTGATATTAACCATGTTATATGATTTATATGACTCTAATTCAAAGATTATTAAAATATCCTTAAAAGATCCTAACCTAACTCATATCCCCATAAAAATTCTCTTAGAATGAAACCCTACCCCACAAAATTAAAATATCAAACCCCACAGTAATTCCACTCCCCCAAAATCCCCTACGATGTACAAGTCTTAAAAGCTTTCCCCAACTTCACACATTTTTTTCATCTTTCCCCAAATTTTCTCCATCTCCATTCACGTCTTTGAGATCGCAAGCAACAAAGTCAAGGTTTGTTATCCATGATTTGAGAAAAAGTAATAAGTTATAGATGTTCAAGTTATGAATAAAATTAGAGATGAGTACAAGGGTAATTTAGGAATACTATAAATTATATAATAAATTATAACATAATATTCCTGTTCTAGTATCGTTCTGTTTCATTATGGTTAGCTTAAGTTAATTTAGGATATTAAATGAAAATTGTAAAAAAAAATGAGTGGTCGCGTTGTAAAATCCCCAAAGACGAGACGCAAATTACAAAATAGGTAAAATGTAGTGTGTGATTTGTAGAAATCTCTATTAAATAATATCCCCCTAACTTTGGAATAATTAAGATAAATGTTGGTGGTGCTTTTGACCCAAAAACTAAATAGGGTATTAGGTGATGGATCTTTAGAGATTCTAATGTATATGTTCTATTGGTAGGAGAAGGTCTGTGGTGTCAAAGCCATTTACTCTGAAGCTTGGGTGGAAGTCGTGTTACAAGCTAAGGAATATGATTTCTAAGAGTGATACTAGAAACTGACTCTCGTCTTTTATCCAGCTTCTTAATCAGCAATCAAACCCATTGAAACATTCACTTCCAAAAATCATATGTTCCTTGCATGGAGAATTTCCACGTGATTCTCACGTGACCTGTAAGTGAATTAATCTCATAAAGTATCTGGATAAGTCTAGAAATACCATAATAATCCAACAAATAATCTAAAGTTATAATATCATAGGACTTAACAAGCGTCTTGGAATACACTTCCAAACACAATTTTAAACATAAATACCATCATAAGGGCTAAGTCTAACTAGAAATAATAGAATAAACAATACTAAATATGGAAATGAATCTGCTGCTCCTTGATATCCACGTTTTCCATAATCAGCTCTGAAATATTTCCACCAAAATGGCGGTGAGCACGAGGCCCAGCAAGTAAAATCCAATAGTAATCTATGACTATTGTATTGCATGATAAATAGAAATATAAATCCATAACATACCAAGAAAATGTGTACAGTATAACTTTTAATAACTTTCATCATCATAGCTTAATTTCATAAAAATTCACACAGTAACTGAGTCACTAATGGCGTGTCTCACAAAGCAACATAGTATCGAGGGGGATTAGTCATCTAGCGGTATTATCGCCCATACGTGTCTGGCGACGCTGCATATGACCGGTTGTCTATGGCCATCAGACTAAGGATCCCAGTCGTAGGCCCATCAACAACGCTCTAGTAAATCATCACACAACAGATTCATTACTTGTAATTGAATCATCGCATACAGCGATTAAGAGCACACAACTCGATAGACGCCCTAACCTTGCGTCCTCGGGTACCGCTAGAACTATAACCCTACCTCTCAAATCATCTTTACTACTATCATACTAGACTAGTCTCCAACTAGGGCAATGTAATCACCTGAATACTCTACCAACTAACGACCTAAGGTGTAGACCGCTAATATAATACTATATAATACACTCTACCCTTAACCCCGGGTTGAGTGAGTGAGAGGGGCACTGCCTAGTTGGGATTCGTCTAACAATGATGCGTGCACGTGGTGCCATGACCTCTATTATTTATTATATCATGATCATCAAAATAACATGTATTATAAACAATGCATAGAGCCTATCATACATGTGCAATAAGTAGTAAATAAAGCAAGTAAGGATTGACATGCAATTAATACAAATAAAAAATAACATGTAATTATTGCAAGTAAGAAATGGCATGTAATTAATGTAGGTAAGAAATGACATGAGTATACATTATTCGTAGACTAATATATGATTCTACTTGCTTGGGATATCTCTAGAATCCGTCTTACTCTCCTAATCAGTCGATCCCTCCTGAATTTCAAGATCCTCCCCGCACAGTATTGAGTCTAATAATTTATAGATAAAATAAACATAAGAGAGATGAACTTATATGACTAACTACCTTGTTGTATAAATTAAGTTTGGTCCTCTAGGTCCGAATATATTATTTTGTATTAATTTAAAAATAGTTATTTATGGTAAAATTAGAGTCATTCACATTTGCAAGTGTCGAAAATAATTGAAAAGGCTAATAAATTCAAATGTGTATTTAATTATGTATTGATCATAATTTTATTAATAACATGGTTGAGAAAATAAAATAAATACAATAAATGTAGATACAAGACTAATAATAATTAGCCTATAGTCCAAATGTTGGGCTGGGCACAAGGCCCAGCATTACTTAGGTGAGAAAGTGGGCTGCTGACCTACCTGCAGCCCACTAGACTAGAGGTGGTGGACTAGACTGGGCTCAAGGCCCAGTTAGTATTATGCTGAGAAAGTGGGCTGTGGGCCTACCCACAGTCCACAAGGGCAAAAGGTGGCTAGCTACAAGTGTGGGCCTTAGCCCACATTTAGTTGCCTAGATATCGGGTGGGCTAGCCCACCAAATTAGCCACACAGAATTTTGGGGTGGACTGGGCTGAGCCCAATCCACTCCTAGTTACGAGTGTGGGCTGTGGCCCACACTGTAACCCACAGGGTCGGGCGGGCTAGGCTCACAAGCCCAGCCCACCGCTAGCTACGGGTGTGGGCCGCGACCCACCCTATATTTATCACAAGCCAGGTGGACCAGGCTCACGGGCCCGGTCCACTGCTGGGATGAGGGGGCTTGGAAGAGAAAAGAGAGAAAGGAAGAGCGAGAAAGAGGAATTGCGAAAAGAAGAGAAACTCGAAGGGAAGAGGTGATGGAGTTTAAATAGAGATGAGGCGGAGAGGGCAGCGGAGTGGAGTTAACTCCACTCTAACGCACTTCTCTCCCACCTCTCGCGTGGGGGAGGAGGAAGAAGAAGTTAGCGCATGCGCCAAGCGCGTGCGCTGCGGTTAGAGTGCACGTGCGCTAAATTTTTTTTTAACACGGGTGTTATACCCATGGAGATTGAAAGGGATTCTAGATGATTACCGATATTTGATTTCGATTTTCATTGATCTAAATATAAAGCATACTTATATGGAGGCAAACAATGTTGTTCACTCATTGGCAAACTACAGTAAATGTTAAAAAAATATTTTTTTGTTGGTGATGGCTCATAGATGTTTGAGTTACAATCCATTCTGGTTAAACATGTGTTTGGGATGTGTCATTCTCAAGACTGTTATGATGTTTTTTGAGGAGTTTTTGACCAAATTAGCCATGTTCCAAAACTTTTTTACTAGAATGAACTACTCTCAAACTTATTTACTAAATAGGGTCTAATTCACTATAGCTAGGGTTGTCAAGCTTGACGAGTGACTTGGGCTTTTCTCGAGCTTGGCTAAAGCTCGAGTCTGGCTCGGCTCGGTCAGAGCTGAGCCGAGCCCAAGCCCGCTAAAACCGGCTTGAAATTAATATCGAGCCGAGCCTGAGCTGGAGTTGGCTTGCTTAGGTTTGGCTCGATAGGCTCAGTATAAAAGGGTTCTTACAAAACCCTATTCCTAAATGTCCAAATCCCACATCTATCCCTAGCTCGCCTCCTCCTCCTTCAACATCGGATCGACATTCTTAAGGGCAGTGATGTTGTAGTGCTGCCCGCCTCCTCCTCCTTAAGCTGTTAGCTGCCTTTTTCTCATTCACCAAGCTTGAGAGAGATTCTGACGATGAAGGCAGTGCTAATCGGGCCACGATAAATGTGATAAGGATGCGAGAGTTTCTCGATTCGCCCACCGAGGATCCATTCTGGAACTGACTCGTTGCCAAAGTGACAACAACAATAAAGGAGGAGGGGATGAGAATGACCAGATTGACGTTCTGAAGGGCGGTGATAATGCGGTTCCGGCCGCCTTGTCCTCCTTCGCCAAGCTTGAGGGAGATTTCGACAACGAAGACAGTGTCGATTGAGCCATAACGGTGATGATAAGGATGCGAGAGCTCCTCGATCCACTCGTCGAAATGGATCCGTTCTGAAACCGACTCGCTGTCGAGGTGACAATGACAATATAGGAGGAGGAGGAGGAGGAGGAGGAAGAGATAAGGGCAACCGGATCGGCGTTCCGGAGGGCGGTGATGTTGCGGTGCGGCTGCCTCCTCATCTTCCTCAAGATGTTGGCTACCTCATCTTCTTCAAGCTGTCGCGATGCTCAGCTTCGACTCAATTTGGCTCGATCCAGCTTAATCGGGCTCAGCTTGAATAAGGCTTGATATTAAGTTCATTTTAGGCTTGAGCTCAGCTTGGGCTTGGTTTGGCCCAGCACGAGCTCGGTTGAGTTGAGATGAGCCGAGCCTGAGCCCAATTTTAAGACTCGAAATTTATTTTGAGTCGAGCCTAAGCCAGAGCCAGCTCGCTTAGGCTTGGCTCGCTTACACCCCTAATTATAGTGCTAACAAATACTTGAAATGATTAGCGTTTTTTTCCTAAACAAAAACGCTGATTAGTTCAGCATTTTATATATGTAAATTTCTTTAACTTAGTCTTTCAACAATTTAGAGAAAAGTTTTAGGGTAGTCCATTTCAGTAAAAAATTTTTACAAAAATGAGTCTATTTTGGTCAAAAATTCTTTTTTTTAGCCTCTTGCTTTCTTTTAATAAATTTTTAATTATAAAAAAAACACAAATTTGTAAAAAATTAGGGTTTGAAGTAAAAATGTCCCAAAAATAAATAAATATCCAAAACCCTTTTAAACCCTCTTTCGCCCCTCTTCCCCAAACAAAAGCAAAAGAAATGCTCGCCTCTCTCCGTTCTCTCCGGCGACTCTCCTCTCCCCTTCCTGTCCTCCGCCACTCTCCTCCTCCTCCCCTCTTATCCTCCAAAACCCTCCTTCACCCTCCTCCCCTTCTCCTCCCCTTCCTCCAAAAGCCTTCTCTCTCCTCCTCCCTCTTCTCAACAACCACCACAGTCGACCCGTATGAGAGCAACAATGGTAAGAGTCTTCTTGCATCAGAGGAGGAGGAGGCAAATCTGGTGAGCTTTCGCCACACCGATGCGTACGCCGCCATCGAGCTCGCTCTCGATTCGGTTGTGAAGATCTTCACTGTCTCTAGCAGTCCCAATTACTTCCTCCCGTGGCAGAATAAGTCACAGAGGGAGAGCATGGGATCGGGTATGGGAGAAACTTACTTCTGGTTTTAAACTAACTGCGAATTTGTAAAGCCCAAGTGGTGTATAAGTTCAAAAAGTGTTCTTCGTACTTGATCAGTGGATGTAACCAAAGGTTTAGACTTAGTATATTGCTTCGTTTCGTGATTGCGCAATATAGGAGCAGTTTTAGAAACCCAGTTCTTATTATGGATTTAGCTTGAATTCGAGAAGCATCTGCTGTGACGGTTCAAAATGTGATCTTTTTTCGAACAGGGAAATGTATAAATAGATTGAGATTAAAGAGAAGCAATGATTTTTTTTTCCTGCAATTTAAATCAAGAGCGTTGTGTGATTTTTTAGCGCCAACCTAAGAAATTCAATTAAATTTCAATTAAGTTTCAAAGCGTGTAGTGCATCACTTTTCCAGATGGGAATTCGATATAATTGCAATAGTTGATACAAGACCATGCCAAAAACAGTACGACCAGAGTAAATTCACTTAGTTAAATCCACTAGTAGTATACCTTTTGGATATTGTACATCATGCTAGAAGGGTTTCTGTTTCTTCTTTTAAATCCTGATATATATATTTTTTTATGTTTAATGTGCATGTTATAAACATCGTAGAGAGTTTGTTAGTTTCCTGCCTGTCAATTTCTTGAATTGTGCAAGATTTCCTATTTGTCTTTTATCTTCTGTGGAATTCAACTGCCTAGTGGTTTGCACTTATTTTCAGGTTGCTAATTCCTTATTCTTTTGATTAGGAAAGCTCTTTATGTTATTTAAAAAATTGCCTAATGAGGGAGACATACAACAAGTCGACGGAATGTGCATCACACTTTACAAGCGTTATGCAGATATATATAAACAAGAAACTGTGTGGTTTTGTTGGAGTTTTTTTATTTTTAATCCTACTCTATGAAACTCCTCATAAATTCTAATGGATGCCTTGAGCTTAACTTACTGGTGATTTTACTGCTTGTAGGATTTGTACTTCCTGGACGACGAATTGTGACAAATGCTCATGTAGTTGCAGATCACACATTTGTTCTTGTAAGAAAGCATGGTTCACCTACAAAGTATAAGGCAGAAGTCCAAGCTGTTGGCCATGAATGTGACTTAGCTCTTCTAACAGTTGAAAGTGAAGAATTTTGGGATGGAATGAATTCTTTGGAGCTTGGTGACATTCCTTTCTTACAAGAAGCAGTAGCTGTGGTTGGGTACCCTCAAGGTATGATTACCACGTCGTATGATATGATATTTTAGTGGGGAAATTAAATCAAAATATAATTTGGACCCCCCGTGGTTAGGCTAAAGTTCAGAGTGTCTCCCTAAATTTTTGGTTGTGTGACTTCACCCTCTTATAGTTTTAAACTTTTAATTCATTTCCAGTTGCTTGATTGACATTTAATTTAATATAAAGAGACTAAAATGCCTTTTTTGACAACAACTAGTTAGAATATCTTTTTTGTTGGAAATCCTTTTGTGTTATGCTTCTTTCATTTGAAACTTTCTCACTTTTACATTTTAGACATTGCAGATATTCCAAAAAGAGATAATATAAAGGGCAAGATGATCAAACAGTTAATAGTTTTAACCAATAATTACCTTCACCATTAGTTTTGGTTAGAAAAACTCGGTTGCATATTGATTAAAGTTACAAGGGGCTAAGTGACACAAGTCAAAGCTTAGGGAGGCACTTTGGATCTTAGCCTGACTACAATGGGAAAAATATATTTTCCTCTATTTCATTTTCTTACTTTCGTGTTACTTAGTTGCATCTTGGCTTGCTATTCTCCTTCTTAGGAGAGAGAGGAGTTTTATGATTTTTCCTTGTCAAAGTTTGTAATATATTATTGCTTAATAAGTAAGTCGATCCTCCATCTATCTTTGGATTTCTAAATGTTCGAATATCCCACTTCTTAGGAGCCTAACTTTCTTGATTCTCTCATATGCATTTGCATCATTAAAAGACTGAACATAAAGTTTTGGAATGTTCTAAGTAACTGTAATTGGGAGAAATTTAATTATTTTATTGTTATTACATTTAGCGGTGATATACTACCTAAAATTATGGATGGTTGTGTTGATCGACACATGCTGTGCCGGCGACGTACCGACATGTGGCATAAGGGGTGCCGCATGGCCTCCTAGTAGCTTCGCCTCTCGTCATTTATCTTGTTGTTGTGCTTGCTGTTGCCGATCGTCACTCGTCGAGTCGCTGTTGTCACTTGCCCAGATCCGCAATTTAAGTTTTTAATTGACCAACCCCCCCCCCCCCCGCCCTTCTCTCTCTCTCTCTCTCTCTCTCTTCTTCCTCCCTCGGGCTAGGGCACCAAATGGGGGTGCGAGCCGGTGAGCGGTAAAGGGTAAAGGGTAAAGGTGAGTAGTCCCTTACCTTTTTCTTTCCCTCTCTCACGGCACGGTTCGTGCTTGTGGCACGGCCATCGTGGCCTAAAATAAGTTAATATGAAGGTAGAAATTTATCATCTGGTTTATGTTTTTGGTGTACTTTGAAGAGATCAAGATGATGACCATTATTGGTTATTGCAGTGATTGCCATTTAATGCATTGAGTAATAACATTGATTTAGAGTTTAGACAGCTATCCTCTTAATCTTTTAATGGCTATGAACTATATCAGGAAAACAATGTTTTTTTAGCTTCTTTATTTCTTGTTTTCTCTCTTCTTTTACTTATGATACATTTAGAATATGTAATAATCATCCTTCAAGCTCGTCTTTTCTTATACTTGATCACAATGGAAGGAATCCTGGTACTTTGGGTGATAAACATGTGATCTTCACTCACTCACCTTAATAATGCAAATTTCTTTCAGCCAATGATTAGTTGACTGGAATGAATCTTGAAGTTAAGGTATGTTACTATGTTATGAATGAAAGTGAATAAGTAATTGGCGAAGCTAGAATTTGTATGCACTATGTAGGTGTGTTCAAGGAAAATAGTGGCCATATTGATGCTGGTAGTAAGCATGAAAATGTTTATTGTGAGCACCTTAACAATTAAAATTGCCAGTATACTATAACTGATTGTGATGAGAGGCTGAATTTCTATTCAAGGGCATATAAAAGTGATGTATATGGTCCAGTAGATATGATGGTGTCAAAATGCATTCGAATTGCCGCAATTGATTAACTCAACTAATGGAGGCTCTCAGCAACGTTATGTATATGACTAACATAATTAGGCATAGGCTGCAAGAGCTCAAGTACGAGATAAATGAACAGCATTGTGTGATATGTCTACCAACAAAATAATTTGAAGGAAGTATCCAATAAGTCCAGAAGGATAATCAAGATCATCAATCAATTATGGTTGCTTCAGGGGAATTGCAATTGCATGTCAAGAATTATGCATCAACTTTTGGTATTGAACTGAAATAGTCTCTTTAAAGTTTAATCTTTCTTGATTTTGGCTGCAATGCTACCCTGGAAAATATGGAGTTCTGCTTTGCTACCTATTCAATAATCACATTACGACATACAACTATTTGATACAAGTTTATTGTTTGGCTCATTACCGGTTCTGTTGTCTTTCATTATGCAGATTTACAACAATCATCTTAAATTATTTTGAGCATTCTTTCATGGATCTGATTTCTGTGAACAAAATAGTGAAGCCTGTGGTGGAATACTATAGTGAGCACATGTCTAATTCCCAATGATGCCTTGTTCCCAGCAGCCCTTACATGTCTTGTCTGCATGCATTGATACCCCAACAAAGCCACATAAAATTATTGATCCTGATGTGTTCTCTTCATGTCTGATAGCATACTTAATTGATATGTTTATGAATCTTTTCTCTTGGTGCAGGTGGGGACAATATTTCTGTTACCAAAGGGGTTGTCTCTAGAGTTGAACCAACACAATATGTTCATGGTGCTACTCAGCTCATGGCTATACAAATTGATGCAGCTATCAACCCAGGGAACAGTGGAGGGCCTGCAATCATGGGTGACAAAGTTGCTGGAGTAGCTTTCCAGAATCTTTCAGGTGCGGAAAATATCGGGTGAGTTCTGCAAATATTTAATTTCCCTTGCAATATTTCTCTCATATTTTCTTGTCCCAGTCTTTTATTCTAAACCTCGACTGGTTTCCATTATTTTTAATTTTGATGCGATTGATGTATATATTCAAGTCTTGACTGTTCAGCTGCCATATACATCAGGAGATTGGAATATTTTTGCTTCTTGTTGCAAAGGTGCTCATATTATGACAAGTGAACATTCACCTGGTATAGTTGTCTGGATTAACTTGTTTGAAGGTTTTTTTCTCGTACAGTAGTGTAACTGAGGTCCTTTTGCTCCACTATCAACACATGTTGTACTCATAGTTATCAGAACCGACCGAACCGAGTGGTCGGACTAGTGAACAGGTGAACTGACAACCAAACTCATTCGATTTTGTTATGAGGCATAGAGGTAATTATCGGGCGGGTGGGGCCAAGCCAACTAGGCTGGGCACTATGTTCACCAGCCCGCCCGGGAGTGAATTGGGTCAAGCTAGAATAGTTTAACCTATTACCACATGTCGGCCTGTGAAAGAGCGGGCTAGCCGAGCGGAGCCGAGTGCCGTCATTCTCATCTCATTGCTACTTCCTCTTCTCCGATTCCCCTCGGCATCGTTCCACCACAACGTCAATGTGGTGCACCTCGTCTTTTCTCCGACCTCGCATCCTTCTCTTTCCCCTTGCCTCGCCTTTGTCCCATCTTTTAGTCTTTGCTTTCCTCTACTCAGCAAAAGGAAGGACCAGGATGGGAAAGCTTGGCCTTCGCTGCAATGTCCAGCTACTTGTGACCTCACCCTGGCAACCTCCACCTGTTACGACACCATTCTCCTCGGCGGCAGCCTCTTTGCCTATACTTTCTTTGCCTTTTCCCCTATCTTGCTTTTCTTTTCCCTTTTTTTTTTATCAATATTGATCTCCAATGGCTACAAGGGAGTAAAACGTGTACATGGCGAAGCTAGTGAAGCAAGTGGAGCAATTTGAAGAGATGGTGGAGTTCATGGAGAAGGTGACCGTTGAGGAGCGCAACCTCCTCTCCCTCACCTACAAGAATGTCATCATCGCGCAGCGCCCCTCGTGGCGGATTATCTCCTCCGTCGAGCAGAAAGAGGAAGCTTTCAGACCACCTTTTCAAGCCAAATTGACACAACCATGAGCAAAGGGAAGGAAATTTGATAAGGCCGGAGGAATGAGAAACAGCAAGGCATTTAGGGTTTGAGGTGGTTTATTTTAATGCTAAATAAAATATCATGGTTTATTTTAAAGTTAAATAAAATAGCAAGGGATCAAGAACTAAATATTACATCATGGTTTATTACGAGCTGGGCTTTTGGATTGGGTTGACGGACGAGCTATCGAGCTGGACCGGGCAAAGGGCTAGCCTATGCTGCCTATTGGCAATTCGAGCTCAGCTGGGCTAAGCCCAAACTAGGTTTGAGCCGAGCATAGGAGGGTTAGGCCATATGATCACTTTAATAAGATTAGATAAGCAATCGATTTAGTAAAAACTAACTAACTCAGAAGTTAAATCAGTGAGCCGTGCAACCCAATTGGTTTTCAGCGAACCAATCGGGTCAACTACTTTTGTAAAGTTACCTAATTATCCTTAATATTTAGTTATTCTATTATATATCCTAATTGTGTTTTAATCCTAAAATATGAAAATATTTAGTTTATAATATATTAGTTAAAATTAGTTATTTTTCAGATATACCCAAAAAAAGTCTTATTTACTTGTATTTCTCTCTAAAATTCATATTTACATATATATCGCTCAAATACACAATTTTTGCACGTATACCATTAAAATTGAACAGTTTAAATGTAAAAAGATAAAAATATCCTTATTTTTGTTTTCAAGTATATTTTTTAGTTAATAGTATTTTAATCTTTTTATATTAATTGACTTAATTTGAAAAATAACCATGAGGATTTCTATATAAATAACATATATTTTGAGGGATATACATACAATTATACTATTTTTTAGATTTTTTTTTATTTGTAGAATTATTTAAATCTATCTATATATTGCTTAAATATTTATTAAAAAACTAGCAATTGGATCGAATAAACCAGTAATTGAACCAATAATGTAACGACCCGACTTCTGACCATGTCAACATTTGAATAATTATGAGCGTAATACATCCTTTGTTTTTAGGTGGGTTTAGTTTTTAGTTCAGTTAGATTATGTAATAACTGATGTCTTGTAACTGCTACTTTCAAAGAGGAAGAGTAATCCAGGTGTTTTTATGGAATTCATATGTTTTGAGAAATCGTTGCACTATTTGCCCACCACCATGCATCATGGAAGGCCTCTACAGGATTTCATGTGATTGGCGAGCCATTGATGTAACGGCCTCAGGTTGCATCTGAGACTCTTTCTAGTTTCTACAGACCAACTTGGAATCCATCAAACACTTTAGAATTAAAAAAGAGTGTCATAGGGAGACCTGGGTCTGCGGCGAGCCATTGATGTATAGGCCTTAGGTTGCTTCTTAGGCTCTTCCTAGCTTCTATATTTCAACTTACAAGCCATCAAACAATTTAGAATTAAAAAAGAGTGCCATAGGGAGACTTGGGTCTGTGGTGAGCCATTGATGTATAGGCCTTAGGTTGCATCTGAGACTCTTTCTAGTTTCTACGGACCAACTTGGAAGCCATCAAACACTTTAAAATTAAAAAAGAGTTCCATAGGGAGACCTGGGTCTGTGGCGAGCGATTGATGTGTAGGCCTTAGGTTGCATCTGAGACTCTTTCTAGTTTCTACAGACCAACTTGGAAGCCATCAAACACTTGAGAATTAAAAAGAGTGCCATAGGGAGACTTGGGTCTGACAACATTTAGAACCATTAAGAGTGCTTTGCTGATGTTGTTACTAGTTTAATAAAGGAATAAGATCTGAATTTAGTAATTGGTCAAAATATTCTTGTTTTACTGTACATTGTTAATTCTACATAACTGGCACTGACTATGATGACTACACGCTTTTGATTTCCTAGAGACTCTCGAGTATCTAATGGGATGATTGAGATCTCACCATGCGTGATATCAAGTTTTTTATAAATGATTCTTTGATTTTTGATGAATGAGAAACATCTAATGGATTTCATAGGTGAAACTTTAGCATGCTATACGTATGAGATGCAAGTGAGAGTGAATTTAACTGAAGATCATGATTTTTTAGCTCTCTTTTCATGAAGTACTTATTTTCTTTGACTTTTTCAAATTTAAGATCTTTAAATAGGTAATTAACTTGGAGTGAAAGAAATGTAGGTACAAATTCTTATATATATATATATATATATATATATCATCTAAACATTATTCAAAATGAGTACGATAAGAACAATTGCCATTATGTCACAATTAGTCAGGGTTGGACATTTGAATACTTATTCCTTCACCCAATTCTACGTCGGAATGTCCTCCATCGATAGAACTGTCATCATATCTTTTCTATTTTTCAATTTATTCCTTTATTGAATGCTAACTTGCAATGGTGAAGAGAGACTAATCTGAAGGGAGTGTGCATATATTATTTTCAGACCCATGTTAGATGTATGCAAATAGTGTGATAAGATGTGGGACATAAGTGATCTGTGATGACCTCGCATATACTATGTTCATGGTGGTGGCAATAGCATTTATGTTTTCAATGTCTTGTTATGAAGGAATAGAGGTTTGATGCTAGTGAGGATAGGTGCTTAAATACATAATACTATAATAGGAAATCACTATCTTATATATATATTATCACAAGTATGTTTGTCGGCCCTGTTGACTTTTTGTCAGGACTTAATATCACGGTTTTAACTATCAGCGTATTGAAAAGCGGAAAAGATGGCCACGGGCGGCTGCCTCGCCATTCCGCTTGGCGCTCGTGGAAGGCGGCCTGCTGCCTTGGCGGGCTAAATGTTCGGCCCTCTAACTTGCCTTATCGGTTTTTTTTATAATGGATCAGATTATGAGATTATCCAGTATCCACTAAAAAAACTAACCCATTAATTATTAATATAAAAACTTAAAACTCTCTCTCTCTCTCTCTCGCTAAATCCCTAATCCCGTCTTCTCCCTTCCACGGCTGACGGCAGCGAGCAACGAAGCAGCTGACTAGCTAAGGCGGTGGCTTGTGGCAATGTGCGGCAATGGCAACGAAGCGAAGTAGCGGATGACAATGGCTTACGGTAACATCCTCTCCCGCTCTCTCTTGTCTCTTCCACAGTCGGCGGTAAAAGTATGGGCCTCTCTCTCTCTCACTCACACTCACTCTCTCCCTTTCTCTCTCGCACTCCTCTCTCACAGTCTCACTCTCTGTCTCACACCGAATGATCGAAGGGTTTTTAACTTTTTTTTTTATTTTCAATTCTGTCTTAAATCTTAATCAGTTAATCTATTAGTGACTTAGTGATTATCTGATAATATGTTTGTTAATTAGTTAATCTGTTGTGATAATTTTGAATATTTGATTATGTATTTATGTTATTATGGTTGTAAATTGTGATTATGTTATTTAGGATTTTGATTTAGTGTACTATTAAGATTTTTGTATATACTATATTAGTTACCACTTACATATAAGTATATAATGTATATTATATATCTGTATTATATATATATATTTATTTATTATTTTTTATATTAAAAATGTTAGACTGCCTTGTCGCTCGTCTTCTACCTAGGCGCTAGACGGTGGGGTGACCACCCGCCACCCACGACCGCCTTTCAAAACATTGTTAACTATTACGGAAGATGTTAATGACTTTCCCATTTCTTGGTTGTTTGTAGAAAGATATTTGGTTTTTCCTAAGAGGGGTTCTATATTATGTGATGGTAAGGCTTTTGCCCATACACTCTGCTCCAGAGGATTCAATCTGAGGAGCATCCTCTCTAGTAATGTGGGTAAGGACCATATGGTTGCCCATACCTGCCCCTCCCTCGACCCTGCAATGGTAGGAGCTAATTGTTTTAAATGTTCCCATCTTCTTCCATCCTCCTTTTTCCTACTCTCTCTATTTGTCTTTGTAATATGCAAGTGAACATGCATGTAATGGTTAATTTGATACACTTCTGAGCAGTCTTTTTGATAGTGCTATAACAAATCCTTAATTTGTTTCTTCCCTTTGGGCAAGCCCCTCATTTTAGAATTTCATCTCGCAGGTACATTATTCCAGTCCCTGTAATCAAACATTTTCTTTCTGGAGTGGAAGAGCATGGCAAATATGTCGGGTTTTGCAGTCTTGGTTTGTCATGCCAGCCTACCGAAAATGTTCAACTTAGAGAGCACTTCCTCATGCGCGCAGAAATGACGGGTGTTCTTGTCAACAAAGTTAATCCTCTTTCAAATGCTCGTAAGGCATTGAAGAAAGATGACATCATTCTTGCCTTTGATGGTGTACCTATAGCAAATGATGGAACAGGTCAATCTCAAATGCACCATCTCATATTAGCATTAGGTTTTATTTGTACTAAGGTTCTATGTATTGGTTATGAAATAGAGATTGGCCATCTAGAAAAACAGTAAGTATCAGCCGTTTTGGTATCAGATTTATTTTAAATTATGTGAAATTCTAATAATTGTTATAAATGTAGGAAAATTCTTAAAAATTCAGAAAAATGATAAGAAAATAAGAAAAATTTCCCTCTCTCTCATAATCTCAACTCTCCTCCCATCTCTCTCTCCCGATGCATTCCTTCCCTCTCGACTTGGTAATTGCATATAATTCTCCAGCGAGATGAGCTGTTTTTCTCATACCCCTCCCTCTCCCTCCTCTCTCTCTAGAAAAACACCTCACATCGCCTGATGACTATTTGCTGTTGCCGGATCAGGAGGGAAGGGATGCATAGAGAGAGAGAGATTAATATGGGTTCCAATTGAGTAAAATCTGACCCAATAATACTAGCACGCATCAGTCTGATACGAGTGATTCCAAAAACAAGTAAGAATACTACTTTAAGGCATGTATTAGTATGACCAATCCCAATCCATTTTGACCGATTTAGATTAGGATTAGCTGAAACTTCAATCCATAATTTGTACATATATTTTTTAATAAAATGTCACGTACTTCCTTTGAGTAGATTTAAAATTTGAATGTGATTTTTCGTAGACATATCAATGCAGAGGCTAGTCTACTATGGAGTCATGATTTGTTTGGTTGTGTTATTCTTATGCTTATAATCTTAAATGGTGTGTTGCTTGCAGTACCATTTCGGAACAGAGAGAGAATAACTTTTGATCATCTGGTTTCTATGAAGAAACCTGAAGAAACAGCCTTTGTCAGAGTGCTAAGAGATGGCAAGGAGCATGACTTTATCATCTCACTTAGACCTGTAAGTCTTATTACGAACAAGTTGATTTTGTATTGGTGGTATGCTATCTTTATACGAGGAAATCCAATAAATGTAGTTTTGGTACTAATTAAACTTGTCCTGTGGGTTTCTCATGTAAATTTATCACTCATAGATTAAATTATTGCTCTCTCTTCAGCATAAAACAAGCAAGGGAACTGTAACTCTAGAGGGGAAAGTAAATGAGAGGTGAATTTTCAGTATGATTTTGATCCAGTTGCCAGTTGAATCTAGCATGAATGACATACAAACTATAAGATCCACCTTGACAATAGAATATATTTTCATGATTTTATTCTACTTATCTTTTGTTGTCTTCTTGGACTAACAAATGTATGGAAGCTCTGTAGTAATCCTATTCAGTAAGACACTCTCTTAGTAAATTACTTGTCATGACTTCATCAAGCATGTGCATAGTTCAACAACGTACTGTTACATGAACGTATTGTGGTCATATCATTCTACTGTTTCTGTTTTCTTTTATTTATTTTTCTGTGGAGTGGTCTTGTGTTGCTTGGGTAGAATGTGCTGCAGTATCTTACTATCACGTATACTTGCTCTTCTTTTCGTGCAGTTACAACCATTAGTCCCAGTTCATCATTTTGATAAACTGCCAAGTTACTACATCTTTGCTGGTTTTGTGTTCGTTCCATTAACCCAGCCTTACCTTCATGAGTATGGAGAAGACTGGTATAACACTTCACCCCGTCGATTATGTGAACGAGCACTTCGAGAGCTTCCTAAGAAGGCAGGCGAACAATTTGTGATCCTTTCTCAGGTACATTTTCACCAGTTGACTGCTTATTCAAAATTTCTTAGAGAAAATGCTACATCCAATGTGTCAAAATTTCCATCCAATTTATGCAATTTCCTTAATCAAATTATTATTTTAGAATCAATATTTCAGTACATTCCCTTATAATTAGTATTTATCATAATATGATGGTGGATCCAAATGGCAAATTACCCCATGCAATTTTCCATTGAATTGCCTATGAGAAATAGGGACCTTTCTTAGTTCAGCAAAGAGTTACAACGCAGATGGTACAAATAATGATCAGATGAAGCTAAATGGCATTTTCATTTGCTAGAAGGGTCTAAAAGGAACTTTTTAGTTACTTCTTTCATACATATTCCATTGTGTGTGCATGTATGTTTTCTAGGATTTGGTGCCGTGATCTAGTCTTGGTGAGGAAGGTGGAAGCGTCTTGGGGCTGAGATAGATTTTGGGCGGAATTGTAGAGGTTGATTTTGGACGATCTAATTGTTGGATGGACCTAAAATTTGGGCATGTTATCTCTTTCGAAGAGAGCTTTCCAATGAACCTAAGATCGTGAGAATCAGATGGGTAGATAGTGAGATATTGATCAAAACGTGGACCTTGGTCGGAGATGGCAGACCAGCACGAGGTGATCTCTAGAGTTCTTTGGGGATTCCGTGGGTAGAGGTAGTAGAAGGTAGGTTTAGAAGAGAAAGGAGGAAAAAGGGGGAGATGGGGTTTGGTCCTCAAAGGGGGAAGGGGGCTCAGACTGATGGGGAGGGAGGTCGGCGCCTCAATGGTGACTGGTGGCTAGGATGAAGGAGGAAGGGTAAGAGAGAAAGGGGGTGAAAGAGCTAACTAGTAAAGGCTAAATTAGGGTAATTCTTCCATATTCTTCTTGGGTGATCACCACACTTTATATAGTGGCTACTCATGATTTAAGTGACTTGTCCTCCAAGTAAAACTGAAATAGGCTAGCCCAACTCAACTAGCAACAGGTGGTGACATATATGACTCGACCCAACCAAATATCTCATGACTCAACTCAGCTCCAATGCAGAAAATAACAATACAGGAAATAAAATAAAAGAACTCGGTCTAACTAACTAGAACCCTCCAAATCGGGTCATAACATTTGGAGTGAGGAAGCAAGAGAATTAGAGCTTGAGAGGGATAGAGGATAGCTTTAGCAGCTTTAAGGTAGGATATAAGTACATAGAGGATCCTATGCCGGACTAAATTGCAACATTTACATTAATGTGGATAAGCATATTCTTTTTTCAGTTAATTGGACTTCAGAAGTACTTAAATAGTCATCAGCTTGGGAATATGCAATCTTTCCCTTTTTTTCTTTCCGTATTTTAGATTTATCAAAGTTAAAGGATGGCCCTATCAAGGAATATCTGTTTTTGAAGGCCTTTGAAACACACCCAGTATTACTCACTTATTTTAGAGACATCTGCTTTGAAAGAGAGAAGGATGTGAGTCAAAACTGGAAGGTTTGTTCTGTGATGGTGAGAGTAGCCTTAAGCAGATATTATTATATTGTGATGATGACTCGTCAAAATTTGTCTCATGGAAATTGTTGTCATGTAAGAACAAGATAATTCTCTATGGTATAACATAATATCTTAATTTCCAACTTAAATAATTTTCTTATTTGACTTCCAAATAAAATGTTCTGACAATTCTGAATCATCTTTAGCTACTATCAAGAAAGCTATTAAGTAATGCAACTATGAATCTTCTGGAGAGTTTGATTCTAGTGGAGCACACTAACTGTACTCTCTTTAGTTGAGCAGTAAGGAGGGCATCCATTTGTTCTTGAAATCAGAATTATTGGTCCAAAGAGTGAATTTGATAGTGTTGTGAAGAATTCCTCAATATCTTGTTCATGTGCAACAATTTTTTTTTTTATGCTTACTCAATCTTGTGCTTAAAGGGTGTGGAGGTTCAAGTCCTCTTCAAGGAATAATATTGAGAATGCTTATTGAATGAGCAATTCAACAACATTCTTTGGAGAGACATAACATATTCAGCCACAGCAACATTTTGATACCACCAGAAATGGGGAAAGAAGGAATTGTGTTTCCATAGAACGAACCACTGCTTTTACCACTAATGTTTATCCACTACATATTCATCATTTTATATATATGGATCATTGATTGAACAAAGAAGGGCCATGCATGAATTTTACATTTTAGATGAATTGACCTTAGGGAGTTTGACAAACTTAATACTGATGTCTTACATCAGTAGTAGTTGACCTTAGCTGTTTCAGCTGAAACAGTAGTAGTTAACAGTCATAAAAAGATTGTTTTTCCACCTTTTTTAATGTGGTTGGAGAAGATCAAAAGTTCTTTATGTCTAATAGTAATATTTTGCTAGTATTCCTATGCTATGAAATGGATAGGATCATTGATTTCTCATTCATTTTATCTTAATTTCTCATTCTAAGCAGAATAAATCATGCTAGTGCTTCCCAGGAACTTTTGCTAGCACCCACACAGCTTCAAAATATAAAGAATATATGATTATTGACAATTTGTTTCTTCTGCTATTAAATTCTTGTTTCATTTAAGAATGTAGTTTTTGGTTAAATTCTTGTTTCATTTAAGAATGTAGTTTTTGGTAACAACTTCCTTCTGATTCAGGTTTTGATGGATGATATAAATGCGGGATATGAGAGGCTCTCTGAACTGCAGGTTTGACCATGTTTTGGCTTCCATAATGCAAAATTATAGATGAATGCTCCTGCACTGATTAACCTATTGATACTTACTCTGATCAGGTAAAGAAAGTGAATGGTGTGGATGTCGATAACCTGAAACATTTGTGTAGACTAGTGGAGGGTTGTCGTGAAGAAAGCTTAAGATTTGATTTGGATGATGATAGAGTAATTGTACTCAATTATCAGAATGCCAAACTAGCTACCTCTCGAATTCTGAAACGCCATAGGATACCATCAGCAGTGTCGAATGACCTAATTGATGACCAGGCAAACAAATGCGAGATCGAAGTAGCTTGTTGAAGCTGATTCAAAGTGAGATGCAGCAAAGAGGATAGGCTGTTATTATTTCTCTTACCTGGGGTCGCAAATCCCAAGTTTGTCTATGAAGAGCTGATATAATTGTATCAGTTTTTATAATTGATTTCTTCCATAATTTGTCATTATTGTCACAAGCATTCTATTTATGGTGAAAGAATGAAATAGCTCAGAGGGAACATCGTGTGTTTCATCTTTCCAGAGAACAGGAAGAGTTTAGAACTTAACATATATACTTTACATATTGTATACAAATCAAACTTTCATGTGTATAGGTAGATAATATATGAATCAAATTGTAACAACCTATCATCCACATTCTCATGAAGTTAGTAGCTACCTAACCCTTACAACCAAGGAGGTTGCAGGGTTTTCTTTAACCCTAAATAATTATCGTCAAGAGAACTATTTGGTAGTTTTGCACTGAAATTTAAACTAGACGGTTTAATACAGAGTCTATGTGTTTCTGTATTTATGGAGAGTTAAATCATTTATACAATCAAAATCTAACTTTTTATGAACGATCAAAAAGATAAATTGCAACAAGCTTCAAGCTTGTGTGCTGCAGGACCCTCTTCATCTTCTCCGACCATCCTTGCACCACCAATCGCCCTGCCTCCGATGAATAGTCAGTAGTCAGTAAGCCGTGATGCATTCTTCCCCTTCCTTCTATTTATTCTTTTCTTTCTTCCCCTCCCTCCCTTTTCTTTCTGCTACGTTTTGAGTTGATTATGTTATGGGCCTCTCGGCCCATCCCAGTTCAACCTTGTGGGCTGCAGCAAGGCTTTGGAAGCTTTTGCCACATTTATTATTTTGTTTTTTTTTTTATTACTATGTTAGTTTTGAGAGAGAAAAAGGTATTTTATTCTAGAATAAAATTACAAATAACACCCACTTCTTACAACACTCCCACCATAAACAGAATTTTGTCCTCAAGAATTATAAGATAAGATTAATCTGATACAAGATCAATAGACAATCCAAGGTAAGAATCTTAGTCCACTTATTCAGCATTCCAGCAATATCAAATTAATTTTACCATGTTCTTGATAATTTAAAATTTTCAAATTATTATCTATTCAATTACCTATAAATAGAAGATTTATACTATGTACTAATGAATTAAGGAAAAAAAAAGGGTACACATAACATTTTAATCATAGTTTAAATATCATTCAATGTGTTATCTTTGCACTCGACGGTGTCATGCCTGCTCAAACTAGCTTACACAATACTTGATAGTCTAACTAAGCCTAATGATCTTAGGCATTTTGCCCCTAACACTAGGTTAAGCACGTAAAAGGGCACTGCTGAGATAAAATTTAAGTGCATGATAATACATGCAAGTGATAAGTGATTAATATTATCAATCATACGACATATACCTCATAGTTATCATACGTAATTAATATTTTCTATGCATAATTATAAAATAGGAAATAAGTATAATCATATAGACCAGTAAATAAACATATGCATATGCATATGCATCACAATAAATATGATATAACCCATAAAATAAAACATCACTTTAATATCTACATTGCTCCTAAACTACAGGAGTTTCACTTGTTTAACATGCATTCAGCTACATAAAGCACTAGTAAATTAGTTGGACCTTGAGCCCTAAGGTCTATCTCATACCGTGATAGTTATAAAAGTAATCACACATAAGAAGAAATATTTATCTAGAAATAACCATAATTAAGTCCCATTGATTTTTTACTTGTTGTCCAAGTAGCAATGATATTTGTATTAGGAGGCTAGGATACTGTTAGGAGTAATTAATGTAGGTACCTTTAAATTCACCACCAAGCAAACTATTATTGACTTATCACAATTATAATGAAGTGATTACAATTTCTTAATAATTAGTATTTAGTGCCTCAATCTAAAATACTCACAATGATACAAACGACTATAATGAAGTGATTACAATTTCTTAATTTTTGTTATTTTTTGTGTTTAGTTGGAAAAAGAATGATAAATGAAATGATGTATTAGGTAAAAATGGTGCTTAGTTGTGATAGGTGGAGTAAAAGCTAAAAATGGATCATATTGCCCTTTGTTTGGTTTAATATAAATAGATGTTTTATAATTTCATTCACTTTACAACTATCATGTTATTTACTGATGATTATTTCTGAAATTCTTGCCCTTTTTTTTAGGGGGAGACTAAATTTGATGTGATTCAGACTAAATCAAATCACCTCAAAATATATTGGGCTCAATGGACTGAGTCTAGTTATCTTATTTGCTTATTTAGTTTAGTTAGAGTTTTAGTAAGTTAGGATTTTATTTAATTAACTAAATTCAATTCTACATATTTTTGGAAAAATATTTGCAGAATATTTTATAGATATCAGAATAATATCAAACTAGTTAGATAAGATCGCCAACCTCCATATCTACAACTTTGGTATTCATGGATTCTCCAAATTCGAAATCTATCTACAGCGAAACGAATGATTAATGTGAGAAGATAAGAAAGATTAGTTTAGTTGGTTTGTTAGGGTTATAACTTAGTTGTTTGGGTTCCTAGGGTGAGCCTCTATAAATATATAGAGAAAACCCTAATTGAAGTAAAATCTAATAATTGAAAATAGTAGTGTCTTTATCTCCTATCTTGCTCTAGCTATTAGCGTCTTCTCCGACCCCCTTCTTTCCATTGCCCAAGTCTTTGGTTTACTTCCTCTAACTTTTAGTCCCCCCACTTCTACAACAATTTTCTTCCTTTCACTCCGATGAATTAATCTAGCATCTATCTAGCAATTGAAGGACTATTAAGCTAGGGTTTACCCGACCTTCGGCTTTTGTACAGCCAATATTTCAAGATCTAGCCATCCAAATCATATGATTTTGGATTCGTTGGAAAGCTCGAGGGTGACGACATATCCAAATTTCAGGAAGATCCAACAGTTAGATCATCCACAGCTTCCTTCGAAAGTCATATCCTCGAACTAATCCAAAACTGTTACAGATCGGATCAAGCCTATTGGTAACAAAATTCACCATAATTTACATAATATAGATATCACCATATCCATCACAAATAGCATCAAAGACTAACATCTCATATTCACTACAGACGTATTATAAAAGTTAAGTATATTATAGTCTTATACTATTACGATACTCAACATTAATTTAACTTTCAAAATGTGGCACAATATATTACTATAAAGCTGGCTAAAGTTTAGGCAAAGGGATTACCGAATAATCATTTCTCTTTTTTTTTCAACATGGTCCGAAAACAATTTGACAAGAAAAGAGTGAAAACAACTAAATATCTTAAAATGAACTCGATGTCTTAAATTAAAAGATGTTCTAAATTTATTTTTTTATATATATTTTAAAAATCACATTCTATACGTTACTTATTTTGTGATAACATCTGTCTTCAACAATTTTGTAATCCGATCCCTCTTTTTTCTCTATAATTCTCGTTTAAAACCCTAATGTTATTTTAACTAACTGATATCGACCAAAATTACTAAAATACCCTCATAATTATTTTTTCCTCTTTGCCCTTTCTCCGAAGAATACATGGATAATTTAAATATTTATAAATTATTTTATATATTATAACAAAATATTCTTTTAATAGTACCGTTTAAATTAACAGAGAGTGTTAAATGAGAATTATAAAGAAAAAATAAGAATCATGTTACAAAAACTTTAAAAACAAAGTGCGAATCACAAATTATAGATAAAATGTACGGTGCAATTTATAAAATTCTTTTTATTTTTTCCTACAAATAAGTCAAAAGTTTGTAATCCAATCAAACAAGGAGAGGGGGGGGGGGGCAAAGGGCAAAGAGATAGAATGCAATGTAGGACCCACCTGAAGAATCTAAAGGCAGAAGGAAATCTGGAGCATTAGCATTAGTGTGTTGGGAAAGCTAATCATGTGGGCTCTCTTACCACATGAGCCCCACCAAACTGGGGGGGGGTTGCTGTGTTAAAAACCCTTTGAATACTGCCTCAATTTTCAACTAAAAGAAAATAATAAAAAAATAATATACTGTTAGCTAATAATTATTTTATTAATCAAAATTATCTAACCAAATTACTAATTTATCCTTATATTTATCTTA
Source organism: Typha angustifolia (assembly GCF_048772165.1). NCBI lineage: Eukaryota > Viridiplantae > Streptophyta > Magnoliopsida > Poales > Typhaceae > Typha > Typha angustifolia. The sequence goes on from NC_133248.1 coordinate 7,983,908, forward strand.
TTAACTTACTACTTTATATCAAATCAAATAATATTTTTATAAAAAATATAATATAATTTATAGAATAAAATTTTATTTTAAACCTAGAGCAGTGGTGGTCTTATATTAGATAACACTTTTTTTTTTATTAGAATATATAAATATATACTTTTTTATTGTTACAATCATAGTACTCTAATCTTACCGTTGCTATATATCATTGACATAGGAACAATTTAAAATTAAGAACTAAAAGAAATAATCTAAAATAGGGTTCCAATTAAAAACATAAACCCATGAGACAGGGGTTTTAGCTGGTTCTCCTTTAGGAATGTCTTCAAACTATAATTTATATATAAAAAAAAACACCACCATCATCATATTCTAAACACTCTAAATTCTATACGCAACACTACAATTAGATTAGATTTGTTTTATATATAGTATATGGTAATAGACCATGGTTTCATAGTAACAACCTATTTCCTTAGATCAACCCATTGCATTAATAAATATTGACCAAAAGAATATGCCACAATTCCAGAATGTGGACCCAATGCAATTCACACCCATATCAACAAAGTTCTTTCTTTCTTTCTTTTTTCAAATTAAACAGAGAGAGAGAGAGAGAGAGAGAGAGAGTAGTCTAATAACAAGTGATCAAAGAGAGACTTGGAAGTTATAGAATGTAGAGCTCTTCTAACATCCATGAACATCGCATCCTTTTGATGCCATGGCTTTCCATACCATTTCCATCATTATGTAGTAGTAGACAAGGAAAGGACAAAGAGAGAGGAAAGACTCTACCCCAAAAGAAAGAAACAAAAGAAACATATCAAAAGCAAAAGTGAAAAAATAAAGAAGGAAACAAACCAGGTTAAGAAAAAAAAAAGGACACTCATTTCTCACAGGACTCTTAGCTCAGGACTCGGCCATCTCCATTGCCTCCTTGCCCTCCTGCGGCGCCGGGGGCGGAGGCGGCGGCCCCGAGGGGAGGCCGCCGTTAGCTATCGTGCGGACCACCGGTGGAGGCGGTGGAGGAGGTGGGTCCAGCCACCCGTCGATGCAAGAGTGGCACTTCCGCTCGACCCACCCTTCCAAATCGTACTGCCCGTAGCCCCAAATCCTCCGGCCAAAGCAGAGCCTTCCCATGATCCCGGCCATGACCCCGAGCACCGCGATCACCGCCAGGACGGCGATCACCGGCCCAACCGACCCGCCCCCGCCGCTCGATCTGTACGCCTCGCGGTACACGGCTGCCGGAGGCGGCGGTGCCGCCGCCGCGGGCGGTGGCTCCAGAGGAAGCGACATTCCAGGGGAGGTGCCAACTACCAAGACGAGTGTGTGGGAACCGTTAAATAAATAAATAAAAAAAAACCGGATTTTTAACGGATTCGCGACGAGAATGCGGGCTCAAAAGGCCAAATGGGGATGTGGGTCGTCGAAAGGGGAGCGACGGAAAGGCTTCTGGATCTTGAGAAGAAGCGGGAATCTGAAGGTTTTGGAGATTTAAAGAAGAACTAAAGGGAGGAGAAGCCAAAGTGGATTCTTTGAAGTGGGTTTTGCAGCAGAGGGCTTGGATAATCTCCCATGGCTCAAAAAAATAAAAGTGGGGGAGAAGAAATAGAAAGGGATGAGTTTTTGCACAATTTGCTGCTACTCTCTGGAGTTATCTGCAAGCTTTGAGTGTTGAGAGAGAGAGAAAGAGAAAGAGAGAGAGGGAGGGTCTGGACTGTGCTGCAGTACTTGTTGGAATAGGGTCAATTTTTAGATGGATTGGATGGTCGAAACGTGGCACATCCAACGGCTACTGTGAGTTCTTAGTGGTAGTACCTAATCTTTTGATAATAAATTCGTCCTCTGTTAGAATACTTATTATCCTAATAAACTAATGACTAATCCCATTGGTATTATTTGAAAAAATATATATATATATATATATATATGTCAAAATAAGAAGGTTGGATTTGTAGTTTTTATTAACTTTAATCCAGTGGAGCGGATCTCATGCTGCCCTTACCGCAGGAATTGTACTACTACAAACTGCTACGAAGAGCCAAAGTTCAAGGCTAAACCAATTTGATATCTAATCATAGGCGGCCAAGTATTCTACTGCAGGAAATTCCTACAGTGAGGCTATGATACTTTATAATTTTCTCTCCTTTTATTTTCCTTTTTTTTGCATGAGAAGTGGCATTTTTAAACCGTGGGTATATATATAGACGTATAGTGTTAGCCACATTATTATAAATAAATAAATAAATAAAAGGAAAATGCAACAGTAATAATTAATGAATTAATTATTTATTTATCTACTAGGGTAGATCTGAAACTCTTCTATGTTGATTAAATATTCATATGACTAGGCAACAACTTGACCAATGTTATGTTCATGTGATGTACGAGGAATCCACTTGACCACTGTGATTTTCTTTTTCTTCTTATTTTATTCATTTAAGAGCCGGTAAATTAGAGACAAGACTAAATAAAAAGAGTCAATCGATACAAAAACACTTAGGCTTCAGAACATACAATGAGTTAGACAATTGAGTCAAACTTTTTTTTTTTTTTTTAACAAGCCGTACATGAGTTATTCATCGCACCAACAAATTATAATTTTCCTCTGCCTATGCTAGGGTTTGAACTCTCCAACCTCCTATCATGGAACGGTACCAATTAATCTGTAGCTACTATCTGTGCTATAGATAGTTGGTGACTATTGTGAACTTTAAATGTATGTTTAATTTGAATAAGAATTCTTTAAATTTTAAAAGTGTAAATAAGCCGAGCTCAAGCTAGTACCAAATAAGCTCAAATACTAAGGATTTAAAAACTACTTTTTAAAATTATATATATAATATTTGAGTTAATTTGAGACAAGTTTGAGATTGGCTCCAGAGCCGGTTTGACACCCCTAATTAATTTTAGAAAAAACAAAACCAAGAATTGGGACACCAAATTCCCAATTGGGAGAGTGTATGGATGCCAATGAAGGGGCATTTAAAGTGGGGTTGAGTGTTAAAAGTAGGGATGCCCTACCACATTACTCACTCACTCTGAACAAGTACAGAAGCTTACTTGTGTGATTTGATAGGGAATAATAATACCCTCTTCTCACCACATAGAAAACTCACCACCATGTCAGATGAATCCATCCCCCAGTATGAATCATATTATGCAATGGAAAATAGTACAAAAGCATCAGTCATCAAATACTATGGCCATAGTACTCAATGACACAAGCGCTCCTATTTTTCACAGATAAGTTGATGAACTAAAAACTGGGTCTAGGTTTTATTATTATGATGATTTATGATGATGCTTGTCATCGATCCTTCTCTTCTATGGAGGATGTGAATTGATTTAACTCGGTCAATGATGCACAACTATGATCTCACTCAAAGATTAAACACTGAGAGAATGGTTTTTAGGATGGGCATCAAATATTGGATCCTAATTATTCAGGCTAAAACCTAAAATTGAATGAATCTATGGTAGTGTTTTGAGATAGATTTTGGCGTCTTTGGAAGGCCAAAAGGACGACAAGAAAAGATGCGTTTGTCATCAAATCATGCTTCAACTCTTTTCTCTGTTGATTAAGACGTCTGTGCTTCCTTCTTTGACTCACTTTTAGGAAGTCTTGGGTTTTTTTTTTCATGGTACCCTAATTTCTTCATTGTTGTTTCATTTCCTATAAGTAATTGGATTAGATTTTGCCAAATTTACTATTGTTTAATCTCAAAAATCATTAGAGGAGTGAGATAGAAGTATTATAAAGTCAAAGGTTACATGTTTAACAAATATATATATAGAGAAAGCATTAATAAAGTTTTAGTATAAGAAGAAGTTCATCATCATATGTTTCCATTATCATGGAGTCTTATTGAACTAATGCATTCTTAACGAATTGACAAGAATTTATGAATTCTCTAACAAATTCAAAACAAAAAAAAAATACCCATCTATTCTTTTTAATGATCCATTAGCTCCTCAAGGCCCAACATGAGCCCAGTACTGTAAAGAAGGTGATATGCTGATATGTATTATATATATAATATGGAATAAGGAGTTAAAATGAAATGGAAAACGATTAAGGATTAAGCTACTCTAATCATGAGTTTATAGGATAATCATATGTTAGACAAAAGATATTAATCATATACTATCGAACAATTAGGCTAAACCTTTCAAAAAATAGGCCACAGAGGTATGCATTTAAATAGAAGTCTATCATATATCAACCCCATTGATAGAGAAACGAAACCATAGATCACTTAAAAGAAAGAAGGTAAGACAAGTCAACTCACTCAAATAGAGCATAAGTAAATAGATGAATAAAGAACTCCATCAACTGCAGCTCTAGAGCCAAAACTATATCTCAAACCTTTGCAAGAAATAAGAAAGATCTTATTCATATATATAGTTTGCTTGATTAATTACCTCCACATATGATCACCAACACAATAAAGTTTATCTACAACTTAAGTTTGCCCTTCACAAAGCAGCTCCAATACACGACAAGATGCGCATGCTTCTCGATCTCACGTCCTTGGGCAAGCGGTCTCGCCTCTGGTAGTCATCCTCCGGCGAGAAGGCCTCGTCGGAGAAGTCCTGCAGCGTGTGGCGGCGGCGGTGGGCCTTGCGGTCCTCGCGGAAGCTTCCAAATCTGGGAGGGGGAAGAGGATCAGAAGGGAGGAACTTCTGGTTCTGGTCATGGAAGTTGTACGTGGTATTAAACCTTTGGGCGGCGCCGTAGGACAAGCACTTGTAGTACGTCCTACTTCTTCTTCTCTTGATTGCTCTGTAGATGAATGGGATGAGACCTTCCATTAGCAACTCGTGTTTGGTTTGAAATGGAAGGAGGTTTTAGATACGGAGTTCACTTATATAGGATTAGGAGAGAGAGAGAGGAGAGAGAGAGAGAGGAGGAGGAAAGAGAGAGGAAGAAAGAGTGGGTTTATTGACTTATCCTTTTGGCCGATGATCCTCTACAGGTTTGGGTGCATGAGGTTAATAAGATCAGTGTATTTGGCGGCGGATGATTGGATTTTGAATGAGGAATTTGACCAAATTAACAGTTGGGGTTGCACCTTGGATATTGATAGTGGATAGGGGTAAAACAGTATATTTCTTTAAAAAAAGAGGTTAGCTGTGAGTGCACGACTCGTGATTAGGAATAGATATTGAAGCAGTGATTGTTTTCCTTAGTTTGGTTTGCATTTATTTGTAGATTAAAGGAAAGCTCCTAAGAATTGGAATATAAATTAGTTATGGAGGTTATATATATATATATACATACTTATAGCTGGTCTTCTCATAGATATGCTTCCAATTTGCTAGTATAAGTTTTCGGTAGAAGTAGTAGGTACTTTTCTCTATAACTTAGTAAGTTACGTGATCGCCTTCAATGCCAAATAATTATTGTGAAAAAAATTATTTAATAGTTTAGTGGCGTAGTCAATGATTCGACTCAATTAATGCCTATAGTGCGGCTAGTTTGGAGAAGCAGTTTGACAACTCAACGGTTTGGAGCAGGTTTCAATTATGTTTAGTTCGAAGCAATTGTTCGACGACACACATGACTTATAATGTAGACTAGACAACTTACTATATTTACTAAAATTTAGTAGAACGTAAATATCTCTGTATCTAGGGAGGCCTGATTAACTCTTTATCTAGCTTATATCTAGACTTCAGGCTCATAAATGATCAAAAGAAGAAAAAAAATACATATAATAATAAGAGAGAATAAGAGAGGCCAAGAATCTTATTGACCATTAGTTGTTTTCCGGGGCAGAATTTATTTGGGGGATGAAACCCTGTTTAAAAAGTGAAGTATTTAATGATAATTAATTAATTAATTGTATGTTAACACAAAAGGATCATAATTGACAAATAACTATATATTTTATTTATAGAAGAATTGGTCAAAGTATTATTATGATTAAGATAAGACGAAGACCAGCACGATCCAGGCCGCCGCCGATTAATTGCAGCTCCTGTCGTAGGAATTTTCTGCATTCGAGTACTTATCAGCCATTAGAAGTACGTGATTACTGGAAATTCCTGCAGTGAGAGCTGCAGGAGATCTTCTCCCCCCTTGACCAAACTCAAATTTGTATACAGAAGAGTGTTTTCTGGACTAATCTGGGAATCTAAATTTAATTTAGAGACATTTATAAATTACACCACGCATTTTGTGTTTATTATTGTTTACACTTTTGACTTTTAGACCACTTAAAAATATCCCAAGTTTTAAAAACTATTAAAAACTCGACAAGACGGTGTAACATAATAAAACACAAATGGAGGGTGTGATTGATAAATAATACGTTAAAAAAAAAAAGTCTTTTAGTACCTGCTCAAAATTATTTAATGAATTAAGTCCAAACTTGAAAAGCTACTAACAACACTTCACACATTAAATTGACATTTAAAAGAGAATGGATGCTGGGTTGCTTCTAGACAAAAGAAAATACTAGGAGTTTCTTGCACGAAAAAGCCAACAGATTAATTATGATTAAAACGAAATTAAGAATAAGAAAAGACTATTTTAACCTTATATAATGTGCAATGTTTTGAAAGACGGCTGTGATCTGCTGGCGGTCACCTTCTCGGGCGCCAAGACAGGTGTCAAGGCAATTTACACGATGTATAATATATATTATATTAAATAATAATAATAATTCTTCTAGTAGAATAATTAATAAACCAAACTATTAATTCATAAATACTAACCACGTATTAAAAACAAATAGTGATCTCTCTCAATTTCTTAGTAGAATAGTAATTAGCAAACACAAATTACTAAAACAAAGCCCTAAAACCGTCAAGACCGGGGGCAGCCTTCTTTGTTTCATAAGCGGCTAGTATGTCGGTCTGTCTTGGCAACCGCCCCTGACTGCCTTTTCAGAGCAATTTATCTAAATAGTTCAAATATCATAATTAAGGGCAGAAAACCAATTGGATAGAGGTGAAACCATCTACCTATCTATATTTTCTTTGGATTTGAATAGTGAATAGATAACTAACTTAAATACTATATATTTGTATTTATTTTTTGAATGTATAATTGTATTGAAATCTACCAATAATTAATAAATATATGTGAAAATTAAATTAAAGATTCACATAAAAGTATTAAATTTTTTTATATTACTATTTTATAATATTTTAAACTAAATAATTTATAGATATTAAATTCGAATCTGCATAGATTATCTAGATATGAACCCTAAGTCTCAACCCGTAACGAAAATAAATTAGGTTCCTCTAATCATAGTACATGAATTATGCACTGAACTGAATCAATAAAATATTTTAGTTATTTATATATATTTATTAATTTCAACGACCATCTATTGTGAATAATCTTTGAATATATTTTAAATATTTTTTTAAAGAAAAATAACATATAATTTAGGAGTTATTTAGAGGTAGGTAGTACCATCAGCATCAAGTGCTGAGCCGTGTTTGGTTGATCAAAGGACTAATTTAATACTTTCCATTTAATTATTAGAGGTTGCAAGAGGAGTTAACACGGCAATTAAGACAACTAATTAAAGTAATTAACATCATCAATGAAGTCCATGAGTCATGAATCATGACGAGAGCTTCCCAAAGTCAAGAAAAAGATGGGTATCATTTTGGCACTTATCCACTAGATTGGACCTTCGAGGAAACGATATCAACGTTGACTGATTTGACCACGTGATGCAGCATTTGATGGAGTTTGCTTTTCAAATTTGAATCATTCGTCGTCATATGTATGTGGAAAGTAGAAAGAGAGAGAGAGAGATGAAGTTTTAAGAGTTTAGTCTAAATCTTTGGGCTGACCGGCGTTCACTTATTATTTAATAATTTACATTTTTCACTGTGCCCCGATGGGTCTATTTTGGCCGGGAAAAAGAGTCGTCGAACGTTTTGACCCTTTGTTGAGAAGCGCTCTGAGTATAAGTCTTTTGCAACTATTTATTCTTTGCAAGACAGCTTCGATTGGCGAAGAGAGAGATTTGTTATATATTGATACTCTAGGTTAATTATTAGTCTGTCTGTTTTTCAACCGAGAGTGGGACTTGTTACAGGATTTTATTCTATCTCCCTTTCTTATTTGTGTATTATGTTGTAACCACTGTTTGAAACTTAAAAGAATCATCTGTGTGTGGATATTTTTCAAAAAGAGAGAAAATATAGGTATGCTCATTTACTATGTAATTACATAAAAGAGGTTATATTAGTATAAATTATTATGATGTTTTTTTTATATAAATATAAAATTAAAATGATATTTTAACAAATAACTAAAATATTTTTCTATAATTAATGGATGATGAGTGTAATTAAAATGATAGTTGATTAGAGTAACATCCTTTTAAGGGGGTAAAATAATAGCTGGTAGCCGATAAATATAAAAAGATTAAATGAAAGAGAAAAGGAGAAAGGAGTAAGTGCTAATAAACTAGTATTGAGATAAATCGTTGTTTACTTGCTATATTAATATAAGCAGGTTTATATTAATTTAATTTCTCTTTCTTCTACAAGTGAACGAGGCCTTAGATCCCGATGGTGTTAATTAAGAATATCAAATGATTATCTTACTACTAATTATCATCTCTTTCTTAAACAAAAACATAAATTTGATTATTTGCATGATTTTTTAAAGTAATGAAAGAGACATTCATACATAGTTAAAGAGGTCAATATGCAGTCAAAAATAAATGAAGATGTCTATATAAAGATGGACAACATTTATGACTTTAGATGCAATTATCGGTTTATTTTTCTAACCCAAAGATATTGAATGAGATAAGAAGATTTGAGGGTGACCTATAATTAAATTAGAAACACTAATGAGATAAAGTAGATTTGCTTGCTTTTGGATTCATTTGGCATGAATCACCTTCCAACAACAAAAAGGGGCAAATGGTTTTAGGCTACTGTCCTTGGTTTCTTACAAGATCTTACATGGGGGAGTTACTGCTTGATCTAGTTGACCAATACACATCTCAGTTTATATATATCTTTGTTTGGGAAGATAACTCCACAAAGAACCTTCTCTTCTTTCTTTATTTTAAGCCATCCTCTTTTGAAATTCTTTGTTCTCATATGGCCATCTACATGTTAGTCTTATTGAGCATAACATACTTTGATATATTTTCTTCTGCAATTCTTTCTCATTCCTTGGTATATTTGATTTACAGACAACAACAAAAAAATTCTGTCCTAGAGTAGTGCAAGGTCTTTTGTTGTTTTCTTATTATATATATCATCTAATGGGTAAGATATCTCATGAGTAATATATATATAAAAAAATGGTGATAACTATTTAAACTAAATAATCAGTTAAATGACACTTGCCTTATATTCTATTTCTTGACTAGGATGTCTCATTAGAAGAAGAAAAAAAAAAAACTATACTTTGTTCCTAACAAACATTATTTAGAATATTATAAGTGAGGACATGCAAAGAGAAAGAAAATCCTAATCTTAGAAGCTTTGAAATGTGAGGAGGAGGAGTTAGAAGCTATATGAACTCTTCTTATTAATTATCTATTATGTATTTTATTTAATTTTTGGGCAATAAACAAAGCTTCCAGTATTCTTTAAACAAGGATGGCAGATAGATGGCAGATGAACCCTGCCTACCTACCCAAATGGAAGTGGAGGACAATAACATTGTCATAGTGATAGTGTGGAGGGTTCCACCCCCTCCCCCATGAAGCAGAAAAGATTCCTTTGGTCTTCATGAACAACATGACAAATCTCCAGCTAGCTTGCAGTCATGCATGCAGTCAAGATCTTCCTCCCTTCCAAATCTGAGAGCTTTTAGTGATCTCTACATTCCATTCAAAGCTGGCATGCAAGCTCAAGAAAAGTACTCTTTGTTTTTTGTTTTAGTTTTACCTAGGAGCCAAATGTTCTTCATCCTTTCTGGATAATGTGGACTTTGTTAATCTTTTGGATTGAATTCTGTGACACCTTTGGTATGATATCTGATGTTTTTCTTCTTCTTTTTTCCATGCAAAACATGATCAGGATCAAACAAATGGAAAGGAAAGTAAGACAATGATTAGAGAAGGAAAAAAAAAAAAACTAAGAAGTGAAACAAAATAATTAGTTCAATGCCAAGTGAGCTCTACCTGTTGTTCTCCCTTTTGTTTTTTTTTACTTACATACAATGATAAATGCAGGCAGGAATTCTCTGTAAGCCAGAAAAAAGAAGGGGAAAAGGGCAATAAGAACTAAATTGTATGATGAAGAAAGGCAGCTTCAGAAATATTGTCAGATAAAATTGATTATGCCAGTAACCCCCAAAAAGTTGAAATAAATGTTGCAGCCCAATGGCCCCAATAAAAAGGACTGTACCATGCCTGGTCCAAGATATAAACAATTACAGAGTTTGCACAAAGCCTTTATGGGGCTCATCGAGCCTTTATGAGCATACCTTATATGTAAAAGAGAAGAGGGGAAATTTTTCAATATTTGCATAGTTTGATAAAATGTGAGTGACAAGTACCTAAATGCACATTCTCCTTTCTACCTCTTCCATAAGCTAGAACACTGAGTATATACATCAATATAGAGACCACCAATGTTGTATCAACTAATCTAATAATAAGGTGGAATTGCATACTACAATATTTTTCTTTGTAATTCAATTACATGAAATTAGATGATGTCAACACAAACACAGATGGATCGGATCGGATCCATACTTACATGAATTTCACAATCTACTTAACCCTTGAAGAATTCTCTCCAAAAAATCAAATAATTTTACGATTAACTCTCAAAAATAAAAGGAAAAGGTAATCAAGATTTTACAATGACCTCTCCAAACTTTTTCAGCTTCTGTACTGTAGTTCTTCCTTTTCAGTTTTGTTACAAGTTATACTACAATTTCAAAGGTGCTGCATACTTCGCACTGGATGTAAAGTGCAGTCAATCCAAATTTAGTATGCATTGAGAACTTTGGTGTTGCTTTGCATCCTCTGTCTAAATGTTCCAAGTGTACTTCAGCTAATCGATCTCGCAAGAAGTCCAGGTTAACCTGAAGGAACGAGATAAAAGATATGGGAAGAATCTTATATAAAAACCAATCTTCTAAAATAATTACTTTACAAATCCAATGTTCCTTAGAAGTCTTATTTTCTAAAAGAAATGCATGAGTGGGTAATGTCCAACCTTATCATCTCCAAGGTCAAGGTGCAGGCTACAACAACTACAATGTATGAGATGATGGGTCTCTCTAAGCTCTCCTTGTTTGCAGACTGGACACCATATTCTGTCATTCTGGACAGCCTAAAATGAATATTTTCCCAAACAGCAGCCAACAAGCAACGAAGAGTTGATAGATTCAAATAAAACAGGAAAACTAACTGCATGGATGCCTTGGAATAATGCAGCAAAATCAACAGGGAGCCATGATAAAACATTTGACAGGAACAGGGAAAAGATATGTGTTCCAATATAAAAGCAATGCAGATTCTAACAATTAAAACCTGCCATGTGAAGCCATAGCCACTAATACGGAGTAGTGCTGTACCCTTTGCATGCTGTCAGGGCATTTATGTGGATAGTATTAAAATATGCTGTGAGCTTTCTAAACTATAACGTACATCTCCTACTCTAAATATGACTACATGTAGGCATCTATGTATTATTGTGTTATATATTTATATTTAACCAAACACACACCAGCAGATTTTCTTTCCATGTATTGCACATAGGCAAAGATGGAATGAATACATTTCCTAAGTGTTGTACCACTAATAAATAGTTAAGTAATACCAATCGACGAAATTCTGGAGTAAGCCACATAAAGTACATCCCAAGTAGTGGTATACTAAAAGAGTACATTGTTGCACCCTTTGTATGCGTGCAACATGTGCATGTAATGATCTTCTAACTAGCTATTGTTCCAAACTGTTTCAGTGATTAACATGTCTAATATCTTACTCTGATTAAATGCTTACTTTAATGAGGGCTACTCTGGCAGAACAATAGTTAAGGTGCAATGTTAAGTCATTTAGCACATTAACAGTCCAGCCCCAACGACTGCACATTCTTTGAAGAGGAAATCTGAAGTTCAGAAATCCCAACTTAGAAATGTATGTGCATATCTTGACAGTGTTACTCATACAGCAACAGTGTTGCAAACTTCATGTAACTTGATAGTGCTACTCAATAAATAAATGGACAACAACAATGTATAAATTGTAAATCGAATTAAAAACACCAACCTGTGCTGATGAATGTGAGAAGAAATAACAATATGAGCCTCTCCATTTGCATGGAACTATTTCTAAGTAGATGAGCAAATGGACAACAACTATGTATAGATTATAAATCAAATTAAAAACACTGGCATGTGCTCATTAAGCATACCTGTTTATCATTTAGTTGCATGTGTTCAAAAGCTGCCCTAGCTAAGTATGCATCTTCTTCTTCGAAGACCTCTAGCTCTGTAATGATTAGTCAACCATTTATGACAATATTAAGGACTAATTATTATATAAATAAAGCTCAATGAGAAGCTAAGTACATACTAATTACTGGAATAATCAAATAAGATGCTTTGAAGAGAATATAAAAATCTAGGTCTCATCAGAAAACCAGTTTCAGGTACTTTACATGTTATAGACAGGTAAAAACTTACTTATAGAAGTACTAATTAATACTAGATAACCTATATTATTCTTATCAAATCATCCTGAGAAGTAGGAAACAGTACCAAATTCCAATGATGGGGAGTACCACAAATTTAAATATATCTATGTTTCATGTCCATAATGAAAATATACAACATCAAAATAGTTCAGAAAGAACATATAGCTGTCAATTTTCACTCTAATTCTGTTATTGATAAAAAACAACAAAACTTCACCTATGTCCTTCAACAACTCCAGTGACTAGTATTATTACTTCACCAAGATAAGAAATGTTTGCTTGTTTTTCTATAAACAATAGTTTAACATAGAAGCACCCTGGAAGAAAGCAGCATCTACTTAAGATGAATGTAAAAGAGTGTAACAAAAAATCCAAAATAGAAGGAAAAGCATGGTCAATAAATAGTTCAAGATCAAGGTAAGTGTAATGTTCAAGAAGAATCAAGATGGTCTCTGCCATGAGAATTGAAAGAAAACATAATTTTGTGAAGCCTAATAGATTATTTGGTGTATTGAGTATGACAAGTACTTGACTCAGTAGTCAGAAAAAATATACATACACAAGCGTTTGTATCACTAGTTAAATATATTTCTTGAACCTGCTATGTAAGTGAACATTCTGCAATCCAACTTTCAGATTTCTATGATAAAGCAAAATGTGCAGAACGCTACCCCATCTAAACCTAAATTGTCAAGCAAGTAAAAGAAACTAGTAATTACCTCTCCTGATCATTTCTTCTCTAAGATCTTCATAAAGAAGTCTTTCCATCTCTAGCAATAACTCTTCACTTTCAGTTGACTTAGCTGTGAATGGGCCATCATATTGCCATATGAGATCGAGTTCTGTGCTCTGGCTGTCATTCATAGATGACTGCTTGATTTTCTGCAGCTCATCAGAAACAATATCCCTGAATGCAGAATCCACAATTTCCTGTTAAATTGGCAGTGAACGTGTAATCAGAAACGAAAGAATTATAAACAAAGTTCAAGATTTTAAATATTACTACGTAGATGAGATTAGACTGAACTGATTATAGATATATATATATATATCATTTGCCATTGTATGCAGAAACTGAAATCATCTTCCTCAAGTTGCATAAGAAAACCTCCTATATTTTTCTATGGTGTGGTGGGTGTGCCTGATAATAACTTTATACCTACGTACCATAACAAGCAATCAATCAAAGTTATTTATCACTGCAATTGATTATCAAGACATAATGCAAAGCACTGGTGCATTCCACTTCAATGGCATACAGTTCAATACCATCTAATGCATCTTATTCCAGCGAAACATCAAAATGAGTCAAGACGTGAAATACATAATCACTGGTAAAACCATAAGCTGCCGTTCTTACTATTCCTTTTTGTCTATCTGAACTGACTATTAAAAGTTTTGATTTCCATAAGGCTGGACCTCAATAAGGCATCCATATTCTAATAAAGCCTCTGACATCTCCAATATCCTAGATATTACAGACAGTTAACTTTTGCCAGATCAGTAGAGATTTCCCCATTTTCCTATATATGCTGATACCTGGGCTCCCTACCATGCTTAGATTGTCAATTTGGCACTTTTGCCTTAACAAACTCACACAGCTATCCGGTAAATATTAGATCATAGGATTATTGTGCATTCTTGCTGCAGTTTTACAAAAAATTGAACTTATTCGCCATAGGCTACCTGCAAGTCCATCTTCATGAGACAATTACAGAACGATAGCAACAAAGCTGCTCTCTAGTTACCTAGAGAGCGAGACCTAAAAGAGAAAAAGGTACGGTAAAGTGCAGACCTTCTCATTTGGAGTTTGGTGTCCATTTGTCCTAATTTTCCATAGCAATTGGGCTCTCTCCTTTTTGACTCTTCTTAAGCAATTCTGGCTAAGCTGCACAGAACAAGATGGAATTTTTAAACATACATGCCATAGACGAAGACGCAGTATTCAAATACTAGCTAATCCAATTTAACCAACTACAAAGAACATGTATAAAGAAGGAAAAAAAACACATACAATGCTTCAACAAAAGAAAAATAAACTCTTGACACCGAACCGATCCACTCTTGATCGAACGAAGACTACCCAAGTACTCAACGATTCAAATCGGTAAGAAACCACAACAACCTATACCTTCTCCTTCCAATTGGGATGTTTGGCTTTGAGAGATGCTCTTCTCGGTCGATTCCCGTCCATTCAACCTCGCGATTTGAGCGTTTTTTATGGTCTAACTCTTCTCGACTCGCTTGTTTCTTTCTCTTTCCCGCGCCTTCGTAGTCGTCGACGGAAAGAGGAGGAATGGAAAAATTGGAGCCTTTCTACTCGAAAGAGGGTTAACAGAGCGGAAGAGGAGGCGGCGAACCGTCGGTACGATTACCTCAAGGCTCAAGCCCGTGTTTAATGGACTTTTAAGGCGAAACGAGGCGATCGGCTTATCCTAACATGTGAAGCCGGCGCCGCGTTGCTCAAGTTGCAGAAAGATTAGAAGTCGGCACTTGCTTCCTCTTGGCTTCTGTAAGTGAGAGTTGTTACGCCGATTACAAAGATTACTACAAGTTTTTTATTCTCTTCTCTCTTTAGTTTCTCTTATTTAGAAAATTGCCATCTTGTTCTATGAGAAAGGAGGAAGAGAGGAACCCTTTTCTACCAATTTATTTTATTATATAAAAAAAAGCATAAGAAATTGAATGTGTGCAAGATTTATTAATAAAGAACCAACCAACTCTAGTAGAGTTGATAGGTATCTTGCTCATAACTAAGGAGGTCATAAGTTCTAACTCCAACCCAAAATAATATTATGGAGAAATTGTTTGGTGGTTAATGATTTGGTAGTTTGGCTCGATTCAATTGATGGTTTGGCAGTGCGGTTAACTTGGAAGAACAGCTTGGCAACGCAACAGCTTGGAGCAGGTCTCGGCGGTGTTTGATTCAAAACAATTGTTCGGTGACGCATATGGCTTAAATCCTAGATTAGACAGCTAAAAGCTTAGTGAGACCTAAAGTGTCTCCGTATCTAAAAATGGTTAGTCTTTTGTTTAGCCCATATCTAGCCTTTAGACTCATGAATGATAAAAAAAATAAAGATTTATTAATAAAGAGCTTCATTTTGGAATATAAACCGTTTATACAATAATCTACTTTGATCATAGATCTGACATTTCCATGATCATCTACAGAAGTGATGGTATCTTTTCTTGAATCTGACCAGCTGTTTTACTTAGGCATGATGGCCTCACTGCTTTGTAGTAGAAGAAGGCCATGATCTTTGACCACTCTTCTGCTGTCCTGACAACTGAAACAAGAGAGAAAGCAAAACTATGAACTTCTGGAATCAATCTCACCAAGTATAGTGTAAAGACTAAAATGTTCATACTACCTTTGTCGCGATGCAGTATCTTCCCTGCTTTTGTGAAGAGGATCTCAGGGAAGACAGATACCTGCAGAGCATCGACAAGATCATGTTCGACGCAAGCATCTATCCCGACACACTGCAATGGTATAATTGTCATCAGAAATGATACAGAACTCATATGCCATCTTATTCAAGCATCTTGATCATGTCTCTTCTTACTCTTGGTGAAGGCAGGCCAGATTCCCAGAATATTTGCACTGCTTTCTCGAGCTCGCTCCTGGCCATCTCATTCTCCTTAGGCCTGTCAACGGTGCCAAATGCTCTCGTGGGACATCAACAAACACTTAATGGTAGCAAATGAAGCATTGCACATTGTGAAGAAACAAACCTTTTGTATCGATTGTGAACGAGTATAATCAGAGGATTGAAGTCTTTAAACACAGTATCCTCCCATTCTTTCGTCGTGATTTCCCTGATCGGCTGGATGTAGTTGTCGTCCTGCCATGCAATCTCCTCGTCGCTGTCGTAATCTTCGTCATCATCCTTCTTGACATTCTTGATCGTGATCTTATTAAAGAACTGATCCAAGTTGAATCCCCGCCCATCAGCATCTTCCGGCCAGTCTGGATCCTCCTCCTCGACCACTAAAGTATAGTCTTCCAACAATTTCTTCATCTTGATCTTCCTTTTCTCTGGGTCAGTCTCCTCCTGCATCTCCGGGTTTGTATCAAGCACTTGACGGATTTTCCTCCTCATTTCCTCCCTCTCCTCCTCAGTCATCAGCAATGGGCCATCATCATCTTCATCATCGTCGTCATCATCATCACCACTCTCCGTATCATCATCGTCGTTATTGCCAAATACTAATTCAACAGCTTTCGAAGCTCTTGGTTGCTTATCACCGAAACGGGCAATCCGCTTATACCTGGATGAAGAAATCTTGAAACAGGGATTTCTGGAGCGCGAATGGAGCGCGCAAACAGGAGGAGAAGAGAAGCGAAGATGGGTGTCTTCTCTTAGACATAGTGTCAAGCATCTGGAGAGCAATGGCAAATGTAATGCCATTCTGCGAGCAGTAGAGACAGAACCAAATACCCACTAAAAATCTCTACTCTTCCCAAGCTTTCCTGCAGAGTGAGGGTGTCAAGAAAGTGAAGACTACTGCTGAGAACTCACTTACTGCTAGTAAGTGTGTGAGAGCACAGAGAAAGCTCACTTTCTGGGGGGGGGGGTCTTCGGACTTCAGTTAGAGAAGACGGATTTGGGAAACAAACGATGGGGATCCAAAATATCTCTTCACCCGACCCACATAACTACTCATTTTTAAAGGGAAATTTGCATTTAAGGCACTATATTTTTAAGTATTTTTGGTTTACACCCTGTTTTTTTTTTATATAATAAAAATATATTTATGGTTTATAAACTATTTGCAGAACACACACCTTGGTTAAGGTAACTATATACCAAAGATTTTATCCTCCTTCCATTCATCTCTTCTATCGGATAAGAAGTTGATGAAATAAGTACATCATAAGTGTGAGATCTCGATAGAGATTGCATAACAATTGTTTGATCATAGTATGAAGACATATCACATTTCTTACTATGCATCTCTAAATCCATACAATTTCACCGTTCTTTTCAGTAACATAACTAATAAATATGAATTTCTCTGCCTTGATATCATAATTGGTCCGCTTTACATCCAATACGTGCACATAAGCAAAACCTAAAAATATACAATAGATAAGGTTTCATTCTAAACAATAATTTAAAATGAGATTTCATACTACAAAGCTCAATGATATGACATGTATATATCATTTGGAATATAAACCGTTTAATATCTCTTTATCAACAATTTTTGAAATGTATTCCAAATATTATTTAATATCTTATTCATTATATCTCTATAAATAGATGTTTCCAAAATAAACATAGTATTGCCACTTTTTTTTTTATGTTACTTCTGCAAATGATCTTCATATAACTCTTGGACTTAAAAGGTATGCCTCCATTTATGAATTTCATAATGAATAATTTGAATTTATGAGTCTTTATATCTCGAGAGATAAACCTTCCATTGAATCCATAGTAGAGACAATTCAACAAAATCTTTGCATGCATAATTTGAAGTACTTCCCTTTTGTTTTTCAAAGGTACATAACCTCTATCTCACTAAATAGCCTCAAATATGAACATGAACACCTCCTTTTCTAAAAATGTAAGAACTAAGATTTTCTACACATTTAAAATCGTACAACCATAAATAAAAATAAGAATGGAGAAGATAACCCTACAATAAAGCACCCAAACAAACGTAAATAGTATAAACTATAATATTTCTTAAGAAATAACAATAAAAATATAAACCCACAATACTATGTTTTGGAATAGAGAAACCAAACTTATAAGACAAGCTCACAAGAGATAGAATAGAAAGTCATACAGGAGCTAATGAAGACGATAATCTAAAACCCCTCACACTCTTGAATCATCTTACACATACTAGCTTGCTTAGTTTCATATAACTAAATAAGACCTCTAAATAACAAAATTTAAGCTATTCTCAAAAAGTCTCTAATATGAAAACTACTAAATTAACCTTGGTATCGATACATCAATTAGTTAGATGAAATAACACTTCAGTAAATATAAGCAAGTTTAGCACTAATATTTGACGGTTATTAGCATCTTACTATAGTTTTTATGAAATAAGCTTGCGATAGATTTTTTTTTTAAGTATATCATTATCACGTAAAATGATTCGTATAAGTTACTATCTAAATCAGCGATTTAGGGAAACTACTTCCATTGCAGATAAAAATTTATATGGCTGATGTGGGTAACAAGTGCTTTGGTAAATAGTTTTAAAACTAAGCAAAAGGGTAATCTCATTTTTTTTTATCAATAAGACAGGGCTCCGGTGGTTATTTCGGTAGGTGACCCAAGTCAGTAAATGGATCAATGAGGTTGGAAAGATCAAAGAGGTTGATGTACTTTTGGGATGTTGGCTGGTAGCATTGGTACATGATTGCATATTAGCATGTGATGACATGCTTATCTTGGGAACCACTTCATTCCATTTGCTGCAGCAGTGCAAATAGTGGGTGAAGCTTTGTTCCTCTCTTAAGCTTTTGTCCCTAAAAGAGAGGACAAATCCTCCTCAACTCTTCATCATATCTATCTCAAAGTGTGGATTACCTCCATTCCATTCTCTGGTAAATTCTCTTCCTCACTATAGTGAGATAGCTATGACTACAATGCAGGTGAAAAAGAATATTGGGCACATACCTATGAGTAACAAAAGCTATTGACAACCATTATACATTCCCTTTGGAGTAAGAAAGATGGCGCAATCTAATGTTCATGAAGAAGGAAAGATACATATTCTCCTATAGAACTTTTCTCTGTACTTGAGCTGGTGCAAGCAGCACACTGCAATATATATTGGAAGAGTGCAACACAGGTGCTAGTAGTAGCATTAATTCTCAGTAGTTTGCAGCTTGTTTTATTTTATGATGATGGTATTGCATTTGAGTCCTTGCATTCCTCGTGTACGTATGAAAACCGTTACCTCGATTTGTTCTGCAGATCTCAGTCACAGACCAGCACATATGCTGCAGTCCTGCCGTCTCTCGAACTCAATCATCTGTAGCTCATTTAAGTTGCAGAAGGGCACACCACTGTTCCCTCCATTGAATCAGGCATGACTTGCTATGTTTATTCCACCCCAAGTACATTTTTTGTTTCATTTAGTAAATAAGAGTACATTATATTCAATCAGTTTCTATGTTAACTTTTGAAGAACATGCATGTTAAAATGATAATAAAAAATGAGCCTGAGTTTGAATCCTTATAGTCCTCTTTGTAGTTAAGAAATAAAATCTCCACCTGATTAGTTTTTCTTATGGGGCATTGTTAGAATATAAAAGATTAAGTCAATCATTCTCTATCATTTCTAAGAATTTAGAGAAAATGGTGAGCTAATACAAATTAAACTAAAAGAATACTAGCACTGTACTCATAGTTGATTCATAAAATAAATTCTCAGTAAGAGTTCTGCTTTTAGAATTAATGGAATGGGTTACTGAAATGGTTTAAAATTTTATTGATTTCTTTTGACTATATCAAAGGCATATATTTTCACCTTTGCCTTGTGAATCTATGCATTAATACTTAAAGTTACAATAGATCTATAATTACAATTTGATATTGCACTTCATCACCTTATGATAATAAACGTAGTCCAGAAATCAGAAACTGATTCTTTTGTCCAAAATTTTTAATAGAGTGTGTTGGCAATCATACTTGACGATGGATCAGAGACAAAGTTGTATCCATTGACAAACAGAAGATCGAAAGGAGCTATTCCAATATTGGCACATTACAGGCTAATCGATATTGTAATGAGCAATTGTTTCAACAGTGATATCAACAAGATATATGCTCTTAGCCAGTTCAATTCCACATCCCTCAGTTCTCATCTCTCAAGATTTTATCCCGGTGTTGGACCTGGGAAGGAGAATTTTGTGGAGGTTCTTACTGCATATCAGAGTCCTGATGACCAAGGTTGGTTTAAGGTTTGTACTAACTACAAGGCCTAGGTGCCAGACTTGTTCTTCTCTGTCCTCCTCTATTTAATCTTGAGAGGAATAAGAGACAGAGTGATGATATACCGCTATTATTCCTAGCATGATCGATGATGGCTATCGTAGTAGCTCTTATTTGCCATGTAAAAATGTTATTCCAGCTACTAACATATTATAGCTGCTCTGTAAGTATTGCTCCTTTAACGGCTAAACCTGTCAAGAGAACTATAATGTTTTATCCATGAATTTGCATTTCGCTCACAGATTTTGTTTTCTTAAAAGAAACAGTACTTCTGAATTCAGATGCAAAATTTAGTAGGATTTCCAATTATTTGAATATAAATATTAGAGTTTAACATTCTGTACAATATGGAAACCTTCGTGAAAAGGATAATTATTTTCTGGAGCAGTAATTATATTGTTCTCCGTATACTTGGTCCACTAATATGTTTGTAATGCAGTGGTCAAGGACTAATTTCATGGTTTTCTAATTGCAGTAAGTGTAATTATTACAGAAGGATTTAAATATTTTAAATTGTATGACTTGCAAGCATTAACTAGTTAATGGCAATATCTATAGAACTGGTATATGCAGCTTACTGAATTCAGTACTTCTGACACACCTGCATATATCTTGTTGACATACTTGAGACTGATGAAAGTGGTTATCTGGGCTTATCATTTGTTCTCAGGGGAATGCTGATGCTGTTAGAAAATGGTTGTGGGTATTGAAAGAGCATTCACTTAAGGAGTTCTTGGTTCTTTCTGGTCATCATTTCTATGAAATGGACTACGGAGAAATTATTAAGGCGCACAGAGAAAGCGGAGCAGATATCACAATTGCTGTTTCACGTCGTAAAATGAGGCATGATCCAAATGTTGATTTTCTAGTTTACAACAACCAAAGTGAAGTTCCTCACCTCACACTGAGTAGTAAAAGAGAAGAAGAACAATATGAAGATGTAAGTCTTTTTGAAACCTATAATGAAAAAAAGATGCTAAAATTCTTTAAACAAAAGTCACCTAATAAACTTCTTTGGAATTCTACTAATTCTAATTATACAAGTTTGACATTTAACATATGTAACATGAAATCTTACAATGCTTGACTTAAATGCGAATTTTAGATTGGAAAATCTGCAACAGAAGATGTCTGTGGTGCCGGGAGAATGGGAATCTATGTCATTAAGAGAGATGTGATGATCAAACTTTTGGAGAAAGACCTCCCTGAGGCTAATGATTTTGGAACTGAAGTTATACAAGGTGCAACTTCCATGGGAATGAAGGTTAGTGCATCATTTTTCTGCAGGCGGCAGCATGACATCTTAATTGCGCTAGAAAAAGTGAATACTTGCATTTCTCACACCTTTGCATCATCTTCAATCCAATTAGTTGTCTGAGATAGTAAGAAAGTCCATTAATGATATAGCTCACATTTTCTCAGGTTCATGTTTATACATTTGATGGTGAATGGGAAGATATAGATAGTATTGATGCCTACTATCACTTCAACATGATGAGTACAAGAAGAAAGTCATCAATCTTCAAGTGAGTACATCTGTAGATAAAGAATAGAGAAGTAATTTGACCAACTAAGCGACAATTGTCTTACGTTTGCCACTGACAACTTATCTTTCTTGCAGCTTGCATGATAGTCAATCTCCTATTTTCACCGTTCCACAGTGCTTACCACCTAGCTCAATTTCTCATGCTACAATAAGAGATAGCATTATTGGTGATGGATGTATCCTGAATGTAGGTTCAAGCATATTACATTTATTTAATCCATATCAATTTTCGTTATTACTTCCATGCGATATTCTTAACTCAGCTCTAGCTATTTCGATATAAGATAAGCCGTTAAGCTAACATAAAGATTTCCTTTACAGAGGGGAGCACATTATAGCTATATATTTCCTTGATGATGTGATAACTGTATCTTTGTAAAGAGAGTGCAGCTATAAGCACTAAAATTGATTACTGAACCATTGACAGAACTAAGTAGAAATTGTTCTGTTAGTCTAATTGTCAACAATGGAATTCCACAATAAGTTGGAAACATCCAGTGAGACTGCTCAAGTGTCTAAGAAGTAAAATAGCAGTGTTACATTAGGTAGTATTTTGACATGGTTGTCACCAGAATTTGAAATTAAAGCCCTCGAAGTCATACTGAGTTTATCATAATAACCTTTAGCATTTAGTGGAATGCAATAATAGAGCACCTTTTTACAGTAATCAAATAATTCAAAAGTGATATGTAAGCATCATGATAATGGTAGTTTGATCAAATTTCCAGAAGGTAAGAAATAGATAATGAGATAGTAAAGAGGAAACGAACTTAAGGCATTCGATAATCCTAAACTCATAGTTCTTGCTGTTGTTTTGGAATATATATACTGAAACGAGTATGCTTTATCCGGTGTTGTTTTCCATGTAAGTAAGATGAACAGCATTTCGTTCCACGATGAACTTAACTCATTTTTATTACCTGCCTATTGTCTGACAAAGTATGAAAAGAGAAACTGGTGATTGACCATGCTCTTTGTTATCCAATTATTACCATAGATATTCTGCTAATTGAAAAGTGACATACTTTTATTTGATTATTTCAAGAATAGAGATGCAGGATCAGCAATTCTGTGATAGGTGCACAAACATATGTTGGAGATGGAGCAGTAATTGAAGACTCTGTTGTCATCGGTAGTGATTATTATCAAGTAAGGCCCACTTATAGATATCTTTGATCCTTCCTCCATCCAATGTGCAATGTATGGCAGCCATTTGGTACTTTGCTCCAGTCCTAACAAGTCTAACTTCACCCACAACATATTATTCTCAAAGTATGCAATTGAGTGAAGTTTGGCCATGATCCTTTTTTATGCTCGTTCACCTAGTCTCTGGAATAATTCTTAGATTTGTGTGCTGCTAACTTTGCATCAATTCATAAGAAAATTACACACTTCTGAACCTGAGTTTCTCTATACTTGATAGACAGGCGAGCGGCAGAATATGGCGACAACCGGAAGCTCAACTATGACAGTTGGAATCAAGGAGAAGACTTACATTAGAAAAGCGATAATTGACAAGAATGCAAGGGTGGGAAGAAATGTCAGGGTACTGTAAGACATTTAAGTATACCATCACAAGTAGTTATCTTGCTCTTCACTAAATAAACTTCAACATAAAAGCTTCAAGGACAATAAAGTTCTTTTCTTTACATACTTATACATTTGCCATGATGTCTTGGTGAATGAATTCTATGCTGACAAAAAAGAAAGTGCAATTCAGATGGCATAAATGCATTCATTAACTCTAATTGTCTTCTTTTTCACTAAGCAGTTGAGAAATCCTAACACACTTAATCCCAGCACTTAATCTCTTATTAATGACAGATTGTGATTATGTTTGATGATTACAGATTGTTAATATAGATGGAGTCCAGGAATGTAACAGAGAAGCTCATGGCTACATCATCTCTGGTGGCATAGTTGTTGTGTTGAGGAATGCAGTGATCCCAGATAACAGCATATTGTAATTGCCCAACTGCCTATTGGCAGGATTATCTCATTTAATTTGTTTGATTACTTCCAACTAAGAATTAAAAGCCTACAGAAGTATATTGATGAGTATTTGACATTATCAAAAATAATTCTCTTGGCCTTGTGACAAATATAAGTGGCATTGTATCAACTTGTAAGTATTGCTCCAGATTCTCTTATTTTTCAGAGATATATCTATGATGTTAAACTAATATCAGAGATCCCTAATCACATTGACAGCATTATAAAACACAACACATTGAAGAAGACCTGAGCCATTGACCTTCACATAAGTGAGATAGCTGTTGTTTTGAATTAAATAAGTCAGAGATTTTATATTTTAAATGACAAATAGATCTGACCAGATTAAAACTCAAGGTCTCATGTTCTAATACTAAATTTACTCACTTGTTATTTTAAAAATTTAAGTACTAATCTTTGACTTTTTATACTCTTCAAATTGGAGACTTACTGGGTCCTAGTTAGATCATTGACTAGCCACTACTCTTCTATTGAGCCTCTATTTGTGCTGGTTGACTTAATATAAATTTTGTGGAAATTTTTATATAATTGCCACTAAAATTATTCAAAATATCATTATTTTCACAATATTCTTTAAAATATCATAATTATCACTAGTATATTTTGATTCTTTTAGAATTATTATTATAATTAGTTTTTAACACAATATTCCTAACATATTATTATTAAGGTTAATAAATGCATATAAATGACTAAGATACCTGCTTTTAAGTTGAGTGTAAAATATTTATTAATAACTTTTGTCTCACATATAATAAGATATTGGGTATAATATTAGATAGCTTTTAAACTATTTTTAATAATATATACAAAGATAAAATAGTCTTTTTATCTAAATTATATTTTAATCATAATTAGTTAGATTTAACTAACGGAATGATATTTGTAAAAAGAGCATAATAATTCGGTGGCGATGATTATGATATTGTAAATAATGTAATAGTAATTATGATAATTTAAAGGGTATTTTATAAATTACATCCTACATTTTAACTATTTTATGATTCACACCTCATCTTTTACGATTTTGTAATCGGATCCTTTCTTTTTCTCTATATTATTTTGACTAAAGGTATCGACCAAATTACTAAAATATCCTCACCACTATTTTTTCTCCTCTTTGTCTCTTCTTTGAAAAAGGCATGAATAATTTAAGTATTTATAAATTATTTTATATATTATAACGAAATATTCTTTTGTTGGTACCATTTAAATTAATGGAGGCCATTAAATGAGAATTACAAGAAATATTTTCTATTTAAAAAGTTTTAAGTGGCATTTATGTAAAAATCCCAATTTCGTAAAGGGATAACAGTAAAATAATTGCCATTTTATTACTTGAAATAAAAACTTTTTATTAAAAATGCCACGTGGCAACATTGTGCTCGTCGACCCGCTTTCTCGGGATTGATCTCGTCAGCCTTCCGGTTCACTGACCTTCCTTAAACCGGACCGGCGTCAACCATCCTCCGCCACACAGCGGCAATTGCATGCTCCTATAGCCGCACGTAACCCCATTACAACCTAACAACAACCACCTTTCTTTGCTCTCTCTCTCTCTCTCTCTCTCTCTCTCTCTCTCTCTCTCTCTCTCTCTCTCTCGTCGATTTCCTCTTCTCCCGATCTCTCAGGTATGATCTCAAGATCCTTCGCTTGTTTCCTCTTCTACTTCTCTACGATCAGCAGTGGATGATCTATGCTTTAAGCTCGTTTGATCTCAATCCGGTGTAATCAAGCCCTAAATGTAGATGATTCATGGTCTTTAAATATTTCTTTGATCCCTGCAGTGGACGATCTCTGTGTTAAGATTGTGAACAATTTATTATTTCTTTGATGGTTTCCACTCTTTTACTGTTGGATTAATAGATATTTATTTGTGTTTCTTTAGCTATTCGGGGAAATGTGGATGGTTGACGTGATTAATAAGTGAATTGTTGAAGATTTCTTTACGATTTGGATTGATAGGTTCGCATCTGGGTAAGTCTGTGGTCGTAGGGAAAAGTAATGGAGAGAAAATTCCACCCTTTGTTTGGTTAAATTGAGGAGAAAAGTGGAAATTTTCTAAGTTGCTTGCTTGATTCGTAGTTGAGATAGGAGAAAGGAAGAAGAATAACGAAAGGCATGAGAAAAATAGCAGAGATAGGGTTAAATAAGTTCTTGCGTGTTTTTGTTTCTTTTTTTTTTTATTTTAATCTTCTCTCTGATTCTTTCCAATTTTTGGGAGAACTGAATAAGATAAATCTCTCACTTTTTCTTCACCATTTCTTTCCTTTTCTTTATAATTGAAAAGGAGCATATTCTCACACATTAAATGGTTGGTTAATTAAATTTATGAAATTGATGGTGAATATTACATGTTAGGAATTCTTTGTTGAGATCTCTGATTATAATTTCTTTGCATCGTTACATGCTAAATAAGTGCAACAAAGGCATGGCATCTTCTGACAGTCTATAAGTAGTGGAGATAGGCGGGGGGGAGGAAGGATGAAGAGAAGGGGGGTTTCATGGACAACCTGGAAGCATCATCCCTTACAAGTTCAGAGTTGATCTCATTGTGGATGCTCCAATTGTCGGAAATATTACCTTGCCTTTAGAGAAGACCGGTGAAATTCCAGTTCCTTATACAAGCCAGAATCTGACGTTGAAAAGATTAAATTCGATTGGTTTTCTTTTGAAGAAACAACTGCAACAGTTCATCTGAAGTTGGAGAACAAGAACGACTTTGATCTGGGTCTCAATCAAATTCGTTGGACTACGTCCTTTGGATCTTCTCTCTGGGATATGATCAGGGGAAAGGGTAGCGGTTACACAATCAAAGGAAATATTGATGTGGACACTACTTTTGTAAGGATGATGACAACAAACGATGACGATGATGAGGTATGTGGTTTATTTATTTATTTATAATGCTAGCATTTAGTGTGATCGTTATCTTATAAATCATTTGCTTTATTTGATAAAGAATCTTTTGAGGTTCAAAGGTGTAAGTTAGGAATTCAGTTTAGTTCACCTTAGGCTAACCAATCCTTGAGCTTCATATCACTATATATTTCCTGGTCTGCAAGGTTGTTCAGTACTGTTTTATTGATTCAAAGCTGATGAATATGTCTTGATTTTTGTTAAGGAGCATGCTATCAGGATCATCTGCCACCTTTATATGTACTCGCTCTTTTATGGTTCTTAACTTAAAATGGCAGGTTTTGGATAAAATCTTTCTAAATTCAAATTAAGCTGATGTGCTTCTCAGGATCACTTGCCACCTTTATATCTACTCTGCTCTTTTCAGTTTTCACCATTACTAAGAACTTATGCATTAATTTTTAGCAAAGTATGAAGTTTAGATTAGAAAACACTTTCTTTCTCAATCAATGGGAACTGTGAACTTCAAGTCATAGGACCATTTGAAATCTCGACGACATAATTTGCTATCTGCTTAATTTCATATGTCACTGGAACATGTAAATCTTATTAAATTTTAGTGAGTCAATAAATCGTCAGGATTGCTCACCATATCTGTTTTACCTTCAACTTTTCCCTTCCTTTTTTGATAAAGAGGTTGTAGTGTCTTGATAAGCATAGTGCTCGACTAAAATATCCAGCTTACACTGAGTAACGAGGGAGTTTTCCTCATAAATTTTAGTTAAAATTCGCATCAATTTTCTTTGCTTATGTTTTATCTTTGATTAACATTAACTTCCATGTTTGATACACTACTTAACTATTGATGGCTCGTTATCTAGCTATCCATAATCCCATGCTCACTGCCTGAGCTTAACTCAATTAAGAGAACACTTCCCCATTTGTCACTTCTTGTTCTTCTAGTTTTGAGCAGCCTTATTTTGAGTCAAGGTCCTCTTGGTCAATCTATTCTGTCGAGGATTGTCCTGTCACGTTATAGATGGTTGACATTACAGCCAGACGAATTCGTCAATTTCCTGAAGAAAATATGATCTAGCTAACCTTATGTAGGATGGAAAGAGATGGTGGTTGTTTCATTTTTTTCCTGGCAATTAAACAAAACTGACGCAATTGCGTACCAAGCTACTGATGATATAATTATCTCCGTTGTGTCATTGAGGTTCTGTGAGTTATTTAACAACTTCTTTCCTCTTAAGAGATTGTATGATTTGAGAATATTTTCAATAAGTTCATTTTATGGGAAATATAATTGTGATTAGAGTTATAAAGTTCTAGTTTATCTCAAACAAGATAGTAGTAAGCAAAAGTGTCACACAAATTCTATAGTATAGAATTTGCAAATTTTATAAGATAGGAAGTTGAAGAACAAAGAACAAAGAAAGATAAATAGACTCAGATTGTTAGAAGATGAAAATAGTAAATCGGATGCCTTATTAAGCTAATACTTGAGATAGTGCTCACATACTTAAAAATGAGTATATTATAGGAGTGTTCTTGACTTTAAATATTAGCGACATAGGTTTAATTGAAAATCACCTATTGGAATCAACAAAGCTAGTTGCATCTAAAATATATCCTCTAGTGTTACATTTCAGAATTTATCAGGAATGGGATTACTTTTGCTTTTTCTGTGATTAATTCTGGGCATGATCCTTGTCATTAGAACCAGATGGCAACTAATCATGGATTATTATATGAAAAAAGAGTGCAAGTGATGTGCAAGTAGGTAAACCTTTTGTAATAAATCAACAAAGCTGGTGGTATAAGTTGGAAAATAAAAACCGAAATCCTATGAATATGATATGTCCAAGAAGAACGGAATACGTCAGCTCATACCTCACATAGTAGCACTGCATGCCTGCATCCCAAGCTTTATTAGTTTAAAAGGATGGTAGAGATAGTGAATCTAATTAAAAAGGTAACATACATATATTTATGTTCTTCTGAGTCATAGCATAGCCTTTGAATAGGATGCAGTGTCCCAAATAATAGGACTCAATGGAGCTCTGTATTGAGTCTGATTTATTATCACCTGTTAATATTTTATAATTACCTTCTTTTTTATTTTTCTTCTTTATCGATGATTAATTAAAATAATCTTTTATTTTACTAAAATAGAACTCATTGTTTTCTTCTCCTTGTCCAGATTCATTTAATAATAACTCGTGGTACTTTTAGACATAAGCAATGTGATGAATTTTTGTGGCTCTGAGATGGTTGGCGTGTTCACTTCTCGCCCTCATGACTTACTTTATTCTTTCTAGAATGTCAATTTGAGTCGATCATATCTACTTTCTTGCATTTTAAGTCTTTGATCACCTGTTCCGGTTTATGAAATCATGGGAGGCATTAATTAGTTTCCCTTGTCTCGTAGCAACTGTCTTTGTAGATTAAACAACTAGATCACTCACCTAGAACTCAGCCATAACATATTCAAACTATGAGCATATAAATCTTTATAAACTTTTAATAAAAGATCTCACTAAATATCAAATTCGACGTCTATGAGAAAAATGAAATATGCGACCTCAATCATTGAGTTACATAACCCAACCACCTGTGGCCTAAGTCATTTATTTTGTTTTCTTATCTTTTCTGCTGAGCTTTAATGCATCTCTAGGTTCTTGATTTGCTTGCCAATTATTATTAGAGCAATATTGACTTTTAGATGTCATGGGTTTGAATCTACCCATGGATGTTAGGGTTGTTATTTAGCTGATTTTTACCGGAGTATTATATGCATACAATTTAGACCTATTTAGTATATATATTACGATAGTTAGTTCAATTATCTAATCTATATTTCATCAAGAGTTTATTCTTTTATTTATTCTACAATTAACTTATGAACTCATGATTTATTAAAAATAAAGGATAATTACACTAAGATATTATGAACTATTTCTCATTTTCACAAACACCCTCTCATCTTTTACTTCTTGATACATATTGACTATACACATTGATATCTTTATGAGTAAAATATTTATTTGATATCTTTTGTTAATTTTGTCTGAGGACAAGAGATTTTTCATAAGTTAAGAGTTAATGTGTATAAAGAAAATATAGATAACGTTTGGTTCGTGCATAAGAGATGATTTTTATAACTTAGGTCTTTCTTAGATACTTTTGTATATTTTGCCAAACCTTGTATAAAATAACTCACCTTATAAATTATGTACAAAATCTTATTATAAATGGTGGGGTATATTTTCTAAAAAAGATTATTATCATAACTAACATATTTATTCATAGTTAGTAATCAAATATAAATTTTTATATAAACTAATATAAGATAATTATTCTATTTTGCAACCAAACAAGAAATAATGCGCATAAAATTATTTATAAAAATCTAGGTCATATTGTCACTGCATCTCATAATTTTGAGGCAAAGCTTTCCAACTCTTCTACTAGGCTTATGGCATTGGATTTAGAAACCAAGTGGAACCACATAAAGTATACCAAATATTGTAGGTAAAAAGGAGTGGAAAATGTGATCATTGTGCTTTGTCTCCTGACTCAAGTCGAAAGCTTCAAATCTTTTTATTTATTATTTATTTATTTATTTATTTCTCATAAGGAGATGCCGTCACTTATTATTAACGTGACAGTGAGATCTCAAAACTAGTAGCTGTCACGTTGCTTTTACCCTTTCAAGACCCCCATAAGGCAAGAGGTTTCATACGATGAACCCTCTAAGAAATTGATATATATATATATATATATATATATATATATATATATATATATATATATATATATATATATATATATGAAAAGTGCCTATGAGTGCTGATATCCATCCATATCCAATTAATCACACAAATGAAATGAGGAAATAATAGTAGCTTCTGGTGACAAGAAATGCCATTTATTCCTAGCCAATACATTAAAGAACAATTCAAGTTGCTGTCGACTATATTATCTCCTTCTTTCTTGGGGATTTGATGTCAAGGTGTTTATGATTGTGGATAACAATCCACATCTAAAAAGTTCACACAATATAAATGAAATAAGGGGGAAAAAAAAAGACCTTAGATTGTTTGATAAGGAAATGCCAGTAAATTGGAGGACAAAAAAATTGCCCTAATAAATTTATTTAAAAAGTTTGGATGCAATACTTTTCTATACTTCATTTTTTTTTTGGTCCCACAAGATATGCCACACATTAAAATGCAAAACGTTAACTAAGAATTAATTAACTGTATCTTAAAAAGAGGAAGAAAAATCGACACTTGCCATCTTTCTTTCAAATGTTAATTATCAACGGCTTATTATTCTTACGTTTCATAAAAAAAATTATGACACAGATCATAAGAACTATGTCATGTGAGCAACTAAGACGAAAAAAATTAATAAAAGGTATATATATTAAAAAAAAAGTGATAGGCTAAGGAGTCTAAATGCAATTTTTTAAACAAAAATTATATTTTACAATCGATTGTTCTATAAGTAAGGTTTGAGAGTTTTACTCTCCTTAACAATAGTTTATGATTTAATTAGAGCATCGTGTGTTCTCACTATCTCTAGGAAAAATAATATATCCCTAAGATAATGCTAACACAAATTATACACTTTTATTCTTCAAATTACACTTATGATACTAATAGCCAACAAGAACTTATATTATTGGAACAAAAGATTAGGATGATAATAACAAGGATTAAATATATTATATCTCTATGCAGTTATGCTCAAGATCACTTTATCTTATATATATATTTTTTTAACCAAATTTGTTCATTTATTTTTGACTAAAGATTAGATTTTTCATAATCCGTTCAATATTAATATGACCCTTTATATTTATTATTCCAATTGATCACGGAGAAGAGTTAATTTAGATATTTTGACAATTACATTTTATTCGTTATATTTGATACAAAATAGTATTTTAGTAATTTAGATAGAATAATTTTTAGGCAGAGAGTTAAAATATATTTAACCACATACCAAAAAGAAAAAAAAAAAAGAGAACTGGATGTGGCCTACAGAGAGAGAGAGAGAGAGTAAATGGTGCAAAGAGCCAGGGGGGAGGAACCTTACAAACTATTGAATGCAATGTATTTGCCTTCTTCCATGTTCCAACTAAAGGATATATCCAACCCCACCCTTTTTGGTCCACCTGTTGGACTCTTTGGGATACACTGTATCTGGCTCCAAGATTTCAATCCATAGTTGGATAGCTATCATCTAACCCCACACCATCCAAATATAATGCTCGGATAGTCATTAAATCCTCCACCCCTCGACCATCACAGCATCAAAGCTTTCTTCAGTTCCCTTTCCTCAGTTTGGAGGATTGTTCTTCCTTAGCAGGTATAGCCTTTCTCTTTTGCTTTTTCTTTCTTCTAAGATGTTCTGATCAAGATGGTCTTGAGTCTCTTACAAGCACTATCCATGCTTTAGATTGTTTTCAGATGAATGATTTAGATAGAGGCTTAAAGGAAATAGATATTCCTGCAATCATTTTGCTATTCCTTGAAATCTTTTTTCAAAAAATGATCACTTGTCACTTGTTTGATTTCCTTAGTGGCTAGGAGTGCAAAATGATCATTCTGCATTCAGTTTTGCATCGGATGTTTCGTAATTGTCCAACATAATATGCTAATTCTAACTCTCTTTTGGTATCAGCCTTTTTCAGAACATTTTCAGATTATTAGCACAAAGTTGTTCCACAATCCAAATTCAAGATCCGGTGTAATTTACTCCAGTACTAAGGATAAAGGCATTTGAGGCCAAGTTGGTAACTTGAATTGCTGGACAATTCCACCATCAGTTTAAACACTAGAGGGCAGATCATATCAATTAGTAGTGAAGCTGGCAATTTGATAAGTTGTTATAGCTTTCGATACACAGATAGTGTAGAAGGGAAATTAGATGAACTATGGAACATTGAATTCGGAGTCAAGAATGTCAAAAGGTCTAATTGGTACAGAAAGTGATAGAGTTAAGATGATGGAGAGGAGAGTAAGAAGGACTAGTTCGGCTAAGAGAATGCATGTGGAGTATAAAGCTCCTTGTCCTCAAGGGAAAGGCGAGAGATCTTCTGCATCAAGTTATTTCCCCGCTGAATCGTTTCTTATGCTCGTCTTTCTCACAGCATCACTACTGATTCTTCCACTTATTTTGCCCCCATTGCCTCCACCGCCGTTCTTGTTACTACTGCTTCCAATTGGCATACTTGCAGTGCTACTGATCTTGGCCTTTATGCCATACGATATCCGAAAAATTGCTTCCTCTTACTTGTAAAGAGTCGGCAAACTTTCATGCCAGATATAATGAGTAAAAGTTCTGTTCTTTGAATAAGTAGTCTTCTTTTTTTTGGCTGAATGAATAAGTATTGCTTTCTAGTTCTTGCAGTGGATGGTAATTGTAATTTGCGTATATCTCTTACTTTGAGGCATTGTTCAGTGTTGAAGAACTAGCATGCATTGATCGACAAAATTCTAGTCGTCGATGCTTCAAATTTTTATTCTCCTAGGCTAGGCTTTTCGAAGAATCCAAGATCATTCCACATTTGTTTCACCTTTACCTAATTTTCTCTCCTTCACTGCTATGAATCCAAATTTTCTGATCTGATCTCTCAGTTTGATGATTTAGTCAAAGTAAAAGCCAGCTTGATATGTGTTGGACTGGATTTGGTCGTCGTCGTCGTCATTGTTGTTGTTGTGAAATCATGCTAACTGTTGTGACTGTTCTGCAATGCCACTCCTTCCTAATATGATTTGAATGGTTCCTACGAAGCAATTTCTATTGTATTACAGCAGTGGGAATGCAAG
Organism: Typha angustifolia; assembly: GCF_048772165.1. NCBI lineage: Eukaryota > Viridiplantae > Streptophyta > Magnoliopsida > Poales > Typhaceae > Typha > Typha angustifolia. The sequence goes on from NC_133248.1 coordinate 8,017,783, forward strand.
AAGGGAGCAGTTGGGCTATCAAAATCAGGACAATGACTTACTACTCTGTCATATTAACTTTCTTGCATAGAAACCTTCAACTGCATGCAAGTTGCACAAGAAGCCCATAAATTTATACTTCTTTTGGGGCCCTTGGAGATCTTCCAGTGCCCTGGTTATACTATGACAAACCTTTGTAATCAGAAAAGAATGCAAGTTAGCTCAGGAAAACCTAACTCATACTTAAATTTTTGGATCATATGAGAACAACTCATCTGTCATTAAGAATCAGAGGGTATACCTAGATTTAAATAACTTGTAAAGGTAATGATGAGAATTCTTGTTCTTTGAAATTAATCAAGAAAAAAATAAATAATAAAAGAGACTTTTGGTATGCAGGACAGGATTTTTGCAACTTAATTGCATTTTGTTTTTAGATAGGCAATAATGAGGTCTAATATGTATCTACTATAAATAGTGTGAAGTTCAATCTTGCCAATTAAAAAAGTAACTGCAATTAAATTGCAAAAGCCACTGCATAGGACTCATGTGGTTGTGGAGATCTTATTGATCATTCCCTGATACATTTTGAAAGAGATGGACATTGAACCATAAAATATTGCTTTATAGAATTATTTCAGTGGGCTCCAATGATTAAAAGAAATCATTAAGTTCTGAAAATAGAACTAAAAACAATAATATAAATATATGTTCTCCAGTGATTTGCATAATAATTTTACTCACATCATTGAATATAGACCAAACCCTACAATGCTTGCAAATTGGGAGGTTTTGACCAAACTAGCTATGTGCCAAAACTTTTTTACCAAAATAGGCTACTCATAAAATTATTTATCAAATGAGGTTTAATTTACTGTAGCTCTAATAGAAATGTTAAACTAAACAACATTTTTTCCCTGGGAAAAAACGCTGAACTGTTTACCGTTTTTTCTAGTCCTATAACACTAATATGTTTGGCGCTTTATGTATATAAATCTTTTTAATTTAGTATTTTAGTAATTTAGAAAAAAAATTGTTTGACAATAAAAACGTTGATCAGTTCAACGTTTTTATTAGGGCTACAGTGAATTAGACCTCATTTAGTAAATAAGTGTAAGGGTAGTCCATTTTGATTAATAAAAAATTAAAAAAATGAGTCTATTTTGATCAAAAACTCCAAATAAGATGAACTTTTGTTTTGGTTGAGAAAATGCTAATAAGATATACTTTGCCGTAATCATGTGTTGTAACATTGTGTATGTTTGATAAGCAGATATATTATGCATATAAAGTGCAAATGGTTTATGAGACAAATATATCATATATTAACATGACTTTGGGTCCAATAATAATAGAGTTTCATAAATTAAATGAAATAATAAAGAAAGTTCATCATTTTATTCTTAAAAAAGAGAAATTATTTAAGAACATCCTATATTTTATTTTTATTATAATTCATACATTACCATATTGATATTCTCGTCTGAATTTTGTTTAAAATGTATCAAAAACTTATTATCTGCTTCTTAATGGTTAGTTACGGTACAAATGAGTTAAATAATTCTAGATACATAACAATTTCTATAACCTTAACTAAGTTTTTTAGATTAAATTAAGAATAAATAGAGAACTAAATTTTAAAGTTAAATTACAGGTATTTTAGGTACTTTTATTTTTATCTTCAAAAGTATATAATATTCTCTATTCTGTCGGTTGTTATTACGGTAAAATTAATTTAAAATATTTTTGAGGCATTATAATTAAAAATAAAATAGGTAAATTTTGACGGATAATAAGAGCAAAAATTAAAGTGTTTCCGATAAATTTTCCTAATTTTTATTTAATTTCCTCATATTTTATTTGTCTAGTCTAATATAATAATAATAATTATTCTTATGTTCACCTATATTTTTAAATAAGAAAGTAATAATTATTTTTGATATGAAATAAAATGAATAAAAAATAAATTTTTTTAATATAATTACGGACAGTATTTTTTGATTTGATATAAACTAATTGATGAGATAAATATCGAGAATAAATTAGTAATTGAATTAGTATATAATTTTAATAAATAATATTTATATTTTAAAATGAGGTTATTAACTTATTATATTTAGTTGTTATTTTGGAATAAAATTTGTGTTACATAATAAGAAAATTGGGCTTAACATTTTAACCGTCTCCAAGCTAAGCAGGCTCTCATTTAGCCTTCTGCTAAAGTAGGCGCCGATGGCAAACTCAATGCCGACTTCTTGTTGACTGCCAGAACTCGTTTCTCCCTCCCCCAAAATCTTACGTCAACCCTCTTCCTTCGCCTTCTTCTCTCTCTGACTCTCTCTCTCTCTCTCTCTCTCTCCCCCCTCCCCCTTTCCATTTCCTTCTCCCTTACTATTCTCTTATTTCTTCTCTGGTGATCCCTAAGGTGGTATTGCCATGGATGAAGAGTATGATGTGATAGTTCTCGGAACAGGTCTCAAGGAGTGCATCCTTAGCGGCCTTCTTTCCGTTGATGGCCTCAAGGTCTTGCTTTTTCTTCTTCCTCCTCTTGATCTGATCTGTTGTACTTGGAAATATATCGCTTTTTGCTTCGAATTTTGGGTCTTGAGTATATTCTTGTGAGACGGCTCCGAGAACAGAAATGGGCAACTATGATAGTGGCGGATCGATCTCGATCCAAGTATCATATTCCAAAATTGACTCTTAAAGATTGCTTAATGGACTTTTATGGGAATTGGGTTCTCTTGGATTAAATAAAAAATTGATGTTTTTGGTGTTTGTTCTTCTTTTGCCTATGACTGTGCTGACTAACAACAAGTGACCCCAAGGATCGGATCTTGGGGTGTAACATAGTTTGGGTCTGTTCTATTTTCAGTCTAGACGGATGCCCTCGAATTAGATAAGAAAAAGAAAATGATGTTTTGGTGCTTGTACTTCTTGTGCTTAAAATTCTGCTGGGAATAACAGATGACCTCCAAAAATTGGATCTTGGGGTGTTACATAGATTGGGTCTATTATATTTTTGATCTTGCTTCCGGTATGGTATGCATGACGATTATGGAAAAGCTATTCTGTACAAGTATTTGCTGTGATTTCTTCGGTTGCACTTCAAGTGTAAAAAGAGGGAACATGAGGTGATTTGACTTTGATTTGCAGTCTGTGGAGCTTTTTGGTTCCTTACGCTGCTTGAATTGTTTGATCATTTAGATTGATTGTGATACTTATGGCAGTACTAGATTCAGGTTGTTTTAATCTCTCATATTCGTGTATCGGGTTGATTTCCTGAGTTTATTAGCAGTTCTGAATTACAAGCAGAGTGATCTTTTGTTGTCTTAGACGTGTAGTAGCTACTTTCAATCATTTTCATTAATCTTTGGTGTAATCTTATATTTGTCGCACTCTTGTTTTCAGTTTCCTCTGGTCTCGTGGTTCTTTTGGGTGCTTTATACGTGATCTATTTTATCTGCATCTTGTTGGTTTGTCTTTGCAGTGGGACTTATGAAACTAATCTTTGCATATATATTGGAATTGCAGCATGGATTAGCCTTTGAATGAGAACCTAGCTTGAGCTGTTTCAATTATTTTTCTTAGCTGCTTTACAATAAGCATGGTAATCTTCTGACGTCTAGGGCAGTATTGTAGTGGGAACTATCTATTAGAATAGCAAGCTTTGTTCTAGGCTTCTGCTATAGTGGCAGTCCTTATCCCTTGGGGCTTGGTTGGATCTGTTGCTCGTTTAGGTAGTGTTTGTCTTTATCTGCTTTCATTTCCAGCCATTTCATGACAGAACTAGAGTTTGATAATTGTGATATTCTGTGAAAAGATAAGAAGTTTCTATCTGTGTTCTTTGATAGTATGTATAGATGCTGTGCTGAAATTTGCACTCACCAGAATATGTAGTTTGCAAAATTTACTTGCAACTTACTGTTATGGGAACAGTTCTTATAAAATTTCTTTGTTGTTAAATATTAGATAACTTTTCTTCCATAGATCGGATCTGATGAGCAATTGCTATATTTGCCACATAAGAAGTTAGTGATTTTAAGAAATTATTTTTGTTTCCTAACAGTGTGCAATTGTGTATCAGGTCTTGCATATGGATAGGAATGATTACTATGGAGGAGAGTCAACATCACTAAATCTCATTCAGGCAAGAAAGTTTAATCATCTTTGGTTACATTTTTGGTGACAAGAATATTTTTATGTTGTCAGCATTATATGTTCTCATTGCACACATCAAATGCAAAAGTTGCTCGTCAGTGATAATTCTCTTTGTAATGAAGAAGAAGAGCATCATGCCTCACATAGGACAAGTTCTGTTAAATTATTATCGTAGTAAAAATACATGATTTACATCCAATATATTTATTGTCTTCCAATACTTGCTAAAATTGTACCTTTCTTATGTAGCTCTGGAAGAGGTTCAGGGGTAATGATAAGCCACCAGCACATTTAGGGCCCAGCAGAGATTACAATGTTGACATGGTTCCAAAGGTTTGTACGTATTACAGTTCTGTAGTGTATTGGTTCTTTCCTTTAATCTTATTTATCTAACAGCGATGACCGCAATCTAGGTTTTTCCACTAAAACTCTTTTAGCATGATCAAAGAAATAAGAGATATGTTAAGCTATGAGATACCGGAAATAGAGACAGGCAATGCATTTTATATCTTGAACATTTGAAATTTGTGACACAAGTGAAGTGCCCATATAAGGTGATAAATAATGCATGTTGTCCTTAAAGTTAGTCATTGCATTGACTTTAAAGATGCTTTTATTTTAAGATGGAACATCATGATGAGATTAGAAATGCTTCATTTAAAAATTTATCTTTTGTGGAACACTTGTAGTTGGATTTAGCACTCTGACAACTTTATCATGGGCGTTTTCTAGTGGATAATGTAATTCACAAGATAATCTATCTGTTTCTAGTTTATGATGGCAAATGGAACTCTGGTTCGTGTCCTCATTCATACAGATGTCACAAAATATCTGTCCTTCAAAGCTGTAGATGGAAGCTATGTTTTCAATAAAGGAAAGGTATATATATTTACTTCTGCTGATGTGATAAAGCATTTATATCTGTTAATTTTGTCATATTTAGCATGCACTGGTTCTTATATCCTTTACTTTCTGCTATTGTACTTTGACAGATTCACAAGGTTCCTGCCACTGATATGGAGGCACTCAAGACCCCATTGATGGGATTGTTTGAGAAACGCCGAGCTAGGAAGTTCTTTATTTATGTCCAAGATTATGATGAAAATGATCCAAAAACTCATGAAGGGTTGGACCTTACAAGAGTGACAACTAGGGAATTGATCTCGTGGGTATCTGATTATTGTTTTTTGCATTTTCTGTTCTATGATAGAAAATAGCTGGCACTGGATGCTCATAAAAATACTTATATTGCTAAGTCAGTCCTAAGTTTTAACTGTCCATACCGGTAGTTTCCATCTTTATTACAGATGATGACCATATTAAGACTCAGTATAGTAGAATGTTAATACTTTATAATCAATTTGGGTGCATCTGTAGGGGGCCACTGATGCGAACCGGGTCAGATCGGATCACATCAAAAGAAGATTAGACTCAATGGATTGAGTCTAGTTATCTTATTTGTTTTTTTAGTTTAGTTAGAAAGTTAGGATTTTATTTAATTAACTAAATCCAGCTCTACGTAGTTTTGGAAGAATATTCGTAGAATATTCTATAGACGTCCAAATAAATTCAAATCAGCTGGATAAGATCGCCAACCTCTAGATCTACAACTTTGGTATTTTGATTTAGTTAGTTAGCTAATTTTATCTTGTTGTTTAAATTTTAAATAAATCAGATAATCTGCATGCGAATCCGATCCGCTATGGATTTTTACTCCTATAAATAGGAGTGAACATAATTATAGAATTAAATTGAATCATTGAAAGAAATCTGAGTTTAGCCAGTTATTATTTTCGTCTTTATCTTTTTATTTTAGTCGTTAGATTGTTTTTATCTTCATAGGAGTAGATCATAATTGTAGATCTCTTTTAAGCATCCAAACTCTAGCCACCTCTTACCTCTAGCAGCCATCTTACAATACGGCCGTCCACCACTACCCTTGGCTGTCTGCCACCCTCCGACAATCGCCACAACGTCGAAAATTACCGTTCTGCCCTCTCTGACCTATCTCCATTATTTTATTTTTATCTTTTAATCCCGACCTCCGATTTAGGTGAAACTAGAGCCATTAGAATTCTAACTTACGAGGCTACGTCCACCTAAATTTTTATAATCATCTTACGGACAAATCGTTCCAGATTTGGTCCGTAACAGCCACCTACACTAAAAGCAAGGCTATTTTATTATTTAGTGGTACTGTTCCCTGAAGAGGATCTGAAATTCTTTAAAGATGAGGAGTTTCTTAGTGTTTCCTCAGTTAACTGATGGTAGAGGACTGAATGTAAGACTAAAAGACATTGCAGAAGCATGGGGATTGGAATGATACAAGATGGTAATATGGTATATAACTTTTTGTTCCTTTGCACTTTGGATAGCTGCCTCCTCCAGAAGTTATATCTTCAGGCATGGTTTAGAGTCGTCCAACTTTGTTGACCTCAGAAGGTTGTACCTTGTCTTTGTTGTACAATGTTGCTATAGATCAGCCATCCCACTGGTTGCATAGGTGTAATAATAGGCGATGTTGAGATAGATCAGCATAGGCTCACCTGGATCCTAAGTTTTCCTCAGCCAAGAGTTCTATCAATCCGAAGAATTTTATACATTGCTATATCTAAAATTTCGATGTGATTGAATTTATGTTTTTTTCTTAGTGGTCTTGTTTTAGTTCATCAATAAAATTACTGAAGAGATTTAATTGTTATTATGAATTAAATAGAACTGCAACAGTGGTACTAAAGATTTGATTGTTGTTGTTGATGATAATGTTGTAGTCATTGTTTTTTAATGTATTCAGAGGAGAACTCTTTTGAGCAAAAACGGGAAATATTTTTCTGATTCTACACTAGAGTTAACTGCTAGTAGCATATATTGTGTCCTGAACTCTGATTTATTTTGTATCCATTTTGTTTCTTCAGAAAATATGGGTTAGATGACAACACAATGGACTTCATTGGTCATGCATTGGCTCTTCATAGAGATGACCGCTATCTGTATGAACCTGCACTAGACACTGTCAAAAGAATGAAAGTAAGTCTTTTTACCAAGAGCATGTGGCTACTTTTCAATTTATAACTATCTATTGCTCAGTCAACCTTGTTGACCTCCTTTTGGCTGTCCTCATAACCTGCTAATAGTGAAGTTGTTTTAATTTGATTTCTGGTTGTTTGTTAGCTTTATTCCGAGTCTTTTGCTCGTTTTCAAGGAGGGTCACCATACATTTACCCATTATATGGATTAGGAGAGTTACCACAGGTCAGTCATTTTTATTCTTTATTTTCTCGCACTTCATATATTTTGTAAGACAAGTCTATTTTATAATGCAAGGTGCTTTCTGGATATACAGGCTTTTGCACGCCTTAGTGCTGTTTATGGTGGGACCTACATGTTAAATAAGCCGGAGTGCAAGGTAACCTTAGTCCTTTATTAGTTTGCATGCCTGTTGTCACGACCTCCTACAGTTAGTGATTGGCAAATACATTTATGCATGATATGAAAGTTATGTCATTCTTAATGGGTTTCTTATCTTTCTCTTATATGATTGCTTATGGTTTGGATCATCCCTAGGTTGAATTCGATATGGAAGGAAAAGTCTGTGGTGTCACTTCAGAAGGGGAAACTGCTAAATGCAAAAAAGTTGTCTGTGACCCTTCCTACTTGCCTAATAAGGTGAATGCTCTTATTTTGCTTCTCCTTGGTGCTATTGCATTTGAGAAACATCGTAATGAAATATATAAAGTCTTAAGATAGTCTTGCTAGAATAAAGTATCCCACTGAGGTTTCTTGTGATTGGTCGTTAGGTTAGGAAGGTTGGGAAAGTGGCAAGGGCAATTGCTATTATGAGCCACCCCATCCCAAACACTGATGAGTCGCACTCTGTACAAGTTATATTGCCCCAAAAGCAAATTGGCCGCAAGTCAGACATGTGAGATTTTTCCTCTTAAAACTTATATAACTTGTGCTTGTGCTGTTTTCTGAAATTCTTTTTTTTTTTAAATCCCATTACCTTACTGTATTGATATCATGTATTTTTATCAGGTATCTTTTTTGTTGTTCTTATTCCCACAATGTTGCGCCAAAGGGGAAGTTTATTGCATTTGTATCAACAGAAGCTGAAACTGATCATCCGGAGATGGAACTAAAGCCAGGGATTGATCTTCTTGGGCCAGTAGACGAGTTGTTTTATGATACATATGATAGATATGAACCTGTCAATGAACCCTCCTTGGATAATTGCTTCATCTCAACTGTAAGCTCTACCAAAACATTTCCTTTTAGTTTCAAATTTTGCAGATAATGACAATTTTGCTCCATCCCTGCAGAGTTACGATGCTACAACTCATTTTGAGTCTACCGTCATGGATGTGCTTTCCATGTACACAATGATCACTGGAAAGGTAATGTTTATTTCATAATTCTTTTCTGGTTTTCTTGATTGTCTTGTTACATATTATAACACTGTTTGTGGATATAAATCTGATGGCATGTAACTCATTACTATCTTCATCCAGCTACTGGCTTTATGCCTCTGTGTTATCTTTTACTCATCTCAGGGTTCTTTCATCACCTGATGATGATGCTGTTGGGAGCCAACATTTGTTTCTTCTTTTATAATGCTTCTGTGTGTCAAAAGTATTTTTGTAGACCTTGTTGAATGACCATTCAAATTGATGGTCTAGCAGTCCAAGACTGGAAACCAGCAAGCTTTACCTCCTATGCCACTCTTTTCTAGATTCCCGATCTCTATTCTACCAAATAAGCTTTGTCTTGGCCTCTTCTCATGTTTCTGGTGTGAGAGATCATGTCATTGAAGGGCCCATCTTTTGTTTGTAAGATTTTCCCTTTTTTTTTTCCCTCTAAACACCGGTTAGTCCTACCCATCTTATTGCTTCACATTATAACCGATTCAAAAAGATTTCCGATAGCTTAATGGTACTTTACAAAGGTTCATCGGGCTTTTCTGGTTCAGCAGTTGCCTCATCACTTTCTCAATTTTTATGATCGAAAAATCTAATTTCATTAGCACTTCCGCAACCCTAGTTCTAACTTTATAGCCGTGTTTCTGTGCTATTACAGTAGATACTCAAATCTAACCTCTTCTTATTCTTCTAACAGAGTGCTGATCTTAGTGTGGATCTGAGTGCTGCCAGTGCAGCTGAAGAATGAGAAAACTCATATTTGTTCAACTTCCGCCAAATTACGAGATTTCCTGGGAAGTAAAGATGGCAGAATGAAGTGGGCAACATGAGTTTTTAGCTGCTATTTCCTTGTTAACATGCCAACATAATATAGTGTATTCTTGACATTTTACCTGGTCATTGCGAGAGTATTCTGCATGATATGGATTCAGAACAAAGCTACAATTATGGCTTGTTTATTATGCTGTTCCATCCTATAAGGGATCCTGTTTTCAAAGACTTCAATGCAAACCTAAAACTCCAGTTGCTTTTAATTGGATTCAATTGAGATTTGATTAGGAGATATATGCTCTCTATTCTTTTAAGGAGATCTCTTTATATATATAATTCCATTGGAATACGGCATAATAGGATAATTTGATATTTAAAAAGAAAATAGGATTTGATTATGAAATTTACCTTTAGGTCTGATCAAAATTCGATAAAATTAGAGAGAGATTGAATTTATCGATCCAAAATTTTGAAAACCGAATCCGATTAGGGTTGCACCACTAGGCTAGACCCCTTTCTTGGGCCGCTGTCCCGACCTATTTAAACAATATAATCCCTCCTCCGCCACCTCTCTCCTCTTCCTCGGCGGCGCTTCCTCCTCCGTCGGGCCTCTTCACCTCTCCTCCACCGCCGCCACGCCTCCTCCTCCTCCTCCTCCGCCAGCGCTGCCTCTCCGCCGCCACTCTCTTCCTCCTCCACCGGCACTCCTCCGCCAGCGACGTCCCCCCTCCGCTCTACTTCTCCTTCCTGATTGCCACTATCAGGCCGGCCCGAAGAGCCTAAGGTTTCGGCGCTGGCCAGGCCTAGGCCCGAAGTTGGCTTGAACCCGGTTCGACCCGGCCCATAGGTCGTAACTACCTCTGGGTCTACTGCTGTGAGAGGAGATTTATACTTGAAAACCCTAGGAAGCGCGCCACCGAACAAATCTCCGTTCTCCTCGCTGACCGCCTGCCCGCCGTCGCCATGAAGCTTGACGTGAACGCTTTGAGATACCTCTCCAAGGACGATTTCCGTGTCCTCACGGCCGTCGAGATGGGCATGAGGAACGTAGGGATTCTATCTCTCTCTCTCCTATCCGCATTTTTTTCCTCGTATTCTTGGTTCTTGTTTAAATACTCTCGAAATTTACAAGAAAGGATATAATTTTTGATGTTGTTTTTCCCAATTTCAGCACGAGATCGTACCTGCAGAGCTCGTTGAAAGGATCGCCGGCCTAAAGTTAGCTTCTTCCCCATTCAAAGAACTGTTTTTTCTTACGAATTTTAACAAATTTGGATATTTAAAAGAGAATTTGTGGTTGTAGACATGGGGGAACGTATAAGGTGCTGAAGAATCTGCTAAAGAACAAGCTCGTGCATCACGATTCTTCTAAATGTACTATCCTTCAAGCCACGTTGCGTGGATTTTACCTTTCTCATTTACACCTGATGTTTGGTTCCTTCCTTCATCGTTTTTCTTTTGCTTTAGATGATGGGTTTCGGCTCACCTATCTTGGGTACGATTTCCTTGCAATTAAGACGTTGGTCAATCGCGGTGTGTTTGCCGCAGTTGGGCGTCAAATTGGTGTTGGAAAGGAGTCAGGTATTTGATTTCAAGCACTTGATCATAAAATTGACATTGCCTTTGGTGTTATTGTAGTGTTGTTTTAAAAGCGTGTACTTTTTTCTGTGTAAAGACATATTTGAGGTTGCTACCGAAGATGGGACAGTCCTTGCAATGAAGCTTCATAGGTTGGGTAGGGTCTCTTTCAGAGCTGTCAAGACTAAGCGTGACTATTTGCTTCATCGGAACAGCTACAATTGGCTGTACTTGTCACGACTTGCTGCCCTCAAGGAATATGCTTTCATGAAGGTGTCTTGCTGTTAATATATCCCTCTTTCGTGATGGAAAAATAGTATACTCATTTTTATACGTGATTGTGTTTGTTATCTGTTCTGAAGGCTCTAGGGGAGCATGGGTTTCCTGTTCCAAATGCTGTCGACTGCAACCGGCATTGTGTGATCATGTCCCTTGTCCAAGGATATCCACTGTAAGAATGTCTTGAAATATTATATTTTCTGTTGCCTAACTACTAGCACTTGCAGTTTGTTTCACTCATTTGGAGTATTTATCAGGTGCACTTCTGTTACTGCAGTGTTCAAGTAAAGCAGTTGCAAAACCCAGATGATGTTTTTGAAACGATAATGGGTCTTGTTATTCGTCTAGCAGAACATGGTCTTATACATTGTGATTTCAATGAATTCAACATTATGGTATGTGTTGCTTCTGGTACATATTCTATTTATTTTATCTTCATTGCAATAGAAACTTTACTTATGAATAAAATGATTGTTTGAAATTCCCTCCTCTCCTCCTGCCATCTATATTTCACAACTTTTACGGAGAATCAAGTCTAAAATATTCTACATAAGTTTCATTAAGACCCTATCAGTACTGTTTTCTCAGATAAGCAAGACTATTTCTGTTCTGCTGTTAGAACTTAGAACTTGTTACTATTATTGAGGGCTTGATAATTTTTCCAATGAGGTTATTTTTCATTTCTGTGTAAGAAGTGACACATTATTTCTAATGGTAGATGTCTTTACTATTTTGCTTTAGTATAGTTAAATTGACACAACTGCTATTCTTTTGTTATTGGCTGGCATATCTATATTTATTGGGTTTGCGCTCCTTGTAGATTGATGATGATGAGAAGGTCACTATGATAGATTTCCCTCAGATGGTATCAGTTTCTCATCGCAATGCAAAGATGTATGTGATATATTTTGCTATTGCTGAATTTACTGTTTGTTGCTTGAGTCTATGAAATCTGTGACTATCTAATTGTATATTGTCACCGCTTGTTAACTTCTTAATTAGTTTCTCTTTTTTGAGTTTTTCTATTTGACTAGTTTATCCACATATATGGTGCTTAATTTTTTAAATTTCTGTTCCTTCCAGGTACTTTGATCGAGATGTTGAATGCATTTTCAAATTCTTTAGCAGGAGGTTTGTTGCTAAAACTAAATGCATACAATGTTACAACATATGCAAAAATCAACTATGTATTCCTGCTCTGTATTAGACAGAGCTACCAATTTAGTTACACTGCTGGCCGATATTTAATATCAATCAAGTTTTGCCCAATTTGTAAATTGCTTTATACAGATAGGAATTTTGTTGGTAAGTCTAGTAGCTGTCTATCTTCACATTGACATTATTAGATGGCTTGTAAAGGAAAATTGTCTTAATAATGGACCTCTAGATTAAGAGGAATAGCAATACCTTTTTGTTAACAGGATGTAGTGGACAAGCTAGAGGTTGCAATGTTGCATAGATTGAGAAAGAAAAGAATTGGGCATGCCCAGCAGAGACTTGTAAAAAACAAGTAGGGAAGATTGTCTTCATTAAAAATAGTTGATGCTTTGGGCTCGCTTGGGTTGTCCGGTCAAATATGGTAGGGCTTTACCCTGGTTTTTGTTGCCATTGATATTATGCACTCATACTTCTAGGAAACTTCATCATTCTCATATTACAGCCTTTTAGAACTAGTGCAGGTGTAATGCTTACTTTTATGTTTCTTCTTATAGAAGAAGGTACGGTTCTCATATTTCTTCTAGCAATAGAATCACCTTAGTATGATCTTTTCTGCTATATGGCAACAAAATTCGTGAAATTCTTTTGGTGTTATGCAGTCATTTCTTTATGCTAGATGGACAAGCTACAAATTACAAGAACTAGAATATAATAGATACATAGATTTCCATGTCCCTTTAATGCTGCCCAAAGTGCTTTGTTGTTGCTATTAATTCTTTATATGCACAATGTCCCTAAAAAAGTTGTGGCCATAATTATGCTGGCTTTAGATTATTATAAAATATCCTCTTTTTTTCCTTTGGCAGATTTAATCTTTCATATGAAGAAGACAATGATGCGTGTGATGGTTCAGAATCAGAAACTGAGGAAAATGGTAGGCCATCCTTCTCGTCCATACAAAAAACTTCTGGTTTCTTGGATAAGGAACTTGCTGCCAGTGGCTTTACGAGAAAGGATCAAGATGAGATAGAAAAGGTATGTCTGTTTAATATGATGTGCTGTTGATAAATGCAGACAATGACTGGTATGGCAGTATTCTTGCTTCCTATATTAATGTAGCCAAAACGTAGCGTTGTTTGTTGCTACCTGTTTCATGCTTGGAAGTATCAGAAAATTGTGATCGACTTTTCCTGTTTGCTTTATTATAGTATCAACTAAATACAATGTAATAATTACTTTATTCTTCTGAGTTCTGACAGGTATCTACTTTTTCACTTATGGTTTGGCTTTTCACAAAGATGATATTTTGTGAACTTGAGATTAGCCATGTTTCTTGTTTGCCCCATTTTACCTATTTGCTTGCTAGCCCTTATCCATTTTCATACCAATCAAATGAATGGGTCCACAATATCCTAAAAGTTATTCTATTTTAGATATCTTTGGAACATGTTCAGAATGGAGGGGATCTTCCATTTGGATGATTTGTCATTAATCTTGAACATTTAACTCAATTTTAATGAAAACGTGTAGTGTTAGCCCAAGGGAAGAAAAATCTAGTGCCTTGTGTATAAAGTAACACTTTGCATATGGCAAGTTAAGACATTTCATCACATTTTACCGTGTTCTGGTCTTTGATGATGGTTCTGGTGGTTAATGTTGGGAAACTCTTCACATCTTTTTTTTATGTGATTGTTCAAAGTCTACACTTCTTGAATGTTCTGTATTTTCTATCTTATAATTGGTTCTGCAGTTAATTGAAGGAGGAATGGATCAAAAGGATCCTACGAGTTCTGAAGATGAGGAGCTTGTGGAAGAAGGTGAAGCGCCAGATGAAGTTAATGATACTATTTCTGTTGAGATGAATGCCTTGCAGATCGTCAATCAGGTATCTTGTCGTGCTTCAGAAGAAGTTGAACTAGTTACAAAATTTTGTGATATTTCATTCATCACTAGTGTCTACTAATGTAGTGTGGTCCAATAAACATTTCTTAAAGTTGTCAATGGCTAAGCAATTTGTATTGGCCAATTTCTGGTTTGAGATTGCAAAGCTACTAAAGTAAGCTTCTCATCATAGCTTTTATTCTTGTATAATTTGATTGTATATCAATTCACTAGTTTGATATGGGTTTGTGTCAGTTTAAAAGAACCAAGCCTTAACCAGACCCATTTATAATGGATTATTCGTTTCCAGAATTTTATATTGTATGGACCCATGAATGTCTTATTGATTTAATGAGAAAATTTTTGGCGCAACGATCGGTTGTAATGGAAGACTACTACTAAAATGGTGGATTGTAACTAAAGGAGTTGAAGCAAGGGATAAGATTTGAAAAATGTACTTCCTGAGCCTTCCTGGAATGAAGTCACAAACTAATTCTAGTCAATTCTGCTCGTATGACTACTCGATTAATCCACCCCTAGTGATTTGGATCTAGTGTGACAATCAATAGTAATACCTGATCAGTTTTTTAACCATTCTTGACTTTAGCTGACCATCCCAACCTTATACACCTCGCCGATACCAGTTTGCTTTAGGTTTGGTTTTGGCAGATGGTGTGGTTTGGATTGAAGATAGTTGTCCATACTCCATAGTTATATAGCAGGTAAGAAAATGGCATGTACTGCATAGAGTAATTTAAAGCAGTAGCAAGATTATAAATATTGTTGACTACCTATTCTGAAACATACAATGGAGTCGAACATGTAATGGGACATTAATTGATCCTAATAGAACTCAAACCTAACTAGCTTTCTACATGGGAGCCAAACTTGGATAAGTCCAAGTTGAGCATTACTGCATTACTTGCATAAAATATAGTTATTGATAATAATGTTGATTTTGCATTAACTGTACATCTTAATTTCATGTAGAGATACTGAGTGGCAACAACCACTTCCTTATATCATCAGTATGTGTTGCATAAAATTATCTTGTAATGAGTAGTATTATATTGTTTCTGCATACCTTTCATCACATGGAAACTGGACCCATCAGGATCTTCATTATTTAATGTTTGAGCTTGAGTTATTCTAAGTCTAACCAAGCTGAAAGCCAAAGTAACATTTGGTTTAAGATTTCCATATATGTAATGATCCATCACTCTTTGATGTACTTCTACAGCAAGAGATGACCATGAGTTGCAATGATCGGGAAAGATTGGAGGAGGGTCCGAGTTCATGTGATCCCAGCATTGGCGGTGAAAAGGAAACTTTGGTATCAGGAGAGCAGGTGTTTTTCATCACTGCCTTGTTCTGGTCTTGAGTCCACTTCGATCTTTTTCTTAGCAAGCATATGTTCCTTTTGAACATGATATGATCATAGCTAGTTCAATCTCAGGATACACAGAACGAAGAACATCTTCTTGTCATAGTACTGGCCTTGAGTTAGCTTTGATCATTTCATGCATATTAATTTTAATATTTCTCAGCTTTTATTTCTTATACCTGTTCAATTTAAGCTACAACTATGTGTAGTTGAGTACAAGTTAGTTGATTGATCCTGGCCTTATAATAGAAAATAAGCATGGAAATGTCTATCTTATGACTTGTGAATTCCATTGTCTGAAATATTTAAGACTCAGAGCTTTAGTGGCAGTAACCATCCAAGATGCATTGCATCTTGAGGGATACACTTTAGCGGCTAATGTCGCCACATCTTTAGTTGATTTGGAATGTCAATACTCAGGAGTGCTGTATAATTGAGTCTTCTTATGTTAAGAAGCATATATGTGCACCTCCAATTTTTTTTATATGAACTCATGGAACCAGTTTTCTTAGGCATGTAATTTCTCTATTATCATTTAAATGTGTTTCCTGATGTTTATCTATTAGACAAGTAACTCAGCGGTTTCTTGCATCTTCAATGAGTAGAACAACTTTACCACATTTTTATTTAGATACTTTCTAGTTCCAGCCTTGAAGATTTCTACTTAATAACTTCGGTTCTGGCTTATGTACATTCTACTTTTATATATATTGTGGACATATTAGAACAACCTACTCTTTGTCCTCCCTCCCTAGACCAAAGACAGGAACCTTGTGCACTGGGATGCTCTTTAACCTACTCTCCTCTCCCACTGCAACAAAATTCACCAGAAAACTTGTAGAACATTGAACAACTTATCCATTTTAATTAATAGAAGATCTGCTGAAAGGCATGAGTTTTGAAAATGTAAGGGCGACTTCTAATACCAACAGTTGGCAGAATCTTAATTTAGTTGAGAGCGACTTCTTTTAGGTAATTTATTCTATTTAAAAACTGCAGATATTATTTTAGTAACAAAATGAAAATATCTGTTTCCTACTCATCTGAGATGGTGTGTTCCAGTCTTCTATTGCTGTGGTCTGACCACAGTTATAAAAGTGCGTGGCGTTCTTATTGTTTATTGATAGAAGAGATAAACGTAGATTATAACAAGAAATACTGAGGATATGGCTTTTATCTGGTTTTTCTTTCACTGCTTCATTTATGTAACAGGTTCTATTTGTTTTAGATAGTTGGGTAGCCAAATTATTTAACTTAGGTACTTCAGAATTCCTAAGAGTAAGTTTAGTGATGATAGTTGTTTTTGCATCTTCTTTCTTATGCTGATAGTCAAGAGTTATAGTCTCAGTTACTTCTTAATTTTATTTTACCCTCAAAAGGTTATTTCCTCTGTCCAATCATTATTATTTTTGAGCATGAATTATAGAAAGTCATGGTCAAATTAGTTGTCGAATGTAATTGCGTAAGGAATTTTGAAGTTTGAATTATAATCTAATTGTTGGAACGTGGGATAATGCTGAAGACTCCTATGCCCCACCTTTCCCGTGCTCCATGCATGGGTTTACGGTAGCTAAATTTTATGGTTTGTCTAGTATCTAGTACTCTGCAGTAGGCACAATACTTGGGATCTTGCTGGACCAATGGTCTGCAGTATGGTGGCAGACAGTGATGGGTGAATCATTGAAATTACCAACTTCATGGAAGCATAACATTGATAATGCATAATACTAGTACTATGGATAGTTGGAAACTTACTTTTAAATTTGAGATTGTTATCTGACTAGCCATCTAAATTTGTATATGGGTTCTTCCAGGATGGTAGTGATGAGTCAGATGAGGGTGATGGTGATGGTGATGCTGTACTCGTGAAACGCCTAAACAAGCAAAGAAAGCGAGCTATAGCAGCTGCTCATGGCAGAACAAGGCTTCTTGCTTCAAGGAATTCTTACAAGGATAAGGGTGGGAAGAACTCTCACAATTCAAAAATCCAAAGGCAGGCATTGAAGTGGTGATGCAAGTGAGTCGAATTAAACAAATGATTCAAAAGGCTAGATTGGGTACTAGTATTTGATTTTTCTAGTGCTTCGAAGGCCAACAATAGCCCCAGAGCTTTCTAGAAGTAAAGCTCTCATAATTTTGCTAGAGGTCCAATACCCCATGTATTAAGTTTTTTGGTTAGTGAATTGTTCCATGTTATTGCAATGTCTACCGAAGAGAAGATAAGGAATCCACACGTTGGTCATGTGTACTTTATATGTATATTTTACTCACTTTAAATTCAAGTTGTTTTCTAGGATTGCTATTGTCTCATGGTTTGTCAATTATATCAGCAAATACCATTCAGCTATTTTTTTTTTCATATTTCTGAAGCAATATTGTGTGCCAATGCTCAGCAGATAAGGAACTCAGACAAGTATAAATAAACTTGCACATACAAATAATTTTATATGGTGTTGTGTGTATGTATATATATATAATATTTAATGGCAAAGCTCTACTCAATTCTTCCTATCTACAATACATGCCTAATCCTGTAATCCATTACAAGAGACCAAATAAATATTTACAGTTGCCTACTCGATTCATTGCAGGAATCTTAGACAACTTGCAGTAGCTAAACAGAAGTATATTGAATTACATATTGCTACTTAATTAATGCATATCCTTGGTACTCAATCCGAAGTAGTGGTCCGGGGATATAACTGGCTGATATTCTCTAATTAGAATCAAGCTATTAATCATGGTTAGCTTCTAAATAACATGCAACACAATCATCCTGGTTAATGTTTGTAAATGACCCACAAGAGAATCCATGCAAAGAGATCAACACTACAACCAAAATATTAGAAAATGCTCAGGATAATATATCCAATTAGAGAAAATAGCTTCAGTTCCAGTCATATTGATAACCAGATAGCAAAATAAAGAGACAGAAGAAGCCTTTAGAACTACAATTATATATGGAGCAGAAGCGGACCAAAGAAGAACTAGTCTTCACCTCCCTAGAGCAGCATCCACCCAAATCGTGGTGGTGCTAATGTTGTCGCTTCAGCAGCCTCCTAAGATTGATAATTTTAATTACCTCGGAGAGCTTCTTGGGAGGGCATGAAGCAACTCTTCCGTCGGAATTGGAGGTGAGGTGCTCCTTCTCGTAGTCGGCTAGGGTTTTAGAGTCCACATGGTATTGATGACAGTGACTTGGGAGGATGCTTGAGCTAGGGTTGCAGAGAAGAGAAACCCTTCCCACCCACTGGAGCCGGCGGGGAGAACCCTCAGATGAAGGGGTGGAAAAGTTTTTGGAACCCTAGCAGGATCAACCCTGCTAAGGCCGGCAATGCAAAAAGATCGAGAAAAAAAAAACTGTTGAACTAAATAATTTCATCATTTTGTAGTTTACAAGAAGATAAACAAATACTTAGATCTCTCCTAAAATACAACTTGAAAGAAAAGATTGTTCTTCTATTAGCATACACCAAACAGAATAGGAGAATAGGGGGAAAAAAATCAAACAGAAGAAAAAAGAAACTTGTGATATTACAGAAACAACATTTCTCTGGTATTATACTGACAACTCAGATTTAACGAAGTCAACCTTGTAATGCATGTTTTTACTACCATGCGTTAGATAGTCAAGGTCGACCCACAATATCCAAAAAGAACATTGGGAACACATATAAATAACCGTGGCATTAATAACCGATAATTACAAGCTAGCTCTGTAGTTGCTTATGTTGTATCTCTCTGCACAACCAGCTTCTTTAACTCTATATTAACAGAAGATTCTCTTGATCCATCACTCGATTCCGTGGCATTGTCAGTATTTTGTGCTTTCCTCCTCTTTGCCTTTTGCGCCCAGCCCACGAGGCCCTCTTGTACGTGCTCATCAAATATCGCCTTCTGGAAATAGCTTCCCATCTTGAACCAAGAAAGAAGTCATTTGGTGCTGCTGAGTTTCATTAACATGGCAATAACAAGAAAAAGGACTCACCTGCGTGACAATTGCATAGAGGGGTAGGGTGCTATAGCTGCAAAGAAGTTGAACAATAAACCTGCAAACAAGAGAACCATGCAGGATTCATAATGCTATACCATGAGCATGATCATCATCCAAGCCTTTTTCGCAACCATATGGGTGGTGTCCAGAGCAACACTCAAAGATGGAAAAGCTCCAGAAAATTAATGATTTTCTTTTTCACAATTGAAGGACAGTTGATATCTACCCGCTAAAAATGAAAAAGGCCAACCGGAGAGTACATAGGATGATCTACCATCATTGCAGTTTAGAGTCTTTAGACTCATGCAAACTAAGAGGAAACTCGAGAAAATCCTCGATGTGAGAATCACCTAGACAATAGACTAAGATAGGGATGGCAATTATAGTTAACAAAATATGAGATGCAGGTAATTACCCAATGACAAGTCTTGGTATGATGAAACCAACTTGTCCCATGATGCACGAGTCAAACCCATAGGTGGCCTGCATGGAAAAAGGGAACGCAGAAACCTTAATTAAGCATCAAAAACTTTCTTCTATTCTCTGCAACTCCAGAAGCTAAAGTTAAAGAATGTGGGTAAATAACTGGTATATTTGTTTATAAATATATTTTAACCTCAAAGGATAGCTGAAACTTCTAAATCTACTAAGGATATTGAAAAAATATTTGGTTGAAACAAAGGTAAAGATTACCTAAGAATTAATTAAGCACTCTCAGAATTAATATTTCATGAGTCTTACCAGTATCCAGAAAAAGAATGCAATCTCAAAGGCATTTTGGAAGAGAATAAAGTGAATCAGGTACAGGATAACTCGCGGGCGGTGAAACCAGAAGTGATCATCTGATGGTTTCACTACCAATTCACCTTCAATTGCAGAGTGTTTCTCAGCGACCTCATGAGCTAGTTGAGATATGACATGCTCCAATTTGGTTCCCACAGCTAGCAGAAGCTACAAATATGAAATAGAGTAACCAATGAGTATCTTAGTCACTGAAGCACAGCAGAGCAAATCCCCAAATGACAAGACGAACAGGCATGTAAAGACATAGGCAAGAAAGCATCCTAAGTGAGAGTCGGTTAATGGTAGATTTAATGCAGGACAACAATAGAAAAGACGTTGGCATAGTATGTGTCAAAAGGCACAGGAATGGCATGTCACCATGCCAATAAGCTCATACCTGCTTGGGTACATAAATGACAGAGCCATTGGACCAACATAATATGAAGTATTGAACATTGCTTGATACCCTTAACATGTAACATGGGACAAACTTGAATGAGTGTTAAGAAGACACTAGAACATGCATGTCAATGGGCAAAAATTGGCATACTTAGCACAGGGGGGTACTTGAATTATTGTTCACTGATATGATTGGTGGTTAAGAGTCTCAGTGTTGTAGTGTCTGGCAACTCTAAACCAACGGCCTAAAGTGTGGTGCTTAATAGATCACACATATGCACATGTATGGGTAAATATAGTACATCTCGTATCTTGATTTTCCAATTATCAATGCGTTGAGACATCAATAAATAAGTTTCATTATCCAACACAGTTGTACATGCCAACCATATAATATCACTTCTCCGCATCATCCAAACAATCAGTATTCAACATCATCATGTCTATTCCAAGATATGACTGTTCCATGAATGATGCAAATTTTGTTCTCAACAATTAGGTCCATTATTTCATTCAAGTTGTCCGAGGAATGACTTAAAGGTCAAAAAGAAAGAGGAAATAGACAAAATTGTAGCCAGGACTCCAGATTCATCCATAAATGGAACTAATAGTCAAGTTAAGTTTCTTCATAGAAGATACTGGGTCAGCAAAACTTTATTCAGTCATGGATGATGCATAATTCAACCTCGTGTAATTTCTCAATTTTTCAAATAGCCTTTCTGGAATAGTTTTAGTCGGCTCCTAAAGATATAATGAGTAAACCTTCATAAAAATTCTGATATCCTTACATTTCTGTGGCAACGGAAATTTCAAGGCCCCTAGGAAGGTTAATCTATTGAAATTATTGCAAATCCTAAAGATCAAAAAAATTTTAAAAAAAACCCTCAATATGCACCAAGGTCAATGATCAAGCATAAGATAAACAGTTATATATTGTATATAACTAACACATGGAGACAACATAGACTGAAATCCTCCAGAGAAGTAGCATTTCTGAAGCTTTAAAAGTAATCAAGGAAACATAAAGAAGATCTCAATCCTGTAATTAATAATTTAGTATGTTTTTCATTTTAATTTCCATTTCCCCAAGAGAAAACTTTATGCTGTTATATAAAAAGGAACCTCATTGAATAGCCCTATATGCACTAAACGCAAAAAAAGACATTCATAGGCAGTTGATAGATGTGTTAACTTACAATCAATGGAACGAATGCAATCCAAAAATATGTATGCCAACCTGCACAAATTAAAAAAAGGGTGGTGTTAAAGCTTCAGTTGAGAAGTGATTAAATGCAAATTTGCTAACAAAACCTAACGATAGTAGTAAAGTGATTGTCTACACAAGAACAAACGAGAGTTTAACAAGACCTGAATAAACAGAAAGAAGTATATGTAAGATCATATCATAGAAATCCTTAGTAGATTGCTTGTTACAGAGGGACCTTGAATGCATAAAATTTGAAAGGAAGAAATTTCTTAATATTTTACTTGAATGTGTAGATGTTCCATCTAGAGTGAGAATATACAAACTATCTAACCAATACTACAAGATCAGTCTACAAAACTAGATCTCCCAAGGATCGTAAGGATATGGATGATGTAGAAATGTAGTAATAAATTGGTTTTCCTTGGATTGGCTCATTGATGTAAAGAATCAACAAATCACACGTATTTTCTAAAATCAAGTTACAAAACTCAAAACAGTGATAAAAATCTACTTCATATAAATAAATGAATTCTCCATGAACTGATAAAATAACATAGTATGGAAATCAGTTATACTAATAGATACTCATACTATTGTTTAGGGGAGGCAAAAAAAGTAATGCTTACTAATGATATCAGAGGTTGAGCTTACCACTAACATTCAGCAATAAGAATATCACCACAAAAATCCACAGGTACCAACTGTAAGGTAGCAAAAGTAGAGATATGAGGATCTAAATAATAAGATATACGTTATAACATGTTCAATACTGAATATTCATTAGGTTGGAATTCAATTAAAATAAGTCATACCCTGCAAATTGAATGGGAAGGAAATAAAAGCAATTATTTCTAGTCTGAATTACCTTATGCCAACAACTTTTTTAAAATCAGCTTCCAATGCCCGTACCATATATTTATGAAAATCAAATTTGGGGTTTCCCCTGCAATGCGTCTGCAACAAAGTAGGCCTTAAGGTTTCAGGTGAATGTTCACCTAAAAAGTGAGGAAAGACTTCCATTTTCTCATGAACTGAAACCTTACCATAATGAAACCGAGTCTCATTGTGGTGTAGTCTGATTTAGTGACAGATCCATAGAACTGTTTAAAAAAGGAATGCTGAAAAAGGAAATAGTCAGTTAGATTAAACCAAAATTTCTGAAAAATGCATGAACCATCAACCAGGCATCTTCAGCAGGCAATACATGATTCATATCCTCTAAAGTCTAAACTTTGTAAAAAGAGATGGACAAACTCATCTTGGACATTTACCATAAAAGTAGCTGAATCCTTTGGGAGACCTAAGTCAACAGACCAAGATAAAGAGACAGTGCTCCGTCTCTGAGAATTTTCTACTAGTAAAATAAAAAAGATGAAAAGGGCAAAATGGCCACAGACATAATCATATGGAAAGTTCCTTATCGGATATATCAACTGTCAAGACCATGCAACTGGATCAAAGAGAATCTTATGAAAGAAATATTATCTGGCAGATATATCATCTTTATCTGCAGTGCTGAGAAAATTAACAGTACTTTAGAAGAGTTGCAGATGGTAACCATCAATAATCTCATCAATGGCTATGTTTCTTTTATAATAAGTGTAAAATACTCCTTTAAATTGCAAGATGTATTCACCCTCACCGCTATGCTGAGTCAGGTTGTTTGTTGGCAATCAAACTAAATGACCTTATATATTTATGTATATACACACACACATATAGACATGTGAATTCATAAGTATATACAATTACATATACATTGTACTTATACATGGATATACATATACATATATAACAATGCATTCTTTCATAAACAAGGAATCTGAAAATGAGGCGGAGTCTTGAAGCAACAAGATATGAAAGAAACAGGTACTAAATCAAGAGTGGCATGTAGGGGTGAAAACGGGTCGGATTAACTCCAACCCGACCCGCTATCCGACCCGACTCGGATCAGATTCAAATAAAATTTTTTTATCCGATTCGGATTCGGATACGGATAGAATTTTTAAAAAAAATTCGGATACGGATTTGGATACGGGTCGGATATATTTTTCGGATTCGGATACGGATATCGGATGTCTGTTTACCCCCATATTTTTTAAATGATTTACAGTTTTTAGTTTGTTTATTTAAATAGTAAGTATTAATATTATTACTAATAATACGTTATATTATTTATAGAAATTAATTTCTCTAATTTTATATATTTGACATACAAAAAAAATTATTTGTTGTAAAACTCTTAATAATTTTGTGTTAATTATATTTAAATAAAATATTATATATGGTTAGAAAATTATCCGTATCCGTTTAGTTAGGATATGGTTTTGAATTTTGCTATCCGTCCAATATCCGTATCCGAATCCGTATCCGAACTAAAAATACGGATCCGGATATGGGTTGAGCACTATTCGATCCGTATCCGATCTGTTTTCATCCCTAGTGGCATGACTACAGAAATGTAAATTTCACAAGAAGGGTCATTGAGAGTAATCTTTCTGCTGCTTGTACTGGAACTATGTAAAGGAAGAAAAAGTTCAACCAAAAAATACTATACGGTACAAGTATTCAACAAAAACGAACATAACGTAATAAATTAGTGTAGCATCATGCATCCCAAAAAAAAGTTCTAATTATTATCTGTTGGGTAACTGTGAAAAGGTTATATTAATAAAATCTCCACTGTGTTAAGCATAATCAATAATAGCCAAAGACAATTGAGTGATGAGATATAATTGAAGATGCCTTTTATTCCATGATTCATGAATACTTCCTGTATATCAAAAGAATTGTAATAATTACAAAAATATCTAGTCTAAAATTACTAAATCAGAATCATACTCATCTCATAAATGAAATAACAATTCAGATACAATGGCATAGCAAGCTTACCACCCAACCCAATATCCAAGAATCTTTGCCAAAGCCTTTGAAATGGTCCTTGATAAAATCAAAATGATGCACATAGGTGAACTTCTTCGGTCCTGCAGTTTTAGCTTACACACGTCAGAAAATAAGAAGGCAAAAAAAAACAGACCAACTTCTGACTTTCCTAGAGAGAAAGCTTTAAAATCAAATCAACATTCAAAACCCACTCAAAACACAAATAAATATCAATTAAAAGCAGCTACTAAACAAGCAGACCAGCTGTTGCGACATCCTTTTGTATTGCATTCTCCCAGTGCTTCCATTGATGTATCTGAGTCGTAAAAGAAGGATATCATTTGGAGTAAGCTGAACTACAACAACCTTAGCATCTTTGAGAATGCAAAGTGAAATCTCATTTACCTTTGCCCCTCCTAGCACCATAGTCAGAGCGCTGAAAATCACATGAGTAACTGCCAGAACAAATATGAAAATATGCAACTGATGAATTGCTTCAAGAGACAACAGTGGAACTTTCCCCTATAACAGAGAAGGTTAATTAGTTAGTTATAGGGGAAAAACCTGCATCCAGTGCACTAACTGCCAAATAAATCAGAAATGCGGCAAAATTAATCACAGCATTAGTTGATTATATGAAAAGAACAAAACGAAAAGTAATTCTATGGTTGATTTCAAAAGATTAATGTGTCCTTCCTTATATTTATTATGCATTACATTTATTAGCAGACCTAATGCAAATATTCAACTTGGGCAGTCACTAGTTATAAGAAAAAAAATCTCTTCATCCATCCAAACAAAATAGTCCCTTGATCTGCATAAAAAATAGTTGTACATCACTATCAAGCAGCTTAGCATAGTCGTAATTTATTTCTTCCATATATAGAAAGATAAAAGAAGATCCTTAAGACTATCAAGCAGATTCCTCCTGTATATCTATTTAAAAATAATAAGAAAATAAAAGCATCGAGAATACATTTTCATGGTTACTAGAACTGGCAAGTATGTCCAGTCGAAAGCATTGTAAAATCTGTGCTTGTGTAATAATATAATAGCCTAAAGGAACAAAATAACAATGCATTCCTGTAATTATTCTTCCAGTATAGAAAACTTCAAGCAAATAATTGTTGAAGTAGTAAACAAGCTAAGGACGTGTTCCTTCTGTCTTATTAAGCTTTACAAAAAAACAAAAAAAAAAAAAATGGGAAACATATGACATGACAAAATTGTTGTAGAGATAACATAAACAATTCCCATACTCTCATTACCCAAGAAGAATACTTCCAATACCATATACTTAACAAACTTGTTGGACAAAAGCAACATAAAAATTGCATCCTAATTTGGTCTACTAACCATCATTTCCAAAATTTGCAGCCGAAAAGAGTACCATGCTATTGAAATAAACCAAATAATGATTCGTCAAGAAAACATCTTGGAAAACACCTACAGAGATTTCCCTACCCCTTAAATAAAATTAATTCGAGTCTACGCAAAAATGAAAACTCCCATCAAGAATGATGAACTTTAGAGAGGAAATCAACCTTGGCCGCGCAATGCTCCACACCAAATCCACTCTCGGAAAGCAGCCGCCGACCACCGCCAAGAACACCAACGAAGAATTGGGACCTAAAGTGCTTTTCCCCAGCGTCAGTTCCCTCCTTTGAATGCTCCTTCTTACAGGGGAGCATGTCTTTTGTCCAACTCGTAGGGATACAAATCTTCTGGATCGCCCCTTGGAACACCGTCAAAAGCAACGAAATGAACCCCAACAGCATCAACTCTACCCAACAAAAACCGGCCCATTTCAGAATCCAAGAGAAATTTACGGAAAAAGATTTTTTTTTTTAAAAAAAAAGAACGAGAGAAAAGAAGGTAAACGAGGAAAGGACCTTCCTTCACTTCCTGAAGCGCTTCGAACAGGGGTTTCTGGTTCTTCCTCTTCAATGCCTACCAAATTGACAACGTCGGTGACAAGGGTTTCGATCCAGATTAGCAGGTGGAGCGAAAGAAGAACGACAGACACGAAGTAAGGTGGCACCTTTCCGAGGCGATGGAGCAAGCGCTCGACGACGAGAGAGATGAAGACGATTAGCGAGCAGACGGCGGCCACGATCCATGTCGGCGTGTACTCTAGCTTCATGTTGCCTCCTAACCCTCCACCTTCTCCTTCCCCCATTGCTCCCTAAAAATTATCTCCTAGACAAGACAAGTCCTCCCACAATGAAGCAGATATCGCAAACACGGAGAGATCCAAATCGAGAGTCTTTTTCAGGAACCGGGGAGGGAGCGGAGAAGCGGAAAAGACACGGCACGATCCCCAAGTGAAGCGCCCGAGACTGGTCGGAACGAGAGACGTTGCAAATAGTTTTGAGGAAAGGAAGGAGAGGTTAGGTTGGTTTCTTTTTCTGTCCTTTTTCTTAATTTTAGTTTGGTTATTTATTCGAGTAGCCACGAATCCAATGCGCGAATTTAAAAAATAAAATAAAAAGAGATGGTTTTCTGGACCACATGATACACATGGCACCAAAATTTCGGAGAGACATAAGCAAAAAATATATATATAAATATTTTAATTACAAATAACTGCAAAATAAAAGGTAACTTTAATTTACTAAAATATAGGGTGTTATCACGAAATAAATTTGAATTCTCTTCGGTAGGAAGCAAACGAGTGTTCTTCCTGAGAAAAACATAAGCGCGTCGCTGTACGAAACGAACCGCCACTGCTAGCAAACAACGTTGGTCCATTTGCGAAGAATAGCATCGCGTATAAGAGCCCCTACAGCAAACAGCAAAATTTACTACGGAGACCAGCCAGCGCGACCTCGCATTAAATATTGGTGGCACATGATTGGATCGTCGTGTTCCTTCGACAGCACTGGAAGATAGCGTGTATTAGAAGAGTCCAAAAAGGAGTCGGATCGAAATGGTTGATAGTCTTCCGTGATGCAACCGGGGAGCTTGTCCAGGGGGTACGGGAGCCTTGTCTGGGAGCTCGGCCTTACAAACTGAGCTATGGGCCATCAGACTGGGACTGAAAGTGGTCGGAAGAGACTGCAAATTGGAGATCGAAACGGACTGCCTGAAGGCCATCAGATGCATGCAGAGGATAGAGCACAGCCCTTGGCGTGTTAGGAACCTGGTGCAGAAGTACGTCGATCTCGCAAATGAATGTATAGAAGTAAAGCTTACTCACATAGATAGAGAAGCAAACAAAGTTGCTGACCGGGCAGCTGCTAAGGCAAGTGTGGCCTCCGGATCTAGCGCTTTCGAGCGGCTAAGCCACACACCCTAGAATTTTGTAAACTCATCGCTGTCGACGCAGATAATTAATTAATACATAGTTGAAAACAGCTCGTCAAAAAAAAAAAGTATTTTATAGGGAAATTTGCACCTAACACCCTGCTTTTTTAATAAAAATTATATTTTATACCCTATAATTTTATTATTTATAAATTAAGTCTTATAATTTAATAAATATGTATAAAAAATACTTTAGGTTAAATTTACAATATTTCATTAAAATAAAGATATTTTATTTATAAAATAATTTAAATATAACTTAATTTAGAAGTATGATTAAGTTTAACTAACAGATCTAATAGTAAGATATTTGCTACACATATTCATTAAATTATAAGATACGATTTATAAATAGTAAAAATATAGATTATAAATTATAATTTTATAAAAAATAAGGTGTTATATACAAATTTTTTATTTAAAAAAAAGTATACCTCTCTCCAAATTAATATTTATATATATAATTTAAAAATTAGAATAAAAGATAGTTGTATCCTTTTATAAGCAGAAGACATAAATGTAGTTTCACCATGATCATAGAATTAAATATCTCAAACATCTTAGGCTTTACTGATTCACAAATAAATTAATAGCAAATTAATATTAATCTAAGAAGAAAGATGGCATAGTTTAATATCATTCATTCTATGCCGATGAATGTGGTCTAAAGTCAAGATGTGGACTTCCTTTGAAATTTTACGCTGAAACTATGATTTTTCCAACTGATATGTCGATATAGAAATTTTGGACAGCGTGATGATTTGAATGGTACGCTATTACCGACTACCTTTAGAAATTTTGGTTGGTAGCTCTCGGAGGAGGATTAGAGAGCTAGATTCCAATTTTAAATCATTATTATAAAATAATTTGTTGGATATAGCTCAGCAGTATAGTGTTTAAAAAAAAAAAAAAACAGTTCAACAGTACAGCGGTTTGGAATGATGGGTTCGCGATGCTTAGCTCAGAGTAATAGTTTAGCGGTGGAATAATTTGAAGAAGCTTAGACTAGAGACGTTCTGTTATATCCGCTAAAACTTAGCGTGACCAAACGTGTCTTTGTATCAACGAAGGATTTGACCTTTTATCGAGTTTATATTAAGTTTTCGAGCTCTTAGATGATTAAGATAAAGAAAAGATGTTATTGTTGGTTACTGTGATCCTCACTGTTCAATCAGGTTTATTTTGCACAACATTTCTTCGACAGCAAAAAGCTTTATTTGTATTTTCGTCAAATTTGTTTCTCGTGTATTTTATTGTGTTGCTTACGGGCTTTGCTAATTAGAATTATATTTTACACTTTTCTTCCATTTGATTTAGGTCTCGTTCACATATGGAATAAGATTAAAACATCAATAACAATTCCTATTTGTTATTACCTATTACCAAAATAAGAGATTTGTTATTCGAATAATTATTCTTAGGTTCATTAATATTCTAAAATAATAGTATAATAACTATTTTGGATGTGATATAAAATGAGGAAAAAAATTATAAAAAAATATTTTATGATTTTGATTTGATATAAAATAGATTTACTAGATAAATATTAAAGATAAATTAGTATCTATGTTAGTGTGTGAAATATAATAAACGAGGGTAACGACACTCACAGTGTACATATTGATGTCACTGATTAGGCCTAATTTTGAGATAATATATACATAAGAATATTTTCACAATTTCAAATGGGAATTTGGGAATTCGGTTATCAATCAAGATAAACACATGTATTTAAAGTTAAAAACTAATATGATAATAATTATTTTTATAAATTTTACTAAAATCATAGTTGTCATAGGTGGAATTTCATTTCTAATAATGTCAGCCATAAAATTCAAGTGGGATTAAATTGTTAATATATAGTGTCAAAATATTTCTCTTAAAAAGGTAATTATTTGTAGGTTGACATGAATTGAGGCAATTTGTAAGAAAAAAAAATAACCTTGGTTTTTAATAATTATAAAATTGAGCTCTTCAAATAATTTTAAAATAAATACTTTTATTTATTTATACTGAATGCATTTTTTATAATAAAAAATATGCATAATTTATATAATAATGTGCACAAGTATGCACAAGAACTTATATTTACTATTTTAAAAATTAAAACGCTTTTTTATACAAATGACTCTATGAACGGCTTTATAAATACTTAATTATAATTTAGTCTTATAACTCTGGGTAAATATTATAATCCTTGATTAAGGAGTTAACTGAATATTTTATTATGTCAAACTCTTAATGACCTTTTTATCAACAACAATATCTCATTATTACTAATTTCTATTTAATAAAATAGTTAAATAATTAAAACAAAACCCCGGCAATAATAGGAATAAGTAATCAAATGTAGAGAAGTAATCATTAGATTGAAACAGTAAAAATAATTGTAATTCCAAAATGAAGAAAAATACCATTAAGCGTATAAAAAATACAATAATTACCTAATTAAATGATTTGATTGCTATTACATAACACTTTACTGACATGAGTAGCTAAAAAATGTTACAATGAAAATTAAGGTTGGATCCCTCCCAAGTAATATCAAAGCTCATGTTTTTACCTAAGTTTACAAGCTAATTTATAGACTTATTGGTAGATATAACTTATAAAGAAAATAATAAAAAGATAATAAAAATTTGCAGTCATCAGCGAATGTTGACAAGGAGCAACAAGTCTATCTCCACTTGCAGGTGGGATATACCACAGTGATGGATGCACATAAGAGTCTCTTTAAGGTCGATTTCTTCTATAGCGAGCGTGGAATTGTAAAGATCACAGTGACTAGCCGTCTATTATCATTGAGCTTAGTGGAGAGCATAAGATGATTCCTAGATAGGGGTGAAAACGAATCCGATACGGATCGGATAGTGTTCAACCCATATCCGGACCCGTATTTTTAGTTCGGATACGGATATTGGACGGATAGCAAAATTTAAAACCATATCCTAACTAAACAGATACGGATAATTTTCGGATAAAAGATCGGATCTTCAACAGATATTGATTAAATTTAAAATAATTATAATATTTTATTTAAATATAATTAACACAAAATTATTAAGAGTTTTACAACAAATAATTTTTTTGTATGTCAAATATATAAAATTAGAGAAATTAATATCTATAAATAATATATAATGTATGATTAGTAATAATATT
Organism: Typha angustifolia; assembly: GCF_048772165.1. Taxonomy (NCBI): domain Eukaryota; kingdom Viridiplantae; phylum Streptophyta; class Magnoliopsida; order Poales; family Typhaceae; genus Typha; species Typha angustifolia. Next base: position 8,049,123 of record NC_133248.1, read on the forward strand.
TATACTTACTATTTAAATAAGCAAACTAAAAACTGTAAATCATTTAAAAAGATATACGGGTAAACGGATATCCGATATCCGTATCCGAATCCAAAAAATTTATCCGACCCGTATCCGAATCCGTATCCGAATTTTTTTCGGATAGAAATTTTTTATCTGAAAATTCTATCGGGTCGTATCCGAATCCTAGAGCAAGGGGAATCCGAGTCGCACCATTAATAGAGCTAATCTTTATTTTTATCTGAATCTGATCTAGCGAGTCATAGTTCAAAATTTTGTTCGATCGATAGCGGATCCAAAATTTGAGCTTGGCGTATAAACGAGCCAAGCCCAAACATGAAAAGACTTAATTTTGAACACATGGATTAGAATAGGTTCTCGTCTAATTTGGAGAATATATCGTATCCCTCCCAGAGACTAGGACCTTCACTAGTAGCAGCCAACTAGAGAATATTGTGACACTATTCATGCTCATTGAAATAAAATATCAGTGTATCTATTTGCCACTTGTTGAACTTGAAAGCTTCCCATGTTTAACATCTAGTGAAAGATACCCCCAATTTCAATTTCTTACAATAATTATAATACTTTTATATTTATTTACCCATAGTCACCACCTAAGCATACCTTAATTTTTTTTATGTACCTATTTTGGTTATATAAGCATACAAATTGACATGATATTTCAATCTTTTCAAAATTTTCTTATCAATTTATTTGTAGATATATACGAGAATCATATATATATATATGTATGTATGTATGATAACACTAGATTCTTATATTGTATTAATAGATTACAAGATCATCAATTATCTACAAATTTTGAATATAACATCTATGAATTTTAAGGATAGTTAAGAAAATATAGAAAAGAATTTGAAATAGATGAAGATTGAGATTTGATTTGGATCTAAATACAGCCGTTCCTTCCAGGCATTTGCTGATGATCCTACCGTTGGATACTTATTAGATTTGGATGGAAGATGGATGTTCGAGTCAAATTTCCGAAATGGGGTTGTTAAATCTAGGGTGATATGTGGATTCCAAATATCAAAGTTTTACTAAATACTGCACTGGATTGGAATAGATCTGAAAGTGAATATTTTGAGATAAATTATGATCGATCTAATCGTCCAAAAGATTTGATATTCTAACAGATTGTTCCCCAGAAAGTTGGGGATCTAACGAAATTAAAATTAGATCGATCGGGTGAGTAGATCAAGAGTTATTGTGCAAATATTGACCAAAGGTTAGATAGTTGCGAGATGGTCGTGAAAGGTGGAACCTAAGGATCGACAGGATGGAGGTCATTGATGGATGGTGGAAGGCCTATAGGTGTGGGAAAGACCTTAGAATGTGGAGGAGGTTAATGAGATAATGTGGGCTAGATCGGGGTGCTGCATAAGGCAAAGAAGATGAGGGAGGAGGGAGTCGACTCTCAAGGTCAAGAGGTAGACCTGATCATTGGGCCCAGCCCGCCCGTGCCCGGCCCGGTTTGGACCAAGCTAAGCCCGGCCTAACCGGTTTGGCCCCGGCCCGGTCCCGAACTACCAACGGGCGGCACGGGCCAACCCTTTGCCCGCCCGGCTCGGCTTGAAAGTCCGCTCGTTCGGCCTGCTACTACAATGAAAAATAACGAGAAATTTTGTACAGTGTACCGTTTTATAATTTTTTTAGCCCATTTCTCCCATCACAATTCAGCCCAAGTATAAGGATTGTTTAAGTTTTTTAGCCCATCTCCCATCACATTTCAGCCCATGTACTATTTAATTTTTTTAATATATATTTTTTCTAAACAAAGAAGAACAGAAATATTTTTTAAAAAAATATGTAACGGTTAAAAATATTCTAAAAACAGCTAAAAAAATTCTAAAAATTAGCAAAATAGGACCTCTACTTTTTTTTACCCTTTTAACATAAATAAACAACTAGTTTATAGGGGTATTTTGGTAATTTTAACTTTTTTCATGCTTATAAATAGATGATAAATTTTCTAAATTTATCACACATTCTCAAATTCTCTAATCTCTCAAGTTCTTTCCAAATTAAAGGTTTTAAGATTTTTAGTTTTCAAATTAGCAAATTCTCTCCAATATGGATTCCTTTCATGATTATATATAATCTCAATTGGAGGGCAGAGATTCAATTAATCCTACACCAACCTCAACCTGATCTCGAAACTCTAGCTTTGACTTCATTATCAGGCAGTTCTAAGATATTAAAGTCCAAAATTTGAAAGTATTTCAAAAGGATTGAAATGAAAGATGGCCAAGGTAATGTTATAGATTGTAAAGCTAAATGTCTTCAATGTAATCATGATTTTTCTGCATTAATTAAGAATGACACTACTCACCTAATGAGGCATATTAAAGACAAGCATAAAAAATGTCAACTTGATATTGGTCAAATGTTGCTTAATCAAGGTGCTTTTAGAAATATTTCTAATTTTCAATGGAGTTATAAAAATTCTTGTAAAAAATAGTTAAATATATTATTCGTAGAAATAAACCTTTTGCTATGAGTGATGATCCGAAACTTGAAGGTTGTTAACAAAGAGATTTTAATCCGATTTTTAAAAGAATTTCTCGTCATACAATTAGAAGAGATGTTTTAAAATATTTTGTTGAAGAAAGGAAAAATTAATTTTAGATTTTGAAAAATTAAAATCTAGAATTTCTTTTACTAATGATATTTGGACTTCATGCCAACGTTGGTCTTTTATGTGTATAACCGCATATTTTATTGATGATAATTGAAAAATGCAAAAACAAATAATTTCTTTTCGAAAGCTTGATGAGAGTTATACTGGTGAATATCTTTCTCGTACTATTATTCAAGAGTTAACAAGTTATAATATCCAAAACAATGTTTTTTCTCTCACTCTTGATAATGCATCTAATAATGATTCTACAATTTCTAATCTTCGATGTTTTCTTCTTTTACTTTGTAATGGTTAATTATTACATAATAGATGCATGTGTCATATTATAAATTATTGTATAAAGTGGTCTAAAATAAATTGCTGAGCAAATTCATAAAATTAGAGAACTTATACATCATATTATTTTTAATGATAAAAGAGCTAGAACATTTACAAATATGTGTAAAAGGCGTGGATTAAAAGCTAAAAAACTTCAATTGGATGTACAACATAGATGAAACTCTACTTATGAAATGTTAAAATTAGTACTTGAATATCAAAAAGCTATAATTTCTTATATTTCTTTAGATATTAATAATAAACTAGAATGTCCTACTGATTTAGAATGGAAAAATTTAGAAAAATAAAACGATTTTTTAAAAATATTTTTTGATGCTACTAATATGTTATCAAGCTCTTATTCTCCTACAATTACAATTGCTGGTATGCAACTTGTTAATATTGTTCAACTTTTTATTGCTTTTAAAAATGATCGGACTTTACATAATATTTTATAAAAAAATGGAAACTAAATATGCTAAATATTTTGAACATTTTCCTTTACTTATTAGTTTTGGCATTTTATTAGAACCTCAACTTAAAGAGACCGGCCTTTTTGATATTTTTAATGGTTTATATGAAGATAAACAAGATGACTATGTTTCTCGTGTGGTAACTATTAAAAGTTATTTTGAAAGTCTTTTTAATAATTATTTTATTATATATGATTCTTCTTCCTCTACGCCTTCATCTTCTGTTATTCCTCCTGAAAGTGGTAGTATTAAGAAGTCATTGCTTGCCCGACTTAAAATGAGGAGAACTTCATCAACGTCGGAGGGAATCACTAAGCTTCAAGAATATTACAATCATTTTGTAAGTGAGGATGAAATAGATACTTTAGTATGCTGGAAGGCAAATGAGACGAGATTTCCAATTGTTGCTGTTATAGCCTGTGATATATTGACCATTTATATATCTACTGTACCTTTAGAATCTGCTTTCAGTACAAGTGGGCGATTGATTGATCAACGTAGATCATGTTCGGAAAAAGAAACAATTAAAGCGCTGATGTGCCTACAAGATTGGTATGCTGTCGAATCTAGATCGCAAATAGACGACCATTTTGTAATAGAAAATATAAAATTTGAGTTTTTAAATCTCAATGACTAATGTAATTTTATTTTACTTTTTACAATTAATGGATGGTTATGCAAATGATAGATAGGTGGGTAGGTGCCAATCTAGTTGGGATGTACTCATTCTATAGTGATGCAAAAAAAATCCTCCTAATTTTGGTGTAACTATTTGTTTAATTATAAAAATATTTCTATTTACTCATTTGTTTAACTATTTATTTTTTTACATCTGTTCATTTATTTTTATTTATTTTAATTCTAATTTTTCATTTACTTTATTTACAATGCGTTCTCTATATGTGCGAACGCCTATTTTTTGCATTCGAACGGCCTGAATGCATTCTCTGTATATATGAACTCCTAAGAACGCGTTCGAACGCGGTGTGAACACGGTACTATGTAAATTTAGTACCACAACTCTCTGTCTCTCCAATCTCCATTTGCCCATTTGCCCAAGGCCCCAAACTACGGAGTAACGGAGGGGGCGAGTCCGGTGAGATCTTGCGGCCGAAAGCTACGGTAGCCTACCTACCTCAATACCTTGGACCCTTGTGTTTGTCACACTCAGATCCATTCTTGTCGTCAGCGAACCACCGCCGCTCGGCGTGCTTAGTCGCAGCGAAGAACTCCTCGATTTTAGCCTCAGGCGGCGCCATCCCGGCGGTCAATTCCAGATTGGCCTGTTTGTCCCTTAGAGCACTCGTCGGTGTCGTCTCTTTCGGTCGGTATACCACAATGGCAGCTCTTCTGGCGGCACCTCGTAGGAGGCATTGCTCGAGCAGCTTGAGATCCGTCTGAGATCTACGGTGGAGTGTCGTCGACCGTCGGAATTCTACTTCGTTCTCGACGTTCGCGGCTTCATTAGGACATTACGGCTCTAGAGTTGGAGGTAGGAGATCTGGAGCTCTACTGCTGCCCTCACCTTTCGGCCGCGAGATCTCGCCCCCTTCGCCGTGGCGCCGCCGCCAAAGCCAGCATCCTGGCTCTTGTCCAATATCTCACGGGTCGGGTTCGCTAAAAATCTTAATTAGCAGAGCCCGACCCGGCTAGCCCGATATCTCACGGGTCGACGAGCAGTAACGGGCTAGACTATTCTAGCCCGACCCGAACCCGGCCCAGCTCGAGTGATTGGTGGGTCGGGCCGTGGACAAATGCTTAAGCCCGGTTAGCTTGAAAAGCCCGGCCCAAACCCGGCCCGGCCCGCTCGATGATCACGTCTATAGAGAGGGAATGACTAGTTGAATACGAGAGAGATGGACATAACCATGATGAGTCAAGTCGTAGACTGATAGAAGGGGGAGAAGTGAGCTCAAGCCAAAAGTTTTATAATAATTTATCCATGATCCTCAAGTGAAGACCAACTCTCCTATTAATAGGAGAGAGATACAAGTGAGCTTATTTTATTACCTAATGTGAGACTAAACTAAAACAAATGCAATAAGTAAAGAAGCAAATAGAGTAGATAACTGTAGTGAGCCCAGCCTAATACCCTTTGAGTAGACCAACTTAACCTAAGGCTTATCTTCTAAACTGACCTAGCTCATCCGGATCATATCAATTCACCACGCTTCCATACACATTGTCCTCAAGGTAACTCGAGTCAAACTTGCTGTGTTCGGTGGATCATCCTCAGTCAAGCTCAAATACTTATACTCCTATTGACCCATGGTGTGATTCGGGTCCATCTACATTGAGTTCACTTGGTCTCGGGTGGCCGAACCAATTGATTTAATGTCAGCTTAGCTATAGAAATCTGGTGCATCCAATTGTGCTCGGGAGGTCGAGTCAGGTGTAGTTGGTAGATCTTGATTAGGTCCACCTAGTGACTTGAGTCAAGTTCAACCAATCGAACTAACTACTGGTTGTGCTCATAATCGTACTACCCGCTCCGTGGATTAGGATCCAAATCAAATGTGTCTTAGCATAAGCAAACTCGACTTAAGTCAAGCAGAGAGTTTTTTATTAGGTCCCTTATTTAAGTAAACGAGTCCACAAGTAGAGAGATGACTCACACTTGACTTAACCCCTTTAGCTCTTAGGTCTGACCTAGCTCATGTCTAACAATTCAACATGGTCAAGCCAAACCAAGTAGCCATCTTGAAATTCTAATCACTTAGGGTTTTTAATTTTTTTTTGAAATCCCTAATATTTCTCCTATAATTTCCTCTCCTTTAGTTATTGCCATTAGAGTTGTCTTGGCATGTGGCAGCCATGGTTGAGTAGTAACCACCTCCAGTAATTGCTATGGTAGGGTTCCCGACGGTGTGGCGGTGGCCGGCAGCGATGGAAGGCTAAAGTTGGCCCAAAAAAATAAAATCTTCTTCTCCCTCTTCTCTGTCCCGTCACAGTCACGGCAAGGAGCCTTCGGCTCTTTGGAGTAGGAAAACAGCTACCGACGAGGTCTCTCTTCGGGTGACGACGGTCGACTACTGTGGAAGGCTGAGGTTGGTAAAAACAAAATCTTCATCTCTTTCTTCTTTGTTTAGTCACAGCCACAACTGGAAACTTTCAGCCATCTAGGTGAGAAAAACAACGGCTCGCGAGGTCCTTACGGGGTTGTTGGCGGTCGGTGCTACCATGGGTGGAAGATTGCAGCTTTCTCCTTTGAGTTGTAGTTTGGTGTGGAGCTGCAACGTCATCACGGTGATGAGGCTGTCGCGGTCGACCGTTGATCGACCGAGGAGGATGGTGAGAGGTCGCTAAAGGAGCCATCGAGTCAGGAAAGCAGCATTTCAAACTCAGTGGTCCCTTCTTTTTTTGTCAAGATTGCGATACCGCGAAGCTGAGATTAGGGTTTTGATATTTTGCTTCGCAAGTGCTTCGGTCGATAATCCTTTGCTCGTGCAATGGTCTGATAGGCTGGTAGTCGTCGGAAGGGGATCATCCAACATGGTGCATGTCGCCGGTAAGCTTTGGATGGTGGCCTCGTAGCTACTATTTCCTACAAGGTTGTAGGGAGTCGCCGTTAGTCATCCACTAGTCGCCAGGGCTGCAACCGACATGGGTTTGGTTGAGGGGTGACCTAGGGGAACGACCATTTTGATATATATACCATTCAAAAATCTATTATTTGTTTGTATGCTCATGTAAAGTTGATATTTGTATGTATAACTTTCAAAACACATATTTATTTGGTTCCATGTATATCCTTTAAATTAAAAACTCTTATTTTTTATGTGAATATCCATTTACTTAATTAATTATAAAATTTAAACTATTTTTTCAAATAATTATCTTAGTTAAATGTATTTTTGTTTTTCTTACTAAATTATTGAGATAACTTAAAAATAACTCGGAGAAAATCTATATAAATATCAATTTTAGAAGATCATATAAGCAAATAAGAGACTTTTTAAGGATATGTACATAAAATATTTTATAATATTTTAAAGGGCTAAATATATTTTAGCATTTGTACTTATGACTAAAATTAATTTCACTTATATATAATTTTTATATCAAATCGGTCTTTATATTTGTGACCAAAATAAAAATATGAAAACTATTAGAGTTTCCATCTTAGTTAGACAAACTCATTGGGGGCGAAAGGTAATTTGGATATTTTAATAATTTATTTTATATTTATCATAATCAATATAAAAGAATATTTTAGTAATTGGTGTTAATTTGGACGAAAATTTTAGCCGTTTTATTTTAGTTTTTATTATATGAAAAAGAAAATATTGTTTGAGTATTTAAGCTGTATTTATAGGTAAGAACGCCAAGAGAGTGAGTGAACCCTAGGGAAGAAAGAACAAGGAAAAGAAAAGAAAAAGAAAAGAAAAAAATCAATCTATAACCCTTTCCGGCTTTCCCTCTCTCGCTTTCTCGCACTCTCGCTTTCTCGCTTACTGTGCCTCTCCATCCGCCTCCAAGCTCCACCTCCATCGCCCGCTGCCTCGGTAGCCCATCGCCCCTCCCCTCCGTCGCTCCTCGCCTCCGTTGCCGTCTCCCTCTCGCTTAAGTCCTCCTTTTGAAGGAGATTGTGGTTTCTGCTCACAAGGCAGAGGTCCACTCCGTCGATTTCCGAAGAAAGGTGAGAACTTACTGCAATTTGCGCCTTCGACTGATAATTTCAGAGTTGGGTCTTTCGGTTTAGTGCTTAGTTAGCGAAAATAATATTTAACTTGTAGTGTATGTGATTAGAAAGAACAGTTCCTTATTATTCTTAATAAGCAAACTTAAAGTTTGCAAATTGGTGCTGATGCAATGACAAATATCTTGTTCGATTATGCTTCTTTTTCTTGGTTAGTATGCATTCTTGGTTTTTAAATCAGATAACCATATAATTCAGGGTTTCAAGCTAGAACTTGATGATTGCACCTTTTAATTTGAAGAAATTTTTAGTCATTGTAGTTTAGAAGGAGGCTCCCTTACAGGGTTTTGTAGCTTTGATTAATTTTTTTGGATAGAAACCATACTTTAATCATGTCACATGTACTCAATATGCTCAAATGCTTTAGGATTCAAGATATGTATAAGAATGATTAACTTTTGGCCACCCTTTGAAATTTTGATCTCTTTTTTTCACTGTGTAATTTAATTTAATTTTATGTTGATTTTATTTCATAATTTGTTTTACTTTAAGATGTAATGAATGCTATTTTGAAGATGCCCATGTGTCTATGTAATATGCCAACCAATCTTGTTGGTTAATTAGCAAAACAGTAGAGTGAATGTATTTTATAGCATATCTACTATTTATTTGTGTTGTATAGATATTATGAGAAAAAAATGCTTAAGACCATTATCCTTTTAGAGTATATCGTATCTCTTTTGTTTCAATTAATATCTAACTTATATCCAAATTCATGTAAGATCTAGTTCGTATTCGATATGTATCCATATCCATTTAAAAAATCCGATCAGTATTTGTTCTGTATCTGTATCCTCACAAAATCCTAGCCGTATCCGTTTTATATCTATCTGTTTAGTTGAGACTTCGGATATGGTTTTAAATTTAAATTTCCTACTCGTTTAATATCCGTATCCGAATCCATATGTGTAGCAAAAATATTTATCTGGACATGGGTTGACTACTATCCGATTGGTATCCAATCTGTTTTCAGTTTTCACCCCTACATCTAAGGTACTGTCTTGCTATGCCCATAATCTCTTTATTCTTACCTAATTTAACAAAATTGGGGTTTTGAGTTGAGTATTTTTAAGGAGATCTTAGCTGGGTTGAGTTGAGATTATTGTGATCTCTTGTCATCTAGTGAAAATTTTGAAGTAACTTTTTTCTTTCTCATTTTTTGTTATATTTTATGTTTTCACTCCAAAATTTGATATTTTTCATGTGAAGATGTGTGGGAATGATTTGAGTTTTTTAGTTTTGACGATAGTAACTACAAGTTGAAAAATTTACTTTTATTGATGAGAGCAGCACATTGCATCACTCTATGGCTGCCCTTGGGGAAAATGTGGCAACTGATTTGTTGCGGCTTCAAGCTTTTCCTACTAATAGGGTAAGAAACCATGTAATTTCTTTGTTTTTTTTCATCTTTCTCTGTTTTCTGCAAATGTTTTATTCATTGTTCTGCTTCTGTTCAATTGTAGGGATCACAAAGGTCCAACATTCTTTGTCAAAGAACTTTTAGTTCAAGGAGATTTCGAGTGACTAAACACTGCTTTGGACTCCGACATCTTCCTGTTTTATCTGTTGGGAAAAATATAAAACCAAGGATACCGTTGTTGACAAATCCAAGAGCTGTAGTTTCCGGAGGGTTGGAGAGTCCATTGGCTGAAGAATCTGACACACTGGAACACAGCCCTGAAATTATTCACTTCTATCGCCATCCGTTTATTCGGGAAAGTGCAGCTGCTGAACTAGTGAGGCAGGTTCAAGCAAAGATATCTCCTCATATCATTGATATAAAGACTGAGCAATGCTTCAACATTGGTTTGAATGATGCAGTGTCTACTGGTAAGCTTGGAATACTTAAGTGGCTACTACAGGAGACTTATGAGCCTGAGAATTTACGGGCTGAGAGCTTCTTGGAAGAGGAGGTCTCCAAAGGTGCATTCTCTGTGCTAATTGAGGTTGGTCCTCGCATGTCATTTTCTACAGCATGGTCAGCGAATGCAGTGTCAATTTGCCAAGCTTGCTCTTTGACAGAAGTAACCAGATTGGAGAGGTCAAGAAGATATCTTTTGTATCTCAAGCCAGGAAGCAGCCCATTAGATGAAAGCCAACTTAATAATTTTGCAGCTATGGTTCATGATAGAATGACCGAATGTGTCTATCCTCACAAGCTCACATCTTTTCAATCTAGTGTTGTTCCTGAAGCTGTGAGCACGGTTCCAGTCATCGAAAGGGGTAGGGAAGCATTGGAAGAAATAAACACAAAGATGGGTCTTGCATTTGATGAACAAGATATTCAGTACTACACCAATCTGTTTAAGGATGACATCAAACGCAATCCAACAACTGTTGAACTATTTGACATTGCACAATCTAACAGTGAGCACAGCAGACATTGGTTTTTCAATGGAAAACTTGTTATCGATGGGGAAACTATGAATAAGACATTGATGCAGCTTGTAAAGAGCACTTTGAAAGTGAATCCCAATAATTCTGTCATAGGCTTCAAGGACAACTCAAGTGCAATCAAGGGATACCCAGTAAATCAGTTGCGACCATTGGTACCTGGTTCAAGCTCTCGATTGTGCCAATTTATGCGTGAGCTTGACATTCTGTTTACAGCAGAGACTCACAATTTTCCATGTGCTGTGGCTCCTTACCCTGGGGCAGAGACAGGTGCTGGAGGTCGCATTAGGGATACACATGCAACTGGAAGGGGATCCTTTGTTGTTGCCTCCACTGCAGGTTACTGTGTTGGCAACCTTCGCATGGAAGGGTCATATGCCCCATGGGAGGATACATCTTTTGTATATCCATCAAACTTAGCCCCTCCTCTGCAGATTTTAGTTGATGCTAGTGATGGCGCATCTGACTATGGGAACAAGTTTGGGGAACCATTGATTCAAGGCTATACTAGGACCTTTGGGATGAGGTTGCCAAGTGGAGAACGGCGAGAGTGGCTGAAACCAATAATGTTTAGTGCAGGAATTGGGCAGATTGACCATGCACATATAACAAAAGGTGAACCAGATGTGGGGATGCTAGTTGTGAAGATAGGAGGTCCAGCATATAGGATTGGGATGGGAGGTGGTGCTGCCTCAAGCATGGTCAGTGGTCAAAATGATGCAGACCTAGATTTCAATGCTGTGCAGAGGGGAGATGCTGAGATGGCACAAAAGCTGTACCGTGTGGTGCGTGCATGTGCTGAAATGGGAGAGAACAATCCTATCATCAGTATTCATGATCAGGGAGCTGGAGGAAATTGCAATGTCGTTAAGGAAATTATCTATCCCAAGGGAGCTGAAATTGATATACGTTCCATAGTTCTTGGTGATCAGACCTTGTCAGTCTTAGAAATTTGGGGCGCTGAGTATCAGGAACAAGACGCTTTATTAGTGAAACCTGAAAGCAGGAAATTGTTGCAATCAATCTGTGAGAGAGAAAGGGTTTCAGTAGCTGTTATTGGTACAATCAGTGGCAGTGGACGGATTGTTTTAATTGACAGTTCTGCTGTGGAGCATTGTAAGTCAAATGGGCTCCCTCTTCCATCCCCTATTGAGGATCTTGAACTTGAGAAAGTGCTTGGAGATATGCCTCAAAAGTCCTTTGAATTCAAGAGGTTTGCCCCATTATTAGAGCCACTGGACATAGCACCTGGGACTACATTAATAGATGCTTTGAAGAGGGTTCTGAAGCTTCCTTCAGTATGTTCAAAACGTTTCTTGACTACAAAAGTTGACAGGTGCGTAACAGGTCTCGTAGCTCAACAACAAACAGTGGGGCCTCTGCAACTTCCACTTTCTGATGTTGCTGTCATTGCCCAAACTTACACGGATCTGACTGGTGGTGCATGTGCCATAGGCGAACAACCGATAAAGGGTCTGCTTAACCCAAAATCGATGGCAAGATTGGCTGTTGGGGAAGCTTTGACCAATCTAGTCTGGGCCAAAGTGACATCTCTTGCTGATGTCAAAGCCAGTGGTAACTGGATGTATGCTGCAAAACTTGATGGAGAAGGTGCAGCTATGTATGATGCTGCAATCTCACTGTCAGAATCCATGATTGAACTGGGTATAGCTATTGATGGGGGAAAGGACAGTCTCTCTATGGCAGCTCATGCAGGTGGTGAGGTTGTCAAGGCTCCGGGAAATCTGGTCATCAGTGCTTATGTCACCTGTCCTGATATAACATTAACAGTTACTCCAGACTTGAAGCTTGGAAGTGATGGTGTTCTGTTGCACATTGACTTAGCTAAAGGAAAGCGTCGTTTAGGTGGTTCTGCACTTGCTCAGGCTTTTGACCAAGTTGGTAATGATTGCCCTGATCTAGATGATGTACCTTACCTGAAGAATGTCTTTGAAGCTGTTCAGGAACTGCTTAGTGAACGCCTGATTTCTGCCGGCCATGATATTAGTGATGGAGGCCTTATTGTTTGTATTCTTGAAATGGCATTTGCTGGGAATTGTGGTGTGAAGTTGAACTTAAACTCGAGAGGTCATAGCCTTTTTCAAACACTCTTTGCTGAAGAGCTTGGTCTTGTTCTTGAGGTCCATTCAAAAGACCTTGACGTTGTGAGGCAAAAGCTCAAGGCATTTGGCATTTTGAGTGACATAATTGGAGAGGTTACTGCATCACCAACCATAGAGTTCTTCGTTGACGGAGATCTGCACCTGAAGGAGGAGACTTCTTGCCTTAGAGACTTATGGGAGGAGACTAGTTTTCAGCTTGAGGGCCTCCAAAGGCTTGCATCTTGTGTCATGCTTGAGAAAGAAGGCTTAAAGAGTAGACAATCACCTTTGTGGTCATTATCTTTTTCTCCCAGATTCACTGATGAGAAACTTCTGACTGAATCTTTGAAACCAAAGATAGCCATCATTCGTGAGGAGGGGAGCAATGGGGACAGGGAGATGTCTGCAGCATTTTATGCTGCTGGTTTTGAAACCTGGGATGTTACAATGTCTGACCTTCTGAGTGGAAACATTTCATTAAATGAATTCCGTGGGATTGCATTTGTTGGTGGTTTTAGCTACGCCGACGTTTTGGATTCAGCAAAAGGTTGGTCAGCATCTATAAGGTTCAATCAGCCCCTCCTAGAGCAATTTCAAGAGTTCTACAATAGGCCAGACACTTTCAGCCTTGGAGTTTGTAATGGGTGTCAACTCATGGCTCTTCTTGGATGGGTTCCTGGAGCTGATGTCGGAGGTTCTCTTGGTGTGGGAGGTGATATGTCTCAGCCAAGGTTCATTCATAATGAGTCTGGTCGATTCGAGTGTCGGTTTACTAGTGTGACCATAGGGGATTCTCCAGCTATAATGTTTAAAGGTATGGAGGGCTCTACATTGGGTGTTTGGGCTGCTCATGGTGAGGGAAGAGCATACTTTCCTGATGATGGTATTCTAGATCGTGTTCTTAAGTCTAATTTGGCCCCTCTGCGATATTGTGATGATGAGAGTAATGTAACTGAGGTCTATCCGTTTAATCCAAATGGTTCACCTTTGGGGATTGCAGCCCTTTGTTCTCCCAACGGAAGGCACCTTGCTATGATGCCCCATCCAGAACGTTGCTTCATGATGTGGCAGTTCCCATGGTATCCCAAGTTATGGGAAGTCGAGAAGAAAGGCCCAAGTCCGTGGTTACGTATGTTTCAAAATGCTCGGGAATGGTGCTCATAAAAATGGTATATCAAACTATATCATTGTCAATTCATTAATTAAACCATTTTATATAAAATTATTCTCTTATTAAATCTCCCACTCTGTCAGGTTTTTCTTATGCTTCTGATTCTGTGCTCCACTTGGTTGCTGATAGAGATAACCATTCAAGGTTTGATTTTGTTCTGTCCCCATGAAGTATGCAACTTCTCGTTTCTCAACATATGATACTAATTTCCCCAAGTTCTGATTTTGTGCAGATAATGATTCCAGAGTTGGAGCTTGAATTCTTGCTAGTGTTGATTACCAGTAATGGTACTCAAGAAAGTGTATTGCAGATATAGCTTCAAGATATTTCAGTTTTAGTTAAATCCTGGCACAAATAGACAATAAGTCCAAAGTCTATCTTGAGTGACTTAAGTTATTTCTATAGAAATGAGTGTCGAAACTATATCAATTTGTTGTCTGTTTTCCTTTTGTGGGATTAGTGTAAGTTTGGTAATATAATAAGATAAACTATCACCAATGATGGTTTGTGTGTCATCCATTCTCTCCTCTGTTCTGAACTTTCCATATGATTGCATATACATGATAGTTTAGTTACTTGCTTTACCTTGCTATATTTTTTCTTTAGTTTTGATAAATTCTGTTTATCTGGTAAATTTTCTTCTAATATGTAGTTTCTATTAAATATAATTTGCAGTGTACATAATTGATGTTAGTTCATCTTCACTTCCTTAAAATCTTAGGTGTCAGTTTCTGAAGCTTTCTTAAATACAGACCAACTTATGGTGTCATGTTTGCAAGCTATACATAGGTAAAAGTTGTGGCGGTGTTTGATCTATGATGTCTGGGATTACTCACAAGTAAAGTTTTGCCGGGTAAGACAATAGTTATATCATGTTTGCAGTATGTACTTTGCTAGTTGTTTGGTAGACAGATTACAAACTTGATTGCCTTCAAATATACTGATAACATGTCCACATAATACGCCTATCTAGAATGTTTTGTGTGTCTTATTATAGATGGCTAAACCTTTTTTTAAGAATGTAAATATGTCTTAAGTTCATGGCGCTGCATTTCTCAGGACCCTTTCTGTCGGGTAGTGATGTGTAGTTTTCAGAAGGTTCTGATTAGTCATGTGTTTTGACAGTGTCACAGTTATATGAGGCCATCTATTCATCATACATGTAAATCAGTAATCTTAGTACTTCGCCAAAAGATTGCAGTTATTTTCAGTTATGTGAGTTCAGTAGCTTTTGTTCTTTTCCAGCACAATAGCAAAGCATTTATCATCTTTCTGTGGTCAAAAAATATGCATGTCCAATTCCATGTTCATGTAACCTCATGCACACATGCTTGTGCTCCTATGATGCCCATAAACCTAATAAGCTTGAAGGTCACACATATGCATCATATAACCATAAGAAACCTCAGTTAAATGTAGTTGTATCTTGTTTTATTCCTTATTTTAGGACACCAGACGATTTTATAATAGCCAGTTGTTTTTGGAATTTTTGTTGGTAATTAACTTTACATTTCACACTTCCTAGGGTGTTTATGTCTGGAGCTGCAAAGCATTAGTTTCAGAGGTGAGTTGACCTTTCCAGTATTGGTGTATATGCATAAATTGTTTTACAAATTGTTTTCTTCATAAGCTAAGATAATATAGTTCTTGGTGATTTTACGTAGATATCTGTAGGCCAGTGCTCCTTTGCCAATGACTTTACAGGTCTTATTATAGCATATTTCTTGTATAAGATCTTAAAGGCTTTGGCTTAGGCTAAGAGTCTTCCCAGTATATATTCTACCTTAGCAATTCAATGCATCTTTCTGATGGAGGAACATGTTAGTCTGTTACAAATCTAGCTAGAAACCAGTGAGCTTAAAGGGCTTATTCCATGTATCTCTGTGCTGACAACTACATGTCCCCTGTTCCTGTGGCATGATGTGGAGCCACATCAAACTCCTTTCCTCTACCTGCCTTGTTTTCACGATTCTCTATCCCACCTCTAATGATTACGAGACATGAACGTTGTACATCAGTGTATATTTATATCATCTTAAAGTAACCTTAACAGATCCTTTTAATCGACTTTCAATAAATTGCTTACTTCAAAATAATTTGAAAGATGGTTGATACTAATGTGCTCAGAGTATAACTTGATAACTTTTTGAGGTTAATTAGTTTCATTGGCAAAACCTGTTTAGATTAATGCTTTAGATAGAAGATGTGAAGTCCAGTGGTGTTTGTTGATGGTGTAATCTTTTCATCAGTCTTATTTTTCCTGAGTCTATTTTTTCTGTACCTTTGATTGTGGCCTGTATCAGATTTTTCTGGAGATGTTTTTGTCAGATGAATTATAATATATTTACAAGGCTTTGATGGTATGATAACTTTTGTGCAACTAGAGAACAATATATTCGAAGGTTGAGTGTCATCGAGAGGAATTTAAGGCAGATGAGTGGTGTTAATAGAACATTAGAATAAGAATGAAAATATTTGCCGAAATATAAGGTATCAACTATAGAGAATAAGTTATGTGAGGATGGATTAAGAGGGTTTATATCCCATGAAAATGTGTGTTGTGCACTAAAACGAAGTGGCGACTTCATTTAAATGGAAGATTCTATTGGGAGGAGGCGAAGACCAAAACTAAGGTTGATAAATTTGTTTGCAATGATATGTAGTGTTTGATTTGACGCAAACCATTGCACTAAATAGAGATGAATGGAAAACAAATTCATATAGCCAAACCAAATAGTTGGGACTAAAGCTTGGTTGTTGCTGCGGTCTTTTTTGTTGTTATTGTCTATGGTAGTTGTGAGAAAGGTAGAGTTTCTAACTTTCTTTATAGATTTTTTTTTGAATTAATTCCTTTGTAATGGTTTTTTCCCTTTCCGTTCACTCAAATCTCTTCCATTTCATCTAGTTTGTCCATCCTCATTTTCTCCCGAATAAATGAAAAGATTACTCAACAATTATGACTTTGTTACAGCTTTCCCTATTTTGATTTGGGATATAATTTGTACAGCACTGTTTTGGCCCAAGATTAGACGCCTCCTGCATTTAAGAAGTAGCTATCAAGTTTAAAAAATTGCTGATTATGATGTCAAAATGTCAATCTATACTTTGAGTTTTAGATATTCATGAAGATGAGAGCTGCCAAGTTTGCCATTAAAACTGTGTTGTATATTTATAAATTACTTGCTCTAGCCATGTTCTCATTTTTCAGTGGCATCATAGATGTATAATGGTAAAACCTGTTTTACGTCCTTAAATTTTTTCCTTAGTTTAGTGCTTTTTACAGATCCATTTTAACTTTGTTTAGGTCCATTCCATAAATTTTTTACATTGCCTCACAAAACATTGATCTGATTCTACCTCTCATATAAGAGATGATTGAGTTATTCATGCATGTTCACCCTGTCTGTTTTCTCCTCATCCTCCACGTGTTCATCAAGTCTGTGTTTCAGTGTCATATTTTCTTAAGAGCTTGTTGCTAGTGACAATTAGTTACTTGTAATCTCATGTTGTTGTTTTCATCTACATTACAATTATTTACTTGTAATCTAAGTAGAAATTGCTGAGCTCATTACTTTGTGGACAAAGGCTTCAGGAAAGGAGTTTCAATACATAATGAACACAGATTAGATTATTTCCTCTCCTCACTTGCTACAACATCGTGATTATTTTCTCATATAATGTCTCTAAACATACTTAATGAACACAGTTAGATTACTTTCTCATACAATGTTTCTTCAACATGCCATATATGAAATTAAGGTAGCTGGAGCAGATCTCTAATGTGGCTACAAGAAATGTCTGATCATGCTCGTTTTTAGTAGACAATAAGATCAAAGTCCTTTAAGACTAGAATTGCACTTATCCTTTATCAATATGCCTTGCAATTGAAAGCAGCTGCGCTGATACTTTCATCCTCAATTTGAGATCACATGGGACATGCAAGTAGCCTAGATGATTGGAAGCTAGGTAACTAGCTGTCAATAGATGAGTCTCAGTGCTAGGTAAGTATCCATCAATAGATGAGTTTCAAGTCTCTATTGCATTACTTAAAAAAAAACAAAAATTAAGTTCTCTGAGATATAGAAAGCATGGTTATTTTGAGCCATGCAAGTATCATATTTTCCTCTGCTTACTTGTCCTCTAGAATAAAATATCATATTTTCCATTACTTTTGCTCTTTAGATTGATCTAACATTATTCCTTAACATAGATTTCATATAACTGCTACGAGATTGATCTAAGTCTCGGGACTACTTTCTGCATGCTTGTTTAAACTGTTATTAACTAAAGCAGTATAGACTTTTATGCTTCAGACCACCATTTACTCAAAATCTTTTTCTTTCTGTTGAACTGCTAAATAAAAGTTGGTGGATCTCTCTGCAGTTACTCATTAAAGATACTTCTATTATCAATTTGTTCCCTGAACTGACAGGTCGACTTCGGTGCAAGGAAAACTACTCCAGCATAACCTGGGTCCTGAAATTGTTGCTGCATTGGAGAATCTTAAGAGGAAGCTATCTGAAGACGAATCCACGTAGCTTGGTTTTTTTCAATGGACTAACAAACGTAAGTATTGATGAAGTGATGCTTATATCATCAGGACCATCAGCATCGTTGTAAAGATCAACAATTGATCAAGTTATAGAGGAGGAAGAGCACAAGTAGATCACAGAGAGCATGTTCTTAAATTTATCTTCGTGGAGGAACATCCATCCAGCAATGGGTAACAACTCCCATGTTCCTACTTTACTGGTGGGTCTTTAAATGCCGTTAACATTAAATTCTTTTTCTTTTCTTCGTATTTGTGAAACAGAGATCTTTTTTCTTAGAAGAAAGATATGTTTCCCCATCCAAACATCTCATTAGAGAATTAAACTTCTGCATGTAATGTCCTGTTTCATTTGCTCACATTTCTCTCTCTTAAAATGTTGTTTACCAGAATTGATTCTTGATCTCATCTCTTCCTGGGTGGAAGGAAATCATGGCATGGCATGGCATGGCATGACTCGAACTTCGAAAAGGCAAAAGCTAGACTACGCCCATTAGGTCGGAGGGTTTACCCCACAGTTCGGTCTATGGTCTATGAATGACTGAATTATTTATACAAGCCATTGATCAATTATTGCAGTTTGTTAGCTCCCTGAAACAAACTAAACTAAGAAATCCAGGTCGACTAATTTGAAAGAAAGAACAAAAAAAAAAAAAAAAAAAAAAAAAAGGAGAGACAAATTCCTACTCTATTTGAACCCACTAACAAATGCCAGAATGCAACTTAATGCCAAATTTGACATGCATATATACTATATATATTCTCACTATAGACATTACAGCCAAAAGTCAACCTGAAACCTAAGCCTTAGTCTGCAAACCTATACATAGAATCATTCACATATATCTTACAAGGATATGGAAAATTAGAGCTAATGGACTTGGTCTTGTTGTGAGACTTCTCCATGGCGTGCAATATGAAGTGGGCCTAAAGACATGAGTGGAGACTGTGGCACTCGCTATCCTACAAACTTGCAATCTCTCTTGATAGGGTGCACCATGCTTAATTTCTTTGGAAGAAAATATGGACCAGCTAAATTTTTTTTTGTACACTTGTAGTGCATGCGCAGAACTATTAGCCTACTATATAGACTTCATCTTCTACTATGACTGCCCAAACAAGGCAACACATCACAACCCCAAAAGGATAAGCTACATAAAAAAGGACACGAGTAAAAAAAGAGAGAGAAGAGGAGCACTCATAAAATTGATCTGATAACCTTTCTAGCACTAGATCAAAATATCAGTCACTAGATATATCATATATATATATATATTTATACCTTCAGATAAACAAAGATGCTTCCTTTGGGTTGGTCAGTCCCACCATGCAAACAAAAGACATTCACATGACTGCTGTGGTACTTAGATCTCCTCCTTCCCTGACACCAATCTCTGCAAGTCTTCTTCCAATCGTGGACTCATTATTTCATGTTCAGAAGTCAAACAGTGGAAGCCCAGAAGCTAACAGACACCAAGTGTACGTACGATTTCTTTCTCTCTTTAAAAATTAAAGAACAGACATACCAGCGGATCCAAGAACATAATTAATTCAGACAAGAGGCAACACGTACACCAGCTATGTAAATGGACAGAAAGGTTAATCAAACCACATAACCTATGTTCTTACCCACATCAATATATAGTCCAGATGCGTACATTTTATATAAATCCTTATGTTGATGATCACTTGAAACTAGAATAGTCCCTTCCTGCATCTGGAAGAGGATTCCACTCCCAAAGCTTGTCTGAAATGGTCGACAACGTGATCGGCAGCGTGTTAAGCAGTTGGCTTTGCGGCGGCAATGGGAGGAATTGGTTGGGTTGGTTGATGTAGGTCTGGTTGTATCCTACTAACCTACTTAGCTCATCAATCGGGGTGGAGGCCATGGAGGAAGTGGTTAAGTTGAGGAGGGAGTAAGAGGAGGGTAAAGCACTACCAGTGTTCTTCGAGTGGTGGTAGAGTGACGTGCCGTCTTCTTCGGTTGATGTAGTTGAGCTCAAGGATGCAACCGAGGCGGTCGATCCGTAGACGGCGGGCTTAGGTAGTATAGCCGTCGACATGTTTGGATTGCTTAGATCGACGTTTGCTTTGCGCGCTTTCTCTATCGCAGACGATGACGAACAATCTCCTTGGAATGCTTGGAAGCTCGCCGCCGGGTAGGGCGACGACGACGACGAGCCGTGCTTCTTCTCAGTTGCGGTTGCTTTGGAGGAGGATGGCTTTGTAGCTAGTGTGCTAGGGAGTTGGCAGTGGTCCTCAACGCCGGCTCTTTTGTAGACTCGGCAGAGGGAGATCTCAGCCTGCAGCAAATATATAAATATATGAGATTTTGGTAAGGATTGAGAGATTGATCTACTCATTTGATCTTCTACAGTGAGATGGTTAGTGATCCCTATATCATATAGAGAAGTATAGCAATCGAAAGCCACTAGAATAATAAGAGGAAAAAAGAAGAAGAAATTTAGGAGTGGAGAGGAGAGGAGAGGAGAGGAGAATTTCACAAGAAATAATACTCGAAAAGTTCACGTATAATTCGCAGACCTCCATGGATAATATAAGAAAGTAGAAGAAAAGAAGCATAGAGAGAAGAGTTTAAGAAACATATCCCATAATTAGGAACAAACAGAAAGAAGTAGAAGAGCAAAGGGCGAACAATTTAATTAATTTCTAACGAGATTTGATCGATCTGGTAGAGAAACCACAAATTAACTACGCCAAGAAGCAAAACCCTAACTCCCAGAACTCGTTAAAACAAAGCACTAATCCCAAAATTTTCGGAACAAAGAACAAGAGAGATCAGATTATAATTTTGAAGGGGCTGGAAGAAAGAGAGATTGGGAAGAGAAGACGTTAGTTAACATATATATACTACTAAATTTAATTTGTTATGGATCATGCCTTCAGATCTATCTACCTACACACATACACACACAAGAAAAGAAAAAGAAAAAGAGATGGAATAAATTTGTATAAGAATTAATACCTTCTGATACCGATCTGCTTCGCCATGGGGAAGGCGGTATTCGTTCATGATCCAACTAGACCTGATGCCTTTGGGAGCTTTCCCTGAGTAGAAGACCAGCGTCTTCTTCAACCCGATGGACCGGTTGTTCTCCGCCCGAATCATCCGGTCGGCTCCGGTGGCCTTCCAATACCCCGACGCAGTTACTCGGTTCGGCCGGTCGCCGTTCCTATATTTTCTATCCCTAGGAACATAAAAGAACCACTCCTTCTCGCCTATCGCCGCCAATGCTATTTCAAGTAGTCCATGTATAACAACAAGCAAACAAAGCAAATTGAGGCTAATTTTTGTACAAATTTAGCCACATGGAGGAAGAAAAATCAGAATAAAAATAGAAAAGAGGAAAGGAGGGAGGGAATCAAACCGGGAAGCTCCCATGGATCATAGCGGTAGAGATCGAGGAAGGTGATGAGCTCCACATTGAAGCGTTTGCCTTCGACTTTGCGGCGCAGGTAGAACTCGATGAGCTCCTCCTCGGTTGGGTGGAAGCGAAAGCCGGGCATCACGAGGTCATGCTCATGCGAGTCCTTGCCGTCGTCGCCGCTCATGCTCGTCGCGATGGCCATAAACTACTGCACACTGAAATCATCAGCCTCTTCGCCGCTCCTTGTACACCCTTTTATATGTATATATATACCTGAGACTTTGAAGTGGCTTCTTTGCTCCCAGATTGGTGCAAGTGGTGGTAATGTTGGTACACAGTAGTAGAGAAAAAATGATTGAGACTAGTATTTATTTCGATTATTACTTGGATTTCATCCTCTTCCACTCCATATCAGACTATGCCTCTCTTGGCTATATCATTCTACACAACTCCAAGTAGAGGAGAGGAAAGGGTAGAGAGGTGGTTAAATAAGTCTCTCATAGTTCTAGGAGGGCCTATATGGAGAGGAGAGGAGTATTGAGGAGTTAAAGATGAGATAGAGACCCTTCAAGGAGAGAGGACAGCTTGGCGGTGGTCTTTGCGAGGTTATTGGCCATTCTTATCTCCTCTAGTTAAAATCTCCTCTATCTACACCAAATCTTTCCTCCTTGGCATCTTTTCAACCAGTTCTCTCCCATCTCTTTTTATTATTATTTTAATTTTTAATTGATTCAAAAAAATCTAACCATTTTGTAGGGTCACCCAGTTTTTTTTTTTTTTTTGCTTTACAGAACTAACCAAATCTAGGGGGGGTGGTGTAATTCTACAAAGTGAAAAAAAGAAAAAGAAAATGAGGGATGTTGCAAAATAAAAAAAAAGACCTTAAATTCACTCTTACAATTATCTCTTGTACTCATTTATGAATGTTCAACTCCATAGCTGCATGCATGCATGTATGATGTATGTATTTTTGACACAGGAAAGGGTTGAATGCAAGATGAATTGCAGAAGAATTTCTTGCAAGTGGGGTTAAATAGTTTGACACACACGCTGATGCTGACATAGACAAGTAGGCAGGAGTGGCAGAAGAATTTCCAAGTTTAGGCATGGGGTTGTATGTGTATAAGGCTGTGGAGTCAAGTGAAATCCGTGACCACTTTCTGGTGAGTCATCACAGTGGATCTCTCTCCTCTCCTCTCTCTCTCTCTCTCTCTTCTATATATGATACTGCCTGCATTCACCTCACAATATGTCTCAATAGCCCTTTTTGCATTAAATGGGACCAACAACAAGTTGGGTGCAAGAACCATTGCACCCTCTCTCTCTCTCTCTCTCTCTCTCTCTCTCTCTCTCTCATGCATGGTCCCACCCCCTTCTCTCTCGACCACTCA
Organism: Typha angustifolia; assembly: GCF_048772165.1. Taxonomy (NCBI): domain Eukaryota; kingdom Viridiplantae; phylum Streptophyta; class Magnoliopsida; order Poales; family Typhaceae; genus Typha; species Typha angustifolia. The sequence goes on from NC_133248.1 coordinate 8,072,274, forward strand.
CCCAACCATCATAGCCACTATGATCTTCTCATGGATTGGCTCCTTAGAAATGCTAAATTACAAATGGGTACTATTGGGAATCATGGGAGGCTCCAAAACATAACCATGGGGAAACTGTAACCCTTTTGAATATTCATTCTTTTTTTGTCATGTGATGTCGAGTGAACAAGTAATATTATATAACTATATGAGATGATCTTGTATTTGACCATTCTACTTATTTTTCTATTGCTTGTAGAAGGGAGAAGAAGCATGGAGAATTCCACAACTCTTTGCTTCAACCTTACCATTGAAAAGTAATCCACATTCCTTACGGAAATTTTAAAATTTTTGCCGAGAATCAGAGAGATCCCCCACATGAAAAGCGAATACTAGAAGCAAGATGATCTCCATGAGGCTTCCTAGTAGACCCTAGATACGTCTCTTTTCCACAAGACTTTAGCCGACTCTTTTATGTCAATGATTGAATCCACAAACTAAAAAGTTTCCTCCACATTCAGAATGCTTCAAAGTCATGATATGTTTATGTTTGAGAAGATTCAAAGTCATAAATGAATAAAAACTGAAAGAAAAAAAAAAACAACAAGACAGTGTGAAATATTATTTAAACACAGATAGTTAATTAAGTCATAGCTTCCTAACTTAACCAAGGTAGTTTAATCAATGAGTTGTTGGGGGGTGGCTTGACTTAGATGAAGTTTAGCAGCACTGCGAACCAAATTAACTGACCATCAAGATTGATACCTCCAACTAAAACCAATTTAACTGTCCATCAAGATTGATACCTCCAACTAGCAACAAGTATTGCGTCATTCAAAGATATATACAACTTATCAACTACTTAAAATTCAACTTTTACTTCAGTTACTTCTTCCCTTCTCTATCTTGGGCATCAGATACATCTTCTCCTTAATCAAAGAGGCAATAGCAATGTAAATTCATGATGTTATATAAATTTATAAGAAAAAAAAAAAAAAACTTTAAAGACCCTATCATATTGGTGACGATAAAAATTCATAAAAAGTACCTTTTTGCATGTTGCATTAATTGTGCATGTGCTTGCATGCCCAGCATTGCTGGTTTCTTTTATTCTTAGGAAATTAAAGAAGGATAAACAAAGTTCTCAATCTTATTGCAAACATCCAACACATACTCTTCTATTTTAAAATCTAAATTCATACTTCTGTTAAGATGATCACTTAATTTTTCTTTCTTTGCTACCGCATATTCAGATCATTTATGTCCTTGTTTCAAACCTAATATTAAGCTAGGTTAGTAGATTTCTATGCACCAACAAAGTTCAAAAGGGACTTTGAAGGAACATCTTAAGAACAATTTAGTTACCATTAGCCAACCAAACTTTTGGACTGAGATGTTTTTCAATTAAATGACGATTCTTATTCATTAAGAGGCATTTATAAGGAAGAGCTTCCATGTATCATACTGGTGAACTATAAATTGGATGAATGACCAGTATTTTGGAACCTTTAGGAAACTGAATTTTGAGTACAAAACTCTTTTAGGTAGACAAACAAGGATAGTCATTGTTATTTATATTTTCCATTGAAGACAGAAAATGACAATTTGGTAAGCCAAACAAACAAGTTATATGTATCTTTCGACTACCATAACTTATATATGTAAAGAAACTAAGTTATGATTGACCATAATTCTACAATTACAGCTTAATGAATGTTCTCATTTATATATGAAAATATAATATTGAAGGTGAGAAGGGAAATCTTTAAATATTTATATGAACACTCCGTAATGTATTATTTGCACTCTAGCCCCTTTATTGCAAATCAATTTGTCACTTTAGATAGTTTGCATAATGTAACTTATCATTAGTAAAGCGAATTAATGACATTGTTGATGGAGTAACTTGATTACAATTAACTGCAAGAACAAGGGAATAATATGAGCACTACCAAATAAAATGAAATTGGACTTAAACAGAAGGATATTCATTCTTATTGAGATACTTCATTCAATTTTCAAACTTTACTGGACATTGGTATATAAAAGTTTACATAATCTGATAAGATTGAAATCATGAATCATGCCATAAGAAATAAAAGAAGAATTGTAATGTATAATTCTGATAAGCTTGTGTATTGGATTGAAATAATTTGTAGTTTATCTTGTGTATTGGATTGCAATCCAATATAAGTTTACATTATTCTGATAAGCTTGAAATCTACTTTATCAAAGTTTCTAACAAATAATGTAAACATTATGGATGAACTTTCTACTGACCATGGTGATAGTCAAAACTAGTTTTAATGCATTGATGGAAATAAGTTCTATGGAGAATTTCCTACCACTCATACCCAATTCAGGTAGCTGATTGAGTGTTTACACAGGCTAATTTTTAACGCATTGATGGTAGATAAGTTCTATCAACTAATGGCGTCGCGATACATAGCTTTCAAATTGAATTCTGTGAGCTGATTTCATACGGCATGAACAGGTTGCGTGCGTCGGTCGTGGCATGTCGGTGTATGCCGACAAATGTAGATGGTCCTACAACGACCGTTGGCGAAAAATTGGACAAATTAAATGTGCAACCTTGTTCGCCAATTGTGTTTGATAGGAAAAAATAGCAGTTAGATGCCAATAAAATAGTAAAATGGCTAAATTTATTACAAATTCTAATGACATTAACAATACCATTACTAATTTACATTATTCTTTTTTTTTTTCTGCTAAGCATCTGTAAAAAGGAAAACCTAATCTTCAGAAAATAGAACAATAAGAGTGATATTTAGTATAATTGATATAGTATGATGGCTGCATATATATATATATTTATTATGTGATGCTTTTGGACTTAAACTATGACCAAATATAAAGAAATAAGAAACATTATCCGAAGAAGACAAGGTTGTCAATAATTTTTCTGATATGTTGTGTTCATGCAAGCTTACTTTTGAAGATGTTCTTATCTTATCATTAAAGCATATTAATATCAATGATGCGATCTACATAGACTAGATAATTGAAGATAAAAAAGTAAGGACTTCAAATAAACAAGCCTAATAATATGTAACTAATCATATATAGTTGATATTCTTGGTCGATAATAATATTGTCTCTCGATATCTTTTTCAACTCCTTGAAGTGCTACTAATAATACATTGCATGCCCTGCATGGAACCAAGAAGGAAACGAATAAAAGCGCAACTAGGGATGCATGAAGGCTAGAAAAAGGCCAATTTAGTGACTTCGGTGACTACGGCGCCGCGTGCTTCATATCAGTGTCAGTTGAGACGGTACTAGACGATGATGGCGACGATAGATAAGGAGTTTGAGATGTCACCACCATTAAATGCTCTTTGATATGCTCTGGTCCCATGAAAGGCCACACTGCTATCTCTCAATTTGCTTTGAAGAGGTGACCAACCAAGAACCCCATCTTACTCTTCCATCTCTAGAGTAACCTATTAAATGCAGGAACTCAACAACCTATGCATTAATATACTCAGCCACTTCACCCATTGCATAAGATCATGTTTTTGATGCAACTTTGACAAGGAAGTAATAGACGCACATAGTATTGCAGCAGCATGTAGATTTTGCTAGTATACGCCAGTACGTATCCACAAAGCCTTTTATATCCAAATTAACAGCTAACGTACCGCCCATATTTATGAGTTCATGTTAGATGTGTGCTTATCTAATGGAAGTCTCAAGAACTAGCACAAACTCTAACACTATATTGGGACCACATAATATAATAACACTAGAGGACTTCCTGAGTTGTTGAATTAACATCTATCATAAAGTTCTGACCAAGGTAAGCTTTATTACAATTTTTTTCTTTTAACCAATTATATATGATCTATTACCTCCATCTTAATTCAACTAGGACTATGAGTTATATGTGAGAAAGATGCAAGAGGGTCAAGCTGCAACTTGCAGGTAGTAAGAACATGATGTTTTATGGTGTTATCATATGATTTCCTTGGATTCTAATCGGATTGATAAGTATGAAGAACAACATTAGTTAATAATTAGTGCTCAAACAGTCAAGTAGCTGGTCTATATCCCCAGTGTTGACAATTCTACCCATTGAAATAACTTCTGTTGTCATCCGACAACGATGCCTTTTCGTATCATTTCAATCCGATTGTTGTCATTATGCAATGCAATACCACAACCTACATGAAAGAAATATGTCCTAATCATAGATTAAAAATAATAATAATTTAAAGCTCTATGTGGGGAAGTTATTAGTATGTAGTTTGACAAGGTCAAACTTTTCATCTCTGGGAGAAGGATTAGCGTGGGTGTGGGGTCTTTTTTCTGGGTCAACAGTGCGAGGGGCTGGGCCCCATTTGCTTGGGTAAGACGTAGTCGGTGTGGGTTCCGTGGCGTGGATCATTTGGGCGGCATTTTAGTGAAAATAAATAAATACTTATCCATGCATGCATATATATATATAGAGAGAGAGAGAGAGAGAGAGAGAGAGAGAGAGAGAGAGAGAGAGAGAGAGAGAGAGAGAGAGAGAGAGGCTATTATTATGTTTGTTTGTGTAGTCTAGTTGATATTAAGTGAAATATCTCTACAATGAGATTAAAGCATTAATTCTGGGGTCTAACAGACCAAGAGGCACTTGTTAAGAAAAGTGTGATCTAAGTGATATTAAAGTAGGAAATATTAGTCATCCACAACATTGGAGGGAATGGGCAATATAATATAACCTTGGAGATTCTTGCTAATATAAGCTAGTTTATTATTTTTCAAGGGGTGTATGATTTCATGTCTAGCTTTCTCTAAAAATGAGGGAATAAATAGGATGCATGGTTTAACGAGGGAAATATGTCTATTATCTAATTCTTTTTCTTTTTAGTCTTAAATAAGACTACAGAATAGTGTCATCCAATCATGTAACCAATATAGTAGTAGACAGTAGGGATAAGCATATATATGGAAGTCTTATATTTCCTTGCGAATAGAGTATCAAGACAGACTAATTCTAGTCTTGAAGGCAATCGTTTGAATATATAGGAGATCCTTTTCCTTGTTGGAGATGGTTAACTAAAAGCAATAGATTAATTATATTTATCCCCAAAATATTCAGATAAATCTTGCTGGTTCTTCAAAGGCAAATGGTCACTGTTCTTCATTTTCTATCAAACAAATTACCAGAAAAGTTATTCTTTTTTTCCCTTCTTTTGAGAGAATTTCTATCAGCTTCGTTCAGTCACCTTTGGTATATATTCTGCAGCAAAGAACTTATAACAAGCCGTTTGTTTACAAGACTTAATTAATATAAGCTGTAGAATACTTTTGTCTCTAAATCTATCTATGAAGTATTGCATGCATCTAAGAAATGAAAGAACCTTCAGATCTCTGTATGCAGAAAATATATGCTAGAGAAATATTTCAAGATCAAGTAAAGGAAGAGCAAATAAGTATGACACATATTGTGAAGAAAACAAAAATTATTTGTCTTTAAGTGCCTTTAAACTAGGTCACATGATTTGCTAATAGATGGTAACTCAAAGGTTTTCAGTGAAGAAAATAATAAATAGATCCATATATGTTTTGAATTCTTGTAAATTGAAGTCGAAAAACTTCTAACACAATACAAAATATATCAAAATATGTTGAAACTTGCTAATTCTGATCGCTGAGAGTCAATATATTCATTTGACCCCTCTTGGGTAAGCCAAATGATCTACTGCTGGCTTTCATAAAAGTCAACTCAGACAGTAATCTAATACTCATGTGATTGCATGGCCAGTCAAATAATATCAAGTACTGTACTATTTGATGCCATATAATTTTAGTCCATTGGCAGTATTTTGTCCAGACTTCACTTATGACCACATTAGATAAATCCAAAATTGAGTTACTCAAACTGGCTGACAGGTCAATGCCCTCTTCTAGAAAATTCACAAAGAACTTTTATTCTTTCTCTTCCACAGTAACATTTATAGGTGAGAAATTGATGTATGTTTGTTCTTGCACAAAAGAAGCCAACACTATAGAAGAAGGTAAATTTTACTTGGCTTAACTGTAAAGAAACATTGTAACTCTTAACATTTCATTAATTTTAGAAGTTATTTGGAAGGCAAGATAAATACTGTTCCTATTACCCCAGAAAGATACATCTTGGTCTCCATCTACCCTAGACCTGAACCAATACAGTATAGCTGCATATTAAGACCAAAAAAGATGGCTAGTTTTGCCTCAATTTCCTTCAAAATTGTGTGCAAAAAAAGTTATCATGTGGCCGATTTTCATACACTAAAATTTTCAAGTAGATGAAACGAATACAGATGCCCGTAGGCGACAAATTGCTATCATCATTAAATTTGATTCTATCGCAGAGTTAGTAGGTTCTCGACCTGACAATTTTGTCGTATGCTCGAAAGCGTGTCGTGTATGGACCACACGTTATTATGACCGTCGACCAAAGGAAATCTTACCAAACGTTAATTAGTAACAAAACATTGAAAGATCCATACTTCTAATAACATGATAAATCAAAATTTATCTTACCATGAGATAATGTGCATGTAGATGCAAGCATATTAAGTTAACTGTTCAAACACACAAAGAAAAAAAAGAAAGAATGATGAAAATATTTCTCATCCAAAGGATACATACTTCTCTCTATGTTCTTTGGCCAATGTATCTCTTGTTATTACTTTTCTACAGACAATAAATAAAATCTCATAAGGAGTAAGAAGTACTCCTAGATAGGAAATTTCTTAACAAGGAAAATGTAGCAAAATAAAATGTGTAAGAAGAAACAAGATATAATTCAACTACATGTATACGGAGTACATTAGTCCTTTTATGGTTAACTACTGTTACAAATCGTACGTACAAATCAATTGAGAGCTAGAATTTTCTATGATGCTAATTCTACCACACGAACAATTTAACTTTTTCTTCTTTCTCTAGTGTGTAAGTAAATGAAGCACTAGTCAACAGAAGTTTCTGAGGACAAGAAAAGAATGAGCTAAAAGAGTTTTAACGTAGCAGAGAGATAAGCTCATATATGCATGCATTACAACTACAAGGATGTGTGATGCTATAATTACCATCCACATAAGTGTTGCGATATTAATGGCACCACCCTGAGCTCGGAAGAGATTGGAAAGAAATTTAGTCAACAGGAGATGGGGAGGTGATTGAATTAAAGCATTCAATTCCCTGCGGTGAGATGGGTCGCTTGGATTCCTGACATTTACTTTTCTTCTCTTAACTGGAGGACTCCTTGGAGGGACAATGGCAGTTATTAACGGGCGGTTCAGTTGGTGTTGCCCGCCGACCCCTTTAAATCGCGTGATGATATGTGGATCGAGCTGGGATCCGATCAGATCCGATCCGATGATTGATTGACCTTGCCACCTGGGGCGTTGACCGTTGACTTGGCTCGGTGGCCGTTGACTGGTTGGTCGGGGGGTGTGGTGGCGTTGGTGAGCGTCACGTGAGAGGCAGGTGCGGAATTGGATGGATTAACCTCAATTTTGAGATGGATTTTGTCGTTTGGAGATTTTGGAAGGAAGAAATGGATTTCGTCTTCGGCTATCAATGAGAATGTAGATGGATGAATGAGGGTTGTTTTTGGATCTAGAAAGAAAAGTTTACATTTTACAGAAAATGATCTCCTCCTAATTCTCATCTCGATCAGATTAGAAAAAAAAAAAAATTAGAATTTCAAATCAATCAAATTACAACAAAAAAAAATTTGAGGTTTCAAACGAAAGTGAGAAGGAAGAGTTCAAATTTATAAAAGAAAATTGACGGTTCTAACATAGTTCTGGTATTACGGTTGTGAATTCTTTTCTTCCCAATGATGGCCGACCATATCAATGACTTTTCCATTCTTCCCTTCCCTACTAATTTTCGCCTAGAAATGAAGGAAAGAGATTTTTCTCTTTCTCGAATTCTCCCTCAAGAATACTTTTCTTCCTTCTCTCTCTCCGTTCTACGCTATCGTCATTCCTCTCATCATCGAGGCTGCTGCTTCCTCTACCCTCCCATTTACCACCATTGCTTCCCACCTCTCCTCTCCACCCTCCCATTTACCACCATTACTTCCACCTCTCCTCTCCGCCCCTCCATTTACCACCATTGCCCATTGCTTCCCAACTCTCCTCTCCGCCGGATTGGGAGTGGTCTAGGATTCAACAAAACACATTCCTTTTTTGTTCTATTTTCTTATTTGATTTATGTAGGTTTATTTCTTATTTATGAATCTACCAACTAAAAACACTTTTTTTTGTAATACTTCTCAGAGCCCAGTTCATTTGTTTCTATTAAAACTCAGACCCTCAACAGATATGATGCTTATCTTGGCTTGTGTTTTTGCCTTCAGCCCAAAAGAAATGGCTGGCTTAAACTAATTACTAACCAAACTTTCAATAAGTCAACAAATTGCAAGCAGTAATGAGATCAAGGATCAACTCTAGTAATCAATATTGTAGGAGAGAGATGTGTGAGCAAATGGAACAGGACTTTACATACAAAAAGTTTAACTCTCTCATGAGATGGTTAGATGGGGAAACACATCTTTCTCTAGCAGAAAAGATTTCTGTTTCACAATATGGAAGAAAAGAAAAAAAGAATGATGTTAGCGCTATTCATAGCCCATCAGTAAAGTCATACCATGAGAGTTGCTATCCATTGCTGGGCGGATGTTCCTCCATGAAGATAAATTTAGGATGGTAGCCTCCATGTGAGGTTCCCTCTTGCTAACATACTCTATGATCTACTTGTGCTCTTCCTCCTCTTATAGCATGATCAATTGTTGATCTTTGCAAGGATGCCGATGGTCCTGATGTGATGATCATCAGTTCATCAATCCTTAAGTTTGTTAGTCCATTGAGAAACCCAAGTTATGTAGATTCATCTTCAGATAGCTTCCTTTTGAGATCCTTCAACGCGTCAACAACTTTAGGGCCCAGGTTATGTTGGAGTAGTTTCCCTTGCACCGAAGTCGACCTGTCAATTTAAGGAAAAACATGAAAACATAAAGCCTCATTTGCTTCGTGCATATAGTTTTTTAAGGATAAATTTATGCACAACTCTTTAAATATAAACTAGGAACATTTATAACTTTACTCATATTTTATTGTTTGGTTGTAAAACATAACAATTACTTTGAATAAATTAATGTAAGAATTTATGTTTAATTATTAAACTGTAAATAAGTATATTAACTGTAATAAAATCTTGCTTAGAAAACGTACAAAATTTTTATTGTATCATTATACCTGTGTAAAATTTTGTATATAAATTATCACATGACTTATAATTTATACAAAATATAACCAAAATATATATACATAAGTATTTGATTGCAAAACATATTTAAGGAGTACCTAATTCATGAATAAATATCCCTTATGTAATGTATAAACTAAAGGCTACCTAAGTATCTTCACGAGTAGTTGCTGAGATATCCGAACAACATCTAAGCTAGAGTTCCAATAGAAAGAAAAAGATCGAGTAAATCGTGATCTAAAACATAAATATCTATATTGCTTTACAAATTAACAACAATTTAAACAATCATGTAGAAAATAGTCCCAAGACTTATTGATGCAAATCTAGTATGAATGCAATGTTTTGAAGAACAATCGACTCAAACAAGTAACTAAAGAAAAATATAGTAAGCAATAACTGATAAGATGTTAATTGATTAAAAAGATCACTACTAGATGGAAGGAGAGAAAACCACTCAGATAAGACAGTAGTTTCCTTAACTCTCAAATAGGTACGTTGATAAAAGAAAGGCCTAAAATATGGTGTAAAGAAAAACTTTAGAGTTTAGGTTTACCAATAAATGGAATAGTAGTGCTTTTACTTTGAAACCAAGTCCTCCTCTTCACGTCCAGGCACCAAAAATTTCTCTTTCACTACTGGAATCTTTTCGACAGCAGCAGTAACCAACGAAAAAGTAGATATTGAAGAAGGTGTGAGATTTAGAGAGGAAGTAAAAGAGATTAGAGAAGAATCTTAAGTAGGAGAAAGGGAGAGAAAGAAAGAGAGAGAAGAAGAAGAAGAAAACCACAGGAGAGAAAATAAGAGATTTCAAATAAATCTTATTCCAAATCGTTCATTGTTTTTCATGCAATAACCCTTAAATAGGTTAACAACTTTAATTCTAGCTAATTCTAATAGGAACTTATTTCCTAATAGGACTCTAATTGATCATCTTATCTAAATTAACTAATCCAATTTAGATAATAAATCAATGTGGACATCCCCCACATATAAGCTTGCCATTATTATCAATTGAGATTCTAATAAGAATTCATTTCCTGATAGGATCCTAATTGATAAGGTCTTACCTAAATTGACTAACCCAATTTAGGTAATAACTCAATGCGGACATCCCCCGCATATAGGCTTACCATATATATTAATTGACTAATTTAATTAATCATTTGAATTAAAAATCAACTCAACAAATTAAATGTAAAAATAAGTTGAGCCTAATTAGATCAATTAGACCAAAATTAGACTCAAGCAACTTTATTTTGATCAAATTGAAGATGATGCCCACATCACTTATCAATCTCGTAGCAGGCTAACAATTATATGAATTGTACAGTGACAAATAACATTAGATGAATCTAAAGAGCAAAAGTAAAGGTAAGTTTTATTAGAATATAAAAGGTTTAATACATTTTATCTGTGTACTTGTGCGTGAATCCACTTTACTCTCTTATATAATTTTTTATATCAAACCAATCAATTATTTATGACAAAAGTGAATGTTTTTGTCCAAATTAATAGAGCATGCCCAAATTACCAAAATATCCTATTATAATAAATATAATAAGTACACCAAATTGTTGGGGTAATAACTCCTATGTCCCATGTTATCTTAAATTAAGGCTGTAAGCATTCGCCCAGAATTGTTGTGGTTGCTTTCAATTGCAAGGCATATGAGCGCAATTCATAGTCTTCAGAAATTTGGTCTTATTGTCTATACAATTTCCATGGATAATGGAAATGAGCATGATCAGACAATTTGAGGCACTCCAATTGACTTGATGTGACATTCTATGATTAAATAAAAGCTGAATCCATCTTCTCCAGGGATTTGACTTATCGTTCACTAAGCTTCCACAAATAACAAAAATGAATTGATCAAACAATATGAGGCACTAAATGACCTTCTATGACCTTTTCTTGTTGTCACATTTGAGAACACATCCAGATACCCTATTTTTATATATTGCGTGTGGAAGAAACATTGTATGAGAAAGTTTAGCCTACAAATTTCAGGAGTACAATTTGAACTCCGATGTCCTAGATCTTACTTTTGAATCATATAAACCTGCCCAGTTATGGGTAACCTAGCCCATCAATCGAGCTTCTGTTGATCCTCTGGGATCATCCCTGAATTATTAGTCATAGTTTGTAACCAAATGAATATACCACCTATCTTCTAGCAAAATTTTGATCTTTTCTCGAACTATGTTTAAATGTATAGAATGTAAATCTGTTCTCACTTGCTGTGATCTGAAACGAGCCTACAATTACCATAAAGTGAGTTCCACCTATTATGTACATATTAGGTTAATCAACTTGTCACAATGGAAAGATGAGAACTTTTCTCTGTAATGCAATTTCTCCTAGACTTTTAATGATAGATAGGAACCACAAAGTAAATCACAATGCTGTAGTCAGTGAGGAGAGAAAATAATCTAACCTGTGTTCATTTAGTATGTGTTGAAACTCCTTTTCTGAAGCCTTTATCTACAAAGTTATCAGCTCATTAATTCCTACTGAGATAAAAGAAAGGAATCTATCCATTCTGTAAATGAAAATAATAACAACGTGAGATTACAACCGAGTAATTGTCAATGGCGGAAATGCTATAAGATGTCATTCCATTTCTTTCACTTCAAGTTGCTCTTAAGAAATTATGACGTTATTGGAAATACACACACATGAACATACAGAGGATGAGGAGAAGATGCCAAGGAGTAACAACCATGAATCATCTCTGACTATGACGTGATATGTAGAATCAGTTCAATGTTCCATGAGACAATGTAAAAAAATTGTGGAATAGGAGCAATACAAAGTTATAATGGATCTGTAAAGAACACTAAACTAAGAAAAAAATTAAGGACATAACACGTTACATACTTATACCATTACTCCTATGAATTCCCATAAATGCAAAACAGTTTTGAAGGCAAACTTGGAAACAATCATCTGTATGAATAGCTAAACTTAATGTTTAGATCGACATTTTGATGCCATAACCAGGTTTAAGGATAACAACCTCTTAGATACAGGAGGCTTGGACTACTCTTCGGCCATATCAGTCATGCGCCACTTACATGCAAAATCAAAATAGAGAAAAAAACTGAAACAAAGAAACCATGGTTCCACGGTTCGGCCGATCTTGATCCCACTCTGAAACTAGTCTATCCGGATCAGCTGAAACGAACCAAATTGAGAGAGAGGAAAGGAGAAAGAGAGGGAGGAGAGCAAGAGAGAAAGGAAGAAAGAGAAAGAAGAGAGTGCGAGAGACAAAGAGAGCGTAGGGAGCTCATCGGAGAGAGAGAATAAAAGAAAAAAAATTACATATCTAAGGTCGGTGGATCCGGATCTACGTTGGAGGAGTTTGTCGAAGGTCAATGCAACCGGAACTACATTGGAGGAGTTCGTCGGATGTTGAAGGCTAGAACTACATCAAAGAAGCATTGATTAGAAGAGAGAGGGAGTAGGAGAGGAAGATGGGAGTGCATAGGAGATACGGAGGGAGGGAGGGGGAGAGGTTTGAGAGATCGGGGGCTTTTTTTTGAAGTGAGAATGAGAGAGAATAGAGATAAGGAGATGAGAGAGAAAGTTAGTGGGAGAGAGTTAGAGGGGAGAGAGAGAGCATGAGTGGTAGAAACTAGAAAAGGAGAGAGAGATTAAGATTAAGAAAATAATATTTTTATTTTTATTTTTATTTTTTAGACTTCATATATGAATAATTTATATTTATATCTTATTAATATTTTGTCTAATATTTTTTATTATTTTTCTATATTTTCAAAAATTATTTTAAAATACAAGCAAATACGGACAGCCAACACCCCATATACAGCCAATATATATCATTTTTTCAGACGACCGATTTCGATTTCGATCCCGATCCTAATATTTGGAATCTTGAAAGAAACCATAACTTTGGAGCAATCTTGTCTTTTATTCGGCCAAAAAGGATGATAGAGAAAATAGATAAAAAGGAAGAGATCCGAGTGAATGGAAAGGAAAAAAAAAACAAAGGATGAATTTCACCTTCAATTTAAAGACATAGGCTATAAAGCCATTTAGAACTTCTTTCTCACATACCACAAACAACAAAAACAACAGCATCCAAGCCTTAGTCCCAACTACTTGGGATTGGCATATGAATCTGTTTTCCATACATTTCTATGTAGTGCAACAATTTGCATCAAATCAACACTACATATCATTGCAAATAAATTTACCCACCGTAGTTTTGGTCTTCCCCCCTTCTAAAAGAATCTTCCATTTAAATGAAATCACTGCTTTGTATTAGTGCACTATGCACAATCTCATTGGATATGGATCCTCTTAATCTATCCTCACGTAGCTTATTCTCTAAAGGTGGTACCTATATTTCATCAAATATCCATTCCTTGTTCTAATTTTCTATTAACACTGTTCACCTCATCATCCGCCTTAAAATCCTCATCTGGATGGTACTAAACTTTTGAATATATTGTTCTCTAGTTGCCCAAAAGTTATTGTACCATCAAAGCCTTCCAAAATATATTATGAGTCATTTGACAAAAACATCTCCAGAAAAATCTGACAAATTTGTGCCACAATCAATGGCACTGTTCACCTCGTCATCCACCTTAAAATCCTTATCTTGATGGCACTAAACTTTTGAATATTGTTCTCTGGTTGCCCAAAAACTATCGTACCATCAATGCCTTACAAAATATAATATGAATCATTTGATAAAAACATCTCCAGAAAAATCTGACAAATTTGTGCCACAATCAATGGGTAGGGGAAAAGGACCATAAACGATCAGACTGATGAACTAGAGTGCACATTCAGTAAACAATACTGACTCCACATCTTCTATCAAAGCATTAAGCTCAACACCTCATAAATTTAGCCTCATTTATGTACTACAACAAAATCTGGTTTTCAGTTTGTCACTCAGTCTCATCTCATAATCTACTATTTGATGCCTGACCTGATTTGGACTACGTAACCTTTGTAGAACGTGCCCATGAAACCAATTAACCTCCACAAAAGATAATCAAGTTATACTCTGAGCACATCACGTTTTGTTTATGGAAAAATGCCTTAGTTCTACACCATACCTAAAGAGAATCAATTACTACCATCTGTCAAATTATATTTATATACACAATTCATTTAGAGTTGATTAAAAGTAGTTAAGCTTACTTTTAGATGGTATAAATATAAACTGCTGTGCAATGTTCATGTCTTGTAATCACTAGAAGTGATAAAGGAGGGGAAGAGAGTTGTGAATACTGAAAACAAGGGAGGTACAGGAAAGGAGTTTGATGTGCCTCCACATCATGCCATAGACACAGGAGACTTGTTGTGTGTCAGCACAGAAATCCTTGGAAATAAACCCCCCTTTAAGCTCACTGGCTTCTAGCTAAATTTGTAACGGACTTACATGGTCCTCTATCAGCAAGGTGCATTGAATTGTTGAAGTATAAATATATACTGGGTAGACTTTTACCCTAAGTCACAACTTCTAAGAAGTCATATAAGAAATATGCAATAATGAGACCTATAAACAAGGATGGTTGTGCCGGTAGATATTGACACCGGTTGTGCCGGTGGATATTGGCACCAGCCACGGGATGTTCCATGCCGTGTTGTGCCAACCGGCAAGGGTGTATTTTCGTGCCGTGCCAACCTACATGGATGGGGTACCAAAGGGAACAAGATGGATGCCACCCGAAACCTATTTGGCAGCCACTTTCCCAAATAGAAAAAGTAGAAGTTAGAGACAAAGAAATAGAGGAGAGATAAAGGAGATTTAGGAGGAACTCAATATTTCTTTTTAATCCCATCAAAATATACTTTCACAAATCTCTCTCTCTAGATATCTACCATCCTCTCAAGTATTTCCTTTGTTTTACACTTTCAAAACTAATTTGTGTATCATTTATAGGAATCTCTCTACATAGATCTAAGCATTTTGGTGCTAGATGTATAAAGAGTATTCTTTAAAATGTATGAATCAAAGGGGAAATTTAATTTCCCTCAAAATATTCCCCAAATTTCAAAAATCAGAAGTTCAATGTCAAATTCATCCAAATTGGATCATAATTAGTGTAGGAATTGTTAGATTACCTCAATATGAGTTGATTCGAACTCAAATTTTAGAATTTTTATTTCAATCATGTTAATGTGTTGAATCATATTTCTACTTGGCTATTGCTATATCTTTAACAACATAGTGCAATATTATCTATAGATAAAGATTCTAATATAGGCTTTAATATATATATGCATTCAAACTAAAAGCACGAATAAAATCTTCAAAAAACATATTAGATCCATGTCGTGTTGTCACGCCCCATGACGACAAGATACTAGCATGACAATTCTTGCTTGTAAAGTCATTGATAGAGAAAGATTGCCCAACAGCAATCCATATCACCAAGAACGACATTATCATTGACTAATGAAGAATAAGGTTAACTCACCTCTGAGATTAATGCTTTGCAACTCCAGACATAAGCACCCTAGGAAATGTGAAATTTAAAGTTAATTGCCAACAAAACAAGTGGGTATTATAAAAATGTACTATGTCCTAAAATAAGAAATAAAACAAGATATGACTAAATTGGTTGAGATTTATATGATTATATAATGCATATCAGATTTCCGGGCATTTTCAAAATGTAGATTATGCTCACTGATTTGAATATTATATTGGACAGCCCATCATTAGTTTTGCATATCCGAACAAACATGTTGGAAGAGCACATGACTGAAGATACATGAAATTGAACACCCATATTATTTCCATGGAAACATGATAATGTTTTGTAATTGTACTAGAAAAGAATAGAGGCTGCTGAACTCACACAGCTGATATAACTGCAATATTTCAGCAAAGCATTAAGATTACTGATTTATATGTATGATAAATAGATGACCTCATATAACTGTGATAGTCATGGCTAATCAGAGACTTCCTCAGAAGTGCAACTCTATGAACTTTAGGCATATTTACATAACATACAGTAAAACTTGGCTATCCATAATAGGACTCATAAAGTGTTCTAGATATGTGTATTACATGAACATATTATCAATATATTTGAAGGCAATCAAGTTCATAATCAGTATCTACCAAACAATCAGAGAAGTGCATACTGCTCCATATGCTGCTTGTTGTTGGCATACATCAGATGTCACAACCCAAACCTTTGGACAGCCATCCTCCCTCAAAGCTACAACCTATATGTATGAAAAATTCAGTCACCAGTCATCAACAACAAAAGAAGACTACACCATCAAAAAAGATCTATAAGACATATTGCCTATCATAAGTTCATAACGGTATGAATATGACAAACAACATGAAATAGATAAGCACAACCAGGCACTCACACAAGTAAAAGATGCAATTAGAAAGAAAGGATTTAGTGGGACTATCAACACTGTACCAACTATGTACATTTTATAAAAACTATTGGAAAGGACAGAAATAACAACATGGAGGACACATCATGATCATATGTAAATACAGAAAAGCAATTTGCATTATACAAATCCAATGATATCATGAAAGACCTAAATCATGGACTCAATCTTCTTATCTGCTTTAAGAGAACTTTCTGCTTCTGCTAACCAACAAATTTCTATATGTAAAGCATGGTAACCAAATGTTCTATGGTTTGGACATAAATAGCAGTCATAAATTTAATAAGCCAAAGATGCAGTTATAACTTTTCAAATTGTTCTTGAATAGTTCTAATTGAGTAATTTCTAAAAGCATGAAGAGAAGATAATGTAGAATTTCTATCATTTGTATAATGAAGAAAAGATGAGTATTGTCGCCCTTAGAAGAAAGTATATATTAGAAACATATTTTGGAGTTGCCATAAGATCAATAACTCTCCAGCAGTTCATATTCCATATATAGAAACTACAAGTATAAAACCAATTTGATACCAGTCCACTCTATCTCAGGATCTTCTCAAACTAGTTGGAAGAGTTTTGTGGTTAACAATCATTAAAGCTCATAACTTGGCACCTGGAAACAATGTAACATATCCTGAGTGCACAATGTGATCGTTCATGCTTGATGCAAGTGTCTATGTCTATGTAGTATAAGTTTCCAAACAACCAGAAGCACTAAAAGTTGACAAAAGTAGTTCGCTATTTGTTCTTTCTATATCAATAAGTATGCAGATAAACCTCCCTGAAGAACAGGGTCTATCTAAGCAACATTTTGCATCCCACTAAAACAAAATCCCCAACTAAAGAATTAGAGAACTTCACCCTTACAATTAAATTCTTTTGCACTGGCAGCATCCAGCATTAATCAAGAAAAGCATAAGATCACAACTCACAAGTGTTACGAAGCCTTCTTCACGTAGAACATCAATCTAAGATTTTTCACATACAGACAATAGACATGATCAAAATTATTTTCATCCACTTTGACAATTGCTTACCTCCTTTTCAATCCAAGCATCAGCACATGTCTCACCGGAGAAAATTATGTCAACCCTGTCATTTTAAGAGAAAAAGCATTTAGTAAACTATAAATCATTAACTGGATTACCATCAAACAGGAAGAAAATTTAAATATGTTCAGAATAGAGGGCTGTGCACATGGCTTAGCTGGGGAAAAAAGAATCAAGTTTGATCTGATGGCCTAATGCTTAACCTCCTATTGTACAAACAAAAGGTGCCCCCTTCCAAAATATCCGAGGAAAAAAACCAGATAATCTGGAGAATTTAAAATCATAAAAGAAAATCATGTGTCTAAGCTCATGTCAATTATGAAATCTCCAGAAGCCTTTCACATGAAAGATTTATTGAGTATGGACTATCAATAATCATTCTACACGTGATGCTGAAATCAACTTGCAAGTCAGGGATCATGGAATATATACCAGAAATGCATTACATTGTTGTATGATCTTCTCAACAATCTGTAAATTTACATGTATAAATGCCAGTATGGATCAATAAAAAATAATACCGCTAGGAGAATATCTCAACCTAACAACTTAGTAATGATTATCTGAAGATCTTACTTAGGAACAAACCATAATTTGTCAAATCTTATGGATTAATTTAGAGAAAATCCCTTAACAAATAAGTAGAATTTAACTCTGAATTTCATGACCATCTAACTCAATGAGAAAATATTGGACATTACACCAAGATATGAAGAAACCTTCAGGAAGAAAAACCTATAAGTGGTTTGGCAATTCTCAAACTTGCCCTATCTTGTTTTGGGTTTGTTAATTTCAGAAATCATTAAGAGAAAAACATTTACACGGTTGAAAGCTATCATCTTACCCGGCAAAACTTTCCTTGTGAGTAGGAATCCCAGACATCATAGCATCAAACACTGCCACAACTTTTACCTCTGTATAGCTTGCAAAGATGGCATCATAAGTTGGTGTGCATATTAGAAAGCTTTAGAAACTGACACCTCCTAAATTTTGAGGAAGTGAAGATGTAGTTGAAAAAGACAACAGTTCAGTACAGGAGTTCAGATCATTCTTCAGAACCAGATAAATAGCATACTCAAGTAATGTGGATGTGAAGGTCTAACACCAAATTCATGCCGCATGTTACCTTTGGTTAACTGTATCATGTGACTACAATATGAGACTCAGTTCCATGGACCCTAATTAATAGTCTAATCTAAGTTAACCACTAATTAGATTTCTTTTGGAGTTTTTTAAACAAGAAATAAATAGTCATTGTAGATATTATTTAGTTCTTCCATCATAAAGACTTAAAAGCAACATGAAGCCAAGAATATGACAGTCCATGAAAACAGTTTCATTAGGCGTGAACAAGCAACAAAAGATGATACATCAAATACTCGATGCTAGCAGAACGAACCTTTAAGTACACTGAATGTTATCAGTTCATCGATTAGCTTTTGGCGAGCAATATCAAGCCTTCCATTCATGAAATGCTTCTTCAGCTTCGCCCAATAGCCACATACATTATAACCATCGACAAGAAGAACAGGAACAGCAGTCTCCAGACCCTGGTTTGTGCTACAGAAAAACCAACATGAAGTTAGGATGCCATTTCACCTGATGGCTTTGCAGAGTACTCTTCAGAGTATGTAGAAGTAGAAAAGATTCTGACTAATAAAGGTTTGAAGTGGGATCTTGATAAAGCTCTGTATCTTCTGGAAGATCTTCTTTCACCACCTTCTTTTTGCGGTAACTAGTGGCAGGCTTAGGTGTACTAGTTTTCTGCTTTTGAAAATCCTGCAATCCAATACACAAAGGTACTTACTTTTCTTTAATCAACCTCTCGGAGCTCAAGTTTTTTTCAGAGATTAAATATTTTCATGGAAGAAATTTCATCTCATTAGACAAATAGAAACTTAGCAACTTATGTTAACTAATTTGTCAAAGTTTAAAATTTGATAGCCTGCCTCAGAATGGCCTATAGACAGGTAGCATAAAGAAGAGGAAGACACTGAAGCATGCAGACCAAGAATTGGCTGAGGACATGCAGTACTATAATCTTCCAGCCAAATAACAAGGAGAAACCCTTCCAATTGGGTCATACATTAAGTTACAACAGCTTCAATCATGGAAAACATTCACTATTGAAGATGCATAGTTTAAATGTCATACCTTCCATAACCTTAAGAACTGCAAGTTCTGCTTAACATTTGATGTAATCCTTGGAGGAGCTTGATCAGAACCCTACAGGCACAATTACTTTGTATCAGACCCTGATGTAGTTTCCTATCAATCAAATACAAACATAATGCGAAGAAATATAAAGTCAAACAAATATAATAACAAGCCTCAAGGCATACATGGGAGACTGTAGATATGTTAGCAGCAATCCAAGTATGATACAAGAAGCACATTCAATCCTCTAACTTGATGCTTCCTGACATCTAAATTCTATAATAGACAGTTTCTCCGTTATTGTCTTTAATCACCTGGGATCGACCAAAAATTACTTCAACCCATTACACGCTTTATTATGCACTGAAAGGTGTGGAATTTAGTTATTTTATTTCACAGATAGGAAGTCAATCAATGGATGGTGACACCTAATCTATATATCACGTACACATGGTTTATCCATATAGATTCTGTAGCTAATTTAAAAGATTAATTTCGGAACATAACCGACTATCAAGCATCAAAGACATCTTAAGTTACAAATTTTCTCCAGAACTGACACAAATGATTTATGTGAAGGTAAAAATGGACAAGGAGAACAGAAGTGGAATTAAAATGGAAAAAATAGCATGTAGGATTACTACTTAGTTTAGCAACTTTCATTATGCTTAAGCAAAGATCTGCACCACACTAAGACTATACGATTGTTAAGAGGTTGCAATCCCAACATATATCTTTATATTATTCAAATGGAAGATATTATCATACAAGACGCCGCTTGTGGGGAGACATCTTAAGAGAAACAGCAACACAATAAACAAAAGAACGATATGCTTTATATCCCAATTAATGGATTCAGAAATTCCATAGTAAATGTACATTCCATGATGAATAGGTTAATCAAAAACTTTCTGACCTTCTGAAAAATTCTATTTGAGATGATCAAATCAGAATTAAGAACTTATAAGTTACTACCTACTTGCTGACCAAAATTTCCACAATATATACACTACCACTGTTACTTTCAATGCATATTTGAATGTGTATACTTGTTCATTTGCATGCAATGGTGCAACAAGGCCATGTTGAATTGGAACATTATGATATTCTGCGCTCTCATTCTACACTGTCCCTATGAATAAGGCGCATTGGATAGTAGAGTGTTCCACCTTTGAGAATATAAAAGAGCTCGGCAAATTTAGCCTCAAGTATAGTTTGACTTTGATTAATTCTCATCCTACTCAGAGTATCTGGTTTTTCTTTAGAAAGTCATGATACTAGTAAACTTCTGAAATAATCCAATGTTCTCTGGCTGCAATTCGTCTAAAACCTAACCAGTGCGGGTTTAACAGAAGGAACAACAAGATCAAAAATTTTCCACCAATGAGGAGATATCCAATGATGTGACAACAACCCATGTTCGAATATTTCGATTCAATTGCTCAAAGAGCTAATTCCTAGTTTACAATCTATACTAGACCAGAATTAGAAGGGTAATAGAACTAAAAACCACATTTTTTTTCTCTCTTCTAATCGCAGACGAAGAGGTGGAAAAATTAGAATTACTCACCCAAAATAACCCAACAGAGGGAGTCAAATACATGTTCTTAACCAAGATTTCGTAGCAAATGAAGAGTAAGTAGAGAGAGAGAAGGATACCTTTTGAGATTGGCCATTCTTGTTCTTAGCCATAAAGACGGGCGAAGCCGAGGAGGTGGAGGACGAGAACGCGGTTCTCATTGGCATCTCTCTCTCTCTCTCTCTCTCTCTCTCTCTCTCTCTCTCTCTCTCTCTCTCTCTCTCTCTCTCCGTCCTCTCTTTTGTGGACGACTTGAGAGCGAGCGAGGAGCGGTGCTGTGGCGAGTAGCGGACCACAATCCTCGAAACGGATTAAAAAGTCGGCCATTCATTTAGTATCTGCGCTAGCTCTGCTAACTTTGCCGACTTCTTCTCAGAATGAACACGGCAACATCCCCATGTAAAACTTTCCGAAGTGCCGACTACAATCCTTCTTTCTTTCTTCTCTTCATACCTACCGACTATAATCTTTGAGCTCTAACTGTTCTACGAAGACATGCCTAAAATCAAATGAATTAAAGGGTAAATTTCAAACTACTCCTAAACTTTCATTTGTATTACTTTGCCCTCCTCTGATTTAAACTTTCACAAATGAACATTTCAATTCAAAACATTTTCACAGCAAATATATTCTAATATGTTATATTATAGTCACATTATAATTTAGTAATATATTATAATATATCAAAGTCATTGTAAATATACATAACACTCATATTAAATTCCATAAGTTTGTTCTTCGAGAGTGTCATTTCAATACCTTGTGCTCGTGACTACACAAATTTTAAATTTCTTTGGGTATGCTTGTTTTCCATTACTAAGACCATATGCCTTAGATAAACTTACTTTTAGGAGCAAAATGTGTATTTTCATATGACACTGGTATCTAATCATAGAGGTTATAGGTGTTTAGATATTGTTTCAAAGAAAGTCATTTTGTCCAGGCATGTTATTATTTATGAACAAGCATTTCTAGCTTGTTTTACAGGACATATGACCTCAAACAAACTCTTAGGCAATTCTTTGAATGTGACTCCATGTTAGCACCAAAGTCTTGTCTTTGATTCAACTCTATCTATGCTCATTTCTTTAAAGGGATGATTTCTTTTTCATCCCAAACTATCACTCAATTTTATAACTAGTTTTTGACCCTTTGTTTTTTGTGTGCATAATGATCTTTTGAATTATCAGAAATATCTCACTTGATCTCTTCTGTTATGAGGTTATTATGTACCCAAAAAAATTCAGAAAATTTAGAAAGTCATTATAAGAATGTATGATATACTTTCTCCTTGGAAGTAATTACTTCACCAACCATATCTCTCATATCTCATAACATACCTACTATTTTGCTAGATGCATCATATCCTACCTATTTTCCCAACATTCACTAGTTTTGGTTACAACCTACAATCCAAGACTTACCCAATTCTTTTATATCTATTACTCATCCAGTCACTCATATTCACACTGCCATATATGATCCAGAGCCAACTAGTTACAATCAAGTTGTCAAGTCTGAAAATTAGTTTAAGGCCATGGAAAAGAAGTATAGTGCACTGGTTACTAATGGAAAATAAGTATAGTTCAAGTTGTCACCTCTCTTTATTTATCACAAATCTAATGCTCACATCTTTGCTCTTATATATGTAGATTGTCTCTTATTACCAAGCTACAAATTGACTTTAAGCTCAAGGATCTCAGTCAGTTTGATGTGCTCTACAACTTCATTTATCTTAGACTTCCTACATTGAAAGATTCATTACTTAGTGCCACAATTGTATCATCAAATTGTTAATGCTCTCCAATATTTTACTCTTATCGGACCTAAAATTGCTTATTCAATAAACAATTTTGTCAACATCTATGGTCACCTACAATTTATTATTGGAAATCAATTAAACAAGTTTCACGGATGGCACATTAGAGCATGGTCTCCATTTCACTCACAGACTGGACACACACAGAGTCAACCTTCTGATGCATAAGACTTGGAACAATTGGATCAGCTCAGTCCCTTAATTCCTATAACAATCAACACAATAATAATTGATAGACTCCGATCACTGATGCATATATATGACTTTCCAAGGTTGATTATTACTTCTAAACTCGTAGTAAACGCTGAGCCTCTTGTGGGCATGTGAAGAATCCATATTGTACTTGCATGTAATCAGACAGAGAGAATCTAATCGACTCTCAACAGTTTACTTTGATTGGGAGGGATTTTACTCGGTTATTATTATTCAATGATAAGCCCCCGGATCTTCTTCTTTTCAAAATCTGGGAGGGTCTCAATGAAGTAATAAAATGAATTAAAAAAAAAAAAAGGAGGGATAGATACTTTTAAGGTAAATACTTCAATGGATCTTTAGAAAATTATAATCTTAATCTAATTACGTGTGTCTGACCTCTCAATTTTCTTATTATACCTTTAAAAATCTTAACCATTAGATCTTCATCAAACTGAATGATAAATAATTAAGCGCTCTATACGTTTTTTTTCTTCCGTTAAGATTTCTCTCTTAAATATAACTATACCTTAATTATAGAAGATATCATTTAATATTAAATAATTTAAATTTGATTATTTAGAGATAAACTTCAATTTAAATATAATTCTCTATCTCTATCTATTAAAATTTAATTTAAATCAATCTAAAACTAATGAGAGATATATATAAATAATAAAAAATAATCAAAAAGATAAAATGTAATTAAATTTTCATCAAGTTAATTATAAAAGACATCGATACCCTTATTTTGATAGATATATATATTACTCTCAGTTAATGATATATATGTCTTTTACTTGATAAAATATTAAGATAATATAATTGTCAAAAAATAATGTGCAAAATTATATATCTAAAAAAAATATCTACCGAACCGGTAATATCTTTCATTCCTATTATATTTTAAAGATCTTAATCGTTAGATCTTCATCAAACTAATTAATAAAGAATCAACTCTATGGCACGAAAAAAACGCTCCAAACCCTAATTATTCCAATTAGCCTGGCCACGTAATGCTAACGATTCACCAAACCACATGCACCATTTAAGAGCAACGGCTTTCCGGGTCCTGCTTGTCGGCAGCATTCCACTCCCCTAGGTGAATCTTTTGTATTATTGGGTTTGATTACTACTTGTTTAGAAGTAAACCCAAAACACTACTTCTCCTTTTCCTTGGAAACTCTTAACACTTTTTTAATTTTAGAGAAAGAAAGTTTATTAGCATAGTATGAGTGAGTGAGGGAGCAGGGTTACAGTTCTATCTAATTTAACGAAGCATATTAAAAAAAATTTAAAAATTAAATGACGGATTGAATTGTCTTCATTTTTTAATTTTTTACGAACAAAAATAACCTTTCTTTCTTATATAAGCATTTCTTTCTGGTATTATTATTTTTCTTTTAAGATTGTAAAACCTATTATATTATAGGTTAAGAAAATTTGAATAAAAAATCCACCTCATTTACATAATAAATACGACGGGGGTGTTTTAATTATTTGGGCACGTTTTGATAACTTTGATAGAAAAACTGACGGTTTCACTGTGCTCATAAGTACAGAAACTGATTTAAGAATTTTTAAAGTACAGAAGTTTAAATATTTTTTTAAACATAAGTAAAAAAATAAAATATATTAAAACTTTATTTTTTTAATCGATGATTGATCAGTCTGTCAACTCTATCGTACCGTTTAATAACAACCGTCACCGGTTGTATACTTGTATCACGGCCTCTACGCCAAAAGCTGGATCGGTCTACCCGCCGCATTACAGTGCGCGAGGAGCTGAATGGATTTTAAAATTGCTAGCCGTTATAGGGGAGACCCCCGTGGTTCCCGCCATTCTGCATGTAACCCATCCTCCTTACTTCGGAAGCAGCAAGGAAGCTCCCAATGCTTCTCCCCTACTCATCCATCACTCTATATATTTCCCAATCTAGATTCTAGAGACAGAAGAATCAGAGGATATAAATCTCTGTCTCAACTTTCGAATCCATCAATTCCATGATTAAGTGACCATGAGGTAAAACTGTAGAAAATTAGATCTCCTTTGTCTTGAATCTTAAGAGAAAGAGATGGGTAGCATGGATGATTACCCTCGCAAGCCACTGCAACAGCAGAATTCGATGAGGGCCAAGTTGAAATTTTTGTTATTGTTGGTAGCAACCAACTTGCTCAGCATCTTCCTCTTCTCCGGCTCCGGCGTCGGCGTTAAGATGTGGGGCTACACCCCAAGCATCTACCTCTCCAACTCCAACATGCTCCTCCGCGAGCTCAACGCCACCCAGAATAAACTCTCTGCTAGCCAGGAGCTATCCGCCGAGCTCTACAAGCGTCTCGGCGTCGCCAATTCCCTTCTCGAGACCATCATCGCTGAAATGGGTCAGGAGAAGGCAAAAGATATCGTCGAAAGCTCAGATGGATGGCAGCGTGAGCTCGACGGGGAGCTCAAGCTTGCCGTGGGACCCCACAAGCTCCCCTTAGGCTACACCCCCAACCTCGGGACCGATGAGATGTACCCAGTTCTCGGGTCTGAATGCCGCCGGTTCCAAGATGAGCTGATCCAATACATGAGCTACCAAGCCGGTGGGGAGTGCCCGTCCGACGACGTCTTTGCCCAAAGGCTAATGTTGAAGGGGTGCGAACCCCTTCCTCGCCGCCGTTGCCACCCTAAATCCCCGGTTGGCTACGTTGAGCCGACGCCATTTCCAGAGAGCATGTGGACTATTCCACCGGACACCAGCATTGTCTGGGACCCTTACACCTGCAAGAATTACTCATGTCTAGTAAACCGAAACAAGGCTAAAGGAAGCTACGACTGCAAGGATTGCTTTGATCTATCAAGCCGGGAGAAGAAACGGTGGCTCTACAAGTTCGGGGAGATCGATTACTCAATCGACCAAGTCCTTGCATCCAAACCACCTGGCACAGTGCGCATCGGGCTCGACATCGGTGGGGGAACCGCAACTTTCGCTGCAAGGATGAGGGAGAGGAACATCACCATCGTTACGACTTCGATGAACTTTGACGGCCCATTCAACAGCTTTATCGCATCGAGGGGGCTAATTCCGATGCATATCAGCATTGCTCACCGGCTGCCATTCTTCGACAACACGCTCGATATAGTCCATTCCATGCATGTACTCAGCAACTGGATCCCGGACACAGTCCTGGAGTTTGCGTTGTATGATATCTATAGGGTGCTGAGGCCTGGGGGCCTATTCTGGCTTGATCACTTTTTCTGCGTTGGGTCTCAGATGAACTCAACGTACGTGCCCATGTTCAATCGGATTGGATTCAACAAGCTCAGGTGGAACGCCGGCCGGAAGCTGGACCGGGGAATTGAGAAGGACGAGTGGTACCTCTCTGCTCTGCTGGAGAAGCCTATGTCTTGAGCTGGGACACTGCAGTCACAGCAAAAAAAAGATCTATTACTTTTAATGAGCCAAAAACTCAGAATCATTGATGTTGCATTGCCTTTATTGTTGTCATGTAGGAGTTAAAACTAAAATTCAAATATGATAATTATTTTGGATTTTGTCTTACTATTCTTTGTTTTGGTATGAACTATGAAGTATGAAAGTCGACTAAATTCAGAGTAGCAGCATCACATTGTCAGAGTTGGTTTTTGGTAAAATGGCTACAAGAAAGTTCTGTCATGAAGCTGATAAAACCAAGGAATTAGTTTACTATTCCCCAGATTTCCTTCTTCCATGAGACAGGCGATTCCTCTTATATTTATAATTATGTACAATGTCAGCAAGAGAAGAACAGAGTATGTACAGACAATACAAGTACTTACAACACAAGCAAGAAAATTTAATGCATTAGACATATAAAAGGCAAGCAACTTTGACCGGTTTGTTCATACAACAAGTGCTGGAAGAAACAAAAATAAGTCAACTGCACAAGTACTTACAACACAAGCAAGAAAATTTAATGTATTAGACATATAAAAGGCAAGCAACTTTGACCGGTTTGTTCATACAACAAGTGCTGGAAGAAACAACAATAAGTCAACTGCACAAGTACTTACAACACAAGCAAGAAAATTTAATGCATTAGACATATAAAAGGCAAGCAACTTTGACCGGTTTGTTCATACAACTAGTGCTGGAAGAAACAAAAATAAATCACCTGCACTTCTGATTGGAAGAAGGTAGCTCTTTCTGAAATTGAGGATTTCCAGCTGTATGAGTACCAGTTTGGATTAATCTTTTAGTTTTACTAGCCAACAAATTCTCTGTCTCATGGTCCTAACTTCTTGTTGTGCTGTCCTCACAGAATCCTCCATACGTTGTCTGGGAAGCCTGCAATAAGAAGCTTAGTTAATGAAGGGAGAAGCAGACATTACTCATGATCATCAAGCAACCGCTACAGCCTAGAATTCTGCAAATCCAGAAGGAAAAGACCAAAATAAAGAAAAATGAAAAAAAAAAAAGAGTAGGATATAGTAGATAGCTTGAACCTGTATGGAAGCAGAACCAAAATAAAACAGATACAGAGTAAACAAAAATAAAAATTATAACCAGCATACACAAGCATTTTTTTTTTTCAACTAAAAAGTTGTTGATTTTTTTCCTCCATTTCGATCAATCTCAGGCATGTACTAAGTAATCATGTTTTTTCTTGTTTAGTACTTCTCAAGTCCTTTTTCACTTTTTCCTCTCCCTCCTAAGGCACTTTCAGTTTAATTTCCTCTAATATCTTTGTATATATCAGCAGTCAATTGAAGATGAGAAAACAAGGAACAACTCGAAGAGCAGAAAGTTTCCAGAGAGGTGCAGCCTCCAATATACCCAAAATAAGATTATGCACGTGCTATCTGAAAAGCATAAACTTTAGAAGTTTGTTGTAGCTCACTTATAGTTATGACCTAACTTCCTTTCTTCTGATGTGACAAAAATCCACTTATTAACCTTCATAAGCATAAAAGGATGAAAATAGAGAAACTAAGAAGAGAGAAGAAGTAAAAGACTAAACCATGTATCGAAGTACCTGACTTGATCCTTATGTCCAATTATAGTTCGAGTTGTTGATTCAAAAGTTCATCTATAACATTCTCCAACAGCACCATGTGACTCAGACGCAAAGGTTGAAAAGAAAAATTACCAGTCACATCTTAGAAAACTGAAGCTACTAAATCGCATATATCAACTTCAGATAGATGCATGATCCGTAAGGTTGTAACTCAGATAATCAGTCACATCTTAGATAAGTAAAGCTACTAACTCACATATATCAACTACAGATGGATGCATGATCTGTAAGGCTGTAACTCAGATAGTCAGTCACATATTAGATAACTAAAACTACTAACTCACATATATCAACTTCAGATAGATGCATGACCTGTAAGGCTGTAATTCAGATAACGTCAGAATTTCATACCATTTTCTAGACGAAGAAATTCAGGATTATTAAATTTTATGAACAAAAAATGCATCAAGATAAGATTCACTATGGATTGGGCTGTTACTAGTGTGATTATATGGTTCTTTCTTTCTCTGACAATACAGAATTTTCACAACCAATCAGTCAATATTTCCTTAAAAATGTTACATGTATGCAGAAATACTATACTAAGGACTAAGGATAGCATGTACAATTATTTGACATAAGTTGGGAGAATCATTTACCCAGAGGAACATCACTTTGGGACCTCCTCAACTAATCATCAACATCTACTAGGTCCTCGAATGTCATGACTCAAGACATGTACCATGAAAACTATTAATTAATAGCACCTTGATAACATCCATGATCTATAAAACATAGCTGCTTCCCAGCTGATCCTTTCAAGAATCTATGTTTAATTAATCATCACATAGAAGAAAGACATCATCAGGAGCATGATCAAAACCATATATATATGACACATATTTTCAAATTCTGGTAGGTGAGCATAATCTTTATCCATAGACAAATTGTCATTGCATAGGATTTCCATAAGTTTCCAACAGAAAAAGGTACATATTGCAGAAGTCCTCATCTATACACAAACAAAATAAAAAATGGCAAAAATAAAAATACAGTAACTTTGAAACTCCAAATTATCTAGTAGTTTGCCAATTCATTATTTTCCACTCTATCTTCTGCCGAAGTTGACAGAATTTCATGAATTTTAGATAGCCCATGGCTGCAGATAGAGAGTCCTGAGTACTGTCAGTTGAATCAACAGTTCAGCATCTGCCTTCTCATTTCATTCCAATAGTGAAACATATCCACACTATACTCTATGATGCCATGTACTTCTCAAAAAGTTTATTAAAACATATCCACATAACCCTTCATAATGCCAATTACTTCTTTAAAAGTAGATGAATTATCCATGTGTTGTTTGCAACTAGATAACTGGAACCTCATTAGGAACTGGAAGAGTAGCCAACCATGGAAGC
The DNA here is from genome assembly GCF_048772165.1 of Typha angustifolia. Taxonomy (NCBI): domain Eukaryota; kingdom Viridiplantae; phylum Streptophyta; class Magnoliopsida; order Poales; family Typhaceae; genus Typha; species Typha angustifolia. The sequence continues at coordinate 8,102,127 of NC_133248.1, forward strand.
AACTGTCCATGGACTAGGTCCGGCCTGTCATCATGCGGACAGTGCCCAACTCCCTCCAGAACATGCAGCTTTACATTTGAACACTTGGAAGGAAGTGTAGAAAAGTATTTCCCTACAGGCCCATCAAGAGGAGTGAATGGATCTTGATCTCCCCACAAGACTAAGACAGGGAGAGAGAGTTTTGGCATCAAGGATACAGGATTTGGCCCAGGAGGACCAGTGACTATAGAAACAAAAGCATCAAGAGCCCCTTCATCATCAGCAGGTCTCTTGATTATCTGCACGTAAAGGCAACCACATGTCAGTAATATTACTATAGCTTAGATGAACAGGTAACGATGATGCACACATTATCAGTAAAGTGAAGTAAGGAAACCTCAATTAATTGATTTCACCAAGGGTAAAGTGCATAAAAGACAATGCAGATAAACCAATTAGAACTCTATGTTACCTCCACTAAATCTTCATCAACAGCATCTTTGTTTCCATATACAGAAAGTAAAATGTTCTTCAGATTTTCCCTATATCAGCCATAATTATCAGAATACTACATGAGGTCAGTTTTTTTATTCTAAGAAGTACAGGCCAATTTACCTTTCTTTTACCCGCTCAAAAATAGCTGATGCAATTCCCCTTTGCTTTAGTAAAAAGTCTACTAGCCAAAGCAAAGGCAACAACAATTTGATTCTCCAATCATCAACAATTGCCTTATTGTTCATGCCACCAGCACAATTTAATAAAACAAGACCTCTGACCAGATCTCCAGTAGATTCTGTTTCATCAGTGAGAAACATCATTTCATGCCAAAAAGAAAGACATAGCTTATTATATATAATAAAACCATACATAAGGCTTAATGGCTTTAAGCAACTACCAGAAAATCATTGAAATTTGAAACTATATAAGTTAAAACTAATTTACCTGAAGCAGCAATCACACAAGCGAGGCTTCCAACTGAATTGCCAATAAGCACCGTAGGTTTCTTTATGACTTCTTCCAAGAAGTCCAGCATCAACTATTGAACATATAGTACTATTATGTTAGGCTAAGTAATGGATATCAATTCAAAAAAGATTCACTAACAGAAAAAGAAAACTTACCTGAGCCCATACTTCCATTGTGTAAGCAAATCCCAATGGCTTCTCTGATGCTCCAAATCCAAGCAAGTCAATTGCATAAACAGTGTGGTGTTCTGACAACACCCCAATATTCCTGAATGAGACATATATAACCCAATGTTACTCAAGGATGATGGTTCATTTGACGGGACAAAATGGCAGTTCTACGCTGCACAAGCTATCCGGTGTTGACAAGAGCCAAACATAAGGACATAGCATGGGAGAAGTTGACGATGTAAGGAAGAGAATGAAATTTAATAGTAAACAAAACCAAACAGTTGATAGCAAAGATGTGAGCTGCATTTTAATTCTAAATATATATTGCCAAACAGGACCAAACAGGAGAAACTAAATTCTAAAAGTAAATTGGAGTCGCTATCAGAATATGACCACAATTGCAACACAACTAGGAATAGATAAGGAGATTCATCTCAACACCAAAACTTATGCCAATAGATTGTGGACCCATTATCTTACATCATCCCTTTCACATATTTCTTTTTACTTGGGGAACAAAACCTCACATCTGATTCCTCAAAGAACTAATCAAGAAAGATGAATTCCAGGTATTCAGAAGTCCAAGTTTTGGATAGGGATTTATCTAAATCCTCATCTATATTTCCCAATCCACTCGACAATTCTATCTTATCAAGGTCAAGAATTTCTCATGCACTTACATAATCCTAAAACCCTACTATCAGATTTGTACACACCCATATTGAGTAGAGGGTTCAGAAGCAATTCATACCATTTACCATGTTCAGAGGTTAATACCAGCATTCATATTTCTAAGTAACGGACAAATAAATAACTCAAATGAAAACAGAGAAATTAATCGTGGGGAAGGAAAAACCCATCAGCAAAATCGGATCTTTTTAGCCTTTTTACCTGCGCCAGTGGGCAATAGAGGCACCGAACCCATGAACAAGCAGCAAGGGAGGACCCACTCCCTTCACAAGGTAATTAACTTGATAATCTTTCCACTTCCAACTATTGCAGCTCTCATAAATCTCCCTCAGCTCTCCACTGCAATCTCCAAGCTTGGCAGCTATGCTCCTGCCCTCTGAAGCAGCTTTGAGATGATGGGTAACTCTCAAATGGCCAAAGGAGTACGTTGAAGAAGGGAAACGAGAAGAGAAGTGAGAAGAGTTGTTAACGAATAGGAGATGAAGTTTTTGAGAGGGCGGAGCCGAGGAAAGCAGAGCAACAGCCATATCTTAGCAGTTGGTGCTCTCTCACACAACACCCAACCAATCCTCTCAAATGTTCTTTGAGGAAGGGCAGAACGGTCATTACAATGTACCGGATCTTTTGATATTCTATTTACAAATTTAAAGAAAAATAATTAAGTATTAGATATTTTAATTTGCGATAGCTTGTTTGTATTACTTTCATTTATTTTAAAGAGCAATTTTATAGATATTATAGCTAGTTAATTTAATGATAAATCTCTCTTTTCTCTCTAGATTACATCCAAATAAGATAGAGGAAATTATATTTCCTTATATTATTTTCTTTCTCTTTTCTTTTCTCAAACAAAGTGTGAAATAAGTATCTTATTTATGATCAAGGAGAACATAGGTTCAACTCTAACCCTAAATAATTAATATTTATAGAAAAATTATTTGATAGTTGGTGATTTGATAGCTTGACTAGATTTAGTTAGTGGCTCGATAGTGTGGTTAATTTAGAAGACATTTGATAACACAACAGCTTAAAGCATATCTTGGCAGCGTTTAATTCGGAACAATCGTTCGACAATATTTATTTGGAATAGTTGTTTGGCGACGCATATAGCTTAAAGTCTAGACTAAGTAGCTAAAAATTTAGTGGAGTCTAAATATTTTTGTATTTAAGGAAAGTTAACTATATCTAACTTTCGAGCTTATGAATGATAAAAAAAAAAATTTGAAATAGTTTCTAGGGGTGCAAGTGATAGGCGTCGAGATGTAATTAACCCCTAAAAAATGTAATCTTTCTCGGCTTGTGTTGAGAGTTCGAGGCTTCTCTCTCCATTCCCTCTCCATCTCTCCCCCCATTAATCAATGGCTCGATTACTCCTAAGATCGGTTCTCTTCTCTTCTCCGAAGCCTATCCTTCCTCCTCTTCTCCATCATCCGCGAACCCATCAATCTCGTAATCTAACACTCTCCTTCTCCTCCTCCTCCTCCACAACGAACTACTTGGTCCTCACCGACCAGGAGCTCATGGCGCAGTGCGACTTGGATACTTTTAAGGCCTCCGGCCCCGGCGGCCAGCACCGCAACAAGCGTGAATCCGCCGTCCGCCTCAAGCACCTCCCCACCGGCATCGTTGCCCAGGTCGATAAACAATCCATGTCCCTTTCTCCTCGCATTTCATTGGAATTCATGTTAATTTTCATCAAAATCGAAATCTTGGTTTTGTTCGTTGAGAGTTTCTTGAACACTTTCAGGCTGTGGAGGATCGGTCGCAGCACAAGAATCGGGCTTCGGCTCTGGCGCGGCTGCGGACGTTGTTGGCTCTCAAAGGTTATTGAGAACGTTTCTATCTTTTTGTCTTTTGGTCTTTCTATTTGATGAATTGAAACTGGTTGTGAGTTGCAGATTGTGACTATCTTGTACTCTTTTTAACCGAATGGTTCGATAAGTTTTAAAATTAAAGGAGCATAACTGACATTTGCTTTAATCTTTTTTAGAAAAAAAAAATCGTACGCAAAATTATTGAAAAGCTTAGAGTCTCGTAATGGATTTTATCTTAGAATTATGTGGAATTAGTTAGCTGATGACAGATGGACTTATCTAGGAGCATGGCCGGCTCTTGCTTAAGGCATCTGTATTTAATAATGTAATTGGTTAAATCTTATACTAATTGAGCAGATTGAAAAGGGGAAAAAAACACTCAAGCAGTGAGCTGATTTGCTTACAAGCATGACAAGTAGTACTTTAGAAAGATAACTTGTCAATGAGAAATAAGGAAGCACTAAAATGTAGTTAAGGTGCATAACACTATCTATATTATTTCCATAAATCCTTTCCAGAATAGTTTGTGCATTTCACCACATGAACATGGGCTTTATATTAATCATAGTAAGTCAGGCCTTAGATCTGAGGAAGCTGTAGGAGAGGGGAAAAAGAGTCTTTTCCGAGTCATATTTAGCTGCTAGATTTTGTTCGAGCCAGTGCATACTCTTGTCAAATCAAGATTTTCTTTATCTAAGGCAGGGCCTTCTGCTTTGGTTGTAGGCCTGTTTATTGCGATATATTTCGATAGGTTCCCCAGGCTTGAGATAAGAAGCCATATGTATGCTACTAGTTAGGTGGGAATTCATTTTAATAGAATAGTGGCATTAGGCATGTTCAAGTTAGCTATCTATGGTTTAATGGCCCTGCAGAAACATATTGTATTATTTCAGACCTTATTGCCTAATTGCTTGACCAACATATCCTTTCTGAAGTCCACTCAGATATTTGATGCTAGAACCATCTTCATTACTTGTATGATTATTAGCTGCCCATTTGTACTCACAATGTTGGTATTGTCATTCTTGCACATTATTTTCCCCCTTCTTCCTCCTAAGACATGGTTAAAAGAAGTAAATTCATCTTCCAATAGTGAAAGTTCTTTTCTCTTCATCTTTTTTTTTTTGTTCTTTCTTGATTAGTCAGGAAGGCAATAGATCTTGAAGGATATGCTCCTCCTCATGAGCTTCTTCAGATTCTGCCTGCAAAATCTACTATCCGAGGATCAGATGTTGGTCCTCAAATTGGTCCAAATAATCCAAAGTTTTCTCTGGTAAGCTCAGACTATTCCTTCAGTGACAGCTGAATTCCCTATCCACGACTGAACAGTCCTGACAATTGCATTCATGCAGTGTCTCAACTTCATTTATTTTAACAGGGAATGCAGTCTTTGCTGGATCTAATATTTGCTGTCGAAGGTTCAGTGTCAGAGGCAGCAAAAATATTGGGGTATACATGGTTCAATCTCTTCTAGTATTTGCACTAACCTCTTTATTTGAAAAGTGGTTCATGTACATATGTTTGTAACATCCTATGTTAAATCCTTTGGATCTCTCAAAGGAACTGAGGAGTTTGAGATTAACAGTGAATGCTTCTGTTTACACCATCTGACAATGCAGGCTAAGCACTGGTGCTCTATCAAGATTGATTTTATCAGATGATTCTCTTCGGATGGCAGTGAATGAACTGAGGACGTCTAAGGTAATTCGCATATTTTTATTAATGTGAGGTACAAATATATTGGGAAATGATAGAACATGGATATAAAAAAGATGGCATTGTTGCAACTTAAATGCAGGTTAAGACAATAAATTCTCCACAGAAAATTATTCTTCCTAAACTGGCTCCCAGGTGTTTGACTTCTCGACTGCACAATAAAAGTAGCTCACCCTATCCTACAAGTAGCTGAAATGACTTTTAGTAAGATATTATTTCATTGTCATTATTTATAAGGAAAGACTGGATGGTTTTAGACATCTATTGAAGGAATCTGCAGTTGAGCGCATTGCATTCTGCCTACTCCAGTGATGCCTTCTGAAGTATTTCATCCATCTCATGCTTTAGTGACATGTTTTAGTGCATGTCACTACCCATGAGAAATGCCAGTCCTGTACTGCATTATTTTGTGAAAAATAACAAAATTTGACAGATTACAGAATTGTAGACGTACATGGTACATTATCCAAAAGGATAACAGATTATCTTGTATGACCTCTAGATGGAGCTCTTTCAACAAGGGAACTAGTTATCTTGTTTTATGTGATTAATATAATTTTTCTTTTTATGCAAGAATATATAACTAGGCATGTACTTGTGCTTCCTAAGGGAACTATATATATATCCCCTTTTAGTCACACATATGTTTATCACTTCATCTTATTCTCTACCTTAAAAGATCTGTCCGTGAATTCTTTGCTAGTGTATCTGTTTCTATTCTTTTTCATGGATAGGCTGCAATAATATCTCCATACATAACTTCCATGTAGAACTGCAAGTAACTCTCCCAATCTCCTGTGCAGGGCATGAGACCTCTAAAATGAAAGTCTTGAAGAAATTGATTTCGATCAAGTGTAAAGTCGATCTACAAATGCTAATTAGATTCTTGAAGGAAATTCAATTATGATCTTTGAATCTGGTTTTCAGCACAGGATGGATATTCAACAATGCTATCGAGGAATGAGAGAGTTCCTATTTCCTGATACAATATCATATATGAGATCGTGAAGAACCATTGCCCATTTTCCCATAAGCAGGTCTAATGGCCTGTCTGGCCTATCTTTGGAGGTCCTGTCAAGGTTTTAGACATCCTCACAGATGTGCTATACTTGACTCTCTTCTATCAGGAGTAGCAAAGGAGAAGTCCCAGTTTGCTAAGTTAATTCATTATTAACGTGATAAAATAACAGGTGTTTTACTATTGTATAATTACCCTTTTGATGTTAACAACTACTTTAGCAACAGCTAATTTGGATTGAGCTGACAACTTTTACTGTATAATATATTTCAAACTATGTTCAATTTAATTGTTCTACTTTGATTAGATTATTGTTGATTTATTATCGCATAGTATAATTGGGTTCGCTTTATCTTGCTCACAAAAGCCCTGACCAGATTAGATAACCTTATCTCTAGGTAAGTATGAACTCATGGTTAATAGATGAATAGCTTAAGCAATTTCTCTGTATTGTTTAATTATGAGAGAAGCTGACAGATAAATTATTTTAGGCATGTGTGATGTATATGAACAGGTGGTGATCCATAAAGTAAACATTAGCTGAGATTTGTAAAAGAACTGTCCTACTTGTCTATGGAAAGGCTACAATGGCATTATGTAGCATCATTTGGAAACTTAATGGTAGTATAGCTTTAGTGATGGAGGTTTTACCAAGACCATGATTTAACGCAGTGAAACCCAGTTGCAATTTTTAGTGTAAAAAATCAAGGATTAAGACTCTCTTAATTATTATCTATTTTCACATAGATTTCTTGTTCATTTATGGCGGCACATTAACCCTCTAAATTATGTAAATTCTCCTAAATGCCTCTTTTCATCTTTCATTAGTTGTTTGTTTAATTATCTTTTTTAAAGAAAGTATTAAATTTGAGGCAATCATAGGATCGTTTTACCCTTATTTCAGTTGAAAGATAGGATTATTTGAGTGAGATATTAGATAATTGTGGAGGGTAAAGTGTCGCAAGAATCAATTACAGTTAGAATCAAAGAACAATAAAGCTATTTCTGCTTCTCTTCTGCAAGTTATGACAATTGAGTAGTTAGCCTATGTTCGTCCTCTTTGATTGAACTTTATCATCGATAATCACAATTGCTTAAAATGATCAAATATTATACTTCTTTGGAAGGAAAAGAAAAAGAAAGCATGCAAAAAAGGGAAGCCATCAGAGATACAGAGGTTTAAATATAATCAGAACAAATCTAGCTGCCACGTACACGAATGAAGAAAAGTTTCCCTGCATTCGGTTCTGCAGACGATCGATCGGCTGCCAGCTTAAACTTGCATGAAAGGAATAATAGAATTTATGAAGACGAAGGGAGAAAGAAATCATTCCCTATAAAGATAGAAGATCTGCTCATAAATTCAATTAAGCATTCGGGTTGTGAGTAATTTGAATTTATTGCCTTCCTCTGGCCACCCACCAAAAGTGAAGTTTCCTACGGCTGCAAAGCTTGAAACTTTTTCTTGTACCTTTCCATGCATACAGTCTATAAATCCGAAATCAATCAAGAAAATGTCTCTCCATAGTCCTCTAGGTCACATTTCACTTCTTCCAGGTGGCTGAGAATTTAGGTACTTAATTTCTTTGCCAATGATCTTGTCTTTCTTACTGTTTTCATATCGATCTATGTTGTTTGTTTGAATTACTTCTCTAGCTTGCAATTGTTCATGTATGTGTTTGGAAGTGTCGCAGATTGTAGTTGTTGTCATTTAGGTGATAATCTTCTGAATTCCATATGATTTTGATGGGTTCTGGTAGAGCAGTTTGGTTTCTATGGACAATCTTGCTATGTTGTTTCCAGAAATCTTTCAATTTAGCTTGGTGTCTCTTTATTTAGTCATTTTATATCACTGCTGGATGCATACTTTGGTAATTCTTCTTACATGATCAATAGTTTTCAAGAAGATCTAGTGTTCTATAGAGTGGTGTGATGCCTTCTCTATGTGTTACTATTAGGCAAAACAGATTGACAGCCATACTCAATATACTAAGTATCCAGTTTAGTTGTTCTTCACATTTCCTGATTATTTTTTCTGAGAAAACTTAATCATATTCTTTTTTTTTCCTCTTTTCCATATATTGGTGCATTCTTTTTGGCATAAAATTATGTAGTTTATCTACTTATTCGATTACGTTGCTTTTTGTTGAAATCATCTTATTCTCTCTTTCATTTGTTCTACTGTTTGATTTCTTATGTTCATCTCTTTCTCATGAATGGACTTTAATTAGTAGTTTAGCTTCTTTTGCATGTAATATCAATAAGTTATGTAAATGGATCTTCATGCGTGAGAAGAAGCTTCATCATGTACCAGTAAAGCTACTTTTGAAGCTTGGACCTTCAACAAAGAACTTTCTGCTGTTCTTTTTAAGGTCTATTGAATTGGATTTCTGGCTATAAGTAATGAGTTTCAATTGATGAGGGAAGGATGGCGAAGTGCATGAGGCCTAGCAAACTTCATCTTAAGAAGTATCTTACTTCACTCCGAAAGCCCTGCTTCTTCTGGGACCCTGAAACTTTCTTAACTTGGAGGTCCACACTGAGATCTAGATCAATGGCCAGTTTAATTTACCAAAAAGGAGCTAGTGGAAACTCAGCAGGATCAAATAAATCTATATCCTCAAGAAGAGAAAGGAGTAAAAGAGTGTACCTCTACAATTGGAAGACCCATCCTACAAAATCCACTGATCATGGAACAAAATTGAGTGTTGACAGGCAAGGACTGAAAACTGCAGGCTCAGAAGAAAATTTCAGCAATTTGTTGAAGAAAAATCTCAAAAGTGAGAAGTCTCCTGACAATAATGCGACTTCTGAAAGTATTGAGGTATCAGAAAGAAAAACTCGTAGGATGCCATGCAGACGTGCCATATCAGGAAAACAAACATTCAGAGGCCTTAGTTCCATTAAAGAGCATGGCAGAAAAGAGTGTTGCAAATCTGAGGATAGAACAGATGATAGAAGAGAGTCCTCCAACACTCCCTGGTCATATAGCTCCTACAACAAATATGCAGTTCAGAGTCCTGAAGTTGCCGAGAAGGAAACAATTCCTAATGAGGATGAAGTGTTCCAGATGAAAACACACAAGGAATGGATTCCTTGTTATTGGCCAAAGAGAACGAAAGACCGGGCAGCTCGAAATTGCTACTCTTCTTCGCCATTTAATACTGTTAGAAGAAAAGAAAGAAAGAACATATTTAGGAGCAGGAAATTTAATTACAAGAGGACACCATCTGAGTCCCATAGGCAAAAACAAGTAAGACATTCCCAAGCTTTCCCTCTGTTGAAAAGTAGCTATTATCAAGGTGGTTCATCAGCAGATTATCTATCAAGTAGCTTTGGGGAGCATTGCTTGGAAGCATTAAGTCAGTTAAACAGAAGAACATGGATGAACAGAAGTCAAGAAGCGCAAAAATTTGACTTACTTGGACATGATAACTCAGGGAAATTAGAGAAAAGGTTGAGTGAGAAGTATAGACCAAGGTCTTTCAACGAAATAATTGGACAGAGAAATGTTGTTCAGTCACTTAGCAATGCCATATTAAAGGGAAAATTAGGCCCTGCATTGTTGTTTCAAGGCCCTCGTGGCACAGGAAAGACTTCAACAGCAAGGGTACTCGCAGCAAGTTTGAATTGTCTGTCTACTGAAGAAATTAAGCCATGTGGATTCTGCAAAGAATGCACTGGTATTTTTGCTTATCAAAATGGATCTAACATGAAAGAAGTGGATGCCACTAATAAGAATGTTATAGATGATGTTATATTTCTGCTGAAAAATATTAGTGCCGCCAAAATGATCACGCATTATGAAATCTTCGTCATTGATAGATGCGACAAGCTATCCTTAAAAATATGGTCAGAATTTATGAAAATCTTTGAAGAACCACCTCCTCATCTTATCTTCATATTTGTAACAAGTGATGCTGACAAATTACCGATGCCAATTTTAGCACGGTGCCAGAAGTACATTTTTGCTATAATTAAAGAAACTGACATAGTCTCTCGGTTGAGGGAGCTTTCTGCTAAAGAGAATCTTGATGTTGAACTGGAGGCTCTTGATTCAATTGCTAATTATTCAGACGGTTCGCTACAGGATGCAGAAACTATGTTAGACCAGCTAAGTTTCCTTGGCAAGAGAATCACAAGTTCTCATGTAAATGCTCTTGTAAGTTTCTTTTGTGTTACCTTTATAATCTTTATTACCTTCATGTTTTCTGATCAATATTTCACGTTCACATTAGATAATGTACTTGTGAACTCACTCCATTTCTTTGATTGTTCTTAACTTGGTCTGGCCAACTAAGACTGATGTCACATATCAAAGTAACCACTTGTCAGGGTCATCTTATGCTGAGAACTTAATTATAAATTAGTTCGACTTTTGTGATTGCTGCATTTTTAGTAACTGATAGCAGCAAAGACCTGTTCATTTTACGGACAATGTATGGTCTTCGTTCTGTTTTTTGGTTGCATCAGTGTAGGACTAAGTGTTCAAGAACTTCAAAATATTGTCTGATTTTATCTTCATCGATATTGCTGAAAATGTATAATTCATGAAGAGCAAAGTCAAATCTTATAAACATGAAACTAGAACCTGGGCTTACATTGTGAAGCTCAAACTACTTTTAAGTAGTTAAACTTTCTGTTTGGCTTGAAAACTTCTTAATTTACTAATCGGAAGATCATCTACTAGTTATATAGTAAATTAGTTGTTTCCTCTTATACTGTTTTCTTGTTGGAATCCTCTCCGAGGCAAACTAACTGAAACTTTAGCTTCCAGGTTGGGATTGTTTCAGATGAGAAATTACTTAATCTTCTCCAGATAGCTATGTCATCAGACACAACAGAGACAGTAAAAAGGTCTAGAGAATTGATGGATTCTGGTGTTGATCCAGTATCTCTAATGTCTCGATTAATTGGGCTTGTGATGGACATCATATCTGGAACACACCGAATGGTCAATAGGCAAGAAGATGGCACAGTTTTTGTAGGAGAAAGTTGTGAGTTATTCTGTTTATCTTGTTTCTTTATACATATCACAATTATTCAATAATAATGTTTTTTTACACGCTTTGCCACCATATTTTGCGTAACAGTAACATAATCTATGTCCATTTATATGTTGGTTGGACTTAGAGATCTATTTTTTTTTTTTCAAATTATCTTAATTGGGTTCCAGTAACTGAAGATGAGTTGGAGAAATTGCAGCTAGCGCTAAAGATTCTTTCTGATGCTGAAAGACAGATAAGATCTTCAAGTGAGAGATCAACATGCTTCACTGCAGCTCTACTTCAGCTTTGTTCAGTTCATAATCAAGAAACTGCTATTGCAAGCAGCTCAAGCAAACAGCTAAATAAATATTCAACTAAGAAGGCATTGGAGAATTCCTTGCTGGAGGGAAATTTTAGTACTTCCCTCATACTTTCAGCTTCAGGTGCTAAAGTAAAACCTGGGCATGTTACTCTTGGTGTGCTTCCCAGAAATGCATCAGTTGATAGAACCTTAGTAGATGGCATGCGCAAAGAAGATGATACTGGAAAAAGGAGTTTCTTATGTGTAGACCCATTTAAGTTGGATGAAATCTGGACAAGATGCATCAAGAAGTCTCAATCAGAACCACTGAGGCAACTGCTTACTCATGGGAAGCTAGTGTCAATCACAGAAACTGAAGGTAAGGCACAATACATTGCACAACCTATCTGGTGTAAAAGTATTTGATCCTTGTGGACCTCTTTGGGTACGATTTTTTTCCTGCCCATTCATCAAATTAATCATAAGCAATTTAGCACTATGAAACTTTCATATGATCAAATAAATCTCACTTTGTTTCTCTTCAGCATGAATGAATTGCAAGCAATTGCAAGTATCTACCTTTGAGTTGAGGAACAGAACCACATACATAGTTATCTGAGCAACATTTCCCTCTTGTAAGAGGTGATCAACGTAATTTCGAGTTTTCTTGCATCATTGGAATGTGCTCTTTTTCACGAAGAAAGGAAGTTATACAATATGGGATTCACCTGAGCTTAATGCACTCAAGATCACAATTTCTACATTATGTCACCATGTGCGACTTCGCCTGTTATTTTTCCCGGGATTTATTGAAACCAATCCTTCATCCTCAAACAAGGTTCATCACAATGAAATTCCTTCCAGTGCAAGGATCTTAAGCACGTATCCCAATGAAATTGAAGATCAATATTTGTAGCTTTTCCTTTTGATATCTTGTCAACTGGAGTAGTGCTACAAACTCGTCACCATTTTAGTGATGATGACTAATGTTAAGGTTACAGATAGGTGAAAATTTGTACGAATATGCTGTCTAATATGCAATTCTCTGCAGGTCAGTTAATGGCTTATGTAGCATTTCAGAATCATGAAGCAAAATTCAGAGCCAAGAAATCCTTGAGTAGCCTCACAGATTTAATTGAAGAAGTTCTCAGACAGAATGTGGATGTTAGAATTGGTCTTCTATCAGAGATAAGCCTAGAGGCTCCAAAATCAGTGTCAGAATCTACATTTAGAGAGTACAATGAAAGTACTAAATTCTCAGGTAATTTGGGAAAGCTGGAGTCAAGTAGCATGATTGCTTCTTCTGAAAGAAAAAACATTGATTATTTAGAAGATAAGGCGCAAAGAACTTTGGACAGGTATCATTCTTCTACATTGCAAGATCAAGTCTTCCAAGAGTCAAGTTTACCCACACATCGTAACAAAAATGACACAAGACAGAGAAGACAAGGGACTGCAGTGAACAAGACTTGCACAGAAAGTGTTCATGAACCAAGGTTGGATGCTGCATGGCTTCAAACTGTAGACACAGGTGGATTTCGATCTGATACCCATCCAAAACCTCAGAGAAACCATGTTTTGCCACATTGTTCCATTACTTGTCAGAATAAAACAGCATCTTCAGTGCTGCCTTGTATTCCATCCAGGCATTGGGAGGAGGAAACAAGCAACATGATTGAAATAAATCTGAAAGAAAGTCAAGGCAAAAACAAGAAGAAAACTGCCGTCCTACCTGATCAGTTTCCCCATCCCATTTCAACAAACTTATTGCATCATAATGCATCAACTTCAAACTTCCTACAAAAATTGTGAGTGCCTTCTTTGATTGAATTTATTAACTTACTTTTCTTACTTTTGTATGATCACTGATCAGTAATTTGGATCTCACCACTTAGCTATGAATATCAAGCTCTTTTCCTTCTTTTTTGACTGAAAGGCTGTAGCCCAGTCTCATTGAAATTTAAAGAGTGTTCCAACCAAACACATATACTGCATCCTCAAGAGACACATCTATGACTATACCCAGTCTATCAAGCTCTTATTTGAAGGCAAAAATATTGAATCTGCTGAGATTTATAAGATTTAACCAGCATATATGTGACATTTCTAGGAAATCTGACTACATTAGAATTAACCTTTACTCTCATGAGAACAGTTAAAAACTGTCTATTAGTAAGGACTTATACAAAATCATAATAAATATTCCGGTCATGACATTCTAGCTGGTAGTAACTACTGTCAAATGTTTCTATCATCTGCATCTTATGTATAGAAATGATTTCTAATCAAGAAAAAGAACCTTCTGTTCTGAATCTTCTGTTTTAAGAGAATTCATGCTAAATATGAAAGAAGTAGTGATGCATGATATGCTCTAATTGTGAAAAATAAAATTCTGATATATAGATTGTAGAGACATATTATGGAAAACTCAAAGTGAATACCTAAGTGTCAATGGATCATGTTCAAGTTTGCCATCCTGGGCCAGACAGGCCAATAAGGTTGCATCAGACTCAAGCAAAATAAGCCTCATTGTTGATCAGTTAGATTAAGGAAATCACTCTCTTTCTACACCCTTTTATGTCCCTCTCATGCCTGCCTCTATCTCGATGAGAGGAAACTAAAGCTCTCATTTTCCATTTTCTGTTGAGTAATCAGATATATAAATAGTTGCATGTCTTACTTGATTTCTTTTCCCATCTTCGTAAATGGAAAATGAGTTCTAAGCTATTTAATTGGATGGATGTGAGGCAAAGTAGTTCTCTTACTAGTGGTCTCTCTAGCATCAAACTTTTCACCAAAGCATCATGCATGGGTGTGGTTGAATAAAATTTATATATTTTTTATTTTTATCCACAACCACTCTTTATTTATGAGGATTCTCTCAAGTGTGGTATTGTTTTACAGAGGTAACACAACGAAACCTGGTCATACTCGGATCCGCTCTTGCAAATCCAGCAAGCTTATTCAAGGAAAGGTATCAGATCATTTAGTTCAGTCCATCTAGCTTATATGATTCGTCTAGATCACAAGTAATACCTTCCCATGTATTTATCTATTGTAAAATCAGGTGAGGCAAGGAAACCAACTAAAATCTCAAAATGATGGTAGCATTCTTTGTTTTGGGCACTGCTGGAAATCTAAAGCAAAAGACAGCAGATATACGAGGTGACTAAGCCTAGAAGATAACTGGAGTCTCAAATTGTTTGCTAGCCTAGTAGCATTGTTCTCATGTAAATTAGCCATTCATTGTGATAAATTGTCACTGAACAGCGATGGGTCCCATACCATTTGAGATATAGCTCTGATGTCAAATTTTCATTTAAAAGGGAATAAGGGGAGACTTGAAGCAGGATGGTTTTTAGCGTTAGAAATGAAACGCAATTACCTTTCTTTCTTAGACCAATTTGACTCTTATTTTGGATTGTTTTTCTCTCCATCTTCTTTAACAAAAAACAGAGATGTCATCTACTTTAGTTCTTATTGTCATCTATTTTTGCCGGAGGACCTAATAGTGAAAAACTTCTAATTTGTAACAAGAATAGTTGATTTCAGATTTCTCTGCCTCATTCTTTACACAAATTTTCGACTGCTCTCAGAAGGCATACTTGCAATAGGACAACACTAATGTAGAAACACATCCTTCCACTGTACATAGTTGACAATTAATTTAGTCATTGATCACTATTGTGACTGTTCTGTTGCTAATATAAGCAAATCCAGACTAATATTGTCATATTAGAAGATTTGTAATGGAATCATGTTTTTGTTTTTTTTAAGGGTAATTCATAGCCTGAAACTGCATATAATATGGAACTAGAAGTAGAAGAAGAAGACAGCTTTACAATTTCCCTACAACTTCAACATCTTTTCTAAGCAGTTAAATCCTATAATATTGTTGTTTGATATCCAACTCACAAGTTGTCCAAATCTCACCCTTCTTAAAATCTCCTTTCTCCCTGATAAAAGTTTCATTTGCAAAGGTTTTAAAATCTCTTTGATCTGCACATTTTAGGTTACATTAGTTTGTGCTATCTCTTTAAAATTTCACATTAATGATGTTTATCTGCATAAAGATGGATGGAACTTGGTATGTAGTATAGAGAGAACTCGTGTGCCAACATATAACATTAAATAATTATATTTTAGCAAAGAAAAGAAATGAGAACATTTCTATTTAGAATGGAAAATTTGGTTTACATCAAATTTCTTAAATGACATCTCAAGTACAAGACATGAACATGACCTTTCTCCCTGAATTGATATAATAACAAGAAGGAAGAAAGTAAATAACTCTTACTATGTGCTCAACCAGCAATAGATCATCTCCGGTATTCTATGGGGAGAGAAATGATTAAGATAGTCCAGTGTTCATGTTCAATATACGTTCTGCTAGTAGTAGATCATCTGGGGTAGTGACCTGCAACATACAAATGTCAAAACTGAATCAATTCTTGCAAGAGCACTTGGTACTGATTTCAGTCTTATCAGAGAAAAGAAGATTGCCACCATTGTCACTTCAAAATAACTATTTTTCACCAGTTATTGCTCTGTGCATCTAAGCAATCAATTATTTGAATATAAGAGATAATTAAAGGTTAAGTACCTTAATATTTGTATAAGAACCTTCTGTGATATAAACAGGATGCTTAATGTGCTCCACAATGGATACATCATCAGTAACTTCAAGACCATCCCTGTGTAATAAAAGTTCCACAGAAAAGATTAGCATATTTCCCAGTGAAATCAAATTGCATCACCATTGAGAAAAAGGGGTGAATGGTAATAATAGTAAATTAGCATGGAAACAAACATGCTCTCTTCCAGTGCACGTACTGATGAATTTTACATAGTTCATCAAAACTGAAGGGAAAAACACAACTGATTTTTATTTGCTAATCTGCCATGCATATTCTTCCCTAGGAATTCTGCCTAGAAACATAATTAGTTCCATGAAAGATTTTAAATCACCAAAGCAATTCTTGACAGACAAGATTGCCCCTTTCTGGAGACTCTTTGAAATTTGTATAGTTAGGATATGTTAGAGTATCAACATATACACAGAATATAATGAAGTTCCTTCATATTCTTTTAACTTACTCAGCTGAATAGTGACATCCATCAGTAAAAAGGCTTGCTTGAAGCATTACTTACCTATTGACAAGTTCAAAACCAGCTCTTAGCAAAGAAGGCTTGATAACCTGCAAATTTTACATTAAACACAGTCATTGTGTAAGCCGTGAACAAAACTGGATCATTTAATTCACACACTGGAAACCTGTGGTGTTTGCATTTCCCAAAGAGTTTGCCTGTTGAGGGTTTTTACAACGAAAGACTCACTGTTGACCTGAAAAATAAAGAAAAGGGCTTGAGGACCATAAAACATGAATTATCCTGTATTTGCTGACATCATGTCTATCATTGCAGATCAGTTGAATTTATAGACGCAAATGAGGTTAACGGACGGAAATTAAAAAAAATACAGTATGTTTTTTCCTTGGATATTGAAGAATGGCAGTTTTGTTATGTGCAAAGGTTAATGAAAGGCATATTTCATGTGCATATAATCTTCGGGTTAGATATGTTTACCTCCCTGTGTTTTGGCAACTTTATCCCAGAACTTTCAACATGTGCACCTTGTATAAATAAGAAATTTTTCCACAAGAAAGTGGACGCCTACCTCTTTTATGGTAGCTTTCACCGGAACACCAAGAACAGCTGCTCCATTCAGCCAACCATCTTTTAGAACCTAGCAGGTGATAGCAGATTGATATTACTTCTATCTGGTTGAAGTTTAAGGTACAGATTTGCCATATGAAGAAAAAGAACCTGAAAAGACAGGTGCAGCTATAATTTTGCTTAAGCTACCAGCATGAACACAAAAAAAATTCGTTTAGAATTACCTATAAACTAAAGGAAACTAAAAAGATAGTAAATGAATTTGCAAAAATGTCAGCAGATGATAATGATTTCAACTTAAATAATTAATTTGTTTCATAGGAAATTACTCGATATCTTCAAGAGACTGCATAGTTGTTTACAATTATTCTAAATCTAGACCTTCTATTTGACATTAGTTTGCCTTGAATGTACCACATATATAAGGTCTACTACTTATATAAGATTTAAGATCAGTTTGGTGATAGGTAAGGTCTACTACTTGAAAACAGTTTGAGGTTTCAGGATGAGCTCCACTTTCACTTGAATGTACCACATATAAGAAATCAGACAAACCTATAAAGGGTTATTGCCATATCAATAACCATGCAAAAGTGGGTCATACTAGTCTGTGAAGCCTAATTATTTGGTAGGAGAAAATTTGGATAATGATAGTGAGTTATATAATGTTAATTTTAATAAATTTTCATCCAAAAATGGAGTTTTTGGTGAACAATATACGAAGTCAGCAGATAATGGTCATTCCAAAATAGCCTTCAACTCTATTAGTTTAAATCTTCCCAAGATCAAGAATACTTTGGCATGTTCTCTGATTTCATGAGCTTTAAACCAAATGATATGAGAAATGAGATAATCAAGAATCCTTAACAGATCAAGCATCAAATCGTGAAAAGGCCAAGTTCAGTACACTAATGAAATTTACTTGGATCATGACTTGATTTGGAAGCTAATTATTCAAGTTGAGTCTTTTGACTTCTTTAGTATATATTGATAGCGAGTGACTCAAATATGAATCATACATCTTCATAGCAAATGATATATGGTTCACCTTTAGTTACATGCAAGAAAGGATAGCTCCAAGATCCTTTGATATGGTATGGCTGAACAAAAGTTGCTTTCTCACTGTTTTCTAATGTGAATTATACTATGTTGTACAGAAAAGTAGAAAAGAAAAGGAACCCTTTCCTTAGTGTAGCCCACCAAAATAGTGCATGGAGTAAATCCCAGAAGATTAAGGTATCTAAGTTATTAGATTGTAGAACAACGAGGTTATGAAGGAACCTTCTTTATATCTGTAGATGAAGCTAGGGGCCTGGCTGAATCATGGATACATACAAGTTCTGAGTCTCCATCAATTTCCTGTAAGTATACAATGGGATACTTTAGTTAACAGATATAAGATATTTCTTTGTTAGAAAAAGGACTGCTAAGTACAGTAAGGGTAGAGAGTAAGATGAGGATCGAAAGAACTAGTTCCATCTTGTAAAGATAAATGACATGTACATGTGGTTGGACAACAACATTCACATTTCAGTTAGGCAAGAAAAAACAATCTAAATAGTCAATGAACCTGAAATCCATTGAAAGCAGAATCTTGCCTCTCCTTTCCAGGAATTGCAAACTTCAAATGTACTTGCAAATCTTCACTAGCATCTGCAGAATGGAAAGCGAAGTGATAGCCTCTTTACAGATGCAGTATGTAGCCATAAGTTTATGATCTCTCAAGAAATATATTGCCTCATACTCTCATATCTGATTGAAAGCAAAGATATTCAGATTTGGGTATGGAAAATTATGTGTCCAGATATATGAGAAAATTCGATAAGAGGGCAAAAGGCTTTGGAACCTTCAAATATATCCTTGTAGGATGGATCACATACTACAACTATTTCCTTCACCTCACTCATCTGAGAGAAAGTGTAGAAGCTGCAGAATGCAAGATATTACTCATTCAAATGGCAGAGGAAATATATAACAAGGATTGCAAGAATGTCCTCTGCTACACATTGATACCTGTATAACGCAATTGGTTTTCCTAATAGTGGCAGGTATTGCTTTGGCATACTTGCCTGTGGCATGAGCAACAAATTTAGCAGTACAATATTAAATGGAAAATAAGAATTAATGTAACCTACAGAAAATGTTAATGGTAAAAGAAAACATGTTTGTTACTAATGGACCATGCACACATATGTATTGTGAGTGTTTATATGTACGCACATGTTTTGTTCCCTCATATCTGGTGTTATTTCAACTTTCAGCACAAATAAGATATCTTAATTTGGAAATGATTCAGCTTTGTCTGTTTCAGCTGGTATTTACGATATTCTGGAAAACAATAAGAATAGCATGAAATACATTCGGATAGGAGAGAATACTTTTCAGTGACACCTATCTCAAACTCCTACCATAAAAAAGCTCCATAGATATTTCTATCATTTCAGAAAATTAACTTTACCTTCTTGGAGAGGCAACAGAATTGATAAGCACTAGGAAGAAAGAAATTTACTCGTCAGCAAGAATACAAAATTTTGAAACATCTGCCACACATTGTTCTATGCCAACAAATGCATCTGTCACAACAGAAACTTTCCTCCAAAAAGCATCTAAGAGGCACTAAGAATACAACAACAGAGGCAGAAACACCTTATGTTTTAGCCTATTATCCAGTGAATGGTGTTATGGAAGGATGAACAACACCCAGTTCACAAAATTAACTACAACACCTGCCAACTAATTAACATTAGATTGACAAAGGTCGATTTTTAGTCGGTTTAAATCCATGGGTCTTCTAAAAGTAGTCTAAATTCATCAATGCATCTCAATATATAAGAGAAAAGGAAAAGAAACTACCCCCATCCGCTTTCCCTTCCCTCCAGCCAACAGAACCACTGAGACGCTCTTATCCTTCACAACTCCACTCTACAAATAAGCCATACAATAAATTCTTCTCTCTTAATAAAGCAGTATACGGAAAAGTTTCTCTTTCTAACCTCTATCCCTTCTTCCGTTCTTTGAGCGCAAACGGTCAAATTCCGACATCTACTCCGATCGAAAGCGACTCCCTCCTTTCTACCTGAAAAGAACACAATAAAAAAGAGATTTTGACAGAAGCCCACAACTAAAAATCCAACTTTTCGAGTATTCGGATGCAACTTACTTGGGTTGCGGCGGCGGAGAACTGGGAGAAGCGATCTAGACGGCGCAGGAGCAAGAACCGAGAGCGGTTTCGAGGAGTGGGGTGAGTTGGGAAGTACTCGAGGGAGGGAGATGTCGAAGAGAAGCGCCATTTCCTTCTATTGTACCGATTCGAGTTGAGGAATGGGGTTTGACGTGAGGAGTTTGGTGGAAGACATTCAAAACCAATGAGTTAAGATAGTGGTGGCAATCGGGTCGGGTTAAGCGGGTTCGGATCGGGTCAGATTCGGGTCGGGTCAACATTACCTTGACACGAACACGACCCGATTAATAAACGGGTTGCATTTAGTAAACACGAACACGACCCGATTAATAAACGGGTAACACGACACGACCCGCCTAACCCGTTTAGTAAACAGGTCAAGTTAACACGACACGCTAACACGACCTGTCTAACCCGTATACTTAAACAGGTCGTGTTAACTCGACACGTTAATACGACCCGTCTAATCCGTTTAATACAAATTATATATAAAATTTAATATTTACTGATTTATTATATATAAATGGTGTATTACATAAATACAATCCTAATAATTCA
This sequence comes from Typha angustifolia, assembly GCF_048772165.1. Lineage (NCBI taxonomy): Eukaryota > Viridiplantae > Streptophyta > Magnoliopsida > Poales > Typhaceae > Typha > Typha angustifolia. The sequence continues at coordinate 8,123,184 of NC_133248.1, forward strand.
TACAATATTAAAATTAAACGGGTTAAACGGGTCACCCGACCCACCCGACCCGCCCGACCCGTTTACTTAAACGGGTTAAACAGGTCAAACGGGTCAAAGGCATAAACCCGAACACGACCCAATTAATAATCGGGTTAGACGGGTTGACCCGTTGATGACCCAAATCTGATTAATCTAAACCCAAACCCGATTAACAGTCGGGTTATCGTGTCGGGTTATCGGGTCGGGTCAAGTTTTGCCACCCCTAGTTGAAGATGGCGAAGTGGAGGATGGAGGGCGGATTCTCTCTAGCCGCGGTTGCAAGAATTTCTTCATTATCATCAAAAATAATTGAAAGAAGGTAGTTAATGTCATCACGTGCAACAGTTCAAATTGGAATTAAGGAGTTTCTACTAACAACGATTATAGATAAGGATTTTTACATAAACAACTTAGAAATTTCATAATATTATAATTGCCACATAATTCATCGAACCATTCCAAAGATGACATACTATAGTTAAATATAAGTAATCGAAGGTAAAAAGTGAACTTAGATTAATACAAAATTATTTTACACCTATATAAATTACTTAATATAGTTCTAAAGCTATATAATATTACCGATATGATATCATAGTACAATAAAAGAAAACCTTCTTTTCCTAAGAAAAAAAATTAATGATAATTATTTAACACTTTAAATTTAAGAAAGAAGAGAATTTTAGTTGTTTAGATATATTCATTCACTTTAATAATTATGTAGTTAGAATATTTGTTTAAAAGATTTTAATGTAGTGGCAATTATGACATTTAAAAGTTTTAAGCAGTATTTATGTAAAAATCCCTTGAAAAAATATGATTGATCTCAACCAATTAAAGCAAGCTCCAGCCCTAATAGGGCTCTACTACATGTCTTCGTAATTTTTTTCTCCCTCAAGAGCTTCCTTAGTTGTCGGTGATCTTCTCTCCTTCTCCCCTCCCCTAATCGCATTGGCTAAATGGAGGGGAGACACCTTCTTCCATTATGAGAAATACCCCTTTCTTCTCTTTTTTTTTTATTATCTCCCTAATTGGACTGCTTAGTGTCGTTGACATCTAATGAAGGGTGTACGCTTGTGCACTGTCTTTTTCCTTCCATGTTGGTCACTTCACTCTTTCCCTTTTTCCCCTTCTCTCCAATTGCTTAGCTTGTTGTTAGCTTTTTCTTAGCTTGTTGTTAGCTTTTTACTCCTTGTAGTTGCTTGATGCACGTAGCAATCAGTGTCAAGAATCTCTTGTAAGATAGCCAAACAAGCTAGAACTTAGACCTTAGCAATAACATCTTTTTTAGTGAAGTAGCGAGTGTCATCAGCAATATGACCATGTCATGGTTAGGCAGCCAAACTATCTCATTTGGCCTTTCAACCCCTCATGTGAGTTCTCATCAAAGATGGCTTGTTCCACTCTTTTAGATATGAATGAGAAGCTCTTGTTCTAGTCCTCAATTGCGTAAATTTTGAAAAATAGTGTAAAATTATAATAAAGTACTTTCTATAGTCAAAACATTCATTTGGCGTTGCTTAGTGGGTGCAATTCCAATTGTAGATGTTATAAAAAAGCACCTTTAGCAAGTCTGTGCAGTGCTTCAACTTCTTCACAAGATGAAATAAGCCTTGAAATAAAGTCAGTATAGAAGTAAGAAAGAAAAAAAAGCCTTCACTCACTTAGAGAGAAGCTATCTTAATGAAGTCTCACTTTTTTTTCATTTACTCAAATTTAAGAAAGAAATACAAGTAATGGATTCAAGCCCTTTATATATATAAAAAAACTTAGCTACTAAGTTACCCTAACAAATATCTTTCTTAGATACTTAAAAGTAAAATAATAAGATCGACGATGTGTCGTCCTTTGCTCTTATCTATCCAGTAGTGGATAAGCTTGAGGTCAATCCAGTAATTGATAAGATCAAGTTGTCTAATTACCGTAGTGTCTTTCAAGTCTAACTTAGCCATTTTTATTATTGATGCCATTAGCACTGCGGTTTAGATCAAAATTTTGATGGGACATCACAACCTACTGAAGATTGATAATAGCTGTCCTCTTTGTAGAAAGCAGATGTAGTGGAGGATCTTGTTTTGGGTTGCAACTTCATGTGGATGGTTTGGTTTGCCTACTATCTTGGGCATAGGCAAAACTCCAAACCTTATAGCCTCTCAAGCTAGATTATCAAGGTGTCCACTACTCTATCTTAAGACTAGTTTAAACAAGCTTTCACTCTTAGGTCATTTGAAAAGCCCATAACAAAAAAAGAAATTTCAAATAGGTAGATCCATCTCTAATTTGACAATAAAAGAGCTTGACTGCAGCTGGACTAAATATGGCATTGGCACAATCCTAAGTTCTCCCCACTGAGCGAGCAAGCTCTTTGCCGGACATAGCTGATATCCTCTTCGAAATGAGGCATTTGGGTGCTAGGTAGATGGCGCTTGGAAGGATGGCAGCACCAGCGATGTTGGATTCTACCTCTATGATTGTTCTTTTAATCCCACAAGTTGGATAGCTATTCACTTAGACCATTATGCAATTCAATAGAAGCTAAAGCCATGTCACTCTTGCATGGCATAGGAGGGATGTATGTCATGGGTAGGTCCCACCATGTAGGATCTTTAGAGGAGATAAATAATTTTTTCCTAAAAATAAATTATATTTTTGTTCTATTATATACACATCTATATTATAGCATGCTGGGAATCTACACTCGCGGTCAAAGCCTAGAGATCTGAGTAAGTTTTCCCATGAGAGCGAAAGAGGAATATGCAGTTGTCTCATTAATGTGGGGTGGGCAAGTAGGCTCTAAGATCTAACACCGAAATGAGAGGTTGCAGACCAACTAAATATTGGTAGCTACGCCATTATGGATATTAAAAAGGATAGCAGGATAGTCTTCCTCTCTTGCCAAGGTTGTGCGGCTCTTTTGTGGTTACTTTCTAGGTGCAGAGAAACATGATTGGAACACTACGACAGGAACTAAAAAGTTGAATGAATTCTAAGCCTTTAAAACTTTTATTTCCAGTGGATTGAAACCCACCCTATCACTACATGCACACATTACCTCCAGAGGAGATGTTATTTCGCAACTTACTTTGTTATTTATTTTCTTTTCTTCCTTTTTAATAACTGTAAAACCCGTACACTATAAGTTAATAGTGAGTATAAGGACACTTAGGCTCGTAATATAAGATAATTAAGTTGGACAACCTTCCATTAACTCCAACCACAACACACAATGATGCGGAAAACCTTATGTGGGTAGCTTCCACAATGGACCCAATCCTTTCACAAAAATATATTACAATGGGCCAACTTTGCTGCATCTTAATATAATTTATCCTTCTAATCTCTTGCATTACTCTTTCCCTTGTTATTTATTTACTTATTCCAAGCTCTCTCAGTTTGTTACTACGATATCAAGAAATGGGGTGCGGCCATAAAACTTGTATATGAACCTCAATGAGAGCAAGGGGCGAATGGAAAAATGCAAATGTGAATGTAATTACCTCCATTGGATTAGGGTTTAGCTGAGATGAAGATAACTACAACGTTGTGGAAGATAATAATATAACAAGAAGCTAAACGCCACCAGATTTTTCTTATTTTTATTTTTATTTTTATTGTTTAATTGAAAAAAATATAAACGCCGCCAGATTGTTAATAGCTCCGTAGTACAAGAACGAAGTATAATACCTAATCATATACAAAAACTGATCATCTGCATGCCACCTTTGTGCTTTTTCGAGAAGTTGCATCAGTCCTTATTTGAATAAACCAACGTTTCATTCCACCGCACCTAATAGCTACTATGGTCAGGATCAGACATACCTGTTAAAAGGTAAAAGAAGAAAAGCAATCCACTTTAGATAGGAATTACTAATTCAGAGCCCACAAGAGGTCTAAAGAGCCAGAGAAAATAAAAACTTACAAGTTGTTGAATGGCGACAATCCCAGCTTGCACAAGCAGTTGAAGAAATCAAAGCTAGAATGTCTGTCATCTTAGGATGGCATGGATCTACATGGGAAAGAACTTGAAAATTTCTGTTATAAGTGCAAGCCTGTACGGAAATCTAATATCAAGGCTTTTTTCATATTGACTAATATGAATTAGCGAATGCCAAGCATCCTTTCTCAAACCGCAAAATCTTGTCATGAGCTAAGAATCAACAGATGGTCTTTCTCATAATTATAAACAAAAACCCAGAATTACTCTTCTTTCAGTTCACATAACCGAGCTCTTCCAGGATTTAATAGTGATTCTGACATTATCCATCCCTGCAAAAATAGAAAACGAGGGAAAGGAATTAGTATGGAACATGGTAGTCATTAGTCATTTCACTTGCTGAAGGTCAAACTTCATTGACATTTCTTAATAAAAACAATATATCCTTGAAGGCTTGCAGCATTCCTCAGCATGAGAGAGAACAGAGGGTTTTCAGATAGTTTTGAGCATATATTTGTATAGATAGATCAACTGTATCTTTCCGTAACAATGATACTTGACCATTTTCTTGCTATTTTTGCTTTATTATATATAATCAAGTGTCATGTCCTTTAAAATCGTTGTCAGGACAGAAAGTGAATAAGATTTCTACTTCTTATTAACATTTCCTGCATATTTATATGACTTACATTTTGCAACACAATGTAATGATAGCATCACGAAAACATAATATAAATTTAAAGAAATAAGTAAATTACCTGTTCTGCTGCTTTCTTCTTGAAAACTCCATATGAAGATGAAACAACCTTGCAAGATTCTGCTATCTGAGCTAGAAAGTCCATGTTTGTAGGGATTACTGTTTCATTTAGCTTCTGTCGGTCAGAGTTCATGTGCGTTCTTGGATACCTATTCCCGTTTGACGAGTGAATGAAATGCAATAGAACGTAAGCCTGTAAAATAATTGCACATTGATATGAGATAAAGAAGTGGTGATTGCCTAGTTCCATCACTATTTAGAAATTAATACTTACATGGAAAGCAGCTTTCAGAATGTCATCAGGTTTTGCTTGATCCTTGAGCAATGCATAGATTTTATCTTTTGATGGATTATAGGTAACCATATATCTCTCCTTCTGTGGTTACAGACAGCATTTTAGCTTTATATACAAGAAATTTTAGGCTTCAAAGAAAACCAAAAAAGAAAATTCAAGAGTAGACAAAAGAAAATTTCTTTTCACAAGAATAAATCTATGAAATGACATCAGTTGGTAGCATGAGCATCAATATTTAGGGACATATCAACTTATAATAATCAAAAGGAACCTAAAATATCACATAAAAAGGAATCCGAAGGAGTACCTCAAACAAGGGCTCTGTGGCAACAAAAGAGGCAGGCTCCTGAAATGCATCCCCAAATCTTGGTCCTAAGAGGTTAAAGTAGAAATTCGTGTGAATTACAGCTGCTATAAACACGCACAACTAACTAGCTGACAAATAGCATTACCTAGCACAACTGGTGTATGTTTTACCCATGGAGGACTGAATATTTTTTCCTTTGAATTCCCTTCCTTCAGCGAAGGAACAAATCCTGCATAATTGATCAAATTTTGATTGAACAATAAGAAGCCATGAGAAGCACCATATTGGATCTTTCTAACACAAGCTTTGAAAGAAGCATTTGAACTGAGCTCTCTATTGAGACTAAGAAAGTAATGCTCATACAAAAGCACTGATTATAATTAAAATAAATAACATATTTGAAGCTATACTATTTTCAGTAAGCTAGGCACGAATTACCCAGCGCATCAAGTATTTCATTATCACCATAATTAAGAAATAGCCAAGTAATTTTCATTTTCTGTTCAGCATAAATTCGATAAAATAGGCTTCGTTGAATATTACTTAATTGTGGTTATTAATTTCTTAAATTTGAAAAACAAATCCAACAGATAATCCAGTTAAAATATCTATATGAAGCCAAAATCTAGGAAGGTTAGTGCCATCTACTTACATATCTTAAATTTAAATCTCAATGAAACAAACTGGCTCAGAGAGTAGATCTAGTCTAGTTCCAGAATTGCTGGTCCGCACGCACAGTCTGATCAAGTATTCGCCAAATATTATTTTATCATCAGAAAATTACGAAATATTGAAACTAGAAGGATTGGTTCGTAACTTTCCGGTCTGCGTCTTTGATATTCAGAGCCTTGTCATATTCAAATTAGATCTAGATCTAATCTAGATGGAAAGCCAGTGGTGGTGGTGGTGGTTGCTATTTGGAGGATAGCAATGGTGGTTCATCTTGTAAATGGTGGTGGAAATGGAATGAAGGGTGGGTGATAGTGATAATAGATTGATATTTTAGAAGGGAATAGAAGGGTGAAGTAGGCCGGCAAGCCCTACGAGACTAGGGGGATCGATGGACGAGGAGGGAGATTAAAAGCAAGGCGAGACCGTTCTAACAATAGAAGCGGCGGATTGAAGAGGGAGGAGGGAGAAGGGCCGACAGCCAAGTTGAGAGGAAAGAAGAGAGGGGGCAACTAGGGTTTGAGCAAAATAATTCTTGATTCATTCATAACTCAATTAGGGTCGCACTCTAAATTTGAGGAAACTTTAAATATGAAAGTTCTAGAATGTCATAGATCTTATACAACTGGTTTTATATTATTTGAATGTCTGATGAATATTTTTTGAATGTTTTTCCGAAACTACGTAGAACTAAATTTAGCTAATTAAACAAATTATAACTTACTAAAATTGTAACTAAATTATATAAGAAAATAAAATAAATAGACTCGATCCATCGAGCCTAACATTCTCATGATGTGATCTAACCTAACCCTTTGAATTTGAACATGATGCTCTCTAAGCCAGTATGTCAAACCATGGCAGACCATGGTACTAATCATAATTTTCTTTAAAGTTTCTATTAGCCAATAGGAATTCTGCTAGTTAAAATCTTATCAGGATTTAGAACACTAGTAAAACTTTTGCTTTCATGTTTCACTATACCGATACTATTGCTTAGCATAGACTTTGACCAGGGGTCAATACCAAAGGGGGCCTTCTACCAAAAAGATAGGTGAATGAACACTCAAGTTTCTTCACATTACCAAGTGCGATTAATTCATCTAGGCAATCAATGCCAGTGGGATCTTACTGTCAAAATCTTGCATTCCATGTGTAAATTTAAGAAAAACATTAGATCTTAGTATCATATGCTCTGAACTTATTTCAAATGCTTTTATACTAATGACCATTATCATTACTAGTTTTATTCTGGTATAGTATCTGCCATTCATCGAATTTGCCACAGAAAGGTACTTTTCGAGAGTTACCAAACAGTATTCTAGCTAATCATTGTAAGTCATCTAGTTCTCAAATGACTCAATTATGGTTCACACAGATGGATGAAGCATTTCAATGTAAAAAACCCACAATGACTAAGAACTATCTAGTCAACTTTATCAAACAAAGAATCACTTAGCAAATAGTTCTTAATAAATTCTCTGGATTCTAAAACACAAGTTCTTCCCAAATTCCAGCATCAGTAAAACACGAAACAAGTTAATATAAAGCATAGCTCCAAATCAAAAGTTAAATCATTTGTTAACTTGGCAACTGGCTACTCCAGTGCCTTATTCTTTCTTGTATTCCATATGATGATATGGATGCATTTTGTATTAATTTATTTGAGGCTCTCTCATGTTACCCTGAATCCATAGTGGGTGAGACATTTCACTCTAGAAATCCATAGACCATAATAACCAAGAACCATTTAGCACTTTGTCAACAAGTCTTCTAGTTGAATTCCCAATTCAATTTTTTTTACATCATTCAAACTGTTACGATCTTCCCTCGAAGCGGCTTGTTTTGATCCGCAACCAATTCTCGACAAAAATTAAGACGGAACTTGCGAGAGATATTCCAAAGGATCTAGCCGTTCGATCAAGGTGAGATTTGGCTTCGGAAGAGTTCTTTCCAACGAATCAAATATCACAAAAATTGGATGGCTAGATTGGTAGATATCACCGGATCAGTGGTCAAAGGTCGAGATGAACAGATCTGCAAGAGAAGACTCCGAACTTGTTTTGAAATTTGTGGATGGAGGCACGGACTTGGGATGGTGGTGGTAGGCTAGCGGTGATGGGGTGGAGCCAAAAGAGTAGGTGATGATGGAATGTTAGGGTTAGTGGTGGTGTAGGGGTGCAAAGGATAGTTTAGGGAAGGATGGAAGAGGTGGAGTGTTCCTTAGAGTCAAGTGGGGTGGTCGGATGATGAGGTAGGCATCTTGGTCGGCCAAGGGTGGTGGTTGACCAAACTTGGTGATAGTTGAATAAGGGAGGAGGAGGATTGCGGGAGGAAGGGAGATAAATCGACTAGGGTTTTAATAATCCAAAACTCTCCGCTCAAGTGCACATCACAACATTTATAGGTGGCTCCCTAACTTGACTCGGTTAGCCGAATTGAACCACCATTGTGTTAAATTAGGCGACTTGTCTCAGTCAGGTGCACTATTCTCATAATGATCATCAAACTCATATAGGTAAGCTGATGATATCTCCAAATATCATCTATGAGGACTTGCACATCATGGGCTTCAGAAAAATAAAGTGTTATATTTGATACCTAAAGGTATTTTGCTATGTTTTACTACGTAGAGTTGCTGGTGCATATTGGTTTTAGAAGTGATCTTTTTGTCTTTCACATTCTTCTCAAAATGCAGTTACGTTGTTGATGCTTGAGAAAATAATTAAAATACTTCTGCACTCAAATTCCAATCATGGAGAATATTATGAAAAACATGTTTGACATACCAGTCTTTATGAAGGAATCGACAGCCACAGTGAATCTTGCCCTATTTAAAGTATTCAACACAACTGATTTTACCTAGTAAAGGAAAGAAATAAGTCAAAATAAGCAGATCTACATTTTGCCATAATTTCTTTGAAGGTCAAATATTTAACAAAAAGAAAATATGAGATCCAAACCTCTTGATATGAACTAAGAACATATCCACATGACAGGAAAGCAAATGAAGCCACCAAGGATGGATTCCTTTTTGAAATTAAGATACTCAGCCCAGTTCCCATCTTCAGATAAAAAAAGAAAAGATCAAAACAAGGTAATTAAGTTTCATCAATAATTAATTTCTCAGCAATCAAAAGCACAGAGCATTGGTATGGTAACTTCATAAGTCATATGCATAGCCCAGTTACTCCCAAAAATATTGTGGAAGAAACTAATAACCCCTGAAAACAAAGGTTAAACAAGTAATATCAAAACCCTTGTAAAGAAACTACAAGCCAACAGTACATGCAGTGGAGTTTCACTTTTACTTATCACTTATTCTTTAATCTATGATTACCCAGAATTTAATCTTAATAGCTTAGGGCATTCTACTAACTGCTCTTTTACTGTCCTTTTCCTGTGTATTCTCTACAATGTAGGCCTATAAAGTCATAGAGTATCTTTAAGCAACTATGTAAAGATTGTAAAGAGCATTCGAATAATACCAGATCTGCAATATTCCCAACACATTCTCCTTTAGCAGTGACGTCCCCAATGTTTTCTCCTTTTGCATAGGCCTTGTAGATTGGCGTGCGTGTTGATGTTGATGTGACAGCAGCAACATTCTAAATGAATAGATAAAAGAAGAAATCATGCCTCAGAATTTAGGATAATTTATTTCTTCAGATTAAAGGATAAATAGATATATCTAAAACAAGCCGAACCTTCGCCACATTTGCTGCACATGCCATTGGTAAGAAAAGGTGTGGAAAAGCAGCGGTGGCTAACTCTACCCCAGCTCCTAACTCCATTAAGAGATCACCAGCAAAGCGAAGCTGAACCACATTTTGTGTCAAACGACAGTAAACTCAATGTTAATTTAAGACTCAGTGTTAAGGTAGAGACAAATATACTGATAGAACATGGCACTGTTAATTTGTTATACTTTACCTGCTTTAGATCATAATCAAACTTCTTTCCCTGACGCGCAAAAAGCATTTTTCCAACACGCCCAGCTCCATCCTGCAAAATGGTGCAATTAAAATCAGTACAAGCCTTAGATACTAAACAATATTGAATAATTAAGACTAACAACTTAAAAAACAGTAAAGATAGAACCCAGATAAACATAATAAGTTGAATAGTAAAGATAAGCATAATTTAAACAGTAAAGATAGAACCCAGATAAGCAATAATAGATATTGCAACCTAGAGTAAATCTCTGTTTAGAATTTTATAAATTGGTACAGCCTGACCAAAGGGTAAATGCAGAGGAAAGAATTTATCTTTTTACCTTCAGTATCCAATTAATGGCAACAGCACCTGGTGCAGCTTGATTTCTAGAAACTCCAACAGAGCTCAACAGCGTCTGTGTCGTGAAAACACCCATTGCTCCACCAAAGAAGTGCTGAATGAAAATAATAAACATTAAAATGCTGTGAGAAAATTTAGCAAGTCAAAGGCAAAGGTCCTGTGAAGTGTGAACAAGTGCATTAAGCCACAAAATTAATCAATATGTAAGTAACTAAGTACCTTCAAAGCTCTCCATGTCATGTATGGAACATATGAAGGGGTAACACTATCCGGAAACCCTTCAGGAACAACATATGATCTTATGAATGACATTAATTCCTGCAAAGATAAGCATACTCGTGATGCAATGACAGAAAAAACTATAGATCTTTACTCATAATATTTCAAACAGAAATTCCAAACCCTGCCTTCATATGACTGCAAGATTCAAATCCGTTAATGATTACGTATATTACAATGGTGATAGAATAATCAGCCTGTATAGCTTTTCCAATGCTAGTAAGATATGCAAAAGGAATGGATGTTTGCATTAGCCACTTACTACAAATCTACAATACTACCTATTCTGGACTATCTCTGATGTAGTACAAACAAGAAATTGTATCAAAGAACTCCAAATAATGATGAATTCTCCCAGTGAAAATCGTCATTAAAATCTTTAGCTAACTATGCCAGTACTTTGATATCTAAAAAATGTTTGTTTCCCGATTCCTATTCCCTACTCTAGATGGACAATGTTACAACAGCTTCAGCCTTTTGTGCTATTTCACAGCTCTTATTACCTCTCTAAACCCATTATGCCAAACATATTAACCCACAGAGACTGGTAGCAGGGTTAATCATGATTGGTGTCTCCCACTTCTCAACTTGCAACTATTTCCCTCATGAAAATATAACAAATTCATGAGCATATCCAAATGGCAAGACAGACATGCACACAAAAGGAAAAGGAAAAAAATAAATAAAAGAAAGTACAAATACTTTTTAGCAAACTACAATCCGATAATTCTGAGTCGAATCCTACGAAATCTTTTAATTAAAACTATAAAAAGAGGAAATCACAAATCTATTTAATCTCACAGAGGCAGCAATGGTATATGCAAGAGAAAAGAACAAATTATCACTAAAAATGCCAATAAGCACTATCTGGAAAACAAATAGGAAAATAGAAACAGCGAATCACTTGAAAATAGAACAAACTTTCCACAAGAGAGCACAATTTACAAATCCGAATTCGAAACAACATTAAAAGACTCAATTGCACAAAAATTCCCAAACAATATCACAAACAACTCACCTCCACAGGAGCCGCCGGGCTCTGCATCGGCACCGCCCTCACCACTGACCCCTTCCGTGCCCTCTTTCCATGCCTGCTCTCGGTATCCACCACGTAGCTCCACCTCCTCCCGTCGATCTCCTCCCAGCACAAAACCCTCGATTCCACCCCCGCCGCCGTGGTAGCATCCACGGCTACCCCAGCCACCGGCAGCCCGAACCTGACCTCTCCGGCCTGGATCTGATCAGCTGCCACCGGCGGCGCCGGTGCCGCCGGAGGAGGAGAGGCGAGTGTGGCGGCGGCGGTGGCTCGTACGGCCTCTCGGACGATGGCACGGGTCTCCGGCGAGGTCCCGGTGCGCGCTAGGGTTTGCGCGGAGCTCGTAGATTGCTTCAGTGGGATCGGAGCCATCGTAGAGAGAGAGAGAGAGAGAGAGAGAGAGAGAGAGAGAGGAATTGGCAGTATTATAGAGGAAGAGGAAGGAGAGAGAAGCTTTGGATTTATCGTGGGGAAGTCATTGGGGTTTTTTGTTTTCTCTTTGTTGCTACGAGAAGAACAACAGAGAGATCGGTAGGAGACGGCGATGCAGAGGAGGAGGCACGGAGAGAGTGCAAGGTGGCAGCAGAGCCGTTGGAATATAAGGAGATTTTATAAAGTATAGAGTAGCAACATGTCGTCCTAATAATGCACCCAATAAATTCCCCAGAACCCCATGAGTGAAATTATAAGCAAATGGAAACATTTTCTTTCCTTCTTGTTTTTGCTTCTTCTTTTTTTTTTTTTATTTGTCAAACTCGTGGGTGCTAATATTCGCAAAATATTATTCCTTATTTTATTATAATTTTGGATCTAATTGGCCCATTTTACCATTTTGCGCTTTCAGCATACTTTAAATGCAATGCTTATTTTGCGCATTTAGTGCATGTCATATGCGAATACAACTATCAAATGGACAAACAATCTGCCTAATTGAAATAGTACGGACGACCACATTGCACCGAATCCCCCCTTACTTCTAAGGATGGTGGATGGATTAAATAACTTTAATATGTATCTTTCTATCTTGTTTGATAATTTAATAATTTAACTCGACAGTATAATTAGCTTAGCTTGAAAAAACAGCTAGACAATATAGGCAAAAGCTTAGTGAGACATAAATACCTCTGTCACTCTGTATAAAGATTAGTTCTTGTGCAATCCATATCTAATCTATCAGACTCATAAATAATTAAAAAAATTAAATTAAATTTTTTTAAATTCCGCTAAATAAATTTGAGCAACTTTCCCAACACTCCCGAATCCCAACCGTACTGAGATTAAAGCTATTGTCTTAGGAAACAGTGAACATTCCCCAAGATCACATGTTCTGGGGTAGTTATTGGGAAGCTACAGTAGCCCAGAATTATGCGCGGTGGCTTAGTGGGCGCAATGTGGTCGGCGTGGACTCACGTGACAGGAGGCACCCCGTCACCTTCCTGTTGCTTAATATTCAAAGAAGCCATCTTTATTTTCTAATGAGGTGAACCTTTGTGTGACTTCTGGGTTTAGTATTTTTCTATCAACGTTATTTAAGCCAGATAGGAAAATTGCTGCGTCTCTGGGCATTTGACAGATACTTTAAGAATGGACACATAGCTAACTCCATTTAAAAAATGATATATATATATATATACACCTATGTGTCTGAGGCCCATAGCAGTAGGATATTTTACATGATAAAAATAATCAAATATAATAATTACAGAAATAAAGATCTAATTATTTTTCGCTTTAGATATTATTATTTTGCCAAATTTGTAACGACTAACCAGTAACCACCGCCCCGGCCGATAAAAATACCCATCGGCACAGCATGTGTTACTCACTGTTTTGCATAGAAGAAAATGACATCTTAAAGCCATAATCTCCTGGATTCTACTATTCTATGCATCTTTCTATTTCAATTAGTTGGATATCACTTCGATCAAGGAATTGTTAAGATACAGCAGCATCAGAGTAACCAAGTCATCCACAGATCTGTGGTCAATTTTGCATCAAAAATTGAGAACAAAAAGGAAGTAAATAATTGTGACCATTTCTCGAGATGTATAAGTTTGGAAGAAAGGAGAGTCAAATTCCACAAGTAGCTGGCTTAATTGGGCTTTCCCACAAGAAAATATCAATCCAAGTGAACACTTCTACTCCTAAATTCCACTTGGTCTGGAAACACTAATCGGCCTCCGTGTTAGTTAAGTTCGCTCACCTACTAAGTATTAGATCCGTGTAATTGCCTCAATGGTATTATGCTTGGGCTTTGCATCTCAAGTGTTGGGGTAGTTATTTGGGTGGCCGTTAGGAAACTATGTAATTTATTTCTTTTCCTTTTTTTTTTTCTCGCTGCAATAAATGGTGGCCGTTTAAAATGGGTGTCGCTGGTGTTGTTGGGTGAGCCGCTAAGTTGGCTGCTCTACGTGGAAGCGGATAGGAGTGGGCCCACTTCAAAGTGCTGCCACCACATTAACACCTCACACTCTGTGACCAAAACTTGCAGCAGATCCTGGAGGGGATTCGGTGGAGGCGAAGGCATGTTAATCGTGTTTTCTGAAAAAAAAAAATGAAGTCCTTAGATTGATAATTATATTACTATTTGATACAGAAGAATAGAGAGAGAAGAAAGAGCAGGTCTCTAGAATACTGACTAAACTATATTAAAGAAAAATTATCCAAATCAAGAGGCTTGAATGAAGAATGTAAGTGTAGGAGAATTGATATTCTATGGCTCCTATACGAAGATAGTAACTTCAATTTTTAAATCTACACAATAACAAAAAATAAAATAATAAAAGAGAAAAAAAAACTCTAAGAATTGGCATTGGAATAAACGACGGCGATGTAGGTGATGAGTGAGGTAACGTTAGTGAAAATGCACATGATATAAAGAAAAGTAATGGGAGTGTTGCAGATGGCAGCGCACGTAGGGAAAGAAGAGGGAGAGGTGGTGGACAATGATGGCGCATGCAGAGATGAAGAGAAAAGGGGGCATCAATTAGTTTTCTTATGACGGTGCAAAATGGATGAGAAAGAGATAGAAGGAAGGAAAGGGGATGGTGAAGCTTGGACGGGAGGAAAGGAAGATGATGATAAGGAAGGAAGGAGGGAAAGAAAAGAGAGAAGCCTAGTTAAGCAGCGAGAAGAGCCTCTCCCACTCCTAGCTACTTTGGCAAGAGGAGGAAGGAAGAGAAAATCACCTGCAAGAGGCTTGAGGAGGGATGAAGAAAAAATAATTCCTCCGAATCCTAGCAAAGCAGGTCAACTTGACCCGAGCCAGCCCAAGCCCGAGCTTGGTTAGAGAAGGAGGAGGAGATGGTGGGGTGACTGCTTGTCGAAGTAGGAGGAGGAGGCGGCGGTTTGCTAAGGCTAGAGGAGGAGAAGGCGAGGGGGCTGATGGAGAGGAGAAGACGACGGTAACTTATCAATGAAGGACAATGAGGCCAGATGAGGTGATAGCAAGGCGACGACTTATTAATGGAGTATGAGAAGAACGAAGAGGTGACGAGGAGGTTGACACTGTGGTTGAGGCCAGGCCGATAGAGGAGGACTAAAATTGCTAAATAAGCTTAGAGCGTGTATGATCAAAATTTTTAAATAAGCTTGACTGATGCATTAATACATAACCGAGCAGTAGCCCACAAAATGCAAAGGATTGATTAAACTCTGGCGTGCCATGTCTCCATCAAAACTATTTCATTGACCAAATCCCAATAGTTTAGAATTTGTTTGGTTTGAGTAGAAATCCTGAACATGGCTAGTTGACCTATTTCTTAAGTTATAATTTAGGTACTAGAATTATGCTAAGAAAATTTGATTTTTGGTTGTGAATTAGGCTAAAGTATAATAATTATTTTTTATATGATGTGAAAAGGTCAAAAAGAAGTATTGATTTTAGAGGAAAATATATTATATGTAAAATTAATGAACCAAAATATTCTTTGACTTTGATGTTAACATTTTTAAAAAAAATATTCTTTATCAATACAAAGCTTTTAAATTACTGACTTGCAGGCGTACATATTTGTAACCAAGTTCACAAGCATGTAAATGTAAGTACATTAGCGGGCGAGCTTACATTTTTTTATTTTTTTATTTTTTTTCTAAATTAATGTAAGGTTAACATTATTTTTTAAATAATAACATAAAGTTACTGTTTTTAATTTTCTTTTATTTTTAATTATAAACTCCTATATTTATTTTTAAAATAAATTTATAAATCACACTCTATATTTTATCTATTTTTTGTTATTCACACCGCATTTTTTAATATTTTATAACTCGATTATTCTTTTTTCTAGCAAAAGAATATTTTATTTTAATATTCTAAATATTTTATAAAATACCTATTTATGTCTCCTTCTTACTTCTCATTGTCTCTTATCTTTCCCATACATACGATTAGTAGAAGGGAAGGAGGACATGACGGGGCAAAAAGAAGAAGAGGAGAAGGGAAAAGAAGAAGAAGAGGAGAAGGGAAAAGAAGAAGAAGAGAAGGGAAGGTGGTGGCCTAGGAGAAAGTAGTTGGGGGTGAAGATGATGGAGGGGTAGAGAGATGAGGGTATTTTAGTAGTTTGATTAATATTAATTAATTAAAATAATATTAGGGTGTTAAATAAAAATTATAGAAAAAATGAGAGACGGATTATAGAATCGTATTGAATCATAAAATAGGAAAAATATTGATGCATTTTGGGTTGGATCGGGTCACATCACGAGGACATGGGGTTTAATGGATTGAGTTTAGTTATCTTATTTGCTTAGCCCTAGTAGGTTATAATTTTATTTAATTAGTTAAATCTAACTCTGCGTAGTTTCAGCAAATTATTTACAGAATATTCTACAGATATCCAAATAGTTAAATAAGATCGCCAAACCTCCGTATCTATGGCAAAAGAAGATAAAGAAAACTGATTTAATTAAATTTGTTTTAGACATTTTGATTTAATCTCTATAAATAAGGTCTTATGGCTTGTATCTTAGATATGCTTGGAATGAAATATTAATTTGCGGCATTTCTTTTATCCTTTATTATTTTATCCTTTATTAGGCTTATCCGTATCGGTAAACCATCACCACCATCATCTATTGCCTATCTCCATTATTATTCGACCTCCACTCCATCATCCTTTTATCTTATACCTATGAATTTGTTGTGCCTCCACCTACAAATCACAAATCCTGTATAGATCTGAATCTCAACCGTTACGAATCGAATCAAGCTACTTCCTAACAAATATATGGAGTGATTTATAAAATTTTCTATTTTTTAACATTTTTAATATTTTTTAAGAAGTTATAGTATTGTAAATTTTATTTAAAGAAAGTAGGTTATTGTGGGCTTAAAAGCTTACAAGCCCTGGGCCACTTTATAATTTATTACCGACAAAAATAAATGTATTTATTTTGAAAGAAAACTAGAGATAGATTTGAAATAGGGGTGTAATCATTAATGTAACAATGAAAAGTAAAAAATATTTATTTTTAGATAAATTGAATATATCCCGTGCAAATAGTACCAAAACGTTATTATTAAATTTATAAAATGTAAATACAAGTGAGACATTATAAACCCTTAGCAAAACCTATCACTAAACTATATTAGATAATAATTTTTTTCCACCTGTGCATACAAATATTTTTGTTAGAGTTTTTTTTTTTTAATATCAGTTATAGTGAAAGAGAAGTTTTTCTTATAATAAAACAATGTGCACTTTTTAGAAGAGGGATGAGAGAGAATATTAACAATATATATATATGAAAATGACAAAATTATTTCAAGGATAAATTTTTAATATATTTTAATTCAAATTGGAATTTTCTTTTAAATTTTCTCTTTCTATTGTGGAGTGAAATTGATTAGGAATAAAATGGCATTTGATTACTTAACGTGGCTAAGAGTCCTTGGACTCAAAGTAAACAGGGGCTCAAAAATTCGAGCAATTTAACGCGCAGACTCATGCAGGGGACCATCTTAGGATAGGCTAAACTTTTGTATATTTGAGATCAGGTATAATCAAATGGATAGCTACGGCGAGTCATCCATGATAATGACTACTCCGAGGACAAAGAGGGCAAGAAAGATTGCCACACAATTAATGTGAACCAAATATATGTTAATTAATATATTTATCAGTAAGACATTCTTGCATTATATCTAGTAGCATTTGTAGCTCCGTGTTATTGGGGAGGCATTTGATAGAACCCACGAAGAGCCAATTCTAGATCACGGTCATAATTCTATTTATGTTGAAGAAGGAACTTGCCAGATATGACTAGAATCATATTATTGGTGTAAAAGTAGTACTTATCAATCAATTTGTCTTAGCTTATGAGGTTTTAGAGGTGATCATCGAACAGGTCGGGCTGAACTTTTTAGGCTAACCATATTTATTCATGGCTCAACCCACCAATCACTCGGGCGTGCTTGAATACTCTAGCTCATTATTGCCCATTAGCCTATTAAATACTGGGCTTGAGTCGGACATAATGTGGCCAGAACATTCTAAGCCTTTGTGAAGACATTTTACTAGAAAAACCATAGGATATATATGTATTATGTCAAGCCATAGATAGGTGTAATAAGCTTATGATTTCGGATTAGCTTATGATTTCATTTCAAAGAAAAGAAAGAGATGCAGAAATTTTTCACCCACATTCTTAGGAACATGTTCCATAACAAATAAGGGATCACAAAACTCCTCGTCACATGCACAAATCACAACCATAGTCGAAATAGTTGGCCTAGCTAAGAATACAAGAACATAATGGAGGATAGCTCGCCTGCTCTTAGCTCCGGCCTTCCACCACAACCACCTTCGACGAGAGTAATATGAGCATGACCCGTTTATTAAATGAGTAACATGATATGATCTATTTGACCAATTTACTAAATGGGTTGTATTCTTTATACAATCTTTCATGCGGTGGAGAGGGTTAGTAACACATTTAAACAACACACAAGACACGGTTAACCATTTACATGACATGATTCACCCATTTACACTAACACGATTCATCTATTTACAAATTACTATAAAAACTTAATACAACAAGATTTAGAATATATACAAAATTTTCTAGCCAAACTAACAAAAAGAATATAACACGACTACACAAATCTTACAAAATTATAGTATTACAATAATATTTAGGGAAATTTGCATGCAATACACTATCTTTTAATAAAATTATAGTTTACATCCTATAATTTTACTATTTACAAATCGAGCCCTATGATTTATCGAATTTAAAGAATACTCCACTGTTAGATAAGTTAGTTAAACTTAACCAAAATTTTGAGTTAAGTTAACTAAACTAATAAAATTATGAAGATACCCTTAACCAAATCATACTAAGACCATTTTAGTTATTTTAAAAATAAGGGCACTTTAGTTATTTAAAAAATAAAATTTCTCTACTTAATAGAATATTTTGATGGTGTTAATTTAAATCTAACTCAGAGTATTTTTTGTATATATTTGCTAAATTAGATGGCCCAATTTGCAAATAGTGAAAATATAGGGTGTAAATTATAATTATGTTATACAAATTTCCCTAATATTTAATAAAAACACACAATCGGTTTAGCTTTTGATGGTAGAGTCATTAATAGAGTTGGTGAAGCAGTGGCGGAGATCGAGGTATCGACAATGGTGAGGCTCTAGGAGCGGACCTCCATAGCGACAAAGTCTCTAACTCTGCTCTCATGCGGTGAGGCTTTGAGAGCTGACCTCTATGGTGAGGAGTCCCAACTCTAGCTCACGTGGTGACTGATAGTGAACGTGAGGAGAAGCTTTTATATGTCCCTGAGATCTCCAAATCTGTCGAGGTTCTACTGAGATCAAGGAAGATGAGACAAGAAAGGTTAGGAAGGGCTCGATTAGTGTGTGGCTAGAGAGATGGTTGGAGAAGAGTGAGAGGTAGCGAAGGAGATGAGGGTGAAGATGTTGTCAGAGAGAAGGTTGCTACTCTAGTGTCCCCTAAATCTTTGGATTTGCCAATATATCCATCAATCATCTCTCCATCTCCTCTGCCTCTCTTACCCTTGAAACCCTAGTCTTTCAATGAGGACAGCAAGTGGGCTGTGGCAAGCGGCAAGTGGTCGAAGAGGTGACTCATGCTGAGGTCAAGGATGATGAGGTGGATAGGTAGGAAAAGACTTGGTTGATGCAGCCTGGAAGTCATTTGGAGGAGAGTGAAAGGTAACTGAGGGAGGAGGGGAGGGCAAATATGTTGCTGGAGAGGAGATTGCTCTCGATGAACTATGAGATAGAAGACTGAGAGGTAGTGAAGGGAAAGGCAATTGTCAATTGTGGCCTATGGGAGAGGACAAGGTGTAGAGCGAAGGATTGTGATTTGGAAAAGAGGTAGTTGGTGAGATAGTGAGGTGAGAGTGTAAGATAAGGTATGTTAGATTAGAAATTTAGTTTATAAATATTAACGGGTTGGCGCGATCAGACTGGACTCGTATACTTAAATGGTCAAACATGTCAAAATGGGTTACTAGTATAAACCCGAAGATGACCTGATGATTAATCAGGTTAGACGGATTGACTCATTTACAAACTGAACCCAATAAAATTAAATTCAAATTCAATTACAATTAGGTTATCGTGTCGGGGTATCGGGTTAGATTAATATTTGCCACCTCTAGATGTAAAATAGTAGTGATAATTATGTGTTTTCTAATCTATGGGCAAAATAATAATTTTAGATTAAATTAATTTTAAAAATTGTATGAAATAAAATAATAAAGAATAATAAATTAGTATATGAGAAGAAGTTAAATTATTGTTTAAATATTAGACCATAATAAGGAGACTCAACAATAAGAGTATTCGTATTTCAGAAGTGAATTGAGGCTTAAATAGTTATTCCCGAGGTGGACGGGCTTCTCCGATACGTCTACTTGTACAGTTGCACTTACAGGACGAACAAAAATACCCACCTCAGCCGGAGAGGGAGCAAACCAACTCCTTTCGTCTCCCCCAGCTTGACCGTTACGAGTTCTTGGCCCCAATCCATCCACTAGACCGTTTGGTCCTACCTCTCACTCTCTCAACGGCCACGATCCCCACGAAATTAAACACTTTGGACGGCTGTGATCGACTCAAATCAGATCTCCCTCTCTCCTTCCTCCCGCTTATAAAAGCCAAAGCCTCACCTCCTTCTCACTTTCTCCAAAGATGTATGGAATTATCCAATGGAGAAGACTTAGAGAAACGGCGACTCGTGCCGCCGCCGCTGCATCGGCATCTGGTGTAATCCGGAGAGATCTCCACCGGAAGCAAGGAGACGGCGGCGGCGCCTCCGATGAACCGCGACCCCGCCGGATCCGTGCGGAGGCAAATTGCCCCCGCTGTTCCAATCACATGGATCTCCTCTTCTCCGGCGCAGGCGCCGGAGAATCCGGTTACCGCGCCGTCAACCTCTGTCCCACGTGCCGCGCGGCCTTCTACTTCCGGCCCCACCGGCTCGTCCCGCTCCAGGGGAGCTTTGTCGAGATCGGGCGGGCAAAGGCGGCGAGATCCGAGAAAAGCGGAATTCGAGTGGATGAGGAGATTAGGAAGCGGATTAGGGCATCGTTCTGGGAGGCAATGCGGTTGTCGGGGAATACGCCGGAGAGTTGGCCGCCGATGCCGAGCCAACTAACGCCACCGCCGAACCCGCCGGATGAGAATGTAGTGAAGGGGAAGGGGAGAGGTAAGGGAAAGGAAGGAGGAGGGGTATCGGGGGATGGGGGCGGGTGTAGGAAGGAGTGGTTGGGCGGAGCAAATCTGGGGAAGGATCTGCCGACGCCCAAGGAGATTTGTGAGAGGCTCGATAAGTTTGTGATCGGGCAGGAGGGTGCTAAAAAGGTAGAATTTTTATCCCGATCTAAAGATTAAATCGATCAAAATTGATTCTTTTCTTGTTTTTGTTATTTTACGGAATTCTTACAAGTTTGTTGCTAGCTTATTTTGGGTTAGAACGTTACGTGAAGATTTAGTGATTCAGGAGGATCTTGAAACGGAATTTGCGTTCTGTTCACTGATCTTGTGAAATGGACTCTTTATATTCTTGCCTTCGGTATAATTTTCTTTTCTTTTCTTTTTATCATTATTGTAGGTTCTGCATGATAGGTTTTAAAATTGTTTTATTTCTATGCTAACATCTTGCTTTTACTAATTACTGACGCATGCTTTTTTTACTATCTCCCTCTTTATCTACCTCTTTTTTATTGTCTTTCTTGTAGCTACAATTCTGTGGTTCTCTCTCTGGAAGTTTTAGATATCACTGACCTTTGGTGTCAGTATAACTATAAAGATTTTGTCAGATATAAAACCATTATGATTTCTATACCACCTGCAGTCCTGGGTTTTCATTTATCGTGGCTTGCCTTTAATGCATGCTGAACTCATTCCTTATCATCATCCAGAGATGCAATTCATTTGTGCCTTCTCATGTTTCTAGAGATATTGATACCTTATTTTGCATGTATGCAAATGCAAGCTTATGCTGCCAGACTATATAATATCTTGTTGGTGCATAAGATTCCTACTATGCTTAGAATCAAACATCATTAAAGTTGATTGATCAAACATCATTAAGTTGATTGATCAAACATCATTAAGTTGATTGATCAAACATCATTAAGTTGATCTCAAGCTTGATATATGGAAATACTTTGAGGTAATGATAATAGCAATTTGGTTGCCATTCAAATCTCTGATCTGATTTTATGGAGTTTATTATGATTATTTTTGTGATCTTGGCAGTGTCATAACATGAATTAACTTCACATGGAGTGTTCTTAGCAATATCATAGAGGATCACAAATATTTTCAATCAAAATAGAAAGATCCTTATAGAACCTAATATAATCTTCTGATAACCTTTTCCTCTTCCTTGCATATAATTATTCCTTATATACTTGGCTAAGATACTAGACCAAAAAGAAGGCGGCCGAGAGCATGAGGTTCTTTCTATATTCTTTTACCAAATCTCAGTCCATCTTTGTTTTCTGCAGATTAGGCATATATTGATCAATTAGTCTAATTAGACTTTTTTTTTTATAACTTTTGTCAAAATATTAATGTTTAGATCAATCATGATATACTCTTTAGGCAAGCATTATTCATGCTTTTAATGCCCATGAAAGTTCTAAAATTTTACCTTAATTATCCTTCATAACAAAAATTGCAGGTGCTTTCCGTAGCTGTTCACAACCATTACAAACGAATTTATCATGCATGCTTACAGAGAGGGTTAGTCTTGCTTTCTGCAACTAATGTTTCCTCAATTTGATTATTCAAGTACTTGTTACCTGTAATCTATACTTTCCCATAATTTGTGAAATTTTAACTTTTCAAGCATGCATAAAATAAAATACATAGATTTATCTGCCTTGACATAAGTTGCCATATTATGATCTGAATGTGCTGATTTATTATGTAGAACTGGAGCTGATCCAGGGAATGGTGAGGCTGCTAATGATGACCATGATGATGTAGAGCTAGAGAAAAGCAATGTGCTTTTGATGGGCCCAACTGGCTCGGGTATGGTTTATTTTAAATGGTATTAACTATGATATGTTGCTAAATGTAACTAAATTATCAAATCTAGTGTTCAATGCCTGGAATCTTGTGGACTACTTCATTGGTGTAACCTAAAATATGTCCTGTAATATCCTCTGGAAGGACAGGGAAAACATTGCTTGCAAAAACATTAGCTCGCTTTGTGAACGTGCCCTTTGTTGTCGCTGATGCAACGGCACTAACACAGGCAAGTTCTTGGATTGCCTTTTTTTTTTCTCTCTCTCTGCTATATTGAGGTTCTGAATTTTCTTCCAATTACTTATGGAATCCTTTTTTAGTGTCTTCTTATATATTGCATTGTTTTTTCTCATTTTACTGATTTTTTCCTGTTGTTACTTTTTTTCTTAAGTTTAATGTTTTTGAGACTATTCTTCTAAGGATCTATTTGCAACTTAGCAATACATTTTTATTATAAAATTTAGTTCTATTGAAAGTGAATATATTCATCTGACTTTTGTGATTTTTAAGATGAACTAATCTCATGCAATTTTTTGCGTTGTTACAAAGCATTTATACAACATTTTCTTTGGATGTCATATTATCTGAGAACTGCTAGAGATCTCTAATTCTTATATTACACACTATGGACATTATTTCGTGTAAAACGACAAAAAATGCTTCACTACACGAGAAAAACATGCCCACTTCACAGCATAAATGTTTGTGTTTTTAAAAAAATATGTAACATTGGACATTATATTTATATAACTAGAACTCTTACACAAATAGTAAGCCCTTGTTCACTTGTGGAATAGAAATAGCTTTCTTATAGAATAAGCCTCATTATTCTGGTATAGCAACTAAATAATAACTTGCTTACTAATTCATCATTTTCTCATCTTATTCTATACAACTTTTAAAAATAATTTTTAATTACAATTACTATTTTGCCCCTAGATTTGACATTATTGAATTACATATCACTTTAGTTACAGTTGAGATTGTCTCTCTCCTCTCTTTCTTCTCTCAAAAGATAGTTATGTCACAAAGTAAAGTATATATCCGTACTGCAACGTAGTACAAGGACATAAGTCCGCACATAACTGCATAAATTCGCACTGCCACGTACTACTTAGCTATATGTTTGCAAACTCTGCACAACAATTACATAACTCCACATTACAATGAAGTACACGACCATGTCAGCACTAGAAGGACATAAGCTGATACGTGCTTGTAAATTTTAGGGAAATTTGCATATAACACTATATCTTTTAACAAAATTATTGTTAAAACACTATATTTTCACTATTTATAAATCAAGTCCTATAATTTAATAAATATGTGTAGAAAGTATTTTGTTGTTAGATGTGCTAGTTAAACTTAACCAAACCTTTGAGTTAAGTTAACTATACTAAAAAATTACAAAAATATCCTCAACAAAGTCATATTAAGGGCATTCTAATCATTTTAGAAATAAGAGTATTTTAGTCGTTTTAGAAATAAAATATTTCTACTTAACGAAATATTTTCACGGTGTTAGTTCAAATTTAACCCATAGTGTTTTTTTTTTCATATCTTTGTTAAATCATATAGCTCAATTTATAAATAGTTAAAATATAGGGTGTAAACTATAATTTCGTTAAAAAACAGAGTGTTTCATGCAAATTTCCCTATATTTTTATTTTTGTGGTGTAAAAATTATTGTTATTATAGATACTCATAAATATAGGAAAATAGTCCTAGTGCGAAGATATTCGTGAGAGTAAGTGCGAATTTTTACGCTGGTGCTGAAAACTTTTAAAATTATTTATTTTTGTTGGCAATGTGAGAAAGTTGGGAATGCGGGGAAGTTCTGATTAAATACAATGTAGTGCGAGTATATGGAGCATTTTAAGTCTATAGTTGTAAAAAATATATTATAATTTTAGATAGATATATGTTACCGGTCAAGGATATTTTTGTCATTTGATATAAAACATCACCAATACTCAATACAAATTCACTATTCTTTAATAATTTAATATCAGCTTTATATCAAATTAAATGTTTATTACTTTTTATATTAGTATTTAACTAAATATTAGAATAACTTATACCGATATTAGCTCTCTTCTTCTGGTATTGAAAATTAAAATATTTTTTCTAGAATTAATCTTATTTCACAAGTGAATAGGGCCCTAAAAGAACTTAACTAGATGCTAGTAGGAATTTTCTCATAATCATCATGTTCATTTTTAAAGATTCATCAAATTCATATTCAAAAGTTTTAATGGATTAAATCATCATCCACGAGGTGCTCTTGTACTTGTTTTCTTATGAGAACTTTGAAGAGATAGATGATTAAGTGTTTGTTCATTTGTTTTTATTCAATCCTTCATATTTCCTTTAATAGTATGAAACATATAGTGCACACTTTCATTTTCTTCCACTTACCTTTGGGCTGTAGTTATAGTGGTAGGTTTCTTTTGATGGTTTACTAAAATTTATAGCTTCAAAATTTATGCTATCCAATCAAAGTTTAATTTGATGTGAACTCCTGGGCTTGTCAAGACTCAAGAGTGCTTGGCCTTTCTTTAACAAAGAATTGAAAGTGCAGAAATACTGTGCAGGCTGGTTATGTTGGAGAAGACGTTGAATCCATATTACACAAATTGCTTATGGTATGTTCACCTTTTCACATCTTATGACTATCTAAATGTTGGCTTTCAAGTCTTCTGGTCAATTATTCTTCTTTATAGTCAAATTTTCTGGTCAAAACTTCCATCATAATCTGCATATTGTGGATGTCAGGCTTCATAATCGGCTGATGCGTTATGCTGCTGCTGCATGAGTGTTCCATGTTAACTTATTTTTTTGAAGAGAACCTTTACTGCTTTTTTGAGTGTTGGAATTTATTTCATGGAAATCTAATTAACACTGTTAATGATGGATGAAAAGGAGAAATCAGGAGAATTTTAAAATGAGAGTTTGTAAAAATACAATCTTCTTGGATTTCAAGTACCATATTTTTGCAGAACGCAATATTCTGAACAAATAATGACAGTTGTCAGATTGGAAATCTCATGATTCTGTGTGACTTTCTTCTCACCTTGTCTAATGCAAAGCATGAGGTTTAGCTTCTGCTTTGATGTCCGGGAAATAAGTCAAACAACTCATTTTTTTAGCAAAAGGAGTTTTGATAATTATCTTAATATGTTCTAATCCATTACAGTCTGCTGTCCTAATATTGGCAATGTTTAAATCTATTTTTACTTTTACTTATATTGTTACTGTGGTCAGGTTGCTGATTTCAATGTTCAAGCAGCTCAGCAGGGGATGGTGTATATTGATGAAGTTGATAAAATAACTAAGAAGGTTGTTGAACTTATGTATTTTTCTTCTACACAGTTTCATAAGTTGGAAATTGTTTTGTAACAATGATCCTTGCAGGCGGAGAGTGTAAATATTAGTAGAGATGTATCTGGTGAAGGTGTTCAACAAGCATTATTAAAAATGCTAGAAGGAACTGTAAGTCATCTATTTCATGATGTGGTTAATATATTCAAGATGTTTCATGCCAGGGTTTAGCAACTGAGGTTCATATTAATTAGTCAGGTCATCAGTAAACTGAACTACACAGAAGCACAAGGACATGCATAGTATCTGTAAACACAAATAGGGTGTTAGCAAAACTTTTTTAAGCCTAATTAGTAATTGAATTTCAGAGGTACTAATTTTGAAATCTGAATTATCTGTTGGAATTTACAAGATTTAAAGGGTAATATGCAAAATATTGTAGTTCTTGAGATGCGTCCTTATGTAATAAGATATAAATAATCATACTATCATCTGCAGAACATTTCTTTTTAGGCTATTTTACAGAATGGCAATAGGGATTCAAAAACATTATAACCAACATGGTCTATTGACCACTTAACCCTTCTAGTTCAAACTGTAAAGGAAGTTTTATATTGTATTATTGTGAATTTACGACCATTGTAGATGAATTTCAACCTAGGTGTAAATCTAGCTCACATCTTTCTATGTACATGTATCTTTAGCCATCGTAAACTGGAATAAAATATTTCCAGCAGGAGCAGTATGGTTAGATCCATGACCATTTCATCTTTCTTTTAGATTACTTAATGCATCATAAATCTTTTTCTACTAAATTTAAAGTTATCTTATGAAGCTAGAATTTTCCAGTATATTGAATTGAAGCTACTTTTGCATGCCAATTTAGCATCTATAATATGAGAATAGTGAGAGTTACTTTTCACATATACTTCCATATGAATGTTAACTTGATCAATTGATTGTGATCAAGAAAGAAAGATACTTTGGGTGTGAAGCATGGTTCACCGGATCGGCCGAACCCGATCCTAATCCTAATCCCGATCCCGATCCTGGCCCATTTTGAACTCTCTTCTCTCTCTCTTTTTATTTCTTTATTTATCTCTCAGTTTTTTATTTTATTTTTTCCACTCTCTTTTTTTCTTCTTCTTCATGGTACTATAGTTTTTTTTTCTTTTATTTGATTTTCTTCTAGAATTTTACGTAATTAAAAAGTCCGATCCAATCTAGACGACCAATATGGACAATCTTGTAGATATGTATAGTTTTTTCGGAAGACAGATTCCCATTTCATTAAAAATTTTGATGTGAAGAATAGAGACTTATTGGTACTTTCACGTACTGAAAGTTTCAAGTGGAACTTCAGCTATTGTTCTTATTTGTTGATTTGGCTGGACAAACTAATGCATTATCATGTGTGACATAGAGGTGTTCATGCATGATTACTCTTTTGAGGCTACAGTTTCTGTCTTTCCTCTACTATTGTTTAATCTATCCTTCTCTGGATATTATTGGAGGACA
Source organism: Typha angustifolia (assembly GCF_048772165.1). Taxonomy (NCBI): domain Eukaryota; kingdom Viridiplantae; phylum Streptophyta; class Magnoliopsida; order Poales; family Typhaceae; genus Typha; species Typha angustifolia. Next base: position 8,151,142 of record NC_133248.1, read on the forward strand.
TAAGACATCTGAGGCTTGAAATCTGTCTAAAATCTCCAGAAAAGAAGTTAATTTCTAATGATAGCTAGTTGTTTCTTTGTTTTCTGTTATGACTGTCAGGTTCCCCTTTTAGCTCCTTCCCAATTCCATTTTCTAACATAGAAAAGAGAAATAAGATTTCTTTTTAATTGAATAAATTTATAAGCTGACTTTGTAGTGCTTTAGAAATTATCCTGTTCTCTGAAATTTGTTGAACTTTTCTTATGCAGATAGTAAATTTTCCTGAGAAGGGAGCTCGTAAGCATGCACGCAGTGACAATATACAGGTTCTTTATTTTTCCTATAGCGGTAAAAATTGTGAGTTTTAAAGATACTTTAGTTACTATTATCACCAGCAGTTTCTTTCTTAAAATGAACCCTTCTTAGCTTTTCAGTTCAATCTCGACTTTCTAGTGCTATTTTCATATATTACGCATATTTTGCTTTTACCCCTCTAAAAATTTGTTCTTTTTGTAATAGTTACTTCTTTATGTTTAGGTTCCTAGCAATACTTTTCAGTTTTGAGTTAATCCTTGTCTCGAGTACTGGAACACTTTGCTATCCAAGGTTCACAGTTTTGACCGATCCTGATCCCACTTCGAAACCAGTCTATTCAGTGGGGTATTGGTCGAATCAATCGATACTTAGTGTAGATTGGAGCAGTTTTAGCCGAATCAGTCAAAACAACATAATATGAGACTCACCTCATCTCTCGAAAAACCCCGACAAAGTCGTCCAACGCCGATCCTTCAAGATAGAAGTTTTGTGATCTCCTATGATGGATTCGGTGACACTACTCTCCGACGACCTTGGATAAGTCCTTTTTCTCTCTTTTCATTTTTTTGGTTTTTTTTCCATTTGTCCTCTCTATCTTTCTGGCGACCTCCCCTGACCTCTCTCTCCCTCCCCTTTCCCCTCTCCCTTTTCTCTCTTCCTCTTTGTTTAGCAAGAGAGAGAGGGAGAGAGGGAGAGAGGTGACTAAGAGAGTGAGAGATTTTCTTTTCTAGACCCCTCTCTGACTGAGTGTTAGAGAGCAGACATGGGTGAGAGAGAGTGTTAGTGGGAGAGAGGTAGAGTGAGTGAGTTTGTTTAATTCTTAGACTTAATGTCCGAGCAATTTATATTTTTATAGTCTGATACCTAAATCCAATACTGGCCGCTGAAACAACACTGATACATATTTTTGTTGTTGTTGTTGTAGATCCCGATCCCGATTTATTTTTGTCATAGTTACTTCTTTATGTTTAGGTTCCATGGCAACATTTATCTTCAGTTTTGGGTTAATCCTTCTCTTGTGTATTGGAACACTGTGCTATCATTTGCAAAGGTAGATTGATGGTATACATTTGCTTGATATTATATGAATACTCCATGATTACCTTTCCATCTCCAACCTTGACCTTCTAGTGCAATGAAATTCATAAATCAGATTTATGTTTTCTGCAGCATAATATTTCCTCTAGCCTTCTAAATATTGGTTCTGTGTCATAGTTACTTCTTTATGTTTAAGTTCCTGGTAACATTTATCTTCAGTACTGAGTTAATCCTTCTCTTGGGTACTGGAGGACCGTCCTACCATGTGTCAGATGCAGTCGCAGATTGATAGTATACTATGTTTGAACTGATAAATAGAAATTGACTTGAATTTTGTTAGTGTTATCGACATTGTTTAACACCTTTATTTTTAAATTAAGCATTGTGAGGTGTATAGAGTATAGACCATCCACATCTTACTTATGGAGCTAGAATATCTTCTCTAACTTCAATTCGTACTCTTCCTGGACAATTATTACTTGCTGATGTTCTCTGTTAGCACCTAAAGATAGTTCATCTTTCTTGCTAGCCCTTGCACTGTCTATTTCTCGCAGTTACTGATGAATAATATGCTTTATAAGTATGTAAGAAAGAACCAATTTGTGCTTTTGTTTACAACAGATCTGTCTACCTAAAATGGGGGTTCAAAGTTCAAACTCAAGAATCTTTTTCTGATTTTCTCTTGTGAACCATTCTCTGTAATGTTGAAGACTTTGTTATCTCTAAGCAGCTAACATTCAACAATGCAATCGAGTCATTAAGCACTTCTGAAAGATGTTGAAGACATCCTATTTTTTTTTTTTCTAGGAGATACTTTCCTACGATGTTCATTTCATTATTTGATCACTTAATCACTCTGAGCAAACCCTGGTTCTTCTGTCATGTGCTACTGAGTTTTTAATTCATCATGAAAAATTGTTACTGTGCAAGAACTAGTTTATGCAGTTCCCTTGAAGCCATCGAGTAGACTAAGCAATGAGTCAAACTTTGTTTCACTTCCATCTACATAACCCTCCATTTGTATAACTAAATCTAAATGAAATGTTTTCCAAGTGATTATCTGAGTTCATGCTTTCTATACGACTATGGATGTTCTATAACTTCCATTTGAATGGGCTATTGAGAATTAAGAATCATACTATACAGCAACGATGGCCGTGCTAGTAGTACATGCCCCCCCCCCCCTCCTGTGCCAGTGGCACGCATTTATAATATTTTTTTTAAAAAATTTAGGATATTTAGAGATATTTTTGGTAACGATGGTCGTGCCACCATCAAATAAGATCACTGGTGTAGAAAGTTATTAAGAAAATAAAAAGAGAGAAAGATAGAATAAGAAGGGCTATGATTGGAGGAGTTGAGAGAGAGAAGTATTAAACACAATTGTGTTTAACATGAGAGTTTTAGAAATATTTAATGGATGGAAATAAAAAAAGATTAGATGACAAAACATGATAATACATGATTCAATTTAAATTAGAGAATGACAAATAAAAATTAGACATAAGTTGTCATTCCAAATGAGTTGTTATTCCAAAAATAACAAATGAGTTATCATTCCATATTTGTTAAATAATGATTATAGAAATTAAAGAATGATAAATGCCAAAAGTTAATTGATGGAAATAAAAGAAGTTAAAAAATGGATTCGACATGTCATATCATATTTATTAAGAAAATTAATAAAGTTAATTTGATAAATATTAATAGAAATTAGAAATTTTTTTAAAAAATTATCTCTACATTGGCACACGATCGGCATGTGGCCGTGTCGATCGGCACAACTCAACACGATTCGGCACGGGGGTGTGCCACTAGCACACCCCGTGCCAAGTGCCGTGCCTCTACCGGCATGGCCATCCATGCTATACAGTACTTTCAACTTGCTCTGGCAGTACATTCTTTAACTAAATCTTGTGCTGATGCAGATAGATACGAAAAATATTCTTTTTATATGCAGCGGGGCATTTATTGATTTAGAAAAGACAATTTCTGAAAGGTAACACAGTTTTAAGATATTACAATTTTCAAAAATTTGTTGCTTACCATGGACAATCAGGGAAGCTTGATTTTTGATATGAAACAGGCGGCAGGATTCTTCTATAGGATTTGGAGCACCAGTGCGGGCAAACATGAGAACTGGTGGGTTAACCAATGCCCTAGTGACTTCATCCTTATTGGAATCAGTAAGCATCAAGAAGCTGAACAATTAGAGAGAGAAAAAAAAATTCTTATAAATTCATCATTATGTTTAGTTTCATTTGTTATGAGTGAAGATTCAACTGAATTTCTGTGTACTCATGACATGGAAGGTCCATAATTTTTTCGCAGGTTGAAAGTGACGATCTCATATCATTTGGTCTCATTCCAGAATTCGTTGGACGCTTTCCAATTTTAGTCACACTTTCAGCATTGAACGAAGATCAGCTTGTTCAGGTTGCTTCAGTCTTCACAAAGAATTTTTTTGTTGACACATTGTTTTTTTTTTTAATGTCTATTCTGACTCATTTATTGATATATGTTTTTTTCAATCTTCTACTGTGTATAACAGTATTAAAGTGTAGCTTAGACATGTTGGAAGAGCATGATTGCTCATCAACAATCCCCTGCTCTTAGTATCAAAAGAGCCCCTATGCACAACTGTTGAGTACCCTGCATTCTTTACCTATGGATTCAGCTGTCACTCTCAGTTTCTACAGATTTCCCGATAGATTATAAAATGTTACAAATGGTTTACTCTTCAAGGGGGTTGTCTTGGATGGAAGATTTGAACTGCAACTCACTTTCCTAAAGGGACCCTATCAAATTGAGAAAATCTTAGAGGATTCTCATAGCATACTTAACTATGCATAGTTCTTACCTAGTTCAGGTTCATCAGAGTGCTCCCTACTATGGGTAGTTGGGTTTAAATCTTCTAATCTTGTGTGGAACATATCTCTATCACATAGTATGTTAAATAATCCAGGGCCCTGAACCTTTTCATTAGAACATGGAACATATCTCTATCACATAGTATGTTAAATAATCCAGGGCTTATTAATATAGAGTTGATAGATGGCTTATTAAAATATCAGCCTATGATAATTTCTCATCCAGCCGCTCGTTAATATATTGAATTCCTAGTTGTCTGTCGATGATCTCTAGAGCTAACATAGTGACATTGTATAACTTCAGGTCTTAACAGAGACAAGGAATGCTCTTTGCAAACAATACAAGAAAATGTTTAGTATGAACAAAGTGAGTGTTTCTATTCTTTACAGTTCCATATTCATTTTTTCTTTGGGCGATATAAGCTGCTTTTTATCTTACCTCAGATGATAATAATTTCCAGGTTAAGCTTCATTTTACCAAGTCTGCACTTAGAATGGTTGCAAAGAAAGCAGTTGCAAAAAGCACTGGCGCGCGAGGTTTAAGAACTGTTTTGGAAAATATTCTTATGGAGGCCATGTATGAGGTAACGCGAGTTGACTCGCTACCCTAAACCATAGAGTAGTTAGCACAAGTGCCTCAGACTTGATTTATGATAATTATATTTCCTCTGCTTTCATATCATTATCAGCTTTCTAAGAAGATATCAGTTCATACATGAACTACAATACCTATCAGCTTTCTAAGAAGATTGTCTGTTTTCGTATCATTATGAACTTTCTAAGAATAAGTCAGCTTGTACATGAACTACAATACCTATCAGCTTTCTAAGAAGATAGCCACTTGTGCATGATGAACTACAATCGATGCTAAAACTGATCTAAATTTCTAGAAAGATTAACTAAGTATGAGAAGGTGTTTACTCTGATATCTGTCCTTCATGTTTGTTTAATGAATTTCTTTTACAGATAATGTCTTGCCTTGTAGGTTTTGTAGTTGGCAAAATTCATAACCAAACAAAGTAAGTCATAATATAATTTCTCTAATTTTTATTGTATGAACTGTAACACAATGTTGTATAGAGTTTGGAACATAAAATAGAGTTGGTGCAGCAAAGATTGAAGTTCAATCGAAATTTGTTTGAACAAACTTCCATCGTTTGAAGCTTGTTCAAACAACTTCAAACAAAACTTAGCTGAGAGCTATAGAAGATATTCAAGAGAAGAAGCAAAGTTGAAATAAACTTTGATTGTTTGTAGCTTATTCGAACAACTTCAAACAAAACTTACCTGAGAGCTCCAACAGATATTCAAAGCAGCTATTGATGTGGGCTTGTTTGAACCTATTTGAACATGCCAGGAAAAGAATACCAGATTAGGGTTGAAATCTAGCCTACTTGTTAGAGTGTAAATATGAAAGACTTGGGCTAAAAGGTTAGAAATCCTAAGACTATTGTGACGGCTAGAAGAGCTTTGAAGGAAAGAGAGGAGTTAGGTAGTGGGTGGCCATTAATACCATATCTTATTGGAGTCCCTTTCAATTGAAGATTGTTCTTGATGGTGTCTCAAGGGTTATGGATACAAGCTAACAAGCTTAAGGCTTACCAAGGTTAGAAACTAAGCATGGAAAGCGGCATATTGAGGGAGAGTTAAACAAATCACTTAAGAAATGGTTGTGGATAACAATGAGCGGTTTCTAATTATTTTGTAACCGCTGATTATTATAATACTTAGTTTGATCTTAGAAAGCAAATCTTTAGTTTTTTACCCTTGTTTAATAAGGGTGTTTCCACGTTAATATTGTTGTATTTGCGTGCTCCCTTGTGTCTCATTTTGTGATTACTATTTATCGTTCTAAGTGAAATACATCTCCTGTATGGTATTTAAAATATTCTCATGGCCTTCTCACCATCATAAGGTTGAAGTTTCCATTTAATAATCTGAGAGGCTGAGAGTAGCTTAGAAGATAGAACGATACAGTTGTTGGATGACTTTGGTTTGGAAATTTGGTACATGGGACAATTGGGCTACATTTTCTGACCTTTCCAGCAGGACAGGAAGATTTACTGTGGGTATTTGTTTAATTTATAGTTTTATACCAGGTACTAAGAGGAAGGAAACTGGTCCGGAAAGTCCTTTCTGGCTTTGTACTTTGTGGGTGCTTGCTTAATTTGGATCTGGTACTGAAAGTAATGCTATCAAAGGATGAAAGGTGCCAGTCCTGGGGATGCTAAATATACAATTGATACACAGTTTCCATTTCACCTTAAAGCAATCATAAGACAGTACAAAGAAGATGCCCTAAAATTTTCTGAATTCTTGTGAAACACAAGGCAACCTTGTGTTGCTTCTTTTATATTGCTGGTCTTACTTGCTATCATGATTCTTATTTTTCATGATGTATCTTTTTGCAGATTCCTGATGTAAAAACAGGAAATGAGCAGATAGATGCAGTTGTGGTGGATGAGGAAGCCACTGGATCGATTGACAGACTAGGATGTGGAGCTAAAATTCTTCGTGGGTATGGAGCATTTGACCGCTACATTTCAGAAAATGAAGGGAAGGATTTACTGGTATGAAACATTACTACTTTAGGCTTATAATTTTGAAAGGATTTTGAAATTTTTTGTTCCTGTGTGTAAGTGGAAAAACATAGCTGCTGATTGAAGTAGGGTTGTTATGATTGCCGCAATCATATTTTTGTGAGAATCTGATCGGTGGCAGTCAAACACAATAGATCATAACCAAGATATTTATGATTACTAAGATGAAGGCTGAATTTTTAGATTGCATAACCTGATAAAATTCCTGGTCTTTGTTACGTGTTGACTCAACAAACTTCACGATCTTCATCCATCTAACCAGAGATCTAGATGGACAAATAAATGACAGACAAATTAATGCCTGATTTACCCAAATTCTCAAGCAGAATTAATTCATACTTCTACAAGGTAGTAAATTGATTCGATGCAGTTGCAGATATCGTACATTGTTCTTCTAACAAAGAACTCTGAATGCAGGCAAACACTAACAGATCTGAAGGTGAACTTGATGGAGAAGCATATCTGGTGTCAAGAACCATGAGTTTGTGATCCTTCTAACCAGCTTCAAATAACATGTAACACGATCATTTTTCTTTGCTCTGATATCCATTTTTTTTAACATTATTTTGATGATGTAACTTTACTGTACTAACATTATTGCCATTCATATGAACAGAAGTCGCTTAGTAAGCAAGCGACTTCCTGCTAATTGAAGCAATGATCAGTTAAATTTTTATCAAATTTTCACAATTCCAGTTCGTTATCCTTCTTGTAAACGGATACTGCTGTTTAGCAAGCAGTGTTCTATGGCAACTAAAAAATTCAAATAAATATGTTTTTTATAATGCCCTTGCTTTACGCTGCATCTGAAGTTTTCTTTGCTAGTTCTTAAATCAACTAGCATAAACTGTTATAATACAAGAGCAAGATGGATTTGCTCTGGCTGTTACAATGCATCTTGCTTTATTGAACTGATGGAGATAAGTTTTCTTCTTCAAAGATGAAACCAAGTATGAAAAACATGCAAGATTTTCCTCCAAAGATGGAATATAAATGATCTACTTCCCCCAGTGTTAATGAGATTCAAGGCGGCGGCCATGGTCGGGAGGGCTGGAATTGCTCCTTTCTGGGTCGTGCAGATTGCTCCGCAGGCATTTGCAAATGTGAGTACCTCCCTCAGCTTCTCCTCATTCTGGGTAAGCAAAAGAAGAGAAATAGTTACCTATTGTCAAAAAATTAAATAAATTCTGTTAGTTTGTCATCTGACAGTTTAAATATTTGTGTCAATTGATTATCTGGCATGACACGATAGTCTGCTATTATGAAAATATGAAGTCCAAGCCTCATTTAATCTCTATTTTTTATTGTCTATTCTTGTGATATGATACACATTAACCTTGAAAAGGGAGATGTCCTTGGCCATGGAAACCAGAAGAGCACCAACAAAAGCATCACCAGCTCCGGTTGTATCAATTGTGTTCACTGCAAACCCTGGTATGCTGCCTTTGAAGTCCTATATATTTGAAAGCAAGAAAACGTAGTCAGATTAAAACCAGAACTCGTTTGATTAATGCATGGGTTAGGAAAATAGCATTCACAATGGATAAGGGAGGATTTTGCATCTGTGAGGGTGTTAATTTATTGAGCATCTTAACCAGGTCTCTTTTGGTGTAAAATTTATCATCACTTCTCTTGTTGGGAGGAGCTAGAGTAGGAGTTTAAGGTGGAAATCATTTTAATTAGTAGATGGGCATTAGGGCATATCATGGTTCCTCGAGAGGCTCCATTATTTCAGCAGCTGCTAGTCCCAACTATGTGGCGTTGGCTACGTCATTTAAGGACACTACAAGAATTAAAGGTTTTTAGTTACAAATAGTTATCGACGAATAGCTAATTAAAGTATTATTAACAAAGAGATTGAAGTTCATCTCTAAAATTTACCACGTAATGATACACTATTATTCGAACTGTCAATATTATCACCTAAACTAGAGACAAATAAAAGTTATGATTATTTCTCCTATTTAGCAGCATATTCAACACTACTACTTGTCATTTCCTTGATATGTATTACTAATTGTTGGATCGAATTAAATGACACTAGCTAGTAGCTTTCTGATCGATGTGATCAATGAACTAAATACATTAATGCCACATGTTTCAAACAGTTATTAAGGACCAATATTAACAGGATTAGGTTGAGGAGAAATAAACCTTGGTGAAGTATCTGCATCCCTTCTCGCCATCAGTAACAATAAGCAGCTTGAGACCCTCAAACCACAACGACAACACGTTCTCCTCGCTTTGTGGATCTTCTTGGGTTAGGAAAGCAACTTCATCATTGCTTACCTACAGTTATTGCAGAAGTTACAGTAGCAAGATCAGAAATGGTTGCAGCTCTCATTACAAATTCTTTTTTTCTTTTTTTCCTTTCTATGATTCGGCTGCAAGATAAACTTTTAAATTTTAATAATTTTTGACAAACAAAAGTAAATTTAGGCCGTACCAATTAGGATAGAAGTTGTCTATACATGATAAACATTGATATTTTCATACGACGAACAGTGAGGTCTGTCTCTATGGTTGGCATATTGAGAGCCAACAGTGAATGTGGGGGAGATGCATAAAAAGTGTGATGATATACAGAGAGTTAGAGTTACAGGAGAAACACGTAGAAGGTGCAAAATACTAATTAAAGAGTGCGTGAGAGTAGTAGTGAGCTGCTCTATAAAAAGACGATTAGATCACGAGCATGGATCGAGTTGGGAGAGTGTTTTCGATGACTAGCTAGTGTTAAGCTATATACCTTGATGAAGTCAGCCTCCTCCCATATGCTCAGAATCCCGTCGCGCGCCGCCTCCTCTGACGGCCACAACGGGAGCCGCAAGTTGGGATCATAGGAGCAGAGGACGCCGGCCTCCTTGGCAGCGCGCATGGCGGCCAGGTGCGCCGACAGGGAGGGCTCGGAGATGAGGTTGATGGAGCCGTAGTGGAAGATGGCGGCGCGGCGGATGAGGGCGAGGTTGAGCTCGGCCTCGGTGAGGAGCATGTCGGCGCTCGGGTTGCGGTAGAACATGAACTCCCGCTCGCCGCCGCTCTTCAGGGTCACGAAGGCCAGGGCCGTGCGAGCGTGGGGGTCGAAGAGCACGCCCTGGTCGTCCACCCCGTTCTGCCGGAGGATGTCGACGAGCATGTGGCCGAACTCGTCGTCGCCAAACTAACAGCAGCCCGTCAAAATTAAAAGTGTTAATTATTTGAGTTCTACGTGAATGCACGAGAATTCTAATTGCATGGATATCCTTTTATCTCATGGTATTTTGCATGGTTTACGTTGACTGGAAGCAGTAAAAGGAAGGTATATAAATTAGAATAAGAGTATTTTTTTATCTTAATTATAATTAATTGATAAGATCTTAATGCTAGTTAGATTTGAGGGATGCCCATATAGAAAAAAAAAAGAACTTAAGAGGTATTCTAACAAAAACCAAATATGATGAGAGCTTTTACAAAGGTATGCATGCAATTAGAGAAAACAATTTCCTGTAACCAAATTTTATTAAGGCGATAGTATATGAACAAACTGATAATATAAAATATTCTAAATTTTGTAGTAAGAGTATTAATTTGAATCTAATAGGAAAAAAATGAAATACTCTAAATTTTGTAGTAAGAGTATTAATTTGAATCTAATAGGAAAAAAAATGAAATACTCTTTTTTTTTTATAGAACAATGACAATCAGAAATCAAATAGAAAGAGTATAGATGTGTTACATGGAAATCATTTAATATTAACCAAGAAAACTGCCCAACCAATAAAAACTTTGATGGTGGTGGTTATAAACTATTGAGTGGAGATAAAATTAGCAAGAGCCAATAAGTTGCCAGGGTGTATAAACTTAGTGACAGTACGGATCAAGAAAATACGTCAAATAAATAACTTAATAAAGTTTAATCCAATTGAAGTCTATTTCTAATGTTTTTAAGGTAGTTACAATCACATATGAAAATTTGCGACAAAACTTTACAACATTTTTTCTTTGAGATATATATCATAGTAAATTTTATTTTCCTTTACATGTAAAGTTTCACTTCTATTTTTCTCCGAACTACTATTTTGCTGAGACGAGAGGTGGGGAATTGAATGTTCCTAATGATAATAGGATGCACGAAAATAATAATTGTTTTCATATATAAAGCACTTCCAATTTGACGTGCATGTGCATGTGTATGTGATGATTAGAAATGGAGAGAAAGGTTTCTCCCGATGCATTCTACTTAATCGATCTCTCTTCCTCACCTTGCCGATGAAGGCAGCCTTGCCGCCGAGCTTGGAGATAGCCACGGCGACGTTCGCCGGAGCTCCGCCGGGGGCCTTGATGAACCCGACCGATTCCGCCAGCGAAACCCCGGGGACGTCCGGCACGAAGTCGATCAGCATCTCTCCAAACGACACCACCAGTGCCGCCGCCATTGCCCCGCTGTTCGTCTCTTTCACTCTACAATGGGAAAGGCGATAAAGATCGGAATAAGAGAGAATGGGGTCTGTTTAAATGGTATTGTTATCCATTTATCCTCGCTGTGTTTCGACTATAGCGACGAATAAAAGCATTACGTGCACTTGGAATATTACTTTAGTCCCGTCTTGGTTGTACGATAGATTAACCGTGATACGTTATTCGTGGGTAAGAACGGACTTTTATTGAAAAAGATAGAATAAATTGTTATTCGTGGGTAAGAACGGACTTTTATTGAAAAAGATAGAATAAATTGATATCGTAATAATTCTTTGCTTTAGGTTGCAAATATTCAATTAATTTTTGATACACGCTCTTAATTTATATCCTTAGTTTTCTTTAAAAGGAAAAATTTATATTGGTTAACTGTTATGAGCACGAAAAATCTCACTAATATTAGATGCTAAAATTATCCAAACTATAAGACTCATCCCAAGCACAACCATAACTCATAGAATGGATAGAGTTCGCGAGCCAGTTTACAACTTTGTTAGCTTTCATAGTAAATATAAAATATTTGAGCAAAAGGGAAGTAAGAGAGTAATGTTTGCTTTGAGCCTAGGGATTTTTTTTTCTGAATTGGTTCAGGAACCCCTAAACTGATCTAGTAATTAAACATCTTTTTATTTTTTTCACATCTAATCAAGTTTATTTTTTAAAAATTAAGACTAAAAAAATAAGTCTAACTAATTAAGTTCGGAGCTTAACCTCAAACCAAACAAGATTTAAGAGATCTTTAATATTAGTGATCACAATCTAGGGTGTATGGTTGACTCGATTGAGGATGTTGACAAGGAGAAAGGAATTCAACTCGATGAAGGGACCTGCCCAGCAGTAGATGGAGAGCATGACCTCCTTAAGGATATATGCTTTGGCAATAAATGAGGAACGGAACATACCTCGCTTGTTGCTGAAAAGGGCTCTAGTAGGTGAGTAGAGGAGGGATCCCATGCCACCAAAGGCAATCGATTCCTATAAATGTTAAAATGAGCATGCCCGATGATATGATTGAAGGAGGGTAGGGTGATGGGTGAGGACTAAGAAGTATTTGCGGGTTAGAATAATAGTTAGCTCCTAGATCACAGCTACTCGACCATTCATGGATCAATGTGAGTGAGAGGTCTTCACGATCACGAATAAGAAAGCGAGAAAGGAAAAATATTGCCACTAAGATATTTAAAAAGAATATGAACCAACATTCATATTTAAATGCCTAGAATTTTCTCACCCAGGCTAGCATCCGGGTTAGGAGGCAATTGTTAGGTTTTTAATTGTTGGCAATTGTGTACAAAATATTCTAAGTGTACTTTTTACATGTATATGAGCTTTACACAAGTCTAGAAAATCTCTGGTTTAAAGAATTGCAAAATTATTGAAGCAAACTTGATGAGATCAAGTCACACCAATAAAGTTTAAGAATATTGGACTTTCGTGAGTACGAATAAGACTCAGATTTGGCTCTATCTTAAAGATTATGAGTACGGATAAGACTCGGATTTGGCTCTATCTTGAAGATCATGAGTACGGATAAGACTCGGATTTGGCTCTATCTTGAAGATCATGAGTACGGATAAGACTCGGATTTGGCTCTATCTTGAAGATCATATATAAGGATTGTGAAACCCTATCTCTAGGGGGTGGAAGAAACATTATTGAGGGTGACTTCTTGAAGCTACATCGGTTCTTCTACCAACAAGGTTCCACTCATCTACAAGAATTTAATCTTTCGTCTTAAGGGCGATCTAGACGAAAGATCAATCTCGAGGGCTATTGAGATTGGACTTCAATCACAAGAAGCAGTGAATCGTGGGTTCTAGCGATCAAGACTGAGAAAAACAAAGTCGTTTGGATCGACGGGGTGTTTTGTGAGTCAGTCTTGTAACTGCTACTATTATAGTGATTGGTTTTGATCCGAGTTTGGATCCATGGTTTTTTTCCCGTTTTGGGTTTTTCCACGTTAAAATCTTGGCGTTCATCTCTGCTTTCGTTCTTAATATTTCTTCGGACTTTTACTTAAGAGAACGAGCGATATCATTGCCTAGTGTTTAGATACATACGTATGTCTAGGGATTTTTTCAATTGGTATCAGAGCGGGTTCTCTCACTCTTTGAGAGAGATCAGATAGGCATGGATTTTCATAGAGATGGACCCTCATCTATTAGACCCCCTATCGAAAGCTAGGATGAGAGCTTATTTGAAATCTATAGATGAGCGAGTATGGATGGCCATTGTGAACGGTTGGACACCACCAATGTATATGGTGAATTAAAAACTTATTAAGAAACCAATTGACTCATGGGATAGATCTGACTATGAAAAAGTCGGCTGGAATAGCAAAGCAATAAATGCTATTTTTAGTTGTGTTTCCTCGGAAGAATTTAAAAGAATTTCTACTTGTGAGATAGCAAAAGAAGCCTCGACGATCTTAGAAACAACTCATGAAGGAACTATGGTTGTAAAACTTTCAAAACTTCAGAGGTTGACTACTAGTTTTGAAACCCTGCGTATGGAGGAGAATGAGACATTTGATGAGTTCTATGCAAAGCTGAGTGATATAGTCAACTCCAGTTTCAACATAGGAGAGAAAATTTCTGAAAACAGAATTGTCCGTAAGATCCTTAGGTCTATTCCAGAAAGGTTTCAGGCAAAAGTTACAGCTATTAAGGAAAGTAAGGATATCGATTCTATGAAAGTTGAACAATTGGTAGGAAATCTACAAACATTTGAGTCCAGTCTTTCAAAACCAAGGAAGTCCAAAGGGATGGCCCTATCCACAGTTGAACAAAATTTAGAGGAGTCTGATGATGAAGGTGATTTAGATGTTGAGATGTTGACCAAGTTTGTCAAAAAGTTCAATAAATTCTTTCGGAAGCCAAACAAGTTGAATGCTGAAAAACTTGATAAAAGCAAAGCCTTTGTGAAAAAGAAGAATACTGTGAGTTCAAATACAGGTGGTACCAACAACAATGTCAAACAGAAAAATAAGAATTCTGAGAATAAAGTTCAATGTTTTAAATGTTCTGGTTTTGGATACATCGCATAAGAATGCCCTAATCGTCTTAAGAGGAAGAGCAAAGCTATGAAAGTTACTTGGGATGACTCAGATGAATCTAATGTTGATTCTGAAAAAGACGAAGAAAACTTTGTAGCTTTTACCTCTTCTCTACTTAATACTGACTCTATTGTTGATACTGATAGTACAGATGATCAGGATATGTTACCTGCTGAGGAAGATGAATATGAAATTCAAAAGGCATATAATGACTTATATCTAGAGTCGTTTAAACTCAAGAAAAGCAATCTTAGACTACTTCAACGACTCAAGGTAATCGAACCAGAAAGAATTCAATTTGAGGAGATGTACAAATTGGAGCTTGAACGTGTCAAAGACCTTTCTGAACAACTTGACAATGCGAAAAATAAAATGAAGGCTGATGAAATTGAACTAGAGCGATTGCATAAGGAAGTTACATTTCTGAAAGGGAAGAACAAACTTGACGAAAATCTAAAAGCTCAGATCTCTGAAAAAGACAGGTATGATGTTGGATATACTGGTAATTCAAATAATAATAAAACTGTATTTGTTTCTGCAGGTATACAAAAGGAAGAATACATGAAGCCATCAACCGCATTTACAAAGCAATCCTGGATGAACCCTTCTAAACAGAAGTTGAATCTACAAACTGGTGAATCTTTGACGATGCCAAAGGTAAACTTTAGTCACACCTCTCGACAAAAGACAGTGGCTGTTCAAGACATATGTCAGGCGACAAATCCTTATTTTCTAATCTCGAAGAACATGAAGGGGGAGTTGTGACATTTGGAGATGGTAACTCATCCAAGGTAATAGGTAAAGGAAAGGGATTGAAGTGCGAGATCTTCTAGACTTGTTGAATGCTCATTTTGAATTCTTTGTAATATCTTGTAATCTAGTTGTTTTGTCACAAATTGCCAAAGGGGGAGATTGTTAGGTTTTTAATTGTTGGCAATTGTGTACAAAATATTCTAAGTGTACTTTTTACATGTATATGAGCTTTATACAAGTCTAGAAAATCTCTGGTTTGAAGAATTGTAAAATTATTGAAGCAAACTTGATGAGATCAAGTCACACCAACAAAGTTTAAGAATGTTGGACTTTCGTGAGTACGAATAAGACTCAGATTTGTCTCTATCTTAAAGATTATGAATACAAATAAGACTCGAATTTGGCTTTATCTTGAAGATCATGAGTACGGATAAGACTCGAATTTGGCTCTATCTTGAAGATCATATATAAGGATTGTGAAACCCTATCTCTAGGGGGGTGGAAGAAACATTATTGAGGGTGACTTCTTGAAGCTACATCGGTTCTTCTACCAACAAGGTTCCACTCATCTACAAGAATTTAATCTTTCGTCTTAAGGGCGATCTAGACGAAAGATCAATCTCGAGGGCTACTGAGATTGGACTTCAATCACAAGAAGCAGTGAATCGTGGGTTCTAGGGATCAAGACTGAGAGAAACAAAGTCGTTTGGATCGACGGGGTGTTTTATGAGCCAGTCTTGTAACTGCTACTATTATAATGATTGGTTTTGATCCGAGTTTGGATCCGTGGTTTTTTTTCCCGTTTTGGGTTTTTTCACGTTAAAATCTTGGCGTTCATCTCTGCTTTCGTTCTTAATATTTCTTCGGACTTTTACTTAAGAGAACGAGCGATATCATTGCCTAGTGTTTAGATACATACGTGTGTCTAGGGATTTTTTCAGCATTAAAAGTTTAAATTTAGAGTAATTAATACAAATGTTAGTGAGCTTTTCAAACACTTTAAAATAGACATCAAATTAGTGTATGGCATTTTATCTACCCTAATCATGATTAGAAGGTCACTAACATAGAAAAGATAGGATTTGCACAACAATAATAAATAAATAGGATTTGCACAACAACAATAAATAAGTATGGGGGTAAGGGATCACCCTAACAGATGCCCAACTCAGGAACCATTTAGAAGGATTATCATGACCCACAGTAGAATAAGAAATAGAAGCAATATAATCACTAATCCAATGCATGTATTTAGTCAAAAATTTATAGATAAAGCACACCTACGGCCACACACCATGAAACACAATCAAAAGCTTTCTCTAAATCAATCTTAATCTCAAGGAAAATATTAATTGACTTGGAAATATGGATTGAATGAACGATCTCCTAGGGTAGACGTGTCGCTCCGCCGTGAAGGTAGACTACTTAGAGAAGATAACTTTAGGTAGGAAAGGCTTGATCCTATAGTCATGATCTTAGCTAAAACCCTAAAAGCAACATTGTATAGAGATATCGGCTAATGGTCCACAACTCGAGACAGGCCAGTTAGGCTTATTAGGGATGAAAAATAAATAAGTTTCTGCCCAACTTGAAAGGAAGATAAGAACTATAAAAGAAACATGAGAGTTGAACAAAGATCCTTACTAACCAATTCCTAATATTTTTAGAAAAAAAATTTTAACCTAAAATCGATTAAACCCTTAGCTTTACCACTAAGATAGACCAAATATCCGATCTCACCACTGCTTCTAAGAAAGGCCCGAGATGCTGATCATAGCATGAGGCATTGAGGGTTTGAAGAGAAGGCCAATCATCCTAGGAAAGGGTCCCCATGACATCCTAGCTCTAGATATTCGAATAAAAATTCATAAATTTTTTATTATTATGCTATGGGCACACAATCAAGGAATCATCAACCAATATTAAATTCTAAATAAATTTACGATGAGCACATATTTTAGTTGAGAATTAAAAGAAAAAAAAACCTAAAGTTGGTATCACCGTCCAAAATCCATGCCATCTTAACTTTTCTCTACCACCTAAGGCTAATTTGACGGAGATCTAGATCTACACATCGACAATTATGATTATCTAGGGTACAACTCTCCAGCTCTACAAGAGGAATAGAAGTCTCCTTAGCTTCTAAGTCATTAATGGAAGCCTTAATCTTAACTCAAGGTTGTGATGCACAAGGATGTGATGGTTCTAATGAGAGAGAAAATGAGAAATTTTAGACAAGTCGGCATGAATATGGTCCAGAGGAGTGGTTAGGCTAGGATAGTCAACCGAAGTCTCCTAATAATTGGCCATAATTTTATGAACCTCAAAGTAATCAAACGAAAACTATTCAAAATGAAAGGGACCTCACTTCTACTTGTGTGAACAACTAACATCAATAAGTAAAGAGGAATGATCCAAAGTAAATGAATCAGATTATATTTAGAAAAATGATCTATTAGAATAGTATAATGAAGACCCTATCAAGATAGTAGAACTTTAAAAATACCAAGTGAAAGGATACTTGAGAACCCCACATCAACAAGACTCTTCAAAAAATTCTCATGGAATTATGAACATTGAAGGGCCTACAACCACTCTAATTATTTTGTGGCTTTTCGTTTGTAGTTATGTTTTGTGACTTTGTCAAGCTATTGAGTTGAGCTGATCATGAGTCGATAATTTCTAGCTCATTTCGAGCTCGAGCTCAGCTCATTTACACCGCGGGCGTCAGTCTTGAAGTAGAGATGTCAAACTAGTTTAAATTGAGCCTGCAAAAAAAGTAATGAGGTTTATGATCAGGAAGGTGAGCTTTCAAGATGACAAATCATTAAAATTATGAAGCATAGTGAGATCACAATCGAGAAAAATGTTGCATAATCTTTTGTTGTTTGAAGGAGACTCCTAAATTAGTAGGGATGAGCTTAGGATATCGAGGCTCATAAAGTATATTGATCAACTCATCCATCGACTACAATCGAGCTTCCTTGATGACAAGCTTAGATTGAAGAAGAAATTCCTTATGGTTGACCAGGGTGGTGAGGGGTTGAAAGGAAGAGTCAGTGAGGGAGAGAGAGGAGATGAACGGGTGAAAGATGAGGCTACAAAAGTGAAAAAATATGATTAAGATGTAAGAGTCAAACTAGCACTAAGGGAGGGACAAGGAAAAGAGTGAGGTCCAAACATAGTAAGCGAGGGCACGAGAGTAAGAGTGGGTGGATTAGGGATAGGGATGGAAGTAAAGGTATCAGATCCCTAAATAGATGAGAAGGCACAAAAAGGATTCGACCACTGGAGGAGAGAGATACAACAAGTCCCCAAGCGGATGAGAGGCAATAGGGGATTCAAAAAGGATGAGAGGATTAGGAATAACAAGATTTGTATCTTGGATCATGTGATCCTCTTCATTTTCAGAGATAGTGGCAAGTGAAAGGATCTCTTCATTTTCAGAGACAGTGGCAAGTGAAAGGATAGGCAGCCTATCCAAAGCCATTTGAGAAGAAGCTAAAACTTCACTAGAGGAAAAGCCAACCACAGAAGGGCACGTAGATCTATCAGATCCAACTGAATCAGCATGGAGATCACTCATCTATTATGGACCAGATCTGGAATGATCTGTCCATAGGATGATTATAAAAATTTAGATGGAGGTAGCCTCTTGAGTTATGGTTCTAATGGCTCTAGTTTCACCTAAATCGGAGGTCAGGATGAAAAGATAAAAATAAATAGTGGAGATATATCAGGGAGGGCAAAACGGTAATTTCTGACGTTGTGGCGGTCGTTGGAGGGTGGTGGACGGTCGTGTAGTAGGGTGGCTGCTGGAGATAGGATGTGGCTAGGGTTTGGATGTTTGAAAGGGATCTACGGTTAAGATCTACTCCTATAAAAATAAAGATAATCCAACAACAAATATAAAAAAGATAAAGACGAAAATAATAACCGACTAAACTCAGATTTCTCTCAATAATCATTATCAATTCATGTCCACCCCTATTTATAGGAGTAAAATCCCTAACGGATCGGATCCACATGCGGGTTATCCGATTTATTTTCTAAGTAACTAATTTGACTCGACTCGACTTAACTTAACTTAACCCCTGTGGTCGGATCGTAACATCATCTAGCAAACTAGTTATTAAACTTGCACTTGGAGAAAAGCATGCCAAATGGCTTTCCCCCAAATGAGAGACGATAGTATTGAGACAATGAGAAGCTTGATGCATCTCAAAAGTGATACAAGGAGTGACCTTAGAGAGTTGTATGGTCTAAAGCATGATAACCATCACCATATCCTAGGTAGTGAAGAAGCCTTATTGACAATAGAGGTTGTAGCCTTGTCGGTAACAAAGTTTACTTAAGTCAACTGAATAGATGCTTCCAATTGTGCAAGGACACCACCATTAGGAGCCATTGTCGTTCTGTGCATAAGAAAGGCTTAGTGTAACACCCCATTTTAAAAACAAGAGCGGGAGGGGGGGAAGTGTGGGGGACCCACGCATGTGCCGAGCACGTGTGTGCGTCCCAGCACCCCTGCCACCGCGTCCTTCTTCTCCTTCCTCTTCCCTTGCCGTGTACGCCACCATCCCCACCTCCATTATCTCTTTCTTCCCCTCACTGCAGCCATCCCAACCCCCATTTTCTCCTCCACCTCACTACCTCTCTCCCTCTTCTTTCTCGCGGGTTGCCGACATCGGAGATGAAGCCTCGGAGCCGACGAAGCCCCGGATCTGGAACCGACGAGCCTGCCGACCAACCCCCTCAGTAAGCCCTCCTTCCCTCTTTCATTTTCTTCCCCTTTACTTGCCTTTCTCGGTCTCGGGCTGCGCCGTTGGCACTGTCAGCCTCGTGCTGCGCTGCAGGCACCGTCAGCCTCATGCCGCGCCATCGGCACCGCAAGCCCTTAGGCCTTCCCTTTCTCCCTCTGTCTCCCCCACTCAGTGAGCTGCGGTCTGATTGCAGCCCACAGGCCCTCCCTGGGTGGGCTGAGGTCCAAACCGCAGCCCACTAGGCTTGGGTTGGGTGGGCTGCAAACCGCAACCCACCAAGCAAGCCTTTGGTGGGCTGTGGTTGGACCCCAGCCCACTTCTGCCAATCTTGTGGGTTGCAGTTGGACTACAGCCCACCAAGGCCCCCCTTGCCTATTGGGTTAGGTTTGAGCCTAACCCAATACTCCCAACCTAGCCCATTTGGGGCCATTTAGACTTTATAACCCCGTGTATCTACTTCCATTTGATTAATCAGCCTAACCACCCCCGTAATGATAATTTATTATCATATGAATTTTAGGATAACATAGAACTCACCCTAGAAAACAGTTGACTCATGTTTATGCCTAAACATAAATTCTCTAATAAAGAAATTTATTTTATTAATTCGCTAATCTTACGTATATGAATTAATAAGATTGACACTACGTGAGGAGGATTTTGAGATTCCAAAGGAGTAGGCTAGCTGAGGAGATTTAGTGTACTATGATGTATCTTGACATATGCAATTATTGATAAATTACTCATGATGATATTATGAGAATGCTAGCATATGTATTAGTAACGATGATCTACATGTATCTTGTATGATATACCCTTGCATAAATATCTGTTGTGGATATAGAATATAACGATCATAATGATTATAACATGCCTTATACACTTACAGACATTGCACCACTTCCACCTATCATTAGTAGTCGGGTTTTGATTAGGCAGTGCCCCTACTCACTCAGCCCAGGGTTAAGGGTAGAGTGTATCTTATATGACTATACTATTAGCAGTCTACACATGAGGTCGGGAGCCTATGTGGCATTTAGGTAATTATACTG
This sequence comes from Typha angustifolia, assembly GCF_048772165.1. Classification (NCBI taxonomy): domain Eukaryota; kingdom Viridiplantae; phylum Streptophyta; class Magnoliopsida; order Poales; family Typhaceae; genus Typha; species Typha angustifolia. Next base: position 8,172,019 of record NC_133248.1, read on the forward strand.
TATAGTCAGGACTAGATTATAATGATAAAAGAACATGATTGTGAGGCGGGGATATATCTCTAGCGGTACCTGACGACGCAAGGTTAGGGCGTCCATTGATGAGCCGAGTCCATTGATGAGCCGAGTGCTTACGACTGGGGTCCTTAGTCTGATGGCCTCAGACCAACCAGTCACATGTAGTGTCACCATACATATGTAGGTGGCATTACCGCTAGATATGTATATATCTCCCTCGATGTATAAGATGATGGATGGTTAAGATGATGGATGGTTATGTGATGGATGATTTTATTGAGAGTATTTGGCTCGGTGAGCTATGATAAACATGATTAATACCTTGGTGGGCATGAGATGACTAAACTACTCTTTTATTGCTGTGCATAATATGTAAAAACTATGATTGAGATTTGTATGAATAAAAAATTGTATCAAGCATGATATATGTGTGGACTTATCTTGATACGTTTAGGAACTATCATGTTTTAGGATAGTGACGTGAAATCTTTATTAATTGCATTGATATAGTAACTCATGGTAAATCATTTCAACAAGCATATTGTTATTACTAGCATGCATTAGATATGCACATGTGATTTCATTATTTAGATTGTATGGATCCTACTCGCTGGGCTGTGAGCTCACCACCTTTTAGTGGCATTATTTCAGAGCTAGGGGACGCAGATGCGGGTAGCGAGGAATAGCTGCCTTTCTATTTCAGTATGTCTATTAGTTGTATTGAGCCCTGTGAGAGCGTTATGATTGACGTTGTATTTTAGACTTTAGCATTGTATTTTGAATGTGTATTTACAAGGCTTGTTGTGGCATGTGGAACTTATATCCGGACTCTTATAATTGAGTTTATTTATGATATGAACTATGTTGCTTGTGACTTGTGAGATTCTATTACTGACAGGTCATGTGATATACCGAGAAATTTACCCACGTGGTTTACACGTGTATTTGGAGGTTTGGGTGTTTCACCTAGTTTACGTGTAAGTATTATTTATTCACTAATGTAATAAAGTTATGTATATAAAGGATGAGGGAGATGGTTACCGATTTAACTCTCTAAATTATCGAAAATAATAAATATAATATCTTACATAAACTAATAAATGTTAATTTAATTTGTTTATTTATACTAAAAATATTAGAACTAATATGTCTCACTGATGCAATATGGTAACTAACATAAAAACTAACCATCTTCTTGTCAAGGGTAAGCATTATTTTGTGCCAAACCAAACACTAAATTTAAGCATGTAAATTACCCTTGAAACGCATTAATGTACCAACCAGACGGTGCCCTATAATTTAGATGTATCATGTACAGCATTACATGTGAATTCTGAATTTAAATTCAAATTCAAACCGTCTCATTTTCTAGCCGTTACACCTCTGACGAACTATAAAAGGAGGTGGTGGCCAGATCATTTCATTTCATTTCAAACTGCTTCGTTCAGAGGATACTCTTCTTCTTCCTCTCTCTCTCTCTCTCTCTCTCTCTCTCTCTCTCTCTCTCTCTCTCTCTCTCTCTCTCTCTTCTACTTCTTCTTCCTCTCTCACTCTTCTACCTCTTCTTCTTCCTCTCTCACTTGTACCTTAGTAGTGTGAAGGAAACCCCCAGGTTAGGTTGATTCAAATTTCGGGAGATTTCTTATTTTGTTCTGGGTTTTGAGTTATTTTGGTATGCAATTTTCTGTTAGTATCAGTGTTCTTCTTCATGGTCTTTTTGGATTTGATTATTTTAAAATTCCGGTTATTCTTATTCGATTTCGCATTTCTTGGGAAGAAACGTTTAAGGGGATAGTAAACTTGGTAGGAGAATGAGGTGTTGCAAGATTTATCTGGAGATGAATGTTTTCTTTAAGGTTTATGGTTTACGGGTAAGTGAGGCAGTAATCTTGAATCAAAATTATCCTCATCCTCTCGAGTTTCTTCATCTCTCTTCTAAGATTTGATGGCGAGGCAGCTTGGATGGCTCTAAAAGCAACCGCTGCAGCCATCTCTCTTCTAATTCCGGTTACTCTTATTTGAATTTCGCATTTCTTGGGAAGAAACGTTTAAGGGGATAGTAAAATTGGTAGCAGAGTCAGGTGTTGCAAGATTTATCTGGAGATGAATGTTTTCTTTAAGGTTTACAGTTTACGGGTAAGTGAGGCAGTAATCTTGAATCAAAATTATCCTCATCCTCTCTAGTTTCTTCATCTCTCTTCTAAGATTTGATGGCGAGGCAGCTTGGATGGCTCTAAAAGCAACCGCTGCAGCCATCTCCCTTCTAATTCCAGTTTCTCTTATTTGAATTTCGCATTTCTTCGGTAGAAACGTTTAAGGGGATAATAAAAGTGGTAGGAGAATGAGGTGTTGCAAGATTTATCTGGAGATGAATGTTTTCTTTAAGGTTTACGGTTTACGGGTAAGTGAGGCAGTAATCTTGAATCAAAATTATCCTCATCCTCTTGAGTTCCTTCATCTCCCTTCTAAGATCTGATGGCGAGGCAGCTTGGATGGCTCTAAAAAGCAACCGCTGCAGCCATTCCCATTTAGAGGAGAGAAAAGGTAAATTAATTCGTATTTTCTATGGGTTGAATTATTTAGGTATGCAATTTTCACAGGGGCTAGGATTTCGTATTTTCTGTCGTGATGTTTTGCATTTAGTTATTCCATAATTTAGTTTCATGTTATTGGATTTCACAATTCTTGGCGAGAGCATTAAGGGAGAGATGAAAGTGGCAAGAGAATGAGGCGTTACATGCTTTTGGAGATATTTATTTTCTTTTATGGTGTTTTCTTTATGACGGATCTGATCATAAGATAGGAGTGATCTACTCTGCATTATCTATCAGAGATTAGATTAATCTAATCTGTCTTTCCCTCATTTCCTATAATTTTCTCTAATTTTAGAAGTTTTCCTACATTCCCAGTAATGTTTTCTATATTTTCAATTATCTTAAGATGCAAGTTTAACTAGCAGTTGAATTTAGGATGCCGGTCTCGGTTCAGACTTTTATTTAATTTCATTATTCCATATTCTCATTTATTTCTTGGATGTCTGACATCATTTGGCAGAATTGCCATTTTTTTTGGGCACAAAAAGCAAAAGGGGATAATATAATTGTTTATAGTAAAGCAGACAACTCTTCAATTATTTTTGCTAATATTGTTACTCTTGGAGCTACTTACTTTCTTTACTTTCATGTTGCTGACTTTTTGATCGATCTGATGTGAATTAGGTGAATCTGAGCCAATTAGATTTATTTTCTGTTATTCATCATTCCTCATTTTTTTGGTAAAGTTATTTAATTTTTCACCTTTTAGAAGCTTCCCTTTGCTATTAATAAGATTTCTGCATATTGAGTTATTTTGGTATATAGCCTTGAGTTAAGTTTTGAAATTGAGATGGTGTATGATTCTACTTCATGTTTTCTTGCATTTGATTTATCTGTTGTCTCTGTGTATTTCTTGGATGTCACATCGTTGAAATAATTGATAAAAAGACTGGTAAGCCGAAGGTAAAACTAGTAATGGTGAGGGCCGTGAGGCATCATATCTTTCTTTTGGTGTCTGCCATTACTTTTCTGATTATTTTCATTCATATTGTTATGATTGGAATACTTCGTTTCCTCTTATTGTTAGCTTTTCGATGGCTCCTCATTAGAATGAGAGGTGAGGATACTAACAGAGGAAGAACACTATAATATTTATCAAAGATAAACCTCTTCCCTTCCTTAAGAATGTTTTCTATAATTTCTGTTATTTTAGTATGCAATCTCATTTATTTGGGTTTGTACCTGTGGTGATAGTTCCATACTTCCATGATTTCCTGCCTTTGATTTTTCCCAGATGAAGTACTGCCAAAAATTATTGGCAAGAAACATCAAGGGAAGCTAAATCTAGTACAAGGCATTATTAATTTCCTTGAGGTAGTCTCTTTTCATTGCTCATTATCATTCGTGTTGCTTGGGCATTATTATCTTCCTTGTTCATTTTCATTCGTGTTGTATGAATTATTAGTTTCCTTGTTTATTCTCCTTGAGATACTGCTTTTTTTTTTCCAATGTTTTTGGTTTTTCATTGCATAGTCAGTGAATAGTTGATTGTGAAATGAACTTGTGGAGTTACAATGAGCAATGGAGTTATTACTCCTACATTCTGGTAATGAGTTGTGCTTAATGCTAATCTTATTTCTTTTGGATCTATTGTTGTATTATGATTTCTTATGCAAAACTCTTACAATCAATTGATAGTTCTTGAATTATATAAGGATCTATGTATGGTTCTGTGATGATGCACCATAGTTCTTGATTGATTTCTATGTGTCTGTACTTGATTGATTGATTTTCTATGTGGCTGATTTTATGTTTTCTTTTTTGCTGTGATATTTGTCTCGAGGGTTCTTTCCTCGATCCCTCATTGCCTTTAATGCTTAATTCATTCCTTTTTAATCTATTGTTGTATTGATTTCTCATGCAAATCATTACTAACAATTAATAGTTCTAAAATTACACGAGAAGATGTGTCTAGTGCTGTGGTGATGCGCAATAGCTTTAGTGGAATTGATCAATTTTTCTGCTTATTTGTATTGTTATTTATTTATTTTTGCTGTGATATTGTACGTATGGTTCTGTCTTCTATTCCTCATTATTGGGTGTTTGTTGCTTGACATTTTGCTTGTTGGTTTGAGAACGATGAGTTGCATTTAATACATAAATCGTTTCTTTTGGATTTATTGTTGTATTGATTTCTTATGTACATCATTATTGACAATTGATAGTTCTGAAATTACACAAGGAGATGTGTGTGGTGCTGTGATAAACCATAGCTTTTGTAGAATTGATTGATTTTTTAGCTTATCTGTACTCAAGGAAGTGTGCCTGATCTCTATGTTTTATCTTTTGCTGTGGTATTTATACGAGGGTTCTTTCCTCTATCCCTTATTATTGGGTGTTGGCTGATTGACTTTTTGCTTGTTGGTTTGAGAACAATAATTGTGTTTAATGCTTAACTCATTTCTTTTAGATCTATTGTTGTATTGATTTCTTATGCAAATTATTACTAACAATTGATAGTTCTGCTTTCTGAAATTACACAAGATGTGTCTGGTTTTGTGATGGTGCACCATAGCTTTAATGGTATTGATTGATTTTGTTTGCTTATCTGTACTCAAGGAGGTGTGCCTGATATTGATTGTTTTTTATCACCACTATTTCTATTTTCTACAAATGATGTATGCTTGATACTGATTATCTGTGTACTTAAGGAGTTGTGTTTGATATTGATTGTTTTCTGTTATTTATATTTCTCAGTATGGATGTTTGTTGATCGACATTTTGTTTGTTGGTTTGAGAGTGATAAGATGTGTTTAATGCTTAATCCATTCCTTTTGGATCTGATTTCTTATGCTTACTAACAATTGATATATCTGAAATTATACAAGGAGGTGTGTCTGGTTCTGTGATGGTGCACCATAGCTTTAATGGTATTGATTGATTTTTTTGCTTATTTTGTAACTAAGGAGTTGTGCCTGATATTGATTGTTTTTTTATTACCACTATTTCTATTTTCTACAAAGGATGTGTGCTTGATATTGATTATCTGTGTACTTAAGGAGTTGTGTCTGATATTGATTATCTATACTCAAGGATTTGTGCCTGATATTGATTATTTTTTGTTATGACTATATCTATTTCTCAGTATGAATGTTTGTTAATTGGCATTTTGTTTGTTGGTTTGAGAGTGATAAGTTGTGTTTAATCCTTAATCCATTCCTTTTGGATCTATCGTTGTATTGATTTCTTATGCAAATCATTGCTAACAATTGAATATCTGAAATTACACAAGATGTGTCTGGTTCTGTGATGATGCACCATAGCTTTGGTGGAATTGATTGATCGTTTTGCTTATCTTTACTCGGGGAGGTGTGCTTGATATTGATTGTTCTTTGTTACCACTATCTGTGATGAGCCTTTCTTTTATTTCTCAGTATGGATGTTTGTTGATTGTCATTTTGTTTGTCAATTTGAGTTAATGAGTTGTGCTTAATGCTAAACTCATTCTTTTGGATCTATTATTGTATTGAGATTTCTTATGCAAAAATCATTACTATCAATTGATAGTTCTGAAATTACATAAGAAGATGTGTCTGGTGCTGTGATGATGCACAATAGCTTTAATGGAATTGATTTATTTTTCTGTTTATATACTCAAGGAGGTGATCCTGATTTCTTCTTGTGCTTTTTGTATATGTTGTTCTTTTCTCTCTCTCATTATTGTTGGGTGTTTGTTGATTTAACATTTCATTTGTTGATTTGATAGCAAAATGTTGTATTTAATGCTAAACTCATTCCTTTTGGATCTATTGTTTTGTTCAGGTTTCTTATGCAAATCATTACTATCAATTGATAGTCATGATGCACAATATCTTTAGTGAAATTAATTAATTTCTCTACTTTATCTATACCCAAGGAGAGTTTCTCTCTATCCCGCATTATTGGTTGTTTAATGATTGGTGTTACTTAATCTAAAACCACAATCTAATGATCGTCGCAAATTTACTGGGAAAAAAAAAGAGGATTGTAAAAGTGATGGGAAATATAAATTTTTCTAAAGTACTTTTTTCTGTGCTCTACTTTTTATTCTCACACATATGTTTTTGAAATTCTTCATTTGATATCTGCCGCGGGCTTTCGCTGCTTTTGTAAATATCGTATTTATGGAGGTGTTTGTTTGTGTTTTTCTGGAATGTAGGCAGTGAAATATTCCGGCCAAAGAAGGTAGGTTATATAAATGTGATGAGGACTATGTACTTTCTTTCAATTTACTATTTTATTCATCGGATTTCTTTTTCTTTGTATTTTGGATCGTTTGATAGTTTGATCAACAACTAATACAAAAAATCTACGCAATGCTGATACTGTAAGATATCATATATGGTATAAATTCATCGCACAGCATACATGCATGTAGGCATCCTGGCATCTAGGAACTTGAATGCACACTAGGGGCAGGGTATTAAGCTTGCACATAAGCACTGCACTGGGGGAGCCACGTGAAGGCACATACACATTAGGCATAGAATGCATGCTGAGAGTTCTTCATGTGTGCTCCTTTTTATGGGTGTAATAACTATCAACTTATTAAGTAAGAGCCGAATTATCTAATCACTTTCATCTTAAGATAAATTTTAATCTTTAAAAGTATAATTATTTGAATCGGAATGATTAGAAGATAAGATATATAGGGTGGCGATTATAATTAGACCACAGCTAGTTGTGAACTCGGTTAGAAATACATAGTCATATTCAGTAACTAAACACCTCAATATTTCAAACCAAGTTCAAAATCAAATAGAGAAAAGAGAAAATACAAGAGCCAAAGTTTATATTGTTTTGAAGTTTTATTTATTTATTTTACAAATATATCCTTAACATATTTACTTCTTAAAATATAAATAATTTGCGCATGTATCTTTTAAAATTTTTATTTTTTTTGCATAAATACCGCTTAGAGTAAACTACCATTAAAATTTAGACAATTTAAACATAGAAAGAAAAAAATATCCTTATTTTTATTTTCAAATATTTCTCTTAGTTAATAGTATTTATTTTCAAATATTTCTCTTAGTTAATAGTATTTTTATCTTTTTATATTAAATAACTTAATTTAAAAATAACTATGAAGGGTATCTATATAAATAATATATGTTCTTAGGGTATTTTACTTTCTTACATATTTTTTAATTTTAGAATTATTTCAATATATATATATATATATTATTTAAATATTTTCTAAGAAAACCAACTATTTGAACCAATAATCCGTCCTAACGGAACAATGTATGTTCCATTCTAAATTTAAAAAAAATTATATTCTCTTATAAAATTGAAAAGATAAAAGTTATGAAATAATTAAAATAGAAAATTATATAATACGAATACAATAGAGAAAAACTAAAAGTGAGAAATTATGTTTTGAAAAAAACCGCAAACTAGGAAAGAACTTAAAAACAACAAAAACTGTGTAATATTGAAAAAAATTGTGAATCAAGAAAAACATGGAGAGAAATTACGTAATATAGCCTTTTATTTTAAAAAAGATGCCACGTTTTTGTTTATTTGTATATTAGCCTTTTATTTACAATTGATTTAAATACTCTATATTCACTACTAAAACTACAAAAAAAAGTGGGCAAATTTACACAAAAAGCCCCTCATTATCGAATTACAACTTTGGGCTTTTTTGACTAATTTAATCCTAATTAATTTCGAAAAGACTGATGTATTCTAAACAATAAAACTAATACTCAAATTACCTCCTTACCTTATTTACTAATTTAGGCCTAACAATTTTTTTAAATAAAAAAAGACTTTTGTATGATTTCCTAATTCTACTAGCTCCATCTTTTTCCTCTCATCCTTCTACCATTTCCTTTCTCTTATTGTTCCATCTTCTATTTTTAATAATAACAATTTAAATATTATTTCTTCTCTAAAATAATCTTATTTGGCAATCCTTAAAAAGATAGTTTCTTCATTCAATATCTATCTCACTTTTTCACTAATTCATCTTCCTCATTTTATTCTTAGGTGATTGAAGTATTCTGAATTAAGTTAATATTTTTGTGACTACTTTATTTTGCTCAAAGTACATGTATCACTCATGTAAATGTTATCAATATTTATATATATTTTATAATATTTTTCATTACTCTAGTTTTATAAATGTGCTTTTGATTAAAATTAGTTTAAAAGTCTTACGTATTACCAATGTAAATTCTCTACAACATCTATACAAAATATGCACTTCAATATTAAGCAAAGTACTCATTAGTAATCGTAAAAAAAATCTTACGTATCATCTATATAAATTATGCACACTGTTTATACAAAATGTATGCTTCAAAATTATGCAAGATACGCATTTATAATAATGAAAAATTTTGTCAATCACCTATTTAAACTGATGAAAAAAATCTTTCAAGTATTAAAATATATAGCTCTATATAAATACCAAATATTAACGAAATAAATTTTAAAATAAAAATATCATCATTAGGCTTCTTTTTTCCCCACACTAAGGAGATATGGCGATAGTAAAAAATTACATATATTTTAGAATTTAATAATCATATTAGTAAACATAGTAAAAGATTATGCAAGTCATCTATGTAAAGTATTTCCAAAGAATATATACAAAACATTAACAGAAATTTTAGCTAAGGTAAGCAGCAAAACTTTACCATTAGTTTTTTTAACGAAGAAATAAAAACGGTACGCATCGTCTATATGTTTTATACGCATTACATATGTAAATGTACGCTCGAATTTTCAAAAATATCATGTCTATGCAATATGTACGTATCGTCTATACAAATTGTATGCTCCAATTTTAATCAAGGTATGTATCGATTTCCTAATAACCACCATACCTATGCAATATGTATCCATCGCCTATGCAAAAGATACGTATTTATAATAATAAAAAATTTTGTCAATCACCTATTTAAACTGATGAAAAAAATCTTTCAAGTATTAAAATATATAGCTCTATATAAATACCAAATATTAACGAAATAAATTTTAAAATAAAAATATCATCATTAGGCTTCTTTTTCCCCACACTAAGGAGATATGGCGATAGTAAAAAATTACATATATTTTAGAATTTAATAATCATATTAGTAAACATAGTAAAAGATTATGCAAGTCATCTATGTAAAGTATTTCCAAAGAATATATACAAAACATTAACAGAAATTTTAGCTAAGGTAAGCAGCAAAACTTTACCATTAGTTTTTTTAACGAAGAAATAAAAACGTTACGCATCGCCTATATGTTTTATACACATTACATATGTAAAATGTACGTTCTAATTTTCAAAAATATCATGTCTATGCAATATGTACGTATCGTCTATACAAATTGTATGCTCCAATTTTAATCAAGGTATGTATCGATTTCCTAATAACCACCATACCTATGCAATATGTATCTATCGCCTATGCAAAATATATGCACTAATTTTAACCGAGGTATGCATCAAGATTTTCTAAAAAAACGTTACGCATTGTCTATATAATATGTAAGCATTTTACCTATACAAATTATACTTTCTAATTTTAACTAAGATATGCATCGAGATTTCTAAAAAAAAAATATCACTCATCGCCTATGTAATATGCACGCATTGCTTATGCAAATTGTACACTTCAATTTTAATCAAGATACGCATCGAGATTTTTTTTTAAAAAAATATCACGCGTTACTTATGTAATATGTACGTGTCTCTACAAATTATACGCTCCAATTTTAACTAAGATACACATCAAGATTTCTAAAGAATGTCATGCAAGTAATATGTACGCATCGTCTATGCAAATGCAAATTATACTTTCTAATTTTAACTAAGATATGGATCGAGATTTCTAGAAAAATATCACTCATCACCTATGTAATATGTACGCATTGTTTATGCAAATTGTACGCTCCAATTCTAATCAATATACGCATTAAAATTTAAAAAAAAAAACATCGTGCATTGCCTATGTAATATATACGCGTCTATGCAAATTGTACGCTCTTATTTTAACTAAGATACACATCAAGATTTCTAAAAAATATCATGCATCATTTATGTAATATGTATGCATCGCCTATGCAAATTGTATGCTCTAATTTAATCAAGGTACGCATTAAGATTTTTAAAAAATCGCCACGCTTCGTTTATGTAATATGTATGCATCGCCTATGCATTTGGTACGCTCTAATTTTAACAAGGTACATATCAAAAAATTTTAAAAAATATCATACATCGCTTATATAATATGTACGCATCGCTTATGCAAATTGTACGCTCTAATTTTAACTAGTATATATGCATTTAGATTTCCAAAAAATAAACCCCACGCATCAAGCTATATATTTTATTACTTGAAAGATTTTTTTCTTTAATTTATATAAATGATAGACAAGACTTTTTCATTATTATACATATTCACATTAGCTAATTTTAAAATGCACATTTTGAATAGGCAGGGTGCATAATTTATATAAGTGATGCATAAGATTTTTTTTTACTATTATCAATGCAAATTAAAATGTATAGATCTATTTAACAAAATAAATGTACTCATTTCCAAAAATAGAAAAACTTCTGAGAATAAAACACGAAAATTATTACTAAGTATGTTAAACCATAAATCATCACTAAAGTCATCAATAACATAAACAATAAATTATAATAACATAACAACACAATCTACTTGTAATAACTATAAATCATCATTGAAATTTGCATCAATTTAGAAAAAACACTATAATTATTATTGAGTATGTTATAATATAAATCATCACTAAAGTTATCAATAACATAAGCAATAAATTATAACGCAACCTAATTGTAATAATAATAAATCACTAAGTATTCCATAAATATTACTTATCATTATATAATTATACGATATAGGTTTATAATTTCTCGCTACTGCCACTTGTGAATTTCAGCAGTTATCTTTGCCATGATTTTTATAATATCTCACTACTAAATGTTAAACTGCGAACGTTATTGTAAAAAATCTTTATATTGTAAGACATTAGCTACAATCTTGCATTCCATTAAGTTAATATAACTAATAAATTCATAATAATGAACAATAAGAACTAAGATAGAATAAGATGAAAAAAAATAAAATACATACATTCCTCATTATCGTGGGACATTTATAGTGGAAATCATATTCTCATAATTTTCTAGTTGTCTTTTCTGTCAACTCTACTTCGACTATATATCTCGTTATATTAATTAGAAAGATGATCACTTATAACATGTGTTTGCACAATAATTATACTTACCAAATTTTAACATACATAAATAATTTTATATATTCAAGTTCCTAAGTAAGTTACCATATCGTTGGCATATTTTATATATTTATCACTAAATAGAGAATTATTTATAACTTTTTATACACATTTTGGACATGTTTACACTCCAATTGTTGAATTGTCTCCATTTAACACATGCCATACTAGATTTCATCGGTTAATACTCTAATTGAGACATTGAATTATTTGATATCATGGGCCTTTGAAATGACTAATTTAAAAATATATATATAACCATGTTTTAGAGAAGTATTATGCTGAAAAAAAATTTATGGCAAATAAAACTAAATTGCATTTATCCAATACATTTCGAAAAATTAGTTATATATTAAGCTTCTAAATTAGCCAACTCTAATTATCATTTGTTAGCCTCAATTATAAAAGCAGTGTGATTCTTAGCTATATTTTTACTCATATTTATTTAGATATGTGTAAATATATGATGATGTTAAAATGACTCTAAAATATTTGTCTTATCCATTACCGAGGAGCTATAACATTAACAAGAAATGGTGGAAAATGGTGAAAAGAAGAGGAGAAATAAGATAAGAAGAATTGAACATATGTTTAAATTTGATGTGTAAGAATGGAAGGACAATATTAAGAAAGAAGATAGAGATGAAAGAGGAAGAAGAGAAAGAGAGGAAGAAGTGAAAGAATGCTTGATCCGTGAGAGAGAAAATTAAGATTGATAATAATGAGAACAAAAACTAAAAGAAAAGGAAGAAGAAGAAAAAGAATGGGTTTTGAGTGGTAAAGATTTAATTAAAATGGTTGGGTTAGGTTAGGAAAAGAGTAAAGTAGATATTATAAGTAAAAAAAGCTCAAAAATATAATTTGAAAATAGAGGAATCTATATTTGCCAATATAAAAACCGAAGTACTTTTTACTGCAAATGATCCTGAAAAAATAGAAATCTTGTAATTTTTAAAATATTATAAATCTAGAAAACTCTAAATAGAAAAACTGCATAATCCGTAAAACAATAATTATTATGAGAAAATTAAAAGTGAGAAACGTGTTGTAAACTAATCGCAAAGTAGAAAATAATCATATATAAAATTAATTACGAATTAAAAGAAGGAACTATGTAAAATGTAATATAAATTAAAAAAAAAGAAGCTAAAAGATAGAAATTATGTAATATGTAAAATAATAAGAATCATTAAAGACCTAACATTAGTAGCAATTTAAGTTAGTGGAAATAAGACATAACATATAGGTCTCAAATATATGCATGCTAATTGCAATAAAATTGGGTCAAGCTTAAATTTAAGCTAAAAAAAAATATACATACAATACAGATTAGGGGTGACTCATATATAGATCAATGATTTAGAGATAATGGTTTAATTTTATAAAATTCAAAGTTTTATTTTAGAGAAGACATCATTTTTTGCTTTTTCTCCAAAGATAATTCTTTTTCTTACAATCAATATTTATGTACTCTATGCTATTAAAAAAATAATAGCTATCAAGAGAAAATTTAGAAATGAGAAATTTACGTTGTAAAATAACTACGAATTAGGGAAAACATAAAAAATAGAAAACATTTGTAATATATACAGTTCTTCTCTTTGTATGTTATTTCTTAATTCACAGTAATTTTAGTTTTCTTATAATAGCTGCTATTTTTTGTTACATTTTTTTAAGGATTTTCTTGATTTGCAGTTATTTCAAGTATTACATAACTTTTATTTTTCAGGTTTACAGATAAAATACATATAAAGTAATTGTAAGTAAAAGAATTATTATACAAATAAACAAACTAGAGGCATTTCTTTTAAAAAATCAAAGAAGTGAGGCTAATCATGTTGCACATAAGTTAGCCAATCTAAGAAAAACTTTGTTATCATAGTCGCTTTTTCTTTATTACCTTAGATACTTAAAGTATTTTTATGCACTTTTTTTAGATAATTATGTTGCCTTTTTTTTAACTTAAAAGAAGTTAACTTTATATAACATAAACAATTAATTCTAATCTATGTCGCCTTCATTTTAACTATAGTTGAATTGACCTGATTCTACTGTACCTGCATATGTTTGCGACTTAGTTGTGTATTTGAATTTACAAGTTTTCTATCAAAAAAATATACAAATTAACATATTTTAAATGTTTTCCAATCAGTAGTTATTTTACCTATTATATAATTTCTCTCCTTTGGCTCTTTATATGCATTATATTTTACGTAATTTATCTAAAGTTTTTCTTAATTCATAATTATGTAATATATAAATTAATTGAGAATTAAGAAAGAATTATAATGAATTATATAATATGTAATACGGATCAGATCTAAAAGAAAAAAAAATTGTGCAATATGTAAAATAATAATAAATTAGAAAAGACCAAACACATACTTGCCACAATAGCATTTCGTGTTTTCCTTTTTTAAGTTTATTCCTAATATCTCTATTTGGATTATCTTCTTGTAAACAGACAAAGACAAAGTATATTCTTTATCATCTCTGTCCAATATTGAACACTCCGTCCTTGTTTGGCCAACTCCTGGTTGTTAAACAAATTATCAAACTCTAATAATCTTAGTTGTTTTACCCAACCTTATAATGAGATTAACAAAATAATAATATTCTTTTCTAAGCCCCTAAATAAGGTACTGATTTATTTTTGCTTCACTAATTGGCTCTTCTAAATTCGAACTATAAATTTGCATGCATAGGCTTTTCACTTTCAAAATTATTCCCCAATGCCTATGCATCTTAATTTTCTAAACATTGCAATCAGGACGCAATTCTTCTTTTCGAATAACTTTTCAAAGGTATCAAACACCTTTTAAGTGTCTTAGTTTTTCAAATATGATCAAAATATATACTTATAGATAAATGTCTTTAAAATAAACATAATCTTGTCACTCGTAGGTTAGCCATTTTTTTCTCTCCTTATTTTCCAATGTCTTCTAGCATTTGAGTGTCACTCTCTAAACAATTTCCTAAACAAATTTGGTAGATCACCCATTTATCGTTCGATTTTATTTTATTTATTTTTTGAATTATATGAACAGATCTATCTTATGAGTTTCATGGATCCTTTTTCCTTTAAAGTCGTCTGCTAAGTTTGATATAAAAAAGATAAAAAAAATATTGATTATTGAATCAAATTAGGAGTCTTTAAATTAGTAGTCTCTAAACTCAGAAAAATAAAAACATAGTGTTTAGTTTGTTATTCATAAATAAAGGATGGCTAATTTCATGAATAATCTTTTCTTACACACCAGTAAAACGACGACAAATCAACTACATTCAACCTTTATAATGTTATAATGCAAGGACAAGATGCATGCTAAAGAATAGCCATTGGCATTGAACTGCAAAACTGAAGACAATCTCTTTATTGAACCGAGGGGGATAAGTTTTCTTCTTCAAAGACAAAACAGCAAAAAATACAGGGTCAAGGTACGAAAAACATGGAAACTTTCCTTCCAAAGATAGCATATAAAGGACCTAATTCCCCTTGGCGACGAGTTCCTGGGCGGCGGCCGTGGTCGGAAGAGCTGGAATTGCTCCTTTCTGGGTCGTGCAGATAGCTCCGCAAGCGTTCGCAAATGTGAGTGCCTCCCTCAGCTTCTCCTCATTCTGTGCAAGGGTAGATAGTTAGTAAGTCTACAGATTACTGACATATATGGATGATAACAATAGATAATTGACAGTATCAGTATATGCCAGTAATAGTTTACCTGGAAAATGGAGTTGTCCTTGGCAATGGAAACCAGAAGAGAACCAACAAAAGCATCACCAGCTCCTGTTGTATCAATTGTCTTCACAGCAAAGCCTGATACCTTACCTTTGAAGTCCTATATATTTGTAAGCAAGAAAAATAAAAGGTCAAAAATAGAATGAGATCTCTTATGGGTAAATGGATAGGGGAGGGTTCTATCCATGCATCTGTTTTGTCTGATGAGTATCCATCCAGGCTGTGTTTTTTAAAAATTAAAAAATAAAAAATGAAAATTTTATGGTGTCTTAATTTAACTGATACCACTAGCATTCGAGTCCTGGAATACTCTGAGCACAATTCCATTGACTAGTATCCTGACAAGTTCTAAGGACCAATATTAATCGCATTAGGTTGAGGAGAAATAAACCTTGGTGAAATATCTGCATCCCTTCTCGCCATCAGTAACAATAAGCAGCTTGAGCCCCTCGTACCACAACGACAATACGTTCTCCTCGCTTTGTGGATCTCCTTGCGTTAGGAAAGCAACTTCATCATCGCTTACCTGCAGTGAATACAGAAGTTAAAAAACAATGAACAGCTCATTACACTTTTCCTCTTTCCCTTTCAGCAATTAGCTCATTAGCAATTTCATTTATAAAGTTGTCAGCCAAAACAAAAATAAAAGAAAAGGTTTTCCATTTTGCAGTGTCACCAATTAAAGCTCTCATTACACTCTGCAGAACCAACTAAATCCATCGTTGGATTCCTTATTTACTATCTATAAATTCTCTAAATAATAAAAATACGATAAATAGTTCTGCAAAATGAAACGATGATCAGTAAGAGTTGTTTCATGCAAATGACCCACTAAAATATAAAGTTAAAAAAACCACCATATCATCTCTTTTAAATAAACTCTTCTAAATATAGTTTTTTACCTTGATGAAGTCAGCCTCCTTCCATATGCTCAGGATCCCAGTGCGTGCTGCCTCCTCCGAGGGCCACAGAGGGAGTCGAACGTTGGGGTCGTAGGAGCAGAGGATGCCGGCCTCCTTGGCAGCGCGCATAGCAGCCAGGTGTGCCGTCCGGCAGGGCTCAGAGATGAGGCTGATGGAGCCGTAGTGGAAGATAGCGGCGCGGCGGATGAGAGCAAGGTTGAGCTCGGCCTCGGTGAGGAGCATGTCGGCGCTTGGGTTGCGGTAGAACATGAACTCCCGCTCGCCGTTGCTCTTGAGGGTGACGAAGGCCAGGGCAGTGCGGGCGTGCGGGTCGAAGAGCATGCCCTCGTCGTCAACTCCATTCTTTCGGAGGATGTCTGCGAGCATGTGGCCGAACTCGTCGTCGCCAACCTGCGGCAGCATGCAGTGTTTAGAGGATGAGTGTTATAATGAACTCACTCAATAGTCAAATACTACTTCTGGAATTTGAGTAGTGCTAAATGTCGTTCTTTTCAAATGCTATCGATCAGTAGAACCAAAATTTATTATTTGAACTCAGCAACCTTGAAGTATACTTTATACCCCTATAAAATTTATAATCTTATAACGCCGGTTTCATTAGGTACTTATTCCCGAACCGCATT
Organism: Typha angustifolia; assembly: GCF_048772165.1. Lineage (NCBI taxonomy): Eukaryota > Viridiplantae > Streptophyta > Magnoliopsida > Poales > Typhaceae > Typha > Typha angustifolia. Next base: position 8,189,159 of record NC_133248.1, read on the forward strand.
ATGTTAAAAAAAAAAAATAAAAAAAAAAGAAAAAAAAAAAACATGTTAGTAAGAAGATTTAATTATGTATGACTAACTTTTATGATTATGATAAATATGATTATACCTTAATTATAGAAAATATGATTCTCTATCTATATATTATTAAATTAAATTTAAATTAATCATATATAAAATAATAATAAATAATTAAATAGATAAAAGTTAATTAAACTTTCATAGTTAATTATAAAAAGACATCAATATCCTTATTATGATATATATATACACGATTACTCCAAGTTAAAGATATATGTCTTTTACTTGATAAATATATTAAGAAAATATAATTATCAAAATAAAATATGTAAGATAATATATTTAAAAATAATAATAATTATCTATTGAACCGATAATATCTTTAATGGTTAGATCTTTATTAAACTAATTGATAAACAAGTGCTCTATAAACAAACTGAAAATAAAAAGGACTCTGTAAATATATATATATATATATATATATATATATATATATATATATATATATATATATATATATATATATATATATATATATATGTATAATTAATATGAATCCGACCCATGTATCGGACAAAATATTGACTCATGGATAAATATGAAAGAATTTTCTGACAGGAACAATCACAATCAGAAATCAAATACATGAACTCACAATGACAAAGAAATGGAAATTTTCTACTTAGCCGAGTAAGAACTCAGCCAGTGGGATAGTGCTCTGTTCCTTGGGTTGAATCTCAATTCATTAATTTCTCATTTCTTTGAAAAAAAAATTAATTATATGACAATTAAGGTGAGTGGTCAGTGCACATATCTATTTTCGATTTTGATATGAATGATTTTACGACTTATATATATATATATATATATATATATATATTATAGCATACGAAGAATAAGTTGGTAAATCACATAAAATAGAACGTATATATATTATAGTCGAATTGTACTTTATTTCCAATATCTTAAGATATTTACAATCACATGTCTACATTCAGGAAAAGCACTTTAATAAATCTCACCAACCCACTAACACCCAAGTTTTGTTCAGTAGTACCAGTCCATCACTTTTTCTGGGTAAAGAATCCCATCAGATCTATGATTATATTCAGAGACCAATTGGTGATTAGGTCCAACCATATTACGTACAACAGACTAATAAAGAAAAGTAAGCGGGATAAGCTCCTGTCACCCACCACGGGGGTGCAGTAAGATCCACGGCATGCAAATAGTGGTGGGACCTGATGACACCTCAACAGACATGTGGGTCCACGTCCCACGTCTGTGATAGGGTGCAGAAATGCGTTTAATAAAGCTGGTCGCAGCCACGTCGGAATTATTAATATACATCTACCACCGGTGTCCTTACCGCCTATGTGCTAGCAATTTATTGATTTATTATTGCGTAGAGCATAGAAAGGCCAACTTATTTTACCGCCCACGGTTTCATTGGTGGATCTCATCAATACCAACGTAGGAAAGAATAAAGAATGTAAAAGGAAATATTTTTTTTTACAAGTTTGCCCCTAGAATAGCTTGATATTATTTAGGAGCATCACGATTAGACCGTTCCTGTCCGTTCATTGGCAAATCTAACGGCCGAGATCCTACGAAATCTGGCGTAAAAGAGCAGCAGAACGGGGCCCACTTCTACTCCGGAATTTGGTTCAATATTACTTATTAATTCCATGAAAGTATACGGGATTCGTGGTAACTGCAAACCTCGACAGTTATCTATTCAGATTGATAGGATAAAAAAGTTATCTTGATAAGATTAAAAGAGAGGACCTTTATATTAAATTCTAAAAAAATACCCTTAAAAACAATAAGAAAGATAAAGAATAGCTGCGATTATTTGGATATTTAAACTTCTGATCTAATAATTATCCATAAGTAAAGTTAAAATAGATGTCTTTTTCTATTAAATCTAGTAAATCCTAGTGAGAAAGAAAGGGTTAGTAAGATTTAAACTTTTTTTAGACTTATTAACCCAGCTTATTGGACCACTTACCTACTACCTTGACAAAAAGAGTTCTCTTATCAACCTAATTTATCTCCATTTGACTTTATTAGAGGAGTTATGCACGGGATAAAACCTCTTATCGGGATTTTTGGAAACAGAGTACTAATTCAAATCCAGATCTTTTCGAACCACGCGGCTCGTCCGATCAAGGTCGGACGGCCCCGGGCTTCTGCCACGCAGATCTCAAAGCCCTCGACTCTATAAAGAGAGAGGGAAAGATGAACGAAGTTACCTTGCCGACGAAAGCGGCCTTGCCGCCGAGCTTGGCGATGGCGACGGCAACGTTCGCCGGAGCACCGCCAGGGGCCTTGAGGAACCCGGTAGACTCCGCCAGCGAAACCCCGGCGACATCCGGTACGAAGTCGATCAGCATCTCCCCAAAGGACACCACCAATGCCGCCGATCCCTCCGATCCGTTCTCTCCACCGATTGCCATTGCCGCTATTATACACACACTCTCTCTCTCTCTCGACAGAATAAGAAAATGATCAAGATCGGAATAGGAGAGAATAGGGGGGGTGGAGAACGGGGGTTTATATAGAGGAGGGAGGAGCCCCGGTATTAAATGGTAAATGGATTTGATAATTCTATTAATTGGACGCTGTACTAGGTTGTTTTACCCTTTTACCCTTCTATTCTATTCTGATATCTTTTACGAGTTGGTGTAAAGAAAGCCTGATCTGACGCACACATTGAAGCCTTATCTAACTCGCTCATTAATAATATTTGATCTACTGAACTCTTTTAAAATGTATAGAGAAGAGAGAGAAGAGAGGAGGTTTAGTTTAACCGGTAATTTCGTCAATAATGGGTATAAATTGATACGGAATTATCCATTTATTTGTAGATATCGATTTTTTTTATTCCCTTATTTGTTGGCGACACGTGGCATCGCTGTAGGAATTAACAGGATTTTTGACTTTTGGACAATTAAGAATATATTTTAGTCCCGTCTTGGATGCACGACAGCTTAAACAAAGTGATGGGTTATTCGCGAGTAAAGAACGGTCTCTTATTATCCATCTGTCACCCCGCAGTAGGTTTGTTAAAAAGAGGCCGTAGACTTGTGAGGTTACTGCTCTCAGCTCGTTAGAAGTCCCGAACCGAGCAGGCACTGGCTAACCCAAGTTCGACTCAATTAGGCAAGTATATTTTGTACATAGGTTTAGGATTAATGGATCTTAGATTCAACGGATAGTATAATGTGTACAGAAAAAATTTGAACTCTTTAATACTCTCCCCAAACTTTCTTAGCTAAAACCCACTGGCGAAATCCATTTCATCTTCACCATTAAACCATCTCCATCCTCCACCAAAATCCACTTTATCTCTAAGCTCCTATCGATGTCTCCCCGACCTCTGTTTCAAGCCAAGCCGTCGAGTCCGTATTGCACGGCATCATCTCCAAACTCTCTCAACTTTTCAAAATAATTTCACGCCACCAATAATAGGAAGGAGTTTGCCTCAACAAGGATTCAGCAACCGACAGTGGTCGTGAGGTTCCATTGTCGAAGCTTGGTGAGCATCTCCACCACCTCGCTAGAAAACTTAACAATCTTTTTTTCGCGGTAGACGCACTTGTTAACGATGTGCCTGTTGCTAGGGAGCTTCTCCAAATAGACCTTGTTGGCACCATCTTATCCTAGAACGAGCCGCTCATTATAGTCATTAGTCACCTGTTTTAAGTCAAATTTAGCATAAATGTAGAGGCCGTCAATGGGGTGCAGCTTGAGCGGCTATGAGCGATTCCGAATTGGTATCATCGACAGATTATGTCAGATTGCTTATGAGCTGAAAAAGAGCTAAACTGAGCTGAGCTTTTTCTAGCTTGAATCGAGATCGAGATCAATTCGAATTCAAGTTAGAAAAAAGAAACTATTATCTCTCGAGCTAAGCCTAACTTACTCAAGCTCTGCTCGTTTATACACCTATCCCACAGTAAGGATCGAATAAAATTGAGAGTTTTTTTTAACTAAACTAAACGAAATTTATTTCTTCAAATAATCCACGCTAAACTCATATCTCGCTAGATTTTATTTTGACGCATTAACTCAACTGTTATCTCATAGTTTTCGTAACAAAATGCTGAATTTATATAAAACATTGATCTCGTCCATGCTTTATTTGATAATTATATATAAAATTTTCTTTTAAGGCGATCAGCGGTTGTGTTGAAACGTGAAACACTTATAAATTCAGAATTTTAGTTAGGGCTATAGTAAAATAATATTTTTAATAATTTAATAATAAGTTTAAGGAATAATCTATATTGATAAAAAAAAATTAAAGCAGGGCTAGTTTGGTCAATCACCGGATAGATAGAGTTGTTTTGTTTTTTCTGTTAAAGAGGGTCCATGGACCAGATAGATAGAGTAAAAGAGAAGGGATTTGATACTAGTGCGATGTGGCCATCGAGTTTTTCTTGTTTGGAAAATAGAAAGCAATGTGGGACGCTATTTGCTTGTAGTGTAAGTATTTCCGGGATCCGCTGTTTGGCCCGCAGCAGAAGATACTGACGTCTAGCCAAATTAGCCGTACACTGTAGGGTGTAGGGTTCTGATTTATCTGAAACTGATGATATTTTCAAAAAATTTATCAAACTAGGTCTCATAAATCTATTTACGTAAATAGTTCATCACCGAAATTTTATACTGAAAGATACCACCTATATTGGACATGTCAGTTGCCCCCCCCCCACCCCTTAAATATATCAGTTCAAAGATAAGTATAAAAAATAAAAGGATTAATTTTTAATTAAATAAGGTAGAGATAAACTAAAATATTACAATTGAATAAACCAGTAAAAAATATAAAATAAACACCAATTTATAACTCCTTTACTTTCCTCACTACATCATGTCGAAAATATTAGCTTTTATAAAAGCGTTTCTCTGCAGGGCTTAAAAGAAATTAGTTCAGAAGGTAGGCTATTTAGATAAATAAGTTGGTGAGGATCCTAGTTTGGTCAAAACTCGATGTTTTCCACGTGGTGTGTTTAGTGCCGTACGATGTGGTCCCAATAGTGAACGAGAGAAGGCTTAAAAAGGTGAGGCAAATCCAAGATCGATGCGATGTGTACGTGTGACTACGTGAGTGGGGCTCGATCTTACTGTACATAATCAGAAACCACGTGATCATTTAATTTACTCGAGATGATTCAAATGTAAGTTTTATTTTACACACACACAAAAAAAAGGTTTACTTTTATGGATTAGGATTCAGTATTCAAGTATTAGAATTCAAATTTAATTTGTTTTGTAATCCTGGATTCAGGTTTAAATTGTCTGATACTTATAAGTTTGGATCTTGTAGATAGTTGTATTTCTTATTTCTTTTCTAAGATAAATTATTTTGTTATTCAACTTCTGTGCACTAATTAAATAATAGAAGCTTAAAAGTGATAAGAGTAAGTTAAAGTGGTTAGCCAGAATTACCAAACCATAGTTATCATTGGCAATTTGACAGGATATAAAAATACAACAATTGGTCCGTGTCATGAGTTAATTCTAGAGGAAATTTAAGCTTATGATTTTTCTGACGAAATGATTAGCGTGTGTACATAAGTTATGTCACATTTATAACAGATCCTACTCAGCAACACGTGTGTATGCATTAATCTATTTCCGGCGAATGCGGAAAAGGTAAACGTATTACCAGGACGAGCTAGTTTTGATCCTGACACTTTTCGTCCTTATTAAGTACTGCTATATCTATAATATGCGATTAGCTTTAAGTTTATATTATCCATTACAAAGTTGACAGCCCAAGACCCAATATTGTACGAATTTGGGCAGCCCAAGTGACAAGAGACCCAATATTCCATGGACAACCGGTTCAGTGGAAAAGATTTGCTGGCCCAAATAAATTTAGTCAAAAAAAAAAAACCCTGGTTAAATAAAAGAAAAGGGAAATTTCACATAATTACTCTTTTAAAGTATAACACTTATCACTATATATATATATACATATATATTAGAATAAAAAATGATTCTATTGATCAACTGTCGTTGTTACAAAGAGTGTTGCTAGTTTAGTGGCCAAAAGAATACCCTATGAGTAGAATCATTTTCAAGTAACACAGAATCTCGTAATTCTATCTAAATTTGCTAGGCATTTTGTAAACTCATTGGCTTCACAATAGATATAATTTATATACGAAAAAGAATAAAATGATAACAACACTTTGTAGTCATTGATGATAGAGGATATATACTACGGGCCTGGATGAACTCCGTTAATGATGTCGACTAGGAGCTGGGAGTCTATCTCGATCTAAAGGTTTGGCGAAGTTAAATGCACATCAAGGCCTCTCTAAGGCCAAAAGTTTCAGTGGCGAGTGAGGAGCATGGGCCATAACAACTACTAGCTATAATTGGGGATCACAGTGAGGAGCGCAAAATGAAGCCTACCTCGTTAGGCTCGTTAGGGCTCGAATATAAGTCGTTAGTATTAAGTTTGACGAAGCTCTGGGGTAGGGGGAGGCTCCCAATGGATGAATCAAAGAGGAAGGGAGGTCGTCAGCTTAGCGTCATGTTCTCGAAGTATTTATAAGCAAGCGACAGAGTTCTTTCCATATTACCTTTGGTTATTCTTTCACTAAATTAAACTAAAGGTTATTACGATATTTTATATTTTCCTAAGACACTAATTACTGTGAGAAGGAGATTGCGATTAGAGGCAGACAGCAAATGTTCTCAATGAGCCAGTTATAGCCTGCCTAAGTTGGGTCTGGCGACCCAATAAGTAGATATTATCAAGAGCACTCCACAAGGTCGGAGCCTAGTCGTAATCGACTCAGAGCGAGTCTAGTTAGGAGTTTGTTCTAACAAAATGTCCACAAAAGAGCTTGATTTTTTTATGAAATACTTAGCTTCCATAGAGCCTTCCAACCCTTCCAAGGCAGTAAGGGAGTGGCTCAATGCCTGTGAAGCAATGGTAAGTTGGTTTGGTTGTTGCTAGGCCCAAAGGGTTCAGAGCCCAAATCCAGTAGTTATCCCCATCTCTTAGTGGGACGTAATATTGAAAGTTTTCTTTTTTCACAAAGCTTCCGCCTAAACATGTGGGTAATTAGGTTCTCATTCCAAGTCTGAGGAGATCAGTAACTCTAAAGGAGTATGAGGAATAGTATATTTGAAATCCAAGGATCCAAGAGGATAAAAGTGGACTTGCATTGCGGATAATTTTGAGATAACCCTTGCGAGTCTAACTCATGATATTATGAAGCATTCTCCAATTGTAAGTATGATAAGCCTTAAGAGTGGTGACCCAAGGGTGGATGTGACTGTACTTAGCCTAAATCAGTCGAACCCAACAGCTGTTGCGACCATTAAGCATAAGGAGAACCCTCATAATAATCAAGAAAATATGCATGAGGTGCAGAATCCTAATAACTAGCCTCTGTAACTTAAGGTGGGTTAATATGTCCCAACTAATAAGATAGAGGCCACGTTGGCCAAACTCTTTGGCCCAAAAAAATTGCCCAGTCAATTTAGTAATTCAAACCAGCACAGTTGGGGAGTCTAAGAGGAAGACAAAAGGTTGATAAGAATATTGTTGAGGACCGAGTTAATAAGCGTGAGATGACCAACTTGGGAGTTATTGGCTTTTTTTCCACCTCGCGAGCCGCAGATCAATGCTAGTGCGGAGAGCCTCATGATCGTGAACTAAGAGGCGGTTAGGGGAGATAAGAGCACCCAAATTTTTGAAAGGAAAAGAACTTCTATGGATCCCAAGGTAGGGACATCATGTCATTAGACTTCAAAGACAGAGGAAAATAAATGTCCGATTTATCCAAATTAGTCTTTAAGTTGGCAAGTTTTGTAAAAAGATCAAAAACAAGCATGTCATCAGCATATAGCAGATGATTAAACTTAAAAGTACCAATAGAGAGATGAATAATCTTACCATGATTAGTAGTCATATTAATAAGAATAGTCAGAGTTTGAACAACCATAATAAAGAAGGTGAAAATAGGATCATTTTGCCTAATATCAGATTGACCATGAAACCATTGAGAGGGAGAACCATTAATAAGGGTCGCAAAAGACACATTAATAATACATGCATGAATCCAAAAAAATAAAGTTCGGAGGAAAATCCATAAGCTTTAACGTGTTAAAAACAACACGCTAAAAATATGATCATAGGCTTTCTCCAAATTAATATTAATAACCAAAAAATTCACCCCATTTTTTCTTTTTTGATGAGAAGATAGAATGAACGACCTCCTAGGCAATCATAATATTATCATGAATGTGGCGCCTCGCCATGAAAGTGGACTGCTTAAACCCAATCAAATTAAGCAACAGGGGCCTAATTCGGTCGGCTAAAAATTTAGCCAAGATCCGATACACTACATTACAAATGGAGATTAGTCGATAGTTTACAACATTAGACGGACTAGCACTCTCAAAAAGCTTCTACTAAATCATTACCAACTATGTCCTAATATTTTTAAAAAATGTCACAGATAAACCAATCAGGTGCCTTACCCACTGGCATAAACCACACAACTAATCTCACCTCCGCACTAGTGAAAGGATGGAGAAGGTCATCCTTGCAGTGAGGACTAAGACTAAGAGACTTGTAATCTTCGAGAAATTATTACTCCAAAAGGAAGAAGTCAATAAATTCTTTCGAAATTTGATTAGAATCAATCGTGAATTCATTTTGAAAAAAATTCAGTCTCTTAATACAATTCATTTGGTTTCTAAATTTAGTAGGTTAGAAATTAGTATTTGCATCCTTGTATTTCACTCAGCTAACCTAAGCCTTGCTTTGCTACTTAAGACTAATCTGTCTGAGAAAAGCTACACATTTTCGGTTAAAGATAGCAAGGAAGCGACTGTTATCCTCACTAAAAGAGGACGCAGACTCCTTACTTTCAAGATCTAAACCTCGAGATTGCCTAACATTGTCCGATTTTAAAAAACAAGATTATGAGAAACCCTGAGAAGTTTAGAATGCAAGGACACCATAGAGGAGTTCGGGTTAGCCGGAGTGCTAGCCGAGGATCAGATCTCGGTGACCAATTCCTCACCTTAGGATATTCATACCAAAATCACTCAAATCGAAAAAAAATTCTTTCTCAAATGCTGAAAACTCCAAGGGAAATTAAAAGAGGTGGTCTGACGTAATTCTCGATAAATACATGATAGAATAGCTCAAGAATAATTCAATAAAACGCAGATTAAGAAAAACACAATCAAGACGAACCATGATCCTATTGTTACCATATCTATTATGCACTAGGTAAAAGCAGGAGCAATAAAGCCAGCATCTACCAGTTCATTGCAAAAAATAAAATTGCGAAAAGCAGTAATAGAATAGGAGATCAAGAATGACCTCCCCCTATCTTATCCTCGAGAGCATGCATGAATTAACTCCCGTTACAAGCCAACAGAGAGTAACAATATTCATAAAACTCACTCATGACAAAGCTAATACCTACTCAAGGCACACGTGCTAGCATAGATTGCGAATAAATGGCAGCATGCAGGGCTTGGGTGGATGAGTGGACAAGGAAACCTTTGATCGAGGCCTTTCTCCATCCTATCATGATCCCACCACCGCTCTTGAGCCAGCAATAAAGTGACCGACCCAAGTAGGACGCATCCTACAAAAAAAATGTACAGATACAGGTCGTGAGATGGGTTTCAAAAGAATAAAAATGTTAGGGGTTCTACATATTAATTAAATGAGTAAAATAGGAATATCCTTCCCTTTTAGCAATGCCTCTGCAATTCTAGGAGAGGATCCTCATTAAGAAACCATATCAGAGGAGGAGACCATCTTGTCTTTAGTGTCAACTAGAGGCTTTTGACCTTTGAATTTGGTTGGCTTTGATTTGGTTTGAGCAAACCTGCAACCTTGATAAAGGGAGGTGGCTAAGGCGTAGCGAGCCATTCCTTGAAATTGCACTAGAGATACTAGGAAGTAGCTCGAAGTCACGAGGCTTATTAGAGATATCAACATCCTCATGGACTTGAGCATTGTCACGAGCCTCAGCTGCTAAGATAACAAAAGTCCAAAGATTAATGGTTGGCGAAGGGGTTTGAGGAGTTGGAATGCTGATGGGAATGGGAGACGGAACAAATAGATGAGATATGTCAAGAGAAGCTTAAGCAATAGGTCAAGAGGGAGGTGAGGGGTTAGAGGGAGGTTGAGGGTTTGAGTCATGATTCACGAGACTCAGTGGGATGTCCAAGGTGAGACTAAGCTTCGAGGGCTTAAAGTCATATTATTAGGCATGTGTAGCACATCAACGGTCATAAAATCCAAAGCAACAATCAAACGGCTATCAAAAGACATAGCCTCACATACGAGATGGATGGACCCCTAAATATGTCTCATAAGTAAGATTTTGGCTGGATTTGGTCGGACGAGATTCGAAAGCCGTTGGCCACTTCAAAATCCTATGTAGAGGATGAAACAAGAATGAAATTAGAGGCGATAGCGGAATCCACCAGAGAAGGACACATGGAAGAGACGAGGTGCCATCTTGTAGGGTGGGACACGTAGCATCCATAGCCTGCGCAATCGATGAGGAACCCCTACTCACACCGCGCTCCGAGGCGCTAAGCTAATCTTCCAAGTGGGTGGCTCGCACTCCTCCCACGCGTCGAGGATAAGGGTAACTTTTCTTGAGGATATGGCGTCATCACCACTGTAGGCTACAGGTTGTCCCCACCACTCAGCATTGGGACGATAACCTTATCGCGATTATTATTATCAATCTCCATCAGCATAGTACCCCCTACCAATAACTATTGCCTGTAGTGACTATACTAAGACGTTAGGGCGGCGGTCTTTGGGGGACCGTGGTTGAACCCTAATCCAAGGCCGAGTAGGATCTTCCCCACTCAGCTCAAACCTAGGTGGGGCACTTTGTGGTTGTTAGCTTGTAGCTAACTAGCCTCTCGGCAAGGTTCCTCCTTGGCCAGTAGTTGGGGTCGTGTTCAAGGCCACCAAAACAAGCAAACAATATGGGTATTTTCATAAGCAACAAGTTGAAAAAACGTTTTACTTAGCAGATCGACCTCTGTCTCTTATTTTAAAGGAAAGGCCACCTCCATGACTTCAATGTACACCCAAGCAAACCAGCTACAAACCCTAGCTTGGGTATGGGCGTCAACCTTTAGTAGTTTGCCAAAGTCAGCAGCCACCTCCATAAGAATGTCCTAGGGTCAGTAATCAAAAGGCAAACCCAAGAATTGAACCCAAATCAGTGCCATGGTGATTTTCTCCCGCAACAGATGGAAATCTAGTTGCCAAGGGTAAACTTAACACAAGCCCCAAGAAAGTCCATAAATCCCCTGTTAGAAGCCTCACCATGTCTTCTTTGTCCGAGAATTTGAAAGTGAAAAAACCTCTCGCCATCTCAATGACCTAAGGAGGGGGTCGATCGAGGAATTTATTGATGAGGTTGTACCTTCATTCTTCACGGTTGACTGCCAGATGTTTCGGGTCAATGCTGATCGAGCCAAACAAGGTCCCTTGTAACCCTTCAACTCTTGCACCAAGTAGTCACTTTTGAACAATTGAGCTCATGAGGAAGGGGCAGCAAGATTAGACTTAGCAAGCTGAGTGGGCGTCAGCACAAACAAGGTCATACTTAGAGGATTCGATGGGCGAGGAGGGTAGGAAGAAGGTTTGGGACGAGCAGACAACAGGGTAGGGATAAGAGGATATGGTGGTATATTAGGGTCGAATATATTAGACCTCATATACTTTGAATGATTTTTTTTTTCTGACCTTTATTTTATATTATTATGCCTCCCGTACACTTTGACTAACCATAATGAGAAAGGAAATGTAGAACTTAATGAAAATATAGTTAGCAAGTATATATGACCAGACTACAAGTAAAATTAATTTAAAAAGACTCAAATAATTGTTCTTCCACTAAGAGCAAAATAATATCCTGCTGCCAAACGTGGCCGCCATTAATTCTTCTCTCCCATCCCAGATCCTTCTCGACGTTCCTTCCCAAGAGGAAGCAATGAGCTGGTCCAACGGCAATGACAAGGGGCTCTTGTGGAAACTCCCGGTCGTCAAGTCCAAGGATGTCGGCAAAATCGGCCCTGCTTTCGGATACGGCGTTGGTTGTGGTATCGGTTTCGGCATCGGACTCCTCGGAGGTTCTCAGTTCTTACTCTATCTCCCGCTTGCTTTTGCACTTTAGGAAGTTTGAAATTTTTATAGCGCACTTGGTTTGCGCTGAATAGATCTTCTTGGTGGAGATTTCTTGGACCAATTCACGGTTCACTTATTCTTTTGAAGAACTAGGAACCCTATATTGCAACTATATGAGGCGGATAAATTCTATATGCTCATTTTTGTGTCACTCAATAGGTGCAGGCCTTGGAGCTGGGCTTCCTGGATTACAATTTGGATTTGGAATTGGTGCTGGATGTGGAATAGGGATTGGGTTTGGTTATGGTGTTGGGAAAGGAATAGCATATGATGAGAACCGAAGATACTCGAACATCGGGAAGTTATTTCGTGGTGCTCGGAATGTTTCTTCACAGTGAGTCACATCTTAAATTTATTCATTTTGTTGGCTGTCAATTTTATCTACTGGTGAAATGCTAACTTAGTTAATTTGATATTTATCAGTCTATAAATGTGGGACACCATCCACTTTTTTGATGCTAGTATGTGATGCCATAGTATTTGAACTGTCATGGTTGCAATCAGCAAATGCTAAATGAATGACGGAAATCAAGGGTCAGTAGGTGGACAGGAGAGATAATTCCTAGGATTTCATATGGATTACTAGGTGCGAGAGCATTGTTGTAATACCTGTTTTATTCTATATGAAAGATAATTGTAAAATATTATAATGGATAATGGCTCTCTTGTCATTGCCGATACAATGTAAGGTGCTTCCTCCCTACTAGATCACGAATAAGTGGCAGTACTTCTCTGTATCATATGTGCCAATGTCAACTAAACTTCCAACTCAAAACTGTGAGACCCTAATAAACATCCAAGAATTATTTTGTGCAGTTTTTAGTATCATTGAAATACATGCCAGATATGATAAGGACCTGTTTTTGGAGACTTCCAAATATGTCTATTATTAATTAGGCTGTTTTGTTTACTTCCAGGTTCTTATTTATCTCAATTTAAGAACTGTTCAAAATTTGGGCTGGTTCTGGATATCTCTATTCAAGTTATAACTGTTATGGAAGAAATTTCTCACTTTCAGATGAAGTAGGGCTTTGGATTTTGGAGGTTCCTATAAATTTTAAGGTACATGATGTTGGACAAGAAAATGATCAGAAAATATGTATCCAATGAGATGAGGATTTTGATAAAGATTAGTATATTTCATCATCAGCAATAAACCAGCCTTTATACATTTTGGGACATCTAAGAACTATAATTTTGAGAATTTTCAGTAGTCGTTATTATGTTTCAAGAAATTGGTGATACAGGGTATCAGATTTAAGTGGATTATTTGCATTCCCCCATAAAATTTGGCAGTAGTCGGCTTTAATGTGTATGGCCTGAGTACTGGTCATATTTACTATTTACATATTTAATTAATTTTTAGTCCTTAGATCTGAGTGTTCCTGAGCCTATGCACTGCTCACACTTCTTAACGCTGTTCTTCCCTTTTCCCATCCAACCATCTCCATGCACTGTTTTCTCGTTCTACCGTCAATGAATGAAGTGCTCTGGCACCAATTTTTTCATACTGCAGTATATACTCAGGTGATTTATCATAACTACCATTCCTAGTAAATCACTTACTTTCCAACATCCAATGCTGCTTCTCTCTTGAGCATTTAAATAGTTAAAGTATGTATGAATCAGCATATTCTATCGCTTCTCTTTTACTTCAGTATAATTTAATGTCTCCCTTTTCCTTTAATTTGTGACCTTGTCTGCTATTTTGATCTTAGGAAAGCCAGTATAGTTAATCTTTAGTTGTTCTGTCATAGCCCTCATGCGCCTCACTTTTATTGCGAAACTTATTCCTTGCTTCCAAGATCCTTTTGATATTTTTTGCAGAGATAAGATTGATGTCCTCATTGATGAGATCATTGAGAGCACCAGGAAGCTGATTAAAGCAACCTCAAGAGAGATGGAGAAATGGAAGTGAAGTCAGCTTGAAGAATTTTTGAAGTACATATTAGAATAATGCACAATTCATTCTACTCAGCCATCTCGCGGGGCAGCCATTAGATGCAAATATAATTTGCTTTTAGAAAGTTAGAATTGATGATAGCAACAACTCTGCAGATTCTTCAATTGCATCGCTAAATATATACAACACTGGAAAGTTCCCCCTATGAAATTGTGAACGATGGTACTTCATTATAGTGTAATCTATTCATTGGCATTCGAACCTTCTGAAATGAATGTGTATAAGAGGAATTCATGATCAATGCTCTCAACATCTGGAATATTAATTCTTGCATGCAGAACTTTTAATTGTTACTATATCATACCATCTATGCCATGCTAGATTAAAATTATCCATTTTGACACTTTCCGTCAGCATTCTTTATATGCTGACTGACTATATAAAAGTTGAATATGAAAAACTGAACTACTACTTTTAAAAGTTGATCATAAAATCCTCCCAGCTTCAAGTAAGTTTCACTTACAAAGATTGTGAATTAGCTACTAGAGATCACTCTCAGAAAAGTAATCAGCCTTTAGAGGAGTGGGTCATGGTAATTCTATTACCATGATTGGGTTGGCTTTTTTTTATTATTCTCTGTGTGTGTGTGTGTGTGTGTGTTGTTGAAAAAGGCAATTCTATTACCTCAAAAGGCGTACAGAAAAATCAAGAGCTTTTTAAGAGTCATTATACAAAATATGTAGAAGAGAATGAGGGATGAAGTTCACCCAAACAGAGGAAAAACCTTGCTCTTTACCTAAGTTGGCTATGATAGTAAATAATGGTAATAGAAGTAAATAAAGAAGATAATGCAATATATCTGAAAAAAAAAAAGTATGACACCAATTCCACGGTGGCAGAGTTTTTTTTACTAGGCTTTTACCCGTTGCATGCATTTATTAGGCAAAAGTCTTTTTATCTTATTTTTTTTAACTTTATATTTGCCTTATTCTTAGCTGTAATATAATTATTAAACTTTATAAAAAATTAGATTCAACAAAACTTACTATATAATTAGCATAATCTTTAAAATAAGAGAAGAAAATATGCAGTCACTCTTAGAAGAGAAAGAAACGCTTATATAAGAGAATAAGGACATTTTTGTCCATAAAAAATAAAAATGAAAACAATTCAGCCCGCTATTTAGTTTTTAAAATTTTTTGAGCGCGCTCAATTAATTTAGATGAAAAAATTAACCGTCTCACCTTAGTTATACGTAACGAGACTAGTTTGAAATTATTTTACAGTATAATTTATAGTGCTTACGATTCAATTATTTGAAGCAAATAAAGCCTAGGACTCGCGGAAGTGGAAGCCCCTTAGTAGGGATCACCAAGACCAATATGGACGACCTCTGACGCCCAAGTAGAAGCATCAGATGCTCCGGAGACTCATCCTCAGCTTGGCACATTGCATTAGAAGCGAGGGGTAGCATGTCAGCCTATGCAGCTTGGCATTAATGGGCAGCCGACCACGTATGGCTTTCCAATAAAATACTTTTAATTTAGGAGCCAATGGCTACCTCCAAAGCAATGGCCATCCATCCCAGGAAGACGTGCTCTACTCGGTCTAGACTCGGAAATGAAAGAATCCACAGAAATGGTACCCACCAAACTCTGGCATCTAGACCCAAAGATCATCGTTGGGGGTAGCTAGAAGATTATAGTTTAAAACCATGTTCCCCCATCTAGGCCCAAAGCAGGAAGAGGAGGTTGGCATGAAAGCAAGAAGGGTATTAAAGATCCTAAGGGTCACACAGAATGTTGGTAGAAATCCCATTCCGAATAGTCTTAGGGAACCCACCCCTTAAGGCCAACAGAGAGAAAAACAACTTCAAAGCTTTATACCTATATATCTGGGTAAAGATGCTGCTAAATTTTCATGCAAAAGAAAAAAAAAGGTAGGATAAATTTTTATAAACAACAATTAAAAGAAGATAAGAATGAAACTTTTTTTTCAACACAATCACAACAGCATCAATCTGTCGTATATTAGAACTGTCCCAGGTACAGCAAAATAACAATTACATTGTTTACATTACAATATCTGGACAAATTGGCTTCGTTAAGTTATCCACACCAATAATGTTGTTAAGAGGATAAAGATATAGAAAGAATAGATAAATAATGTCAAACTCCAAGCCACTGTTGTATATCAGCACATAATTATTCTCACAGAGACTGTATCAAAGGATATCACCATCCACCAACTTGATGTGCTAGCCAGCAATGTATCGAATTTGTAAGGTCCACCACATTATCCTCTTCAACAACTATTAGCTTCCATCTCCAATAGTAGAGGAACTAACAGGTCCACCGTCTTCATACTCTCAATCACCGTCCTGTTTTTGCTCGTTTCATCCCGGTGGTGTTAAAAGGAGAGACACTAGGGCTCAAACCAGGGCTTTCTTCTCTTAAAGTACCATTCAGTATGGCCAGTTCTCTCAATTGTTGCTTTTTATAATAATCCATGGACTCGTCCTGAAACAGAGCCAGTTTAGGAGTCAATAGGATAATAGCTACTTATGGTCAAGCTATGTGCCGTATGTTTTTGTGCATAAATATTGTGTTATATATATACCACAAATTTTATTTTATATCTTTATGAAAGATTTAACACATAACTATCGAATGTATATGTACATTAATAAATGAAGAAATACATGTATGTGGATATATATATATATATATATATATATATATATATGTTGTATGCCGTTACTCACATGTATAAATATTATGTATTTATGTGTGAGATACATATATATAGATCAGAGACTTTCTGTTATGTTCATACCATTGGTTTTAGAAGATCCTCCAATATCTCCACAGCTTGATTTAATCGTGCATCAATTATATCTGCTGGAAACTCGGCTTCCACAAGCACATGTAATGGATCATTTAGATGTTCATATCCAGGTTTATCTCTTAGTTTCTCTTCCTACAGAAATATCCAAATTTCAGAATTCAGAGAAGAAAAACTTCATATTGCTACCTTAACATGGTAAAAATGATGCTGGCTGGCAACTCAATCAGAATTATACCAAATACATGGTTTGATAACTAGTTGTTCTTTAGGTATGCTATCATTTTATGGTGGAGCTGACCCAATCACTGGCGCGAATAACAAAGGGGACAGTTAATTAAATAAATGAAGGATAAATCAAACACTTGAAATATCAAGCGTGGCATTAGAGACGACATATATCTGCACAAGCTCTTACCACCAGTTTAATAGGACACATGCTACCTCTTAATGCTGATCTCAGAAGTAGCTCTAATAAATATAAAACTGAAAGCATTTCTGTTGCAAAGATACTGAAACCAACAATTCAAATTGTCACAGTAAATTACATTGAAAGATCTATTACCAACAAGGAAAGGAGCAGGTAAATAATTGATGCAGCTGCAGGGACATAAAATTCACTATGATAAGAGAACTTTATAATGGAGAGGAAACAGGTAAGAGTCATCACATTGAACATTTTCTGTCACCAAACTTAATGTCTGATAATAGGACAGGACAATTTAAATGTTAAATGAACACCATAGATATGTCTCATTAACCATGGCTGTCTACGTTTTACAAAAGGAACATATTGAAATTTAACAGCTTTTAGCCTTTCTTACGACTTTTCTCTCTCCTTTAGAATATCTTAGGCCCAAAGCAAGACTAGCAAAATGATCACGATTGTACTGGTTATGCAAAGCTGTGAAATAAATCTAGCCTGAAGCTAATAACCTGTTATAGAGAACTGATGATATATGTTATCCAAAATTTGATAGGTCGAATTGATCTATGCAAATACTACATCTTGAAGCATCCAAAGAGACAACAGACTGAACAGTCAACCCTATGGAAACCAAAAAATCTCCCAATTATATTTGAGCTTTTCCAGGTTTACATATTAATGAGGTTATGTCAATAGAAAGACTAATCAGATATTGAGTTTTTTGCACTTATAATTTTATGACAGTGAAGAAAAAGGAAAAGATAATCAGTATATATTTTGATTGGATTAGTTTTCCACATTATCATGAGACAGAATTGATGCTAAATAATCATAGAAACCCAAAGAGACAATAAAAAGTTTGCAACTTTATTGATTGTATGTAACATGGGCACCACTTAGAAGCATGCACTTGCAAGGTTACATACTTAAATATCGAAGGAACTAAATAGGAATTAGATAAGTTTTAAAATATTTGGAATGCATGCAACTGATGAAGAAGAAATGTTGACAAAAGTGACAAATAAAACCTAATAAAAATGTTTGACATCTTAGATATTATTGACAGGTTTGCGGTGGACTGCTAGATGCTAGTTACAGTTAATCTAGACTGAACAGCGAACCTCCAAAATGAACTGGATTCTCTGCAACTTATACAAATGAATAATGTTGTTTCTATTTCTGGCTTATCAAGTAAAGCAGTAAACTACTCACCATCTCACTACTCATCTCAGCTATACTTGTTTTCCAAAGGATTAACTATGGATTTCCTAAAACAAGGAAATTAAATTACTGTTAGGTAATACTTACAAATGCTGAATTATACCTAGAAAAAGGCACGGTCCTGGCCCAGAACTGCAAACATGAGTCTGAGCTGCACTCTAAAGTTCTTAGGCTCATTCTACCTTGGCTTCATTCATGACACTATTCAACTCACGTATAGCCTGAGCTCAAGCTGTAAATCCTCTATTTAAATAACAAAAAAAATAGACAAAATTTCACATGCAACAAATGGCAGTGTTAATCAGATTACCTTAACAGAATCTTTCACTGAACCTCGCCCACGTATGTAAACTCTACATTGGGTGGTTGCTTCAACTCTTTTCAAGGAATTCCCTCGTGGTCCCAGCAAACGACCAACAAAATTGTACTATCCAAAAGACAGACAATGATTAATTCCCATGTTAAATAGTCTAATATAAATTAAAATGTACATACATTAGGAAACTTGTCGACTGGAACATCTAATCTCACAACTTTCTTTACAACCGGGCTGCTAGCAACTCCAGGAGCACCATTCCAACCCACGGATGATTGTTGAGGGACAGCAATGTGTTCAAAATATCCGCTGCCCTATGAATCAGATTACCATAGAATTACTTAGAGAATATAAGTTCAAAACAGTCCATAATAATTACCACAAGCAAAAAAGAAGAATGTGCAGTTTGTCAAGTGTCAATGAATAGATATGCAAAGCATAAAAAGAGATACTAGTTTAGACTGATATTGCATAGAGGGGCTGGGCCTCTTGCATAGGGCACGGCATGTACTACAAGAATAGAGGCTCTACTGCCAGCCCTATGCAAGAAGGACAGAAAAAGACAGGAGAGGGAGAGGGGCCCTCCACCAACAATACCAAGTCATCATCGTTTAGTGTCACCCTTCTTCCTTTCTCGCCCATGCCCTAGATGGAGGTTGCAAATGATGGGGATTCAAAAAATTGCATATGAGTAGAAAATAAAAATGATCCACTACTTTAAGTTAGATATGCAAAACATATCCTTTTTATTTTTGACCCATTTGTAGTTTGCCCCATCCACATCATCTTCAACCTCCTTCTAAGACACAGGCGAGAGAAGAAATGAGCGCAACAATAACAATTATGAGGAGAGAGGAGAGTGATGACTTCGCAGCAAAACTCTCCACCACTAGTCACCTCCTTGAGCTGCTTTGCAACGATAGAGGAAGTGAAGATGGATATTGAGTAGCACACCTCGTGTCACATGTTGGTACTGTGCTAGCACGCCTCATACTCATCAACATTGCAATCATTGAGCAAAAGATTCTACAACATTAAATAAGAAGTAAAAACACACTTTATTATGTCTTAAGCTTAGATCCGCATTAGCCATTAGCTAAAGTTTTTAGAGTAATTAGTGATGAACAAACTCCTCCCCTTCATAAATGTTTATCATAATGATAATGGTTTTAACATATCTTTTGTTATGAACTAGATATGGATCGATCCGGACATAATAAAATTATGAAAATTTAGATGGTGATAGCCTCATGAGTGAGGTTCTAATGGCTCTGGTTTCACGTCAATCGGAAGTCTGGATTAAAAGATATAATTAAAATAGTGGAACAATATCAAAACGAGGTAGAACGGTAAATATTCGATGTTGTAGCAGTCGTCGAAAAGTGGCGAACGGCCAAGGGTGATGGTGGATGTCCGTAGGATAGGTTGGCTGCTGAAGGTGATGGTGGCTATGGGTTAGAGATAGAATTTGGATTACTATCTTAAATTTACTCCTAGGAAAATAAATGACTACAATTAACTTACTACTTACTCCTAAATTATTTTATACTTATTCCTAAGATAAACTCAAGACTAAAATAATTTCTCAATACTTGGATATTTGGATGCTTGGATTAATAACCAAAAAAGCTCAGCCCCTTTATATACAGAGGTCGAGTACAATGAATCTTACTCAGACTTAGCTCTAAAGACTTATACGACTCAAATTAGGACTTGCCTTAGAAGCTTGCATAACTTAATTGAACTTATCTTAGTGGCTTATATGACTTAATTAGACTTGCCTTAAGAGCTTACA
Source organism: Typha angustifolia (assembly GCF_048772165.1). Lineage (NCBI taxonomy): Eukaryota > Viridiplantae > Streptophyta > Magnoliopsida > Poales > Typhaceae > Typha > Typha angustifolia. Next base: position 8,209,900 of record NC_133248.1, read on the forward strand.
TAAGTGTGAATCAATTAAAAAATAAATATGCTCAATCCAACGAGCTCAATATCCTCATGATAAGATCTGATTTGACCTGGCTCGCATTATTTTTATAATAGTTGCCAAAAAAACATTAGCTACCTATGTTTTTAATGCACAAAAAAAAGAACTATAAATATGGGGGTTATTTGCACCAAAAAGTCTTTAAGTTTTGGTAATAATAAGATTGGTTTCTTAAAACTAAGTGTCCTTATTTTCTAGACTAGATGCGTAACTTTCTATAATGGAATGAGGGAGCATAACTTATATAGGATATACGCACAAGGGCCCAATCTTGCCATTTTGAAAACTCAAGAGCTTTTTTTGTACGAATGGCCCTAAATATGGCCACTTCAAGGATAATCCAAGACTCATCAAGCATGCATTAAGTTCATCAATATCATTAACAACAATTTTCTTTTTAGAGAGATGAAAACACGAGAGACTATGTACAATACAAGTAAAAACCATCACATAAGTTTCTTACCTCCACAGTGAATTGCAGAGACAAGATCAATTAGGATCAACTTCAAATTTACTTGATATTACATAACTTCACATTGTAATACTATCTTTGATGCAAACCGAGTGGATAGGTGGGCGAACAAAGAAAGGAAAGGATGAGAGCCGATGGTGGTGGGACTCTCTGCTAGATGGTTGCTGACATATGAGGGGGTTGGCTTTGTGGGCAAATGGTCGATGGCAGCGAAGGAAAGGAAAAAAGTTGTATGTGTGATAGAGATGGCTAGAGTTAAGAGGGACGAGAAGGGAGAAACCACAAACGAGAGAGAACAGGAGGAAGATTAATTTAACTCAGTTCATCATTCCATTCATGTCTAGAGTTAAAGTCATAAGGCCTTATTTCTAGGAAGTCCCGAGGCAACTAAAACAAACTAAGAATTAATCCTATCCATTCAACTTCCATCTCTCCCTCGAACTTGATTGCAATTCCACCCTAGATAGAATAGGAAAAGTGTATATCATAATGTCACTGATCTAATTCATCTTGTTTCATATTATTTAGATATCGTATGAATATTTCTAATTATTCTACTAAAACTATGCAGCTTATGAATTTCTGCAATGACTAGTTTCGGCCTAGTATCGACCAGATCGGCCGAAACATACCAAAATTTGGAGAGAAAGAAAGAGAGAGAGAGGAGAGTAACAACGAATAAAGGAAGAAAATAACATATATAAGGTCGCCAGAGCCGAATCTGCGGTAGAAGATTTTGCTGGACGTTGATGGAAGCGAAACTATATCAAAGAAGTATCGACTTAGGAGGGAGGAGGAGAGAGAAAGAGAGGAGGGAATTAGAGAGGAAGAGAAGAGGTAGTCGAAGAGGGAGAGGATGAGGGAGAGTTAATAAGATAGAGATATAGTGGGAAGAGAGTTTGATAAAGTGAAATTTTTTGAGAAATAGAGATTAAGAATATAATATTTATTTTTAATTTTTAGACTTTATATATGAATAATTTATATTTATATCTTATTATTATTTTTTCTAAGAATTTTAGAATTTTTCTATATTTTAAAATATAGGCTGATGCGGACAGCCAAAAAGATGATACGGATTCCGATACTTGGAATTTTACTTAGATCTAATCATCTCAAGCACCCTGGTCATATCAATCTTCCAACGATTGTCACTTTCAAGTAAATGCCCCACCCCAGAAGGACGCACTCGCTATATTGGCAAAACAAATTTAGACATTGACGTCTGCTAACATTTGTGAATAAAACTTCCTAAATCTCTGGTAGCAACTGCTTGAATTCAGATTTTTCTGTTGCAATTGATAAAAGACATAATCAAGTAGCCGGAATCTTCTAGCAAAATCAAAATGTCATCAAGGCCATCTATGTTCAAGCAGCATTTTCATATTTACTCCGAAAATTGTACCATGGACCATAAAGGTCGTCATAGGCTTGTTGTACCTTATAAAGCATTAAAGAAATCACACTGCACCCATAAACAAGATATAACATAGAGAATCCATGTGCAAGTTTGGTGATAGTGGGTGGTTTCCAGGTAAGGGGGTTCAAAAAGAAAGAAAAAAAAAACATGCACAATTTGGCAAATTAACTAACCCAAGGTAGATGCACAGGATTTCATTACCTCTGTTTGCATTCCTGACCATCCTTCCAAATCCATCAGTCCACTATTTGAAGGGTGCCCAGCTAATCTTAATGGACTGCCATGATCGATTCTTTCAGGATCAACAAAATTTTGATTAGGAGCCATAGAAGATGCCCGTAAAATCTCTGCATTGGATTAATATGTCGAGAAGTTCATTAGATACAAACCTCTAAAAACTATACCCAGTCCAGAGTTAGCAATCAGAAGTTCTAAATTGCTCCTGTGAGGTAACCAATTTAGCAATAAAACCACATATTCTGCTATATTTGTCTCTCAAAGTCTCAATGGCAAAACATAAAGAAACGGGTACCAAGAAAATAGTTAAAAAAACATCAGTGCATTAGGCCCATAAAAGGAGTTTACCAACTGACAACAAACAATAATGTCGAGAAAATCTTCCCCATATTGCTCTTGGGTATGAGAATTGAGAATTAGTGGTTTAAAACTTTAAATAAATAGGTCAAAGAAAAACCATGAAGACCATATAACATCTCATATCCTTAGAAGGATAGTCAATGGCATAATGATAAGAATTAGACCGGACATTGACCCAGTTAGAGGTCGGGTCACTGATTCAACCAATGAGTCACCCAATCGGATTGCTAATTTATTTAGGATTATTTTAAATATTTAACAAATATATTTATAGTTCTAAATAATTCAAAAAATTTGAAAAAAAAAATCTATAAAAGCAATACAATTGTCTTTCTTCCATTTTTTTAACTAATATCTAAGTTTAAGTACATCAAATCATATGACTTGTACAAAATCATATCTTAATTACACTTTTAATTTCTAAAAATATAATTCTTTCAATTTAGGACTAAATTATCCTTAGGTAAATAATAGAATAGTTGAATATTAAGGACAACTAGGTATATTTATAAAAATCAGGAACCCAGTCAGTTCGCAGAAACTTGTCCAGGTTGCATGACTCGCTGATTGAACCACCGGTTGGCCAATTTTTACCGGGTCAATTGCATTCTATTCTGATAACAAAACCTAGCTGGCTTAGTAGTCAGTTCACCGGTTTCGATTTTGATAACTATAGTCCATGGCTATTTGAAATTAAGAAAAGATTAAGACAGTGGAATGTCATTGTAATGCTTCCCTGAAAATATACTTGGCAAGATAGGAAGAGCAAAAATAGACAAATTTTTTGTTATGAACAGACTCAAAAAATCACATAATATGGTGAGCAATAAAATAATTCACAAGCCAAGAGAACATATGATATAAATACACAAAGTGCAGCAGCATAAACGCAATAAAAGTTTCGTGCAACATACCAATAAACAACCAACATCTAAATCAAAGGTAGCATAAATGCATAATAACAAGTTAACCTAAAGAAAGAAGAAAAAGAAGGAAAAGCATGGAGGATACCTTGATTTAAAAGCTTGCTACAAACTGGCAGAACTGGCATAAATGGTGCTAATTTCTGCCTCTCAATGATCAGCTCAGTCAAATATCTGTTCAGAAAAGAGCAACCCTCATGATTGCCAGGCCTATTGATTGTTGACTATTACGAGCACTCGGATAACAAGTTACATTTCCAGAAAATGACATGATTTCAAGTTTTATAAAACTAATTAAACATTTGCAATTCTTGGCGAAAGCATGCTTGAATCTGGTTCCTCATGCTTTGACAACAGACATAATGGGAACATTGGAGGACATACTTATTTTCCTTGCAGCATTTTCCAACTAGACAACTCAAAATCACAATCGGAACTTCAATGAGCAAGATAAAAGTCAGAAGATACGAAATCTTGGGTGTCTACTGTTTGTAAAATCAAATCAAACAAGTAATTAGGACATGCTGATAACTAATGTACTGTCTTTCACAAAATCAATTATGCTTTTTCCAAAGGTACAATTTTAACCAGAAAAATAGAGCACGAGAATAAGTATACAATAAGCCATCCAGCTGACTGAATTATTTTTTTCTGAAAGAAAACTATTAAGTGGCTGATACAATGGCAAAGAGATAAACATCAGAATTATGGTACTACAGTTCCTCAATTAATTATTTCCCTAAAAAAAGGCGTGCGATTAGAAAAGTGAATGTCTTTCATACATATAAGCTACACATCGTAACCAAATAGCACCAACCTAGAGAGATATCTATCCGTCAGTCAACAAATCACCCTTATAATAGCCCAAATCATCAAAATTACACCTTTATAATCCGATTAAGCAAGGACACAGAAAGCAAGCATGCCCAATTGAAGTTTGATCAAAGATAATAGAGACCCAAATCAGATTCCAAGAACAGGATGGAAAAGGGCAGACCTTTCTCTCTCTGAGGAGGCAGGAGACCTCATAGAATGGTGGGGAGATGAGTGGACACCTGAAGGAGAGTACTGGAAATAAGTAGCAGGTTGGATTCTTTCATCCATGGCCAACAATTCCAGATTGGCAAGAACAAAGAGGAGCTCAAGATTGATAGCAGAGACTTCAGGAAGACAGAAAGAAGAATTGAAAGAAGAAAGAACAAAATAATAATACTAATAATAATAGCTGATTCTTATCAACAATGGGTAGGTAGTTCTTCTACTCCCTTGGACATCCAAAGAGGAGACGAGACAAACCCAAAAGAGGGCTTAGGATTCCCTTTTCTTGCACTATATATCAAATCGAAATGATTGAGTATTTTTTTTTTTTCCTTTAGAAAATTCGTCTTAGTTTCGGTTAAATTAATCCTCTTGTCTGCTGAGGGCTTTCTTTTTTACGGTGAAAGGGGGCTCTTTGACTCTGGTGAGTGAGACTGCATAGTGAATGGTGATTGGTTTAAATCTTAGCCGTTCAGTTGCTAGATCCCATAAATCGATGAGACTTTGCGAACAAGAAAGATTTTGTTTTTAATTTCTTTAACTTCGTTTTAAATATTTGTGTTCCTTTATCTTAATAAAGTTTAGAAACTATATCAGAGTAATCGTTATTTTTTATTTCTATCAAGGAATACTTGGATTTCATGTTAAATATTTTAAGAAAAATTCTTAATAAATTTTAAGGGTCGGATTTCCATGGGAGGATGATACTTTATCACCATAATAATTATCTTTATTTTTTAAGAAACACTTCAATACTCATCGAATAATTATTATCCGGTACTGACTGATTCCAGCATCTAAACTTGATCACTTTTCTCTTCCTTTTCTCACGTCCTCATCTACTTTCGACCTCTTGTTGCCGTCGGCATCCTTCACCGTCTCCTCCGACCAACCTCCAGCATCCGATGTCTTCTCTCAAATCGCTCTCCTCAACCTCTTATTCCGTGTTTGATATATTTATTCTAAATTAAACGAAGTTTATTTCAGAACAAGAGTCTTATTGCAGCTAAAAGAATAGGAGAAAGTCTTCCTCTCTCTCTCTCTCTCTCTCTCTCCTTCCAACTCTCACACTCTTCTCTCCTTGCAGAAAATTAATTAATTCCACCAGGATTTGTCAATGAGCATATTCTCAGAACCGGTCGAGCATGGTAGGAGAGCCGTGCGTGCTGTTTACTCGCATACTAGTAGTAAAGAGGTTCGCCGGCCCGAGTTTGCTCGTGCTCACAACCTGCTCGTCGGCGACTACGACAATGCCACAGGCTGCCGGAGGAACGACGTCGCGCAGCCCGAAGTCAGACGAGGATTCTTTTCCGTCGACTAGTTCCAGCCTCTCTTCGAATAACCAAGTAATTATAGTTTTAACTAGTTTCCGGTCTTTTAGTTTTAGTTAAGTATGCTTTGTCTGCTTGGATGTCTTTGTTTAGGCCCAGACATCCATCTTGGTGGGTGTATTTGGATCAAAGATTATAATTATGTAATCGTTGAATTCGCGTGAGACTATCATTTTATTGGCAAATATTTCAACGTGAGCTTATTAGATCTGAGATGTATTTGAAATTTTCCTGAAAGAATGATGCTTATCCTTATCTATACACAGTCTATTCTGAAATGACATGGTATTCTACCTATCGTTTTCTTTACCATTTACTTTATAACATTTTCTGTATGTGTTGTAATAGACAAGTAATACTCAATACTAGAGATTCCTTGCAGTTAAGCTCACTTTCAGGAGTTTTCACTTGGCTTTTCTTCCTTCTTTAAGTAGTGCTTTTTTTTCTTCTTAATTTGCTTAATTTTTAGTTATTTTGATATGATTGTTCTTTCAAAGAATAAGTTTGCGTCGAGGTTGACAATCAAAGGAGTGCTATTTTATTGTGCTTAATTATAATATGAGAAGCTGATCGACTTTGTGCAGCAATTTATTCTTGATATCGAGCTTTCTGATTCGTACTAAATTAAATTTTTATTAGTCCGAAATTGATAATCTTTAGTGCACTTTGACAACTCTGGAGCAATTTTATCTTTTTTACTGGAAGAATGGATGTGGACTGTAGATTAGTGAACTTTTGGATTCTACCTTGGTTTTGCTGGTCTATTTCTTGTTTCAGTCCAATTCCTTGTCATTAATTTTGGCCACTACATTATATCATATAGAAAATATGTTTAGTGCCACAAGTTTCCATGCCACAAATATTTAACACTTATATACTATAGTAATACTTCTCAAATATTTAATATGGTATTAAACTCATTTTGATTTATTTTTCACTGTTATGATACCCACTTTAAAATCAATTTTTGGTCACTCCTTTTTATGGATTTAAATAAGTGAATATATGGCATTTAAGTATTATTTGAGCTCTTAATTCTACTATTAATCCATCATTAACAATTTATAAATCTTACTTAAATGTGGGCTCAAAATAAATAAAATATTTATGTTTAGATATATAATATTTTCAACATCACAATAGAGTAGGAAGGAGAGGAGTGAGGGCGGAGAGGAAGTGGAGAAGGGACTAATAGTGATGAAGACCTTAAGGAAGGTGGATGAACAAACTTAGAAAAAAGAGGAACTGAGGGATAGGGATGGGCAATGATAGTAAGGCTGGTGACGAGTCTCAAATTCGGCAAATACTAATGGTGAACAAAGAGTGCGACTAGAGGAAGATATGGAGGCAAAGAGGTAGCCGATGACAAAACGAGCACGGCATGAGAAGCACCGACAAGTGCCAAATTCGGTGGGGAGAACTTGGGGAAGGGGACGAGGTGAGGACAACGACGAGGGTAGGAAGGAGATAATGAGGAAAAAAAATTAGCAACAGAGAGAAAATGGGAAAAGAACTTTTAACAATAGGTTGGACCTATTGTTATTCAACAACTTTTATTCATGGATACCTCTAACGATCTATAATTTTGCTACGATTAGTTTTGTAAACAATTGTTGTCCGGTGATAATTCTGGTGATCCATGCTTTGGCCAGGATTAGTTTTGTAACCCTATTTCTATCTTAATGCACTCTACTTTATCAAGAGATTAAAAGAACACCAGCTGTGGCTTGACTAACAAGTTCCAACTTTGTTGTTTGTCTCAATCCTAAGGATATCAAAAGGCTTAGAAAAATCAGTTGAAGATGGAATCTTCCTTTTCCCTTTTACCTCTTCACCTTGTTGCTGGTTTTCTGACAAACTAAACAAAACAAACCTTAGAGAGCATCAATTTTTCCATTTGCTAAGTGGTTGTCACTTGAAAAAAAGATTATGATCCATTTCCATTTCTCTTCTTCTGCAAGATGGATGCAGTTAGTTCTAAGGTCTTAAAATCTAATTATTTTTCACACTTTGGATAAAGCCCAACAAGTGACTCAATTTATGTGGAAGAAACTTCAAGAAGATAGGGCTCAATAGGTTGGAAAAAAAAAAAAGAAGAGTTTGATAGGAACAAGAAGAAAAAGATAGGAGGGGGTCATCATCCTGAATGGAAGAAAGTTATCTGTGTCCATATTCATATATGAGAATAAAAATGGATAAGGATATCAGTGCCCTTGTAATTCTTCAGATCCATGTCATGGGTTTTGATCCAGTAAATTATGAAATAGTGGTGACATTCCAGGTCTGCTTTCTGGATAGGTCATAACTTTAAATGTCAAACATCAATTCAAATACCAACCCTGGCTATCATTTACTCCATCATATTTTGTGAGATATTTCTTAACACCGTGATCATCCATCCATACCTTTTTCCAATAGTATAGGGTTGAATACAACACAAAAAGAATAGATCCAGCGCCTGCTGCTCTGAACTAACCTGAGTCTAGCATGACCACTCAAAAGTATTAATTATTAGCAAAAGTAATCTTTTAGGTTAAAAGAAGCAGGGGAAGAAAGTGATAAAAGTTTTTAGTGAAATTATTTCTACTAAGTATCATGATTTATTACTGTTTGGTAAAACGATAAAAAATTTCGACGGAAAAAATTGAGGTAGTTTTAGAAAATCCGTTATCGCTCAGTTGAAAATAAAATTGTGGATAGTAATTTTTAAGTTTTCATATAAAACGCTGACCAAAATAGCGACTCATATTTAGAATTTTAAAATGTATTTAGATGCATAAAACAATATGAGAACAAGTTTAAACTCTGTAATCAATATATTAGAATATAAATAATAACTTATAGAACCATAATTTTTATACTCTTATATTTTTATATTCTAATATTTTATTTACTCCTAAGTTTGAGATATTTTGATAGGCGTAAAAAGTAAATTTAACTTAAATTTATAAAAAATTTAATACTTTAAATAATAGATGAGTTTAACATCATAATTTAAACTGACGACTTCTACTTTGATATCATATTAAGCTTCTAACTAATCTAAAAATTAGAGAATACTGATTTCATTTTATTACGCTGAATTCTTTTGTATGATTAAACACCTTATAAACGATGTCAATAGAGATGGTAAAATAATATAAATTGAGAGAGAAAGTTTCCCGGACATGGTGATAAAGAAAATATGCACCAAAAAAAAATTGAGTGATTTTTGTTCAAACCATCACTTACAATTTATTTATAAATTTCCAGAGGATTTAATGATAGAAAAAAACAAGATAGGAGTAGGTCTACATGCACCTAACGAAGCTAAAATCTTCCATGTCCTTCGTGTAAAAGTACTAATTATCATGCATATTATATAGAGTTAGGTAATTGGATTTTTATTTAGACTCCTCAATTATTATTATCATTTTTATATACACTTTTCGAATATTTTATTACAGCATACACTCACATAGCACTATAAAAAAAGTTCGTTTGCCCGCAAGGTTCGTGAGCTCAGCTCGAGCTCTAAATGAGACAAGCCGAGTTTGATTTTTTAGCTCGAAAGGTTAATTAAGCCAAGATGAGCTTGAGTCAACTCACTTGAGCTCGGCTCGAATAGACTCGATATATAATATGTGAGATGATATTATATATATATATATATCAAAATAAATGTATAAATGTTATATATCATAGTTGTTTAAAACAACTTCCATTAACCCCACCAAAGACTCTTAAATATTTAGTCCCATATCAAAAATTGGATAATGTAGATATGCCTTTAAAACTATCCTTCCTTCTAAATATAGTGAAATTGGTTAGTGGGTTAGTCTCATATGACACTTATATTTTGGATCAAGCCACCGCCCGCGTAAGCCCTTAAGCTCACGAGCTGTTGAGCTGAGCTCGAGTCAGACTGAACTTTTTGAGCTTGAATCGAGCCGAGCTAAGGCTTTTCTCCTCTTGAGCAGAGTCAAGCTGAGCCTAGCTCACTCAAGCTTGAGTTGTCTACACCCCCTACACTCACCCTCTAAACCAAAATATTTCTTTGATTTAGAAATCTGTATAGTAATCTTTGTATTCAAGAAGATATATGTGGATATATATATATAATAGTAATAGTTCAAAATATCAAAGTGGCAATATCCAAATAATACGAGTGGCCAATAAAAATTAATATGAGTGGGCGGATATTCCAAATAGTTCGAAAGATCAAAGTTGACGACAAAACGGAGTATTAATTTTTGTGGTGTAACATGCTTGCATGCCTGCCAGTGCCTGCCCAAGTGTCGTTAATTTAAGTACCAAAATAAAGTGCAGTATTAATTTCTATTTTTATTTTTTGTCCTCATGCATGCAGTATATTTATTAGAACTCAATCCTCTGCTTGGTCTTTGAAACGTACTGCGGGGAAGTGAAGGGGAGTAGTAGTAGTTTTAGTAACTTTCCCCACTTTTTATTATTTGGTTGAAAAGAGTGAGTTAAGACATGACTTATTTTTTTACGCTTCTAATTTAGTTCCAAACTATGGTGAATTAAGAAAGCGACTTCCAAATAGACTCAGAGACTTTTAAATATAATCTATTGATCGAGAAGCAATTTATATAAAATGTTCTCACTTAACAATTTTGTAGACGGAAGGTCATACAACAAGAATATAATTTAAAAATTCACAATCCCCCACCAAAGTCAAGGTGAGCACTATAAGCTAAAGAGACTCCCAGTCTACCCTAGCAATTATCTTGTCGTTCCTTCTCATGCAAGGAAGATCTACTTCATGCCAAATCGTTCCCCTCCTTTCCCTCAGTGTGGTCTGTTTTCTCCTCTAAGAAGTGGATTAAACAAAGGATATTCTAACCTCCAACCTCTTCAGACTCCTTCCTTCTCTCTGGTCCGGTGTTTCTGGTGTGGTTGCCTCCGACATCGTTCCTTCTCCTTCAGACATCGATCTGCTCTGAAGATGGAGGTTCCCTCCAGGGTGGAGGAGACCACAGTTTTCTTCTCTTCTCCCTTGTCTGTCAAGAAGACTTATTCGAAGCTCCAGCGTTGTACGATTGTGCTGGCTGGCCATGCACCTTGTCGCTAACTCCTGTATTGAGAAGGTGCTTGCCTACTATGTGGAAGTAGTGGGCTACAAAGATCGGGAAAGGCCGGTTCGTTATCACCTTCCTCTCAGGAGAGCTCATTTGGAAGACAAATTTGTGAGGTCGTTTCCCTGCCTTGGGGGGTATTTTATCTTGAAACTATAGTCCATCTATCATGATGCTTCTTCCAAGGTCTCTCTTTCCTTCTATGCATGGATCACCCATTGCTCCCCTTAGACTACTGGAGTGAAAAGGCAATCAGGGAAATCATTGGCTCCTTGAGATTGTTGACTCTAACTGCTGCTAAAGGAAGGACATGTCTCAGTTCAGCGTGATCGTGTCCTGCGAGAACCTATCCCGCATTCCCAATGTGTGGGCAGTAGCTGGCAGCTTTAAGCAGCCGACCTTGTTCAGGACTCCTTTGCCACTTCGTCGGCTGCTATGGAAATGATGTTTGAACATTAGGGCTTCCCCATGCACGTAACCTCTCTCTCTAACATTCCGCTCACATCCCAGATCCTGTTTGGGAATATGTTGCCTTTCCATATAAGTTGGTGGGCTCGATCCTCAAGGAGATCCAGGTAGACGATTAGAGAGTTTTTGACCAAAAGTGCTCCTACAGTAAAAAAATTCCGAAAGTAGAACTCTGTTCAAAATTATTACTCAAACTAGTACGATAGTGAAATCATTGTCTCAACAGTGATTCTCAGTAATAATCAATTTTCGATAGGCTAAAATATAAAGAAAATATTTAGATTATCGTAGCTTTGCGGGTTATTTGTTTTGGTCATAAAATATATAGTTACGAAGATATTAAAAATATCTATAAGATGGAATGACGTACTGATTTTCCTTAACGAAATGCGCTTGATGGTAAAATAAAGACCATAGCTCTCTAAATTTTAATTTCAAATTTATTATATAATAGTTTATAAATCGCTTTCTCTAAAACCGGTTTATATAGCAACAATGGTAAAAAAAATTCTTTGTCTAAAACAATAATTTTCCTAACAACTTTTCAGTATATTAGAAAATTAATTAATCTAGTAAAAACCATTGTATGAGACAGGGACTTCATCATTGTATTAGTTTAAGAAATAGTTTGAACAGTAACGTACTTTATAAAATATTTTATATTGTAGCAATACTTTGGTCAAAAAGTCAAAAATTGGAAAGGAAATAAAAATCATTTTACCCAACAAAAGCTTCTTTCATCATCCAATTTTAGGAAGTTGGGAGGGTACCCCACTTGTTACAAGTTTTAATCCACCGCCAAACAAACCTAGGAGAGCAACACAGCGTCGCAACAACTAAAAGTAATAGCTTCAACTAAAAGTAATAACTTAACAGTACAACAATTTGAAGCTTAGATTTAATGACTATATTTGTTAGATAAAAACTTAGTGAGACTTAAATGCTTTCAAATAAAAAAAAATTATTTAAAAAAATGCGTTTTTCTTAACCTTTGTTCCCTCTAACCTATGGAACCTTAATCTTGTACATTCTTCCTTTTAATAACCATAACTGGGCTTAGCCCATTATTCTCGACAAAAGAAAAAATTGTAAATGAAATGATTTAGGATTCACCGATTTAAATGAGTTTGCACTCGTAAAAGTGTAAGTTACACTGAGATCGTCAGAGATGATCCTTAGCATATCCAACAACAAGAACATAATGCCACCAAGGAGTAGTAATTTATTTAGACAGGATCAAAAAAGAACATGTAATAAGGTAATAAGAAAAGAGAGCCTCTGCTTTGTGCAAAACCTTACAAGTAGTAAAATATAGATCTTGAAGATCTTTTATTAATAATTGTACTAAAATATTTCCAATTAGAACTTTTTCTCCAATAAAAAGAATATATATATTTATATATAGAGAGAACAGATCTCCAAAACCAAATAAGAGGCGCACTAGCTTTCATATTCAACTATACCTGTATTGGAAGATCCACAAAAGTCTTCCATGACAGGTAAATTCAAGAAACCGCGGGCAAAGAAAAGATATCAATATTCACCTGATAATGAACAAACACGTCAAACCACCTGAAAACAGGAGCAATAATAAATTTACAAGAATTAGGACTTACAAAGATCACCAATAGAAGCTTCCGTTTTATAAGTTATTACAACAAATTCACCAAAAATGTACTAAATCCCACACTATAAACCTGCATGGAAGGCTGCGTTTGGATTGCAAACTCTTGCTCACTGAGCTCTTCATAACCTCGATTGCTGACAACGTGGAAAAGGATAGACAACTGGCCAGGAAAGAAGCATCTTATGACTATGTTTTAGAATTGGATCCTGATTGTACCCTCTGATACACTTGACGGCGCAAGAAATTCATATAATCCTGAAAATGAAGGGTGCTCATAGCATCAAGATTGTAATGATCAAATGAAACTAAAACAGGAGAAATCAAGACAAGTCCAAAAAAGTGTCTGCTGATGACGTGAAATATATAATGTGCATCTACATATGTATGAAAACTACAATTAAATTGACTTGAGCATAAATCACATGATGGACTCAAGATATTATTTTTCCTTCACTTCAGGTTTTGATTGTATCCCAACTGACGTCAGCACAGAGAAATAGATACTCAATTCAGATCAAAAAGATAGCCAATGAAGAGGCCAATGGATAAGAAAAGGACCAAATGTTGTTTATAGCATTCGCAATGGCTAGCAGCCTGAAATCTGGAATATACTTTGGTAAAAATCTGAAGCAAGTCTAGCTCTAATTGTGATGTTCTTCCCTACTATGACAAATCAGCAGCCAAAACAGGAACAATCCAGAAAAAAGAACATGGCTATCAAGTATGACGATGACTACTGCATCCAACTAAATATTTTGCAAAACAGAGTTACAATAAGATAAAAGAAGTAGAGTCACTGAAATTACACCCTTAATAAAAGAAATAGAAAAGAACCTGATCATAATTTCTGATAATAAGAAAGTCCAAAAGTATGACCCATGCTGTATCACCATTTATGTCTGTTTACACTTTAACATTTGCAATTTAGTTGCCAACAAAAAGGTGTGGTGTCAATGTATCATAGAACTTAAACTACATGGTAGCACCTTGCATTTTGGCATAACAGCAAGGGGTTAAAATATATTTTTCCCCAATTTCTAACAAATGATGAAATGGCCAGGTTTCAATTAGTAAAATGTTTCTAGGGAAGCTAAAAGGATCATCGTTTGCATCAATGTCAATTATTAACTGAGAATGACTTGTACCTTTATTCTATATAGATCTAGACCAAAGAAAGATATTGAATAAAAGTGCCAAGAGAGTTTTGATATTAAAGCAGATAATCATTAGCTAAATCTTGGAATTTCAGACTGCAAGAACAAATAGGAAACTTAAAACATACATTTGCTAGATCAGTATTGCAGCTAAGTTCTTCAACAAGATCCTGGAAGCTGTTATCTTCACCATGCAGGCTATCAGCACCTTCAAGAACAGCTTCAAAAATATTTCCAGGAGTATCATGTTGTTCTATTCTTTCACGAGCTTGATGGAGATCAATCTGACAATTTAATATGAATAAGAGAAACTGTCAGTAGCACGTAGAGATACTTCAAGTCATATTATCTAGGACTCCACTAGAGAAGCTTATCTCTTACATTCTCGAAATGACACAGAAGATTGGAAAAAAAAATATAAGGCTTAATACAAACTATCGAAATAAGTAAAAAGAACAGGAAATTCATGGTCCCGAATTTGCTTTCCAATACAGTTCTAAGAAGATAAGTTCTTATTGTCTACTGTCAAGAAGAGATGATGCACCAGGCCATACAAAAGCTTCTCCTAAAAGACAATACAGCCAACTTTAATCAAGGAGAAGTAAGCTGAAAACAGTCATGAAATAATTGAAAAGGTAAATCATAAAATAGAGGACGTAAAAAGAATCAAATACTCATGATATGAGTTTCACAGAAGACTAACATAACGTGTCTACAACCAGAGAAAAAGTTCCATTTTTTCATGCTAGGATAAGATAACCAAAACATCCATCCCTAGATGTCCTATATCATGCAGTAGTAAAATTCACCAGTTAGTTCCAATCTGCCCCATGAACAATAGGAAGCACTTCATTTAGACTTTTTTCCAAATGGGAGGTAGGTTATGTTCCACAGAAAGTTGGGCAACAAAAATGATAATATAAAAGAAATATTATTGGTATCAATTTCTGCATTCAAAATAAGTAGCAAAATTTGATATGGTTCAACAAGTCAACTATATAAGGTGGTGCAATGGTTTGAAGTTTCATCCGAAACTGAGATGTTTTGCCGTAACGTTTCACATTTAGGTCCTATATAATTTGACACTCTCCCCCCTTAAACTAGCATCCATCCGAAGCATAATAATAACTTTTCAGTGTATGCTTTAAATTCAAAGCCTGATTTGACTTGAATCCAACTTGCACCTGACTCAATATCAACTTCATTGCTTAAATGTTATTAAATTTTATGTGATGCGTTAAAAAATAAGATAAATAAGACTAATTATCAAAAGAAGTCTGAAACCAATACAACAGAACTAGAACCCAAAATATTTTGTTTTTTAAACAAGCCAAAACCCAAATAGAAATTGAAGTTCGAACTATGGGTGGTACAAGTGTGTATGTCTGCAAAGCCGAGCTACTTATATAAGGAAACATCGAAGTATGCGACAGACGGAAATATTAAATATAGAACATCTGTGGCATCCTCCTTAAAAAAAATGACTATGGAAGGCCTTAGAATTATAGATTTAGGAAGAGATTTAGGAATGTTTCCTCCTTAGAACATTATAGAGATAAACACAGATTTAAGAACACAGTATTGCCATGCTGAAGGCATGGGGCGTGCTGATCTTGGCTCCTTTGGCACACAGAACAGTCTTGGCAAGTCGAATAAACATTTCTAGGGTTTTAAAATAGGTTTTAAGATATAATATAAAGTCATTCAATACTAGATATTAATGCAACGTATGCAATTAGTTTAAATAAATTTTTAATCTCATCATTTATCCCATTTTTTCTCAAATTTCCTAAGGTGGGGCAAATAGCTTCAGAAAAATCAAACCTTCCCTTTGATTTCTAAAATTTTAAGTATAATCTATGCTGATCAAGCACCACAATGCAAGAGGTATAAAAAGAAATAAAATAGACCCCAAATTGATTTGTTTAAAGTAAGATATGCTTAATTCCTAGTGGCATGATACATATCGACCTATGCCAACCGTGGCAATTGACACGACAATCCATGATGCTAGCAAATATTGCTTATAAGAAATAAGAAAAAAGATCAATTATACACCTGAGCATTTCTATCGTGTGACACATCAGCACCACGTGTTCCACCAGCTTGTGTCTGAGTTCCAGATTGCAAACCATTAACTGTTGTAGGGCGTGCCAATCCCCTGCCAAGAGCTTGTGACACAACAGGCATCATCTGTTGAACCATTCTTGAAAAATCAATTCCACCTCCGCCCCTACCTAAACCTGGAATCATGCTTCCGAGGTCTTGGTCTTGTCCTTCTACCTGTTGCACAATGTTATTCAATGTGTTCCTCATTGCAGGTATCTGCGTACACTGCTCCATCATGTTCCTCAAATCAGAAGGAGAGCCAACTCCAGTCTGCTCAGCCACATTCGTCAAGAGACTGTTAAATGCAGGGGTCTGGAGGACATTTGACAACATGCTGTTAAAATCAATTTGTCCTTGGGCACCACGTCCTCCCAATGACATTCCTTCCAAAACCTGACCGATAGAGGACACAGGAGTAGAGGAACCATGTGAATCAATTCCATTTGCATCAGAGCTTTGGGAAACAAGGGTTTGCAGAACCTGTTGGCCCTTAGTAATAGATTGCTGGTTTTGGTTGACTAAAGATGTGTCACGAGATACATTACTACTGGTGGGCTTTGCTGGTTTACCCCGTTTCTGAGATATTAAGAAAGCATAAGTATATAAGATAATGAATGCCAATATTATTCTAACTATCATCAATACTAAAAAGTGCATTAAAGAGGGAAAAATCGTGCATGCTACAAGCAAACTAAGTCTTTTATCACCTTGGACTGCAAACCTCCAAGACCCAAGCCCAAGGGTGGCTTGTCACTCTCGACATTCCTACTGGACCGTGAAGCACGCATTTCACCATCTGACTCTGGATTTTGTTCCCCAGATTTATCAACTGATGAACTGCTAGCTGCACAGGGTTGGCAATTCTTAGAGTTGCCTGCCAAGCTAGTAGTTAATGAGCCCACCAAATCTGAAGGTCCATTATATCCCAAACTGGGAGAAAAACCAGGACCCCTTTGCTGGATCTGAGAATAGAAAAGCAGATAGATCGATAATTTCTTTAATGGAAGAAATCGCAACTGATGTAACAATGGAAAAATACCTGATTCTCACATTCTTTCATGTTAACAGAAGCAACTGTTTGAGCAGAATCATCCCTACTAACATTGTTGATACCGCCCACACTATTATCCTGACTACTTAAATCAAGCTCAACTTTGTTCACTGGCAAAGATTCTGGGAAAATGATAAAGGTGATACAAGGAAATGGAAAACATTACTTCCACCATATTTTAAAACAGAAGTTCATGCACCAGAAATTCCAAAAATCAAAGTACCTGTTGAACTGGTAAATGGTGTGATATAGGACTGCATGCTAGAAGATGATGAGCATTGGCCTTCAGTAGTGCTCAGAAGTTCACTTCCTATTTGTGCACTTGTTGATGTAACAAGTGAGGTACGTTGTACTTCATTGTTGGCATCTGGATGAGATCCTTGAACTTCAGAATTTTGGGAAGAAAGGGAAGAGAAAGGTTGACCTCGTTCATTCCCAGAAAGGGCACTGGAAACACGTGCACTAATTTGTGCTACAACAGCAGAGAGACCACTAGCTCCTGAAGAGGTTTGAGGTGCAAGAATTGGCACAAATCCAGAGCTCACAGTTGGATGAGAACCTTGAGAAGAGGCTGATTGGTTAGGGAGTGATGATTGAGACCTCACACTGACAGGGTACATAACATTAAGGACATGACTTGCAGTCTCAGAAGGGGAACGTCCTGGTATAGCAGTAAGAATAGTCCTTGGTGGTAATCCTCGCATTGAATTTGAATCACCTGAATTATTCACATTTTGAAATACTTGTTCTACAATCGGCTGTTCTCCATGACCAACGTTCCCTGAATTTGTCCTTGTATCAGCAGATGCAACACCGGATGCAGCAGAGGAACCTGATTTTGTCAAAGAAATTAGCTCCAATAGAAGGAGATAGTTGCAGGTTGATAGATTAGGTCACTCTAAAAAGGGAAAATAACCCTCTTACCAGCATGAATATGGATGTTGATGTTCCTCGAAGGATCTCCACCACCAAGCTGACCTGAAACTCCATTAACAATTGGAGCAGTGGATGCACCAAATAAGGAGCTAGTCTGAAGAGGAAAAGGCTGCACATCGAAAGTTATATGTTACTACAATGTGGTCAACAAAGTTTTCAAATGACGAGATGACAGAAAAAGGAACAATTTGAACATTCACCTGAACCATTATAGGGTTTGGTCCTGTTGCAGAAATGTAAACTGATGGACCAGCATTCACAAAAGACTCGGCCTGCACCATCAAAAGAGTTTAGCTTTCTTCACAAGTCAAGCTCACATACCTTGAAGAACATCAGCAGAAGACAACATACAGGAGATTGTCCCATCCGAAGTGTCATTGTTGTCCGGCCAAGCTCCAAAAGCATGGCACCTAAATGCTGCATAGCTACTCCTAAATGCATTGCCTCACTCTGAATCTGATTGCGCACTGCTGTATCAGTAGAAAGAGCTTCTCTCTCTAGGCGTTGCGCAATGTGCTTTACAGAAACAACAATAGAAATTGAAAAAATTACTTTTTAGTGAATGCTTATACATAAATATTTTACAGCAAAAGTTAAAGAGACAAACATCTTAAGATAATTCTCACTAAAGTCCATGGGAAGGATTTAAATGGTCAAGATAAACAGATGCAAGGAGCATATATGAAACCAAAATTTAAAAAGCAACTGTGGTATGCAAATAGTCATGCCACCATATAATAGAATATATAATTTCAGGATAATTGCACTTTGTGATTTTCACTTTCATCCCCATCATTTTTTCTCTATATAATTGGGAAGAATGGCGTGCCAAAAGTGTGTGCTATGCCGAAATCCAGTTACCACGAGCCGAGCCACTCTAATATATTATTTAGAGTCTTTATATATGTTTTTTGTTTGAATATACATAATAAGGCCTACATTAGAGTCTTTTGTACTTATAATATTGTAAATAACCTATTTTATAAAAGATATAGCAAAAGTCAAGTAGAAAGATGATTCAATAAATAATATGATTGAATAGATTAATTGACAATAGCTCAATAGTTATAACTAAAATCTAGTTGAGCATAGTTAATCCAACATGATCTTATATCAACTTTGACCCAATTTAAATGAATTTGTCATATTAATTTTGAATTTTTTTGAAATTAGGAAAATTTTGGTGGAAATCTAATCCTACTAAAAGTTTAGCTAAAAATTATAAAGTTTGGAATCAAATCAACTCATATAGAGTTAATCTGATATGTTCATATGCCAATTTTGACGCAATTTAAATGAGTTTGATTTGGTGGAAATTTTGGGAAAATCAAAATTTTTATTTGATTCCAATATTTTAAAGCATAATTATAAAAACCAAATCCGTCCAAGTGGTCAGACCAGTGAACCGACTATTAACTCGGTTCGATTTTATTATCAGACCAGATAAGCAATCGATCGAGTATAAAGCGACTAACCCAGTGGTTGAACAAGTGACCCATGCAACCCAGCTATTTTTTGGCGAACTAATCGAGTCAACTGCTTTTAAAAGTTACCCAATTATCCCTAATATTTAATTATTCTATTCTATAAATGAATGGTATTTTAGTCCCAAAATTTTGAAAATGTTTTAATTAATAATATATCTGTGTTTTAAAATTAGCTTTTTTTTGCACACATACCCTAAAAAGGCACTTATTTACTTGTACGTCTCTCTAAAATTTATACTTATATGTATATCGCTCAGAATACACAATTTTTACATATATACTTTTTAAAATCCTTATTTCTTGCATGAATATCCTTTGGAGTAAATTACCAATAAAATTTGAACAATTTAAATGTAAAAATATAGAAATATCCTTATTTAAGTTTTGAAATATTTCTCTTAGTTAATAACATTTTTATCTTTTTTTATTAAATAGCTTAATTTAAAAAGTAATTATGAGGATATCTATATAAATAACATATATTTTGAGGGATATACATACAATTATACTACTTTAGTAGATATTTTTTTATTTTTATAATTATTTAGAACTATATATATATACATATATATATATATATATTATTTAAATAATTTTAAAAACCAGCAATCAGACTAAGGGAACCACTGATTGAACCAATAACCCAATGACATGACCTCTGATCGAGTCAATATCTGATCTGATTCTAATAATTATGTCATGGATGATCATGTCGGCAACGTACCAGCACATGACACGAGGGGTGCTGCCATGCAGCACTCCTAATAATACCACCGCTCATTATTGACTTGGTCGTCGAGCTACTTTGCCGATGGCTATCGCTGTCGCCGTCGCCTGAGCTTGCGTCGGGTGCCCTAGCCCAAGGGAGGAGGAAGAGAGATCGAGATATCCGAATCCGCAACTTAAGTTTTTAATCGATAACCTTCTCTCTCTCTCTCTTTCTCTCTTCCTCCTCCTCCCTCAAGCTCGGGTGGCAGCGAGTAGCAATCGACAAGCGGCGATTGGCAACGGTAACAACGAAGGAGAAGGTGAGTATCCCTTTTTTTTTCTCTCCTTCACTTACGACATGGCCGGCAAATGTCGCGGCACGTGCCGTGCCGGCCGGTGGTCAGCACGGTCCGTGCCTGTGGCACAACCATCGTTGAATTATGTTTCAAATAGTATTTTTTGTAGATCTAGCACCAAAATGCTAGATCTATATATAATGACCCTTATAAATAATAAATCTAACAAAATGGAGCATAGATCTATCATTTGTAGATTCCAAATTAGTTTTAAAGTGTAAAGAATTAAAAATAAAAAACATTGTGCCAACTAGCAAGGGTCTGCACAAGTTTATGCCAATTCAACATGCACTTGTGCCGACCGACATGGCTCGGCACACCTCGGCATTGGGATGTGCAAGTATTGGCAGGGAAAGTTTCAATTAGTACACCCATCATGATTAACAGGACCTCCTCAACTACCCAAAGTTACCAACTGTTGATAATGTTAGAAAAAGTTACAAAATGATTAGTATACCCCTAAAACATCTACTCCACTGAAGGGCTATTGGATCATCACTATTCCAATAATGATTAAAAGGGTTATTGAGGGATTGTTTGCAGTGGTATAAGTAGTGGTAATAGAGGAATTTATATCTTATGTTAGGGTTTGGGGAGAAAGAGCATTACAAAGGCTAGTGATGGTGCTGAAATGTATATCTAGATTTGGGTTTGGGAGAGAGATGAGGAGAATTAGAAGGATTAGTCATGATAGTTGTAGTGGTGACCAGTGAGATTTATATGTAAGATTATAGTTTGGAAGAAACATGAGAAAGTGGAGGAAGAAGAGAACAAGTGTGGTTGAGGAAGAAGATATTTTGATCAATAATAAGGTCATGTGCTTAACATGTGACAACTTTCTGTTAGAAACCCCAATAGTAAACTTACAAATGGAACCATCTAAGAACTTTCTCTCGAGAAAAAACAAAAAACAAAATAAACTGACAAAAGGATACAGTTGATGATTTTGGATAGCTGAAGGGAGTTGTCAAGAAAAAAAATTAGGGTAAAAGTGAAAATCACCTATATTTGAAGGGGTCAGAGTGTAATGATCTCTATAATTTAAGTGGACAAAACATACAACTAAAGGACCATAAAAACTTTGCCAGCATGCACATTTGTAGTTGCATACCAAACAGATATCCAGACTAAAAATACTAAAATAGTATATTATTTAAATTCATTATATATTAAACATAGTCATTGAAAGTCACCAAATAAATGGGTTAAGGTTGCTAAATGATATGCAGAAAAGTCATACTCATCAATATTCCCTCAATAATTAGAATGACAATATACATACATCATTACCGTGTAACATGACAAGTCAATGTCTCTAACAAGTACAATAAGTTGATAACTGCCAACAACAAAGCATCAAATCAAACATGATAGATATAACAACAGAACTTAGCAGTGTAAAATAAGCTCTTTGACATTGAGACAGCTCAAAAGCAATTTATTTCTGGCTCAGTTCAAGCTTGCTCCCTTGTAAACAAATCAAGCTCAAGCTCATATAGCAGAGTTTGAGTTACTTTTGGTTTGCTAGGTCTTGGCTCAAATTAGCTCATACACATCTGTATGCTACAAAAGCATATAGTATATATATTTATGTGGATACTTCATATTTAATCCCTAGATGATTGATGACATAGATTAAGTGAATAACTTATAGGTGTCTTTCTTGCCCTCTTCTTTTATCCAATGGTTGAACCTAGATGCCAGCTTGGGTGCCTAATCATATACATGTAATAGAAGGTCTAGTCATTTTGGAACCAAAACCAGGCTTGAGCTGGCCCACTAGTTCGACTAGAGTTCAACCCGAGGTTGAGCTTGGCTAATATTAGTTTCAAACCAAGTTGAGCCAAACTCAACACACAAGCTCGGCTTATTTAAAAGTTTAAACCCAAACAAAGGGCCAAAAAAATGAACAACAATCACCAAAATTGGAGACACATGAAGTTTCAATCTGTCAAAACTCAAAACAACAATACAACGTAGAGTTGATATTGCTTATGAAGGCATATGAACAATGGTGCATGTATGGTATATGCATGCAGATATACTGATGTGATCATGCCGCCCACTTATGCATACACTGGTCCACATTCAATGTTGCACATTGACCAGTTTACCAGCCATCACCACCTATATATTTACATATGTACCCCTACACAGGGAACTTCTTCAAACAATGTGAGAAGCAGAGGACCATTCACTCTACGACAACATAACCTGATGTACGCAGTTTCCGGTATTCTCCTGGTCCCTTGTGATCCTCACTGAAAGGAAATTTACATAAGATATGGACTAAAAGGAGTATTCTAGTGATATTGGGCAAGGTTTGCAAAAGTCAATTGTTGCCCGGAACGAGGATGTTGAATATCGGACAAGGTAGTATAAGCAAGGTTCCAAAAATCGGTATCGGGATCAGGATCGGCCGTTCGAAAAAACGATACGTATCAGCAGTATCAGCCGCCTGTATCGGATCGGACTATTTTAATTAAATAAAATTCTAAATATTATTAAAAATGTTAGAGAAATTTCTAAAAATTTAGAATTATAAGAAAATAAGAAATAATAATTACTCGCATATAAAGCCTAAAAAGTAAAAATCTCTTTTTCTCCCTCTCTTCTTTTCTATCCCTCTAATTGTTAGTCTAAACTCTAAAGTATTCATTCTCTCCCACATTCTTTTTTTTATCTTTTTCTCTCTCTTTCTCACCTTTTTTTTTAATCTTTCCCTCTCCCTCACTCTCTCTTCCTTTTTTCCTCTTTCATACCCTTTTTTTAATCTTTCCCTCTCCCTCACTCTCTCTTCCATTTTCTCTCTCTCTCATACCCTCTTTTTTTTAATCTTTCCTCTCTCTCACTCTCTCTCGCTTTCCCCCCCCCCTCTCTCTCTCTCCTTTTCTCTCCCTCTCTCTCTCTCTCTCTCTCTCCTTTTCTCTCCCTCACTCTCCCTTCCTCTCTCTCCCTCACTCTCTCTCTCCCTCTCTCTCTAGCTGCTGCTGACTCAGCCGATCCCACTCGGGATCGGCCGAAACTCGAATCCTTGAGTATAAGTATCATATCAGCCCTAAATTGGGTAGCCTCCATAAAGGAAAAGGTATGTGAGAAACGTTAATATGGCTTGAGCATCCAAAGAAGACCATAAAGCACACAAAATTAAGAAGGGTTTTCAGTCTACTCGATTTTATTGACAAGAAACGGGGCTTCTTGGCAACAACTTTGGAGGGCTAATACAGTCAATAGACAGTCAAAAGTGTAATGCAGCAGTTGATCCATTTTATTGAAAAGGTCTTGGATATTGATGAAGTCATTCTTGAACCTTTTACTGCTATGAAGAATAATAAGTTTTCATGACCATTCAATCAGTATGGATAATAAGATTGCTTTTCCTTCATGTTTAATAATACATAAGTAGACTTACTTAAGACATGCGTCCAATCCATCATATCAGTTCTGGTCCAAATAATAATATAATGCCAAACATTGTAAATAAAGTACTCCAACAAAGTCCAAGATAAGAACATACAGAAAGCGCAGATGTTGCATTGCCACTAAGAAGTAGTCGTGCTCGCTCAATAACTGAGCCCAACAGCTGAGGAGTTGGTGGTCCTCTAAATTGCAAAGACGCATCTTCAGTTCTCGGAGGAAATTGAATGTTGGTAAGTGTAGATGACTGAGAACCTTCATAATTCATTTAACATATTAAATATCGTAACCACATATTTCCCAGGTAATGAACATCACAAACAGTGAACTGACCATTATTTTGCAATGCTAAGTCCATGCGACCAATGAAATCCAAAAGAGTTGTCAAAGAATCAGGAATAACCTGAATAAAGAAAACCAATGTATCAAAGATGATATGAACTATGAAAAGATCAGAAGAAAGATATTTACCATATGCCGAGATAATGTCCCAGCAGGTCGAAATTGTGATATTTGAGCTGGATGATTGAGAATTGCAAATCCTGGCTGTACCATGTTACCCAGCTGAGCTCTATTACTAACATTCCTTGCCCCTTCTGTTTCTGCATTTGGAGGGATCTGATTGGACAGATAAGAACATACATCACTATGGCAACTAAAAACTAAAGCAAATTCTGAAGCCTCAAAGGAGCCCACATACAGTAGGAGATGAATTGTTGCTCACTCCTCCAGGGGGAGCAATTGACCCTACCCCCAAAGAACGCAAAAGTTCCCCAACACCCTACAAATAATTGATAAGGCAGCTTAAATTAAGAAATATGGAGCTCAGATAACAAGAAATACCAGTCCAACTTCAACCAGGCAAATCACAACAGAAAACATACCCGAGCAATATCAGCTACTATTGCTTCTCCATTATCAGCAATATTAACACTCCCAACAACAATGCCATGTGCAACTTGTCCAGCCCTATTGGGCAGTGCACTGCCAGTAGAATCATTTCCTATAAATGGATGTACCACTTGTGAGACTCTAGACTACCGTACAAAACAAAGTTCATTGTTAAACAAATAACAGAAACTAGTGAAATAAAAAT
The DNA here is from genome assembly GCF_048772165.1 of Typha angustifolia. Lineage (NCBI taxonomy): Eukaryota > Viridiplantae > Streptophyta > Magnoliopsida > Poales > Typhaceae > Typha > Typha angustifolia. The sequence goes on from NC_133248.1 coordinate 8,235,213, forward strand.
TTAAAAAAAAAATCAATAAAGAATGACACAACATGTTCTATAACATTGGTCATGATTGATGATTGAACTTTGGTTACCATTATTAGGAGTGCTTTCTCCCGAAGCTGTCCCAGGTGTATGTTGTGATTGAACTGGTTGTCTAGCAACCAAATGTAGTGTATGCCCATCTTCCACATCTATGCATTGTCAAAGGTACAAATATGCAAGTCTAACAAAAGAAAAGGAAGTGGCGAAACTTATTGAAAATATATCAGCTTCCAATGACATGCAAGTAAAAGAATAGAAAGAAAATTATGAACATCCATTTAATAAAAATTATTAAACTGAGACATTAAGGCTTTGTTTGGTTTGAGACTAAGTCTCAAACACGATTAGTTAATCTCATTTCTTAGTCTTAATTTTTTGAAGAGAAAACTTGATTAGATATGAAAAAAATAAAAAGATTTAGTTACTCAACTAATTTAGGGGTTCCTAAACTCAAAGCAAACAATGTAATATGATAATATAGAACATATAAGAAAAATCTTCCATTGAAAAACTAAGTGTACGGGTTTCTCTACAATATCAAAGATTGCCGCTATCTACAATATGACTGCATGACAACAAGGAGATGAAATTAGAAAACAAGATGCTGTTGTCGAAGATGCAATAAAACTTAGGTTTCCTACAAAATTATTTTCCAAATAGAGCACTAAAGTAAGGTAGATCTGAGTTCAACTTCAAGCCACCCAAAGTTGCTACTGATGTCTGGACTGTTGGGAAGTGCAGAGGTGTAGGGAATGCAAATAAGAGGTAGTGGAGAATGTGGATGGCTGCCTATTTTTGGTTCCTTTGGTCTGAAAGGAACAGTAAAACTTTCAAAAAATCTAAAACCAAGCAACCTGCAAAATTGATGCATCAAGTTAAAAATCTGTTTATTCGTCGGACAGGCATTAAAGCAGATGATTGGCAGACAAAAGCTAGGCTTCAAGTCCATGGAAGGAAGGACACTATCAATTTGGATGACTAGATTTGTTGCTTTCCTTTTGCTTTGATATGCTTTGTCTGGGTGTGGCATGATACATTTCCTCATTTTTTGGTTCTATTTTGATACCTGGTGTTAGGTGATGTGTATATCTGATGTAAACAGCTTGTGCATCTACCTCAGGTAGATACTATCTTGGATGTTTTGAAATGAAACTGAGCATATCTTGACTTTTGTCAAAAAAAGATATTTACCCCTAATGTAGGACATTCTCCAATTTTCAAATCTAAATTATAAGTAGGGGATGAGAATTGAAAATCTCTATTATGGAAAAGGTACCGATATCAAGAAAATCTGCATCTACAGTTCCTCTCATTACCATAACCAAAGTTCAAAAAATCGGGATCGATATTAGGATCAACATTTTGAAAAAACGATACATACCAGCCAGATCGACCGTATCGGTAACCAAACTTTTTAATTACGTAAAATTCAAAGTATTATTTAAAAATGCATGAAAACTTCTAAAAATTTAAAAAAAAAATTACTAAGAATAATAAATAAAGAGAGAAAAACTATGGTGCAATAAAAATTAAAAAAATTAAAGATTAGAAAAAGAGTAAGTTGAAGAAAATCAAATAAAAAAAAAACTATAGTGCAGTGAAGAAGAAGAAATATAAACAAGAAGAAAAGAGAGAGTAAAAGAAATAAAAAAAATTAAGAGAGAAATAAAAAAATAAATTAGAAAATTATATACCAGAGTTCGTCGGAGTTTACCGGAGTTCGCCGGAGCTAGATCTTTCTATAAGAGAAACAATGGTTATATGGTCAGGAGAGAAAAAAAAAAGAGTGAAGGAAAGAGAGTAAGAGAGAGAGTGAAAAGAAAAAGTGAGAAAAAGTTCAGATAATGCATGATCATAGCGTTGATAGCTTAAGATGGAAAAGGCAAATTACATAATCTAAAAGTGATCTCATAGGATGTGATCAAGAGAATTAAAATAAATTAAATCATGAAATGAAAATAAAGGGATTGAAAAGAAGAATTGGCACAGGATGTGAAGAAAGAGTTTGAAAGATAATGTCAATGCAAGATTTTCACAATAACACACTAATCCTCATAGTTCATAGTGATATAATTCATGAGTTCCATTAAACAGTTTGAACTTTTGGTTTTCTTCTCGATTCCAGTCTCTTAAAAACCATTCAGAGTTTTGACACCACTCTAGTTTAGCGGTTTCGCATCAGCTTCTTTCTAGTGTACAAAATAATGAAACGATTCAAAAATTCAAAAAGAACACAGGACATTTCACAACCTTTCAGAACATCATATAAATCCTGGTGGGATCAACCACTACAAACAACAAGATCTTGCTGTAATTAAGAGAATGGGGAAGAAGATTGAAGGAGAGAATCGAATTATCAAAAAGAAAAAAAAAATGTAAGCAAGAAAACAGTACACACCTTATGCCGCCTACCCTCTCGAGATTAGCTTTTTCTTCGGCGGATTCTTGTAGTGGTAGTTGATCAGTTATTATCAGAGGGAAGAGGAAGAAGGGGTGGGCTAGACCGTGAGCTAATTAGTGAGAAGTAAAGAGAACTAAAATACCAATCAGGACATGGGTAGTATTCAAGTGTGAAAAATAAATCTGAAGTGCAGCTCAATAACTTAAAAGTAAGATCTAAAACTAATGATCAACATTCAACTGGTCCTGGCTGGATCCAATATGTTCGCACCAAAATAGAACAGTTTTGGCCAAGACACAATATAGTTCCACATTTTCTTTTAGATTTCAATGGAGATTCTGATAAGTCAACTGCTTTTTTACATTCTAGCTTCAAGACACTTATATCAAAATGTTAAATTCTCTCATTATTTGTTAACCAAGAGTTCCCGTGTGTCTGAAACTTCTAACAATGCACAGCATTTAAGTTACATATAAAAAGCTGCATCTTGAAACCTAAAGAAATAGAGGAACAGGAAAGATGCGACATCTATGTCACTCATGAAGATATTCAGGTGTAACATGATAGTTTCAGAAAAACACAGGAAGTAAAGAAATAGTGAACTAGTTCCATGAATGTCACGGAAAGAGAACCTTGAGTGTAAGGCATCTACACCAGAACTACATGCTTCATTCATTAGGAAAGCATATCAATTGTCAAATATCAACTATCTGATGGTTTGCAGCTTTTGTTTGCACTGTCCATGATATCATACCTGAGATATTCATACAATTCTTAACATTTTCTTCTTTTCTTTGTTCTTTTTATCTTCTTATGGTTAAGCTCATAATTAATATCATAAAGAACTTATGTACTCCAATCTTGAAGAAATGATACTTGAGTACTTGACCATTCACCAAAAAAGAAGTCCAAATATTCCCACTGAATACAGATGAGAGTTGGTTTTACTGATAATAAGAATTTAACTTTTACCGTGCACTTGACATAGAACTCTAGGGAAGGAAAGCAATGCATTTTATTTTCATGGTTCTAACTCTGGTTTCAAATGCACAATAGTCAGAGCTTATCGATGACCAAAGTCACCAAACATTCACTATAACCAAAATGACATTTTTTATAGTCACAAGCCAAATGCTAGACTAGAGAGAAGATTCAATAGGTGAATTAGACATTACTATAGCATTATTATATAGATCTTTCAAAAGTTTCTACTCTCTAATGCAAAATAAACTACAGTTAATTAAGCTAAACAAGAACGAAATACTACAGAGAAAGGATACGGTATTCGGAGAGCAGGTGATCATCCTTTAGAACTTTTCCTCTAAAAATCAACCGCTGCTGATCCACCGGAACACCAGTTGCATCTACTATCTTATCCTTCAAAACTGGCACTGGCATCTGAAAAGACCTTATAATTTTAGGTCAATAAAGTCATGAGCCAACTTCAAAAGGTAGTTTAAAAAGGAAATTTTGTATAATGTCATATTTTGATGGCATTATGCAAATACATGGTTCCTAATAGATAAAGTGTCAAATAATTATAAAGTAAGATGTTTCTGCCTTGTTCACAAATATCAATATTCCTCTCATATCATGTCCGTACTTACGTCATTACGTAAGAAGTTTTAACAAAGTCCAAAAGGTGGTGGGATGAGTCAAGAGTTGTGCATTGATTCTGAAGTCCAAGACATGATTATTCTTGGTTTACATAGTAATTCAAGGAGTACATTATGGTTCAAGACATAAGATGACAGATTCCATTGCAAGCAAAATGTTTGATTCCTTGTTTCCTGACACTAAGTGTTCTCCTTTTCTTTCTCTTCCTTGTCTGTGTTTCTTTTAGTGCTGCTACATTAGATTCAGGTGTGAGCCTCCCTACATCAAGCTGTCTTTATAATAATCACACTTGTAGATTTCCTCATTGTATACAGCATAAATCCCACCATATCCCTTATAAAGTAAGCAAACGGCCATTTTGCTACTAATAACTCTTTGTACACATTGACCATCCTTCTAACTCATATAATTCATCTGGAACTCATATAATTTGTCGGTGCTTTTAATGATGTCTAATGAACAAGGATTAATCAGGTCTCAGGTCTCTCAGGAGGTTCAACCTTTCAATAAGATTGAGAAAGGATCCAATAAGTTAAAGTGTCTATGAAGATCATAGAAAGTTGAAACCAATGTTGCAAAAATCATCTACAGTGTGTTGGTGGTCAAGCCACTGACTCCAGTATGAGGGTACATACACGGATGCATATGCAGTCTTGCAGTAAAAATATTAAAAAGAACTTTAGATAGTTTACATACAAGTGTATTGAATAATTTATCTTAATAAACTATTGAACTAATACATGGAGAATCATCCTCACAAAATCCGATCCATGAAGGTATGCTACTTTCCAATCATGTGATTACTCAAATATCTCTGAGTACTGATAAGTTGCATCAACAATTTTAATCAATAAAAAATTATTATGAAGCAAGATAGATATCTCAATATTTCAATATATTGCTTTCAAATGCACATAAAGGCACATAAGCATATGCAGTAGTTAGCAGTCAATGTACAAGCGCATATACATATGCAGTCTATATGTGGTCCAGGCACAATATTGCATATATGAGGCGTCTATCAGCTGCCACCACTTATGTGGGTGTATATGCTGTCTCTACAATTACCTTCTAAAACAACAGTTGAAATACCCAACATTACAAGAAACTCAACACTATAGGTACATGTTAAACACCTATAAAAACCAAAAAATAACAAACAAACAAGCCTCTAATGCCAACTATTTAATCTGTGTCAGTGATATGGACCCTTTTCCGCAAGCTGTCTCTATTTATTGCAAGGTTGAAGTTTTGTGTTGTTCAAGACTATAAATACAAAGTAACACCTCAGAGGCTCTAACATAATAGCTCTTTTATTATAGCATTTATCAGTTACTTATTAGCATCATCAATATCAAGGGTTATCTAAATTCATTTTGGCATGTAAAAGGCAAAACAACCAAAATATGCAATAAGAAATGTTTATTGCAAAGTATCTCCAGATAAACATAAATCTATAAAAATTAGCTCATATCAAAATAGAGCACAGAAAAATTAATACTAAAATTTAAGTTAAAAATATTACATACATCTAATGCCACATGTTTGCTTGTCATAATTCAAAAAACAATTAGATTTACACGATAGATTGTTGCAACCTGTTATTCTAGCAGTCTCATGATACATATGACTATATGAGCTCCACGCTTGTGCTCATAATGTTAAGTACTGTTAAAGTCAACCAATTTTAACTTTTCATAATACAGGCAATGGTAAGTGATTGTGTAAATTCAAGCCTACCAAGTATCAAGAGTGCAATTTAGAGATAGAATAGAGCATTACGTCTTTGTTCACACGAAATTTGTAGATCCGTGAATCCAGAGTTTTAATATTGATTTCGATTGTTGATTCCGAACCATCACCAACCTCTTGCCTCAAATTGCTGCCCTCCTTAAAAGCTTCATCAGCCATCCTATCAAAACTGAACATCTTTAAATGCATGCGACATAAAAATGACAAACAGCATGTGATTGCTTAATGAGTATATCATACAACTACCTTTTCCATCCAGACGGAAAAGCAATTGCATAAGAAATCACTTCTGAGAAAGGATGATTAATCCAGAGGAAGAAATAGCAAATGGTGTTCAAACAAATAGCAGAGACGCAGCATTACATTAACTGACTGCATCATGTAAGATTAAAAGTACGTCTGTGTATTTAAGAGATTACATCTATTCCTCTACTCTCATAACAAAAGAAATTTCATCATGCTGTCAACAATCTCAACCAACTATTGTCACCATATTTCTTTTGCATGTTATATGTTTCTCTCCATCATCTATTGATAGGCTTATAAATAGTGTTAAATACTTAAATATGGGGAAGAAGTCGACCAACCAAACCCTACATCCATTCAATATGTGACACATACTTGAGGTTTTCGCTTTTCATAATCGTGATGCTTATGGTTGCAATTTAAAGGAAGAGTTTATTCCACTGGCTCTTAGGGTTATTCATAGATATGAAGACGGTTCCTTGTAGCAAAAGCTATCTTTATCCTTCTTATAGATTGTCCATGTCTGCAGGATGGTTTACATCAATTAAAGAAGCCTTTACAGTTTACAGATACTTGCATCTGTCCCCTATTTCTTAGAATCTGATCTAATAATAAAATGCTTCTTCCAAATCAAGGGTAATATTCTACCTAAACCTGGCCATCAGCAGTCAATTGCAACGCGAACATAGCAATTCCGGTCTTTCTTTTGAACATATATCAACAGCAACTTACATGATCACACATCTAAACTTTCAGCAGAACTAACTCAGCCTATAATCCGTTTTCATTTGACCAACCCTGGAATGAAAAGATCAGCTTATCTCCTAACGGATTCATCACTTGCTGCAATGGCATCGGCTCAACTTTATATCAAACAAGGGAGCCATAAACAAGAAGGTATATTGTCGGAAATTCCCGTAAACCACCAAACAACCTGCTGCAACGTATCCAAGTTCTCAAATTTCGTTGGAGACCTAAATCTTTTTTGCAGAGCGTCAAATGAAACCAATCCAAAATCTATACGCATACGTAAACTGAGATCAAACAATACCTTCCGTAAAGAAGGATTCGATTAACACCAATAATCGAAGAAATACTCACCCGAATCAAACTCCACGCGACAGGGGGATCGACCCGTGGTTCCGCAACAAAATCGGTGCGATTTGGATCGGGATTGCGATCTACTTTTGTTCCTTCTAGAGTGGATTAGGGGAGATGGGCGGCAGGAGTATTACTTTCTATTCTCCTCTCCTTTTTCCTTGTCTTGGATTCGTCTTCCGTGATGGCGTTTCTGGAAGCGTCTAGAGAGCGCTTTTGTTGGTTGCTACGGTGTTCGGCGACCTCAAACCTCAAGGATTGCCGTCTTTAATACTGTGAGATCGAGCGGTTCGTTGTTATGACGAAATAATCCGCGTTGCCGACAGTGCACGAATATTAAAGCAGCCCATGGGCCTTAGTGGACCTGGCCTGATGCTCTCGTTTGGGTCGGTCCTCTTTAGCCCGGTCACGCGAGCTCTCGAGGACTCAAATCATAAGTAAGCAGGGTTAAATATATTTTACCTTCTATACTTATGTACAAATCTATTTTACTCATTGTCCATATGTATTTATAATTATAGTGAAATTGTTAGAAGCTTCCATATTAGTTTAGCTATGTTCATTTATTAAACATGTACTCGTCTAAGCTTTATGGCATTTAGCTATATAAACCGGTAAGATGGTGTAATTATTACACTTAATGTGACATAAAAATAGAAATATTTTTACAAATAACTAAAATGCCCTTTATGGATGATGAGAGTATTTAGATAGTTGATTGAAGTAATGTCCTTCGAGGGTAAATAGTAATTAGTAAATATTGAAGATTTTGGACTGAAGAGAGAAAAGCAGGTATTTGTATCATGTGTGTTTGGATTAGATTAAGTTTGGTACGATAAGCTCGAATTGAAATAACATAATTCGAGTTTGTTATACGACCCAAGCTCAAATATAATTTTTAAGCGGAGCTTGAAAAGAGTTTTATATGCTAAATACCAATGGTAGCATAGTAAGACCGGCAAATTAATAAGGTCTTAATGAGATTGGGGTTTAGTGCACACTAATTATTTACAAGTCAATGGGGTGCACCATATAATATGGTCAACACATCAATCACACACATTTGATAGCTACGATCGCATCTATTTAAATCTTATCATCTACTTCTAAGGGTGATCAAAGCAGTCTGATATATGCACTTGATACATTCCCATGTATTTAATAATGCAGTCATTACAGACCAACAAAAGTCAACCTATATGAAATTTGTGCATATACGATTCCTCACATATAAAAGTCCTTCTAATAAATATGTGGGAGATGCTGCTTTCTCTAGATATTGTATCTAGGGAAATAAGTTGCTTGTTTGTTTGATTGTATTTTATAACGTTGTATTTATTAAGCATATATTTAGTTAGTTTTATTTTATAACAAGATATTTAGTAACTAAATGTTTAATTAGAGGAGAGGAAATATGAGCTAGGATTGATGAAGGAAGTGAGAGGAGAGGAGAGGAGAGATATGGCTTGGGGTTGGGTTGAGATCAAAATAAGTGGAGAAAGATAGTAAGGTTGGCATGGCTAAATATAATATTTTATTATCTATTTAATTCAAATGTATGTTAAAAGATTGTATATTAGTCTAATTAAATTGTTTTTTAAATTTAGTGTATCGAAAGAAATAAAAAAAATTTAGATTAGACATATGTAGTATCGAGAAAAGCTCTTCAAAGTTCAAACAACCCCCTTGTCGAAAAAGACTTGCTATTAAATGACTGAAATGATGGCCTGATGGTGGTGGTGCCGAATGCCGACATTAATGGTTGCATGGTGAGCCTTTAATCTTTGTTTACATAAATAGAAAAGAAGTTTCTGAAAGAGGGCAAAAGTCAACTGGTCAGACCTCCTGTGTAAGTTTGACTTTCTAAATTTGGCCGTTGGACAGTTGACGCAGTAACTCATCTCTCTCCTCACCTGCCTCTGGTGCTTGCTTCCGACGAACGGATGCTTCTCGCGTGAAGAAATATCTCCTCCACGAAGGATTTATCCTGTGCAAGACTCGCACGACACACAGCTCAAGAATAGAATATGATAGACCATGTTTTTTAACTCAACAACTATTTATTTCTCTTTCCAAATCAAATAATTAAAATTAAATAATATTAAATAAAATTAATCAAAAGTACCGTTCATATTAGTCGAAAGTATGGATTACCTTGTATTTATCGGGTACCACTAAATCTATATCATTCTCTTCGATAAACATATTGGAGGGGGAGGACTTGCGGCGATACAAGCAGAGGTGCCTCGACAATACTGATATCGATCCACTGTCTCGGCGATTGCATGGCCACTAATCAAGCTAAAACACCAGGCTTAATTGCCTAGAAAATTGTAAGGTTTTCGGGAAAAATAGTGAGACAATTTTTAGCACTTCGATGTAGATTTTGTTTTTTTGTTTTTGTTTTTTTGTAAATTAAAAATTTTTCATTGTTCGGTACTATAGCTATTTTATTTAAAATAATATAATTTTTGGGCTTGTAGTTTAATCTTAGGATCACTCTATTCTACAATCAACTTGGAAGGATACTTTAAAATAAAATTTATTCTAACAAAATTGAAGGCGCTAAAGATAAATAATAAAAATCATAGTGCACTAACCCTAAAATTATGAAAATAAATATGTGAAATTTAATATTTTCTATTTAAAAATGGTTGGTTTATAGGGGTGAAAACGGGTTAGTTTAAGTCCAACCAAACCCGCTACCTAATTCCAATCAAATCGAATACGGATAGAAAAATCTTATCCGATCCGGATACAAATATGGATAAGAGTATAGTAAAATGTTTGGATCTGAATTTAGATATGAATAGTCTGTTAAGAAAATATTCAGATCCAGATACGGATTGGGTATAACTAATATTATTATCGGATACGGATACAAATTCAGATAACGGATACACATTTACACCTTAGCCCTACCCTCTCCATCTCCCCCAAAATTGAGCCCATAGCCACCTCCACCCCAAACTCTAAAGTCTCTCCTCGGTGTCCTCGTCATCACTTATCACTGGGCACTATCACCTCCCCGGTTGCAGTATCACGAACCTCGCCTCCTCCAGTCCCTCCTCGAGCTTGATGGCTTGCCAACTTAAGCTCTCCACCGTGACCAAGCTTCGCTGCTATTACTATTTCGTTGCTTCACCAAGCTTATCATCCCTCCTCTAGCTTGCCGTGATCAAGCTTCACCACCATCACCACCAAGCTTCGTCACTTTGACAAGCTTTGCCTCCTCCCTCCTCAAGCTCGCCGTCACCAAGCTCCACCTCCTCCCTCTTTGAGCTCGTTGTGACCAAGTTCCACGGGACCACTCTGTCGCCGTCACCAAGCTCTACATCCTCCCTCCTTGTCTTTGAGCTCGTTGTGACCAAGTTCCACGGGACCACTTTGTCGCCGTCACCAAGCTCTACATCCTCCCTCCTTGAGCTTGCCGTCACCAAGCTCTCGCGACATCACCACTCCGTCGCCATTACCACTCCGTCACCATCACAATGCTCCGCAGCCATCACCACTCCGTCGCCGTCGCCAAGCTCCATCACTTCACCAATTTATATGTAATTTAATAGGTAATTTGAGTTAAAATCTATTTATAGATACTTTGATTTATAGCTCAGAGTTAAATTATCTATTTTTGCTGGTTAATAGCAATTAGTTTATTTTAATCTTCTTTTTTACTTGCTTAATTAGCATTTGGTTTATTTTATTATTTTGGGTTCAATGCAGTTATTGAGTTATCTAATTCTGAGTTTTATTTTGAAAGTAAAATTGTAAGCTTACATATGATTCTAATTCTTGTTTTGCATTATCTAATTCTAATTTATTTTACTGAACATTTAATTCTTGTTTTAAAAGTAAAATTGTAAGTTTACATTCTTCTTTATTAATCTATGCTTTTAATACATCTGTGTTTGTGTTTATTCAATTTTTTCGAAGTTAATGTTAACTTTCCTCTAGACTTTGTATTTGAATATATTTTAATTTAATTTTTTTAAAATTAATGTGAATGAAGTGATTGTATGTTGAAGTTAATTGAAGTTTGTAAAGTTCTATTTGTATTAATGGTCAATCAAAGTGATTTGTTATTTTTTGTGTTAATTGTGTCTAAAAGAAATGCTATAATTTATTTAAAATTCGATATGTATCCGTTTTAGATTCAATCTATATTTGAAAACTATCCGATTTATATCCGAAAATTATCCGAACCGTATCCGAGAATTATTCGTATCCGTTTGGTTAGGATATAGTTTTAATTTTTGCTATCCATCAAATATTCATATCCGAACAAAAAAATATGATCCAGAGATGAGTTGAGCACTATCCGATTCGTATCCGATCAATTTTCACCCCTATTGGTTTATATTCAGTTTTTTCTTCATTAATTTAAATAAAATTATTTGTTTGAACAAATATTCGTGACAAGAGGAACTAATAAATTATTCCATCAATTAATAGGTTAATTGATCAGGAATTTCCTCCCAAGCATGCTCAAAGGTGAACCCTTTACTTTCTCCTAAATAAACAACTCTAAATGATTTCTTTTTCTTTTTTTTTTTGCTAGGATGCGGCATATTTATATGAACAATTCCAGTTGATATATAGATTGCATGTCATTAAAAAAAATATGAGTTAATTTCATCAAAGAAATAAGACTCTACATATCAAATTTATCAAATTAGTGGGGCTAATTTATCAAATTATTAAAAATTAATTTCAAAATGTTCTCTGCCATACCAATTTAATTAAAAATATTTTACTTTCAAAAGAAACAAATGAGAAAAAAAATTCTAGATGATTTCAACTAATAAAATCTGAATATGCTATGTGCATGCTTTTATCTTTCAATCCTAAAATATATTTATTTGGAAAGAAAAGAACATATGGAAACTATTTTTAGATTTTAAGTGGGGCTAATTAGTACTGCTATTTATAGATATACACTAATAAATTCTTACAAAAAAACATTTCCAAATTTAGAGTATATCTTCCCTAAAGGGGACAAAATCTAGATATGTTTTTTTTATATATTCTTTTGATAAGCAGCAACTATCATCCATATTAGGAAATATAGCTGCACCATATTAGAAGATTATAATTTTGTCCAATTTCTTGTCATATGATACAAATCCTTTGTCTATTCTTGCAAACAAATTTTAATTTGGACAAATCTAGATCATAAATTACTCCTAGCTGCCAAAAGAGAAATAACCCAATTTACTACATAGCATTGGATGCAAATAAATGAGCAATTAAATCTTCCTTAAAAATGGTGACAATGTTTAGTATAAATTCTTCCCAATCCTATTGTTGTTGAGTCACCTACACCATCATCCACAAACTAAAGATCAAAAGTCTACTGTGCTAATACTTTGTAAGCTTATTAACTTTTCCTCTTTTAATTTGTTTCTACACCTCAAAATTCAAAATTGACCTTTTTTTTAATTTTATATTTCTTGTAGGAAATTTCTCTTATTTTGTCTGCAAAGATGAAGGCTAGCCACATACTACCAATTGTCATTGTCCTCCTTGTTCTCTCCTCTGGTACTTATCTGAGTTCATTAGACTAATAGTTTACTAGCTTTTATATATATAATAGAGAAAAAGTCATGAAAGATGAGAGCAAGGATGAAACATAACTCAACTGCTGTCTAAAAGCTTAAACTCAAGAGAATGAGGGTAATTATTTTCTTTTATTTTATATGTCACCCTACATTTTGTCTATATGATTAGTAAAGGCAATATAGTTTTACTTTGAATAGTGTCTCCCATTTGTTAAGAAAAATACCAACCTATATCATACTGTGTGATAGAAAGATACAGTTAGAGAATGGAAAAGAAATAGGGTATTATTTGTAATATTCTTGATGGCACAGTAATCGTAATATGTTTGTTTGTTTGTTTTATAATAACAGGCATGGTAGTTGAGATATCTGGGCGTGTGTTTTTCCCCCCTGAGCACACTTGTTGGAAGACCATCCAAACTGGGCAGTGTCAAGCGGCGGCATGCGGCGCTGCATGCCTACAACAAACACAAGGCAATGGTGTCTGCAATGGTGCAGATTGCCGTTGCTCCTACTACTGCGATGGACCTCCGAATTAAGATTTGGATTCATTTTAAGCAGTCATTATGTTGATCTAATAATCTACGTGCTGAAGCCAGAATAATAGAATATGATATTATTTTTATGCTTTCTTTCCTCCTTCTCTGACTCTTTTCGGCCATTGTAATGGAGAAAAAAGAAATATCTGTAGTCACAGCTTTTGTTTAACTTTGAGCGATCAAAGACTGCATCAAGCCTAAATTTAGTCAAACCCAAGTCGAATTCTATTATTAAGTTGGCATGAGAACTATTAATTTCTCTCTCCCGAACGGGTAAAATTAAATGATATTAAATAAAATTATTTGAAAGAATCGGTCATATCAATCGGAAGTACCGATCACCTTTTTAAATTAAAGAATAAATTAACCATATTTTATTAAGAATCGGTCATAATAATAATAATAATAATAATAAACTGATAGAAATTAACACTCCTATTATTAAGAAAATAATTATAAAAAATAAGTAATAAGAAAATACATGATTCTAATTTTTTTATTAATTAATCTAGTCACATGTATAAAATATCTTATATACCCTTTAATTTATCATCATATGGAAATTATTTTTTACTAACTAATGGGTTAGTATCGAATTCCTCGTTCAACTTTCCTTTTTTTTCTGATAAAGATTTGAAGTCTATTGACTTCTTGGGCAGTAGTTGACTTATTTGTATGAGGATATCGAAGTTTGGATACTTACTGTAGATGTTCTAATTTATTTAATAGTTATGATACTTGTTAATTAAAAGAAAGTGGAATAGTATTGTTCTTCCTATCATATGTGCAAGATTCGAACTTCCAAAACCCATTAAAGAGCCCTCCTACCATTTCTTAGGAACTTGTGAAATTATTAATTTCAAAGCCACAATTGGCAAGAAGTTGTACTACAAATATATATATATAGCTACAATAATTCAACCAAGCAATTAATTAACCCCACCAGCACAAGTTCAACAAATACTAGAGGATGTCTCGATGCTAATTTATACTCTAGAAGTAAAAGTTTGCATCATATTAACCTCACACCTGAGCAGTAGTTTAAGATTTTACTAAAATCTTTTCAAATGTTATATGTGTCATTATTTTTCTCAATATATTATTATTTTCAGAGGATCTATTGAGTTCTTTTAAAAATATTATTTTGTCGAATAAATTTAACTAATCATAATTAAAACTAACGTTATATTTACGATGAAATAAAAGCTTATTATGCAAGAAAAAAAAATTTAACAGATATTTTATTCTAAATTTCAAGAAAGAAGAATATTTTGATTAAGTACATATATATTTTAAGTTGAACAAAATCATAATATTTTCAAATAATATACTAACAATTAAGATATGTTAAACATCTTTAGTTGCAATTATGTTAAAAAAAAAGTCGACTTTAATCCAGTTATCGAAATAGTAAGCACCTACCAAACCACCAGTGGTCTTTGCACTCTTCCCCACTGCCATTAACTACTCTGCAATAGAACAGTTGCAATGCATTTACTACTATTCCCTTTCATCTCCACTATATCAACCTCCTCTCCTCTTCATTCTTCATCACTCTCTCCCTCTAAATCTCTCTCATGGCCACCGCACTTCTATCTCCCGTGATGCTCTTCTACTACTCTCTACTTCTATCATCACTATTCTTTGTTTCTAGAGCTCATGAGGGAGTAGTCCAAGGCAATGCAACTGGAGGCAGTGATGCCCAGAGAGAGTTGGTCCCTGCCATGTTCATATTCGGAGACTCTCTGATCGACAATGGCAACAACAACGACCTTGCCTCCTTTGCTAAGGCTAACTACTACCCCTACGGCATTGACTTCGCCGGAGGGCCGACGGGGAGGTTCTCCAACGGCTACACCATTGTAGATGAGATAGGTGAGGACGAAGAGCTCTTCAAGTTTGCTGCATTTCTTTGAGTTTAGCATTGGGGTCGCATTTCATATTGCAGGCATGTAATTAGTCTTGTATAGTGTTTAGTGTTTGAATGTCTTCATGTCATGCCTTTAAAACTTGGTCTTTTGATCTTAAATCTAATATATATATATGTATATATACACAGCTGAGCTTCTTGGACTGCCTCTAATCCCTCCTCACTCCCAAGCCTCTGGAGAAGGCCTTCTCCATGGTGTCAACTTTGCCTCGGCTGCTGCAGGAATCTTGGACATCACAGGCCGAAATTTTGTAAGGATATAAAGGAAAACAAAGTTCCTCTTTTGCATGCTTATTTTTCTTAATTTCGTATTTGTGTTCTGTTCTTTTTATATTTAAATTGATGAAAAAAAATATATATTTCTCAGTTAGAAGTTTTATGAGGTACTTACATAAAATGTCTGCATGCAACGGTGCACAGGTGGGTCGAATACCATTCAATCAACAGATCAAGAACTTCGAGGCGACGCTCGATCAGATCACCGACAGCCTGGGAGCCGATCCGGTGGCGGACGCCGTAGCTCATTGCATCTTCTTCATCGGGATGGGAAGCAACGACTACCTCAACAACTATCTGTTGCCTAACTATAACACCAGGAGCCAGTACAATGCAAACCAGTTTGCTGACATCCTTGTTCAGCAGTACTCCCAGCAGCTCACTGTAAGTAAATAGTATATGCATGCCAACATATGTGAGTTTCCAAGTTGATCTCAGGAATCTTATGCATGTTAAAGGCTGTAAGCTAATCAATGCAAAATATGCACTTACGATGGTAAATTATATATATGCACTAGTACTAGCTTTTTTTTCCTTTCTTCTTTCCTTTAGAGCTTGTACAACCTTGGAGCTCGGAGATTTGTGATCTCTGGAGTAGGATCAATCGCTTGTATTCCAAGCATACTTGCACAAAATCTTCAGAGCCGTTGCTCGCCCGAAGTTGACAATCTCGTACTCCCCTTCAACGCCAAAGTCAAGTCAATGCTCAACTCCCTCAACGCCAATCTCCCCCATGCCAAGTTTATATACGTTGACATATATCGATTGTTCAACGATATCCTCAGAAGCCCAGCATCTTATGGTAATTAAGTTGATCTATCTTTTGTCGATCATTTCCTTCTTCTTTTTTTTGAAAATCCTTTAGATCGCTAAGCATGATTTTATCTAGGAAAATATTTCTCGGGGTCAAATCTTCTATTTTTCCCTCATAAATTATGCCTACTGCTATTTTTCGGCTTGCATATTTCCAGAGCAATCCTTTTAAATGATAAAACTACCCTCTTAAGATTTAATAGGATGAATGAGTCTAAAAGATTGAGTACGGGTATAATAATCATTTTACTTATGTTTGTTCTGGTAATTGTAATCGTTGCTCTATAAATATTAGTTCCTTTTGGTAAATGTCATATTTAATCATAGGCGTAGTGGTGCATAGTGCTAATCAAATGCAAACATGAAACTTTAGAAGTACAATAAAAGGTATGGTAGATTTTTGAGGGGCACAAATAATAACTAAGTAATTTCTACAATCTAACACTCAATTTCCCTATTTCATTAATTACACAATGGAAAATATTAGAGCACTCATAAATAATTTCTCTCTTTGAGCGATGGAGTACAAGGGGTTTATTTACAGTACAATGAGAAGAGGAGCGTCTCACTTGTAATAGAAAAATATGTACAACTACTAAGAAGAGTGTTGTTTTATTGATTGTTATTTATAAGTAATGTAGCAATCGACCTTAATTCCTCTACCTCAACAAGCCCTAGTATGACTAATAAAGTTCCTATGTAAGAAATGCACTCTCTACTTCTAAATTACACTATCCAATGATGAAACCCTAACCCTAATAGAAGTATATATATATATGCTTGAAAACTTTGTAGGATTTAGTGTGATCGACCGCGGTTGCTGTGGCATCGGGCGCAACAGCGGGCAAATAACATGCCTTCCCTTCCAGACTCCATGCCCAAACAGGAATCAGTATGTGTTCTGGGATGCCTTCCACCCAACAGCAGCAGTGAACATCATCTTGGCAAGGAGGGCTTTCTTTGGCAGCACTGATGTCGTCTACCCCATGAACATACAGCAGCTGGCCAAGCTAGAGCTTGAGCCAAATTAAATTGAAACTCTCTCTTAGCTAGCTTGTGATCATAAGGAGAGATAGTATAGTATAGGCTTGGCTTGAGAGAGACGAGCAAGTGAAGTTGGTATTACTACTGCATGTACATGCATGCGTGGCTAATGTACACTTTAATTTACCATGCAGCTAGTTAGTTACATGGAAGTTAGTTAATCCAAATGCATGCAGAGAAACAAGTCTCTCTTAGTTTTTTGGTTAACTTATTTCTTCTCCCTTCACTGTTTGATTTCAATTTGCATTAAGTTTTAGGGAAAAATGACATCTCTCTTAGCTAGTTGTACATTGTTTATATCAATAAGTAATCTTTAGTTCTCAGCCTCAAATAGTATGCACTTATGATGAGAATTATCCTCCACAAATTAGTTAAATCTATAAGAAAAATTCAAATTAAAGATTCATACAACAGTAAACACAAGCTTTTATTATAGGTTTCTTTTGCATGTATACCCTTTTAAATTCTCTTATTTATGTATAAATACCACCTTAAAACACTTAAATTTGCATAGATACTCATAAAAGTTAAAATAAGAGATCATTTTTTATTCATTTAATAGTGGACCAAAAACACACTTATTCTCTTCTGCATACTGCTATCAAAATTAGAGCAATTTTGTCATTCCATACAAAGACAATAGATTTTGAAGGGTATTTTCATAAATACCAAATTTGGGGTATACACCAAAAAAACCCCTTCTATTTTAAACACATATATATATATATAAAATGAGTGGAGGGTTGTGAGAGAGGGAGGAAATGACGAGAAGGTGGGTTTCGAAAATTAAGAAATAAAATTGAGACTCTCAGCTTGGTCCCGTAGCTCAGTTGGTTAGAGCGTTGGTCTTATGAGCCGAAGGTCGCGGGTTCGAGCCCCGCCGGGACCAATCTGGACAATAATGGAATGTCTCAGAACTTCAACTAAAGGTAGGTAGAAGTTTCTAAATTTTTTCCCCACACTGCCGAGAATTGTTGATTGATGTTAAATTTTTTAGCAATAGCACGTTTCTTAATTATTTTCTAGACAAAAGATCAATCATCCCTCTCTGGATACAAAGATATTAAACTTCAAGATTTAGCTAATATTAAGCCACCTAGTCTAGGCTTTAAGTTGTGTGTTGTCGAATTATTACTTCAAACTAAACACTGCTGAGACATTGCTCCAAGCTGTAGCGCTGTCGATTTGCTCCTCCAAACCAACTGCAGCATATAGTAATCAATCGAGTCAAGTTGTTGAGCTAAACTACCACCGATTACATAACAATTTTTCTCAACAATAATTATTTTGGACTGGATTTAATCTTACAATCTTTTTGGTTGTAGAGAATAGTACCTATCAACATTACTAAAGTTAGTTGATAATAGCATATATCTTGATACACATAGGAAATTAGCATCAAGCCTCAAAGACACACAAGATGCGACGAAACTAAGGCCAAATGAGAAATAGACAGTGGAGTCGATGACAAAAAGGAGGTGGCCGGAGGAAAGTAGTGGAGACGAAATGGAAAGCTAGCTACCACATGGTCTGCAACTAAGGGGATGTGAAATCCATAGAGGGGAATGTTTGGCTTAAGATGACCCTTGGTGAGATGGTGGTCACAAAGAGAAAAATGGAAGAAAACAAGATGGAGAAAACAAGAGGAAAAGACAAAAGACATGGGATGGGATGGCAAAGAATGACAAAGAGACGAGAAAGGACGACGGGGATTGACGGAGAGATGACGAAAGAGATGGCAAGGAGAATGGCAAGAGGAACAAAGAAAGGGGGAGAGAAAGAGAATAGTAAAGGTTGAGGGGAGGAGAAAGTCCCTCCCCTTCACCAAGCCGTTTAGTTAGGAGAGGACGAATTTTAATATGGATTATATGACCTTTTACATGAAAACTATGTTAAAACTACATATCATTTTTACTCGGATCAAATTAACTACTAATAAAAGTAAAAACAAAAACCTCTTACAAATTACCCGCTGAATCTCACAACTATAATGATTTGGTTCTTTCCTATATAGCTAAGAAAGTAGACCATAAGTCATCCAACTCACCCTCACCTTTTTAAGACTACCGAGCCCTCTCGAATTATTTCTATGATAGAAGTTTTGAACGTAGACCTTAGTACAAATCTTTCACTAACTGTAGATCTCTTGTTCGCTAAATCTTGTGATGAATTGCTTCATGTGATTGATTGTACTAATCTCTTCAACTCTTGAAGTTTGACGAATTTGTCTCAATAAATTTTGAGACAATGACTTGTATTAATAAACGATGATAAAATGATCAAAAAGAATTCTTAAGCGCTCAAATTTTATCGTCTTTGATCGATGAAGAACTCTCTTATATATAGACCAAGCTATTTGAACACTTATATAGGTAAATAGCTATTCTGCTCTTGGGCATACATTCGAACGCTAGAGATATGTGTTTGAACAAATGAATGGATAGTTGAATGCAGAGTTTTTCGTTTATATGCCTTTGGATATTTTTTTTCATACTACAGCAGTCATCATGACATTATCTGAGTGCTTTAATTGTGATTTTAAAATCATTTCAAACACTGCAACTTTAAAATTAATCTTTCACTATAATATTTTTTATCAAATATCTTATAATTTATAAGTAGTTTTTATTAATTAATATAAAGTTAGTTAAATTTTGAATTGTATTATGCGGTTCAATGGTAGCAAGAATTTAGTGGGACTTAGGGACAATATTTGTTAACTTTTTATTTATTTGTCTATTTCCCGGTGAGAAACCTGTTGCGCTTGCATGGGTTATATATACATATATATACCATATTGTATGAGTTTTATATATATAACTAAAGTTGTTGGAACAGATAAAACAAGCAAATTAGAAAATCTTGATTTCCTTTTCCTATAACCGATATGTTTCACAAATGGCCCACCATCCTAATTAATGTGTTCAATATTAATTCCTTCCTTATAACAAAGAAATAAAGCAAAATTAGAAGAACCACAGAAGAATAAGAAGCATAAATCGTAGCTAGTACTGTTCAAGGGCAGAAGGTCTTGCCCATATTACCAGCACCTCTATGGCTAGGAATAGTGAAGTGCCTCAAGATTCCCTCCTCCTGCATCATATACCCTTCGCACAGCAGCTTCTTACTGAACTCATCCTCCACGTACCTATTCACGTCATGCACAAACACATCGGTGCTCCTCCCCTCCGTCCTCCACCTCGCCGCCATCCCCGCGGTGTATATCGCCGCCATTCTCCCCGGCGCCTCCGGTTGGTACCCGGTCGGCGCGTCCACCATGATCACATCCCACTCCCTCTCGTACACCACCTCCGGCAGCGACCTCAACGCCAGCACGCACCTCGAACTCCTCACGTCGCCCACTGTCCTGCACGCTGGCAGGCCCGCCATCCCCAGAAGCTTCTCCGCGTCGCGCACCTTGGTGTCATACGTCACGTGGTACGACTCCAGCGTCGGGAACTTGAGGCGGAAGGTCTCGATCCAGTCGCCGTCCTCCTCGAGGAAGACGGTCCGGCCGCCGTAGTTTAGGGCGCTCCACATGGGGCTGTCGTGGCCGAGGCCGAACACGAGGAAGTTGCACGGGGATTTCTCCCTGAGGACTCGGGCTGTGATGTTGATCTCCTTGACCTTTTGCTGGGGAGTGATGCTTGAGGTGGTGTAGTGGATGATGGTATCGGCGATAAATTCTGGGATCTTTGTGCAATGGCTGCTGCTGCTCTGCCTCTCTGAGTAGTTGTTGGAAAGTGGAGTGCTTAATAGATTGTTTGATTTGAGCATGAAGAAGACAATGAAGAAGAGGAAGAGAGCAATGAGGGTGCGCTTGAGATAGAAGCTGCCTTGGATCTTGGACCTCATCGGTCTAGCTTTGGGTGATCAATGTAATGGAGATTATGGAATGGAAGAGATATATCCAGGGGAGGTTAAGAGACAAAGAGAGGCATTCATGTTGTGTGCTTTTATAGATAGATAGATAGAGGTTAATTTAGAGGTACTGCATGCACGTTTGCGTCCTACCAGCAAGAATTTCGTGCAACTGAGGCTGAAAATGATCGATCATGCATGTATATATGAACAATGCATCTGCGAAGGCATCCAGATTTAGATGTGACTACTTCGTGCATGCTTCTATGTTTGGACTTTAGACGACCAACAATTAGAGCTAGCCCAGCAACTAAATTAGCTTAATTTTACATTTAACATAGAGATAAATATATAGGTTGTGCTTGTGAGCTAATTTAGTTGGATCTAATCTTAAACTTAAGGTGATATTTTCTTTGATTCCTAAATATATAAAGTTATTTTCTGAGGAAGGAGCGTGCTCTCCACTTCTCATATTGATGGTTTATAACATAGACATGCAGACCACTACTTCAGCTCTCACTAAGATCGGATTGCCTGCATCCCAGGTTGTTGTACTTGACTTGGCTCCCTATCTGGCAGCCGATAGAGCTGCCAAATATTCTGGTTGTAGAAAATCCCTACATTCCGGAATACAGACAATCTTCTGCTCTTCTTACGTCGACCCAATCATGTATGTATCTTGCTGTCCTGTGCTCGAGGTAAATGGGACAGGATCGTGGTCGAGTCGGACGCTGACTCCATCGATCATAGAGCTGCTGAATGAGATTGGGAGAATAACTTCTTATAGATTGTGGTCGGAGAGTGGAGCCCTTTCTGTCGGATGAGTTTGAGCGTATTCTCCGGCACCATAGGTTGGACCTTAGTTTTGACCGAAAAGTAATTAAGAGTATTTTATGAATTCCACATTATATTTTACCTATTTTGATATTCACATTTTATTTTTATTTTTAAAGATTTTATAAGTTGATCTAGTTTTTTCTCTACAATTCTCGTTTAACACCTTAATATTATTTTAACTAATTAATATCGATTAAATTATTAAAATATTATCACAACTATTTTTCTCCTCTGTCCCTCCTCTAAAAAAGGCATAAGTAATTTAGATATTTATAAATTATTTTATATATTATATTAAAATATTTTTTTACTAGTATAGTTTAAATTAACGAGGATATTAAATAAAAATTATAAGAAAAAAGTAGGGTTCGGGTTACAAAAATCTCAAAAATGAAGTGTGAATCATAAAAAAAATAAAATGTAAGGTGTGATTTATAAAAATCTCTATAATTAACTACCAACTTATTTTCATCTCTTTAAATAAATAAATAAATAGGCCGCGCCAAATTCATAGCTTCACAAATGTAATCATGAAAAGAATTAAAACAAACTATTAGATTTGTCTTTTGATGAAATTTTTTGAGAAAACGTGATTTTTTTATGTCAAACAAGCAACTAAGGATTGGAATTTAGTGCATCATCGACACACTGATTATGTGCATTTAACAATCATCTTTTTAGTTTGAAGTTTCGATCATTTTCAAATTTCTTTTTCATTTTTTTCAAATTAAAAAAAATAATATTTCAAAGAGAGACATGCAGAATCTTAAAAATTAGGACTTTCAAATTTCTAAAATGAGTAAAAAAAAAATATCATATTTAAATAAGTTTACTATCATTGACTAGCAATTAGGATAAACTAGATGTAATCGAATTTACTACCCTAATTAGAGTTATTAATATTTTTACCATGGTAATAAATAAATTAAGACATATTGCTCATGTTACCAAATATATCTTATGTGATGCTAGGCAAAATTAAAGTTATGCCACACAATATATTAAATACATACTAAAAATCAATGAAATGGAAAGTGATAAAGTTAAGTAACCAATGCAAATTTTAAACCTAAAGCACCGGTCAATCATCATAGCCATATATATTCTTTCTACTAATTTAATGGCTTAATAGGTTATTGGGTTCTAGATATTGTGGTGATCCAAAAAGGCTAAAAAGGGTCCAGTAGGCCACGGGTCCATTCCGTCTTCATCTTCCTCATGAAGGTGAGGAGGAATAAAGGGGGATGGGTAGAATCAAGTCTCGCCGAAGACTCTTCCCCCCCTTACTGACGGAGTATGGTTGGCCAGAATCGACGAGCTTGAAGTGGTGAAGCTCGTCGACCCTTGACGTCGCCAGCCGAAGGGTGCGGCGACGGTGTCACCACCTCAACGCTAGCGGCCACGGCCACCTCCCTTTCAGTAAACCGCAGAGGAAAGAGACTCAAGAGGCATTTTAAAAGAGTCCTCACAAAGAGGGAAATGGTCTAGGCAAATAAGTTTCGGTCGAGAACATCAGAACCGGAGTTGAATCCGGCAGCCGCTGGTGGAAGGCCACATGGCGCAGCCTCCTCCCTATGGGCCCCGATAACCCAAAGGTGGGTACTGACGAGTAGATCTTCACCTGAGGAAGCTCCTCGCACAGGCAAGGTGATGGCTTGAGGTCACCGGCCAGGGTATTTCTTCGACTAACTGAAAAGAGGAATCAGCTAATCATGGCTAATTAAGGCATTAAAACGAAATTAGACTTGCGAGTATATAGATGACCGACCGGCGATTTGGATGGACTTGTATCCTTGCTTCAGCGAGGCTCTGACGGTCAACTCGGGTCGTCGAATAGTCGACGAGGGTGGCGGCAGAGATAGGAAAATAAAGAGAAGAACGAGAAGTAGAAGAAAAAGAAGAAGAAAAAGAGAAGAGAGGAAGGGTGCCATCGCGCTATTCCACCTCAGCTCGGTGAGGAAGACGAAGGCGTGTTAGCGAAACGGGTCTTCTAATAATTGCTTCGAATTAAATACGGTTGAGATCTGTTTCAAATCATTACATTATTAAATTATTTTTTCAAACTAATTATATTATCGAGCTATTTAGTAATTAACTAAATCGAGCTAAGCTAATAAACCATCAACGACCAAATAATTTCTCTATAATATTATCCTTCTTTGCAAAGACAATAATATGCACTTAGAGAAATGGCATCTTAGGTTCCATCCAATGTTTTCAGACATCTCCACCATTGGCCCACTAAATTTCTTTTAACGAATCCATTCGATTTTCGTAATGCCTAAACTTTATATTATGTTTCCACCAATCCCATTAAAATGACAAAATTTTAGAATGTAATCAAGAGTGAAAATTATATGTATTATTAGAAAATTTGTATATGTGCATATCAATTTTATATAAACTTTGAGCTGAGATTTAAATAAAGTCCACGTATTATTATTAATGATGAATTAGTAGTAACTTAATATTATATATTTACTATTTAAATTTATAAAAAGATAAATAAAAATTAATTTTACTACCGAATTAACTATTTGTCTTCATATTGATAGACAATATGAAGTACCAAATTTCACTTCATACCGGTTTAATCTAATTTGAATGGTTTGTTATCACGGGTCGGGTTGAGTGGATTCGAGTAAAACCTCTAACCCGCCTATATGGCCTATATTACTATACTATCCAACTCCCTAAACCTAAATCCTGCTCTTCTCCTCAAATCCTTGCCCGAAGCCTTGCGCCGTCGTCTTCGCGTCGCTCTCTTCCTCGTGCAGCGGCGACGAGGGTCAACCCGCGACTGAGGGCAAGCTATTTGTTTGCAAATGATCTTTTTATAGAAGGAGAGAAACCGAAGTCGCTGGCTTTGATTCGAAGAGTCTCTTCTTACTTCGTGGGTGCTACGGAGCTGAGAATAAGGTAATCTCAAAGGCTCCTTTTCACACTCCCACTTACTATGATTTTGTCTTCTGGTCTCCATTTGCGGTCCTTAACGAAAATTTCTCAAATTTAACAACGAAACGCGAGAATATTATGTGAGTTTTGCCGTTAAAGTTTGGCGGATCTCTTATTTCTGTCGAAATAATTTTTCAATTTAGTGGATAGTTTCTTAGCAATCCAGTTTCTTGATTTGGGATGATTGTAGCAGGTCGATTGCCTAATTAATGTTTGCTTTCAGTTCTGTTTCTTTACTGTAGTAGGGCTGCTACTTGCTATCAATCACAAATCTTGTATGGGTCTTCGAATATAATGGGTTCTGAAGTTTTCTGCTGCACGGTATATCTTTGTATCAATAAAATGTAATTTTCTGGAAATTCTTCTCTTTTAGGAGCATTGTTTTAAAAAAATAAAACACTCTCACTTTTAAGTTTTAACGCCTAGGCTCCCGTCTAAGATAGAAAATAACTAGCCTCTGCTTAGACGAGCGCATTAGCATCGAATCACATTTTAATATGTAGATTGATTCTGAAATTCAAAATTATTGTACATGTTGATGATTTAGTGGATTCTAATAGATTATTATAGTTCTTAACAAGAATGCATTAGTATATGTATGTATTAATTTTAACTTCTTCCATAATTATTGTTATTTTTAATTTTTTAATTTTCTAACCATCATGATTTCTGGTTGCTCGTCTAGGCACCGCCTAGTGCCTGCCTAGGAACTACATAATCCCTTCTCCGCCCAATACTGCCTACTATCTTATAAAACCATGCTTTGGAGTGGATCTTGCTAGCTGATCTAGTGAATTTTCTTTTCTCCCAAAGTTTAACGTCTATATAATACTGATTAATATCGTATTTTGTTGCTTAATTTGGTAGTTAAGTTTGCATATAGGATTTCATCTTATTCGTGTTGTTTAGGCAGGTTAAATATATCATATTGATTAATTATTCGTGTTGTTTAGGCAGGTTAAATATATCTTATTGATTAATAATTGTGTCTTACTTTGAATTTATGTGCAGTTGGTTTATGTAATAAATTTGATTCCGACATTGGATATTGTTGATCTGTTTGTTTGCTGAAATTTCCTGACTTATTGTTAGTAAAAATTCAAGACTCTTGAGATGTGAGTTCTATAACATCACAAGAATCATTACTGCAGAACTAGTACTTTCAGTGACTGAATATCTAATTTCATGTAATAGTGAATAAAGCTTCATTATGTTCTAATTTTTTTATTGATTCTAATAGAGAAATGTCAACGAATGCTGAGGGGGGAAGGAGCTATGCTCGGAGAGACCTGCTTAATAAGATACAGTCAGAGGTCCAAAAATATTGGGAAGAGAACAAGGTTTTTGAGGCTGAACCTGGCAGCAAACCCCCTGAGCCAGGTGAGAAGTTTTTTGGTAACTTCCCTTACCCTTACATGAATGGCTTGCTACATTTGGGCCATGCCTTCACCCTCTCCAAGCTCGAGTTTGGTGCTGCCTATCACAGACTGCGTGGTTGTAATGTTCTCTTGCCCTTTGCTTTCCATTGTACTGGAATGCCCATCAAGGCCTCTGCCGACAAACTTGCACGGGAGATAAAACAGTTTGGGAACCCCCCTGTGTTTCCTTCCATGGAGGAGGAACCAAGCAATGAGGTTGCTGATGACAGCAATGCTGAACAGGAAAACATTGCTGCCCCTGATAAATTTAAGAGCAAGAGGTCCAAGGCTGCTGCCAAGTCCAGTGGAGATAAATATCAGTGGGAGATTATGACAAGCTTTGGTCTCTCAGATGATGAAATTGCTAAATTTCAAGATCCGTATCACTGGTTGTCTTACTTTCCCCCTTTGGCTAAAGAAGACCTTAAGGCTTTCGGACTGGGATGTGATTGGAGACGCTCATTTATAACAACTGATATGAATCCATTTTATGATTCATTTGTTAAGTGGCAAATGAAGAAATTGAAGAACATGGGAAAGATTGTCAAGGATATGAGGTACACAATCTATTCTCCGTTGGATGGCCAACCCTGTGCAGATCATGATAGGGCGACCGGTGAAGGTGTTCAGCCACAAGAATATGTCCTGATTAAGATGGAGGTCATCCCTCCTTTCCCCTCAAAGTTGAAGGCCCTGGAGGGTAAGAATGTGTATTTGGCAGCTGCAACATTGAGGCCTGAGACAATGTATGGACAAACAAACTCTTGGGTGCTGCCTGATGGGAAATATGGGGCTTTTGAGATTAATGAGACTGATGTGTTCATTCTTACACAGAGGGCGGCATTAAACCTTGCTTATCAGAAACTATCCAGGGTCCCAGAGAAACCGACCTGCTTGCTTGAGTTGTCTGGATATGATCTGATTGGTTTGCCAATAAAATCTCCTCTTGCTTTTAATGAAATTATATACTCGCTCCCCATGCTCACCATATTAACTGATAAGGGTACAGGCATAGTGACGAGTGTTCCTAGTGACTCACCAGATGACTTCATGGCATTGCACGATTTAATATCAAAGCCAGCGTTAAGGTCAAAATATGGAGTCAAAGATGACTGGGTTCTGCCTTTTGAGGTCATACCTATTATTAACATCCCTGAATTTGGGGACAAATCTGCAGAGAAGGTGTGCCTTGATCTTAAGATCAAGAGTCAGAATGACAAAGAGAAACTTGCAGAGGCTAAAAGATTGACATATTTGAAAGGTTTTACTGATGGTACAATGCTGGTTGGAGAGTTCAAAGGGAAAAAAGTTCAAGAAGTGAAGCCACTGATAAGGAGCAAACTTTTGGAGTCTGGCTTGGCAGTAATGTACAGTGAGCCTGAGAAGAAAGTCATGTCTAGATCCGGGGATGAGTGTGTTGTGGCTCTCACAGATCAGTGGTACATAACTTATGGTGAGGAAGAATGGAAGGAAAAGGCAGTGGAGTGCTTAGAGAATATGAATACATTCTGTTCTGAAACACGAAATGGTTTTGAACATACACTGAGCTGGCTGAATCAATGGGCTTGTTCACGGTCTTTTGGACTAGGTACTCGTCTTCCATGGGATGAGCAGTTCCTTGTTGAATCACTTTCTGATTCAACCCTTTACATGGCGTATTATACAATTGCTCATCTATTGCAAAATGGTGACATGTATGGATCAGATACATCTTCATTCAGGCCAGATCAAATGACAGATGAAGTATGGGAGTATGTCTTTTGTGGTGGTCCAGATCCAAAATCTGACATCCCTTCTACTGTACTAAACAAAATGAAGAAAGAATTTGAATACTGGTACCCCTTTGACATCCGAGTATCTGGGAAAGATCTTATCCAAAATCATCTTACATTTTGCATCTATAACCACTCAGCACTTCTTCCCAAGCATCAGTGGCCTCGTGGTTTTCGTTGCAATGGGCATCTTATGCTAAATTCAGAGAAAATGTCAAAGTCAACTGGGAATTTCAGGACCCTTCGCCAGGCTATAGAGGAGTTCTCCTCTGATGCCACTAGATTTTCTCTTGCAGATGCTGGTGATGGTATGGATGATGCAAACTTTGTCTTTGAAACTGCAAATGCTGCAATACTGAGGCTTACTAAAGAAATTGCTTGGATGGAAGAAGTATTGGCTGCCGAGTCATCTTTGAGAGCAGGCTCTCTGTCTACTTATGCTGACAGAGTATTTGCCAATGAAATAAATTTCGCAATTGTAGAAACCGAAAAGAGCTACAACAGCTTCATGTTCAGAGAAGCTCTCAAGACTGGGTTTTATGACCTTCAGGCTGCTAGAGATGAGTATAGGTTTTCATGTGGAGCAGGAGGTATGAACCGCGAGTTGTTATGGCGATTTATGGATGTTCAGACAAGGCTTATCACTCCTATCTGTCCACACTATGCGGAGCATGTGTGGAAAAACATCTTAAAGAAGAATGGTTTTGCAGTAACTGCAGGTTGGCCAAAGGCAGATACCCCAGACAACACTCTAAGAATTGCTAACAAATATCTCCAGGACTCTATAGTATTGATGAGAAAGCTGCTCCAGAAGCAAGAATTGGGTCCCAAAAAGGCTAAAAAAGGTGCTCCGGCTCTTCCAACACAAGAAAACAAGCTGTCAGTAGGTCTGATATATGTCAATGAACAATATGATGGTTGGAAGGAAGAATGCTTGAAGATACTCCAAACTAAATATGACAGAGAAAGTGCTTCCTTTGCTCCTGACAAAGATATTCTTGAAGCACTAAAGTTAAGTTCTATTGGACAGGATGCCAACTTTAAGCAGATTCAGAAGCTTTGCATGCCTTTCATCAAGTTTAAGAAGGATGAAACGAAAGGTGTTGGTCCCCAGGCTCTGGATTTGAAGCTGCCCTTTGGTGAACTCGAAGTTCTCCAGGAGAACTCCGATTTAATAAAGAGGCAGCTGGGTCTTGAACATGTGGAGATTTTGTCCTCATCCGATGACTCTGCTCGTCGTAAATCTGGCTCATACATATCCTTGCTAACTCAGAATCCTCCATCTCCTGGAAGTCCTGTTGCAATCTTCCTTGGCAAATCAGAGTTCTCTACTATTGGAGCTCAACATGGATCTTAAGCATCATGTATAGTGCGAACGGTCTGTTATAAGGAGGATAACAAGGTGATGTGCCTCATATTTTTGGACTAATAGGAGTTTCTAGCATTGTTTTGCTTTCCCACAGAAACAAATTTTCTGCTTTGTTATTTATGGATTTGATCTGTTGTCTTGTGTGAACATTGCAACTCAAATGTTATTGAATGTTTTTGTACGGTAGTTATGCTCAGTTGTTATTTTTCTCCTGTAATGTAATCGTTTTAATATAATAAAGCTCTTATAAGAAGGTTACTATAATATGATCAGTTGCCTAGCATAATCTGGGGGCCTGAGTTTGGCCAAGATTTTACATCTTTTTGAAATGATTCCTGTCCAGTTCCAAGATTGTATTGTAACCAATTGATTAAGAGCAATCAGGCTTTTCGCTCAAACGATCTACATGCTCATTTATATGATTGTATTGGTGGCATTTAATTTGCAGTTTAATATGGTATACAAGTGATAAAAATTATAGTATGCTTTCAAATTTTTTATTCTTCTTTTTAATCTATTTAAAATAATATTAATTAGATTTTAGATACACCGCGGTGTCAATTAATGAAACTCAATAGAATCCTAAATCAATCTTTTCGAGCACACACAGGACAGGACCCACAGCAAGAAAATTTACACGATAGACAATCATCTGAGTAGAGAAAGGAGAAGATGACTTTCAAACAGAAGATTGAAGCCATATCATCGAATCTCACCCCAAGAGAGGAAGTAATAAATCTATGATAGATATATTAAATATATGTGTATTTTTGTCGTATAAAATTTGATATTATTTTAGATGTATTAAAAAATCTATCTAATTATTTATAACTTTGTCTCTATCAAATTATTTTAAAATATAACAAAAAAAATTAATAATTACAATGCTTAAGTTGGAAGTATACAGAGGCTTTATAGAATTGAGTCAAACTATTAAGGGTAAAATATAATTAACCCAAAATGTTAGAAGTTATCATCACTCATAACATGAAATTTGTAGTCTAATCCTACAAATAAGAATTAGGGAAATGGATTGAAAAAACTCTATTTAATTTGTTTTAGATATTATTTACATCTACCATATGAAAATTTATTATTTCTTTTAAAACATCCTAGGTTAATGTTTATATCGACAACCGTTAACGAAACATAGAATATTCTATTGATTGTGAAGATAAGAAAAAAAAATAAAAACCCTCAACTTTAAAATATAGTGCACCATTTAATTTTATCTTAATTAAAAAAACTTATTCAATGGTATTACAGTTATTTTTCACCTATAAGCTATCTGAACTTATCTATAGAATAACTGACATATAATAAAATTAATGACAGGGTGTTTTGGAGAAATTTAAAACAAAATGTAGGTGTTAAATGATAATATCTATATAGTAGGCAGTAAACAATAATTAAAGCAAAATACAAGGTGTTGTTATTAGATTTCCCTAGGGATTATGTCACATTTATTTGGGAATAAATAACACACTTATTCTCTCTCAATTTTTTTAATCTCGTGCGTAACACGTGCAGCATGACTCGGGAACAAGTGGATCGGTGGTGGGACCGATGTGTGCCTGGCTGGCCGAGTCAGCCACCGAGTGAACCCGAGTTGGAGTTTAACTCAACTCGGATCTCTCTCAGAATCATTCCTTTGTAATGATCCACTCGTTGGTGAGTAATTGATGTTGGGTTTTTCTTTTTCTTTTTCTTTTTCTTTTTTTAATAAATCTTTTTTGGTTGCTGTTAGGTTTGACTGCATACGAACGAATTTTATGTTACCTAGAAATGCTACCTCTTATTTAATAAATATAATTAAAGTCATATATTCGAGTACTAATATCTAGTACAATTGGATAGGTAAAGAAATATCACAGTACAACATCTGGATCGATCCAGATATACAGGACTAATAGAGATAATTAAGAGCTAATTAATTTGTGGTGAGATAATTAAGCTATAATTTAGAAGAAGAAGAAGACGACTTTAAATAGTTGTCTGGGGATGCGAACCACAAGCTTATCTCTACCTGCGGTGACCGCACCTACTACTACTCTTTCCTCCATTCTCCGGTCTCTCTCCTCGATCCTCTCATCGTTTCCAACGACCCCCCACCTCCTCCCTTCTCTAAAGATCCGAAAACAAAGGGAGAATCTCGAGTTCTTCGGAGGAGTAAAGGATGGACGTGTGGGCTCTCAATCTCAAGAGCGGCGGATTCGTTCTCGGATCCCCTAGGAAGTACGATATATCTCTGCCGGCGGCGAGAACGACCTCCTGGTGGAGGGTCGCCGGCGGGGTTAGGGTTCCGATGGTGGGAAGGAGGAGGATGAGGGGGACGGGGAGGGAGAGGTCGCTAGTTGTGGTGGTGAGTGCGACGGGGAAGAAGAAGAACCATGACAACCCTTCTTCTTCGGGTAACGTTTTCTCTTCCCTTTTTGCATGATTTGGCATTTGGGTGTCGCCTTTTGCAGTAATTAAATCCCCAAATATGGGTCTTTTACGTGGATTTTGGTGAGGAAGATTGGAACTCTTTGATTATGACGTGGCTGGAAGAAAAGAAAGAAGTTTTTGTTTTTCTTTCATTCTCTTTTTGGATGTCCTAATGGTTAATTTGAGTTAGTTGTTTGTTAGATTGAATAAAGGCATAATTTTCTTTTTCAAATTGGTTTGGAATTCTAGTTCGTACAATCTGCTCTGTTGAAACTTCTTCCTGGTTTCATAGAGTTTGATAGATGAGCGGATGAGCTTTGCTTCTTGTATAAGCTTCTGCAATGTGAGAAGTCTTAAAGCACCTCTTTTGCTGATTAGGACTGTGTGAAAGGTTTCCAAAGCATTTGTTGGCTACTTGATGACTTTTATGTCACACTCTTGCATGTGGTTATGTTATGCATGAGAGTTAGATCATAGGGGAATTCTTTAGGTGATCTTTTCTTTCTTCTGCGTGTGAAGTCCAAAATATCATAATGATCAAAGAGTAAAACTTAATAACCACTTTTGATATAATTTGCTGATTTCATAGCTAGTGTGAAAGCCCCGGTTATGTTTCTGCTTTCTTGACTTCCAACTTCTTAAATTCCACTTTTTATTTTTTTTGTTCTATAAATGCAATTTCTTACTTAATACTAGTAAAGTGATCAATTTTGTAGGAGCAAGCATTCAGCAAAAATGTCAACCCTTTTTTATCTTATATACTTTCATTCCTATAGTGAAGAATAAGATTATGTTCATCAAAGAAATCTGTTGGGTCTGCACATAAATAAGCCATATTTCTGACGTTTTGAAGTTATAGAGCACACGCTTGTCAGTTTCCTCTATTCCTTTTCTCAGAGGCATTGTTTAATTTCTAACTGAACATTTCAGAATATTTTGATATGGCATGCATAAGTTTGGTTCCTGTATGTTGTTTCGGATCTTGGTTTTGCATTATAGATAGTTAGTTCTTATTTTCCTTCTAATTTGAAATTTGATTTGAATACTGCAATCATCACTGACAGATGCATTGCTCCGAAGCAACCTTCATGTGTTCTCCAGTTTCATTCTTCTTATGTCTTTCTGAATTTTGATCTTTTTCTTTATCTGGCAGCCTTTTTTCTTGGCAGCTTCTTCAGTTCCTGAGGTTGCAAGTGTATTATCTGGTGTTCTGGAATGAGTTCACCCTTTGCTTTGTGGCTTTGCACAATTCTTATGCATATGAATTGTGCCATAACTTCTAACTTAATATCCTTAATACAGTTAAATGGTAGATTGTAATTCCTTTTAATTATTGGTTGGTGAAGTTTCTATGCGAGAGCTTGTTTGCAGGTATAGTACAAACATGTGGGATGAGATCCACCCGTACATTCTTATACTTAGCAAACTTGTTTTTGAACCTACATCCCAGTACCACATTGACATGTTGAATAATGTAAGCACCTCTATATGCTAAAGACAAGCATTAGCTCTTGTTCTTCCTTAGATTCTTCTGTAGGTTTGACCAGTGATGTCTATAAATTTGATACTACTTAGTACACTCCAATAAATGGTTCAAACCCTGTTGGAAAACAGGCAGTATCTCTAACCTATTTAAAGAAAATCATCCAAAATGAAAGGACCATAAACAACCCTATAAAAGAAGAAGACTGATCTTTCACTGAAAAAGATAAGATAAATATTAAAAGAAAGCCAGACTATTATTTTAGCTTATGTTTCACCATTTTTTTTTCTTTTTTGGTCTTCATGATACTGTTTCATTTGTGTTGCAGTTTAAGCTATACTTTTAATAAAAAAAAAAAATCTTTTTCTTCAGGTTGTATTAAATAAACGATTTTAATTCCTCACAAGAGTCTGAAAAGGAACGATTTAAGGATCATTAAAGTAGGCTCTGGAAGCTTTTGACTAGAGTGTCAAACCTGCTTTAAAGTACTTATTTTCTTAGCTCAAAAGCCCAAACTCACTTTATAGGTACTTTTCCTTTCTTTGTGTAAGTAACTTCAGATACCCTGATTCATTAAAATATGTAACCTCATGTTTTCTTGTAACAATAGGTAAATGATGATCATTACTGGGATTTAGGCAGCGTACTAAGGTCTAGCACTTTCCTTATCCAAGATTCCTGAGTAACCAAGTAAATCTAATAAAGGCAGACAAGGAGGATTTCATCGGTGCTTGTGGGTGTGCTTTTCAGTCAGAATTATTATTAAAGAGAAGTATGGAAAAGCCATGCTGGATATCTTCCTTCTTCCTTTTCTTCTCGTGACGTTGCTCTCCCTGAGAACCCTCTTTTGCTCCTTTGTCTTTTCTAAATTAGTTATTTTTTAAGTCTCCCTCTCCTTTGTATTGCAGCTGTTTTATGCTGTTTATTTGAGAATATCCTGTATCATGTACATTGAAGTTGTTTAGCTATAGGTACTCATGTGAGTTTTGGATGAGCCATTCAAGTTGCTGGTTATAGGTGCCCATATCATTTACCTTTGAAAATTTCATATTATATTAAGAAAGATCAGAATCAGAAGATGGTTGAAATGTATGTATATAATGGAGTCATGAATGTGACAAATTTGAGGAAATTAAAATTGAACTTCTTTAGGGCTGGAGGCCACATTGCCTTCACTAATGTTTATGAGGAAAAAGAGTACTTCATTAGTTCTTTTTTTGTCAGTGTGTTGGCGCTGCAAATCTATTATCTTTTTGAATTTTTATGTCCATACAAAAATAGCCCCTTTATTGCACCATCCAATCTGCAATTTGATTTCCACACTTTTGAATTGCATGTTTATTCAGAAGATTTGAACTGAGTCTATGAGAAATATCTCAAAGATGGAAATTGCTGCTGACTTTTCCTGTTAATCTATTTTCTGAAATCGAATCTTTTTGTTGAGTGACTTGCATACTTTTTGATTCGGATGTTGGAGGCAGTGCCAAACACAAGTTATTTACTTCTGCAGGAAATGGTGATTCATCTATTCCTCAGGAAGATTCTCCAGAGGGAAGAAATCCAGGGAATGACAAATCAAAATCCGACTCCAAACACAAGTCAAACCACACCTTGTCTGACTGGAGAGATTTTAGAGCAAATCTTGTAGCTTGGGAGCAGGTTAGTTCAGATTGAATGATCTCTACGATGCCTTGCTAGATGACTTCCTCTATTGCAACTGGTGTTACATTTGATCTCATGCTATGTTTATAGGATTTTGTGATGCATGTTATTGACTTATCATTAACCAAGCCAGCTTTGGGATTGCCTAATTGACCCCTGCACAACATATAATTTAACGGAAGAATGATATTTTTATTTTCCCTGGATCTACCCTCTTCTAACTTTAAAATGGAAGGGGAAATGACCAAACATGTCTGCTACCAAATACAAATAAATTTATGTTGAAATCTTCGAGCTGATTTGCTTCTTCTCATTGAAGATCTTCAATATTTTGGTCCTCTCATTCACAAAGAGGATGAACTTTTTTTGTTGAAGTATCAGAACAAAGAAATTGTCTAGATCCATATTAGGAATGGTTTATCCTCCCTTCTTCCACTCTGCCCTGAAGACCGTTCTGTTGGAGCCAACAGAAATCCTATCCCAATACTAAAACTGACAGGCAATTTCCAGTACCCACCCGCCTGCATGACAAGATCTGAGGTCAAAGAGGGGGCAGTTTAATATCTAAACAACCAATGATCCCACCCTTAGGATGATTGATCATTGCAATTTTTCTTCATTTTAAATAATTAGATTATTTAATCCATAAATTAGTAACAATAGTATTATACATAAGCATATTTTGCTCATACTTTTGGTTTGCAGTGTCTATGCAAAACTATTTAAAGAAGAATTTATTGTGTTCCATACTTCCATTTCAAGTAGGTAACGGGGTAGAGTCCTTATATTATTAACTGATTGGAACTAACAAGAGTGTATAGTGCACAGTTTATGACATGGTATCCAAAACTTAAGCATCTACAAGCTGAAAATGACATAGTTGATATCTGATTTCTTACCTGATATTTAATTTTCTAACGTTTAATGATGCACCCTCAACTTAGCTCTTTTCTTTTTAAAATTGTTATTACTCTTGGTTTATAATTACCTTATACAATGAATAAATTTTCAATAGAACAACTATATGAGAACTGTTATTTTACCGAGTTATTTGCTGTCTCCTCTTTAAAATTTAGCATGTGTCATGCAAGTGAATTATTTGATAGGACTTTTTAAAGCTGTTGCTATAGGTCACCCATTATTTTCCTTGGAAGGCCACTGAGAGTGGAAGACAAATAGTCGTCTAGTTCACTGTATTTCATTATTGTTTCAAATAATACAGTGGTTACAGCTATATCTGTGTACTGGGTTTTTTCTTTTGTTTTTGTAATCAATTTATTGTAATTTTGAGAAAACTTCTCACTCAGGAGCAATCACTGGATTCTGATGCTCTTATCAAGGGAACAGCCTCTAGTGAGCAACTGCAACGCCTTAGTACAAAGTGGGCCCATCCCATTCCGATGCCAGAAACTGGATGCGTGCTAGTTGCGACTGAGAAGCTTGACGGGGTCAGCAGTTTCGAAAGAACAGTCGTCCTCCTTCTGAGACTGGGATCCAGAGACCCCAGAGAGGGCCCATTTGGTGTCATCCTTAACCGCCCACTGAACAAGAAGATCAAGCACATGAAACCATCAAACTCCGACTTAGCAACAACTTTTGCAGACTGTTCTCTCTACTTTGGAGGTCCCCTTGATGCCAGCATGTTCTTACTGAAGACAGGTGAAAGTTCACCAATCCCAGGCTTTGAGGAAGTCGTCTCTGGTGTATGCTTCGGTGCCAGGAACAGCTTAGAAGAAGCTGCTGCCTTGGTCAAGAAAGGCATTCTTAGGCCCCAGGACTTCAGATTCTTTGTAGGATACGCAGGATGGCAGTATGATCAGTTGCTAGGGGAGATTGAGTCGGATTATTGGGTTGTTGCTGCATGCAGCTCGCAATTGATAACCGGGGCAGCGGCTGATTCTTCGAGCTTGTGGCAGGAGATTCTGCAGTTGATGGGTGGACAATATTCAGAATTGAGCAGGAAGCCGAAGCAAGATAGCTCTTGAAAGTTTCTTGTAGTATCATGCAAGGAGATTACATCTATCATTTGTACAGAAGTGATTAAAACTGAACAAACAGTAGTATTTTTTTTAAAACTTTCTCTCCTTTACTATTTCTGTTAGAGTTCAACTTGTTTGATGTATCTATATCTAATGCCCTATCTGTCAAAATAACGG
Organism: Typha angustifolia; assembly: GCF_048772165.1. Taxonomy (NCBI): domain Eukaryota; kingdom Viridiplantae; phylum Streptophyta; class Magnoliopsida; order Poales; family Typhaceae; genus Typha; species Typha angustifolia. The sequence goes on from NC_133248.1 coordinate 8,272,454, forward strand.
TGCTTTTCCTAGTGAATGATGTAGAGCTCTCTGTACTATGAGGTTAAGACGACATATTGCGGTTGATTCATTTTATGTATTGAAAGAGAATTATCTCGAATTCAGCTAGGTATGTAATGATCAGAACTCTTTATTCACTCAAAAAGTGGAAAAAGAGTTGGCTCTTAAAAGATTGCAGTTTTGAATATTATTTGTTGTCTGATTTGGAAGTTTGTTCGACTTCATGGGTTCATTGAGTTAAGAGTAATTCAAGGGCTCTCGATTCATTTTATGAGCTCTGCAATAGTGATTCATGCAATACAAGTTAAAGAGTAATCCAAGGGGCGAAGGTCTCAAATACATTTTTGGTGATTAAGATTTTAGTTAAGACTATTTTTCGCAGCCGAACAGATGAGTCGTATTTAATATCTCAATCATCTAAAAATATATAACTCGTTTATAATACGAATAAATTCGTTTATAACTCATATAAATCTGTGAATAGATACATACATATGTTCTGGAAAGATGATTTAAGATGTAGATGCAAACATATTATGCTAGTAGTTGTTGTCAAAATGGCATTAAATACTGTGATAGAAGTCCGACTTGGCAGTGGGGAAGGGATAAATTATTGCTTACGTGTTCACATTAATATAGCAATTCTAATATCAATATCATGAGGAAGATTCCATGTTACCATCTTGACCGACCGAAATGACCAGCATTAGCGAGTGCATTGCTGGCCCACTATATGATCAGTTGACCACTCCACAAAACTTCTAATGTTTACTTCCCTAGGTAACACCTATATATGTTTATAATTTATATAAATCTATATATATATATATATATTAAAATTTCACTTCTCTAATAAAAAAACGGTGAATTATATTTTGATAATCTCAATTTTCACCCCCTTAAAAAAAAAGTGGATATATACATCCTCTGAATTATCTAATTGTATCACAAAGTCCTTTCATTAGAATTCTGTTAGATAAATATTAGTCAAAATTAGCTAACTATTGCTGGATAGAAATACCAGTCCATTTTTATTTTCTCTTATTATAAGTAGATTTTGAAGTAATTAGAGAAGATTAATTTATAGTTTAATATTTAGAGAAGTTGTCACAGAGACCAGTAAAATAAAGAGGATATAGAGGGAGTTAGTAATATGTTCACTTTGTTTTTCTGAAGTGATATCTGAGGTAGTGAAAATATAATTAACCAAATTTAAAATAAATAAAAAAAAGTATGAATCACACTGATGGGCCCATATATGCAATAAGTGAACAAGTGAACCTCCCATAATTCAACAATGGAATGATCATATTCCATCTTCTCTTTCCTTTCTATATGACCAAGCAGTAGAACATGCAACAGTATATATCCAATCTCTACAACAGTTCCTCTTAATTCTCCTTGTGATGGAAATTGGAAAGAGAGAGAGAGCCCTTCTCAAATTAGTCTTCAGAAGAATTCCTCTTAATTAAACATCCTTCTACTGCATCATGCATGCATGCATGGCGTATTGGCATGGGGAGGACATCCTTTGCCTTAAAAAAGCAAGCTCTCTGGAGTCTCTCCCCCCCCCCCCCCTTAACTCGAATTATTTCTTCAAAATAAAAAGTAATAAAACAAAATGTTAGATATAAATCTCCATATCATCCACACTTATATCGCCCCCATGCAACCCAAACTGATCATCTCCTCTCTCTCCCCAGCTCACAATCTCCGACCCACCACCCACCCCTCGGCCAACCTCCGGCAGGCTCCCGCGCAGCTCTCCGGCGGTGGCGTTGACCGCCAGTTGCGCGTCGACGGCCATCCCGGAGTCGGAGGCGACAGTTTGTATCGACCGCGGGGATAGCCCGGTCCACGAGTACGCCGCCGCCCGCTCGGGGAAGTTGAGGCTGCTCGACGCGCTGGGGCCCTTGAGGAAGAACACGGCGGTGTCGTGGGCCACCGCGGCCGCCTCCGGCGTCGAGTAGGAGCCGAGCCAAAGCCGCTCGCGAGTCCCGGGGACGCGGATCTCGGACACCCACTTGCCCCATCGCCGGCGGCGGACGCCCTTGTACTTGGTCTCCTCGTTGACTACCTCGGCGGTTCGCCTCATGTTGTCGGACTGCGGCGCGGTTGGAGGCGGTTAAATGGTTTGGTTTCTTTTAGGCGTGGACTTATTTTTGGAGTGGCGGGGATTCTATTTGGGAGGGGTTTGAATTGTTTCATGCGGGTATATATAAGTATAAAGAGAGAGAGAGAGGTGGGGTGGGAGTTTAACCATGGGAGGGGGTTTGACTTCTTTTTTTCAGAAAAAAGAGGTGCCCCTTTGTGGTGTTTGAACGAAGGGGTTGACCTCCATAGGGTGAGAATGCCTGACGCGTAGTCAACCCTTTCAAAGGTCAAAGTGGGAGATGGAATGGTGGCATTCGTGGTGGAGGAATAACCACTTTAACCTGGTCTAAGAGGAAGGCCTACTTGGCTGCTAGAATGACGAAAGGTTAAAACAAAGAACAATTAAATCTGTTGATAAATTAAGGGATATATTAAATGTGACGATTTATCGATAAATAAACTAGAATTTAAATATTTTTTTATTACTTATTTTTATAATTGTTTCCATAATAACCTGAGCGTCGACCCCTAAATAAATAATTAAAAGGGAGAAATAAAATAAAACTAATTTATCCTTATAATTTAGAAGAATGACAAGTACTTTCAGTTCACATGACTGGTATTTTTCATTAATTTTATTTAGTATTATTTAATTTTAACCGTTGGATTAAGAGAGATGAATTAATAGTTCTAATTGAATCATTTATTTTAAAAAATAATTATTCTAGATTTACTGAACAGATAGAAGAACTACTGTTAGCATATCAATTGCATTTTTTTTTCTAATAATTATAATTTCATGTGGGTTCTTTGTATTTAATTTTGAATATGACCATGATAGTTGACTGTAGGTGTAGGCGATTGATGCGATGACTGTTCAGACGAATTGGCTAGTACTTAATCCCTAGCCTTACGGTAAGTTAACTAACATATTTATTACCAACCATCAATGGCACAGATAGCAGCTGTAAAATGGTTGATACCACCTCACGGTAGGAGGTCATGGCGCCGAACCCTAGCATGGGCAATTAGAAATTGTTATTTATTTTTAGGTAGATTTAATAATTTAGCTTAGCTAAATAGTTTGGCTCAGACTTGGTGATGCAAAAGATTAGTTCGGCAACGCAGCAGCTTGAAACATTAGCTCAGCAATATTTAGTTTAAAAGTCTAATTTAATAATATAGCACAACTTAGTGAACTGCGTTTATGTTCAAAAAGAGGGGAGCCTCTTTGTTTTGTTCGGCCCATAATTAGTTTTCAGGCTATTGAATTATATATATATATATATAATTAGCCCCTATTTTATGCATAGTAGCAGCAACAATTCTTCAAATTATTTAGGGGAATAGTATTTACATAGCATTTGTGTTGACAATCTATTCCAAATGACAAAAATATCCTTGTATTATTCTTTTCGGAGTCTAAAGTAATATAACATAAACATGATAGTTATTTTAGTTATGACTGCTCTGTTGAAAATAATTTATCTACTATCCATAAATAAGATGAGAAAACATGTAAGAATAACCTTTTCTCATAATTTCTTTTGTTAATTTATCATTACTTTTGTCATCCATATGATTCATATTTGACTAGATTTACGACTTTTATACTCATATATGATTAAATATCAATATATTAAAATATTATTAAAAGTAGAGGGGTGTTTCTAATGTGGTTTAAGAGGTTCAAAATGGACTTATTCCTTTTATTTTAATACATCAACCCCACTCAATATAATCGTTTAAAGAATTCCATTCAGATTTCTCTCAACTCAGTCCAACCAACACACCCACTTCGAAAAGTTCAAATAGGAAAACGTTTTATTGCGTACGTTTGGTTGCGTCGCTTATTCAAAACTGAGACCTTTTTTTTGGCTTTTTATTCTCAAATTCGGATAATTATCGATCACATGTTGCTTTGACCACCACCACCTTCTTCTTCTTCTTCTCCTTCTTCTTCTTCTTCTCGAGAGTTTGACAGATTATTCATAGGGAGTCTTTATCCATGATCACATACTTATCCGCCCTCATGTCCACAATTCCTTATCGATCGTTGTCTAATATAAGTGACAGACGATTTATAAAGACCTGGTAATTGAGATATTTTTCTTTTAGCTTCGCTTCGTGACACTTGTGGTCGTGGAATAAGAAATTCTTAGAATTGAGATAAAAATAAATAAGGGAATTTTATAAATCGAATCTTATATTTTATTTATTTTGTGATTCACACTACGTCTCTCTCTGAGGATTTTATAAACGACACTTTCTTTTTCTTTATAATTCTTATTTAACATTCTGAGTTAACTTAGATGATATTAGAAAAAGAATATTTTATTATAATATATAAATTAATTTATTAATATTTAAATTACTCTTATCTTTTTGGTCTTCTTTCTCTCTTCCCAAAGAAGAAAAAGAGGAGGAAGAGGACGAGAACGAGGTGGGGGGAGAAGATGAGGAAAGGTGGTGGTAGTGATGGCGACGATGGAGAAGATAGGTGAGGAAGATGATGGAAAGATAGAAAATGAGACAGAATGATGGGAGTATTTTAGCAATTTGATTGATATTAGTTAATTAAAATAATGTTAGGGTGTTAAATGAGAATTATAGGGGAAAAAGAAAGTCGAATTATAAAATTCTTAAAGATGGGGTGTGAATTACAAAATAGGTGTAATTTATAAAAACCTCAAAATAAAAAATAAAAACAAAAATGAGAAAACTTTTATTCTAATTCTAATTTGGTAAGAATAATAGATAAAATTGACCTTTATTACTTACTTTTCTTTTTTAGTTGAGAAAGTTGGGGACATGGACTTATCACTCATCTCCTCGTTCATCTATTATAAAAAATATTTTAATTATTTAATAAATTATTATTTTTTAATTTTCTACCTATAATTATTACATAATATACCAACTTACAAAGAAATAGTAGAATAACTTATATCATCTTCTATGCAAATATAAGAAATAATTACAGGACTTATTTTGCAAGAGTAACAGCGAGGCTTTCTAGAATGCTAGATAAAGTCATGGCATTTTGGACTATTGTCAGATCCCCAACTAATCATATTTTTGGGGCTGGAAATCTTAGCCTTCTGCCAGTCAAATAACTTCTCAATCTTATAATAATAATAATAATAATAATAATAATAATAATATGCATTAATCTTTCTACCTGATAGTAAATGCTACGACAAAGTCTACGAGACCAAGTTCTAGTCTAAGTGAGTGCTACGTAAGTACGTTAAAAAATCGCTTTCAGAGACAACGATTTTATCCAACAAATATTATGAATTATATGAGCGGCGGTTTATAATTTCCATGGCAATTTAAAATATGATTGTTGGAATTACTTATTCATTTAGCAGTATAAGCGACTTTTTAATCCATGTTAAATAGAATTACTAGCTATTATATACGTGTAAAAATTATCTTAGGGTGATTAAAAGATACGAAGTCTAGTAAATGAGTTTTTAACTCACCTATTTGAGAACTTTGTTAGGTGTGCAAACTTTAAATAGTCAAAACCTTGAGGGAGGACAACTTAATGCCAAACAAACTATAAAAATACCCCTCTTTGATCAAATTAATTAATAGAGAATTTTACAAATCTCTCCCTATATTTTAACTATTTTATGATTTATATTTTAGTGTTGAGTTTTTTTATAACACGATACTTTCTTTTTTTTTTTTAATTCTCAATTAACACCCTCCGCTAACTTAGACGGTACTAACAAAGAAATATTTCGTTATAGTATATGAAATAATTTATAGATACCTAAATTATTCATGACTTCTTCATAGTAGAGGCACAGAGGAGTAAAAATAGTAGTGAAGGTATTTCAGTAATTTGGTCGATATCAGTTAGTCAAAATAACGTTAGAGTATTAAACAAGAATTAAAAGAGACGTGTAAATTATAAAAAAAATAAAATATAAGGTGTAATTTGTAAAATACCCCGATTAATAATTTCTTGCACCACTTAGGTGTGACCTACCATTAAATGGGTCAAGCCATTAAATATAAAAATAATTTCTTGCACCACTTAGGTACGACCTACCATTCAATGGGTCAAGCCATTAAATACTGAATACATTCAGATACGAGCCATTTGCATCACTTAATTCTTTTATAAACTTTACTCTAATTTCTTTCATCGAAAAATTACGGTGAGAGTAACTTCTTTTATCGACTTTGACCTTTTTAAAGAATTATTACAAAAATAGGGAAAAAAAATCATTTGCTTAATAGGTGTAAATTAAAGATCATTTTAATCAATCTTTTTTTTTTCTATATTAAAAATTAACACCTGCCAAGCAATTGCATCCCAAATTTACAATATGGTTGTATTGCTCTTTGTTTGGCATTAACTAGCCTTGCTTTCTCAGCCAAGGGATAAGAGCATAAGTTCAAGACAAATTGAAATGCATCCTTGTACACCTTCTTATGTGCTAGAAATATTTCAGCAAATCTTCTCTCAAATTATATAGCACCAGTGGCACCAGTTATACATATCAAAACTCTAACAGCTATGATGCTACAGCAAACAACTATTCTAGTATTCTTACACAATTCTTTTATTATCGAAGCGTAACTCATAGTGAAATCAATTACATAAATCAACAAAACGAATTAACGAATAGTGGGGACTACCGCGAAAACCACCTGTGCACACTTGAACAGGTCTCTCCTCTTCATCATTCTTTGGTGCCTCGCATACTGCCATGCCGATGGCGCAATTCAATCTCCGCGAATTCCTCTTACTGTTGTCTCAATCCTAAAGGTAGATGAAAGGATTTTAAAGAGGCCATCTGGATTGTCTGCTTGAACCTGAAAGCAGAAAAAGAGAAAGGGGAGAGCAGTACTTTAGATACCAATTCCATACTGCTATGCATACATATAACTATGTGTAATGTAGTCATCGCAGTGGAGTACTTCTGATTTTATAAGCAAAGAAACAGGAGCACCTCACAGGATAGATTCTGAACCTCTTGACAATCAGTTTTTAAGTGACAGTTGCTACTAAATGACATCTTAAATTAGAGGAAGTTAAAGGTCCACAAATAGAAGAACAATTAGCCAAAAAGATTGCAGTTAGCTACTGTAAGTCTAAATCATGCTGGCATCCATCCTACGCACACACTGGTCTTCATGAAAATGGCAATCCTATCCATGAAAATTCAAGTCTTTAAGTTTAGTAAGATAAAAGGATGATGTTAGAATATCAGCCAGGCCAATAGATTTGCAACCACAAAACAGCTAATGCAGTAAATAGATTCACATGGAGCGGCTGAAAGCTATAGCACCATGTGCATACAAATATCTTTCTGTGCGGATCTGTTTGCTTGCTCTTATATATGAAACCAATTCACCTAGCTCATCGCATCACAAACAAAATACTACTGTGGAGCCGGTTGGTAATTGCTATAACAACGCATACGGTAACATAATGCCTGTAACTGTTAGAGATATACCCAGTGTCCAGCATCTTCGAGCACATGCATTTGAACTCCAGCCCCCTCATCCGCAGCCAACTCCTCTGCAGCATGAATTCTTTGAAGATCTTCAAGAGCCCATCTGTGCAAACTTCTCTCAGCTTTCAAGAAATTCACATGGACTCCCCGAGGGACATTCTCTACGATTTTCCTGCATCAAATGGAATCATGGTAAGAAATAATGCATACATTTAAAAGACTACAATCATTAGGATCTAAAAATCAAATTATTTAAGGAAGGATTACCATAGATTTGCTTCTTCATAGGACTTGTACATCTCAGCAATGCCCTTGAGGTCAAAAACCCATGAGAAGCCCCGAGACGATGCTGCACCAGGTTGACTAATTGGCTGGAGATTAGTGGCCACCCACTAGAAGAAAATAAACAGAACTTCTTATCACAGATGTTGCAGATCAATGTAAATAAAGAGATGTATCTCAGGTTGAATTTAAAAGATAGCATAACACTTGCAATTAGCAGGTAGGTATATAAGGTTAACACCTGTTTTGTTTCATCTCCCATTGGAAGAAACTAGCCAACTGTCTTAGATTTTCAAAGCTGAAGTTTGTGTAGGAGGGATGGCATAATGTTTTAACATCCACTCAAATGCAAGTAATAGTTGACAACTAAGTCATGCTTGGTCCAACATCAGATTTATATCTTGAACCATCTTAGTATATTTTATTCACTCACTATGTCACAGAACCCTAATTGAGATCTCATATATGTTCAATATAACTTTGCCACCAATGATAAATGTTAGTTGGCCTTACTTTAGTAAAGCCAACGATAGTTGTGCTAATGGCACGTGCCGTACACCATCAGCACGGCATGTGTAGGTTGGCACGGAGCATGCCATTGGCACATGTTTATAATATTTTTAATAAACTTTTTAGATATTTAGAAATATTTTTGAATGTTCGACATGTCAATCATTAGTTTTTAATTTAAATACATGTATTAAAACCTATATTATAATATTTTATCTTTAAATTAAAAATGACATATTTTATTAAAGATAAAACAACAGCTAAATATAAATATTATTCAACACATAATATAATTGAATACATTCATTAAAACTAATATTAATATTTGAACACTTTATAATATGATTAATATTTTATAATATAATTGAACACATAATAATATTTACTACATAATATTAAATGATGATAGTTCAATTATTAAAAATAATATTAAGTTAAATGTAGAATGGTGAATAAGATCAAAGACTTTATTTGTTGGCACAATAATAACATAAGAATGTTGTATTAAATACTATCGATAATCTTTAAAATATATCCACTAATAGTATTGTTCACTTAATGTATTACATAGTCTTCATACAAATATAAATTTTACAATTCTCCTATGATATGATATTGATAGTGAACATACACGGTAACGACTGATATATGATGATTGTAGATATTGAGTATAATAAGGGTATTGTGACTCTAGTAGATGTGATTGATATGATAGTAATGATGATAAACTTATTATCCTGTGAGCGCACATCTCCTGATGTCTTGCTACCTATAGACTCAAATCCTTCCCTCATCTGACTATAATCATGTTGAGCTTGAGATAATTTTCTTTCTTGTCTCTGATAAATTCTCCATCGTGGTTGTCTAGATCTACTCTGTGATTTTGATCTTGGATGGTATGTGTAAAGTTTTTCTCCTCTGTAAAAATAATACCTCTAAAAAGGTCGTATAACAAGGACGCATGTCTCATCTTTATCATCATCGCTACTAGATTGAGTCTTATTATTATCACCATCACTATCATTATCATCTCTAGTCTCATCATCCTTAATTTTATTTAAGCTTTCTAAGGGATTAATTGATCGTGAAGATGATATAACTAACTGGTAACCAATTGTGAAGATCCAGTTTGACTAGTACTTAACTGATGATTATTAATAAAAAAAAAATAAGTTAAAAAATAGGTTCCACATCATATCATATTTGTTAAGAAAATAACTAAAATTGATAATAATCGATGAAAATATGAAGAATTTATAAAAAGGACACTACATCAAGACAACGACCAATACGGCTTGGCATGGAGGTGTGCCACTGGCACACCCTGTGCCAAGTGTCATGCCACTATTGGCACAGCAAGCGCCGATCAGGACAACCATCCTTGAGTAAAGCTACATAGCATGCTACTATAAGCAATCATCAAGTAATCAAGAGTAAATTTAAAAGCTTAGAAAACCTAAATCTATTAGGTGAACCTCATGCAAGGAATCAAAGAAGCAGCTAAAGATGGAAGGTATTATACAATTGCATGTATGCTATATTGCTATCAGCTAGAAATGTTTACCCGTGCTACATCTGTGGAAAATCCTTCTTGAACGAGAGCATCGACTACTTCTTTCTTCGAAGAAATCTAGCACCAAAACAAAAGCAAGTAATAGTAAGGACATAACAAACTCAAGACACAAAAAATAACAGTTAGGACATAACAAGCTAAAGTGATGGTTCATTGTTATTAAAAGATATGTTATAATCTAATAAAATGTCAATGCATAATATCTACTAGTATAGAGAATTAAAGTTGTCAGGCTATACTAAGATAATGGAATGTTGAGAAGAAAGTAAATATTCTATTGCACTTGTAGACCAGGTTTATTTCAAAAAGCAGAATCAACATATTTTCAGAAGTGAATCACCCACGAGGATGAGCTGCATTAGCATAGAAGCCAGATTCATGCTGTTTAGATCCTTTAAGATATAAAGTAAGACAGAAGCTATGAGAAGTCAGTAGTAGATTAGATCAAGTTATTATGTATTCCAAAGTAAGAATAGGGTGAACTTTTAAAGATTAAGAAAAACTAACTGAAAAGCCAACAAATATTTGACAAGCCTAAATTTAAGTTTATGATAATCAACATTTGCATTTACGGAAGGGGAAAATATATAAGTGAATCTGCTAGGATGAGGCGTAAAGAATGGGATCTAGAAATGTTATTTGGATTGCACAAACTTTCACTAACCCAAGCAGAGTCCTATATGAAACTATAGGAGAGGGTGCTCGAATGAAGTTTAAGACCTAATGTGTACCTGGAAACTAGCTTGATTTCATTCTAGGTTGATCTAATTTAGTCCTATACTAGTTTCAAGATAAGAAAATAAATATGCATATGATTGCAGATTCACTCCTGCATCTGACAACTAAAGACAAAATGAAGAAAATAAAAGATAAATTTACCTGCTTTGGCATCCTACTTAGAAATTCAATTAATTCACCAGGATGATCTTCACCATCTCCACCAGCACGAACTTTCCCAGGAGTTGCATCAAGAACCCACACCTGAATATGGAGATATGAAAACGGAACAAGGACGGCATTCAAAAGCATTAAAAATATCGATACATGTCGCCAATAGTTGTACATAATAAAGCTGTATACTTACCCTAACTGGCCGAGCAAGAGGCTTTGCAGCTTGTTCAACCATACTTAAGGCCACTGATTTGCATATGAAGAAAATAATGGTTAGTCTACTCTAAACTTCCGTTACAGAGTAAGTTATTCTACCTTTAAATACTAAATGATGATCACCACGAGAACAACCACAGTGAATAGATTAAGTACCTTTACCACCAAAGCTGTGACCGACTAAGACTCGAGGAGTCACTCTGAGTTGTGCCAGCTGTTGATGTCAAACATGCAAGTATTTCAAGGAAAACACCACACTAAACTACTAAATTGTAAATGAATAGAAAAGTAATTGTAAATCATGCATTAACAAGAAATTAAGGTTATTAAATGTGCCATAGACATAGAATGCAATATAAATAGCAACTGCAAATGCTGGGAAGCGATTTACTTCAGATAGCTTGAACTCATTGGCATATTAACTTATTACATCTGCCAAAACCTAAGTAAACAAAATCTTTCCCATTTATCTCCTATCTCATTTACCAATACTTTTTGCCAACTGTCCTATAGATACTGTTGCCAGGTCCGTATCCATTCTAATTTTTGTTAGTTAACACTTAACAGTCAAAACCAAGTAACTGTCTCCTGTTCAAATTGTTACATTAGATAGTATAAAAATGATTGTTCCCTAATAACTTAAGCTTTTAAACTAATTAATGAATTCACATGACATTAGAGCAGAGATTTTGAGTTTGAATTTTATCAAACTCATCTTTTATTTAACATATAAAATCTCCAATTATTTAAGTTAAATCTGCTTCTTAAGCGTATCAAAATATTTTAAGCTTAAAAGTGAGAAGTATAACAATTTTAGCTTTAGATTAGTTGGCGAGTTCACACAAACTATATCTCATTATTTACTTGCATCACGGATATATATGTAGGAACCCTCATCTAAAGATTGGAAACTAATTTTACTGAGCACAATGGGATAAGCATGAACAAAGTATTTCCTTGCTTTACTTTACTTTTTAGCTTAGATAATTCATCGGCAAAAGAAGACAAGAATGTTCTAGTGGTTGTACTTTTGTGTTGAATTCTGGTGCTCTCCATTAAAAGGAATTGACATAAAAACATTGTATGCTCTTCATAAGAGTAACAAATAGGGTGCTCTTCAAAAGAGTAGCAAATAAGACAACAAAAGAAGACAATTTCAAGTTAGGATAGAAAACACACACAAGTTTTAGAACATCAAGAGCAGCTGAAGCAATAGTATGTGGACCACTTCTTTTAACTGATGTAGAATCACCATGGCAACGCAAATCAACTAAAAGGAACTGCAAGAAGAAAAGTTCAAGATCAAAAGAAATTACAGGTAAGAAAAAATCCCTTATATATTGCATAATTGACAACAACAACAATGATAACAGAAATAATAATAATAATAATAATAAAAGGCCTAGACGGCTGAAGTCAACTTGCAAGTCTAATTTGACTTGTAGCTCTAAGTTTCCAAACACTCCAATGAATCAAGGTGAAATATTTGAATGGTGAGGAAAACCTATAAAATTAAATCTTGCAGCATGGTTTATTTGAATAACGAGTAGCATATTTCTTGTTGTCCGCCATATGCAATTCAGCAAAGTGCTAAATGGTACAAAGAATTGACATGGCCTAATTTAAACAAGCAAAGGTGTGCCACCTAAGTGCATCAACACAGTTGATGGTACCAGCTAGCAAAACTTAAAACCTTGACGAATCAAAAGCATATAATTCACGACTTGTTTGCAAGAACCTCATGATCACCAGTCAAGTTCACATTACATAGTAGTGTGAGCCCTTTCACCACATACTTCTTTCTGGCTATGGCCTATGGCTACTGTAAATGCAACTCCAGGGAGTCAGGGACTCCTGGGTGAAGCACTGGGAAGACTTAGTATTCTACTCAAGCATGCATTACGCCTAGACAAATATTGATGTGTTATTACACTTGTTCTTGTTATTTGCGAGTGCCGCAAGGAATGTAATTCCAAGGACGATACTACGGGAACTGCCTTTGCGTGGTGAAAGGTATGCATGGAAATGGGATGAATGAGCTTTAAAAGGGAACATGACGTCTAAACCTCACCAAGATGATTTATATATTACCTGCCACATGGGAAATTCCTGAGCCAACCTCCTTGCAAAAGATCCTGAAAAAACTTATGCCAGTAAGAAACAAGCATTAAGGAAATACTGAAATATACTAATATAGCTAGCAACAACAAGTACGAGTCTTTGTGTCTATATATACAATAATGAACGTAATTGGACAATGAAGACGAAGAAATTAAGTTTCAAGAACATGCCAGTATCTCCTCACTTATCAGAATATCTTAACCTGGCCCAAAGATGGCCTTTGTGCAAAAAATATTAAAAAGTATTATATATTAGATGACATGAAATTGGCCCAAATAAGAAAAAGAAGAAAAATGTAACTTCACGTGGTTCATAAGTCAAATGTCAGGATGAAGCTTGACATAACTAAGATCAAGGTTTTATTCCGATCATCGCCGTGACAACTGGCACATATGTTGCAGCACATGGTAAGGGGGTGTGCTAAAGATATTCTTTGTGCCTCTACTCTATGTGAGTTGTTTTCAACCAAAAGTTGCAATTTATTGCTTATTTCAGCTGCCAATACAAAATTAGGGTTTTCCCAAAACTTCACCCTAATTTAGAAACAAATCTAAAAAACATTGCAGAAAATTATCAAATCGGACTCTGATTGTACATGATTCAAGTAGATCTACATCTATTTACTTTAAGTTACCACAATTTTGTCCCCTTATTTGAATCAAACATCTATGGAAACTTTTAGCTTCAGAACAAATTATGTTCCCTGATAATGTGCATATTTCTATTTCTACAGAAAATTGGATATGCCACACCAATATCTAGGACTAAAAACTTCTATTTAGCCATTAAAAGCTATTTAATCTCTAAGCAAGTATTTCAGCTACCCCAGTTCTTCCTGCTGCCAAGAATCCCATGCAAAAGAACAGCAGTTGGTGGATCAGGTACTGACTTGTCCATGAAACAATTCCACTGCACCTGTATGAACCATATTTTAAAACTGATGAATCCATAGAAAAAGTGAAGAGAACAAATGGTTGGGGACTAATTTAACATTTAACTTACAAGGTTTCCTTGAACCAAATCATAAGCCTGCAGAAAATGCAGAACAAAACTCAAGTTAACAGGAAGTGAAGAGAAAAGAACAAAGCAAGTTCAAATCTATTGCATGAAATGGTTTATGCATATTTACACTCTAAGCACTTGCAATTGTATCCTTTTTCTAAAATAATATATGAAAGCAGCAAATTACCAGCACTCCGCTAGTTTTTGCAACATCAGGTTGATGAACAATTCTGTCATCGACTAAGGCCATTCGAGTACATAAACATGGATGAGAGGATTTCCTCCTGAGGTTATTGGAAAGTAGTCGGCTATGACATGCCTTTTCCTAAGATCAAGCAAAGATATTATTATAAGTACAAAATAACTTCCTCAAATCACTTTTAGTATTAATTACAGTCATACAATTTAGCAGGATAGCTTTAACAATCACTTTCATTTTCCAAGAGAGACCAGTGACCAGAAGACAACAAAAAATATTTCCCAATAGAGTAGCAGGTGGTTATATCATCTGCAAGAAGGTAAGAATTTGCCACCAATTGATTCAAACCCTTTGACCACCTTCTGAACTTCCTTAAATGTTCAGTTAGCTGTAAATAGTCCGTTCTAGCAGTGTCTGGTGTATCAGAAATGAAGCTTCTACCATTGGAAAGTCATAATATAGGCATCCTCCCAAAAGGTCTAAACTAGAAGTAGAAAGTTAGTATATTTATGTTAAAGTCCATTGACACAAGCAACTGATGGTTATAAACGACTCAGCAATCTAGTTATTGGGCATCCAAAGCTACGAGCTAGCAATGGACTAGTACATATTAATATTATATGGTGTCAACGCTCAATGGTAATAGTTATTGAGGACATGGTGCAACCATTTTTAAAAAAAATGCAGCTTCAATTATCAGCATCCTGAGATGTTTGATCCTTCAGAAAATAAATATGGCAAAATTCAACTAGAGGAAGCGAAAGCAAATAGAATATCTATGATTATGTACTAAAATATGGCATTTAGGATATCTAGATTATGTACTAAAATATCATGCTTTAATATAGAACATGAATCACTGCAAAAAGCTTAGAGAAAACAAATACATTTTTACTATTTCCAGCATTGATGTGCTTCACTTACTGATCAAACATCTAAGTTATATCCCAAAACTTTATTATTTAAGCTACATTTTTAGTTCGTAAGCTCCCATTCGTTGTAGCTCATAATTTCCTTATCATTTAAGCTATCCTCATAGTACGAACAAAGCTCCATTAACTGACGAATACTATAACCTCCTTTTCCCTATCAATCGTTTGTTCAACATACATAAATCCACCTAAACTTAGAAGCATTCTCCTCAAGTGAAACGCTAACTGATAATTACGAAACAACCAAATTCACCTCATACTCAGAGCTAAAATTGCATCAACTGATACGATAGTCCAAGAAAATTCTACCTATCTAAGTAGTTTTACAAAATTTTATCAAGTAGAAAGAAGTTATAATTCCTACTTCCAGTAAATGTTTTTTATATTTAAAAAAAAAAGATTCTCTGACAGAACAACAAGAATAAAACTTGCCAATTTTACGATCCAATCTTACCTCACGGTGGTTTAAAACCCTAAACCTGGTCGCTAGATCTATAAACCCAGAGGTCCGACCAGCGAACGCCTTCCGTCTAGCAATTGGAGCCCAGCTCCTCTCGCACCCGCACGGCGCCGCGAGATTCGAGACCCCCGCCATCTCGATCGCCTACTCGCGGATCCCCCGAGGAATTTCTCGCGATCTCCTCCAGCAATTAGGTTTATGGGTGGAAATTTTTTTTAAAAAAAAACTAGGGATTTTGCTTTGGCTCGGAGCTATTTGGGGGAGAAAAATTCGAGGCGGGAGGAGAAAGAGAGTGGGCGGAGGCGTCGAGGCTGTGGTCGGTGGACCTGCGGGGCTTGGGCTCCACACGGAACGTGGCGAGACCGTGTGGACTAGGATTTCTTGGTGTATAAAAGCAGGTCAAAACTTCGAGTCAACACTTCAGAATCTGACCAAGCTTTGATGTCCAGTTCTCATCAACCGCTCGCAAGAATCACAAACCACCTATGGAAGAAGAAGAACCCCTTCCCGCTTCCACTCCCCGAGAGTTCTAACCAAGAACACCCCAATATCCACTCCATTTTGGACTCCCTCAAGTCCCTCTCCGCCCTTGGCCACCTCTCCCAAGCTTTCACCACCTTCTCCCTCCTCCACCTCCACTCCCCTTCTCCTCTCCTCCTACTCCAACCCCTCTCCTCCCTCCTCCACCTCTCCGCCTCGCAAAGAGCTTTCCCCCAAGGCATCCAACTCCATGCCCATGTCCTCTGTCTTGGCTTCCATGACCACCCTTCTCTAGTAGCCAAGCTCACCTCTTTCTACTCCTCCCTTGGCCTCCTCTCCGGTGCCCACTCCATTGTGTCGAACTCCACCAATCTGTATGCCCTTCCTTGGAATTTTCTCATTTCGGCCTATGTCAGAGATGGGTTATCATCGAACGCCATCATTGCGTATAAAGAGATGGTCGGAAGAGGCGTCGTACCCGATTGCTTCACCTACCCATCTGTTCTTAGGGCCTGCAGCGAGACGCTTGACTTGGAATTGGGCAGGGAGGTGCATAGATACATTGAGAGCTGTGGGATGGAGTGGAATTTGTTTGCCCACAATGCTTTGGTTGGTATGTATGTGAAATGTGGGGAGTTGTGTGTTGCACGGAAGCTGTTCGATGAGATGCTTGAGAGAGATGTTGTGTCATGGAATTCGATTATTTCGGGTTATGCATCCAAGGGGATGTGGAAGGAGGCTTTTGAATTGTTTGAACGGATGCGTGAAGATGGGTTGGATGTGAATTCAGTGACTTGGAATACAATTGTTGGTGGGTATATGCAAATGGGTGATCATGAGAAAGCGCTTGGATTGATTTCTCAGATGATAGGTAGAGGAGCTGATGTAGACTTTGTGACGCTGGTAATAGGTTTGAATGCTTGTTCTCGAATTGGGTCTGTGAGGTTGGGGAAGGAGTTCCATGGTTTGGCAGTTCGTATCTTATGTGATGGGATTGAAACTGTCAGAAATGCATTGATCACAATGTACTCGAGGTGTAAAGACATGGAACGTGCTTATCTCTTGTTTCAGATGGCTGGGAATCGGAGTTTGATTACATGGAATGCCATGATGGCAGGCTTTGCTCTTTCAGACCAAGCAGAGGAAGCCTCTCAGCTATTTCGTGACTTGGTCGAATCTGGATTACAGCCAAATTATGTGACAATTGTGACTTACCTTGCTCTTTGTGCTCGTGTTGCAAACCTCCAGCATGGGCAGGAGCTGCACTGTTACATCACCAAATACAAATTTAAAGGCTACCGACTGTTATGGAACTCTCTTATTGACTTGTACTCCAAGTCTGGGAGGATCTTAATAGCACGAAGGGTTTTTAACATGATGGATGACCGAGATGAAGTCTCATACACTTCGATGATAGCAGGTTATGGAATGCAAGGGGATGGGATTAGTGCATTGAAGCTATTCGATCAGATGATTGATTTCGGGATCAAACCTGACCATATAAGCATGGTTGCTGTCCTCTCTGCTTGTGCACACTCAGGGCTTGTGTCTGAAGGAGAAATACTACATGACAAGATGGTCAATTTATATAGGATAAGGCCCCAGATGGAGCATTACTCCTGCATGGTCGATTTATTTGCACGAGCAGGTCTATTGAAGAAGGCAGAGGAAATTCTTGAAAGAACCCCATTCCCCCCAACTGCTGCAATGTGGGCAGCACTTGTTGGGGCATGTCAAGTACATGGGAACACAGAGATTGGAGAAAGGGCTGCAAGGAAGCTTTTGGATATGAGAACCGAAAATGCTGGGCACTATGTTTTGATAGCTAACATGTATGCAACTGCTGGGTGTTGGGAGGATCTTGCGACAGTTAGAACGCGGATGAGAGACTTGGGTGTCAGGAAGGCGCCTGGTTTGGCATGGGCTGATCTGGGCAACGGGTTCCACCCTTTTGCTGTAGGTGATACATCAAACCCTCTTGCTCCTGAGATCTATGAGGTGCTGGAGGAATTGTCTAGCCAAATGAGAGATGCAGGAAATGTCAAAAATCTAGACTTGGCATGCGTTGAAGGACTTCTGGAGTAGAAAAACAGTTATGGGATGGATCGGCACTTCTAAGATTGTTAGATTGGGTTATTAGAGAAAACTCCAAATGTGGTTAAACTAGAAAGTTAAGGGATTCAGAAGGAATACAGGAACAAGAAGTAATTGCAGTTGTGGTCTGTCTAGATGAAATTTCAGGAGGCATATCAGGGTTGAAGCAGACTTTCTATGTTCAAATCTTCTGAATTACTATTGTTAGACATGCAACAACATGATTTGATAATCCAACAGAGCCAATATCAAAATGCTTTATCAGATCAGGTTTGCGGTAGGATAAACCGATTAAGAGTGATTGGGGTTTCTTTTCTCCATGTGCTGACAGCTTTTGCATGAAAGATATTGCTTATCTTGGGTACCGATACTCTCAGGAATCGTTACAGAAGACTGCCACAGAGCTGGTAATCTAACTCATTTTTGAAGATTTATGGAACTATTAACCTAAATTTGCTTCAGATTAATATATTCTTTCTTTCAAACCCAACTGTCGTAGGCTGGGGTCTGTAGTCATATATTCTGGCATATAAATATTCATTCAAGAACAGGAATAATTCTTCAAGATGGTCATCATATTAAGCTTTGAGCCATAGCAAGCTTCCATCTAAAATTACGCAATGAATGGAATTTCAAATTGTAACTTGTTCTCCAGTTAGAGTTGGCATAAATTATTTGAAACAAAGAGTTTCCACTGGTCATGATAAAGAAACTCTCAGTTCTTCCATTGCACTGAACAAACTTGACCAATACAATATGAGACTTGTACAAAAGCCTGTCTTGATGTGAGAGTTGTAGTTAGTCTATCAATTCATCATACTCTTAAATAGTACATTCTTCCTCTTATATGCACATTGGAATATTCCTAACTATCCTCTAACCTCGATTATAATAGTTTAAGCATGGTCAGTCTAATTTAATGTTTCTACTGTAAGGGAGAAGTTGTATATAATCCATTAATTAAGTCATTTTTTCTTTGGTGTTCGTATGTTCAATATAATGCAATTGTAGAGAGTAGTTCAGCTATCACATTCTAGTCCTGTAGAAGCTTAGAATCAATGAAACCATTTCCAGCTAGTTTTTGTTTTTTATTTTTAAAGAGAAGGCTTAGTTTCATTAGCTAACAAGAAAAGAGGGAGGACGGAGCGATTGCTTTTAACACAAGCCTCACACGTAGCTACTAGGGTATTACATACTTATTTTTTCGCTCAATTCTATAAGATTTTTATATTTCTTTCACAAACAAAGAAAGGGAAGATATTTTGCAGAAATTATTTTTAGTCATATTTATATAGAAAAGCTACCATGCTACTGATTGATTAACAAAGATTACTTGTAATTTAAATACAAGTAATTTTTCTGGGTGTATTTCCTCATCTCCTAATCTAACCACCATCTCCTCTCAGGATAGATTGGAGTGGTTTGTAGAGGAAGTTTTATGATAGCCACTTTGCTATCTTCTTCTATCTAAATATAAATAAATAACAAGAGATAGAGTGGAATTTGGCCCAATGTTAAACTATTGATCTGGTGAGCACCAAAATAGGATGCCTTCTTGTCTTGCCCATCTATGAGCAGATAGGAACAAAACCGAGCTCAAGAAGTCAATGTCGTGCTCAAGTGGTCCGTGTCTCTACTTTGTGCCATGCAAGGACGTGTTAATTGTCCGGGCCCCAACATGGGCCCCAGACCTCTGAATTATATCCTAACTGTGCAATCTGGCCCTTAAAACTATCTAAAATATAACAATCTCACCTTCTGTTAGTGTGTAGTTTGTTTCATTAACATTAGGTAGTAATATAAGTGGCCAATCATACTCTACTTTTTAGCTATTTCCCATGAGAAGGTTTTCTAAAATCAGATGAAAGTAAAAAGGGAACCAAGTCTTTTAATTAAGGTCAAATGGGAGATAAATGAAATATTCTCTATTAACAATAAAAAAATTAATTCAGAGTTTTTAAGGTATTAAAAAATAAAACAAAAAAAATGGAATGATAATATCCATATATATAATAAGATGTGAATGATAAGAAAATCAAAATATATGGTGCTTTTAATAAAATTTCCTTATAATTTAATATCACATTACATTGTTGAGAAAATAAAAATATATACAAGAAGAGCATACGGTACACGTTCTAAGGATGTAATATGATATTATAATAAAGTTTGAGGGGTTAAAAGATAGTTTGGCTTTATATTTGTTTTGTTATAAAATTTGGTCAGTGGCATTTAAGGCCATGCCTTGTATACAAGTTGTGCTTAGCCGAGCCGCACCGAATCAACGGCTCTGATCACGCGAGGTGGATCTCCATTCTCCTCCGCTTCCGCTTCGCCTTTTAAGACGACTGTACCACTCCAAAATGTACTTCGCTCTGCATTTATCATAGAGAGAGAAGAAGAAGAAGAAGAAGAAGAAGAGGAGAGAAGAGGGATTCTTCGAAACTCGAGAGAAAGCTTTCGGATCTCTTTAGATCTCCATCAGGTACGCGCTCTACTCTTCCTCCTGGTCTCGATCTCCTTTTCTACCTTTTCTCGGATTCGAGTTGATGGAATTCCTATGGAGTTACTAGTTTTAGCAACTCGAAGTTTGAGCGATTCTTCCTTCTTAGCTCTTCCTCCTCCCGCATTTCGAATCTAGAGCTTTAATTGGGTAAGCATTTCGTAAACATTCGAGCTTCCTCGTCAGATTTCTTATGCTATTTGAGTGTTTTTCGAGTTTAGAGAAGCTCCGATCTGATGCTAAAAGCTCGAAATCTAAAGCGAGTAAGCTCGGAATAAGATGCAGTGATCTGAATTTTGGTAGCGTAGTGGATCTCGACGCGTATCCCATGGGAATCGGCTTCCTTCATGCCGGGGAAACGACTTGAGTGCACTTCCTTCTTTTCTTATTTCCTTCGCCTCCCGGGAACTCTTCGGCTGATGGGGCCCAGATTGACCTTTTGATGGGTGAAGCCCAGCAACCAAATCCCATCAATATCTTGGATCTAACCGTTGGTTGGGACTTGATGGATGATGAATGGATAAGATGCCTTTTCCCACTTAGAAACGTTGCAATCCACTAGTTAGTAAAAAAAAGCTTATGAGAGAAGGAAAAGAGGGTAATGAGTAGCACAATAATGGACGCCCGTGCAACAATGTGAGTTCCGGATCCTCTTTTGCAATCAATGGTGGTGGCCCCTTTGATTACCCTTGGGGCTTCCTTTCTATCCGCCCTAATGATGAAGTCTCGCTTCGCCCTTGGTTAGTTGTAAACGCCCTAGTGGGTCCAATTGGCTCTCAACTTTTCTTACCTCTGCTTAGCGTTATCTTAGTGCTGCTATTAATGACTAGACTATTCTCTGTATCTAAAATTGCGACTGTGATTCATGATGGTTTGATTAGTGGTTGTTGGGTCAAATCTAGAAAATCTAAGTCATTTGGCCAAATCTATGCAGTATCTGAAGGTTCAGATTATACCCAAAAAGAAATATAGGGTTGTAAGATTTGAGCACGTAGAGAGGGAACACTGAATTGGTACAGTGGGGTTTGCAACTGACTATAAATTTCATTTATGCTACTCTGATGGTTTATTTGAATGGAGGTCAGAACCGAGATAGATTTGAAGTGGTATAGAACTATAATCTACAACTGATCTAGGAGATCAAATATCTCCCTGAGGCGTTTCCTCTTACCAAGCATAAGTGTTTGGTTCAAAAAGCAATATCAATATGTGGATTATGATTATAACACATAAAAGTACTCTTCTCGAATTATTAATTCTTCATTTATTCTTATCCTTAATTGTTATAAACTTCGGAGAATTAGTGATCAGATTTTCCAATATCATTGGAACATTTGACTAACCAATCTAGATGGAAATGGAGATAGAGATGAGAAGTTATGGTGCATCTTTATATTTTGACCCTAGTTTTAGGCTGACATCCCTAGTAATAATAGTTTTAGGTTCACGCCACTTGTTCTCCGAACCCCAAGTGGAATAATTGTTCTATCTATTCTAAATCCTTCACATGTGGATTCCTTTTATCTTATCCTAGCATAAATATATCTACTACTTTGCGACTAGTGGACCGGACGTGGGGTCCCTTTTGGTGTGTATTAAGTTATTAGAGTCATCCTCCCTTTGTAAAGTTCCAAGAAAGCAATATATAGAATAATTTACTCATCGTAATCACATTCCTTGGATTCCATTGCATCTTCCACTGTTTGCCCCATGTGCTCCGCATGTGCGTATTTCGACCTCGGCCATCCTCTTTCACTCTCTTGGGATGGGGTTATTAACTTGTCTAGTGAGCTCCAAGGCTACTAACTCCAGAGCCCCTCGTTCCAATCTCCACCGACCCAATCAATAGTGGCTTTCCTTCCTAAATTATATCCATTATAGTTCCCAGTAAATATCCATTATCCGATTAAAACTTTTTATAACAATTTGTAAGATTACAATATCTCATGCCCGAATAAACCATTATCCTATTGCAGAAAGAAGTTGCATTACCTTTCTCCCAGTATCTCTTCTCCTGTTAGCCCATGTTCTCTTCACGTGGGTATCTTGGAAGGGTCCGTTACGTTATCACTTGTGCTTCCTGCTTGGGTAGCATTTTTAATGTGGTGACCTGTTGTATATTATGTGTGCGTCTGGAAGTGCATGTTCTTAGTATAACAAAAGATACCATGCTAAATGCAACCAAAGGGGTGCTATGTATACGAATCAACTGTGAACACTTGCACGTTATGTTCAGTGAATTGGCCATGTAGCCATGTGACACTGATACTTGGGGGCTAGGGTACAGAATCATCAAACAGAGAGATCCCAATGCAAGAATTTTCTGGGAGACTAGTCTGGAAATTCTTCTTGGTAGACAGCTCTTTTTTTCTTTTTCAAGATTTAGAGGAAATCTATGACTTAATTCTTTATTAGTAGACACAGTTGTCACGGAGAACCTGTGAAAGATACATATCCGATCTATATCAATCGATGTACTATAACATGTTTAGTCCATATGTATTAAGATAAGACTATAGACATCTTGTTCCCTCGTTACAGCCTTTGCATTTTAGACAGATAATTACTAAACTCATATGCTTGGTCTTCCAGCATGTTTATTTCTTTCTTGTTTCTTCCCCTTTTTACTTGATTTATCTTACTTTGTGCCATCATGATCATATATCTCTGTCTTACCCAATGCAATAATCCCAAATATGAAGTCATATGGTTGAAAACAAGTCGGATTAAATATGACCTGATCGAGAGTCTCATATCCGAGTTTTGCTGGATATGGGTTGAGATTTTTTTATTTATCTCAATATCTAAATTCGTATATGTATCCGGATAGTCTTGTGGATACAGATATGGGTTGATAAATAATATCTAAATTAGTATTAGTATATCATTTAGTTTTTTTTTATAATTTAAAGAGGTATATATAAATATTTTTCTTAGTCTATGACCTGCACTTGGATAATTAAAAAGTTTAAAAAGTGTAATGTTTAAAAAAATAATAGTTTAGGGGATCTAAGTAAAATTATTCTTTAAATATATTATAAAACTAGTGATATAAAGACTTTTTAATTACTTTTATTTATGAATTTCTAATCTAATTTTTTAGATATACTTACTGTTTGCCTATAGATTTCAGTAATTATATCACAAGTACTTTATACACTTAGAAAATACATATGATATATCAACCCGATATTTAAGTTCCCTATCCGTTCACTTTTCATATCCGAAGGAAAAACATAGACACGGATCTGATTTTACCACTATTCGATCAGTATGTGTTCTGTCCGTTTTCACCCTTACCGGGTCATGCCAATGATGTCCAATAATTTCTTTTGCAATCATTCAATTAAAGCAAGTATTCGAGGGGCTCCTCTGCCTGACTAGAACCTTTAAAGTGTCAGAAATAGCATACGAAGTATCCATAAGTGGAGTAGTGCATATATTAATGATCAGTAAGCCATACCTGGAAACACATTATCAGTAGGCAACACATAAAGGGATCATTAGAAGATTGCAGCCACAGGTAAGAAGTATATTGTTCTTGAAGCGTAGTTGCAATGTCTCCTTCTCTCCTACTCTCCTTCGCGAAGAAAGGTCATTACTTCCGGATTCGGCGTGCGCCTCCTAAGGCATCCATGCACTACAAAAGAAGAAATAAAACCTAATCCTTTTCCTATCATTTTTGAGCGTTGTGGGTGGGTTGGCTCGTCCATTTCTATTTCTCTGTACCTATAGACCGAATGCCTATTTCTAGTTAGACTTATCACGTACGTCTAATTCTGATTTGCTTGGCTTACGTTTTAGTTAGGTCGGATTAACTTTTACGTCAGGGTGTTTGATGGAGCAGGAAATCCCCTATTTAAAGTGGGACTGGAAAACGAAGTCAAAAGTCTTTTGTGGTTTAGGTGTGCATGGACTCTCGATTGTTAACATCTTCATCCTTGGCACACCTACCTATGACCAAAAGAGAGGTTTACGATCGGTTTATTCAAAGCTCTAGAACATAGAGATGTGGGTTGACAATGACAACCATTGTTCATCCATTGGGCATTCATTTTATCTTGACGGTGATTCAAAAGATCAATCCAATTTATGGTTACAACCTCCTCCTACGAATAGGGAGAATAGTTGTGGACTGCCACGTCACCCTAGTTATAGATAGAGAAGCTAGGTAACAAAAGAGTGCAGAAAAACACCCATTGGTACTTTGAATTACTAGCATATTTAATACACGTGAACGTCCGTGATGAAGCAATTCTCAGAAATCGAACGGTTCGAACGGTGCATTTCTTGTTCAAATTGATTCTTTACCAAATCTATATCGAATTAAAACCCAAATCTGAGATATTTCCACTGAGAAAGAGCGTGCATGATTCAAAGTTGTTTCAAAAAGTAGGGACTTTTCAGAGCAATCAGTTATCAAAAAGGATTTAATTACATATTCACCTTCTAACTATCAGTAAGTATTTACATTGCATTCCTAGAAAATAAAAAACTTACAATTTGCTCTTTAATTATTTAGAATTTACAATTTCCACCCTTACAAAAGAGTGGAGAATATTATATTTTACAAGTCTACATTGTTATCTTTCTAGGGTAATGTAGCTCATTCATTGCCTGGTGGGTGGAATTGTAATTTATCATAATTCTAACTTTAACGTATGGTGAGATGGGTAGTATTGACACATCCAACATACAGGGGGTTGGTATTCTCGAGAAATTTTATTTTCTCCAGTGGATCGGTCGGGTAAGCACCAGTTTTGGTTTGCCGGGCCCTGTGGAGTTAACCCTCGGCTTAACTTAAAAGCCAGGGATGGGCCACTGCCGGTCACCACGTGGGTTGCCGGTCGCCGTTTCTGGCCCCAAGCGAAGGACAGAAGAATAGCGTGGGAAATCGACAGAAGGTCTCGAACATCTAGGAGCTAAACTCTGTTGTCATTATCCCCCCCCTGCCTCAGAGTTGCAATAATTAGACTTGGGGTCGTTTTCATGCCAGTCTAACCAAGGCTCTTCCTATCCTGTAAATTATCCGACACTTAAAAACGAGCATCCTAAAAATGTTACATCACCTAAGAAGGTCCTAAAGCTATGTAGCTGATAGTGCCACCCCTACACCTCTCTTATCTCTACGAGAGCAGTGAATTAGCTACGCTTCGGTGGTGGGTAGAATTTGGAAATGAGTCGGTGTTGATATCGATCAAGGCGTAAAAAGTACTAGTATCTTCACCTACCGAGCTGCGCGGTTATCTCCTTATAGCCACTGACTCGTGAAGTACACATGGAATAGAGGGGGAGAGCTCGGTGTTTTGGCCGTCGGTGATCTCAATGGCTATTGCTGGGTTGATGCAGTGGGTTTGGAGACTCTGGTTTTGGTTGTTGAGGTACAAAGAATGCAAAATTTTGTTCTTTTTTTTTAAAAAAAAAATCTCTCCTTTTTGTTATATTTTGGTCCCGAATACATTGGTAGATGCTTGTTTCCTTTGATGTGAGCTTTTTTTCTTATTTCTTGTTTCATGGCTGAGATTTTTAATTTTGGGATCTGGGTATTGTTGGTGTACGTATATTATCCTCTTGCTCTTGATATTTTAGGGGATTAGATGTTATTTTGCTACAATGCTGAGGAATTCGGTAGACCCATAATTTTTTTTTCCCTCTTTTTTCTTTGTTGTTGCGTTCGGACACAAACATTGCGTGCTAGACTCAATGGTGAAAGGCGAAGCTTGATAATCGTACAGAAGCAAATTAAGTTCTTCTAATTGAGGAGAAAAGGTTTTAGGTTTGAGACGGTTAGACCAAATAAAGGCTGTGGGGGTTCAGAATGCAGCTTTTCTAGCTGATTTAGTATCTTAGATATTTTTTTCCTTATACAATGATGCAATATTTGGATTGTTCTTTATTTTTACTTGTTTCGTTTCGGAGATGATGTTGGAAACTTGGAATGACTATGATCAACTGTTTAGCTACTTTAGAAATTTATGAATGCAAGATTCTTTTGGCCAGTTTAGAAGTTTTGGAAGTTGAATATCTCTACTCAAGATTCTCCCTTAACAGATTGCAAGCAAAAAATTATGCTGACTGTTTCTTATTTCCATGACCATACTATCCTCCTTTTTTTGTCAAGGTTTAGGGTTGTAAAACCATCTGCAGAGGTCCTACAAGTCTGTTTTTAACTTACTTGAACCAAACTTCCTAGCACAGCATTTCAATTCTGTTGGGTTTTTCGGCAAATAGATGTCTAAAGTCTTAACATGTTATGAAAAGCTATCGACCCTTCGTATAACTCTGTAAAGCATTGAAAAAAAAATGCAGTTTTGTCCAATTTGGAAAAAAAAAATGTAAGTTTCATCTGGTTGCAGCCAAAACTTCAAGTTGGAAGTCCTCAGGGCCATACTCAGGAACCTTGTTACAAAATAGTCCATAATTGCAGTCTCAGAATTTATAAAATAAATATGGAATAAACTGTATGATTCATATTTTGCATGGGGAATACTCTATTCACAGGATAAATTTGAAATCATCTGTGGCATCATGATTTCCTAAAAACTGTACATTCACTAGTCCATTTTTGTATGTGGCAGTATGGAAGATTTTTTTTTTCAATGTGGAATAACGGGAACAAAAGAATTCTTTTGTAATATTTATCTATTTCATATTGCAGTTGAAGTATGTCAAACTTTGAGTTAAAAATAATAAAATCTATTTAGCTTGTCTTCATGAAATTTCTTCTAGTTTACCACAGAGTAACTATAACTTTTGGTTTTGATTATGTAAGGTGTAAAAGTCCCTCGGGGAACTAACATATTTTCCTCCGTCAGATCATCTTGCTCCATGGTTTTAAGTTAAGCACCTGATATAATCAGATGGCAACTGATGTTGATCAAGCGTACTTTGCCTGGCCACAGGATGAATTATCTGATCAGAATGACTCTCAAGTAAATCCTATTCCCTCTTTTGTATAATTCCCCTTGTCTACATGTTGAAATTTTTAGGTCATTCTTGGGATGGTAAATTTTGGTGACTCTTTGTTCATGTAATGATAAAGGAACTTCTTTCATATATTCAGTCTTCCATAGTTTGACATTACGTGACTTAAATCAATATCAATTTATAATAACCATATTACTAAGTTAATATTGGACCATGCATGACTTGAAGTTAGTTGTCAACATTTGCAAGTTCGGATATACACGTCCAAGTATGATCATAAGCAATATCTAGAAAATAAAAATATTTATTGTCTATCAGATTAAACTGTGTCAAAGTAATCATCATTAGTGTTAGTTCAAGTTGCAGTGTTTAAATGAGATGTATTTGAAATAATTGTGAAACTGTTTTCAGGGTATTTCAGTATCTCAAATGCTTGATCATGGTTCCATATCTTTTGGAAGATTTGAATTTGAGTCATTATCATGGGAAAAGTGGTCAGTGTTTACTCATGATAGACGCCAAGAGGAACTGGAGAAGTTCAATGGTTTAGTTGCCCAAAAAAAGGCATATTTTGAAGAATACTATAGAAAACTTCGAGCATTAAAGGCATTGCGACAGCAGCAGAACCAGCAAACTGAGCTTACTTTGGATTACAGTGGTGATGGAAGTATTTCTAGCCAGACAGGAGAAGATGATGAGATAGCTTCACAGCTTGAAAGCCTCAGAGATGGGACTGCAAACAATACTGATGCTGCTGGAGAAGCTACAGTTGCAAGCACCCTGGAGCAGGAAATAAATTTCAGTGAAAACCCTAAAGTTGGAAACTTCGATCCAGAATGTTCATCACATCCTGCTTCATCAAAAGGAAGATTGGAAAAAATTGAGGAAGAAAGAAAGATACAACCATTTGTTAAAGAATCCATTATGAAATTTGGAACCTTCGAAGGGTTTACAGAAAATGGCAGCAGTAGTCTTAATAATAAAGAGATTAGTATGGTACCTCAGTATCCACAGTCGGATCTCGAGCATAGAGCAGCTCCTCATCAGACTATAGTGGAGCCTACAAATTCTCAGGACAGAGACTCAAAGCTTAGACTGCCTAGAAAATCAATACCAGAAAATGCTAGATTGCCTCGCAAAAAGCCTCTCGATCAACCAGTTACTAAAAAGGTATGCCCAATTTGGAAGTATTCTTGTTGGTGATCTTTTTATTCTCCATTAATCAACTCGAAGAAGTTGGAGCTGACTAAAATTTTGAATTTGTTAGCTTTTATTAATCATTTTAAGGTAATTAAAGCTATGAAAGAAAAAGAATCTCAAGGGTATGACACATAAAATGTGTTGGAGTTATCTCAGCATGACAACAATGATGCGAGAGTGCTTTATCTCCCAAGTCCCAATTCATTATTGTTGACTACTATACTTTTTTTCACCATTTAACTCTATTCTAACTCCATCAACAGAACTCTGTCATACATTTTCTCACCATTCTATCCAAGCACCCCTTGATCTATGCAGTTCTTATCTAATATGTCCAAACCATGTAATTCAAGCTAAATCCAATACATGTATGTATTTCCAATATATTTGGCAATCTGTCACTTGTTTTTGACACTTGGAACTATACAGTTAGGAGGATCATCTAGATTGGTTGATACTTGATAGATTGAAATAAGCTAGCTTCTACTTAATTACTCCTCAATCATTTAGTTACCATGAGTGTACAGGCATTTTATACGAACATCTACAACAAATCCCAGTGTGGCTTATTTTAAAATATGCAGAACAAAATCAACAGCAAAGCATTAGATCAACTGCATCTTCTTTATTATGATGATAATTAGGTTTACTGTCTGCTGTTTTTTAGGAGTCTGCTCCTTCCACTCGATTGGGTCTAAATTCGAGACAGAAAACCAAGCCAGACATGATTCAATCATCAGAGAGAACAAAACAAACACTTCAAAAGACCATTGTCAGGGCAGATGGCAGCAGTCACAGAACAAAAGAAGCTGCTGCTAGAGTTACAAGTACCAATAGATCTACCTCAGTGGTTTCACACAGACCACTAAAAGAAATACGCCCCAATGTTACCACCCCACGTCCATTCTCTGCTACCAGAGAAAGAAGAGCTGCTGTCAGAGAAAGTACAGTCAAGATTGATTCCAGAGCATCAAAGAGGGAAGTACTGCCACCAAATTATGCAAAGGGTGGCCCAAGTTGGCAGGTAAGTTCCAGTCAAGCGCTTACTGCTTCTTAGAAGCTGAAGTTAGTAATTTTGTCCTCAATCTTTTTTGTCATCCAGATGCAGGTGGTTTCTTTCTGCTATTTATTGTCAAATTCCTCTCATGCCACATAATTTTCTAATTTCATGACATGAGCAGAGATTACAAAATAAATATGCATTCATAACTTCTGCTTTCAGCCTTTAAGTTATTTCTATATGACATAATACTCTGATAACATGATAAAGTACCAGCACTCCATGCATATATATATTATTTTATGTTATGCTTGTTAAAAACACTTTTATAATCCTTCGGTATACCTTGGGTTTTGAAAAAACACATACCAAAATAGAGAGGGATAATATACTCCTCACTTTTTCTCACATTAAGATGAGGATTATAAATGTGTACTCACTACTCAGTGGTTCACAAGTGTTAAAACCTTTCTTTTACAGCTTCTGTGTGTGTATGTATTCTAATGACAGTTTTGCTTCATTTGTACTCCTGCTTTAACTTTTAAATGTGCCATTTCCATAGGGTACCCCGAAAAAGCTGGCCATACCCAGTAGTACTGTTAAAAGCAGTAGGACAGAAACTAAAAGGTCAGTTCTGCAAACACAGTTTTGGTATCATTTCAGAAGATTTAACTTTTCATCCTAGATTATGACACTGCTATTTCTCCAACATTTATTTGAATTATCAGGGACTTCAAAAAGGCGTTAAAAGAACCTTTGGCAATGGAAAGCCAATGTACAAGCTCAAGGAGCACAGAAGCACATTTGCTTGGAACACCAAAATCGAGGTAAAAAAACCTTAAGACCTCATCAGCGGAGCATTTCATGAATTGTAGAATGGATTTATGTTCATGTTACCACCTAGGATGTGATAGCAAATATATAAAGCTTCTCATCTTTGTCTACTTGTGTTCATATTGATTCAATTTTCATCAACACCCAGGTCAATTAACTTTCCTCCAAGGAAAATGTCTAGTTCTAGTTGTCGAACAGAACTCCAATTCATGGAAACCTTCGGAAGGAACAAGAATAAAGAGGTAAGTAATTTGGAAGGATGCTTCATTTTGCTTCCTGTGGTACAGTTGGATAGCATAAAGAAGTACTGTCACCTTAGTTAGCCACCCATATTGCTTAATGCTTTGTAGCTGATTAGCTGTTAGAAAATAAAATATAAAACCACCTTGCCTATCTGTCATTCACATTAGGAAAAGCCTCCATCCATTTAAATCAAGTCCATTATTTGCGCCCATCAAAATGTCCTAAGCCTAGAAGTGAAGGAGAGTAAAAATGTAAAAACCACAGTTTTCTGATAGTTTAAGCTCTTGGAATGTTTGGTGAGTTAAAAGTAGCAATTGGACTATTTCTTCACTGAACAATAACCAGTAGTTATTTCTCATGCAACATATGGTTGCTTCACTTCATATGATTAGAAATTTATTTTATCTTCAAAAGTTTCTGAAGAATCACAAATTCACAATTAATCCTTGAAAATACAACATTATAGCTTGAGTAGGTGAATTTCTGAATATAAATATGACTATTTCTGATGTGGTTCTTTGGATATGTGATCTAAGTAGGATGGTGGAAGTTTCTTTGCCAGTGAATTTCTATTGCTGGCATATTCATGAAATTTCAAATATTATAGATGACCTTTCTATCGTGAAGATCATGAACCTAATCTTGTAGGGAAACAAGGAGACAAAGTTGACCCAAGCTCTGGGAGTTACAACAAAGACTGTCATTTCTTCACGTCCCGGAAGCTCAACAGGAAGTCAAAAGGTAAGCCTCATTCCTTTTGAAGATTCCAGTTGTTGCAGGAGAAACATACCAAGCTTTATATTTCTGGATGTCATATCACTACTTTGATCTGACACATTGCTGCATCTCGAAGGCTCAAACCATGCTTTCACCACTATAAGCAATCTAATATTTGTTTTACATTAAGTACCACAATTTGCTTCTTTTCTACTGATACTTTATTCTTGTCCATTCTGAAATTATAGCCACTTCCACCCAAGACCAGTGATCCATCATGCATTGGGAGCAAACGACAGGTCAATAAACTTTCACTTAATGGGAGGAAGCTAAAGTATGTCTCTCGTCACACGCAACGAGTTTTCCTTTACTAAGGCCTGCTTACAAGCAAGTTTATCATCATGTTATTCTGTATAACTTGAACAAACTGATTTGGTTGTGATGTAGGTGAGGCACCAAAGTGAAAACGATTTGGCTGAAGGATTTCAGTAAGAAGCACTTTGCATGAAAATGAACCATGGTGCGAGCATCATATGCACATTGTAACAGTGGTTTTATTTATTGTCTGGATGATATTATATTGTATCATCTTTCCTTCTCTTGTTAGCTAGAGTACCTAAGAGTAGTAGTCTTTGTAGCTTGTTGTATTATATGTGCAATATGTGCCCTAAGAGCTCTATAATGTATATATCTAAAAAAGAGTGAAGTCCTGAAAGAAACATTAGAATTTTCTGGTAGCCATTGATCATCCAGCTGCTGCAGTTGTATAGTTTCCAATTGGATGTTATCTAAATTAGATTTTAGGCCTGTTTTTGTATACATGGAATTGATCTGGGCTGGGGTTAGTTGTCTGGATTTGGACCACTGCTCCAATATTTCATAAATGCTAACAGGATGAAATGAGGTTCTGGCTAAAGGCTTTCTACATGTACGTCTAATTGGAAATAGTACATTTTTGTTATTATCTCAAAACAAGATAAGAAATCACTGAAATATCTTTCATACCTCATCACAAGATTTTGAACTGTCTCCCTGACAGTTTCAGCATTTTTGTTTCCTCTAAGAGCTGCTATTGCCTAGTGTGACAGTAAGACTTAGTCCTCTTCCTTCAGAGGTGCTCAGAGGTACAAGTTGAATTACAGAAGCTTTGAGATTCAGAAGATTAGAATTAACAATTCCCATAGTGACTTCAAAATCTAATATATAAGTATATAACTACTACTCATTCTCATTGATTTTTCTGCATTCTAGTTGTTTTCTATGCTAGAATATATTATTGCAAGTAAAATATATTGATGGTACTAAAAAAAGAGTTTGGAACTTGTCTTCTTTTCTTTTTTTTCAAAAAATCTTTTGCACAGCCTACACCAAACCTAGCCTTCAATGCATTTTATTCACAAGCCATGAAGCCAAGCAAAGCAAGATCCCCCCCTTTTGACTTCAAAAGGAACAAATAACTCATGAAGCTTTGGAAGTGAAAGTCTTCTCTAGCAATTGTGTCTTCCACTTAGGTATCATAAAATCCTTGTGAGGAATCCAAAAAAGGTTGAGAAGCCAATGAACCCTATTGGTGGGCAAGATGCACTATACCTCACCAATACCCTTAAGGCCTAAGACAAGAATGGCACTGTGTTAGATGATCCCCTGCAGCTCGGATGCTGGGATTTCCTGCAGATGGGGGTATCTGGCCAATCCCTTGTTGGCTGCCATTTTCAATTTGCATTCATTCAAGGAATGCAGTAAATTCCTGCAGTTAGGGTTGCAGGCCATATTCACCCAAAGCTTGGAGTAGGATGAATGTAGTGAGCTATCTCAAAGACATTTGACCAAAATGGTACGAGGTTATGATAGGCAAAGATTTGCTGCACCTCATAAGATGGACAAAGATCTAGCTAAAGGCAAAGTAGTAATTTGGACTTTATTCCCAAGCTTGGGAGATAATCAAGAGCTAGCTCTACTTTTGTCCATTGATTGCTTGATACTTCTTGAGCATATCATTCATTGTATCTTAATCCCCTTTTTTTCTTTGTTTCTTTCTTTTTTTTTACATGGGTAAAAAAAAATTTTAAACTTCCTTTTTAATAGATCGCGAGCATCTTTGCCGGTCTTTTAAGAGCTAGCACTCTTTAATATATAGATCAAAGAATTGAATCAATCCCGGTAGGAAATTAAACTTAAATAAAACTCAAATAATACACATATAATGTTCTAATAAAATAGTTTACTAAATATCAAATTTAATATTTAAACTTGTGATACTTTGTTATTGGCTGATAGGATCTGAGTACTTAGCTTAATGGTCTGCCTATTTTTGTCACATTTTACAAGTTTGGTATGGGTTAGGCCAAGGCCTCCTTCAGTTGAAATCATTTATGTAATATTTATAAGCATTTACTAACTCACCTATTACAATGCAAGAAATGAAACTTACCATTTCTATTAGTTTTAGTTTAGGCTTTTTCTTATTTATTTTCAAGTAAATTATTTCCCTTTTTATTCTAGAATTTTGGACAAGGATTAAAATACCTTTTTCAAAAATTATATATAACCAAAGTGGCTACATTCAATGCACATAGTATATATATATATATAGGGTTAGGTTACAAACTTCAAATGAATTACTTAGAAAAACGGTTATTTTAATATGTTTTAAACCAGGAAATATGTGTTATCGATTGACAAATGCTAATCATAAGATGCCTTTCATCTTATAATTCCGAAGCTCCTTCTTATCAACCATTGGTGCCCCCAGTTCGTAAGATTTCACTCATACATTTACATTCTGATCCTCATAGAGGAGGACATCAGTCTAGAACAAATTCCGCAAGGCAATCAATTAGAAGGCTATAACTTTTGTCGAACTTCGAATCTCCCTCTTTGAGATCTGGAGGAGGCAGATAGCTATCTTCCTGCCTTCTTCCTACTTAAGGATAATTTCTTATCTCTTCTGTATCTGTAATATCTACTAATACAATATTTTACTTCTAATAAATATAACTCGGCTCAACCCATTTTTCTCAAAATAAATAGCTAGGAAAGTATTTAAGTTTCTTTTTTGTTCCCTCCCTCAAAATGTTAAACATAAAACCTATAGTTCAACTCATATTACCTTTCTAACCATTGATCTCAAGATCTATAATACTATAAACCCTTCAGTAGATTTATCCAACAATATCCTTAATAATAATAATAATAATAATAATAATAATAATAATAATAATAGATTTAGATCTACTATGGATCTAAGGCAAGCAATGAACAACTAGTATGTCTGATGGGTAGTAATGTGTCCGTTACCTAATGGTGGGACACTGCTGTCTTTAATGTTCCAATCTACTTGCTCCAAAAACCAATAGCTAGACATCATGTGCAAAAATAGTATACAAATATACAAAATGAAATAAAGATGTACATAAATAAAAAGTTTAACGGCTAGTACCTCTGGGATCTCCTAGTTCAATAAATATCATCAAATAAGTACATACGAAAGGAATCAATTCACATTCAGATGAAGCCACATGCATCATGTGATATAGACCTTGTTTAAAACTTTGTTTTAAATAAATTTGGAGATAAATCTATGAATTAATTACCTCAATTTTTGCATACACATTGCATGGATAAGATAATTATGGACAGCAGCAGTGTATGAATTTTTAATCCATGATTTAGAGTAGTATTGTTTCTATTCTTCTTTGTATTTGATTGCAACAGTATGATAGAGTGTGTGATCATAATAATCATGAATAAAGAGGTATTTGATTATTAAAATATTGAGTATGGAGATTAAAAAACCTTTACTTTGCCAAAACATGAGCACCCTAGTTTGTGTTTGGGTTCGATAAATCTAATTTCGAACCAAAGCATAAGCAAGTTATCTTCCTCCGTAGACACTCCTGATTACATTTAATCTCTATAGACTCTTAACTACATTAAAAAAAAAGAACATCTAATTTGACAACATCACTTCTAATATTCTATCTATCATATTTCTACATGTATAATTTACGCTCGTTGTTGTAAGGATTAGTTCAGTTATTCAACATGTGTTTTCTCTATTTATGCTCATCCATGCCGACAAATCTACTAATCCTATATTTGATTAATGAATAACCGTGCGATTATGATTTTATTTATATTGATACGGTATAATATAACATTAATAGTTTTATAATACTTTATAATAGATTGAGATTAGTCTCACTGTTGTCACGGAATTGGCTAAGTCGCCAATAAAAACCTATCCAATAACTGTGGTGGCTTCTAACGTGGACGTAAAGTTGGTAGAGCTAATGACCCTTTGATCGATATCGGACGGCTTAGATCATCAAACACGTCCAGACTGGACCTGTTTAGCATTTGGGAAAAGAAATTGGAGTTTTTCGTAATTTTCCATCTCCTCGCTGTCCCGTTATACCCGCCAGCTAGTAAAACCCACCGGCTTCTCCCGGTCACCCTTGTCCCCAGGACCCACTACAGCCGGTCAATTAAGTACTCACCTTTTCTGCACTACCATTGAAGGAATTTCGTGCATGGCGACACTTGGCATCCATTGATTGGTTGGCTACCGAACAAGTTAATATTCCTAGAGAAAAGGTAAAACTTAATTAATCCATTCTATTAATTAACCGATTTCATGGCCAAATAAATAAATAATAAAAATAAGCCATTGTGCATATTTCATTTTTATTATATAAATAAATATATATATATATATATCTAATATAAAAAAAAGATAAATAGCTCAATCCCTGGATTATTCTGGGATTTACTCTTTAAAACTTAACAATGCCACAAAAGATGATCCTTGCAGTGGGTGAAAACACATCATAATAATTCTAAAAATGGCAAAGCACTCTAATATTAATGATAATAATAAAGGATTAGCACAGACTAAACCCCTGAATAATGATCAAGATCAGTGTTCCTAATAGCTTCTATATATTCTAGAAGCTATAAAAAAATATATATTATTATTATATATTTCTATTTGTATAAGCCTGGTTGTCAAAAGTCGGTTGGAAGTCACTTGCATGAAGTATTAAAATGCTTAGAATATCTGATAAAATTATTAAAAAATTATCACCTTATCATCTCAAACAAGCTAAAATTATAATAATTCTTGAATTATTTTATATTTTAAAGTTTAGATAATATATAGTTGGATTTTTTTTTAATTCTTCAAGGTATAATGTGTTAATTGCCATAGAAATTATTGTGCTTTTTTTTTTAAAACTATCACTCTGTTAGTTAAATTTTACAAATTTTAATTAAATATAAGTTAGATGTAAAGCAGGTTATTTATTAAAAAATAGTTTAAAAGATATCTAATATTAAATATCCTATTTTATATGAGATAAAAATTATTGATAAATATTTTATATCCGAAAATTAAGAAAGGAGATAATTTTATTATTTAATAATAATAATAATAATAATAATAATAATAAGCAAATTATACAGGGGTGAAATGGTAATTGAGCATAAAATTAAAACTTAATTTAATTTAATTTAATTTTTATGCCACGTATATATTGAAGACTACGTGGAAGAAGTAATCGTTCTTTTAAGGAGTGAAGAAGAGTGAGCTTACCTACCGTTAACCGCGGTAACTCTTCCCCAAGTCCCAAGCCCATGGGAGTGGGAAAAAACAAGCAGAGAAGAAAACAACTGCCAGTGCCACGTAGGCATGGGTAACCTAAACGGGGCCCGGGCTCGGATAAAATATCCAGACCTCAGCCTCGATATCCGAGCCAAATGACAGCTAGTGACAGCCTGTCAGCAACCCTTCTCTCTCTCTTTTTCTCCACCTCCTCCGTTCTGTTCTACTTCCTCTCTCTTCCTCTCCCTCACGGTCTCCCTCTCTTCCTCTCCCTCAGTCCCTCCGGTTTAGGGTTTCCATATCGCTCCACACGATCGGAGATCCAGTGCAGAGCCGGCGGATCTAGCTTCGACTCGTTGAGGGCTCTCGCTTGAGCCCGGAATCGCTGGATTTGGTGGAGATTCGACCTTGGCGTGCTCGATATTAGAGTACTTGCTCCGGTTCGCACGTGGCTGCGTCCAGGACCCGATGAAACTCCGGCGTGCCTTTTGATCTTTCCCTTGTGGTGCGTGATCTTTGAATTTTCTTACGATTTTTATCTATCTTTTTTGTGGATTTTTTTTTTATGCTTGTTAATGTCGCTTTGTGAGTTTTTCCATAGTTCTCCGTAAATTTATCTCCTTTTTGCTGTTGCTGTGATTTAGAATATTTTGGATGCCCTTACGATAATTATTTGATACTTAGGATGGCGGTTTAGTTGAAAACCATTGTGTTGTGTGTTTTATTTAATTACTCAGCTTCTTTAGCGAGATAGACTAGCAAGTAGAGATAAACAAGACGTGTTAATTACTGCTGAAGTAGCGATGATTTGGGCAAAAAAGTTTCTTGATTTTATTCCTGAGAGAACTAGTGATTTTAAGGTCATAGTTACAGAATCATACGAGTTGCTTTTGTTGCCTGGTCTAAAGCTGCTGATCTGGAAATCTTTTTCATTCTGGTGTAGGCCAAGTACTATTTTGAAAGCCTAGCAAAGATGGATTCTTTTTTATCATATTGGTCATAAATGCCTTATATGCTGTCGTTGATCTGTATTCTTAGAAATATTTATATTGTCATATTGCATAATATATTGTTTCTTTCCATCTGTGTTATTACTGGAGTCTATAATTTATGCAATAGACTGAGTTTCTGCATGCCATGTGAATATGGAATCTGTTGTTTTGATTTCCCCTGTGTGCCTATCGTCAACGCACATTGGTTCTTGTAGGATTGATATAGAAGAAATATAAGTTTGTTTTCCTGCTGCCATTTGCAAGTACTCAATAGGCTAGGTGTCTTTCATTGCCTTTTCTATCTTTCATGCCAATTGTCAGTTTACCAACGGTTTAAACTTTTCCTTCCAAGGTGGTAATGGACTATGCTCTGATGAAGATTCCAATTCAACACTTAGCAGATTCTTAGCCAAAGAAAGTCTCAAGGACCTAACTACTGATCCAGGAGATCGGCAGTCCATAGGAAGACCTGCACTATTGAGGAGGCAGCACAGCTTGCAGCATCTGTGGGCCATTCTGGTATCGATGCGAGCAGAGAGCATGCGTGGAATCCGTGTTCCGGGTGATGCCCCAGACCAGATTCGCTGCCGATGCATTCGGTGTGGTGACCATTATTCTCTTCGTTCTCTTTGTTATTCTCAGTCTACTGTGCATCTTCCAATGTGTTTACTTCCGTTTACGCATTCGAAGAGGGGGCAATCTCCAGCTTGGTTATTTTAATGGTCCCTGGATCACCCGCATTGCTCTTATTTTGCTTTCAATTTGGTGGGGCTTAGGGGAGGTGTTTAGACTGGATTTAGTGAAAAGAAGGCTTTTTTCCAGCTTAACATGGCAGCGGAATGTTTGCAAGGTTTACATTGTATCCAGTCTAGGTTTTGCAGAGCCAAGCATTTTTCTTACACTGGCATTTCTTCTGCATGCCTCGTTACAAAAGAGGGAGTCAGGCAGTTTGAACCGGCGATGGAACAAAAAGACCATTGGCTGCATCTTCCTCTTCTGCATTCCAGTTGTTATCATGCAAGCTCTTCTTGTTATTATTGGACCAAAGTTTGTTAATGAGGAGAATAGCGATGGAAGAACAAAGATGTCCAAGTACTTTGCGCAAACTTCTTTTGTGCATGGCGACCATAATGTTTGCACTTATCCGTTGTTTGGTACTATTTTACTAGGCCTATTTGATACCCTCATGATCAGCTATGTGTCATATATTGGATCTCGGATATTGTCTTCAGTTATCAACAAGAAATTGCGGAGAAGGGTCTACTGGTTGATATCCTCTGTAGTTTTCTTCCTTCCAGTGAGGGTGCTGCTCCTAGGGTTTTCTGTCCTACCATATCCAGGGGACTTGGCCTATGAGACCATTATATTTTTGTCCTTCTTGACAATGTTATCCTGCATGGCCGTGGGAATTGTGGTGCTGGTCTACTACCCTGTGACAGATTCCTTGGTTTTGGCTCTGAGGGATCTAGGGCATGGAGAAATGACAGAGATGACACCATACGATGACTACTACTACTTTGAGACAGCCTCGCTTATGACCAATCAGAGCCACCATGACATCGAAAGGAACTCCGATACATCTACGAAGCGCGGCTCCATATCCTTCCGCACCATGATCAGGGATGATCCACCCACATCAGATGGCCTCGGTGAAACCAGCTTCTCTTCTCATGGCGCCCTCCACATTGGCTCGCCCTCTGGTTCTTCTCCATCAGCTGCCAGGCCTATGCTCCCTCTTAGAGAAGTTCCTAGATATTGAGAGGAGAAAACTACAACTGTTCTTACCCTTTTCTTTGGATTGCTTCTTTTTTGTTCCTCTAATTAGTGATGATAACAGTTTTGTGGTAATGAAAAGGTTTTGTGTAAAGTTTTAAATTAGCCATCAATCATC
Source organism: Typha angustifolia (assembly GCF_048772165.1). Taxonomy (NCBI): domain Eukaryota; kingdom Viridiplantae; phylum Streptophyta; class Magnoliopsida; order Poales; family Typhaceae; genus Typha; species Typha angustifolia. The sequence continues at coordinate 8,312,697 of NC_133248.1, forward strand.
ACTTGGATAAGCTTCAGAGTAATATGCTGAGATACGTGGGAACTGATAAGCATGAGATGAGCTGTCTACAGCCTTTGTGCAGGATAAGGAAGTCAGTAGTAGGTTGATTCTCTCTTTTAAGCTGGCTTAAATAATAATATATTTGGCCAAGTTCTTCTGTGGCTTCCATTATCTCTTCATTCACAGTTACAGCTGTTGCTGATTCATGACTGCAACCACTTTGAATGCTCCTGCTTGACAATTCATCAAGCTCTTCGACAGAAGATTGCAACACCTATTCCATTTGTTCCAGTGGGCAGGTGATCTGATTTGAGAATTAGTGGTATCTAGTAAATTTTTTTATTGAACCTTATTGGCTGCCTTGATATCTGGACTAGTCAAAACCGAGTTAAATAAATTTGAAAGGTTGTTATCAGGGCTCTGTTAATACTATCTGTAGTACATCAGTGTCATTGTCTTGGATTCCTCTGCTGTCTTGGATAACAGAATCTTGTCACCAATGTCAATCCAAACATAAATAGAGAACAATGGAGATAAGGAGAATACCTTGGTGTGTGTATAGTTGTATCAGATTGATACTAATATTACCTGGCGGTATGGCTTTGTATGGTATGACTTTTTTATCTTTTTCTTTTTGTTGAATAGACTTAGTATGGTATGACTTAGTATGCATCAGTTTCTGTATGTGATAAAAGGAGTGTTTGATGTGGTCCAAATTCTGGAAGCATAGAACATGCAACCATGCCCAAAGGATGTCTTTTTCTGCTTGAAATTTTGTAATTTACACCTTGTACTATAGTGGCATTACCATGCAAACCATCTTTAATTATTTTGATCCATATTTGAATATTTGTAATTATTTTTATTTATTTATTATTTTTAGAGAGAAAAAGTAGAAACTTAATCAGACTCTAATTAAATTGATATCATTAGAATTTAAATACGAAATTCCTCCTAAACATGACACTAGTCTCTTTAACCATCTGAATCACCAAGGCTTTCTATTCATCATCACTGCCTAAGATGGATTCAAACCCAAGTTACAAAAAAGAAATTTGAAACCTCCAATCCTTAGTAGCAAAATTAGTTTTAAAGCAAGGTCGAGTATAACTAGGGTGGATTAGGGCTTAAATCATGGTCAACCTCCACGTTTAATTACTCAAAATCCCTGGTGGCCCACATGCCTCTCTGTCACAGCCAATCACGTGGCTTGTCCGGTAAGCGGCAGACCAAATCGCTTCCCGACACGTGCCAGTTCCTCCATCCTCCGTATCGTAAACGTTTTCTCTTATTCTTCCGAGCAAACGTTCTAGAACGAACTCGGATCTCCAAAATTACCCAATAGAAAACCAATCCCTCTGCGACTCTTGCTGTGCGTAATTGCGTAAACATTAACACTCTTAATAATAAATTTGGGTAAATTATAGTTTGACCCTCTTTGATTTCAACTTATCCCTATTATATTATATATATATCTATGTTGTTAGTCAATAAATCATATTAATTTCACGGTTGCAGTATTTTGATATCAATAGATTGTCCATAAGGAGGAAAATATAGATAGAAAAATTAATGGTCGGTCGCTACTTAATTTATACCGTTGGTTGAGGGTTAAGTATTTAAGTTTAAAGAAAATGACAGTTGATATTGGGCGAAAACACCAGGAGTAAATAGTAATTTGACTTATTATACTACTTATCATGCAAAATATATATTTTCGGTAGAAGAGGAGAGTGTTATTCGACTTACTTAAGAGTCATAATCTATGTGAAATCATAAGCTTTTCATTTTGTCTATTTGATTTTAAAATTTCCTTTTAATTTTTTTTTCAAATTTTGTAATGTCTAAAATATAAAAATAAGAAAAATAATGATGAAAGGACCATAAAATAACAACAAAAAATATATATATATATACAGAAAAAGTTACTTTCCTAACTAGTTGATGTAAAATAAATTTAATTTATTTATGAATGGACCATATTGAACTGCTCATATGAGTGTGGCTATTACAATCCAAACATATTTAAATTTACAAAATCTAAGAGTCATTAGGGCAAGTCCTATCTATGGGCTGTTTTCTAATACCAATTACCTAATAACATATAACTATGGGCTGCCCAATCAACTATCCTAGTTGCAATTGTTAAAAGTTCTAAGTCCCAAAACACACTCCTATATATATTATGTACTATGTGTGCTAGAAAGCATACTAAGTCAAAGCCACCACACTCCAAAATGACACAATCCAACTGCAGCCTAACTATAATTTAAATCACATCCAGCAATGTAAATTGGATAATTACATATAGAGTAGAACTATAAGGATGTTAAGTGACATAAAAAATAAGGTCTAAGAGCTGCTGGAAATATCTTGTATTTAAACATCAGTATTTCATTAACTTCGAGCCGAGATTTATGTGAGATTCATATATTATTAATGATGAATTAATAGTGAAATTAAAAGAGTTCAAAGATTACTTTAATATCATATATTTATTTAATTAAATTTATAAAAAAAATAAGATAAAAAATAAAAAAGAGTGAGTTTAGTACTACTATATTAGATATGTAAGAAATATTAGTACGATATATAAGTGTCAAACGTTTTATGAGAATAAAGGGTATTTTGGCCTTAAGAAAAGTAATAGGTAAAAGGTGATTTAGTCTTAAAAAAATAATGAGTATAAATAATTTTATATTATGTAATATATAAGATTATTTAATTTAATTTCCCAAGGAGAGCTACTCTCAATAAGTGTAAATTTATTTAGGTCCTATTTGTAAATTTGAAGAAATAATTGGACTTGACTATAAAAAAAGGCGAGCTTTGGAAATTTTAGCTGCGCCATACCTAAACGAGTCGTTTAGCATTTGGCTTTCGAGATAGAGGAAGGTCCGTCTTCGTCGGCGTGCGCGACCAAACCCTAACCCTAATCTCTCAAAAATGGCGTCGTTCGCGGAGGCTCCTCCGGGGAATTCAAAGGCCGGGGAGAAGATCTTTAAGACGAAGTGCGCGCAGTGCCACACCGTTGACAAGGGCGCCGGCCACAAGCAAGGTCTCTCTCTCTCTCCTCCCCCTTTTTCGCCTATTTATTTGGAATTTTTTTTCTCGCGTATTTGGTTAGTTATACGCTATCTTTTTCGATCTTTCTTGGTATCTGTCATTGTTGTTGTGAAATTTGCTTTTGCCTTTTCATTTAGATTGATAATGTTTGGATTTTTTTGTGTGTGTATGATTTATATCATTTAATCTTCTTTTGTGACCTATAGTTGGGATGGCTATACGTGTTGCAATTGCTTATCTAGATTTAAACTAATGTGCATGTGAGATGTTCCTCTTCGTTAAAATGAGTAATATGGGTGATGATTTTGTTGTGGTTCTTTTAGTGGTGTTATTATCAATTATCTTGGGTATGCTTTGATTGGAATGACATCGAGTCTCTCCTAACGGTTGCTTTGGTAGTTTTCTCTAGTTAGCTCTTGTGTCTTCTTCTGATTGTAAGGATGAGTTGTTCACTTACGCATTCTGTTAAGGCTTTTTTAGTAATTATCTTAGAAATAAATGTTTACAAGCTTGCTTTCCTTGGTGGGAATAGGACCAAATCTGAATGGCCTTTTCGGGAGGCAATCTGGTACGACCCCTGGTTATTCCTATTCCGCTGCCAACAAGAACATGGCTGTTATTTGGGAGGAGAAAGCATTGTATGATTACTTGCTCAATCCCAAGAAGGTATTTTTTTTTTAAAATAACTTTGTTACCGTATTGTTTTAAATTATCTCGCTATGTTGTCAGATGTGCTGATCTGTTGGTTTAGATGCTTTTTTCCTGCATTTGTTTGATTATTTATACAAATTTCTTTCCTATTTACTCACTGATGCAATCATTTAGCATGGTATGTATGTAGGAGCACTAAGTTTGATGCTATGCTAGCTCCATACTTGATTTATCAACTTTTTTTTTATGTGTATTTTCCCTCTGAAGTCTCTTGTTTGAGTTTGTGCCGCTCAAAATTTGAAATTTTCTTTTCTAATGCTACTGGACAAATGTTACTAGTCATCTTCTATGGTTAGGTTAAGGTTACCGGTTATTAGTCATTATCAGGTGATGGTGGAGAAGTCATTCTCTGTTGCCTAATTGTTTTTGGTTGATCTAAGAACGATGATGGCTTTTCTTTTTTTCCTTTTCTTATTTATATTAGAGAAATAATATTCAGTGAAATGACTTAGATGAACACCCAGCATGATAATTACGAGGTAAGTAGTTTTGACCCTTCCAAATACGCCAATGTAGTATTTATTTCATACATCGTGTATGACTACCACATCTTTCTTGACTTGGATTAGATGTTTACAACTCAAATAATTTTTTTGAAAGGATGCGGAGGAATCTTTCTATCTTTGATTTTTACATGTATTTGCAGCATTCATCTAAAGGCGATAGAATTATTGGTAACTTTTTTCAGTTCTGATGTTTTAATGGATCCCTTCGGACCTATACTAATGTTTGCAGTCTTCCTTGTTAATGAAAATTATCTTCTCGGTTGCTTGGTGTCTGGGGGTAATGCATAGCAATGAACTGCACTTCTGCCTTTGAGAGTATGGAAGTTGCTCATTTTTCTTGGTTTCAAACCCTAGAAAGATTATAGATGCTTAGGAGACTATATGTTTTTAGGTTCTTAAAGGATATGAGATAAATAGTGTCTTAGAAGTTAGAACTTGGAAGCAGATAGCATGAATTCAAAATGATTTAGATAGTACCTTACTGGAGTCTTATAGCCATAATGATAATACTTGAGGTAGCAATCCTTCATTGCTCACTTCTTACCCTCCCCATATCTCACATTCTCGGGAGCCTCATGCACTAGAATGACCACATATATACCTATGCATATATAGATACTTTTTGCTGGGCGGACAAGGAAGATGTCTTATGCCCTTCCATCTAATGGTTCATTGGTTCTTTTACTCAATGATGGCATTTTCATTGTTGACAATTATATTGCTTTATCATCATTCTTCCATCTGCTTGTCCCACCTATTGTCTCATCCCTCATCATATTGCAGTCAAGGAGTCAGAAGATAGGATGGAATCTATAAGTGGGGTGGTGTTTTAGCTACTGCTGAAATTATTGTTCAAAAACTAAGATAAATGCATTTATGAATATTATAACTTTTCCATGGCATTTAAGTTTTTTAAAAGATATAGTGGCTTATACATATAAATTATAAAATCTAAATTCTGCATGGCATATTTGTCAATGAAATAATAATGGGAAGATTGAGAATATTTCCAATCTCACTAGTAAATATGAATACATCCAACATATCTATCTGTGGTAGATGAACAAGAATAGAACCTCTAAGACCTGGTGCAAGGTACTTAGCTACAAGTTTTTATGAATTTTCATTCTTTTAATTTTACTTTCAAAAGAATTATTTTCTTTATCTTGTGATTTTGATTATCTTGACTTGATTGGATGATACTTACTATCTTGACATTCAAGCTTCCTTTAGCTCCTCAAGACTATATCTGGGTACTGTTTGCATTCTATGAATATGATGATCAGCGTATTCAGATTTGATTGTCATTTTAAACTCCACTCCTCTTCACTCTACTCCACTCCTTCAATAGCTATTGAGTGTATAAAAGTACACACACACACACACACACGTGTACATTTTGTATCATAATTGTAATACTCCACTCCTTCCACAATGGTTTTTGTGATGTAAAGAAGCCATCTGTTCTCAAAATCTGATAAATTATATTCCTCAAACTGAATGGAAAGTAATCTTATCCACATAATTTTCCCTAATATGATGATTGATTTTTTTTTGTTGCAGTACATTCCTGGCACCAAGATGGTCTTCCCAGGTCTGAAGAAACCGCAGGAGCGTGCTGATCTTATCGCGTATCTCAAAGAATCCACAGCACCTTAAGTTCGTTTGTCATCACGATTGTTTCTCTTCTTTTATAGCTAATAAAAGGTTTATAAGGTTCCTCCTGCTTGTAAGCAAGGCAGTGGAAACAATATTATTTCTTGACGAGTTCTTCAAGCGGCAGCTGTCTTGAGGGAGATTGGTATTCCCATAAGAGCATTCATTTGACTGTAGCATACTACGTTGGCATATCTGGGAACAATTGATAACTTACCATTCAACTTTGTTTTACATCCAGCTGTTAATGAACTGTTTGTTTGCAAGTGGTTTTTATTGTATTATAAGTGCTTCCTGCCTGTCGAAATATGGTCAAAAAGTCTCGGTGAGCGTGTGCTCCACGTGAGATAGACTGCCTTTTAACAGGACACAGTTTAGTTTAATTTTCTTTTTTAAAGTTTTGTTCGGAATAAACTATCGTATACCTTTTAAACTTAAAAATATATATTATATATTATGTTTTGAATAAAGGAAAAAACAGTAACAGTAGATCTCTAAATTAAAAAGCTCTTTTATTCAGGGGTGTTATATGTGATAAAGAAAAAGGTAGAAAAGTATAAGTGAAAACGACGATAGTTGATTTTTTAATATTAATAGGAAAAGCTTGAATGCAAGATATTTTATTCCTTCATGTTTATAAACTTATACACAAAAAATATAAGATAGTTTAAACATGCCTTACAATTTAGCCGGTGGACATTAATAGCAACATGAAATTATACTATACCAAGCCCAAATATAAGACAAATTGCAACACCAGCTGGCAGCTCAATCAGTAGCCTCATTTAGTAGTGTGTAATATAAGATATAATTTAATAATTAAATTAATTTAAATAATATTTATATTTTAAAATGAGATTATTATAATGTTAAAAATATTATTATGGAATAAGGAGCTACGGGTCACGCACAAAGATTGAGGGTGTATTGGTAGTTCTTAGCGGCCCGATGTTAGGGACAAACTGTTCCCCAAAATCAGAGGTGAGATAAGGATATATCTCTGGCGGTATCCGACGACGCAAGATCATGGCATCTACTGATGAGCTGATGGCTCTTGACTATTCCACTATGGGTGGTGATGATTTAGGAAGAGAGATATAGATTCATGATTAGGTTCTGATGGCTATAAACAACCAATTATATACATCGTTGCCAAATATGTTCGAATGACATTACCACTAGATGTATATATTCCTCCTCGATGCATGAGTTGATTAGTGAGCATGTATTTGTGATGTGATGAATAGCTGTATGAGGATATGTGAATTATATAGTGGATAGCTCGATTAACATGTAATGATAATTCATGACTAAGACTCTCGGGAGCATAGTGATATCTGATCCTCTATGATTCTATGTGAACATAATGAAAACTAGTATTTGAGACTTATAAAACATGTGAATTCTAATTATTGAGATTCTAAATGAGCAGGAGATATGTATCTTAACCTTATACTTGTGTAAGTTTATTTTGATATAATAAGCAGTTAGCATAGTCAAGGTTAATATAATACAGTTCCTATAACTTGCATTTACAAAGAAATTCATTGTAAGTCATTTCAGAGATGCTTATTTTATTTGTCAGCAATTACGGGCATGTATTGGAACATCCAAATTGCGATTACATTGTTGTATATTATATAAATTTTACTCGCTGGGCCGTGTGCTCACCATCTTTTGGTGGAATTATTTCGGAGTTAGGGAAAGCAAATACGAGTAGTGAGGAGTAGCTGCTTCTACATGTTAGAGTTTATCTCGTTTTGTTAGTTGGATCTAGCCCTTACGAGGGTTTTATGATTTGAGATGTATCTTAGACAGTATTTTTAAAAGCTTCTTGTGGCCTGTGAAATTTGTAACCGAGCTTATATTTTTGCTTGGAAATATTTATGGTATAAAACCTTTCTTTTGTGTACCTTATGGAAACATTTTACTAATAAATCATGTGAAACACCACATGGGAGATTCAAACCCACGTGATAAACACGATTTGTGTGTCCCAACTTGGTATCAGAGCTTAGGTTCACCGTAAATCCGGCAAGTCTTCCATTAGAGGCAATCAATTGAAAAGCATCATTTCCTCAATGAGATGGAGATATCTTGTGGTAGAGTTTCAGACCTATTCTTGGCCCACGCCGACGAACCACCTCTAGTGGCAACAATGGAGAAGTGACACCATCAACAAGGCCAAAATCGAGGTAAGTAACTAGGCAATGCAGGCAAATATGCGGGTTTGGAGAAGGTTTGGCTATGGGAGAGGGGTGTAGAGGGGCGTCAGCAGAGGAAAAGGATGTAGAGGGGAAAAGGATGGCAACGAGGGCAATAACAGCAGAGTGAGGAAAGAGAAGTAGACAAGAGGAGAGAGGAAAAGAGAAGAAATTGTTAACAGGGTGGAGGGCTCTCTAGAATGGCAGAAAGGGAATTCCCTTTCCTAGCTACTTAGAGCTAAGAGAGGAGAGAGGAGGAAGACACCAAACGGCAAAGTGAAGCTCTCAAGAAAAGAGGATGAGAATGCAACTGTAACTCTAGCGGAACTAAGACCAGCGCAGAGCAATCAAATGGCTCAGGGACAGACTCTTAGCTCAAGTTTACAGTTTAGTTATTTGTTGGTGAACATAAGTGATGCTATTGGATCAATTTTGCAAGACCATGGAAAAAGCTCTTCTAGCATTGATTGCGAAACAAAAACATTATTGCCGACAGTTCAGCACATCATATTGTACCTCGTCTTAACATTCGCACATAGAGATCCAGGGTCTTGCAAGCCTGGTTCTACCTATGATATCTAAATTTTAACTGTTTAACATAATTTAGCTGCACCTGGTAATCTTAACTTGAACCTGTGATCGAACGGACATACGATCAGGTACTCTGGCTCTGTTTATGTTTTTTCTCACAAAAGAGAAAGAAAAAGAAAAAGAAGAGGACATGCATTGACTTACATGTCGTCCGCCTATACCTTATATCACCCAGAAATAAGGATCAATATGAGGGCTATAAAAATTGTTTAGCTAACAGTTCAAAGCTAGTGAATAAAACTAGGGATAGGGAATGTTATCAAACAATCGGTAACGTGAAGCTTGTACAAAAACATATACTCTTTGTGCTGCACAAAAGTAAAATATAACTGCTACTGTTTAGCTGTACTCCTAGTTTCCCATTCCAGAACTAGATACCAGAAATATTAGAGACAAACTGTTTACAACAAAAGAAGAGAAGCACGCCTGTTTGCTACTATCCATTTCTATAGTGACAAACTTATCAATAAGAATTAAGGCTAAACTATATTTTATCTCCTGAATTGAGTTGATATCCTACTGTACCTTAAATAATAAAAGTGCATAATTTGCACCTCAAACCATCTAAACATAACCTGAGGGAACCTGACAACACGAACTGTTACACCAAATGGTGACAATTGACAGAATAAGGGGCAAATTGTACACTTTACGAAGAATTAGGTTATAAAATCACTTCCAAACTAGCTTAGTGATATTTATTTTATAAACTTGCAGAAGAAAGCTCATACTGGTCTAATCTATTATAGTATTAGATTGTAAACCGATAGGGATGTAATAAACACACTTTTGTCGCATAAAGATTAATAAATTTAGAAGATATTTTGATAAATAACCAAAATATCCTTTCCAGTGGATAGATGAAGAGAGAAGCAATAAGAAAGAGACAAAGGGAGGAAGAGAATTATTAAAATGAATGTTTTTTCAAAAGCAAAATAATAATTAGATTTTGTTGATAACTATAAAATATTGAATGGAAAAGGAGATGAGAGATAAATAAGTATTAGTAAACTAGTATTCAGATAAACTGTTGTTTGAATACTAAATTAGTATAGACATCACTACATTAATAAACTTATTAGAATAAACTACATTAATAAACTTATTAGAATAACTAGTATAGACATCGCTATATTAGAATAAACTTATGTTTATTCCATAACCAAACAGAACTTATAAAAGAATACTGTGATAATAGGCCATACCCTAGGAAGCACGGATACTTTCATACCCTTGACATTCATGTTGGACACTTCCTTAAAATATCAATTTTTAAAAAAAGAAGAATTAATGTTACAGATGCTTCTACTTCTTTGAGATTACCACAATTCCAACTAATATCCAACTATCCAACCAATGAGTGCAAGTGGGGAGTATTACCTTTCATTTCCTATCATATCTAGAAGGTTTTATTTGTGAACAGAGGCATGGTTTATGCATTTCCAAGAGGCCTAATTAGGAAATTTTGTTACAATATCAATTTCTTATGATCTACAAATCAAAATTACTTGCTTATCTTACATCTAAGTTATCAATATACTATATAATTTGTTATGAATGATAGTTCGTTTTTACAGATAAAATTGGAGGTCTCTGTAATATAAACTATCATACCTGACAATAATATACAAGTCCTCATCTGAAAAAGGTGCAAGTCTATATATATATATATTAGTGCACTTGGTACTTGCACAAATATATATGAGCTAAGCATTCTAAAAGTACCGTATCATTGTTTTTCAAGATTTTCCATATCAACATATTATCATATCATGTCTGGAACTTGTATCTCTATCCAAGCTTATAGCTCGACACCCCAAAGGTAAATAACAAGAGGAGCTAAAATAAAATAGCTATATTCTAAAGATGTTCAAAGTTAATTAAATATGTAGAGCAAGATTATAGGTGAACAATATTCCGATTACAGAAAATAAACAAGATGCAAGACTAGAAAATTACACCTAAACGTCACTGGCAGTGAAAAGTCAAAGGATAGAATTATACTTACTGTTGACCACCATAACCAGGCTGCGGAGATGGGCCTTTCGTGTATCCAGCAGGTGCACTCCCTGGATACCCACCATAGCTCATCTGCTGCGGTGGCATTAACTGCTCATACCCTGATGGATTTGATGCCGGCTGTACATACCCTGCCTGCCCATATCCAGCCTGGCTGCTTGCTGCAGTTGCACCATATGCTGAATTTGGAAGGCCATTTCCATACCCAGCATCAGTTGGCCCCCCTTGGTATCCATAGTTCACATTGTTAGAAGCTGGCTGATCTGCGTAGCCTTGCTGGGACGATGGATACTGCCCATAACCAGCTGATTGTGCACCTTGTTGAGTGTAGGAAGCTCCGTGCAGTCCACCTTGGCCATACCCTGGAGCAGCTTGGCCAACATGCTGTGAATAACCAGCTGGTGCGGGTTGAGTATATCCATCTGCGCTACCAGAAGCTGGTCCATAGGTTTGACCATAAGCAGGAGCTGGCTGTGATGGTGCACTTGAACCATATGGGTATGATTGCTGAGCGGGAGCACCACCTGGCCCATAAGATGATGGTGCTGGCCCTTGGTACATGGTGTCCCCTGGCTGACTAGGTAGAGGCCCATAGGATTGTTGGCCATACAGATCGTGCCTCTGTGGGTAGCTTGACTGCAATGCAGGCTGAGAGCTTACATGTTGTTGTTCATAGAACTGCTGGCCTGGTGCGTGGGCATCATATTTTGGCTGATCATACCTGTGACCGTAAGTCTGCTGCGTAGGTGCAGACTGTTGATATGGAGTTAACTGTCCATAGCCAGTAGATTTTGGTTGCCCATAGTAACCAGGTGAAGTGCCAGGGGCAGGCACAGTGCTGAATGGCTGGGTGCCTAATGCTGGGGATCCTTGTTTGTAATAGTTGTAACCACCAGCCTGAGATGGTGCCTGTGCTGGAGCACCAGCCCTCTGATCCCAGCTTGCACTCATTCCACTCCTCGGGAGAGGCTGTTGTGAATAGCTACCATAACTCTGAGGAGGATACTGTGTGCTCTGAGATGGATACATACCTCTCTGCTGGTACTCAAGACCCATTGCTGGTGGCATCCGAGGTTGAGCGCGAAGGCCCCAGTGGGTTGCTGTGCTAGGTCCATGAGGACGGTAAGTCTGCTGACTATACCCACCAGAGTAAGGTGTCGGTCTTGGAACCTAATTAAAGCAGGTATTCAATGAAAACATAGATGCAATCTTAGAATTGGATTTGGATTATCAATAATCAAATTATCAGTAACGCAGAAGACAAAGTAGGAACGAACTGTAAGATCACTACAAAAAGAAATTACAGACCTATTCAAGCTCATAATTGAGAGAGAAGTAGTTCTCTATAAATAGTTATAAAAAAAAACATTTCAAAGGAGAAAATAAGCATTAACAATCAAGATAGTTAATCAAGGGGAGAAAAAATAAAAGATGCACAGCACTGTGCATAACTTGATGACTGAGTGTGGAGAACTAATCTAGAACAACCTTGCCAGAAAACAGTAACAGTAATCTTACCAAAATTATTGAGTTCCAAAAGCTCCCAAACAAGGCACTTTTAAGAGCAAAAAAAAAATTGAAGAAATGATATATAGCTGATATCTTACAAGATGAATGAGAAATGGAAGTTGACAAGGATATGCTGATACCACACCAGAAAACTATTAGACAATAACTGTTGCTGCAAACACAAGAAGGAGAAGAACCAAGATTGCCATTACATACAAACAAAAAGATAAGATTCGGCAATAGGTAATTTCATAAGTTACTCTAGCTTATATCAACATATCCATAATCATCAGATGGCATTCACTGTACAGTCCATCTCCTAAAGTATTACAGTAAGTTAAAAAGTTTCAAGACTTGCTCTTTATTTACATGCAATAGTACCTTAAAACTTGATGTCAAACCACTGATATTCACATTTATGATACTCCAATGCAAAAATGAACATGCATTGGTCATCATACCAACTGATGGAAGATCATGATTGAGTGACAACAACAGTCACAAACACTCGTATGTGCTGCACCATAGGAGTTAACACAAATAAAAATGTCAGAGCAATTTGATGACATTTACAGATCATGAAAAGGTTATCTTATATGTTTTCACATGCATTAGTAACATCCGAGGAAGATACAAATCTAGTAAAGAATAACAGAATCACAGTGATGCACTAGTACCAAGACATGACATGGATATCATGAGTACGACCACCAAATAAAACTTAAGGCATCGCTATAGTTTGTTGAGATTACAAATTGTCATTCTTTGAGTCTTGAAGCAGCCTTACCAACTACATGACCTCTGCAAAGGCAAGGAATAAAGCCTGACTTCCCTCTTCTGTAGATGAGGGTGATGTGGATGGTGTTGACCCCCATGCGTAAAGTATAGCTGTATCTGCATTATGAAAGTCAACCAATCCCAAATTGGCACCTTGAGTATAAATAAACCATGGATATTGGCATCAAGTGATTTCCAGACGGATCATGCAACAAGAGGGCAAGCCTTGCCAGATTTACCAAGAGAAATCAGCAGTCGCTTTTTAAAATTTTCTTTTTATATGCAAGGAAGATGTTATACAATCTATACTCAAGTCAGAACAAGGTTGAAAGCTGAAGAAACAGTGCTATCACATGTAAGTTTTGCAAAGGCAGTTTCCTATGTTGAAGCATTGATGTCATACTGTACACAATGGAATACCCTTGAACACAGCTAAATTCAAGGGGCATGCCCAACACTTGGAATTTCCAACCTAGATTTTCTAAATTCCAATACATCTTAGAGATCAAAGCTCAAAAAAATCTCATTCTAATAGCTCTAGTGAAACATAACGAGATACTCTTAGAACAAATGTATGTGGATGGTAGTTCAAAAGGGGGAAAATTGGCTGGATCTGAAAATTATTACGAGAAAGGTGTCTGATAAAACTCATGACACCTGTATTAAGATGATCTTCACAATGTTGCAACATTTTATTCTAGCTATGCTAGATCTGCCCCATTTAAAAAATGCCTCATGTTTTTTTATTAAATAGGAGGCTCATGCGAGCAAACAAACTGAAGCAAATAAGAGTTCCTAGGTACAGCCTAAAGCCAATAGAAATTCTCCACTAAACATTTTTCCTGAGATACCTTTGCAATCATTATCTCAATAAATCAGTAAATTTTTGGCCACTTCCATACTGTAATGTAATACATCCATCATTAATTTGATAACAAAATGATTTGTGGAAAAATGGATTGAATTTCATTATGATGCTGCCTTGTCAGTGTGTTCAGTGATGAAGATAACATATAATACATTAATCAACACTTTTCCCTCTTCAGCATAATTTAGAATAAACAGAATTTTGCAGAAGGCCGCTTCAAGTTGCAAGAATTTAAACTTAGAAATGATAGAAAACCAAATAAAGTTGTTTGGAAGGTTATAACACCACATCTTACTGCCTAAACTCATTTTCCAAGTTTCCGAGACCAAATTCTGAAGGTTTGACTAAAAATTTAGAAGTAAACATGGAAATTTGATGATTCTTCTCAGAGTGCCGTCAACTCTACATTCCGCTCCATAGACGATTCTATCCTTGAACAATCACAAGGATAGAGTGTACTTGCAGAACAATGAATAATACTATCATCACTATTGGCAAGACAGTCTCTTGACTACCATTGAAAAAACAAAGCAATAATCTAAATTTGCATCAAGTATAAGGTAGGAACACGAAGAAATTAAATGGAAAAGTTCTTCAGGTAAAGGTAACATAGAAAAAAGTACATTCTAGTCCTCATCTATCAGCCGCCTTATTCATTAATTTATGGTATATCCACCTAGAAGAATGAAACATAAAAGTTGATTTCAATAGGATGCCATCACAAGTTAATAATCAATTTACCATATAAATGATGTCTAATATAGATAGATCAGAAAAGGATGTCATGATGAACAGACTGTTTAGAAGATGAATAAGCCAACACACCCAACTCTTGTTGTCCAAACCCATAAAACCTAGCATCTGGAGAAGAACACAAGGAGCAATATTCTTATGACTGACGTGATGCTTATCCCAAATATTGATGCATATCATCTTCAACTACACATAAGAATTCAAACACTAAAATATGACCAGCTATCATTCGAGAAAAGTCAAATACAAAATCCCTTGTTCCACTTTTCCCCATGCCAATTAACCTCACTAGTGCCTGATGGAATGGTTGACAATAAATGAATAAGATAACAGTCATCAAATATACAGAAGCTCTATGAAAGCATACTAATTTTCCTCTTTTACCAGCCGCCTTGCCTCCTTGGTAGGTAGCACATGTTCAAACTATGCACGGCATGCTTAAACAGAAAAAGAAGAATGACATCTCAATAATGATTTCAGCAGCTCTATCATACCATTAGAAACTTTTAAAAAATGATTATATGATATCTATGGTTCAGTAACATGACCATATTAAGTGCATCAATTGATCACCTTAGGCCAACAAAAAGCATTCCATCAATGTCAGATAAAAAAAATAATAACTGGGAATATATTAACTCACTGAACAGATTGTGAACTGAGATAATCTACTATCTAATAGCTAATATAGTAATGGACTAGGAAAAAATATAATGTTTCTTAGTAATGGAAAATAAAAAGATCCTATTTAATTTAAGGGTAACAGATAAAAAATTGCTAAATAGAACTTCATAAGCACCTGACTGATAACTTCCTTGATCATATCTTTTGCAACTTCTATTTGTTCCATTTTTCCAGTAATCCGTACAGTTCTTTCCTTGGATTCATCACCCTCAGGAAGATGTTGGGGTATCAACTACATGGGAAGACTTTTTTTTAATATTAAGCAAAAATACAACCATCAAACTTCATGGAAATATTAAAACAGCAATTTTACCTGAATGCGAGCACCGGACCTCGTCTGTAGGTTCTTAATTGTTTCTCCACCCTTTCCAATGATTAATCCAACCTACATATTAGAGAAGAGAAGATGTTAAGAAAGCAAAATATTTATAATGATACCAGGACAGTTTAACTGACCTTCTCATTGGCAACTTGTATCTCTATTTGCTCAGCACCTGATTGTACAGTACCAAACCCCCTAGCCACAAGTGCAGGGGAACCCCCAGCTTCGGCCTAGCAAAATGAAAAACAATAGAGACAGATCCACAGAAACTATTAACGTAATACGTTGGGAGATCTGAAGCCAATCAAGAACCCCTTATTAAGAGGGAAGGATATAAAACTGATGCTAATACTAACCTCAGCTATGACATCCCTAATCAGCTGCTCAGCCTTACTGATACTTTCAAGAGACCCTGTCAATTCAACAGGTCTAGTAGAAGACTGTGGATCAGCTTCAGCATCCCTTGTTATCTGAATTTTAGCCCCTGAATTGATTTGAAGAAACCTAATTGTCTCCCCAGCTTTTCCGATAAGTACACCAACCTGTACAAGGCATCTTAACCAGTCACTCAACAAGAAGAGGGGAAAAAAAAACAGATCTATAATGAGCTGGAAATAGCAGAGAGAGAAAGGTGCATACTTATACTGCGATACAATAATGCTTAGATTTATTCTTTTCCATCTTACTTTGTGGCAAGGAGGGATTGCGGTTTACAAGTTCAATCTAGCAACACGCATACACACGCATGCGCATGCATGCATGCACGCACACACAGAGAAAAGAAAAAACTCGATAACAATAGTCTTAACTTTTTTGTAAGCAAATAAAGTTCAGAAACACCTTTTCGTCTATCACAACAGTAACCAGGAGAGACACCAATTCTTAATGCATTGTGGAAGAGACAACTGTGCAAATCAATGTCAAATATGGAGGGATACTACTAGGTCCATTTCCAGAAAAGGTCATGGTGCCCCCATTGGCATTTTTAGGCTCTAAGTATCTAACTGCCATACTATCTGATTTGACTGTCTTTTAATGTTTTCAATGCAGATAAATCAAAGGATGAAGAAAATAAAATTTGCTTAAATAAATATACATGATATTTAATCAGAAAAAGAGTGCATACCCTGACATTTAGTACTTAAAAAAGTAATAGTAGACAATTTTCATGAAGCAACCACTAGACCAAGGGCCAAGCACACATGAAACAGAGGAAGAAACCTGAAGTACTGGGTAGGACAAAAGAGCCGAGAAGAAAAGTAGCAACTAGCTTGTGGGGATCCTTGGCTTATGGACAAAATAACTTGTAAGGGAATTTATGGCCTAAAGTAGCACAAAGAAGAAAGTCATACAGCTATTCGAGGAAAGAGAATATGCTTGTGGCTGTGGTAAAAAGAATAACTAAGGTCCAGCTAAAGATAAGAACATAAGAAGAGAGGGCAAAGGCAGAAAGGGAAGCAGTATGGCTTTGTTTCAGGGCCGTTTGAGATAGTAAGGGAGAGAGGTGAACGAGAGAACGGAGAGAGTTAGAACACTGTTCTTACAATTGTACAGAGAAAGAAATGGCTCATTTATCAAATATGACCACTTTCTATCTAATATTATTAGCCTAGTAGTCCTTTCCTTGTGGATCCTCTTTGCTTATTCACTTTGATTGATATGATAGGTAAATGGTTTACTGTGATAGTTGTGGAACTAATAACCGCAATTTGACTTTGTTGTGGATGTATTACATTCCAAATTAGTGGTGAATGTTTCATTGGTGCATTAAATTTCATGAATGTTTCATTAGAGAGCACCATTGATATGGTTCTATGGCGCATGTACTACGGTGATTTGCGAGAACATATGCATTCATAGAAATTTTAAGGTTGCATATGCTAGAAGATGTGGAGTCAATGGTTTGTACATAAGCTGCAATTTTTAAATCTAACTATAGAACATAGAATCTTCACTTATTCTCTTATACTTTGTAACATTATGTATTGCATTGTTCAAGAAATATGTTAAGCCTATTGAGGTTTAGTCCTTCTCATAAATAAAAATGTTAATCCTATTGAGGTTTAGTCATTCTCATAAATGAGAAAAAAAAAATCTGCTTTGAAGGATAATAGAATATATCGGTCATACGTTGCTTCTTGGTCAAAAGAAATGCATTAATCAGTACATAAAAGATTAGATTTTATGATACAAGAATTAAATATATCTAAAATGATTCAAAGAAATGGATTTTAGAAAGCCAAAATGCCATTAAACAGAGAAGGCCACTATCTCGACAAAATGACTGCACCTTGTTATTTGGAACTTCAATTTTACGGGAAGGCATTGGCAGAGCAAGCTCAGAAGTGGCCAGATGTCCTGTAGAAGAAATATCGTCATGCTGGGGAAATTCAGCTGTTGTTTTTGGGAGATCTTCAGCAGAGATAGGCTGTAAATTCTCTGTTGATGTGTGCTGGCCATTCAGTTCTGGCGGAGCTTCTTCTCTCCACCCTTCATGTCTTCCCTCAACACCTAAGAAAAGACGGAAAAGAAAGTAATTCTCACACTAATGAAGGTTCTTCGTGACTTAAGAACAACTAGATTATATTTTAAAAGGCGGATGTTCTATCATGCATGAGAGTACCGATTTACGATATCACCACAGTTTCTATTGTTGGGCTAACAACTCCCCGCCAAAAAAAAATACTAGGAACCATTTCTTAAAAGAAATAGCAAACAATGTCAAAAACATAAATAGTGAAAACAGAGAAACCAGCAATGTATTATAGTAGATATTTTAAATTCAACTAAAAGGAGATCCTTCGAATTACTAAACCCTAAATTCACACCTCAACTAACGTTATCACCAAGATGAGATATCTAATCGCAGAAAGTACCAAACGTTATGCTCTAGATTAAGAAACTATTCGAGAGCAACAGAATTACCCAATCCATCGGTATCCCCATCCACACGCTGCCGTTTCGCCTGGCCATCTGGCTCCTCCCCCTCCTTCGTCTCCTCCGGAGCTGCACACGAATCCTCCGGCTTCTTCTCCTCCTCCTCCTTACGTTCGTGCGCAGCCTCCACTTCCTCGTGCTTTCTCTTGTGATCCGGAGCAGTCTCACCCGGCACGGAGACTTCCTCCTCTTCCTCTTCCTCTTCCTTTTCCTCTCCTCTAACTTCTACTTGTTCTCTTCCCTCGTCGTCCGGCACCGCCACTTCCGGCGGCGCCGGCGCCTCCTCCGATTCCGATTTCGCAATCAGCGATACCTCCGTCGGCGTCGTCTCAGGTTCCGCCATGGGGAAATGTGGTCCGATGCGTGTGGAAAAGAAACGGTAAGGGTTTGGTTAGAGATATTTCTCGAGGGGTTTAGCCGTTTGGGAAGCTGTGTGCCACGTGGGCTTCATCAAGCGTCAGCAGGTATCAATAGCGAAAATATATGGATCAGTCGATTTTGCAATTTAATTGTATTTAGCTTTTTCAATTTAGCCCCTTCACTACACCAATAACTTTTTTTTTTCTTATTATACAATATAAAATAATAACAGTTAAAATTATAATAAAATTATATTTTGTACCACACATTAATGTAATTACTAATTTACCATTAATATCTATTTAATCAATCTACTTATATTAAATCAAAGATTATTTATAGTAATTTTATAAAAAATAAACACATTTTTGTTTTTTTTTATATAAATCTCAAAGTTAATTATTATACATTTATTCTAGAAGACAAGTGCATATAATGATAATAATTTTTTTAAATCAAGACATAATTTTAGAAACAATAAGGATGAATTTTTATTTTAGAATTGATTTTATTTGTAAAATAAATGGAACCTTAGTATATAAAATGAGTGTCTAAAATATTCGAGGCACATTGTATTATAATAGAGTATACGCACTTAATGTATGCAATATACATTATAGTCTATTATCATAAATAAATATAATTAAATTAAAAATCCCCTTTTATAGTTAAAACTTAAAAACTAAGGGAAATTATAATTTAACTGATTTGGTCTTATATTAACTTTTCCAATGTATCTTAAACTTAAGCAGCTTTCTCCTCTATAGTTCAGATCAAGTTGCAATGGTTAGTTAATTGTTAAATTGAGACATAAAAAAAAATCTTTAGCTAATACCATCATCATTTTTGTCTTCTCTTTCTTCTTTTATTCCCTCCCTCTCTGCAATAGTTTCCTTCTTTAGCATCTCGCCGGCATGGCATGTCGCCAAAGTTGCTGCTGCCATTGCGACGGAACAGCCCACCAATGAGTCCTCCTTAATCAGTACTAGTTAATTTATCCTAGTTGCATTTTTAATATTTTTCCCCTTATCTTATTTCTTGTTCAGTCTCGTCGGTCAATTGGCCGACCGGCGACCTCGGGTCATAGCTGCGCTAGTCTTAGGATCTTCACCTCATGAAGCTCTCATGGTAGGTGCTGTTCGTGGGCTCTTCTCACCTTGGGAGAGGCCACACCAAGTGGCCTATTCCCGCTGGCTATCTTAGGTGGATTCGGTCTCTATCACTGTCATCTCCTCCCTTCGATTGGTCAAAAGTCTCCCTCTTCTTGAGATAAAGCTCCCAGTATTGTCCTTTGGTGCCAGCTTGATCGGGATCGTCGGGCAACTCTTCCCTCGTCGTCAACTACCTCGGCTAGTAGTGTGCTACCTCGTGTGGGCTAGGTGCGTTGTGTGCTGTCAATTAGGGGTGTCGTTAGCGGGGACCGTCATGACCCTCCCTCCATGGAACCCGCAACCTTCTAATGGCTCCTCGCTCGGCTTCCAGTCAGGTCACACCTCGAGTGTCATACCCGTCGTGGGTGTCAGCCGATGGTGGGGCACGTCGGCAACCATCTCCTTCCTCTTGGTGGGTCTATTGTTGGGTGAGAGGAAGGAGGTGATGTGAGTGTTGAGCTAGTTTGCCTAGCCCAGCTCGAGCTTGTGTTAGGCTGCGGCTCAACCCTAAGGCTTTATTGGGTTGGGTTGCGGCCTAACCCAAGTTGTTGTTGGGTTGGTGGGTTGGGCTGCAGCCCAATTCAAGATGGTGGTGGGTTTGGGCTATTGTCAGCCCAGCCCATGAGGGGTTTAGGCTAGGGATAGCCCAACCCGTGGTGTGGTAATGGGTTAGCTGCGGCCCAGCCCATGTTGATGTGGCGCTTCTTTTAGGTTGGGGGCTTTGGACCCAAGCTTGGTGTGGGTTGAGTTGTGGTTTTTAGGTAGTTGCAGCTTAGCCCATTGCCTTGGGCCTTGGATTTAAAGCTTTTTATTTTATTTAATTTAAATTACTCTAATCTTTTCATTTATTTATCTATGTCAACCTAAGCCCTAAACATTACTTTTTTTTTTTAGCAAATAGTAGTGTTAACTATATTAATTTTTTTATAAATAAATTTTAATGGATTAGACTATGGTTTGAGAGTGCTGCTGTAAATAACATTTAACAGGCACTAGTTCCAATTGGAGTTTAGCATTGTTAATTATAGTTTTGATTTAAATCAATTTTATCAAATGAGTTGGTTGTCTTGGTGTATCTATTTTAATTGCTCCTATCATATAATTAATACAAATAGATATAGGAAAATGATATTAAGCAAGTTGCATTAATTAACGAAGCTTATTAATTAAATGTTGACTATGCGATCTTTTATAAATTTAATAATAGCGATTTGGGCGATAATTTGAGGAGAGTATTTTTATTGCATTTATTAACGTATTAGACTTTGGTACAGTTGTGTCAGCTATAACTGATTAATAAAGGTAGGAATTACGAGATGGACCTACCCAAGCCTATAGTGAACATTAGTAAAATTATTTAACTAATTAGTGGTGGGAAGTATTTGTGCTTATGCTTTTTATTTCTTTCCTTATCGAGGTGGACTCCTTACCCTATAAGGATGATCCGTGGCGCAGTGGCGATTAATATTAGGAAAGCAGTTCAAGCAAGTAAAACTTCTATAATCTAATAATAGTGTAGAGAATGAAATAATTTACCTTACAGCATCATCTCATTTATAGCATGCATGTGCATACATTTTTCTTACTTTATTATTGCATGTCATCCATGGTAGTTTTATTTTTCTATTCGATAAGTTTTCACATACCATGATTTTTTTCCGCATAATTATTGAGCATGAATGTGTGTTAGCACATAAATCATGATAATGATGTATATTTCATTATGCGTGTTATATTGTATAATATCATGATATTTGCACATGTGCATGACTATAAAGAAGATGACTAGACACCTCCTCAGCCAAGGTTAGGGGCTGGGGATATTATTATACTTATATATATTATGACTCACGCCTGACGTCTTAGTTTGTTGATCTCAAACAATCAGGTAGCCGTTTCGTTGAGTGATGAGTGATTTATTATCGATCAACGAAAATTATACCCTTTAGAGTATTTAAGATAGATAGAAAAGGGTAGAACGACATAAACCTAGCGGTAATTGATGACGTAGGGTGAGGGTGTTAGTGAGCGACGACTCATGATGTGGAGTTGATGGCTTAGATGGTAGCATCGATGTGCAATATTAACCTTTGTGATGGGCTTACGACTAAGGTCCTTATTTTGTGATGGTAGATAATTGCCGATGTGCAAAACTACAAAATCTTTTTTTTTTTCTTCTTGACAAACCACAAAATTTCGAGTAGAGAAAAAGAATACAAAAGGATAGGTCCTTTTGTGCACAGTGTACAACTCCACACCCTCTCTAGAGACTAGAGGACATCTGGACGCCAACTATAAATAGCAACTTTGCGACGATTCCATATACGCGCTCTCTCTCTCTCTCTCGGCCTCTTGACTTCCATCCCTTTCAACGGGATTCCACATTACCGACGTCCAACAACCATTCAAACACTAACCTAACATTCCACTTCTTCTTCCCTCTCATCGCCTCCCCTTCTTGGTTCCACCATGTCATCTCGAGAAGTATCGAGTAAATCCACATTTGGTCGGTAAGCTTTCCAAGCCACCTTTGCGTGATTTTTATCTGTTTTGCGACGATTCCTAGGATTAGTTTTGTATTCTCGCTTAATTGTGAGTTGCTGTGGTCACTTAGGGAGATTTGGTGGATTTGAGTGGCCGTGGAATATTAAGTTGATGAAAATTTTATGAGCTTAATCTTTCCTGCTGGTTAATTGATTCGTCACTAGATATTTGGTTAATTTTAGGGTTTTATTGTGAACCAAGTGTGATTACAACACCTAATACGGTTTGAAACTTGATTCACTTGATCTCTTGCGTAATTATTCTTTTCTTCTTATTTTTTTCCCTTTTACAAATGCGTAGATATCATTTGGACGCCAATTAAGATCTTCTTAATATTCTATATCTGATGATAAAATAGAAATTTTATGCTCTTGTAGAGCTCCTCAGTTATCGTTTCAATGACAACTCCCAATAGAGAGCGTTTCAATCAAGCTATACCTTCGTTCTC
This sequence comes from Typha angustifolia, assembly GCF_048772165.1. NCBI lineage: Eukaryota > Viridiplantae > Streptophyta > Magnoliopsida > Poales > Typhaceae > Typha > Typha angustifolia. Next base: position 8,335,803 of record NC_133248.1, read on the forward strand.
GGATTCTGCAAGTTCTGCTCAGGCAGAAGCGAGTTTACCCAACTCGTTAAAGAATACTCCTTCAAACATAGCAAGATTGGAGGATGTGATCGAGCAGAGAAAAGGAAGGCATAAGTATCTTGCAAAGACAAAGAGCCCTTCTGATGGCGTAGAAGTCCGTTGGTATTTCAGCAAAGTTCCTCTTGGGGAGAAAGGTGCACTATTTTATCTAATGTAGTCGCAATTATAGACTATTTAGTTATAAGGCATTTTGCACTTTATTCTTTTCTTTTTATTGCTTTGTATTGAATCTGCATGAGAAAAACAAAGAGAAGTAGGATTAGAAATGGTTGGATAAAAGAGCTAGTAGCCTAGTATCATTTAAAGTGTATATATGTAATGCTGCGATTAAGCATTGTGATATTTGGTAGCGAATGTTTTTATGGTCTTTAGAAGCTTTGTTAAAGTCTTTTTTAAACCCTCTATTTTCTCACGCACAAGACTCGATATATTTGGTACATTGATCATTCCAAATGGTTGAGAACTTGAGACATGCTGCTTGAAGTTTTGTTCTCTAGCAAATAAATGGAGTTCATAAAGGAACAAAAAGGCAGAAGATGTAGGAATTTGAGGCCTTGATGATAATAGTTGCCTGCAATCACTTGTATAACAAGTTGAGATTGGTAGTTTCTGTTATCTTTCTTTGATAATAGAATAAGTCCAATAGAGAATTTTTAATCCTTGGTTGCTGAAGACAAAATTCAGCACAATTATATAGGGAGGGCCCATCTTCTGTAAGTTCTGGTAACTGATGTGCATTTGTAATCCATATTGAAGGTAATGCATTGAGGTAACATTATGATTTTATGACAGGTTATATCTGATCCAATAAGACAAAGCGTGAAAAGATATTGGATTTGTCTAACAAAGTATCCTCTACCAGTAGTTTTGCTATGCTTGCTGCAAGCTTGATACATATGCATCTATTTTGTTTCTTTCTTTTCTTTTCAGAGCTTTCAGCTTCAGTTCCTCGAACAGAGATAGTGGGGAAAAGTGAGTACTTTCGTTTTAGTATGAGAGACTCTCTTGCATTGGAAGCTTCCTTCTTGCAGGTATCATTTTATACTAGAATGAGTTAAATTTTGTTAAAGGCTGTCAATGGACTTGATTTTCCATGGCAATGCAATCTTTCCTCAGTTTATGTACCACGTCTTTTTTCTCATTTGAACTCAAGTTTCATGTTTGCTAGGATGTCTTTTTTGTTATTTTCTGAATTTAATTCTATATATTTCAAGGATTACTATGCTAGTCGGCATGATGGGCACATGCCTTCTGAACTGTACTTTGCCATTTGCTAATTCCTGTTAATTTATCAACTATTTTAAAAGCTTAAATTGTTAGAGAATAATAATTTTTATAATTTATATTTAACATCCCCCCACTGAGATATTTTAATGGGTGCAAAAGTGGACTTGATTTAAATGCATGGAGGGTTGTATATATTAGATGACAGATGGGCCTAATAGGATTCAAACTTAGGAACTTTGTTTTAGTACCATATTAACTCACTAACTACTTTAAAAGCTTAAACTATTAGAAAACGATAGTTTTTATATTTTATATTTTATATTTTATAGCGCCAACACTAAAAGATGCTCCGTGTCGAGTGGCTTCCTATCGTTGATTTGCCATACTATTTAGGATTTTTTTTTATAGTAATATAAAGTTTATCTATTCCTTTAATGTGAGTTTCTTAACCTATTCTAGAGGGAGGAAGAATTACTTGCTTATTGGTGGAAAGAATACGCTCAATGCAGTGAAGGTCCAACTGGATCTTGTGCGGCAAGGAATATGACTGCTGCCCAACAACTTGATGAATCATATGTGGTGGAGGAAGACAGGGTTGGTGTTCCTATAAAGGGTGGCATTTATGAGGTATTGATTGCATTTAGTCTTTGTGACCACATATTATCATTTAATTTTGCTAAACAATTATTCAACAACATTTTCGACCATGAATGAAAATAACGAATAAATATAGTTAGCTAAATGAATTCTTTAATGCTACGAGTAGTGGAATAACATGAAGTAAAGTAATATTTCTTACCTAGGTGAATAAGAATCTATCTAATATTCTTGAGATAAAAGGTCAATCTCAAGCAAGTTAAACTTGGATGTAGCTACTAGTGAGTCTTATTTTTCCTTGCATGAATATTGAATACAACGAGAAGTAGTTAATTCTAAGGATGGTTGTGTGCCGATCCAGCACGGTTGTGTGCCAATTCGTGCCAATGTGGAGTCCATTTTTTTTCCTATTTTTATTGATCATTATCAAGCAATTTTACTGTTATTCTTATATCGTCAAATAAAGTCATCATCATGTGATTGAAGATATCAATAGTATTTAACACAACATTTTTGTATTATTCTTGTGCCAAAAAATGAAGTTCTGATCCTCCCCGTTATTTTATATTCAACTAAATATCAATTTTAATTATTGACTGTTATCAATTAATATTATGTGTTGAATGCTATTACGTATTCAATTATATTATGGAGTCTTCAATCATTAATAAAAAATTTAATGAATGTATTCAATCATATTATCTATTGAATAAAATTTATATTTGACTATTGCTTATCTTTAATAAAATAGGTTATTTACAAAAATAATCTAAAGATAAAAGATTGTAATGTAGGTTTTAATATATATATTCAAACAAAAAAATCAAAGATTGACATGGCGAAGACTTAAAAATATCTTTAAATATTTCAATTTTTTTATTAAAAATATATTAAATGCATGCCAGTGGTATGCAGAACAATATTACTGATCGACACACTCCATGCTAATGGTGGCATGGCATGGCACTTGCCTTTGGCACGGCCATAGTTGATTAATGAGTAGTTTTCATGAAGCTTTATTTTTTTTTAGTTATATCCGTAAACAGTGATTATATATCATCTATATGCACAGTAGCTTCTGCTCTAATTGTTTCTTCGCATAAAGCTTTCGAGGACAACCTGCCCCAACTGCTAAGGACAATCTTATTTCACCAAGTGTAGAATGTGTTGGAGATTGCACAAACTCAAAAGATTCAGATATTTTCAGTTGTAGAATAAGCTTCATCTTTCCTGGTCGTAAACCTTGACTCTTTTATTCACCATATTGTGGATTATTTATGCCTTCAAAGTTTGATTAGATGAGTAGAAAGAAGCAGAAACTTTGAATTTCAATTACAATAAAGGCTTCTGTGCCATGAATTCTATGGATTATTTCAGGTTGACTTAACTAGGCGACATTGCTTCCCAGTTTATTGGAATGGCGGGAATAGGCGTGTCCTTAGAGGTCACTGGTTTGCTCGTAAAGGTGGTCTTGATTGGATTCCTTTACGTGAAGATGTTGCAGAACAACTGGAGTTGGCATACCATTGTAAGGTATTCAAGTCCATGATGCAATGTTCATGACGTCTGATACTGTATGCTATTGCTATTGCTATTGCTATTGCATTGCACTTTTCCTGTCTTACTTGGTTTCAATTGTAATGCAAATGTACAAGCACATGCTAGTAAAGAAACCTTTCATTTTTAGACTACGTAATTTAGTTTGCTGTATCGAAAAATTTAAAGTTTTGTATTTTCTGTCTCTTTGTATGGAATGCTATTTAGGTTATTTATTCATGGACTTTTTTTCTCTAGTTCTTATGCATTTTGCAGACTAATGTACTATATGTACTTACTGCTATCTTTAGCTATCTTGGGCATTTTTTTTTTTGCGAACTCTATGTTTTGATCTACATGTGGGTACTCCATACCATTAGATAATGTTTTTCCCAGTGACAAAAGTAAGATAGGGTACAATAGATATCATAGTCAGTATTATGTGTTAGACGGATTAAGATGGATGGAATAGTTTGATATTGTTTATGACCCGAGGAATGCTTGAATCCACTTTTCTTTTTGTGCATGCCATTTGAGCACTGGAAGGAGATGGAACTGTTTCTTGCAGAAAGAGAAGCATATTATGCCGTTATGGAAATAGAAAGTTCCAAGAATATTTGAGCCTGATAGCTCTTAAAGCTTTCATGCAGCCTTCAGAGCAACTTACTCACATATCTCCTCATTTTACTTGTTTTATACCAAACAATGTAATTCCATGTTTTAATTTTCTTTTCTTATTTGTTATTCTTAGGAAGAAATAAAAATATCTTACATTCTGGAGATACTCCACTGTGATTTTACTTTCATTTCTATCAGGTTTGGCACCGCCGTACATTTCAACCTTCAGGCCTATTTGCTGCCCATATTGATCTACAAGGCATCTCACAGGTAAATAATATGCAATAACCAAAGAGATTATGAAACAAATTGTTGATGCTTGATACTTTATTACTATGTTTAGAACAAACTTCTGCAGGGCTTGCATGCTCTTTTCACAGGGGAGGATGATACCTGGGAGGCCTGGCTAGTCTTTGGCACCTCTGGTTTTAAAATAGGGGGAGGAAAAGGGATCAAATTAAGACGTGGTTTTTCATCTTCTGGATCTCGGAAGCCAACTCAGGTTAGTATTCTATAGCGAGAAAATTCATGGTTCTTATCCTATATTGAAGAAGAACCCACCCAAACACCCTTTTGGTCAAATCTATATTAGTTTTGGGAATTTCAGATCATCTTTTATGCAAGTTGGTGTTTTGTACTTGGTATTCCAATTATCACTTATTAGTTCCTTAATAAGTTAATATTACTTAGTTCTTTTTACATTGGTAATTACTAAATTCTGTTCGTCACCACCTCAACAATTTGTAGTTGCTAGGTTACACTGCAAAGTTGAAGGCTCAACGGAAGAAACTTTAATCATGCAACCTGATGTCAATAATAATAATAGATTATAGATGTCAGACCTTTGAAATAAAATCAAAAATAGATTTATCTACCAACTTGGTTGTCAACTTGTCATTTGTGCTACCAAAGAATAACGTTGAAGACCTGAAGTTCCTCTAGACATGAAAAGAGTTTAGGCAAAGGAAGGTGGTATCTTCTTGTGTGAAGTGGTCTTTACTCTTTCTTGTTGCGGCATAAAAAGCTGAGGAGCTAGAGAAATATCTGGCAACCAAATATTTATATTCTCTGCACTGTTATTAGGTTAAATCACTGGAGAGAGTAGATATTCCATTGTGCAAGAATTCACATACTTTAATTTTGTAAGATTATATATTACCACATCTCTCAATTAAGCCAGGTCCTGGTGGAAATAGGAAAGCTGTTATTTTTGAGGCATTTCTCAGAACAATATTTCCTCTTTGAGAAAAAAAAATGCTGCTATCGTAGCAACTGGATCAAGGCAGCATTTTCCTTCACCTGAATCAGAATTTCTTGAGCAGATATTATCATCATGTGCAAATTAGATGTGAGTATGTTGTGCGCTATGATCATTGACAGGCAAAACAAAGCTAGGGAAGATCAATATATCAACGTTAAAGCTGATTTATACATATCTCATTAGGATTACTAGCAAAATTTAGCTGATTTAACATTTGAAAAATGATTCATGTTCTTTATATGCTGATAAAATTTTCCTTAAGAAGTTATGATCCCTGGAATACTTTATGGTGTAGCTGAAGTATGCCTTCAGATGGAGTATAAATTTAAGTATTTAACAAAGGAAGTACAATTGAAATCATCCAAAGGTTAAACCTTAGTTGGCATTTTCTTTCTCTACTGATTTTTTTACATTACGTAAATCACACAAGAACAGCTGCATCAACTTTACGTTTGAATCATAAGGTGCCCTAGTTGCTTGTATTCCATTATTAGCTTAACTTATATGCCTATCAGCTTCTTTCTTGGCCCATAAGTTTTGGACTAATCATGATTGTTTGATCACTGGATTGTCCCTAGGATGAGCTGCGCCAACAAAAAGAGGAGGAGATGGATGACTACTGTTATCAGGTTATTGTGTTAATAATTGGACATCTCACATCTTGCATAAATTTTTCTCTTCGATGATGTGATTCTTGCTTTTCATTCTCTTAAATCTGTACTTATGCATAGTATCTCTTATGATTATGTTATCAAAGCTCTTTCTCAGCTGAAAATTGAGCTATATAATATCTGACAGTTTCAGCGTCGATAAATTGGGACGTAGATATGCCGAACAAGTCCAACCTTAAATAAGTGCATTCTATTTTTTATTTGTTAGGATCAAATACACAGAGTTTGCATACAAGATATTTAAGATGAGAAATAGGATGCGATTTAGTGGAAAAGTCGATATCTGCTCAGTAGAAGATATATGAAAAAGATTGATAATTTCAATTAAAAATTGATAAAGAAAAGATGAGCATTCACCTTGATATGCTTGGTCCACTCTGAAACACAGAGTTACTTCTAATATGTATAGCACTTATGTTATCATAATAAAAAGCAATTGTTTGAGTTGACACACCCATATAACCCAATAGACGACAAAAATGAATGATTTTCTTGATAGTAGTGGGCATTGCTCTATATTATGCTTCAATATTAGAAAGAGAGACAACATCCTACTTCTTGCTTCGTCAAGAGATAAGAGAGTTACAGAAAATCAGACAAAATCTAGTGGTAGAATGGCGAGTAATAGGATCTCCAACCCAATCAGTATCAGAATAGGGATGAAGCACAAGAGAAGAATGTGCAAATATCAAAAGAGACTAAATAATGCACATATCTAAAAATCCAAAAAAGAGTCACATAATGCACAAGAGGAGCCGCCATTCTTAGTTGATACAGAAAAACTCATCGCATTGAAAATATTTAGCTCTACAATCTATAACATTACCTTAGTCATCTTTCATTTCAATCCGTTTGAAATACTTTCAAACTTTGGACTTTAATCTTTTAGAATTGTCTGATGATAAAGCCAAAGACGGAGTTTCTAAATCAAGTTGAGGTTAAGATGCATTGCGATTCTATATGATCATCAAATGAATCCATATTAGAAAAATTTGCTAATTGGAAGGCTAAATACCTTGAAATCTTTAATTTGGAGAGAACTTGAGAGATTAGATAATTTGAGAATGTGTGATGAATTTTGAAAATTTATCATCTATTTATAAGCATGAGAAAAGTTAAAATTACAACTACCCCTCTACCTAATTGTTTATTTCTATTAAAAGGGTAAAACGGTAAAAAAATAAAGGTCCTATTTTGCGAATTTTCAGAATCTTTTTAGCTATTTTTAGAATTTTTATTACCGTTAGCTTTTCTTTTTAAAAATATTTCTATTTCTCCCTTTTTTAGAAAAGAATAATATGTTAAAAAACTTTAAACAATACAGAGTATTATACAGGCGGGCTGAGCTGATACCGATGGGAGAGATGGGCTTTAAAAAAAATGTAAAATAGCATAGTGTACAAAAATACCATTAGTTTTCACTATAGCAAAATGTGCGGGTTTAGTTGCGGGCTGAACGGATAGGCTTTCGAGCCGGGCATGGCTGGGCGAGCAAAGGGTTGGCTCGTGCGACCCATTGGTAGTTCGGGCTCGGGCCAGGCCAGGCCTAAATCGAGTCCAAGCCCGGCTTAGCCTAATCCAAACCGGGTCAGGTACGGGTGAGCTAGGCTGTTTGATCAGGTCTACACGAGATGGATGACTAGGGAATCCCACTATGGGCATTAATAGTGACAAATAGAGAAGTCATGACTTTCTCATTAAGTCATTATGAATATAGCATGCATTATACGTGCCATATGGTATACCGAAGGTATAACGTAAGACTATATGTACATCAATATTAATTAGATGAAAGAATACTATCTAGTATCTATTAGCCTTTCCTTTTTATGTCTAGTTTATCTCCATCACTTTCGAAAGTAACCTCATAGGAGTTGGATGTAAGAAAATGCATATCTTTTTTATCGCTTTAGGAACCACAAGTGGACATGGCAAGGCTTTAGACCATCTCGTAACTATGTCTTACTTAATAAATAGGTCCACGCATCAACTGAATGGATGGCTAGTGAGAACTCTAGAGAGGGAACAATTGGGGTAAGTTTGCTCGCAACTGTTTTTTCTGCTAGAATTTTTGATAAATCTGGGGGGAGAGGAACCCCCTAGGAAAACTGGACTGGAGATACTGTGGGTAAGGTCCCTGAGCTTGGGCAGATAATTCTTGAAGGGTTTGGTGATATCTTAGACCTGAACCAGTCATCTAAGGAGAAATTGGAGAGAAGTTATACCTCTATGGTTGGGGTATTGGGAACAGCAAAACTAAAGGAAGAATGAGAATCATCCATGATAAAATCTTGGAAAGAATCAAAGAGGAAACTAAAGACTTTGTGGAGTTAAATCCTAAAGTCCTTGAGATTCACCCTCTTCGGACGATTCTTACATAAATCTCTATCACTTGATATTCTTAGATCAATGATGGCTAAGATGTGCTCAAACATTGAAAGTTTCTCTATCTTTGATTTGGTTGAGGGATATTATGTTTTATCAATTTTCTAATAAGGAAGATCTATCCTACATTCTTAAAGAAGGGCCCTGGACCATTAATGGTCAAGTGTTTAACCTGATTCGTTAGAGGGATAACTTTTGGCATTCGCTGAAAGCTTTTCAGGTTACTTTAATATGGATTCAACTTATGACCTACCCATGGAATGGAGGGAACTCGACGCCCTCATTCCGATTGTGGCTAAATTCAGTAGGCTGAGAAGTCTATATTTGTTTTGACCAGGTCACGCTTGCTAGTATTAAGGAGTTCATGGGTTCTGCTCTAAATGTCGAGCTAGGTCAAATCCTCTTTACCTACCTCGGGGCTAAGATTTTTCCTAATCAACCAATTCAGTAAGAGTGGACAAAAAGAGGAGACCTTTGCTTTATCTTCTTCCTCTTCCTAGGCCCCCCGAAGCGTATCCTTGTGGCCAACCAAAGAGATCTTGTCAATTGATTTGCCACCAAAATAAGCAGTTGGAAGCGGGATACTCTATCCTTTGCTGGTAGGCAAATTTTTATAAATTCTACCTTTGCCTTGATCCCTAACTATTGGTGTGCTTCTACTAGGTTTCAAACTCAACTATTGACTAAATGACTAAGCTTGCTCCTTTGGAAAAATGACAAATACTATAAAGGTCTTCATTTAGTGAACCGAACAAATGCCACTAAACCTAAAACAAAGGGTGGCCTGCCAATCAGGGACTTACAATTGACAAAATCTACTAGTTTTGGTCAAAATGTTTTTAAGTTTTTAAAAATGATCTCGCCTTTTGGATTGCTATAATGAAGCACAAATATGGTCAAATAGACATATGGTCCACAAAAACTAAAAACGGGTCTTCTTGGGCTTGGAGGCCTATGTGGACTTCAGCCAAAGCATGAGAGATGGAATTAAATATTTAGTGGGAAATGGCTATTAGGTCAATATCTTAATGATCCCTAGATCATGGCTACTCCTATAAATGCCCACTTATGTGAATGTTAACATGATTAATGACTGCATGTAGAGGACCTCGTTGGTAATGATAGATGAGATGAGACGACTCTACAGGAAGCTTTCAGCCTACCCTTCAAAGACTTATTCTGGACCTTAGTATTGGGCATGCGGAAGATAAATGGATCTGGCAGCTTGAGCTTAAAGGGATGGCCAATGCAAAATTTGTGTACAATTTCTTAAGGCCCAACTCGAAATTTAATGGGCCTAAATGGAGCATTCTTTGGAGGCTTACGATGAACTCTAGAGTCAAGAGCTTACTGTGGAAAGTCAACTAGGGAAGAGTGCCCACTAAAGTCCTCCATAGCCTACAAATTGGGCCAACTGTATCGTGCCTAATGTGTGGGCTATGGGAAGAGAGTGTGGAGCATCTCTTCTATCATTGTTGCTAAGCTTTACAGGTGTGGGAGGTCATTGCCCACAACCTTGGTATCTCCTTCACTTTGGATTGCAATTAGATCTCCTATGATTGGTCCCAACTTAGTGGTGATAAACGAAAATTTATGGTAGTGATGGCCACCGCCATTTGGATGGCCCGGAAAGTTAGAAAAAAAAGTTGCTTTGGAAAATAGAATCACTTTGTGTGAATGGCCTTCCAAATGGCTATGGAATACTATGACAGATGCAATGATGAAAACCTTGTCACCAGTCAGATTCACCAAATGGTTAACTAGGTCCCACCTATAGAGGGAGTCATTAAATTGAACTTTGATGGTTTCTAAGACCCTTTAGATATTTTGACTGGCATAGGGGCTATAGTCAGAAACAACAACAGTGACACTTCTATTCATATTTTTGCTAGGCCCATCATTGTGGGCTCGGCCCTTGAAGTAGAAGGCCTTGCAATGCTGGAGGCCCTCAAGATGGCAGCCCATCAAATGTTTACAAAAATCAGAAGTGAAGGCAATTTTACTATTGTCGTCAATGCAATTAACAACTCCAATGATATCCCATGAGCTATTCGGGATATGATTCACCAGTGTAGATCATTTTGTCCTCTTTTTGAGATGTTCTCCTTTGTCCATATCTACAGAGACTATAATAGGGTAGCCGATTGAGCTGCCCATTTGATAGGCATAGGCAATTTTTATTCCCAGGCACTGAGGTTTTCTCTCTCCCCGTTGAATTGGATTGTATCTTCTCTTTTGATGCCTCGGGAGCCAAAACTCTCAGATAGTCTAAAAAATTTTAGTTGTCTTAGTAGCTCTCCTTTTTAATTAAAAAAAGAACTGTCTTCTCTTTATAAACATTGAGATTGTTCATCAATTAATAAGAAATACTTTGGAAAACATCTCTAGAAGGAAGCCTATAAGATAGACCGGTGTCCCCGCTTTGTCCCACTCTCATGTTTCTCTCATAAAAGATGTTAAGACTTAAGATTTAAGGTACACAGAAATGCTTATAAACATACATATTGTTGAGATGGATAATGATAAGATCAGTACAGATGGTGTTTTGGAATAGGAACTCTGGATAATGCAATTTTAACTCATCTGTTGATATGTTATTCATTTTGCCATTTGACAGGTGCCAGTTGGTCATCTAGTTTTCATGGTTCATGGCATTGGGCAAAGGTTAGAGAATGCTAATTTGGTTGATGATGTTGGTGATTTTCGTCATATAACAGCTACTCTAGCTGAAAGGCACTTAACTGCATATCAGAGGAGCACCCAGAGGGTACTGTTTATTCCTTGCCAGGTAGAAGATGATATTCTCCTCTCAAACTGAAGTTCCAATTTTAATTCTTTGCTGCTTTCTCTTGAAAATTTGACATGCATGATCATCTTTTTACCTGAGGAGGAGACACCTTTTGGCTCATTGGAAACTAAGGATGTAGCATAAAGATAAAAGTAGTTATAATCTCATTTCTAATTGAGATGTCACATAGAACACATAAACTGAATAGAGTGTTGATATTCCTGTTTACATTTCCAGATACCAAATGGAGAATCTTGTTAAGCTCAGTAGTTGTTCTGTTCTCTTTCCTTTATTGGGTCAATAACCATCCTTTTCTGGTTTAGTTGAAATCCATTTTTTAGTTAGAAATTAGAACTTGCTTGAATACTTCATTTCTGAAGGTTGTCATCAGGATACTTATTCATCTTCTTTGTTTAGATTACCCATTTATAATTGGCGCTTACCCATGCCATAATGTGTTCTTTTGAATTTCAATATATATATATATATATATTTGCTGTATTAGTATTGCAATCTTTTGTGACCATTTCTCTGACAATATATACTTTGCAGTGGAGAAAGGGTTTGAAGCTCAGTAGTGAAAGTGCAGTTGAAAGAATCACTTTGGATGGTGTTCGAGGTCTTCGACTAACATTAAGTGCCACAGTTCATGATGTTCTATACTACATGAGTCCAATATACTGCCAGCATATAATTGATTCAGTATTTTCTTTCTCTTTCTCCACTTTTTCCTTATTTTTATGTATGGGTGCCTGAACTTTGTTATTAGAAATGATTTGTTGCTGGATAAATAAGACATCGACATAGCTGCATTGACATAGTCTTAGTGAGTAATCATATGTTTCTAACATCAGATATTCCCAGTGAATCTAGACTTTCATTTGCTCAAGTTCATGCATGCAGTAGTATCTTGCAATGAATGTGCATTTTTAATTGGATACACATTGAAATGATTTCACTAATATTTAAATTACTTTGGTGTTTTCAGTTCAACGTTTCTTTTTAATTAAATGTTACTTTCCTAAACCTCTTTATTATGGATGTTATTCAATGTCCAATGAAAGTAATCTCTTTGTATGATATTGCTGGACTCTTTTGAATAACTACACTTCTTTTAACTGGATTGGTCTTCAAACATTGCATTGTTCTTGGAGGTTTTTTAAGTGTTTTCAACTCATTTTCTGAACCCTGATGAATCAAAAATAGAGAGAGAATGGCCAACAAGTGCATTTGCCATTGGAGTAGCTAATGAGTAACGATTGATTAGGTAACCATCAAGCTGAACAATGTTTTGACTTGTGAGTGCTGGGTTGTAGTGTCTAGTGTTTAGGAATGGCCAACAAGTGCATTCATCATTGAAAATGCTAATGGAAAATTATAATGAGTAATCATCAAGCTGGGGCCAGTTACTACAGCTGGGTTATTATCCATTCATGGCACAACAATGCGGTTAGTTTTCATTGTTTTAAGTTATGCTACCAGCTTCTTGATCTTCTTGCAAAACCAATGTTCTTGCATTCAATAAATCTTCTACTTTATAAAATCAAATTTTGCATTGATACTCTCTTAGAGTTCTTTTCTTTCTGACAGTCCAGGGCTCTGCTAACTGGATCATGGCCTCTAAAGAAAAGACAATTTTATTCTTACCTGAGAAACAGGAAAAGTTCTCTATTTCCTATGTGAACTTGTCATAGCACCTGCTTAAGACGAGTCTTTGGTATCTCTTATTCCATTTTCCTAAGACTGGCCCTAAGAACAATGCTCTTCACTCCCTAGCAATAAGATTTCTTACTGTAAACATAGCCAATCTCGCCATGCACATCTACAAGATAAGCTATTGCAGCAATTTATTTATTCTTATTGAAGACTGGCCTATAAGTCATACATATTTGTGCTTTACCATGGGATGCATTGCAATAAAGTTAAGCTATCGCAGCAATTTATTTATTCTTACTGAAGACCTGCATATAAGTCATATTTGAGCTTTGCCTTGGATTGCACTGCAATAATTAGAATATGGCTCCTAATTACAGTATAAATTTTGCATGAGAACAACTTTTTAATATTGGCACGGAGAGTGTGTCTCTGGTCATGGTAATTGTTTTCTTTATAATGATCATCGTAGACCTCTATAGTATGATCACCTAGCAAATCAGGGATGTGCATATCTTCTCCCTTCATTGAAGCAAAAGTTATGTGGATAAAGAAAACGTTTGTTGGTGAGTGGCATTTTCCATTTTGGTTTACATTCCTGTTTTATAAAGCTTGCTGCAGATTAGGTAGTAACATGGCAGGCAATAGTTTGATATAGGAAAGTGGAACTGAATTTTTCAGCGCTCCTTATAGTAAGTTTGTAACTTTGTAAGTGGCGTATCAAGATTCGGTGCTCTTAAATTTGGATAACTAGAGTGGATTGCAAAGTTAAAAACTACAGAAGCTGGTATTCAAGAATCAGTATTGAATATGCTTATAATAAAAGAAAGTTGCTGGAGAGAAAACCCTATGCATTTTAAGGGCATTTTAAGCTATATCATAAGAACAGTAAGTATAGAGTGAAGATTCGCACCAAGCTACGGTTTAGCTAAAAGATCTGTTGAAAAAAGTATATTATCTTGTCAGTATTCTTAACTCTTAAGTGCTATTTATTTACATAGTTCATAAAATCTTCTAGAAGATTCTTTAAATCTTTCCAATCCTTGACATTTTTGAGTTGTCTGATCTAGCTGACCCCATTATTGGAAAAGACTTAAATAATGATGACAATGTGTAATGTTCAATTGGCAGTATACTTCAGCCATGGATCTTTTATTTATATATTTAAACTTGTAAATTGCATTTCAGGTTTCGAACCAGTTGAACAGATTATATTTGATGTTTCTCAAGAGAAATCCTGGTTATGATGGAAAGGTTTGTTAAAGTGTTATTGTGTTAGCATGATGCTGTCTCTATCTTCTCATTTCGACTCAGCACAAGGATCACAAAAGCCATGTGACCGTTTTACAGGTTTCATTATATGGTCACTCATTAGGAAGTGTTCTATGTTATGATATCCTTTGCCATCAAGATTGTCTTTCTTCACCTTTTCCGATGGAATCTGTGAACATGGAAGCTATTCCAGAACGTATGCCCAAACAAGAATGTCAAGTTAAAGCTTCATGCCTCTCCATTTCATCTAGTTGTGATGTGAGTCTCAAGAGAAACTATACCAGCAGACATGGTCAAGATTTAGAGCAGCTGGCACATGCAATGACAGAATGCAGTCCATTTGCTATTTCCGACGCTATGCCTGATAAGAATACAATGCAAGACCTGTCTTCTGCTTCACGTCATTTTATCACATTAAATAATAGTAACTCTCTCTGTTCAGAAGGGAAATCTTATGATTTTGTTACACCAAGAAAAGATGAGAAGCAACCATTACACGACAAAAAGGTTGATCAGCTTTCTTGTGCCTCATTTAATGAAGATGAGAAAAGTTCTACAGCAGATTATAAGCATGGTAGTGGAAGTTCCTACTCTGTGGCAGAGAGATTAGGTGATACTATGTGTGGGAACCTAATTGATGAAGATAAGTTGATCTCCTTGTTGGAGAAAGAGGTATGACTTGATGCACTTCTGATCTTTGCATGAGCTTATAGCATCTGTGATGTTGTAGATATCCTCGAATATATAAGAAAGCTTGCATAATGTAAATATGAATTTTATGAATATAACAGGCATGGATAAGAACTTTGCTTATCATACTCAATGATCTATGATGTGATTGGAAATGTTGAACATTGTCTTTATTATTAAACATTTCAATTTCCCATAAACTTGCTATTTGATAGAAGCATGACGGTAAGAGTTCATGCGTTCCACTGCAGGTGAATTCACTTAAAGCTAGAATTGCAGAACTTGAACAGAAACATCAATGTAGAAATCTAGGCAGTGAGAAAGATTACAGCCATGACTTTTACCAAGGTATATGTAGTCTGTAGATATGAGGTCTTACCTTATATCAGATGTTCTGTTTACATATCTTAATCTTGAGGCAGTCCTTTCCCTTTCGACAGGAAAAGATGCTAAGAATACAATGAAACAGTCTCGTGACAAGCTCTTACCAGAGCAAGATGATAGGGTAAAGAGTTGCACGCCTTGCATTAGATACATTAAGCTTGATTTTAAGGTGATCAGTTGTTCTTTCCTAACTCCAAATTTCTTCATTTATATGCGTTGTTTGGGATGCTGCTGCTTTCATTCCTGTTCTTTTGATATGAAAATGTGGTTGGCAGCATGGTTATCAACCTATCATCTTTCTGCTTTTCCTTTAATGGTTTGTTTATTTTTTATATCGGTCTTTGCTTTTCAGGTTGATACATTCTTTGCTGTTGGTTCACCTCTTGGAGTCTTTCTTGCCCTGCGAAATGCCCGAATAGGAATTGGTAGAGAACCTCTTGGCATCATCTTATATCTTCGTTTCTGCATTATTATTGTATATTTTGCCTTTCCTTGTTGGAAGGTCTTGAAGTATGTAATAGCTACTTTTTATATTTTCCGCCTGGGACATAAGCATCAATGTCCTGTTCAATTAGTAAAGGATAATGAAAGAAAGGTTCTTCATTAGTCCTTTAGTTTCTTTCTTGGGTTCAGGCTATTAGTATTTTTGTCATTTATTTTAGCTATTGGAGTATGTTTGGTTACACATGTTGGAGAATCCATGTAGTTTGTTGACTTGTTCATGAACCAGATAAGATTAGGGGACTGATTTAATGATAAAAGTCAAGGATCCACTATGCATTTCTGTCAGTTAGCATGTAATTATTGGTTAGGTGTCAGCATGTAAAGTAACACTCTAATGTACCGCTGCAATGCCAAGTATGGACCAGCATTACCCCAGCTGCTTGCTAATTAGGACTATTATTTTTACTGTTGTATGATCCTGAAAATGATGTCGGACTTGGCCGGTGCAATTTTACATCATTCAGGACCAAAACTACTAACTGCACTAAATTATGTGTTTGGGTTGTGATATACCTTATTGTTTTGTTAACAGCTTAAGTTTTTCGGTTATCTAAATCTTAGCTGCTTTTGTATGGATTCTCTTGCAACTAAATGGTCATCTAATGGTAGCTCGTTTTACAAGAAGATTTCTACATTCCATCCATGCATCCTGTTAGTTTCAAATTATGAATGTATTCTCAGACGTGAATAATTACTTCATTAGTTATGTATTTATTTCTAGGTATTAATCCTATAACAACATGCATATTGAACTTCTTGATGTTGGTTCTAAGGCAGGGGGAAAGATTATTGGCATGATGACGAGGAAGTATCTGAAGAGATGCCCTCTTGCCGAAAGATGTTCAACATTTTTCACCCCTTTGATCCTGTAGCCTTTAGGTTTGTCTATTTATCCCTTACTTCTTTTTGGTTTATCTGTTATCCCTTAGTTCTAAAAGGTGAATTTGTATGTCTCGGCCTCATTTTTGCTCCTTTTAGTTTCTCATGTTTGGACTTTGGAATACATTATTGAGATCAATAAGATTACTTCTCTAGGTTTCTTCTTCTTCTTTTTCTGCACAAAACACTGAGAGTAGGCATGCTAGAATCTAGATTATTTGCATGCTTGAAGTGAGGAATATTAATTATGAACCGAGACTGGGTTTTGTACAGAATAGAACCGCTTGTCTGCAAAGAGTACGTCAGCAAGCATCCTGTCATTATACCTTATCACAGGGGTGGGAAAAGATTGCACATTGGATTCCAGGTGAGATTTGAATCTCATTCAGTAGTCCGTTTTCTTCTGTCAGGCTATTTGCATTTTATTTTCTGGCTTATGAATTTAACTTTTTTTTTAATAATACAGGAATTTGCGGAAGATATAGCTATACATTCTCAAGCCATAGCAAATCACCTGAACTCTTTTAAGGTTTGTTTTTGAATTTACTGTCTGGACATGAGTTTGATTTGCATCTTATTTTCATAAATTTGGAAATCATGAATTACTATTTTTTGGAATGTTTTCAATCCATATCAAGTCACCATCTCTTTTATTACAACCCTCCCTGTCACAATCTGAAATAGGAATTATGACCGGCCATATGCCTCAATACGCTTAAAATACACGAAGCCTTACTAATACTTTATAAGTATACAATGACAAGAATAAATAAAAGAAAAGAAATTGATTTATATAATTTAAATCAATCGTAATAAAAAATAACCAATATCATGATTAATATGTCTCTAAACGAATTGAATTAGCAAATAGTCTAAAATATATGACCAAAGGAACGGAAAGGTAAATGGATAGGTCTAAGTGGAGGTAGGGTCGTGGTGCATCTCGCTCAGTCACCACATTGACCATTACCTAAAATATTAGAAGAGAAAAATCCATGAACCAACAACTACAACTCAGTAAGTGGAATCCACTCGAAAGTAAAAAAAAAATCTAATATTTATTACATTAAATAAAATCTAAATTCAGCGATATAAAATGACAATTCTACTTAGCATGTTCTTAAAGTAACAATAATAATAACAATAATAATAATAAGAGAAAGGTATAACTCGTAACATGCTCAGTTCTAAGATACCAAATTTTTTCTCAATAATAATAATATCATTTGTCTCAATTGGGTCTATACTCTATGAATCCACATCAACTAAAAATTACTTCGAGATAACACTCGAGTCTTTTCCTCATAGCTGATCCGCTTATAATCATCAGGAGGTGTCACTATGTGATATATACACACTATCTTTTGTACTAACCATTGAGAGATCTTTCAATCTATTCTACGATTGTTCCTTAACTCCGTCAAAGTCATCTAAGAAAGTCATTGTAGTGATCTGAAATAGGACTTTCCCCTAGATTTTCAGTTAAACTTGAGTCACCACGGAATATCATAAGCAATCTATACCGAGACTGTTTATTAAGTTATACCAATATTAGTTATATTTTCCCCCACTAAAATTGGTAATTTGCATGAATTATGCGATGCATTGAATTATAATAATTAAATTGCACACAAAAAATGTAATAATAAATTTGCACACGAAAAATGTTATAAATAGATTTGTACATAGAGGAATACATGGTCTGATCAAAGGTACAAAATATAATATAAATAAATGAGTGAACCCACTCACCTGAGTCTAGGTAAAATAACTAAAATCTCTAATATCTAATCTACGTGCTAAAAATCACCACCTTTAATAATAAATAACAATAAAATTTTAAATTAAATATATCATAATTTCTAAGATTTAAACTAAATAAATAGCTAAAATGGGTTAAATTAAACCCATCGGATTAGGCTAGGCTGCTGCTGGCCCACAACCCGCACTAATCAATCAAGCGGGCTGGGCTAAGGACCCGAACCCATAGCCCAACCTCCATTTAAGTGGTTTTGGTTGGGTTTGTGGACTAGACCCCGAACCTGCAAAATAATAAAAAGGATTGTCTTGGTTTAAACCTGAGCCCAACCAAATCTCTCCCCACGATCGACGCAAGGAAGAGAAGATAGAGAGAGAGTGTGTGCGCCAGCAACCACCATTGGCAACGATCCGTCGGCCACACCCCAAGCTCCTCAACACCTTTGCGACCTCGAAACCATGTGAGGTGGAGGATAAGCCGTAGATGATGGTCGACTGCTTGACTCCATGCCCGACTGCCATGGAATCGTCTTCTACCGCACATCAAGCCACGAGGACTCCAGGAAATTATGCCCACGACACTAGGTTGATGACACAAGGCTCTGGCACACGAGTGGCAATGACCCAAAGCCATTGGTTGGCTCAATTAGTCGACTAAGCCGCAGATCCTCTAAAACAAGTATTTCTACTTTAACCTATTAAACTTAAATTAAATTTGAGAGGTGGAAGAGGGCTTACTGATGAGTCGCATGGTGGTCCCCTATTGCTGTGGCGGTTTGATCCCCATATTGTGACTCCGACAAAAAGAAAGAAGAAGAAGGGAAGGGAGGCTGGGGTAAAGGGAAGAGAGAGAATTTTGGGTTAAAATTTATAGAGAAAAATCTAAATCTAAATCAGATTTGGATTTGGCCGAAATACCTGCGGCTACCTCGTTGCGTGCCGGTGAAGGGTCTAACCACAACCCACCAAGGGATGGGTGGGGGTTAAACAAATCCCCACCCTCCCTCACCATCTCCTTTTAAGGGAAGGAGACAGAGGAGGAGGAAGAAAGGAAAAAAAAGGTGTCCAGCGTTGCCGATGGCCCACATCGCCGGCAACCCACCCTCGAGGCCAGCGGCCCACAACCCTCACTCGGGGTGGGTGTCTAGCCAGAGGGAAGGGGAGGGGAAAGAAGAGGAGGGCTTGGCTCGATGGCGGCGGGGCGTAACCCGAGCCGTAGTGGAGTCGTCGCCCGTCCTCCCCGCCTACGGGGGAGCGGGAGTAGCTCGCCCCGCAGTCGGGGTGGTCAATGGGGCGATGAGGCGCACTCCATGGCCGACGGCCATGGAGGTCCCTTTTCCCTTCACTAAGGGCCCGAAGCCCATCTAGAGAACACCCCCCTTCCACTGGAGCTCTCAAACCGGCGGCTAGACGCGAAGTCGTTGGCCGCTCATGACTCTAATGACGGTGAGGGTGAGGGGTGAATTTACTAGAATTTACAGTGGGTTAGGGGCTTACCGAGGGGGTCGCACGGTTGGCTTCATCGGCTTCGGCGTTGGCAACATGAGAGAAGAAGAGGGAGGGAGAGATGGTGGGGTGGAGAGAAATAGAGGAGGGGTTGGGTGGTGTGCACGACAGGAGAAGAAGAAGAAGAAGAAGAAGAAGAAGAAGAAGAAGAAGAAGAAGAAGAAAGAGAGAAGTACGGGGGTGGCAGGGGCTGGGACGCACGTGCTCGGCGCGTGCGTTGGTTTTTCTTTTCAGGGTGTTACAACGCCAATATTGTTCCAATCCTATTTGTTGATCATAAGAGATCCCCCTCACTGCAGATGGAATGTGAGTGTTCTCAATATCCCATCAATCCACTCCAATGATGGGACTACTAAGCTCAATGCCCCTTTGTTGCTAATTTACTTACATTTGAAGAATTTGTGGATGTCTCTATCTCAATTAAGGGAATGTCTTTCGGAGTTGTGTCGCAAACCTTTTGATGGAATAGTGCAGCTTCCAAGCCCTTCATCCTAGCCAATTTGCCCCAACCACCGCCCTCAACCCTCCCTTATCCCATCCTACTTCCTCTCCTCTCACTACCCATTTCCATGCAAAATTTACGAGGCACAGAAAACTCCCATCTCCCTGCCAAACCCTAAAATCTGCTTCTTCTCTTGCTGCCAAAGTTTCTTTCAAATCTGGGCAAAAATCTTTATCTAAAAAGAAGGCTCAATCCTTCAATCTCTTGTTTCCAAAAAACAGCAAACTTTATCGTTTTCCTCTCCTTCGATTGAAACTTTCCCCCCTTTCCCCCTCTTGACCCAGAACCTCTATACCTCCAACATTGATACATATAGCTATAGCTCCTGCTTTCTTTTACGCGGCAAATGATGTATCGCTGCGAAGCAGCCAATGAAGCTTCTAGCATGGAACTGTCGAGGGAGTGGTTGACCCTCGACAACCCATAATCTCAGCTTCATCATTCACATCACATGCTCTTCTTTAGCTTTTCTCTCCGAAAAGAAATATGGAGAAGCCAAAGCTAAAAATTCATCTCTTTTCTCCCTTTTAAGAACAACTTCATGATTAACTCGGTAGGCCTTTCTATTGGCCTGTGGTTGCTTTGGGATGACATTATCGGCCTCGAGGTTTTGGCAATTGGAGATTCCTTAATCTTTACTCTCGTGCGGGGCAGTGCTAGAGATCAGAACTAGATTCTGGTCATTGTTTACGGAGACCCCCCATTGGGACAAAAATATTACCTCAACTCTTTAGAATAAGATTGATTGCTATGAGAGTTGGAAAACTCTCCTCTGATGTTTTCGGGATTTCAATTGCATTTCTAGCTCCTCCGAAAAGATTGGAGGCCTTGCTATCAACCAGGCACACTCAAGGAGGTTTGCTACTAGAATCAACAGATGTGGCCTCGTTGATCTAGGATTCCCAGGCCCACCTCATACCTGGTCTAGAAGAATGAATAGATTTATGGTCTACGAATGATTGAATAGAGTCTTTGCTACTCCGACCTAATGCAGTCTTCACCCCTCAGCTTAAGTGCTCCACCTCCCTATGGTCTCTTCGGAATACAACCCCCTCCTTCTGGAAACCTCCCCTTGCCCACACAGGTTCCATGTTGAAAATTGGTGGTTACAGTATAGCTCCTATTCTACCTTCTGCAGAAACTAGTGGAGTAACTTCTACAATCCCGACAAGCCCATATCCAACAATCTCGCCTCTCTAACTAATCTCCTTAATTCTTGGGCTAAAAATGTCGTTGGTAACTTGAACTCTCAAATCACAAAGCTAGAGAAAGAATTACTAGTTGTCCAATCCAATGAAAACCTGGCTAAGGAAGGGCTTTTACAGTATACTCTTTGTTGCAAGTTAGAAGATCTTTACTTCGAAAATAAAATTTATTAAAAACAAAGATTAAGAGTGGATTGGCTAAATCGGGATGACCTCAATACCAAATTCTTTCATACCATGGCATATGGCCATCAAAGAAGAAATGCTATCTCCAACCTCAAACTTAGCTTGAGTTACTAGATCCAGAATCCTAAAAGTATCAACAATGCCTTCATCTCACATTTTAAAAGAATCTTCACCTCCTCCAACCCTCCCTCTTTCCGCATTGGAAACTAAAGTAAATTGGGGGCAAGCCCATAGGTCCAAGTCTCTAATCCCTCCAGGCTTTCGTCTTACCTATCAGAAGAAAAGATTATAGCTGCTATTTGCAGCCTTGGCTCGAACAAAACTCCTAGCCCTGATGGGTTCAATGCGCATTTCTTTCATTGATTTGTTGAAGCATATGGTTTGTTCTAACATATGGAAATTTTTTTTGGAATGGTATTCTTGATAATAGGTCACGATCCAAAATTGGAATAACACTTGCCATGTACCTCAATATGCTTGAGATACATGAAACCTTAACAACACTTGTTCTAAGCCCACTCAAATTTCACCCCTTTCTTGGTGAGGTGAGTAAGTGCTAGGCAATTCATGAAAATCCATCTACAAACCTTTTGCAATAGTTTTCCAATCCAAGGAAACTACGCACCTCCGACATTGAAGTCGATCTTGGCCATCTACTGACAACCTCGATCTTCTACTGATCCACATTGACTCCATCCTTGCCAATAACATGACTCAAGAAAGCAACCTTATCCAGCCAAAATTCATGCTTTTTGAATTTTGCATAAAGCTTTTTCTCCCGAAGAGTTTGAAGCACTGTCCTCAGATGTTCCTCATGCTCTTTCCTACTCTTAGATTATATCGATATATCGTTGATGAAAACTACAACAAACTAATCTAAGAAGGGTCCATAAATGCTGCAAATACAAACTAATTAGTATATCAGGTCTATAAATGATGTAGGCGTATTAGTGAAACCGAAAGACATCACTAAGAGCTCGTAATGGTCATAGCGAGTCATAAATGCTATCTTTGTAATGTCGTCACTTTTGATCTTCAATTGGTGGTAAGCAGATCTCAGATCAATCTTAGAAAAGACCTGAGAGCCTTGTAGTTGATTAAATAGATCATCGATCCGGGATAGTAGGTACCTGTGCTTCACTGTAACTTTATTCAACTCCTAGGTGTCAATGCAAAGACGCATCGATCCATCCTTTTTTACAAACAAAACTGGTGTTCCTTAAGGTGATACACTCGGACGGATCTCTAATCCAGCAACTCTCGAAGTTGAGTCTATAGTTCTCTAAGTTCTATTGTGCCATTCTATAGGGTGCCTTTGATATTGGTTCAGTGCTAGGAAGAAGATCAATGGTGAAATCTATCTCTTAATGAGGTGGAAGACTAGGTAGGTCATCAGGAAACACATCTGGAATTTGCTCACTACTTGAAGTTTATGCATCTTCTACTCCTCTCGCTCTGCTCCCACCACAGATGCCAAGAAGCCTTAGCCATAGATGGTCGTGCCACCATCGACACGGAGCATGCTGAGTAGCACGCCTAGGCACGCGCTTGTGTGCCATTGGCATGCATTTATAATATTTTTAATCATGATTTTAAATATTTAGAGATATTTTTGGGTCTTCAACATGTCAATCTTTGAGTTTTTGTTTAAATATATGTATTAAAACCTATATTATAGTATTTTATTTTTAGATTATTTTTGTAAATGACATATTTTATTAAAAGTAAAATAACAATTAAATATGATATTATTCAACTAATAATATGATTAAATATATTCATTAAAATTAATATTAATGATTGAACACTTCATAATATGATTGAATACTCTATAATATAATTGAACACATAATATTAATTGATAATAGTTTATAATTAAAGCTAATATCTAGTTGAACGTAGTATAATGAGGAGGATCAAAAACTTTATTTGTCGGCACAAGAATAATACGAGAATGTTGCACTAAATACTGTAAATAATTTTCAAAATTCATCCATTGATAGTTTTATTTGTTGTAACACATCTCACATAGTCTTCATATAAATTAAAACTTTGTAATTCTTTTATGATATAATATAAATATTGAACATGTACAGAAACTAAAATTGATTTGATGATGATCGATGGAAATTGAATTTTTTTTAAAATAAGAGGATCCACATGTCGTGCCTATCGACACGACTTGATGCAGGGGTGTGCCACTAGCACACCCCATGCCAAGTGCCATGCCACTATTGGCACAGCCATTCTTTGCCTTGACATTAGGGGTGAAAACGGATCGGATACGGATCGGATAGTGCTCAACCCATATCTGGATCCGTATTTTTAGTTCGGATACGGATTCGGATACGGATATTAGACGGATAGCAAAATTTAAAACCATATCCTGATTAAACGGATACGGATAATTTTCGGATAAAAGATCGGATCTTAAACGGATATTAATTAAATTTAAAATAATTATAATATTTTATTTAAATATAATTAACACAAAATTATGAAGAGTTTTACAACAAATTTTTTTTTTGTATGTCAAATATATAAAATTAGAGAAATTAATCTATATAAATAATATATAACGCATTATTAGTAGTAATATTAATACTTACTATTTAAATAAGCAAACTAAAAACTGTAAATCATTTAAAAAAATATGCGGATAAACGGATATCCGATATCCGTATCCGAATCCGAAAAATTTATCCGACCCGTATCCGAATTTTTTTCAAAAATTCTATCCGTATCCGAATCCGAGTCGGATAGAATTTTTTTATCCGAATCCGATCCGAGTCGGGTCGGATAGCGGGTCGAGTCGGAGTTAATCCGACCCGTTTTCACCCCTACTTGACATCCTTTTTTCAATAACCAGTTTGCCTAAAGAGCTGAGATACTACCGATTACAAAAATCTTTCAATCATCCTGGAAGAAAATTTCTAGCTTCTCTGAAATAGAAAATATGATTTTTCATTCCACAATATACTATAACATGATGCACGGATAGCCAATCTATGCCTAGTATAATATTAAAGTCATGCATGTCTAAACAAGTATGATCTACTAGGAGGTTCTGGCCATCAATCTCTATTTGGACAAGATCTACAAATATGATCTGATAATATAGTCCTCTCTACAGGTATAGTCACCCCTAAATGCAACAAGTAAAAGAGAAATAAAATTAGGTGAACCAAAAGAGTGTGTGGATCCTGAGTTTTTAAGAACTCTAGCAGGTATGGATGAGAAAGTAATATACTTTGCACCACAAATGGTTAGTGTCGACCTCCTAAGTCAAGATATAAACTCTCCTTTTGTTATTTGGTATTGATCCTTGACTGTCACTACGTATCTAAGGTCTATTGTTAGCTACTCCAAACTAGGATGGCTGATGTTGTTGATCCTACTGAGGAGCTAAGTGTCATCCTACATGGAGTGCTCTGCAATATCTCGCCATATGGTTAAGCCTCCTACATTTGTAACAGTTTCAAGATACTCTACTGTATGCCAAGTTAGATGAATGAGAATGTCCACACCTCAGGCAATTGTTGAACTGACCCTGCCAATGACCCCCCAGAAGAGCTTGGTTCACTTCTAGTCCTCGAAAATTATCCAGATGACTATCCACCTCTTCTGCTTTGTCCTTAATAGCTCTTCTGCTTCTTGTGTAGATGCTGCTGCTCCCGGCGAAGCTCCTCAATGTTCCTTAGCAAAGAGTACCTTAGACACCATCTCAGAAAGTATCTAACACTAAAAGAGTGAGATATTGTCTTTGATGACTGGCCGCAACTTTCCCTCAAAGAAATTGACTTTCTCCTCTTCACTAGCTACTATATGTGGAACAAACCATAGTAGCTCAGTGAACTTTGCCTCATAATCCACCATGGGCATGCCTCCGTATCTCAACTCGAAGAATTCATCATACTTCTTCTTTGGGCTCGGGAATAGTACTTCTTAAAGTTGTCCCAAGTTAACTCCTTTTCCTATCCAATGTACTGGCTTTCAATTATCTGCCACTAGTCTCTGCCCAGTCCTCAAACATGTAGGTTGTCGAAGGAACCTTTTAGTCCTTAATGCAGTCAAATACTTTTAGAATATTCTCGATTTGAAGCAACCATGCCTCCGCTTTGATCAGATAAGTAGTCCTCCTAAAGGTCAGTGAAGATGCCTTAAAAAATTTCTCGAACAATATACCCTTATCTAGACTAAGGGGCAGCCTCTAATGTAGCCGGAGTATGTGATAACTGTCCTCCAATGGCTTGAACAAGAGTCTGAAGAGCTAAAATCACCGTATTAGCAATAGGGATAGGGGTAAGAGCAAAAATAGGGGTATGGGCAATTTCTGGCTCTGATACTAGAATAAGAGTTGGCACTTGAGCAAGAGCTGGCTCTTGCCCCTTACTCCCATCAGGAGATGTACTCTGGGTCATAACTCCTCGTCAACGACAACATCTATACATAATGCCCTTCAAAATTTATAAATGAAAATAAGAATAAATTCTATTGAATATAACAAAATATTTTTGTAGCTAACCTAAGCTTCTCCAACCGGATCTCTACCTGACTCTATAGGGTGACTTAGACTCTGATACCAAAATCAAAATCATGACTGATCATACATTTCAATACAATTGAGATAAACAAAGCCTTAAATACACTTGTTCTAAGTCCACAGTGATAAGAAATTAATAAAAATATCTAACTCCAATAATTATACACCAACAATATTGAAAATGATCACATGTCACCACTAATTGCACCCTTTCCGATGGTGGTGGGCTTAGCTCCCCCTCCTGAAACTCCTCGGAATAGTTGTGGAGAGCTATTGGGAATCGCAAGTTCTCTCCCCCTAGAGTGAAGACCTTCATTTGGAGATGTGTAGCTGCAAGGTCGTGGTTTATCTGGAGTTGTAGGTTAATGGTCTGCATGTTTCGCCGTTGGATGCTGTGAAAAGTGCTAACTTTCTTGTTCTGCAGCCCTAGCGCGTACCTAACCCTTTTATTTTGATACCCTCCTCACCGCTGTAGGTTTCCTTCTTGAGCGACGTCTGCATCGCTACTGGTGACTTTGTATGTTGAATTGATGCTTCTTGGCTAGGGGGTCCAGTTAGCAGAGCAGGTTTAATTATTTCTGAATATCTAACTTCCATTCACCTGGGGAAAGTAGTGGTTTTATAACACTATCATAATGCTTTGGCTGACTAAGCAAATCTTTATTACTGATTATGAATGAATTAAGGGAGTCAGCCGCTAGCCATCATTGTTGGGTCTTCAGTGATTGCCAAAAGCTGGTGAAGGGGGTGGATAGCTGCAGTAAGGATATAGGTTGGCCTATGTTTGCTTTGGTCCAAGAATGTAAATGATGGATTTCTCTTTTCTCATCTTTAATTGGTTTACGAGCAGGTGTAATAGAAGTAGTAACACTATTGCTAACAACCTTGCTTTCTTTGCAGTTAAATACTGTATTTGTAAAGACTAGAATCACTAGATTAACCCTCCTTAAAGCTTTGATTGTAACCTGATTCCAAGTTGAATCCAAAGTCTTTGGACAGTTTGCAACAAAAAAAAAAAGAAGAAGAAGAAGAAGAAGATCAAATAGTTGAAATTAAAGTCTTGTCCTTTGTGGTACTACTCATCCCTCAATAAGAGACCTCTCCATTGCATGCTGGGCTTGGACTAGATTCACCCTCCTTCAAGCTTTGATTGTAACCTGATTCCAAGTTGAATCCAAAGTCTTTGGACAGTTTGCAACAAAAAGAAGAAGAAAAAAAAAGAAGACCAAATAGTTGAAATTAAAGTCTTGATTCCTTTTCCTTCTTATTGTTGCGGCAGCATGATCTTTCTATATACTCTATTTGAGCATGAGGGCTTTAGGCATGTTAGAGAGAGAATGATACTAGTTGCATATATTTCTCTATTTTCCGAATGAACTTTCCCATAATTTGTATTTCGATCTATCTATAATGAGCCTGAACTGTTCATTTTTCCTGTTACTCCAAAATATATTAGTAACACATTGAAGGGAGACCCGCATTTCCCTTTGTAATTGATCATTAGATATATTATCTTTATATGAAAAATTCAAATTCTGTCTAATGACATTTCTTGGAATAGTTTATTAAGAGTTAAAATGTTCTTTCAAGTTTCAACCTAAAGGTTTTATATTTTATCTGTTGAGAATTGAGAGAACTAAAACAATTTTACTCACCAACTGCAGTAACAACATACTTGTGAAGAACTTACTGTTTTTTCCTTCTCTTTTTCCTGAGAGTGTGTGAAGTTATAGCATTCCAATTAAACCATAAATCACTGTTGAGGGAAGTCAAATCCTGACCTCTAAGCAGGGAATTTGGTGTCTTAACCACTGGGATATGAATCTTTGAAAAATTAGCTATTGAGTGCTTGAGAGTTTTAGACATAAGCTAATATCTTATATTTTTTCAATAGAATAAAGCAGCCAGTGTTCTCCAACCACGCAGAAAGGATAAGATGGAAGGTCAGTTCCATCTCATTTTCTTTCCTTGCTTGTTGTTTAAAGGTAAAATAGACAAAAATATTTAATCTTTGTATTTATATTATGGAAAATGTGGAAGGGGCACAAAAGAAAGAAAGATCATATGGTTCTATCATGATGGAAAGGCTGACAGGTAGTGAAGATGGTCGGATTGATCATGTGCTCCAGGTGATCGAATTTAATTCAGCTCCACACATTCTGTTAGTATTTTTACATTTGACATCAGCATGTGTATCTTTTATTTTTTTGGTATAACATAATTGTCTATCTTATACTATTTGATTGATTGATTGATTTTAATCAACAGAGTGACCAGATAGATTCTGCTTGGCATTAATTGAGCTTACAAAATTCACTGTTTTATTTCCACGGAGGTGACTTTGTTATGAAACTCATTTTCATGCCAATTATCAGTATTAAGTAATGCCAATATCGCACACATTGGATGGTTAGCCAATTTAGTCCTCGGCATTCCTGTATCATTGTTGATGACTGCCTTTCACTATGTCAGAAATTTGTCCTACATTAAACATCACTATTATGAGATTGCTATACTGAAGGGACGTGCCATGTCGGTATCCAGTTGGCACTCTCCTGCGTGCCAATAGCATGTATTAGCATGCCTTTGGTGCATCTCTAATATATTATTTTAGGGTTGGTGTACCTGGTTTTAGTTTGAATATATATATATTAAAAAAATCTACATTAGAGTCTTTTATTCTTAGATAATATTATAAATGACATTTTATTGAAGATATAGAAATAATCAAGTAGAAACATGATTCAATTTGAATGCATTCATTAGCAATAGTTTAATAATTAGAGCCAAAATTTAACAAAAAATTAAAATTTGGATTCAAATCAATTCATATGGAGTTAATCTAATATGTTCCTATATCAATTTTCAATCAATTTAAATGAATTTAATATATTAATTTTAAATTTTTTAAATTTTGGGAGAAGTCAATTTTCCTATGATTCTTACAATTTAAATAGTTTTTTTTATAGATCTAACATTAAAATACTATATCTATCTAGAAAGACACTTATAAATGATAAATCTAGTAAAAGTAAGTTACATCTATCATTTGTACACTCAAATTAATTTTTAAAGGATAACTAAGAGAATGAAAGAAAAATTTACCTTATAATGGGATTTGAAGAAGAAATCTTGAATTTCTCCTTAATCTACTCTCTTTCTCCTTCTCTACTTCAATCTTCTTCTTCTTCTTTTGGTAAAGTGGCTTGACCAGATCTTTATGGATTAATGGGTTTCGGGCGACACAGATCTAGCACAACCCATGCCAAGTGTCATTTCTTTGTTGGCGTGACATCCTTGGTAAACTATTTATCTTCAAACCAATTCTTTATTTTGGTAATCTTAATATTTTGTGGAAGAATTGAGAGAACAAGATCTTGTCAGACACCTCAATGTTTATGTAGTTCTTTTGCCAAGTTCATGATATTAGTCGTTTGTATTTGTATTTTACCAATGTTGTTTGCTACTGTAGATGTCTCACTAGATTATTTATACTATCTCTTTTATTTACCCACTTGGTAAGTATTTCTCTTTTTTTTTTTGAAAGGGAAATACATAAATCAAAATAATCCCTAACAAAAATGAAAAATCAAACCATCTGAATGAATGGTGTGGTAGATTTGTAGCTATACAAAAACTGGCTAAGCCCAAAAGTTATCAAAATTATTGTCTTCCACGATTTGCTAACTAGTTTGCCTTTTGATTAACCTCCTTAAATATGTGATCAATTTGAATATCCTCAAAAGTTTCAGTAGTCAGTACAGAAAAGGATATCTTCAATAGAGTTTGAATGTCCCAAGGATTTTTCATTTCCTTCTTCAGTAACTAAATTAAAAGCATCGAATTGCTTCCAATCCATGTCTTGTTTATGTTCTGTTAATTTACTAAAATTTAATTTCTTGTGCTGTGCAGGATAAAACTTTTGAGCTTCCGTATATATCAGCTATTGGATCACATAAGTATGAAGAAATTGAACAATTTTATATATATATACATATGAAAATATATTATTTCTGTACTTATCAAATGAAATTGTTGGATCTTTACTGAACTGTGTTGCTGTTTGACAGCAATTATTGGCGTGATCATGACACTGCTCTTTTCGTTCTCAAACACTTGTACCGCAATGTACCTGAGGAGCCTCTAGCTGAAGGATTTGATGGTCAGTATAGTTCAGCAACACAGAGGAAGCCCATAAGTATTTTTTATGAAAGGGATGCTATGGGAGAAGACACCCCTTTGATGTTTTCAGACAATTCGTTGATTAGAGAGTTCTCAAGAAAAGCACAGAAATTCATGAAGGCAACCTAAACACTGCATCTTTCTTCTATTGGCTCAAAAGTGTTAGTTTTCTTTCATTATTAATGTTGTCATATTAAATCCCTTTCTGAATATATTATGTTTCCTTTTGACTGTTGATAGAATTATGACAGACATAAAATATGTTATTGTCTACTAGTAGTCTAATTAGAAGAAAATATGATGGTTTGAGGATGAATCCTGAACCAAAGCAATGCATTTGACTTGTTTGTCCTTAGGATAACAGATGCTGGTCTACCATTTTGATTGATCAAGTAGACTGAGATGGATTAATTATAATTTGATGATTAGACAACAGACTTGATGACAGTTCTCTTCTTTCGGTCTTTTGGGTCAGATAGCTCACTGTAATTATAGGGTGATTGCAGATATTATTCTATTTTCGTCCTAATTGCATTCTGAAGTTTCTTACATGTTTTTGTTGCCTAATTTTTTTATAAAAATATTTAATTTAAGGGTTTAGAGGATAGAATGATTTTCTGATGTGAGAAAAGAACAGCACCATCACAATTGGAATTTTTCCTGTGTAATTATTGATTTAAGTGCATCCGAACAGAGACAAGCATGTTTAATATCTTCGTTTGACTCTAGTCCTGGAATCTAAGTTAGTCATCTTTCTCTCTCATCTAGATTGGCCATGAAAGCTTTATGGCAAGATCTGTTGTCTAATTTTGTTTTGGTCAAGAATTTGGCAACAATTTATTTAAGGTTGGTACCAGGTAGATAACCAGCTGTAAGAATTGAATCCTTAATAAGTTGTAGAAAACTTAGTATTTATGCCATTATTTCTCTCCTGAAACTAAAATTCTCTTAATTTTCTGCAGGTTTTCATATGATCTGTTGCGGACTATAAGCTGGAGAAATGCATGCTCAAGATGTGTTGTTAAACTCATCCGCTTTATATTTATGTACATAGACATGATGAGTTTATTAAGATGTGGACACGAAAGGTTTATTGTTTTCGTTTTGGTTCATCTGTAAAAAAAAAAAAAAGTATTAATGTCTTAATTGGGGAACTCTACGACTACACACCAGCTTGTTCTTTTCCCCCCGTAGATGGAAAGTTTCTCTATATTATAGTAGATTTTACGATCTATTTATTAAATCTGCAGATTAAAGAAAGATGAGGCCTTGTAATCTATTATTTTCATTTGAATATCATGGGCAAGCCGTCAAACAATTGATTCAAATCACTATGGTTCTGTTTGAAATTTTGATTCAATGTGATTTGTGGTTTAGCTAATTGGATAATAACTTTCTGAGATCAAGAATTACAAAATGTAAAGATTATTCTTCTGTATCTGCTAGGCGCAGTACCAGTAGAAGATGCGTGAATAGTTTTTGCAACAAATCGAGAGAGACATGAGGCAAGTTTTGTTTATGTTTGTGGACAAAGCTATCACCAGCTCGAACAGAGTCTCCTTACGTACCTCAGGTTCGAAATGGAGTCTTCATTGGCCTCTAAGAGGAGGGTATTGTCGACAAATTGAAAGATAGAAGTCTCAATTTCCCGATAAAGGCCTAGCCCTAGATGAAGGCTTTGGCCTGAGCTTTCCTCAGCATCCTGTCGTACATATATGTGACTAGGATTAAAAGGAGAGGTGACAAGAAATCTCCTTAGAGAAGGCCCGACTTAGGCAAAAGGAGTTGGCTTGTGGAGATCACCCAGAGCCTAATCTACTTTGTTCACTTGCCTAAGAACCCTCTCGCCTGAAGGATAGAGATGGAAGGAGTCCCATTAGAAACTATCGAAGCCTTTCATGAAGTCAAGTTTAATGAGCCTTACAGAGGACCCCGACTAGTGTGCCACGAGAGAAGCTCATGAGTTAGAGTGGAGTTGTCTAAGATGGACTACCCCTACCCCAGATTAACACTAACTAGCTGTCAAGAACCGTTATGTGTTACCGAGCAAAGCCTATTACCCAAGACTTTCATCACAATCTTTAAATTACAAATCGGCAAGTTGATCAGACCAAAGTTGTGAGAAGACTAGCCTAAAGAAGGTAAATAATGACTTATTCAATCCAACAAAGTGAATGTCCAAGTCAAAGTCATTGAAGATCCAAATGATGTCCCCTTTAATGGAATCCCAAAAACACTAGTGGAAAAGGGTAGAAAGCCGTCTGAACCTAGGCCCTTCTCAAACCCCAAATTGAAGACGTCGCCCTGATATCTTCTTCCATAAATATCTCTACGAGAGGCCCTAAAGAGGTTAGTAGAGATTAAGGTAAACCGATCTACCAAAAAAAAGAAATGGAGAGTGAAAAAGTCCCCAACTAAGGTCTAATAACTCCTTGAGTTGATTGGAGATGAGAGTGTTATCGACCCAGATCAAGAAGATAAAGTTCCTCCTTCTCTAGCCATTAATGAAGGGGTGGAAGAACCTCGTGGTTTTGTCCCTTCTGCTAGTCGACGTGATCGTTGATGCCATAGATATTCTCTCTTTTGTCCAAGGAGAAGATAATCCCAAAGAATCATCTTCTTCCTAAGCCTGACATTGTGGAAATTGAAAGTGCACCAAGCTTGGATCTACTGCTTAACAAAACAAAGCTTCAGGTGGAAGGATGCCATCGGATTCGGAGAAAGGTGCACTTAACCACCAACCCAAACTAGCTGGTGGAACTCATATATTGACAGCCAAACATTTTTAAACCAAGATAGTTTAGATGATCGTAGTGTGCCAAAAGTGTCGAGACAAAGCGGAGCATAATCAAACATCGAACAAGAAAGGGCTGAGCAAGAGTAGTTCAAGAAGGTTTGGTCCCAGCCCAAAGACAAGAGAGCTCTATCAAGCTTGGAGAGGATGGGGGCACTTGGTGGTTAAACCACATGAATTGTCTTCCTTTTGACATTAGGGAGTCATTGAATTGAGCCATGCCCCTGGTGCAAGCTGATCCTGATGAGCGGTCCGAGAAGAATCGAACGACATTGAAGTCCCCACAACAAACATGGGGGTCGAGAAGCTTGTAGTAACCAGGTGAAGTTCAGCCCATAAGGCTTCTTTCTCGTCAGCAGCAATGAGGCTATAAACATTGACCGCACAATAGTCAACCCTCCATCTAGAGTCTTTTAGCGGGGTAGTCATGGAAAAAGTTCCTTGGTGAAAACCCCCCAAAAAGATGTCATAAAGGACTACCCAGTAGCTACCCACCCAACCCCTGTCTGGGTACCCACATTGACCCATGCCTGGATGCCAAAAGCCTCCCAAGCATAAGAGCAAAGAAAGGAGAGAGGGTTCAAAGAGCTTGGATTCCTGCATGCGAAGAAGTCGCACCTAGAGAAGACAACAATCTCCACTCAAAGGAGAAGCCTAAGCCTCTTGCCTTCCAATTCAAAATCTTCATAAAACACAACTCGACAAAGACTCAAAGATAATGATTAGAGGGAGTCCTTCGTATTGGTTTCCCCTTCTTCCTAAGGATGGCGAGTACTTAGGGGTGAAAACGGGTCAAATTAACTTTAACCCGACCTACTATCCAATTCAACTCAAACCAAAGTTAGATAGAAAAATCATAGCCGACTAAATTACAAATTCAGTTGTTGGTAAGATTTTTTTTCAAAAATTCGAAAACGGGTCAAATATATTTTGTGAATACAAATGCGGATATCGGATATTTGTTTACCCCCATATTTTTTTGAATGATTTACGATTTTCAGTTTGCTTAACTAAATGGTGAATATTGATATTGTTACTAATAATGTGTTCGAAATTGTTTATAGAGATTAACTTTGTTAATTTTATATTTATTTAAAATGCAAGAATTTTTTAAAACTCTTAATATTCGTGTTAACTGTCCTAAAGAAAGGATATAATTTCTTTTTAAAATTTGATCTTTATTTGTTTAAGATTCATTCCTCTACCCAAAAATTATCCGATTTGTATCTAAAAATTATTCATATCTATTTATTTAGGATATGATTCTAAGTTTTGCTATCAATCTAATATCTGTATAAATCCGTATTCAGACTAAAAATATGAATCTAGATATGAGTTGAATACTATCTAATTTATATGCAATCTATTTTCACCCCTAAGAGGACCTCATCCAAATCCCCAAGGTGGACCAAGAGGCACGAGATGCTGGAAGTTTGATAGAGCCTATTTGGGCAAAGTAGGGCCAAAATGAGCGAGCTTAGTAGGTGTTTGGGCCTCCTATTGTACACCATTGAGTAGGGGTGTAAACAAGCCAAGCCTGAGCGAGCTGGCTTCGACTCCGGCTCCGGCTTAGCTCGAAATTAATTTCGAGCCTCAGAATTGGGCTCAAGCTCAGCTTAATTATACTCAAACCGAGCTCAAGCCTGAAATGAGCTTATCATCAAATCTCATTTATGTCGAGCCGGATCGAGCTAAACTGAGCCAAATCGAGCCCAAGCCAAGCCGAAGAAGAAAATGAAAGCTTGACGACGCAGTACTACGGCGGCTTGCCATTGCAAAAGGATGAGGAGGCGGCACCGAGGCAACAGCTTGGTGAAGGAGGACGAGGGCACGAGGTGACACCGGCACACTGCGGCGGATGAGGAGATGAGGATGTGGAAATGAGATTTGGAGATTGGAATTTTTCTAACACCTTTTATACTGAGCCTATTGAGCCAAGTCTAAACGAGCCGGCTTTAGCTTAAGCTTAGCTCAATATTAATTTCAAGCCGGTTTTGGCGGCTCAAGCTCAGTTCATCTCTAACCTAGCCGAGCCGAGCTCGAGCTTATATTGACAACCCTACCTTTGAGCCACCGAGAGAGGCTGGAGACTGCCATGTCATGTCTGAATTTATCATCAATATGTAAAAAAATTTGCAAGGAAGTCTTGAACTCAGGATCTATAGCATTTGGATTCAACAATAACTTTCTAAATTTAAGCAATTAGAGAGCTATGAACTCGATTCTTTTATATTAATTTTCGTTAATAACCCCACAATCACGGGGCCGCCTTCTTCTTGGTACTTCTTTAGTTCTTGGCCTACAACTCTCTACAAATTGGTATAAAGCCTATACCATAACTCATCACACCCGGTTAAAATATAAAAAACTAACCACAACCATTGCCTCCAAACCACCCTCTTTCCACTCTCATCTATCCCTTCCCCCACATCTCGGGAATAATGAAGAACACAAGTGAATTGAGTGCATCACTATAAGCTAGGTTCTTCGTCGGCGGAGCGGGCGGTTCTCCGTTTCACTGGGAAGCTGCCGAACGACAATATACTTAAATTTTTCTGCTTGTATTCTTGCTTAGGATTCAAAATTCCTTGTCTTATCGACATTTACCACCCAAGAACTGGGTGGGAGGGAGCCCAATTGGGTCTGGCTCATTGGGTGTAGTCCATTTGGCACAGTGAGCTCTTTGTCTTGAAGTCATCGGCGTAATCATTCGTAGAGTCTGCATCTCTTGCAAACGAGGCGGTGATCCTCGAGAACATGGACTCTCCATACATCGTCCGCAATATCGAGCATGAAGTCAGTCAAGAAACAAGAATTCAACTTGTTCATGGAGTACATGGCAGGCGGCACGCGTGTCGGAGATCGTCGGTAAGTTCAGCCGATCCCTGGACGAGTGGCCGATACGATCATGCACCAGAGAGATCCTCAAAGGGATCGACTAGCTTCATCGCAATGGGCATCACTCACTGTGAAATCAAGTGCAAGAATGTACTTAAAGGTTCGTCCAGCGGCATCAAGTTGACCAACCTCAGGTGCGTCAAAAGTCCAGGATTTGATCATCCAACACATTCTGTGTGTGGGACTCCATTGTGGATGGCACCAGAGGTGCTCAAGAACTAAATGTTTGGATGTTTATCAGATGGCGTAATAACCCCAGCAGCAACACTGCAGTGATGACCTACCAAAATTTCCATGCAATCTTTCTGAAGATGGAAAGGATTTCCTAAGCAAGTGTTTGATTAGAAACCCAAAGGAAAGCTGGGCATGCCGAGAGTTGCTTCATCATCCTTTCATCAAAGGGAGTTTGCAAGAGAATGTGCTTGAAAGATAGAGCTTCATACTAGTCGCCATTGGATTGAGATTGATGGAGTTCAAAAGAGGTAGCAGAGTGAGAGGTTCGATTTTCCTGGCAAAGTTAGGTCAGGTTGAAAGGTTTATGATAGGATGTGAGAAAGATGTTCAGCCAAAGCAAAGGAGTTAAAAATGTTACAGCTTCTAGCCTCCCTAATCATGCTAATGATTCTTTCATTTTCCTCTTCCTTTCTCCTCTATATTAATTAGAACATTGCTAAGACACGTATAAAATTATAATACATATGAAAACTAGGTGTAGCAAGGGGAAAGTTTTAACCATTTTATGATTTATCTTCATTGCATCAGATTCCAACACATTCTCGTAGAGGGGTTCGATTGTAGGAGAGAACTATTTCACTTACAATCAATTTAAAATTTCAGAGTATACAAAGACAAACAGGAATGTGAAATGTTAAAAAAAAAATTGTATAAAATAAAAGGAGAGAATGATAAAAGGAGAGAGGATGACAAAATAGTTATTTCATATTATTATTAAATTATTTTTTTATTAAATTGTATAGAATAAAAGAAGAGAGAATAATAAATTAGTATACCAAAAAAAAAATCTAAATTGTTGTTTAATTACTAGGCTTATTCTAAAAGAAGGTTATTCTTATTCTACATATAAGCAGGGTATAAAAATGCATTATTGTCAATGGTCAGGGTAAAAAAAATTGCTTCAGACTAGGGGGAGAAAAGTAAGGGTGAGCACAGCATTACAGGCTGGTGGCTTTCATCTTGTGAAATATCATCAAGATGACCCAATCAATATTGAACAACAATGGCAGAGCTGTCTGTGTATTGGGTGAGAAACGTGGTGGTAATTGCCCAATAACAAGCTGAAGGGACTAATTTCTTTGAGTATTCCATTACTACAAGAGGCCACTAAATTGGGGTGGTATATGTTGCAGATTCTTCAATTTATTGTAGACAATGTTTCTAAAAAATCGATCTCGTTATATTAGATGCATCAAAAAGATGCTGATGTACAAGGCAGTTGTATATACCTTGAATTACATCGTATCGGCCTATCAGGGGCTACCGCTTACTTTACACTTCTATTGGAAGACTTGCCCATCTATTCCATATCTTTCACAGCATCCTGCAGAGAAAAGAGAAAGAATGGCGTTATCCTTATCAGTTTACTAATTTTCGAGAAATGGTAGTAATGAAGAGCAGAGGACATAGTGTAGATCTTTAGAGATTTCCAGATCATTCTAAAATTTTCTCAATCCTGGTACTGTTTTGAATTTTGCCTTATAAAAACCAACAAGTATATTATGTTGATAGCAAAATTTACACTTCCCTACTAAAATGCTTTGAAAATCCTAATGCTGAATTTTTCTTTAAAAAGATATTCCACGACAGAACCAGGTAATTTTCCACCTCATGCTTTGGCACAAGAGCAACCCATACTTAACTACCCTACGCATCACATTAGCAGCCTCTTTGAACTTGCATGCAGGGTATCGAAATAACAGTAGTGAGTGGAGATCCAGTACCTTCGCAAGCCGAGTAACATAAGCTGCAGCAATGGCTGTAAACAATAGGCCTAGGCCAAGAGTCAGTAATTGACCATTTCCTCCTGTTAAGCCCACCTCTGACTCTTCTTGCTGCAAAGAGAGAAGCAAATTTGTGATTCAGTTCCATTTCACCCTTCGAGAGTATTAATAGGGCATAATGTCCCAAAAAAAAACAAAATGAACCTTAACCATGAACAGAATAGATTGCTTGACCAGATTTAATATCCTTGCATGCTATTGAGCATCACAAAAACATCTACCTAGGATCAACATATAAACCCTGCAAGTATGTAATTTTAATCCTACATGCTCAATTATTGTTAGCATGTAACTAGAAAGTGAAACAGAAGATCTATAATTACCTCTATAAGTGAAGAATGATGTTCTATTAAACTGGAAATGAACAAATTAACCTTATCATACAGGCCAGAAATGTTATTATAGACGAAAGACTTACAATGATGGCTCGCCCAAATGCACCAGCACTAACATAAGCCCATGTCCCAGGAAGCATCCCCAACCAACTACACACACCAAGTCAACAATCAACATTATTTTCCAAGTTGATGAAAAGAGGAACAGATTTGAGTAGAGAAAATCCAAGTTCCTACATCACAAGTATAAGAATGGTGCACATCATGAAGGTGGATTTGCAAGAAAGGTTGATTCAGTCATTCAAATGAACATCATGAACGTAATGAAAAGGCAAGGTGCACTTTTAATAGTAAATAGAGGACAATTCACAACAAATTTCTCTTCGACAAGAGAAAAGAAACATGGAGATTATGCTTGTAGACTTGCAGTACATTATTTTTCAGTTACAATTTGATTGTTTCATATCATTGATACCAAACAACTACTGGTCATGCGAATCAGCACGCCCTCGGCATGGCTCGGCGTGCCACTAGCACATATTTTTAACATATTTTCAATAAAAAAATTTAGGACATTTAAAAATGTTTTTGGATCTTTGGCATATCAATATTGGTTTTTAGTTTAAATATATATGCTATACCTACATTATAGTATTTTATTTTTAGATTACTTTTGTAAATGACCTATTTTATTAAATATAAAATAATAATCAAATATAAATGTTATTCAACACATCATATGATTAAATATATTTACTAAAATTAATATTAATTTTTGATTGAATACTCCATAATATAATTAAACACATATTAACATTCAATACATAATACTAATTGATAATAGTTTAATAAATAATATCTAATTAAATGTAGAATGACAAGAAGGATCTAAGACTACGTATAATGATGATTTATGAAAATAAAAAATAAAAAGTTATAGTCATATGACTCATATTGTGCCATTATCTAAAGAACTAGTGACACATATACATAAATATGCATGCCCATTCAGATGTGACACCTACTGTTGCTCTCCCATTAATTTTGCAGATTTGTGGCACAAAATCATAGTGAGACACTGAGACCTAACATAAATTACTTCCTAACTGGACAGTGCTTCGAAAATGTAAATGAAATAAGAGCTTCAATCACAAATAAAAACTTAGCTTACAAAGAATGTTTTTTCAAACTAAGAAATTTCCTTTAGATAAGCATCTGTTACTACTGTTTCTTTGCAAAGTCAAAAAAGCAAGTGTTCCACGTACAGAACCACTAATGTCAAGGATCTTGCTATATAGAGTTCATTGAATCATTCCATTCTTTGCCGTTTTAT
Source organism: Typha angustifolia (assembly GCF_048772165.1). Classification (NCBI taxonomy): domain Eukaryota; kingdom Viridiplantae; phylum Streptophyta; class Magnoliopsida; order Poales; family Typhaceae; genus Typha; species Typha angustifolia. Next base: position 8,375,588 of record NC_133248.1, read on the forward strand.
CTTAATAATTTTCGCATTCTCTTCATCCTTTTTCAAAATAATTCAGATCTTAATTTTGCATGGTTGGTGCACTCTTTTGCAACTACTGTTCACAAAATTGTAGATAAAATTAGCAATGAAAACAACTTAATGTTACGGTAAAATTAGCAACTAACCTGCCCAAAACATAAGGCACAAACTTCACAGAAGTTAAGCCATATAAGTAGTTTCCAAGAGAAAAGGGCAGTAAGGGACTCAAGCGAAGGAGTGTTACAATCCTGAAACCGTTCTCTCCGATTGCTTTATCAATTGCCAAAAATTTCTTATTTCCTTCGACCAACTTAAGAATACGTTCCCGGGCAAAATACCTAGCAATAAGAAAGGCCACAGTTGCAGCCACCTAGCAAAGTCAACAAATCATAATGAGAACCTGTCAGATCACTCATCTTTTATCACTTATAAATCAAGAAGAATTGCAGACAAAGCAACTTACCGTCCCACTGATAGACACAATGATGGTACCAATGAGACTACCAAATAATAAACCAGCAGACATTGTTAATGGTATTGCGGGAATTGCAAGAATCTGAATCAAAAAAAGTAGTATAACGTCAGATGCTACAGAGTATGGTATGTAAAAATAATTAACAAATGAAATATGTAAAACCTAAGCTTCTCTGCTATATGCACTAATGACAAAGTCATACAAATTAATCTTTTCTGATATCATGAACAAGATTATTCCATACTATCTAACTGACTCTTGGCAATCTTATAATGGTCCAAATAGGAAGCATGGACAAGACAATTATCCATTATTTCACATAATTGTCTTTCCATAAAAGTATCTTGCTTCATCAGTAAGCAACCTAGGAGACATAGTATCACATGAATCGTACAGTCCACAACCCAGCTACAAGTAGCTGATAAGCTAGAGTACAACTTAGATTACATATCTTAGAGAAAAGATTGCCTGTTTCTATAGCTTACCTCTAGTCCAGCATAAACAAGTACAAATAAAGCATATCCAGCTGGTCCATAACCTGATCAAGTAAAACATTACAATTTTCAGAATAGGATGGAAAATTGAATTTCTTTGTCTCCATATGCAAAATTCATCAAGAAGCACATTCGAACCACATAAAAACAGATTCGATCTAACCCACAGCAGTTAGTTTCACAGAACAAAGCATGTTATGCGGAACCATAAACATAACAACGACTAAAGTCCTGGATGATGGTAACAGGTCCTATTTCCAATCATTTTGTTTCTAGGGTACCTTGAATATGGTTTAGGAAGGAAAAGGTGATCATATCAGGAGCAAACATTATGGACAAAAACCAACCCCTGGATTCATGATATTCATTAAGTAAAATGTTTCCTTCTTGTTGCAGAATTGGGCAGAAGTAACAGCCCCCAATTCATTTCCCACACATTATCTCCCTTCAACCTCAAATAGGCTTGCTTGTAGCCTAACAATCCAGAAAAAGTTGGATAAAAATCTGGACTAAATAATGCTCCTTCACAAAATTTGACCAATTCAATATCTGTTTAAACTCATTATACTGCACGCTAATCCAGTAAGTCAGACAATGACGAGCATCTTTCCTTACTCATATACACGGTTCATTCCTAATCTAGGACAGGAAGACATGCCACATTTTGACCAGTCAACCATTCCAGCTTAGTAACTAAGATAACTCTCCATTACAACAACTTAATAGATCGGCCAGTTTTCTCATTAAAGTTCCTCACTACATCAATACTCATTTTTCAGTCTAGGAGATATAGTTTCACAATAAATCATATAGTGCACCGGCCCAGCTGTCAAGAGCTAATAAACTAGAGTTCTACTATCAAAATCAGACTACAATTTAACAGAGACAGAGATTTCAACAGTATCAAACGGAAGCATATTTAGCAAACCTTAACCACTATAATGCCAAAATAATCTCCAATTTCCAAGGCAGCATTTAGAAAGCAGTAGCCTCAGAATTCCGGGGAAAAAGGTGAAAGTCCAGAATGCCAAGAAAAATGTCACATTTCTCCAGTAACCGCATACTAAACTAATAACTCAATCTAAATCATCGAAATTAAGGAGAAACGCAACAGGATTCTCAACAACATCACCAATTCTGACCAAGAAACCCACCCATATTCCGAACTGGGTCCAAAACGAAAACCACCATCTCCTTTGAAAAGCCCAAAAGCGCAATCAAGATGCAAGCTTTGCAACATAATCCATTTCTTACCTTCAATAAACCCCGAGAACTGTGTCAAGAACGCATTAATCTGATCCCTATATACATACCCCACAGCCCCGAACCCCCCAACAAACCCAACCAGCAGCAAACCCGCAAGAACCGTCCCCTTCAACGCAGCGCCACCATCCGCCTCCTTCTCCCCCTCCTCCTCCTCCTCCTCCTCCTCCTCGTTGTTGGATCCGCCGCCGCCTCCTCTGCGCCCATCGAACTTGAGGTTTTGCGGGACATTCGACGCCTTGCGGAGCGTCGCCTTCTTGGTCTCTCGCAGGGAAGAGAGGGTCCGGAAGAAGTGGAGGCGTTTGGGGCGAAAGGCGCAGCAGGAGGACGAGGAGAAGGAGGGGAAGGGGGAGAGGCGGTGGGGTAGGACGAGAGGGGAGGAAGAGGAACAGGAGGACGAGGAGGAGGGAGGAGAGGGGGAGGGGGAGGGGGAGAGAGAGGAGAGGGATGGCCTCATGGAGGAAATTATGCGGGTGGGGCGCAGGGTGGGGTGGAGGGGGAGCGCAGACATGGCAATGCCATGGAGCATAGAGTGGACGGGAAAGGAGAAAAGAGAGAGGGAGAGGTGATAAGGGATAGAGAGAGGGAGAGAGGAGACAGAGGAGTAGAGGAGGAAGTAGAGGGGTATTTGAGATTTTTGGAGATCAAGGTTTGTCCACGTGGGCATCATCTTCGGCAAGTGGGCGGAATATACTGGAGGGTCTTCTTTTTTTTAATTTATTTTTGTGAATATTTTGTTGTTACTTTTTTCTTCCTCCATAGATAATAATACTAACAACTAAAAATAAATGGAACTTGAGCTATGGTTGCAAGGTGAGGAGATTTGGTCATGCAGACTATATGGACTTGCAGAAAGATGACTTGGGAAAGTTTAGAACTTTTTTTACGTTTATCAGTATTACTCACTTCCTTCTTCAGATTCCTAAACGCAAAAACTCATATTATGGCTTCATAAAAAATAAAGAATAAAATCGTTATCATTAGCAAAAGTTACATCCAAAATTGAGGGATGCGTCCCAGGTAGCTCGGGTTCATCGAGATTGATTCTAATTTTCCGGTGCACGCTCTTCAAGATATTTTGGAGTCAGTAAGAGAAATCAACAAGTAGTACTTGTCCATTAACAGCCCTGAGTTGCCATTATGCGGCCTGTTGTTACCCAAAGGAGCTCGTAAGTCATAAAGTATCCTGGAAATTAATGTAATTGCTCTGTACCAACCTTTGCCCTGAACTAGTTATTATATGCTGTGCTAACCTGACAGCAAGCAGTGAATGAAGCCTTTGGATCTCTTTTCAGGTTGTGCTCCACGAGAGTAGCTATTCTTCTCATCAATTTGTGGTGCTTTGTTTCCCCTCTCAATGGGCCGTGACAAGGATCCCTTCCTCATCTCTGGACCACCACTTCCTTCTCTGTGGGGAATCCAACGAGTCTCTTTTTCTATGTAATTGATCATCTCATAAGCTGCTTTGAAATGTGGGAATTTGCATCAAAACCTGGGTCCCTGATACTTGCTAATTCCCTTCTGTCAGTTAATCAAATGCAACCCTGGGAAAATATGCTTACTTGCTACCAGTAGTCTCCACAAGAGCAGAGTCCGTCTCTCATGTGATGGAAGCAATTAACATCTCTCAGTATGATCACCCTTCCATACACCTTCGCCACCAGCTTAATCGCCACGTGGCAGTCCCCGCACACCCTCAGGTTCTTATACACGCGTATCGGCGCTCCACGTGGCGCCTCCAGGAGCCCGAAAGCCACGGCCAACCTCTCGCTGTGGTATGCCAATCCCCTCTCCTTCCCCTCCTCCCCCTCGTCCTGCAGTGCCCAACCGGTGTCCGCCACGTACCCCTCCTCCTCCCTTATCCTCCGCATCATCTCATCCGCCTTCCGGTATATCTCGGCCGCCCGGGGGTGCTCCCGGTCCTCCACGTGGAACACGTGCGTCTCGCCCCCCACCCCGACCCAGCTGCATCCGGGCTCCTTCGTCACGTTTCTCGACTTCATTAACGCCCGGATGCGCGCCACGTCAGCCCATCTCTTGGCCCGCGAGTATAGGTTCGACAGCATCACGTACGGCACGGCGTCGGCGGGGTCCAGCTTGAGGACCATCTCAGCCGCCCGTTCCGCGAGGGATACGTGGCGGTGGATCCGGCAAGCCGCGAGGAGGGCCTTCCAAACCGTCACGTCCGGTTCGGTTTTGCTCCGGTCGAGGAGGCGGACTGCCTCCTCGACCCGGCCGGACCGGCCCAATAGGTCAATCATGCAGGCGTAGTGGTCCGGCCCAGGAGTAATTTTGTACTTTTTCTCCATCGACTCGAAGTGGGCTCGACCGGCTTCGACCAAACCGGCGTGGCTACACGCGAATAATAATCCGATAAAAGTGACGTAGTCCGGTCTAACCCCTGTCCGAGTCATCTCGTCGTAAATGACGAGCGAATCCTTCCCTCGACCGTTCTGGGCGTATCCGACGAGCAGAGCCGTCCACGTGATCGCGCAGCGGTGCACCATCCCATCAAATGCCGTCCGCGCCTCGTCGATCGATCCGGTTTTCGCGTACATGGACACGAGCGAGTTGCCCACCGAGAGGAAAGAGTCGAATCCGAGTCGAACCGCAGCCGAGTGTATCTGCCGGCCGAGTTCCAACGCCGTCGAGCCGGCGCAGGAGCTCAACGCGGCGGCGGTGACGAACTCGTCCGGGTCGACGCGGCTGAGGAGCATCTCGTGGTATAGATTTAGCGCCGAGTCGTGGTTGCCCAGACGGGCGAGTCCGGTGATGAGGGAAGTCCACGTCACTACGTCCTTTCCCTCTATCCGGTCGAATATACCGCGAGCGCAGGTTAAGCTCCCGAGCTTGGCGTACATGTCGACTAAGGCGTTCGCCACGTGGATGTGGGATTCGAGTCCGATCCTTATAACAGAAGCGTGAAGTGACGTCCCGGCGAACGTATCGCCAAGTAAAGCTGACGAATTGAGGACCGGTGGGTACGTGAACTCGTCCAAGTCGAGATCTCTTCTGCGCATTTCGACGAACAGTTCGAGGGCGTCCGAGTAGAAGCCACCGCGAGAGCAGCGGGCTATGAGGGAATTCCAGCTGACGGAGTCGTCCGAACCGGCTGACTTAAGGACGCGCTTCGCGGCGGTGAGATCGGAGCACCGGGCATAGAAGCCGATAAGGGAGCTTCGAACGAAAGGGTTGAAATCGAACCCAGTCCGAACCACAAGGGAATGGATCTGGAGAGCGAACCTCGTCGAGAATTCTGAGCCATCGCAGATGGAGAGGATAGTTGGGAGGACGAAGTGATCAGGGATGATATCGTTGGATCGCATGAGACGGAGGTTTTCGAAGGCGGAGGATAGGGATGAGGCAGCGCGGTGGCGCATTTCGTCGAACGAGTGGTGGGCATCTAAGTGGGTTTTTAAAGGAAGCGCGGGTATTTCACATGGGTTTTACTTCACGGGCTTAATAAGAAGTCGGATTCGGTCTGGACCCGCATAAGATCAGTCTTTCGGGTATTCATATTTAAGAACCGAACCCGGCCAAAAGCGGCTCAGGATATTTGAAAAATAAAATTAAAATAACATAATTATCATTATATACTCTTTAAAAATATAATAATTGTCATAGAAAACATAGTGCTCATTGCAAAATGACATTATGTTAGTTTAGTCTAACTAATCACAATCAAAATTAAATATAGATAAATAAACTATTTTGCCATTGTATAAATTGTTCAATATAAATTAAAAGATATCCAATATTATAGTACAATAAGAAATATCTTCCATTATATGATATGAAAATAGTTGATAAAATAGTTTACACTATAAACTTTAAAAAAGAAAAGTATCTTTCTCATTTGTATGTGTTTATTAACTTTAATCTTCTAGAATACTACATTAAAGCAAAGGTTTTAATAATTATTATATATTTTAATATTAACAATTAAAATATTTTTGAAAGGTTTTAGTGGCAATTATGTATAGAAAACCCTAAATAAAAAAGTTTAAGACATGGACACAATCATATGTGCCCTTCTCCCATTGGTTATCCAATTGTCTATCAAATTTTCTTCTCAGTAAATAACAATAAACTTAATATTAAAATATAAAAGGTTGTAATAAAATAAAACTAAATAAACTATGTTATAGTAAACTTGTGATATATTAATTTATTATTTTCTCTCCTCTTATTCTATATAACTTTTAATCATAATTTAAAATTAATATTTTATTCATAAATTAAACACACCTAATTACTACTACTATATTTACTTTCATCATTTTATTTAAAATGCCATTAATTTTCAATAAAATTTTCTTATTCTTCATTAATTTAGTATCAACTCTATGTCTTGTCACCAGGAACAATTTATTCACCATGCTATGAGACAACATAATTTAGCTGGGTTGGGTGGCCAATATTATATCCACAACGAAAAATATCTTTGGGGCAAATATAATTGACAAATAATTTACATTCTAGTAGATAATATTTGAGTGATTTATTTATACTTGTTAACTTCAATAATAATCTACTACTAATATTTTATTAAAATATAACTATAATGTGAAACACCTGTACATGACCAGATAATTCTATCTAGAAGTTAGTTTGCATGGGACTATATCTTTTCTATTGGATTTCCTCCTTTGATGGTTTCAAGTTTCCACACTTCCCACCTATTCTTTTAACAGAGTCCTATACGAAACCTTCACTTTGATAATATAAATTTGATCCCTAGCAAGCAAGCTACAAAATACTATGGGCCATTCAAAGTGGAGCACATTGAGTGGTTCATGCCATATGGGTAGTATGCACTATTATTCATATAGTAATTTTATAGCTATGCAAAGTTATCTTGATATGCTTAAAGTTGCAAGGATTAGTTCCATAAAATATATACTAATCTAGAACATTTTAGATGTGGGAGAATAGTATTTTCTTTTAGTGGAATTTGACTTGCATTATATTTGTTTCTGGGTTTGAAACCTTGGCTATAATCCCAAGCATGGGGTTATGTTTGTCTTGTTAATTAGTGTATTGAAAAAGAGAAAAGGTTAAATAAATGCCCATTTAATGGATGTACAAATGTTTGGTCTAGTTCTTCTCAAAAAGTTATTTACATTAATAGCTCACGTTCCAAACTTAAATGCCTAAAATAATGTAAATAATAATTATCTGTTCACCTTCTTAACTATCACTCTTTTTTATAATGACCTTTTATATTTTTTTAACTCTCTAAAAGAAGAGATTAAATAAAGTATTTTTGATAGTTTAAAGGAGTCATGTGAAAATTAATTTATCCCTTATAAGCCTAAGAGAAAAGGATTGAATTGTATGAGAATTTTACTTGCATATAAAGCATTAATCTTGTTAATATTTAAGTTGTTCTAATAATTTAGTTAAAGTTCTTACATTATTTATTGAGCAGTTTAACACTAATTCTCTTAACGGTCGAAGCTCTTAAAATTATATTTAGAATAATTATTCTTATTTATTATTCTTAAAATTATACTTTAAATATTGGGCGAAAAAATATTATATTTGGTTGTAAAATAGAAAAGTAATATATTAATTATCCTTGATGTGATTAATAAAAAGTAAAAATTATTCAAATTAACAAGTTTCAATTTCTTATATCTAAAAATTATAATAAAAAGATTAGATAATTCTAAAAAAAATTAAGAGATACTTTTTCTACTATTAAAGCGACCGTAAGATTGATTTCAATCTCAAATAATTATTATGAATTAAACGGGTGCTTATGCCGCCGGAGAAAACAGAGGGCGACGTGGACGACAGCGTATCTAGCAACCGAGATATTTGTTGTGAGATAGGAGGGGGGGAAAATAACGTCCATATCGTTCACTAAATTCTTATTTAGCGGCTCGTGTATGAACTACTACGTCAGTGCCGTCTTGGTGTCGCACTCTTCCATGATACAATCCTCACCTTGGAAATATTCCACTAGAACGAGGGAAATTAGCATTTGTTGCAGATTAATGTGACAGTTGACAATTTGGGCACAATTAGTCTAATGATTGATGCGAAGAAAATAGTATCATCTTAATATTAGAGCTAATATGTATCTAAATCTAGTAATTATGGATATGCTCTTTGACATTTATATTTCTGTAGCTAATGATTAAAATATGATTTATGTAACAGTGGAAAAGTAGGAACACTTTAGTTGATACGTGTACATAATACATATAAATTCTTTTTATCTTTTTTTTATTTGGGAAAAAAAAGGTATTTAATCTCTTTTAGAACTTTTCTGATTTATTTATATATATATATAATAACGGGTTTAAGAGATAGAAGATGTTGAAAAATATGTGTGTGTAAAAAAAGAAATTATTCATTTTAGGTAAATGAGTAATTAATTTTTGAGGTTTTAAGTGTGAAGAACCCTATTTCTCAAAAGGTTTTCCTCCTAATTATTCCTCTGGCCGCTCGCCCCACCCTCCCCAACTCCCAACTCCCAGCTGCCACCCCCTATCGCCACCAGTAAAAATCTCTCCTTTTTCGCATCTCGAAAATGCACGAAAGATAAACGACAGAAACAAACCCCAAAGTTCTCATCTTTACCATCTTGTCGTGCCCACTCTTTCCCTTTCGTCGCCTCTTTGGCCAGTTTCCTCTCTCTTGGATTCTCTTCCTTTCTAGTCTTTGGCGACTTGGGTTCTTTGTTTTTGTTGCCGTAAATGGAAGAACCCTCCGGCTTCCTCGACTGGGAGCTCCTCCCCAGCTCCGAGGCCGACGAGAAATTGAACGCTTTTGGGGCTATCGTGGAGAACGAGTCCGAGGATGATGGAGCCATCAAGTTGGATTACTTCGCGCTGGATTCCGAGAAGAAGTACCCGGAAAAAGCCACCTTTCCGATGAATAGCGAGGAGGGGGAGGAAGAAGAAGAAGGTCTCTGCGCGAATAACCCGAGTTGGGTCGATCCTGAATCGTACCCAATAAAAGGGGAATTGGGTTTTTCTGGGATCGATTTTCCTAACAAGGATTCGGTTCGGTTGGACGAGTCATTGGACGAGCAGAGATCACTGTTAAATAGCGAAAGGAGAGAGCTTTCGAACGGAGGGGACCTTGATGAGGAGAAGAAAGATGTGGGTTTGGAAGAGATTGCGGAAATTGAAGAAGACAAGGTGGCAGAAAAGATGTCTGGTGAAATTGGTGACGATAAGATTGGTCTGAATGAGACGGTGAACCAGACAACCAGCGAACTGAGCTCAAGAGATTCTGTGGTGGAAATGGGTAATAAGGAAATTAGTCCTCTTGGCAGTGAGAAGAAGAAAGAGAAAGTTTGGTGGAAGTTGCCTTTGGAGGTCTTAAATTTCTGCCTTTTTAGGATGAAGCCTGTTTGGTCGATTTCCATAGCTGCGGCAATGATAGGGTTTGCAATGCTAGTGAAGAGATTGTATAAGATGAAGCAGAAGAGCAGAAGCATTCCACCTCTTAAGATCAGTCTGGATGAGAAGGTGAGAAATTTTAACGATCACATTGGTTATTGGTTAACATTAACTCCACAGTTTTGGTTACTTGAGATGGTTGAATATGAAATCTAACCGAGAATGCTTTTTCCTTAATTACTTTGATTTGGCCTCTTGAATTAAATTTTTATTGTTTAATTGGATAAACCTCAGTTTGAATAGCTGTGGTTTTGACCCCGCAAATTAAATCTAACAGAACCATCGTTGCAGCATGAACCATGGCTAATAAAGAGGTAGGCAGTGGCGCTATTAATGGACAGCCATGATTGCATAGATTTTGAGTTCTTTGCATGGATTTCTCATTTGGAGTTGTCTTTTCTAGAACTTGTTTTGGGGCTTATGTTCCAACATGCACCAAGCATATGGTTGTTGGAAGCGCAGAGTTGAGAGTTGGTGCATATCAAGCATCTTATAGAATTGACCTGGAATTAGTCCATAACTAAGGCAAGATAAAATTTCATTATATACATCCATAAGCACAATCTATACGCCTATGCATTATGTAAATTGTTGTATCTGGCTCAACTATGGTAAGAGAAAGTTATGTTAGGTGTCAATCATCAATATCATTAGTATGTCCATCAATCTAGTGGGCAGAAAGTATCTCAGAGCCTGAAGTAATCAAGGATAACATAGCAATCATTAGATCAAGTTGATTCGATAAAGCTAGGGTTATGTTATCATTTGGTGAAGTCCAAAATTTGCTATAAATTCTTTCTAAGATGAGCTCACTTTGTTATTCTTCCTACCTTAGCAATAACATGCGCATATATGACAATCGTCTCACCAACAGTTCAGTATAAGGTGAGTGTGACCCTTGTTCAGAAAATACAACGAATTTTATGCATGTCACTGGGTGCTAATCCTGCAAAGGAATTCTAAAGCAACTTGTGCTGGTCTAATGGATTTAAGAGAAAAATCAAGGATAGGGATGCTGATGAACTTTTAGATAGAATAAATTCAGCTACTCTCTTTTTTTGTACCTTACGTACATCAATGAGATATTCTCTAGTTTCAACTATCTAAATAAACATAAATCTTTCTCTCTTTTGTCTTCCTGATGGCAAACTCCAACCACCTTATAGCAACAGCACTGGTTCAATCAAGTTATGTTGGAACTAGAAGCTGAGGGTGTAATTGAGTTTGTATGTTCAGGTGCAGCAAAGCTTCTATAGAGTTACTATTTCTCCTCATGCTTCTGATATTTGATAAGACTAATCAGTGGATAATGGACTTAAGGAAATCTCATAATAAATGTATCAGGTTAGATGATATAATATATTTAGCCTTCCATATTACATTTGTTGAATGTGTATTCAGTTAGTAATATATACCATTTTAAATCATTTCATGTTTGGTGTTTTGGACTACTTTGTGTATATCACATGTTTGAGCTGAAGTATATTAAAAGAGTAAGAAAGTAGCCAATCAATGGAGAAGATAATAAAGCTTCTTTCTTCGTCTTGTCAGGTTTCATATATAGTATATGATTAAATACAAGATTAAACTAGCTTAGAGTAAATTGCCTATAAAAGACTGTAGCTATCGACAGATTGATCCATAGTTGTGACATTTGTTGTGAAAATTTCCAAATACTTTACTATCATATTAGTGAGATTTTATCCTCTCCCAATACATTCCCCTCAATTGTGTTTCTTGTTGTGAGTTGAAAATGTGAGATTTATTCCCATTCATATATATACATACATATGTGTGTGTGATGTATGTTTTGGGACTTTGGAAATGCCTTGCGATGCAATGCTAGTTTTCGGAGGTCCCTTAGGTCAAAGGACATGGCTCCTGACTTAAATCATTTTCAAAGGAATCTCTTAATAATTTTGGACTCAAAATTCAGACTATCTGGTATCTTCATTTTGGAGGAATTGAGAATGTCTAAGAATAACTCATGGTCTCGTGGACCAGGGGGGACATGCCTATAAACTATACTGAACGAGTTAGAACCCATGTGTTGGGTTAATTACTTCATCTTCAAGATTGCAATATCTTATGGTTCATATGATGGCATCCTCTGATTAATTTGTCCTGTTTATCTTTTTAAAGTTTCTCTGTTTCTTTATTTATCTGTTCATATAAATTTAGGGACGTAATGACTAATGAGCTATCTGAGTCTTAATTTTGTTCCTTAAGTTGAATATCAGGAGTCACTTGTATGATAACAAAGCAAACAAAATTTAAAGATCAAATCAGCTGTTTATATTCTAGATTTGTGGGATGTGGTTGGTGTGTTCAATGATCTACCATTAGTTTGGAAGTACTAATGTCAGCACTCATATCAACATAACTTGTTGCTTTACAGCATAATGCCTCAAGAGAAGACGATCAACAATTGCTTGTAATAGAGGCTTTTGTTTCTTGAACATCTTTGTTTCTCTGATATGTTGTGTTCTACAGAAGGAATCCCAGTTCAAGGCCCGTGCTGCACGCCTGAATGAAGCCTTCTCTGTGGTGAGGCGAGTTCCGATCCTAAGGGCATCACTCTCTGCTAGTGTTCTGACTCCATGGCCTGCGGTAGGGATCAACTCGGGGTTTCCAATGAGTTGATCAAATTCGGACAGCTAATCGTGAAGAAGACGTGCTTCCAAAATCTCTACAACTATAGTTGTGGCAATTCGCTTCTTGTTTCTTTGCTTTCTGTTTGTTTTCGAATCTTGTATAGTTTCTCCTTGTCTTTGTTCGGTATCAGCATTCAGATGGTTGTTGGATTGCTGGCTTTATGTCTACTACAAAGTCTACAATAGCATTATGTTGTTATTGAAATTTGGGAAGGGGATCATTCTGTGTGACTGCTTCTGCCCATGAAAAGGAGACAATAAAAATCTGCTTTAGAAATGAGATTATATATACATTGGACTAACTTTCTACCTCATAATATGCCGTGCAAGTTGCTAGATCAAGAGAGTGAAGTTTCGCTTAGAAGAAGGTGATCTTATCGGCCGGCAAACCGGTGGCTAAGCACAAAAGGCTCTGATGGGGTGGATTGAGCTTCTTACCCTCTTTAAAAAAAGGTGATCTATAATTCCATCACCGTGGTCGTGCCGGAGTGGTTATCGGGCATGACTAGAAATCATGTGGGCTTTGCCCGCGCAGGTTCGAATCCTGCCGACCACGTTTTTCTTGTTCTTGATACGACTTCTTTCCGACCTTTGGTCTTCTGGAATAATGAGATCTCGTATCTAGTTTGGTATTTTCTTCCGCTTGGCTATTCATATTCATTATTTGAATAATCGATCACATCATTTTATTTTTTCTTATATCTTCTAAGAACTTTTCTGTCACGCAGACCGAAATTTCTCCCCTTTTTCTTATTTAAGATCTTTCATGACCGCTTCATAACTATTCTCTATCTGCTTTTAATACTTGCTTGTCTAACATTGATATATATATATATATATATATATATATATATATATAAAAGTTAAGCTTTCACAAGGAGGCCAAAGAGGAGGCTGCCCTGCTTCTCATCTCTAAAATTTAATGAATTATTCTCACTTTCCTAAAATCAAGTGTAAAATGGGGCTAAAGAATTAATTATGCGGGAAATAATCCATAATTGGTTTTAGGGAATTGGGATTCTTAGTTTCTCCTAAGAAGGACTTCCTCTGGAATGAAAAGTCCTACTGTTTCTCTCCTGCCAAAGTTTCCACTAAACTTGGCTAGGAGCATGTCTAATCTCTCTTTTTTTTTAATTAGATAATACTTAATTATTATTATTACTATTTTACATCTAATAATAATATTAATTTTATGTTAAATCAAATATAATTATTATTTTTTATGTCAATTAAATAGTAAAATGACTTATATTAATATTAGCTCTCATTTTCTAATATTATTTTATTTTACAGGTGAACAGTTCTTTAATTTTGACCTAACTTAGGGGTAATTTAGGTAATTTAAATTTAACCTCCCCCATACCCCACCCCAACCCACCACAAAAAAAGTTAATTGCGGAATATACCTAATAACAATTAATTAATAATTAATATGTCGTGATATTATTATTTTTAAAATAAAATAGCAAATTACATAATTGTCCTCAAATAACTTTACCTTTCTTCTCTCTCCACTAGTCTTCTATGTTTGTAGACGTCGGTCGATGATGATGACATGAGTGAGAGGGTGACGTCAACATCGACAGTGCGTAAGTAGGAAGGCAGTGGCAATTGTGGTGACATGCTTTATTCGCTAGTGGTGATCTAGTTCAATGACAACGACAGGTCGAAGGACAATAATGACCTCTGCACCATTATCGTCCTATGTGTCTGTGCCATTGCGATTGGGCAAGTGGACGCCCTAATTGAGCTTGGACATTGCCTCTAGGGCAGCTATAGCATACAACACAATGTCGTCGACGGTCGATGCCTCCTTATTCACACCAATGTTGGTGAGCTCGTTATCGCCGCCTCCCTATCTCATATAATGCGCTCACCATGCTACTTCCTCCTCGACGATTTTGGGTACTATGTGGTGGCGGAATGAATACTGCAAACCAATTCTTCAAGTCGAGATGAGAGAAGAGGAGAGGGAGGCATGGATCTCGAGGAATAGAATTAATGTAATTTTTTTTTGGGGCGCAAAATAAAATTAATTTATTTCCCTCCAAACGAGGGTATTTTAGTAATTTCTATCTGACATGAATGCCACGTATGCTGAGTCTGTCAATAAATTTGAAGTTTAAGTGTAACATTGTAACAAAAAAAAAAGTTTAAGCACGAAAACCTCGTTATAGAGTTCCATGGTGTAGCTGTAACTAACCCAAAAAAGAATCATCTAAGCCGGCCGTCGATTCTCAATCAGACGGCCAGTAGTATCCGTCGGCGCTGTCTCCCTCGCACTCATTAGGCAGCACGGAAAGGAATTAAATATGGAAACGGGCTTGTGATATAGATTCCAATCTCCATTTCTCTTTATCAGTTAAATAGGCCGAAAGGAAGAGAGTCAAAGAGGCATCGAGAATTAGAAGGTCAGGTGAGTGATATCAAAGAGGTTTTGGGAAAAAACAAAGAAGAGGTTTTGTTGAGGATTTCGATTGAAAAAAATCGAGCTTGGCAGTACTCCTGTCCATTTACACTTCTTCCTCCCCATTCTTTTTTCTCTGCGTGTATAGTTTTTGGGAAGTTGGCATTGCAGGAAAGTCTTCTTCTATGCTCGGTTTAGGTTTTACTGTCTTCTAGGATTGGTTCGCTGGTTTTGGGGCAAAAATCCGTGTGCAGATGATGATCCTTTGAAGAAAAAGTTATTTGGATTCTTCCATTGGAGGTGGAAATGGAAAAGGAGTGAGAAAATTGTGGTTTTTTTTGTTGTTGTGTTCCGAGTTAGATTTTGAGATTTTTCTGTGTGTCAGATGAGAAAGAGTAATATGAACAAGGAGGAGATAGCGGAGGACTACTGCTTCACTTGCAAAGATGGGGGACACCTTCGTGTTTGCGACTTCAAGTGAGCAACATTTCTCTGCCCTCTTCTTCTTTTATAGGAAAGTAGTGCTAAACATTGCATTGCATTTGTTGATTTTGATAACTTTCCTCTATGTTGCTTCCCTATGTTAATTATTTTGTTCAGAAATTTTTGTTACTATTGAGTTTATCTTCCTAGATTGCTATTCTCCTTCTGTAGTTAGTCCTCTTTATGTGACTTGCGCTTAACTTAATCTCATTTATCCACTCCTTCAGAATGTACGTTTTACACTAGTCTCTCTTGGTGTCGCAGATTTTACTCTATCCTGCATTCGAAATAGATTTTTGTTTTAACTAGCCTATTCTCATCTTGCTCACTAGGTTTATTTCTAGTACAATATCTGAAAGGTTGAACTATCCAAAGTCTAGGAGTAGTGGACATGAGAAGTACCGGTCATCTTCGTCATGATATTTTTTTTCCCTTCTTTTACCACAGTTTTTTTTTTTGTTTTTGTTTTTGGTTTTTGCGCATTGGTAGTTTGTGCCTTGATATTAAGAGGTAACATATATATTTATATATATATATAAAGCATAATCTTGAGATTCTCACAAGTGAATTCCATGATCCAAGTAACGTTGTCACTTGTCAGGAATCTTGGGACCTCTAGTACGAGTCAATGCATGGAACTTGTGTCTGGTGCATGTACTAACATCTTCAATATGATGGGGACCTCTTTTATCACATAACTGTGATTCTAGATGGTTTTATCTTGCCTGCTCATTTGCTTACTCATGTATGAGGTGAAGGCTTCTTCGTTAGCTGTATGCATGTGCTTCCTGCATTGAAATTAAATTGCTCATCAATGCCTAGTGTTTTGATAGGGGTGTAATTGGATCTGTATTATGCGTTGGCTAATGAGATAATCTGACCTGAATCCATTTAGCTCGGATCTGGTTACAAATTCTCAAATCCATTTATTAAATGGGCCGGATTTGGTTTCAGGATTACAAGATGCAATCTAATCCCAGTTGGATCCAATTTCATCTTGCCTATCCATTGGAGATCAGATGGATATAGTATAAAATACAATAGTTGAAAACCCTTCTTTCTGCAATCCTCCTGAATTGATGCATGCCCTCCTGGCCATTTATTAAGCCATGGAGGGAAATTGAGAGGAATTCAATGGGCTTTAATAGTATCCCGTTGAACACAGCCAATGACATTCTACACATTCAATATTATCCAAGGCTAATAGAACCCTATGACCTATTTATGCCTACAAATATGTATATGCCATGATACATAGATCAACTGAATGTTTGGTTTCTATTAGTTGTAGATCAAGACCAAACACTAAAATCCAAGTTTGATCCATTGTCCGGTTTGTATTCAAATCCGCTCGAGTTTGAAATGATTTCGTAATAGATGATTCATATAGTGATGTGATGCTTAGCTTTGCATTTAAGATCTGATTCAAGTCTGAATCAAAAAAGAATTTAATGGATATGGATTCAATTCTTGTATCCGATATCCAATCAAATCAGATTCGATTACACCCCTATCAGGTTTGATCCTTTTCAAAAGCTAATCTCTTTCTCCTTCAATATCAAGATTCTTTATTTAAAGACAAGCAAAGTAAGCATACAAGCTCTAGTTTCATGGATGGAGATAAATGTCAAGAAGCAATTTCTTCGAGGAAGCAAATGATCCTTATCAACTTCCTTAATTTCTTAGCCAGCAAGCTTACCTCTTCCATTTCCAGCAGTTAAGGTTAATTCAGAGTTTCAGACTGCATTATTGTACCCAACTTCCCATTACCATTCTCTGTTTACTTAATAGAAATAGCATCTTCGTCAAGTAAGTGTTTCTTCACCCTTTTTCATATCTCAGTTTGTATCTAGAGAAATTCAACTAAGAGGTCTTTTGTTCTTTTTCCTGAGAAGTGTGAAGTACTAACTAGTACCCAAAGCTCCTTATATTATTGTACTCCTTAGAGGGATACATTTTAGATCCCTATTTCTTAGGGAATCTCCTTATTTTATGGAATTGCTATCTTTTGGTTGGATATTTAAAATTGAGGTAACGAGTTCATTAGCTAATTATTATTGTTTCTATTTTTCCAATTTGTAAATGTTCTATAGTTTGTGTGAGCGAATGTTCTAATATGATGCCTCTGCATATGAACTTAAAAGCTTGTGTTTTAATCCATAGTCATATGAACTTAAACTTGTCAACAATAAGGATATTCTTACAGCTATCCCGGGGGTAATTTGACCAATACTTTGAACCATAGTTATTAGAATCAAACAGGACATTGACCCGGTCAGAGGTTGGTTTACTGGGTTACTGGTCCAACCAGTAGTTCACTCGGGTGAATTGCTAGTTTTCTAAAAAATATTTTAAAATATTTGCATAATATATTATATAGTTCTAAATAATTCTAAAACATAAAAACATCTATAAAAATAATATAATGGTATGTCTAATCATAATGGTCCCATGCTGGATCAGTTTTTCCTCTAATTCTTAGAGGTGGTGAAGGTGTAGAATCATTTTCTAATGGAGTGGCCAAAGGAAGACGTTTAAATTTTAGATACCGTAATTGTTCCGTATTTTTATGTAAAAATTCGTAATGCATCCAAAAATAAATCAACAAAATAGAATAACAATAAAGAATAACAAAGGTAGTGGATTTACTCAAGAACAAAATATTTCAAAGACTCAAACAAATAATATTTGTATGGGTTTACAGTTTATTTTCAAAATAATTACAAAGGCAGTGGATTTACTTACCTTTTGATTTGTTTTATAGCAGTAATCAATAGGTTTAGCTATGAAATGTGAAGAAGATAATGGAGATTGGAGAATTAGAGATTGGCATGATGAAGAAAGGGAATTTGGAATTTGGATGGTCATTCACATTTCACGCCATCGAGGGATTCTTTTCCCAATTAAAGTTTGAGTTTTTTAAGAAAAAAATTAGCTCATTTTTTAGACTAAAATACCTATAGCATAAAAAATAGAATAATTAAATATTAAGGATAATTTGGTCATTCAGGTTATAAGTGACCCGATCGGTTCACTAAAATTTGGCTGGGTTGCACGGGCAAGTAGTTCAATTGCTGGGTGGGCCGGTTTTCACCGGGTCGCTTGCTTATTCTGTTTGATAATAAAATCGAATCGGTTTGGTGGTCGGTTCACTAGTTCACTGGTTCGACCATCCAGTCTGGTCCGATTTTGATAACTATGCTCTAAACCATGGTAGGCAACACTTGTCGACTATGCCAAGAGAAAATGGCTCCACCACCTACCTAGAGGGAGAGACTAAGAAAAGGAGAGAGAAGAGGGAGACTTGCCGTATTGCCTTTGCTGTCACTTGTCGGTCTCGCCTTCACCCTCCGCTCACTCTGTTTTGCTCTAGTCGCGATGAAGAGATTGAGAGGAAGAAGATGACCTGTAACGGTTGAATAAAATTTCAAGTTAATCGTTAACTTAAGTTAGATATGCTAATTTAAATTTATATTCGACTAGTTATAAGTCATCTTATTCCTCCTCATCTCTTCCTCATGACTAGAGAATGACGAAGTGGATTGAGGGTGAAGGCGAGAAGGATGGTGAGAGC
Source organism: Typha angustifolia (assembly GCF_048772165.1). Classification (NCBI taxonomy): domain Eukaryota; kingdom Viridiplantae; phylum Streptophyta; class Magnoliopsida; order Poales; family Typhaceae; genus Typha; species Typha angustifolia. The sequence continues at coordinate 8,394,365 of NC_133248.1, forward strand.
AGCGGCAAGTGCCGGTGACGACAAGGGTAGCACGACAAGCCTCTATGCCCTCTCTTATTCTCTTATTCTCTCTGTCTAGGTTGACGATGGAGCTGTTGGTGAGGTGTCATGTGGTAACCCTTGTGCCAGATGTCAGTACTGCGTCGATGCAATAAGTGTTGACTAGTATGGCTATCAATTATTTGAACCATTTCCCCATAGGTTATTTTAGGGCAATCTTTGATTTTAGAAGTTTGGTCAGCCTTTAAGTCCTTTTAACATTTTTTTACATCTTACCTGCGAATTTTGTGGTAAACTAGTGATTGTGTTTAAGTAATTAACTGTGTTGAGAATATTTTCAAATCATTTTCTCTGAAAGTTCTTTTTTTTCATGTGTCTTTGTCTAAAGAGTCACTGCATATGCTCATAATTTTTTATGGTCCTGAATGTTAATGCTTGATATGTTGCTAAGTTTTGTTTTATCTGAGCATTTAGTTGATAACTTTGATACCAAATTATCTCTTGTTCCCCAAAATACTGTGATTATCGATCCTTTTACTTTCTTGGATATTTGATCCTTTGTATGGTAATTTGGCCACCATTGGATGCTTTAGTGAATCATATTTATTTACTGCTTGATAACTTATAAGATAATTATTTAAAAAAGCCTAAGCTAATAGAGAACAGTAATTTTTCGTCTTTTATATTCTAATATTTTCTCTCACTTGTGGGCTTGAGTATTAAATGGCCCAAGAAATGGGCTTGGCTTAAATGGTGGAGGAATTTTTATTTAATTGACAAGATAGACCTGACTCCCAGATTTTAACTCATGATACTGTGCTCAAATACCATAATAACTCATTAATTACTCTAAATGCTTATATCATTAGAGAACTATGGTCTTTTATATTCTGACACTGGTTATGTTCTTTTCCCCAGGAATTGTCTGAAAGCTTACCATCCTGAATGTGTGGGAAGGGATCCTAGTTTCCTTGAGACAGATGAGCAATGGAATTGCGGTAAGTAACTTTACAGGCACACACATATATATTTATGTGCATGACGATATATTTTTCAATAGACATAACATGTATTTGCAATTAGTAAATATGCTGAGACCATAATCGATATCTACCCTCGTTCACTCATTGCCTTATGAAAAACAGCTAACATTTAAATGATTTTTGAACCTGATTATCAGTTATCTGCTTTGCTATCTATGAGCTGCAACTGAAAGTTGTTAAGTCTGGTTGAAGGCTGAACCTAACCCCTCTCTAACTTCTAGAGAAACCAACCTCACTGAACTTTGTCTGACCCGACCGTCTCGCAAATCTTCTCTTAGTTTGGCTTGCATTGGTGAGTATTGGCCCTCCTTTTCTTGTTAGGTCTTCAATAATCTCATCTTGTATGATAACTGCACATATGGGCCGAACAAGATATTGTAGGATGTCATGTATATATATATATTGATAAGTTAGAAAGGGTTTTAGTAAGGTCGGGTGATTTGTTTGAGATTTCTGAAACCTAATTAACTTATATCATATACCATTTAACATTACCTAACCTGAAAACTGGTTAATCTGCATGGTTTCAAGTTGAGCTTACCCAAGTTTGTCCTAACAGTAGTAGTGCTCGGAGACTATCTGACTTGGCCTCACCTTAGAACTAATTTCTTTTTTGAGTTTGTGACTGTGGCTTGCTTAAATCCACAAGACGTTCTGCATCCGCCAAGTGTTCTTTGTCAGTTGATGATTTTCCCATTTAGTGTTAGATAACATTTTGTTCATCCATGAATGCCTTTGATCAGGATTTTATTGACATGTATTTGATCAAACTTCCATAATTTTCTTGATAAGTTTACTATTACTCGTATGTAATGGTCGGCCTAAGCATCGGCGTCCACTCGTTTTGGGCAAGGGTTGTTTAGCCTCTGTGGCTTCTACCATCGGCGAGTGTCGGTGAAGAAAGCAAGTAAAGATCCCAATTCGTTTGGGGTTGGGGTCGGCTGTATCGGCCGAAACCGATCGAAATCGGGAGAGAGAAAGGGAGAAAGAGAGGGAGGAGAGTAAGGGGGAGAGAGAGAGAGAGAGAGAGAGAGAGAGAGAGAGAGAGAGAGAGAGAGAGAGAGAGAGAGAATACTTCATCGGAGAAGCGTTACTGGAGAAGAATTGGAGGGGGGAGAGAAGGGAGTCAGTGAGGGAGAGGGAGAGTTAGTGGGAGTGAGAGAGGAAGAGATCGAGAGAAGGGAGTTGGTGAGGGAGAGAGGAGAGTCGGTGAGAGAGGAGTTTAGTGAGAGAGAGAGAGAGAGAGAGGTAGTAGGAGAGTTAATAAGAGAGTTAGTGAAAGGGAGGGAGAGTTAGTGAAAGGGAGGAAGAGTTAGTGGGAGAGAAAATTAATAAGAGAGATTGAGAGTGGGAGAGAGTTTGATAAGAGAGTGAGGGAGAGAGTAAGAATTTTTTTTTAATTTTACGAGAGGGAGATAGAGAGAGTATGAGTGGTAGAAAGAGAGATAAGTTAATAAATAATATTTATTTTTTTATTTTTAGATTTATATGTGAATAATTTGTATTTATATCTTATTATTATTAGTTTTTAAAATTTTTAGAATTTTTCTGTATTTTAAAATACGAACCAATACAGACGGCAGATATCAATGATACTGTCGATACAACCGATATTGTTTTTTTGGACGACCGATCCCGATTCCGATTCTAATACTTGGAATCTTGCTTAATACAACCCTCCACTATTTGGGCTTGACAGCAATTATTGAAAGATATAAAATTAAGTATGCGTAGGCAGAGATTAATACAGTTTCTCTATCTTATCATACTCTGTTTTAAATAAGGGGTGTAATTGAGCCAAGCTTTGATTGACTTAGCTTGAAATTAATTTCGATTGAAGTCCTATAATCAAGCTTGGCTCATTTTGTTGTAGTTTGAACCGATTTTCAAGCCTATTTGGAGTTGAGCCGAGCTCGAGCCTAAGTCAGCCATGATTAGAAAAATCAAGCAATCTCAAGCCAAGCTTAATTCAACCCTGATGCAAGCTAAATTCAAGCTTAGATTGACTTGACTTGAATCAAGCTGTCGAGCTTGAATTGAATAAGCTTTGATTGGTAGGGTAGATATGAACCTTTAGATTTTGCTCCAATGCACCTAAACTTCATAAATTTGTATTTCGAGCCTTATTAAGCTGAGCCTAAGTGAGTCTACCTATAATAATCTTTGCTTGAAAATATATTCGAGCCTAAACTAATTAATCAAGCTTGGTTCATTTATAAATGAGCCAGGCTTGAATCATAGGCTCTACATCGTTGTGACTCCACTACTGCCAGATTTTGACTTCCTTTTGTATTTTGATTTATTTATCTATGCAAGTTGAGATAATCTCTAGTTTATTTAAGAAATTGGCCTGGTTATTGCAGGTTGGCACTCATGTTTTATCTGCAAAAAGAGCTCATCTTTTCAATGTTTTTGTTGTACGAGTTCTGTGTGCCGCAGATGCATCAGAGAAGCTGAGTTTGTACAAGTGAAGAAAAAGACTAAGGGCTTCTGCTCTAACTGTTTAAAGCTAGCACTCCTGATAGAGGAAAATGTTGATGCCGATTCTGATGGGGTACACCACTTAAGAACCCTTCTGAAACTTATAATCCTTTACCACGATTTGTGTTATTATATAGTATATAAGATTCCATCATCTTGCCGATGTATCATATATGGTGCTTTATTCATTTGTGATTGCTTTGCTTGTAATTAGAGCTGGCAATTTTCATAAAGTCAAAAAGTCTTGATTTTTCGTATTACTTTGGTTGGTTCTAATACTATAATTAGAGAGTCTGGGGTCATGTGCCATACTATTATCCGAGATTTGAGAATATGCGACTCCTTAGTGAATGATGTTGGATTTGATGTGTCAATTATCAAGATAGTCTTATTGAAGTTAATGTGTTTTTTTGCTGAACTTTTACTTGTACTATGTAAAACTAATGTAGGACGACAATAGGCAAAAGGAAGTATAAAAGAACAAACTCATGGAATCTACTAATAGGATGTTAGAATCCACCAACGAAAGAAAACCAGCGAAATCCATCAATTGGGTGTTGGAATCCACCAACGAGAAATGCAGTAAACAATCTCAAAATCTCAAAATATTTATTAACCTTTAACAAAGTCTTCCAAGCCTTTATATAGGCAAAAACCTAATAAGAAAAATAAACTAAAATACTCCTGCAAGAAAAGACCAAAGTGCCCAATGGATAAAAAAACATAAAGGCTCATAATCTATCACACAACTAAAAACTATGTTTGGTTGCTAATAAAGTTTAATGAAATGTCGCACTTTAATGAAGTGACTCTTTTTTTAAGAAAAAAATTAAAAAGAAAATGTCGCGACCTAAAACTGAAATTATGAGCGATCATATACTTCAATACACTTGAGATATACGAGGCCTTAATTAAATATCTGTATTTGCGGGGGGAGGAGGGTGGTGGTGGTGGTTGCATTAATTATTTTTCATTTATTTTAATATTATTCTTAATTATCCCTTAGTTCTTTGTTGAAGACCAGAAACTAGATATATCAGTGTCATCACTCATCAGATATTTGTATCATGGTTCTTAATGATCTCTAAGTTGTATACATATTTCTACTGCACCTATGAAGTTGAGTTACTCTACAGGATATTGGACAAAGAGACAGTTCAAATTTATACAGTGTGTCAACATCTTTAAGGAAAAAACCTCTCAATTTATTTGCATTTGCCTTTTGTTCTTCAGATTTTACTTTATCGCGTATATCTCCATCACCCTTATTTTTATTCTGTCAGGGTAAAGTTGACTTCAAAGATTCAGAAACTTATGAATTTTTGTTCAAGGACTACTGGGAATTAGTCAAAGAGAAGGAAGGTCTGTCCATTCTCCATCTTCGAGCAGCTGATGCTCTTCTTAAAAGAGGTGAAAATTATAAGCATGAATCAGATTCAGATAAGCTGCCTGAAGAGGACCCTATGTCTGAGGATGATTTGGAAGATAACTGTGATGATGAAATATCTTTTCTTGTGGATCTGAAAGTGAAACAGCGTAGAACGAAAACACCAATCAAAAGGTTTAGGTCAAAGAAAAAAACTTATGTTGGTTGGGGTTCAGAAGAGCTGATAAAATTTCTTTCATCTATAGGTAAGGATATTACAGAACCTCTTTCCCAATTGGATGCCTGTGAAATTGTAAAGGATTACATCCAGGCAAACAATCTCTTGCATCCTGATAAGAAGAAAAAGCATGTTGTGTGTGATGAGAAGCTGCGTTCTCTGTTTAGGAAAAAGAAATTGAAGCTTCATAAAATATACAGCTTGCTTGAAAATCATTTTGCTGCCAATGATGATTCTGATGATGACATTTCATTTAGTTCGGAAGAGAATGACAACTCAGCTGCAAGGAAGAAGAAGCAGAACATGAGTTCTGAACACAAGGTTCTCAAATCACATCCATATTATTACAGAGATAAGGCTTTAGAACCAACAAAAAGTTGCTATGCTTCCATTGTCCTGGAAAATATCAAACTAGTCTATTTGAAAAGGTCCTTAATCATGGATCTCCTGAAGTACCCAGAAACTTTTGAAGAGAAAGTTGTTGGTTGTTTCGTGAGGGTCAAGAATGATCCTAAAGATTTCTATAACATTCCTCAGAATCTATACCAACTTGGTCGAGTATCAAGTAAGTGTTTACTCACACGTATTGAATTGCAAATTTTGAATACTAGTACCTCGTCTTGCTTGCGTGTATCCTTCGTCTACTAGAAGGCTACTTACCTTAATATAGTTGTGTGGCACCCTCATTTTGCTGTTAGGTAGGAATAGGTTAGGATCAAACACAACCTGATGTGTAAGCCTTCGTACACCCATCTCAATGCTTGTCCATAACCCTTGCAAAATGCACATTTTATCTTTTATTGATTTGCTTAATAAAGACTTTTTCTACAATGTAATAGGTATTAAGAAGGCGTCAGAGGCATACAAGATAGGCGAGTCAAGCACAGATGTCATTTTATGTGTTTCTAACATGTGGAAGGATATTCAAATAACTATGTTGTCCGATGATGATATTGAGGAGGTATGCCTTATGAGCCCTCTTGTATCAATTACACTATCTTAGGAGTATAGACACATTACAGGATAAGAGGAGGGACAAGGTACAGGCGAAGGACAGCCTTTGCTTTTATTTTATCTAGGGTATGCAAAGAGATTTCTTAGAATCTGCATTGCTTTTGTGTGCATGTAAAACACTCATCGCCAAAATATACGTGCTCCTCATATGGGTGGATTCATGTACTTCTCACATCATCTGTTGGTTAATGTTCTTGTACAATATATATATATTTTAAGCTAGTTTTACCAAAGATAATCCAAAGTCGAAATAAGTCCAGAAAGTACTATAGGCTCCATGGCTAGCAATAAGAACATGTCTCCATATGACCAACAATATCAAAAAAACCCTTGTAGGGGCAGAACAATTAATCTAGTCTATAAGATAAATAGAAAATAAAATGAAATTTCGCTATCCTCGCTGGTTGCTCCATGATCTTGATGTCACTTACTAATCTGATAAATACCCCATCAACAGATGGTGAACATAAAATCCATCAAATATATACCCATGTAGTCTAAAAGTAATGTAATAAAGAATGCAACAGAATATGACATGCTTAAATAATAATGCCTACTAGTACGACATACTCATGATAATTATTGTTCCCATATGTCAATTGCAAAAAATAATTTATATATCACATCACATGCTCTCCCAAGGGCACATATCACATCACATGCTCTCCTAGAGCCTTAAGATAATCATATCACATCTTCCATAGGATCACATATTGAAGGAGGATAAACAATTAAAAAAAAATATCATCAAGACATGCTCGATGACGTTGCATGGCCGAATATCTACGGCCACCAGACGGAGGTCCGGCCGTAAGGCCATACTCACATCTCACTTATCACTCACCTTTGCGGGATCACTATCCTTTGGCTTATTAAAATACTCTAATCTTGCGTCATCGAGTACTGCTAGAGTTATAAACTATTTTACAATCATTTTTTTTAAGATTATCAAGTTTCTGACCTCTGTACTCGGTGGTGATTACACCTACACATACTTAGCATATAGTTTACGTGATTACATGGATGGCTGTGCCGACCGGCATAGGGCATGCCAATCGGCACTTTCGTGCCGGCAGTGTATCGACATGTCGGCATGAGGGGTGTTACACGACATCCCTCCTAGTAGCTTCGCTGCTCGCAATCTACTTCGTCGATGAGCTTGCCGTCGCCGATCGGCGCTTGTCGAGTCACCGTTACCGCTCGCATCCCCGTGGGTGCCCTAGCCTGAGGGAGGACGAAGAAAGGTTGAGAGAGAGGGTCGGTCAGGTCGGGTCGATACCCAACGGGGGTGGAGGTGTGCGAGCTCGGGTGGCGACGAGTGGCTACGACGACTCAGTGAGGGGCGAGTGGGGAAGGGTGAAGGTGAGTAGTTTGTTACCTTTTTCTCTCCATCTCTTACGGCAAGTGCTATGACATGTGCCATGCCGTATCGGCCGGTTGCCTATGGCACGACCATCATTGCGTGATTGTTCCATTAAACTTTTGGAAATACATTCTTGTTGAATATTTTAATATTAAAAATATAAAATATAAGAGAATTAAGTTAATTTTCCGTGGAATTAATAATCACCTCAATTAAAAGTCGTATGAGGAATCTATGATCAAAATATTGCAATATTGTCAGGTAGGCTGGTGAAGACGATCCTACTGTATGCTGTGTCTCTCTCAATTTTGACCCCTAAAGCAAATGAATATGGATAAATGATGAATACAGAAATTGTAATTTATAAGATCAAGAATTGCATCATTCTGATAACTCGAAAGTTTTGATGTAAAGACCCGCCAATTGTCACAAAAGATGTTCAAGATGCCCATACTATCATCTATACTTCACCCAACTTTTGACATCTAAGACAACATAATTTGAAGTCCTAGTAGACATAAAAGTTGAGATTTTTAACTTATCTTTTTGAAGAATGAAAAATCACTTAAATTTGATGTTGGATTACGAAATTATGCTCTAGATATTACGTTGTTGTCAGGTAGGCTGTCGATGATGCCCAATTAGAGATCCATCTTGCTTCTAGGGTGTTGAGCATGAAAAAGAGATATTTATAACCAGCTCTAGGGTATAATCACGTGACAGAAAATCGATTCTAAAAAAATAATTCATTTTGATTTCTTTCACCAGTTCTTTTATTTATTATTTATTCATTTTTGAATCAGGTTTACAGTATGCCATATATTTAATAGGTATTTTTCCTTTGAGTGGATTGTAGAAGATGGGTCCTGCTTTCTATTCTTCTGCATGTAGTTTTAAATATGTGCTGCTATGTTATACTACTTTTATCAATTTTACGTTGTATCCTTTTTCTCTTTTGAGAAACAGGAGGAATGTGAAGAACTTCGTCAATTGGTTCAGAAAGGCCTATTTAGAAGGCCTACTGTTGTAAGTTAATTATTCTGAATCTATCTGTATAAACCATATATATTTATATATAGAATGTTATTTCATCTGGATATGCTTTTCAATATCCTTTTTGAATTGATTTGTGGTGAGATTGGAGGTCATTATGGATATCTTACTGTGATTCTTTTATATTTCTATTATTTGATTAATTATCCCATCCTCAGTTAAAAATTTGTTAGTTGCCTTTTTGTTTTGCTACATTACTTTTTATCTGATAACTTGGGCCTTATTATCTGAGAATGAAGGAAAATTGCCACAATAGATTATGCTTCTAATGACGACAGGAAGAACTATCTTCCATGGTTGTCTGGGTGCTGGCTAGAGAACACTATTTACGCCTTCTAAGCATGACTATCATCACAAAACATAACTATTTTACTCGTGTTGGATGATCAAGTTTAATAGAAGTGAGAGTCGACTATGAGGAGTATATTGTGCATGTTATGAGGGAGAATGTTGATTTTTCAACTCAAAAGGAATACGAGCCTAAGTATTGTAGATGTTGATGATTAATTGTTCATGATTGTCATGTACACAAACCACAAAGTGGATGGTCCTTAATGCATTTGTACTTAATTATCAATTATAGTCAGCATCAGTTTCCTTGCTCCTCTAGCTAGTGTAGGTACTACTAGTAATTTCTTAATAGATTAAAGGTGGGTTCTGCTATGTGATTTCCACACGTAGTATTACTTGCTTCTCTGCAATAATATACTAAAGATTTATATCAATCAATCTTGTCTTTACATTATGCTGGGAAATTTGGTCTCTTTATCTTCCTTCTATATTAATTCTATCAGAATATTGTTTGTGATATATCGTAAATGTCTAAGGTGTATTAAGATTCTGATATTCTTCCTGTCAGGCAGAGCTTGAGGAAAAGGTGAGAACCGTGCATGAGGATTTAACTAATCATGTAAGTATATTGTGAAAAACAAAATATCCTTCATATAATTTGCCCATCTATGAGATGGTTTCATAGGGATGGAGAACTAAAGTTTGATAAGCAAGCAAAAATACTTCATCATAATTTTCCCTGCTGTTTCATGATTGGTAAGATATTGTAACTGTTGCTGCATGAGGTATGCCGACTATTGAGAGTTGCATAATTAGAAGATAGATGACATACCTTATGTAGCTGATATCCATGGCTACAGTTTGAGGCCTTGAAGAGCTTAATCATAACTCTCTTATATGTCAGATGCTGCTTTTAGAAAATTTACTATCCGGCTAGATTCTTCTCTGATTTGTGTTTATTTGGAGGTTGATTATGTTCATTATTTTCAGTGGATTGATAGAGAACTCGTGAAATTACAAAGATTGATAGATCGAGCAAATGAGAAGGGATGGCGCAGAGAATATCCTTCATGTTTAATGACGGCATGTTTATACTTTATATATTTCAGAATGCTATCTATTTCTACTCTACAAGGGGTACCCTACGTGTGATGGTAAGCTTGCTATCATGCACCTCATGCCCATGCATTCAGCTCATGTAAAAAAATCTCTCCATAAATGAGATAAAGCTGCACACACCCACCTACCCTTACCATACCCCATATTGGCAGCAGGAGCCTCATGCTCTAGGATGCTCTTTTGGTAAATTTCTATTGCATCAAAAGAATCACTTGATAGCTTACGTAGGTATAGTGTCTCCTTGACCTGTTTTGGATTCTAAGCTATTTGATTACATTGATAAAAGAGAGCTACTCCGGACATCTTCTGAAAGACAACGTCTTCTTAAAGAGATTCCTCGAGTTCTTGCTGACATTAGCGATATAATAGATACTACCAGCTCAGTCAAGGATTCTCGTCAAGAAAATAAAGGTTCATTTATCTCTCTCCTATTTTTTTGACTTTTCTGGCATATATTCGGTACTTGGATAATACTAATTTTACTATAAGGTAAGATTATCTCAATCTTTAAAATATGGAAACCAGATGATAATTAATCTTCCATTCCTAACTTTTTAATTTGAGATATAAATATATAATGAAATTTTCATGTTTACAACTTTTGCAATGGTGCATCAGAGAAAGGACTCTTGTCCAGCGAGAATACTGCAAAGAAAGACCAGAAGGTCTGTTGTTTGTATAATTACATCTAATATGATCTTCTAAAAGTGATGATTCCTATTGCTGAGAGTAAGAATTTCTTCTTAAATCGATGACTTTGTAGTTTTAGATACTGCTAGGTACTCCACTTGATCTTCTAAAAGTGATAATTCCTATTTATCGAGAAAAAAAGTTTGCCTTTAATTTAACAGCTGTTGAGCTCCGATCTGGTGTTGGTTAACATTCACTCTTGATAGGGAAGTACCTTAAATTATTGTAAACTGGAAATCCACCTTCTGTCATCCTCACAATTAATGTACTACATCTGTTTGCTAGCTTTCCATTTTTGTTTCACTTTTGTTCAACAATATTTAAATATACTGGAATATCTGATGCTTAAATTTAGGTTAATATCATGTATATATTTTGATCATTTTGTTGTAGAAAACTGGCATTTGATTTGAGCTCTTGCATTGTTTGTTTGTAACAGAGAATTGGTCATCTTTCCATGAAAATGGCGCAAAAGAAAACCATGAAGGTTTGCAATATGTACTCTTAGTAAAGTTACTTCTTTTTTTTCTTTCTTCTACTTTTGTGAGTATGTATCAGATTATGTCGTACATCATATGCAATGCTAACCATGGAAGCTAGTTTCGGCTAATCCCGAGTTATCAGCTAAAACAGATCGAGATCGGCCGATCCCGATTCAAGGCTGAAACTAGTCCAAAGACTGGTCTCAGCCTAGTATCGATAGATACTCGATCCGCTTCAGTTCGGTATTGGTCGTCTTAGCCAATTCTGACCCAAAATTGGGAGAGAGAAAGAGAGAAAGAGGGAGGAGAGAGAGAGAGAGTGTGTGGCAGAGGTCGACGGAGCCGAATCTATGTCGGAAGATTTCGCCGGACGTTGATGGAGGCCAAAATCACATCAGAGAAGCATCGGCTTGGGGGAGAGAGAGAGTGGGAGAAGAAGAGTGAGGGCTAGAGAGAGGGAAAGAGGGAATCAGAGAGGGAGAGAGGAGGTAGTGAAAGAGAGAGAGAGAGAGTTAATAAGGGAAATAGTTAGTGGTAAAGAGAGATAGTAGGGGAGAGAGTTTGATAAGAGAGAGAGTTTAATAAGAAAGAGAGTGGTAGATAGAGTTTGTTAAGAGAGAATTAGTGCGAGGGAAGGTAAATTGTTTTTTTTGTGTGAGAGAGGGAAATAGTGTAAGTGGTAAAAAGAGAAAGAACAAAGATAGAGAAAATAGTGTTTAGTTTTTAGTTTTTAGACTATATATGAATAATTTATATTCATGTCCTATAATTATTTTTTTTGGAAAAAATTAGAAATTTTTTTATTTTAAAAATTGTTTTAAAATTCAGTCCGGTACGGACGATAATACTACTGATACTGTTGATATGTATCATTTTTTTTTTCTAACGGCCAATCCCGATCCCTATTCCGATACTTGGAACCTTGATGGTAACATTTCTTTGTGATGATGCTCTTTATCATTCTAAATGTAACTGGTTTTAGAATTACATCTACTTCTACATTTTGATCAACCATATTTGAATCACAGTATCTTTAAATAGAAGAAATTACTGTATTATCTTCTTTCCTTTCAAAATGTTTGGTAGATTTTGTATTCAATTATTTAAGAGATTGGACTAGCTGATTTCTAGTCATAGAAGATCTCAAGAAAGAAAAAGAGACAAACAGACTCATCTCGAGATGACAATTTCTAGTTTACAGGTTATATGTTATAATTTACTTCTAGACTTCATTGCCTGTTGGTGAGTTGCAAAGAAGAAATTTGTCATGGCTTAAAACCTTACTTTTCCTCCGTTCTCCCTTTGTTGTTTCTCTCCCTTTTTACCATTCCACTGGCACTTCCTCTACCATACATCCTTGAATCTTCTTTTATGTTTGCTGTACCCTGTACTTCTCTACTTTGGCGTTAATTAATTGTGCAAACGATACATGGATCTGGGCATGAAGCTTGGTATAAAGCTTTCTAGTAGAGATTTGATGGAGTAAAAAGTATTGGACAGTTGCGTATGTCACTGTACACACACAAGCAAGTCTATTTTGGAAGACAAGTTATAAGTATTCTTAGGTTCTTGGGAATATTTTAGGTCGGACTTTGCTATTTATCCATCAAGGACGACGGCAATTGTTCCTGCTTCCTATTACCAGGTTCAAATTTATGAATTCCCATTTTTACTTTACTAGTTAGGGACTACTTTGCTGTCACTATTTTGAGTTGAGGATCATTTCTATTGATGATTCATATTATTTACCACATTTAAATATTGTCAGACAAGTATACAAATTTATTTGGATATCTCCCTACAGTATACCAGATTGTAACTTTCACTTATGTCTTCGTCATATAAATAATGGGTCGTAAGCACTTCATCCTTGCTTATATATAGTTAGGAAGTTCTAAGTCTTGATCAATGGATGATGGTGTCCAGTAGTGGATTGGATGACATACAAGTGCTTCAAAAGGTTGAAACATTAAACACCAAATGGTCATATCCATCTTAACTTGTGGTTTGTTCCTGTATGAGTTCAAATGCTTGCTTCTTTGCTTTCTTTAAGCAGTTTATGGGCATGCTTGATTGAGTAAAGTTCACCTTTCTTGGTCAGACCAACCAACTGGCGACCTGAAACTGAGCGTCATTGTGAATTGAAAATGTTATATGGAGTAGTTTGAATTGTTTCCTGTTGTGCTAATGTCGTTGCTTCAAAGTTATCATTGTATGCTCTGTAGGGCCTTTGGTTTTTTTTCCCCCATATTTGGCTCAAGCTCTCTTTATATATGTTAAATCTTGGAAGTTCCTGAATCATATATCCACTTTTGAGGGCATCAGATAAGTTCATAACAGCATCTTTTCCTTCTCCTTTTCTTGCAGCTTATCAAATTTCTCAGTATACAGTTATATAGAGAATTAACTTGTCATACTGAATATGTTATTTCATTGAGTTACCACTTTCCAATGCTCTAAAAGGTGGCCATTATATGTTGGCAGTGGGCAGCCAGAATAGTGCATATGGTAGGTACTATTGTGTTAATAAACAGATAGAAAGTAAGAAACTGAAATAAATAATAAATTTGCAAGGAAATATGGAACATGGATATTTGCATTTCAAAGCATATCTTTTTGTTTAAGAATATTGAGACGTTGTAATGGAAAAATGATAATAATGTCTCAATATGTTCTAAGTGGTCTTTGTTTCCTATGTGTAGCCACTTAAGGGATGGCATATGAATATGCAGCCATGTATGAGGCATCATTTGGTAATAGTGCCAACTAAAACTTCTGAGAATGGTTAATTCTTAACTGTTCATATCGATTCTGGGATTGAGTAACATAAAATTCTTTGTGCAAAAACAATTTTTTTTTTCTGTTTCTTGCTTTCCACTGTCAAGTAAAACTTTTCTAAAGAATCTGCTCTTCATGCTTTAAGTTGATTCATCACTGTCTTAATTTTAACTTGGCAATTCATTTCCTTAACATTTCTACTACATCATTCATATATTTTAACCAGTGCTTCCTCTGATTTTATATAATTTTAACCTAGACAGTTAAATATGGACTTCTGCAGTTCTTAAAAATGATTTTGCTGGTGGGATTGTTGCTCCAGCGGATGATCAAGTGGAGAAGACTGAAGGTTGTGAAACTAAACCTGTTATTGTTCCTTTTCTAATTGACCTGATGATTTTTCACCTAGGACTGTCATTCGAAGCTAATGTGATTGCATTTTCCCCTTTGAGTTACACCAGGTCCAGTATCTAGCAACCTTATTAGACAGTGCTACTTAACATGTGTGCTTTCATGTGCATTTCGTCTTGATCAATTGAATACACTAATGAGGCATCACTTGCCAGCTTGATGAGTTGTGGCATGGACTGTCCTGCTGGCACTTAAATGCATCCTTTTTTGTATCCTCTTTAAATAAGTTTAAGGGATAATTACAATGACACCTCCTGAATTATAGGTCACTATCACATTACCCCTCAATCTATTTCTTTATACAATCACACTTACACCCCCAACTAGTCATAAATCTCAAAGGCCTTACGACATTGACAGAAAATTCAATTACCTATTACCCCTCATTTAAGTTAATTGGGAGATGACGATCATTTATAAAAGAAATTTTTGTCCTTCCCTATTTCTCCTCTATCACTTTGCCATAATCCTATCCAAACCCTCCCTCCTCCAATGTTCCTGCCCTTCCTTGACAAGCTTCTTCGTCCTCTTGGGCATGCGCCAGAAGAAAATTTTGAAGGACTTCGTTGGAAGGCATTACAACACGCCTCTTGCTCCTGCCTTTTTCTGCTCCAAACCTGACTACGATAGATATCAGCTTCCAAACCTTGTGTGGGTTAGAGCAGAGTTTATGCTTTCACTGACATTTAAAGGGGATTTTCTAATGATCTTTTAAGGTTGTGGTTTTTGAGAGGGGAAGGGAGATGGAGAAGGAATGAAAGAGGGAGAGGGCGAACGGATAGAGGAGGAAGGAGACTAATCTATGTTGCTGCCTAATGAAGGAGACAGGAAGCTAATGGCAATTTGGAGGGAGGACGACTAAAGGGACTTTACTGTCCTAATTTGTGTATGGCAGGAAACTTCAGGGGCTAGTGATGTTAGGGCAGTAAGTTATACCGACCTATAGTTCAAGGGGTGCCAGTGTAGATATCTCTAATTTTAATGTTGACATATTAGCATAAATCCATTTAAACGAATGTTTGTCTTGTTGATTCTAAGCTCAATTTTAATGTATACATATTATATGTATAAGTGCAGTTCCTCTTTCAAGGAATTAGTCTCAAGTCAGTTTTGTTATTATACATTTGTTATTTATAGTGTTTAGAGTCATATTAATTTTTTTGCAATTGTTTAAGGTGTTATTGCTTGTTGTCGCTGTAAAGTCTATATACAGGCCAACTTTTTTACTTAGGGTTAATGAAGAAATGAATTTTTTTGATATTTATCTCCAAGTTTTAAGTGTGAGACTCTAGTTGAGGATGGAGGTGTGAAACTTTATTCTTTTTCTCTTTCTGACCATTATTGTTCGTAGAACTCTAAAGATCCTATTGTTTTACATTATTTTGGTATCAGAGCAATGATTTTTTAAGGTTCAAATCTTTTCCAAATTATCTTTTCTACCTCTGTTGCCCATTAATCTACCTTGCTACCCATCTCTCCCAACCTTATCACTATTTCCACAGCAGTAGAAAAAAACCTGTCATCACTACGAAGCCACAAAGCAAGATTTGATGGTCATCAAATGTGGAGTGTTTGATAAGTTAGAGTAATATGAGGAAAGTTTTAATCCACTGCTCAAAGTAACTAAGGATAAGTCTTTATGATCAGGAAGATTTGAGTGTGAAACCCTAGCTTGAGGGTGGAGGTATGAAACCTATCTCTATATTTGATGATATTTGGCTTGATTGAAGTGACTTTGAGTGTCAGGAAACTAAGAGACTGGAGTAGTATAAACGTTGCAGGGGATAAACTTGATAGAGTCAAGTTCTCTTCTGCTCCAGGAGAATGATGCGGACATCAGTGGCATATTACACATGCATATGTATAAAAGTTTTGCATGTCGTTTCTATGTAGTGTCGCTACTTCCAATCAAGCAGCCAATGAAAGACCTAAAGGTCCTTTTTTTTTCTTTTTAATCGTTGTTGAACATTTATTTCAAGATTCTAAAGGCATTGTTTCTGCATGTGGTTTCCAGCTAGTGCTGCCATTATTTCCAATGAGGCACCAAGTGAAGGACATAAAGGTGTTATTTTGTTGCCTTTTCTTTCATCGTCAAACATTTTAAATTCAAGATTCTGAATGCAATATGTTTAGTATGGTAGCCGATAGGTGTTCCAGCTTTGTCATATAACTCAGAACATCTTTGTAGTAGTATTGTAACTCTTTGCCAATGTTTTGATGCTACCTTCTAATTTTCGGAAGTGCATACATATGCAGTGCTTCAGATAATTGTATAGTGGTCTGAGACCTTGAGTTAGCTATCTTGTCATGTCCCACATTGGTGGGCATCTCTGGACCACAGATGGTAAATTTTTTTTTTTGGTCTGTTTTACTATATCTGAATGTATTCTTTGTTGGATAAAGAACTAATGCTCCTACCCTGTATTATTCCTTTCTCTTGTGCATGATGGCTGCATATCATAGTTTTCATCTATATGTTCAGGCCTATCAAAGCTGAGGGTTATATTGTTTCAGTAATTTAGTCATAATACAGTTAATTGTCAATTTATGCTATTTTGATTTTTATGATAATCATCTTTAATCTTCCTCAATATCTAATGGAAGATTTGTGAGGACTTGTAATCTTAGGGATCAAATTTTGTAAGGAACCATCGAACTTACTTTCACACACTCTTTGTAAAGATCATGAATCTGCACGATACATGATTTTTCATATGGAAACTTGAAAATACATTCACTATCATAGTTCCTTACAGAGAATCTAAGTTCTTCAGCTTAGTGTGTGATCTATGCCTTTGTTGCAGAAAGTGAGCCACATGACTCTAGTGCACTCAACAAGAACAGCAGCAACTGTCAGGTGATTGAAATTGATGAAGACGAGGAAGATCCAAAGGGAAACAAAAGTGGAGAAACACTGTTTATAGATCTGGTTGAAGACGAAGTCTACTCGAATACCTTACAGGAAAAGAAACAACCCATGGTAGACACTCATGAGAAGAGTTTGGAAGAAGTGATTCCTGACAGCCAGAACGTGTGGCACTACATCGACCCTCAAGGAAATGAGCAAGGGCCATTTGCCATGAAGTTGCTCCGACGTTGGAGAGAAGAAGGCTTCTTTGATGACAATTTTAAAGTGTGGAGGATAGGTCAATCCAGGGAGAATGCTATCTTATTGAACGACGCTATACGTTTGACATTGTAATTATTGTCAAGTAGCTTCATAAGTCTGTGTATTCGTCAGGTCGAAGATTATTAAAGCCTCTATGCCAGTCTTAGATTGCTAATGTTATTAGCAATTTTGTGTTGGTTTGCCAAGTTTTGATCTGGAAAATACCAGATGTGGTATTAAAACCTTTTAAAAAAAACAATTAAAGCTATGGTTATTGGGAATATGTCAATATGAATGCCTTGACTATATGTCATAACTTTCTACTCGCTCATACTTGTATTGTGGTCATAGTCTTGTAGTCAGCCCTCCGAACCTCTTTAGCCAATGAGAGAAGCCTTCTCCCTTCATTCCTTTGGCGGCAGGTCACACTTTTGGACATATTAATTGAAGCTTAATCGGATCTCAAACTAATGTAGTGTTAATTGAAGTTTAATTGGATCTCAAACGAGAGAGATATAAATGATAATTTAAATAAAAAAGTTTATAATGTCATAATTTTATGTTTTGTTATTTATTTTAGTTATAAATATGTCATCATAAGGATATGAGAAAAAAAAATCTCTGAGATGGAATAGCGTAGTATTCCTTGTAGCCAATTACACTCATAATTGCACAAAAAAAAGTCAATAGCTCATCCAAATTATTCAGTTTTTTTTAATAAAATGCTTAATTATTTAACGTTTTAAAATCTAAAAAGATGACAAAATTATTAAAAAAAATTTAGTGTTTCAATCTAAATATAAAAGACTAGAGAGATAAGAATCTTTTAATATTAAGTTTAATGTGTGATTTATTTGAATAAACAAAATTTAAAGAAGGGCTAGTTTGGTCAAAAACTCATCCAAAGTAAGGTCAATACCGGTGAGAGAAGTTAGACTTTCCAAAGGCTTGCCGTCCAAGCCACCTTCTTGGTGTGTCCCCCCCTCTAGAAAGAGTTCCATCATACTCCCAGTAAATTTGGAAACAAATCTAGTTCTCTAATAATAAAAAATTCCATATGTCGTGTCCTTGTTCTGCGCCGTGATGCATCCAATTTCAGATTACAAGACAATAGACAAATTCTTTTTTTGTTCTTCATCTACTCTACATTTGATCCAGTGAAATGATACTACCATTGCTCTTGGAGGCTTAGACTGATTTGAGAAAACTTCTAGACAATCATGGAGGAGTTGGGAGATGCATACATAAGAGGATGCTTGATATATCTATCTTGACATGCTAACTAACATATAATTGCAATTGCGACATGTGCAATCAACACAAAGAACAATCCAAATGCTAGGATGAGTCGCCAAGCATTCCATGAGTTGTCCAACAGTAGTATGAAGACTATTTAATTATAGTGTACTCTCTATCTATCTCTTTTTCTATCTCCAACTCCTTTGCAAAGATCCGAGTCCGACCGACCAATTCCTCCGGACCAATCTCAAACTCCCCATCAAAGAGATGCCAACTTTGCGACCAACCATGGCGATAGGAGCGTCCCTCTTGGGAATCCTTCTAATCTCGGTCGCGTCCGTCGCAGCCACCGATGCCCTGGCCTCCGACGAACCCTCGGCGTACGAGATGGTGGAGAGGTACAATTTCCCCAAAGGGATCCTCCCCGAGGGCGCGCAGAGCTACTCGCTGAAGCAGGACGGCAGCTTTGAGGTGGTCCTGAGCAGAGAGTGCGAGTTTAAGCTGAAAGGTGGGTACTTGGTGAAGTATACGAGGAGGATCACCGGAAAAGCCGATCCGGGTCATCTCACGGAATTGAATGGGGTTAGCGTTAAGGTTCTTCTCTTCTGGCTCGGGATTAACGAGGTCGTTCGCCGCGGCCCGGAGATCGATTTCTACGTCGGGCCGATGTCGGCGTCGTTCGCCGCATCCAACTTCGAGGAGTTCCCGCAATGCCGATGCGGGTCCGAACGCGTCAACGCGGTGGCGGCGGCGGTGGATTCGTAAGGCATGCTTTGGAAAATTGTGATGGTGATTGCCATTCTTCGTATTGCAATTATGCTTTGTAATTTTGTGTTTGTGGTTTAAGGATCTTGTGCTATTGTATTGCAACATTTGCAATTAGGATGTTGAATTGAATAAAGATGAGACTTTTAATTTATCTCTGCATAGAGGATTGAGATGTAAGTAGTAGAATTCTCTGATTCCATTTTAATGAAGATTATTAGAATATATATATATATATATATTTACCGCTTTGTTATTCTTCACTAAACTTATTACCCTTCTATGGTTGGTCAACTATAGTTTAAGCTGCCACCTAGATTTCTTTGTTTCCACATAAAGCGATTTATAAAGTTGCTATCTCAATCATTAAAATATATTATTATATAAATCTCTGTCTTATTCATCCATTAATTTATAAAGACCAAGGCCCAACCCTAAGGATGTTATAGCTAAGTTCGGTCGGATTATGATAATGCAAAAGCAAGCACAAGTACTACCTAGTTATTAAATAGGTCAAAGATTTCTAAACATGAATTCGAATCGATTTATTAAACGGATTATAAAGTGTTATCATGTAAATAATTTATTTAAATTTATATGAGTTATTCGGGTTTTGAATAAGTTTTTTTAGATTATAAACGTTATTTTTTTTAATAATAAAGGGGCTAATAGAGTCATAAAAGAGCTTTTTTAATTATAAACCAATTGGGTTATAAATGAGTTAATCATGTCGTGAATGAGTTAGTCATGAATGAGTTAGTCAGATCAGAAAATAATTATTGTGTCATAAATGAATTGACGAGTCGAGCCATAAGCATGTTAAATGAGTTGAGGAACTAAAGACAAACACAACTCATTTAATAATAAAATTAGAACTCATTTATTATCTAAACCCAATTAAAAGAAAAGTTAGGTCACCATGTTAGGTTACTAGGTGGGGTCAACTTTTGTCACCTCTACCCAACTTGCTCAGGCCCGGCCCTAGCCCCTAGGTGATAGCCTCAATAACTTAATTACTGAGTTGATTATGTAAGTATGTTCCTATGAAAGCTATTTAAAATGCTTTCGTGGGAGACTCATTAAACTATACTCATTACAATATATGATAATTCTATAACCAAGCTTGTTATATCCGGCCTAAGCCTGCTCGATATCTTACAGGCCAGTGGACGATAACGAACTATATTTTAATCCAATCTGAATCTGATCCGGCCCGAATGATTAGTGGGCTGAGCTGTGAACAAATAGTTGAGCCTAGCCCGACCCACCTAATGTTCACCTCTAGCAGCAGTTGATGTGGTATGTACACGGCAACATCTATAGTATTTTAGTAAACAACTTGAAGACTATAGCAAAAGGATATATATATATATATATATGTATAATTGTGCACTTTAATATGTAGATGAGGTTGGTCTCTTCTTATTGGAAAATAGAGCAGTAAATGTTGAGAAAAAGGTCTTGCCTGAGCTAATTAATCGCAAACGCAAAGTTGATTAATGAATGGGTCACGAAGGTTTAGGAATTCTTTCTCTCCTTTGGATGTAATTTAAGTACACTTCTAAATAATCCAGGATGGGCCTCTTTTGTTTTAGGAAAATTTTCATGCAGATTACTGCATCCGTTTGCTAGATCCTTGGTCTGGAAGTAGCTTTGCATTGCATCATTTGTCACGAAGCAGCTTTTCATTCATATAATATCCTCGGCCTATTAGCCTTTTAATTTGCAAGCAAGCTCTGTTTAGACTTGAATGCAAGTTAACCAGAGATAAAATAACAGGAATCCTTGTTGTTGTTATGCAAGCTATGTTTTACTTCTTCTCAGTGGTAAGCTAACTTTTAGCAGGTTGAAATTGGAGCAAAAGTCTTGGACTTAGAGGTACGATGAAACTCCACGGAATGAGAGCTCCCATGCTATTTCAAGCAGGGTTCCAATTTGAGGCAAAGCGACTGAAATCAAACAGTAGATATACTGCCTAATCCTCTAAAACTCTTTGGAAAAAAGCAATGTAGAAGGAGAATTAGTGACACAATAACAGATGACCTACTGAAGATGCCAAAGAATTTCCAAGAGTTGAATCACAAATGGACAACAGAAACTGCACAAATTTGCTTGGCCGAGGGTACAAATTTGTGTGCAAAAAAGAGAAAAAAAAAGAAGAAGAAAAAGAGTTTAAATATAGAACGGAAATGCATGTACTACAGTATCGGAAGAACAAAGAATAAACAGCCATAACCACTATACAGATCAGTCTTTTTACAAGGAAACAATTGCTTGATGCAGTTAATGTGAAAGCAAACTACAAGACTAGCATTCATAACTCAGGACACCAGTTGCCGCCAGAAACAATTAGAACCCACCTCACAGTTACATATTTTTACCAAAAATAGGGAAAAAAATCACAATTACATAAAACTGCACTCTCAACACTCAAGAAACTTCTTTCAACGTCACCCTCTCCCTGCATTGCCATGCCGTTGGTTCCGGAAATAGCTTAGAAGAGCTTGAGCCTACAAAGCATAAAGAAGAGGTCTGATTTATTAAGAGTCTCTCTCAACCAATTATTCAAGTAATTTACACAAGAAGAAGAAGAAGGAAAAACATGCAGTTGTCAAATTGTTTAAGCTAAGTTGCTTTCTTATTTTTTCTCTTCTGATTTGGTAAACTGTGACTTGTTTTACAAGCCAAAAGTAAAAGATTTGCACAGAGAGCAGTCGTAAACAAATAGGGGAAGACAGACTTTGCTGAGTCTTAAAGATGATCACTTTCTACATCCTGCCAAGAAGTTAGATCAGCAACCACTGGTCTGAAGAGTCATATAACCTAGTAGACCGCAGAGCCTACTAGATCATCTACTAGGACCTTGAATCCAGCCGAAGTTTAAAAGCAGCCAAAGTGACCCTGCATGACTTTCCAATTGAACTTAAAAGATCCAAAGTCAAGTTCCCAGAATCCGCATGGTTGGCTCCTGAAGAGACGTCTAAAACTAAATAGTCACCATAGGTAAAATTCAACATCAAAGTGGTTCTGACTTGTCCAATATCCACTCACCAAAATCATATGAAGGCACTTGTCAAAAATCAAGACAAAGTACATGCAACATGCAAGTGTAATGGAACTGAAAGATTTGGTAAGAAAAAATAGGTCAAATGAAGCTCAAATGAGCAGACACCATAAAATTTCTAGAATTTCTAGGTCAATCTTTGAGAATGCAACATCCTGAGCAAGCACCACAAAACTGTCCATTTTGAAGAACCTCTGGCTTGTAATAAGTGACAAATTCTTTACTATTGTGATCTCCTTTTCAGCTATCTCCAGTGGCAAACTTGCATAAAGGACTCTCAATCACTATAATCAATGAAAATAATTCTCGATAAGCTTTCAAAGCTTTAACAGTCCATTATGCTCACTTAGTTGTAGGTGAAGTTGCACTTCCTTTAAAAATTTAAGAAATCTATTTGCTTTATGCCTTTGGGCAACATTGAATATTGAACTTGCTCTTCACCTGCAACTAACTCTGTGCCATTCTTTTAATGACATAACTCAACTTCTACTAATACTAAAAGATACAATCTTAACTCAATGGAGAAGAAAAGATTAATCTATCTTTCAATACTCCTATACCAAAAGAGTATAACTCAAATACTAAGCTATAGGCAAGGTAAGTTAAATGAACTAAGCTGATTCAATGATTAGAAAAGAGAATTTCTGTTACAACCCAGTTGAAGAGTCATAACTTTAACATGAGAGAGTGCCACATGGGTGAAAAGTAGAAAGAGGAATTACTTAATATGCTATGGCTGGGATAAAACAAGATAACATACCATGCATAAATGCATATAGAGACAATTTATACAAGATACAAGATATGTTCAAAAGAAAGTGTTAAATAGAAATGTCACAGCCAACTACTATAAGAATATATGCTAACCTATAAAGCCACAAATAGCTAGCAAATTAGACTACCTAGGTCAAAAAAAAAAAAAATGCAAAACTGGAAAAGCTAGATATGAGGACTAAAGTTTTGATTTGCGCCACATGAAGTCCAAAAAAAACAAAAGTAAAACAAAAATTATACCTTTTCTTTTGCACGTGCTGTGCCTGACTGTGACAATGCTACCAATGGTGGTACAGCACCTTCTTGAAGGACTAGACTACAAAATCTGTTACTATTTGTACAAAGATGAAGCAAAGCTGCAGCAGCATTTTCCTTTCCTCTTGCAGATCCCAATTCAACAACCTCTACAAGTACTGGAATCCCACCTGCACGGCCAATTGCATCCCTCCCTTCTGGTATAGTAGCAAGATTTGACAAAACAGCAACAGCCTTGTCAACCATTCCAGCAGCTGGATCCATCAGTTCTACTAAGTGTCTCACAGCTCCAGCCTGAACAATGCGAAGCTTGTTCTCATGAAATATTGATAAGTTATACAATGCGGTAGCAGCATCTTTCTTTCCTCGAGGAGTACCATTTCCCAACAATTCTATCAGAGGCCTTATAGCACCAGATCGTCCAATCCTAGACTTATTCTCATCAATTACTGAAAGGCTGAATAGAGTTGCAGCCGAGTTTTCTTTTGCCTCAGGATTCCCCGTCTCAAGGACATGTATGAGAGGATCAATGGCATCCGCATTTGCAATGGCAGCCTTATTGTTGTCATTGATAGATAAGTTCAGGAGTGCTGTTACAGCATTCTCTTGGATCTTCTGGTCCGGTGAATAAAGAAGTCCTACCAACAAGCTTATAGCTCCACATTTTGCAATGACAATCCTGTTCTCCATGTTGTGTTTGGCAAGAAGGCGCAGCTCTAATGTTGCTTCTCTCTGCACATCTATTGAATCACTTTTTAAATCATCAATCAGCTTATGAACTTGAGTCTCAACACCAGAGAGGTCGGGTCTGGAATCTGTAGATGGTGATGATACAATCCTTGGGTACCTATCTGATGGGCGTCGCCAAATTGATTGGCTTCTAGAACGAGCCACAGCCAATCTAGATAGGAATTCTGGTTCTCTTTGGGGAGAAGTGGACACTGGAGCCTCTTGCGTAACTTCTCCTGATGCATCACTGCTGTCATGTGTCAGGTCACTTGAAACCCGTGAGACTGAGTTGGCCTCAGCTGATCCCTGAAGATGATCGCCAGCTAAAACAGCACCAGAAGCAGAGGAATTACAGTTGTTGCCCTGGGACTGCACATCAACATTAGAGGCCTGAAAATTATCCTCTGACTGGTTGGAAGTCTCACCACCAGAACCAACAATCATATCTTCCAAGCTAGATAGCCTTGATTCGTTCTTTGCTTCAGAATTTCCTACCGGTAGTGCTGTAACATTGTCCTCACAACCATTCACAGTTTGCGAAGAAGGCAACTTTGGGAGAAGATGGCTAGGAGACATTGGGTTCTCGTGCAGAAAGGAGTTCTGATTGCCCCCATTAGAGGAATATAAATTTTTATGGGAATTCATGATCAACTGGTTAGATTCTGGTGATCTTGGATGGTTAGCTCTAGGAGAATGACCAGAATGAGGAACACTATCAAGACTGGAGTCTGAAGGAGAGAGAAAAGCAGAAGGAAGATTCAGAATCACGGATTTCATTGGATCAGGTAGCTTAATGTCATTTGACTCACACCAGTTTGCAATCAAGGCTTTGACAGTGTAATTAGGAATCAAGTTGGTATGTCCAAGTGTTTGACGTGTCTTGGGACAAATGCTAAAACCCTGCTCAAGCCATTTTTTAATGAAAGCTCGCTCATATGTTTGACCTGATGCCACAATGACTGGATCGGACATCAATTCCAGGGAGAGTGGACAGCAAAAATCAGTCGGAATAGGAACTCCTTTAATGCTGTGCAACTGCTTTTCCTTGACAAGGCACTCATGCATATGGTTGACGAGTGCAAGTATCTGATCAACATGTTCTAATTCTAGATGGTTTTCACCATGACCGGTCTTTGTTTTAAGCTTCTCAAGTGCAACAGCCTCCATCAGTAATTCCTGATTTGTTGACAAGCTCAAAGAGGTTGAAATTTTTGCCAAACTCTCAGATCTTGGTGTAATTTTCTCTATCAGTTCCGTCATAGCCTCCTTGATAATAACAGATATTTGATCATAATGGATGTGCTGAAGTCTCTGTATGAAGCGAACTTCCTCCATAAGAACTCAGAATACATAAATATCTAATACTTATGAAAGAAAAATAAAAGGCAAAATGCTTGAGCATTATAAATATTTCATTACCTCAATGCAGGTTGAAGTACAGTTAGCAGCAGGAGATAAAAGTAAAGAATCGACTAGTTTGCATATCTTAAGTGAATATGCATGAATCTTTGCAATTACTGACTCAATCTGTAATACCTGCAAAAACTCATTAAGGTCCCTATTAGTACTTCAGAGTATGCAAAGTTCTTTCACAATTCACAGAAGTAAACCTCAAGCCAAACTTGATCTTCACAGAGAACAGCATAAGACAACCATATAAGCAAATCAACACACGTTCGTATATAAAATAAATAAAATAAAATAAAACAGGAATGAAGCAGATGAACCCAGACTCGATCATGCAACACACATTTATAAGAAAAAACACATTCATGGAAAAGCACATCCACATAATCAAGAACCAATAGAAGTCCAAAGCAAATGTAGCATGGACTTCAACTTGTGCATATGCACAGTTGCTTTGAAACACCAGGAGGAATGGATTATGCAATAATATATGTCCTGTTATTCTCCTTTATATTTTGGTCTCTCCATGGAAAGAAGTCAAGAACGAATCCAGAACTAGGAATCAGAAAAATAAAATGTCAATGATTGGTAATATTTCACACTAACACAGGAGAGTTGCCAATAACATCATGGATTAACTCATAATCAACCAATAATTCAATGTGACATAAAGCACAAATAGGTCCAAAAATACCAAAGATCATTGGTTTGATTATTCTTGTGCCATTCAGGAGTGGAAAAAAATGACATGAGTATCTAGAATTAGACTTTCATGCAGATTGTGGTTTTAGGGACAAAAGTAATACAATCCTTCCCAAACCAAAATTCAGCGAGGTATAACAGGAAAATCTACCACTTGGAAAATATTGTAGTTTCTTTTTCCCCTTTTTGCTGCATGACCACAAGAGCATCTAATGAATTTCAAAACAGATTACATGGATAAACAAGAGCTCTAGAAAACCTAAATACTATCCGCTATCAAAATAAGTGGTACCTTTTTAAAAGGTTTTCTAAAATTAAGTCATAATTAACTTTACTCCACCTATTTATTAGAATAGTGGGAGGACCTTTCATGCCTTACTGATAGCAAATAATAGATTTGCATAATTGGAGACAGCAAAACAAAGATCGCCAAGTTATCTATGTAACAATACATCTGAAATCAAGTAAAGCAATAACTGGAACCAGAAATAATCTGAACGTTACCACATGAAAAATTTCTCATTATAGCATCATATATAAATGTAAATATATATAGCGCAAAACTAAAGAAAAAAGAATATGGTGAGTCGACATTTATGACATACAAAAAAAACTTTGCTTGTCATCTGGTGCCAATTCCCAACAAGTTCCCGAGCTTCCCTAATACAAGCATCCAATTCTTCCATCACCTTATTCAGCTCCTCATTTGGAGGTATCTTATGAACAGACTCATCAAAGACAGGTTTCAGACAATCCAATATCTCGTCAATTTTTCGGCAATATTTTGGGACTAGCTCGAATCTAACAGAGTTGCTGGAAGATAAAAGCTCAAAATTTGAGATCCCTTCAAGCAAATTCTTGAGCAACGATATCTCCATTGCACCTGTTTCAAAAGCAAACACATGTTTAAGTTTCAAAGTTTATGCAAATATGAAGCAGAAATATATGACACATCCAACTAGATAAACTTCCATATGCAGTCAACTGTTAATTCTTTGCACCTAAGTATTATATGTGTATTGTAACAGCAGTAACACAGAATCAAACAGCAAGCCTCTGCTATTAATAAGATACCAAATGGATAGATGTTTGGAGGCGAACGGGAAACTTATATAAGGTATGGCAACAAAAGCTTAGTGTGACAGTAAAGCTTGTCTTTGCACCCAAAATGGCCAAGGGTTTAATGGCCTTCAAAATAATAGGGCAAGGTTTCATACATCTTTCCCTCCCCAGACATAGCATAGGAAGGAGCCATCTGGCGCAAAGACACCTCTTTCTTTAGCACTCATGGGAGTGCCTTTGTCAACAATCATATCTTTTCCATTGGTTGAGCATCCTCAATCAAGATCTCTTTCTAATACCTTCTCTAACCTACCTAGTTATTATTTTATCTTGACATTGAAAATGGCAGTTCAGCAAAGTTATTTCATATATCTAGCCTTACACTACATCAAGCTTTGTCAAAAGCAAAATAAAATCTGATCACACTAAGTCTCATTTTCTAAGCCCGTGTTCAAATTGAATTCAGTGGGGATCCTTAAATTTGGTCAGAGACCCCTAACCACATTCAGTAAACAAACACCAGCTTATCTCTAATCAAGTTCACTCCCTAATAAAGAGAGAAAATAAAAAATATATTTCCACTTTGAATTCAAATAGATTCCAAATTTACTCTTGAAATGACTTATATCTATTATTTTCATGTCTTATCAATGTTCTATCTCCTCTCCCCCTCCTCTCTCTCCCCTCAAAAAATTACATGTTAAAAAAAAAACTCTCTTTCACCATGGCTGACCAAAAAAATTTGTGGAAAAAAATATTTGAACACAATGGTGGATAAATTATATTTATTATTTAATATGATTTACAGATAGATTTAAAATGAGTTTAAAATGGCTAACTTACATTTATATTTTACAAATTTAGTAATAATATTTTGGTGCTATTTGCATATCACATACTCAATTTTTCTTTAAAAATTAAATATTTTTCACTTTTTCATGTCACATCGAAGTAATAATGATACTCCTATTTCAAATCTTCTCTCATTTATCTTTAAATTCCCTCCAAAATAAATACATTTCCCTCAAAAAAATTTAAAATTACTAAGTCGCAATAAAATATAGAGTGATTGCAGGCTTATGAGCTTTCAATCAACAAGAGTTCTAAGCCCGCAAAATTTTACTTTATTTTTTTAACAAGGTTTGCAATATGAGAGCTTCTTAAAAAAATATTTAAAAAATAATGTAGCCTTAAATGCGGTCTTATAACCAAAAAAAAAAGTAACCTTACATTATTATTTTAGAAAAAACAACATTAACCTTATGTATTTTTTTTATTAAAAAAAAAAGAACATGTAAGCTCACTTGCAGGCTTATGTGCTTGTAAGGCCACCTGTGGGCTTAAGCCCACAAGTTTGCAATTAAAATCTCTTTATTGATAAAAATATAATATTTTTAAACTTTATCAGTAAAGTCAAAAGACATTTTGGTCTATTAATTTTATATATCATCTTTTTTCCTCTAAAATTAACACTTTTTCTTTTTTTTCACATCACATCAAAGGTAATAATTGTATTTTAGGCTAGTTCACAATCAAACACCATTATTTCTTAACTTAATTCAAGGTACCTAAATCATGACTAAAAAAATGGAGCCAGTTAACTACATTCAGGATTTAGAATCAAACTAAACAAGGTATAATCGTTTAATTTCTAGTAGCTTACACAACTAGGCGATAGTAGTGAATTAGATGGAGATGGATATCATTTTAGCACCTATGCTTCAAATTTCAGCAGTATGAATTTCAAACCAAAGCCATATCCCCTACTAATCAAGTTAAGGATCATCTCAGGATAGGATATAGAAACCATCAGGTTTTCAACATCAATTTATGCACACAAAGACCATTATTTGACTTACAATCATCAAGCTTGGGTGAAGTATAAAGTAGGTCTATAGTAACGAGGGATGATGTAAAGTGTTTACATAGTCAAAACTAGTGGAAAATTGAACTCCAACAAATAACAACATCCAAAATCAACAAGGAGTTCATAGAAAAGTGAATACGCAGTTATCTTGCAATTTACCGACACTTAGGAAAAATGGAAGGAGCTGTTCTTCATATAGTTGATATTGCTCCTGATGAAGTTATCATATCTTCCGTAGAACATATCCCATCTTGAACATGTTATTTGAGGATACAACTACAACACCGAGTATAAACGTCGATCCCTTTAGTGAAAAGCTTCTCGATTCCATTAAAGTTACCCATAAGAACACCGGCAGCAACAGCATAATGCGATGTTCAAGAGTGTAGTCGATAAATTGTTATCGGTTACCTAATCAATTTTAATGTAGCATCTATAATAACAATCCCATATAACAAATATTGAATACAATCTTCCAGTGTTTTCAATGAAAGATCAAAGATCATAAGACTAGTAATCATATATGTAAGCAATATCCTGAATAGGTGTCCACATATCATACATTTGGTTTAGCTTCGGTATCATCTTCAAAAAAAAATTTCTAATTGGTGTGTTCCACAGAATAAAATTTCGAGGCGTCAATTCTTGTCGTGTTTATAAACTTTAGAATTTTAAAGTATAATACTAGAAATTTTGCTCATAATATATACATACATACATATATATATATATATATATATATATATATATATATATATATATATATATATATATATATATATATATACAGTTAACAATCTTACAAAATCTCCCTTGTAAAACTATGATCGCAACCAGATTGCACAACTAATTAGAGATATTTTCCTATACATTGAGATACCCCATAGATGAGAAGGGGGCAAAGGCCTACATTCCTCGCAATACTAAAGAGGAATTAATTTAATTGACTTTTTTAAGTGAGTGGTAGCTCTACTTTAGGCAATATAACTATTATACTTTAACTCTCCTTCTTTTACTTCTTCCCCAATATTGTAAAAAATCTAAACAATCAATTATAAGAAAGCAAGGAGGATTCAAAAAACGTGTTCAAGAAAACGACTTCAAATGATGTAAGGGCATACTAATTCCCAATCCACATTGATAAAGAAAATACACCTATCGACAACTTCCATCTCTAACGCCTACTCAAAACTCATCATGAATCCCAAACACAAGTTTCCCCAAGATCAGCATAGCCGAATGCAGATAACCAAAAGTTTTTCTTCCAATATTCTGACAACCAAATCAAGAGACCAAATTGATCCATCTGGCGAGAGATAACACGACGCATAGTTCAATTACTCAAATATACCAAACCATAGCACAGGAAGAGGAGATAATAAAAGGTAAAGAAGATACCTTGCACCTAGAGAACGTGAAGAAGAAGTGCCGTAAGAGATCCAAGGCTGTGAAGCACGTCCGCCTATTGGGAAATTTAGGCGGATTCCGTGGCCGTAGGGAAGCGATCGGCGGGAAGAGTTTTGGTTTTGGAGAGCGGATTGGGGGGAAAGCAAACCCTAGAAAAGGGAGAGATTGGGGGGTAGGAGAGGGAGGAGAAGGAGGAGGAGGAGGTGGAGAAGAGAGAGGTCGTACCAAGAGGGGCGAGATCGGTCGAGTTGGGATGGACGAGAGAGAGGTAAGCAAATAGCAAGGGGGCACGGACGGACGCGGAAAGGTTCTCGAATGCTTGTATGCGGAGCAGCGTATCTCGTTTCCTATGCAGGGTTGATCTGTACCGTCCAAAATACATTGGTGCGAATCTCGGTGCGAGGAAAGTAAAATTGTAGAACTTAAATAAACCAGTGGAAGAATTTTTCCTACCTTAGGGTGACAAATTTCAGACCAAACGAGACAATGAGGTCATGTGGACGAAAACGGGTAAATCCAAATAAATAAATAAATTATTTTATAAGTTTTTCGTCCAAATTGACTGATTGGCTGAAAGAGCGTAATTTAATATTATATATTAAATTATTCAACTTCATGAAAGGGAAGTTAATAATATTGACTAATAACATTGACTTAAAATAGTTATCATGACAATGAAAAAATATAAAAAAAAATTGTGTTTAGTATTAAATCGACTCAAGGAAAAAAAGAAATTTTTGCTAAATAACTTAGCAGAAATATCAAAATGCTATATTTAATAAGTTCTAGTCGGAAGTTTTGCTCTTCACAAATTCCGTTTCGAATTTGAGGGTTTATTTACAAATTTTTAAAGAGTGTGAAGACAATTTTAATCCCTAAGAAATTAGAAATTAGATTTAAAATTATTTATCATATAAATTTTAATTTATAAGAAAATATAATTATTGAGTCTAGAATTACATTGGTTAGACTTAGAATTCGTACGCAAAGGAAATAAAAATGAAACTAGATAGAATAAGAAGCCGAGTACTTGTACTTTTCTTGATCCTATTTTTCTAATATATTTGTTAGAGAAAGAAACTTATGAGAAGAAGGTATTGATAGTGAAGTCGAACCTATCATATAAAATCATACTTTAGAATTGATGGATATTCTACTGGAGTGTAATCTTAGGCTTATGTTATAAATGAATCTTTAAAAGGAAGATAAAAGAAGATGGTTCAATTAACAAATACAAAAAAAGACTTGTAGTGTAACGGTATAAACAAACATCGGGTATGGATTACTTTAATATATATTCGTCATTTGCAAAAATAATATATATCATGGACAATTGCTTTGGCATCAT
Source organism: Typha angustifolia (assembly GCF_048772165.1). Taxonomy (NCBI): domain Eukaryota; kingdom Viridiplantae; phylum Streptophyta; class Magnoliopsida; order Poales; family Typhaceae; genus Typha; species Typha angustifolia. Next base: position 8,426,422 of record NC_133248.1, read on the forward strand.
TGTACAATATAGAAATACAACAAATTGATGTAAAAATAGTATTCTTGAATGGTTAATTGAACGAGTAAATCTCCATAGAACAATATGAAAAGTTTGTAACTCTAGAGATAAAAGTGAAAAAAGCATCTAAACTAGCATAAAAAATTTGACCAAATTACGATATTACATAAGTTTTGTATTAATGGATGTGATAAGTGTAAGTGTATCTATGTAAAAGATAATTCAAATAATTATATCATTGTATATTTTTATGTGGATGATATGATTATAACAATTTGCAATATTAATGTCAATTAATGTACCAAGAGCATGTTGGCTAAGAAGTTTGACATAATGAAAGTTGCAAATGTAATATTAGGTGTAAAGATCACTAAGACAATATTAGGATATGTTATATCTCATTAATATTATATTAAAAAATTATTCGATAAATTTGATAAAGATAACAATAATCTAGCCAAAATAACTATAGATGTGAATCTTCATCTCATGAAAAATATCGTTGAATATATATCTCACTTAAAATATTCTCGAATAATAGATAGTTTAATGTATTTCATAAACTGCATGTCAATATTGCATACTATGTGAGTAAATCAAATAGATTTACGAGTAATTCAGGAAAAAATCAATAAAGGATGATAGTTAAGATTTTCAGATATCTAAAATATACCACTAATTATGGACTACATTAATTAAGCTATATTGACATACTTGAAAGGTGTCGAAACCTATGAGTGGATATTTCTTTACACTTAAAAATGCATTTATATTGTAAAAAAATTTCAAATATATATGTATAGTCAAATCTACTACAAAATCTAGGTTCATAATATTAGACAAGACTGGAGAAAATGTCAGGTGATTTTAAAATTTCTTACAAGATATTCTTATGTGGTTGAATCTCTCACTAAGTTGCATACGTTATGATAGTCAATCGGCTATAGAATGAGCACATAGTCAAATATATAATCAAATTACGACAAATATATCATAGACTCAATATTGTGTGACAATTTCTCTTGAATGATATAATATCTATCAATTATGTAGAATCAAATATATTAATGTAAATTCATTAACAATGAGCTTAATAAAAAAATAAGTATATTCTTCATCGAGGGAAATATGTTTAAAGCTTATCATTTAGAGTAATGATATGCTGGTAACTCAACGTATATGAGTGGAAATCTCGAGATCTAAATTCAAAAGGATAATTGAGTTATCGGAGTATTATTTGAAATCACTAAAAAATTATTACTTATGATGACATAGTGAAAAACATATATTATATATTAGGGCAAGCAATAATTTAATAAACTCTATATCTTAGAAATCAAAGTACAATACGATAGAATATTTTTAATAATAAGTCATGTGAGTATGAAGTAGATTGCTTTTATAAGATGGCTAAACTAAATCACTAGGTACTCAAAGAATTACCATGCAAACTTAGGGCCAAAATGAACACAACAAATATGACCAATGGTGTTGAAAAAATGACGTGTAAATATTATTATTTTGATTTATACAAAAAATTGACGATTCAAAATTTTATGTTCACTAGTTAGTGAATAAATTTGATAGTATTTTACTATGAAAGGTTCAAAGCAAGAGCAACTTATCCGAGTAATTTTTTGTGGTACTTTCAATTGAGTCTGTATTTCATTTGCATTTTCAGCAAATTCATTCACGTGTGAGAATGTTGAAAAAAATTATTATTTGAAGATGAATTTTTGAGTGGGATGCACACATTATTTATGATAAATGATTAGTGAAATAGAAAGAGCTTAAAGAGTATTTTAATTTCATATATTTACTTATGCAAATCAATGAAGGAAAATGAATAAAACTTAGCTTTATAATGTCTATCATGGTAATGAAAATTAAAAGAAAGTGAATTCAGTTTTATATAGACTATTTAAGAAATATTGTAGAATATATAAAAACCAAGTTTCGCTTAGGTTTTGGGGCCCCAAAGAGTATCCATATTTGAAAAACAAAATATTTGCAAATCAACTCACATGAGCGTCGCCCAACCTGATTCTTCAGCATTAAAAGAGAATACTATATTATTTTGGTTTAACAAGGCACTTGAATAACTATTTTCTTTTGCATACAAAATAGTCATTATATTATAGGAGACTAACGCTTATTATTTTAGAAGTAATAAGTAGAGGACAAATCAATCTTAAGAAGATAATACTAAATTTTGTGTTTGTTTGGCTTATACAATACTTCGTATCTGTAATATGTAATCTGTAAGTTCTTATAATCAATTTCATTATTATTATTGGCACAAATTTTGTGTTTATTTGAATCGAATTATTGACAACAGTGTTAACTATCTCCTACAGCTATACCGTCAATTTTAATGATGTTAACTCTCTTCCCTTCCATATGTATCGTCGTGGCATGTCAGAATAAATGAGATCAATAATTACTATTCAAAAAGTTCTAAAATATACTTCTAGAACAATGTGTATTATTTATTCTCTTAATAAGCAGTGGATTGACTAATTCACAAAGGAAGTTCAAAAAAAATATTTAGGTGTATTTGGTTCGCACATAAGTGGTACTTATTCATAAATCAAGCCTATATGTCACGTGATAGTTTAGGTATGAGATAAAAATATATTATAACTTTCTAATAATATTTTTCAACCATTATTCATTGATCATTTGCTCATCATTGGTCAGAGCCAACACAATAATAAGATTATTTGATTCATCACATACCAACAAAGAAGAAGGGCAATTTATGTATACATAAATGATGGCAATATATTGGGGGTGAAAATGGATCGTATACAGATCAAATAGTGTTCAAACAATATTTTGATTTACATTTTGGGTTCGGAGATGGATAACAAAATTCAAAATCATATCCTAACTAAATAGATAAAAATAATTTTTGAATATTGATCGGATAATTTTTGGATAGAAGATCAAATCTTAATTGGATGTGGATCGAATTTTACATGAATTATGACATTTTTTGGAGACAATAAATATAAAATATTAAGATGTCAAAAAAAATCTTTTACATGTCAAATACATATAAATTTAGTAAAATCATATAGAACACGCTATTAGTAATAATATCAATATTCATAATTTAAATAAGCAAGTTAAAAACTATAAATCATTGAAAGATTAATACGGTTAAGTGGATATCCGATATCCATATTCAAAAAATTAAATTCGACCCATATCTATATTTGTATTCGAGTTTTTTTTGAAAAAAATTTTACCCGTTCGAATCTATATCCGGATCAGGTATAATTTTTTATCCGAATTCGATCTAAATGGAGTAGGATAGTAGGTTTAGCGGAAGTAAATCGACCCATTTTCACCCCTACACACTATATGCATGCATGGGCAAAAGAATGTCCATTCTTGACTAAGCTTGCTCACCTGCCAAATTGTTTAGATCATATTATCATTACATTAAGAGATTAAGGGATTTTTTAATTGCTAGAAAACTTTCAAAATATTATAATCACTATTATATTTTTCAAAATATCATAATCGCCATCTAAATCAATGTTCTTTAAAAATACCATTTTTTGTTAATCTAATTAACCATAACTAAAATTCAACTTTTACTCTTGTATAAGTTATTAAAAATAGTTTAAAAGTTATGCAACACCTAATATCATAGTAAAAGGAGATATATCTTATTTCATGTAGACAAAAATTATTGTTAAATATTTTATATAATTGCCATGGAAAACTTTCAAAATATTATAATTACTGCTGTATTTTTTAAAATGTCATTTTTTTGTTAATATAATTAAACATAATCAAAATACAACTTTTACTCTTGTATAAGTTATTAAAAATAGTTTAAAAGTTATCTAATATTATACCTAATATCATAGTACAACGAGATATATCTTATTTTATGTGAGACAAAAATTATTGATAAACAATTACACTTTAAACTTAGAAAGAGGTATTTTAACATTTAAATGTTAAAGTTGAATATTCTGATAAAAGTTTAACTATAAAACAATTAGGAAAGAGTCAAAAGTTTTTAAGGTTACAAAACTAATTTTACAAATATAAGGATGACCAAAATTATTCCTCTAAGGATTTTGGATATTCTATTTGTATCCAACTAATTTTCACCGTAGAGATATCTGATATGCATATCCATATTTGAAACTAATCTATATTTGTAAATGTATCCATATTTTGGTTGGATAAGATATTTTAACCCGTGTCGGACGTCCGGATCAAGTTAGATAGCGTGATAACGGTAAGATAAGATAATATCCAACCCGTTTTCAACCCTAGGATTCATGCTTTTCTAAAAAATCAAAGAAATTAAAATATCCATATATATAAGAGAAATCGTAGATTATGCTTCTATGATTTAACTCGATTGCACGAACTCTCTGTACTTTTACGATGATAATGAGAAAGTGAAATGACAATCTTATCTCTTAGTACTAGGTCACAGATAAATGGTAATTTTCTGTTTGTAGGATGAGTAAATTCATCACACATATATATATATATATATATATATATATATATATATATATATATATATATATATATATATATAACCTTATAGTGGAGAAGTTGGTCAATGATCGGTTACCATCAAATATGATGGAAGATGTAATAGTTCTAATTTGGTCCAGACCATACGAGTTAAGTTTATATATATATATATATATATATATATATATATATATATATATATATATGGTTGGATATGTAACTAATGCGTTAGCCATCGTTGACGTACCCACTACGCGCCGACTTCGTTGAAGATGGTGAACAAAGATATTTTATATCGCCAAATGGAGACGTAGGTGGAAGTTCTTTAATAATCGGTGGCGAATCACCTCCAACTACCGAGTTGAATCTAAATGTGACTTAATTACCTCATAATACTAAATCAATTTACAGATAGAATTTGTCAAATTAAGCCCCTAGGTTTGACTTACAACCATTAGATCAAGATTCAAAGATTTAGATTTACTCTCCGAGTTAATCTTGACGTCATATTTCAAAGTTTGATTAGGCTTTGCGTTAGACTTGATTTAAAACAATATGTCAACGTTCAATAATTTGTTTCTATCCATTGCCAGTAGCCAGTAGGGTTTGGCAGAATGATGCTTCCAGTTGGAGGATAGTTGCACTCTTTTACTCCTTCCTCTTCTTGAAGACACTTCAATTGACTCTGTAGATCTGTTTGATCTTGTTGAGTTTCTACTGATCCTCCAGTTGTATACTTTTTTCTTTTGTTTTGTTATGATGAAGACCCATGCACTTTTAAACATCATTAGCTCGATCTAAGAACACATTAGTTAAAACTTGTTGTTTTGCTGATTAATGGTAGATATCATGTAAGTGTGTAAGTGAATTATTGGCATGCAGTTTTATATTGACATATACTGGCCCTGTGTCATTAAGTATAGATTATTTAAAGAGATCCAATTTTAAGCATCTTCTATCAGCTTTTAGTACCTGTTTTGGAGTATAGGATCTGAAGAGCAGGTGGGATTTGATGATGTGGTCAGCAGGTAAATTATGTATAAATGATTGACTCCTTTTGGGATTTTTTTAGCTTGGAGAACTAGCCTGGTGTTTTTATAAATCACAACCCGTAGTTTATTTATTTTGTGATTCACACTCCGTTTTTAAGGATTTTGTAATCTGGCTTTTCATTTTCTCTATAATTTTTATTTAACATCCTAGGTTAACTTAGATGGTACTAGAAAAGAAATATTTTATTATAATATATAAAATAATTTATAAATATCTAAATTATTCTTATCTTCTTTATCCTATTTCTCTTATTCTAAAGAGAAGAAGAAGAAAAAGAGGAGGAAGATAGGGGGGAGGAGAGAAAATGAGAAAAAGTGGTGGCGGTGGTGACAGCAGCAATGACGATGACGACGATAAAGAAGGTTGGTGAAAAAGATGGTAGAGTAATATAGAAAATGAGAAGGAACGATGGAGGTATTTTAGTAATTTTATCGACATTAGTCAGTCAAAATAACGTCACGGTGTTAAATGAGAATTATAAAAAAAATAAAGGGTCGGTTTACAAAATTCTCCGAGATGAGGTGCAAATCACAAAATAAGTAAAATATAAGATATAATTTATAATATCTATATATGTATAAACTATAACTCAAGATAACTAGATCAATCCTCCTAAGAAAGTGATTATAGTAACCTAATTATTTGCGCACAATGTTTAATGAGAAATTTATTTAAATATTAACCTTAATATTTATAAAAGAATTGAACTCATAAGGCATGTCGTGAGATAGTAGAATCTAATTACTAGACTACAGTTGTGGCTTAACAACTTCTAGATGAAAATATCTTGTTGTCACTCTCTCTCTCTCTCTCTCTATATATATACTCCCTTTTAAGAGTTAACATTAATGATAATCATTACTGCAGACAGTGATATAGTTGATCACCGCGATATAAGTACTGTAGTTGTGGCTCATTTAATATAAACTTAATTTAGATGTTCAACCTATCAATTAAAAAAAAAAGATTAACTCTTTTATCTAATTTATAATTAACCTAAAAACTCATAATTTATTAAAAAAAATAATATCTCATTATACGAAAAGTGATGATGTGTCTTCATTTCATAGATTGATTACGATACTTGTTAGGTGAAGAGAGAAAAACCAAAGATCGATAAAGACGCCACCTCTTTACTTCTTTTTTTTTAAATAAAATAAAAAAATTATTTGTAAAGCATTTGAAAGCATAACAGGAATAATAATAGTAGTTCAAAAGCAGCAGCTACTAAGATTGTGCTTGCGATGCTATCCACACATAAAAGACATCTTTAATCTAATATATATATATATATATATATAAAGAATTAAGAAAATAACTCTCCTTCCGGTGCCTTCTCCATCACAAACATGCATGCTTATTTCCCTTCCACAAAAAGTCCTGGATAAGCCCTGGGTGAAAAGAATATGAAAGAAGAGAATATTCCAAAGCCATCATGGACACACGTCAAACCACCCCTGCTCAAAGCTTTTCGAACCCCAGTTCTTATCCCAAAAGTTGGTGTTGACTCATGCCCACCTTATTGGAAGTAATCCAGAAGATGCATTAATATATAGAGATCGATAATATATAGTTTCTAAGCTAAAGTTTTTCTGGGGACGGTAAGTTATATCACTATGACTGAGTCTATCCATCCACTTCAAACTCACGTGTCTAAAAGAATAATTCAAACATTACTTTATGCCCTCTAAAATCCGTGCTCCATACCTAACCTGGCTTAGCATTCATCCTTATCCACGTCCGTATAATGATAATAATAATAATAATAATGGAAGCCAGGAAAAGCTGGTAGTACTTTCCTCGAAGCATCGCCAACTTAACACGCGTCGCGCGCCGAACGGCCGGCCGTCGTGGTCCGGTGGTCCCGGCGGAGCAGCTGTCCACGTAGCCGGGGAGCGTGCCACGAGGGCGAGCTACGTGCGGGTGCGTCCAAGGCGGATGGCGTAAGCAGTGACAGTATCCGAGTGTGGACGCGCGGTAGCTTCCCGACACGTGGAGGCGCATTAAGTCAACTAGCCAAATCCATTGCGGTCAGGCCCACGTGTACTTCTGGAAGCTGTCCTGTCTTGGCCCACACGTGTCATAATCCGCCTTCTTTATAAATGGTGGGCTTCTCTCCGTTCCCAAGTTTTAATAAGCTTCTCTCCCTACACAGCCATAGTAGAGAGAGAGAGAGAGAGAGAGAGGTTGATCAGACGGTGGAGATTAGATCTATAGAGGGGGAAGGGACAAATGAGCGGCCTAGATCTGCAGCTGCCGCCGGGGTTCCGGTTCCATCCGACGGACGATGAGCTTGTGATGCACTACCTTTGCCGGAAATGTGCCGGTCTCTCGGTCCCAGTTCCTATCATCGCGGAGATCGATCTCTATAAGTATGATCCATGGCAGCTCCCAGGTAAAAATTCTTTTCATTTTAGTAATAAGATTAAAATGTATGTAGTGATATGTAAAAAGACCACTAAATAATTTTAGGATAAAACATAATTACAGGGATGGCGTCGTACGGAGAGAAGGAGTGGTACTTCTTCTCGCCGAGGGACCGGAAGTACCCTAACGGGTCGAGACCCAATAGGGCCGCCGGGTCGGGTTATTGGAAGGCTACCGGGGCGGATAAGCCCGTCGGGCGACCCAAACCCGTGGGGATAAAGAAAGCCTTGGTGTTTTACTCGGGAAAGGCGCCTAAGGGGGAGAAGACCAATTGGATCATGCACGAGTACCGCCTGGCTGACGTGGACAGATCGGCTCGCAGGAAGAATAGCCTGAGGGTATTTATCTTATTTTTTTACTTATTTTTTATCCTCTCAAAATCGAACAATGCCTAATAATAACTGAAACTTTTTTATAAATAGCTGGATGATTGGGTGTTGTGCCGGATCTACAACAAGAAGGGTAGCACGGAAAATCATGCGACGAATTCGGTCCAAAAGCAGGCTGGTTCGAGGGTCATCGCTCGGCCGACGTCGTCCTCCCAGGAGCGGAAGCCGGTGCTGCCGCCGCACGTGCCGCAGTTCGGGGAGTTGACCTACTTCGATCCCTCGACGGAGTCGATGCCGCGGCTGAACACCGACTCGAGCTGCTCGGAGCACGTGCTCTCGCCGGAGTTCACGTGCGAGGTCCAGAGCCAGCCGAGGCTGAGGGAGTGGGAGAGGACGTTCGAAGACCCGATGAATACCATCGGCGGCGCCGCCGGTTCGCTTTTTCCGCAGCTCGAACCGGCCGGTCCGCTCTCGCCCGGGTTCAGGGACCCGCTTCTCCAAGACATTCTCATGTACTGGGGCAAGCCGTTCTAGGTGAAAGCCGGTTCGGATCTAGCACGTGAGGAGGAGCATGCCTTTGGGGGTGGTGGGGAGTAGAAAACAAACAACAAAGGAAACAAGAAAACAAAGAAAGATTGGGGCCACTCAGGCGAGCCGCCAGATGAAGGAAGTTTAAGCCGTTGGATCGAGATCGTGTGGATGGTGGCAATGAGACCGTGTGATCCCGAGATGATACTTAAGAAGATAGTTGGTGTGGAATGTAGATTGATAGATAGATATGCTTGTTAATGGTGGCGCCTAATTTTTGCCACCTGGAATATGGAGTAGTTTTATATGATATTTTGATGCCAGGCACTAGTATGAATTTGTTATTTTTGATAGCTTCACCGCCTTAGTGCCTTCATTGGATCTGAATTAAATCAAATTTGAGCAAATAAAGAGCATTAATTTAGTTCTAAGTTTCAATCTTTCCTCCAAGTAAAAGATAACCATATAATAAGGATATTTGTGTAGCCTAAAGTAGCGTTTCGTTTGTGAATAAAATAATTAAAACTCTCTTAAATATATTTTACAATTAAATACCCACACAACTAAATTATTTAAAGTATTATTACATTACACAATTAAATAATAAAATATAAGTAAATTTATAAATAGACTTAATTTACAGTTATAAAATATGTATAAAATTATTCTTAAATTTAAATTTTATGCACAAAACTAAACGAAGTGTAAGTTTCTAAAGAAAATGTAAGAATTTGGTTTTCCTCTGGGAACTTCTAGTAGGATAGAAATTCTTTTCATATTTGGATTCAAGTTTTGAAAGATAATTTTCTTTAAGAAAAAATAAATAAATAATCCACTCTCACCTCATTTTTTCCTATGCTCTCCTCCCTCCCTCCCTCTCTCCCTTCTCTGACCCATCCCACCATCACCTCCTCCTCCTCCTTATCCCTCTTCCTTCTCTCTTTAACTTCTTTTCCTCCAAAATTTCCTAAACTATCCAACAAGATAAATTAAATCAATCCAAATATATATATATATATATTCAAGCACCGTGTCAATCTAACAAAGTAAAAAGAAATCACGTAGGATCCTTAATTGACACTTCTCACTTCTTACATTAAAAATTTCCTATGAATAATTTTCCTTGCTTACCCAAACAAAAGTTTCTTCCAAATGGAGAAACAAAACAGGGGGAGATAATAAAAATATATAGGCCTCGATTATTGTCCTATGCTCCAATATGGGTACCGCTTAAAGTGAGATAGATCCAATCCGTAGGAAAATCTGTACACAAGATTATCCCATGGACTTCTACGTTATTCAAGAGATAATAAAAGAAAGAAGACCAATCAAGGCAACACGTTATGTAGCAAAGGAAAAGAGACTATACACATGCTAGAGAGTATAAAAAAGATTGGTAACTCTTTCAAAGGCCAACCATGGATTTATAAAGTTTCTGATCACCAGAGTTTAAAAATAATCTGGACGGCAATCAGTCAAGCATAATATCCATCAGCGAGCTCCAACATCTTCATCACCAAAATCAATAGCACACAGCCTAGCGACCAGCACTAGAATTGTTCTGCACATTAGCAATGGCAAATAAAACGTTTCACTATTCTTAAGCGCTAATCAACTGACGTGCCAAATTAGATATGTTCCAAATAAAAGTAATCTTACAAAAGAATTCTGAGAGTGAAGACAAAGACGTGCCGAATTAGATATGTTCCAGAAATCAATGGTTCTACGGACTGAGAAGTCGGCAGCATCTTAAAGCAGAAATTACCTGACTAGTAGATCAATGTTGTCCAATTGATGGAATTCTCAAGTCTGATGGCTCTCTTGGTCTCTGCCACATGCTCTGGGATCTTTTGAGACAACTGAAACTGTTAGATCACAAGGTTATGACGAAGCATCGACACTTGCTTCTTGCTACTTCTGGATCCCAGTGTGTTTACAAAGGGTTAAGTTCAAACTTAGTACCAAAAGATTTTTATATCCTTTGCCTGATTAATGCTGGAAAAATAAATGTACAAAGAGCTATATTACTATACAAGGTCTTCCGAGAAAGAAAGGAAGAAAAAAGACAGCACATACTCAAATCAGTTCAAAAGGCCAAAAATCTAAAGGTATGCTTCTCAAAAAGTGTAATTCTAGTGGAACACAGATTGCATGATGGAAAACACATCGATGGTGTTCCAGTAGTCATTCGAGATTGCCATTGCTGCTAACTGATACATAAATGGAAGTTCTGTAATCCATGCATTGGGTCCTCAACGTGCCCGAAGCCAATACTCTGATGCACCTGAACTGAAAGGTCCAAATCTACCATAGGAGGCTGCTAACAGAAAATGGTTCATTGCTTGACCTTTGGGGAAGCATCAGGAAGCATGGTAGAGGAGAGACAAATTTCGTGGAAATGAAATCACGTAGAACGGATATCATGGGTCCGAGAAGCCCATACTCCAAATACAAGAAAGCATAATATGAATGACATAGCCCAGTATCGTGCTGGTCCATACTTTATTCTAGGCACGACCTGTCATTAGAAAATAGAACTTCAATTGTATTGTGAGAAGGAAGTCTGACCCCTATTTGGACAGCAGAAGTGGCATTAATATCTTCAATAGAACACAGCATGATCAGTCAGAAGAGAAAACTTGTACTGTAATTTTACGATCAATAAAAAACAGAAAGAACCATCTCTCAAAAAGCGCACACCTAGAATAGCAGTAGAAGTACTTAACCAAAAATGCATGTGTAAAATATTGAGATTCACTAGTGTTATGGTTCATCTCATCGTATTAATGCCATGAACTTGTTCAGGGGCAATATGAAAGTCAATCAAAGTTATAGGAACAAGTTTATCATCAATATTTCTTTTTATCCTTGGAAACTAAGGGGATAACTGGTAGGAGATAAAAATCTTACCTCAGCAGAGAAATTTTTATATATGTTTATGGGAATTTTAGAATTTTATTATCTCAAAATCAACTCCAGCCTCAACTATTTAGTCAAAAGGTTCTACTTGGTGAAAAGAGTGTATAAAATGCCTTCACCTTCATCTGACCCTAATCTTGCACCCTAGCAAGCCTAGGAGTACTCTATTACATTGCAAGTGCTATCCTTATAAATCTGCTCCTTAAAAGAAAATCTTCTGCACCAATCATATTCTTGTCCACATGTATTCATCAGAATAACAACTTTTCTTTTGCAATGGACTCTTCTAATCAATAGAAAATAAAACAGGTTTCTATCCGCATTTATTCATCAGAATAGCAACTTCTCTTTTGTAGTGGACCCTCCTAATCAACATGGATAACCAGAACAAGAGTACTAGTTTTAACTGTTTTGATTCACTATATATTGAAAGCCTGATAACAAATGAACATGTTTTATATTGGACTACTACAAAAGAAATACATGGCCTTAACCTGTCAATTAGCCACCTCTAAACTGTGATTCCAATATTTCCTGAATCCACATAACTTAGTTGTTCCTTACATTATTAGTATCTGGATTATATGACTATTGAATTCCACATAGTGGAACAAGACAAGTCCGGAATATTGCAAATAACAGCAAAATCCTTGAGAATAATGAGTTCCAATTTAAAATTTTGTTCCTTTTGGTATTGAATGTGCTATGAAATCCACAGCAGGCTTCTAGCACCTAAATTGAGTACTACCACAAACATAGTAGCAAAGATAGTCCAAGTGGTACTCCATTTCTATATCACACACCCACCACCGGTCCACACACATAGATTTATGGTATACAAACTTCTTGCCAGCACGAACTATTATAGCATTTCACCTATTAAAGAATTTCACAGTAGCTGTATGATACCTAATACTACCCACCGAACCAACCAGAAAGTAGAACTGCAAGTACGCTGGTATTTTGATCACTTTATCTTTGTACGCATAATATATGATGAAACAAGCCCAAAGGAGATGGAAAGAAAAATGCTTAAAGCATAAAAAAAAAAAGACTATATAAAGGTTGTAAAGAGTCAAGGTTCTACTTACAAATCTAAGGAAGATCAAAACCGTTAATGCACATATGACTCCAAGAAGCACATGAAGACCAATTTTAGCAACGTTCTGCAAATCCACCAAATATATAGTCATGTGAATTGTCATCACTTCCATAGGAGTATAAAACAATAAAAGCACAAGCAGAATATGTCATATAATCTGATAATTATCAATAACTTATTTTGGACCTTTGACAAAATAATAATACTGATTCAATATAACCATGAATCCTATTATGCTACAGAACATTTTAACATTTTTTAGCACAATAGGGACAACTTATGAGTTCAAATTTGGTAATAGATTCCCCTACTGATAAAACTTTCATGTGGTGTTCCTCCTAAAATTGAGAGGAATATGTTGGTTTAGGATTGTCAGAATAGCAAGGAGCAATCTCCAAGACATGGTTTTCAATTATAGATGATACCAATTGAAGCTTTTGACTTCCATAAGAACATTGAGCATTTCACGACTCCCATGATAAAACATAAAAAAACTTCACAGTTAGCAATCCCTCAGGATCTCAAAGGCATAGATCCCTTGGCACTGCCAATGACGGTGGAAGAAAAACCTCTCATAAAATAAAACGAAAATAACCTTAATCCTCTTGAATAAAAACCTTAAAGAACAGATATTAGAAGGAAACTAGATCAATGATAAGAAGTTCAGGCAAGTTGGTAACCCATCTCGAAAGATGCATGTTTTTGCTTCTTTTCCACTTAGTTTCTATTTTACCTTTGCTGATTTCATCATCTCTGGTCATGAGCTGATTTTTCTCTTGCTTATTACAACTACAAGTGAATGACAGGATGTACCAGTATAAGTTCCAAACAGTAGGGTCGCCTATCGTTCTCTTTACTGTTTCCATTATTACTCATATTTTTCTTTTCACTCTGTTAATAATTGTTTTGTACCTCAAACTTCATTGACATCAGAAGAAAACGATGAGTAGGACCGAGAGCATTTACCCTAACTCAAGGCAAGTATATGCCTAATTTGCTTCTAATTATGTGAAGTAATTTCAAAAGGTAAAGTTTATTTATATGTTATTTATCGACGAGCACACGATTTGAAGCGTCGACTTTGATTTTATCTATTGGTTCTAGGCTGTACTGATTTACTATGATTCTATGAACTAATGGATTAAGTGATTATTAACTTATCGACTTGGAAAATTTTGCTATTACCAACTAATTTAATTAGGTGGCCAATAAGCATGCAGCATTCAATCTAGTTCGCATTTGATTTAGTTCTCTTTTTCTAACTTGATCTGGAAAGTATATCACACTTCTGGTCATAATTATACTACTACAAAGTAGTGACCAGACAATGCTACAAAAAATAGGAAGATTATTTCTATCTGACTATTCCTTTAAGATAATGGATTCCCCCTGAAGTAAATTTTGACTCCACAAAATAAAAAGGATGAAAATTCAAATGAACATATAAAGACTTACCAGTAGGAAGTAAGACACATTAAAAAATAACAGATAACTACTTGTTCAGTTGTTCCCAGGAAGAATAGTGGTGAACTAAGAAAAACTGAAGTCTCCAAAAATGCACTTATTGTAAACATTTGAACCTACCATCTACAGAAACATACCTTACCAACATGAGTAGCAGTAAACCATGCAATAGTAATCATAAGGAGGCCCATTGTAACTAAAATCACGATACCTCCTACATCCTGTTTAGTCAATGGATTCTCTATAGCAACAACATTTCTTGTCGGGCTATTATTTGAGCTAAAGGACAATTGCTCCACAGGTTCCTGTGGCATTGTTATGGAAGTACTATGTGGATTAAACCATAATGATATCTCACTGAGCCTTTGCCTGCGAATTGCCGCTATAGCATCTGGATCGGCTCTTGTATTTGCCTCCAAACGTAGGTGAGCAACTTCCCCAGTAGCAGTCCTCTCCCTTAAAGCTTCATTGTCCTTCAAAGAAGCCACAACCTTTCTAAAATCCTCGATTCTTATGTTCTTAGCAACAGCTCCACAAATCTCGCATACCGTAGATCCATGACTTACAAACCATTTTAATGCACAAGCATAATGTGCAAGAGCAAGATCATTTTTGCAAGAACAGCCTAGATCAATCAGAATGTCTTGGTAATCACAAGAACCTGATTCTGTGTCAGTGCTACATATAAATATCTCTCCTTCTGGGCTTATAAACTCGAGAAATGCAGGATTCTTCTCAGCATTCTCAGGCCTAGTGTTGTCCTTTTCGGGCAATTTTCTGGTAACTTTAACACTCGAGTCTCCAGCATTATCAATTTCCAACAATTCATGTGATGGCGGTGATATATCTAAGAAGCTCAAAGCAGCATCACCCCTTCTGTCAGATTCGGCACAGTGACAAACTCGACAATACAAGAGGTATGCATCCTTATCGATACCACATGTAGATATGTTCAAATTCTGACTATTCATGGTGGGTAAATCCATGTCGTTTCTTCCACCATCTAACTGCATCCTTTCTTCCGTGAGGCCCATGTAATGGATAAACAATTTCTCCAACTTCAATAAAATGTATCCAACTTACTCCGAAGGAAGCAGTGCACTTTAGAGAGGAGGCACAAGAAGTAGAAAAACAGGCTTGTTGCATACCTATATGGCATAAAATAAATTTTTAGTCCTTTTTCTTATTAAAACTTAATAGCAAATTTGCCACCAACTAAACTCCTAAAATAACATATTCATCAATAAACAAGAAAAATCATGCATGGTTTGTTACTACCACATTTAATAAAACCATTTCTTTCCAGCCTCCTTGAAAAATCCATAACAGCATGAGATACCAATACCTTGTTTTTCTCTTTGTTTTCATACTTATAATAGCAAAACAAGGAGAAAGCTAGTTTAAACATTCAGCATTACTGCAAGTATAAAAAGGAAGAAAAGGGAGAAGGGACAAAATAAGAAAATGCAGAGTAAAACTTTTGGAAAATTCAAAAACGAAAAAGAAAGGAACACAAAACATAAGCACGAAATCATTCTTCCATAAACGTCATAAAACTATTGTTCAAAATATTGACCTTTTTGAGGATAAAGAGAAAAGGATTTCAAATATTATAACTAAAAACAAACTAAAGAATTGAAAAGAAAAATTAAAGCATGAAATATATGAAGTAAATAAGACAACATAGAAGCATACTGCAAGCCACCAAGAAGCCTAAGGCAGTCCTTTGATTACCAGTCTAAGAAAAAAGAAAGAATATCATATTGGTATTTGTTACATTCCCCATATTTCAGGATATTGCGACCTCCCACCTCAATTTAAAGTTCCAACGTAGTACATGAAAAAATAAAGCAAGTAATTTCGAAATTTTAGTTTGAGACGCATACCTAGACTTGGGTTCTAACTTCAAACCAATGCAGCACGGGTCATAACCATGGAACCTATTCAAGAGATAAAGTTGGCGTCTTCCCAAGTGCACGGCCTTAAATACCTTGAATTCCAGTATCTTTCTGAACTAAATCACTCAAATTTTCTCCAGAACACACTTCCACAGCTACAGATGCCAGCTTGGGTCAGTTGAAGAAAGAAAAAACTAGTAACGTACCGTGAATTGCTGCCAAATAAGCTAATATTACCCGGAATTCGGGACAAATCGGTGCAATTTATTCTGATTAACAACTGCGGATTGCATTGGTGGTCTGCAATCAACAAAAAGAAGATGATCGAAACGAGGGATCTAACAGTATGGGTATAAAATCTTCTTTCTTGGCGCTTCAAAACCGAAATTGACACAAAAGAAAGGAGGAATCTGTTAATAAAGACTAGGCTCACCGATTTTGCGCTGTCGAAATGGGGAAAGGGATCTTCGAGCCTTTTCCTTGGAGTCGGATGCGCGAGCAAGGGTTAGAGACGGAGAAGCCTTGCCCTCCGGAGTTCTCCAGAGAGAGAAGTGGTGACGGGTCTCTACTATTCTTTACTGTGGAAAGGCGCACAAACCAAAAGGGCCAGGTGTTTTTGACACTTCGTTTCACTAACGTATTAGAAGAATGATTCGAGAATTACTAATTTCTCCCTCCTTTATTAACCATTAAAATTCTCTCTCCTAATTTAATAATTAAGATTAAATAATACTAATAAAGTATCCATCACCCTTTTAAATTATAAAAATAAATTAGTCATATTTTATTTCTCTCGCTTAGTTATCTAATTTTTATAAAAAGAATAACTCATGTATAAATTTTTCTGCATCTTCTATTATTAAGAAAAAAAGGATAAATAATAAAAAATATCTCATATACTCCTTAATTTATCAATAAATAAAAATCACTTTTAGTAACTAATTGGTTAGTATTGAATCCGAAAGATTTTGTAATATAATTATATTTTATTTTTTTATCAGAAATTCGGATAATTTTTATTTTTGTCATTCACACCTATTTTTTGTTTTCCCCATGGATGAGATGAGAGCATTTCTTTTCAAATTATTTTTCTGTAATTTAATATCCATTAAATACTGATGTGGTAATATAAAAATAGAAAAAAAAATAACTCGTATTCTGTTGCTTCTGGTTTTTCTCTTTATAAACAAGTTTTTATAATCACTTTTTAATTAATAAAAAATAGTGTAAAATAATTAGAATTAGTATTTAGCTATTTGTTTGACTTATCAATAAATATTCGAATTCGTCCAATTATTCTAATAGTAGATGAGAATAATCCATCAAAGTTAATAAATATAACTATAATATTCGTTCAATAAAATATAATAGAGAAAGTAAGAGTTATATTATAGTAGGGAATAAAGTGATAAACTAAACAAATGGTATGTTTTTATATAATTTCCCGAATAATTATATATGAGAGGGATAAAAATGTAAAATGGACTGCCTTGTTACATCAAACACCCGACCCACTTCTGACGCAAGAGTGCACTAATCCCGCCGAATTAAGAGCTGTCGGATGGATGTAATTCGTCGGACGTTTCTACCCTTCCCAATTTTACTCTTTCTGCTCACGTTTTTATTTTCTCCTTTTAATCTTTTACACCCGCATTTGTTTTGAATTTACCCGCAGTTGGCTCCCCTCTCCCTCTGCTTCCGCGCCATTGTAGTTGCTTTCTTGTTTATTTTATCGTTCTTTAATTATTATTTCTGAAATGGATTAACTATTGCAGTACTGATCGTAATGATGTCGTGGGTACTTCTAATCCGGTACTAGCTGGGAGAGGAAAGAAAGCCCTCGAATCTCTTCGTCTTCTGTTCTCTCTCCGTCGAGATCCGAAGCGGGTTTCCAGCTAAAGGATGTACGGATCCATCCCTGCGGTTTGATTCGTTGTTTCTGGATAAAAATCCAGCGGACTCTGTTTGCGATTCCATTTGTAGATCTTGAGATTTAGGTTTTTCTCTTTTTTCTCTTTTGCTCTTTTGTTTGAATTCTTGCTGGTAGATTGCAGCAGAATGAGTGGTTCTTTGCTTTTACGATTCTGTTTTGCCGTGAGATTTTAATTTGCCTTCGGATTTGGTTATTGCTTGCTTTGATGTTTGTACTTGGAAGGAGTCATCTCATGTTGTGGATCTGGTTTTAGTGCAACCTTTTATGCCGATGAACTCTTTTGCAACTTTTGTCGACAAGAGTACTGTTTGAGATCTGTGTGCTGCTTACGGTTTCTTTTTCGGGAAACGGAGCTGATTAAATATGAGAGAATTGCGATTTCGCATTCAGCACTCATATTATTTTGTTATTTGATGATCGTTAATGAGTGTTTGCTAGCATATGGGATCTTCTTTTCGTATGAATGGAATCTTCTTTAAGTAGAAAATGTTAGTTTTCATGTATGCCATCTCCGGTGCTTGGTGTATTAGAAGTTGTGAAAAGTGCAACAATTTAGTTCTGTTTAGCTTGTAATCAACTGTTGTGCAGTAATGATTTAGTGAATCTATAATCTATTCAATTCGGTGCATATCTAAAGGCGAACATTCTGCTGTAATAGAATATTTCTGCCTGTGCAGATTTATCTTGGATCTGTTAGCTGCTGCGCAAAGTGTTTAGAGTTGTGAATTGATCAAGTTCCCTTTCTAGATAGATTATTTGAGGGCCTTTTTCATGTAAAAAATGATGATTGGTAGAAGCACTCGGATAGATGGTAGGAGACCATCATCATCATACTGCTCGACTGCAATTGTTGTTGTGTTTGTTGCTCTTTCTTTAGTTGGTGTATGGATGATGACCTCCTCGACCATTATCCCAGTAGAAATGTCTTCCCTGGAGATTAGATCTCAGGCGACAGATCAAGCTTCTCGGACTAAATCTCAGCCATCTGAGCAGAGCTCGGGGGAAGTAGCTAAAGAATTGGTGAAAGAGTCTCTGAATGAACCAAATTTAGATGGTTCGCAGGACCAAAATTTGACAAAGAAAACAAATGAGAACCCAGTAGACAAGATTCAAGAGGAGTTTAAGGGAAATGAGGGAGGAGAAACAATTGACAGAAATGACCCAGAGAAGAACAGAGAAAACAGGTATGATGAGCTGCAGACAGGCCCAGAAGATAATTCTAAGGAAACTGAAAATGATGGACAACAACAACAAGAACTATCTGGTACTGAGAAGTTAGAGCAAGAGGAGAAATTTGAAGGTGATAGAAAACAGGAAGAGCAAGACCAACGTCAGATAGAGATGGAACAAAATGAAGACAAGGACCTGGGCTCAAAATCAAAAGAGATGCTTCTAGATGGGGCACAGTTTGAACTTTTAAATGAGACCGATAACCAGAACAAGACATGGTCTACTCAAGCTGCGGAATCAAAAGATGAGAAGGATTTACAGGCGTCTTCCTCACCAGGTGGCCAATTAAGTTTCATTTGGAAACTTTGTAATGCCACAGCAGGGTCTGATTACATACCTTGTCTTGACAATGAGAAAGCTATCAAGAAGCTCCGAAGCACCAAACATTATGAACATCGTGAGAGACATTGCCCTGAAGAGCCTCCAACCTGTCTTGTTCCTCTTCAAAATGGATATAAACGTCCTATAGAATGGCCCAAGAGCAGGGACATGGTATATGTTTGCCCTTTCATATGCCTTATGATATTGCTTCTTTTTTTGTCCATTTAAACTATATTCTACATCTTAGAAGCAGCATTATACTACAGATATGGTACAACAATGTTCCTCATACCAAGCTTGTAGCATACAAGGGGCATCAAAATTGGGTTAAAGTTTCTGGAGAGTACCTTACTTTTCCTGGGGGTGGGACTCAGTTTAAACATGGCGCACTCCACTACATAGATTTCATTCAGGAGGTATGCTTTCCTATGTGATTATCATATATTGGGAAATGGTCTTTTATGTAGAACTATTGTTGCACCATCATCTTTTACAGTTGTTAATTGTCTTCTTGTCTTTGATCTTTTTATTTTCCTATGGATTTGGTGCGATTTCTTTGAACACTTGTGTCTATCTATACTTTTGGTAAATTTCCAATTGGCTTCTCAGTGTGGATTTTTGTTTGTTGGTTTATGTTTATTCAGGAAAAAAAATCTCTTTACTCAGTTCATTAGGAACTTTTTGTGTGCTCTAGTGTGCCACAATCCTATAAAATTTCTATTTGTATGAAGACCGTGTGAGACGTTATGTTGAGCAATACTATTAGTGGATGAGTTATAAAGAATATCGATAGTATTTAATGCAACATTCTGGTATTATTTTTGCGCTGGTAAATAAAGTTTTTGATTATTTTCATCATTCTACGTTTAACTAGATATTAGTTTTAATTATTGAATTATAATCGATTAATATTATGTGTTCAATTTTATTATGAAGTATTCAATTATATTATAAAGTATTAACTCATCAATCATATTATGTGTTGAATAATATCTATATTTAACTATTATTTTATCTTAATAAAATTATTTATAAAAATAATCTAAAGAGAAAGCACTATAATGTAGGTTTTAATACAAATGTTTAAACCAAAAACTAAATATTAACATAATGAATGTTATGACCCGAAATAGGAATCATGACCGGCCATGCATCTCAATATGCTTAAGATATACGAAGCCTTATTAATACTTTCTACGTGTACGATGGCAAAAATAAATAAATAAATGAAGATCTGCTTTATTAAATTTAAAACTAATTGTAATAAACATAAAACAATGTTATTGTTTTTGAGTCTCTAAACGAAATAAATTTATCTTCTAATCTAAAGCATAAAATCCAAAAGAGCGAAAAAGTAAATAGGTGGATCCTAAGTGGAGGTAGAGTTTGGGTACATCTCGCTTAGTTGCCTCGCTGACTATTACCTGAGATAGATAATAAATAAAAGAAAACAAATCCATGAGCTAACAACTATAGCTCAGTGAGTAGAATCCATTCGAAAATCAAATAAATTCTAAATTATATTAATGTCGAATAAAATTAAACTAAAAGCAACAATATCTATAACAATTTGCAATAGGCATGCTCTTTAAATAATGACAATGATAACAATAGCGAGTCATAACTTGTAACCTTGCTCAGTTTTAATATATTAACATCTTTTCAATATTTGTATTGTCATATGTCTCAATGAGTCTATACCCTGTAGATCCACATCAATTAGAAGTCACATCGAGATGATACTTGGGACTTTTCTTTATAGCTGATCCGGTTAGGGTCATCAGATGGTATCACTATGTGATCAACACACTCTGTCTTTTTCACTATCCTTTGAGAGAAGTTAGAGTCACTTAGAAAATTTCTCATTCATCCTAGGACTGTTTTCTAATTCCGCCAGAGTCACCTAAGAAAGTCACCGCAGTGATCTGATTTAAGACTTTCCTTTGGACTTCCAGATAGATTTGGGTCACTACGGAAAATCGCAAGCAATTTATACCGGGACTGTTCTCTAAGTCGTACAAATACTAGTCTTATTTTTCTTTTCACCAAATTTAATATTTGCACAAAGTATGGTGATACACTGAGTATAATGATTAGATCCATACAGAAAATGTAACAATTAAATTTTTGCACGTAAGGATGAAATAAATAAATTTTTGCACACAGAAAATTTACATGTTCTCACAAAAGGTACGAAATATAATAAAAATAAATATGTGAGTGAATCCACTCACCTGAGTCTAGGCAAGACAACTGAATCTCAAATCTCTAGCTCACATGCTAAAAATTACCATCTTTAATAATAAATAACAGTAACATTTTTAAATAAAAAAAATATTAAAAATTTTCTACAATTTAACTCAAATTATTAATTTGGGCCAAAATAAGCCCAAATCAGTTGAGCTGGGCTGTAGTTGGCCCGCAGCCCACCCAACTAACACTTAAATGGATTGGGCCCAAGGCCCAATCTAATTAACTAATGGAACCGGGTCGGGTTCCTTGGATTTGGATCCAATCTGACCCGAATCCAAATCATAAAGGGAGAAGGCCAGACTCGGGTTGCCCGAGTCTGCCTTCTCCGAACCGAAAGAAATCGAACGGCGAGAGAGAAAGAGAGGGAAAGAGAGAGAGAGAGAGAGAGAGAGAGAGAGAGAGAGAGAAAGTCCATCGGTGACCGCTGCTGTCGGCGGTCGCTAGCCACACCCTAAGCTTCCCCTCTTACAATCGTGGCCACAGCAACCACACGAGGTGGAGAAAAAGTTGTCGCCGATGACGACCACCACACTCAAACTCACGGTTGACGGTGATTAGAGCCACAAGAGCTCTCCCAGAAGGCAACCATGGCACATGGCCAACGGCTTGGAGCCCTTGAGCACGAGCAGTAGTAGCCCGAAGCCGAAATCCCCCCCAAATTAGGTATTTTTAATTTACTTTATTAAACTGAAATTAAATTTGAGGGGTGGGAGAGGGCTTACCAAGGAGTCACGTGGTGGTCTTCGTTGGCTCCGGCGACGCTCCGGTAGCCCGATTCCACGGCGTGACTCCGACGGTGAGAAAGAAGAAAACGAAGGAGGAGAGGAAGAAGAGAGGAGGGGGAGGGGGCTGAGGGGGATTAAGGGGAGAGAAAAAATTTTAGGGTTTAATTTATAGAGCAAAGATCCCGAATCTGAATTGTATTCGGCGAGATCTTCCGTTGCGTTTCGTCGCGTGCCGGTGAGGGAGAGGGGAGGGGGATGCACGTGCACCCTCCTCTCTCAACTCCTAATTAATTTAATTTTTTTTTTTGGTTCTTACAATGAAGATAAAAAAAATATCTCTAAATATCCTAAAAAGTTTATTAGATATATTACATGTCGATAGTGGCATGGCACAGCCATTGTTGCTTTTCTCCTTTTATATTCTAACAATTCATGTATCAAGAAAATGTAATACTTCCAAGTTTACAAATGTCCTATGCTAGAAAGCACGGATATTCCAAAACAGGTGGAGTATCTGTACTTGATACTTATCGGATACGAATATGGGTTAGATATGCTCATGATATATATCTGATAGATATCGAGAATATTTGGTCTAAAAATAAATTATTTTAATTGCTAGATTCGACTTGGATATGCCTAGATGTGCAATGGATACGGTTTGTATTTGGTCAGCGGTTATATTGGGTGAAAAGAGGCTATCGACTGTTAAACTACTGACCTATTAAGCTTAAGTGATAGGAAAGAGCTATCAAGCCTTATACCCATCATTTATCTTGACAATGCTCCATAGTGCTGCGCCGGTCTTCCTTTGTCAACAACCTGTGTGCATTCCTCTCTTGATGCTGAGCTTTCTTTCTCGATGACATGGTTCTTCCTCTCTCCATCAATGACAATGTCACTCTTTTCTCTCACTAACGATGACGAAGATGGCAATGGGCGATGACAATCCTCGTCTCATTCCCGAGAAAAGGCATATTCTGTTTTCCTTTCTTTTTTCCTAATTTTTCTTTCTTTTTCACTTTCGCTTTGGCAGGACATGTTCTTTTTTCTTTGAAGTTGGTTGCGGTAAGAGAAATATGTTAGAATTTAGAATAGGCCATAGGATTTGTATAAAATGTTTTGATGTTAGGACTTGGGAATATGCTAGTATAGGTCGTAGGGTTTGTATACAATATTTTGATGTTAGAAATATATTAGTATAGTCTAGTAGGAGAAATATTTTAGTTTGCAAATGCTTTGATGTTGAAAATATATTTATAAATATATTTTTATTAATTAATTTATTATTGTATCCTTGTCGTATTCATATCACATTTTTTTAAGAATTTGTTGTATCTCCATAACCCTATAGTCGTATCTCTATATTCTATATTCATATCCGTGCTTCATAGGTCTACGATTCCATAGCAAAAAAAAATTTAACAGTCAATTAAATATCTGTACTGATGTGTTGACATGCATGACTCCTTATTGCAGTCGCTGCCTGATATAGCTTGGGGAAAACGAAGCCGTGTAGTTTTGGATGTCGGCTGTGGAGTTGCTAGCTTTGGAGGCTATCTCTTTGATAGAGATGTGCTAACCATGTCATTTGCACCCAAAGATGAGCATGAAGCCCAAGTGCAGTTTGCCCTTGAGAGAGGAATTCCAGCTATATCAGCTGTTATGGGAACCAAGAGACTTCCGTTTCCCAGCAGGGTCTTTGATGTTATTCATTGTGCTCGTTGTAGAGTACCGTGGCATATTGAAGGTGTTTCAAATTAGGCAAGTTTGCATGCTTTGAGAAGTTGCTCTGAGATCTCACAAGTTGTAACTTACAGGTGGTAAGCTTTTGTTGGAGCTGAATAGGCTACTACGTCCTGGTGGTTACTTTGTGTGGTCTGCTACTCCTGTTTATCGGAAGGTTCCGGAAGATGCTGGGATATGGAATGGTAAAAGTTCATCCTTGTTAGTCATTTAAATAAGGAGGAAAAGTAAATGTTTCAGCCTTTCATAGAAGTGTAGATATTTTATGAAAGAAGAGTACCTTAGTGCTTTATGTTTCTTAGAGCCTGCCTCATGATGAAATTTTTTACCTGAATCAATTCGTACAATCATCTGACTGGGTTTTCTTTTTATTTGGAAATTCATGATTGCAACATTAGATTGCCAAAGCAATCCTACCAGGCTACAGTACTTGTTATTATGCAACTTTAGTTTCAGACCTTGCAATTTTGAAATACGTTATTCATGAGTTGGACCTCAAAACTCTGGAATTTCATGAAAATTCTACCCCATGATCCTCATAGTTTCTATATAGGGATTTTTTGCTACCTAAAAATTTCAAAATATCATGATAACCACTACATTTCTTCAGAAAATTGTGACTGCGACCAAAAGTATTGGACTTTGATAAAAATGCCACCTCTTCAGTTAGATCTAACTAATCATAGTTATTACTGAACTTAGATTGACGAAAGACCATTTTGCCTTTGGATAAATTACTTAAAATGGTTTTAAATCTATATAATGATATCGACATCATAGTACAAGAAAAGAAATTTTTTTTTTTTGTAAGAAAAAAGTCAATGATGAATATTTTATGCTTTAAACTCCAAAAAGAAAAGAGTATTTTAATCATTTTTATGTATTTGTTCATCTTAACAACTATTTGTTAGGAATTTTCTATGCATATACTGCCAAAAACTGACTATAATGGCAATTTTGAAAGAGTAAAATAATTTTAGGGGCAATTATGATATTTTAATGAATGTAGTGACAATTGTGATATTTCAAAAGTTTTCATTGGTAATTATGTTAAAAAAAACCTTTCATACATGTAGATCTTGCATGGCCACTTACAGCTACTCACTAATTAAAAGTTATAGTCAGAGCTAACCATATTTCATTTGGAATTTGCTAGACATGTCTGCTCTAACGAAAGCCATGTGCTGGGACATGGTGAAAAAAACATATGATAAGATAAATGAAGTGGGTTTGGCGATTTTCAGAAAACCATCTGACAACAAATGCTATGAGAAAAGACCAGAACAAAGCCCACCGCTCTGTCAAGAATTTGATCAGCCAGATGCAGCCTGGTATGTCTGTTATTTACCGAGTAGGCATCTACCTTGGCAGATATTTCTCCCTTTTTTGAGGTGTGCTAATCTTACAGGCTCATTACTTCATTGTCCTTATAATCCAGGAATATACCATTGCAAGCATGTATGCACAAATTGCCTGTAGATCCTACTATTCATGGGTCACAATGGCCAGATGAGTGGCCGCTGAGGCTGGAGAAGTCACCTTACTGGTTAAACAGTTCCCAGGTTGGAGTTTACGGAAAACCTGCCCCTGAAGATTTTGTGGCAGATTATGAGCACTGGAAGCGGGTCGTAAGTAAATCTTATTTATATAGTGTGGGAATCAACTGGTCTAGAGTCAGGAATGTCCTGGACATGAGATCTATATATGGGGGGTAAGCATATAGCACTTATCTTCATGCCTAGTAAAAGAAATCTTGCAACTTGCTTTTGTTGTCTAAGAACTCAGACCATGACACGTGCTGCCAAAGAAGTATAGCATACTTCACAGTCGAGTCAGCAAAGTAATTCGCTTTATTCTTACCATGTTACTACAATGCAAATTTGCTGGTTAATTGGCTCTTACTCATCTATGACATTATGAAGGGGTTAAGATCATAAGAAACCACTATCTTCAACAATATCTTGCTTAGGACTTCAATATCTTTGTGTTTGTTCCCAATGTTATCTAACCCAACACATTATGTAACGGAGAGCTTCCTTGCTTTGATGCCCATGTAAAATAATGTTTTGACTTATGTTTGGCCATAAGCTAGTCATTATGGTCCCAATGGTAATAAATCTTGCAGAGTGTTTTCTGTGGAGGAAATGTATTTTCTTTTCACGTGAACTAGTAATGATATTTTACTCTATAGAGTTCTAGAAGATCTATTGACCTACCATTGCATCATTTATTTTTCTCCGGTTATTATGTTTTCTATGTTGTATGATGTGGTAATAAATGATCTTTGAAATCATGGAACATCTTTTCTTTTTTACAATTAAATACTTTTTTTATCATAAAGCTTATTTTCATTTTGAGTTTCCTGTTACAGTTTCATTATAGTTAAGTAGATAGTTTCTTTTTAACGTTGATTGTTAACAGGATAATAGACCATGCGTTTTTCTTATGAACATAATAGACCATGTGTTCAATGCTTTCTTCTCATACTTTTACTTGGAAGTCAATTTTACATAGTTATTCTCTTGCAGTTTTGCTGCGGCTTTGCGGGACCTGAAAGTGTGGGTCATGAATATCGTATCAGTTGATTCACCAGACACACTTCCCATTATTTATGAGCGCGGGTTGTTTGGAATGTATCATGATTGGTGTGAATCGTTCAGCACTTACCCAAGGACATATGATCTTCTACATTCTGATCATCTATTCTCCAAACTTAAAAAGAGGTTAGTTTTTTTTTTTTTATTTGTATTTCACTCCTGCATTGTAACTCAGTTCCTTGATACTAATATGTTTCTTGAAGTATGAAACTAATAACTTATAGCAATTATTATTACTATTTGTCGCTGCCATAATCCTTTGTATTAGATTTTGCATATCGACACCTTAAATGGATGAAATGTAGAAGTGATGATTGGTGAAATGGTGACGTTGTACCATTTTGGGATTATCCTTTAATCTAAGTAAGTCCTCTGCTGAAATTCTGAAAACCTTTTGAGCTTCTGAGAGGATGATTTTCAGATTCTTGAAGATCTAATTGGATACCTGCAAAAAGTCTACCAATTTCAATGAAATGATGATCATCATGTTGCTAAAGTTTTCAGGGTAGTATTCATGATGTATCCTGAGATTGTACATGGGACTTCTTGAGGGCCTTTCTTTTGTTAGCGTAACTATAGCTTGTCGTTTAACTATATAAGACTATAAGATGCTTCACATCCCAAATTAGTTACCATGACGGTTTATAATTGGTGTCATTCCTTTGTAGATGCAAATTATTGCCAGTAATTGCTGAGGTGGATAGAATACTGAGACCAGAAGGCTTCTTGATTGTGAGAGACAATATTGAGACCATAAGTGAGTTGGAGAACATTGCAAAATCTCTGCAGTGGGAGGTCCGCACGACTTACTCAAAGGATAACGAGGGCTTTTTGTGTATACAAAAGACTCTGTGGCGGCCAAAAGAGGTTGAGGCTAACATGTAGTTAACATCTTAGAATCATCAGCAGAGGTAGTAGAATAGATAATTTTTGGGTTATATGCTTTACTCACATCGATGTATTAATTCTTGTTGTGCTCTATCACCTTGTTCTTAAGAAGGTAAAGCCTCTGAATTACATGATATTTGTAGAATAATATATTCTTGAATAATTAAATGTCATTCAATTTGCATGTTTATGGTTTTGCTTGAGATAGGCATTTCTTGCCCTTATTCTCACCATTATCGTATATGGTTGCATACCTGTTAAGAATCCACCCAAAACAATCATTGAGATATAGGTACCATGAAATAATTATTCACTTTCCTTGTGAATAATTTTTGTGGTGGCCTCAATGAATGTGATCTGGTTAACTTGATCAGGCCTTAGCAAGTCTACGAGTTCTTGCAATACAAGAAAAATATAATATATGTCTTAAATTAATATTTCGAAATAAATCAATAATTGGCTACTTTATATGTACTAGGACACAGTTCTGATTAACTTGTCTAGTGTTTTTGTTTCAAAATCTCCTCTTTTGGATAGAGAGTATAGGTTTATTTTTAAATTAGTTTTGTGAACACCTAAGCTCAAGGTAAAATGGGTTGGTTTATTGGCTACCTATTAAAATCTATCTCTATCCATCTATCCCATTATTTATCAATAAAATTTAAGTACCATATTGCCCTTGAAAATACATGGCTTCAATTATCAATTATTTCTTTTCCACATCTATTCATTATAGAGGGTAATTATGATACCACTAAATGGGTTTATAAATCAAACATTATATTTTTTTTTTAACCTGTTCAAGTTACCTTATTCAAGTCTAAGAAATAATACTGCTAACCAAATTTAAGGAATAAACTGCATCCAAAAGCCACTTAATTATTTGCAGATCTTACCAACGACACGACACTCTTCAAATATTGAAGTCATCCGGCAATGTCCTCTGGATGCAGGACCTGCAGCAACTTTAACTTTCGTCTAGCAGAGGTAGTCCTTCAAAGAGGTACACGCGTTAATTATCACTACCCATTCTTGATTTCGTTCATTTTCCTTCAGGTAGATTGGCAGACTGGCAGGTGGATTCCATTTGTTAAACAATGGTATACACAACCTTTCATCTGCAAACAAGTTCTTTTGATCATTTGGGGTCCTTATTACATGTTGATATTTGTGTTCTCAAAACTCAGAACAAACAACAAAGAAGAAAAACATGGTGATACTTGTGGCAAACTATACTGCATAAAAGTTTTTTACTAAATGTCAGTTAATTCTACTGTCAAATGAATCTGCCAAAGAAAGGAGAAGTTTTCTTTCTATATCTGAAAGGCTGGAAGTTACAAGCTCTGTGGAATATCTTGACTAATGTACCTTATTTATTGGGAAGTCTTAGCTCAACCTCCGGGAATATCTTGACTGGCAGCATGGGGAGAATCTTAGCTCAGCCTCTAGGATCTTGAAACTCCTTAGGAGTTTATGCATTCATTGTGTATTGTCTAAATTGTATTCTCCTTGCGGTCTTTCTGAGTAGTATTTACAGTAGGATGCAAAAGTAGGATTGATCTTTAATAACTCAACAATGGGCTCTGCTGAGTTGGATGCGACCTGTTCTGAGTTCTGAGGCCATCTACATGGATGCAGTCAGCCAGTCATACTACCTTGTTTTATTGAGTTAAATTGTGGATCTAGAGGAAATTGCTGACAAATTTCATGGCATAAGAAAATCTAAGTGGAAATAACTGATGTATTCTATAGAGGCAAAACTCTATTGGCTTGAACTTTTTGGGTTGGATAAGAGTTGTGATTCAAATTTCAAAACTTTTTTTCACTTGTGTGGGTGGGTGGATTTGTCTGTGTATTATAAAGCCTTTTAAGTTTCAGATGCACATATGCAGTTTTGATGCAGAATCAGGCGTTTAGAATACATACATTAACAGTAGCTGCAGCTCCATTTCCACATCCTTATTTGTGTCTCATTCCTTGTCCTGGTTGCCTGCAGGACTCAGAAGTGGAGGCAAAATAGAGAAAAGCACAGCAAATCACAAAGCCAAATCAGCTGACCTCATGAAGCTTTCTGAATCTGTAGGGCTTTGTTGGCCACTTCTACAAGTTGATACAAGTAAGCATTTCATACCACCTCACTTTTAGAGATCTACCATCCTACAGAACTACAAGATAAGGACAAGAAAGAGAGTGAACAACAAATTGCCCCCTTGATTTGGTTGCTGCTCTTTGGCATTACACTCTTATTATACAACTAAGGGCCCTCATAGTTAATAGATATGTCATCCATGTTGTTCCTTTGTGGTGCCCTTCCAGTATATATATATATATATACACACTGAGAGCACTGCTGGCTTCTCAAGTGGAGCCCGGGTTAGTCCACTAATGAACATGTGGAAGTTTGAGATTTGTCCAGACTCTATCTTGACTAGATTCAATAGGATCAGATCTCATAGCTCATGACCTTTAAACATTGTAGACAGATTAGATCAACACTTTGGCTTGGCATAGTATATTCAATTATGTATAAAAGCATCAACTAGTGTCGGACTTGATTCATCTTTTGTCACCACACTGATCCATGCATACATATAATTTAAGCTAACTTAGTTGTTGATATTATCGCCAATAAATAATATATAAGTGAGCTAGTGAATTAATATAATATCAGAGCTTAAGTTTCCATATGTAACATATGGCTCTTCCAGAATTTTGCAGCCTGGGCCGTAAGGTTTTGCTATCCAATTGCGGAACTTAGGATATTTAACTTCTTTAATTTTTTTAGGTATTATTTTTATTTATCACCTGTCGTTATATGTTTATCTCGGATTGATGCGTTTTCTTTCCTTTTTTTGTTATTGGGTTTTTAGAAAACACCTCTAAATGGATTAGGGTGAGCCCCCATTTTGGTTTACCAGGCATTCATTGCTTCACTGTAGCAAATGCTAGTTACCTTGACACAGTAAAAAAGAAAAAAGACTACTAGCGATTATCAAGAGGGTTACTTTGCATGTATATCCTTAAAACAATTCTTATTTGTTTGTATATTTTTATATCTTAATTGTTCAACGATTAGTTAACTCTAAAGTGGATCCAAGAGGAAAAAAAAGGGAGAGGGGGGAGGGTTAATATAGAGTCCATTTGACGGAAGGATCACCGAACTTAACAAAGGACTGTCTCTAGAAATCATCGTGTTGCCTCTCTTCATTCATCACTTCACTACCAATCAAGAAATCCTCGGTCTCTGAATAGTCCTGAAGAGGTTGCAAAATCTATAATGCCAATTTCCCTATGATTACATTCTTCAACCATTGAGGCTTACGATGGGTGCACAACTGTTTCTAATCTTTTGCTCCTACATCCTATCTGGATAACACGCCTTGGAGTTCTCTCCCATCATATATTTGTAAGCTTCCTCCGTCTTCGTCTTTCTTCAAACAAATCTATGCTTTAAAGTGTGGAAAGCCAGGCCATGCATAGTGCAAAGGCTTTGTAAGAAGTCCAATAAGCTATAGTGTGGTATTATTCTAAAGAAGGCCAAGATATATATATATTCTCTGTTGCTCGAAGATGTCTCAACCCAATGAATCCTCCTGTGTGTGCTCGTTTGATAGTGAAAAATGAGTATTCTACCCTTCTATACGGTCGACAGTTGTGCTTAGTACTTCTGCACCTATGTTTGCCCACAACATTGAATCTTTTTGAAAGCACCGAGTTCCTCTCCTCGATCATTCTTGGAGACAGTGAGCAAAGCCTCTGCAGCCGGGCATCTTGTCGGTGCAATTTCTTTCTTGGAAAGACCGTTTTGGAGTTCTTGGTTCAATTTCTATCTCGACTCTACGAGAAGACAACGCAATGAGGTTAGATTTTTTTCGGGGGAAATTTGCATATAACACTTTGAGTATTAACAAAATTGTGATTTATAATCTATATTTTTACTATTTATAAATCGAGTATTTAACAAATATACGTAGAAAATACTTTGAGTTAGACTTAAACTAACACCGTGAGAATATTTAGTTAAGTAGAGATATTTTATTTCTAAAATGACTGAAATATCTTTATTTTTAAAATAACTAAAACATCCTTAGAATGACTTAGTTGATGATATTTTTATAATTTTCTTAGTATAGTTAATTTAACTCAGATGTTTAGTTAATTTTAATTAATAAATTTTAAAGCAGGATGTTTAGTGCACATATTCGCTAAATTATAAAGCTTAATTTGTAAATAGTAAAAATATAGAGTATAAACTATAATTTCGTTAAATGTAAGCGTGCTATATATAAATTTTATTAAATTTTAAAATATAATTGGGACCTACGTGACTCCTCACTCACTCACTCACTCCAACATGACTAGCAGCCGATCATGAGTTGGCTCAAGCTAGCCAATTGCATGAGTCTAGTCGGCTTGTGTTCACCAAACCGGCTCTATCTCCAAACTCCTGTCATCTTCTCTTCCTTTTTTTTTCTTTCTTTTTAATCTCTCTCTCTCTCTTTTTTTTTTTTTTGTCACTTATCTCTTTCGGGCACACATAAAATGAACAAGTAGGTAGCAGTGCCAGTATATGTATATATATATATATATATATAATAAAATTAGTATATTGACCCATCTAAGAAGTGCCAACTTCCACCCACACAACTACACAAGGGACCAATCTAGACTCCTGACAAGCACACAATCTAATGTGGGATCCACAAAATATTGGGCTACTTTGTTTTCCCACTCACTACATTCCATTGTACATGGTACAACATGGAGTTAATTAAGCATTAGCCCCCATAAACTATCTCCTATATGTCTCTGAGAGAGGACAAGAAAGGTCCATCTCATAGTTGTAACTATCAAGACTACAAAATACAAAAGAAAAAAAAAATGACATCATATTGTTTAGTTTATTTCACTAGAAGACATTATTCCATTTGTAGGTCTAACATAGCTTAACCATGGCTACATTACTTTAACACAATAAAATCAAAGTACATGATACTTAATATAGATTTTCCTTATTGTATACTTATTTAATCCAAATTATATTCCCTTTTTTTTTTGTGTGTGTCTGTGGATTTAGAGATCCTTTTGGTGGAAAGGAATGCAAGAGAGCTTATAATATACTGAACTGGAACTCTGATTTACTACATATTTATGTACAATATGAAGATGACAAAAATGGTAGGTGGGCATGATATCATGCATTAGGGCACCCACCTTATAAATGGTTGAATGATCAGGAAGGCCCATTTAAAATAAAAATAAAAATAAAAATAAAAGAGTAAATGGAAAGAGAGGCTTAGGTCTGATTTGGGTCCGGTGAAGCGGACCTTGGGCTTAGCCATTTAGTGAAGGCATGTAAAGTGCGCATGTCAGCCCGGTAATGGCGTTGAGTGAAGTCCATGAAGTCGGCCCACGTAAAGTCCGGGTACAATCTTGGGCCCCCAAGATTGCCCGGCGGCGGCCGCACCACCCGGTCCGCCTTTGGGCAGAGGAAGAAGGCCAGAGAGCGCCGCTCTCGGTGTCGGTTCACGACCGCCCGGTGTAGGCAGCTCTTGTATCTCCCATTAGACAGTGCCTACACAACACCAAGGCCAACAAAGTAAAAGACAATTGAATTATACTATTTGTTACAATTATACATGTTAGAGTGTAAAATATAACTAGTCGGTTATATATAGGAAGCTTAAACTCTATTTTCGGAATATATATATATATATATATATATATATATATATAGCATGTTATAAACGGGGGCGAAATATGAATACCGTTCTAGTTGTGGCTATCGCATTAAGATACGACAACTCGTAGCCGGATCTTATCTTACAGTATGGTGGCATTCGGCTGGGTTCGGCTCGGCTCATTAGCTGAGGGATAAGCACACCCAATACGACTCTTGTCTAAATAATTATCCTATAAGAAAACGACACGAATGCCTTGGATGGACCCCACCCTGCCATCACCCCCCATGCGTGTCCATCCTCATCCGCTCACCATCGATCGTTAAACCCAAAAAGAAAAATAAAAAATAAAATAAAATAAAATCCTAACACTATTCTAGTTAATATAATATTTTGAGACATAATGACAACTTATTAGCGCAACCCAATTAGATCAGAAGAGCAGTCAAACTCCAGTGGGATAACATAGACACTATAGACGGGTATACGAATCTAGTCAACTTCAAAATAGTTATATAAATTGATCTATGGGGAGTTTGTATCATGCATGCATCGCGAGTACATAACATACATACATACATACATACCATGAAGGTGTCTCCAATGTTGATCACCAGCGCGCCGCGCACCGGGCGGACCGGCCGCCACTTGGCGTCGGCGAACACCTCGAGGCCGCCGACCTGGTCCTGCTGCAGGATGGTCAGCGACGTCGGGTCGCAATGCGGCCCGGTGCCGAGGGTGAGCTCCGGCTCCTGGCACGGCGGGTAGTAGTTGCATCTCATTATCGACCTGCTGTCCTTGAAGAAGTCCCGGTAGTGCGATCTCTCCACTCCTAAGCTTGTTCCCAAGAGCTCCATGATCGTTAATGACAAATCCTTCATCGCCTCACAATACTTTTGGTACACCAACCTGGTAATTAATTAATTAAATTAAATTAATTAGTTTAATGGCACGTACGTGCATGTGGTTTATTGTATAAATTTAGTTTATAGCGTAGTTAATTAAATTACCCCATGGGTTCGAAATCTTTGCCTAGTATTGAGGTGAAGTAGTCCACCACCACTTTGTCGTCACCTTCTTCGTGATCGTAGTATCCGAACGAGAGCGTCTCCTTCCACGGCAGCTTAGACGAGAAGCGATCGGTGTGGGCTCCGGCGTAGCCCCACATGCTCCCTTGCTTCCGCCTGGCACGTAGCTTCTGGCAGAGCGGCAGCTTGAAGAACTCGTCCATGCATTCGAGAGCATCCGCGGTGAGCGACTCGTCCACGCCGTGGTTGACGACGTGGAAGAACCCGTGCGTCGAGCACGCCGACCTGACCTGCTCCGCGGCGGCCAAAGTCTTGGCCGCGTCGCGCGAGACGAAGCCGCCGAGGTCGATCAGCGGCACGTCGAGGGGTTCCTCCGTCCTCGCCCGGTCGCCGCGCGGCCAGATGAATTGCTTCGGGATCTTGGATTGCTTCCGGAGCTTTATCGAGTCGAAGACCAGGCCGCCGCCAGCGTTGCCCGCGCCGGAGACGGCATCAACTGGAGGGCAGAGGAGGAGCGAGGTGGGTCTTGATGAATCCATCGGAAGAATGATGATGATGATGATGATGATGATGATGATTATGATGATGGTTGGTGTTTAGTTTTATAAAGTTTGTGTGAGAGGGGGTATTTGTAATGGAGGGGAAGGCAAACAACAGAAGGACAAAGGAAGAGATGAAGGGAGGAGAGGAGGCGGGGCCCTCGCCCTCTTTATTGGGAGGTGATGGCATGCAAGAAGAGATGTAGGAACTTGTCGCAGTCAGACGTGCTTGAAAAAGATCTGATTGGGTCGCAGAGTTGTTCAGGATTTGTAGAGGATCTGAATGGAGGTCATGTGGATAGATAGAAAGGAATGGGGAGTTTTTTAATTAGAGTTTTGCAGAAGAGAGGGAAAGAAGGCCAAAAGGGCGCCCATTGGTATGGTATGGTATGGTATGGTATGGTATGGGGTATGGTCGAGAAGAGAGAGAGAGAGAGAGAGAGAGAGAGAGAGAGAGAGAGAGAGAGAGAGGAAAACAGCAGCTGAGACGAGTGACGCCTTTGTTTAACTTTAACCTTAACTCACTTTGATGATTCTCATGTACATTTAATTTCTTTTTTGTAATTTACTGTTATACATACATATGTATATATACATCATGCAATCAACAACATTTTCTTGTTTGTCACAATAAAACTAACCGACAGTGGTCCGAACTCAAAACCTGTCTTTTAATATTAATTTGTTTACGTAGAAAATTTATATAGAAAGGGTAGTTGATTCGGTTTATTAGGGTTTGGGTAGGCACGCCCTTTTTAACACCTCTGCCAGACCTCTTCCCTCTTCTCCTCTTTCCCCTTCCTTTATTTCCTACCCTCTTCTGTTCTTTTCCCTCTCTTGTCCTAGCTCTTTCTCTTTCTCCATGCCAAAAGGAGTACTGCATGTTTCCAAGGAACCAGAGAATATAACTTTACTAGTATCCCCATTATAATCTCCTTTGGATTCATCCGAGGGGTCTATTCAAACCCATCTTTGCTATTGGGTCTTCCCTTCACCAAAAAGAAAAAAAAATTTCTTCTCCTCCTCTCTCTGCCTCTATTGGCAATAATAATATTTTACAGAAAAAAAAAATTATATTCAGTTGCTCAAGTGGGGCTAAAATCCAGTTTCCAACCCAAGTTCTGCTTCCCAAGGTATAGAAATTGGTGGTATTCTAAGCTAAAAATATGAAGGTTGGAGTTTAGTAGCATAGAAAGCAAAATTGGATGGTAGGAAAAGAGAAAAGAGAGAAAAAAGAGTTGTGTTTTGGCAGCATGCATGAGGTTCACAATCTAATTACCTCTTATGTCAAACCAAAAAGGTCATTTATAATGGCTATTTTGAGTCTGTCGATATGAGGTTTTTATTTTATTTTATTAGAAAATATAGCAAGAGTAGTTGAAGCTGGGATAAAAGGATTAATAGACCACCTACTCTCTTTTTTTTTTTTACTTACTCACTAAATAATATGATTCAGATCTCACTGGGACACCTCACAAGAAGATATTGAGTTCACTAGATGAGTCCATTTATCCTAGCTTAGTTATTTTTTCACTTTACTTGCTATTTTAGTGAGTCATTGGCTTTGATACTTGTTAATTATGGACTCAAGTTGTTAAATTGATTAATAAGTCTAGTCCAAGTCATTAGATGTATTATAAGTTTGAGTATTACTTGGTTAATCAAGTGGCTTACTTGATCTAGTGAAGTAGCTTACTTGATCTAGTGAAGTAGCTTACTTGGTCTAGTCAAGTGGCTTGATGTAATTAAAGTCTGAGTTCGAGTACGATCTAAGTTAGCCCCTATATATATGTGGAGAGCAGCCTTTTGATATTTCATTCTTCCTCTCCCTCACGTTCTCCTCAAGCCGCAATGCCCTTCACCAAGAGGCTGATGCCCTCCTTCTACTTTTATCCACCGATCACAAACCCATAGGGTCGACCCATTTCTCCCTCCTCTTCTCTTCTAAAATATCAATCAATCTATCTTTAACCATCGTCATCTACTCACTCCATCACCACCGCTCACACCACCACCTCCAACTACACTATCACCACCACCGACCACCATCTTCCTCCTTAACTACATCATTGTCACTATTGCCCTACTCCATAAGCATCACTATTTACCACCTTTAAAGTGCTCCATCCTCTTTACAACACCTCCACCCATGTCTACCATATCTATTAGCATCCACAAACCCCTCTCTCAATCCCAAACTGTAGCCACACCCAATCTTAGCTCTAGCCTCCAACCGAGCACTGCCGTTGCCATCTAGTTTACTGCCCGTGTCCAACCCCAAAATGCCTCCATCCTTGAGCTAACACACCCTCTACACAGCATCTGGGTTTCTCCCATTCCATTTAACCAACCCTCATTCTTAGACGCACTCCCACTACCCTAGAATACACCCAAGTCCAAATAGAACTTAGCCAACCTACAGAGCACACCCATGTGTTAGTTCGGGTCTTTCTTGCATATGAGCCTTATCAAGTCAATAACCCCAATAATCCCTAACTATTCTCTTCTAAGACTTAACCCACATCTTGACTAAATCTTAGCCTCAAACGCCTCACCACATGGTATACGAGCTAAAAGCCCTAGCCAATCCAACCAGATTGGCACCAACCCCTTTTGCCCATCTATTACATATTTTTAAGCCAACACTCAAGCCCTCTCTCAATAAGACCTAGATCCATCCTCCAGTCAGGTGGCAGTAGACGTGATCATCAGACGGGCTAGGCTTTTCGGACTAATAGGGCTTAAGTAATTGTTCACAATCCGACCCACCAATCACTTGAGCCGCACCGGAGGTTCAGGCTAAGCTAAAATAGTCTAGATCGTTACCGCCCATCAGTCGTGAGAGATTAGGCTGGTCTGGATGGGCTCTACCTCGATATGGGGAGGGGATTTGGGGCCTCTAGCGGTCTAGCCTTAGTCATCCTACACTGAGAATTGAGAGGGCATGATCGGTTTGAGTCGAGTTGAAACCACGGCTTCCCACTTACACTTTAGTAGAGAAGGCTCATCGGACCCGGATTAAGATCGCGATAGCTGCCCCTCACGTTGTCACCTCCCACCCCATACTGGTTCCACCTGTGCCTGATCGACAGCATGTGTTCGACAAAAACTAGGAGGAACGACGATAAAGAGCCCAGCTTATAGATCCTGCCCTTCTAGATCCCCATCCAGCGCTCGATCCACTGTGTGTAACCGAACTGCCGCCACCATACCAGGTTGATAGCCATCACCTTGGTGTTAAAGTAGCATGGACGCTAGCTGTGAAACGTGGCAACGTGGCGCCAGACACACGGGTCAAGGAGGTCGGCGAGGTAATTGTGCGCATAGTTTAGGGGTTGTTCGAGGGCCTAGCGAACCTAGCTCGAGATAAGGTTTTGGACCCGATTTTAGTCAAAATAGTAGGTCTTGAATCGGAGCTAGGGGAAGGCAAGGCGGACGATGGAGCCGAGACCGAGGTCAGGGATGACTAGACGAGGAAGTGGAAGAAGACGCGGTCGGGGCAAAGGGCTGTGACCTTTGGATCAGACGAGTGGGCCAAAAGAGCGGGCTTCCGAGCCGGGCCAGGTAGGCAAAGGGCTGGCTCGTGCCGCCCATGGGTTGTTCGGACTCCGGCTGGGCTTAGCCCGATCCAAACTGGGCCAGGTTTGGCTAGGTATGGGCCAGCTGGGTCGTTTGATCAGGTTAGGTGGCAAGCCCAAATTTGAAGTAAAAGGGCTTGAGACACTCGAAAGTCCCAGCCGGCTTGATCTAGTCTAGCAGACTAGATTTAGATGCCCAAGGACTGGTTCGCATCATTAAACTAAAGTTTTCTTGATTATTCTTTGATAAAAAATTGACATCATTACGAAATGAATTAGCAATGTATATCTTGTCTAAGACAATTAGTTGTTACGTAGTTTATGCACCTCTCTTGGGCATATAATATGTAATAATATGTGTGACGCTTTTAAACAATATTAGAAATAACTGAAAAAGGGATTAAGAGTTTTGAACTTAACACTATTAAAAAATGGCTTAGAGTTTTG
This sequence comes from Typha angustifolia, assembly GCF_048772165.1. Lineage (NCBI taxonomy): Eukaryota > Viridiplantae > Streptophyta > Magnoliopsida > Poales > Typhaceae > Typha > Typha angustifolia. The sequence continues at coordinate 8,465,623 of NC_133248.1, forward strand.
CCCAAATAACTAATTGACGTAGAAAAATATGAAATAATAAACAAATAATATATATGATGTTGTCGATGTGGTTATGCTCAAATGTTTAAAAGAGCTCATGTTGTATGAGTGTTTCCGAGTTTGAATCTTAGTGACATCATTAAATTCTCACTCTTCTCAAATATAATGTATATCATACTTTACCAAAATAAATGAGAATTCACTATATTAAAATATACACTATTAACTAATTTAGAATCTGCATGATAAACTATGTTAAATTATAAAATACTTATTCAACCGCAACAGAGAACTTCCGTCCGAGAAAGCGAGAGTTTCTATTATTTTTTTCTTTGGCGATACACATCAATACTTCATTTTTGTGACACAGAAATTTCATTCGAGAGTACTCAGCAATGATCAAAATTGATTGATGTATAAAAATACAAGTAGTAACGCAATAGATGTCAAAATTTATTAAAACTCCGGATATGAACGGATCAATAAGGAGGGGGCCTACCGTTATGGGATGTTTTGTGTGGTAGTCTACCCACAGTATCCAATCAACATCTGGCATATGCTACCTTCTTGCTATCTTGTTCGCTGTACTCGGAACTCTGGGCTTTTGTTTTATCCATCTGTTTTTATTTTATTTTCCTTCCTTTTGTTTGATCTTCCGGTTTGCACATAAATGCTTTCTGTTTAAATAGTTCTAATATTATGTGTGCACAGCGACAGAAGTGCCACTGTTTCTTTTCTTTCTTCTTTTCCCCTTTGATTTTTATAGAGAAAGTTCTAGATATCTTGATACTAAGTTACTAACTTCAATTACTTCGATGTAGATTAATGTAAGATGATGGTTGGAAAAGTAGGAATGACTCTTTCATAAACCAAAATATTTGATCATTGACTATTGTGTGAGTTCCTACCTCTATGTTTGAAAATAACTTTTTATACAAGGATGCATTTTCTCTTCTATTATATTTATTATTCTTGTGCCAGAAGTGAAATATAACATGAGCCCCTAGATTCTATGGTGGTGTTTGGGTGGTGCGTAATGAATAGAGGGTTAATTTATTCTTTGTTTTAGAAGAGATATGGTGCATGCTGTGCACTTTTTAAATTTTGTAGAGGAAAAGCTCATCTATTGTGGCTCATAATGAAAGAGAGCTGGTTGGATTTATAGAACGTCCAACTAGTAGAGGAAGAAAAGACAATCAAAAACTTAAAATATTCTTCCTGGTATATGAATTTTTATCTAGAATAAGACCACCTTTAGTCTTCTTTGGAGATTGATTTGGTTCCCTGGTAAAGATGCCCATTTTGTGATTTATGACATGGTAGCAATGACTAATAAAAACTTCTGTTTGAGAACATAGTTGTTTGATTCCCTTCATGAGAGATTTAAGATTCTAAGGACAGGTTTTTACTTTATTGAAATATTGAATAAGCAATAAAGAATCTGTCTCTACATTAATAATTGAAATGTTCTTTTCAATGTACACAGAGAGACAGCAATAGAGAGTAGACATTTCAGCAATATTATTAGTAAATGTTTGAAGAAACCCATATTAGATTATGGAGGCATTGCAACCTAATATATTTGTTGTAACTTGGTCAGAATACAGATAGTCCTAGTTCACTCTAGTAATATCTTTTCTTATATTTTGGATTAGGACACCTTAATTTAGGAATAGATATCAGATAGCCCTACTCTACTCTAGATTACAAACACTACTTAAATTATTCTACGTAACAGAATCTGTCTCTACATTAATAATTGAAATGTTCTTTTCAACGTACATAGAGAGACAGCAATTGAGGGTAGACATTTCAGCAAAATTACTAGTAAATGTTTGAAAAACCCATATTAAATTATGAAGGTACTGTATAATATGTATATTTGTTGTAACTTGGTGGGAATAAATATTGTCCCCTTAGTAATAAACTATAATTTTACTTTTGATTTGGCCTATTTTTTTCTTTTACCACTGGCATATTTTATTACATATTTATAATAAATAAAATATATTAATATAAATTTATGTATCAAATTAAGAATATTTTAATTAACTTTTACTTTTTATTTCTCTTTATTTTATGTCACATGAAATATAATTATTTTAATATATATATATTTTAAAATTATAAGTAAATATAAGAATAATTATTTGTTTCGTACTCGTAAGAAATAAGGCAAACGTGAAGAGATTACATACGTTGTTATACTTGGCCACGAAGCAAACCATCATTATCTTATCTGCTCCATGTACGAAGATGTGCACCAGCATCCATCTACATCAACGTTGAGATCTTTGTGGTTTATTATGAATAGAATATTGCGGCTATCTTTGTAGTTCCTCGGATGGACAAAAACTACATTGCTTCTCTGCATGGGTGATGGGTCCATGCATGCATGCATGCATGTGGGCTTCTATGTGGTCCCTCGTGGATCCCATATTAATTGGCCCTACCCACCTGCAAGAGATAACCCAGTTGCTCATCTTCTACGTTGGTGTTTGGTTTATATTTGATCAAGCCTGATGTATTATGCAATGGCAGGATATACCGTTGGATTTGGCCTCCTCATAAAGAATCCTAGTATATATATATTTATATGAATGCCTTTGATCTGGTCCTCGTGGATGAAGTAGGAGATGATGAGTAATTTCTAGTTAAATTATGAAAATATGAGAAGTTCTTTTAATGAGATTAGGAAGCCGGCTTTCGACGGACTTAACGATAGGCTAATCTAATAATTTAACTGTGCATGTACTAAATATAAAACCTGTTTCACTGTATAACTTTAACAACGCTTTCCTTGAGTAAATATTTGACGATGTATTCAATGCTACGAATAGGGCTGCAAATTTGAAGCATAATGCCAATTTACTAAGATAGTTTTGCATTTGACGTGAAGCACATCTATTTGTTTAGTTTTATTTCTTATAAAGCTGGATTTTCTCATCTAATATAGCAACTAATATCAAAAGCCAAGCTAAAGTTTCATTGCAATATATATATATATATATATATATATATATATATAATTAAGATGAATAAGCACAATCTAGCTAACCTCATAGAATCAGATTCTCAAACTCTCGGGGCTTCATCAATCAATACGTGCTCCCCCTTGGCGTGGCGCCTATAACATGTCTTGTTGGATACTCTTTAGATCTTTGTAATAATTGGATTTGAAAGTTGTCTCTTTTTCCTGCATTTACTATAAGTCTAATCAGATTGAGCACTAGTTAACCTCTGACCGCTAAACTTCAAAGTTTCTTGACTCATTAGGTGAGTTTCCTCTGATAACTTCCCAGTTGAGACACTTTAATAGGAGTCCCAGAAGTTGATTTAGTTTTTAAATGGGTGATATATTATATTTTAAATAACATATATGATGTCATATTATAATAACTTTAAAAACTTAGGTCGTTAGATAACGATAATTTTTATATTTTATATTTTATATTAAAAAAAAGTATAACTTGGGTTTTCATCCATATTTAATGAGCATAGTTATTATAACCGGATCGGCGAACTGATTATCAAATCGGTTCAATTTTGTTTTTAGATTAAATTATTAAAATTATTTATATATTATTTAAATATTTTTAAAAAACTAGCAATCCGAGCTAGCAAATCACCGGTTGAATTTGTAACCGAGTGATCCGAGCTCTGATAACTATGCTCATGAGTCAGAAGCAGCCAGGAGTCCTCCAGAGTCCTACCAAACTCCATTATACTTTCCATGCTTTTTCCCTCTGGGATGTGAAGACAAAGGTCTCAGACATAATTGCGATATGAACCACATCCCCCAGTGGACTAAGAAGCTCATCTCCATGTTCTGCCTTCCCAATGCTCTGACAATGCAAACTGTGAATCATATCGCCCCCACTTTTCTACTAACAAATCCAAACGGCATCAGTTGATAGGATCGATAAGCTGGGCTTGTGACAACTTCTTTTCTTCTCCTCCCCTCCTTCCGCTTTCTCTAAGTCTAGTCCTGAGATCAATGCCCACTGCCACTCTTGATAAGCCCTCTCTATATTCTTTCACCCTCTCTCCCCTCATTGGCTAAGTACCCATCATTTTGATCAATTAAAGTTCTGCCCACTCTCAGAGCCCTCCCTCACCTTTCCTTCTGCACTCAAATGCCAGCAGAAGCCCGTTGTACTCCCCTCTTCCAAACTTGTGGTGGTTTGTTTGCCCGTCCCATCCACTCTTCGCATTGGCCAATCTAAGGTGTCATAATAAGCCGGCAGGCCATATGTTGGTCAAATCACACACACACACACACATATATATACACAGAGAGAGAGAGAGAAAGAGAAACTCTACTTCTTTTTCGTGATCCGTGACGATCGATCATACGACAAAAAGCTGCACGTAAAAAAAAAAAAAAACTAAAAATAAAAAAGCTACTAAAAACCTAAAAAAGAATGAAGTAATGAAATAAAAAAATAAGTAAAAAAACCAACCATGTTGCAAAAGTGGGCCGAGGCCCAAGTGAGGGAGGGCCTTTTAAGTTGTCCTGATCTTGCAAAAGGACGAGGAGGTTCACGTGGGCTTGGATGTGGGGTGGGTTGCAGAGGTGGGGGGGGGGGGGGGCGTTTGAAATATTCGTTTTCATAGGACACATCTCATGGACTTTATGGAAGGTAGAGAGAGAGATAGAGGTGGGGATATCGTAGTCGGCATCATGTCTTCGTCTGACGACGGTTACTTCCTTGTTTTGTTTCTGGGAAGATTGAGATTCCCATGATTTGCTTCTGAAGATATCATGCTGGTCAGAGGGAAGTCCATGTAGATCAGTTTAGTATTTATTCGAACTAATATTATGCATTATATTTGTACTATGTGAGATCTATTTACAAATTTTAAAGATATATATATATATGTATATTTTCATTTATGCATAATGTAGCATTATTAGTAAGAGAGGCTCTTCCCCTGGCTCACTCTTTAGGACAGTGTGGCTCTGCCCATGTACGGACCTCACCGGTTTGAATCCTTTGATTTCGAATGGATATATTGTTCGATTAATTTCATAATATTACTATTCTCGTGTTAGTTGTTTGAATTGAAAATTAAGTCTACACTGCTTAAGATTAATGCGAGTTGCAACCTTGGATTGGAAGCCCATGTGATTGAAGTGGAGTTTTTCCATGATTTCTACTGTCCATTAATTTGGATATATTTAATATATATATATATATATATATATATAATTTTCGTTTTAAAAGAAAAGACGCCATAATATGCAAGGCTTCGTGGCCATAGAGATGTCTAAGTAGGAGGAATTAGAGATGCACATAATCCTATCATCGTTTCTAAATAATTTGTTTATAAGATTTGAACAAAAATATCCATCTGATTGATAACACTGCATTCAAGTTTTTTTTTTTTTGGTTCTTGAGAGAAAATTTATAGATAAATTATATTATTAATTTTAATCAAACGATTATAACTTAATACATAAAGGAGAAAAATGGAATAGGATGATGACCCTAAGAACAAGCTCCATATTTGGCTTAATAACAGATTAAATAATAGTAACGTAATATATAAATCCAAGCACTCAAGCACAATACGAGAAAGAGGAGATAGAGCGGAAACAAGCCTCATATTTAGCCAACTGCTGCAATACTACATATAAATATAGTATACTCTTGTGGCTGTTCTAGCCCCTAGTGGAGGCTACATGTGATAGCCTCCTCTTGTTGGGTTTTAGGTAGTTTTCTAGCCATCGCCATTGTCAGTTAAGCTACTTGACTAGTAGGTTAGCTTCCTCTTCGCGAGGAGTTGTCATAAGCCCAACATTTGGGCCCTCTTGGTCGGAGTTGTTGAGCGGCTATTGGCTTTGTCGAGGTTGGTCCTTGCCGTTGGTCACCTCTAGCTGGTGGGCTTCCTCTCAACTAACTTCAACTAGCTAAGGGGAAAGTTCTAGTGGGGTCGGCTAGGACTACCAGTTGCTGGGATCGTCAAAAGCTCCCTTGCCTCCCATTGGCTGGTGGTTTGGTGGGTTACGAGTGGTTGTTGGCCCTCCATTGGCCAGTCGGCACTGTGGGTGCTTTCCTCAGTCGGTTTGGTTTATCAACGACAGTTCTCGCTGGTAGGCCCTTCCCTTATCCTCGGCTAGGCTTGGTTGAGGAGGGAGATAATGGTGGTTGGCTAGGTCGAGCCCAACCTAGGTGGGCTACAACCTAACCTTAGGTTGCTTAGGGATGGGTTGTGACCTAGTCCTTGTAGGGTTTGGGTTGGGTTGGGTTGTGGCCCAACCCATATTACTGGTGGGTTGGACGCGGTCCAACCTTATTTGTTGGGTGGGTTGGGTTGCGGTCCAGCCCATGTTATTTAAAGGTTAGGTTGCGGTCCAGCCTATGTTATTGAGGGGTTGAGCTGCGGTCCAACTCATGTGGGTTGTGGGTTCAGCTACGGCCCAACCCAAGTGGTTTGGAGTTTGGGCAGGTGGGTTGGGCTACTGCCTAACCCAAATGATTTTCTTTGTTAAGTTGCTTAGTGTTGATGAGTATATATTGTGATTTTGAGTTGGTTGCAGCCCGGCACATTGCTTGGGTTGACCCAAATGGGTTAATTATTCTCTAATATTTTTATATTTGCTTTAATCTTTTTATTTAATTAATCTGTCAACTTTAACTTTAATTATTAATCATTTTTAGAAGATGGCTTTGTTAATTATAATAATTGTTATATATCAATTTTAATAAATTAGACTATGGCTTGAGAGTGCCGTTACTAATTGCTCTTAATAGGGAATTAGCTCTAAATGGAGCTTAGTGTGGTTGATTATGATTTTGGCTAAATTAATTTTAACAAATGAGTCGGTGATCGAGGCGTATCTGTATTAATTGCTCATAACGGATAATTAATACAGATCAATGTAGAGACATGGTATTAAGCAAATTGCCCAATTTAATGGACTAACGAGTTACCGCGAGGATCCACCCTTCCTTGTAGGTGTTGTGTGGTCAGGTGTTAATGTTGTTGTGGTCTATGGGCATGACTCTATATGAGCTTGTGTTGAAGGCTTGATATTCTAAAGAGAGGCATATATATCCTGTTGTATATTGTTGACATGGTCTATGAGCGGAGTTTGGTGTGAGCTTGAGTTTAAGAATATGATAGTTCAAATTAATGCATATCATATTATAGATTGCTAATACATATGCACATTTGATGAACATGATGAGTATACAATATAATGTATTGATTTGATCATGATGTGCATATTCATATTTACCTATTATGATATTTTTAATTGCACTACTTTAGACTATAATAGTGGATATATTTGTTGGACTTTATACTTACCTTATTTTGTATTATTTATAAAAATATAAGCTTTTTCCTATTTATTGTGTTGAAACCTTGACCAATATGTCACGTGAAAATCACATAGATTCTACTCACGGGGGTACATATATTTGGTAGTGAATGTTACAACAGTCCTAGGAACAAGCTTCACATTTGACTGAATAATAGATTAAACAATAGTAAGGTAATATATCAAGTCCAAGCACTCTAGAAATAATAAGAAAAAGAGAAGGTAAAGTAATAGCGTTTGAAGCAAGCATTTCGTTTGGCGAACTATTGCAACACTACATATAAAAGCAATAAAAGTCTTAAAAGACTGAGAAATCAGAGAGCAAGCATATATTAGAATATGAGCATGCTAGTGATTATAATTAAACGATGTGAAGGCCCCCATTTGCATAAATGTGTGAATTCAAGAACCAAACAACATAAGAACTAGAAAGAGTACAATGGGGAGGGGGAGGGAGTGGCAAGTCTGTCATCTACATCCACGAACAAAGCAAGTACATTCTTAAACATAGATGAAAATAAAAAAGGAGACAAGACCATGGCAATGGAGGGGCCTTGTGACCAAGGTGGAGCTTGAAGCGAGGCTAGGCAGAATCGAGTTAGGTAATGATGGCAGCTAGAACGGACAGAGATAAAGCTGGGGCAAGTAAGATCCATGACTGCTTAGTAAGGACAATGGCTAAGCTAGAACTTAGATGGGAGCAATGATGCCAGCTCACCACTCAGCACAAACAACGGTAACATAGAATATCGAGAAGGGGATCGAGTGAAATAGACAACAACTAGAGAGGAGATATAATGTGGATTGTAGCGAGGGAGAAAGGAGACAGAAGAAGGGTGATGAAAAAAGAAAGAATAAAAGTACCTTAGGATGGTACAAAGAAGCTCTTGGCTAAGAGTGGGGAAAGGAGGCAAGCTATTAAAGGCGGCGAAAAAAACCCTCTTGATGAGCCAGAAAAAATTCAAACCATAGCAAAACACTCCTCTAAGGCTGGCTAATGCCCTTTGATCCAAGTTGATACCCTTGCTTTTCAAGTTTGCAAGATCTCAGACGGCATCTAATTAGAGACAGTGGGATGAGATGCATGTATGCGCCTTATCAGTCCACGAGCCTAGGGTTAGATTATAGAATATTTCCTTAACCTTGACTACTACTTGACTCATAATGAAGCCATGACTTCTAAGTTTTATGTCTATGGTCGGTCCCATCATAACTTAATTGATCCCATCCCATTAATTATTAGAGGATTTCAAGATGCAGAGCCCACAGAGAGTAGCAGAATTAAGAAGGATCATAATCGGTTCGTTATAGTTTTGAAGTTAATGAGTTCAAAACTCCTGTGGACATTAAAGTTAACATTTGCTCCATTTTCCACCGAAAAATTACATGCACATAGTTTAAGCTGACCTCATAGTTCTAATTGAAGAGTCCTTGCTCCCTCCCTGCATTCAAACTCATTTTATCTACTAGCTCAATTAAAAAATGAAATCATAAATGAGTTAGATATGAGTTAGATATCAATTAAGAATCGAAACCTACAACCAACTTCGGTGTACATGATATATAAGACACAAAGGCCTACTTAATAGTGGGCATTTAATCAAAGTTGGATGGTACAACCTAACAATAAATTAAGAAAAATGATATTGCTCTTCAAGGGATACCAAACAACCAACCATCTTTTTTATGGACGTCAATTTATTAAACCAACTATCTAGTTGGGCCAATAAGTACAAGAATAATGAAACATCTAAATATAAGATACAATGTCAACTTTCCAAGATATAAAGGCTTCAGGTTCCCCCACAAAATACCATGAAATCGTTGATGTAATTAGAATAAGGTCAAAAAGGCATTTGTTATGCTACCAATTAGTAGATTTTTCTCTTGTCTCAAGGACAAAATTGTAAACAAAGCCTCGTTAACACTGACCACCTTTGTATCAAATCACAGGAACTAGTCGACCTAACAATATATATATATATATATATATATATTTCTTCGTCCATTTCGCTCCTATTTAATAGAAATTGCTAAGAATGAACAACAATTTGACCGACCATTTCAAAGTCTACCATTGTTTTACAGGGGAAGTGTGTACTGTTAAATTCTAAGTTCAGATTAATATATATATATATATATATATATATATATATATATATATATATATGTGTGTGAATAAGACGTTCTTAGGCTAAGGTGAGACATATATTTTTATTATATTTGACTAGACTATGGGTTGAATTTAAAAATTCTAGAAGACAGAGAATAAACTTTCTAATATATTTAAAATATTATTAATTAAATTTTAGATAATAAAATATACACCTGTTATATTTTTATCGTATATAATTGATATTAATTTAAATTTGCTAGAAAGCTTATCTAATATTCTACGAATTTAATTTGCAAATTCGATTTGTGATTAAATAAAATATAATAAAAAAATGAATTTTACACTTTTATCCATCCAGAGTTCCAGACCACAGAGGGGATGATTGATACTTAAGTTCAAACCAAAGGAGGGTAATGCGTAATTTTTCATAGAACCGTTGTAGGCTTAAATTTGATATGATTTAATTTCATATTCGAGTTATTCTAACCTATATATATTTGAGTAATACTATATATTTTAATCATATGCATACGAATCATCATGACTTGCCGGTGCCGGTCAGCTCACGGAGGTGAGGTGAGCAGAACCAGAAGAATCGGACTGTGCTTACGCACTTCCCGTGAGCGGGAGGTGACGATTACAAAGCAAGTCAAGTTAAAAGAGAAGAGAAAAAGAAAAGGAAGACGGGGACACGAATGTATAATAATGATTAAGGTGGGAACGGTTCTTGCTCCACGACTTCCCTTTTTGGGTCTCCGATATCTCTCTCTCTCTCTCTGCTTCTATTGCTCCAGGTATTCATCCATCTTCCCTCCTTTCATTCTTTTGTTCCGTGGATAGTTCTTGAATCTGTTGCTTTTGATACGTCTGGATGAGTAGTAGTCAAGACGCTCTTTCTGCAAATTTAAGTCTGTTTTTTGAATTTAGTGGAAGAATAGTTGGGTTAATCAAACTTAAAAACTTTTCAGAGGAGTAAGTTAAATTCGCTACCGAAGTCCACGGTTCGGGTATTCTGTCATCAGTGCCCTTGTCAGTTTATAACTCTGCGTAAAAAAATCGCTGACAGAGTGATTTGGTTTCCCCACAGTAATCTAGTCGATTTCTCTGAAAATTTTGTTTGGACAACAAACCTAATTTGTCGAAAAAGGTAGCACAAGTTTGTTCTTTTAACAAGTGTTCACGTGTGACGGATGGAAAACGAGTTAAAAGGTGAAAAAGGTTGGAAATAGATTATTGAGCAGTCACCTAATGGTTTAAGCTTTAATGTTGGATTGGGTCCGATTATTCTGTCTGTTAAGCCCTCTTCTACTTGGGTTAGGACTTCCCCATTTGATTTTAGAGGCTCTCGTGAACATGCTAATTATTTGGAGTCACTGTAGCAGCACCTGGAGCCTGGGCATGTGGATTCCTTGATGACATTCGATACCGCAAGAGTCCTGGATTAGGATAAAGGTCGAAGCACGGGCTCGAGCAAGTAGGTTTACAATGACTTATGAAGAGCAATTGAGAGAATAGAAGAGCCAGATCTTAAAGCTAGTACAATAGTCAAAAAAGAGGTTAAGCACAAAACTTAGTCATGGGTGATGGATCGGGCTTGAGGGAAAGTAGTTGATAACTTGATATGAGGCTCACATGTAAGGGGTGAAATTATGGAGTACTTGTGAGAAAATAATCCTATATTAGAAAAAAAAAAGTTGAAGTAAGAAAAGGTTGATGCAGACGATTAGACACTCGATTAGACATTCAATGACTTAAGTTTTTGGGTTATATTTGGTTCTAATAATTTGGTCAAACATCTTTTACTTCAATAATGACTCCCCTATCTCCTGAATAATTTCAACAGAGAAATGGAGTTCAATTTAGGTGAAATAAGCCTTGACATACATTCCAATATCTAGTTTGAAAGTTTATGCCATTAGGTCCGGACCCAATAGTCTACATTAACACTGAAAAAAAAAACTCAAAGAGCATTCGAAGCGTATCTTGTCAAGAAATCCACATTTTGTACTTGCCTTCCAATGCACTTGAGAGCATTCGAACGTATCTTGTCAAGAAATTTTCTCTTCCAAACATGTTCAAATGCACTGTTCACCTTTCGAACATGGCACTGTTCACCAAACCTGTTTATTGACACTGTTCATCCATATTTCACTTTTAATATATTTTTCATCAAACATCTAATAACTTATGCTGAATAACATAAAATCTAGCCATATTATATGAAGAAAACTCTATTTGAAATATAATTTGCCATATATGAGTATTAATAAAACCTTACAAAACCTATCACTTTTCCTCTCTTCTCAACTTGGTCTATTCTTCAAATACTAATTTTGAACAATCTTCGTCTTCGCATGTGAGCCATACATCTCAGTACTTCCTAGTTATTCCCCATCGAGGCTGATCCACCACTTTGAATTAATTCTTGTGTTCGATTTCTTTCCATATACACATATTTAATTTCTTTCTCAAAGTCAAATGTTTTTGACTTCATGTGCACTGCTGCATGGGACTCCAAAATTTTGATGTTTTCTGTTGATTTTATGAGTCACTGCAAAGGCAATTGCCTAAGCCCATAAAATGATCTCATGCACCCTTGTCATGATAGAGGACCTTTTCTCCATCAAGTTTTGAGCCTGCACACTTGTCCTATGTACACAAATTCAAATTTAGATCTCCTCCACTGGCAGTTCACATGAAATATTGTGCAACCATGACTCTCATACAAGAGTCTGCAAGATCATGAGAGGTAGCCAGCTGGTTGCACTGCATTACTTGAAAATAAATCCAATTGAAAATCATCAGCTATAATACTAGTTGATAGCAGAAAAGAGTGATTCTACTGAAAGAGGAGGTATACACAAAACGACTTAATTGCAAGCAAAAAGATTAAGCTGTTAGGTTTAGGCACAATAGGGATTATGGAAGTTTCCGTAACGTAGGTAACATTCCACTAGTAATCTATATCTAAGTGCGGGGTTCCTTGCACCAACTGTAGGACATCACAGATGTTTTTGCTGTAATCTGAAGTCCTACAAATTTGTTCTAGTTTGCAGATTATAGCTTTAGTAAGTTTTTGTTAAATTTAATAATATTTACTGTTTTTGTGGGCTTTATGTGCTATTTAAGTAAGATTAATGTATTGAATTCCTATTATAGTTGTATTGTAAGGTGAAACTATATATGATTTGTATTTGAAGAAATTCTAGCCTTGTAGATGTCCTTGCTGGTCTTTGCATGACTATTTCTTGGATTTGAAATTATCTAGTATGTTAAAGTTGTGATTTAATTTATAGCTGTGATAAAAAGGCCATTTATATTCATGATTTAGTTTCTTGATGAGTCAATAGAGTTTAGCTGGTGTTCGTACTTTTTTTCCCTCTTTCTTCTTCTCATTTTTCATCTTATGGATGTGCTGAAGTTTTGCAAATAAAATTGCAGTCAGTAGCCTTTTCTTTTTCTTTCTTACTTTTGATCTAAGCTGACGATGATCTCTGAAATCTGTCTCTCTTCTTTACTGGAATTTCAGATATGTACTTGTATCTAGAATGGAACAGTTCTCGTGTATCCTATTTCAACCCTCCATCATGATGTTAATCCAATATATGTTTATCCATGGTCATGTCCTTTCATCCCACTCTTGTTGATCTCCTGAACAACTTGTTCACATCATACAATTTGTTCATTTGTAAATACTCCTTAATAATTTATTAAGTTGGCTTAAGAACAAACGGCAAACAACAATAAAATAAGTGATAATCGTGTGATAAGTTTTAGATATCTCGATAACATGAAATCTTTGGTTAATGTATTATTATCATAAGACACTAAATGTGAAGGAAGACATTATATACCTACAACCATTGTGTATGCTAGTTGGTTATTGTATAGTAGTAGATGTCTATTTCAATATCGTAATACTAGCATTATGTAGCTATATGGACTTGGATCTGTTTTTCCTTTTTAAAACATGCTCTAGGGCTGTAAGTGTCATAAGCATGGGGCGTGTCAAAGGCTGTTTGGCATGGCACTGTGCTGATTGGTGTGTACCATACTAACGCACCTGATATATAGTACCATGCTATAACTTACCAACAACGGAAGGTCGGTATCACGTCGATAGCCAGCTTTTCAATTTTCTAAATTCTTCATTGGAACATTCTCAACTTGGGATTCAGTGATCACGATGATGGTCTTCCACTAGTTGTTTTAGTTTTCTATAATTATATTCTTCCTAACTTGAAAGTTCTCTCATGAAAATAGTTGTAAAGTTCTCCATGCCATAGGATTAAGAAGATTGATGAGACTTTGACCTTATCATTTAAAATGTTCACCCTTTTTACCAGTATTAATTGATTATGCAAGAAGCTGAGTCAGTTATATAACTATGTCATGAGAAGAGCATTGCTAACTGGATCATTCCTTGTTGTTGTGGATTCAGACTTATACAGAATTACAGGTTCTGCTATATATGGTCAACTGAAATGGGAAACGCAAAATCTACTGTAATCTCCTCGCCTCACAATTATCGCCAGCGTGATCCCTTTTCCCCTGGAAGTTCCTTTGACTACAAAAATCAAAATAAGCAACAGCCAGCATTCATAGCTGATAACTTCAACTCTCTTGATGAGGTTAGTACTGTGGAATTCAATCTCTTTCTTGCAATGTGCTTTCATAGATGGTTGCTATCTTAATAGTTATTAAACAACACTCACCAAGGGAATTCAACCCTAATCATTAATTGGCATTATGACTTCTGAAAATCAGCCAATCAACTGAAAGCCTGAAATCTGTAATTCTCACATACCACCGATTGTTTTTAGGAATATAGCATCAGTATGGTAGTCTACTCCTGTATACAATGTCACTGATATTAACCCACTTACAGTTCTTCCTCTTGAGGGTGCCTGTCCTGTACGACCTGTGCATGTTTCAGGGCATGTTATATTAGCTAGGATCAGCCTGTTTGCTGTGCTGCCCTATACAAATAACATAATTATGTAACTCTATTCAAGTAGACTGATCAAGTTTCTTATGAGCTCATAAGAGGCATTATGATTAAGAATGATTTGATTTTTCTGCATTGGGAGTGCTTATGAGCTACTAATAAGTCCTTGTATGGGTATCTAATGAGAAGAAAAGGAGAATAATGAGGAGGGTGAAAAGTATTAGACGCAGATAGGTGAGGAAGAACAAGAAAAGGTAACAAGACAAATAGAGGAGGGATGGCAAGATTTCCTCTCTCTCTAACCTTTTATTAGCCCATGGCTTAATACTTTAATGCACTAGAGGTTGAGGAACAAAAGTGAATTTTCTAACTCTTTTGGACATGATTTGACTTACTGAGCCATTTAAGCTACTTTTAAATAATCTTTGTTTCAGGATGAATTTTCTTTTTAAGGCTTGCCAAGCCAATATTGAGCCTTATGATAGCATGTGTTGGCATGTTGCATTCGGAGTTGACTAGGTTTGGGATGGTATGTCTGGCCTGAGTAATTGCATGAAGATTTTTCGCTGATATTTTTTACATGCCAACTTGTATGGCCACAGTTGGTTAGGATAGGTCATCCATGTACCAGAGTGCTTTGCCTGTTTAATCTAAGTAAATTATTGTTCATTGAGGCCATATATGAAGTTTGTAGGCATTGCTTGGCTTGCTTCTATGATATTCTCATTTGCATTGCATTACAACTTTTTATCTGCAAATTCTTCTGTTTAGTTCTTTCCTCAGAATATAAGAAATGAATGGTAAATCTTGACGGAATCCTTTAGAGCCTTCCAGATTATCCTACATAAACGAAGAAATTTAGGTTGCCTCAGAGTAGTATGAAGCTACTAAGGGTAAGATAGCTAGTTGAGGAACATCTATTTTATGTTTCCAGAAGCCTACTGAATATTTGGACTTTTGTTTTTGATATGTGGGGGTGTTCTTGATAATCCAAGCAACTGTTATTGTTGATAAATATTTAGTTAGAATTTAGATGGAAATTTAGGCCTTTTTTGGGCTCAATACATTTTTTCATTTGGTTCACCACCAACAATTGCAATACTATGGTCTAAGGTTCACTTCTCTTAAGATTTAAGATATGGATACTTTCTGGGGCTTTTGTATATGTTAGTTTTACTTTACCAACATTTTCTGCTAAACCTCACATTTGTGCGAAAGCTTATCATTTCATGAATTTTTCTGCATATCGAAACAATCATCAGTAAGCTACACATGATCCTCATTAATATAGAGCAGGTTTCTGGGAAATGAAATACTTGGCTTTCAATGTGTTGATCTAATCGTATTTACTGTTTTCAGTATTGACAATTCCATTATTTATTCACTGTAAATTTTAAAATAGGTTATGCTTTACCATTCTCTTAGGTCATCACTTCACTGAGAGACGCTGGCCTTGAGTCATCAAACTTAATCCTTGGCATTGATTTTACAAAAAGCAATGAATGGACGGGTATTATTAAGGATTCTAGATCCCTGAAAATAGATGCTATTTCATTTCTATGTTTAATTATTATCTGGACATTGCACAGAGCTCTCTTGATAGTTCAGAGAAAGAATACTAACTTCTCAAAAATGGCAGGAAGGTACTCGTTTAACAGGAGATCTCTTCATGATATTGGAAGCATGCCTAACCCATATGAGCAAGCAATTTCTATCATTGGTCGCACATTGTCGCCTTTTGATGAGGACAATTTGATACCTTGTTTTGGGTTTGGTGATGGTAGTGTTCACCTTTTCTCTTTTTAATCTATCTCTTTTCTTCTATTAATGCAATTTTCTTTCCTTTTATAGCATCTACACGAGATGAATATGTCTTTAGTTTTTTCCCTGACCACCGTCCTTGTCGCGGTTTTGAGGAGACTCTTTCACGATATAAAGAAATCGTTCCCTGCTTAACACTATCAGGTTTGTGCTTTACATTTTATTTTCTTTTAGTTATCTTTTAAACTTCCCATCTTGGTTCATATTTTGTCAAAAGACTTAAAACCATGGGATTACTTGGGTGATATCTAACTAAAGTACTAAATTGCAAAGATTGTCGTGCCGACCTTTGCTTGAGACGGTATGTATTGTTGGCCCGTTTCATGCCGAGCTGGTGTGTTGTTGGCATGCTAAATAGTTTTGATATATCAAGAAAATTAATCTTTAAACTTTTCTAGGGCCTCAAAATAGGTTTCTATGATAGATCTAACCCGACAGATTTATCAAAGTTATACCACAACAATAATGGATAAAAAGAGAAGAAATCAATAAACTCTAGCCCTCTTGCTTGACTTGAGAGAGAAAATATTAGAGAAGAAAATATTTTATTGCTTGCACTAACTCACATAAAGCAATCTATATATAATCTTCTAATCAAACTAATCACTTAAGGAAAGAAAATAAACCCAAACCTAATCAGACTCTTAAAATAAATTAACTAAACTAAAGAACTAGCCATTGGGTGTTCGAATGGCTTGGATGGCCGTTCGAATGCATTGAAATTTATTGCTCTTGGCCAAAAGTATCCTGAATGTGCTAGAATGCCTAGGCAAAAGACGGACTGGCATTTGAATAGCAACTCATGTGTTTGAATGGCTTGGACGATTAGACCATTCCTATCGTTTTAAGAGTTAATATAAATTCCTTTAATGCTAGATATTAGCTTAACATCTACAATTGGATTCTGATCTCATTTTTTTCTAATTTTTCTTAGATAAGTTAGAGCAAATAACTTCAGGAAAATATTTTTTTTATTTCTAAAATTTGAAGTATAATCTAGGGTTAAATATATTTTATATTTTTATCATTTTGTACTTATGCCTAAAATTATTTTACTCTTCTGTACTTTAAAAAGTCTCAAAACAATCTATGCACTTATGAGTAAAATAATATGTTAATTTTTCTGTTAAATTTAACTGAGAGTCATGGCTATCTTGGTCATTTAACAATATTATCTTAAAAACCTACATATCTTGTCTAACAAACACGATAGAGTTTTTTTTGGTCATTTTAGCGTCGTTTAATTAAATTTAATAGAAAAATTAATAATTTTACTTTAATCACAAATATATAGACTGGTTTGAGACTTTCTAAAGTATAAGAGGATAAAATGATTTTAAACATAAGTATAGGATGGTAAAATATATTTAACCTTATAATCTATATAGATTCAACACCACAATAAAAGAGCTATCAAAAGGGATGCAAGCGATTCCAAATTAGGTTTGTTTAAAATAAGATATGCTCAATTCTTAGTAACACCTGTTGGCATGAGTAACAATGAGAGAGTATTGAGGTACTCCCTCTGTATCAGTCCTAATATTTCAGTGGCATGATATATATCGATCTCTGCTGATTGTGCCAATGGGCACTACAATTGGTGAACTAAAGTACCCATTTATTTTTCATAAACCTCTCTTCAAGAATTGATGGTTCCTTTCTCAATACTAGATAATAAAAGTTTGTTCTTTTCTAATATAATCGTTAAAATGAAAATTGGAAAGAATAATACTTTTGACATATTCCACATTTCAAAATTTCATCAAGCAAAGCTGTCTACTTATAGTAGGCCATGTCTTGTTTCATTTAAAAATTGAATACTAGATACTTCAATGTAATTATGGGTTCTCTACAGAGGTATATGCTGTCCTTAACCTTTCTTTCCAGAACAATATCATGAATTTTGTGTTGGATGCCTGGCAAACTTCCATACTGTTACATGTATTGTTGCAGAAGTTGAAATGGTAAATATGAACCAAGCTAGCTGAACCCTTAAGATACAGTTGGCACCTAATTGATAAACCTTTTCTTCAAAACTAACTGAATTATCTGTTATATTTGGAAGTAGTAGAATTAATTTACTGAGCACTATAAGGAACTGTCATAGAAGAAAATCCAATGAAGGTGAATTGTGGAGCTAATCCAACACATGATTTGGCAATTCGAACAGAATGTTCAGATGATTTTGATGCAGGACCTAATAGTCACTGGTTTACCCAATTCAAAACAGTAGGATAGGCCGACATGCTGATAAATGTCTAACATAATTGGGTCCTTATCTGAGAGTTTTCTGATTTCAAGGGCAGGCTTTGAGGTGTCTAGCTTGGCCCAAAGCTATCATACCATGGTTTATACTCCAGCATTTGTAGACAACAAGACTCATCTGGAGCTTCTAAAACTTAAATACGGCCATTTCTTTTCACTTTCATCAGTTATATCAGATGTTCAGTTTAACCATGTAGCGGAAGGTTGCTCCACATATTCACTGATAAATCATTTATATGTAGTAGATAAGCTTTTTTTTTTTTTTCTTTATTCTGATGTACAGGTCCAACCTCATTTGCACCACTCATTCTTGCATCAATTGATATCGTAGAGAGGAGCAATGGCCAATATCATGTCCTTGTGATCATAGCTGATGGACAGGTTAGGATACTTCAATCTGTAGGTTCTATTGACCTTTTAAGGTTATTTATTCTGCTTCACTGTCCATCTGTAGGTTAGTGGTGGTCAAACTCCACGTGATGGTTTTAGTCGTCAACAACAGGCAACTATAGATGCTATAGTTGAAGCTAGGTATAGTAGTGAAAACTTGTTCTTCTGTAACTCATATTGCTTCTAAGGTCTGAAACAATTCTCTCTCAGTTATTATCCCCTCTCAATCATTATGGTTGGTGTGGGTGATGGCCCATGGGATGCGATGCAGCAATTTGATGACTACGTTCCCCAACGGTCATTTGATAACTTTCAGGTAAAGGCAATGTATTCTCTATTTATCTCATACTGAATACAGAAGTAGCTCACATATATCAGCTCCCGTACCGAGCTCTCAAAGGTCTTAGACTGTAGCTTAATTTACGACATAAATCACTTTTGTTTGAGCTTTTGGATCTTTAGGGGCCTTAAAACAATACACGATTTGACCCTACAATGAGTTGATGTAGAAGGAAGATTCTGAAACTTGGTATTAGGATTGAAATTAGTCGCTAAAAAAATAATACGTATCGGCCCTATTGGTTGTGTCAGTTGCCCGTATCAGATTGAATTATTTTTAATTATGTAAAATTATAAATATTATTTAAAAATATAAGAAAATTTCTAAAAATTTAGAAAAAATAACAGAAGAATAAGATAATAAAAATTAGTTATATATGAAACCTAAAAACTAAAAACTCACTAAAAAATTATGATGAATTCTAACGTGAATTTGATAAATCTTTATACTCGTAAATTACTACTGTAGAACAATAGTAAAGAGATTATCTCTTTATTCATAGTTGTCTTGTAGCGGTAAGAAAAGAGAAGTTAAAAAATGAATGAGAAAAGAAGAGAAATGAGAAAAAAAACACTTAACTCGAGTTCTTTAGAGTGTGAAATAGCCAAAGGGGCCCATCGGATGAACTCAGTAAAGTGTGAGGGATAGGAGGAGAGTGTGAGAGATAGAGGGTAAAATTTTAAAACTTTATAAAAAGACAGATGAGCACATTAATTATAGGTTAGATATATTTTATATTCAAACTGAATCTTAAAAAAATTCAGTTTCGACCAAGTTTTAGCTGATATGACCGAAACTGACAAATCCCAAATCAAAACCAGTCACTAGAGTGGTTTTTGGTCCAAATCTGGATCGGTTGTAGCCGATCCTGATCCGAATCGGCTGATCTGGCTCAGGATCGACAAATTTTTGGATCTATTATTAGATTAGAAGAGAACAATAGAAGAAAAGATAGTGAAACTATATTGCTTGATGAATAAGAGAGAGCCTTAGCCCTATTTATATAAAGCTGTCATATATATAAAGAAATTAATAAATATAACTCTAATACCTCCTCTCAAACTCAAGGTAGACCATAAACTAAGAATTTGCTAGCTTGATGCTCAAAGAGTAGAAAGGGAAGAGACTTCGTGAAGAAGATGACAATTTGTTCCTCCTCAGTGCTGAGGTGATAGAGGGAAATAATGACAACTCGGTACTCTCGATGAGTGTAGTGTATATCGATTTTAATGTGTTTCATCATTTCATAAAAATCAGGATTCTCAACGAGTTTTTTAGCACTGCTATTGTCGATATAAAGAGGAGTGCAGAGGGGCAAGACAATACCTATGTCACTAGGGATGTGATAGAGAAAAATTAGCTCCTTAGTTTTAGCACACGTAACATGATACTGAAAAGAGACAATATTTTGTTTCTTATTGCGCTTGGAATTCACACGAGTCACCTAAAAAAATGCATAAGCCATTAGTAAACTTCTTATCAAGATTGTCGCTAGCATAATTTGTATTAGATTAAGCTCGCGACGCCAAGATGGAACTCGATGGCATAAAGAAAGAGTGAGTGATAATGCCACAAAAGTATCGAAGAACATGTACAAGAGCAGCATAGTGAATAAATCGAGGAGTCTGCATGAACTGACAAAAGCAACTACATGAGAGATATTAGGCCGGGTAATGGTTAGATAGAAGAGAGCCTCGACCAATTGACAATAATTAGTCGGATTTGGAAGAAGCTGATTATCATTAGGTTGAAGCTTCACATAAATCTCAAATAGGGTAGTAATGCTATGAGTGTCAGTGGTGGGCACAACTGAGAATGTTTGTAAGATATTCTGCTTGGATAGCAGAAGATCATGAGAAGACTGAGCAATTTTGATATTTAAAGAATACTGAAGAGGACTGAGGTCCTTCATCTCAAACTAACGTTAAGGATGTTGTTGAAGATAGCGAATGCTGAGTCACGTCTCCAATGATAATTATATCATTGAAATACAGGAGAATGAGAACCTGACTCTAAGCAAAAGACTATAGAAACATAGTTGGCTCAGAAGGGCTCTTTTAAAAATCGCAGTATGTGAGAACACTATGAAGTTGATCAAATTAGGCACGAGAAGCCTACTTGATCCTATAATTAGCTCATCGCAGTTGATAGATATGTCCTGAAAAAAAGAGGAAACCAGGTGAAAGATCCATGCGTAACTCTTTGTCAAGAAGACCATGAAGAAATGTATTCTTCAAGTACATATGATATACGGGCCACTGACGACCGAAAGCAACAATAAGAAGAGTACGGAAAGAAGTCATCTAGGAAACAGGAGCAAAGGTCTCCTCATAGCCTATTTTGTATTCCTAAGTCCCAAGCAACTAGGCAAACCTTGTACTTGGCAATGGATCTATTAGGTCGATTCTTGACCTTGAAAATTCATTTGCGGCTAATAGACACAATGTTCGATAGGCGAAGGACAATGTCCCAAGTATGCATTTGCTAAAAAGCCTAACTACCATGGCTTACCGCCACTCTAGAACCTAGACGGCCTCATGATAGGACCTGGGCTGAGGGATGGTATGGATGGTTGCAAGGAAGGTATGAAACCGAGGAGAAATTTTTAGCGAAAGACATCAGAAATAGATAATAATAAGCGGGTGTAGGAGTCGTCACAGTAGAGGATAAAATGATTGAAGGGGCACTATCATAAGATAAAGGTTTAGATGTAGGAGGGAGATACAACTTGTGAGTGTACAACTATGGCAAGATCGTCATGAAAGAGAGGAACTCCTCTAGAAGGGCCGAAAACTCAATGAGAGAGCAGTTTGAAGGGCAAAAGGAACTGGTAGTAAAATGATGTCCATGAGTAGAAGAGTATTATACATGTGAGAAGTAGATGGTTAGGTTGGGCAGGGACATTTGAGAGGATGGGAGATGGAATAAGGGTAGGGTGATTTAGAAAAAATAAGTCTAAGGGAGCAAGACGTCGGAGGTAAAGAATGGTACTCTTTTAGAAAAGTGACATAGTGGGAGATCCTAAGATGACAAACAGATATGTTATAACAATGATAACCTTTACGAGCAAGACTATATCCTAGAAAAACACATTTAGTTGCGCGAGGAAATAACTTGTTGCGTTCATCTACAGAAAAAAAGAACAAAACAAGTATACCTAAAAACACAAAATGACCATAAAATGGTGAAGTACGATTGATGAGCTAGAAAGCTGTACGAAAGGCCTCACTCCAATAAAAGCAACGAACAAAAGCCTTAACTAGAAGAGCACGAGTGGTCTCAAGAAAATGAGGATGCTTTCGTTCTACAACACCATTATGAACAGAAGTATTGAGATGTGATTGTTGAGGTAGGGCGCTGGTAGAAACATGAATGGAACAAAACATAGAAGAAAGATATTAACAAACATCATCAAATCAAAAAATCTTAATAGATCAATTGAATTGAATATGAACCATACAAGAGAAGTTATGACAAATTTGACACACCATTGAGCGTTAACCCATGAGATAAAATTAAGTAAAGCGAGATAAATCATGACTAAAACATACATAATAGAGAAAATCAAGATTTGAATGGAAGAGAGCAAGGCCCCATATGTCAGAGTGCACAAGATAGAAAGCTCACACTAAAAAGGAAAGGAAGGGTACAATATTTTGCTAACTTACTGCCATTAGGAGACAAATAGGAAAAATAATTACTACCTAAGTACCCA
This sequence comes from Typha angustifolia, assembly GCF_048772165.1. Lineage (NCBI taxonomy): Eukaryota > Viridiplantae > Streptophyta > Magnoliopsida > Poales > Typhaceae > Typha > Typha angustifolia. The sequence goes on from NC_133248.1 coordinate 8,488,548, forward strand.
GACTTAGATAAGGTTTTCAGTTACTGACTCGATACATGACATAGATACTGATGCTACAGGTTTGAAGGAGAGAGATGAGTGATAGGATATGCACTAGGATTAAGTGGTGAAAGTCAAAGCTAGGCCAGGTAGTAGAGCTTGTGAATCTGACTATCAATCCTAATCCTTTAGCCTGTAGATGGATTTTGCTTAACACAAGAAATAGAAGAGAGACTATAACTAGAGTCAGAAAGTTAGGTAACAGAAATAAGACTCATAGTATGATTAGAAATAAGCCAAGCATTAGATAAAGTAAGATAACTAGTGGAATCCACGGTGGGGGTAATATAACCAATGTGAGTAAGGTAATGAAATCCGTGGTGGGGGTAATATAACTAATGTGAGAGATAGGATAATGAGTCCCATCAGCGGTGTATATTTGAGGAAGGACATTAGATAAAATAAGACGACTAGTCGACTAGTGGAATCCACTGTGAGGGTAATATAACTAATGTGAAAGATAGAGTAATGGTTCCCATCAGCAGTGTGAACATGAGGAAAGACAAGAAGGATCGCAGTGAGACCTGTAAAAATGGATGAATCACCAATCATATGATGTGAGGCGCCAGAATAAAAATCCAAGATTTATTTATATTAGAGGCGGTAGAGGCAGAAGTAGACACGATTAAAACTGAGGGCTCTATGAATGAATTGCTAAATTTGTTGGAGCTACCCACTACTGAAGCTAGAACTGGTGGAATGATCAAATAGACTAGTGCTTGGGATAGCGTTTGACGAAGCCACGTGACGAACTCTTATCATTGAATTGATGCCCCTTTGCAAAAGCGGGGAGCAAACTCAGGATAGACGATAGCAGTGAGCGACAAGATGACTAGGATGGCCGCAATGAGGGCACATAGGACGTGATGAGTGATGGTCTCATCTGGGCACATGAGTGACGCAAGCATCAGTTGAAATACCAATTATGATTGGTAAAAGAGCCTAAGCTCCTCAACTTGTAGCTCAGTGATGATACTTTCTAGACTCGAGAGAGTGGGGTAATGCAGCAGATTACTAGTTATATCCCCTAAACTTTGGATATAGAGCAGGTAGGAAGTCCATCAAATGATTCTCATCACAGTGATGCTAAGCAGCCACCAAATCAACGAGTTAGAGAATATGCTCCATTAATGTAAGCTCACACCAGGTGTCAGTCATGAGAGCATAAAGTCCTTGAATAAAGAGCTAATCATGTTTGGCCCCCTAGGCATCATGTCGGATTTAAAAATGGCATATTAGACTCAACTGAACGAATTGACTATTGAGATGAGCTTAACAACTTGAGTGAAAATAATGTCTTGAGCTAAAAATAATGTCTAGAGCTGAGGTCAAAGTGATCGATCGACCTTTAGGATAGGATAGGTATAGCCCTCCCTATCACGCAACTCTCACTCAGCATACTCAAGGGAAGGAACCTTTGACTGAATGGTTTTGGACGTGTCAAACTTAGTGGAGGCCGCACTAGTGGTTTGGATGATTGTGCGAGAGGGAGCACACCCCACAAAGATGTCTTCGATGCGCCTGAGGAGACATCATCCACGAAGGACCATCTCGATAGAAGAGACTCATGTAATCTAATAATTTTGAGTGACAAGTAGAAAGCTAACTAAGGAGACGCTCTCACGATCGACTATAACATGAGACTCCATTGAGAGAGACGATAATCAATCAAACATCTTGAGGGCATTTTAAATTTTTCTCATTCAAGCCGTCTGTCAAACAAATGACAAGTAGGATATTATTTTTCATCGATGTTTTTGTTGAACATAAGATGAGTAACGAACAGAGCAAATAGTGAGAATGAATTCTCACTAATGCATTTTGTCGAACATAAGATGAGCAAGGTAGTGGACAAGAACCAAGGGTCTTAATAGAGAGATCTCATCCTCGGGTGATAGTAGTTGGGGCGATGGAGGTTGCGGCTCGGTGGAGGTCTAGATGGAGAGATTAGTGACCTCCTTCCAAGTCGATGGCGGAGGTCTCCAATTAGGTCTTGATGGAGATCTTCCGTAGTAGGTTGCACTCACCTCGAGGTCTCGTCCAAGGGAGGAGATGATAGAAGAGCTCCTTTGAGGAGACCTCACTAGCCGCACGAGCTATGGAGTTGACAATGTCGAAGGAAGGAAGGCTTCAAGCGGTGTTGGAGCTCGATCTTGGAGTAGGTGATGGTGGCTGAGTTGTTCTCTTCGACGTTGGGGAAGGTGGAAATCGACTGAGCCCATGCGACGACGATCAATTGACAGTTCTATTGGTGCCTCGTGTTGACAAGCATGATGTTAACAAAGGGAAGCTTCAGGCGCCTCGGAGCTCAACGAAGAATCAGCAAAGGCTTTGCGACGTGAGGAAATGGCTGTGGGGGAGAATGCGAGTAGGGAGAGGATTTGACAAAGTAGCCGGAAAAGGGGCCCCACAGTGGATAGCACAACAGAGTTCTTCATGAGAGAAAAATGGCATATGTGGTGAAGGTTGAAGAAATTGAGAAAATGAGAGAGTATGTTGGAGGAGAAGGGATCCAAAGGATGCAAGAGTCCCTAAAGATTGGGATGCTCTGATACTATAAAACAATACAAGATTTGACCCTATATTGGGTTGAGGTAGAAGAGAGCAAGAGAGTAGAGAATGGTGAAAATTTATTGCTTGATGAATAAGAGAGAGCCTTAACCCTATTTATACAAAGCCACCATATATATAAATAAATAAATAATATAATTCTAATAGACCTAATTTTACCAACTAATGGGGTGGTTAAGTCCTGTGTAAAGTGTTGTCTACACTGTGACAGCCTTATTTACACCATGATAATCAACTGCACATCCCATTTTTTCCTCCAGTAGTTGTTTTACTAACAAAGGCAGGACATCCAACATATCTGAATGTTGAATATGTGTCTGCAGTGTTATGTTTTAGATCATAAGAGTGTATTTCTATCATTTAATATGTCGAGCATATTTTTTTGCACATTTAATCATTATTTATCTCCAATGGAGTGTAATCTCCCTAGGAGATGCCTCAAATTCCTTCTATCACAGCCCAGAAAATTCTCCCAGATTTAGCCTTTACATGATGACTTAAACACGTTCTCAAGTGAGATATCATGGACATTTTGAAACGCATAAGATTCTTAAAGTTCATTATACTATAGAACTCTTTAGTTTGAATCAGTCATAACCTTAGGTAACAATGCTTTGTGTTATCTATTGTACTACTAGATTCTTGACCAAATTGCCATTATTTCTCTATTAGTCTAATTATCATATTCTGTACTTGTGGTTTGTGCTCTTGATTATCTGAATCATCTGCAGTTCTGTTCTGTTATAACTTGTTAGACAGGCTATATATTACAGATTATTCTCTTCTTTCTTCTTATACATATTTCATGCTTATACAGTTTGTGAACTTCACAAAGATTATGTCTGGAAACCTGACAATGGCAAAGAAGGAGGCAGATTTTGCACTTTCTGCACTAATGGAAATTCCCTTTCAATATAGAGCCACTCAAACCCTCAGACCTTTGAAGTAAGTGTTCCAAATTTCTTCCTCCTTTCAACTCATATTAAATGTATTACAGATTTGAGGAGTACTGAAACCAGTGCAGAAAGCATGAGGAAAGAATTGATAGGAGAAAGCCTCTTCTTCCACCACAAAAAGTAATTGAACATGACAATGCATCAAGCTCACATGGTCGTTTGAAAAGCTTCCAATCAACTGAGTACAATCTCCCAAAGGAGAAGGTACATTTTGTTATTTAGACCTGGAATTCAGCTTACTCATAAGGTGAACTAAGTTCCTACTTCTTTCAAGGTGTGCTCCATATGCCTGACAAGTGCAAAAGATATGGCATTCGGATGTGGTCATTTGGTAAGCATTTCTAGTCCACTGTATTAGAAAATTCCACATAATAGGAAATCCCTTTTTATGATTATATATAGTTACACAAGTACGTCTTACATCATGGTGACCTAATTAATGTCTGCTGCATTGCAATGGCAGTATAATCAGGATTATTCTTGTGATAGAAGTTGGAAACATATGGGTGCCATAACACAATTATACTTTCTTTTATAATTAAAAATAAACAAGCATGCCAGTTTCATATTTCAATTTGGTTATCTTTTCCTTCAAGAGCTTAGGAGGCTGGCTTTAGCAAAACTTGTGACATATAACCTTTTGTTTTACTATGAGGCTAAACCTTCTTATGGATATTGCTATTATGCACTTCAGAACTACCGAGGCCTACTTCCTTTTCTTCCTTTTGGCGCCAACTTAATTATTTGTTTTACCATAATACTAGACCTTCTGAGTTCTGATGGTATTGCTATTATGCACTTCAGAACTACTAGTTTAGATCCCCTTTTGTCCCTTTGGCACCAACTTGTCTGTTATTCCAGAAATCAACATGCAATTCCACATCTTATACTAGTTTATTGAGATTCAATTGAAAATGAATGTGTGTGCAACCTTGTTGTTTTCCTGGTAAAACAATGATGTTCTTTATATGCGCTGCATGTAAATGTCCTGGTTCTTTAGTAAAGGATTGATATTCGAAAGGAAATAACAGATATCTATAAAACTGACATAACTTGTTTTTTCTTAATAAAAAACTCAATTTTCAGGCTCTTCCTATAGTTATACAATTGAAAGGATCATAGTGAATTTGTAGCAATATATGAGCTAAAACATCTTGACCTTATAGCCTTTCCGTATGACTGTTTACCTAATCAATTGGAGAATGCTTGCAACATTGAGTGGAATTCCTAAGATGGAAGATGAAGGCCTGATATGATCTTTTCAGTGTCGAATATCTCGAATCGTCATGGCTATCCCTGCCTATAGTCATCACCATTAGTTCTCTTCATGGCATCATACCTTAATAGCCTGGCATTGAAACATCATGCATGTTGACCCAGAGTTCACCTAAACTGACAGAAAACCACATTGGTTGCTAGTACTCTGGTTATGCAGACCTATTTCATGTTAAATTTGCATGTGTTACTGATATCTGTTAGTTGGAATTTGCATCATATATGATTAAAAGTTCTTCCTCTTCCTCAAGGAATGAAACACTACTTAGAATTTCAATTAAATTACTTGGATCTGATTGGGATATATAATTATTTATAATTGCAATATAATCTTTTTCTTGTTTAGACTTGTAGGGACTGTGGCATTTCGATAACTACATGCCCCTTGTGTCGCATGCCCGTAACTACACGGCTGAGGCTTTTCCCCTCTTAAGCTAGCAGTGGATTGAACCTTTCTGTTGATATAGATACCTGAAAGGTACTCGTACATAGTTGATCTACCTATATCATTGCCAGTGGTTGTCTGAAGCAGAAATCTAGCCCACATACACAACTAAGGAACCATGTGTAACTAGGTCGGAAATTGTGACTGCTGCTGGTGAATAAATCAGTATGTGAACAATACAAACTGATATTTTTGTTTAAGTGATCAGCTTCATTGACATTGACTCAATCCTGCCTGTATTTATTGGAGATGATAAATGCTAGTCCCTCAATGTAAATTATATTGTTAGGCAGCTTATTTGGGTTGACAAGGGAACATATTGTAGATGTTGTATTGAGTAATTACATAATGACAAGCATTTAAAATTACTCCTAGACTTCTTTTTTCCTTTTTATCTTTTTGATGGATAAGAGGCAAATCCTCTGTTGGCATCTTAAGACGAACTGTGGTTTATATCACCTAATCTTTTTCTTGTTCTAGAGACTTGAGTTTTCTTTGTGAAGAATTAGACTTGGATAAACTAGGCTCCACTTTTAATGCTGATTTTTCTTGAGAACTTTGTTGATTGAATTAGGAACAAAATTTTGATCCTTTATAATTTTTCAGCGACGTAAAAAGAAAAAAAAGGGATGGACACAACCTCACTTAAAATGAACAAGATCAGGTGGTAGCTCTGTATTATATGAACACTGTCACAAGATTATTTAGCTAGAAGGAAAAACTTTACCAGAAATAGGATGTTTTGGTTTGGATACCCTTGACTGCTTACCCTTGTTTTTGCTTCTAGTTCTTCCCTCTCTACTACTGTTCTTCAATAGGGTGGTTTAGGCAACAAAGAACAGGTGTTGAATAAGAAACCATTGGCTTCTTTCTGCTCCTTATAGTGATAGCTTGATTCCAGTAAAGCTGATGCAAAGCTTGAAACTATCTGCAGTGGCTTCTTTCAAGTGACAGATTAACAGTTTGTTGGATTCTTCTTTTTATTACATTTGTTATATCAGATGGCATTCCTCATCTCAAGAATCATGTTCCGTGCAACTCTCATATCAAAGAATCAAGTAGTCTCAACTTTTAACAATAGGAACAGTAGAAAAAGAACTTTTGTTTTACACACGCACTAGGAATACATATGTTCTGCATCAATTTAAGCCCTATGCACTAGGAATACATATATGCTCTGCATCAATTTAACTCCACAACACAATTGACACCATGAGAACTTTGCAGATTTTCTAACCCTTAAGTTTAGTACATCAATACCACCCCTAATGGTGCAAAGAGAATAAGAAACATTGGTTGCTAAACAACTTTATATAAGACAGTATACAACAGGGAAATAGCTGACTCTTTCTTTCCTTGCACTAACACAACAGTTAACTTGTTGTCTCTCTAGTCAGGCTTGCATCCCTTTGCCTTATCTTCAGAGTTTTTTGTGCCTCTTGGAAACTTTAAAAGGATCACAAGCAGCATATAACATGCTTCTTACTGGTAATTAATCAGGGGGCAACAAACAAGACTTGAATCAGATCCGGCACATTTGGAACATCACTGGTCCTTTCCTCCCTGCGGCGTGTCCAGAGCCATGCAGTGCATGCACTTCTTAAACATCTCATAACAGGCTGCATTGGAGTTTAGGAACCACGCTGGAGGATAAAGGAACTAGACCCTGCAGCCAGGTTGCTTGTTGATCCGCAGCTTTTTGATGTCAGACAGTAAAGGGTGGAGAATAGCTAGGTGCAGGTGTTAAGCTTTTATAGGATTGAAAGAAGATGAACTTTGAAGATAAGTAGCAAAAGGGAACAAAGGGCAATGAATACTAATGGTTTCCTGAAATATTTTGGGGCTGAATCCTATAGAACCTAAGAAGAAGAATAGAAAAAAGGACTTGGATAGAGATTACGGAATTTGAACGAGAGTAGCCTTAAATATTCCAGGATAGGAGTAATCAGTTAGTAAAAAGAGAAACAAATAAATCATATATTATGTGGGGAAGGTTGTCCAAAGGAACTTAGTTGTCCTCTAAACTCTATGTCCAATCTTGTGAGTTTAAGCCTTCAAGGTAGTGCATTGCTATTTATACAACTATGATATACATTTGCTGAAAAAATGGTACTGCATCTAATACTGAGTCCATGTCTTCTCTATTTCAAGCTCTCCAAATATCCTTTTTTGGTGTGACAGAACTGCTTCTTAGTAATCCATTGATGCAACAACAACAAAAAAAAAATCCATTGTTAATGGTTCTTATCAGTTAGCCATTAACTGACACTTCTTTACAAGCACATATACCAATGAAGCTAACAGTCAAGATAGTATGGGTGAAGCCCTGAACATGGTGGATATATTTAGAGAATATATTGACATTAAATTGACACAAAGAAAAAGAAGAGCTGTGTCCTTAAAGAATGTTGCAACAAATGCATTACAATGGATTATCAGCATCAGCAAAATTCAGAAGTAACAACTATTACATAGTATACAGTGGTCTACATTAGTCATAAACGTGGATAGAATACAAATTTTCCCAAATCCTTTTATGATTTTATCCAGCTGCAGGGCTTGCCATTATAGATGTAGTTGAGCAAAATTCTCAGGCAACTTTATATTATCCCTTTCCGAAAATGGTATATGGTAATACCTCTAGGAGTAAGACAGATAGTAGGTTAAAGCTAACAACATCTAATATCAATGCAAAGTAACATAGAGAAGGAAGACCTCAGACATGTCTACAAAGATAGAGACTATCTAACTTTGGCCACTGCTAAATTCAAAATCCTTACCTTGAAGGATTATAACAGGAGGTTGGCAGATGTACTGATGTGATTTACTCTCTCTCCACTCTGGTCACTGATATGCTCTTCAGATTTCAGCTTCTCAGCAGCACTTAGAAGCAAATCCATTGACCTGTTAGTCACATTCTCTTCCCTAAGATCATTCTTTCTATGCTGTTGTAAGATCCACTGCTCATACTTCCTTAATCCTTCCCTTGCCCTTGCTACATTGCATGTAAAACAGTACCACTTGCCCACGGGTATGGAGCTACGAGGTGGTTTCATGCAGTAAGTGTGATAGGCTTCATCACAACTATCACACAACACAATCTCATCATCATCCTTGTCTGAAAGACAACCTCTGCAAAGGCAAGATGGGCAGTACCAACAAGGTTTGCTTTGTTGTGCCGCACTTGCAATCTGACTACTTCTCAGACATCTTATGTGGTAGAATTTGTAAGGGCAGTGAATGTGCCCACATACTAGGAATCTCTTGTCTTCTTCTTCACGTGTTCTGCATATCTTGCATAAGTGTGATGTAACAGTCCTTGACATCTCTGGTGGCTCATCAGACTCCATATTAGAAACCGAGCTCTCCCGGGAGTCATTACCTAATGCAGACCTGTTGCCACTCTCGTTATGTTCGAGAGTCTCAGAAACTTCAAGCCTATCACATACTGCACAATTCTGGTGCAAACTATCTACCTGAGTATGGGTTAAGGCAGCTTCAGGTGAGTCCCTCCTATAAGAACTGCATGTAGCACAATACCAGCTCTGAGTTGGGATAGCTTTGATGGTGGGTGTGACACACGAGAAATGGTAGATTGCTTCACATCCATCACAAATAAGGCTCCGCTCACCATTTGCTTCAGCACCACACTGTTTGCAAGTGCAAATTTTGTATAGACCAGAGGCCTCTGTTTGATCTGGTCTGTTGGAATGGTCCGAGACGCATGAGGTAAACTGTGTGACATATGATTCCACGGAATTCTTCTGTTCAACACCAACGACACAGGTTTCCTCCTGCAATAGCAGTGTGAATGTCAATCGCTAATCATCAGTCCATCAAAAGATGCCACATATATGGAAGCAACATGTTTGAGTAAATATCACTTACCTCAGGCTTATTTTCACATGCCCCCTGTTCCAAAACTTCAACCTGTATAAAAATTTAGATCAGTAGGCAAGTTTATACAGCACATCACAGCAGAAAATGAATTTTATCTAAACAAACAATGAGAACCCATTAACATTTATAGACCTAGAAGAACTATCCACATTATAAGATCTTTTTTCTTTTCAAGTGGTGACATACAAAATTCCACGTGTCTGAATCAGAGAGTACTTCAGAATAATTACCTGTTTAAGATAGGAAGCCTTTGACAAATTTGAAAGACTTCTTGCTAGACAGACCATATCTCGACCCACTTTTTGAAATTTCTCCCATATCTGTGGACAATATTGATGGTTATAATCACATAGATTGGTAGCATACATAGCAACAAACTATTTACATATGAAAGTATAACTGATGTTTCAGAGCTTTGAAGCTCCAACCACACAAGAAAAATTGGAAATAAAGGATGAAACGAAAATATCATGTACTTACATCTGTTCTAGCCAAAAAAAGAGAGAGAGAGAGAGAGAGATAAAGGGTACAGTATGACCAAGGATTCAAACTTAGAACAAAAATCAGGTTAGCAGTAAGAGAAAACATTGTAGCACTTAATTTCAGAAAAAAACCTTATATTGAATAGAGTTAAATGGAATAAATAGATACATATAGCTAACACTAAATAGTTGGGAACAGTGGCTTGTTGTTGCTCAAGTTTTAGAGCCAATAAACTATATGCAGCAAGATCTGGCATAAGAAGTGCACTAAAGTATACAGATTTTACTTCAAATAAAAAAAATCATAAATTTGGTCTTGAGGAAGCAAAAAGGAAGTGAAAAAACAATTTGGTCCTTGCAGTTGCTTATCCAATATAGACAAAATCCTCCAAAAGAAACGTTGAAAAGAAATAAAGGAAAACCAATTAATAGAGTTTGCACCAGAACTAAGTTGTCAGTTGATTGATAGTAGTGACTATACATTCACAAAAGAAACTTGCAAGCAATGATAGTGCACTCAAATAGGAGATTTAGGCACATCTCAAGGTGTATAAACTGCATAGGATACCATGAGATAACATCAAGGAAGCACCAAAGTATAGAGCTGTAAAAGTCAAAACTATGAGGCAATCAAAACTAACTACCTGTTGGATATCTAGATCAAATGATCCAGGCGACAGCTCATAATCTCCATTGCTCATCTTTGAATTGATTAGACTAAAGTCGAAGTATCTTTTGGTCTTGTTGTCTTCAAAAGTTCTAAAAAGTAAATCACATAAGAAAACAAACTTTTCCGATCGTAGAATTTCGACAAAAGTTTTCTGGCATTTTGTTGTATTGACATTTGTATCTGCTTCCTTGCCAGTTTTTGATACATGGGAGGCAGCAGGCATGGAACTATCTGGTCTCTCGGATTGCATTTTCAGTTCAGAACAGCCCTCGTATCTGTCCTGATAAGAGTGAAGACAAATATGATTAAAGAAATTTCTTTGGACCTTAAATAATAGATAGAGTTACAAATATGAAATAAATCAAGACAGCTTCCTAATACCGGTGGTTTTTCAGTGTCTGTGCAGACATCAGCGGTCTTGAGTTTTGTGGTTAATCCAGAAGGACCATATGCAAGGGCATCAAGGATGCAGCTTTGAATACCAGCACCTTCACTTACATCTGGCAACTGCAGTATGTTCTCTAGAACATGTCTCCAGTGTCTCCAGTGACTATCTGTTCTAGCATACTTATCTTTCACATAGTTATCCTTATTTAACCCTATGTCATAAACTTCACCTTGCTGCATGTCAAAACAACTTTATCATTACTAAGAAAATAAGAAAATGAGCCAAATATCACCGCCAGGGGCAATGTATTTCCAAGTTCCAATTATAAGCAAAGATAATAATACAAAGAATAGCCTGCCTAACTATGAATGCAAAAAAATTTAGGCATGCAAAGTTGGTGCACAGTACTTTACAATCGTTAAAAAAAAAAATTGTTTGTTGACAAGCTGGAAAGACCAAGAGAGCGTAATCTTACAAGCGGGTCCATCAAGGAGAAAGTTATGTCTATTCACCCACTGCAACAGAGTATATGTGTCTGCAAATTTCTTTCTCTAGAGAACTGCTATCTTCTTAAAAGACTAATAAACTATTTCAAAATTTTACTCTATAGCTATGTATGGGCAGATGATTTCCAAATGGGGCACTATTTATCATTCAGGTCAAAAATATGATACGAAGTGCTGACAGAGCGCGCACCCAATCCACCAGAAGATGGTTCAACTTGCACAAAGCCGTACATTCAATTATCAAGATTGTGATTCATGATGGTGATAACTATCATTCAAATGAAGATGGACGAACATTGATGATAAATCTGGATGCCATTACAACACAACCAAAAGGACTAACAGGAAGCTCTACATGAATATACATAAATAATGTAACTAAAGTTTGAGATCTATCTCATGTCTACTGGAATGATGTAAGAAATGTCTCCTGTCCATTTACAGGATGAAAGAGCAATTAATTGTGAGGCATACAAGAAAAAACGCAACACGAGTCAAGATTTCCATTCATAAAAAAATTTCTTTGGTTTCAACAATCAGGAAGGAACAAATTTGAATATATGAAAGTGAATAATCACAAGTACGCGTGGAAGGGTGACTATAGGTAAGGCTTTCAAGGTATCACTGATCCTTGCTAAAAAAGCTCCTTGAATAATAGCTTTTGAGGCCTCATGCAACGGATATATGTACAGCCATCAGAAAGCAGTATGACTACCATATGGAACACTTGAAGTGCTAGCTTACCTGGCAAGAAAAGAAGCAACCATAGTACCATATGTAAAGCAAATAAGGTTTTCTCAAATGCATACAGTGAAGGAAAAAAAATGCCAACATTAAATGTCTTTTTAGACTTGTTCATACAAATCAGGCAACTTTGTTATTGAAGGACAGAGGGACTGGGCAAGATTGCAACAACATATTAGAGATCATACGAGACTTTGACTATATCATGAGACTTAAATTATAATGTAAAAGTAACCTGACACTAGTTCAAGTACCTTCTCCATGATATTGTTGTCTAGCCAAGTGGGTGAATGTGATTGTTGAGTAGAATTATTTGGCAGGTGATGATCAATCTTCCATTGGCCACATCGAATGGCATTTCCTACCTTCATCTCTAAGTCAACAAATAAGTGATCCTTATTAAATAAGACATCATCGGCAGAACACCTTGATTTCATACTTATGAGACCATCAGATGTAGCTGATTTCTTTCTTTTGCATCTTTGTTTCATCATCAAATGGTCCAATATTGTTCTAGAAACATCCTCTGGAACATTTGGGCACTTACGAACATCTTTAGTACCAGCAAGATGTCGCTTTAGTCTAGACACCCCACCACCATATCTTATTAATCCACACCAATTGCACTGCCAATGCAACCTATTGCCATCAACCATCACTCCATGGTTCCAACCAATATCCCTGTCTCTCTTTTTGCGAGAACTGTTCCTATTTCCATCAACCATCACTCCATGCTCCCAAACAATATCCCCATCTTTCTTCTTGCGAGAACTGTTGGAGACCTACAAAATGACACAAATAACAGTTGAACACCCATACTTATAGCAAAAGTTCTTTAGGATATATGCATAAGATGCAAGATGTGAAACACAGAAGACATCCTCTAGCCACATCATATGCACATTTTGGCAAGTGAGTACTCATAAAAAATTTGTATATCTTAAAGTGGAAGGAATAAAATTTAGGACAATTAAGAGAAACCATGAAATAAATATGTCGGGTAAGTAATTAATATGCTTGGCAAAAGTGCGTACTCAGAGTAGGAAGGTAAGATATTGAGATGGATAGATGGTGCTTCAAGAAGTGTGTGTGAGAGAGAGAAGAAAAATTAATTTCATGACAAATTAGAAGTTTAGAACAAATAAAGGAAAACATTCAAGTTTGTTAGGATATGTGGAAGGCAGATAGTTTACTATTGAGTGCACTAGTTAGAAAGAAATAATGTCATTTAGAAGTGCACCAAGTGACAGAGGCAGGCAGTTGTGTGAGAAGACATAATGATCCTTAAAATAACAGACAACCTACATAGAATTGAAAGGTCAAAAGGTCATTCATGTGCCAATACAGATAGTCGAGTTTTGAGATCCTCAAGTATATCATGATTTTACTGTTTATGCAGGGAATGACTCAATGATAACATAATTTGAACTTTTGAACTGTACAATGAACTCTCTCTCAATGATTCCTTTCCATTTCAGGAAACAAGTAGGATCTCAAATTGACTCAAATGAACCAAAGCATGACATGAATTTTGATCACTTCAAGAATAAAAAGAGAAGGCCATCAGAATTTAGGAAATCTGTGAACTTGTAGCATAAAAATTCAGTCCTAGCTAAAGCCCCTAAGCTTGCAACTTTTTTAATCAACATAAAATATTTTACAATTTCACAGATGTTAATAGTTGAAATCAATTCATTTTTATATAAAAATAACTGCACAATATAGAAAGTAGAAGAAAGATGATGCAGAAATCATACTTCTTTATGTTGTAGAAGTTAGAAATAAATCAATCAATTGAAACCCGAAACTACCTAACCTAACTAAGAAATGAAAAGGTAATGTGCAGGCCCTATCTCTTATCTATTGGTAATGCAAAGCATTACAAAATCATTTAAATATTTACCTTCAGATCATTACTATAACAACAGAAAGAGTTTCTTTGAGAATATCTCTGACCTGGATATGAGAATTCTGATCAATCAAGAGGATGCAGAGAAAGATATCACAATGAGCGTTTGGATGAGTTCAGACTCCATGGTAAGTGGTTACGTCAAGAACTCAAGATAGAGAAGATTTTCTTTAACACTTCCATGGCAGCTTCAAAGTGCAGCATAATTGACTTAAACTACATCAATTCAACATTACAGGTCTGGTAACCAGATAAGCCCTCCAAATAGTGAGCTACCACACTTTGGATCACTAGAATCATTTATCTTTTTTGTGAATCCAGCATTCATAGTGTTGTTCCTCAAAGGAAATAACATTATTTAGTCCCTTATTTTAATCTTCCTGCATCTTTTTTATACTTTTATTTGATCAAAATTAATCCTGATGAACTTACAAGATCAACAACCGAATTACAGATATATTTGGTCACAGCATTCAAGAATCAGATTCTTTAAAATGTGTTGCACAATACCTGATAAATTCCAATCAAGAGCGGGAAAATTACAATCTGAGTAGAAACAAATGAAACTAAGAGAGACTTTGCCTCACCCCTTCGACGACATCAGTGCTCGGCTGCGTGTGCTTCCTCCTCTTGTAAGTGATAAACCCGTCCAGTGACGAGTCCTCCAGCTTCACCAGCCCATTACACTTCCTCTCCTCTACAGACATTCTCTGAACCCTATCTCCCCTTCTCTTCACCACCTAGGGTTTCAAACAAACTCCAAACATAACAAACAGAGCCCAGCTAAGATCCAGAGGCGAACACCACCGGAACTCGCGGAAAAAGAACCAAAAGAAGAAGCACAAACTTAGGTAATTCAAGAAAGGGTGGCGCGGAGACGGGAAAACGAAGAAAGATCGAACCGTGAGGGTGAAGGGGGATCGAGAAGTAGAGAGAAATCGAAGGAAAAGAGTGGAGAACACGGAGTAAGCGGAGGAGCAAGAGAAAAGGGATCCTTGATTGGAAGCTTTTCGAGGTGAGGCGGATGCAGAGTGGCTTTGCTGAGATTTGAATTTTGTAGAGGGAGGAAGGAGTGAGGGAAGGGTTTGTGGCCGTAGAAGAGAGAGAATAATAGAGATAGAAAGAGAGAGAAAGAGGGGGGAAGAGAGAGAGAGAGAGAGAGAGAAGGGGGGGAAGAGAGAGAGAGAGCGAGCGATGTCAGAAATGATTTACTCTAATTAGATACGCGGAGACGGGCACTAAAATGGAAGAGAAGTGATCGTCTACGGTCAGGGGTTGTGAGAATTTCACTCATACGGCATACTTGGAGCCCTTTGGTTGGGGGCTCATCAAGCAGCTGGAAGTAGAAAAAATCCTCGACCGGCCTGCTAGCCAACCAGAGGCTGCCAGCCTGCCAAGCACCGGAGGACTGTTTTTACGGGATTTGATAAAAACACTCTTGATTTTTGTACTTCTACTCTTTCCAATGTCAAATCGTATTGTATTTCGTGGGGAGAGGGTGCAGAGATTTGTATCTGTATTTGTAATTCTATTCCTGGTAAGAAAAATTCATCTATTTGCCACCATTTCTTGAACGTGAACTGAGTGCGGCCGTCAGATGATCTATTACGCACTTCTGCCAATTCTAATTGCATTTGAAGAAGATAGATAGAGGTCTAAAGAGTTTGAGCCAATGCTATTGGAATCCAAACTGCGTGTTCCCATCTGCATTTGGATCTCATTAGGGTTTACTGTTGGAATCTTTTTCTTTTTCTTCTGTTCTCTCAAGTGTTCTCTCAAGGGATGGACACTAGTTTAATCAAGAAACTCTGCTGGAATTGATGGCTTTCTTAATGGCAGGTGTTCCTATGACATAACTTAGAACAGGGAAAACTCTGTTTGCTCAATATTAAAGCTTTCAACAAAATCCAGTAAATCTGGTCAAAAGTTTAGATTGGACCAACTATCGAAAAGACGCAATTATTGCCATTTTAATCCTACTAACAGTTTGCATCTTATGATTCGTAGTCCCAGATAATACGAGCACATTTAACACTGGTATGTGGATATTTACAAACTTCCCATCTCTATGAATGATTCAATTACATATCCTTGAATCCAATGGAAAGATGGTGGGTGATACCTCAAAAGCAATATCTGATTTCACACATGTTGACATTCTTTGATGAGGAAATTTTAGTGAAACCAGTTCATGCAACCATACCATGTAACAATCTACACAGTAATGTAAACAGTTTACAAAATTACTATATAAAATTATGGCCTAAAAGAGAGCAGCTCGCATGGATGACCATTTTTTTCCGCAAGTTCACGACACAGTGATGTAGCTATCAGATAATTATCACCAACAAAATACCATGAAATGTTTTGTATAAATGTGACAAATGTTCACCAACATAGCATATACAGTTTTGCAGAGTGTAGTACTTGTCATATTTCAGATTAGAACTTCTTCAGTCTGGAGCAAACTGGATATACTTACACAGGCAGGAATACATCAAGTTACAGGAATAGAAAATACACTGCTTGAAATCAGTTTATGCAACCCTTTCGATGATCCACACTTTTACAAAGATGAAAGACTAGGACTTTTTTTATTTATAAAAGTGCCCATATCTTGTGAAAATTGTGATTCATGTTCATATATCTAGATATTTACAACAAGGAAAAGTTCTTGCATACTGATGAAATGATTAAACTACGATACCATCATGTTCACACCTGCTCGCCACAACTATCAAAACATATCATATTCCCTTCAAAATCTCCCTCCATCTCCTTGTCTGATATGATGGAAAAGTCACGGAGAAATCTTCATTACTGATGATTGATTGACTGTATCTCACGATGGATGGTTGAAGGTTGACGGTAGTGGTTCTAGTGATCACTCATACTAGGGAAGTGGCAATCGTAAGTGACAGTGAAGAAGAGGATATATTGAATTTTGAAAGAGATAATTGGGATGTTAATTTGTAGTTCTTATGACAAGTGGGTCATTGTTTTGCAAGTACCTAAGTAATGTGCTTTGTATAACTTTTACAAACTTGTGGTATGCTATATAAGGACTAAACAAACCATCAAATAGTACATACCTGAAATATGTAACTGTGTTTGGATTGTCCTCGGATGGCTATAGACAAATTCACACATTTAGATGAACAGATATCAGACAGGCATATGCTGGTTATGATCCTCTGTAGTATACCTGCTTAAATAAAAGAATTTCCAGACTTCAAAAGTTTTCACACTAGTCCATTTAAATATGCTCTCTTTTAGGCAGAGTTGCAGAAACAAACTCCAAACTCCAATGTTACAACTAGTTCTGTGAAGATGATAGAGAACAAAACATTTCATCTATTGGCTACAGCCCTATCTGTTCAGCAAAAATGCAAACCATGAAAAATTAAATGTACCAAAGTGCGAGGAGCAATTTCCAGGGAAAGAGCACACCTTTCTAAGAAAGAAATTGCATCAAGGAAAAGCTCAAATAAATTTCTTGGCATTCTTTATTCCAAGAAATATGGAATCAATAAATTGAAATATGCATCAACGTCATAAATTTCTAATTTGAAGCCAATCTCTCTGCATGGATAAAGAAGCACTACATCCAGTGATGAGTTAGAGATATCTATGTGGAAATACTAATAGGGAAGCTGAAATTTGTAGTTTTGTATTATTCGCAAATACATTTTTCATAAAAAACAAAAACAAAAACAAAATATTATTCACAAAATAGAAATTCTACACATCATCAGTGATCAGTCGATCATTTTTCTTTTTGTTAGGTCAGTATAAAACTTCCTCTGCTATCAGAAACTCAAGATATCAGTCTAGCTAGCACTACAGAACAATTGAACAGCTAAGATTGATATCCAATAGTCAAGCATTGAAGGCTGTGAAGATAATACTCCAAACAGCTTATATTTGTCACTGAATAATGTGATGAAGATATCTAAATGGAGATTTTTAGTTATTTCAGCAATTAAATTCTGTATATCAATTCCTTCCTATAATTTGCATAATCAATTCATAACTCTAAACAAGCCACCACAAAAACACAAAGGATTAAGGAGTAACAGCAATAGATATTACAAACACATAGAAAGAGACTAAATGACTTTCACATCGTTTGAAGAGAAAATCAACTGCACAAGTAAATCAATTTTTAGAATATATTCATATGATAGTTCACAAAGAATGTCATAGTTGATACCAAAAGAAAGGGAGAGATAGAGAGGAATATTGGCAAGTACCTTGATCTCTTTATTGGCAAGCCCAACAAAAAGCTTCCCATGCCAGTGAAGTAGAGAAGTTACAACTGAATCACAAGTTATAGAAGCAACACTTCGAACTTCCACTTCTGCCTCATTTTCTGACAACTCCTATGAAAATGAATGTAATTTTAGAATAGATGCCACCTATACACAGAAAATATAGGTAAACCTAGCAAATACAACTATAACTGGTGCAACTCTCACCTAAACATTCATTGAAAGTTTGGACTCGACAAAACAAATCAGCAAAAATGTGATAATTAGGAAATAAAAACCTGTATATTAATGATTTTATCCCAGCCTCCAGTAAAAAGCAACTGTTTATCTATTTGAAGTGCATAAACAGACCCGTCATGTACTTTCTCTGATTTCACGAGCACATCATTCCTCCATATCTGGTGAAAGCAAATTAAAAATGGTTGACCATCCATAATAATGAATACAAAGCTAGAAAATGCAAAGGCAACCATGGGACAAGCATAAGCCATATGAACTTATCACCTAAACCTAAGGACTGCAACTTACTGAACTTGCCAGGGAGTGGGACCAACAGCAAGAACTAACATAAACTTCATGATTTATGAGTTATTCCTCTGGCATTTCTAGCCTTGGTCAATCAATATAATTTGCACCTTTTGAGGTCAATTTAAATATGGGACTAAGCATTTTCTAAGAAAAAAAAACTGCATGTTGTTCCAAGTCATGGGTTACCTGATTATACATCAAAAAGAATTACAGTAATACCAGCAACCAAGAATCAGTAGTATTCCCGTACAAGTTAAAGGGCTCACAAATTAGAGACATTGTATGACAATTAATTTATTGAATATATAATGCAAAAATGGCTCATAAATTAGTAACATTGTTTGACAATTAATTTATTGAAAATATAATGCAAGTTTTCTATTTGGACATGGTAGATCACAATTATAGCATGAAAAATCTAAAGATGATTAGTTTAAGAAAATGACTGAGCAAACTCTTATATTTTCTAAGTTGCAACAACAAAAATATGGAATGATGAAAATCTATTTGTACCTCACATGATGTAACCCTTACGATGGAAGCACAATAACAATCAGTGTAAAAAGAAGAAAAATAACAACGTTACAGCTAATCTTATGTCATTAGAAGGCTTTGGCATCCTATTCCTATACAAACATGGTAGAAATCAAATATAAGCTGTAAAAGAAGAAAAAGGAATTTAGATATGCTATTAATTCAGCATGCATTAGGATGAAAATGATATGTAATATGCATGCTTAAACTAGCAAACCTTTAGAAAACCATTCTCATAGGATGAAATAACCAAATTAGTTCCTGTGGAAAGTGACAAAACAGGAGCCAATTTCTCTGGTGTGTCATCTCCTAATACCGACAAAGGACTGTGATCACTAAGCCACCATAATCGGACTGTTCCATCCCAACTTCCACTGTAAAGAATGCCATCACCTATGGCTAGAGAAGATACAGTAGATTTATGACCCGTCATAGTGCATAAAAGAGAGTAATCCTGTAAAAGAGAAAGAGAAACACAAAACACTATAGAAAATTATCAACAATGGATTAGAAAACTATTAATCTTCAGTAGAAGTAATTAACCAATTATTTGATATGGAAGACACAAAGAACCATATGAGTACATGAGTGAAGGGAGTAGTAGACTATCTAAATAGATAATAGCACACAAAGCCTCAAAACACACAATCAGTATATGGGCCCGAGTTTTCAAGTCCAGGGTACATAATTATTCAAAGAAAAAAAAAATCATTACCTAAAATTTTCGAATTTAGTACTTGTTTTTCAGGTGGTCCATATTGAAAGTCTGCAATTCTAGCTAACTAATAAAGATGTGAAGAATCTGATTCCTAATCTGGAGACCCAGTATTCCTGTAGTTTTCAGCATATTAACCAGTAAACCACTATTCCTCTGGGCATAAAGGAAGAACATAGGAAAATTTTCAGTTTGCACATTTTAAAAACTAGAGCAGGCATAACAGTAACACAATAGATACAAAATACAAATTTTAGATGCAAAATATCAACCCATTTGAAGTAGAAGACCTCTTTTCTTTGCATCAAGACTATAAACTTGAAAAACTCAAGGAAAAGGAACAACGCAGCAACAAGAGCCAAATTTAAGATGTAAGACATACAACCTGCAAGGACCAAGCTTTTATAGACCTGTCTCCACTGCCACTGTAGAGGTACCCTGTCTCAGAAACAGCCAAAGAGTGAACACCACTATAACGCCAATCATTGTGCTCATACCATTTCTTCAACGGGTCCAGCTCAGGAGGGGAAGTGATGCTCCATATGAAAATGCCACTTCTACTGTCACCACTTATACAAAGCGGCTGGCCTGCATAACTGGTGGCAAGTATTGCCATCACTCTATGCTCATGGCCTCTCAAAGACTGCAAATGAGAGAAGTCCTGCATGAGACAGAAAAATGACAAGAAAAAAGATCAAATGAAAGGCTTATCTACAAGGAAAAGAAGGATAAGCGAAGATGCCAACAAAAAGGTTTGAAAGATAGAGTAAAATGATAAAGACAGTAGGACACCTGCTATTTTTCTTTCAACTGTCAATTTATAAAGGTTCCAATCTATTGCATCTTTTTTTCAATATAAAAGAAAGATAACTCACAGGTTTCAGTTTCTTTATAAATCAATATTGACTGATCACAGACATAGCATGTGTACATATAGGTAATTTAACTGTTATTTGGGAAGCATTAATTTGAGATTTAAAAAAACAGATTATTAAGAAACTTCCTACACAAGTTACTACATCAGGCAATGAGTAAATATTCTTAAAACACATTAGATGGACATATCAATCTACAAAGTTGTTTTCCCTTTTGATTTCTCCGAAAAGAAGCTCATAACAAGTCTATGTAGATCATATTGAAAGATAAGTTTGTTGGTGTAATGTAGAATGGTCTAGCCAAATACATATTGGAAGAGGAGTTTGCCTCGAGGAAATGCCAAATACACTAAAAAGTAGTTGATAATTGCATCACGACTATCAAATTGTATTTTGATATTTTCTCATAGAAAATTGTTATCCCACTTGTCTTTTTAATAATATCAGCATAAACTGATCAACTTCTCAAAAGAAAGTACCTTAACAAGTGTATACCTGCAGAGACCACACATTGATTGTTTTATCAAGAGAAGAGCTAAACAGATACCCACCTACAACAAAAGAAAAGATTAATTAAGATTCATATGTTTAAAGTAACGCAGAAAGAGAGAGAGAGAGAGAGAGAGAGAGAGAGAGAGAGAGAGAGAGAGACTATGGAAAGATTCAGCTGAGGATATGTGGCATAAGACATCCTGAAAATAAATGTCATTCACACTAGAAGGTGGCATGCCAACATGAAAATCAGAATGCCAGTAAATAGATGCATCCCTTACTCACAGCACAAAAAGGCAAAATGGAAATCTACCTAAAGCAATATTGACATATTGTATATAATATACAGAATACATAATCCAGTTTGTACCTCCAACGGCAAATCCAGTGACACAATCGCGGTGACCATGAAGAGTGACAGACTTAAAACTACCACTGTTTAGCGACTCAGTAAGTTCCCCATCAACTTGCTGCAGACTATCGTTGCCTCTTCGGCTACTCCCTGCTATATATTTGTCAGATATATTACTAGACATGTCGTTATTATCTTCCCTCAGGGAAACGGTGCTGGTTTCTTTAGGTGAGGAATAAAATTTACTAAAAAGTAAGCAACATCTGGAACTCTTCTTTGATAGGAAGGCATCGGAGGCAGCCAGATCATCAGCACAAGTTTTCATCAATGGACCTTGGAAACACCTCCAAATATCACTCACTTGTGGACGGCTTTCTGCATGATAACTCAAACACAGTTCCATGATTGGGAGCAATGATTCAAACTGGGTGCCCATTAACAAAACTTCCAACTTGGTAAGCACCTTCTTCTTCCACCCATTATACAATTCTGTGGATTCTCCTTGAAGCAAGCAACTTGAAGCTTCAGATAGTTCTGCTACAAGCTGTGCTTCACCTATAAGAAACACAATTAGTATACATGCTAACGACCAGACATCTGAACCATATCCTACTGAATCTTTGAACCCACAATCCTTATTGGCATCTTCATTGCAGAGCAGAACCAACACTTCAGGAGCTACAAACACTTGGGTCCTGGATCCATTCGGATCATCCTCTCCTCTGCTGGAAGCTGAAAACCTCGCATGCTCCTGAAATTTCTTACATGCCACTAAAACTTTGCTCAAATCGAGGAGACAGTGCCCATAGTCATCAAAACAGAAGCAGCTAGGTCCAAAGCAGCCACAAACAATTCCCTCCGAATGCAAAGCCAAAACAGCTTCACATAACTCCTTACCAACAATCCCAAACCGAAACATCTCCCCACTCTCCAGACCCTCGTCAGCCTCCCTCTCTTCCCTCAGCATTCCAAGCCCCTGACGAAACCTCTCTGAAACCAAGAAGAGCTGACATTTTTCCTTCTCGGGCCCCATCCACAACCCATATATCCTACAAATCACACGCCGGAGCCTAGAGGAGACCTCCAAAAGAAAACTCAAGTCGTCCCTCGCCTCGTCGTCCAACGCCCCGAGCGCCTCCAACACACGAGCCGTATAACTCAACCGAAACCATTCGTTCTCAGCGGAATTCGTAGAGACAGGCGGCGCGCATATCGGCATAAGGCTAACAGCTTGATTCTCCCGGCAAAACCAAGGACTGCCAAGAGATACCAACTTCGATTCTTCGTGAATAGAGGCCAAGGAAAGCGCTTTTTGGGGCAAAATCCAGTTTTTCCATGAGGAAAGGAGATCGAGTTGGGTCCAAGGGATGGGGAGGAAACTTGCGCTCAGAGGCGAATTGGGTTTTGTTGGTCGATCGAGACTGGGGTGGGGAGAGGGAGAGACGAGGCGGAGAAGGTCGATGTTCTTGGGAAGGGAGGAGGGGCCAAGAGAGCGAAGGAAGGGGACGAGCTGGGTACAGGAAGGGCAGCGAAGGGAATCCGGGAGAGATGGGCGAGGAGGGGGGAGGGAGGAGAGGCATTGGTCGCATAGGGAGTGGCCGCATGCGAGGACCCGGGGGATGGTGGTGATGGTGTCGAACGGCTGTAGGCAGACCGGGCACTCGGGGGCTTCGAGTTCGGCCTCCGTCGCCATTGGTGCAGCTTCGCGTAGAGAGAGAGGGAGAGAGAGAGAGGAAACGGAGTCTTCGATTGCGTCGAAGCGGGTGAACTGATTGGCGCTGGCGGTTGGCGGACGATTGGAACGGGTTAACGGATGGTTACAAGGAAACCCACCCTGTTTTTTTTTCTTCTTTTTAATCATTCATTAGCCCGAATGCTAGATATGGATCGGACAAATAGCTAACCCTCCCTACATACAGAGATATTTTGCCCCATCGAGCTTTTAGCTGTCTAATATAGGTTTCAAGCCATATATATCGCCGAACAATTATTTCAAACTAAACGACGCTAAGACCTACTCTAAGCTGTTGCATTATCAAGCTATTTTTCTAAACTAACTGCACTGCTGAGCCATCAACCGAATTGAGCCAAACGATTAAATCATCAACTACCAAATAATTTTTCCACAATATTATTTAGAGTTGTTAAACTCATAATCTCTTTGGTCATGAACAAAATATCTACTAACTTTATTAGAATTAATCGACAAACTCCATCTAGTTATAGTGTCACTTACGATCAACTTAGATTATATGTATTTATTACAGTTTATACCCTGCACATTTACATATCCAATCTTATATATTTTTTTATTCACAAAAACACCAACATTAGTTAATCAAACAATAAACAACAATAGGACTTGGTTTAGTTAATCATACGTACAAAGTAATAAAAAACACCCTCAATCTGTTTGACTAGAACCCATTAATGACAGAGGGAAGAAGAAGATAAATGAGGAGGTGCTAAGGGGGAAGATTTTTTTTCTCTAGACATGGGTTCGATAATGGGCTACTCTTTTCTAGATACAAAGATAGCGAGTCTAAATTTTAGCAAATATAGTAAACTGACTAGTATATACTTCAAACTATATGCGTTACTAAATAATTATTTCGAACTAAATGCTAAGTAGACTTTATTTCAAGCCTTTGTATTACCGAGCTGTTTTTTCAAACCAATCGCACTACTGAATCATAAACTGAGTCGAGTCGTTAAGCTAAACCGTTAAACCATCAAAAAAAAATTTCATAATAATTATTTGAGATTGTAGTCGATTGCATAACCTCCTTAGTTATGAAAAATAATACAAGGATAATAAATTATAGAAAAAAGGGAAATAATAAGGGAATATTAGAAATGTTAATTTTTAGATTCTCACAATTAAGGGTTATTGAGTTAAATTTAACTCTAGATTTTTTTTAATGGTGAATAAATTAAAAATATAGTGCTCGAACCGAATATATTTAAAATATAAATAACTACATATTATATATATATTCGTTAATATTTATATTTATATTCCTCAAAACTTTGAGCTCGCTTGTGAGATTAAATACTTCAATAAATATAGAATAGCTATTCTAAAATTTGACTCCTAAAATTGTACCTAATTTAATAGTTCAAGGTATTATAATATTTACTAACCTAATAGTATAATAGGATGTAAATATTATGGATAATAAGATCAGGTAAGTACATCTAATTCTTATTTATCTTTTATTGATCTGATTATGATCTGTTATGATTAAGTAAGCTTTTTAATGTATAAATTCACATATATGATCCTCAGATAGATAAGACACCATGATTTTCCAATGGATCTTGATTACTGAAGCTAAAACTCTCACTCCCTCAGCTAGCATATTACATTAAGAAGCTAACTGAGATTCCTTTCCTAAACTTGTACTCTCACTCTCTCTTTTTATCAGGGTAATTGCATATGAATTCTTAAACCATAAATATATCACTTAACTTTTTCTTTTTCTTTCGGATCATCCTCCGTATGTATATTATATCATCAAATATCAACTCTAATATCTATCGTAACCGGTAGAAAAACAATTCTACTATTATAAATGAGATACTAATAGACAAATGTCACCTCTCGACTGCAATAGACATACAATCTTCTTTCTTTCCACCATCTGATCATCAACTTTGCTTCCAGAGAGTGTACTATAGCTATCAACTTTCTCACATTTAGATACATCTAAGCTCTTTTATATATGCCTCTCAATTTACCCGACCACACGAATTAAGTGAGACCCAAACCAATTTAACTTACTCCATGGTTTTATTATTGAACCAACCCAAATGAATATTTAGTTTGAATAATAAGATTGATGTCACAAATCCAATATCCCTACAGAATTTCTTGTTATGTGAACTCTTCTTAATTTCATATTTCTGTGTATCCCTTCAAAACCTATAACTTTTGCTTTGTTCTTCTGTCCAAGGAAAAGGCGTGTTAACCGAAAAGAATGCATATAAATAAGAATAAGAGTATTATATATATATATATTTTTTACCATTAATTTGATACTATTTTAATGGTTAGTTGCATTTGAGGAAAGGAATATTCATGCAAAAAAAACAAGGATTTTAAAAAATCAAATGCAAAAAATCAAGCCTATGTTAGCTTTAGAATTATTTCTTTTTCCCTTCTAGATTAGCAAAAGATTATTCTCTAATTATAAGTTTGCCTTTGATTAAAGATATCATAAAAATATGTTGGCTTCTCTTCTATTGCTTACCTACCTTCATTTGAAATACTTAATTTTTCGACTTGTCTCTTAATGTACGCATATAATAAATGAGAACATTTTAATATAAATTCATATATTAAATTAATTAAGTTATTTTTTACTCCTCATCAATATTTTATTTCAACTTTATATTACATTAAAAGTTATAAACACAGATTTCTAACCCCTCAAATATTATGTTGGATGAAGATAAATATCCGACACTAGGGATCGATCGGATATTTATAAGGTAACAAATAGGTGCCATAGTCTATCAAGAAATTTTAACCGAATGATAAAAGTTTTATTAAATTGGATTTTTGTCTAATCTTATCTATATAAGATTAGATCAATCGATTATCTTAGACCACTCAAAGAGATAAAAGTCCAACATTACAGCTTTCCTCGATCCCAAATTTTCTAAAAAGGATTATGAAAACTATATTTCGCCACTAGAAATCTTAAATTCCTGAGACGCTACGTATGATTCTTACATTCTTAGAATGGTGATACAAAAAAAACAATCTAATCTAACACCCAATAGAATAGAAGATGTCAACAGAATAGAAGACGATGGAGAATTATTTGAAAATTCTGTTAGAAACTGAGGAATGGAATTCATCGTATTAGTTTGTCATCAACGTCTACAGTAAATTACAAAACTGAAGTCGAAATTTGGAACACAGAGATTCACAAGTACAACAGAGAAGGCCCTGGTGGTTCTTAGAATCCTGTCTCCGTCGGCAAAGCGAATCGGCAAAGTGGGCAAGCGCGGCTCTCCTGCAGCCATCGGCTGAGGCAGTTCTCGTGGAAGACGTGGGAGCACGGCGTCTTGCTCAGTTGTGATTCCGGCACGAAATCATCCATGCAAATCACGCAGTTCGTCGTCGACCCATCTCCTACTTTGTATCTAATTCTTTCCATATTCTCGACAGGAGATGATTGCCGTGCAGGCGCCCTGCGATCCTCGGCGGCGGGCAGCGGCCACTCCTGGTCAGCCTCCTGCATTTCTTGAAAGTACCGCCATGGCACCACGGCGGCTGGTTGTTGTAAGGCCCACCTAGGCGGCTCCGCGTCGAAGATCTTGATCTCGGCGATGACGGCGAAAGAATGGAACCCGTATTCTTGGGCTACGGTAGCCGCATCGCCGGCGAAGGCAGAGATGCTGTCCGTCCAGAACACGACTTCCCCGGCGTCCGGATGGCGGACGCCCGCGAGCACGGAGGAGATGGTGCGCTTCGTGGCCTCGGGGAGAAGAAGATGCCTCGGCGGTCCCCAGAAGGAGATCTCGTGCGTCACCTCCTCGACTCCCCAGTAGCAATGAACTCTCATGACGACAATCCTGACCTCCGCCATTGGCAAGCTCTCCGCGAACGAAACATCAAGGTGGAGTTCCGTTGGGAACGCCATGAATTCTCGACGAGAATTGTGAACAGAGAGAATCGAGAGAGCTGAGAACAGAGCAGTGACTGACTGAGGGGAGAAAAATGAGGAAGAGGGAAATGGCAGTTGAAGGTGTATCTATAGGTCTCTAACCCGCGTTAAAACGGTTGCCAATCCGAGTCCTATTCAATTTCGATTTCGAATTCGACCGGGCGATGTAAACCGTTGCAAGCTCGTCGTGATCACATACAATGAGTAGGACTCGGAGAGACTGAAGGTCTCTCCTTTTTCTCTGTGCAAGGATTCACGACAGCATAAAGATGAACAATTATTTCAAAATTCAGTTATATCGCCTTTTCTCTGTCTATATTGGCCATTTTATAACTAGGAGCTACAAATTATTAATTGTTGGTGGAATGATATGCACTTTTTTACCCTTATTATATTGGTTGATAAATGATAATAATTTGTAAATATTTATAAGATCAACATTAGCCAACAATTTTATTTTGGGGGCTATAAAAGCATGCCTTGTCAGTCTAGTCGTAATAAGATTTTTCTTTTTCTTTTTTCCCCACAAGAAGGTATGAGATTTTTTAGCAATATTATCCAGATTAACCCGCTGAGCATCAAATTACTCAATTTGAAATTTGGCATAGCATTTATAATTTAACCTGCCTATGATAGAGTGTTGCTTTGATAGAAGATTAATGGTTTGTGGGTATCGGTGGTCCTAGTAGACTTAGCTCTGCTGGGATTCGACAAAAAAAAATTTCCCCTCTCTTCTTTTGAGGGTTTCCTCTACAGACTACAGGTGATGATCTTACTCTTCTCTTGTCATGCGTTAAGACCTCGTCAATATCAATATGTGAAAATTCCTTCTTGTAGCTATGGCCCCATACCTCTCATTCATTGGCACCATCTGTGCATCCGCCCTCAACTTCTTTTCCATCTCCACCATTGTCGTCTCTCTTTGCTTGCTGCCACTTCCTTCCATCTTCGTCTTCAGCTAGCCTCTACTTATCTTGGGCAGCTAGTGAACCTACCTTTAGTGCAATAGCAGCAATGATATAAGTGGTGTTGGGTTTACACAAATAAGGGTGAATCTGAAAAGGTGGTGGCGGGGTATGCGACGATTCGAGTGTTTTGAGGGCTCCTTCGTTCGCTCACCACCTATTTCTTCTTTATATTTTTATTTTCTTTGTGTTTTATTTCTTTGCTTGTTCTTTGGTATTCAATTATAGATTTGTGTGTTGGGCTTTCATGCAGTTTTAATAGATATTCTAACCTCTTGATTCCTGCATTTCGCTTTAGCTAGATTTTATTATTTTTAGGCTTGACAAATCTCTTGTCGTACTTCTTCTATGGTTCTTCCGTTAAACGCTAAGTGAGAGGCTTACCTCTAAGATTGTCATTATTTCTCCTTCATTTTCAGTTTATGCTTGAGAGCTTATTTGTTTGTTATTCACTTAATATTTTGTTTTATTATTCTTCTGTCTGTGTTTAAACATGTTTGGGACTTGTGGCTAGGGTTATCGCCCCATCTCCCATCTTTGTCTATCAACTTATAATCAATCATTAGTGTTAACACAATGATCAATCTGCAAGCTTTCCATAAAAAAAGTATAGGAAATTCATCATCCAACCACAAAGTTTGGCTTCGACACTATCAATTATCTTTGAACAATACTTAATTTAAAGTTTAGAAGCAGAAATATCCAACCCCACGTACCAAAATGGGAAAGAGCCATGGTTATACTTAGGATGTTCCTACTATCTCTCACACAAATAGGATTCATCCAAGTAGGGGGTGTAAAAAGTAAATTTAGCTCTACTAATATTTAGAATAGTAACACAAGCATAGTCCTCAAAGATGGTATTAATAATCCTACAAATCTCGGTAGGAATTTTAGTAACGCATATATGAGATGACAAATAGAAGAAGATCTACTGATAGAAAATCCACCAAGTTATTTGATCATTGAGTACGTAAGAGAAGAAAATCCACCAAGTTATTTGATCACTGAGTACGTAAGAGAAGAATTTAATTAGTGACTTTTAAATTGTCACATTAATTTTTAAAATAAAAAATGACTTATATATTTATTTTTATCGTTGTAGAGGTTGTTGAGACTCTAGCGGTTTAACAACTCACCTAGATGCCTATTTTATTTACCTATTTAATTTTGAAATGAATTAGAACCGTTAAAAACTATTAGCTGTAGAAAAGTCAAACACTCCATATAAACTCATCAGATGACTCTGTAGTCAAGTTCGATAGTCGAGATCCATGGCGACTTCCTCCTCGCTTCCCCTTCTTCCCTTCCTCCTCCTCCTCCTCCTCCTACTTACCCCCCTCACCATCTCCTCCACCACCATCTCTTACTCCATCTCCACTTCCACTACCACCACTAAAGCATGCGTTATTGGTGGCGGCATAGGCGGCGCTTCTGTGGCGCATTTCCTCAAACAGTACACCTGCACTTCTTCCTCCTCCTCTTGCATCGACGACATCCGCGTATTCGAGCGCCGCGCTAAAGTCGGCGGCCGCATGGCCACTATAACCGTATCTGGCGACGTCTTTGAAGCCGGCGCCTCTATCATCCACCCGAAGAATCTCCACGCCCTTCGCTTCGCGAAGCTCCTCGGCCTCAATCGCAAGACCTCCTCCTCCGACGAGCTAAAACCTACTTCGAAATCCAACTCCTCCTCTTCCTCCTCCTCTTGGTTTGGTATATGGGATGGCTCCCACTTCGTTTTCAAGACTCTCCCACCACCCTCTTCGAGCTCGGTGTTCAAACGTAAGGTCTACGAGTTGCTCAATTCTTTCCTCCTTTTCCGAAGATATGGGCTATCGCTTCTCCGTATGAATAGATTCGTCGAGGTCTCATCCTTTGCCAAAATCAAATTTTTATTGGTTCACGAAGATTGTGGTATATTTGATGAATTGATCTGTAACTTTCCTTCTTCTTTTGGTTGTGCAGAAAATGTTGGAAAAGTTCATGCTTTATTATAGTGGATTCGATTCACGGCCTGTTTTTGAGACGGTGGAGGAGATGCTGAAATGGTCAGGATTGTATGAGCTCACACAGCGGACTCTCGAGGAGGAATTGGCCGATGCTGGATTGAATTCCCAGACAATATCGGAGCTTGTGACTGTAAGAAAAGTTTGCTACTTGATCAAATATCCTTGTTTTTCTTTTCCAAAGAGGCAGTCTAGACTTTCTGGATCTTAACTTGTTTAGTTTCGCTGTTCTTGAGTATGTTTGTACAATTATGTTTTTCTTTACTCCGTATTTTATACTTCTTTTGTAATTCATTAATTGCATCTGTAGGAGAGAACTGATTAGATTACGCTATTAACATAAATGAACTTTGGACGGAATCAATTGGAACCATGAGTCATAGTCACAGACATAGTTGAGGTTCATAGTTTGCATCAGTAAATAAAAGAGAATGGTGGTTAGTAGTAATATTTATCTACTGTAAGATGTACACTGATAGTTTATTGTTCTCTGTGCTTTCAAAATTGTTATTACAACTTCCAAATACTTCTTAATTGTTTGAACATTATAAGTCACATTACATGTCATTGCGAATTCGTTCTGTTTCCATTTTGATATTCTCATCTTCACAGGTGATAACAAGAATCAATTATGGTCAGAGTGTGAGCATCAGCGGACTGGCTGGGGCTGTTTCCTTAGCTGGTTCCGACTCGGGACTGTGGGCAGTTGATGGGGGAAACTGGCAGCTTGCTGCAGGGCTCCTTGACAATACAAATGCCACATTGCATCTCAATGAAGGAATAGACTCGATCACTGATGTGGGTGATTATTATGTGCTCAAATCTACAAATGGGAATCAGTACAATTGTGAAGTTACAGTCGTTGCTACACCACTGGATGAGTTGAATATTACCTTTGACCCTCCAATTTCAGTTCCACCTAGGAAACTACAGCATACATACACAACATTCATCAGGGGCATTTTAGACCCTGTAAGTGTTCTCTCCAGCAAAATCATTGAAGTTGGCAACACATTTTATTCGATCTTTTCAACCATAATTTCATCTTTTTATAATTTAGATGGTAATTAAATTGATGATGAAGCTTTCCCTCCTTTTTTTTCCTTATTTTTTTCCCCTTTTCCTGTATTATTCTTTTGTTAGAAAAACAGCCTGTTGTAGTATCTAATGCAAGAAATATTGGTTGATGAAAATTGTTTGTTCCACAGATGTATTTTGGCCTGAAATCTGCATCAGAAATTCCAGACCTTGTGGGTACACTTGAGCTTTCTGATATCCCATTCTCTTCCATCTCTGTTTTGAAGAGATACAGTGAAAGTGATGCGACTTACAAGGTATTCTCTCGTGCAAGATTAGATGACAGTCTATTAGATCTGATCTTCAGGTGAGTCCCCAACTCATGAACTTAAGTTGAATAGGAATTAAGACATCTTTATTCACAAAAGTTGGTACTTATACTGGCATCATGAACAGCACAAGGAAAGAAACTATACGAATAAATTGGCCCGCTTATCCTCATTATCAAGTCCCCGAACTCTTTGCGCAAATCTTGTTGGATGGGAAGCATTTATACTACATAAATTCCTTCGAGAGTGGAGCAAGTACTGTAGAGACCAGTGCCGTTGCAGCAGAAAATGTTGCCAGGCTTATAATTTCAAGATTTTCTGTGGCATCATCAAATTCCTCAGATATAAGGATGCCTACTCCTTATAAAGAAGCTCTGCGGACAGAATTATGAGAGGTTGAGAAGTAATAAGTTTCAGCTATGGTATGTGGTTGTTTATTTATTTGTACAAAATAAATCTTTTCTTCTCTCTATGCGTTGATCAATCTGTAGATCCTCGTACAATGAATGAGTTGGTTGTAGTTAACTAATTATAAACCATATCATGCCGAACTCTGCTTCATGAATTAGGTGATGAGTTGCAAATTTCTCCTCTCTGTCTCTTTCAACTGTTCTTGGCACGGTAAAGCAGCTTCCTTGGTCATTTTAAGCAACTCAGGCTGGTATGGCATGGTAAGTATCATGAAAGAAGACAGTGTAATTATATATCCATTTCAAAATAGAAATATAACTGCTGTTTATATATCGTAAACCTTCATTATAATCTAAAACGATGTGCTTGGTGTTCAGATGTCGTTTTAAGCATGTCATTTTCTCATTATTCCATCTATTTACAGTAGCAAAATGACTTGTTCTAAAATGATCAAGGCCATTTGGTGAGCAATGGAATTTGACATTTTATTAGGAAAATAATTTTGCCTTACAGGCTGACTCCTTCACATTATTTGTTGTATAGTCTGCCACCAAATTGGGTGGTAAAGAACATCTAAAACATCAAGGTCTGGACTATGCTTCGGATGTAAGGAACTTTGTGGATGCTCAGCTGCCATACACCTATTCCAAAATAGTTCATTTAGATGGTGAATCAAAGCAAACACAATAATCAAAATGGATATTGATCAGAAGTACTCTAATCTGGCCAAATACCCCAAGTGTGTGATTTAATTAACATATAGCATGTATTAGTGCAGGTTGGGTAAATAATGTAAAGCCATTGCAGTCTGTCATATGAGATCCCAATAAGAAATTAAAAGAAATTTTACAAATTACACTCTATATTTTATCTATTTTATTATTCACTCTTTGCTTTTGAGGTTTTTGTAATCTAAACTCTATTTTTTTACTATAATTCTCATTTAATACCCTTTGTTAATTTAAACGGTACTAGTAAAAAAAAATTTCATTATAATATATAAAATAATTTATAAATATTTAAATTACTCATACATTTTTTAGAGAAGAGGTAGAGAAATGAAGAAAAATAATGGTGAGAGTATTTTAGTAATTTGATATTAGTCAAAAGTAATGTCAGGGTGTTAAACGATAATTATAAAAAAAGAGGAAATGTCAGATTACAAAATCGTCGAAGACAATGTGTGAATTATAAAATAAGTAAATTGTAAGGTGTGATTTTTAAAACACTTGAAATTAAATTAACAAACAAGCCATAAAATTTTTCATAGATCTGCTAAAATTATTTTTGCCTAACTGCAGTACAGCAGACACCGAATATAGTCGAATATAGTTTTTCTATCAACTTACCTGTTTAGGAATATGCTTATTGTAAAATAAGTATTCTTATTCTATATAGTAACTAAATAGTTATTTATCTTTATAGTAATTTCGTCATTCTTTCTTTATCTTATTTCATACAACTTAAAAATAATAATTAAACAATAACCCATAATTACTATTTACCATTAGAAAAGATAATATTTAATTATACATTACCTTAATATTATGACTCTCTCTCTCTCTCCACGATCTCTTCTTTCAAATATTAGTCATTACTCATCTCACCTATATTTGAGATTCTTTTTTTACTAGTTAATTCTACAAAAATAAAAATAAAAGCATTAAGCCCACATATGTGTTTTGCAGTGTAGGATTATAACTCCGAATTACCCTACAGTATAGGCTTATAACTCCGTTTTAATCTGTATTGCTTCTTGATTTCTTCTAGTACATAATTATTTTACATAAAATACAGACTTATAACTTTGCATTACCCCGCAGTATCTTTTTTATTTTTTTTAGTGCATGAATATGTTATATAGAGTGTGAATTTATAATCCTATAGTGCCTCTTTATATCCTCTAGCATACTATTATTTTACATACAATGAGGGTTTATAATCTTACATTACCCCGCAGTGTCTATTTATATCTTTTAATACATATTTATTTTACATAAAGTAAAGACTTATAACCCCACATTACTGCACTGTGCATATTTATATTCTCTAATACATAGTTATTTTATAAAGAATACTGGTTTATAACCTCGCATTACCCTATAATGTCTTTTTATATTTTTTAGTGTGTAGTTATTTTATATAGGATATGAGCTTATAATCTCACATTACTGACTCTTTATATCCTCTAGTGCATTATTATTTACATAGAATACTGGCTTATAACTCCGCATAATCTTACAATGCCTTTTTATTTCTATTAATGCATGATTATTTTATATAGAGTACAAACTTATAATCCCATATTATCCTGTAGTGCTTATTTATATTTTCTAATGCATAGTTATTTTATATAGAATGTGAAATTATTTCTCCATAATATATACTTGTAACCCTATATTCTTATATAGTGCATAGTTATTTCTTCACGAGTATATAGAGTATTCTAAGTCCATACTTTTTAAAAAAAAGTATTTTGAAAAATAATATTTACTTTTACTACTTTAACCTATACCCAAAGTACTAAAGCATCACTAATTCTCAATAAAATTTTATTTGTCGTCAATATTTTAATATCAACCACATCAAATATATTATTACTTTATTAAAATAAAGTATACCAGTATTAACTCTCTTCTTGTAGTATTAAAAATTAGAATTGGTATACATATTCTACTCTTATTCCATAAGTAAATGGGGGCTTTTAATCTCAGACCAAAAAAATAAAAAAAATAACGGCCCTACCGTGCTATATCTAAATACCTTGAATGGTTGCATGCCTCCAAAAACGAAAACAAATTGAACAGCTTTACTCCACAAGGTTGACCATCTTTAGCATTACTCAACTGCTTGATTGAAACAGATGGATGTACAGAACATGGCTACATATGATAATCAGCAACATACCCAAACAAAATTCAACGGATAGTGCAGAGATGTATTATCTTCCTCTAGCACTCAATATTGGATCGGGTACTGTGGTTACATCAAATGGTTGCTCACAAAAGAATTGATTGGGGAGGGCATCTGAAATCTATTATTTCATTTTAAGATAATGATTCAGAAAGTAGAACAACAAGAACCATAATTAACATTACTTAAATGCTATACTGCCACCCCAAATCAGCTTGATTTGTCAGAACTTGGTAGCCCAGATACCTGAATGCTACTTTTAGGTTCGCTACTTGCATTTGTCTCATCAGTATGCTTGTGAGACTTCTGCCTTTCCATAGTATGCTGAGAAGGAATTTTAGCCGGATGAACTTGTATTTCTCCCAAGTCTGATTCCGATTTCCTCTTCATCTTTTTCTTCACATCAACAGCATTTCTGTTCCCCTCATCAGGAGCTGTGATAGAGTTACCTGCTTTAACCTTGTCGATGTTTTTGGACCCTTGATATTGTGCAGAGTCATTCAAGGGGGGAGAGGGATCAACCACTTTGCCTATTGAAGCAAGTGGCTGATTAGTTATAAGTTTGTCTGGAGAAACAATCACCTGACCACTGTAATCAATTACTGGTCTCTCGTGTGCAGCTCGTACTTGAGCAGCCTGATTGCTATCTTCTACCTTGACTGCCGAAGCCAGCCTTTTCCTCTTAATCCTCTCAGCGTCACGAACCTACACAAATATTAAGGACGGCACATTAACAGTAGCTTCTGTAAACAAATTGATGTAGCAACTGAATCATACTAAGTCTCCTAAAAGATACTGTATGCAAAAAAAAAGTGACTCACTCAGAACAAAAAGTGGAAAACATAAATGTATGCCAACAGACTCTTGTATAGATCATCTAGGAAGCCACGGAAAAGATCCCAAACATAAAGTTATGTTCCTTTTGACGTTTAGACAATGCTTAATGTTCTCATATATCAACATAAATGCACAAATGTGAATGATCCAATAGATACTCTTAAATAAACATATAAGAGTGCAACTAGCTCAGAAAGGTATGCTTCTATTTCAGTATGAGTTTCGGCATACCTGAAGCAGGACATAAATTATTGCCTACATTTGTTAAGCATAATATTGAAAACAATCTGAATAACTGCCTAAAATTAGTATTGTTTTATTATAGTTCACAGGTTTCAAGTTTCAATAAAAAAAGTATTTAAGTACATCAGGACAGTAGACAAGATACACTAAATCAAGATTCAACAAGCTGGTTTAACCATATCAGACAGTTTTCAAGATATTCTTTATATCATATAGAGAAAGAATCAGTAGCAATCATCAACATATTTGCCCATCAAGCATAAAAAGGATACAGTCCACCAAAGTAAATCATATTCTCATGAATAATTATCTTCTGAATCCAACAGTCTCACTGTTGTTCCTGTACAAGAAGCTTACTTAAGAAACACTCCTGTATCAAGTATTGATGGGATACTGAAACACTTTATGTGAACTGACCTCTAGCAGAATTGTTTTCACTTATTAGCCTTTAGGTCATTTAAGACCAACCCTTTAATTGTTCAGCAGTCCAATTCTGTCTGAATATTGTCGTTTCCAACAAAGATAGTCGCAATGAATTATCACATAATCCCTAATAGTATAGAAGCTAAGCCTAACATTAATAAAAATCAAGAAAACATGCTTTCAAGTACAGAAACAACCAATTTTTCCTCTCATTCAAATTAAGACATAGGAATGCATTAAGGAATTCACGAGCACTCAGTCTCAATATTTCAACAATGACATGAATTCAGAATAATCTGAAAAGCTAAAAGAAAAATACGTTTAGAGAACCTTTAAAACATAATAGACGATATAAATCTAAGTAAAATTCTTTATCCATCACTAGTATACATGTGGGAGAAAACATACATTATATGTAAATATATCAAAATAAAAAAGGTTTATCTCAACAAAAAAAAAGATTTATCTCAAAACAGTGATAGGTATTACATGTGCATATACATTGTGGCTATGCTATAGTGATGTTGCATCATAACAGATAGAGACACTTTCAAAACGAATCATAGAGATCAAAAAATAAAAGTATAGGCATTGAATATGATCTATAAGGCTTATTATGCATACTTAAAAATCTTATTGTCTTTGCTGTTTTACATAGTACTGAAGCTAACAGCATGAAAATGAGTACATGGCATAGGCAATATACATCAAAGAGAGTTGTGACAAAAAATTCTTGGAACTTGTAGATCTTATCCACTGGTTTTAGATTCTATTTACAATGTCCATATATATATATGAATGATATATGGCATACACTTCTGTCTGAGTTCTTTTATAAATGGATGCACTGATAATGTTAGATTGGATGAGAATAAGAGGACCTTATGACGCCTGTATAATGCCCTTCTACGCTCCTTCGATCTGTAAATAGCATCCTTGATTCCAACATTATCCATATAGCCATGTGGCCATAACTCTGCCAGCTGGGAGCAGAAATGAGTAAATTTCATCAGGATCAGATGCTGCAATGATAAAGTATACTTGTGCACAGATTTATACACATATGTATATATGATAATTGATAAAATATAGATTATACTAGAGCCCATCATCAGTTAATGGTACAAAATCAATGTTACACCATACAAACAGAAGATACAGTTATTTCCATCACAATCTCTATCAACTATCAACAAGTTGGAAAACAGATTGTAGTCTCATATTTATGCACCAGATAACAAACAAATGAGTAAAACACAAAATAGCTTGTCAGCTAAAACTCTAAATATGTTGCGATGAATACAAAAGTGAAAATCCACTAAACTAATCCGTGTATAGATGTTGTGCTACTCTCTATGAATCATAGTGCGGAGAAGCTATCCTCAGCTAGCTGTTCCTATTCCTATATAAAGACCAAGATTTCATAGGTTTTAATAGTTCTAAAATATAGGTAGTTGCAAAAGCTTTGTAATAACTTTAAAAGCCATCTAATATATTGTTTTACTTGATGTGCAGAAGGAAGATATCACAAAAGATCTTCTGGTTCAACGGCATTTTGAGTGTTCTATATGCAAATGATAGCTTCAATTTTCAACTTCGCAGGTCCATTTTTCTACCTTCCTTTGACTTAAAACCAGGGTCAAAGCTAGGAATTTTCCTCCATGGGCGCCAATGTAAACTAGAACTACAAATATTAAAAGTATGACATGAATATTGTTTGCTGAATTAGTACTACATTGCAAATCATTGAGATCCTCAATTCTTCATCTCTCTTCCCCAACCCCTCATCTTACCTACACACTTTTTCATTCTTCAACTATAGAAAACCAACTCAGTAATGCATTGTCAAAGTCAAAACAAAGGATCACTAATTTGACTATTAAGTGAATAGCCTATTATAATAGGCAACTTATCAAAATATTTAACTGCTAAAGTATGATATTTTAAATGGTGTGCCTAGTCTCAAGTCTTTACACTAGAAGCAACTAGAATGCTAAACAAAGCTGAGAACAAGAGACTAATAATTAGCAGAGGTTAGAAAACTGAAGCAATAATTCAAGTCCGAGCCAAAGAATTCGCAAGGAAAATTCACCATATATAACATTTGGTGTGATCTGAAAACAACCTTAAACAAAAAATTCCCACATGAAATCAGTAAGATTCTCGTCTAATACCCTGCCTTAGATCAGCAGCAATGTTTGATAGCAAAAGAAAGGTACAGGATAGCAATATCGCCAATGATGGTTATGAAAAATGACCATTTTAATGTGGCCTATATAGGAGGTTTCTCTATTGTTTGGATCCAATTCTGAAGGAAAGAAAGAACAAATAGTTGGTGCGGGATGATTGACAGAGGTATTGAAATAGTTGGTGCGGGATGATTGACAGAGGTATTGAAACTCGTGCAGGGAATCATGGTTTGGGCACAGAGATATCAAAAGGGGCAGATTTGCGGAAATCCAATTGTGATGCAGCCAGTTCTGGATGGGGGATGGTGGGGCCGAAAAGTGAAATGACACCTTTTAAACAACCCAAATTTATGTTCTTTTGATGAGAATAAATCCAAAACCAGACCAAATCATTTGATTCTAAATCGAAACTGCTAATCACACACCGGATCCCTAATATAATCCTAATTAGACTAGAATCAAAAGAAAATTCAGATCAGAAGAGGAACAATCTCTAAACTTCACGACACAAGTCTTACAATCTCCATGGAACATCTTAATCCAAGTCATCATCCATCCATAAATTCCAGCTCGTCCAAAATCCAAAAAATGTGTGGAATCCATCACATGTTTAAAACATAAAAAGTGGGACAGAAAAAATAGAAAGACGTCCAGGAAAAAATAATGCTGTTTTGCTTCCAAAGTTTTACTTTCTAAAGTATGGTAATTGAATCAACTTTATATAGCGTAACAACTAACAACTCCATCATAAATATGCATCAAAGAATGTGATGCCCCTTTGATGATAGAGATATGAAAAAAAGGAGAAACTACCTCAACATATAGCTTCCTACTTTGAGGGCCCTTGTCTTCATCCATTCCCTGAGATACAATACAGATTGACACTGATGAGATAATTTATAGATACAGTGCAACAAATTTAATAGGCTAAGAAATAAAAAATGATCGCACATCTTAACAAAGGAAAGCTTCAGATAGACAAGCAAGTATAAGTAATCTTGAACATGACAAAAGCTTGGAAATAACTACCACAAGGTCTACAACCAATCTTCTACTAAAACAATGCCATCTCAAACATACTATTGGTCATGAACTCATTTCTCTCCCTATTTCCACAAAATTAATGATGATGATAGTGAACTATCATGGTCATCTATAACAAAAGAGCGTGTGCTATCTTTGATGTTATACTGTACCTCAACATACAAATCATAGAGATCACAGATCTTGTCTTCCAATGCAGAATCCATACTATACTTTCCCTTTAAAGATCTTCTTTCATCATTACTGGCAACTTCCTGAAAACTTTCAGCTGAACCATCCTGTTGCTCAGTAGCCTGATAAAACAAATAAATAAATAGTGAGAAATGCATAATGAAGAGGAATAATGAAAAACCTTCTGAACAAAATTTCAATTTCAGCTTTCAAGATGCATGCATTTATTAAACAAAGTCCAACAGTAACGTGTTCTAGAGTTAATAGGAAACTTGTTAAAGTGCATCAATATAACAAGTCATTAACAAAGTTCCAACAAGGATCTATCATAATAAGGTACCTTGGATTTTATGTAGGAAATGCGTGATCTGATCATTTCATTGATCTCTCCTTTTATTTGTTGGAATCTGCCAGCTTTCTGTTGTTTTGCTGAAAGACCTAATTCAACCATTTCTTTCATGTTTCTCTGTGACAAACTTTATCGGATTAGTCTATCACAATTTCAGAATGACAATAAAAACTGCTAAATATCCTACTGCAGTGCAATAAGTCAAAGTAAATTTAAGTAACATACCAGATAAAGGTATTGTTACTCGAGAATTACCTTCAACGTCTTGCGCTGCACTAGATGACCAAGAATACCCATGAGGCGGTCAATTAATTCATCTTCTGAAATTTTCCCTTGACTTGCCTGCGTCAATCAAACTTTTATTATTATGGACCAACAAGGATATCTAGAAAGTCTGGCAGGAAAAAATTCTTGATACAGGCGGAAAACTTTGTCCCAATGTTCTTAGACTTTTAAGCTCATGGGATAAAATATTGTGCAAAGAATGCTGCTAGTTGATACGGTGAATTAAAACTATCATGACTTAGGTGTTGAGATCGCTGTTGGACTAAATTGGTGTCAACAAAAAAAAAAAAAGAGTGAACATTGTATCACTACAGTAAACAGAGTTTGATGCAGTTTGGCTTATGATCAGACTGCAAACAAAGTAAAGGAAACTCGATAAGAATTCCCTTGGCAAAAAGTGGTTTAGCATCTAATAGTCCAATATTACGCCACTACTAAGGGTCAGAGATTATGTGCCGGGCCCCTTCTACCAAAAAATTGCATTGGAGAAGTAGGCATTACGCAAAAAATTATAAATGTATCACATTTACAGATTTAATTTATTAAGAAAAACTGAATTATTTGATTGACACAATCCTATTTAAATATATTTGATTATCTTGCCCAATATTTCCATATTCCCTGATCTCTCACTAAACTACTCATCCATGTTTAATGTCTGAAATCCAATTTTACGCTTCTAGCCAATTCCATTCTGTCAATCTGACAGATGAGTGTCAAATACTTGTAAACCTGTTAACTAACAGAGGTTGCAATTCTCCTGCCAATTGAAAATTGGTTTTACTTACCAGAGAGAACGGGTTTGGTGTGTCCTAGTCTAGTCCAACACCAGGCCAGAAACTAGCGAAGGACCACGTTTTGCATAATCTACTGAAAATAAAAGGCTTAATTTAAACCTAAACACTAAATACTGTTATATAGATTTAAGAAAAAAAACACAAGGATAAGAACTTTTGAGTTTCACTAGTTTGAAAATTGAAAAAGGTAGAAACATAGATAGACACATCTATGAGTCACTGGGACTAGAAATGAGGTTGAGCAGAAGAATACCGATAATCTTGCAACTTTAGCGAGCTTTTGCTTTACTTCCTGAGGCAATCTCCTTTTAACTTGACAGGCAGGATCCACTTCCTGGGCATCAAGACTTGGTGGCCTAACTGTAAGGCGAATTTGAAGTTTATAAAAAAATATAAAAATAAAAATCTGTACTCGGTTCCTCTAGCACTCCATAAGGCAACTCTTAATCATAATAACAGAATTGTAAATGGATGAGAAATTACACTCTGCAACTATCTTTTCGAGATCGCGGATGGCACGCTCAAGTGTTGTGCCCTTAGGTCTAATAGATGCACCTTCTCTAACCCCTGCCAACGTTGACTGCTGCAAAAGAAATCCAAAGAACAACAGATAAGATAGTCATAAAAAAAAATGAAAGTTTATCCAATTAGGGCTTTTAGTTATTCAGTTTAAGCACAAATCAAGAACTACATAGACATGCAAACAATTGCTTATACAATCACCGACTCAATAGGTACTTCTGCATTCATTATTCTCTAGGGGAGTGCGCCAGGGTAAACATGTACAGGTATGGGTTAAACTCCAACCACAGAAATTCACCATTTCACTGTGAACTGGCCTGGATGACAATTTGCAAGTTTCTGTACATGGATCATGCAAGAATGCTTCATCGAGAATGATGTAAATGAAGCAGAAGTGCAGTATGGCAGTATGCATCAGAGCTTTGACACCCAATAGCCAAGATAAACCCATATAAGCTTACAACAGGAAGACTCATTTTTTACTTATGATGTGCTGTCATAGCTAACAAATATTCCATAGGAAGATAGCTTGGAATATTTCTGAAGTGTTTCACATTTCACAAAGGAAGTTCACACCACAAATACCTTAATCAAAGAAAACAGAAAGCTGCTGTAGAATACACAGTGGATACTTACCACTGCTTGCATAGGATAAATACTTCCAGAAATACTCGTGTCAGCATATTCACCAGCTCCATATTTTTCCTTCCGTCGTATTTTAGTTGGAACATCAACATTTTCACTATTCAGCAACTTCTTTGACTGAAAATCAAGTTGAGAAGATGCACTTTTGTCCCGAGATACTGAATATGTATAATCATATGATTCACTTGTTCTTGATGTATAAGCTATATCTCTAGAATGGGCAGCTCCTGCTTTGTGTTTATCAAAATCCTTTGGCTCGGAAGGCAGTGATGCCGCATCCTTATTTGATACTTTTGCATATATTGGATTTTCAGTATTAAGGGGAAAATCAGCAGACTTCTTTTCATAGGCTCCAGTATGGGCATTTGCTTTATTTTTCACATGTTTGCTCTCTTCGTAATAATGTGCACCATGGGGTGCCTGAATTTTTCTAGACAATTTCTTCCCCATAAATGATCCACTCCTTGGAGCAGCCTTCACTCGCATATCGCCCACATTTAACTGTTCGGCAGCAGCATGGCCCAAGTCCTTTTCACGATGAGATTTTGTTGTCTCTTTTCTTCTCCTTTTCTTTGGTGCCACATTAGGTGATGAGCTAGGTTCACTGCTAAAAAGCATCAAGTATAAGAATGATTTTTTTTTCATAACTTAATGATATCTAATATCGCCATTGTATAAAATTAGGATAAATCAGTTGAAATGCCAAGTGAATTTTGTAACTCATTTCACCCTAGTTTAGTTAAAACAAAATTCAAAAAGATTTTGATAAACAAGATTAATGGTTGAGGTAAGAATGAAATTTTCTAAGACCTCTACCTAATAATATTGTAAAATATTTCTCAAAACAATTCAAGAAATATAGTAAACAAAACTACATGATTGCAGGAGCAAGTCAATAAAAACCACTCTTTACCCTGTAAAATATGTGGTAACGGAAAGGATTTCATTGGATTATCCATAATTGAAAAGTGGGGAAATGTAAGTAAGAAAAATTATAAAATACTTCATACTGTTTACAAAAATGAGACCAATGAGCCACATCAGAAACCAACTACAAATTCATTTCCTAAGTATTGGACAAAAATGATATCAGATGGAGAGATGAATCATTGTTCATGACTACGACTGCTCATCTAGCCCAATAGCCTGAAACTCGCCAAAGCCTGCCCGAAATTTTCGGGCCATAATGAGCTTGACCCAAAACTCAAACTTAAAGCCTAGCTCGAAACCCAATCTGCAGCCCAATTATTAACATGGAGGCCTAGGTTAGCTCATAACACATAGGTAAAGT
Organism: Typha angustifolia; assembly: GCF_048772165.1. Lineage (NCBI taxonomy): Eukaryota > Viridiplantae > Streptophyta > Magnoliopsida > Poales > Typhaceae > Typha > Typha angustifolia. The sequence continues at coordinate 8,532,318 of NC_133248.1, forward strand.
AGCTTTATGCCATATGTCAGGTAGTCTGCTTTCCCTCCTAAGTCAAGTATTTAAATTATTTTCTCATTTACCTTCTACATCTTTTCCCTCCATTTTTTTACTTGTATTTTTACTTTTTGCATTCTCTTCTCCCCTATAAAGTTCTCCTCCATCCACGGCCAAATTCGGCCCGGGCAGAATACTCTCTTAAGCCTGATGGCGAAGTCCATATCTCCAAAATAAAACCCAGCCTGAATCCAACCTAGCCTGAAGGGCTTTTGGGTTTGGCATGGGCCAGGCCTAGGACTAGTATTTTTGGCCCGAACCCGGTCTGGCCGATGGCCACCCCCATTCATGATTAATTAATGCAATTTTAGTAGCATAGTATGCAATGCAGTAAAAGTTCTGTTGTGAAGCAAGTAATAGCAATTTCTTGAGCACAAGTAAATATTCATGGTTCCAAAAATTAAGATTCAAGTTTAATCAACAATCATGGCTGAACAGTTGCTAAGACATTCTATGTTCTTAAGCTCATCACATACCTCAATTTTTCCGAAAAGGAAAAAATATTATAGTTGTCTCACAAATATCCCATCTATGTCCATAAATGAGCTCAAACTCTCAATGAAGCCTAGTAGGCAAGAAGGGTTTCAACTTTCAAATTCCTCTTGTGCTGTACTGTTGTTAACAATATAACTAGCTTCTCCAAAAGCTAAAGATAGAAAAAGAAAATACATTTTTTTATCACTCTAACAATGCAATATCTTCAAAACAAGATTTCCTACAGTACTAAAGGATACTTACTGAAGTTAATATTGCCCTCTACTGGGCATGTGCCACGGATAGTTGCTTCAATTTACAGATTTTTAATCATTCTCTAAACTTCATGAGACAATTTCATAGGTTCCACATGGTGTAATTTTTGTCCAACTTCATGCTAAAAGTCCAAGATCTAGAAGTTAAAAAGGTTTGAAGTTAATAGATACTTCTAGGTTGTCATTGTCAGCTACTCTTTAACGTGTTTAAGAAGCGTAAATTTGGTATTACATTTTAGACAATGTGAATATAATATGACACCTGATCTCACAAACAGAAACATCTGTCTGGAATATGACTATTGATATTTGATAGTGAATGAGGCTTTTGTTGCTTGCAACAAGTGCAGTTAAAATCGACTATCAAATATATTGATGCTTCTATGGTGTGAGTGAGATAAGTTTAAAGGGCCTTCAGATGAGTGGGTGACTTTTGTTTGCAGTTTGAAGTTTCACCTGAGACAGAACAGTAACAGCCAAAACCTAATGAAAACTAAAGACAAAATGCATTAGTTAAGGCTGAAAATATCAATATTTCTAATTTTGACATTTATTTTGGTCCACAATAGGCTAAAATCATTCTATTTCAGCCTAAAATTTATTTTCTCTAGGGGTCAACTGAAACCTCGATCCATTGCTTTTGTTTTTAACTAAAAAGCATAGAGGAGAAAACAGATCAAATATGAATTAGATAGTGCTCAACCCACAACCAATCCATATTTTTGCTTTGGATACGATATTAAATGGATAGCAAAACTAAAAATTGTATCCTACCTAAAAGGATATGGATATAAATTGAATACGGATATATTCTTAAACGAAAATGGATACATATCAGATTTTAACCAGATATGAAAATGAACTAGATCTTTCAAAAAAATGGTACAACGCTCAAGAGATCGGATGTTACATTTACAGTTTGAACAGTGTCCAACAAAATCACATGATTGCATGGATCAATTAAAGAAAGATGTGCATGCAAATTTCAACTGTCAAGGTTTTGTAGTCCAAAATATACAGGAAAGAAGCAAGCAGCTTCTTTCTTTTCAAGAAGAAAAGCCTAACACCCTATTTCATTGGAACTTAAAAAACATCTAGCCCTCACCAAAGGAACCAGAACAACATGCTTCAAACAGTCACAACAGCATAACAGAAGGCTAAACTATAACTGGACTAGCCTCCACAGACTACCCACACCATATGAAAATGTTCAAACAACCCAAAGTAATGTTCTTCAATCTTCAAACAAGCCAAGCACAAGTTCAATAAACATCAACATCTTAAAATATACATTCTATCAATCTTCATCCAAGACAAGAATACATTACAAATAGATTCACTATTTTCATCATAACAAAATTGTAGCACAAATTGGAACTTCAAAGTAAAAATATTGTCCTAACATTTCTATGCATTACTAGAGAAGTAATGCAGCGCCAGTGAAGAGTATCAGAGAGATGGAGGTTGCTCTATTAGGTAAAGTTGGGTAAGTTATTTATATATAAGCGGATAAACAGATATCCGAATCTGGATCGGAACATTATGTAAATCTCTATCCATATCCGGATCCGTATCGAAAATAGGTAGCAAAGCATCAGTATCCGGTAACCGGATACGAAATTGGGTTAGGTCAGAATTAATCCAACCCATTTTCACCCGTAACAAAGCAATAATATTAGGTAAGGTATTGATTTCTACTTTAAGGTCTTGTTATCTAGGTTTACTAGGTTCCAAAGAGACCTCACCACCTTATCTCCTAAATTATAATGCTAAACTAGCCTCACAAAATATTGACTTTCATATATAATCTCATTCTTCACATTTTAGTACTGAACCTAGGCTCCTCTTTCCTAGTGTCAGGTATGGTCAACTTGAATTTTCTTAGGTAGTAAGCAGCATTGAGCATATGTAGCAAGTAAAATCAATCAGTGATGCAAACACTGGGAAGGCAAGCAATAAACCATGGCAATTGGGAAAAATGATGTGATTCAAGTCTAATCGAATCAAATCATAGACATTGGGCTCAATAGATTAAGCATATTTATCTTTTAATTAATTCATGATTATGTAAACTCTTAGAATCTAGTTAAGTCGTGTAAGCCTCAAAAAACAAGTCTAATTAAATTATATAAGTTTCTAAAGAAAGTCTAATTAAGTCATATAAATCTATAAGATAAGTCCCAGTTCGAATCATATAAGCCATCAAGGCTAGTCGGAATTTAATGTACCCGATCTTTATAGATAGAGGGGCTCGATTTCTTAGATTAACCATCTAAGCATCCAAGCATTAAGAATTAATTAAGTTTAGTTATTTTTTTATTATAACAATAAACGTTTTATCGTAGTTGTTAGATCGTTTTTATCGTTGTAGAAGTGAATAGTCGTAGAACCTCCAAAATTTACAAACCTTAGCTAACCTTCCTTCAGCAACCACCCTACTATACGGTCGCTCACCATCATCCTTGGCCATCTGCTATCTTCTGATGACCGTCGGAATGTCGGATATTTATCAATCTGTCTCATTTTGATCTTCCTCTACTATTTTATTTATATTTTTTCATCTTGATCTTCAATTTACGTAAAACTAAAGCTATTAGGACCCTAACTTACGAGGCTACCACCACCTAAATTTTTATAATTTTCTTACGTTCGGATCGATCCAAATATAGTTTGTAACAAAAAAACCATCTAAATAGAGAATAACAAAGTTGAACTATATAACCTAGTGCAAAGGATTAAGCAAATATTGCCACTTAAACGGCAACCAACCTAGTTCAAAGACTTTTCAATTGATACGGATAAAAAAGTTCTTCCAAACAAGGTTACTCTAAAGATCACTAATAATTTCAGAAAAAAGAAATAATGCAATTATGCCAGCATAAGAGCAACTCTAACAATTCAGAGGAGCCTTACATCTGTTCCAACTTCCCTTTATTGACAAAATAACCATTGTGCTTAGTTGCCAATTTGTCGACTTGAAAATATTCATCCTGCAAATAAGAAATGTACAGTGACCATAAAGAAATGACAATTATTTAACAAGAAAACACGTCAACAGTTGAAAAAAGGTGGACTCACCTATCTAATTTGATAACAGTATTGTCTAGTCAGAACTTTTATGTTAGCCGATTCGTCACATTTATGTCAATAGATAGTACAAAAAATATAGAAGTTCATAGTACAAAAATATAGAAGTTCCATGATACTAATTGTCTGACTGTTAAACAATAAAATAGCATCTAACATTTACAGACATAATAAAATAGCACCAGCTATTGAAACAAAACGTAAAAGTTAAACTACTCTGAGGAAAATAAACTTTTAATTTCTTAAACTATAAAAAGTACAGAGATAAAGGTTATGCTACAGCAGTTTGTGACAATAATACCTCCCTTTTTATATAAATATCGTGTACAGGAGATGATTCAAAATTGTGTGATGAAACCAGGAAGAAAATAACAAAGATGTTGAAATATTGAACTCAAAAAGCAAAACAGATAGTGTATGATGCATGTTAATAATGTCTTCAATGTTTTCCCAATGTGCATCATAGGCCAGAAACTCCATCTATAAGCTCTAGGTGATCCAACCCACTTCAGAAGTGGAAATATCTCCATCAAAGTTCAATAAAGTATTTGAATATAATCTCCATTCAAGGAAATCTGATATTGATAAAAATTGATGGCATGCAGGATCAGCTAAAGCTAATCACTATTAACAGGGTGGAACTGTAATAATATTTTGTCTTAATGTTGCTTACCATAGCTGGGTCAATTTCTACCTCTCAAGATATAAAATGTATGGTAAAAATTGCTAGACCAAAAAAAAAAGAAATGGATACACTGCAAAAGTGGCTTGGCATTACAAATAATGGATTTAAGCTACTTATTGCCTACTCCATCCATCCAGCATGATTTGGTTAATACAATGCAACATATACTTCGTGAACCTACTGAACAATAAAATGCTCACATAAATAATAACTTATAGGAACTCAGTTTATTAGGCAACCAAATTTTCAAAGTATATACAAGAAACTTGAGCTATAATTTACTGAGAATATGTAATAGTAAACTAACCAGTAGGCAAATTGCATGTAAGACTGTCCTAGAACTACAAAAGATCGCATATCATCCAAAATCAAGAGGAGCGTGCTAGGCCTAATTTTATGCTCCATCGTAATAACTAGAGATGGTAAACTTTAAGTGAAAACACACATGCAAATCACTTACTAAAAGGATTACTCTGACAAAAAATTTGAGTGACTAACACTGGAAGTCAATTTACTTTAGTATTTCAGACTTTTACCACTGACCAATGAGATTCTATATTTGAAGAATGACGCAGAATAGAAAACTCAAGATGAACGAGAAGATTTAAAACCAACCAATTCAGCATCATCGATGAAAGAATCCTCGGTATCATATTGATCATCATCAGGGACATCATCAAGTTCTTCCTCATCACTACTTTGTTTGCCCTAAATTCAACATAGAGTTAAAATAGCTCAAATCCATTCATTACATTTCAACTAGATTGACATAAAAGGGAACTCTAGTGCTTCAGTTCATCATTTTTGTCTATTTTAAGTGCAATAGAAAGATAGTCGAGTGATGCATTTCCTACCATGTAAAGGCGTTCGATCTTTTCAATAACTGCACTAAACCGATTTGAAGGTGGTACTTCTTCATTTAAGTCATCTTCCTCAGGTTTAACCTGTTAAGTCAGAAACAAGATAGCCATGGAATGTTGTTTTAAGTAGATAAATCATGAAAGAATTTCTAGTATTCCAAATACAACATATTATTATTCAAGCTCAATAAAACATCATTATGCCAACAAAGATGTTAACCATGTATTTGGAAAATAATAAAAACAAACTGAAAAGGTGTTACTATGTTAGTAGATCAGAAGTCAAAGAAAAAAGGCAATTCAATAATTGCACATAAGTTCAGGTATCCCAAGTTTGTAAAACTTTATAGCATGCTTGTTTTAAGGTTCAACTTTATGAATTTGAAATTCAGGGTAATCCTTGATCCCGTCAGCACTTTAATCCCCTGTAAAAGTTATCCAGATTTATCATCTTAACAAAGACTTGTTATTACTAAGGGGGTCTGGACCACATTTCAGGTAATCTTCTTCTACTAAGCAGATAGTAGGATTTATGACCTAGAATGGTTCAACATTCCTCGTGAACCCCATGTTTTACTTATAGTTAACTTTCCATCTTTCACTATCATTAGGGCACTAAAATTCCATCCATGCTTCTTAAACTTCGCATTTTTTCCCACAAGCAAAATCCGACGTAGTTACCATATCCTCTTACATAGAATACATGCTAGAGGAAATAGTTCCAATTAAACCACAAATCCGACCAAATGAAGTTTAAATCTCTTTATCTGACCTAATTCTTCTCAGGAAGTACCAAGACGACAATTTAATCCATAATCACAAACCAAAGCTAGATGACATCACACTGACAGCTAAAGCAGCAACTCAACCTCATCCAACCCGGTTATGGAAAGCACTAAACTGCCACTAATTTTTTAATATGGGCAAATATGAAAGAAGCCACCTGTAGAGTCAAAAGATAACCTAGTCAAAGTTACTATGTGCATTCGACAGAAACTAAGAAACATCGGAACAATAGAATATCAAGGTGATGTAACCCTGTTGAACCAGATGGACCAAACTATGACCCAAACTCCTCTGCATTCTACATTAACACGGATCCACATTCCTCATGTAAATCATGTTACCAACTATTACATCCCCCTCTTTCACTAGAAAAAGACACATTCCAGTTCTGTTCCGCGCAAGTGAATGCTACCCAAAAAAAAATCAACAATTGTATAACATAATTCTTCCTGGGCCATGAACCAAAGTTGAGAAACAAATAAGATCATGCAACTAAAGGAATAAATCTAAATCATTACAAGAAACACAATTGAACATAAAAGCAAATCCAGAAAAGAAGCAATCCCTAAAAACCTCCATTACATTCAATCACCAATCTAACAAAAACGCAAAAAAGATACAAAACTAGTATCGAGAAAAGGTGATGGAACCCTACCGAACCCGATGGACCAACTGCAGGCCCGATGTCTGCCTCAGCTCCCCTGGGTTGAGAGGGCGACCCACCCCCATGGCTGGATTCCTTGAGGAGCTTCTTCCATGACACGATCGTTGTCTCCCCTGCCCTCAGCTCCACACTAAACCGCTGCCTCCGGCTGCCGGCCGCCGGAACCGGCGGCGCCGCCGCGGGATGCTCGTCCATCGGAGGATTGGAAGAAGAAGACGGCGGAGGAGGAGGACGGGAAGTTGATTGGGAGACGGCCGGCGAAACCCTAGCGGCGGCGGAAGGTGCCTTGCTGATATCCTCTTCCATTGTTGCTGGGGGAATTGCGAATTGGGGAACTAGGGCATCCGAGATCGAGAAAGGAGAGATGTTTGGGGAGGAGGAGGGCTAGGTTTTTGGGGATCGGAGGGAAGGGTCGAGGGGAACAGAAGGATTAGGGGAAGTCTCAACTCGTGCAACAGAGAAGAAGGTTGCGCGGGATTGCGCAGATGCCGGAGCCTTAACTGCAGTACATCAGATTTTTCACGCAATGATAATTATTGAATATTCTTCAAATATTAAACCACTAATAGTTGGGTCTTATAAATAAGTAATCCATATTTATTAGATTTTCTATGCTAAAATAATATATATATATATATATATATAACATATATATCATGGAAACCTAGCATATTTATCTAATCTATAACTTAGCTTTCGTTCTAAGTAGAAAGGCCAAGCAAATGTGTTCTCTCTCCCTTCGTTCTAAGTAGAACGACAAACACCTAGATAACCCACTAATTGTCCTAAGATTCAAGGTGGAGGACTTCCATTCTGTAGTCAACGAGTTCAAGCAGAAGCTAGAAAGATGGAAAGTCAAACACCTTACATGCTGATAAGCTAATGCTGATCAAATTGTATTAAATTCAATACCTATCTACCTCATGTCCTCGATTATTTTTCCTAAGAAGCTTACTTTGGAGCTTCGTAGTCTTATTAGGGATTTTTGGTTGGGATTTGAGGCTAATAAAAAGTTTATCTATCTTAATCTTGATGCGGCTCATTGTAAAATTTCTCTCTTGTACTACCTATTTATCTCATTCCATAAATAAAAAAATATATAATTAGAATTTTCTCACCCAATTTTCCCACTTAATATTCCCACCTATCTCTTCTTTTCTATCACATCCATATTTTATTGTATACTTACAAGTAGCATTACATACTTATAATAAAACAATGCATACCTACAATAAAGAAGACTTTAAATTAAATTCCTGCCAAATTAAGGGCATTTTGGTCAAAAAAAATCTTATTTGTACTTTATATTTATTTTATGTTATATCAAAAGTAATCGTTACATCAAGTAAATATAGGAATAGCTATTCCTAAGATAAAGATGGCATTTTGGGAGTAAGAAATAGGAATGGCTATTCTAGATTGAACTATATTCTCAAAGCAAATAAAGTCTCAATATGTTGTATCTTTATTATTTCAATACTATAGATCAAGATTTATTGTTGCTTTACTTTCTCAGTTTATCTCTATGCTCGCCACTTATTTTAGTTTGTTCAACTTTCTTTTCGATAGTTTGCTATAAATGGTTATTTTTATCTACGCCTCGTTAGGGCTTCCTTTGGTGTTTATGTAGAGCTATGCATGTATAGGTTTGCAATGCTCACAAAACATTTACTAGATGTTTGACCCTTTGCGCCTATGATATCATTGGGATGTATATTTTGTAATACTTTTATATGTCCAACTTAATATAACGTATGTTTTAGTAGTGATATAATGAAAAAAAAATTATGTGAGTCCTTAGGTATGTTATGATACTAATTGAAAAAAACGTAATTAACATGCTATGAGATAGAATCTATCAATATATTATCGATAATAATATATGAAAATAAAGCATTAAAAAGACAATCGTAAATATAAAAAAATTTACGTAGAAAAATCTTAAACTGGACAAGAAATGATAGATCCAAATTCAGATCAAAACTAATCACTAAAACTTCTAGCAGTTAATAAGAAACTTATAGATTACTCATCAATCTCTTCAATTATCTTACAAATCTCTAAGTAAATTGTTAAGTTTTAGCAGAAAACTTTTCATATAAATAGTTGAACCAGACAATGACTTTTAACATATAAATCGTTGTCTAATTTAGCAACTTATATGAAAATTTTCTCCCCCTAACACTTAGCAGTTCACTTAGCGGCATTCAATTTTCCATAAATATTTAAACCAAAAAGTAACTTATACTTAAAAGTAAGAAAAGAACTTATACATGAAAGTCACTATTTGATTAGTGATCTTAAATTTCAAAGTGAATTAGACTTGTGATAAAAAAAAAATTGATAGATTTAAAATAGTTGATAACTCTTTAGAATATGATAGGATTGTCATCCCCGAGGTGATAAGAAATGCCACATTTAAACAGAGAAATGACTTAATTATCTCCAAAATGTTATATCTATTTTTGAATTCATAAATAATAAAACTCAAATATGAGAGGAAGATACAAATCTAAAATATGGGTAGAAATTTATAGCAGATTGTAAGTCTCTTAGCATTAATTTATGAAAGAATGCCTTCAATTGCAAATCTATTATTTTGATTAGTAGTAAGAACAATTATTTAAATTTGATTACTCAATCCAAAGGTCCGTTGATTAAATAACTAAAATATCTTCTTTCCCTATATTGTAAATATTGATCAATAGTTTTGTTTTGTATAAACATATTTTTCTTGTACTATAATATTGGGTAGTGATATATAATTTTGAAAGCATCCTAATCAATTTATACAATGGCAAAGTGATTAAGTTCAATTTTATTCTTGAGTAGTTAGATTTAACTAGAGAAATAATATTTTTGAAAGTTCTTAATGATTTTAATAGTGGCAATTATATATTTGAAAATTTTTTAATAGAAACTCTGCAAAGATTTCTTTTTCATTATAATTGTCATCTAAATCTAATCGTTAGATTGCATATCTCAAAAAAGAAATGACCTTAGTCTTAAAATTACCGAGTTTATTTTGTTGCGGATAAGAAAAAATTGACATTGAGATAATATAAGAACTTATTATGGGATAAAAGAATTGTTTATCCTAATCTATCATTAGGTGTTTGGTTGGAAAAAGAGGACTTAGTACTGAAATAAGAGTATGAGATAAAATGGTGTTTGATTGTAATATTCGTCTTCTCTTACATGTTTATTTTAGTTCTCACTATTTTAGAAAGACATACCCGTGTGCCGACTGGCTAGCCAATCTAGGAAGTAGGACTTTCAATATTTTAGTATCTATCAAGCGACTTGATGTATTTTTATACTTCTTTTGAAATAATGTAATTGCTTTTATTTATAGGAAATATTATAGTTGGTGATATTTTTTTTATATCCAACCTATATTTTAACTTTTAACATCTCTACCCTTTCTAATTAATAGATATTCTCAATATATTTTTCTATTGAAGTACTCTTAAATCTTTCGTTGAAGGTTGCCTCCACTTTGTGAAATCTCATAAGGACTTGTTTATCATTGAATCTCAATGTTTGGGACAACTAGAGATATGGACTCTAGTTTAATGAGGGAGAATCTCTCTAATAAATTGAGATCTTGGTTGCATGCTTTGTTAACTAGTATCAATTGTAGATCCTTAACTATAAAAATATATTTGTTTTAATGCGAGGGGGAAGAGCTTGAAAAAAAGACTTGATCACTCACCCTAACTAACGACCATATTGAGAACATCTTCATTATGGGTGTAATTGAGCCAAACTTGAGCAAGCTAGCCTAGCTTTGCTCGACTAGATAATTTTTTTTTTCTTAGCTCGAGCTTGACTCGGTAGCTTGACATCGTTACATGGGCAGACTGCAGAGTAATAACGAAAGGTAATTTTAGAACAAATAATTATAGATGGAGATCGACCGTCGAAGATATGGATTTTGGAAGATGGAGATTGGGCAAGGTGAGTTTAGTGCTTTCGAATTTTGGAAGATAGGAGAATGGCAGAGATTAGTTCAAGGATGCATCCAAGTGCACTCTACTACTGCTTAGAGGTGTAGATAGCTTAGAGGAGGGACACATTGAAAAAGAGGAAGAAGTCGAGGTGGGAGGGGTCGATAGAGATAGAGGACGTGATGGAGATGGAGAAGAGGGATATGGAGATAATAGGAGTAAAGTTGAACTTCTCAAAGAGGGTGAGGTTGTGGGAGTCAGAGGAGATGGTTAGGATTTTGATCTCGGCGGAGAAGGGGGAGAGGAGAAGGAGGGAGAGGAGGAAGGAGAAAGGGATGAGCTTAAGCATAGTGATGAGATCTCGCATCTGGGAGCTAATGGTGGTGTTGGTGATGGTAGCGATTAAACGTGAGATGGAGATGAAGATAGAGAAGAAAGAGGGCAACTTCAGAATGGACGAGCTTGGTTTAGGGTTTTTAGAGATGGATATATATATATATATATATATATATATATATATATATATATATATATATATATATATATATATATATATAATAACTGAAGTTATTAAATTATTTTTTTATATATATAATGAAGCTATGATATCAAGTCCTAATCAAGTTGAGCATAATTTGGCTCAGCTCGGCTCAACTCATTTAGAGTTGTAGCTGAGCTATAAATGCGTCTAGCTGACAAACCTTACGAGTCAACATACTTTTTTAATAGCCCTAATATTTGTTGAGCGCATGAAATCCAACTCTTCAAACTATTTAGTCTGTTGGGAACTGTTTTAAGGTGAACATAAACGACTTTTTTTTTTTAAATTGAACTATGATTAGTGGAGCATGGGAGTGGATTTAGTAGTCTGATAATCACGCTCCTTTTCTAGTAGGGGTGAGATATGGCATCTTCAACTCGACAATTGAGTGTTGAAGCCGTGACAATGCATGAAACTGTTTTATACCTATAAAACAAACCATCTCAAATAGATTGAATCAGATGCCCTTTTGCTTCTTAATGTTATAAATAGAACCAATCAAGCATCTTGGGTGGTGGACTCACTTACTGATGAAATTGTTAATCTAACTCATAAATTCTAAAATTGAGAAGTCAATTATGTTGTTGTTTTCCTTGGAAAAAAAAAATGAAATGTTCTTAAAGTGATATATTTTCATTTCTTTTCTCAAATGTAGGGGAAAAGAAGAGAAGAAAAAGAGATAGGAGAAATTATGGGGATAACAATCGGGTTGGGTTAGGCGGGTTCATGTTAGGTCGGGTTAAGTTAATGCAAACACGAATACAATATGTTTCTAATGAGTTAAATTTCTAAGCACGAACAAAACCATTCATTAAATAAGTTGTATAGGTCATAAACAAGTTATCGGATAACACAAATTATTCAATATATAAGTCATTCAGAATATTAACAAATTTATATTTATTATAAATAGATTATATAGATGATAAATGAGTTGAGATAATAAATATGATTTCGATATGTTAAAGATAAATGTTGGTGTCATATGGTTATCTTGTTTATCAATAATCAAATTAGGTGGGTCAACCAATTTATGACCCCCAGCTAAATTAAAGCCTTCAGTTATCAGATTATTTAGTTGAGTCAAAAACCACTCCTAGGAGAAGAAAGAAATAACTAGAATTGCCCTCACTACAGTGTTGTAAATTTTACATAAAAGAGAACTATTATTGGAAATGAATGCACAAGGCTATATGGAAGTCGGCAGCTTTGGTATATTGTGAAATAATTGAGCGACGACTAGGAGAAGCAAAAACCCTGAAACATTCTTTTCTCCAACACGGTGCGGACTTCTTCGCAAAACGTTAAAACCCTGTTAAGCCACCAGTCTCCGGACACTCACTTTCTCTCTCTCTCTCTGAACTCGTTTCTATAAACATCGTCGAAGGCGAGCTCCGAGCCAAAGAAGGCATTGGCGATTCCGTCTTTGAGGTAGAAGAATGGGTCTTCGATTCACACTTCGTACATTTTTGGGTCCAAACATTTTTCTTTTTGCTCCAAAGTTCCGAAATTGAGACAATTAAGCTTTTATTTCCTGCGGCATTCCTGCGTGGGTGCCCTCTTGCCTAGATTCTGTTTGATCTTTTTTAGGTGAACGCCTTTTTAGTTCTTGCAAGTAAATGTGTATACGGCTGTCTTATAGAAGGGAACAAATCATGGTCCAATTTATCGGACAAATATTGGGTTTTTGGGAATTTGGGTATTTTTAAAAAGTTTGGGTAGGAGAAGATTCTTGAAAGGGTTAGAGAAAAATGAAAGGAAGCTTTAAAATATTTGGATGTCTGATATGTTAAAGTATGCGGGTGATTGAGAGATGATATAGTGCATACACTATATAGCTGAGTCACGTAAGCATTCTCTACTTAAAGATCCTTTTAGTTTATACATGTAAATAAAATTAGTAGAAATTAAGAACGATATCAAAAACTATAAAGCAATATGGAACTTGGACATTTCTATCCATGGAAAGGAGTTATCACTGAAGTATGCTACTTGTAGATTTGTAGGTGAAAGTTTGGTGAGACGAAGGCCTAAATAAGTGCTTTGTGGTCCAGCAAATTTTGGTCCTATGTGATATCTAAGAGGACTCATACAGATAAGGAGTTTGCTCCTACATGGTGTGCAAAAGAACCTCATGAAGAAATGCTGCTTAGTATGTGGGCACATGGACCACATTTTAGAGTAGCATAGGTTCATAAATGAGTAGGGGTACATGAACCAGTGTAAGTATATCATAGTTCTATGAAAAGGCATGCAGAAATGCTGTTGAATATGTGGGTATATGTGCTACATTTCAGGATAGGGGCGGTTCTAAAATCAGTAGAAAGATTACTTGAAATTTAGCTTGTACCTACTGACTTTGTGGAAGTAAAATGTGTAATGGATGCAGCCAGTAGTTAATGCTAATAAAAGTTTCTGCACTTAAAGAATTGACTAAGACCTCTCTCTCTCTGAAATCAGAACTGCTATGTTCTATTTGTTTTTTTTTTCTTTGTACACTCCAATCAGTTTACATCAAGCATAAGCATCGGCCCTCTCTGTGTTTCAATATTTCAATTCTCTAGTCTAGAATCTGACTCTAAATTCTTAGTCAGATGCACAAGACAATATGGAGAAAGGGAAATCTTAAACAACATCCTACACTTTATGTTTATTATCATTTGGACAATACCTTTGGACCTATATATCCTGGTCTTTTGGCTTTATTGGATACAAACACCCTGAGTTGAATTTAATCTAACTGTAGCAACTTTGACACATGCAGTTACCTTAAAAAATGCATGTGGTAACTCTGAATCAGACTGACTAATGTGAAGGTTTCCTGATGGAAATGCAGAAGGTTGGGCTGGACTATGAAGTTCCATATAGCAAGGTGTAAATGATAATAAATGGCAAAAGTAGTGTGTTGTTTTATAAATTTCCCTAAAAATTATTTCATTTAGAATCCATCACAAAAATATACTGAAAAGATTGATTTTCTTGATTTAGAGAGACTATTCTCCTATATTAATGTTTCCTTTTTATATGAATTCATAGCATAGAAAGAAAATATTTAACTGAAATATTGGGATTTAGGATATTTAATTGATTATGTGGAACATACGAATGTATGTGGTCCCACCTCAACCATGACCTCTTAACTTTTAGAAACTTTATCCTCCAGATTGAAGATACTACTGTTAAATTATTATTTTTTTGTGTGCAGATATTAGATATTTTTTATTAAAAGTCATGGTATAATGAGGAACTAATCAACTCGGGTGGAAATTTTTTTTTTCTAGTGTTTGATCATCTAATAATTGAAAGTGCCATAGGCAAGGTGTTAGTTTGGGACCACGAACTACATTTTTCTCTTGTTTGCATTTGTTTGCACTCCGATCTTTTCCTAGATTGTGTTTGCTTGAAATTCTCTGAAGCTTATCAGATATGTGGAACTTCTGGATATCTTATGTTTTGATGTTGCTTCCCTAATGCATGTTTTGGTTAAAGATATGTCTCTTCCTTTGGGTTCTTATATGTATATATAGTATATGATTAATCTTATCATCCACATGGAGCTTTGGATTCCATAAGTCTTTCATGTTACTACTTAAGCATTGAAGATATCTTGTCTTTTTTGTGTTTTCAGTTATTTCTAGAGGAGTAAATTCCTTTAATTTTAAAGCAGGCTTTATTTGTCGTGTTCAGGTCTCAATATCTTTCTCCTGATCTATACAGCTTACTAAACAACAGTAGATGCATATACCTGAACATGAGAAATGAACCAAAAAATGTGTTTTATATACAGTTGATGAAAGATTTTTAGCGGAGACAGCAAGATAGCTATGTTGTTCTAGTTGCTCCTACTGTGTATTTGAAAGTTCAGGGAAAATGTTTTGTTCCTATCAGCTGTCATGGTTAATTAGTTTGCTCTGTTCTCAGGATGGGACTGTAATGGCAAACAAAGTGCTTCTTTGTTGAATTGTTTCCAGACCTATCTGCTAGCAGTCCTGGCCTCTTGTGAGAAATTTGGCTGGGGCAAAATGGTGGCCAAGTTGGAAGACAATGACTATAAGAAATTCTTGGATAATCGAAATGTATATGATAATTCATCTATAGATCCTGTCTATAAAGTC
Source organism: Typha angustifolia (assembly GCF_048772165.1). NCBI lineage: Eukaryota > Viridiplantae > Streptophyta > Magnoliopsida > Poales > Typhaceae > Typha > Typha angustifolia. The sequence goes on from NC_133248.1 coordinate 8,547,800, forward strand.
TTCTTGGAACATTTAAGGGAAGATGGGAAGTCATATATTCTTGAAATGATGAATGGGGATAATGGCAGGCCTGTTTTTGTGAAATATGAAGGAGAGGATCTATCTTCCAGAGAGAACAACTCGGAAACTTTGGTGAAATCAGGTAACATTTTGTTCGACAGAGCTAGCTATTGCCTAGCTGATAGTCTGGCAGGTGAAAGATCATATCCAAGTTCACATGAAAATGTTTATTTTCCTTCTGTCCCTAACAAACTGTCTGGCGAGAGATGCTCAGTTCTCAGCAAACAGCTTAAGATGAGATGTTCACTGGTTGAAGAATCTTACCTGGCATTTTTAAGTCTCTTAAAGCTAAAAAATGGTTCAATGATTCTGGAATATGAATCTGGTATCTCTGTAATATATGAAGAACAAAAAGAGGCAAATACTTCAGAAAATTTGGCAACTGAAAATGTTATATACCCTGATGAACAAGGACTCGTGCCTTATAGCCAGTCATCTGATTTAATAGTAAGTCTATTAGGATTCCATTAACTTGACACTTTTATATTGATGTGCTACTCATTTGCTTATCTGTTCTTAAGATTTTCTGGGAAGATTGACTTCCATAATGTTTTACAAATATGGGCCAGGCATGTGAAGATGTTCATGAGACCATGCTACCTCTTAGTTATTGTGGCTCAGCTGAGTTTGAGAACAAACTTATGGCCATTCTAAGTGAGCCATATGATCAGAATGAATATGAAGCGCTTATGGAGGAGGCAACTGATCGGAAACCTTTAAACAAAGATATACACTTGCGTAGTGGGTCCAAAAGCTATATGACAAAAGAGGTGGGGCTATCATATCTTGATCGCTACCCAGGTAAACTATCTGATAGATTTCTTTTCAGTCAGTTGTTTATCTCTGTTTCATGGAGTGCTCTTTGAGGGTGTGGCAAAGCTTCCATGAGCTCTAAACTTTGTTTATCTCAGACTATGACCATTTTCCTGCTAGCGTGCAGCCTAACTTCCTCAACATAAAGAGTATGACATTATACGACAGAACTGCTAAGGCAGGAATTTAATATGATTAACTATTTCTTTTTGTGTATTAAGCTACACAAATATCTTACCTGGCCATTTTCTTCTTGTTTCATTACCTGAATGCATGATCAAATTATGTGAACAACATAGATGCTTCTTTCCCTGCCTATTCGAAAGGTTTATATATTATAGGAATTCTCTTACATCAAAGTTACTGTTTGGTATTTGACAATGAAAGGAAAGTGTATTATTTAAGAGCAAAATTTAGCAAGTTCTAAGAAGTTAATAAAACAAAATGTGAATAAATCAAATTTGATTTTTTGGTCATTAATGTGATCCCAATGTGGATCGAACTAAGGCCACTAAATTAGTTGGCCTAGCTCTTATAGAGTAATACATAAAAATGGATCATTGTTTAACTGTTTCTTGTGCAAATGCCACTTGTTATAGGAACAACTGTTAGTTGACTTATTTGCAAATTACATCCTCTTTCAGAATTTAGATATGGTTGCGAAAGATGTAGGTTTTGTTAGCTTAGAGGTAATATTTGCTGCGATATGCCCTAGTCTGAAATTCTCTTCTAATACTTTACAATTCTTTTTATTGATTATTATATTTTTTTTTCCTTTGTTTAGGTTAACTAGGAATTAACTAGGGTAGGTTAATTAACCAAACGAATGGAAACAAGTCAACAACAGCTAATAACAAGTGGTTTTTTTAGCAGACTGGAAAAGGGAGGAGTCCATACGTATGTAGCTCATCTTGAAGAGATTGTTTGCAATAAACTGACAACATATGTGGCTATTTGCAAACAAGAGTTGAACCAAAGAGAGCAATGAACTATGATTTCCGATGCTTTTTTTTGAGTTGCAAGTCTAAAATAAGCCCGAGTTTAAAAAGAAAGGCCCACAACTCGGCATATCCTTACCTTGCTGATCTATTATTTCCTCGGAGTTAGCAAAAGTAAAGAAGTATTATCAGGATTTCATGAATGTCCTATCCTGCAAGGAATTTGCTATTACAAAACTTTCAAGAATATCCATGATTAACTCTAAATTTATTAGAATGCTTAGTCTGTATCAAGGTTTTGAATATTAGGATTGAGATTGAGATTGAGATCGGGATTGGCCACCCGAAAAACAATACCTATCGGGCATATAGGCTGTATTGGCCACTTATCTCAAACAGTATTCGGTATTTTTAAATTACATAAAAAATCTAAAAATTATTTTAAAAGTGCTGATTTTTTAAGAAATTTAAGAAAAAAGTGTAGAAAAATAAGAAAATAAAATTACTGATATATGAAGTTTAAAAATTAAAAAAAAATTCACTAAATCAAAACTATGATAAATTTTGAGCTTGATTTGGTAAATTTATATGCTCATAAGCTACAGCTGCAAAAGTGAGATGAAGATCTCTCTCTCTCTCTCTCTCTCTTTGTTGTTTTGTAGCAGTAAGAGGGAGAAAGAAGGGAGTTAAAAGGTGGAAAGGAAGGAGAGATAAAAGAGAAAGGTAATAAAAAAGAGAGACAAACACTCATGCAAGATTATCAAAATGCAGAATCGTCTGAGGATCTTGTGGGATCACTAGTTGTTGCTGGCTCGTTCATTCACTAATAGAAAGAGGGGATGTATTGTTAATGGGAACGAGGAACTGTTTATAGTCGTTGTGATATAAATAACTATACTCATCCACTTTTCAGATGAGTTCCATAATTTTGGACATGACAAGTGGGAACTTGGAGGTACTAGGCTGATTAGATGCTTGGGAGCTTGCTAAAGCAATCGAGCAAATACGTGTATACTAGCTTATTAGCTTTCATATCTTGGAGAGTGCCTTACTCAAAAGTACTAGGCTGATTATATGCTTGGGAGGAGATATCTTTTATAAAAGTGAATTGCAATTATTTAGTGAATGAAAAGAAGATTGCGACAATGAAAGAGATTGAGAAGTGGTGGAATCTGAATCTACTTTGTGTTCTGACTCTATTGGATCATGTCAGATTCTTTGCTGGCCCAACTTGAGATTGGCTGAAATTGCTATCCTTGGTTTATATGGATAGGATTGATACAACATCTGGACAAGAAGTGGTGAAAGAGCTTCATAATTTTGGATAATTATTTGTTAAGAAAAGAAGGTATACTGGTCAACTCTTTAATCTCTTCTATAGGAACAGATTTACCTAATTGTTAAATTCTTAAAGTCTTCATAAGCATAAGCTAAAATAGTCTCAATTCTACATGTTTGCTTTACCACGAGGTTTGAATTTATTTACCTTGGTTAGTAGTGTCTTGTACCTTGTAGCCAGCCTTGTCTTCTTCTGGTAGTAAAAGTGATTAATCTTAATTTGTAGATCTTGCAAGGCAGATAAACTCTTCCGACTGTTATGGGAGATTGAGCCTCTTACGCAAATTCTTCTTCTGGCTGAAGGTAATTATTTTCTGTCTTCTTTCTGATGTTAATTTATTTTAATTCCTTTTTAAAATAGAGTGTTAATATTATTTGTGAATCAAATGACTAAATAATTGTGATGTCTAAGAATGATTTCTACATCTCATGTTGCTTTTCTCTACCTTTATGTGGAATGGCCTAATATATGAGAGTTTTATATAGTTCGGTATTTACGTATATAGCATATACTGCATAGAAATTCTTTGAGGAAGTCAATGGTCATAACTATGAACTTCTTTTATGGCTTTCCCGTAGTTGATCCATTAAGTTGGTAGTACTCATCTTCTTCTGGTGACTGCTTAGTAAGCCAAGAGTTATTGTATAGTCCAATTGTCAGGATCTTGTATGGGAGGGAGGTCTTGCAATTTATTACTTAAAAGTTCAAACAGAAGCAGCTGTTCAGGAAGTTCCATGTTAAAGTTTTCAAGAAATAGCATCACTGAACATAGAGGTGTGCTTGTTAAACAGCCTAATAAGAGTCTGAGGGAGGGGTGAAATTTTGTTGGCTTAAGATATCTATTTCTTTGCTTTATGATCTTACAACCAACACACAGAAGTACTATAAGCCATAGGGCATCTTTGGTCTAACACTACCTTGTGACTTTCCAACCATCACATCAATTCTCATTCTATGACATGGTAAAATTATCTAGGCTAATACACTTACACCTATTATGCATATGCCATATTTCCAGAGTATATTACGAAGACAGGAAAGCAAATCATGAACTTGTAGCATAACTATAAACGGAGGCAGAGCTGGGCATTACTTTGTTGGGGGTGCCTACAGCATTGTCAATACAGTTTAGTTAGGATTGCATATACTAAGACCAATCTTATACAATCAAAATGTACTATTGGTTGTGAAGAATGTAGTGTAATATAAAACAAAAGAACAAACAAGGAACTACTCAAAAGTCAAAAACTGTCATCGTGACAGGAAGTAAATGTACGTCAAGATGATTAGTTGTGATGCTAGATCAGGGAGTGGAAAAACAAAATATTGGCATCGTTCATCGTGCTCACCGTGCAACATACGGATGAATCTAGGTAGAAGAACTGTAGGCAGGATTTTAAATTCAGCAATGAAAATTATTTCTGGCATACAAAATTATCTGCTGTAGTCATTCTTTTTCGCAGAAATTATACCTGAGTGACTTGTTTGGTTGGATAAGGTAGAGAAAAGCACCACAGAATTGTAAGATTTAATCGAAGAATTTTATTTTTGTTTTCCCTTAAATGTATAATTGCTTGTATACACTTTGCAAAGTGAAAGTTACATTTGTGCAGTTCCTTCAATCTAATCACAGGAACGTAGTATATATATGTAACTTTCAAAGTTTAAGAGGGCATAGTACGTGACTTCTGCACTTTGGATAATGCAAGTGCATCCTTTTTTGAAAAAGCTGTATAGATCTATATGCAATTTTTAGTCCTCAATGTGTTTTTTTTTTGTAACTGAACACATTGAGGATTATTATTCAAATCCCTGAAGGAAAGCCCTCAAAATATATAGTACTCAATTTAACCTTGAAGCATTAGTAGCATTGTTTCCATTTCAAGACAAATGAAATAACTCACTTGTAGAGAACTTACCTTAATAAGGTTGCAACCATTCAGAAGTGAAAATTGCAAGGAATATGCATTCCCCATCCGAAATTATAAATGATACCATTGTTCTGTACGCTCAAAATTTGAAAGTATTTAGCCTTTAAACCTTCAAGAATGTCTATGATTGCAACTAATCAGGAACTGAATAGACAGAAACTTTTCGACTAATGTTTGTATACTTCTCTAGACATCTCGGTGTGTTATTTTCCATCCGTGATGCTTATTTGATCTTTCAGACTTCCAAGTAGCTCTCTTTTTGAGATGAGCAATTTCAGTGACAATTTTTCTTCTGAACGTTTTTCCTGGACTTCATTATTTTTTGCACAAGTATGTTGCTATAATTGACTAATGTGCAATGATTGCAGAACCTGTGCCATGAAGGAGCATTTATGCCATGGCTATCAAAACCTTTAAGCTGCGACCCTATTGCAGCTGACGAATGCGAGATCGTGGTTCCGCTTAAGATGGCAAGGGGTTAAAACTGAATTAATCTTTATCTAGGAAGCTCTCTTTCCTCCGGTAATTGTTAGCAGTTGCTCTCGGTCCCCATGATGTACTTAATCAATAAATATCTTCAAGCCTTGGTTCAATATCTTTGCTAACAAAAACAAATATCTGTGTCTATTGCTGCACAGTCATTTGTTCTATCCTGTTGGTGCAAAATTATGTGTTGAAATGATGAAGATAGCTTTCTAATTATGTAACTGAGTCAATTATTTCAGCCTTGTGATATGGTCATATGGAATCTATCATCTTGAAGCCATCCTTTTTGTGTTACCATATCGAAAATGCAATTTGTGTCTTAACAGTGTTACAATCTACAAACATGACAGTGGTTGCGAAAATGGTAGGATCAATCATGGCACTCATCCAGGTACCAATTACAAATGATGGGAAGATAAGAGAAAAGAAAATTCTCTCCTTGTGTTGTTGATCTGAGCACAAAAGAGAAATAAAACTGAAATACCTCTGTTTGCTCTGTTCTTCAATTAACAAATAAGAGAAGGGGTAAATTACAACCCCACTCCTTAAATTATAGATTAATATCACTCAACCCTCTCGAAGAATTGTTCTTCTAATTCAACAAATTAACCCTTTCGTCAGTCTGGCGTTAGATTTTCTTTTTAAAATATTAAAGTCATGTGGCATGCCTGTACTTTGAGTTTTGACTATTTAAGAGTATGGCTAATTATTTTTACCTGTTTAATATATTTTAAAAGTTAAATACAGAAGTATATAAAAATTACTGATCAACCAAGTATATAAAAAATTTCAAAACAGCATCAAATACAGAAGAGAAAGGGAATTTATTTTTCTCTCCAAAATTGAAGATAGAAAGAGAAAACCTAAAGGGTGAAATAAATTTTTATCCCATTGCACTTTGGACTAAAATTACTTTATCCTAACCCTAACTCTATTTCTATTAAATAAGTGCTTTTTATCTAAACAGCTAGCAATTTTTAATATATATATCACGTTAGTTTTGGATAAAGATTTTAACCATCTTAACTTAGTCAAAGAGTACAGACATACATACACAGTGATACAAAATAAAGGTTTAAAAGAGTAAGAATAATTTAAGCCCAAAATATACGAGAACAAAAAATATTTAATCCAAAATTTTAAAAAAAAATTCTCTCATTATCAAAAAAACCTTTGTACTTAGTAGTCGTCTCCGAACTAATACAGAATTAGAGTTTTTAACTAAAATAAACTTATTTTAAAAATATTTTAATAAAATAGATTATCTTCATACCTATTTATCAAATGTGATTTAATTTACTATAGTTATAATAAAATCGTTAAACTGATCAGCACTTTTATTGTCAAATAATATTTTTTTTTTTAGATTTACATACATAAAATAACAAAAATACTAAATTGCCCAAGAAAATAACACTGATGAGTGAATTAAACCCCTTTTGATAACTAAATTTGAGGGTAGTCCATTCCGGTAAAAGAAGCTTTGAAAGAGGGCTAGTTTGGTCAAAAACTCCGCAGAAGCATTAACAATGGCCCGGCTCGAGAGTATCATCGTTACACATCAATATCCGATAGACAAGGTACGATCTTTTTCCATCCTTACTCTCTTATAATTGACACCGAGTTCCGAAAAGTGATCTAATAATAGTCTGGCTCCTCTCCAAAATAGGCAACCGGACAAAGGCCGTTCCCCTCGGCCTACTCCACTGTGGAGAGATCTAATAATGGAACTATTTGGAGTACTCTTTATCTTGGTCCACAGTACCAGAAAGTCCTCGAAGTTTAATGTGACTTGACGAATGATATGTGTGAGGAGATGAGAGGGGTCGTGATGGGGGAATCCGTTTCCCCCGTCATGCCGTTTCTCAATAGAAATTATGGAGGTGAATCGTTTGGAAATTTTCCCGCGTTTCCTCCGTAGGACGTTTCCCACATCCTAGAAAAAACTAAACCCCTTCCCTCCTTTTTTTTTTTTTTTTTTTTTCTTTTTTATTTTCAAAACCCCGAAATTGTACGCAAAATCACCATTTCTATACCCCCTATCCGGAACTACTCCGAAAGCTGCCTCCTTTCCCATCCAACAATGGAAACCCCTCCCCTTCACTTCCTCTCCTCCTCTCCTTTGTGGCTTTATTCCTCTGCTCTCGTCTCTTCCTCCACAGACATCTTCTTGCTCTCCTCCTCGCTTGTACTAAAGAGAAAGAGATGGGTCGCGGCAAGATCGAGATCAAGCGGATCGAGAACTGCAGCAACCGCAGCGTCACCTTCAACAAGCGGCGCAATGGGATAATCAAGAAAGCGCGCGAGATCAGCGTCCTCTGCGCCGCCGACGTGTCCGTCGTCATCTTCTCCAGCTCCGGCAAGATGTCCGAGTACAGCAGTAGCACGTACAAACATCTTTAATCCTTTTCCCTCTTTTTTTTTATTAATTTTTTGTTCGTTGGGTTTTTTGGGCGGGTTTGGGTTAGAAGTGGTGAAAGAATTGGTTTTGTTGGTGTTAAGGTTGCCGCAGGTGTTGGAGAAGTACCACCAGCACTCCGGGAAGAAGCTCTGGGATGCCAAGCATGAGGTAGATCTCAGTTCAAAATTATATTATAGTCCTTTTGTGGCTGGAAAAATCGATTCTCTGCACTGGTACAAATGTTAGAACTTCGAAAGTTTGCAACTCTTTGTTGAATAGATGGAATCATGGAAACCATTTATAGGTTCTTTTTGTGTAGCAATCTGGAGCTGTATTAGTCGGAAAAGTTGATTCTTTTATCCTTTTCATTAATGGAAGTATAGAAGTTCGAAAATTTCAACTTTCTGATGGCTAGATGGAAAAGTAAGTGGTAGGAGAGAGATTTGTCTATTTGCTTATGAGTTTGTTAAACCCTTTCAGAATTTGAGTGCTGAGATTGATCGGATTAAGAAAGAGAATGATAGCATGCAGATTGAGCTGAGGTTTGTCCTGAACTGCTCTCTCCTTAATCATCTCTCCCTAGTTTATTTCATTTCTATGTTTGGGACTTACTGTGGCTTCATGGCTAGGCACTTGAGGGGTGAGGATGTGAAGTCACTGGAGGCAATAGAACTGATCACCATCGAAAAAGCTCTGGAAAATGGGTTGACCAATGTGCAAGAAAAGAAGGCAATAATTAATTTATCCTGACTTTTTTCTCTTGCCTCATTGTACATGTCTAATTAATGAATCTATTTCTTTTTCTTTTTTCTGTCTATATGGATGCATTCTAAACGACTTCTTTCTTTGTTGCAGTTGGAGTATCTGGAGATGCTTAAGAAGAAAGTATGGTTCCCTCAATAGCTCAAATTTTCTAGTTTTTTTTGTGTGTGTGTGTTTAGTTTTACCATATTGTCTTGATGTATTCTTTGCAGGAAAAGTTGCTCGAAGATGAGAACAAGCAATTGACTTTTAAACTGGTAAATCCCTCCACATGTACCTCTAGGTTTCATGTTTTATAGGAAAACAGACGAACTTGGTTTGATTATCTACCTTTGATGGGATATATGTGTAGTTATAAATTGACAGCTATATTCAAAATTCATATCATAAATTCAGTACTTCACTTCTAGTTTCTTTGCTAACCTTTACTCTTGGAGCTATTTATTGAGTTCTTCCCTCATATGCCTCTTTGATCTTACGTATTTATTTTTGGCCAGTTACATTGTCTTTTGGTGAATTTGCAGCACCAGCAGATGACTATGGATAGGAATATGAGGGAGCTGGAGCTTGGTTTTCATCAGAATGACAGGGAGTTTCCCTCCCAAATGCCAATGGTCTTCCGGATGCAGTTAGTCCAGCCTCACTTACAGGACAACAAATAGTGTGATTTTATGGGTGTTCACTCAGAAGACTGAACTGGTTGTGTATTAATAATATGTTGCAATTTGTTGTTGTTTCCTTTTAGTTCAACTGTTTAATTCAATCAAGGCGATGAAACTCATCATTATGTGTTCCTGAATAGTGCTCTGGCTTAACCTGAGACACTAGTGTTATGTCTGGTTCCAAAAATATATGACTAGAGTGGAAGTTGAACCATTGTATTCTTTTGTTTTGTATTCCTTAAGAATGCCCTTCTATAGCTAATACATATGCATTCCTGCTTCTGTGAGTTAGTTTTTGATACTCTTAACATCCACAGTTGATGCCATTAACCAAAGATATATCTTCTGTTTTAACAAACCCAAATCACAGAATAAAAGAAGATAAGCTCATGCAGTAGACATCTTGGAGACGAAATTAATTGCCTAAAATTTTTATGCATAGTCGTAGCATAATGACATCAATCACTGGTTCTTTAGCATCAAACTGAGTACAAAAAAACTTATCGAGGTTATCCCAACCTTCTTCGGCATATGCCAACGTGCTGACCTGCTTCATATTTTGTTTGATTCCACATCACTTCAGGAGTTCAGGTCCATGAAATCATGAAGTTGGGATTTAAACAAACATTCTTACTCTCTGCCACTGAGTTCTAACCATCCATCACCTAAGCATATCTCCAGTATCCAAGCATGGCCCACTCAACCTAGGCGACGCGCTGAAGGTGTTCGCTCCATCGCCGAACCCGAATCCATGGCCGAGTGGCATCGGCCTGTCAGGTATCGCCGGCAGGTCGACGTCCCCCTCCAGCATCCTCACCGCCTCCGCGATGGTCGGCCGCAATGCCACCATCACATGCGCGCAGAGTATACCGACCAGCACGAACCTCTCCATGATCCCTTTGGGGTTCTGCGCATCTCCGGCCATCAGCACCTCATCGAGCACCTCCGCCGCCCTCCCCGCCTTGATGAGCGTCCACGCCCAATCCGTGATAAGCACCATGTTCGATGGCGCCGCCATGTCCAGCGCCTTCCGCCCGCTCATGGTCTCGAGCACTAGAATGCCGAAGCTGTACACGTCGCTCTTCTCGGTGAGCTGGCAGTAGAGGGCGTACTCGGGAGCGAGGTAGCCGTGCGTGCCGGCGACCCGCGTAGTAAGGTGCGACTGCCCCTCCTTGCTCTCCCGCGCGAGCCCGAAGTCGGCGACTCTGGCCCGCATCTCCCCATCTAGCAAGATATTGGTAGCTTTGATGTCTCGGTGGTAGATCGCTGGCTTGACGCCGTAGTGGAGGTACATCAATCCCTTGCCCACATCCAGTATGATGTTTTTCCTCTGAGGCCAAGACAATGGAGGCCTATTGCTATTCCTCTCCGACCTAAATATATGCTGCTCTAAGTTCCCATTAGGCATGTAGTCGTACACAAGAAACCTCTGCTTCCCTTCTTCCACATCGTCGTCGGGGATGCAACATCCCCTTAATGGCACTAAATTCCGGTGGCGGAGGCTACTGATTATCTCCACCTCGTTCCTGAACTCCTCGTCGCCGCCGTCCAAATCGAGCTCGAGCATCTTCTTGACCGCGACGACGCTGCCGTCGGCTAGCACCCCCTTATACACCGCCCCGAACCCACCGCGGCCGATGAGGTTCCGCTGCGAGAAATAGCCCGTGGCCTTGTCCAACTCTTTGATGTCGAACAGTATCGACCCGGTGTTCGGCCGTGGGTGCGACCGCGAGGAGGAGCTCTGCTGCTGCTGCTGCAGCGAGTCTTTCTTCCTCCTCTTCTGCTTTCTCCGAAGGAATAAAGCAAGAAGTGCGACCGCGGAGAGGAAGAGAGCGGCGGCGGAGACGGACGAGGCGACGACGGCGGCGGAGGGATGATGCGAGGAGGATTGCGTTGGTGACGAGGATGTGGAGAGGGCAAGGCCTAGGATGCAACCGGCGGTGGGCGGGTATTCGGGGCCGAATCGGTTGATGACGCCGGCGGCGTAGAGGACGGTGAGGTAGAAGCAAGGGGTGGCGTGGGAGGAGTTGCCATCGAGGGCGGTGAGCCGCGAGGAGACGTCGAAGCCGGCGGTGAGGCAAGTGCCGCATCTTGTGAGGTCGGAGAATTCGGCGTTGCAGGCGGAGTCGAGGGAGGTATCGTTGCCGAGTTTGGCGATCCAGTCCTTCTTGGTCTGGATCCCGGCGCAGTATTTCGGGCTGATGACGAAGTTACTCGGGTAAGGGAAGCAGGAGGAGACGAGGGAGGTTGAGAGGGAGAGGGGAGGGGAGGAGAGGCGTGATTGGAAGGATGAGAGGCAGGAGACGGATGTGGCGTTGTCGGGGAGGCGGAAGAGGGAGGTGGTGCGGAGGCGGGTGGCGAGGGCGATGCCGAAGAGGGAGAGGAGAGTTGAGCAGCAGCCGGTAAGGTTAGAAGAGGCGGAAGTGGGGAGGCAGGAGGAGTGATCCCAAGGGAAAGTGGAGACGTAGCTCAAGTCCATGGGGCATGTCGAGTTAGTGGCGGCGGAAGTGAGAGGTAGGAGGAGAAAGAGAAGCACTAGAGAGAGAGTTGCATGGGAAGTCGCCATTGTTTTGGAGTAAGAAGGGGAGGATTGAAGAAGATGAAGAAACGAAGGGTGTGTTGTGGTTTGCGGTCAGCTGGGGCGGCTGGCTGCTGCAGGCAAGGTTGCGTGGTTGGATTTTGAGAGAGAGATTTAGAAGAAGAACAAGTAGAAAAACCACCCACCCCAACTTAACCAACGTCATCCTACTCCTATTCCTATTCCTATTCCTATTCCTATTTGCCTGTTTGGTGAAGAAAAAAAAAAGAAGAATTTCCATCAGATAGCAGCCGCAGAACTCATCTCGTCTTATCCATCAGGTAATTAATTTATCTTTTTTAATATTAGCTATATAATTAATTGAGAGTTATTAAAACTTTATAGTCAGGAGGACTAATCAGCTTTAGTAAAATGAGTAGGTATCTATCTTTTCTATAATTAAGGAGGTAATAGATTCGATTCCAACTCAAAATAATATTATAAAAAAATTATTTGATGATTTGATGATTTTACTTGATTTGATTGATGACTCGACAGTACGATTACCTTAGAATAGTAAGCATTTTAGTATTTAATCATAAAAGTAATAGTGACATATTTGAATGGGTCAAATAGAGAAAAATTGAATAGAATAAGAAGTACCACAAATTTGATAGGAAGTTGGTTAGAAGGTTTGCAAAGTGGAAAGTTATCAAGGAAAGTGAAATGGGGGATTAGTTTATACAGCATTTATTAGTAGTATTGGGGGCCTCATCTTGAGATTGCAACTTGGGATTATTCAATTTGATACATCTAAATTGCCCAAATAATTCACATGTTCGTTTCATAAGATAGCACTCATTTAATTAATTATTTTTTCAATAAAGAAACAGAGGTATAGTGAAAATTCTAGAATTAAATTGATTTAAAATGTTAGTTTCTATATCCATTGTTTGGAACTATCAGTGATGGGATATCAATAGATTTCAGTAAATGCTAATTCTTATTTAATTTGTTACATTCTTATTAATATCGAGAAGTAAAATAGAAAAAGGAACATAATGAAAAATATAATGCACACCTTGGAGAAGGAAATTTCCTGTGGTATCACATCCATAAAGTGTATTTAGACTTTACGTTGAAATGAGTCCCTGTTATGGATGTTATAACAAGAAAAGGACATTAATAAGGTGTAATTCAGATGGATTATATTTTAATTCTATTATTTTCAAACAATCAAATATTATTTTCCAATAAACTTTATTAAAATTTATGGTAGATTTTAGGTTACCCCCCTTGATTATGTCTAAAATTAAATAATATTTTAAACTTTTATTTGTATCACTCTACTCTTTTAGACTTTAGATTCATATGATATTAATGATCATATTGTTGAGTAAATATGAATCTTCAACCCATATTTTTAAGATGATCGAAATTTTTTATTTCATAATCTTGTGTTTCAAGGGAGGTAGATTGTGAACAGTGATAGTTAGATAATGACAAAAGTTTGACTTGTAATCTCAGATAGAACAAGATATAAAAAAAATTAAAAATAGCTTTGTTTTAATTTAAAGAATATAATATAATAACTAAATTTAATGAAAGGAGAATAATAATGCTGATATTTTAATATTCTTTTCTATATACTTTTGCCGTTAAATTGTTACATTAGTCTAACCCACGGTAAGGTGAAGTGATACAAATAGAAGTTCATTGGTGGTTTGATTTTAGACAATCCAACTAGAGTAATTTTATAATTAACTCTAATTTTTTCTAAAATTACTCTTACTCTAAATTTTACCTAGATGGTTAAGAACATGCCCTAACTATTTAAATACTTTAATTAATAAAATTTCCTCATCTTTCTGAAGGTGTCAGGTGGTGGTTTCTAGGTCAACTGGATTGAGTTTGAGGTCCTTAATGAAGCAACAAGGACTACAATCTTTTTTTTAATTCAAGTTGGACTAAGTTTTGCTTTCCTTGCCTTTAATTTATTCCTTCTTAATGGTTTGGTTGGAAGAGTGTCATAAAGTTGATCAATAAAATATCAAATGATTCTTTTCATACTTACAGCCTTATTGGGGTTACAGGCATCTTCTTAGCTGCATTTAATGCTTAATTTAATTCAATTGGGAAGAGAGGGAAAAGGATGCAAAATTCTTAATAACTATTAAACCTTCTTATTGGCAATATAGAAAGTAATGATCTAAACATTATTTATGAAGAACTTTGATAGTTGTACTTCTAAAAAAAAGCTTGGTAGATATGTTACCTTTCGTTAGTATACATGTTGAATAATTATGTCAATCATCTTAAGAAATAGACTCCAAGGAAGTCTTATAAAAATTTAACCAAATATTATTTTCATAATTTAAACTCACAACTTGTAGGATTTTAGGGTCAGCCATTGGATTACAATGGTCAATCTTGATAGTTAATACTATTGCTTGTAATACCTAAAGGTATATTATTTGGACAACAATGAATATTTGATGACTTCTTGATTAACAAAACCATTCTTAAGAATAGATCATAAGAGTAAATAGTTAATTTGGAATTAGTAGAACTAGGAAAATGGTCTCATGAAGTGGCATAGTAAAACAACCTACATAGTTAATTTGGAATTTAATTAGCATAATTCTTTGTGGATACTCTTATGTGGCATAGTCTTCGTGCAAATTTATCAAAAACACTTTTATATTTTGCTTTTATTATTGCTCACACACTATCATATAAATATTTTAAGTATTTTAATTTCTCATGTTACGAAGCATTTTAAGTAAAATGCAGTATAGGGTATTTTAATAAATTTCCCTTAACTTTAAATATTTATTATGTTAAGTGTATGGATTGTTATTTGGTTGAGTGCCCACTAGTTTGAATCAAAAGGTTCATTTTTATTTTGTTACATATTCATAAAAAATAAATAAATAAAACTTTGGTGGTGTCAAGTTCTTTGGACCAAATCTTTGTTTTCCATGTTCTTCTAAACATATTCAGGCCCATTCACTTGATCCTAAGGGGGAACAAATAACAAGGTTGCTGCTCAGCCCACTAGAAAGAGTATTTGAACATTGATCAGATAGCTGTTAAGAATTACATTTGGATCGATTCGAATATAAAAAAATTATGAAAATTTAGATGGAGTTAAATTCGTGAGATAGGGTTTGAAAGGTTGGAATGTTTCTACGGATCTACTCCTAGAAAGATAAATTGATCCAACGGCTAGATAAAAGATAATAACGAAAATAATAACCGGCTAAAGTCAAATTTCTTTTAATGATAATTATCAACACATGTCCACCCCTATTTATAGGAGTAAAATCTCTAGCAAATTGGATTCATATGCAGATTATTCGATTTATTTAAAATTTAAAATAATAAGATAAAACTAAATAACTAACTTGACTTGACTTAATCTATATGGTCCGATTGTAACAATAGTAGCTCTATAGGTACCCCAAAAAAAAAGCCATCCTCCTCTGGTTCAAGAGATAACCTTCTTACTTGTCTTAATTATTTTCTAGTTTTTTATTTCAATTGTAGAATTATTGAATATTGCTGAAAATTTGGGGTGTTAGAGCTGGGAGGGTTTGAAAAAGGAAAGAGAGGAAACATAAAGAATAAAGAAGGAAAGCATCTCAGAAATATTATTTTGTAAGAGCATATTAGTTTGTTTTTATGCATTCAAGAAACCAAGCAGGATGATAAGAGCGAGCAATAATATAGTTTAACTCTATGAGGTGGTAAAATTAATGGATGAGTTATCCTACCTGCTTTGGGTTTCTGCTGGGGTAATTGATGTGGGCTTTATTGATAATATTTTGGATTAATACAGTTGCAAAGTTGATAAAAACTATGCAACTGCCATCTTCAGAGATGAATTAAATTGGAAATCCTGGATGGATGCTCACTTTTTATTTATGGTCGTGTTAATTAAGTGATCAGAAAAGTGTCTTTTGGGAGGAAATGATTATGAAATCAAAAGATTCTGGGATGAACCTGGGCCAATCCACCAGATCAATTGTTGATTAAAAGAAATTAAGTAGCAATAAAGAGGGAAGATTGTTTACTATGTAAACTCAACTTAAAGAGTGTTTTACTATGAAAATCTCTGAATTCCCCATTATGTTAGCTATCAGTTAGTTTTTTTTTTTAATTTATAAAGAAATATCCCATGACTGCTAATTTAGAGAAAAGAAAGAGAGTAAGATCTAATTTCTCTCTTTCTATCTAATGGTTGAGATTGTATAATACTCCAGAAATATGATAGGAAATATATTTTACTATGACCCAAAGCACTAAGGGTAAAGTAGCCTCTTTATTCATTCTCTTTTCTCTTGTACACAGCTAATCAAACAAACTGGTTATGGTTTTTAGCTTCTTCTTTTTTAAAACTTTTAATGTCTAATATTCTTTTAAAAGTTGGTACAAGAGACATACTTTATACATCATATTATTTCAGTTCATGGAGAGATTATAGGGATAAGCAATAAGAAATTACTTAAATTCTCAATTATACCTTTTGATTTATGGATGGATATATAGAAATTATTTTGCTTGGAATGATAGGAGTGCGAGCAATATTAAATAGTTGATGAGTCAAAGTGTTATAAAAAAAATAAATATTCTTATGAGCATTGTCCATGACCTACCACTAGGACACACCAATCAATGGTAGCATTTAAAAGAACTCTACAAAGCACCCACAACCACAAGCCCTCAATATCCTACTCTTTCTCTATATCTTTCTGTTCCAAATAATAAGCATCACTTAGGACCAAGTGGGCCTTTTCTTCTATTATCTATCTGACCTAGTTTATTCATTCCATGTTCAGCCAATCCAAGAAGGAGATCTGAAAGCCTCTTTCTACTACTAAATCATGGTAACAAAATGTGGTCCAAATGCAGTGGATTTTATTCAAGTTGGTAGTACCTTGTTGTCATATTTCTCCAGCAGGAGAAAGAGGCTAACTATTACTGAGATGACAGATGATCTCCAAACTGTTCTTCTTCACCTTAGTCTAATGATTTAAAAGGAGAGAACAAAGTAGATGACCAACTTTGGGTGCTTCGTGTTAATCCACGTGTACATTCGATTAGGGGACATAATTAGTGAGATCCCCCCTCTAATCACTGTTAAACAATTCACAGTTGTCTACTAAAAGCTCTCCAAACATTCAAAGTATTCCTTCGTCTCTAAGCACTTTGAGTTCTTGCCACTGCTTTAGTTCCTTAGTCGTAGGGGAGTGAAAGGAAGAAGAATACAAACCTAAGTCTAAGGCAATGATTAATTTTCTATTATACCATGAGGAAAGCTTGAAAAGGAATTGATACTTCCCTTTCCCTTATGGAGAGCTTTTATTTTTCTTCTTCTTCTTCTTAAAAGTAGTTATTATCATCGCTCACGTTCTGCCACATGGATATTTATTATTCTACTTTTAATTAAAAGCTTAGCTTCATTTACCTCAAAAATATCATGAGTTAATTTTCACTTACCACATCGAAAAAATATATATTTTTTTAATTTTATTTACAAATGAAAAAAATAAATAAATACATAAAATATCCCTCCTTTAATTTAAAATCTAATTCCTCTTATACTTTTACATAAATCTTTTTAAAAATATAGTAGTAGGTCTTATTAGGGTAGTTATTCATTAAGAAAATTAATATCAAATAACTTTCTAAGTAAAATGTAAGTCGAATGATAAGTATTTATATGTTAGAATGTGAACGATAACAAATAAAAATTATAAAATATTTTCGATGCATTTCCCTAAATATCGATGCTAAAATTTTAGTTTCTCCGGTATAATAAGAAGTGACAAAACTATTACCCTAAGTAAATTAGGATAGATCTAATCCTTATCATATAAGATTACTATGCCAACAAAAACAAAATTCATGTCAAAACTGGGTGATTAAAGCTTCTGGATTAGATAGAACCCAATACTTGGGCAAGTTCTATTTGGGAGGCTCTCATCACTCCCTTTTGTTTCCTTCTGCTTGAGTGAGAGACACTATTCTACTAACTAAAGAAGCATTTTGGCACCCTTATCTATAAAAGCATCTGAAGTAGAGAACTCAATTGGGCAACTACAACATCTCTTCCAGGAACGAGTTGTGCAAGGAAAATGATATCAGATTCTTCTGCTAAAGTTCTAAAAGGCACAAATCATTTATTACAAGAAGAATGCATAACAATTTGGTGCATTAATTGTACAAATCCACAGCACATTCTCTTCTTAAGCTTTATAAGTTGTATACTAAATAAAAAAAATTTAAAGAAAATTAATTGCAATAAAGAGATATAGAAATTATGTTAAGAAAAGAGAGCATAAATACTAATAGTTATGCCATGACTTTCTTTTGGCAGTGACAGTTGGAAGGGGGAATAAGAATTAAGGAACAATATACAATTTCACTAGTAGCAGTAAACGAAATTCTGGCCCAGTACGGAAGGAACCTATTCCTTCGTCAAATAAGGGTGGTCGGAATGCCACGCACGTGAGCTGCAGATGCACACAAGCGGCTTCTATTCCGCATTGAAATCTTTGGATTTTTATAAATCACCTCCTATATTTTATCTATTTTATGATTTACATTTGTCATTGAGAATTTTGTAACCTCACCACTCATTTTTTTTATAATTCTCATTTTTAACACCTTGATATTATTTTAACTAACTAAAGTTGATTAAGTTACTAAAATACCCCTATTATTTCCTCTTATTTTCTATATCTCACTACTATCTTTTCTATCTATCTCCTCCACCGTTGCCGCCACCACCTATTGCTCTCCTCCTCCTCCTCATTTTCTTCTTCTTCTTCTTTGGCAAGAAAAAAGGATAAAGAAGATAGAGGTAATTTAGATATTTATAAATTATTTTATATATTATATTTGAATATATTTTTTCTAGTACCGTCTAGGTTAATCTAAGATGATAAATAAGAATTATTAAAAAAAATAAGACGTTAGGTTACAAAATCCTCAAAGACGAGATATAAATCAATACATAGATAAAAACATCCCTAAAATCTTAAATAGAAATTTGGGAATAACACCCTATATTTTATAGCCAGATTATAAATAAAATCTCTCAATATTAAGCCACATTTTACTAGTTGATAGATAGATAAAACATTTTACTAGTTGATAGATAGATATAGTTTAATTCGATCATCAGGTTAACTACCAATCAATATCAAATAGAAAGCTCTATTTGTAAATTTTAAAAAAAAAAGAGTTTGTTTAATAATATAGTAAAAATATAGGGTGTTATTTGTAAGTTTCTCTACTGAAAAGAAGTTGGTGATACCTATAAAAGCCCACCCCTAACTTAGTATCCAACCAAGTTAAGCCCCCAGTAATTGCTTATACTTCCCCCCTCTGCTTACACTTCATCCCTCTCCTTCTCCCCCTCCCACTGCTTCAACTCCAAATTCTTTAGCATTACAAGCGGAGGAGGAGAGAGGTGAGTTCCAAAGGTAAGGGATGAGAATAAGCAGTGCTACTATTCAAGTCTTATCTTATCACTTACTTCCCATATGGAGTTAATGCATTCCAGTCTGTTGGGCGTTCTTGAATTGTAATCTAATCTGAGATCTTTGTGGGCCGAGAGATAGGGACTTGCTCTTACCATTGACCATTTGAGATCGTGCCGCCAAGAGTTGAGGTCTTCAATAAGAGGAGAGGAAAAGCTAGAGAGAAAAATTAAAAAGAAAGAAAGAAAGAAAGAAAGCTTTAGTTGACTATCTCTGACCCTTAGTCCACGTTAGCGTGAATGTGTGATGAACAATTTGTTATCTATATATAGCCTTCTTCGTCTAGCGTGAGGCCGTGCATATTTCCGTGCTCTACCTTCCTGCTCTAGAGTGCCATTTTTCTTGGATTGTGTTAAGAGTTAGTGGGATTTTGGTACAATTGTCAAAAGTTGCATTAAATAGCAGCAGAGGCTACTATACTTTGTAGAGTGTAGTAGACTTTCTGGAGTTGTTACATATAGAACAAAGTTCTCACTTGGATTTCCTTGTGTCTCTGAAGAGATGGGGGAGAATGGGAATGCCAAGTACTACCAACATGCAGCGTTTCCTGCCATGGATATCTCCATAGAGCTTGGACACCAACAGGTAGGCTCCAAGTGCTACGACGACGATGGCCGCCTCAAGAGATCAGGTAAAGAAACCAACATCAGCTAGTCATCTCCTGGTTTCATTCGTTTCTCTTAACATTTTTCTACGTTGATAGCTCGATTGAGTTGAGTATTTATACCCTTTTAGGTACTATGTGGACGGCAAGCGCGCATATCATAACGGCGGTAATCGGCTCTGGCGTGCTGTCACTGGCGTGGGCGATAGGTCAGCTCGGATGGGTCGCCGGCCCGACGGTCATGCTCCTCTTCTCCTTTGTGACGTACTATACTTCGGCTCTTCTTGCCGACTGCTACCGCTCCGGCGACCCGACCACCGGCAAACGCAACTACACCTACATGGACGCAGTCCAGGCCAACCTAGGTCCGTTGCTTTCCTCCCTTAGTATACCCAAAGTGATCAAAGTACACACGTTTTACAAACAATTTGCTCACTTGTCATTTCGTCGAACAGATGGCATCAAGGTTAAGATCTGCGGCTTCCTCCAGTACGCTAACATCTTTGGAGTGGCCATTGGGTACACCATTGCTGCTTCCATTAGCATGGTGTAAGTATCAATCAGCAGAGATTTGTAGATGGTGTTTTATGCTGGCAAAGTAATATTGGTGTTTGGTGAGATTGAATTAAGTTATTCTTTTGTTTTTTGTATTGTATTGGTGCAGGGCAATCAAGAGGTCTAATTGCTTCCATGAGAATGGCAAGAGCAACCCCTGTCTCGTATCTAGCACTCCTTACATGATCATGTTTGGCGTTGCAGAGATCTTGTTCTCTCAGATCCCAGACTTTGATCAGATTTGGTGGCTCTCAATCCTTGCAGCAGTTATGTCCTTCACCTACTCTACCATTGGCCTTAGTCTTGGCATAGTCCAAGTCATTGGTGAGCCCACAACAACTAAAAACTCATCACTACAATGTTTGCCATGCCAAGAAACTCTATATTAAACTTCTGGCTTTCAGCTAATGGAGGTATCAAAGGAAGTCTCACCGGAATAAGCATCGGCGTCGTCACCCCGGCCGACAAGGTATGGCGGAGCCTCCAAGCCTTCGGGGACATCGCCTTCGCCTACTCTTACTCATTAATACTGATAGAGATTCAGGTACTTTTACATTCACTTCCTCATCCCAATTAATGAGCCTACTACTGCTGCTGCTACTACTACTACTACTAAGGAGAGGAGAATACTAAACCTGTAGCATTGGATTGTTGATTTTATTAGGACACAATAAAATCCCCGCCGCCGTCGGAGTCGAAGGTGATGAAGCGGGCGACGCTAGTCAGCGTGGCGGTGACCACCCTCTTCTACATGCTTTGCGGCTGCATGGGCTACGCGGCGTTCGGCGACGCCGCCCCCGGCAACCTCCTCACCGGCTTCGGCTTCTACAATCCCTACTGGCTCCTCGACATCGCCAACGCCGCTATCGTCGTCCACCTCGTCGGCGCCTACCAGGTCTACTGCCAGCCCCTCTTCGCGTTCGTCGAGAAGTGGGCGATCCAAACCTGGCCCAAGTCCAAATTCATCACAAAAGATATCAGGCTCCCCCTCTCGCCGACCAAATCCTACAACCTCAACCTCTTCCGGCTGACGTGGCGCACAGTGTTCGTCATCGTCACGACGGTGATCTCGATGCTCCTGCCCTTCTTCAACGACGTAGTCGGCTTCCTCGGCGCGCTCGGTTTCTGGCCGCTTACGGTATACTTTCCGGTGGAGATGTACATAGTTCAGAAGAAGATACCAAAATGGAGTACAAGATGGGTGTGCCTGCAGCTGCTCAGCCTGGCTTGCCTCATTATCACGGTGGCGGCGGCCGCCGGGTCCATCGCCGGAGTGATGACTGATCTCAAGATTTACAAGCCGTTCAAGACTAGCTACTGATCTATAATTTATAGTAAAAAAAAAAAAACAACTTGTAATTGGGAGTATAACTGCCTCTGTAGTTGTTGTTGCTGTTACTGTTGCTGCATGTTTTGGTTGTTTGTAATACTTTAAAGCATGAAAGAAAAGTGCAAGTTCAAGTTCCAGTGGAAGAAATGTGATCAAAGAAGGCATAATCATTGTCACCAGATCCAAACAGATGCAAATTTTCAATAACAACATTTTTAGTTAGTATTTTGTGATTAACACTCCAGCTTTAAGCTATTTGTAATCCAACTTTTTCCTTCTTTTTTTTCTATACTTCTGATATGACACTCTCTTGAGTTAACTTAAACTAACTAATATCTAATAAAATAGTATCTAAATAAGAATATTCTGTTTGAAAACTAAGTTCATCTTATAAAATACCAAAAATTCCTCTGTCCTCTTGTTTCCCTTCCATTTTAATTGTAACAAAGTGTCTCGGGAGTGTTATTGTAATTTGTTTATAGAGTTAAATCAACTATAATCTAGAATAAAAAATAGTTAGTCAAAATAATAGTTAGACCAGCTTCCAATTAGCTAGAAAAGCTGGTCCTCTCCTTTTTCCCTTCTAAAAGCAAAAGTTTAACATATTCCTACATTGTAGGTTCTTTTCTTCTAACTTTTTTTTTTTAATTCTAACAATTTTTAACTCAAGGCAACTCATCACTTTTCTTCAAAAAAAAAAAAAAATTCAAATTCAAAATTCTAACATCATTTTTTATATTTGTAGTTATTTGAACTCATTTATAGTAGCATATTTTTCAAATATTTTAAGCAAAATATAATATTGAATGATAAATATTTATATAATAAAATGTGAATAAATAAGAAACAATTCCACTTAGATTTTTCAAAGTACCACAGTATTTTATATACATTTGAACCAATTCTTTTTTGTAACCAAGAAAATATATGTGAATATTTTTCTTAGTCTTATATATGGGATGTAGGAAAGTAATAAAAGGAAGTTAAGGAAATATGCTCGAAAAATAATAATAGTTTAGGGGGGAATAATAAAGTCAAAACCTATATAGAGTATGCTTTTTTAATAATTGTTTTCCTTATTTCGTTTACATTGGAACGTCCTTATTACTAATTCAATAAAGAAATCAAAAGTCGTTCTCAATCGCCGCACTTATGTCGGATATATATTTGCTACCATATGACATCCTTGTTTGTCACTACTCCAGTACTAAATTCCACCAAAGAATCTAAGCATATAATGCACACCAGCATCTCAAAATATTCAATCTTTGCTAGCTTTACCTTTTGACGGAATAGGAGCGGCTCCTTTTTGAATTCAAGATTGTTCGCCCCCAACGAAAGAGGTCGGAAACTCGCTTCAAGATCACACCTCCCCGATAGCCAGCCAACTAGTGGATGTCAGCTTCGATCACTCTGCTCCCTTCCTGGTGCTTTCAATGATAGACAAATCTCAAGCCATAAAGGAGGGGTTGTGAGGATGGGAGAGGGTGGGGTGGGGTGGGGTGGGGTGGGTTAATTCTTGGAGAACTTTTCACACAAGGGATTTTGGCAGCGACTGGTGGTCGACAGGGGCTAAGAATTGTTTATATATTCTCTTTTTTTCTCTCTCTCTCTCTATATCTATATATATATATATATGTATATAAAATGGGTCAAGAAGATACTCAAAGATAAAATGGAACCTGGGGCTGGTTCGTTTCTTATCTAATGAGTACAAGATGCTTTTATCATGTTACTGTTGGGTGGTACTGTGGGAGGGGATGAGGTGCTGGCTAGGTGTAATGTTCGGCACTTTGGGCCGTTTTCAACGAGCTTGTCGTCACTGATGCCTGTGCATGATTGGCTTCGGACTTCGGCTGTGGTCTGGCCGTCTCCCGTCTGGGTCCGTCTGGGCCCATATATTTATTAGTCACGTGTGGATAGACCACACAACTGCGCGCGTGCAAAGAGAAACTACAACTAGAATATTTCATTAGTGTGCGCTTTTGAAATTAATTTACTTAGTCGACGTTCCACCTAATACTTAGTGATTTGACACTGGAGCTACTGTTTATATTCCAACTCTTCAAACATTCCACTTGGGGTTGTTAAATAATTGCCAAGTCAGATATAAGAGGAAAGGTGGGAGAAAAAAAAAGATTTATTAGCTCTCCATTTCGACTGGATTGAGTCCAAACCGAATTTAATTCATTTATTTATTTTTATTTAAAAGCTTATTATCAACAGATTACAAGATTGATGCGTAGAAAAAAAAAATAAAGATATTTAGACAAACCTTAAAACATAGAGAACACAGAAAAAATATCTAAGTAAATTACGCCACAACTCTAAGATAAGAGGCTTTCATCGGTTTGTTGTGACCCCCTTCGGATCCAAACTTATATTTGAAGAATCTAATACGACAAACCTGCATCAAATAAAAAAAAAGGAAAAAAAAATATTACAGCGAATGGGGAGGAAGAAGAAGAAAAGAAAAGAAAAAACTTTGTAATTAAGGTGGAGATACCTCTCCCCTCCTTCCATCCGGTAGCTAGGAGGAGAGGAGAGGGAGGAGCTTGCCGACAACAGTCACTTGCCAGAAAGATCATCAGTAGAGAGGAAAAAACCTAATCCTACTAATTCTCAGTTATAGCTCATACTTTACGGCCAAAAAATTTAGTAAAATTGACGCCCAATGGCCTAACCATATTTATATTTCAGAGACATATAGAATATAATATATATATATATATGTGCTTAGATACAGTGAAATTTGTAATACAACTATCACAACACATGTATATATTTATAATAGTATATTTTTGAGAGATACGAGAATTTAACTATATCCCTCTAAATACTAAATATCGTTGAGATTTGAACTCGGTACCCTCGTACATACGAGCTCCTTTAAACAATTGAACTTTTATGGCATTGACTACCAATAAGTAATAATACCTTGGATATTGAAATGTAGATCTGAATTCTTTGTCCTAGTTTTCTCACTGTTACATGATGAACAACAAGAAGACTGGTTCTTTCATTAACTTTAGTTCAGACAGATCTAGAGGCAAATGGTCCATTCCTGACACACACACCATTCTCATGAGATTCCTCATAATTCCATCCGATCTGGTCCTTACCAGTAAGTGTACTATAAGCCAATGAGGGGCCTTCATCAATGGCTCGGTCATCTTCTTCGTCTGCCAAGATAGATGTGACTGCAAAAGGGTTTTGGATCCTGTTAGATTCCTGTCCTCTTTTCATTTCTTTCCTTGTATGGACAAAGGTGCATTTGGTGCTTTTGTGGGCATGGTTTTTTCTGTGCCATCTGGGCTCATATCAATGTTATATGGATTAGAGTCAGGGTTGTTATTTGTGGTCCACCGTTTTAGAATGGACCAATGAAGTGGCTTTTCACTCGGAGAGTAGCATGACCGATCGACACTAAATCATTGCATAGTCTCTCTTACTCGATTCTAGGAGATCAAAGAAATATGTGATTATGTGGAGAATCCGGAGTGTTGTGATCGAATGACTAAGGATTTTGGATGGTTTTGCAGAGCTTAAGATCCGTCATATCTATCGGGAAGGCAATCGAGTGATAAATTGGGCTGCAAATCAGGATAAATCACTGTCAGAGGTGTATGAGAAAAGGCCAATCTATATAATCTCTTTAATTTTGACTGCTCGACTGATGTAATAAGTCGGGCTGTCTTAATCTAAACTGTCTTCAGCTTCTTTGATCAAAAGAAAAAGAATGTGATGACGTATTTTAAAATAGTGTTAAATGTATTTTAATTCTTATACTTATGTATAAAATTATTTTACCCCTTATATTTTTTTATTATTACCAAACTAATCTAAAACTATTAGAATTTGTCATACTTATAAACCCCACCCAGATTATTTAAATACTCCTGTTATATTTGTTAGACAAACTATAAGGAAGAAGGTTAATTTAGGTATTTTAATAATTTATTATATTTGTAATATTTGGGGGATTATCTTGGTAATTTGGATGGGCTTGGTTAGTTAGGTGAACTTTAACCATAAATATTAAATTAGTTTGGTAAAAATAAAAAATAAAAAATAAAGTACAGTAACTTATTTAACGTTGTCAAATATTTGAAACTACGAGACCTCACCCCTCTCCCGCGCTCCAAAATACCCAACTCATTCAAGAAACGAGAACGTAGACATGGGGGAAGAGTTAGATCGCTGGGAGGAAGCAATCGACATCGACGACTCCGATCTCCCCTCTCTCCTCCCTTCCTTCCCTGCTCTCCTCCCTTGCTCTCAACTCCCTCGCCCCTCCCAGGCCTTAGCTCCCAATCCTTCCCCTTCCTCTCGTCCATCACCTGTTCGACCAAATTCCCCAACCTCAGTTTCGGGATCCCGACCCCGGGACTCTCCTCCGGGATCCATTATCGCTGCCTCCTCCTTCCCCCACCTCATCCCCGGTCCCGCTGGCGCCGTGCAAGCTGCGATGCATCGCATGGCTGCTGCTGTGGAGAGCGGCCCTCACTTGGAAGGGATTGATAGGCCGGGCGACCGATTGGATCTTGATGAAGATGATGCAGATTTCAAGATGAATCCTTGGCTCTTCGCTTTGGGCTTTCTTGGTAAGTGGGATGAACATCCAATATGTTTAGAGGTCTTCTTGTACTTATTTGGGTGATTTGATCATTTGATGTTTGATTAGGGGAGGATTGCGGATCGGTATCCACAATCAGCTCAATCAAGACTAGAACTGTCGATCAAGCACCTCTGGTTCATATCTACCATCTTTTATTCTCCTTTTAATTTGATTATCTTGATAAATGTAAGATTTTGATGGATAGGTTGTGGGAGTTGTCAAATGTTGCACTCCAAATGGGCTGGGTGATCTCTTTCTAACTTTGAAGGTTAGTATCGATGAGTTGTGTATAGTTGTGAGAAATTCCTATGTGACCATGTGAAATATTTGTTGGCTTTAGGATCCGACAGGAACCATTGATGCTTCACTGCACCGGAGAGTCATTTTGGAGGGAAACCTTGGCTCTGATATTTCTATTGGATGCATCCTTATTCTTAAGAAGGTCTCCTATTTTTACCGCAGTTGGAAGCTCATATGTTTTGCAATGACATCTTGTCATAAATCAATAATCCAGTGCTGGCTATATGAAATGATACTTAATTGCCATTAACAGCTTGAGAATGGAAAAATTGCAGGTGGTTGTTTTTTCCTCAGCTCGCTCAGTGTGCTATCTCAACATTACATTAGATAATGTGGTCAAGGTGCGCACTTATGCAGATGTGTGCGGATTAGTTATGATTTGGTTGCACTTCTGTTAGTAATTTAATCTATTAGCCTCTTTATATTTGAAGTCAATTGCCAAGTGCCAAGAAGAATCAGATTCATATAGTTGCATTACAGCCATTTGTTGTCGTTGTTGTTAATAGTCAGTATAATACTATACTTATACATAGGCCTGTAATAATTAGATTCCTCAAGTAACGGTTCTAATTAATTGTGTTATTTAACTTTTTATATAATAGGGATGCAGCTTGGTCACCACTTATTTTTTATTCTCTTCATTGTTGCTCTCAAATTTTGACATGGACAAGGATTTAGAATTCTAGGTGCACTCAAATATTAAGATTCTTTTTTTTGGTTTGATAGCTCGGTAGTCCAAAATATGTACCTAGTAGGTAATTCGAAGAACTATTTACCTGAATATGTGTTCTCTACGCCAGGTGGACTTCAACTATGTTGCCGTTGAAGCGTCCTAAAGAACCACTGTGGGGGTCAATCACTTAAGTTAATAAAGTCTCTTATTGGTTAGTGACTTTTGGTATGCGTAGTTCCCTTATACTATATAGTTCCTGCAATAGGCATAAAGTCAGTGGAGCATTTATTTGGAAATCAAAAGAAAAATCTATTCGAGTAGGAAATGAAAGAAATTTTTTACACCATAGAGAATTATTTTGTTCTTACATGAATATGTTAGCTGAATTTGTATAATTAGAAAACAATTTTTCAAGCAGCGGACAACAGCCTTTAACCGTCATATGCAGCAGGAAGACACTTGCTCTTGTATGTAGTATTGGAACTCATTACTCAAGGAATTATTGGGGTGGGAAGTCTAGTTTTGTCAAAAATCCTTTAATATTGATAGTAAGTGGTGCTTGAGTTAAGTTGATCTTAGTTCATTGTCAGAGCTCTATTTGCAGTAGAATTTGAGTGTGGCTATTAGGTGGTCGAGTGGCATCTCTAGTTAAGTTTGAGATGGAGGGGCCTATGATATTACGTATCATATGATATGTATCTCATGTACTTGGTCGTTTATCAGTGTTGGAGGGAGAAAGGAAAAGAGGTATTTTTTTCCCATTGAAGTTCTTTGAGATATTATTACTAAGAGTTTATTTCTTTCTCATTATTGAAGCTTTGCCAAAAAATGAGTTTGAAAACAAATATCTTGGCACAAATAGAACTTGAAAAAATATGTGCAGATGTCAAGCTTGACGATGTTCTTGGAGGAACTAATAGAGAAGTATACATTATTGAACAATAGGCTTGAAATACATAGCCTATTTAACCTCGAGGTCAATAAATGTATCCTATCAAATTAGCTCTGATTTGGCAAGAAATAAGAGAAGAAGCTAAGAATGTTTAAACCTCCCTTCATTGATGTTTCTGGTGTGAGCTATTTTGCCGTAAGTGGTGAAATTTGTATCATTTGCAAGATCTATTCTAAACATAATTGAAGAAATTAGAATATCATATGCAAGGCCATTAAGTTGTAAAATCTCAGTTTAAAGCATTTGAATTAGCTGAATTTTTTACTGCCAAGACATATCTTGATTACTTTCTTTTCTTCTTTTATCATTTTTATGTTTTAACTTCTTGTGTTTCTTTGCTACTGACTTGTACTCAATCATTAACATGCTTACAGTATATGAGTATGTGTTGATGTTCCTTACCTGCATAAGGATGTCCATATTAATAATTCAGAGTTTCTCCTTGAGACTAGATGCATCACAATATTACTTTCTTGAACAGCTCGTTGGTAATGACTGTGGTCCCCCTCACAAGTTGGTGATTCCTTCAGGCACTGCCAGATTGCATCTCCCTGGTGAACTTCTTTTTCTTATTTTTGGGTTTTCTTTTAGCCTGCCTCGTTCTTCCTTGTTAATTGTTTTCTTTTTGTATTTCGATAGATAAACACAGAGATATCAGGCAGAAGAGCAGATCTGAGATGGAAAATCCTGCTCATGGAGAAATGAGTAACATGACTTATTCAAGGGTGATTGCAGATAAGGAAGAGATTGAAGGAAGCTTCTTATGCAGCAGTGGTGCAAGAGATGCTACGACAGCAGTGGCTACCAATACTAATCATTGTTTAGGGAAGCGCCAAAATTTTTGGACAGGTGAAGTGGCAGGAGATCCTTCTGGAAAGCACAAACCCATCAACCCTGATGAGGATTTCAGAAGAAATTTGAATTTCTTAGGGAGGCAGCAGGAAATTGGGTTGAATGAAGTAAGGGGAGACCCTTCTGACAAGCATATATCTACCAATTGTCCTGGTGAGGACATGATTCGAAATTCAAATTGTGAAACACTGATAGGCAGTGGGAAAACAAGTTTTGGAGGAAAGTTAGCTCGTAGTGCCAATGCTACGACTGCCGCCACCATATCAATGTCTTCCGAGCCTGAACATGAAAAGAATGATACTAGGAATTTAACTTCAAGAGTTTCTGTTGCACAATGGACAGACGAACAGCTGTCAGAGCTATTTGCTGATTACCAGGAATAAGCTGAATGAGTTCATTTCAATACTTTGTATGCATAAGATTAGAGAAATGAGCTTCACTAATCTACTACATATAGGGTTGGAATATTATAATGTAATATACTACATATAGGGTTAGAATCTTATAATGTAAAGCATAGATTTTGAGTTAAATGCACCGCTCTAGCTATTGATAGGTGTGAAAGGGTTTATTTATTTATTTTTGGTTCTTTTTCATAATGTTGATATTTTTTTTGTCCTTAGTCTTATTATCAGCTTTATCATCTCGTGAAGCTTAGCAGAAGTATTCTTATTCATCTAAGAACCCAATTCGTGCAGTTATGAACTGCTGTTACACTGATTGAAGGCTTTTAGGTGGAAAAACTTCTTACCAGTCCATTAACATTTTTAATTTTGACTCACTTCTCCTTGGTTATCTGTTTTGTAGGGTTGGGCATACTTCTTCCCTTCAGATTTGTTATCCAGATATCACATGGAAAAGGATGTATCCATTTGAAATTTGCTAAACGGAGCAAGGTAATTACAAATTGATCTTCTTAAAACTGGTATCCATATGCAATCACTTTTTCTTTTAGAGAGAGCAGGTAGTATTATCCATCTCATAGCTTAGACACATAATATAGAAAAAAAAAATAGGAGAGGAAAAATTGGCGAGGGTTCTACAACAAGCCCCAAGTTGGCTATAGAAATTGTCCAACGACAAAAGAATTAAGTATCAAGCTTTGAGGAAATACAAAGATTTAATAAAAGACATAGCCCAACAGTATGCCTTTTTTATGATCTCTAATGACTCAAAACACCACAACCTTAAGGGTTTGACACCGGGGCTGAAACACTACAAACAACAACCTAACAAGCAAAGGAAAATTGATTGCATTGGATGAGTCAATGACAGACGACACATTACCTTCCCTGCTAGAACTTGGCAAGAGGGAAATAAAATATTCGAAAAATAACACTTCCAAGTATACCCAAAATCTGTCAATCTATCAAGATTTCTAAGTAGACGTGATCAAATGAGGTAATCTTAACCCTATTGGCACTAATCAACTTCGGCCGCTGCTAAGGCAGTAGATATGGCTGCGGCTGCCACCACCACCACTATTCATTGTTCGCGTCGCCGCACCCATCATCACCTAATTTCCTTGTGGCACCACCTTGTGGTTGCGCCTGCACTTCAATGGACACGAATCCATGAATCAAAGTGGTCTGCAACGTTTCACCACTGGAGGAGACAAATTGAGTCCCCAGCAATACAAGAAATACTACTATTGATTTGTTACAATGCCTTCTAGCAGACAAACTAGTTACTGATAAAAACTTATTCTGATCCATATAAATTACAATAGTTTCATCTGAAAGCTTCATTCCGTTTCTTACTCCAAGAGATGCAAATACAGACTTACGATTACAATAGTTTAATAAGCTCCTGGTTTTTTTACTAACATCTTCATGCTCTAAGTACATCCAAGGCTTTGGATGGCAATTTTTTCTTTTTCATAAGAGGAGATCATACTCTTGCTTGGTTTGGGTATCAGCTTCAGCCTGTTTTTCCTAGGAGTTGTCAACCCACGAGACTCTTCCATGTCCAGCTCCTCTCTTGCTAATGCATCAGGCAATTCCCAGTCAAATTGGTGGACAAGATTTGCAATCGCGAGCTCTATTGTGGTGATAGCAAACTGCATCCCGGGACAAATCCTTCTGCCAGCTCCGAATGGGATCAACTGGAAATCTCTACCCTTGAAGTCCACCTGGCTATTGATGAACCTTTCTGGAATGAACTCATTTGGTGTCTCCCAGAAGTTGGGGTCTCTACCAATAGCCCAAGCGTTAATAAAAACTCTTGTCCCCTTTGGAATGTAGTAGTCTCCTATACGACAGTCATCCATTGATTCTCTTGGGATTAGCAGTGGAACCGGAGGATGCAACCTCAGCGTCTCCTTCACCACAGCCTTCAAGTAGCTCATTGTTTTCAGGTCCTCAACTCTAACCTTGGTGTTGTGGCCAGCAATCCCTCTCACCTCATCTACTAGCTTTTTCATCACTTTGGAGTTCCGAACAAGCTCCGCCATGGCCCATTCTAGGGCTACGTATGACGTTTCCGTCCCTGCAGAAAACATATCCTACGATAGGATGCGAAACAAGGAAAAGTAGAAGATTAGAATGATCAATAACAAGGATTAGGATTTTCTTCTTCTGTGGTGCACTGTGATATAAAAAAGTTATTTAATTAAGTAATCACTCACTAAACTAGGGGCCAGTATTATATTTGTAACCCGTGAAAAATAATAGCACATAATCTTTCTTGAACTATTTAAAATTCATGTTATAATATTTACCCTTAAATGAGGAGTGTTATACTTTGGATTATTTGTATCGAAAATCCACTTAATTTTTAATTTGGTGAGACAGTATTATTTTCGGTTTCTCTTGCATTTGAAACTTTTTTCTTATTTTTTTTTTTAACTTTACACTTTTGATCATTTAGTATCTCATTAAATACTCACCTGACATTATAAGAGAGAGAAAAAATAATTCATACTTATCTTTTTCTTTATCTTTTTACTTTATATGCTGTTGCTAATTCTTTTTCTTCTACTATTATTTTTTCTATCATTTAGTGCCTCATTAAATCGCTCTTTAATATTTAAAATAAAAAATTAATATGAGATAATTCCAATGATTAAATATATAAGATGTTATTTTTTTTTCAAAACTACGTGAAATCAGAATTTCGTAGTTTATGTATGAAATTTATAATTTAAGTACAACTTTCGTAATTAAACTATGAAATTTCAATTTTACATAGTTTTAAAAAAAGTATTCAAAGGATAATCATCTATGTCCAAAAATTATGAAATCAATTGAATAAAATTTGTAATATCATGATTTAGAATTTTTATATTCAAAGTTTCTTCAGATTAAAAATTTATTTATAACTGAATGAATAATTTATAGTTTAAGTATAAAATTTATAGTTTAAATATAAAATTCTAACGGTAATTCACAGTTTTTAAATAAATATTATAATTTGTTTGCAATATAGATTAAGTTTTTTCTTTGAAATATTGATGAAAAAGTTTTTATTTATTTAAATTATCTCTAATTAATCTCTTATTATTTTAATTAAAGAGAAATTAGAGAGAATTGTATAGAAAAACTATCTCTAATTAAGGGGTAAAAATATAATTAAACTAAGAAAAAATTATTATTATGTTATTACAATGGTAAATATAATTAAACCAAGAAACTATAATTCCTACAGATTAGCTATCGAAACGAGTCTTTTTTGAAGGCTTAGAAAACTTACCGCCAATAGAGATTTGATATGCCTTTCTTCCAAGTCAAACCCCAAATCTGGACCTTCCTGCAAAGACAACAACACATCGATAAAATCCCCCTCTCCACCATCCTTAATCCGCTCCCTGTGTTCCTTAATCAGCTCCTCGAGCACATCATCCCACCTCTTAATGATCCTCTTAGCCCTCCTAATCACACCCAAAACCCCGTCCAACCAACCTAGTTTAGGAAAATAATCCCCCATATGGAACCCACCAAGCAAAGCCGTGTTCTCCTGAATAAGGATCTGGAACAGCCCATTCCTCCCTTCCGCTCTAAAGAATTTTCCTGAAACCATCCTGCATATCACGTCATTTGCATAGTTGAACAGCATTTGGCTCATGTCCACTGGACTAGATTGCAAAGAAGCCGCGGCAATCTTCTCTGCCATGAAGCCCACCTCTTCTTCCTTTATGGGATGATACGACTCTTCCCTCCTGGCGCTCAAGAGGTTCTTGGTGCAGATCTTTCGCGCCTGCCTCCAGTACTCGCCGTGAGGGGCGAAGACCAAGTCCACGAAGTTGTAGGTTAGGATCTCGGCGACCTTGAAGGAAGAGCGAGTGGCGAAGATGGCGTCGTGGGTCTTGGTTATCTCGGCCGCCATGTCGGCGGAGGAGACGATGAGGGTTGGGACTTGGCCGAGGCGGAGATACATGAGGGGGCCATAGGTGGAAGAGAGGGAGTGGAGAGATTGGTGTGGGATAGAGCCAATTTGGTGGAGGTTGCCTATGATGGGGAGCTTGAGAGGAGAAGGAGGAAGAGGGAGGTTGGGGCTGTGGGAGGAGAAGGATCTCTTGAAGATGAGGAAGAAGAGCGGAAGGAGGAGGAGGAGGAGGAGGAGGAGGAGGAGGAGAGGGGCTTGGGAAGAGGAGACGAGTGCAAGGCCTAGCATTGCAGGCATTGCTTGCAGTTGATGTTCAAAGTTTTTGGGAGGTGTTTCACGTTATCTTACTCTGGTCAACTTTAAAAACCTACCTATATCTTTCCAGTTTCTATGGACTCTTTTAATTAAGAAAGGAGGGGAAAGAAACAAGAACCATCGCTTTTATGTTTTTCGGACAATGTTCCTACTTCTTAGAGGAAAGGTAGGAACCAAGTCCCAATTAAAACATATTACAAATTGCAAACATAGAAGGTAAGATTAATCAAGTTTTGTTTTCGTCTCCCAACAACGACAAACCTGACAATGTCAATTTATGTGAAATTGTCTGTCGTTACAGTTCTTGATAAGTTTTTTGAACAATTTGTGACTTCGTTTTTAATGTCTGTTTCTTTTTGATAAAATGTCTATGTCTAGTAAAGCATACATCTGAGCCTCAATTCATTGCAAGTGAATCCTGATCAAGCGATCACCGAGGTAGAAGATCAAATATCTAATATCCAAGGCAGGCTACAGTGTCTGCAGAAGACTGTATAAGGGAGCAAAGACCTTCAGAAAATGAGCATGACGACGAGTAGTACTGGCACAACGTGCATATCGAACTGTCTTTAAGTGGATGATGGATGATGATGAATGGATGCAAAATAGTAGCAGAATTCGTGAAGCTTTTACTTACCACTCACTTTTCTAAGACTATCATAACTAGGGGTGGCAATCGGGTCGGGTTAAGCGGGTTCGGGTCGGGTCAGATTCGGGTCGGGTCAACATTACCTTGACACGAACACGACCCGATTAATAAACGGGTTACATTTAGTAAACACGAACACGACCCGATTGATAAACGGGTAACACGACACGACCCGCCTAACCCGTTTAATAAACGGGTCAAGTTAACACGACACGCTAACACGACCCGTCTAACCCGTTTAATACAAATCATATATAAAATTTAATATTTACTGATTTATTATATATAAATGGTGTATTACATAAATACAATCCTAATAATTCATACAATATTAAAACTAAACGGGTTAAACGGGTCACCCGACCCACCTGACCCGCCCGACCCGTTTACTTAAACAGGTTAAACGGGTCAAGCGGGTCAAAGGCATAAACCCGAACACGACCCAATTAATAATCGGGTTAGGCGGGTTGACCCGTTTATGACCCGAACCTGATTAATCTAAACCCAAACCCGATTAACAGTCGGGTTATCGTGTCGGGTTATCGGGTCGGGTCAAGTTTTGCCACCCCTAATCCT
Organism: Typha angustifolia; assembly: GCF_048772165.1. NCBI lineage: Eukaryota > Viridiplantae > Streptophyta > Magnoliopsida > Poales > Typhaceae > Typha > Typha angustifolia. Next base: position 8,583,007 of record NC_133248.1, read on the forward strand.
AACTGGATGAGGCCTGACGGTGATCTCTTGCACACCTGACACCCCTCCATTAAATGAAGACATCGAAGCGTAGCCCCTGACCGAGTGCGTAAGACCTTAGTAGGTAGGTGATTAATGCGAGATCTCTGGCTCTGGCCGAGTCTAAAGAAAGACATTTGCAAGATTGTTACAGAAGGTTTTTGTTTTAAAAGAAAATCTCTGGGGAGATGGATAGTGAATTAAACATGACTACCAGTACCTTAGCTTTTATTCCCCAAAAAGGAGGAGCTAAAGCTCCAAAAGGTGGGGAGACTAAAAGTTGGTGGCAAAGCTGGTTGCGGCCAAAATTGCAGAGCTAGCCAAAACATTAGCCCTTGTTTGGTTTGAGTTAGTCAAGTTCAGTGATCAAAGATTATTTTATTCGTAACCAAGTTCATTCCACAATACAAAGAGAAAATAATTAAAAAATAATCCAATTTGATTCCAATTAGATTCCAAATTTAACTTTAAAATTTCTTATATATAAATTATTTTCATATCTAATCAATATTCTTTCTCCGCTCTCTTCCTTTTTTTTATCCAAAAAATATATTTTTTTATTATAAAAAAGCTCATATCTCAGAATCCGGGTAACTTGAAAAATAATATTTGTATACACTCGTGGAGAAATTAAAATTTTTTATTTAAAATAATTTATTGATAGGTAAATATGAGTTTAAAATGACTGACTTGTATTTATAATTTATAAATTTAATAATAATATTTGGATAATATTTGCATCGCAGGTACTTAATTTTTTTTTAAAATTAAATATTTTTTACTTTTTTATGTCACAAAAAATAAATAATTACACTCCTATTTCACGTCTTCTCTCGTCCTTGAAGGAATATAACATGTAGCATTAATGGTACAAGCAATAATGTACAACTGCATGCTATGTGGGTATTCTTAAAGTTTTGCCTTGAAGCATGACTAACTGACAAAAAACTTATTCTGATCTACATTGCTATGCTTTCATCTGCAATCATACTCAGATGCATATACAAACTTGTGATTAATTACAACTATCTAATAAAATCCTTATTTTTACTTCCAACTTGGTGCTCTAAGTATAACCAAGGCTTTCGATGGCAAAATTTTTCACAAGGGTAGGAGGTCATAACATAGTCTTTTCTTCTACTTTGGAAAGACAAATGGTTTGGCTATAAGCTTCAGCCTGTTCTTCCGAGTGGTTGTCAAACCAGAGGCCTCTTCCATGTCCAACTCTGTTCTTGAGAAGCCATTAGGTGGCAGCTCCCAGTCAAATCGATGAATAAGATTTGCCAGTGCAAGCTCCAGCGTGGAGAGAGCAAACTGCATTCCAGGGCAAATCCTTCTACCTGCTCCAAATGGGATGAAGTGGAAATCTTTACCTCTAAAGTCGACGTGAGTGTTGATGAATCTCTCTGGAATATACTCATTTGGCGACTTCCAGAAATTGGGATCTCTACTAATAGACCAAGCATTTATAATGACTCTAGTCCCCTTAGGAATGTAGTAGCCTCCTACATGACATTCTTCCATTGATTCCCTCGGAATGAATAGTGGAACAGGAGGGTGCAACCTCAATGTCTCCTTTACCACAACCTTTAAATAACTCATTTTGTTTAGGTCCTCAGCTGTAACCTTTTGATTTTGGCTGGCAATCCCTCTCACTTCATCTACTAGCTTCTTCATCACTTCTGGGTTTCGAACAAGCTCCGCCATAGCCCATTCTAAGGCCGCATATGATGTTTCCGTCCCAGCAGCAAACATATCCTACAATAAGATGACAAACAATTTTTATTTTTTATTTTTTTGTAAAGGATTAGAATTAGAGCTAAATAAAGTGTCTCCTTGAAATTCTAACGTCAGTTAGCTTGAACCTTTGGTTTATGATACTACCATCTTACTTATATCCTACCAAAAGCCTGAAAGAGACATTACATCAAACATCTTACCGCCAATAGAGACTTGACATTATCGTCCTTCAGCTCAAACCCCAAGTCTGGATCCTCCTGCAAAGACAGCAACACATCAGTGAAATCCTCGTCCCCACCATCCTTAATCCCCTCTCTGTGCTCCTTAATCACCTCCTCAAGCACATTATCCCACCCGGTGAAAGTCCTCTTAGTTCTCTTAATAACCCCAAAAACCCCATCCAACCAACCCAGTTTAGGAAAGTAATCCCCCAGATGGAACCCACTGAGCAAGGCCGTGTTCTCCTCGATAAGAATCCGGAACAACCTGTTCCTTCCTTCCTCCCTAAAGAATTTTCCAGAAACGGCCCTGCAGATCACGTCATTTGCGAAGTCGAACAGCACTTCGCTCAAGTCCACCGGACTAGGTTGCAAAGAATCCGCACCAATCCTCTCCACCATGAAGCCCACCTCTTCTTCCTTCATGGGATGATACGACCCTTCCCTCCTGGGGCTCAAGAGGTGCTTGGTGCAGATCTTCCGCACCTGTTTCCAGTATTCGCCGTAGGGGGCGAAGACCAAGTCGACGAAATTGTAGGTTAGGATCTCGGCGACCTTGAAGGAAGGTCGAGTGGCGAAGATGGCATCGTGGGTCTTGGTAATCTCGGCCGCCATGTCGGCGGAGGAGACGATAAGGGTCGGGATTTGGCCGAGGCGGAGATGCATGAGGGGGCCATAAGTGGAAGAGAGGGAGTGGAGAGATTGGTGTAGGAGAGGACCGATTTGGTGGAGGTTGCCGATGAACGGAAGCTTGGGAGGAGAAGGTGGAAGAGGGATATTGGGGTTGTGGGAGGAGAAGGATCTTTTGATGATGGTTAAAAAGAAGAAGAAGAAGAGGGAAAGGAGGAAGAGGAGGAAGGCTTGGTCTAGTAATGGAAGCATTGCTCGCACTTCATCCAATTTTTCTGTATCGGTTTCTACTTCTATTCTCAATTTGTACATGGAGGAGGTGATATTTGAGATTGCTTATATTTTAAATAAAGGAATATATAAATTACACCCTATATTTTGTTTATTTTATAATTTGCATCCCGACATTTTATAACTCAGAACTCACATTTTTCCTATAATATTCATTTAATATCCTGAGTTAACTTAATCTAACCATAATCAAATTAAATGATACCAGAAAGAGAATATTTTGTTATAATCTACTATGTAATTTATAACATTCCTAAATTATTCTTGTACTTATCTCTAATTTTATTCATAACTTGAATATCTATGCTTATTACTTTTTCTCAAACCATAAAAAACATCACCTAAATGCCAAGCCAATTTGAGCTTCCAAACTTCGAGCCATAAAGATTTTAGAGCTCCCCAAATGCTAAGTCGATTTTATTGTTTGTGACCTCAAAGATGAGGAGAGAGATAAAGAAAATTTGGAAAATAATAGAAAATTTGTGATGTAGAGTTTAGTTATACATGAGAGGATCTAGATTTTGTGGAGTTAGTGTTTAGTTTGGGGAAGAAGAATTTTGTGGGAATTTAGGTTAGGTTAGGAACTTTTAAGGATATTTTAGTAATCTTTGAACTAGAATCACATAAACTATATAACATGATTAACGTCAATTAGCTAAAGTAACGTTAGGATATTAAATAAACATTATAAAAAAAATAAGGGGTTGCGTTATAAAACCCCCAAAGACAGTGTGAAAATCATAAAATAGGCAAAATATAGGGTGTGATTTATAAAAATTCCTTTAAATAATCAAATCAATGGACACTTTGTCAAAGAGGAAATTTTCCTTAATAAAAATCTAAAATAGAGAAAGTGAAATTAAATAAAAGCCCTTCCTTTTGGACGAATCATCAACTGAAAACTATTAGTCAAACCCATTAAAATGTTCTAAATTCCTTTTTGTTTCCTTTGCCTCCACGACACAGCCTATTGATGTCACATAGGACATTTTTTCTTTTGTATAGTTCTGCTGCAAAGTTGCTGGGTTCTGGAATTCTAAACTGGAATGGACGTTAATTAATGTTCTTTTCTTTGCTCTTATCTCTGCTACCGATTTGTTTAAGTAGGAGGGGGCAGAGAATTCTACTCCAAGTTGACTTTAGCATATAATTTGTATTATTTTGTATCATGTTATAAAAGTAGAGATTATAATATTTTAAATGGTTCAGAAAGTAAAATGATAGGTTTTTATTTCTTAGAGGTGTAATATAATAATACTAAGTCATATATATATATATATATATAGTTTAGGAGGTGAATTCTTAATTTAACTTTTTATTATTTTTTTACTGATTTAGATCCAATCTAATCTTCTTCTCTTTTGAAAGAAAAGCGAATAGACTACATGTATTTTAGTTCATTGGGTTACAAGATCAATTAGTCCAATCTCTACATGAGTAATCTTGAATGACTAGCAATAGCGTGAGTGGCTTTGTTGTTGAGATGACTAGTGTAGGACACCTTAGGAAAGGGAAGTTATCATGCATGCATCCACCTTTTTACGACTCAAAAACAAGGAAGGAGATGCTTTAATTTCTGCAGTCACTATTACCATTGACTGCATTGAGATATGCCACCTTCACACCCGTACGTTCCGAGGGAAGACGAACAACACGATAGGTTAGAAGTTAGCTCCGTCGAAGGCAGAGATCTAGTGGCGAGGGTGGGGAGGTTCGAAGAACAAGATTGTTTCTCTCCTTCCAAAGAGCACCGAATTCAAGCTGCTCCTTTTGATTTGTGAGAGAGGCCATTTTCATTCAAAACCCATTCCACCAGGCTGCGCGATCGGTACCGGAGCTTCGCCACCCGAGAGGCTGGCCAAAACCATGCAAGACGACACCCAAGAAGAAGGTGTTCCATAGTTTCAGCTTCAGAGGAGCAGAGGATCACTAAAAGTAATTGGAAGACGTTTGGCAAGCATAGCCTTGACTGGTAAGGCCCCGACCCAAAGAAAAGTCTTGATTCTGGGGATCACATACGTCTGAATTTTCTGGAAGAAGACAACCGGTTGATTTCAGAAGCGAGTTCGGGGAACGTGTTCCAAAATTATTAAAATTGTGTAGAATTATTTAGATTACTTGTATGAATATATGTACAAGAATATAATAGATTATGTAGAATTTTTAAGGAAAAAGAATATTTTTTTATTAAGGTGGTTCTAACACTTTTGAGATTTTTTAATTTATATGCATTAGAAGAGTGGTGGTAACCAATTTGAAGAGAATAACCGAGAAAGATGATCGTTTACTATCAAGGCATTCGAATACATTTACGAGATGAATGGCAATTGATGAGCAATACTGCATTCCAAGTGTGTTAGAATAGTAAACAATGCGTTCCAATGCACTTACGTATTTTTATTTTTCAGCTAATTTTGTAGATAATCTTTATAGATTATTAGGTTGGCATATATATAAGAAGGTTTAATTTAACCTAATTAGGTATATATTTATTTTTTTATCTTTTTTTAAGGCTGTTGGAGATCACCGTTATAGCTTTGGGAGTATTCATGAAAAACATGCTCAATATAGTTTTAGCTCATCTACTTAAAATCTCAAAGAACTTTATTTTAAGGGTCACCGGGACAATAATATCAACCCCGAGAGTTACTGATGTTAAGGATCGAGAAAAAGTATATCCCTATTTTGAATGAGCAAAACCTTATAGATATAGTCATGAGTATCATAATTCCATCTTGTAATAGCTATAATTATTTAATAATTAATTGATTTTAAAAAGATATGTAGATTTTTATCTTTCAGTTATGGTGTTTTCCAAATAAAAATCTGTATTTGGGGTTTTCTTTCTAAATACACTTTATATTTTTATATTATTATATTATTATATATTGATCGTGCATGGTAGATCTAATCTCATGTACTCATTTTTTACTTTTTCCGAGTGATTAATAAATGGAGTAGTGCGAGCCACATTTATATCTCCAAGCTTGCCGGTTTTCTTACTATCATCGAGAAGGATTAAGAGGGCATATTCACTAATAATAAAGAGGTAATGGGATAATGCAAGCCCCTGTCCTGATCCTCTATAAAAAAATCCCTAGACACACGTATGTATCTAAGTAATGATATCGCTCGTTCGCTTAAGTAAAAGTCGGAAGAAATATTAAAAACGAAAGTAGAGATGAACACCAAGATTTTAACGTGGAAAACCCAAACGAAAAAAAACCACAGATCCAAACTCGGATTAAAACCAATCACTAGAATATTAGCAGTTACAAGACTGACTCACAAAACAACCAGTCGATCCAAACGACTTTGTTCCTCTTAGTCTTGTTCGCTAGAATCCACTGCTTCTCGTGATTGAAGTCCAACCTCAGTAGCCCTCGAGATTAATCTTTTGTCTAGATAGCCTTTAAGACCAAAGATTAAGATTTGTAGATAAGAAGGATCTTGTTAGTTGAAGAACCGATGTAGCCTCAAGAAGTCTCTTTCAATAATGCTTCTTCAACCACCCTAGAAATAGGGCATCACAATCCTTATATATAATCTCCAAGATAGAGCCAAATCCAAGTCTTATCCGTACCCACGAAAGTCCAAGATTTTCAAACTTCGTTGGTGTGTTCGAACGCGACCCGGATGCATTCGAACGGCATGACTTGATCTCATCAACTTTGCTCCGATAATTTTGCAATTTTTCAAACCAGAGATTTTTTAGACTTATGTAAAACACATATATATATGTAAAAAATATACTTAGAATATTTTGTACACAATTACTAACAATTAAAAACCTAACACTCTAGATGAGGAGAAAGAAGCATTAATATTGTTGTTGATATCTATCGACTGTAAGAGTGGCTGTAGATATTCAAGAATAATAGATTAGATGAATAAAACAGTGAAACGCTTAAGACAATTACATAAGAAGCTCCGTAACATACGAACAAAAGATTCATAGAGATCATTATTTGCTCTGTCTCATCTTGAATAATGAACGTAGTACTGTGATATGATCAAAAGATTCTTGTAGTTGGCGTGCATGGCAAACTTCCAAGTGGTGTGCATCAATGGAAGAGTAACGTAGCTTAGCACGTCTCTCCACCTTTCGTCTTGGTGTGACATCGTTGTATTTGGCTTCTAGTAGAGAAGAATAAGTAATCATCACCAGCAAATATATGTAACAATGTTCTTAGATTTATTTGTCGAATAAGGTGTCTCTTAGTTAGTCACACATTTAATTAGGACATCATAAGGTTCCAGACTTTTGTCTCAACAAATCATAGTCACAAATCTAGTGGTCCAAATACTCTTTTGATAAAGAAGAAAACAGTTATAGTGATAGATCCAGAATTAACATTGTCGGTCACAACATTATTTAGTTTGATCAGAAATTACGAGAGGGGGTTTTTGAGTAGTTTAGAAAGGGGGAAGAAGAACAGGAGAACGTTGTGTTTGTTTTTGTAGGAAATTATTAATGATTTAAGAATTTTATAATAATATTTCTTTATTTATTTATTTATTGAATTATCCTTTTTTAGTTTTGTTAATTACTAGGGGAAAACATTCCATTCTATTTTTCTTTGTAATGTTTTATTTGTCTTTATATAATTAGCAATATAGTGTTTCAAACATAATTCCTTTTCATGTAATATATTTAAATTTTATGTATGATCATTAATACAATATATGAAATGTTTAATAAAGATTATTAAAATAAGAGATTGATTTTAAAGTCAAGATTTATTTTATAGCGTTGGTTAGCGAAAATTTTATGTATGGTTTTTAGTTTTTAATATACAGATATTATAAGAATGATTCTCACCGATCGGAGAGCTAAAATTGAGAAAGATGATAATCTACCGTAGGGGCGTTCAAAAATATTGATCTTGTCTTCTTAGTTTGGATACTATAAAAATATTGACTTATGATTCCTAACGTTTGGGATACATGTGTTCCAGTTAAGAGTGGCAATTGGGCCGGGTTAGTTAGATTCGGATTAAGTCATAATAATCCAGATACAAACATAATATGTTTATTAAATAGGTCAAGATGAATTAACCTATTTATGACGCGGACCTAATTAAACTGAATCCAAACTTATTTAAAGTCAGGTTACCTCAAATTATCAGATCTTTAACTCTTTATTTTCCAACCCTACTTTCAGCTAGATAAGGGTTAGCTTGGATTTTGGGTTTATTATGTTCCAGGTAACTGAGCCATTGCTAGCAGTTTGATATATGGTATTAAAAATGTTTTAATTCCTTGGAGGTGGGTCTTGAGATAAAGCAGGAGAATGCGCTTGTAATTCTAAAAGCTAAAATCAAGTCATCTCTAGTCTCAATCCCAAAAGCTATGATCGGACAGGTGTATATATATATATCACTATCTGAAATTTATTGTTCTATGACTTTTGGCTGCGGGCGATGAATGGTCGTTGGCATCTTAGATCAAAATTAGATTATGGACATGCTTTTGCTTATATTTTGTATGAGATTCTTAAAAAATAAACAAACTAATATTATTGAAAATTGGCTCGAATCAAGAAAATCGTTTGAATGTTTTAATCTTCTAGTCCAATGTTAGAATGACATTTGAACATTCTATAACTCGGGGAACAGTGTTTGAAAGGCGTTCGAGTAACTTTTTGCACCGATGTTTGAACACCATTAACCTGTTCGAACGTCTTGTAGTTTTTTTTTCCAATCCAAGTTATCCCTATAAATACCTAATTGATATATTAGGGTTTGTGCGTGGGGGCAACTTGCTAAGAAAGAAAATGTGAGAATTTTAGTAGCAAAGATAGCTCTATGAGATAGCCTCCTCTGTTATATTTTGGAGAGAATAGAAAGTAGAAAGACTTTGTATTCGCATCACTATTTGTATTGAATTAGTGGATTGAAATTTTGCAACTTATCATCATCGGTATCACAAATATATGTTTGTGAGGATGTGATGCGATGATGATATGATATGCGGAACATTCCCGAGTTTGATTTCAATTTATTATCTTACAAATTATTCAAAAGAATATAAAGAACAGAATTATAGAGGTAAAGAGCATCACCGCTCAAACTTGGAAATCTATTTCTACAAATTGCCACATGTTTTGGCTATAAGCTGGAGTCTTTTCTTCCTACAAATTATAAACCTAGGAGCCTCGCTCATATCTAATCCCGTTCTTTCTAATCCACGAGGCAACTCCCAATCAAACCCACGCACTAGATTCGCCAGTGCAAGCTCAATAGTTGACACAGCAAATTGCATTCCAGGACAAATCCTTCTCCCTGCTCCAAATGGAATCAGCTGGAAGTCACAACCCTTGAAGTCCACCTCGCTATTGTAAAACCTCTCTGGACAGAACTCATCCGGTGCATCCCAGTACCTGGGGTCTCTGCCAATAGCCCAAGCATTGATGATGACTCTTGTTCCCTCAGCAACGTGGTAGCCTTTGAGGTCGATGCAATCTCGAATTGATTCCCTTGGAAGCAGTAGAGGAGCAGGAGGGTGCAGCCTTAGTGTCTCCTTCACCACTGCCTTTAAGTAGCTCATCGAGTTCAGTTCAGATGCACTAACCATGCCATCTTGGCTAGCAGTCGCCGCTCTCACCTCGGCTTGTAGCTTCTTCATCGCTTCGGGGCTGCAGACGAGCTCCGCCATGGCCCATTCTAAGGCTACGTATGTTGTGTCTGTTCCGGCAGCAAGCATATCCTGCAGAATTAATGCATCAGATCCTAGTTAGTTCGGTGGATTTGTTAGTATTAATGAGAGTTCTCAGCTCACTTACCACTAGGAGTCCCTTCACATGCTCTTCGGTCAACTCAAACTCCAACTCCGGATCCTTGCGCAAGGAGAGCAACACATCCACAAAGTCCTCCTCCCCACCATCCCTACTCCCATGATCTTCATGCTCCTTGATCATTTGGTCGAGCAAATTATCCCATTTCTTAACGTTCTTCTTAGCCCTTGAGCTTGACGACCCAAATACACCATCAAGCCACCACAGCGAAGGGAAGTAGTCTTCCACATAAAACTCCCCAAACAAGCTGACATTCTCCTCAATAAGCATCCGAAACAAATGCCTCCTCCCTTCCTCTCTGAAGCATTTCCCAGCCACCGCCCTGCATACCACATCGTTTGCGAGGGCGAACAGCTCTTCCCCCATGTCGATCGGATCGGACAACCGCGAAGCTTCGCCTACTCTTCGTATCATAGAGGCCACCTCCTCCTCCCTTCCGAGCTTGTAAGACAGCACTCTCTTGGCACTGAGGAGGTGAGCAGTGGAAAGCTTTCTAAGATTCTTCCAGCGATCACCGTACGGTGAGAAGGACAAAGACATGCAGTCGTAGAGAAGGATCTGTGCGACCTTTAAGGCAGGTCGGCTCGCGAAGATGGCGTCTTGGGTTCTCATGATCTCGCGAGCCATGTCGGCAGAGGAGACGAGGAGAGTCGGGATTTGACCGAGGCGGAGAAGCACGAGATCGCCGTGCTTGGAAGAGATGGCGCGGAGGGAGCGATGAGGGAAAGAGCCAATTTGGTGGAGGTTGCCTATGAAGGGAAGCTTGGGAGGAGAAGGAGGGAGGTTAGCTTTGGTGTAGAAGAATACTCTTTTGGTGCTCAGAACTAGTAGTAGGAGTAGTGAGAGGGGAAAGAGGAAGAGAAAGAACAGCGGAGATGAACCAAGAACCAGTAGGTCTGTGATCGGAGCCATTGCATTTGCAAGTAACTACGCAGCTCCCTGTTCTTCTAAATTTATGGCTAACCTTCGAAGTTGCTGTAGATGCTTTGTTCTTGTTTGTTCATCCTACCAACTGTTAGGAAGATATAGATTACACGACGACATAAAAATTGGCGCGTTTTGTCCTTATTCTAGATTAAAATTTAATATTAAATACATTTATTTTACTGTAACTTTCAGTAAAATACTGATAAGTCTAAGTAACATCAACATTTTTATTAAAATAAAAATACTGAAAACTTTAGCATTTTATGAAGTTGAATGATTTTATACAGAAGCTATGAATAAAAATATAAAGAAAAAAAGAGATCAATATAAAAGAAGAAATTTAGAATATCATAGCTTTATAATCTATTATCTATTTTGATTATAAGATATATTATTACGAAGACATTGAAAAAATCTATATATATATATATTGGCCCCCACATGTAACTACGCTCAGTACAAAAGAAATAGTTTAGGATAGCTTTTGTTCGGTCAAGAACTCTTCTACTCTAAAGTCTCCATGAAGTGGTGACAAAAGCATTAAATTCACATCTTGTTTCCAAGAAACGTCCTTGGCATTTTGGCCACCAGCAAATGTATTTTGAAGTCTGGAAATTTCGAACATATCGCGGTCGCAAGTTTAATTGTCCACTGATCTCTATAAAAGTAGGAAAAATAAATTTAGTGAAAGACAATTTTACTTAGACATATTACCACTTACTGTATATATATTTTGAATTTTTCTTTTTATTATACACACTCTTTGATTCATTTTTTTTTAAAGATTTGTATGACTACTTGTTTTCTTAGTTTAATATGGTATATATATATATATATTTTCTTAGTTTAGAAGATGTATATGAGTAATAAAAAAAATTCAAAGATTGCGTGTATAAAACTACGACAAAAAAGGATTTGTAGTAAATATTCTAATATTTGTGGTAGCTGAAATGGTTTCACATGATTCATCATTTTTCTTTATATAAACTGCTTATCATTTATGTTAATTAAGCTTGTTATTCCAGATGCTTTTTGTTACCAAATGAAATGGTTTGAAACCAAAGTTCTTTTAAAAATATAATTCTCACCGTTATATTTAACTAATCACAGTTTAAACTAAACTTATATTAAAAATATTTATTCTTGTATAAATTACTTAAAATAATTTATAAGTAATCTAATACCACCGGATATTATAAGATCAATGAAAATGAAACCATAAAGATAATTAAGAAACAGTGGAGAGATTTCGACCATAAATATAATATTATAAACTATAAAAATTACGTTTAAAAACAAAAGCAAAAACTATTAAAATAGATAGAGGACAAGGTGAAGCATCACACAGTGGTAGTCAATCTCATGATCTTGGTGGAAGAGATGTCGAAAAATCCCCGAGAGGAACATATAGCCCTCACTAAGGACCTCATGATGCATAGACTTTGCTTTCAAAGACCTATCAAACGTGAAAGGATTAGTTATTATAAGTTTTCAATGCACACACCCAAATGGGTTCAACTTTTCAAAGAAGAAAACGATACTTATCTATCCAACGTGAATTTCTGTGGTAGACGCCAAAGTTGCTAACCAAAATAAATAATTGTTGATGCTGATGGATAGTGGTCTATTACAATTAACATCTTACATTTTGATTGTATTATAGATAGAATTTTACTTCTTCTCATTATATACAAATAAATTTTGAGCAATTAATTTTTGATAGATGATCCTAAATTCTTCCTGGTCCCCTCATAAAATATTTAGTTTTGAGAAGTTCTTATCAGAGCCTGGTGGAACCGTGCAGTTTATTTTCCCAAACCTGTCGTGTTCTTTCTACTCAAGCTAAGATTTATCCCTTCCAAAGTCAAATGTTGGTGTTGTGTAGACGTTTAATTATTCCGTCAAGTTCGTGAAACAGAAATTAAAAGATTATATTCATAAGTTTGGCAACAAAGAGGAATCATGTCCTCGGTCTCGCGAGGATCCATTCGAGACGAGTTTTCTCAAATCCAAGATTAATAAAATTTTATTGGAGAAGGAGATCCTCTGGAGGCAACAATCACGTCAACATTAACGTAATTCTTTTTCATAATTATGTTATTGGAAGGTGCAAGCTTTAGTCCTGATGATATTTTTCTCTTCAGACTCTAAAGAGATTGGATGTATATTTTATCAGCACTACAAACAAATCTCTTACCGAATCCTTCTTCAGTGGAAGTGGATTGGCAGGCCCTTTATCTTCGCTTTGATCTGGATATTTCTTCTCTTGTCTGTCTATATTTTAAGGATGAGATAAAGGCAACAGTAATGAATTTGGGTTTAATCATATTTGAGATGTGATCAAGGAGGACGTTTTCTCGATGAGTTATGATAGCCAAGCATAGATAATTGAACACCTCGCACTTGTAGGAAATAAATCTCCTTTGAGGACTTGCAAGACTCTCAAATTAATGATCTTTGATCACCCTCGAGTTCCCTTAAGTTGTTCTACCCTTTAGTGAAAACCATTTCGGTTTGCTCTCCATTCTGGAAAGGTATCCCTTAAATGCTCTAGTATCTTATAAGGTGGGAAATGGAATTAACTTCTTATTGCTATTTTTTGGTCATAAATTTTACATACAAGAGAAGTGCATTATTATCTGATCTAACTCGCCAAGCCAAAGAGCAATTTACGTATAGCATATGAACGGCCTTTTAGGCTAATTTACGAGTAAAATGAATACAGACTGCAATTTTGTAGGTTAAGAAGCATGATTAATGAACGCCTTGAATCCCATTCCCATCGATAATTCTAGTCACCTCCTCAAGTACACAGCGTCACTCCTTAACAAGAACGGATACCCAATCCCCCTCCTCCTCGAGGGGAACACCACAAACAGAACGCTCACCACGAATCCGACCGCCAGCGGCACAGTGTTCGTCACCTTCCTCGGCAGCCCCGGGTAGTAACACGCGACCACGTCATGGTGGGACCCAGCAAACGTCACAAACGCCACCAACGACAACAGCGCGTGGAAGACATCCGACCACCTCAACCTGAACGCTGCCGAGTCCGCCGGCCCCTTCCGCCGTCCGTTGAACGTCCAGATCCCGCGCATTGTGGCCACGCCGTAGTAGAGCCGGCCGGAGGCGGCGCGGAAGCTGTCGGTGAAGGTGAAGAAGACGCAGGAGGCGGCGCATAGGGCGATAAAGGCGGCGGTGAGGACGCGACTGAGCTTGTCGCATTCCCCGTCGTCGGTGAGGAGTGGGGCGAAGATGGTGAAGGCGAGGATGGTAGCGGTGGGGAGGAGGATGTTGAGGCGGGCGGTGCCGCTGAGGATGAGGTTGAGGAGGTAGAAGATGTTGGACTCGTCGGTGGCGGCGTCGTCGTCGGCGGTGGTGTCGCGTTCGATGAGGATTTTGTATGTGTCTTTCTCGTCTTCCGCCATTGGTTGTTGTTTTGGAGGAGAAGAAGGGGCGGCAGGGGTGGATGGATATATGAACGAGAGAAAGTGAGATGCTTTGGTTGGTAATTAAGAGGAGGGAAAGTAGTTTAAAAAGGTCGTCATGGGCTTTCAATACTTCGGCTTTGAGTTTGGAATATGGAATTACTTCTAGGTTGCATGTAGTCGGCTATTTGTTTTTTCTATTAATTTTAGTAAATTTTCCCTACTTTTACTTTTTCTCATTTAGCTTTCGGTATTATCTTTTTCTTCTTTAGGACAATTGTTTAGGAACACTTCCAGGGAATGTTCTACTCTGTAAGGAAACTACGTTGAACACTTGATCGTTATTGATGACTAATTTTTTTTTTATATGTTTAAAAGTAAGATTATAATAAATTACCAATAGAATAGTGCTCATATCAGTTTAAAAACCGGGTTTGTATCCCAACAGCACCCGTTTAATTGGACACCATTTAAGTTTCTACCTCTGTCAAAAAGACTAAGAAATAATGGCTATTGGTTTATTAGAGTTCATCATACTCACAGTTTAATGGAAGGCTCTAGTCATCAGCAGCCTTTCTGAAGTACCAGTCATTACTCCAGGGATTTTAGGAATCATCTTTCTAATTGGTTATGCTGTATCAAAAATTTGTTGTTCATTTAACAGCACCAAACTTAAAAATTATAAATTACATCTCTTCAGCAACCTTTACTTAAGTGACAGTGCCTGTTAAGTAATTTCCAATCTACAAGATGAGAAAGAGAATCTCTTGGCTACTGAGGCTAAATTACAGTCAAAATGTATAACCAATGTGATCCCTATGTCTTTATCAATGTCTCAAATACAAGGGGGGGATGAACATAACTGAGGAAACCCAAAAAAAGGCTCTACAATTTTGTATCCAAAAAAAGAATGTAGGATTTCCTGAGTACATGGACAATGATGGCAGAGGTAAACCCTAATACATCTACTTGTGCAATTCAAAAACAGTGGACCATCGCTACCGAGATGATTCCTGAGATCTGAGAGGAATGCCTTCAGTGGAATAGCCGTCCTCATCAGCATGCTTAGGGAGTCGCATTGACAGAGATGGTGTAAGCCCTGTGGAGAAACAGATTTGGCAGTGACTCCTAAGATTTCAATATGAAAATCACCGAAGAGTCACGGAGAACATACCATCAGCCATGTCCTTGGTCTTGTGAAGAAGAAAGGTCCCAGCAAGAATTGTAACAAAACCACACATCTCTGTGACAATTTGTGTTGGATTTTGACGATCCCAATCCTGCAGATGTGTAGTCAATTTTAACATTCTAATAGAAGGCATCACAATGCATGAGACTTTCAACAGTTCGGGTTACAGTGATCAGAAATATATGTATAGTTTTAGCCCAACTGTTGGAAAGTCCGTCTGCCATGATGAGACATGGAGGAAGACCTAATCATCCCACCAAATGATACCATCTACTTAACAATCTAATAACTATATTAAATAGAGCACACCCTTACACACTGATCTGCATATACCAAATCACTTAATCAGGTTGTACGAAAATAAACATGGCAATTCCATTTTGTGACAAACACAAGTTCCAACAGGCCTACTCAGTTTTAAAATAAGAAAACAGAGGAAATTGGTATCTTATTTAAGTGAAGGGCCTAATTTTTCTGCAGAATGGTTTTCTTATTAAATCCTGGTTACCTTAGTAGAAGCCAAAATGTATCTATGTAGCTGTGGTCTTCTATTAAAGATCTCTTTCTAGTTTCCTACTAGTACCACAAAAAAAAACCAGAGAAAACAGCATCAAGATTTTGAGCAATTATGAAGTAATGCAGAATTGTCAAACATAATCTCCATCAAATAGAACTATAAATGTAATATTAGCTTTTTTTTTCTTTTTTGTATGGTCACCTGGGCTTAAACAGCGCTAAAAATATAGAAAGAACTGCCCACTTCATGAAACCAACAGAACCACCTACTAATACGAGGAAAATAGTGAAAGCACTTCCAAAGTATGCAAACATTATATGCATACTGCATACATAGTCTCACACAAATTTATATACATGTTGATATACATTAAAAAGGAATAACAGAACTTACAATATCAATTTAAACAGTGCTTACCTAAAGAATGCCAGAACTTTACATATGTAAGTGTCTAAAATGTATATGTATGTATTTTTTTTCTCATCAGGCCATTCACATGACAGCAGAACAGACTATATATACTTAATCTAGATGTGCTTTTTCCTCACATGGGCATATCTTAAAAGTTGCTGTCACATCACGACATTGGACACCCATATCAATTGTCA
This sequence comes from Typha angustifolia, assembly GCF_048772165.1. Lineage (NCBI taxonomy): Eukaryota > Viridiplantae > Streptophyta > Magnoliopsida > Poales > Typhaceae > Typha > Typha angustifolia. Next base: position 8,599,369 of record NC_133248.1, read on the forward strand.
GAGAATGCAGCAGATGGACCTGATCATAAAAGCCAAAGAGTAGGAAAAAGAGGATTTTCCTAGTAGACAATAAGGGTGTATCTCTGGGTGAAACTCAACATTAAGTGCTTACTTTTACCAAATAGTCATCTACTAACTTCTAGTTATCATTAGAAGATCCCCAAGTTTAGATCAACATAAGAATGAGTAGTCATAAAGCTTTACTTCCATTCAACCTCATTAGCAATATAGGTGTGCAATTTACCATTGATGCAGTTTATTCAAGCAACAAGTGCAGGGTAAAGCAGAAATTTGAATAAGTCGTACAGAAGCATTACCTTAAACATGATCACACTAGCCAAAATGGTCAGTGATGTAAACATCGTGTAATATATGGGTGATACAACTGCTGTATTGAAAGTGTCAAGAGCCTGAGGAAGTTTGGAAAAAGAACTGCTTAGCCATATCCACAGTAAAATTCAACATCAAGAACACTACCAAAAGATTCAAAATAAACCCCATATCAATTGAATAAGAAAATCAGTGACATCATGTTTGGCTTGTTCATTTACATGTGTTGCAAAGTAAACAAGCTTTGCTTTTAGAAATCTGATATTAAACTCCAATCCGGTAAAACAGTTCTTTTATCAGTTGCAATTTGATTTGGCTCACAAAGAGCTTAAGTGCTTAAGTTTAAAGTACATACGGTACACATAGGGGTAAAATATAATTTGTTCTTTATAAAAATACTAGAAATACCCATGCTTCCCTTTGACAAATTTTTCGTTTTAGACTATTAAGCCTTGTTTGGTTTGAGGCTAAGCCTCGAACTTGATTAATTAGCCTCATTTTTTAGCCTTGATTTTTTGAAGGGTAAATTTGATTAGATATGAAAAAGATAAAAATAATGTTTGGTTACTAAACCAATTCAGAGGGAGAGCTCCTAAACTCAAAGCAAACAAGACCTTAGAGAAGGAGCCATTAAGATGCACATGACTACACCTACTGGAAGCGACATGGCTGAAAGGTTCATTGTCAGAGACTAAGAAGCTAATACATGATTCCAAGGGTACTATAATAATATGGCTACCCTTGGTTAGTTTGACCAAAGTCATAATTAGCCACCACTGGGAAAACTGACAACGGGTCTCTTTTAGAAACTTGTTGCAAAAAGCAAGGGGCATCTTAGATAGGAGAAAAAGAGGTACATTGAAACATCAAATCATCGTCTATATGCACAAGCAGATCATCTCATGAGCACATAACAATATTCTTTTCTGATGAAGATGAAGATGAAGATCATATTACCTTGTTCAGATAGTTCATCTGTGTAATCACACATGCAATTACGACAATTGTGAAAGCCCACGTTTGTGGATAAATCAGCTGATTCATTCCTGAGAATGTCAATTTCAAAGCTATTCCAAGAGCTTTCACACTCATGACCTGCACAAAAACAGGGAGTAATCGCATTCACTTGCACCTAGTATCGCAAATAATAAGTAAAGATTAAGGATAGGTTAAGAATAGTTCTACATACCGATAGAGAACCAACAAGAGAGCAAACACCAATATACACCATAATATGTGTCTGCCCATATTGTGGGATAAAACGAAATATAAGTGTGAAAGCTGCTGCAAGAACGATTGCTGCATAGAATAGAAAAGCTGCAGGAAAAGAAGGGTTTAGCATGTTACAAATCAACTGGATAGATTGAAAACAACTGAATGTATGGCAGGATAGACAGATGTAAGTGAAGGGAGGGGCAAAAGAACAGCCAAAACCTGGTTCAGTAGCCAGATCCCACACTTCCTTCACTGATTCAATCTCACGCTCCTGTGGAGCATGGAGGACAATAGTGGTAGAACCCACAACACAGAGAACACAGCCAAGAATGCCAAATATATGTAGCCTCTCCCGCAGAATAATATGTGCAAGAGCAGCACTATTAAACAAATATTATAAATATATCAAAAAATAAACATTGAGAAAATTTGAAACAAACAGCAGATTAGGTACATGCCTGATAATAATACTAAGTGCACCAAGAGGAGTGACCAAAATAGCAGGAGCAAATGCATAAGCAGCGAAATTAGCAACTTCTCCAACAATCACTGCAACGTTATCATAAATTATATGTTCTTGTAATTCCAGTGGGCATATAGTAATTAGCATGCACAAAAAAGTGAACAGTACAACTAATCATGAAGTACAAGGGGACAAAATTATTGAACATTTTGTTACCAACAGTTAAGCACTCACTTGTAATCATTCCTGCCCACCAGAGTGGCTCATACAAGTAAGAATAACCTCCAACTCCTGTTCAGTGAAAAGGTCAACTTCAAAAGATAAAAGTGAAAACAAATAAAGTGACAAAATAAAAATTTATCCTTGTGAGAACCTCACAGTTCCAATAATTAAAGAAAAACAGATTTTGTGCAACTCCAAATTAGGTTTGATGCTACCAGCAATTTCCTTATCAGCCTAGCAAGAATGGTGTACGCAAATATACTCATAAAAAGATTAAAATTAATTGTTATAATGGATAGACTTGTGATGTATATAGACTTGTAAAGATAAAAGTTCTGAGGCAAATAGGTGGTCATTGACTAGTGAAGTGGTGATCCCTTCAAATAACCAACGCTGCTCATCCCTGTCACTGTAACAGCTATATTGTTTAATAAATTTAGGTTGTCTCCAAGAGATGAAAGAAACTGCATATGGCTTCCAAAAATTAATTCAGTCTCGACATCTACAATCTCAAACAAAATGATATGCTTCTCCTAAGAGAACTTACATAGCAAACGTATACTTTCCTTCTTCAGAGACAACCATACCCATTGGATAACTTTCAAATTCAGCTTCTTTATCTTTTCCTGATTAGTAAATTAAAAGACCACCAAGAGAAGAAAAGGAATGAATTCTGTACAATTAAACACCATAATCAATGAATTCAAACCACATTATAGATTTACAGCGTCGTAACTTCAAGTTGAATCAAATACAATTAGACCATGGATCAACATTTAATGTGCATAATTTGGACTCCCAAGTGTGCTAGACCACGCTGAAGTAAAAATGGTAAAAAATTGGATAAAAAAGTACAAACTTACTTTTCTTCATAAACTTCAAGCAGCCTCAAGCTAACATTTCAACATTGTAACAGGTTTAGACCAAAAATTCTATACAACCAAAATTTAGAACAGAAATCCAACAGTTTAGATCACTGCATTCAAATAAAACACAACACACCAAGAAGCCCCTTTCAGTAAGAATTCCTAATTAAAGTAACCAAACTCAACCAGATCGGCACAAAATTGCAACTTTTTATCAAAGATCCAAAAGAAAGGAAGAGAAACAAAACAAAAACAGATCGATCAGCTCGCACCTGCCCTAACCCCGGACGCCCCTGCCTTCTTCAATCCCTTCTTCTTAACAATAAAGCTAGACCCAATAAAAAAGCTAGATGAAAGAGCGAGAACCAGGCCCTTGATATTGTCGGCGGACATGCCGGTGTACGACTCCACCCAACTACTCCCTCCATTGGACCCCTCCGCCCCCGGCGCCATAGAAACCTAAACGACCCCCAAAACTCTCCTCACTACGAGATATCCGCCGTCCATTCCACGTCCATAGCTGAGGCGGCCTCACTCCCGCCGCTAGATCTCCTCCTCTGCCCGGTGGCGGCACATGGGGCAGCCGCGATGTTGCCGGAGATTCAAGGTTGCGGAGAGTACGAAGAAGAAGAAGAAGAAGGGGGTTTTTTTTTTGGTTTTTTTTTCTAGCGGTGAATCGAGAGGAGGGAGTCGTCTTCAAGAAGCGCGTGCGGTTTTTTAACACGTCCTTGGTGCGTTGTGTGTCCGTGAGACGGTGTCCTCGTGGATATCTACTGGATAAATACATTTGGGCTATTTGCAGTATAAGACGATCCAATTTATGGTTTTGCACCCTTAGCCATCTTAGTTTTAAAAGCTTTACCTAAATGTATAAAAAAAAATTGCATATAACAACCCGTCTTTTAATGAAATTATAGTTTATACCCTATATTTTCACTATTTGTAAATTAAACTCTATAATTTAGCGAATATGTGTAGAGGACACCCTACTATTAAATTTGTTAGTTAAACATAACCAAATATTTAAGTTAAGTTAATCATACCAAAAAAATTATAAAAATATTCTCAACCAAGTCATATTACAAATATTTTAGTCATTTTAGAAATAAGGATATTTTATTTATTTTAAAATTAAATATCTCTACTTAATGGAATATTTTCGTGGTGTTAATTTTAAATCTAAGCCAGAATATTTTCTGTATATATTCACTAAATTATATGGCTAGATTTACAAATAGTAAAAATATATGGTGTAAACTATAATTTCGTTAAAAATCAAAGTGTTATATGCAAATTTTCCTTAAAACATATCAAAATTAGTCTGGCTTAATATCTTCTAGCATTAAAATATTGGTAAATTTTATAACGTTTGCAAAGTATAAATAATATTCTTTTTCTTCTTGTTCTCCTTCTTATCAAGCAGGAAATAATTTAAAAAAGTTAATATTTTTTTCCAACTTATTTTCTCCATCCTTCCTCAAATTGTAAATTCTCAAAATTCCTAATTTAGTGATAAGAAGCTCAAAATTTTACAAATGTCTCAAAAATCGTGTCTCTTCTTCAATCACAATATCTTCCTCTAAGAAGCTCAAACAAGCTCCACTAAGGCTTTGAAGGCTCAATCTCCTTCATTGTCGGCCTCATCTTTTATATTTCATTGCTTGTAAGAAAACTAGACTTGTCTCAAGGTGTTTGTCGTCCATAGCATTTTTGTCAATCTCCCCCGCCCCCCATCAACTTCTCCTTGTAGCAAGCAGCTTTCTAGTAGTTTGCTTTGAATATCTTATATCTACAAGTTATCACTTTCTCTATTCGTAGCTTTCTTTTCTATTGTTTAAGATAAACTTACAAGCATTTGTAAATGCTGAGCTAGATTTATGGGATTATAAATTCTAAGGATTATGAATCATCATAGTAGTATGTAACACTTGGTAATATCTAGAAATTTGAACTTATTTGACATTTTCATTTTATCACCGTAAAAAAATTACTTTTTTGGTTATTATATATTGGTACCCGCAATGAGTTGTTTCTCAGTTTAGTAGAGGGTACACATAGTTGCCTCTCGTCATCGGCTTGCTAGCCTTTTTTGGGCCATCCCGCCGATGTTGTCCTTCCACGACTGGAAACATTCCTCTCGTTTTGTAGATGCCCTCGGTGGCATCCGAGGGTGCCCTAGTGGCCAAAATCATTGCACGATTCCTCACTCTAGCCACCAACCTTAATAAGGAACTTTCTCATCGTCGATCGCCTCAGCTAAGGTCGTGCCACCTCGTGCGGTCTCTGTGCATTGTGTAGGGTGTGTTGAGTTGTGGGTTGGGATCTCCAATACCAAAGACCGTCGATAGACCCCTTTTACTATCGAGCTCCTCCATTGAGGTGGACCCATGCTGATCTTTGATTGAGCTCACACTTCATGTGCTGCTCTTACTATTGGTGCCGACTAGCATGTCGGCCTTAGTTGCCGGTAGTGGCCAGTCAACAACTACTGCTTCTCCTCCCTTAGTTGTCTCTAGTTGAGGGAGGGAAGGGGGTGTGGTGGTGTGTTGGGTTAGGCTGCTATCAGCTTATCCCATGTTGGGTTTGGGCTAGGTGCAGCTCAGCCCATGATGTGTTAGGTTGGGCCACGAGCCAACCTTTGTTTTTTGGGGGTTAGGTTGTGGCCCAGCCCATATACCATGTTTGACTTTTGGATTGGAGGCTTTGAGGCTCAAGCTTAGTAGGTTTTGTAAGAACTTTGGGATTAGTGTTGTGATCTTTGAGTTGGTTATAGCTCAACTCATCAATTTGGACCTAAGACTGGCCGAAGTGTTTTTATTGTTCTATGATCATTGTCAAACTTGAGCCCTAAGTATTAATCAATTTTAAAGGATAGCTTTGTTAGTTATATTAATTGTTATAAATCAATAAATTAGATTGTGACCTAAGAGTGCCAATATTGATTGTTCATAATGAAGAATTAGTTCTAATTAGATATTAGCATGGTTGATTATAATATTAGTTAAATTAATTTTAGCAAATAAGTCAATGATCTACATGTATTGAGGGGAAATTATATTAAGCAGATAATGTCATTTAATTAAGCAGATTAATTAAATATTGCCTAGGTGATTTACTGTAAATTAATAATAATATTTGAGCGATAAATTGAGGTGAATGATTTTAAAAACTTAATTGACGTATCAAGCCTTGGTACAACTTTACCATTCTACCTGTTTATTTCATATAAGGACTTTTTAGATGGACCTACCTAAGCTAATAACGGATGCCAATATGATTATTTAATTAATTAGTGTAAAGAACGATGTGCTCATAGTTTTATTTATCTTCTTATCAAGGTCGATTTCATACCATGAGTGCAATTGTAATTGTAATCAGGAAAGCGATGTAAGAAATTTCTATAGTCTAGAAGTAATGTAGAGACATCACATCTATACCGTACATGTGTATATATTTATTTAGTGTTATTAATGCAAGTAGTTCACATTAGCTTTACTTACTTTTGACATAATTACATTGATCATAGTACTATATATATCTATGGGCATGATTATGTATGATACTACATAATACATGATAATGATGTGTATTCAATTATGCTTGTTGTGCTATATAATATTTGTCACCAGCACACATGCACAATCATAAAGGGAGTGATTTTTGCATCTCACCCGACACCTCCCTCCCTTTAGTTAGATTAATTCTCCCTTTCGCAAAGTGAGAAGATCTAGTGTGGAGACATGTTCTATGGAGATATGCATATTTATATTTATCTTATTATTACATCTTTATTTACTCTATTTTAGACTGTAGAATTATATAGTTGCTGGGGTTTATGCTCACCATATTTTGGTGGAAACATTTTCATATTAATAGATGAGCCGAGTTTGTGGAGAATCTAGTAAAGATTTGTTTTATAATTATTATATTTATTTATTATGGTAAAATATAGTTAGATGGATTTTAGCCCTTACGAAGGCATTTATACTTGTTTTATAGATATGTATTTTGAGACTTGTTGCAATCTCTAGGTTTTGAGCTTATTTATTTGTTTGTATTATTTAGAGAAATATTCGGTCTTTCTTCTGCATATTGTGTTATAATATTGACCAGTATATCACGTAGGATGTACGTGTTTAATGACGGGTATTACAACTTATAAGAAATAGACTCATCCATCTTTTAGTTTTGACTGATTTTGGAATTTTAATAAATATTAAGTCTACAAACTTCTTTCAAAAGAAAAAAGAAAAAGAAAACTAATGTGTTGAGTCCAACCCAAAGAAAGCTATATCACATCGTCCGAACTGGTCCACGTACTGCCTAATCTTAACCACCTTTGGAGCGATCCAATCCACTTTCATCTTGGTTTTGGTGGAATTTTGAGTCGACACCCATATCACCCAACCAAACACGCCCAAATCTTCCAGACTTCCAAGCCAATCCTCTTCAACTCCTAATCATCTCCTCTTAATCCGGCGTCGAGCAAGATTCTCCAACCACCTTGATATATATATATATATATATATATATTAACAACATCTCATCATCATTACACAATTATAAGAGAGAGAGAAGAGAAGAAGACTAATAACAAGAACAATAGAGAGAGAGAAGGAGAGAGTTGATGGAAGAGTTCAGCTTTCCTATCCCTGCCCAAGAACCCATATACCCCTCCTTGTGGCTCCTACCTTCTCAGGACACAACCAACCACTTCCGGAGAAGCTTCTCATCGGCTTCGCCGGCCATCAGCGACTGCGACGGCCAGCGTTATCTCGACGATGAGGAGAGGATGGACATGCTATGGGAGGACTTCAATGAAGAGCTCTTTTGTGCATATCTTGATCGCAGGAAAGGAATTGTTGCAGGTCAAAGTAAAACTACTCCGACGAGCTATTTGCCGGCGTCGAAGAGCATGCATGCTCGCCGCCCCAAGAGTCCGAGATTGGTGGTGTTGCTGAGGGTGTTGAAGAAATTGTTTATTGTTCAGAGAACTCATCAAGATTCTTCGAAGAAGAAATCATGTAAATAATTATTACTCGTATTATATTTGGAAAAGCTAATATATATATATATATATATACACTAAGTTGATCAATATGTTACAAGTAACGTTTTCTTTTTAGATTATTTTCATATAGTAGAAGATCCTATGCAGCTTAAGTTGCAGGATTTGTTGAGGTCCAAATTGTTATTGGTGTTGTATTGTGAATCTTTCTTTTGGCATATGGGGTGAATAAGAACAAATTAATTTCAATTGGATTACTTGATCATTCTTTTCCCTCATTGACTTGGTTAATTATCTATAGTAAGTTTTGAGTTACCATTTGTGTTGTTTATTCCTTTGGATGTTTTAATCAAATAAACAATTAGGCAAAATTAAAGGCTATAATCAAATGCTAATTAAATTTAACAACCACATTCGAAAACCAATACTTAAAAATGAAACGATGGTCTCTCCTTTCCTTGTTTTAATGCTAATTAATGTAGTTGTTAGATTTCCAATCGTTATGGAAGCTTGATATGTTCTTCTTGAAATCGGAGCAGAAAAGGATATAGTAGAAACCATTATGAAATGTTTCCATCTTGCATTAAAAAACGTTGGTTGTTGAAGTAACGAAGAGTACACAACCTTCCAACAGCCAGAAGATTTGATTAGTTAGGAGGCTACAAGCCGTCCAATTATTAGCAATTTAGAACACACCACCTCAAGTATATATATATATATATATATATATATATAACTCCTATGAAACTTTTGATATTGTATGCGTATTACCGCTACGACTAATTATGATGATATCTTATATATTTTTTATATTATTTGAAGAACCTATAAGCTATATACTCAATAGTGTTCTAGTGATTAGGACTCAATTATTAAATATATCGTATTAATTTTGCCTAACACAAAAATGACTCTATTATTAAATGAATTGTATTCGGTAGACAGGAACACAATATGTTTATTAAACGAACTATATAACGTGGCTTGTCTAACACCATCTAATAAACGGATCGTGCTGACGCGACATATTAACCCAACATTATAACAAGTTTAATACGATAAGATAACATGACATGAATAATACAATAATATTCGGCAAAAAATAATAATCAATATTTAGTGGTTTATCTATACAAATAAAATAATCTCTTTTCAACTCAAAACTTATGCAATACAAAAGTCACAATGTTAAACATTCAACTATAAAGTCTATTCAACACAAATCCATATATACAACGATTCAACTACCAACAATCAGTATTAAGTAAATAAATTTAACTATTAACTTTTAGTTTTTAGTTTTATTTTTAAATATAACAATTCTAGGACTATTACAATCTTTCAAATTCACAAATCAATCACCAACATCTAACATTAAAATTTTAGCAAATTTGCATGCTTGCTTCGTAGCAAGGGCGGATATTCCATCTACCTGTAAAACAAAACATAAATTACAAGGATATTAGTAACGATCAGAGTAATTAGTAAAGCAGCATCTCCACTACTACTTCCACTAGGGGTGTAAATGAGCTGAGCGCTCCGGCTTAGGCTCGACTCATCACAACTTGAGCCAAGCCCGAGTCGGGCTAGACTGAGCCCGAGCCGAACTCGAGCCTAAAATGAGCCAATTATCAAACCTCATTCAAACCAAGCCGGCTCAGCTGGACTGAGCCAAATTGAGCCCACTCTCATATCCTTGTCACCGCTGTTGTGGCTTGATCGGCGGTGCTACCTTCATCATCGAAATCTCCCTTGAGCTTGGCGAAGGAGGATAAGGCGATCAGCAGCTTGAGAAGGAGGAGGCGGCTGGCACCACAACATCACCGCCCTTCGGAGCGTCGATCTAGTCACCCTCATCTCTTCCTCATCTATCGTCGTTGTCACATCAGCAGCGAGTCGGTTTTGGAGCGGATCCATCTTAGCGAGCGGATCAAGGAGCTCTCACATCCTCGTCGCCACTGCCATGGCTCGATCGATGCTGCCTTCGTCATCGGAATCTCCCTTGAGCTTGGCGAAGGAGGAGGAGGTGGGCTAGGGACAGATGTGGGATTTGGATATTTGAGAATAGGGTTGTGTAAGAACCCTTTTATACCGAGCCTATCGAGTTGAGCTTGAGTGAGCTGGCTCCAACTCAAGCTCGGTTTGATATAAATTTCGAGCCAGTTTTAGCAGTTCCAGCTTGACTCAGCTCTGACCAAGCTGAGCTGAACTCAAGCTTCAGCCGAGGCGAGCTCGAGCCGCTCGTCAAGCTTGACAGCCTTAACTTCCACCTCCTCCAAGAACTCCACTACTTGAACCAACCATTCATGGCTGCTGTAAACATTAAACACAATATAAGAAAAAAGAGAAAACCAATTCAAATTAATCCACACCCAAAGAAAGGAAAAAAGATATAATTTTCACTTCATCAAAGAGAATCTAGTATTCCCAGTCGAGCTTTCCTAGGAACTGACACCATTAGAGACTTGGCAAGCTTCGCGAGGTAGCTCTTCCGTTGCAACTATTGTTACTGCTATTGCTACTGATGTTGTTAGTCATAGCGATAATGGTTGTTGTGGGACAAAGGCAAAAAAGAAGATGTTGTGTTCAACTCCTCTCTCCTCCTCTTGCTTCGGCTCGACCTCTCCCTCTCCTAATCTTGATATCTTTCCCCTCCTCGATCCCAAAGCATCATCCTCTCGGCCAAGAAAGGAGGGAATTTAAAGTAGATCTACCAATCCAAACATGGGGAGTCCCTCAACCCATCGCTTCTTTGCCTCCTTAACAACTCGTCATTCATAACTACGATGCTTCCTTTTCTTACTTCGCTATTCCTCTCCATCCCCTTCCGATCTTTTCATCCAATCGACACCCTCTTTTCGTCGCCTCCAAGAACCTATTTTTAGCCAAATCTTCACCATTCCCATTGGATTTTTTTGGATTAGTCTTGCCAAAATTATAGAAAAATAGAGAAAATTAAAGATTTCGCTCTTAGGTTTTCATTCCACCTCTCGACTTTGTGTTTGGTGAAAGGGATGCTAGTCTCGATGGTGAGAAAGGGTTCATCGTCAGAGGAAAGGAGAGGGGCAGAGAGGAGATCTAATGAGGGAGGCTGTGTGAGGAAGTGCGGGAGTGGAAGGTGGCTGTGTGAGGAAGAGACAAAGAATGGGAGTGAGAGTGAGATGAGGCAATTGCTCAGAGAAAGAGAGTGGGTGAGTGAGTGAGTGAGGTTAGGCTTAGGGTTTCATATTAGTTTTATATATTAAGTTAGCGGATTGACTTGACCCCACATACTTAAACGGATCGATGGATCAAAATGGGTTAGTGGTACATGACCTAATTATTAAACATGTTAGACAAGTTGACCCGTTTACGATCCAAACCTATTCACAAATCTAGCCACATTAAGAGAATCACTGAATATCCAGCAATCCTCCTGCTCTAAAAACCCTTTCACTATCCATCTTCAAGGCTTCTAGCAGTGCGAGTATATCCCTAGTTAAGGCGTTGGGGCAGTTTTCTAGATGTATTCTATTAACTACACAAAACAAATCTGAATGCTTGTGGAGTATGATATCAAGCCCTCTTGTGATGTTTCCCATCCATGAAGCGTCTACCCAACATCCCTAGGCTTGCAACCTAGGGACGTTGGGATTCTCCACTCCTTGCAAGGCGTTGGCAAGAACATTACTCATTTTAGCTGCCCTCAACAAGGCGTTGGCGAGAACATTACTCATTTTAGCTTCCCTCCCTTAACACCAAGTTAGGAACGAATGGGAGCTTGTCCAAAGGCAACCGCTCCACAACATTCCCCTTCTGCCCTATTCTAGCTCTAGTTCGGTCATCATCTGTACTCATCCAATATAACTGCCCCCAAAGGAGCGCAGACTATAGTTGTAAAATTGTTTGCTTTTGACCTAATGAATAATTAGCTGATCAGCCGCCACTATAGACTAAAGAGCTAAGTCACCGGCCGTAATCTCTCTGTTATCACCTCGGATGTCCATTTATTTACAGCCTTTTTGTCGGATGCCTTCTTCTTTTCCTCTGTCTCGAGTATCAGATGAGGTTGCCCATTAGCTGGCTGACCTAGAGCTCCTCTTTCTGATGGGTCACTGCTCTTCAGTCCTATTACAATGAGTGGCAAAGAAAATATCACACTATTAGTGTCAATCCCAGCTCATCAACATCATCAATATCAAAAGTTTCACTTGGTCAAGAGTCTGTCCAAGGAAAAATTCTATAATATTTTCAAAGAGAAAAGCCTGTTTAAACTCGTCTGCTAGTATAGCCACAGTGCAATCGCATATAAATTTGACGAGTCTAATTTGCAACAAGAGAAGAGGCTTAGTATATAACACACATCAGGAGTAGATAAGTACACCATCATTACCTTCCACATAGCAATGAATTATTAATACAACAAGAATTAATTATACATAGAGATAGAATAATATATTTTACATTAGCTGCCTGAAGGCATTCACAAAACTCCCTTCCTACAGTATGTGCAGGATTGGAACTTGAAAACCATTAACCAACTAATTGACTAACAGAGATGAATAGTATAAACAAATGTAAATTAAGAAATATCTCTAGAGCTCCCTTCTGAGAAATTCACTGATTCTCTTGCCATTAGTTAGTTTCTGAGAGATCTTTCTAAAGCACAAGCAACTGCCAGAAGGGACCTTGGCCTCTCTAGTCTACCTACAGATTAATTAGTTATCAATTAATCATCTAACAAGAACCATGATGCATTAAAATAAGTTACTGAACTAAACACTTGAGCAATCCTCTAGCTTATGGAACAGTCTTCAAATTCCAAAGCTTCTCCCAAAAATTTCATCGTAAATGTGTTCTGACCAGCTACTTGATCTTCTTGAAGTTGTTGCATTGTTGCTCATAGGTGGGCAATGTGAAGGAGTATTATTCATTGCCCCAGAGCATAACAAACTGCAACAGAGAAGCAGATAAGTGGCAAAATTTTCAACATGAGACAATAGCGGTGACCTGGAGATTAAGTTACTCTGCTCCCCTTTACAATTCTGACTCCTTCATAACCTTTTAGTGTCTCGAAGGAGAAACTACCCAGTGCTTCAAAAATCGGCATCAGACCGACTCTCAAATTGCCCGCACTTGCCTCCTGGACATGTTTAACGGTTTCCTCATGTTTGGCCCTCTCTTCAGCCAATCTTTTCTTCAAGGCATCTAAGGCCCTCAAGCGGTCATGAAATGGATCATTATTGCTTGTAATGGACACAACAGTCTTATCTAAATCAAATGGTCTATCCATCCCATTTCTTTTCTGCAAAGACTGGAGCCTTCTTGCAAAATCTTTGGACATATAGTCAGCCTTCAGTTTCTGCTTCTGCTCCTCATCTTGCCTCTCCCATAACCCATGCACATTTATAGCAAAAGCTTGCATTGCATCAATTACACCAATTTCTGATACCCTCTCGATGGCATGGAACCAATCATTAGCAGTTACAAACACAGGAGGGGCTCCCATTCTGCCTGGGGAGAAAGGTGCAGTCCCATCAGTGGTTTCTTCCTTTTCCTGAATAAGCCATTTAACTAACCATCCATTTAAGGCTTCAACATAATCCCTTTGGGTTCCGATCCAATTACTGAAACAGGAACACCAGTTCAGAAGCTCCATTTCCAATTCCCTCGTGACCTTAGAAGCAGCGCTTTGCATTCCTGTCTTAGGCACCAGGTCATGCGCTTTGCTTTCAACAACAGCCTGGAATTGCTTGTGGTGGCAGTCAAGAACAAACTTCCACATTTTTATTTGTCTGCGTAGAAATGATGCTAAATCAATATGTGGCCATGCAGTAAAATATCTTCTCCATGTATTATGTCATGCAATTCCATGAAGCAAAGATACAAATACAGAAAGGCATCCCTTTAGGCTCCTGAAAATCCAAACAAGTTGCAAACATATTCTTCGCCTCACATAAGTAGGGCTAGAGATGAAGTTATTATAAAACCACCAGATGCTTCAGAACTGATGAGATAAAATGGGGATATTATTACCCTTCTCATTTTGTAGAAGTATGAGATTAAGAGAACCATCACCCAAAGTAACTGAAGTGGAACATGCCCCAAAATAGAGCACTTAAGAGTTAAGCCACTCCAGTGGCAGAGGGGAAGCAATACCTTTAACAGAAAATGATCAAGACTATGAGAACTAATGAAAAGATTCCTATTTGAAGCATAGAACTCAAAGTGATGAATCCAAATAAGATAGTAAAAATCAAAATTCTCCCTATCTAAATTGATGATCTGCATACTTCGTAGATATGACTCTAAAACAAGCAACAGGACCTATATTTTTGCAATATAATTTGCTAATAATCAGCTAAGAAATGCCTCTAGTAGTCTCTCGTAATAAAATGACCAACTGATCAGTTGCTTTGATATCCATTAGATAAATACAGGTTTCATCATCTCCAGTCTTCCAATCATAAACCCTTTTCCCTATTCCTTTAGAGTGAAATCCGTTTCTGTTTTGTAATTTCATCCAAGAGTGAGTTCTGTTTGTATTTTAACTTCTCCATCTCTTCATTTAGTAATTTATTTTATTTTGAAACTCTTGAATTTTAAGGTGAATATCTAAAGTGTAGGCTGACATTTATTTCTTTTCTGAGCATCCTCTATCAGTACGCCTTAATGAAAAAAAAATTATTTACTTCAATCAGAAATGATTCTAAAATGCTGTATTTGCACTTTATATATGAATATTAGGTATATATCTCCCAAAATGCATTCTTTTAAAGTGCAGTAATTTTTAGCCATAAACTACCAATATCACATGAATGAAGGTCCTACTTAACTTCATTTACTCAAATTAAAAAGAAAATCCAAATTTGTCAGCATACTCTTATTACTTTAATTTATTATTATCATATTTGTACTACTGAACTTTTTTGGACCAAATCCTGGAAGCTCAGAGAAAAACCATCATAAATACAAAAACTGTGATTCTGCAAAACCCACCCTAAACAAAAGCTGAAACTTAAGCATCAAATTTGCTTCATGTCTCACTTAAACAGCACAAAAATTAAAAGATTATGCACTCATTTCAAGTTTTCAACATCATCATTGTACTAAAAGATCATTACTGTCATCATCTAACATTCATAGAATACTGAGGGTCTATGCTAGTAACTCACTCTCCATTGCAAATCCAGAAACTGGATGGACTCTCTCATCAAAGTTTCCTAGCCTGCGTATATTGAGGCTCTATGCTAGTGCCTCCAGTCATTAGGGGTCAAAGGCAAGCACCTTGTATTATCGGCCTTGTAGGCTTGTCTAGTATGTTTGCATCTCAAGATGTGCCACATAAGATATATGGCATTTTTTAGGCAAAAAAGCAAGTGTAGGCAACCCCATCGATATCAAGTGGATAAACTTCTGCAAAGATGTACGATTAGTTGTATCTCTTTGACGAGGTCTACTTCAGCTAATCAGTTACTCTTGTTTATAGCTTCATTAATAAATTCATTCCTATTATTTACAGGTTCAGTAAGCGCCACAGCGGAATATATGCCTTCCAACCTTAGAGATTAAGTGAAGCTTACTCTCAGGCAGTGTTTGGAAGTGGAATAGCAGCA
Source organism: Typha angustifolia (assembly GCF_048772165.1). Taxonomy (NCBI): domain Eukaryota; kingdom Viridiplantae; phylum Streptophyta; class Magnoliopsida; order Poales; family Typhaceae; genus Typha; species Typha angustifolia. The sequence goes on from NC_133248.1 coordinate 8,615,068, forward strand.
AATAATTTATCCTCATCCGATTCCTTTACTGGTAAAATCTCAAGGATAAGTAAGGGACAAAAGTTTCTGCATTTTTGGTAGAACTATTTATCCTAGGATATAGGGGGTAAAAGAAATTTTTTGTTTTCTTCCTAACATAACAAGTTTGACCATAGCCTATTCCTTTAAAAGTGAGTTGTTTGGAACTACGTTAACCTTTTTAACTCACCAACTACTATAAAAGCTTAAACTGTTAGAGAACAGTAATTTTTATATTTTTATATTCTAACAATTCTCTTTCCAAATGCAGCCTCAAGTGTAACAACAGTTTGAATTCCAGTAACTGTTAACTAAATACTCGTCATTCTTATCTTAGTAACTGGAATCTTCTATGCTAATGGTGTACAAGTTCAAGCATTTTTTTCCTCATTACCTTGGAAAAGAAGACAATTCTGACTACAAACTTAGAGCAACCATTAGTAAAGGTACAGCTGAGGTAAATTTCTTAGGAAACCATCAGAGTGAAATCTTTAACTTAAGAATTTAATTAAAAGATTAGCCTAGTAACTAATGCAATAGTTTTAATATCCATCAACTAATAAAGAGAAATTAGAAGTTAACTTTTGAGAACGATGATCTATGAGCTAATCAAGATGTTCCAAGGTACTTGTTAGTGCATATAAAAGTGAAGATTGATCCAAAATCTCAGATGCTAGATGCAGTTAAGATAAAGAGGTTGATTTTCCATACCCTTGGATTAATTTCATGAGCTGTGGCTGCAACTCATCATCCCTTATTTTGTGAATCCTGCTAGAAATAGCATTTACAGATCGGATAGCAATGCTTATTCTTGTGAGCAAATTCCTCATTGAAGCCCGAGTAGCATCAATTTTGGAAGCCTCTGCTCCATTATCATCCAAAGCTTTCAGATGCTTCCACTCCCTATCATAGATGAGCCTCAGTTTTTCTTCTTCCTAGCACAATCACAAAAGAAATTTAGTGTGAAATTTGAAAATTATTAGATAAGGACTTGGATATTTTTCAACTTCATTCCCACACAGTCAAGCTTTTTTTTTTTTTTTTTTTTTGCTAGGATGAAGAAAGCTATTTATTGTGAACTTGGATTATTCAAGATGACCATCCGGAGAAAGTACTTCAACATCCAATGAATAACATCTAAATAATCAATTGACTGAGAAGATAATAGTATCATAGTATCAATATAGGCATATTCACAGGATAACCCATAACAGTTAATGAAAAGGGAAATGAGTGAAATCCTACACTGAAGAATAAGTTCATTCCTTGAAAGCAGATCAAGAGCCAAAATGCAATTAAATCATCAAACATAAAGATCAATTTCAAAATCCAATAAACGAATTGAAAAGATTAATGTGAGGAAATCAAACTAAAACTAGAAATAGAGAGGGATGGCAAAACCTAATGAGCACCACATTTTTTACCTTATAGAACTAAACCATGATCATTAGCAAAGCCTTTGACAGTATCACACTACAACTAGTCTAAGAACTAAACACTCAAAAACAAAGCAAACACCTAGGATGTGTCATAAATATTGCAGTACAGAAGAAAAGAGGAACAAAAGGAAACCATATTTTTCTAATGTCTGGAACTTCCCTGCACCTGATGCCAACATAATTTGCATCTTAGGATGTGGAGTTAAGTTCTGATCTTCCTAGTACAACAAGGCTTATTTCAGGCAGTTGATGAAACATTAGATGCATGATAATTCATTCCCATCTAATATTCAATCATCCAATTTTCAGATGTCTGATATACAACCTTTCAGCAAAGTAATCTCCTTTATTGGTTTCGACTTGACTCCCACCAGGATGTGAAAATTCAATTGTTCTATTATATGTCATATTATGCTCAAGTTGCAAAATGAATTTGAAACCATGACCATATTGATGATTAATATGATATATTTTCATCAAGGTTCCAAAAATCGGTATCGGAATCGGGATCGGTCGTCTAGAAAAATGATACGTATCGGCCGCCTGTATCGGATCGGACTATTTTAATTAAAAAATTCTAAATATTATTAAAAATGTTGAGAAATTTCTAAAAATTTAGAAAAAATTATAAGAAAATAAGAAATAATAATTACTCATATAAAGCCTAAAAAATAAAAATCTCTCTTCCTCCCTCTCTTCTTTCCTATCCCTCTAACTGTTAGTCTAAAATATCCATTCTTTCCCATACTTTTTTTCCCTATCTCTCTCTCTCTCTTTCTCACCCTCTTTTTTTATCTTTCCCTCTCCCCCACTCTCTCTTCCTTTTTCTCTCTCCCTCTCACCCTCGTTTTTTTTAATCTCTCTCTCTCTCTCTCTCTCTCTGACAGCTGCTACAGCTAGCTGCTGTCAACAGTAGCTGTCACAGCAGCTGACAGCTGCCTGCTGCAGGCCGAAACCAGCCGATCCCGATCCGTTTCGGCCAATCCCACTCGGGATCGACCGAAACTGGAATCCTTGATTTTCATTAATTCCTTTTCTTACCTAAGGTAGGTAAGTTAAAGGAAAGTTCATTACCTACTGACACACCCATGGTTGTAAACATGAATAAAAGGCGTATAACAAAAATTAACTCCCCTTGAATTGTATAAGCAGAGGGAGGTTTACTCATCCAAGCTATTATGCAGAGTTTCTAAAATTGGAGCATGATGACAGTTCCAATAATCAAATCTAAGTGGGAACATTCGCAGAATTGCAAACCAATTTACATCTCTCAAGGGACAACTGTACAGTTAGTTAGAATTCATGGATAACAGGCTCTGCTTACAAGCAGCTCACAGCAAGATCAATTTTTAGCGAACCATTTCTGGTGCAATCAAATAAACCTAAGAAAAGATGGAATTCATCTCCCACGTAGAACTGCCTAGGGGTGTACACGAGCTGAGTCTGAATGAGCCGGCTTCTATTGCTCCAAATTAATTTCAATATGCACTGAGAAGGAAGACAACGAGAAGTTCAATGCTTTTGACCTCCTCACGCCACGCCACTAGAGATCGCGGGGCAGCGACCTTGCGGAGCCTCTGTGGCTGCCGGCGATTGGAGTAAATTCTTTAACATGTTCTGCATATGAGATGTTTGATGAAATGTGTGAAAAATGGAATTTTTCCTTTTCATTTTTGCTTTTCTGACATTGATTGCCTATTCGATCTTTCTCTAAATTTATAGGGCAATTGCTTGGAGATCTATGACTGTCATCTGAACAAAAATATAGTGCTAGAAATTCATTTCGATTTGAGCTTGAGAAAAAGCTGACTCACTCAGGCTTGACTCATTTACACTCCTAAATGGAGGTGTATTTATATTAAAAGAAGAGCATTTAAGAGGATTTAAGAGGATTTTGTCATATGGGTCATGTGTCGAATGAAGAGGAGAGCAGCAGACTAAGATATCATATGTATAGTTTTGAGTTTATCGAGCCGAATTTAAGCAAGCTAGCTTCAGCTTAGTATCGGCTCAAAACTTGAGCCCTATTTCTTGTTTAGGCTTGGGTCAGCTCAATACGAGCCATAGCCGAGCCTGAGCAGCTCTTTTGTTTTGACAGCCCTAGTCCTACCTAGATAACAGCCCCTTCGAGCAACCTGCCTACACTGCTTTTGCACATTTTTCCACTCCATACACAAATAGGTGTTCTACGTATATGGTTTGATGTTGCACTTATCTGCCTCAAAATATCTAATATATACACCTCCTTTAAGAAAACATATATTATGTGAATAATTATTTTGCATATGGTGGTCTACAGAAGGTATCATAAATTTTTGACATACTCAAGCATATGCTGGTAACACACACGCCTCACATCCAACAAAGACTATTTAAGCAATCCAGGCCTTAAAGCTCACCAAACTTCCAGCAAGCTGTTGAGCCATATCCTCTAACGTAATAAGCACATAAGAAGCAACTTAAATAATGAAGTTTAATGTAAAATTAAATCAACACATCATGCAATTACTGTTCTAATAACAACAGCCATAACTGCATAGTTTTTAAACTTATCCTAGCAAGGGTTGTTGACAGAAACTAATGAGACAGATTTATTGTATCATGTATGGCTCAAAATGAGCAATAGTTCAAGGACATAATCATACCTCACAACATGACATAACCAAGAGGCATGGTGAAAAAGAAAACGAAGCAAAGAAAAAAGAAAGCAACATTTGATGAGATGCTTACACGCTCAATGTTTAACTAGCTACTCCGTATACTACACAATATCAGTAGAAGGATTATATACTTGGGATGTACCTTAACTTCCTTGTAGAGTTTTTTCTCCCATACACACAACCTGTCCAGTACAGATGAAAGGTTGCTAAACTCAATATCATTGATCTTCTCCAAATCTGAAAGCTGAGATGTTGTTGATGCAGGCAGAGATATTTTGTCAAAAATCCTTGAGAAAATCACTGCAGCAATGCATGTGCCTTATTAAATTCAACAACTTGAACAAAGAAGCATTGGATGGGAAAATTAGCTATCTATTAGAGATGTATTTCACAAAATTAACTTGTTTGCCTTAAGATGCACAGATGAGAAGTGATGGGCCATTGGTTAAGCGTTGAAGTGACATATTGACTTCATAAGATCACCATCATTGCCATCTAAGTTTTTCCCCAACAATGTGGGGTTGGCTAGAGAAAATTCCAAAGATGAAGGCCCCAAAAGAATCAACAAGCTTTTCACAACCAACAAGGATTTTATAAGAAAAACTTAATAATGAATGCAGGAAGAGAAGGAAATGACAAGACATGAACAGAGCACTCCACTACTTATCTTTGACTTTGATATGGTGTGTATAATCCTTTGACTTTCATATCGTGTAAATATTCTAAAATTACAGACTTTCAAAGCTATGAGAAACTCATAGCGTGCAGATTTATGATAGAGCTGGAATTCCATAGCCTAAAGACTAATCAAAAGAGAATTCTGTCCATGTTCAATATTCATAGAAGTAATAAAGAAAAAACCTTGAACAAATCTAACAACTAAAGAAAAAATAGAGAGAATACTCACATCTTAAAATCTTGTTCCTCGAACGATAACGCATCCTGCCCACCTCAAGCATTCCTGAAACCTCTTCACCGCAACTGGCTGCTGAGTTAAATTGTTCCTTAATTTCCTTCACAACTTCCTCAACATCTCTAGTACCATGAGAAAACAAGGTCGTCCCTTTGCTTGGGCCACTATCATCAGTAACCAATGATTTATCCTCCTCAAAGTTCACTTGTTTAACTTTCACATCTGATTTCTTCTTATTCTTTGCACTGCTTCTCGCTTTGCTAGCCTCAAAAGTGCTCTGACTCGCAGCTTCTGATATAAGAACTTCATCCATTTCAGCTTCTCGGTGTTCTGCTGCTGCTTCTGAATTCCCAATTCCAATTCCAGCATCCTTCCCTTCTGGACTACTTTCGACTACTTTCTTCTCTTCCACTGCTTCCTTCACAGACTCCTGCTCTGTCTCCTCCTCCAAATCAGGGATTCCTTCTCTCTCCCTCACTTCACTTGAATTGGGGCTGCTCGTCACTGAAGGCACTCCATATCCACCGTGACCATACCCTGGAAACATCTGCTCATACGAATCAAAAAGATTGAAGAAATCCCAACTTGACCCCTCGGGGGGTGGAGGCGGAGGAGGCGGGGAATCATCCTTAACTTCTTTCCGAGGACTCGCCATTGCCTGACTCTGATAGAAGGCCTGATCTTGATCATGATTATTCCTCGAATCCATGGGAAACCCATATATTGGATTATCATACCCGTAACCATATGTCATATAACCTGGTTTGGAGATTCCACCATAGGGTTCTTGGTATACCGTGGTCGGCATCGTTGTGTTCTTCTGCATGTAGTAGTAATTAGGGATTCCGACATTGCCAAAAGAAGGATAAGAAGCATAAGAAGGATAGGAAGGATAAGAAGGATAAGGAGGATAATACCACGAATCCCCTCCTCCTCCTTCTCCTTCTCCTTCTCCTCCTCCTCCTCCTCCTCCTCCTCCTCCTCCTCCTCCTCCTTCTCTACCTCCTCCGCCTTCTCCACCCCCTCCTCCTTTTCCACCTCCACCTCCTCCTCCTTTTCCACCTCCAGTGCCACTTCTTCCAAATCCACCATTCTCCTCACGAATTTCCTCCTCATCTACCTCAGAATGGAAATGCAGATGGGAATCCTCCGAATTGGAGAGAGAAATCGAAGACGACTCATCAATGCAATCGGCATTGCTCTCCGATCCCTCGATCTTGGCCTTCTGCTTCCCCTTCCCCTTCCCTTTCCCCTTCCCCTCCGACGGAGGCAACGTGAGCACGGGAGAGTCCGGCTGCTGCACCGCCGCCGCCGCCGCCGTGAGCTCCTCCTGGACGAAGCGGTGGAGCGCGTCGCCGACGCGCCCTAGAGCTCGGAAATAGGCAGCGTGGGCGGTGGCGAGGGCGTAACGGTGGTCTGCTGCGGCGCAGATCAGCTCCCCCCTCTCTCTACACAACGCCACCGGCGGCGTCTCCTCCGGCTTCGAGCTCCGGCAACCCATCTCTGCCGTTCTACGACCTCACTGCCACCGGCATTGTCCTCCATCTCCACGACATCGAGCTCACTGCAAAACCCCAAACCCAAACCCCAACCCCAACCCCAACCCTCACCCTAACTCTTAACTTTTACCTTTCTCGTCGAGCGGTCAGGAAGCCTAACTCGTTGCCATCCATAAGACTCGGCGCCGTCTTTCTTTTCCCTCCCCGTACACTTTGACGCAGTTAAGTCGGCAATGTGGAAGGGGAAACGGGGGAGCTCGGACTGGGAAACGGGAAGTGATAATGGCCTAATGGGAAGTGGGAGCTTCGGACTTCGGACTACAGCGAGCGAGAGAGAGAGAGAGAGAGAGAGAGAGAGAGAGAGAGAGAGAGAGAAGGTGGTGGGGGAGAAGCTTCAGGTAGACAGAGGGCACGTGATAGTGTCTGTAAAAAAATTTGTAAAATAAATGGGGGTGTAAGGATGTGGGGAAACGTGGGCCTTGGAATCCTTTTTCCTTGTAATTATGAGGTGGTGTTTGATTGGGTCCATTTACTCTTCTTGATTCGGTTCATTAAAATAAAGAAATTTATCAAAAACCACCCTACATTTTACTTTTATCATACTTACCGTATGATTAAATATTTATCATTCAATCCCTCTATTTCGCTTACATCGCTCAAAACCATCTCAACCGCCGGTTGTCACGTGGATGAGTTAATATATTTATCTATGTAAAATACTCTTAACACTTTTGAATAATTTTAAATACATTATAAAAAAAATAGAGAATTAAATTTTAAAGTCAAACGAGAGGTATTTTAGATTTTTTTTAAAAAAAATTAGTAGAATATTCTCTATTCTGTTAATTATTTTGTAAAATATAGGGATTGAATAATAAATATTTAAATGTAAGGTGTTTATATAAAAATTCTCTAAAAAGAATTCTCCTAGGTACCTAATTGGTAATGGTGAGCCTAATAAAAGCTTTGGTGTCAGAATTATGACTCTTGAAGTAAGATCCTCTTTATAAAGTTTTTATTGGGAATGATGAGCTTACATACATCTATTAGACAAACACCTCTGGTTAATAGCATTGTGATTAGAGTTAAGCCCACTTTATGTCATTCAATAATGCATGAGGCAATACACTGCATTGGACTGATATCTGTGGAGACACATGGGAGTATCAGTCACCCTCTGACACAATTTTTATTGACTGTCTTGGGTTCTAATTAATTAGAAATCCTGCCTTAATTCCACTTATATATATATATATATCTATATATAATCTACAACTTTACAAGAAAAATGATTGGGAAAGTCTTCTGGAATAAGGTTAAGCTTCCATAGATCTTTATTGTGAATTAATGGGCCATCTTGGCTTCTCTATTGGATTGTCTTCCTTTGATTTGGTTGGCTGTTGGAGTTCTTTTTTATTTTTTAAGTTTAAAAGGATACTGAAATCAAAAGCATAAAGCTTCTGAATGAAACAATAGAGATTACTTTCAAGAGTTGCTAGGAGATAGTTAGAGCCATCAAATGCATGCGATCAAAGTATTATCCTAATTAAAATCTCTATCAATAACTTGAGGTTAAACCAGAACACTCCAAACATGATTAGCTAATGGTGGGCAGGTTGATGATACTTGGAATAAACTTGGGCATGATAAGATTATAAAGATTAGAGCTCAGAGGTTTGTTTAGCTTAGAGTCAATGCTTCCACTCTCTAGCTACTGAGTCCTCATGTATATTTTCCAATGTTGAGTTGTAAAGTTGATGGTTGTTTGCCCTAAAGTTGGTGGACTCCACTCCACCTGAAGGCCCTGACACACACACACAAAAATAAAGTTTGTCATAAGAAAGATGGGCAATGAGAGTTTGGTGCATATTTGATGGTATTTTTTGTATGCAATTTAACTAGAAAAAAGTTTGCATAAATTAAATGAAAAACTCTACATTTTTAAAAGGTTGAAACAAATTAGACATATCAAACTAGTTCCTAATTTCCTTCTTTTATTTAAGGAGTATTTTTAGGCAGAGTTAATAACACTTTTTTCTTATTTTTTTTCTTTCTTTTTATTTGAAAACCAGGTTTATAGATAAAAGCCCTTGTGTTTTCTTTAGTTTTAAATTCCATGAGATTAGATCTATGTGATTAAATATCTGTTAAAAAGATTCCTATAGTTTAGTATTTAATAATAGATTAATCACTCTTAGATTCAACTTAAACTATCATAATTTTCCATATAGACATCATGAATTTTTTTTATATATTTACATATACTTGTGAATTAAAAAACTATATATTATCCACATCAATCCCATAATCCAGAGGGGTCTATATGATAAAGAAAAAATTTAAAAAGTATATATAGAGAATGATTATATAAAGTTATGAACAAAAGGATCACATTTACATTCATTAAAGATGCAAACCACAGTGATTAATTTTGTACTTTCTTTTTTCTTTCTTTCAACAATGAAGTTAATTTAGAAGCCTTAACTTCAAAACCAAATCTAGGTCATTAATCTATATACAACTCCAGAGAATATTTTAGTCCTATACACTCTTAAGAAAGAAGGAGAAGCATTGGTCCCCATCACAAACTAGAAGGGGAACATGTGAAGAAGAAATTAACTATCTCGGTATCATCTCCTTCCTCCCTTGAACTTAGATTTAAAAAAGAAAAAGAAAAACTATAAACCCTAGTAGCTCTAGCCTCGAACTTCCAAGCCAATGTTTGAAAATGGAGGCATGCAGAAGAATCTAATTAAGTACTTGGCTCTGGTGACTAGTGAAGGAGATTATTAGATAATCTAATCCCAGTGTGTTAGTTTTGTGGGAAGGTAATGGAGCTTGATCTAATAGCTTGGTCAAATATTTAATTTCTAAGTATTTGTTTCAAGCACCAACTATGATAGAAAATTAGGGTTTGAATACTTATGAGCATAAATTTCTTCATAGAATAAATTGTCGCAGTGTTTATATATATATAACATATATATTTATGATCGTTAAAAGGAAAAGAACCTTACCATATTATGCTCACAAGATCTTTCTTGACCCAAATTTGCCAACCATGTTATTGATCATAAATATTATTTTACATTTTAAATTGGATATTGTTGAAATGTTAAAAGAAATGATAACTAACTAATTAACTCTTATGGTTGGAGTCCAATCTCATGATAACAAAGGTCATGAGTTTAAATTCCACGCAACTGATTACTTAGATGTAACCGGATTGAACTCAATTGATAGGTGATGAGATTTAAGTTGGATGAAGGTCTAAATTTATGATCCATGTCTAATCAAGTTCAAATAAGATATTGTACCAGTTTTAAATGTAAATATATATCATGTCTTCGTATCATCATGCTAAATTCTATCTATGAATTTTATTACTATGAATACAAATTTATATACTTTAAGTTCATGGTATCTACAACAGCTTTATCAAATATCTATTTATCTTAGAGGTATGATATATACTATTATTTTATTAAATAATAATATAAGCTTTTAAGCAGTCTGATAATATACTATTATTTCATTAACCGGCCCTTCTTTTGTAACGGTTATCAAGGTGGAGAATTATACATCGCCTATAGATTTTCTACTTCAATTTTTTTTTTTTTTGTTTTTTGGAAAGAAAGTTTGTAGCCTAGTGTTTCATTTATCTTATAAATTGTTACGATTTGATATCAACAAAGAAAAGGAAATAAGATATCAATCCTTTAACATGCCCTACACTCGGTTGACAAGTAGACCAAGCAACAAATGAGCACAGTATCAAGCCCTAAAAATAACCCAAGCAATCTTGGAAGAAAGGAGAGAAGATGGGATATTTGCTCTGGAAACAAGCTCTCACTTAGCCAAATACAAACAGCAACATGAAAAGGACCATCAAGAAGCTTAAAAGAAGGCGTAGGTAAAAGCGATTCAATACCATAAAAGACTAAAATGTAGAATAAACTAAAGAGCCTAAAAATAAAAGAGAAAGAGCTCAACTCTATTGAAATATGTAGGAAATGTAAAAACACATAGACAAAGCCTAGCTTGACAAAAAAAAAAGTGAAATCCAAGACGGCGCTAGCAACCCCTGCCGCCACTAGCATCCTCAAAGGTGGGGCTGGCAAGAAGCAAGAGTTATGCACCGATGAAGTCGATGGGAACATTCAAACAAGAGGGAAGTAGCAGTGATTAAAAGTGGTGGTAGTCGAGCATAGGGGTGGGAACCAAGGCCAAGTGTGGTGGGGAGGGGATCTGTAGTGGGGGGATAGTAATGGAAGGCGAATGGCGGCACCAAGGGGTGAGGGTGGAGGCCGAGGTGAGGAGCAGTGACAACGCTGGTGGTCTGAGGAATAGTGATGCCAAGCAGTGAGGATGGAGACCGAGGTGAGGGTGCAGTGGTGGTTGAGTAGGCAGGGTCCGAGGACGATTGCGACAAGGGAGGAGCAATCCAAGAGAAGAGATAAGCGATGGTGGTCGACGTACGACGACGACATAAAGGAGACGAAGAGGTGGTTATGTGGAGCGATGGAGCATAAAAACATTAGATTCTAGGGGGAGGAAGAAAGTAAAAAGAAAGAGAGAAAAGAAAAGAGATTTGCTCCCCACCTCTAGCCATGGATATGTCAATACACTTAATAAACAAAACATTACTTTTAAAATCCATATCCCTCGCAAATAATTGCAATTCCCATCTTACCTAGACAAGTGCTTAGATTTTTGTTTTTGAATAAAAGGGTAAGAGCTTAATCTTAATTCGGTATTATTTGAATCTTACCTAGAGGTGTCAATTGGATTGGGTTGGGTTAGGTTATGATAGTACAAACACGAAGAAGACTTATTTATTATTCAGGTTATATAATAAATTATCGGGTGACACAAATTATTTGAATTTATATAAATTTAGTCAAGTTATAAACGAGTTTATTTTGATTATAAATAAATTATTTAGATAAATAGATTTTTTTTATATTATAAACAAGTTATTCAAGCGATAAATAGATTATTCCAATCATATTTAAATTATCATATCATTAATCGGTTATCATGTCATAAATGGATAAAATAAGTTGAGTTAATAAACACAAATAATTTAATAATTGGGTTATACAGATTGACTTATTTATGATCCATTGATTTGATTAAATTCAAACTTGTTTAAAAGTCTAGTTATGTATGGGATTATCGGGTCGGGTACTTTTGCCACCCTATGACCGATCCATCCAATCCAATATATAAACTACCCCGTTCCCTAATTTCGAATCACTAATGGCCGTTAAATCCCTCCTTTCCAGAATCAAACCCCTCCCACGCTTCCACCCCGTCTCCTTCTTCTCTTCGTCCCTATCCAACGCGGATTCTTCTCCCGTCCCAACTTCGGCGCCGGATCCAAACCTCATCAACGACATCTGCCGAATCCTAAGCGACTTCCGCTCCCCGCATCACGACCTCTCCTCCGCCCTTCTCCCCTTCTCCTCCCTCCTCTCCCCTTCTCTTTCCTTCGCCGTCCTCCGCCGCTGCCGCCACCTCCCCGTCCCTTGCCATCGCTTCTTCCTCTTCTCCCTCTCCCTTCCTGGCTTCCGTCATACCCCGGACTCCCTCCGCCTCTTGGCCTCCTCCCTCGCCGCCGCTCGCCTCTACCCCCTCCTCTGGTCCCTCCTCTCGGACCTCTACCCGGATTACAAATTTACCCCTGACCTATTCCGCCTCCTCTTCCGCTACTACGCGCGCGCCCACCTCCCCGATGATGCCATCCGCGCCTTCCGCCGCATGCCCGGGTATGGCCTCGAGCCGGGGATCGACGACTTCCATGCCGTGCTTTCCGCTCTCTGCAAGAATCGTCTCGCCGAGCACGCTGAGCCATTTTTCCACAATCACAAATCGCAGTTCGAGGTTACCCAGAAGAGTTATACCATTTTGATAGCCGGGTGGGCTGATCTTGGGAAATTCGAGAACGCCGTGCTCCTGTTCGACGAAATGCTCCAGAGAGGATTGGCAGCTGATGTGCCTGCATATAATGCGTTGATCGCAGCGTTTTGTAAGTCTGGGGAGGTTGATGAAGCACACATGAGGTTGCTGGAGATGCAGCGGATTCATGGACTTGAGCCTGATGCTGCCACTTACTCTGTGTTTACACGTGCTGCGTGTGAGGCAAAAGACGTCCGATCAGCCGTGAGGGTGCTCGATAGTATGAAGAAGCGCAGACTTGTGCCAAATGTGTTTACTTATAATGCAGTGGTAAAGTTATTTTGTGAGAAGGATATGATTGTGGAGGCATATGAGTTGCTCGATGAAATGATTGCAAGTGATGCAAAGCCAGATGTTTGGAGCTATAATGCAATCTTGAATGTTCATTGTAGACTTCATGAGGTGAACAAGGCTTTGAGGCTCCTCGAACGGATGGATAACAACTCTTGTTTGCCTGATCGACATACGTATAATATGCTGCTTAAGATGTTGATAGGGGTTGGGAGGATTGATCGGGCCTTGGAGGTTTGGAATGGAATGGAGGGCAGGGGATTCTACCCATCGGCTGCCTCGTATGCGGTGATGATCCATGGTCTTTGTCGGAAGAAGGGGAGGGTTGAGGAGGCTTGTGGGTACTTTGAGAGGATGGTGGATGAGGGGATTCCACCTTATCTTAGTACTTGTGAATTGGTGAGAGGCAAGCTATTGCAGATTGGATTCAGAGATAGGGTCATGGCACTTGTAGGCAAGATGCAGCGCAGCACATCATGCACTATACAGGAGCTATCAAGTGCAATGGATGGAAGCAAAAGGATGGAACAGGGTCAAGAAGATGCGCATTTAGATGAGCCGAATTCTTGTTTTTCACATGCCCGCTAAGTATAGGCTTCAAGAGGAACTTATTTATGAAATCAAGGCCCTGAAGGATTGGCAGAATGTTAAGAATCCCGGTGAGGTAAATCTCCTCCCCTGTGTTGATATTTCTATATGTGGTTATTTGACTATCAGAGGGCAAGGAATATTATGACTGGCAAAAGTGTTCTAAAGATAATAAGAAACCTTGCAGTATGATGACAAGGAGCATGCGTGATTGAATGTTTTCGTTATCCGAATTGCCATCTATGCAGAAGTTTTTCCTTGAAAAGGTGATCAGAAGCTTAGTTATTGTAGAGATATACTAAATAACGGTCCCTTATGTGAAGTCTATTATGGAGTCTATCCAAAAGAAAATCCTGACTTCGGCCGACAGAGAAGAAGCCCATAAGCTAAGGTCCCCAAGCCAGCATGGACGAACCGCATGGCATACAAGATCGATGCAAAAGGCATTGATCTGATTAACCACAAAAGTTGTGGGCTGGTGGATGCATCTTGACCATCTCAGGCTTACTTTGGGTGTTGCATAGAAGGACGTTCTTCTGAAGGGAGGCTTGGTAAGCACGCAGAAATCTGGAAAGAAGGATGCCTCCCTCGACCAGTAAGTAGTTCGACCAACACTGCACTTTTGGTCGTCCCTCTCTTTTTATGTATTGGACGATGACTTTTTGATATGCCCAACTGTTTGTTACATTAGACAGCACCATGAAGAAAAGTAACGCATTACGCTCAAAAGCATAGAAATAATGCAATAAAGAGAACATGAACTTGTAGACCAAAAAGCTTTGAGTCTACCTGTAGCTCCAAAGTGATGCAGTAATTAAATATGTACACTCCCTAGAAACCCCCAAAGTTGGGGGAAGTGAGAATCACCTACTAGATCTAATAACAAGGCTCCCCCACCAACCAACAAAGCTACAATCATAATTGGAAAAAGTAATCAGAAAATAACATTTAGATCATAGAGTGTTCAAATAATTAGACTTTTGGATGAAGTCTGAAAATATCTAGGAGCAAAAGGTGATGCTAGGTAGCAGACATAATCTGCTCCTTGCAATCACTTTTACCTTCCTTGCTAAATAGGATAGAGGATTTTTTTGAGATTGATCTCTTGGGCCGACAGCTTGCAGTAAGACATCAATGTACTCAACCAGGGATGAAACTTCCTCCACCATGGCTCTCCCAAACAGCCCCACTCAAAACTACCAAAAGTCGTGGAAGCTAGTCAGCTATCGAAACATTTTGTAATTCATACCACCCAAATATTCCACGACTATATATTCTTTCTAATTAGTTAAGAATACTATTTGTGTGCATTACGTAGCTCTTTAATATTATAATCTCCTCTTGGTCAGTGAAAAAAGAAAAAGAAAAAGGGAAGAACACCACAAGCTACACTTGTCGTACCATATATTCACAAATTAAGCCAGTAAATATTGATAGCGACAAGAGTATTATAACTTACAAGTGACAAGTGTATAATAAACAAGAGAGCGAGAGAGAGAGAGAACAACATTTCAAGCTGGTCATGGGTTCCTTCCTTTTTTCTTTTTCTTTTTTTGTTTCCTTCCATGCATGGTGATTGGTCAATTTGAAGCCAGCGCTCTCCTGAGGCCTCCCTTTTGAGCGCACCTGCACCTGCACCTGAGTATGATGTAGGAGAAGAACCTATAGACCAAGATGAAGCCGACCATGATCACCACGTTCTTCCACCTGTTGCCCTCCCCTAACCCTTCCTCCCTCAGCACGTCCTCCCCTCTCAGCACGCACACCCCGAGCTCATGCACCACGCACTTCCCAGTCCCCATGAATTCGTTCACCAAGAACCCCTCGAACGGGTACTTGAACAGGGACACGTAGTGCATGAACACCCAGCAGCTGGGCATGTTCTTCTTCGTGATGAAGTAGCCGGAGAACAAGAAGAAGGAGCCCATCACGCCCGCGATGATGGAGTTGCCCACGATGAAGTTGGGCGCCAGCGCGCTGAAGCAGACCACGACGGAGTTGGCGGTGTAGAGGATGAGCCAGATGAGCAGTAGGAAGTAGGCGAAGGCAGCGGGGCTCGGGTTGAGCCCGACCAGCCAGTAGAGCGGGATGGTGAAGAGGGCCGCCAGGATCAGGAGGAAGGGGAGGAAGACGAGGCCGTTGGCGACCACGTACGACGACACTCTGTAGCTCCCGCAGGAGGTTTCCTTCATTAGGATTTCTCGCTCCTGGAGGAAGATGGGCAGGGCTTCCGTGGTGCAAGAGAGGAGGAACGTGAGGATGAAGGCGAAGAGGCCGACGCGCTCGCGTATGTCGTCGTCGTCCAGGCGGTAGAAGATGGAGCCGAGGACCAGCCCGGAGACGAGCATCGTCACTGTCCGGCACGCGAAGAGCTGACGTGTCCGGGAGACGTTCTTGTAGAACCGGTGCGCCAGGATGCCCACCTCGCCGATCCGCGAGTTGGCGTACTCGTAGCTGTATATGTCGCCGCCGCTATTGTCGCTGTCGTCGTCGAGGAGCGATTCCTCGTCGATCACCTTGTGCTGTTGGAAGAGTTGCTGTAGTGTGCAGCGATCTCTTTTGACGGATTGGAGTCTGAGTTGTTGGTGGTGGTGGTAGTGGTGGTGGTGGTGGTCCGCATCAGGTGTTTGATGTTGGATCTGACAGAAGAGGACATCGATGGAATCAATGGCGAACTCGAGAGTATTGACATGGGGAGGGATCTCGAGACCGAGATCGGAGGAGAGGTAGGAAGCGAGTTGATTTAGGGAGCCGTGGTGGAGAACGGATCCGTCGGCGAGGAGGAGGATGGAATTGAAGAGCTTGACGATTTGGGAGCTAGGCTGGTGGATGCTGAGGATGATGGTGCGCGCTCTGCTCTCCGCCATGGATTTCAGCATCTCCACTATTTGTTGCGCCGATAAGCTATCGAGCCCGGAGGTGGGCTCATCGAGGATAACGATCTTGGGATCGTGGACTAGTTCGACCCCTATCGAGACCCGCCGCCTCTCGCCGCCGGAGACCCCCCGCACGCGCGCGCCGTCCCCGACCCGCGCCTCCGCCACGTGGGCCAGGCCGAGCTCGCGCAGCAGCGCGTCGGCACGAGAGGCCAGCTTGGCGGCGCCAGGGCCGGCGCAGCCTAGCCGGAGGCTGGCGCTGAAAAGGAGGGTCTCCCGAACAGTGAGGAGGGGGAAGAGGGAGTCGCGCTGGGGCACGAATCCCGAGATCCGGCGGAAGGTGGAGCGGTCGACGGGGCGGGAGTTGATCAGGACCGTCGGCGGGGTGGCGGACGGAGTCGGGGTGAGCTTGCCGGCGAGGATCTCAAGTAGGGTCGATTTACCGGCGCCGCTGGGGCCGACGACGGCGAGGAGCTCCCGAGGCTTGGCGTGGCAGGAGACGTTCTTGAGCACTCGACGAGTAGTACAGTTCCTCCTAGCAGTCTTGATATTATTGTCATTATTACTGCCGCTAGTAGTAGTGGCAGTGGAATGGGTGGTTGGGTTGACGGCTTCGCCTTCGTCTTCCTCGCGGCTCCATATCTTTAATGGGTGGGAGCGGCGGGGAATGCGGATGGTGTAGTTGATGCCCTTCGCTTCGATCTCGCAGCCTTGGTTTTCTGGCGGTGGCTTCATTGATCGGTTTGATCTCTCTCCCCTCTCTCCCTCTCTCCCTTTCTCCCTCTCTAGAAGTACTCCACCTTCTCTTTCTCTCTCTCTCACTCTCACTCTGTGGTATGGTCTGCTTTGCTTTGCTGGCTGCTGCAGTAGGATGGAAATGAAATCTTAGGCGCCCCTTAATGATATTTAAGCTTAAAAGGCGAGAGCAACGGGGAAGGAGATGGGTCGGGATTGAATTGACTGTTTTGCCCTTTGAGCCTTTTCCAGTTTTGTGCAGGCAAAGTATGATTGAGAGGATTTCTATTAATCATATCATTTTTCTTGTATCCATCCTATATGACTATAAATCTCTCTAATATGACCTCGGATAGATTCATACAGATAAGCTCACATGAAAGCCAGCATCTTTTGATAATCAATAATTAAAAATCAACAATATATATATATATATATATATATATATATATATATATATATATATAAACAAATATCTTTTAGGCCTGTAGACCAAATTTGTTGGGTGGGAAGGGCAGATTGGTCTTTGCGGGAAGGGCAGGAAGTGTGGTGGTCCCACGGTCTTATCAGATTCTGGTTGGGATCACATGAGGGCTTAGTGGCTCATATTCAATTGGGGGCCACAGCTTATTACTACCCCTAACTTTTACCCGAAATTACTATTCGTGCCACGCGAGTTTAGTTGGATGACTGCCACTCGATTGCTAATAGAGACTAAACAAAAAGTTAGTGGACGAGCCGAGACGTTCAGGTCTTAATCCCCCAAGATTTGGGTAAATTCTCCGCCACAAATTAAATTAATCAAATTAAAACGCGTAGGACAAGGAAAAATAGACATCTTTTGCACATAGTGGGTTTAGTAGCTCCTAATTTTCGACTTGAATTTTATATTAAGAAAAAAGAAAAAGAAAAAAAAAGAAGAGGAGCCTCAATAAATAGATTTGGTGCTCGGTAATTAGCCTCCGTACCTCTAGAATGTTCTTGCGTAGCATGAAGACACTAGTCCAGAAAACAATAACAATAAATAATAATATCCAGCAACTTGACATGTGCTAAATCCTTGCCAGCTCTTTCCTATTTGCAATTATGTCCTTATTAGTTTTTCTTTTTAGAGAGAAAAAAAGAAGTCCACATTTGTGATTAAGATCCTAAAGTAAAGGGAAATTAGGGAGAGGCCCAGTTAAGGTTATAGGGATAGGCTAATGGAACGATGGCAGAAGTGCAATGGATCAATTTGGTGGCGGAGGAGAAGTCTCAAGTCTCGAGTCTGGCGAAAAATATCTCCGCAAACGGACAGAAAATTGACCTTCCTTGCTGTTTTTGTACGCTTCCGTATGTATGCGCCCGTGACCTCTCGTCTCTCGTGAGGTGGTCCCCGCACCATCCCCCTCCGGTCCATGCACACAGTTGAGCCCGTGAACCCACACACACCCCCCCCCCCTTCCAACTACCACTTTTCTAGCCGAACGCGCGCATACGAATCTTATGCTACCAATGACCTTTTTCTTCTTTTTCTTTTTCTTGTTAAATGGTAGTTGGATCGGGTCAGATTAATCCGATTCCGATCCGGTTCGAACCGACATGTGAAATGGGCCAGAGTTTCTAAACTAAACACGAGAGTAAGCTCAAATTATAAGTTGGATATTGTGTCATAAACAGTTAATCTAGTTAGTTAATTTACTTATTATTTTTATATTTAAATTAAAATAGTATAATTTTTGAATGTAAGCTCAATAGGGGACACTTATAAATAAGAATGATCATAGGTTATTTATCATTATAGAATGATATTGAGTTCAATTAGTTTATTTATCACTCATTTGCCATTTAATCATAACCATTTATTTCTATATGAGTATATCTAACTTACAAACTCTAACTATACTTCAAACTCTAGCCATTATCTTCTCCATGAGCCACCAATTCATACGGCCACCGATCTCCACCATCGGACAATCGTCTGCCACCCTCCGAGGACCGCCACAATATTGGTATTTTTATTTTTGTCCAATTTTTATCTTCTTTAAATGTTTCTGTAATATCTTTTACATTATTATCGTATCATAAACATATTAGTGAGTCAAGTCATAAACAGGTTAAACGAATTAAGGTAATAGATATAAACAATGACTCAATTATTAATCGAGCAAGCGGGTTGATTTGTTTAAATGCTGGATTATCAAATTACCGCATATAGTTATGCTCAAAATTAAACCGTCATCTAAACTTTTATTTATATCATTTTACTCCCTATGGTTTAGACTAACACGAAATTGTTACTCTAAATTTTATTCGAGTCAAAAGATTTGATTTAAATCATTCTAATATCAAATTAACTCTTAATAGTTTCTTTTCATTCTTATGAAAAATCCCTCGATTATATACCATTATGCTTCTATTTAAATCCACATACGATGGTAGTCATCCATACTCCTCATGCCTAGGATTATGCGGCGGAGGCATCTCTAAGAATGGACCAGATTAGCGTCCTTATCAGCCGTCCGATTAATGGGGTGTCAGAAGATCCTCCGGCTAAAAAACAAAAGGGTTTGGTGACAAGTAACGAACCTTGTTTAGTCGGTGGGCCTCCTTAATACCACTGTTTTATTCTTCCTAGGAGGCTTATCCACGGATAAAGCTCCTATTCGCGGTGGTCCTATCCGGTCCTCCTATACCGCATTTGAGGCCCTCAAAGATAAATATTTGTGTGGATAGGGTTTTATTGGGATCCAGGTTCACTGCAGGTCCGTCCTATGCATTTAATGTTGGAAGTATTTATCATGGATTAATGGTGGAATAGAATTACTCAAAAATTATCTTTTGATTATAGCTAAAAGATGTGTCCTTTTAAGTAAGTAGTTACAATGTTGATGAGAAAAGAATACCCCAATCTATTTGATGGTATTTATTTGTTGGGAGATCAGTTTTTATCATTCTAAAATCAATCAGTGGAAAATGAATTAGTCGTAAGGACATAGTATTTAACATTATAGTCGACTTATATCGAATACTGTATTATGTAATTTATAAGTTCTTTTAATTAACTTTATTATTAGTATTGACTTAAATTTTGTGACTATTAGAATAAGCTTATCGATAATATACGCATATATTTTAATTTTATTGTATTCTTTATTATTTTCGAGCACGATCAGAGAAGTATGTACAATCAATATACTGGTTCACGTTCGATAGTCTTGATGAAGCCTAATTTAATCCTACATTACCTAATATTTCACTCTCTAATATGATTGAGATCATATGATGCATATGATCGATAGATTGGTGCTCATCCAATGTCACTCTCTGACCAACTTTTAAAAATGTCACGATGATATTCTTTTTTATAGTAGCTAGGTGTAGGACAAACCAAAATTATTGTGTAGTTAATCCCAAAGGATGAGCCAAAACCATTGCTTAAATAACAAAAGCATTGATAAAGACAATGGAAGGATAACTCTTATCAAAATCTTTTGTCCAAAAACTCTTGTGGAATCTAGATAACTAGATTAGATCCATATAAAAGAAATGGTTGAGATATTGAATCAAGATTAAGATAACCAAACAACCAAAACATAGTGAGAGAGATGGTTAAAGGATGAACAAAAGAGCCCCTTAATTAGTTTGAGTTAATATCAACACCTTACAATTATCCTGTGTAATATTGTCATAAAAAATGGTTAACTTAAATAGTTGCATAATGAACTCTTTGCACATTGCTAAGTTTGAAATCAACTTAAAAAATCTATGCTAAGAGTTGCTTAACGACATCAACAAAGTTAATTAGGAGGGGGTACAAATATTGTACCAGAGAAAGGTTTTCCGTATTAAGCTCAAGTACTCCCATTAACAAATTAATAAACTCAAATGTCTTGCAGTGAAATATCTATGGTCTATGGACTCCACATACAGTCCAAGACTAAGAAGAAGAAAATTAAGTTGCCTACTTTGTTGTACTATTTGTCACAAACCTCTTTGTCATTATTAAGTGCCTGTCAGTAAACAAATGCAAGTATCTTTTGTATCACTTATAACATTTTATTAGTTTAAAGTTTTAAACTGAGCTGCAACTATACAAGTGTTAATAGAGATGGTAAAATAATCTAAATTGAGAGAGAGGGAGAGAGTTATATTTAGAGAATTTAATGATAGATACAAAAAAAAAGTATTAAGTTTCCATGTGCTTTGTAATATTTAATCATCAAAAAGTACTAAGTTTTATGTATAATATATCTAGTTAAGCAATATTTTAAATAATATGAGTGACCAACAAATATATTTTATTTAAAATTTTAGAGATTTTATGATAGGTACAAAAGAGTATTAAGTTTCCATGTGCTTTGTAATATTTAATCATCAAAAAGTACTAAGTTTCATGTATAACATACCTAGTTAAGCAATATTTCAAATAATATGAGTGATCAACAAATTGCTCCAGTACTCCTTTGATGATTAATGGGTTCAATTCGAGTTACAACTTCTGGGCCGGCTAAAGGAACCCTCAATCCTCTCCTTCCTTTCATAAGTCATGGGAGTTTCTGCTCTTTATCATCCGATAGAGAATCTTACAATAATATCTTCAACCGTAAAGCTCTCACCCTGATTGGCTTTCTTCTTCGAGCTAGCTAGTATAAGGGAGAGTGAGAATCCTACTAAGTAACAATCCCTTTTGTTCCTTTTGTAATCTCTAACTTGCCGTTACGATGAGTTTTCGACCCAACAATTGTTGATCTAAATTAATTTTATTGAAATGCATTACTTCTCAAACTTATTATCAAATAAAATCTAATTTACTATAGCCCTGATAAAAACATTGAAATGATTGGAGTTCAGCATTAATGTTAAGATTACAGTGAATTAAATCTCATTTGATAATAAATTTAAGTATCAATTTATTTTAATAATAAATTATAAAATGATGATCAGCCTACCTCTGAGAATCGCATGCATGGTATGTTAACGCTGTTCCATACGGGAACATACCATACACATAGCTCATGGTCCCCGGCCCCATCATGCCCCATTATTGTAACATGCATGCATACATGCATGCATGCCTGCCCAAGTGTTGCCACTTTAAGTACCCAAATGAGGGTGTCACACTGACACCGTCACACGTGAATCCAAAGACACAACATCTACACTTCCTATTCCTATTTATCTACTATAATATCTACTGCATTCAAGATCCTACCCATGAAGACAAATCGGCAGTTTTTTTTTCATTTTGGTCCTCATGCATGCAGGATATTATAACACAGTCCCCCGTTTGTCTTTGAAATGTAAAAGGGACTTTTTCATTTGACACCCTGTATTTTATGTTTATTTTAATAGCCGATATTTTTTTTTTGGTCTCTTCATGTTTTGGCCCAATTTTAGCTACCTTCTTAAACTTTCAATTAAAGCAGTAAACATATAATGTATGAAAAAAATAGTGATTATTATTTTTTCTACATAATTTTCATATATAACATCGTACCATTAATGTGATTAACTATTATTAACTCTAGTCCGTAGTTTAAGATACTTTATTAATTAGATTATTAAAATATCCTTGGAAAATTCTAACTTAGACCTACACTAGCTAAGCAGTATCTATCAAAATTAAAAAAAAATATCTTCGTGTCTAATCATCCTACACACTAAATAGTGATTTTGTATATATTAAAATTATTTTAATATTTTTATAATATTTATTAGTGGATGTCTAAATGATTGAAGAAATTTGCATATAACACCCTGCTTTTAATGTAATTGCGATTGACACCCTATATTTTAAATTTAAACTAATATTATGAGAATATTCTTTCATTTTTTAAATAACTAAAATATTCTTAGTATGAGTTAAGTGAGAGTATTTTTTTAATATTTATTTAGTATAGTTAATTTAATTTAAAGGTTTAAGTTAAATTTAACTAATCGATGTAACAGTAAAATAATTTTTATAGATATTTACTTAAATTATAGAGCTCAATACTACCTGTGAAAATATAGGGTGTAAAATCTTTATTTCATTAAAGGATAGGGTGTTATATGCAAATTTCTCTAAAAAAATTGATATAGATATAAGGTGTTATTTCAAAAAAATTCCTAAAGAAGAAAGCTTTGCGAATCGGTCCCTAGAGAGTCTTAAAAAAGTTTCTCGTGACCTTGGTGGCTTTGTCTGTCGTCGTAGTATATATATATATATATGTATCTGTCTCTCATCCATTCTATTTTAAAGTAAAATATCTAGGGAGACAGTCGTACACTGGTACAGGAAGAGATAGATGGAAGCCAATGGTATCCTAATCTAAATAATCCAAACTAAAGAATATGGAGATTTTTTGACCAAACTAGCCAAAGAGAAGGTGCCCAAGTGGGAGATTCAAGGAGAGTTTTGACCAAACTAGTCTTGTTTCAAAACCTTTTATTAGAATAGATTATTTTTAAATTTATTTATCAAATAAGATCTAATTCAGTATAACTCTAATAAAACCGTCGAACTGTTCAATATTTTTGTTTGATCTTAAATCGCTAATTTGTTTAGTATTTTATGTATATAAATTCTTTTAATTTTGTCTTTTAGTAATTTAGGATAAAAACTATATTGATAAAAACGTTAATCAGTTCAGCGTTTTTGTTAGTGCTACGGTGAAGTAGACCGCATTTAGTAAATAAGTTTAAGGATAATCTGTTTCGGTAAAAAATTTATAAAATGAGTCTATTTTAATCAAAAACTCGATTCAAGGGAGGGCACTCTTTGCGTTATCATGCCTCATCGACTAATTCACCGATAGGCAAGGTATACAAGGAGAATGTAAGAGGAGGGGAGAGAATCCAAAAGCAACGTTGAATCTACAGTTAATGTCAGAGAAGAGAAACGGAGAAAAAAGAGAAGGAAAACCCAATCACAGTCTGAGACGATCCTCTCCCTTTTCCTCCGTAGCTGGGGAGGCTAAGAAAAGGAAATGGAGAAAGCCGGCGATGGAGCCACTATCAGAGCTAGGGTGAAAAGGAGAAAAAATTTCTGCCACCAATGAACCCAATAGTTGGACATTTTACAAGTTATACCTAGGTTATGGGCTTATTTTGTCCTTGGCATATGTGAAGTTGTCAAAGTTTCTCTTTTAATGGGCTATATGCTAAGTTGTTCAGCATGCATAATTCTTTGTTTACTGCATAAAATGCAACATAAAGTTTAAAAAAAGAAGATAGAAATCATTTTAAAAACGAAATCATATCACATCATGAAGAAAAAATTGGAAGAGTTTGAGAGCTAAAACTGACAGACAAGGATACGGGCTTAGCTCAAATCAAGGATGCAGCTGAAGTGGGGTTTGATAGAGCATATATAGCAGCCCAACTTAACTGGGCCCACTCTGGCCCAATCCAAAATTTATAATAAGAGAGTGCTTTGCAAATTAAGTTCTTATAATCTCGAGTTTGCAAATTCGATCCCAGTGGAGTTATAAGCCTTGTGAGCAAAAGAAAAAGATGAATGTGATAACATAGACTAATATTCTTAATTCATTTCAGGGTTTATTTATGTATAAATCATTTACTCTAAGCCTCCTCCATTCACTATAATATCCATATTCTAGAATACTAATACTATTAATTTAAATTATATCTTATACTATACACTAACTTAATTACTTATTTATCCTCCGTATCTATCTCATAAATCTATTTATATTAAATAAAATGGTGTTTAATATCTCATTTATAGAGTAAAAAGAGAAATATTTGTTATAGAATTGACTTTTGAGATGTTTTCCTATCCCTGTAGTAATACTACAGTAGTCGTCGTTGTCTAAAATGGAATTATTCCTCAAAATTCGTCTCCATTTCCCTCCTTATTCCCACTATTTTGCACTCTTCCATCCATCTCCTCCCTCGGCCGGCCGGCACAATCCAAAATCTCTAAATCACTTTGTCTTCGCTACCTCTCATCTCCCGAATATACTCTCTTAATCCTTCGAATCCTCTCGGCTGCCCAAAGCGATCCCGATAGATAAATTATCCACCCTTATCGTGCTCCAAGATGGAGCGAGATCCAACCCCAATCCATGCAAGGTCTCCTTCTTGGGATGGACGAGTGCCAATCTCCTTTGCCGCCGCCGCACGTGGTGGTGGTGGCCTACGATGCAACAAGAGACTACAACGAGCACGAGCTCCGCCTCACCGTGAACAGCATCCTCATGCGAGGGGATATACTCCGAGGAGGAGACTCTCTTCGTGTTCTTGGCGTCCTCCACACCGTTTCCAATCCGAGTGAGTCGTACCGGCCTCGATTTTTGGTTCTTTTGGGTCGTTCTCGTGTTCTTGGTCTCGAAGTTTTCTGGCGAAAAATGTCGTACGGGTTTTTTGTTTGTCTATTTGGGCAACTTCCCGATGCCAAGTTTTGAAATTTATGATGCAAGTCTGCTTTGTAATTGTTTACCTAAATGCAAAAGTCAAGGAAGTTTCTTTCTTGGCACGAGTATATGCTGCATGACATGAAATTGGAAAAAGTATATAAATTGGTACTTAGCATTGCGCCTTACATTAGCTAATCTTGCAAATTCTATTGTATTCGTTGTTTCAGTGGGTTATCAAACAAAGGCATGCACTGATTCCTTTGCGGGAACGAGCTCTCGGTACCTTGAAGAAGAGGTCCTAAAGAAAGTGGATTTATATGAAAGTAGGCTCAGGGATAGTGCAGGAAAATGCAACGAAGTAGGGGTAATGGAATAAATGCTATATAAGTTGATTTTATGTTGCTTTAGGTGACATTATTTTGATTGGAATTCTTTCCTTGTTAATAAGCCAAAGTTTATGTTCTATAATCTTTTGCTTGGATATGCTTGATAAGGGTTTGTGACTTTCTGTAGGATTCTTTGTGATCTCTCCTGAAGCATGTGTGCTGTAGTGTCCTTTTAATTTGTTTTCTCAAAGTTATATTTGGATCTCTTATTGCCTTTCTCATAGGTCTCAATGCTCGTAGATACATAATGTTTTGTAAACCTTGATTATTCATAAAGGGTGCTTGTACATTAGAAAAAAACACAATCCTAAATAATAGTTAGCCAGTGAAAAGAATAATTCAGTGCATTGACTACTTAGTCCAATTCAGTTCAATAAACTTGAGCGAATGGGTGCTCTTATTATTTTTGGAATATTCACTATTGGGGGAGCAGAGCCTTGTTTTTGTTGGATCTGTGGGCATGTGGTTCCTTGAAAACTTCTCATAGTAATAATATAATAATATCTTTATCATTAGAACATATATTGTCTGTTGAATGCAAGGGAATAAGAATTACGAGAGAAAACAAAGATATATAATAGGCTTGATATTCCAAATCTCAAATATCTCATGCTTGTGATATTTTTACAGTTCAGGAACAATACTATTTCTTCTCACAAACTATAGTTTGAAAACAAAGATATACAATAGGCTTGATATTCCAAGTCTAAAATATCTCATGCTTGTGATATTTTTACAGTTCAGGAAAAATACCATTTCTTCTCACATACTATAGTTTGAAGTACAGTGAAATCATAGCTAGGATATTCTTCTTACAGGTCATCAGCCTTATTTGTTAATTCTTTTCTTTCCAATAATTTCTTTAATGTAGGAAAATTTAATTGCTAGCATGTAATCTAGTTTTACGCAGTTATAGTCTTTCCTCCATGGTCTTCGTATTGGCTATATGTCAATACTCAGAAGAGATCCTAGGTTGATACGAAGAGATCCTAGGTTGATACTATGCAATAGCATCTCCACCAAGATGAACTAAAGATAAAAAATATAATTGCTGATATCATCTAACTATATTGGTCAACATAGGAGAAACTGTTTTCTATTTAATTTATGATAAATATTTAGGCATCTTAAAGCTTAAAAAAAAATAAAAGTGATTCCTGAATTTAGTTCTCACTATCAATTAATTTTTTTTAAAAATTTGATTTCAATCAGTGGATATGTGGGAACATCTTGCTGTATTTACAAAGACTGCACTCATTAATCTTTGCTGAGTTAATGTGTCTTGAAGCTGTTGTCAAAAGTGCACAGTGGCAAGCCGTACCATCTTGCTAAGTGAAAATTGTGAAATCCTCATTACCTTGACAATGTCTTGGAAAAGCTGGTCTCTTTTCTAGTTCATGTCTATCTATCAGTTTGCAGTAGATGATAAAGATATGTATTTCTTATATATGACTGTTAAATTAAGATTAATGGATTTATGTATAGTTGGTTTCATTACATTCTCAAATGATGACTATTCCATATGCAGGTAAACGTAAATGTCAAAATTACTGCTGGAACACCCACCAAATTTGTTATATTGCAAGAAGTTATTTCTAGCAAACCTTCTTGGGTCATACTGGACAGGTTGGCTTCATTTAGGTGCTTGTGATGTTATCTTGGGATATCTTTGTTATAGTCTTTCTCATTCTTTTGGGACATTTAAAATTTTAAACAATTACTATGCATATTTAACTGGTATCTCTCACCTCATTTCCAGTGTTAATGGATGTTTTCTTATGATTCTTATATGCTTTGTGAATTGCTTCATGAAAACGTCAACAGGCACTTAAGAAGAGACATGAAGTTCTACTTGAAACATATACCTTGCAAGATTGCGATAATTGAGGATAGTCTATCTGTGAGAATGCTGAAGCCATTTCACACGAATGCTTCAAGTAAAGGTGTTTCTGAACATAAATCCTTTTATTCCATAGAGAGGTCAGTTCAACCAAGTTCAAATGCCAAAGAGATGGTACATAATGAGCGGTCTATCATATCTTCTGCAAGCTATTATTCCTCCCTAATCTCTCAAGATAGTTATGATATCACTAGGAGGTACATACTATCCTCATCTAGCTTGAGCTCTCAGGATCAAACTGTGATGTCATCCGATGGGACTGAGTCTTTGTCTAAGAAGGCTGGTATGTCTATGGAGAATCTTATTTTTCTTAAGGATAGACAATCAGCATATTCTTTTTGGATCGTTTAACTTTTACATAATATGCAAGTTGTGTGATTATATCCTCCTTACAGAATCATTTTATATAGAAACCTCATTAATTTGTGTCATTCCACCAGAGATGTGATTATTTGCATGCTGATCTCTAAGAATCAAGGGTAGTTTGGGGCAAAATCTCATTATTGTAATTCATAGCCTTGGTTAATTTATGGTCTTAATTTTAACCTGTAACCTTCTTCATAGCTTTCTGGGTTTCCCATGTTTATCTTCTGCCAGGATGCCCAATATGGCTGATGGATAAGAAATTCTGGGTTCCTTTTAGGCTTACATCTTCCACCATGTTATTGTAATCTTCCTTATCCCAAGAACTTCACCAACCTAATAACTTCGAATACTCTTTATCTTCCATAATAATCTTGATTGTTAGTCTATTCTTTTTTTTTTTCTTTTTTGAACACATTGAACTCTGATCAGTAACAGTTCAATTTTGTTTCTTTCTCACTTTGTCCTGCTTCGGCAGAAGAATGCAGAATTTGCATATTTAACTTCCATGAAGTGCATCTTGCACAATGCGAGTCTAGCTAATATATCATCCCTATCCAAGTTATCTTTTGTGCATTTGGCTCAATTAACAGGATGTATATCCAGAGCTACCTTTTATTATTGTTTATCATTATATATTATAATTTTAGAGATGTATCAGCCTGCTGTTCTTTTTTATAAAATTTACATGAAGGTGCACCATGATATGATCCACTTATCCAGACCTATTCTCTGATAAATTTAGAGATGTATTTGATATTATCAAGTTACAAACTACTGATATATCAAGTGAACTAGAGGGCCTGAGCATGTGATTGGATAAATCATAAATCCATAGGTCTATGCATTTTATCTGCTTGTTGAGATGCGGAGCCAATTTTACTCCTTTCAAAATGTGGTTATCTCTGTCTGGTCACATCAGCAATTCCTTAAAACATAAGTTTGTTCTCTATGATGAAGAAGTATGGACAGAATGTACCTTTTAATCTTAACTTTTTAAAATTCCAAATAAACAAAAGATTTTTTTTTTTTTTTGCAATAGGGTTCTTAGCATCTTAGAGAATTCAATAAATTGGTGTTCTGTGCACTCTCAATGTGACAAATGATTATTCTTTATATTTGAATATTGACACACTTGTTGTTTGTTTAAGCTCTTTAATTTTCTAGAACTCTTTTATAATTTGTATGGTTCATTTTTGCAGGGAAATATTCCAAAGGAGAACATAAGATTGTTTCTGGGCCTCATATCTTACAACAGGAAAACAATATTTCTTTCCAGTATGACTCCTCGGAAAAACCTATTCTTTGTGTTGTTTGTGGGCTGAGGTCAGTACTTTATGTCAAGGAATCTATGAAATTCCGGTTTTCAGAGATTCAGCTTGCGACATCTGACTTTACAAAAGAGAATTTGTTAGGAGAAGGTGGATTTGGTCATGTATACAAAGGCCAACTTAAAGATGGGCAGATCATTGCAGCTAAATTGCGGAAAGAATCAAGTAATCAAGGATACTCTGAGTTCTTTTCTGAAGTACATGTTCTTAGCTTTGCAAGGCACCGAAATATTGTCATGCTTCTGGGTTACTGTTGCAAAGAGAACCATAACATATTGGTCTACGAATATATCTGCAACAAATCTCTTGACTGGCACTTATTTAGTAAGTGACTGATCTAAGGCACCTATGTCTTGACAATATGATCTGATTTTGTCACCCAGACAGACATATGCAAGTGTATGGTTAGTAGAGGAGTTGGAATTTTATTTATTTTTGTTCCTTAAGTTTTTTTTTTTTTCATTTTACAAACAGGCAAATCTGCAAACTTACTGGAGTGGCATAAAAGGCATGCTATAGCCATTGGGATAGCGAAAGGTTTGCGCTTTTTACATGAAGAGTGCCGTGCTGGTCCAATAATTCATCGAGATCTGCGTCCAAGCAATATATTATTGACTCATGACTTTGTCCCGATGGTATACAACTTATATTATTTTCTTCTTGTTATTTTAGTGTTATTACTTTCATATAAAAAATTTATGTTTTATGGCTGCTGTTATATAATTTCTTTCAGGTAGGGAAGTTAATATTTTTGCAAGTATTTTAGGTAGTCCATAAAGGCTAAAGCTCAAACACTAGTAGCAAAAATTATTTAATTTGTCAAAGCAATAGCTGCTTTAAAGTTCAACCTTCAAAATCTTAATTGCAAGAACATGGGAACAACTTCTAAACCATGTTCAAGGCCATTGCAGTATGCTGGAAAAGCCAGTCGAAAGTGCAAGATCTCCTCGATTGAAGATTCCTAACCATTGTACCATCATTCTATAAGCTCACTTATTGACTTATTTAGATTTCAGTTTATGAAAATGGAGTCACGTCTATTTGTTAGACTGTTGTATATTTGGGTATCTTGATAATAATCTAGCCGTGAGCCATTATATAGTGATCCTGAGGATGTACCAAGTGTACATTACGCTTTTCCAGACTATTTAATTTTCAATTATAGTCTGACAATAATTAAAAGTATGATTCTTATTTTATCAAGAACATATTCAAGCACTTTGGGATTTCTTTGAGTTATCAAGGAAGTTTAGCCAGACCATGGTAGCGTACTTAGTCAAAGCTGAACTCTGCTCTGTTAGGGGACATCCTCCTGTCTTGCATGCCCATATGCTCCTCATATTTCCTGCATTGTTACTAATTGATCATGCTTTTTATATTTCATGTGCAGCAACACATGACACTGCAAGTTGTTTCTGGCCTAATGGCTATGCTCCCCCTATGACTGCACAGCAAGACATTACTTGTTTATATATAATCTCTGCTTGGAGTCACAGATGCATCCTTTTCTTATAACTTTTCATGTCTATAGGAGTTTGTCTGTTACCGATTTGGCATCTTTTAGTGTAAAAAGCCTACTTATTGATGAATCTTGACTTTTGACAGCTTGGTGACTTTGGTCTTGCAAAATGGAAATCCAGTAATGATTCATTTCAAACAAGAGTTCTAGGCACATCAGGGTCAGATTCTCATGTATTGCAAAGTTTTCTCTCTCTATTCTCTTTTCAACACTTTCTATTTCTAATTGTAGTGAGCATCTGTTAAAAATGTAGATACTTGGCACCTGAGTATGCTGAATATGGTATAGTTTCTGTGAGGACAGATGTATATGCCTTTGGAATAGTTCTTTTTCAACTGATATCTGGGCGTAAGGTGCTAGATGATCACGGAGGACAATGCCAACATCTGTTGCAATGGGTATGTCAGTTATAAGATTTTCATTCTGTTAGATGGTATCAGTGTAAGAAGTTATGAGTTGTGAAGTAGTTAGAGAGGCTCACCTGATTGACCGCCGAATGAATTTGGTAAAATGTGAGGATGGGAGAGAAGTGTGTGTGACAAAAAAATGGTAAAACTAATTTAGTTTTAAAAATTTTAAAAGAAGGCAATTAAGGATATCAATTACTAATTCTCCGAAGTTTAGATATATTTTAGATTCGACTTGAATATTAAAAAAATTTAGTTTCAGCTGATGTTGTTGAGTTTCTACTAATACGGGTGAAACTAGCTAATTCCAGACTAAAATCGGTCACCAGACTGGTTTCAGGACCAAATCAGTTATGACCAAATCAAGGATCGGCCGATTTTGGGATTTATTTTAACAGCATAAGTTTTTAGAGTAGTTGATAAATTAACACATTAATTCCACTTCAAATTTTCTAGTAAACAATGTAAAATGTTCCTTTTCTTATTTGGCTATTTCAGGCAGAACCACTAGTTGAAAGGCTTGCATTGCATGAACTTATTGATCCACGCATTGGAGATTCTTATGATACTTACGGGCTATACCATTTGGCTAAAACAGCATTTCTTTGTGTTAGGAGAAATCCTGAGATGCGTCCATCAATGGGAGAGGTTTGTATTATGGCTTTGCATGTGGATTTATGAAATATATTAACCATACTTACACAGATATTATCTATCCACATTTAGCTGAATGTCATAGTTGTACAATTAGAAATAAGAAACTAGTGTTTCTTTTATCCATTTTAAACTTTGTGAATATGCATTGTCATTTGTCAATGTTGTTTAATGCCACAGAATTGCAAATTTACTAGAAGCAGTCGGATGAAGTTCAGGAAGTCTCTGAGAATTGTTTCAGTTAGCAAACTATTTTCACATATAACTTGTCTTTTTGCTTCTTGAGAGCAACCAGAAATTACATAGCTCTGTTCTTCTTTTTTTTCTTTCTTTCAAAAAGGAGATTGTTCTTTGGCTTAACCATAGATGCCAAGCAAGCTAATGTCATTTTCACTTTCTTTTTATTTCCCATCTTTCTATAGGCTTTTGGGTTGTACCTTGAATAGCATTACTTTGTTTTGCCTTGCACCCTCAACCTATGAAATTAGAGATTCCGAATGTGAAGTTGGTTGTGTCTGGTTGTCTTTTATATTTCTGGTTATGAACAATGTATAAGATAGTAAATGATGATATAAGATCAGTTTCCTGCACTTGTTCTTACGTGGTTAACTAAGTGATTCCTATCTGACAAATGAAGACTTTGCACTAATTTTATTCTAATAATATTCATAAAATTATTAGGTTGCTTACTGCAAAAGCATTTTGTTAATAGGTCGTACGTCTTCTTGAAGCAGAGAATGACCACATCAGGGACTTGGTTCAGCAATTCATTCCCCATTACACTAAGTGATGCATCGCTTGAAGCTATTCATAGTTATTTTATTGCCCTGAAGGATCTCGGTAAATCTGAAGATCATTTGGAATTTGCATACCTTTATCTTAAATATGAGGAGATATCAATTAGTTGAGATTGCTTGGCTAATCTTCTGCAGCTTTGTAAGCTCTGAGCCTCTCTTTTCCCTTGCCTTGTGATAATGTTAGTTCTACAGTAGTAGTTTTACTCTTTCAATTTTAAATTTTAACTAGTCCTGAATAAATACCAAACTAACTCTGTTTTCATGGGACTTGTTTGTTCTGTTTGGGAAATAGAAAGTTGCTGAGCTCTATCAGTTTAGTCAATTTGTTCTTTTTCCATGTGACTCTTTCTCTTTGATGACTTCTTATCATTTTGAGTTGCATAGCTATAAGTATTCTGTTTACCAAAGAATTGCATTTCACTAGAGTTGTCCATTGAAGTAGCTCATATTTAATTCTTAGATCATCTGTTGTTCTTTGAATGAGTGCTAGTTGTTACAATAGGTTACTTGGAAATGCACATCATATTGGTTATTCAATTTATTCGTCATTGTGATTTGTCAGATGACTGGTTATTAGGTTTAAAGCTCATGGTCTCTGACTCTCTTCTTTCGACTTGCGTGACCTGTACTTTCCTTACAAACAGTTGATAGATTTTGTAGTAGTATGAAGCTAGTTCAAAGAACTTAGAGTTTGAATTTGTGAAAATAGCATGCAATAGGGGATTTGGTTGAGTATGTTTGTCATAATTTTCTTCAACTTTCCTTGTAATATGATCTTGACAAAAATTGAAGGAAGCAAAAAAAAAAAAAAAGACTTACTCATTTATCATAGCTCTAATAATTAGTCGGTCGATCCAGATCAACCTTGATACTTTTGTAATGTTGGAAAAAAAAAGAGCCATCTACTATAATAAACAATTGACATTGTATAATTTCTACTTATGCAACTTGGTGATTGGTTTTTGTGGTGCATAGAATGTACCTAGAATTGGTTGGGCCATAGTGGACCTTAATATTGAGAATGCTAATTAATTGATGCTTCATATCAGAAAGTTACTCATTGCTGTTTAACGAGTACTAATATTGACACATCCAATACAAATTTTTTCTCTCATATTTATTATTATTTCTTTCAGTTGAAATAACCTGAGAGCCTTCAATCCTTAATATAATTAATGGATGGTGATCTTCAACTTTTTTTTCTTTTTCTTGACCTCTTCTTTGAAACACATCATGCTTAATTGGACCTCCTAAAAGATAATTATGCTAGGGAACATAGACATTATCATGCTAATATTAGCTCTGTGACAGCCATCAATTTGTATCTTTTTATTTCTTTTCTCTGTACCAGTTGAGATGCATGGAGAATTACTACTTGCATATAACCAGCCATCAATTTGGTCTTCTTAGTTTGTCTCCACTTTAGATAATACTATATTACTCTCTAATTGGCATGCAGCCTCCCCCCATCTCCTCCTTTTCTTTTCTTTGTCTACAGAAAGCATTAAAAAAATTTCTTGATGGAATTGGGAGAAATTGTTTGGTAATAAACCACTCAAATAGAGAAATGGAATAATAATTAAATATCATGTTCATGCATGCATGAATTTCAAATAAAGAAAGCTAAGTGATGGGGCTCAACTTCCATTTGTATCACATTGAAGGCACAATTATTGTGTGAGATCACAAGAGCTTAACTGGGGACCCTATTCTTCCATTTTTTTTTTGTTTTCTATGTATAGCCTTTTAGTTTAATATGATTGCTAGGTTAATTATGATTATATTATGTCTTGTGTCTATATTTTATATAGTTAATCTTGTATAAAAGGGATTGCATTGTGTATTATTAATTCTAGTAAAGTTTCATCATATGTCATTGCTTTAATCATCAAAGTGGTATCTCATTGGCAAACCATGGGTGCCCTTGTGGCGAGATCGTAATGCATTTGCCTTTACTCAGGTGACATGTTATCCAGTCCACTTAGCTTATGTACTCTTATCAATTGAAAGATTTATTTTTGTATACTCGTCTCCGAGATAAAGGTTACGAACCTTATTGGTTTATATTAGTAATATTTTTTTGGTAATTTTACAAATCAAATCTTATATTTTATCTATTTTGTGGTTTGTATCTTATCTTTAAGATTTTTATAACTCGATCGTTACTTTTTTTTTTATATAATTTTTATATAATTTTTTTTAAATTTAAATAGTACCAGCAAAGAAATATTCTGTATATAAAATAATTTTTAAATACTTAAATTACCTATGCTTTCTTCATAAAAGAGGCAAAGAGGAAAAATAGTGATAATAATATTTTAATAATTTAGTCGATATTAATTTGTTAAAATAATGTCAGGGTATTAAATAAGAATTATAGAGAAAAAAAAGAGGTCGGGTTATAAAATCATCGGGGTGTGAACCACAAAATAGGTAAATATATGGTGTGATTTATAAAATATCTTATTTTGTTTAATAAACAGAACACAAAGAATCATGAATCTATGCAAGTTTTTTTTTGAGAGAGAGACCATAGTCATAGGATTCATTCAATCAAGAAGGATCACAGGATGCACCCAACTCAAATAGAGAAGTGTGGGTAGAGAGGGCTGACAATTAAGATTATAGGCATAAGAATTATTAACCCTGCTAGTATGCAAAATAGTAGTAAAAGGGTGGGCAGCATCCGTAAGCTGCAACATGCTCTAATCCAAGAACAAATGACCCATGGAATATCATTAGGTCAGTTAGAGGAGAAGGCATCGACTACTAGTTTGCACTTATAAAAAAGAAGCACCCGCTCCGAAGGAATGTGAGTATGAATCAATTTGAGACCTGTTAGTAGGGCTTGAGCTTCTCCCTCCATATCGAAGGAAGGACGATCTGATAAATAAATAGCCTGTTGAAATAAACCGAAGGATGTTGATCGAAGATAAATGCCAATAACAGCATCCAATTCTTATAACTATAAAAATAGGTAAATATAGGGTGTGATTTGTAAAATACTTTATCTTGTTTAATAAACAAGGAATCATGCAATCCATGCAAGCCAAGAGGGCATAATGCTATTCCCTTCAAACCTGTCCCTGAATTAAGATAGCGAAGTTGATTAAGATTCCACACGGATAATTAATGGAGTTGCCTGCACGGGTCTAATACTTAATGGGAAAAGGATTAAGTTGACGTGGGAGGCTTCTTTGCCTTCTCTTTTACGTCCCTTCGTTTGGTCTCCAATTGGCTACGTAAAGAGGTTGAGAGTCAAAGTCATGCTTTAAGAAATGGTAAAACATTAGACCCAATTAATTAAGTGGTCCTTTGATATCTTCTCTATTATAATTCTGTCACATAAGGAGATTCTAGTTGTTAAAGAACGTGTTTATAGGCTCGAAATATACTCTTGTTTTTTATTCTATTTTATTTTTCCTTTGATTAAAATATCCTAAAAGTGAGGGTTTTATGCAAATTATGCAAGATAAAAGAGAAGTTTAATAAATTTGATACATATGCTAAGAATATTAACTATGAACCGATCTATTATTCCTCCTTGGCGGATAGAGAATATTAGAGGAAATATGGGGGAAAAAATAGCTGATTTTATGTAATTTTTAAAATTTTCTAATATAATTTAATTGAGGCATAGTCCATATTTTCTCTCTCTAAAAAAGAAAAAAGAAATAGTTTCTTTGCAACTGCAAAAGATGGTTTAATTTGATTAAAAATGGCCTTCTAAGATGTAAGGCGAAAACAATTATTGCATTACATGAAGGTAATCAGGGTTATCGAGTTTTAAAATCGAGTCGAATTGAGCTGAGCTTGACCTATTTCTAAGCTTTAAGTATGTCGGCTTAGATTCCAACTCGATCTAGCAATTATAAATTATACATAATATTATATATATATATATAAATTATTTTGAGCTTATCGAGTCGAGTCTTCATCAACGGCTCAATTATATTTGAGTCGAGCCACTGTTAGCCTAGCCCAGCCGCTCATTTATTTTGACAACCCACAACCCTGCATCAACTTCTCCACTTGAAACAGCTGATGTGGATTAGAACTCTCCATCTTCCAAATGGAACAAATATATCATCTTCTCAGTCTCATTATTGTGACAATTTGCTATTTTTATATCTCCTCAGTTCGATTCGAGAACCTTCTTAACATATAATAATAATAATAATAATAATAATAATAATAAAAGGAAAAAAAAAGCCTTGCACGTTTTAAATTCCTCCACAAGTGCAAGAGAGCATAGGTGAAATTAGGAACAATCTACAAATGTGCTTTTTAATGATTCCAAATTCCAATCTAATATTTCATGAAAAATGCAACCAAATAATTCACATAAAAATTAATACCGTTAAAATAGCGAGGATTAAGAGCACAGTTATGTAAAGCTTAATCTTTCAATAAATAGGTAAAGTTTATACGGTATTAGAGCAGAAATGATCGAGTTCTAATACATATTTTAAATTAGCTATGACTCGGTAACATTATTTTATACCTTGCTTGCCTAATCATTTAATTAAGTCTTAAATTTAATTAAGGGTGGTTTCATTCGATCTCCCGGATTATATGGAAAGATAAAAATGTCAACTAATTATATTGATTGAGAACATTTAGTTTAAGTAAGAAAAATAGTTTGTCATAATTAAATTACAATTTGATTATAAACTTTTCCAATATTAAAAAAAAAAACTAGAATTTATCTTAAGATCTAGTGAGTTTTCTCATTGATAAGATCGAAATCAAATTTTAATTTAATTAAGATAGATCACTTTTTTTAATTATGTAATAATTTCTCAATCAAAGTAATTTAATTTAAATTCCGAGGTAAATCTCAATTTCTCAAAACTCATATGTCTAGTATAAATTTATCAATCAATACTGATAATTGACTTCCTA
Source organism: Typha angustifolia (assembly GCF_048772165.1). NCBI lineage: Eukaryota > Viridiplantae > Streptophyta > Magnoliopsida > Poales > Typhaceae > Typha > Typha angustifolia. Next base: position 8,652,652 of record NC_133248.1, read on the forward strand.
CATGCCAGCGTGATCAACAATTTTTAAGGAGTATCAATTACTTATTTAATGAAACAATTATCTTGATAAGTGCACCAGTTAGAAGAACAAAGAGACTAATTTACTCTTGAAACATAACTTGATGACCAACGTTTCAGATCATACTATCCAATGCTTTTGATTAGAACTATATAACATCATTCATTGTAATAAGAGAGAAATTAGTATATCATTTGATAATCTAGATTTACTAAAACATCTTAGACCTAGAATGCATTGATATAGAAATAGAGAAATAAACAATGGGGGTATCAACTCTAGACATAAACTCAACACTTGGTTATAAATTGATCGGACAATTATACAAGTATGGTATCAAGCATATAAGAATAATAATAATAATAATAATAATAATAATAGCAATTACAAGTGCTCATGTATAATCAAGAGCAGAGAATGTAGGCGATAAACCCTAAAAATAAGTCTCATTCTTACTTAGTGTTGTTGATAGTACAACAGAAAGAAAACATGGTGAGATTTGATGGGCCATGATAAGAATACATGTATAAAAGGGTCGGAGTCATGCGGCTCCATCAAGGTTGCATCATCAAAGATCCGTAGATCTTCAAAATATGAAATGGATTTAGTATATATATATAAAATAAATAAATAAATTGTTAAGATAAAACTCAATAATTGCTATTGTATATAGTATCACTTGAGATGACATGAGATGACATGAGATGATCAATAGGACTCCTTCATTTTCCTACCAGAAGGTTCCATGACTAGCTGTGCTTGCTAATCATGGCCATGCTAATATGGCCCAAATATTAGGCTTAGTTCATTGTATACAGCCAAGGAATAATGAACCAAGACAAGATAAGAGTGATAAGAACTAACAATGTGGACCCAAGAATCCACTAAGAAGAAAGTTTAGATGTAACAAAGTTAATCACATTCTATTAGCTTAACTTGGCCATCAGAAAGCAATTAAAGTTAAATGGCATCTACCCACTTGTTCATACCCTCTTCTTGTTAATGATGATTAAAAGATCTAATTAATCTTGGAAATGCCATCCATAATCCCTAAAAGGAAGAGGATCTCTTGGTGCATCATGGGTTTGCTTTAAGGTGGAGAACTGAATGAGACCACCAACTCAGCCAAATTGTTGCCATGATGCATCAAATATCTCAGAGGCTTAAGGAAATATTTGGGTTTTATGTACCTACTTGATACCTTTCCTAGTAGTGATGGTTTTCCTTTTAAGAATTTTCCTTTAGTGAACCCTAAAGACTATTAGGAAAGAGGTATCATCTACCTTCTGTGTTCAATACCAAACTTAATTAAATTTTTGTTTTTGTTTTGGCAAATATTTTAATATTCCTCTAAAATTTATAATTTTAATCTAATGGCTATAATAGACAGTATTTATATCCGGTACCAAAAATCGATTCCAAAACTAAATTATGTAAATATAATGAGCATATCAGGCAAGAATATTAAATTATGTGTGTCTAACTTTTGGGTTATATGTTTTTTTTTCTTTAAAATTTCTCTTTCTTAGATATGACTGTGATAGATATTATTATGCCTTAATTATAATTAAGAGATATCACTTTATACTAAACAATTTAAATTTGATTATTTAAAGATAGACTTGAATTTAAATACGATTCTCAATCTCTATCTATTATTAAATTTTAGTTTAAATCAATCAAACTAACTAACGAGATATACGTGAATAATTAAAATATAATCGAAAAGATAAAATTTAAGATATATACATTACTCTCAGTTATTAACTATATATGTCTTCTAGTAAATAAATTATTAAGATAATATAATTGTCAAAAGATAATATGCAATGTAATATATTTTAAAAATAAATAATTATCTATTTAATCGATAATATTTTTTATTTTTTTATTATACTTTCGAAGATCTTTAAGTATTAGATCTTTGTCAAACCTATTGATAAATAATTATTTCTATGGCACTCACCGAGGAATCTATCTTTCTGTTTGTTTGTTTTATTTTTTACACATCAAAATCTATGAATGTGAGGGAAAATTAGGAGGATTTAAGGTCGTCTCAACAGTTAAGTCAGCAGGATTTGTAGTTAATGGGCAGATAGGCGAATAATTGGAGCGAATAAGTTATCCAATCAGTTGCTGTTTATCTTATGATATTCTCTAGAAAAAGGCGAATAAGTGGTAATACCATAATCCTTCAAACCCCACTTTGTTATCGGAACGACGGTTTCGAGTCTCGACAAAACCACGCCTCTCGCGACGTCGCCTTTCCCCGCGCTATTGCATTCGTGTCTCCACTGCCGGGGACCCTCCTCGAAGGGACCCCACAGCGTGAACCACCTCCTCTGACCGCCACGTGTACATCGTCCTCCGTCCCTATTCGACCATGCGCTCTGCCGGGGTCCACCCTTGCTTGCCCGTAGCCACACACGTCTCCGTTCCTCTCTTTAATACCCGAGAGAGAGAGAGAGAGATGAACCCTAGGTATTAGCTTTTATTTGTCTCTGTTCTTCTACTATTGATTCCTCTAATTGGGCCTCCCTCTGCTGTGCTTGGGAAGTTCACGAGGTCTTTTCTCGGTTCGATCTTGGAAGCAGCTAGCTGATCGATCGTTTTTTCTGTCTCTCTTCGGTCTTGGATTCTTTGGGTCGTCTCCAAGTTTGGTTCTTTTCACTTATTTTCTCGGATTTGGTACGTTTCTCTAGTGTTTGACTATTCTTTAGGTGCTGTTTTTTTTTTCTGGTCGTTCTGAATTGCAGATGGGGCTTAAGGGAAGCACAAGCGTGTGATTTCTCTTCCGTTTTTTTTCCCAAAAGATTTTGTTAATTGGGGTTTTGGGTTTTCCTATAATGCGAAATTTTGTTTTCTCTCACTAAATTTCGTTCTTTTACTGTTCTTCCTGTTGGTTTCCCCTCTGTATGCTCGTGCGTTTTCGTTCAGTTGTTGTTCAGATCGTTTTAACGTTAACGTTTCTTGTCCTTTTATAAGGAAAAAGGTGGTTGATTCTTTATTCTAAGAAAGAAGCTATTCTCGTTAGAAAGAGTTATTCTCTTTAGAAAGATGTTTGTGTGGTGGTAGGGTAATCCCTTGTTTGTTTATTAGCATTGTATCGGATTCTCTGATGGTATTTTATATTTTCTCATGAGGTATTTATTTAGATTAGGGGTTGGGTCTCGTCAAGATGCTATTTTGATGCATTATTCTTGACTTGTTTTCTAATTTTAATCCTTGCTCCAGGAGCTCTATTGAAATGGTTAGTTTGAGACCTGAAACCGGAGGATTGGACGTTTGGTTTCAGAACCTCATGGTGTCGGGTGAAAGAGGGAAGATGGGGGGAGCTGGCCCTATAATGGAGGGTTGGAAGGATCTGCCGATGGAATTGTTGCTTAGGATCATTTCCCTTGTGGATGATCGGATGGTTATTGTGGCATCTGGTGTTTGCACTGGGTGGAGAGATGCTCTATGTTTAGGTGCTACAAATCTCTCCCTTTCATGGTGAGGAATTCGGTCTATCCATGGTTTATTTTTATATGTTTTGCATCCCTATAATTGTGTAGCTTCAATTCATTGGCTATTTTGGCTGCTTGATGGAGAACAATTTGAGCTCTCTCTTGTAGTTGGTGTTATTTGAAGACTGAGATAGAAAGCAAAGTAGTATAAAAGAAGAGTAAACTAATGATAAATTGATGATATGACTTACAAAGTTAAGATACAAGTATATAACATGCATGGGTTAAATTTGGTTTAGCTTTGGAGTTTCTAACACATAAGTCCTCCTGAATGATGCTCTCAGTTCTTGGAACATACATGTATGCCTTTTTTTCATTATGTTCTAATGTAAATATTTGGAAAAGGTTTGTAAATTAACCTTAGATTTTGTTAGACATTTTGGCATTTGATATTTATATTTTATGCCCCAATAATAATTTTGCGCTTGTAGAAGTCTGATTGCTGTATTTGCCAGAATGGAGACATATTTCTTAAAGCAGAGGCCCATAGGAATGTCCGTACCACTTGAACATTTGCTGGAGCAATGCTGTTTTAACCACTGGAAGTCCTTTAGAGTAATGTTTCTAACATTGATTTGACCAATATAATTTCTGTGGGGTTCAGTGACCTTACTTTTTGAAGTATTCCGTACGTTTAGTAGATTTGGTGAATATGGATATTGACTTCAGGGCACTCTGCTTAAGTAAGCATCTTAAGTGTGATCTGTCTGTGTATATAATTGGAACAAAAGTTGCTTTTATACAAATGGGATGACCATTTTTTCTTCTATTGTCCATATTTTTATACGAACCATTTAAGAAATTAAAGTATGTTCATGACACCGTTTCCTTCTTAACCGTGCCATGCAGTAAGCATTATCATACATTTCTCAGCTTAATTATGCATAGTTACTGTTGAGACCTTGCCTCAAGGGATTTAGATGTTTAATGACTAAGATTATCTTTCAGTCAGAAATGTGAAAAGATGGTCCTGAGCATAGGCTGTAATGCTATTTACTCTGCAGTTCCTTTTTGGAACATTATATGTGAAGTAGTTGACATCTTAGTATGCTATTTACTCTTTTGGAACATTATATGTGATGCTATTTACTCTTTGAATATTTGACATCTGACTGTTTTATTGGTTTTTCACTTTTAACCTTATGTATGTCCTAGTTCTGATCATCTGAATTTTGCTGTTAGCTGCTTGTTATTCACATTTGCTTTATCTTATCTGGTGGATATGATTCACCAGCTGACTGAGACTAAGATTTCTTTATTTCCAGGTGCAAGAACAACATGAATAATCTTGTGGAGTCACTTGCCCCCAAGTTCACAAAGCTCCAAGTCCTTAGTCTACGACAAAACAAACCTCAACTTGAAGACAGTGCTGTTGAGGTTGTTGCAAATTACTGCCATGATTTGCGGGATCTAGACCTTAGCAGAAGTTTTAAGCTGAGTGATCTTTCATTGTATGCCTTAGCTCATGGATGTCCTCACCTTACAAAACTCAATATCAGTGGGTGCTCTTCGTTCAGCGATTCTGCTCTTGAATATCTGACTAGTCACTGCAAGAACCTGAAGAACTTGAATCTTTGTGGATGCGTGAGAGCTGCATCTGATAGAGCTTTACAGGTTTGGTAGTCACAGTTTCTCAATCTAGTTTAGTTTTCAAAACTTATCCACTTCTAAGCTTAAAATTTGGGTGCAGGCTATCGCATGCAATTGCAATAAGTTGCAATTTTTGAATCTGGGTTGGTGTGAGGGTGTTAGTGATAAAGGTGTGATAAGTTTGGCGTCTGGATGCCCTGATCTGAGGACTTTGGATTTATGTGGTTGTGTGCTTATAACAGGTATTTAATTTGTTTATAATGCTTTTGTGTTTGCTGCTGATAACATACGAATTTAATAACTAGTAACTTCTCATACTTTCTCAATAATGTAAAAGAGCTGCTGATATGCTCTACTTTCCTCATCGTGCTGTCCTTAAATCCCAAACATAAAAACCTTACAACAGCAACACCCTTTGTTATATAATTTTGTTATGCTCAAATAGTAGACAGTGTTATATAACATTTTCTAGTTCTTTGTCCCCTGAACTTTTGGAACTAGTGCCAACAAATAGCAATTGAGCATGAGTATTGTTTGACTAGGGGATCTCCCCTTAAAACTTTCTTCTCATCAGTTTGTAGTTGGTCGAACTTTGGTAACCAAACTCTTGCTCCCGAGTGACCTTCCTGTGGACCCACTACCTTTACTTAAATATTTGTACATTACATGCGAGATGTCCTTATTTTTAATTTTACACACCTATGATTATTGATTTATATCGTTACTTTACCATGCTATGTTTAAGCAGAAGACAGTTCTTCTAAGAGAGTGCATGTTTGCTGTCTGTTGGATTTTTCCGTACTGTTTAAAATTGAATTATAGCTGAATGCTGAATTTCTAAATTACAAATGTTGCATCCTTGGGGCTGACTTATATGCTTTTCCCCCTTCCATCATGGCAGATGAAAGTGTTGTTGCATTGGCCAACTGTTGCCCTCATCTAAGATCACTGGGGTTGTATTACTGCCAGAACATCACAGACAGGGCGATGTATTCACTTGCAAATAGCAAGGTGAAGAGCAAGCGGGGCCTGTGGGATTCAGTGCGAAGCAGCACTGAAGACAGAGTAGGACTCATGAACCTCAACATAAGTCAGTGCACGGCCCTAACGCCCCCTGCTGTTCAGGCTGTTTGCGACTCGTTTCCTGCACTCCACACATGCCCTGAGAGGCATTCACTGATCATCAGCGGTTGCCTCAGCCTCACGTCTGTTCACTGTGCTTGTTCTCTCCAAAGTCACCGAGCAGGAAGAGCATCGGTATCTTCTCATGCTTACTGATGTGATGTTCCCGTGAACCTTGAATGGCTTTTAAAGGTGAAGACCTGACATAAAAGCTCTGTACATATAATCTAAATATGGGATGTATCAGAACTGTTTCTGAACCTTGAGAGAATCTTAAAATGCGGAGTTGCAGCAACTTTGGAACTGATTTGCATGAGTGCTGTTTGCTCTCTCTGGACCTTAGCTTTTCTGAAAATTGTGAAGGATAAGAAAACTGACTTCTTTACCTTTGTTATGAATCATGAGATTGTTTATTTCATGGAGGTTTCAGTATATTATAATGGACAGAGGTATCTTTGTCACTTGCGTTGGGATTCTAGTGGCTTCTCGGTGGTTGTATTTCTTCTGCTGCATTGACTAGTTGTTGGCAATTTTTTCTGTTAGGTTGTTAATGGTGCAAAAAGCTCATACCATCATCAGCTATTACTGAAATTGCTAATGAGTCAAGCCTTTTGTTGACTTTTCTGCAAATAGGTCTATTTTTTGAACTCATTGGATAAACAAACGAGTTTCCGAACTATTTGGGTAATGGGTTAAATCGCTTTCCGTGAGTGATTTCCTCGTTGCAATAAATAACAAGATTGCAGATAAAAAGGAGATTGCTGATCTTGACAGTGAGTTGCTTTCTATGGAAGTGGTTTTATCTTATTATAGAAGCTATTTTGTTTTGTAAAAATTGATCTTATTCCAACGAGCGGGAGGTAAACAGTGACTGTCTAGAGTAGAGCTGTCAAAATAATCTCGGTCGAAATTAAATTCAAGCCAGCTCGGCTTGTTAAGCTCGAGCTAGAACAAGCCGAGCCAAGGTCGAAATTCAAATTCAAGCCAAACTTGATCTTAATGAGGTTCGAATATATATATATATATATATTTTAGTTGCTCATAATTTTTTAAAATAATTATCTTATTACTTGTAATTTATATTTTAATAATATTTATATTTTTATAATTAAATTAGGTTTTATTTCAAGCTTGATTTAAGCCTAAATTAATTTCCGTTTGCTCAATCTTGAAAATGACTTAAATTAATAAGGATTGAAATTGCTAATTGGTTTGCTCGCCTAAGCTTGAGCTTGACTTGAATTCAAAATAAATTCAAAATTAGCTTGTATTTTAATTCAAGCTTAATTACAGAGCTAGGTTCGAAATTAATTTCAATCCACACTTGATCAGAGCTACGATCGGAGAAGGAGATGATTTTTTTTTTCTTCTTTTTTCTTTTATGAGAGGTATAACATTCATTGAGAAATACAACGACAAAAGAGCCACTCGAACCCTGCCACAAAAAAAAAGGATTGATTAATCCTAACATAAAGAAAGAAGATGAGGAGCACCTGATATAATTTCCATTTCTAAGTGAGTGACCAAGCTTTTCTGTAATCTTTTTTAAGAGAAGTGAATAGTTTAAACCTTTTCTCAAGTGTTTCTCCCACCAAGAAGGATCTACACTTTTCAACAATAGCATCCACCAGAGTAATAGGCACAACATAATTACTCAATTTATAATAGGACATAGAATTAAGAGTAGAATTCATAAGAACCAACCAAACCAGCATGAAATCCACTAAGCCTAGTTGGAGAAAAGCTTAACAAGTGAGAGGCCGATCCCATTCCCAGGGTACACAAAAGAGAAGGAACCATGAGGAATCTTCAACACATCCCTTAAGTCCCTAGTGACAGTATGTCCAATTAGGCACATAAAAGGCCAAGTTGAATCTGCTAACCTTTTGATTAGTTAACTTATCGCACTCTTCGAAAGCCTCATTAATAAAGGTACAATTCCTAGCAGTGGCCTTGGTGACGATGGAAAAAAAAATCATTAGCATAAAACCATCCAAGCAACCCATTTTAGCATTTAACAGAGAAGACAAGATTTGGGAGAGTGATAAATAGATAAGGAGGCATAGGATCACCTCGTCTGTATCATAATTACTGAGGAAATCTGTTAATAGCTAGATCCCAGAAGCAATTATTTGACGATCGTGATGCTTTACTTGAGCTTTTTTACCTTCTTTCATGGCGAAGGGTGTGGGTGTTGTACATAACCTACCCTAAACACCTCCTCCTCCTCCTCTGGTCCTTGATCCTCCTTCACTGTCTTAGCTAATGCTCGTCTCAAGTTCTTTGCCGCATCTTATGCTAGTCTCCTCCAAGCCTTTCTCAATGACGCTTGTGGGCGACAATTACCAAGGGTAGATTGTCTCGTGTGTCCGGGGTTCAACTTGGATTGGCCTCAGGCTAGCCCGGTCTAGTAATGGGTGATACATGTCAGGCCTTTACCCGTCCGATCTAATTCTAGTTATTTAGTCCCACATCAAATGTTTGATTTATTAAAGACCACTATTGTAATAACCGAGGCTAAAAGAAAAATTCGAGGCATGATGTGACTATCCACAGAGATCTCTAGCTACCATTCTACCAACCCTTAAAATCAAGTTGCCAGATGATCGCAAGGGCCTCTCTACCCTCGCCGTTGCCACCGTTACATTCAATCTCGTAGCCTCTCTATATTGTACATTTCTCTTGATTTAGCTAGCATCTAACAAGGCACTTACAGTTGGCTCCTTCGGGGTTCATCAGATGTAGGATAGGAGCCTCTTGCCTTGGCAAACTCATACGACCACGAAGGTCGTTAGCCTAGTTGCCACTGACTTACCAAACAACTTGTGCTTCGATTAAACTTGGAATAAAAGGAGGAAGGGGAAGAAGGCTCACCACGGAAGGTAGAAAGCTCACAAGCAAAAGGGAGGATATGGGTAATCAATGCGACCTGTTTACTTTAAGAATAAAATTAATTTTAAATATATATATACATATATTTATTATTTTTAAAATTAGATTTTTATTCTACGAATAACTATTCTTATATTTACTATATTCTAAAATAAAAATATAATAATTATCTTTGCGATATAAAATGAATAAAAAGATGAAAAAAAATTATATTTTAGTTTTTATGAAATTACTATAAATATCGTTGGATTTGATATAAACTAGGTTGATGGGATAGATATAACGATTAAATTAGTAAATGGGTTAGTGTATGGTATAAAGTATAATTTTGATAAATAATATTTACATTCTAGGATTAGGTAATTATAATATTTAATTGTTATTCTAAAATAAATAGTTGTATTTTAAAATATAAAAAAATATTCATAAAGTGAAACACTGGCTTCCGCCACAGTAATTTTTGGGTGTTACAGCTCCACTCACCGTAAGTAAAATTTGACCCAAAATTTACTTAGCTGTACAACTATATTAATATTTCCCAATGAGATTGAAAGCTAATCAAAATATTGTAGTGTAATAATAATATTGCTAAAACTTTTTGATAGGGCCCAGCCCGACCCGATACCTCCTGTTACCATGTCTTATTCATTTGTTTAGCCCCTGTTTGGATTATCTTTTCTCATATTTTAGGCCTTGTTTAGTTTGAAACTTAGCCTCGAATTCGATTAACTAATCTCATTTTTTAGTATTAATTATTTTTAAAATAAACTTGATTAGATATAATAGGGATAAAAAAAAAAATTTAGTTACTTAATCATTTTAGTTTAGGACTGAACCAGTTGGGGATTCCTAACCAAAAAGGCAAACAAGACCTCCCAGATTCCGAGATTGTAAAGCAATAAAAGATATGAATGTGTGCAGCTATTAAAGATACTGGATGAATCATGACCTCAAATTTGACCATGTTGTCTCTTGAAAATTCAATAATCACTTAAACAGTAGGCTTTTAGGCATCGTGACAGCATTATATCAGATCAGATATTAAATGTAGCTGACTATTTTTACCGCAGAGAAAGAAAAAATAATGTCACCATGTTTAAACACAATAAATTCATGCTTCATTGGAGAAAGTACTGCACTGTATTCTCAGAGATGGTAATACACAGCAGCAGCTGTCACAAGGACATGAAATAAGAACAAATAGTGTATATAAGAAGCTTGTCTTAATAGAGTGCTATACATGAACGAAGTGTAAATTAAGTACCACCAACCCCATTTAGCTATTCTTTGTGAAACCAAGAGTCACCGGAAATTGGAATGAGAAAGTCAACAGCAACTGCTTGTGGAAGCATCAGATTCCGGTGGCTTCTGCTTAAATATGTTATTTTTCACACCTGTCGAACCCTCGGCCAAAAGACTTGGTGTCTCCAAGATCTGCATCGTTGTCATCATCAGATTATTCAATTAACTTTCAATAACTTGTACAATTGAGAAACTAAAAGGTACATGAGATAAATCAAGCACCAACTTGTGTTGAATTGCTGATCTTCTTTTCTTTTTCCCTTTCTTTTAAGAGCATACCGTTCTTACTTCTCAAAGAGAAGGTCAGAAGTATATTGAAGGGAATATGATAGGTGAAATATAATAAACCTCCGTTTGTTATTGTTCACAAATTTCTAGTACTTGGAAAGTTCGTCTCTGTTTAGATATCCATTTTCTATGTCAAATTTATCCAGCCCTCAGTAACCAATAGCTCACATCAGGCATTCAGATATTTTGCCGAAGTCTGCAGATCTGGCCAGTTAGCAGTCCATAATATCCAGATTTAAGCAGGAATGTATTAGATCAATCAACCTTCTATAAAAACAGGACCTTATCCTCATTGACCCTGAAAGGTTCTTAGTTCAATCAGTTCAAAGCCTACATTGGACCAGCCAGTGGCATTCTAGTTCATGCCTCTAATTCACATCTAAGTTGCCAAAGAAAAAATTAAATCATTTGAAATAGAAATAGTTAATGAACTTATTTTGCTGATTTTGTTTATCTTATATTAGAAAAAATAGAAGAACATGGCTTTGCAATACTTCATGAGAGAAGAGAAGCATCTCACTTTTTCCCCTTCTTACATGTTGTACCAAAAACTGGGGCTGGCTACTCCAGTTGAATCAAAACTGTTACTTTCAAAAAGGGTAGTACTCTCAGAGTTCAACATCACCAGAAATGTAACTTGCAATGTTGTATAGTACCTGTGCCTCATATGCTGGCACATCAAACTCTAAAACAGAGGCATCCAGGTGAGCCTAGTGGTGAGTAAGCAGCCTTGCTTTTCTAAAAGGATATAGCATGAATACAGCATATTCTTCTGGTCTGTCCATAATTCATGATATGGAAATATTCTTTTACTATGATTTGAAATCTGCCACTTAGAAGTGCCGTTTAGTGTTAGGATGAGGCAACATGTAATCTTAGTCTAAGGCATGGCAATAGCCACTATAGAAATGGGGGTAAGACAATAAATATCTTTTTACCCTAGAAAGACCTTGCATTGGCAGATGCCATTTGTTCAGACACCTTTCTTGTCTGGAACTTCTAAGGTATAACTAGCAACAACATGGTATGCGGCAATGCTGCAAATAATGAAAATAGAACAAAGAGAGAAAAAACTATATGAGTTATGGCCTCTTATTACGTCAAAACAAGAATTTAGACTGAGCATACCTTTAAGACGAGTTCCTCAAAGCATTGCTCAACATTGACTCTTGTTTTTGCGCTACATTCTAGAAACAAGCACCCGTATTCCCTGGCAAAGTCAATGCCCTCCTTCTTTGTCACAACTCTCTCACTTTCCTGTGGAGTCAGATTCTTTTAGTCAGTGATGCCAGTAACAGGGTGCAGAAAACTATCCATATCTACTAAAAAAAGATAGTTCCCCGTGACAGCAACAAATACAAGGATCATCTATTATAATCAGAATTGAGTTATAGAAACTAGGACCAAAAGTAATGCAGGCTAACATTAATGTGCAGCATTACCTTGTCAACTTTGTTTCCAACCAGCATTTTTATGCAATCTTGATTAGTTGAATAAAGGTCAATTTCCTTGGCCCAGACATCAGAAAGATCGGTGAATGTGTCCCTTCGAGTAACATCGTAAACTGACATAGATCATCAACTATAGATCAGGGGACATTTTAATTATATCATCCAAGTTAAGGTAATGTTGGTGGAATTCTACGGAACCACAGCAACAGAGAAATGTACCCATAATACAAGATTCGTAATGCCAAGAAAGTTGAAAGAAAAGCTTAAGATTACAAGATTATAAGATAATTCGTAATGCAAATAACATGCAAAAGATTATAAGATAACTCATAATACAAAATACAAATCAATCAAGTAAAACTAAAACAGTTAGTGGATTACTGTCATTTTGACCATCCAAAATCAGCTTCAAAACATTGCTTGCGATACATCCTGTTCTCCATTTTTAATGTGATTATCAACGTTCACCTACCATCTTTTCTCCACTACCATCTATATTAACCTAACATTAGAACATGTGTTTACCGAGTTGTTCAAGGCTATTCATCAGTGAGAACTGTCCCCCAAATATATATGCAATTCAACAAGAATTACCCACCGAAACAACTCGATAACTGAAAATATATACCCACAACAACATATATTACAATTTCTTTTATAATGTTTCAATAATATAATGATGCATATCTTCCCATCAAACCTGTCAACTACATTGCCAATCATTTCTGAGGACATTAATGACGTGAAGAGATACTATTCGGTCAGTCCTCACATTTGGAGGTTACCTTATTCTAACTTAACGCAACAAGGACCAGATTATGCAAATTGTACTTGAAGTCACGTTCTTACCTATTGAGAACCAATGTTTAAGTCTTTCAGATATTAGAGCTCGCACAACAAAATGAAAGCTTATGAGAAGCGCTGCACTTCAGAAAAGAAGATGTATGTGGGGCTGGGATAAAACTTCAATGTCAACTAGAAAATTTGCAGTACAAAATACCTCGAAGAAATATTTTACTACTTTGAGCAACCTGCGTGTGAAATGTTATGTGCAAAGTAAATGCTAATAGGGGAACAAGCATTCCAAAAAGATGGAAGATGAAAGCATCACAGTCAAATTATTACAGGGTGAAACAGGTAAGAAGTATCACATACCCATGATGACCCCTTGTGCTCCTCTGTAATATGAGCTTGTCAAAGTTCTAAACCTCTCTTGACCAGCTGCAGTGTAGAAATCTTGTGTTATCAGCAATTTGCATGAACTAAGTACAGTAACTAATTTTAAATTGTTATGTGGCAATTCGTTAGGTATGATGTAATGCAATTTCATCTCCATTAGTTAGGCTATTGAGAAATAAAATAATTCAAATCTCTTTGATAAAAAAACAAATATTCTTGGAGATCAGAAAAGAAGCGAAGGCATTTCTTAGGATATCACTTTCCTTTGCAGTTCTGATGGAGTTGTGGTTAGGGAAATGAAGTTGCTGATGAAGTTGCGATTAACTTTTGGATTATTTTAATTTCACCAAGTATTTGGTTTCCTCACTCCTCAGTTGATACTTGATTCATAGATTCAAAGGTTATCCTGGATCATCCAGCACACACTTCATAATTCCTGTGATACTATGCATACTTTGTACGTATAAATGCAGGTGTAAATGGAAGACTGTTATTTTGAGAAGAATATGAAAACTGAAAGTCTGCTTTTATTTTATTTCCATCTAATAAGAAACTTCTGTCTTTTTCATTTGAAAAACCAAATACCAACTTAACTATCCAAACTTTTAGACTTTTAATTCTACAAGAAAAAGAAATGCATTCTCAGGAGAATTTGTAAAATTATTGAAGGTTTGCAACTTCATCTAAAAGTCATGTCTCATCCATATAAAACCATGACTTGAGGCTGCAACATAGAAAGTAACCTGTGATGCCTTCCAATTAGACATCAATTCTCTATTTTAAAGTAAATTTGGAAAAAAAAAAGAGAAGCTTTCAATGTGAGTTTGTGGTTCTTCCTGCAATGAATCTAAAGAAATGGTAGATGTCCTTTTTCTTTCTAAATCTCATCTCAGCTAAGAAATCACACTGCTTGATGCACATACTCATTGGAAGAAACAAGATTAAATCTCTCATGACATGACAGCCGAACAATTACCTGTATCCCAGATTGCAAGCTTCAATTTCTTTCCGTTAATGTTAACCATCTTTATTTTGAAGTCGACACCTGAATCAAGTAAAGGGAATTACTAATAAAGGCACCAAAGTGTCAATAATAATACCATGCAGCACTTGAATTAACTAGCATCCTATTCGAATGTATCCCAACAAAACAGCTCTGCTCAAGCCTAAAACTTCTAACTTAGCATTGCAGAAAAAATTCATTTCTCACAACTAAAAATCAATAAAAGCTATTAATCGATCGCCAAATTCTTCTGTATTCCTACTTAGAACTGCAGAAAGTTACCAATTTCTTTTCCTAAACGTCTTTCTCAATCCAATTATAACGTTTAAATAGATCTGAATGCGCACCAATCGTAGGAGAGAGGTCGTCGAAGGAGTCCGACGTGAATCTAAGAAGGAGACTACTCTTCCCAACGCCCGAATCCCCAATCAGCAGCAACTTGAACAAGTAATCGAACTCCGGTTGGCTCGATGACGACGAAGCCATTGATTACGGTCCAAAGTCCTAAAAGACTTCAAAAAGAACACATTTTTAACGAAAAGAGAGCAAGAACATTGTCGTAAAGGAGGCAAAAACCAAGATCTACGTAAACGCCGATAGTTAGAAAACCTAGACGGATCTCGTCGTACCCTCGTAGATGGGATCGGGGAAGAAGGAAGGTGAGATCTAGGGTTTCGAATTGGTCAGTGAGAGCGGTGGCGGAAAAGATAAAAGCAGGAGAATCGCGGGTCGGGGAAGAAAGCTACAGCCTACAGGGACAAAATTATTTTTACAAATGCATGGTCTCTTTATATATATATATATATATATATATATATATATATGCTTAAATATAAAGAGATTTTTTACATAATTGTCACCAAATTTTTTTAAAATATCATAATTATTCGATACATTTTAAAAATATTATAATATTTTTAAATTTAAAATGATAGTTAAATCTAATTAACCATAACTAAATACAACTTAGATTAAAAAAAAAACTATTTTTCCCTTCCAGAAATTATTCAAAATAATTTAAAAATCATCTAATATTCTATCAAATAACATAGTACAAGGAAATACTCAAATAAATACATCTTGTCTTATGCGAGATAAAAATTACTGATAAATATTTTATTAAAAATTAACTATAATCATAGTTTTGAGAGAGGCAAAAGATTTTATTGACAATTATGTAAAAATCCCAAATATAAAATCCATGGCTCTTTTGCCTCAAAGCCTCTCATTAAATACAAGGTCTTGACCTTTAGTCCCTTTTTAAGATACATATCAATTAAGCGTCTTTCTTCTCTTTTTTGTGAACAAAACAAGTAGATGATATGTTATTATTTTTATTAAGAGGAAATAGGAGAGGTATCAATACTAAAACTAAGGCTTTTGATGCACATCTTTGATCTTGCAACTTAGAGCTCCTATTGAATTCATACTTTTTTTTTCGGTTTTGCTTTGGATTCTTTCTTTTCTTTTATCGAAGAATATGCCATGCACCGATAAATTTCAATATGTTTTATTTTTCAGATACAATCTTTTCCTAACTTTAAGAATTTATTACTCGAGTAAAGTAACAGTCGTTACTTATTAATTGAAACATGGGATTGTCAAGCCAAGTGAGGTCACACACATCGACCTATCATTAGTTAGTTTGCCTGCAAAACCTACTCAAGGATCTCAAGATTAAGCAGCTCAAGCTCAGGATGATCTTTCTCAGATTGCAAATAAATGAGTTAAGGTTGATCAGACTTGGCTTAATCATGCTAGAAGAAGTTACATCTCTAATCACTGCCTTGAGATGACCTAAGTCCATCAAATGTTTGAATGGCAATGTCCATAGGTGGATTCTATCATGCTAATGCAGCATTTCTGCATTACAAAACATATATATGCTCTACTTTCTCATAACATTTTCACCTCTTTTGTCAAGGATTAAAATGCCACAAGATGAACCATGTTTACATCTCAGATGAACCTTTTCTCACTACCCTAAACAAAGTATAGATATAGAATGGTTATGATTGAGACAACTATTTCTGATGTCAAAAGTAGTAAGTGTTAAGTGAACAGATAAATACAAACAATGGGAAAAGAATAACTGAAAAAAAGTTGAGATCAGCTTTAGGAAGGACTTCACTTAATAGTATGCGTTACACATACGGTTCAGCATCGAGAAAATCGTGAACTCCAGTGCTGTACTATTCGGACGACGCATTTAGTCCCACATCGAGAAAATTATAAACTCTCTTTTGATGCTTAATCTATAAATATAGCGCAAACGTATTTCGTCAACAATATGGTTCTCACACCAAGCCAATTGTTTGTTAGAAGGTAATTTGAATCTTCTAATAGTAAGTGCTCTCTCGCTCTCTCTCCCTTCCTATTCAGATATTGTAGGATTTATTCATTTCTTTATGGTTTAAGAATTACATTTCTATAAAAAATAAATTTACTTTTCTTTCGTAGCTAGCTATTCTTTTCGAGAAATTCTTCCACAGAATGTTTAAGTGACCATTTCTGCCAATAGATAAACTCGAAGTGAGGATACTTCTTGTTCAAGTACTTATTGTCTTACACCTACTCTTTCTTTAGATATCAGGGATTCCAATTTGCATTTTTCTAATTTCATCGCTCATCGAAAGGTAGAATTGATATGATCAAGAAAAACCAAGATTTTGGGAGATGTATTCTTAATGGAGCCTCTGATGCATCTAATGCAACAGAAAAGAACATTCTATCTTTGTTCCAAACTAAATATTCTATTACACTTAACAAAATTATTTTCTTTTCTAAGAACCATATAAATCTCTTTATGCGAAGAGTCCTTGTATAAGAAGATGCCTTTTACTTCAACAAATTTAAGCAGGTATAAGAAAGATGCACTAGCACACATTTAGATAGGTGTACATTTCAAGATGATCTGAAGGAAATTGGTGTTACTATAGATGATATGATAATATAAGGATTCCTTATGAATTTTGAGACTAGGTACATATAATAGCTGAGTAGTTAGATTGCATGAGCTAGTATCTCCATTGTGATTGCTGCATCCTTCATTGTCCTAAGGATCACAAGGAATCATCTCCAATAAAGAAACTTGCCATAGTTCACAGGATGATGTATTAATTGTGATCAGTATGACAATGAGGCATGCAGCGGTCGCGATGAACATGCTAGCTTTCGCTTCATATGATCTCATCATGTTATCTTCGAACATTTTCACTTATACTAAGTGATCTAAGTGTTGAAGGCATGAAGAGATTTCATGTTTGAAGCATTCAGCATATGTTCATTAGTTCTCTGTATCATGTGTACTGAAACCTTCTCTGTCAGTGTATTTGGCAGCTTACAGATTGGCTGACAGATCATCTGCAGAACTTAAAGTCATTACAAAATTCTTTAGCTGATATGGCATCCTATTACGTGCTGCCATATACCTTTACTATAGGAATTTCCTACAGCTTGTGGCTGCAAAGGATTTGGGGTCAACCATGCAAGCACTTAGCTTTAGGCAAAAGATGAGTCAATGGAAAGAATATAGTGATTGATCTATTCTTACAAACACTCTACAAACAAATTAAAATTGCAACTCATCCGTCCTTGATAGTTTTTGTCTCCGTTTCGCAATTGCTCTCTCTCACTCTCTCTCTCCCTTTTCAGATATATATATTGTAGGATTTATTCATTTCTATGTGATTTAAGAATTACATTTATACGAAAAAAAATTTTACCTTTTCTTCCTAGCTTGCTCTTCTTTTTGAGAAATTCTTTCCATAGAATATTAAAGTGACCATTTCCACCGATTGATAAACTCAAAGGGAAGATGCTTCTTGTTCAAGTACTTATTGCTACAAACCTACTCTCTATTTAGACATCAAGGATTCCGATCTGCATTTTTCTAATTTCATCGCTCATTGAAAGGTAGATCGACAAGACCAAGAAAAAACCAAGATTTTGTGTGATGATGTATCAATGGAGCTTCTGATGCATTGAAAAGAACATTCTTCCTTTGTTCCAAACTAAATACTCTAGTCCACTTAACAAAATTATTTTCTTTCCTAAGGACCATATAAATCTCTTTATGCAAAGAGTGCTTGTATAAGAAGATGCCTTTTACTTCAACAAATATAAGCAAGTGTGGTGTTACTATAGATGATATGATAATATAAGGATTCCTTGAGAATTTTATGACTAGGTACATATTATATAGCTGAGTAGTTAGATTGCATGAGCTAGTATCTCCATTGTGATTGCTGCATCCTTCATTGTCCTAAGGATCACAAGAAATCATCTCCAATAAAGAAACTTGCCATAGTTCACAGGATGATGTATTTACTGTGATCAGTATGACAATGAGGCATGCAGCGGTCGTGATGAACATGCTAGCTTTCGCTTCGTATGATCTCATCGTGCTATCTTCCAACATTTTCACTTATACTAAGTGATCTAAGTGCTGGAAGGCATGAAGAGATTTCATTTTTGAAGCATTCAGCATATGTTCATTAGTTCTCTGTATTACTGAAACCTTCTCTGTCAGTGTATTTGGCAGCTTGCAAATTGGCTGGCAGATCTTCTGCAGAAGTTAAAGTCATTACAAAAATCTTTAGCTGATATGGCAGCCTATTTATGTGCTACCATATACCTCGACTGTAGGAATTTCCTACAGCTTGTGGCTGCAGAGGATTTGGGGTCAACCATGCAAGCACTTGGCTTTAAATAAAATTTGACCTTTTCTTTTCTTTTTTTTCCTTTTAATTCTCTTGTATATCTAAACAAAGGGAAAAAGGAAAGTATTTTTTTCTCTTTTTTCAGTATGGTAAATATATTATATATTTGAGGGAAGGGGGGGGTGTAATATTTATTTCATTCCATTCCATAAGAACGTTGGAAGACGTGGTTGGAATGATAAATATTAATTAGAAGCCTCCACGCCCGTGAGACACGGCGGGAACTCCCGAGGCGTAAACCGAACTTAACGGATCACGCATTCCTCGCCCCGACACGGGCTAGCCCCGTTATACTCACCCGCAGGAGCAACCTAAATACCACAAAACCTACTCCAAATCACAAGGCAAACAACCGGAAGCCTACACGTGCTCCAACGAACAACTTAACCGCATTGGCTATAATTTCTGGTTCCAAAACTGTCTGAATTCTTCTCTGTCTCTCTCTCTCTCTCTCTCTCTCGAATGTTAGAATAGGGGATGGACGTTCCTGAGAAGCCATGGCTTCTAGCCAAGAAGACATGGCTAGGCCTCACAAGGCCTTCAAGTGCTGTACTACTCGTAGCCCTTACTCTTTTGGCCCTCTCGTGGCTCCGTTCCAACCTAGCGGTTTTAGATTCGGCCGACACGATCGGTACTGGACGAATGAACCCGCGAAGCTGCTCGGGCTTCTACTCGCCTGGCCGGCCGAGAAGGGTGGTCTCGTCCATTGAGGAATTCGGTGGGGTCGGAGACGGGACGACGTCGAACACTGCCGCGTTCCGCAAGGCCGTGGAGCACCTCGCGGCGTTCGGGGCTACCGGAGGGTCGCAGCTCAATGTTCCGGCCGGGCGGTGGCTCACCGGGAGCTTCAACCTCACCAGCAACTTCACCCTCTTCTTGGAGGAGGGTGCGACTATTCTTGGGTCACAGGTAAATTTGGCTCTATGTAACGCTCGTCTTTTATCTTCGCTTGTTTGATTCATAGCTAGGTTTCTATTCATTTTTTTGTTATGGTACTCCAGTATGTTACAAAAATAGATTCTAAATACATGGGGCTAAACTGAGGTACTATAACGACAAATTTAGGAGTTGAAGTTTATCTTGTATTATAAGAGAACTTATTCAAATATTCAATGTGGACAGTAGATCTAAATATAATTAGTAGCTTAATATTATCCTGGGATTGACTTGACCAGTACTAAAGTAATTAGAGATGCTCGAGTAATTGGGCATCATGATTAAGACAACAAATTGTAATTAATGTGATTAATTGTTTTTAAATAGGATCCAAAAGAGTGGCCTCTAATAGAGCCATTACCTTCATATGGACGTGGGAGAGAGAGGCCAGGATCACGCCACATTAGTCTCATCCATGGAGATGGCCTCACTGATGTTATCATCACTGGTATGCCTACTTAATTCCTTATAATCAAATGATCAATGTTGAATTAGTTCATCTACTTCCAGCTACCAATGGAAGCAAGCGTAATTAATTATCCCTTTAAGAAATGCTACTTGTATTTGATCGGAAGATATACATATAATATTATGCTTATCCCTAGAAGTTAGAATCCAGGAGTAGATAAGCTATTGAGGTTGCCAATTGCCTCAAGTCTCTTCTCTCTTTTCTGAGAAGTTAAAGCCACTAAATTCCAAGACGGCATTCCATATTAAGTGCTCGATTCTGTTTAAATTTGGTAGTACGTTGTTTTCAGGTTCCAGAAGTCCACTTCTGATGGATATTTCTCAAAGGGATAGTGTCCACCTAAAACTTTTTGGATCACAGAGAAGATTACAGCCTAAATGTTGAAATATTAGAAATAAATCTCTCTCTTTATGTTGTTTAGAAAGTGAGCTAGCTCTCACTTGGTTATAAAAATAAAATAAATTTCAAGCCACACCCTAGATTAGGTTCTTTACTTAACAAGCGACTAATACGATGAATTAAAAAGTAGAATATTTCGTCTATTTCAAATAATATCACTCCTTTAGCACGATCTTTGAGATTAAACAACAAGACGTAGTTGAGTGTTTGGATGCAATTTTAATATTTTGCTGGGTTGATTTAGTTCAGTGATTAAGTTATTGGATGATTTAATTGTTTGCAGGAAATAATGGGAGCATAGATGGGCAAGGGAGGATGTGGTGGGAGCTTTGGTGGAATAGAACTCTCACACACACAAGAGGTCACCTTCTTGAGCTAATGAATTCAAACAACATCTTGATCTTTAATCTTACGTTCCTGAACTCCCCATTTTGGACAATCCATCCAGTCTATTGCAGGTTACTGTTCTTTGTTGCTCTTCCTCTCTTGCCTTCTTATGTGATTTTATTCTATCTTTCTTGTCTAAACTTATGGGAGGCCTTATTCTTTTCAGCAATGTAGTGATAAAAAATGTAACAATACTTGCTCCTCTTCACTCTCCGAATACTGATGGAATTGACCCAGGTTTGTGCTCTCATTTAATTTAGACTTTATTCAGTTGGTTACATTTTTTTTTTTCCTACTTGAAACAGATTCTTTAATAGAACAAATAATAGTCTTGGTTAAGTTTAACCTAATATATACTCCCGAAATTGCTCAATTTTTCTCTCTCAACTCTATATCTTCCTCATATAATAGTCTGAATGATTGGCTGGAACGAGTTGGGCTTTTATTAGCATTTGGTTGTAAGACTCCAAGCTAGGCATATTATATATCTATTATTGCCTGATCAATTCAAACTAGAGTCATTCAGTTGACCTGGTAGGTATGATTAAGTAACAGTCTGTCACCTAAATTAATGGCAAATTATTATTTGATTTGAGATTTTGAAAACTACAAGATTCTTGAACATATGACCATTTGTATTCTAGTGTTAAAGACGGTCAAGAATTTGCTGAAGAACTAATTACCTCTGTACCTTCTGAATTGCTTCAAGACTAGTACTCATATGTCCTAATTGTAAAATTGAAACAAATGAACAGATTCAAGCTCACAAGTGTGCATAGAGGACTGTTACATTGAGAGCGGTGACGATTTGGTTGCGGTGAAGAGTGGCTGGGATCAGTATGGGATTGCGGTTGCTCATCCTAGCACAAATATAATCATCAGAAGGGTGTCTGGCACAACACCCACATGCTCAGGGATTGGTTTTGGAAGTGAAATGTCTGGTGGCATATCTAATGTCCTAGTGGAAGGCCTACATGTTTGGAATTCAGCATCTGCAGTCAGACTAAAGACTGATAGAGGAAGAGGAGGATATATTACAAACATCACTATTACAAATGTAACTATTGATAAGGTTAAGATCCCTATAAGATTCAGTCGTGGCTCAAACGATCACCCCGATATGAGTTATGATCCAAAGGCTCTTCCCAGAATCAGTGGTGTCCATATCAGCAATGTCGTCGGTGTATATGTAGACCGTGCGCCGGCTTTAGAAGGGATCAAGGGTGCAGTCTATGAGAAGATATGCATAAGAAATATTACCTTCAGAGGATTAAGTCATCAGGCCAAATGGCACTGTGAGTTTGTTGCAGGAGAGGCGTTTGATGTCTTCCCAGTGCCATGCCAACAGCTTAGGAGCAATGGATCTTCATCTTGGTGCAGACATTCTTGAGACTTAATTCAATTAGTCCAGATGAAGTATATGAAGTTAAGATGTCAAAAAACTTAGCTTGAGATAGGTTTTCTTTTGTATTCTTTAATTTAATTTATGAGATTTTATACTAATATTACTGTCATGTAAAGAGAAATTTCAATAGAAAAGGAGACAAAATTCTTTTATCCTTTGCAGTTGGCATTTATAAGAACAAGGCTAGAATAAAGTCTTCTTGGATAAGGGTTTGGACTGGTTCAAAATCCTTATCCATCCAAATAAAGAGAGAGAGAGAGAGAGAGAGAGAGAGAGAGAGTCAATTATTTTCCTCTGTCCATCTTTTTCCAACTCATTTTGATCTTTCCAACACTCTAGAACAGTAATACTTTCTTCATTTTACACACAACTTTCAGCAGAACAAATCTGTTCACATATTGTGAAAGAGAACCATTAACAGAGCTATACACAGAAGTCTCTAAAGAAAAAACTCCCAAGTCAAACAATGCCAACTTCATCTATAACTCTATGCATCTATATACTGCAACTTCACCTGAAATAAGATACCACTTACCATATTCTAATGATGTTTCTAATGGCCTAAGTTTGTTCATTGATGTAGACTAAACTTAGGTATCAATTAACTTTCAAATGGATGCACACTTAATATGGTCAGTGTCATTACTGGCATAGGATGTCATTGCTAACATCAGCTAATTGACAACATGCTTCCCTAGTTGCATTTGATAATGACTATCTTTACCTTAATGCCTAAATTGGTCATGTGAATCATATCCATGGATGTTTTGAATTGAGCCCATGGTATAGTAAATGGTATTCAATGAAGGTTTACCTTTTTGAAATCAAGGACCAAAGAATGACACTAAAGTTTTACCAGAAATTAAGCAAAGTATATCTTAGGGAGACTAAACATCATGGCTAAGCCAACTTTTCCTACAAAATTCTTCTTCTTTTAGAGAATTGAGAATTTAATGGTGTCCTATTAAATACACTTGATGCCAGAATTTAAAACTGAGTGTCTTCATACAACATAAACCTTTTTAACTAATTGAACTTTATGCCTTTATTTTGTTGCCGTTTGTATCTCTTTATAATTACACCCTAATCTAAGATTCACTCTTTTATCCAAAAAGATATTCAAAAAGTAGATTTGTAGTTTTACTTGACTACTTAATCTCCGAGGAGTAATTGTAAAAGCTATATAAATATTCTTTTTTGTGAAATCATTTTGTCTTATGCTTCTTTCCATACTAATTTAGTGAATATGTGTAGAAAATATTCTAGGATTAGATTTAAACTAATACCGTAAGAATATTCTATTAAGTAGAGATATTTTATTTCTAAAATAACTAAAATATCCTTAGTATGATTTAGTTGAGAGTATTTTCATAATTTTTTTAGTATAGTTAAGTTAACCTAGATGTTTGATTAAGTTTAACTAACAGATTTAATAGTAAATTATTTCCTACACGTATTCGTTAAATTATAGCACTCAATTTGTAAATAGTAAAAACGTAGAGTATAAACCATAATTTCATTAAAAAAAGCAAGTCGTTATACAAATTTTTCTAGTTTTAATAAAAAATTACCTTCACTGTTAGTCTGAAATAGACAAACTAAGGATTGCACATAGATTATTAAATATAAGAAATTTTAATGCACTTTTGAATTTATCCCAACTACAAAGGAATAAATATATATATATATATATATATATATATATTTAATTTATTTCATACCAAACAGCATGGCTCTTTTATAATAAGTTTGAAATGAGAGGATCTAATTCAAAAAAGTTGCAAAGATTGAGCATCTTCTTCAAACATTTTAGGTCGAATCTGCTGGTAGAGTCAAAGGTCAGAAAGTGCTCTTCTCGCAAATCCAGGTATTCTTATTTGATCTCGCATAAATAAAATAGCCAAAATTAAAATTTAAGCTTATATGGGTTCAAACTTAACTACTTAATCTCTTTGTGGTCCTGACCAAGTTATATATAATTAGTCAATCATCAACTAGAAAAAATTAAAAAAAAAACTTAATTATTCTATAGAAATATAGTTTAATTTATAGATGGATGAGTAGTTTGATCAGTGTATTATTTATTCATGGATGAGATTAGTTAAAATCAAATTAAGCAAAGGGTAAAAATATTGGATAATGACAGTTAATCTACCTTCATGTGGAACATATTCTGGATATAATTTAACTTCTAAATTATGTCAATTAGTATAATTTTCTAAACTTAAATACGTAGATTATATTGGTTTAGGAAAAATCTAGTGTTTGGTTATGAATAATTAACTAGTGCCAGGATTGTTTCATAATGTGACATAGAAATAGTAAATGTAGGAAATATTTTATCAAATGATCAAGTGGATGAATAAGAAGAGGTGAGAAGGAGCCAAGGATCAGCAAAGTATTAAAATGATAGTTGATTAAAATATTATTTTTAAGAGTAAAATGATAATGATATTGTATTAGTAAATGTAATATATTGGGTTGAAAAAGAGAGGAGAGAGAATTATTGATTTAAATATGTTATCTTAAACTGATATTCTAAATCAGGTTAGTGCTCATTAAGTTGGTTTAAAAATTAATCTACACCACATCCAAACACCTTTTTTTCTTTAATTAAGTGATGTGCTCAAGTGAATTTGTGTTCAATAATTATATAACTATTGGGTGTTCCTAAACTTAAATCACAGCAACCTCATTAATTGGTTATGTTTAATAATATTCATATCTTTGATATTTTTTGGGGTCAATTATGGTTTCCTATTTTTTATGATTTAACTTACTTTTCTATAGTATAATTATTGGTCAATTGTTAATTAAGATGTGAAAAGATTTAATTGTCCCAATAGAAGTACAGTGCCCCTCTTGTTGGTAGGAATTAGTAATGGACTTGTGGAGGTGGGAAAGAGTGACACACTCTCCTTTGTTTCCCTCTTGGAAGTAGAGCTTGTCCTCAAAGCCTCAATACCTCTTGATGTGGCGTACCAAGCTCAAAGATGTCCATCTTACTCTATGTCCTTTTCTTTGGAAATAAAAAAGTTTCAATGGGGGTAGAGCAAAGGAAGGGAGGGCACCTTTTTTTTTCTTTTTCCTTCTGTTCTGTATTCTCTTTGCCCTGCCTACCTCATCCTTGTTGTCATTGTTGTCACTTTCTCTCTCTCTTCATCTACCCTCTTTCTCCTTATTGACCACTATTTTCTATGATTTTGAAACCCTAATTGAATGATTTTGAAACCCTCGTCATGTTCTCCCCTTTCACTCTCGTTATTTTTCATTGAATCTCTCCTAGTCTTTGCATCACCGATGAATTTAAGTTGGTCTACCTCCACTCTATCTTCTCTGGCCGGCATCGGCTCCAGTGCCGGTGTCCTTTTTTTCCTAGGCGAGAATCTCATTCGTCATTCCTCCTAGCTATGTTGCAACCTTCTCTGTGCCCGTCCACCCTACTATTATCGATCCATTTGCTATTGCTGCTATTGTAGCACTCGCTAGCTATTTTGTATTTTTTTTATTTTTAATTCTCTTGGTCTTATATTAGTTTTTGTTGTGCCGGTATGCTTTAGTATTGGTCAAAATCCACACGAGTCATAATGGACTTGTTAGAAGTCCCTCGTCTCAATGCAATAGCATGCTTGTATTTGCTAATACTTTCTTCGCTTCTAGGTAATTTGTTTTTTTTGTTGGGTTGTTCATGTTCACCAAATTATAAGGCTTATCAAATCTAATTTCTTTGTATATCAGACTTATAATCTACCGACCGTAATCTTTTGATTGAAATGAATGTCATCGTGACTACTACGGGTTTCTCTTTAGAAAGAAAAAGAAAAAGAGATGCACACACAATTGGATTACAATATAAAAAGAGTTGGGATAGTCTTCAATTCGGAAGGTGGGGGCATGCTTAAATCTTGTAATATATGATGGATGATACTTGTCTCTTTAGGGGCATCATGGTTCAGGGATGAGGTTGGTGTCAGGATTGAGAACATAATGGCCCAACTTGCCATGCTCGATTGGACAAAATTCTACCTAGGAAATAAATATCCACAATAATTTATCATAAAAATGCAATCAACATCAAAAAAATTAGGACAAAACCCACAGCACATTACGTCTAGCATTTTCTCAACCAACATTAATGAGTTCATATATTTTTTTTCCTCTATCCGAGAAAGGAATTCAACAGAGGCCAATATGCTCTTCAGTGGTTGGAAAAAAAAAGTGCTTTCACATTTATCTTCTAACATTATCAAGTTCTTTTTTTAATTTATAGTAACTTTGCCGTTAAGTTAAAATATATCGTTATAAGATATATAAACGATCTATACGATAGAATAACATAATTACTTTTTATCTTAAAGAAATGCGCTTTGAATCACAAAATAAATATTATAACTCTTTCAAATTCAAATTTCAAAGAAAGCGATTTAGAAATTTATTGTCTAAGACGACAATATTTTTCTAACAGTTTTCCAAGGTGTTAGAAAATTAAATAATTTACTAAAATTCGTTGTCAGCGACTAGTTTGAGAAAATAATTTTAAACGGTGACTTACTTTAGAAAATATTATTTTACTGTAGCAATATGGTTAGATAAGTAAAAAGCCATTTGACATTAACAAAGACTAATTTTGATCGTAAGAAAGCAAAACGAATAGAGACGCATATCTAAGTTTAACTTTATTTCTTTATCTCTCTCATGAGAAAAGGTACGTTTGTAGCCTATTGGTCAAAGTTCTACTAACCCTACTACAGAGGTCATAAATCAAAGGATTAAGTAGAATTTATCTCGTTTTCCTCAGAATTAACAGGACTAGTACCTTTGACTTCCAAATATAGTTGACCAATTGTATCTTTCTTTTTAACTTTTATGGATTGAAGAAATATCTCTCTATCATCACAGAAGCTAAAGAATAAATGTAAAAGAAGAGTGATAATTAAATTTCAATTATTTAAAATATACTCTGTTAATGTTAATGGTCTCACCAGTGATGAGTTTTGGCATGAAACTGCTATCGGATACTAAATTAAATTTGATGGGCAGAGAGAGTGAAATGGTAAAATAAAAGTTATAATTATGCCCATTTAGGTGAAATGATAAGGTATTATATAATATTTTTATTACCCAGAACCCATTCAGCAAGGTACACATAAATGTCAATCAGTCAATTGTCAATCAAGTAATAAATTGTTTCAGATTATCCTATCTAGAAAAAAAGGTCATATTGGACCAATTCAAATTAGGGGTTTGGACCGACAGATTAGACCGGCAGCCAAGCCAAGTTGAACCGACCCAAATTTGCTAAGCATTGGTGGTCGTTTAGGACATTCATGCTTTGCATTTATAGATTCTAAATTGAGAGATCTAAAATTATTATTTGATTTGTTCTCATTAAACACTATTTAAGTATTTATGTATATATATAGAGAGAGAGAGAGAGAGGAGTTTTTTATATAAAAAAAAAGTATGCATACTTTCTCAATGTGGGCTTTTATTTTATTTTTTTTTAATAGCCGAATTTGATACTGAAAATAATGCTCAATCCATATTCGATCAATATTTTTAGTCCGGATATAGATTCAAATACATATATTGGATGGATAGTAAAATTTAAAACTATATTCTAACTAAACGGATACGAATAATTTTAGAACTGGATTTTAAATTATCAAATTTTAAACGAATTATGATATTTTATTTAGACATAATTAACAAAAAAATATTATGAGTTTCATAAAAAATAAATTTTTTATATGTCAAATATATATAAAATTAGAAAAATTAATCTCTATAAATAATATATAACATGTCATTAGTAACAATATCAATATTCACTGTTTAAATAAGTAAACTAAAAACTGTAAATCATTCAAAAAATATATGCGGGTAAATGGATATCCAACATCTGTATCCAAATTCAAAAATTATATTTAACCCGTATCCGAATCCGTAATCTAGATTTTTTTTTTCAAAAATTCTATCCCTATTTGAATCTGTATCCGAATCAGATAGAATTTTTTATCGAAATCCAATCCGAATCGGGTCGGAGTTTATCTGATCCGTTTTCACCCCTAAGTGGTTGGTTAAATTGCTGGGTTAGCGGACGTTTGATAACAAAATCCAGACCCGGGAGAGAAGACAAAAAAAACCGGGCCGGTGGTGGATTGGGCAGCCGTCAGAACCGACGCGGTCCGTTGACATTCCCGTACCAGGTGACCAATTTCTTACCTTTTCTTTTTTAAATTTTACTTGCCGTTTTCTGGAAGCATTCTCATTTCTCTCTCTCTATCTCTCTATATCTCCCTCTGCCCCCCTTTTCTTCTTCCTTTTTATCCAACCACCGCGTTTGGCCATCGGTCTTCGATCCTATCTCTCGGTGCTTCTCTTCGAATCTGACGTCGTAAGCCTTCTCTGCGCTCTCCTTTTTCTTCTTTTGAGCTTACTTTTATCGTATCTTTTCCTTCTAATTTTGTCTCATGTGATCAAGCCTTGATTTTTCTTGTTGATTTGGGTTTGTGCGTTTTGTGTAGATTGTTGGGTTCTTCTTCGATTTGGAGATAGTGGTCACCTTTGTTCGATTTGGTTTTGTAGTCGTAATTTTGGACCATTTAAGATGTTGGTAGATCCGAGAAGTACAGTCTTTTAGTTTTAATTGAGGACATAAACTTGTTCTTCGCTATTTTATTTTCTTGATGAGATCGTGATGCCAAGAAAGATGATTGTTGATGTAAATGGATGATAAAGATGCTTATTTTGACTAAAGGTCTGTGTTGGAGTTGCTTGATCCGTTGAGATCAAAAGGAACTGATATATCGGAATGAGATGGGAGAATATGAGAAATTCCCGATTGATTTTGTTTGGCTATTCTGTTATTGTAAGGGTTCAAATAGTCCTTTTGGATTGCATAATATTTGAATATGCCCCATCATGGTTTCAGAGTTTTGACAGAATACCATTTTTATATTTTTGTTTTACTGGAATAGAAGTTTGGAATTCTACTTCCAAGTTGGTTCTACCTCCTGTATCCAGTGTCTATTAATTCGGATGTCTCTGAGGTAGGTGATGGGAAGTAAAGGCAGGAGTGACTAGCGAGAATGATTGACGGAAGCAAAAAAGGGAAATTCTTAACTTTAATTTTAGGGCTTGCTTGGATGGTGGAATTTTGCATGTGGATTATCCCGTAATGACTCCATATTTAGTATAGAGAAAAAAGAGAGAGGTATTTTGAAACTTTGCATGAAGAAGAGCCTTCCCTGGTTTGATAAGTTTTGATTGCATGGAACTTTCTCCACCCATGGCCTGTGACCTGATGTTGCCTACTCAATCACTCTCTCGGTTTCCCTTGTGGTCTTTCCCATGGATTTATGGTTAGGATCCATTTGATAGTCTATGTCAGCATGCATGCATCTGAGGACATATCTGTTAATGCACATATCCAAAGATGTACTAGCTGATGCATGTTTATGGTCTTGTTGTGTACTTGTATCACCTGATCCTGGTATTTGGTTGGATTGCATTAGAGGTTACTAATCAGTTGAATAATGTATGAATTGTTAAATATTACTTTACCAATATCTGATTATAAATAGGGTAACCTCCAAAATTAGGCTATATAAGCTAGAATTATTAATGTATAAATTTTTATAACATATAGTTCTATTTGAATACATTATTTATCTTATTATTTTTATTAGAATTTTCTTCTTATATGTATATATGTAGTTGATAATTTAAGAAAAGAAATATAAGCACCGGATATGAATTGGTGCATCAGGTGCGGATGCCATGATATGAGTTGTATCGCCATGCAGTTGGTGATGCAAGTTGCAGGATGTGTAGGTTTTGTCAAACATCCCTTTATATTACGTCTTATTTCCATAAGCATCTTATATGCCACTATGATCATTCCATCAGAAAGATAAGTTTCTATTAATGCGTTCCTCAGTAAAAAGAGACTTGTTTTTGAGCTTTGAGAGTTATGTGGACATAGTTAATAGGATGAAATTGCTGTTCTATGATATAGTTGGCCAATTAAATTTATCTTACTTCTGTTTCTTGCATGTGGCAAATTGTCTTCAAGACCTAACGAAGAGCAACTTAAACATGATGTAATCATATAATTATAAACACATTTTCATCGAATGACATGACATGTGTTTATCCATGTGTTGATTCCTTGATTCTTGAAC
This sequence comes from Typha angustifolia, assembly GCF_048772165.1. NCBI lineage: Eukaryota > Viridiplantae > Streptophyta > Magnoliopsida > Poales > Typhaceae > Typha > Typha angustifolia. The sequence goes on from NC_133248.1 coordinate 8,683,506, forward strand.
ATAATGCTAATTTAGTAAGATAACTAAGTGCATCTTACTGCAGAATATTACTTGAATTTTCTACATATTCTTTTTGCTAAAATCAGGCATCTAGGTAAGTGTTATCCTTGTAGAATTTCTTTTCCTACGGCTGATTCTCTGACATGATACAGGTTTTCCGATATGATTTAGAGACCCGTGTTTTGAGCTAGTCATTTATGTGGCATCTTTTTCCTAACAACAATGCAATGATGTTTATTGAAGTTCGCTTGGATCAGTGGACTAATGCAATAGAAGAAATTGAGTTTGATAGCAGTGCAAGCTTTTTAAGAAGGCTCACCTCTCAGGAAGTACTACATTCAGAGATTCATCTTCCAATTGGGAAGTAGTCCAAGTGTCCAATCCATCCAAAAGTAAACATCTGAGTTGTGTTCTGACTGAATTAGTAAGACAGGAAGGACTTGAATTTGGCCGGAGACTTGAGAAACATACAATGTCTTTAATAAGGTCTGCAGATTCATCTACTAGTTCTTATGGTGACTCCAACCTTTATGCACGTAAAAGCAGTGGTGACAGCTCAGGGTTATCCATGCAATCATTCACCTCAGACAAACGACTATTCCATTACGGACTTGATTCTTACAGCTCTGACATTTACGGTCAGACATACTTCACCAGCTCTTCCTCAGGTCTGACACATGTAAATCCACTCCATACGCCATCACCTGCCATACAAGGATCTCTTTACCATCAGCAAGTTTCCTCATCTCCTTATCAGCTGATGGGTAATGCCCAATCTTCTATTATCTCAGATAATCCATATAGTTCTTGCTTTGTTGCAACAGTACACCCTGACTCCTCACTGAGTTCCAACCTTTCTCATCATAGTTCTCAATCTGTGTCAGATAATAGAAGTTCAGAACATGAAATGGACTTTGATGAAAATGATTTCAGATTAAAGCTTCAAGAGCTTGAGGAGGCATTACTTAATGATAATGATGAGGACTTTGCAGACCCAGACCAGGAGATGTGTACTGCAGAGGACTGGGCTGAGCCTATTAAGAATCTCATACTTCCAAACTCACCAAAGGAATCTTCATCAGAATCAAGCATCAGTTGTATTGGCAGCAATAGAGAAACACGAACTCCCAAGCAGCTGCTTTTTGACTGTGCAGCTGTAATATTGGAAGGTAGCATAGAAGAAGCACAAACAATAATAACAGAGCTCCGGCAGATGGTCTCAGTCCAAGGCGACCCTCCTCAGAGGCTTGCAGCCTACCTAGTTGAAGGCCTTGTGGCTAGAATAGCCTGTTCCGGAAGAGGCCTTTACAAGGCCCTGAAATGTAAGGAACCTCCGACCTCCGATCGACTGTCAGCCATGCAAATCTTATTTGAGGTCTGCCCATGCTTTAAATTTGGATTCATGGCAGCCAATTATGCAATTGTTGAAGCCTCTAAAGGAGAAGAAAGAGTCCACATCATAGACTTTGACATTAACCAAGGGAGTCAGTACTTTACATTAATACGTTCTCTTTCAACTTGCCCAAACAAACCCGCCCACTTGAGGATAACCGGAGTTGATGATCCTGAGTCAGTGCAACGGACTGTTGGAGGGTTAAAAGTCATAGGGCAACTGCTCGGGAAGCATGCAGAAGACTGCGGCATCCCATTTGAGTTTCGGGCAATAGCTGCTAAGACTGCGGATGTGACACCTTCAATGCTAGATTGCCGCCCTGGGGAGGCAGTAGTAGTCAATTTTGCCTTTCAACTCCATCACATGCCAGATGAGAGTGTATCAACTGTGAACCAGAGAGACCAGCTTCTTCGCATGGTGAAGGGCTTGGGACCAAAGTTGGTGACTGTTGTTGAGCAAGATGTGAATACCAACACTGCCCCATTTTACCCAAGGTTTCCAATTTCTTCTTTTAAATCTGAATTACCCAGTTGCCTCTACGAATACCTTCACAAAATCATCCTAATTTATCTGCTTCATTGATTTATTTTTCCTTGATCTTTAAACTTTTCAACTCACTTCCCTGTTCTTCTAGTATCTTTTTTAAACATGTCTGCCATTCCGAATCAAAGCTTTTCAAATTGATACTTGCAGAGCAAATGACACTATTGATAGTTCTTTGGAATAAGAAAAGGACCCCTTATAAAATAGTGTTGGAATTGGGGGCTAATGGGAATACTATCATCCCAGTATATATTGTATTTTACATATCCAGCTGATATAAACTAAATCATGTGAATGACAGGTTTGTGGAAGTTTACAATTATTATTCGGCGGTCTTTGATTCACTCGATGCAACTCTTCCAAGGGAGAGTGCTGATAGAATGAATGTGGAGAGGCAGTGCCTTGCACGAGACATTGTCAACATTGTGGCTTGTGAAGGCATCGACCGGATAGAGAGGTGATCCCTGGTAGTTTTTATGGAATTTGCATCCCCTAAAAGTATGTTATCTTATTAAATAACATGAACTCATCTCTGATAAAGGTATGAACTTGCGGGAAAATGGAGGGCAAGGATGACAATGGCTGGGTTTGTTTCATGCCCGTTTAACACCAATACTAGTGAAGCTATAAGAGCACTGTTGAGGTCATACTGCAATAGATACAAGCTTAAGGAGGAAAATGGAGCGCTCTACTTCGGTTGGGAGGAGAAAATTTTGGTCGTGGCCTCTGCGTGGAAATAGGACTTTCTTGGTGTCAATTCTGGCAGTACTTCTGCACTTACATTAGGGTTGTAGTGTTGTATAAAATGTGCAACAAGATCAAAATTACTGTACCTAATAACTGACCCAGATATGAGTTGGGGGCATGTGAAAATGATTCCTATTCCTGCTGATGAAACATACTAATCTTCACCTGTTATTGTGCTGCTCTATGGTTTCAGCAACCTAACCACTTATCTTTACTGTGCTGAAACCTACATCTATTGGTCAATTTGTTTTCCCTTTTGTTGGGTCTTTGCTAGCTGCACGTCAAGTGATTCTTGAAACTTTAAAACATTGGGTTGCAAAAGATTGGGTGAAGTGATCAAATTGCTGACAGCTTGCTTAGTCCTTTCTATTTTGGTATCAATTCTCTACTTGTTCTTTGAACTCCCTATCTGATTTCAGTTTTAGAAGCTGTCAATTGGATCTTTTCTTTTTGACAGATTCAATATACCACAAGAGATTTCTGTCCTTTAAAATTTAAAAATACCATTTGTACCCTTTATTACAAATATTTTTTTATTTTAAAATTTAAAATAATAAAAGAAATTTAACTAGATTCAACTTACACGACTCGGACTCTATACTATTTTGATTTCTTTCTTCTAATCTATCCATTTCTATGCTAGCCTTCTATTTCACGTTGCAAGGCTAACTCTTGGAGGGCATTAGCGTATTGATAAATGTTAGAAGAGGTTTTGCGTGTTCCCACATATGGAAAACCTTCTTTTTTGACATATTTGCAAGAAAAATCTATGAAAATATTCCCACTTAATAGTAGTTTTTTATGACCCAACTCTCTCTCTCTCTCTCTCTCTCTCTGAGAAAAGTGGGTGCTTCCCATGTGTTCATTAACTCTTAAATTTATACTTCACATAGAAATGAAAAGGGCCAACAAGAAGTTTACAGAATGTTCCTTATGAATGAATAGCACAGCCATACATATATATATATTTTTCAAATATAAATAGAAGGGTTAAATTTGCAAAAATGCTTAAACCAGGAGACAAAAAACTGTATATGCCAAGAAGATATCCTCTTTTAATCAAGAGACAAAAAAAATGTATCTTCTAGGACTTTTTGTAGACAGTATCTGTATTACAATTTGATAGCATTTATATTTTGTTATTTATTTTAGAGAGTTTCCACGCTCATCAAAACAAACTATCAGGAGTGCCTTGAATTTTCCATGACCCTTTATGTTTTTTTTCTTCTAGCATTCTTAAATTCTGAAATTGAATATGATTGCACAGAAAATGAGGATCTAAATGCACCACGCTAAGCATCACAAAATAGCTTGTTTTTCTATTAAATTTCTCAATTTTACAATGAGAGTTACAGGGAGTAATTAACAATAACTGCAGATACACCAGCGGAAATGAAGAGCGAAGACGATCATGAATGGTTGTCCATCCTGCCATGGAAAATAATGACAAAGCCCGAGGTGGATCTCAACCAACTGAAACAAAAATGATCACAACGCGGGACGTATCTTCCTGATGAAAACTTCGGGCAACTGCTTGATTCCAGGGGGTACAAGGAACAACATCCTGTGGGAACTCTTCTTGAGAGTATCCACATAACCTTTTCAAGAGACAACTGTGTTTAGATGCATAATTTAGGATTGAGATCTCTCCCGCATTTTGGCTTTTGCAAAAAATACACCTGCTAATAGGCCTGCAGAACATATTTAGTCACATGTAAAAAGCTACAATGGGATTATGAGATTTATCTTATTATCCATTATAAGGGCGTACCAAAAAGGATGCTCAAGAAATTCTCTATGCTAGTTGGGACTTTAAAAAGAAGGATTCCAGCGATGGAGAGTGGAATTTTATTTAGTGACCCGACGAGGCTGCAAAAAACATGGACAATAGAATTAGTGTGGTTAACAATCGCTAGACTTGTTATAGAATGTAAACTGAAAGAAGAGCGTTCCAACTATTTAGGGTGTCATAATTGTTCAGATCTATAATTTGAACTAACCATGCTTTTCTACTAGTGCACAATGTAATCTCCCTTGACATGCAGAGACTATATCAAATAATTTTGTCATAGTTCATCCTCAATAGGAGGCAGACAAAATCAACCTGAGCCTATCTAGAAAGGAGGCAAAAATATTAAAAGGAAATTGACGTGACTAGAAAATGTCGGGTTAATGATCGAAATAATGGCATCGATATTTTTCAGACTAGAGATTTCAATGATATAAGCTTTTAAATGATTAAACATCTAATTATTAGGAGCATGAAAAAGAAATACTATTCAAATTCTGAATTAAGTGCAAACTATGAAAAGCATTCCAGGCTACCTATATGTAGTTGCACCAGTCTGGTGAAGAAACCACATCGAAGTAAAACTGATAGCAAGTCCCAAAACCCCACTTGAAGTAATCACCAACCAGAACATAGGCAACTTCAAAAGCGGCCTGCCATTTCACTTTAAAATACATAAGCTGAATAAGACAGTAGAGATATTTTTCAGAAATTATGAGTTACTATTCTGAAATTGCCTAATTGTGGCAATGCAAACACTATGGCAACGACATCATGAACACCATCAAAAAAATTATTCTATTTCAGGATCTAGAAGAAGATCAAGAAGACCAACAATGAAAATGAAGTGGTGATAGCTTGTACATGTGAGAAAAGAGGAAGGACATGGAACATGGGAATGTCTCGAGTACACATAAAGAAAGTATTTTGAAAGTACGAACTATTGTTTAGAGAGAATATTACATGAATTAAAGTTACAGCTCAGATTCAGTCTCTTCATGCATGGGGCATGGCATTGGGAATTAGTCTTGAGTAGCATATGAAAAGAAAATATTTTATAACTGAGTAATTAATTTTTTAGAAATAGTGGGAACTTAAAAGTTAAGACACTACTAAGGGAGGTCAAACTCCCAACTTCTCAATGAGAACCATGTTTCCCAACCACTAAAGTATCAATCAAGATAAGACAACTATATAGTTCACTTAACAAGAAGATAAAAATAGTCCTTTAAATCATGGTTCTGAGTTGGAAGCTTGACAAATATTACCATAAAGACCATTAAGCATTCAAAGATGGTACTGGTCCAGTTTTGGAAATGTACTTACTACCTAGTGTACCCACTGATATTGGAACAAGAAAAACAACAGATGCAAAATATATTGCTCAAAATGATGTAAAAAAAGATAGTTGAATGCCAATTTCTCTGATGAACTCACGTTTTAGTGAGGTATTCCACTTCATTAAAAACAAGCACAAGTAGAAGTCCCAAAGGAAGTGAAAGAGTGTTGTTTAGAAAAACCATAGAAAACTCGTTCAGATTTCCGGACTTGGTGACTTGCTTAGCGGTATCCATTACTCGCCGTAATGTTAACTGAGAATAGAAAAAGGAAATTGTCAGCGCAGAGAAGGTGTGGAGTACCATGAAAAAGTGCAACTACATAAGCAAAGAAACTTGCTGATGTACTGTACAGTTGATTATCACAAGTTTCAAAATGCAAATACTTGATTATCATGAGTTCCAAAAATCAAACTCTCAACACAGGAGCACTTCCAAGAAAAATAAAGAATCCAAGCTCATTCATGAACACAGCAAGAATTTTAGAAAATATTTACAAGCAAGAAATCCTCCCAAGGCCTAGCTTGAAAGAATGCAAGTTACAAAACAGGTTATGGTTTTGAGTACTTTTCTTGCATATTTCCATGAATAAAATCCATCTATAAGTATCAGATAGACCAGCTTCGACATTTGGGTTCCATAAAAATAACTGCACCAGATGGCATTATGATAAGATGCAAGCGTAACATTTTCTTATTATTTTTTACTTAGTGTGATGAAGTACATCGAATTAGTTTAGACTTTAGACTGTTTTCCTAACTCTACTTTGGCATATCTATTTATATTTTTTAAGAGTAAGGAAAGAAATATGTTACCGAGTAGGACGCTGTTAGAAAACAATTTGCAATCTGCCATGCATAGCCAACTGCATTAAAGGACAGATCAGTTATTCCTCCTGAAATTGCTGAGATTATCTGCCAAAAGTAAACCACATAAAATCAGATACCCAAGTTAGAATCTGCAATCATTTGATAAAGTAAACTTTATATATCATTTCTTGACAAATTGCCAATCCAGATTCGAGAACTTCATTTCAGAACATCTTTCATTCAAATATCAAAGAAAAGATAATTGTGTGTGGGAATTCTGACAAAAATATTGATGTAACTGCACGGCGGCATCATAGAAATCTATATACCGAGCAACTTTATCATGATTAAATTTTCTGGTTCCATCATTTGTATGTTTTATGAGATAGTGATATATATGTAAAGGAACATTGTTGTAAGTGGTGGTCTTTGGCACTTAGGTCTAATTGAGAAATGGTTGAACGGAACTTTTGCCTCACCTAAATTGTTGCAGAAAATAAGAAACATTATAAGCTTCCATTGCCTACTATTGATTGCCCAACAAGAAGGAAACTGGGAAAGGTGGATGCACATAAGTGCAGCAGAACAGGAGTAAACAAGTGTTTTTCATGCCCATATTTTATCCTCATAAACTATCATTTCTGAAAAGAAATGATTGCATGATTGATATACAGGCCATCTTTATGGTCAAACCTTTTAGCTACCAGAACATATTAAAAAGAAGTATCTGTGAGACTATAATGCAGTGATAGTTTCTCTAGGAAAGATACAATAATTAAAAGGAAACAAAAGGAAGAACTGTCAGTAGGTTAATATGTGGGCACAAAGTGAGGATGAGATGAGGGGTAATATTAAGATGGTCACATGTCATGAGAAACTGCATGGTGAAAGGTTAGAATTAACTCTTTTCAAGTTGAAACTTGAAAGTATCAAAACCTGGAAGGGATAGAGAAAGAAAAAAAATGACCCAAGTAAGAAAAGAAGCTGAGAAATGATGTAACAAATTGATGAAGATCTCTTGATAGGATAAAACTGCAGAAAGGAGATACATAGCCATTTAAATAGTTGAAAGATAACACTTAACTATTACTGCAGTTCTTGTTGATGTTGCTGCCATTGTGGGAGATATTAATTAAAGTACAATGACTACATAGTTATGGTGATGACAATATGATGAACCTAAAATGCCAATTTATATTCTGGAAGATTGACTATGATTTTATTTTTATTTTTTCATTTTTCTGTACATCTTTTATCAAATAGAAGCTCAAAACATTGTTCTACACTGAAAGGTGAGAAAAGAGCATCAAGAGAACAAGGATGGAGAGAGGACAATATAAATAGCAATAATACCAGATAACACCATTAGGATTTGTCAAGCAACTTAAAGATAACCAAGATGACTTCTTGATAAGTACAGTTAAGGTCGTTTTGCACACAGTAGACCAAAAGAGGAACTTAAACTGTTGAAGTTTCTTCAGTAATTTCTCTCAAAATGTCTTCAGTACATCATCCAAGTAAAGATGGATGTTACATTTTAAAACCAAGTGTTGCTCATATGGGCATAGATTTCTTGTACAATTAGTAAGAAAATGATGAACCAACTCTACTTGATAAGGATATGGAACATTACACTGAGTTTCTTTATTTTCTTTTTTCTACTTAATCTAAAGGGTCTTTTTCATGTATAAGTGTATAACACTCAAAAGTACTTTATTTGTGTCCATACAGCTTCTCGATTTCATATTTGTATATAATTGAAAATCTTTGACATTTGCATGGTTACCCTTCTGGCTACTTTTGATAATTAGAAATTAAAATAGCCATTCAATAGTGAAAAAGACAAAGATGCCTTAGTGTGAGCTTCTATGCAAAGAGAATTACTTTTCTTACTCTTAAATGGATCAGATTTTAACTGTTAGGTAGGTTAAAAGGGGTATACTTGCAAAAAGCAATGGCTCTGAGGGTTATAAATGCAAATATCAAATATGGCAGGTATGCATAAAAAGAAGGATTTTATAAAGGTAACAGAAACCCTAATAGTAAATACTACATGTTCAATACTTCAGAAAATAAGTACCATTAGAACCAGAGCAGCCCAGACTTTGTTATCATGATGCTTCATAAACAGATACATTTCGCCAAAAGCAGTAATTACATTGGTAACATTCTTGAGAACTGTCACCATGGCAACATTGATGTACTTCAAACTGCAAGTAATAATGGTACTTATGAGAAAAACACAAGGACATATAATTCACTAGATGAGTGAATTGCAGGTGCAAATGATTATATGACTAGTGACAATACCTAGAAGGTTGCACTCTGAGCTTATAGTTAAAAATTTATATCCAGACAAGATTGTCAAAAAGGGTAGTTACAGTTACTTATGAAGTACATTGAAGTATTAAACCTCATATTGTGTTGACAAGTACTTGGAGGTGCTTCTAAAAATATTTCGAAAAATATGAGCATGCAAGGAAGGAGCATCGAACTACAAAGACAGAATGAAAAGTCAACTACTAAACGAAAAAAGTACATAAGGAGACTCCTCGCAAAAGAATAAAATATATTATGAGATTTGTGATTTCAATGAACACTGATAACAATTAATTAGGTGAAACGAGAGCTCCATGAATTGGTGACAAAAAAAGGATTGCAAGTCAATTCGCAAACCTATCCACTTACCTGATGATTTAGTTTACATCTCCTATGATGTATGCATTAACCAAAATACTCAGCTTGGATAATGAACCGCTGGCCTCAAGACCCTTAATGCAAGAGCATTGCTGAAGCTGTAATCTTCTGCTTGTCCAGTTATGGTGGTGTATTAGAAGATTACAACTTCAGCAATGCTCTGGCATTGAGGGACTTGAGGCAAAAACCTTTTTGGTTCATTATTCAAGCTGAGTATATAGTAGGATTACTTTGTCTGCCTCACTATAGGAAAACCACAATTGGTTAGAGGGGAAAAGTGTAATTAACTAAACCCTTAAGATAAATAGCAGTAAGTTTTCAAAATAAAAAATATTCCTTTTCAGTTTCCTAATCTTCTTATAATTATCACAGGTTAATACCACTCGTTAGCATTTATAAATATTTTTGCTTCTCGTGAAACTAGTTAACTGGATGAACAGGTAAGAAACAGACCCTTAACTGGGTTGATATGAAAGAGTGAACATGCAGGAGCTCCAAGGTGTATCTTTGCAATTGAAACATTTAACCATGCAACTCTGAATCGCAAGTTTAAAATGATAATCAGGATGCGATAGAAACTTGAAAGTCAACATTAAGCTTAATTTAGGATTTAGATGATATCTTTGGGCAATATGGAAGAGGAGTAACACAGAATTGCACGGGAATATGGAAGAGGAGTAACACAGAATTGCACGGGTTCTGATAGAGTGGATGTTGGCTATCATGAAACTAAATATTTAGTTTTCCCTTTCATATAAGTCCTCTGGACAGGAGATCAATTCTTACGACATTCTTTCCTGGATATTCTGCAAAAAATTGGCTCCAGGTCAATGATCACTATAATGTTTGACTGTGCATTTCAAGAACTGCTTCTACTTTTCTCTTTAATAATGCTTCTACATTGGACTTAAAAGTAGCTAGCCTTTGATCTTTTGCATCCACCATCATGGTTGCACGTCAGTTTACCTCGTTAGATTGGCGTAATGCTAAAAAAGGCCAGACTTTAAATGTCTTCTGTTGCCAAGATGAAAATGGAGAAGAAAAATCTTTGCAAATCATATCAATACTTTGATAATAACAGGGTTGACAACAACAATAACAGTGATACCTTTATGAAACCCCATTTTAGAAAAGTAACATACAACTAAAACACACGGAGAAAAGAGAAACTCATAACCAAAGAAGCTGGACTATCAGATAAATCCTCAATGTTCTCTTTGCACCTACATAACAAAACAAGCAAGCCATAATGTATACAGGTATCGCCAGTCCCACGTAATCTCAGATCCAAGAACATTGTTTCACAAGAACTAGTGTGAGCTAGTCTCTATGTGATAATATTACGTAACAGGACATAAAATTGTTTGCACCAAAGTGAAATATTAAAGGAATTCTATCAAAACCCCACGTAGATTTATGTTGAAGCAACTCACTAAAATGCCTCTCATATCAATAGGCATTTAAAGAACAGAAGTGAAAATTGAATTATCAGGATCCTTGAATAGGAGTTAAATGTGATATCTAGTTTCTGAATGGCAGGGCAAATATTAAATTTATATAATTATATGAATAATGAGCTATTAAACTCTTTATAATATATTTTGTTTAAGGTGGATTTAAAGTTTCCACTAAGATAAACGTCTTCCAGCAATATTCTGCTCAGTATATTATCATGTAAGAGCAACTAGAAAGTGATATCTGACAGTAGGAGTGATTGCATACCTAAACATGCTTGTAATAAGCATCCCGACAAATATGACATTTACAGGTAGCCAGACCTTTATTAATTTCCATGTGAGTGGTTCCTTGGTGATGATACCTAAAAGACTCAAAATGGACACTATAATCACAGATACAAAATTCTGCAAGGTGCAAACACAAATAAACGCATCAGAATGTCAGTCCTTGCCAGTATCAACCACAAAACAATTGGTGGGAATTTGTATGGAAGTTGAAGTAAACAACCAAATACAGTAACTCACCTGGTAAAGCATCAATGATATTCCAGCATTAAAATCATAGCCTGACAGCACAAATTTATTAACCAGTATCATGCTGCATGACGATATGCAGTAGGCAAGGCCAGATAGAAGAGCCTGATTGTGTATCTTTACTGGCTTATAACAACGTGATATCCTATCTCTGTCTTTTGATAATTTACCATCTTCCAAATCGATGTCATCATCACAAAAGGACTTTGTTCCAGAAAATGACCTACAGATTGAAGAAAGTGTTTGAAAAGCAACATATGTTATCAAAAATATAAACATGCCAGATCATTGAGAAGAAAATAATCAAGTGAGAAAAAACATATATAATAGCAACAACAAAGAAACTGAATCTTTTGACAAATATAAACCAGGCAAGATAAAGAACATACATCCTTTGTGTGTTATTTCTCATCACTTTCAAAGTATGAAAACAGAAGGAACTAAAGTTTGGTACACAGTATATGTTAGACAAAAATCAAAAGCTTTGCAGCGTGATTGAATCTCGGGAATTTATCTTGTAAGATCAAAGCAAATGCGCTTCCAATTAGGGAGTAATACAAGTAATCTATTTTGGACTTGTTAACTGAAGAAAAGAATATTAACAGATGATAAATCAAAACCTTATTTTGATATGAATATTAAATTCATTCAGAACCAACACAAATAAGTGTGGTCTTAAAGTTGATCCATGGTGCAATATAAAGACAGGACCAGCTCAATAGCTAAAAGCTATTGAGGCAGCTGCCTAGGGCCCCATATTTTTCAAATACATATAATTTACTATATATATAGATGTATTTCCGTAAATAAGAAAATTAAAAAGGGCCTTATATTCTTCATAGATACATTTCCATATAAGTAGATCACTTGGTTCAAAGAAAAAGGTAATTTTAATGTGTATTATAATTTTTACAATTTGGATTACTTATTCTAGGAAGGACCCTATTTAGAGTTTTTGCCTAGGGCCCCTATAATATTGAGCCAACCCTATATAAAGATGATTAGTAATTTACTCGTCTTTCTGTTCGTTGTCTTCAACTATCTCCTTGTTAAGGTGTTTCACAGAAAGATTAGAGAAAACTTAATATTATTCTTGGGGAATTGTTGTGGCGGATGAGGGGGAAGTGTATATACGTATAAAAATGCAGTTTAGGATATGTCTTAACCTATCCCATAGTTCTCCTAGATCCTCATTGTAGGACTTACCAATATGGCAACAGAAAATTTGTGCAACAGTAGACAGTAGTACTATTCCTTGGCTAATTCAGCTTCCTCTTAGTCCTCAGGTTTTTTGTTAAATAAGTTGGAACACTCAAACAGCCCAAACACTCAACACTTATTAGGGATATTGCCAGGTACCACATTACTTCCAATTTCCTCTTTTTAAAAGCCAAATTGACCTCAAACTTAATATTTATGACAGCATACAGGCTTCACTTAAACTATCAATTTCCGAATTCAAACTACATACACAATTTAATATTTTTTTCAAGCCAGAAATATTAACAATTCTTGAGCCTAAAAAGTTAGGGGCAACTAAAGTTGCACCTACACCATTGGCTCCATTCAGGTAGTGAAAAAGAGAACTAATCAATATACCACGTAATTTGTCATTTTCGTCAAGTATTTGCAGAAAGCTTCATTATTTGAATAGTAATAAGTATTAATTCATGCTCTTCTAACCTAATGATATTATCATATGAAGAAAAACTTTGTCAGACTCTTCCTACAAGGGCTCATGAGAAGCCATATTATTCTAAACTGGCATGACTAATTAACAACTATGCTATATTTTATTGAGCTGACATTCTTATTGAAGAAAAAGAATGTCAGCAAAATTTGCATGATAATATCAAGTGGCAAAATATAAATATACTTATATAAAAACCAGGAAACAAGTGGACAATATACATGCCTGTTTGCAATTTCTCTCCTTACAGGACTTGCAACTGAACCTGCTCCTCCATTCTGCTCCCTGATCATGAAACCAATCTTTTCACCATTCAGGAGTGGGTTATTTATATCCTCTGGTATATGTCTTTCAGAGGGTCCATCAGGAGAACCCATAGGAATTCCTAAAGGAAGAACCCTTGAACACAAAATGGAAATCTTCAGAATGTGCAATGATAATTGAGATTGAAGAAAAACATTTGCACTCTCAATAAGAATACCTTGCAGTCATTAAAGCATAATTACATGCATAGAGCAGTGTAAAGGCATTACAGCTGAACAAGAGCTATACACTGTATTAGGAACAAGAATATAGTAGGTCAAATTTTAAGAGGGCTGAAGGAATGAAAAAAGAAAGAGCGTAAAAGATATGCAAATGAAAAAGTTGTCAAAACCAATGATACATTTCATTGGCATATAACCCAGTTTATTGAGGTTTGTAATGAATCAAAATCGTCCATATTCAACTCTATTTGAGCATTATCTTTCCTCAAGATAAGAGCTTCCCTTGCATTGGCATATAGCAAGACTAGTAACCCAATTAATTGAGGTTCGCAATGAATCAGAATAACCCATAATCAACTGTATTTGAGCATATCTTTCCTCGAGCTAGGAGCTTACCTCTTACTTCTGACTATGCATTCCCTCCTCTTGTTCCAATAAAGTCATTCATTGCTTTACAGGTCACCCTTGGACATGTCCAAATCATTTTCTCTTATCTTTTATTCAATTGGGGCTAATATTAAGTTTTTCATGAGTATATTTTTTCTAGTAAATCTTTCTATGAACACCATTCCTCCATGTCCACTTTACCATGTCAACTAGACTCACCTTTTGAACATCTTCCCAACACTATAAATCAATTAGAAGTCGATTTTGTTTAAGGAGCATGCATCAAATCATAGGGTACCTTACAAGCACTCCTAAGTGATGCAGGTTAAGAGACAAGAAATAGAAGGAACAAGAGAAGCATGTAGGACAAATATCTTTGCCTTCAAATATATTGATACCTCTAAAGAAAAGGAAAGGGACAAGGGCGGTCGTCGCGCCTTAATGGAAGGAAAGGTGGGGGAAAGAAATTATTGGCTAGTCTGATCTCATGTCTACCCAGTGCCTAACCCTATTCTCCAGGTCACCGACATTGCACATAAATGCCAGGTCATCTTGTATAAATAAAGCCGTAAAAATTAACAACTACAGGAACAAAAAAGAAAGAGAAAAAATAATATGAAATCTGTAGTTTCGTAATAGAAAATAAAGCAAGATAAATACTCTGATGATATTCTGGTCCAGTCTACCAAGAAAAAGAACACCAAAAGATTCCTAGGAAAAGCAAACTGCCAGTGTTATATTTGTTAAATGGCAGATTCATGAAGAAAAAAAACGTGTTTGAGTTATCCAAATATCAGTTTACATGAAAATATTACAAGGCACAAATATTTTAGGATTAAATCTTCAGCATTCTTTGTTCAAGTTCACCTCATAAAGTTTCACAATAAGCATGAATGGGCCAGGAGTCAACCAGACACTGGGACAAAAACCTGACATTTACGTACGACTACCAAATGAGTTCTGTTTTTTTCTTCATAAGGCCATTCAAACGCCAGAACAGAGAAATCTATAGAAGCTTCAAGGTTGTTTGAACAGCGACACAGCAATCAGATGGGTGAGAGGACAATAGAAGTCACTTTGGAAGCCCATGTTTTAGTGGATCCTCTCCAGCTATAAAAATGTAGTTGAGAGCTCTTGCTACTTATCTCATCCACATCAAAAGAAACCCTAGGAGGCTAGTGAACAGGGAGGAGATTCCACCAAATATGAGATCATCTTCACCATCAGAGCTTGATGAAGATCTCGGAGGCACTTCATCTCCATCATCCAGAGTGACGATCCATGTCGAAGGATATCAACCGAAGTGCAATCTATTGCAAGGAAGTAGTTAGTCACGAGTTCTAGTGAGCAAGATTGGTCCTAGATCATCAACTAGACACATGTGCAATTCCAAGCACCTAGTAACACTTTGATTGGGTGACAGATCATGAGGGAGAGTTTTTTCATTTTAAAGATAATTTAGTCTTTTCTGCTATGGTATTTTAGTCCAGAAGTCTTTTTAGGGTTTGCCCATATAAAGATTTGTTATATTTTTATTTGAGGTTAATGAATGCTTGGAGGTTTTGAGATTATCTTTGCTTCTCATTGATAGATTCCAACATTCTTTGGTAGATTCCACAGGTTTTCTTTTGTTGATGGATTCTAACATCCTGTAGGTGGATTCCGCAGATTTTTTTGTTCTTTTTTATATCATTGTCCTACATCAAAGATCAACTTCAATCAATAACCTTGAGTGTCTAGTAGTGGAGATTATAAGTGACTTACATTTACAATTTGACTTTAATAGATTGATTCGTGTATAATCGGATCTATGATCCTTTTCTCTCTAAAGTGAAAGGTTTTTCTAAAAAATCATTGTTTTTTGCGTGTGCTTGTGTATGATATAGTTGTTTTTTCCTTGCTTACTATATGATTTAGATCGTATTTGATGATATAGAACCTTAGGAATGCGTGCATACTAAGTATTTGTGTTAATTCCATATTGAGATTCATATCCTTGATAGAACTCACATAAACATCTGCTCTCAGGTCTCCTCTAAAAGAAGGTAGTTAACAAGGATATAGAAGTTAATTAGAGATAATTCTGCATTCTTGGGGATTCAAAAGAAACTACTTGTGAAACAAATTTCTGCATCTTGAGTACAAATCATTATTTTCTTCCCTACCTTAATTCTTATTTCCTACTAATCATAAAGACTCGTATTGTGGAGAGTTTGTTTTAGGTACACTTGAGATAAGAATAGGTTCGTCCTTCTCACCCTCTATAAAAATTATGAGTAAGCAACCAAGTTTTTTGGTAGAATGTGACACCCCGTCAAAATTTTTTGTTAAAACCGAAGCAAAAACCTAATTTAAGGGACACTGTGGTAATTTGGCAAGACTCAAGCTTATCCACTTGATGGATAGGTTAAGATAAGGATAGCCTCCCTTGACCTCATCCTTATCCTCCTAAATATCTAGGAAAGATATTTAGAAAATTTGTAAATAAAGATAAGGGATGACACATCTTGATCCTATCTTTTAGCTTCCTAAATATCTAGAAAAGATATTAGGAAACTTAGTTACTAAGTTTTTTGTTTTCCTATATAAAGACATGAACTCTTTATTTACTAAGTTTCGTAAATGAAAAGGAGACTTCATCAAGAAAACTTGTTTTCCCTAAGTGTTCTTGAAGGCTCTTTTTCTTTCTTATTTTTACACTGACTTTACTTCGACGCTTACTTCATCTTGTGAAAAAATTAGAGTTCTGCGCGGTCCTGCCAAAACGCTCAAAAAGCTTAAGCCCGTGACATAGAGCTGCCGTCCATAACAATTTGTATGCCAATTTATGATAGGAAGCTCCATCTATCGGACTACATGAACGATAAGAAAGAAATTAACAAAAATCTACATCAGAGAAGTACAACAAATGAGTTGAAAAGAACCGTATGTAACATTTGTTACACATTTACTCCACAACATTTCCACATAAGTATCAACTTGGCTTCTTTAAATGCCCTTGTTTTTTTTATCATTTCATCCATGATATGAGATGATCCTCCATAAAACTTGGTGATAACTATGATCCTATGAGTTTAATAATTGAGAAAGAATCTAGCTTTTAGGAAGATAGGTTTGAAACAATGCAAGAAGCTACTCAGCTAGATAACCCATAGTTCTACAGTTCTATAAAGATGCTCTGTCCCAAAATGACCAAGGAGGGAAGGTCAACTTTTTAGCCTCAAATTATCATCAGGGATTGCTAGAATTAATATGAAAGAAAAGTCAACTGCTTGTATTTATGATTAGAAACCATAAAGATATCCTTCTTCATCTAGAGATGCCAATTGGCCATAGTTGACTAGTTCTTTTTAAGTTTTAATCCAAATGCTCATAATCAATTTGAAACATGAAGATAATGAATAATTACCTTCATGCCTAATTCTTAATCTAGCTAGAGCCTCAACTCCTAGACCACTTGGAGTGCATCACGCCATCAGCCTTTACCAAGCATATCATGAACCATTAGGTCTAGTTTCCAACTTACAGGATATTTTACCGATACCTACAAGTAAAAGTGTAAAACCAACTCATGAACATAAATTTTGTTGAAGGATCTGGACAACCAGCACCAAGATAGGAACCTGGCATCAAAGTTGCTTTAAGAGAACCTCTTGTAGAAAGGGTAGAGGCAAGTACCAAAAAGAACAACATAGAAACTTCAAGTATAACAGCTAATCGTATTTCACTTTAGACCACAAATCTTCTCATCCATTTCTAGTATGAGTCAGTGCAAGATACCATACATACAAGCATACATACATGTGTGTATAGAAATCTAGGTCACCCTACAATGTGTTCTTCTTTGAAGGCAAACAGAAACTTAGACTTTTCACCAGTAATCACATGTTATGTGCAGTTTGAACTTTGAAGACAAAGTCACAAAACCCTTCTAAGAACATGCCAACTATAGTTAGTTACCTTAGATCTAAACTGAAAAACAAAGTGGGCTCCCGAGCTAGTCCAGACATATCTTGCAATAGATTGGGACTATTAATCTAAAGTTCTAAACTTGTACTAAGTGAGATTCCATCCAAAAGTTAATCTAATAAATCTCTTCAGCACATGAAATGGCAAGAGACGAAAAACCAGTTGATATGATGGATTCCTCATAGATGATAATTTACATAGAATATCGTAAATCCTTGACGTCTTGATAAATAATTGCATATTTGCATCAATTGCAACATTTATAAGTGTAAGTGGTTATAATAGGAGCTCAGGAATGCCCTCTCCACCCCTCATGTAAACAAAATTGCCCAATATGACAATTTCACCTAAATATTGAGCTTCATCTTGTTGTACTCGCAGGATGTGGTGAGAAGAGTATTCTTCATTAGCAATAAGATGGAGGTTTTTGATAATAAGGTCATCAATAAGATGGAGGTTGGTGACAGTGTGACACTGAAAATATCTCACATTCTCATGTATCCCTAAATGCACCACTTAGCTTTGTACAGGTAATTCAAATCCTACTCTCATTTTCTTCACTAAATGTATCGATATTCAGTTTAGAATCCAAACGACAAGTCAACATTAAGAATTTAAGATCGAATTGCATCAATTCAACAATACAGAGTTGATGACTTCCAATTGCACCCAAATTCTAATGGCTCTTCAAGTTCAATTGTCTGTTATGCCATGGAATATAAAAGGCCAAGGTAGAGAATAGTAATTGAAATAAAGGACTCTGCATGAACAAGTTGAAATAATATTATAACGTGTATCATAAAGATAAGTAAAAGCTCATAATTAAGCCGCTATTCTTCCCTTTTTCACGAAAAAGGTATTTCCTTTTTGGTCCTGTAATACCTAATTGTGGCCCTTTTCCAGACTCAGGAATCTAACTCACCAAGTCTCGTCTTAAAGAACTGTGATAATATCTAGATAATAGCACGCTAGCAACTCTCAAATTTGAAAAGAAATCTCGTTTCTAGGACTAATACAGAAATTTCAGTGTCAAACAATCTGTGCTCTCTTTCCTAAAGAGATGCGAAAAAAGAGTCCCCAGATACAATCCTATCACTTCCAATCTCAAAACACGAAAAATCTAACCCAATATCACCCGAAATCAAAAAAAAAAATCTACAGAACCAACTTCCTTTTTTGATGGATATTCCAAAGAACCTTGATCAAATGAACTTCTTTCTAAGCAACAACAAAAGAAAGACAGAAAAACTTACCTTGGACCCATCAGCTCCGGGAGAAAAAAGACCCAAGGAGCTACGCCTGTTTCTAAACTCTAAAAAGATCGCGCAAGCGACTTGCGATTCGAGGACTACAAGAGAGGGAAGCTGTATTTAGTGCACACAGAGAGAGAGAGAGAGAGAAAGAACCCCTTTAAGGAATAGAGGAGGAGGAAGAGGAGGAAGAGGAGGAAGAAGAACAAGAGGTCCTCTCGACCACTTTGAAAAGAGAAGCGAGTATTTAAATGGTCGATGGATTGGGAAAAATCCAAAATAATTTAAGAATTATAAAGAAGGAAGATAAAAGTCAGGAGGACATTTTGTTAGGCAGCGGTCCATGTTGCTGATTTCTTTTAGGTCAGCCAATTTTGGCACAAGAATTTGGAACGGGAAGAGTGAACACTAATGTGCGCCCTATGTTGACTTATTGGTGCTTCTGGATACGTGCCTGGTCGGATTCGGGGAGTTTTATATATATATATATACTAAATTACCCCCCCTCTCAAATATTTATTCTACGTATCTATTATTCTTTAAAAATTTAAATACAATATACTATGTTTGTCTGGAAACTGTTGATCCTAACAACACTTCTCAAATATATTTCACTCCATTCACATAGAAATTTTATATTCTTTAAAATTATTCCAAGTTTGAGGAGAAAAAAACATTTTATATAAGTTGCTGATTTACTATACAAATTTATCAAATGATTTAAAATTTTTGTATAAGTTAGTAATTTTCAAATATATCTAGTCTCATATTTAATTTTTAAAATAGATTAGACATGTAAATAAAAATTCGAGACAGACTTAAAATAGTCAAAAACTTTATATCCGAGCCGATCTTTTTTCTCTTTTAAAGGCAGACAAACAATGTCAAATTGGCCATTTATTTGAATGAAACAGGATAAAGATCTTTTTGTAAGAAAAAATAAAATGAAATAAATTGGCCACTTCCTTGTTCAACTACCTATTGTAGTTTTGGGGTCATTGTTTAATCTACTGCCACAAGCTGCAATTAGATCATGGACATAACTTATTAATAGCTATGGCCTACTTATCTGATCATGACTTGGATATCTCTGGAGTTGTCCTCTAAGATGCTAAATCTTGCACAGTTTCATGTGCTAGTATCTTATCAAATGGCCTGACATCTGCTTAAATTCATATAATTAACATAAGCAACCCAAAACCCAATCACTCGACCCATAATGCATTTGATCATATACCCAATGCCAAGCTATGGTCAACCTCAAAACTTTGATGGTTAAAGCAGTCAGTGTTAGCTCCACTGTTAGCTTGGAAAGGTCAAACTCTTTTTTTTTTTTTCTTTTCTTTCTTTCTTGGCCCAGATGGCATTAGAATGGTAGGAAGTTTCAGCCTAACCCCACTAACAACAGCAAAAGAAGTGGGCAATCCTGGGAAGTACTGTGGTGGAATGCCTAACAGATTTTGTTTTTCTTTGAAAGCTTCATTGAATTGTAGCACCACCTAACAATATCAAAGACAAACAGTTTGGTCATTTATTATCATGGAGATAGGATAGCCTTTTATGGTAGAGGATAAGTAGCCTTTTATTTTTTGGGTCAATCCTCCTAAAATATGAGCTTTATCACATCAATATTTGTATAAATTCTAGCACATTTGCTATCCCAAAGAATTGAAATGGGTTTTATGGTATTAATACTTTATTAATATTTTTTAAAGCTCAACTATCATCATCATCTTAAACTTTGAGAGTGTAAATAGTTTAGACCTATTGTAGTTTTTTTTTTTTTTTTTTGGTTAAAAATTTCACTGTGTTATGGATTTTTTTATGGTTTAAAATTTTTGTTTTTTTTAAAAGAAATGAAAAGAAAATCCCTACCTTTTAAAAAGTTATCTAATTAACATCATGCTATTACTGTTATAACACCCATGTTGGGTATCACAAATTAACTAACTTAAGTAACCTACTTCTCAAATTATCAACATTATCTTTGTATAACAATTTGTGACAGCAATACTTTAAAATTGAATAGAATTATAATAAGAATTATATAATTATGAGAGTAAAACAATTTCATGTGAGCTTTTATGGGCATTGATTATGAATGTAAATTAGAAATCCTAAAATATCACTTTGAATAAGATCAAATATTTCTCTCTAGATTCTTATAAAGATAGGAGGCTTTTTTTGTGCAAATTTTTCATTAACAATATATATATATATATATATACATGGTAACAGGTAGTAAAGTAAGGCTTCTACTTCACATCCATAGATCTATGTTACTTGCTGGAGTACAAAAGTATAATGGTGAAGCAAGTTCTGAGGAGGTGCAGCTTCCTATGTACTCCACATGCAATTTCTATGGAGATGTGAGGCAGATCACAGGTTTGGGTTTATATATTCTTTCTCTTTCCTGACATAATTATATAATTTGCTGTCCCTTTGTCACCACAGAACTATGATGAGCTTTAAATTTATATCATATGGGACTAAACATATCATGTTAGTTGACATTTCTTTTTTCATTTATGGCCACATGAGAGTTCATTAGTGAAGTGGGTTCTAGTCTTCTGGACATGGATGTAAGATCCTTATATTTAAAAACTTAAATTGACAACAATTATTATCGAAGAATATTTTGACTAACTTAACTATCATGTTATAAATCAATAGTGAAATCGTTAAATTATTCAGTGCTTTATATAGAAGATAAATCATTGAATTATTCAGTAATTTTACTATGCATAAAACATTCAATAATTCAACATTTTATTGAAGAGAAATTTTTTCTTTTTCGTATAGTATACTGAGTACTTTATCTATTACGTGTTGAATTATCTATATGTGAACCACTGAACTATTCAGTATTTTATAAATAGTGAAACTATTAAATTATTCAGTATTTTATGGATAGAATCGTGAAACTGTTCAACAATTTATCTTCTATAAAATAAATTACAGAACAGTTCGACAGTTGAGCTAAACAAAACATACTCTTTTTGCTAATAAAATTTCGTTGATGAACCATTCTAATAAATAATAATTTATGCAAATCCATGTTGATCAAAAACTCAAAAATTGTTAGCATTTGCAATTGATGTGAGGCATCTATTAAAACAATCAGCTATACCTTAACTTTATAATACTGAAATTTAGACATAAATATATATAATGAATAAGATGCTAATTGGAGGAGGAATAGTTATCCACAAACCAATTTGATTCT
Source organism: Typha angustifolia (assembly GCF_048772165.1). Taxonomy (NCBI): domain Eukaryota; kingdom Viridiplantae; phylum Streptophyta; class Magnoliopsida; order Poales; family Typhaceae; genus Typha; species Typha angustifolia. Next base: position 8,705,819 of record NC_133248.1, read on the forward strand.
TCCCAAGTTATCCATAAATTAATATTAAAAGAAGAAGTGTTAAATATTAGATTGACAAAAGGAATATACATAAATGACTGTCTTTCTTTAATTCATAAGAGATTCAAATCTGCTATCATCCTATGCACATCTTAAGCTAATAAATTAGAGTTCTCATTAGTCATTATATTTTTATTTAGATTAAGATTTAAGATTATAGATATTATCTAGGACAGAGGCCGTGAGCTGGCGGGCTATTTGGGCAGCCCTAAATTGAGCCATTTGCACGCATGCTTTTGGCCCAAAAGCTAAGTACCGACTACGAAGCCACGATAATTGGCATCCTTCTCGCTTGGAACAGAGGAAGTCTCGAGAAGGAAGGAAGGAGGGGGGGAGAGAGATGTCGAAGACGCTGGTGCAGCCCGTCGGTCAGAAGCGGCTGACCAACGTGGCCGTCGTCCGCCTCAAGAAGCACGGAATCCGATTCGAGATCGCCTGCTACAAGAACAAAGTCCTCTCTTGGCGCTCCGGAGTGTACGCTTCCTCCTTCCTTAAACCCTAGCTCAATCCTTAGCGTTGAGTTATTTGCTCTGTGATGCTCAAAATCGTAACTTTTATTAGTACTCAGCATGATGCTGATTAGCCCATGAAGTGATTATTTGCTGTTGAGCGAGTTTTCGGATGCGTTTTTTTTTTTTCAGAATCGTAAGAATTGAATCAAATTTTGATTTTGTTAAAGAAGGTTTGTCGAGAATCTAGATGGGGATGTTTTCAATTCCATTGATATGGAATAGAGCACACTTACGTTTAAAAAATTTCTTTTGGTATGAAGTTAAGTCATTTTGTAACTATCTGTTAAGTATCAGCTCTGATTTGCTTCTCTCCCTGGAATTGGAAATGTTTGTTAACTCGTGGTGCCATTCTTTTAACATTCTTGAAGAGAGAAAGATTTGGATGAAGTCTTGCAGTCGCAGACAGTTTATACAAATGTTTCTAAAGGAATCCTTGCCAAATCGAAGGATTTGATGGCAGCCTTTAAGACTGACGATCAAGCAAAGATATGCTTGGAGGTGAGCTAATTTCATTTATATCTTTTCTGTTTCTTTCTTCTTCTTCTTCTTCTTCTTTTTTCCGGGATGTAGCAAGCAAAGATGTTTAGTTCAAGTTTTTTAGGTTCTCTCAAGCCTCAAACTAGTTTCTAATATGGCCAAACAATTTACTGGGTTATTGATTCAAAACTTGGTATGGTTTGTTTATTTGTAGTTGCCACTCAGCTGGGATTCTGTTTCAAGTCACCTTGGTTTGTTCATCTTTGACATGCAGGAGCACTTTCTTGCTTTATGCTTCATATTATGTTGCATGTATAAGGTTAACTGTGTGATCATCAAACTTACAGGGTGATAAGACTAGATATGCCATGCCAACAAGAAAATCATATTGATAACTTTAGTAGAGATCATTATATGATTAATTACCCCTCTGGGGGATGTTTCAGTTCTTTACTTTAAAACAATGAAGTATCTAACTATCTATATTTTCTCTACATTTAATTAGCCCTAGCATGGATGGATTAAAGCAAAAAAGAAAGCTGCATATCTATTCTACTGAATTCTTTCTTGTGGGCCTAGAGTGAACTTACGATTATCTAGTTATTTATGTAAATTAACAATAACATATTGATGTTATAATCTAATCTTTTTCTATTCGCTATGTTGAATGGAAATTAAGATCGGTAATTAAGAAATATTCTATTTGATCTTCTTTCCATTGATTTCTCTCTGATTCATGTTTGAATGGATCAATACTTTTCCATGTTTCTAAATCTGTTTAGGATCGTTCTCTTACCTTTGGCCATTAACTAAATGTGTAAGTAAAAGAAATATATTTTCCCATGAATTGTTAGTAAATGACTGCTGCTACTAGATTTTGGAGAAAGGAGAGCTTCAAGTTGCTGGGAAGGAGAGAGAATCTCAATTAACAAGTCAATTTCGGGATATTGCAACTATCGTGATGCAGAAGACTATTAACCCAGAAACTCAACGCCCTTATACAATTAGTATGATTGAGCGACTTATGCGTGAAATACATTTTGCTGTGGATCCTCATACCAGTTCAAAGAAGCAGGTACTTTGCTCTTTCAAAATACTGTGCATACTAATACTTGAATTTTTCTTTGGAAATCCAATTCTTAAATGGCATCTTAACTCTTTGTCTCACTTAATTTGGTAATAATTCCACTTAATCACTTGAATGTTGAAACAATTTCAAGACATTCATGAAGAGCGCAAGTTGGCAGAAGCGTCTTGCATTGGGACACCCTTTCATGAGGAGTGCAAGTGTAGCCACTTTTGTGTAGCACAAATATTAAGGAAATGCAAATATTCCTTCAATAACTCCCGTGTTAAATTTCTATATAGTATTTGGAAGACAACTTTGCAGACATTTTTTGGCCTTTATTAGATTACAGCATCTGTCCTCTATCTAGTTGTTTGGTCATCCATTGCGGTGCTTAGAGTTGCAACAATAGGAACAGGGCACATACAATAAATATTTCAGATGGAATTGTATAGTAGATTACATTTGGAATGAGGTGTATTAATTGTTTATATGGATATTTTCCTTTTCCCTTTTCAGGCACTAGAAGTTATACGTGAGTTGCAAAAGCACTTCCCAATAAGGCGATCACCCATGAGATTGCGGCTTGTTATACCGGAGAAGAACCTTTCTGCTCTCATGGAGAAACTCAATGGTTGGAATGTTAGCATAACATCAAAGGATGAATCTGGAAATCAGCCCTCTGTTGTAAGACTGGAAAATGTTTTATTTGAAATTGCATGTCATAATAAGGGCAATACATTCTTTTATGATTTGCTAAAGAACACAAAATGAATTGTCCAAGATAAATGATTTAATTCCAGACTTACACAATGAGTTAGTCGTTTTGATTATATAGAGCATTCACTAAGTTTCTTTTACTTATATAAATCTATTAATGAGAAAATCCCACAGAAATCTAAGGCCAAGTTGTTGGAGAAAGCTCTATTTTTATGGTTATTGTTCCTAAGAAGATCTCATCAAGTTGTCAATTCGTTGCTTATTAGATGGATAAGAATTCACCTGTCATCTTTATGTTATTGTTCATTTTGTTTTTGTTTTATCAATGTGTCTTTTGTATACGAACTTTCTAACTTCTTGGTTGCAGGTCTGTGAGATTGAACCAGGACTTTTCCGTGATTGTGATGCTTTGGTAAGGAACTTGCAAGGAAGGTTGGAGATACTTGGTGTGTCAGTACACGTAGAGGGAGATGCTCATGTCGACCAGTATGATGATACAGAAGACTTCCCATCAAAGTCCACGAATGACTCTGATCCCGTCATCCAACTAAGTGAGAGAATACAGAAACAGAACATTTCTACTGAAAACAAAGTTGGTGAAGAGAAGATTAAGCAGAGCAGATGTAACACATGCGATGCAGTTGTGGGAGATGCTAAACAGTACAGGGAACACTTCAAAACTGAGTGGCACAAGCACAATCTGAAGCGGAAGACAATGGAGCTTCCTCCACTGAGCGCAGAAGAGTGCTTAACTGACATTGAAGTGGGTGATATGAAGACAGATCTAAAGGAATATTCATTTTAAGGTGAATAGGTATTTATATGTGCTAATCTGACAGTTTGCACAACATACATATACTTACGTCCATCGCTATAACCAAAGAGAATTAAAAAAATTTAAGATCATGGTTAACCCTACTTGATGTTGTTGATGGATATGTAGTTTTCTTTTGAGTTAAGGGGATAGGACAAAATGATGAGAGCTTTCCATTGGCTTCTAGGGAAAAGCCCGATTAACCAACGGGCAGGCAAAGCAATTGCCTTCTATGATTCTATCATTTAGCTCAGATTTCTCTGCCTTCATCAGTCAAAGAGTGTTTGACATGCCACTGGAGCCACTTTCTGAATCGGACAACGGTCCCCATTTACTTGACCATAATTAGCTTAATGTAGAACTGTTGTTTTTGTGCAGCTCCCCCCACTCCAGTCCTTTTTCTTTCTTTTCCTATTTACATTTCTGTTAGCTAATTTTGTTTATATCAACTTCTCTTTTGATTAAGATAAAATGTTCTCCAATTTACTTAGGCGCATCTATTATGCTACGTTTGGTCTTTCAGTTTTCTCGGATAACCCTGTGAACAGCTTCTCTATACTTTTGTATCTCAAATGCTTCAACTATGTGATGGATTGGAGACTGCCCAAATTTTGTATAAAGAGACCTTGATATTATCCTTTTTATTGTCTTGATATTCAAGGGACCTAATTTCTTACTTCCAACTAAACAATTATTGTCTATTGTCACAAATTCATGTAGCTCTATCCAATTTGTTTTTGCTTATTATTCCATCGTTTCTGATGAAAAACTTATACCTTATGTTGCAGGTGATAAACATGAGCTGAGACGCAGCGACCGTTTGGAGGTATGTGCTCACGAGATGAGTATTAGATAGAACATCATGTAAGAGGTTTTGTTACAGATGATTCCTTTAAAGCAATTTATAATTTATAGTGGTGGCTTCAGCCAACTCTTTTGTCCCAGTAAAAGTACAATTTTACATAGCAAAGTTTCTTCTTTCAAAGTTGTCCATATGTGATGCTAAAAGTGAAAATTGTGAGCACATTGTTTTTTATGACTTGATGGAATGTTTTCCCAGCTCCAGGGACTTGTATGTTGTACTATTTTTCTCAGAATTTGTTTGCCAATCATAATCATTTCGCCTAATGGAGTGGCCTAAAGCATATGCATAAAATTAATGACAGCAGATATGGAACTTTCCCTTGCATCATTAGGTGGTATTTGTGGCACTAATTGTAACTAGTCTACATTCTGGCAAATAAGCCGTGGGGAAGTATTTTATTAAGCAACATAGATTCAATTGATCAATTGCAACTCAAGGTTTTTACCCTTGGTTGTGCATTAATCTCATATAAGAGATTGTGCTTCCGAATGGCTTGTTCATATGTGATCTTTGCTGGTCGACATTTGTTCTCTTTTAAGAGGGATTATAACAGGAGCTTCAGAATCCACCTGGAGGTGAAACTGGAAACAAGAGCAATAATTTTGGTATGTGAGTCTTGCACCTATAAGCGAACTTGTCTGAGAAGGGATAACAATTTGCAAGAGAGTAGGATATCAAAATGGCTCTGGCTTGGCCGGCCAAATTGAGTTGAGCTGAGCTTGAGTAGAAGCCGACTCGCTCGCTCAGTATTCACCTCGATAAGCTAAAAATTATGCTGTATATATGTTTAGGCTGAGCTCGAACTCAGGCTTAAATAAATGAGCTCCCTATATTTGTTATTTATCACTTAACCCCTTATAGTTCTAAATTATATACAACTGCCTAACAAATGTTAATTTTAATAAAAGATAACCAAATACCTTTTTTGTTTTGCATTAACTAAATAGAAATTTATTTTTTGTGAAAATATCTGTTATCTTATGTTTCTTTCACCTCAATCTTTATCATTTCTACATTTTGGACTATGCCAAAAATTTTAAAATTTTTTTAAAAAAAAAAAAAATATATATATATATATAAAGAGAAATAATCAAAATTTTAATACTTTAATAGAAAATTACTTTTTCCATTAGTTTTGATATAAAAATTTAATGATTTCACATGCAATAAAACTACAAGAGAGGTAAGTGATACAAATTAAGTCCAACAAGGCACATTAGAATTTGGCATACGAGGGGATAAAATATATTTTCCCCTTTTTCTGAAAATAGAAACTAATGCATTGGAATTGCATTGAAGACCAAAATTGACTCAAGCCTGTTACTATTTTGAGCTCCAATTGCTCCAAGTAGGCAATGTAGGAGAGGAACTGCAGAAGATGTGAAATAGTTTGAAAGCATCTGAGCTGACATTACAATGAATTTGTACAACCATATCCTGGAGAAAGATCAGTAGGCAAATGATAGACAATTCATAGCTAACAGTGCACTTCACCATGCCCAAAAATGCTTACTGATGTAGTAGCTGCTTGATGAACATGAAAAATGCTTCTGGCCTGTAATAACCCAGACTTCCGATTCGTATGCCCTTGGCCATCTCTGTCAAAACCAGTTGCTCTCAAACCAACATCAATGCCCTCTTTACAACCAAAGAAAGGCATAAGATTTTGTGCTTATTTTGAGGAATTTCAATTCAACCGTAAATTCTTGTCTCAGACATGAGATTGAGTTGTGATGCCTGTGCATCTCAGTAATCAGCCTGCGTTGATAAATTTCTATATACAGTGTTTCCTATAAATTCTCAATGACATATAAACACTCAAATACTGAAAAATCTAAGATTGTGACAAACTGAAGTTAGCAGCCTTGATGATATTATGCTGAAAAGTCTCATGATCTCATGATCAGAGAAAAGATTAAGAGAAATTATCTCATTGTAATGCAACTTCTGGTGCATGCATAAGGAGGCAAGAACTCAAGGTAAACTATAGCAACAGCTCAATCTACTATAATTGGATCCAGAGCCCACCTTAACCCGTTTAGAGACTTCCTTAAGTTCAACTAATGATGGCAGAGGTCGAGGAACAGGCACGTTCATTGATCTGTACAGCTTTCTTAAGCTTGCATTGAGACCTTTTGATGATCCGACATATGACACATCCTTCTCAGAATCTTCTTGTTCTGTACTAAGCTCGGAAACACGGCAACTCCTAGAGCATTTTATCAATGATGTGTCACTTTTAACTGCACCCCCTTCCAATTTATCAACATTCAACTCAGCCATACCTTTCCCAGATAGCAATGATGCTTGAACTGCAGCTGCCTCATCCAGTGACAATGATTTCTGCACTCCATCTGCCATGTTGTCCTCTTGTGAGGGCGCTGATTGCTCTACATCTGAATTGTGCTGAGTGGAGGGTGCTGCTGCTTCCTTGTCGGCAACGTAATACTTTGTTTTTTCTTCTTTCAGTATGTCATAGTCTTGGAGTCCAAGTCTTGCTCTTCCAAATAATGTAATTGGTAACTCACTGGATGGTGGAGATAAGTCAAGTTTCAGTTCAAGAGGATCCACAAGCAACTCAGTCTGCAGCTCGTTGTGATCAGAAGTGGACACTCCAACAGCAGAAATAGAAAGATCAACATTCATCTTAGCCTCTGAGGTTGCCACCAAAGCTGGTGCCAATGCAAATTTTCTGAGAGGCACTTTGAATAATTTCAACAATGGATCATCAGGGGCTAAACGGGGTTTAAAACAATGTTTCTTGACATAAGACAGCTCCCTAGCTAGGCAAGGAGGAGTAGTGGAAATAACCCACTTGGGCTGGAGAAGTTGCAATGCACACTCCAACTCAGCTCGGGAAGAATGCATGGAGAAACAGACATGCCAAACCCCAAACTCATCCTTTTCAGCTTCTTCTAGACTTGGTTTCTGCTGTTGAGTCATCCCTAATCTAGCATTGCTTGCATACCACTGTGTAGAAGGACGAAGAAATAATGGTTCTGGTTGAAGATTCACTCGAGCCTCTGCATGTTCTTGACTTGCTCTTTCACAAAGCCTGGGGAAACCTACTACCTGAGAAAAAATTATTATACAACTAAAATTGCAAAGGAATATTATGGAACTGTATCATTTCCTTGTGCAAGAGCATAAAAAAAAAGAGATGCAAAATATATGATAGTCTGTAGTTGTATATGTATTTATACATGTTACTCCACCATTCCTGCACTCACCAATTCAGACTAATTCTTTTTGGTCCTCTTTCATGTGTACCAGAAGGCAATAAAATAATAAACCACTAATTTGATGTTTGAAAATCAAGGTCAGAAAGGCCTAGAAAAGGCTCCCTTAAATACCTACCATCTGTAGAACACAACTCAGTAGAGAAGTTAGGTAGAAAGATTGAGTAATGGTATGAGACCAGCTAGGATTTATATTTTGATCAACAAGGCTATATATTATTTGAGCATCTTAAAGCAATGTTGCGGCCTACAATCCTTTATGTTGAGTAGCATAAATGTTTATCAATGCATAAAAGGTCAACATGCAAATACAAAAGAATTCAGATTTATACAATAATATATAGTGGAGAAAAAACAACTGCTCCGCAAATTTTAAGCTTGTGAGATTGATCATTCTAAATTAGCATCAGAGCTATCTATTGGCCTGAAAGTTGTTCTGCTAATCATGCAATAAAAGACCAACCACCATCTTGTTATAGTGTATTACCTATAAGCATGATTCGGTGCATTGAGTGAGACACCACCATGCTACCCTCAATGAAGTGGGAATGGAAAGTTAAGCCATGCATGCCTTAAACATTTCAAGAAATTCGATTACAAATTACAAAAAGAACTCGAGTTTCCTAGAAAGTTCATACTAAAAAAATCTCAATGCACGTTTAATTTTGTTTTGGAAGAAAATTTTGCATCTTTGGAATTTGAACCCAGCGTATCAGTAATCAGCTAAAATTATACAAAAAAATCTTTTATCCAACTTGAAAGAAATTAAGAAACCATCGAAGTGGTTGCATATCTTTTTAAGCACCTTGCTAAGGGCCAGAGTAGAAAGATTATGTATATCACCAATGTCACCAATCAGCAAAATGTACGCTCACATAGGAACACTTGATAAATCAAATAGTAGAATATAAGTACATGTTGTGAGTGTTGCCAGCTCTTAGAGTGAAACTGCATTCCAGTTTATCAGTTTTAATGGAGTCCATACCTGAAAGCGACAAGACGAATCATGTGAAAGGATTTCTGGAGCTGCATGTGAAAGGGCCTGAAAGCATTCTGAATTGATTGTCTTGTCAACAAATATTTTGGACCCAAATGTTTGGGATACTTGAACAAGTATCTCTTCCTGGCCAAGAAGATCACATGCAAGATAAACAACAGGTGCATGGGGATGCTTCCATATGCAACTTATCACCTGCAACCATTGACTCACTGGTTTAATTGGTGCTGCTGCCAGGTATACATTATGTTAAAAAGAGCAAGAGCATATGTTAAGTAATAGAAAACCTGCTGGATAGAGGATTGCTTGCTTGGAAATTTAAGTGAGCATCTACCAAATGTGCAATCTAGAAAAAGGTAATCAAGGTGACACACAGTTTCTCTCCCTTTCTTGGCTATGTACTTCAAAGGCAAATTTTGCAGGCAATCAGGTGTGAGTCGAGAATCCCCAGTATGCAGTAGATTTCCAAACTCACCTTCAAACAAGAACATGGCAGCCCCTGAAAGATGAAATCATGGCATATGAGGCATCAATTTCTTAACTCGTTGCTATACCAAAAAATGTTAAATGTTGATATAATGAACAACAGACACAAAGAGACAATTTGCATAATTGGTATAGTCACTGCAAACAGAGCATCTAAATCTGTGTGCATTTTAAAAGGAGAAGCAAAAAAACAACTGAAGCAGTGGCTTCCTTGACAATGAGTGACCTTGCCGAAAGTCCACAAAGGCCACGGTGATATGCCTGAGTAAAGAGAAAAGCTTCATGAGAAGGTTAGGTCCATTGAGGAATCATCTGAGTTCTTCAATCAAATAATTCTCAGCCAATTTGGTCATTTCCTTGAGAGTTAATTTAAAAACTAGACATAACAAATCTATGGAAGAAAAGTAAGGAACCCCCATTTAATGAAGAAGTTCTGCCTGTTTCGCATATCACCTACCTATTTTTGAAAGAAATTTCCATATCAGCAAAGAGAATGAAAATGAGATCAATGAATATGAAACGTTACTCGTCCTATCACTGGCTGACAAAGTGTGTTGGTATAGTATTGGAATAGGTTCTACCAAAAAACGGAAGAACTTCATTCAAGTTGTACATTGATCACTCGGAACCATGTCAGTATTATAAGCAGGCCAATAGTCATGCTGAGAGAAAACGTCAGGAACAATACCAGATTGCTCAATGTAAAAAGACAACATGGTCAGTCACAAGTGACCAACTGAATCAACTCAAAAAGTTTATATGTCCAACCAAACCTTGTTTATTATCAAGCATCAATGTACACAGTATACAGAAACTGTCATCGATATAGCACAGACCCTTATGTGCCAACTTCTAGGTAAAATTTCTTAAAAACTTCAAAATGAAAGGAGAAAATCTAGTAGATAGCTAGCTAGCTCAACAACACTAATAGAAAAATGATAAACAAGGACCGAGAAAGTCGAAGACACATGGTAGCCAATTGTGACTATGCTCTTCATAAGCATAATCCCAACCAAAGAAGCCCAACGTCCATCCAATTATCACTATACAATTAAATAACTTTAAAAAATAAGGGCACAAGATTTTGAATTCACAGAAATTAAACATACCTTCAAATCTTCAAAAAAATCAAAATTTGGTACCTGGGCAGTGATTTGCATTGTATGCTGTGACAGAAAAAGCCCCTTCCGGATCATCGATGAACACCGACTCACCGACCTCGAGCTCCACAAACAAGGACTCATCAAGCTGCAAAAAAGACACCCAAAGATCCAATTTTGGATGTGAACACGAAATTAGTCCTCTAAAAGGAGTAAAATTCCCATAAAACCGACCCAAAACGCCAAAGACAATAAAAATCTTGAGTAAAAGAAGAACCTGAGGAAAATAGTGAAGGGCGAGGGTCTTGGTGAATCCGGTGGCGTAGATGGGGTAAGAGGCGTGGGTGGCGATTCCGGCGAGGTGATCCTTGTGAGCGTGGGTGAGGAAATGGTACCGCTTCCGATTGGAAGCGGGAGTCCACGTGTCCACCGAGAAAGGAAGGCCTTTGGGCATCTCTATCGGCATCTTATCCTTATTCTTCTTCTCCTAATTCTCTGCTTGCTCTGCGCTAATTCCCCGATTGTATTCACCGATCTGGTTTATATTTCGCGCGATCATGCTTCTCCTCCTTCCTGGAGAAGGAAGAACAAGTCCTCAATTGGAGGGATCCGAATTCCAATTTGCCAGATTTCCCTCTCTTTGGCCTGCCGAATAATTTGCACGGAAGGCTAACGGATCTGTCCATTATCCAATAATCCGAACCCGATAATATATTTTATTATTTTTTGATAAAAATATGGTATATCCTGGGTATTGTTAGGAACTCCTTACCCGAAAAATAATAATAATAATAATAAGAGAAAATGCTCTTTCTGATGAAGTCCAAAGTAGTCCATTAGAGCTCTGGACATATTGGATGCTTCTGATGATGGGAAGCTTCCATGGACTAGGAGGGGAAAGAGGGTAGGAACTAGAGTTCTTGGTCTTGAGCTCTAGATGTATGATGGGATGCTACCGTCTCGGAGAAGTGACAGAAGAGGAAGTGAGCTTAGGGTGGCAAAAGATGTTTGGGTATAGTTTAATATGTTCGGGTCATAAATTAACGAGTTGTTGTGTTCGTGTTTATTACCTCGACGTGATAATTTATTTATGACTCAACTAACTCATTTATGAAACAAAAAAAATTTGTTTATAACATGAATAAACTCATTTATAACTCGAAAAAAATCCGTTTATAACCTAAATACATCATAAAAAATTAAATATTTTATGCCACCCAATGACCCGTTTATAACTTGTGTAACCCATTTATATCTAGATTCAGATATAAGTGAAAAACTTAAATACAGATACGAATATGGGTTAGATATAATTTTTAAGATACAGATATGATTGTCGAATATTTATTTATCTACATATTTTTTTAAAATATTTTCTAGTTTTTAGTTTATTTATTTTTAAATAATTAATATTAATATTGTAGATTGATTTGCTAAATCAATATGTATTTGACATGCATTTTTTTTAACTCTTAATATTTTGTGCTAATTGTCACCGTGAACAAAAATTATAATTCGTCTAAATTGAATCCACATTTGTTTAAGATTTAATTTTCTACTTAAAAATTTAAATTTTGTTATTTTGATTTTAGACCAAAATATTAGTTGAGCACTATCCTCTGATCTGTTTTCACCCTTGGAGTTTGTAGTTTTAATTTTGTAATGGCAGTATTATAAGAAAATTATAAAAATAAAATAAAAGGATAGCAAAAGAAGAGAAAGAAAATAGTATTTTACTAGGAATACGTCGTTTTGTTAGATATACGTGCTTGATATCGACTGATTTGGCCTTGTTTCGACGCTTATGTATAAGATCCATAATCAAAGTTTTTGACGAAATTAATCATATCTCAAACTTGTTTTTTTTAATCCAACTAAACCATCACAAACTTAATACCAAAAGGAAAGGAGGAGATTATTTCACTATAACTATCGGTAAGATTAATATTCTACTGATTAGGTGGTCTAGTTTGGAAGAGAGAGCACAATCCCACGTAATGTTGGCCGAAGGATGATTACATCTTTATCCCTGACGACGATAGATAACATCTTCACCTGTAAATAGTTCTTTTAGGTACTACAGTATATTAACTAGGAATGGGAACAAATCATTTCCACTTCAGATCATAAAAGCAATTCAAGGGCATATCTGCGATGCAATACATGAAAGCCCACAAAAACGAAGAGAGAAATAAGATAGTTTCCTTTGTCCTAACCATGTATTATCAACAGACAAACGGCAAATTCTAATTGATGATGTCTAACTAGTGAATTTATGTGCTCAAGTACTGTTACAAGCAATAACATTAGAAAAGAGGGGAGAGGAGCAGACTCACCACACTTTACATTCACGATCGCGATCCCGATGTCTTGTATCTTGGAACGTGCGGTGTGTAGAAAATTTGCCCGGAGGAGACATCTCTTCAGGCTCCTCCGAGTAAAGCTAACTAAGAAGGACCACCATTGGCCATTGGTTGTATAAAGAGCACCAACAACTGCCACAACTACTTATCTTCCCTCCCCCCTCTTACTCTTCTTCTATAAAAATGGAACAGTAAATTAAGATGGCTTGCATAGAAACTTGGAAATCCCTGAGCTATTGGGATAACAGAATGGATGAACTGAAGCTAAACTTCGCCATTGATTCTGAGAATTTAGCAGAGAGCAAGAGATTCCTGTAAAGTTTAGAGAACTTTGAGCAAGAAACAGATGGCGACTTTCTTTCTTTTATCAAGTTAAATTTGTTGCAGAGAGTTGTTCTTTTTTTAATTGCTAGGGTGAGGTTTTCCAGTCAAACTGAAGACTATTGAAGCTGTTAACTGTTCCAAGCCCGCCTAACAGCTTGTTTCCCATATCCTGTTGTTGCTGATGATTCATGGCAGTTGGATCCTGTGTGATGTTATTCATTCCAACCCTCCCATTCATGGCCATAACATTATTTGACATTGCTGCAATCATCCCACTGACCGCGCCAGATGTGCCCATTCCGCCAATACTTCCATATCCCATCCCACCTATGCTGGCATTGTTTTCTATCCCATTTCCAACCAAGCAGTTCCCTCCATTCATAGCTGGTGTCACTCCATTAATGCCCTTCATGTCATTTCGCATGGCTCCGACACTATTTAGCTGAGAGGTCATCATCATCTCTTGTAAAATTTGCTGAACAGAACTTGGCGATTCAGTTGGGTCAGCTTGATGAGACTGTGTTGCCGATTGTTGCAATGCAGACATATTTGCAGGTGAATTGGCAGAGCTCAAGTGGGCAGCATTATGAGATGTTGGAATCATATTGTTGTTCGATGTGGATGGGGTGGGAGATGGGAAAGGTGAAGATACATTGGGTTGGGATGGGGGTATTGAATTGGAAGAGCTGGCTGAAGGTATTTGCACTGTGTTCCCACCACCATAAGGGCTGTTTGCATTACTCATCTGATTCTCTTGCCTGGCATTCATTGAGTTTTGGTGGAGAAGACCAGCGATGGTAGTTGTGCTGCATGTGGATGGCAAATTGTTAAGGGAATTACTTGCGGTCACTGCGCCATTGTTTGCAGAAGAAATCTGAACAGCAGTTGCTTGAGCAGAGTTCTGATCATTATATGTTGTACTTTGGCTGATTGTTTGTTGATCCTCAGGCAGTCTGACTTGTTGAGGATACAGTGCAGATGAAGCAGAAGTTCTCCGTGGAAAGTTGATCAGGCTATCTGAACGAAGATTAAGTGCAAGTTTGTGTGATAATTTTGCAGTAGACAATCAAATAATAGCAATACAACTCAAGTTTACATTAAAAAAAAACTCCAAAGAAACTCCATCAAATCTAATAATTGTAGATTCCGGCAAAATGAAAAAAGTGTCACATCATTGCTTAAATCTACATGGGCACACACTCATCTCCAGACAACCAAAAACCTTTTTAATGGCATGCAGGCTCCACTAAATCCATAGACCACATGCTAGAGAGTATTTGCTCTGTAAAGGCAAAAGATGTTTCTATATAGTAAGTACTAAGATAGTAAGATATGTCAGTTTATATATCAAGTGCTCCTAGAGATATTTAATTATCTGTGCCCTAAGCCCAGTTGCATAAACCAGACCTAATTCACCACTTACACATTTATGAAAGCAAATCCAAGTAAAAGCACCTGTGGTTTTCTGCATTAACCACATTTATTTGAAATTGTTCAGAACAGGTTTGAGTGATAATAAAAGTAATGAAGCACATGAATTTGTAATAAATGTAGGCTGAGGAATTGAGGATGGCACAACGAACTGAATAAACAATATAGAGCTTCCCATATACAAAAGGAAACTAGAGAAGGGGGAAAAGAAAGGCTTACCCATAGGTCCTTTCCCTGTTTCTCTGCTGTAATCAATCAGATCCTTCATACTGTTTACCACCTCCGATATCTGCATTATTGAATCAATTAACCAAAGGTGGAGTGATAGTTCTTGATAAGTCAGTTGCACAAAATATATTGTTTTGTGAAAAGTCAACATCTAGAGAACTCAAGGTGTTATGTAAAGATGATACTTAAACAAAATACAGGAAGCCTGCCAGTAAGAAGGTTGTAGTTGAACTGTGTTATGGCTTTATGGGCATACAACCAAGTATCTATCGGTCATTAGTAACAGAAAATCTATTGTATTCAGCCAAGGCACTAGATTGACGGATATCCGAAAAGAGCTATATGACAAGATTGTCTACCTGAGTACTCACCACACGATGTTACCACATCTTTAATAGAAATTATAAGCAGAAACCTGTACTATCCAGCCAAGATACAAGATATTAAGAGAAACATATTGGCATAAATTGTACCTGGATTTCCGCAACTAAGCCACATTTAAACTTATAGCTAGCAACAAACAAAAGGCAGACCTCTGGCCAGCAGATCCTTCTAAATTTACGCCTTTGCGGTCTTCCTAGATTCTGCTTCTACCCATCCCAATATTTGCAGGTTCCCAAATATGGTGGAGCCAGGAAAAAGGAAAAAGGTAAAGAAAATGTTGGGCATGTTTCCCCAGTATGTTAAGGGGAATCCAGATTCTACTAGATCTCGAGACTCGTAATTGGGCAGTTGTCACTGTGAATCAAAGAACATCAGCATGCTGATATTTGTCAAAAGGCAATTAGAGATTTTATAAAAGGCCTACACACCATCTGCTTCATCCCACAAGGGCATCCTTGCTGCTGTGAATGTCCAAAGACCTTATTGTCAGCTTTGCAAGACCCATCCTCACAACCTTTCATTGCTTGGGTGGCGCGAATGTCCCCCTTCTCTCCAACATCACCAGAGACCTCACCATCCTTCCATGCCTCACGGAGGTTCGCTTTTCCTCTTCAACAATACATTTTCACAATCCAGTGGTTTGCCAAATGATTGAAATTGACATTGATTTGCTTGCAAAATGTCAGCTCACATCGTACTTCATCAGGTAAAATTTCCATAAATAGGTGACAACAATCATATCCCTAGTCTCAGTTAGACAGATAAGGATCACCACACACCCCAAGGAGAAAAAATAGAGCCTCTATGAATCTCTTTATCTGCCTCCAAGCATTCTTTCCATTCTAGCATGACAAGATAGATAGGAAAACAAAAGATAACACACCAAGCCATTGGAGAAAGAAGATCAAAACCCACCTAGATTGTGGGGGACAAAGGAAGCATGGTATCCACTACAAATAAGAGGAGAGGAGAGGGGAAGAGAAGAGGGAGAAGGGGAAAAGGAATAAATGTGGAATCCTCCACAAATAATCTTATTTCTCAAAATTTCATATTTTTTTCTTTCTTTCCAGAATTCCATCACCTCTATATATAAAGATGAGAAGATTACATGAATCACAAATTGATCTTATTCGGATCTTTCCTAATCCAATATATAACTAAACTACAACCTTTTAACTTAGAAATCAATCAAATCCTAACAAAACTTACCTCAAAACAAACTGACAAGCAAATCTCCTAAATTTTTAGGAGTTAAATCAAATTTGACACTCTAAAATCAAATCTACTTTTTAAATAAAATACATCCGAAAATTTTAAACAAAAATCAAAATCGAATTCCCGCCTTTTATTTAGAAAAGAGCAGGTGCACACGAGCATGTCACATGACACTTTGTTACAATTAAAATTGTGAATAATTTATGACCTCAAGCTTGCAAGAAAGTAGGTAAGGATACTTAATTACTAAATCATAGAGAACCCTGAAGAAGTTCCACACCTTCTGTCTGAACTCATAGCAGACACTTCTGTGACACCAATATCCCCAATCCATGTAAACAAGATTATGGAATGAAAGACTTGTCACAACATAGAAACTCCAGGATATAGACCAAAATATTGAGGTAGGAATATCTAAAGATTGCCGACATAAAGCTTCACTACACTAGCCTCTTATATGTATTATTCCAAACAATAACAATCTTGAAGAAACTAGTTTAATTTAATAAATACTACTAAAGCATTCAGGAAAATGAAGTTACCATTTTCACAATGAACAAGCAGACTCCTACAATATTACCTAAGCTAAACAGAAAATCAGTTATAAACTTATAATGGTGACACAGGCACCATGATTTTCATTTACTCATTGCATTCTCATCCCAAACTTCAGATTTAATTTCCTTTCATTTTGAAGTGATTGGAAATTTTTTATTGAAAGAGAGATTCAGGTGTACGGTGTCCATGCGCAAGTGTAAATTAAATTAGAATCTCACTGCATCTAAAAGAAGTCATTTCTATGGATGTTATTCGCACGAATACCAAAGAAAACATGGTTACCACAAAACATCAAATTTTTTTATCTCAATAGTTATTTCAAACCAAATGTGTCAACTTGTGTTTCATTCTCCAATGAGCTTGACATTTGCACAAGAAAATGGGGATGTGTTTTGGGCCTTTTGGTCTTTTAGGGCAACATAAACAGGATACGAACTGCCTGATAGGTATTGTAAGCCTCAGATAAAGCATTTATCGTGTCAAATTGAACAATATTCTCTGCCCTACATCTTTTATTCGAAATCATAGAACTTTAGATAGACCTCAAAAGGTCCAAATCACAAGTCATTTTTATTCCTTCACTTGGCACATCTTTTTTCAAGGAAAGGACATGTTGTGTTAATGTGTTATAGAACATTTTCCAAATGAAATTTCTTAATAGAACTCGAAAAATATGCCTTGATTATAAAAATGACAACACACTGAAGAAACACTAAGGCACTAACCTAAACAAGAAAAAAAATATGTACAAGAAGGTTACAATTGTAAAATAACAAATTTTATAAAGAATCTAGTTCACAGGAAAAAGCCATCAACATGTGACAAGTAGAGAATAGTAAGAGATCAAACTACCTGAAGACAACGAACATATCTCTTCGTATATCCTAGGTCATTTACAAGTGGAACCTCCAGAGCCTTGGCCAACTGACGAGCAGATGCTACAAATCTGGAGAACCAACCAAGAAAAATACCATTACATTCTTCTTTTTCAGGAAAAGATACAGTAGCAAGCTTACTCAATTATCATGATAAGAAGATAAGATATTATAAGAAAAAATGCCGTCAAATATGCAAAAGATACACTCACAGAAGAAAACATTTATATCCAAGACTTCCCCTTTAAAGGATAATCGAATATTCCCATTAAAGCATGGCAAAATGGCACATAAAAAGAAATTGTAATACACATCAATTTGAAAGAAGATAACTAGATTTTCTCAAAACTTTTTCCTTGGTAATCTGGTTGTGCCCAATGTAAGTTCATAACTGAAGTAGAACAAACTGTAGAAGTCACCTGCCCATGGCACCCACAAACTCCAGAAAAGATAGATCGGGCCAAAAAAAAAAAAGACTAAACAGATATGGTAGCACTTCTAGCTGAGCAATCAGGAAATGCATTTCTAAGAAGGCATCATAAACTTTTTGAGAATCGTAAGTCATATATGTTTAACTGTGTGATATAAGTATCCAGAGCAGCATGTGATGTAATAATAAATAGAAGGCTGATAGATCCATCATGAAGCTCAGCTAAGTTCCCATTTGGCCACTTTGACTTCTAACTAGTCAAAACTAGAAAAGCTTTACATCGAATGACTTACGAGTCTAAGTACAATGTTTTTATTGTTAAAAATGCACCTGCTCTTCATAAGAATAGCTTTTCGACTCTTCTCTATTGCATCAAAAACAAAGACGGCTCAAAGCCTAAAAGGATGTGTGCAAGTTGGCTCATAATTAGAGTACTCAATATGAAGCAAACTTACGAATCACAATTATTTTGTAAACCCTGAACAAATACACTGGTAGATGCATTTTGAGAAGCATTCTGATATTTCTGCACCGCAGCCCCAAGCTGACTTAACTGCATTGGTGAAACATGAAATAGCAAACCAGAAGTTACAGAGAGATTCTTGTGGGCCAACCCAGAGTAGGGAAGGAAGTATAACCAATTCCCTGACCTGAGGTATTAACAATCTTCGAGGGATAAGTTCCTCATGACGTCTAGCACAGAACTCCCAAGAGCAAATCTAGGAGCAGAAAACATGTTAGAAGTTACTTAGAATGGAAGAAGATTGTCATCCACTGTACAGAAAAAATTTCTGCAGTAACATTTTTACCTTTAAATCAGGGGAGAAAACAATCCGTAGCTGACCTTCACGTACCACACGTAATTGCTCAAAGACACTCTCCTGAATTGCTTTAGCATAATCCAGGACTATCTGACCTGATGCATTCTGGTACTCCCGGGGCATATCAACATACAGAAGTTCCTCCAAAGTACCACTAGCATACTTAATTTGGAATAGTCTTGGCAAAACCTCAACAGTTGTTTCTGTTTTTACAAACAACAGCAACAAACTAACATAAAAAAAGGACCATATAAAAGAGAATACTCATCAGTAAGATGAGGACTAAATTACCAAAAGGAAACCAATTCATGATTAACCAGAATACAAAATAATAATTCAGTTGTATGCATCTCAAGAACCAGGGCACTGAAAGTATTCTCAAAAAATAAGTGCATACCAAAACCCCGGCCAGGCTTCCGGTTGCAAATTTCACAGTGCCACACATCCTGAAACATAGTAACCTCATTGATTAGATCATCCTGAAATGATCTACATTGATGAGCTAAAACTTTTTGACTGCTTGGACACAAGACAGACTTCAAATACACAAGCCAGACATACCTGTGGGAAAACACCAGTAGTCTGGCGTCCACTTCCGTAGAATGAAACACACCACCTCTTCTTGGCATTTGGAGCAAAATACTCTGCAACAAATTTCCTCCAGAACTCTATATTATTGTCCTACATGAGGTAAAGAGTTGTAAGAAAAAAAAAGGAGAAAATAATGATCTGATTCAGAAGAGTCCAATATTTCATCAAGAACGTAAGAATTTACTTCTGGTCTGTGCTGCTGATGATACATATAATGGGTCAAACGTCGAGCGCACATTCCGGGCTCATATAAGGTGGATTTTACTTGAGGTCTAACAGGAAGACTTGGCTGAAGCTGTTGTTGCAACTGGTTACGTTGCTGAGGCAGGGTCTTCAGAATCTGCTGTTGCTGATGCTGTTGTTGCTGCTGCCGCTGTTGCAGCTGCAACATCCTCTGCTGCTGCAAGAGGCTGAGCTGTGCAGCAGCAGCTTGTGATGATTGCCTTGACATTTGCAGTAAGTGCTGCTGATGCTGTTGTTGCTGCTGATGCTGCTGTTGTTGCTGTTGCTGCAGAAACAATGATGAATCTGAATGTTCTAATTTAACTGGACCCAGGGTCCTCATTGACTGCATATGCTGCTGCTCCATTTTGACAGCACCCATCCCCCGCAAGGACTGCAACTGCTGCCCATTCTGATCGGAAGGTCCCATTTGCGGCTCCAACTTAACAGGACCCATGGTGCCTACATTGCCCAAACCGCCCCGAAGCTGTGTTTGCTGTCGGTTCTGCTGCATCGTCAACTGCTGCTGGAAGTTCTGCATACCTTCAATTTGTTGAGACTGTTGCTGATCAGCAGCAATCTGGTTATTAGAAGAGTTCTGGAATTGCTGGCCCTGATCCATGCCAGACGAAGAAGTGAACAAGAGTGACTCGGGATCAACCTGACCCAGCATATCAACAGAACCTCCAGAAACACCTCGCTGCTGAAGACTAGCTGAAGAAGGATTAGAGATTCCACTGCAGGACACAGGCCCTCCATTCCCCAAGGAGTGGTTATGAAGTGAAGATACATTTGAGATGTTACCCAGTAAACTCATGTTGTTACTGTTAAATTGAGTGCGAGGTGAGACGATGGAAGAGAATGGTTGCTGAGAAGGGATAGAACCAGGCTGTCCACCACCTAACATGCCGGAGTTCGCTCTCAGGTGAGATGGAGGAACAGGTTGAGCTCCGCCGACTGGAGTCGAAGGGCCGGATGGTACCATATTTCTCAAAGTCACGGAGATTATGTTTGTGTACTAAGAAAGAGAAAATTTCGTTACATGGGTTCTAAGATTTAGCAAGACCAAACGCAAACAAGCATGGAAGTCTCTATTGGGGCCACTGGGAGCAAAGATTTTTTGCATTTAAACCTATAAACAAAAGACGAATAAGTCTGAGATACAGAATCCAAGCCAAAGGTTCTAGTCTGCAACATCCTATGGATTCCACTCGCCTTGTAGAAGAAACCCTCTTTCCAGTTCTAAAAAAAGGACGTGTATCCGGATCTCCAATAAGTCTCAAAACTCAATCTTTTCCTGCACCTTTCTTTTTCTCTTTTGACAACCAACGATAAAGAAGGAATCAGATGGCCCAAACCGAACAAAATGTTAAAGAATAGAAGGAAAAGGGGGATCAAGTTGCGATCTTTTCCCCAGAAATGGAAACCAAACGATCACAGCACCATAAGGAGAGTTCAAAATGTGATCTTTTTCCCTCTCGAACCCCCAAAATATAGCGCCCTTTCCTCTTGGCAAGCCGAAACCTGAAGAAAAACAGAGAAATCCGAACCGAATCAAGCGATCCAGGGCTCCATCAGTTGCGATTCATCATCGCTTAAAAACATAAAAGCCGGGAGACGACCAAAGAAGGAAAAAAAAAATCCAAAATCCAAAAAATCGACGTCTAATTCGGAGGATCGAACTCACTTACTTGGTTCTTAAATCCTCTCACAAGAGAGCTCCTTGCGAAGAAAATTCGTTGACTTCTACTTGGATTCTAGGGTTAAGGATTCTTCCCAAGCTAAGCAAAGATCTGAATTCCTCTCGCCGACAGTGTAATCTTCTTCCTTCGATTTTTTTTTCCTTTTTTTCTTTTTTTTTTAGTTGATTATTCCTGACTCGTCTCGCTTCCTTTTCTCCCGTAGGATAGAAAAGAGAGAGAGACGAGTCCTTGCGGACATCAAAGTTTTCTTAGATTTGATTAAGCTCTTGATATTTTAACTCCCTTCCTTTTAAGACGTTTTTGTACTTCATTGCTAATGCTAACCTTCTATTCCAGGTTACAACTTCGTCGTGAGGCCACTTTTGCACATTCCACCCTGACGTTTGCATTCCATTCAACCCCCCGAATGTACCTGGGGGGGGGGGGCCTGAGGATTTTTGCAGAATGACACATCCTTTATGAAGTAATTATAAATTACTCTCTTCCAATGGTTGTCCATCTGTGCCGTTTAAATGTTTAAAATTAATTATCACTACATTTCTTAGTTAATAGTAAATATATGTATATGTTAGTAAAAGAACTGGCAATAGATACAATTATCAATAAATTATGCTCATTAAAATTTATAATCTAATAAAACTGTCTTATTAAATTTACTCGCTGTTAACGTAAAGAAGTTCCTTAATTAAAAAAAAACAAAGCTACGTTAAAATGAGGTCAACGAGATACTGTTGAGTTCATAATTAATATTAAAAGAATAGTCTACTTACATGTTCCATTCCCCTTTGGGTGCGAATAAGAGAAGGAATCCTTTTACCATTCTCACGTATCCAGCCACTGGGTTACTGGTTCGTGCCGGTAACAATAAGACCATGATATCTACGGAGTGAAGATATCACTCCTCGCCTTCCCTTTCTCAAACGATTCAAATCTTCTCATCTGATCCTTCCATGCCACAGCATCATCATCATCATCATTGATGATCCCAAACGGAAACGGGTCCATGACCCATCCATCATACCATAAGGTGGACCCCACCCACCACGGGAAGCGGGGTCCATGGAATTATTCCAACCTGACGAATTACCCCTGCGGTTTGCGGTAACCACGGAAACCCCCCCTGGGAACCTATCGTGAGGATTCTCGCGGTGGGCCTATGATTTCTCTCACCCCCTTACGCATACGTGACTCGAACTATCATTTAGCTTTTTCTTCGCTAGGTCGTTTAAGCCCACAGGACGGTGTTTGTACCGTAGATTTTAGAGAGCTCCATGAGCTCGTCGAGCCACGTGTCGACCGGCTACTGCGTTGAGTTATGGTCCAAGGTTTGTTTTGTGAGTCCACCTCCGAGTTCATTTGGTTAGCAGCCTTTGCTATGTGCTCCTTGGAAGGTATTTTGGTCTCCTTTAATTTTAAAATAGGTATTCTTATTCTTAAAATGAGACCTTCATTTTATAAATTACTATCATTATGCTCACTTTTATTTTAAAATAAAAGTATAATAATTATTTTTATTGTGATATAAAATAAATAAATAAAGTGTTTTACTTTTTATTCTATAAATAACTTTTTATCCTTTGAGTTCCTCTCTAGTTGAGTTGGATTCGGATCAAAACAATATAATACACGGCACATTTATTAAATAGATTAGAATATTATATAGGAACATAATTATTTATTAAACAGCTTAAATAATTAAATTTAAATAATTATTTATGATGAATTTAAATGAGTTAAGATAATAAATATGAATATGAACCGTGGAATAATCAGATTAAGTGAGTTTAATCCATTTATGACCTAAGCTGGATTATATACTAAACCAAAAACCATTTAAAATATTAAATTGTCACATATATTGGGATGCGGGTCTAAGAAAGATAATCCGAATCCGAATCCGATCCAATAAATTTGGCAGCCAATTGAACGGGGCACTTGGGATCCGGATCACATAACAAGAGGCCCATTAGCACTCATACCGGATTCGGGGTGGATTAGTAGAATAGCGTCAGTGCGAGGGGTAATTGCGACATTTTATTCTTTTCCTTCCCGTAGAGGGAGGCTAGAAGAAAAGCCCTAGCCATAGGTGGCCCTTTCATGGTCCCCACGTGGCCCCACCGCAACCCCCTCCTATCCATGCCCATGAGCTCCCATGCCATGCATGCACACCATGTATGGCATGACCCATGTGTTGTTATTTTATAAGATGGAGAGGAGGAAAGGGCGGTCCCCACTGCTGAGAGGGAACAACGTCAACCATCGTCACCGCATGCCGTAACGGCCGTCAAGGCGTCAACTAACGGTCGCCGTGTGTGTCCTCCGTTGCCGTGGCTGTGTTTAATTGGCTTACATCTGTATTAATAAAAAGAAATTTCATTAGTGTCCCACGTGGAGGTCTATGTTTGACCTTCTCTAGACGGCGTCACATCAAACGGCTGAAACAATAATCGCTATAATAATTAGGGTCCCTCAAAAGTTGTCGTATGAAAGTTTCCTCGCCGTTAATATTAACAGTACAGCTAAATTATTAATATTGCTGTTTTATTATCTCTGTCTTCACGTATACTATTCCAGTTATCTCTATCACTTGAGAAAAGTTAGTTGAGGGAATCCTTCCATTTTTCCATGCCATAACATTTTATTTTAAGATTTTTATAAATCATACGTTATATTTTATTAATTTTATAATTTACAATTATTTTTAAGTTTTTTATAACTCAATCTATAGACTAAATTACTAAAATACTCCTAAATATTCTCTCTTATTTTCTATCCTCCACCGTCACCGTTGCTGTTGCCGCCGCCACCACCTTTCCCCATCTTCTCCCCTCCCGATCATCCTCATTTTCTTCTTCCTCTTCCTCTTCTTTGGAAAGAAAAAAAAGATGAGAAGATAGGAGCAAGTTAGGTATTTATAAATTATTTTGTATATTATAATATAATATATTTTTTCTAGTACTATCTAAATTAACTCAGGGTTTTAAATAAGAATTATAAGGGAAAATGAAGGGTTGGATTATAAAATCCTCAGAGACGGAATATAAATTATAAAATAGATAAAATGTAGAGTGATTTGTAAAAATTCTTTTTATTTTAAAGAAAGTCAGTAGATGAATAATTTATTAAATGTTCAATAAAATTTTACAATTTGATACATTAAAATGAAGAGGATATAGGCTATTCATTCCATATAGGCATCACACTCTGCTAAATATAGACTGAGCTACAATAAAGCAAAGTATCAAACATATATAATCACTTACATAAAGATAAAAGCAGAGGAGGTATAATGATGGCCCTAGAAGTAAGCCTTATTTTAGCCATTTTAATATAATCGCAGATAAATGCAATAAAAGACGGTGTGGAAGAATACAAGAATAAGAGGGTTGTTGTCAAGTGGCCCCATCAAGATCATAGTGGGTCCAACAACACCAACTTACAACACGTTGTAACACATCAATAGAACTAAGGAAAGAAACCCAAAATAAAAATCCATAGTTGCAATTAGTGCACTACAACATTAGCAGCAAGGTGATCCACAATGGCCTCCCAGTCATCTTTATCATCTATTATACCTTGTCTGGAGTGATGGAAATCGAAGTCTCTTCTTGAGTTGAAGTCATCACCTTCAACAATTCATCAAAATCTACAAAATTCGATGTGGAGGGTTGAAGGCGTAGGAATGGATGACGAGGGCCCTAGAACGAAGCTTATCAACCACAAGAGAGAAGCCATAGGATGTTGAGAATAAATTACCAAATTGCTATAATGCAAGAAAGTAAGTAAAATAGAGCACACACAAAATTTACATGGTTCACCTAAATTAGGCTACATCCACGAGTTGCTGTGAATCTTTCACTAAGAAAAATTACAAGTGTTTACAAACACTCTTGTCTCACAAACTCATAAAACTCAATTTTCACCTTTGAAGTTTTCTCTCAATTTTCTCTCCTCTTTAGCTTATTATTGCTAAGAGATTTCAATCCAAAAGTCAATCTCTCTCTCTCTCTCTGTTTCTATTATATAGAGACTAAGATAAGGAGTCTATTTATAGGGCTACAACAAGACTTCCTAAATTTCAGCAATTTCGATTGCAAATTTTGATATGCTCTCCTCAAATCTTGGTTGTTTATTTGACCAAATGTGTTTTTCTTCACATAGGATGCGTGGAGGTCGACGAGGTTAGTGAGTGTGGCAGTGAGGTGGTAAGAAGCGGTCTAGGATTTTAAGCCTATCGATAATAAATTCAATGAGAGAGATGGGTCAATTCCTAGACCAAGCTTCCTACTGGGGATAAAGTTGACAACCTCAAAGCAGCAACGACGAGGAGTGAGAAAAAAAAAGGAGAAGGAGAAGGAGAAGAAGTTTAAAAAAGAAGAGATGAGAGAGAGAGAGAGAGAGAGAGAGAGAGAGAGAGAGAGAGAGAGAGAGAGAGAGAGAGAGAGAGAGAATGGAGTAGAGAGGAGAAGAAACCTCTCAAAAACAGGTCAAAAGCCTCCCCTCTTTGGCTAGGATAGGGAGAAGAGGAGATAACATACAAGGAAGAAAATTCTCTTCTAGAGGAAAGAAAGAGGCACCCAAAAATCTAGCAGAATTAGAGCTGGCATAACAAATTGAAAGAGGAGGAGTGAATATGAATGCTTCCCCTGAAAGAGTAGTATTTGATTTGGGAGGCTGTTCGTGAGGAAAAAAAATTAAAAGGGAGCACGCTGCAAAGATGCCAACCTTCATTTTTGTATAACTTTTTCCATCAACAACTGGTTTTTCCTTTACATACAATACAAGCCCTGATACTAAAAAGTAAAATTCAGCATGGTTATAATGTTTAATTACTCCTCTCTCTTTTTTTCTTTCTTTTCTACATTAATGATTTAGTTCAATTTATAGGCCAAATAAACCCAAATTTTGAGTTGAAATCAATGAAAGTTGACCTGGTTCATGTGTTCAGCTTGTTGACACCCAATTCAAACAAGTAGAAATATTCATCATTGTCAGCCTTCCTCATCATCTCCCTCGTACCTTAAGTCTTCGTTCTTATCTCTTTATCTCTTATTTTTCTCTTTTCTCCGATAGATTCTACGTTCACTACTCATCGATAAGTTGGCCTAACCATTCTCAGTGAGGTGTGAGGAGCACTCCCCTCGGATCTCCCCTCTTATTTTGCTTCTACTCCGACGAGGTGACTCGGAGCCAGGGTGGAGTCAATGCTCCTTCCCTCAGTGTTTCCCTTAATTGATAGCACTAAAGGACTTGCGGTAAAATCTCTTTGGCTACTTCGTTTTGTAGGAGGGAAGTGAGCATCCTCCCTCTCCTCTGCCGGTAAGACATCGTCGGAGGTTCGTTTGGTGGCCGTTATCTTATTTTGTTTGTGCTCTCTTTATTTTCCACAAGGGCCAAAGACGCTACATTGTGATGAAGCTATTGTTAGCAATTTATTTAGATGTTGTACGTCCTCTACGCTTGATGCTTGTTTTCTTATTGTGTCTGGTAATATGGTTGTTTCAATCTATCTACCCTTTTTATCTGTGTATAGGTTTATAAAATCTTATTAGAATTAACAAATTTATATGCCAACAAAGAATTAGAAGTATTTAATAATGACAAATCATCATTGGTCCCTTACTATTCATCCCATAGATTGCAACGAACCAGAGATAATGGAAGTGAATCATTCCAAGTTCCATCTACAATGGGGGGCTTGTTGTCTACTGCTAAGATGTACAAACTCAAATATAGTACAAAATTGGGCACTATAAAGATTCGATCTCTATAGAGGGGGTGTAAAGGTATTATTGACAGACTAATGGGCACCAGAAGAAGTAAAGATAGAACCATTCAATTCACAGATGGCAGTTTGAATAATTAAATGAAACAAAAAATAGCTGCCAAACTTCTTTTTTTTTCATTTTGAGCAAGCCGGTACATTTATGTGCAGAAAATGATGGATCAACAACTACTAAAGCATTCACTACAACACTAATTAGCAGACTTATCTACTATTACATGACAACAAATCGTGGATTAGAAGATGGAATAGACCTAGTTACGCACCTCTATGGATCTCACAAATGACCTACGCCACCATACTTGGAAAGCTCTGCTGAGATTTGGACACTCGGTGCCACTCCCTGCAAAGCAGCGGAACCATTCTTCAAACAAGCTTTGCTGCTGCTTGAGTGGAAGGGTAAGAAGAGCTTGACCCATGCTTTCCTCCAGCATCCTCACGTCTAACCCTTTTGAGCACCTCTGTAACCAGCCAAAGTCCATCAGCATAGGTGCAAACCAGCCATGAAAGATGCCACTTCGCACATCGCCGCGGCACTGCAGCTTTCCCTTCCCTAGTGCGATGAATACAGTGGCTGAGATCCGACTGAGCTCGTACCTCACCATTGGTGAGGCTTGTTCATGCATCCTCATCAAATCTTCTTGGTCTGCCCACAGACCCACGAAATCTTCTGCCATTTGATTGTTTATGAGAATCTCTAAGAGCCAATTGAGGTTCTCAACTTGCTTAGAGACCCGTTCAATCAAAGGCTTACGCTCTCTCGTCATGGTTTCGTGATCTATTGGGACAGAATCTGAAGCTTCTTCGAAGAGCTCTACCAGAGAGTTCAAACAGGAATGGCAAATGCTATATAAGCTCTCCTTGTTGAGCCCAGCGGGGTCTTTCTGATAGACTGAACTTTTGCATAAGAGGCCATTGACTAAAGATTGCATTTCCTTCCTTGCATTACTACTAGTCCCATTCGTTACAGATTGTATGAGCTGCACTGATAGATCACCTGAGCTGCGCCAACCTTGTGGACACAATCTAGCTAGAACATCTTGGGATATTGTTTCCTCAAATGTGGATCGAGCAAACAAGTTCTTCAATTTCTCTTCTTCATTCTCACTCCAGGGCACAGCCTCAATATATCTTAGACATGATGTGACCCCTCTTTCAAACATGATGGTAGAAGATACCTGGAAATAACAACTTAAATGTAAGTCGCACTTGACAGTGAAAAGCAAACAACATGGTGAATTCATACAACTAAGATATCAAGAGAACCTATTACAGGGAAGAATCACATGTTCACAACAGTACTCTGAACCTAGACGTGAGAACACATGAAACCTAAAGAACCTCCAAGGCATGAATACTTACACCTCCTGATCTACAAACACGAGTGCTCCCATAATGCCCAAACACGAGAACTCAGTACTCACATGCCCCATGCAAATAAAAATGTTGTGCAAGATGGACTGGCAATATAGATCTCTTGTTTTTGGACATGCTACAATTGATCCCCAGTGAACATGATAAGTTGGGAATTACACAATATACTTGCTAGCTGCAGATAACAGGCAGAAAGAGTAAAGTAGATTGGCGTATTGGCCTAGCTATCTAACATTTTCAGGTAGATGGACTTTAAACCAAAAAAAAATGCAAGACAGCTATAGATACATAGATGAGTCCAAAAGATCAGCCAGCCTTCATGACCAGTCATGAAGAGACTTTCTTCATGAATATGGAAATAGGAATTTTATATATGAGAGAGCTTGCAAGGATGAATGCACAAGAGATTTACAAGTAAGAAAAATCAATATAAAGTATAAACAAAAATGAAAAGTTAAATTGCTAGGTTTTGTCAATAAACTTGCCATTCTCATGAAAAATAACCAACCATAATAACATGACTAAACCATATGAATACGGTTCTCTGAATGACGACCAGCCATTTATTGAGCATTTATAGTATCAGACATACACTTTTCTAGGTGATAGTGATCTTCCAATTCTTTATTCACATGGTCCACAGACTCCACACAGATATCATATCACTACATACACATAAGATCCTTTAAACTAAGTAGCAGATGTAGATTTTCCACTCTTGTCCAGTCACTTACATGGCATTAGATCCCATGTCTAGCTTCTAGAACTGGAAGAGGTTCAAAGAGAACCATGATCCATCATTCTAAGAAAGCAGGTACTGCATATCAGCATGCTTAGTCAAGCTTAATCACATAAAACCACATTATCACACTATACTCGCACAAGCGTAGGCTTCATTATTCAATTAAGTTCTAAGTTATAGTTGCAATTTTAGCTTGACAGTATCTTATTGGCTAACTAATCATATCACATTTCCACTATTTCATGAGAGCTTGCAAAATCTTTTAGTCATATTTCCACCGCTATTTATATCTAGGTAATCCTGCATCTGTCCATTACCACTCCCAGTCTGTGTCTCAAAATTTCAACAATTGATACAGCATTCATAAATAGTTGATCTAAAGAAAAACGACTGCAAATCATTTCTAGAGATGTCAAAAACCACCCGCACCTCTAGTATGTCGATAGCCCTGGAGACTCCCACCTTCATGAGCCACCTCATCGGATCCTTCTCGTACATCAGTTCGATGGTCGCCCTGAAAACTTCCATATCCTCAACCCCACCAACCTCAATTCCCCTGCAGTCCTCCATGGCATCCGAGATCTTCCGACTTGAATCCAAAACCATTGCCGCAAAAAATGAGCTGCTCCGGCTCAGCACCTTTGAGTCCAGTTCCATCACCAGGCATCTCCCATCCTTTCCCTTCACGCTAAGCCTCAAATCCAAAGATTTCTCCCTCAATCCACCACAATCCCTCCTCTCCACCCTCGGAGGAGCCAAAGATCTCTCCTTTGGTGCCGGATCTGGTAACTCCGGCTCCGACTCGGCAGTGGCCGTCACCACCGACACCGAATCCGCTATCTCCGGCAACGGATCGAGCGGCGCGTCGGAGTCGATGGGCGAAACCCTACCGGGGGAATAGATCCGGCGAGGATCGATGATCCCGAGGCCGAGCTTGCTGCTCGGGGAAGGAGAGCTGTAGAAGGAGCCGGCGTAGGGGGGTTTCGGCGGCAGCTTGGCGGGGTTGATGTTGTGGTGCACGGAGCTCCGGCAATCAGGGCTTTGTGGAGCTGCGGCGAAGGAGCAGCACCAGGCGCGCGGCCTTAGGCCGGGGCTGCGCCTGCGTGGGGCGGAGGCGGATCTCCGCCCACCCAAATCCGCCATTGGAGAGATCGTTTACTGTTAGCAGCAGGAGCAGGGTTAGGGATAGGGCTAGGGTTTTAAAGTTGCCATGGAGAGAGAGACAGATAGAGGCGTCTTATGAAGGTTTGGTAGGGAAAAGCATTGGATTCCTTCCTCTCTGCCGCCGTTATAAACGAGACGGTGGGGATGGCGAAGGAGACAGGGGATCGGATGCAGCAGGAAGAGGACGGCTTGTAATAAGGATGGGAGCAGAGGTTGACACGTGGAGTTCTTAAGTTGTGTTTTGTGACGCTTTACCGGAGAGTCGGATTCCGTACAGCTGATGGCAGGAGTGCCCGACGTTTGATAGGCTGCAAGGAAGGATTGTAGGATGATGTGGAGCTCAGTGATTGGATAGTATAGAAAGATTATGGATGTGATTTTTTTTTCCTGATTATTTTGTTGGTATTTACTGTAACTTTATTAGCGCATTATATGCATATCATTTGAAATTATTTTTCTTTTTGTGGGGATGATTGATTTAATTATCTAATATATATATATATCCAAAAGAATTAATCTTCTGTCCGTGATTAATCAGGGGTTATAATAGATCAGATACGACTAAATAGTACTCAAATCATATTTGAATTTATATTTTCAATTCGGATGCGAATACGGATACTAGACCAATAACAAAATCTGAAATCATATCCTATTTGAACGAATACGAATAATTTCTGAATACTTGATTTAACCCTAAATTGATATATATCGAATTATAAGCGGATTATAACTTGTATTTTAGACACAATTAACACAAAAGTGCTTGCAAATAGAATATCTTCAGAAGTGCTGATAAAATAATATTTTGATTAGGTAATCTAAAACATACTTATACCTCTCTATGCCCACTTTGTTTAGAAAATTATCATCAATCATGCCGAGTTGCTTACCATCTTTAAGACACCCACAAAACAATGGTTGTTCGTATGGAACTCCTCGAGGTTTTGTTCTACTTCACAAATACACGGACCATATTAGAAAAATAAACCAAACAATGAAACAAAATAAAAAATTAATCTCAAGTCAGAAGTAAAATCCAAAAAGAGAATTAACTACCCTTGATCAAAACAATAATCCCACCATCAATGAAGCTGAAACAAGTCCATACCATGGCTTGGTCAAGACCCAACACATCCCACCTCTCAAGAGCAACAGATGACATTATCTCCTCCTCTTCCTCATTGTGCTCTTTCTCCCCCTCGCTTGGTGACGATGAGCTCGAGGAGGGAGGACCAGAGGAGGCGAAGCTTGGTGACGCTGAGCTCAAGAAGGAAGAACCATAGGAGGCAGAGCTTAATGACGCCATAACATAGTGGTGATGGCGGCGGAGAGGTCGGAGAGGTGATGGCGAGGAGAGATTTTAGAGAGTTACGGGTGGAGGCAACTACCAATTAGGAGAGACAGAGAGGGTAGGGTTATGGTGGTTTAGAGGGTGGGGTATTTATACAAGTGGTTAAACGGATATCTGTTATCCAAATTCGAATCAGATAACAATAACTATAATCATATCCATATCCGAATCTAAACTTTTCTTAAACAGACTATCCATACTCTGATCCGGATTCGGATATTTTACCAAAACTTTATCATATCCGTACTCGGATCTGAATCGGATAGAAATTTTTTATCTATATCTGATCCAATCTGGCTCGAGTAGCAAGTCGGGTCGAACTTAATCTAATCCGTTTTCACCCTTAGCTATGACTCATAATTTATTAAAAATAAATAAATGTTTTACCTCGCACGTGAGTATAAGACACTCGGTCCTACAAAATACCAATGCTACTAGCATTTAGATTCGAAAACTCTTACATAATATGAGCCCATTTAACTAATTAAACATTATCATTAACTATATTTATATAGCATAACTATGTAGAAGAAGAATGTTCCAAACCAAAGAAATTGTGTTGGTTGTTTTACTTGGAATAGTGACTAAAATTGCATATAAATGCACTATGCCATTTTATTTTAATTTTTATGATCAATTATATATATATATATATATAATTTTGTTTCTTCTACTTTTTAAGTCTTCATCAACTTTGGGGCTAAAACTATGGCATTGTATTTTTATAGGAATATTCTCGGGAGGTTCTTTATTATACTCAACCTTGTTATACCATTGGAGCTAAATTAATTATCTAAATGGTAAGCTTCAAGGACAGCCTTGTCATTATTGAACATGCTAAATCTCACACTTGAAATTAACGAAGAGAATGATATAGCAACCACTTAGGTTAAAACCAATTTAGTTAGTACCTGATGTAATTTCTTGGCTATTCTACCTGTTTGCCACTTAGGTCTAAATAATTCTATCAAGATGTCTCCTATTGGGTGGAAGGAAAAGAGAAAAAAGGTCATATGATATTGTTGACTTTTCTATCCCACTTGGGCCCTTTTCATTTGTCTTGATGGATAAAAATAACATAAGAGGATAAAGAGAAGAAATTTTACAGCCAAAAAGGGCATCAAAAAGACTCCTAAATCAAAATATAACCAATAGAGACAAACTTCATGTGTAAGCATAGATAGTTGCTTTAAAACAACACAAGAAATACAACCAAAACAAAAAAGAGAGGAAGAAGACAACAATAGAGAGAGAGAGAGAGGAAGATGAAGAAGTAAGCAACAATGGAAACAGCCTTCATAAATTAATTTGGCTACACTTGGTTGTCTTTTTGGTGGTGGACTTGGTTGTTTATCTTCTCCATACTCTTAGTATTGTTGTCGTCGTTGTTGTTGTCGTTAACTTTGCTGGATTTGGCATCACTCATCATCTCCATGGAGTTCTCTCCTTTGGTGGCTTCATCACCTCCTTTGTTCTTCCTATAAATGGCATACAGGATTAACTGCATGGCACCCAGCAAACTCCCACATCCATTAGGCACCTGCAAATAGTAATGCTTGATCATATATATAACAAGTAATTGTCTATGTATACAAGATCTTGTATGTACTTCCTCAATATTTCTAGTAAGGGAAGAAATAAATTATTTCACCACCTTATCATTAACTTTCTTCTATATTACTTAACCTTCTGGCTACCTCTTAGGAACTCAACAAAAAAAAAAATAGTGTAGGTAAAGCAAAATATTGAAGAAAAATTTCTATACCGCAACGAAAGGATCGCGACCGAGTAATCCATAGATGAACCAAGAAGTCCCGCATAAGAACACAAACAATGAGAGGAAGAAGGGCATGAACTCCACGCTTTTGGTTTTGATCACCAATCTCTGCATGTAAATCAGTAGTAATAAGTGTTTATAAAGAGAAAAGGAATATAAGTGAAGCCAATAAAAAAAAAACACAAGGTGAGGTATAAGAGAGAGTACCATGATGGAGAGAGGAGAAGCATACATGCAGATGGAGAAGATAGCAGCAGCAAAGCCACAGAAGATCTTGCGAGACTGGCCATGGAGGGCGAGCAGGGAGACGAGGGCGACCATCGCAAAGACGGCGGAGACAAGGCCGAGAAGGCTTGCCATCCTTGCCCTCAGCTTATTACGTGCATATATAAGAAATATCAATACATACACTGCCTCGATCGCCGCACCGGCGCCGTTGATCGTCGACACTAGCAGGTTATTCGGTGAGATGAATGGCAATCCATACCTTCACAAGAGATGGGAGGCAGAATCATATGCTAAAGTTTCAGCTTAAGTATTCAGTTTATGCTACTTGAATTTAGAAGGCATTACTGGTAATGTCCAACCTCACTAAAATCTATCCAAAAGGAAAGAAAAAAAAAACTTTAATCAATGATAAATAACTGAAAAATTGATGCCTATGCACTTAGCTCATCAATGCATGAATGCACAGTTAGTGGGCTTTAATAGTATAGGATTAATTATGTGAAAGCACTAATAATACCAAATGGCTCAATTATTGAGTTGCATGTAGTATAGCTTAATCATTTGTGAAAGCTTCTGCCGTAGCCACTAGAATTCTAAGCCTTTGAATGATTGGGATAACTTTATGATTGCCCAGCTCTCCTATTAATTAACAAATTGGAAAATATTCTTTTTTTTTTCTTTTTAAATCCTAACAAGAAACAAACCAAAAGGCCCAAACAATTAAAAAAAATTATCAAAAATTAAAATCCTAACATCTATTAAAAATCAAACTCATAACTTCTGTCATAAGACTAATAGGATGCGAGAGTAATATTAACATATCAAACAATATTGAGATGAGTAGCATTGATTAATTTTTATCACTATCAAAATTTTCTATAACAGAGCTAACTAGAAAGTTTTGTGAATGTAGCCATTTTTTGAACCCCCTCTTCCAAGCTAGCATAAGCCATCTAAAGCTATATAGGATAATAGCAATGCAACTTAGATAAGGGGGGAAAAGAAGGCATCAAGAAGCAGTATATTTAAAGGAGATAAACAAACTAATTAATACATCAAAGAGTATTTCTTTTCTTCCAAGTATAAATACAAATAATAAAAGGGACATAGAAATCTTTATTTAGATATGTTCTTCAACCCATATTGGTATCAAGATATTAAAAAATATGGATATTAGAAGAGGAGGGAGGGAGTTCATTACCAAGCTGAGAGGAGGCAATTGAGCAAGGTCATATTATATGGAACCCCTGAGAAATCCTCTGTTGATTTGTGTGTTATGATCCTCCGAAATGTGAGACTGTAAAATTAAAAATAATATATGTGTGCATGTTATAAAGCTACCTAAATTTCATAATTGCCTTTTTAAAAATGCAAATAAAGATGCAAAGTATTACTAGAAAATTGCCATCTTTTTGCTCATGAATAATTAAGTAAGAAAGTTGAGAGAAACTTACATGGGAGACAAGAAAAGAAACAGAGCAGTTGCATTTCCTGCAACAAAGTTAGATAATAATACTTCTCAACACCCATCTCTCAGATCATATGCTTAAAAATTTAACACAGAAACATAAAAAGAGCTCAAATGACACCAAACCCACCGAAAATTCCAAACAAGAAATGTAGGACGTCCATCACTCCCTTCTCCTCTGCCTTTTGCCTTTGTGAGAGCGAACTAATATTTCTCTTTCTCTCTCTTTCTATCTATCTATATATATATATATATACATATATACAGAGAGAGAGAGAGAGAGAGAGAGAGAGAGAGAGAGAGAGAGGAAATTAACTTTAGAAGTGGTATTTAATTCGTTCTTATCTTGTCATGCCCAAGGTAAATACATGAGGGAGAAGTGATGAGTTCCTCACAGTTTTCTGTTTGAAGCTTTCCTTGTCCATTTTCGCGTCATCTTAATTGCTAAATGCACTCGTATCCGCATGATAAGTGGAACGGCATAAAGCCTGTTCACATAAAGCACTCGTATCAGTATTTTTCTTCTTAATATTGATGCAGTAAGTAAATAATGATTTAAATATCTATTAGTATAGTAATTCTCTTCTCTTCTTCTTTACCTTTAAAATAACTTTGTTACTTTATGATCTTATCTTATCAAAAGAAGAAGAAGAAGAAGAAAAAACCTTTGGGATATTTTGTTTGAAAAATCCTCTGTTTACAGAGAGATACAAATTCGAATTCACGGGAAAGTCGAAATGGAATGGACAGACAACCATAGATAGGAGTGTCAAGTCAGATAGTACAACGATTTCATGTGACTCTGTCTATATTTTGGGGGAGTAACTTTTATCCGAGTAAAAAATAAAGTTACACCAGCTCATGAATTTGGCTATATTTTGAAGTAATTTTCTTTTTCTTTTTTCTTTTTTTTTTGGAAAGGGAAAGATAGTAGGCGAGAAATAGCTCATTAATTTTTCCGATACTAGACTTCGTTGTCCGACAGACTAATTGTGCGAAATGTGGCAACTATCACTCGGCTCTCTATGATGATTCGGTGGCAATTCGTGAAACTCTCGTATATATTGTTGACAAAAATATGCGGTTTACTTGGAGTTGGATTCTCATCTGCAGATCAATATTCTCAATAGAACTAGTAAAGCGTCGTGGGTGCTTCACTCTATCACCGGTATATTTTTACTTTATTACATATTATATATACTTATAAAATTATCTATATTTTAGAGAAGCTAATCAAACTGTAGATTAGTAGCTCGACAACCGACATAGAAATCTAGGACATGGGTATATATATGGGATGACAGGTTTTTTTTATGTAAGCTGGTATAGCTTTCGGTCTCCAATTCTAACGAAACTTTTTGTATCTTATATGACTAATTTGTAAACTTATATTTTCCTTTTAAAGAAAAGAACTTTCAAATATTACAACATGTACTCTAATATAAGGAAACATATCAATATTAGAGTACCGGGAGGCAAAGGATAAAAGAAGCGAGGGAGGGGAAAGGGTGAAAGAAGGAATATGATAACAATGAAGAAGAGAGAGTTGGAGTTTAGACAATGGAATAGTTAGAAAGGAGTTAAGAAGAAGAAGAAAGACAACACTAAATAATCAGCTCTTGGCCTAGCTCTATTAGTTGCATTATATATTGTCTAAGATCACCTAACTAATCTTTAAGCTATTAATTCAAAACCTCAAAAAACTTTAATAAGTTTCCTTACCTTTTTTTTTTTAAATTTTGATGTGAAATTATTCTCTAATATCTTGAGGAGCCACTGCTTTGTATTAGCTAATTAGACATGTCACATAAACGAACAGTTCAACTATCATATCATAAGTTAAAAATTATTAATTAAAATACTATAATTACTGCTTCATCGTAGTCATTTCAACTATAGAAATCATTTTTTAAACATAAATTTAGTAAATCATCTTTTAGTGAAAGTGATTTATTATCCTAAACCCGATGTGGCTGCTTATGTGGCAAAAATTATATATTAATTGTTTTGAGAGGAACCACAGACTGGTTATAAAAAAAAAATTAAAAAAAACTCTCAAAATATATTCATGACGACACAAGTAATGGGCTTCTGTTGCTTTGCCCAAAGAACAATAGATTGGTAGTTGCATTTTATCCATTAATTCTATCCACAAACATCACGTAGTGGACTTTGGGATATAATTATGGCTCGATGGAGGTAATTAATTTAATGACACGAACCCATGATCGTCGTACGTGTCTTCAATTGTATCTCAGAAACAAATTAAAGAACTTATTAACATAACATGCCTGGTTAACTTTAATGTTGCATGTCAGACCACCAACCGAGCTCTCCTTGTCACATTCGTTAATCCAATGTGATGCTCAGATCTCATAATTAATGCCACGTTGCGTATCTTAAGTTGAGACCATATCTACTATATATCTCGCTGTCGATCGTACCTTATGCAACACGCTATGAACAGTGGACCATCAACTGCGATGGATCGACATGGGCATTAAACATACGTACCAAACCTCTTTGAGGTCGAGATCGGTTTTTGTCGATCCTCACCGAATTACAAGCTTCAATTGATCATTCTGGTAAAAGATAATCTAGACTTTAATTATCTTTATTTTATCTTTTCCTGATATTTTAATCACTTGACTAACTAATATCTCTTAAGCTCGAGCAATTTTGTTCATCTCTTAAGAATATTGCCACATTATGTTTTAACTTATCGAATGTGCTTCGATTTTATGTTTCATATGTTTATGTGAATGCATGTATTAATGGTGAAGATATATGATAATACTGATATTATAGATGAGATAATTCTGATGAAGTGATCGGATTGCGGCGAGACGGTTGTGATCCGGAAAATAAAAGGGACATTAAATTAAAACAATGCATCGATTTCCCTCGTAATTATGTCACATATTAAATATATTTCAGAACAGTATATAAATTCGCCGTGCTACAAAGGTATCAGTACATGAGAATTAATTGGTCGGCATGGGACGAGATTGCCATGGAAGAGAGGGTTCTAATTCTGACCCTATGTTTCTCTTTTTCCCCTGGGCCTTGTAGTTTCTAGTGTTCTGGTTTGACCTCTGATTTAAGCTAGGAAGGTGCATGGCCTAATATGGGCACAAACTACACCAAACTAGTCCCAACAACAAGTTGTCACGATCTAAGGTATAATATCCTTTTTGTCTGCTATCATTGAGAGAAGAGAAAAGTGAGAGAATTAATCACATATAGAGTAGTTTAAGTAGGCTCGAGTTTGATTATTCACATTCCCATCCACATCTACTATGTGATGCATACTTTGACGAATAGCATATAGGACTAATTTGCAATCCATGCCAAGCAGCATATCCATGACATTCACATGTATCAAGTGATTATTTCATTATTCCATTGTGCTATTACAACTGAAGGTCCAAATAAAATAAAGAGTACAGAGCTACAATGAAGTATGAGCTCTATATTCCAATAAGTTATTACAAATGACGGTCTAAAAGTTGGCTCACACTAAAGGTAAAGATAAAATTACATTTGCCACCAGACAGCCTTCAATCTCCTTCCAATCCCCAATCTTACTGAGGAAGGACAAATCAAAGCTGAGACACCGAGAAACAAAAAGGCCTATGCTGAGGACATGTCAAGATAACCATAATCTGGTACAGGGGATAAAGTGCCGGTATTATCTGGCAAAGTAGCAAACCATATCTAAATCTTATAAAGCAGATATCAGCAGATAACCTCAGCCTCAACAAGAATGAATCATCTTAAATAGGATGTTCCACTTCCACAGTAGATGACCAGGAAGTCTGCAGCAGAAGTGCAGTATGAAGTATATACAGATAATAAGTTTTCTATACCAACTTTTTTTGACTGGACAAAAAGCAGTTTGATAAGCCTTTGAAATGCATCCCTTGGCTGACCACAGAAAATGAGGATGTGATGGAGGTAAATTGATGAGCTATAGATGAAGGTTGTAGTATCAGTCCTCTGAACACTGTAAGGAGGCCCTGGTATCAATACTCAAGAGCAGGACCCCAGGAGGCAGAGATAATTATGCACACCATGAAGGTAGTGATTGCAGCTTTACATCATAAGATAATATTGAAAAGAATCTGATGATGGAATTCAATTTACTCTTTTCTCTCTGATTTCCCTTCTTATTGGAGTTTATTTGTTTGTCCTGCAGCCATCAGTACTAGAATAAGTGATTCCCATAATTAAATCAGAATAGCAGGAGGGACAGTTAAAGTTACCTCCAGGCTAATTCTTGCTCGATATAGCTACATACATCTGAAATTGAGGTTGATTGTTCATCAGAAATGGTGGGTGTTATTAAAAGAGAATTGTTTGCGACTGAAGCAGTAGTGAGAATGC
The DNA here is from genome assembly GCF_048772165.1 of Typha angustifolia. Lineage (NCBI taxonomy): Eukaryota > Viridiplantae > Streptophyta > Magnoliopsida > Poales > Typhaceae > Typha > Typha angustifolia. Next base: position 8,745,557 of record NC_133248.1, read on the forward strand.
TATCAACATTTAAGTTTTGATCCTCCATCTGAAAGTGGGAAGAGTGCTCAAGTGGATTCTGTGCAAATAAATCATTCGGCATTGCCAATTCATAGGGATAAGTATCTCCAAAAATATCATTCAGCTCGAGATAATCTTTGCTTCTGAGTTCTGATAGGAAAGGATACATAGCATATTCACTGTCCATGTCAACAAGGTGATAGAAGTTGTCAATTGATTTTGCTCTGGCCTGAGCAGGGAGATTCTCCAATTCATCATATATCCCCTCAGTATCGACACCAAATATCTCATTATAATTTTTGTGCAGACTACCTCCTGCCTGAGCAGTAAGATCCTCCAATTCAGCATATATTCCCGCAGGTTCAACACCAAACATCTCATTATCATTTTTGTGCAGACTGGCAGAATCAGGCATCTGCAGAAACACGCATTAAAAGAGTTATAAAATTCATAAATTAAAGATGCATTTGCAACAAACATTGAAGAGAGTCATATACATCAACCTTGCCATCAGCATTCACTGAACGAATTGGAGAATCATTTAAAAGCGCAAGCAATTGTTCTATGAATATCCCGTCAGCCTCGAGAAGATCAGGAGTATCATCACTAACGGGAAGATCAGGAGTAAAGGACATCAGACCAGAACCAGAAACAACAGACTGTTGACAAATGGGTTCCAATGGGGTTTCATCTACTAGTTCTGGAGAATGGCAAGACATAGAAGGCAAAGAAAAGGAAGGTTCAGCAGCAGTGTCATCTTCCCAATCCTCTTCATTAAAAGGGGCACCATATTGTTCCCCTATTTTAGGACCAGATCCGCTTTTCCTAAAAATTTTGCAGAGTACATATGCATCCTGCAGCAAGAGAAAACACAAATTAACCTACTTGTTGACAAAAATAACCAAGAAAAAAAGAAAATAAACTCTTCAAGAGGCACCAAAAACTTCTATAAACAATTACATTGCATAAGCCAAAAAGCTACAAAAACATCATAACACATTGAATGTTATATATTCCATTAAAGGGAAAAAATTCAGTAAGGTCTTCCTTGTTAGGCTACATTAAGAACTTACAGTTGCAATCATACTCAAGAAAAGAGGATCTGTAGGTTATGTGAATTGCATTTATAATCAGCGAATGTCAGAGAAAAGGAACTTGATGTCTAAAAACTGTTCGGACCTGAATACTTTTTAGTGAAGCCTATACAACTACATATGTATCAAATTTTCAGAATGAGCAGTCCGAGATTATGGTGCTTTCTTAGTCATAGTTTGTCTTTTTAGAAGTAAGAACCAAATCATTGCCACAAACAAGCATCTCCTAACATGCTAGATTATGATGTCGTGATGTGTGAATCACTAGTTGAGTTGTTGCAGCTTCAAAAGACCAATAGTGGTCTGTGCAGATGTATGCCAGCTAGCATGTACAAGCAATAGCACAAAAGATGGTTTCTTAAACAAAAGAGTAAAGAATTGGTAGCTCAAGAAAGACCAAGTGATCTTACAATAAAAAGTTACCATAACATATGATATTCAAGTATCAATTGGTAACTCTAGTTGTCCTCCTGCTAGACAACAATCATCCCTGTTATAAGAAGGCAATTGTGTGGAAAATAACTTGTGCATTCCACAAAACTCTGAAATTTAGCTGTAATTCAGTCGATAGCATAAATAACTACACTACAGATAGAAAGACATTAGCAGATTAAAGATTTTGAACATATATGAGTAGTTATCCTGAACAGCACTGTTTAGAGCATAAAGAAGATATATCTCCAAATGTATAAAATAATAATGATAGTAAGTGTTATTTTTAGAGTTTAAGAGTACCTGGTAATTAACCGTTTGGTGAGGAAAACATAGTAATTCAGAATAAAAAGAGTAGGAGATCCAAATAGGAAACAAATAGATTAATATGACTATCGCAGTTACATCCATGGATAAAATTAATTATGACAGTTTCTACACTTAGGCAACAATCATCATGTAAGTTATTAGGCAGAGAGGAACTTCTGATATCCTTTAACCACCATAGCTAGAGGTGAAACAGCTGTTCTCTGCAAGAGAAAGAATGCTTACCTGAGAGAAACCCGCATTTGCCAACTCCTTGTCCGCTGATCTGTACTCGTACATGACCCAATCAGTTCTATCACCTTTTGGAGCCTTGCCTACATGAAATATCAGAGTCTTCTTCATCCCAATGATACGAGAATGATGGTCTATTGGTCTGTCCTTTCCAGTGGTTTTCCAGTAACCAAGGTCAGTGGCACGGTTTGTCCTTGAGCCACTAGCATATTTCATACATCTAGGACAAAAGAAGTACCACTCACGATCTCGACTTTGTAAAGAAGATTTATCTACACAAATTGAAAAGTTACCATGATAAGAAACAAATAATAGTTAAGACATAAGAAAAGTGCAGTATGGAAAGAACATTAAATGCATTACAGGATCCATGGAGAAGGGATTCAGCAACGATTAAATAATACATGAAGTCCAACTGTACAGGAAGCTTGACTTATGTTTATTTGTGAACAACAACTTAAAAAAAGGGCAGAGCAAATATATGAATTTCGTAACAGGGAAATTGCTACTTCGGTTGAATGACTTCCAGTATAAGGATCAGAGATAAAAAAAAAAAAGAATAATTCTCTCAATTATAATGAGAAGAATATAAATATTAACAATTTACCTGGAAGATCCCATGGAGCAAATTGGTACAGCTCAATCTCTGTAATGGCATCAACATGTAGTGGCTTTCCCATCAACTTTCTCTTTAAGTAGTACAAAACGAGCTCAACATCAGTTGGATGAAACCGAAAGCCAGGTTGAAGGGAAGTCTTAGCCATCATTGAAAGAGCTGTCTTGTCCATAATACTAAATTGATATCCAAATATGATTAGACCAGCCACAAAGAAAATGTTCGAAGTTATGAATTGGAACTATCGCTACAAATTATAAGTTTATAACAACTTTGACTATTATAAATTAAAAAAAGAAAAGATATACTAAGACAATAATAACAAACCCTTTGTTTAATATCAAGTCCAGTGCCGAAACAAGATACGACGAGAAGACCACAACCGACTACGGCATATGAACCAAAAGGCACACCAAATAAACCAACGATAATCCTTTCTGAGATCAAAAGACATTGAGGTGCAAGCACAATCCTGTACGCAACAATTATTAAAATTACAAAAGGTCCAAAACCCATAATCTCTTTCTCTCTCCTAAAGCCACAAACATTTAGGAAAGACAAAGACGAAGCAATGATTAGAACCAGAAAGACACCACCTGGGGCAAGTCTGTCAGTGGATCATTAGATAGGACATTAACTAAGGATGCAATAAACAGTTTTTCACATAGGAAGAGCAGATAATATAGAAAAGACAGAGAATAGCCAAGTATTATAGTACTAATTTGCATAGAATCAGTATTGATCAAAATATAACTACTATAGTTAAAGCTGGAATCTTGAACTGCTAGGAAAAATGGCAGAAACAAAGATGAAAGCGCACTCTAATTCAACAGAATTCCTATTACACCTTAGCTCTAGTCCAGTAAGATTACATCAAGAATTAGTTCCCACAAAATGGAGACTTTAGCAATACAACTGAAGAACCAATAACAATAATCAATAATAGACTACACCTACACAAGAGGATACCAAAAGCAACTACGATATCCAATATCAGGACTTAGAAACGAATGCATAAACATCCAAAGATAAATATCCTACGCAATCAAATCTAATGAGAAAGCTAGCAAAACCCTAGATCACAGCAGATCAATCGATGCTTTGACCGAACAGACACGCGAAGATTGCATACGAATCGCAAGGGGATAGAAGAAACCCTAGACGAGATGACGAATTAGGGATTCGAGAGCTTACGCGGAGGAGGCGAGAAGAATTGGGAATTCCTATGACGCGCCGCCCCAGTCGATCAAATGAGGAGGAGAAAGTTTGGGGATTCGAGGGGTTTATATAGGAGGGGAGTGGCGAGTTGGAGAGGTAGTATACATCACCAGACCGCGTGCTTATTTTTCCCGCTTCTATGAGAAGCTTCGCTTGCACTCTTTGCATTCTGATTGGCTCCGGAAGTTTTTATATTTGGAGTGAGCCAAGTTTACCGATTTAGAAAGCTGACTAACTATCAAATCCTCAAATAAAAATGGATCTTGCGGTTGGTTTTTTGACGGAAATATTTAAAGAATATTTCTAACAAATACGCGTCAAGATGAACAAATACATTAATGAATTAAATATTGTTCTTCCTTAAAGTTTAAAGCATATAATATTTATCGGTGATTTTTTAGAACTATTTTAAGCAATTTATGTGAGCAAAACAGTCTTTTACTAATCTAGGTTTAATTTTAATCGTGATTTAATCGAAGGGATCACGTTCTTAAAACAGTTTAATAATTTATGATATTTTAAATAAGGTAGCAGTTATAATGATTTTTTTTTTAATATTTACAGTGGGAATTATGTAAATATTGTAAATAAAATGTAATTTAATACTAGGCCATTAATTATTTTGTCAAAATATTATAAGAAATTTCATTTGAAATGGATAAACTATCTAGTTTTATTTTCGTCTTAATTTAACTCAAGTGTAGATTAATATTTTTTTTTTAGCAAATATAGAGCTCAGCTTCTAACGGAGACGAGATGGCTTAATTTGTAATATAGTCAAAATGCAGGGTGTTATCTATAATATAGTCAACCCGACTCCCATATCTACCTCTGACAGTTACCAAGAAAAATCCTTAAGACAAATAATATCAATGGTTAAAATGAGAAGTCATCACAATTTCGCAAATTTATCACTCTCTAAAACCCCAAGTTGACCTTTTTTTCTATAAATAAAAGAAAAAAAAAAAGCCTACCCGGCTCAGCTTCATCATGATAAACATACACCCAGTTCTATCCACCGATAGAACCCACAACACATAACTATTGCTTAGAATTAATTAATTTGTGAATTGTGAGTTGTTGGACTGTAGAATTAAGCAGGAAGCCTTGAGCTCGCCTCTCATAGTAAAAACCATCAGACAAAGAAGCATCAGCTGAGAAGATCATAGCCCCATTGACCTCGAAACCATTATTTTCCAACATCTTCAATGCTGCGAAGAAAGCATCTCCCTGTATTCCCCTTCCATTCACTTCATAACTGGGTAGCAACTTGGTTGCATTAAACTGTTCTGCTCTCAGCCTGAAATCCTGCAAGTATCTTCTCGGCACCCTCACTTTGTCTGTATAGAACTGGTGATTGACGTAGTCGATCACATTGTTATATCGTTGGTACAGATCAATGTAGTGATCAACAGTCTTGTAGTATGGTGCAACAGTGGCTAAGCTGATCACACTGTGGTTCTTAAGAATGGTGATCAATTCACCAATACAGAAGGCAAAGGAAGAATCGTTCTTTGGGAAATTCTCATAGTCAATGTCGATGCCGTCAAGATGGTATCGGAGAATGAGCGATCGAAGAGAGGTGAATGCATTGGTGATCCACAAATGAGGCTTGATTGGTTTGTACCATGACAGGACTTTGTCACCAAGGCTCCACCCTGAGAGGCTCACGAGGACTTTCACATTTGGATGGCTGCTCTTGATGGCTTTGACACTATTTGCTGTTAGAGTTGAAGACCAATAAGGAGAGAAGATGCCATTTTGGGGTTTCCCAGATGTGTCTGCATCAATAGCGAAGCACAGAATGAAGTTGAAGTTGATCTGTGGGTCGATTGGAACATCAGAGAATGTAATCGGAGCACCGGTAGCTCCTATGTATTCCATCATCACCTTGCCATCTGCAAATAATAGCTTGTGAGGTATTAAGTTTCAAGAATAGAAATCAATATCATAACCAGTAACTGCAACAGATGAGCTAGGGAATCTTACCGCTCAAATGAAAGAATAAAAAAGTGAACCCAATTAGAGAAAAGAAAAAGGACTTGATATTGAGCATGGTTAATTGAGAATTTCCCAAGGATTGACCTAAACTTGCAAGTTTACAATCATGGAGCTTATAAAATTGGGGAGAAATTCTTTTCCTTTGGAACAGTTCAGTGGATACAGCATTGCAATCGGAACCCCCTAGGCTCTGATACAGCTGAGATTGCAAAGCTTTCTTTGTAACTTCTTGCTCGGTACTGGCATCTTGAATCTTTTGATTTTTTTACTGGACAGCCTGCCTTTGTTTAATAATCCAACAGCCACGGCCTGCAACTTAATTCATTACCTCAGTTACAATAAACAATATGTAATTGTGAGCATATCTGTTCTGAAGTAAAATACAAATCTGCATAGTAGATAGCCTGCATCCAAGAAAACTTGCAACATATGGCTTTGATCACATCACCTAATAAGTGTTACAATGAATGAGATACAAATACATGAACAAGCTGGCAGCACACATGAGTATATCCATTCATTAAATGATACCTAAGGCCAAACGTAAGAACTACACCACCTAGCAGCAAATCAGTTTTATCCATTTCAAAATAATCTAACCATGAATTTTCCATCCTGTACATTTCTTTCAAGTAACTGAATCTCTTCTCACTCATAAATCAAATTCGTGGTGACAACGTATCATAATACTGCTGGAGCGTTGGCTCTATGTAGCCCAGGCCACTGGATTGATCCTGCTACACTGTTGAGGATCGATCCATCTAGAAAGGGGAAAATAAGGAAATAGAAAAATTATTTTTGGAGGAGTGTGGGGAAGAGAAAGTGTTAAAACTGTGCTAGGCTGAACCAGTAGATGATCTCACAACTGAGAAGACCAAGATGTCGATAAGAACATTGAATTTATAGAGAGACCGTCTATAGACACTTCTCAATGTTTATTTTCGCCTGAAGCAAAAAAATTTCTTCCAGCTTTACTTTACATGTCTTGTTTGATTGATTACGGAGATGTAAAGCAGTGACATCATGGAGCCAAATTTGAGCACCAGAATATCTGATGGAACAGAACTGCACTAGCAAATCTAACATGTACATTCCTCATGTGACTATCTGACACAAATCTGAGTTCTTCAATTCAAAATTATCTAGCAGCTGACAGCAGTATCAAAAGGTGTCTAGTGTCCTTCCTTGAAAGATTAACGCGCCAAAAGAATTGAGTAATCCATAAATTGCTTGCTTAAATACATACATGCACTGAGGACAATGATCTGCCGTGCAAGGTAATTGAGGAAGAAGCTGTCTCGAGCTCACTCTAGAAGCCAGTTTACAACATATATCCTGGTGATTCTTACATGCTAGCAGACTGGAAATGGTAAGTAGGTATTTAGATCATTTGACCTCTCTGCTGGCTTAAGAACAGCATTATCCATTCCTATCTATCTGGAACTTCCAAAGTAGCCCTGCCATCTGTCTGTAGTTCCTCGGTCTCCAAATGAACATATAGCTTCTCAATTTTGAATATATTATTCTTCTAAACCTGGTCTCTACAAATGGTAAGTTCTCTCTTTATCATGCTTGCTGAGGCAATCATCAACCAAAAAGCCTTTGCTTAGAAGGATAAGGTGCAGCACATAGCTTATCTGTCTCACCAGTGATGTTAGCCCATCCAAGGCTTCCAGATCTCTTTCCACTTCACATGCCTAATAAACCTCACCAGAAAAGCCTTAGCTTAGAAGGAGTTCTCAAATGCGCATAGCCTATCTGTCTCATCAGTGATGTTAACCCATCCAAGGTTTCATAGATCTCCTTTCTCTTCACATGCCTGGTATCCTTCACCAGAAACTCATGGACCTCTCTTCCCACTTGAATTGAGCTACAGCCAGGTACCTTCTCAATTCCCTCCTGACGTATCATCGCACGAGCATTCAGAACACCCTCCCATCTTTTCCCCAGTGCACTAGAATTTGAAACCAGCACTTGATACCCAGAGTTCAGTGGCTCTAGATCAATTATCTTTCTACTAACAAAATCTATCAACTCCTCAGCACCATGTGTTATACAAGAACTCAGTAGAGTTGCCCATATAACAACACTCGGTTCCATTGGCATGTTTTCAATAAATTGAATTGCTTCTTCCAACTTGGCAGCTCGGCCAAGGAGATCCACCATGCACCCATAGTGCTCCATCCTTGGCTTAATGCCATATTGGTCTATCATTTGATTAAAGACACGGCGACCTTCTTGAACAAGACCTCCATGAGTGCATGCAGTAAGAACCGCAATAAAGATTACATCATCCGGTTCAATTCCTTCTCTACACATTTCATCATGCAGAGCCAAAGCTTCTGTGCACTCTCCATTGAAGGCAAACCCCGAGATCATCGTTGTCCATGTAATAATACACTTTCTTGTCATTCGTTGAAAGACAGATTGTGCACTCTTTATGTCCCCACACTTTGCGAACATGTCTATAAGAGCATTTCCTAGTGCAACACTAATCTGAACCTTGTTCTTCTCTATATAGGAATGGATCCAATTACCATGTTCAATGCTGCCGGAGTGAGCACAGGCTGAGACGACACTAGTGAGTGTAGCCTCATCTGGCATGAATTTTCCATCAATTAGCATCGCCTGAAACGTACACAGTGCCTCATCAAATTTGGAATTCTGGTTGTACCCTGATATCATAGCATTCCAAGAAACTACATTCTTAACAGGCATCTGATCAAAGACCTTTCTGGCAGAATCTAGGTCACCAATCTTAGTGTAAGCTGATATCATGGCTGTCCAGGAAACAACATCTTTTTCCTTCATCTGATCAAACATAGATTTTGCAGCTGTAACATCTCCACACATCAAGTATCCAGAAATCATGGCGTTCCAAGAGATAGTGTTCCTTGTAACCATTCGATCAAAAACTGACTGTGCCAATGCCATGTCTCCAGCCTTCGAAAGACCTGCAATAACTGTGTTCCAGGAGACAACATTTCTCTCCGGCATTGATTCGAATAGAATCATAGCCTGTGACATGTCTCCACGTGACATATATGCTCTAATTATAGAATTCCATGAAACTATATCTCTTTCAAGCATCTCATCGAACACCTGACGGGCCACCTTCACATCCGCACCACATTGAGAGTAGACATTTAAGAGAGCATTCTGAACAAAGACAGTGAACCCAAATCCACATTTTATTATCTGAGCATGGATCTCTTTGCATCCCTCAAGAAACTCCAAGGATTCACAAGCTTTGAGGAGAAAAGTGAAGGTGAAGTTATTTGGCAAGACCCCCAAAGGCCTCATCTCGTTGTAGGTTGAAAATGCTTCATCTGCGCTACCTTTCTCAATCAAACATTTGATCATGGTGTTATAGACAACAGCATTTGGACTCTGAGCATGCTCAAAGATTTTGGTGGCATAGTTCAAAGAAGTGAATGCCGATGACAGGTCAATGAGCTTGGGTACTAGATAATTGTTTTCTCCGAGACCATTGACAAGAATCTGGAGATGGGTTTGCTTCAATTCCTTCAAAGTTTTGATCTTCCTAAGGATCTGGAGCATTTTCTGCTCCATTTTTACTAAAATTCCCCTTCTCTGTGACTCCTCTCCTCCTTTAAGAATGGCATTTCCGTAGTTTTCCCTATACTTTTGGCCGTGACATCCATCCATTTCACCCCTATATCACTTTGTTTTTTGCATATATACACCTCAATTGATCTTTATCTTAATTTAGGCCCTTTTACCCTTTGTTTGTTTGCATATATTGTATATACACCTATATGACTCTTTATACATGAGTTTTTAAACAAAATAGACTCGTTTTTTAAAATTTTTAGTGAAATAGGCTACTCTTAAATTTATTTACTAAATAGGGTATAATTTATAATTTTTTCTCTAAACTATGAAAAAAATTAAGTTAAAGAGATTTAGATACATAATGAATTGATCAGTATTTTAGGATCAGACAAAAATAATGAATTAATTATTATTTTTTTTAGAAAAAATACTGATCAATTTAATATTTTTATTAAAGTTATAGTGAATTAAACCCAATTTGGTAAATATATAATCCATTCCTGTAAAACGTTTTGGAACTGGATTAGTTCGGTTAAAAACTCCGTTATATAGACTATATGTGATATATCCCACACAGTGAAGTATATCAGTATATGTAAATAAGGATATTCGCAGGTCTAAACCCATATATATCAAATCTTCTACTAAGCCCTCGCATTTGCTCGAAGATGAGAAGATTCTCAATGGATCTTTACAAAAATGCCCTCAATATTTGTCAGAACCAGCAAAATGCCACCAACATAGTGACCTTGAGACAGCTCCATGCTCTATATCTAACCAGTCAAGTCCAAGATCCCTGGCAATGGACACAGCTTATTAGATGTTATCTTTCCCAAGGCTTTCCCAAAGAAGCTCTTCTTGCATACACTCGTCACCTTCCTAATAGAAACCACCAAGCCATTCTACCTTTAATTCTCAAAGCTTGCTCCTCCGTCTCCTTCCTTCCTCTTGGCAAATCCTTGCACGCGGAGTCTGCAAAAGTTGGAATCATCCATGTGCTTCTCGTTGGGACTACGTTGGTTTCGATGTACTGCAAATGTGGCAGACTTGACGATGCTCGCAAGATGTTCGATGAAATGCCGGAGAGGAATGTGGTGACATACAATGCAATGATTGGGGGGTATTCAATGATTGGCGACATGGATTCGGCTTTGCATATGTTTGAACAGATGTCTTTGCGGACTCCCGTCACTTGGGCAACGATGATTAAAGGGTTTGCGGAAAAAGGAGACACAGAGAAGGCGAGGGAGTTTTTCAAGCAGACCCCACATGAGATGAGGACTGTTGTCACATGGACTGTGATTGTCCATGGGTATACAGTAAATGGCGAAATGGATGCTGCAAGGGAATTTTTTGATCGAATGCCTGTTCGCAATTTCTTCGTGTGGTCATCAATGATTACTGGGTATTTTAAAAAGGGCAATGCTGAAGAGGCTCAAGCAATCTTTGATCAAATCCCAGTGCGGAATTTGGTGAATTGGAATGCACTGATAGCTGGGTACTCGCAGATTGGGTGTTGTGAGAAAGCTTTGGAAGCTTTTCGCAGAATGCAGCAGGAAGGGTTTGAACCTGATGAATTCACAATGGCAAGTGTTTTGTCAGCTTGCGCACAGTTGGGTTCACTGGAATATGGTAAACAAATCCACGAATACATAAACAGGAAGAGGATCAAAACTAATCATTTTGTTTTGAATGGGCTGGTTGATATGTACGCAAAGTGTGGGGATTTAGAAAGAGCAAAAAAGATTTTTGATGGAATGAGCAGAAGAAATAGCGAATGTTGGAACTCAATGATCTCAGGCCTTGCCAGCCATGGCCGAAGCAAAGAGGCTCTTGACCTTTTTGCTCAGATGGAAAAATCAGAGGAGTGTCCCAATGAGATAACGTTTCTTGCAATACTTGTAGCTTGTACACATGCGGGTTTCATCAAGGAAGGTCTAGAAATCTTTGCTAAGATGGACAAGCATGGATTATTAGCAGGAGTGGAACATTATGGTTGTTTAATTGATCTCTTGGGTAGAGCAGGAAGGTTAGTTGAAGCATATGATGTAATCAAGAAGATGCCAGTGAAACCAAATGAAATAATCTGGGGAGCTCTACTTGGAGCCTGCAAAGTGCACTTGGCTACAGAGATGACAGCAAGAGTAATGCATGAGCTAGGTAGCTTGCATATGGGCCTTGGATCCAGTAATGATGCAGAGTATGTGATGCTATCAAACATTTTTGCTGCTTCGGAAAGATGGGAGGAGGCAGAGAGGATGAGGAGGAAGATGGTGAAGAATAGAGTTCAAAAGACTCCTGGTTGCAGCTCAGTTGTGGTAGGAAACATTGAGCACCAATTCTATGCTGGAGCTGTCATATAGTCTTTAAGCACATCAGCCATGAAGAGGCTTGCAATTACGAGTTGTTGAAGGTGGAATCGGCGGTTTTCCTCCGAGCTTGAGAATATGAGTCGCTCTCTCCAACAGATGATAAGTTATTCCCTATCGTGCAACTATAACGGTAATCTGTGAAATAACTTGATGATCATCATGCATGTTTTTCTGTTTGACTGAAAGACATGGATAGTGTTCATTTCTCGCTGAGTAAATATTGAGGAAAAAGATATCCACCAAAATTGTTGAGAGGGCTTCACCCTTGTCCTTCCCTTTAATGGTTTCTTATACAACTCATAAATCATAAATGAATCTCTTTCTTTCTTGTATATATTATCCTAATAAACTTATTTCTCATTTCTTCATAGTAACTTGTGATTGCTATTTTTGAATAATAAAGGGTGTTCAATAAGAATATTTCATAATATCTCCATCAACGATGGCGGTGCCACCATCGACACAGGGCACACTAGTGGCATGCCTTTACATGCCACTCGCACATATTTTTATAATATTTTTTAATAAAATTTTAAAACAATTTAGAGATGTTTTTAAATTTTTGGTATATTAATATCTGATTTTTTATTTAAATATATGTATATATATATTAAAACCCACATTACAGTGTTTCGTCTTTAGATTATTTTTGCAAATAACATATTTTATTAAAGATAAAGCAATAGTTAAATATAAATATTATTCATATAATTGAATATATTTATTAAAACTAATATTAATGATTGAACACTTTATAATATAATTGAATACTTCATAATAAATTGAACACATAATATTAATTAATATTAATTGATAATAGTTCAATAATTAAAACTAATATCTAGTTTAGTGTAGAATGACGAAGAAAATTATAAACTTCATTTGTCGGCACAAGAATAACATGAGAATATTATATTAAATATTGTCGATGTTCTTCAAAACTTATCCACTGATAGTATTGCTTGTTGTAAAGTCCTACATAGTCTTCATATAAATAGAAATTTTATAATTTTATAATTTTATAATGATATGATATGGATATTGAATATGTATTGAAACAATCAGCATCGGCACATGCAAAAGCATAGACACATTATAAGCATATGTAGATTTTGGATGTAGAATATAATAAAAATGTTGTGGCTCTAGAGGGTTTGATTGATATGATGATAATAATGAAGAGCTCATATCATTCGATGGGTGCACCTCTCCTAATGTCATGCTACTTATAGACTCAAGTCCTTATAAAAATAATACCCCTTTAAGAAGGTTTTATAATAAGAAAATATGTCTCATCTTTATCATTATCGTCACCCGACCGAGTCTCATCATTATAATCTCTAGTCTCATTGTCATCAATTTTATTTAAGTCTTCTAAATGATCAATTGATCAGTTAATTTGATAATAATTAATAAAAATAAAAATAACTCTACATGGCACAATGACCGGCAGCATGGCACGTCTGCCGGTTGGAACAGCTCGGCACGGGGCTGTGCCATTGGCACACCTCGTGCCGAGTGTCATGCTATTAATACACAACCATCCATGATCTCCATACAGACGTATATGTTTCATAACCCATTGACTACTTAACATGCATGAAATATGCTATTAGCTGAGTTAAATACAATACGGAAAGCGAAAATTTATAGAACTTCTATAGAAATTACACCAACATTAATTTACTCCGCAGCACAATATACAATTCCTCTCTCTATATATAATATAAACCTCCAGAAATGCAACAAGCAATGGCATGCACTAAGGCCACACCAAGAAGAAAGGAGACAAATATTTCATGGGGATCAAAGAAGGCCAGGGCGAGAGTGGAATGGGAAGTGAGGCACCACTAAGGCTGCCCCAGTACTCTTCTCCTTCTTACTACTTCTACTACTACTGCTACTACTGCTCTCCTCTACCACTACATCTTGTTTCAAAGCTGGAACTTGCTCTCTTGGTGGTGAATTTGGTGGGGAAAGCTTATTTAGGCATAGCAAACGAGAAAGCTTAAGACCCATCTCGAACTCTGAATCCTCTTTAGTTAGATGTGAAGCACATAGAGTTGTGCCTCTTATATACTATGCTGGAAGATGGAATTATTTGCTTGGTAGCCAAGTTTCCAAAAATCTCCAGTGTTGAAGGAAAAGGATTGGCATTCATTAAGAAGGTAGAACAATTGGAGAAAATTTGGCTGGTCAAAGAAGATTAATTGAAGCACTTGTTGTGGTCAATAGCTTCGTGACGAGGTTTTGGACTGAGGAGTTTGCTTGGTGTCCAAGGACTAGGACTCACAAGAAGCCAAAACTCTAGAGAGAGTGAGAGATGAGAGAGACCTTTATACATTGAATTTTGCAAGTAGGCTCAATTGTTCCACAAGTTAAATATTAGTGAGGATGATAAGAAAAGTATACAAATTCCATATAGAAATTCTTAAATCATGAAATAAAAGAAAATATAGTTGCATCTCATAATAGTTAAACAGGTCAATAATCTGTATTATTACCATACTAGATGTCAGTGCATTTATACAAAAAACCTGTAACATAAGTTTCCTAACACAAGTATGATATATATAACCTTAGATAAGCACTCTTAAAAGTTAAATTTTTATGTTGTGCCCTAAAATGTTTGCAGAATGTAGAGAAACCTTTCTAAATTAAAGGCTAAAAGTACTCATGGAAGTGAGAACTAACTTTATGCTATGCATGTTAGAACTTTAGCTAAGGCAATCATTTGCTCCAAAGTATATAAAAAAAAAAAGAGTATAAAGGATAAAGTTGAGGATCTCCATAATGAGTATCCCCACATCCACTACTCAACGAAATAAATACATCTCCTTCACCGTAATCATAGGCCATGATATATGTATATATATTTCATAATTCATATCCATTCTGGCCACCACTAATCTTTGTAGGGGTTATAACCCTCAAGAGTCATGAGTTCCTCCACATACTCAACCCCATGATGGGAGAAAAGATCTCAAAATGATGAAGTGACTCCTGTCTCATATCCTAACACTGGGCTATTGCAAGTTAGAGAAAAGTACAGTGTAAGTTAATTAATTAATTAAGTAAGTAAGTAATTAATTCCGAAGGTCCTGGCTAATAAGCAATCTAGTGGGAGTAATAATAATAATAATAATAATAACTCGATCTAATGGCTTGATTCTGCTTGTGATTGATGGGTCCAAATCCAAAAACCTCCCTCCCTTGGATGCTCCCTTTCATTTTTTGCTTTATTTGATGGTAGGGACCCCAATTCTCATAGGCCCAAGAGTATGTAATAGAGAAGGGTCACAGGCAAGGAGACAAGCATGCCAAAGATTACCCTGCAAAGGTGAGAGGAGTCAATATCATGAAGGAGATGGCTTTAATTGCAAGATGTTGAAGGTCTTGTTTGATATATATAAATGACAAACTTTGTTGTTAGTCTGTGTTTGTTTAATCTTGATGATATATGTTAAGACATTAGATTAATCGAAGTACCTAAAAATTTAATTAAGCTGTTAGCTAACCGACCGATAATATATATCATACTTTTAATACGCTCGCTCACATGCAGCCCATAATGTTAGAAAATAGTAAAATAAATTACTCTGATACTATGTTAGACAACTGCATCACTCAAAAACTTAGGCTATTATTTAATAAACCAGTGATATATCTCACACATACAACTTAAGTTTTTGGTCAATATGATTATCTAACAATATCTTTGTATTTTCTTTGTATTTGTCCTTTTTTTTTTCTTGTTATTTAAGAGCATGTTCTTGAGATCTATATCTTGATATATACTAGGAGAAATTATATTTTACACTTTATGATTAGGTCCAAATTCACTTCACATTACGCCACACCTACACACAGACATAAATTCATTTGTAACACTTTATCTTATTATGGTCATATATAAATTGGAATTATTATATTTTCATCATATTTGACTAATCTACAAGTCGAATTTAAAAATACTCGTTAGAGATAAAGATATGACAAAAACATATATATGTTCAATATATTTATTATCCAAAATTCAATCCGTATTATTTTTTGATAATTTGGAAAGCTTATATAATTGTCTAAAATTTAGTCTATAATAAGTATCTACAAATTCAACCTACAAATTAGTTAAATATGACGAAAAAATAATAAATTTATTTAAAATATAATTATAAAAGATTAAAATGTCACAAATAAAATTATAACCAAAGAGGGTATACTACTATAAGTTTATAACACAACATACCCGGTGCTAAGTATATCAGGATGCAGTCCATATTCTCTTGCAAATACAAAGGGTACAATCCCTTGAGGAAGAGCTGCCTGAGAAAATATATAAATAAATAAATAAATAAATAATAAAAATGAAAGAAAAAAAATAAAAATAATATTGCCTGAAATATTATCTAAAATTTAAAAGGGTATAAGAGTTAAGCCTAGTAATTAAATACCTGTACGATTGCAGTGTGAAGCCGAACCCCTCTCAATCCAACAGCTAGAGATGCAGCTGACATTACTATAGGCCCACATAAGAATCTAATTGTCATACTTATGATTGCCATCTTTGTCCCACATGCAATGATCCTCTGCTGAAGTGCCATGAACAATCCTACAAGCAGGTCAAATCTTTTCTCAACTTTTCCAAAAAGTAGATGTTGGCAAATTAATCTTCAGAACCATATGTCATTAGTACGTAATCATATGGCTAAATTAAGCTAATCATCACCTAAACTAAACATGGCCATTCCAAGGCCGGCATCTGAGATGATCTTTATGGAGTTCTTCACCAAGTCCGGCATGCTCACTTCCCATCTAGAGAAGATGTTATATTAACATATTAATCCATGCATAAAACCGTGAGTTAATAAGAGGCTAAGTGCACTCAAAGACCAACCTGAATGCAATCAAAGACCAGAGGAGGCCAAGTATACTGGAGTAGGTATTAGGGTTCCGAGATAGTTTTCGACCAACTACTACCAGTATGAGCTTTAGCATGACTAGAGCGTGAGGCATTTGCTGATTAGGTATTCCATCCTTCTCTTCTTCGTACTCTTCTCCAGAGATAAACTTTATAGTGCTCCTGAAGCTCAGTTCTGTATCATCTGAAATATAATTCAAAGATAATTTTATATTCTTTCTCTTCTTTTTTATATATAAAATTATGAGTTTGTAGATTAATCATATAGACTCAAACTATATATATATATGTAATAAATTCAGCAAAAATATGTGTCATCTCATTGATCTTGTCCACACATCGGCAGTCTCAGGGAATATTCCCAGATATGAAAAGGAACGACTCTATATTAAATTTGCTATGGCAAAGTGAAAATAAGGAAAAAAAAGGGGTTTGTCTGCCAGTTCAGAGCTGACACGTACTCACTGTGTACAGCTAGTTGCTGTTTAACCTCACTATTAGATCGGCTCACAGTCTCAGATTTTACGAGCAGCAAATGGACAAAAACCGACCAACCAACAAAAATAACAGAACAATACCGTACCCTAGAATATTCGCCATTTTAGGTTCTTTTAGTAAGGCATTAGAAAGTTAAATAATAATTATTGGGTGTGAGCAAGAATGAATGGGAAGCGTAGATTAGTTGTTATATATATATTTATATATATTTATTTATTTATTCTTCATCCGGCACTCAAATGGATGTATGTATATAATATTATGGTTTAATTTGATAAAGAGAATGAAAAGAGAAAAGAACAAAGAGGCGAATGTACTTAATTAATTACCTCCAATATCTTTGCCTGCTTGTCCCTCACAATTACTATGATTCCCACTCACCACCTTAACTCCGGCCGCCGCCACCACCGGCGACGACAACTGTCTCACCACCCTCACTCCCCCACCGGCCGGCGACCTCGTCCACCCCGGTGTCCCCACCTCCATTTCATTAAAATTCGACTCCCTCGGCGTCGGCTGCACGGAGTAGGCGTCCGTCGACGAGGCGTAACCCGACAGCCTCGGGCTCGCCCGCGCCGACCGGCATCCGAACCCCACGTCCCCCAGCGCCTGCTCCGTCGGGTACCGTCCCGGCGTGTTCACTGAGTAGATCTCCGCCCCTGATAGGTTCGACAGCCGCGGCGTCAGCCCCATCGACGACGACATCGCCGACTCCGGCGCCGATGACGTTGACCGCCGTATCCGGACCCTGAGCCTCCCGTCCACGTCGACCTCCGACTCAGCGCGGATCGGCACGTCCCGGCCGTCGAGCGAGATGACGTCACCGTCGACCTCAATCTCCGTGATGGCTGCCGCCGCCGCCCCGGGGAACTGGTCTTGGATTAGCAGCGTGGCGGCGCGGTACTCGAAAAGGAAGAGCAACAAAGTGTACCTACGTAAAACAAGAAACTATTAATTAATTCTCTAATTCCCATGCATGCAACTAATATAAAAAAAAAATTGTATCAATTATTAATTTTATTTTTACGTACCAAATTATGCACTGGAGGACTACAAGCTGCACCATTAGACTCTGCGTGAAGTCGCCGTACATAGCTCGAAGGAGAGGAATCCCCATGACCAGAGTGTTCGGGAGGGTTCCGACGGAGAAGAGGGTGATGAGCCAGTCGAGACGAGTGGCGCGGTCGCGGCGGCTAGGGGGAGCGGAGAAGGAGGCGAGGAGGGAGAGGATAAAGAGGACGCAGAGCTTGGCGGTGGTGTCAGCGACGACGAAGAGGACGTCCATTTGATAAGGGTTGTTGTGGGCGATGAAGTGGAAGGAGAGGACGGGGACGGCGAAGGCTGCGACGAAGCGGTTGATGCCGGAGCACTGCTCCGGCGTGAAGAGCTTCCAGTACTTCACGGAGGCGTAGGCTAGGAACATGGCGAAGTAGAGGGGAGCCATGGCGCACATCACTGTGTAGAAGTCGTTCGAGGTGATCATCTTGCTTGCTTAATTGGTTCCTTATGGCCACAAGTGATCAAAGATATATACTAGAGAAACTAAGGAGGGTAGTTGTTGCTTATATATATATATATATATATATATATATATATGAGAGAGAGAGAGAGAGAGCTTACAACTTTATAGATGGAAAAGATGTTTATATTGGTATGTGGTAAGAGTTAACGGAGTAAATTATATGTGAGCTGTGGCATTGCAGTAGTACACAGTCTGTGTAATTAATTAGTTGGTCTCGAGTTGCCACCGTAAAAGTACAAGTAGAGGGTGTAAATTACAAAATATCGTTCCTTTTGTTCGAACATAACTGGCGACTTGTGCCGTGGAGTCGCTGTGAACTGGCCTGCAGTCGTGGGAAGAGGCAGGCTGGTGTCTCGTTACCGGACGGCACTTCTTCTGGGGATTCCTGTGAATGGTTATCTCATTGGGTATTCAAAGTGTACCCCAAAGCTGCCCCAGTACTAGGATTCAGTATCCTTTCGTTGTTGTTGTTTTATATTCGTACCCCCACGATAAGGCGAGGGAGCGAGCGAGCGAGGGAGGGAGGGAGGGATAGTTTTTGGAGGTCGGATAGGATAGGATAGGATAGTGGGACAGGATAGTTTTATTCTTGCTGGAAAGCAAACGGCATTTATTCCAAACTTTATCTGCCCCACCGCCTCTCTTCTTTTTCTGTTGACCGCGACAGTGCGGTCAAACTCGGGAACTGAGCGCGAGAAGTAGCTATCGGCTATCTAAAAGGATGTTTCATGACCTGTTAATCTTTTAAGTTTTTAGAAAAGAAATTATATTTTACCTCAACTATGATTAAGCTAAAACTTGAAATCTCTCTGAAGATTTTTATTCACTTTACTCTCTCATGGTAATTAGAAAAAAAAAATTAAATGTTATTTTTTTGGGTAAAAGTCGAATAATATTATTTTGGGGGCAAAAGGGCAAAAAAATTATAAGTTTGATAAATTTAATGTAAGATTATCAAATTAGACCCTAATCAATTAAAATTGTGAAACCTATAGGACCCTTTGGTAAATCGTGTACTATCTAATCATGCCAGAATGTGATAAAGCTGCTAGTATTAAAAGACTCTTCTCATCTGCAACGTAGTAGATTACAATCCTAAGTCACTGGAATCATGAGGTGTTCCAACAAAAGAGTAATAATGCTAGGAGAAAGTATCTTTCAACTGAGGTACTACTTTGTAACAAGTTTCATATGGATAAAAAGGTTATCTGCAAAATAATGATCTAAGGTATATATATATATCTAACATTAAATAGTTAGAGTAATATTTTCTTTAAAATATATATATACATATATTCTTTTACGGGCAGCTAGTATTGTGTAATAATAAATAATTATTATTAATATTTTCCTGGAGGAATTGAGGAATAAAAGAAGGATCCGACCAAGCTATGCGACGGTGAAATGACAAGGATGGGCCCCACAGGGTAATGGCCCGTGTCTGTGCGCGCGCGTGCCCGGATTGCAACGTTTATTCCCCGACAGCATCTGAAATGATCTTGACCGTCCAATGCTCCGGTAACGCATACATCGATGCAACCTACTGTGTCCCGTCACCCTCCCTGCTTCCCGGTCTGCTACCCTCCCCTTCCCCCAAAGTCCAAACTCTTTCCAGTGGGCTCCCCGTTAGGCCCACTGATCCAATGGGCCGTACAGACTGCGACTTGTCCAACCAACGGTCTAGATCTTTTGTCAAATATTCATATTGGTTTCCACGTTTTTTCTTTCCATGGGGGTTTTCCTGTGTGTACTGTTCAAAAAATGTATTAGATATGTACATATATGCCCCTCAAAACACACAATTTTTACGTGTATATCTTTTATAGTATTTTTTTATATATATATTAATATTCTCTGGAGTTAACTAACCGTTACAATTTAAACAATTTAGATACAAAAGAATGAAAACATATTTATTCTAGTTTTTTTATAGATTTCTCAGCCTTAATCTTGAAAAATAGGAAAATTATTTATAATACCCAACTTTTATAACGTAATTATAGTTTACACACTACATTTTTACTATTTAAAAATCGAGCCTTTGATTTAGAGAATATATGTAGAAAATACTCTAGGATAAATTTGAACTAATACCGTCAAAATATTTCATTAAGTATAGATATTTTATTTTAAAAATAACTAAAATACTCTTAATATGACTTAGTTGCGGGTGTTTTCATAATTTGGATTAACCTAGAGATTTAATTAAGTTAACTAACTAATTAAATGACATGATGTTTTCTACATAAATAGTAAAAATATAGGATGTAAACCACGGTCTCGTTAAAAAAAAAATCTATACAAATAATATAAGTTTTGAAGAATACAGATACAAATATCAACCTGTGGAAATTTTATTTAATCCCCTTCATTTTTTTTCACATAGCTGTGAACTAAATCTCATGTCATTACTTTCCACTATAGAAACTAATCAGCCTTCAATTTAAATTAACTCATGGTACTAAAATTATTCCTACTCCTTTAGATACCCATCCCACCATAAAATCTGACCCATTCACTAAAACAAAATTAAAAAAATCCTCAAACATACTGCTTGCAAATCCAAGAGATGCATTATTGACATGAAAGCATTTGCTTTACGTGAGAAAGTTACATTTTGTTATGTTCCACCAAATGAAGAGGTTGTAAACAAAACTAATACTCCTAGCAGACAGACGATGGCAATGGCATGCATGCAAAACTAATAGCAGAAGGTTGATGTGACAATAAATTATTCTGGCCAAACAATAACTCCAAGCAATTATAAAAATTACTTCAACTTTAAACCATAGTACAAGATATTACACTTACTATAATTATAAGAGGTTTAGTTGACATAATAAGAGGACACTGTGATCACTTCTACTTATCATTGAGGTACATCATAACTACAGGTTACTATAAGAGGACACTGTAATAATTTATGACATTAATGTGTTTGAAGTTAGATATTATTGCACCAAGCAAACAAATCTCAGTGGTCCTTCTATTAGATTAACCATATTATGCTTATGATTATCATAACAATTTAGACTAATCTGATAAAAATATTTGTACTCATCTTCCTCCGAAAGAACGGATATGAAACTTTGCACCAACTTAGCTAAAATAAAATTAAAATAATGCGTATTAGTAAAGTGCCATGTTTTAAAAATAAATATTAAGAAAATATAATTATGTCATGTTTCATTGGATTATAGTTAGCATGATGGGTTTTTTTTTAAGACTTCTATTAAAAAGTACGGATAGATTTAGACAAACCAAAAAAAAAATCTGGCCGAAACGAAAATAAGAGAAAAAGAAGGGGGTAAAAGGCATAAAAGTATTAAAAGATTATTTTTTAAAAGGTATAGATAAAAAATAAAAAGACACCTTTTTTTTTTTTTCACTATTGGTCCACTGGGGTACAAAGATGGAGGTAGATTAGAGCCTTTACTGAGCCTAGCTTAAAAGAAGAACAAAAGAAAAAGAAATTGTTTTGTGCTTTATATAACATCATTTTTGAAGGTGATACATTGATACTTGAAGCCGTAAATTTATAACTGATTAGAAGACTTAGTTAAAAAGCACGACCACCTCATATGATATATATAATTTTACCCTAGCACTCATTAGCTTATACAGATAAGCAGTGAAGAGAAAAAGTAATAATTTACCTACAAAGTACTTAACAAAATTATGGGAAATTACATTTATGGCTATAGTTTGGCCTAATTTCAACTTAGGTATCTAATTCTCTGTGATTCTAACTAAAGTATAACTATTAGTATGCCGTTAACAGAAATATGAAATGATAATTTTACCCCTATGTATAAAGTATATTTTGTTGGAAAGAAATATTGGAAATATATTTGATTCCAACTTAAGAAGGGTGTTTGTTGGAAAGAAATATTGAAATCAGATTTGGTTCCAACTTGAAGGAGAGTATTGAAAAGAAATATCAAAATCAGGAAAGAAATTTTAAAATCAGATTTTATTACTATTATTGATTTGATTAATCTGTTTGTTATTTACTTTCCTTGTATATAGCAACACTATCCTAATATGTTGGATAGACAAGCTTAATTATAGGAGAGATTGTTGTAATCTCCTCTTATTTATGTACTTGATTCATCTTAGTGAAACACACAATTCCCTCATTCTAATCTTTTTACATGGTATCAGAGCTAGAACCCTAGCAACCAAGTTCTATTGCAGTCATATTCTATTCCATCGAAACCTTCATTACCCTCAATGGCTGAAGATAATCATTCTTCTTCTCATGGTGTTGTTCTACCAAATCCATCAAAGGTAGGGAAAGAAAAATCCCCTACTGACCTCTCCAATCCTTACTTCATCCATCCTTTCGATCATTCTGGATTGGTTCTCGTTTCCAAGCCCCTCAATGGAGATAACTACTCCAGTCGGAAAAGATCCATGATTCGAGCCTTGAATACAAGAAATAAGCTCGGATTCATCAATGGGTCTATCTTAGCTCCTTCAGAAGTAGATGATCCTGAAGGTCATGCTATTTGGTCAAGATGTAATGACATTATCCATTCTTGGATAGTCAACACCTGTGATCCAGAAATTGCTGACAGTGTGAATTTTTATTCCACTGTCAGAGAAGTTTGGGAGGACCTCGATACCCGATTCTCTCAGGGCAATCTAGTCCGCATATTTGAGATCCAACGGGACATCGTCCTCCACAAGCAAGAAACCACCTCTATCTCCACCTATTACACTCGATTGAAAACCCTATGGGATGAGCTAGGGATGCATTGTGAAACACCACAATCGGAGCAACAAAGGGTAATACAATTTCTAATGGGTTTGAATGAATCTTATAGTACAATTCGTAGTCAAATCCTCTTGATGAAACCTTCCCCCTCGGTTCGCGAAGCATACTCCTTCATTGCTCAAGAGGAGAAACAACGCCATCTAGGAGTTGCTTCCGCCTCCACCGAGCCGACCTCGGTTGCTGCCATGGCTGTCCGCAAGCTTTATCCACCATCACCGGGGAAGAACGAGAGAAGCGATCGTCCTGATTCTAATCACAGACGTAATGGACCCGGTTCTGGAAAGGTGCGACCCCACTGCACCTATTATGATGCTGATTGACATTGGGTCCAAAAGTGTTACAAATTACATGGCTACCCCCTGGCCATCCAAAGGCCAAGTCCAATTCGGGCTCAGGCTCTACTCGGCCCAATTATTTTGCAGTCAACCAGGCGAGTTGTGAAGAAGGTGGACCCAACACCACATTCACAGAGGTACAATTAAAACAGATTATGGAACTTCTCAATAATCAAGCAAAAGGTACCCTTAATCCTAAGGCAAATGCGGTCACAAAACCAGGTTTGTCTCAATTAGCTCGTCGAAATTGGATTATCGATAGTGGTGTAACAAATCATATCACCTTATCATTAAAAATACTGCATAAAGACAAAAGTTGCTCGTTATCACCCGTATTATTACCTAGTGGAGAGAAGGCCAAAACTATTGCTAAAGGATCTATGCCTTTGAATTCTGTCTATAAATTGCATGATGTGTTATCTATTCCTACATTCAAAGTTGATTTGTTGTTAGTAGGGCGACTGACAAAAGGTTTAAATTGTTCAATGACATTTTTCCCTTATTGGTGCATTTTACAGGATCTGGATACGAGGAAGATAATTGGTTTGGGTGAAATGCGTGACAGACTCTATTATCTGGTGGCATTAGGAGTAGGAAAGTCTACCACTAAACAAGCCACGTACTCAAACCAACCAACATGCAATCTCACCATCTCACCTACCGACCTTTGGCACAACCACTTAGGGCATGTATCATCTTCCCGTTTGAATTTTATTGCCCAAAATTTCTTAAATTTTTCTGCTAATTCCAATAAATCTTGCTCTATTTGTCCACTTGCCAAACAAAGTCGCTTACCTTTTAATGTCAGTAATACTTTCTCTATTAAACCATTTGATGTTATTCATTGTGATATTTGGGGTCGCTATCGACATCCTTTCTTTTCTGGTTCTTATTATTTTCTCACCATTGTCGACGATTTTTCACGTTTTATTTGGATATTTTTGATGCGACATAAAGATGAAACACAATTGCTTTTAAAACGTTTTTTCAGTTATGTTTCTACTCAATTTGAAACTCGCATCAAAACTGTTCGAAGTGATAATGGTGGCGAATTTATCTCTCTTCGTTCTTTTTTTCAAGCTAACGGTGTTATTTTTCAACATTCTTGCGTATACACACCTCAACAAAATGGGGTTGTGGAACGCAAACACCGTCACATTCTTCAAGTAGCAAGAGCATTAAAATTTCAAGCTAATCTTCCTTCCCAATTTTGGGGAGAATGTGCTCTTACTGCTGTTCATATCATTAATCGGCTATCTTCCCCAATTTTAGCCGACAAGACACCATTTGAGCTTCTTTACTCAAAACCTCCTACTTTTTCCCATCTACGAGTTTTTGGTTGCTTGGCTTATGCCACAAACATTCATACCTCTCATAAATTTGACTGCCGAGCTACACCTTCTATTTTCATTGGATACTTGATAGGTCAAAAAGGTTACAAACTTTTTGATTTATTAACACAAAATTTTTTCACAAGTAGAGATGTCCATTTTAAAGAAGATATTTTTCCTTATTCTCCAAATAATACCTATTCTCTACCCTTTCCTTTGATCCAAACAACAAGCCCATCAAAGGGAGATGATACAAATTCCATAAGCCTATATGACCATTCTTTTGAACCCAAATCAACCACATTACCATCATTTGAACCTAACCCACCCACCTCACCACCCTCCACCGCAACTCTACCACCACCATCACACATACAACCACCTGAAATTTGTTCACCCATGAACCTTCTCCCCTCTACTTCCTCCCCGCCACCACCACCTTGCCATACTACCACCATTCCCTCTACCGGAACATCCGATCCTCCACCACCAACCAATATTCCTCTCCGCCGCTCCACTCGACAATCTAATCCACCTGTGAGGTTCAACAATTACCTCTGCTCTGCCGTCACGCATCCTCCCTCTGATTCAGTCACCTCATCCTCTCCAGATTCGCGCAAAGGGACAAGGTACCCACTGACCAATTACCTTTCTTATCATCGCTATACACCTGCACACAAATCGTTTATTGCTTCTATCAGTCAAGAGCGAGAGCCGACCTCTTACAATGAAGCTATCACCAACCCTCAATGGCGTGATGCAATAAAGCTTGAGTTAGATGCTCTTGCTGCCAACGGCACATGGAGTCTGACATCTCTTCCGGCTGGCAAGAAACCCATAGGATGTCGATGGGTTTACAAGATCAAATGTCGCTCTGATGGCACAATAGAGAGACATAAGGCGCGCTTGGTTGCTCAAGGATTCACCCAAATGGAGGGCATCGACTACCACTAGACTTTCTCTCCCACAGCAAAAATTATTTCTGTTCACTGTCTTCTTGCCTTAGCTGCTGCCAGGGGCTGACCACTTCATCAGCTTGATGTCCACAATGCATTCCTCCACGGTGACCTGACTGAAGAAATTTACATGTCTCCACCACCAGGGCTTCGGAGACAGGGGGAGGAACATCTCGTCTGTCGTCTACACAAATCGCTCTATGGATTGAAGCAAGCCTCCCGCCAGTGGTTTTCAAAGTTTTCTTCTATCATCACTTCTGCTGGCTTTATACAATCACGAGCCGACTACTCCCTCTTCACCAAAAAGAAAGGCAAGTCCTTTACCATTCTCCTAATTTATGTCGATGACATTTTGATCACTGGAAATGATCCAAACAGTATTGCTGCCATCAAGAAGCATTTGCATAAAAATTTCAATCTTAAAGACCTTGGCGAGTTGAAATATTTTCTAGGAATAGAAATCTTTGCATCTAGGAATGGGATTTTTATGTCACAGAGAAAATACACATTAGAAATAATCAAAGATGCAGGTCTATTAAATGCTGCTCCAGTGGACACTCCTATGGAAAGAGGCTTAAAACTGTCAGATAAAGATGAATTGCTTAAAGATCCAGGCAGATATAGAAGATTGGTGGGCCGCCTGATATATTTGACAGTTTCAAGACCTGATATCACTTATTCTGTTCATGTCTTGAGTAGATTCATGCATCAACCTAGAAGACATCATATGGAGGCAGCCTTACGCGTTGTTCGATATCTAAAGGGTGTCCCAGGTCAAGGTCTATTCTTTTCTTCAAAAAATGATTTGAAATTACGGGCCTACTGTGATTCAGATTGGGGAGGTTGTCCTCTCACTAGACGGTCCACTACAGGGTATTATGTGTTCCTTGGGTCCTCACTAATTTCATGGAAATCAAAACGGCAGAAAACTGTATCATTATCTTCAGCCGAAGCGGAATACTGCGCAATGACAGGAGCTTACTGTGAGTTAACATGGCTTTGGTGCCTATTAGGAGACTTAGGCCTTATTCATTAAGAACCTGCTTCCTTATATTGTGACAACAAGGCCGCTCTCCATATAGCAGCAAACCCAGTCTTTCATGAACGCACAAGGCACATAGAAATGGACTGTCACTATATTCGAGACAAGATACAAGATGGTTCAATAATTACCAAGCATATTGGCTCAGCAAATCAATTGGCAGATTTGTTAACTAAACCTTTGGGAAAGGAAATATTTATACCTATGGTACGTAAGTTGGGCGTGTAAGATATCCACTCTCCAACTTGAGGGGGAGTGTTGGAAAGAAATATTGAAAATATATTTGATTCCAACTTAAGAAGGGTGTTTGTTGGAAAGAAATATTGAAATCAGATTTGGTTCCAACTTGAAGGAGAGTATTGAAAAGAAATATCAAAATCAGGAAAGAAATTTCAAAATCAGATTTTATTACTATTATTGATTTGATTAATCTGTTTGTTATTTACTTTCCTTGTATATAGCAACATTATCCTAATATGTTGGATAGACAAGCTTAATTATAGGAGAGATTGTTGTAATTTCCTCTTATTTATGTACTTGATTCATCTTAGTGAAACACACAATTCCCTCATTCTAATCTTTTTACATATTTTTTGACAGGAGAGTATTTTTGTCGTATAAATATCATATTTAGACAGAAGAAATTGGTCAATAGTTAGTACTATTAAATATAATAAAAATAATAATAGTTATATTTTTTATTAGAGAAGTTAGATACTTAAGTTGAAAGTAGATAAAATTTTGTATAACTGTGCCAAACCACAATGAGATAAAGCTTAATTTTTCCCTACAAATATTCAAGGGTCATGTAGTGATAATTATTTTGTAAAATGTTTGTAAGAAAAACTTCGAATTATTGGAAATCACGCGCATCTCACGTGCAAAAGGCCAATCTAGCGGGAAACACCCACATCACGCAACACACTCCCAGTCTTCCCGCCTTCGCACCACCTGCGGTTGGACGATTATCCACTCTTAGCCCCATTTCCGCAACCCTAGAGAGAGAGAGAGAGAGAGAGAGAGAAGAGATTCCAAGGGAAAGAAGAAACCCTAGAGATCCACCGGTGGAAGATGAAGGGAGGGACGGTTCAGATCAACTGGCACGACACCCAGCCGGTCCTAACCCTAGATTTCCATCCCCCCACTGGAATTCTCGCCACCGGTGGCAGTGATCACGACATCAAGGTACGGATCTCTAAGCCGTCTCGTTTCCCCCCCTTCTTTCGGCCTCTTAAAGATGCGATTTTGATCTGTTATTTTTATTTTGGAACGATGAAATGGGAGGTATGTGGTTTTCATTCACTATGTCGTGCATTTGTTGCTTTAGAATGTAAATATGCTGCAAGTGTGTGAAAGTTTCTAGTGTTGTGGTTGTAATCGAGACGGTAAGCATTAATCATTGCAGGGCAGTAAAACTTAAAATGAGTGGTCTGATATAGTTACTAACTTTCTACTTATTTAGTACTCATTTCGTCGCATGATGATCTATCTTGAATCTTGATTCTTTTTAAGGAGTAGAACCATATTGCTGTCGCTGCCTTTTTGTGCCGCTTCTGATAGTTGATCTAAGATATTATTTGCAAAATTCTGCAGCCTTGTAACAGTTCATGCCTCTCTTTTGAGTTCACTGATTCATGTGGATGAAAAAGAACAATTTATGGCTTAAGTACACTGGATAGTTACTTCAGAGATCTAATAAAGTGAGAAACACGGAGGAAAAGGCATCCGTGGCTGTCAACCAGCTTGGTATTGTGCTGACTGCTGATGAGTCACATGTCATTATGTCTACTTTAGTTATACATCACAGTGGAGCGTTTCTATTCCTTCTTTTGTTTCTGCTTATAGCCAAAGGGCAGCTTTTGAAAGAGTAATAGTCACGTGTGCTTTGTAAGGATGTTTTGACAGCATCAGCTATATGATAAACTTACAAACCTGTCTTCTGATAAGTTTGTCACAAATCATGCATGCGTGCGCTTGCACATATATGTGTGTGGGCGTGCACGCATCCATACGCGTGTTGATGTATATGCGCGCATCTGCACACCTGCTTTCTATTCATATGCACATGCCAGATTGAGAAATGAGAACTGGGATCATATCTTAGTATCATTCATTTAGTTAATGAAAGTCTACTTATTCTAGCTAAATTAGGTTAATCAATATCGTCATTTTTTTTATCTATTTTCTTGTAATGAACTAGTGGATTTATGTGATTTTCTTCTGCAGTTGTGGGCTATATTTGCAGATGAATCACAAAAGAAACTTCCGACAGCTTCCTATCAAAAAAGCCTTTCATACCATAGTTCTGCAGTGAATTCTCTCCGGTTCTGTCCATCTGGTGAGAAAACGTCATGTATGATCAGTTTTCTTAAAAAGATGATATTTATGGCTTCTTTGTTTTCCTTAGTACACTACTTAATGCCATTGACAAAACATAATATGGACTCAACATTGGAAAATCTTAATCAAATTATAAATCGTACATAGAGGTAGGGGTGAAAACGGATTGAATAATGCTCAACTTATATCCGGGTCTTTATTTTTGGTTTGGATATGGATACAAATATTGGACATATGGCAAAATTTAAAATCTCATTATGACTAAATGGATACAGATAGCTTTTAGATACATATCGAATCTTAAACAGATGCGGATAAAAAATACAGACCGGATACAGATAACATTTTATACGAATGCAGATACAAATCGAATATGGATCGGATTTTATATGAATACAGATACAGATCGGATACGAATCAGATTTTATACGAAGATAGATATAGATCGGATACGGATCAGATTTTTATACGAATACAGATACATATCAAAAATGGATCAGATCTTAATCGGATACGAATAAAACTTGAACTAAAAATATATCTTGAATACTTAAACAGTCAGTTATTATCAGTTCACAAATACCTGTTGCACCCAAACTCCAAAGGATGCCAAGAACAATTGCACCTTCATTC
Organism: Typha angustifolia; assembly: GCF_048772165.1. Taxonomy (NCBI): domain Eukaryota; kingdom Viridiplantae; phylum Streptophyta; class Magnoliopsida; order Poales; family Typhaceae; genus Typha; species Typha angustifolia. Next base: position 8,775,782 of record NC_133248.1, read on the forward strand.
ACATTAGCTTCAAGAAATTAAATTAAGACAAATTTCAAATGCAAAGTCTAGAGCTTTAACAGCTAGAGCTCCATTCTAGATACAAGTTCACATTAACTTCAACAAATTAAATTAACACAATTTCAAGTACAAAGTTTAGAGCTTTGACAATCTAGAGTTCCATTATACACACAAGTTCATATTAATTGTACTTGTTCACAATCTAGATCTTTAACACAAAGTCTAAATTAGAACAAGTTCAAATACCCATGGACAGTCTAGAGCTTTAATACAGTTTAAATTAGAACAAGTTCAAAAAACATCAACATCCATTTAACTTTGATTGAAAGGATGCAGTATTATACAATAATTTTAACTAGTGTATAATGACTCACTACCACATCCATTTAGAACAGTGCCACTGTTCTCGCCTTGTCTCATTTCAGAATGCAAACTCCTTGATTTATATATAGAAGGGCGCTATAAAAACTCAAAGCATCTTTCCTTATTCTAATAATCACAAGAGGAGACAGATCTATCAACATCTTAGGAAGAGAGTGACAGAGCATTCAGTGACGCACTTAGAAGTACATTTTTATGATGATTTATTCAACATAACCAACGGTCGGCATTCCTTAAGAAAATGTCTTACCGTTACAGGAATAATAACTTTGAGGCAAATTCACATTATATTTGGAGAACATATCAACTATAGTATTAGGAAGATAAACAATGGGCATTCCCAACAATACAAGAGCCTCACCAAGATCCTTCTTCTGTACTCATAAATAAATATCATGATCATGCGCAAACGGATAAGCTTTGGGATCCAAAGTTCAATTGCAAATGGAAACCCATTAAATAATTAATCCTTGAGTAGAAATGGTTAAACCATTTAAATAAATGTAATATAAATGGATTAACCACTTAAACAAACATAATATATATTGTGATCTAGGATGGTTAATCACTTTATTCTTTATTAATTGGCAAAGTAGAGGGGGTGGCAACTGCGGGTGACAAGGAAGAGGTCGGAGGCTATAAGGGAGGTGTGCCAAGGGATCTAAGATGGTTTATCACTATTCTTAATTAATTGGCAAAGCAGAGGGGATGGCAACCTGGAGGCAACAAGGAAGAGGTTGGAGGCTACAACGAAGGTGTCAGCACAAAGGTTGATGTCATGCTTCTAGATGTGGTAGCTGGTAGGTGTCAGAGGGGACAACACGAGAGAGAGAAAAGGGGGGAGGGGGCTCTTGAAGTTGAAGGTGAGTTTAAGGAGGAGAGGCAGACGCAATGCTTGGCGACGACGGAGAGGCGATGGTTGCGAAGGAGATAAAGAGGGTAAGGGCGCATCACTGTTTTTGGATTTTGACGATGGCTAGGGCTAGGATGATAGAGACTTGAGGTGAAGACGTTAATCAGGTAAGGGTATAAAATTGGGGTTAGGTTAAATGGTCATGTTTTAGGCTTTTAGCTGGTAGGGTATATAATATAATATATTATTTATAGATTATGTGGGTGAACGAATATTTGACCCTCGTATCCGTATCTAGAAAATCCTACCCGACACATATCTATATCTGAAAAATCCTACCTGACAATTATCTATATCCATCTCTTCGTTTTTTTTCAAAATTCCTACCCATATCCGGGTTGGGTAGGAATTTTTTATTGAATATGGTTTGATTCAGTTAAGGTAGTGGGTGGGTTGGAGTTAATCTGACCCATTTTAAATTTACATAAAGGGCATATGGTGTTGTATTTGTATGCATGCAGCGTAGCTAGTTGTAGAATCTTTAACAAGGTTTCTTTAATGGATTTGATCCATAATAGTGGTTGTCCAATGTCAATTAAAAAAATTGGAACATAGGAAGTAAAATAATAGTAATGTTATTGTCTATGACTCTGTGTGTTTCAGTGCCTAATTCTTCATCTTGTGGTAGTCCATTAAATTGTTAGATGACTTTTGTTTTCTCTTTGGCACTCAAGTGAGACTCTGGTTTTCCACCCGTTGTTGCAAAAGGTCTAGAAAATAATGTCTACTTGTTACTGCAGAGGAAATTATTCAGCATATGTCAAACCTACATTGGCAAAGTGTTAACATTTACCAAAACTTTTGTCAGAATGCAGGACGATATCAGAGATATGCTATCTTTAAATTGTTAAACATTCAAGACTTGTTCAGGGCCTGTTGAAAAGATTCAGGAGTTAGTGAATTCATTTATGTACTCCAAATAACAAGCTTGCAATATGAGTAACACCAACTCATCATCTACTGCAGTTCTATATAATGCATTTTAGATGCAGGGTCCTTGAATCATAAAGTTGACAGTTCTTTGTAGCATTTTGCATGATTGGCCTTGCTGCTTCAACACTATTTGATAAAAACTGATCTTCCATTTAATTTTTAAGATTGTTCATAACAATTCATTTATTCCGAATGAGTTTTGTTTTTTTGAAGAAAAGGGTATGAATTACCAGGGCCTCTCATGCCAATGCAAGGACTTTGCAACGCATCTTGGATCACTACATTAGGTTAACTAACCAAAAAGAAGAAAGAAAGATAGAAAAGGGCAAGGCCAAATTATGTCAACCATTAGCTGTTCCCTTTTTTTTCCCTTCAAACATTGATATTTTGTTGTATAAATTGCCTATTGTTTATCCCATTATTTAAATGCTTTGATTGAATAGTGTAATGGAGAACATTGGTCTATTGTCAATTCCTTGTAGATTTGCTAAGACAAATGACTTTGCCATCCTACTTTTGCAGGAGAACTGCTTGCATCCGGCGCCGATGGTATGTTTTTTTTGTGGATCCTATCTTCAACCCTTGATGTTTATTAGCTGTTCATCATCAAATGTTGATTGCTTTTGGCAAATAGGACCTTAGATGCTTCATTTTGCATAAGTAAGCTTCATGTAGCACAACCAAATGATGTTTATTAGCTGTTCATCATCAAATGTTGATTGCTTTTAGCAAATAGGACCTTAGATGCTTCATTTTGCATAAGGAAGCTTCATGTAGCACAACCAAATGGATGTCTGTATGCATTTCCATTTTGTAGGAGGTGAATTAGTACTCTGGAAACTACACTCAACAGATGATGGCCAGACTTGGAAAGTCCTCAAGACATTATTGTAGGATCCTCCACAGAAAATTTGTCATCAAAATTCAGTTTCTTCTCACAATCATATTTATGTAGCTTAGTTTGATTTCCTTTATCAGATTTCATCGGAAAGATGTTCTTGATCTCCAGTGGTCTGCAGATGGTGCATATTTGATCTCTGGTTCTGTTGATAACTCTTGCATAATATGGGATGTTAATAAAGGTATATATGATGGCAAATGACATCTATTTGTCAATTCAAATGCTGCAACACTCATGTGTTATTTCGTATGTGATGATGTTTTCAGGTTGTGTCCATCAAATATTAGATGCTCATCTGCATTATGTTCAGGGAGTTGCGTGGGATCCGCTGGGTCAGTATGTTGCTTCACTTAGCTCAGATAGGACATGCAGGGTATATGTAAATAAGCCACAAACCAAATCAAAGGGCTTAGAGAAAATTAACTTTGTTTGTCAACAAACGCTAACAAAGTCTGATCCTCAAAAGCTTGATGATTCAAAGGTCTGGATGGTATGTTATCAGTTGCAATGTTAGATACTATGTTCGGAGCATAACATTTCCTCCATTTTCAGCCTACACCACCTAAGACTCATCTGTTCCACGATGAGACTTTGCCATCCTTCTTTCGGAGATTATCATGGTCACCAGATGGATCATTCTTGCTAGTGCCATCAGGTATATGCTTACCTTATAGTATCAGCAGAAATATTACTTCAAGCTTGATGGTATTATATTCATATTCTTTCTGGTATGTTAAAAGGTCTAGCTTTTCTAATGTGTGCATCATCAATTAACTTTCTTTCAATGTTCTGAAAATTTTCTGGATAGTAAATTTAGAATGTCTGTCTGTCAAAATATAGTTTGAGATAGTCTCAATGTTTGTGATCGTGAGTTCTAAGCAAGTGTTCAGCCCAAGTATCCAATCACTCTCCTATAATGATTCTCGAGGCCAGGCTTCATCTAGTAGCTTTAATCTGATTCCTCAATTCACTTATTTTGTATCAACTCCCTAAATTCCCCAGTATCTTGTACTTCATTTATTCTGTACGACCACTGTTAGCTTGCTTGAGAACCTGTCTTTAGCATGTAATTATTTTCTATTTCGTGAGTTAACATACTTTGTCTCTCAGATATTTCATGTTATTTCTTGGCTTATAGGTTAAATCACTGTTGGTAATGTTAATTTGTAGTCTCCTTGTGTACTTGCTGGTATTGTCTTTCCCGAAATGCTTTGATATAATTCCTTTTAAGAACTTACAATGGAGGCATTCTTAGATGGGTAGACACAAGCAAGGGCAACATCTTTAAAATTTTATACTCTTTCATCTTCCAATTTTGCATGTTCTGTAGGAAAACAGTGAGTGCTACTTTTCACTTTTTCAGGTATATGCAAACATTTATCTGGGCCTGAAGTGTTTAACACTGCTTATATAATCTCAAGAAAAGATCTATCAAGGTAAAACATTCGATATCTTTTCTATGATCAGCTTCATCTTAGATTTAGTGAACAATTGAACATATCTGGATGTCTTGCTTTTTGATTTGTATTCTATCTTATTCCTTTTGAATGAAATGAAAAAGTTCTAAGAGGGCCTTGATTGATTGAGCATTCAGTTGTATACATATGTCACATGCTATCTCAAAGCCGACATTATCTGGTTCCTTCAATTTCAATTTTGGTAGACATTGAAGTGTTGGCTTTTATAGCACAAATTAGTTGACTGTATTTTACTCTGGGTGTCCCGCCGCATCTTTTAGGAACTTGCTGAAATCCAAAACAAAATATAAATGGTTTCTAGCTACACAAATTTGGGATACTTTTCTTAATTACGGGGTTTTTATTATGTAGGCCTGCCATACAACTTCCAGCTAACAAACCTATAGTGGCTGTACGATTCTGTCCTGTTCTTTTTTGTCTACGTGGTTTGAAGTCAGGTGACTTTGTATCTCTAGTTTATTATTTTCTCTGTAACAACTGTTCCTCATTCTGCAACCTGAACTCTGTATTCAACGATAGCAGCTGGCTTGTTTAAGCTTCCCTATAGAGTCATTTTTGCTGTGGCCACTTTGGACTCTCTCTACATCTATGATACTGAGAGTATGCCACCAATAGCAATATTTGCTGGACTCCATTATGCAGCTATTACTGATATTTCATGGTGAGTATCCAAATCTCTAGGATTCTTTGATTTCCACCACCTCAACCATCACACACACGCACACACAGAGAGAGAAAGTGCTTCATACTCACTACTGTTCGTGCTAGGTCTCCTGATGCTAAGCACCTTGCATTGTCCTCACGAGATGGGTACTGTACTGTTCTTGAGTTTGAGAATGATGAGTTAGGGCAGCTTTATTCCCTCTCAGGTATTGATTTTGTGTAACGATCGATCTATTACCTTTTGCTCCTTTTTTATTATTGAAATGTGGCCTATTAATGATCTAGTTGTTACAACCCTATTTTAAGTGAATTCTAGTCATTTTGCTTCTCTTTCAATTTGCCATGTTTCCTCTAATATGATTCCTTTTAAATTTGTGTAGAAACAAAGAAACCGGTAGGAGGAAATGCACATTCAGCACATTTGAATCCAGAAACTGTAACTATGGAAATTGATGATCAAGACGCTGGCAAACTTGAACGGAAAGCTAATTCAAAGCCCATCGAAGGTGAAGGTACGCAGAACTTATCAGCTTCGACCAAGAACTCTGATGTAAAAAAAACTACAAAAAAGAGAATAACACCCGTTGCCATCAACTAAGAACTAGGGGGAGAGGATGCTATAGTTGGATAGAAGCTTTTGCTTTCCCTTTTAAAGTATTTTAGGGCTAATTGTACTTGTCTCAATCCATAGGCATGTCAAAAGTTAGCGAAATTAAGATGAACAAAGAGCAATTCGCTTCTTGCTGCATCTGTATAGGGACCTTTCTTACCCTTATCTAATCTCTTAGACAAAACATCGATGAAACATTAGGAATGTTATTTATGTCCTTGGGCAAATTAACTTGCCAAGAGCCAGAGACATGGATACTTATAATGGAAGTTATTGAATACTTCATGTACATTTGCCAATTGTCATTTCCTTTGTTCATAATCATATTTTACGTTTCTGGTTTTCATATGTATTGCAGTTCTTTTCCACCGCCAGACTTAATAACTATTTAGGAACAGAAACACAATAAGCAAACATTTATATAGAGAAAGAGAATGAAGTGGACCTCGATATAATAGTTAAAAGATTAGTTTGAACAAGTCCAAGATTAAACTCCAACAAAGAAAAAAGCCCAAACAAAACAAAGAACACCCACCACTAATTAGCAACTGGTAACTACACCACCACCTCCTTATCAAACACCCAGCTAAACCTCACCCTCTTCTCCTCCACCTTGTTCGCCCTCTCCTCCGCCCTCTCCGTCACCTTCCTCATCCTGCCGGCCAACCCACAGACGAAATCCCTCGCCCTCCTCCCCTCCCCGCTGAGCCCGCCCTCCAAGCTCTCCAGCTTCCACCTCTTCACCAAGAACTCCACGATGTCCGCGTAGTCCTGCGCGGTGTACACCCCCAGCCGCTGGGCCACGGACGCAAAGTGGTCGAAGAGGCGCGGGTCGCGCCCGTCGTGCATGAGGTGGGCTGGCATGGTGATGCGCTTCCGCATCATGTCGGCGATCGCTAGGACGGCGCCGTCAGGGTCGATGGCGAGGAGCTGGTCGACGATGCGGGCGTAGGCGTTCTCGTGTCGCTTCTCGTCGGCGGCGATGGTGCCGCACACGCGGGCCAGGACGTCGTCGCCGCGCTGCTTCGCGAGGCGGGCGGTGTTGCCGTGGGAGACGAAGGTCGCGCGCTCTTGGAAGGACGTGTACACGAAGCCGAGGTACGGGTTGTTCTCCGTCCCCGGATCCTACAAAGCGATCAAGAAAATTAATTAATTGTAAAGCTAATGTGGTACTAGTGGCTAAATTACACAACATTCCACCCTGAATTAACATTCAATAGTCAGTATCATCACTCATTACAACTATATTAATGCAAGCAGCAAATAAACATACATACCATTCCGGACCCGATGAGATACTGCACCGTCTTCTCCACCATCCTCATATCGACTCTTCCGGACAAGTACATGTACTTCCCGAGCAAATCCCCATGCCTATTCTCCTCCGCAGTCCAAGTCCGAGTCCAAACCGCCCACGGGCTCGGACTCGCCCCCGTCTCGTCTCTAACCCCATCCAAAGTATTAATCATAGTCTGGTAAGTCGGCAACGCCTCCTCCGTGATCATGTCCCCCACGAGCACCACGAAGTACTCGTCCGGCAAATCCGCGGTCCGGGCTCTCAAATCCCGAATCTCCTCCTCGAATTCGTCGGTGGGCAACGCCGAGTTCGGCAGGAAGTCGGTGGGCTGCCAGCATTGCTCTACCGGCTTTAGCATCGGGAGCAGCTCACGCGACGCCCACCCCTCCAGCGACTTGAAGATTTCGGCCTTCTCTGGCGGCATTGAGTGGATAACTCGGCGCCGGTTTGGGGGCGCCACCGCAATGGCCGAGACCCGGCAACGGGACCTAGACATTGCCGGCATTGAGAGGAAGAGCGATTGGGCCTGCATAGCTGCTGCTGCTACTACTACTAAACGGTAAAACAAAATGCCTCTTGCTGTGCACAAGGTCGATAACCTTGCGCACTTAGATATATAGCCGGCGTGGTGATTAAAATGCCCCTAGGTGTCAATCAAACTCCTTGGGTTCGAGGACACTTGGAGGTTTTGGGGCGAGGGTATTTGTGCCATTTGGCATGCGAGGTGGGAAGGAGAGGGAGATCCGATATTATGTGGGCAAGCCAACCTTGAATTGGTTGTGCTTTGCAAAAAACCAGTGGGTGCAGTGGTTTTGTTGGAGGATTCCTGTGGGTGTGCTCAGGTTATATTGGGAAGGGTGAGAATATCATCGTTAACGTCATAATTACGGGATTTGGAGGTGGGGTTTTCGCTAATGTTAGTTATTAGGGGGGGTAATCCTCTTGGGCTCCGCCGCTGGATTTCTCCGGTGGCGTATCACACTGTCACGTGAGGGGGGAGGTTAGTATTGACCGAGGGGCAAACTAACTTTTGAGGACTTTATTTTAATAGGACTTTAATAGGGCCTGACACGAAACCGGAGATATTTCTGTTGGATCCCATCCAATCTGGATTTGACATCTGGGTTTACTGACAGGTGCATTCTTCTAGATTTTGGTCAAGATGTTGTACTAAGGACTAGGAAATAGGAATGGTACTTAAACTTTACCCACCGTTGTCTAATTTGTTGGAACAAAATTGATATTAAGTTAGACAAACTTATGAGCACTTTATTTCGTGAAGTAGTTGGTGATCCAGTGTAATTCTTTTTCCTTTTCTTCTACCCATAGATTGCTTAGTGTTACTGTTAGTTGAGTCAATATATAAAGCAAATGTGATGGTGAGGAGGAGGCAGGAGGAAATGTCGAGAAAACGTGTGCAGATGTATAGCCGCTCATTAGGCCTTGGGCCCAGTTGTCTAATTAGGAGTTTAAAACGTGCTACTCCATCTTGTTTGAATTTAGAGAGAGAGAGAGAGAGATTAGACGAAGACAAGCACCGGTATGAACTTCATGGAAATAATGTCTTCTAGTCATTTAGGCTAGACTTATCACACAAGATAAATGCAGTTTACTTGTCAAAAATTTATTAGGCTTATTATTATTATTTGGATAAGTGTCGGTCGTTGCTCATTCAAATCAATCACACTAATAAATCATCAATTGAATCATGACTTCCTTATGGTAGAGAATGTACCTATCAACTTTATTAAATTTTATTTATTAATATGACCAAAAATTGTAAGATATGGTGTTATAGAAATCTAAGTCTATAAACTCCAATACTGAAAAATTAGGATAATTTATTAAAAACAATTTGGTTTTTTTTTTCTCATTATCGTTCACACTCTTCTTAAGGATATTTATTATTTTGCCCTCGTATTTTACTTTCAGTTATGTCAAAACACTACATAAGAATACTTCATATTTCCTATAAGGTTAAAAGTAGAATTATAGGGGGTGTTTTGGTAAATTCCCCAATGAATTAATTGGCACAGCAAATGAACAACTCATAATGAGCATATTCTTATTCTTATTCGTATTGGAAAATAGAAATAATGAATCGAATAGATGACAGATCACAAAGCATAAACAAAAACATTCAAAATAATGTCAAATAACGGATGTCATGCATGCACACGTAGACATACATACGTACGAACTTATGGGTTCAAATAGTCAACCCTCATAGTTCATCACAACAACACAAACACACAGCAGTGGAATCCAAGGTTCGAAGCCAGCTCAAAAACTTAGTCGTGATTCACCCAATTAGTAGCAGAACGCATTCGAGACGCTTCCCCGACCAACTCCTTCTTCATCACTTCCTGCACTTTGATGTCTTCGTCCACGGATAGACCTAATAGCTTTTGCCCATGAGAGCCTGGAACTATAGTCTCGTGGACGCGAATGTGGTCTTCTACGTTCACCAACTCATCCTCTTTGATCAGCTTCTTCTGCTTCTTCTTCTTGAGGAAGCAAAAGATGGCAGCTGCGAGGAAGGCGAGGAGGAGCAGTCCGCCGAGCGTGGCGAAGACTACGATGATGGCCGTGTGGTCCGGGCTTGGCGGGGCAGGCGATGGAGGTGTAATTGCGGGCGTGGGGGGGCGAAATGGCGTCGGTGGCGGCGGCGGTGCTCTAATGGGCGGCGGAGGTGGCGGTGCCCTTCTAGGTGGAGGAGATGGTGGTGGCGGTGGCGGTGCTTTTCTCGGCGGTGGTGGTGGAGGTGCTCTTCTCGGCGGTGGCGGTGGCGGTGCTCTTGTCGGCGGTGGAGGCGGTGCTCTAATTGGCGGCGGTGGCGGTGCCATCCTTCGGGGAGGTGGCGGTGCCCTAATCGGTGGGGAGGGTGTAGGCGGTGGTGGCGGGGTCTTTTGCGGTGGAGGGGGGGCCCTCATCGGCAATGTGGGTGGCGGCGGAGGGCGGCGAAATGGGAAAGGAGGTGGAGAAGACATTGGAGGAAGGAAGCCAGACATTGTTAGTGTTTGAAGAGGATTAATTGGATGGAGAATTGGATGAAGAGCATGGAATGGGGTGTGAGGTGGTATTTGTAAGGAGGAAAGTGATGATTAGGTTTGAGTACTGGTGACTTGGCTCCCATGCTAAGGCTTTGGAGAGGGATGCTTACGAACGATACATTGCTTAGAATGAGGAGGACTGTTGTGATATGTCCCTGTGGACAGCTTGGAGGACAGAACTCACTGTTGAAGTTTGCATGATCTTCAATTTGGAAGTTCTAATCTTTTACCAAGTACTCTAAACTCCAATGAGTGGAAGCTTTAATCTTCAAGGTGAGATCGACATTTTCTCCACCATTTCCGTTTCTTTTTCTCTCTCTCTCCTCTTCTTTTATTTTCGGGAAACACAGTGTGTTACTTGTCCTTAATAAAAGTATGGAAAATGTATCAAAACATTTTATTTTTATTATCATTTACACTCTATCATGTGAATGTTTATTATTAACCTCTGCGTTTTGATTGTAATGTCTAAAAAATTATATGGATTAATTTTACTCTAACAATGATTAACGGATTATAGAATATTGTATTATTTCAAAAAATAAAAATAAAAATATCTAAAATATCCTTCAGTTTGGCTTTTAAATGTAGTTCTATGTAATTTTTATGTTAAACTAAAAAGAATTATTCATGGGTATCATGGTTATTTGTAATATATAATTATCTTAAAACTAACAACATAATATTTTTAGGTACTTTAGGCAACATGCTGGGGGAGTCAAATAATAAATATCAAGTTTATATTGTGTAAATGACAAATATATATATTGAACAATGTATGTTTTTATTATATATCTATCGTCTAAAGTTTAATCAGTATTATTTAGATGCTTCAAAAGACTTATATAAATTTTTATAATTTTGTCTCTAATAAAATTTTTCAGATTCGATCTTTAATTTAATCAAATATGATGAATAAAATAAAAGTTGCACTACAAGAATATGAGAGGGTTGATTACTAAAGTTAAAAGTACACCATGAATTTATAAAAATTAAGTGAAACCACGAGGAGCTAAGGTATAATTAACCATAGTTATTTTAAGGATAATTATATTTAACCATATAAATTAACTTAATTGTACTTAAACCACATAAACTATCAACCTTTTTTATTTGTTGGAGTGGGCTAATTAAGACATTTACTTAGAAAGAGTTTGATTAATATGGGTAAGGTTAGAAAATATTTAAATGTATTTTAGTAATTTAACCAGTCGCTTTACACAAATTATATCCTATAGCTAACTTTAGTTAGTCAAAGCAACAGTAAATATTATATGAAAATTATACGGAAAAAAAGTGTTCCAGTTGCAGAATCCTTAAAAATAGGATGATATTAAAAAATGATGAAAGAATAGGGTGTTTTTAGAAAATCTACCCTTGTAAAAAGTCCCGACCAACAATGACAAGAGCACCATTATATAAAACTCAAAGCCTGACATAATTAATATATGGGCCAATAATGAGCCCAAACTCAAATAGAGAAATGAATTTAATTAGTTCAAAAACTACCTGTGAAGTAGAGAGATTCACATATCCGATCAAATCACCAAATCAAATCAAGCATATTCTTGTTCTTATTCATCTTGGTAATAATGAATGGAGTAGACGACAAGTCAAAGCGAATAAATAGAATACATTTAAAACAATGACAAATAATGCATGCACACGTAGACATACGTACGTACGAATAGTCAACCCTCATAGTTCATCACAACAACACAAACACACCGCAGTGGAATTCAAGGTTCGAAGCCAGCTAAAGAACTTAGCTGCGATTCGCCCCATTAATAGCAGAACGCATTCGAGACGATTCCCCAACCAAATCCTTCTTCTTGATCACCTCCTGCACTTTGATGTCTTCGTCCACGGATAGTCCTACTAGCTTTTGCCCGTGAGGGCCTGGAACTATGGTCTCGTGGACGCGAATGTGGTCTTCTACGTTCACCAGCTCATCCTCTTTGACCAGCTTCTTTTGCTTCTTCTTCTTGAGGAAGCAAAAGATGGCGGCTGCGAGGAAGGCGAGGAGGAGCAGTCCGCCGAGCGTGGCGAAGACTACGATGATGGCCGTGTGGTCCGGGCTTGGCGGGGGAGGCGATGGAGGTGTAATTGCCGGCGGAGGGGGGCGAAATGGCCTCGGTGGCGGCGGCGCCATCCTTTGCGGAGGCGGCGGTGCTCTAACTGGCGGCGGAGGTGGTGCCCTTTTCGGCGGTGGCGGTGGCGGTGCCGTTCTAGGTGGAGGTGGTGGTGGTGCTCTTCTCGGCGACGGTGGTGGCGGTGCTCTTCTCGGCGGTGGAGGCGGTGCTCTAATTGGCGGCGGTGGCGGTGCCATCCTTCGGGGAGGTGGCGGTGCCCTAATCGGTGGGGAGGGTGTAGGCGGTGGTGGCGGGGTCTTTCGTGGTGGAGGGGGAGCCCTAATCGGCAATGAGGGTGGCGGCGGAGGGCGGCGAAATGGAAAAGGAGGTGGAGAAGACGTTGGAGGAAGGCGGCCAGACATTGTTTGTGTTGAAGAGGATTAATTTGATGGAGAATTGGATGTAGAGCATGGAATGGGGTGTGAGGTGGTATTTGTAAGGAAGGAAAAGATGATTAGGTTTGAGTATTGATGACTTCGCTCCCATGCTAAGGCTTTGGAGAGGGATGCTTACAAACATTACATTGCTTAGAGTGAGGACTGTTGTGCTATGTGCATGTCAGTGGACAGCTTGGAGTGGGAGGAGAGAACTAACTGTTGAAGTTTGCATCATCTTTAAGTTGGAAGTTTCATATAGATATTAAAAGTAGGCTTAGATAATTGAGTTAACTCTCTTTAAAGAAACAATTGAGGACCCAAACATTGTCTTCAGTATTATATATATTATTAACACTGTCCATCTGAGGCCACCACTGTCATGCTTCCATGTTGGTTTGTTGCCATATATATATGCCGTCGCGTAGTTTTTACTCATATTGCCACTGCTTCCTACCACGCCAAGCTCTCTTTTAATTAATTCCCTTTGGCTTATTGGGTACGTGGGCCCGACGCATTTATACATATGAGTATATAAAAAATATATAACATTGCCTTGTTTAGATGTGTTTTGTCATTAATTAGTCAGCTAATTTGGTCCGTTTGGGTAATCAAGTTCTTAAATAATGTTCGAGTTTATTTAGATCGAGTACGACCGAGAATACAAACCCTAAAAGCTTGGGTCATGCTCAAATTGAACAAATTTATTATATTTAGAAAGGCTAAATCTTGATTGACCATGAGTTTATACTTTACAAATTAGATAAAATGGTTAACCTTCTTCGACATATAGATTAGACAAGTACGTTAACCCACCAAGAATTATGGCTATCAAAATAATCGAGCCGGCTCGAATTTAGCTTGATCAAGTCCCGCTCAAAAGTGAGCCGATTCAAACTTGATCTATAGGATAGGCTCGAAATTATTATTGAGCCAAGCTTAATCATGAGTCAACTCAATCAAGCTCATTTAGAATCTCTCTCAAATATGGGGTTAAATATTTGATAGAGTCTGTTCAATTAATAGTTAGAATCCCTCTCAATCAAACTTAATGATGAGTCAGCTCAATCAAGCTCAAAATTAACATTTCATTATAAGACTTGGATCATAATAGAGATTGTAGGTTAGAATCCCTCTTAAGTATTGGGGTAAATATTTGATAGATTCTTCACTACAGCATAACATGCTTATGTTTTAGGTCTGTTGTGACCTAAGATGGTTGACTCGGTTTTCAAAATATTTATGTTTCAGGTCTTTTTTTTCTTATGTTTTAATATGACATCTCGAGTTAACTAAACCTAATCATTTTCAAATGAAAATGTATCATTAAAAGAATATTCTACTAAGATACTACAAGTAATTTCTTAAATACCTAAATTACTCTTTTGTTGAGGTAAGGTAGGCAGAGTAAATCTAGGGTGAGGTTTTTCAAATGGTGGGGTGGGCCAGGTGAGATATTGGCTTAGAAAGGGTTTAGTTAATGTGGGTAAAGATAGAATTTTGAAGAGTGTTTTTATAATTTAATTAGTAGGTTTCATAAATCATATACCATAGTTAATTATAGCTTGTCAAAGCAACAGTAAGGTGTTATATGAAAATCAAAGGAAAAAAGAAACAGTAGGGTTCTTGTTATAAAATCCTCAATAAAAAAATAATGAAAATATAGGGTATTATTTGAAAAATTCCCTATATAAAAAGAAAGCAACATGTCTTGGACTGGGCACTAATTGGACCAACAATGATCAGAACACCATTATATAAAACTCAAAGCCTGATATCATTCATATTTGGGCCAAGAATGAGCCCAGAATCCAATAGGGAAGTGATTTAATTAGTTCAGTAACTACCTGTGAAGTAGGGAGATTCATATGTCCAATCAAATTTACAAATCAAATCGAGCATATTCTTGTTCTTATTCATCATGGTAATAATGAATGGACTATATGCATGACAAACCACTATGTACTTAGTCTTAGTCATCTTGTAGTTTAAACCAATGATAAATAATGCATGACATATTGACATGCATGCACACGTAGACATACGTACGTACGGACAGCTCAAATAGTCAACCCTCATAGTTCATCACAACAACACAAACACACAGCAGTGGAATCCAAGGTTCGAAGCCAACTCAAAAACTTAGTCGTGATTCGTCCAATTAGTAGCAGAACGCATTCGAGACGCTTCCCCGACCAACTCTTCCTTCTTCATCACTCCCTGCACTTTGATGTCTTCGTCCACGGATAGACCTACTAACTTTTCCCCATGAGGGCCTGGAATTATAGTCTCGTGGATGCGAACCTGGTCTTCGACGCTCACCAGCTCATCCTCTTTAATCAGCTTCTTCTGCTTCTGCTTCTTCTTCTTGAGGAAGCAAAAGATGGCGGCTGCGAGGAAGGCGAGGAGGAGCAGTCCACCGAGCGTGGCGAAGACTACGATGATGGCCGTGTGGTCCGGGCTTGGCGGGGGAGGAGATGGAGGTGTAATTGCCGGCGGAGGGGGGCGAAATGGCATCGGTGGCGGCGGTGCTCTAACTGGCGGCGGAGGTGGTGCCCTTTTAGGCGATGGCGGTGGCGGTGCCCTTCTAGGTGGAGGTGGTGGTGGTGGTGCCCTTCTCGGCGGTGGTGGTGGAGGTGCTCTTGTGGGCGGCGGTGGTGGCGGTGCTCTTCTCGGCGGTGGAGGTGGTGCTCTAATCGGCGGCGGTGGCGGTGCCATCCTTCGGGGAGGTGGCGGTGCCCTAATCGGTGGGGATGGTGTAGGCGGTGGTGGCGGGGTCTTTTGCGGTGGAGGGGGAGCCCTAATCGGCAAT
Source organism: Typha angustifolia (assembly GCF_048772165.1). Classification (NCBI taxonomy): domain Eukaryota; kingdom Viridiplantae; phylum Streptophyta; class Magnoliopsida; order Poales; family Typhaceae; genus Typha; species Typha angustifolia. The sequence continues at coordinate 8,791,329 of NC_133248.1, forward strand.
GTGGGTGGCGGCGGAGGGCGGCGAAATGGGAAAGGAGGTGGAGAAGACATTGGAGGACGGAAGCCAGACATTGTTTGTGTTGAAGAGGATTAATTGGATGGAGAATTGGATGAAGAGCATGGAATGGGGTGTGAGATGGTATTTATACGGAGAGAAAAGATTATTAGGTTTGAGTACCGGTGACTTGGCTCCCATGCTAAGGCTTTGGAAGAGGGATGCTTACAAACAAAACATTGCTTAGAATCATGACTGTATGACTGTTGTGATATGTGCTAGTGGACAGCTTGGAGGACAGAACTCGCTATTGAAGTTTGCATGATCTTCAATTTGGAAGTTTTAGGCTAGTTTGGTTCATGCATATAAAGTCTTTTAAGAATAATTTTATGTATACCTTTTAAATATAAATTAAGTATATCTATAATTTTATTTATATTTTATTAATTAATTATAATACATAATGATTACTTTGAATGAGTTTATATAAAAATTTATATTTAATTATTAATAATGAATAAACATATTAATTATACTACTATAATCCCATTTTATTTTGTGAATAATTTGTCACGTAACTTAACTTATATAAGATTTGACTAAACTATACATAAATAAATATTTAGTTATAAAATATATTTAAAAGAGTCATAATTTATAAATAAATATCTAATATGAATGAACCAAACGCCACATTAATCTTTAACCAACTACTTTTGATGAGGGGAAAGCTCTAATCTTGACGGTGGGTTCCACATTTTCTCCACCATTTTCGGTTTTTTTGTCTCTCTCTCTCTCTCCCCTTCTTTTATTTTTGGGAAACAGAGTTTGTAATTTGTCCTTAATAAAACTTTCGAAAATGTATCGAAACATTTTCACTTTTGATTTTATTATTAACCTCTGCAAAATACTATGGATTAATTTTACTCTAACAATGATTAATTGATTAGAGAATATTTTTTTATTATTAAAAATATATTTAAAGTATCCCTCAATTGACTTTTATATATAGTTCTATGTTATTACTATCTTAATCTAAAGAAACTTATTCATGAGTATTACATAGTCATCTTTTATCTAGGGGAGTCAAATGATACAATGTAAGTGATAAATATATTAAACATATGCATTCTTTTGCCATAATTTTGCCATCTAAAACATTAAAAAACTTATAAAAAATTTTACAATTTTAATTCTAATAAGGATCTTTAATTCAATCTTTAGTTTAGTTAAATATGATAAAAAAAATAACAGTTCCACTTTAATCAATATTGCATGAGAGTTAAATGCTGAAGTTAAATATACGTGATAGTCCTGTAAAATTGAGCCAATCGACGGGGAGCCAAAATATAATTAACCAAAGTTATTTTTAGGGACAATTGCACTTCAACAAAATAAACTATCACCTTTTTTCTAATACCTTCAACCTCTCTGCCTTGAACTTTTTGTTTGAAAGACATAGATCCCTTGGACTATTGAGAAGTTCTTAATTCCTAATGTTGTAGATGAAAAAACTGAAAATTTCAAAATCCCCTTTGAAAAGAAAAAAATATTTGGATAAATTAAAATTTCTTCTTAAGTTTTTTCCACTCTAAAATATAAGGGTAAATTTCTCAAAGACAAAGAACTTATGTGATTTGTACGTGATAATTTATTAATAAAAAATATAACAAAAATCTAATAAAAGAGGATTTAAAATATTTTTAATAGTTTAGAGAGTCTATATATCTACAAAAAGAATAGTGATAATTTATGGGTTTAAATATAACTAACTCTATTTAGTAGGATTATCTTTTGGTAAGTGAGATAATGTGCTACTCCATCTCATTTAATTTGAGAGAGAGAGAGAGAGAGAGAGAAAAAGAGAGAAGAAGTAAATGAAGTCAAGCATTGTCATGGAGCTTAATGCTCAAATATAATCATCTCTCATTAGTCAAGTTTTATAACACAAGCTATAATACTTTACTAGGCTGACATGTCAGGTTTTACTGGCTTGTAACGGAGATTGTATCGGGGTTAATATTTAGTATATTTTTCTCTAGAGTATAACATGTGTATGATTTTGATCAATTGTGATATGATTCAAAAGTGGGTTGGCCTATTTTGAATTTAATTAATTTTTAATTAACACATCATATTTAAGGATTTTGTATTTCGATATTTTTTTTAATTTATATGATATTCTAAATTAATTAAATCTAGCCATTTTCAAATAAAATAATATCATTCAAAACATTAGGATACTACAAATGATTCTTAAAATACCTCAATTACCCTTTGTGAGGTAAGGTAGAGATATAAAATTCGAGAGAGATTTTTCATTTGTTGGGGCGGGCTAGGGTAATGACATTGACTTATAAAGAGTTTAGTTAATTTGGGTAAGGGTAGAAATGTTTTATTAGTATCTTAATAATTTAATAAGTAGAGTTATAATTAACTGTAGTTAGTCCAAACAACAGTAGAATGTTATATACAAATTATAATAAAAATAGTGTTACTGATACAAAATCCTCAAATATAGAGAAATGAATTAATTAGTTGAGCAACTACCTGTGAAGTAGGGAGATTCGTATGTCCAATGAAATCCAGCTTATTCTTGTTCTTATTCATCTTGGTAATAATGAATGGAGTATACGCCAAGTCAAAAGCGCAGAAATAGAATACATTTAAAACAATGACAAATAATGCCTGCCATGCATGCAGACGTAGGCAGACATACGTAATACTACCGGTTCAAATAGTCAACCCTTATTGTTCATCACAACAACACAAATAACATGCAGCAGTAGAATCCAATGGTCCAAGCCAGCTCAACAACTTAGTTGCGATTCGCCCAATTAGTAGCAGAACGCATTCGAGACGCTTCCCCGACCAACTCCTTCGTCTTCATCACTTCCTGCACTTTGATGTCTTCGTCCACGGATAGACCTACTAGCTTTTGCCCATGGGGGCCTGGAACTATAGTCTCGTGGACGCGAATGCGGTCTTCTACGTTCACCAGCTCATCCTCTTTGATCAGCTTCTTCTGCTTCTTCTTCTTGAGGAAGCAAAATATGGCAGCTGCGAGTAAGGCGAGGAGGAGCAGTCCGCCGAGCGTGGCGAAGACTACGATTATGGCCGTGTGGTCCGGGCTTGGCGGGGGAGGCGATGGAGGTGTAATTGCGGGCGTAGGGGGGCGGAATGGCGTCGGTGGCGGCGGTGCTCTAATGGGCGGCGGAGGTGGTGCCCTTCGAGGTGGAGGTGGTGGTGGTGGTGCCCTTCTCGGCGGTGGTGGTGGAGGTGCTCTTGTCGGCGGTGGTGGTGGCGGTACTCTTGTCGGCGGTGGTGGTGGCGGCACTCTTGTCGGCGGTGGAGGTGGTGCTCTAATTGGCGGCGGTGGCGGTGCCATCCTTTGGGGAGGTGGCGGTGCCCTAGTCGGTGGGGAGGGTGTAGGCGGTGGTGGCGGGGTCTTTCCCGGTGGAGGGGGAGCCCTAATCGGCAATGTGGGTGGCGGCGGAGGGCGGCGAAATGGGAAAGGAGGTGGAGAAGACATTGGAGGACGGAAGCCAGACATTGTTAGTGTTTGAAGAGGATTAATTGGATGGAGACTTGGATGAAGAGTATGGAATGGGGTGTGTGGTGGTACTTGTAAGGAGGGAAATGATGATTAGGTTTGAGTGCTGATGACTTGGCTCCCATGCTAAGGCTTTGGAGAGGGATGCTTACAAACATTACATTGCTTTGAACGAGGATTGTTGTGATACGTACATGTCAGTGGACAGCTTGGAGTTTGGATGAGAGAACTCACTGTTTAAGGTTGCATCATCTTTAAGTTAGAAGTTCTAATCTTATACAAAGTGCTTTGATGAGTGGAATCTTTAATCTTCCATTTTCTCTTTCCCCTCTTGTATTCTTCTCAGGTAACAGTGTGCGTTATTTGTTCTTAATAAAAGTTTAAAAAATGTATAAAAGTATATTCTGCCTTTTAATTTTATTATCATTTATATATTATCATATGAATATTTACCATTCGATGACTCTTTTTTGCTTTTAATATGTCAAAAAAATACATTGAATAAATTTTGCCCTACAAATCATTAATGAAATAGAGAATATTTTATTATTTTTAAAAATAAAAATAAGAATACTTAAAAACCTCTAATTTGATTTTTAGATCTAGTTGACCTAAAATATTTTTACTCGTGTGTATTATGATTATTTTGTAACTCATCAATATCGTAACCGATACTTAACAAAACTAATGACAAGGAATTATATTTTGTTGATAGTTTAGATAAAAATACATGAGTTAAATAATAAATATAAATATAGTACCGTGTAAATGATTATATATATATTTGCTATTCTTATATTCTTATTGAGAAAAAAGGATAAAAGTATCATTGGCATCACTTAGAAAATGTGTATAAGGAAAAAGATATCTGAAGTTTTTGTTCAAATAAGTAGATAAGCAATAAACTTGAACAAATTTCAAGTTGGAAACTATCAAATTTCCTATTCTCCTGTTATGCTTCCTAAACTTTGATTTCCTTTTCTTTTTCTCGTTCTCCCAAAATATTTACTTCTAAAATGTATGGAAAAACTAACGAAAGGTGCGTTCCAGTTCATGTTGATTAGTTTGGAGAAATTTGATACTTTCTCTTGATTTAAATCAAACTTGCAGGCAATTCCTTTACTATGAAGAATATTTTTAATGAGACTTTCAAAATCTATAAATTAATAATCTACATTTCTAGGATATTTGATATTTTATCATTTTCTTATTGAGTTGATTAATATTTTTACTTATTGTCATTATCAATATTGACTTTCTAATCTTATTTTACCATTATAATATGTAGCCCGAGTTCATGTGTCGAACTTGGATTTGTAGTACTAGTAGGATATCATACATATTTAATTTGGATTCGTGTTGACATTGCCATGTAATTTTGTCATGTACTGATGTCATATTTTAAAATTTTTCTTAATGGAATATCGTACTCCAATTTTGTAGATTTTTAGTTCTGAATTATGAGCATATTATTTCTTCTCCAAATGTATGCAGATTTATATTAGTTTATGTATTTTTCTCATGATTATGATGTCCTAAATATGTGGCAAATACTATAGGTCGGTGAGATTGATGATGATTAGGATGTCTTACTGACTTACAATACAAGTAAATACAGTAATTAAAATAGAAAACTAATAAGTATTAGTAAAGTTAAAAGTATAATAATGACAAGAACAAGGTAATTTATTAACTATATAAGCTACAAACTTATCACATATGTCATCCTACTTATTATTTAAAGAGACGCTACAAATAATCTAAAACATTAATTTTCCTACTTTAGAGAAGATAATAGGTGTATGTAAGCTAGCCATGTCTATAGGTTGAAATTAATCCCAGTACATATGACATCCTAGTTAATATTATAGGCAACATTAATCAACTTCAACTTAATGAATCACATATATTATATATACACTGTCCATCCGAGGTCACCATTGTCATGCATACATATCGTACTTCCGTGGTGCATATGCTAATTATATTCTTATTTTTGTATGCATACTAATGAAGGTTAATATACAGTTAAATTTTGATCCATTTAACAATAAATAGCATATATCTAAACACAAAATTAAAAATAGAGTACAGACTTATTAAGAACATTTAATTGATGACATAATCTGATAGCTTGAGACACGGGCGATAAGCCTATAACACAAGCACAAAAGACATAAGATTAATCTGCAGCTCCATCGCTATCCAGACCAACATCATAAACATAAAAATTGAAATAGCTTGGGGACTTTAAGATCTCCTATTCCTGGTTTAAAGCCAAAGGATTAGTGGCAATTCAAAGTGATGGGCCCAATGAATGGACAAGATACCAAAACCTTGTTTACTTTGGTGGTGTGTCAATCCAACAACCCTCCTACCAATGCAATCTAAATCAAATGTGGGCATTGTACCAAGTAACAAACCAAAATTCTCTGATCTCACCAACCTTTCTTGTGCCTATGCATATGCTTGCTCACCCATTAGAGGGACATAGAAAAGGGGAGATATTTAAAGCTCCTAATTGTCTATCTTGTACTGAACAAATATTGCATGTCTCCCTCCACCAATGGCAACAACAAGGAGCAACCATTGGCCCATTGGTGGGCATGATCGGATTTAACCTGATTTGAGATCTCAGATCTCACAGTGTGTCATAGTTGTATCAAGTTCATGAAACCTCATACATACAACATCGACTCTTCACATTTTTATTTTTAAAATATTTATATATAATACAATGTCTTTTTTAGCCAAAATATAAAGTACACCTTATATTTTCATTACACATCGAGCAATATAATTTAGTAAATATATAAAAAAAATATTATATTATTAAATTTATTAGTTAAACTTAATTAAATCTCTGGATTAAATTAGCTATACTAAAAGAATTATAAAAATGCTCTCAACCAAGTCATATTAAGAATATTTTTATTATTTTATAGACAATAGTATTTTAATTATTTTAAAAATAAAATATTACCATGTTATTAGTTCAAATATAATCCAAAATATTTTTTATACATATTTAATAAATTATAAAAATTGATTTATAAATAGTGAAAATAATACTCATTTAAAGTAGAGCGTTATAGTAGGTAAATATCCCTTTATTTTTTTTTATGTAGCATGTGACGTCCACATGCCGCGGTCACATGCTCATAAGTGGATGTTGACTAAATTTCTCACCAAGAGAGTACTTCCTATTGAATTGAGATTAGGTGATCATCCAATTTAACCATACCTGGATAAAAACTGAGTGCATATATTTTCTATTATTAATAAATATTTTATTATAGTAGAAATAATCTGTTATTATAAATTAAAAATTAAATTAAAATAATTTTTTTTTTTTATAGTTGGGGCAGCAGGACTCAGGATTACAAAATATGCTTAATTGATAATAGAGATTTAACAAAATTAAATATATTATTTAGCCCTCAGTTCTCATTGAGCAGGTACAGCAGGACCCACCCTTGTTACCAACTCTTTGATGTGAAGGTTCAAATCAAAGTAGTTGGTGGCGAATTTGACATCATGGCGGATACTATATTATAACATTTTCCAATAGTCAAGACCTCCATTTAATTAACTTCCATTTTTAACAAACATAACCCTAAATTGCAAATAAACGAAAATAAATGCAACCCACTATTATGTGAAAACGAGTACAATTTGCAAATGGGTTGGGAATTTTGCAATGAGGCCCATTTGTCCTTGTTCCACTAAAAAGAAAGGTTGAAGAACAAACTACGGAGAATAGTTTTACAGAAATGCCCTTCATTGGGAGCTATTTAATCTCCGCTCCAACCGCTCTCGCCTCTCCTTTCCTCCTCCCAAAGATTTGTGAGAGATTAATTTCTTCACTTCTCCGCTAACCTACGCGCCTGGGTGAAGCTTGTCGACCTCGAGATATAAATACGAGGAACTCAATCTGGGGATAGGGTTAGGGTTGGGAATGATGAGGAATTCCAATTTTTTGCTCGCTTGATTTGTTGTTTTCTTTGGCTTTTGTTGATTTTTTTTTTTACATTATTTGTGGAAATTGTCGTTGTGTATCCGTGAACTTTATGGTTTGAGATTTCCGTGACCAGAAAAAAGTTTGGTTATTGTTCGTGATCAAGACGGATAGGGATCAGAGAAGCGTGATTTGACCTCTGGTTTGCGGATTTTGATGGAAAGGTGAGATCTTGTACTATCTGAGCTCGATCTGTTATGGGTTTCTGAGGTGAATGCGATCGTGGAGGAGTAGAATGGTTGTGTCGGAGGTCGGGCGGGGGAGGAGATGGTGAGTGCTAGTTTTAGCCGGAGCACATCGGCTCGCCTTACCCCGAGAAGTGTGGGGAGCCCTAGGGTTTCATTTTCTCATCGGAAATGGTGGGCTCTTCCGTCATCGTTCGAGACAATGGCTTTCGTGTTCTTCCTGGTTTCTGTCGTCCTGGTTGTTGCTTGTGCTGCATATCTGTATGTTTTCCGATACTTGGGCCGTGCCACCTTGGTCCCGGGATTTGTTGGGGGAACTGAGGTTTGCAATGTCTTCGATGGTAGCTGGATTGTGGACGGGTCGTATCCGCTTTATAATAGCTCAGAGTGTCCATTTGCAGAGAGGGGATTCAATTGTTTGGCAAATGGGAGAAAGGATACGGGATATCTGAAATGGAGGTGGCAGCCTCGTCATTGTGATGTGCCTAAGTTTAATGCACGGGATGTGTTGGAACGGCTTCGAGGGAAGCGGGTTGTCTTAGTGGGTGATTCAATGAGTCGCACACAGTGGGAGTCTTTCATATGCATGCTTATGAGTGGGGTGGAGGATCCAGGGAGTGTTTATGAGGTGAATGGAAATCAGATCTCGAAGACGATTCGCTTCTTGGGGGTTCGATTCCAATCTTTTAATTTAAGCGTGGAGTTCTTTCGGTCAGTATTCCTTGTACAGCAGGGCTTAATGCCTCGACACGGCCCCAAAAGGGTTCGTGCGACACTCAAGCTTGACAAGATGGATGACATAAATCGGCTATGGATTGATTCAGATCTTCTCATTTTCAACTCTGGTCACTGGTGGACTCCAACTAAACTATTTGACATGTAAGTTTTGTACCTTTTGTTCTCAGTGATTTACCTGAAAGGCCGCAGATGCAATTTATATTTGAGTAGTTCAAACCGATTGGCACAGTGCACCAGTAAATCGAGTGTCTAATTATGTTCCTCCTAACACAAATTTCTGGCAATTTTTGAGTTTATGACCATTTCTGCAATATATTTCATCTTAGTCTGGCATTTTACAGTATAATAAGAGTGATTTATCACATTCCTTCTCTATCTATGTGCGCATCCATGCCAGATTGAACCTATGCTATACTGATAACATGTGCAATGTGATGTTTGCTTTCTTTTCTTTATGTCTTCCATGTACTGATCATGTATAGAGATGTTCTATAATCTACCATTGAACTTGGCAGCATAATTGATACTAATTTGTTTCATTTTGATGCTTCTTAATTGGGTTTGTTGACAGGGGTTGCTATTTCCAGTCTGGCGGACAGCTTAAACTTGGAATGCCCATCAATGCTGCCTTTAGAACGGCTTTGAGCACTTGGGCGTCATGGGTAGAAGCAATGGTCAATACAAACAGAACTCATGTCTTCTTCCGGACTTATGAGCCTTCTCATTGGAGGTGAGCATCTCACACATCTGAATAAATAATCTAAAGCTTTAGGGAATACATCATATTTGATTTCTTTGTCCGCTGAATTATAATGCCTGACTTTTTTAATTAGATTTCACACTCTGAGTTGAGTTTACCTGAGGCTAATCTGTCTAGACTTGTGATTCTGTTTCCATCTATCTGGTATGCAAAGTTCTCTGGATTTTAACAGAGCTATATCATGCAACGTATGCTATTAAATATGGAAATTAGACATGAGTTTATTTCCTTGAAACAATGAACTTCTATGGAAGGTTGAAGTTTGTTAGACTTATAGTATGATAGATGAGTTAATCATCTGCAGCAGTACTCTCAGATCTGCATGCCTGATTAGTTGGAATTATGAAGTTCTAACATAATATAGTGCCATGATTCTACTTTATAAGTTTCAAGTTTGCAAGATTTTTAAATGGTTATTAGCATAGTTCAGAGTTTTGGTTTTGGCAATGGAATGTTTTGATCAATTTCGTTTGGTTTTGGTTCTAGTTTTGTTGTATCGGTTTTGGACTTCTTTTGATAAACAGTCTTCTTTATCTTATTTTTCAATGCATCACACAAAATCTAATGGCATTTTAAAAAAATGAGTTTGATATTGAGTTAGTACAAATTAGATTCAAGTCAAATTCAGCTTAGAATTTAAAACATATATTAAGAAAATTGTTACTAGAGTTGTTTCGGTCGAATGCTAGTTTTGGGAGCAATTTCAGATCAGATAGGATACCACGAAATGTTTCGGCTAAACATCTCAGTTTCGAACAAAAATTCAAGCCATAGTTATTAATCTTATCTATTTTCTGTCTAAGATGTCCTAATATGATAATTAACTATAGTATGTATGCTTATTAACTACATGAAGCTGTTATCATTATCTAATATGACTCCCCACTTATAACGTGGATTATGCTAGGCATGTCCGGTCAGGTTTGGTTGCTGATTCATAGTTGCTTGAGATAAATTTTGGCATCCTATTTGCATGTAGATCTTAGCATCTGAAACTTCTATTAAAGATGAATAAATTTAGGCATTATTGTTGAATGGATACTCAAAAGAGCTATTACTTTGTTTGCATCAAAGTAAGCCTCTCAAATCTTCCAGATTACTTATAGTGTTACTAACTAGCTGTATTGTAAATTGTAATGGAAAGAGAATTGATTCTCAGTGAGCAAGGCTTCTTCTGAGGTTGTTCATGTATTTTGACAGATTTTTAGGCTGCCCTTTTTAACAATCATCAATCATTACAAATACCTCAATTATAAAGAATTTGCAAATTCCCTCCATTTCTTCTCCATATGATCATTTTTGTTGTTGTGGGGCTGAGAATAAAAAAATTAATCAAATAGTAGAAGTTGGCGGTGATAGCTAACAAATTGCTCCAGGTATACCATTTTGTTCTAGCAATTTGAGTTTTCATGCAATATCTGGACTCAAAGAGCTATTTAATTGATTTTTTTTTGTGTAATCTTGGTGTCAAGTAATACCACTTTTAGTTATTTCAAATCTACTTGTCTGAGATCTATCTTATTTTGAAGTCTAAACCTTTATAGTCATCTGGTGGTACTTAATCTATGTTTCAATCTGTTGTACCACATCCAACTTTCAACAGTGTGTAAAGTACCTTTTGCCTAATAAACCCAACAAATGGGGCAATCACTTATCACTCTACTGAATATCAGATAGAGCTGCTGACCAGCCATTCCAACTAATTTGTGAATTTCTTGTCCCTCCATTATTTGGTGTAGCAGTTCTCCATTGTCCTTCCTCCTTTTCAAATTGTGACAATGTTTTTTTAATGAGAATCTAGGGTTTGATTAAAAAAGGATAGGTAAATTTTTGACCTATGTGGAGATTGCAAACACAGCTTAGTTTTCACATATTAAAAGTAGTGAAAGTGAATTTTTTAAAAAGGTCTTTTATAGTCATTATTGGAGTACCAACTTTAGACTACAACAAAACATTTAGTTAATGCGATGTGAAATTAAACTAGAAAATTTGTCACATTCTATGCAACATGACTCGGGCTACTCACATACAGGTGCATTTTATTCAATATCATTATTATTGTGGAACTTGATTGGATGGGCTTGTTATGCAATTTGATTATAGAACTATTTTCTTCATTGTGATGTTATTGCGATAGTTTGAACGGTCTGGTTTTATCTTAACTTTGTTTACTCTTTCTTTTTTCCTACTTTGGTTGCTCGGTGAAGATACTTCAGAATGTTGTTATTTCATGCCAATAAATTCTTGAATTCTTTTTTGCATTAAACATCTCATACTTGGAAATAAGCCATTCTGGTTTTGTTGGGTAATGTGAGTCATGAACAAGAATATTATGCCATTTCTTTCTGTCATTCTGGACTGTAGTACCAATTATCACTTTGTTATCACATCTTCTCATGGGATTTTCATTAATTATAATGCTGCCTTTTATGATGACTCAGTGGTTCAAACCAAAAGAAGTGTGAAGTAACAGAACAACCTTCTTCCGAGGCTAAAGGAAATGATAGGAGTGAATTTGGGGATATCATCGCTGATGTGGTTGCAAAAATGAGAGTTCCAGTGACAGTACTAAATGTGACTTCAATGGGTTCATTTCGAAGTGATGCTCATATTGGTACATGGAGCCACCCTTCGACCATTCTTGATTGCAGCCACTGGTGTCTTCCCGGAGTTCCAGATGCTTGGAATGAACTTGTATTCTCATATTTGCTGACAAATGGTGAGTTTTCAATTTTGTGATAATGATACCTAATCTATATTTGGTGAACATATGGTTATGTCCGAACTATCTGTTTCATCCTGAGAGAAAATGAAATGTTTTCTGTTTTCTGGTATTGGTTTAGAAAGGTTTGAATGCAGGATTGTAAATATATAACAAGATGAAAACAATGATATGAAATCAAAAGATAGTCTAATCATTCACAGAAAAGGGAATTTTATATTTAAGATTGTGAAACATGTCTGAGGAATTAAAATCAGTTATTTTCTGGTTCGATAGGTTTAGGTGCCAGAGGGTGCAGAGCCTAGTGAAGTAAGCATTGATTGAATATTTTGTCATGTCTAGATTGTTGGAAAGAGTACCCATTTGTTCCAAGGGAAGAGATCCAGCATATCCAGAATTTTAAATTTAGAGTGTTTGTGATTTGTGAATAAATAGGAAAGAGTCAATATTTTATTTTTAATTGACTTATTGGGCTAGGCCAGGAGTCCAATATGGGCAAAAACAATCTTTTGCACTAAATGGTTCAACCATATTCAGAGTCGACTCTGCTTGGTTTCATGCCATTTTGGATGTGGATACTTATGTGTCTCAGCTGAAACCGGAATATAACCAGCTAAAACTGATCCTTTCTGACCTGAGGTTCACACCTCGCATAAAGTATCACAGTTAGAGCAGCAATTTTTTGAGCATACAAGGCGGGAAATATTGTATTACTTTATCTAGCTGTGCACAACTATTCTGGTATGTGAATCAATATATAAGTCCTTCATAATTTGTAAACTGAATTACAACCAAAGACCTTGCATATGTATCCTGTAAGAGAACTTGATGGAAGCTGGAAGGTCTGCTGGTCATACGGGATTATTGTTTTGTAGATGTAGTAGAAATGTAGAATCTGATCCTTGGTTTTGAAATCTTAGAGATGATCTATGGAGTTTGCTGATTGCATGTCTAGCTTATATGATTATTTATTTGTTCCTTTATCAATTATTCGCAGGTTGGCGAAATTTGGGAAGATAAAAGTCAAGCTTGGTGGTATCTCTATTTCTGTTCGATATATATTTCGTTTTCTTTTTTGGGTGAGGGGGGATTCTATCTGGCAGCACAGAGAAGAATGAATTTCTATCTCTGAAATTTGGCAGCCTGCTAGGAGGAAAAGTTTTTTGTTGTCCATTTTTCTTATATATTTTTTTCCTTGAGTTCATGCATTAATTCCATGGTGTAGCATTTTTCTAGCTCCATTTTTTTTCCCTAGCAGAAGGGGAAAAATACCATTATTGATCAGCCTGTATGTAAACAACAGTTTTTATAGATGCCAATGCCAATGCCAATTTTGTTTCTTTATATGGAATTCTAGACTCATGAATGTTATTTATTTTTAAAAAAAGTGGGCCGGGCTTAGTTATATTATTGAGAGAAGGAAAATGTATAGAGTGGAAAATGTGTTACAGGGACTAGGGAAACGATTTCAGAGAATGCCTTATAAGAGGTTTGGGAGGAGGGTAGTCTGATAGAGGACTTTCATTCCTTGTAGATCTTGGGAGAAAATTCTATTCGTTGATTAGATGGATATATGTATGTATATTTTCATTATTTTCGTTGGTCATTGGAGAACAGGGTAATTTTATACAAATTGGACCAAAGAAAAGATTGCTGAGCTATGCCCTTCAATTATTAGAATCATACTTTTGCAGCAAAAGAAGTTTCTTGTGCGATATTTTTTTGACCTTTCCTTTCTTGAGTCAAAGAGATTTGTGAGATGCCTAATCAATATCATTAAAGCTTTGGAAAAGATAAAAAATAACCGTAGACAGGATTTTTGAGATGCTTAGGGCACAGTCATTTTCTTCCTAATTCTGATCAACTTAAGAGAATCAAACTCCGCCTCAACTTTGATGTGAGTTGCCACCTTCCTCAGTCCCAATAGCATCACTCTAGCCTCTATGAACAGAGGTGTAACACCAGGGGGTTGGTTCCTGGGTCCCAAGCAGCAAACAACCCGAGTCCATCCCGGATCACTGCCCCAACGCCCCCTGATAAGTATGGCCGACAGTGATAGCCTCAAGTATCTCGACAACAGTCATTTTAATTTAAAAGATGAATCTCGACAACTTGTTGATAGCCTCAAGTATCGAATCCGACACCCAGGCCAAGAGCAACCCAGCCTACTGGTGGGTACGGCCAAGAGCATGGAGCTGATCAAGGTGATGCACCCTGCGATAGAGAAGGTATTGTGTTTTCACCCGGCCAACTTCTTGCTCGCCTTTAACCAGCAATCTGAAATGAGGACCTTATTAAGACAAGCAAAAGGCATCTTAGCCACCGCAGGCTCAAGGCCTCATCTAAAGGCTAAACAAATCTGTCCTAAGCCACTTTAGGAGAAAGAGCTTCAAAATGGAGGGCCCTACTTATCGTGGGTACCTTCTATGCCGCCAGTGTGTTATAGCTAGTACTCTGGGCACCAATGGAAGCCGCTTGTTTGTGCCCGATCAAATGGGGGAGCCCCCCACCTGCCAATACTTGATGTATGCCTCGGCTTGGATGCCATCCGATCCTAGAGCCTTTCCCCGTGGTAGGCTCCAGTTTGATCTCCTCCAGAGTGACAAGCCACATGAGTCCATCCGCGTCCATGGCAGAGATGGACATAAGGACCAAGCCATCAAGCATAGACCAATCACTTTCTGACGAGGGGCCCCAAAGCACTTCGTAGAAGTCAGTGAACTCCCTCCTCACCTCTTCATGGCCTTGAACCAATCATGATGCTAGGAATGAGGTTTCTTTTGTTACACAATGAAGCTATAAGTCAGAAGAACCTCGTGTTCTGGTTGCCTTCTAGCACCCACTTGAGGCATGAGCACTGAAGCCACTTGATGTGGGTCTCTGATGAGCGGTCCTCCTTAGATGATACACTCAAGCTAGCCAAGGCTACTCTTTGCTTGTCATGTCAAAAGCAAACTTGGTCAAATGGGAAGGTTCAGTCCCTAGCCTAACAGAGACCTATTGATGTTCAGAATGCAATTGTTTGACACTTAGCCAATAGGTATGGGACCGTCTCATTCACATTTCAGTGCATCCCTAACATGTGAACCTCAAGGACGTACACGAACTCCTCTTGCTTTGATTTACAGCCACAGAAGATACAGTCTGAACATGTCCAGAGGATTTGGCCACCTTTTGTTGGTGCTTAGGAGGCCTGACCTGATAGTATCATCCCCCGCCATATATTTACCGTTGTTTGTAATGGAAGTCTTCTTGCCTTGCAAGTCCCTCCTGGGTTGGTGCTTCCCCTACTACGTTAGGAGTTTGGCTTGCCCTATATTTAGTTTGTCCCGGTGGACTTTTATCTGGATCTGATTCCATCCAAGACCACTTCCATGGGTCTTATTGTTCCTAATTTGCATTTGTTTTATTTTGGGTTTTATCTGTCTTGGACTCTTACTAAGCGTGTTTATTTATTTATTTTTTTGATCATTCATGAGTCCGAAGACTAGATATAGACTGGACAAATGACCAATCCTCTTTAGATACAAAAGCACTTTAGATTTCACTGAGCTTTTAGCTGTCTAGTCTAAGCTTCAAGTCATATGTGTTGCCAAAACAATTGCTTCGAACCAAACGCCGCCGAGACCTGCTTCAAGTTATTGTGTTGCTAAACTGTTCTTCTAAGTTAATTGCACTAACGAGTCATCAACCGAATCGAACCAAACCACTAAACCATTAAACATCAAATAATTTTTCTATAATATTATTTAGAGTGGGAGTTGAACTCATAAACTCCTCTTGACCAACTCTATTAGAGTTGTTGGTTAAGCTTCGTGTTTATTGTGGCATTAAATTTTTCCGCCATTACACTCCCTTCCTATGTCTCTTCAGGACCGTACACTATGGACTGTACATCGATTGGCTTATCTCTAGTGAACCTGCTGTGTCTTTCTCCTTTTTTCTTCACCTCCTTGGAGGTCGTGTTTGTTGACTCTTCATCCTTTTCCTTTTCATGCCTGGACGGGCACATATCAGCTATGTAGCAAAAATATAGGAAAACTCTTATAGACCACCCTCAGGTCCAGATCCTCCTCCTTAGGGTCAACCTAAATCGTCTTCTTCATATGCTTCTTAAGGTCTATCTCAACACAAACCTGGGCAAACTGACTCCACTCCTGGTATGATCTAAGATAGTATCGTCCACCCTCAGCGATTTCATGAAGTAGGTAGCGACTGGGACCCTCAAATTCTCAGTATTTCTCGAAAGGATGTGAAGTTGGACTCACACGGGGGTGTAGAAGCCTTCTCTTTCTTGAATCTGAAGAAGTAGAAGCCTTCAGTCATATCTGAAGCAACATTACTGATCAACACCATTCCAAAGCTTGGTAAGTATGTTCTTTTAGCCTATTAAGAGAAAGGCTTCTTCCTAGAAATCTACCATAGTTAGCTTTCAGCGAGCATGACAGTTCTAGAACTTTTCGATCAGGAATGATGCAGTCCTCTCCATTTGCTCCTTGAGCTCGCCGAGGATCACCTCAGGGATAAAAGACAGATGCCCAAGAGAGCTCAGCAACATTTTCTCTTGCCTTGACTGGTTTTAATGGTGAGATGAACATACTCTACACCTGTTAGAACAGGTAGAGTTTTTACCTTCCTTCTAACCATCCTTTGCCACCCTCACGCGGCCTTTGGCCAGATTTTTTTAGGGGCCCCATAAAAAGATCAGAGCTTCCAGACATTTCTTTTTTTTTTCAGCCTTTTACGGTTGAGACGTTTCTTTTTGACTGTTAGTAAGAAGAATTAGAAGGCCAACTGGAATTTCCAAAGTCCAAATTAAATATAAAAAAAACATACAGCAGCTTCAAATTCATGTCACTAAACTTGAAAACAGTTTAAGCTTGATCAGCTGAGTCGAAATCAGGCGCATTAACCTTGGCTAGTTATTGGATTCTTGTGTGGGTTAATTGTCCAAACGATGATTTCGATGCAGGCCCGTTTTGTCAGACTTGGACATCTCCTCTTGCACCGAATCCGCGCGCGCTCTAACCTCACAAACAATCTCCACGAGCAATGTTTCCATTCCCACTCCCACTCCCACTCCCACGACACAAATGCTAGAATTAAAAATTGGTATTAATAATCTCAGGCCCATTTTAAAGACATTCATATCCTGTGCATCGTGTCACGAGACTACGTCGCTTTCATCATCTCTTACAAAAGAATTCGCACTCCATTCTCTCGAAACGCACGCATAAGTTTAGCTAGAAAACGACACAATTTAAACTAATAATACTCCCCCGTTCCACTCTCTTCTCTTCTATCTACTTCCCACTTCCAGAGTGTGGCGAGTGGCCACGCCCTCCTCTTCCACTGTTCCCCCGTGACCACCACCCGTCCTTAATTTCAAGTTTTACTGCCCCAACTACTATTTCAGCCAGAATTATTGAATCAACCTCATTACTTTACAAATAATTCTCATCCTAGACTGTAAGAAGGATGCAAATGGGAAAAAGAATGTCCCCAAAATTAGAAGTTTAAAATTCGTTGGCCCTCCCTCCCATTGGATACCGTCTACTTTTGACAGGCTATTTGGTTTCCCTTCTCAAAAGCAAATTAGGAAACTATGAATTGTTCGCCATTATAAACCCCAAACTCCTCTCTCTCTCTCTCTCCTCCTCACCCCAAAAGCAAATGGCGCTCTCCTCCTTCCTTCCTCTCCTCCTCCTCCTATTCTCCTCCACCTCCAACTCCGCCGTCCACCACCACCACCATAAAAGCTCCCCCAACACTCCCACACCCACACCCACCCCGCTCACCCCCTCCAACTCCCCCCAAACTGACACCTTAATCCTCCAAGCCTGCAATGCCACTCGCTTCCCCTCTCTCTGCCTCTCCTCCCTCCGAAGCCCTAACACTAACCCTACTCCCCTCGACCTCGCCCTCGCGGCCTTCTCCGCCGCCGCGGCCGCCATCCCCGCCGCCCAATCCGCAGCCCAGTCCATCCTCTCCTCGTCATCCTCCAACCTTAACCGCTCCGGCGCCGCCCGCAACTGCCTCGAGTTCCTCTCCCTCTCCTCCCGCCGCCTCTCCGCTGCGTCCCAACAACTCCCCCAGTCCCTCCCCAACGCCCGGATCTGGTCCTCCGCCGCCCTCCTCTACCAGTACGACTGCTGGTCCGCCTACAAGTACGTCAACGACTCCCAATTCATCTCCGACTCCATGGCCTACCTCGTCAACCTCACCGCCCTCACCAGCAACGCCGCCTCCATGGTAGCTGCGTTGCAGCGGTACGGGCCGGATCCGGCCCGCTGGACCCCGCCCCAGACCGAGCGGGACGGGTACTGGCCCGACCCGGTCGGATCCGGGTCCGGGTCCGGTTCGGGTACGGGTCATGGTGGGGTGCCGTCGGGGCTGGACCCGAACGCGACGGTCTGCAAGGCTGGTTGCGGATTCGGGACGGTGCAGGAGGCGGTTCGGGCCGCGCCCGATTACGGGACGGGGCGGTTCGTGGTGTACATAAAGGAAGGGGTGTACGAGGAGACGGTGAGGGTGCCGTTCGAGAAGACGAATTTGGTATTTGTTGGGGACGGCATGGGCAGAACGGTCATTACGGGCTCGCTTAATGCTGATACGGTTGGGATCTCAACGTACAATACTGCAACCGTAGGTGCGTATAAAAGTTTGCTTAACATTAAAACACGACCAACGCGGAGGCTCACATCACATGATTTACTTGGTTCAGTTTGTCTGTTGTTAGACCGTTGTAGAGTTATGGGTATCTTAACGTGTCACGTGGATGGGCGTGTTGCTAGATTCGTCGGTCTGCATACATCAAATCAACTGTCGTATAGTTTTTTTTATATAATCCTGTAGATTCGACCTTCAATATTGGAGACCCAAGTCGAACCTTTTGACCTTACTCAGGCTTGGATTACTAAGCCAAGACTCTAACTCAAGTTTCCTGTGCTTGAGAAAACTTAGAGCCACGTACCTCTTAATTATAAGGTCCTGTGAACCGACACGCCCCAGTAGTTGACAAGCTAGATTCACAAGATTTCAAAGGTGACATGCACCTTACAAAAGATACCATTACCCGTGCCTGGTGGGATCCTTCTCCCACGTAGACCAGTCACTCCAACATGAACCGTCCAAGAATACCAACCAGCTAACCACTAACTTGGACTCGTTACTTACTTCCAACTTTTGGCCCAAACAGGCGTTCTCGGCGATGGCTTCATGGCCCGGGACCTAACCTTCGCCAACACCGCCGGCCCCGATGCTCACCAGGCCGTCGCCTTCCGGTCTGATAGCGACCTCTCTGTCCTCGAGTCCGTCGAGTTCTTGGGCCATCAGGACACCCTCTATGCTCACTCCCTCCGTCAGTTCTACAAGTCCTGCCGCATCTCCGGCACCGTCGACTTCATCTTCGGCAATTCCGCCACCTTCTTCCAGGACTGCCTCATCTTCGTCCTTCCTCGGCAGCTCAAACCCGAGCACGGCGAGGCCAACACCGTCACCGCCCACGGCCGCACCGACCCGGCCCAGTCCACCGGTTTCGTCTTTGACCGTTGTGTCGTCAACGGGAGCGAAGAGTACCTCGCGCTCTACCGCCAGAAGCCGGCGGTCCACCGGGTGTACTTGGGGAGGCCGTGGAAGGAGTACTCGAGGACGGTATTTGTGGACTGCTTCATGGCGGAGATCGTGAGGTCCGAGGGATGGCTGCCGTGGAACGGAGACTTTGCACTAAAGACCTTGTTTTATGGAGAGCACGGGAACACCGGCCCAGGCGGAGACGTGAGCCAGAGGGTCTCGTGGAGCAGCCAGATCCCGGCTGAGCATTTGGCCGTGTACTCGGTAGATAATTTCATCCAGGGGAACCAGTGGATACCTACTGAGCAGTAGAGGGATGGGAGATGACATTTTGATTAATCCTCTCACCCTTCATAAAAATAAGGTATGCTAAGTTGTTTGATATATGCAGTGTATTAGAAGCTAAGATATATGCCACTCTCGTGGATGATTCGTACAGGGACTATCTATCAATATATATCTCTACTTACATTGAAGCACATACGCTATTGTTAGTACCTAGACAATTATGTGTGTTAATAACTTGGTTAAGACTTTGCTGAGCATAAAGAATGATGTTTACTTCTTATGATGCAGCAGCTTCATCGCATACCCAAATTTAATGGTTGTCCTGTCGTCTTCAACCAACTCCATTAGCAGAATAACTGAGTAAAGAGGATGAGGCATGGCCAGTTATGCAACAATCAGCAATAGAGATGAATTATTAGCCAAAATTGTATGCTATCAATACAAACAGATATGTATATACGGAGAGTAAAATGATATGTATAAAAGGGTCTTCTTCTAAGCTATTAATTCTATGAAGAGAAGCTATACTTAGCTCCTACCACCGACCAAACTTTTCTATGGATCAAGAGAGCATAAAAGGGGTGAGTCATAGATCATAAGCTAGGCAGAGTTGCGGCTGCAGTTGGTTTCGCTGGCACAGGGGTGTCAGTCGAATTAGTCTCACCCCAATGCCACAGCATGCTCTCCCAGAAGCAAAACTTCTCAAAGCAAATCTTTAGCCTGGGATCAGTCACATTCTTCCTCCAGTGTCCGTCACTGTAGTTAGCCTTCTCGGCCTGCCTCCTATCCCACTCCAATCCAGCCTTCTGCTTGGACCTCAGTAGGCAAAACCCCTGCAACCTCTCAGGCATTGCATCATGCACCTTCCACCACCTCGCATGTGCAACATCACTTGCAAACTGCCTGAAAACATCCGCATTCCAATTGCAGTCGTAGTCTCTGAAGCACAACCAAGGCTTCAGTCCCAGATAATGTAGAACGTATAGGATTGGTGGGTCGGCTCCAAACATCTGGGTCTTCTTCACTTTCACACTCTCCTCGTCTCCCTCCCAGAAATGCTTCAGAAAGTTCATGTGCCTTGGAATCCGGTGCCACCATGTAAAGATCTCGTTCAGGTATCCTTGGTCTCCGCCATTGTATGACTGTATCTCGTTGATGTGATCCATCAACAGCTGAAATGTGCAGTTCGATGGCTCGATGACCATCACCCCCGAGTTGAACAGAGTTGCGTTATTGCCCGTGGCGGTGATCTCCGGCATAGCAAATAGGAAGTCAATGTTACGTAGGATGAGGAGGTCGGCATCAATGAAGATGACCTTGTCGTAGTCGGTCAGCTGCCACAGCCGGAACTTGCTGTAGTTCCACTCATTGTAGGCGTCACGCTCGGCCTTAGGGTTGCGAATCCGTTGGATCGTCCGGACCTTCCAGCCGGCAGCTTCCAGGCCACTCCGGTGGTGGTTGCTGATCGTCTCGTCAACGAGGATGACAAGGTCTCTTGTCGATCCTGCTTGGCGGATGCTTTGGGCCGCCGCAATTGCCCCGCAGACATAGACATTCGCCGAGTGAAGTATAGTTGCATATGCTTCCCGGTGGCGATCCACGGAGTACAACCGTGCTGCATTAATTTAAAAGATAGAAAATCACTAAAATTGCTATGTAAACTGCAGGATACAAGTAAAGAAGTAGATAACAACTGACCTTTTGCTTTGAGAGGGATAGCAAGTTCGCATGACCCAACTGGAAGCCGGAGCTTTTCCTTTAACGCTTTCAAGTCGGGCAGGTATAACCAGGCATTGCCTTCCCTCTTCACGAGGTTTTTGCATGAAAAGAGATTTGGAATTGGGAAGCAATCTGTTACGAAGAGCACATGCACTTGAGCATTGCCTTTGGCAGAAGCCACAGCCACTTTTGCTGCTGAGAGCTGCAAGTGTAGCCTTGCTACATCTCGGGACCAGCTCGCAGATTTATTGCATGGAAGCTTGACCGCAACGAGGTCGAACCGGGACCCCGATGGGACCTCAGGATCAGGAAGAGATGGGCAAATCGGTATCTCGGTTTCTTCCTCCTCGTCGATCCATTCGGGGTATAGATCCTCCCAGGTGATACTGCTCTTTGCAGGCGAAAGTTTTACTATCGATGGTTCTGCTTGTGGTAGTATCTGCTTCCAGTATCCGACCTCGGTTTCATTGAAATTTAGTAATCCAATCTTAATCTTTCTTTTTACACTGTTCAGATTTTCGAGAGTTTTCAATATATGATCTTGTTCAACAACAATGTTTGATATATACCGAGGGTCTGAGTTAGCCCTGTCCCATATCCATCCAACATCTACAATGCTGCATTCAGATCATTTAAAGCAATTAGAAAACTGTATACTTCGATCTATAGATTAAAACTAGTAAATCTGTATATTAATTTCAAGATAATTCATATATCAAGCAGAGAGCTGCATGAGAATGAGTACATACCGAGAATTGGAGCGCACATGATGATCATTATAGACTGGAGCATATAAGAGTGTCAAAAGGGTACCACAGATTATAGTGAACAACACAAGTTGTAAAGATCGAAACTTGCAGCTTGAGGTCCTGTCTGCAATGAGGATGTTTAAATTTTCTACTTCTTTAAAAACCCTGCTCCTCTGAGGCCTTCTTTTAGCTGTGTCATCACTGATCAGATAAAAGAACACGAATTGATTTAGTACCGGAAGTTTAACTTATCAAAGAATCAAGTTAGCAATGACAAAAATGAATCGATGAAAAATGGCATAGTTCAAAGAAAACAACATAAAAAAGAGTAGCTTAATTCTTCCGAATGAACTATGTGCACAATCTGTCCACCTTAATGTGGAAACTTGATCAATATTACTGCTCTGCATCTGTAAAGTCCTAATCTGATAGGTTAATAATATATAAGGAGAACGGTAAATTAATGCATGCATGACATGGATTTCAAGCTATATACTGTATAAGATACTGAAGTTTCACATGCTTATCGGACACTTTGGAATATTATATAGGTAGGTGTGCAAATATATAAGGATCAACATCCATAACGAATAACAAGCTGTACAACCCAATCTGCCAGTTTGTATGAATAAGGTATTTGTTTTTTCTACTAACATAACATCCCATCTGTGACGATGATATAGGAACGGGATAAACATCAAGGTGTCGTGATGCAAAGTGCCAATAGTTAGTTAGTTACAGAGAAGTGATGGTAGTATCTTTTACTAGATCATCTAGTGGTCAGCCAACCAAGCTAGGGACTTAATGTCATGTCATATCATATCATGTCAGGCTCCAGCTCTTAATTGAGCCCATCACCTTAACTTGTCGAAGTCTAACAGTCTCACATCGATAAAATGGTCGAGTCAGCAAAGGATTTGGTGAAGAGAACCTATCTACCACTAGAATGGCCAATGACCCATGACTACAAATCCTCCCTGTTGTAGGCTTGTATCTATGTGTATATCTACAAATAGATTCATCTCCCTGAAATCATTATTTAAATATGAAACCTTATTTATTGAATATATTTGCAAAAAATTTCCTTTTCCTTCGGTATCATCAGTGACAACCTCATTAAATGCTTGACAAGGACATCCTAACAACAGAAGTTACTGCAAGCTAGGCTTGTTTGTAATCTGCTATTGTCATTGACTCATTGTTAATATACAGTTTAATATGTTCGCATGCTGTCAGGAGATAATAAGATAAAATGTTTGGTGGTAAATGTGGAATCGTATGGAAAGGAGAGAGATTGTGAACATAAGTATGATAGACATTGAAGGACATGAAGAAGAGAAGAGCCAATACAATGATAAATACTACGAGCGAAAACAGAAAACTGGATATAGCTTCAGATGGTACTGTAGTAACAAGTTTACAGGATAAATAAAAGTTTGTTCTACTTAGTCTTGAAGCCATTGCAGCAATATTTGCAAAGCTAATAATCATGGTAACACATAAAACAAGATTGTAAAAAGAAACAGAACAGGAAACAATGCCAATCTGATCGATCACCATTATAGCTTCCTCTAACTTAAAACTGTTGTAGGAATGCCCTCTATAATGCAAAATTGAAATATTGATTTGTAAGAATATAACTATCCTGAAAAAGGTCAAATATGTAGCAGAAACCAGTGAAATATATGCATAGGTTGTTCATGACATAGAAAAGAGGATGATTTATTCCAAACAACAGTTAGATACTATAGATATCTTCCAAGTATGGCACCCAAAACTCAGAACCGAGTGATCAGAAGTAGCGCCTAATTAAAATACTAGGGAGAGGATTTCTATGATATGACAGACAATGATGTTGTATCCAACCATCTAATGCTACAATTACTCTTATCTGCCTTCTCTGTATAGTTGTAGTTTATATCTAAATACATGGAAGAATCCTTGACTTTTTTTTCTTTACATAAATGACCTCTTGATGAAAATTATGATTGCTAGAAGTAGTTATGTCAAGCTTTTCAATAGCATATCAAATGGAGAACAATAGTTGTCCTTAGGAGAACCAATTATGATAACCAAGGACCCAAGAGTGGCACTTATTTCAAACCCTACTCTAGAGGAATTATCATATGAATGAGGATCAGGGATCAGTCAGTTGAATGCTACAGTGACTTTGGTATACCCTCGCTATTTCACCCATCAAAATTACTAAGCTGTGGGAACGAAGCAGGATAGTGTATATCTATATACAAACTGGAGGAAAACTAGTCCATAATGCAATTATAAAACAATCAAATTCTTAGTTCCAGACAATTGTGATCTTGTTTGTGGGTTGCCATCCTAGACAACTTTCAAGCCAAATTAACTTTTGTTTTGGTTTGCACTTTGCAGAATGATAACTTAAGTACAAATCTCATGAAAAAAAAAAAATCATCAACTCCTATTGAATAATTCAAGGTCTAGATACCATACAATGATACACAACCTAGAATACCCTATAAAATCTTTAAGAAAGGAATCAATATGTAAACCAGGTAATAGGCCTAATCATCCAAAATTAAGGGGAAGCTCGAAAACAGAACAGCCTCAAGAGATGCATGATAGGCCTAATCATCCAAAATTAAGGGGAAGCTCGAAAACAGAACAGCCTCAAGAGATGCAAATGGGCATGGTACTTTCTCAACTGCTTGTCCTCTTCCTTTCTTCTTCCTATCTATTTGTCGATATCCAAGGTGCTTCATACAGTAAACATCACATGAATCAGTTGGTCACTCTAAATATTGTGGGTTTCTCATGAAAAAGGATGGGCGATAAGGGAAATAGAATCTAACCTTTTAGCAAAATTTAAGGGAAACAGAGAAAAAAAAAAGGCATTAGAAAGGACCATAATATACACAGGATGCCTTGGGGATATTCAAGATTTGGATTAAATATTTAAGGTCATAGTGAAAGAAATGGATTGGACTCCTACTCTTATATAAAATAATCCAATGATTAGAAACGAGATGCAACATTTAAGTACACCATAAAAGATAAAATCTTAATCAGCAATTTGCACAAGGTAACCGTGGCAGGGACACCAAGGAAGAGAGTCTACAACAAAAGAAAAGTCAATAGTTAAAGTCTGATTCTATTTACCCAGCCAAAGATGCAGAAAAGACTAGTTCTATGCATCAAATGGTCCATCTCATCCACACCTTTGGGTACAATGAAAAAGGATGGGAAACAAAAACAACAGAATAAGCAGTCAAGACATAAGGAATACATGCATCACGGTTCCACTTTAGACCACCCAACACGCAAATTGAGTGGCATACGGGTACCAAACTCACAAGAAGGATAAGGTTTAAGAAGCTAAAAGGTTACAATTAAGTATGATCAAATTGATAAATGACAACTATAATTAAGGGGGAAGGGAATAAGTCATTATCTAATCAAAATCACACAAATTTCTGAACCTAAAATGGAAGAACTAACAAGGAATGAATCCATAAGGAGGATTTTTGAAACCCAAAAATAGAAGAATAACAAAAGGAATTAAAAATATATATATTTGAATCATATACTAGAGATAACATGAGAGTGAACCCAGAGAGAGAGAGAGAGAGAGAGAGAGAGAGAGAGAAGAAATCTAAACATGGTCATGAATCCATTTGGGTTTTCCCCTTCCTTCAAGCAGACAAATCCAGCGTAAAGAAAAAGTAAAAAGATAAAAGACAGAAACACTAAGAACATCAAACTAATCAGAAGCAGACAAGTTAGCATTAAGAATTGGAATACAGAAGAGTAGAGAATCTTACGCGGCTCCGATCGGCCGGAGGCGAGATTCCAGAGAGCCAGGAGACAAGCCCATCACTCTCTCTCTCTCTCTCTCTCTCTCTCTCTCTCTCTCTCTCAAACGAAACTAGTTGCCGCAGCAATTGCAGGCCTCATCTACTCCATCAACACACAAACCCAGCAATCGCTCAATGTGAGAAGGCTTGAAACCATATATACATGTATGACAAGAGTCGAGACAATATTGCCGACAAACATTGTAAAGCTAAAAATTCCACGAACGAGTACAAGAGTATTAGTGTAAATAAATAAACATTACCAGCGAAGAAATAGTATCAAAGAACCGGGTCAATAATGAGTAGAAATCAAAAGACTCAAAAGAAAAGACCACCGTCATTGACCCGAAGAACAAAAATCCATTAAGATATATAAAAAAAAAAGTGAAAACCAAACAGGACCCAGAGAAGGAAATGCTGATGCCCTCTTCCTAGTAGCACAGAATTGAGCAACACCAACGAGATTAAAGAAGAAAAAACAACGCAATCTATGAACGCGGAATCGAAAGCCGGGAAGGAAACAGAGGGTTAATTATTGAATACCCAGTTGCCAGAAGAGCCCAAGGGAGAGAGCCCGTCGCAAAGTGAAGGAACGAAGAACAAAAGGTGTGTGTGTGTGTGTGTGTGTGGATGTGTGGGGAGGAGGGGGGCTCTGCGGGTCGTATTAAGTATTTACCAAGGGCTTTTGTGTAAGTTCGTGCTCTGGGTTTTCTCTCCTGTAATTTTCCAATTGGGTCCCGCATTTTAATTTATTTTTCGATCCCTGCGCAGATCTTTCATGGGGACGCGTCGCGACGCAGTCGGTGAGGGGTGTTAAAAAGATTAAAAAAAAAAAGAGGAAAAAGAAAAGAAGAAATAGAGCCACGGAATCTAGGACAGATGAGAGTTTTTATTTTGGTGGGATCTCAAAACGGGTACCGCATTAAATTATTCCTACTTCACTGGCATTCATAATAAAGTTATACTATTCTGCCACTCTTTTTTTATTTTTCATAGTGAAAGTCTTAATCATAGAATTTAGAGCCATCAGGACCAAATCCTCTTAATTAGTGGCTAACCCCTTTCCTTTTCTCTTTCCTTTAATCTTTTAATATTTAGGGAAACTAGTTCTCTCTCACGCTCCACCTTGTCTTACTTATCATATTTAACTATTCGATAAAATTACCGCTAATTAGATAAATTAAGTTTCTTAGTGCATCTAAATAAAAATTTTAAGAAAATATATTAAATATATATATTCTATTTAATTTTTATTATCTAAAATTGATTAATATTATTTTAAATATGGTAGAAAATTTATTTACCTTCAAATTTAATATATAGAGCAGTCAAATACAGTAAAAAGTAACTATTTTATTTAACCATGGTGGAATAATTAGGTTAGACAATTAGACAGCCGATGACTTTATATCTATCTGGAACTTACGTGAGCGACGAGAGTGGTTGGATTGGGGTTAATCTAGATAAGGTGTAAAGGAGCCATCTCAGCAAGGTTGCTTACCAGCTGCGTCTTTTGCCTAAGCGAGAGAGAATCCAAAGTACCAGCTTTAGTTGGAGAACAATTAAAGGTCCCCCATAAGAGACAGCGATTACTCTTTAATAAGGTTAGGAATTGGAGTTTAAAGTTCATTTTTTTTTAACTGCTCCAATTTCCCTTCATCTCCATCACTCCTCTGGCCGTCAAATACTTTCGGAGAAGTTGCACCTACTCTTTGCTTTGTCTCTTTTCTTCCCCCTTGCAAACTGTACGATTTCGTCAACCTTCGATCTGGTTCTTCCCAAAGATAATTCTTAGGAATAGCATATAATAAATCTTCTAAGTTTTATCCACACACAATGCAAGAGGAATGTTATACGAGTAGTTATGACCACACAATGTGACAAATACTGAGATCCATTATTGCGTATAAAGATATAAAGAACAGCATGTGAGATAAGGGACCACATCTCTAGGAGAAAGTTCTTTTAATTGTTGATGAGAAGCTTGGCCAACCAAACAACAACACAAGGGCGTGCTTGTTCCCCATATTCCCCAGTAGAAACTAAGAGGAACAAAAACAAATACTATATATATTTTTAAATGATTAATTTTCAGTTAGACTCCTGTAATTATATATATTCTTTCTTAAAAATTATTTTTATTTAGTTCTATGGATAAAAAGATAATTATAACCATGGGAATAGATTTGTGTGTGAAGGCAACAAGAAGAATAAAGACTCCTAAATTTATAGGACTCTTGTGCAAATGTGCTGTAACTCCGGTGTTCCCCATGTGATGTGCCTGCCCACTTCTTAATCCAAAAAAATAATATTTCTTTAAAAGGAGAAGAATATTTAGTTATATGTTTGAAGGGAACTCGGTAAGGCGTCCTAATTTAATACGGAATCTTGTAGGATTTATGCCTCCTTTAATTTATTTATTTATCTTTTTAATTTTTAGAGCACCGAATAAATTAGTACAGTATGGATGGAATGTGTATAAAAACCACCCTATATTTTGTTAATTTAAAAAACAAGATACAAATACTTTTCATATTTCGAAAGGTCGCTCGGAATCAAGCAAGACGAGGTTTTCTATCACTTTCCTGAACAGAATCACTAATTTAAAGTTGTATACTTTTATTATCCAATGGCCGAGAAAAAATGATACACTTGACCCTGTCGCTAAGGATTCTTTTGCCAAATCCCCACATAAAAATTGTTAGTACGTAGCTTTCAATGAAAGTAGAAATCTGAGGCCAGAATTACGTTTTCTCTTTGCCTTGGCATGATGCATATATATGATTTTAGACCTTTGGAAGACTGCCCAAAGAAAGAAACGTAAGGACGCAAGCAAGACAAGACGAGCATTTGCATTTGCATTGAAAGCAACGCAATAGTGAAACATTTAATTCCACGGGGTGTGAGACTGAGAGAGAGAGAGCAAATGCCAAATGCCAAATGCCAACCTAACTTATGATCAAACTATGTGTCTATGACTTAAATTTTGTACCATTATATGCCACAAATAATACGTCGGTTTGGTGCGACCAATTTGATAACTTACGAGGAATTGTATTTTGGACCCATACAGAAGGATCTTAGACATAAAAACTTGGTTTTAGACCTCTACCTAACTAATGGCCTAAGTATTTGGTTTAATATGATTTCAAACCTTTATACTAATTTGATTGCTAAAATTCAAAAGAATCATAAGTACTCATTGAGTCTCATTCTCATGGAAAGGAATTGTACGTTGTCTTTATTCGTTAGGTTGCAACGTGGGACGGTGGACTGGGATATGCTAATAATGTAGCTAATATTGTATCTTTCTTATCACTACATAGAAGGTATTAAAACAAATACTGGTTATAAAGTAAGGATTGCTCAACCGACGCATTATGCCAATTCGTATGGAAATTAAGAGGAATCGCAGGAATTTATTTAAGTAATACGCGATGTAGTATTTTGCCCTCCCTAGTCCTCAAAGAGCAGTACGACTTATTGTGAAAGGGTTGTCGTCTTGCCCATTCCATTGATAACCTCATCTCTCAGTTTATAGCAAATAAAGAATTTATAAAACTAAGTAAAATGTTGTGAGCTAATTTGTGTGGATTCAGCGGGGAACTATTGGATGGGAGTCAACACAGTCATCGATCGTAGTAGTCGCCTACAGGATTCAATAGTGATCGAGAGAATATACAGTCGAGTTGCGAGATTTCAGTAAGAGCAATCGAATCCAACAGTGCGTGGATCCACCTGTACTGTATTTAAAATGATATTGTTAATTTATGATTATAATGTTCATAGGGTAAGGAGTTAAAGTAAATATATGCCTTAACTACTAATTAAAACTTTCTCGTTCATATATGATGAACTGTGCCGATCTTTTACCTGATATAGATGATTTGATACGAACCGACCTGATTGCCACCAATTTACTCACAAATATTTCTCACTTTCTATTGCATTCTTATCTTTATTGTATATCGCATCCTAATATTAGCCGATCTTTTTAGTACATTTACATAAATTCTTTTAAAAGTTTTTATAATAATAAAATTGTACTTTTAAATGTACATAATTATATTTTTTTTCAGATGTCCATAAATACTTAATTTTCTGGTTACTAAGACATAAAAGAATTGAGTTTTTTTTCCCAACGTTGTTGGTCAATGGCCATGATATTATGCATATAACTTTTCGTAAAATAGGCGTATTTATTATCGGCATGCACCTGGAGTGGTGCAGATTAAAAGTCGTCCCATTCTTGAAAACAGCGTGGTGGTCATGGTAAGCTATGAAGAGATGGTCATCATGCTGATGGGACATCACTCGACATATATCCGTACTCCCAATTTTAGCCCCCTCCGCCACACCCATATTACATTATCAGAATGGGTGCATGAAACACACACTGACACACACTCAAATGAAAAAATACTTTTTAAAATTAATCGACGTAAAATAACCCTAAACCCTAAATCCTGACCTTAAATTTTTTTTTAAAATTTTAAAAATGCATATAAATAACTAAAAATACCTCTATTTTTTAAGATTTATATTGTTATACTATGATATTAGATAGTTTTAAGAAATAATTCAGTAGTAATAAGTAAAAAATCCTAAAATATTTTAATAAAAGATAAGATGTCTCCATCTTTTGCAACATGTCAGTTGTAAGTATATTGACTTCAAATTGTATGTTGACAATTAAATATAATCTTCTCTGGTTAGGTTCATGATTGAAGGAAAAAGAGAAGAAGAGAAAAACCTCTGTTTGTTTGTTTGATTTCATAAATATATTATTGACTCTATCTTTACCTAACTCTTTACTTAATATTCATACTCAATTTCTTCACAAGTATAATTTCTTGCTTAATTGGCTGAAGTGATTAGATTATTGCATCTACTGTATATATTGGTGATTGATTTCTCCATCTATATCTTCCTCGAGCTACCAACAAGTTGAAACAAAATATAATCAAATTGTGGGCCAGATCTGATCAGATCACAATCAGGGAGTTGATTAACTCCTCAAACCTAATTAAGTTGGCAAATAGTACTCTTGAAGTTAATAACATATATTTTATATAAGTTAACAAATATATATAATTTTGCATGTAAAATATTTATCAGTTATTTTTTCTTAAAAAACTTTCTTATCTTGCATAATGATATTTATTTCTCAAAAATAGTTTGAGGATTTTGATAACATATTCCCTTGACAGTTTTTAGTGTCCATATATATATATATATATATATATATATATATATATATATATATATATATATTTATTATATTTTTCCTCTCAACTTTGGCATAGGAGAATATAGGAGAATATGAGTCATTCTCTTCAACAATTTTACTAATATTCACATGATCTACTTTTAACTTCTCATACTCAATTATTAGAGTGAGGATAATTATTATACAAAGAATTTATATATAATACTTTATTTTTTAACATAATTATAATTTACACTCTATATTTTACTATCAATAAATTGAGCTCTATAATTTAATGAATATGTGCAAAAAAAAAACCCTCGATTAAATTTAGATTAACACTGTGAAAATATTTTATTTTTAAATGACTAAAATGTCCTTAGTATGACTTAGTTGAGAATATTTCATAATTTTTTTTGTATAAATCTAATGGTAGTATTTTCTGTACATATTTACTAAATTATAGGGCTCGATTTATATAGTATAAAAATATAGGATATAAACTATAATTTTATTTAAAGGCAAAGCGTTATATACAAATTTCTCTTTATTATTATTATTATGTATATGTATGAGAAATGAGTTGGCAAATGCATATATATAATAAATTGAAGATGCGACAATGGTCCACTTGGGCCATTCCCATTTCATAAAAGGGACAACGAATGATAGGTGGCTTCTCAAATTGTCAAATTATGAGCTGGTAGTGAAAACGTATACAACTCTCTTGCAAGCTGTGGAACATTTTAAATTTTAGATCTATAGCCAAATTAAAACCTAGGAAAATCGATGCTATATTTTTATTTATTTTTTTATTTCAAATGTCGTACACTAGACCTAACCTTTTGGGGGGTGGGGGGTTGGTATTTCTAAACCACATGCATTTGATTTTGGATTCAAAATTAGGTTCGGTTCGAACTCTAATTTAAAAGTCTAAATATTTAAGGTTATCCAAACTTGCCAACCACTCGCCATTCTACTCTACTGGTTTTCGTTACAGTATTTTATGAGACTTCATGAACCATGACATTCTTGCAACCTAATTAAATTGATTCCATAGGAAAATTTATATTTTATTTTCTTACAGTTTACCAGTTCTTAATGTTCCTCCCAGACTTTCATTTATGACGCACCTAACATAACCGTCTTATAATTATTATATATTAAGTTAACATTAGGTTTATATTTTATATTTAATACCATGTTTTTTTAACCTATTTGTGATTTACACCCTCTATTTTGATTATTTACAAATTGAGTCCCATGATTTATCAAATGTGTTGAAAAAAACCCTAGATTAGGTTAATACCAGCATCATTTGGGCATATGGCATCTCCTCGACAGATTGAGGCAAGTAGTTTGATACATTCTATGTTAACTTATCAAATACTCTAAAAGCTTAAGTTGTACAAATATCTCAAAATAACAAATTAAAACCACAGGGAGGTTATATGTCAAATTAAAATTCACAGGATACTTTAAATTTCAATCAAACTAAAATAAAAATGAAAGAAAAATATCATTTTCTTAAATTATTTTAGAAAAAAGAACTGAGAACGGGATGCTAAAGTTTACAAAATTTTCAAACCTTTACCACTTTCTCTCATCAAATTTCAAACGAAAAGACTTAAAAAGTTATTCAATTTGATGTCTCCGAAACAAGTGGAAATGGAAAGCGATGTGAATCTAGAGAGAGGATTGTATCAAATCACGCAAGTAGGTTGGCAAGCTTGATTGAAGGAGACGAAGTTGCAAAAAGGCAAATGGTACTCTAGTCTGAAATTTGACATTAAGCAAAACTGAATCTTAAACGGTTTTGCATCCATAGTCTCTTACAACATCTTATATTTATCTTAAGAACCCTTACCTAACTAACAATTAGAAAATCTATTCATTTAACTATAGGAAAAGAACAAAACAGAACATCATTCTTGTAAGGGTTTCTATGTCTCGTCAATCAAAATGTATTCATGCAAACATAATGAGTTTTAAAAGATAATCATATGAATAAGATAACTCGGAAAATGTGATTGTTGAAATAAAGACTTTTATGCAAACACTTGATTTACCTAACTTGATTTGACACAGGTACTTCTAGAAGATCTTGCTAAATTAGTGAAATTTCCTACCTAAATAGAACATCAAATGTATTAGAATTAAGAACACCAAACTCAAACCGAATTATAGAAGAGAGAGAGAGAGAGAGAGATGGTTTCAATCCACTGGTGACATGATGATGCAAATATAGGTTCGTCAGTTTAAAACCCAAGCTTAAGTATTTATAATCATGACTTAGAGTTCAAGAAATAGTGCCAGACATTTGAACACCTCTTAGCTTTCTATTTAGTCATATCTGATGATATAGATTTCCTATTCCATGGAAACATGATAAGAGCCTACTAAAGCTCTCACTGTCTCCGTTGTATTTCTGGTGTTTAAGCACATCAACTAAAAAATATAGCAATCCTCCTGTCCCATAAGCTCTATCAATCATCCACCATGTGTTACTAGAAAGAATATGTTGGTTGATATGTCATGACCATACAATTTAATTCCAATAAAAATAGAGAAAAAATCAAAATCGAATCGTAGTTTTTTCATATTTTTATTGTTGTTTGTGTATACTAGCAGAGTTAGGGTTTTCTTTCTTCCTCGTCACAAGTAGCTTTGCCTTCTCTCTTCTCTCCTCTCTCCCAAGCAAATAGTTAGGTGAAGAAAGAGACTGTTCCTCTCTTTTTGGAGTCACAGCCGCAGGCTAAGTTTAGAGACCTTATTCTTGTGCATCCTCTAGGGTATGTCAAAGAGTCACAGCCCTTCTCCCCCTCTCACGCTGTATCAAAGAGTCTTCGTGAAATGGAAGGCGTAATCAACGGCTAACAATGAACACGTTTTTTTTGCAACCTAACTTCAAGAAATCAAAGTTTGATAAGAGCTAGTCTGGATCGCCACTCGCAACCCTAGGAATCAATTAAGGTTGGGCCCACGTCATTACATGAAGTGGGTCCCAATTAAGTCCTTTTCTGTGAACTGGACTTCGCATCTGGACGAGTGGGGTCTTCTCTGTCGATCTCATGCATCGAAGATTATAGACTAATTGACAGATTCGTACAATATTTATTATATCTAATTTTTTTAACAATTATTATTATTATTATTATTATTATTATTATTATTATTATTTTTGGGTCCGGTCACGTCCATCATATTGGCAGGGTCTATTTGATTTATCGCAGCATTTGATTCCCCACATATTTTCTATGATAAGGACGTCCTATTTGGAAAATTTTATAAATATATATATGCAAGAGTTTATAAATGACCATCTTACACGTTGCACTAATATTATAACACTACTCAATTATGATAAAATTAACAATCTTCTTAACTCTCTTGCAACCTAATGGGGGTAATTCGGATACTTAAAAGCGATCAGAATTGATAAATATCTCATTGCTTTTATCGTCTTTACTAGGCCCGACCAACCTAACTCAACTCCTAACTCGTTCAACCCGCTTTTTAGCGGGTCACGTTCAGAATTATTACTCCATTGGGCCGGGCCGGGTCGGGTCTATCCATTTCTTTCTTCTCTTATCGTCGTCCATTTCGATCAATTGGAGCAGCCTCGAAGAAAACCCACTCGCGCTTTCTAACTTCCACGAGATAACCGATCGTGGGCATAACGTCGAACACCTTCGGGGACATCGTCGTGTTCGACGGTGCTCTCAGAGAAGGCCCCGAGCCGAACTCTAAGCTCACGGGGAGAGCACAAGGCATGAGCATTAGGTCGTCCATGGAGGACCGGCCAGTTCTAACTCCAATCAGCTTCGTGTTCACAGAGGCATCGGAGTACAATGGAAGCGCCGCGGAACGGACGGTCGTCGGAGGGTGTGGGAAATTCCGACTGGTACGAGGTTATGAGATCAGCAGCGTCGTCGGCCAGTCGACTGCGCTGTTTGTCATCGAGTTCAATTTTATTGACATGCATTACTAAGTATATGTCCAATGGTCTGATGGTAATGCGAACTACGTGCGTATATGTTGTAATAAGTTATTTGCTGCTCAGTTACAAAACTTAATTCAATAAGAAGTATTCATTTCTCTCTCCTAATCCAAAGGTTGTGATTAAATAATACTAAATAAAATTAATTAGAAGTACCATTTATATGAACCGACAGTATAGATCACTTTTTTAAATTATAAAGGTAAATTAGTCATATTTTATTTTTCTCTTTTAACTATCTTTTTTTTATATAGATAAAAATAATAATAAATTGATAGAAGTTGGCACACCTATTATTAAGAAAATATTTATAAGGATAAGCAATAATAAAATACTAAAATTCTAGTTTACTTATTAGTTAATCAAGTAACAGAGGAAATGCTCTGATGCGTTTTGGGGTGGTGTATCTTAGTAGAAATAATAATCACGATATGTCATAGGGGATCCACCAGCTTAGAGATCCAGTGTGTTGAAAATGCTACACAACATAGATGATAGGACTGCGAAATGGAGCTATGGGTCCTCGCATGCCTTCTCTTCGCTAGCGGTGCCTCACTCTTTCTGAATTATTCTAGCTTCTTCGTTCTTTTCGTATTTATCTACATATAAAAATTATATTTAGTAACTAATTTGTTAGTATTTACTTTTTATTGTTTAACTTCTCTAAAGACTCACTCTCTCTGTTTCCTCTTCTTTTTTTTTTTTTCCAAATCAACTTTCTCTTCTGAAAGGAAGGAGAATATACTTTCCAGTCTAGACATAATTATTGGGCCGGCCGGACTGTTTTGGGCCAATCGAGACTTAAGTATTTGTTAATGACTCGATCCATCAATCACTTTGGCCGAACCGAGATTTGGGTAGGACTAGAATAGTCTAGTCTGTTACCATCCGTCAGCCCACGAGAGATCGGGCTAGCGGGCCGGGTTAGGCCAGCCCGACCCACCAATCACTCGGCCCAACCCACCTTTTAGCTATTTTTAGAAATTTTTTTATCATTAGCTTATTTAAAAAAAAATTATTTTGTTCCTCCATTTAAAAATAATAATAATAAATTAAAATTTAAAGGTGTGCTTAAAAAAATATAGAACGGTACAACACCAAAAATTCCGTTGGTTTTCACTGTAGCAGAACGGGCACGCTACTGTAGCAAAATGGGGGTGGGCAAAATGAGCGGTGCTTTCGAGCCGGGTTGGACGGGCAAAGAGCTGACACGTGTCGCCCATGGGTAGTTCGGACTCGGGTCGGGCCGAGCCTATACCGAGGTCCAGAACCGAGCTTAGCCCGGTCCAAACTGGGGCGGGTTGGGTCGGGCACAGGCGAGCTGGGCCATTTAATCAAGTCTATTTTCAGCCTATAATTTAAGTCACAAACAAATCAGTTCAATATTATTTTATTTCAAATTTTTTTTGGTACGTATACCCTTCTAAAATCTCTTATTTACATATATATATCAAAATTGATATGCATATTTATATCATTTAAAACAATTAATTTAACTTGCACACCTTTCTAAAACTTTTTCATATATATCTCTCAAATCTAACCATTAAAATTTATCATCAGCTCAATCTAATTATAAATAAGTCGATTCGAATTAAACAGGCGAGGAAAGTAACAAATATGAATATGAAACATCTCTAAATTTCAAACTTTTTGTGACAATATTCTTTACGTCAACTTTAAAAACAGGTGAAATACATGGGAGGATTGGGTTTAGTATGTGCAAAGGTAATTAAGTTCCTCTCCTTAATTTCCAGTAACAAAGAAAAGAAAAGGAAAACCTTTCTGTCCTCACTCTTCCTACACTAGCTAACAAGCTTGGCATAACTAAATTATTTTGACTTATGGTAAACAAAAAGGACTTCTTCTTGACTATATTAATTTATTTTCCAAGAGTTGCCAACTAACTCTTCTTTTCCTTGTAATAAAGGATGCTTTGATCAGCACTCCACTTCTTTCTAGTTTGTCTTTAATTTCCTATAGAGTAGGACGTTTTACATAATTGCCACCAAAAATTAAAAGTGTCATTTTTCTTTTTTAAATTTAATTAATCATAGTTAAAAACTGATCTTAGATCAAAAATAGATTATTCTATCATTGTATAAATTATTTTTAAAAGATTATCCAATACTTTACCTAATATTATGGTAGAAGGAAAATTTCTTTATTTTTATCTAAGATTGAAAATTATTCATAAATACTTTTACACTTTAAATTTTGAAAAAAGAAGAAGGTATTTTAGTTATTTACATTTATTTGTTAATATAATCAACTATAATGGGGAATTACGAAAACAGCTAAAAGATTTTAGTAGCTGTCTCTGAACTCAACTACACATCGAGCACTTAATACATCAGCGAATTCCACAAGGAAAAACTTTTAGTCTTTAGAACGTTAGATAGCAGCCCAAACAAAGATTACCAAGCATACATCCAACTTTTCCGATAGACACCCTTCACTTATCTAATTGCCTCAATTGACCGATAGTAATCCAAACTGGACTTTCTTATCCTTTGTAGATTAATATCTAAGCTATATATAACATTAGCCATTGCACTTATATATGTACAAAAGTACACCTTAAGAGCTCCTTCCATAGGCAACGATGTCTTCCATGGCCTCTTCTCCAGTACTCTACTACTCTTACTTCGTCTTCCTCCTCCTCCTCTGCACACTTGCCACAGCTGGCTCAGAATTCTTCCTACCTAAAGAGAAGCACACCCATCTACGCCTCTTCTTCCACGAAGTAGAAAGCGGCCCGAACGCCACAATCTACACCGTGGTAAGCCTTAAGGGGGGTTCATCCATCTACTCGTTCGGTGACATCCACGTCGTCGACTCCGTCCTCCGGGAAGGGTCCGACCCGAGCTCCCGGCTCATCGGGAGGGTGCAAGGGATCGTCGTGGACGTCGACATGGAAGGCAACGCCGGGTCGTCCATAATAACTATCGTGTTCACGGCGGGGGAGTACAGCGGCAGCTCCATCACGTTGCAAGGGTTGGTCGTGCCGCCGACCTCCTCGGAGCGCACTGTCGTTGGCGGCACCGGGCAGTTTCGGATGGCGAGCGGGTTTGCTTTCAACAAGATGATCAGCTTTAACGGAGTGGATCTGATTGCCCAGGTCGATGTTTACGTCGTGCATCACGAGGATTATTTAGCTATAAACTAAAATCTCTGTTGTTATCCTCTGAGTGATACTGCGTCGCAGGCTTGTTTTCAGTTGGAAGCTTTTATTACCAAGTATTTTAAGTTCTTATTTATAATAAAAACTATTATAAGTATTGAAAACAAAAGTATCTTTGATTCAGTCGATGAGGGTGTTATCTTGTTTATAGGATCTTTTATTACGAATGTAAAAAGAAAATTAAATCTACTCGCACTACAATAGGAAGATGGTGTCCGGAACTCTCTTTCTCTAAACTTTTTTTTTCGCCCTAGGGCTGTCACGCTTGACGAGCAGCTCGAGCTTGGCTCGGGTGAAGCTCGAGTCCGGCTTGGCTCGGTCAGAACTGAGCCGAGCTCGAGCCGTTGTAACAGGCTTGAAATTAATATTGAGCCCAGTCTGAGCTAGAGCCGATTCGCTCAGGCTCAGTTCGATAGGCTCGATAGCCTAACTAACTATAACTAAGGATATGTGGCATAAGAAAATATTGCCATGTGTCCCTCACTGATCCATCCTCACTCTCACTCGTAACCCATCCATCACCCTCACCCATCACATCACCTTCTCCATGTCACCCTCCCCATCCTCACCCATCAGGCCATCACCGTCAGTTCCCTCACCTACCCCACCCTCACCTTCACCCTCACTCCCACCCTCACCCTCATCTACTCGATCACCACTCATAGCCTCACCCCACGTGCCGCCACCTCCTCCCTCTTCGCCGGCCTCCATCGGCAAGCCACCATCACGGCGCCACGTCCTCCTCTCCGTTGGCCTCCTCCTCCTTGTCCACTCCGTTGGCTTCCTTCTTGTCCACTCCGGTGGCTTCCTCCTTCTTCATTCACCATCTCCTCGTCGTTGCCTTCTCCTCCATCCGTCTCCGACTCCTTCGGCAAGCGGCCACCGCCTCATCCTCTAATAGAGCTCGAGCCTTTGCTTGGGCTCGGTTAGGCTCAGCTCGAGTTGAGCCGAGCCGAGCCTAAACAAAATTATGAGGCTCGAAAGTAATTTCGAGCCGAGCCTGAGCTAGAGCCGGCTCGCTTAGGCTTGACTCATTTACACCCCTACTTCCTACCCTTAGATATCAAAATTGGATGGAACATTGGTCTAATTTCAACCCCATATTATTTTTAACACATTAACTTTTTAAACTATAAAAAATATTTAACTCTCAATGATGTTAATAAAAAAAATATTAAATAACTATTTTACCCATAATATTTCTCTCTTTTCTTCCTCTAAAATGAGAGCAAAATAGTTTCCGGAGAGTAATAGTTCACAGTGTTTAGTTTAATTATCTCTGCTTTTTAGCATAATGAGATTAACAACGGTCAAGGCTAAACTTCTCCATTCCAATTAACATTTGAAAGGGGAAAGGTTTAATTTAATGCAATCAATGAATTAGAATTAAGATATTGCATCGTTGGGTAAGTACTGAATTAATCCAATCTGCTAACCTTGTATTCTCCGTCATGGGGTTAATTTAGAGATGATCTATCAGATGGGTGGGCATACTAGATTAAGCTTTCGAGCTAAGTTAGGCGGACAAAAACTTAGCACATGCCGCTCATTATCATCCTGGGCTTAAGTTTTTTAAATATTTTGTGCAGTGCAAAGAGTAAGCTCATCTCCTTCCTAATATAAAAAAGAAAAAAATTATATAATTAAAAATAGATACCCTATGTTTCAACTTTATTATCTCTAACATTTTGGAACTTTTGCTTAAATTCTTTTAAGGTTTTGTTTTTTTCTATATAAAATGAAAAGATATTTTGATCGCTGACTGCAGTTAACTACTAATTTGTCGTCTCAGCTAGGAGCAGTTTGTCTTTTTCCTATAACATCAACATCCTTCAAATCTCTTTTGCCTCCAATTTCTAATTAGTCGATTGATCGATTGGAATCCTAACAAGAGATACTGTTATCCGTTGAAACCGAGCCACATCTAACAATTACCTCACTGAATTCTACGTAGGAACAATCGACTTAAGAATGGTAGATAGCAGCAGCCCAAGCAAAGATTGTCTACAAATACACCATAAGAGATCCTTCCACCGGCAACGATATCTCCCATGGCCTCTTCTTCAGTACAATACTACTCTTTCTTCTTCCTTCTCCTCCTCTGCACACTTGCCACTAGCACTAGCTCAGACTCCTTCCAACCTAAAGAGAAGCGCACCCACCTACGCCTTTTCTTCCATGAAATCGAAAGTGGCCCAAATGCCACCATCTACAACGTTGTGAACCTCAACGAGAGCTCACCCACCTACACGTTCGGAGACATCCACGTCGTCGACTCCATTCTCAGGGAGGGGACCGACACGAGCTCGCTGCTCATCGGGAGGGCGCAGGGGGTCGTGTTCGACGTCGGCATGGTCCAGAATGCAGGGCTGTCGATAATAACTCTCGTGTTCACCGCCGGCGAATACAGCGGCAGCTCAGTCACGTTGCTCGGCATGATCGTGGGGCCGGCCGCCACGGAGCGCGCCGTCGTTGGTGGGACCGGCCAGTTTCGGATGGCGAGGGGGTTTACTATCTCCAAGTTGATCAGCTGGGAGGGAGAGTATCTGGTTTCGGAGTTTAATGTTTACGTCGTGCATTATGAGAACTTAGATGTAAGCCAATGAAGTCAGTAGAGATCCCGGTTGTCCTTTGAGTGGTACTGTTTACTACTAAGTAATAAAATCAAGAGGACCTTTGATTCAGTCAATGACGTTGTTATCTTGTTTCTACTTTCTAGGATCTTTTATTCCACCCTAAGACGGAGGTGTTAATAAAATTTAATTAGATAAAAAAATATTTAGTTAATGCCTGTGACGCAGTCGGGAGTACTGTGGGACTAGGGATACTGACATTTTGGTGTGGACTTTCTACGGACGGACTTGTGTTTAACCACGAGGTTGGCCGATTTGATTCTTATCTAATCAATTACTTATTTATTTTAATAACAAAATCGAATCAGTTTAATGTATGTTCAACGACCCTATCACTCAATTCAATCCGATTATGATAAATATGCTCCAACTTGAGAGATTTAATTCTTTTCCCTCTGATGCTAGATAGCTCTCAGCCCACTATTTTGGCCCAGGTCTTGATGAGAGGACCCTGGACAGGGTGTTAATTGGGTCTAGTTGTGACTGGTCGGGTCAAGTTCAAGTCACGATACATGATCTATTTATTAGTAGGTTTGAATATTCAATACAAACATGATTTATTTTTTAAATATATTGCATGCATTATTCGAATTTGTATGATCTATTACAATCATTAATGAGTTTATTTAAAACAAATTTATTCAGATTATAAATAGATTTTTTATGTCCTATCAAGTTTTGGTCTATAAATGGCTATATCACAAAAGGGTATGCGGATCATAAATGGATTAACTTAAATTGATTATACTGATTGAGGTAATAAATATTGTTCGATCAACTAGACACAAAAAAAAAAAGACTGGTGAATTGAATTTATAAACTAAAAACAAAATAAAAAAATATTAATTAAAAGATATGCATAATTGTAATGGTAATTAAGAGTCTAAATATTTGAACAAAGATTAGAATGCAATTGAAAAACTTAATATTTATATATGTTATGAAAATATAGATAAAACATGCAAAATTGTAATGGTACTCAAGCTCTGCTCGTTGAAAATATATTATGCATTAAAAATATACATCACTAGCTTTCCAATAATGTTAGAATATAGAGGAGTCCTAGTCTAAATAAAATAGGATTTGGTACAAATCTTAAAATTCAACTTTAACTCAAAAGCTCAAGCTATTACGTGAAGACATCAAAATCTATATAAACTCTTTCAACTCCTCACATCTATGCATAACATCTGCTACTCCCTCTCGAATTCAAAACCAAGCATTGCTACTAATATTTATTCCAGTCGCCTATCGATCTCAAGAGTTTGGTTTTCATAGAAATTAACTGCTTCTTTATGATTCATCATGAATCTACTCATCTAAGCTATCCCACAAGCCCAAGCTTAATTGCTTGTCATGACTCTTCCATAAGAATCTGCATACAGATCATCATATTCACTAAATTAGTTACATCAAATCACTTCAGAGTACCCCCAAATTATAGAACTATCAACTCGATTTCATAAGTGAAACAAGATTTGGCACAAATCTAAGAACACAACTTGACTCAAAAGTTTAAGTTATTAGGTGAAGGCCTAAGAGTTTATGTATATCTTTTTAATACTTTTAGTCAATTTAAATATGATACTTAATAAATATTAGCTAATCAATGCATCATCCGCATATATCTGATTGATCTAATCATGCTAGAAAATAAAAAAATAAAAAAAAATTTCAAAGAGTTGTGGGATATGAGTGGGCACAATCAAAATATGCTAGTACACATTTGATAGTGTATCAGGACCAACCAGCACAATCAATTATGATGGAATCCCAAACCACTGTTGTGCGATTAAGTGTTAACTAATTTGTCTTCTTATTGTGGAGAATAAATAAGAATACATTAACTACTACTTTGTCTTTTGGATATATAAGATTTTTAACTAGGAGTAGCTTGTCTTTTACTATGAAGAAATGTACAGATCTCCCCAACTTTCTTTTAAAATCTTATAATTAATTATCATTATATTTTCTTTTTCTTCTCGCGTGGCATCCAATTTCCACTTAGTCAATTGACCAATATGAAACGAAATGAGACTTGTTGTTCTTCGTGAAAACCGAGCCACAGCTAACACTTACATCGGCGAATTCTACATACAAACAATCATGACGTCGAGAATGTTAGATAGCAGCTAACCAGAAAGATTGCCAAGCATATAAATATAGAGAGATCCTTTTCATAGACTTAATTCAATTGTCCCGTTTTTCTTCACGTAGGCCTCCGATTTCAGATGCCATACTTATCTATATAAGACTCCCTGATCCTTTGTGATAACCTAGCCAATTCCAAGTACTTTACTAATACTACATAGCAGCCAAGCAAAGATTCCATATATATATATATACAAACTAAGAAAACTCTTCCATTGGCAACACTGTCTCCCATGGCGTCTTCTTCACTCTATTACTCTTTCCTCTTCCTTCTCCTCCTATGCACACTTGCCACTGGCTCAGAATTCTTCCTACCTAAAGAGAAGTACACCCACCTACGCGTGTTCTTACACGAGGTATCAAGAGGTCCAAATGCCACAATCTACACTATTGCCAGCCTTAACAACAAGAGCCCATCCAAGTTCGGAGACATCAACGTCGTCGACGCTCCGCTCCGGGAGGGGCCGGAGCCGAGCTCGCGGCTCATTGGGAGGGCGGAAGGGGTCGAAACCGGCGTTGACATGGACCGCAAAGGCGCGCTGTCGCTAATGACTCTCAAGTTCACCGCCGGCGAGTACGAGGGGAGCGCTATCTCGTTGCTCGGGGTGGTATTCCCGCCGACCACCTCGGAGCGCAGCGTCGTCGGCGGCGCCGGCCAGTTTCGGATGGCGAGGGGGTTTTCTTTCGTCAAGCTGATCAACTCCAGTGAAGATTTTCTGATTGTAGAGATTGATGTTTACGTGGCGCATCATGAGAAGTTAACTGTAAGGCCGATGTAATGCTCTCCGTTGTCCTCTGAGTGGCATTCTGCCAGAAGTTTACTAGTA
This sequence comes from Typha angustifolia, assembly GCF_048772165.1. NCBI lineage: Eukaryota > Viridiplantae > Streptophyta > Magnoliopsida > Poales > Typhaceae > Typha > Typha angustifolia. Next base: position 8,835,461 of record NC_133248.1, read on the forward strand.
ATTTGCAGATGGCATGGTTAATATGAATAAAATTTTCATCTAAAACAAAAAAAAATGTTAACAAATTTCAAGGTTATCCATATAGTAATTATAATTAAAATAGTATTTTGGCTAGCTAGCTTTCGAGTTATACATATGGGCTCGATGACTCCTCTTTCTAAGCCATGTTGACTCGAAACCACCTGATGGAGTTATTACTCCCCACTCAACTAAAACGTACGAAGCTTTAATATTTCTTCTAACTATTTCTTGAGCCTCGTCGGTGGGGAACAACAATCAAGTGGAGCCTCCTGTGCTGTCCAGCCAAGCGTGAAATCGGATCAGATAGTGGTTAATCCATATTCGAATCCATATTTTTAGTTCGGATACAGTAGACGGATGGTAAAATTTAAAACCATATCTTAACTAAACGGATACGGATAAATTTTGAATAAAAGATCGGATCTTAAACGGATATTAATTAAATTTAAAATAATTATAATATTTTATTTAGATATAATTAATATAAAATTATTAAGAGTTTTACAACAAATAATTTTTTTATATGTCAAATATATAAAATTATAGAAATTAATCTCTATAAATAATATATAACATATTATTAGTAACAGTATTAATATTTACTACTTAAATAAGCAAACTAAAAACTGTAAATCATTTAAAAAAATATGCGGGTAAATGGATATCCGATATCCTATCCGAATCCGAAAAATATATCCGACCTATATCCGAATCCATATCTGAATTTTTTTCAAAAATTCTATCCGTATCCGAATCGGATGGAAATTTTTTATCCGAATCCGATTCGAATCGGATCGGATCGGAGTTAATCCGACACGTTTTCAACCCAGGTCCGGGGGATATCCCCCTTCCGACTTCATGGGCTTAATTAACCTTTCCGATAGACACCCTTCACCTGTCTTTGCCTCCAATTTCAAACTAATCAATTGACCGATAGTAATCCAAACTGGACTTTCTTATCGTTTGTAGAATATGCTATAACATTAGCCATTGCACTTACATAGATACAAAAGTCCAACATAAGAGCCTTTTCCAATAGGCAACGATGTCTCCCAATGGCCTCTTCTGCAGTACTCTGCTACACCTACGCTTTTCTTCCGCGAAGTAGCATTAAATCATAATTACAATATAATACAGAAATGAACATGAGAGCTAAGATAAAATCCTAAATCAAATCTCACTCTTAGCTGAGGACAAACTGACCAGCAAAAGGACCGGGATATCAATATGTAATTAAACAAGTACTCACTGTGCATATTTTTAATTCAGCTAGAAAAGTATACTGATTTATTAGTTATTTAGGATATTTATACTGGTATCCTCAACTATTATTTATTTATCCGTACACCCCATATTATTTTTAACACATTAACTTTTTAAGCTATAAAAACTCCCAATGATGTTAATACAAAATATCAAATAACTTTTTTACCCATAATATTTCTTTTTTTCTCTCTCTAAAATAAGAGAAAAATAGTTCCATGAGAGTCTATTCATTAATCATATGATATTCACATATTATATTTAAGCAAAAGAAATTTAACAAATGACTGACGACAAAAATATTTCAAAGGTATGTTATATGTTTTTTTTAAAATTAAATTGGAGTGTATGTGTACGCGTAAATAGACAGTAGTTCGTGGGTCTTAGTATAATTTTTTCGGTTTTTCTAGCATAATGTGATTAGTAAGCTGTGTGGACAGACTAAATTTCTCCATTCCAATTTAGATTTGAAAGGGGAAAAGTTCAATCTAATGGGATTAATGAATTAGAATTAAGATATTGTATCGTTTGGTAGGTGTTGAATTAATCTCGACTATGCTAATCTCGTATCCTCTATTGATAGGTAATTTAGAAGTGATCATCCGAAAGACTAAGCATAGCGGATCAGCCATATTGGCAAAAGCTCGTACCGCCCAGCACTTGAGTCAGTCGGGCCTAAATACTATAGGTTCAGACCAAGTTTGGGCAGGTCGGGCCAAGTGATAAACCCTAGGATAATTGTACATCTCTCCACCCAAGTATAAAGCTTTTTAAATCTTGTGCGAAATGCATCTCCTTCCTAATTTCAAAAAGCGGAAATTTATATCATTAAAAATAGATACCCTATGTTTCAACTTTATTATCTTTAACATTTCATTCTTAAATATATCTAAGGTTTTGTGTCTTTCTATATAAAAATCAAAAGATACTTTGATGCGTGACAGCAATGACTACTAATTTGTCTTCTCAGCTAGGAGCTGTTTGTCTTTTTCCTATAACATCAACACCCTTCAAATCTCTTGTGCCTTCAATTTATAATCAGTCGATTGACCGATTGGAATCCAAATAAGACATACTCTTCTCCGTGGAAACCGGGCCACATCTAACACTCGCCTCACTGAATTCTATGTACGAAAAATCAGGACTAAAGAACGGTAGATAGCAGCTAGCAAAGCAATGGTTGCCTACAAATACACAATGTCACAGACACACCATAGGAGCTCCTCCTTCCACAGGCAACGATATCTCCCATGGCCTCTTCTTCAGTACAATACTACTCTTTCTTCTTCCTTCTCCTCCTCTGCACACTTGCCACTAGCACTAGCTCAGACTCCTTCCAACCTAAAGAGAAGCACACCCACCTACGCTTTTTCTTCCATGAAGTCGAAAGTGGCCCAAATGCCACCATCTACAACGTCGTGAACCTCAACGAGAGCTCACCCTCGTACACGTTCGGAGACATCCACGTCGTCGACTCCATTCTCCGGGAGGGGCCCGACACGAGCTCGCTGCTCATCGGGAGGGCGCAGGGGGTCGTGTTCGACGTCGCCATGGACCGGAATGCAGGGCTGTCGATAATAACTCTCGTGTTCACCGCCGGCGAATACAGCGGCAGCTCAATCACGTTGCTCGGCATGGTCGTGCCGCCGACCTCCTCGGAGCGTACCGTCGTGGGTGGGACCGGCCAGTTTCGGATGGCGAGGGGTTTTTCTCTCAACAAGATGATCCTCTGGGAGGAAGATTATCTGCTTGCGGAGTTTAATATTTACGTCGTGCATTATGAGAACTTAGGTGTAAGCCAATTAAGTCAGTAGAGATCTAAATAAATTGTAGCAATACTCCCGGTTGTCCTTTGAGTGCTATTATTGTTCTCTAAGTAATAAAAAACAAAAGGATCTTTGATTCAGTCAATAGCGTTGTTATCTTGTTTCTACTTTCTAGGATCTTTTATTCCGCCCAACGGTGGAGGTGTAAAGAGAACTAATAATATCTCCTCCGACTACAATCAGACGGAGGAGTCCCAACTCCCAACTCCCAACCCTTTTGTTTCCTCCACTGCTTACTTTTCAAAAAATATTTTAAAATATTTAAATAATATCTAAATAATTTTGAAAGCAATAAAATATGTATAAAATCAATTTAATGGTATATCTTCTATTACTTAGCCATTATGAACTAATATTACGTTTAGTAACCTCAAATTAATAAGCATATGGTTTTACATATCAAAGTCAGCATCATATTAATCAATTCCTGAATAATAACACAATAGCTAGTATATCATTAACTATATATTTTTAACAAATAGATACATGCTATTAGCAAGAAACATGAAATTATATTGAACTATAAAACTCAATACAGATTTAGGAGTAAAATTCCTTTAGGATAGAAAATAAAATAATTACATATTAAGGATAATTTGGTCATTTAGGTATTGTAAGCGACCTGGTCTGTTTGCTAAAAACTAGCTTGGTTGCAAGAGATGCTGGTTCAATCACCAGGTTGACTTATTTTTATCGGATAGATTGCTTATTTGTTTTGATAACAAAACTGAATCAATTTGGTGGTATGTTCATCTGTAGCTCCATTCGATCCGATTATGATAAAATTATGCTCATACTATAGGGATTTAATTCTCCTCCACCTACCGTTGCTTTGCTTACACCCATTGCTATCCTCCCTACTTCTAGCAATAGGACCCTCTAATGCTAGACAGTTCTCGGTCCACTATTTTGGCCCAGTTCTTGATGAGAGGACCCTGGACAGGGAGTCAATTGGGTCTAATTATGACTGATCGGGTTGGGTCAAGTTCACGGTCTATTTATTAGATTATCTCCAACCGAAGGCTCTATATTGGGCCAAGAGTCCGACGAACTCCGATACCGCACTTTATATTTATTAAAAAAGTAATATATATATATATATATATATATATATATATATATATATATTAAATTATTTAATAGGTTTTTTTAATGTTATTATTTTTTAATAAAATATATATGGTTAAAAAATTCTTATTGAGATTTTAAAACTAAGACTAATATTCAGTAGTTTCAGAAATAATTCTAAACTATCAAATTTTTTTTATTAAACATATTAAAATTATATTACACAAAATAAACATTATACGTCATTACTAAAAATATCAAAATTATATTACACAAAATAAATAGAAATTAATATTTAATAATAAAAATAATAAATATTTAATAGTCTGGTAAGTCATCTCTATGGAATAAAGGAATATAAATTTTACCATAATTTTTATTTACTGTATTTCATGTTTAATGTATTCTATGTGATGCATTTATAACTGAGGTTTTTAAATGTTTGAGATATTTCGTATTTATTACATTTTAATATTTAGTATTTATATTCGAAAATAATTTTGAGTAGTTATCTGATTAATTTTAGGATATATCAATTTTAAATAATAAAAAAATTGTTATGTAATTTAAAAATTAAAAATTTAAATTAATTCAAAAATAAATTAATATTAAATTCATTTTAAAGATCTTGATGAGACAGTGATACTATTTTGTTAAAAATGATTAGTAAAATTAATTTGTGAAACTAATTATATATTTAATTTAACTAACTAAATTAATAAAGGATACTGATGAATTAAAATTGTTAGATTAAACATTTAAAAGGACAAAATTAGAATTTTGAAAAATCTAAAAACAAGTAGAGCCGGGCTTCAAATTTTTTGTAGCCCCAATTTGGGGGTAGCTATTTAATTACTTTTAATGGGGTTAAATATTAAATACGGACATGATTTATTTATTATTTAAATATGCATGTATTATTCAGATCTATCAGATCTTTTGCAATCATAAATGAGTTTATTTAAATTATAATAAATTATAAATAAATTTATTTCGATTATAAATGAGTTATTTATGTCATCACCAGTTTCAGTTTATAAATCGTTATCAAATCATAAATGGGTATACAGATCATAAATACGTCAACTTAAAAGGGTTAAACAGATTTGAGGTAATCTAGTCAACTCAAAATAGAGTGGATGAATAAAATTTATAAACTAAAAACAAAATAAAAAAATATTAAATATGCATAATTGTAATGATAATGAAGAATCTAAATTTTGTAGAAGGATGAGAATGTAAGTGAATAACTTACTATGGTTAAGTACATTTTAATTCTTATATTTGTATCTAAAATCACTTTATGTACTGCTTAAAACAAATTTTAAATTAATATATTTACTTATAATTAAAGTGAGACTATTAATTTTTCTATTATACCTAATCGAGCATTGCCAAATGACTAAAATATATAAGTTTTTTGGATCAAGGTTTTATTTAACCTATCATCGTCTTCTTCGTAGGCTAAGGATTTTGAGGTTGGGAAAAGGCCACAAGTAGAAAAGAAAATGAGAGAACTTGTGAGTATATTTAAAGAGAAAGAAATATTTATATATAAAAGAAAATAGAAAGAGAATTTGGGTCTACCAGTCTATTTAGATGTTATTTGGGCCCACTTAGTTAAGTTTTATATTAAAGTTAATGATTCACTTTAATTTAAGTATAAAAATAAGTTTGTGACTTTTTAAAATACAATGGGGTAAACTAATTTTAGGTATAAGTACAAGGGGATAAATCGTTAAAAGTATCTTAATCATACAATCACTCCCTACCAAGGGTATCATCATCATTCAGACTTAGGTGCACCCAATTAACTGATAGAAATTATATGAGAATAACTCGCCACATATGCTCTGGCGAATGATATGCGTCCGAATGTCTACTATACGCACAAATTACTAATCTCGGACATAAGGCCATAGGATTGTGACTATGTCGAGCGATCAATTAACTCCAAGCACGTCTTAACCCTTGCGTCCACTCGGGTATCATCATGCTTTCTATCAACTATTCTATCTATGAGAATTCATGCATTTTCTTCTAAATGACAAATTATATGTATTATTATCCAATATTATGTTAAGTCAAGCATAATAAGAATTTATGTGGTAGAGGAGTCAAGAGAAAAATGATGCAATGCAGTATCTTCAACCATGTATTCAACACACGCATATTCATAGTAGTCTATTACATGCATTCTCATGCTATAGATCACCTTCAATTGTTTTTATATATCATCAGTATGCTTATATCTTAGATCAGTCTAATCGAATGAATGATAAAATATGCTTAACTGAAATCACCTCTATATAAGATCATATATTATGTTGGAGATAAAAACATGTATATACATAAGTATATAATATATCTTAATTTGAAAAAAGTGTCTAGGAATAAGATTACTTATCATAACTGCAATTACTAAGCAACTACTCTTTCACGATTGCTACAATAATAATTAGTCCTCAATAGAAAGGTTTATGGGAGTCTTGAAAAAGGGGGTCGGAATCTAAAATTATTTATAACATATAATGTCAGTCTTTCTACTAATTAAAGTTAACATGAATAAAATAAATCCCCATTGTAATCATATACTATTAATTCCTATATTTGTTTAATTATTTATTAACCATAATTACATTATACAACAATTTACTTAAAACATAATCATTTGCCTATTATCTTTGATAACTAATAAAAATAAATTAATGCAAGTACTTACATACAAATATATGTACATCTCTCTAATAATTATTATACTTAGCTAGGATTAATATAGTAATTATATTGCATGTATTTTGCTACTCATGGTATAATTAGATTTAATTCATAGAAATTAATATTTAAATTAACTGCAATAATTAATAACTAATAAAATAATTTTAAATTTTTTTTAAAAATAACTCAAAAATGTTTTTACATGGTGCTAGGCTCAACCCAACACCTCAATGCCTTAGGGTGCTGGGCTTGAGCCCAACACCTGAGCACACCCATGCACCACTACAGCTAAGGGTGCCTGAGAGAGGAAGGAGAAGAAGAAGAGGAAGGAAGAAGAAGAAAGGTAGAGGAGCCGAGTCGCAAGGGAAGGGAATGGCCGTTGGTGGCCACTTAGCGGCCGGCCTCTCACTAGTGGCCTCAAGGAGGAAAATTAAGAGAGGAAGAACTAGAGAGAGAGAGAGGCTCACCAGCGAATCAAAGGGTTGATGACGGCTTTTCTCGATGGTTGAAGGTCATTGCGGGACTAGCAGGAGAGAGAGAAAGAGCTAGAGAAGGAGAGATAAGAGTAAGAGAAAGAGAAAACTAGAGAGAGAGGAAGAGAGAGAGACCGAGGTGGTCTAGGTGGTCGGTGGTCTCGGTCCCACCTCCACGCGTCGTTGGGATGCTAAAATACATAAAATTTAATCAAACTTTCATCAAGTTAATTATAAAACGACATTAATACCCTTATTATAATATCCATTATTACTCCTAGTTAAGGATATATATGTCTTGATAAATTATTAAGATAATATAATTATAAAAAAATAAAGTGTAAGGTAATATATTTAAAAAATTATAATTACCTATTGAACTGATAATATCTTTTAAATTTATTGTATTTCTATTATACCCTTAAAATTCTTAACCATTAAATATTTATCAAACTGATTGATAAATAATTATCTCCTACAAAATTGCTCGTTTCTCACGTATTATAAATACATCTTGCAATTTCTCTTCTCCCTTCCCCGGCTCGTTGGGTATTCGAAGCCGTGGTCTTCTTGATCTCTCTTGGATTGGAGATTTCTCTACCAACTCCCAAATCGAATTCCGTACTTTAACTTGTTGACTAATTTGTCTTCTTCTTGTGGAGAATATGTAAGAATATTCTGACCAATGCATTACCTACCACTTCGCCTTTGGGATATCTGAGATTTTTGACTAGGAGTAGCTCGTCTTTTACTATATAGAAACGTACAGATCTCCGTAACTTTAATTTCTTTTAAAAGCTTATAATTATCATCATATATATATATATATATTTTTTTTTATCACGTGGCCTTGACTTTCTTTCCACTTAGTTAATACGAATCGAAACGAGGTTTGTTCTTCTCCGTGGAAACCGAGCCCCACAGCTATCACCAGCATCGGTGAATTCTACATACGAAGTTTCATGACATCGAGAAGGTTAGATAGCAGCTCACCAAAAAGATTCCCATGCATATAGAGATAGAGAGATATTATTCATATACGCTATTAAATTCTCCCGTTTTTCTTCTTGAGGTACGCATCCAACTTCAAATGAGTCATTCACCCGTACTAATCAATATACGATTTTCTGATCCTTAGTGAAAACCTAGCCAAATCCAAACGCTATACTAACACTACGTAACAGCCAAGCAAACATTCCCTATATATATATATATAAGAACTATTATTTTTTTTAATCCTTGAGATTTAACCAAGTACCAATCATATTAATCGAAAGTATCGTCACTTTTCTAACTGTAAAGATAAATTAGTTATATTTTAATTTTCTCTTAGCTATCTATTTTTTTATAAAAAATAAAAATAATAATAAATTGGTGGAAGTTGACATAAGTAATAAGAAAATACTTAGATTCTAATTTTTTTTATCAATTAATGTAGTCACATATGTAAAATGTCTTATATTCTCTTTAATTTATTAAAGAATAAAAATTATTTTTAATAACTGATTGGTTAGTTCGGAATCATTACTCTCTCTCTCTATATATATGCAAACCATACAAACTCTTACATTGGCAACAATGTCTCCCATGGCTTCTTCTCCATTCCACTACTTTCTTCTCTTCCTTCTCATCCTCAGCACACTTGCCACTGGCTCAGAATTCTTCCTACCGAAAGAGAAGTACACCCACCTTCGCATGTTCTTACACGAGGTATCGAGAGGTCCAAATGCCACAATCTATACTATTGCAAGCTTTAACAACAATAGCCCATACAGTTTTGGAGACATCAACGTAACCGACGCTACGCTCCGGCAGGGGCCGGAACCGAGCTCGCGGCTCATCGGGAGGGTACAAGGGTTCGAAATCGGCGTCGACATGGACCGCAAAACCTTGCAGTCGGTGGTAACTCTCAAGTTCACCGCCGGCGAGTACGAGGGGAGCGCTATCTCGTTGCTTGGGGTGGTATTCCTGCCGACCACCTCGGAGCGCAGCGTCATCGGCGGTGCCGGCCAGTTTCGGATGGCGAGGGGGTTTTCTTTCGTCAAGCTGATCAGCTCCACTGAAGATTTTCTGATTGCAGAGATTGATGTTTACGTGGCGCATCATGCGAAATTGTTAGAATATTAAGCTAGGCCATTTTACTAAGTAAATTAGATTAATCGGCTAGTGCACAAATCAAAAATATTAGCACAGAAATCTTGGTCTTCGCTGTCTTTAAACTTTAGTTATCTTTTGGTTTCTCTAGACGATGGAAATCAAAGATTATGTATAATAATAACTAAGAGTTTGTATAGTATAAATAAAAGTCATGTAAACTACTATATATGTATTATCTTGGTATACATATGAAAAAAATAAAGTAAAAGAGTTTAAAATTTTTATTTACCTCATCTTGTGTTAAGTATCAACAAAATAATTTTGTTCTCTTGATTTTTCTACAATATTCTCCTAACATAAGTTAGCTGTAAGATTGATGTAGTGCTCCTTAGTTGTCCTTTAAGTGGCATTCTCCTAAAAGTTTACTAGTAGTTTACAGATGGCATAGTTATCCAAATAATAATAATAATAATAATAATAATAATAATAATAATAATAATAATAATAACAATATTGCATTTTAGCTAGCTTTCGAGTAATACGTATGGGCTCAACGACTCCTTTTCGTATGCCAAGTTCACTCAAAACTGTGGGATGGAGTTATTACTAGCAAAGGATATCCCCTTTTAGCATGAAGAGTTAGCTCTCGAGAGGGTGGATCCCAAGAGATGTGGTGGGCCTCTACAATATTCCCTTTTTTAGGAGAGCTTGTATGCAGAACGAATCATTAATGATCAATGATTACGATGAAAAGCATGATACATAAAGAGTAATGGAGATAAAACGACAGACTCTTTACATAAACCACACCACATATTTGGTTTACATTAGACATTACGATAATTCAATTCTATTGATTAAGCTCGAAGAAACAACACAATAAAATATAGAACAATCCAACAAATTTCTAGAAACAAAGAGTAGAGCGCTATGGTTCTCTCTCCCATATAATATTAGAGAGTTCCATAATATTAATAAAGGCAATATTGTTTCTGTTTTTCTAGATTTGCTATAGGATAATTGCTATAACTGATAGCATGCTAGATTTGCTACTATTAGAATTTGGGTTGTTCATCCGAGTCCAACCTCCCTCAACCCATGAGATATTCGGTGGCCCAATAGGCCATCTTATATTACGTTCATGCCACATATTGATAACAAATGAATAAGAGAAAAATAAGCGATCAACTGTTTCATTGAATAACCCACAAAAATTACAGGCTCTGGAGTTGCTAACGCCTAGATAGTTGAGCATAGTGGTCGTGGGAAGTTGGTTTCAGACCAACTTCCAAAGAAAGATCAAAATCTTCGGCAGAAACCGTAACTACTAGATTACTTTCCATCCTTTCCACGCAGTGGTCTCACCAAGTCATCTTTAATGAGCATCTTATATAATAATTTGGAAGTAGCGAGATCCGACACGTTTGGGCGCTAGATCCACTTATCTAGGCCGTTGCTAAGTGGTAGGTAAATTGAGAAAACTTTCTAAATTAGCACCGGCCCGAAAAGATTCAGCACCCTAAGCCAAGTTTTGTTCATAATAATGGTTTCATAATGAGGAGAGGTAGGGGCGAGTATGGGTGAGATAGAGTAAGAAGGGGACCTGACAGGAGGGATGGGATGAGGAGATTGAGCCACCATGATGAAAGGGGTACAATTCTTCTAGGAGATCACAAATAGATAGGACAAAAGATGTTCATTAGGAGTCATGTCCCCGGGGGTTTGAAGTGATAGTTAGGCATTGGAGACTTTCTTGCCAATTTTCGAGAGGGAGAGAAGGAAGGTTGAAGTCGACGTGTTACCTTTACCAAAAGATTTGGTGGATGGGCAATCTTTATTGTTCTTGGCAGCCGAGTGGTTCACAATTATTTTCGAGGTGGGATCTGAGGTTGCATCCCTTGATATCTGACCCGTGACAATCTAAGAACTCCTCGAGGATTGATAGATTAGATTTACTCTCTTCCTTGAGGAATCCAGTTTCCGGTTGGAAGCAAGTGTACCACGTGTGCATAATAGCCCATTGTGACATGATACTCATCAATTGGAAAGCTCGAGGAAGAGTCGAAAAGACGTCCTGTGTTTTGAGTGTGGCAATCGGATCATGATCCATCCGATCCTGAACCTCTCTATTTGGACTCGAATCGATGACTTCCCCAGCAAGGATAGGATTGGCTGTGGACATGGTAATCGTATCCGGTTGTCACCATTAGGGCGAGTAGGTTGAGTTCTCGCACCTAGGCGATGCCCTTTACGGTCTCAATCCTGCACCTTAATCCAAGGCCTAGATAGGTATTCCTCTTTGCCACTACTCAGCCATTCCTTTCTCTAGCATCTCCAAGCTTAGGCCTCCCACCAATGAGCCCCTCAATCCTAGACTGAGGGTCTCTTAAGTTGGAGGTGTTCACCCTAAAGACCTTTGAGCATCCCACCAGTCAATGTCCAATTTGACCGCATCTAAAACATACCGCAAGGATATTCTCATAGGCGACGGACTGGAAGAATGTGTGCCCTGGCTAACCTAATTCGGTCCTTTGCTTGAGGGGCTGGGATAGATCTACCTCAATTCACACTCTTACTAACTGACTATGGGCACGCAATTAAGTAAATGCATCCACCTTCAGTGGGCGCTTGAACTTAGTAATCACCTCCATAAAAATATCTAAAGGCTAGTAATCAAATGGAAGGCTGATAAATAGCACATAGACATGAGCAGACATTATCTCTTCCCTTGGCGATTAGAAGCCAGGTTTCTAGGGAACAAGGTTGAAAACTAGCCCTCTAAAACTCCATGGTTCCTTTATAAGAATCATGATCATATCTTCTTCATTTGAAAACTTAAACATGAAGAAGTCAGAGGCCATGTCAATGACCTAGAGGGCTCCCACCGGCGTCCGGCACCCATCTTCTTATTGTTTCATGTATCAAGTAGGCTAACGGAGAGGATGACCAGGAAAATTTCCAATCAAGGAAAACCTCCATTATGCTATATTGGCCTGCAGCCTTTCTTCGTCAATATAGATTGCACCATTGGTGGCTCCTTTGACCTCTAGAGCAAGGAGCTCATCGAAGGCGAGGCTTCCTTGAGATGTTTGCCTTCTCGGTCTACTCTAAATAGCTGAGCTCATGACATAGAGGTGGGTTTTTCAATTGATGTCGATTTGACATGTCAGGTAATCAGCTAATGACAAGGAGCCCACTTGAAGGAACCACCTGATTTGGATTTGATGCAGGGATAACCTCATACTTTTTATTAAATTTATCTTCCTTCGTCGAGGTAAACTCTTTGCAAAAAGAACAAAAATTCAAACTTAGGGTGAAGCCAAATATCAAAAATGATTTAGCCTCTTTGTTTATGAATGGCTCGGCCGCACTCAAATAGACAATATAACATTAGACTTATGTGCTCCCTCTAGTTCCATGATTGACTGATGCGTCTCATTTCGTAGAATTGCAAAAGCATCACCAAGAAGGAGGAGGCAGTCTTAATCATTAATCTCCTTCTTCTATCCTTAATCTGCTTCATCACCATAATTATGATATGTTAGTTTTATTAGAAACTCATACTTTTAATTGAAATTGTGTGCTTTCATGTGCAGGCTTGGGCCAGAGTGGCAGGGAGCATTTGTGCCTAGGACCAGAGCTACCAAGGGACATCATTTGTAAATTGGAAGGTAGATTAGTTCTGTCATCTATTTTGCCCCATAGATCATGCATGTTGTAGTCACCAAAACAGGTAAGCTTCCTTTGCTCTTGTATGCTACTTACACTATTACCATCTTCAAAACTAGTTATAGCATGAATTGAGCTATGTGACAACATTGATATGCCATGGTTTTTGGTGGGTGATTACAATTCCATTTTGAATCTTGCTGATAAATTAGGAGGTGCTCAATTTAAACCACCCATCCTAGGTGAATTCAAGTAAACTACTATAGGTCTTTTATATAGGCCCAACTATAGTTGGTGGGATTGAGTTTCTAGCCCCATTGCTTAATAATGACTCTCTACCATTGCAGGGATTTATTAGTTTGAAGCCAAAGCTTAGGCTTTTAAGGAAATGATGCTGGTTATTGCGAATTTCAATTTTACTTCTCTAGATTGAGATGGGCTCATTACTTTTGACTAACTCATTAAACAGTTTACGGAAAGCTGGATGGTCAACTAATAATCTCATCGCGGACATTTTATTTTTTCACTAAACTTGACCAAAAATGTAAAGTTTCTCACAGATACGAGTAGATTATCGAGTTTGGATTGTTTTTGGGAAGAGTATTTTCACGGTACTTAGTTGCACCTTTTGAACTTTGATGTGGGCGGTACGTACTGGCCAGTGGCTACTGGTCGTGTGGAAGTTAATGAATATTGTTTTTTTTTTTCTAAATTATAAAAACTTTAGACGTATAGGCGAATAAATAAAAACATTTAGAAGAGTATAAATGTAAAAAGGCCCCCTCCAAAAAATTAGAAGCACAATGAGAAAATATATATAAAAAAATGGTAAAGAAAGTACGTTTCGGCTAAGGAAATGTCGATGGTCGCTACTGTGGGAGCTCTATACTCGTCGGCCCTTCTCGGCTCCTTTGCCGCTCGGTTGCTGCCTCCGTTCGGCACGGCGTCGTTTACATCCTCTTGTCGCTTAACCCGTCTTCTTCCCCGTTCTCCGAAGCCTATCAGGCTTCCAAGAGTAAAATTCCAAGTCCGAGCTGCAAGAACCGAGTCCGGCGGCGTTTCGCTCGGCTTCAGGGCTCCGTATTTTGAGGTTTTCTCAAGAACCCACTTCGTTTTTCCTTTGAATTATGTGATAATTTTGGTAATTCTAAGGTCTCCTCCGATTCCCACTTATTATTATTATTTTTGGTTATTTTTCGACCTTGAGCAGCTTCCGGAGCCTTTGACTGGGAAATTGTGGAAATTAGATGACTTCGAGTCTTGTCCTGCCTTGTTGGTGGGTATTAGTTTCTGACTTTTCTTGATTTTGATTTGATTATTGTATTGTTTTTTGAAACTAGTTGATTATCTTTTTGTGTTTTATTGCAATGTATTCTTATGCGGCCAAGCATGCTCTTGATTTGTAATTTAATATCTGCAGCCGTCCACATATTAATGGAAATCTTCAAAAGATCTTTTCTTGGACAAATATCATTGAGTTGATAAACATGTAGATGAAGAATGTCACTGTAATTGTCTTGCATTTAGCATATAAACTGTGATACTTCTGAATTAAGATATTGTTTATTTCGTTGTTGAAAGCATTTGGTAGATACTGTAGTAGATTACTTTCTCCGGTTTACAGCATTTTTTGCTATTTGGAACACACGCCCTATGTTTTTAGCTGTCCATTTTATTTTGCAGGTGATGTTTATATGCAATCATTGTCCTTTTGTAAAGCATTTGAAAAAGGATATTGCGAAGCTTACCAATTTCTATATGGGGGTAGGAAGTTCGACACCAGTTACAAAATTTTTGTATGGATGAGTATCTACCTTAAATGTGTTTCTTCAATGTTCTGCAGAAGGGACTGGGAGTTGTTGCAATTTCATCGAACTCCACAATCACACATCCTCAGGTCATTATTAAATCCTCCTTCTTTTGGATATTATAGGTCATCTGGAATAGTTTGTAGGCTTTTAAATGCATGAATGTGTATCATAGGACACTGGTATCCTTATTCCATTGCAAGACAACAATTTTACCCTTGGGGAATTTTGGCAACTAACATTGAAAGATGATGGCATCTAATGTCTCGCATAGATGACCAGACATGGTATGGATTGGCTTGGTACTTCAGTCTCTAAGAAAGGAAAAAGAAAGAAACAGAGGGGGAAAAAAATCTGAAGTTTTAGTTGCATCTCTATCTCAGATAATAATGAATTTAAGAAATTTCGGCAGACTTAGCAATTTAGGTAATAATTCCGAGAGTGTGAATATTTAAATGTTTAGATTATAATTCTTTGTCAAATATGTTTTATAGTAGTCAATAGATTATAGTTTATAGAAAGGCCATTGCTGTTTGGTGCCTCCATCTTGCAAAGTGAATAAATAGGCATAATGTGTTATCATGATCGCTTGCTCATTTATATCTGTTTTACCAATTGTTATTGTTCTGCAGGATGGGCCAGAATTTATGGCTGAAGATGCAAAATTGTTCAAATACCCTTTTCCCTATCTGTTTGATGAGGTAAGCCCAGTGTCATTCATTCTTTGGTCAGCAAGTATTGCTCCTTTACTCCTGTATCCACATTTACCCCTTTCTATCTTCTTTTATGACATGCATGTAATCATGTTAGTTCTAGTTCTAGCACTTGAGGAACATGGCGAGGCATTCATATATGTATTTCAGAATAACCCATTGTTTCTAGTTCCACATGATTCTAATAAAGAGCAGTAATGATGGTGAAATTTTTTAATATTGGCATGTTAGAAAATAGGAGTTAATAGATGCAATTATTGGTACTATGCCTGTGATGCATGGCAAACTCCTTAATCACAGATTTGAAAAGAGACGTAGCAAAAATAATTAAACCCGGGAAATCTACCAACGTTGGAATCTATCAAGAGAACACTTAGTATATCAAAACTCCAAAAAATATTCATTGATTCAGAAGAGAGGACTATAAGCCTTTATATAGACAAAGCAAAGCAAAAGACAAAGCTAACCATGATGCCCTATTAAGCAAAAGAAGAAAAATAGCTTAATAAGCAAAAATGACTAGCCCTGCAAAGCTAGTCAAAATTTTCATTAAGCTAGAGAGTCACGGGTGTAACTCTCTTGCACCTACGAGAGTAAACATGTCTAATAGTATTATTCACAGTAACTCTTTCGAGGTGAAAGAAACTCGACCCAGTCGAGTGAATGTGTGGGCGGCTCTCATAGAACTCCAGGATTTCAAGATCAAGTTGTTGTAACTCATCGTGAGTGTTCCACGTACAATTAGACTTTGGTCAATCTTGCTAGTGAACTAGAAAACGGTGAACTCATCCTACAGTAGATATTATTTAATCTTATAAAATAATTTCTATCTTTTCTTGTAGTGTGGATGGAATGGAGAAGTGGTGGGTGGGAGATCAGATATATCTGAAATAGAAGTAGCAGATGTAGCATATGGTTCAGTGAGAATATTCGTAGGCAATTTGTAAGCCACCAAATTCTCAATATTAAAAATAGAATTACTACCGTAATTAGAGGGAATGTCGCTCATATAAGCATTAGTCTATATATATTTTAGAATTTGGAAGGATCTTGCACTAAGAGGATGCAACTTTCAAATAACTCCTAAAGGAAATCATTCATGTTTGACACGAATCATAACATGATCTCCTACATTAAACCTTTTAACACACTTGTGCAAGTCGGCTTATATTTTATACTAAAAATTACTTGTCTTAATTCTTTTGTTGATCTTTTGATGCAATGAATGAACATGATGTGCAAATGCTTCAGTAGACTCAAAGACTCTAGCATGAGATAACATGGGCAAAAGATCTAGAAGTTTGCGTGCTTTGTAAAATTATAAACAACTTCAAATGGACTTATACATATAGACCTATTTATTGAGTTATTTTGTGCAAAGTGGGCTACGGAAAGAGTAACATCTTAATTTTTGTTATAATCACTCATGAGACATTGTAAAAAATTTTCAAGACATGATTGATGACCTCAGTTTGACCGTTAGTTTAGGGATGATAGGCTGTAGAGTACTTCAATTTTGTGCTAGCTATGTGACATAAAGTTTTTCAAAAGTAGCTCATAAAATAAACATCGGAATAAGATGCAATAGTTTTTGGAAAACCATATAACTTGACTATATGGGCAAAATACAATTTTGTCATATGTGAATCATTAGAGTGTAATGATCCGACCATATAGGTTAAGTCGAGTCAAGTTAGTTAGTCAGATTTATCTTATTATTTTAAATTTTAAATAAATTGGATAATTCCACTAGGAATTTTTACTCTTATAAATGGAAGTAAACATGTGTTATAATTATAAATATGAGTTTAGCCAAAGTAAATTTTTTCGCCCTTATTTTTTACCGTAGCCGTTAGATCATCTTTATCTTTGTAGGAGTAGATCATAGTCGTAAAAGTATTCTGATCTTCCAAACCCTGACTATTTTCCTCCACTAGCAGCCACCTTACTTATGGCCGTCCACCACCCTCCGACGACCGCCGCAATGTCGAATATTTATTATTTTACCCTACTATATTATTTTATTAAGATCTTTTCATCCGGACGTCAGATTCTCGTGAAACCAAATTCATTAAAATTCTAACTTTCGAGGCTATCTCTATAATAATTTTCTTATGTCCAGATTTGGTTCGTAACACAGAAATTTTGGCACAAGGAAAAATGAGCTATCTTAGATAAGCGATCTACGACCACAAAAATCAAATCCCAAGGTCCGTGGAAATCCAAGGACAAAATCCATTCATGTCTTGCCACGGGTGATCGGGCATAAGTAACGAAGTGTAAAGCCCAATATTATGCTTTTAGTGTTTTGCCAGTTGATAGATTCGATATTGGCTAACTAATTATGCTACATCACGCTTGAGACTTGGCTAGTAGAATTGATGCTCAACTTCTTCGATGGTCTTGTCATATCCAAAATGACCCGATAGGTTGCCACCATGGATCTCTTAAACTAGAAAGTCAAGTACATATGTATGGGGAACGCAAATGTTGTTTGCCTTAAATAAGGAACTGTCCTAGAGATAATAAGTACATATGTACGGGGAACGCAAAGTTATGTTCAAATCACTTAGTAATGTGAGAACAGTTTCTCCGAAGTTATTATATTTTTTTAACTATTAAAAAAGGGGCCTAAAAAAAACCCTAGATACGATTTTAAGGGAGCAGGTAGGGCTGTATTATAGCAGTGCTACAGTACCGAAAATAGAAAAAAAAGAGGAGATTTTTCTTGAGAGAGATTAGAGAGAAGAGAAAAAGGAAAAAGAGAAAAAAGAGATGAAAACGTGTATAAAGAGAAGAGAATAGATAGAAAAAGAGCTTATTATACCAAAAAGAAGAAAAAGAAAGAGAAGATAATCATGGAGCGCATCGGAATTCGTGCAATGTAATCTTCATTTTTTTAAATCTAGTGACTTTGATGCTAATGATAGATAAAGGCTAACCTGTTGGTTAAGCGTATTAGCCATCTTATTCTCAATCCCAACTCCATATTTGAGTATAAGAATGTACTATATAAAAACTTAATCCAACGAGTATGTCTCGTATTGAGTTTCTTTTGAGAATTCAAGAATCGAAGAGCATAGTGGTCTGAATAAAGAACAAATTCATGTGGGAGTATGTATGAGCCAATAGCGCAAAGTTTGAATAACTATATATAATTCCTTATCCTATGTTGAGTACTTTTATTTGGTCTTATTTAGTTTCTCGCTAAAATAGGCAACAAGATGACTTTTTTGGCTAAAAACACCACAAATCTCGATTCTGAGGTATCACATTCTATCTCTAAGGCTTTAGAAAAGTCAGGAAGACACATTACATGCGCTACTGTCATCCTTATCTTAATATCTTCAAAAGTCTTACTTGCCGACTTACCCCAATAAAAATTTCATTTCTTTAGGCAAGCAGTGATTGGGGATATGATAGTATTAAACCCTCAAACGAAGCATTGATAAAAATCAGCAAGATCATGAAAACTATGCACATCATGGATATTTCGCAGTTTCAACCAATCAATGATTGCCTTAATCTTTTTAGGGTCGATGTAGAATCTATCAATTGTAACCACAAATTCTAGAAAGATGATTTAATCTATGAGACAACAGCATTTCTTCCTATTGGCATAGAGTTGTGCAACACGAAGCGCAAGGAAAACTTGTTGTAAATGGTCCAAGTGAAGCATCTTTGACTGACTATAAATCAATATATCATTAAAGTAGACTACTAGAAATTTGCCATTTCATGAAAGTGCCTGGTGCATTAGATTGATCTCACTCATCTCTAGGTCGAATTCAAATTTGATAATAACTACTTTTGAGATTGATCTCGGAAAAGATCAAAGTTTCCACCATCATGTCAAACATGTCATCAAACTACATAATGGGAAAATGATATTTGACCGTTATTCTATTGATGTCTCGACTATCGAATAACGGTGTCGGCCTGATTTGCGGACAAAACCGTGAGCACCAAATTTAGGTATTTCTAATCTACCAAAT
Organism: Typha angustifolia; assembly: GCF_048772165.1. Classification (NCBI taxonomy): domain Eukaryota; kingdom Viridiplantae; phylum Streptophyta; class Magnoliopsida; order Poales; family Typhaceae; genus Typha; species Typha angustifolia. The sequence goes on from NC_133248.1 coordinate 8,855,112, forward strand.
TAAACTTAAATTAAATTTGAGGGGTGGGAGAGGGCTTACTGACGAGTTGCTTGGTGATCTTCGATTGTTTCGGTGGCGCTCCGATGGTCCGATTCCACGATGACAACTCTGACGGTAAAAAAAAGAAAAAGAGGATAAAAAGAGTGTCGACTCCGACAGTTAGAAAGAAGAAGATGAAAAAGAGGAAAGAACGGCTGGGGTGGGTGGATAAGAAAGGATTTATGATTTTTATATGTTAGGTTTTATATTCTAATCCGAATTTAATTCGGAGTGGCCAGAAATCCTGTAGCCACCCCTTCTGTTGTGTGATGAAGAATGAGAGGGAATGGAGATTGCACGTGCAATGCATGCGCGGTGTCTCTTTTCTCTCATTTTTTTCTCAGTTCTTACAACTATTTCCAACAAAAAAATTCAGCCTCGAAATTAAAATTAACATAATAAAAAGATAAAGTAATACCGTAATAATCACTATGTAGACCGAGAAAATAGCTTTGGATGTTTTTCTTACATTTTATCTTCACGCTCCCAAGTTGTTTTTTCCGGCTTATGATTTTGTCATAAGATCTTCACAAATGAGATTATCTTATTACGAAGAGTTCTTTGCTGAATTTTTAGGATTTCTACAGGTTGCTCCTTATAAGATAGATTTTCTCGGATCTTAGTCTTAAAATCGATCACATTATTAGTACTAGGCACATATTTCCTCAACATAGACATATGGAAGACGTTATGAACTTTAACTAACCTAGGTGGCAATGCTACTCGATATGCCACCTCATCAATCCACTCTAACACCTCAGAAGGCCCAATAAAGTGAGGACTCAATGGGCCTTTCTTATAAAACCTGATTAATCCTTTCTAAGGTGACACCTTTAGAAAAACCATATTGCATGCCTGAAACTCTTGATTTCTTCTCCAATTATCAGCATAACTCTTCTGGCGACTCTGAGCTATTAGAAGCTTTTCATTGATTTTGAAAATTTTCTGAGTGGCATCATATACCATATATAGTCTCAATAACTGTCTTTTCCAAACCGCATACCAACAAAATGGAGATCTACATTTTCTGCCATATAGTATCTCGTAAGATGCTAGTCTTAAAATGGAATAGTAGCTATTATTGTAAGAGAACTCCATGAGTGGAAGATAATCATCCCAATTTCCTTTATACTCCAAGGAACAAGCTTGCAACATATCCTCAAGGGTTTGGATATTTCTCTCGGGTTGTCCATCGGTTTGCGGGTGATAAGTTGAGCTAAATTTCAATCGTGTCCTAATAATTGAACGTAGACTCCTCCAGAATTTAAAAACAAATCGAGGATCTCAATCAGACACATAGACAACAGTGCTCCATGAAGTTGTACAATCTCCCTAAAATAATGTTGTGCAAAATGATTTAGGGAGTAAATCATACGAATGGCAGAAGAATAGGTAGACTTAGTCAACCTATCCACAATCACTTAAATTGCATCACAAGTTGCTCTGGTGCGGGAAAGTCTTGAGACAAAGTCCATAGTCACATCTTCCCATTTCTATTTAGACAAAGGCGAAGGCTATAATATTCTTGCAGATTTTTGATGCTCAATCTTGATTTGCTGGTAAGTGAGACATTTAGCTACAAAGTTAGCTATGCCCTTTATGCCATTCTATCAAAAATTTTCTTGCAAATTTCTATACATCTTTGTGCTGCTCGGGTGAATACTGAATCCTAAACTGTGAGCCTTTGACATAATTTCATTCTTTAATTCTTCAATGGTTGGGACACTAGCATAGTTTTGGTACTTGACTAATCCTCTATCTGACATTGAATAGCCGGAAGCTTCTCCTTTTCTCTAATTCTTCCAAGATTTTCTTAAAGTTGGCATCCTTATAAACTTGCTCATAGAACTCGTCTTTTCCTATAGGACATCCTGTTCCCTAAAATAAAAGGCCTTTTAAGGGTAGTTCGAGGTTACATGACCAACTTGTCTATATTTGTAACATCGACATGAGGCATTAACTGGTGCAACATCGTGGAGGAGCCATTTTCTTTTGTCAGGTTGGACAGGCGCAATAGTTTGGGTAGCTTTGAAAAGTACCATTGTCGTCTAAGTTTTTGCGCTAGCAGATGCATAAGTGGAAGGTGTGCATCCAATTGGTCGCTTAGGCAATTGCTACCTATTAACCATTTCATAATTTAACGCAAGAGTATAAGCCTAATCTAAAGAGGTAACTTCTCGAAAAACTAAGTCCCTTCAGATGTCATCGTTAAATCAAAGAGCCCTGAGTGTAGCTCTCTTGCGCCTACGAGAGTAAACATGTCGAATAGTGGTGTCCACACTAGCCCTATTTTTATTTTTAATGTAAGTGCAGAATCTATTTAGTTCTATAATTTGCAATCTTGTTCTTTGTTAGATTAAGAGCCTAATGGTGGAATTTGATTTTATTCGCTCTGTCTTATTTGTGCTTAAACAATGAAGGCATACCCTACCCCGAAGCTTCATCTGTTTCCTTTGTTTAGGTTCTTGACTCTTTCCGTTCTATCATAACTCTTGGAGGGTTCATCCTTGGTTGCATGAGCTAAACCACGACATTCTCAAAATATCATAAATACCATTGAAATCATTGGACTCTTTCAAAACTAAAAAATTATTCATGTAATATTTCCAACACTTGGCTGTATTTACTGACATATCAAAATAACCAAAATACATTTCTTTCTTGAAATGTAGACTGTTAAATGTGTGACAAAATTTATGAAAAAATTAGGGTACTTGGTTCGTGATCGTTTGGTATTGTGCTGTCGGGTAGCGTTAGATAATGTTAGGGGTGTAAACGAGCCGAGCCTGAGCGAGCTGGCTCTGGCTCAGGCTCGGCTCGAAATTAGTTTCGAGCCTCACAATGTTGCTCAGGCTCGGCTCAGCTCAACCCGAGCCGAGCTCGAGTTGAGCCTAACCGAGCCCGAGCCGAGCGCGAGCAAAGCTCGAGCTCGATTAGAGGATGAGGCGGTGGCGACGTGGGCGGTTGCGACGTGGGCGGTGGCGACATGGACAGCGGCTTGCCGAAGGAGTCGGAGACGGATGGAGGAGGCCGACGACGGAGGAGGAGGAGGAGGAGGCCAACGACGGAGGAGTTGGAGGAGGCCGACGGAGAGGAAGGTGTGGCGCCGTGGTGGTGGCTTGCCGTCGTTGCTGATGGAAACCGACGGGGAGGGAAGAGTGAAGGTGATCGGGTGGATGAGGGTGAGAGTGAAGGTGAGGGTGGGGGAATTGATGATGGGAAAGGTGATGTGATGGGAAAGGTGAAGTAATTAATGAGGGTGGGGTAGGTGAGGGTAGGTGAGGGTGGGGTAGGTGAGGATGATGAATGTTGGGATAGTTACGGGTGAGAATGAGTTAGTGAGGGACACGTGGCAATATTTCCTTATACCACGTGTCCTTAGTCATAGGGACTCAGGCTATCGAGCCTATCGAACCGAGCCTGAGCGAGCCGGCTCCAGCTCAGGCTCGGCTCGATATTAATTTTGAGCCTATTATAATGGCTCGGGCTTGGCTCAGCTCTGATCGAGCCGAGCCGGACTCGAGCTTCACCCGAGCCGAGCCCGAGCTGCTCGTCAAGCCTGACAGCCCTAGATAATGTTCACCTGATTCAAATGGTTTATACAAAGGTAAAATAAACTTTTTACTAGATCGCTTAAGTTAGATTAAATTGACAGAACACATTGAAAGAGTGATAAGAATGGAAATCTAACTCTTCCATTCCAGTTTACTTATCACTGGAGGCAATGCCAGGCAAATAGTGGCGGAGCAGTGGGTTCAGCAGCAGTTTCTAGGCCAGGCATGAACTCCTCGCCAAGCATTTGAATGGCTGTCCGGTTCGTCTAGTTAGGTGTCCGAACGGCTCGATGACGCAATTTTCTGAGTAAAATTCTTACAAGCATTCAAACGGCCTTCCTGGCATTCGAACGCCAGTCCATTTAGCCTAGGCTTGTTCAAACAAGCCCACAACTCAAATTCCCGAGAGCATCAACTTTTTAAGCGTTCAAGCTCCCTGTTAGGTCATTCAAATGTCTGACTGACAATTCATTGGGTTATTTAATTATTTCCAGAGTGTGATTGAATTTGGGTTTATTTTCTTTCCAAATCGATTAGTTCGACTAGGAGACCATAAATATGTTGTTTTACTTGATTTTGGAAGACAATAAAGTATTATCTTCTTTTTCTGTTTAGTCTAACAGGGCCTAATGTTTGTGATTTCCTTTCTTTTTCACCATTAATCTGTTGTGGTATTGTTTGATAGGATTTCGTCAGGTCAGAACCTAATCACCTATCAAAAAGTCCGTTGATTTCAATGAAAATTAGGATAGTTTTAAGAATGCAGTGGGAAATATGATATTTTAAAAGCTTTTCAATGGCACTTACTTGAAAAACCTTAATGGAGAAATATGCAGAAACTTAAATGAGCATTGAATTGTTATATGGCAGTGGTAAAAAGTACTGAACATCTTCTTGTTTTGAAGGATCTGACATAAAATAAGCATTAAACACCTACTCAAAACTTTACTTCATAACATCTTCCTCTAATAAGAGTTATTTCATCAAATAACTGCCATGAAGAGTAAGTAATTTTTTTTCTAAAACCCACTCTTGCGGAACAACGTACAAGTAGAAATTTACATTACTATCAAAGCAGGCAGTACCTCATTCCAGCCACTAATAGATTCTAGGGTACACTCCTAACTTGCAACTGAAGCAGCTGGAGACCTAACTTCCAAGGTACTCAGGATTTAGACATGCTTATATTCAAAGTTCTAAGAACCTAAAGTGAGATACTGTTCTCCTCTGTTGAAGACTAATTCCATCCAATTAATTTTCTAGTCAAGTTATATGTAATTGAACAATCTCTTACGATTTAGCTGCCTTTTAAAGTTAATACTCTTCCTTTTTAAATGAGTAGACAAATTGCCTTTTAGGTCATCTTACATTGAGTGTAGAAAATGCTTTTTTTTTTCTCTCTCTTCATAATAAGACATTATGTTTTCTTTCATTAGAGACTTGTGTTTTGCTTAATTTTGTATAATTGGGCTCTCTAATGTGATTATGTTTAAGTGTATGCACTATATTTCATAATAGAATGGGTTCCTTTGTTTTTATGCCAGTATGCCATCTATTTCAATTCTTATCATGCTTTCTAGCAGCATCTACTGGGGTTTTATGTGATAAAATTGGATTGACAACTGCACGTATGGTTCTTTATCTTGCTCATAGTCCTTGGTTGCTTCAATTTAAGCACTTTATGTATTTTATGATAACTGCCAACGTGATAACCTTCTTTAATATTGAGCCCATTTAAAACTACTTTTTGTATGAATTGATTCTCCATCTTTAAATGATCCCCTGCAGACTCAAGATGTTGCACATGCTTTTGGTGCTGTCTGCACACCGGAGTTTTTCCTTTTTAAAAAGGTAATTGCTTTGAAGTCCTGATGGCTAGCATATCTGCTAAAGATGATTAACTGATTAATCAGTCATTGGTGTGACATGGCTTGTTGCTCCTCTAGAGTCCTAGTGCTTAGGTCTTTTCTGTTCATCATGCAAACAAAGCACTTGGATCACCATATAATCTGTAGTACGTGAGTGTGTTGCCCTGTTCCTTCTCAGGCTTATTGTGAACTCAGTCCATATCTGACTTCGGTAAATAACTGAATTTTAAATTCTGCAATTCGTTCATAAAAAGGGATAACAGGCATAACCGCAAGTTACAAAATGTTAATTTCATATATTTTCTTGCAAGTGCTGATGTTTTCTTAGTCTCTATACTGGGGATTATACTGAATAAATTTCAATGAAACAGGGCTGCGGCCTTTTTGTATAATTATATATATATATATAACTTTTTTCTTGCATCATGCAATGGAGATTTAAGAAATACATGTGGACCTATAATTCTGGATTCAAATTCTAATATTTCCTGCTGGCCTAGTGGTCGTAATGATGTAATTTGTCTAAGATACTACTTTTCGTTGCATAGGATGGACGAAGACCTTTTGAGCTGTTCTACCATGGGCAGTTTGATGATTCACGACCGAGTAATAGTGTACCAATTACTGGAAGGTACTTCTATGAATTGTAGGTCAAGATTTATTGTGAGAAAATCCTTATTTCTCTGTTGATTTATTTTGATCTTGTAGAGATTTGAGTCTTGCAATAGACTGTGTCCTCAGTGGTCAAAGGTTGTCATCTATGCAGAAACCCAGGTAGCTATTTTACAGTTGAAAATCAGCTTATCTTCTGGAATCTGTTCTGCCCTGCTTTGATTTCTTATCTTACCATATTTCTTTTCCATTATTAAGTGTTGGATGCAGCATAAAATGGCATCCTGGGGAGAACCATTAACTCGCACTATTGGCAAATATTAGCTGCCAGCTTCATCATACAAGAAGTGGAGCATAGAGCAAAAGTGAATGATTTCAAATAGTTACCACAGGTATGGCTTTGCAGATATCATATCAGTGTCATTTTCTTAGTCAGAATGCCCCCAGGAATAATGAGACACAAGTTCATAATAAAGTGTCACTTGACATGCTTAATGAGTTGTCTCCTTTTTATTCCTACCACAGTTACTAGAATCACATCAGAAGTTCGCCAACGGACATATTAAACTTCCTTATGTTTTTGCCTTTTAAACCTACCTTGTATATCACATGTAATTGTCAATATAATTGGTAGAATAATATATATTCTTTACAGTGTATTAAAAGGCATTTTTGGCGGCCGCCTTGTAGGGGTGACGCACCAGCCGCCCCGCCAAACAGAAGGCGCCGTTGCAAGGCGGGTGACCATGTGCACAAGGAGAAGAAGAGGACTTCTTATTCTCCTTCTTCCTGTGCCACCTCACTAAGCCGGAGGGCACCGGTGCAAGGCGAGTTGATGTTTTCCTCGAGGAGAGGAGGACGAGGAATTCCTTTTCTTCTTCTTCTCCTTCTTCCCATTCTTCTTTTTCTCCTTTTCTTTCTCTCTCTACATTAGGAACCACTTTTACTTTAATTGTCGGACCACTCTAGCTGTCATACACTCATACACCCACCTCTCACTAGTTGTCATGCAACACTAATAGTAGATACATTAATCAAATACGCACACACATATATTTATATACAAATATATATACATACATATATTTTTAAAAATACGTGTATATATAATATATAAACATATTTTTGACTTGTGATCTTCTATTTTTATGGTTGTAAATTATATAATTAAAAAATTTATACATGCTATATTAATATATATTAGTTATCGATAATTTTTTTTTTTTACATATTAAATATGCTAGCCCGTCTTGGCACTTATCTTGGCAATCCGCCTTTCGCCTAGGTGCTATGCAGTGGAATAACCGCCAGCAACTAGCGGCTGCCTTTTAATACACTAGTTCTTTATCCCTCTTCTACCTTGTTACATGAGACATTTTTGTGGTCATCAAAACCCAACTAAAGAATCATTGGGGATGCAAGGAATCAGATAAGGTGTCAGCTTTGTCTGAGATCCCTTCTTAATTGACCAATATTTGAATCCATCTAAAACAACAAAAGAAATAAATTCCAAAACTATATATCTCTTGTATTGACCCTGAGACCCGAATGCCTCAGCTTCTTTTGTTCTTCATTTATCTTTTTCATGATTTCTTCTATGGTTTTGTTCATATGCATCCTCATTCACTGATTCTTCTTATTGTGTTTTATAACGAGTAATATAAGTGTTTTCTGATACATATAATTCCTGGAGCTTGGCAGTAGCTTGGATATGCAAGGATCCTATAACAATTCGTAGGTTTCTGGAGAATTCAGAAACATAGATATCTCTAAGCATCAAACTAGATAATACAACAGTCGAGAAAATAGAATCATAGAGCATGGGCTTATTATCAGGATGAGAAGGAATTGGGTGAGAACAAGGAAAGTAAGGTGCTCCCCCAATTGAAAAGACAAGTGAACGAAACAAGATGTGCTACCAGTCTCTCTTAAGAGTGACATTGGTGATGATGCTTTTGGCTAATTTGTCAGATAGAACATCGTAAGATTATACAAAAAATTCAAAAATGAAAGAAAAAGAAAGAATGATGGGCATCAGGAATCTACAAATCTGTATTTGGGAAGACTGGAAGAGAGGATCTTTGTCCTCAGATTTCCCAAAGTAAAGATGTTATTCAACAATGACTAGATATTTAAGTTGTTCGAGAATGTGGGCTTCTTTTAATCTTTTGCACTCCTCATTTCTAGGTTTAAAACATTTTAATATGCTCAAGTAGTGGACTTGACTTCAATTGATAATGTAGGTCTAGCTAGATTCAAACTCAGAACCTTCTAATTTGATACCATAATAATTTATCAATTATTCTAAAAGTTTAAACCGCAAAAAATTTGATAGTTTTTTTGTCTTTTATATTCTAACAAAAGTAAATTCAGTGCTAATGGAAAATGTACTTTTAAGATTTGGATGATGCAGCCACGGCATGTACTTTCTGTTTCTCCAACATAACAGAAAATTGACAGGAAAAGTTCCATTGATAACCAAATGCATCCTTAGAATTTAATGTCTTTTTCTTGGTGGCATATGATGCTTGACAGATTTGTTTCCCATGATGGACTGATAGATGGTAGAGCATGTAGGAATTGAAATCTCAGCCACCGTCTTTTTCCTTCGTGCTTGGATTTATTGTAGTTAACCTCTTGGCTGCTGATCGTGCTTCAGGATAGGATTCAAACTGTGAAAAGCGACAACACGATACGCTCTTGTCCCTGTTCTTGGTCTACAGAGAGTTGACCCTCGAGGTATTGGCCGTTCAATGTGGAGAAATAATTTAACAGAACTGGACTTGGATTTCATGTTGCAGTTCTTTTTGTTTCTTTTTGTGACAAGGTACTGCATGTTGCAAAATTTAATGTATATCAGTTTGTCTGTGAATGCCAAAACGTTTGACTGCTATGGTATGCAATATCCCTATTTTTATTTCTTTTCTTTTGTGTTCTCATATATTTACAGTTCAGTTTTTAATATTTGTAAATTGAGCTTTTATATTTGACTAAATATTTGCAGAAAATATCCTGGTCATGTTAGCCCTAACATCATTTGAGTCGATAAAAATATTTCGTCCACTGCAAACATCGTTCGGTTAGGTTAGGTTAGCACTAACAATTTCTTGCTAAATGTCACAAATGATCTCAAATTCCACCACAGGCAAAATTTAAAAGTTTGAGGAAGCAAATCAGATCTAGCTAAAAGATTAAAGCGAGAGTTCTTACTTATTTTCTTCTTTAACTTGGGTAAGGTATTTTGGGAAGGATATTTGGGTTGCATAAAGTATTTTATGTTAGGTTAAGATATTTTGATAATCTTTTTAGTGTAGTTAATTTATCCTAGAAATTTGATTAAATTCAGCTAACACAAGATTTCTGCAATTTTTAGTAGAATGCATGACCCAATTTGTAAATATTGAAAATGCAAAGTATACATCACAAATAGTTGAAAAGGTAGTGACGGATATCCACTGTTCTTATCCGTATTCGACAAATTTATTATATTTTTGTATTTTGATTCGAATTTTTTATTTTTATTTTGAAACTGCTATTGACATCTAGAACAGAATCGTTCGTAAGAGAAAGAAAGATATTTACAAGTTTAAATGCAAATATCCTAACAGTTAACAGAAAACTAGCAATTGTTATTTTGAATTTGAAGATTTTGGAAAAGCATCAAAGAATGGGGGAGTAAAATTTTCGAACAGATCTTTGAGCATTAATCAATTTTCCTATTTTTCTGAAAGTGCAAAAAGAGAGCAAAAAAAGCAATTGCGAACGTCGACAGCAGGATTCGAACCTGCGCAGGCAAAGCCCAACAGATTTCGAGTCTGTCTCCTTAACCACTCGGACATATCGACTGGTTGTTTAGTTAGAAAAAGAAAACTTCAACACAACCTAAAAATATTTAGCCCTCGCCACAGTTTTCTCCCTTTCCCTCTCCAAGCTCGAGAGTGGTTTCCCTCCTTTCCTTTTTCTTGCTCTATCTAGTGCTTTTAAGTAGGGGTGGCAATCAGGTTGGGCTCAACTTGACCCAAACACGACCTGCTTAACCTGTTTAATAAACGGGTCAAATTAACACGATCCATTTAACTCGTTTAGTATTATCTGATTTTGTTTTATTCTAAAATTTGCTACCATCTTCTAGAGGATTGGCGTTACGTAAAAATATTTCAATTCATTTGAAGCTTTCACTTAGATGTCGAAGTAATTTTTGTGGAAAAAAGCTCTTTTGCTCTTTGATGGAAGAAGATCAAAACCTGTTCTGTTTGGATCATTTTATCAAAGTTTTTAAGTGATGCCATAACCAATATTAAGGAAAAGTTCTCCCACTGAAATGATCGACAAAAGATACAGATGATATACAATTATATAGGTTAGGAACTACATAAGTTCATACTTTACCTCTGACAATCATGACAACCTACAAAATTAAACGACTAAATTAGGGGAAAGGATTTAATACCTCATCTATTGAACCAAACTAAAATTTCACAACTCGCAATAAACGATAAGATTAATACCTCTCACCCTAAACAGTAAAAACTTATTAAAATGAGAACAAAGTTACTCAGGCAAATGCGTAATGAAAGAGTGGGGACTAGGAAGATGAGGGCGGCGGCTATTGGGGTTCAAAGTCAGGACACGGGAGGGGAGGAATTGGCGACGTGAGGGAGAGAATGAATAGGAGATGAGTTGAGGGTGTGAGAGTGTGAGAGAGTGGGAGTTAGGGTTGTTTAGTTTAGAATATATAGTATTTGGGTTTGTGGGTTGATCCGACCTGAACCGACCGATATACTTAAACGGGTTAAATGGGTCAAAACAGATCAGCTATATAAACTGGAACACAACCTGATTATTAATTGGGTTAGGCGGATTGACCTGTTTATGATCTTAACCTGATTAAGTTAAACCCGAGCATGATTAAGAGGCAGGTTATTGTGTCGGATTATCGGGTCGAGTCAAAATTTGCCACCTCTACTTTTAAGCTCCTAATCTCTTTCCTTCCTTTAGCTTAGTTCACTTTAGGAATAATATTTTTTTTCTAGAATATAACTTTTTATTATAGAATAATAGCTAAACATTGTAATAATCTATTCTAAAATATAAATACTATTTATCAATATTACATCTAATATTACATACTAATATAATTACTAATTTATTCTTGATATCTACCCATCAACCTACTTTATATCAAATCAAAAGATATTTATAGTAATTTCATATAAAAAAAACAATAGTTTCTATCTTTTCATTTACTTTATATCAAACAAAAATAATTATCGCACCCTTATTTCAAAATATAAATAAACATAAAAATAGCAACAAAGACCTCATTTTATGAATAATAAAGAAGAACTATTCTAGAATTGATCTTATTTCTGATAAGCTCAATTTTTCCCCTATCACTCAGCTTTTCCATGATCTTAGTAGTGGGGCTTCCTTCTCTCGACAATGTCATCATCGACTCTACCCCTCTCTTTGTTGTCGACTTTGCTTTTGCCATCCCAGACCCCACCTCCCTCTTCTTCTTCTTTCATCACTATCCTCCTTTTCTGATTATTGTGCTTAGCTCACGGTGTTGTGCTTAGCTTGCAATGTTCACTTGCTCATGCGGCCGACTTCATGCCTTAAAGGATCCTTCCATCATGTGCAAGTGTTCAGCCACCGTGTGTTGCTTCATTTGCCGCCGCTTTGTGCCGCTCTTCAGCCTCAATTCATCTTTGTCGTGCCACGTTCTCAAGTCCCTGTCTTTGCTTGCATGACGTGCCAACTATACTATAGTGTTTTGTTAATTGGTTTGATCAATTAGAGGGGGGTCTGCCTCGTTTTTCACATATTCATGTTCGATTTTTTTGTTTGTTTTTGTTGCTTATTTCCTTTAGGTTGATCTGGTGTGCAGGTTATGGTGTTGGGCACTTACGACCATAATAGAGTTACGTGACATCGACTCTCTTTCTCCTTCTTTCGTTTGTCTCTTATTGCTAAGCTTATCTGTCGTGTTGCCTTGAAGAATCAAGAGAGAGGCTTGTTTTCAATATTGTTACCCTAGCTTTTTCTTTTGTGAGTACTTGTAACTTTGTTATTTATTTAATATCATGTTCACAATCATTTTATTTATATTTAGCCAATTATGAGGCTTGCTTTTATGACCGTTGTCCTATCTACATTCTCCTCTTTTTTTTCTATATCACGTTGTAGCTATTTGCTTGAAACTTAATAAATTTATAGGTTGCGTGGTTTTCATAAAGAAAATACAAAATATGAGCTTCATTTGCCACTTTGAGTTAGGGTAATAAATATACACGTAACGTTAGCACGTTAAGAAAAATCGCTTACAAAAGTAATGATTTTTGTTCAATAAAATTTGTTAACTCAATTAACAATTTTTTGGCATCAATTTTATATAAATTATCTTATGAAACTTTGTACCTATTTAGAGTATCTAAATCAATCTTCTTCTTTAAGGCTTGGTCTGCTTACTGAGTCTTGTGTAAGTGCAGTCCTGCAGCTTGGCAATTTTCCACAAAAGCTTCTTCTAGAGTGTGCTCCTCTAGTTTCACATCACTTGTTTGTCTCACGAACAACAAAGAATTCCCGGTGGGTTTGCAACTATCGCCAACAAAATGGATAGCTGCTTAGTCTACTAATTTTTCTAGACTTACAAGTCAAACTTTTACTTTTTTTTCTCTCTTTTTTCTAAGGGCGCAGGGAGATCCCCTTCTTCTTCTTCTTCTTCTTCTGCTGCTGCTGCTGCAAGAATTGTAGTAAATAGTAAGGCCCGAGAAGAATCGTATTAGAATAATGAAGAACTCCTATTTCAGATGTGACAATGCTCATACGCAAAATGTCAAATATCGCTACCCCTCCCTTGGCATTTCGTTTCTAGCAGCAATGGCAATCACGCGAAAGAGTGCTTGGCCTCACATATGCAAATCAGTGCAACTTTACTTTGACTGATTGACTGCTGATCAGCTTGATCCTTTCTTTTCATAGCAAGTCATTTTAAAAGGTCAAGCAAGTAAAAGGAAACATCACACGGCACTAATAATTCAAAGGGTTAAATATGTTTTACTCATCATCTACTTGGACTGAAATAATTTCTACTACTTTAGTTATGTTCCAATAAGTTTGCTTCTATCAAATGAATATAGATATTGGGAGAAGGGAGTTTTCTTTTCTATAATGAATTATGTTCCTATAGCCTAATTATTAGTTAGATAAAGAGGCTAACAATTATTTTGTTACATAGGTTGGATAACCGGATTAATTCTCTAAGAAATATGTCATATTAAATCCATATCATTTGATTTAATAAGTGTCAATCTAATCGTTCACAAAGAATTTAAATTTATGACCTTTATTAGGAATAGCAATCGGATTGAATAATGTTGAGCTTAGGTCGGCTTTAGCGGCCATTCACCTAAGCCGACACAAATAGAACTATTGATTAAATAAGTTAGGCGAGTTATAAATGAGCTATTGATTACATAGAACTAACTTGTTTAAACCTTTCGAGTTCGGTCTAACCTCCATGAATGGGTAAAACCCGACTACTATGATCTAGTAATTTGGCCCAACTCGGTGGAAATTTAGGGTGACTCGATGACAATGAAATAAAAAATTTAAGAGATAAAATGATTTTTGTGGTAAAATGCATGGGTGCAATTAACTTCTAGACATGGAAATGTACTTTAAATCATGATACATATGGACTAATTGATGTACTTGGCATATCATCTGAATGCACTACTACAAAACAGAATATTAGTGACATGACGAAATGGTATCTAATAGCCGTTGGTAAATATATATATTCTGACATTTTTATTGTCATACGCCAATTATTATAAGATAATAATAATTTAAACAAAATATTTAGTTTACTATTTAAAAAAGTCAACGATGTCAAACAGAGAAATAATATAATAGTTGGGAGAGAGATTATTTTACTATCATTAAGACAAACAGTACGGCCACTTGGGCTACGGTAGTACGTATAATCTCCAAATGAACCAAACACACACGTAGAGCGGACCTTCTTTCTTTGCGACTCTCAGTTGGGCAGTGTCGCCGTCAAGAGAAGCGGCACCTTCCTGCCAACAACGATTCCGAAGGACTCGCCCATATCAATCTCGTTTGAGCTCATCCCGTTCGGTAACGCCCAGTCGAACTTGAAGAGGAGGTTCGCCAGCGCGAGCTCGACTATGGCCGCGCCCATCGCCATCCCAGGGCAGATCCTCCGGCCGCCCCCGAACGGGACGAGCTCAAAGTTCTTCCCTTTGAACTCTATGGGGCTGTGCTCGAACCTCTCAGGCCTGAACTCCTCCGGCTCCTCCCACGTCTTCGGGTCTCTCCCGATCGCGAACGCGTTGATGTAGACCCGCGTCTTGGCCGGGATGTCGTAGCCGTCGATCCGACAATCCTCGCGGCACTCGCGAGGGAGGATCAGTGGGCCGGGGGGGTGCAGTCTTAGGCTTTCTTTGACTACCATTTTATTGTAGTGGAGGAGGGGGAGGTCGCTCTCTTCGACCTTCTCTTTTCCTTGACCCACTCTTCGGACTTCCTCTTGTGCCGTCTTGAGAGCGATGGGATTCCTCATGAGCTCAGTCATTGCCCACACTATGTTCACAGCTGCCGTATCCGATCCAGCGATGAACGTGATCTATTGGTTACCAAACATAATATCATTAGGGGTTTGCATGTTTTGCACGCAGCTCTTTCTAAAATTAATATACACACTAAATTCCAGATCTAAACGTACTTACCATGAGCATAGCTTTAATGTGATCCCTAGTTAGAGCCACCGGGAAGTTGGGATCCTTCTGCACCCTGAGCAAAACACTAGCGAAGTCATCCCCATATCCACACCTCTCCCTCTCTGTGATGATCTCCTCCAAGAACCGATCCATCTCCCCAGAATTCCTATCTAACCTCCGCTGCACTCCCGTGACCACGTTAAGGATCCGGTGCATGGAAGGGAAGAAGTCCCCCGCCACGAACCCTCCCATCAACCGGATCGTCTCTTTGATCATGTCGTGGAACTTGCTCCTCCCGCACTCCCCGTCTCTCGCAGACCTCTTCCCGAACGTAATCCTACACGCCACGTTGCTTAGCAGGGAGAGGATCATCTCGTCCAAGTTCACGGCCTCGCCGAGAGCCGACGCTTTGGCTATGGATTGAACCAGGTTATGGACCTCTTGCTCTCTTATGGGCTGGTGGAGTTGCACTCTCTTGGCGTTGAAGAGCTCGACGGAGCTCATCTTTCGCATCTGGATCCAGTAGTCAGAGTAAGGGGCGAAGCAGAGGTCGAGGCCGCCGTAGGAGAGGCACTGCCACGTGGTGAGCTGGGGGCGCGTACAGAATTTGAGGTCGTGGGTTTTGAGGATTTCGTGGGCGCCGGCGGGGGAGGAGATGACGAGGGTGGGGATGTGGCCGAGGCGGATGTGCATGTAAGGGCCGTAGGTAGTGGCGAGGCGGTGGAGGGAGCGGTGCGGGAGGGCGCCGAGCTGGTGGAGGTTGCCGATGATCGGGAGGCCCGGGGGCCCCGGAGGGAGGTGAAGCCTTGGTTTGTTCTTGATGCGGCGGAGTAGGAGTAGGAAGGTCAGTGTGATGAAAAATAGAGAGAGGTAGCTCATCTCAGAGAGACGTAAGAATTGAAGTGAGGAAAGAGGCATCTCTTGAAATTGCTATCGTCTTCTGTATCTTTCTTCATATATAATGGACTTTGCATTTAAAGTTTAACACCCTGCTTCTTCCTTCTTTTTTTTACAGTTTATATCTATAGCTTTTAATATTTGTAAAATCTCACTTTATGTTTTATAAACTATTTAATACACTCGGGGATTAGGTTAATACCAACATAATTTCTATAGTCAACACATAAATCTTCTTCTTTGATCAAAATATCAAAGCTAGAAGAAAATAAACATGTTGTCAACGAGTAATATATATTTTTGCACCAGTATCTGATTCAATCTAGACACAAGAACTGAGCCGGGTCAGAGTTAATTCATCTATCATAGAATAAGGCAACAATGACCCTTCTCGATCATGATTTAAAATTTCACCAAATTTATTATCAGTAATAAATTTCATAATAATTGACAAAGTGACAATCTGACATTAATAAATGTCACTTGTAATTCTAGTTTAAGGATTACATTTTATGTCAAATTAAGAGTATTGACGACACCAGCCGTTCGAAAGGTAAAAAACTAAAGATACACTCTTTATTAGGAGGAAGGAGATTTTTCTTAGGGTATAAAAAAAATTTTACTAACCCTACTCCTATCATATGAGCTGCTCAATCAGCAACCCAATAATAATATATGCAAGTATACACAAATATATGGAGGTCCTCACAAGATGGTGGTGTCATGGTGAAAGATATTTATTAGATTAGGAGGAGGTTGCTCTTCTTTCACATCTAGAGCTACATATTCTTATCCATTGAATGTTATGACCAACAAATTGCAGGACTATGTGCAGCTGTCTTACTTTTTTCAGAATGGTTTAGATAATTTAAGCAAATGGCATTATTTATGATCCATTGCTATTTAGAAGAATTGATTCATATGTCTTACTTACATATTAGAAAGAAAATTTTCTCTATATGTTTAGTCTATAATTAGCATATAAATAATAAAAATTAACGTGTGGGTGTTGGTTATGCTTAGTTTTGTTACATGCGGTTTTGTACTTTATTTAATGGGTTACTATTTATAAGCACATAGTACACATCGGAGTTTTACCTAATTAAGATCCGATCAACCGGTGTGATATTAACTCTCGAATGAGACCTAGATTGATGGAATAGGACTTCTTCACCTATCTAAGCATGATCATCTAGCTCGCCCTGACAAAGATGAGGCTTATGCCGACTCAAACCTAAGTATTAGCTTGGCCTTTGGCACAAATTTAGTGTTGACCTCGAGTGTTAGTTGCTCGACGTGTGCCAATACATAGATTGTATACATTCAATATATATATCCAATGGTGTGCCTCGATTACTAACACAAGAGCAGCCCACAGCATATCTCAGTATACCCTTTCTTTCCTTTCGTAGCTCCTCTTTTATTTTCCTTCTTAAAATTCTCTGAACTATGGCGGGCTGGCAATGAGTTTTCTATTTTCCAGCCCGGCCCAAAATAACTCATGAGCCAATGACCATCTTATTTTCATTAATTACTATTAGACCCAATGTGAACGGCTTTGAATCCTCTCCCCACCCCGACATTCTACCCTACCGAAATTTCCCACCATTCTCGCCGCCGTCTCTTCCCACCGGCAAATGACTCGGTACTCTCTCACATTTCTCTCAACTCTCTCTTTAATCGTCTATTCTAACCCCTTCCAATGGCAGGCGCTTGCGAGCCTTCAAGCGATGGATGAGATCCCACGGCATCGAGTGCAGCGACGCGTTGGAGCTCGTCGAGACCGACGCCACCAATGGCATCTGCGTGCGAGCTCTCTGCGATCTAAGAGAAGGAGATCTCGTCGCCACCATACCCAAGAACGCCTGCCTCACCATCAGGACCTCCGGCGCGCGTGCCATGATCGAGGAGGCCGGTCTCTCTGGCTTCCTCGGCCTCGCCGTCGCCATCATGTTCGAGCGAAGCCTTGGGCCACGCTCGCCGTGGGATGCGTACCTCCGGCTGCTGCCGGACAGGGAGTGCGTGCCGCTCGTGTGGAGCGCAGAGGAGGTCGATGCGCTTCTCGGTGGAACGGAGCTCGAAAAGGTGAACTCTTCGTTAGACATGTTGACTGTGAGTAAGTTTGGGTTTTTATGAGGTGGGGTTGAATGGAAATGCCATTTTTGACGGAAAGGTTCTATCTTTAGCTATACTAGTGGATTTGAAGGAATGATTAGTGATAGTGCCTTTGCGTCAATCTGTTTTTAGATCAGATTCATGAGGTTTAAACTGATTCGTATTGGATGGAGAGTAAGTTGTAATCAGAAAGACATAATTTTAATAAGTGGATGAGAAAGATTTTACGAATCCATTGCAGAATAGGGATTTGTTCTATTAAAACCGATCCATAGAGTATGCATGATTACCATATGCGCTTGGAAGGTTTGTTCTTGATTATACTTCTAGTTTCGAAATTACCATATACTTTATCACCTAGAACATTTTTTCTGAAGTCCAGATCACACTATCTTATAGTGTAGAGATCAACTGCTCTTCGTGAGCTTATATGTGAACCTTTTGTTTTCTGATCCTCAGTTTACCTTCTAAATCTTAAAGCAGCTCATGTTGTCTAATAATGAATGTACTGGTTTGATTAAAAAAAAAACATGTATCGGTTATCTTTTGTTCTCTTGGGAGGGTACATTGGGAGTCGTTGTGATTCTGATCCTAGTTTTTCTGCTTCATGATGCTAAATATTTAGGCAGGCGGTAAAGGAAGACAGGTCGTTTATATATGAGGATTGGAGAGACTCCATTGAGCCTCTTATTCATGGGCCTTGGAAGCTTGACTCAAGTAGTTTTGGTGTTGAACAATACTTCTCCGCCAAGACACTTATTTCATCAAGATCCTTCGAGATAGATAGTTTTCACGGCTCTGGAATGGTGCCTTTAGCTGATCTGTAAGTAATTTTTTGTTTGATGATTATTATGGATTACTTAACACAGCTGTCAAATGTGTATGCATGACACAATGAGTCTCCATGAGAATGATTTTTGTCTTATATTGATGTTATTGTTAATTGTTTATAAAAATCATTGTTTTCTAACATCTTAAGTTTTTAGAGTAATTGGTGAATTATCATGATATCAGAGCACATATTCTAAGTTTAAATTTTGCTAGGCTCATTTGCTATTTAAAACTATAAAACCTTTACCAATTTAATTCAAGTTCATTTCTTGGGTCTCTTAAAATGTTTCAAAGTCTACAAGTGTAGGAGAGTGCTAAATATAAAAAATAAAAATCACTATTCTCTAACAATTTAAGATTTAAAGTACTTGATAAGCTAATAATAACATAATTAAATATTTCTTAGATTTTTCTTATTGTGAAATCTACTATCAATCTTCACAAAAATTTCTATTCTAAGTGCTATGTCATATTTAATTGCAGTTTTATGTATCTCTCAGCTTGTTATTCAATTGTTATACCGAGTTTTTGGTATTTTTCTAGTTGTCTGATCAAGGATTGTTTTATTGGTGAACTGGGGAGTACTAGTTGGTCATAGGCATGGTTCCATGCCAAATATTATCTGTCAGTTTGGCACAAGGTTAGCACATGATCAATATTGGTTGGCATGAGAGAGTATGAGGATGCTTTCTTATGTCAATGGTGATAAGGCACTTGCTTAATACATGCTGACCCATGTCATTCTGCAGACCTGGTAGAACATTCTATGTATCTGGTCGCATTCACATTAGTTCTTCATATCAGTTGTATTTTATTGAAAGCTTATGACATATGAATAGTCTGCATTGAAATATGTTTTGTTCTTTAGTTACTTAATCTGATAATTTGATGGAGTTCTCTGGGTTTTACTTAGTTATTAAACAGGGTTATATTGTTATTCACTGTTGACATTTGCAAAGTTTGTTTTGTATACTATATCCTATTATATCGTTATGATTAGATATGCTTCCCCCTCCCCGCCTTCTGATATTTATCGTATATACTTTGATATCTTTCCCCTTTTTCTTTATAATATGCTACAGCTTTAATCACAAAACAGGTGCTGAAAATGTACACTTTACCTCTGTGTCATCATCACCTTCTACCTCAGATGATGAAGGTGATGAGGACAAAAATGATGCATCTAGTGATGAACAATCATCTATAAGTTTCACTGCTAACTCTTCAGGTTATAATCTGAACAATCCATATCCCAATAGTGGGCTTTAACAGTGATGGTTTGAAATAAATTCACTAAATAGTGTCCTTTTCTTCTTGAGATACAGGAGACAGCAATACAGCTTTAGAAATGATCATTGTAAGAGATGCCAATGCAGGGTCTGAGGTTAGTGTTCAGCTGCTGCCAATTTGAATATTGTATATATGAAGTAATTAAAGAACTTTGGTTAACTGCCTGGTACTGAATTTCTACTCATGTCCTGAAGCTAGTATTATAATTGTTAGATGACTGGTGGGATTTTTTTCATTTATTCTCTAATATCTTCCTAATGAGGCATGCTTAGATGATTTCTGAGAAGCTCAGTTCATCTCATGGTCTATATATTTTTGTCCTGTTGTTGTTGTTTGCATTATCCTTCGCCGGGTGATGGGGTAATCTTCTGCATGGAGGTGAACCAGCAGCTAGTACAAGTTAGCATATATTTAATGGATGTGCATGTAAATCACCACCCATCATCTATGACATTCTGCAGTACACTGACATCTATTTTCGCTACCTGCAGAAAGCTACCTGTTTTAGAAATATTCCCTAAATGTTATTTCTCTAGAGAACCATCACTGAGAAAAATCAGATAGGTTATAGAAGCTTAGTTTACAATGTAAATATTCCTTATGCAGTCTGAAAACTGCAAGATTTGGCATTACCAAAATGATACCTAATTAGTTTCATATTTACGTGCAAACAATTCCTTTTGCTTGCCTTGCATGAAATAGAGTATCATTAGAATATTTGGCTGAAGAGGGCATTATTTAAATTGGACAATGAAAATCAAGGTTCAAAAAATCGGAATCGGGATTGGTGTTCCGAAAAAATGATACATATCGGCTAGATCGGTCATATTGGCCATATCGATCGCCTGAATTAGATCGAACTTTTTAATTATGTAAAATTTTAAATATTATTTAAAAATATAGGATAATTTTTAAAAATTCATAAAAAAATTATTAAAATAATTAGAAGAGAAAAAGAGAAAAATATGGTGTAGTAAAAATTGAAAAGAAGAAGAGATTAGAAAAAGAGCGAGTGGAAGAAAATTAAATAAAAGAAAGAAAAACCATGGTGCTAGAAAGAAGAAAAGAGAAGAAAGAGAGAGAGTGGAAGAAATAAAAAAACTGAGAAAAAAATAAATTAAAAAATTATAGATAGGAGTTTGTCGGAGTTCACTTGCTGAAGTTAGATCTTTCCCTAAAAAAACAGTGGCTATATGATAAGGAGAGAAAAAGAGAAAAAAAGAGCAAGAGAGAGAGATAAAGTTCGGATCAGCAGATCCGAATCGGGTTCAGCCAATTTGGCAAATCATGGTGAAAATATTTGTACTTATCTAATTGGTTTAGGTGCTTACCACCTATTATTTCATTGTGCTCTTCATCTATTGCCTGCTCTCTGCAAAATTGGAGTAGCTGCCTGATGCCAGTGTTGGCAGTTTGAGACTTTAAGTCCAGGAACATCTGTTACTTAGTGTCTTGTAAATCTTTCAATGCAGTCAATCAAGTAAATTAATTGGTCAAGCTCAAGAAAAAGATTCATGTTTTTTGAATGAAAGCATCACACAATGCCATTTGTCATCTTACTAGTGTATTTTCCTTGTATTTTCTCTTTCAAGGTCTTTAACACCTACGGCTCTATGGGAAATGCTGCTTTGCTTCACAGATATGGGTTCACAGAATCCGACAATCCATTCGACATCATCAACATTGATTTAACCCTAATAGTTAGATGGTGCTCATCCACATTTTCTGACAGATATGCTAGAGCAAGGCTCTCATCATGGAGGAAGTTAAGTTATACAGGCTGCACCAGCCAGAACTCTGAATACTTTGAGATTTCATACAATGGTGAACCACAGCTGGAGCTTCTAGTACTTCTCTACATCATCTTTTTGCCAGTGGATGCATTTGACAAACTGAGATATATGATAGAGACATTGGAAATTACAGATGACTGCACAAGTGTTGTTAACTTGATCAAGATCACCAGAGGCAACTGCCACAAACCTTTAAAGATCAGCAATGGGCATGAGGGTCCAAGTTATTTGAAGAAGTTATTGCTAACAGAGAATGTTTGTGGTGCACTATTATCGCTTGCAGACCTGAGGGAGAGTCTATATGACTCAAGCTCGTTAGATGATGATGTAAGGAGGTTGCAAGAATGCAATTATATTAATGATAGAAAACAATATCATTCGTTGGTGTTGCGGATGAGTGAGAGAAGGATTCTGCAGAGATTAAGGGCACATGCCTCCCAAAGATCTAGATTGAAGAAAAGAAAGCTGAAGTAGAAGTATTGAAGAAATGAGATTAGGAGTTGATATTATTACTCTTCTGTTACTTTTTACTGCTGCTGCATGTAAAACTTGCATCTGCAAGTTGGCATCTCCATTCTGGTGTCAAAGGAGAATTCTTGTCATTCGAATTTCTTCCAGAAAATATATCAGCTGACGTTTGTTAACATAACGTATATTTGTTTTTCTGGTGAGGTTCCTGTAACGGATAGAAAAAAGGAATGGATACTATCCACGTTACTCTTCCATTCTGGATTTTGTCATTAGTTCTTGAAAGTTCTGCAAGTTGTATGGATGTCAATCATCAGCTTGGCAAGACATTTCATTGCTTTTGCTTATATGTTGACCATTGTGCTAAATATGATCTTTTTGCGCCTTAATTCTTAATGTATCTTTTGTAAGATGCCAATTTTAACGTCTAGGAAAGCTGTGACAATTGGATTGTTGGAGTCGGCATGGTGTTAAGGAGAGAGTCAAGTAAAGTCAATTGGGACTTGAAAGATGAGCTTAATTTCAGAAATGAATCATCTTCACAAGGTGGGGAAAATGAAATGCAATGCCGGAAGACGCATGCCGGAAAATTCTTTGCCAATCGGCAGTGTAATAGTATGAGAGGAATTCAACCTGCAAGATTGAGATAATAGGGGCCATAAATAGTTTAAACAACATGAATGCATAATAAATTTGTACAATGAAGTACTCAATTTGAGTCTAACAATGCTGAAATTCACATAAGTAGAGCAAATAAAAGAACTTAAGTCTTGAACTAACTTGAGCAATTCCTGATTCCACATTTAGCATTTTTGAAGCAAAGGTCCTCAAGTGTTATAGGCCATAAGATGGACCACTTTATTCTGAGTAAATATGTACATCGATACATAAGTTCAGATCCTCGACTGTGCAGTAACAAGATATTAGATAGCTACAAAATATGAATCATGTTATACTATAATATATGGTGACATACTGACATCTGCTCTCATATATGATCAGAGACAAGAGATGCATATCCATTGGCAAAGTAAAAGGAAGGTTTTTTAAGTATTTCAAAAATCTTGGAGTCAAAACTTGTAATATAGGAATATATGAGATTTATACTGCTACACTATAGCAGCTTCTGTATATTGAATCAAGAATAATGTGAAAGGGTCATCTGAGGCATGATCAGATGAGTTAAATACAATAGCTAGCAAATCTAATGAGCCAAACCAGCAGGAGCTGATGCTGAATCCTTCTTTGATTTCTTCTCAAGGATTGAAGCCAAGGTCTTGTCAATCTTTGCAAATACCTCTTCCTTCGCTGCATTGCCATTGACCTGAATCGGATAGTGAAGAATGTTCAGAATTTCAAAATGATGTATATCATCCAGTATAAAGCAAATACTCCGGAACTCAACGTAACTCAGTAGTACATATTTTTTATGAGGCAACAGAGTTTCAAGTACTAGTGAGGAGTGACATGACTTACCAAGAAAATCTACACATACAAGTGATAAAGCCATTCAGTAGTTACTTCAGAAAACAGCAAATACAAGGAGTTATTCCTTTTCACCTCATGAACACAAATATTTAATTTTTTCAGACAGGAATATAACTAAGAAGGTGGCCTTTATAACCGCAAGGGAAAACAATAAATAGCTGTAACTATAGGCCCAACTAAGAGAGATGAAATGGAAATAGCAG
Source organism: Typha angustifolia (assembly GCF_048772165.1). NCBI lineage: Eukaryota > Viridiplantae > Streptophyta > Magnoliopsida > Poales > Typhaceae > Typha > Typha angustifolia. The sequence continues at coordinate 8,879,017 of NC_133248.1, forward strand.
TTAAGTCAGTTACTAGAGAAATCCAAAGCTTTTAGAAGCTATGTATCATGAAAATGATAAATACTCATTGTTAACTCACCAATTACTTGAGTTTAAGCTAATAGAGAATGGTAGTTTTATTTTGTAATACGCTAACACTCTTCCTCACATCTAGGTTCAAAATATTTTTGGAAGGCCCAAAAGATGAGCTTAACTTAAATGGACATGTTTATATTTAAAACAATAGATAAACCTTACATGATTCGAACTCGGGATATCTGTTATGATACCATGTTAACTCACTAACTATTCTAAAGCTTAAGTTGATAAAGAATGTTAATTTTATTCTATTAAAATGTAACAACCCAAAATTTCAAAAATAAATAAATAAACAAGAATTAGAGAATCATATAGATAATAACGGATTTAGTTTTATCCTTTATATTTTAGGATTTAGATTAAATCGAATTGATCTCGTTGGAGCAACCATTGTCAGAGTCAGTCATTGAGGAGTCATTGGAATAAGCGAATAACATCAAACAAATCGTATGTGAAGAGTTTTACTTGGTTATTAAGTTGAGTCATTCCACATCGACCTTAGGTGAGTGAATTTACTCATATAATTATTGTCTTGTATTTTATACTATGATTTCTTCGTATTATTATTAGTGTAGTATTATATTTTGTGCATTATTTCCTTTTTATGCTATGTTGTATTTCGTGTCATAATCTACTTCTTGCAATGCTTTAATTCATGAAATATTGATCTTCGTGCATTACTATTCTGTGCAAATAGTAAAATATTGACTATAGGTTGGTAGGACTTTGAGAATAGACACAAGCTATATATTATTCGTGCATCTCCCTATAGTGACTCAAATCTACCTTGAAGTTCAGAGGACAAACCTATTCTTGATCACTACATAGATCCGTTTAAGTGACTCTTATGCTGTTAGAGAACAATCCAGGGGATAGAACTATTTCTGATTAGTACATGATCCGTTTATGTGACTCTGATACGATTAGAGAACAGTCCAAAGGATATACTTATTTCTAATCAGTACATGATATGTTTAAGTGACTCTGACGCGGTTAGAAAATAGTCTCAAGCTATATTAGAAATCTCCCTGAGATGACTCTAATCTCTTTATTAGTGGAAAAGACATATTGTGTTTATCACATAGTGATCATAACTAGATCCGTTATGAAGGTAAAACTCAAGAGCCATCTCGAGATAATTTCTAGTTGGTGTAAATCTAAGGCACAGTTCCAAACTGAGTTGACAATATTGATATTAAGAAAACTTGCATAATAAAATTGCATATTATTAGCTTCTTAATCGTACAATCATTACTTGTGCTTTTATCCATATCATGAGCATACTGGCTATCGTTATTATTTATTGAGCTTTGGTTAGAATTTTATATCGGATAAAATACCATTTCTCTAGCTTTTGAGTGGATTCACTAGCTAAAGCTTTTAATATTCCAAATGCTAATCAGCGTGACGAATGATCGTGGGCATTGGAACTTTACCTCTACTTAGTATTTTGGGCTTTTACATCTTTAGTTATATTAGTAGTTTTTAGTTTCGAATTAAAAAGCTAAGTAATGATTTAGTGATATTTGGAAGACATGATGTATAATTTGAGTATTTTTAAAATTTTGAAGGTTTTTTTGAGTTGGAGCTATTGAATAAATTTGAGTTTTATTATATTATGGATAATTAGTTAAGGCTTCGTGTATCTCAAATCTATTGGGATACATGACCGGTCATAATTCCTATTTTGAGTCGTGACATATACTAAAACTCAATTAACCCTTTTTCTTTGCTAATGATAACACTCACAAAAATGGTTAGATCCTACATGTTAGCCTCAAGCACTCCACTGCTAGCTCGATTATCTACAATTCATCTCCAATGGGTCTGGGATATGTTTCCTAATGGTTACAAAGCATAGATCCTATGTTTTAGTAAAGAGTAACGTATTCTGGTACACAAATGGAAGAGCACATAAATTACAAGGGAATGAAATTTGGAGTAAGGGAAGCAAGTCTCGGTGATAATAAGTAAAGATAACAATGACTTGTGCATTTAAAAAGAAAGGAAATGTGCCCATTATAGGAAGGAAATAAGGAACAACAAGATTTTTTTGTCAAGATCCTCCAATGATATTGCCTCTCAAAAAGGGGCCCAGCATTTTAAATTGTTTTAACTATTTGCTTCATATCCATATGTAAATATTGAGTTGTTTAGAATTCGGAAATGAGAGATAAATAAACATAATATACATCCTTCCTCATTCCTGTAGAAAAGAGCCAGTGAGCCAAGTCAAATTGTGTTGCACTGGCTATAAGAACTTCGCTACTACATATGAGCATCCATATATAAACTGCCTTCAGAACAGCCACATGATAAATGGATTGAGAGAGAGGCAGAGAGGGAGAATGAGCAATATTACTATACCTTGAATGTGATATCTTCATATATTGAAAGAACAGATTCAACATTTTGATAATGAGTCTGCAACCGTAACCTTGCCTATGCAGTAGATAAAACACATAAATGTCATGCTCTTTAGACACATAATTAGTAAAACAATTTGTTCATCTTTTACCTATTGCACATAAGAGCAAAGGAAAAAAGGCTAAGGATTATGGTCTCTTTTCATAATCACCATTAAGATGTCAAATTAGCAATTTAGCATCCTTCTATTAGCATATGCAATTTGAGAACCACATTATTCCAGAAATTTACAAAAGAGCATGCTACATTAGTTTCATGACAAAAGAACCTATACTAACCATTACTTCAATTATATCATATATTCCAAAAAAAAAGTGTCTCCATTTTATATTGACTAACCACCTCTTCCTCATCCTTTCTAGTCAATCTCATCAATTTTAACCATACATAGGACATTATATTCCTTTGATCAAAGTTACATTTGTCGACTCCAATAGATGTCTACAATGCTTCCTCCACCAATTTGTCCTCTTCATTCTAATCACTGTAGGTCTTGTCATAACCTCTCTATCCCTTGACTACCTTCTAACGGAATATCAGAAGAGAAAGAAAAAGAGTTACTTCCGGACTGCTATAATTTTTTTATGGGTTATATGCATGTCATAAGAAGCACAGAGCAAGCTCCATAAGTCTACATTAAGAAGGATAGAGCAAGTTTTATGTCTATATAAGAAGGATAGAGCAAGCTCTACAAGTCCATATCTCCCTGGAGTGCGAAAAAATATTATAGTAGAATTTTGAAAATAATCTGGCCAATCAAAGTACCTTTTCTTCTGTATCATCAAAGCGTTGTGTAAGCCTTGCAGCAATTTCTTCATTCTCAGGTGGAGAATACTCTAAATGGTATATTCTTCCAGTCACAGGATCAAGTCGTCTACCCACCACTCTCTCAATAAGGATTTCATCAGGAACCTATGACAAAAAAATAAGTACCAAAAAAAGGACAACTTATAGCTTGCCAATGAAAACCTGGAATTCATATTGAAACAGTATACAATTTAATATAGGTAGGTTATTGAAAATGGGGTTTTCCCGGTAAGAATGTAGTTTACAATCTAACATTTGGAGTGATGGAAATGCAAAAATAGTAAGATAAGAAATAAATCCATGGATCAAGCCTTGTTCTCCCTCTTCATCAGGCTATTTGAAGACTTCAGGCGGTATCCTCCATAGAATAGCCTAAACAGGTAAATTGAGCTTAGCTATAATATCATAAGCTGCATTTCCAAATTTGTTTGACTAGGTGTTACTGAGAATAGGAAATCTGCAGGCCTATAGCCTTGGACAGATTAGGGTAACGATAATTGATAATATGGACTGCGAATAGAAGATAGAAAATGTAGCCTCTTGAAAAACTGAACTTGCATTAAATCACACCAGACGCATGATGCATGGAATATGAAATAATTTTCTGCAAAGCAATAATTCTATAGAAAGAAACACTCACATCAAGGAGAATGAAAATATCAGGACGAATGTCAAGATCTTCCAGTGCCATGGCCTGAGATAAGCTTCTAGGATACCCATCCAGAAGCCAACCATTTTCTTCAGCATCTCGTTGCAGAAGACGTTCCTTCACCATCTGATGACAATGGCAAGATGGATCATGCCCACAGAAGTCATGAAAATTGGCACAGAAAACCAGAATCACAAATTTATCAGTATACCATAACAACTATTTCATCAGGAACCAACATTCCCTTTGCCATATATTCTTTGGCCTGCTTCCCATTCTCAGTACCAGCTGCAACTTCTGCCCTAAGCAGATCTCCAGCGGAAATATGCACCACACCATACTGCATATATGAGTACTACTTGATTGAATATGTTTCTCTTTAAAACAAACCACAGAATGTTGGTCCATTATGTAAATGAGTCATGGAAGAAATATAGCCTACAGCTAAGAAGACAGAACAATGCCGCAACTAACAAAAACTAGTACTTTCTGCTATTCATAGGAATTATATAGCAAGTAGGAAACCAGCATAAAGGTGAAACTATGAAAGTACATCTAAGCTTGCCGTCAGAAACATTTAAATAAATGACCTTCAAAAGGTGTAACAAACTCAAAAGGCAATCCAAATAAGAGAAATCTGCAGATATCAGAGAGAAGGGTGCAGAAGAGCATAGGAGTTGAGTTGCATTAACTGAATTATGCCAGCAAATGATTTGAAGCAAGTGAAAAGAATTATAACATCTTTGAATGTAAATAGTATGAAAGGTACTCTGAAATGGATAAAAGAAAATCCTCTTGCAGAATTTAAGCACATAAACCACAAGAATAACATGTAAACCGGTATCCAAAAATAAGTATATGCATGGGAAAACAAATTATTGTCTACTCACTACAGAGACAAAGCCTAAGCTAACATAGACACAAATTAAAAGCTGAAAACTTGAATCACCATCCTACTTTTTCTTTAATGAGCTCACATTGTGTTCCCTTTCCAGATGCTGGAGCACCCGATATCATTATCCTTAGAGGGTCTAGTTTCGCCACAGCTACCTGAATTCCAGACAATAGAAGAACAGTTCATAAGTAGTGCGAGTAAAAGCGATACTTACAGAGAGATAATGTGAAAAAAGCAACAAGGAAAAACCTTCCACTCAAACTTCTCCGGCTCCAGGTAAAGTTAGATAAAACTTCAAAACTTTATCATTCGAGTAAATGAACTGACACCCAAATCGAAAAATCTAATTTTTAAGAAGATCATTCCATTTTCAAATAATTTTAAGATCAAAACCTAAGAATCCTACAAAGAAGGGTACCGACCGTGGCTGTTCGGCCGTGAGAAGACGGCACCTTCCACCTCAATCCGACGGAGAAACCTCGATGGTGCTTGGTTTCAAGTCGGGGGGAAGCCAAGGAGCACTCCAACGAGTAAGGCGAGTGGAGAGCAATGGAAGATTTATTCTTCGATGGAGAAGGCAATGGAGTTGGCTTCGTTACCACCGTCGAAGAGGAGAGAGTGACCAAAGAAGCCATGGTCTCTCTCTCTCTCTCTCACACACACACACACACCGACACGCTCACTCTCTCCCCCTGGACACGGAAGCAAGTATAAGTGGTAGGCGATGACACCGGCATCGCGATTCGTGATTTCGTCGAATGCGAAACAAATTAATCAAACCGTTCGTAGTACATCATACAGCTGTGATGATCGCATCAAGAGGAACTATCTGAACCACTCGTAATGGTTCGCATGGGCCGGGCCGAACTTGGACCACACTCAGTAGTATATAAAATGAAAGTTTGCACAAAAGACCCTACAAAATGGGGTTTTCTGGTTCAAACCCTATCTTATCACTTCAATTTTGATATAATACAGCAATTTTCTTATAAAAACAATAAGATAGAGCTCAAATCATAAAGAGAACATAACGTAGGAGCTTCAAAATAATATATAGAGGTCGTACACTTAATAAATACAATGTTAATATCAACGATCAAAATATTTAAATTGATTCGTATAGAGTCAGTCTACACTAAATCTTTTAATCTAATATATAAAAGTCTCGTAGACAAAAGACTTAGAAGTGGAAATATTTCAAAAGCTTGCATAAGTATTATAGATTCAAAACCAGAGAGAAAGAATAAAGCCACTCTTACTACATAGGTTGGCCATCTCCATCGAGGCTTGCTTGCTGCACTGCAGAAACTTCTCATATTAGTTGGAAACGATCAGTTGCTACTTTTAATACTTCCATTATGGTTGTCAACGATTTGTCTCCCAAATTTCCAAGACGACTTGAATGCCTCTAGATAGAGCTGACTCCTAGTGGTCTTACACCTAACTAGGTCAATGTTCATGGCACCAACTATGAAAAACCTTCTCCTTTTCTAGGACATACTTCTAACTAAATTGGGCTTTCAAATATTAACTTTCATTTTAGTTTATAAGGATTATTCTTGAAACATTCAGCTCTCAATATATTCTTAGAATGAATTGTCACTAGATTTTGACAAATGTAAATAAAAATATATGGCTTAAATATATATATATATATATATATATATATATATATATTTCTTTCTTTTTTACTGTTCTAGAAAGCAGCCAGAACTTAACCACCACCACCACCAAAGTTCAAGGATAGAAATGAATGGTACATCTTAACAGGGGAACATAGTGACTTTGATAAAGACTTCGCACTAGCAAAAGAAAAAAGTGTCTCCTGTTTCCTTTGGCTAGCTTAAGATGATAGCTATTTTGATCTTATTTCCACTGTTGTGCTCTCCTCATTGGAGTGGCTCTGCTTAGTAGAATCCCACCGTTCTCTTGATGAGGCCAAGTGAAAATAACTCCACTCATTTTTCCTATCAGAATGCACAGTTAGACTGGTCCAAGAAAGCCATGCATGGTTTTCTTTTTTATTCAAACATAGTTTTCTTCGTGTTCATTTAATCCATTTTTACAGGCTTCAGTTTGATTAATCCCACTCTATCTATCTATATGTCACAAAGAAAGAAAGAAAGAAAGATAAGGAAAATAAATTGGCATAAGTGATAAATATCAACCTTAGGCAGCATCTCTGAAACTTGATGAGGATCCAAACTTTGCCTGCAATGATTGTTGTATGGTAATTTAGATGCATCCCCACCTATATGTGATCATGACCAAACTTTTCATTTCAGTAATATCATCTCACCTTTATCACCCACTCAATATAGTTATTTTTGTTCTTCCCTTTCTTTCAACTTGAGATGACACCTTTTCTTCCCTTTCTCCTATTAATGTACAAGAAGAATCAAGGAAAGTTCTACAAGGGACATGAGGTGGTGGTTAAAAACTAAGGCTATCACTGCTTTTGGGTCATAGGATTTAGGCTGCTACTTCATAACTGTACTTAGTCTTGTGAAATGTCCTAAATTCTAGAGGCCATTCAATGTTGGATCATGGCTATTCTCATTACTTGCATCTGTTACTATACATATATATTACCCTCCTTTCCTAACAAATTTTTAAATAGATCAACTGGCAATATTACTGAGAGAGAGTGATACCTATGAGCATAATTTTACGGCATTAAAAGAGAAGCACATACTTAGAGTGTTTATTATCAGTTCAACAAGCATCCAAATTATATAATACTCACTGAAGTAGAAGATAGAGTAGGACCACATGTATAATGCTGATGGAATAAACGAATCATTTATCCACTCATAATTGATGGAATAAGCAATTAAATAACAATGTCTAGCCGGGAAGCTATATAGAATGTCTTGCCTCCATTAAGATCTGCCGCAATTTAAAGCAGATATTCTAATGTCATAATCATGGATTAAGAATGATGACAGTGCCCCCACCATTAGCCGCAAATCTAAGTTAAAGTGGTCTGATTATTGTAAAAAGATGTCAATTAGCTGAAGGGAGATTGAGAAGAATGATAAACACCATAGGGAACATATCAATGATAAGGCTACAATTCGTTTGCTTGCTAGGAATATAATTTTTATCATTTGATTGCGCACTTTCTTCGTACTTCTTTTACCACGAGAAGAGTAATCCAGAATCAATCCCACTTTTGCTGTTAATACTTTTACCTTTGTACTTAGCTAATTTTACTTTCTGAGCTAGCTTTCAGTTCTGTTTCTTGCATGATTTGCTAGTATTCCTTTGTTAAAACTTTTCTTTTTCGACATATTTGCTGACTGTCTGCTTGTTGTTATGCAAGAAGCCGAAAAGGAATAAATATCTGTGGCCTATCCAAATAGATAACACAATGAATAGGATTGGGATAGAAAAGACTGATAAAGTAACTGAAATGTATCTCTCAAGTCCCCACAAAGTTGAGCCTGCCTTCAGGTATCACACTCCCAGACCCACCACTCCACTTCAGTGTGCCACCAAAACAAAGCCTCACTCCTTTTCATCTGCTTCCTTCCCCCATAAAACCTCCACAAGAGTGTCTTCCATCCACTTACTACTTCCTTCTATCCATCCATCTAAACTATCTTTAGCAACTGGCAAAGGAAGCCATGAAGTCTGCACTGCTGGAACTGCAACTCAAAGATGAGGAATTAGGAGATGGGCTAGACGAGTATAGAGATAAGAAGGCAGAAAGTTGTGTCCAGAAGCACTTGGAGCTTAGGCTTGGCATGTCATCAGATACTGTGTTTGAAGGTAGTGAAGGTCCAAGGACAAGGTTGAGCACTCCCCAAGATGGAATAGTAATCCAAAACAAGGATGGACCTACCATTGGAGGGGCAAAGAGGTGCTTCTCTGAGACTGGAATCCATCCCTGGAATCTGGCTTCCAGGCAACAGAAGGTTGTTTTAGAGCAAGCTCACCAAACTCCAAACAGTTGTCGTGTCTCAAGGTTTGGATTTGGATACTCTTTCCTTATTACTGTATAAGATGTCAAGATCTTCTTCCTTCCTTCTTTGTATGTATATAATCCTTAGCTTTTATCTACCAACGAATATGCTTCATATGAACTTGCCAACTAACAAATACACTTCCAATGAGGTAAAAGTGAATATCAATTATTCAGTTCTTTTTTTCCCTAAATTTCATGTCAGATTATTTTGTGCCGAGTTCATGGCTCAGTTTTCATGAAAAATGTCGATCATCTTATTTTGGACAAGTAATAGCGCCAATATTGGTTTTTGCTAAGCCAAAAGTTCTTGCTCAAGACAAGATTATTCCTTTGTTTTCTCTAAAAACTACTTGTAATGTGGTTTGGGACAAGGAATGATTGGGTAGCATCTTTTGAATTCTAAAGAGCTTTGCATGACAGTGATGGAATTGTGGTGATAAAAAAGGAGTGCCTGCTCTGTGGTATACAGTGACAACATAAGGTCAGTTCTATATTAAATAGCAACAGAGAGCAATACTTCTTTTATTAAAGATTTAATCCAAGAAACTCTGAATATCATACTTAGTATATGTGACCATCTTCTAAAATTTAATCAATTAGATATGATCCTTGCGTAGTATGCAATAAGACAACTTTCTAAATGTAACTTCTGAACACTGTCAGGGCTAGGCATCCCCCTCCACCAGTGGTCGGCTGGCCTCCGATCCGCACTTTTCGAAGGAATTTAGGATCTCCTCACCTATCAAAGCCTACTAATTCAGAACAGGAAGCAGAGATGACAAAGCTCGTCGACATGAACAATGAGTCTAAAATAATTACTAGCCCAACGATGTTCGTAAAGGTAAACATAGAAGGCTGTGCAGTTGGAAGGAAGATAGATTTGAAGGCATATGATAGCTATGATTCGCTTTCTTATGTACTCCAAAAGATGTTCCACAATTTTTTGTCTCGTAAGTTCTGAATCAAAGATGTTCCACAATTTTCCTTTTCAAGTGCAATTACTGAGCGTTTGTTTACACCATGAGGCATCTTCTAAAAAGAAGAATGTCAAATTCTATTAAGACTGACTACATTTCAATTAGTAGTTATATATCCCTATGCAGTGGATGACAAAAAATAGTCCCTCTTTTTATCTTGTTCAGATGATGTTGTGAAGAACTCAAATCAAGATGATCAAGTTGAGACCATTCCTTCTAATTATATTCTTATTTATGAAGACAACGAAGGGGATCGGATGCTTGTCGGTGATGTTCCATGGGAGTAAGTTTACTCTACTCAAATGATTTGCATAGAAGAGAAGGAGTAGATTCTAATACAAAAGTAATATATATATATATAGGTTGTTCATCACCTCAGTGAGAAGGCTATATATCACACAAGATCCTAGAGCACAACACTGTGGAAGCTCATTCTGCAACGTATGTTTGAAAGTAGAAATATATATATTTGGATACAAAAGGAGAGATTTAATTCTTTTCAAACACTCATGGTGGTGTTGGATGACCTTTTTGCAGGCTGATCACACTGGAAACATGGAGAGAATTTGTTGAAGTAATAAGGTTGTAGAGAGAGTTATGTTGTATTTGATGCAGTATTTGGAACCTTATTAGGATGGATCTTTAGGAAGACGTTGATCTTAGAGTTATAGAACTTTCTGATGTAAATTTTTTGCTTATATATATATATATATATATATATGATATTGTAGCTTAACTTGTATGATCATCTGATGTAATTAATATGAATCCGAATAATCTTCTGGATTATTTACAATCTGTGAGAGCTAAACAATAAATTTTCGGCTCAGGTGTAGGTAGAATTTTATGATAGTTATACTTGCCCTGTAGATTTTCCATGGAAATATGGCCATATAATAACCACATACTATGGAACAAAAAAGCCTAGTTTGGCTTAATAAAAATCTGAAAAGAAAATTTTACTTTTATTATAATAGAGAGTGATTATAATTTGTATGTAGAATAAAATAGACATCTTAAAATAAGAAAATAGGGGTCGTATAAATAATACCTTACTACTTGGTTGTAACATAACCAAAATTCTTAACCTCGTACCTATCATTGCGCTAACATATTAACTCGATAAAAATAGATCGCACATGTGTGTGCTACCGCTAGCTTGATTCATGATCTAATGATCCGTTCCTAAGAGAGTTGATCAATATATCTAACTTAAATTAAAAAAAAGTATTAAATTTTATATTTAACATATAATTAATCGATAAGCTCATGATAAAAAAAAGTTAGATTCAGTGTCTACGCATTCGGTTAGATATGTATTAATGCATCGATTCAGTGTGTTTGAAAGAAAATATAACGCCATAGAATTTGAGGGAATATAATCTAAACCGTTGGATAGACGTGATTAATTGCCCCGCACCTATTGTGGTGTACATCCGAAACCGACTTCGATAGATTATGAGATCCGGATCCATTTAAAAGGGGCCTAAATCCGACTCGATATTTCGACCTTTCTGGTGTTCCACTTCTTTAGATTTGAGAGCTTGATTTACGTAAATTTTATAGTCTCTCTGGCTCCTCAATCTCGCGGTTTACGGTCGCTTCCATCTCTTCGAAGTTCGAACGTTCTCTGACACTGGTGACGAGCTTCGCAGTGGTAACTCTTAATCTCTTTCTCCTTCGCTTAATCGACGATCCGAAACCCTAATCTCTCTGCTACTTATGAGGCTTGTGCTTTCCTTGGCGTCAATTTGGATTCCGGCTAATTGCAAAGTAGGGTGATTTATTTCGTAGGGGAGTTTTTGTAATCTCTAGGCTTGGATTTTTCTAGTTGCTTTTCGCATGCTTATGCGATGAACTTAGTTGAGTTTTTCTTTTTTTTAATCTTTTGAAAGTTTGAAAGTTCTCTCATGAGGCATGATTTGTTTGTGACTTACTTAACCGCCAGTGCATGAGATAGGAACCTCTATAGCCTTTAATTCAAACCCATTCCGTCGAATTAAAGTAAAATAGGTTCCGCCATAACTCGCAAGCCCTAGATTTGCAGTATGGAGGAAAGAGAAGGGAAATGAGGAAGAAAGGGATAAGGAGAGAAGGCAGTGCTCACCTGCCTCCATCTTCTGTCACTCCCGCTGCTGTATTCGATGAGCTAGCTGTCTGCATGCTTTATTAAAAGAAACTATTTGGATTTGGTTGATTTCTCTCATTTATTATGTTACTTCACAATTACTTTACTTCTCTTCATCAAAATCCTTCATATGACTCAGGAACTATTGCAAGATTGTATTTTGTTGCTTCTTTGTTTTTTCTCGGCAAAGAAGGTCTAATAATAATATAATATGGGACCTTTATTTCTCTTGCAGCCTTTTTCTTATCTGCGGGGAACTCTTAACAGAGGGGCTGTACTTGTGCATCTCAAAGAGTAGCGTTAGTAAGGACAATTTCACCTCACTTTCTGGAGGTAATATACATACGAATAATAAACAAGACATGAAGCGCAAGCGAGGATCTAAAGCAGGTAAGAAGAAAGGGAAAAAGAAGGAGGTGGCCAGTGTTCCAGCTACATCACCAGTTTGTGTAAATGCAGAAGATAACATAACCTTGGATCAGAGTAATGACAGCCGACTTAATTCCGAGATGGATATCGAACCACCTTCCCTTGCGTCAGAGATGCGGAACACTGTGTCAACTATTGATGTTGATGCACCAGATAATAGATCAAAACCAATAACAGGATATCGTCGTGTTAGGGTGAAACTTAGATCTTCAAAAGTGTTAGAACCTCATCGAAGTTCTTCAGATGCACAAACACCTAGTGACGCAGGTCAGAACAGTCTGCAAACTCCAGTAGAGATAAAGGAAGCTCCTGTAGAGAAGGAGGACAGTGTCCATTCAGATGGACAAACATCAGAAATAAAGGATGCTTCTGAGTATTTACCAAGAAAACCAAGCAGCATCAAGATTAAGTCTTCAAAGGGCTTAGGTTTATCAAGTGAAACTGTGCAGGATAAGGATGCCAATAAGCTAAATAGCCCTCTGCAGAAGCCAAATGAGGGAAACCCTCTTCTTGTAGCTAATGAGAAAAGCACAGATTCGGCAATGCCCAGAATTCAAATAAAATCACCTTTCAAGGATCCTCGTTACAACGAGAAAGAGTTGGCTACCTCATTGGCAGTAAGTAGGACCTCTTTAATCAAAATTCTGAACATGGTTACCTGTCAAGTATGATATTTATATGAAGACGATGGGCTTATAGCATTAGTAATATTTTGTTCTACAGGTGATTAAGAAAGTTATGAAGATGGATGCAGCTGTTCCCTTCAACACCCCAGTGAATCCAGTTGCTCTCGGAATACCTGTAAGTATGTTTTCAAAATTCTGAATAGATAAAGTATATTATCTAAATATCCTTACTGTCTGTGGAGAATATGTCCTGGCCAACTTAATTAATTGGAGTATCCCGAAGTTTTTTACATGTTTTAACTAACATGAAGCTAAAAATAACTAGCACACTTCGTGCCTTTAAGTTCATATGGTTTAATATCCAAATGCTGAAAGTTGCTATATTGTGTTGCATTATCCTTTGTAAATAATGTCTTCTTGTTGTTATTTCTCAAATGCACTGGAGAAGTTCTGTTAACTTTGTACTGAAGTTGCCATGGTGTAATTGTGTAACCAGGTGTGAGGTTGTATATTTTGCAAATTTGACCTCATTAAGGTCCTAATCTAACCATCTCTCTAACCTTTTATGTTTTGACAACTCAATAGCTTGCTCAAGTAAGGAATATAGTTATGCCAGTGGCACATGAGGTTCCAGTTAACTGTCAACACATTAATCCTTGACAGTTGTAACCGTCATTAAGTGGGATATCCTCGTTCCAAGTAGTGCCAAGTTCGGCATTGGGTCGATGTGGGTCAACACAAAGTCAGCATGGGGTCTTCACAGGGTGCAAAGAAGGTGCGCAGGGGAATGTTGAGATTTTCCCCTTTATTAGTGTCGAGAAGAGAGTGACAAGAATGTGCTGACTTGTGTCGATCAACATGCCTGTCACCGCCATCCTTCTGTCGGAAGCTAATGCCATATTAAAGCTGGACTAGACCAGTTGCTTTGCTAGATTTGATATTCTAAAGCAACTTCTTTGTCGTAAAAGTAGTTCCAATTATGAGTTCTTTACATAATTTGAAGAAATAAATTGATCATGGAGCAGTATAAACATTACAACAGACACATTTTAATTGTGTAAGAGTTATCAAATGAATGACCACTTTATAAGCTTCTTTGACATAACCCTTGCACGTGGTTATAAATGATCAAAAAAGAGAAAGAAAAGAAGTACATAATATTAATATCATAGTGTGTATCCTGATCCACGTATCTAGAGGTGGATGTAGTAGATCCATCAAAATTTCCTTTCCTCATTATTAAACAATACAATTGCAGTTTTTCAGCATCAGTCTATATCCATGTATAACACTTACATGCTTGTGTCAGTAGACATTAATGTCATGTCCATATGTTCATGTGTAACGGCATGTTGACATGCTTTTTAGTGTGCGTCCGCCTGTATATTCTATCTGACTTGACCAATACTAAAATTTCCTTTTTCAGGATTATTTTGATATTATAGACACTCCTATGGATTTTGGTACAATATGTCATGATCTAGAACAAGGACAGAAGTACATGAACTCAGAAGATGTTTACAAGGACGTGCAATTTATTTGGCAGAATTGTTACAAATACAACAAGAAAGGTGATTATATAGTGGACCTTATGAAACGGGTGAAGAAGAACTTCATGAAGTATTGGTTGGCAGAAGGCTTGTATTTTGATGCACGAGATAATGGTAAGTATTAGACAATCTCTCTTAGCTATAATGTTTTTCATTCTATATGGTTATTATATTGTATGGGAAGCTGAAATGGGCAATATAGTACTCCTCGTAGATTGAGCAACAACATTGCGATCACTCATGGAGGCATACCCAGATTTGGTGGAGACTTGGAGTAGGGAGCATGTCTTTTTCTTCATAGTGACCCAACTTATATATCTTTTATACAATTTCAGACAAGTTATTTACCATTTACATGATTCATGTTATCAGTTGATTTTCATGACTCTGTTTTCTTTAATTTTGCTTGTCAACTCCCTCAAAGCAATGCTGAAGCTTGAAAGTTGAAACTAGTTCAGGCCTTGGACCCTTGTCTGTAGGTGTTGAATTTAACAGCTTATAAATTGTTCTGTTGCTTTTCCAGTTTCAATCCGTTTTGGTACTTCTTTGTCAGTTAAATCTAGTATTTTAGTTGCAGTCTTGCAGTAGATAGACATAGTCAATTCTGTATATCCATCATTGCATATGGATCAGTCTTCTATTCTACTATGTGTTAGTACATTCTAGTCTGTTAGGAATGGGGCACTACACCTTTGTTTTTGATACATACAAATAATTGGGCTTTTGCAAGTTCCATCTTATTATCCATTATTAAGTTACATGATTTCGGCTATAGTAATAAAGTCATTATGATATGATCCATAGATGTTGACAGCATTGTACTTGCACATATAGTTGTATTATTCACATTTAGGAATTCTAATTGAAAATTGTGCAAATTTTATGTTTTTTTAATTATTGAGTTTATAGTATTACTCTAGTTGTTGGAAAAACGCATTTCAGAGTAATTGAAATTTCTCTGTAGGTTCCACTGACCATACTCAGATTGAGGAGGCTATGCGGTCTTCGCAAGATAAGGTGTATTCAAAGGTCAAGCCAAAGCACAAGCGACGGCGTTATGCGTAATTACTTTGCTCTTTTTTTCCCCTTTCTACTGGATATGTATTTTCGTTCAGTTTCCTATTTGTTCTCTTAGAAAGTTGGAAGAATTTCTTTTGGCCTTTTACTATGTGTCCTGTGGTATTCTAGAAAATAACCGAGATGCACAATGAAAAGTGACCTCCAGAATTAAGGAGTCATCCTCATAGAGCCAAACTAATAGAAAGTCTAGATGGAATGCAGAGGAAGAAAAAAATGAGCAAGATAAATAATGGCAACCAAGTACATTTTATTTTCTATATACAAATTTGTTGTGCAACACTATTATATTCTCGATTAAACTTGGTACAAGTTACCGAACCAATTTAAAATTACCCGTGACATGATTTCTGTACAATATAGTCATTGATGGGTTTGGAATATTTTGACAGAAAATATACAATTTTTGCTATGTATTATAGGTTGTCTTTTCGAATAAATAAGAAATGTTGTGATGCTTTATTAACTACAATTTTAACATAAGTTACATGGAAATTTTCCTTTCACACAGTGGAAAAAGCTGCTAGATGACACATGCCATAGTATTACTGTTTTGGCATGGCTATTATGTTATCCTCTCTTATCTTCATTGTACCATTGGAAGATGGACTACCAAGAGTCAGTATCTCTTTTTTTATGCTCATATTTTCTAACTGCCACAGATTTCTTTTTACATTTCTAATCATTTTAGATAGGTTTTTTTTTCTTGCCTTTGACTGATTTATCATACAAGTTCATTTTGCATTTTGAATTGCAGACTGAATAATCTCATGGTTCTTCTGCTTCAATTTGTTTACATCGTGAAACAACTTCATTGTCTCGTGAAGTTTAACTTTAATGTAATGAATTTCAATCCAGGATTGACCGCCATAAAAGCGATTGCTTGTGTGCTGTTTGCGTAGTCAGGAGGCGTAGGAAGGAACGTGAGGAGAGTCAAATAGCTATAACAAACAGTAATCTCTCCCAGCAGTTCAAGCTAGAGGTTGCTACCAAGATCTGTGTATCAACTTCCTTGCTATTATTGATTATCCACATCCACTATTTTACAATTTATAGCCATGGGAACCTGCCCTTAGTTTCAAGTTCTATGGATTCTTTTTTTCCAGAACTTATTAGTTTATTGAGGACAGCTTTGAAGGTTTGATGGTATATTTCCTGAAAACTTGCAAACCTGACAATAGTTATTTCAAATATAGTAAAATTAGTATACTTTAGTAAGTAAATATATGGAATATGAGAGATGAGATGTACCTTTTTTCAGATTATGGGTTATTTGTAATTATTACAATGTACGGGCTGAAGTACATCTCAGCATCTGATGTCATTTGATGCTGCATTTTCATAGCAGGAAAATTCCCCTGTTGATAACCCTTGCAGTGAGGATGTGAGCTCAAGCTTGGATCATTCACCAGATACTCGTGCAAGCGGTGACATTGAAGAAGCTGAAAACGATAGGAAAGTTAAGACCCCTGAGCAACTCAACCTCGTCCAGCAAGAGAAGCAGGAACCTATGGGTAATGAGATGGAACTTGATCATAATGGAACTTGCAGCACTAGTCAACCTTCCCAGCTGGTGAACCTCGAGGATGGAACGGAGGACTCTAATCCACTGTCCGATGAACAAGAATTGGAGTGCAAGGAATCTGATGAGCAGGAAGATGATGTATCTTCTCATCAAAAGGAAGATATTGTGGCTGATCAACACCATGAGGTAATTAGAAGTTCTGGGATATATTGTGTTTCAGTTTGCAGTGGGACTTATAAGGATCGGTAAGTGGACATCTTTGAAATTTTGGTTCAAAGACTTCACCTTGAGTAGCTTGCATGCAAGCTATCTACAGCTTTCTCCTAAAGCAGCTGTCGATGTCAACATTTACACAAAGGATATGTTCTTCTCTATGCCAAAGAAGGACATCTTCTTCTCTGTGCCATAGCAGGATGTCGCATCTAGCCTGATGTTACTATCTGATTTGCTGCAGGAATCATCGAAAAAGTGTGAGCTCCTCCAGACGGAGGAGAGTCCTGTGCAAGAAGAAAACCATTCAGTCTTGCAGATTTGCACGAGCCTCTTCCCAAGCAATCGTAGATCTGTATGGAGAGGACCCCATTCTTTAGCTGGGCGTCCTGTTTCACTTCGAGATGGTCCTATCCGTTCTGCAGTGGCAGCTATCATGAAACAATATTAGAAATTCTCTTCTCTTCTCAAAATATAGTAGTTCTCTAGTTTAGCTGGGTTCTTTGTATCAGATTCACGCTATTGTTTGAGTTTCAGTTCAAATATATGTATGTTCAAGATAAGAATTGTGTCACCTCAAGGAAGAGCTTGTTATGTAGAGAAATTGTAGATCAATCCTTTGTGATGTCTCATTAATCTTATATAGATATGTACATGTTTAGGAAATTAATATCATATAGGGTTAGAAAAATTGATTACGAATCACGATATAAGTTTTTAATGCGAACAGTTTCTCTCACCAAAGATGGATTAATCTAATCTATCTTCTTTGTATCTGGGGAAGATTTAGAGGTAAGATTTCAAGCATAAAATCTAATTTAAGATTGGCTTATCAATACATCAAGCTGAGCTTAAGTTGTAAATGAGCTTATTCCACGTCTTAAATAGGTGGAGTTCAATTCGAGTCTTAAATAAGCCCATTCAAACTTTAAAGAGATATATCAATACTTTATAATATATATATATATATATATATAGAATTATGCTTTATTCAAGTTTAATTTAAGTTTGAATCAAACTTAGCCCCCCTTCACTTAATCAGGCTCGATTTAGATTTAAATTAATTTAATTTAAAAGTAATTATTGATGGGCCTGTTTAGATTAAGCATAAAATTAAAATTATTTAGATTCAAACTTTGATTTTATAATTAATTTTGAAATAATTTTAATTAAAACGGTATGCTTTATTACACCCGCATGACTCATCTAATCCTCTCCACCTTTCCGTTTCAGTAATCACATACATATCACACATCTACGCGCCCAATTCTAATAGAATTAGTACATACATTTTTTTATTATCAAGGAGACCGTAAAATCAATTTTAATCTTAAATAATTATTATAGAGAAAACTATTTGATGGTTGATGACGATTTGACTTAATTGATGATTCAACGGTGTGGTTAATTTTGAGGAGCAGCTTGGCTGTACAATTCTTAGAGAAATATCTTAATATTATTTTGCTCGGAGTAATAGTTCGGCAAAGCTGTTTGAAATTTAAACTAAACTACTTAGGATATTATATTGATTAAAACTCGATGAAAATTTAGTATCTTCGTATTCAGAAATAGTTTGGCTCTTTGTATCCATATGGCCTTCGAGCTCTTGGAAGACCAAAAAAAAACCGACGCTTCCAATACTCGCAACTTGCCAAAGCTGGCAGGAGGCTCACTGACACGTGTACAAATACACCACCACCACCCCGCTCCCCACCCAGGCACCCACACAAACCACCAAGATCGAGAGAGAGAGAGAGAGAGAGAGAGAGAGAGAGAGAGAGAGAGAGAGAGAGTATGGAGATGGTGAATGATAGTGGCCGCAAAGAGAGGATGGTGATGGTGGGCGGCGGCCATCGCAAAGAGAGCATGGAGGTGGTTGACGACGATGGCCGCATGAGAACAGGTAGCCTTATACTAATAGTGCTTCTTAGTGTTTCTTAAAAGAAGAACCTCTTGAATTAACTCTGTATATCTTATCTAAATCGCCCTTTCGAGTTATCGAAGTTTACATGCGCTCGTGCTAAATCGTTTAAATCTTTAGCACTATTTCATTGTATCTTCTGTTATGCTCATTCCATCTCTCTAGCTTTCTATAGATTCTTGAAGTACTTTTTTAGGCTTGTGCATGCTATGTCGCAGTAATGACCGTTGATGCACTCCCCAAGATTACCCATCTTAGGATCATGGTAATGTGCTTGTTCCATTTTTGGCACCGTTAAATTAATAATGACCTGAATTAGAGTTTGCGTACATCGTTCTTTGTTTCTACCTATCTATGTGGAAGCTGTGGTCCTTAGGCAGACCTATTGACTTGTTTAGTGTCTTTAGTGAGTTGGCATGCACTCACAATTCCAATAGTGTTGCATAGAAAGTTAGAAAACTTAGTGGTTTCACTTCTTTCCTGTTCTTGTCGGGTCAGTATACTCTGCATTAGCTTACAGATACGAAAAGATGCAGAAGAAAGGGAATTGAGATGTTCACTATCCAGTTGATTGCCAACATTCATGTTCTGCGATTTTATCAAGTGAGTCATCTGAAGTAGTATCAAAATTTTACTTAGTATGAGATGTGGCTCGAGGGGTCATGGGCTTGTCCCTTGGAGACTACCTCTCCACTCGCCCTTTTGCTGAAATTCGCTAATTACACTTGGAGGTACTCTCAAAAGAATTGGGAACACTATACTTTAAAAAAGTGGTAGCAGTATAATCTTAACTGTTTGTGGTGGACAACTCATCTCATGGTTGCTACTTTTGGAACCTCCACTACCTACTCGCAATCTTCTTTACTATAAAATGAAGTTCTATATATGGACTTTAATGTAGTATAATTTGATTAACAGTGAGATGGACCCGTTAATTAATGTCAACCTAGCGTGGCTCATCGAGTGGCTTACCACTACCTAGGAATCTTTCTGAATCAGATAATGAAATTTCTTCAGTGGAACTCTTGCTGATAGTGGGGATATTAATGGACTATGATCAATTGCGACTTAGCACTAATAAAGGGACTCTTTCTCAAATTCTAATTGATTCATCAATCGTCATCTACTTTATCATCTAATTGGCTCCTAAAGTCGATTTGTTATGCACATCTTTAACTCTTAATTTTTCTTTATAGGTTTAAAGCTATTAAGTAACTTTTCCGATAGAAGTGGACGCTTATTATAGACAGACATTTTACCAGAATGACATTCGTAGACTTAGAAACATGTTTTTAATTCCTTGATATTTTTACGACCTTTAAGCCCACTGAAATGGTTTTAGAATTGAATCATGTTAGGCATGTGATCCAACATAAATAATGTGTTGTAATAAGTCACTCCTAGGTTGAGAATTGCTTTTAAAATTTTGCCTTGATTTTTTATGCAGAAATTGCTGGAGAATTAAGAGAACTTTTGCCAAATGAGCACTGAAATGTTATGAGAATGTCAGCTTCTATGTCATTTGTAAACTTATACTTTGATAATATAACATGACACCATAGGAAGGTTCCAAATGAGCATTTATATTTGGATTTGTTGTAGCATGTTTACATGATTCAGGCACTCCAAATTATGTTGAAGCTTTTTGAACTAAAGAAGGTCAAAATGTTTGAAAAACTAAGCTTGGTGAAGTTCATTGGACTAACAATGTCATTGATATAATAAAATGATGAGAGAGTAAGAAACTGAGTTAGAAATCATCTAACACTTACCTGTCTCACTACAATATCTCAAGCACTCAGAAAATACATTCAGCAAGCCAGAAAGAACTTTTCTGTCAACAGCGAGAACAGAAGAATCTCTAGAAAATATAAAACATCAAAGAAAAAAGTGGATAGCAGTATATTGTTCTTCTTTTGTCACTGCATTGTTTTACTAATTTGTGGAAATAATTAATTTAAGAGTACTGTATCTGTGTGTTGCTTGATGCTGGTTGAAGATATCAGGTATCTGAAAGATGACTAATTCTTTCAGAGAATTTTGTATTCTCAAGTGCTATTCCCGAATTGAATTACACACCTAATTCAGACCAAAGCTGTAACCTCTGAAGACCAGACCCATCTCCACTGCTGTGAACTATTTTAGTAGTAACCTCTTAATAATTTTTACAGGGACTGTATGGACGGCAACAACACACGCTATAACTGCTGTCATAGGATCTGGGGTACTGGCACTGCCATGGAGTGTAGCTCAGATGGGTTGGATCATTGGCCCCCTAGCACTCATTGCATGTGCCTATGTGACATACTACACCGCCATTCTTCTTACTGATTGCTACCGGACGCCTGATCCTGTTCATGGAAGAAGGAACTACACATACATGGATGTCGTGCGATCCTGTCTTGGTGATTGATCATTTCCTATTTAGCAATATCAATCACCCCCTTTCTGATTTCCATTCATATGTTCGCCACTAATCACTTTACAAAATTATATTGATATCAGGTCCTAGAGATGTGTTTATATGTGGTCTTGCACAGTATATAATGCTCTGGGGAACTATGGTTGGGTACACAATCACTACGGCGACAAGCATCATGTAAGTTCTCTGCTTCTTTTGTTCTGAACACTTCTTCCGGGAGCCTTACTATAGTTTTTCTTTTTTCCTTTTGTCTTTTTGACCAAAATCAGAGAATTGACCAGTTTCATTGAAATCAGAATAATAACCAATCCCTGTACCAAGAAGATAATTGTACCAACTTTACATCAATCAGATCCAATCCAGTCCAAATCGAGATACAACATGAAAATGCATTGCAGGATCAAAGCATAATACATCAAATAAAATTAATACACTTGTGTATATTGATAAAAAAAAAATTGTTGCTTATATTGTGCTAAAAAATTATCCCAATTTCAAGAGCCTGATCTTTAGTCAATTATGTATTCAACTAAACTTATTGGGACTTTAGTCGATTTAAAGGTGCTCAGTATTATGTACATTTCTTCATCTATTTGTTACAATTGTTGCCTTATGGAGATTAATTCTTGAACAAGTGAAAATACTATAAATTTGGCCAAAATTGTTTCATAAGCTTTATTAGTCAAACTTGCTCTTAACAAATACTCTATTTATGCAATTTTTAGTCCCATAGTTATTAAGTTCTGTAAAGTTATCTCACGTTAAAAATATTTGAGCTTAGTTCTTTCATCTCCAATAGTGAATTTGCAATGTGATATTATTACAACAGGGCTGTGGTGCGCACAAATTGCTTTCACTATAAAGGGCATGATGCAAGTTGTGGTGCATCAGGAACCTTGTATATGGTCCTATTTGGAATTGTGGAGATTGTGTTATCCCAATTCCCAAACTTGGAGAAAATTACATTCATTTCAGTGGTAGCTGCTGTGATGTCATTTGCCTATTCCTTCATTGGATTGTTTTTGAGCATAGCCAAATTTGCTTCGCATCATTCAATCCGAGGCACTCTTATGGGGGTTAAGATCAGCATAGATGGTGTCTCTGCATCAACAAAAACATGGCACTCCTTGCAAGCTCTCGGAAATATAGCTTTTGCATACACATACGCTATGCTTCTGATAGAAATCCAGGTATCTCAATTCCAGAATTTTAACAAGACCAATTATCTCCATCCACTGGTTACTAGCATGCTATCACAATTCTTACAACATTTTAAATGAGTAGGCCTAGTTGTAGATATAATAACCCTTCCAAAGGTCTAATGATTGGCTTTCCTGAAGGATACTATTAAATCACCTCCACCAGAGAATCAAACCATGAAGAGAGCAAGCTTGTATGGGATTGGAGTGACCACAATCTTCTACGTGTCACTTGGTTGTCTGGGTTATGCAGCCTTTGGCAATGAAGCACCTGGAAATATCCTCACTGGATTCTATGAGCCCTTTTGGCTTGTGGACATAGCCAATGTTGCAGTCCTGATTCACTTGGTAGGAGCCTACCAGGTAATTACAATGATCAGACTTCTCTTTAGTCATTCTTGATGAATTGTGAACACATTAATTATACACATGGTGTAATGAATAGTAGTATAGAGATGACCACTCTTTTGATATGATTGTTTCAGGTTTACGGCCAACCAATATTTGCCGTGTACGAAAAATGGCTGGCAAATAAGTGGCCTGAATCAGCCTTCTTCCACAATGTATACCAAGTAGAGCTTCCTTTCTTGAAAGGATGGGCTTTCCGCTTCACACTGTGCAAGCTCATTCTCCGCACACTCTTTGTCATCATAACAACATTGATATCTCTGATGCTGCCTTTCTTCAATGCAATCCTTGGATTGCTTGGTTCGGTTGCCTTCTGGCCTTTGACGGTGTACTACCCTGTGACAATCTACATGGCTCAAGCAAAGATCAAGCGAGGCCAGGGGAAGTGGTTGGTGCTCCAGTCCTTGAACATGATCGCCCTCATTGTTTCACTCCTGGCGGCTGTAGGATCAGTTGCAGACATTGCAAACCGTCTGAAGCATGTGACAATCTTTAAGACTGAGTTGTAGATGCCTACTGCCACTTTGTTACTTCTCATTTCTATGCCCCTTAGTCCTGAACTTGTTCTCTTATATTCTCATGGACAAGGAAATTGATGTTTGTTTGACTCTTTGTGCTTCATCAAGTAAATCCTATTCCATCAAGTTAAATCTCAGTCTTTAAACTTTTGGAACAAGAATATAAGCGCATATAAAAAAGCAGCAAAATTCTGATTAAAATGAGGAGTAACTGGAGCTATATATGTTGGTTAGAAGGCCTTAACAGATGAGACCTCTCTTCTCAGGTAAAGTTATTCATTCAACTTTATATTTATGATTTGTTGGTATCTACTGAGAATGTTATGGTTTTTAATTTGTTTTTGTTTTGCTTGTTTAACATCAACGGGCAGCTACAAATGAATATGTTCCACTTGAGTTGTGCTGTAGGCACAGTCAAACTAGATGGTGAACTTTACTATTTGTTGCCAGCTTTCATATTTATATCTAAACAACAAAAGACCAAACTAGAGTTCTTTATCTGTGCTCTTCAATTGAACGACTGTGGACGACAGGTGTCTGAAGTATTCAATGCAAGTTAATTGACATCTCTGTGAATGCAAATTAACTAGTGTGGTGATGGCTATTTAAGTTGTTGTATGCCCCTCTCCCTCTCTCTCTCTCTCTCTCTCTCTCTCTCTCTCTCTCTCTCTCTCTCTCTGTGTTTGTGGGATGGAAATGGAAAGGTTGTGGATGATGGCCGTACTAGAACAGGTAATTTTTCTTTATGCTTGGCATGAGAACCTTCGTAAACATCCAAGTGGAGATGCCAACAATATATATTGCGTTGGTTTTAGATCCACTGTAGTATATTTTCTGTTTTCGTTGCAGTTCTTTGGAAGTTTTCTCTTATTTGACATGTTCACTGAATAATGCTGGCTGGGTAATAAGACGGGCAAAAATGGAAGAAGGGCATGCGTATTGGAAAGAAACAAAGAAAGATATCAGGAAAATGTGAAACTATGGATCTACAAACAATGTTGCAACTCATCATAATAAAGTCCAAGACAGATTAAAAAAAAAATGGAAATAGATGTAGGGCACCATATGGCTGAAACAAGATCATAAAGCACCTGATACTAGATAAAACAAAATAAAACAAGCTAAAGGAGTAAAACAACCTTTCCTCATCCAGATGGCCTCAGAATCCATCTTGATATTGGTCCAACTGTGCATATGGTGATTGTATTATGCACTCTGTTAGTTTCCTTTGTATTGTCCAAGATATAAACGTGATCATCCAATGGCGAAACGTATGTAGATATAGCAAGTTTCCTACTTACTCGTATTTGGTATACACAATTGCATATCTACATATATCAATGAATAGATGCATACATTCATTCAACTACGACACACTACATCTCTGGATGCATTTGCTTTATTTAGATGGCTGGCATCGACTGATAAAAATATAGTAATATTGTCAGCATAGTTGATAAATAAAGTGTATACAGGACTATTTTCTGATTCAACTTCTTGTACTAGCTAAATTAGCTTTTCTTGCGTTCCTCTATATTCTTGACCTTAATTCAATATACTGAGAGATTGATTAATTCAACTATCTTGACAATCTAGGTACTGTCTGGACTGCTATAGCATACGTAATTACAGCACTTGTGGGATCAAGCACACTGATGCCCTCATGGAGTTTTACGCAATTGGGATGGATATTTGGTCCCTTAGTTCTCTCTCTCTCTCTTTGCAGTCATTACCTATTACACTTCAGCTCTACTCTGTAATTGTTATAGATCACCAATGCAATAAGAGCATGTCTAAACTACCATACTAACCTTACGGTTCATATCCATAGTTCTTATTAGAAAAACCTACGGCATCTGTTCGAATAGTTTTATGTGGCCTGTGGCATTAGGACTTAATTCCTTGAAACATTTTGCTCAATGTACTTTACTAGTGCGAGCGGTTAAGTTCAATTTTGGTACAGTATTTTGTAAAAAAAGAATTGTATGTTAGAATTTTCTGTAAAGAAGTTAGTCAAGTATTTAGAGGCTGAAGAACATTTGCATATTCAGATTTTTAAAGCCAATAACAAATGGAAACACAATATAAGAATCAGATAAAAAAAGGAAGAAGAAAGAAAATTGTCTCATTAAAAACAGAAATCCATAACATATTTGAGGATTCAATAAATGTAAAATAATTTGGAACAATGATTTGAATTGTCCTTACAGAATCAAGCCAACTCATAATGCAGCAGATAGTCTGATCAATATCATAGAAGCATCAGCCATTGTCAGTGGATTTCCAGGGTGAATACGATGATCCATTATTGCATGATTCTATCAAATGATTCTCAACAATAACATAGCACTGGATTGTTTTCTTTACCACCTTATCATCATTTGCAGGTGTGAAAGAAGCACTGGTTTGCGGCATCATCCAGTATGCTACACTTTGGGGAAGTATGGTGGGTTATACAATTACTGCTGCTATGAGCATGATGTGAATAGCCATCTGCATGCAGAGTCTATTTTCAAGTCTCTGTCCAAATTTGTTATGCCCAAGTAAATGTTTTAGATGTTCTATTCAGCAAATCGACTTTTTTTATGTACAGATTATTTTATAGTTATATACCAGGGCCTACTATCTGACATTTTCTAATCATAACTATTAGGAAGGTCCATCAAGCTATCAAATTGTTTCCATGGTGGAGGTCAGAATGCTCCATGCAGGGCTTCTGGAGTTTTCTATACTGTAATCTACTGTTCGATCAAAGTAGTATTATCACTATTTCTCAAATTAGAGAAAATTGCAGCACTTGTTCATGTAGCCACGGCACTGTCATTTGCATATTCTGCCATTGGATTATACTTGTGCGTAATTGACTTCTTGTCTGATGCTGAATTCAGAGGAACGTCATCTGGAGTAAAGATAGGAGGCAGAACTAGATCCTTAACCACAAAGATTTGGCCTTTCTTTCAAGCACTTGGGAATCTTTCCTTTGTATACACTTTCTCCATGCTTCTGATAGAGATACAGGTACTTGATATTATAGGTTCTTGTTTACGGCAATACAATCATAATGATGTGCAAATGCAATTGTTTCTTAGTGATCACATTGACAAGTATCCTAACTCATACACACAACTTCATTATTCGCAAATTCATGTTTCTGAAGGAGACTTTAAAGTTTCCACCACCTGAAAATAAAGCGATGAACAAAGCAAGCATGTGGCATAGGAACTACATCAGTATTCCACATCTCTCTTGGTTATGTGGGCTATGCAGCTTTTGGAGATGATACCCCTGGGAATATTTTCACAGGCTTTAGTGAACCCTTCTGGCTCATTGATGTAGCGAACTTTGCTGTTCTTATCCGTCTCATTGGAGCAAATCAGGTATGTAATCCACATAATGCTGCTACTATGTTGTTGCCCTTTGATGTTCTTGTGTACGAATAAATGGGAATTAAATGTAACTTAAAGAGTAGCCAGCATGGCGTTACAAGAGAAAGAGATCAAATTAATCCTTAAAAAAAAATCTACCAACTAGATGAATTGTGCTTGAATATATGATTATGTTCAACTTGTTTCAGATATTTGCATAGCCACTCTTTGCATTCTACGAGCAATGGCTAGCTACGAAGTGTTGGATTTGGCGTCATTTGACGCAAATTTGCAGGCGGTGCAATTTTGGGATTTGCAGTCACTTTGCAATGGTGGTAAGTGATTTGGTGAAGTTGTGAATTTTTCGCTAAGATAGAAAATTGTTAGAATTTGGCTCAAATTCAGATTTCAATATTTTGTAGGCTTAATGTGCCGGTGCGTTCAAATGGGCTTTAGGGGCGTTCAAACGCAGTTCCCAGACAGAGACTGGGTGATGCAGGTGTTCAAACGGCCCAGCCGCGTTCGAACGTGACCCAACCCGAGAGCCGACTTTTGTGCAGGCGTTCGAACGGCCCAGCCACGTTCGAACACGGACCAACCCGAAAGCAGTTATTTCTACAAACATTCGAATGGCCCCCTCTTGTGTTCGAACACCCCTTTGGTTCTACTGCTTTAATATTGGGTGCGTTCGAACGCACCCCCGAGGGCGTTCGAACACGATGCGAAAAAATCCAGTGTGAACCAGCTCTATAAATAGAAATGTTGAGTTTTAGGGTTTTGTGTGGGCATTTTATAAGAGAAAGGAATTTGTAGGGAAGAGTCACCATTGTTGAGAGTGAGATTAGAGTTGTAAACTCTTTGTATTTGATGATTTGCATTGAAGATTGCTCCGCCCGTGGACGTAGGCATTTTGCCGAACCACGTAAATCTCGTCTCTCCCTCTTTTCTCTTTGTAATTTGTATCTATTTGGTGTTCATATTTGTGATTACCTTGGATATTGAAGTTCTTTACAACTAGCATTTTGTATTTGGAGTTTTCATATTGATATTGATATAAAAGGTTTTGCTTCCGCTTCCCTCACCCATTTGGGTATTTGCACAACACAAAGTTCCCAAATTCTGGCTTCTTTAAAAGGGTCTACTCCACAAGAGTTCCTTTCGATAAGTCGAACACACTAAATTCACACTGTGCAAGCT
Source organism: Typha angustifolia (assembly GCF_048772165.1). Taxonomy (NCBI): domain Eukaryota; kingdom Viridiplantae; phylum Streptophyta; class Magnoliopsida; order Poales; family Typhaceae; genus Typha; species Typha angustifolia. Next base: position 8,907,395 of record NC_133248.1, read on the forward strand.
TCTCCTGCGAATATCTTAGTATTCACCACCTCGGTGGCGATGCTCTTGCCATTCTTCAATACAATTGTTGGCTTGCTGGGGTCTGTTGTGGCCATGTACATCACTCAAGCAAAGATCAAGAGGGGACAGCAGAAGTGGATGGCGCAGCAACTCATGAGCTTAGGCTGTCTCTGTCTCAGCTGTTGCCAATATTGGATCAGTTGCAGACATCATTATCCACATCAAGCATGATGGACTTTTCAAATTTGAATTGTAGAAGGTACTTCCTCACTGGTTGCTTAATCTTTAGAACATTTTAAGTTTCAATCTTAATCATTCGAAATCAGAATGCTGGTGGTAACTTCCTTAAACAAATCGAATTCTAAGATAACATATCAATGATACCTTACAAATGTAATGAATGTGAATGTGAGAAAAACTACTCAAAGAAACGTTGTAAGTGGTTGGCAGATAAGTATGGCCATAAAGTATTAAAGAGAACACTTGCACAGTGATCTCATCCCCCTAATTATTTCTGAAGTCATCCAAATCTCACGCTACCTACGTCAACAGATGGAAAGCCAACAGAATTTGTTAGCCTTCATGTTTCATGCCAACCATAGTGGATTTCCCAAGCAAACCACAATAGGAGACAAGAATTATAAATATAGCCCTATCCTTTTGACCTTTTAGGAATTCTCTTTCTCTACTTTTAGTGTATAAAATTGGGTTAATTGGTTATTCTAGCACAATCTCTGAGCGAAATCCATTTTATTTATGTAAGCATGTATAGTTCGTGAGTGTGCCAGCCAGCTTCTACAATTGGAAAAAGAAAAGTTGCTCACCACTCCATATTAACCTCTTTAATGGAGGTAAATTATGGACAATGATGAATCCGTACACAAATGATGTGACAAAAGTGAGGGGGCAAAAAGACAACATTTATTCTGCACTACTACCCCATGGCTTAATTTATCCCCTCAATCAATCTAGCCACAGAACTTGGTTGGGAACTTTGGAAGCATGTATTAATTAAAGTTTTAAAGAAGAACAACTATATATGTCCATACATAGGTATATCTTGAGACATTTTGAGGGTACATATACATGCAAATTAAAAAAAATGGAGGATAAATATACAAAAAAGAGGCCATTGAACTTGTTTTTAGAGTCAATATTAGAACAATTAGTGGAAGCAAGCCTTTGCAGACACCCAAAATTTGATAAAATTGTTATCTTTTTGAGACTCCAATCCTTGTCAGCTAATATATAATGCGCTCACTAGACATAGCACTTTGATGATCTATTGGTTATTATTTGTCTAAAGATTAGATTCTTATCAATCTGTTAGCTTTCTACTTTCGCTAAGACAAAGTAGTATTTCTTTCATTCTCCAATCTCCATCGCCACAACTGGCATTTACATTCAATTGCTTAGAAATTCTTTGCTTTCTTAGATATGTGATATGTGGAAGCGTACACATCTATTATCCTCACTATGTTGTTTTTAAAAGTGTCCAAAGGATAGTTATCAACTGTTTTTTGATGAATTCTAACTTCAGATTGAGTTTAGAAATAGTCTAAAAACAAGAAGAGCTCAACAGAAGACTTCTTTTTTGAGGGGCGATAAATAAATCATAACAAGCTAAACGAGCTGAACTCAAGCAAGCTGAGACAAGGGAGTTTGAATCAAATTTGAAGTAAGCTGAGCTCAAGCAGCTCACAAGCCAACGTGCTCATTTGACAACACTAGCAATAAAGTAGACGAAGAATGTTGTGTCACTAGCTTGTTGTATGTTCTTGCCACCTTTTTTGTATAGATTCATCCTAAGCATCCACTGAATGAATGGTTTCTGATGGTAGGACAACTAAAAATGATTCATATGATTCTCCTTTCTTTGTGAATTGTCATTCCAGAGTCATCTCATATGGTATATGATTGTTGTCAGTCGAGTGGTTTGCAAGGTAGTAGCATTTAAGTAACTGTACTGGAATAGTAGTATCAAAAAGCTAGTAAAAGTTTAAAAAATCGAGTCAAAATCTTTGACATCTGCTCGTTATCCAGTGTATCATGATAGAATTTATGAGCTTAGATTAATCATTCAGGAAATATAAATTAGATAATTAGATCGATCAAATCATAATAATAGGCTCAAAACATGTGTTTATACGTCCTCTTGAAAAATCTATCAAACATTACCTTCAATGTTCACAAAGAAATTAAATTCATAACCTTTTATCGTGATAAGACTTAACAATTATGTTACAATAATGACCTAGTATTTAGTGGATTTTATATGGTTTTAGCTCAGATCCGTTTATTAGAAATATTGTTAGCCTAATTATCTAATTAATCTATATATCATGAGTCACACTCACCCCTCATATGTATATATAAGGGTGCGTACGTAAATTCACAGAAGCATTACTTTTTGTCATAAAAGTCCGAATATATGGAAGAATTCTATATCCCGACGTAAAGCCCCAACTCGTTTTCTCTTGCTTTGGACGTGGACTCTGCCCATTTTTTGGAGCATTAACTGACATATTTACCCTCCATTTCTCTCCTTCTATATATAGAATTACTACTAACTCCAATATCTATCTCATGTGAACTGCGTGAGAGGTTGGAGAGCAAAGCCAGAAAGAAACATGGAGAAGATGATAATAGAAGACATTGAAGTGGGTGATGATCATGGTAGAAAAGGTGCTATCTTTTGATCTACCTTCATGTATGCCTTGATCTCAATATAAATTTCTATTATATATGTATGTATTCTTTTTCTATTTAATTATTTCATTATTATGTATGTCACTTGATAACTTCTAAACTCAAGAATGATTTTTAAGAGAAAGATGTCAACTCAAGAATGATATTCTTTTCTTTTTCTTTTTCTTTTTCTTTTCTTTTCTTTTTTTTCTTTTTCTTTTTTTTGAGAGAGAGAGAGAGAAAGAGAGGGAGTAAAGAAATAATGTTCTTCTAATTTGATGGTCGACTTGGTGAGGAATTCACCAAACTTTATTAAAAGTTTCAAGTTATTAGCTAAAAGATTAATAATAAATATCATGTCTTATAATACTCAGGGACTGTGTGGACTGCAACGGCGCACATCGTCACCGCCGTGATCGGCTCCGGGGTGCTAGCCCTGGCTTGGAGTGTCGCGCAACTGGGTTGGGTCGCCGGACCACTCGCGCTCGCCGGCTTCGCCTGCGTCACCTACTACACCTCAACACTGCTGGCAAATTCATATCGATCACCGGATCCGGTTACCGGAGCTAGAAATAGAACATACATGGACGCAGTCAGATCATACCTAGGTGTTCTTCCAAAACCTCACAACCTTTACTTGACATTTCCTCACACTTATCATGCTAACAAACACTTTCTTCTTCTAAGGTCGAAGAGAAGTTTTCATGTGTGGAGTTGCTCAGTACGTGAACTTGTGGGGAACCATGGTAGGCTACACAATCACAGCCACTACGAGCATGATGTAAGCCATGATCATCGCAATGTCATTTGATATCTCTACTTGATGCATTCCATTATTTGATCTATAATTAACTAACTGAGATTGTTACAATTGTTACCGTCTTCATGCATCACTAGTGCAATAAGGAGATCAGACTGCTTTCATATAAATGGGCACAATGCGAAGTGTGATGCCTCAGGAACCATGCTCATGGTGGTGTTTGGAGTAGTTCAGGTGATCCTCTCCCAGTTTCCAAGCTTGGAGAACATAACATGGCTGTCGGTGGTGGCGGCGATCATGTCGTTTGCCTACTCCTTCATCGGGCTTGGCCTTTCGCTTGCGAAATGGGTTTCTCATGGTAACACCAGAGGGAGGTTAACAGGCAGTACTGGCTTGTCTTCCACCAAGAAGACATGGAACTCCCTCCTAGCGTTGGGGAACATAGCCTTTGCATACACCTTCGCTGAAGTCCTCATTGAAATCCAGGTGCTTGTTGAAATTCGTAAATTGTCTATGTATCAGAGAATTGAATCATTTTAACTTTTCTTTTCTTTCTTTTTTTTGTTGTGCAGGATACATTGAAGTCTTCACCTCCAGAGAACAAAACAATGAAGAAGGCAGCAATGTATGGAATCGGAGCCACAACCATCTTCTACCTCTCTCTAGGATGCACTGGCTATGCTGCATTTGGAAATTATGCTCCTGGTAACATCCTCACTGGTTTCGGATTCTATGAGCCGTTCTGGCTTGTAGATGTCGCCAATATATGCATCATCCTCCATCTTGTTGGAGCATACCAGGTCTACTTTGATTGCATCAAAGACTCTATACTTGCTGAATTATAGCATCATGAGCTAATCCTTTACTACTTCTTATCAATCCTCATTTAGGTTTACGCGCAACCAATCTTTGCTACAATTGAGAGAAGAATCGCCTCGCGATGGCCAGAAGCCAAGTTCATCCACAGAGTCTACACTGTCAGACTTCCACTTGTTGAAAGTGGTCTGTTGAGCTTCACACTCTCGAAGCTCGTCCTGCGGTCGGTGATCATCGTCATAACGACATTTGTGGCCATGGTGGTGCCATTCTTCAATGCAGTCTTGGGGCTACTTGGCGCATTGAGCTTCTGGCCACTGACGGTTTATTTTCCGATAAGCATGCATTTGGCTCAGGAAAAGATAAGTAAGGGAATGCAGAAGTGGGTCTTGCTGCAGAGCTTGAGCATGTTCTGTTTACTGATTTCAGTTGTAGTGAGCATTGGCTCCGTGGCAGACATTGTGGACAGCCTCAAAACTGCTACCCCTTTCAAGATAGTGAGCTGAAGATTTGTTAGGCTCAAGTGAAGGATGAGTTACATGATGATAGCAAAAACGCAACGGTGAGTATAGGAGAAGAAAGATGAGTGATGATGACAAGAATTTGCCTTGACAATATGGAAGGAGTTCTTCTTGGGTTAAATAGTAGTTGTGGATCTTAAGGAGCAAGCAATTAGAATAGAGAGCTGACCTGCTGTTTCTGCTTACTTGCTAAATCCTCGTGTCCTTGCACTTCTTTTCAAGAATTTGACATATCTGCATCCAACGCAAAAAAGAACAAGATAAAACAATGAACAGAATAGCTTGTTTGCGTTTATTCTCTGTCTAGCTAGGAGAATGGAGGAATGTGTTGTCAGCCTAGAGAAGAACAAAAATTTGATCCTTGACACATTCTCATCTTAGTGAGATTTCATCTTAAGGTAAGTTTGAGCAATACTGCACAACTAGTAAGAAATGTCTCTCTTTTTCGGTAGCCAATCGGTTAGTACGCACATAGTTAAAAAGATTCATATTGAATGAGTGTTTTTAGATTTGAATCTCAACGGCATCAATTTAATTGGAACATCATTAAGTCCCCATTTCAAATTAAAAAGAAAGAGGCTGTTTATAGCATTGATCTAGATAAAAGTTGCTAATTTACTTCACTGATCATAAACATTGTAAAAATGGATTGAAAATATCATCACAACCTGCTCCAATGGTCTGAAGCTCTTTTGTCCTCTTTGGCGTGATGCTCTTGCAACAGAGGTGACAGACTATTAGATATCACAATAAGCTGTTCTCCAAAAATCGTAGACTTAGAAAAAATTATGATCTGAGAATAGGAAACTTATTTCAGAAAATTGATTTAAATAACTACCAATTTATGGTACTATTGAATAAGAAGCCTGGAGTACTTTCATCGCAGGAAATCCAACATAGTATGAGCAGTAAGAAAAGAAAAATCAAGTAAATCCCTTGGTTGTGGAAATAACCAAACTAACACTGATAAAGATTTCCAGGTTTCTTCATACCAAAATCTTGTTCCACATTGTCTGCTGTTCATGAGTTCATAGAATTCCACTCTATAGTCTATACATCATAAATGCTTGATGCATAGTCACAGGTGGACACCATTATAACAGAGCGAGAAGTTAAGACTGATAAAACTTCAGCATTGTAATGATGAGAAAGATGTGATATCCTATTGCTTCTGTACAGATGATAAAACAGGAAAATGCTTAGTTACATGACAAAACTAAACTATGCTTCTATTGATAATGGCTAAAGAAAAACATCTAAAGCCTGGAAGTGCCTCAATGCCTACAATGGTCATCTACCAAAAGGAACCCGAACTCACTAACTGAAAGAACTGCTTAAGAAAAAGCTAGCAGTTCTTACTACTTTTCTCTGCTTTCTTTGTCGCAAAACAAGGATCGGCATCAACAAGCATGTTCACGACCTCTCTCATTGTAGGCCTCAGGGATGGCAACTTGGTGGTGCAAAGCATGGCAATATTCAGGACTTTTTTCATATCATCTTCTGCAAAAAGAGACACTCTATGATCCAAAACTTCTGCAAGATTTTTGTCATCCAGATGGGTTGAGACCCAATATATAAGATCCTTTTCACCATCAAACTGACAATCTGTTGGACTGCGGCCAGTAAGCAACTCTAGCAGGACAATACCAAAACTGTAAATATCACTCTTCTCAGTTGCCTTGAGAGAATATGCTATTTCTGCAAGATGTCCAATAATGTGCAAAACAAGTAAGTTTAATTCCATACTAGTTCAATTAGAGCTTTAAAATATGTAAGTTTAATTCCATAATAGTTGAATTAATCAATCTTTGAAGCATGCATGTGAAATCAGGAGAGACTATCAGGAAACAAAGAGCTATGCATGTCTATTATCAAGATTTAATATGGTATGACAAAAACTTTAAGCTTCTGTACTTAGATGACATGAGATATTGTCAATATGTATAGGATAACTTCAATTACAGAAAGCCGAAAGAATTACTAACAGAGCTAGTTTTTCTATCCACATAGTCTTAATTGCTAAAGAAATCAGTTGTAAAACTAAAAAAATATTATCCTTATAGTATTGGTACATTTAATTCTATTTCTTTCATTAGGGATAACTAAGCTACGAGGAATAATAGTTACATCAATAGAGAAAAGTCACACATGGTCTGCAAACTTACCAGGAGCAAAATAGCCATGTGTACCAGCAAAACAACTGAGTTCTGACTCTTCGGCAACCTTTGCGATCCCAAAATCAGCGAGTTTTGGTTCATACTCCTCATCAAGCAAAATATTAGCTGATTTTATGTCTCTATGAATTATGGCTGGGCAACAGTCATGGTGAAGATACATAACACCCTTTGCAGCCCCCACTGCAATCTTATACCTCTTATTCCAGTCCAACTCCGGTTGTCCACCCTTGAATTCCCGCCGAAGTGCTTGATATAGATTACCATTTGGCATGTATTCATAGACAAGAAAATCTGATCCTCCTCCTGTCAAGAAGGCATAGAGCTTCAATATATTTCTGTGCCTTATCCTACCCAAAGAATTTATCTCTGCCATTAAAATATTTGTATAATCGCACTTCCACAATTGCTTTACAGCGACTGTCCCTCTGCTCTTATCCAAATCTAATCGATAAACCTTACCAGTGCCTCCTGATCCAATCAGATTTTCCTCATCCAAATGGCATATCTCTTCTGGATCAAGTTCTGGTGGATGAAAAGACTTCAGAACCCACTTTGGGCCCTTTTCCATATCTTCCTCCAAATCACTCTTTCGACGAGATTCTTCTAACTTGAATCTTCCGTAATGCAAAAATGCCAGACAAGCTAAAAGAACAGTTGTTGCTATCGATATGAATAGTACGAGAACCAGTTGTTTTCCGGAGAGATCACCAGGACTGTGGCTCCACTTGCAAAAGCTTATATTAGAAAAAGAGTACCTCCGGCTTCCTGGAATCTCATCAATACAGAGATCATCATTTCCATAGAATGCTCCATCTCCAGCTATCAGCAGAAGCTGTGGTGGAATCCTTCCTGATAACTGGTTATCAGAAAAATCAACATAACTTAGTTTGAGTGCTTGTAGACCCTCTGGAATTGAGCCTCTGATAATATTCTGAGATAGATTAAGCGAATTCAGAGACATAAGAAAAGTCAGTGTGTCTGGAATATTACCACTTAAAAAGTTTTGTGCAAGGTCTAGGTCTACCAAGCTGCTGCACATACCAAGTTCTGAAGGGATCAATCCTGTAAATGTATTTCCTTCCAAATGCAAAAATGACAACTGCTTCAACTTTCCAATTTGGGACGGAATTTGACCAGAAAAGTTATTATTAAAAGCAATAAATTTCTGCAACTGCCAAAGAGTTCCTAGCTCTACTGGGAGTTCACCAGAGAATTTATTATTCTGCACATACAGCTGATTCAAACTACCTGAAATTTCTATATCAGAAGATATCCCTCCAGTAAAACTATTGTCCGCTACATCAATGATGACTGCATAAGGCAATCCCCACAACCCAGCTGGAATTTTCCCAGTAAAGTGGTTTTGACTAATCCTGAATCTCTGCAATGTTTTGCAAGAAGAATAAGAATCTGGAAATTCACCTGAGAAATTATTGTCCAGAGCTAGCAGGAACTGCAAATTGCTATTTTCGCATAGAAATCTCGGGAACTCGCCAGAGAAGTTGTTCTCAGATATGTCTATCGTGTTGAGTGGACAAAATCGACCAAGATTAGCAGGGAATTCGCCTGAAAAGCTGTTTTCATAAACAGAAAAGGACCAAAGAGCCTGCAAACTTCCAAATCCTTCCGGAAGCTCACCCCAAAAGTTGTTCCGATACACATGAAAAACTTCCAACTTTTTAAGGTTACCAACTTCTGGAGGAAGTTTTCCAGTCAATTGATTGCGAGAAATGTCAAATTCAGATAATAGGGTGAGGTTTGCAAGCTCAGGAGGAATTTCTCCAGTTAAGTTATTCTGGTAGAGCTCAATCTTGAAGAGGTTGTGCAAAGATGAAATTGCTTTTGGAAATTCTCCTGAAATTTGGTTGCGGGAGAAGTCTAATGTTCCGAGTGATGTCAATTTAAATATGCTGGCAGGTATCTCCCCTTTGAGATTACATTGTCCCAAGAAAAGCCATGTCAGGTTCTTCAGATTTCCAATATTTTCTGGAATATTTCCCTCCTCAAAGCTGTTCTCTCCAAGGCCTAGTTCAATTAGGCCCTCTAGGTCCCCAACCCAAGCTGGGAAATTGCCATGAAAGCCATTTGTCGACAAGTCAAGAACTTGTAGGTTCTGCAGATTTGAAAGATCTGGCAACTTGCCAGTTAAACTGTTTGTTGAGAGATTAAGGACTCTAAGATTTGTGCAGTTGGCCAATTCAGGAGGAAGAATGCCTGAGATGGAATTTGCTCCTAGCTCCAGAGAAGTTAAATTTCGCAAATGTGAAATTGACGGTGATATGTTGCCAGATAATGACAAATTTACAAGTGAAATTCCTATCACTTGGTCAGAATTGAAGTTGCATCTGACTCCAACAAATTGGCAGGGAGATTTAGACTCATTCCAACTGTAAAGATGATTCATAGGATCATCTAGTTGGCTTCTTATGTCAAGGAGTGCTTGGGTTTCTAGTGACAGGGATGTCGAGATTGGGAAAAATGCTAAGTGGAGGATAGGCCAAAAATGAAGGAAAATGCTGAATTTTAACATTAATGCGATGAACCGGTAATGACAAGTAGAATCTTCCACCTTCATTTTATCCCTGTGAACATAGATGAAAAAAATATATTATTTTGGCGACAGAAAACACAAACACTAAAGCAGCATTTGCAAGAAATATTGAGTAAAATTATATTCCAACATGGCAGACCATGAGAATTTACATTGTACATATCCAATGATGTATATAGTTTGCTAATAACATCACACTAGTTGATGAACCTAAGATAGAGTTAGACACTAATATAGAAGCATGATGAAGGAATTTAAAGTAAAAAAATTTCTAGTAAAAAAAGGTGGGCTACTTTTAGGGGGGCGCGCCCTATCTTTCTTTTAAAAGAAAACGAAGTCTGATCTCTTAGGAGCAGATATACCTGAGTATATATTTATTTGCATGTATGCTCCTTGATAATTAAGCCCTCGTAAGACTAACATTTCCACCACAACAATCAAGAGGTCCGAAACTTGCAAATATGCCCATCTAAAGCTTGAAATTTTGACATATAGTTACCTTTTTAGACAACAATGTCTACACAGATGGAATTGTGCAATTTCATTTTTTTTCTATATATATTAAAATAAGAAATTTGAAGGCATTATATATGAAATCCTTCTTTTGTTCTCTTTTTTGCCTTTGAAGTTTGAAATGAGCTACAACTACTGGAAGGGACTATCTAGAAAAGCTAGTGGATGATCCATAGGTGTCTGTAGGAAATAAAGGCCACTACACAAAGACAAAATTATTTTAAAAGTCAATATTATAATGTATAATGCAACTTACATCTTTCTAAAAAAAATAATTAAACTCACTTTGACAAGAGGATTTCTTTTGTATACTACTATAAGCTGCACACTTTTATGAATCAAATATTACTTTTATCCACTGATCTTACAGGACCATCAACAATTATAGAAGATAGTTGTATCTTCCTGTCATGCGCATTGAGCTTTTCTATACCATATTCTGGAAAACCTACAGAATACAAAATACATCCTTGTCTATGTCAGAATATAAAATGACAAAAACCATTGCTCTCTAACAGCTTAAGACTTTAAGATCAACCAGTTTATTGATTATCAAACATGGTTTCAAAGAGGGAGGTCATGAGATCAAATTCCACCAAGTCTGTTTGTCATTAAAAATGCAAATATTCACCCATTTAATTCAATATCCATGTCTTGGGTCTGTTAGAAGGTCGTGTAAGGGAGAGTGTTAGACTATAAAAGATAACAACACTATCCTTTAGCAACTTAAATTTCAAGTCAACTAGTTACAGAAAAGTAATTTTCATAAATCTTTTTGTTAGATTGCTATATGCAATAAATGCTTAAGAGTCTCAAATGTTACAAAAATTCAAAACATGTGTACATGTTGTGCTTTCTTCTACTTTTGTGGAAAATTGGTTGTTCCATTTACAAGGGAAAAGAAATTGTTCAGTCTTTTAGATAAGTTTTAATAAAAATAATATAAAATTACTGAATGTGGAAACTGGAACTCCTCTTGATCAAGCTGATTAAAAATCTCATAATTTAAAGCCTAATTGACTGTTCTTACATTATCTGACAAGTGAAGTAATCCATTCATTTTACTCCTCATGAATTTAAGTTGATCTAAGATGAGCTAAAACAGCAAATGAAGAATCTACCTCATTAGGATTGGCCATCTATGATCCTAGGACTGACGAGTTGAGTTTGTTTCTAAATTGAGGAAGGAGAAGTTAGTCCTATGATGATCTTTTCTCCTTATACTTTTAGGATCGTAATGGTACCACAGGGATTATGTATTTCAACTCAAGTTCCGATTCATGTCTTCACAGTCCCAATGTCTAGAAACGAATTATAGTATAGTCTGACAGACAACTTATCATTTAAAGGAACGATCCGACTGATACTCAAGAAAGAAGAAACCAATTGCATTCTGCTTAACATAAGGCGACAGAACTTCTCCCATTCTTTCCTAAATTTCAAACTCAAGACCAACAGAAAGAACCAAAAGCAGTTCAAAACCGAACCTTTACCAGATAATTGACGGAAACCCACTAAAAGATAGCGAATTTGTCAGAGATTTCAAGCCAACTCCTCCGAAGCAGCCCTTGTACTCCAGTGAACTTGCGCACCGAGACTCAAAGCGGGAAACCAAACTCCATGCCTCGCACGGTGGGAAACCCAAATCGTAGAAATGGCTGGAGAATGGCAAGAGAGCTCAAAGAAGGAATGGAGGAGGGAGAAAGAAGAGCTTTTGGAATTATAGAGAGCCCACTGAAAAAAGAAGTGGGCGCCTCTCCTCCACTATTTAAAGCCTGTTGTATCCAATCTAAAAGGACAAATATACCCCTTTCCTTTTCTTAATTTTTTTCCCGTAAATTAAAAAAATCATAAATAACATCCACAAATTGAGTATATTACAAATAAAGCTCTCATATTTTATTATTTATAAATTAAGCCTCTCATTTGTTTTAAAAAAATATATATATATCAACTCACCTATTAATGCCTCATAGATAAATGTAAACCTCTAAAACATCGATTTCCAGTATAATAAAATTAAATCTAAGCCTCCAAACTACTAATATCATATATAAACGTTACATTCATAAAATTGACTACCACTTGATAGTTTTTAACAAAGTACTTTAATTTGTAAGTAATGAAATGAGAATACTTTATTTACAATAAACCCGAGGTGTTATCTGTAATTTTCTCTTGGTCAGTCCAATTCGTATTAGATATCAAGTGCTACGATGAGATACTGAATGATTGGTGATTAGGTCTAAAACCTAGTCTACTCTAGCGTTTGCTCTTATTTCACTGTTATAGACTTTCTAGCTTAAGACTAAGCATGCAATGCAATGGAGTTATCTTCATATGGGCATGTAATTTAATCTGAGATACTCACAAAATATTAAGTAAATTTTTTGTGCAATCTTAGACTCTAAGCTAATAAGTAATTATAGTTAGACAAAAAGGGGCTAACCTTTCATAAATATATCAAACAACTGGATCAATTCTCTTAAAAACAAATCACAATAAATCCAAAATATACGTAGAAAATTTATCAAATATTAACTATAATATTTATAAAACAATTTAAACTTATGGTTGTGCTGGTATGACTTTGATGACCCAACTACTGATCTCTTTCGTTTCATTATAAGCCAAACACAGTAAGGAAAGGAACTATCTTTTAAGTCTGCAATTCAAGAGGAAGGTTCTGCCTTGTTGAAGATAAGCTTAAGCTCATAATACCAAGAACTAACTCCTTCAACTTCTATCCACTTGGAAAGAGGAGAACATAAATTTCCTTTTGTTGAATCCTTGCTGATAGGAAGCTATGCCAATAAACAACTTCTCGGTGTCTGGAGATTGGATAGCAGGATCTTGCAAAAGGGCTTTGATGAGCTCACAGTCATGGTCACAATGCAACTTGTGTTGTTCTTTAAAAGCCTGGGAGGTTTATTAATCAATTAGTTCCTCCTCATATTGATCTAAAAGTTGTTTATCTGTATAAAGAAAACAGAGTCCTGGGGAGGGGGGAGGAGAAAAAAGAAAAAAGAAAGCAAAGCTACGCTTGAAGACAGACAAGCCTCCATCAAAGAGATATAAAGATTTTGGAGTGGAATGCTTCCATGGAAATCCGAAGAAGACTAATTAATTTGTCTCGTGAACTCTCCTTAGCCTTGTCATCAGTTAAAGGCATCTCTCCTAATCTACCAAGGGAAAATTGCTGAGTATATTTTTAACGAAAAACAAGAGAATGTTTGCCCTTCATTTGACTAATGCCAATGTGGCACGATATTATATAGTTCCTTTGACACAATAAAGTAATGGTTGTTTTCTTATTGAAGTAGTAGAGCACACACAATTGGAAGCATTAGATACTAATTATCCAACAATCATTGGCCTATAATAATTCTTCATCAGATTTTGCATCCAAATTTTCTATGACTAGATTTTCCAATTCTTACATGGGTTAAATTACATATCAAGATATTTCTTCTTGCCATGAGAGGATTTGTGAATATGAGTACAAACCAAATCATAACATGGTAATCTCCACTTAGAATTACTTGAGAGGAATATGAAACTAACACAACTTTACTTCACCAAACATATAAATCAGAGGCCACTGTGGAATATTTGACCAACTTCAGAAGTTCATGCAAAGACACATGACAGTCTTGGCTTGTATGCAATGTGATGTATACAAAGACAATAATAGGATGACACACTACCAGCATGACAGACTTTTGGCATCATGCAAGATGATTACAAAAAAGAAAGGTAGAAAAAGAGATCGGATTCACTGTATGAAAGCCATCCATTTCTAGGATGTTTGCCACATTGCCAAATCTAATGACATCAACTTAGTGTCTGGGCGGCAAGCTAACTAGACTAATATGCCTCTCACCAAGTCACTATCATCTTCTCTGAATTATTGAATTGATGTTCTGGTCTCTCTTGCCATTACCATCACCAATGGCATCTATGATTTGTTCCTGAAGGGGACCAAATAAATATTATGAGTATTTCATAAGTTCAAATCCTAACGATACTGATTTAACTAGGACATCAATTAAAGTCTAAATAATCCTTCCAAGACCAGTAATTTACTCGGCCGGCACCTAATCAAAAGAGAATCTTGATCAATGGACCATCCTAAATGGACAGCAGTGATTCATATATAATCTCTAGTCGAGCCAAAACCACGTAGGTTTTTGTACTGTTGTTACAAAAAAGATGATCTTTGTTAAACTATATGGAGTGCCAAAAACAAAGGAAGTAGTGGGTCATTCACATAAGTATACACATAAGGATCCACTTGAGATAAGAATCTTGGACTGTTCTTTTTATGACTGGTCAAAGAAAGAACAAGTGGATGGACTATAACAGTAGTGACCTTGTTGTCTGACATAAAGTAGAGTTATAGTCGTGAGACTTTTGAACTCTAGCATTATGAAAAGCTCCAATGTGATCATGATCACTTTGGAAATTAGAAAGATCCATTAGTGTGTTTGTGGACAAATTATGTCACTATCCCATACTCTATGCATTCTTCTGTTATGTGCTGATGTAGAGATATATGATAGTGTTTGGAGAGGAGAAAATTATCATTCAGCTTGTAATGCACTGGCACCACTGTCCTTTATCCCATATAGAGAATATTTTGCTTCAAGAAATTAAGAATGTTGCTACGAATGTACTTAGAATTAGAACTCATAATTCTAACAGCCTGCTTCTAGAATAGAGCTGTCCAGCTGTGCAAGGCTTTGGAATCAGTATAATACTTAAATATTAGTTGATTTGATTCATTTCTTGGCCTCGTTTAAGTTAGCTTAGCCTTATAAAAAAGAATTGGATGTTTAATTGTGAAGTGAAATAGTGGGTGTCATTATTATCAAACTATTAGTGAATGGAAAAAAAAAATTATATTGACTAAACAACAGCATATTTGGGTAGCTATTGTTGAGCAAATTAAAGCTTATCTAAAGGGAATGCTGAGCTAAAATCACTGATACAATAAAAAGTTCGCTAATTGCCCTAAAAGCTGAAACGAATAGAGAACAATAACTTTTATATATCATGTTCTAACAGTGTCCAGAGAGAGCACGAGCTAATAAATAACCTAGGCCACCAATGTACCAAAATAAGCAAGAAATCGAGGGGGAAAAAGAATGGGTTTGGAGAAGAGGTAACCTCCGCTTGTTCTTCAGATCCTTCTTCTTGGGGGTTAGAATCTCCTCCTCATACCTGCGTGAATTGGGGATACGGAAGCTTATTTAGGGTTTTGGAGCTGTCGAGTTTCATTGACGACGAGAAATTTGGGGAAGAAAGAGATCTGGCGCTAAATAAACTGGGCTCAGTCATTCGTAATCCGAACTGGTCCGACCGTTAAACTTTGAATTGCTCGATGCTTATTTCATCATAATTCACTATTTTTAATTTGACCCTTATCCTTTTATTAAATTGTAGAAAACACCATATTTATCTAAAGTTAGTGAAAAAAAAACAGGGCGTAAACCAAAATAAGCACATTTTGTAGAGAGTATAATGAGAAAATTCCTTCAAAATAATTATATATATATATATATATATAAAGAAGAAGAAGGGAAGAATGTATACTCCTATACAATCTAAGGCATTGCCCCGTCCGTATCCATGAGAGGAAAGATTGTGTATTTCTTTTGTTGCTTCCCTCCTCTCTCAGGCCTGAATGTATATTAGCAAATTTTTTTTTAAAATTCTTTAATTTTGGTGAAGACTTTATTTAGTACCCTATCTATATATATATAAATTTTCAGTTCGAATAATATCATCATGGCATTAATACAGGATCTTAATGGAATTAACAATATTCTCTTGTGAAGATTTCATATACACTATATATAACCGAATTTTCAGTTCGATAATGTCGCGTAAATAATTAAATACGGGCAATAGATGCAAATTTCTTTTGATTTTTAGGGAAGTTTTCCTTTAACACATACATATATAAGTGAATTTGCGTAAAAATGGGGTGCTGAGTGCAAATTTATTGTAACTTTGGTGAAGTTTCCATTTAACGTCCTATAAGTAATTGAATTTTTCGTTTAATAATATTAAATAAATATAGGTCACTAAATGCAAATTCCATTAATTTTTAGTAAATTTTTATTTAACACCTTCTATATGTTAATTTTCTGTTGAAATAATAGTGCATGAAACAGGGTGCAGAATGCCAAATTTTGTTTTATTCATTTAATACCCTATGTAATTGAATTTTTGGTGTACTAATATTGCACAAAGATAGGGTTTTAAATGCAAATTCCCTTAATTTGGGTAAAATTTTTATTTAACAACCTGTATAAGTGACTTTTCTGTCAAACTAATATTGCCTAAAACAGGGTAATCAATGCAAAACAAAATTTCCGTTTAACACCCTAAATAGTTGAATTTTACATTCACTGATATTTCACAAATATAGGGTTTTAAATGCAAATTTGTTTAATTTTAGTGAAATTTCCATTTAAGACCCTGTATAAGTGAATTTTCTGACACAATAATATTGCATATAAACAGGGTAGTCAATACAAAAAATTTGTTTTCATCATAGACCCTATTTTTTTCACTATTTCTAATTTGACCCTTCTCCTTTTATTAAATTGTAGAAAGCCCAGTATTTGGCCTGGTTTTGAAAATCTTGGAACGGCAGAGTCGGCATTAAAATTAGTGAAAAGACCAAGAGTAAACCAAAATAAGCATATTACGTAGAGCGTAAAAATGAGAAAATTCCTTCAAAAAGAGCAAATTTAAAATTAAAGAAGAAGAAGAAGAAGAAGAAGAAGAATCACATTAGAATCTGCGTGTGAATAAGAACGATCGAAGAACAAAGACATCTCTTTATTACTCCTCTCTAATTTAATGCGCATATTCGCTCATGCCTCTGCTTGAAATTCTGCTCATCTATACCTCCAT
Organism: Typha angustifolia; assembly: GCF_048772165.1. Classification (NCBI taxonomy): domain Eukaryota; kingdom Viridiplantae; phylum Streptophyta; class Magnoliopsida; order Poales; family Typhaceae; genus Typha; species Typha angustifolia. Next base: position 8,924,348 of record NC_133248.1, read on the forward strand.
TCTGTTTGCATGAGAGGTAGATGAGAGAATATGCTTAAGATATAATAAGCACACAAATATATACTACACAAACCTTTTATATTTCGCATAAAAGCATTCAATTAATGCATGACTTTTGGATATTACTCTGTTGTGCAAGACTCATTTTGTTCTTTGCTTACCCTGTTTCACGAATTTCTATAGAATTTAGTTGAAACTCCAGCTAACTCACTAGCTCTGTTAGTGTTACTGCAGCAAATACTAAAAAAGAGAGACCCTCCAACGAATGCAATTACCTGCATAAGAGATTATGTATTATTGCTAAAAGCTGTGAGCTTCCAGTAATTTTGCGGGCTTGTGAGTTAATAAGCCCAAAAGTGGCCTTATATAGATAGTTCCTTGAAAGCAGATCGTTGTAAGCTTATATGCCAGTAATAATTTACGAATATATATATATATATATATATATATATATATATATATTTAATTAGTCATCAATATAGCGTGGTAAGATAGCTTACTAAGCTTTGATTTCTGGAGAAATTAAGAAAATATGAGTGCCATTATTCCTTTATATGATATAAAAAAGTGAAATATAATTTAGAAGAAAATAAATATATGTGATAGTATTTAATGTTAATATTATAAAAAAATTATTTTAACAATATATATATGTATAATTTAATAATAATTCGAATGCACATCAAAAGAAATCTCTCAGAAATGAATTACTGATGTTTAAGAAAAATCCATTGACTTAAACCAAAAGCCACCTAAATAACAACCTTAGTTTGCTCGTTGACGCAGAATACAAACTTGGCAGCCTTTTTATCTTACAACATAATTTTATTCGATAGACTTAGTTTAGTGTTCATAATTACGATTTGCCTCTGGTACCCGGTTTAGTTTATGAGCATGAAAAAAGTGACAACGATCTTATTAATCACTGAGCAATACTACACATTAACTTGAAATCTCAAAGATGGTCTATTTTGATTCTCACAAGCCGGAGGTAAAATCAGAGAGTAAAACAAAACTAGCATAAAGGTGAAGTTCTAAAGACGCAAAAGTAATTAATCAATCAAGCCTTCATCCTTCCATAGAACTTGGCCTTCTCCTCAGTAGTCTGGAAACGGCCATGCCCAAACTTCGAAGAGGTGTCGATGAACTTGAGCTTGATCTCCTCCATAGCCAATCGTGAAGTTTGCTTCAGCAGTGATTGCCTCAGGGTGACAACACGCTTCTTTGGTCCAACACAGCACCCCTTGATTAGTAAATAGTCATCCTTGACCACTCCATAGTGTGGGAATCCTCCCATTGGAGTGATCTCCTTATCAGTCCTGCAAATTGAGTAAACATTGTTTATATTGTGATACTGTTTCTAGCACTGTAAAGGACTGGATAAAATTACAAGACATATCGGTCTCTAACCTGTCATACTCAGTGATGGCCGTGTGAGACTCCTCACCAGCTTTTCCGAGCTTGTAGATCTTCTTATTCATCTCTGTGCGGTGGTGGTAACCATTCTGTCCAGCCCTAGCCACAGTATATGAAACCCTTGCAGGATGCCAAGCACCAATGCAAGCAACCTTCCTCAGACCACGGTGGGTTTTGCGAGGAAGACGAGTTACACCCCAGCGAGTCACCACGCCTTCATACCCCTTACCCTTGGTAACTCCTATGATGTCAATCATCTCATCCTTCTGAAAAATAGCATCTACAGGAATTTGCTTCTCAAAGCAGCCATATGCATAGTCAACCTTCTCAGCAACACTTCCACCGTTCACTTGGATTTCCATCAGATGTGCCTTCTTCTGTTTCAAGCCCTTCATCTTTCTAATCTAAAGATAGTGCATGCCAAAGAGGCAGAGCACATGTCAGTCAAGTTTCAGACCAAGAGAGTTCTATAACTTTGCTCCGGAAGAACATTTAGCTTATCAGAAAAACAGAACATGAATTTAAAAATAAGTAAACTACAAGTATATCTACCACCACTGAATGGTCAGCCATAAAAATTACTCGAACAAAATCATACTCAGATAAAGAAAAAATGTAGCATTACCTGAGTGTGAGCCAAAACACGAACAACAGTGGCATATTTTTTCATCTTCTCCAATTGTGCCTGAATATCCTTTTTCCCATCTTCACTTTCGTACTTCTTTGAATATTTGGTAAATGCTGTTTTCTTTGACTTGTACCAGTTCTTGTAAAACCTCCTTCTCACCTCTTCGCTAAGATGCTGAGCCCATACAGTGTTCAAAGAGCGAAGTCCTCTAGGTGTCTTCACATAGCCAACAACACCAACAACCACCATCGGCGGTGCTTCGATCACTGTCACTGCCTCACAAGTCTCCTTCTTATGAAGCTCTACATACAAATGAATAAAAACATGACCAAGTAGGCAAAAGATCAAACTATGAACTAGCCATCCCAGAAAAATTCACAGACAAGAAAGAGAAAGATGCACTAATGATTTAACATTTACTCTGATAATGAAAAATTGACTTACTTGATCCAGGTTTTTCAACATCCCTTACAATATGAGTCATCCCAGCTTTGTACGCTAGAAAGGCAGTTAGACGTGGCGGCTTGCTTGGATCATCCTTTGGGAAGGATTTCACTGCACTCAGACCAAAAGGCAACAATATTAATAAAGAATTCAATTACACCAAAACTAACAAATTGATTATGGATAAGGAATAAACTTCAGGATAACCATTAGGAAATTAGAGGCAGGATCAAAATTATTCGAACTTATGGTTGATACTTTAAGAAAGACGCTAACTCATTATAAATAGGAACATTACAATTATATCCAATGGAGCAAGATATGTTTTAATCTACAATTTCATCTATAACTTCTTTACATATTTGAGCTGCAGATTATGACAGATGAAAAAAGGCCTGACTTATGCTAAACTTAACCAAGCTGTGATTGAAGTACTTACTTTTTTACTTTAATGATATTTGTTCTCTTGTCTAAAACTTAGAAGAGATGAATACCAATAAAGTAAGAAAATCAAATTCAACCAATATGTGATTGAATGTGTGAAACCACTCCTTCAACTGTGGTATTTCATAAATACATGAAGCAAAGAAGTCTCAATATTATAAGGTGAATTTAATCAAATTATTCATAATGTCAATGATCGATGCACCAATGCTCACATCAAGTAAACAACATGGGTCACTTTCAAGCAAACTTTGTTATTTGATAAGAGTGGTTCTTACCGTAAACTGACTAAGCGCGACATATCCAGACTAAAATCCAGATACCTATTGATTTTAGAAAGACAACCAGTTTGTTGTGTTATAAATAACCAAATCCAATTTTGGCTTAAGCAACGCTTTTAGTTCACTAATTCAGTAAAACAACAAACATGACTCGACTTGATTTACAAAATCTAACCCGCATTATAATACTTAAAAGGTAGCTGAATCACAGATCATTATGGCAGAACTAACAACTCCATTTCACTTGTTACAGAAAACATGATTAGGAGTACTGTGGCATCCAATAATAATCATGCTTTAGATGCATTGTTGTGCTTGTGCACTGTACTTAATGGCACCAGTATACTTATCTTCCTTTTACACAAAGAATAAAGTTTCAAAAAGGATATATATTATCAAAATAAACATAGCTGCATATTCTGTTACTTCCAAAAAGCATATGCCATGAAAAGATGCAGATATTATAGCCTAAGGAAGAATGAACCTTTTCCTCTATGGCGTGAGGCCCTTTTCCTAGGAAGGAACCCAAGAGAGCCATGGCGTGGATGCTCAAATTTGCGATGCGACATGATGGTTGACCTTCTAGCTCTCTGTTACACAATGATCGAAAAAATCCTAAAGAAATAGGCTAAGTATAGAAAGAAGAATCACCCAAATTTAGATACAAAGAAAACCATGTATGCCACAAGTATGACTACAACACATTGTTCACATCGTCAAGATTGTACCAGCAAAACCAATATAACTATAATGTGTTAAACAGATCTCCCAAGCATCCTAATATCCTCTGGTAAGCACTTTTATTGAATGGTTTGAAAATGCCAGGCCATGTGTTGTGTAAGAACTAATTCACTTGTTAAACATAACAAAGACCAGGAAAGGAATAGCTAATATAACTAAGATAAGTAGCAATTTGTACTTTAAGTTGAGAACCAAATAGTATTTGTTATTGCAATTTCTCATACACAAATAAAATGCTATACTGATATAAACCCTCAAAGGTCATTTGGCCAAAAATAAGAAATAGGTCAATAAGGTAATATAGCTCCATTCAAATCTAAATTACTATAATAAATAGTCAGTTACCTTGATACAAGTAAATATATTATGACAAAGCATTAGCAAAGAACCACCACATCAGGTAATGATGGCAAAAACTGCCTCCACAACCAAAGGCCTATGGCAAATATTCTGCCAATTCTCGGGCTCCCTTGTAAGCCTTCCCAATAACACATCTATTGGTATTGGTAAGAAGAGCCTTTCCGAGACTCCAGCCTTGATTAATCACCAAATTATTTTTGGAGGACAGTTTAGCCACAACCAGAAATGGAGATATTTGCATGCTTTGACAAAAAAAAATTATTCAAAATATCATATGAAAAATAGGATGCAACCAGGAGAAATTTATATTTGTACATATTGATACATCTATATAAAAGACAATAGGAAGTAGCTCAGGTTAGAAAAATAAAGATATCATAGAAATGAAAAAAAAAACACCCAAAAAATATCTCCTTACTATCATGACAAAAGAAAATTAATTTGATAAATTTCACATAATGTCATTTGAATCTCACAAAATAAATACTTAAAAAACAAGTCGAACCACAGTAGATCTAATGTTTGTTATAGAGGTTTACAAAAAGTAAAAAGAAAAAACAACTATAAGATAGCAAAAACTCACCATAAACATCAATTAACATAGTACTTGATTCACAAATGCTCTCTTTCATATCAAACTTAACAGAAATAAGGCACTCACGTTTATTCAAATGAATACGTTTAGTGTAAAAACCATTCTTGAGATTGAACAATCCCACGTTCGTATCTTACAAAACAAATTGACCGCCTTCAAAGATTCATCAAATAATTATAATAAAAAAATAACCCCAGAAGGTATCGAGTCTACAAACAGAATCTCTTTTTACAATTTCATAACTTCAACTGGATTTAAGTCGCGCAAAGATTTTAAAAAAAAATAGTTGTATTGGCTTCTTAAAAATATTGATCTTGTCCAAATACGAGTGAGATCTTCTAAGAGAAAGCAATGAATGTTGTCAAATAAAAATATAAACTAATTGGAATCTCAAAGTTTAGATCTTTAGCTCTAGTCTAACCCAAACACCGAAATAACACCGGAGATTTCATAAAGACCAACTCGGCCTTGAATAAAGGACTGAGTCTTTCGATAGAATCAAGAGAGAAATCAGCAGAAACGAGAATGTATGGATAGTACCTCGCTCGCAAGAGATGGAAAAGAAGAGGGTGAAATGAGACGCCGCAATGGAAGAACCGGGTTCGCTGGCGTTATACTTATAGTGATGCGGACGGTGGAGATCAGCGCTCCCCAAGACAAAACCCTAGAATTTAGAAACGAACGGCTAATCTTTCAGCTGTTGCAATCGTAAGGGTTGCAGCTTGCGGAGGGTTGATCTACCCTATGCAGTGGATTCGGGTCGCAGAACTTCTGATCCGGATCCGATAGGCGAAAGAGGCCTGTTTTGGTTTTTTTCTATTAAGAAATTTAGGGTCTCTTTGAAAAAAAAAAAAAAATTTATTTACATTTTTTATCTTAAAAAATATACATTAAATAAAACAGAGTGAAAGGTTGTATTCTTATTTTTTTTTCTTATAAAAGAAGAGTACTTAGATGCTATGAAAAAAAACTCTATGAACAAGACAGTCTGATCTATCCGGAGAGAGAGAGAATAATGGTTAGAACAAGAGGTGAGAAATACCCCTGGAAATCACTAGTATTCAAATTACAAGCTATCTAGTTAGCTTTCATATAAACATGACTAAAAATAGTTTGTTCAAAATAGTTCTTGATAGTCAAAATGTTTTCAATAATAAGTTGTATGGTCAAAGCCTATCAGGTGATTCATTTTTAGTGACTGCATGATTATTGTCAATGCTATCAGTGATCCCAAATAATCATCTAGAATGGACTATCACTGTAGTGATTAGAGAATGTCTTAGGTGAATAAAAATATATATGTCGAACCATATCTCCTTTACGAGTAGGGCCAACAATAATACAACAATAATCCATATCTCTTTTACGAGTAGGACTAATAATAATACAGCTTATGATTTAGCCAGTCTAGTTCTCAAAAATATCTATTAGATTTAGACAGATCTATTGTTGCTTTGATGTAAGATTGTTTCACTCACGCTTCAATGAAGAGCACAAATATAGCTCAAATAGGAGAGGCACCTGCAAAAAATACGACACCCAGATAAGTTCCTTGGAAAATCCAGCACTGGCCTGATTAGTCCATGTACCAAAGGCCTCGTCCGAATTAAGATTTAAGGGTGATGAAATCCTCACAAGTCACAAGGTGGAGATCACCGAATCCGAATGGACCCCTGCAGCCTGATCCCATCAGTAGTCAGGTTACAATAATCCATGGAGAAGGCTACAATTTTTTCTAACCACAATGTGAACAGGAGGATGCTTAATAGCTTGGAACATGAGATCGTTCGTAGCTTTCCACAGTATCGAAAAGAGTTGGCAATCAGCGCAGGGATAAAAGGATCACCATTGTCTTCAAAAACTCAATCACCATCCTCCCAAGAGTTAAAAAGATATAATAAAAGACTTATGGTGTTGAGAGAGTGTGTTATAGCCAAGGGCTATAAATAAATAAGGAAGATAAGAAAGGGTAAGTTAGGAAAAGAAACATAAGGAAAACGGTCAGATTTAGTTCCAATGAAGTCAATAAAAATCTATTTAGAATCCGTTCCACTGATACTACTAGTAGCAGCATGTTATTATTGTTGTTAAATTATTTACATTGCTCCGTAGAAATGGGATTAATTCCACCAGAAAATGAGAAAGAAAAACTAATAAAAAAATCTCTTTATTCATCAAATTCAAACAATTTATCAAAGGGTTGCACCATTCAATCTGCAAATGATGAACAGAATGTACAGGATATACCAGATGTAATTCCTTTTAAATCTTATCAAAATTGATTCATTTGATAACCCACAGCACTGCACATTCCTTGAAGCATAATCTTATCATGCAGAACAGGTGAAAATTATACAACAGTTTACTAGTATCAATTTTTGCCACAGGCCCTATGCAGCTGCAATTTCTCTGTTTAGGTAGTCTATAAACATCCTCTTTGCACTATCTGCATCTGTAGGTGGGGGAGGCCCACTCAAACTGTACTGCCCTGCCAACTTTATGAAGGTGCGTCGCAGGCTGCGGAGCTCGGGCAACCCAACTGATCTTTGGATGTCGATGTGCATTGACAGTTAAGGTCTACTACATTTGGGGAAAAATAAAAAGGAATTGCTTACACAAAGAAAAGAAAAGGATAAAAGGACCAACTAAAGCAGCAAACTAATACAATTACAAAAATTTCTTAGTCTTATAAAAGAGTTTGTAATAGAGATGAAACTGTTGAAAATCAGCTAGAAAGATTTAACACTTAGATCTGGCCAGCAACTGATTGGTTTCTTGGCATCCAAACAAGGTATTGAATGAAAAGATGATCTTGGAACGTCTTTTGCATACCAAGTTAATAGAGTAGGAAAGATACACTCGTTGCAGCTGGTGTAGGTTAGGTAAGAAGTTGGGAGTTAGAAGTAGATTAACTAAGGTGTAACAAGCAAAACACAATATAATATATGCAACCAGCATTTAGTCTTTTGTCAAAAAGGATATGGTTGGTAAATGATCTCCAAGAGATATTTTGTTCATGGGACCTCCAAAGAGACAAGACTGTGCTTCAACAATTGCATTGATCACTTCCTGGAAAGAATCAGAGGATGTGAGCTGAACCTTTCTCCATAAATTCAGGAAAAAAAAAAGAATGTTGAAAAGGTACCTGTGTTGCTCTATCCATTTCATATAGGGAATTAGCCTCTGTTTTACGTGCCTGAAACAGTTAGGAAGAATCTTCAATCATATGGATATTGCATTATAAAATCAAAACAAGCAAGGGCATATTAGTATTACAAATACACAATCACTGACAAATTAATGTAATAAAATACACGGCAAGCAAAATGCAGCAGGCAAATGCTCGACAAATTAAACTTATGGATAAAGATCATTAATCATCCCCACATTCATAACCTCCCTGGGTCTTGTAACGCCGTAAAACTATGAAAAGATACGGCAGGAGAATGTGGAGTTTGATATTCTCAGCATATAGGATTTCTGAGCACTCGCATCAACAGGCACCATAGTGTTACCATACTTGGTCACACTTAAAACTATGTTGACATTTTAAGTGTACAATACCTAGCTTTCCAAGAAACTGCAAAAAGATCCTCCTAATAAGGTTCACTATAACTTCTTTAGCTACATGATTTATAGCTTTCCTCTTCCTCATCCTACAATGCTATAGAAGCAAGGCATGAGTGCATGAATATCAAAACATACAAGCATTACGGTGGATAATCATGGTGAATAGGTTTTATAAATACTACCTTTAGTTACAGCAACAGGAAAGTGGTCTAACTTGCAAACAGGATCTTGAAAGAGTTAAAATGTTCATGTGATTGAAATATATCAAATATAAAATACTCATACAATTGGACAATATCAAATAATAGAAAAGGTTACTACTTACACTCTGAGTTGCTATAGTAGGCTGAAGAACTCTAACATCTCTTGTTTTTGAATCCACCTTTTTTGTCAAGTAGGAGACAGCCTCCTCAATGACAGGAGATGACTGCTTTATTCCATCTTCAGAAGGATTAAGAGAAGGCAAGTCAAAAGAAATACTTGAGATTATTAAGCATCTGTTAGGAAAGACATTAGCGAGTTTGACACATTTAAGAAGGCATAATGGCAAGTTGGCTGCCATATTCAGGTATTCAAATAATGAGATAACCTGAATGGTCATGCAACGAAACCAGAAGTATGTACTAAAGGCAGCCTTTTGCATCGAAAAGGGAAAGAAGAAATTTTCCATTATACATAGAAGTCCTTCACTGAGAAAGAAAACTGAAGGGCCTCCAGACAATATATAGCTGTCATTACTTTTTCAATTATCTTATTAAATTCTCTAAGAAGCTATCCAAAGTGTTCTTCTATACTTGGATACAAGTCAAACGAGAAGGAAGCAAGATCTCAGCTTTAGAATAAAATGAACAGTAGGTTAGTCTTCTTAAGGTTCATCCTGGTAGCCTGATGGCACTACTGTAGAGTCCTATATTTTTTTGGCGCATTTACAAGTCATTTCCCCTTGATTTTCTGTGACATTCAACAGAAGCACTAGCGATCTAAATGGTCGCTGTAAGAGTCCTTTTTATTGACATAGTAATAAGATTCCATGTGGGACTCAAATAACTAAAGAAAAGTGTTAACTTATCCACTGTGATTCTAGCTAAAGTTAAAACAGTGTAGATTCAGATTTGCTTTAGCTTTTTATCTGAAGAGTTTGTCACAATTTAGGACACATATGGGGTAAGTTCAATTCCTTATAAAGAGGATATTAGGTGGCTCAAAATTAGGATCTATGATCTCGATGAATGAGAACAATATCTTCTTTAACCATGTAGTCGTCTACCCCTCAATATCTATCTCTTCTTTATTTCCTTAGGATATTATTCATCTACATGATAGGTCCACCATTGCATAGTAGGGGTCTCATTATCTGTAACGCATTAGGAGCAGTCAACGTGGGAGAGAATGGTGAGGCCATAACATCCAAATATTTTTCTTCAGATAATACCTGATAGATTGGCAGCCAATCAGGTCAGAAATGCTACTTGATAACATTGGTCTCTATGTTAATTAGTTAGATATAATATTGACAATTTAAAAAGGCATTAAGCAATTCAATACCTCTCGATGGAAATAATTCAAAAAGTGGAGAATCCCACCGATTTCGTCTATCTGGTTTCTCAAATCTTCGGATCAAATCTTCAAATCTGTACAAGTAGATTGTGAGTTAATTCTTGCCCAAGATTATCTGATGAATCAATCTAAACAGGAGAAATATTTTAATGAAAAGCTAAACAATAATTAGCAAGTGAAGACATAACAATAAGTAACAAGCTGGTCTGGTAGACTTTTGACATGAGAGATAAACAAAAACACTTTCTTGGTTGCGCCCTGCTGAAAATTTAATGTCTGAAGTATGAATAATCTTTCCTATATCGGGACTATATACTGATCATATGTAAATGCAATCTGCATATAAAGAAAAGTGGGTTTATGCAGCTCCTTCAGAAGGAATTGGGATAACAACCTTTCAAATGTAGCAGAAAAGTGATGCTTATGATGCAGATCACAGAGAAATGTAAAAGAAGATAATCTTTACTTACATCCTAGTATCGTAAGTTGATTCACCCATTTCACCACGCTTGTTATTCCACTCCCTACAACCGTTTTCTTCTGTATCGCAGAAAAGCTGAAAAATAAACATTACAAGTAAATAAATCGCTTTCTGTTTTTCTATCATACATTCATACTAACACAAAGCCACATCAATAATCAAATAGAGCTCGGCAGTGTAACCCTTTCTATCCTTTATGTCCTCTTTCCTATAAGATCCTTCCTCTACAGTTGAATCTCAAATTGATTATCTACATGTTTCGTAGGTAAACTATTTCGAGCTTATCATCTTAGACGAAGAGATTATTTACCTCCTCAGCTTCTTATGCTGATATTAATCACCTAAAGATAAAAGGTTGGAAACCATCTGCGTAATGGAACTGTTATACCTGTGCCTATTCCAAGTTTTTAAATTAAAAATAAACAAAAAATTGGACAATAAGAAAATTACTTCCAATCACAGATCAATTAAAGCAGATGCCAATGCCTCTAAAAGGTAGATGGTCATGAAATCCAAATTTAGGATTGTGGTACTTACTGAAAGCACTTGAAAATTAGGAAAGATAAAAAAAAAAGGTTTCCAAATCTTATAGGAAGTGAGGATAATACAACATTTGCAATCAAACTTACCCTTTCCAAGTTAATGTAAAGTACCTCAAGAAGTCAAGTAAATGGGATTAGAAATGAGAAATATAACAGAAGGCTACAGAAAGTGTTCAATAAGGTATCGGAAAGAAATCATACTGCCCGTAAATCACCAAGAGGAATCAACTTGACAACACATATAATGGAAGTGCTAGGCCATGTAATAATATTAACAAGTATGGCAAAGTACCAGGGCAGTCTGTAAATAATCAGCAGAAGTTATGACAACATTCAAACACATAGCTAAGAGCAATAACAAAACCACATCCATGTTAATTGCTAAAGCATTACCACACAATATCTAAGGCCAGCAGCTCGAGCAAGGCACCATAATTCGTATCTATAACCCTGCATTTTGAACAAAGAAACATGCAATCATTCATATATTAGATAAGTAGTATGATTAATTCCAAGTAAAATAAGCAATTGAAGAACACCTTTCTCACCTTTATGTTGTTCAGAGAGTCCACAATAATTATATTGTCTTTTGATAAGGATCTATCAACTTCTGATCTAAGAACACCCCTTAAGTTTTTCTCCACAACCATATCTAGAAATAAAAGGACCAAGAAGAATATGAAACACAAGATTCTTTTTTGTTTCCTAGATAAACTATATAAAACATGAATTTGATGGCATGTAGCAATTTATGATAAGTGAAGGATTAAACTTTTTGAAGTTCAAGTACATCTTTTCCTTTCAAGAGGAGGATCTATGACTAACGACTTTGTTTAGATTTAATTCATATAGCATCTCACTATTTTGCTCTCAACTTACGGTTAGAGCCTCTATGAACACCCCAGCTGCATAACTTAAAATTTAGGTTTCAAGAGCATTCAACCACTTTTTGGTAGCTTCCACTTTTATCACATTCACCGCCTATGGATGTAGCTCCCATTTTCTTTCAACATGGATTGTCAAGAGTATAGACACAATATGTAGCAGCTCATTATTCTGCTCGATCATAGTTAAATTATTTTGGGCATATGAATGCCAATTTGTATTGTTTGGTGAAAGACCGTAAAAGTCAAATACTCATCATGAAAGGAGAAGCACTCCATACCAGCCCCATGAGCCCAGCGTAGACTACACATTCCTCAACATTATATATGCACATGAACACAGCTATAAAGTTGTCCCAAGGCTAACTATAAGACAAACATGTCATGCTCACAAAACATGATGCTGTAAAAGAAAGTAACTAAAATATCCAAGATGATCTTTAGAACTTCTTTAGACTCTAATAGATGCCAACCTAACCTGAGCTATGGTGTAAATTTCATCTTATACTTCCCAATATGTACATTGAGCTCAGCCTCAGCATTTGAAAACCCTTTTCGGTGTCTTTCAAATTTGCACAACCGCTAGATTAAACATACGAAATATGTTTTAGTAGTATAATTATAGGTTAAGAATGTCATTCATGGTGAAGAAAGTTTGTTCTTAATAGCTTCAATTAATTGGAGGCCACGGATCAGTTATTAGTCCGTGATCAATCTCGTGAACAGATAATAGACAATGCTTCAAGTCTCTGTCTTACTCGCCATGATTAACTAAATAATAAAGCATTCATCCAAAATTTTCCTCCTCTCCCTTCACCAAATCAAGAAACCGTATTATAATGATAAAGGAAGCACCTTTTAGCATCTAATCGAGTAGTTAGTTGGTCTAATGCTCCTGTGGCCTATTCGCTTCCAATTTAAATCCAAGATATAGTGAAACTACCAAAGTTATAAGTGAGCAACAACGTAATCACATCACTCAGAGAGATATACTCACCGGCGTAGCTCTGGTTGCGGCCTAGATGGAGAGAGGACTCATCGATGATCCTGACGGTCAGTTTGGCCTCCGCGTCCTGGAGAGCCTCGGCAAGGCAGATAGCCGCCGTCGATTTCCCGCTGCAGGGCTGCCCGCAGATCACCACGAGCGCCATTAAAATCCAAGAAGCGAAGGGAAAAGAAAGCCCTAAAGCACTTCGAATCTTAAAAAGAGAAGAGACTAATAAATCTCCTAAAAACAATAATATCAATTCGAGCTCGCGTTAAGCGATCCGATAACGCAAGACGGACCGTGGTTTTCTAGTTAAGCCTTGTAGCACCCTGTTCGAGCTCGCCCTAAAGCCTAAAGGCTAAAGGCTAAGAACCTTTTAATAATTACTAATTTAATTCGTACTTTTCTAGAATTATTCCAATAACACCCTGTTCAAGGTTCACACGAGAGTTCCTAATGGAATTAAATGTTACAAAGGAAACGTTTTCTTAGTTTCCAACACAAATAAATGTTCACAATCTCCACACACATAAAAAAAATGTATTTTTTGTACAGTCTGATTATTATATCCTTCCATTTACTCATATAATTGTTGAAGTATTTAAGCAGTAAAACATTGCATTTGCAGATTTATATAAGTTATACTACGCACAAGGGTATCGAATAGGCTTAGAAGTGAGTTTTCCCGCCCTGTCATGTATGGCTACCATAGCTTCCTCGTAGCATGAGGTTCTTCTTTTTCCTTTATTCTATCATTTTTTTCCCTTATTTTTCTTCCATTTGATCTCTCTTTCTCTTTGCTCTTCTCTCTTCCTTACTGTCTTTTATCTCCTCCCTCATCATTATTGTCGTTATGTATGGTTACCATGGCTTTCTCGTAGCATAAGGTTCTTCCTTTTCCTTTATTCTATCATTTTTTTTCTTTTTCCTCTTATTTTTTTTCCATTTGATCTCTCTTTCTCTTTGCTCTTCTCTCTTCCTTGCTGCCTTTTATCTCCTCCCTCATCATTGTTGTCGTTATTATCTCATGCTTCAGCTACCAACAAATATGATAGACTTGGGCAGTAGTTACGGAGAAGTTAGGGTGTGTATATGTGTTATGGATTTGGGAAAAGTTTTTACGGTATTAGATCAACATGTCAAATTTCTAGCTTATGCTGTGGTTTAAGAGGAGATAGTTTATTCGCCCATCAGGCATTGTATATTTTTTTCTTGCTTTATTAGTGAGTTGATATTTATAGGTGAAAACCTTTCATCAATATTGTCATGTTTTTTCTCTTGCCCTTAGAGATCATATGCATGTGTCTTTAATTAGTGGATCATGACGAAGCCAAAGACTAACCTATTGTTCTAATGCCTGCATTGCACTCTATTTGCTTTCTTTATAATTTTTTCTATTGTAGCTAAGTGTGAAACATATGCCAAAGGGTCGTTGCCCTATTCCCCTTCTCATTCTGTGTATTAACTCGTAATCATTATATTAATCTTAGACCTGCCAAACGGGTTCTCTTAAAAACATCTATGTAAAAAAAAAAAAAAAAAACTTTATGTGTCAGGCCAAGTTAGATTAAAAAACATTTTAGTAGATTTTTGGTATAGTTAAGTTTAATTAGTGACTAAGATAACAATCTGATTCTCAATTAATGGTGAATGGTACTTAAACATTTGTATAAATAATGAGAACTTGTTAATTTCTTTTCATGGTTTGAATTTTTGTCCCCTCCCTCAGTGGAAGGTATAACTCAATATCAACCTTATTTCTTAATGTTATTAGACTTTACGTGATGCATTCATTAAAGAGGTCCAAAATTGATTAAAAAAAAAAAAGAATTGAAACCGATCGAAATATTTTATTTTTTAATCAAGCCAAAACGAAAACTGAAATATTTTATTTTTTGATCAAGCCAAAATTAAAACCGAAATGGAACTTCGAACTATGCTTCTGCCGTCTTCCTCTGTCACTCCTAGGAGTAATTTTGAAGATGGACTTCTCGTCGTTTGCTTTCAACAAATCTATCCCTCTACCAACTCTAGAAAAAAGAACATTTGGTATATGTCCTCCTATACTGCACTATAATAGATATTAAAAATAAAAGTAAATAAGAATTTGATCTCTAGAAAACAAAAGAGTTTATACTAATACCATGTTAAATATCTATTTAGACACAAAACTTTGAATTATATAGCTGATCACTATTATTCATCTTTTTTTGTTATCTTGCAATGAAAGAGATCAGACTCCCAAAAGCAGGAGTCTACTATTTTTAGTTTTCTTAACCTCTGATTCCTCCTGTCCACATCCTGTATCTCTCTTCTCAATAAGCTGACCACTGTAAACATATCTATGTATTAATCCATGTCAAGATTATGAGTTCTAATTATCTCATAAAGTTAGAGAGTGGCATTTGGTGAATCTTTTACCAGATGACAATCTATATATATCAAAGAGAGTTAACTTTTTTTGTTCCCCCTATGATTAATTTAAATATTTATAACTTATCGAGGAGAGAAACTCTCTTCTCTGGGAAGTCTTCAGATCTTTTTCCTTTTCGATATCTTGCCTGCATTTCCTTTTCCTTTTCCCCTCAAAATAATACCTTCAACTTGGTCCCCAGTCCCCACCTTCCTTTCTTTTGGAGAGAAAAGAAACATGTGAGCCCTCCTCCACATGCAAGTGGTCTCTGGAATCACTGCAACACAATTACACAAGTACCTCTACTTTCTCTAATTTATTTGTTTAAGTATCACTACTTCTAACATTTTGCATTAATTCTGTCTCCTATTCCTCCTAGGATCATCATTCCTCAAAAGGTTCTCTGTGATGGGATGAAAATTTACTAACTCAGCCATAAAATTTGCAGAAAAAAAAGAAGAAGAGTGTTTACATTTCATCATACTAATTCTTTCTCTGCCCTTTTCTTCCCCTCCTTAGTAGATTTTGGTATATTTTGGTGGCTATTTACAAGTGTACAGTGGTATATTGTGACCCAATCTTGCTTACTGTTGGTTTCTGACTTGCAAATACCAGACTGTCTCCGATTCTCAGGGGACCCATTAAATTGTTGTTTATGCATTGGTTATTTGAAATGTAGCAGTTTTTTAGCTTCAGTTCCCCAAATGTTGTGTCTTTATCTGCTCTTTTCTTGTTGTTTGATTCTTTGATGCTAATTTGTAGGCCTTACTAATATTTTTAAAATTTTGTTCTTTTTCTCAAGAAGATCTATTCTGCCTTCATGCTTCCTTCTGTCAATTACAGACAACTCAATAAGATAATGGTTTTTGTTCTTGTTATCATTTCCCTTCAGGATTTTGTTTCTTGTGAATGATTGCTTGTGTTTGGGGTTCAAATGCAAGAAAAAAAGAAGAAGAGCTCCAAAGATATGCTTTACTTATTTGGTTTCTACTTTATGTCTTGTTCTTCTTGTGGGGACCCTTTCCTTTTGGGATTGAATTGACCTAGGTTATGGCAATATGCTAATTCCTTTAAAGACCCTAGTGCATAAATTAGTTTCCTTCCTTCTGATTTCTGAGAAAAAGTTGGTATTAGTACAATATTTTTATGCCTTATTTTACTGCATCATAGTCTGCAAGTGTAATATAGTCTGAGGATTGTCATTTCTCATAGTTTTCTGTGTATTTTAGTTCCAGGAAGATAAGGCTCAACTGAGCTAGGTTCTGCTGTGTGTGGATTGCATGAATTATGAGGTCTTTCATCCTACATTAATAGAAAAGCCTGAATTCATCAAGTTATGTGAGTTGAAGATCTCGACCATTAGGTCCATAGTTGTCGATGTTTTTCTTAATTTAGAGTAAGATACCAACCTTCTTAAATCTGAAATATGATAAATGAGGATGTACCTCAATCCAAAATGAAAAGCAAAGTATACATTACAAGTTAGTATGGCCTTGGTGAGCTTTTACCTTCTGAGACACAGTTATTGACATGTTAATGGTGGACCATGAAATGCATTATAACCTCAAAAGACCATTGCTTCCTTGTCTTTCTTCTCTCCTTATAGTGTGCGTCGTAATTATAGCATTTCTTGTGCTTGCTCATAAATATTGCCTTCAAAGCAAAGGGTGCTTGATCCTTAGCAATCTTTTGCAAATTCTATTTGCCTTTTCTTGATGCTCCCATTAGAAGTCCAAATGGGTATTTTTGCTACATTGGCTTTTCTTGTTGCCAACAAGGACCTATGGCCCCTTATAGCAGGCATCATCATCAAGGTGAAAAAATTTGCTAATCCCTTCCTTTCTCTTTTATATCTTTGTCATGCCTAGACCATTTGAGTCTTTTTAGGTGACGCTCTCCCTTTCCTCTATTGAATCATGTTACCCTGGCAGTATATATTTGTAAGATCTCTAAGCTCATATCCCCCTCTTCTTTTCCTCCAGTTGGAGTCCTTTATTTGTTACTGTGTGGGATCATATCACACTTTTAGATAGCTCTAACTGTGATTTTGAAATTATTTTGGGCCATGGTTGCAGCCTTTCGTAGCATGAAATCAATATCCTGTATAGCAGCTTTTCTTTTCATGGCTGGTGGTTGGAAGTATGTAGGTTACTGCACTCTGCTGCATCTTTTTGTTACCATGACATTGCCTAACTGATCTTTTGGAACAGAGCATTGGCCTTTTAAACAACCAATCAAGCCCTCCACTCATGCTTGCAATTAATTGCTATACATCTCTTAGTACCGCAGTACTGGTTTTGTATTAAGAGTGGAAAGAAGCACCACTCAGAGAACGGCAAGGGATACTGAAGACGCGCAGGTTGCTCATTGATTACATCTTGTGGAAGTGTTGGTTGCCAAAAATAGTAGTACTAGCAGGAGGACTTCTTCTTTTCAGGTAATCAATTAGTGTTTGAATGGAACTGGAGCTTCAGGCAGGTGAATTTTCTATTCCCTCTGAACCAAGTCTACTCATCTATCATTAACAGAATGATAATATGCTGCAAGTGTCTTTGTGACGAATTTCGGATCTTTCGTGTGTAAAAAAAAATGTGAAGACAAGAATTTCTTATTGCAATGTTCGATGCGTTTACATGATAAGAGTTAGTATTGATTTATTATCCTGTTCTTGCTAAATACTTGGTCACTGACATTATTAATCTATTTTCCAGGAGTCTGGTTTGAAGCTTCTGAAATATCAACATTGTAGACTATAATAAGCAATATAAGAAGGAAGTAGCTTTATATTATTTGTCTTCCTTGCTAGTTGCATAGCAGACTTCCTGTGTCAACTGGCAGACACACAATAAGCTGATAAATGATATACAAGCAGAAGCAAGATGCTAATAGAAAACTTATAATTGCTACTGGACTTTTTGTTGTTAATTTGCAAGTACTGATATTTTTTGGTCGAATCACAGCAATGCTAGACTTTTGGCTGCATATAATAATGCTCTATAAATATGTAGACATTTTGCATGGGTTAGATAGTCTATTAGGAAGTTTGTCTTAAATTATGAAACCTTGTAGTTATTCTGTTCAGTTCATGAGAGTAATTTACAATATCTGATCCAGTTTACCGTTGCTTTGTTTATGAAACTTGTAGCCAATGTATCTTAGCTTCAAATGCATATTTGCTTACATCCCATGAAAGGTTATCAGATAATCTCTTCCATTCTTAATCCACAAACTACATCATCACACAGGAAAAGAGCAGTCAGCCAACTGATATCTGTCATCCTGCCTGGAAATAGACTCGGAATACCATGAATGACTTTGGTGAGAGAGCAAGGTCATGGACTGGAGACCCGACTTCCTCGGAGACAAGTGATAGAGATGCTTCTCTGAAGGACTTCGGCACATCCTCAAATGCCATTTCTTTTGGATTTGCTGCCACTGCCATACTAATTTCCATGTTCCTCATCATGGCCATATTTGAGCATCTAATCAGACCAAGGGCTTCTTTTCTTAGTCACGAAAACGATGACCCTGAGCAAGGACAACCAGAAGCTCAATCACTTGAGAAGATTCGCTGCCCCGCGACGGTATGTTCAATGCAATGGTAACACAATGCAGGCCTCTCAAACATTCCTTCTTTATCGAAAATTTCTTCCTATGCTGAATCCTTAATAGATGGATTCATCTGCCACTCTTATCCTCCACAAACTTTATGCTCCAAATCTATCTATCTATACGTATAGCATTGTGTTTTCAGAATGAAGAATTGATAGTGCCAATCTGCTTAATGTCAGGTGGAGTCCCTGTTCTCCTCTGATGTCTCAGTTCTGATGCCAGGGCAGCGCTATCCAACCTATCTCGCTCAACCAGCTCCTCTTCCTTGCTCAAGGGAAGGGATACATTGGCCTCCGCACGATCACGACTTCTTTGATCCTCAATAACCTTCCAAAAGTTCCATTGCAGAGGGAGGAAGCAAAGGAACTGCAACTCTGTGTGTCATGACCATCAAATTCACACTTCACTCTGCTTCTACGTGATGTGATTATTCCCACTGTTAATATGAAAGGCCCATTGTTTTTCTGAGTTGAAATTTAAATTGCATTTTTGGTTTACTGCAACTTTCCACCTCCATCTATCAGTTTATTGCAAGAAATCTCGAGGTGGCTGAGATGAGAGTTAATTGTCGGTGATAAGATCAGATTAGAAGTTTCCTTCATGTTAATAATCTGCTTCTGGATAAATAGCAAATAAAGATTTTAAAAGCACATAGAATATTGCTTTTGAATTTGCTGTCCTTGGGTACAAAATTGTCTGGCACGTGTCAAATAAATATTGGTCGCTGCGAATAAACTATGTTCCTGACAACCAAAAGGATCTCCGGTTAGGTTTGAACTAGTTTAGAAAAAGTATTTAATTATTGAACTAGTTTAGAGATTCTTGAATCAGAAGTCTCTAAACTCAAAGCAAACAAACTTATGATTTCATAAGCTCCAATTGACTTCTCTTTTTATCCAAAAAGAAAAAGGATTTTTACATAATTAATTTTCTAAAGTAGCAAATTTGGGCTCTTCTACACAATGTCTTAGAAAATAGATGCACTTAATTCTCAATAAAATTCCAATGCTTTTATTGTTAAAACTTTAAGACCTTCTTTAAGTACAGATACCAAACTTTAAGACCTTCTAGATAATCACCGTTAATACTAACTTAGATAAGCATAAAACCATTTTGCACATGTACTAATTATTTAAAATAATTTTAAAGCTATCTAATACCGCCCCTATATCATAGTACAAAAAGAAATCATATTTTTCTTAGAAAAAAAAAACGTTGGTAAATATTTTATATTCTAAACTTTAAAAAAAAATGAAGTGTATTTTAATCTTTTTCATGTAATTAATAACTCTAATAATCATCTAATTTAAATATTCTATCAACATTCCATCAAAAAAATTAACTCTATTGGCAAGTATCAAAGAGTTGGAATATTTGAGTGATAATTATAATATTTTAAAGACTATAATGACAGTTATAATATTTTATTAAAAAAAAAATTGAGTGCACTTAGTCAATATCCGCTTGTTACATACTTACATGAGTCTGGCTTCTTAGTCTGCAACCTGGAAGCCGAGTCCATCCCTCACCAGTCTTCCACTGTGTGGGAGTTTTTGAACCCATTCATGAGCCAAGCCAAGTCCAAGTCAAGTTTGGTGGGGGCAAACTTTATTTATAGTCCGACAAACTAACTACACTTCAATTATTGCAGGGTCCGGTGTAGCAACTTTAGCTCGTTCTCTTCTTTACAGTATACACAAAAGTTGTGGGCATTCACGAATCACGAGGCTCTCCTGTGCTACTTGACAGGAACATTGCTATTGCTATACCTATGGATCAAGTCAGACTCGGTACTACCTGTCAACATGGTAAATGGCATCAAAGTCTTACTAATGATATTATTAACCTAACTCATAATTATCAAAATTATAAGATTATTTATGTTGAAGATTCTTAGGTTACAATTATAACTGGGTTGGAGATTTTCATGCTAAGCCTGTTCAGCTTTTTATCTCTGCTTCTAGAGAGGCTTATTATACCGTGATGGCTAATCTAAAAATATATTTTAGTTAAAAAAAAAGAGCTTTGTGGCAATTATATGAGAACCAAAAAATCTGACACGAGAAAGAGAATACGAACAAAGAAATAAATAAAATAAAATAAACTCACAACTCTCGAACGATACGTTTCTAGTATCACAGAGATTTTCAGAAACATGACACCAAAGATCTTCCTAAGTTCAACATGAAATGAAATGCAAAATTTTAATAACAGGTTTCCGATATTAGACATGCAGAGCAGTATTGGGATACACCAGACTAAACCCTACACAAATATCACTTTCAGATGATCACAGAGTCACGGAATAGAAAGGCAAGAGATCATCCTGCAAAAAGTTTTAGAACTGACTTACTGAAATCCATGAGATGACAACAAATACATTGATCTGCAAATTGAAAAAGGGCAGGTTTCAAAATTCTGCTCCAGCAAAATATAAAAGCTACTTGATCAGGAAATTCAGGTTATACACTTCCGGTGGAATCGCATTCCATTTGAAAGTTCTCTAATGTCATGGAACTAAAAACAGGAGGACGAATGACTTTTCACTTCTTCTGTTTGGTTGGATTCTCCACATTCAACTGCTGAAGATTCAGCAACAGATCATTAGCGTTGAGGAACGCCTTGTTGGATGAGTTTGCAATTGTATGAGCTATTTCTCTTGCAGCTTCGATCTGCCTTAAAGCAAGAAAAGCTGGGTTGCTGGAAATTGCATCACCAATAAGCTCTGCACTCTTTGCCTCACCCTGCAAACTCGAGAAGAACAATATTTGCTTAACTTAGCATGTCTTTGAGATAAAATTATCATATTTACTTCATTAATAAAATATTGCAATAAGGTTGTATCCTGGATGCTGTGTCAACTTTAGAAGGCACTTTGCAATTATTCAAGTTACTTCACAACAATATTTCAAGCTGTAGCCATAAGGGGATATTCTCTCATCTCAATCCCATTCTAAAAAGCCTTTCTCTTGCTCCAACAACATATTATTGGTAAGACAAAAAGTGCTTTCTTTCTTACTTTCCTTTTCACAGACCATAACTAGACAGTGCTAACAAACTTTATGATGTATTAGTTTTTAGAATTAACAGTTAAGATAAGATTTACCCTGTCATACAGACAAATAAGCCCTGGAATGCAAATTTTAGGGTAAAACTTGATTAATCTGATATAACTTTCAGAATGTAACTGATAACAACTTTAGCCAACCCATATTGCCTAGTCTTAATCTGCTGACAGGTACAAAATAATTCAGGCATCGTCAAAAACCTGCCATTCCCGCATAAGGAATTCCATGGTTGTGTGAATCTTTTGCTTTGGTACTTTGCACAAAGCTTCTGTTGGCAAAGACATTATAAATCTATAGCTACTCTGAACTAATAGATTTCCCACTCATGAATGGTAGTTCCCTTGCTATATTCTCTTTGCTTCCATTACCAACTCCCACCCACCCTCTTCCTATTGACTTAATGTGCATATCCGCATCACCAGGTCTCACAATCCACACAAGACAAGATTAATGCACTCATGGAACAAAAGACATCATTGTGATTGGTGGAGCAGCATAGGGTGGGTGTGGGTGTAGCAGCATATGAAACAGCCCTTACTTTTCCCTTACACTTTCCAAGAAAGTAAACAAAACTTATGGACCTCACAGAAGACTAAGAGAATATATTGCATTCCTACTAACACACAATTAACGATTAAATGATGAACACAGTTTAGTAGACATATAAAGAACACTCAGAAGCTATTGTATTACCCTCACACTTCTGATTCAAACTAAGGATAACTCGCAATACAGTGCTACCTACTTATTGCCCACCAACCTTATTTATCTTCCCATCACTTACCCCAAGAAGAACTTGTGACAACTAATTAGGTAAAGCAAGAAAAATGCATTCAAGGAAAATGCGATTCAATTAAAACCAAAAATCTTAGTATAAAACCAGGGGATAGCATCTTGAACGATATATAGATTTTCTCACCTGGGCTCTTATAATTGCACTTTTCTTGTCTTGCTCTGCTTTTTCAACAATGAACTTAGCACGCTCAGCATCTTGTGCTGCAACTTGTTTAGCTTCGATTGCAAGTGTAAACTCCTTCCCAAAGCTGAGGCTTGTAATGGACACGTCATCCAGCGCCATATTGAAGTTCCGGGCCCTATCCGTCAGTATCTTCCGAATTTCCCTACTAACAGTCTAGATAAAAATAATGGCATTCTTCAATTGATATCAATCATCTAAACCTATCATATTTCCTACAGTTTGATATCAACCCAATTTATAATGTGTATACAAAAGTTCTTAAATAGGTGAGAAAAATAAGACACCTCTCTTTGTGTGATCAGCTGGCTAGCATTGTATTGTGCGACCACAGCTTTCAAAGTCTCATGAATAATTGAAGGCAAAACTCTCTCATTATAGTTCTCCCCAAGGGTTCGATATATTGTAGGTAGTTTCTCTGGCAGAGGACGGGTAAGAACCCTAAGACCAATTCTCACCTGTCAAGACAAAAGAGCTTCAACAAAACTGGTGTTATATATCAATTGGCAATGGAAGAGCATAGCATTGCGAGAACAACATAGGCCCGTCCCTAACTTTTATTACAGTTTTACAGTCCAACGCCCACATGAATGTACTGATCTAGCAAGCTATTTAGAAGGATTGAAAGAATAATTTGACAATACAGGTACATAAAATTAAATTGTAAGTTAAAAAGCTCAATAAACACTTCCTCCGATATAAGTCTTGCACAATATGGAATGACTGATAACAAAAGAATGCACCGTGTTTCAAAAATTCAATAGAGGAATAACAAGGAATGAATAAATAACATCCAAAAGCAATATTTAATGTCCTGCAGACAAATTGAATTATTGATGAATACCTCCTGTGAGTAAAGTTTCGCCAGTAAAGAAAAATTCAGAAGCTTTAGGATCATATTTGACTACCACACACCACAAACTAGATAAGAAACCCTTCAAGCTATAAAACTCACATTTCCAACTAAAGATGTATATGTCAGAAATGATCATAAATACCATTTGCGGATCACAGCTTCCAAATTGAAGTCATGCAAAACATGGAACGGGTAATAGCAAGAGACTATGCACAAAATGGAATATCTTCTTTCAAAATATTCAACAGAGGAATTCTTCACCATGAAAGATCAGTATTTAATGTATTTGCAGGGGAAAAAATTGAAATATTGACAAATGCAGCTCCTATAAACCAAGTTTGCAATATATATTCTGAAATTTAAAGATCGCTATTGGCTACCCAGCACATGTTGCAGACTAGGTAAATAGGCCACAATAACGAAAACACATGAAATTCCTACCATAGAAATACGTTGTGAATTGAGTAAAAGGTACCATTTGAAGATCACGGCTTCCAGAAGTACTCTCTACAAGATGGGGTCGAGCACGGACATCATAAATGATAGGCCTCTCGAACCAGGGAATTATCAAATGTGTTCCTTCAGGGTATACCTGGATAAAACGTTTCCTTGACGTTAAGAACAACTGGATGGTTCTCAGTAAAAGAAAAGAAAAGAAAAAAAGGATATAGCAAAAACCATATCAAGGGGCACAAAATATACCAATCTAAAGCATCCAGTAGTCAAAAATATGAACCATTTCACTCGTTAAAAGCAATAGAAGTATTATTTTCAGTTCAGTAAAATTTTCCTATATTCAGTAGCCAAAAGATAGTGGACCAAAAATGACGATACAGCAAATCCTACAAACTTCCTGCCCGTCTAGCAAGCACCAAATCAACTACATTACGACAGGAACCTCTAGCTCCCAAAGCAATGATGATCAACTCACGTCATCTTACTAATCACGTCGTGCAAAAGAACGAAATTTGGTACATATATTACACAGAAAACAGAAGATAAAGGAACAAAATACGAAACCACCGGAGGCAATCAAATACAAACTAAAGGATCAAAGATCGAGCCAATTAGAAATTGCGAGAGAGAAAAGAAGACCTTGTCCTTGATTCCCTGAATACGGTTGAAGACGATGGCGCGGTGACCACCCTCGACATTGTAGAGGCTGTTAAGAGCGGCGTAGACGACGGTGCCGCCGATGAGCGCCACCTTCACCAGCGTCGCCGCCCCCGATCCAGGAACCTTCGGTACCTTCACGTTATTAAAGTTCATCTTTCTCTCCCCCTCTCCAGATCTCGATCTCTTCTCGCTTCGTCGGAAGCGCTAAAATCCCTAGAAAGAAATGAGAAATAATCACGGATTACGCCGAAAAGGAGGTAGAAGAGAGAGTGGAGGGAGGGAGAGAGAGCTCACCGGGCGGCGATGCGGTCGAGCGGTGAGGGGTTTTAGGGTTTTAGGGTTTTGCGGCGGGGTTCTGGAAGATGAGATTGAGTGTGTAGATAAATTATGACGACATGAGAAAACTTGTGCTAACGAGTAAAAGACGAGCTAGAGAACACGGGAAAATGGTATTAAATATGGAATTGTAGCAATAAAATTATAAATAATTACTGCAAGAAAATTATGTGCTCATAGCTCGTTTTATATATTTCTTGTAATATAGTGACGTGGCGCAAACTAGCTCATTAGAGCCGGGATTCTGACGTGGCAACATCATTGTAGAATAATTTGAATTATATTTTGGTCATTAATCATACAACAAAGTTATGAAAACAGAAGACTACTCTCAATGCATAGAGGATAGAAGTCATCTTAGTTCAACTTATATAATTGTTTAAAAGTCAAGACGTGCACCTTAGTATTTCCAATTATGCTACAATTTGTTTTCAAAAAATTATAATATAAGTAAGAATTATAATTTTTAAAATAATCAATAAAAATTATATAACGTAGGGCATTTGCAAACCCCTTTACTTTTCAAAAAAAATAAAAATAAAATTTTTTGTGCATTTCATTATAAAAAAAATATACATCTAGTATAAAAATATATATATATTTAGTATTAAGCTCAATCTTGTTATTATTAAACCCCACTTAGCTGGATAATAAATTATTTCTCATTTTCATGTGGATTTATTTTTATTAATTTTATAACATTTTGATCTTCTCGACTATGTAATATTTTTTCGCAGTGTTAGAAAAAATTTGATTCAAACGGTCACAAAAACTAATCCAATTCACTTTTGAAATAGAGAATGCTGATCTTACTTCTCTTAAACGGATGCATTGACGTATCTTCTAGCTAGACATAACTGAATCTTTTCGAGTTGAATCTTGACCCATGCGTGAACCAAACCGAACTTTGCTTATGTGGTTGAGCTTATGTGATTGAGTTAGCTTGCATAAATTACTTTATCCATATAAACGACTACTCTTAGGCCCCCAAGCCAAAATGAAATTTGATACTTTTTCCAAAGTGTAAATGAAACTTATATATCAACCAACATTTAATAAATAGTTAATATGATACTATACTCACATTTATTTATCTTCTACTATCGTTATAGTTCCTTAAAACTAATTTTCATTCACTTTACTTTATAAAATTGAATAAGTAAATGTATAACACTAAAGCACTCTATGAGCTCTTTTAATTTCATAATTAATCCATCATTAATATGTACCGGCTCTACTTAAATTTGGGCTTAAAATTTATACGAAATTCATGTTAAGATACTTATGTTTTCCATCATATTTTTTATCTTAACTTTCATCTCCTACTTTCCTTTAAAATAGGCATAAAATAATGGTATGATTCGGCCATATTGACTCTACTTGTGACATTAGATTTATTTGGATGAGTTTATTTATCTAGTTTGATTTTTTGGTTGAAGAAATAACAATTTTTTGCCGATGGGTATTTGAATGCTAAGGACCGCATTTAAACGGGTTATGCAAACGTCTGCACGTGTTCATAAAAACAGAGAGTGTGATTTGTATATTCAAATGCCTACATATGTTCACAACGACAGATAACAGTATTTTTATGTTCGAACGTAATTGAGCGCGTTTGAATGCACTGCAGTAAAAATTGTTGGTTTGTTAGAATTTTTAACTTGGTTGTTTAAGTCCCAAGAGTGAGTTTTTATAAATATGTGGAAAAAACTTTGATTGAAGTTTATAAACGGCATTGAGCATTTATCTCCTTCTTTTTTGCTCTAACCATTGATGCTCTCTCTCTCTCCTCTAACTTATAATCTCTATCTTTTCTCCCCCTTCACTCTTAAAGAATTATTTTAGCACCTATCTAGCTATTGACATGCTAACAAGTCATGGTTCATCCGACCTTTGGTCATTGTTCGACCGATATTTCAAGATCTAGCAATCCAAATCCTGCGATTTTGAATTAGTTAGAAAACTCTCTTCAAGGGCAACAATGTATACAAAATTCGGTAAGATCAAACGGCTATATCATCCATAGTTTTCTTTAAAAATTATGTTCTTAAATTGGTCCAGAATGATTAAGCATCTTTCGTAACAAGTAATCTCTATAGTATCTAAAATTAGCCTGGATAAGTTTTAGCGTAAAAATCAAACAAACAACTAACAAAAGAATATTTAGAGGTTTTACGTAATAATTAGTCAACGTGACATGAAAAATAAATTAGAGAATATAAAAATAGGCAATAATTCAAGGTCGAGGTGTACTTTTCCTATGAAATAATTGACTATAAGAATATGATAATTTAACATATGGATAGTATATAGGAAAATACGAAAATGGGTAATAAATGTATGAATGAGTGCTGCTGGGTTGAGTTAGAATGGACTATAAGATAGCCCACAAGCCCAAGCCCAAGCCCAACGTGAAATTTCTTGCAAATTACATTATTCGTAGATCCCCAGATCCTTACTATATAATATTAGGAAACTACGTTTCCGTAATAAAAGTGGGTGACTTGAACATTTTGAATCCTTTATTTAAGAGAACTTTTCGACCATTCTCAGAAAATCCTATTCCAATGGCGACCCGTTCCGCTCCTCCTTCAACCGGAACCGTAACCCTAACCCTAGGAGAGCCCTCTTCGTCTGCCTCCTCCTCTCAGCCTCCCCAAACCTTCGTTCTCCGCCTGAGGCGGCCGAAGAAGGTCTCGTGGAAGGAGGGCACCGTCGACAACGAGTTCCTCAACCGCAAGAGCTCCAAGAAGTGCTGCATCTTCCACAAGCAACGCCCCTTCGACGAGGATTGCAGCGACGACGAGGATGCTGGAGGCCGCCGGGATCCGCCGCCGGCGGGGGAGGACGGGGCTGGGCCTAGCCACTGCTGCTCCCATGGCGGCGACCACTAATTCGGTAATGATTTATGTCCTATATTTGTGATCTTGATAGTTCTCTTTGATTTTTTCCGAATTAAAAAAAGTGCTTTCTTTGAGACATTACAGTTCTATGTATTCATACGATCGAAAATAAACGAATTGTAGCAGTATATTCGTTGTACGCTATCTTTGGGCAGAGATTATATGAATGAAGGGTTAAAAATAGGAAACTTGGTAGGTTGTCTGTTCAAAAGAAATTGGAATTGCTTATTGGGATTTTATTGATTTTGTTTTCCGTTTCATTCATTTTGATAGCTCGAAGCAGCACTGTTGATTTTCCTATGATAAATCATCAACAGAACTTAGATCTTATTCTTTGCAAGGGTAATCGTATAATAGATTATCTGGTGCCTTAATATTAGCTGACACTTATAAGGTTGATCACATATGTGCACTTATTTTTATATTAAGTCAGATAAAACCTTCAGATTTTTTAAAAGTACTTCCATGTATTATTTACTTTTTACCTTCAGATTGTTGAATCTCAAATTTAGTTGATGATTGATGTATTAGAGATCTTATATAGCTCTTGGAAGATTGCATTCTCGTGTGAATGATTTCAAAGAGGTTTGGTCTAAGAAATAAATGTTTTCTGGCCATATTACTGTGGAATTATAGAATAATGAGAAACAACTTGTAATACGCAATTATATTGAGAACACGTATTTAAATAAGAAAAACCTTTGAGGCAATCAAAGGAGCCCTCTCTTAGATTAGAATAACGAGCATCATAATAGGGTGGTTGTGGTGCAGATTGCTGAGAGTTGCTTATGACAGGTTAAGTTGATCATTGGGCTTTCTTTACCTGGTATCTGCGGAGTTTGTTTTGATTGTAGCAACTTTAGTGGAAATTGGGATGCATTATAGTAGCCGGCCATAAGGAAGTTGATCCATAGTGGAAACATGGTGGTAAGCTGCAAAGCTGTGTCTTCCAAGGGAAAGATGCAAAGGCCTATGAAAAAACTGGCTTTCCTTATGAAATTTTAGGATTCACTGGGGAGATGGCCTACTATGCTTCCTTGGGCTGTACTATTGACTGTTAGTCCGTTACATAGAATGTTAGCCTAAGTTGAATACTTAATATTATAACAAAATTCGTTCCTGTGAAAAAAAATTCTTTGTAATCTAAAATCCTCTATTTGCACTTATATAATAGTTCTCACCAATAGTTGTGAGCTTGTTGCTATCTAGGGTTTACATTGATATCTCCATTTGTTTTACTTATTTGGCATGAATTCATAGTCTCATTTTTGTGTTCTTAATAGATCATCAATAGTCAGTATTTGAATCTATATAAATCTTTTCCTACATGTTAGTCTATTTAATTTTTTTTCTTATGAAGCCACACTGAGTTGCTTTCAATATATTCACATGAAAGGACTTGGTTGTTGGACAGGGAACAAGCAAGCTGAAAACTGTTGAGTTGGACTGGGTTGTTTTTTGTGATGATATGCTTAAGGGTGGGAAAACCTAGGCCATTTAGTAAGGGAGGAAAATTATAAGCCATTTTAGTGGTATAGTTAGTCGCAAATAATGATGATCCTAGACAATAGTAGTCTTAGTTGAAATACTTTTTAATTATATAAAAGATTGGCAAGATAGTTTGGATGCTGTGCTTGGTCCTTGGCTGCTTGATGTTTTGCTTGTCTTCAAGCCCACATTCATCCCATCCTTTGTCTCTCTGTTCTCTAAAAGGTTAGCTGGCTTATCAAGTGCTAGGTTTGGGATTTGCTTCGCTCCCTTGGGAATGCTTGGGCTCTGTGGTGTTTGCCATCCCGATCCTGTCCCGGCCTAAACCTGATTGGTAGATTTTGCACCCCAACTTAGGTGGTAGGCCACCTGGAATTAAGTTTACCATTCTGGAACTGTTTAAATTGTCCTTCCATTGCATCCTATGGCAGGTTTTATGAAGATTACAGATAGTGCCCAAAATGAAATTTTTTATTTAGAAATTTATATGGGGGCGCCTACTAATATGTTTGGCTCCCCCGCATTGCTCTTTTTGACAATAATATTTGTCCTTTTGTGTGATAATGCAGAGGAAATTATTCCTAATTGATTCCTCTATTGCTCATTTTTCCAATACTGTGTGAGGTTGTTTGAGAGGTATATGTAGGTTCAATTTTAAAGGATATAGTTATCTGGTAGCTGGACCAAGGAAGGATGCCTGGTGACCAAGTCCTAGACTCATCTTCTTTTGGAAGGCCATCCTCAGTCGCCTACACACAAGGGACATATTGATGAAAAAAGGGGCTACCAAGCAACTTCTTGTGACCCCTTTGCGGAGAGGGGTTGGAGTCGCTCTCCCACCTACTCCTTAGTTGTGATTTCGTCTAACTGCTATGGGATTGTATCTTTCTCTAGATTAGTGTGTTTTCACCCTCGTCGTCTATCAAGAGTTTTTGGTTTCAGCGGTGATGCTTTGCTATCCCTGCTCGGTTCCAAAAAAGGCGACCAACCACCTATTTGGCATCCTTTGGTGGCTTCTTTGGAGGAAATCAATGAAGCACGGACATGGGACACGACACGATACGGACACGGCGACACGGCAAATTTTGAAAATATAGGACACGGACACGGCATAGGACACGGCGAAATAAATAAATAAAATAAAAAATTAATACATCTAAAGTAAAAATTTGCAATCTAATAGCGTTAAACATACATCAAGCTATAAGAACTAAGAAGTATCATTCAAAAAGTACACATCAAGCTGTAAGAACTAATTTAAAGATAATAACAAAATTGAAAGACAATCAAATGCCTCATTGCCTTCATCAACAAAACATGTCCTACTGTCCAAGTAACTGAGTTCCACAAAAGTTTAAAAACTAACAATCATTACAAAATAGCAACATAAGGTAGATCATTCATCTTCAACTGCCTCATTGCCTTCATCAACAAGCATTATAGTCTCTAAATCCGGTTCATTAATTGAGAGATCAGCAAACTCCAACATTCCTGCACCATTAAAGGAATCATAAGAATCTCCTCTAACATTCCACATCTTGGTCTCCTCTCTTAAATAATCTGGAGACCTCCTTGATAGAAGACGAAGATTAGTATTCACATATACTAAATCTTCAGCTTTTTGTGGAGTTATCTTGTTCCTTTTCAATGAATGGATGAAAGAATAAGTGCTCTAGTTCCTCTCACAACCTGAAGAAGAGCAAGGTTGCCCAAGTAACCTAAGTGCTAAATTCTGAAGAATAGGAGCAGAAGCACCATGAGCAACCCACCACATGTTTGGATCAAACTCATTTCTATCTGCTATTGAATCATACCCAGTAAAACTTTTGGTTGATGTGGAGAAACTAGTATACTCTTGGTATGCCATTTTTCGTTCTTCTGCATTTGGAAATAACCTTTTTAAGCATTTGTTTCTCATATTAGAAATTTTCAAATCCTTATGCGGTGGTACACGATTTGGATCCTCTTGAATCCATGATGAGCTATAATACCTATTAACATAATCATATAATTAGTAAACAATAGCAATGAAAGAACAATAAAACTTTTAATCATAAGATAGAAATTAAATTAACCTTGGATTCAAAGAATGTGCTAAGCAATGTAATGGTGTATTGCTTTTATCCTATCTATCCATTAGGATCTTATGCACCACCGAATAAAAAATAGATTCATCGCCTTCTTTTATGTTTTCATACATAAATATGATTGTCTTCACCTTTTCAATTATTGTATCCCACATTTCATATATCAAATGTAAGCATGATTTATCTGTGTCTGCAACCCGTAGCATACTGTATATAGGCTCTGTGAAAGCAAGTGTATATTCAATTTTATCCCACCAAATGTCATCAAGGACTTTATCTTTGACAAACTGTGCTTTGCCAATATCATCTTCCCTATAAGAACTTTATTTATCACTGATTACCATTGATTGAAGACCCTTGATCTTTCTAAATCTTTTCAACATTATAATCACCGAAGCAAAGCGAGTCTCCGCAATAGCAAGCAATTTTAAGTTGACAAATTCATTAAAAATAGCCAACCTCATTGAATGCTGCATGATGAAATTTTTTATGCACATTACATCCCCTGCAATTACTGAAATCCAGCTACACTCATCAAACATAATCTTATTTGCCTCGGTGTTTTTTGCTGCACATATGTTATTCAAAGTTAGGTTGAGAGTGTGAACTACACATGGAGTCCAAAAAAATATGAGAAAACCTTGCTTCAAGAAGCATCCCTATTGCCTTACAAACAGGTGCATTATATGTAACCACTTGGACTACATTATGAGGTCCAACCTCTTCAATGATTTTAATGATCAAATTAGAGATAAAAAATTTGTCTTTATATTCTCCTTCACAATTCACAGCTCTCAAGAACATAGGTCCACTCTCAGTCACCGCTAAAAAATTTATAAGCGGTCTCCTCTGTGCATCAGTCCAACCATCACATACAATACTCACCCATTTTTCTCTCCATGTGCTTCTAATAGGGTTTAGCAACATTTCAATATTTGCTCTCTCTTGTTGAAGTAGTGTAGTTCTCAATATATTGTAGCCAGGGGGCACAAATCCAGAAATATTATTATTTGCTGCAAATTGAAAGGCTCTAACATAGTGAGGGTTTTTTGCCAGATAAAAAGGCAACCTGGCTGAATAAAACATTCTTGCAATCTCACAATATAATTGATTGCGAGCACCAGAATTAAATGACTTCTCAATAGGTGTCATTCCTGTTGCTCGTTTTTTTTCTTGATGTCCCTCCCATATTAAAACCTACACTTCCAATTGAGCTACTAGAAGATGCCGCTTGTCCAAATTTTGGCAAAGGAATTTGTTTAGGCATCGAATTTTTAATTCTCATCTCGACAATATCAACAACCATTTTCATTTTCATAACATGTTCACTACTCACTTTTGGACAACCTCTAATTCCATGCCCACTAATTTTCAGCAAATGAGCCTTTACTCTATAATATGATCCCTTGTAGACTTGTTGACAATAATTGCATCTAAAATTATGATTTCCTCCACCTTCTCCCAATTTCTCCATCTTAGTAACATATCTCCACAAGGGAGCATTATCATCCACAGAAGATACAGTATTTTGACTAGAATCAGGATTATTTTCAGTATTTATTTTTCTTCAACCGCAATAAAACTACATTAGTAAAGAGATATGTATTAGCAGATTAATAATTTAACAGACAGAGATTAAAGAAGCTTTAATATAATTTAACAATTTAATAATAGACAGCGAGAGAGAATGAGAGAGAGAGACAGGGAGGGAGGGAGGATGAGAGAGAGAGACACGTGAGAGTGAGACAGCGAGAGAGAGCGAGAATGAGAGATTGGGAGAGAGGAAGAGACAGAAGAGACAGAGAGAGAGTGAGACGGCGAGAGAGAGGGAGACAGAGAATGAGAGAGGGAGGAAGATACAGGGAGAGAGACAGAGACAGGGAGGGCAGGGAGGGAGAGACAGAAAGAGAGAGACAGCGAGAGAGTGAAACACCGAGAGAGAGAGAGAGAGAGTGAAAGAAAAGGAGAGGGAGGAAGAGACAGCGAGAGAGTGAGAGAGAGAGGGAGGGAGGAAGAGACAGAGAAGAGAGAGAGAGAGAGGGAGGGAGGAAGATACAGGGAGAGAGAGACAGAGACAGGGAGGGCATGGAGGGAGGGAGGGAGGAAGAGACGGAGAGAGAGACAGACAGAGACAGGGAAAGAGAACCTGCGTCCTCGCCGCACTCGCTCCGTCGGCCGTCGCACTCGCTCAACTGCCCGTCGCGTCTCGGATCGTCGCTCAGCAGCTGCTCGAGGGTTTTAGGGCTTCGATCGAATCGAACGATTCCGTCGCTCAACAGTGAAGGTAAGGTTTTATTATCGGGTTTGGATCCAGGTTAATAACATTCGATCGAACCCGACCCGACCCGTTAAACAATATCTAAAATACCGCCCGTGTCCCCGCCCGTGTCCCAACAGTGTCCGATTTTCTTTCTTTCTTTTTTTTTAAGGAAACTCTGGACACGTGTCCCATGCGTGTCCGACGCGTGTCGGACACGGACACCTCTTCCTGGGAGAGGTGTCGGTGCTTCAGAGGAGGAAATGTAACCATAGAGTATTTATGCGGAAAGCCTTAACTATCTCGAGTCTTAGAATCTCCTTCTTGGAGATTTGGAACCTCTAGAAGGCTTCCTTCCCTTGTCACTGCCAGATTGGTTCGGATGACTTCTCTAGTCTTTTATTCTTATAGAGCTTTCTTGCCCTGCTCTCCATCCTTCCTCCTCCCCTCCTCTCGACCTTGTCTATTTCCCTCTCCTTTTATTAATAATATAACTAGGTTGAGCCTACTTCTCTAAAAAAATAGTGTAGTCTCTCATCATTGGAGTGCTTTGGAATATCTAGAAAGCATGCTACTCCAAACTATTTAGTGCTCGATCGGAGACCCTGTGCAAGTGGTCTTCCGAGCTACTATCTTCTTGGCTAAGGCCCTCCTCCTCAAGCCCACGCCCAAGATGGTCCATGCCTCTCCTAGAGCTCAGGCTCAGTAGATTGCCCCCACCTTCTAACCTTCTCAAGCTCAATGCTGACAGAGCTTTTTCCTCGACTAGCAACTCGGGGGAAGCGGAATTCATTAGTTTGCAACTCCCGAGGTGCTCCTCTCTTTGCTATTTCGTGGAACATCCAGAATGTGGATGCCCTTCATGCTGAAACCATGGCCTTACCCTTTGCCTTGTCTAAATGACCTCAACATGGGTTCTCCGGCCTCCTAGTGGAAATGGATTGCCAAAACCTAATTTTGCTCCTTCTTAGCTAACACCAATTCCATGGACATCACCTAAATTTTATTTACTGCGAAGCTAGTTTTGTTGCCAACTAGCTTGCACATCTTGGAAAAACTGTCTGCTATTCAATGTTTTTGGATGGTTCCATACCAAGGTTGTAATTCTCTTCTGTATTTGGATTCGGTTCCTTCTGAAAGGTGGGACTTGAATCCACTTTTTGAGGTAATAGACTGCCTTTTAACAACAACAAAAAAGGTGATAGTTGTTTGTCTGACAAGAAGACGAAGGGCAGGAATCCAATATTCAAGTTCTAGCAGAGAGCAAAAGGTGTTTCCCATTTTGCAACGTATTAAGCATGTAACTAGGAAGTGGATAGTCTTTGTGAAATACAGTTAGCTACTTTTACTGTCTTTTCTTTTCTTTTCTTCTTTTTTTTTTGGCTTGAAAGATAATCTTGAGGAATCTTTGTTTACTATATTAATATCCATGCTCCATGCTAAGGACTTTGTACTTTACAATTATTCATCTAATGCTCTTGACTCTGCCACTTAAAAAGCAAGAAGAGCGGTAATGTTAATGCTACTCATTTTCCTATTCTATATATGATATTAATTCAGATGAGCTGTTGGAAAATATGCAGATAAACCTTTTCTCGGGGAGTTATACGACCAGATTTCCCCTCAATAATCAGATGATAATATCAAGCCCTGTTGTGGCTCCTGAAAGCCTGTTTTTGATTGTGCCTTTCATTGTTGAATTCGATGTAAGATGTGAATAGAAAACCTTGTTTCACAACTTCAACTTTGTGGCCTGGAGGAACTTTCAGGGACTACATTGTAAGAGATACCTCATCAAGAATAATATGTGTGTTCTGTGGAGATACTTTTGTTGGGTTTTTCAGATATCTACTACCAACTTTACGCTCGTAATAATTTGTTCTTTAATATGTTTGGTAATTCACTCATATGATATTGGGTGATCTAAAAAGGGCAGTGGCAGAGTCAGATTTTTTTTAGGAGCAAAGTTATGAAATGACCCAAGTTTTAGTAATAGCAAAAGTTTAGAATAGCTATTCTAGTTAATCTCAAAAGGTGAACGACGAAGTAATTCAAAAGAAATAGTGTGAATTTCAACTATTTTCAATTAGCAGATTTCTCACAGTAAGTTGTCCTGAGTGATACAGTCTCGATTTACTTACAAACATCCGATTCCTGATGGTCGGACAATGGACTGTTGTATATGATAAATAAGAGCGCAAGAGCGCAGCTGCAATATAACATACAATTTGTGGGACCGAGAAATGCATCCATTAGACTGGAACAATCGGCACTCTTTCTATCAGCTTCTTACTCCCTCAAATTCTCTGTGAATGATCTCCAGCAAAAGTTCGTTCCAGGTATCGATTGGTCCTGGCATGCACCAGTGCAAACAATCCTGGGGCGGGGGCTCTCCGTTAGGTCCCCTCTTC
The DNA here is from genome assembly GCF_048772165.1 of Typha angustifolia. Classification (NCBI taxonomy): domain Eukaryota; kingdom Viridiplantae; phylum Streptophyta; class Magnoliopsida; order Poales; family Typhaceae; genus Typha; species Typha angustifolia. The sequence goes on from NC_133248.1 coordinate 8,960,802, forward strand.
GTCACCTTGTTCGGATCTGGGTTTCTGTACGGGCCAGGGTGCCCGTCAGGCCTGTATCCGAAAGGATGGGTGATGTCCATGAACCTTAATTTGGAGCGACTTTTGGCATTGACATTCTCCACTGCTCGTTGGAAGCCTGTAAATTGCTTCTCGTGCATTGTGTTTGTAAATCCATTCCTCACCACCTCAGTCGCAGGCCCAACCTTTCCAGTGCATGAACCACCAGTGTTCCAAGCCCCGCCCTCATAGTGGTCTGGTGAGTATGAGCGAACAACGGCTAGACCTGTGAAGTTTGGATGTGTCGCAATTGCAGTCAGGCAAGTCTCGACTGATATACCAAAAGCTTCGATATTGTTGATCTGAACCTGGCCAGCTTCTTTCGGCCACCAGAGCTGTCCTCCGACGATAGTATTGTTCAATATGTATGCTGATTTTTTGGCGAACCAGTGGCCAGAGGAAAGGATGACAACATCAAAAGTTGGGAGGAATTCCATGAAGGTTTCATCAGGGAGGTCTAGGTGAATCTTGTCAATCCCCTGTGGTGCAAACCCAAAGGGATCAGACGTCTTGTGGACGAGCCATGAGGACCATATCCGAACGATGCTTGTGGACGTCGACCTGAAGTACCATTTCTGCATCCGGCGATTGCCACGGTTCTTCGGAGCTTCAACCTGTCAAAAAGGGCACAATAAAACATTAGAAGGTTTTCCATCTGAACTTTATTGCAACCGCAGTAGCAACTAGAACTTATGAGTTAAGAAAATGTAAATAAGACAATTGAGAAATTTAGGGCTGATTACACTTTGAAGCAGCTCCTAGATGCTAGTTCTATATAACGAACTATATGCTTTCCACTATCTGAGCTATAAAATTTCAAGACTACTGATAATCAAGTGAAGATCTAGGCATAGATGGAGTGAATGCAGTAACATTCACTATAGAAGATGACAATAAAAAAAGAACAGCATCGACAACATTTTTGTGATTTCGAGAATATCACCAAGAAAGAACAATTATTTTAGTATGTTAATTTGCAATATTTTATGCTAAAAATCAATATAACAAATGAGAATGTGACAAAGTATTTTCTCATCATAGGTTATCTGTGTAAGATACTTGCAGACGGCAACTTCCTACCATAAGCTTTAGTGTGCAAGTTATATCATGCATGCCAACAGAAAAGAATGAGAATAAGGGAGCTTGCCTGCCAAAGAATGCAGATCAAGGACTCCATCTGATTCCGGGCAACCGAATCCCCGACAAAGGCTAGTGTCTTGCCCCTCATCAACTCTAAGAACTTCCTTCCATCAAAGCGTGGAAGATTGCATTCTTCAGGTTTCCATCTATAGTTCTCATATTCCTTATCTGGTCTCCCGTTGCCCTGGCAATTCTGCATTTGTGTTATGATAGGGCATGTATCGTTTGTGTAGAGTGGTCCAGAAGGATCATACACCCATTTCCCCTGATATAGATCACAGCTCCCTTCAGATGAAACAAAGAAAAAGAATCAGTATTGCAGTATAAGGAGTAAACCACAAAAATCATATTTTTAAAGTCTAGACAAGTGAGGACACATAAAAGACGCAAACTCAATCAAATATGTAGAAGGCCATCTTCAGGTGTAGCCAAGAAATGTACAAAGATCATAACATTTACTTGGGAGAGAGAAAGCATACGGAATTGGAAAGGAAGACAAGGAATACATATACCTTGATTAACCTTTTCGGAGCCACCAGATAGAGCTGATGAGCGAGGACTTGTTGTTGCTAATGTGGTATTTGATGAGGAGGCCGAGTTATCATCAGAAATTCCTGAATCAATCTTCCCAGGAGAATCAACCAAACCATACGACAAAGATTTCCCAACCTCATCATCCCTCATATGACCGGAGCTATTTCCAGACTCCTTTTCCATTTCCCGTTCAGAAGACAGTGCACCAGGATCTGCCAGAGCACCCGGTGTCTCATAACTAGGTGAAGGTTGCTTGATAACCATATCTCGGCGGCCAATTTCCGACAGTTCATTTTGCGGAATGATAATTCCACTCGTATTTTCATTATGATACAACAGAGGAGGCTTACCTAAATTATCTGTTCCAAGGATATAATCACGAAAGGATGAATGAAGCGGAGACGATACTAGAAACAATGAAATTAGCAAAAGAGACAGAGCAATCCCTCCCACTGATATAACAATGGAGGAAACAGACCGCCGGACCCCGATAATTCCCGATAGGCTTTTAGGAGATGACATTGTTATGAATCCACGAAGCAACCCAGAATCCAAGCAAAGATCGGCTAAAGGTCCTAAAATAATGAGCTCCCCACTTTTCAAGGGAATCCAAAAGGCACAAATTCAAATCTTTTAACCTTCTTTAGCGCTCAAGAAAAATTCCAGATCTCCTCCAAATTATATACACTTCAGCTGAAAAGCTTATTAATACCGATCAAAGCGCAAACGATCACTAATTTACAGACCCAAATAACATAGCATCTAAAAGTCAAATCCTTCTACTTTCTTGGCCACTCTTACCTCAGAAAATTTCAAACAGAAAAACCAAACTATCAGATTCCCATGAAATATTTCACATAACAGCTGACAAAAAAAAAAAAAAAACTTCAACGAATACGTCACTTTCACTTAAAATCCAACGTTTCCGCACAATGTGCGCTACAATTCTTCCAAGAATAGAAATCTTGAACTAAACCGAATCATAGATCTCGCCAACTAAATCTCCTTCTTCTAATCATAGACCCAATGCAGAGCAATTTGTCAATTACACCTTTTTCCAAAAGAAATTTCACCAAAAAATCGCCCCGAAATCCAAAAAAACACGCAAAAGAAAAGGAAAGAATGGGGACGAATTCCTACTACAACTTGGAATCGAAACAACAGAGAAGAAAAGTTCGCCACAGATTCGAAGGAAGCGATCTCCGTGAGAAAGAACTGGAACCAAGAATAGCCGTCGACCTAGAGCTCCAGTTAATTAAATCTCGATCTTGCCTGAGTGCCCGTTATTAAGGATCAGTTAAATAGAAGTTCGCACGCATTAAATGACCCTTTTGTCCCGGTCTTGATCTTGTCGGAGGCATATCTACCGTTCATCTTAGCGTATCATGACTCTATTTTCCAGCGGTTGATCTTAAACCGTCCGTTGTTTCTTTTTAAGCTGACGGGTTATTTATTACTTGTTATATAAATTTATTACGAAAATAGGTATTTTGAGTGTATACCGTTAAAAAATAAAGCACTATTTGCTTCGCATACCGTTAAGTTGATATTTCTTTATAAATCTTTTAAAAATATTTTTTACATAAATATTATTATTATTTTGTGATTCACACGGTATCTTTAAAATTTTTGTAACCTAACCCCTTTATTTTTTTATAATTTTTATTTAACACTATCTATTAATTAAATAGTATCAGCAACGAAATATTTTATTATAAAATATGAAAATAATACTTAGGAGAGAAAGAATGAAAAATAATAGTGATGATACTTTAATAATTTGGTTGATATCGGTTAGTTAAAATAATATCAGAATGTTAAATAAGAATTATAAAAAAATGAATGGGTTAAACTATAAAATTGTTAAAGACGGATTGTAAATCACAAATAAAAAAAAATATAAATATGATTTACAAAATATTTTAAATAATTAAATTAATTTTTTTTCATAGCTTTTTTTTTTTATATAGTTTTAAAGATGAATTCAACTACTAAGCTACAACTTACATCATGACCATGCTGCCAAAAGTTGAGGGTCAAAAGTGGCTGATGGATACGATGTGCACTGGACACACTAGTTCAGCTTTCAACCATCTCTCTCTCAAAAAAAAAGAGGAGAACAGAAAAAGAAAGCTAACCATCCGAGAGGATCCAGGTCACTGTCATAATGCCGTGCTAAATTGGTAACATCCAATTAAGAGATCTATGTGGTTGTTTCTTTGCTTAGGCGACCTTCTTTACCAGGGAGATCACCGGCTTTTGCTCGTCATAAGCCATGACCAAGTAACAATCACAGACAAAAAAGATTATTAGGCCAACAAAATCCCGGAAACAATGAGTCTTGTTAGACCAAAGTTCGTATTATTACGTATAAGATTTTGTTCTTAAAAGTAACTTCTCTATATTATATTGCGAATGTATGAATAAATCCGAATATAAACGATGGGGCTTCCACAAAATAACTCATTAATTAAATTGGAGCCATCTGTCAGCATTCTGCTTTTCTTTTCTCTCCTTTATATCTTTGGTAATTAATAGAACCAGTGTGAAGAGATCCCACCAATGCTTCAATTTCGCTGTCTTCAACTGCTGCGTTTAGTTCTCTAATGCTTTGATTTTGTCGAAACAACTTTTGACCGAATTAGTGATCTCCACTGTGACACGATCACTGGTCACTAGCTTATATTGTTCAAACTTTGCCTCATCGCACTTCAATGCAGCTCTCTTACAGGCTTTGATGCTTCCTAATTAGAGAAACAAATAAAGAAGAATATAGTTTAGGAAACTAAGCAAATACTAGAGATTATGTACAAAATTACATTGGATAAGGGAGGTATCATAGGAAAATACTACAAAGATCTCATTGGCACGTGAAAGTAAGCTTCCAAAGGAAGATTAATGAGAGAAGAAGGCAAGGCATTTGCCGCAACCAAATTGATAATTTAAAATGAACTAGTGGTGCAAAAAGGAAAAGAGAATCTAGAGATTAAATAGAGTCCAGCTCTCCTCAAAAGATGCAAAATATACAACCAAGTTGATACATACAATCAGGACATGAAACTGATGATTGAACATCATGATTTCCATCTCAGCCAAGACAAGAACAAATAACAGCTGCTAAAATATGGAAGTCAATCTGTTCTACTCTTTTCTAAAGGATTTTAATGTTTCTTTCTCAAATACTAGATGCATGGAAAGGTTTGGCCCTGTTACAAGATTTCCAAAGGGCAATCAAAACTTGCAGCCTGATGCTGCTCTAGTTTGATTAAACACACCTTTCTTCTCCTTGTGTGATACTTACTCGCAGGAATGTAAGAGAAAGATATCTATATAATAAAGGATAAAGCCCACCATGTAAGAACTAATATCATATAGATGCGAAGTACTACCAAATTTGCAAACAGAGATGCTGCAAACAGAATGTATCAAGATTTATGATCAGATCACAGCATAACTTTCCAGTAATATTGGATACTTGAAAATAAGCACTTCTTAATTTTCCTTCTTATTTTTTTTAAAAGGTAAAAAGAAAGAGAAGAATCACATTTTAGGTTAAATTCATAATTTATGCAACACCACACTAATAGACACATCTAGCAGATTCCTCAGATCAAAACACTATCAGAAAATGCAAAGTAAAAAATCCATACTTCTATTTATTGGATCTTAACTTACCACTCAAGTCCAATAAATTGAATGTCACTGCACACTTTCCAATACTCCTCACCATCGTAATAGCAGACCATACCTTTTGATGATCCTCCCGGGAAGTTCTGATAATGCATATCTTTGTTGTGGGATTAACATATTTAACTACACAACCAAAAGTTAGATTTGTCACTTGTGAGTGATGAAAGTACTTCAATGAATACATAATAACAAATAAAGATGTAATGCAAAACAAATATAATACCAAAATGGAGAAACAAATGAAAAGGTTACCTTGGAATGATCCAAGTGATACAGCTAGACCACACTCTCCAAAGTTTAGCTGAATGCTATCTTTGATAGCGTTTGACACATTAAATATGCTAAGAATTATTGGATCATTGCCAACCCAGTCTCTGTTTGCATCTACAAAAACTTCCATCACCATATACCTATTTTTGAATTGAACCATGCTGCTTTACTACTGCATGCAATACCTACAGCACTTTTAATTGGTCAGCATAAATTGTTTTCTTCATAGTACAACTAAACTCATGTACCAATAGTTTGAAAAGTGCCTGCATTATGATAATAATTTTATGAGTAATAATTTAATATATGTATGATGTAGTATATAAATAACATGATCACATAATATTACACTAAATCAAATTATAAAATCACAATTTATTTAATCGGTAAGCCGCCGTTACATGATTCAAATTCCACACAAATTCACATTATTTCAAATAATAAAATCAGTAAATCACAGTAACGTAGTTCAAATTTCACACTACTTCGCACTAATCAAATTAGTTAGTGTGCATAGGACGGTGTGGAAGAGGAGAATGGTGATTGGTGAAGCCGTGGCGGTGGCGTGGAAGAAGAGAGGGAAAGGAAAGTGGAGGTAACGGTGGGTGAGGCGGAGAGAGAGAGAGAGAGAGAGAGAGAGAACTAACCTCGCGATCGATTCGTTCGATCACCACCACCCTCCGTCGTCGAGCTCGAGAGAGTCACCGAGTCGAAGAAGAAGGGATTAGGGCTAGGGAGTTGGCAATTTGCGTGGGAACGTAGTACTAATAGCTTGTCGGGCCAACTAATCCGCAGAGGATCCGGATTGGATCCTAATGTATACTACCGGGTCGGATCAGGTGACAAGTAATTGGATCCTCGTTTCTCGCCGCGTGTACTTGACAGTCTCTCCCAAAAGGCCGGGATCATGCTACTAGGGCACACACTTCGGAGCTCAGCTCGACGAGGCCTTTTTCCTGGTCTCTCACGCGGCCTTTTTCCTGGTCTCTCTCGCGGCCTTCTCTTATCCTCTAAAGGTAACTCCTTGCCATCGAGATATATAGGGTCTCGATCTCTCTTCTCGTAGAATTTGGTCCAATTTCCGTCGTTTTCACGAGAATTCATGTTCAAGTTATTGCATCTGAGTTTGACTGCTGGTATTCCAAGAATCTTGGAGGTGGGAGAAGCCTTCTGGTTCCTACGAGCGGGCATAATTTGGCACTCCCTTCGGCGATCGTCTGCAATTTTTTGTACCAGAAATGCAGATGGATTAGAAAGCTTCCATTTTGCATGCACTTGAAACATGCGGGTCAAGTTTCTGCAACATATCAAAGTGGTATCTGTTGGGCCTATGGAATTAGGCATGTCGTGGACTGTGATGCTTCACCAGATGATAGGATTATTTTAGTTCTCTTAGGAATTCACGCAGTACGGAGTTAATCTGCAATCTAGAACTCAGTTTTGGGTCTTGAACAATTGGATGGCAGTAGGTGTATTAGGGATGAGAACTGGTGGCTGCTTTCCCATTCTAGTTTATGGAAAATTATTACTGATTGGTATTATTCAAACAAGGATGAAAAACACCATATACAAAAAATGAGAAAATGTAAGTAGTCTGAACAACACATTCCACCACTTAAATCTGACTGACTGTTTAGTATAACTCAGTGAGTCGAGCCAAAGACCAGAAATGCTATTAACATGGTTTTTAATTATTTTTATCAATTTAGAATTTATATTCATTCACCTTAGATTTTAAGATCTTGACTTATGTATAAGCCTGCAAAACTTTTTTTTCTGTTTCTCCTTAACTCCAAAAAGAAATTTTGGAATTTAATTTTTTTATTCTACATATTTGGTACATGCCCCTGATCTGTAGGCTCCTCAAAGATGTCTGAAGTAGTGATAGAGAATGGCCATACATCAATCACGCGTGTGCTATTCTGTGGATACTATTGGCCTGCTTCTCATAATTATACACGAGAATACCTGCAGAGCTATCCATTCATTCAGGTTCTTTGCTTACAAAGTTCTTATTTCTTTATATGTTAATATCTTATTCTTTTATGTCTGGATGCTAGCTTACATTCTGTCTTTCCTTGCTTACACTTTTATGCACTCCTGCAGGTAGATGAAGTGGCTCTTGATGACGTTCCAGATGTTATTCACAAGTATCATATTTGTGTGGTTAAAAATCGGCGCCTAGACTCAGAGCTTATTGCAAAAGCAGTTGAGATGAAGCTTATAATGCAGTTTGGTGTTGGTCTGGAAGGTGCCTAAAGTACTTTGTGGTTGCTTGTCAGTTATATATTGTCCATCTAGGCATCCACTGATCTGTCTACAACTTATATTTTTCATTTTGTTAATGAAAATTGTTGGCCATCTCATACTTCACAAAATAGGTGTTGATGTTGAAGCTGCTACCCAACACAAAATAAAAGTTGCAAGGATTCCTGGAAGTGTTACAGGAAACTCCACGTCATGTGCAGAAATGGCAATATACCTTATTTTGGGTCTTCTTAGGAAGCAAGTACGGTGTGTGAGCTAAGTGTCTGAATTGTTTCATTTTAACTCCATGCTATGAAATTAACTCAGTATTATCAAGAAATAGTTCTCATCTGCGCTTGCCATTTTAGTTCTAATATATCTTTCGTTTTCATTTTTGACAGAGTTTGGTTGTGATGTTATCTAGAGCATGAAGAATTTAATTTATTAATTACATTTTAAATTTGGTCTTTAAATAGCTTGAAATTGTTCAATATGACTGAGATAGTATACTGAACAATGTGTAATGCCTATTCATGCTGCATTTTAGCCTTATGTCCTATAGAACCAGAGAATTGCTGTAACTGTAGTAAAAAATTCCTAGTAGGAAATGATATTTGTTTATTATTAGAACTGAATGATATTGTATGCATAAAACTACATATATATGCTTACAGTGGTATCTTATAGATTAGGATGCCATCACCAATTTGGACATTAGATACAGAAATATTGTCATGAAAGGAGCCAAGCATTTTACAATAGAACTTCCAATAAGGAGGTGTTTTTAGAGAAGGTAGCAGTATAGAAGGGCAGAATTCTAGAAACTTCTTACAATAATATACTCTTTGATATATATATATATATAATTAATGGAATTGAAAGTTATATCTATTATATAAACATCTTTTGATATTTTAGACAGATGTTCGATGAAGTGCTATAGCATCAGTTTCTCTTCTTCCTTTTCCCTTTTCATTTAAACTGGATTTTGTAAATTCATTTTCTGCAGAAGGAGATGGATATTGTTATCAAGCAGAGAAACTTAGGAATACCAGTTGGAGAAACACTACTTGGGAAAACAGTAGGTTTACCTTATTTCTTCGACTTATCATCTGGTCTAATGCTGAAATAGTATATGATGAGAAATATGGAGTTTCTTGTAGGTACTCTCAAGGTAACAGATAGAGAACCGCAGGCTAAAAATGAATTCGATAATTTCTTCTCAGCAGACTCTATCTTTTTAATACTCAAGTAACTTTTGAATGGTTAATTTTGGCAGAAAATCTACAATAAGTCAGTTCTTAATATTTTTTTTTTATAATGCTTATACTGAGATTGTAAGTCTTCTAGCCAATTCATTCTAAACCACAGTTGCCTAACTTGTTAGTTGGCTTAATTCAAGTTAAGAATTGCTATTTGTTGCAAGCACTTTGGAATGTTGGATTCGCATGGGGTGGGAATATGTTACTTGAGGAAAAGTTTCTCTATCTGGATTGTCAGAGATTCAGATATATGACCTCATCCAGCTTCAGAATTACTTGTTGCGGACCAAAAAGGGATGCACAGATATGAAATTACGTCATGATGATTGAATATTTCAGCAACAAAAAGTTCAAATTGGAAGATATGCATATCTCCAATACTTTCAACAGTTGTTATCCTGCCAACCAAAGAATAAACCAAGTTATATTGAGTGCTAACAGCCTAACAATATACAAGTTCAACTACCAACTTTTCAATTATTAATTAAATATAGGATGTCCGAGTTCCTCAGATTTCCTTTTCTTCTAACTCAACACTTTGCAATTTTGGATCAATGATGTTTTGCCAGAGTATCAGTTATAAATATCATACTTTTCCATATATAGGTCTTCATTCTAGGTTTTGGTGCTATTGGAGTTGATCTTGCTAAACGATTGAGGCCATTTGGAGTAAAAATCCTTGCTACTAAAAGAAAATGGTCCTCAGGTTTGTTGCTGTTAAGTAGTATGAGGGCATTGTTTCAATTATTTATTGCTTAGCAAATTTAATTGTGATTGCCAATTCTACTTCTGTTTCATGTGCAGTCTCAACCTTTCATACTGGTGCCAATGATGAGCTGGTTGATAAGAAAGGCGGCCCAGAAGATATATATGAATTTGCTGCGGAGGCTGATATCATTGTTACGTGCTTGATCTTAAATAATGAAACAGTTCAGTCCTCTCTTCTCATATTTGGTGTTTTCACCTCAAATTTGTCAACTAGCTCTATAATAAGAGTTTCAACTTTCAGGCCGGCATTGTGGATGGGAAGTTCCTTTCTTCCATGAGGAAGGTTTGTAGATACCTCAGGGCATACATGATATTTTATGATATTCTTCTTTCTTCTTCCCTCTTCTTTACTACATAACACCGTAACTATCCCATGTTTTTATGTTCTTTTACTTTTCAATCTCTCACCTTTAATAGTCATGCGCATATATAGGAAGCTCGCATAGTTGCATGCCATGTGCCATTCATGTATACTCGTGTGGTTGTCGATCTATTAACTAATTTGGATAAACAAGGAGGACAATTTGCTCTTAAATCAATTCAGGAAAATAAGAACTTACTGATGTATATTATATTGATTCCTTTTTCTTTCAAGGGCTCATTTTTGGTAAATATTGCTCGAGGAGGCATACTCGAATATAAATCTGTCCTTCAGAACCTTGAATCTGGTCACTTGGGTGGTTTGGCCATTGATGTTGCTTGGACCGAACCATTTGATCCAGAGGATCCAATTCTGAAGTTTCCAAATGTTATCATCACACCTCATGTTGCAGGTGTTACAGAGTATTCTTACAGAACAATGGCCAAGGTATCAGTCTTCCTCTTGCGTATGTTGTTTCTTCAAATTCTTGTTTACTTTGCATTTTGGGAGTTTATTTTTCTACGGTGGTAGCTTCTCTTGTACTAGGTATTTCTTAGGATTTTTTTTGTCATTTAGATAAAAGTCATAAGTAGGATAGTCTACAAGTGTTGCACCATGCCATTGTTTTTTTTCCTTTTTTTTTTTTGGAGAGAGAGAAAAGTGGAACTTAATGGTGTCCTAATTAAAACGGTGCCACTAGAATTTGACCTTGGAATTACTCAGTCTTTTTAACTAAGCTCTATCCCATTGGCCGTATTATGCCATTATTGATGGTAGGCTGAACATGTTATATTTAGCAGTAGATGTGGAAGTGAATCTTTACGAGCAGATCTTTTTAATTCATCTCGATGCACTTGTTCTAGTTTTATTTTGATCTGTATTTCAATTTGTTTGGAATCTTTTGGGTTTAAAATAATTTATTACCACTTGTTAATACTTTGTTCTTCTAAAGCTAGAAATAGAAAGCACAATTTGCATCAGCTTTATTTATAGATATATAAATCTTCAGTTATTTTAAAGGTGTTATGCTTATAGATGTGATTATAAAAATAGAATTAACTTGTTAACTTTAAAACAAAAGTTAAAGTAAAAGTGAGGCCCACCTGGTCGCTAAAAAAGAAAACATTAGGACGGGAACAAAATGATGACTTATTTCGGGATGAAGAAAATTTTTATCCTACTTTCTCCTTTAATGTTTGATTAGAAAAACAAAAAATAAATGCTAGGATAAAAATATAGAATAAGATCAAGGTTTTAAAATTAGGTATTAGGATTGGCGTTGGTCGCTAGAAAAAATGATACATATCGGTCATATATGACATATGTTTGCCTGTACTTTTTAATTATGTAAAATTTTAAATATTATTTTAAAATACATGATTTTTTTTTTAAATTTAGAAAAAATAATAGAAAAATAAGAAAATAAAATTTACTCACATTTGAAGCCTAATAATTAATGTAAAAACTCACTTAAAACCATGATAGATTTCGAGCTGAATTTTAATAAATTTATATGCTCGTAAATTACTACTGCAAAGGTGAGATGAAGAGAGATCTCTCTTCACTCGTGTTCTACGATAATTAGAGAAGAAGAGTTAAAGAGTAGGCAATAAAGAGAGAAGAAAAATGAGGAGAAAATAAAAGAAAGAAAATATTGACCCAAATTAACTAGAGTACAAAGTAGTCGGAAGGGCTTATCGAATGAGCTCGGTAAAGTATAAGGAATATGAGGAGAGTGTATGTGAGAGATAAAAGGTAAAAACTACAAACTTAAAAAGAAGACAGTTAGAGATATTAATTACTAATATTTTCTAAGTCAGATCGTTTTTAGATTCAACTTGAATCTTTAAAAAAATTAGTGTTTCGACTGAGACAAATCGATCGATACAGTTGAAACTGATCGATCCCAAATCAAGGTTGGGGTCGGCCGATTTTTGGTACTATGCATAAGATGATGGCCGATTTTTAGTACTATGTATAAAATGATGGCTAATTTTTAGTACTATGAGTAAGATGATGGCCTATTCTGATAGTTGGAATAAGAAATAAACTTTATTGCCATTTTCCTAATTTAATGTGAAATATATATTTGTTTTTTCTAGAAAGAAAGGAAAAGGTTCAAAATTATATAGAATTGTAATTTTGTGTTACTACTGTTATATTATCATATTATGATTATTTTAAGAATTTTTGGCTAAAAAATAGTTTAATTTAATTCACCATATTTACATAATATAGATATCATCGGAAATAGCATCACAATTCGGTACCGCATATCAAAATATTTTTATTACAAACATATTCTAATATATTATATAATAGTCGTGTTATAATTCGGCCATTATAGTCACATTACAATTCAATAATATATTATAGTATCTTATCAGAGGGTAAATTGGTTCTTCATATTTTGGAGGGATATTCCAAAATTTTATCCCTGCTAAAAGCTAGGATAAAGATATTTGGATATGTGTCACATATTATATTTTCTTATATCGGATTTAACATGAATTTTCTGAAATAAAGGAGATTTATTCTGGGCAACCCTCCTTATTCTACTCTACTAAATGAGCCCTAATGGACGACAAATGACCCTAAATAATTTCAGATGCTTTTAGATGTCATTGTTCTCAAATTCTCAAAATTTGGATTGTGGCCACTTGGCCATCTTTAATACCTACTAATTAGTCTTTCCTTTGAGAAATGAATACCTCTAGATTTGCCCTCAGTAATCAGTATGATGAACAGAAATCAACAGATTGTGCTTTTCCTCTAGCTCTTTGCCTAGTTCACTACCTCGTTGTGGTGCAGGTTGTGGGTGATTGCGCTCTCCAACTCCATGCTGGGAAGCCGTTGACAGGAGTAGAATTTGTGAATTAGTTGAACCGGACCGTTTGCCAATATATATATATATATATATATGCCGGTCTGTTGAATTATATTCCAGGTAATTGGTTTTGATCATCACATATGAGCGATGAATCACCATTGGTTACTACAGGAATAAATTTGAATATCTACTATCTATCTGTTATTAAAAAAAAAGCAACTTTCATTATGTTTTTGTTCGATCATGACTATGTTGAGAGTCGTTTAAATACATCAGAATAGTTTGAATCATTCTAATCTATAATGAATCAAAACGTGGATTTCTCTGTGGATTTAAGTTTGGATTCGCAATTACAGTTTTATGTTTTCTGATCAAGCGATTCTATTGTCTTCACTGTATTCTTTCCAGAAGAGAAGTTTTCTATTAATTACAACATTAAGTTTAAATAAATCATGACTAAGAGAAAATTCTGGCCATCATTATCTTTTCAAGGTATCCTAAACATTACTCTGTTTTATCCAATCATGTCCATGATCCATCTAACAAGCGCACTAACCATGCATGCTGCCATTTCTTAAGGAACAGCAATAATAATAACAACAAACAGTTAGCCCGAACTATATGAGTTTGGTGGACCTACAAATATGGTTGAATTAACCTGCATTTTTTTTTCTTTTTAAATTTATGTATTACACTCTTAACTTTTATTTATTTATTTATTTATTATTACTATTATTCTTATTTGATCATTTAAGAGCTTTAATTAGGCTAGATAATAGAGTCAGAATTACTCATAATTATGTCGGACAGGTCAGCACATTCGTTGTGATTCATCGTCGTCTTCTTACGTCCATACGAGATTTAGAATTCCCAAACCACTTATTAGCTGGAGAGATTAGATCTCAACCATTCTGTACTTCCCATGAATATATTTTTAGAAATACACAGAAAAAGGAGTAGTGGCCCACCCTTTGACCAGAGGATGCGGGTCATTGTTGAACCCTCACTAGAAGTCTACCAGCTCATGCTCCTGTTTTGTTTTTTGTTTTTTTTAATTTCACCCTCACCCATGCCCTAGAGCTTGCTTGCTCCACCACCCCATTTTTCTAATGTTTTAGCCCCTAGGAGGAGTTACCACCCATCACTCCCTTCTCCACCTTTTTCTATTTCTTCATTCTTTTGTTTCCCTTCTACTTCCACTACCGGCAGCATTCCAGAGTCCAGATCCATACCTTTCTTTTTGGTTAAAAACCAAACCGAGACCTCTTTTGATATTCATATCACCATCTCCTCTCTCATTAGAACACAGAGGAGAAGAAAGAAGACCCAGAAGAGAGAAAGGAGCAAAAGAAATGAATGGCTACTCCAAGATCACAACCAAGCCAAGATCAGTGGACCTCCCGGATCACACGTTTCCTTCCCCATCTCAAGCCCGAGAGGACCCAAATCCTACACCCAAGGATGGGCAGAAGGAAGGCACCATCAAGGTCCATGACCAGATCCCGTGGGAAGAAAAAGAGCATTGTAAGGATGGGCAGGGATTTGGGTTGGCACTGACCAGGAACTTCTCGTCTACATCCCGTAGGTTCAAGGCTACTGAGAACAGCCATGGCAGCTCCACCTTGAGGAGGGCCTTCTCCATGAGGAAGCCTTCTGCTGTTGCTGAAGGGTACTGGAGAATACCTGACACTACTGATGGAGATGGAGACTTGGTGGGGGAGGGAGAGGAGCAGCAGCAGCAGCAGCAGCAGCTGCATGTGAAGTCCTCAGGGAGGAAGAAAGGGAGAATCTTAAGGGCATGCAAGAGGCTCTTTAAATTTTAGTTAATAATGAAAGGAAATGCCACCTTTGAAATAATTTGAGCATCTTCTCTTCTTCTAGGCCTTTTACATGTTATGCCTATCTGTTTTTAAGTAATATGATTCTGCTTAAAATCAAACTTGTTAACATGGAGAATGCTATCTTGAATCAATCAGTTACTCAGTTCATCTTCTTTCTTAAAGTTTCTCAGATCTTGCATCTTAGAGCATTGTATTTATGGCACAGAGGTTTATTGCTAGCGTTTCCCAATTCCAAGTCTTTTGGCTTGTTTTGTTGGTCACTGATCCATAATGGCCCACTGTTGACCTCATGCTTTTTTGCAATGTGTGCCTTAGCTTGTCCTACTCAAAAGCAAATCAGAGCTTTAGTGGAATGGGACAAGTTTGTAAACATATAGGTACAATCTGAATCTTACTCTATTCTGGAGAAATGTGTAGTTTTTGAGTTCTTTTATCAGCAAAAGTTTCAGCCTCTCGAGATTGATTCAAAGCAAAGAGTTTATTTTGTAGGGAGACATGCCCTTTTTCCTTTCTTATGGTTTTCTGGGACTGCAGCTTTCTAGTAATGCTCCTTTTGTTGGAGTGAGTGGGTCAGCTTTTTATGGCTCTGGTCCCTGTCCTTGGATGCTAGATGATAAGGGTGTACTGGTATCTTATTATGTACTCTTATCAGATTTAGTACTCTTATATGTTAAATGACTTGTGAATAACCTTCCAAATGATACCCATCATAGGCAGCTCACTGCTACTATAGCCTATTAGTCAGGTTCTATCAGCAATGATGTCATATGTTTAATTAGTTTCGTAAATGTTGAGTTAGTGTTTAGTGAATTATTTTTGCTAGAGAGCTATATGTTATGATTTAGATCCATTTCTTGGAAGGTTTGGCTAAATTGCCCGACCTATATATTGAAGAAGATATCTATCAAAGGCTCAGCCGGCCAAGAATTGGTCTAGTTAAAGGGCATATTAATATTTGATTTTAAATGACTTTATTCAGATAGGAATTCAAAATTTAGTAACCAAACATAAATTTTATATAAACTTATATATGATAATTATTATAATTTTATCTATGTTTTAAAATTAAATAATAAATTACAAGAGAGACCTAAGTTATATTTAAGATGCACGCATAAAAATTATTTATTCATAAATTAAATCTCTTTTATATATATTTTGGAATTAAAACACTCACTTATATATATATATTAGTCAAATCTTGTATAAATTAAATTGTATAACAAGTTTTACATAAAATCTTATTACAAATAAAATAATTCAATAAAGTTATTAAGACAAAGATAGAAGCATGGAGAAACAAAATAGCTTGCTCAGCAACTCACTCGACCCACCAATTAAGCCCGTCCCAACTCGATCAGATCAGTCCGTTCTCTCACAGGCCTAGACTATTCTAGCCCGATTTGAATCACTCACTCGCGAGCAAGATGGCGAATATAATACCTAACCCAACTCAAACTTGACTAACCTGACTTATCACCTCTCTCTTCTCCGGAGTAAGTAAAATAATTCTACAATTTTATATTTTATCACATCAGATATTAAATATTTTCATTATGACTACGTGAATTATCGCATGGACTTTTCCTTGGACAGTGGGACGTTGCGATAGGTTGTATGACAAGTAAGTCTACGATGTTTGAGATCGACATCTTTAGGATGAGGTTTGGATTGCTAAAGATTAGGACAGACAAGCTGCTGTCATATTTCGACCGCACACTTCTCTGAGGCCACTGAGCAAAAGAAAAAGGAGAAAAAAAGAATTAATTATATTTAGACACTTAAAATAATTTATATTTTTAATACAGATCTTTTTATTTATTTAATATTTCGATTTGCTCAGCTAAAAAAAGATTAAATGGTTATTAGAGAAGTTAAGAATTAATTATATTATTTTTTCATGACAACAATATAAAGTGGTTGTTACCTGACCAATTTCATATATTATGAGGATCTTGCTATCTTTATTTTAAAGGAAAATATTAATAAAAAGTTGGGGATAAGATGAGAGTTTGAGGGGCCACAAATGGTCAAATAGAAACCAACTGGAGCTTTTTTTCCTTGGTAATATTTTAACAAGAAGTCACTCACTTGGTCAAAATTTTATTCATGATTGACTAACTCATATAATAAATGAGTCCAACACTAGTCAAAATTTAAATTCTCAATATAAATGAGTCACATATATATTAGTAAATAAGGTATTTTAGCTGTTAGAGTAAGACTTAAATAGTTAGATGTTTAGCTCCATAAGTTTATCAATTAGTTTAATAAAGAATGAGCTTAACTTAGATCATCAATCCAAACAAGTCGAATAAAAGCTAGCTTGAATTTTTTTTTTTAAGGAATAATTTCACTTATGCCTCCTAAGCTATCATAATTTTCTGCATACACTTTTTGAACTTTATTTTTCACGACATATATTCCCTAATCTAAAAAACTTTTGGTTTAAAAGTCTGCTATTTTTTTTAAGTTCAAAAGAGTGTATGAGAATATTTTTCTTTGTTTAAGGGATGTAAGTTAATAATAAAAAAATTTAGAAAATTTATGCATAAAATAGTGATAGTTTATGGGATCTAAGTAAAATTATTATTTATTTTTAAGCCAAAAATAAGCTAAAATTTTAGCTATTTTTCAGTTAAGTAAGAGCATAAGAAGGTTTTCCTTAAAAATAACAACTCTAGGTCAATCTTGTGATTTCAAGCCAAAAAAAAAGAAGAGAATATTCTTAAGCAACTCCCGATATATAAGCATAGCAGAGCGTCTTTTATTAGTCCTCACGAGGAAAGCAAGGGAGGGAGGAAATCTATGGCTCGGACTACAATCCTTAATTCTCTCCGTTTCCCTTTTCTAAACATAGTTAAATTTTATCTTCGGTTACCAAATTTCTAGAGCGCTCTCTCCTCATTCGTAGAAGATCAAGTACGTACGACTCAAAAGACCTCCTAGTTTCTTCAACCGCCTTCATTTGTTTTGAAACCCTAACCTCGAATTGGAACTAGTTCGCTCGTATATCCTTCTTCTCCACCTAACAAATTTGGGTGAGTTATTCTCTTTTTCTTTTTCTTTCTTATTCTTTTTTCAACTTCTTTTGCAATTTCTTCTTGCTGTTTTGCTTATCCTTGTGTTCTTGAGAATGTAAATTTGATCGACTTTCTTCTTCCCCCTTGGAGGATTTTAAGTACTTAATTTAGAAAAAGAAAATGACTTTTTATTCCGGTCCTTTTGCATAATTTTCTCTTTGGAATTAATCAAAGTATTTGGGACAATAAAAATAAAAGGTACACGATAACATTTCACACATCAAATCAATGTGTCAATTTATGGGAGATATTTGCATCTGAGTAAGTGTGACGTTGTATTCTTCTTGACTCTTGACCATTGATATATAATATCTCTTAGGATATCACACGTCATATACTCTTCTAGTTTAGTCTTGGAACGTAGAAGATGATAAGTTGAAATTTTATAAATAAATTCTAAGAAATGAGTATTAGACTCCTAAAATTTTCCTCTACCAAATAGAAATATAGAATGAAGTGTCCGTTGAGCTGGCGATTTTTTAACTGTCAAAGTGGGGTTTATGAGTCAATTTAGGTGTAACCTTTTTCTTATAGTCGGTTATATGATGAGTTAAGTAGTAAATTTGTTATTCTCATGTAATCGTTCTGTGTGAGAAATACTTCTTTGCCATTTTGATTGATTAGACTTTGTTTGCTTTGATTTTAGAAATTTCTTCTGAACTAGTTCGGTAAATAAATATTTTTTAATTTTAATTTAATTTTTAAAAAATAAAATTAACTAATCGAATTCGGAATTTAGTCTCGTACCGAACAAAACATAAGAGTTTATTATAAGATAATATATGTGTTAGGGTTTAGGGTTTAAGCTATTTCTACATAGAATGTGGTTAAAATTATTGGGGGATTATTCATAAATTGAGAATGGGTCAACTCCCCTTATTTGAGGATACTTAAGCTCACAGTGACTCATAGTTTAATTTATTTGTGATTCGTTTCTTTGGAGTATTAATTTATATATTATGAAGTCTCAGTTTAACAGATAATTAGTCTATTTATTTTTTATCAATAAAAAAATAAAAGAGTTTTTTTTTTAAATTTCGTACCTTGTTTTATATCTTATATTACGGTTTGAACCCTAAATTAAGTGAGAAACGGACTCGGAAAGGATCCAAATTAAGTATTAAATATTCGGTGACCGCCTTTTTCTCCCTGTGCATGCTCTGCCTCAGGATCGGGTGGAGAAGGTCGAAGAGAGAGGTCCGCTCGCAACCCGAACCAGCACCGCCGGCGGACGTCCGGCGAAAAGATATGTCGGCTGCCGGTGATGAGGATGCATCGACGTCACCGACGGCGAGCCGCCTCAAGCTACTCTGCAGCTTAGGCGGCCGGATCCTACCTCGCCCCTCCGACGGCCAGCTCAAGTACGTCGGCGGCGAGACCCGCGTCATCGCCGTCCCTCGCTCGATCTCCTTCCAGGGTAAACCTTTTTCAAATTTCAATTTACCACCTTCTTTCTATCCGTATTGCAAGAAAGAAAGAGAAAAGTAAAAAAAAGAAAGCCCTCTTTTTGGATTTTAGAAAAGAAAACTTAGTAATTTGAGCGCGGTGGGATTAAATTTGCGCAGAGATGAAGCGGAAGATCGAGGAGACGTTCAAGGCGAAGGTGGTGGTGAAGTACCAGCTCATGTCGGAGGACCTCGATGCACTCGTGTCGGTCACGTGCGACGAGGACCTCGCCCACATGCGCGACGAGTACGACCGGTACGAGTCCAAGCGATCTCCTTCCTCCTCCCCTCGCTTCCGCCTCTTCCTCTTCTCCATCCCCAACCCCAAACCCAACTCCAAACCCTCCTCCTTGCCCCCCTCCCCTCGCCACGTCACGCACGCCTTCGAGAGGCGCTACGTGGACGCCATCAACGAACCCTCCTCTTCCTGCTCCAACTTCGGCCGCCCGATCTTCGCCGTCTCATCCAATTCCGGCGCCAACTCGCCCACGTCAGCCTCCGGCCGCGCGAGAGGGCTCGGCGGTGGGATGCACCGGGTGTGGAGCACGCCTAACTTGGGCGGATCGGCGAGCAACCAGGCGGCGGCTAATTCCAATGGCCCCCCATACTTCCAGCAGAAGCAAGCGCAATACGGTCACTATGGTAGGATGGGTGGGCCCGGGAGGTACGAGATGTGCGGGTGTGGCTGCCGCGTCGGGGTGCCGCCGAGGGCAGCTGGCTACTATTATCCGCCGCCCGGAGCCGGTGGGTGTGTCTACTACGGCCACGTGGACGAGCACGCGCCTCAGCCGTCGTCGAGGAGGAGCGCCTCGCCGTTTGGCGCGCGGCAGAGGAGGCCGACTATATGGGACTGACGGTGGAGCTGGGCCTCGTGATTCCCATCCGTCGGTTGTCTCTGGGAGATCCGGGTTTATCTGATTTCGTTCCTCTATTATTAATTTTCTCCTTTGTGAATAGGAGCATATACGCTGGTACATAGATGATAGACGCCTTAGATACAAGGAGGTGGTTGTTTTAATACCTTTTGTTAGTTGGACATATTTGATTGATTTGAGAAACTTTTACCATATTATACTAATTAGTAGTAGTTCTAATCCCCTTTCTTAATTGTTTGAGAAGATACCAGGGTCAACTTTCAGAGACAGCCCTTTGTAATACATTGAAGATGCAGGGTGTAAAATGATAATTTCCCATATAATTCCAGGAAGTATCTTATCATTCTTCAGCAGCAATCATTTGAAATAGACAAGCAAAACAACGCTACAGAAAATCAAATAATATCACACTTTGAACTGATACTTAGACATAAGCCTCTGGAATCTCACACTTTGAAGCTTCAAAGCATTTATGTAGAAAGATGGCAAAGAGGACAAGCTGATACAAAAAAGAAAGAAAATAAAACGATTGTTAACTTTACATATTTCCAGCACCATCCGATCAGTTTGGGCTGTCAGATGCATCAAGTACACTAGGTGTGCAAGGCCATGAACAGAGTTTGCTTCCTTGCGTGCTCTGGTACAAGGCGTTCAAGAACATCTGGAGGAATGCCCATAACCTCTGCCAAAACGATGAGCAGGAAATCAAAAACCTAAACATAGTAAGGAGCTTCAGAAAGGAATTGTAGCTTCGGCAAAGCATGTCCAAAAGTTGACCGTAATTTCACAATGCTGCAGAATACATTGGAGATACCAAACATGCCACTTCGAGGTGCAAAAATAACAAAACATATGTTTTATATGCTTTAAATCAAAATATGGATAAGAATGTAGCTTTTGAGTTTCCTGATGAAGGAGGTTTTCAAGCATCTTAATCATGAATTCAAGCATGCACTTGTAAGTCCCAAAAGTATCGAGGGGGTAGTAAATTGCTTGTTAAAAAATTACTTAAATGAATCTTGATGTTTGCTGTGGTTATTTATCTCCAAACATGTCTTACCTTGAGATCGGAAGTTGAAAAGTGGAGGAAGGGGGCGACCATTTGGTAAACGAGTATTAGGATCTCTCAGCTCATCAAAGAAAGGGTGCATGCAGGCTTCCAACTGACCAAAATTCCCACAGTTAAATAAAGCAGTCAATGGATATTAAGTGACATATCAATGATGCCAACAGAGAAGCATAAACCTTTTGTAACTTACAGCAGTGCAACGAAGATTTGGTGAGTACTGCAGAAACCTGCTAACAAGGTCCACTGCTTCTGGGGGCAACCTCTTTTGGAAAACCTGGAAGACAGAAATGATACAAGATAGCTTTAATTGTAAGAAGCTATAGACTAGCAGTTAGTCTCTCTCCATTGATTCATTTATGTATACGAAATGAATGCTCTTGCTCCATATAAAGTTGCTTTGATGACACCAGTCAGAATAATATGTAGCCATTTGGGACCATGTTACCGTACTTAAAATTTAAAAATAATATCTTCTGCATATCCAGAAAATTAAGTTAAAAAATGAAAAATTAGGAGGGAAGTAAGGAACAAATGCATTTTAACTAGGAAGTTTAAAGCATGTATTACTTAAGCCCTAACAATTAAGATAAGTGGCATTTCATGCACATGGATACTGCACAAATTCTGGACTTCTTTGACCAAAATTTGCCTACTCCATTTGATCATTCATTAACAATAAATGGTTGAACAGAGTGAATAGATTGTTAAAACCCTCAATTCATAAGTCATAAGAATCAATGTGTTAGAAAGGAAGATGTCCTTGATGAGCAATCTAGGCCATCTTATAACTGTAACTATTAGATTTGTTTCCATTTTACCCCTTATGAGCAATTACTAAGCTATAACTGCCTGAAGGATTCAATTTTAAGTATGCATTCACGTGAACAGTATACATTTGCGTACACATTCTCTCAAATTCTCCTTCAGTGAAGAGTATTTTAGCAATTTGATATGCATAGACACAAAAGCTAACCTTTCCGGATTTATTTTCATTCAGTATGCAAGCAGTGTAGCAGTTTTGAGATCCTATATATAGCTAAAAAAAATATCCACTTTTCACATTCTCTTTTTATAAATCATCTGGTAGAAGAAGCCCGAACAACATGAGCTACTGTCTACAGTCATTTGCATCAAGTGATCAAAAGATCATGATCCATTCCAGTAATATAACAGTCAGATACCAGAGTTTTGTCTTCAGAAAATTATCAATTCCTAATATCCCCATCAACAGCATTCTAGCATGGCTAAGAACATCTAAAGAACTAGGGAAGTACATAACCATAGATTAAAAAGTAGTATAAATGTATGCTGGTAAATTGTAATATCTTTTTATGAAAATGACCAAAAAAATTTAATATATTAAATACAGCCATAACTCATGAACAATCTTTATTTCTTTGGGATAACTAACTACGAAGTTTTTCTCAACCAAAAAAGAACCTATAAAATAAGATTTTGGCTAAAAAGAAAAATTAGCCTCGTTTGCTTTTAAAAAACCCAAGCAGTTTGCCTTATAAATAAAGTGAAAAAGATTATAACAACCGTAATGTTGCTTCATAATATCATGAGTAGTAACTTCAATTATTTGCACTTAAGTGAAATAGAAGAGTCATTGAAATAAGGGGAAGTTGAGAAAATGTACATCTACACAGAAGAAAAGAAGAAAAAGAATAAAGGAAATACAATGAGGTTTGTGACATAAGATGTCTCTTTCAGTTTTTCAAACAAATGTAGTAGGAAAAAGTCATGTAATAAAAGATTACGTAATTTGGTCAAATATTTGTGAAATCTGAGGGATTCACTCCTCTATGCCATTTGGTCATAACAACTTATTGAAGAGCTTCCATGAAACTATGAAAGTATGAAAATATATTCAGAGTTACCTTATGCCATGGATGAGCCTTTATTTGAGGAAATTTGAACTCCGTGTAATTTGGATTCATGCACTTTATCTCTTCCCTAGTTGGTGTGCCCAGAACCTTTAAAGTGGATCCATTAAACAAAACTAGCATTAGACCAAACAGCAGATTCGTAAGATGTATATTTTATCATGACATACTGGCATTACTACCTTGATGATCTCAACCAACTGATCAACTCCACTTTCTCCAGGAAACAAGGGCTACATAAAACAATTATCCCAATGAAATATAAGAATTGCTCGTTGAATGAACTGGAAGAAACCAACTGAACCACTACTACAATTTAAGATGAAACAATTTTCAGGTGAGAAAAAAACAACCTGCCCAAGGAACAATTCAGCCATTACACAGCCAGTCGACCACATATCAATTGCCGTTGTATACTCAGTTGCACCAAATATGAGCTCAGGTGCACGATAATATCTTGAACATATGTAAGAGATATTTGGTTCACCTTTCACCTAACACCATGAGAAAGCCAACACTTAAAGAGAGCCCTTTATTTAAACAAGAAATTGCAGCAAAATGGCTTACCAGAACTTTTGCGCTGCCAAAATCACACAACTTGAGCTGATGTGTATGTGGATTCACCTGAAATTGAAAGTCGGCATGTGAAAAACTGAATGGTAAGTATAGAATAGGGACAAAGTGATGTTCAATACATCTGAGCTTTCTATACACTTTATTATAAAAGAATGATGGTCGTGCCGGTCAACATGCCCTGTATCGATAGTGACAGGGACACCTGGCACAAAGTGTGCCAGTGGCACACCCCATGTGCGACCTGCATTTGGGTGTGTGCCAACTCATATCAACTGGCATGAATTGTATGAGATTTGACATATTGTATTAATCTGAAATAAATTCATTATAAAACATAAAATATTTAAGTTTTTTTTAATCATGTGACAAATATGATATTTCATGTCGAGACCATTTTTTTAAAACTTTTTTTCTATTTTCATCGATTATCATCAATCAGTTTTAAGTGTCATGAGATGCGCTCAAATGATGATATGAGTTCATCATCATCATTACCATCATGTCAATTACACCTACTAGAATCGCAACACTCTTATTGTACTCTATATTTATAATCTGCATATGCTTATGATATGCTTGTGCATGTGCCTGTGCCTATGCCGGTGATGGTTATTCCCATGTATGTTCAATATATAAATCACATCATAAAATAATTACAAAATTCATATTTATATAAAGACTATATAAGATATTACAACAAGTCATACCATAAGTAGATGAGTTTTAAAAATTATCGACATATTTATTATAATATTTGTGTTATACTTGTACAGACAAATGAAATCTTTAATCTTTCTTATCATTCTATGTTCAACTAGATATTAATTTTAATTATTAAACTATTATCAATTAATATTGTCTAAAATGATATTATATTTTCAATCATATTATGAAGTGTTCTATCATTAATATTAGTTTTAATAAATGTACTCAATCATATTATATGTTGAATAATATATCTATTTGATTATTGTTATATCTTTAATAAAATAGGACATTTATAAAAATAATCTAAGAAACTCTAATATAGGTTTTAATGCATATATACAAACCAAAAACCAAAAATTGATGTGCCACCCAGATATATCTCTAAATGTCCTAACTTTTTTTTATTAAAAGTATGTTAAAGACATTCTAGTGGCACGCAGGGGCATGTCGATCGACACGCCTCGTGTCTTCAGCACGGCTATCGTTGTTATAAAAGCAAGTTTGCATAATTGTATTTATTATTACAAGTCAAAACTAAATGAATAGTTTGTCATGATAAAATGATGAACCCATTCATGTACACTGCTTTAACTAAGAACTGCAAGGCTTATGTTATTCAGTCTATGAACAATCACTTTAAAGGTAAAATAATTACATTTTCATGGAGCATCTAAAAACTAATCTTCTTAGGATCTTCGTGAGCACAATGCATCTCCTTGGAAACCACATACTGTGACAGCCTTCTAAAAGATGACAAATCTCATTAAAACCAACAAAATTATTTCACAAGACTATGGTCCATGGCAAGAACTGTCCAGACTGCAACTTAGCGATAATAAATTAGTTGAATATTGACGACTGTCCAATACAGCATTTCACAATTCAGCTCGCTAAACAAGTTATAACTCTTAACACGAAACATCAGTAAATAAAATGAATCAGTACTTAACTGCATATTAACAAAATGATGGAAATGTATAAACTATTAAAATGATTTACTGTCTAACAGAAGGCTTCTGTGTATTACATCCCAAGGAAAATATGCAAGCATATGCACGCAGGATGGAAAAGAAAACAATGACAAAATGTTCGAAGTAAAAGAAAGGAAAAGTAATCTTACAAGTAAGTTCTGTGGTTTAATATCACGATGACAGATGCCAATGCTGTTATGTACGTACGCAAGTGCCCTGCAAATCTGCAGATAGGATGGTTGCACTCTTGAAATCTGATTCTCTAATGTGAAAGACTTGTCATGCCAGTGTCAAAGCAGAATAAGCAAAAAAGACAATATGCCTTTGGTTGCAAGAGATTCCTATGTAGATTAAAATACTTCCCTCTAAAAAAGGCAGATATGTATGTGGTTTACGACTTTAGAAACAAGCATGCTCAGCTTTCTTGTTTTAGAGTAGCACTAGTAATAGAAAAGATAATTGTAGAAAGAAATGATTCTCATTTGTCTACTTGCAGGTTATTTAAGCCTGAAACTCTTGGATGCCAAAAATTGGTGTAAGAATAGTAAGCCCCATTCATTTCCAAAAATCTTCATATCTTTCATTTATTAGCAGAGAATGGGAAATGCCTGACAAATTTACAGCATTATAAATAAATAATGAAAAGACACAGGTTTAACAGTTAATGCCTGACAAAATTTCCACAGAAATTTTGTTCTTATGGAAATAGTCATCTCTCTATCTCTCTCACTCCCATCCTCTGAAGGTCCTCTTTTTTATTCTCCAACTAAGTAGAAAAGCAACCTCCAAATGCTTACTCAAAGCTGTAATGATGTGTTATTATTTGGATGGCATTAAGGAAGTAATGTATCATAACAGGCGACTTGTTAAAGCATTCTGAATCTTTAGAACCGCATGTTAGTAAGGATATAGCTTGGTTGGTAGAGCCCCTTGTGATTTTTACATCAATTAATGAAGGCCAAATGTAGCAAATAGGATCAAATGGGAGATAGATCTACAACTTTTGTGAGACATGGAGACATGTAAGTAAAGTCTGAATAAAAGTATTTACTGCCTTTATAAGAGATAATCTTAAGAAGACCAGTTGAGAACATGCAACATCTTGTTAATACAGCAAATAGAAATTTATGTTCTTCTATTTAAGGATGCATTTAACTACGACCAGATAACTTAATCACTAAATCTTTTTGAGAGATTTGGGAAATCTTGGATTGGCATGCACTAGATCACTTAAGAATTGTGTCGGCTGTCAAGAGCTTCCAGGAAGCATTCAAAGAGTGCTCAACTGTTAAATCATGTATCTATTGAAAAGCCTCTTTATTACTGCATTTTAACATACAGTAAGCCCAGCCCAGCTAAAGCAATTAGCGAATATCTTAAGGTTCCCTTTTGCTATGTCAAAATGTGTATAACTACTACAAGACTTGCAGCCAGCAATGAGTACAAGTTTTGTGCTTTACATATAACAACCACATGCAATGAATGTACAATTTTCTATTTTATACATGAAACAAGCTCATCAACTATCTAATTTGTTTTCCTTTTTTTATATGAAACTGGCCGTGAGACATTGAAAACATGGCAGTTGATGAACGTAACTGTAATAAAAAATGAAATGATGAAAATAGCTATATAAAAATAGCCAGAAAACTAATTGAAATGGAAAATATAGTCATAATGCCAAATATATTAATAAAACTGTGTGCTAGTATTGAAGATTACAATAGGCAGTAGGACAGACCTGGTAGGTGTAGAGTTTCACATAAATGAAGGGCATACGTTGGCTCATCCTGTTGTACTGTCTTGCTATACGGTTTACAGTCTCAGGAACAAACTCAAGTACAAGATTCAGATACACATCTTCCCTGTCCGTTGTTGAAAAGAAGTAGTGCCTAAGACCAACAACATTGGGATGATCCAGCATGCGCATAATCTGCAGCTCCCTATTCTTGTAACGCTTATCTTGAAGAACCTTCTTTATTGCAACAATTTCTCCGGTTTCTCTACATTTTGCCTGTAGAATTCGACAAAGAACTGATTATCGCATTTAAGCTAGCAGTGCAATTGACATTGGGAATAGTGAAGGAAATACCGGCACCTGAAATACAACTCCAAAAGAGCCTGTCCCAACCACGTGTTCAGCTATGTAAGTGACTGCCTGTTTAGTTAATCATCATATTAGCAGTACTTTTTGGGGCACCACTTCAAACAGTGATAAGGAAATGAAGAGCTTGCTTTTGACCTGTTTGGGTAGACCATTTCGACCCCCAATGGTAGTGGCAATTATATGACCAGCTTCAGGACCAGATCCATCAATAATATCTTCCTCGATTTCCTGCAAGCAAAAGAGGAAAATAAAACAAACAATGTTCATCAGTTCAAGAGAGAAAAAATATTATGCCACAACTGTCAACCAATGAGAGAGTCAGAGAACGAAAAGATGCAAACTTAATTTCCAATACATGGTCAATTATTCTGCTATAATATCTAAAAATTATCATCCTAGGAGTTCACTTCTAACAAGAAAATATGGTAAATAACCACATGAAGACAAGTTGATGGGGAAGAATTTTACGCTGTCCTCATCAAACTCCGTCTTGGCATCCTTTAGCCTCATTTCCAGCATCTCTCTTCCAAGCCGTTCAACAGAGCTGGACGACCCCTTAGAACTGCTTACCGCCCTGGAACTTCCCATGCCACCATACCTCAGACTGGCAGATGCCATTTGGCTACCAGAAGTTGAATGCTATATACCAATTATTAGCAAAAGAATTTTAAGGCTGTCCAGCTTCAACGTCACGACATGAGAAAACCTAAAGACCTGAGAAAAAATTTGCAAAACAAAAGGAGAGACTTTACTAAAATGTGACACTTCCTTACCACCTATCCAAACTAATTAGAATCATAATAGCCACTATTGAACATAATGATGAACCAAAATAAAAAAAATTCGAGACTTTCTTTTCCGAAAAAAAAAACAGAGTAACTTGATTGGGGAATTAGACAGTAAATGTCTTGTTTAGTACCTTTTGATCTCCTGCGAGGCTGAGACCATTCCCTCTGTTTACACACTTGCACAGCCAAAATCAAGTTCCTTCATACTTCCTTAGAAGGAAAAAAAAAAAAGAGGAGATAATAGATAAAATGAGACAAAAAATAACTGTTAATATGCCAATAAGAAAGCCACATTTCATCCACGTCGTGGAAAAATTCAAATCATGAAATCAACCCCAAAAAAAAATATTCTTTCTGAAAGAAGTAAAGGAGGCAACTTTACTGTGTCGAATTCTTCCAATTAAATGGCGCCATTCAAATAAAACAACCAGATGATCTCCCATAACATCAACTAAGAATTCGGAGAGGTTCCGAATCCAATTCAATAAAAGGAGTCTAAAATTAAAAGTTGGACGGGGAAACCAGAACAAAAGAAAAGAAAAAAAAAAAAAAAGGCTTCTCAGATATCCGCGAATCGGAGCTCTTACGTTGAGAGCATCGCGACGGAACGAAGGAGAAGCAAAAGATCGACGATTCGCAAAGAGATTGAACCCTAAAAGCAACTTCTTTTCCACTCCTGCCTCGGTTTTGGGAAGAGGGGTATGGGGAGCTGTGAGAGTTGGTACTGAGAGTGAGTGCTGTGTGGTTTCTTTTCTTTCCTTATTTTTCTTTTTTCCCCCATTCTTTTCCTTTTCTGTTTCTAAAAAATCGTTCACTCTTTCTTTCGTTCGTCTGCATTTATTAAGCTTTACGTCCTCTCTTTTTATACTTCTCAATTCTATTTCTATAATTTTAAGTAAGTGTAAAGATATTTTTTTTAGAAAAAAAAAAGAATAAATAAAAGCTATCAATAAATTATAAATTATGAAAAATATAAGATTTAAACTGCAATTAAAAAGACGAGGAAAAGAAAACAATTAAAACCACCAATTACCGCCGGCCGAATACTAGAGAAGAACTGGCTCTCATGGACGCGTGGCGAGACGAACCGGAGGAGTGGTGTCATGCTGCGAGCCTGTGACACCTTTCTCAGCTACACAACCTGAAGTTTGAAACAATTTAAATTTTGATTTCAAGTTTGATATGAGACAGCTTTTAAAGCTTAACTTTTAAATTCATGTAAATGCCCAGTGCCCCCTTCATGCATGGTCCTATTTCAGTGTCTCAAAAAAAAAGAGAATTAGTAAAAGCGATGGTGCGTAAATGAGATTCTTAACCATAATTACATACATAGGTGTGATTGTGGTCCTCTGGTTTGCAGTCATGTAAAAAATTAATCAGGTCATTTCACCTCCATCATAGGAGTCCATGTGGGATTGATACGTTAATAGATTTGCTCTTATTATAGTTTTATCTTAGAAGTATGATATTTATTGTTAGTTTGTTACTAACTAGTTCAACCTTTTTAATTTAACTACTTATCTAACAAGATATCAGAATTTGAAGTTCAAATTTTAGTTCTAACTACTTTCTGTTTTATATTATGTGTTTCCATCTCTTCAGAGTAAGTAATTCTTAGTCTATATATATATATATATATATATATATATATATATATATATATGAACTTTTACTACTTTGTTTATTCTATTTATCTTCTATCTTTTGGAAAGTGGTGTGCTTTCTGATTCCCTGTCATTATCCCTATGGCCACAGGCACTGAGACAACCTTTATCTCTTTCATTTTTGTGCTGGAGCCTACCTCTAGTTATTAATTTGCTCCTCCTTTGCCAATTGGCAGAAGGAGAACATTTAATAGTTCACAGAGTCCTATCTTGAGACTATAGCTTCTATATCATGCTGCTATTTATATTAACATCAATCATAGTGTAAAATGGATTGAGATAATATACAGTATACCCCCCCTCATCTCCATGTCCTTTAGCAATCCCTTTTAAGAGGTGGATCATGGATGGGAACAAAAGCCAAGTCTCTTTCATATTGGTTGATGCTTCCTTATTGCTTAATAATGCTTAGCTGACCACAGCTTGGAAAGGGAAATGGCTACTAGTGTTACTGCCTTCATTTTTGCCGGATGGGATAAAAAGTTGATCAAAAATGGATCACTTGATATTTGTGGAATACTGAAAATGGCACAAATTAACTCCACTAATTTCTGAATTTTTCTATCTCTTAATTGATATTCTATTGGTTAAGGCATATAATTTCTAACGGCTGTGTTCGGCAAATAAGCATTAGAAAGAAAAACGTAATAAAAGTTTTTAATGAAGTCACTTATACTAAATAACTATGATCTCTTAGTGTTCGATAAAGATTAAAAGTGCGTCGTAAAAGTGAGTAATTATGATGAGTAACGATAATATATAAACAACTCAAAATGTAAATAATTATGATATATTATTTTTTTAGAGTTTCCTATGAATATTCATCTCGTAAAAACTACTTTTCTGGAGAATTGGCAAGATGTTTTACATAGTGAAGTGTTGGTTTTGCACTCGCTAATCAAAGAAACCCTCTCTATAGCAAATGAGAGATTAATCTCGATGTTTAGTGACTGTTTAAATCTAATAAATATGCTGAATGATATGGGCGAACACTAACCTGACTTAGTAATTATACCTCTCATCAACAACACATCTATTAAAATCTACTACACCAGCAAACATAACAATTGTATGACTAACAATCTAGCTAGGTATAATTTAGCTAATCGTGCTCGTGCCCGTAAGATGTGGCTTGATCCACCTCCTGAATTCTACTATAACCTAATTTTTATTTAACAAATAAGTCTCTAGAGTATTTTTTAAAAAAAGGAAAAAATGGAAGTGTAACTCTCTCTTTCTTCTTAAGAGGATATAGAACAATCAAAATTAAGAAAGCTCACTTTTACTCTATTTTCTTCGTCTGAACATCATAAACTAATGAACTTTTAAAAAGCTGTCACACTTTTAACTATTTCTTATCAACCAAACTCATTTTATTAAGAAGTTAAAAGAGTTTGACTCATATTCGATGATCCCATGCTAAATCAAATGAGGTTTAAAAATAAAGCTCAGAATATTTATATTTGAGACATTTCCACTATTTCCTATCAGTCTAAGCTTTCAATGAATCCACTTGATTAACATAATATTATAGTAGAAGATTTTGAGTTGGAATCCCACCTCACAAACTCGTATAAAAGCTTTCTATTAGATTGTAAAATTTATCTTTTCTTTTCATTTAACTGCTTATTTAATATTTGAAGCTCCCGAGTTTAAATCTCATCAGCCACTAGGACAAGAAATATAATGATACTTAATAGCTTCCTTGGCACTACATGCTTTCCCTCTGCAGTAATTTGCACAATAAGATATCATCACCATCATCATCACCATCACCCAATCTTTTTCAAGAACCTCAAAACTTATTTTAAAGGTCTTTTTAGTTTGAGTTCAGAAAGAGTCCTTAAAATTAGTTTGGTAATTAAATATATTATTATATTTAAATACTTAATTAAATTTATTTTTAAAAAATTAAAAATAAAGAATAAAATTAACTAATTAAGTTGGAGGCTTAGCCTCAAACTAAACGAGCACTAGAGGATCAAATGAACTGTCCGTTTTAAAATTTGGCTTCTGACGATGTCGGCTGGTTTACTATTAATAAATTGATCTCATGATGTATGGATTGGGACCCATCTTATCTTCTAGCCAAATAATTTAAGTTGGCAAAGTTAGATTTAATATAGAAGATGTTCTTGACCCCATGTACGGGGGAAGGGAGAATTCCGCAAATTTAGCCATTTTGATTTTCTTTTATGCCAAAAATAGCTATCCGTCTAAGTTATTTTTTAAAATAAATAATTATTTAAGTGAGTTTATGTAATTACTATGTCCTCTCGAAAGAAATTCATTTTTAAGCCAGTATTATAGATAAATGGTTGAGCAAATTGAGGTTGATTTTGATAAACTTTTCGTCCCAACATTTTATGTAACTATGTAAATAGATTGTTTTTATTACGATTCATTTTTTATTTGATTAATTAATATCTAATCTATATATTAGAGAAATGTACATCTTTATCTAGCCCATATTTTAAACTAATAGTTTAGACTTATTGTGATTTTTTTTTTCTGAGTTGGAGGTGTGGAGGCCGGGGCCATATATGCTTTACGGTACCCTCGTGCCACATGTCGGTATGGTAAGTGTGGACGTACACTGTCATTGTTACTTAATATAAAAATAGAGAGCAATGTGACAGGAGATATTGCTAAAAGATTTGATCGTAATAAATGTGCATTATCTGATTATAAATGAACATCTAAAAAGAGTTCCGGTATACATTCATTATTTTGTAGAAAGATATATATATATATATTATAGGAGTCTCTACACTCTAATAAAGATTTTTAGAAGGGTATACTTGTGCTAAGAACACTTCATCAATAATATCCTACAATTAGGCCTATAGGGATAAGAAAATTTTATTAAAAACATTATATTCTTTGTTTTTATTGTTATTCACTCTTTTATATGGATCTTTATTCTTTGATTCTAATATTTATCTTTTGCTGTCTTAAAAACACATGAGTTAATTTTATCCAAATTACAACTGAAAAAGATATATAGATTCTTAAAAGATCAAATCGAGGTTTTTAACTCTCATTGCTTGGCTAAGAGACTGTTTGCAAGGAAAACAAGTTTTAGAGGCCCAGGCTCTTTTTATTCTATTTTATTACAGGCAGGCACCTTTCTCATTTGAAAGGCTACTTCATTTCTTAAAATGAACCCTTTCGTTGGCTAAATCTTTAATTTACTTGTGGAATCACATACATTCTTGGAGATGGCAAACATGTTTAATCTCTAGAGGGATATTTGGATTGATAATTGCTCATCCTATGGAAATACATACAAAAGATGCCTAAGTGTGCCCTTTGTGTGATGATAGATGAAAGCATAAACCATAATTTTTTCTCCTCTCAATACTTAAATGATAATATCTACCATTTTGTAGTTTATCTTCACTCCGGTGTTTTACTTGTTTTTGTGAACGAGTTATGAACTGAAAGAAGCCAAGCTTTAAAACCTTCTTTGCGTAGCAGATGAAGTATGTCAGTAAGCTTTATCTAGTGGCAACTTTAGAGACGGCGGAACAATAGAATTTTACTCAACCAAACTCTAACACCTACTAGTTTTAAACAACATATTATCACTATTATCACCACGTGGGCTAGGTGGGAATATTGTTATTATCCCAAATGTGAGATATACCTTTTCCTTTTTTGTCTCAACTTTATATTCGCTATTTTTTTTATTTAATCTAATGGGGTTATCAATTTTTGTCGGGGGGAAAATTGCTAATAGAGTAAAGAATATTCCATTACTTTTGAAAAAGTCCTATAGTATCTCCTCATTTAAATTTATTTATAAAAAAATTTACTGATTACACCCAATATTTTACCTAGTTTGTGATTCACATCCCGTCTTTTAAGTATTTTATAATTTGACCCTTCATTTTTTTCTTATAATTTTTATTTAACATTTTGGGTTAATTTAACACAACCGTAACTAAACAGAAAAATATCAATAAAAGAATATTCATTATAATATATTGGGTAATTTATAAAATACCTAAATTACCTATGTATCATCCATCCTCTCCGTCTTCCTATCTTTCACTGACACAACTAGCTTCGCTGGTAGCCATGTGTCTTTCACCCTACACAGAGTCCCTCTTCTCGTGCATTGATGCGTGTTGTGAGTGCGAACCCCATGCTTTCTTCTCCATCCTGGTCATGTTTTTTTGTGTGCGACGACGTGGCAGTGGGCGTGAAGATATCCATCTTCGTGTTCTTCAAGCATGGAAGGAGGAGGCATAAGGAGTTGACACTGGCGCATGGATCGAGCCGGTGGAGTTGAGGAAGGCCTAGTAGGTGGTGGCGGATGTAAAATTGCGAGTGAGAAAAGGTTCAGATGAAGATTGTGATGAAGAAGAAGAAGAAAAAAACGATGAAGAGGAGGAAGAGGAAAGATAATAGCGGCGACGACGGTGAGAGCAGGTGGTGGCGAGTTCATTAGATAGGGTAGAGAGAAGGGGAGGGACGGTAAGGGTATTTTAAAATTTTGATAAATAAAATTATATAAATTATATAATAAGAATAATGTCAGTTAGTCAAAATAATATTAAAGTGTCAAATTATATGAAAAAAAATGAGGTTGGATACAAAATTCGAATGCGGTATAAATCATAAAATAGGTAAAATTAATGGCAAGGTATTGTTGAGATATTTTAAGCAAAGTGCAGGAGCTGAATGCTATATAGGTAGCGTGTGAATTATTATAAAAGCAAAACTTCAGGGTGTGTTTGATAAAGTTCCCTATTGTTTAAATTGGATCCGGGCCTGGGCTAGGCTTAACCCATTACCCATCACAACTCGGCCCATTTACAAATCCCTATCCTTTAAGTATATTTACAGAACCCCTCGAGTATCCATTAAACCCATAATAAGAGCTAGAAAGAATTTCGATCTCCGGTTGCTTTTTCTTGAACACCGAATCGATTCGAAGAGAGAGAAGAGAGAAGAGAGAAATTTGAAGAGAAGCAGTAGAATCGAAAAATTGCGAAAAGGAAATGCAGGGCGGCGAGGATCTAAGCATCGATGAGCTCGCTTCGAATCTCTCCACGTATAAAGATCAGCTCCGCCAGGTCCCGTTTTGCTTAAATTCCCCTTTTTTCCTTAGAATTTTTATTGACAAGTTAGAAGAATCGATGTTAATGAAAGATCGATCTCTCTCGGTTTGTTGGGGCTCTTGTTTTCCTTGGTATTTCTGTCTTTGACTTTGTTTCTAGGGTTTCCTTCGTCACCGACTTGGCATCTGATTTTCTTTCATTAGTTCGGGCATACGTTTATTAAATTTGGTTTATTTGAGTCGGTAAAAGCTGAGGCTTTTATGCAAATATTGGATTCGTGTTTTTTGCTACTTATCGGACGACATTTACCGGTGATTGAGTTGAATCGAAGAAAAAGAAAATCATCCAGTCGAACACAGTTATTTTTGGATATAAGGTTTTCTTTTATCATTTTAGTTTAGAAAAAAAACCATCATTCTCTCATAGAAATGTAAATTTGGATGTTTATGATAATTAGAGAACTTGTAGGTATAGTTAGTGGTAAAAATTTTTGGCGTTGAGAGAAAGTGTGTAAAGACATAATGCGTGGGCTTAACTGATAAGTGCCATGAATGGGTTGAGGCGACTTTCTTTACTTAAAGGCCATCCTCATAATCTTTTGTTGATTACTGTCTGTAGAAATATACACTGCTGAATGTAATGACAGTAAGTATACACTGTGATAAATGAAAGAAAAAAAACTGTGTGTTAGTATAAAGAAAAGTAAGTAGAGTGAAGCCAAAAATACAATGTGATAAGAGGATTCGGAATCATAGTGCTGATTTGGTTGAGGACTTTTCATGCATGCTTACTTGGTGGCAAGAATTTCTAAAATCTGAGTCTGTTCTGGCTTGATTGTGGATCCTGAAGCAACCAAATTCTTCATCTAGAAATTGGAAAGAAAAAAAAAGTGGAAAAATATAAAGCAGAACTATTTGTGGATAGAGAAGGTTCTCTTTTTTCTAATTTAGTCCTTTTTGGAGTTGGGGCTTTTATGGTATTGTAGTTCCAACAACCACTTCACAATTACCTATTAAGTAGGGGCACAGAACCCCTCATAAATTGTTTTCATATGGATATGGCACAAAATGAAGAAGGGCATTCTTAGAAACCTGAGATAAATTTCCTTTATTTTTGAATTTGGTTAGAGAAAAGACAACTGTTAAAAAAATTAACAAGGTGCCAGGTGTGATAACAGTCTAATTCATCATACACTTGACCTGAAAATAAAGATGCCAACTACTGTTGTGGGCATCATGACCTTCTTTTAGAAATCAAATCCTTAATTTTTTTTCTGACTTGCTATTTTTTTGTATATTGTATGGACTCTATGCCATCTGTCATTGGTGTTGTGCATGCTTAACAGAAATTGAATTTTATAGTTATAGTTATACAAGATATAATATACATTCAATGAACTTGATAATAAGTTGTTATCAAGAACTTGCAACTGATCTTTAGGAACCTAATAATGCTTTTAGCAGACAAAAATCATAAGGAATTTTTAACGAAAGAGATATCTTTGCGAGTAAGATGATCTAATGATCTATCTTTGATCGTGTAATGACATCAAAACCCTGCTTGATCCTATGATTTCATATCTTGCAACTAACATGTGCTAGACACCTAGTATTTTGTGGAAAGATATGTTGCGGAGATCTAAGTCCCAAAGGCCTACTTTGATACCTTTTCTAGCCCTATCTCTGTGTATATAAACTTTCAAAATTTTGCCTTCATAATCAAAATGATTGTTTTATTATTGATTTTCAGGTCAAAAAGATTTTGGTCGATGACCCTGGAAACTCTGAATATGTTGACATGGAGAAGGAGCTTGAAGAGGTAAGCTGAGTGTATTTCGCAAGTGCTTGTTTCTTATGTTTAAACATGCTGATGCAGAGGAGGAACTTAAATACGTATGATTGTGTAAAACCACTCTTCTATTGTTATTTTAGTAAAATGAAAGAAAAAGTTGATACCGAAAACGTCTTTGTTTTTCTTCATTTAAGAATGACAATTCAAAGATTTGCTATCGCTTCCCCTTTTGTGTTCTCTTTTGTTACAAGGAGCCATGTCGACTGAAGGCCGCAAGATATGGCTGCATGATGACAGAGAGTTTATCATGGAGTATATAAATTTAGTTTAGACCTAAAAGGTGAGAAGACTCTTATAGTGGTTGGAGTTCTCTGGGCAATTATGATATAGAAACAAAGCAATATATGAAAACCAAGGTTGTGTAAAGATGTCCATCACCCTTTACCTTGGTTCTTTGCAGGTTTTCTGTGTCGTGACGGCCTGCCTCCTTCCAATCCTGATTTCTGATGTTCACGCTGCTATTCTAAGTTTGAAATTTAAATCTGAGAGTAGGATACAGTAGCAGAATGGTCTTATTGGTCTTATTGCATTTTGGCTTAACTTAGTGAAATTTTGAGAATGCAGGTGATTCAATTGACTGAGGAGCTTTTGGCAGCTGCAAAGCAAACTGAGGTTAACCTTCTGGATGCTGATACCTCTCCCCAGGGTCATTTTGATGAGAGCTCTCAGTCCAAAACAGTGAGTCTTTACTTTTTTGTATTGAGTTATGCTTGTTAGTTACTACAGTGTATTTAGCATAAAAGTTTCTCTTGAATCAACTTCTGTGACGAGGAAGTTTTGTTTCTCAATTATGTGTATGTAGAACATGCAGTACTGTAATCTACCTGTAATTAGGATTAGGGTTTAAATAATCTTAGAACCCTAAAGAAAGATGTCTAGCTATTTTGAAGTATTAAAAGTAACTTATGTTTCAAATATTTTGTGGAGTAGGACTTTTTGAAATTCTAATGGATCTCATTCATGGTGTACTGTGGATGGTAAAACCCAAGTTTTGTTACTCATCATCTTCCACCATTTCATTTATTCAAGAGAAATAGAATTTAGAGAATTCCACTTGTTGTTTTACTTTATCCTTTTTTTTCCCTTATGTCCAGGCATTAGGTGACCATTCTGAATCTTACGAGAGATTCTCTGTTGGCACCAAAGTTCAAGCTGTGTGGAGTGAAGACGGGGAGTGGTATGGTCAATAAACTTATTATTTCCTCTTTAACAGCTTGTAAGTCTCAATTCCTTCACCATTCCTTTATATGTCTTTGATTAGTTAAATGTTTAGGTATGATGCAACAATTGAGGCTCTCACTCCAAATGGGTATTATGTTACCTATAATGGCTGGGGAAACAAGGAGGAGGTATGTTGAAATTTGCTTACCTCGTCAATGATTTCTTTATATTTTTTTCTTTGTATCATTTTTGTTTGCAAGTAGTCATAAGAATAGAAGTTACAAATCCTAGTTAGTGCAAAGTCCAAGGGCAAGTTATGGTCGTATTTTTTTAGTTGATTACGACTAGTTTTTCTAGGATTACAAAGAGAAGTTGATGAATGAGAGACATCCTTTTGCCGACAAGACGGAAGTGCTTGAAAAAGAATTGAAGTAGAAGGATGCTCAAAATAGACTATTGTGATAAGTTGTCTTTTTTTAATGCTTTAACTTAAAATTAATAGAGGGCCTTGGTGTGACAATAAGGCATGCCTCTTACATCCAACTCATTGGTTAAATTCATGGCAATTACCTAATTAAATTCTAGCCTCTCAGCGCATGTCATTGGTGAGAACCTTGTCCATTAGTACACCCTCTTTTTTTTGCAAGTAAAAGCAATACATAATTTTGGAAATGTGAAGTTTGCAATATGTACCACCTGTATTGTTTGGAATCTCGATAGCAACTAAGAGATTGTTAGGACCAAATCTGGACTGATTTGGACGTAAGAAAATTATAAAAATTTAGGTGGTGGTAGTCTCATGAGATAGGGTTCTAATAGCTCTAGTTTTATATCAATCGAATGTCTGGATAAAAAGATATAATTAAAATAATAGAGTAATGCTAGAACAGGGTAGAATGATAAACATTTGACGTTGCGGCGATCGTTAGAGGGTGGCGAAAAATCGAGGGTGATGGTGGATGGCCGTATAGTAAGTGGCTGCTGGAGAAAGGTGGTGGCTAGGGTTTGGATGCTTGGAAGGGTTCTACGGTTACATTCTACTCTTATGAAGATAAAGACGACTCAACAGTTACGATAAAAACGGTAAATGCAATAATAAAAAAATAATTAAACTCAATTAATTCTCAATGCTTGGATATTTGGATGAATAAACAAAGAAACCAGCTCCTTTATATACAGAGGTCGGTAATAATGAGTCCTACTCGAACTTAGTTCTAAAGGCCTATACGATTCGAGTTAGAACTTGTCTTAAATGCTTATATAACTTAATTGAACTTGTCTTAGAGGCTTATATGATTTAATTGAACTTGTCTTAGTGGCTTACATGATTAACTAGACTTATTTTAATGGCTTATATAAGAGATAAACATGAATAAATCAAAAGATAAATAGACTTGATTCATTGAGCCAAATATCCTCTTGATTTGATCCGATTAGACCCAGACTGTATTAGAGATAGTTATGTCAACTATTTTCATGTCTTTGTTTTCGGTTGTCATAGCCAAAATCATGATCACCTTTCTTATGCTTGTGCTTTAATATTATTTTATTATATTTTATTTGTATGAATGAATTGTACTTCTAAGTCTATTTTGATGTAATATACTAAATGCATAAAACTTACATTAAACATGTTGAAATCAATGTTGCTTCATTTTCCATAGACATTTATTTCTCAGTTAAGCTATTTACACCAATGTGAGCGTAAAAGATGTGCAAAATATTGCTTATGCCTATTTAATCACTTCATTGTTAAGTGAGCATATTATTTTCTCCTTCATAGTTGCTACGATAATGTGCACTTTTACTTTCAGATTTTATAGGTCTGCGCTTTCTTTATTGCTAATGATATTTCTCCACTTTAGGTTGATCCTGCTAATATCAGGCCAATCGAAGATGGAGTAGCTGATGCTTTGCTAGAAGCTGAGAGAGAAGCTGAAGCTACCAAACAAGCTATTAAAAGAAAGATTGCACAAGCAGCTGTAACCGATTTTCAAATGCGTTCCTTACCTGCTAAACTTCGTATTGATCCTAATGATCCAGAAGATGTGGTGAGTGCAATTGATCCAGAAGCTTTGGTAGACAAGTGATGCTAATGCTTCTTAGTCCGCTCATATTTGTAGATGTGTTAATGTCTTTGATGTTTAAAGGATATTGTTGTGTCCTTTCTAGCAAGCTCTGTTTGTTTTAATCTGGTGTTTATAGCCTAGGTTCTCGTGTTATTGCTTGGTGGTGCATGAACCCCTGGAAACCCATGCAGCCTTGTGCCTATATATGTTTCTAATTAATATCATAGTTCAAATATTTGGAGTCTTGGAAATAGGATGTATGACAAGCCATGTAACAGTTATTTTATGTATAAGCAAGCATACATACATATGCATTATTTATGTATAAAAAGATGCATCTCAGTTCATCTAAGAAAAAAAAAAGTTAGAGCTCGACAATGCTTAGTGGCTTAGACTTGAAGTGGATATGTACTGATTTATGATGCTTCTCTGAGTGGTTTTTTATGGTAAGCTCCTACCATATATCTTAAGGTATCTTTCATGGAAATTTGTTACAGAATTTTTACCATTAGTGTTATCTTGTGTAATAATTCCGTTAGAGCTAGTTCATTGACTGTTCATATTAACTTGCGTCCTTATCAGTAGTGAATGCTGCGTGGAAACAATGTCCTCTAGAGCTGTGTGGTCATGGGTTGGATGTTTTTGATTATCACCAGCAGCAATATTAGACTACTAGTGAATGCTGTGGTGGAAACAGTTTTTGTCATTCAAAAAAATAGGAGCATCAATCAGCATTTTGTTGTTAAAATGCATTTTTGGAAGGACAAACATTGTCATGATCATGGATGGTCGTGGTGTGCCACTGGCACACCCTTATGTCGAACCGTGTCGGTCACTATGCCATGTGTGTCCATTTTTTTAATATTTTTCTATTTTTATTAATTATTATCAAATCAATCGATCATTTAGAGGGCTTAGATAAAATTAATGATGATGGAACTAAATATGATGATGATTGTGATGGTGATAATGATGAGACTTAGTTTGGTGGCTATAATAATAGAGATGAGACATGCATCCTTATTACACAATTTTTTCAAAGGTATTATTTTTATAGATGACTTGAGTCTGTAGTAACAGGACATTAGGAGATGTGCATCCACAGAACGATATGGGTTCATCATTATTATCATTATATCAATCACACTTATAAGAGCCACAATACCCTTATACTCTATATCACTAATCTGCATATGTTTATAGTGTGTCTGTGCTAATGCTGATCGTTTTCGTGCATCTTCAATATTCATATCATATCATAAGATAATTATAA
Organism: Typha angustifolia; assembly: GCF_048772165.1. Taxonomy (NCBI): domain Eukaryota; kingdom Viridiplantae; phylum Streptophyta; class Magnoliopsida; order Poales; family Typhaceae; genus Typha; species Typha angustifolia. The sequence goes on from NC_133248.1 coordinate 9,002,400, forward strand.
AATTTCTATTTGTATAAAAGCTATTTGAGACGTTACAATGAGCAATACTATCGACAGTATTTAGTGCAACATTCTCGTGTTATTCTTATACAGGCAAATGAAGTCTTTGATCCTCCTCGTCATTTTACGTTTAGGTAGATATTAGTTTTAATGTGTTTAATTTTATTACGGAGTATTCAATTATATTATGGAGTATTCAATCATTAATATTAGTTTTAATGAATGTATTTAATTATATTATGTGATGAATAATATTTATATTTAACTATTGCTTTATTTTTTAATAAAATAGGTCATTTATAAAAATAATCTAAAGATAAAGCACTATAATGTAGGTTTTAATACATATATTTAAACTAAAAACTAAAGATTGACATATTGTAGATCTAAAAATATCTCTAAATATCTTAACAATATTTAGTAAAAATATTTACGTGCTGCTCGGCACGCCCTGTGCTAATCGGCACATGCCGCTAACATGGTTATCATTGGTCATGATAACACAGCTTAACAGGTGATCCGCAATTTTGATATGTTTTTCATAATTATTTGTCCTATATGCTTTAATTTTTGCTTCTTGTGCATGCTGTTTGTTCAGCATCAGATATCTACTTCAGCACTCTATTAGGATTTTCACATGCTTGTCCGCATATTCTAGTTCAGAATATGCTCCAAATCCTTTCTCCTTGTATTTATTATTGGACTGCTAAGAGTTTCTATGATAGGAAATCCCTGCATACTAATTTATGAGCATAAATTTGCAGAAAGCTACGAAACGCAAGAAAATTCATGCTTTCAAGTCGAAAGCTCGTTTTGAACAACTAGAAGTGGTGCAAAATAAACGGCAGAATGCTTGGCAACAATTCCAGACGACAAAGGGGAAAGCTAAGAAGGTGCATTTGGACTTTCTCTCAGAACTTTATTTATCAACGGAACCCATATGACAACCTTCTGTTATTAACAATTAGAAGTTTATTTGATTGCTAGATTCTGCCAGTCAGTCATGTTGCTATTTGTTTTTCATTTGCTCCTCTTGCTTGTGTAGGTTGGGTTCTTTTCGGGGCGCAAGCGCGAGAGCATCTTCAAATCTCCGGATGATCCTAAAGGCAAGGTTGGTGTCACTGGCAGTGGAAAGGGACTAACCGATTTCCAAAGGAGGGAGAAGCACTTGCATCTTAAAGGAAGTTCAGTTGACGCACTGGATACAGAGGAGTAGATTAGAGTCTTGGGAGCACTTATGCACTCCTTTCTCACCAAAACGTGTTGTCATTTAGGTTTAATACAACATCGGAAATGTATAATTTACTTAGTGTTCTGAGATATTTCAAAACAATACTAATGCATAAATGCACCTTAGCCTTTCGTAAGTACATGATATTCAAATTTAAGAAGTCGTCTGTATTTAAGTTTTTTCTTATCAGCTTCTGAAATTATTCACTACTGCTAACTTATTGAGTAAAATGCTGGTAAAATGCCACACAAAAAACACACTGACTACACCTCTCAGTGGCAAATATTTCTCACGAGTGCACACTTCATCTCCTGCATTTCCACATGTGACAGGTTAAAGAAGGGAAGTGGTTAGTGCTATCTTATTAAAATAGAGGTCATTGATGTCATAATAGAGCTCCTTGGTGTCTTAGCTTATCAAACTAAAGGTTATTGGTTTAAATTCCATTGTTGGGAAGTGCTGTGCACATTGTGGCTCACACTGGTACAAGTGGTCGAGCCTGATATCACTGGACCCCGTGTCCTTGTGTGGGGGGACTTTAATGCTATCTGATTCTCTTGGAAGCATGGGCTTGACCCACGGACGCGAGCTAACCCAATTCAACTACTTTATTTTGGAGTCTGACCTTTCCGATTGTCCGATCAAAGGTAAGCTCTTCACCTTTTATTTTATTTATTTATTTATTTTTTGAGTAAAGGGAGCTGCATGTAGCTACAAAACAATTAGCTTACACCGATTTTAGATAAGTAAGAACCCAACAGCCCACAGAGCTCCGCAGGGAGCTCCTCACCAGTCTCTAACACAAACAGCCTATACAACATCTTACCCTGGTTAGTTGCCCAGTCAGCAATTATGTTTCCCGCTCTCCTCTTGTGAGAGATTTTACATCTCTTAAGGTGGCCAAGGGCGGCCCAACACTTCTCTTAAGCTGGTTTCTTTCTGGAGTACCCTGGCCAGTTTAAGGGAGTCCACCTCAATCTCGAGATGGTAAACATGTTCTTTCCCTGCAAGTCGGAGGCTCATTTGGAGCCCCCAGGCCTCAGCCACCTGGGCAGATGTTGCCAGACAAGGCTCTCCAACCAGCGCGATAAGCACCCCAACATCTGTCCGGAGCACAGCACTTGCCCTGCCCTGGTAGTTCATCTAGGAGAAAGCATCGTTCGTATTGAGCTTGTACCAACCTTGCTCCGGCGGTCTCCATCTCACTTGGCTACGGGCTGCTGGTATCGGGCATGCCAATTTGGGGTACTCTTCAGCAAGGAGAAGTGCATGTCTAGCAACCGCTTGCGGTGGTTCCGCCTCCCCACAAGTAAGCTTTTCACTTGGTCCAACCATCAATGTCCTCCCACCTTCTCTAAGCTGGATTGGGCTCCTTTTACTGCTGAGTGGGATGCTGAGTTCCTTGATGCCTCATGCTCAGCACTCTTCTGGCCTATCTCGAAATATACCCCTTTATCTAGACACTAAGCTCTATCGGTCTCCCTTCTCTATCATTCAAATTTGGGAAGATCGGGCTAAAGCCCCTGGTTTCAAGCATTGTATTCTTGGGTGGTGATCGGATGGCCCTTCCTCTACCAACTCGTCCGTCTCCTTTGTCCATAAGCTCCGATTTCTACGATATAAGATCCTTTCTTGGTGCTCCTCGGACATCTTCAGCATCATGGCAATGGAGCCTACAGTCCTCAAAGACATCCTCCTCCTTAATAGGCTAGAAGGGAAGAGGCTTATCTCCCTCTTAGAGTCTGCCTATCAAGCTTACCTTAGGGGGGAGTTGGTTGATACCTTAGCTTAGTAGAAAGTCCTCTGGCATTAGCACTTTTGCTAACTCTTGCTTAAGGAAGGAATCTCTTCCTAGCCCCAAATGGCTTCCCTAACCTTTTTTATTAGTAGTTTTGGTCGGCGATCAAGGGGAACCTGATAAATGCCTTCAGAGCCTCTATGGATTGCACATTCACCTTAGAAGTTAGGGGAAGTTCTTCACTTTTCTGCCCAAGAAGGACTCTGCTAACCTTATCTCGGACTACAAGCCTGTCAGCTTTATCGATTGCCACTTCAAGGTGATCTCCAAAGTCCTCGCAACTTGTTTGACCGGGGTCACCTAGTCTCTCATTGTCAATTTGCTTTATCAAGGGAATATCAATTATGGATAATTTTACCCTAGCCTACAATCTTGGAAGGCAACGAAGCATCCTTATCAAGCGCAACTTTGTCAAGGCTTTTCGATTGTGTGAGATGGTACTCCATCCTTGCAATAATATGAGCTAGACACTTCTTGGTGAGGTAGGGCACCTAGATTTAGCTTATCCTCTCAACTAGGGGATGAGGTAGAGGGACCTTTTGTCCCTATTTTCTTCATCCTCATTATAGATCTTCTGACTAGGTTCCTCTTTTGCGCCTAGAATGACGGTCTAATTTGTAGGCTCGAACCTTCGTTGGAGATGGTCAACCTTGAGCTCCAATTCACCATGACACCTTGCTTTTGTCATGGTGGATGCCTATTCTTTCTCCAATTTCTAAACTATCACCTCACTATTTGAGAAAGGTTAAATACATTTTACCCATCTATATTTATATCTAAAATAATTTTAACCCATATACTAAGTCTCAAACTAGTATCTATATCTATGACTAGGTGAGACCATTAATTTTTCTATCGAAGTTAATTAAGCACGTCTAAATGACCAAAATACTCTATCGTGTTTGTTAGACAAAATAGACAAAGTTTTGATCTGGTTTTTATTTAACCTATAAGAGCTTACCATCCTTGGTCACCAGCTCTCTTATGGCATTTTAACTTCTTTCCATGGTAGTCAAATGGAAGAAGGGGGTCTTTCTATCCCTCTCTTTCAACTAAAGGGAATATTTGCCTTTTTTGAGATTTGATATAATTACTAAACTTCATAAAAATATAGGTTTAATAATACTTACTATGTAGTAAGGATAATATAGAAAGTAAAAGAAAAAAATATACAAATATTTTTTGAAGAGAAAAATGTTTATATAAGAGGGGAGGGATGTTTTTGTCCATAAAAATTAAAATTGGAGAAAATTCATCCCATCATTCAAATTTAGATATTTTTTAGGCGCGCTAAGTTAATTTGAACAGAAAAACTAATGGTCTCATTTTAGTTGTAAGTAAAATAACTAATTTTAGACTTTTTAAAGTACATGGGGTAAAATGATTTTGTGCATAAGTATCAACGGGTAAAATATAGCCAACTCTTGAGATAATCTCCAGTATGCACATCAACCTGGATAAGTCCTGCCTGTTTGCTCGGTTGGAGGGATAACGTTCGCACTGGGCTGACCTATTTGGGTGTAATATGAGTTTTTTTCGCATTCACTATCTAGGCCTTCCTTTGAAGCCACTCTCTCATGCTAGGATTAGCAGCCCATCAATGACAACCACGAGATGAGGCTTCCACTTAGAAGGCCAGGACTTTGTCATTTGGAATCAACCTCACTTTGGTCAAGGCATCCTGTCAACCCTTTTGATTTATTTTTCTCAGCCTTTTGGGCCACAGTTTTAGTCATACGGATAAACTCTATTAGATAAGCTTTCCTCAACTCCACTACAAGTTTTTGAACCCTCGCAAGGACCTTTCAAGAAGATGCTCACCCTTCTAGAAGGGATCCTCAAGATGGCTCAACCATTTGCTGTTAGGTCTTTCTTTCCGGGCAAGGCAACTGAGTATGATTTTGGTGTGATCGTTGGATCGATAGCCTTTCTCTTCAAACTCACTTCACTTTTGCCTACCACTCCTCCCTTCAGGAGTGGGCCCTTCTCTAGGATTCTAGTAGCTTGAGGTGGCATAGAAGATTAGATGGGGAGACCTTGGTCGAGACCAAACAAACCAACGCCTATTGCAATGGCTTGGGCTAGCTTGGAGACTCACATAATTCAACCTCCTTGAGGTTCTTAATCTCGAGATTTTCTCGGTAGCCTTTGTCAGCTCTCTAATGCTCATGAGTTCCTTTGGCCTTGACTGGGCAATCAACCTGTAGAAAACTTTCCTGTGCTCCAAGGTGAAGTTTTTCCTCTAGCTAGTTGTCTTTTGTTAATTCCATATGGGAGACTTGCTCGTTAGAAAGGGTGTGAATGGCCCTATCCCTTGTACCCTCTATGGGAATTTGCTAGAATTGCTCCAGCATCTTTTTTATTGCATCTTCCTCAAATATTTTTGGGACTCATTTCCTAGCCTAGGTTGTCCTTACTTTCACTGTCTCTACTAGTAGTTAGTCTTCTTAGAGGATAAAGATATTGTGATGAGACTGTGGTATGCCACATGCCATCTCTCCGACATGTTCTTGTGGCTTCTTTGGAAAGAGATGAATTAACAAGTTTTTAGGAAGAAGCTCGAAAGGCAACTAACATATGCGACTATTTTTCTATTTTCTGAAAGGAGCGGAAGTCTACCTTCCCTTTCTATTTCATTTAAAAATTTCTTAGCTTTAGTTTAACATCTCTCCTCTCCTTATTACCCCCCGGATATTGATTTCCCCTTGATAATTTAATTGGGCTAGACCCAGTTTTCTAATAAAATATACTAATTTATAGTTCACCATTCGTCCTTCTATAAGTCTATAGATTGTCAATTAAGCTCAAGATTATAATCGAATAACCCCTAGAAATGCATTTATAAAGTGTAATATAAAAATTAGAATTTTAATTTATAGAACATGCTTTAACTAACTGGGTGTTAAAATACATTCTCTCAACCTTTAATTCAAAGAAAACAGGGATGATGTGAGATTTTTTAGTTTCATTAATATCTCGTTGAACACTGTAGAACACATAAAACCAAACACGTGTTCCTTAATGAGAATCATTTTTAGTCAACATTCTCAATCTTACCCTTTTATATTATATACTTTTATTTGCAAGTGCCTTTTTCCCAATTAAAAGAAGTCTGTACGAAAATTAGCATTGCAAGGGGTTATTTGCATAAAGCCTAAAACTTAAACTCGGACTCTCTTCCAACGCCCACATATACCTACCGTTCCTCGCGGTCTTCCCATTGTCTCATTATTTTTTCTTTTATTTAATTACCGCGAGAATGATAGATATGGTGAGAGGTAAAACGGCGACATAGTTTGTCCGCCGCAGACGAGATCCGAGCCGATTCTTGGACTTGCCATGGACGCTTCCGCGACTCCTCAGAATCTCGATTTCTATGGCTTCCTCGAGCGCATGCGCCGCCCCGCGGCCGCCGATCTCGTCCGCGCCGTCAAGAGGTCGATTCTTGGGATCTCTTATCCCTTCTCGATTCGCTTCCGTGCTTGAATTCTGTTTTTTTTTTTTATTTTCTTGGGTGATCCTTTGATAGGTTTTTAGGGGGTTTCTTGGTGTCTGGACTTCTAATTGGCTTTGTTTGGTTTGGATTGGAGGTTGGGTGTGGGGAAGAGCAACTTTCTCGTTTCTTGATCGATCGATCGATTAGGGTTTTGACTGTGAGCGATATGGTTGATGTTGATCGTTACTTGAATTTGTTACTTTAGGTTTTGGTTTCTGAATTATATCATGGTTGGACTAGACTGTGTTCTTCTGATGATTAGTGGCGAAAGATTCTGTGGGTTGTGGTGCTTGATATGTTTGGGGTTCTTCTGATGCTCAATACTCTTGACTAACGTTGTTTTTCTGTTAGGGATAGATGAGAGGCATCCACAATAATAGTCTTTAGCAAATTTTATCTTGATTACCCCTTTTTTGATGTTCTAGTGTTCTTATCCGGTGGAAAAATTGAATTTATTTTCATTCTCTTAGATCCAGAGGTTTCTTGATTTGATATGTAGTAGACTAAGGCTTGCACTTTGACCAATTGGGCATTCATATATTGCTCTTTGCACGGACTTCCAGTGACTTTGTGGCTATTACTTTTTCCTCTATTTGACTGTTGGACCCTCTTGATGGGTCTAGCTGATTCTTCTTCTGTAGCAATTCTCTTTTATTAGACTGCTTTACTTGATAAATTCGAAGAACCATACATCTTAAAATATAATTCGATGATTTGATGGGGCATCTGAACTTTTTGAAAGATTGGTGGTGGAAGGTGGAGATCAAGAAAAAGAAGAGCTTAGTTGTGAAGAAGATTTGCAACTTTTCTCTCTGCCTATGATCATGCCATTTATGTTTTCTTATCATGTACTTATTCTCCGTCATTGGACAGAATTTGTGAGTCAAGCCAAACATAACCGTATGGTAGTCTCGTGTAGAGCAAGCTATTTTATAAGAAACCACGTTAAGGCTCTTATCCCCTTCCTTCTGTCATTGACATTTAGTGTCTCATCTCCTTTTCTTTGTTCCTTTGAATGCATTATTTTATAACACTCATTATCTAAAATTTATGCAGCTGAATCATCCTAGTTTTTTTTTTCCTTTTCAAGAAAATGAGCGACGTCTTTCTATTTTCCTCTTCCAAGATAATCTTTTGTTAACCTTGAATCACCATGTTATTTAGGCTCATCTTGTAAGGATTTTCATAAATATGAGATTGGCTAAAGGAAATTTCAAGTTTGGTAAGGCCATAGGAAGAATGGACAAACTTTTTACTATAATGGCATAATTTGGCAGATTGACATCAAATTGCTAGAAAACAGTGTCATAATTTTGCTAAACCAAAATTTGCCCAAAGAGAGGTCACTCATGCAGTAGAATTGTCTATCTTAATGGGGCTACATTTTTTATTCATTCCGCATAAGAGCAACCATCTGAAAGTTACTTTAGACAAGGAAACATTTCTAGATGAAGGCGAATAATTATAGCTGATGATATAGATGTTATCTTTAGACAAGGAAACTTTTCCAAATTATCAAGTAGGATACAAGTCTGTATTGTGGTGGCTAAAGGGAACTTTCTTTTCATATATATTGCTATGCAAATATTTGGTACCCTTGTACTTTTTTCCTTTTTGTGATGCTTAAGTTAGTAGCTGCTTGGAAAGTGTTTTCAAGTTGATTGATTGGACTTCTTTTCTCTAAGTTCTATTTTGTTGGCTTATTGAAACATCAGAAATTGAATCCGTTAATTTTCCATTTAGATCTTCATTATTTACTTTCAGAAATAAATTATCAGTTATTATTATCTTTGTGTATTATAATTTTTTATCATTTGTGAAAATTTTCTGATAACTTGTTTTCTGATGAATGTTTGTATTTTTTTTTACTATAATACTAATTTTACACATTACCCTTATTACAGCTTCATTGTGTCCTTTACATACCAAGCAACTGATGCTGAAAATGACAGCAAAAAGATACAAGAGTTTCTTATGACAATGGAAACCACTATCAAAGGACATCCCTTGTGGGCTCATGCTGCAGATGAAGAAATTGATTGTGCTATTGAGGTAATATTCATCTCAATAGAATTCTGCATATTTTACATGCTCTACATTTTCTAACTATTATCAATATGCGTTGCTCTGTTGCATGTATAAAATGTTTTAATTGTAGTCAATCTCAATATCTTAGCATAAAATGTGTGTGACATATTATCTGACTAGCATATGTATGTAGAGCTTCCAGTTATTTTGCCAATGGTCAATCATAAACAAGCTTTTATTAACTGTCGTGATTCTCCCACATAATACCCCATTATGGCCAGTATCTCTACAGATTCATGCTACTGTTGATGACCTTGTGCAGCAAATTTATATATAACTGGTTATTACATTCTTCATTAAAAAAAATTGAAAAATAATACATTCTTGATTATGCATGTATATGTACGTATATATACATAATCAGCTCTTTTACTGCTCTTTTTTTAGTAAGTATATTTTATTCTATATGACGGGAATACTCTATACTGTTCGATATCCTAGAAATTTCGTAATTATGTTCCATTTAGTAAAGCTTGATTATGTTGAATGTTACTTTTTTCTGGAATACAGTTATCTGCAGGTCAATTTTGTTTCTTGCAAGTATTTTCCTAGCTTGAAATTTCCTTGAAACAATTCTATACAATGTAGGGATTAGAAAAATTTGTCATGACAAAGTTGTTCAACCGGACATTCGCTTCCTCTGCTGAAGATGCTAAAGCGGACATGGATATTTTTGAGAAAATTCGGTTATTGCAGCATTTTGTTAAGCCTGACCATTTGGATGTGCCTGTAATTATACAGAATGAAGCGTCATGGCTGGTATGCAGGAGATCCTGTTAGAACTTTCTACAATGATGCCTTATTGCATGATACACGCAAAAGTTACCTTAACCAATTCATTGTTTGTTAATTTTTGGCATGAAGTCTTGTTTGCTCAGATGGTTAATTACAATTAGCATTGCTGATTTTACTGAAGGCAGGCATTGGGCATGAATTGCCTTTTTTAGCAGCAGTTTGCTCTTTTTAAGATAATCCTGTTTGGTAACCAACAAATTAACTCTCTTAAGATATATCAAATTAGTTACATGTATTTTTTCCCCAATCTCATTTTCAACTTTGCTATCTGATCCATGTTTTGTGCAATTCTGTTTAGGATCTAATCACTTCTTTTACAAATTTTTGGTAAATGTCCTTGGCATGTACTCTAATGAGTAATTAATTATTCTATTTATTACTTGTATTCTCATGCTCAAGTTTCTGATGGGTCTAATAGGAACGATTACAATGGTTCTATGTTTTCGTAAGGTTGGAGTTTGATGTTAATTTTTTTCCTGCCCTAGTTTGATTATGTATGGATGTATGTGTATATATATATAATAAATGTATGAGGTCTCTCAAGGTATCAACATGATAGTGTGATAACTTATTGATGACAAACTTAATTCAGCAGAGTTGACGATGTACATACTAAAGCAGAGTTGATGGCATACATACTAAAGCATGACGATAGATACTAAGACAGACAACTAGGTAAAACGAAGGGAAGCCTAAGCCATACTCCATCAAGGCAGGTGCCTAGGCAGTAAAGCGCTCACTTTTTAAAACAATAGCATGCCAATCTTTTCTCTAGTTGCAATCTAGACTGAATTACTGCACAATTGTGTCTACAGACATCTAACCTTTTCAACTTTCTGGAATTTTAACCTTATGTTGCATGTTGTTTCTTTTTATTGTGTGATGTCAGAAATTATCTTCTTCTCCTTTCATCTAGCGACTCTATCCTCTCAGCATGTCTAGTGGAAATTTCAAAAATTTCGGAGGCTTGCTCCTTTTCCATATTCTATATGGTTCTATATGGTTCAGTTTGTCATCTGGCTATAGAAATTTGTCACTTATTTAGTTGAGCTTTCTCAACTTGGTTTTGCACGGTAGCTATCTGCAAGTTATTATACAGGCTTCAGTATAGATAGATGGATGGATACAAGGATATGTCTATGCTTGCTTGTATAAGTACACGTATGTAGGTGTCAAATAATGCATAAATCAGGGCACCTATACATATGGATTGACTTACAAAACAGCAACTGAATCCTACTTGGACAGATATATGTGCATCTTAAGCATTTTTTATGACAAATTATGCAACAGGATACAGAAATCGTACAGAAATTTAATAATGATATTCATATGTGAAATGCATCTGTTCTTTGGTTGTCCATGATGGCCAGATTTAAATCTTTTGTGCTTAAACAAAATTAACGATGCCTTGATTATTCATTGGTCATTGTGCAATAATCCGAATGCTTCTTTTGTGAATGCAAAGTTTGACTGACCAGCTTGTTTTTAACTTTAATTCAATGCCTTCTAGTTTGCAGCCAAAGAACTGCAGAAGATTAATTCTTTCAGATCACCTCGTGAAAAGCTTTTGTGCATTATGAATTGTTGCCAAGTTATCAATAATCTGTTGCTCAATGTGTCAATGTCAATGAATCGGACACCAGCTGGAGCTGATGAATTCCTTCCAATTCTTATTTATGTCACTATCAAGGCAAGCTCTTGTCGGTAACTACCAACTCTTTTCATGTTGCTTTCGTGATGTATAATTTAGGTTTCATCTCATGCGCATTTGTAGATTGTTTGTTCCAATATTCCCTTTTCTCGGAGTAAGGTTATCTGGTTATCAAAGGTTCAAGGGTTGACATTGCATTGACTTAAGAAAACAGGAATTTTACAATATGATATCAATTTCCGTTCGGAACTTGGAAATCATTTACTAAGTAGGGTATAGTGGAACTCAGAAAAATAAAATTGGATGATTGGCAGGAATAGGATAAAATATTTGGACCTACCGTGCCTTTCATTTGACTTATTAATGCACAATTTGGTTGAATTTGTTCTTCTCAAAAGTTCTTTTTCTTGGATGGCAGGGAAAAAACAGTTTTTTGTGCTGTTAAATTTTGAGGCAATTATACAGACTAACTTTTTTCTCTTGAACAATTTTGCTTTATTAAATTAAAAGAAATATTAATAACCTCAATGAAGTATTCAACTTGGAGATACAACTACTTTTACAAAAGAATAGGTTTCCACCCCCACATTCTAATCCTCATGACTTTGCGTCCATACTTTTTACACAAAGCATCAAGTTATAACAAACTTATACTCTTCCATATACTATAATTGTGTTATCATATAACTATACATAACTGTATTATGCATTTTAAAAATTGATGTAGGCCAATCCCCCCCAGTTGCATTCAAACCTAAAATTTGTTCAGTTCTTCAGAAGGCAAACAAAGCTTGTGTCAGAAGTTGAATACTATCTTACCAACCTCATCTCAGCAAAGACATTCATAACAAATCTAAATGCCAGTTCCCTGTCCATGGAAGAAAGTGAGTATCAAAAGAATATGCAAGCAGCAAAATTAGCTAGTGAAGTGGCTGTTGCAGTGCCTAGTAATACATTAGGGTCATCTAAAGATCATGCTCCTGCAATTAGCAGACATGGCAAGGAGATCCATACTGGCGGTAATTTTGTACCATTTTGATTTAATTGGATGTTTTCCATTAGTGTTATATATACTGATGCATTTCTTGCCAAATTTACTCTGCATGCTGAATCTTTCGATAGTGATACAACTGATCTGATGTCATTAAAAATACTTTTGCTTCATAAGATATATGTATGGACATTGATTAATGGGGTTTTCAGAATAGGTCATTTGTCTTTGTTACTGTAGGAAAAATATGTGTCATTCAAGTTTATGAATTAATGTTGGATAATTCAGCAATGGCTTAACCCCTCCATACATCTTTGTAGTTTGATTAGGTAGCTAGAAGCATTGACAGAATTTACCTTTTATCTGTCAGCATATAAGTTATGTTAATATATTAATAAGGTGAGAGGACATGTTCTTTATGTATTTGTTATATCAATATGTTTATGCACATAAGAAGTCTCTTTGCCCTCCTTTTGAATATGAACTCATTCATATTCCATCTGGCGAAGGCCTTCGTCATTTGTATTGATTTATGGTGCTCTGGTTCTTGTCTTTTTCCTCAGCCTTTTATTCTGCGACATTTCCATTGAACCTTGGTGCTTGCACTTCCTATTTTCTAATTTTGTGTTGTTTAAGCATTTTGCTTTGAAGGAAAAGAAAAATATTTATGTGCTACTCATTCTTCAGTCACAATATTGCATTCACTCAACATGCATTTTTGCCATGACCAACTACTTAAACACTTGTTTTTAGAAGTTGGATTTGCTATATGCATTATTTTTACTATTTTTGTTAATATCATTTGAGTCCATTATGATATATCTAGTTTTTGAACGACGCAAGTTTGGCATCCAACTGATGCTGATCTATCAAAATATGTCCTTTGCAGCTTATTATATCAGTTAATTCTCATGTTTACTGGGATCAAATCTTGGTCAATGCCTGGCTACCTTAACAGTTTGCTTTTGGACTTGCAGGCTCTAGGTACCCTTACATGGAAGAGAATGTGAGAAATCTAACTCCAGAGGATGTCAAGAAGTTGCTAGGGTTATACAAGCAAATTGTGACCAGATACACACTGCTGTCGGAAGCTTTGAGGAGGCTTTCTATAGATGAAGATCAGCTTCTTTATTCTGTAAGAGACTTGCAGGCAGAGATCGAAAGAAAGTGACCAGCAAAGGTAACTTTAATGCCACTTCTTCAATTTGCTAATAGAATTGGGCAAGATTGCCGGAAAAAGGAAAAGCATCCTACACTAACTTCAAAATATAATCGCATGTGATTGCAATGCAGGCCCAGAAAACTAACTTCTGCAATTAAGCAGGGAGTAGATAAGCATCCTACACTGGGAAGAAAGAAAGAAAAAGGTTTCTGATTGGCCATATAATTATTACAACAGCCCGGTGCTCCTTCCAACTCTTCTCACTCTGTACATGACATCGACTATATACAAGTCATCCAACAGTTGTCAGACGTCCAAATCGTCCTGCAACGTTGATAGTTGATCCGATTTCGTCCTTGCACCTGCCACCTGAGGAGGTTTGAGACCTTCCACCACCTCGGCCTTTTGGCTTGCACAAGCCTACACACTTTCTGCAGATAAATTTTGCAGGCACCTCCTCCAGATCGCTGATCCCTGCACACCTAGTGTGTTGCCACACTCCGCAAGAATCGCATGCCAGCATCCTCTCACCATCATCATCCTTGGCACCGCAGCTGCAGTCCACCGTCCAGTTCTCCAAACCCCTCTCCATTCTGAATTGTCCAAGTCTGCGGTGATCCCCAACACACCTTCCTCTGATCCTAACAACTATTCCATTTGAATTTGAACTGAAGACAGCTTTCACCAGAGTAGAATCATTGGCATCCTCACAGCCCAATAGCTGCTCAGCTTGGAAAGTTTGAAATATAAGGTACGTCTCCTGAAAAGCCTTCGTTGCCTGCAACTTGAGATCAGCAATTGTGGCACTCATCGGTAGAACCAAGAGCTCTGGTGGTGGAGCTGTGTAGTCCTTTGGATGATCGAGCAACTCGACCTCACACCACACATGCAGCACAAATGGATTGAGAGGCAACGATGCAGCAGTAGGCCCGTCATAATGCTTGATGAACTGCTTGCAATCAAGGAGCTTTACTGCTGCGCTGTGGCATCTTGCCCTTGTAGTCTGCGGTTTGAAAGACTGCATGGTAGACGGATTCAAAAGGGCATCATAAAGGAATTTAAGGTCACGAAGGAGATGGTTGGCAGATGGCCCTAGCAAACCACGGGTTGCTGCTGAATGGCTAGAAGCTGCTTCAAGCCTGCTTTGCAGAAGACTAGTTTATGTGAGAGATCAATTACTCACTCATTAAGCGGGGCAAGATATTTTGGAAAGACGACCTTGAGGATAATGAACAAGAGACTGACCTGAATTCCACTGCACTTGTCTCAGCATTGCACCGGACACCAACTACCAGACCATCATCTGTAGATTTTCCGCCTAACCCCTTTAGGCAGTAATCAAGCAGTTCTGGCGACTGTATTGCCATAGACGTGGCTCCCCTAAGCGCTCGCCAAGAAACCCACCGAGAAATGCCAACGGCCCGCAAAACCTTGACCATCGCAACCTCTGCATGATCCACGTCCTCCTTTCTCCATGCGCATAGTACGGCAGACGCAGAATCCTTCGGTTGCTCTTTTGCAGATTTTGCCAAATGGTGGTGGTGGGATTCATGGATTAGGAGAGTGACGTAGCGGAAAAGATCCCTCACATTTGCCAGCTGGCGATCTGATAGGGACCAATACATCGAGATTTTATCCTGCAACTGGGTTCGTGGGGTTCTTCTTTGTGAAAAGAAGATGGACAAGGGTACATTGGAGACGGTATCCACAGCTTCTTGGTAGGAATCTGCGGTAAGAGCGTAGCTACCAGCCCCAAATTTGTATCCCCATTCTCCATACCAAGGATGGCCAGTTCTAACAGCGTGGATAAGTCTGTACTCCATTCCATACTTCTTGGATATGTCCATTACGGTGACCTTCCTGCAATCCACCAAGTTGGGTCCTTAGATTATTTATGCATGAACAATCTGAGGTACCAGCTTCTGACAAATGCCAGAAGAATATTTGTTCCCTCACATTACACACACACACACACACACGACCGCATCCTTGTAGGGGGCTTGCAGAGTTTAGCTAGCCATACACAAAGTACATGGGTATTTCTCCATTAAAATATTTGTTCCCTTACATTAAATTAGCTTACAATGCCCGACAATTAACTTACTAAATAAGCCTAAGAAAATTTCAAGAAAATTTCAAGAAAATTTCCTATTCTCCCATTTCTCCTTGACTATTTTATGCTTCCTTCCTTTTAATTTATCATTACATTAAGCAAGAAGACATAAGCTCAATGCGGTATCTTCGAATTATACCTATCTTAATAGTCATTGCCAAACTCTTACCACTTCCTAATCTCTCTAGAGACCAATACCGACAATCAAATATTTAAGCGACATCCTGCAAACTGTGCTTCAATATTATTTCCAAGCTAGCGTGTCTTCATCAAAAGGATAAAAAAAAAAAAAAAGAAGCTAGCGTGTCACTAGGTATCCACCCAACGTCATGAAA
This sequence comes from Typha angustifolia, assembly GCF_048772165.1. Lineage (NCBI taxonomy): Eukaryota > Viridiplantae > Streptophyta > Magnoliopsida > Poales > Typhaceae > Typha > Typha angustifolia. The sequence goes on from NC_133248.1 coordinate 9,018,063, forward strand.
CTTGAGTGAAAACTAAAAGCCTGCTCATAAAAGGTTAGACATATATGTGGCATGCATCAACTGGATTAGAACAAGCGATTGGAATCATTTATACTAGGCCTATACAATATGTCATACTTAAGCATAAGAAGAAACTTTCTCAGCAAATTCATAGTGAAGTACAAAGGCATCTACTTTGTTTGTCCTACTACTTACACCTCTCCCAGTTCTTCTGTATTGGAAAAAGTATAGGCTCCACCTATGGAAACTGGTTTTCTGATCCAGGCACCGAGCTTCCAATCTTAATTCCATTTTCAGTAACACATATAAGCCAAGCAGGGCAGTTGTGCTCAGTCTCTATATATATTACCAAGGGTGTTCCAACCAAATCAACACTGCTTATGTGTTTCAGCTAGCATTGTGAAACTACTAGCTACTAACAAAAGATATTCCTAAAGATGTATAGTGTGTTACTGCAGCATGCCTGAACTTGAGATTTAAACAAGATCAAAATAAGAGCTACACACTACCTATTGATGAACAGCTTGGTTTTGTCTAAAAGTGCTGATCCTATACAAGTTTAGGTAACAAGTATAAAATCACAATATAAGATCTGCATACCTGACTCGCAGCAGTATACATAGCCGATCCCAGAAACCCATGATGTCACGTCCGGTTAAATATTTTGAGCCACCTTCGCGACCATTAACTCTGAGAAGATGGCCATAACCATTAGCATGCACTACAGCATGCAGCAAATGAGAAGAATCCTCCAACTGCAGGTAAGCCCAGTCTTCTAATTCATCACCTGTCATCTCATACTTGCACAAGGCACACCTGTAAACAGAAGGCCATGACAATGTGAGAAAATGCATCACTTAAATCTAAAACGATCCACCACCTGAAAAGATCATAAATCACCCAAAAAAATAATCTAGAATCATTCAATTATGCAACTCCAATATATAAGCAGCATAGACATCTCACTTTTCCAAGATCTATATGCTGCAAAATAGACGATCATTAGATCTGTTAAATCAAGAACAAATACCATACAATTAGTTGGCCAATGTCCAGGACAATACAGAGGAAAATGAAGAATGACTAAGCAACCACAACCTATACTGAGTTACACATACAGTTTCTGACTTATGGCTAACATGCCTAGCCACTAACAAGGTGTGCTTAAATACACCTCTCTGGAGATAAACCAAAAATTCCTATATTCACATTAATCAAAAGCTACACAGTAAGTCTGCCTAAACCCACAAACCAGTAGACAGCTGACAAAGCTCCATAAAGTATTTGAACAAAAGAACACATTCCTGTTGCCTTCAGATCCATTTAATGATTGCTCAGACTACAGGAATCATTACAGACTGAAAATTGCTTTTGTTTCATTTAAGTATCTAAGTACTGCAGTAGCATCCAGAAAGTCTCCACTATGAAATGCAGAAAAAAATGCTAGAAAGCTGGGCACATTGAGCTGCAATGAGAATCAATATAACAAAAGCAATCAAAATAAACATTACATGGCTGAAACCAAGATAAGCAGAATATAATCTGCAAGAACATGCTTAGAATTCACCATACCAATTATCACTCTGTATCCCAAGAGGTGACCTTCTAGAACCATAGTGTAATAAAGGATGCGTGATTTGATGTTTTCCCTGAAGCTCTACAACCGAGTGATCTAACACAAATGTACAACCCAAAGAGCTCATGCTGGCAACAATTATTGTCTCATTTCTCCTTAAACTGGCATTCAGATATCTCTTACAAGCCTAAGCACTATTGAAAGTTTAAAATCCATGGTAACACTGCAAATAGATATTACGGAACACAAAATGGAACAGAGCTCTACATATTAGCCACTAGACATGCTCCATATTTCAAAAGGATGCCTCAGCCAAGACTGAAACAAACTATGGTCGTAGGGATAGGTATCAAGAAAGGAGTCCAAGAATTTTTTCATGAAAGGATAGATGCACTTGGGGAAAACTCTGTACAAGGCCAAACTTATCAGAAGAAAATTCTGGTTAGAAAAGATCAGACTTAACTATGATCTCGGAGTATCTTCATGAAAGATTCCATACGATAGGCAAACCTCTAACACCCACCCAAATTTTTTTTTAAAAAAAAAAACCCTCTGTCATCACTTTGAATCAAACAGAAATCTATTTAAGTCAAAACTAATCTCTGTCATGAAAGGTGCTTCCCACCTTGATTCAGAGGGGGGCAACAAAGTTCCACACCGAATGCAACAAGTCTGACGACAACCAGACAAAGGATTGGCATCATTCTGAATAATAAAGTGGTACCGCTTCCCACAAACTGGGTGGCCACTCCACCCTGCAATAATGTCAATAAAACTCAAGGATGTAAAGAAAAGGTAAAGTAAACAAAGAATAAAATAAATAATTTGAATCAATAAATTTGAATTTTTTTTAAAAAAACAAAGTAATCAGGAATACATACATTTGGCGTAGATCAACCAAAATAAAGAGCTAGTATGCTACCTTATATTAAAATACCACGGAAATTATAAAGAGCTACATATATTTATTGCTAAAAGCCATTACTATAAAGCCAACTGCATTGGAACAAATTACTTGATAAACTATTGTCAAAAGAAAATCTCATACTTAAGCTCATTCAAATTTTAAATTCACCAAAAATATCGTGATAAAATAAACAATTTAAATGTTACAAATATCAAAATTAACTATATTACAAAATAACAAATAATAAAGGAAAAAGAGAAACCTTAAAAAAATTTAAAGATCATCAAAATGGAAATTATTGGCACGACAAGAAATATTCTGTAGTGGTATTAAAACAGTAAAATATCAAGAAAATTTATTCTCACCTACGACTCTACACTGATCGCAGTATATTGATTTAGATCTCGGCACATCTTCTTCCACGACGTTGAGCTCGACGGCAGTCGCCGCCTCCTCACTTTCCGCCTCGCCTACCCGGAAAGTCAGCCGCCATATCATAATATGTGGCGGCGCGGCGGCGGCCGGCGGCGAGAGTATCAACGGCGGCGGAAGGAGCCGTGCATGCCTCGAGAGGAACTCCCTCACGTTCGACCTAAAAGGCCCGTCGAACCCTCCGCCGGCGCCGATACCCTCCTCGCCGCCTGCCGGAAAACTCAGAAAATCGCATAGATCTGCCGTCACCCGTCTCTTCGCTCTCTTGAGCGGCCGCTCGTTGACCACCATCGGATCGGATCCCGTCGCCGGATCTCGCGGTTCCAGCGCGCCAGGCGCCGTTGAGGTTGGGGTTAGGGTTAGGTTTGGAGACGAGGGTAACGATCGAGGAAGAAGACCAAACTAGGGTTAATTTTGCGGCTAGGGTTAGGTTAGGGTTAGGGTTACGGCCTAAAGAAATAGAGAAAGAGAGAGAGAGGAGACGAGGGGACGGATGAGATCGATCGTGCCGCCTCGCGAATCGAGATTATTGTTCCATCCAATCTTGGGTTAGGGTTAAGTTTAAAGTACGGTCAGGGTTAGGGTTTCTGAAAAGAGAGCGGGAAAAGTTGGTGGAATAAGAAAGACCGCGCCTAATTTTGGGATCTCTTTTTTACTTTATATTTAAGGAATACTTATGGCGGTGAGTGCCAGCTGGATCCCCCCCCCCCCCCGCCAACACCCGGCGGTACAGCCAGTAAATAAGCAAATTACCGAAATAACCTTGAAAACTTGCATTAGTTTTGGGTCATGTTTGCTAATGTGATTTCTAGAGTATAATATTCGTATAAGATATATATATTCGTTAATCGTTTCCAACTGATGCATTGAGATCCAAACACTGCGTTGCAGGAATTCGTAAAAGGTTAAATAAATCAATTTTTCCGTGCTCAATTAAAATAATTGTTTTGCTTTGTGTCACTCTTCATTTTGGTTGAGGAGAAGAAACAAACAACAACCAAGTTGTTTTCCACTTTGGCTTTAGGGGTATTGCGGGAATACAAATAAATTGGATAAGAAAAAGGGTGAATTACGAGAGTACCCTCGAGCAGGATAAGTTGAGACTCGTTCCACATTCCGGTTCTTTCTGCTCCCAAATTGGTAGGAGGAAAAAGAGGGGAAATGGTGGAAGCCAACAAATGTTTGGAATATTTAATCAGAATAACACACACACACACACACACTAAATAAACAAATGTTTAAAAAATAGGATGGCCCCAGAAAAGAGGATCCACTCCTGGTATTTCTAACAAATTTCGAGAGACATCGAGGAAACATGCTGGCTCAGTTTAAAATTGGGAGTTTGCTTTTCTTTATTATTATTATTATTCTTTTTGAGCTTGAAGATTTTATATAGGTCGGATAAAGGATCAATATTTTCTAAATACAAAGATATTTAGGCTCTATAAAGCTTTTTTAGCTAATATAGTAAGTCGACTAATCTAGGTTTTAAGTTATGTGTGTCGTCAAATAATTGTTTCGAATCAAACGTCGTTATGACCTATTCTAAACTATCGTGGTGTTGAACTATTTTTTTAAACCAATCGTATTATCGAACCATCAACCTAATTAAGCCATTAAGCTAAATTACTAAACCACCAAATAATATTTTTTATAATATTATTTAGAATTGGACTCCGAACTCATAACTTTGATCATGAAAAATATACCAACCCACTCTCCTGAGTTGTTGATGACTTCGGCCATCTTCGGCCTTTGGGCCATCAGTTTGTGTTTACCAAGTGGTCCTCTCAAAAGTTTTTTGATGCTTCTCTTTTCACTTCGAAAATGTTGACATTTCTGTGGCAGACTATATAGTGCTAAGAGCATGTCAAAAGAGGAACACTCTTCTACTAAAATAAGCTTTCTTATTTTAGTTTGGTAAGTATACCAATTTACTATTCTCTCCTCTTATTTTACATAATTTTTAAAAACTAATTTAATAATAATCTAGAATTGCTATTTGCATCTAGATTAGATAAAACCTAATTACTACTATTTTACATCCAAGGTTATTTTCTTACTTAATTTAAAATATCACTAGTTTCCAATACAAAATTACTACTTTTTATTATTTTAATATTAGCTTTATGTCATATTACTTCTTATACTAGCATTTATGCAATAGATTTGCTTATACTAATACTAGTTATCTTCTTTTGGTCTTAAAAATTAAGATGCTAGTTCTAAGCGGTTCAGTTTGAGATATATATGGCATTGGTCCCTAATATGTTATCATAGCATCATTGCAGCGTGTTCATACACCTAGCAGCAATGCAACATAACTTCGAGCTATCCAGGAAAAATTAGAAGGCTAAAGCAAGGGTATGAAAACTATTGTCACCACTAAAATTAAAAGCTGTTCTCTGAGTTTGAAAAGTAAATTTCAGAACATTGATTTTAAACAACAATTGTATACCTCTATTTTTTTGCACATATTTTCGAAGAATGTTTAATGCAATCTTGAGTGCATAGATTGCATCGCTGTCAGGAGTCCCCATATGTCCTAAATAGCAATGATGATATGGTTATCTTTTCTACTTTTTTTTCTTGATAACTTCATAAATATTCCACTTCAGCTTTGGATCCAAGTCAACATGGATCCAAAAACAAGTTAGATTCTTCTCTAAGAGGAATGATAAAAAGAAATTTAATTACTTCAGCAAAATCTCAGAGTCCATCAATACATGTCGATTCAAAATGAGTATTGTAGACTAGATTGAAAAAAAATCTCCCAGGAAGAACCCACCGGTAGCAGTTGTGCCACACTCAACTAACCCAAACTAGCAAAGCAGCAAGTCTTCAAGGATTTACATTCAAATGGGACACATTTTTATATAAAAACAGTTGCAAAGCATAGAGGGCACATTAAACATGAGGAGCAGATCGAATTTACAAGACCCAATTCCCAAGATCAAAATCATATATCCTGACCTTCATAATGGTAGAAAAAATTACAAATAGATCTATCAATTCTTGTCATTGTTGTAGTCCTCGTACATGTTGCCGTAGGATACGATTCTTCCTCTATAAACTTTCAAATCCATTCTACTGTCCAACTGTATGAAGTGAAAAGAACAAATTAGATGAACATTAAGATAATGCCAATAGCTTTTTTCTGAATATTATGCTTTTCCCTCTATAGTAATGCTTTAGAAGTAAACTGTCTGGACAGTCGAAATAGTGGCATCCATAAATTAGGAAGCCATTCCCCTGATTATATATATATGCGGCAATTACGGCTGAGCAACACAAACATAATATGACTTCAGTTCCAGTACCACATTTTGGATGCGCAAAGTAGATATAAAAATAACTAGTAGTAGTCAGATGTACGTATGTAGACGAGTGCTTACATATCTAGTTAGATACATTTCATACTTATGCTTATATTTAACTACAATATGGATAACATTGTCTTCCTCATGTATGCCTTACGTAGCTTGATTTGCCTAGGCCCTATGTGGATGCAGCTTATGCGGTGCAGGGAAGGGACCATATACACATTAGCAGCTACAATAAGGGGAGCCGCATTTTTCAAAAACACTGCTCCAACAACTTCATGAAAGACCAATTTTATTGAAACAGAAGTGCCTAGGCATACAAGATGCCATGAACACATAGGCGGTCGCATTTATAATGGCTGAGCTCTTTATCACTTGATCCAATATTGCCCAGCAAGAACTAATGAGCAACATGCTGACATTTATAATGGTTCTTCAAGGCTCTCCAATCAAAGATTAATATCTGATGCACTACAATAAACAAACCAACAGATGGAAGATCATCACTATTCAATAGGTTCCTTGATAAATATTCATAAAAAAGAAGTGAATGAAGTCTAACAGAACGAAAGCACTTGAGTACAATCCATGGACCGAGTTGAAACAGAGGAGATGAGAAAGATGGTCTTCTCTCTATATTTCTCCTCTCAAAATCAAGCAGATTTCAGTCTTATAACCATCAATTATTTTATTTGATTAACAAAATACAACTGAAAGGAGAATTTACCAATAGAAGGTAGAAATGAACCTTTTGCTTTTCAATGATTCTCTCGCGACCATAGATGTATATTAACCATTGAGCAAAATCTTAGTGTGCCACAGGTTTTGGGCAAACACTGGTCACACCAGGAAATAAAAGGCCAAACCACAAAAAGATGAGGAGAAAAGAAACTACAGTGTGGTGTGACTGATTTTGATAGTTCCCTGAAATTAATAGGAATAAACTATAGGAGCAATATCTTGATAGTATATGCATCGTATATATATTGTTGCATAGAAAGTATAGCAATAATAAACTAAAATGAGCAATATCCAATACCATTGTCATCCTGATTGTTAACTTAATGTGCGCTTGTTGAATGACTCCATGGTCAAGTTAGCTGTGAAGGCAGGTATTGAATTCATCTTTCTTATGAATATCTCTACCTGTAAAATAGAAAAAGCTTAGACTAGCAACTTATTATTCAGCAGTTAACTTGCCTTCAAATTTGCATGAGGTGTCACAAAGGTAAAAGTTGCAATCAATAAGGCATAGCAAAAGGAGTCCTGCAACTGAGAAACAAAACATACATGGCAACAGGATTCAAAATATTCTGATCACAACAGAACCATCGCAAAAACTATAAAGTTGGAAAAAGGTTTGGGTAACATGCATGAGAGTACAGATAATATATAGTTCAATTGATCATCAGTAACTATTTGCCTTCTCTGAGTGCATGTGCACAGCTAAAAAATATATAGTTATACTCCATAAAAAGAATTAATACTAGTATGATTAAAGGAAACACACAAGTACCTGATGAGAAATTTCAGGCTGGGAAGTGTAATCATTAACCTGTAACAGCAAAGGACCAAATAAGGATCAAAGAAGAATCTGTGAAACAATATTTAACACGTTTGATGAGTTCATCCTACCAGAATGTTAGTACTCCCTGATTCATATTCAAATTCAAGCTTTTCATCATCACTTTGTGCATAGACAGATTGAAGTGTAAATCGTGTCACTGGGATACCATTAGGTCGTTGTTGGTCATCCATGACAATCTAAAAGAACATAGTAAACATCAGGATGCATGGTTTCTCATCCAAAACAAATGTTAATGTGCAAACAGTATCTAATGCAATCATGTACCTACTATTAGCTCAGAAAACAGCATGCTAGTATGTTCTAAGTGGACAACTTTTATTCTACAATCATAGGTAATATACCAAATTGTTAAAGCAAGGGACCTTTTAATAAAGTTTATCCAAGAACTGAAAATTTTAGCGAATGTAGACAAGCCCAGATAATTTATAAGGCTTTAGCACAATCAAATTTATGTGTTTCTTTTCTGTTTCTAAATGCTTTCATGTGTCTTTTGTAAAGTGGAGGCTTCTGATCACTAATCATTCTACAAGATATTATAATGGGATTGTTGCTGGGAATGGAGTCCTATCCAGCTATTTCTTTCAACAAAAAGTAGAGAAAATCCTGGAAGCTCTTTCAAGGAACTACATATAAAAACTCATCGGGATGTGGACCAAGCTAAATCGAAAGCAGGAAAAAAGGAACCAGATTGAGCACCTGAACTTTTCAACTTTTCTCCTAGATGGCATAGACATATGACAATACCTTATAACCAAAAAGTGAGCAACAAGCCCTTCGGAAAACTGAGATTTTCTCTGCAAAAACAGCCTTGTACCTGTTTCATGAACGCATACAAAAGTTTAACATAGCTAATAGCAAGAATTTTGGTATTCCCAAAGTCCATAGAGACTAATCACCAGTTACCTCTCTTCACGTTTCTCAAGTACTGCAATTTGACCTTTGAGTTGTACTAGCTTTTCTGGTATGTTTGCATCCATCGTGTTTCCAGCATCTAGTATAGCATTTGATTTCATTAGATCCATAAACTCAACTTTAGTTTTGCATAAAGAATTAGCATGCGTATCTCTAAAACGGTAAAAACTAGTCAGAAAAGAAATGGATTCTCCAATTAAACTAGAAGTCAGTCAAAACATAAGCCTAAACCATTGAAATACATCTGCAGAGTGAAAAATGAAGAATAAAATATAACCTCAGATGGATGATCGCAATGGCCTAGATTCTAGTACTACAAAATTTACCAGTTATTCTTTGCAAGCTTCTGCACTGCAAGTACTACTCAGTATCATGTCTGTAGTTCTGTTGGAACTTGGATACACATCAACATGACACACTAATAACTCTAAAAGAGCATGGCCAACCAAGGCAAACATATACAAGGTATTACACACAACATTTATTTGCCTAAGAGTGACATGAATTTGGCAACTGACAATATGAAGTATTTATTTGAGATTCCATATTCAATGGTTGGTGTATTACTATTTAGACCAATCTAAAGAAGTACCCAATTAGATCTTCTAGTAGACAAAAACGATGGTTTCAATACAAAATAGGACCAAGAAGATCATTCCTAGATGAAAATTTTGGCAAGGAGCAGTTCTACAACAAAGTGGTAGCAAACTAAGTTTGCCATTTGTATATGATTTAGATCCATATAAGTTCTTGATAAATGTTTAGGTTGAGTATCCTGTATCTTTTGATTTCTGCTAATTGATCGATCATAAAAAAGAGCATTGTTGAAGGCCTAAAGCTGTATGTGAACTCCAGAATTCATGAAACAAGGCAAAGTATGAAGACACTAGTGTAATTAGTTGCGACGGAAAATCCACAAGGAGATACAAATAAAGGAAAAAGGAACTCCAAATATTTATATGAGAATAAGAACAAGAGGTCACTACCTGACTGTCCTTTCAATTCTTCAACTGCCTGCAACTTTTCCTGTGTTTTCTTCAGTTCAGCTCTTAGTGCTTCTATAGTATGTTTGGCTTCATTGTCAACTGCCAGGGTGTTCACCATTCTCAGTACTTTTGTGTTTGCTGAAGAATAATCACCATGACCTAACTATTGACATATAACTTTTGATCAATACGGTTGAATTATGGTTTAACAGACTAAGGATGGCGTTGCAAATATGCAATTGCCTTAAATTCAATGGTAACATATTCTAAGTATAAGCTGCATGATCTAATATATGATTTAAAGACTACTTGAGGCACATTTGAAGATGATGAAAATTTTCATTCATGTTTTAAAATAATTAGAAAAATCTTCAAATTGAAATTGCTGGAAGAGCAATGCATCTGTAACAAAGGAAAAAAAATAACATAACAATTAGAGCCTGTGTACATTAAACTTTGTTTTTTTCGTGTTCCTCCTAATGCCCCAATTAATCTCAATAATCCTCAAACAAATAATGAGAAATAAAACCTAATTAACATAATATCCATTGTCATAAGCCACATTAGCAAATATTATCTAGTTTCAACTTGATACAAAATTCATCAAACATAAGAGTACATATATAGAATGTTAAACAATGTTATGCTACACAAAATACTCTACTATGATTTCTCCATATGTGATTCCAAAAATAAAAGCATTTTGGGCATAAACTGATGAAGGATTGAAGCCTAGATTAAAGTTAGGTCTTAGGGTTCTGTTTAGTAGATCCATTGCATTGTTCAATCTCTCCAAAGATCATAAGTATATTCTTTGTATTCAAGTATGGTTGTTTATCCTATTTAATCATAAACATAGGTGGAAGCTTTTCGGCTAGAAAGTAATGATAATAGGCTTTTATAAAGCTTCTGAAATAAGTATGGGAGTTTCAAAAGCTAATTCACTAAAAATAAAAAGTAATTCTGACGGTAGTGCATGTCACAGAAGAATTCCATAAGATGTTTTTCTGTGATAAGATAAAGTGATAAACACCATTAAAGATACAAATGGAAAATGAAAATAATGGAAACAGGAATAACTGTAAGATACCTTTGACTCTAGTAAGGCAATCTCAGAACGCAAGCGATCACCCTCTCGCTCCAAGGACTTCACTTTTCTTGCTTCAACACTAAGTTTCTCATTCATAAGTTTCAGTTCATCTTGTTGACGACTAATTAGCTCTCTTTGTTCGTGTAAACTACTCTCCAATTGTCCGATATTATGTTCCTTTTTGGCAAGAACTGATTCCAGATCCTGTGATTCCAAATGAAGTAGAAGAGGAAGAGATTGCAGAGCAAAATTATCAGTGACAGTGTAACAGAAAGTTGTCTAACCTTAACTAAGGCTTCATCTGGATGACCCGCCTTCTGATTATTCAACATAGAAAGATCCTTCCTTAGCCCGTCTCTTTCCTCACTAACTGAAGAAAGCTGTTATTCACAAGATGAAAGATTTGTTTAAAAAAAAAAACAATAGTAAAATTTATCTTGCACATATATTCCTAGAATATTCCAAGTCAACATCGACCATATACTAGCAGTAAATAAAAGAGTGGAAAAAATAGTCAATAGAATACAAAACCAATATGTTAGTTAGCACAAGGACATACACCAAGATATTGCAAATTATAAAGTAAAAAAAGTAGAGACTACCATAGGACTCAAGCAAATAATTTATTTGCTAGCTGACATTTTAGCCAGAAAAGGTCATTTCCCAACAGCCCTCACTATCAGGTATCAACATGGAGGGAAAAACAGGGGTTATGACCTATGGTACATTTCCTTCCAATGATGCAAGATTGAAAGAAGAGAAGATGCTTATATTTATGCAAAAATTGTGTATTTGAAGGTTAAAGGAACTGAAGAGGCATAGCCTCAGAATAATGGAACACAATAATGTCAGAGAAGTTTAGCACAGAAATGTAAGACATTTTTTTTTAGAACTTTGCTAATTTGTTCTTACGATCTGGATGAAAGTGAACCGCCAGTGGAATCAAGGAAGGTGGAGACTGGAGAGTGGGGAGTGAAAACACCAATGCAGCAGAGAACGACCGCATCACAAAATGAAGACAGACAGACTACCGAGTGCAAGGAAAAAGTTGTTTCATCAAAATCCGGTCTTATTCCCTTTCAAACAGTAGAATTTCAACCATGGTCAGTAACTGAAGCCCCTCTAACGAGCAGGTGAACCACCTTGTGTGAAAATATCCCTTACTTCTTTGATGGCTCCAACATAACCAAACCAACCCCAACACCATCGGTTCCAGTGAACCCTGTGTCAGCAATGAAACTTCAAACCAAACCATGGTCTAGGTTTTAATACCCAAGATCATTATCTAGCAGATTCTCCTATTTCAATGACCGAAGCTAATAAGATAGATGTTGAAATAAGTAAATCTGCATATAACACCTATATCTATGTGAGTTTGTAATCCAAACCCTATTTGTCAGTACTAGCTTGTCATGGTCAACCTTCTCTACAATGAGCAAAAACAAACTGCTCTTAGATTTTTCAACAGAATTCTACAGTCCTGGGTAACTACACCATAGGCAATTGAAGTAAACTTTTCATTCCATCCAATCAAACTTGTTAAGCTTAAGCCTATCTATGGCAAGGCATCTTGCTATTGGATTTTGAGAGTTCATCAAGTTTTTGACCAACCCTCAAGTTAGTAAGATAAATGTATGAGTTTTTCCAATACACCCTTTCTGACAGTGGGATGCAAACAGCAAGTATTATTATATTTAGGCAAAGAAATTAGCCAGATGGCTTGTGATATATAATTCTCAGCAGAAACCTAAGAGCATATATTACCATGAGTTCAAGCCGCTTCGCTTCCAGAGCAGCACTTTCGGCTCTCTCTTTAGCTAGAGCAGATTCATTTTCAGCATGTTGTTTACTAAGATCAGCATATTCCAGAGTAACCTCCAATTCCTTCAAGCGTGCACTTACCTCTCCAACTTTAAGCATATTTTCAATTGCTTCCCTAGTGCAAATACAGAAAGATTGATTGAGATGTATCAGCAGCTAATACAAGGAAAACCAACATGTATGATAATCTGCAGATATTAAACTATATGACAGTATAATAACAGCAAGCATACTGAATATCAAGCATTCTAAAAACCAAACCAGTCTCCTTGCCTATCATACATAAAGTTTGTTAAATTCAAAGATGAAAACCACACATAATTACACAGGAAAATGAGATTGAATTACTGAAACAATGTTAAAAGTCAAAGACATACTTTTGCAAGTCTGCAAACTTTTTTGGTATATCATCATAACATGACACATCAGGTATCTCATTTAGCAAAGCTTTCCAGGACATTAGTTCAAGCTCTAATTTTTGTGCGTTAGCTTGGATCTCCTGCAAATTAGATAGTTCTCTTTCTGCCCTCTCCCGGCGTCCCTTTTCCTCCAAAAGTTTTTCCTTCAGTAATTCGTTGTTCACATGAGAAGATTTCAACCTCCTGGCTTCTTGTACTTCCTTTTCCTGGAACCAAGTATTATTAGATTGCTAAAAAGCTTGTTCACAAATACTCTATATCTCATCAAATACTTCAACCTTACGTGCAAATTGACCAGAACTTTATATTAAAATATTGTGTTTAAAGTATGAGGCATAGATAAGGAAATTGTCGGGGCAAAAGAATAAAGCTGAGACTAATGCTTATCAGAAACCAGAATTAGGCATAACATCTATCTATCACTTAAAATTTCAACTTTCTTTTCCTTTCTTCAAAAACAAAAGGAGTTGCTTCTATAAAAGCTGTAGACAGATTAATCATTTAAGATAATTTTAATAAACTTGAGAAATTCATAAACTCCACTTGATCTTGAGACCTATAGGTATATAGCTAAATTCTGCCATGGCCCACAACTATCATAGTATACCATCATTGTGATATCTAATTTAAACAATGAAAAAAAATATTCATGAAATAATTTCATGTTTGATAGCAACAATATGAGGCTTTCACCAAAAACTAGGTGGCAATGGCTTCTCCTATCTAAAGCACGGATATCTGTATCCTATCTTTTAGGAATTGTCATATTTCATTATCATGTATTTGTATCTATATTTGTGCTATATAGCTTTTGTAAAAATTGGAAACAAAAATCATGTGCACTGCATGTGCGACCCCTTCTCTTTCTCCTTCTCTTGCCCGTTTTGCGACAAGGAGGAGGTGACCATGAATTTCTTGGCCGAATCATAATCAAAATAGGAATTCGCCTCTATAAAACAAACTCCTAACCCAAAAATTGGAGGTTTTTACACACCAAAACCCCCCTTCTTCCTTTTTCTCTCGTCTTCTTTCTTTCCCATCAAAGTCGTATCCTTGGATCGGCGCACCAGAGCATTGTCGGAGCAATCGGAGATCGCAACTTGACTTACCAACGAGTACTCGCCGACCGGTGGCTTTAAGTTGCCGTCACCCCTACTCTGAGAGCTTCGCGTCGTCAGCCAAGTATCGTGGTTATCTAATAAAGCAAACCGTCTATGTAGTGGTATGGCGACCGTAGTAGCTAATATGTCAACTGGTACGATGGCATGGTAGTATATGACAGGCAAGATTCAATTAATCCCTATATAGTAGCATCTAACATCAATTAAAACACAGTAGGGCTCTCTCTAAACTAGACCTTGTTAGTCTAATCTTCCATATTTAAGATTCCCTCTAATTCTAGTCACCACAAAAATCCTTAATTATTTGTTAGGAGAAAGAGAGTGAAGGATAAGATAAGAGATCAGTACTGAAGCACTCACTGATAATCATTTGTGCGAATTGATATTCACTCATGTTTACCAAAATATAGCAATATCATGTCACTACCAATAATTTACTTGTATATTTTTTTATTCGCTTTTTCTACTTTTGTTTATTAATATTGTGTTGCAATATCAGGTCATTACTGATAACTTACTTGTATATTTTTCTATTAGCTTTTTCTACTTTTGTTTATTAATATTGTGATCTACTTCCTTGCCCTTCTTCCTTAACTTGATTTCTAATTTTCCAATTATCTTCTCTCTCTTTACGATCTATTTTTTTTCCTTGCATATAGTGTAGCCTATTAAGAAAATATAAAAGTTTATAAGCATGCCTTGGGATCAGGGCACCCGCATCTGCTACACAACATGAATCATCTTGCCACCATGTCTCAGCTATGCACTTTTTGGAGCATAGCAAAAGATAACATAGCGCAGTTAGTTGTGGCAGAGGAGAGATGTGGAATTCACCAAAACAAAGATTTTCTTTAAATCCTCAATTATAAAATTTCATTTTTTGGGTTTTCCCTCAATCTATACAAAGATATAACTAGATAACTAGAAGTCTAGAATCACAACTCTTAACAAATTTATAATTCTCACAATAAAATCTACTATCTAATTGGGACTCTTTCATGTTCAAAATCAACGAAAACATATAAGTGAACTTATCTCCTAATCAACTAAGATTTAGGAGTCCTAAGAAGTAGTTGTAAATCAAATTGTTGGCTAAGAATTAAATCCATAAAAAATAAATCTAATTTTTAACTATAATTTGAATCCAGAAAAATGAAAAGGTAGTGCAAACCTAGTTCACATCACATATTAACCAATCGTCATAAACCGCATGTCCAAGATACGATGACAACCAAGCCTTTACTCTTAACTAATAAGGTCAGCTATATTAATCCTTCTCCATCCAACTTTAATAAGTTCAAATTTCAAAATATCTGAGTCAAATCAAGCATCATCATATATTTTCTTATTAATTCCTCCATACCAGTTTTGCTTCTTATACATCCTCTATGTAGTATAAGTGTTATGTTATTTAATGCCTAGGATTGTTAAAATATTCCTTTCTTCTTGCAGCAGCATTCAAGAAACACTGTAACAGCAATATCATAAACAGATATGGCACAAGAAAAGAGAAGAAACAATCAGAATTCAGAATAGACATTGTAACAACCTATTTTAATATTTTCACTACAAGTTCTCAGAAGTTCAGAAAACAGAGATACATAATTTATCTGAAAAATTATCATGAGAATCTTAATATTTGATAGTGAAATAGATAAAATGAAAACCTACGCAGCTAGTTAATAACTCAGTATCACCTTATGAAAATATTTGGCTTCAATATAATACCATTTTCTTAAAATTAATTAAAACAGGGAACCACAAAGAGAGTAAATAGCTCACATAGTTACGAAGCTCTTCCTGCAAAAGCTTCACCAATTTCTGATCGTCTGAAGGAGTTATTTGATAGGATGAAGAAGTGAAACTTGAAAGTCTATGCTCTATTTCACTCTTCTGATGAAGACACTGCCAAAATACCAACACATGTAAATGCAATAATGTCATGTTTGAACTTGTAATCCCAAAAGACCGAAAAATGTAGCTGTTACAATTTATGTTCCTTCAGCACAAAGATTAGATACAACTTTTGTAGGACATTTACTCTGACAGACAACTGACCCACCAACAGGTCTATGTTTCTTTATACCAACACATGTCCAAATACCAATATGTCAGATTCAAAATTATTATTCAGAAGATAAAGAAAAGGAGCATGTAGTTGTTATAAGTTGCTTTCCTTAATGATATGTAGCTGTTACAAGTTGTGTTCCTTAATGATAAACATAAATATGAGAAACATCTTTGTAGGACAATTTCTCTGACAGATGTCTGAAACACCAATTGGTCTATGTTTCTTTAAAATGCAAAGGATGACAAACTAGACAAGGGTAGGGCAAAAAGCAATAGAAAATCAGGGTATATAGTACTGTAGTATTCAGGGAGAACGATAACAATAAAATTTAGTAGCTACCTCGTCCAGCTGCTCTCTTAAGCCCTTGGATTGCTGTTTTAGTAATTCTACCTCTTGCTCTGAGTTTTCTGCTCTAAGTCTCATCCGTTCAAGCTTGCACAAAATTCATTTTAGCCAAAAATTCAATAAATAACTGAAAAGAAGTGTAATATAAAGCATGCCCTTTGCCTTACATCAGCAATCAATTTAGAGACAGAGAGCTTTGAATCATCTTGCACATATGAGAGCTCTCTTCGGAGGAGATTTTGCTCCCTTTCTGAACTTTCAGATAGCCGCTGAAGTCTCCCTTCCAGATCTTTAACTGTCTCCACTGCTGATGCTTTTGATGATTCGGCAATTTTATAAGAATCGTTCTCTTTCTTGAGTTGCACCTGCAGTATCAGAAACCTGTGAATAGTTTTCTGGCGATACAAGAGGAATGCATAAGGAAGCAGAAAACAGAAGCAAGAGAAGAACAGAGGAAACAAATCAAATGACTTTGAATCATTTGCTGATCATAGGCTAGAGAATGGGGCTAGCAATCTTCGATGTATAAGTTGATAACTCGGTCAACCATCTTCCAAGAATTGGATCATAACAGGTCCAATATATCATCCAAAAGACCCAATATTTGCTGCTATTTCCAAAATCATTTATACAAGTAAAACTTTCAGCTTCATTCTGGGGTAAAATTAAAACATGCAAGCAGAGAGCAATAATAACCATGTGTTTGGAAGAAACTTATATAGCAAACCGTCCATGTAGTGGAATAAACTATGCAGACCTCACAAGCCGAAACCAGATAACTTCCAGGGAAATTAGCCCTGAACTCATTGAGACCATGCTGTTAAGTTTGGCAGAGTTGCCACTTTACATGCCAAGTAACAACAGCTAAAGGGTGTGTACATTATGGTACTAATGAAGAAAAAAATATGCTGCAAGCTATCTGCTACAGAGGAAGAGCTAGAAGCTCATCTGGATACTGTAGATGGAAACTAGTAAAATATCATAATATCATAAAGAAAATGACTAATTCGAACAACTAAAAACTCCATCGCAGTGAGCAAGTTCTACAGACATATAAAAGATGACAAAATTTCTTATTTCCAACCACCAATAATATAAAGCATTTCTAACATAGAAGCCTAGCTTGACTGTAGGACATGCCTGAAGCTTCTATTAGCTGAACTGCATTACATTCATTCTCAGTGAAATGAAGGATGCTAAAAAATTTTAAAAGAACTTTCACTGCTCAAAGCACAAATCTAGAGTCTTGCTTATCATATGTACAGGAAAAGACATCAGTAGACTCAAGGCAGAAGACCCACAAACAAGTAACTGATAGACCTTACCTAACCTATAAAGGTGTCAACTCATGATTTGTGAATATTCATGATTAATGTCCTAGAGCATAAAAACCCTAAGATACAACAAATTTTAAGGTTGTAGGCATCATTTAATAATAACATTAAATATATTAAACAATAATATGCACACACAAAATGTTTCACATTCTGACAGCAGAAAAAGAAAGTAACTATCGAATAAATTCATACCTCCAGTTCACTGATCCGTTTGACCTGCCCTCGATATCTTTCCTGAGAATCAGTGACCTCCTTTAGTAAACGTTCTTGCAATGCATGCTCGCGCCCTTTTGTTGCCGCTAGTTCTTGTTCTAACAAAGTGAGGTGATTTTGATACTTTTTTCTTTCATTTTCTGTAGCATCAAATACACGATAGCTGATCTTCATTATTAGCTCATACCAGATAGAAAAGAAAAAGAAGACACCCATTGGTAACACAAGAAAAAGGTTAAGTGATTCATTTATATCATCTAAACATAATCATACTGATAAGCAGAGAGTTGTAGATGTGCCATATACAATTCATTGGATATATAATGTTTTTCCTTCCAACTTCTAGTAGGGGTAAAATACTAATAAGCTGTTCTGCCAAATAATTCGAAGTCTTTGGCAATTGAAAGAAACAAGCCGCCGTGAAAGCTGAGGAACTTTTGCTCCTACTTATATTCTTTGTATAATGAAACTATAGAATGCTACCAAGTCAAATCATTTATATTTGAATCACTAAAAAGACAACAAAAAAGCACCTTACCACTTTTGTTAAATTGCTCATTCAGTGTCTCCAATCTAGCTTGATATTCAAGAACTTGCTTCTCGGCAGTGCTCAGAGCTACAATAAACTCCGATTTAACCTATTAATTGCAAGAAAATGCACGCTTTAATTGGCAATTAGATAGGAAATTTAGCAAAGATTGATTTCAATTCCATTATATATTAAACATTAGATTCATTTCCAATTCAGCTCCAGTGAATTCTTGTAAATCCAGGTTCAAATCTAAACTAATTATAAAGCATAACCAAACAGTGAGTTTCTTCTTCATTTTCCCCCTAGTATAGAGAAACACCAAGATAGCAACTCTTATCAGCCTTTTCGCAAAAGTTAACCACGTTATTAAACTGACTGAATTCTGGAAAAGATATAACCTTTTAGTTCATACTAAAGAGGCACTTCGTTGGGAAATAAAAACATACAATACGTATGCATAAGTAAACTCAGCAAACAGATCTAAAGAGATCACCATCGATCTCAACACTGCACCAAGAGAATCCAACACATGTGAGAAAACACCGACTAAATCAACAAAAAGAAAGATATTTCTGAACGGCAAAACCGGCATATCGAGATCCTACGAGCAAGAAGAGAAGGGAGAGGGGTTACCATCTGACGGCAGTGGTAGGTGCAGACCATCTGATCGGACAGCTCGGCGGAAGACACGGGGGCGGGGTCATCGTAGATCACGAGGCGGCGATCGGAGATGTCGGCAGGGTCGTCGTAGACCACGAGGCGGCGGTCGGAGATGGGGCTCTCGTGGTCTGCGATGGACTCCGCCCTCCGCTTCCTCTGAGGTGGGGTTCGCACTATCATCTTCTCCGAGATCGCTCGTTTATTGCGATGAGAATCGCGTTAGGGTCTGCCCCCTTCTTGCTCCTAGAGTGACGACGCGGGTCTTGGGTTTCAAACAGAGGGAGCGCGATGGTACCTCTACTTTTTTTTGCCAGTTTTGGGAACGGAAAAATTGATGGGAGCCAAATGCCGTTTGAGGCCACAGCCCACGGACAAACCTTTTCCTTTCTTCCTAGGAAAAGGATAAAATTTGTACTAAAAAAAATAACAATCACTGTTATAGAAAGCCCAAAATAATTTCAATCTGAGATTAATATTTAAAATAGGCTCAAAATAATTTTAAGCTAAGCTTGATCATGAGCCAGCTCTATCAAATAGGCTCGATATATACGAGTAATACTTTATACTATACTATAATTATAATTATGTTATATTCTAAGATTTACTTAACTCGATTTTTACGTATTTTGATCTTATATAATTTAGTTCTAAATACATACATATCTCTGTTGATTTATATTTTAAAATTAGGCCTTATTTTAGATCAAGTTTAATCGGACTTAAAATTTAGCTTAAATTAATTAAGATTTAAAATTGCTTATTAATCGGATGAGCTTGAGCACAAATTAGCTCAAAATTAAGTTGAATTAAAATAATTTTAATTCAAACTTGATCATAAATATAGACAAAATATATTGACAAATCACCACGCTAATTCCGCCCATTACATTCTCTCACCACACAGCATCAACTTAGCAAATTGAGTTACCAACATGTAAAATGGAAATTGAATTTCCAAATGAATAAACATATTTGGCGAATGACACGCAACAAAAAAAGGGGCGTAAATAAGAGTGTAAACGAGCCGAGTATAAGCAAGCTAGCTTCGGTTCTGATGAAACTATATGATGTGATAATAGTTGATATATCTAAAATAAACTCACTTTTAGGCAATTACTTTAGAAGGTGACTCTTGTTTGGGTAAGGCGACTCATTTGGGTTAATAAGTCTAGGGATGATGCTACTCCCGAAAAGCACCAAATGCGTCTTTGCCCGACGAATCGGTGCCGACTCCGCGCGAACTATTGGGGAGTCGGTGACGCAATTCTCCAATACCACCCCTAAAACCCAAAACCCCAATTCGAAATTCTACCACCTACGCTAAGACGCGATCATGGCGGGCGGTGTCCGAAGCCGCCACCTCCCCCTCCTCTCCAGGTTACTGCTCCGTTCCGCTCTTCCGCAGAACACCCTAGCCTCGCTCACAGCCTGCCGCTCCTACGCCACCAAGCCGTCTCCCTCGAAGCCGAGGGAGAGCCAGGCGGTCGAATCAGAGCCGTCGGAGGACGAGGAGGATCCCACGTCGGGGATCAGTAGACCGCTCTCGGATATCCTCAAGGAACTCGGCAAGAAGGTTCCCGACTCGCTCGTTAAGACCAGAGTCGAAGGCGGCTTCACCATGAAATATATCCCCTGGTTTATATCCATTTCTCTCCTTTTTTTTTCTTCTTAGAAAAAACAACAACATCCATCGTATTCCTTCTAATTATATAAGATTTGTTAGGAGAGCTATGAGTTTATTAGCTTTTGAACAATTTCCACATGTCGTCGAGAGTTCTATAATTCTATCGGTCGATTACCAACCTTGAGATTGAAAGATTGTTCGATATTTGATGTCAATGATTGCATATGGCACGATCATTTTCGTTAAATTCTCAAGGCAAATTGGTCGATCCGTATTCGGTAATATTTAGCGCCTGCAGTCATGTAATCCTACTGTGAGATGGAAGTTTATGCAGATTTTACGGCAAAATCTTTGACTCTTTTTAAGTGATATATCCCTATCGACCATCTTCATATAGTTACTTTGTTCCTTACACAATTTCCCTTTTGTCATATTTGCAGGCACATTGTTAATAGAATCTTAAATCTACATGCTCCAGGTGTGTTATTTTGTCCATTTACTAGCTTGTAGTAGTGCGCTTTAGATTAAAGCACGTTATAGTTGAAACTTTAGACAAATCATCTTTCTTTTGTTTCTTTACCCCTTCATTTCAGAATGGTCTGGTGAGGTCCGAAGCATTGTTTATTCAGCTGATGGGAAGTCTGTTTCTGTTGTTTATCGTGTAACCCTTTATGGAACTGATGCAGAGGTACTTTTTCTTCAAAATCTCTTGCCATTCTGGATGAACATATCGGCATTAACAGAGCTTTGGTTTCCTGCAAAATCCTTGTCTATGAAACATGTTGCAGTATTTTCTGCTTGTATGTGTCTGATAGTAAAAGATAGCTCATTATCCAGTGGAATGACTGAGTCAAGCTGACAGATATTTGGATCGTCTGGTCATTTTAAAACATTAATTGGTAGTTGCAGATGAAAAGAAAAATAAAAAGCTCAACTGAACTTACTCTTGATCATAATATCATCAACAGACCCTCCTCCGTCCTTCCCATCCTTGCTTGCTATCGGGTATCCTTAGTTGTTTCGCTACTGTAATTAGAGTTGCCTAACGGATTTTTTTCAATTATAATTTTTACAGTTTTCTTTAAAACTTTATACTCCCAATGAATTTTTGCAGACTACCAAATATCCCTTAAGATCAGGTTTAGTTTGTTGGGGTGTATAAACTTTAACCTTTTTTACGTGTATATACTGGATGATTTGGTGGACGAGCTATTGTGCTTATGACATTACTTTTTAATTTTCTATCTCAAGATGAATGCTGATACTAATTACCTCAAGAAGAAAAGTTTGAAATGGCATAACATGCTCATGAATTTCTTCTCATCCATTTCATTATTCCTTCTATTTATTCTTGCTTAATCATGCCATATTATATTAAACCTAATTATGTAGTTTGTTTTAGCCTTTCAGTCCATGAATTTTTCCTTTGGTTTGTCAATTCAGTTTCTTTTATGAACTATATGTAGTGTATTCTGCAGTTTCTGTTCTGAACTATATAATTTGTAGGCTTGTTCTCTCCTATAACTATCTATTTCAACAGTTAGGCTAGGTACATATTTTGGTTCAGAAGTCTGGTTTTTCTATTGTCCAATATTGACCTCCACGGTTTTTATTATCGCTTTGCAACATCATCATTTAGACAATTATATAGTATTCCAGAAAATCAACCTTTAATAAATTTATGCAACTTTTTAAGCTGTGACATATGTTTTACAACACATGGTGAGAGTTCATGGTTGTGGCATGGTGCATCCAGATATACAGAGAAGCAAGTGGAACAGCTTCTGTCGATGATACCAACTATGGAGACCCTGTGCAAAAGGCAGAATCAATGGCTTTTCGACGAGCTTGTGCTCGCCTTGGGCTTGGGCTTCACCTTTATCATGAAGACATGTCATAGTAGGCAAGTTTCCTCCAATTTGGTATGCAATTTTGTGGGCTTCTTTGGAGCAGAAATGCTTATCCGCAATACCATGTTTCTGTTTGACTTCTGTTGGCTGGATGTAAGAAATGACTGTTGTACGCCCTAGAGCTGATTATTCTAGGTTGGATTGAAGCAATTATGTGTGAGCCCATTAGTAGGTGGTGCTTTGTGATATTGTCTGTTGGAAATCTTTGCTTTTACAGCTGCAATTTGTCCTCTATCAGCATGCTTTTGCAAGAAGGCAGTTTGGTCTATTACTGCCTAATTCTCTACTCTTCTCAATCTTTTATAGATTATATATTGTACTTCAATATTAGTGGACATTACTCCTATGTGAAATCTGTCTTTGAAAGAACAATAACAACATATTAGATGATGTTTGGATGTAGTTTAACTCCTAAACTTGCTTAGCTATTCTCATTTGGTTAGCTCAAATTAATTTAGGGGTGTTGGGAATGTGACAATCATATATTAATTTAGTCAGATTTAGTAATGCTTGAATTTTACTTCATCGGTTGTGTTAACCCTCAAGCAATCTTTAGAAATATGGTCACCAGTTATGTCGTGCAAAGTTGGATAGCATGTGCCGACAGGTTCTATAAAAGCTTTAAGCTTTATTTCCTTCTTGTTTCATTTTATTTGTTATCAAATCATTCTAGAATAGTTAGTTCCTTGTAGTTTTGTGTTCTGTAACTATGATCATTTGTTATATTCTAAATCGGAAATTTGTTAAGATTAGTTAATAAAGATCACAAGACAAACATGATGTAGTGAAACACAGTCCGAACTACAAGCACAACAAAATATTTAATACAACATTAGCCAGTGAAGGGAATAATAGATAATAGCATCAGCTTGTTCCAAAGTAGCATGCCTACTTATTACAACCCAAGTCTTATAACAGAACATTTAAAAGCATAATTGAGAGAGAGAGAGAGAGAGAGAGAGAGAGAGAGAGAGAGAGAGAGAGAGAGAGAGAGAGAGAGAGACTCTTGGACCTAACCATGGCACTGGGGGAGTGTTAGAAGAGCTGGGACCCAAGAGAACAAAAACATCTTCAGGGGTCCATTGATGTTAATGAGAAATTGGGGGATTCTTGAACTCCAAAGCCATATTTGGTGTTCATATGAGAGGACAGGAGGTAGGGCTAAATGCCAAAAACAAACATTAGCACCACTTTATACCTGCCATTGATGGGGCTAAAACTCTCCTTAGAGTCTTAACCAGATGAATGTAGACACAACTGATTGATAATAAAGATGGTTAGCGAAGGCATCTTACCTTTTTCCTTAGGTAAGGTGAGTGGTTGGTTAAATATATTGCTACATGACAGTTAGGTAAAGTTGGTGAGGGTTTGGTCATGGGTTCTCACAAGATTAAATTGTTTCCAAGGCCTACTAAAGTAGTCTAAGACTATAAAATTGACTAGGGCTTACCTCAGCCCTAGTGTTTGCTAAACACTCCTTTTCTATAGGAAGAAGCATTTGGCACAAGTCAGAGATTTAAAAAGTCCTGCTGATGTTGATTGAACTCCAAGTTAGCTTTGTACCCACACAACCCCTTGTTGGGTCTAGGCTTCAAGCACAAGTCAGGGTTTCTTTAGTCCTCCAAGATCACTTTTGCTTTAGCTGTAAGTCTTTCTTGGACTGGGGTTAGAAGGGTTTCTCCAACTTTGGATCATGGGACAACATTGCTGGTGAATGATGTTTGTTAGTGACAACCCCACCTTGGGGTATGGAGCTTGAGCCCACCTTTGGGCTAAAGCTATTTCCCAAATCACCACATGAACAAGTGGGACCAGGAGCACTCCTCCAGATCTTTTTTCCAAGTTGTTCTTTTTTAGCCCTTGTGGGACTAAGGCTTGGAGTATAATGGGTAACCCAAAAGGGTTTTGTGTTAGAAGATGGATGCATGAGAGACTGACACAGAGGCAACAAAGGTGTAGGGAAGAAGTGAAAGAAATGAAACCATGGTTAAGCCAAGGGTTGCTCAGAAGCCGTGGAAGCAGTGAAGTGAGCAGGGATGAGTCTGTAAGGAGGAGCAGCTGGAGTTGGAGTTGGCAGAGTTGGAGCTGTGAGAGCCATACTCATGCCTGTTTTAAAGGGAGACACACTGTTAAGATATTAGTACCCCAAATTAACAAAAATAAAGATATCAAGAACATGTTCCTATATTAAAGAACATAGTCTAACAATAATACCCATAGTCTGGTGAAAAATGTTTCACATGCGTAGAAAGACTTCCGTATGAAGTTTGAACGTCTTAGATTAAGATGCCGTTGAGTTTAAATGATTACATTTCTCTTCTGCAGTTTAAATTTGTGAATTTCTTTGAAATTGCTGGAATTATGTTATATCTTGTGGAGCAATAGTTATCAAAGTTTATGCAGCATTCAGAAACCAAATAATGTCCATAACAAGATCAAACTACCTAACAATACTAGCGCTTGCTTTTAGATGATAATACATAATCTAGAGCCAGCAATCATGTAATAGAAAATAGAGATAAGCTAATAAGTGAATACAAAACAACTTAATTAATTTTATCTATATGGTGTACTTGAAGATAAAGATATAGGAGCATGTCAGAGAGTATTTTAAAGTATTATGATTTAAGCTGTAAATAATACCTGCCTGTGCTACAGGACTTGGTGCAAGGGACAGTGCTCCTCCATAGTGCTGTGCAATGCCCGTCACCCCGGCCGTTGCACCCGCAGTGGAGTAGTGAAACATGTGAGGGTATTGCAGGCCATAGCCATTTCCACCAGCGTATGAGGTGGCTGAGCCGCCACCTTGCCCAAATTGGAAATATGGGTAGTAGGCAGTGGTTCCATTGACCATTCCAGCTGCCCCTCCACCATATAGTGGATACTGAGTTGATGCTCCTCCATACATGTTGTAGTAGTTCTGATCAACAACAGAAAAGTTAATAACATTGGAGCCAATGTAGGTTTCCCTTTGAATGCTTGATACTAAGAAATGTTTCAATGATGAAGAAGTTGTAAAATCAACTACTGAATTATTTGCGAGCAACTATAAATGTTGAAAAGCATTACGAGTAATTCATTTCATTAGTTTGTTATTGTTTTAATTCTGCATATTTGGGTCACCAAAATGATTCTGAATATCAAAATAATTAGTGGGGGATACTTATCTGATAGCATTAGTTTGGTGCAATATCTTTTCAAAAAAAAGATGGAATCTCTGCAGATAACAGTGACTTAGTGGATTAGGTTGGTCCAGGTTCAGGTGCAGCACAACTGACAACAGTATCATGCATTGCCTACATTCTGGTCCATCTGCTTAATTTGATGGGGTGATTTATTATGGTCAAGGGACAGATCAAAAAGGTTAGATTTGGATAGAAGGGGCCCCTCCCATGTGCATCTCTAGCTAAATCTTTAACATATCTTTAAGTACTAGCATGTTAGGAAGGGACAAACCATGACCCAGACCATGTGCATCTGTACAAGGTAAGCTAATAAGAGGACGGGTACAAGGCGCGCTGTATATTTAATTTTCTATAGGATTCAAGTCTAGTAAATGACTCTTTATAACGGAAAAGGGAGCAAGATGTTCTATGAGGTGTTTCTAAGGGCGATTGTAGTCTATCAATAACGTTAACAAGTTGTAGTGATAACTGATAAGTTATTAGTGTCATAGATTTAACGAGAATTCGTAAGTTTTATTTTGTTATCTCAAATTAACATAAAAAGAGATTATTTTAGAGTACTTTTAACTGGCAACTCTTTATTCACAGTTATGCTATTCTTTGCTCAATAATGAGATCTCCTGCAAGCTTCTATTTGAGTTCTTTACAGAAAGAAAGTTCTGCTTTCTGACAGAGATACAGCAAAGGCTCTAGCGTAAAGTAAAACTTATGAACGCCAAAGATAAATCTAAATTATCCGCAAAAGTTAGATGAAGACGAATCCCATGAACTCGAAAACAAAAAGAAATTAGAAAGTCCATATTGTTTTAAAGGTTGGTTCCAAACTTCAAATATGTTCATTGTAATGCCATCACAACAATCTATCGACAGTCGTTTCTTCTACCCCTCAAAGAAAGAAAAGAAAAGGACAGTCGTTTCTTCTCTTAATGGCATTGTATTTCTGCAGATATCTCTTATCATGATATTCTCATCTAACACTATAGCTTTTACAATGCATGCGATTATTTTAGATATATAAATGACAAATGCTATTAGATATTAAGTTAAATAAAATCAAATATTAACTATATATACTATAATTTCTTCAGAAGTAAAATAGAAAGATAATACAGCAAGAAGAGAGGAGGTAGGACAAACCGCAGGGTAAGTGTATTCTGGAGAATAAGGAGAGTACCTGAAATTAGTATAGGATAAAAAAAAAACTAAGATTAGTAACTCGTTTAAGGTTGCTCAAGTTATCATCTGAAGGAAGAGATGCTATCAGGTACATTATCTCAGTAACGTATGCATGTCTTTAGTATAATACTCATGCATTTGCTGACTACCATAAGATATCAAAAGCATGCATATCATATTCTAGAGCGCATGCACTGCAATTCCATAGCTGAGGAGAGAGAGATAGAGAGAGAGAGAGAGAGAGAGAGAGAGAGCCATTAATGCTCATACTCATGAGTAATATTTGATGCATGCAAGAGCTCCAATATCATATGCTAGAGCATGCGCATGCATTGCAACATCATAAATGAAAGGTTGCATTACTATACAAGCGTGCACTTAATCCAAAAAAGAAAAGGAAAAGTAGTGTGCAAGTATGCACGCGTGAGAGAGAGAGAGAGAGAGAGAGAGAGAGAGAGAGAGAGAGAGAGAGAGAGAGAGTGCAGAACTATGTCTAACATATGTACCACCACCATGATACATGTGCCATGATGCATGCATGTGAACTCATGTGATGGACCTTTAGCAGTTGTATTCTATGACAATGAGGGGGTAGCTTACCCAAAGACATTGTAAGGGATCCCTTGTTGAATGGCATAATGAGGGAAGGTGGTGGCATGATGAGAGGAGAAGGCATTGCCCATCCCACCTTGAACCCCTGTGTGAAATGACTTCATCGCCCTATAGCTCCTATTTCCTCCTGCAAAATTAATGAAGGAGAAGAAGAAGAAGAAGAAAATTTTCTTATGGTAACCAAATCCAACAAAGCTTGTCGTCTTGTACTATAATGACCAGTTCCAGTCTCATCTTTTAGGGTACATAGGATTTCCATACTAATGTAAGGACTAAGTTAATGATAATAATAATAATAATAATAAAAACACTAACCACGTTGGGGAGTAGTAGGCCTGGATCTTTGGACTCCAAGGGAAGCAAGATTGCAATTAGTCCTCCTCCCATCTATCACTGGAGCCGGATCAACGCAAGCCCTAGTTGCGGCCTCCGGATCACGGAAAGTTACCTAAGAAATTGGAACCAAAAAAGAAGCTAGCTATCACTTTATGCAAGAAACGAATCAATCCACGAAGCTGGGAAAGGGAAAATTGGTGAAGAGAAATAACTCACAAATCCATAGCCTTTGGATCTCCCAGTGTTCTTGTCAGTGATCACCACCGCCTCCAAGATCTCCCCAAACTGCTCAAAATACTTCCTCATGGTCTCCTTATGGGTCTCCCATGCCAATCCTCCGACAAACACCTTGGTGTAGGTTGTGTCCCCAAACTGCCCCGCCATATTTGATGGAGTCATCCCTTCCCTAAGCCTTCTCCTTCTTCTTCTTCTTCTTCTTTTTCTTCTTCTCCTCCTTCTTCTTCTTCTTCTCCTTCTTCTTCTTCTTCTTCTTCTTCAAAGATTCTTCTTCTTCAAAGATTGGAGGTTGAGGAGACCGAGGGGGGAGAGGAGAGAGAGAGAGAGAGAGAGAGAGAGAGAGAGAGAAGAGAGAAGAGCTAAAGAGGGGGAAAAAGGAGGAGAGCAGTGGGGGTGGGGGATAGGACATGAAACATTATATGTACTCTTTTCCACAGAGCAGTCTGTTATTATTCATCATCCCTCGTCCTTTTTGGTCCAACCCCAAGTTGATTACAATAATACACAAGTAGGGGCACCCAGCTAGCTCGATCGGTCGGACTGCAATGACCAATCTACCCTCGCTTTTCGAAGGAACTACGACTTCGGCGAGGGACCCCGACTTCAATCCCCCCTTAACCTTAGGAGTGGCAAAAAACGGAACGGGGGGAAGATTCTAACGGGATGGTACTATTGGAGAGAGGTAGTTATTCCGAATCTTGAGACAAAAGACTGGGTTTGAGGTGAGGTGATGACCGCGGATTAGTTTTTAAACTACGAGCTTTTTAAAAGCCATGTAGGGGATTGGTGTTAGGGTTTTTGGGAGGTGGCGAGTTTAAAAGGACAAGTGGGAGGGATCACATAGGATGCTTAACACTGACACCATGTGGGTGTTATTAGAGGAAGAGAGGTCTTTTACGTGAGAGAAAACGGGGGAGTATTAGTGCAAGAAATGCACATCCTAATAATGATTAGCAAGCTAATCGGTTCGTGGAAATTAATAGCCCCAGTTTGTAATCCTACCGATCGAGGGCATTAAATATAATGAAAAACCTCTTAAAGGGGGAAAAGAAAAGGGTACGATGGATCACCATCATGTGGTCTTCTTAGGGATGAGCATGATGGACATGGAGACGACATGTTGGATTGGCGATCGATGTCCACAATGGTCTATCATGATGGAAGGGATGGATGGCTCATGGTCATCCATCGTTCTGTTCTGAGATGGGTTGTTCCATTTCCACCCAACCGCAAGAGCTGGGCAACGACAGAAAAGCTAAATGAACTTTCACCAACTCCTACGCTCTACTTGGTTTACTAAGCCAGCTATGAAGGGAACAATTTTTTGTCCTCTCTGCTTCGTATGAACAACTTTGGAGCACACCGTATTTTTTTTCTTCTCATAGAATTTTATAGATCACACCCCCGTATTTTACTTATTGTTAAATTTATACCAAGTCTTTGAGGATTTTTATAATTTAATCCTCTATTTTTACTATAATTTTTATTCGACACCATAGGTTAACTTGCTAGGTACCAATAAAAAAATATTTTATTATAATATATTGAATAATTTATAAACTACATAAACTACACATGTTTTCTTATCCTCTTATTTTCTCGCATCTTCTATATTATCCCCATTGCCTCATCATGCTCAGGCCGAAGATTTTGATCCTTAAATCAAAGTCGGTTGAGATGCTCAGCTTGCTCCGTCTTCTTTAGCAAACTCCTGGTGAGAGAAGATGAGGAAAGTATAGCTCACTCCATAATTAGTGTATGCATTTTTCTAAATGTACATCATTTTCTAACAGAGGCAAGGGTATGTCTACATCTCTCCCTAGGGTTATGCATCAAAGACATTTTATAAAACCAACAATCGACTCTCATATATATATATATTTTTTTCTTCATTCTTATTTTAACTGCTACTGTTGTACCTTTGTAAATAAACAAGACATTAGATCCCATAACGTCTGAATTAGAAAGAATAGATATTATTCTGGCAGAAAAAGAAATGGATACCTCGTGAGAACTAAATAAGATTCAACAAAAGAAAGCTTTAAAAACGAAAACCATTTGACCATGAGATGAGGTTTCCCTTTGTATTATATACTTAAATTATGTATTATAAACATTGACTAAATACGTACATTAACTATGTAATACGTTCTAATTAGACATATGAATATTAGTTTAATTATTATTAACTTACTCTTAAATAATATTATTTAGCTTTTCAGATATGTTGATATTTAATGTATAATATTTTTTGTATCAGAAAGTAATAATTGGCCCACATTATTCCAAAAATTCTATTTACGATGCTCCATGAGATGATTGAATTGCATCTCTTTATATACTTTATCAGCTTATGGCACTTCAGCTTCTAAGAGTTTCTTTTCTAAATATAGCAAGTAAGTTTCTACAAAATTATATGTAGCATTGAACTTAGCTTCAACATTAGTTCAAGCTCATTATAAAGTTAGATGTACAAATTTGTCGGCGTTTCGCTTTCATCAATTAGAAATAGATCGTTAAAAACAAAGACAAGAAAAGAAATTCTTCGAAAAGATTCTCATTAGATTTGTCCTTGGTGTCATGTGAATCAATAATATTTATTATGGCAACATTATAGGGGTTTACGTACGAGAGAATCAACCCGACAATTAGGTACATAATGTCCCTTTAGATCAAAAAGTTGTTTAGCTAGATGATAAACCTCTCTTCTACCCTAGCCATTTTGGCGGTAGAAAAAGAGGGCCTCTATTAGGGTTTTTCATCGCGCTGTTTTTCTTTTTTATATCCATCTATTTACTTGATTTGTGATGTGTAATCTCCCAAATTTAGGAGGAAACTATTTGATCTTTTAATTTGTGCAAACTCGCAATATTAAATTGAACCACGATCTAACTTTATTTTGGAAATCTAAATACCAATAAATAGGATTCATTTCATACTCTTACATTAAATATTTTCATAAACAAGTTACAGAAGGATCCTATCATTGGATTCAACTCATTGGTGATTTAAAATGCATTACGCCACAGGTAACTCATCCCAAAATGTTGAACATTCCAATAAACTTAGTAATTATCTAATTTATTGGATTCTTTAAATTTTGTGGAAGCAATCATTATTCATAATTATTTATTTCGAAGGATTTTTAATCAAACTTTGGAGTAGATAGTGATTCAATCTGTGTTGATCACCCAATGCAAATGCTTGGATAACTAGAAAGATTTATGTTGTAGGAGGATTCTTAGGCTCCAATTCAAGCAAATTGGCCGTTAGCTAATAACGTCAAATATAGATCTATTTTTCAAACATTATAGAAAATTAATTAATCTGTTCCAACGTATCAAGTATGCTAATTTAGGAGAATTTTCACAATATGGACTAAAACCAATAGGGTTTTTACGTCTATACTCTTCAAAAATATATCTTATTTATTTATACGTATTCTAAAGTTAATATTTGTATGTTGAAAACATACATTATTTCCATTGTAAATGGTCACTTTTTAAGTTAAGTCTTAATTTAATAGAATAAAGATAAAACAACATTCTTAACTAGAAAAATTTATGAAAATTAGAATAGTAATAATTCATCTTTTTTATGCATGAATAATAGTTGGCTAACTCCAAAGAATATTCATATAAAAAATAATAATTTAATCAAATATGTATACAAAACCGTATGTTTTGAAGGTCTTTTGCAAAAGTTGATATGACAACTTTGAAGATAATGTATGCAATATATATATATATATATATATAAACGGCCTATTGTTGATCATTTCTGCTAGCATTTAATATCACCCTACGGAGCATTTCATGTTTTCTTCAGAAAGATACCATCCCCGAGAGCATACTCGTTGCTCCTTAAACTTTACTCTAAAGGTAAGAAATATATAAATATTTTAACAATAACAGGAGCAAAATTGCTACGGATGTAAAAACCAGACAATGATACAAACATATAAGCAAAACTCTTCTAAAGGGATTCGTCACACGAATCCATTTTAAAAAAAGACCAACGAGTTTAACAAAATCCACCTTGCTTTAATATATCTCCTCAATAGACGGCAACTTTTCTCCTTTTGATAGTTTATAAGCACGGCACACACTTTTAGGCATCAATTACCTATCAAAACTGTAGTAGAGAAGATTATTAAATTTTGTTTTCAGAAAAAATAAGTCCATAGACCCAGATTCCTGACAACCTACCCAACATTGGCTTTGCACTATGAAGTTGTTAGACAATCCTTGCTATCAGTCCTGCGTCAATGAGGTAAGAGGATCTATCTCATATTTCTTTTCACCTGCGTTCATGCTAGCCAATAGCTTGTTGGGAGATGGGTTATGGGTGATGGCTATGCTACGTTGTAGTTGGACGCGACTGTCTTGCATACAAGCTTGCAGTGCCACATGCCAATGCATTTTGGCAAATTTGGAAGGCTCGACACAGGAGCTCCGTCGACAATGAAGCATCTCCGGACTCTGGCTGCTGTTTGTCTTCAGACGGACTGTCCTTATGAACCACTCCTACTTTAAGGATATGCTACCAACTTCCTCTCCTCGGCCCAGCATACCAGCATAGAATGCTCTTGGGTGGGATCCATCCTCCCCTCGTGATCTCCTGTAAACTGAACTCGAACGCACTTCGAAGCAAGGTGGTATTGGGTTTGTTGTTTGTGAGTTGTGACCACCTTGGTTCGATTCATGATGGCCATAGGCTGACTTCACTACATGTGACGACGACCTTGTGCTTGCGGAAGCTACTGCTGTCCTTCAGGGTCTTCGTTTGGTGATCCACAACCTTATCTATCTGTTCCAAACTTCCAGTTCCGGGACTCGCCTCCATTTCTTTTTCTGAGGAACGACAGAGTGGATATAGATAAAGAAATATATTGCATTCGATACGATTTTGACATAATCATTTAACGAAGAATAAATAGAAAAAGATATACAACAAAATAAATGTTTTTGGAGGCTCGTGCTTATCATATGTTGAGAAGAATGATATTATACAGATTATGAATGTAGTAAGGAGATATTTTTTCTCTGAATCTTTTGATACGGGTTTTGATCGTCGACGTTAGTGGCGTATTCTGTAACCCTGGCAGCTAAGCAATGCACTTTAAAAAAGAATAGTATTCCACCACCCTCGCCCTCGCTGATTTGGAGGGCAAGTTGGTGAGTTCATATTAATATCTCAACAAATTAAGCTCAAGGGAATAAATGAATACCTTTATGTTCCTATGGGCGTAAAGGAATGGAAGTAGAGCAGAAGGCCTCTCCACTCCTTGTTTCTTTTGTCTATCTTTTTAATATGTTACTTGATGGCAGCTGTCTCCAACTAAGCAGTTTGACCGAAAGCGACAGATGACCGGGTGCGGACAGCAACGATGGTCGTGAGCCCCTGCCCCAGCTGGGACCCGCCGATCAGCCACGTCGTCCGGCAAAAGGAGAAAAAGGAAAGGGAGTTAAGAAGCCGAATTTTATATAAAGAAAAATGAATTAGAGGCTAAATGACTCACATAATAGGGGGAGAGAGTGCGAGAGAGAAAAAGGAGATTACTATGTTTCACAAGGTGTTGGCTAATATAAATATAACCGAGCCTAGTCTAGCAACTTGACGGACGGAAGGAAGGATTTAGATGGAAACCAAAATACTCAAAATTAGTTCACCTGCAGGTTTGTTGACTCACGAGAAGGTACGAAATTTCTATTTTTGAACCAAGAGAAATATGCGGCTATAACTCAGCTCATGTTCGTTCACCCCTGCATTTCGCAGATACCGACTTTGGTAATCCAGAACTTTAGCATCATGAACATTAGTTAGTTTTTTCCCTCTACTAAAGTGTCGCTCACGATTTGAATTTGCTTTTTTTTCTTAAGTTTTTTTTATTTAGAAAAAGCTCATAGGCGAGTGAATTTATTCATAGATAATTACAAGCTAAATATATAGATAAAAGAGGAAAAATAGTTTGAACGATCCCGTTCTCTGAACAACAAAAATATAAAATTTGAACAAATTCCACTACTTGAACAGAACGACAAGAAGTTACATTGGAACCCAATGGGCACAAAAACAGTAAAAAGCTGCCCAAGTCGCAACACCGGTCGGAAGTATCTATAGACCACCGCGGGTTGATGTACCCTAGAGCACACCTAAATAGAAAAAAGAACAGGCCGAAATCGAGCTCGCCAAGACAACTGACCGCCCAAGAGGTGGACTCGACGGGGACAATGAGCTGCTTGAGGTTCAGATCTGCTCTCAGCTTAAAGCCGATGAAACCCCCCCTATGGGAGGACACCGACAAAGAAGAGAATGATGATATCCAACAAGTTGAATGACCGAGAATAAGCAACAGAGGTGATGCAGATCACCAATGGAATGAATAAATAAGAAAAGATAAGTATAAGAAAAATGAGAGAGAAAGGATAGTTACCGGTAAATTAACAGGTAAAGCCCTCCAAAAAAGGGGAGCGAGAATGGAACAGGAACCGTAGATGATCTAAGACTGAACAGACAGAATCATATCCCTTCCGGAAAAAGACATTGGGTAGACCTCGACTCGTGTATACATATAATGTACACAAATTAGGCACGATGCATGCACTCCCAGAATAATTTTTGAGGGAACCTTCTGAAAACAGAATAATGCTGGACATGAATGAATTAAAATGTCTTACAAATATAGCCCTGGACCAAATAACTGAACCCAATTATTCTGCTGGTAAGATGGATTAACTGTTTCAAGGCCTTTGGTATTAACAAAGAAAAAACGATTGCCACCAACGTCAAATGACTATACAAAGAAAGATATAGTACCCTTCTGACCCCGCATACAATGCACAGAACTGGCAAATTGCTTGCCCTTTAATGGCGCATCTGCAGGTTTTCATGCATGCAACCCAAGAAAAATTTGCAGTAACATGTGGAACTTACTTATCAAAACAGACGAGCAAAGAACTGACAGCCACACAAGCTAAATTTACACAAATAACATATGGTTCAGCTCCAGCTAAAACAAATACAGACAGATACTGCCAAGAAAGTCCTCAATATCAATAGAGCACTTAAAACACGCACCGTCCATGCATGCTTCGAACTAGGCTTACTATTTGGAGAACAGCTATATACGACCTTATAAACTCGTGAGGAATACAACTTAGCCTTCTATAAATTTTCTAGACCCCTAATTAAACTGCACTAGGCTTGCTTTAGTTATATCTTTGAAAAGAGAAGTTCAACTCACATGAAATCTTGTTGCTGGCCTCTACTTGATTGAAGATTCCTTATTCCACGGTAGAAAGAACATCAAATCTTTTGAGACAAATATAAAAGAGAAAGTGCTACACCCCTCACAAACTCACACTCAACTCTTACATGAAGCCCAGAATGAATTGAGCTCGATCCAAGCCTACTAATATCATTCCTAGTTATCGTACTGCCTCAGCTCGACTTGAATTAGCTCAGATCCAGAAAGCTTCTTTAAAATGTGTGAGCGTGCTCACATACCTGCATATTCTTACAAATATATTCAAAAGCTAATTTGGGGATTGTTCAATAAACGAACCCAAAATTTCAGCTCAATCTCAGGGAGGTTTTGAACTCAACTAGCTCAAAAAACGACCTTGGCTCCCGACTGACACCCCTACTTGAAATTGCCTGCAAACTGAAGCCTAAAACTTGCAACAACCAACCCACGGACTCAAACCCATATAAATGGAACTCCACAAATGGAGATAAGGAAGCAAACCCCATTCCATTGAAACTTTTAAAACTTAGCTCGCAGGATGTCTGTAATACCCAAGAACTGCTACAAGAGTATAATACCATATATTTATATATCATATATCTATAAGAAAGCAAACAGTTACAAGATATCTATAATACAAGATATAATACATAGATCTATCATTGTACAAGATGTCTTATCGTATCAATATAAGATATATGTTATAATACAAGAGTATAATACCATATATGCATAAGAAAGCAAACTGCTACAAGATAATCCATATCCATTATCTCCAGTTGTCACTTCTTCCAAAGAGTATGGTACCACAGACAACCCAATACTGGAAACATATATAGTTACTATTCCTCTACTAGCTTCCTTTTATTATAATGTGATAAAATATGCGCCAGCATCTTTCAGCAGAACATAAAAAAAATCTCTGCCTATCACATGAAGTTTTAGCTTGGATCTTTCTTCTATGCATGTATACCAAAAGGTGTATATTCCATAAGGATGTAAAGACAACACATTATTTTATCAAAAAACAGAGATACCACATTCCAGAGAAATAAGCAAAACCATCATTTAACATATACAGGTTCAATGCCTAAAAATTATAGTAACTATTATAAGACCATGGAGAGAATTAAAAAAACAAGACACAAATGGCAACAAATATCACAGAATAATATGATCAAAGACAATTTCAGGCAGCCCCATAGCAAATATGAAACTAGAATTTTACAAACAATAAACATCAAGAAAATATCAAAGCTTTTTTACAATATCGTACAAGAACATCGGGAAGTTCCACAAGATATAAGCAACAGTATTACCACAGACTATCCCTTAAAAAGATGCCTCACTAAATAAACAAAAAGCAGGAAGAGAAGAGCTTGCGGAAACCTAACTTCAACTATTAGATAGTACATTATATCCTCATAGAAGAATTGCACATCAAGGACAGATGTGGAAATTTACATTATCTTATATGAGGACATCCAGATGTTGCAACATAACAGCCTACCTTTAAATGCTTGACCTCCTATAGACAGAGAAGCCTGTTGATACCTGGTTCCTACAATCAAATGTTACAGTACATACCCTTGTACAGATCATAGCATTATGCTAATAAGATGGATATGTGATAGGTTGCTTTGCAGCTTGTCGGCTAACGCCATTCAACATAGAACCAAAGATACGCCTAGAATACTCATAATTGTCATTGGTGAACCCTCTACTGACTAACCCATCAGAAGGTGCTGTTACATCAACAAGTTTGGTAAAAAAAAAACGAGATTTAGAAACACGAAGAATGGGTGGGGATCATAAGAACAAAATCCAAGAAACCAGATTCACCTTGCGAATAAACAGGGGAAGCATTGTGGCTGGAAACCCTGCAGTTAGTTATGAACTGTGCTGATTCTCGGGGCACATCAGTGTCCCAATGATTGACAAGATGTGGTTTTGATAAGGGAGGAGAGTTTGGTTTAGGTGTTACCAAACTACTTGCATTTTGAGTGGGCTTGTCTTGCCCAGATATCTGTACAAAATGGGATCTTTTAGTCAGCTTGTCATTTACAGACAAAACCTGAATTCAGTGACCAATGAAAGATTATGCTGAACTGGATGACCATAAGGAGAATAAGATTATCCCCACCACTAGCCATAGATCAATCCAAAATTTTATACTTTCTGAACATCAATAGAGAAATAACGTTAACTAGCAGGGGGGTATAATTTCTATGTTAAATTACTTTAAGCTCATTGGACATTTTTCTGATCAAACTACTAATTATCATCATAATGAGTAATCTCAAGTAACAATATCAACTGTACAAAATTAAATTACGGATTGCAGGTACTTCTTATGCAAGACTATTTTTGGACATTGACAAAGTCCTAATTACCTCTGTTCACTGTTTTTAATTTTATACTTGGCTTCTACCGTACTTAAGTGTTCCAATGATCCTAAGAATTGATATACTGTTAGGAAGATAAAAAGATACGCACCGCAAATTTAAGAACTCTATTATGAAGACGAACAAGGCCAGAGAAAAGCCTAACAGCATAGTCTGCAATCTCCTCCGCTTCATACTCGGCAAAAGCATAGCCCTTGTGGCGGTTAGTTTCCTTATCACGAGGTATATGTAGGTCTACTACATGACCTACCTGAATAAGAATCTCATACAAGACTCTTTCAGTAACCTTTTCATCCAAATTACCTATTAAAAATACACTTCAACAATCAATACAACAACTAGGTTCCCCCAAGAGCATATCAGATTCCATATCTAGCTAGAAAATGAAAAGTAAACTACATAATACTGACATAAAAACTGACAAGAACAAAACAAAACAACCAAACCAAATTGATCCAGGATATATTAGTATTGGCCCTATCATGTTCCAGTGAAGAAATTAATTCAACTCAACCTCAAAAGCATGTCCCCCAAGAACCAACAAAGTAGATCTATAAGGTGATGTCACGATAATAACTAATATTATGTATTTCCAACCAGAAATACTGCACCTGAACATTCTTATGTATTTCCAAACAAATTTAGATACCTACGTAATTATACTGGAAAAATCTGCAGATTAGTTGTCTTCAAGTATGGTTTCATTGCCACCCCTCAGCTAAAAGAGTCGAAATATGATCCTTTCTGTTCCATTACTATAAATAATTTCTTGCATCTCACCTTCAATGATACAAGTAAGCCCCTCTGTTTTGTAAACAGTTCAACATTAGTCATTATTATGCCTTAAATGCATTGCTCTAAATTTGTACTGTAGGATTGATTTCCTCTTTCACCATTTCATGTAACCTTATGCTCCAAAATACAGAGATAAGAGTAATAATGAATAGATGGGGCAAGATATAGATAAATTAGTTAACAGAAGGAGTGTTTTTAAAAAAGAATACACTTAGATTGGAGACTAGGTCCATCACAGGAGTCATAATCCAATACCAAAAGGAACAAAAGAATGGGATATTGCTGAAATGGGATTTTGAGAAGGCTTATGATAAGGTTAATATGGGATTGTAATAGCATAAGAGAAACAAGAGTGTCTGGATGTGGGGCATTCAGTAAAATATGTTGAGCGTGACGACTGGATCAATATTTATCATCTTCTCCATCTGTCTTGGTAGCAAATTAGTTAATTAGAATATTTTACAAAGTCAAATAGCATGTTCACATACCAAGTAAATGCAGACAAATTAATAAATTTTTCCAGGGTCTAGAATCTACCAAGCATACAAAGGGGCAGAAATTTGAAATGGTTGTTATACTATTTTGAGGAATTGTCATCGCCAAATAAATAATGAGCACTTTGCATATTTGGGAGTAGGTAAGGAATTCTACTCAAAGAACTAACAACGAAAATATAAAATGAAATCTGAGAACATTGTCATCAGTCATGCATCAAATTTACACTGACACATTCGGCCAAATAATAGAAATCAACATTCACGTTCCAGATAATTTAAGATGTCTATTTCTCCCTCAAAGGAATAAATACACAAGAACCAGTGATTGACAGCTCAAGTATGCGAAAAGTACTAAATCACAATAATATATAGTTATGCTATAGACTTCTCCTAGAATACACAGCAGCTTCCAATAAAAATGATATATGAAGCAACTGCAATAATGAAAGCACAAATCAAGTACTCCATAAGTACTAAAATATTAATTATCAGATCATGAATCCATACCAGATCCATACGAACCAATTAGCAGATCCTACAATACCGTACCCAAAATCCCTAATCGACCATAGACATCTCAATTTATCACAAAATCTACTTAGAACTATATAAAATTCCAATTTCCCGCTGGATCTAGGAAAATTAAAGTAAAAGCGATCAATACGTCAAAACTGATCTGAAATCAAACCTATGTAAACCGTGCACGACGTATTCCGCGCCATCGCTCCCAGACCTAAGAGAGAATCCCCCGACGAGATCACCACCGACTTGCTCGAGATCGAGAGAGAGAGAGAGAGAGAGGGAGAGAGAGAGAAGCAAACTTGACCACGGAAATCTAATCAAGAGGCGTTTCTGGGGATGGCCCCCAGCACTAAATAGCAGTTCGTGACCGACATAGGAGGTAAGGTATACCTCACCTCTCTTCTATTGGTGAATCCTAGCCGACCACGAGTATAATCGAACGGTGTGCATTCGCTCTATTGTCCTCTTGGTTGCGTGTTCCCATGGAACGTTTTAACAAAAGTATACGGCGTAAATTCTTAGAGATTTTGACCAAACTAGCCCTCTCAAATCATTACTATACGTATCAAAGTACATTTTAAAAACTTAAATACGAGAATATATTTATTAAATATTAAATCCTCTAAAATAATTTACCAACTGTAAAAAAAAATTTTGAGCAAATTTAAAATAGTCAAACTCGTAATTCTAATATAACATGGAAGATGGGCTAAAATGCCTAAACTGTACCTAGCAAATAGGGGTGTAAACTAGCTTAAATAGGGGTGTAAACTAGCTTAAGCAAACAGCTCCGGTTCATGTTCAATTCAAAATTAATTTTGAGCCTTCTAATTATGCTCAAGCTCATTTCAACTTAATTCGAGTCGAGCCAAATTAAGTCTGAGACTGATATGAGCCTATTATCAAGTCTTATTTAAGCTGAGCCGCATTGAGTTCAAATCGAGTCACAACATATTATGTTGAAATTTAATATTTTATTATGCTAAAGTTTAACATTTTAACTCATGTAATTATAACAAAAGCTAATTAAATTAAGGGTCCCACCGAAGGAGGCTTTGCCAACTGTTTGAGGAGGAGGACCAGAGAAGGCCGAGCTTACTAACGGTGGAGGAGGAAAAGGAGGACCAGAGGCCAAGCTTGCCGACAATGGAGAAGGAGGAGGAGAACGAGCCGAGTTTGCCAACGATGGATGAAGAGGAGGATCGAAAAAGGCAAACAGAAGAGGATGATCGAAGGAGGTTTGCTGACAATTTGAGGAGAGCAAGTGAGAATTGAGATTTGAGAATTTGAGGAAAAGTTTAGGAATTTACACTTTGAGTTTTATATCGAGCCTATTAAACCGAGCCTGAACGAACTAGCTCAAACTTAGGCTCAGGCTTGACTTAAAATAAATTTCAAGCCTAAAATTTATGCTCATGCTCAAGCTTTAATCAAGCCGAGCCCAAGTGGCTCGTTTATTATGACACCCCTACTAGCAAATTAGCTATGCTAAGATTTCAATTTTCTCCCTGGACTCTGAGGTTTCTTTTTCCTTCTCAATTTTCTTCTCTCATTTCATTTTACCTTGTATATTTTTTCTCCTTTTTCTCAAGATGAAGATCTCTTTTCTTCTCCTCTTTACTTTTCTCTGCACTCCGTTGTCTTTCTCTCTACCTTGATCGACTATGTCATTGCTCCAAATGACAAGTCTTAGTTTTGTACCCAAATAACGGTTGCGGTTCATCGAGAAACACCGACTTGGAGATGACATAGGCAAACTACCTATATATCACCGTCCTCTCCACATCCTTCTCTTCTCCGATCTCTCTCACCTTTCATCTTCTGAACAACCAGTCTTCCTCTCTACTATACTCTATGACCACTTCTTGAACTTCGTCTCCTCTAATCCCTTCCTTTACTTCATCGTCGTCATTGTCCACCTCGTCGCACGCCATCACGTCCCTCCTTGCCACTCCTTGTCCCATTGCCTATCAAACCCATCGCATCTCCAACCTCATATAATACTAGTCTCACCGCATTAGTAGTTGTCATTGTCATGGCATCCCCTCCACCCTTTTTGCCAGTCTACAAACTTTGCTGTGATGTTTTTCAAGGTGAATGTTTAGTCTTTTGTATGGTCTCCTAATAGCCACTGGACTCTGTCTGATCTTTCTATGTTTGTATTTTAGCCATGATCGACTTTGTTAAAGATATTTGGGTCTGTCAAGTCTTTTACTATATTCTTTCTACAGTGTTACTAGCCCGATGGATGACTTCCTTGCCTCTCTGGCTCTGCTCATTGTTGTGCATGAATATTTATTGAGTTTATCTCTTGCCAGTGTGGGATTTATTCACCCCTTCTCCTATTTTTCTATTTGCGTTTCAAGTTATAACCAACCTGAATTTTAGTGAATAGTTTTGATGGGAGATTACTTCTATTGATGCATTTGAGATATAAAAAAGAATCTAATAATTGGACTTCCGTAAATTGATTAAGATACTTGGCGTTTAAATTTCGACTAAATACAAGGAATAAATACAATATATTTACCCCGACATACATGTCTAAGAGTAACGATTAAATCTTCGGAGAGATTCCGTACCTCGCCTTCTTTTTTTCTTTTTTCAAATAAAGCTGCAAACGGACAATCCAAAGAGCCGTTTAGAAAGATGGGAGGCATGTGAACGTGAAATCTGCAATCATATGCACAAAAGCCTTCTAAAATCTAGAGATGAGAGAAGGCGATGATAAATAAGAGGTGAACTCCTCTCCTTTCTATCTCTCATATGGAAACGTATCGATTTCAAGAATCTCGATCGAAATTGAAGACGATCCTTAGATCTTACCAGGTGAGGGGAACCGATCTATCTGCAGATCTGTTTGCTTCTTTATTTCTGTCTCTGTTCTTTTTGTGTGCTTCTCGTATTCCACCTTAGATTCGACCCCAGATGCTAGTTTTTATTTTTCTGGGATATGATTCGAACTTAGTTTTGGTTTGGTTCCAGATTCCGATTAGGTGCCAATTGTTGGGATCTTCTGTTTATTGGTCGAGCTCGGCCGCAGCCCGCAGAGAGCAGGAGGAAGCCATTTTCCCCCCTCTTATAATCAAATCGATTATATGTAGATGATGAAGAAATGGATTTCTAGGGGAAATAAGAGAATTGAATGGAGTTGAAAAGGTTGAGAATAAAGTTATTCTATACCTTTCTCATAGCTTTACTCAACACCTCAAAATTCCATCTTAATCTGTATCGATTAATATGCGAGAAAGAGCGTTTCCTATCTGCACCTGAATTGCTTGTGGCATTGTGATCTTCACACGCATTTCCTCATATAATTTCAGATCAGGGCATCATTTACACAATAGAAAGAAATGGTTTCACTTCTTTTCTTCTAAAATTTTTTGCTTTTCTGTTCTCAAATATTGTACACAGTATTGTCCTTAAAGTTGTAATCTTGTTTTACTTTATTTCTTTTCACTCTTATGATAATTAACTTTTGTTTCCTGGTTAGCAGAGCTGAATTGGATTGATGAGCAATGCAGAGGTCGCGTAGAGCTCTTCTGCAGAGAAGAATTGCATCGGAAAATAGCAGCATTACAGGGAGGAAGAGCTTTTATAAGGTGTCTCTTTCTCTCGTAATTGCTTCATGGGTTCTGATCTTCTTCCTCAATTCTTTCATCAGTCATGGAAATGGCTATAGAGGTAAAGCTCCTTCATGGATTTTTTTTTTTGCCCTTTCTTTTTATCTGTTTGGATATATGTTTCCGTGATTGAATATGGAGATTAGAGAGGTTGATGAAGAAGTTGTTTGCATACATTTTCCTGTTTTGCTGCAAATATTTTGAAGCTCCTTTAATAATGCCTTCTCCTTTCAGTGGTGGCCATTTCATTAACCAAATTTACCCTTTTGAAAATTTGTTACCTTAATGGAATTTAAATTCTAACTTGGCAGTTGTGGCAAGCGTGATATCTGCAGCTACTGTTCTTGATGTTCTGATAAGTAAATATGACTTTTTTTATCACAATATGATGCATATACGTAGGGGAATTTAGTATTACCCTATAATACTTTTGCCATTATACTTCGGGATAATTTCACTGGGACCTTTCAAACTATTGCCTACTTCACATAGACCCCCTTGTCTATTTTCTTTTGGGATACATTGACATGACACCCATAACTATCAAAAACCTTTCAAATGCCGCTTCAATTAGTTATCCATTACTTCTCTTTTTCTGTTAAAAAATGACATGTGAGTGTCACATGATTAATTTTAGACCCCATAGGAACTATTTTTACTCTTTAAGAGGAAAGAAAGAGAGAAAAGTTAAAAATAGACAATATTTTTATTAACATTGTTATAGGGGTGAGGAATTTTTTTTTAGTTTAGGGGGTTAATTTATACCCAAAAAAAAAATGATAAAAGAGTGCACATGAAAATGAACAATAGTTTAGAGTATCTTAGTTGAATTATCCCTTATACTTTAGTTCTATTCTGATACTTGAGATAAATTGTTCGGAATTGATGTTTTCAAATTGTTGGACACATTAAATTTCATGTGAATTTACACTTTTTTTCCTATAACATTTTCTCATACATGTTTCCTTACCGATTCTCTTGAACTTTTGGCAAAAAGAATCTGAAGAAGATGAATAGAAGAAGAGGGCCATGCTGACA
The DNA here is from genome assembly GCF_048772165.1 of Typha angustifolia. Lineage (NCBI taxonomy): Eukaryota > Viridiplantae > Streptophyta > Magnoliopsida > Poales > Typhaceae > Typha > Typha angustifolia. The sequence continues at coordinate 9,062,605 of NC_133248.1, forward strand.
TTTTTTTCTGTTAAAATTTCCTCCATTTCTCTTGTACTTATTGAGTAATTTATTTTATATTTAGATGGACAAGGTTCTGCTGTTACTGAATCTACATGGCATGAAGGTTCTCCCAGTCAAGATAAACAATCAGATTCTGAAGATACTATGGCAGTATCAGATACCAGTTTCAATCACTATTCTGAGAGCACCCTGACTTCGGATGAAGAGACAAATGATAACTCAGGAGCTAATGGAGAAAAATATAATCTTTCAGAAGCTGGGAATGGACATGTACCTGAGATAGATACTGATCCAGGAAACAAGACAGATAAGGACGGAGCTATAAGGAGTGATCGCTTATCCAGGATTGCTCCTGGACTTGACGAGTTCAAAAGCAAAGCAATCGCTGCAAGAGGGAAGGCGATTGCAAGCCAAACAGGTATTGTGATACACCATTTGGAGCCTGGTGGAAAGGAATATAATTATGCCTCTGCTTCTAAAGGTGCAAAGCTCTTGTCTTTCAACAAGGAAGCTAAGGGTGCTTCCAATATCTTGGAGAAGAATCAGGACAAGTATCTCAGAAATCCATGCTCAGCCGAGGGAAAATTTGTTGTCATAGAGCTTTCAGAAGAAACTTTGGTGGATACCATTGAGGTTGCAAACTTTGAGCATTATTCATCTAATTTAAAAGATTTTGAGCTGTTGAGCAGTTTAGTGTATCCTACAGACTACTGGGACAAAATTGGGAACTTCACCGCTGCAAACGTGAAGCATGCACAGCGCTTCTCTCTTCCAGAGCCAAAGTGGGCAAGGTATCTGAAACTTAATTTGCTGAGCCATTATGGTTCAGAGTTCTACTGTACTCTGAGCGTAGTCGAAATATATGGAGTGGATGCAGTTGAGAGGATGCTGGAGGATCTAATCTCAATTGAGAATAAACAATCAGAACTTGATGAACAGATTGCTGAGCAGATGCCATCACAAGAAACTATAGAACAAAATGATTCCTTTCAGGAACTTTTGGAAGGAACTGGTTATGAAGCAGAGAAGGAAGATTTCAAGACAAAACGAGATTCAATGAGAAAAGAAGTTCCTGATCCAATTGTAGAGATGAGGCCACTACAACTAGGAAGAATACCTGGAGATACTGTTCTCAAGGTACTAATGCAAAAGGTTCAATCCCTTGATTTGAACTTTGCTGTTTTGGAGAGGTACCTTGAAGAACTCAACATCAGATACGGACAGATTTTCCAAGACTTTGATGGTGATATTGCCAATAAGGATATATTGTTGAAGAAAATCCAACAAGAAATAGAGAATCTTCAAATCAGCAAAGATACCTTTGTATGTTTATTTTTTTCTCAGTTCTTATGCTGATTTGCTTAAATATTAGCTTTACTTTTGCTCATCCTGCATTTCTTGATGTTAGGCAAATGAGATCGGAGATATCCTCTCATGGAAATTACTAGTTTCCTCACAATTGGATCACCTAATGAGAGATAATGCGATTCTCAGGTTTGACTTGTCCTTTCTTCCTTCAATTATTTATAATTATTGTTTTGCATATTTACCTTCCCTTTGAAATAGAATACCTGCCCTTAAATAAAAATAAAATGTAGATCCATGATGACAGGGAGAAAACAGTTCACCCATAAATTCATTAGTTCTCATCATTCCATTTAATGGCAGAAGCAAGATTACTAAGAAGATGGATATCTCTTAATGCTAGAGTAGTGTCTTTTTATATATTCTAGGAATTAATATCAAGTCCTTTCCTTGTGCCTAGTAACTAAAGGCTTTGTTATTGTTATCGACGTGATTTAAAATGACAATCGAATCAACCAAGTGTTTATTGTTCTTGGCCTCATACTATTCAAGACATATTGACAGCAATGCTACGACCTAAATGCAGAATACAAGTTGAAACGGTTCGCCACCATCAGATTGACATGGAGAACAAGAGTCTTGCGGTGATATTTCTAAGCTTTATCTTTGGATGTCTGGCGATTGCCAAGTTGTTCACTGGTATGGTATTAAGCATTTGTAGATTAGAGAATTCTGAAAATTTTTGTAGGAGAAATTCTGCTTGGCTCCTGTTGTTGCTAAGCAGCAGCATTATTTCTTCCATTTTAGTGATATAATTGCTCATGTATCTCTATTCCCATATAGTTGCGGCTAGATATATATTTTTTTGTGGCACGAGTTTTTTAAGTTTTGAGCTAAAGCTTTTCCTGGGTAATAACTATGCATGATGAAGAGCAGGGGATGCTTTATCATTAGATACAATGCGCATCTTTTAAATTTCCCAAATCTTTTCCTGTCTTCTAATCTACAGTCTGCTCTAATATCGATAAGTATTTCAGTTTTTATATCTGAAATTTTGAAAACCCCTCTAGAAAATATTTTTCAAATCAAAGCGATCAAATAAAAAAAAGCTTTATTTTTTTTTCGGCTCAATTTGAATTTCGAATTGAGTCTGAATTGAGAACTCCATAGATTCGACTTAAGTATAATATTTATTAATATATATATTAAATAGTTTTTGACTAAGTTTGAATAATACTTGACTCCTTTTTAAGACTTGGTAGCTTAGGCTAGCTCTATTCAAGCTCTGCTCGATTAAAAGCCAAGCTTAAATCTCAAACTAGGCTTGCGAGCTAGAGCTCAGTTTTTCTATACCCCCTAAACTTAATTAATAGAATAAAATAAATTAAATTCTCAAGACGCTAAAATTGCATTTAAATCTTTAAACACCTAACCTACAAATCAATGAACCCAAATTACTGCCGTCTAATCTTAAACGTTATATTAGAGGAAAATTTTGACCTTTTATTTCATCCTCTAAGGTGCTCCATAAGTTAAACAGAACTTAATTTGGAGTGAACAAATTTAAAAAAGCAGGGAGAGCTTCATCTATAATATGATATATTATTTATATTTTCCCCTTATTTTACTGGATTATTTATCAAAGCCACGTCAAAAAGACAGACAAATCGCAGGGATTACGCAAGATTTGTGGATAAAGGTTAGACGTCAAGAAACCCGAAGTTGCTGCATTTAGAAGCAGTTGAAAGAAGAAGACAACATCGATACTTCTTTAATTGCATTTAGTTTTCTTAGATTAATAAAAGAGATGGGCATCCAGCTAATTACAAAACTTGCAAACTGTATCCAATTGGATTAACTTGCTATAAGTAATCTATATGTAATAAATGTAAGCACGTCTGAATCCCCTCTTATCTGCATTCCTACTTAACTGGCAAGTGAGGTAATTAGTTAACTTGCTCCAAAAGAAATAATGACTGTGATATCCCTGTCTGACTTAAGATATCTTAATGTTTTTAATCTTTAAATTAATAAAGCATTCTCTATTCTATCAATTGTTGGTTGTCATTTTGAACTTAATTCAAGGTTTTTTTTTTTTTTTTTGATGCAGTGAAAAGCAAAATACAGGAGGAGTCAGAATGATAAATACCTATAGTAAGATGTTAATAATAATATGAGTGAATGTTGATTATATATGCTACTCTTTAAATTATTGCTCATTTTCACATAGATTATTTCATTTATTTCTAACGAAATTTTGACCCTCTTAATTATTGATGGAATTGAGACGCATTTTGGTAAGCCAATTTGGAGAGTCAACTTCTTTCCGAGGTTAAGCACTTTCTCTGGCTTGCTTCTAATAAGAAGTTGGAAAAAGTCATTAATTCTTTCTCTCTTGCCAGTTGGAATTCAGTTTTCCCCTGTTTCTCCCATGGATTACTGGTCAGATTTGAGGAGAAATCATGTTAAATTCTAAGGTTAGACCAGCTTGGAATTAGGTCATTTTTTTTCTTTCTTTTTGGGTGGGGAGTTGGGGGGGATTGGTGGCTGATATGGAAAGAGAGAAATATATATATTTTTTAATAAAATGGAGGCTTCCACTCCTAATGAATTTATCATTTGACTGAAAGACTTCCCGGGGAGACGGAGTGTGCTATATATGTACACTCTTCTAAGTGTAAATTAAACTGATGTTGTACCTTTTAATTCTCTTTTAAAATCTTATGTAATATATTATTTTCAATTTTCCTAATGAAATTCTGATTGTGGTTTTCCTTGTCCACATTCTCTCTTATTAAAAAAAATTATATATAACATTCATAATTGTGATTTACTGTCTATATTTTTACTATTTATAAATCGAATCCTCTAATTTAGTGAATATGTGTAGAAAATACTCTGGATTAAATTTAAATTAACACAGTCAGAATATCTGTTAAGTAGAGATATTTTATTTTTAAAATAAATAAAATATTCTTAGTATGACTTGATTGAGGGTATTTTTGTAATTTTATTAGTTTAGTTAACTTAATTCAGAGATTTGGTTAAGTTTAACTAATCGATCTAACGGCAGAATATTTTTTTGCACATATTTACTAAATTATAGGGTTTGATTGATAAATAACAAAAATATAGGTGTAAACCATAATTTTATTAAAAAATAAGGTGATATATGCAAATTTTTCTATAAAAAAAAGAAAGAAAGTGATGGTTGGAAAATTCTGAGTCTAAGTTGAAGAGTCCATGTGAAAATTGATAATAGTTTTTAAGTTTGAGTGTAATTATCTCCAATAATAAAAGCAAAATACGGGGTTATATTTTAAAAAAATTTCTCCTAAAAATATGAATATCATGTAAATATATATATATATATATATATATATTTGCATTGGATTTTATTAGAACTCCACCTTATGAGAGGAGTGCAGTGTGCACTATGCAGCCCTTTCGGTGCGCTTAGCTTTCACGCTTCCGGGTTTCTCATCAGCAATGGTTATGCGTGGAAGGCAAAGCCATTTGAGATCACTATAAATATCCCTCGTCTTCTAAAGCTCTCCTACTCAACCTCTTCTTGTCAATTTTCTAAGCTAAGTTCTACATAGATTCTTTGTTAATTACTTGATGGAGATTTATAATCCGAATGGTGAAGTGATTAGCAGTAGCATGTGTGAGGATTTGCTCGAAGAGATCCTGGTAAGGCTTCCTTTGAAGTCGTTGTTTAGGTTCAAGTGCGTGTCTAAATCATGGCATGGGATGATCTCCGACGACCACTTCCGGCGCAGGCTTCCGTTGGTCACGTCGGCCGTGTTCTATCGCGGCAGCTCCGATCAGGACGGCGCGCCGAGATACGCGTTCGTCTCGGATGATCACCATCTCGAGGAATGCAATCTCGACTTCTTCCCCTACCATGACAAGTCCACCATCATAGACAGCTGCAACGGGTTGCTCCTCTCCTACTCCTCGCCGTCGACGGCGTTCTACGTCGTAAACCCCTCCGTCAAGAGGTGGGTGGCTCTCCCGAAGCCCCTCAAGAAGACCCACCTCTCCGTACTCGCGTTCGATCCCTGCGACTCTCCGGATTACAAGGTGGTCTGCTTCACGGCGTGGCGAGCCCACGGCGCCGAGATCGAGGTGTTCTCGTCGGAAACCGCCAAGTGGACCGAGCACGAGCTCCAGTGGGGGATCGACACCGATGCCATGTCGGCCACCATGCACTACTTCCACGGAGTTCTCTACGTTCTTGCCTATCCGAACCATATAGTTGGGATAAATCTCCACAAGATGCATTGCAGAAAGATCGAGTTGCCGGAGCCGACGAGGCGCGACGGCCGCATCGGGCATTCCGGCGGCCGACTACACTACTCGCATAACGACGGCGAGGAAGTGAAAGTTTGGATGGTGACGGATTTGGACGAATCCAACTGGGTCTTGAAGGACAGCATTCGAGTGCAAGAGGTAGTGGAAAGAAGGAGCCAAATTAATTTATTGGCATTCCATCCTGAGAGAGAGGTTTTATACTTTTGGATGCCAGGGAGGCTGGTCTCCTATGATTTAAAGAAGAAGAGGATTGAAGAGTCCTGGGAGTTTGCCACGGAGATCAAGGATAAGGCTCATCTTATTCAGATTTGGTTGTTTCCATTCTCCTGCTACTAGTCGGATTTCTAACTAGCTTGATTCATTTGATGTCCTGTTAATATATATATATATATATACATACTATAACTGTAGAGTTGTTCTCATGGTTTCATAGATTCATGAATTTTCTTTACGTTATTAATTAGTCCAGACAAAAAAAAAATAAAAAAAATAAAAAAGCTAATCCTATTTGATATATATATCTATATAGGATAATTATAAGTACCGATGAAAAATCCATCAAGAATCATAGCTTTCGTTGTAAGCCGATAAGATTCAACCGCTTAACTATAATTTAGATTACTTTAACTAATCATTTTTCATTCAAGTAATGAAATATTAACTTTACAATTATAAAATAACAAAAGTAAGTAGGATGGTGTATCGGCACATAGTACGAGAGATGCTCCATAGCACTCCAGCACTATTTTCTCAAGCTCGTAGTTTCTTGCTTAAACTTCTGTTCTGCCCGGCCCTACTTAGTCTATTCATCTTCTTCCTCCTCCTCGAAGTAGGAGGAGAGATGCTGAGTCTCCCTCCGACAGCACTCGGGACCATTTCTTTTTTGTGGTTATAAAGTCATTTTTTTTAAAGAGATAATGTATGAATGAAGACATTATCTAGAAAAGATACTAATTATGGGATGGGGGAATCCTAAGATCCGTAACATAACGGTTGAATCATTGTTATGTGAATGCTATCATTCTAACTGACAGGAACGGAATGATTGATGAATAATAAATCAATAAATAAATAAAAAGACACGGTTCTCCTTACCTGCACGTAACGTATACATCCACACACAGTTTTGATGGGGTTCGTAAAGGTATCCAATAATAAATCCTCGCCGAGAAGAATCTAGAGGGATCTAGCTAATGCTAGGCCACAGAAAGTTTTTCAAATAGCACCCTACAATTTCATTAATTTTTATTTAAGACCAGCCTTTTAAGGATTTTTGTTAGCCAACACACTTACTTCTTTTTTTTCTATAATTTCCATCTAATGCCCTCACATAATTTAATTGGTTTAAATGGAAGAGTATCGATCAAAGAATATTATATTAGAATACTAAGATGAATTCTAATATTAATAATTACTCTTCCATCTCTTCTCTATTTTGTTTAGTAACCTTTATAAATCAAACTTTATATTTTATCTGTTTTATAATTCACATCCTCTATCTTTAAATATTTTATAATTTGATGTCTTATTTTATTTAATATACTAAGTTAATTTAATGTGACGATAATTAAACAGATAAAATATAAATTAAAAAGGGAAGCAAGACTACACAATAACCAAATTGAATCTGTGTGCCTTGCTACTAGCTAGCTACAAAACAAGTTACCCAAACTCAACATCCTCACAATATTTTGAGATATTGATTAATAGAAAAGAAGCGAATAGCATTATTCACAAACAGAATCAGGGTCCATAGTTACAGTCCCACTGCAAAAAGTCAAACACAATCCTTTGAACAAGCAAAAGAATATATATATATATATATATATATGTTACATCCAATACTAAATTGAGGCTTTTCCAACAAATTTGATGGTTTCCAACTTCGACCTTCACCTCTTACTATCAGAAAAATGGTGAAGAGCGCCACACTGCTGTTCTTTGTTCTATTTTTTTTTGCTCCATTATTTATGGTGCTTGATATGAGGAAACAATCCAAGGATGTGTTCTGGCATGAAATCATGCCTTGTCAGGATTCCAACAATGGGGGGCCTCTGTGAACAAAACATGCAGCTTATTAGCCTTTGTCTATGGAAGCACCTTCGCAAATAGAAGATGGCAATGCGGATAAATGCACTTATTATCAGAAAGAACTATGACAAATAGCTACTAGGAGAAGGAGAAACAAGTAGGAATAACAAGCAATCAAGACCATCTTTGTGCCAAATCGAAAATATTAATAGCTTCTAAAGCAATTCAAGCTTCGTATAAACTAGGACATCATAACCTGTTTCCATCACCTGAATAATAGGACAGACGATTTCAAGCCAGTAAAGATTGTTGGCATGATAAAGCTTTTTTATGTAATTAATCATAGACAATATATTACAGCTCTCGTTACAGGTCACATATTACATATCGAATTAGAAAATACTAAACATCGACAGAATCCAGTAAAAGAGTGCGTTAAACAGCAAATTAAAAAGGGTCACTTAAGACATGTAACAACGACAAAGTTATTTGTTCAGTTGCATGCACATGAAAAAAGTCAGAAAATTCAGCTAGACAAGTCAAATTCAATTATAAGGAGGATATCAACAGAGTAACAAGCTTCTATTATAAGGAGGATATCAACAGAGAACATTCAGGACAGCAACAATATACCAAAAGAATACTGATATTCCGTTTGAATGAGATTTGATCGACATTTACTACTACTTAAAAAGCAAATCTGATTGAATGATAACTAATGGGTGCAAGCATATAAGTGTGTTCTATAGTTGTCAATTTTAGTGCATAATGGAGTGTAAGTAAGTGATTTCTTACCCCTGGAGTCTTTGGCACAACACACAAGTGTCTTAGTCCAAGCTCCCTGAGAAGCACTGCAGCCTTTGCGAGAGACATTGTTTCAACTACTGTATACGGTGACCTATTAATTATTGGATGGAGATCGACATACATGTCCATCTCTTCCTCACCAACTTCCAATTCTTCCAACTTAATTCCTTTCCCAGACCCTGCCTTTGCAAAATCAAATGCACCAAATTTCTGATAAACCTCTGACATTTCAGTCGATACTCTCTCTTTTGTAAATCTCTTTCCTTTCAGCAAAACAAGTAAATGCGACCTCAGCACAAGCCCACACAACTCTGGTTCCTCAGAGAAAGGTGGCTCATTAACTACTGGAAATCCATTATGCCCTGTCAACCTTAGAGTTCGGATTATAGTTCTAACTTTCTCCACACCAGAAAAGGTAATTAGTGGGCCTGATACAACATCCCCCGCAACCAAGTTTCTCATGTATGGCTCTGCATGGGCTTCCAAGTAAGGCAAGCCCTTCATCTTAACAATCTGATCGTAGACACCTTTATTGAAGCTATCAGCTACAGTTTTAGATATAAGAAGAACAAGCATCACCAAGGGGAGCATTAAAAGGTTGTTGGTAAGCTCGAGGAGTATAACACAAACGGAGACCGTCATTCTCATAGTCCCTCCAAGGAAAGAAGCTGCACCAAGAAGAGCAAAAAGACCTGCGTCCAGGCCACAAATAGGGCTAAGGAAGGTCCCAAAAAGGCGACCAAAGGAAGCACCAGATAGTATAACAGGGATAAATAGGCCAGAAGGGACAGCAATGCCATATGTTAGAAGTCCAAGGAAGTAAACCGCAACAAAGAATATCAGGAGGGTGGATATGTTGAACTCGTTGTTGGTGCCACCACTGAAGAGGTTGCGGATGGCATCGTCATTGGTGTTGAGAAAGAGGGACGCAAGGTCATTGTATTGGCCTGGAGGACACTGAAAGTTCTTAAAGTTGCCTGAGCGGCCTATGGTGGGGCACTGTTCTAGCAAATCAGGAGGACACGGCGTGCACTTTGCAAGCCAAGGGAGCCCATAGGCGCAACATGAAGTCAAGAGAGAGACAGCAATTGTTAGGAGAATCTTCGAAGGAGCACCATTTCTGCAATTAATAGGCATGTCAGTAACAAAAAAGGAAAAAAACAAGAACAAGAACACTAATGTTTTACAAAAGTATAACAAACTCGTTACAAGTTACGTTGGAGAAATAATGATACTGAAGCTAGTGCAGACAACAATAATAATTTAAAAATTAGAAATTATCACTGGTAAGCACTACTAGAGAGAACATACTCATTGAAGAAACTGTATGCGCGAAGAATTTTGTCTAGGATAAAATTGTAGAGACTTCCAAAGAGACCTCCAAAGATGCCAAGCAATATAACTGCTATCAGATCTGCCATGCTGTATGCTGTAACACTTGAGCTAACATCAAACATTATCAATCCTCCTTTCCCAAAGAGTCCACACTTTCCACTTCGGCACTGTTCTATGAGAGCTCTCAATACCACAGCAACTATAGCGGTTGTGAAAAAGGTCCTCCAAAGAAGAGCACTTCGCCACCTAAAATTAGAAAGAGAAACAAAAAAAAATGTTTGATTTATTGGTCCATTTCTTGAAATTCCACCAGAAGAGAACAGAAAGTTCCATGCATGTCCAGATTTTTTTGCCCAAGTGAATTTGTCCAGCTTAGATAAATATTCAATTCTTTGCATATCAGATAGCATCCATGAATCAATAGTGCATAATTGATGGTTTTGGAAGTATTGGTGACTTCTAGATAATATAGATAGACTTACAGTCCAAAGAAGTAATGATGCAATAGGAAACTTGATCGCATGATAACAAGGATCGAGTGGCATTATCCTACTGATCAATGACAAATATAAAACTCATGAATTTTTCCAAAGATCTTCAACACTTTTGGGACATGAACATCTAGATATGACTTGATATGAACAAATGGTTGACCAGAACAATAAAGCTGAAAAGGAGAGAGTAATAAGATACCAGGAGGCTGCTTCTTCAAGAGCAAAGAGAACCCCACCAACTGGTGCTCGGAAGGCAGCTGCAACACCAGCAGCCGCCCCACAGGTGATCAAATCTCGCCGATCCTTATCATTTTTAAAGTATCTGAGCCATTTCCATGTCAGATGGTACTTGCGGGATCCACCTTGACCAAGAAAGGAGGCAATGCATGCTCCTGTATGTACCATAGGTCCCTCCTTACCTATTACAAATCCAGCAGAAACTCCACCTATTGAACCAAATATCTGAGAATAGGCATGGAAAAAAAATGCTAGATTAGCTATGCAGCAATATGTACAAATGAGATGTAGTAATGAGTAGCTTTAGGAACTCTCTAATGAATAGCTTCTATTATCAATGTCTTTGAGCCAGTATGACTCAACACCCCTATAGCATGTTGATGTAAGTACAAACAGAAGGACTCAGACAGTCCTTCTGACATGCTTCATTCCCTCAAATTGTAAGTACAGAGCACTCCATGGGCTATGGCCCGTTTGTCAACAAATTTTTTTAAAAAATAAGAAAAAGAAAAGAAAAAAAGGAGCACTCCGTGACTCATTCAGTGTTTGTACTTCTGAAAATTTCCCTTTCTGATCCTAGTCTGAAGTCCAATATACAGCATTGGACTCGTCTAGTGGAACTTGTAGAGAAGCATTATGGTTTACCGAAAAGCGCTTGTTTGATGGTTAGGCTGCCCTTCTTGAAAGGGAGAAGGTGGAACAGGAACAATACTAAATGACTACATATATTAGATACAACTGCTTGAATAAGCTACAAATTTGTTGCAGAAAGCTGCAGAATTTATTCTAACTTGAGATCTTACCTGGAGAAGCTGTAGATTCTGAGATATCCATAGCCATATATTCTCCGCCTCTTATGATTCAATTATTCCGTTAATAGTTTAAGCTGAACTTACTTGTACAGATCCTATCAGCAGGCTACTATAGCAACCCAAGGCATATTCTCATTTAGAGTAGGTTGAGTACAAAAATTTAAAAAAAAAATCCTTATCAACCATTTCAAGATTCTCCTAAAGAAACTGTATGAAACAGGGAATTAAATTGGAAGGAACAAGACAAAGGATGCAAAAGTACTAAAAGTGTTCCAATAATGGGTATAAATGAATCAGCAAACCTTCACAAAGAGTGTACTAGGTGCCAATATAGAGTGGGCATCAACTCCATTAAGATAAGCTTTCACTTCAGGTATCCCAGATCCAGCTGCTGCAGGTGCAACATAAGCACATAATGCAGCAGCTGCTGCTGCCAAAACTAAATTGGAGCCAGCATATACTACAAATGCTTCCTTGAACCTGCACTGGAACCACACAGAAATTACTTGATTAATTCTAAACAATTGAACATGGGAGGGTAATACTAAATGTTGGTTTCGTGAGGTTCTTGAAAGTCTGATCTTAGATTCCTTGAGGGTAGGCTGTAGCTTCCTCATGCATACATGTATACAATATTGTCATGCCAAACACTCAGTGTTTTTTCATTGATCTAGGCATTTAGTTGAACTCTGACTATGTATTGACATCAAAAGGATATTTCCCAATTTCAGTTAGCAAGCATAGATCAATAAAATGAATAAAGTTATATTAACTTTCTATGTACTTTTACGCTAGACACATTTATGAATCAAGAAGCTCGTCCATAGGCTATAGGATGTTCTCCAGAAGCATGATTGCCATCAGAGAAGTACTGGATGGATGATTGAGCGTTGGTTATGCTTTGCCACAAAAGAAAACAATGGATGGCAATATTTGAATTTTGAATTTTCATATCATTCATCTGCAATTTCTGCTCCTGTACATTGTGCACTACTGCTTTTGCAGTGTGTGATTTAGGCATTGTATAATCAGGGTCAGCACCTTTCTGATGAAATGGTATTGGGTTCTGGGTAACATTAGCATAATGATGTTACTAATAGGTCATGACCTCTGTTTCTCATAGTACCTCCCAAGTCTTGGTATTCAATGTATTGATGTTCTCTCTTTCTTAACTCAAAAAACAGTATTGATGTTCTTGCACACAAGAAAGAACAGATAAGTTGAAGAAGCGGTAAGTTCACCAGTACACCGAAGTACCGAAAGAAAAGTTTAAATTTACCTATTCTTGAGCATTAAATTGCTTGTTGACAATAATTTAAACCCTGCAATGTTTTCAACTGCAATGTTGTTGAAAAAACCAACCAGCCCAGTGCCCAAGCCTATAAGAAGTGCAAGGGTCCACTTAAGGACTATGTACTGAAATATCTGAACCTTTTTTCTTGACCTCCAGTCCTGCTTATAAAGGTCATTCTCAACAATCCTGGAAATATATACAAATTACAAAGGTTAATAACAGATATTCTTGTATGTAAAGAATGATTTAGTATCATTAGCATCATCATCTAGTAATAAATGTAAATTGTGACTCAACATATAATGGATTTGTCTCATTGAGTTCAAGACAAATATACTCTGTTCTTCAATAATTAAGAGACAATAAGAAAAATACAAGAGGAAAAACTGTCAAACTTTAATTGCATCAAACACCAATGTATTCAACCCAATTTTCAGAATAAACAGATATATAGAACAGTTTTAAATAATGTTTGCTAAAGTGAAGAACCAGAAAATATTCATATATGGTGTTATGCGCAATGCATAACCTTCTCTTCTTCTTTTTTTTCCGTGGAAACAAAGAAAGCAATGGTGAACTACTGCTACAAAAAACAGAGCCATGCATGAAAGATATCATCGGCAAGGGTAAGCAAACGAACTAAAATAATCTAAGTAAATCAGAGTAATTTCACCCAATCCTACAATCTTAAATTAAGGAATATTCTACAAGACAATGATCTCCAGATAGCATAGCTTACTTTCTCAGCGAAAACCGAACATGCCAAATTGCTAATAATGTCCAAGTTCATGCTTCTCCCACACACACTTCTTTCTCTAGGCATATACAGCGAAAATCAATCTTTATTAACAAGGTCTTAAATTGCTACAAGAGGAAGAAATTACTCATAGTCCAAGCTCTCGATGGGGCAGATGTTGGCGCCGACGACGGCGATCTGCGAGGTGGTGTTGGTGGTGCGCCGCCGCAGCAGCAACGGCTCCCTCATGTCATCGTCGTGTAAGCCTGACCCATTCCTCTCCTCTTCGCTTCGTGCTCTTAATCGCATCGCATCTTCGCTGCTCTCGATGATGCCATTCCCTTCTCTCCCTTCCATCTCTCTCTCTCTCTCTCTCTCTCTCTCTCTCTCTCTCTCTCTCTCTCCCCTCCTCTGTTTTGTTTGTTATTTAAGCTGGAATGGACTTCCCTCCCAATGTTAACATCTTCTCTTCTCGTACCTATTATTGGAGAGTAATATTACTAATTAGAATAAGAAAAAAGAAGATGACATGACTCGGACATCGTGATCATAGTATTAAATTCTTCTTTATTTTATTTCGATATTATAAAAAATGACTTACAGGTATCAAGATCAATTACATCTATAATTACTTTAACTCATCTATATATAATATTAATACATTGCCAAATAATAAATATTCATATGACATGGTAGAATTTAAAAGATAATAAACTTAAAACGTCTAAGGGTTTTTTTTGTATAAGATACCTAAAATTTTAAACCAACTTTCAGATAAGATACACTCTTGTTCTATATTACAGAATATGGCCGATTCCATAGACAGTAAGAATGGTGGAAGTCTGACACTTGCATTCTTGGTTTTCCCGGAGGATACGGATTGTTCCACTTACTGAATTATATTTGAGGTGGATGGACCCCAACAAAAGTACTTTTGTCATGTACTGTCCTGCTATAACAAACAATCATAGAACTATCTAATCAAAGAAATGAAAGAGAAGGAAAAAGAAAAAAAAAAAAAAGAAGTGCGATGCATCAGAAGGAGAATCAAGTGATCTAGGATGCAAAATGTTGAGTTGGAGAGTATATTTCCATGTTTTAGTTGGGGTATGCATTATGTTTTTCATGAATTAGGAATCCTAATTTTCCTGTGAGAAAGTGATCATAAACAAGGCATTAAAATTAATCACATTACTCTATTAATTATAATAAGGCATTAAACATAAATAAAGTGATTTTTTCTTAAAGAATCTATTGCACTTAGGGAAAGTAGATATATTTTGCAAGCAATATGTGAAGTAATTTTACCTTTCAAATTATATTGGGAACCCAAAAGGTAAGAACTTCTGATCATTATTAGTTTTTGAGGTAAATCCTGAGGCATCTAATCTATGCTCATCATGACAAGAGGAAGGGCCAGATTGTCAGTGAGGCATTTTGCACCTTAATTATATTTTATTTTTTAAGTACTGTATATATAAATTATATGTATTCTAATTCAACAAAATATGTATTAACTATAAAAAAATATGATTACTTTTAATTTTATTTTTTTGCTAATTAAATTGCAAAAATCATGAGTTAATGGGAAATATTTTCCAACTAATGTAACTAATAAAAAACTATTTGGTTGTGATCGAGATCACTTGGGCAAGAGGCAGGACCATATACGAGCCAAAGACAATGATTGGAACCCACTTGGACTAATAAAACTACTAACGACCTAAAAGAATCTACAAAACCGAACAATGTGGGCTCTATATTACTCAAACGTAGCTACAAACTATTACGTTCCCCCTCACCTAACACTCCACGCTATCTTTTGGCCAACATGTGATCATTCTTATGGTATTTACATCACAGATAGAGAGAGATTTGGAACTAATAGAGAAGTAGCTTTGAATGGATATAAGGACTACAAGTTGGCATAGGAAAAGTAGAAATCAAGCTCAAGTCTTCTGATTTATTTATTTATTTATTTTACTTTTAAATGTGGTGTAGATCACAAGTTGCATAAAATTTATAGCTTTACATGTAAGCTATAAAAATTCAACTTAATACGAGAGAGCTGAATGATAGTAATGTTGGCAAATTGAGACTATGGAGAACTTTTTCTTATATAGAATGGCACAATGAACTAGATTTAGATACATTTATAAATATTAGTAGGAAAAATCCGGTAAGCGAATGTTACCTGTCTAAACGTGTATAAGAGGTATTTTTTATTCTAATTCTTGTTTGGGACCATAGTGAGTGCCTTACATGGCAAGAAAATTAAGGAGATTATGACTATATTCATTACATGCATGATGGTTTAAATGATATACTCCAATTGGCTTATATTAAGTTGCAATAATTTGTAAATTAATGTACACTATGTTCGAGAATCCTAAGTTACCACAAAGAATAGAACATTAGAATGTCATTTTGGTCAACCTCCATCAGAAAGCACGAGCATATAGAACTGATCTATATTATTGGGACAAGTGGCTTGCTTCATTTCTTTCTCAATGACAAGCTCCATTCGAAGTATAGATGGCAAAAACTTTTCTTAATCAGAAGAGATAGGGAAAAGATCAACTAAAATTTGCTCGTGGAAATTATTCAAATCAGAGAGCATTCTAAGAAAGAGGACATTTATAAGAACAACAATCAGATGAGCCACTTCCGATCGGAAATCTAAACTACGAAAAGGAACTCACGTTTAGTTCAAAATCGTTGGAAGATTGCAGGATTACCTCGATATCCGAGCTCGTTCCGATCGTCTTCGAGCGATCCGATCCGATCTCTGTTGTGGCGAGGAGGAGGAGGAGGAGGAAAGAGGAAGGGATTTGTTTTAAGGGATGGGTTTTGGCCGGATTCCTGTGGACGGATAGAAACAAGGGATTGGGGATTTTGGTGTCAGAGAGAAAGAAACGGCGGCAACTAAGGAAGGGGACGCCCCACTTTAAATATAGCTAAGGGCATCGGCAATCACGGGAATTTGAATTCGTTCTGCGAGGTGGACGGTTGAGATTTTCTGGTGGATTTGTTCGTTTTGGCGCAAAGAGAAGTTAGAAAGTTTGTTTTGATTTTTTTTCAAATTTTATGGAAGCTGTGGGTGATAACGGGTCGGGTTTTGGGTTGGAATCTGGATTTGATCCGATAGACATTAGAAAGACTATAAAAAAATTATTTTTCTTTTTTCTTTTTTTTTTTTCTAAAAAAATGTAGGTGAAGAACTTTATTAACACCGATGAAGCTGATAATCTAATACACACTTGAAAGAATAGAGATGAGAGTTGAGCGATGGCTTAGAATAAGCTCCACAACTTGGTAATTATTTAAAGTATAGAAAAAGAATATATTGCAACAAGATCAAAGAGCGTAGAAAAAAATGACACATAGCTTAAATTGGCTTCTTCTCTATCACTGTAAGTATAGATATGGATAGTTTTACGGTGCATTAAGAATAAAATACAACGAAAATAATTGACGCAAACATTATTATCACCAACAATAACCAACTTGGAAAAATATAACTAAGCAAACTAAAAGAGTGATAAGTTCGGGGGCAAGTCAAGAAAGAAAATAATAGTAAGTTTGAATTTAACACAAAAGGCCTCCACCCCAGTATCATAAATCCCAATCTTTTTTTTTAGGACTTCTAATGTAACCAAAACCAACAAGGAGGCGCACCATGTCGAGCAGCAGTAATGAAACGCACGATCAGCTTCTAGGAAAAATGAGCATAGCGAAGGAGCGAGACTTCTCCCTTCCTTTTAGCCGGAAGAGAGGGATGAGACAAGTGTGGGGAAAGTAAATGACATGCTAAGATTTTCCTAATCACTATCTATTATACTACACACGATTAAAGTACGATAATGTCATATTAAACTACAGTTACAAAAAAATAATATTATGCTCACAAGAACTTTATAAACACCTTTGATGTGATATTATGTTATTAGTTGATAGTGATCACTATAAGGTAAAGAAAACAACTATCAATGGACAAGATAATACCACATCATCTCATTTGTAGAATATTTATAAATTGTTCGTGAGAATAACATCTTACTATAAATTACTTATGATCCAAATCACTATTTGTCAATTACGAATAAGCACATATTTATTCTAGATATTTTCATCTAAGTTGATCTATGCAAATCATTAGATGTGTACCGACACATTTCATCAAATTATATCAAGTTTTTACATGATTATTTTTGCTTTATCAAAATAGCTCGTAGATATTTGAGAAAATTATACTGATTTAAAAATAAAAACAGAGACAGCTGCCATGATCAGTTGCCACCTATTATTACAGCTGCTATTGTGTTATCATTAAGCTTCATCTTATTAGTATAGGATAGAAGATATATAAATATATAGTGAATGTATGAGTTCATTGTATAAATCTTTGGATTGTTCATCGTACTCTGTTTGTTCTCATACCTTAAAATTAGGGTCAATTATCTCTAAATACTATCAACCCCCTGAGCCATGATATCGAAAGTTTATGTTATATTTGATTATATTGTTACTTAGATATGTTTCCGTACAAATATCTACTATAAAATTTGCTCAAAGCCCATAGGAGTTAATGCATTACATGTTCCTTATACAATTAGTTCTTCTTTATTAAACCAAAGCAATCTTTCCATTCCATAATTTATTTTAAAGTCAAAAGAGAAATAAGAGTGCAATTAAAAAAGAAAAAAAAAGTTGATTCTTGATCAAATTTAGAAAAATAATTCTGAAGTTGGCGACACGAAGATTTATTTTGGTTAAACTATCAAATGTTGAGGCCATTTCTTTTTTAATTATTGGGCAATTTTTTCTCTGTTCTTTTCCTTCATATTAGTTGGATGGATTGGCATGATAGTTGTTTGCAATTCTTCATATATATATATATATATATATATTTGCTAGCCAAAAATTGACCCTCTGCTTAGGCCTCTGTACAAAAAGGGGCCCAAGCTATTATAGAAAGAAGAAGAAGAAGAAAAAGAGTTATAGAGATATCCTTTTTCAATCTCACTAAAAATATGAACTATGAAGTCTAGTGCTCTCCAAAAATAAAAAATATATATATAGTTTTAAAACATGTAATAAGATTTCACATGAAAAATTAAAAGTCTATTCTTCTTTTATTTCTTGTTATTACTAATGACAACTACTAAAAGGGTGTTAAAGAAAAAGATAGTTAGTTTGGTCAACTTATCTATTTTTATATTTAATTACAGAAAATAAATTAAAAAAATAACTATTTTTACCTATTAAAGGTAGTTTTACTTTTTTATTTGGCATCCTTTTGAGTTATTTTTAATGAAGTTATCATTTTATTAAACTCCACTGCGACCAAACTAATTATATTCAACTATAAATTTTAGTTTCATTTATTAGTGCCCCACTTTATATTTATATATATATATATATATATATATATATATATATATATATTTCTGAATTATTAATCTGAGAGGCTCATAACAAAAACAAAAAGATAAAGATACGAGAGGGAGGAGGGATCGATGTCTTCGTTTACCAGTCAAGATAGACAAAGCTAAGACTTATAATAAAAGTAGCCTCCTGCGACTGCGAACGTTAGAAGAGAATTATAGAGTTGGCAAGAAGAAACTTGAATGCAAAACTAAATGACTAGGAATATATCTATATAATATTTTAGATTAAAGCAGCTTAGCTCCACTTGATAAAAGATAAAAGCAACGCCGTTGACTTTTAGAAGCAGCAGCTTATGACATATATATTGTTTTAATATAGTTTTGTGGGTCGACGTGTAAAAAGAAAAGAAAAACTAAGATGACGAAGTACAGGTGGATAGGGGTGGTAATCGGGTCGGATTAAGCGGGTTCGGGTCGGGTCAACATTATCTTGACACGAACACGACCCGATTAATAAATGGGTTGCATTTAGCAAACACGAACACGACCCGATTAATAAACAGGTAACACGACACGACTCGCTTAACTCGTTTAATAAACGGGTCAAGTTAACACGATACACTAACACGATCGATCTAACCCGTATACTTAAACGGGTCGTGTCTTACCCGTTTACACTTGGGATAGAGAATAGTGAAAATTAATTGGTTGACCGACCAGGATGTAAGGACCCAATCATTGAACGCCGAGTAGGCCAGACTTCACTCGCTTCTGGAGCATTTTCCACGCGGGTCCCACTTAGGGAAAAACGAAATTTAGATTTGGCCGCATCCGAAGTCTTTTTCGCGGGTCTCCCCTGTTTTCCCCTGTTCCAAGCCTACGGCCGTTTCCTCAAAGACCTTGGCGCAGTAGTCGTCCGCCTTAGTCAACGTCACAGACCCCACAGATGGATTTTTGATCGACGGCGACACATTTGTCAAGGCATATATAGTATTCTTAAACTTCGAGATTTTAGATCACATCGAGTGAAAATTCCGATCTTTTAAGGCGATGTTGAGGACGAAGATGGAGGCGGCGGAGGAGGAGGAGGAGGAGGAGGTGCGGAATAACTGGTCGATAAGCCTCGCGAAGTTGATGACGATCTTTGTTATTCTCGTGGCCGGCTTCTCCTTCGGCCTATCCCTGACCTCCCATTTCAATCAATACTCGGCCTCCCACGCGGAGGTCTTCTTCCCGAGGACCGCCTTCTACGACAAGGAGTCCTTGAGCGTTAAGGCCTTCATCAAGCCGACCCATCTGATGCATTCCATGAGCGACGGCGTGCTCTTCTGGAGGGCTTCCATGGTGCCCAAGATCGAGGAGTATCCATTCGAGAGGGTGCCCAAGGTGGCCTTTTTGTTCTTGACCAAGGGAGCTTTGCCATTGTTGCCGCTCTGGGATAGGTTCTTCAGAGGGCACGAAGGCTTGTATTCGATTTACGTGCATTCGCTTCCGGATTACAAGATCAAGGTGCCCGAGAATTCCGCTTTCTTTGCTCGACAGATCCCCAGCGAGGTGACAGACATATCTCAATGTTATTTTACTTACGCCCAGTTTAATTTAGGATTAAAATTAATTATAGATTATTATTCTTATATTTATTTATATTTTAAAATAAATATGTAATAATTATATTTATGTGATGTAAAATAAAGACATAGATAGAAAAAAGTGTTTTATTCTTTTATAAAATTATCATAAATATCCTTTGATTTAGTATAAAATAGGTTGATAGAATAGATATTAATGGTAAATTAATAATTTAGTTGGCTTATAATTTAAGATGTATAGTATTTATATTTTAAAATAAGATTATTATTATATCTAGCTGTTACGTGTTGTATTATGAAATAAAAAAATTATATCTAAAGTGAATGGGCCTTATAAATATATATTAAAATAATATATAAATAAGAAGGATAATTGTATCCATAACACATGCTGTTTATTTAGATAGTTTCCTTTTCAAGTTAAGTCATTTGATAAAATATATATTTAACTAAGAGAAATATTTAAAAATTAAACTAAGAATATTTATATTTTTGACATTTAAATTCTTTAAAATATAATAATATTTTACTCTATGGGGTCTTTAATTTTATATCTTTATATAAGATATATATGTATATACCTTAGGACACATAAAAGTAAATAAGAGATTTTCAATGTATATATGAAAAGAAAAACTTAATATTAAAATACAATATATATTAACATTTTAGGACTAAAATACTCTAAGATAAGAAATAGAATAATTAAATATTAAAGATAATTAGGTAACTTTTCAAAAGTAGTTCAGTAAATATTAATTGTATGCATGGCTCAAATAAATCTGGTCGATTGCTTATTTGGGTCTGATGACAAAATTAAACCAGTTTGATGATCGTGTTCAGGGGTCTATGCTTTTGGTTAGTAGATAACTCCTCATTAATCAGGACTTTATCTGGAATATTTTACTTAGATAAAAGTCGTACATTTCACTCTTATCAAGGGTAAGAATCTTATCTCGATATAGCCAAGAATCTTTTCTCTTATTAAGTAGCCAAGTTTGATCTGAAACATTCCTTAAACCCCAAAAGACTTTATTTAACTCTCTTCTCGTGCAGGAAACATCATGGGGATCCATAACACTACTAGATGCCGAGAAGCGTTTGCTGGCAAACGCATTGCTTGATTTCTCCAACGAGCGTTTCGTTCTACTCTCCGAGAGCTGCATTCCTGTCTACAATTTCCCCACTGTCTATGAATACTTGATCAACTCGGCTCACAGCTTCGTGGAGTCATACGACAGAGATGAACAGCAATGCCGCGGCCGGTACAACCGCCGCATGGCGCCTCAGATCGAGAGGTATCAATGGAGGAAAGGATCAGAGTGGTTCGAGCTCAACCGCGAATTGGCTGTCAATATTGTTGCAGACTACAAGTACTACTCCATCTTCAAGAAGTACTGCAAGCCTTCTTGCTACCCTGATGAGCATTACATACCAACCTACTTGAACTTGTTTCATGGAAGCTTCAATGCAAATAGGAGCCTGACTTGGGTGGATTGGTCAAGAGGGGGAGCTCACCCTGCAACATATGGTCCTCCAAACATTGTAGCAGAATTCATTCAGGAGATTAGGAACAATAACACCTTCTGTATGTATAATTCGCGGCCGACTTCGATTTGTTTCCTGTTTGCTAGGAAGTTTGCTCCTAGTGCCCTCGGTCCCCTGCTCAACCTCGCGTCGACAGTGATGGAGTTCTGAATTCTAGTGTTATGTTCTTGTTCAGACACTAATTTTTTGAATACTAACTCATGATCTATATTGTGTATTTGTGCTTGTTTTGAATTCAATACTGTAGACGTTGATAGAAACTCACTTAGATATATAAGGTTTCTTTTCCTTAAGCTTTGCGTTGGTTGTTGGGTTGACATTGGATGAAAGTTTTCAGATACTGAAGTAGGAAAGGAGTTGGAATATGTTTTCATATACTATTATTATGATAGATATCTTAAAGGGATGGATATCTAGGCTATCCAGTTTTTTATGGGCCGATAAGCAGACCTAATCCAAATTCATCTTAGGAATGGGTTCATATAACTAGCTCAATGGGGGCCAGAATATGGCTAACTTAAGAAGGAAACAATCTACCCTAACAAGTGGGAAGGAACAAAGGAATACATACGTTCCTCAGCTACCAAAGCAAGCAATCGACAAAGTGAAACATGGCAATTGGAAGCAATGTTCACCAACTGTGCAAAGTATCATGATGCTTTGAAGGACACACCATGAACATGGAATGAAGCTACATTGCGTACCATATAATGCATTTGAGCTGCTTTTGTTTCTGCACTACGAGAACTTATCAGAGAATATTTCTTAAGCTAAAAGTGTTTCAAAAGATGTGATGCAACTCACATAAACCTCACCAACTCATAACATATACATGTGTAGACATGGGTGAGTAGCGAAAACCTCTTTATGTACCTCGAACTCGTTTATGTATGTGATTCGAATATTAACAGGGGGCGAAAAAAGATGAGAAGATTCGAAAACTTATTGGTAGTAGTAGTAGTACTGGCATCAGGTGCAATCCTTCAGAAGCTCCACGATACCTGATCGTTGCGCATTGCTTAGCTGTTTAGGGAAGATAATGCTGAATTTTATCCGTAAATTCCCCCTCACACCCTTTTCGTCGGCAAGGGGCATGCCCTGGCCTTTGATGACCTTCTCATAACCTGGATAGATGATCTGTTCATGAAAAGAGCAGCTCATTTTCTCTCCTGTCAATAGTCTGAAAGAAAATTTCCAACCGGCCAGGGCGTCTGCCAAAGAGACCTCAACTTTTAGCACTAAGTCATTGCCAACTCTCTTGAAGACAGGATGCTCCTTTTCAGTTATCAAAACAATGACATCGGCCGGTAAGTATCCCGGTCGCTCATCTCCCATCCCTTCGAATGTGATTCTCGTTCCTTTCTTCCATCCTGGTTTCACTCTAATTGTGTGTGTTTCCTCCTTTTTGACAATCAACCTGTACAAATGGTAAAGAAGAGGGTTCAGATTGAATTCAACCCTCCATAGTAGACTAGACGTAACACGACATGAAATGTATACAAGAAATACCAGGTAGTTAGCAAACAAGAAAAGCCAGGTGGTTGTTTGTCTTACAAATTCTCAAAGGAAAATTAAATCCCTTCACTCTGGTAGCACAAGAGTCGCTATCTCATATTTGTTGAGACCACAGTCCTCACATGTCTATTCCATCCATTCTACTGCTCATAGGACCACTTAATGGATAAGCCATAGGACAAATGTATACCAACATTTATGTGGTTATGTGATCATACGAAGAATCTTAATGACCTATCTAGTTATCCCCTTGAAGGAAGTTAGCGTCTCTTATCACTTCGCAGGTCAAATTCTCATCAGCCTTTCGACAAAGAGTACAAGAGCCAGTTAAACTTCACTTTACGAATTCATAGAAATGAAGTTTTACTTTACCTTCAAGGTTTGGTAGAGAAAGGGGAAAACATAGATGAATTGCAGAAAGTTCCTATCAGGAATCTTAACAAACTTTTATCATAAAGGAATCGACAATAAGGAGACAATAAAACAAGAATAATTCCCACATCTTTCTCCTAGAAGACATATAAAATTAACATATAATCCTTGTTAAGAACAGTCATAAATTGTTGCCTATCTTCAAATTGACAGTTTTTTTTATTAAGGCTCCTCCAAGAACATCGTGCATAGACGCGAAGAAAAGAATCTAAACCAAAGATGTAAGAAGGAATACAAAACTACATGTTACTTGTGAATCATGAACACCTAAACTTCAATGGAGAATCTTGGCCAATCTATTCCATCAAAGGATTAATCATTTCTCTTATGTAAATAAGCGCATCCATAACTTAATTTTGGGACAAGAAAAGGGACAAATTTATCAGAGAACAAACCCGTTCTTCGTGACGACATCCCTTGTATAGTTAATCTCCTTCTTGCAACCATGGCAGAGCTCCTCCAGCGTGCACTCGAGCTTCTTCTCGATGGGCGGCGGCTGCCTCCGAAACGACTTGGAAAACGACGACAACGCCGGCTTAGCTCCCACATTACCCACAGAATAATACACATCCCTAGATCCCTTCTCGTGAGATTTCACATTGTTCAAAGTAGCAGTTGGCTTAAAATCCTCCCCTTTTGACCCTCCTCCACCTCCATCCACCACAAACACTGCTCTGTTCACTTGCAAGTCACTAAGCGCCTAAGATAACACCACGGCCAACGACAACAAGATTGAGATGAACAGATTGATGGGTATTTGATAAAATTGAAAAAGGAACACACAGAACGAAAAAGAAGAAAAAGAAAAAGTTGTACCTCATAAGCTTCTGTGATGGCTTTGAACTTGGCCTCCGCCTCAGGCTTGGAGGAAGGAGGGTGCTTGTCTGGGTGCCATTTCTTGACCAGCGTCTTGTAAGCGCTGCGGATTTCTTGCGGTGAAGAGTCTTTGGAGATGTCGAGGACTCGGAAGTATAGCTCCCGGGGATTGCCCATTTTGGGATTCGAGCTACGTAGCAGAAGCCCAACAAGGCAATTGTGGAAGTGGAAGAGAAGAGGAGAAGTATATCGGAGAGTAGAGAGCGAGAGCGAGAAGAGAGGAGTTGGAACAAAACGGCCGGAAGAGGGAGAGATGTTTGGCTTTAATTTCGGAAGCGTGGAATGAGTCAGAGAGAGAGAGAGAGAGAGTAGCAGCAGCAGCAGCAGTAGTAGTAGTAGTCGTCGTCGTCGTCTTTTGAGAACTCAGGTGATGATGCTAACAGAGTAACTGTACATGATGAGTAGCATATTTAAAAAGAGAAAAAAAAGAAAAGAAAAAGATTTAAACTTAATTTTAAATTTAAGTTGCAGTCCAAACTATAAGTTACAAATATTAGATTTTTTTTATGATTTAATAAATTAAAGCATATTTTTATAGAGATAATTAAATGATTAACTTACATTATTAAATTTTATTCCAAAAACTCCTAAAATTCTCAGAAATAATATCTAAAACTATGAGGGGCATGAGTAGTAAATTTACGAATGCAGGGTCCAAAATGTAATTTCTCCAAGAAAATATCCATTGGGAAATAAATAACAACACCAATTGCTACTGTTAAATCGTACATTACCTGGAGGAGGGTCCATGTTACTATTAAGTGAAGCCAGTCAATTAAAGCATTTATACGACTTTACCAACCACATCATCCTCCACTTGGTTAACATATTATTAACACTCATAAGCTAAGTTTAGCTTCCCAAAACATTTCAGATCTTATTCCAAACCCCAAGATATCAGGTATAATTTTCTTAACGTATAGATTAAATGAACACATGCATTAAATATCAACCCATGCATTCATAGAAAGAATCAAATCCTATGAGCTCCTTCCTTAATCATTTGTGAGTACTATCCTTAGTCTTTCTCTATAGTTTTATTATATTTTTAATCTCAATCTTATCTTGTTGGCAGCCCACCTCTCTCTCTATCTCTCTCTCTCTCTCTCTATATGTATATATAAATATAAATAAGTATATGAATTATGGGGAGATGATTAGGTTAGGGAGGTGAGAAGGTTCTGCTAAAAGGAAACATGAGGTCACGTGAAAGAGAAGGTTTAGTAGAGTAGTAGTACATAATGCATACAGTTGGGGGGTCGCTTTTAGCCGACAAGTTGTGACAGGAAAATGAGATGAAATTTGTGAGAGCTTTTTTAATTTTATTTTTTAATTTTTAATTTAACCAAACTAATCATTCTCAATTTTTTATTTTATTTTTAACACATCTAATATATTTTTAATTTTAAATACTAAATTAGATGTGTATTAAGATCGCGCTTTCTAAATATAAGTAGCTTTTCGGATCAACAATTTATATGAAAGTTTAAAATGTAGAAGTAAATTATTAAATAAAAAGCCACTTATATTTAGATATTGTAATCATGGTTAGTAGAATACATGTAGTTTTATATTAAATTTTAAGGATTTAAAATAGACAAACACTTGAAGTTGTTGACACATCAGAAAACCTTGGATACTTCATACTTATCTCTTGGAACAAAGGCATCCCCCACCCCCCAGAAACCCAAAAATAGCACGATTAATATAAGTTTGATAAACAAAATAAGACATCTACTGTACTATAACTCTTCCCACATAAATAGTGAGAGTGCTACCATCCTGAGTGGTGTTGGATATTGTTATTAATTGTGTGGTACTAAGCCCATGCCTTGGGGTTAATTTCTTATTACAGCAAGTGAGCTAGGGAGTACCTAGCAAAATTCACATTTATATTATAGTGGATAGGGCTGTCTCCCCCCTTGACGGCTTTGATCATATACGTTGCAATCATACCGACTTCTTTATATTTACTTTTAAGTGTAATCAAAGTCATCGAATGTATGTAACTGTATGAAGTGCAATCATAATGGTTAGGTAGATGATAGAAACTCATTTAAACCTTGTACTCTGAAGAAGATCCAATCCATTTAGCATACTGACTTCTCATCAGTAAAAAGAAGAAGAAGAAGAAGAACAAGGAGGGAAATCTTAGCAGTAGGAATTACTACACATGCACCAATTCAATGTTGCACTGTTGCAGATGTCATCAGTGTGCAATGTTATTGGTACGGCTGCTGACAACGTAGTACATGCAACAAACAAAAGCATGGGAAGTCATTAGACAGCCATTAATAGGGGATTAGGATCAACAGCTAATTCTTTCAAAGCTTTTAGTTCAAGTCTTGATAGATTTGTTCTTGTCTTCTACATTGCAAACATTATTGAATTTGGAATTAGGGCCATGGACTTGCATCTAATCTGTTACAATATTAAGAAAATTCCAAGGCTGATGACAATGATTTAGTACAATTCTGACGGCATTGAGCAAATCTAGCTGGGTTGGCTGACTAAAAAGATCAAAAGCAATTGTAGACCATAGATTTGTTGAGATTTTTCAGTCTCATTTCACATTACTATTAGGGATTCTGAACTCTATTATGATTTTTCTCGACAATGTCGGCAGGCAGGCGAAGGAAGAAAAAGACATCAATGTCAATCTAATAAAAATCATTATAGCTCGATAATCAACTCAGCAGCAGTAATGATAAAAGATTTTTGAATGTTCAACAAACAAGTTTGAGAGGTTGTATCTCCAGTGAGAGATGATCCATTATTAGTTTTCTTATATGTTTCCCCAACTAATCAATATAATTAATGGGAGGCAAAAGAACACAAGTCCTAATGTTTGTAAACACATAACATGACATTTCTTAGGACCCAAACCTAACAGATAGCATGCTATTTCTTGGAAGAAATGATTGTATTTTCTTGTGAGCAACTCACACCATTATTTCATACCAACTTAAATGAGCAAACTTATATAGTCTAAGAAATCGCAAAGTGATTGGATAGGCGAAAACAGCAAACCAGAGTTCTAATAGTCTTGTCTAATTTCAGTTCAAGTTTCAGTGGTTCTACTGACTTAGTTTTTTTAGAGATTTTCTGGTATCAGATTAGGGAGCTATCTAATCCTCCCCAAAGAATCAGTTGAGACACATTAAAAAATAAAATAAAGTTGTGGTCCAAATAATAATGAAGCCATAAACATATCAGAAGGAACAAGCTAATGGGACAGCTGGTAAACCTAAGGTCAGAAATCCTAGATATTGTTTAAGAGTTAGGAGAAATGCTTTAGTTGCTTGAAAGCTACTTTGTCTCCTTGTTCCGTATCATTATGAAATGCAACCACCAGAAAAAAAAGGAGTGAGAGATTGAAACTGATCAACATGAACAGAAAAAACACAGTACGCGATGAAGTGGACTGCTCAGCAATCAATTTTAGTTCAAGCAAGATTGAAGATGCTGCATATGAAATAGAAAAGGCTCTACTACTAGAAAGAATAAAATGAAATGTGCATCAGTAATGGTTCCCTTCAGAAAATAGAACTAGTTCTGGACTATCTTATATATCAGCAGCAAAAATATTAGCTGCAATCGTCAACAGAACCATCTTGATGAAGAGACAATATATTTTTACATCAGAAATCAATGGACTTCACACTTACGATCATAAATGGTTCTGCGATGTATAATCATTGCGCAGCCAAGATTTACATATATAAAGTTACAGGCGAAGTTGGCATCCTTCAATCTGACCTTCAAAATTGACACTCTCATATTATAAAGCAAACTTCATCCTAACTACCTTCTATAATTAATCCGCTTCACATTAGATTTCTGGACAAACCTTGATGTGTGAGTCACCTTAATGTTATGGAGTGCATGTTTATGATGCCTTCTTGGGTCTGTCTCATTCATGTAAATTGCATGCCTACTAATCCCAACTCTAATTCTACGACTCCGAGGCCTTAGAGAACTCTCCATGTAAATCTTCCTCCGATCCCTTGATCTTTGAGAAAGAGATCTCCTGCATTTTACTGATCTTGGAATGTGCTCATATGATATACTCTCTTCCAAATCATCTTCGCTTGAACTTAAATAGTAGTCTTCGATATCTCTTATTCGATCTTCTCTCGCCCTTTTCACATTCCTCAGTTTAAACCAGACAAACATGCAGCCATACTCACAGGCAGAGAAACATGATGTCAAACATGCCCATAGCATTCTGCACATACCTCTACCGATACAATCACAAATACCAATTTTGTACAGAAGGTAGAAGAATAATAGCACTGCATGTTGTAGGAAAGGAAAAGAAAAAGAAATGAGCCCAAATAAAGCAGATATCAAGTCTGGGAGCTCTGAGCACATTACATACAAACTTACCGATATATAAGAGAGCCAATACAGCAACCATCTTCAAAAGATTCGCGACACAAAAATTCTCTATATAGCAAATTAGATCCCATGTTGAACCACAAGCTGAACTGGGGATAAATGCAAAAGAATAATACGACTGAGGAATTTGTCGAAATTTGTGGTCAAATCCAGAATCTATCGTAACAAATAATTCAACTGCAATTATAAGACACAAATCTGGCACAGCAATTAGATGTATATGGAGTGGCTTGTAACTAAAGGAAGCATGTATCGATCATGCATTTCTTACCAAATTTTAATTTTGCAAGAGATTTTGAACACACTATCTAACTATGAAGAAATGAGTAGCAAAAAGGAGGAGACACCTTTAAAACTCCCCGACTTTTAAAACGAGTCATATAATGCAGTGCCTCTGCAATACCTGCAAGATTTGCCAGAAAGAAAGTCTAGTGGTGCTCCAAACAAGTCACCAAGAACTTTAATGAAGCCTGATACCAATGAACTAACAACGTTTCCCATCGAACCAACTGAAAGTTGTCACTTAGCTTCTGCAATATAACGTAAAAGACAGGCTCAAATATTGCAGATTGAACACCATCCAAGCCAAAACATAAAAACAAAATCAAAATTTCTCATAAGAATCGGATCACAGAGAAGAAATAAGCCTGAGAATTATTCTTTTTTTTTTGTTGAGAAAGTACACTCGATTCTCTAGTTGTATTAGGGAGAGATGCAATTGGGTAATTTTATTGTTAAAATTATTTTACCCTGACATTGAGATTGGGAAGTATTGACGAAGAACAGACCAGGAAATAGCAGGAAGAATCCAAATTGTTGTTGAGATGTCGTCAAGAAAGTTGTACGGGATCGGAAGATTTGATGTCTCCTTCGGCAATTGATTCGTTTGTCGAGTGAGAGAGAGAGAGAGAGAGAGAGAGAGAGAGGGGGGGTTTGAAAGAGAACGGACTCAGTAACGAACGCCGATATGCATTTACGCCGACCAATCTGGGCCGTTCCACTAAATTATGACAATGATATAAAACTATTCTAAATTTCAAGCTTATGATTCGGTCGGCTCACCACCCAAATGATGTGCAAGTGAGAACAGTGAATTAATGCACGCATATTCAACGGTTCTAATTTTATCTGAAATATTATATATATTATGATAAATTTATTCTCAATAGGGAAAATTACCATAATACCCCCCCCTAACACAAATTCATTAGGAGGCCATTTTTTAAAATGTGCTGAAAAAGAAGAGTGCAATATCAACATATCGTTTATAAGTGGCAAGTTAGGATCTTGACATTTACTTAAATAACTGTTAAAATACATGCTCTTAATCATTGATGGAAAGAAAGACATTAAAAGAGAAAATATCCAAGATTTTATTTATTTATTTATTTATAATGGTTTCTCATCTAACACTTCATGTACAGTACCTTAGTGCGTTTCACAATGCAATGAAATTAGAATATAAACCAACACAAAACAAAGAAGACTTCCAAACTCAACCAATCGTTAAAAAGAAATGCATGGCCTAGTTAGGTAGAGTGCCATCTCACGATGGTCCGAAACTTGACAACATGCATGCTTAAAAGTGAAGAGCAATGCCGAAGGGGACGAAGGATATATATATTATATATTAATGTTCTTTTCATACTTTTAAACGATGCATGCCATAAGATGAACTCAGATGAGAACTAGATGAACCTAGCTAGTAGATTGAGGTGGGGCTTGCCTGATCAAGATAGGGGAACTTGTGGTGCAGCTTCTTCTCCACTTCTGGATGTTTGGAGACCAAGTAGAGAAGTGATGAGAGAGTAAGAGTAAACAAAACAAACATGCAACCTTGTCCATTAACGCCAAAAAAAATAGAGCTCGAGTTGTCAGAAAACACGATGGTTTCTATGTTTTATATATATTCTAACAAGCTCCGAGTTTGCTTTGTTTGTCAGGTAGTATTAATGTGTATATTTTGTTTAGTACCGTGCATGCAAGGAAGAAGCCCTTTTGGTGCAGGCTTCTATTGGTCATGGCCTCAAAACTTTTTAACTGCGACTCTTTGCATCGTCCTGGGTCTGCAACAATTACCATTGGCTGCCCTCCCATGTGGAACCTGAAAGGAAACAGCTTGTGGCGGCAAATAAGTAGAGCTTAGCTCGAATAAATTGGAACATAAATTAATTACATGCATTATAGAAGAAAAAAAAATTTGATCATTTCATACAGGTAAAAATTAGTATTCCCATCCACTCCTTCCCGGAAACAAAATAGAAGTAGAGATAACAAACAGATATATGAACTATAGCGGATCGAGATGGATAAACATATGAATCAGGTAATGGACGTATTAAATATAATAGGGCATTATAGGACAAATAAATTAGCAATTCGATCTTATCACAAAAATGAGAAACATATTTAGTCCTAAAGTATAATGTTACTTGTAATATGACAAATGTTACCAATCTATAGAGGTTATAAGGGAATGTGGTATTGATATACCTGAAGATTGGATCGTAAGTCTTGGCCATGGTACTGAGTACATCTGGTCCATAATAAATGCCCCTACGAGTGGAGCAGTGGGAGGACCAGGCACCTTCTTTACTCCCCAATAGGGTGCATAGAACTATTTTAGTATACCAAGAAGCTCAAAACCAAGGCCACCAAGTAGGTACCATGCCTCCAATCCTCCAACTCCAAAATGCCCAGCTCCATTCGATATAGCCTCTTTGATGCATAGACTTCAAAAGTCTTCAAATATGTATATAGAGGATGACAAAGCGATCAATTACAGAGTTACCCAAGGTTCCAACACTTTCCTTGGAACAAACTCCTTGGAAGAGGGCAAGACATGGGTGATGGGTGGCTCCTGGCTTGTTAATTGTAACCCGCCATTATAGACCAATAAGCTACTCCGTATTCTCCAAAGAAGCTTATTGGTGATCAAGAATACATTTCCAATATATAAGAACTTGAAATTATTCCAAATTCTTATAAATTACATTATGTAGATGAATAAAATTGGTAGTGGTAGTAACTACATTGACCTCCGCATCACATCAATGAGAAGCGGTAGGTGAGTGGTTGAGAAGTACTTAGTCACTAGCAAAGCCTTGAAGGATAACAGCAAAGAAGAATGGAGCTGTCACGGCCTCACGGGTATCAGTTCTTGCCTCTTTGTCACTACGATGTGATTCCAACCCAGAACCATCCATTAGCTAAGCCCTCCTGAGAGGTGCAGAAGAAATCCCAGAGTACATGTTCCTACATCTTAAAACAAATTCTGGGAGGTTCAGAAGAACGTCCCCATGGTCTTCAATGATAAATCGTCTGTCTATTTATTCACCTCCATTCAATACAGTAGGAGACAATAAGTTGTGCAAGGAATAGATAGGGAAAAGCTTCATATAGAGTAGAAACATAAAGATAAAATAGAATTAGAAGATTGCGTCTGAATCTGGTTTACTGAAAAAGGACGAGAAATATCCAGATAATTGAAAATTACTACAAGATAGTACATCAATAAAATAAAAAAAATTTGACGTGTCACTACCAGTTTGCTACGCAACTGTGTGCCTATGAAGATTAAATTTAGTGATGAGCTCCTTGCCTCTATAGACTATTTGATGCGCCTAACAAAAATTATTATGAAAAAGACGGCAAGTGATGGTTTGAATTATAGAACTGAGAGACTTGGCAAACTCCATCAAGCAACTAACCGCAGACTGCTTCAATAGCAAGTGATTTAGTCATGCCAGGGCATAAATCTCTTTCAAAGTTCTCTTTGGATAGTGAAACAGCACAGCTACTTACATGCAGACAGGCCTGCCGTACAGAAAGCAAACATTTTTTATGAGAGAATATTCCAGAAATACTAAAGTTTACTTTGTAAACAGTTCTTTTGGTAAGGAAGCTATTGGTGAAGGCATGTAATATCACCATGTTTTGGGTTGAAGTTTTTAATCACTTGGAGTGTTACTTTAGTGGAAAATAATTCCTGGACATAGTTAAATTCACTTTTAAGATGATAGTTTGGGATTAAGGCACGTTACAGTTTGTTTTCAAGAATATTCAGCATAGATATAACCATTACCTTCTCAACTACAGAAATAGAGTTGGGATGATGGCAGCTTCCTCGGCGGTAGGATCTACATGTTCCATTAGGGTTGCCAAAGCTTGCAAATTGAATGGAAGATATAATACTGCCCTCTGGGCACATCAAGTGCAGTTCTGCTGCATCTCCATCCGTATTTGTGATGTCCTTATCCCAGAACTCTAAGTCCTTGGAAGGATAGTTCTCTGATACAAAGCCACAGACATTTGTCACACGTCTTCTTGAAAACGTTATCTTTGTAGGATCTCCACCTTTTTCTTCAAAAATAACAAGAGTGTTTCCTGACGGTTGAAACCAAGATCTTGGGACATGGTACCTAGTCCACAAAGAGAACATATGAAACTATAATCCATTAGTCAATTATTTGAAGTCATGCATAGCTAAATACACCGGTTATAATTCAGAATGACTATTATGCAATGAAATAGTTCAATGGAAAGAATAAAAAAATTTGAAGAAATAAAAGCATGATTGATATGTAATGAAGAATTGAAAGGGGGATTGAAACTTCCTGCCCAATTTTGAGCAGATTGTTATGATAAAATATTATCAACACCGTGATTGTCAAGTAAGGTTACTTAGTTACCATCTCTGAGTTGGTTCTCCACATCCTGTCCTGCATTTGTCTGGGAAGAACTTTCCCTTGTAATTACAACTCGAGGTACATTTATCATATAAGGAACTAGTTATGGGCCAATATCTTCCGATGGCATTTCCATTCAGCCAAGCCTGGCCTTTACCCATTGATTGCATGTCAAGCCCAACTGGATCAATTCCTTTTGGAGGATCTACAATTACCTGCAAAATACCCCGATACTTGCAATCAATAAAAATTTCACCTTTAGAGATGAGAGGGCTTCCCAAAGAAAGAATATCCCAATCCACATCATTTTTTATTAGATGTCAGAAAGACAGAATTCACATACAACTGTGACAAAGTGAAAGATTGAACAAAATCACAAACTACTGCAAGTAGAAGAAAGAGGCCTGCCAAACCAATACATTTGGACAGGCACGGGGAAGTTCCCTTTCTGATCTTCACCTTGAACCATTCCTTTCATATGACAATTGGTGATCTAAGGTGGTTACTAATTCAAACTTATTTAGAGAACCAAACTAATCTCCCATGAGAATATCACCTTGTACCAGGTCAGAGGTTGATTCTTTGGCGGCTCAGATTTTGGTGTCCACTTTACATCATTTTGCCCATCTGACTTGAATATACTATGATGTTCCCCTTGCAATCCAATCTATCATGACATGCATTAAATTAACACAGGTTAAATAACAATATAATATGCTTGCTTTGATTTTCATTGCCAAAGCTCTGCAAAGAAGAATAAGTCTCAATCTAGAAGTTAAAAGAACTAGCTTAAACTTCCATCATAATGCCAAAACTCAAAAGACCAAAAGAGCTATAGAAGAAGTTAACGGATCCATCAAGCAAGGTACCATCATATTTTATAGACAAACTCATGTCAGGAAAGAAAACTCATACTTCAATCTACCATACCTTGTAAACCCATTTATTTGAAGACAAGTCCATGGTCCCATTTTTCAATCCAGAGATCTTGACACTTGTTAATCCTGCTCCTACCCATTCATAAAATGGTCCTGCATTCTTCAGAAACAAAAGGGGAACATGAAAATCCTCATTAAACAATAACAGTCTTCCTAGCATGAGGACAAAATTACCGCTAACAATTACTGTCATAGAATTAGTTAAAGGCAAATATAATGAATCCAATTAAATGTACCAAAACAATAGAATATTAGCTCAATAGTAATAAATTGTAATTATGAATCCTAATATTTCTTTTCGTTTCTAAATTGCTGGAATGGGATATGAAATCTTATTTGTCTTAAAAGCAATGAACATAGACCGGTATCTAGTTCTTATTCATATAAACAAATATGGCTAGAAACTTCAATATCTGATTAATAACTGCTTTATAATGCATAACTACTTACTTGCAAGCCAACCGTCATGCTTAGAAAAGCAAGTTCATTCTTTCCTGGCCCCAAGGGAATTGGAGTTTCAAGCGTGAAAGTAGAATTGGAGCCACTTCCGGATGCACTGGCTAAAATGAAAGTTTTAGGACAAGCAGCATAATCACAAGGATTCACATACAAAAATATTAGTAACATAACATATAGTACTTCTAGTAAAGGTAATTCTGTATCTTGCGAGCACATATAAAAGAAAGGATAACTGGAACAAATAAGCATTAGTCCTATGCAGTGTTATGATGACTCCGGCATGTTTAATCTTTATTTTAACATATGCATAAACAAGAATATGTTCCAGATCTTTTAAATTCATCTTAATTTATAACATAAGGTTCAGGATGCGAATTTCATAATCCTAAAACAATATCAGTGAGAGATGGGAGTTTTACAGGAATGAAGGAAAACTTAATTAATCAAAGTCCTTATTGGGTTCTTATGCAATGCTGGCACATTTGGCATGCTCAACTTATGCTAGGGAAAGGCAATCACCAAATGACATTTTAAAGCTAGTTGTGCTATAAAATCGAAAAGCCCATGCAGTACAGTAATCAGTCTCCATTATCTTGGATGAAACCATTGCATGAAGCTAAGATACAAATGCTTGAGAAGTAATGAGGCCCTCTAGCTTATGCCATATTCATATATAGGTTATAAACTGAAATAAGTTGTATGGACTTGGTTGCCAAGTGTTGATGTGATTCCAGTTAGATTCACTAAGTAGAATCCTCTAAGTATCAATTTCAAGGTAAAATAACATTTCACAATTAGGCAATTACTAGTGTTTGAGTATAAAAATATAAAAACCATTGCTCTCAACCAGTTTAAGTTTTTAAAGTAATTAGTGAGTTAATATGATATGATAACAGAGATCCCGAGTTCAAAGACTGTCAAATCTATCTATCATTTAAAAATATCAAATCTCCACTTATTTAAGTTAAATCAACTTCCTGGATATATCAAAATATCTCAAGTTCAAAAGTAAGCAACTTCTGCACACCATTCTCTTCATAAGAGGAAGCAATTATCACCATTCACATGCACATCAAGATCTTTCTCTAGGATATCACCAAAATCATAGCTAACAATCACGAAGGAACCACCAACTCTAGTGCCATCATTCTCATCCCTCTTTTTATTCAAGTGTTATAACACAAAACACAAAAAAAATGTTGTTCTCTAACGGCTTAACATTTTAGAGTAATTAATGAGTTAATAATTGTAAGGGCAAGAGCTGATGATCTACTCCTTTACGCATAAAAGGAGAAGTCGTGGCACCTACACAAATGACACAATGAAAAAACATTATGAAAGGATGATGTTGAATTCTATTTACAACAGAGAGAACTCTGGCACTCCATTTAGTATGTCCTTTATGCAAAATCAGACTAATTAGAATTTTAAGATTTTGTGACAGAAAACAAACAAGATTCACAAAGTAGAAACCACACGTAGTTCGCGCCAGTATTTCATTTAGGTACACATAAAGGAAGAGTAAAGAACTAACCTTGAAGTCTCTGATTTAAGAAAACATGGACAGCGTGGCCTTTTGATTCAACCTTGAGAATTGGATGGGTTCCATCACTCAAGAATTTTTCACTTTCATCAACACGCAAACTGGGGTTTGTAAAAATAATTCAAAGCCAACTATTAGTCTCTCAGTGTAATTGTAAAATCACTGTATTTTTGCACCTGAATAGTATGCTCTTGTAAACAGCCTCTCAGGATTACATAGTTTCTATTTATAGCAAAGAAAGCTATGAGAATATGCAAGTCTCAAAACTTAATGGATGTACAAGAATATATGTATATAAAATGCATCTATTTAGATCTTCTTTTCGCTTGCCGGTATACTAAATAGTCTAAATTATCATGAGGATTAGATTATTTAGACTGAACTGACCAGCAAGGCCATTCAAACGGCCATTCGATCGTTTGCATGGAAGCACAGAATTGTCCGTGTTTCGGTGCACAAACGAGTTCAAACAATTCCAGAGGAACCAGATAGTTGCCGTGAGGTTTGAACGACCCTGAGGGCATTTAAATGCCGTGATGAATCTGCTATGACTTGAAGGCTTATTTGCAAAGATATTTATACCCTTCAAATCTTTCTAGGGTTTAGAAACATTACAACATCACGAAATAGAGAAGACAAAGGTGAAAGGTTGCTGAATAGGTCCCAAGAAAGGGCTCTTGGATTGGATTTATCTCTTCATTTGGTATCTTCTCTACCAAATCTTGTTACTTCTTGTCTAAATATTGTGAGGGGATCATCTTGCTCAAGGATAGTTTATTCTTCCTATTTGGATGCTATCTTTTATGTTAGAGTGAGCCTATTGTTGATTTTGAATCGAGGTTTGAGTGATTTATCTCCACATGTACTATGTTTTATTATAGTAGACCGTTTAGTTGTCTCAGCCCGTGGATGTAGGCTATAAGCCGAACCACGTAAATATTCTTGTTTGTGTTGCTTATATTTGGTTTGCTTGCACCATATTATTCTCGTCTATCTCTATCCTGTGATTGTTGATTTGAATAGCTTCGCCTTTGCATAAACATTATGTCCGTCAATTTAGATGTGTAACAAATCGTTGTTATAATACTAATATTTCCCCGGTAACATTATCCTTGAAATATACTTCCATGGTTTACTCAGAAATTAGACTAATATGATAATCACTACGACAAACTTGACAAATTGAAGGATAGATACACTTCCCAGAGCTAGACTGACCTTGTTGTGTACCAAAGATAGTCACTGGAGTCTTTGGTGGTATTAATATGATCTACAAATCCATCTTTCACAAAGTCAGGTTCACCCCAAATACCAGCCTTCTCCACGAAGATGCTCCACAGAAGAGATGAAGAGCCTTTCTGTTGAACACCTACTGCTGTCTGCAAATTTTCTGGTACCATCTCAATTGCAGAAGTTTGTGATTGGACCTATAGAGAGTGGTTCCACATAAAAACATGATTAATATAGCAAAATAATTCTTATCATATCTAATTGCGTCAGCTGCTAGCCTGCTAGTTGTTATGACTTATGAGACACTATTTTTCTTCAGGCTGTGCCGTCTACAAATCTGTAAATGAAAAGCATATTATCTATGTACACATGCAGATTTTATGATAAGCTAATGAGTAATAACTAAGCTTATATCTATCGAGGACTTTCTTGTCCATGAGCAAGCAAACTGAATGGTCTGACAGCTGATTAGATCAATGATTGCAAGTTTATCATGACCCCAGAACACCTTAACTTTTTTTGTTAAAATATAAAAGATAAAAAAACTGTTGTTTTTCTAATAGCTTAAGCTTTTTAGGTCAATCGGCTATCTAACATACGGCTATCTAACATAGTACTAGAGCAAGGAGATCTTGAGTTTAATTTCCACCACACCTACCTTGTCAATTAAATAAAAAACCCCTCCGCCCATTTTAGTCAAGTCCAATTTTTACAAATAGTTCTTCAGCCTATGAAAATATCTCAAACCCAAAATTGAGGGGATATGTTGACACTGGTATGAAGGGATGACTGATGAAAGCTGACAGAAGTTTACATAAAAAAGTTAAAACCACCATTAGGTCAACTGGTTATTTAACATGTCTTACTTTAAGAGACATATTCTTGTGCAACATACTAATCAAGATGCTAATCACTTGAAGGTTCAATTTGATTTAAAAAGGCAAAACAACAAAAATGTAGAGACTGCAACTATTCTCCCATCTTGGGATAACTAATAGCCTCAGAAAGTAATGCATATAAAGTATTGACAGTGCTACAGATGAAAAGGAAAACAAGAGCAGTAGAGACACCTTTGCAGTATTGAATACCACGTTCTTGCAATCTGGCAAGATACTAACTGACCAGGCAGGAAGATTATATGATTTGTTCTGGAAAACGATCAATTTGTCCTCTTTTTCATCCATGTTAGCAAGGAATGCGGCACACCCTGAGGAATCTGTATAAACATTGGCCTGCACAAGCAAATAACAAATGAAAACAGCATGAGAAGAGCTTGATCCGCAGAGAATAATATGCATAAAAAATAAAGGACATAAAATAATCTATAAAGAGAGGTACAACAGAATGTAGACTAAGATATAAATGTTAAATCTCTAATGGACTCAAGGGAGCACAATGGAGGCAGTAAGATGAATGAGCACAGAAGAGGAATACTGAAATGCTCTATTTGTTGTTGAGTTCCTATTGTGTCCATAAATTGCAATCACCAAAACTGGAAGGTCGACAAAAATACAAATATCTTTTAAATCATCATAAGTACATAAGTTAGTGGTTCTACATAAAATGAAGACATAACATAGAACAAGATTAAAATCAGAAATATCTATATGAAAAAAGAAGATATGTTACATGTGGTTTCTTGTAGACTTGCTGAGGAGTTGATATTAAGTGTAGAAAACTAGTTCACCTCTTGAAGAGGACCAAATGAAAGTTGTTTTGACTCGCCATACAATAATGCTTGCTCGCATAATTTAATAGATTTATGAAGCTCTTTCAGGTGTGCCCATTTTGGAAGCCTGACCATGCCTGAAATCAAATTATTAATTTACTAAGGATAGAAAAAATAACATCCAGAAAAGGAGAAAGAGAGTACTACCATATTCATCAATTGGTGCATCATAATCATAGCTTGTTGTAATAAAGGGTCCCCCAGAAGTGCGACCAAAGTTTGTTCCACCATGATACTTACAAAAGGATATTTATTAAAGATAAGATTTTTATACCAAGGGGCACCTCTATACACCAAAATTTTATCGGTAGTCAAAAAAGTATACCATATAATAATTCTGAACACTGCCGCCTTTCTGGAAAAACCGAGCAACAGAAAATGCAATATCTTCAGGTGGTCGATGTGGATTTGTAGCCCCAAAAGTTTGAAACCTGGTAGCAAGATTAAAGAATCAAAACATAGCAAGGATTATGAAGAAAATAGGACCTTAAAATTAATATACGTAAATCTGACATAAAAAGTTTAAGCTTTCCATGGTGACACATTCACACTTTGGTTGCCTCTGTCACTATAGTACCAGAAGTTACAGAGTCATGCTGGCTATAATTGAAATTGGATTCACAGAACTAGGTCAGATATGGAGTCACCTAAAACCCTCAAATTTTCTAGAAATTATGGAATTAAAGATATAGAACAGAAAAATAAAAAATAGAAAGAGAAGCAACAGTTAGAAAAATTACAGGACAGAGCACTCTTAACTCTTCAGGATTTACAATCAAGTTCAAGTTAGTTATTGAAGTGCTTTAAGAGAAAGAGAGCAGTTGGAACTGCAGAGAATTAGGGGTGAAAAGCGGAGTGCAGGTTGACAGAAAAAGAAGAGGCACAAAAAGATTTATCTTCCCAGACACATGAAAGGAAAGTTAGTGAATTGTTTATGGTGCACAAAAGAAAGAAAGTACAGAGAGATGGCAATCAAACACATAAAACTTGTAAAAGCCTACATACTTTTTTATGAATATTCTTGAAGTAGTCAGCCAAATTTAAAGTTCTGATATTAAATTAAATTTTCTTCTGAGGAAATCTGTCAAATTCAAAACCTTGAAAGGATTCTTATTACAGAGCTAAGGTACTTTACCAACTTATTAATTGAAATTCTACCTCAGTTATGAAGTAAGATATTAGATTATCAGCTCATGAAGCATAGGCACAATAAGCATTAGTTAAGATATCCTATGTTATCATAATAAAAATAACTAAGCAAGGACTTAATCTGGAAATTTGAGTTAGCAAAGGAAATGTATATAATTACCATCCAGGCCAATTCTCTGTCCAAATCTTTGGCTTGTTTGGAGAATTTGGTGCAAATTGATCACAGTAGAATGAATTGCAAGTATTAATCTAGGAATTTAGGAAAAAAAAGAAAGAGTTAGCAGATCTAAAGTTGTATCTGACCTCTGCATAATACCATAGAACTCAATGAACAATGTTTAAAGGTGATCTCTTAACATATAAATATGGGCATCAGTGAAAAATGCAAAAGAAAGAAAAAGGAAAAGATTTTGGCTAAATGATGTAACCTGAAGTTTGGCAAAATCAATATAAAACCACTCAAGTTTCAGCAGTTTGACTTTTGATGAGAATATTGTACCTTCAACATCTCCGTTCACAAAAAAAAAATTTCTTGTGCTAAACTCACTAACTACTTTAAAAGTTTAAACCGTTAAAGAATAATCTTTTTTTAATTTTATATTCTAACACTCCTCCCAACTTCTCTAAAAGGTTAAATACTTAAAGAATGATAATTTTTATATTTTATATTTTAACACTCCCCTTATTCCTGAGCTTGAGATTCTTTGGGATTCACAGAAAATAAATTTAACTTAAATAGATAGAGGTTTTATATTTTAAGTAATAAATCTAGTAAGATTCCAACTCAATACCACTGCTCTATTACCATGTTATCTCACTAATTATTCTAAAAGTTTAAGTTGTTAAGAAATGTGATTTCATATTTCATATTTTTAACACCTTGAAGTCCATAGAAAATTACATTTTGAATCTTAAAGGCTAGTTAATCAGCAACAGATGATTAATAAAACTTCAGTTTTACGGTTGACTTTGATTTTGAAAATGTGAATCACCCTGGAAGCATGCAATGAGAGGTTGCAGTCGTTGGGTAGCAACATGAAATTTCTAAACATTCTTACATATGTATAGCATTACAAGTAAGTGCTGTGGGTATACTCAATTAGAACATTGACACTACTGTTGTAGACAGACTATAATTTATGAAATTGACTTTGAAGAATTTCCCCACCAAGGGTGTAGTCTGTAGAACTAAACTGTCAAATTATGGACTATGAGGCAGCCAAGAAATAATTGGCACATTTTGTCTCCTATCATATCTTAATCCTTTATCTTTAGGACTTTCGGCTTGTGAATTGAGCCTAAAGTTTATATATTAAATTTATTGGTTGAAATGCAGCTGTCCATATTATCTTTGTTCAAAATAACTAACATTAGCTCTTGGCCTCTTGCTCTCTCTCCAAAATCAACCATCTTCTACATAAACAAGGCCAAGTTCCCAAATTTCGACTTCCAGTCTCATACTAAACTAAAGCACATTGGAAAACTTACCACAGGATCGGGGGCATCATATTGTTGACACATAATCCAAGGCACACCTGTATCTTGGGACAGAGCCATACTGGCAGCCCACATTGCATACGGTTTTCCTCCATCTCCATAGACTCTTTCAATGTCTCCATATTCATTTTCAATCTGCAGTGCATCAGACAAGCTGGTGATATAATGGCCACGATTCGAAGTCCAAAATGATTTTGTTATATATATAAGAAAAAGAGAGCATATCTTGAAAAATTTAATGCCGGACAAAGTTTTCTGTCACTAATAAGAGATCAGTAAACAGTCATAAACGACATACACGATTATTGAGAGTCTTCAAGAACCACAGGACTACAAGGACTTAGGCTTCTACAAACTGTGGAATTTCCAATTAAAGAACTTGATTAATGCACTTGCCTGAGCCAAGATGATATGGCCACCCTGCGGTGCGAAGAACTTCTCTTTCTTCATCATTTGCACTACATAAGTCGTGAAGCTCTTCATATGACTCTGTAATCAAGAAGCAATAAACCAACTCGGCTATCAAATCCATGTCATAAGTTTTCAACGAACACCACAAAGATGACAAGTTTCTAGATTCCCCACACCTTGAAAGGCTCACTGCTTGTTCTGAACACGGTTCCCGGTACATAATGCAGCCAAACCGGCACCCCCCTGCATCACCAAAAAAAAAAAATTCACAGAACCTAGCTCCCTCCACCAAAAAAACGAAAATATCAACCTATAAACCAACCCAAAGTTCCACTCGGCGGCGACAAACGGCCCGATGCGGAGGATCATATACAAACCAGCGTCGCGGACGATTTGCGCAAACTTAACCAAATCAAATCGATCCTCGAAGTAATACTAGAAGAAAGAGATAGAAAGAAAGAATCCGATCGAGATCAAGAAATGGAAGCAGGGGAGTGGATTAGTAATTCCAAGGAAGTTTGAACTCACATTGCCGGGAGAAAGCTCGTGGCCGTTCCAGAAGACGTAGGTCTCGATGCAATCGACGCCGCCTTCCTTGGCGGCTGCGACGAGTCCTGGCCACATCTGAGAGGAAACCCGATCAACAAGTTAGAGAGAGAGGAGAGAGAAAGGGAGAGATAAAGAAAGATGCAGGAAGGAGTACGGCGGGGACGCTTCGAGGATAGTGGATGGAGGCGGAGATAAGGAGCTTGCGGCGGCCGTCGATGAGGAGGGAGCGGTGGTCGTAGGTGACGTTGGAGGAGGAAGAGAGGGAGAGGAGAGAGAAGAGTAGTGAGAGGAGAAGGAGAGGGGAGGAGGTGAAGCGCTTCTTGGCACTTGAAGTCATTGGCGTTGTGGCTTGTGGTCTTGCTACGCTTTGCATCGAGGTGAGGGGTTTATAAGAGGAGTGAGTTAGAGAGAAAGAGAGAGAGAGAGAGAGAGAGAGGAAGACATGGATGGAGCTCCGTCTGAGTGGAGCAGTGCACTGCAGTGCACATACATGGGAAGTTGTTGGGTAGTATCATTTTATTACTGGAGAAACAACCAATGAGTTTATCGCGCGGTAATTGTACGGAAGAAAGGAAGCAGAGGCCAATATTTATGAGACACGTTGAGGTATGCAGATAAGAGCCAAACAAAATTGCCCACGTCATGTCTCAACGGTATCTGCTGTTCGAAGAGGCACAGCAGAGGCGCACCGAATGGTAGATTTGAGCGAGTTTTGGCGCGGACGGCATTGGACGCTGCAGCGTGACGAAGTTTTTGGACTTTATGCACACATGGTAGATGGATGAGACGCGCTTTACGGGAAAGCGGGGCCCGCCTTCAGGGATAAGGCGGACGTGTCACGATATTAGTGGGACCACAGAGGTTTGGTCTCAGGGTCTAGGACCCTGCCAAGTCTGCTTTGCAAAATATTCTATTAATTTAAGCTTCTAGGATTCTGCCATGGCGGACGTGTCATCTGATCCATCGTCCTGTTCGACGAAATGTTTCACAGAGAGTGAGAAAGAAATCTCTAAATCAGCGATCTACCCAATGGAGGAGCAAAGAGATGCGAGAATCTCCCATTAACAGAGGTAGATGATGTCAAATATCTTGTCTTCTAATATCCTTCTCCAGTTTATACCAACTAATCCACTAGCTTTGTTTTTCCTACTTAATTGTCTGATCCTTTATTATTTCATACCTTTTTATCAATATAAACACGGTTGAAAGAATGAGAAACGTTTATTTCTTTAGTCAATGTTGTTGAACAACAAAACCTTGGCATGCGATCGGCCAGATACATTTATTTGTTTGATTGATGCTTCCGCAGTTCCTTCCGGAGGTTTCTTTCATGTAGCTGGCTTTATTAATTGGTTTTGGAGAATCTATATGCTGTAATTTTGTATCTTGGTGTGAAGTTTTCCTATCAAGGTATTGCTACTGTAGGATCTAGAGATCAACTGCAACTTGCAACAACCAACAGAGATTTTGCAGCGCCAGGACATGGGTCGCCTCCAAACGTCGAGGCCAAAACAGGGATAGAGCAGTTAGTATTACCTAGACAAACCTGTCACAGGATAGAAAAGCATCAGTTGAAACTTTTTAGGACTATAACATGATGAGAACTTAAGAGAGTTTTAAGAGGTTACCTGTTCCACAACTGATTTGGATGCAACTGAATGGCAACTACCAGTGCTGTA
Organism: Typha angustifolia; assembly: GCF_048772165.1. Classification (NCBI taxonomy): domain Eukaryota; kingdom Viridiplantae; phylum Streptophyta; class Magnoliopsida; order Poales; family Typhaceae; genus Typha; species Typha angustifolia. The sequence continues at coordinate 9,107,599 of NC_133248.1, forward strand.
GTTTTTGCAGTCACCCGCAGGCTGTCCATAGCTTGCAAATTCGATAGCAGCAATGGTTTTGCCTTGTCGGCACTGAAGATGCACACTTGGATGTGCAGTACTTGAAATTAGGGATGGAATATCGGATTCATGCACATTACCACATACACGAGCAACTGAGATGGTGTTCACTGTGATTTGAAGAGGGTCTCCACCCGTTTCTTCAAAGAGAACAAGAAGGTTCCCAGAAGGCTTCAGAAAGGACCGAGGAACATGGTAGCTTGTAGTGTTGCATAGGTGAGGAAAATAAATGGAGTGAACTCATCAGATGAGGCAAGAAACTTCATTAAAGCTCAATATGAGAAAGAGTGAGGTAAGGAACTGGAATGATAAGAGCTCTCTACTTACAGAGATTGAGATGGCTTCCCGTTGGGAGTTTTGAAGGAGACCCAATATCGTCCGATGCTTTCTCCATTGACCCACACTTCACCTTTTCCCATACTTGTAAGGTTGAGTGCCACTGGATCAGTACCAGAAGGAGTATCAAATGTCGTCTGTGGAGAATAAGAAATTGTGTCAGCTACTAGTTCAAAGCACTAATAACATGGTTGTATATTTTTCACCTTGTACCACACAAGGGGTTGACTTATGGAGTTCTCACTGGATCTCCATTCCACCTTCTCTGATCCTTCCTGAGAGTAGATTTGTTTCTTTTCTCCCACTAAACCGACCTGCGTTTTTTCTTCACAGATCAGATTTAAGCATTCTATGTTGTAGTATCTTTCTTTTTATATGAACAGAAAAAAATATTCCATCTCCTATAGAACATGTTGAACAGATGATTAATTGAACAAATGCAGAAAGCCATTAATTAGATTATTCCAGGAATAGACTACTATTTGTGCTGAATGTTTCTCTATGATCTCTATTATGGCAACCAGCTGTTTACAAATTTCTGGAACCTCTTGTATCAACAACCAAATATACCTGGTAACCCCACTTGTGATTATTGAGATTTTTAGATGCATTCCCTGTCTGAATGCTCACTCTACTAAGTCCAGCAAATCTTCTTTCAAGGTAAGCCCCAGAGTCCTACAAATAAATGGATCAGACATCAAGCTGTGCATATTATGATCTGACACGCACTAATAGACCAAAAGAAGAAGAGTCCTATTCTTGACTGTTATACCATTATTTATCTTAAATATACATGTTAGCATAACTTTGATATTTGTATGATTTGACATAATTGTTGTTTGGGTAACTTAAAAGTTCTGTATAGACAGGCTTGAATTAGTTCTGCTGCTGTTGCTGCTGCTGCTGAGATGATCTTTTCTACCCCTTTTTACCAGCCAAACCTAAGGATTTAAAATATTTGAAAACAAAAGGCAAGATTCACATTCTAATTCATAGGATCTCAGAACATTTTATATGCTAATCTTTTGCAGCAGGAGCATAGTATCTGATAAAGGACATTTCCCAAGACAGCTGATTTGGGTAGAGTACCATTTGCATCTTACAAGTTGCAAGATTTTTCAGTCATCTTCTGATTATGTTCTAATTGTTTTCTAATAGTACACAGTGTCCTTCTGATCCTAGCTGATAAATTCAAAGAAGGAAACCTAACTAAGCATATACTTTTTGTCTCAAAAAAGAAGTGAATTGTTAGTGTCAAAAATTATGAGTTTTATGTTACTTAAATGATTCTTTCTAGAAAATCCTTAAGAGACTCTTTTTCTCCAATACCTTCTGTTAATGAATGAAGTGCAGCAACAAGTTTCAGAATTCAGATTATAGGAACTTCATTTCTTTTGCTTTAGCAGGGCTCATACATCTGTCAGAACATTATTTTTTCTGGAAAAGAAATAAGAAGTACAACAACAATCATGCCTTTAGTCCATGCATTTGGGTCAGCTATATGGAACTGTATTTTCCATTCATCTCTACTTACTCGGAGGTTTGTTTTAGATAATGTTGAGTCTTTTCTTACTAATTCTTACACCAAGTCTTTGCCTTCCTCTCAAGGAACCTTCTATGTAAAGACATAAGAAACCTTAACAAAATTATTGAGAGGTTGACCTGTAAGTTCTATCATCTGGAGAGACCTCATTCAGTAAGAATGATTGTGGTTTTGAAATTTTTTCTCGAATGAGCATAGCTAATTTGAGGATTCCCCTTCATGAGTAAGCATTCATTTATTATTAAGCCTTATGCAAGTCATTTGTTATAAGTATATATCATGCAACTTGCTGGATTTAGGCACTGAAAACAGGAGTAAGCATTGCTTGAATGAGCATAGCTAATTGGAGGATTCCCCTTCATGAGTAAGCATTCATTTATTATTAAGCCTTACGCGAGTCATTTGTTATAGGTATATATCATGCAACTTGTTGGATTTAAGCACTGAAACAGGAGCTAAGATTCATACCGGTGACCCAACCATGACACTTAGTAATGCGATACTGTTCTGCCCTTCCTTTAGCGAAATGGGTCCCTCCAGAACAATGACTGATGGTCCATCATGACTTCCTTGCACACTTCCTAATAACATTGTGAACATAGATAAATCCAGCATTATTCATTCTATATGAGAAGGGTACTCACAAAATGGTAATCCTGTAGATTACTAAGCTTTTTTGTCATGGAGGAAGAATTTCATCAAAAATGTTTTAACATGTATATTCTATTTATTGAATAAAATATTGGACAAAGTAAGTTACTACCTACAAATTCGTTGTTAACAAAAGCATGTAAGACGTGTGCTTTTGACTCGACATGAAGTACATGTTGACCAGCAGTTGATGTCTGGTTATAGCTGCATTCCAGATAGTTCTTTCAGAAGAAGGTAAACAGTGAAAAATGATAATCTTTTTAACAAGTGCTGACAAAAACTGCTATATTTTTTAGTAAATGACTATACCTATTATCTGAGAATTTATAGAACTATAGTATTTCTCATCCTACCTGACAGTGTACCAAAGATAATCTGTTGCATCTTTTGTTGTTGACATTTGCTCAGACAGTTGATTCTTGGTAAATGTAGCGCTTCTGACATCTGCAATTTCATCGATGAATTCTACCCATTTTTGAGCATCTTTCAGATACTGCACTGCTTTTTCCGATCTCGAACCATATTGAGCAATCACCTTGAAACCATATTGAGATAATAAAAAAATATTTACTGTAGAAATTGAAATGATAATAATGATTTACTTATGAAAGAGTTAGTGGGAAAAACAACTGCATACATCACAATGCCAATCTTTAAATTGATAAATCAGATGATTTTCCTTTTTAGAATTGAACTTTCTTTGTAAATCACCTTTGCAGTGTTGAAGACTGTATTTTTGCAATCTGGTAGAATACTGATTGATTTGGCAGGTAAGTCAAGCGTAACATGATGAAATTGGATATTTTCAATATGATGCCGGTCGAAGTTTATGATGAAAGCTGCGCACTTCCCAGTATTTGTTTGAAAAACATGTGCCTGTGGTAAGTTATGTCAGATCACCAGGTATCCACATTTTCATATTTATGGATGGTTATCAAAGGTACACTTGGTCATGCAATTTCACCTCTTGTAGCTGGCCAACTGAAAAATTACTATATGTTCCCCAAAGTAATGGCTCAGAAGATAGCTTCACTGCAGCATGCAATTCCCTAAGATGCTCCCATGTAGGTTGCCATATCAAACCTGCAGGAGGTATCGCATATCTACATTCACTTTTATAATATGTATTATTGCACTTGTATTGACAGTTGAATAGAATGAATTTTTGCTCGGAAGCATTTATCATATTCAAGTCAATGAAATAGAATGAGTTTTTGCTAGACAGAATTTTACCATACTCATCAAGAGGAGCTTTATCATAGTAGCTTGTTGTCACAAATGAAGAGGCAGAGTTCCCAAAATTTGTCCCTCCATGGTACTGCATCAAATCAGCATTGTAAGAATCATGTTCATGTATAGTTAAGCAAATGAACACATATCTTATTTTTCATTTATGTCATAGCTTTCAAATCCTTATTGGGAACCTAGGAAAGTCAGTTGATTCAAGCCACTCGTAGGCAGCTCATTGGACTTGAGTGTGGTCTCAACCAATCTCATTTTATTTAGCTCTAGTTACTTTTGAATGATATGAATTTGCTCTGTAAATAAGACTTGAAGTTCATTTCAAGTCGAGATTGGTTGCATTGCAAGTAGGCTCACTCAAGCTTGGTTCTGTTACACTTCCGTGGTTACCCCCCACCTTTTAAATTTGTACAGTATTTGATATGTCTATAATCTGTTTTATTTTGAGTTTCAATCTGAAGGTTTCAAATATTAAAGGTATCATTTTCTGCTGTACTTTCTATTGAGTTATCTCAGTTGCACAGTATGTCATATGCACAATATTTGAAATAAAAGCAGAAATACTTGCTGATCTATTTAGAGCAACCTTACTCTCCTGAGAGTGGGCATTTGAATAAATAAATATGATACAAAAAAGTACAATATATTCGATTACCTGCTCCAATATTTGCTTTCCTTTTGCTATGTTTTATCACTAGAGGGACATCTTGCCCATGTTATTCTGATGAAATGTATTGAACATCTTGGTAATGAAAGATGAATACGCATTCTCAACATGCAAAAGATATGCAGTTAAAGTGTAAAAATAATCATACCATGTAGTAGTTCACAAAGCTTCCTTTCTTCTTTGCAATAAAAAGTGCGACAGAAAAGGCTATCTCTTCTGCAGACCTAATCCTTGCCTCCTTACCATATACTTGATAGCTGCATGAAAATATAGTCAGCTACTAGATTCTTGTGGTATTTAGGCATCATCTAACAATATAGAAAACTAGATAAATAAGGAAATTTTTTCCAGTAATATATTATGTAAAAGCTGCATCTTTCGATTTTCATATTACATTTCCAATATGTCAGTTTGAGATAGATTAGATATTGATGTTAGAAAAGTAACTGTTATTGGCAAAAATCATTAATCCCAAATATATGAATTTCATTTAATTCCACATTGGAATAACAGGAATTAATTTCTAAATCAGATCATTTTAAATAACATTAAATTGTTTGTTTTTAAGTAATTATCGTTTGAGACATTTACTCCACAATGAAAATAAACATAGACCATACTGCATATAAGGTTGTTTGCAAGGTGTAATAGAAATATGACTATCTGAGAATCATATAGACACATGAAACTATTCAACATACGCTTGCGTCCAATTTTCGGTCCATAATGCTGGCTTATTAGGTGAGTTTGGCCCTACAAAGGTTTCTCCGCATACCAATCCATTGCAGGAATTAATCTGCAGATGAATTGCGATGTTATGAAGTTTCAAAAACTCAAATTGGCAGTTCTCAGTAGACATGAAAAGAGCAGTAAATGAAGACTGACAATTGGGTCTGGAGCATCATCTTGCTTGCACATCATCCATGGAACACCAGTTTGAAGGCCCACAGCCATTGATGCTGCCCAGCGAACATAAGGCGGTCCTCTCTGATGGAAGGCACGTTCGACCATTTGGTACTCATTTTCGATCTGCATCATAATTTTTGTACATGTAGGTTTCAGCAAGTGGACCTCAGATACATAAAACCAGTTAGTTTATTCTGTTTGATCTTGGTGACACCTGAGAAATGATGATTGGGCCTCCTTGAGGGTAATACAATCTCTCAGACTTCATCATATCTACTATCATTGTCACAAATGTTTGCATGTGAGACTGCATATGAAGTAGTTAAACTTGAGAAACCAATGAAGAGAAGAACAATCAATAAGGAAGACTTTACTGTATAGTTAGTTCTACATATAAGAAGAGTTACAAGTAGTATGATTATCTTGTCATCACTCCCAGGTTGAGGTAGCATGTGAGTTCTTGGCATTTAGCAATGGAGAAGTGAACATATTCTTTCCTGGTTTTTCTTTGTTTTTATGTTACACCGCAAACAAGAATGGTTTGTAAATTTGGTTCATTATTGCATCTGAAGGAATCCATAAATTTGCTTTAGGTTGTAATAGTTTCATGCAAGTACTTACCTTGAATGGTTCATTATCGCATCTGAAGGTAATTCCTGGGATGTCACGCAACCAAAATGGGAAGGCTCTGTAGAAGTCAATATCAGAGCTTCAGAAATACAAGTAATAGCAAACTGAATAAATGTTTCAAACTTGTCATGAACTCCTCACTATATATTTCTGAAACCATTGTCTGCTATATGCAGTAATGGAATAAGTTATATGCATCTTGTCGTTCTTCGAGATAAATAGCAGTGATCATATTCCCATTATTATGTTTTCCATGTTAGAAATTTTTGAATGGTGTAATACTTGGTTGATGTATGTATTTACTGATACAATTAGATGAAAGCATTAACATTGTACTGTATCCACCTGCCTGTCTACACTTGCACTAGTATTTGATTATAAATACGACAGAAATTATTGATTAATACCCGTATTTCCATTCAGACTCGATGAAGGGACCGAGCCGGAGGCTTACATAGAGGCCTTGAGCTTGAACCTCTTTTATAAACCTCACAAGATCATATCTTCCTTCAAAGTTAAACTGATCAACAGATTTCAAATGTATCTTATTGAAATAAAAAACCATCATCTTTGAAGGAATGCTTTAATAACTTCACAGAAGACTTGCCTGTCCCTGGATGGGCTCATGAGCATTCCAAAACACATAAGTTTGGATCACATCCAGCCCACCTTCCTTGGCTTTAGCTATGAGGGATGGCCACATCTGTCAATTTTTTTGCAGTTCATCAATGCCTTCATCAAATATCTAGGAGTTAAACTTCCTATCTGAAAAATTGTTAGTTATCTTTCATTCTTGCAGAAAATTTAAGCAAGTGAATGATAATCCTTACTTAGTGTGGATTCTTAATCAAATATTGGTTGAAGATTATCTACAAATTAGGTCTAGATAAGAGCTTACAATATCAAGAACGAGGCTGAAACTAATATAAGAGAAATAAATAAAAGGGTTCTTTTACTTGCATACCCTTCAAAATATATGTTATTTGTATAGATACCCACCTGGTTACTTTTCAAATTAAGTTTTAATAATTTAATATAAAAAAAATAAAAATACTCTTAATTAAGAAAAATTATAAAAACTAAAATAAAGATAGTTTTATCTTTTTATGCCTAAATTGTTTAAATTTTAATGGTTAATTAACTCCAAGGGATATCTGTGAAGATATAAGATTTTTAAGGAGTATTTACCAAAAAAAACCATAAATAAAATTCTTCTACAAAAATCATTGCAGAATCAAGAACGAATTAGTAATATGGATTAAATCCTATTCCATTTTATATTCCTTATAAGATTTATCTTCCTTATTCTTAAGCAAGAGTTAGTTGACCAGAAGAAGAAGAAAAAAAAGCCTTGGCTGACCATGAGACAGACACATGGCCATAAAACAAGTTGGTAATCGTTGACTAAATATGAAATGTAATAGAACCTGACCTGGATTAAGATAAAAACTATTCACCAACTTGTTTATGGCCACTTCCAGCCTTTCTTAGATAATTCCTTTAGAAGAGCAAGTTTGATCAACAATTGTTCTTCTAGTCGCTAAGATCTCATTTGCCTCTAATTCATGATAGAGTTCAATGCAATGTTCTGAGAGAGAGAGAGAGAGAGAGAGAGAGAGAGAGAGAGAGAGAGAGAGAGAGAGAGGAATAGTTACCAACCTCAGGAGTACTACGTGGGTAATGAATGGAACCAGAAAACAACATCCTCCTCGTCCCATTTACGATCAAAGCTCTTCCATCATACGTAACATCTCCTCCTCTTACCACCTCCATTGAAGCCCACACCACCCATCCTATCACCAACACCATCACCATCTTCAAACCCATCTCTCTTCTTCTTCTTCTTCTTCTTCTTCTTCTTCTTCTTCTTCTTCTTCTTCTTCTTCTTCTTCTTCTTCTTCTTCTTCTTTTAAGAATGAATGAAAGAACTCCAGCAAGCTTGCTTATGTACACCGTGTCACAGTATACATCCAATGCCAGATCTAGCCAAGGAAGGAAACACAAAAAGGAAATATACGTATATATCTATGGATATAGAGATATGTCATATGTTTGCGGATTAATTTGCGGAGAAGTAAATGATACGGCTGTGATCTAATAAGGTGGTTTGTTTCCTTCCTTTCTGGATCTTTGCGTGCTGCTCTGGACTCTTTTGCTGGAGATTTTTTGCCGGATTTGGGAGGGAGAAAACTTTAACGGAATTCGGTGGTGTTCTTGGGTTTCCCTTATTATTCCCTAACGAATTAACGTACTAATTATTTGTTTAGAGAAAAAGTACTAATTAAGCTAGAGAGAGAAAGAGAGAGAGAGAGAGAGAGAGAGAGAGAGAGAGAGAGAGAGAGACAAGTGTGTTTGTGTGTGGGGAGGTGAGAGGTGAGGATTGCGTTGGAGTGCACGTCAGGTTGGTGGGAACTGGGACATGGCGATGCAACCGAATTATAACGGTTAATACTTAATTAATTATATACCTATAATATATTTTTTTAGGAATTTCACAATTATCATTTAATACCTTTCAATAATTTATTTAAGGTAAGATAAAAGTAAAAGTAAGAGTCAAATTACAAGTATTTTAATTTATTTATCATTAAAAGTAACAAAATATTTTTTTGTTTTGGTAGAAGAAACTCGAGATATTTTTAAGATATAAATAAAATAGAGGAGTCAAACGATAATAACTATATGATAGATAATAAACACACAAAAAAATTATGGTAATTTTGATTAAAATAAAAATTTATCACTCAATGCATTATGTCATAACATCAACTTACATCTCTTGAAAATAAATTATGGCAGATGAGGAAGTTGGACGGCTATTATTGTTAAGCTTCGGCCACACCAAGTGTGAGAACCAATCTTCTACATTGCCTAACAAAATTATTAGACATTAATTTTGCCAATCTCTACCACTTTCCAGGTTGTAGAGAAATTAATTCATACAACCTACTATATAAATCAAAATTTCTATTGGAGATTCTGGCAAACATATGTTGGATTGGACCCAATAATTTGCAACTTATTACTTGTAGACAAAATAATCGTTGCAGGACATGCGTGTGGACAATATGTTAGATTGCGGAGGAATTTGTGGCATCATATTTGGCCAATCAGAGAGACTTTTGAGTAGGTGGCAATCATTGGATTACAATGGGGAACAAAGTTTATTCATCAGTATAAATTCGTATATTACTCCATTTGCAATGCAATACTTCTTTGCAGTCAGTTGAATATGATGATTACCATCTCTTCCTGTGAGTATATTTGTTGACCTGCTTCTCATTCAACAAACCCAAGCAAAGATTTCATTCTGAGGGAGGACAAACTTTGGTTCCAAAATTAATGTACATGAGCTTGCTGGACTTGATACAAAGTGGTTGTTAGAGTTCCACTACTAAAGAAATAGCCAATAAGTTGGAACATTATAAGAACTTTAGATTAGGAAAAGAAATCTTTTAAGTGTTCACATTTACAAGGAAACTACAAAAACTTGTGCTAAAATATGCTTCCGGCTAACATATTCTGAAAGTTATCTTCCTCAAGAGAGTAGCAGCAGCTCTCGGTTAACGCCAGGAGAATATCGTCATCTTTCCCCCAATAATGATTCAAGAAGAGCAGCCTCCTCCTCCTATAGGAGTCAAGAGTGTTAAAGAGATAACTAGAATGATAAAAAGTAAATGTATAACACAAAATAAAAAATGAACCATGAGTTAATTCATCCACTCAATAAATAATTAAACATTCTCATGTTAAGTTTTGTTTAGAAACCTCAGAGCAAGATTTTTTTTTTCATCAAGAAAAAAAGATAAACAGGTGTTTTCATGACATATTGTAGCTTTTTTTTTTAATTAGTAGGGAATTTTCAGAAGTCCAAAGGGAAAGGAGGAAAAGAGATTTGTTAATAATCTTTTCTCTACGTTGCTACTGTAACAGATGCCTTATACCACTTCCACCATGTAGTCTTCATGTGAAAGCGAAGTGCAAAACCATGGTTCTTTTTGACATAATCACAGTGAAAAACAAGAGCAATTCCAAACATGTTTCAGAGTGAATAAGAATAACATGAATGATTATTTTTTTGATAAAATACAAGAACCTAGTAATGATGCTGTCATTAAGATATTTAAACCAAATTGGACAATTGTACTTCTAGAGATTTAGATTGATAGGTTGATTAGAGGCTCAAAATCATCATAAAAGAAACTTAACAATTTAAAGATGCCTCGCTGAAAGAGGTTACATACCACCAAAGCGTTAAATTCTGTCTCCTCGTCTATGGCACCAATGATAGCAGGGTCCTCCAAGAGATCCTGTATGCAAAGGATACTTTTACATAATTACATCAAAGATATTTTTGCCTAAGAAAATCCATCAGACTAAATAAGCATTTCACTAATCCTGCCAACAGCACCAATGCACTCATAAAGAAATGGCAAATAAATCTTATTAAATGCTACTCTGCCTCACTCAAATTTCATTCTCATTAATTTGATACTTTGGTTAATTAACTTTTGCAAGAAACAAAAACATTAGCTTTTATAGAGCTTAAATCTCGTTGTCATCATTTCATGACAGTAGATACTTCATTATGTAGAGTTCACTTGAACCACTATTATCAGTGAAATTTACTTCCATAGGTGATATTTTGCAAGAAAAAGAACTCCATATAATAAACTAAATCTGCCCTGGGAGTAAACTATATAAAAACCAATAAAAAGAGAAAGAAAAGGCCAAAGGATGTAAGGAAAAAGCCGTTTTGTGCCCAATAGAACCATTATTCACAGAGTAACAATTTAGCCAGAACATGAGGAGCCAAGGTCTCAATAAATAATGTAGTAAAGCAAATGATCAGAATGGAAACTTTCCTTGACAAGGAAAAATCTGGAATAACAGTAAACACTTAAATGACAATCAAGTTAAATAACAAACAGATGAAACCACTTACATCATCTGCAATTCGCAGCACATCATTTTTATCCTGCAATAATAATATTGGTCATGTTTCCCATGTGAAACAGCAAATCACAAGTAAATCATAGAGAGCAACTGAAATAACATGAATATTGTCAAAGAAAACTTCTATACCTCTTCGAAGAAATAGAAGAGAATTGTTTCTAGATTAATGATATTTTATAAGGAACGTAAGTACCTTTACAGCAACAAAGAGAAGAGGATCAGATGGTGTATAGATCATATAGTGTGTCCCATCCTGCAAATTAAATATCCATAATAAATATTAGGATATTGAGTTCGTATCAGCATATCCAGAAAGAAAGGTAAACCAGAACTGATATTACAAATTTACAATAGTAGTGAAAGATGGATCCAATTCAATACCCTCCAATAGAATGACTCATCTAAGCTTGGTCATTTATATTGACTGAAGAAGAAGTATATGGGAAAAACTAAATGAATGATTTCCCTATAGTCTAAATTTCATCAGAGATTAAAAAATTAATAATAGTAATGGTGGAAGATAAAGTATCTGGTTACCCACCAAATGGAAGCAAGTAATTTCTACACCTTCTGAAGGCAAACCCTCAATGTCTTCACCATCATCTGCAGATTACAGCAAAATATACAATTATGGAACTGATAGAACAAGATTCTACAAATAATAGATTGCATGGGAAAAAAAATTTGATACCATAGGACAGATAAACCATAGACCTCTTAGATAAAGAATACAGCCTAATCATATTGTTAACCTAAGCACATTGTGTTGTTATTACAGAATAAAATTAAAGAAAGCACATACTCACATTAATTACAATTTCCTCTCTGTATAACAGCCACTATGTATTGAAGAATTCTATATTGCCACAAATCCTTTTATAGTAATTATATGTTCGAATGGTATTGATGATATTTGGAATCTACCGACTAAGACATTCTGCTCTACTAGCATGTTAATTCATCAACTACTCTAAAAGTTTGAGTTGTTAGATAACGGTAATTTTTATCATTCATGCTCTAACAAAGTTTTAGTATCAAACAATACATCAAGTAGTTCCCATAATGTTGCTAGTTTAAGCCCCCTCTCTCTCTAAGCCAAGTTTTACTAGCTTCTAAGCAGTTCCGTGAGGGGAAAAAGAAAACTATAGATCAGAGAAACTCAAGATAGACTTTGGATTTCAACTGTCTATAGATACTCTTTTGATGAATATGAGAGATTTATTAGCATACATGTTCACCTGGTTCACAGATAGGAGAAAAAAGAGTTACGGGAATCTCCATAAGCAAAAAAAGCAACAATGATGTTTATGAAATAGAAACTAGTAAGTTACCTGTACGAAATTCAAGTATGTCCTCTTCCGAGTAGCAAAAACCCCCTCTGGCTGTGTAGCAAAACCTGAGCAGAGAAATCGTTGGAACAGAGGAAAAAGATTTAGAAAAGCCAGATTAACTGAGATGTACACTGTGAAATTGAAACTACTGTAAACTCCAGTAAACTTAGAGGAAGGGAAACTTCAAAAGGGATATATATATATATAGTACAAACAAATGGTTCCCTACCCACTAACTACAAGATGCATATGGATTTTGGCAAGGGCATATGCAGCAGTAGGAATAATAGCCTCAATTTCATCATCATTAACCTGCAAAGGAGCAACACAAGTAAGATAGTTGGCAAGCAAAGGAGAGTATCGATTATCATACAATAATATAGATTGGACTAACATGCGGTATTTAAAATTAAAATTATCAATCTGAAGTTGTATTGTCAATCTCAGAATAAAAGGAGGTATCAAGGATCAAATGGCTGTAATGGAGAACAAAGTAAATATGTATAAGTGGAAAGCTAGTCTATAGACTCTATACCAAATGAGGGGAGAGAGAGAGGATGACATTTTCTAGTTTTACTTATAGCTGAAATTTCGAAGAGCATTACACAGGAAATGTGGTGGCATGCTTTCTTGAATGCCACAATACTGCAAATAGATTAATAAACCTTACAAGCATCACGTGTTGATTTTCATAATTTTGAATCTGCTATTTAGTATTTCCATATTATAACTGCAAACCAAAATTTTAAAAGAGTTAAAGACATACGGCTGACCATCCATTGAAATTTGTGCTCTTTAAGATTTGTACAGGCCTGAAAAGAGACATTTCACTCATTTAGTAATATTCATCCAGACAATTCATTGAACTTTAATTCTTTAGAAGGCCAATACTCACGTATCTACTGGGCACAGCAGCATGCACTCATCCCCTTGGGAACTTTGAAAGACTCTCCTAATTACGCATTCCAAAGGGAAGTTATTCGTACCATCAACCTGCATATAGATTTGTGTTGATATGTCATAGTTACAAAAACATACAAAATATATTAAGCCAAGCCATGAAAAGAAGTCAAGATGATGACTATGAGTAACAATGTCTAAAGGGAGAGCCGGATTAATAAAGCAATAATCCTTGCATAGAGATAAAGATTACACTTTCAGGCACCCTTCAGCTAGTCGTTTAAAATTCATCTGACTTAGGCAATTACACGCTCTAAAGAGCAAATGTCTATTAACATCAGCAATTACAGCTTAAACTTTAAAAGTAATTACTATAAGGCATGTTTCATCATTCTTTTGAAGTAACTACTTTTGAAGCACAATGCTATTTATTCTTCGTATGCTTCAACCAAAAGCAAGGAAGCATATCTTACTTCAACAATCTGACTGTGCTTGTGTTCAACCAAGCATTCTAGTAATTGGTTCGTTACAATTTTCATGCTCCATTAACCAACTGTAGACCAATAAATAAATAATTATCAACTAAAGTTTGTCTACACTTCCCCAGTTAAATCTAAGTTTTAAATTTGTTCCTCCAACTATAGAGTTCTAATTTTGCCCCATCATTTTTCAAAAGTAAGCCAACTTTAGCATCGATATCATCGAGAACTCAACACTTACAATCGTAGCAATCCGTTTGGAAGACGCCGCGAGAACCCTCCCGTGCGGGTCCAGCACGAACCCGGCTGGCGGCTTCGGCAACGGCGACGACGGATGGCTCTGCCGGCTCTGAGAAGCCGGCGCCGGAACCACCTCAACAGCGCTTTCACCGCCAGCGGTCTCCGGAGGCTTCTCCTGCGATCTCCTCCTCCCGGACCTCTTCTTCACCGGCCCACTCTGCTGCTGCTTGGCCGCGCGGAGAGCAGTCACCGCTCTCTTTGTCGTAGACGAGATAGATAAGGGTACTGATCTGGTTAGAGCAGAGGAGGAAGTGAGGAGATTTACTTTGCTAGGGTAATAAGAAGCGGGAGAAGCAGCGGAGAGCGTCATCATCTTAGTGCGGACTCGATGTTCGATGGAATGCCGAGGAGAAGGGCGAATAGTTTGCCGCAGCTCACACTAGCATGAGCTTCCGGGTTTGGACTTTGGGGGAGAAAGAGAGGTAGGAGGGTATCGATTGAGAAGAACTGCAGAGAGTATCGGATAATCGGAGTAGCATTGGAGTTGGCCTAATCGGTTCATGGGTTTTTTGCATTTGCACTCCTGGAATAATTAAAACTTTCTTGGTGTTTTATGTGCAAAATTCCCAATAATATCTTGGTGCTTTAGGTATGGGCAATTATTCTCATACGGGTGCGGTTTGCAAATAGCCGCGTTGTTGTGATTTATGAAGGCAAAAGATGGTTTATAGATGGTTTGATTTATTGACTTAGTTATGTACTTTGTAGTGCATAGTTGCTATAATAATTACTATTAAGTATATTAATTCATCACCGTAGTAGCTTAGTAATCAAATCTTAGTAACAATTATAACAGAAGTTATAAATTTAATTTTTTTTCAATTAATAATAACACTGCATTTCTTTTTATTGCTCCAAAATAATATGTTTGACCAATTTTAGGAAAGGGTTAAATACCGAACAAACCCTTAAAATATGACTATATGTAGGTTTTATTTCTGATTAGGAATGTAATATATACAAAGAGGAGGGTGTAAAATATAATATTTCATACTTTTAAGTATTCGGCCACTTTATTCACTATCGGAGTTGGGAGATCCGATTAGACTCCGTTAATATCCGGCTAGGATTTATGGGGCCCAAGGGTTTTGTCAAATAGAAAGACAGAGCCACTTCCTGAAGGTAGAGAGAGAGAGAGAGAGAGAGAGAGAGAGAGAGAGAGAGAGAGAGAGAGCTTAGAAAGGGTAGGTGCGAGGAGAACAAGCGAAATCCTCATGGAAGCCGCACCTCCTCAAATGGCGACTGGATCGGCGTCGACCTCTAGCTCGAAGGCCGTAGGAGAAGGATTAGGGTTGGATGCGAGCGAGGGGGTAGAGGAGATGACTCTTACGGTTCGATGGAGCGGACAGGAGTACACGATCCGTGTGTGCGGCGACGACAGCGTCGCCGAGCTCAAGCGCCGGATCTGCGAGGCCACCACCGTCCTCCCCAAGCGGCAGAAGCTCCTCTACCCCAAGCTCGCCGCGAAGCTCAACAACGACTCCCTTCTCCTCTCCCATCTCAACCTCAAGCCCTCCGTTAAGATGACTATGATCGGGTATGTGTCTCAAGCCCTTCTCTTGAATCCTAATCTGGTTGGAGGTAGTCTGGGGAACTTTAGAGAAGTTGAAGTTGGAATTTTGCAATGTGTTGCGGGAGGTTTTGCCTGTGAGTGCGATTGTTTGCTTTGATTGGGAGTAAGTAATGGGAGGTGTTCTATGTCAACTATATAAAATCGAGTAAAAGGAAGGATTTGATTTTGTGGTATGTCTCCAACTGCTAATATATTTGTTTGTGGTGAATCGTGAAGTTAGAACATATTGCAGATGATCATGAAATGACACCTTTGTTTGAGCGTATTTCGTTAAGGACCGGATTTAATAGGGAAACTTTAGGTTTCAAAGCAGTGTTTAGATCAATGGTGGTGTAGACATTTTGTAATTTCTATCATCGATGTCTAATATTGAGAAAATATTATGTCACAAATAAAATGTGTTGTTAATTCTTAGTTTCTGTGGTTGGCTGATGAGGAATTGTGATGGATGTCATTCTTTTCATCTTCCTGAGATTGATGATGCGGCCAAGAAGGGGGTACTTGTGTTGATCATTCCGCTCATCTTGTTGGCTAGACTGTTATTTTGGGTTAAGAATATAGTTTTAATTTTTTTCTGATTTGATGTGGCCAAGAAGGGCCATATTCTTTTGCTATCTGCCATATGGCCTCCCCCAGCCTTTTTTACGGCGTTCATTGTTCCTAATAGATTCTGGAACAGTCAATGAAGCATTTACAAGTCATATGAGTTCTCCTTTCTTAAATTAGGAGTTCTCCTTTCTTTAAATTAGGGTTCTTCTTGAAGCATTACCCACATTCCCAACTTATTTGGGAAAGATTCGAAATCACTCAACACAATATGCTGATGTAGTAGCTTCATGAGATTTAATCACTACACATTTGGGACACTTCATGGAGAGAAATAGAAGTTGATTTTTCTTTCAGGTTCATTGAACTTTCTATTTCATGGAATGTTGTACTAAAACTTTTCCTTTCCTGATTCATTAAAAGATTATTATTTCATCCATGGGTTTGCTATCTCCTTTGTAAATGTTTCAGCTCAAAGTATACTTCAATCTTGCAGTGTACTGACACTAACTTTTCAGTACTGTTGAAGATGATATTGTTGTGGACCAAGTGGATTCTCCAGAGATAATTGATGATTTTGAACTAGGCCAAGATGAAGTTGTTGACATCAAAGATAAAGATGTAAACAAGCAGAAATTAAGGCGACGAATAGCTCAGTATAAGGTCTGCCACTGTGAACTTGCATAGCATGCATTATTTGATGCTTTATTTCAACATCACTGAAAGTTATTTTCTTTTATTCATCATAAAGAAGAAAGTTAAATTGCTATGATGGGTCTCTACAAATATAAAGTGATAGATAAAATTTTGTTCAAAGAGCTGCACTGGTTTATATAACATTTTTTCCTATTATATATTCCTTTAGATCAAGCTTTTGAACCCATGTCGCGAAGGAAAGAAGCTTCTTGTCTTAGATATTGATTATACTCTGTTCGATCACAGATCTTCAGCTGAAAACCCACTTGAGCTCATGCGTCCATGTAGGTACTATAGGAATGCACAAGATTTTGTTGTTTTAGTCATTCTGTTTTTTCATGGTATATGCTTCCTGTGCAGATCTTCATGAGTTTCTATCTGCTGTTTATGCAGAGTATGACATTATCATCTGGTCTGCAACTAGGTGAGATTTGCATCTCTTATATTTATATAGAATTTGGTATTCCTTATATTGAACTGGTAATAGAACTTGTATAACTGGAGAAGTAAAAAGTATTGCTCCCTTTTCTGCAGCATGAAATGGGTAGAGTTGAAGATGGGGCAGTTGGGCGTTCTCAATAACCCTAACTACAAAATAACTGCTCTTCTTGATCACTTGGCCATGATCACAGTACAGTCTAATAAGCACGGAACTTTTGACTGCAAGCCACTTGGCCTGATCTGGGCTCAGTTTCCTGAGGTTGGCCACTAAGCTAAAACTTCCTACTAGCAATTATGTTGCTTTAAATAACATGTTTATAATATTTTTTCTATATTTACAGTATTACACTTCAAGAAATACAGTTATGTTTGATGACCTTCGAAGGAACTTTGCCATGAACCCACAAAATGGCCTCACAATTAGACCTTTCAGGAAGGCTCATTTGAATCGAAGCACTGACCAAGAACTGGTAAAGCTTACACAGTATTTGCTGGCTATAGCAGATCTGCCTGATCTTAGTCAACTTGACCATTGGAACTGGGAAATCTTCACAGAAAGTACCACAAAAAGGCGCAGGCACAGGTAAAATGCATGTGAAAGACAGATTAAAAAAAGGACGGATTTGTGTTTCTGGCTTCATTTGGTATATCCATTAGTTTGTCAATACTTGATTGGGCTGCATAAAATTTTTATATTTGTGCCTTGGCATTGAAAAACATTTTCTTGGCCTTCAAACGAACAAGATGATAGCTTAATATTTTTGTGAAGGAGAATATGTGATGGCACATAATGTTAAAGATATGCTGGATCTTCATGAAACTTGATGACCCTATGGTTTCTTGTGTACTACGATGTGGTTTTCTCTGCTTTCGACTGCTATGAAAAGGAGAAAATATGTGATGTGAATTTGATGCTTGTAGCGACTATTATAGCAAATAGCATAAGTTAATTACAGGTAGTATGACAAGTTCCTATTGCTCAATTTGTCCAAGATTATTCTGAGAAAGGATGGGCAATTGCCTGACATAAGGTAAGCACCAAACTTTTGATTTTTCGTGATAAACTTCCTTAGATTTCTGGCTACCGAATTTAACTGTTATATGCTTCAAATGACAGGGTTCATTTAATAGAATATCTTATATAGATGACGGTTCATTTAATAGAATATTTTATATAGTTATGAATTTTATTTTAGCATCATTTTGAGCATGCGTGTCTTGGCTATTCCTGCATCGTCATTAATTACTGAGAAATATTCGTATGTCCAGAATCTTGAATGATTTAGTAAATCTGAATACATAAATCCTTGACCCATTGTTGATGGTACTCAGTATCGTCAACTGATAATGTATCGCAGATCTCATCCTTCTATGCAATAAATTGATGATGTGGTTCTTTAACAGGCACCTTGACATTGTTCATCGTATTGACAAAATGTACAATTTGTTGTTGGATTATATAATGCAAGGACTAGTCAGAAACAAAGAACGGTGGGTCATTTTCAGCATTAGCATCAAAGACTATAAGAAGCGTCTGAGATGGGATTTCTCACTCTATAAGCTTTGAAATTGAAAAGGAATGTGCGACATAGTTGGCAGTGGTATAAAGTTTATGCTGATATAGCTCAGTCGTGATATTTTCGGCTGTATGATCTGTGGAGAAATAAATGATGAAGGTCAATTAAAACTAATGGCTTTCAACATAGAACTGGAGGATGCTAAGAATGATAGGAAATCAATCATTACTGCATCTTTTTATCCGTGTCTTATTATAATACTTAATGAGAGTAGATGGTTCAAATGTTAATAGCATAGCCAAGTACATCTCAGGGGGAACCCTGTCTTTAAGAAAATAATAATAAAAATAATAAAGAAAAAAAAACACCCCTTAGCATACACCTGAGGATGAACTGATAGTCTGATTGGCTTGCTGTGGAGGAAGTATTTGTGGAGCCTGGTTTGTCATAAACTCAATACTATTGATTTGTATGCTTGGATATTATATTATCTTTACTCAAATATGATATATCAATTATAATAAGACAGGCCTTTTAAAAATATTAGACATTACCTTATCTTTATTATAAAATCAATTAAACAGCTTGCCAATGGGATAATTTATCTTACAAGTGGAATGGCATCCATATCCTCTTTTGCAGTTTATGGAGCCTGAAGGTAAACCTTTTTGAAGCATCACATGCCAGCATGTATTTTCAGGTGAAAGTACAGGGCTGCTGATTAATAAATAATAATTATACCCATGTCTGAAAAAAATTTAGCATTGCATGCTAGCAAAGGCTATGTTTCTAAATATACTTGGCATGCTCTTGAATATTTTAGCCTCCGTATGGCACAAAATCTGGTTGGAATGGAAAAATATATGGAAAGATGTATATCTGGGTAGGTAATCTCTGCAATTAACTTCACAATTCAATTAACTTCACAATTCACTTTTTTCACAGGTAGTGTCTATCCTTTTTGGTCTGCATTCTTCATTTCTGCCTAACTAGGAGACATCTGTTTGAAATAGTGACCACTCAGACCTTTCCCTTTCCAAAGAAAAGTTAAAGGTGCCCTCCACTCTAGCCATAGCTTATGTTTCCCACTCATCACTAGGATGAGATAAATAGGACAGGATGGTACTTGAATCTTTCTTGGTCCTCCCAAACAAAAGCATTTTGAGAACATATCTAGAGAGTAGAAAATTGCCTGAACTTTGGAAATGCTTTTGTTTGTCAGCCAGTTTTAGTATGGGAACAGGGTATTCCTAACCCACCTGCCCCACTTTCCATACCTGCTATGGGACATACAGTTAATTTGCTTTAGGCTGTTATTAGTTTTGATGAATATATCATTTGTTTATGATTGCTCATTTCACTGGTGTGAAACATGCCTTGTTGAAAGGTGAATGGATTATGAAAGGAAGTCCAGAGATGAAAGAAAAGAAAGGTGTGCATCTACATTATTGAACAGTTAATGTGATTACAATTTTAGGAAAAGATTGGTCATATAGTCACTTATACCAGATGTAAGTTTCAGATGTTCTTTTAGTGACCGATGAACTCGTCTATCCATTATTGGCCTAGGCATGTCTCTGATCCATATATTGCATCAGAAACCTCTTTAGGGATATGTTACTACATCACTGGAATGATTTGTATTTGAAGGAAGATATCTTGTACCTAGAAGTTTCTAGTTTTAAGTTTACTAGAAATTGGAAAGTTCCTTCCTGAGTATAGAGGAGGCATTGCATCAATTAGCAATAAGTATTGTAGGCAATTTCCAACTAGTTAAGACTATGCTTGGCCACTAGGAAGATAATCTCCTTAGACTTAAAAGTATGGCATGCATTATCTCCTTATATTCATAAGAGTGGTGCTACTTTTTCTGGTGATAAATACTATGTCAGACGGGGGTCCATGGAAGTCCATTATGTATGCACTTATACTGCAATTCGTTGTCTGAAGTAAGAGCACTTTCATGCTATAATCTAGAACTAAGTTTGTTATTGTAGGCTGGTGGTCCATGGTCCTCCTGACTGCTTTTATAAGTGCACCAGCCACCAGTCACTTCTTCAACATCATTTGTTCTATGCTTGCACAGCTTTTCCCCCACTATTACTTCTCATATATCTTACATCTAGATGAGAAAGATCCTTTCCTGGATACATTCTTATAAAGTAGCATGTTGTTTTTCAGTTTTCTGAGTGCTTCAGTCAGCATATAGTCTTCTATCTATAAAAGCAAGCTCCAGGATTATTATTACTTTACCTTCTCCTTTATGTATGAACATACCTCTGGTTCACCTGATATCCATATCCTTTGCAGATGCTCTTGTTTTCTCCTTAATAGACAAAAGCAGATACTATTCTTGTTTTAAACTGCCATGTTTTGAAATATTTTCTGTTGCCTTTTGATTTTTTATCATGCGATGTGCTTCTGGAGATGTCTTTAGCTTGCATCTATCTATGGTGGGACTCAATTAGTTCTAGAGGAGTTGCTTCCCATTTCCATTATTCAACTTAAAACAGGATCAAACTTGAAACCCATTGTATGGATAACTGCATCTTTCTTATCTTTTATTCCATTTTCTAGTTCTTTGTTCCAGATGATAGACAGAATGAATGCCGAGAGTGAGGCTTAAAAAGTCAATGTATAAATTACCGGGTGAAATAACTTATATACTAATTCAGCTATGCTCATATTTTAAACTTGCGTAAGAGAGCCTATTCTAGTTTAAACTGTTATAGTATTTATTTATACACATATATAGTGGTGTAATCATCACAATTTATGTGTCATAAAAGTAGATATTTTAAAAAATAATTCAAACACTTCTATAATAGATGAATAAGAAGAGGAGAGAGAAGGGAAAGAGGAAAGAGAGAGATATCTTTTTATGAAATTAAATAGTAAGTAATAAATATAAAATTGATGGAAAAAGGTGAGGAGAGGGAAAAGTAGGTAAAAGTAAAATAAAATAACATTGAGGTATCGTAATATAAAGAGGCTTATATATGAACATCAGCCTGGCCTGACTTATGTAAAACCCCTATCATTTTACTAGAGTCTTAACACTGTACTGTTATCTGGTAGGGGACCCAAATCCAAATCTTTCTCATATTATTAGGTTTTAAGCAGTCCGTTGGTAGTGCTCCTTGACACTGTTACAATGGATAGGTTCTTTTGCTCTGTAGGCCATGCCTTGCATCGTGGGGCTGCAGTCTGCCATCCATGTCTCCTCTCCCCAGAATATTATATATATATATATATATAGAGAGAGAGAGAGAGAGAGAGAGAGAGAGAGAGAGAGAGAGAGCCACCATGAAAGGCTATTCATATTGGTAGGCCCTCTTGCCTCTTTCATAGTGGACATCTTTGGCATCATCCACACACACCACACCACACCACACCACACCACTAGATTATGCTTCTGAAGCTAAGAGAGAGAGAGAGAGAGAGAGAGAGAGAGAGAGAGAAGCAGATTTGGGTTGGGTGGGGCAATTGCCCTGGTGGAACCTCTGTGAGCAAAATATTAGTGTTTGTGCCTTTTGACAACAGTCCTCATATAAACCTGCTTTGGGGCGATCCTTACCGCCAGGTGGTTGGTGTTCATTTGTTGGGTCCCCCATACGACACTGCCCCAAAACCTTTCTGAGAGAAAGGAGGGGGTGGCCTCCCAGTGGCACCCCACTTGCTCTTTGGATGTTTCTATGGCTAAGGGATTTTTTTATATTAGATTGCAGTTGCTGGGTGGTAGTAATAGATAATAAATGAGTTTATTCATTCATATCCCCCCTCTACATTCCTACCCTGCTGAAATTGTTCGAGCTGGTGGATGCCACGAGCCATTATGGTTTGTCACACAAACCTATATATTCATATAAAAAGTCAATAATACTCATGCGCCAATAAAAAAAAAGAAAAAGAAAAAGAAAATTTATTACATGGGAAGAAGAAGAAGCAAGCAGAGGGAGTTAGAAATTGGAATAAAACAACATATGGGTTATTACAATCATCCAAAATCTGAGCTCTGCTCTCAGGATTAAGTTTACTTACTTACCCACCTATCCACATTGCCCATCACTTCCTTGCAGTCTTTTTCCATACCCCTATTCTTTTAAAGATCCCCCATCCCCATTTTGTCCATTGAACCACCTCCAAATAGAGAAAACAGTCACTTTCCCCTTTTCCTCCTACATCCCATGCCCCGTGCTCCAATCCTTTTCCTCTATAAATGCTTAGAATTAACATAAAAAGACAAGACTACCCTTCTCAACAATTCCACCTATCCAAAGCCCATATGATATATGCAAAGAGTTGAGAAGGCCATCCAATACTAGTTATAATATAACCCGCCCACTCGTTCTGATCTCTACTAAACTTCCCCATTAGCGTCCCCAATCAATCCCTTCATCTCTTCTTCGGCTATCGCCCCTACAACTTCTAAGTTGGTCAGCTTCCTGGCCCGCATGGCCTCCAACTCCCAGTCCGTCTGGCCGAGCACGGACAGGGAGACGAGCGCAACGCAGGCCAGCTGGGCCGAGAGGAGCCCGTACCAGAGGCCGCCGAACCCCGCACGGGCCCCGAAGGCTAGACCGACGGCGACCGGGGCGCCGACGAGGTAGAAGGAGAGAAGGTTGATCCGGGCGCCGACGGCTGGCCTCGCGGTGCCGCGGAGCACGCCGCAGCCGGTCGTCTGCGGGCAGTTGCCGAGCTCGCACACGCCGAGGAGCGGCAGGGCCGCCGCAGCGAGCCGCACGACGGATGGGTCCGGCGTGAAGAGCCTGACCCACCGCTCACGGAAGGCGGCGGTCCACGCCACGTGGACGAATCCGATTAGTAGGGCGCACCCGAGCGCCACGTGCGCCGCCAGCCGGGCGCGCTTCGGCTTGCCGGCGCCAAGTTCATTGCCAACCTACGTCAAAGGAACTGAATAAGCATTCACAACCAATGCAACAGTGGTGGTGGTGGTTTTTGGTGTGTGGGGGGTGTCCTACGTGGCACCAAAGTCGGAGCCGCACGAATCTTGAAGTATGAGCTTACCCGAGTAGAGACGCAGGCGGCGAGGGCCATGGGGAAGGTGTACATGAGGCTGGTGGTCTGGATCATGACGGCGGTGGCCCCCACGGCCGCGGTGGGGTTGGGGAGATAGCCGGCGAGGACGGTGACGATCTCGTACCACCACCACTCGAGGCAGACCCCGAAGCAGCTCGGCACGGCCAGCCTCACGAGCGGGCCCACCTCGCTGACCACCTCGCGCGCCGTGGCCCACCCTGTCCACGTGACCTCGCAGGTCCGGGCCCACCAGAGGTATAGCACGAGGAATATCGCCATGTTGAGGTTGGTGAGCGACGCGGCGATGGCAACCCCGGGGACGCCGAGGCGGAGGGAGAAGACGAGCACGACGTTGAGTGGCACGTGGAGGGCGACGGCGAGGGCGGAGCAGGCGGCCATGGGGCGGGTGACCCCCTGGGAGCGGAGGAAGACGCGGAGGGGCTGGAGGAAGGCGTTGGTGAGGAGGTCGGGGAGGGAGTAGAGGCAGTACTGGGCAGCGATGGCGGTGATGCTCGTGTCCTGGCCGAGGAAGGTAAGGATCGGGGAGAGGTTGAGCCAGAGGAGGGAGATGGGGATCGCAGCGAGGAGGAGTAAGAGGAAGGAACGCTGCAGGGAGAGGGTGAGGAGCGGGTAGTTCTTGGAGCCGAAGGACTGGGAGCAGAGGGGCTCGAGGCCGGAGGCCAGGCCGAAAAGGACGGAGTAGCCAGTGATGTTCGTGAAGCCGATCGAGAGGGCGCCGCCGGCAAGTGGGAGCGGCCCAAGGCGGCCGAGGCAGAGGACGGACACCATCGCGCGGAGGTATACGAGGAGGTTCATGGCGGTGATCGGGAGGCAGAGGGAAGACAGCTCACGCAATTCGTCGAGCACCTCATGGACGAGGGAGGGGTTCGCCGGATTCCTGTCTCCTCCTCCTTGCTCTTCCTTCGATAAGGAGGACGGTGGTGGTGATTTCTTCTTCACCGCCATTTTCTGAACGGAGGAAGGAAGGGAAAGGGTGGGGTTCTGGGAATCTCTTCTTCGCCCTACGCTTGTTATATATATATTGGGAGAGCGGATGGCTACCACCCCCTTTGTCTTATTCATGTCGGATATTTACACCAAGCACCCTGTGTTTATGCAAAATTAGTACCTAAAATTCCCCTGTTTATAGAATGCAAGTGCAAGAGGAATAAAAGGATCTCTAGAATGGAAAATGTTGGGCCAACAAAGGAGTTTAGTAGAAATTCGAAGGGCTCTCACATAAATAAAAGATCTAAGAGGGGCAGAAAGGAAAAGAAGCAAGATCCGTTGGGAGGGGAAGGGTCTGTACTTGGGCGGCTTTAGGCGGCTGCAGGTGAGACGCACGTGTGAGATGACTAGTCGAGAGTGGTCTTATCTGAATTGGACGCGTGGCAAGGCGGGAGTCCAACTTCTGACGGCGGTCTCAGTAAGTAATGACCGCCGTCAGAGACAAATCAATGGGATTGGACGCTCTGCTTGGCAGAGGATCGCCTGCAGACCTATTGCAGGAACTTACTACAACAGAATACGTGGCCTCCACCTATTGCTGGAAAAACCTAAAAAGTATTCAAGATATTTGTTAACCTCAGCTATTTCTAATCCGATCCTTCTTTCTGCCTAAAATTTCCATATCACCCCCTTAATTAACTTTAACTAATGTCTATAAATGAACATTCCATTGGGGACACTATATTACTATTCAAAGTACCAAAAATATCCTTGTCTTCCTTTTTCTTTTCCTTTTTATTTATGGTATTTTTAGGAGTATTTTAAGAATTTAATTCTTATGATTAAATAAATCATAGCCTCAGATTAAGATATTAGTTAAATTAATAGTAGAGCGTAACATGGAAGTTGTAGATAAGGTTTTAATCACGAAAATACCATAGTGTGGCGTATTATTCAATAATTTTATCGCAAACTTTATCTTGATTTAGTAACGAATCATCTTTCGAAAAGATAAATTATACATATTTTATTATATATTTAATATAAATAATAAATATGTTTAGTTTTAAAAGCTCAATCTTATTATTACTAAATTTTAAGAAACTTTTTTACAACCAGCTCGCCTAACTATAAAATTATAAATTATATTTCACCCTATCAAGTATGGTTTTGAGATATATGTTACATAGTTGCACAACTATCTAACTGAAAGTATCACACTCTATCTAGCATCCTATATTTTATTTTGTTTCATACATACTAATGGTACATTCATCTTGATCTGCATGACAACCTAAGTGGGAAGCTATTACAAATAAGATTAAAGTAGCTTTCTTATCAACTAAAGGAAAAATATATATCAGCAAACATAAAATGATTCAAGCTCTCGATCATCTATTTTGTCTCAGGAGTAGTCAAACAGTCAAAAAGGGAGCAAATATTAGCAAAAAAAATATAAAAATTTAATAATATTTCAATCAAATCAACCGAGATTCGAACTCGAAAACACATAAAATATAAGCCCCTTTTAATGATGTGAACACAATCCTATATGTGATTTGATTAAGATTGTGAATGGAATTCTCGATGCCTATGAAAGAACAAGTAGATCGCGAGAAATATGCACATAAGGCTCGCTTTTGGATCCTTATGTCAGTTAGGTTTGCCTAACTAGATCTCGATAGCTCGTTTTATTCCTTTAGCTTTCCTTAGTAGGCATTAAGAGAAGATTATTTGCTTGTCGGCTCTTCGGTTGCCTTACTTATTTTAATATTTTCATGTCATAAAGTTTAGGGTTAATTTATCCATGATAGAAGCTATATGTTTGATTATAGTGCTAAAACTAAGACAGGCAATTTGCCAATAGAAATCCTTGTCTAACTTATCCTATTCGATCCAACTCTTGGAGCATATGGCATGGTTGATGGTAACTAATTGGTACCTTCTAAGAAAACAAACATATTAATAAATAGAAGAAGTACTGGGAGAGCATAATCCCTTTGTTGTCATCATGATGTGGAGCTTGTACTACACTTTTTACAGTACACAATATCAAACTACCTCTCTTCCAACTATTTTAATAAAAAATATAATATACCATCATATAAACTTAACACTAAAAAAATATTTGAAACATAGCTAATATTATTAACATTTATAAGAAAAATAAAATATTAACATTATTAATTGTTTATATATATAAGACGTTGAATTTATCCACGATTTGTTTAAAAACTTTTAAATGAAATGCTGATAGATACAGCAAAATCTCTATTTATTTTTATTTTTATTTTTTGCCATGTATGAAATATTAATCGGATCAATAATATATAAGAAGACACTGAAAGTATTAGAGTTTTCTCTTTTTAGATAAAACACTAATAAATTTAGTATTTATTAAAACAAACTTATTTTGATATTAATTTTGAAGAGTGCTATATTCAACTTATTTTGGAATATATATCACAAGAGACTAAGCTGATGTATTCTGTTATTATATATTAAGGAAATTTATAATAGATGTTATATATCCTTAAATTTATTATCATTCACAGTCAACCATATCAATATTTTTCATTCAATCATCACATTTTATTTTTAATATTTTAAAAACACTTTTAAATTAACTTTAACTTTAACTTTAACTTTAATAGTTGCTGTCGAAATGGAAAGTATCATATCATGGTATCACTTCTAAAAATTAAAACTACCAAATATGGCCCCCTTTTATCTTTATACTTACTCAAGGATAATATGATCATTTTACATTTCGAGTTAATCATTATAAAGATAATGTCAAGTGTTTTTAAGATATTAAAAGCAAAATATAGGAGTTGAATGATAAAAAAATCAACATGATAAGATATAAGAAAGGCTAAAAATTGAAGTGTTTAATAAATTTTCTCAAACTTCATAATTAAAGTAGGAGAAAAATATACATATGGGGTGTCAAACTTCTTCCATATTTTGGTCTAATAATAAGCTTTCTTGTTTAATTAGTTCCCTAATCTCCTGAATGGGAAACTAACAATTTCATCATTTTTTAATTAACTATAGATTCTAGAACTTGATGAAAGCATTCTACATATTGAATTGAAGCAGAAAAGGAATAATCTTTATCACCACTTTCTAAAAAGTTTAAAATTCTCCAATAATAGATTTCTTTCCTTGATCCTAACTATAAATACATGTATATATATATATATATACCCCTCAAAGGCTTAGTTTTTACATGATGATCCTAGATACCCTTCTAAAGTGACATAAATATTCTTATTCTTATTTGTATGATATTTATATCTTCTCGTCTGTTAAATTATTAAAAATTTAACTGTTAATAGAGAAAATACAATGAAATGACTTGTATAACAATACTAAATTATATAAAGATAATTGAGTCATTGTGAAAAAGATTGCTATGTAAATATTATTTCTCTTGAACAAATCACTTGGAATCTATTGGTGCTCTTGGTATGATATGTGCATGAATAGGGAAGAGAACAACCCCTAATACAACAAAATTAATGTAATTTACCCACTAGAGAGCTATGATTAATTACTCACTCTCATCTCTCTCTCTCTCTCCCCCACTTAAAAACAAATCAATACAAGACACACTAGTGGGTCAAATTATTCCACAAGGTCCATAAAATCCGGCACCATTAGCATAAATCAAGCGGATTATTTAGATTAGTTTGACATCATAAAACCCAAAGTATATAATGTAATGCACAACCACTAATATCAGAGATACTTATTAGTAGTTGGAGTAGCAAAAACAAACCTACATGTGGAGTAATAGTTATATCTTTAATCTCCTCAAACTTTATCCCATCATTTCCTTAGATTGGGAGATCTTACAAAGCTTCCTTTTTGTCACACTTTGAACAAAATAATGTGATTAATATTTAGTATTACTTTTTTTTTACTTTCTATTTTAAAATATACAATAATTTATTTTAACGGTGTAATTTCAAGTTAAAACATTTTATTTAGTTATTCTCTTCACAGTATATAAAAAACGGACTATAGCGGTGACTTATCCCCTCCTTATTTAATGCCTTCTTAGGGGTCTTAAATTTATAGGTAAATTGTTGGACTTGCACATGAAGATTTATCTAGTAGAGTAGTCAAAAATTAATATTGTGATGCTAGCTTAATATCTCCATGATCTTTGTTCATGATAGGTGGAAATTGTGGTCCAAGACTTGATCTACCTACACTTAAACTCACAAGCTGTGACAAGGGTGGTTAGAGAAGGATAACATTGTTTGATGGTAATAATTTATGAAGGTAAAATGTTTTAAATTTTATTTGTCTCCAATTACAGGATGTGTACATTCTTCTATGAAGTACATGTTCATCATGGTTTCTATTGCAGATGAAGTACAAGCTCACAATGGTTACTATTGCAGGCATCTTCCCAGCCAAGGAAATTGTGTAGAGAAGGGAAAATAAATAAATATTCCAAGAGTAATATATATGCAAGAAAAATTTAATATTTTATGTTTTTAATATTTATAAATCACATCTTATATTTTATAAAATATTGTGTACAGTTAGATGTGTTAATCAATTGAATTTAACCAAACACTCGAATTAAGTTGATGACACTCTAGACATTATCAACCTAATTTTACATAATCTAAACATAAATTCTCATTTAAGAATCTCATTGTTTTTTGCACTAACACTTAGATAGTTGTGTTTCTCGTTCATCAGCTGCTTCTCTTTTTTTTTTCTAGCTTTAGATTTTGGCCAAAGAATATTATTCCCTAGAGGAATAAAAGAAAGATTAAGATATTTTAATTATTTTAATAGTCAATAATGTTGATCTGAATGGAATTTGCCTAAATGGCGCTAGTATTAACCAAACTCAAAAAAGAATTTTCAAAAGATTCGGTCAACCTAAAAAGCGAAGTTTAATTACATTGTATAAAAAAAAAGGGCAATGCAAAATAAAACTCAAATAGTTAAATAAGTTCTTATTGCAAACTTAGGTTTGAATTTTAGAGACGTAAGTATTTAGTAAACTACCGTTAACTTCTCACTTCTCTCTAGAAAAAATAAAATTTAAAAAAAAAACCTAAGGGTTAAAAAAAAGACAAGAGTGTGATAGTGGAAAACCTCATATATTCTGATGACAAGATACATTTTAGTGGGTCTTTACCTACATGACTGCATCAATATTCCTAGGTGAAAAGGAAAGGCTTATCTTGCTCACTTTCACTCACATTATGCAGAATGTTGGAGGATGTAAACTATGAGATAGCGAAAACTATCACCATCTTTTTCCTTCACGATCAGCACCAACAGCTCAAATAAATAAATAAATAAAAAAGATCTAAAAGTTTGATTAATTGTTTAGCTTTCATTTCTAAGTGCTATATAGCTCTTCCTCTACATAGTATAAGTATTATATTCTATGCGAAAACTATGTCGAATATTTGATGATGAGATTACCCACTTATTAAAGCGAGAAACAAGGGGAAATGTTCGAGATTGTGCGTTAAAAAAAAACCCCATATATTCTTGTACTTTTTCCTCTCATTTGATACCACCAATAATTTTGCTCTACTTGAACATTAGGGCACTTTTCAAGAGGCTAAGAGAGAAAGAAAAGAAAAGATAGGCATGTGAACTAATTGAGGTTATCATGGCCCTTGAATTGTGGGTGAAGAGAGGCCCACATTTTCTCTTGAAAATGCCCATTATTCTTTTAAAACTCAAGTTATTTTACTTCATAAAATCACTAGTAAATCTTGGTCTTGAAAAATAAAATAAAATAATTAAAAAAATATTCCAATAGTGCCCTAGATGTGGTTACTTTGCCACAAAAAAAAGAGCCAATTAAGGACCATAAACTGCTACATAATCTCTTTACGTCCTACCTAGATATTGGCCTAACTAAGAGGGTAACCCTAAGATACTACCTAAGTATAGCCCCATGTCCCCCCAAAATGTGGGATATTCCATGACCTAATGAATAATGTGTATATATATCTTCTTTCCAAGATCATATAAATATTAGTTTAATTATATATGTCCCTAATCTTTGTCTTCTTTAGGGTGGTCACTCTTCTATCTAACCCTCCCATTAAGTTTAAAGATAATTTATTTTTACCCACGATCTATTTCATAATTACTTTACAAACTATCTTTTTAGTACACAATGATCCCTGAATTATCAAAAATATATTACTCTATCTTTTCTGTTAGTTTTCTATTAATTTATATTCATAAGTTATAAAATAACGGCAGTTTATAGAGTGAAAAATAAATTACTCATAAAATTAATCATCTAAATATCTTTTGATGTTGGTATTGGTAAGTCTAGTGCCCACAAAATGGGGATATATGATATTATAAACATTATTGTAGGTATTTCATTTAATATTAAATTCACATCATAAAGAGTGGACCTTCATGTCAACCCACAGCCCATTTATATGTTAGCTTTGCCTGTTAGCCCAACAAGATGAGTCTACTCTAAAAAAGGGCTTAAGCCTTGGTAACATAGTGGTTGGGCCCAAATGCATGATAATTCTCCGTACCTTCAATAAGCATCAATATATTTTTGGGCCGACATCGTGCTAATCGATCCATGTACATCACGCCAACATATTGATCACATGCATTCAACAGCTTTGGCTGCACCTACTAAATTATTTACGAGTGGGCTCTTGGACTGACTTGATATTGAATCCGTGCTCAAAATGTTCGAGATAATTAGGTTATAGTTAGCTAATGTATATAGAAAAAGTTTCATATATTCATATAAGCTAGCATATATGAACATATGAAATGTAACTTCATATAATATTATATATATAGCTAGCATAAACTTGTTTACTTCATAGAATAATTTTTCTTGACTTAAATTTCCCCTAAAGTATATATAGGCAAAAGTATAACTTCTTATACATATTATCTTATGGTAATATGCATAAACATTCATGACCACAGAGGAGTATGTCGACAAATGCATGTATCCATCCAAGCCAGAAGTAGATACCACCATCTTAACCAACAATTTTGTATCCATTCGAGAGTAGACAAAATGAATCACATGGAATGATAGATTGATTGGTGGAATAATAGCAACTTACCTACAAAAATTTACTTAGATCTAAACAAAAAAATGCAAGCAATAGGAGGTATATCATCTAGTAATTAACATGGAACGTTAGAGTTTAATTAGCAGAGTTCGCTATAACGAAAATCAGAAAAGGTATTGAAACCAAAAGCATCTCTATACCTTGAGCCACAGTTAAATCATATCCCGTGACCCCTTGTATTTACATTTGAGTGCTATCAAAGTTATTGAATGTATGCGATTGATGTGTTGACATGCATTCGACAGCTAACCTGACTGACCCGAATGAAAACCGTGCTTTTGTTGAGTATGAGTGGATATGAGTGAAGAGATTAGTGTAAGTTTGGAAGAGAAAATTAACAATTAAACTCGACCGATGTCAGGATTTATTTCCAAAAAAAAAAAGTACACCGATTTGGTTTGAGTTTCAGTCTACCTTATAAAAGGTTAATTTTCATAAATACTAGAGTAAATGCGATACTATCGAATATGGTTCTAAACACCACTCCTTGAAAGTTCTACCCCAAAAGTTATAAAATTCTAGTAATCGATGGTTGCCAAACACGCCTTTTAACTTATTTGATCGATTTTCTACCAAACTAATTGAGTTGGCTGTCTAGCAACTAAGTTTGTGATGTAACCTATTCAAAGTCTCAACGTCCTAATCTGGTCAAAAGAAAAGAAAAAAATATCCTTAAAAAATAAGTATATTCATATATCATAGTATATGAAAATATATAACTCATCTACCTTAGAATATCCTAGTCATAAATAACGTTATATATTATACGAGAAAGAAGACCGCGTGCTTCTTACTTCTATATTTATGGATCTCGTTATCAAAGGGTTGGTGAGAATTTATATATATATATATATATATAATATCACTTTCAAGTTTTAATGTGTGATTTAATTTAGTCAATTGTGACATATACAAATGAATAATTTTGTTATAAGAATAGCCTAACTATGTGCCGGCCACGTGCTAGAAACGATTAATGAATGTTTAAGAAGGATATGCTAATTATGGGAAGGGGATATTTATATATGGAAATAGTTATAAATAACACCTTATATGTTTGTTAACTACATGAGTTTTTATTTCTTCATTATTTGCAAAATGAAATCTGAATTACTTTTTTATTACCAAAAAGTACTATCGCAATAATTTTTTTTTGCAAATCACTCCTCAAAATTGTACGTTATTATGTCGTCTTCTTCAAGCGTTTTATTTTTTTTTTAAGAAATTCTAAGTAAAACTTAGAGATGATTTATTACAATATTAAAACAAGAAGAGACGA
Organism: Typha angustifolia; assembly: GCF_048772165.1. Taxonomy (NCBI): domain Eukaryota; kingdom Viridiplantae; phylum Streptophyta; class Magnoliopsida; order Poales; family Typhaceae; genus Typha; species Typha angustifolia. Next base: position 9,140,758 of record NC_133248.1, read on the forward strand.
CCTTCGTATATGACTGACTATAAAATCAAACCAAAACCCACCGTCTCCTTCTCCTTCGTCTCCTCTTTCTCTCTCTTTCTCGGCACGTGGAAAGCAAACGCCAGGGCCAGCTGCAGCCTCCTCCGCCACCGCCACCGCCGCCTCTCCCTCGCGCTTCTCTCGAGATCCGTGGAAGAAGCGGCGGGCTCGAATCACGAGCGACGCCACCCCCGTGCGTGCTTCCTTGGTCGATCTGGGCCAGGGTTTGAAGTCCGAGGTAAATCTCGTCGGCATCGGCGGCGTCGTCTTCCTCCTCTTTGTGGTGGTGGGGTTTGGGAGGAATGGAGGAGGGTCTGGCGATGAGTTGGGGGACGTTTCGGGCGATACTGGCGATACTGCAGTGGTGGGGGTTTAACGTCACCGTTATCATTATGAACAAGTGGATCTTCCAGGTATGATCCCTTTTCTGTCATCCTTTTTTCTTCTCTCCCGATTGGGTCAAGGGTGATCTGTTCTTGTGGAATCTGAAAGCTGGATTCTTGATTCCACCGATTTCGTGGCCGAATTGGTTTGAGGATGATCTAATTTTTGAGAAACGGTCAAAAGATCTCCAGAGAGGGCCAAATTGATCGTCAAAATTTGTGCCTTTACGTTTTATTTCCTATCCTTTGTGGCTCTGGATAGGAATCTTGAGGATTTCATTTGGAAATTGAGAACTGTTCCATTGCTACGTTGTTGAGGAAGGGGTTTGTGCAAATTTAGTTCGAATTGTGTATTTTGGGGATGGTCGGTTTGCCACTAGATAATAAAGCAGAATTAGGAATAGCACAAAGTTGCATTTTTGGATCTTTTATCAAAAATATAAGTTTTGTATATCTGTTTCTCAGCCCGTCGATATACATTAAAAGAGAGAACTTATCAGTCAGCACCAAGCATGCAGTAATTCGAAACTCTAATGCTCTTTTAGCTCCGGTTCATTTCAAAAATAGTTTCTTTTTTATTCTTCTGGAATACATAATCTTATTTATCAAAATTTATATCTTATACCACACACTAATTTCATTATTATTTTACACTTGATATCTATCCCATCAATCTATTTATATTAAATCAAAGAGTACTCATAATAATTATATAAAAAAGAAAACACATTTTTTTTAATCTTTTCTTCCAATTTATATCATATCAAAGATAATTATTATATTTCTATTACAAAATAGTAGTGAATATAAGAATAGCTATTCCTAGAAAAAAATCTTATTTTAAGAATAACAAAAAATAATATATATTCTAGAATTAATTTTATTCCTAGTAAGCGAGACCTGTTTAAAAACCAAAATAGTGTGCACTACATATGTGCAACATTATTTGTAGCCCTATCATTGTTCTTCTGTCTATGAATGTAAGAGAAGTTAGATATAGAAAGCTTGACATGTTAAGATTTGCACTAACTCCCACTGCTGCTTCGAGGAGCGCTGCGTGTTTTTCTTTTCTTATTGAGGATGGCTCGTCTTGGGTCAATTCTAAAGGATTTCTAGGTAGGAGCACTCTTGTACCTCTTCACTCACTTCCTTTTTCCCCTTCCTCTCACACTTCTGCAGAAGTGTATATACTAGGTAAAACAGGTCGATATGATTAATTGGTTTGGTTTCAACTGGCACTTGTTGTAAATCGGAATTGGGAAGCAGTCTGGTACACTGGTTATCTCTCACTTATGTCATCCCATTTTGGTTGGCATGATTTCTATCGGATAATTGTGAAAGAAATAAATTCTCATTTTAACAAAGTGACCTTTTTAAAGTCACCGGCTGCAAAGTAACAACAGATGCTTTTGGATGCAGAAACTAGATTTCAAGTTCCCTTTGACTGTATCATGTGTTCATTTTATATGCTCTGCTGTTGGAGCTTATGTGGCCATCAAATTGCTTAAGATTAAACCACTAATTGAGGTCGATCCTGAAGACCGTTGGAGAAGGATATTCCCTATGTCATTTGTCTTCTGCATTAACATTGTGCTGGGGAATGTGAGCTTGCGGTATATTCCAGTCTCTTTCATGCAAACGATAAAGTCATTCACTCCTGCAACAACAGGTTAGCAATTGGTTTGTTCAGTATGGTTTTTTTTTAGTCATAAGCTTTCTTTCTTGTTTGGCTTTGCATTCAGTGTATAGCCAATTCTTACATGTTCTGTCCAAAACAGTTATTCTGCAGTGGTTAATATGGAGAAAGTATTTTGATTGGCGCATATGGACTTCTTTGGTTCCAATTGTGGGCGGAATTCTTCTAACATCTATAACAGAACTTAGTTTCAATGTTTTTGGATTTTGTGCTGCCTTATTTGGCTGTCTGGCTACATCTACAAAGACCATCCTGGCAGAGTCCTTACTTCATAGTTATAAGTTTGACAGGTAACAGATCGAATTATGATAACATATTGTTGCACTTTAAATATTGAACACCATATATATGGGAGTTGGGTTTCATAGTAAATCTGTTACCGAACGGGGCATCAGTTAGTTCTCATATCAAATCTGTTAGATAATATATTGAATATTTGGTTATCTTACTGTAGATAGCTAATAGAGCACTGTAACTGATCATAGTTTTTCATTGTAGCTGATGTGCCATTTGGATTGGAACATTAATGATTTTGGAAGTTTTATCGCATGATTCTATCATAATTTAATGTTACTGTTGAACACTGTTTGATTGCCTACTACTCTCTCTGGTGTGATTGAAGTTGTGTCAATTTTTACTTCAGCAGGAAGTATAGTATTCAGAGCATTTCTTGGCCAAATTACATGTCTAAGCAGTAGACAGAATTTCTTGACTTAGACTCTATGCAACTTAATCCAAATAATAATAATGAAGTACAATTTCAACAGAAATTACAGGCAACAGCTAAATTAGTAGGCGTAGGCAATTCTGTTGTTCTGTTTGACTTAGGAAAATCTGATATTCTAGACGGTATCTGACATTCATCATTTTAGAAACCCAACGGCAACCCTCATGTTTTCTACTCAAGGACAATTAGTCTCTTTTAAAATTTTATCAAGCTAAGAACAGGTCAAAGGATATTACATACAAATTTCATATCTTGGTATCTTGTATCTTTTTCCCATTTCTTTTGTTTGGAAATAATATGATATTGCTACGAACTGCACTTATTTTGAAGAAAAGGTGAAAGAAGTACGTATTAAACTCTTGGAGAGCACCTACCAGAGTAGTGTGAAGTGTGAACTGCAGAGTAGTGGGTTTGGTGGAATATTCAAAGATTTAACATGATGGTTGTAAAGAAAATTTCAGAGTTTAAATTTGAAATTCTGATGATTTTATCAAGATCCTAGATTGCCTCGGATTGTTATTTTTGACTATCAGTAACATTTCTAATAGATCTTGCTTTACATTAGTCAACATCATGGTTGCGACGAAGGAAATTCTGGAGTTCTTAAGTTTAGTTGACTTCTTATATACTTCTGTCACTCACATCTCCAATGGATGAAGATGGTAGAATCTAGTTACAACTAAGTATACCCCTATATGCTTTTGATAGTTAATGCTATTTAAAAATTATAGCTTGTGGGATATGGCCTGAATTGTCATCCAAATGCAAAAGATATTTCTTATTTAGTTGTAATTTTACTTAGCTAGGAGAGTATCTTACTACCAGATTTATTATTTGTTGAGCAAACTGAATTACATCTTAACAATAAGTAGCCTTCTTTTCTAACGTAAGTCTGTTTTGCATATGTTTTCTGTAGTATAAACACAGTATACTACATGGCGCCTTTTGCAACCATGATATTAGCTGTACCAGCTATTTTGCTTGAGGGAACTGGAGTCATCAACTGGTTTTACACACATGACTCCATTTTTTCGACAATGGTGATCATTTTCAGCTCAGGGGTGTTGGCCTTCTGTCTCAATTTCTCCATATTTTATGTCATACACTCAACAACAGCTGTAACCTTCAATGTAGCAGGCAACCTCAAAGTGAGTTCAACTACCATTCCAGTCATAATTACTCTTTGCAATCTTCTGCTCTATTTCTGCTGCTTACATAAGAAAACTATGTTACAGGTTGCAGTTGCTGTATTGGTCTCATGGCTTATTTTCCGCAACCCGATCTCTGCTATGAATGCTGTTGGTTGTGCAGTGACCCTTCTGGGCTGCACCTTCTATGGGTATGTGAGGCATATGTTATCCCAGCAATCTGCTGTTCCAGGAACTCCCAGAACACCCCGGACCCCTAGGAGTCTCATGGAGATGCTACCCCTTGTAAGCGATAAGCAAGAAAAGGTTTAGCAATACACATATTTACACTCATGGAACACTTATCTGTCATTCTTCATTGACGAAATATTTAGCTTATTGAAGAACAAAGTCAAGTAGAAGATACTATCATTTTCCACAAGACAAAGCCCTCTCCGTTTTCATTCATTACAAGCATACTATGCGAGGTATAAACGTTGGGATGCTAAGTTAGAAGGAGGCTGTCTAATCCTTACATTTTGCCATGTAATTTCTATGTTTGTTTCAGAATCAAACAGCCTGAGGGCATTCGCATTTTTTCTTTCCTGTTGTTGTTACTGTCGTTGTAGTTTTACGGATCTTATCTAATACAGGGTTTTAGTTGATACATGTCAACGGTTTGTATCTAATCTTTCAGTTTGAAGTGTCTTAACTCATTTGAAATTATTAATGGTTAATAATCTGAGACAAGCATCTGAACTGGTTACCTTCGAGGTTATGAGTGATGATTCAACAATTCAAAACAGGAAGCAAATTGGAGATCAACAATACCAACAATGCTAACAGACAATATTGCATAATTTGTAATAACAGGAGTGGTGGGTCAGATTAGATCTATGATTTACACATCGCAAGAGTGGATTATGACTGTAGAATTATTTGACAGAGGTGGAGAGAAAGGTGATGTTAAGAGGCTTCTTGTTGTTCTAAGCCAGGAGCCAAAAGTTCTTCTGCCATCTAGTGCTGACCAAATAGCCACCCAATCCCTTGCTCTGCTTCCTCACAGCCAGAGTTAGGCAGTCTGCTCTGTTGATGCACTGCTCCACAAACTCCTCACTTCTGCTCTGAATGAAGCTGCAACCAGAAGCCAAATGGGTAAGGGAGGTAATGAGATCAGCGCATCTCTCTTTCTCTCTTCAGGTTTTCTCTTCAGATCTATGGAAAAACGAAGAAGAAATTATAAAGAGTGTCGTTGATAATTTTACCAACAAAATGGTGAAGGCTTGCTCTGGCTCAACACAAGCACTGAAGCCTCCAACTTCCTAACTTGCCCGAGTACTGTGGCTAACTTGGGCCCTTGAATCACAAGTGCTTCCACCTCCACCTATTACATCAAACATCTGTCAAACTAAGCAGGAATCGAAAGAAATGTTAAAGAAAAGCTCCAGATCTTTCATGCCTGAGATGGCATGAAAAGAGTAAGCTATTAGGATAACTTCTGATAGTGATGTTTCTTAGCAGTACCTCAGGTTTGCAGGCCTGGCAAAGAGACCCAAGAGAATTAACAAGGATTGAAGCATCTTTCCCCCTCCTCCTCCTCCTCCTCCTCCTCCCATGGCTTGGTGATGAGGAATGACATGAAGAAGAGTGAGGAGGTCTCCCTTATTGGCCACATGGGTCAGTGCCCACATCATTGCATGCTTTGCCCCAGAGCTATGGTCAACCACCACCATCACCCTCTTCTTTGCCATCATCCCATAACCTTCTTCCATTTGGCCCCAGTTCCCACAACCACCACTTCTCTTCTTCCCCCACCTCCTTGAACCCCTTGTGGACTTGATGCAGTAGGGAGAATGGCCTCCACTACTACTTAGCTGCCTGACAAAAGACTGCCCATTTCCTCTGCTTCCCATCCCTCTCTCTCCTTTTTTTCCTTTCTTGTGATACTCTGTATGGTGGCCTTGGTGTTGCTTATAAGTGTAGGTTTGGAATTATGGACGGGGAGATGGAGGAAAGGGACAAGGGAGGTCTAAGGAAGGAGCCATGCGAGACGTAAAAGAGAAGGGGGTCACGAGTAGGGAGAGTGTGGTGTGATGGTTGGTGATCTTGATGCATGACAGGGGAAGATAGGGGTGACCAGGGAATCTTAAGAGTACTTCAAGGAGTTTCTTATTATTTTCTAAGTTTGTTCATCAAATATTATATCCAAATAAATAAAGTTTCAAACTTTGTTAGAAATGATAAAACTTTTTTAAAAAAAAACTATAGTTTAAGCTTCATGGGTCAGTACTAAGATGCTTGATTAGTCCTCTACCTGATAGATTCTTATCTAGCCTTTTACTGTAGCTCAGTACTATTTGCAGCATTGATTGGAAAGTTTGCCAGGTTTTTGCACAGGCATCATTGGTGATGGGAAAGTACTTCCATTTTCTTTTAAGATAAAACTACACTATACAAACTAGCCGTGTGGTTATTATCCATATCCTCCAAGAATGAACCTCAAAATATCACAATAGCTCTTCCTCTGCTGCTGTTGCTGCTGAGCTGAGCAGCTGTCCCAAAAGAGCCTCTTTTGAGACTTTTTATATGGATCTTTAGTGTTTCTTTTGAGCTATAGAATCAGTAATCTTGTAGTTATATTACATGAGCTTCATAGCACTAGGTGGTGTTCTCTTTCTCCATAATAAATAGCTTTGGTACGGGTGATCAAAGTAAGAACTTGGAAAGATCCTAAGTACTTGATGGTCCTGATAAGAATGATCACGAAGATGTAAAACACTCAATATTTTAACTATATTATAAATAACTTACTCTTTTTTAAAAAAAATTATTTAAATAAAGAAAAATATCAAGTCATATCATACCGTCCAAACCGAAATCATCGTGTTAAAATGAAGCCTCTTAAAACAGTAATATAGATGGAATATTGCTCCACAATACATAATTTAGCAAATAAAAAGCATATTTATAAATAATAAAGTTAAAAATGAGGGTGTTATTTGTAAATATATGAATACCCGAAGGAAACGAGAGGAGAGGATAGGAGAGGAGAATATTTTTCTCTGTCGTCTTGGGGTTGGGAGACGACGCCCTTCGCTCACAAGCCGCATACGCCCAAAGAAAGCTTGTGCGTTGGAAAGTGACTTTCTTGGACTTGCACCCTAATACCCACAAAAGGAGCCTCCTCACTTTCCCTGGGCTTCGGTGCACTCGAATTAGGACAAATCTCATTTCCCACCCTACATTATTAACTTATTCTCATCCAGTAACGACGTCCTTTGTCTAGAGAGGAGTGAGGATGTAATAGAAGGGAATTAGGAGGAGCTGTCGGTCAAAGTTGGCTACCCAGTGAATTGGATTTCTTTTTTTTCTTTTACATTTGTGTCCTTATTTGTAACGAGAGATAAAAGATAGTACGGTTGGTAGGTAAATTCCTTAATATCTTACAAAAATTATTTAATAGTTTAGTTTGATTCAGTTAATTGAATTATTTGATAATGCAATTAGTTTGGATGAGCAATTCGAAGGCGCGAGCTTGGAGTAAGTCTCGACGATATTTAGTTCGGAGAAATTATTCGACGACTTATATGGTTTCAAATTTAGATTAAACAGCTAAAAACTTGATGATGCCTAAGTCTTTTTATATATAGAAAAGATAAAAATAAATCATCGACCCAAACTAATGAGGTGATTAGTGGCCGCAAATGGGTCCTAAGAAAACCTATACTAATATATTTTATTTTTAATATATTGTCTCTAAACTGTTGATTTAAATGTAAGTGAACCAAATAGGCTTAAGAGGTGCCATCTCATCATATTCTACATAATTATTTAAAAAATAGAAAATAAAAAAAATAAAAAATAATTAAGGAGAGAAGGTGAGCTTTGATTTTCTTAGATCTTCTTAGTTATAATTTTATAAACAATTAAAAATTTTAAGTAAAAAATTTAATGGGCAAAAAATAAAAAGAGAAATTAAAAAGAAATTCATAATTATGGGGGTCAAAATGTCAGAAAATATAGACAAAAAATGAAATGCTTTTAATTTAAAAAAGAAAAGAAAAGAAAAGAAAAGCATCACATCAAATCACGTTCAACTCGTTAATTATCTATTTATCACGTCAAAATATTTAAATCAAACACCGTACTTAAAAATAAATGAATGCTAGCTTTAATTCCTCAGAAGATGCGATCTGAAAAGCCTGATGCTTTCTCCGTATCCTTCACATCATACCAACTGTACTACATACAAGAATAAATACTTTGTATACATATTTTTTTGCCTTTTCGATTTACACCCTCTACTTTTTAATATTTATAAGTCGAGCTATAATTTTATCAAATGATAGTTTTAGCCTAGGGCATTAGTATAATTATTTTTTTAAAGATAATTAAAATGCCCTTACTTATTTTTATATTCGTCTTTCTTTAAAAGTGTTCTTATTTTCTTTTCTCTTTCTCCTTTTGGGGTATGAAGAGAAACAGTGCAAATTAGGTAAGATAATATATATATATATATATATTTTTTTTTTAAAATGAGATAATTTGTATTATTTAAAGTTTCCAAACAACCACAACAAATTCTGGACTCAGAGATTAAAATAACATTATTTTGGGTCTTTCAAATATTCCAGAGTACAACAATAAAAGAGATAAAGTATGACATTTAGAGAAACCATAAAAGAGACACTGTACATTTACCCGGTTAGCAGAATAGCATTAAAACTTTAGATACAGAGACACTTAGACTTTAAGCTATATATATTACTAGACAATTGCTCCGTACCAAATATCGTTGAGACCTACTCTAAGCCTTTTACTTTGTTAAACTACTCTTTCAAGTTGACCGTACTGTCGAATCATCAACTAAATTAAGCCACGCTACTAGTTACCAACCACCAAATAATTTCTTTATAGTAATTTTTAGGATTGAAGTTGAACTCATGATCTCTTTATCAGGGTCAGTAAAAGTCGCATAAATTCAACCAAATATTAAGAGCAAAATTGGAGCACTTAACCAAAAATAAAAAAGCCCACTATCTCCTCCTAGTCAGGCAAAATGAATTCAATATTCCAAAGATCTGTCGGCAAAAAAATAAACTGTCTGGAGAAGTGAAGCAAGTGTACTATGGACTTTGGTTATGAATGATAATAATTTTATCCGGAAAAGGAGTAGAATGGAATAAATGAATGCCAGAATGGTAACAATTTCATGTGGAAAAAGGAGGCATATCAATGCCTCCCGGGTCCACTTCATTTCTACTCTGATCTGTCATCTTGGACCATTCATTTGATTCGATCAACGGTTAGGATGGAAGATATCATCAACTTTAGTCGGTCGCCTGCAGAGGCGGTTGTGTGAATATTGCTACAGTTGGCTTTTATTAATTAATTATATTGTTACCACTAAACTTGTTTCGAGTCTGCTATATTGCCGAGCGAGAAAGTATAATAAATAAAAACAAAATAAACGATCAAACCGATTTCTAATTTTAGGAATGAGGTCAATTTTATAAAAGATATTTTGTAATTATTTTTAAGATAATAATTAGAACTAATTAATTCTTATTTTAAGATAAAAACGTAATAAGAAACATATATCTTATTTTTTTTATGAAATTAGGTTAGCGTGTGGGGTAAAAAAAATATAATTTTAACGAGTAATATAAATATTTTAGAATGTGATAACTATTGTTTAGGAATAAAAATGGTACTAAAGTTGGTGTTTATAATTATTATAGAGAAAATTATTTAGTAATTTAGTAATTTGAAGGTGCGGTAGTTTAGAGAAGCAATTTGATAGAAATGGAATGGTTATTGACTTAGTGATCGTGTGATCGGTGCCTAAAAGAATCTCCGGGCTTTATTCTTCAAATATGTTGATCCCATCCGCTGTTCGGGAAGTGGACGTGATGCTCGTAGTTGATCTCGGGGAATCGAAGATATCCACTTCGTTCGTAGAGGTCAGTGATCAGCCTAAACCTAATTTTCTTTGAAATATTTGTTTTTTATCTCTCTCTCTCTCTCTCTCTTGTTGCTACTATTTTTTCTTTTCGCTCTTCTAGACTTCTATAAGTTGATTCAATCCATCCTGCAAGATCTTTGCCCTTCACTATATTGTACCAATCTTGAATTTTTATTTTCTAAAACGGTGTTAAACTGGTAGTTTGGTTTATTGTTGAGAGGGGAGTTTGCTTCTGAAGTTGGTATGTGAGTTTGATCACCTTTTGAGAGACGAGATAGCATTCTTTAGGGTAGCAGTTAGTATTTGATATTTAATGGTGGAATGACTAAGATATTCTTGTTATTTTCTGAGATAAATTTCTTTGGGAGATTGAAAAGTGGGTACGATATGTGGTTTATACTGAATTCTTAAGAGGCATTTGACAACATTCTTGGTTTTTCTTTTTTCTCCCTTTAGAAGACTAAACAATCATCCAGAGTAATTCAAGATGTTTGTTATTGTGGGTGGATACTAACTCGGTAGGTAACATCAAGTCGTAGATTACTTGGATTTGGAGAGCACATAAAATCCCGCCATCTGTTAGAAGAATGAGGTGAAATTTGGAGGAAGAGAAGCCGTCAAAGTTTTAACTAGCAGATAGAAAGCAGCATAGGAAAATATGGCTTCATATACCAGGGTTTAGATATGTACACTGTAATCTTGTTTATCAATTCATAACTCAACTATTGTGTGTTACCATAACTGCACACAAAATTACGCTCTAGGAAGTATAGGGCCCTTGAAAAATTTGAGTGCCTTGACAAAAGAAAACGTCACTTAGAATACATAGCCATAAGACATATTGGCTTTCAGAAGTTCGTCTTTGGTGACTACGAACAGTTTATCATTATCTCTAATAACTTCAATGGAATCAATCTCTGCTCCTTCTTCATTTGTAATAATTGTGTAATTTGTATCAACTCTGAATTTCTCTCCTGTCAATAAATGAATTATCAGTGTGCTTAATGAATTCTTCAACCAACAAATAATTCAATAATGCTATATTGATGATTTCATCAAATGAACTTATGTTCAGGGCCATAACTGAGCTAATATTATTTTATTCATGGAATTGAATCAGTTGGTTCTGACGATTTGCATAATATGTAAGAAAAGAAAGTATGCATACCTATAATGCCTTTTAGTTCTTCCATTGTGTTTGGCAAGCTTATAAGCTTCCCAGCTTCTGAGCAAGGATTTCTCAGCAGTGGGTGGCCCCTATACAAGCTAACCCTTGGATGAAATCCATCTCTTGTGCTTGGTGTCCTCATATGACATTTTTCCCCAATTGGTCTTGTTTTCTTAAGTTCCTTGGGTATTTCTAGTATTGATATTGGATGTCCTACTTCCCTCTTTTGTATCAATTCCTGTAAATCTTCTTGTGTCATCTTTGTTGTTTTCCACCCATTGAGATTTACCTTTTCTATGCTTGCTCCATTCAGGACCAAAAATTGTACCATTTCTACATGATCTTCAGCCAAGGCTACTTGCAGAGATGTTAATCCTTCATGGTCCTCTGAATCTATGTCTAAACCATATTTTAGAAGCTCCTTTAATGTTGTAAGGTCATTCCGTTTTGCTGCAAGACAAAGGAGATCGCCCCTGACATGGGGATTGGACATGGAAGCGAAGTGGAATAAGATGTTGAAAATTTTATGATGCTTTTCAGTGATGGCTAGCCATAATGGAGTGTTGCCATAAATATCTGTCATCATTTGGTTGAAGTCAGAATTATGAGAGATTTACTAAAGCTAACAAAGTTTGCATGTGAGTTACTTACCTTTTATATTTACATTGCAAGTGTGCCTGAGTAGAACCAAAACACAGTCCTTATATCCCTTTGATGCTGCTATGTGCTACGATATCAGAGGCCGCAAATTAGTAGTTATAACTTAGAAGTTGCAACAAGAAGGATCTAAGATTACTGTAATATGATGAAAATAATTGCGACCAAGAATTTTTCTTTATATCTAGAAGTTTTCCACCTTATGCACACCAAGAGAATCAGAAGAAGAGGATCAAGATGTTATTCAGTATTCAGATACATGTATGTGCATATATAAGCAGGCATGCAGCCATGCACAAACACCATATGTATGTATGTATGTATGTATGTATGTTCATTCTTTTTCTTCTGAATCTATTGACTTTTCAATTTCACAGCTTCTTACTCCCCTCTACTATCACCTTATACTTATAAACTATGCTTGTAATGAAAGAAAACCATTTCCTTCTTTTGGATTTATCTCCACTCTCATTTGTATACTTCCCTTGACCCACAGATAAAGATATGAATTCAGTTCCGAAGCATCACATGTATGATATAAGTAGTCTTGACTTATTGGTAGTATACTTTCATAAAATGAGGTTCTCAATGAAATTTCTAGCATGCAACAGCTTCAATTGTCTCCACTAATATAAATTTGCACATATGCTACAGCTCATGATATGTTTCACAGCTACACACATTGATGTACATTATCATTGAAGGCACAACTGTGATAAATCAATTATATTTCTGAGTTTGATACTTTATGAATGATTGAAATGGGTAGGGCCATTTGGCCTGTTTGGCAAAGAATTGATGTGTTCAGATAATTTTAAGCTGCAAAATTTGTATTATGCAGGTACACTTTTAAGTTTCCCTCAGCACAATCAGTTGAGGAACTTGTGAGTTCAACAAGAAGTAGTGATAGCATGCCTTTTTGTGTGAAATATAGAAGCATCAAAATTGTAAGTTTATCAATACATAGTAGCATGTGTGTCTCAGTGATGAAAATCATACCAGTGGCGTTCTTCCCTTGGAGTCGCCAATGTTGGGATCCATTCCCAATTTGAGAAGATCTTCAAGGAAGCTACTATTACCTGTAGCTGTTACAGTAAGGAGATTACATGGTATGTTGGTATCATCATATTCGCCATTCTCTCCTAGTAAATCTTCAACTTTGATATCATTATACTCAATTTGATGCTGCAAGTATGTCAAATAATCACAAGAGGAAATCATCGTGTTAAAAGTTGTAAAGAATTGAAGCAAATGATTGTGGGAGAGAACCTTAAATACTTCATAATCATTACCTTAAGGAAGTTCCTGATAATTAAGATACTGTCCTCTTGTTTCATTTGCATGGCTTCTCTAAGGGTACTCCGCCTTAGCCTAAGAAGCTGGGATAACGTTCTTGTCCTGAATGTTAAGCTTTGTGGCCTCCCAGAAAGAGCACCAACTTCTCCAAATATATCTCCTCTAGTTAAGGTTCCTACCACTTGTTCTCCCTCATCTCTAGGATATATGATCTGAACTTCACCGGTGACTACAATATAGACATCATCTGGTGCTTCATTTTGCAGTATGACATCTTCCCCAGGTGGTATATACTCGGGTTTCATTGTTGTTGCCTATTAAAACATCTTGGGGATCAGTATACTGTTTTCCACTCTTTATTAGATCAAAGAACACTCTTACCAGAAGCAGAAGCACCTCCCTCGAGACACCGTTGAAGAGATAGACCTCCTTAACAGTTGGTAGGAAGAGGTGCTCATAGATGCTTTTGCATATAGACTTGGGCAGTTGGTCCATCAATTGTTGCTGGTTCAAAATCTCTGCTCTGAATCTAAGGCACATATATGCTAGTATCTTCTGCTTCAGCTGCGGAGTTAGATGATTTCGGCTTGCAAAATTTGATGCAGCCCTTATGCTGTTCCTCTGCAGTATGATAGGTATCCTCAAATCAAGAAACTTAATCATATTTCAAAGAGCTGTGACATGCTTTTCAGCCTACTGCTTCCCTACCTCTACAACAAAACTTGATCCAGAAACATACAGACGTTAATTTACTTCTTATTCTCTGTTGTTTTATGCCAATGTTGCAGTTAATATACTGTAACTGTCCTTTTCAAATTTTCATAGTTCTTAGTTGAGGCTTGAAGCATTTCAATTCTTAGTAAAACTACTATCACAGAAATGGTTCTGCATGAGAGAGAAAATAGAGAGAGAGGGAGAGAGAGAGGCTATTCTTACAAATTCCATTGTGCGCCGTGTTCCTTCAACAACCAAATTTGTCATATTCCCAATTAAGTAGGCGGTTAGACCTAGGTTAAAGAGCATGTAAAATATGTTAAAGATCATCTCTCTTGTATTTTCAGCATGGAGATCACCATAACCAACAGTGGTCATCGTAGTAATAGACCAATAAATGGAGGTGATGTAACGGATCCACAGACTAGCTTCACGGAAGTTTGAGATAACTGCACCAATCCATGTCTTTCCCTGATGTGGATAATGATCGGCCAGCAAGTAGTAGAGGCATCCAGCACAATGCACCAGGAAAAGGGTAACCTGCACCAGTAAGATTTCATTGCCTTTATGGACTTCTTACTAGATTTCTTTTGAGTGAAGATAGTTACATTCTCTGGATTTGCTGTTTTTGAAAGCTGTAATTGACTATACATGGGATGGCAGCAACATTAATGGCTGCAGATTGTGGATGTCAACTTCTTTTTTGTGATCTAAATAGATGGTTTACTTATGCATAGTTAAGTCTGAGTTGTTAATTTTACTTTTTAATTTTTGATTTTATTTTTACAATTTTTGAACAGCTTGAAAGTGTTAAATTTAGTGGGCACATTCTGTTTTGAAATTAAGAAAATGGAATTTCTACTCACTGCCAAGAGTCTAGCACATCTTATCAAGAAATAGCTGAACCTGATATCTTTCTCTAGCCTGCAAGGATAGGGCAACCGGCATGATCATCAGAACTTTACAAACCGAGGGATAGAAAAATGCCCTGATACAATTTACAAAGGAAGTACTGTTACCTTGTGAAGAACTGCTTGACCTTCCTTAGACGCCAAAGTCTTAATATTCCCAATATGCTGTATGAGACTCCTTCCTTGACCTCTCCTGTGATTAAATATCCCAGACCTTCAAATGGTATTGTTGAGGCGACATCCATGATGAACCATGTTGAAAGATACCTAAAAATGCCAATTAGATAGAAAAATCAGGTTTGTCGTATAACAAGTAGTAAGAGATACCACTTGTGTTGCTTTGCTTCTTGGCTTAACCAGGCCAGATCATTGGTATCAACATGACATTGCTATGTGATGTATTATTATATCATGGGGAAAATACATGAAAATGCTATTATGAACTATCATTTTTTGGACACTTGAAAGAAGTATATACTACCTATATACTGTATAAAGTTATTCACTTGTTGGTCTCTAATTATCGGATAAAACCATGAAGGAATTTATTTCTTTTGAGCTACAAAATGTTAGTTAACTCTGGAATATTTTGCCACCTTTGTGAACCACTTCTTGAAGGGTTACAAGGGAAAATCTACAATCATTCCTCTTGTTTAAGAAAGTAGTTAAAAAGATGTGAAACTCTTGACATCTGTATGGTGGTTTGTCTTATTTATGCCTTAGGTCCCTGAGGGGTGAGGAAAACTCCAGCAGAACACCACGAGTGGCTGACCTACATGTGGGCCATCACTTGGCTCACTACCTCATACGTCAGTCTGCAATGGCCCATTTACTTAGTGGTTGAGACCCAACATAATTGTGTAGAGCTTATTATTGCCACGTTTCATATTGTTGACAAAGTTTCCTTAGTATCTTCATCCATAATTACAAGGAAGACTGGTTACAGTTCCGTATTTATTGCTCGCATAAATTCTGTTGTCACCTGTGATGGTGATTCAATGGTTCTTGATTTAGTTTGTAAATTTCTACACAGTGCACTCTTAGGAAAAGCTCATGCTTATGACACAAATTAGAGATGTTGAGCAAGCTTGCATTCAAGATACTTAATAGTTACTACTGATCCTTCCAACCAAGAAAAGCAATCCAACTATTGAAAGTATTAATTTTTATTAGGAAGATATGTGTCTGGCTTCCAGGTGATGGTTTGACATTTCATCACAATGATTGTTCATTGTATAGATAGATTAAAGGTACTAGATCTTCATTCTACCGATGATCATTGGTTGGAAACATGACAAGACAGCTGAATTCTAGTTATTCAGATGGAGGGTGAGGCGCTTGAAAGGTTCCTCAAGTCTCTTTTATGTCACTTGCCATGCCAAACATGAAATAAATTACTGACAGAAGAATAGCTTACAACTGGAGAAATATACCTGACGGCAATCTTCTTCTGATCCTGAACAAGGAGTTGTGTCCTTGAATCAATATAAGCCACGAAAAATGTCAAGATTATGTCGATGGCAAAAAATATATCAACAATGTTGTCAGCGATGCGGAGTCCTCCCTTCGGAGAAGAGTTCATGAACGCAATTTCAAAAGGAGAAACCCATGCAGAGTAGGCTACAAGGATCACCATGAATGTCTCCCAACACCTGAAGGATCAAAGCTTTGTAACAGAAACTATGACAGGTAATTTACCTTTCCTTTTGGACCTTTATTATAGCCGACTAAAATTGTCTTATTCTAATATCAAGTGTTTATGTTCTAGTTCTTTCTAAATTTTGTTGTTACTACCTAGAGAGCAAGTTGTACTACATCGAGTAAATTATAGTGAAGACCTACATGCTTGCCTAGCTATTAACTTTTGAGCAAAAAAAGCATATATATAAGTTGTTTGCACCTGTATCTCGAATCCATGGGTGAGATAATTTTCCCGTGGGTTTCCATCTGAGTCTGGTTGTAGCCGGATATGCCCAAAGGAGGGAGTACCATCTTTGAGAGCTTGCGAAGATTTAAGGATGTTGACTCATCATCTTCATGGTAGGATCTTTCGTTGGCATGCTTCTCACAATCACATGCTCCATTGGTGCTCTTAATTTTTCGACCTAGCATCTTTACCTTCAAGCTCAGAGATAAGTTAATCTCAGCTCTTCTCTTGAGTTCCTGAACTGCATTGGATCTTCGTTAAGGGAACAGCAGCCCACATAATAATGGAGGGTGGGCAACACTAGAGGTGGTCCTGAAAGAGACCCAACATTACAATTTCTGGACAAACCATTTATTTGCAGTAAATGATAATTGATTGCTGATGGAGAATAAGTTCTATGTGGTAGATTTTATGGGTGAATTCATGTGTGGCTATTCTAGTTCTTCCACTATAATGATGTTACATTTTATATGCTTTTTTTTTTTTTCTATTAGAAGCCCTAGTGAACTCCTCAGATGTTTATCTTATCCATGCTTCTCCCCACTGATTTTGATATCTAGTGGTTGTAATTGTTATACTTGTGTGACTCACTGTAGAAATATTCTTTTCAAATAGACAGCAAAAATGGTGGACCCATGGTGACTTTTCTCATATGATGCCCAATATTTAGGTCATTGGAAGAGTCAGGAATTCATCGACATCAAAATGACAACTTATTTTCGCACAGAGAGAATCAGGTGAGCTTCCAACTTGGGGCACTTGTTTATCAAGCTGCATTCTACCCAATGTATAGTAACTTTGCCCACTCTTTTGTTCTTCAACAGGCATAATAACATTGTAATTTTTTAGTAGAGATTATCATTCGGTGTGACGCAATCGAAACTCTTGCTCCTTTCCGTTTAAGAGGTTGCGAGTTCAAAGTCCTGGAAACAATCTTTCTCAGAAATAAGAGTATATGACCTGCATATATTTTTTCTTTGCCAGATTTCGTCGAACATGTGAGGCGAAAAGTTAATGCATCTCTCTCTCTCTCTCTCTCTTTATAAGGTGGAGAACATCTCAGCATCAAAGCGGGCAACCCCTGTTGGTAGTGCAGAGTGATGTGCTTGTGAAGAGTCTTTGCTGTCATTCTCATGAAGAAATAATTCATTCTCGAAAGCAACCTTGATATTTGCTACAGGGATGTGTCGATCTAAATTTTGCCATAACCGCAGTTGAATTCATCAACCTCCCTAATGCTCATGTTGGAGATTCCTCTGGATTATTTGTATCCTTTGTATCAAAAAATTAATAATAATAATTTCAATTTTGTCTCTCAAGTGCTTGTTTGTAAGGAATAACTACTGATATGTGTGGAAGCTAATTGTGACCTTTTTCTCTTAAAAGGTTTTGTAGAAATAAATGTAATCGAATAAATAAATAAATAAAAGGAGAAAGAAAATAGTTCGTGAAATGAGAAGCAGCTGCTAAAATTCTTTTGAAGGGAAAAATAATAATATCGTGCACACGCCCGGTGGGACTCGAACCCACAATCGCCTGATTAGAAGTCAGACGCCTTATCCATTAGGCCACGGGCGCTTACATTAAGTTGGTCCATTTACTCTTATCTAGTTACAGCCATGTATTAAAAGAAAAAAAGAAGAGCATTTATGCATGCATGTATGTATGTATGTGTGTGTGTGCGGCTCGGGTGAGAGAGATCAAAACTGTTGGAGCTAGTTCTCCATATGAAACAACCCTAAAATTAAAAGCACAAATTATTTTACTTCATTTATTTAATAAAGAAAGTGCGCACAACACGAATTATTGAAGCTTATTTTGAGATTTGGAGAAGCTTTGCTATGTACTTACACCATTGGACACCTCAAATAAGAATCCCATATAATTAATTACATAAAGATGACCTACTTCTTGCTACAAACATTCATCAATTGCTATGCTTCCTTGCTACCAAGACCTAAAAATGAAAAATAACTCATAATCACAGGAGTAAATTGCCCTAATATATATATATATATACACATATGCATATATAAAAAAAACACCTCACATGTATTCATGGATTGCTTTTATTTGTTTTGCTTCTCTTGCCAAGTACCAAAAGGGCATGCACCTAGACAAGTACTCAAACAAATACAACATATGGGTCCCTATACCAGCTAAGGTAAGGTCATGTTGCCCTCCCTTTTCCCCCCAATTTGAGCTTTTGAACAGCCATATAAACAGGGAAAAAAAGAAGAGGAAAAAGAGAAGAGGAAAGAATGAAACCACAACTTAATGTTTAAAGAAATATTAATGGCTAATTACACATTGAGGGTACCCACTTTTGATTATAGAAAACATCAAACAATCATCTTATCATCAACTTTTAAACTTTTAATTTCTTTTAAAAGAATAAAATAGTTCATAGCGAGTCTAAAATAGATCATGGGAGGTGTATTTATTACATCAAAAACTTTATCTCCCACACCACAATAGAACACATAATGATGAATAAAAACCTGAAGGGGAGTAATAAAAAAATAAGAATAAAAAAGAGGAAGAATAAAAAAGCTACAAACTTTGCAGAGGTGATTTATTCTTTACAGCTTAGCCTCCATGAAAAAGAGGTCCTTAGATACCAACAGTGTTACAGTTCAATAGAAGCACAATTAGGGAGAAGAGGACATTAGCCATCATGCCATGTCCATAAAGATTAAAGCCAATCAAGGGCATTGCAGCCTTGTTCCAGGATTCATAAATAAGACAACCATCTTGGAATCCTCGTACCACTCCTAATTAGTAGCCATAGAGTGCCCCCTCAATGCCACAATTATTGCTAATTGCTTACTGGAATACATAGCTATTATATGTGATTATGATGAGATAAAGTGTAACCCTTTGTGTGTGTGTGTCTCTTTTCTCTCTCTCTCTCTCTCTCTCTCTCTCTCTCTCTCTCTCTCTCTCTCTCTCTCTCTCTCTCTCTCTCTCTCTCAATGCCATGAATGCTAGCAGAACTCATGTATATATATGCTTCCTAAGATGTCATTAGAGATATATTATCCTAGTTAACATGTCCAATCTCATGCACATATAAGAATAGAGATCAGACTAATCTCTCTAGTAGGTTATGCTGATCTTAATTTATTAGGGCGAGTACATCGTCGCACGAATCATCACGTAAAATTGCGAGTGTAATATAAGATTTAGAGTTTAGAGTTTCTACTTATCGCTAAAAATAAGTAATAATAACCAAATCCTTGATTTTTTTATGAGTTTTAAAAAATCTACTACCTTGTCTCTTCTACTTTCAAATGTGTTACTGAAAAAGGATTTGTAAAGAGCCAAAACCCTATTGTTTCTTTAATTCTAAGATCAAATTTTATACTCTTTGAACAATTTTCTTAAAAACAATTGTGAGAGAGAGAGAGAGAGAGAGAAGAATGTGTCCCAATTAGCATGAGGAATCTGTCAATGACTTCGTCAAAGATGGAACAAGGGTCCCCCATGAACTACCATCCCATCATTGGATTACTTCTAGTTGAATAAAGTAGCATTATCTACCTTATTATATACATCTAACACAAATATATACTCCCACTATTTTAGAATATAATTTAAGCTATGTATGCCAATAACATTGTGACTTGGGGCCTTTGCTTTACTCCTCCTTCTCCTTCTCCAATGACATCTAAAAAATAAAAAGACCAACATGCTCTTTAAATTCTCCCAAGCATCCCATTCCCCAAAAACCCACGAGCACCCCAAACCAATCTCCATTGGTTAGAGGATTTGCCTCTCTCTTAATTTATCTTGTTCCACCTTGGAGAGAGTTCAACCTCAAAAGACTAGTGCAGAAGAAACCCATCATTCCTTTGGTTGGGAAGGAGTGAAACCCAAGTTGGACAAATCTCTTGAAGGGCTTAATCATCTATTAGACCTTTGTCCTCTCCCCAGAAAAAATAAAGGAAAGGAAAAAGAGAGAGCTTAATCTCAGATTCAATGGAGATATAGAAGTAGAGGAAGTAGGACAACAAGAGGGAGGATAAAAGGGGGGGTTTGATTGAGGTTCCCACCCATTTAAAGGGTGTGTGATACCTACCACTAAGGAGTATGAGATGGATTTAGATATGGCAACAGTAGACAGCACTAAAATCTAGTAGGGCCCTTTTCCAGTTCTTCTTCCTCCTGGGTCCCCCAATTTGGGAAAAAGGAAAAAAAAAAGAGAGGAAAATTTGGAAACAAATCTAATCAAACTTGAGTTGAACTAGATTCTGGGTTCTTCCCTTCCACATAAATAGATTCAACACCTAGAAGAATTAAAAAGGCAACAAGAAGCAGCCTCAAACCAAGAACACTACCTAGGAGCAGAGGCAGAGGCAGCATCCTTCCCTTTCTTCTCTCACTTGTCTTTTGAGAGAGAGAGAGAGAGAGAGAGAGAGAGAGAGAGAGAGAGAGAGAGAGAGAGCAATGAATGGAACTCATGAGGTTGGTATTCCAAACTCCATGACTTAGCTCTTCTTTCTGGCACTAAACAATGCAACATGGCAGATTCCCAATCATCCTTCTCCCTCCACAAGAGACACCCATCATTGCCCCTCAAACTCCCTCTTTCAAACTTGGGGAGCTGAGCTGCTCAACCCATCCACCTCCATAAATCACCCACCAACATCATCTCCTACTCTTACTCCTCCTACTACTACAACTCCTATCCATGCACAAGCGGCCAACCTCCAGTCCTTCTCTGATGAAGCCGTCTACCACCTCCATCAATAGCTTCTACTCCTTCCTCACCCATGGCGTCGACGACCTCGACCGCGCCTTTTCGTCGAACACCTTCATGTCGCTCCAATTCCTGCAGAGAGCCGTCTCCCTCCTCCGCGCCCTCCACTCCCAGCTCACCCACCTCGTCAACAAGCTCCACCTCCCCGTCGGGGAGAAGTGGCTAGACGAGTACATGGACGAAAGCTCGCGCCTTTGGGACGCGTGCCACGCGATCAAGCTCGCCATCTCTGGGATGGAGAATTACTGCTCCGCGGGGACCGGCATGGTCTCCGCAGTCGACGAGTGGCGCCGCAACCCGAATCCGCACTCTACTCGCCAGGTTCTCAATTGGGTCTTACTCCTTTGACGTTGAAAATGATCCTCTACCTCAAAAGGTGCTAACTTTATCCTCCTTCTTCTTCTCCTCTGTCTCAGGTGATGCGGGCGATCGCGGCGTCGCGAAGAGAAGCCATGGCGCTAGAGGAGGAGAACAGGGTGCTGGTGGAGACGAGGATCGAGCCGCTGTCGCTGCGGTTCGACGATAGATCACCGATGGAGTCCAAACTCCACGGTTTCAACGGATTCAGGGGAGTCCTTTATGCATTGAGGAATGCGAGCTCCTTCCTCCTCATGATCCTAGTATGGGGATCAGTCTCTTGCTGGTCAGCATTGAGCTGCAATGAAGCCATGGACGCCTCCTCTGCCTCGCTCTTCTTCGGCTCCGGCTTCATGGTCTCGATGGCGCGGCTACAACAGAGGGTGGTGGCGGAGATGGAGGCGGTCGACGGCCGGCCGGGAATTATGATGTACGAATTCCGGCGCGCGAAGGCGGCGGCGGAGGAGTTGAAGGAAGAGCTAGACAGAGTTGCGGGCATGGGGTGCGAGTCCGATGGGATGGGAGGGGGTTTGAGGGAGAGGGTGGAGGTTTTGAAAGGGTGGTTTGGGACGTTGAGGTCGGGGACTGAGAATCTTGTGGGTCAGCTGGATGATTTCTTTGATGAGATTGTGGAAGGGAGGAAGAAGCTCTCAGACTTGTGCAGTCACAGGTGATGGTGGTGGGATTGGATATAGATATAGTTGAAGAAGAACAAGCTATGTGTTAGTTACTCTCTGTTTGTTTTGTTTTGTTTTTGTTTTTGTTTTTGTTTCTCTCTGTGTCATTCTAGTAGCAGTAATTGTTGTTAAGGTTTCATTTCATACAATTTAAGTTTATGAAAGAGTAGAAAGTGATTTTAAGTAGTGTGGGCAATATACAGATGTAGTCACATTTGAAAGATGACATCTTTGTGATTCAATTAGCAAGACATCAGTGGGAGAAAGAAAAGAGAGAAAGCTTTTGTTCTAGCACTCAGCAAGATCCAAAGGAGCTGTGGAAATGGGAGCATCTTGTGATTGAAGAAAGGAAAGGGAGAGGAAAAATAATGAAAGCAAGGAAAGAGAAGAACCTTTTGTTCTTCTCTCTTCCATCCATCCATCCATCCATCCATCTTTTCTCCTATGCTTTGCACTACTTACTTTCTGGTGATGGGTTTCTTTCCTACTTCCCATCATTAATAATTCCATTAGAGCAAGAACAAGGGTAGGGAAAGGATTTGGGAGATTCCTAATATTTTCGAAATTGAGAAAAGAAAAAAAAAAGAAAAGAAAAGGAGAGAGATTATAATAGGAACAATAGAGAGACACTGCACCTGTGGAAGCTTTTGTCTGATTCGAGTCATGTCCAGTGAACAAGATGGTTGCAATGATGAAAAAGCCTTCTGGAATGCCAGCCGTAAACTCTGCTGTCGCTGCCGCACCTAAAGGAAAAGGACGCTGTCCTTCCCTTCTATTGCATGCCGCAGTCTTGTCTCAGCCAAAAAAATAAATAAATAAATAAACAGTAATTAGTCTTAAATATAAAAGTGAGCCAAAAAAATGAAGAAGATGATGACATCTAATGGCATTAAATATAAATAATAATTTGCTTGAGGACTGAGCAGCTAACGTAGCTCGCCATACTGAAGACCAATTTTTGGTCGAGATCTTTTTTAACCTTGTTGCTGGACTGGAGCGTTTAAAGCTTGCCAAGTGTAAGTCAGCTGCTTTAGCAGTTCTTAAAAAATTAAGAAAAGATAAAAGAACTTATCCCAAGTAAATAGATATGGAAGAATATTTGGACTACCTGGAGTTCAAAATATTCTCTCTCAGCAAAAGAGAAATTTCCCAACGGCTTCAGAAATTACACAGTATCTGAAACATTCCAACCTGTTGCCAGAGAAATGAATCAAGTGAGAGCATACTGCAGACATTTTCCAAAGACACTGATCAAAATGTGACAGAAATAAGAATATCCTTCAGGGCCATTCGCGAGAAATCTATGTTGCAAGTAACAAATTCCCAGAGGCATTGCATACTGTGCAAATAGACAAAAACAATAGGCCCGGTGATGATTCGGTGGATCCACAGTAACAGGATAGCAGCACATATTGCATAATAATACATATCATGGAATATACACAAATAAAATTACAAAGAGTTTGCGTAAGAGATCAGGTTGCTACCTCACCAGTTTAAAACTAAACCTTGACAGCTCCAAAATGTATAAAACATCACATATATATCAGGGAAAGAGACTTGAAGCTCATTAAACCAGAGCAATTTCACTCACAAAATTGCGGCAATACTCTAATATGAAGGGAAAAGAACGAACTGCCTCCTGCAA
Organism: Typha angustifolia; assembly: GCF_048772165.1. NCBI lineage: Eukaryota > Viridiplantae > Streptophyta > Magnoliopsida > Poales > Typhaceae > Typha > Typha angustifolia. The sequence continues at coordinate 9,164,791 of NC_133248.1, forward strand.
AGGGTTTAGGCTTAATACAGTAATCTGAAGTCAAGCGATGGTCTATATCTGACCATCTGGATCGAACTTTCATTGTCAAAATGAAATTTCTATATACCAATCTTCTCAATTATAGATTATAAATTTACAGCATCGGAAATTCACAGGTTAAGAGGAAACAATGCAACTCGGCATGTTCCCAAATATAAATTGCAGATGCATTTTTATGATATTGGAACATCTTCGGAGACTCATACGTCAAATCCTGGCATGGCGAACTGTGAAGCAAATGATTCGACTTGATTTCGGAGCTCAATTAAATCCCTGTTGTTCTGAAGACCCTTTAGAAATTCTTTCTGTAACTTCCCATGTTCCTTCAAAACATTACTTGCAATTTGTGCAGCCCTAACGAGGAACTCTGCAATCATCTCAAAGTCTCCCTCTAAACAACCTCTAGTGGTCATTGCAGGAGTACCTGCAGAAACAAGAACCAGGAAAGAATAAGATACTAGAGTGCTATATTTATTTCCCTATACAGCAATGCCATTGATAGTACTTAAATAATTTGGCTAATAATTACTACAACTAACCAATCCTCACTCCTCCAGGAGAAATTGAACCATTATCACCATATATTGGGGTTTTATTCAGTGAAACATGGCATGCCTCACATACCTTCTCAAAGTTTTTTCCTGTCCAAAATGAGAACGTTAGTACATGCTTAGTGAGGAAGCAACAATAACAGAACAAAACATCTATAAGCATTAATCAATTATCACCAAACTGCACCTAAGTTGATAATTAAGAAATCTACGATTGAAATTCTTCAATAGAGGTCCACTTTATGCAGATAACATATGCCTACATTTAAGCATATTCTTATGCTCTACTGCAACATTTAACTAAAACCCATATGTCAAATTATGCATACACTTAAGCATATTTTTAGGCTCTACTGCAACATATAACTGAATACCATATGTCGAAGCCTTCTTAAAGTAAAATATCTTTTTCTCTTTTCCTACCGTTTTCTGTTAACAGGGGAGGGGGTGTACGCTAATATCAATTTAAGAAACACTATTTCTACCTAGGAAACAAATTCTATATTCTCCCAATATTATAAACCAGAGTGCTTTGAGTTCTATGAAGTTTTCAATCAGGATATGGAACCTGGCAGCTTCAGACTCTGGAACACTGGTAAGGTAGTAAGAATTTGTAGGTAAAGTAATAAACTAATAATAGATCTTCTATTTTTGTTGTTGAGGCTGAGGAAGACACATCATCATGGAGAAGGAGCCACCGGTCTAGTGAGAAATATATTGTTTTAACTCACATTTCTAGTAATCATGAAAATGTGAAATTAGGAATGTACATATAGATCACGTTTATTGAGTACTCATATAGGTAGAAATTTTAAGCCAAAAAGGCACATTTTAATGCTACATATTAATATATTGTTTCAGGACTTAATTTAATATTAGATGTACAAAATATGTACTTACACACATGTGATAAAGATTTTATATTTTAACCCTGTAATCCCTTACTGAAGCAAGAAAGTTGCATAAATAAACTTTGATAAAAACTTGTTTGACCAGCATATATAATTATTCTAGAGATAGAGCTGAAAAAAATGCATTTAGCTGCTATTTATGAACAAGAAACCCTTTAATTCACAGCTAGGGGACCTTATCATTCAACCAATTGCGGCTTAAAGTTTACCTTTCATAGCAAATCATACTTGTATCCCATTAAATTCATATAACAAAGACCATAAGATATCAAGGTCCATTTACATTAAGGAACTGTAATAAGCATAATATGCATAGTAATTCAAAAAAGCATTAGGGTTAGGAGCAATTAACAGAACAAATATATATGATTCACAGAAACCACTGTCAAGCAAGTCTATCAATACAAAGGGTGTGCAATATTCATTTAAAAAGGTAAAAAGGAACAACCATAAAACAGTATAAAGAACTTTCACCTGTCAACCCGAAAGTTCTCAAGTCCCAAAGTAACAAATGGTTATCTGTACCACCAGTGACTAATCTGCATTTTCTTCTTAGCAGAGCAGATGCTAAAGCTTGAGCATTTTTTTTAACCTGTTGGATGTATGCCTTGTATTCCGGTGTTGCTACCTGCTTTAAAGCTATTGCCAAAGCAGCAATATGATTATTGTGGGGTCCTCCTTGCATTGAAGGGAAAACAGCAAAATTTATCCTGTCCTCAAAATCATAGTGATCACTCTCTTCTGCTTGACAAAAAGACATTACACGCTTCCTTACATTTTTCCCTTTCCTAAAAAATATTATACCACCCCTCGGACCCCGTAGGCTCTTATGAGTAGTTGAAGTAACAATATCACAATAATCAAAGGGACTACGACACTCCTGCATGAGCAACAACCAAACAACTGGTTAGTTTCTTCTATGCAGCACCAAGAATCACTGCTATTCAATTAAAAAGCAAAACATAAATAAGAAATTTAAAAATAGACAGTCACAATAATGGCCACAAAAGTGCGTAATTTAGCCACCGGCATAGAGATCTTCAAAAGCTGATAGCAAATCCTAACTAGTATTTTAAATATAAAAAATAAAGCTTTAAAATCATTAGTTTCAATTCATCAGCAGAATTAGTTTGATGTCCGAATGCAGTACTTATATGAGCTAATAATTTCAGATGAAAAAGTTCTTAGAGTTGTTCATTTTGAAGATGTCAATTATTTGGGCTAGATGATTTCTATTCTTGATCCTGTACCATGACATATTTGAATGCAAATAGAAAAGAAAAAAAATAGGTTTGGCTCCTTGCATTCAAACAAGGGGAATATCCAGAAAATTAGATAAAAAAAAATGTTGATCTTACAGTGTCAAATAAGTAGAACAACCATGTTTGACTGTAAAAGATGCCGAAAAGTTGTGAAAATAGTACATGAGATGGTATTGGCACTTACTTTATTAGATAATCTAAAAGGACAATCTGATTGTTATTACAAGTTCAGACAAACATTAGATCTAAACTTTGTTGTGACGCTCTATACCTTTACTTAACGAAATAAAATGGTATACAAAGTTGATTTACATGAGTCTTACATTACACTCTTGTCTTAAATTCTACATGATAACATATTCTTCTGTCCTCACCATGGAAAACCATCCTAAGATTTGATCAGTGAAACACCGCCACTAACAATATGTATCCAAAGTTCCAAACATGTTAGGCAGTAGACAAAATGAATAACATCAATCAAATAACTAACTGCCCGACTGGCCTGTGTAAGCCCACTCAAAACAAATAATAATTAACAATTCCAAGTTCAAATCGTCATTATCGAAGAGAATTTTTACTCTAATATTCTTTGGATCATTAATAAAGAAATCATGGTTCTTTAAATCTTTTGTTCGAAGATTTTCACAAATCACATTACTAAGAGAAAATTCTATACTAAAGTCAGAAAAATCAACAACCATACCAGCTTCACAATAAACAACTAAATTCACTAAAAGGCTTCCAAAAAGACATGTACACTAATTCACAAACCTTTGCAGCAACAAGCCCACTTATGTGAGCCATGTCACACATCAACACCGCCCCACACTTATCGGCAATCTTCCTGACCCTGGCATAGTCCCATTCTCTCGGATAGGAGCTCCCCCCACAAATTAGTACTTTTGGGTGGAAATCCATGGCCCTTTCCTCAAGCTTGTCATAATCAATATAGCCTGTAACTGGATTCACCTTATACGACAAGCTCTCAAAAAATATTGATGCACCCGATATCTTCTTCCCACTAGGCGTATAATAGCCATGGCTAACGTGACCACCCGATGGTGAGTCCAAACCCATGATCCGATCTTTCGGCAGCAACAGTCCTGTGTACACTGCAAAATTAGCAGATGTACACGAATAGGGCTGTACATTGACACCCCAGCACTCAGGATCAAGGCCGAATGCCGCAAGGGCACGATCACCACAGAGCCGCTCAATCTGATCAATATATTGATTTCCGCCATAGTAACGGGCACCCGGCAATCCCTCGGAGTACTTGTTGGTGAGGTGGCTGCCAAGGGCATCTAGAACTGCGCGGCACACAAAGTTTTCAGATGCAATGAGTTCGATTCCCCGGACCTGGCGCTGCTTCTCCTTCTCCATGATCTCGAAGACGTCAGGGTCGGCGACGGAAAGCGGGAGATTGCCCCAGGAACGGACGGAGGCCCTCCGAGATTCGAAGTCAGGCTCCAAGGCGGCTCTTTTAGGAGGGTGGAGGGAAGAGGCGGAAGAGCACGAGGAGGTCGATCCTCCCCGCCGGTGCCGCTTCAAGCACATCGTGTATCCCAGGATACTGATCGATTCCTCGGGTTTCCCGTCATCAGAGTCATCAGAGGCAGCGGAGGCATCGCCGGCGGCGGTAGAGGCGGCGTGGTGGATCTCGGATTGCTGGTCGAGGAGAGGTAAGGGGATGGGGCGAGATCCGAGGGTGGGGTCGCGGAGGCTGGGGTCAATCTGGAGGGAGATGGAGTCGTCGGCGATCGGAGCTCGCGGGCCGGCGGCGTGGGACTGGAGCCCTAGGGATAGATCAGACTCAGGACGAGAAATATCCATGGGGGAAGAAGAAGACCAACCTAAACCCTAGCAACAATAGCGAAGCAGACAACAGCGATTGGCGGAGAATGAGGCAGAAGAAGAGGAGCAGAAGGGAGAGAACTCCATTACTGGCGGTGGAGAAAGGGGGAGAGGCGAACGAACCCCCAACCCTAGAATTAGGGTCAAACGGGAAGAAGACAAGAAAGGGAACGTGGTTCGCGTAGAGGAGGCGTGTGGGGTACGGGAAGAAGCCCGGCTGGGATACGCAGGCGATAGTACGGGCAACGAATTGTTACCGGGATCAACCGGTAACGAAAAACCGGCGGCTAAATGGACGGTTCGCAGTTAGGGTTACCTGTTAGGGGACCAATATAAGGCGGCTCAACAACGGGTTATCGGATTCGGATCCTCAATGCCATTTTGCCCACCAATTGCTCCCCAACTCCATGTTGATTTGACTTGTCTATAACAGGCAACATAACAAATGAAAAGCAATTGAAAGCCCTAACAACTCAAGAAATATAAGCATAATGCCCAATAATATATAGGGGAGATTGGAGGGTAATATACTCATACAATAAATAAATTATTGCATTTCACTCGGACGAATACACAAGATCAACACAGAGGGACTTGATGTTGAGCTAAATCATAATAACATTTGCTGACCCAAGCACGTACATTCCTATAATACTATACTACGACAGAGAGTGAATAATAAAACAACACTTATGTTTGGAAGAGGAAAACCAACCACCTAAAAATTATTAGGAGGGAGGAAAGACAACTTTGAACCGTGCTAAAACAATGGGGAAGAAATTATAAAAACTCCCAAATATAACCAACACACAAGATTAACCCCGACAAGAGAGACAACTAAACTCAACTACCTCTTCTTGCCTCCCTCTTCGATGCACCAACTAAAAACCAGCACATAGAGAGAGAGACAGAGAGAGGACAAGGAAGAGGAAGAAGAGAACCCTAAATAATTCTCACACAATGTCAAGCTGGCAAACGATGCTAAGGATGATTGAGACTAAAATGGCTGAAGTTGAGAAGGGGAGGAGAGGAGAGAATAGATAATTGACTAAGGGTTTGAGGGGTGTTGCACTAGAACTCACCTTTCACCGAAAACCATACGGCACATATAATCTAATGGAGAAAGAAAATGAGAGAAAAGAGGATAATTTTGCAAAAAGAAGGAAGACCTCTTCCCCGCCTCCTAGCCAAAGATGATCAGCAGCAGTGGTAAATGAAAAAAAAAATTATTGGGTTGAAAATTTCATCTCATGTGAGGGTGGGATCACCCACTTAAGTGAAAAGGAAAATAAGAAAAGAGCTAGGATATTTTTTTTTATCCTATTTATTAAGAGAGATTAGATAAAAATGAGAGCTTTTGAAAAAGAAATAAACTACGGAATCCATCTCAAAAAATATTCTTTAGACAAAAAAGATTCTTGTCAAATCCATAGTTGTTCTTGTTCTCTTTAATTGTAATCCAAGAAAGTAAAGTTTGTGATCTTCTAGCTTTGTCGAGAAATTTCTTTGTAAGCCTATTATTATTAATTATAGTGGAAGATTTTAGGTTGACTAAAGTCCCATAGTTTTCCCCTCACATTGGAGGGTTTCTATGTAAATTAATTGTCTTTGATCTTGGCATACTTTTAATTATAGTTAGATCAATCTATGTACACAAAATATAAAAAAAATTAACATATTAATTTGAAACTATTTTGGAGAGAGAGAAGGCCATACAAGCAAGACCCTTGGCATGTAGATACCTGGCTTTGACTTTGGGAATATTTATGCCAGCGATGTCGTTCTCCAATCTGTCTGGATCTAATTATACTTAACATCTCGATGATTCATGCATATATTGACGGTTGGATTATAACTTACAACAATAAATTTGGTCAACTCTTTATGAGCCGCAACTTTAAGCTTCTTTTGTTCGGTTTTTCTTTTTTCTATAGAAACAAGAAACATCACGTTGACAATGACAGGTATTTGATTACTAACACTTGTAACTCTTTTTGTAACTTGTAACAGTGAAATCTTCGTCAGATCCCACTCATTTGTCCATTCGCTTGTCGTGGATCACATAATTCATTTCTCGCAAATTTAAAAAGTCAACTCAGTCATGTATTAGTGATGCACGATTGCCCAATCATGAATTCAAAGTGTGTTACCTACAACTCATACCTTGGTCAGTCAGCATATGCTAATAATTCTTCATAGATTGTGTGCAGTAGATTTGAAACTAAGGGGTGTTTAAGCTATTTAAATTTTGTATTTTTTTTAAAAGCAATGCAATGTTTTATATTTCGTTAGATGTTGTTCGATTAAATAAAATTAAAATATAAGAGTCGAACAATAAATATTAATATGATAAGTAACAAAAATAATAACAAAGACAAAGCATAGTATCAAAAAAGTTATATATGTATATATATAATTGCCATTAAACATCCTTCTTTCTTAAAGTTTAGGCTGTACTATGATATCATATTATATTAGATAACTTTCAAATCATTTTAAACAACTTATAAAAAAGGGCAAAATTATCCTTTTATAATCTAAGTCCAGTTTTAACCATGATTAGTACATTTTAACTGAGATTATGATATTTTGAAAGAGCTCAATAATTAGAAGGTAGTAAAGGTATTTTGGAACTCCTTTAGGTTACTATGTAGCAATCACATAAGTAGGCTTACTAATAAAATCCTTGAGATAGATAAGCTCAGTTGTAAGTCTGAACAAGGTGAGAAAAGAAGTCATGTTAATTAACTAAGCAATAGATGGAAGACTTCAATATCTTGTGGTCCTGATTCCTGATGCCAAGCATCACTCATCCTTCATCAATCCCATACCTGGCCCATTCACTGGTCTCAACTCTCTCCACACAATGTTTCTCTGATGTGAACTAGCATTGCTTGGCTGCCTCTACTGCCTTATCCAACTTGCCTCTCATGCTCCAAATATTTAGCTCAACCTATCAGAAGATATGAAACTTTCTAACATTATCCTCTCTATAGCATGGTCAGCCAAAGCAGAAACTAACCCATAGCCATGGAGAAATAGGAGAGACATTTGTTCCATGGCGCCTTCTCCTGCCCTCAGCCAGGCAGCGTTTTCTTCTCCAACGATCTCTCCTCGTGCAGAGGTACGCAAGCTTCCGATAAAGAGAGCAGGATTCGACAAGAAGGGAAAGGGAAGAACAGTGCTAGATGAAGCAATACAGTCTTTGGAAGAGTGTACATTAAAAGGAAAGAAACCTGACAATCACCAATCCTACTACAATGAGCTCATCTCCCTTTGCATATCTCACAGGGCTCTTAAAAAAGGCAAGCTTCTGCGCTCCCACATGGCACGAACCGGCTATGAGCCAGATATTTTCTTAAACAACCAGTTCATCAACTTGTATGTAAAATGTGGGGAGGTTGAAATGGCCAGGGATCTCTTCAATAGTATGCCAGAACGGAATGTGGTTTCTTGGAATGCCCTCCTTGCTGGCTACTGCACAAATGAACACTTCTTTGACGCTGTCTGGTTTTTCGTGAGTATGATTGAGTCAGGACAAAGACCCAGCTATGTTACCTTCCTGAGTGTACTGCAAGCTTCGGTTGGCCTATGTGATCTTGAACTCCTGAAACAGATCCACTGTCAGCTCATAAAGTCGAGCTGCATCTCTAGAATTGTAGTAGGCAATGCATTGATAGGTATGTATGCAGAATTCAGAAGATTCAAGGACTCTGAAGCAGTGTATGACAGCATGGTTGAGCATGATGCAGTTTCAATGAATTCTCTTATTTCAATGCAAGTCCAGAATAGGTGCACTGATCAAGCTCTAGCATTGTTCCTTGAGATGCAGATAGAAGGTCATGTGCCTGATGAGTTCACATTTGGAAGTCTACTTGGATCAAGAGATATAGAGATCATAGAGGAGCTTCATGCACATATTACTAAACTTGGGTTGGGGAATAGTCTCTTCACTGGAAGCACGCTTCTAGATGCCTATGCCAGATGTGGGAAGCCACAAGCTGCAATGAAGGTCTTCAATTCAATGTCCAAGAAGAGCAGGACCACGTGGAACTCGATCATGAATGCGTGCTTCCAGAACGATATGATGCATGAGGGTCTAGATTTATATCTGCAAATGGGAGAACAAGGAGTAACACCAGATGAGTACACAATCTCCATCATGTTGAAGGCAGCTACAACTCACTCGATGATGTTCAATTTTGGCAAATTGATACATGGACTTGCAGTTAAGTTTGGGCTGCACACTGAGGCAACGATAGGGAACAGCCTCATCACTATGTATAGCAAACATAAAGTGGCTTCAGAGTCATGGCTTGTTTTTAGTTCTATTTCAGAACCAGATATTATATCTTGGAATTCCATAGCTCAAACTTACATCCAGAATGAGCAATTTGAGAAGTCCCTGTCTCTTTTCGTAGAAATGAAGCATGCACAGATTGATCCAGATAAGTTCACCTTTATCAGTGCATTGACAGCTTGTGCTTCATTAGCTTGGCAAGAAACTGGAAGAGTAATTCACAGTGACCTAATCAAGAGAGGACTTTCACTAAATAAATATATCGGAAGTGCACTTATAGATATGTATTCAAAATTTCTGCTCATGCATGATGCTAGGAAGGTATTCAATTGCATAAAGAACAAAGACATGATCATCTGGAACTCAATAATTTCGGGGTATGCCAACAGTGGCCATCTGGACCAAGTCCTGAATTTGCTCAGCTCGATGAGAGACGAAAAGATGGAACCAGATAACTTTACCTTTGCGACAATTCTTGCAGCATGTGCCAACTCCTCAGCCATGCAACTAGGAAGACAAGTGCATGGTATAATCCTGAAATCTGAACCATGCACAGATACAGCAGTTGCCAACACCTTGATAACCATGTACTGCAGAGCAGGAAGCATAAAGGAAGCAGAAAAGATCTTCTCTGAACTCTCTTTCAAGAATGAAGTTTCATGGACTGCAATGATTGGAGGTCTTGCACATAATGGCAATTCAAAAGAAGCACTTGAGATTTTTGAGCAGATGCAGAGGGCTGGAGTAAAACCAACTGAAAAAACTTTCCTTGCATTGTTCACTGCCTGCAGTTATGTGGTGGATATGAGCAGCAAAGCTGTGGAGTTCTTCAAGATGATGAAGAGATTGTATGGGATCAACCCTGGCATTGATCATTATGCCTGTATGGTGGATATACTGGGAAGAGCAGGAAGGTTACAAGAGGCAGAAGATTTGATCAAAGGAATGCCATTTGAGCCAAATGCTCTTGTATGGCGAATACTATTGAGTGCTTGCAGGAACTATGGAGATATAGAGCGGGGGGAGAGGTCCATGGAAATGGTAGTAGCTCTTGAGCCTAGCGACTCTGCAGCTTATGTGCTGCTTTCCAATTTATATGCTACAGTAGGGAATTGGAATAGAGTGATAGAAATCAGACAACTAATGAAAAGGAAAGGAGTGAACAAAGAGCCTGGTAAAAGTTGGATTGAGTTACACAACGGTATACACGAGTTCATTGCGGGAGATCTTTCCCATCCAAAGACAGATGAAATATACTCAGAATTGGTTGGATTGTTCAGACAACTGAAGGATGAAGGCTACACTCCAGGTATAGAGTATGATAGCATGCAGATAGAGGAGCTAGTAATAGTTGACTGACAAATGAAGTAGACAAGAATAACAACAATGTACGACATAGATCCTTGAAGCAGCATTTCATCAGGCTTGAGAAAATTTGCCATGAGTTGATGTTGCACATTATCACACCAGGAAACTCCTATGTTCTTTTTGAGGAAACTGAACATATACATACCAATAATATGATAGGATAGATCTGGTAGAAAAGTGTATTTGATTGGTTTCTTATTTTTCTTAGAAAGTAAAACACATCAACAACAGAACAGTCAAATTAAGATTATTAAGCTTATGTGCCGATTTCATTGTTCAATGTGATAACAGAATAGTTTCTGAAAAAAAAAAAATTTAACTTACCTCATTGATAACATATATCAATATGAACGGTTATACAACAGCAGTTTCTATTCTCAGAAAGAGCACCATGAGTAAGTGAACAAGGGCCAAGAAATGAGTTTAGATATACTAACGAAATGTTTCAGTTAGTAGTATCCGATTAAAAAGCAGTAAGAGAGAACTTGGACTGAAAAGATTGGCAAAACAGAATATAAAAGTACACTTCTAAAGAATTAAGAAACAAATAGACTATAACATAAATTAGTTTTTCGCCTAAAAGATCAAGAAAAATTCCCCAAATCTAAAGGCTGAAGATTATCATGTCCATCTCAACAGTCCATTTGCCAAGTAGCATAGCTAGAACTAGAAGCATTACTCCAAACTGTGAGCTACATGTAATTGGATCTTCTATCGGTGAATAAATTCTCAAGCGAGAACAACAAAATGGAAGAGAAAAGCAACAATTTTTATCGCAACCTAAGGAATTATTTGGAAAAGGGCACAAATTTTAGGAACTCCACCTGCCTGAGTAATTTGCTGAACAACAAACAAGAGGAAATCAAAGGGACGACCGATAACCAAAGACAATAAAAAAAGAGACACCTTACACTTGATTTGTGAACTCATATAAGCACGGAAATCACATGAACAAGGAGTTTGCGTAATAACCTATGACCAAAGGAGAAATTTTTACTCGAAAGTATTTATGTCATACCAGCTGCTTACCCTTCGAAGTATAGTAGTACAGTACTCAGCACTCGGATACGGATCCTTGTAGGTCCGACCCGTTTTACTAGTAGGAAAAATCGTGCCTGGACTCGTGTTGGTATCCAAATACAATCCACGGCACCACTTAAATCAAAAGAGATGGCATTCTCGGCGGTGGGCGCGTGCGGCGCGCCGCATTCCCTCTCTGCCGTTCCCGCGGGCGTCAAATCCCTCCCTTCGCGCCTTCCCGCGCATGCGAGCCTTCTCTCTTCCTCCTCCCTGCAATCCGAGCGTGGTGCGGAGGTATCTCCGTTGAGGCATTTCGACAAACATCTTAAGTCCAAACCAAGGGTCTTCTTCTTGGACGTGAATCCCCTCTGCTACAATGGAGCACAACGTAGCCTTCGATCTTTCGCCACTTGGGTCGAGCTCTTCTTCTCTCAAGTCAGTCTTCGTGACCCCGTCATCGCCGTAAGGCCCAGATTAAACGATTGGAACTTGTAATTACGAGAATAATGGATTTTGACGGATGTGTCTTAATTGCTTTTGTTTGATTGTAGGTTTTGGATGGGGAGGAGGGGAACGAGTATAGAAGGAGGCTGTTGCCGTCGTACAAAGCGCATAGGAGGAGGGAGTCTGGAGGTCGTCGAAGCAGTTCAAATGGTGGGTTGAACTCTGTTGAGATGCAAGTGATGGATGTTCTTCGGAGTTGTAATGTTCCTGTAAGTTGTTTGATCTCATGTTGGAACGTCTCAATTACTAAAATTTATTTCGTTTGGTAGATTTGGGAAGATTTCACAAATCATTTATATTCAATTATCTTTCGGTTCCTATTGGAATGATGAGTACATTTTAAATAGCTACTATCTAGCATAACAAAGACATATTATTCTTTGGGAAAGCAGTGAGGATTGAAATGATTTGAGAGAATAATAAGAGATTACATTATGGATAGACGATTGTATGTGAATTATATATCATATTCTGAAATCTTAGGGAATTTATTGTTCTACATCCTAATGCATTTATGAACTTAAGCCAACTTATCCAATCACCTTGCTTTCTGCTAGTTTAAAGATGTAAATAAAACAAACTTTTATTGTATTTTCTGCGTTGCATTGGTTCAGATGTCTGTACAGCTAGCCAGAAAGTAATTGCTAATTGCTTTTCTTTAATACTGTTTTTTCTTTGTTTGGTACCAATTATAATCAGTTTCTGCTAAATATTTATAATTAAGTTAACCAAGATGCAATTATAAGGAAAGGTGAGTCTTATGAACAACCTGTGTTTATGTGATGCAACATATAGGTCTTTCACTGACAGAAATATGATATTAATCGATGCAGGTTCTAAAAGTTAATGGGTACGAGGCAGATGATGTAGTCGCTACACTAACAGACCAGGTTTTGCAAAAAGGATTTCGAGTTGTAATTGGCTCTCCTGATAAAGATTTTAAGCAGTTGATATCTGAAGATGTCCAGATAGTTATGCCCATTCCTGAGTTTGGCCGTTGGTCTTTTTACACTTTGAGGCATTACTTTGCACAGTACAAGTGTGATCCAACTGCTGATTTGAGCCTCCGTGAGTATACTTTGTTGCATGCGTCTTCTTTGTTTATATCTGTGACACAGCAAGTTTTTAGTTTCTACAAGAAGGAGTTAAACCTTAACAGGTAAAAGTATTGGACATGCTCATTCTGTGCCCACAGCCCAAAACATTAGGTGTATATGTTTGTTTTCAGGGATTTAACAGATGCAAAATAATGTATCAAGTCTTCATGCTAGATGCCATCATTAGCATTATAATCATTTTCGTCCAAGACTTTTCCCCAAGTCCACCAATAGTATTAATGCGAGCACAACCCTAATTTGATAAGGATTGTGAAAGAATCCTTCTTTCTTTTGAAAGGAATTTGCTATCAACCTGACAGGCTGACATTAACCCTCTAAAAAGTAGTGCACAATCCTGATGAAAGGAATAAAGATAATCAAACAAGAGGAGGTCGTTCTAGGAAACCTAATAAACTAGCTGGCAGATAGAGCTGCATACTATATCCTCGAGTGGTGCATAGTTGCATACCATGTCGTTCTTTTTTTATATTTGTTTTTTAGATGGCTCAGAGATCTTTTTGAGATATAACCACTACACTGTCTATAGTTGTTTGATGTGAGCTCTTTGCTTTCTTGCCTCCATAATGTTTTTAGATCCTTTCACATTTAGAAATGATGATATACATCATTGTCAAATTGACTAATGTTAAAGATTTACTTGGGGTCCTGATGAGCCATGGGTGGTAGATTGCTATCCTTCAGAAAAGGAGCTTTGTCTAACTTTTGAATTAAACGTAAAGTTTTCATCAGCAATTTTTAATGGATTCCATGATTGTATTTCATTTTGTGTTTGTGCTCATAAATGAGAAGGCAGTGATAATGACACAAATCAAACATCCAAGAGATTGAAACCATCATATATAATGTCCAAAACATGATTTTCTTTGTTATTCTTAACTCTCCTGACGATACCTTCTTCATGCATATCTTGGATTCTTGATTTGGCCTATGTATCCGTTAGACCTGAGCTAGATATATTTAGGTTGCCAATATGTCATGCCAGGTTTTTAGATTTTGTATATCATTTACCTTAGCAATAAATTTCAGCATATCATGTACTCCCCTTGAATTCTCAAAATTACTTGGTTCATTATGATTAGCTTTATTTTCTATGCACATCTGAAATTAACCTTGTCAGAGTATCTATACTTGAGCAAAGTCACTTTAGTAACTTAGGCAACCTAATGTAAAAATTTTATATTTGTGATGGACTTGAAGATTGTATTAGTATTTTAATGATATAACACCATCAAAAAGTAACACCATGGTAATTTTTATGCTTCTGTACACTAATTGTTGCTAGAACTTTTGACTATAAGCTATATCGATGCAGGATGCTTCCTTGGTGATGAAGTTGATGGTGTTCCTGGAATTCAGCACTTTGCTCCCGGATTTGGTCGCAAGACAGCTGTAAAGCTCTTAAAGAAACATGGTTCTCTAGAAAAATTACTCAATGCAGCTGCGATAAGAACAGTTGGCAAAGACTATGCGCAGGATGCTCTCACTAAGTATGCTGATTACTTGAGGAAAAATTATGAAGTTCTTAGCCTACGGAGGTCCTGATCTCTCAGTAATACTTAGTTTCATAGAATCTAACTCAGATGCATTCTTGAAGTACAATTAACACAAGAATATATTTGACAGTATACCATGCGCTCACACACATAGGTGGTGGCTAAAATAATATTTTAGCTGTTTGTACAGGGATGCAGATATTCAGCTTGAGGATGAATGGTTATTTGAGAGGGACACTTGTAATGATTCAGTTGTTTTGGCTAACTTCATCAGTAAGTTGGGTGAATACCAGAAATTAGATAACAGGTGAGGTTTTTCTTCCTGTTTGCTTTTCTTAGATACTAACAGAGTCGATTAGAAGGTCTTGTCAGAACTTGATATTCATCTTTCCCCCTTTGCGACATATAGATGGTTTTGATTCATGATATACTACAAAATCGGGATTTCCTAATTCCTTCTGATAGTTATGATTATCATAATACAGCTCAACAATAATTGACTGCAAATCATTTTTTTTTTCTGACACCATGGCATCTCGTCAAATCTTGTCATCAGGTTATTCTCTAGGATGAATAGAATTATGATAACCAGGATAAACCCACTTTCCACTTTTTGCATGGTACCTTATTTTCACATTCATCTATTTAATTTAATTTAGGGAAGTCTACTTCTTAATTCCTAACTAACTATGGAAATTATACATAGGTATCTGTTTTAGGTTTTAAGTAGATATATCATATATTCATTGAAGTTCCAAATATCTACGCTGATCAGCTCCAAGTTTTAATCCATTCAGATCATCACTAATTAAAACCAAGTACACTCCATTTATTACATGGACAGGGACATCAAGATGCATATCTGCTTTATTCAGATTTGGATCATATTTCTATGTAACTCGTTTATTATTAATTGTCTAATTTGAAATAATTTTGCAGAATCATGTGAGAATAATTATTGCTTGCCTATTGGTTTCCTTAAAGAGTTATTGAATCTTTAAAGTTACCAAATATAATGAGATTCAACATAGTTTGAATAAAATCTGATATTTGTACTGCTAGATCAAGACGAAGATTTGTCAAGACTAGAATTTTATAGCCAACACATTCTTTTTGAAGTTGGTCAACAAGCAGCTACTATTGACAGCATTACTCTAATGTGTCATTCAGATAACCAGCAGCGATAGTGAGTGATTGCCACTACCAGCTTTCTTGATCTTACTGAAATAGCATCATTCATGCAATAACAAAACTCATTGTACAATGCAGTTGAACAATGAAGATTTATGCAGAATTTGTTTCAGCATCCAAATTCTTAAACGAGTAAAGCTGCAAGTCGGATGTCTGCAAGCCATGCTTTTTCCTTGCTATCATCTCTTCAATCAAAACAGCCCAACAGTGAGCCCGAAGGTAGTGTGATACTTGATATTCAAGCTTGACAACGTGCTGTTCTAAGTACAAAGTACTCTACGTGACTTGTTCCAACTTTTCATGTCAGCTTTCCATTGAAAGCTATTGAGCTTCTGCTGTAAATAATATTCCCCAGACAAGCAAGGTGTAAATTTTCAAATTTGGAAGTAAGTTTTTCTTTCTGTTCTAGTGTTTCTATCAGATTACACATTTATATTCCAAATGCGACTTGAATAAAAAAAGTACTACTAGTATCAAAATGATATATTTATATAATATATGCACTCAGACAATTTCCAGGGATGAGTATACAGTAACATTATGAACTGTTATTCACATCACAATTTATTTGCATCAAAGTCATTGATACTGGATATCTCCATTGCCCATTCTCCAGGAGTAAAATCTACACCCTTCCATCTCATATTATAAGCATTTATACTACAAAAAATATATTCAAACCAATTTAACAGTAGATATTTCTTTTGATTTTTTTTTTTTTTCTTCACATCTTTAATTGTCATGCAGAATCTCATTAAAAGAAATGAAATATGATCATATGCAAACTTCATAGTTTAGGCTGGTCCGATGAGGTTTCCCTTTAGTGCCTTATATGGGGTCTATCTTGGGCTTTGAAGTATATATATGTGTGTACTTCCAATGGTGGCCCAATAGGCTATCTTCCTTTCATTTCTTTGACAAAAGTTTTATATATTGCAGTTGTAAAGCTATACAACGCTTGAGATTGATTTTTTTTTTTTTTTTTTTGTTTCTAATATACCGAGAGTCCTTACTGTAATATTAGGCTAAATAAAATGGATAGAACTCTTTAATAATAGGTTGAATAAATAGGCCAACTTTTCTAAAAAATAAGCTATAATGGTATAAGGCGTGCACATATAATGTTTCGGTGAAAAATTCACTTAATATTAATCTCAACGTTTATGAAAGTATTTGACCCACACACATATAGTGCTCTAGTGAAAAATATATTAAATATCAATCGCAATATTCATGATAATATTTTAACTGATAGTCTGTCGTTGATAGTAGTATTCGATTATTAGGCTACAGTAATGCCCTGTTTGAGATTGACATTTTTTTTTCTTTAGGAAAATCTCATAAGCAATGATTTCATTCAATCATTTATTGAGTCCGGTTTGATGTACAAATTGAGAGGCGGAGTAGAGCGATAATTCTTTTGACACAAATTCGACACTTGATTTCATAAATAAGACATCACAACAAACGAAACAAGGTATTAAGTCCTAAGTGACAAACATGATGTAGCAGGATTGACCATTAAAAAGACAATATTAAGCGAACACAAGTGAGGCCTATAAATCTTTTCCACTTGTTGATCAATCTCTATCAACCTCTTTGAGTTTCTCCCAAAAAAGACAACAACTTACCAAGTAGACAAAAGCAGAGGAATATGCATGTTAGCAATCTAGAAGGAGCATCTCAGAAACCAAGGCGTGAATCCAGGGGAGGCTTTTGTACTTGCCCACTTCCAAAAACTCCTCTTTACTAAGAGCCAAAGGAAACAAGGGGCGTGCTCCACCCCAAAGAATAGAATTAGAACCTAGAGGTCATTGATGATGATGCTTACAAATTTATATAACAAAGTACATTAGTACTACCTCTTATCTGCTTCTAATTATATTCCACCTACTTCTATTCATTTGAAATAATGAAGATTAAGACCTTAAAAGGGAGTGATATATATTGATTTATTACCTAACTGTTTATCTAATATGGTATCAGAATTAGATTTTCTGGAAGTAATGAGTTTAAATTTTTATGGTACGAAGGACGGCTCATAATGGAACGCATTAAAAGTATGATATATATTATTGGTCTATTACTTACTAGTGATTAATTTAATATGACATTAGAATATTTAAGTTTGATACAGTAATCTCTATCTACTTAAGAGATTATTAGATTAGATGCTTCTCTATAATTCTATCTTGTTGACTTTAGTCACTAATCCACCCACACAAGTCAGCAATGTTAATCTAGTGTAACAAGTCAAATCTGTCGCCTTTCTCCCATTTTGTCACCTCCATAATTTCTTGGATTGGGACTGGGGGCTAAAAAAAACTTGGGGATTGGATAGATTTGAGGGATTCCTATCATGTAGTACAATTTTGAAAAGTCTAAAACGAAAAAATAAAAATAAAAAATTAGCCTGACTAGCACTGAGTTATCTATTATGCAAGAGAAATTTCTACCATGGAAATGTTCTCCAAGTGAAGTAACTACTCTGTAACAAGCTCTATATTTCTATTTAGTCTGCCTGATTAATCATAAGTGCTGAATGCCATTTCCAGTGCTCGATCTCATAAAAGGGAATGCATGCCAATAAAATATTAGAACTTAGAGAGAAAAAAAAAAACTGGGCACATGGAGAGCATATAATTCCATCATTATGGTTCTTCTTCTGACTTAATAAACCTCCATAAGCCAATGATTCATCCCTATCACTCTCTATCAATGTTGTATAACTTTTCTTTTTCTTAATAAAAGAGTTGAAAGGCTGAGGTTGGTATAAATAAATATGAGTTTTATTCTACCTTGGTTATAGAGAAAGAGAGCCAACCTGAAAGGAGGAGTAGGGCCACACTTTTCTTTCTAACTTCTGCCAGTTGGATCTCAAATTCTAAGCCTCTAGTCTTGGCCACTACTATACTACTCAAGATGTACACCTAAAGATGTGGGCTTGAAAACTAATTGAGCATTTCTACCAATTTTTTTCCTAACTGATATGTGCCAGACTTGATCAAAATTCTGTTCATTAATAGGAGAAGCCATTTGGTTTGTCTAATGTTTACTTGTTCTTCTCAGCTTTATATGAGCAGCAGTGATAAGAAGGAAGAGTCTAACTGGGGTTTGCGAAAAAGGACTAATAATGCCTTGCCAGTTGCCACCAAGAAAGCAAAGGGAGAAATTTCTCATCTGCAGGCTTTCAGCTTTAAACTTTGTGACCCCAAGATGACATGACCTGGCTGCTGACCAGGGTATTTTGACTCAGAAAGCAAAACTGGGAGCTGTTTCCCAAAATCTGAGTACACAGCTCTGAAGAGTAATTAATTAAAAGTTTATTTTTGATTGATTAGAGCTTACAGATTAAGTGAGGTCAAAATTAGGTGATATCAACTTTATATGACACATGCTTTTCCACTAGGACATTATCTTGATTAATACAATGCTTCTTCTTCTTTTTTGCCTAATTAATGCTAGAGTTTATTTAACAAAGAAAGAAGAAATAAAATATATCATACCCTGTTTAAATCCACTTGTTATAAGACCACCACCTCACATCTCTCTTTCTCTGCCAACCCAGTCCTATTATGTGAAAATGTGGTGCCAAGTGGGTTGGTGGGCATAAGGGTGGCGAAGTACTTCTTGAACATGACTGATGACAAAAAAATTCTGCACATATTACTTCTGCAAATTCTGAACTTAATTATGTTTAGCAATGAAGTTAAGAGCTAATCTTCTCTTTTTTATTATTTTTATTTTTGCTTTCTCTCTCTCTCTCTTTAGGCCTTGGATCCAGAAGTTTATTATGACCAAGAAATACTCAAGCATGCAAGAGCGTGTGTGTGTGTGTGTGTTATGATGAGGAGAGGGGGGGAATGGGTCTCCTGCCAAATCTTTGGACAGAGATGAGAAGCACCAGGGTGGCAGACCATTGGCATTGAAATTGGAAGGTATGGTTAGTTTCCAACCAAGTAGAGATTGCAATATTTAATGCTTGGGACTGAAGTGCACATGGCCTGACTGTAAAACGACCGCTGTTGTTTGTTTGGAATCAATGCTACAACCAATACATTGGACAGAAGAGAAGAGAGGAGAAAGACAGAGAGAAAGAGAAAGATGGTCGGTTTCATTTATTATAATTAATCTCTCTGCTTCTTCTTCTTCTTCTTCTTCTTCTTTTAATATATTTAATTCTGAAGTCGAATCTAGAATTAGAGCGAGAGAGGGAGAGGGGGTTGTAATGCAATAGGGCATTTATTTTATTAATCACACAATCACGCCTCAGAGCAAGAGGCTGACTGGTGTTATCATAGGAATAAAGGAGGATTCCCACGCTTTGTTTATGTCCATCATTAAGTATCGGTAACATAGGATTCATCTGCAGGAAGAGGAGGGGGGGTGGTCAGAGCCCTGACAGTGTCTCTGACTTTGTCTTCCTCCTTTGTCCTCTCCACCTCTAACATAGTTTTCCATTGCCCTACTCTCTATGCCAGACATCATTTATGACAACCAACAAAACAAAGGTGGCTAGGAAATCTACAGGTTGCTATGTTCCCATCTCCAAGTTGCCATGGCCTGGAACTAGAAATGGGAAAGAAACTGAGAGAAATTTGAGCTCAATCACCCCCATGCTACTACCACCAACAAACAAAAAAAATGGTGTTGGAAGGCATCAGGAGAGCAAGGACAGACAAGGATACAGGGAGGCGGCACATAAGAACAAGTGAGGAAGATGCTTTTTTTCTAGGGAAAATAATATTGGTAAAGATGCAAAACAACATTGATAAGAGAATCCATGGAGTTCAATGTATAGCAGAATATACAGAGGGAGAAGAAAAAGAATAATCTCGTGTTTAAGCCCCCACATTCTCACCTCAAAGAGACCAGGTCTTGCAAACTATCTCACAAACCAACTATGTTTACTCCAACAAATATAAATTAGCCAAAAACAAACAAACCCATTAAATAACAAACACAAAAGAAAGAAATTGTGCCTTAAAGCTTGCTTTCTCTTTGTCCTCCTTTTTTTATCTCCTCCTCAAATAGATTCAGTAGAGCTCTTAACCTTGGTTCTGTAAAGGAGCTTCTTCTTCTTGGAGGTGAGGTTGTCGACGGTGAGGACCACCTTTCCGGGCTCCCCGACCTTGAAGGTGGCCTTCACCACGGGCTCGTCGGTGGCGACCAACTTCCTTGCCTTCTGCACGATCACGGTGTACCCGTCCTCGGCGCTCGGCACAAACTCCGCGCCGTAGCTCACATCCCAACCCAAAACGCGGAGCTCCCAGACAAGAGTGGAGTTCTACCCAAGATACCATCCATATCCACAAATTTATCAGTACAACCTCTAAAAATGATCAAACTTAAATTGTTCCAAGGTTTCAGATGTGGGGCACTAATAGCATAAGAGTACTGACCTCAGTAACAGAAACATCAATGCTTTGCTTGGATGATGGCTTAATGGTGACTTCAGTAACTGCATCAGAGGTGGTGAAATCTGGGTCATTCTCCTTGCCAAGACCTCCAAACTGAACAGGAACTTGCGCTGGTGCTATGTATCTTATTCATGAAACAAAGGAGAGATAAGAAGATGAGCATATGAATCGAGCGTGGTTGCATGACTCTTAAAAGAGACGAGTGATGAAAAGATCACTACATACTTGAAGAGGGTCTCTGCGGACTTGGATGGGCCGGCGAGAACGAATTTGCTCTTGGTCCTCTGAGTCAAGAATGTGCTCATCATCCTATTGACAGCCAGGTACCACCATGGGACATTGATGAACACCTACCAAGATCCAATTAAGAAATCACCAACTGACCATCAATACAGACAACTAATTTAACTACAAAAGCAAATAAGAGTGATAAGAATACGTAAACTGAAACGGACTAAAGTTTAAAGTAGGAGCGGGACAAAGTTTAAAGTAAAGGTAACATCCAGTAGAGCAAATTGAGGTCGAGAAAGCCACGAAAAGAAAATTTATCACCCCTGAAAACAATAAAATTCCCAACCAAAAAGTTAATTGTCAGATGATAAATACTTCAACAAGGAAGAAAGCATATCATCAAGCAGCAAAATTGTCATCCATGAAAAGCCCAATTGAAACAGAACGAGGAGGAGGAATTAATCATAAAATTATAATTGATACCTTCTTGGCGATGAACTCGGGATAATTATCCTGCAGCAGCGTAAGCGCCTGCTTTGTGACCTGCCGATGCTTGCCGAGACTTGGCGAGTTCTTGAGATCAGTCACCTGAACCATGGAGGAGACACCACCAGGGGAGAAGTCCAATTGGCTCCTAATCCCCTTCTCTAAGTACTGAATCCGCCACTTGAGAAACCTCTGCCTCTTCTCCTCATCTCCAAATGCCTTGTCATAAAGCTCCTTGTTTTGGAACTCACCGTAGACGTTGTAGCACACGGGGTGGCCTTCCTGGTCGACGCCGTGGGTGAACACCACCTTGTCCATCTCCGGGAAGCCGAGATCCTCCTCGAGGAGCGCGTCGATCCCGAATTGCTTACGCCAGATGACGGCGTTCTTGATCATGGCCATGGCGTCCTTCACCTTGAAGTCGCGGGCGCGGAGGAATTTGAGCAGAATGGTGTCGCTCCTCTCGTCGCCGACGAGTGGAATTCCCCAGATTAAGACCTCCTCCGGAGGCGGAGGTGGTGCCGTAGTCTCCGCCTCTGGTGCTGCCTCTGGTGCTGCCTCGGTTGAAGTGGAGGCGGACACAGCGATGACGGTTTCTTCGATGGCTTCGACAGTCTTGGCGCCGTCCTCGTCGACCACGACGGCCTTCTCCTCCAAAGGCTCAGCCTTCGGAGGCTCCTCGGACTTGGGTTCCTCGGATTCCTTCTTGGGGGACACCACCTCGACCACGACGACCTTCACTTCCCCCGTAGGCGGCGGAGTAGGCGCGGATTCCTCCAAAGGCACCTCCTTGGTGGTCTCCTCGGTCTTGGGTTCTTCCGGCTCCGCCGGCTTCGTGGTCTCCTCGCTTTTGGGTTCCTCGGATTCCGCCGGCTTGGGAGCCGCCTCCTCCTTTTTGGGTTCCTCGGGCTTGGCTTCTTCCTCCGCCGGAGCAGTGGCCGGAGGAGGCGGCGGTGGTGGTGGCGGAGGGACAAACTCGTTGTTGGCGATGGCGGCGAGGACAAGCTGCTTGAGCTCGTCGAGAGCTTTCTTCTCGGGATCATCGAGATCGGAAACAAGGTTGCTCTCCTCCTTAAACGACACGGACTGCGGTATCGCAGCGTCTTCCCCGGCGACGGCAGATTCCTCCGCCGCCACCTCCGCCTCAAGCTTCTTCTCCTCCTCAGCCGCCGCTGCCTCTTCCTTTGCGGGCTCCTCCACCGGAGTCGGAGCCGGAGCCGGAGCCGGAGTCTCCGTGACCGACTTCTCTTCCGGTGGTGGCGCGACCGCCTCGGCTACGACGACCTCCTCGGACGACGTGGGCTTCGTTTCCTCGGCCATGGTGTTGAGAATTCTAAAGAGAGAAGGAATCTTGTAACAAGACTAAGAAGAAGAAGGAGAAGAATAGAATTTTAGAGAGAGAACGAGAAGGGGTTAGGGTTTGGAAGCAA
The DNA here is from genome assembly GCF_048772165.1 of Typha angustifolia. Lineage (NCBI taxonomy): Eukaryota > Viridiplantae > Streptophyta > Magnoliopsida > Poales > Typhaceae > Typha > Typha angustifolia. The sequence continues at coordinate 9,187,960 of NC_133248.1, forward strand.
GAGATGGTGAGCAGAGGAAGAGAGAGAGAGTGAGAGGGAGTTAAAAAGGAGAGAGAGAGAGAGAGAGAGAGAGAGAGAGGAGCTGGCAGGGTGGCATAGCCAGCTTCGTTTTGCTCAACGAGGGGCCCATTTGAGATAACCAGGAGATAGAGAGGAAATTTGCAAAAAGAGTCTTGTAACTTTTGTTCTTAATATGTCAGGAAATTTCTATTTCGGTCCTTCTGTAATCTGTGTGCTTTGTTATTTTCCATTTATCCCCTTCTTTTTCCTGAATTTACCATGGCAGAATCTTCTCTCTCTCAAGTCTCAACAATACGATATTATTCTGCCACATTAAACTAAAAAATGGGTCAATTACATTTAGATCCCTCAATTTATTATTCATTTTATATTAGATCGTTTTTTCTCTCTCTCTTTTTCCCTTTTCTTTTATAAAATAAGGGCAAATATTGTTCCTATTTTCTAGGCACCTAAAACTGATCACTAACAAATATCACAAAAGGATATTTCAAATATTTTACATAGTTATAATAATAAATATGCCATAAAAAAGGGTCTAAATATAATTATCACTAAAAAAAAATATGAATGGACGTGGGTCATGCAAAATTGAGACACAAAAGAGTATTAATCTTTTATTAATCCTAAAAACTAAAAAGATAATAAATCTATTAATCCTAATTTGCTGGACTTGGTTTAGTAAATGGACGTGGCTTCATGCTTGATACTATTAAATAATATTTCACATACTTAGGGGTGGTGGAATAATAATGCTTGTCATGTAATATTGGAGCTATTAGAGCTGATAACTTTGCAAGAGTGGAATAGATGGGTGGGGTAGGATAAAGTTGGCATTGGATTGGACCCAATTAAACACCACAATTCCAATAATTTATTTGACTTTGTTCTTATCTTATCAAATTTGAATTGATGTTGGGTTGAAATGGGATTGGATTTGGTTTAACAAATTTTGGACATTACTTTTATGGAATTGGATAATTAGAGCATTAAAGATGCAATCTCTACAGGGAAAATGACTAGATTTGGCTCCCTAATCTGATGTATTACTTTGGAATAGCTGTAGGAGTTCTCTTTCCTATTTCATTTACCAAATTATAGCAGTTTTTTTATCTTAAATATTATTATTATTTTATTTACCAGGAGTACTATTGGCTAGCAATTTCTTAAATATTTAATAAATATTAACTCGACCGTTGAGCTATAGCGGCTACTTAGTTAATACTGTTAAAATTTTGTTATGCATAGGTTCTAGTTTATCTCTATAAAATTAAGAGATCATTATAGCTTAATTTCTTATGCTGTTGTCCAGTTTTTATAGACACTTTTATTTATTTATTGTAGCATTTTGACCCCTCGACATTTTCCATACTTTGGAAAAATATTATTTGATCATTTAATCCTCAATTTCTCTCTAATTTTATTTAAATAAGAATAAAATGATTCTCAATATTTTTAAAATTAGTCACATGATTTTTTTAACTAAACAAATTCAAATGGATAATTAATGGAAGAGACATTTAAGAGTTTTTTTTACATAGTTTAGGGTATCTAAGTGTCACTGAAAATGATAGAATTTATATAAAATTGACAATAATTTATGGGAGGTAGGCATACTTACCACTAAAATTAATGGCTCTCAATAGTGAGTAGGATAAATAATCAGGATGCTAGTTCTATTAAGAATGTGTTTGGCTATTGGGAGCTCAATAAAATGACTGGCTTAACTGAAATGACTATATTATCTCAAGAAAGGAAGTCAAAATAAAGAAGTGAAACTACTTTCGGTAGATAATAAAGTTATTTTTTTCTGCAACTAGTAATCAAACACTCTTTAAGTAATAGGAATAAAGTTTCTAGTGAGAAATATATTTTTACTTAACTTGGTTGTTTTTTTTTAACCTCTCTGTCTCTCTCTCTCTGACTCAAGTTTTGGATAGCTCCATTTCATCCTTGCTGAGGTGAATAATCAATCACAGATACAATAGCTGAAATATATCAGAATCAAGAAGTCTACTGAAGAGAGAAGGAAATGTAATGCCAAACTCATGTCTTAATCATGGAAAGGCCAACCAGGTTTGGGCAACTCAGGATTAAAGAGATGGGTCCAAAAATTACATGTCATGTTCCCTATCCTAGTAATAATTCATTGAGGCATCACTCCTGAAATGCCATGTGCTGAATGTTTTTGATTCTCCTGCTGCACTCTTTTCTGTTTGTATGTTATTTATGTCTGAATAGTGCTTCATATGAGCTTCTTCTGAAATAATAATAATAATAATAATAATTTTTCTTAGCATGCAAGATTTTCTTCTTCTATACACTTTGTCTGAAAAGGATTTTTTTTTTTTTTTTTGATAAAAGAAGCTAAACATGATAAGTATCTATGGTGAATTAGTTATCGTTTACTCTTACGTGGTTTGGTTCGATTTTAACTTATCTTTGTATATTTTTTCTCCTATGCGGTGCAAATCAAGTTTTAATTCGTTAGTCAACTGGTAACGAGGATGTGAAAAAACTTAATTATCCTCATAGAAATTAAATACTGTCTAATTTGATGATGATGATAAGAATAATTTTGGTAATGTTAGTGTTAATTATAGTAGGAGTAGTTTGGTCTCTAGTATTTGTAAATTGGTATAGACCACAAAAGGAGCTAAGTATTTACATTTGAGATACAGGGGGTGTAAGATATAAGCAGGCCAAAGCACAAGGATAAAATGTAATTTGCCTAAATATCTATCATGCTTCTCAAATTGGTGACCATTCTGTTCAATACTTGTTCAACAAACCTTATAAACTACCACTAAAAGTACAAAGGAATATCTAGGTTGTTGCATGAGTTGATAGCAAAAAATTAAAAATCCAATTGAAAACTTTGCAATCCAGTGTGCAACTTGGCCATCCATCTAAATTAAACATAATCCTGATCAAACCCATCTTTACCTGTATAAGTTTTCTCTTCTCAAACTTAGGTAAGCTAGGAATAATGTTTGGTGGTGCATAGCTCACCATTCCAGCATAGTTTATATCTCCATTGGTAAAGTTGTTAGGAACAATGATTGAGTGTTGTCCTGAAACATTTAGGATTTAAATTAACAATGAAACTGACAATAATGGAAGCTAGCATTTGGAAGGTATTCCCAGCTGTCCCAAGTTGGATTTGTATTGGAATCCAGCACACTGAGTTGATATTAAAATTATCCAATGGAATAAAAATAAACTACATGCAAATATTAATCAAGATAACTACACCAACCTTAATCATAAAAAGTTAAAATGACAACAGATGATGGAAAGGAACATCCAAGTCCACAAGACAATTACTTCAGGACAACAGATGCCTCTCCACAAAGCCATCTCATTTTTGGAACCTCCAACAGGGCCCATAAAATTTTGTAGGACCTGGCTCCAACTTTTACTATCCTACCACATATGGTACAAATCTATATAAGTATATGATTCATTGCAGCTAAGATGTTCCCCCATTTTGTTTGTTATTATGGGTTTGGTGATGGTTGCAGAGCTGGCAGGGGCCAATGTCTCATTGGATTTCATCAAGGTTCAATGAGGAAGAATAAATTTATGAAGATATTTGAAATTAGACTGTGGTTGGAAAGAACCTTCTAAGGATCAACAAGAGTGGTGTCAAGATTAACCACATTCCCTTCAAGGCTGGAGGACAGAATCAAGAACATTGGACTAGTGCCAAATAGATATTGAGGAATTTTTTTCGTTTTTGAATCAGAAGGGTTCTTCTTCTGCTTCTGAAATAGAAAAGAAATTATAGTAAAACAGATCATGTCTGCATATAGGGCAGCTTGTAGAATTAAGTAATGGTGACAGTTGTAGTGGAAGCTCTTTCTTTTCTGTTGACAGCCAAACATCAAGGGCAGGTTTTTCATCCATTGCCACCAACCTTACAGCATGTGATATAAAAAATCAAAAAACAGGTGGAAGAATCTTCATCAATGCTGTTCTTTTCAAGGAAAGCAAGTTTATATCATAGCTTTTTGTATATTTCCAAATGGTTGGGTGCATATGATACAATAATCAACTGAGCTCCGCTTCCTTAGAATGCAACAACCCCGCTACCAACTCAGCTTCCTATACAGGGATCAGAAAAGCTTAAAGAAGTGACAATCTGATGCAATTACAGCTGAGTAGCTTCATCTGAAAGCATGAAAAGAGAAAGAATACTTAATTCCCTATAATACATGCTCATCATTTACAAGTAACGTGTCATGCAGCCAATTTCTCACGATGGTAAAGGCATCCTCTGCATCTTCATCTTCTTCCTGAGATTCTGGTCGATGAATGAAGCCATGCCCTCTTCCCTGATAGATGACAACCCTTGAACCTTTAATGTTCTTCTCCATTTCTTGTAATATACTGACAGGGCAGAGTGGGTCATTATCCCCAGAAACGAACAAAACAGGGACTCTAATCTTATTCCCTATTGAAGGGTCCATTCTTGTCCCATAGAAGCAGATTCCAGTGCCAAAATAACTCTGGTCATCATGAGCCAGTGTCTCTATTAGATGTCTGCCACCAAAACAGAATCCGATGATGCCGAGCTTCTTTGATATGTTGGCTGCTGCAAATTCATCCATCAACCACTTAGCCGACATGTGAATGTCTTTGGCCACCCTTTCTGTGTTCTGCCTCGTAAGCCAATGGTCAAATTCAGCTCTAGGTTGGCCTTTCTTCCAAGGATTCCCATGAAACAAGTCAGGCACCAGAACACTGCAAATATAACAACCAGAAGTGTGGAACATTGCATCCACACGTACAAGAATTTACAATGATATATTGAGAAGCTAAAAATAGGATTCATCATATTTACTTATCCTTCTAACTCATTGCAAAACTTCCAAATGAATATGGCTGGTAGGTAGATTGGGAAAATATATGAGAAAGGTACTGTATAAGAACAAAAAAAATCCTGCAAGGGAACCTTCATAAACTTCCCCTCCCTCAAAAGGGAAAAAGGAATCCAAGCAAAACTAAGTCTCAAACCTTCAGTTGAGCATACAAACTTTCATAGATTGATCAGCAAAAAATTGATATCATAAGAACAAGTATACAATGTGTCCTTGTGGAGAGATAGTACATTAATTAAATAATTTCCAATAGAATTACAGTCGTACTTAACCTGCCTTCTTTACTGAATGATTTTCCTTTGGCATGAACTAATTATGTCATGTGGACTCTCACCCTCGGTTTTAGTGGTTTTTGAGTGATGCCACTTGCAGTTAACATGATAAAGCATGATAGTCCCCAACAATTTGTAGATTGATTTTGCTTACATTAGTAAAAGTGTCATAAAAATTAGCTCCTTTTGGAGTCATGCAACTGATCACTTCCTACATACACCTAGTTGAACATCAGCAAAAGCAGTCCAAATATGACTAATGTGTGCTACAAGTATGGCAACTTGTTACTCATAAGTAGAAAAGACAGCTTTATTTGATTGCTTCTGCCACACAATGATGAAACAGCGAAAAAGAAGCATTTTGGCATCTTCCTCCTTAGTTTACACTCACAGCTCAATTGCTTCAGTAACTAAAAGGTATGAAATGTTTGGTCATCTTAATCAGTAACAGAAACAACATATTGTCTAATTTGTAAGTAAGCATTTGTTCTACTTGCATCTATCATTTATATATGTATCAATAACTAAAAACTTATTTATATATCTATTTAGAGGAACACTTATGTATAGTCAGCATCTCTAAACTCTTTGTTAGAGAGTTTGCACCTTCAAAGCGTTCTTCTCTCTAGATATGACAACATCAGGAAAAGGATCAACTGATGATAAAGAGGCCTAAACTTCAGCTTCTACAGTAACATGCGGATATATTAAGAGATTGAGATGAAAATAAACAAGAAACAGTTAATGCAAAATTGCAAATGAATGAGGAACTGGAAAACACACTTGTAACCATTGCAAGCAACTCGATACGCAAAATCTCGCGTGGATGAATCTTCAAAACCAAATATATCAGACAAAAGCAGCACGCCAGTCCCATTGTTGTTCTTGACTGCCTTCAGAAGGTAGGCGTGGATGCTGTCCTCACCCTCCCCTATCATTAAATCTACTCCATTGACTAGCTCACAAGCTTCGTCATCGACACCATCCACTAATTTCACTTGACTGCAAATTACTTTGCCAATTGGTTTCATACTTGGCCATCGCTGTCGGCGATGATACGAGTCGCATATCCGCTGGACCGAAACTGAAATTGTTACAGTCAGAAGATGAATAGTCTTTATCCTAGTATATCACATATTACATCCTACTCTTACACGAAAAAGGGAAAAAGGAAAAAACTTGGTTCAGGAAAGCAATTTTAGAAGTCAAAAGACACATCCATTCCTAATTAGGGACATCTATATTCTCCCGATAAGCAGTTCACAAGCATAAACAAACTTGGCGAGCACATTATTGGAAACAATATACGTTCTAAAGTTTGCTTCTTTCTACACGAGAAGATCGAGATTAAAGCATATTTGCCAAGAACGACCCGCTTATACATGTCTACGCACTACTTCTCGATCAAAATCTGGAACTCGCCAATAATCAAGAAGAGCGCTTGGGACAAAGAACCAACCGCAATAAGAATGAACAAGAAAAAACCCAAATAATCCATGAGAAACTTTTTGCTTACAGAGGAGGATAAGTCATAAGGTCGGGCATTAAAGCGTCGCCGGGGATTGGTCGGGCGGCGAGAGAAGGGGAGGAGAGCGAAGGCGGAGGCGGTGGCGGTGGCGGTGGCCATCGGTGGAGGTGGAGAAGTGGCGAGGCGAGGATTTGTGGGAGGGAGGAGAGAGTGGGAGAAGGCCTTCTCGGGAGTCGCCAAATCTAAGCCTCCAGTTTACTTGGATATTTGGGAGGGAGAAGAGAATAATATCCAAAAAGATCCGTTCGTGGATTCTGATCACTCGCGTTTCACGACACGAGTAGGGAGGTCCGTCCAACAAAGTTAGCACACGGATGTCATTTCTCTAGGAGACTCCGCATTATTATATATTTTCGTATAGAATTTCTTATTTACTTATTTTTCTAGGTTTTTGACTATTTTCAATATATCACTAATCCTTCTTATTCATCTAATTTACTTAGAAACTTAAAATATGAAACTAGCTATGTTTCATTGTTTTGAGCGATTTTTCTCACTTAAGACATGCAATATTCTATGCAAAATTTTAAATTTGTATACTTAGAAGTAGTTGTGCTGATTAATAGCTCTGTTTGAGATGGCAAAACACACATAATTTCGTTTTTAAGTTTTGAAGTGTATATAATGCATAAAAATAGTTTAAGAGGGCTAGTGGGGTTAAAATCTTTATTGTTCTTAGTTATGGAATACCTGTCACATGCCATTTCACTACAAAAATGTCACGAGGCTATCACATGATCAATTTTGAACTCTTTATTTTAAAGAAAGAAAAAGAAGAGTTTAAAGGTTGGATAGTCGTTTACTGTTTTTATTGTCCCCTTAAACAGTATTTTGCAAGCTTGGTACAGCACAAAATCATTGTAATGTGGAGCTTGAATTCATCACAATAATATCCCACATGGAACATATAATAGTAGTATAATTAATATATGGGAATATTATGAGTACTACCAGGACCAAAATTGCAATTATGCCTCATAAAAACCTTCCCAAGAATGAAGAATCTCATCATTTTTTTTCTTCCTTTCTAGCATGGTAGAGTCATTTAATACCCCTAAGAGAGACTTAAATATATAGCAGGTTATTACTTCATATAACAGCAATCACAATACAAGGTTGCTGCTCTATAATTATATTCCTACCACAGTAGAAAAGCAATCCATAAATAGTTTACAAGAAAGAAAGGAACATATTTCAAAAATGGAAGTTAATAATAGGTCTCGCCGACAACTAAATTATTGATACAATTGTATCCTTTCATCAAGGGCAACCAGACCTGGAAGTCTAGAGTCGCCCCAAAATAAAAGCAAAAGACCGAACAGGACTAGAATGAGATTTCTACTGTATAACACTACTCCACTAAAAGTGTATGAAATAGTTTTCACCTATAGCTGTAAATCAATGGAGAAAGACAGGACCAGAAATCAGATGGTAGCAACTGTATAACTCGGACACAGAATAGTAGATTGGACCCCTTCATTGAAACCCCAAAAAGCCCCGTTTGTCTCAATCACCAGTCCGAAATTTTACCCAGATGAAGCTGCATCCACAATGATTTATCATTTATCTAGCGTGCCATCTCTTGTGATTAATCACATTTGATGTTTCTGTAGATCCTTCTCACAAAGAGGGTGGAACCAAGATAACCGACAGCACCTGAAAATTACGAAAATTGAACAGTGAAGAGAAAGTATAAAGAGAGGGAAGATCGTGGTATGTATAATAAGAGTATAAAAGACATACCACAAAGGATGCCTAGTCCCAGACAAAACATCAGAGTGTAGCCAAAATAGAAGCTAGTCTGGAAGAAGCCTGACATCTTTGTCTTCACATAGTAGTAATACACAGAATAAAGGTAAACATAGACAGCAGTTGAAGCAGCAGAGAAGAATGAAGTCCATTGCCACTGGTAGTTCTCAGCATTAAGCAAGAAATATGTGCCGACTATCGTGACACAGATGGTGACAATAATAAGGATTAGGAAAACCAGTAACATAAAACCGTAGACATAGTAAACCTGCAGAGGAGGAACACCGAAAAGAGTATTAGATTGTGTTTTCTATTTGTCAGATGCACACCAAACAATCTAAATTAGGATCACAAGTTTATAGGAAGAATGAGCAATCAAACTTGCAAGCTAACTAAAAACACAGCTTAAGCTAAGAGAATAAATATTCAATATCAAGAAAAGGAACATACATGATAACAGCAAAGCAAAGAGAAATCATTTAATCGAGCAACTTTAGACATCAGACTTAGTAATCAAACTCCACACAACTTATATTACAGTTTACCTTATAATTCCAGAAGGAGGTGAAGACAAAGTACATCTCAATGAAAATGCTACCAAAGGGAAGAAGACCTCCCATCAATGAGATAACAGATGGTGTGAGATACCACTTCTTTTCAGGGATAGGGCGAGGAATGGTCTTTACACGGCATGGGTTATTCGGAGCACCACTCCAGTTTCGACCCACAGTTGTACCAAGAAGTGCTAGAGGAAATGAGATAAAAGCCCAAATTATGAGAACAACTAGCATTGTCCCGAATGGAATGGCTGCTAGTGACCCATAGAATATAGCCACTGTGTTAAGTATGAAGCCGATTCCAAAGCACATAAAAGGGAAAAATGATGCCGTCAGAATCATCGATTTTATCCAGTTTTTACCTGACAAGATAATAAAATATCATTTAGTGACTAAGCAGAACAATATAAATTGCATTTGGTTGTGTTATTTCAACTTCTCCCTCCATCTTCTCCATTGTCTAGATGGATAAATTGAATTATGAACTTCAAAAGTCGCTGCAGACTGTACTGCTGAAACTAGAAGAAATACATGCTTGAAGAAATCCATACCGCCATTCCGCGAGTAAAGTCCACCACTAACATAGCCTGAAATGAATGAAGTAAGAGCATAGCACACTATGAAAGTTGTCACAATAGCTCCTCGCCTGTGCATGTATACAGATGGTAAGTAATTTGGCAGAAACACCAATATTGTAATTCATACATCTCTGCAGGTGCAAAAAGTTACCATCTCAAATGTAAAACATGTCAGTTAAAAATAAATCTACTAAGGTTTGCTGCAAATTGGCACATAAGATAGGTTAGACACCAGCTGTTTTTGTTGATAGGACTTCACAGGGCACAGTATTCAACACCCTATTCCAAAATAGAGTCTGCATGCCTTAAAGCATTATCCATCAAAATGTTACTAAAATCTAAAATCAACTTGAATTTCAGAAGGAAAGATAAGCCTGTCCGTGAGATGAGACCTAGATTTCCTAATAAGCAAAGTTAATCATATGAGGACTGTGTTCAGGATTAAGCTTCATTTGACTCTTTTACTTAATTGAATCTTAGATATTAAGACAAGCCCCTAAATCAAAATTTTGCAATCGTCCTCCCTCATTTAGATTATTACCATGCCTACAGGGCTTCTAAGAGGGTTGACTCTTGGATGTCATGAGTTTAAACTGCAATTGATTACTCTACCAGGTCCAACTAGCTATAAAGGTTTTATGACAACTCCGGTCCATTGAATGATTTAGCTGTGGCCAAGAAATTTGGCGCTAATTTCTAGAAGGCTGATATCCAGTTGACACTATCAATTATTCTGCATTTTGTTCCTTGTAAACTCATGTAACAGGAAAATGACAGAAATAAATGTTTATGCCCATCAAAAGTTCCCAAAGAGAGATGCAGATTTAGAATGGGCATTCCTTTGTCGCTTTCAATTGTGTAAGCAAAGAAAGCAGATTTACCCACTTAAGTTCAGCATCACACTACCACCACAATATACAATCTAAAAGGCTCTGTAGAAACAATAATAAATACTAACAAGCCTGAAAATGGAAAAGAGGAACTGCAAGAAAAGCAATGGCAGTGCTTGTCATACTTCAAAAAAGCAATACAATTCAAATCAACTAAATTTATATTCTGTCACCATATGGCTTCTATAATCCCTAATATGGACATAAGAGACATGAAACCTTGAATATTCTTCAAAGGAACTAAACTTTCAAGTCAGGATCCATGGATGTTCAGTTTTCAGACCTGTTTCTCAAATCACCTTCTACAAGTATCTCTATAGCCATTGGATCTTCATGGCCAGTTCTGATAAACAAAATCCTACCACAGCATCCTTTAGACACTCAATATCCAGCAATCACTAGACTAATATATACTTGTTTTCACCTTTAGTTAAAATCAGACGAAAATCAGAAAAGGTATGATACAATAAGCAGCATACCTCCTGTCATACTACACTAGGAATAAATTAAGATAATGTTGACTGTAAATCATGCAAAGAGAAAACTAACCTAATGCTACCCATATTACCACTGTGCTTCTCTTTCTTCCTAACCATGAACCAATTATAGAAACACAAATGTAGCAATACAAAATTCAAGAAGCATGATATTTATCTGTTGTTAGACTACAGATTCATATCGACAAACTGAAGTTATGGTATGAAACATAATCTAGTTTGAATGAAGAATCAACAAAAAGAGAGAAATATCCAATGACAGTACATAAGTATACATAAAGTTGACTAAAAGAACATACCCAACGTAAAGCATCCCAACAATTGCCAGCAAAATTACTAAGAGAATAAGCATTGCTAGCTGAGCACCTGTACCAACAAGAGCAGAAAGAAGAACTAAATTTCGAGGAGGGCGAAAGACATCACCATGAACAAGCTTCCACCCAGATTCTTCATTCACATCTCTTTCCTGGTAGAAATGTGAAAGTATGAATTTACAAGTTCAAACATAAAAAAAAATGTCTATCTTTAGGAATCCTAAGAACAATACAAGTATATAATTAATATCAGGAAATCATCAAAGATGCCTATAAAAGAAGTATTAGTTAATAAAAGACTAAGTAATCACCAGTGTCTCCAGATCATCATCTTCACGAGCATATTTTGCATAGTCGTTTCTAAGAGTTCGCATCAAAATCATTGATACGAGGCCCGTGAGGAAGATAACCATCATAAAGGAATTGAATATGGAAAACCAATGGATCTGCAAAAATCAAAGACATGTGGCATCTAAAGTAAGTTGCAAGGTTCTTCCATGTAGAGATAATGCAATTGAAAAATATAGCAACAAGAACAACTAATATATGGTAAAAAGGACTCAAACAGTAAAAAGTTGTAAAGGATAGTTACTTGTAACAATTGCAAGAATAACAAACAAAAATATAAATTCAAACTCTAAAGACTGTTGGTCTCATTACTATACTAAAATCTTGACAGTTGAGACAGAAGACAAAATACCTGGTGCTCAAAGAAAGGATAATCCAAGTAAACATCAAAACGTCGTGCAAATGTTACATTTGTCTCTATCCATTTTATTGAGTATGTCATGTCCAATCTTTTTCCAACTTCCAAGAGCTTACGAGATTCTTGTGTGAGATTGACATGGATAATCTACAACAAGAAGGAAGAAACATTGATACCCTCAAAACTTCATTAGCCTGAGTTCCAGAAAATGCTTCATACCTGCTCCCCGTTGTACTTAACAATAATCTTTTTGTGAGTAAATAGATAGTGCTTATTTTCATTATTCTTATCAGCCTCCCCAACGAAGCCTGAGACAGATTGACATAAGCCAAGTTATAAGATGTTCCTTAAATAAGCTGAAAGGAGGGGGATTATTTGATAGAAATATTCCACAATTACGTACCCCATAATGGCAAACCATCTAATCATTGTGTTGTCAAGGAAGAGAGAAAGAAAATAAGTCAGAGTTAGTAATTAACCGAGAGAAAATGATAGTCAAACCTCATAAAACAAAAGAATGAACCAACAATAACTAGTCATTGTAAAATCCTAGAAGGGTAATAAATGTATAGAGACAAAAAAAAGTACCAATGAAGAATTCAAACCAATATGAGCTCTCTATTGCATCCTTGAATTGCTTCACCTTTGTAGCATCAAGTTCAAGAGCACAAATGGAGTCCTTGTCAACGTTTCCTGTGTGAACAGGACATATTTACAAATTATTATGAACTTGACCAATAAGGACCCATGAGATGTTGCCACACTCCGAGAAGTAAGTAAGCAAAATATAACTCTAAGAACTACGTACTTTGGAACTTTATGCCAATCTGGCTGTCAATGAGTTCATTACCACCCAGAACCTCACCAAGACCACCCCACTTATGGATTTGGTTCCCAGATGGCTGGCAAAATGGAAGGCTGTAATAATTATAAGTCTCTTGGGGATTATTGTATGGGCCAACCTTGTTCACCCAGAGAGTAACAGGATCGTCGGCTTGGTACTGCACATGAAATCCAGTTGGATGGTTAGAACAGTGTCCATCTCATTAAAGATATTAGTCTTATTAGAAGTAAAGGAAGTGAAAAAGAGATTAAACCCAATAAACTGCAAGAGACCCTCATTGTATCTATTCTCCAAGGCACAAAAATAACAGTAATCAGACTAACAGTAGCACCAGCTAACTGCTGGGAGAGCAAACAGCAAACTAGTTAAGACTGCTACTGGCACTAATGCCAGGGCATAGCTGTTATTACAACTTATTGGAACTCACTCAAAAAATTTAAATGGATAGAAGAGAATAAGTTGACAGAAGATTATCTAATAAGCACAAAAATTATGAGAGAGAAAAAAAAAAGATGCCAAGGAAAGACATAGTTCATGGAAGTATTTGGAATTCATAATCTTTGTAAGGCCAAGACTGATTTGATTCAAGAGAGAATCACAGAGGCACTCTAACCAAACGTAATATAGTCTAAACTGATGAAGCAGTCAGAACTTAGACGCACATGGATTGACTGCTCCAACAATGCACAGGTGCAATTGAATCCCATGAAATTTTAAACTATATTGTTCAATGCATGGTTTAGTCTAACATTGTGCAGTGTGCTTTTGGAATATGAATAAGGGATTCTTATAAGTGAACAGGAATCTACACCACTATATGGACTTGGGCCTCGCAGAAGGAAAAGGACATAGAGGGACTCCACCAGGGATTCTGAAACGACATTCATATACTTTATACAGAAAAACTCTGGGTGGACAGAGAGAAATTCTTTAGCAATCCTCTTGAGGACTTCTTCCCGCATGTTAGCACTTAGGGTTAGAATTATCTCGGATAGTTTAAAATGCTACATTTTCCGAGCATCCTTTTACCTAAGTCTTCAACTTTTCTTTCTACATAAGCTCTCATCTTTACTCTTGCCTATCTACTGCTCTAACCTAATTTCAGCTGAAACCCAACCTTGCCCCTTCCATCTCCTTCCAACACCCGAATCTTTCAATTCGAATTCAACCCAACCTCAAATCTAACAGAAATCAACTAGTCTTTACCACTCCTCCGTTCGTACATCAATGAAAAAAAAAAACACGAGCATGTAAATTCAACTCCCAGAAAAATTCAAATCTCCATATAAATTGCTATCACCAAACTCGAAAATGTCCAAAACTTCACATAAGAAAAACCAAGATCCGATCCGTTAAAAGAAGCAAAATCACGACCGGATCCAGATCTAGCAGTTCGCAGAGATCCGCGGAGCTAAACATAAGATCGGGAGCTAACCGCGACGAATTTAGGAGAAATCTAGAGAAAAGGAACCGACAGGAAGTCCCCTCCCTCACCTTATGGTCGGACTCAGAGGCGAAGACGGCGGCGAAGAGGAGGACGACGACGAAAAGAGGGATGCATCCGACGGTGGAGATTGCCGCCATGGTCGGATCTGGGAGCCGGAACACGGTTACGCTTTTGGATTCGCCCCTTTGGTCTGGAATTTGGATCTCTCCCGAGTCGCGGAGTTCCTAGAGAGCGATGGATTTGTTATTTGGCCACTACTGGCGGTAAATTTACAAGAATAGCTATAGCCATAAATTGGACTCCAATTCTCTCACAATTTTACGCACCAAAAACTTTCTATTTTTATTTCTTATCTAAATTATTTATATTTTATTTAAAAAAATAATCCTTTAGTATAAAAATAAATTAATACATCTCCGTTCACTCGTGAAATATGAATAACATTTTATTACATGTAGCTTTTAAATTTTTATTTAATAATAATTTAAAATTATTATTTTCTCCCTAAATTATATAACACATAATTAGTATTACTATTTTTCATAGTCCTTTCGTTTAAAATTTATTATTTTAATGTTAATTTTATGTCATGTTTATTTTTTTTATATTAATATATATTTTATACTGACGTTAGCTCTCTCCTTTTAGTATTAATAATTAAAATACATTTTAAAATTTGTATTATTCTATGAGTAAATAGAAAGGATTTTTTTCTATAAATAGCCCCAATTTTATATTTTCTAAAAACCTTATTCGGTGTATTAAGGAATGAAGCTCAATTTAATTTTTTGTTTGTTTTATGATTCCAATCCTACTTTAGCAGGTCATAGATTCAAAGCTAAAATATACTTGTTCTCTGAATTATAATCAGGTATTTCTCCTCTAGAGAAGAGATTAAAAAAAAAAAGTATGACACTAAGGTCCATTGAAGAAAAGATAATTTTATTAAATTATATGTATCCTTATGCACAATTTCGATTGTAAGAGAAGGGATGGAGTTTGATAGAGATTGAGAAAGATGGAGAGAAATTAGAAATGATATCATGATAGAATTGGAATGTTATGAATAAGATCTGGAATAATTTGTTTGTATGATAATTCTGAGATTTTGAGGGATAGTACTTTCGGAAGTCTCGGATCTAATGGATTTGGAATGAAGTCAATCAAAGATCTGGATAGAAAGTTATGATTAAAATAATAGAGCAATGTCAAATAGGGTAAAACAGTAAATAATTAGTATTATGATGATTGTCTGGCTGACTAGGATTTGGAATATCAGGATGCTTCTACAACTATGATATATTTTTAGAAAGATAAAGCAATCTAACGACTAAGAAAAAAGATAAAGACGTTAAGAAAATATTTAGCTAAACTCATATTTAATGAGTATTATCAACATATGTCCATTTTTATTTATTAGAGTAAAAATTTCTAGTTGATTGGATCCACACATACAGATTATCCGATTTATTTAAAATTTAAAATAATAAGATAAACTAAGTAATTAACTTAATTCGATTTAACACATATGATCGGATTGTAACATAAAATTGGATGAGAATTGAAAGAATATAAATGTTATAATTGGAGGGGAGAGAAATTGAGAGTCCAAGGAGAAAGGGAGTACTAAAATCACATAGAATGTTATTGAGAAGAAGAGAGTGAGACATGATAATTCTCGGTGGAAAAATAAGCCATAGACTAATGGAAAATTATTTTGAAACATTTGAAAAATTCATAGATTTCAGTGTTACGTTTTGTTTTTTCTTTCTTTAGAAGGTATAAGAAAAACCTGAATCATAGTTTACCAGGCAAAGTGTTTAAACTAAATTCAAATTCTATCATAAGAATAAGGATAATTTATAGTAGAAGTTAGACATGGGCATCATGGTTTAAGTTTGTTATGCAAGGTTTCTCGGTAGGTCTAGCTTACTAGTCTATGAGTTAAAAATTTATTGTAGCTTCACAAATAAAGTTAAATTAACCAGATATAATTGCTAATGTCTATGGAGACTATCAACCTCATAAAAGAAATTCATTTTTATCACCGGATATTAGTATTGAACTAAACATTAGAATAGCTTATACTAAATTTAGACTTATTCTACCCTTATTCTACGAGTGATGGCGCTAAGATACTAGCCAAAAGCTTAAGTATTTAATTATTATCTTACCAGATATTTAATTAGCGATTACATGGGCTAATTGGGCCGAACGTATTTTAGCACACTGAGATCCAAGATTAAATAGATATTATTGTTTTAGTTTAAAAGGCGTATATAGGTAATATAATTTTTTTAGAAATTAGAATGATAATTTAGGAGATCTAAGTGAAATCATTCTTTAATTTAATTGGGGTTACATGGGTTACACTACCTACAGTTCTATACTAATTGGGCCTGAAGTATTTTAGCACTCTGATATGACTTAGATTTTTTTAATTTAAATTTTAAAATTTGAAACTTTGGATGAACACATTAATGTAATAATGCGAAATTCTTAAAATCATCCTTCGTAGTTAAATTCGGTTCAAGATCCAAGAAATTCGATTGGTAAAGGACGAAGTATCCATAATGAAGGTAAGGTCTACGTATAGGGTGACGGTTGACTTTGTGAATATATTAATTAGGACGCCTTTTTGGTCAACGACTTCAGGATCAATCAGATGGGTGCCGCTCGGTGGGGAGGGATATCGGCGACGAGACCCCGTGGCTCGCCGACTTATCGTGATGGTGATAAGATGAAATGACGACCGTCGAACCCAGTTAAGTTCTTTATTACTTTCGTAACCTCGAGGTTTTTCGTTCTTCGCTCCATTTGTTCTCGTCGGTATCACGGCGAGTAGGAACTTTTGGAATAGCTTGGATTCTGGAGGCATAGGATCTTTCTGGTAATCGTTTGATTCCTGGCAATAAGTTCTAGTTCGAATTCTTTTGATGTTGTTTTACGAATCTTTGGTGTTCATAGGATCATGACTCGTTTTGTTGAGATTTTTTTTATGAAAAGAAAAGAGAAAAGAGAAAAGAAAAACAAGGTCCGTTCATATCCTTAGAAGTTGCAATCCGAAATAGTAAGAAATTTATTTGTTAATTATGAGTATCAATTGGCATCTATGAACTCAATCGTTGAGAGGTCTGTTCATATTCCATAGTTCTGATCACCTTAGTTGAAACGAAGCAGGGGAAGAGACAATGTCAAAGGGAGCTTAAGATTTCATCGGGTAGAGGATTAGTGTAGAAAACTATTGGGGACGACATAGTAATGTCAAGCAACATACTGATGCATTGTGGTTGATTCCCTTGAAGAAGTTTTTTAATTGTCGAATTTAATCATAAATCTAGCCGGCTACCTGAACAGATCCAGAATTTATGCTTAAGAAAATTCTTTCTGCCCTTAAGCTACTCTGGCTTCTTAGTTTCATGTTCCATTTTTATGCAGTAGAATTGACTACAATATTGGCTGCTGTGATTTTTTCCTTAATTGGAATCTGGCTCATGAAATTGAAGTCACGGCATTATTGAAGAAAACTTGTAGCTGTTTTGGTTGCCACTTTTTGGACACCACTTGCACCTCGAGGGGAGTACTTACAGCAGATATTCCTAACAAGTAACAACTGAAATAGCAATTAGTTTTACAGAAAGAAATATTCAGCCTAGTTTGTTAACTGAAATGTATGATCCAGCTTACCTTCTGTTCATTTCATTGGAGGTATTCATCAATGGGCTTACCAGAAATTTCTCTTAAGAAGAAAGTGGTTCAATTTCTTGCGCAATGCTTCTGCTAAGAATGATGTCGACCATCTGATAGGTTGCAGTATCGCCACCTTATAAGAGGAATCAGAAAGAAAGCAAGCGCCACTTCTTAACGAGGGCTTTCAAATCCTTCTCCACCTCTAAATGACTGCTATGTAGCATCAAGCAGTCCTGAATTGATAGAAGCCAAAGATGGCATCCATATCAAGAATGGCATAGATGATGGAGCAGCATAGGATGAGCTCTAGGAGGGTGAGATGCTGAAGGAAATAAAGGAAACAGAGAGAGAGAGCCTGCACGAGCACAAACCATGGGAGGTAACTTTTAAGCTTTGTGGTATCTTAGTTACAATATGGTAAAGAAAACAGATTCTTAATATAAGATTTTCTCTGCAGATTATGAAGAATGGTGATGCTTCTCATGTTTAGTTTTAACCTCTTTTCAGCTCTAATAGAATGGAAATTGATGTTTAGCTCTAGTCAGGACTTACTTGTTATATTTTTATCATTTATTTGTCAGAATAAAACAGAATCTGTGCACAATGGTGTCCTATAGTTGTAGTTAACCATTCATATTAAGTTTAAGTCTTTGGCTCAAGAGAAGCAAGGGGGGATAATAAAAACTTGAAGCATTTTTTGAAGAATATTTTACAAACCAGAGTTTCAGCCATTATAGATTAGGTATTCTGCAAACCCGCCCTCATTTAGATTCAATAATTATAGAAATACGCCATTTCCAAGTTAAATTGTACTCTAGGGTTTCAATATCTAGAAAAACCTGATTTAAGAAAACAACAATGAGCACATCTTGTTTGCAAGAGTTTCAAACTAGATGCTAAGTACTCCATATTAACTGACTTTAGGTTGAGTGGACTTCGTTTATCTTTTTCTTTTTTCCTAGATTATTTTTCACTCAGATAATGACTCTTTCTGCTAACTCTTGTATACTAAGGACTATGAAGAACACAGCAGGAATAATGCATGGCGGCTAAAAAACAATATGACTGATTCCATTTGGAATGATGAGCAAAACTAAAATAACTTGAATGATCAATGTCAACGAATGGAGCTGAAGTGGATCACTGAATCAATGATTTAGTAATCATCCAGAAGTTGACCAGAAATCTGTCAGATCCTGATAGATTTTTGACATTGCCAGTGCAGTGAATCAAGGTGCACTTATTTTTTTCCACAAGCAAATCATAGACCCAGGCTTTAACGTCAACTCAGAACTTGTGGCATAGAGCAGGTCCACCAAGGTGAGAGAATATTTCCGCGTTCCAGATGTCAACTAGCTCTTGGGTTACCATTACCAAACATCTGTAGCTGTACAGGACTGCATCAAGTGCCTTGAAACATTAATGTTGATAACATAGTAGGTACATTCTACTATGGCATCTATGTAAACCATCTCTTTAATCTTGAATTTAGTAATCGTACTCTCTTCCGAAAAAAAGATAAAATGGTGGCCTAGTAGGGGATTATAGCCTAATGTTTTATTCCTGACTGGCATTAAACATTCGATCAAGACTTGCTTGGTAAAATCCAATATCAGATTAGAAGATTCAGGTCGCAGTAAATTCGCTTTGCAGTTGGTAAGTGGTTTATCTTTTTATACAACTTATGTCATAATAACTTTTGCACAAATGCACATACGTAGGGAAACAGAGAAGGAATGCCAACAGGAACTCATGATGATTGAAATGTTTCTTTCTTTTGTTATCTTTCTTGACTAAAAGGTAAATTGTCTAGTTATATAGGAAGCCTCCTTTTTCGCAGGTCAAAGGTCAAGAGAGTAGGCAGTTTTGTCAATTTCTAGTAACAATATCTTGCAAGACAGAAGATTGACATATTCTAGTGTGGTTTAAATGGGCACAGCAACAGCATCAGCAAAATTTTGCCAAGCAAGCAGCCATCCTTATCAGGTGATGTGTTGAGCACTGTGTAATGCCTACTACTGTTTCCAAATAATTGAATAGCACTGGCAAATAGTGTTGTTCAACTGTGGCTTTGGATGTTAAAGCTTTCTTCACTCAATTTGCTTTGAAGTTTTGGTAGCACCTACCAATCCAACCTTTCTTTGTCTATGGTATTGAATGGATTTTAACAGCTAAATATTTGGAGGAACCAGATTTCTCTGGCCCTGACGCATTCTGTTATGTTGTGTAAGATGGACCAAATGCATCAAACATTAAGATTACTCAAGGTGGTCCATAATGACAGAAGACATCAAATCTAGTGGCTTTAGGATTATCCATCTGTTATGGCTTTTTAGCTCCTTTTCTACTCACTGTGCATTAGTTAATAGTGAATGATGTGCAGTTACTAGAATAGTAACAAAAAATTATTAAGGATCTAGACTATTTTTTTACCGCTTTATGTTGGTTTATTTGATCATATTTCTCATCTATGATATCTTCATTTGACACTACCAAGGATAGACAATCAATGTCTTACAAAGTAATACTAAAACAACTAATGCGACTAAAAGAAACCAAGGTTCTAAATGGAGGTAAACGAGTTTTAGTGCGCTGTGTTCATTCACCGTGTCGAACAACATTTGAAATGCTAAGAGATTTTTTGAGCTAACAACTTTAGCTCGTTGGATGAATCTACCTAAATGAATGAAAAATCATAATCTATAAAGTATGATTTTAAAAACTCAAAGCTTAACAATTAAAAATACACAAATAATACCCATTGCGGTCATAACATGAATAACACAGCACAAATAATAGTAGGAGTAACAAAATGATAACATGCCTAATTTCATTATACGAAACTTCTTAAACTCGAATAAATAGCATAATTCATATTTTGAATCTATACATGTGGATCCACATTAATTAGAAGTCATTCTCGAGATAATGCTCAAGTCTTTTTCTCGTAGTTGATCCACGCACTACTAAGTTTTTATTTTTAAATTAAACTTCACATTATTATATTTATAAATCATCTTTTGGTTTTCTTTAGTGATGAAATAAATATAATGAAGGCTAGATTTTACTGTCAGAATGCCATATTCTCTCTTTCCATTAGTTTATTTTTTTCATTCACCTCAATTTTCTATTGATATAAATATATATATTTTACCTCTGTTTTTTTCCTAAAGAAGAATGAACTAGTGGCTCATCCATGTAGAAACTTCAAACGAATGGAAGGTAGCTTATCTGATGGACCTAATTTTACAATCAATTCTTGCCATACCTAATTATTCAGTTAGCCTAGTTGACAAGGAAAGCCAACCTCTCAAATGGGTCACTTGTTGGCAAAAAGATATAGAAGAAGAAGATGACATATAATATCAATGTCCAGCATACAACTTAGGACAAACTGGTAGGTATGAGAAGATAGCCAAGCAAACTAGGTATAGTATCATCACACCTCTAAAATAAACAAAATGGCCTTGCCCTACAAACTCAATAAACATTGGTTAAGATAATAATATCTCCTTAGTTCCCACACCTTCAATTCGTTACTGTAATTTTATCTTTGATGACATTTTGATAGTGATAGTGATAGTCTCTGGCCTTAACTTAACAAACCTTATCTTAGGATAGGCAGGCATGTATATGTATGTGTGTACAAGGTGATCCCCTGGAATCTAATAAGATAAATCTTGCTATGTTATATTCCAAATCCATTGAGTAGACATTCAAAGGTGGGGAATAGGAACAAGGAAGAGGCATTGGTGGTTGTGTTGAGTGATGCTATCAGGCTACCAACCTCCAACTACCACCCCCTCATGTTGCCTTTCCAAATATTTTCAATCAGAAATATGGCAATATCTGCCTAAGTGGTTGGATAACTAGTGCTTTAATTGGACCCCCATCTTGAATGATTGGTGGGAATAAGGCCAAAGAGACATGTATAGTTGGATGCTGCCTGCCATATAAAATCTAGGCATCAAAGCTTGGAAAAATATTGTTTATTGGGTATCTACAACTAATCTTTGTACATCTGGTGAATAAACAAAGTTGCTTTTCACATCGTTTTGACCATCTCCTGAGGAAGAGAGGTATCAAATCATTAAAATTGCAAAAGAAGTTTTTAAAGTCTTGGAAGGTGTTACAAGCAACTTCTACAGGCATAGCTCATGCAGCAAATCAAATTGTTAGAAAACTTGTAATAAAGCACTCTATTAGATTCTAGTAGGTCAGCTGCAGGAACCTTGTTATCTACAATTTGACATCAGATTAGCACTGTCATGTCTCAATGCAAAGTCAAACATTACCTTCCCTGCCTTCTTAAACAATGATACAACCATAAGATATACTGAAGAAAATATAATAGAAACTTCTATGGAAGACAATATTTAATTATTTGAATATTGCCATTCTTAAGTATTTATTGCATTAGTAGTTTAGTAGTTATCTGTTATCTTATCTTCTCCATGTCCCTATGTTGGCAATTCAGGTATCTTATGCTTTTTCTCTCCCAAGGTCATTTCTGACAAGAAGAATTCAAAAATTTTCGGTTCAAATATACTGCGAGCATCCTAAATGTCTGCGACCGAAAGGCGATAGATTCAGAGCTTCTTTGCCCAGGTTCCTTATTCTCGCTTAAGCATTATTGCGCGAACCAAATGGCTAATCCTACAAAATTCTAAGCATCTTGACTGAATATATTCCATTGTATGATTCTCTTCTAAAGTTCATCTGTATAATTGTATCCTCTTTTTTTTTTTTTATAAATCCTATGGAAAAGTGAAACTATAGTCCAGGTTGATGAGATCTTCACATCCATGCAACAACACCAGTCATTTTTCTGCTCATCACATTGACCCTCCCCTCCCCCCCTCTCTTTCACCAAAAAGTCCTCAAAAATAGTGAGGAATAATAAAAACTGCACTTATCGAATCTATAAAGGCAATTTGTGTAGCAGCACCAACATCAACACCAACACCAACCCACCAACCTCCACACTCTCCACCTGAACCATACTCTGACCTTCTTCTCTCCACCCCCCCCACCCCCCCCAACTTAACTAACCAAAACTCCTCTCCTCCCTCTCCTTTTATCTCCCCCTTTTCTTTTTAGTTCTTCTTTTAGTTGGGGAGGGGATTAATTTGTTACCTAACAAAGAACACCTCACATGCTCTCTCTGTCCTTACTATCCAACACTAGGAATCAGATGCTCAAACACCCCTATCCCTTCTTTTTCACACCAACCCATTAGTTAATTTATCCACAAGCAATATTTCAATTGATTGGTTTTGTAACACATTAAATCTTTGAAAAAAAAGAAAGAAAGAATAATAGGTTGATCAATAACAAGGGGATGGATACATTCTAATCTATGCCCTGCCCTTTTTTCAAGGGTCTCAAGTATCTCAAATCATGTGAGATGACACTAGTTTGGCATGTACATGGCTTCTGGAAACCAAGATGGTAACACAAGCAGATTGATTTAGTAGTAGTAGTAGTAGTAGTATAAGCTGGTGCTGAAGTTGGTGTGGTGGCCTCTCCAGGTGGTGGTGGTGTTGTTAGGACCTCCGATGACGACGCCGAGGTCTTCGGAGAAGAACACGGGAGGCTTATTGAGAGGTCGAGGTTGAGGTCGGGGCAGCGCTCGTTGACCGACGGCTTTAGGGCTATATCTTGCGTTGTCGAAGTGATTGAGGTGGTGAATTGCGGGCCGCCGTTTATCGGGCGGTGGGTCTGGGGATCGAGCCCTCGGCCGATGAGCTTCCGCTTGATGTGGGTGTTCCAATAGTTCTTGATCTCGTTGTCCGTCCGGCCGGGGAGACGCCCGGCTATGAGAGACCATCTGCCACCAGAACAAATGGACAAGTTGTTTTAGAATCTATATGGAAAAGAAATAATTTTAACAACCGGCTGTACTAACTGACATCAATCAAGTAATGTCAAATGATGTGATGATATATGAATGATCAATGATTACTTGTTTCCGAGCATGCTATGGAGCTTGATGATGAGCTCGTCCTCCTCGTCGGTGAAGTTACCGCGCTTGAGGTCGGGCCGCAGGTAGTTTATCCATCGGAGCCGGCAGCTCTTCCCGCAGCGAAGAAGGCCTAAGGGGATTAAAAGAAGAAAAACAAAAACAAAGAAACAAGGTTAAATAATCAGCACGGAAGATGCTCGACAAAAGTCCGAGGTGAGAGTCGAGACCCACCTGCTGCTCTGGGGAGGGATCGCCAACAGCCTTCGCCGTGGACTTGGATGTAGGAGATGAGGCGCTGGTCTTCCTCCTTCGTCCAAGCCCCTTTGTTGGTGTGGGCTTTCTCGCAGCAAGGAGACCTTCCCATGGTGAGACACACAGAGAAGAGAAAGAGAGATGACAATAGAAAGAGAGAGAGAGACAGAGACAGAGAAATGGGGGAGGTGTTCTTCTCCACTATGTGGGGAGCTTAAATGGGAGGAGTAGAGGAGGAGAGAGAGAGAGAGGGGCGTGGGAAGAAATGGAAAGTCCCCATTGACTCGATCCCACTTGGGCCATTTGACCGAGTTGGTGCGAGTGGCTAGTGGTCGCACAGTTTGATAGAACCGGATCTTGATACTCGGTAGTTAATCCCTTCAACTTTCTTTTTTGTTAAAAAAAAAACTCTACTTTTACGCGTTTGTCTTCCAATGGACAAAAGAGATCTGAGTTTGTCCGACCACACCGTCAGATACATACCACCGATTAAAATTCTCTATTCTTATCAGTTCGACCCCTTCCTTAAATACAATCGACTGCATCTAGTGGTTACAATTGAGGTTAGTTTACGACGGACGTGTCATCAATCTAATCATGCTGAGTCATACATTTGATTTCAGGCTTGATTATCATGAACAGAAGATAGATGGACGACGATGAAGAATCTGCTTTCATATGCCAATACTTTAATTTTATACATCCATTCGATAATCATGATAGTGCAGAATAAGATAGAATATTAGAAGCTAAGATGATTTATAAGTGCACGAGAGAGGAAGTGGCTGCAGAGAATCTGGTTGGTGACCAACCTTAGTTCACAAGTGGGATTTTAATTTACTATAAAGAAAAATTATTCCTTGTTGTTGTTCGTTAATAGCAAGTCTAATGGAGAGACAAAAACTAACTGCTACTTCCTATACTTAATAATCAAATAATTATTCCTTCTCTTCCTGAGACCACCAATAGTTACCCATTGCTATCTCTTAGTTGAATTATTTTTTTTATTTTTTCGTATGGTTTCCATCATGTTGTAATACTTCCTAGAGAGAGTCAGTAAGCATCATCATCATCATCATCCAAACCTTTTTCCCATTAATTTGGGATTGACCAAGTACAGTTAAAAGTATGAGAAGATTCCAAAAGAATTGATGAGAGTTTTACTGTGTATGGCTTAATCCCAAGTTTAGATGATTCCATAATAAAGTCCCCTGTTCTTGGGCAGAGGATTATGTTAATTGTATCTCTTGCTCTCCCAATTTGGAGAGGAATCATATCCAATATTTTCACTTCTTTCCGTCTTCTTCTATTTATTTATTTAGTTTTTAAATATAAGTTACCTTGAACTTTGTTTTGTTTCATTATACCTCTTTATATTTTAATCTTAGAAAATATTTTGCTTGAACAAAATTATTTCACGCCTCTCAAATTTCTTTTTTTTTTACTAAATCATTCTAAATTTTTTTTATCTCTCTCTTGTATATATAATATATGAAAGAAATCCAATTCATATTGCCTTTATAGATTTTTCTGAGATTAATTGTATTTTATCCCCTTATAGTTCGGCTCAATTTTATAAAATTTTTACGTATTTTTAACTTAAATATTTAACCCTAATATGATGTTCACTAAAATACAAATTATTATCCTCTAATAAAATTTTAGATAACGTGTGTATATATATATATATGTATATTTATTATTAAAATCTGATTGATATTATTTTAGATAAATTGTAAAACTTATCGAACTCTTTATAACTTTATCTTTAATATGAATCTTCAAATTCAAAATCTAATATGGACAAATATAAAAAAAAAAAAATAATTACATTTTATTTAAGACCATACGAAGATTAAGTGCATCAGTTAAAAATACACCGAGAGTTCTATAAAATTGAGTGAAAACACAACAAAGGTAAAGTATAGTTTCTCCAATTTTTTAAGCTTCTTAAATTATCTAAAACTATAAATATATTATTAAAAAAATTAAAATAATTTGAAATAAATCAACAATTTAATCCAGCAACTCTGACCTCCGACTGATAACTACGACTAAAAGTACTCTTAATATTAGGATTCCCTCTCTTTAAAAGAACCTCCTAAAGAAGACATACCAAGAACGAGGAAGAAACCCAGAACTAGTTGCAAATTTGCTTCAATAAATAGGCAGCTGTGCCCATTAAATGCTCATCCAAATCCATCCACAAGAAGATTTTCCCAGTCAAAATAGCAACCCGTGACCCACATACCTCCATACTTACTTCCATATCCTCCATATCTTCCATATATATATATAATATGTATGTATGGATTGATCAGTGGAGATAGAAACGAGAGAGAGAGAGAGAGAGAGATGCCTTCAGAGGGCTACGTGCATTAATTGAGGCCATCCTGTGGCCCACCCAAGTTGCTGACGGTGCGCGTCTCCTGCCAATGGGAGCACTACACATCAGCAAATAAAGACTGCATCGTCCTTTAGCAGACGACTAAAGACTGCGTTGGGTCAAAGCGACTGCCGACTACCTCCCCGAGAGGCAACCAGTGGCGAGTGCGCGGGAGGGATCCCACGCAACCTCGACTGTAGGAACTCGCTACGTTTCGTCGCGGGCAGGCATGCAGCCATTAAAGCTGTGTTGCATGTCAACCTCATGGGTGGTGGCGAAGTAAACTCATAATAATGATATGCAAAACATGAAGGGATTAATGAGTTCTTATGTTGTAATTAACCATAATATAAGGGGAGTCTAAGTAAAAAGTGAAGCAGTCAATCATAATTAACCATAATAATATCATCGAATGGACACTCGTTTATCCAACAGCTCCGATCGCATATATTTAAATCTCACTTGTCATGTATTTTTTTTTTGTCATATGCAATCAAAGTCTTCGAATACATATAAATCAATATGTTAATGTACATTTGATGACACACTTAGACTTATTTGTCTTACACACTTAGACTTATTTGTCTTACGGGATTTGAAGTGTGAGGTGTATATACTCTTACCTTTTTTTTATAATTTTTTAGAGAGTGCGACAACGCCATGCAACTATTTTAGTTTTATCAACTAATCAATATTATTAAACTAGTGTTAGTAAAATAGGAGTATTCTTGGATGGATGTTGTGAAACTTAGGTGGACAAGGCCTACAATCTTAGTAACTTATGGCTCTCAAAGATACACTAAGCTATGATTAGCAGAGTTTTCTTATCTTTTTTAAAACATTATCTCTTAGTGCAGAAAACTGATACCTAATTTTGACCTATGTAATTTTCTTCGTGTATATAGAAAACATAACAATGTTGCAGATTAGGTAGCTTGGATAGGTAAGTATTATAACTTTTTTAACCTGAGATGTCGTTTTATAAAGAATTGTCTAATTGATATAAAGCGAGAGAAGAATGTATTCACTTTTAAAAATTTCTCTATATTTGATGTTTAATTAGAAAATCGTCTTTCTTATCTACTAAAAATATCTGCAATCAATACTAACCTCTATTCTTAACCTACCAAACCTACTGGAAGAACCATTCACCAGTCACCATAGCTTCTCTCATCATTTTCATACCATCTTTCATATAATTCCTACTAGATAATGACTTGTCTATCAATTAAGTGCAATTAGAAACATGTAACTTTCATTACTCCTTCCCAACTAACCCCCTAAGATACAGCAGCCAAGAGTTGCTGAGTTTGTCCAGGTTTAAGTATTCAGATAGTACTGGTTGATTTGAAATGGTTTAAAGTACATGCTCTTCCCTTTCAATGTTGCTTTCCATATGAAGTTTTGCCTTGATTTTTTTATGGGAAATTCTTGTTTGCTCCCTACATTTGTCTAAACCTAACTTAGATTTTTATCAAGAATTATGAAAAGAATATATATACATAGATCACCATTCTAGCCTAGTGTTGAATATTATTAGCTCAAAATAATATAAAGGTTGATATATAATAAATTTTTCAATAGTGCATTATATGCGCATGAATTGAGTTTACTGTAGCTAATTTTGTGAGAGTTGATTTAATTGTCTAACTTATATATATTAACTCAGTTTATGATTATAACAAAGGCTATAACAAAGGCTAGTATGGGCCTGGATTGAGAAAGTCCAAAATGTTTATGAAGGCCTATAATAAGGAATAATGGATCAAAGTCCCATGGACCAATACATTAATAAAATTCCCTCATGTCACATAGACAATTTTCTAGACTTCCAAACCAAATCTTATTATCTTTCTGCAATAGTTTTCAAAATATATATCAAACTAGTATAATTTTTATCAATTAAAATAGTCATATGATATTTTTTAATAAATCATTATCAGAGCAAATAGTTTATAAAGTCACTCTTTTCATTGTTCGACTTACTATTATTTTAGAATAATTCTTTCTTTCAAACAATACACATTTGTATCAAAAATGACTTTATTTTTAAGGTACATTACTATATAAATCATGTAAAAATTTACCTCGCTAACATGACGCTTATATGAAAACAACTATAGTAAGTTGATATAAAGTTTACAAAATATAGCAAAATTATAATATTTTTGCTAGAAATAATATATCACTCTAAACTTTTATGGCCTCATTTGTGACAAATTGAAGTGCTTGTTTCCCAATTATTGTGCACTCATTCAACTGCTTTATCTATCATTTATGCCAAGTTGCTGAACTTCCCTATTCATCACCCACATACTCATAGAGAACTAAGATGTTATTTCCTAGTTGATATCAAACCCAAGTAGGAACTTCCATTCCAAGCTAATGCAACTATGAATGCATTGCAAGATCCAATTGTTTTAATATTTTTTTTATCATTTTATTTATTTAAAAGTGTTTAGTTCCATGTGTCTTGATTGAAAACCTAATTGGGCAACTAATGAGTGGATAAATAGTATTGTTTATGGACCTCTAGTATCTTGGAACATGAGATGAGGTTAAGATTTCTCTTTCTCAAAGATCCCATGCAACCTGCAACTAAGAGTATCCTGCACTGAAAACTTTAGAGAAAGAGAGAGAGAGGGGGGGGATGGGAGAGGGTCCACAAAATCTTTATCTGAAACTATGGTGATGCAGGTAAGAAAACAAAGTTGAAGTGGACCTCAAAAAGATTGTATATCTTTTACACGTTTTTTATACGATTAAAAAGTTAAATCTCTGACCAAATTAATTGTTTCATATATTCTCTTAGTTCTCAAGCTTGATAACTCAGAGAATATTAAACAGTTCAAATTTGAACTGTTTAATATAGCAACTTAGCCCTAGCATATTTAGTTGCTAGGGTTTGAGGGTTTTTTTTTTTTCTCCGCTTCCCTTTTGATGCTTATTCTCCTTGTAGGTGGGTTGAAAGGGGCTATGGGATAAGAAGGCTCTTCCCTATTCTCATAGGTACTTTTTTTTTTTCTCTCCTTTATTTCTCATCATCTTCTTTCTTTCCTCCCGTCGAAGCTCCTCTATTTCCCTTCTTTCCTCCTATCTCCTCTATTGTCTTGCGCTCCTATTACCCTCATCTCCTCCTCCCATCCGTTGCCATATTTTACCGCCAATCGTAGCACTCCCACTACCCCTCCTTCTATCCCATGTGCCTTCATCGATGCTATGCCACTTATCACCTCCGTTGCCCTTTTGCACCGCCAAATACTGCTTTTCTTATCTCTGTCGTTGTCTTGCACCGTCGTTGCTGCCATCAATTCTATTGCTATCGCCACTATCTTGCTCCAAATCTTAGTTTTTGTCAATTTTGTGGGGTTTTCATATTTTGTTTCTTTTTGTTTAGTCTATCTTGTTGTGCAAGTTTGATGATTAAATTTATTATGATCCTGTTGGAGCCACACGACGTTAGTCCTCTTACACTTGCATTCTCATTCAAGGCTACTAATGTTGGCAAGAGAAAGGATTGCTTCCAAGTCTACCGTCATTTCTTCGCCTGATTTTCTGTATGAGTGCATGTTTGTTTAGTACTTGCTCAATATTTTTTTAATTATAATTTAATACGTGTGTTCAATCAAGTGTTAGATTTGTCATAGGGCATCGCCGACTCCCCCTCCTTATTCTAATGCATCAAGTTATAACTTAAACCTAAATAAACTATTAGTCTACGAACTTATTTTTTCCAGTTAAATAACAGATTTGTGAATTAATAAGCACCGAATTCGGCGAATATAATCTTTCAACCTGAAAGCTTGCATACCTGAATTGAACGACATAGCAACACGTCACGAAGATAACGAAAAAGATTACGAAGCAATTAAAGCAAAACTTCATTTCTATTCGAACTATCTTTGATAAATTAAACAAAAAAGAAAAGAATATCCAAATGGAAAATAATTCACACATCCTTTTGGGTGAGAGAGAGAGAGAGAGAGAGAGAGAGAGAGAGAGAGAGAGCACGCTTTCCTCACTCGCTCACCTCCAACTCTTCTGCAGCTTGACAGTGATTGGTTTGTTTTCTGACAAGGGAGTTACCAAACTTGGCCTTTTTGTGCCACATTGCTTCGTAGGCATCTGAGGGGGGTTAAAAAGGAGGTGAAAGGCGTCGCCTTTCTCGCCTTGAGCTTGTCCGAAACGGAAGTCGAGAGAGCGCACCTCCTCCCCTAAACCCGCATCGAATTCAGAAGCGTCTCGGGAAGGCGGTCTGGCCGGAGAAGAGGCGCGGCTGAGGCGAAGGGGAAGGAGGCTGAGGCTCGAGTCCGGAGTCTGGAGTCTCGCGAGGCGATCTCTGTAAAGATGAGTCTCTTTGGCCTTCGATCTTCGGCTTTGTTCGCGCATTTGCGGTGATTTTTGGGGGTTCTTTTTTTTTTGGGTTAAGTTTTTCGTTTGTGGCGATCACGGAGATGATTCCAGCCTCTTGAATTGTTGAGGTTGGAGTTTGAAGGAATCAAGAACCTAAATTGGTGGTGGTTATTTGGATTTTTATTTTTTTTAATTTTTGATCCCCTCTGTTGGATCTTGGTAATGGTCGATCGCTATGAGTGTGTTGGGATTCTGGTCATTGGAGATCGAGGTTTTTCCTGGCAGGGCAAAGGTGGGGAGAAAGCTTATGGTTTTATAGTTACTTCTCTCTTTTGAACATTGGGGAGATCTCCTGGAAATTTGGGTTGGAATTTGATTCCTCTGGGTGTTTGTGGGTAGAAAAATCTGATCTTCTCCTTTGTGTTCTCTCTCTCTCTCTCTTGGTGGATTTCTGGTTCATTTTGGGGACCCCCAACCAGAGATCGAGGGTGTTATCTAACTGCATTTGCTAAAAAAAATTGATTTCTTCTCAATTGTGGTACTTTTTATGTGGATTCCACCACTTTCTTTGGAAATGGTGGAAGAGAAGTCGAAAGATGAAGAGACATGCAAGGAAGAGGGAACCGTGAGAATGCTGTTTGAAGAAGAACTTGCGGGTATTGCTGAAGATGGATTTGATGGCTCGAGGGAAGAGCATCAGATATTTATGGAGGTCTTTTATGGAAATAACGCAAACAGTGGAAGTAATAGTTCTGGTGTTTCAAGAGCATCAAACTTTCAATCAGATGATACCACTCATTCAAAACCATTGTTGAATGTAAATAGTGAGAGCTCAGCTTTGATTAGTTACTGTTCCATTAGAGATCCACCTGGTGAATATTCTGAGGGAGCAAGGGTAAGGCCTGGAAAACAAGGTCAATCAGAGTGCATCTTAGAAAGCTCTTCTTCTTGGGCTGGAGTAGATGCTCATGACCCTGTCACCAAGCGGATAAAATTATCATCCCTTGGTCAGTTGAGCTACAATAATGAAGATAACAGACATTATATGACTAATTATGGCTCGGTCAACTTGGAGTCCACAAAAGTTAGTTCAGATGTTCTCCAGCAAGTTCCTCTCCACATTTGCCAAAGTCAATCATGCCTTGTAGTGGAAACTTGTGGCCAACGTATTTCATCTAACTATTATCCACTAAATGTACAGGGAGAAGGGGATGATACAAGTGATGCTGATGATTTTGTGGAGTTAAATATTAAAGACAAATATCAAGTCACGGAATACGACAATAAAACCACTGATGCTAAATCTGTCATGTCTCCTATTTCCCAGGAGAGCTTTGCTTCCGGGCATTTGGTACCTGGTGCACTTGTTTCCCCCATAGAGATGCCTGGAACTCTTACTAGCATGAACCAAAGTCTGCAGGAGTACAGTATTATGAACTTTGACAAAGCCAAGGTTGCCCCAAACAGAGCCTTTATTAGGGATCTTCCAGACCGTCTACGTGCACATGCACATGACCTTCTGCAGGATGCAGGCTGGAAAATTGATCCTCGTGTAAGGAATGATAGGGCTAAGCTGGCTTCTTATTTCACAGCACCTGAAAAAGGACTTGTCGTTACGTCACTCTCTCAAGCTTGGAAGGCATGTGGCCAAAGATTATATGCCAGTTCATTGGATTCAGAACAGGATAAAAATGGAAGGGAATGGGCAGATATTGACACCTTTTGGAATGATCTCATTGATACACTAGCATTCATTGAAAAGAAGATTCAGCTCACAGAAACCTCACTTTCTCTTCTGCAGCGATGGCAGTTTCTTGATCCTTTCATGGCTGTGGTGTGCATTAACAAGAAAATTAGTGTCCTGCGAGAGGGAAGGATCCTTAAAGCTGTCAATAGTTCTACCTTTATAATTAGTGGGAAAAAAAGCATCATGTCAGAGGATGAAAGGACAAAAATCGATAATTGCCTTCCACTAACCAACCTGTACTCATCCAGTTGCACCACTCAGGCTATGCTATCAACTTCTGAACTCAAATGTAAGACAGGAATGACTGAACATTCTACCAGCCACCAGGCTTTGCAACATTGCCATGATATGCAGAGCAGGCGTGAATCTAGGCATGTAAAACAGAAGGTTTGTTGCTGTAGTGAGACACATGAAAGGCTTAACAGCCATGTTAGGCATATAGATAGGGGACTACATGATGCCAAGTGCTTGCATAATAAGGATTCCAAGGAGTCAGCTACTGAACAAAATCGAACAATTGGGCTAGCCAGTAAATTTAATTTTGGACATAAAGATGCTAACAGCAAATATCCAGATAGTTCTGTAAATGATTTATCAGCCAGAATTCCTGATTCTGATTCACTATCTCCAAATTTGCAGCCTGCTAAAGTTGCTTGTGCTTGCATATCCTGCACTGTTAAAGAAAGTAAGCGGAAGACCTTCCTTTCTCCCAAAAAGAAAGTGGGGCTTGTTTGTCGAAAAGCTTCCTGGAATAGTTCTTCTGAAAAAGCTCCACGATTAGAAAGAAATATTCCTTCTGTTTCTACAAGAACCAGCATCAGGGAGGATGCTTATTCAGTGCATAAGGAAGAACTTAATCTGAGGGTTGACTTTGGCATGGAGAGTAGTATTACAGCTGAAAAGGGTGTGAACCTTAAGGCTTCAAAATCTGAACTAGAATCGTCTGCGGCAAAGCCGAACAATGATTCTGTCAAAACGTCACGTAAGAAGTCCAAGAAAATATCAGAAATTGAATCAAATGGATTAAATTGCGAAAGCATTGGTGAGTGCAGAATATCAGGTCGTCAAGAAGTTAAACAATGGATGGAACCTACAAAAGGGGAAATCAACAAACCAAAGAACTCAATTGCCAGAAAAGCAACCTCTATGACCAGATCCAAACCGACATTGGCCTCTTTGTTGACGGACCAGAATAAAGATCCTGATTTTGAGGAATCTTCTCTTGCTTCAGATGATAGCCACATTCCTAAGGAATCACATGGGAACAATGATGAAGCTGATGTGTTGGATCTTAACACTGGTGTTCTTCCTGAAGCACAAAATGCTAAAAAGTGTACCAAGACTAAGAAATTTGAATCTTGGAAAGAAATTGGGCGGAAGAGACCGCATGCGTTGCATGTCAATGATGATGACCTTTTGATCACTGCTATCATTAAAAACAAAGATTTTACCTCCTGCAGTAAATTTTCTTCAAATGTAAAATCCACACAACCAAAAGCAGTGAGAAAACTTAAATGTTCTGGTCGTAAGTTGCTCTTGCATACTTCTGGAAAAGGTGGAAAAACCACTTTGGATAGGAAACAATCCACTTCAGGAGGAAGAACCATGCTCTGGTGGTTGATTGAGATGGGCGTTGTTTCTCTGAAAGATGTTGTGCAATACTGGAATCTGAAGAACAATGCAGTCATCAAGGATGGATGGGTCACTAGGGATGGAATTCTTTGTAATTGCTGCACCAATGTCCTCTCTGTTTCTGATTTTAAAGCTCATGCCGGCTCAAAGCTCCAAAATTCTTCCTTAAATCTTTTTCTTCAGTCTGGCAAATCATTCACTCTATGTCAGCTTGAGGCTTGGTCTGCGGAATACAGAACCAGGAAAGGTCGCATGCGAGTTATGGAGGTTGAAGGGATGGATCAAAATGATGACACTTGTGGAGTTTGTGGTGACGGTGGTGAGTTACTATGCTGTGATAGCTGCCCATCTACTTACCATCTGGCATGCTTGGCTACACAGGTACTTTGCCTGTATTTTAATTATTATGGCATTAAATGTTATCTGATATGTTCTCCTATTTGTAAGTCACACCTTTCCAGCAATCTCCTATATATAATTGAAAACTGAGTTTTTATGCAGCTAGTGTAATCATACTCTTCATCTGGTAATTTTGCTGAATATAGTAAAAGGAAATAGCTACAGTACTATAGTATTGGTTGAGTAAAGTTTCATATTATTTCATGAAAGTGGGGATATATTGCAAATAAGTTGAGCATTTATTTTATTCTAAAGCAGAAACCTACATACCAAAGTCACTCTGTTAAGTATAGAAAAATTGAAGGATCTGGATTTCAAATAGCTAATTCTGCATGTTTGTTTTAGTAAAAAAGGACCATTAGTGCATCTACTTCATGATTTAGATGGACAACAAATGAAGGAAAGAAGTAATACACATTAATTTTTTGGAATGAAGGAGGCCATGGTTTACTTGGTTTCTTCCGAAGGTTTATAAAGCTTGAATAAGGACAGTCTTACCTTAGGATCTTGTGACAGAAGTGAGTGAATCTAGGATATTTGTTGCAGAAATTTGTAAGATGCCTTTGCATTAGATGTACTTATTTAGGGAATTTATGAGCAACTTCTTCATAAATCTAGGGGTAAAGAATCAAAACTTCTTCATCCCTTGAGTAAAGATTGAGAAAAAGGTCAAAAGAAACCAAGAATATTGTTGGAGTTACATTTTTGTTGACACTAAGAGCACTCCAAAATAGCTAAGGAACTTGAAAGGTTGAAACCTCTTTTCCACTAACAACATTCCCACAATTCTGGCAAATGCAATTATGACAATACCAACTACCTTTGGAAAACCCCCGAAAGGAAGTAGAAGTCAGAATTTGACTATTAAATATATTTGACACAACCTTAGATTACAGGTTCATATAAAGTTTTTTTGAATAAAATAATGTACAATTAACTAAATTAATAGTAAAAAATACAATTAACTAAGATAGCACACACCAAACCCCTAAGGGTGGCAATCACTTACGTGACATGAAACGGAAGCCTTTAAACAAGGCATAATTGAAGTTGGGCCACAAATGGATTGACCTTTTTAGCTGGATTATTAAATGGGTCGTGTTCATATTTGTTCTTTTGTCTGTTCGAACTGAAATCAACATGTTAGTTAAATGGTTCAGATCATGTCACCATTAATGACCCAACATCTTACGTTTACTTTAACCTCTCCTATGGAAAAAGATATCCATGTTCGTGCATGCCACAATAATACTATGTTCGTCGATGCTGGTTGGTTCTCCAACTATTTCATTTATCCCATCCTAGTCTTTTCTTTTCTTTGATCTGCATAAGTGCATTATGATGGTTTTGTTTGTTCAGAAATTAACTTCCTCCAGTTAAACGGACCCATTTTTAACCAGCTAGGTTTTTCTTTCTTTCTAAAATTTCCCTATTATTTTATTAGTTAATCACTTAATTGTACACTATTCTCCTCCTATTTTAATATTTCTAATATGAATTTGTAATCTTAGGTTGTGTCAAAGATATTTAAAGTCAAATTCTGACTTTTCCTCTTTTTCCTTTCAGGAGTTTCCGGAAGGTAGTTGGTATTGCCATAATTGCATTTGCCAAAACTGTGGAAATGCTGTTAGTGGGAAAGAGGTTTCAAGTTCCTTATCTATTTTAGAGTGCTTTCAGTGTGAACACAAATGTAATTTCCACAGCGCGCTTGGTTTCTTTTGTCCTTTTTCTCAATCTTTACTCAATCATAATTATATAATTACATAATTACAGGCAATTGCAAATTTTGTGGCTTATTTAAATATTTCATGGATCTATAAATCCTCATAATTTTCCCTTCCAAATGAAGTTTCCTTAAGCCTAGCTTCTTGTCATTCCCAGATCATGACACTTGCATAAAGGAAAACATCATGTTCAATGCGGATATGGGATCTGACTCTTGGTTTTGTGGGATAAATTGTCAAGAGGTATGTTTATTTTAGTGCTTTGGAATTATGTATATTGCTGATTGATTATCGTCGAAGAATCTGGATTGTTTTTGAACAATTATTCATTAAGTTACCATGAGTATACCTGTGGTACATGTTGAATATACATATATGCATTTAATTTTGCTCAAAGGTGAGGAAATGACAAAGAAATCTGGAGTTCTATTTGTTGAAGTACAAAAAATCATCTATCTTTAGGTGCAACAATTTGATTCTCCCCTTCTCAGGGTTGTGATTACTTCAGTATCACCAGTTTTATGTATGACTGGCAGGAAAGTGGTTGTCAGTGCTTGCAGAGAATCTTTTAACACAGGCATGACCATGCATCCTTTAGGTAAATGTACTGTTTAGCTGGCCATATAGCTGCATCATATTGCTTCTGTCCTTGTGTTGTGCTCTTCGAAATTGAAAATCTGGAGGAATGGTAGGGGTCGCTAAATATTTCAGTTGCCAACTACTAGACATTTTCTAATCGACTAATACTTAGATGTCTTAGTAACTAGATTAATATGCAGAGTTGCCTGGATTGGTATGATTGTTTCAGTAAACATCCTTGTTTAATACTAGTGAAAGTCAAGCAAATGCTACGTACTTGCCTGCTAAATTAGTTTCTTTTTCTTTTTATGGTAGGCTCTTGAGTTCTTTCTCTATTTCTTTTGTTGTTGTAACATTTAAAAAAAAGGAAAGACAAAAGCAAAGTAATTCTTTGTGGTGCATCAAATCATCAATCACTAATAGAAAACTTACGCCAAATTAACTATAAATTAATTTGGAATTTGTTTGATATTTACATTGACCTTAATTGGATACGACATTGAAAAATGAAGCGCCTAACTTTTACCTGGACTTATCTTGAGAACTAAATAAAGAATGTGCTTTGCTATGGTAATACTTTCAAAAATATGGTTGGGTTTAGAAATTCTCTCACGTTCAACCATATTCACATTTTGATCTAACTTAGGAATATTGGCAATTTAATAAGTACTAAGATTTCCAATAGTGGAGTACTGGAGTGCTTTTTAAATTAGTATTTATAACATAATGAAAGCTAGTTTTGTTATTTACCTAGTCCAGCATTTGACTGATTGTTTCTATTCAAATGAGCTAATGGCTAATCACAATTATATAAGATATTATAGTGAAAAATAACTGGAAATAACAAATTAGAATATTATTGTATTGTGTGATAACTCATGCAACATTAGATCAAAACTATGCTTGTTCAAAATGATATGTAGGAGGAACTTCTTGATAAGCAAATCTACTATATTATGTCAATAAGGCCAGTAGATTTTCCTAACAGGTAGGTAAAAGAAGGGCAAAGGTGACATAAAAACAGAACTTGAAGTGAGCTATCAAGAGGATTTCATTTCACTTATTCCTCATGGGCCTACATGGAGGTCCTTATTAAGTCTGGTACCTATGGGCATTCTGGTTGATGATGCTCTCACCAGTACATGGATCTAGGGAGAGCATGATTGAGTGCAATCTTAACCTCGCTGCTGCAGAGTCTGTCTCCCTGGCTTGAACCCTTGGGCCACATGGTACAACAATGACAAGTGTGTTACCATCATACCAAGTGACGCTCCCTATTTGGTGCCTACAAATACTTTGAATTTCCTAAATCACGATCATCATAGTTATTGAAAATGTTAAAATAAAATGAAAAGAATTACGTCTGAACCTTTATGATATGACAGTTTTGACCCTTCGTCTTTCTAACAATTATTCTTTTCTAAATAATCTTTCCCATTATATCTAGAGGAATCTCTTTAGAATAGAAAATAGGGTATTTTGCAAACTATATCTTACATTTTATTTATATTGTAATTCACATCCTGTTTTTGAAAATTTTTTACGTGACTCTTCTTCTTTTTTTTTCTATAATTTTTATTTGACACCCTAACGTTGACCAAATTACTGAAATACTTCTCTGCCACCTCTCCTCCTCTTTATCCTTCCACCATCTTTCTCTAACGACCTCTTCTCACTATCGTCGTCGCCATCACCTTCCCTCGTCTTCCTCTTCCCTCATCTTCCTCCTTTTCTTTCTCTTCTCCTTCCCTCTCCCCTTCTACCTATCATTGCTTCGATTGAAGGTTCGTTGAAGAAGGAGTAAGCTGATCATCTCAACTAAATCTGATTTGGGAATCTAAACCTCCGGCTTGAACATGATGATGTGGTGAGAATGGTAGGGAAGATGAGAGAGAAGAGGATGAAGAAGACAAGGGTAATTTAGGTATTTTATAAATTATTTAATATATTATAACGAGATATTTTTTTGTTGGTATCGTGCAAGTTAACTTAGTGTGTTAAATAAAAATTATAAGGAAAAATGAGGGATCAAGTTATAACATTCTCAAAGATGCGGTGTGAATCACAGATAAGTCAAATGTAATGTGTGCTTCTTAAAATTCCCTATAAAATAATTGCTAGTAAAGATCTTTGAATAATTGACTAATTCTACAAAACAATCATTACCTATCATTTGCCATAAATTGGTAACACGTGATATCCTTTTGGACCTTTTTCTTAAGTTGGGCCTATCTTGTGGATTTTAAATATCATGAATTGAAGTATTGACTAATCCTGATCTGTATCGCTGAAATAGATTGGCCAATATGACCGATTTAGCTGATCCCCAATCGAAACATTTGAAAAGCAGGCCGATATGGTCGATACGTATCATTTTTTCAAGCAGCCGACCTGATCTTGAAACTGATACTTAGAACCTTGCTAAATATCTATCATTGCGTATATAGCAGGCCTACCTTGTGGATTCTAAATATCTGCCCTTGTGTATATATCATTCCTACATCAACTACTTAAAAGGGTTGGTAAAAGGATAAAAGCTCAATACTCACATGCTTCTATTGTAACAATCATTGAAACATTGAGATAATAGCTAGAGAAAAGTTGTGTTTATAATCCTTTTTTGTATCTGTACCATAATGTAGAAATGGAAACTTGAGTGTAAACTTTCCCTATTTGTGTTGTTAGACATAACCGATAGTCTTGTTAACTGAACTACTTCCATTGTGGAGGATGATTTCACAGACAAGTCCATAATGAATAAAATCTTGGAGCTGCCCCTATTGTTTGTCTGGCATACAATCACCTATCTCTGCTCAATGGTCCACA
The DNA here is from genome assembly GCF_048772165.1 of Typha angustifolia. Classification (NCBI taxonomy): domain Eukaryota; kingdom Viridiplantae; phylum Streptophyta; class Magnoliopsida; order Poales; family Typhaceae; genus Typha; species Typha angustifolia. Next base: position 9,227,796 of record NC_133248.1, read on the forward strand.
TCCTTCCCTGATAGATTACCTTTATCCCAACTTTTTTTCTATGTATTAATGATCTGTGAGGAAGATAGAAAAGCAACCTTCCCTGCCTGACACCTTGCTTTCCTTGTTTAGTTTGCATTTAATGATTAAGGAATATTATGCTGTTATAATGATTTCTGCCACCTTTCCTCTTCTATTCTCTCTGCTTGATCATTAATAACATTTTAGTGTAGTAAACTTGAAGGAGGAAGGTTCTGCTGCTTCCTTCCTTCCGTGAGAATTGCTAGTTCCTCTTCTGCTTTTCTTTCCTTCGCTTGTTTTTCTTCTGTCATCTGTTGAAGGATACAAATAATAGACTAGTATGGACACCTGGACCGGAGCTGACAAGCTGATAAGATAGCTAATATAAATCTAGTAAAACTCACATGGTTTTCCGGATCGGCCAATCCAGACTCTCTCTTTCACTCTCTCTTCTCACTCTCACTCTCGCTCTTTTTCTTTCTCTCTCTCTTTCACTCTCTCTTCTTTTTTTTTTCTCCTTACCATATATATAGTCATTAGTTTTCTTATAGAAAAATCTAGTTTCGGCGAACTCCGGCGACATAGATCTAACTCTTGCTAACTCCTATATATAATTTTTTAATTTTATTTATTTAGTTCTCTCTCAGTTTTTTCATTTTTTTCACTCTCTATCTTTTTTTTTCTTATCTTTTCTTCTTTTTCTTCTTGTTTATTGCACCATAATTTTTCTTTCTTTTGATTGGTTTCTTCCACTTGCTCTTTCTAATCTCTTCTTCTTTTTAGTTTTTAATGCACCATATTTTTTCTTTCTTTTTTTCTTTATTTTGTCATTTTTTTAAACTTTAGAAATTTTTCTGTATTTTTAAATAATATTTAAAATTTATGTAATGAAAAAAGTCTGATCCGATTCAGGCGATTGATACGGTCAATTCAATCGATACGTATCGTTTTTCAGAAGACCAATCTCGATTCTGATTCTTATTTTTCGAACCTTGAGTAAAAGGATCTTGATGTACAAATTATATACCATAAGGCTAGACTAGAGTAGAATTTTCAGCACCACATCAACAAAGTGGTTACTTCTTATCCGCCTAATTATTATGATGTTCAATTAGTTAGGTAGTGGTTTCATACCTGACCTAAGTTAGCCTTACAGCTGTAATGCTGTCTTGGCGGAATCTAATGTTGTGAGATCATTGATCAATGGTTAATAATATGCTTATCTCCAAATAAAAGCCCTATGGAAAAGTTTGGTGGCTTATTGAAGCACCCAAAACAATTTGAGGGCTTTCTGAGAACCCATATGGGCTGTGGAACTAATGTGTTCATGAATGGTACTTGTAGTTGCCACTGTTTGTACTGGGAAACCCTCTGCAGTTTAGTGGAAGTAAAAAGATACTTATAGCCTTCTTATAGTTGGAGTCTTCGAGACAGTTCATTTTTCCAGCAACATGTGATCAGATTGAATGAAATTTAATTTTGAGAAAAACAAAAAAAATTGAACTAGCATATGTTTCACATTACCCCTCTAGAATTTGATGCTAAATTTGTATCCCAGTAGAATCATTCAGGATAGGGACTTGCATGAATGCTATAAAAAATTAGTTGGCCCTTGGCTATCTATGTAGTTGTTGCAGTTTAGGCTAACCGCTAAATGCTCCAGGAGCAATGTTTTTGAAATTTCTTTAGTCATGGTTCATATTTATATGACAGATAATTGAGTGTTTTGAATGTAAGAAAGATATTTGTCCATTTTATAATGCTATTGCAAAACTTTCTTCAATAAACTTTCCATAATAAGGTACAAGAGTTGTTCTTATTTTTTAACCTTTGCAATTCTGTGTATTTTAAAATGACAAATCTTACCTTCCATTCTGAGCATACCTTCCAATTCCAGGTAGGTTAGATGCATAAAATTCCAGGTATTTGAATGTTGGGTATCTCCATCATGTTCTAGTTTGTCCAGAATAGATCACATAAAAATTTGTGAACTGAGAGAGGCAAAAGTAATAGGATGTGCTTGTTCCTAACTTCCTATCTTCCGAGGGTTGTGGGAAGTGAGGAAGGTGTGCCATGTGGCTGTAAAGATAGATCACTTGATACTCCCTCTGGCGAATGGCCATACACTAGCAGTGCGTTGTACAAGTATTCTTTTGTTTCCCTGGTCAACTATACTGCTTGAAATATCACTGATAATGTTGCAATTTTCACTTTCTGTCTTCTTTAACCATTCCTTGAAATTACCACCAACTGCCTTTTTGCAACACTTGCATAATAAAGAGATTGGAGGTTCTTGAAAGTTTCCAGCATGATTCCTGAGAACCATCATACAACTTCTTTCTAATCAGGTTGATGCGTTCTAGATGTCACTTATTAGTTCAGAACTGTCATCTTTCTTTTTCTGGTGCTAGCAGATTTACATTGGCCTGCGTTCTCGGGTTGGAGTGGTTAACAGTCTCGATGATGGGTTTGCATGGACTATTCTCAGATGCAATCATGATGAGCAAAAAGTTTACTCAGCACAAAAAATTGCGCTGATGGCAGAATGCAACACAAAATTAGCAATAGCCCTGACTATTATGGAGGAATGCTTTCTTCCAATGGTTGATCCAAGAACGGGCATAGACATGATACCCCATGTCTTATACAATTTAGGGTAAGGTTTTACTGATTATCTTTACCTGATTTTCCACTTCTATGATCTTACAGCTCATCAAAATGCTCTACAAATTTTTGACTATTCATCTGTTTTGCTTTCTCTTTTTGCAACTTGGAAGGAGGTTCATGTCTCGTTCTTTAACTGGTTTAGTGCTTATGATATTGCAACTCTGTAACTAAGTCTAATTATACTTGATGGCTAACACCCAAAGTCTTCTGAATTTAGTTGCTTTCCTTTCCCTATGAGCATATATGTTCACTCTGATAAATTTCTGATGCAAGTTACTAGCTAGTCATTTTATAGCCAGGTGTTGGGTTGTTAGAAAATTTAGAAATGCATGGTAATTTTTAGAAAGGATCACTCATATACCGTGAGACTTGGATTAGATGTCCAGATTAAAGAAAGTCCTATTTACATGTCTGTATACGTCAGCCAATGAGATAACCTCCAATGTTTAAACATTATGAGAGAATCAGAGACAATCCCCAGTTTTAAAATATTATAAAAAAATTATTATGATGAGTTGGTGGACTGATGTAAACCTGATGAGAAACATGAAAGAGATGCAGGCTATATTATATTGAAGCAGGCTATAGTAGGACATATTGGGTTGATAGAGAAGTCAGGGGGAAGAATGGAAAGAAGAGATGGAGAAAAGCCAAATAATCTTAACAAATTCATTATAAACTGTAATATGTGGCTTTTGGATTTAGATCTTCTCTCTCTTTTTTTTTTCTCTCTAATAGGACATATTTGGTTGAAAGAGAAGTCAGGAGGAAGAATGGAATGAAGAGATGTAGAAAGCCAAATAATCTTATTAATTATAATTTATAAATTCTAATATGCGGCTTTTGGTTTCAGATCTTCTAACCTTTTCTCTCTAACTAGAAACTATCAAAGACTTTTGAGTGTTGAATTATGCTTTAACCCGTTGTTTGCTTTGAATTCAGGGACCCATAACCTGGTTCCATAACCTAATATTTTTTTTTAATTTTTATTTTTATATCTAACTAAGTTCACTTTCCAAAAAATCAAGACTAAAAAGTGAGACAAACTAATAAAATTTAGGACTTAGCCTCAAATTAAACAATGTCTAAGATTCTATTGACAGACTAAGAACTAGGCATATCATCCCTGATTTGAAGTGGGTGTCATTGAAATTGTTTAAATTTGCATTGGCCGGAATAGCACAGTTGAGTCAGAAGCTCATGTGTATACATGCCCTGTTTTTTGGTTCGGCACTGATTATGGAAAACTGTACAAATAATTCTAACGACTGGCCATCTAATTGTATGCCTCACCTTTTTCCGATCAAGTCCATTTTTAATCCTTGAGATGCTCTGTGACAATGTTTGCAAACTGCAAAATATTATTTTAATTTTTACCGATTAGAAATGCTAAATGAGTGAGGTACCTACTGCAGTTCCTTTTACTACATTAAATCATTTCTGTATTGTGCATTTGATTTGGGTCGTAGGCGGTCACCGTTTGACCTGTTTACTTTCTACTATCTTTAGAGTATTGAATGAGTTGGTAGATTTAGGAGGTAAAGAAATGAAAATCTTGGACAATATGTGTGCTCCGTGAAACTTTTGTGAGAATTTCGCTGCCCTGAGGTTCAATATACAAAACAGTATATTTTTCCGAAGGGAAAACTGCATATCACCAGCTATCTCAGTTTATTTCTTAATATAGCATAAATTATGTTACATTTATTTAAAGGAGTAACACTTCATATTTGTTTTCTCTCAAGTGAAAAGTAGAAACCTTTCTAAAGCTAGCTCAACTTGGTGCTAATATAACTTTTTAATTATTTCTCCTCCTTGGATTGTTGTTAGGGAATACAATTGGCTTCACTGCTTTCTAATATGTTTTTCTCGATCAATTTTATCTGTGTGCCATTATTTCAACTCACAATTGATAGTCCACAAGAATATTGTGCCAATGGCATGATGCATGCCGATTTTGACTTGGAACAATATGTATAGCTATAGACCTGTAGTGCCATTGGCACAGTAGACAGTCTTAACATGTCAGAAAATAATCTTTAAACGTTTGTATGACGATAAAATATGTTCTAGGGACCAAATTAAAGTCTTTCAACATTAGATATTAGTGTAACATATGAAATTAGCTTATTTCTCATGATTTTTCCAAATTTTCTAAGTTGGAGCAAATTACTTGGGGAAAATTTCCTTTGATTTCTAAAGTTTGAAGTATAATTTAAGGATGATTACATTAAGACTCTCTGAACTATTATCAATTTCTATATGCACTTCTATCTTCTTTATATTTTTTTGTGTGTGTGTGTTTTCACATTGACCTTTTACCTAAACTGTGGAAACTCTCTCATCCTTCGGGTGGTATTAATGGTAAGCATCAAATTATCATTTTATCTTCAATTTTTTCTCTCTTTCTTTCTTCTAAAATAAGAGTAAAATAGTTCTTAAAGGACCTAGAATTGATCATGTGACACTCACAAATAATTTTTAACAGAAAAATCTAATGGATAACTAACGGAAGAAACATTTTAGAAGTTTTTCATATATAAGGGGTTAATATGTTAATAAAAAATAAATGATGGAATATATGTGGAAATGAGCAAAAGGTTAGGGGGTCTTAGTTGTAGCATCAAAATATACAGAGGTATCAAAATTCAAAATGGACAAAATGATGTCAAATTAGGTTTGTTTAAAAGATACGTCCAATTTCTAATAACACGCATTGATATATGTGACCATGATGGAATATCGAATCTCCTATATCAGTGCCAATAATTCACCGGCACGACATATATTGACTTGTGCCGACCGGCACGACAATCCATTTAGTTGCTCAAGTATTACTTGGCAATTTTTTTGGTTCTCTCCACATGTTCATATTTATTGTTGTAGTTGCTTCTTTATGTGTGTGCCTATTGCCACAATAATTGGTGTTTTTCCATTGCTGTATCATCATTAACTTAATATCTTTCACATCAGGTCTGATTTTGCTCGTTTGAATTATCAAGGATTTTACACTGTAGTCTTGGAGAAGGATGATGAAGTTATATCAGTGGCATCCATCAGGTAAATGCTTTGGTACTCTAGGTTAAGTACTTTGTTGGGAGAACTAATTCACCAAGTGATGGTTCTCACTAAAAGTAGATTACAGATATCTATATTATCTGAAATGCAAAACCATACATTACCAAGCTATCTAGATGTTGCTCTTTCATGCCATGGGTCAAAGGAATTTGGTATTTGACTTCGTGCCTATCTTTCGAGTGTTATTTGGTGTGGGAAGAGGAGTTGTCAATGTTTGAATCATCCCATATTTATTCTTGGCTGGGCATATAGGAATTCTTATGTAGGTTTAAGAATGTGGTGGGTTTTATTTTACTGAAGGGAGGATGTGATTGTTTGATTTAATTAAACTCATCTATTATGGTAATTTCTGATGATCAGATTTATAACTGTAGAATGCCTACAGATGTATGAAAGTTACTAGTGTCATAAGGAATTAAGAATATATGTTATCTGAAAATATATCGTAACTGAAAAATATCCAAATACTTCGTTTATATTGCATTACGGAGTTCTGGTATAATTGCATTGATGGCAAGTAGCTACTTCATGATTAGCAGTTTGCTAGGTGGTCATCATGCATGTGTCTTTTAATGCTAAGCTTTTTGTTGTTTTATGGTTGTGTTTACTTGCAAAAGGGTGTCCCTTATTGTGGAGGTAAGATTTGCCACCTTATGCCCAAGTGGGCATAAGCATCGGAAACAACCTCCTCAGTAATGAAGAACAACAGAGTGCATCATTGCCTGCCAAGAACCTGAGGTGGAAGACTTATCCCATGGGTCATTTGCTTGCAAGACTTTTCTCCTATATTATATGCATATAATCTGCATGAATTGTAATTTGCAATATTGGGAAATCTACAATGTAGGTTTCACCTTAAATATGCCTCTTCATTACAATTATTATGTTCTTATCAAGTTATCGTCTTCTTCCTTGCAGGGTGCATGGAACAACAGTTGCTGAAATGCCTCTCATTGCAACTTGTAGTGAGCATCGCCGCCAAGGAATGTGTAGACGGTTGATGGATGCCATAGAAAAGGTAGCTTTCTGCTTTCACAGTAGTCCTGTCATCACAATAGAAAGAAGATAGTGGACACTGTCTTACTGAATTTTTCTTTGGTCCTTGATTTGTTTTTAATATTGTGCAAAATGTCTTCAATAAGTTAGCACATATTAATGATGGTAATGTAGCTACTACTCCTTAAAGATTTAATTTGCTTCTTTAGACCTCTTTGGTTCCAGAATAAGGAATTCACAAATGCTGGATTGAGGGTAAAGTTATTTGTGCAATCCTTGTATTTGTTCATGCTTTGGTGTATGGTTGGAAAAAACAAGGATGAAAGAACAACGATTACCTTGGATAATAAAGTGGTTTTGGTTGTAGAAGATTGGATGGCGATAAGGGTAGTTGTTTCCTTTTGTCACATACCAAATTTTTACTATGCTACTAATTAGCTATATATTTTTTTCAAGTGATTATAATGTTATAAACGGTAACTTTTAAATTGAGATATGTAGAAATGGTTTTTAGATAAAATATTTAATAATATTTCTCTTTTACTTCAATGTTGGGAAATTAATATTAGCAGAAATCAAGGTTCCAAGTAATCGGGTTCGGCCAATTGGAAAAATAATACGTATTGGCCATACCACAATATCGGATATCTGTATTATACTGTTTTTAAATTACATAAAATTTAAAAATTATTTTTAAATACATAAGAAATCCAAAAAAATTAAAATAAATAAATAAAATATATAAAATATAAATTACTCCTATATAAAATTTAAAACTAAAAATATATACTACATCCTCAATCTTTATTTCCCTTCTTCTTTCTCACACAAATAAAATATCTCATTTTTTCTCTCTTCCCACTAGCTTTCTCTCTAACCTATTCACTCTCCCTCCCATTCCTTATCATGGGAAGAGAGAGAGAGAAAAGAGAGAGAGAGAGAGAGAGAGAGAGAGAGAGAGAGAGAGAGAGAGATAGATAGATATTGGATTTGTTCGAGGAGCTTGTCGCCTACGTCGAGGGGGATGAAAGAAGGTATGTGGTCGTCTATGACTCACTTCAATTACCTATATTGGGTGGTCTCTACCGATTCAACCGAAATAGGTCCGACACAGGACGATATTAGCCGATCTAGTCGATCCGATCTCGAAACCAACCAATAGACTAGGTTCGGGTGGTATCAGGATTGACTGATACTAACATCTTTGGTAGAAATATATAATATATTTTGTCAGAGTATAAAATACTAAAACTGTTATTATTTAACACCTTAAGTTTTTAGAGTAGTTGGTGAGTTGATATGATATTAGAGCCAGCTGGTGAGATAACAAGGTACCAAAGCCAAATGTTTTGGATGTCGATTTTAGAAATTTAGATCTCATTAGCTTGCTTTTATTTTCTATTTTCTAATATCTATTCTTTCGAAGTGTGGTAGGCGATACATCTTTGATATCTATCATCTATCTATGTGTGGTATTAGGGGTTGTGAACATAAGGAGGCGAGAAATATTTAGGTCAACTAGTCATTTAAAATAGTATCAAAGTAGGTCTTGAGTTTAAATCTTGCTAGGACTACTCAAGTCTTGAAGTGACAGAGGGTGTTAGAACATTAAAGATAAAAATCACTGTTCTTTAACGACTTAAGCTTTTAGAATAGTTAGTGAATTAACATTTATTTTTTATGAAAATATATGAATATTGTTACAACCCAAATCTAAAGAGGGAGGTAAGGTCTCAAGTATGAGATCTAGGATGCGAGCCTTACAATCTATCACAAACATTAAATGTGAAAAAGTTCTAATATAACATTAGAGAATTATTGAATAAGAAGCCAAGAACAGTCAAATCATGGTTCGAAGGATCAAATGATCCCGTTGCAAACCCAATCCTAGTCATTGTTAGATATTGGGTGGGGTCGGCCAAACTCGATCTGAATTCCTCCTTGCATTCTCTTTTTCCTTCTTTCATTATTACTCTCTTTCATTATCTCTCTCTATGATAGTTATTGCTTCTTCGACGTAGAATTCTAGTTCTGACAAACTGTAGCGACCTCGAGTATGTAATTTTTTTTTAATCTTTTTATTTCTCGCTCTCTTCTCTTATTTTTTTCACTGCAATTTTGTCTTCTTCTCTCTCCTTCACTTTGACAGAATTTTTTTCTCTCATTCATTTCTTCCATTCTCATTCTCCTTCATTGTAGTAGTTTTGAGTAAGTATTTTTTTTTAAAGTTTTTAGGCTTCATATGTGAGTAATTATTGTTTTATTTTTACCTTTTTTCTAAATTTTAAAAAAAATTCTATATTTTTAAATAATATTTAGAATTTTATGTAATTAAAAAATAATCCAATCTTAGTGGCTGATATGTATCGGTTTTTTAGGAGGTCAATTCTGATCCCAATTTTTCGAACTTTGAATCACATAACTAATTTAAATAGCATCAAATTATTGCAGATCCTCCAAAGAAGAAAGCAAGTAATAATCCATTGTTTATAACAACTGAAATGTAAATTCAATCAAATGAAACATTTAAACTAGTCTCTTCACTCCTGATTCTGCAATCTTCATGTTATTTAGGTTCCTTGATGTCATGTCAGGCTTCTCATTTATCATATCATGATAAGCTAAAGACTCAATTTAACTATCATCCTACACATGATGTTAAAAGCGAGTGTTGATTTTAATGCTCTACATGCATTAATTATAGAGTTTTGAAATAATAGACTTATCTTTTTGGCTTTATCGCTGAGCACCCTAGCAATATATCTGTGGTAGCCCCATGTGCACTTGAGGTTACTACCCTTACTCATGCTAGCACTAGGTCAAGCCTGAGTTCCTTTTGGACTCCAAACTCGCCTATAAATAGCCTAGCCATTGACTACTACCAGCAACAACTTTTCTTACTTCCCTTGGCACTAAAAAATTAAGATAAAAATACAATTACACTTCTTTTATCATGCAAACACGGCAAATTATTGGTCCTACCTATTAGGCATTTATTTTAATGCATTCCTATGATATCTTATCAATACATTCTTACATAGAAATATCACAGAAAAGTATTTAGCTTAACTACCAGATTACATGTAAATTCACTTTCTGTTGTGTTCAGTTAGCTTTTTGTGCTGAACAAAATGGTCGATACATTAAACATTTCCTTTTACAACCAATTCAGTTTTTCCAAGAAATAACCCATTGCCATTTGACATCTGGTCTCATTAGTCCAATCTCTAACTTCTCTATTACACTTTCTATCTCCATCTCAAGGAGAACCAGAGGATTCTTAGAGCTAAGATTTTTAAACCTGTTTGCTCTAATATAACAAGAGTATACGACTGCGGATACATTGTGTAACAATTAATCTGACAGAATTAGTTTCTAAGCCCTGCATTATTTTATCCATTTTCTACTCGAAATGTGAGTTCATTGAGCTAATTCAGTGATCATGCCAGGTAACTAAAATCTGAAGCATATTCCAAATATTAAATAGACGAAAACTGATTAAACATATATATATAATCTCTCCATAACAAGCTAGTGGATGAAGCAAAACTCCATACATTAGGAAGTTGGAACATAACATAACTTATTTATTTTCATCTCAGCGGCTAGGGTTTCAAGTGTGCTTGCATGCAAGAGAGAATAAAACGTAGGGGTGGGAAAGAGTCCTTACCGAATACAATAAGGTTTTGGTGAGTACATATGGATGAGAGGAGAGTTTTGTGAGGGAGAGAAAAAGGAAAAAGGGAGGAAATCCTAGTTGAATAGGAAATATTGTATTTCCCATTTGGTGGCTTGCCTAAAAAAGTGAGACCTGCAAAAACTGGAGAACTTTCCAAGAATATTGATAAGCATAACAAACTTCTCAAAACTATTCTGCTAAATAGATTCTAATTGTAGTGCACACAATTGCATACACATATTTCAACAGTATTTAGTCTGAACATCTGGCTTTTGCGATCTATAAATACTAGCATAAGAGATGGCAATTAACATAGGTAAATGGGTTACACGAAGAAATGATTAGCCTTTGATCTAGCATGTGTCTCAAAGGATTTTAGAACATAATTTGTCACTTGCTACTCTTAATGGTGAAATTAAGCACATCTAGAATTGAAAATGCATTGCAAGATAAAAGCAACAAAACTTTTAGTCAAACATATTTCAAATTATCTTAAAAAAAATACATATTTCAAATTATGTAAACCTTAGATACAAGTTGGTTAGTATTTAGTCATCACAAGTCAACTATGATAAAGTACCTGCATAAGTTCTTACCCTACAATAGGTTAGCTACAAGTTGGTTACCACCATGGATTGAAAAATAGGTTGATCCTGATTGGGATCCTGATCAGGATCAGGATCGGTCTGTTCAGGTCAACTGAGTCATATCCATAGTGGATCTGACTGGTTCTTCCACTATCTCTTTTCTTCACTACGCCAATTCTTTTTTCCTTTTCTTTTCTTTTCAGTTCTTCCACTTGCTCTCTCCTTTATCTTCACTGTGGCAATTTTTTTCCTTTTCGGTTCTACTTCTCCCTCTCTTCTTCTTCTTCATTGTGATGAATTTTTTTTTAAGTTCTTCCATACTCTCTCTTAGTCTCTTTCTCTCTTTTCTTCTTTACTGTAGTAAAATATTAATTTTTCTTCTTCTTCACTTATGGTGATTATAATGACAACGACCATAGGAATTTATGAGGCTGGTTAGGTATTTATTAAAGTTTTGTGTAAGTCTTTTTTTAAAAGTTTTTAGGCTTAATATATAAGTAATTATTATTATCTTATATTTTTATCATTTTTCCTAAATTTTTAGAAAATTTTCTGTATTTGTTAAATAATATTTTTAGAATTTTACATAATTAAAAATATTTCGAAGGAAAAAAATTGATTAGTTTACATTTTTTTTTAATTAAATACACTACTAGGAATTCGGGATATTTGATTTTCTGCAACAAAAGTATTAGCTATTGGATGAGTGTGTCACAAATGTATAACTGTTGTTCTTGTAGAGGGTATTTTTTAGTATTTTAGAAGTAGAAGGGCACCTCAACAAGATGGCATAGATATAAACAAAATTCTATTGCCTATTTGAGATTGAAGTTGTGATATTATTTTTATTTTGCCCACTTGACCATTGGGCCTCTCTCCCTTCCTAGCTTTTGAAGCATCACAGTGATGTTTGCCACCAGACAAATTTTCCATCTCCACAGTAAAACACCATTATCTCCTACCACAGAATAGACACAATGCCTGTATGGAACTTTTCCTCACTCCCTAGAATCCAAGCAAGATTTTATCGAAACAAGTTTACCCACTTTAAGAGAGAATTATCTATGCTATGTTTGGCTGAGTTTCATGTACAAGGTGGGGCTTATCAATTGTTCTACCAAACTGGTCCTTGCTTTATTAGAATTTATGAGTAATTTTATTCTGCATTCTGCTTCTTAGAAAGTAGTTCATGAAATCTCTTTGTAAACTTGGGAAGAATTATGCACAAAATATTTATAACTGGGGAAATAACAATTGAAAATATCTAAGCACAATACAAAGTATTCCTTGTATGAATGTGCAGTATTTACTTTCATGTGTGACATATGTGATTCTGTCTAACATTTAGCAATATATAGTAACAGCCAATTCTCTTTTATGTTTTATATGTGAACTTACCTATGCGCATGATCCTTTTTTGTTTTATTTTAAGTAGATGCTGATATTGTTCAAAGTCAAGATGCTTGTTCTGTCGGCAATTCCACAAGTGGTTGATACATGGACAGGGGGGTTTGGGTTTAAGCATATTGAGGATGATGAGAAGAAGCAACTAAATCACATCAACTTGATGTTGTTCCCTGGAACATCAATGCTGACAAAGATCTTGGATCAACCTAGTGCTGGCAAATCAGGTAACATTATCTAACGCTCGAGTTCCCTTCTGCATTTTCCATTTTAGCTTGGTGAGTTTTTGCTGAAATTAGGTTCTGGTATCATGTCATCTATCTTTATTTCGATGAACCTTTTTGGATAATGCAGGAGGAAAAACTGATCTGTATGCTAGAGAAGATCATTTTCAAGATTCTGGGAAGCCTGCTCAAATCAGAAAAAATGATATTGAGGGGCTGCCTGCTAAGGGTGCCATTGACAAAGATGAGCACCAACATTATGAAGGAAGTGACCTAAAATATAAAAGCTATTCTGATGCATCAGAACTACAAAATGATAAGTGCTTACCAAATGGTGAAGAGGGCCAACATTGGACGGCCATCAACTCAAATATCACAAAGTTGGAAGAGTTTGATGCAAACAAGGATCTGGTAGATGACTCCTCAGGCACCTCCAAAAAAGAATTATGTGGTCCTGAAAGATGCAATCGTGCTGCCAAGGTTCGCACTATTGGCAATGTTGGAGCATAAAATTTTCTTTACAACATTCAAATCCTAAGAAAAATCAACAATGCTTTCCTGCAAGATTTGGTCAGCTCTGACTAATTCCATACCAGGGTATCATTTATTTGATACATTGAAATGACTTACAAAAGAATGGACCTTTTAGTACTATGTGAACGCACAATGTGTAAGTGGCAGATAAGCTGATATACCGTATCAGAAGAGAACTTTTCTTGGAATAATGAGATTGCCTCCAATCAATGACAAACCATTCAAGAAGCTAAAAGGGTGATCCATTCACCTAACAAAATGGAAATTTATTAATAATTCCTCTATTTTCTCTCTTGAATAAATAGCAGGATTTTGTTTTGGGAATACATGAATATGAGGATGAGTCACCCTAACATTCAAGCAGCAGCTTGAAGCAATTCTGTAACGGAAACTTTAACTGGAGGCACTGGGTGAAAATTGTATATGCAAGTTTAAAAGCCCTATGAGTTGACTCTAGTCATGGTTATTGACTTTTCAGCCAGCAGCAGGCAGATGAGAGTTCAGCAGCATTTGAACTCTATTATGGAAATGGGAAGGAAATGTGCTTTCCTCAAAACCATCTTCCTGGTGATTCTTTGGTTCTTATGGCAATTTTACTTCAATATTGTGGACTGGATTCTTACTTTAACTGGACCAGGCGAGTTTCTGGGTTTTACTAAGAGCCAGAATAAGAAAGCTAGGACCAAGTCAGATTTATTTTGGCAGTTCAGTATTCTCTTGGTTCTGCTAACTATGATTACATGGTTTGTGGTGATTCTTACTCATAGTGTGATGTGTAAAGGGCCAAATGCTAATTAAAGAATTAAGATCTGTTCCACGTCCTTATATCGTTGAAGTTGCATTAAATGCTCAGATACTGGCGTTATATGATATTTAAAGAGGTCCAGAGTATGGGGGATTTCATTTTTGAGATAGCACCAAGCATAGTAAGAGAGAATATTTAGAGAGGCCAGGTTATGAGGAATTTCTGTTCAAGAAAGGGCCATATGACAGGGTAAAGGAAGGAAGGCCTTTTGACACAGTTTGCCTCGCTGCTGCTCTGTATGGGGATTAATTAATTCAAAAGGCTATTTGAGGAAAGGAGTGAGGAGTGTCTGACAATTTTGTAAGATTTAGATGTAATTCTTATCTGGCTGACAGAAAAGCTGCCAGATTAAGCTGGTGGTCTTTATGTTTATAGGTTGACTAAAATGGGTTACTTGGATGGCCAAGAGAAATAGCATGTTATAGCATATCATCGTGCTCTTCTAACCCACGCTACTTGAAATAATGATGCCAGCTATCTGTAGTTTATCTGTTAAAGAGGTAACCGGTAAGAATTAAATTATTTATGCTTTCTGTCTTCTTTCTTCTCATGTGCTTACATTTATGTATATGTATACTTGAAATAATGATGCCAGCTATTTATTTGTAGCTTATCTGTTAAAGAGGTAACTGGTAAGAATTAAATTATTTATGCCTTCTATCTTCTTTCTTCTCATGTGTTTCCATATATTTATGTATATGTTTCTGTACCTACATATATATGATATGTCTATATGCTGATGCATAGTTGCATACATACATTTACATGTATATATGTTAATATATACATACATATGTATTGGTATAACCTATAAATAGTGTTATATATACATATACACACTATCTTTATGTATAAATATACACTTACTTTTGTATATTAACATCTGTAAGCAATTCTATTTGCTTACTTTAAAAGAATTTGTGGCTTCCCATGTCTGGATACTCTAATTGATGAAGAACATATCAGTTAATGTAAGAAACATAAAGGTTAAAGAAATTTCCAATTTTATTTAGGCTTCATCGTGACAAAGAAGTGCAGTTTTATAGTTTCAGGCTTTCAGCAGTTTCGGCAATGTTTACCCAAGTTGTGGTGTTTCAACTAGATAGTTTCAAAGAATTTTGAAAAATGTTATGATCTCCGGAAAAATATTTAAAGAACTGGAACTCATACTTTGCATCATATGGAGAATATTTATTTGTGGACCATATTCTTATAGTATAGTAGTCTGAAATATTTTATTGTGTTAAATCACTGAGTAAAAGTGCATAAATAATTAGCATCTGGAAAAAGAGTAGAAAGCATAAATCATGTTAAAAATTAAAAGTAGACCTGAAGCTCTGAATGATACAATATTTAGTGAGAGTACTGTTCACTTAAATCTTTAGCTTTATATAACTGGTCATAAGGAGGTAGATGCTCATGATTGATGATTTTACTTTGTTGACGGGGTTGGGGGTCATCATTTCTTCAGTTGATGGTATTTATTGGTAATGCTGTTTGCATCTGATTTTTTTTGTTTGGCACTACTTTAAAAAATTGTAAGAATTTATATAATTACTTTGTAGCTGCATCTAAAAGGAAGGAGAATATATGATCTTCATTATTTCTTTCCTAATGTTCTATTGAAATTCATGAACTTTAAGCAAGGTCTATAAATTTTTCTGTGCAACTTAATGAATTCATGTTATCCATCTCAAAGAAACAAATATTTCTTGCTTTCTGAATTCTCAAGCGTAAATTAAAATATAAAAAAATAATCTAAAATAATGCTTTTAAGCTTGAATATACGGTTTGGCTGAGTTCACTGAATCTGATTAAAACTGAGTTGAGACTGCCATTGTCTCAGGCAGTTTCTGATTCCTCCTGGCTTAATCAATTTGGTATTAAAATTCAAACTTGGATTCTAAAGAATGTAATTTGTTGTTAATACCTCCACAGGATCCTTTTATCTTCGCTATGAGCATTGAGCCATAAGTGTGTAGTTGTAAAATCCAGCTAGGATTGGTTTAAGCTGTTTTCTGACATGTCTTGTCATGTATACTGATATCTTGTCGTCATCTGTCTCAGATTCAATGTACTACATTTATTTGACTGCCGGCAGATTTTCGTTGCTTTCCTTAACTACATTAAATGAACTAAATTTTATTATAAAGGCAAATGGAACATCTGATTTCAGAAAATCAAGCAAAACTCTTTGACATCAGCTTAAATCAGATTGACATTTACTTTTTCCTAAACCTATCTTATTGTATGGTACTACGGTGAATGACTCCAATCCTTTGATAGTTACCTGCAAAGGGTAGAGGGCCTTGGCTTTCTTCTTAATGGTTTTCATGATGGAATAACTCTGAATGTTATATCTTTGCATGGGATCTGGTGATTTCATTATCTTTGGTTTTCTGTTAATCATCATCTGCCTTATTAGCGTATCATGAATTGCTACTTTGTTCTAGTTTATTCATTATTGGCTATGAAAGCATTTCTTGTTATAAACAATGCTGAGGCTGTGATTGGAAACAGAATTGCTGGAGATGTTTTTGACCCAGAACAACTTGGCACAAATAGAGGGACAAGTAAGGTTAATAACTTAAAATAGTTCCACCTTTTGGTGGAACTATTTGCTGAACAAAGAGGCAAAGGTTTAGAATTAACTCTTTTTTAAGTAGCGATTTTTCTCATAATTATATGCTATTCCCCCAAAAGGCAAACCTCTTTAGTAACTACTATGGGGAATAACTGGGGATACAGTTACTTTATCCCCTTTTTAAAATATTATGCATTATTGCAAGCAATGATAGCAATTGCTCCATGAACTTTTTCGATCTAGAGTTTTTCATTGGGATTCAAGAGATTTTTGGCAATTTAGAGAAGTAGGTATTGGATAATTAATTGGACTTGTCAATGTTGGACATACAAAGTTTAAGTTTGACGTATCAATAGGGGTGAAAACGGGTCAGATTAACTCCGACCCGACCCGCTATCCGACCCGACTCGGATCGGATTCGGATAAAAAATTTCTATTTGATTCGGATACGGATAGAAGTTTTAAAAAAATTTCGGATACGAATTCGGATACGGGTCAGATATATTTTTTGGATTCGGATACGGATATCGGATATCCGTTTACCCGCATATTTTTTTAAATGATTTACA
The DNA here is from genome assembly GCF_048772165.1 of Typha angustifolia. Classification (NCBI taxonomy): domain Eukaryota; kingdom Viridiplantae; phylum Streptophyta; class Magnoliopsida; order Poales; family Typhaceae; genus Typha; species Typha angustifolia. Next base: position 9,244,923 of record NC_133248.1, read on the forward strand.
GTTTTTAGTTTGCTTATTTAAATAGTAAATATTAATATTGTTACTAATAATACTTTGTATATTATTTATAGAGATTAATTTCTCTAATTTTATATATTTGACATACAAAAAAATTATTTATTGTAAAACTCTTAATAATTTTGTGTTAATTATATCTAAATAAAATATTATAATTATTTTAAATTCAATTAATATCCGTTTAAGATTCGATCCTTTATCCGAAAATTATCTGTATCCGTTTAGTTAGGATATGGTTTTAAGTTTTACTATCCGTCTAATATCCGTATCCGGACTAAAAATATGGATCCGGATATGGGTTAAGCACTATCCGATCCGTATCCGATCCGTTTTCACCCCTACGTATCAAGGATATAAGATAAAAGCTTCCAATAGAATGTTATTCTAGATGAATGTAAACTTCTATATTCTCTGATATGGATTTTGTTATTCATCATCTTTTATGACCAAGATAATATTTTCCAACTAACATAATTTCATGAAGGATAATTTTCTTGGTCAATGCATAAAAATAATTTGAGTCATATGTGGATCACACTTCCATTATGAACTTTATTATGCCACTGAATGCATATACTCAACCTTAAAGTGATATGAAAAACTGAGGAAATTGTCAATATCTTATTGATATCTTTTGCTTAAGAAGATCAAACTCTTGTAGTTGAATTTCCACCCAAAATGATGTCTGATGTACCATCCACCATGCAGTTGTCTTATTTATTTATCTATTTTACTATTTATTACTTTTACACATTAAGTAGGCCTTTGATTACAGTAATGTTTATGTCTGTATGGAAAGAACATATAAAAAATTATTAGCTTGTAGATATATGGAATGACTTTCTTTTTCTTAGCTTCATCACAAGAATTAAAATTTTGTCACCGAGTACTCAATTCTTTTGAAGCTATGCTTTCGGATTCTCTTGGAGCTTGACAATCTAGTTGCTATATAGTCTGCTTGCTTGTGATATGCTTGTTTCTTGTAATAAATGATGGAAGTTAGATTTGTGTTTTCCAGAATTATCATTGAAAGTGTGAGTCATTACATAGACATTTCCAAATCATATCACTATGTTTCCTATAAGTATTATGACGAGTCTATGATTGCAATTTTTCTCATCAATTCCTGCATCCATGATCTGGAGCTATAAAACTTGCCTGGTGAAATTTTCTCCAGGGCTTTCGTTCAAGATTAATATTTGAGATAATATTTTGCTCTGCATATAGTCTACTGCTTACGTTCCTGTTTGAGTTTTTAACTTTCCATTGTAATTTACTCATGTTACTTAGACAGTTATCTAATGGTTCAAATGTTTGACTTGCTTTCTGGTTTTCTTGTCTTCCTTCTTTATCCATTTTCTATGTAAGAATGTTCCACATGTAAGTTGAAGAGGCATGAAAACTCCATTTTTAAAAAGGTTTCTCATTATTGCTTGTTTATTCCAATCTCGTGTCTATATTTTTCCTTCAGAACCTTGCTATCTCTTTTTAGCTGAGTTCCATCCTGTGCTAGTTTGTCGGGTTCCTTGGCAAAAATTCCATGGATTACTTCTTTGTATGTGGTCCTTTGTTTCATGATAGTTTCTGCTGGTTCTAGGGAGAATCTGAACTGCTGTCAGACGTAATATTTTGCTCACTGCAGGCACATCGTATCTCTGTTGCAGAAAAGGAATAAAGTCTGTTGCAGGGAATTTCATTCGGAACCCCAATAGATCATTTGCAACACTTTGATGGATAACTTCATCCACTGCTACTCGGTAAGTGTTCATAGCACCACAATGATTGACCTCAAGTACATGTTTTTGATGCAGCATACTTGCCATACATGTATAAGCTGCTTGTGCTTGCTGAATGATTGAGTATGTTAAATAAAGATGCACAAAGTTCTTGCAGATTTTCAGAATTATTTCAGATGTAACAGAGTTTGTCTACTTGCTCATGTTTGTTTGATTTGTTTGATCTTTAACTTTAGTTCATTTTGAATGCATCTTCCATTATTATATATGAATTAGACTGAAAGCTATCCATGATCAGGTGCTAGGTGCTGGCTGCACCTTTTGTAGCAGCAATGGAAGGAGGCAAAGTTGAGCCTAGGAGGTACCATTGTTGAAAGGTGGGCTTATTCATCTGGAAACTTGTAGATATAATTAGTCATTAGACTATACTATGAAATGCCTTGTGAATATAGTGATGTCAATTTTTTTCCCCTATAAAATAACCTATTGACTATTAACTCTTTGTTTTAGTACATAAATTACTACATATATAATTTACACCCTTGAGGGTAGGTCAAAATTTGGAGTTTGCTGAACTATTGTTTCTATCATTTAACCCGCCTGTAGTTCTGACCCATGTAAATATTAGTTCTTGTAGGTAAATTACAAACGCTGGAGACTAGTAAAATAGATTTTTTTACTATTAAATTTGATTTATAATCTATTTTGATAAATAAAATGCAGGAGACTAGTTTGGTAAAAAGAAAGAACACCCAAAACAAGCAAGTCATATATATTTTTCCGAAAGTTGACTATTGAAGAAACTCCGACTTCCGAAAATACCTTTCTTTTTATCGAAGAGGTAAAACTCTCTCTCTCTCTCTCAGAAACAAACAAGCAACCGTTCGATTTTGTTTGATTTCCGTGGACCACAGTCCACGCTCTCCTCCTCCGCGCGTCTCGGACCTCGAGTCTCTTTTTCTCTCTCTCTCTCTACCAAAACCCAAAACCCAAAACCCTAGTCCTTCTTCCTCTTAGCTGGCCTCCTCCTCAATTCAAAACCTTAACCCCTTCTCCCCCTTCTCCCCCTTCTCCCCCTTCTTCCCATGACCTCCATCGAACGCCATGCACAAGCTCTGGCGCGGAACCTTCTTGACCCACTCCAACCCTATCTTCTCCACCGCCGCCTCCCTTAACCACAACCTCCCCCTCCTCCTCCTCCATCGGATGCCCTCTCTCCGCCTATCCCTTCCTCCACTCTACACCCACCGAAGCCCTAACCCCGCTCTCCGTCGCGCTCTCCTCGCCGGAGCTCGCTTAGCTCCGCCGGAGGCGGCCTGGCTGCGGTCCGGAGGTCGGAGGAACTTCGCGGCGGTCGAGGCTTCGAAGAATCGCGAGAAAGGTAGGAACTTGGAGGGGTCCGATGGCGAGGAGGTGGAGGAGGAAGAGGAGAAGGATAAGAAAGGTAGAACGGCGTCGGGAAGTGAGAGGAGGCACAGAGGTGGAGCCGTGGGTGCTCCGCCGGTAGGAAGTGTTGAGCTCTTGGCGATTCCTGGTGTTGGGCATCGCAATCTAAAGAAGCTGGTGGATAAGGGTTTTCAGGGAGTCACCCAGCTAAAACAGCTTTATAGGGACAAGGTACATTACCAGATTTAAAGTTTTCTTGTTTTCTTGGATTTTGCATTTATTATTGAAGAAGACAGATTAGAATTAGAGTATAATGGAATGCATAAATGTGCCTATAAAATGAGTAATTCCGCTGGTTTCTTTTCTGGGTTTGTAGATAAACATTTGAGTTAGTCCAAGTATAGACTGTAAAAGGAGACAGTGTAACGGAGACTTGGCTCCAATTAATTGCAATCTTCAGTACCGTGTGGATGGGTAATTCCAGCTCCCTATTTCCTCTGATGCATGATCCCATATTTTTTAGATGTCCTGGATTCAAGGTTTTAGTACATATGCTGGTTTTTTTTTTAATCTTTTATTACACATCTGTTTATGAATGTTTCATTACCTTATTATTCTGAAATCTTTAGAATGAACGATTTCATGATTTCCAACTTGCTTTTCATGTCTGAATGTTTGTGCATTTTGCCTTTTAATGCTGTAATATTCCTCAAATTTCCCTTGGTGAACATTTGCAGTTCTTTGGTAAGTCCAGTGAGAAGATGGTTGAGTACTTGCAGGGCTCGGTAGGTATCATCCATAAGAACCATGCAGAGAGTATAACCTCCTTCATCAAGGAAAGTGTTGATGAAGAGTTAAGAGAGGAGGATACACAGTGTGATTTGAAGTCTACACAGAAGAAAAGGCTCACATTTTGTGTTGAAGGAAACATTAGTGTTGGAAAGACTACCTTCCTCCAAAGAATAGCTAATGAAACTCTTGAGCTGCGTGATCTTGTAGAAATAGTACCAGAGCCTATCTCCAAATGGCAGGATGTTGGACCTGATCACTTCAATATATTGGATGCTTTCTATGCTGAGCCACAGAGGTATGCCTACACGTTCCAGAATTATGTGTTTGTTACAAGGGTCATGCAGGAAAGAGAGTCTGCTGGTGGAATAAAGCCCCTCAGGCTGATGGAACGAAGTGTTTTCAGCGATAGAATGGTAAGTTAAGTTATTGTGTAATCTGATTCTATCTTTCATGCCTTTCTTTTATTTCGTTGACATCAATTTATTAATAACTGCTCTATTGTAATGGTAAAGGGCTGATTTGTCTTGCATGCAGGTCTTTGTTCGTGCTGTTCATGAAGCTAATTGGATGAATGAGATGGAGATCAGCATTTATGACTCATGGTTTGACCCTGTCGTATCATGTCTTCCGGGTCTTATCCCTGATGGCTTCATTTATCTTAGAGCTAGCCCTGATACATGCCACAAGAGAATGATGCTCCGCAAGAGAGCAGAAGAAGGTGGTGTTTCACTAGAATACTTACGAGGCTTGCATGAGAAACATGAGAGCTGGCTGTTCCCTTTGCAACATGGAAATCATGGTGTATTATCCGTGAGTCAGTTGCCCCTACATATGGATAGCTCCTTACATCCTGAGATAAGAGATCGTGTATTCTACCTAGAAGGGGATCATATGCATTCAAGTATCCAAAAGGTAATCTTACCATATAATTGTTCTTTAACAATCTTTGATACTAAATTTCACTTGAGTTTATGGCTGAATCTTTTTTTTAATGAATAGGTTCCTGCTTTGGTACTGGATTGTGAACCCAATATAGATTTTAGCAAAGATATTGAAGCCAAAAGGCAGTAAGCTCTCTCTCTCTCTCTCTCTCTCTCTCTCTCTCTAGCAGTTCCAAAAGAGAAATCTGAACTTATAAATATTTTATGGCATATCAAAAGCTGAAGCTCAATTTTGATTTATCTTAAAGCATGGTTTGGTGTAGTACCTCTCACCTTGGATGTGCTCGATGTTGCTTTCTTTATATCAAAGCTAGACTTGCTATTGACTTGTGAGATCCTTTCATAGCTACTTTTGTCCACTTTTTACATGGTAATGACTGTGACTTAATAATACTACAATTGAAGATACATGGTTAGGCCGTCTAAGTTAATATCTTTAAATATTGTCCTTGCTCAGCATGCAACAAAGGAATTTATAAGCACTCATTTTTTTAGCAGATAATCACCATTGTTCTTTCTACTCAATTTGTACCTATTCCATCAATTGATCTGAAAAATTTCCAGCCGACTTTGCTTATTAATCAACATATCAGGTTGTTTGCTAGCTGGGTTTGTGTATAAAGCATTAGGTTTATGATCGTGAAGCAAGTTAGGCAATTAATTTACCTGACTGAAATGCACATTTAGGTTTAAAATTCTGAAACCTAAAACAGTTATTACTGAGATATGCAAACCCCCATCATTCTGCTGACAAGAGTTCTTACTGTGTGTCTTGGTTTCATCCCCCACTCTAACTGCTTGGTTTTTTTTCCTAGAAGTACCCCTATTGCATCTTATAAGTGTCTATATGTAGTTCCGCTGTCAGCTGGTGTTCCTCATCTGGCTAATGAACTTCGACATTGCCCAAGGTTTCAAATAAATCTATTTCTGACCAGATAATCCTCAGTATGATATGTTCTTAATGTGCATACCATATTTATTGTCCTTAATTTTGCGCAATACTTTTTATTTTTATATCATATTTAAAATGTTGATCAATTAATTTATTTGTTATTGTCAAGGTATGCTCGGCAAGTTGCAGAATTTTTTGAATTTGTGAAGAAAAAGAAAGAAACTTCACCTACAGGCTCTGGTTCTGATGGAAAGAAGAAAAACCAACAAATAGTGGTTCCTCACAGAGGTGGTTTGTGGGTTCCAGGTCAGAGTCATTTCCCAGAGTCTGCTTTAGAATCTCTGGACTTCCGAAGAGCTATGTCATTCCTTTCTGGTTAGCAGGTTTCATCATTCCATCTAGAAGTCTCTTATCTGCAGTTATGTTATTTCAAAATCATATATTATAATATGGTTCCGGGCCAGGAAGAGACCTCAGGAATTCTGAAACTGTTTAACTTTGTAAATGTTGTGATGGCTTTGTTCTAATGTCAAGACTAGTAAACAATGTAAGATACCACTGTTGTACCTTTGTTCATCTGTAAATGGTTTAATTGTTATCTTAAAGTTCTAGCTGCTGATATCTCTGTTTGAAAGATTGATTGCCAGTGGTTGTCATATATATATATATATAACCAATTATTTTCTTACTTTAACTGTTGGATATTTCATCCAAAAATAATAAGATGTCCTTTATCCTGAAAGTATGCTTTGTGCCACTGATCTATCTTGAACTTTTGTATCCTGAACTCTCTCCCAGGTTCTCTCTCAATTTATATGTATCTAACAGAAGTGGTATTATTGAAGTTACTTTCCTAAACGACGTTTATAGCTGCAATTTAGATAAAAAGTTCTGTGGTAAAATAAATTGTCGTCCAAACTATACGGAGTAAAATATATTTATAATATCTCATTTTAAGATAATAAGCTAAATATACAATATCCTATTTTAAAGTATAAATATTATTTATTAAAATTATATTTTATATCACACATTAATTTATTTACACTAGCTCTCTTAATTAGCATACAAAAAGAAGAATAAAAAAATACACTAGCCTATTTATTATCCATATAAAATCTCTCAACTATGAAAACAGCAACTATATGGATTCTTTGAATTAAGAATTTTTTAATGTCAAGAGGTCTATGTAGTAAAAAGAAATTATGTGAAAGTTTGTGATAGTTAATACAAATTTGAATCATAGATATCGATGTCATAACACTAATTATTGTCGAAATGATTCAAAGTAGGATTACTTTGACTAAGTAAAACGAAGTATCCGTCACTCTACCGAGTCAAATATTAAATGCGAAGCCTTTTCACCTATTTACAGTTTACATCCTGCATCTTTTATAATTACAAATAGAGTCATATTTTTACTAAACATTTATACAAAGTACCCTGCTTTTAAGTTAACACTAATGCAAACTATTATTTTATAAAATATTATAAAGTACACGTAAGGCACCATAGATTTAATAATTTCTTTTAATCTTAAATCTCAAAACAAAAAAAGGGTAAGTTAGATTCTACCCAAAAATAAAATGAGTCCTTTTTTTTTTTTTTTTCCCATTATCCTTTCTCATGTAGCCACTTAGTTTGGAAAAGGTTTTCTTGGGTAAAATATATGGGTTAAGAAAGACATGTTGAGTTGGACAAAGAGTACTTTGTATAGTTAAATTAACTTAGTAATCTAGTTTAGTAAAGTAAACATAAGCAGAGTATTCTTTCTGTGCATCTATGTGATAAAAATGAGAGGGGCTCAATTTTGCAAACATTAAAAATATTAGATTGTAAATAGGTGAAACGGGGAGGTGTTAAATGTAAATTTCCCTATTAGATTTCTTTACACGTTTGATTCATTTTCTTTAAGTTCCATTTGAGTCGCATTTGTCAAAACGAAGACAAAATAGAAAGACTGGACTTATTACTTGACAAAACCTGAATTAAAATTCTAATTAACTAACCATCCTTTGTAGAATGCCAAATAAATCTCTCTAAATCTCTCTCTCCCAAACTCCGCTGACCAAAACTTTATTTCTGAGGCAACTCGTCAGACTTGCCGGCCCACACAACCCAGTGTGAACGCACAATATGCCGTTGAATTCGCTTCCGTTGTTCCGTCGGATCACCTTTTAGAGTCAATTTGGCTGTGAATTAAGAAAAAGCATAGGATGAAGATAAAATTTGGACTTATTCTGCAATAAAGAAACTTTTGGAATAAAAATGAATGATTGTTTGGAATACAAATATGGAATAAGATGGTATTCTTTTTTTGTAATTACTGAAAAAATAGATTAAAATAATTAAATTGATATTATTGCTCTTAGGTTTTTTAGAATAAGTGGGTTAGACGGTTTATTCTATTTTTTTCTACTCCAACATAGTGTTTTAGTATGAATTTTTTACGCTAAATTAAGATTTATTATTTAGGAGAGAAGTGTATTAGTAGAAATAAGATTACATATAATAAAATCACTAAATCGCTCAGAGACCAGTTTTAATAATAAAACCACTAAATTAAATTTTTTATTTTCTTTAATATTGCATACATGATGAGTAGCTACTTATATATTGTTCCGCCGGCACGTCACAACGCAAGCCTCGGGCCCTATCTCATACCTTAGCTTCGGGATAGCAAGGCTAGAGAGATAAACTTCACAACTACCCAAATTTAAGTATATATATATATATATATATATATATATAATATTATTTATTTATTTATTAATGATGTCATCCTACCTACAGAGCAAGCCACAGCCACTTAAACTCGTTTTTTTTGTGTTGAAATAGTTAATTTATTAATTATTTTTTTTCTCTTTATCTAACTTATAATTAGACCACACGGCTATAATCTATCTATCAAAAAGGAAAAAGGAAAAGAAAAGGAATTCTAATACATAATCTATGTGGTTTAAAACTTAAAAGAACAAGGAGGAGGAGATTCCTTCCTATTTAAAAGGATTCAAATTCCTAAAATCCAAAGGGACGTAACTTTTCCTCTGAGCAAATCGTCAAAAACGCGTAATCTTTTCATGCTGTTCTCTTTGACTTCCCAAAAAAGAATAGGAAGTTGTGACAAAGACAAAAGAAAAAATAGAAAAAAGAGAAAAAGAAAAAAAAGGGTTTGAAAGTTATCTCTCTCTCTCTTTCTCTCTCTAGTCGTCGTTAGAATATCTGGGATATATTTTTAAATTATCCTCCTCCTAAAGTTATGCCTAATTCATGTGATTTAGATCAATATAAGATTATTGACTTTAAATCAACATTTTTTTATATTTTTAAAGATGATTGAAAATATTTATGATAACGGCTCAGATTTGAGATATGAAATATGAGATAGGAATTAATTAACTCTAGAGTTTATAAGTCTAGACGGCGTTTAGTTTAAAGTAATTATTTGATATATAATTTATAATTAACGGTTTTACGTTAGTTTAAAGGTAATTTGTAATTTAAGCTAATACGTAATTAGGCGGATGGATTTGCTTAATTAATCAGGCGCTCGTATTTGACCAGCGGGGGTAGTTCTCCTGGTGAGCATAGTAGGGATGAGGGACTTGGGTTTGACCAACTCCTCACACTTCATGACTTGAAGTGGGCTTAATAATGTTTGGGTGGTCTGCTGCTAGCCTGCTACAGAGAGGAGCGAGCAAGAAAATCTAGTCTCAAATCTCTCTTTCTCTCTCCTGCGGCTCGGTTTTCGATCGCTAAAATCTCCAGCCGATGCCGTGGGAGGAGTAAAGATTCGTCTTGATCGGTCGATTAGTCACGCAATCGTTCGGTTCCTCACTGACAAAGGTTCGGCCTTTTTTTTTTTTTTCTTTTCTTTCTCCCCTAGTTTTCGTCGTGTTGGTTTCTTGTGAAAATTGGATCTTTTGATGTTCTTGCTTGGATTTTGGATGAGGGTTTCTGATATGGGCAATTGGGTCGTTTCTCTTACAGGGTTCGGTTGATGGATTGGAGTTCTGGGGACAATCTACGCTGGATTTGCTGTTGGAATTGTCGGGTTGAATACTCCATTGGGTTCCGTTCTTGCAAAGGTCCTGGTTCTGTGAGCAATCTGTGAGGGAGAAGTGAGATCAGTTCAAGGGAAGTTTCGGAACGAATGGGTGGGCTTTGTTCCAAGAGATCGGCGGTAGATAAATCTCCCAGTGAAACCACAGTTGAACCCAATGGGCTTAGGGAGCCCGAGCCAAAATCGCATCTCGCTCGTGAGAAGATGCAAGCCAGTTCGGCGGCGCGGCCAGCCGTGGAGGCTATGGATGAGCGGCCGCAGGAGCAAAACTTCTCCTTTTCCGAGACGGCGCTGCCGGCTGCCGGTGACAGCCTGGCCACTGACGCTGAGTCAAGGGAGCCGCAGCTGTCCAGAGCCCTCTCCCAAAAATCCGGGTCAACTAAGTCAAAGTCTTCGTCATCTGCAAAAACTGGAACTAACAAGGCGAGTCCATTCTTGGGTATACCTGCCTTGTTCTTCTTATCGTATGTAGATCCATGAATGCCACTTGTTAGCTTTTGGCCACTTCTTTCTTGCACCACAAATTAATGCTGATCAATGGGATTTATAAGAATCTAAAATCCTTCTCACTAGAGCTTTTTTTAATAATTTATTCATGTTGAGCATAACAATAGGAATTTCATGGAATTCGGGATAATGTTTGTCAGTTTTCAAGATGCCTTCCAAACGTTTTGCATCAAGTTAATAAAGCCTCACTTTCTGTGTTTAATATGGATGCCATATGCTGTTGTTGATCTCACTTTTTCTAGGTTTGAAATAGATGTATTAGAATGTGAATGATCACAACATGATTAATTATTAGCGGCAATTTAGTAGAAAGCTGATGAGTTTTAAGATTTTTGTTAGCAATATTTTTGCATCTTTAGAAGCCAAAGTGCTGCAATAACTGCCAAAATATTGCACCATCTATCCAGAATCAGCCTTAATACGCAGGAAATCTCATATGTCAAGCATTGGACAAATGCAGAGTAAAATCACATAATGTGTGCCAGAATGGCAGATGAGACAAATAACTAGCCTGGAAAAACATGTTTGACTTTCTCTATGGAAGTGTGATGATAGGGCATTTAATAACTGATATTTGGCTTTCTCAGTTTATAGACTTTTGTTTCTATGAAATCCAACTGTTAAAGCACTACAAACTGCAAAATTGCAAGCTCTGGCCTGTAACATCATGTGATGATAAAAATATTTGCTAAAAAGATTCCATTAGAAGGACAGAGATCACATTGAAGTGGACATCACCAAGATTAACTTGGCAACGAGCCAATAGACCATCACAACTAGTCATGTATCATGCTGCTTCTCTGAAACTCAATTCTTGCAGAGAGATGGTCACTGAATTGTAAATAGAGTCTTTCTTTGTTCTCCAAAAAGTTTTGTGCTTTTGCTTGTGAGGACTTGGCACTAAGCAAATTCTGACAATCTTGACTCTTGGAGTAAGGCTCTTCAATTGACAAGCTAAATATCATTATGTTTGCCTTAATCTTTACTTCAATGAACTCTTAAATTCTTTATATTTTTGAAATTGAACATGAAGTAATAGTTGGCACTAGCTTCACTTCCTGGAGATGGATCTGGAGATAAATCAGGGAATGCCCAATTTGGTTGGGACATAATCACATAACCTTGTAATAACAGGGCAAATTAATCCTACAAGTTGGTCTATTCAGACTAAATTATCATGTCAAGCGCAAGTTGTTTACAAGTTACTTACTAATTTTTAAATGACTTGGTTGTTTGATGGTCACTTATCTTCACGTTTATTCTCAAGTTCGTATTATTACAATTTAACCACAAAAGTACTAGGTTGTAGGGAGAAACAGTGGAAATATTTCCTGACATGGAATAGTAATGTGTTGAATATTTTATGGTCTATGGGTGTTCAGGTAATGGTATGTTGACTACGTTCAGTTAATTTGAAGGTTACGTTCCTTTACTTTTGTCATGAAGCTTTGATTTAGTTTTAAAATTGGTTTATACTTAGTTCCCAAATGCTTATATGGGTGTCAAGGGCTTTCAAGATTAGTATGGGATTAGAAAACCTTAAAGTAAGAGCAAACATTGAACCTAGTCTTAAGAGGGTTTGAAGGTAATTCCCTAATTTATGGTTATCTAGGTTGTTATCAATGAAAGGTAGGGAATAGGTACAGCTGGATAGTCTAACTAAGGTGGCTGAACATTGTTTGGGAAGGAATTATATGATCCAAGTAATTATGTGTAGTAGATACAACAATTTATTGTTGGGCAGTCCTATTCTCAATTGTGAATGGTCTTATGTGTCCATTAGTCTGTCTCGTAGTGCTTTGCTTCCACAGTTTTCAAAATGATTCAATTGTTTCTTGCAAATAAATCAGTTGAATAGTTAATCTATTTGAAGTATGTTGATCTCCAACTCTTTATTTAGCTTGATTACCCTGAAATTTAATTTATACTTCATCATCTGTTGAGCCTCCTTTATCAGTTACTAAAGTTCTTTTAGCTATTGTGAAACAGGTCTCAGAAGTGAGCTCAATTTTGGGCCGGGCCGGTACTGTTGGGCTTGGGAAAGCAGTGGAGGTATTGGATACACTTGGTAGTAGCATGACAAGTTTGAACATTACTGGTAGTTTTGTACCAGGAGTGACAACAAAGAGCAATAAAATAGCTATTTTGGCTTTTGAGGTTGCCAACACAATAGTTAAAGGTTTCAATCTTATGCAATCACTTTCAAAGGAGAGCATAAAATATCTGAAAGAAGTGGTACTTCCTTCCGAAGGTGTGCAGCATCTAATATCCAGAGATATGGATGAGTTGCTTAAAATTGCTGCTGAAGACAAAAGGTTAAATTTAAAGCTGCCCTACTCAAATTTTCAATCACTCATATGGTTGCTACTATGTGAATAGCTACCCTATATTCCCATGATGGAACCGTAGTTTTGACTGTATGCTCCTCTTCTAGTGAAAAGCACTATATTTTCATGTTGACAGGGAAGAATTGAAAGTGTTCTCGAAGGAGGTTGTTCGTTTTGGAAATCGTTGCAAGGATCCTCAGTGGCACAACTTGGACCGCTATTTTGACAAGTAAAACTTACCTAGTATTCTCTTATGTTCTAAAACCAAGAATATTCTAGCGTTTCATAATAATATTTGTCTTCTATGTTGGACAATGTTAGACTGGTATCGGAACATACACTACAAAATCAGATGAAAGAAGAAGCAGAATCGGTTATGCAGCAACTGATGACTTCTGTTCAATATACAGCAGTGAGTTTCTTAATAATAAAAAGAATGCTTCATTTCCTACTATTGTATGAATTTAGTCTTTTGTGATTGAAAAATGCAGAATAGAGTATGCACATGTAGGTTGCTAATCTAATATGGCTTCAGCAATGAAGATTTAGCTCTTGGTAAGCATGATTAGAAAAGGATGACTTTGCGAATAACAGGATGAAAAGATTCTATGGAAGCTTTTTCGCAGAAACTAATGGATACTAGCATAGTGAATTTCATTTGCAAGTTGTCATGCATTATTAATCTGCGTTTCTTGTTGGCTTGGCACATCACAAATGACATCTCACATGCATGGCATTATTCTTCTTTTGTTCATCTAATATTTTCGTTTTGAGAAAACTGGATTTTGTCCTACATATACCCAAAATTATCTTTTATCAAGTCTGATCATCCTTTTCATAATTAGATACTTATGAGCTTATACTTATCTCATGATATAAATGTCAAGGTATCATGAGAGCATCTTGCAAATCTGATTTTCTTGGTACTGTTTAAGTTGAATCATTGTGCATCTACTAGAAAAGGAATAGTAATTTATATATTTAGAGTAGATCGATTGTTGTTCCTTATCTTTCCTACCTTACCTATTAAGAGCAAACAATTTTCATGTCCTTTAAGGTGTAAAACTCCTGTCTAGGAAGAGGTGAAAAAAAAAAGTCTTTCTAGAAAACCAGCAGTACCTAAAAGAAAAAAAAAAACAATTATGTGTTGATGCTTTGTAAGGAAGTTACATGAATCTGTTTACCTTTTCTTTCTCACGCATTTTTTTTTTGTTGATCAATTTAATATACTGTATCAGATCTCAACTTTTGTGATGTAAATGAATTATCTCTGTGCTCATGTGCTTATGGATTTGTGCTTAGTGCGTAAATATGTCTGACTATTTTGTTTTACTTTTTTTTGCTTTTCTTAGGAATTATACCATGAGTTGCATGCCTTGGATAGATTTGAACAAGACTACAGGAGGAAAAATCAGGAAGAGGACAATTTGAGTGCAGTTCAAAGAGGTCAGTTTCTCTTGTAACTTTCTGTATATTTTATAGATACGGTGTCTTATCAATTAAGCTCTATTCACATTAGATCTGTTTTTGGAGAAAATAGTTGTTGCTTCTTAATGCATTCCTAGCCTAGGTACCTTTGATGCTTCATTTTTAATGTCTAAAATCTTAATTAGCCTTCTTTCTTATATAACTCAAGCACTGTTCAAATTCCCTATTCTTCTTCTCTATCTCTCTGCCTTGCCCTCCCCTCCCCTCCCGATGCCTCTCCTCTCCCTCCTCATGTCACTTTTGGCTCAATGCTCTACAAAGGTGGCATGCGTCATGCCACCATACACATCTTGAACTACCAACATCATGTCATAGGGTTTGCCACACCTCAAAACTTTGTCTATTATCTAACATCTTTCCATAAGCATTATATGTGCGAAAAGTTACTACTAGTACCAAGTCCTACTTGAATGTTGCATATGAAATTGGTTATTAGCAATTCGCATTATAGAGACCGGAGCCCACCAACAACTTAGTCATTTAAACAGAAAGATGAAACCGTAGATTCTTTATTGAAGGCTTGTCTACATTTGTTTGGCGAGGAAAAAAGTCCTCTAATTAAATTAAGAGATTTTTACATAAATGCCACTAAAAAATCTTAAAATATCATTATTACCACTGTGTATTTCAAAATATCATAATTGCTTTGAATTCCTTGCACTCTTTCAAAAATGCCATTTATTGGTTAAATTTAACTAATAATGATTCAGACCGAGCTTAGATATAAAAAGACCATTTTGCCCTTATATAAATTATTCAAAATGGTTCCAAGGGTATTCAATATTTTATTCAATAATCAATATCTTGTTACTAGAAAAATACCTTCTTTTATACAAGGCAAAAATTGTTAATAAATATTTTATGCTCTAAACTTCAAGAAAGAAAATATTTTAGTCATTCATATGAGTTTGCTACCTTTAACCACAATTTTTTAGGGATATTCTATTAAAAATTAACAATAATGGTAATCCAAAAAGAGTCAAAAAAAAGGTGGCAATTATGGTATTTAAAAATTTTTGGTGGCAATTATGTAAAGCCCCTAAAATGAAATGTGATAACATTTGGCTTCCTCCAAAAGTATTTTGCTTTCCAACTAATTCATTAAGTTCCCTTTTGTCATATGCTCATAGCGTTGTTTTGAATTTGGAGGTCAATTAAAAATTTTGCAGCCGCTATTACATTCTGAGTTAAACTGTCACGACCCGGTTTTAGAATTATGATCAGCTATATATATCTCAATACACTTGAGATGCACAAAGCCATTTACTAATACATTTTAAGTTCAAAATGACAAGAATTAATATGAATATCTAATTCTAATAAATATAATCCTACAATAATGAAAATGACCAAATGTTACCACTAATGTGTCTTCAAATAAATTAAATTAACAGATGATTTAAAATATAATGAATAATGCAATTGAAAGATAAATAAGTAAATCCTAAATGAAGGTAAGGTCTTGATGCATCTCGCTCAGTTGTCACACTAACCAGTATATGAAATGTTAGAAAAGGGATCTCATGAGCTAACAACTATAGCTCAGTGAGTAAAATTCACCTAAAAATTAAATAAATCCAAAATCCATAGATATAACTTTAAATAAATTCAAGCCCAGCGATATAAAATGACAATTTCACTAAGTATATCTATAACAACAGGAATAATAACAGCACATATAATAACAGAGTAAGTCATATCTTATAACATGCTTAGTATCAATACTGATTTTTCTCAATAATAATAATGTTTTATGTCTCAATTGAGTCAATACCCTGTGGAACCACATAAATTAGAAGTTACCTTAAAATGACGCTTGGAATTTTTTTTTTTTTTATAGCTGTGGTTAGAGTCACCAGGAGGTTTCATTATGTGATAAGTACATCCTTTCTTTTCTTAAAGTTCATGGTTCATGGTTTTTGATTTTATAGAAAGAAACCGAATTGGATTCGAAGAGGCTGGACATTCTGTGGCCACTCCTCTTGTTGCATAATATCGAAGGAGGATGAAGAGTGCACATGTGTAGTGCACGTGAGCTCCTAGTTTTTTTTTTCCTCAATTCTTACATAAATCATGATAACACAAATTCCTTGCTGATCCCAAAGTTAGCATGCACCTAAGCTTTGGTTAAGATTAAATTAGTCATAAATGATCCTTTCTTAATCCTTAACTTCTGGCTATTATTTCCTTTGAAGCCAACTCAATCAATATTCCTTGTCTTCTTTTTCATCTTCATATTTTTCTCTTCAGGATTTGTACATGACTAGTCCAAAAACATCAGCTCAAACTCTAGGTTTATAATCTTATTATTGCTGATTCAAAGGAGATCACGTGTTTTGATTTTTATGTAGGCAACAATATTCGAATTTTAGGCCAAGAGCTGAAGAGCCAAAAGAAGCATGTGAAGGGTTTAAAGAAAAGGTCACTTTGGTCTAAGAATTTGGAGGAGGTAGGTGGGAAATATTGCTTTATCTTTTGATCTATTTGTGAGATTTAATGTGTCAGTCAATTATTTTTTATTAGGTGATACAATCCAGTAGATATTTATTATGTTTGTACTTACATGCCTCTTATGTGCCTTTGTTTTCTCTTCTTACTAGTAAATGTTCCTCCCTTGTAATCCGTTATTGTCGCAAAGCATGGCAATTTCTATGTCTGTGCTGCAAAAGGTCCTATTTCTAGTCTAAATGAGACTACATACCTTCTTGTAGGTCATGGAGAAGCTTGTAGACATTGTTCACTTCTTACATTTGGAGATCAATGATGCCTTTGGAAGTGCTGGTATTAGTTCTTAAAACAACTCTTGGTGCTCTTTACCTGCGTAACATCATCATTTTCTTA
This sequence comes from Typha angustifolia, assembly GCF_048772165.1. Classification (NCBI taxonomy): domain Eukaryota; kingdom Viridiplantae; phylum Streptophyta; class Magnoliopsida; order Poales; family Typhaceae; genus Typha; species Typha angustifolia. The sequence continues at coordinate 9,261,914 of NC_133248.1, forward strand.
TCAATACAAAGTTATGAACTCGAACTTCTATGGGATTTTCTGTTCAATCTAACCCCAGATTAATTTCTCCATTGTCTTATGCATATTTTTAGATTTTTCTTCTGTTTATTTTTGATGTCTATATTATTATTCTTTACTTAGATCAAGTACCAAAACTCTTTCCAGAGAACAAAGAACTGCATCTGCACAAGTTCGTTTATATCTTTTAACATATTATTTCTCCTCAGCCTTTCTTGGCATTAGATATTTTGATCAGTAACTCATATGTCATTTAGTTATTTCCTTCTATAACAACAAAAAATAGAATATGGACTAGGAGGAAATGCTTCATTCTAGGCACACTGGCAGCTAGAATGATAGAATACATAGAAAGGAAAGCAAGGTGCTCTGGAGGAGCAAGTATTTAGTTGTGCTAAAAGATACAGATTTACTTGAATGCTCTTGATTTCTGACATACTAGCATTAGTATACAAATTAATTTGTGTTGGGTTGTTACATTGATTAACTGCTGGTTTGGTATGCAATTGCTATGAGCCAGTATAGGTTAGGGAAGTTTGTTCTTGCCTATGAAATTGCATAAGCCAGGAAGTATACAGGTTTTTGTTGTTGTTAGAAAACATAGTAGAACTGTCCGTATAACATCAGCAACTGACTTCGTTTATTAGCTGCAGTTGTGCTTAGTTAGAAGAATACTTGAAAACTCTTTAACTACTACATCCTTTACTTGAATGCTCCTTAAACATCTATAGATTTGAGACCGCGGTACTTCCTTCGCACGATTTTGCCTCTTATCTTTACTATTCTGATTCATAGTACTAACAAAAGATTTCTGTTCTTTGTAAGAGAAACAACTATTATTGTTATGAACAAAATATTGCATTTTTGTTTGTTATGGTTTAAATTTGAATTTGGTGCTTATCAAATTGTAGATCATGACGAACAAGTGGATGTATCTGGCAACCATCGGAAACGATTGGGGCCTGCTGGTCTTTCACTGCACTATGCAAATATCATCAGTCAGATAGACACTCTTGTAAGTTGATGAAATCATCTGATCATTAATATGGTTTGGTAGATTCATGGTGTTGCTTTTCTTTTGGTATTTGTGCAGCAGATAACTTGTGAAAACCCTTCTATGATCAATTTCTTTTCTCGCTTGGTCCAAGTTTTTTTGGTGCTATCTAGTTTATTTTGGACAGACATATTGTAGATGAATGTGGAGTGGCAAACCCTTCTCTTGAATTGTTTTGATCTGGTGTGCTCAAGTTACAGCTCCTCTAATATATCTATTTGCAGCATAGTTTCTCTCTTTCTTTTTTTCTTCATGTTTTGGCTTATATATTGCCTATCTGCATCTGTTCCTCACTCAAATAACAATGACATGGATACAGTTTTTATATTTTGATCTTGTTGTGTGATTAGCGATTGTTAGGCTTAGGATTCACCCAAAACTGTGTAGTTGTACATGCTAGTCTGTACTTGTGCAGGAAGCACTGAAGTGCATAATGAAAAAATCAAACTGAATTCTTTTTAATTTAATATGGTCTCCTATTGTCTGTTAGGCGATGATAAGTGGTTTTCACCAGCGTTTATGGCTTTCATCTTGCTAACCAAAACTGGCTTATGGTCAGGTATCTCGATCAAGTTCTGTCCCTCCAAATACAAGGGACACTTTATATCAAGGATTGCCACCTAGCATAAAATCTGCTTTGCGCCCTAAGTTGCTATCATTTGAATTCAAGGAAGAGGTATGCCTATACTTCACCAGAACCTGTCCTATGTTAGCTATCATATTTATCTTGCTACATGTATATATATCATGTGTGAATTCCTCTTCTGCTTGCACACATGCAGCTTACTGTTTCTCAAATCAAAGCAGAAATGGAGAAAACTCTGCGGTGGCTTGTCCCAATTGCCAATAACACAACCAAGTAATCTTACACACCCATGTCTGCTGTATTACTTTATCATAGTACACCAGGTGTTTCCTGAATTTATCTGACTCATAAATGACATCTTACTCTTTCCTGCTTGTTGCTGCAACTGCTATCATAGGGCACACCATGGTTTTGGTTGGGTTGGAGAGTGGGCAAACACGGGGTGAGTGTCTCTCTCTCTTTTGATCAGTTCCAGTTTCATTCGTAACATTACTTCCTTTTCCTCCGTGTAGCAAATGGCAAACAATTTCAGATTTATATCTCTCTCATACAGGTCTGAAATGAACCGCAAGCCAACCGGGCAGACCGACTTGATCCGAATGGAGACATTGCACCACGCAGACAAGGAGAAGACTGAGGCCTACATCCTTGACTTGGTAGTGTGGCTTCACCATCTCATCAGCCAATCTAGGCCGGCAAATGGAGGCGTGCGATCTCCTATTAAATCCCCAGTTCGCTCTCCCACCCAAAAGGGTCTAACAGTTACCCTACCGGCGAGCAAAACAAATAATCCATCTTCTGTCCTCACCCAAGAAGACCAGGAAATGCTAAGGGATGTGAAATATAGAAAATTTATCCCAGGAATAAGCAAGAGTCAGGAGTTCAACACCACAAGATCAAGACTGAGCAAGCATGATAGGCTAAGCAAGAGTAATAATCATTCTCCAACCAGTTGTGGCAGTAAAAGAGACTTCTCAACTAGAAGGGCGTCCATGGTCCCCGTCATCGACTTCGACATTGACAGGCTAAAAGCTCTGGATGTGATTGATAGAGTAGACGATCTAAAAAATCTATGAACTCTTTGATCTGTCATATAAATCCTCACTTCTGTGGCCGGGTCTCGGTCATGATCTCTACAGGTATGTGCACCAAAAGCACTTACTAGATGGATGACAATTGCAAATCATCAGTAAGCAGCAGCTATGTGAGATAGCCTTTGGCAGCACAAATGTTTCCTTTTGTATGTAGAAATAGGCATGGTGGTGGTCATGACTTGTATTATATGATGCATTCGCACGATCTTACACGGGAGGGGAACAGAGCGTTTGCTGCACTAGTTTGTACTTGTATAAGCATGCAAGTTTTGAATATAATAAAGCTCTAGATACGGTTCGTTGTCTGTCGAAAATCATTAGTGCCATGCCCTGATGAAATCTTCTTCCTCAAGGTAATCCAACGAACAGACCAGTTTTAAATATAATAAAAATTTGAAACTGTTTAGTAGTGTGAAAATAAGATACTTTGATGTACAAGTGCCAAGTGGTGTATGTCAGTGAGCTACTAACGGGCCGGATCCAACAACTCAAACTGGATCGGGTTTGGGGTTTGGAAAAAGAAATCCGTTAACAAGAAATGGATCTGAACAAGGTCGACCAAGGGTATTGATACATGGTCAACCATGGCACGTTGAAACGCACGACAAATGACAATGAGAGGAAGAAACCTCACGTTGTACGTGTGTATTTTAATGCTATGTTGACAATGTTGTGCATGTTGCCGACCTGCAGTGCCACATATTAACAGGACAAATAGAAGAAGCCTCCTGTACGTCGGCCATTGATGGATACCCGACCTTGGTCGACCAAGGACGCCATCAATCAATGGATGGTCTTAATTAGATATCCCCAATAAAAATTGAGCAGTAAATCTGTACAGTAAATGCTAGCTAGCTGTCGTGTTTATTTTCTCTTTATTGAGAGCCTCTAGGTAGGTAGGTAGGTTGATAACTTTATTAGTTTCAGTCAATGATTTACTAGCTCCGTAAGACAAAAACAAGCAGCAATCTCCACTGAATTGAAGAAATATCCTAACCCATATCCTTCCTTTATTAGCTAGCTGACGTTAGCTTCTTCTTCTTCTTCTTCTTCTTCTTTATCTCGATCGGATCGTGGTCGTGAAGCAGTGTAGCTATAACTTACATGACACTAAACATGAAACGCAACCAAATAAACTAAGTGACGGGACGCCGGAACGGAAGGATGAAGGCGAGTGGAGATGGAAAAGGAGGGCGGCAAGCCGGACGGCGGAACGAAGCGGATATGGAGGAGGAGAGGGGCGGCGAAGAAAACTTTGGCTAAAAGGGAGATCAAAATGGAGGGGATGACAAAATGTAGAAGCGGCGGCAAGAGGAAGACTAGGACGGGCAAGGAAGGGGCAGCGAGGGATGAGGACGGAAAGAGAGAAGGAGAGGGGGAAGAGGAAGAAGAAGAAGAAGAAGAAGAAGAAGAAGAAGAAGAAGAAGAAAAGAGAGGCAAAGAGAAAACATAAATCCCGGCCCCATGGGAGGGACGGGAGAGGGAGGAGCGTAAATGCTAGCTATCGTCTTAGTCTCATCAAGTTCAAAGTTTTAAAATATTTAGCATCGTGAAATGAATTCCATACATTTTTTCCGAAATTTTTCTAATGTCACAGTTCAACCGAACAAGAGTGTTAAGAAACCAACCAAAAAGAAAGAGTAGTACTAGTACTAGTACTAGTATTTACACAAGCTGTTTCGAATTGTATTAACAAACAGCTATTGAATTATTATTACTACCAGAGCCGGCTCGCATCAGATCAAGCGATCCGGCTGCTCAAGAGCCCGTAACCGCCGGTCCGGATCTCGGACCGTGGAAGATAAACCGTTGACTCCACAACAGAGCACGTCGCCTTGCAGGACCCGATGCCTCCGAGCCGGTCGGATATCGCCCTTCGCCGTCCCGGCGGCGGAGCCGCCTCGCTGCTCCGCCGCCATATCTCCTCCATCTCGCTTGGTGACGGCGGCGGTGGATCCTTCGCGCACTCCGCGAGCGCAGCCGCGAAGGGATCGGCGGCGATCCCTAGCTCGGAGCCGGATCGGGATCGCCGCTTGGGGAAAGTTGAGGAGGTGGATCGGAGAGGAGGAGGGAGCGGGAGGAGGAGGAGGGAATGGGTGGGGCGGGAGGCGAGGTTACAGGTCGGCTTGGGGATCCCTGGGCAAAGCTCCCAGGAGAAGGGGACGGCGGCGGACATGGATCCTGTCGATCTTCTCCGCCGGGGCGGCGGACGCGGGCCCGGCGATTTATTCATTGTTTGAGAGAGAGAGAGAGAGAGAGAGAGAGAGAGAGAGATATCTCGATCTCAGATATCAAGAGAAGTGAGTGCCTTTTATACGGTGGGACAGGACAGGAGAAGGTAAGATAAGAGGAGCGGAGTTGTTAGACTGGTGGTAGCCTTACCAGTCTTAACGGAATGCTTCATTTATTTATTCATCGAAAGAAGGATTAGCACGAACATTACAGCAGATGATATGATTGCTAGTTAGCGGGTCGGATAAAGTGCTACCGGGTTCGAATTCGAGTAATTAAGTCCTTCCGGGCCTAATTACACTTTAACCCACTTACTTACTATGAAGCCCTTCTCAGTTTTACCCTTCCATCTTTTCTTCTCTTCAACTTGACACGCTCTCAGCTATTTAAAATCATCAACTCTCGGTTTGGTGGAGTGGAAATGTGGAATTAGTATGTTATTTTCGAATCAACCGCATTTATTCCACAATATATATATATATATATATATATCACAATATCTCATCCATTTATTTTTAAATATAGATTAATTTGCCGTCATTTATTTATGCACTATTTATGGTAATATATTATGATTTAGATTCAAGTTGAACAATGTAATTTGACTATAGTTGTAAAATAAAATTATAAATTCTAAACTTATTTCTGTATTTCTCCATACAAAAAAAGAAATAAATAGATGTGTAATTAATTAATTTGGTTATCCTTAACTCTTATTCCAACTATCATAATAAAACACTATCTTATTCCAGCATTTATCCTTATTTTTGCAACTAAACACCCAATGAGAAATTGAATAAATTTTTTTAAATACATTGCCGAGCTTTTGCAATTTAATTGCATATGTTTCTTTTTATTTGCAATAATAGTATAACAGTATGCACTATATATATAAATTATATGTATTTTATTATAACAAAATATATATCGATATAAAAAAAAAATATGCACTCAACTTTACATACTAAATTAACAACCAAATTTAATTAACTTGGAAAAGCCTCAAATATTGACTTGCTAATAAGATTAGTGACTTAACCTACAAGGAAGAAGTTGAACCCGTTAGCAATTTATATTCTAAGTATTAATCAATTCATTATTTAGTGGCAACCCTATGATATGGATGTTGAGGTGATGGACCTCTTTTGAGGAGGGCTAGTTTTTGTCAAAACCTCAAAACTTTAATGTCTTTTAAGGATTTATTTATGATAGTAGTACAAGTTAGCTAAGAGTTGTTCAACGATAATATATTCCTCTGCATAATAAAATCCTCTTAAACGAGCTGCATATGTACGGATGTCTCCTTTGTTTTTTTTCTTCCCTTCTAAGATGAGACTTCTACGGAAGTCTTGTGGTTCTTGTTATCAGTTTCACTTATCTGAGGGTTTATCCATGGATACGAATAGCAAACGATGGTTATCAGTATTTTCCATGGATAAAACCCTCGTTATCCCTCTCTTTCCAATACGTAGAGATACCTAATGAGAGAGGTTTATGGTAAGTGACGCAAAAATATAACTATCTTAATCTTATATCTACTCAAAAAATAAAAAACTTTGTTTTCCAGATTATGGGAATTCTAAAACACACACCTTTTAGCTGAGTATGAACAGTATCTTTTGGAATCAAAATTAAATAAAAAGTACTTGTTTTACTCCAAATAACATCTAGTCCACTTGAATAAGCATCTGTTCAGTAATCTACAGCTCAACATATTTGTAAGGTAGTTGGTAATGCAGACACTCAGGATTTCACAAATTATGCAGCCTATTTATAATAAGATAATTTATGCAGTCCTAAGTATTACATGATCAGAAGCATTTCCTAATATGCTGTTCTTATCTGCCTGACCACCTCGCACAAAGCCAACCAATATGTTTACACTCCTTAAGGTAAGGAAGAGTACTTAATTGTCAAGTGAAAAGATTGAACAAGTAGCAATACACACCTTGCACACTCCAATAATATACCATTCTCAATTTCAGTTGACCAATTAGTTTACACCCAAGGTAGCCATAGAAACAAAGGAGGACTGAAGAATATTTTTACCTCTCATGTTATGGATAGATGAAATCCAAGTTGAACGGCCTTCTCATAATCCTTCCAAGGGCTGAAAAAAACTTATAGACAATGCCTAGATCAAGTACAAAGTAATATTTTGTAGCACTAGAATTCAGCCACATTGTTTGTGTCTCCTTCTCTATGTCTTCCTTGAGGGAAAAGGTTACATCTTAAGAGGATGTCAGAGGGACAGATCATAGATGCCTTCTGTAATATTATAACAGAGTAGATCTCGCTTACCTCAATTAAGATATAAACAACAATGACTTGGGACTTAATAATTGTTGTGTTACTGTTCAAAACCTTGTCCTATGTTAGTTTACCATATCTGTTATTCCAAAAGCACCAGCATATGAAAATTAAGACACTCACAATATTACAGCCAAAATAAAAAGACAAACACAGATAGGAAGTCTGAAGTACTGCACAAAACAACAATCTGTTACATTGATAATGCCTATTGATAGCCATCATAGCTGGGAACTAGTGAGTGCCATTACTAAAAACACTGTCCTCATGGAGCCCTGATCAGTTCAAAAATAATTGCAAGGAACAATAAAAAGTGTCACGGTGAACAAGGCTTCTATCTACTGGTGGTCTAGGGAGGAAATATGTACACAGCTTTACACTCATTCCTGAAGAGGCTGTTTCTAAGACTTGAACTCATGATTTATTTGATACAAGAGGCAAGTCCAACATGTCAATTTATGCCCTCATTTATAAGGATCAGCACAACAAAAGAAATAAGAGCAGAGACCAAATCTCAATTTCTTTTGAATGAGAAAGTCATGTATAGTTCTCGCAATTACTACTGGCATTCCTGTTTTAGTAATGTTGGCAAACTTCCTCCTGACAGCATACACTACAGGCAAGTTATTTTTCCTCCAGCAGTAACTTTGATGGCTCCCGTTAACATCCTGGTTAACGATTGATTTTCTTACCCTAATCAACAAATTCTAAAACTTTTAACCAGATTGCCTCTTAGTCTGACATGAACTTGTGATATACATTTGCATGGATTCGGAAGCATATCCAGTAAAGCCACAACTAAAAGGACAATGAATGAATAAGTTCTTGGATTTTTTTTTTTTCTGTACGTTCCTCTTAGAGCTGGGTAAAAAGCCCATAGGACCTTGCCAAATTGCGAGCACGCTTAGGTGTAGGCCCAAGTGTAGCCCTATCCCCCTTCCGGCGTCTGGCCTGACCCAAGTTAGCTGCACGGTCTCTCTGAATATTTAGTGTTCCAATTCAACAAAAATACCCCTTAAACAACCAAAAACAACTAGATTATGGTGCACAGGTGTAAATCAATGCAATAAGCACATTTAATTTCAAAAAAAGTATATATTTAAACATTAGTTATGTCTTTTCCCACCTTATATTTTTTTTCTGAAGGTCATTTCTTCTAATCTTTTTGTCTTAAAAACCAACCTTTTATTAAATCTCATTTTCCTAATCTCTTCATGTACATCTAATTCTCTAGCTCTCTCCTGCAATGCCTAAGTAAGTCATGATCTTCAGATGTCTCTGTAGTCTCTACGAGTTACATAGATCTTCATTAGGTCAACAAAAAGATCACGACTTAATTAGATTTTTAAAAACATAAAATACAACTTTGCTTCAAACCTTGAAAACAAAAGCTTGGTCTAAAATAACAAATTTGATCCCAACTATTAAGAACAGAGTGATAAAAAAGAATCTATTTGGAAGCTGAGACATTCCAAAAGAGGAGTATCAAAATTATATTCAAGAAGATAAGTTCCATTAGCACTAGTAGGCTAGTTGGATTGGGCATATTACTCCTATTTGAGAAAATTCGCATAGGCCAAACATCAATGGATCTGCTATCTTGTTCAATTGTTTAGTATCAGACACATTATAATGACTGCTTGTCGACTTTAACCAACATCCCATTAACAGAGCCAGGATGCAAAAAAAAAATGCTACCACACACTTTTAACATTTATCATCTATTCATTGATAAGCCTACAGTGAAAACAAGTCGAATCAGAAAATAAACAATTTCCCAGATACCCATTTCAAGACTATTCAAAGAGATTATAGATAAGCACATATTGTCCAAGTATCAAACAGAGGGAGAATTCAATAAAGACTAATCGATTCCACTCAAGCAACATTAAATTCGAATCAAAATCCAAACTTTTAAGCTAAATCCGAGACAAATCAAACCAAACCACGGAACGGGTCGCATTACACCGGCTGCTGGGACTGGAGGGGGATTCCGAGGAGGTCGTCGGGGACATCGTCCAAAGACTTGGGCGCATTCTTCGCCGTCACGGCAATGGCGACAAACGTCTTGGTCTTGCTTATGGGGCGGGACTTCTCGAGCTGGACGAAGTCCCCAACCTTGAACTGGTTCTCGGGGTCGTGGGCTTGGTACTTCTTCTTTATGCGGACGCGGCGCTTGTACTTCGGGTGGGGGGCGAGGCGGACCACCTCGACGGCGACGGTCTTGTCGCTGGTGGCGCAGACGACGCGGCCCTGTAGCTTCTTCATGGCTTGGATGGAGAGGGAAGGAGGAGGGTAATTGGAAGGGGGGAAAGATGGGGTTTTGGTGAGGGACAAGAGGGAGGGGGATGAGCCATGGAGGAACTGGGAGGAGTTGGGTTTGAGGAGAGAGGGGGGATGGAGGAAGGAGGAGGATAGGAACATGGTGGGGAGAGTGAGGGGGAGAAGAGGGAGCGAGCTCTTTCTATCTCTATGGTGTGGATGAGGTGAGAGAAAGATGTGACGGGGAAATGGCATTCGTGTTTATAATAAATTTAAAATTTATTTTAATCTCCTCAATTTAATATTATCTTAATGTATTTATAAATATGATAATTATACTTAGCCTTCTAAACTTTCTAAATAAAAATTCTACATAAACCCCTCAATTCATGAGGGGTTTTGGTGGTTAAAAAAACTCTTAGTTCACGTAGTCTAAAAACTTTTAAGAAATGTATGTAGAAAATAACGACAGTTTGAGACAAGCTCACCTTAGTTGTTCATTCTATTATGTGGATAAAAAAAAAAAACTAAATTTATAAATACTTTAAATACATTATTAAAATATTTTTATCAAAATGAGATTAAATTAAAAATCATTTATTTTGGTGGCAATCTCTTTTCTGCATTTTTAAAACATAGAAGAAATAGTGAAATTTGAGGAGCTAGTTCATCCTATAGAAAAGCTTATAATAAGAACTGGAGATGGCAAAGGCCTTAGATCGGATGAATCATCAAACAGTGGCGGGTATTTCACTGTATGAGCTTTCCTTCTGTTTGGATATCCTGGATCAACTACCTTCTCCTTTCTTCTTAATGGTGCCCCTCCTCCTTAGTTCAGAAGTGTTTGTGATACTTCTTCTTCCAGTCCGATGAAGGATCCTTGGCTATTTAGTCTTCCTCTGGCTTTAAATCCAACACCAGCTCCTACGAATATGAACATTCCCACTAGTGATTCTAAGAAGGAGGCTTGACTCATTTGCTGTCAATCTTTGGCGTTTGGATAGACACTCTCTTTTATTTGGCTGAGTCTATGGCGCAGGTATGTGGTTACTTTGGAGAAAACTAAGATTCCCTTGTTTTTTAGAAACTCAGTTGAATCTCTGGACTCCACTTTTGGCAAATTGGTTGCAATGGCTTGGGGAATTCCCTTGTTTTTAGAAACTCTTCCACTGCGCCTCCAAGAGCAGGAATGATCAAAATTAGTGTTGACGGCTGCGGTTTTGTTTGCAGGGATTATTAGATTGGGAGTTGTCTCTCTACAGCTGCTTGTAACCTGAAATGAATTCTGGTCATACATGCAGAAGCTGAAGGTATTTTCAGAACTCTTCAGTTTGAAGTGCTCATCAAGTCCAGATAAAGATCTGGATTTACGGTAAGTTAGGCAAATCTAAATCCTCAAAAATGGTCTCGGAGCAAGAACATTAACGCTCGTTAACCCGTAGTAAAGGCTTTTCACCACCACTTAAATGGTTGTCCTTGCTCAGGAAATCAGTTGAAAATTTTCGTAGTCAACATTCTCCCTCTGCTAAATTGGTGAAGACCCCACTGTTCACCTGGCAAGAGTGAATAGTTGATGGACAACTCTTGTCCTCAATATCTCTAAACAAGTCTCTCCATCTGAAAAAGCAAGAGATCACAGAGGGAGAGCTTTACCAAATTACAGTCATTTTTTTCCTTAAACATATCAAGCTGCATCTCATATGCGATTCACTGCAGCTATATGAACACTAATATCAGGTCTTGATTGGCCAATATAGAAGATATTGCATCATACAACATCAGATAAGGAGTCCATCAAGACAACTGCTAAAATTTATTTCAACAAGAATCTAAGATTTTATTAATGAAGCTGAAAGTGTAATACACCTTCATCAGGATGGAAAGCACCTATATCATTCGCCAGAAGATGGCAACAAAGATGCATAGTATCACAAGCTTTAGGCCGGAAATGATCTAATAGCATAGTCCAGATCTGCTATCAGATCTTCTACGTCTTCGATGCCGACGGAGATGCGAACAAGGTCATCAGTCAAACCCCTGGCTTCACGAACTGAAGCTGGTATGCTTGCATGTGACATGAAGCATGGCAAGCTTATGAGTGACTTCACGCTCCCTGCATACACATGGCAAGGTAAAGTGATTACACATAATCTATAGTCAAAAAAAGATATGTACAGTAATTCAAAATAACATGCTGAATTATCAGCGAGAAGGTACAACAGTCAGAATAGACAAGAAAGTGTCTAATTTCTCGGTTGATTTCCAGAGATGAGCATCAGCAACAGTTCTTAACTCATTTAAAATTGGATGTCAATGAACTCAAAAGTGCAGTATTGTTCCATAAGCATCATAATAGTCTTAACACTAAGTCAGCAAATCATATGCAAGTGATTATTTATCAACAAGCAAAGCAATCTTCTCACATCTATTTCATGTCAATAGGATGATGGGAAGAGTGGAAAGTATGAGAATCATTACCAAAACTAACAGTCACATGGAAATACTTGGTGGTCTCAACAATGTGCTTCGAGAGAGGTAGTGAACCAGTCGAAAAACTGAATACTGATCCGGCCCCTTTTGCCTGCAAAGCAGCAGGAGCAGAACAATAAAGGATCATAGTTGAGATTCTTTTAATTCTTCTTCTAATAACTATTGCTTTCTACCTGAGAATAGTGCAAAGAACGTCCAGGGTGATCAGGAAGTCCTGCATAGTTAACTTGCTTCACCCTTGGATGAGAAGATAAGAATTCAGCAAGCTTCTGTGCATTAGCCTGTTGACAACAAATACTAATAAAAAAGAAAAACACTACAATTTTCATTAAAAGCAAGCTTAACGTATATAAAAAGCTGATGCTGACTAGCCTTTCCAGCATCAATGGAAGTGGATATGCTCCAGCTGAAATTTTAGACCTATATATAAATGTCTTACTGATGTAGATGGCCTTTCGAAAGAGTACTTAAAATACTTTCTCCAATAATCACATTGTGCACGATGATTGTCATCCATAAGTTGATAGGACCATAGGTGAATTTCTTCATACAAATGCATACTTTACCAGATAACATAAGTGAGCAGAATTCATGGGTACTATGTGATGAAGAAACCAATATCATATAGGGAAAACAAAGATGTTGAACCTGTTGCTTCTCCACACGTAAAGCCATTGTTTTGATACCTCGCAAGCAAAGCCAGCAATCAAAAGGTGCCAATCCAGAGCCTTCTGCATTCTGTAGAAATGCAATCTCTTTTGCCAAGCTGGTAATGCATTAAAAGAATGGCATTTAGATAATAATTCGATTCATACATCACGTCAGATGTTTTGCATTGAAACATCGTTGAGAAATCAAAAGAACAGGAAAACAATTACATGGCATCATGGAACATAATGAGATTGGTAGTATATGTACTGGAAAGGAAGGATAAACATCAAGATCTTAACATAATCCGTGTACAAGACCAAAAGGAATCAACAATTTCATAAACTGCTAAGTTGGTAATGGTCCCCTATTATCTCATTCGGATAAATTATCTAGCCATTCAAGAAACATGTGACTCCATAATCCACTTAAAAGAGTTGTGAAAAACTTCCAAGTACATTAGTAAATTATAATTAGCCAATGGACCTGACATGAAATAATTTGCAACACTACCAGAATAATTCTCAATAAATAAAGATTTCGAACTTCTCTACATGCAAGAAAGAAGCCTACTTCAAAATCCAAATGTAGTAGCTAAATGCATCAATGTTAATACTATCTGGTACTTTCTTAACCTCAATGATACAAAAACTTGAAACACTGCCATCAGGTGTTATAAAATGGCAAATATGTGAAAATTATAACCATAAATACATTGTTTAAATCTACAAGCAAATCACCTATGTCACAACAAGAAGTTTTACACCTTCAGGGTGGGTAGCTGAGTAACTGAGTTTAAAAAACATCTTGATGCATTCTAAGTAACCACGTTTAGCTTGCATAAATAGTAACAAAAAAAAATATTGTTTCTCGGAAGATAGCTAATAATACATACTGGTAGCAATAAATACTGGATAAAAGCAGATGAAATGAAACAAAAATATAACAAGAGAAGGCTAAGATGATATGAGCCAGACTGGATGTAAGAGAGACACTTAGCAATATATAGAACAAAAGGATCTTGTTCAACCTTTCACCCTTTACAGCAAGAATTCCAGCCATGACATCACTATGCCCAGCTATAAATTTCGTAGCCGAGTGCATCACGATATCTGGAAACAAAACAAAAGTGCATCAGAGTGTTAACATAGGCAAGACCAAAGCAGCTTCTTCAATATTTTACTGGTGATCCAAAGTAGCAATTTAGTACCTGCTCCAAGTTCTAAGGGATGAGAAAGCACCGGAGACATGATACTATTGTCCACCAAAACAATAGCACCACGTGAGTGAGCCATCTCTGAGATTTTCTGTAGATAATATTAATATAAACCTTTATGAGATTGGCAAAGAATACTATCCCAAATGGCGAAGAAGGAAATTGAGCTAGGAGACTTCATATATGCGCCATGGGTGCAAGTGCAATGCAAAACTACTAAGTTGAAAGACCTAACTTCTGCATCACAAAATATATCTGCATGCTAATTATGCAACCATAGCATTTACTTAAGCAGCAGTGTTGTTTAAAGAGTAGCAGTTCAATTGCACATCAGATTCACAATACCCATTCTAATACCTTTATGTCAGTAATTTGTTGGCGAGGATTTGTTGGACTCTCAAGCCACACTAGTTTTGTCCAGGGGCCAATTGCAGATGCCACCTCATTTAGATCAGTTGTATCTACTCGTCTGTCATGAAAATATGGAGATAGTTTATAACTATGACTGAATTGCAAAAATTGGGATAAAATAAACAAGTCTGCAGAAAAGGGGCACAAGACTAACTTCACCAGAACCCCTTGCTTTGGAACCACTTGCGAGAGTAGCCGGTCTGAGCCACCATATATGTCACTTCCAGCAACGATTTCTTGACCTTAATAATACCAAAGTTGAATAAAGTCAAAATTCATTTCAAGGAAATTAAGATATACAAGTGCAGAGATAAAGATGCATACCAGTTTCAAGAAGATGAGTTACGGCAGCCAAAGCAGCCATCCCACTAGTGAAGCAGAACGCTTGATCAGCCTTCTCAAGTTTAGCCATAAGACTGGTCATTTTTTAATGCATGCACTTTCATCAATACAAAGTCCAAAAAAAAAAAAAGGATTGAAGACTATCCCAATTGTACTTCCGGTGCCAAAATACTAAGGATTAGTTAAATGGACCTCTGAAGCACATCACGAGTAGGATTGCCACTTCTGGTGTAATCATATGGACCATAGTCTGTTGCTGAAGGCTGCAATAAATATTTCTTTTAGTAGTGAAAGTTGAAACTGATAAAAAGAAGTAAAGAACAAGGAACAAACAACCAATTGGAGGTATGGTAAAGGAATTATTCTAGTCATAACCCTGGGTACTCCCTAGCATGGATGACCCATATCATACTCTGAGATATGGTAAAAGACGATCTTTTTCACTCTTTTGATAATAAATACGAAACAAAATTACCTGAAATTTTCAAAACCCACTCTCATCTATCACTATTCCATTGCAACCAACCTGCTTAAAAGTGGCCGTTTGGTACAGTGGAGTGCTCATAGCTCCATAGGGGTCGAAAGAATTATCGCAACTAGTCAATATCGTCGATATGCCAGGCTCCCTTCTTTTAAAACCTGCAAAGTTTTTCACTTTTTAATCATAAACCAATCGAACTAAGTAAGAAACAACAAACCAGAGAGGCCAACCAACCCAATTCAGCAGTCGATTCATCCAAGCAATCAGCAACTCCTTCCGCCATGGCCGAAGCGCTCAGTTCCAACCTCTTCAACATCGCCAACTGCGGTAGAGATCTCCTCGACGGGAACCCTAAGCTCCTCTTCTGGACGCTCCGGTCGCTTAAACCCTACGACAAACGAGACGCTGGAATCAGACCATCTCAGAGATTTCCTGCTCGAGAAGGGAGAGGGGAGGAGCGTCCGCTTGGGATTCATCTTACGGGGTTGGTATTAGAGGAAATGAGTCGAACGATAGAAGAGGAGGAGGCAACGGCGGCGGCCATGGAACAGGAGGAGGAGGAGGGCAGTGTAGGTGGGGGTTAGGATTACGATTAGGGTTAGGGTTTAAGGCCGCCTCCACCACTCTCCTCCGGGGAATGGCCGGGTGTGGTGGATGGAGGGAAAGCGGCGGTATTAAATAATAATAATGGAGAATTAGAAAAGGAAGACGCTAATCGTCACAGTTGTCGTTGTCCGAGCTGGCAGTGACCGATGAGGCGATGACACATCCTTCCTTTCTTTGCTATTTTCTATCTAATCTCTTCCTAAAAAAATTAATAGCGTATTAGGAGAGCAATGATTCGATAACACACCGATTATTTAGTATTAAAAAGAAATTTCAATTTAATTGTTTACTTTAACAGACAATTCAATAGAGAGAAACAGGATGGTTAGAACCCTCCGTACATCTATGAATAAATTTTCACTCTATTACAAATAAATCTCTTTATTTTATTATTTTACAAACAGAGCCTTTTCATTTATTATAAATAGGGTTAAATATAATTTATAATCACCTAGCTTTGTCAAAAATCACTTTTACGTCTCTGCATTTAAAAAACTCTAAAAACAGTCGTTCTACTTATGAGTTACGATAAAAATAGGACGGCTAATTTTTCTATCAAATTTAATGCTTCACAAACACAATAAAATTTTGATCATTTTGATATCGTATAATTAAATTTAGTAAAAAAATTAATAATTCTGAGTGCAATGATTAATTTGATGGATAAAATAATTTTACACATAAGTATACGATAGTTTAACCCTTATGAATAAAAAATTCTAAACTATAATCATGCCTGAGAGCTTGTTGTTGCTGCCCAACGACTCTGACAAGGCAGGGAATAGGAAGCTACTTTTGTCGGTCGAGAAGCAATGGGAATTCGTTGGGTTCAAGAAGTGGAGGAGGAACAACTCAAAAGAGGAGCCTATTGCTCCTAACTTACCTCCTCACGGTGAGCGATCCGATTGCTACGGTGCTTCGTCGTCTGTGGAGCTCGTGGGGGCTCAAGAAGTGGAGGAGGAGCAACTCAGAAGAGGAGCCTATTGCTCCTAACTTACCTCCTCACGGTGAGCAATCCGATTGCTATGGTGCTTCATCGTCTGTGGAGCTCATGGGGGCTCCTATCGGTGTAAGGCTGGACGCATAGAAGATAAAAAGGAGATGCTCTTAGATGGCTCTACTTCAGATAAAAAAGAATATAAAAAGTGAGGTCAAAGGAGCTGAGGAGATGAATAGTAAACTTTTGTGAAAATATCCATGTAGTCACCTCTGATAGCTTTCATCTCTCTCTCTCTCTCTCTTGCTAGATATATATATATATATATATATATATATATATATTGCTATAATATCAAGCCTAATTGAGCGAGCTAGCTTCAACTCAGCTAGGCTAGATCATATGTTCGAGCTCACAATATCAGCTCGGCTCAGCTCATTTGGAGCTCGAGCAGAGCCCATAGCTTTTTTGACGGCCATAAGCTCAAATTATAAATATTAATGCTTCGTTTTGTCTCTATTTGTAACAATTGGTTTCTTGACTTGAGCTCCCAACTACGTTGCTAAAATGCGTATGCTTAATGCATTGATGCGAATCCAATTACATTCAGAAATTTTCATGGATCAGCAATAATTCTAATCTAACATAGCCAATTTTATTCTATAGACTAATCATGTTATTAATTCAACCCAACGATTACAACTTTAATACAAGAGACGAAAAGGGAGATAGGATTAAAACCCAAAGAACAAGCCCCTATGCTGGATTATTGCCTTACAACAATAAAATTAGAGTATTAAGTAGGATCAAACACTCAAGCACAATTAAAAAAGAGGAGATAAAGCAATGCTTTTGAAACAAACCTCCCGTTTGGCCAATTGCGGCTGCTATACAGCTTTAACAACTTCATTCTTGAAGGCGAAGCTCTCGACAAAAGAGAGCCCCTAGATAGAGAATCCAAGTACATTAGTGATGGAGTGCAACAATTTATCGAAATCCATATGAGAACTCCATTTGAGTTGCTTGTGAAACTAAGAGAAAGAAAGCAACAAAGAACAAGATAGCGGAATGGAGGATAAGCATGCTAAATCTGTTGGTTGCATCGGCAAAACTAAAAATCTTATTCTTTAAAAGTCCAAATGAAGGCGGCAGAGTAGAGGTAGGGTGAAGGTGAGTTGGGCTTAGGCGTCTACAACTTGTTTCGATGGGCTGTGACCAAGGCTGGCGAAATCCACAACAACCAACAGTTGGTGTAAATGCAATGACGTAGAAATGTGGCAAGCGAGATCCTAACCTTCGACGCAAATGACAGCGGGGCGACAGGACAAGGGTGGCCGAGGCGAGATCTACTGCCCTCAGTGCTCTGCATAAACGATGGATATGTAGAGAATCAAGAAAAGGATGGCGGCAAGATGGATGTTGTCGTCACCAACAATAATAGAGAGGCAAGAGTAGACGGTGAGAGAGAAACTAAAGCAAAATACCAAAGGCGAAGAGAGAACCGTTGTAGGAAAGGAAGGGGGATATATACACATTCTCTCGTAATACATGTATATCTTTTATTTGATTAAATTTATTAATATAATATAATTGTTTAAAAAATAATGTGCAAGATAATATATTTTAAAAATAAATAATTACATCGATAATATCTTTTCATTTTTTTTGTTTTTTATTATATTTTGAGTATCTAATTAACCATTAGATATCAAACCGATTGGTAAATATTTACCCCACAAGCGCTCAATAATAATAATAATAATAATAAAACCCAATTAAGTCTGACAAATTTCCTATTTTTCCTTCGTTCCGCGAGAACGTTCTGGATTGTGTCATTAACGACTTCTCAGCAAGACAGAAATACGAGAAACAAAACCGCGATAATTCTCGCCCCCCCACCGTTTGTAAGTGCACAAATCGATCGTCGTCTTCCACATCTAAACCCTAATCCCCAACCTCCAACCCTAAACACCCGAAGCTCCAATCTCCCGCCATTAGAGGTCAAACAACACACACGAAGCCATGGAGGGCTCAGGCGAGCTCCAGTGCGTGGGGAAGTTGGAGATATCAAATCCGAAGCCCGTCGGATTCCTCTGCGGCACCCTTCCCGTCCCCACAGACTCCACCTTTCCTCTCTTCCAATCCGCTCTCGTGCCTCCTCCCAACACGTATTCACTCCCCTTTGCCAAGTTCGCTCCTTGATTCTCTATTCGATCTCTTTGAGTTGTAATTTCTTGTTTGGTCTCGTTGTTGTTGTAGAATTGGAGCTCCGAGGTATCAGATGCTGCCGGCGGAGACCGACCTTAACACGCTTCCGCTGCTTTCTGATTTCTCCGAGAAGGTCTTCCCTTCTGCTGCTAGGAGTAGCGAAGGTGGTAATGTTTTCCTTCTCTCCTTTTCTTTTGTTTGTTGTTGCTTTTAATTTATAAGGAAATCTATTGTAACTGGTTAAAACATCCATATCTTGCAGATTCGGAAAGAAAATAGAATTTCTTGTCTGGATTAATTAGTTTATCATCAGGTGGATGTGCAGGTGGTGAAGTCTTCGTCTATATAATTTTTTGGATTTGCAACATGAAGAACATCCCTTTACGTTCTGAACATAGTGATAGTGAGACCATTAGTTTGTATGTTTTAGTCTGATTTGATTTGGTATCATACTTACTTTACTATCACTGTACTGTGTTCATTAAGAAGTCCCATATGTATGCCATTGTGATTTATGAGTGGTAATTGTTTTGCAGGAAGTCTTTATTTAGGTTTTAGGTGATTCAAAATATAGATATAACAATTTAAATATATATATATATATATGATTTCAAGTATGACATAGTGGAAGTTTACATTTAAAGGTCTCTAAAGATATTGTTATGCAATATCCAAACAATGTTTCTTTACTATTTGCTTACCGATTACTCCGTCCTCAGGTTTTCATTATGAAAGTGGGCTTGTTAGCCAAAATTTGTCACGAAAATGTGAAGCACTCGCTGTGTCTGGCCTGACTGAATATGGGGATGAAATTGATGTAGTTGCTCCAACTGACATCTTAAAGCAAATCTTTAAAATACCTTACTCTAAGGCCCAATTATCTATCGCAGTTCATCGTATCGGAGATACCCTCATTCTGAATTCAGGGTATGCTGTTTAATGGTTGCAGTCTAGCTTCATGCTGAATATATTATATATCCTTATATCTTGAATCCTTTGTTTGAAGGATAGACCTGATCTTGAAGAAGGAGAGAAGATGTTTAGAAGACAGAATAACCAATCTAAATGTTCTGATCCTTCTATTTTGTTGAATTTTGCAATGCACTCCGTGAGAGCAGAGGCCTGTGACTGTCCGCCAAGTTATCAGCCATCAACAGAGAAGAAGACAAGTTCCACCATCTTACCCGGACATTTCATACATAGAGACGACCCTTTTGTGTCTTCAACAACTGCCAATGCTGGTCTAAAGACTTCACAAGGGAGTCCCGATAACTTCTCTTGGGGAACACAGCACAACAAGAGTAAAGGCAAAAGACCAGAGCCCACAAAAAAGACCTCACAGGTTGGTGAAAAGCATCGATGCCCTGTACAAGAATCTGAGAAGCACAGGAGTGTTGGTAGCAATGGCTTCTTGAGGGTTTTATTTTGGGAATTTCACAATTTCCGGATGCTCTTGGGTAGTGACTTGCTTTTATTCAGCAATGAGAAATATGTTGCAGTAAGCTTGCACCTCTGGGATGTTTCACGACAGGTAAGGCTGGGTTGCTTAATGTTTCACCTAATCTGTAGGCTCTATTTCATTAATTAGTTCATATGACAGGTGACTCCATTAACCTGGCTTGAAGCTTGGCTTGACAATATCATGGCAAGCGTCCCTGAGTTGGCTATCTGCTACCATCAGAATGGTGTTGTTCAAGGTTATGAGTTACTGAAAACAGATGACATTTTTCTGCTTAAGGGTGTATCAGAAGATGGCACACCTGCATTTCATCCACAAGTTGTCCAACAAAATGGCCTTTCAGTGTTGAGATTCCTTCAGGGTAACTGTAAACAAGACCCTGGCGCCTACTGGGTACGGAACCTGAACTTCTGGATGTCTCAAATTGGAATGGCTAATCAACTGATTTTCATCTCTCTCCCCCCTGTAGCATACCTACATATATGCATATACTAACTATTATTTTAATATTATGTATTCATTATTTGCGTGTGTGAAACTTTATCTTATTCGTTTTTGTGAAAAAATATATGAGATTCACAACTGAACTGATTATATACTGTGTCAGCTATATAAAGGTGCAGGAGAGGATGTTATACAACTGTTTGATCTATCTGTCATACCCAAGACCCATTCATCTGATGATCATGATACCAGATGTGCCACTTTGCCATCTTTGATGAACAAAGGGAGAAGGGACTCTTTGTTTTCGCTTGGAATTCTACTCTATCGTGTTGCTCATAGGCTATCCTTATCAAAGGTATTAAAATTAGTGTAATTCCAGCTTTCTGCCACATAGATTGGCCGATTATGAACTTTGCTGCCTTGATGCAGGTACTTGATAATGGAGCAAGGTGTGCGAAGTTTTTCAAGAAATGCTTGGAATTTCTCAGGGATCAGGATCACCTAGTATGTTGGCTTTCTTACTAGGCTATGTTAATTTGCAATCTTTTGCCTTATTTATAAATTCTTAAATTGTAACTGTAAAAATGTAATTTGTCATATGCTAGGTAGTCCGAGCATATGCTCATGAACAGTTTGCAAGACTCATCCTGAAATGCTATGAGCAACTGGAATTGACATCAGAGTCCTTTCTTCTAGAATCCGAAGTTTCTGTAACTGATTTAGATGATGAATCTTCAGAATTTACTCTCGAAATGCTTTCTTCACAGCCCCAAGAGGAAGGTGCATCTTATGCTGCTGAAGATGCAATTTCAACCAAAGATGGTGCTGCTATACTATATTCAGGGTCAGAGACATCTGGTACATCGAAGTTGGCAACTGATGCAATTTTAACCAAAGATATTCCTCTGCCTGCAGCTGTAGAAACAGAAATTTCTGCAGAAAGCTTGAATAGTTCCCTAACTAATGATGCATTGGTTATGTGCCCAATTGGAAATTCTCCTCATGTAGTTAGAACTCTCTCTGATCCAATCTCCTCTAAGTTGGCTGCAATACATCATATATCCCAAGCTATCAAATCTCTTAGATGGAAGCGCCAGCTGCAGAACATGCAAGGAGATTTTAGTGACAGTGAAAATAAGATGCACGAAAGATCTTCTGTCGATTTCTCTTTATGTGCATGTGGTGATGCTGACTGTATTGATGTTTGCGACATCAGGGAATGGCTGCCAAAATCCAAAATGGATCATAAAATGTGGAAGCTTGTTCTTTTGCTGGGTGAATCTTACTTGGCTCTTGGGGAGACTTATAAGGAAGATGGACAAATTCATCGGGCACTAAAGGTTGTCGAATTAGCATGTCTAGTATATGGATCAATGCCTCAACATCTTGAAGATGCTGAGTTTATTTCATCTATGCCTAATAGCTTATCGTATCTGAAATTCAATGGAGATGAAAAGACAAATTTGGTAGTAAATAGCACAAAGGGTTTGAGTCAAAAGTTCTTTCATGATGATCTTGCTTCAGACCAGTTCTCTCCTACTTATTTATTTTGGGCTAAAGCATGGATGCTTGTTGGGGATGTATACGTGGAATATCATAGATTGAAAGGTAATGAAGTTCCGGTAAAAAAAGGAACAATATCAGGTGGTGGGCTAAGAATGTCAAATGAAGTCGTGAAGGAGGTCAAACGTCTTACAAAAAAGCTGGGGCAGTACAAGCAAAATTGCAGCACTTGTTCCTTGATAAATTGTAGCTGTCAGAGTGATAGGCAAAACAGTGGTGACAGCGCAAGCAGTAGCACTGTAGACACCTCCTCCTATGGGAGAAAGAAAAACAGAAAATCATTGAGAAGAAACCCATTTTCACACTCAAAGGGAATACAAGAAAGTTCAAATGTTTCTGAAAATGAGCAGTTGCAGAGTGCTACTGATACTCATGATTTGATATCAAACACTTCTGAGCTTGAAGACAACTCTATAAACACTGCTGTAGTACATAGTGATCATGTCAAGGAAATCAATGCTAGAGGTGGTAGAGGAGTCAACTCTAGACTTTCCAATGAAGATGAATTGAAGGTGAGAAGTGGAGGTATTTTTGGGTTTCTTGAAGGTCCTCTATACGGAGATGTCGAGTACAACCTGTCTTCTGCTGCACATTGTTATGATGCAGCTAGGAAAGCATTGGCTGGATTTCCTATGCATTCAGAAGAGTTCTATACTATTTTGAAGAAGAAAGGCTGGGCGGCCAATGAACTAGGCCGTTACAGACTTGAGAATAGGGACTTAATCAGTGCTGAAACTGCATTTGCAGATGCTATAAAAGCATTTCAAGAAGTTTCTGACCATGCAAATATTATACTGATCAACTGTAACTTAGGCCACGGTAGAAGAGCTTTGGCTGAAGAAGTAGTATCTAAGATGGAGGAACTCAAAAGGTATGATCTCCTTCAAAATGCATATAGCCAAGCAATAAAATCTGCTAAGTCGGAATATTTTCAATCACTGAACTACTATAGTGCTGCAAAGAGAGAACTAAGTTCTTTTGGCAATCGGGTTGATAAACTATTGTACAGTGAGGTGTATACACAGTATGCTCACACATACCTGAGGCTCGGAATGCTTCTGGCAAGGGAAAACATTTTAGGTGAGAGCTACGAGTGTAGTTTTGATGAGTTGCCTAGTGATGGGAGATTGAAGACCAAAAGTAAAGATAACATTTCAGCAAGTGATGCTTTTAGGGAAGCTTTGTTTACATATGATTCTCTTGGTGACCTTCGCAAACAGGAGTCTGCTTTTGCTCATTTTCAACTTGCTTGCTACCATAGAGACTTGTGTTTGAATTTCTTGGATTTGGATAAGAATGAACTAAAGCATACTACAAGTGAGAACAAGTACCGTCAAAAGGCTAAGTGGTATGGTTCTCTAGCAGAGAAAAGTTTTCACAAGGCTATAGAATATTATGGTCCGAAGACGCATGCTACCATGTATCTTAGTATACTTCTGGAGCAGTCAGCCCTTTCTTTGAGCTTCTCAAACTCATTTCGCTCCTACATGGTATGCCATTCTAGGCTTGTTTATATGTTAGTATAATAATGGCTGTAATCATGTTGCACAACTAAAACAACCAAGCCTTTAATCCCAAATAATTGCTTTGACCTATGTGGATTCTTTTCCTTCACTCATTTCTTTTTAGTGGGAGGCCTGTGTAGACTTAAACTCTATCATGTCTCTCCTTTTCAAAAGCCACATAAATGTTGATGTCCCCTCCCTCAGAAGAACCATTTATTTGAAAGGAGTAATCCATATTGATGCACTATGTAGTAGCCTTTGGGAGTTTGGGTATGTCTAAACTCTAGGACATCTTAATGGATTGTCACATAACCTATCTTTTATAATTAACTTGTTTTTTTTTTATTTTTTAGCATTATCATTCATTGTTGTATCATTTCTAGTGATCTTTTTTATCTACCTCAACATCCTAATTGTGCATTTTCTTCTAGTTGCTCAACACTTAGATTTATTAAGCACTATTGGTCTTCTTTATCTAAACAAAAAAACCCTACTGGTCTTTTAGTTGTATAAAATTTTCCTTTCAGCTTTTTAGAAGGTATATGGTAACCACTTCTCCATTTAAGCCATTCTACTCTGAGAGTTTCATTTCAGCTTAAACTTCTGCTTGGGTTATGATCAGCTAAGCAAAATCTGCCCTTCTCGTGATGACTAAGACTAACAGAAATGTGGGAGAAGGGATTGGTTTGTAGAATTCTTGAGGATAGCAATTTGTTGATGATGAATCATGAGTAGGTGAATATTCCTGGATCATACATAGAGGAACAAGAATATATAAAACAAAGACCCACTACACCTATCAATCAAGAAATGACATTTGATTTCTGTCATGTCAGTTTGTTGCCGTGCTATGTCAAGCAGCATCAGCCATGTGAATTTATCTTTCTTAAATGCAAGAAATGTTGCTTTGGCACTTTGTGGTTGTCATCTCATGAAAGACCCAAATTCTTCTTCTTTTGTAGTTTCTGGAAGCTGCAGTACTCCACCTACTAGAAGGTCGCCATGTCGTTGAAGCTAATGAAGATTGCCCAAAAGATGATAAGGACCTCGAACTCACCACAAAATTTTGGAATCAACTACAAGTTATTTTGAAGAGTATGTTGGCAACTTCCCTTTCAGGGAATACCAAAAGAACTGGTTCCACTAGTCAGGCAATTACATGCAATGGTGCAGCTGGAAATGCTAGCAAGCTGAGGGAGATGTATCGCATGGCACTAAAATCAACCAGTTTGGTTCAACTGCATGCCATGCACAAGTTGTGGATCTCTTAATTTCTTGGGTTTGGATTCCTAATATATACAAGGGGCAAGTCTTACCTTGTCCTTCTATATATAATCCCTAGATGAATTTCACATATTAAAATTGAAATTTGCACTCTGATTTTGTAAATGTTTCTTTGTCTTACATTGACAAGTATTTTATGCAAATTTCTAACTGTTTACAAGATGTATGATCGACGTAACTTCAGGGTTTTTCTGTTCTCTTACAAGAAATGATGACTTACCGATTTTGTTCAAATTTAATCGATGCTGCTAGGATTCTGACTTTAATATCAATATCTGAGTTGGAACTTTTCATTTCAATTGATGGAGCCCGCTTTGGTTTCTAACAGCGCAACTCTTTGATATAGTTGAATGTTCTTTTCATTTCTCCTTATTTTTTTTCCAATTATGTTTGCTAGTGAAAACTGTTTAGGTATCAATAAAGTTTTAAAGGAAGCAAAATTATGTAACCTCTTGTTCACTTGTGGGATGCACGAGGAGCCACCACCAAATTGCTTCAACCTCGAAGGCTCGACCTCACTATATTAGAATAAATTTATATTTATCCCACAACCAAACGGGTTTGCATATGCTAAAAGAAAATGTACCAGGAGATATTTTAGGCCATCCTATCTTGATTGATCCAAGATCAAAATAACTGAACATTTTCACTACTTAAAAGATGGGCTGTACACTGTATATCAAATTACACACCTGCAATACAAGACTGGTCCTGTTGCTCTAGTATAAACTGGATCAGACCAACTGCTACAACCATGAATAATAACATGAAAGACTGAGGGAAAAAATTGCTTCCAAGAAAGACAGACAAGGCTTGTTTAACAAAACAAAGATCATAGGGAGCTACATTAAATGTAACTGAGGCCAGAAAAAAGGAGACTCGCTTAACATCACCAACCAACAAGTCCTTGTGTACATCTTCTGCAAAATTTTGAGATAACTTAGAGCCAATAAAAAACCAAGACAGATCATGGGACTGTAGGCGATGAACATGCATGGGGAAAGGGGGGTCGAGTCTCCATCGGGCCACATTTGTGAGTTCAGTAAGAATCAAGCTACCATCCATGAGCTCTCTAAATAAAGTAGTCTTGTCGCACAACAGCAATGAAGTCATTGGATAACAAGTCGTCGTCTTTGGATTTTTCTACCTCCCCATTCCCTTGGATATGCCAAAATATTCTAGGAGATAGTGGTGTATACAAATCTACAATACAAAATGAACATTTAGTCACTCATCATGCATAGTATCAGGCATTTCTACAAGTATGTTTTAATAAATCATAGTGAGGAATTAAACTCTAATTTTCTACTGAGCGATGGGGAGTTTGTCATTGCCTCCCCACAAGCTCAGTGTTCAATTGAACATTAATTCTCCTGAACAAGACTTAGTTCCAAAAGAAAAGTTCCTGCATAGAAGTTTTGCGGTCCTTTATTGTGCTGATATAACTAAACTCCAAAAATCAATCTAGTATAATATATCAGTAGCTTCTTGAAATCATCTGCATATGGGTCAAAGGAAAACAGTAGTGCATCCATACATATCCATCAGAAGCTTAATTGCACCCTTGATTCTAACAAAATGTTGGGTAGGGATAATGGCAGAATTGCTAAATATTTTAGAATTTCATTTGTGCAGTTAGTCAAAACACAAAGGATGATAGTATTTAAAGTTCAATAGTCTAAATATTTGAAATCCTCTATTGTTGGGAAGTGAAAAAAGTATGGAGGGATAGACATATATATGATAAAAAAGAGAGAAGGATGATGTACTACTAACTTGCCATGCCAAATACCCACACAAAATTCTCCAATTTATCCGTTATTAAAGAATATTTATAATAAAATATCATAATTTTATTTGAAGTATGACTAATAAGAAACTTGATAAGAAATAACATAATTTTCATGTATAATTTAATTTTAGCTATCTTGCTATTAGGAATGTAAACAAGCTGAGCTTGAGTGAGCCGACTCTTACTCAAGCTCGGCTTAAAATTAGTTTTGAGCTGTAATTGATGTTTAGGCTCAGCTCTGTTCAACTCGAGCCAAACCCAAGCTTGATTAGAGAAGAAGGCAGCGGCGACAGCGGCTTATCAAGCCGAGCCTGAGCAAGTCGGCTTCGGCTCAGACTTGGCTGGAAATTAAATTTCAAGCCCTATTTTCTATTTAGGCGCAGTTCAACTCATTACGAGCAGAGCTAAACCCAAGTCGAATATGAGCGGCTCATTTATTGACAGCCCTACCTGCTGTTGCGTGAGCTCAAAGTATAGCATCTTCCAATTCATATATTGTAACCAAAATATACATGTAAGGCCAAAATTTATCACAAAATGAAAAACCAACAACATGAAATGCTATTTGATTTATACATGTTTATCTATTAAAATTTGCAAGATCAGAAAGAGAATTTTTTGGACAAAAACTCAGAAAGAGAACGAATATTGGAATAAAACATTATCTCATACAGCATTAAGATAGCAATCATGTACCTGTAGAGGAAGGTGAGTCTGGTTCTCTTGTGGAATGCAGTACTGTAGTGCCAGAAAGCACTGTAATAAAACCACAAATCTCAGATGCAATACTGCTTGCACTCTGTCCAGACCAGTCCTAGACAATTGGAAAGTCAAAGTTAGTTTTCTATGGAACAAAGCCAAACCACCATGCATAAGCTTTTTGGATCAAATATACCTTGAACATGATGGCACTTGCAAGAATTGTTAGAGTTGTGAACATGGCATAGTAGATAGGAGAAACAACAGCAGTATTGAAAGTATCTAACGCCTGAAAATATTGGAAGGTAAATATGAAATCATATGCATTATTTGGATCTCAGAAATGATACGTGTAAAGGTGAGAAAATGTATTATCCTGGACAACTCCCACATTAAAATTCACATAATCACCTTGCTAGCTAATTAACATACTCATGACATAACCACATATTGCAGAAGAAATCTAACAGTAATGGCAATCCCAGATTGTCTCTGCATCATAAATTTGCATACAACAATATCATAAAAAGGTAGTTCATTAGGTTTTTCCATTTTCAAAATCAGATGTTTCTAGGAGAAATTTATATAAATTGAAGGTGCATTCTGAAGGTGATAGTATCACTGTCACATAGAACATACAGATGAATAGGTGAATTTGCAACTGATGGCTGTCGAGCAACTTCTACTGCTACTAACCATGTTTTCACAACTAGGTTAACCCCTTTCTCTATACTACCATGAATCAAGATCAAGCATAGAAATTGACTATGAGTATAACATCTGATAGGGAGACCACTAAGTTTAGAAGAAAAACACCTACTTTAAAAGTTAATTTTGCTACAGAGAATGCACTTAAAAAATGCTTGTAAAGATTTCAGCTCTGTGGTTAAAGGGATCAAATAATTATTTCCTATGCAAATTGATAGATATCTAGCTATGAAATAAGCAAATTCTAGAAAATGACAATTTCAGCAATTTTGATTGAGTTCAAACATTATATCGATTAGTGATTACATTAGAGAGAAAATTGCTATATTATAAAATATTTCATACAAGAAATTTGTAATGCACTGGAAACTAAAATATTGAATTTTAGATATATGTACAAAGGTCTCAATCATTACAGTCAACATAAAAGAAGACAAATTTGCAACATTTCAAAGGAATGTTCAGGTTCAAAATCATAGACAGAGCCAGATGGCAGTTTGAAAGTGAATGGTTTGCTTCTCGTGTGTACCTTGTTCAGATAATTTAATTGAATGACGATGCAGGAGACGGCAACCATAGCAAATATCCAGGTCTGGAAATAACCAGTCTGGTTTATTCCCTGCACAGTTAGTTTGATGGCAATGCCTATGGCCTTGATACTCATCACCTACAAAACAATAAGCATACATCAAAACATTTCACCAGAAATCACAAAAGACAAATATTTAAATATCATCATTAGGAACATCATTTACCGTCAAAGATCCAATTACAGAGCATATACCCAAGTAGACCATTATGTTTGTTTGTCCATACCGTGGAGAGCAATGCAGCATTAGAACTAGTGAAACAGCAACCGCTGATGCCATGTACAAAAGAAAGGCTATACAAAACGCATCATACAATGAAAGCATGCATAAGATGTTGTCAATCTCAACATCCAATGAAGGAAAGGAATAACCCAAGGCCACCACACATACCTGGTTGTGTTGCCAAATTCCATATCTGATCCACCGAGCTAGGTGTCTTCTCCTCAGGAGCATGAAGCACAATCACCGTCGAACCCACGATGCAAAGCACACAACCCAACACCCCCATTCTCTGGAGCTTCTCTTTCAGGATAAAATGGGCCAGGACAGCACTGTTCAACCAATTCCCCAAATCAAAATTAGCACAAAATGAACAAAAATTACATCTCGTCTTGTTCTTTCTTTCTTCCAATTCCTACCTGACTATGATGCTCAATGCACCCAGCGGCGTCACAAGAACTGCCGGGGCAAAGATGTAAGCCACAAAGTTCGCAATTTCCCCAATAATCACTGCAAAGTTCCAATTTTTACCATAATTCTTTATTGGATTCCCATTAAATCAACCTAAAACAAATAAAAAGGGGAGCAAAAAAGACAAAAGAAAAGAAAAAACACTTACTGGTCACCATCCCGACCCACCAGAGCGGTTCCAGGAGATACCCATACCCTCCTACACCTACCAAATCACCAAGGCAGCCAAAAGGAACGACCTTTCCATGTTAGCACGCAAGATTAATACTTTGGGAAGCTAAAATTAGGGCTAGGGTTTACCGGCCCGTTGCCCGGCGGCGCCGGCGCGCTTGAGGCCCTTCTTCTTCACGATGAAGCTTGCACCGATGAAGGCACTGGAAACGACGGCTAGGAGGACGCCCTTCAGGTTGTCGCCGAAGAGTGCCGACGACGACTCGCCGCCGTTGATCGGAACGGTGTCCATCGATCGGACGGCGGGCGGCAGTTCATCTATGCTCCGACCTCCACGTGGAGCGCATCGGACCACCGCAAGAGGCGGCTCGAGAAGAGAGACGCGAGAGAGAGAGAGAGAGAGGGAGAGATAGGTTCGAATTGGAATTATTAAAATAAAAGGGCGTTTGACTGGAAATTGGATCCGAGATCGAGGATGAGAGAGAGAGCCGACGAGGGTTAGCTAGAGAGCGGACGAGAGTTAGCTAGGCGGAGAAAAGTAGTTGGAGTATAAATATAAGTATCTATAGAATATGAGGGTCGTAAAATTATTAGAATTAATTTGTTGGGGTTAGACCACGAGGCTGTTGACCATATTTAAATAATAGTAGTTGGAATATAAATATAAGATCAGATCTGAGATTTATTTTCCGGAGCATTTGTCACTCGCCTTGCGGTCGGCTATCCTAAATACATACAACCTATCAGGGAGAACCCTTAATCATCTGGGATCCAAGGTCTCTCTTTGTAGGTCGGGTATTAAAAATCTCACGTAAATTTCTCTAAAAGAAAAGCAAGTCTAACAAAAATCTTCACCTGATTGGTTGGGACATTATTATCCAACCCAAAATTAATGGTGGGCTTGGCATTAGAGACCTACGTTCAAAGATGTTTTTCTCGGCAAAAGTATCCATAAACTCCTAAATGAAGAGGGTGATTTGTGGACCTAGGTTATGAGGGCTCGCTATTTGCATTCCCTATTCTTAGCTAAAAACTAGCCTAAACATTATTCCTAGGCTTAAAGGCTTGTTTTTAATGCCTTACGTGAAATAAGGGGTGGGCTACTCAAAGTGATTTGCAGTGATAGGGGTTTGAATGTACGACATGATTCTTGGATCTCACCCATCCTCTTGGACCACTGGCTTATCCATGTGAACATGAATTACGTATCATCTCTATCTAATGTCTCTAACCTAATCATCAATGGTAGGTGGAATGAATACCTTATTTACTTGGCTTTTAGGGCAGACTTAATGCATAAGATTATTAACATGTGTATCTCTCTTAATCGTGGAGCTAATCGCTAGATTTGGCAGTCCTATCTATTCAGACGTCCTCCAAAACTGCCTACTACTATCTTCGAAATTCGCTCGGCAAGGAGCATTGTTGGGACGGGTGAAAAAGTCTCTAGGCTCTTAGCATTCCTACAAAAATTAAAACCTTCTTATGAAAGTTTTGCTCGGAGAAACTACCTCTCAAATGTTCTCATCATTCGTACGGACTTATCGTAAATTCTTGCTATTTGGTTTGCTCACTATACGATGACATATTGCTCATGTATTCTTTCACAATCGGATGGCTGTAACCCTATAGGAGTTCATTATAAACAATGTTCCTTTATGATAAATTTAACGTAATCTCCTTTAGTTCTTCAAAAAAAAAAAAAAAAAAAATATTGCATTTACTTTGGTTATTTGCATATTATATTTATAGTCGTTACTTAGTAGTTATTTTAGAGGGGGTAAGATGTGAAAAACGAACCACCGGATTGAATCATTGAAAGGGCTGTCGCCCTGATGAGTAATAGCAAGTGGGGAACAAAATAAGTACCAAATAGCTCTACCCCAATTCTCACAAAGGCAAAGGATAGTGATTGGGTATAACCCCCAAATATTACCTTTATAATAATTATTATTTTCTTTCTATAATACTTTAACCTTTATCACGAAGAACATCTTAGACTCTATAAAATAATACACGATTAGCTATCGACGGTCATTATCTCTAGTAATTATGACTGTCTTTATACTTTAGAAAGACTTTATAAGAGATACAGGGTTACCTATCCACGGTCATTATCTCTAATTATTATGGTCCAGTTGCCCACCCCATTCAAGTTCTGGGAGTCTGAATCATTTAACAACTGCTTTGGTATGTACATTCCAAAGTAGTGGACTTAACCAATACACTTGGGCAGATATGCAAGAGTTTTAAGATTGGGGTGGGGTATTACAATTCTTCTAGCCTCTTTATTAATGAGTTAGTTGTGGCAAATTGAATGCATAATTAAATGAGTTTGATGTGATTTGTTCCTAGGTTTTCTTTATTCTTTTCTTTTATTCCTACGAGTATGCATGGCTTTTGGCTTTATCTCTTCTTTAGAACTGAGTGTCAGTTTACCACGTGAGCACACCGAGAAGTTTAATTGGTTCGGTCACCAATTGCAGGACGTCACGTACGTGGTTGTCTCTTACCTTGGATCAGGTTTGCAGAGAATCCACTTTCGTGATCCACAACGACAGCATCCAACCTAACTGGCCGAGGTAAGTAGTTGGGGAATGGGGATTATATTCTTTTCTTTTTAAATTAAAAGTTGGGCATTATGTATTTTATTTTCTTGGGTACATTATGCAATCAAGGGTTGTACAATTCATCATATTTATTTAGTATTTTGGGATGAGTAGAATATTATTTTAATTGGCAGAAGTAATAGCATATACTTTCTGCACATATTTCATAAAACAAAGGGCTTAATTTGCAAATATAAAAAATATATTTCCCTAAATGATAACGGGGCTAACAAGCCTAACACAGATCAAGCCAGACTATCAATCTCTGCATATTTGCTCGTCAATAACCTTTTCTGCATAAATACTCCAGGTAACACTAACTTAAGATACTGTCAAACATATGTGGATAAATGTGTATATCCTTTCCTTGTCGATTTCAGACATTATGAATCCTTGAGAAAATAAAATATAAAAAAATCTCATACACGGATACACCTCAACAACTGGAAAAATAAAAATAAAATAAAATAAGGTCAAGCTTGTCGTGATGATGAATGTCTTAAATGGTATATATTTATAAACAAATAATATAAAATCAACAACTACAAGAAATATTTATCAGATTTTCTCTCCAAACTATAGTAACAATAGCATATTTAATACCTTTCTTTTATTATATAAGATGTCATCAACACACAGCACATAGACCGCTATTTGGCAATCTGAGACACAATTTTATAGAACCTATAAATCAGACGGGTATCCCAAAATGCATGCTAAGTTTGCTAACGCAGCAGTTTCAAACACATTGCACCAAACGGCTCCAAATCATTTCTATGGATACAAAGCAAAAAAAAAAAAGGAAGGAATCGGTCTCTCTGGAAGTGTTTGATCATTGATGTGCCCGATCCCTCGCATTTTCTGGAAAGCAACTTTCACTTGTCTTGTGCTTTTGGTCAGTATGTATTAGTCGAGGAAAGACTATCTTTTCAGCACTGTTGAGCATCTAAAATCACATGCTTTATATACATCTTATTCCTAGCGGTTGACAAACCAAACGCAGATTAGCTTCATCTTCCTCGATGGAAGATGAACTAACATGGTACTGAACAGCCATAGAGTAGGATCCTTGGGCACTCTTATACTCCGTATCTTGACAGTCTCTGCATAGCAGTTGGTTCTAGTGTGGACATGCACTGTTCCCATGCTCCATTTCCAAGTATCTGCAGCAACAAAATTCGTTATATTAGCACTAGTATGAACCATAGCCATCAGGAAAGGACTGATAAAAAAACAAAGGAAACTTTACCTGTTTATAGCCGATCAAAATTTGGCAAATTTCATTGTGTAAATCCTCACTTCTTATGTCCTGATAGATGATTAAAATCAGCTAAAAATTACATTAAATGGTAGATCTGAGATTTTCTACATAGAGTTTGTATTCTCACATGCCAACTTGCAATAGCTTTGCAGATGTAAGGTAATGAGTTCACAGCAGTGGATGGATTTGCCTTCACCTAACAAGACAAAAGCAAACTTCAGCATACTTATGTGCAACAAAAGCCTTTAATGTACCATGAAGAAATAAGTGAACACACCATTGAACAAAGGCCACGGAAGGCATCCTCTTTCTCAGAATTGTCTCTTATCCTGCATGGAAAACCTACTTAAGACTTCCATAAAAACCAAAATGTGTGATGGCTGAGAAACAGTTAAATTTCAGATGTATCAGCTTTCATTACCTCTTATCTCATCCATGTGTACAAGTTAAAAAAAGAATCACATAGAAAAATTGAAAGAACACAACCAATATTTGTGTCTCTGTCAGAAGATTAGGTTAGAAGAGACATAGTTCTCTGAATAATGGAGGATCCAAGGGGACCAAGTCATCAATGTGGGGTGGGTCAGATGAACCCCTTGGACCCTTCAGTTACTTCATTGGATCCCAGATCCTCCACAGCATTAGAACAACAAATGAATGTCTAGATGGTATAGTCGTTTCTCGTTGTGGTATTGTAAAGTTCCACTTTCACATATAAATATATAGCTAACCTCCAAACACTAAATAGAAGTAGATAGTCATTCTGGTACTAAAGATGAGTATGTAAATTAAATCTATTTCCAATCATGCACTCGCAGCAATGCATTATAATGCTTCTCTGTCACTATGAGTGGGTCAAAATAAAAATCAGTAAGGATGGTGCCTCATGCAAAGAACGATCGTTAGAGATAAGAAAGCTAAGATGACATGAAGGATTCTGCAATAGCATGCAGTAAAAATGTGGGTTCAACTGGCATATAATGATTGGGAATTGATTCACCTTTGATAGAAAGATTTGAGTTTAAAAGTCATCCAGAAAAAAATAGCATAATGATTGTTCAATAACCAGCTGACCCAAAAGTTTAAGTTGTTAGAAAATGGTCATTTTTATATTCAAACACCCCCTCTTCCAAGCTAGAGACATTTTTGATAAACCCAAGAAATAGGCTCAATTTAAATGGAGGGATGTTTATATTGTAAATAACAAATAAGCTTAGCAAGAATTAAACTCAGAACCTATACCATGTGACTTAAACCAACTATTCAAAGATGGTTTTTATAATTTATAGTGATGTGATACGGGTCTGATCGAAACAATTCACCGAGACATTAGGCTCGATACAAGCATCCATGGCAAAGATAGTATTCACTATTTGTGAACTCCGTGACGAATGGACATGACGGACACAAGCAAAGAGGCGCGCAGCAGAACCATGGCAAACAGCGAACGCTGTGTCCCTCGAACTGATAAGCACTGAACCAGTCAAAAAGATGGACACCCTAGGTTTTGGGGCAGACCCATCCCTTAGGCATGCACATAAATAGCTAACTCCACTAGGGTTAGGCATATGAGATGGAGTTCGACGCATTGAAACTCTACCCTATCCAACGACTAGGGCTTGGTCTAAGCCGACGACGCCTAAGGCTTGGCCCGTACCACTTGCACCTCGGGCTTAGACCGAGCCACCCATAACCAAGGCTTGTCTCGAAACTGAACGGAGTAGACCCTGGCATGAACCGCCTACACTAAGACCAGGGCTTCAGTAACCCATGGCCAGAGATTGGCCCGAGCCACCTACGACTAGGGCAAGCAACGGTTCAAAATAATGAGTCGTGGGCCGACGCCATAGTGGGTCTCCCTCCATGTGACGGGAGGGACCCACACGAGGAATGTGGACATGCAATCCATAAAGACAAGTCGTTTGGGGAGACTCAAGTACGGACCATACGACTCAAGTTCCCTAAGATAGCGGGAGGCGATATGTCATGCTCCAATCCGGAAACATGATGGCCACAGAGAACTAGTTTACTATTGACTAAACCAGAATCACATCATGAAAAATGTACACCATCCTATTTGCAACCTACAAATTTACATGATTACATACATCAATGCCTATCTATCAAATATCTCATAAAATAAACTTCCATTTAACAAAAAAGCAACCAAGGCTACACTGAAAGTTAAAACATGTTACTAGTCATTGAAAAGGAAAAAAGGAATGTAACATCTCACATGCATAAAGCAATACACCATGGTTCCATGAAATGTTTCATGTGTGGTGCTACAAATTCTGGACAGACCCAGCCAAGCCTCCCGAGAGTAATAGCACTGCTTACTAGAAGTGATTTGTTGAGACCCTATAATCATCACAGAAGATCAGCTAAAAAGACTTGGCAAATAAATTCGTAAAAAAGCTCAAAAGACTGGCAAACAAAATCATAAAAATCAAATCACCCCCGCATTTTGAAGAAGGGGAACCAAAGAAGAAACGACTGTCAATGCTACAGGAGAGACTTCTTGATTAACCTGAAATAGAATCACAGAAATAGAAGTGAAATTTCTAGTATCATTGCTTACAAAACAATCTCAAATGTCAACATCCATTGATGCATCTTTAAATGGAATTTAACACATTAAATTCTGATGACAAAGTATAATTATGGAATGATGCACGGGTTGCCAAAACAACTGCCTTGAATCTCATTATCACTTCATTATGAAATTGTCTACTGATGAGCACTGAAGTAGATCATAAACTCTTTTTACTTTGCCCTTTTAAGAGTATCACATCTTAGTACTGTTGAGTTGAATGTCATAGAGTTCCTACTAGAGTGCTTTTCTTCATAAAAACACCTCTATACATGATAATATATAAACACATAGTTTCCTCCAAAATATTGCCTCCAGTTTGGGAATGCATTAATATTTACCTAAATCAGTAGGTCTTTGGTTGGATCTACAGGAAGGAAGAGGATTACATACTCAAATTTATTAAACTGGAATAGCAACAAGTCAGAGCATAAAGTATTACACAAATAATGGGATAAAAATGAAGAGTCCTTGATTAACAAACTAAATAATGATGTCCTTCTTTGTTAAAAGATAAAATATAAGACATTACTACATAGAAAAGTAATGCAATCAATTTTAAAAAGCTATTCATGCCATTAACACAGAAAATCCCTGTGTCAGATTTCATGCTTGACACAAGCTTCAACATTGCTAAAAAGAAGCTCATAGCTCCCTACAAATGCCAGAGTTACCACCTTCATTAAAGCACTGGTCATACATGAGAGTAAGTTGAAAGGCTATGCCACACAAACAAAATAATTGTAAAATTCAGTACTTTTGCAGAGGAACTGATTCAATGATTCAACCATAAAGAAAAATCAAGAAATTAAGAAGAAAGCAAATTTTGAATGACAGTCTTGTTATGCTAGATAATGGAGTTACCATAAATCACAATGACATCTAATTTTTAAAAAAAATCAATATTCCTATAATATATTAGTCCTATGATGGCCAACTACAATTTCACTTTTACTGGACATATTTAGTACTTGGCACCAAATGCACTAACCTTAATCACTAATTCTCCAATTGCCCAACAAGAATAGGTTGCCACTGATACAACCTCCTTGACTGCAAGAGGATTCTGCAATAGCGAAATTCTATGAGGATTGCCTGCCAGATATCAAGATTTGGAATGTCTAGTAGTACATCACCAATTGTTTGGCTGCAGCATTGAGGAACTCGAGCAGGCGAGGATGAAGATGAACAGAGCAAACCTGTTTTTCAAGGAAAGATGTGCTCCATTCAAGCATTTACAGTTGGTAGGAAAGCAAGTTGGCAGAGCCAAAACTGTTGACCATCAATGTGTTTAACTCACTCTTGCAAGGTACCCGAGAAGTACAAAGGCACTTTGGCGAATATCAGCGGCATCATCTGTGCAGCATTGCAGAAGTAGGTCCCTCAAGTTGCTTTGTGCAACCTATAAAAGATGCAAGAAATGCCAGATTACGTTATCTACCACACTAGGAGCACTAAGGGTACATAGCTATAATAGAATATCTTTGATTAAAAGTAAATCGAGTTTTTAGTCAACTTCCTACAGATTGGTCTCACGCCTACAAAAGAATACTACTATAAAAATCTACTACTTTTGTTGATTCACCGATTACTCTAAAAGCTTAAAATGATAGAGAATAATTATTAAACTATATTATACTCTAACATTTCCCCTCAAAATATTTTGAGAGGCCAAGAAGTGGGCTTAACTTAAATAGGCGAAGGTTTTTTTGTTTCAAACAACATATAGTCTAGCAAATTGAAACTTAGGACCTCTGCTTGTATAACATGTTAACTCACCAATTAATTTAAAAGTTTAAGCTAATAAAAAACGGTGGTTTTGTTTTTTTTACTATGTTAGACTCTCAACATCTTTATTTAAGAAAATCTTCTGTCATTATGGTTATAATGTCAAAAACTATAGAACTACTTTTAATGATGTCATAGATGATAAGAAGAATATAATGAATTCTAACGCAACCACTTTGTAACTTCATATATAAGAAGGAAATAACAAGTCCTCTTCAAGGCATAATATTGTGAATGCTCATTGAATAACAATTCAATAACAGTTTTCGCGTCTTGTCATTATTGATATATTGAGTATCTTATTCGTTGATGCAAAAAATTATGTAGCCATTGTCAACAACCACAGTAGTAGTATTGCTAGGCCAAGAGAGGATAACTATAAAAACTAAAAATAAAAATAATAATAATAATAATAATAAATATGTTTTGGAGCACATGTGCACTACACATGCACACCCTTCACCCTCTCCCTCACCAACATGGGACGAGGCAGCCGCGAGTATTTTGGTCGAATCCAAATCTGATTTAGATTTGGATTTTTCTCTATAAATTAAACCCTAAATTCTCTCTCTTTTTTTTTACCCTAGCTTCCTTTCTTTTTCTTTCTTAGCCGTCGAAGTCACAACATGGGATCGTACCGTCGAAGCATCACCGGAGTAATAGGAGACCACCATGTGACTCATCGGTAAGCCATCTCCTACCCCTCAATTTTAATTAAAGTTTAATATGTTAAAATAGAAATACCTAATTTAGAGGATCGCAGCTTCGTCGGCTAATCATGTTGACTAGCGGCTTCAGGTTGCCACTGCTCGTGCTCAGGAGCTTCATGTCGTTGGCCTCGTGCCATGGCTACCTTCAAGGAGAACTCTTATGGCTCGGATTGCCACCAGCCAAAGAATAAGGTTGTTGGTCGTTGCTAGTGCTTCTCCTCCACCTCGTGTAGTCGGCGTGGTCATAAGGACGGCGGATTGCCGGCGATAGTGATCGCTGACTATTTTTTTTCTCTCCCTTCCTTTTCCTCCTTTCTTCTTTCTCCTTCATCAATCTCATTGGGGAAGAAAAGGTTGGGCTCTAGTTCAACCTGAGCCAATTCTTTTCTTCTCTCAGGTTTAAGTTTGGGTTTCATACCCGACCAGATCCTTTCATAGTAAGTTATGGGCTGTGGGATAACCTGCAGCCCAGTCCTTCGTTGATTTTAAGTTGTGCCTTGGCCCAACCCGATTAGTATGAGAAGAGAAAGTGAGCTACAGGCTAGCTACAGCCCACCCCAATCCAATAGGTTTAAATCAGCCCATTTTAGCTATTTATTTAGTTTTAGAATTCATAAATTTTATTAGGGATAAATTAAATTTTATGCTATTTTTTTATTATTTAAAGGTGATGATTTTTAACATGTGGACTAGATATTAGAGATTTGAATTGTCTTACTTAGACTCAAGTGAGTGAGTTTACTCACATATTTATTCATATTGTATTTCGTATATTTTATCAAACCACGTATTTCTTAGTGTACAAATTTATTTATTATATTTTCTGTGTGCAATTTAATTATTATAATTTTGTGCAAAAAATATATAATTTAGTGCATCGCTATACTTCATGCAAATTGCAAATTTTAATGGGAAAAAATATAATTAGTATTTGGTATGATTTACAGAATAGTCCCGGTATAAATCGCTTGCGACATTTCATGATGACTCAAGCCTAACTAGAAGTCCAGGGAAATGTCCTATTTCATATCACTACGGTGACTTTCTTAAGTGACTAGTAAAATTAGGAAACAGTTCCAGAATAGATAAAAAGATTTTTTGAGGTGACTCTAATCTCTCTCAACGGTTAGTGGAAGAGACAGAATGCGTTTATCACATAGTGACACCTCCTAATGACCTTGACTGGATCAGCTATAAGGATAAGACCCTAGTGTCCTCTCAAGGTGTCTTCTAATTGATGTGGATCCATAGGGTATAAATCCAATTGAGACAAATGACATTTTACTATTGAGAAAAATTTCGCTATGTTGAAACTGAGCATGTTATGAGATATGACTTTATTATTATTATTATTATTATTATTATTATTATTATTATTATTATTATTATTATTATTACTTTAAGAATATGCTAAATAGAATTGTCATTTTATATCGCTGAATTTAGATTTTTATTTAATGTTATAAATTTTAGATTTATTTGACTTTCGAGTGAATTCCATTTACTAAGCTATAGTTGTTGGCTCATGGACTTTTCTCTTCTAATATTTCAGGTATTAGGTAACGAGGTAACTAAGCGAGATGCACCGCGATCCTACCTCCACTTAGGACTTACCTCTTTACCTTTCCGTTCTTTTGATCTTTATATTTTAAACCATTTGTTAATTCAATTTGTTTAGAGATACATTAGTGATGACATTAGTTATTTTCATTACGATTGGGTTAAATTATATAAAACAAATTCTTCTCTTTTATTAATTCTTATCATTGTATACTTAGATAGTTTTAGTATGGCTTTGTGTATCTTAAGCGTATTGAGGTACATGACCGATCATGATTCCGATTTCGGGTTGTGACATAGATGCTTGGAAGTTAAAAAAGGAATACATTATGCACTAATGACCAGCCTGACTTAGATGACTAATGCCTTCTCTCATGCATAGAATGTTTTTATCCATTCATGTTTGATTACGATTGAGAAACAAGTCAAAATACGAAAACTCATTGGTTTTAGGAATATTACGCTCGAAATGATCACCACATCAAGCATCTATATCATCATAAGATTTTTGCCCTTTCAGGTCATTGAAATAGCTTCTTTGGTCAGTAATTGATTTTGTTCTA
Organism: Typha angustifolia; assembly: GCF_048772165.1. NCBI lineage: Eukaryota > Viridiplantae > Streptophyta > Magnoliopsida > Poales > Typhaceae > Typha > Typha angustifolia. Next base: position 9,302,798 of record NC_133248.1, read on the forward strand.
TGATTGGAAATCTATTACTATCAAGCTTATCTTGGATGTTCCTAGTTCATTTGTTCGAGAAAAATGGATCCTATAAGATTGGTTTCTCGAAAAATGTATTGAAGATGCAGATAATAAATTGGTTGTCTCAAAAAATGTATTGAAGATATAGATATTAAATCTTATGGAAACTAGTTTATTCCTCCTTTTTACAAATATGTTCCATTCATATGATAAGAGTATAGGGTTAAATAAATTGGATCTCTGTTAAGCCCTCTCCGGGTTAAATACTTATCTATCCATAAATAGTTTTCTAATAGACCGAGAGATAAATAATTCGACTTATTCACATGCACATGAATGTTGGGAGTCCATATTATGCAAATGTTGCATTGCTTTTTCTAATTCAAAATAAAGGTACTATCAAATCTGTCTTCTGTCTTACTAAAGTGCAATTAAAGAGGCTATCACTCGATGATCTTCTTCAGACCTTATTGTCTGGGCTCTGGTGTCCGTATTAGCAGGCTTGATTCAGAGAAGAACATGCTCTTTCATGAAGGGAGAATAGGGGTATTAAGAAGAGCGATTTTCCAAACCCAAGCCCTTTTAGGGCCAAAAATCTCTACATTACGTGCCCAATGAACTATACATTTGATCCCTCACTTAGTCAAAATTGTAATAAAATACACACTAGTGGGTGGGTAAAATCTTTTGGTCAGACATTAAGGCAAGGAAGGCAAGTTTCCTACTTGACGCTTTGAAAAAGGATTTCCAAAACCTTATTTCAAACTAAGGGAACTCTGGGATCACTGCTTTTAGTATAGTCTTAAGGTGATGGAAGGTATATAGTTCCATGGCATCAAGTTGTATCTAATAAAGTCCTATACATGGATGTAGTCGATGTACAAGTATCGCATTTTTCAGTACCAAGAGACCAAAAGAAATATATCAGGAATCAAGACACACCTTTTTGTCAAGAAAATGAGAAGAAACTAAGAGGAAAGCAACTCCATACATGTTAACCATTATGATAATTACTTTTAGGAGACTTATACTTGTTCATCATTCTTCAGAAAAAAATTTACCAGTTTCTCTATGCCACTTCCAAGGCCTTCAGTAAGCTCTATTAACAAGTCCAATGAGCAGACAACAAACTCTTTATCATATGGAACACCGGCTGAAACATGATCAATCTGCAATTAAAATCCAAAGGCCACAAGCAATTAACAAGATCTACAATGACATATAGAATGCAATTCAGAAGGGGTACACTCTAATTTGTATTGCTGAATGCCATATGAAGCAACTAGGTGAATTACTGAGTTCAATGCAACTTATATTGATTATTTAACATACAAAACAGATAGTTACGGCACAGATTATCACTTAAGCATAAACACGTTAGAGTTCTAGGTATAGGTGCATCCAAGATCATGGATGGTCATGCCGGCAGCGTACCGGCACGTGGCACAAGGGGTGCCGCACGGCACCCCTCCTAATAGCTTCGCCATTGACCTCGTCGTCGAGCTCGTTGTAATCGTCGCCGCTGGCCTTCGCCGTCGCCTCTCGCCGACGCCACTCGCCCGAGCTCGCGCCGAGTGCCCTAGCCGAGGGAGACCAAGGTGCCCTAGTTGGCTAGGGCACCCGATGCGAGCTCGGGCGAGCGGCGACAACAACCGGGAGCGGCGATGGCGAAGGCCAACGACGACAGCCAAGGTGGTACATTTTTCTCTCCTTATCTTACGACACGTGCCGTGCCGGCCGACGGTCGGCACAGGCCGTGCCTATAGCACGGCCATCGTTGTCCAAGATGATACATTATTATGCTTTAACATAATTTCTCAAACCCCTAATCATTTTCTTAAGCCCTCATCAGCCAAGGTAGAGGCCAACATGAACTTGTCTGGGGGATGCCAAGGAGACCACAATTAGGGCTGTCAAAATAATCAAGCCGGCTCGATATAGCTCAATCAAGCTAGCTTAAAAAATGAGCCAAGCTGAGCCTAGTTTGATCTTCAAAATAGGCTAAAAAAATCATTTCAAGCCAAGCTTGATCATGAGCTTGCTAGATAAAGTAGGTTCAATAAGGCATGAAATAATAATAATTATTATATATATAATGAATAGTACTTTTTATACTACACTATACTTATGTTATATTCTAAAATTTACTTAAGTAAATTATTATGTACCCTGATTCTGAATTCTGATCCTAATATATCTTTTCTAAGTACTTGGATAATTCTGCTAATTTATATTTTTGAATTAGACCTTATTTTAAGCTTCATTAAGCTAATTTAATTCAAGCTTCATTAAGCTCAAAATTTGGTAGGAACTGATTAAAGTTTAGAATTGCTTATTGATCAGCTCATTTAGGCTCGAGCTCGAAATTGGCTCGAATTAAAATTATTCCAATTCAAGTTTGATCGCAAATCTAGGCTCAAAATTATTTTCAATTCAAGCTTGATAAAAACTAGGCTCGATTACACCCCTAACCACAATCAAGGCAAATTTGTCTAATCGCTCCTTAATTCCTGCTAACTTTGAAGAAGTTCCAATAAATAGAATCCAAATCACATGTGGAAGCGCTCACAACCAGCAAACAAGCAGACTGACTATTGATAAAAAACAGAAGACTTAAAACAAAATTACTAGCGCTACTTAAAAAGTTAAAATTACTCAGTTGAGCAGGAGTTAGTCACTTGAAAGTTTGAATTTGTGAAGGTAACACCTTCAAACTAATCCAGTGGTCATTTTTCTCAGTGAGCAAAAATGAACATTAGCTAAATTATCTAAGATTATAATAAAAAGCCCAAAAAAGTTATCTAACAGACCAAAATAGTAAGACCATGCTAAAAGAAGACAAAATATGATATCTCATAATTATAGTACACTTCAATTGCACTTATAGGTTATCTTTCCAGTCAGTCCTGTAGCAAATTATTATAAGTCCATTTCTCAGATCAAATGTAAGAATTGAAAAAAAAAAAAAAAATTTGCACCCATGTGGTCACGTGCGCTACCCTCCTCTCGCTCGTTACGAGACGAGTAGGTGGTGGCTATGGAAATACCGACCACTTTGAATCTAATTCGGTTTCCAAATCAAAATAAAAAAACCTACCTTATAAATCAAAATCTAATCCTAAATTTTGTTCTACCCATCACCCTTTTCTTACTCTTTCTCCTTTTCTTCTTGTTCCATCCTGTCGAAGTCATGTTGTGAGATTGGATCACCAAAACACCGTCGGAGCAATCAGAGATTACCACTTGACTCACTGATCAATCATTTCCGTCAAATTTAATTAAAGTTTAATAGGTTAAATTATAAATATCCAAATTGGTGTTTGCAGCTTCGTCGACGAAATATGCCAATCGATGGCTTCAAGTCGTTGCCACTTCATCACCATAAGCTTCGCACCATTGGCCTCGAGTTGTAGGTGCCTCCTTTTGAAGCCCACGTGGCTCCTTATCAGAGTCATTGAGGCCACAAGGAGACGTCGGTGCAATTGACGAACTGTATCGATGGACTCATTGAGGATGGTGAGCTCGAGTTTAACCAAGCTCACCCCTTTCATTTATCTGTGGGTTCGGGTCTGGATTTCAAATCCAACACGACCCAAATTATTATCCAGTTCATGAAGAATTATGGATTTGGGTCTTAATCACAAACAACTCTTTGGGCCTAGGACCCATTCCATGAATTGGCTTGAATGGATACAAGCCAATTGCAGCCCAGCCCAAGCCTTGGGTTTGAAGTAACCCAATTTAATAATTAATTAGTTTAAATTTCAAAAATTATGATATTGATTAAATTTAAATATGTTATTATTTAAGGTTGTGATTTGCTGTAACACGTGGACTAGAGATTTCAATATTTTTACCTATATTCAAGCGAGTGAGTTTACTCACATATTTATTCGTCTTATACTTTGTGCTACTTATGAGATTATGTATATTTGTGTGTATATTAATTATTATATTTCTATGTGCAAAAAATATGACTCAATGTATTACTATACTTCATGCAATTAGCAACTTTAATGATCATAAATATTAGTCGAAAAACATGATAGATATTTTGTATGACTTAGAGAATTGTCTGAAAACATAGATTACTTGAGACTTTCCGTGGTAACTCAAGTCTACCTGAAAGTCTAGATAAATTATTTTAGATTATTACAGTAACTTTCTTAGGTGATTCTAGTGAGATTAGGCAATAGTCTCAAGTTAAATTAAAAGACTTTCTAAGGTAACTCTAATCTGTCTCAATTATTAGTGAAAGAGATAGAGTGTGTTTATTACATAATGACACCTAAAGAATGTCATCAAAAAGTGTCTAATCTGTCTCAATTGTTGGATTATATTTACTAGAGTTAGATATTTATAAAATAATGTCATTGTGCACTTAGAATAATTATTTTTAAGGCTTCGTATATCTCAACTAATTTGAGGTACATAGCTGGTCATGATTCCAATTTTAAGTCGTGAGATCAAAAACTAACATGCGTCATGAAACTTGACTTAGAAAAGAAGAATATAAAGATGATAAACTTTTATACTCAACAATTATGTACAAGAAAAGAATATGCTATTTACAATGGTATTATGGATTTTAAATTTAAGGTCCATTTATCGGTCTTACTCAAATGAACCAACCAAAAACAGTAACACAAACCAAAAGATGATTAAGACTTAAAAGTAAATGAGGAGAAACCCAAAAGCAAAAGAGAATACCTTCGCTAATTCTTGGGTCTGGATAAGATTGATACACCTATGAAATACTGGTTCAGCAAACTGAGAAAAACCTGGTCCTAATGCCTAAAAAGTTGGATACGGCAGGTCAGTTCTTCTAATTATAATCGATCTTCAAGCATAGAAATGAAAGGAAACAAGCCATACATAGCAGGTGTGCAAACATGGGTTGGAGATGGGTTGTATAGAGAAAAGTTAAAAAAGCATTACTTTTTAGAGAGCAAGAAATTTACTCAAATCTAGCATATAACTGGGATATAAATCCTCATCAACTATTCCTGAGATTCTATTGACGAATGACTGTTTAAACAACTACAACTTCGAAGGTGCTAGAATAAATTCAATAAGAAAAGTTAATTAGGACAAAGATAACAGTAACAAAAAAATACAGGTCAAGAATTTGACCATCCATAAGAACCATGAACAATGAAGTCCTGCATTTTTTTTCTTATCTACTGTGTCAGTATATTTTGAATTTCTAAGAGATGCATTTAACGATAATATGCTAATGAAAAGAGAACTTCAGCAGATCCTTGCTAAATTTGCGACCAAGAGATAAATGCAAATAAACTGCCTTTGGACCTAGTATTCATGATCTGAAAATGATTAGTATCACTTAAAGTATACACCATTGAATGTCAAATTCAAATCAAATTTTCCAACAAGTCATATCAACAATGACCATGCCATTGGCACACCCCTGTGTACCGGTGGCACACCCTTACATGCCACTGGTATGTATTTATAATATTTTTAATAAATTTTTCAGGATATTTAAAAATATTTTTAAGTTTTTGATATGTCAATCTTTGATTTTTAGTTTAAATATATATATTAAAAGTTCAAAACCTACGTTATAATTCTTTACCTTTAGATTATTTTTGTAAATGACCTACTTTATTAAAGATAAATCAACAGTTAAATATAAATATTATTCAACACATACTATGATTGAAAACATTCATAAAATTAATATTAATAATTGAACACTCGATGATATAATTAAACACATAATATAAATTGAAAATAGTTTAATAACTACAATTAATATCTAGTTGAACGTAAAATGACGAGGATCAAAATCTTCACTTGCTGGTACAAAAATAACACAAGAATATTGCATTAAGTACTATTAATATTTTTCACAACTCATTCACTGATAATATTGCTCGTTGTAACATCTCACATATATTCATAAAAATAAGAATTTTATATTTCTCCTATGATATGGATATTGAACATGCATGGGAATGAACGGCATCGGCACAAGCACACAGACCATAAGCATATGCAAATTGTGAATATAGAGTATAATAAATGTGTTGTAGCTCTGGTGAGTGTGATTGATATGATGATACTTATGATGAACTTATATTATTCTGTGGGTGCACCTTTCTTGATGTCGTACTATCTACAGACTCAGGTCCTCTGTAAAAATAATATATTTTTGAAAAGATTGTGTAACAGAAACACATGTCTCATCTCCATCATCACCGTCACCAGACTAAGTCTCATTATTATCACTATCACCATCACCGTCATCATCATCATCTCTAATCTCATTATCATCAATTTTATCTAAGCCTTCTTAATAATTAATTAATCAATTGATTTGATAATAATTGATGAAAAAAGAAAATTTTGAAAAAAAAGGGATCCATATGGCACAACGACCGGCACATGGCCGTGCCGAACGGAACGCAGCACACTGGCCATCCAATTATCTTTACTTTTGTAGGTTTTGTGATGCAATTATGAAGAACATAGTAATAGAGTCGATTGTTTCAGGAAGTGTGTTCAATCCCCACTCAAATACGTTCTTGAGAAACCACACTTACAATTAGTTGGACCCAAATAAATACATGCATGTAACTGATACTGCACCTACTAGAGCAAAGTTTGATCCAAGATTGCAAACTGATATTGCACCTACTGCAAACTTAAAGCTACTTTAATTAATACCAAAAACAAGCCTTCACTAAACTCCAAAGCAAGTAACAAGAGAAAATAAAGACTTTATCTAGAACATTTATATGAATATAGGATGTTGAAACTTCAAATTGGAGTGAATACCACTTTTAGACACATGTACTCACGCAAGCGCAGAAGAATAGCCCACCTTAGTTATACTCTGGCAACTCTGGCTAGGCAACTGGTCATGAGAGAGACTTTGATATCAAGCGTATTTAGTTTTTATATGTTAAAGTATTTAGTCTATTTCTCTTTTGTTCTTTTCGCCTATATAAAATGTAAGAACAGAAAAAAAAAAAGAGTCGCACATGCACCCCCTCCCTTTCCTTCTCCTTCGCAGTTACGCGACAGAGTGGTCACGAGATTTCAACCACTCTGAATCCAATCCCAAATAAATATTCAAAAACCCATCCTATAAATCAAAACCCTAACCCTATAATTTTCTCATATGCCGTTCTCTCTCTCTCTCTTTTCTTTCCCTCGGAGCACTTACCGTCAAATCGAAGCGTCAAAGCACTGCCAGAGTGATCGAAGACTACCCAACGACTCAACAGTCAGTCTTCTCATATTTTTCATAATTAATTTAAAGTTTAATAAGTTAGAATAGAAATATCTATTTTTGGGTAAAGCAGTGTCGCCAGTGAATCAAGCTGGCCGGCAATTTCGGGTCACTACTGCTAGTGTGCTAGAGCTTCGTGCTGTTAGCCTCATGACGTAGGAGTGCTTCGCTAGAGCCCTCGTAGCTTGGTTTGCGGTAAAAGACGATTCCATGGCCGACAGCTAGGGAGTCGAGCAGCTAGTCATCAACAACGACTTCTCCTCCACCTCACGTGGTCTGTGTGATCGCGAGAGTGTCGAGGAGCTTAGAATGTGGCCGATGGACTGTCGACGGCAGTGCTCGCCGATGGACTCTCTCTCCTTCTCTACCTCGCATCGATTACCATAGGGAGAAGATTTAGTTAGGCTCGATTTAAACCCAAGCCAACACTTTTATTCTTTTAGTGTCTACATGTTCGGCTTTGGTTTTTGGATCCAAAGACCCGACCCAAACTACTTTAGTGGACGGTGGTCGGCGGGTTAGCCCGCAGCCCAGTCCATTATGTTTTGGTTGGGCCTTGGCCCAGCTAGATTAATAGATTGGTGTGACCTGCGGGCCAACCACAGCCCAACCCAATCCAATGGATTTAAATTTTAGAAATCATGATATTATTTAATTTAAATTTTTTTTGTTATTTATTATTAAAGGTGGTGATTTTTAGCATGTAGACTAGAGATTAGAGATTAGAGATTTCAATTGTCTTATCTAAACTCAAGTGAGTGAGTTCACTCGCATATTTATTCATAATTGTATTTTATGCCTTTTATCAAACAGCGTATTTCTCTGTGTACAAATTTATTTATTGTATTTTATGTGTGCAATTTAATTATTATAATTATGCGTGAAAAATATATAATTGAGTGCATCGCTATACTTCGTATAAATTGCACATTTTAGTGGAGAAAAATTTAACTAGTATTTGGTATGACTTAAAGAACAGTCCTGGTATAGATTGCTTGTGACTTTTCGTGGTGACTCAAGTCTAACTGAAAGTCTAGGAAGAGTTATATTTTAGATTACTGCGGTGACTTTTTTAGGTAACTCTGACGGGGTTAGGGAACAGTCTAACCATAGAATGAAAGACTTCCCGAAGTGACTCTAATCTCTCTCAACGATTAGTGAAAGAGACAGTGTGTTCATCACATAGTGATACTTCGTGATGACTCTAACCAGATCAGTTATGAGGAATAGACCTGAGCGCCATCTCGAGATGACTTCTAGTTGATGTGGATCCACAGGGTATAGACCCAATTGAGACAAATGATATTATTATTGTTATTGGAAAAAATTCTAATATATTGAAATTGAGCATATTATGAGATATGACTTTCTGTTATTATTGTTACTTTAAAAACATGCTTAGTAGAATTGTCACTCATATAGTTAGATTTAGATTTTATTTTAAGAATTTAATTGGCTTTTGAGTGAATTCCACTCACTGAGCTATAGTTGTTGGCTCATGGATTTTTCTTCTGATATTTCAAGTAATTCTCAACGTAACGATTGAACAAGATGCACCGGGACCTCACATCCACTTAGAATCTACCCTTTTATCTTTTCGTTCTTATGATCTTTATGTTTTAGACTATTTGTTAATTCAATTTGCGAGAGACACATTAGTGATGACATTTATCATTTTCATTATTATTGGGTTAAATTATATAAATCATATTCTTCTTCTTTTTTCATTCTTGTCATTGTGTACTTAGAAAGTATTAGTAAGGTTTTGTGTAACTCAAGCGTATTAAGGTACATGGCGGTCATGATTCTAATTTCGAATCGTGACGTAAAAGCTTGAGATGTTTATGTTGACAATTAATGAATATTTGGATATTTTGAGGTTGCTTACTTTTTCTTGTTGGTGGATTCCAACACCATGTTGGTAGATTCCGCGAATTTGTTACTTTGTTCTTTGTTGATACTTTCGTTCTACAATCTACATAATTTCAAACTAAATAAATGTTCTTTAGAAGGTCAAAAGATGCACTACAAACTAAAGTTAAAATGTTCGACAAAGGATACCTGTGCTATGGAAGCAAAGCACTCAAATAACGGAAATAAATCTTTGTCCAAGTTCAATAGTTGTTGCCACTTTGAGATCAATGGTGGCATCAATATGTCAATATACTTTGGCTGCAAAGAATTAACATATATAATTAGCATTCTGTACATGTTATGTCAAAATTGAACCATAATTATAATTTATCTCAAAATATCACCAGATAATTCATAGAAAGAAAATTAAGAGGAAATCAGGAGAGCGCAAGCACTACTATATGAAGAATGCCAATACCTGATTTAACTCTGCTCCAACAGCATCTGCAAGAGCACCAATAGCATCACAGACAATCTGGAAATTGCATCTCTACAAAAGGCAATGAGACTTAAGTTAGATGCCCAAGAAAAATAACAATTAATCTACAACACTAATAAGATGCATTAATCACTTTAATGGTACAACATCTGTAGTATTGTTCTGCAAGTCTAGCTGCAATAATGATAAGATCCAAAAACACTCAACTTTAAGAACAAACCTGGTATCTTGCAAAAGCATATAACAAGTGTTGCAGAATTATTTCTAAGTGTGGCACTAGTTCCTCAGCTCCCTTCTGCCAGAATAAATCAACGCTGCCACAAGTTGATACAAAATCAGCAAGAAATATAACCACTCAAGCTACTCAAAGAACCTCTTCAAGAGTTGCAAATGCTGAGCAAGCAGCTTCTTGCACACGCTTATTGGGATCCAATAATCTTCTAAGCAGTCCCATGAGAACTTTATCAAATTGTTCACGGCCATTTTGCTGATGAATATCCTGGATTATCATTGAAATAAAATCAATTTCGTGCTGATATGCTGAATCACTGATTGATCAAAATACAATACACAAAAAAAAGAGCTACCAAGAAAATGAAGGATAGTTGGGACAATACTTACAAAAGACCTTCCAACATATGTAAAGAGGATTCTTCTGTTGTCAGAGAGGGATTAACAGACAACTTGATACTGCTATACCCCCAAGATAAATCACAGTGCAGCCACTATAGTGACAAATGGAAAAAGAAGAAATATAGCTGTATTATATGACAACACATCAATGAGGAAAGCTTCTTCGCCACATTGAAGGTCATTAGTTATGTACTCTACTATTCTCACACTGAGGGAACCATTTTCTTCAATGACCATCCAACCAAAAGAAATCCCTCATTATAAAAGAGGTACTAACAAATGAAATATGCAAAATAAAGGTACTCTCATCTTCAATAACAAGCTCAGGGTCCTCATATCTGAATCGTGGTAGCTCTTATTTATTCAATTAAATAGTATACTTCTTTGCCACCATGATTATCCATTATTTAGTATGTGTTGCATTTTAGTTCATTAATTAAATGAAATGTAAGTGTGACTAAATCTTACAACATTTTATTTGCATACAGCTCCATGTTTAACACAATAAAAAGGATATTATTTTCCTTATTCACCTAGAAACATTGCAAGTAAAGGGAACCGGCCAAGTTACATTGTTTTTATTAGAGGTATGATATACAATGTCGGTATGTTACTTCTTAGCTTAAGCTTGGAATGCAAAGTTACTTGTTTTCTAATATTGCATTAAAGCCTGTTTTTCTATCAATTTAGAGTTCGAACCTTATTTAGTTCAATTTAATCTCTATTTTCTACTATTCATTCTTATGCGGTGTGGAGAGTTGCACGCCTTGACCTTTCATTTATCCACATGCAGTATATAGGGCCACAAAAGACATATTAAAAGCATGATATACATTGTTTGTCTATTACTCGTCAGCTTAAGCTTGGAATGCACTTAACTGCATAAGGAATTTAGCTACATCTTCCTATCACCAATTGGTTTTGTAAAAGAGGACACACCTTTCTTGCTTGAATTCATATTAGGTAGAAATTGAAGACAAATTTCTAGCATGCTTAGCACTTAGGGCTGTCAAAATAAACGAGCAACTCGAGCTTGGCTAAAGATCAACTCAGCTTAGGCTTGGCTTGAATATAAATGAGCTGATCCTAAACAAAATAGCTGACTCGAAATAAAATTCGAGTCAAGCATGAGCAAAGCTGGCTCACTCAAGGCCCGGTCAGAAAAGTTCAAAATGGTTATGTACTAATTTATATTATATAAAAATTATAGTCATTGGATTTTAATTTAATAGCTTCCATTTCTGTCAACTTTATTTTAATACTTCGTCCTTGTCTATTTATTTCTATTCCATCCTTCTTCTCTGTCCTATATCATTTGCCAGCCACTCAAATTTTATTACTTATTTTATATTAGTATTTTCTTCATTTTCCTATGACCTATCCCATCTTCTCTCTCATTCCATCTCATTTAATCAATTATCATCTGACTCACATTTTTTTCTTATTTTATTTATCCTTCTTCTTTCTCCTTATACAAACTTATCCCATCCTCTCTTTCCCCATTTTGTTTTGACTCCTTCACACCAAAATCCAAAACACAACCCCATAATAGTATTATCGACGTCAGCCTTCTTCCCAATGCCAACAAGCACCGCCACCCTCCTCTCATCCATCTCTCTCTTCCCCCGATAACTCTCTCTCCTCGTTCTCTCACCTCTTTTCTCCCTTGCTCTGGATTATGACAACGCCTATGACTCTCGCTCTCAAATAGGCCAGCGTTAATCTTTCTCCTCTCCTTCCTCTTTCCTCTCTTCCTCCTATTTTCTTGGCTTGTTTCCAGCTCAAGCTCGAATTGATTTGGCTTGAGCTCAGCTCAAGATCAAGTGAGCCGAGCCTAAACATATGTTTTTGGCTCGAAATTAATTTCCAACCAAGCTTGAGCAACTCCAAGCTCTGCTCATTTACACCTCTACTAGCAATACCTTCTCAATCAATAGTAAAAGTTGCTCAATCTTTCTACCAAACCTTCTTACCTCTAATTAAACTATATATTATATAGTAAACAATTAAATATCATACTTTATCAGAAAAGTATGCACAATGGTTACAAATGCAATTGAGGGATCTTTTTAGCTTATTCAAATAAACAAATGCAACGGTACATTGGTATAGTATAAAGAACTACTCTAGTAGATCTATTTCAGAAGACATCTATTAAGGAACACCCACTATTTCCAAATTCTGATCTAGGAGTCAAAAGAAAGAAAATAACTCATATTCCTGGATTTGTATGTACATAATCTTCCCACGTGTGATATCTATTATATGAGATTGCCAAATGGAAGCTGACGGATAGCAAAAGATCAAGTGAAGAAGATATTCGTTCATGTAGAAAATAGAAGAACTCGTGAATGTCCACTGTCAATGAACTTTCTGTAAAGCTACTAAACTAAAATCACCACTTAATCTTCAAGAATTTCTAATTGGACACTTCAACTGGAGGCCTTGTAAGCTTTGTTGCATGAACTTCAAGAAACAGGTGTATAGACATTAGAGGTGAGTTTTACAGGGATACAATGAAATTCTGCTAGTACTTAGGAAGCCACTAGGCGAGACAAATACCTATCCTGATGCAGTCAGTTTCTTAATAGAAGCAGCTCACAAGTTTAATCATGACAAGCATCAGCAGTTGAAAAAGCAAGATTAACTTATAGTGAACATGCATCACGGCTATAGGTATGACAACCGTAAGAGTCAGTCCAACATGCAATAGTTAGTATTGAAACTTGCAAGTATAAGGAAAACATGATAAACTAGAGAGTTGACTTCTCTGCTACCAATTTATCTTGGCAACTAAATCACACGATAAGACAAAATAACTGAAAGAGAAATATTCCTAAATGAATTCATTCTCCTGCAGTCAAATAAATTTGATAAGGCCAAGCATAAAGGTTGTGCTTGACGATGTCAGCTGAGCAATTCTTAGTCTCAGGAATATGCAAAGCTTAAGTTTGGTTTGAGGCTAAACCCCAAACTTGATTAGTTGGCCTCATTTCTTAGTCTTGATTTTTTAAAGAGTGAACTTGATTAAATATAAAAATAAAATAAAAGGATGTTTAGTTACTAAACCAAGTTAAGGATCCTAAACAAGTTCAGGGACCACCGTCCCTAAACAAACCAAACTGGTCCAAAGAGATAGGTTCCCTTTTCAAGTCAAGCTCTCTCCTTTATAACCAAAGAATGCTCAATAATTAATTGAGCAGGAAGCTAAAATGATGCTTGAATAACAAAAATCAATAATAGAGATAAAAATTGTCACTTATATTGCATATTAACATATTCAATGAAAGAAAGGAGAAATGGATAATCTACAATAAGCAATCCCCGGAATAGTAGTTCACGTTTACCTGGACAATATACTTGCTAAAGCGAGAAAGTGCCCAACAAGTGACACTCCTTATGAGAGGGAATTTATCATCAAGAAGTGGCATGAGACATGCGACTACCTGCAAATATAGAAGCAACTGAGCAACTTGGAGATATGAGCACACCAACTTGATGAATGAAAATTAAGGACACACCAAAGAGATAGACAATAAAATTCACCAGATAACAAATTAAAACTTGTTACACTATTATATTCTGAAGTCCGGTTGCGAGTAACTTAAGAAGGCTCCTGTGATTGAGGAAATCTTATTAATTGCTGTTAACGTCACATCAACCCAAAATTAATGGTGCCAAAATCCCCAGCCACAGGAAAATCAAGCAAGAGAGAGGCTTGCCTCTTGCCATAAGACCATAGGACCAGTTGACAAGTAAAACAATCTCTTAGAGGTATGTTCTTGGCTAGAAAACCAAGAAGTGACCATTCCAAAAAAAAAAAAAAAAAAAGCTTTTGAGAGATAGAAAAAGTTTAACTGAGGTTGAAAATTCTATAAACGGTTCAGGATATGGTTTTCTAAGTCAATCTAGAAAAGTTCAGCGGAAGACAATTATAAACCAAATCAAACACATGTAGTCTCAAGGATGTTTGATGCATCCTTGACCGTGGTTCTCCCCTCACATGTAGCCTCAAAGATATCCCTTGCATTCTTGACTATCTAACATGTGTAAATCTGAAGGAACTTGTCAAGAGAAACTCCACTAAAACTGATATTGATTACCTTACTATTCCAACTAGATCTCTCAAAATCAACTCTTTCTCATTGATCAAATGGTTTCTCTGTAGTTTAGTTGTCACTAATAATGATAGTGGGAAATTTCGAACCATGGACTATCAAAAGCCACATGCATTCATCAACTACATTGATCATGCACAGCCATCATTGTTCATGGCTGTCCAGAATGAATAATTTGATTCATCCAACAAAAGGGGTCCAATAGTAGATCAACTTCTCTTAGAAAATCCATTCCTTAGTAGATCTTTTCTAAGGTAAGAGAGGCGCCCTCATACCAATTGAAGTTCTACGGACAATATAGGATATAATTTTCTAAGCCAATCTAAAAAAGTTTAGTGGAAGACAATAATGAACCAAATCGAACATGCAAACACGCACAAGATTTTTCACATATAAAAAGAATGTCTATCAACCAAAGGTAAAAATTACAGATTATTTCCAACGATCAAATTTAATGCACTACAAATGTAAATATAAAAGCACTTGCAATGCATTTGACCATTCAACAACCCATAGCAAATAGTTGAAGTTATTCTTGCTTGCTAGACCTCATAATGAACTATTTCTTATGCATTAAATCACTAACTCTGCTAGACCCACAGAGTCAAATCACCAACACTTAGTACTCACTCGAGGCACTGACGTAGTTGAATAAATATAGAACCTCTGTGATCTTCATGTTGCAGCTTCAATGACAAAGATGATCTCGAACTAAGTGATCTCTCATCCCTCTTATGTTCCTAGGGTTTCTTTGATGCTAAAGAGATCTATCCCAAAGCAGTCTTCATCCATCTTTTGTAGGTGATGAAACCTATTTTCAATCGGACTTACCCCAAAATCATCGTCAAATCTTTACAAAAATTGGTTCTAAACTTTCACAAAAGCCTATGTTCAAACAGGCCTATCAACCATTCAAAGTTTCAATCTGCTGAAATCCTCCCATGCTTGGTCAAACCTGATATGAATGTTGACTGCAAATTTGACTTCCATTCAAAATTTGAATGAACTTCAAATGGCCGACAAATGTTGCTCTTTGTTAACTCCATTTTACAGAAGTTCAAAGGACATGAAATGCAATTCTTGGAAACATGTGTTTGAATGCCCTCTAGTGCGTTCAAACAGCTATGACAAAATTTGTCTATTATGCATGTTTTTCAACAGAAAAACTCCATCTACACAATCACTAACTTATGTTATGACTTTTATAAAATGCACTAGATATGGACCAATCTGGACGTAAGAAAATTGTGATATTTTATATGGTGGTAGTCTCTTGAGTTAAGGTTCAAATGGTTCTAGTTTCACGAGAATTCGATGTCGGGATAAAAAGATATTAATAAAATAATAGAGCAAAATCAAAATAGGGCAGAACGGTAAATAGCTGACATTGCGGCAGATGGCCAAGGGTGGTGGAGGAAGATAACTAGGGTTTGAAAGATCGGAATGCTTCTACAGCTATAATCTACTCCTAGAAAAATGAAGACAATCTAACGGCTATGATAAAAGATAAAGATAAAAATAATGATTTAGCTAAACTCAGATTCATTTAGTGATAATTATCGACACATATCCACTCCTATTTATATGAGTAAAAATTTCTAGCGGATCATATTCAATTATTCATATGTGGATTATCCGATTTATTTGAAATTCAAAACAAGAAGATAAAACTAACTCAAGTTGACTCTACTTGATTCAGCCAACTCAACTAACTTAACCCACGTGATTGGATCATAACATTTTACACTTTAGCACTAGACGAAGATACATATTTTGTAGAGAAATTGCCAATTGTGATACTTACACTAACAATGGTGGAATTGACGAACAAAAAAAAAACAGAGCTTCATTAAACTTGATGAAGTTTCTCTTATGAACCAATTGATGTTGACGCCAAAAAGTTCAAGCCATCTATTTATGGTACTTGAAAACAAAACAAAACTGATTCCAGCTCACTCTCAAAGAAAGTTTTTCATTATGATAGCGGAAATTCTGGGTTAACAGGCTATCTTTACATTCACAATTGAGGATGAATCTTAAAAGCAAACTAGACTATCTATTGCTCAATAAAAGTTTTGTAAAGCCAATATGAGGAAGTACTACTGCCAGAAAAAATAACTTATATAGTTATATGAATAATAAATAATTCCAAAAGTTGACCTTTGCAATGTGAGGATAAAGTCCCCTCCTACATCCCTTTGATATTAAACCAAGAGCTAAAATGGAAGCCTCCCTCTGCTTCCAGGCATCATCGCTTCTACTTAATAGTTTTTCCTGTAAAAACATATAATAGAACATGAAGTTGCATTAAATGTAATATCCAGGTAAAGTACATAAATCATAAATAGTGATTTATATTGCGAAGTTTGGGATATACAAATGAGAGCAATAGATTAGTGCACTATGCACCCTCTACCAGAGAAAATATCTTTTAGGTTTAAGATTTGCTTGGTTTGCACTATCAACCCTCTACCAGAAAAATAACATTACGAGATAGTAAATGAGATTTATCTTGATGGAGAAAACACTGCCCAAAAAGAGATTTATACAGATGAATCCAATCAATTCAAGCAGACGGCTTCTTTCTACTTATATATAATACAGAAACAATAAATTTCCCTCCTAAGTCCTGATCTACTACTATCGTCAGTTTTAACATTAATTTGAGTTATTATGGTTGGACATGTTTATACATAACTCACCTGAAAGAATAAGATGACCAAAAGACCCTGTAAGACCTGAATTTAGTCAACCTTTTGAGCAATGAAATGACATCAGGATAATTTGGATTTGTGCAATAAGTCAAGTTTGTACTTGTGCTTGACAACTCTTTGCTTACTTATATTCCTTCAAAAAGGAACATGAATTCCTAAATCATTGTTGCCTTCTCTTTTAGGCTCATGGCGATGCAATATTTGCAATCGATAAAGGAAGATGAATTCCGGAATGCTTGAGCAGCTACAAAAAGTGGGATAGATAAATTTCGCAGCCAACTGAACCTATTCATGACTAAACACTTTTTCTCTTTTGAGTATGCACTCGACACTAGAGGGTTGACAGCTGCCACTACAGTATGTCAATTCCTTTTGTAAATCTTCTCGACCTGGAGTTCTCTACTGTAGAAAACTTTACGTTGTCTTACAAAGTATTGATGATGAAGCTGCTGTGGTGATTATTATATGTGTAGATTCTGCAGATTCTGAACATGCTCTCGGCATGGCTGAAATTTATCAGTTAACTGAAACAAAATGAAACAACCAAAAGAATCCTAGAAAATCTGAACCTAAACAACCATTTGAGCAATGTCCCACCAAATGTAAATCTTAAACCTCAAAGAAATTTCTCTAACAAGTAGATGTTGGGTCAAAAACTTGCCCTATGTTGGCAACTTTGCTCCACAGTCTGCTTACTCCGTTTTTATGCACACCCGCACTTCACTGGAATATAGATGCACATTTGACATTGAATATCAGAGCTGGTTAAGTCCTGCAGATAATTGAACTTTTGGATTGGGTTCCACATGGCTCTCTAACTTACTTGTGCTTCAGAAAGGATGACGAATCCTTCAATTGAAGTTGTTATCTTTCTCCTTATCATTTTCATTTCTAGAGGAACTTCAGAAATTTAGCCCAGGGTCCTGAATCTAAACTGCAATAAGTAGATAAATTATATCAGCCAACTGGACTTTCTATAGCCAACTTCTTATATTTAACTTTTCCACCAGGAACTTGGCACCAATGTACAGGGTTGGCAATTGCTTTTACTAGTTTGACTATTTTTCTTTGGAACTTTCTCAGCTTTGAGTTGTGCTCTAGCCATCTCTAGCCAACTTCACATGGTTCAAGAAACGCTTGACTCATGATCACCAAAAGAAATGTGAACAGTTCATCTTTTCGTCTCTAGATGGCCACAGTTTAATATTTGCCAACTAAGAACAGTTAACCAAACTGAATAAATACTAAATAGATAAATAACTAAATAACTAAATAAAGATAAATAAAGGGGCAGAAATGAGGTTTATGGTGGGGGGATGTTGAGTCATTCGAACGACATAGGGTTGATCCATACTAAGAACCTCATTTTTTAGCCAGTATAAATTACTATCAGAACAAACATTAATTATATGTTTCAATTTTTAATTCATGACCAGAAATGATGAGAAAAGAAGTGATATTTTCTAAAGTATGCTCAATACCTTACTCAAACAAGACGAATAATTTTATCAGCAAAGGTTATACCAGTAACAATTGAACTCGTAAAGAATTATTCCAACCAAAGGATGTGCATATGGAGAAGCAAAACAACCCTAATTAACTTCTAGATTTCAGTCAAATATATCTTGAAATTAAGAGGAGAGAGGAATGAATCACCTGAATCAAAGGTATCAAGCCTGGAAGAATCTCATCACCAAATCTATATGAAAGTATTTTCAGCGCAGCCATACTACATTTACGTAAGTTCCAGACATTGATAATGCCGTCATCCTGTAAATGGAAAAAAGTCCAGAAACAAGTAAGATATAGACTAGTGTAACACAGAAGACTTTTAGAAACTCAAGTACAGAGATAGTTATATACTTAAATGTCCATCTTAAAAGGATGACATGTAAAAGTTGAAAGCATAAAAGGAAAGACAAGATGGCTAGGTTGGAGAATTTACTTTTTCTTCTACAGCATCAGATCGACGTAAACCTGATGTATGAAAGCGAGGTTTCACATCCTGTTTAATAAGAAGGTGTATACAATCACCTAAAGAATCATAATGCTAAATGCAATATAAAGTATGAAAAGGTATCAGCATATGTTTCATGAGAAAATAGAACCTGATCCCTATCTGGAAAAGATTCATCTTCCTGTAAACAAATAATAGCATGAGTAAGCTGAACTAAAGCTGCATCATATACTTTCTTCAAAGAAAGAAAAGAAAAGTTATAAGAAAGACACCTCAGCATCACAAAGTAACTCATCATCATCAGCGTACATCATATTTGATATTAAAATCTACATAATGTTGAAATAGGAAAATTCGTTACAGGCTTCCAGCAAACTAGAAAACTATAGTGATTTGATTGTGATGCTAAGGGAATAATATATATACTGGAAGCAAGCGGGGCAGAAACTCCCGCAAACCATCTGGTGGCAAATTACCCGAAAAATATGCACACCTGCAATATTAACCCACAATCAAGATTGCTGATTTAAGACTTGAAAAACCGAGTATATCATCAGACGCTCTTTTCATTACATGGGCACATCTGGATTATTAGAATCAATAGATTTATAATGGATGTGCCAAACATCCTCTCACAGCTAAGGGTACAACTAAGAATCTTGATATATTTAACTATTTATTAATCAAAGGCAATGACAAGAACCAAATCTAGCTCCTCGGTATGCAATAACTTCAGTTACATGTTATGCTGACGATAAACCTACAGAGAGTTAGAAGTGCTCTTAATTTAATAGGAAGAGAAAAGGGGGTGAAAAAAAAGTGTCTCATAGCATAAGGCTCCCCACAAATGAGAAGTCAGGGAAGAGCACAATGCACACAACCTTAACTACAAGTCTAGAGAGGTTGATTACATGATTTCAGGAGTCAAACATGGAACACTAAGGTGCATGGTGACAAATTCTTAATTTAACGAAAGAAAGAGAAGATATATTATAATAAAACAGCTCTAGATTCAGATGAAGTTACAATCGAGAATAGGGAAATAGATACACAAAATTTGCAGTGTAGCATATCTATCATCTATGCAGTACTTAACTACTTATATAATGGTGGTAAGTCAAAGGTTAAATGGAAGAATATCAAGAGTCAAGTCTAGTTTGGGTTCAGTTAATTTTCTATTTCTGTTATTTATTTGACTTACTTTTGTGTATTTTTGTAACTTTTGTATTTATGTTTGTTTTAGACTAAATTTAAAGCTTTGGGCCAATATGTAATATTCGGAGAAAAGAAAAACTGTCGCATGTGAGGCACGTGCCTCACGAGTCTCTTCTTCCTTGCCTTCTCTTCTCTTCTCTTCTTTCTTACTCCGACTCGTTGTAGGGGCTATTATCGGATTTTTCTTGATGCCCTAGCTATAAATCCTAGCAAACGTCTCCTTGAGAGGCATCGAGATCTTCTTCTCCTTCTCTTCCTTCTTCCCCTTTAACTTTTTCCTTCACCACCAAAGTCATCATTGCTGGGGTTGGGTCATTAGATCGCCGCTTGAATAAAATCCCCTCACCAAGCGAGATGCCGGTGAGTTCAAAGTCACTAGGTTGGACAAAATGAAGGAGGACTATACGACTTGCCCGAACTTTAGAGAAATCATTCTCACTTTGCTGAATGATCCGAATATGACTTTAGGCAATTATTCCTTCCAGGGCGGTTACCTATTTAAGGCTAACAAGCTCTGTGTTCCCCGTACGTCCATGCATGACTTCCTAGTTTGGGAGATCCATGCTGGTGGCCTATCGGGTCATTTTGGTCATGATAAGATTATCGAAGAAGTGGAGCGCTAATTCTATTGGCCAAGTCTCAAGCATGACATCACAAAATTAGTTGATCAATGTAAAACTTGTCAATTAGCGAAGCACAGAAAATAAAACACTGAACTTTACACCCCGCTACCTATGCCTGATCACCCATGGCAGGACGTAAGTGGACTTTGTCCTGGGTTTGCCTCGCACCTTTAGAAACATGATTTAATCCTCGTGGTTGTGGATCGCTTCTCTAAGATGACCCATTTTATTCCTTGTGCTAAGACATCTAATGCATCACATGTGGTCAAATTGTATTTTGCCCATATAGTCAAGTTATATGGTCCTCCAAAAACTATTGTTTCCGACCGGGATATTCACTTTATGAGCTATTTTTAGAAAACCTTATGGCACATGGTTGGCACAAAATTAAAGTTCTCTACAGCCGATCATCCTCAAACCGACGGTCAAATCGAGATCGTTAATCGTAGTCTTGAAAATCTTTTGCGATATCTTATGGGTAATCATAACAAAAATTGGGATGTCATTCTTCTTATAGCCCAATTTGCATATAATAACTCTATCAATAGGTCTATAGGCATAAGTCCATTTGAAGTTGTTCATGGTTTTAAAGCACGCAAACTTCTAGATCTGTTATCCATGTCATCTCATGCTAGAGTCTCTGAGTTTGCCAAGCATTTGCACATCATGTTCATTCTTTGCATCAGGAGATCACTAAGTGAATTAAGACGAGTAATCGTCAGTATAAAATACATGCCGACTTGCACAAATGTGCCAAAGAGTTCGATGTTGGAGATCATGTTATGATTCATCTCAAACCCAAACGATTGCCTTCAGGAGCTGTTCGGAAGTTGCATGCCCATAGTGCAGAATATTTTTAAGTTCTGAAACATGTAGGCACTAATGCTTATGTCATTGATATTCCCCCTGATTACGACATTAATTGTACTTTTAAGTTTCAATATTGAGGATCTAGTAGTCTACCAACCACCTATGCACATCCCCACCAAATCCTATGCTATATCTACTACTCTTCCAGACATCCGTGATGTGCCACATACCACTTTTCCTTTTCCATCCACACTACAAGAAAATATAGACGCTATTTTAGATGATCAAATAATATCTACTGCAAAAGGAGGGGTTCACCGTTTTCTCGTTCGATGGCACGGGCAACCAGAGTCTAATTGTACTTGGATCACTCGCGCGGAGTTACAGCAGCTTGACCCTGACATTTTGGAGTACTATCAGAGCCACTTGACCAAGTCGAGTTTCTTCCACCTCGGGAGAGTTGGTGGGGACACCATTTTTTGTCACGTTTATTCTCGTAGACACAAAAGGGCTGCACCCGTGGCCATTTGGCTTAATGAGGGTTGTGACTAGCCGCCTTCTAAGACTATTTTCTTCTTCTTTTTA
Organism: Typha angustifolia; assembly: GCF_048772165.1. NCBI lineage: Eukaryota > Viridiplantae > Streptophyta > Magnoliopsida > Poales > Typhaceae > Typha > Typha angustifolia. The sequence continues at coordinate 9,325,067 of NC_133248.1, forward strand.
TCTTTTACTTTGTTTTGCCTATATAAAGTCTTATAATCATCTTTTATTAATTAACTAACATGTTAAGAGTTTTCACATATTGAGTGTTTGTTGGTGGATTCCAACGTCGGTGGATTCTGACACCCCGGTTGGTAAATTTCTCGGGTTTTATTATTTTCCTTACTTCTCAAATCTGCAACTGAGAAGTTGTCCTACATTGCCTTCTCTCCTCTTTTCCCTCTCCTTCCCTCTTATCGATCTCCTCGAGGAAGGAGGCAGGGTTGGGCTCGAGCTTGACCTGAGTCAACCCTTTTATTTTTTTATGGTTCTGGGTCTGGACTTCAAATCCAAATGGCCCGACCTGACCCGATTTAATAAGTTGTAAGTTGTGAGCTGACCCACAGCCCAGTCCATGATTATTAGTGGGTTAGGCCTTAGCCCAGCCCGATAAATAAAATTGTGTAGGCTGCAAATCAGTTGCAGCCCAGCTCAACCATTTGGGCTTAATTAGCTCATTTTATTTATTTAATTAATTTTAAATTTAGAATTATGATATTGGTTAAATTAAAATATGTTATTTATTTATTATTAAAGGTGGTGATTTTTCTTAAGCGTAGACTAGAGATTTCAATCATTTCACCTAGACACAGATGAGTGGATTCACTCATATATTTACTCGATTTATTCATCTTACACTTCATGCTTTAACCAGATCACATATAATTCGGTGTGTAAATATATTATTATACTTTTATGTGCATATTAATTATTATATTCTTTGTGCAAAATTTATGGCTCAATGCATTGTAATATTTTGTGCAAATAGTTATTAAAATGATCATGAATATTAGTACAAAAAATATAATTAATACGTGGTAGAACTGAGAATGGACACATGCTAAATATTCTTCGTGTATCTCCTTGTGGTAACTTAAATCTACTTTGAAGTCTACAGAAAAGACATATTCATGATCAGCACATGATCCATTTAGGAAACTCTAGCACGGTTAGAGCACTGTACGGGAGACAGATCTATTTATTATCAGTATATGATTTATTTAGGTGACTCTAGCACAATTAGAGGACAGTCCCAATTTAGACCAGAAATCTCCCTATGGTAACTCTAATATTTTTCTATAATTAGTGAAAAAACAGGTTGTATTTATCACATTGTGACACCTTCTGATGACCCTAACTGGATTAACCATAAGGAAAAGACTCGAGTACGTCTCAAAATAACTTCTAGTTGATATGGATCATCGGGCGCAATCCCAAGTTGAGACATATAGCAGCATTATTAATATTAAGAGAAATTTACCATATTGATACAAAACATGTTATGAGTTATGATTTACGTTATTATTACCTATGTTGTTATTATTACTATTGTTATGAACATGCTTAAAAGAATTGTTATTTTATATCGCTAAATTTAGATTTTATTTAAAGTTATAGATTTCGAATTTATTGGGCTTCTGAGTGGATTCCACTCACTGAGCTATAGTTGTTGACTAATAGAATCTCTCTTCTAATATTTTAGGTATTGGTCAATGTGGCTACTAAGTGAAATGCATCGGGGCCTCTTCTCCACTTAAGATTTTTACTATTTTATCCATCGATTGTATTAGACATTTTATTCTAAATCATTTGTTATTTTAGTTTGATTAGAGACAAATTAGTGATGGCATTGGTCATTTTTTATTGTTGAATTATATTTATTGGAGTTAGCTGTTCATAATTAAGCTTTTGTCATTTTAAGACTTAGAAAAATATTAGTTAAGGCTTCCTATATCTCAAGTGTATTAAAGTACACTTGAGATATAGGAACATTAATTGAGATATAGGAACGTCAATCATGATTTTGATTTTGAGTTGTGACACAATAAGTTAGTAACATTAATTTATTAGTACCTATATGGGTAACGTCTATTTTAACCTAATCCAACTAGGAATTTAAGTTTATTTAGAGTTTCTTACCATCTCTTATTAATAAATAGGATGGAGGTCTTTGTAGACCATGGTTTTGTTTCAAAGACAAATGATGTTCTTCACATGCGTGAACCAAAGATTGGTGTGACGCCAAACTCTCTTCATGATTCCAACAAGCCAAAGCGAGTCTAGTTATCATTTTGATCTAATCAATTGATTTCTCTTTCTTGAAGTTCTTCTTTTCTTCCTTGGTTATGTTTTCTTTGATCCTTCACTCCTGAATCAAAAGATTTTTTTTAGGTTTCAGTACTGTAGCAATTTGTACTGTCGGGTACTGCAGCAAGCATACAATCAAGTACTGTAGCAACTGAACAGAACTTTCATTCAATCAGATTTTTGATCTAATAGCTTTTACCTTGTGTTCCTTTTCTCTCTCTCCTTTTTTTTTTTTTTTTTTGAGTCTATCAATTTGGCATCAGATTAATTCGTCCAATATCACTATCTTTGCTGACATTTAGTACTTAATCTATGATGCAACATTTAAATGCAACAAATTTCTTCAAGGACTTTATCTCTGTTTGGACAAAGGGACTTGCAAGTTCATGCATTTCTTATGGCAGACATTGAGAATCAAGAACTTGATAACTAATTACACCTAAACAACATCAAATTCACTTACTTATAACCGTAGAAAATAAACATGGGAAAAAGTGTTTACCAAAACTCGCAAGCCTCGAGAGCAACCTCATCGTCAGCATCCATGTTTGCTTGCAAGATGAACTCAAAAATATCTTTCAAATGTGGCTACAATTTTCACATCAAATATCACTTATAATGAAAGAAATTAGAAGGTAGTCAATAAAGCCAAAGGATGATGCCATAATAACAAAAATATTGCTAGCTCATGCAACTTTGGAGATATTGTCAATAAGATAGGAAGCTTTTATGGCATGAAAAGTATATGATGTGCTGTCAGCAGATAAAGGACGAGGGACACCAAATTATACCGTATGAAATCTAAAGAAGGACAAGATAGGATATATTTATCGTTGCATACTAAAAGTGGCAAGCTTGCAGCATGAGATACCAAAGCATTCTAACTAAACTGAATAATGACATCAGGAAAGAAGAGAAGAAACAAGTTCAGCTTTTACCTACCTCCAAAACAGTTGGTCGGACTTCAGTGAGTTGAACCCATGCAGCACAAACCTTATAGAAGCAACAGCAGATCATGATAAATGCACTAAATTTGCCTAACAAAACTAGATTTTGCCTATTGCAAACTGCAATGGCATTGTGCATTATAAACAGTCTAGGTAAGACTTCAGATGAACAGTAACACCTATCTTCAAGGTGTTCTGTGTGTAATAAACTTGCCAATGGTGATCATAAAATCCATGACCATGTCGAACACCAACGCTAGTAGATCCATGATAGAAATAGAACTCAAGAAAAAGAAAAGGGCGAAAGCAATATGTAAATAGCGGACACGTATAGTCCTAAAGTTCAAGACATCAGAAATGCATTATCCTAAAATTAGAGATTCTAAAAAAAAACAGCAGACCAATTTCCGCACATCTGAAGCAGGGTCTTGAGCAAGAAGAAATAATCCCCGAAGGTACTGATCCATGGAGATATATAAGGCCTGCATAAAAAATTTAAATTATGTGTCAGAAAGAAAACGAAAAAAACTGAGTGTGGGACATGTATATATATACATATATATATATATTCTTGTGGGAGTGCAAGTGTATGTTACTGTGTTTCTAAGGATTTATATGGCTTCATGTGTGCAACATGACTGATTTACTTACTGAAGGCATCCTCACGATATACTGATTAATACAGGCAAGAGAGAGTTTTCTGAGTGTTGCATGTGGAGACTGGAAAAGCTGAAACAGACATCGTAAACCAGGAAATGACTTAATTTCAATTAACGAATATAGAAGGATAGATAACACAGATTGTTAATTCCATGAAGACAGACACCTGTAATAATCTTGGTATAAAAATGTTGATTGGGCGTTCAGGATTTCCTGGAACATCCATGTCAAGCTCTTCTGGAACATCTTCGGATATCTGTCATGAAAATGTTAAAAGAAAATTAAAGAATTAGGAAACACATGATTCGTGTAAATGGCTTGTACATTATCAAATGTCCAGAAAGGAAAAGGCCTACCTTGTATATCGCATCGATGGCACCTTCCATATGATTCAAATCATTGCTGTCCAAACATAGAACAAGTGCTTGCAGCAGCTCCGGCCACCCGAAAACTCGCCCTAATTGCAAAATGACGCTGATAACCGTCCCAACGGTAGACCTGATGGTCTTATCAGTTGCTCCCAAGCAAGACAACAACTCAGACTTTATGTACTTGCGGTAAGAAGGAAACAAAGAATTATAAGACGTCAACAGATTGTTCTTCAAAATCAAACCGGCGGCCTGCCGTATATCCACAGATTTTCCCTGTAATTTTAACAGAGGCATATCAAGAAAGCACTAAATTGGCATCAGGACGAGAAAGAACCGATCAAGAAGAAATCTTGAAAAGGCGAAAGAAAGGCTAAATAGGAGGAGAGAAGACCTCGGCGCGCGCAAGGATGAAGGCAAGGTAGTTGTTGAAGTCGGGGAACATGCTGTAATATTGGAGTTGCTTCCAAATCCCGGCTTGGTCGGAGTTGGGGGAGATTTGGAGCTCCAACAGCCCGCAAATTGCGTGGAAGCCCTCCTCCTGCGGCTGCCACATTGCCGGCTCCGCCATCCGCCGGCGAAGAAGAAGAGAATAGAGAGAATAGAGAGAGAGGAGGAATCTTGCGATAGGGTTAAAAGGGATTTTAGAGAGAGAATGAGAGGGAAAGAGAGTGACGAGACACTACGACGAGAACCGGAGACGATCACGTTATATAGTACACGGGAGAAGAGACGGGGGGGGGGGAGTGAGGAGGGAGTCAAAGGATAATATGAAGTTTACAGGAGCTGATGTGCAAAAGTCAAAGGATAATATGAAGTATTGACTAATAATTGAGAAACGGTAGAGTAAACTATCAATCAAACTTATTATGAGTCTAATTTCTTGTAGCACTAATAAAAATAATAATCTAATTAATATTTTTCTAAATGATAATTAATTCAGCGTTTTTATTCTTAAATAATTTTTTTCCTTAACCACTGAAAGATTAAATTAAAAAAATTATATATATATATATATATATATATAATACTAAACTAATCAGCATTTTAAGATAAGACAAAAATATTGAACTAATCCATATTTTTGTTTAGAGATAAAATAATGACTAGTTCAACATTTTTATAATAACCACATTAATTAGACCCCATTTGACAGTCTGATTCGGTAGACATAAATTAAAACAGTGCTAGTTTGGTCAAAAAATCAGAGACGGTGGCTATATCATATTCATACCGGCAATGCATGAATTCTAAATAGAGTAGGATCATTCTCTCAACTTCACTTCAAGTTAAATGTATACTAAAAATCATTTCTCATTTTTCTGAGAGGGAAAGAGAAATGCGAGAGACGGGGAGAAAGGACGCTTTAGCACTACTTTTCTCTATCCTAATGACCACCTTACAAAACTTCAGCTTTCTATATTGGGTGGCAGAGGAGAAGGCCTTCAGTAAGAACAAATAGATCGTACAAAGTTATACTTCCTTTTTCAAGAAGTAACGTGAGCAATCAACAAAGATTCCAAAGTTGGTCAACAGAATTCGAACTTCTCCAGTGTTTGATCCAAGATAGATTCCAAAAAGGCTTCAACTAAGGATCATTTCTCTGATTCTTAAGAGAAATGATCAGATAGATGCAAAAGGTACTTATAAAGGTATTCCACCTTCATCACAACCATACAGATGGAAGAGTAAACTGATGGAGAAGTCCCAAATGAAACAATTGAAAAGAAGAATCCAAGAACAAAAACAAGACTGGAAAACAGTCAAAATGTTTAAGTTCACCGTATAAAAGATGGACATATCAACTTGACGAGAACAACTCACAGAATATCCCCTATGAACAAATGTAGTGCAATCCCAACACATCCCTAGACACTTCAGAGACATCTGATTGATCGAAAAGAAAGAAAAAAAAAACAAATGAAAATGAGGAACATGAGTGGAATCTGCATCATACTTATCCTTCTAAGACAACTTGATTGAAGCATAATAGTTTGCATTCGGTATCCCGTTACATGCTTGTGATACTCATTTTCTCAATACCTTTAGAGGACGAAACTAATGAGTATTCTGAAACAACAATATCACCATAATATCAGCATTTGTCCATTCATCCATTGTTCCGTCAGTGATGCTGCAATTCTTACGCCAGATCTCACACCCATACACCCAACATTGCCAAAGGTAGAAAGCAAAACCTGGGTGTAGAGATCTTTCTTTGGAATAGCAAATGATTTGAGAAAGATCAACATCCTGGGAGAGATTGGGCTGATGCCATAGCGGATAGACTGCTCCCTGACTCACTGCAATGCCGCAGGTATGATTGTCGACTAGAAGACCCACCAAGATAGGCTGGGGATGCATTGCTTGATCCAGGAAAATATGGGGAAGCGTATCTTGAATTGATGGATGAAGACAAAGGAAGTCGACTAGAAGACCCACCAATATATGTTGGGGATGCATTACTGGATCCCGGAAAATATGGGGAAGCATATCTTGAATTGATGGATGAAGACAAAGGAAGTCCCAAGGAATGCGGGGATACAAGATAAGAGACATGAGATCTGTGAGATGATGCATTTCTGAGTTCCGCAGAGCTTCTACTTGCACTGAGAGCAGGTGAGTTATTATATGACCTACGTGGGTTAGGAATACGAGGAGGAGTACCAGAGACAGAGTAAGTTCGGGAAACTGATTGTGACTGAGGAGGAGATATTTGTATAGGCGGGGATGCTGCCACCGATGAATGAAATGAAGAAAACCTAGCAGAGGAAGATGGAGACGCGGCACCAGAAGTAAGCAAAGGTGTGCTCTCTGAGGGAGGAGGGATGGCTATGCCTGCATTGGCGTCTTGCTTGCAAACGGGGCAGAATGTTCTCCAAGTTGTGAGCCACAAATCAACACAGACAGCATGGAACTCTGTAAGATATTCACACAATGTATAAGAGAGCAAGCAAAAAATCATTTAAAAACATCAGTTGATGAAATAAAGGTAATACTATTCATATTATTAAAGCATTTTTAATGTGCAAAGACTAAAATAGTGCCTCCAGATTGAGTATCTTGAAGAATCTTACGAAAGGGCGAACTCCAAGCATATCAAAGAGAATTCTAGCCATACAAACTATTGTAAAACCTTACTAGTTAGTTGTTCCCTGATTAAGATCTCCCTTGCACTTTTTTAGATGAAAACTCAAGATCTTGAAGATAAATGAGAAAAATTGTACTTCATTATGTTAAAATGAGAAATGAGCCAGACATCAAATTCTTAAATATTTGTCATCCAGCTATCAAAATAATGAAATAATGCTTATTGTCAAAAGGGTCGATATTGTCAGACAGTGAAAATTAAAAAGACCTATAATTGCTCTTTACCTTGGTCTAGAACTACGTTAGAGAGATCGGACAAAATCATGATATCAAGATTAGGGTTCCTGTCCTAAAGCACATATTCAATGAGAACAAAATTATCAGAACTGATGGAAAACCGAAAACTACACAAAGTTGAGTAACTATTGAAATTAGGAAAGATTCCCATGTATAGATTAAAGATGTGGGCAAATTATCCGAAAATTATATGGTGATGTATGAATTCTTTTCAGTTCCACAATTTTGGAACAAGTATTAAGTAACTTTTCACTATGTCAAAATGGGGTCTTTCTAAAAGAAACAATGTAGAAATTTTATTTCTGCACAAGATAGAATAAGGACCAACCAAGGAATAAATGTAGGATCAATAAAAGGATGTTGTTCTATTAACAAACTTGTGATGCACGGTAATGCCATGAAGTACAAAGTTCAACGTGAAGATATCTTACAGAGATATGTTCAGCTATCCACAAAACACATGCACATGGTGATTAATTACTATACGAGAAAGAGCAAGTAACAACGTCACTTCAGATAGTCACTTCCCAAAGTATCTAAAAGTAATCAAAATCTCTTAAAAGTAAAATAAAATAATATTGACCATCTAGTCATGTCTAAATGACTTACTATGCCGGCATGGCAGTACTCTTAGCTTCTCTCCAACATTGTAGTCTTCTAGGCATATAGCACACATTCTCGATGTACAATTATCCTCCAAAACTGATGTGAATATGAGACTTGGCATCGCTTTCACTAATCTACTGCTCATCCCATGAAACTCCCTGATGTTTGGAACTCGAGGTTGCGGACGCCTGATGCGGTGTCTGCGCACAAAAAAACACGTAGCCAGCACAGCAGACATTGCAAGCAGTGATATGAAGGAGATGGCCAGGACCGACCATACTGAATTTTCAAAAGTTGGTATAATCCACAACTCCATATCAGTACGCCCTGCATATTTCTTCAGCATCTCACCCGAGGCCTTCAAGACAAACACTGCATGTATGTGGATCCCACCTGAAGTTCCTGCCACTGAAACATGTTTAAAGTTAGATCTACATACCAGATGAGAGCATAGTGGTTGAGAGCAAATAGAGTTAACCAGAATCCAGATCTTGTTGAACTGCATCTACAATGTGAGGCAGATTGAAAAACAAGGACAGGGAAAATTAAGAAAGTAATTATTAGTCAAAGTTTATACTTATGCACCAGAAGTGTAATAGTGAAGAGTTGAAGAAAGAAAAAGGCGAAAATAAGGTTCTTCTGGAATCTGCAAGTCCCATTGAGTAATTAACATGCTATTAAATGTCTGGTACAAAATTACATTACTACAGATATGAACCAGGGAACAACAATATCCTTAATGTTAACCAGATTGCTTATTCATGAGCCCAAATAAAAAAGTTCACATACTTCTTATCAAAATAAAATATTATGTTTCTGTTTTCTTTTATTCTAATTCTCAATATAACATGTGCAACCTTACTGAATCTCTCTATTCACAGGATAGCTGCATATTTCAAGGAAGCTTTATCCGTTGGTGAATTATTAGCAACGGTTTGCGTAGCTTCTTTTTATTCCAATAGGAGTCAGGGTTTTTATCAGATTTTCAAAAAATGGAGTAATTTCCAGGGGACTACACTAGGAAAACAATAGCTGACCCATATAGTAGCGAGTAAAGGTTTAGTTGTTCTGGATGATACTACTTATCCAAAACTGCAGTAAATATATGTTGATCAAAAAGGAAAATTGTTTCTTGTTACAAAAGAAAAGCAACAGAATAAACATCTCCACAAACATCTCTCATGCCCAATGATTTAATAAGAGATATATTTTATCATTTTCCTTTTGGATCAGTTCCATCATGTTTTCATATTCCAACTGAAACTTCCCCTTTATAATCAAAGGAAAGATTATTTGGATTCCCATTGCCTGATAAGAATAGGTCTTGAAAGCCAATTGAAAAATTACCTCAACCTTCCCTGAAACTCCAATTGCAATCTAGGGGAAAAAAATAAAGGAAATTTCTAAAAACAGTACACCCTCGGAAGATTGTATATGCCACTCTCAGTACGTGAGTATTGGAATGAAGCAGATGAGATTGCATGAGGGTAACATGATAGAAAAATAGACATGTTAATGGAAGTGAGAAAACATAGCCTCGTTCAAAACAAAACCATCAATTTCATCATTGGCTACAATAAGAAAAGGTGAAATGTGCACTTTTAACCACCAAATAGTACGAACAATTATTCCCAGTGTGAAAAAACTAAACATGCTAGGAGAACCTTCTGCAAAGCGCAACATTATGTGCACATGAAAGTAAAAGCAAGCATATGTGTACATAACTACTTCAACTGAGAAAGGAACAAGCTATGCTTTAAAAATTCAAAATAGGTGACAATGAGAAGAAAATTACTTGAAACCAATGAGCCACTATCTTCATTGTCATATACAATTGCGGCTTTAAAACCAGCATTCTGTGCACTTCTGACCTTATCATCAAATGTGCATCCTCCTCTTATAATCAACACAAATGGAGAAAATTGACCTTCGACAGCTTTATTTGTCAATTCAGTGCATGCATCTAGAGGCTCAGCAACATACAGTACACCACATTCACCTGAACCTTTTATTGCAGGAGCTGTAGAAACACAGAAAGAATATTGTCACATACCTAAAGGGTACAACTTGAAAGAAAAAAAAAAAAACTGAATCTAAGAGAGAGAACGCGAGGAAGGGGGAGCTGTCGTTGACGAGGAAGGATGGCACAATAACCAAAAGAGGTTTGAAAAAGAAAATTAGCTACGCAAATTAAAAAGCCAAAACAACAGGCTTAAGAAGCCTACAGAGAGTAACGTTTTACACAAGCCTCTGTAATTAATTTGATATATACATATATCTTCCCAATACATGCTTCCATCAGATACATTCTTTGTTCCAATATGGAGACTCCCACATCTATTCTCAAATTTAAAGGATAGAAACTTCACTCTTTAGTCCATCTCAAAACAAGTTATTCATCCATTTGTTGGAAAATATTTTCACTTCAACCGTGTCTTTGTTTTTCATGCCTGTTACTTTAATTAAACCAACATAGACTAAATAGTGGATTCCTCCCACAAAAATTCCCATTTCTCTGATCCTTTCCACCAAATCCTAATTTTTTTTGTTCATATTCTAGAGATATTATCAACACCAATAAAACTACATACAGATAAAAGAAAGTTGTTGCTAAATAAAGGAAGAAAAACCCTAATGCATTAAGTCTATGCTCTTCAATTATCACTACACATTTGAGTTGCAAACTAAACAGAAATTAAATTGCAAGAGACTAAAGACACACGAGCATGTGATGTCGCATAGATCAAGATACACATAACTAAGGTTGCAGCTTACCAAAGTTCGCCTCCACATCGTCAAATGACAAAGTCACATTATTCCCCATCAGCACCACATTCGCAGCGCCCAACCCGACCATCAGATATATAACAACACAGACAAAGTACGCATACCTTCCTCCACCCTCATACTTCGAAACACCCATTTCAAACGCCGAAGAAAAGAAGAACAATTATTTAACCCAAAACACCAAACTTAACTTTACATCTAACCACTTCCAATTCCCAAACCCTTATCTCATCAAACAGCTATAGCTCACCATCCAATCCAAACCTGCAATATTAAGCATTAACTACCCAAATCAATGAGGCAAACAATAAAAGGCAATATTTTTCCAGCTGGGTATGAGAAATCGCGCGGCGAGAACGATTTTTTCGCAGAAAAGATCGAATCTTGATGCAATTAACGGGAAACAAAGAGGGGAAAAGGGATCACCTGAGACCTCTGGACCGAGAAGAGAACGCTGACGACCGAGAGGATCGAAACATCCGCTTCCATGAGAGGGGTGGGAATGGAAGAAGAAGAAGAAGGTGTCCGGGTACATAAAAGAAAGGCGGCGGATTCGAGCGGAGGTGGATCTCGCCGAAGATCTGAGCCTATCCACCCACTTCGAGGCCCGTAGAAATCTCTGAGATTAGTTGATTTGATCACGGGATTAGCAGACGAAGCCAACCAACCGCGTCTGGTATGACAATATTATATTTTATCTCTTTGGCGAATTGATGGTCGGATATGCTTTTGGTGGGAAGGAATCGCGAATCTTGATGGTTAGCTTTTGATGTGAATTTGGCTTTAATTTATTTGGAGGGAGTTGTTTGATAATATTAAAAATATGGAGGTTAAAATCCTTTCTTTTTTCCTGAAAAAAAAATAAAAAATAAAATAAAACTCCGAGTTTATAATATGTGCAATATAGACTACATAGAGTTGAGGAATTTCTTCCGATTGACTTAAAAAAAGAAGAAGAAGAAGAAAAAAAGAAGTGGTAATTTGTATCAATTAACTGCCATGAATTCGAAATGCTTACAAAAGACGAAGAAAAGAAAATCTAAGAGCTTGCCAAGAACTAAGATGAAGAAATTTTCAGCAGCCAAGGAAGCAGGCGATCCATTCTCTCTCTCCCCAACTCCTCCCTATCTTTTTCAATACATATGTCATCACTACCAACAAGCTAATAATTTTATGGTTAGAGGAGGGGTCTGGCCATGGCGGTGGTGTTACGTGCTACTTGCTTTTATCTACAACTCTTATCTGTTCTTTGTCAGTTTATGAGATATTATTCCATCACTATGTCAATCATATGAATGTTTGTTCCTGGATGTTTCAGCCCGAGTGAGAAGGAAGCTTCTTATGCTAGATAATAACTTATAATTATTAGGTTTTTTTACCTAATTGTCACTAAAAAAATTTCAAAATATTATAATTATTATTCTTTTTTTTTTTAACCAAGAAAGTTGTTGACTCCTTCAGAATTGTTATTATTAAAATTAATTTTTAGACATAATTTATTCTTTTGACATATAGACTCTTTGAACTACTAAAAATATCTTATCGACTAAGATATCCTAATAAGAAGCTAATGGTATATTAGTAAACTACATTATCTCTCTTATTTCCTTTAAAATATAAAGGTAAATATATTATATGGCAACTTACATGACAGTCATTTTATTAGTTTCGCGGGATTTATATCATTGTGTGTCACAAAAAAATTTAAAAGAGGTATGTAAAATATAGTGTTAATTTACAAATTCTAAATATAATTAACCCTATTTTCTAACATAATATTAGATAGCTTTCGAATAATTTTAAGCAATTTATATAAAGACAAAATGATATGTTTTGTAATTGGTTAATTAAAGTGATAGAATGACATTGCTTAATGATTTTGACAGCGATAATGATATTTTTAAATAATGTAACAGTAACTATGATACTTTAAAGTTTCATTCGGTAACGGCGAGAAGAAAACGGTGACGAGAGCTGTGTCGCGCCGACTACTCCGAAGACGGTGATCAAAACATGCAATTTGCCGACTCTAACTATAGTCTAGCCCAAGGTCGGAGTCGGGCCTGAGTTGGGCGGGCTTGTTACGGGCCTGATCGAGCTTGGGTCTAAATTTTAGACCTCGGTTTTCGGGTCGGGCGGATGTGTTAGGGCTGAGTTCGACTCAACCCAACCCGACCCGACCCGTTAACAGTCTATACTGGGCCAACGTTCGTGGTCCATTAGATAATGTCACTCCGGTCAAATCTCAATTCAAGCTTACTTAGGGCTCGAGCCTTAAATAAATTCAATTTAAGTCTCTTAATTAAGCTGGTTGGATTGAAAGAATCGATTAGATCAAATCCTCAAAACATATACTCAACGTGAAAAGTAATTAGAAAGATATATATATATATATATATTAAAATATTAAAGTTTAGAGATAAATACGAAAAAGTATATTATAATTTTCTCGAGCTTTCTCGATGTCATGACAAAATAACAGATGGAAGAAGTGTTCTATTTAATTTGTCTCCTTCCTGTTTTAATTCTGGGCTGCTAATGCTTATAGGGTGTTAATAAATTCAATTCAAGCTTAACTAGTCTAATTCAAGCCTCCATAAAACTGGTAGGTTCAAACTTAATTTAAGCTTGAATTAAATAAGACTTGATTAGAATTCTAAGAACCAAATAGATCAATCCTAAATGATTAGCAACGATATAAAATATCACAATCTAATTGTCTTGCACTATACACAATATAAATATTAGTATAATACAGACATTAATTTGAATTTTATGGAGTTAATCTCCAGCTAAGCTTGAGCTACTCGATTACTTTAACAATCCAAAATGTTATTGGGTTGTCCCGATAAATAAAATTGATCCCATACTCCCATAAACTATGCCAACGAGAGATTAAAGTTATAATATATGCTTGAATAAAGCTAATTCTAGCGTAGTTATTATAATTTTTAATAACATAATACTATTATATTATTTAGTTAAATGTTAATATAAAAAATAATAATAATTATTATATTTTATGTGACATAAATTTAAAATTAAAGTAACGAAGAATAGTGAATTTGTATTAAGAATTAGTAATAGTTTAAACTAAATAAAAAAAAATCTTAAATTGGATGAGCTAAGTATTGTCTAATCTAGATATAAACTAGTAATTTAAAAATATTATTATAATTAACTTTGTTATTAAATTAATTACTTATCTCAGAAAATAAAAGATTCATATTCTGACATATTTCACATCTCCTGGTTTAAAATAGTCAAATGTGACCATCGAATATTTTCAAAGGTTGCAGTACTATCTATTCAAAGGTTGCAGTACTGTTGAAGTCCGAGGACCAAAGATAGCCCACACATTCATTGAAACGTAGACTGTCCAAGAAAACAACAACTACAACATCCTCTACTTCAAATTCGTATTTATAGGATTGCCCAAAACTTTATCCAAAACTTCCTCCAATACCTCTCTCTCTCTCTCTCTCTCTCTCTCTCTCTTTCTCTTCTCTCTCTTATCTCGTCCACCTAAAGTGCAGGCGCCGTCTCCGCCTCTCCTTTTCAAGTGGAGGGAAAAGAACCGAGATTGGCATTGTGGGTCAGCTTTGGTTCCTAATCCTTTTACTGGGAATTTGGTACGAGTCTCTCTCTCTCTCTCTCTCTCTCTCAAAACTTCTTTTCCTTGAAAGATGCTTATAAATTCTTAATCATCTTCAATTTTTAGAATACCTATTTGTGATACAGGAGATCTTTTATAGCTGGATAGCTAGTACCTCCGTTCCAATCTCGATCCACTCCAATTCTGGGTGGGGTCCAAAGTGCAAAACTTTGACTTCAGGGAGGTTTCATTTTCGGGTCCCACCTGCACAAGGGCGGTGGAGTAGAGTGAACGACCGTCTCAAGGTGGGCCCACTTCTCGAGCCAATCACCCGTCAATGAGCACTGCGCGATAAGAGTGGCCCTCCAGTTGTGGACTGTGGGGACCACCGGTCTAGGGTTTGAGATTCCTTAGAATCACTATCTGTGGACATCTGATGCGAATTGGACGGCCGGGATTGCTTGAATGTCGCGACCGCCGCTGCCTCATGGGCTGTCCCGGTTCAATGCGGAAGGAAGTGAATCTTGATTCATACTATTATTAGGATATCGTCTTTTCACTTTACACCCTGCATTATGTATATTTTTAAAATTTAACCCTCCTATTTGGATTGTTTTGTCTATTTTCTTGAAAGTTAAATTTTATACCCAAGTACGAGTACTTCACTATGCATAACTTACAAACTATTATAAATTTATTAGACAAACTAATTGGAGAGAAGAATAATTTGAGCCCATTTTAGGTATTTCGGTAATTTGAGTAGAATTATAGGAACAAATCTCATATAAAAAAATTTATAGACTAAGGTGATTTATATATTAGTCCAAGGAGGTAGAAAGAAACCTTTAAAAACATATAGAATAGTATCACTTAATAGTATTTAGCTGGGTGATACCACGCCTTAGAATGAACCTGGATAGACTTATAGTTTGGAGGACAGAATGTAATCTTAAATCAAAAGAAAAAATAAATACAATAGTAGTTTAGAATGTACTCTATAGTACTTTACTAGAAATACGAGGGTCAAACTAGAATAAAAATAACAATATATATAGATTGACGCCGACCACCGAGAAACACGAGTACACGACAGAATCTATTTAACAATCAAGTTTATTATTCTCAATAATTGAAACATACTGAAGTGCTCTTTTTGTATATTAAATGTCGAGATATATATATATATATATATATATAACGATGAATTGATGTAGTTTATACATACACGGGCATGCAAATGTATTTTTCATTATAATTGTTTCAAAATTATTATTTTGATTATTAAAAATAAATAAAGAAAATTTTGTTAAATAGGAAAGACACCATCTGAAATCAATAAATTCACATCTTTATGGGACTCTTCTGTAAAGCATAGTAGATAGATTTCGTTTCGAACTCCAACTGGCCGGAGTCCATCCCTCCTGCGCATATCCTAAAAATCCAACCTTTTACCCCTGTACGTGCGCCTCTGAAAATCCCCATCTTTCCCCGGTTCTTCTTTTCCAAAGCTCTCACCTTTCCTATCGCATGGCGGCCGCCACCACCACCGCCGCCGCCGCCGCCGCCTTGCCCTCCTCCCGCCTCCTCCCTTCCTCTTCCTCCTCCTCCTCCCCCAAAACCCTAATATCTCTTCGTATCCCACCAAAGCCCTTGCCTTTCTCCTCCTCTTCTCTCCTCCTCCGCCCCCGCCGCCACTTTCTAACTCCCATGGCTGCGGCGGCGGAGGAGCACGAGAACCCGTACTCCTCCGTCTCCTTCTCCTCCGACAAGCCCCGCGAGGAGTGTGGCGTCGTCGGCGTCGTCGGCGACTCGGACGCTGCGGGGCTCTGCTACCTCGGGTTGCAGAAGCTACAGCACCGCGGGGAGGAGGGCGCCGGCATCGTGGCCTCGGACTCGTCCTCTCTCCGCTCCGTCACCGGCCTCGGCCTCGTAGCCGACGTCTTCTCCAACCCCTCCCTCCTCTCCTCCCTCACCGGCCCCGCCGCCATCGGCCACGTCCGCTATTCCACCGCCGGTGCTGCCGCTTCCTCCTCCAACGTCCAGCCCTTCCTCGCCGGCTACCGCTTCGGCCAGCTCGCCGTTGCCCACAACGGCAACCTCGTCAACTACCGCCTCCTCCGGTCCCAACTCGAGTCGCGCGGCTCCATCTTTAACACATCGTCGGACACCGAGGTCATCCTCCACCTTATCGCCACCTCCACCGCCCGCCCCCTCCTCTCACGCATCGTCGAGGCCTGCGAAGCCCTGGAAGGCGCCTACTCCCTGCTCTTTCTCACCGCCCAAAAGCTGTTCGCCGTAAGGGACCCGTTCGGATTCCGCCCCCTCGTCATGGGCCGCCGCCCCAACGGCGCTATCGCGTTCGCCTCGGAAACTTGTGCGCTCGACCTCATCGACGCTACCTACGAGCGTGAGGTCCAACCAGGGGAGGTCGTCGTCGTCGACACCCGAGACATGTCAGTGTCTTCGGCGTGTCTAATGCCCCGGAAGCCCCGGAAAGCTTGCATCTTTGAGCACATCTACTTCGCCCTGCCTAATTCCATTGTCTTTGGCCGCGCCGTCCATGACTCAAGGTCAGCGTTCGGGCGTGCACTCGCAGAGGAGTCGCCTGCCCCGGGCGCGGATGTCGTCATCCCTGTTCCGGATTCAGGGTTTTATGCAGCTCTAGGGTTTTCACAAGCCTCGGGGATTCCCTTCCAGCAGGGGCTGCTAAGGTCCCACTACGTTGGCCGGACATTTATCCAGCCATCACAGCATATTCGGGACCTCGCCGTCAAACTGAAGCTTTCGCCGGTCCGCGGAGTTCTCGAAGGCCGCAGCGTGGTTGTGGTAGATGACTCAATCGTGCGCGGCACCACATCGTCCAAGATTGTCTCGCTCCTCAGGGACGCGGGTGCCCGGGAGGTCCATATGAGGATTGCCAGCCCCCCTGTAGTTGGTTCTTGCTACTATGGTGTCGATACCCCGAGTGCGGATGAGCTCATATCCAATAGGATGAACACCGAGGGGGTGAGGAGAGAGATCGGGAGTGATTCCCTTGCCTTCCTTTCACTCGACAAGCTCAGGGGGTTGCTTGGGGATGAGGCGCCCACGTTCTGCGATGCATGCTTCTCGCGTGAATACCCAGTGCCGCTGAGGGAGCCTGAGGTCGTGTGTGTGGGGGAAGACTGATGCTGAGCCTGGATTGAACCATTTCTTAGGAACCAGGAATTTCAATCTATCCATACATTCCTGATATAGAATGAATTCTGGATGAAAACAAAAATTTTGTTTTAGTTTAACCCTTCCGCATTTTCTTTCATATTTTAACTTTCAGATATTCTAGATATTCTGTCTTATGAAGGTATTAGTTCATATCTTCTCTGATTTATAGTATGCAATTCTTTTGGGATTCAGAATATATCTTATGTGAGCTAATGCTTTGCTCATTTTCTGATTGCTATATCTTCTTTTTGGAGGCCTTTATATGATAATTGGTTTGGTTATGTTCTTTTTATACTTCACAAAAATTATGCAGCATTACACTATTACTCACATCTGACAGTTGTTAATGTTCGTCTAGTTTCTATTTCATACTTTTGTGCGTATGAATTGGATATGGCCCTAGATTGTCAAATAGTTGGCATGATCTCTTGAACATTAGGTGCACACTTATTTAAGCACTTGATGGTATATCACATAAAATTTGGATTTATCAGGTAGTGTGGGTCTGTAGCCGATGTGGAGTCTTCCATTGACATTAGAAACGCTCAATTGAGTTGACTTTCAAGTGTTCCAATTGGATGCCTTGAGTTACACTTTGTATGCAATTTCATAAATATATAAATAATGCTGTTAGTCTCCTGTAGGTCCAGCTTAAGACTGAAACATGTAATTTATGTACCCTGATAGGTATACAACTGAACATGTAATTTTTTATCCATTGCGATCTCTTTCTGTTATCTGCTTAAGTTCTTTGAAGTAGATAGGAGTTAGGCTGTGTCTGATGAAGATATAACACACGACTCTTTGATGATACCCTGTTAGAAGTCTCTTGAAAACTTGTGTTTATTTGTGATTGTCAAACAACTTATATTTAAGAAAGGAATATATTGAGTTGTGGTAGATCTTTTTGGAAATCATTATGTTTGTGCGGTATGTTTGGTGAGGCTTGATCATTTATAGGTCATGTTTAATATGTAATATGCATGTACTTATATAGATTTATTGTATAATATGCATATACTTATATCTGAATGATGCCTGAAGTTTATGCTAGATCCTGTACTTGCAGAAGTTCATTTCTGACTAATTCATTGATTACATTTTTTTCCTTTTCAAAGATATACAACTCCTGAAAAGTAGAGCTGTATGACAGTTCAGTGTCAAATGGTGATTGCAATGTTCATAGAGATGCCTAATGAATACTTCTATGCCGAACTTCATTGATGGTTCTCAGTGTGAGAATCTGCAACTATACTTAATGATGTTTTGCAGAATAGTTTATGTTATCTGATTTAATTCTGTTAGTTGTTGACTAATTTAAGTATTTATCTATGGTCTTTATTACCTTGATGCTTTTCGATATATTCTGTTGAGATCAAACAGTGTTTGTTGTATCTTGCACCTCATTGATTCAAGTAAGGTTGGATAAATGGAAAGCTGCAAATATTCATCTTTTCTTTCGCTTTTCAGTTTATGTTATTTGTCTAATAATGATGATTCATATATTATTACAAACTTCTGATGCTTTATAGATTATGCAACCTAGGATGATATGTAGATAAGAGTCTTTTTTGTTTAGCTACATATGTTCACCTTTAGCTCTTCCTAATTTTCCATCTTGCTGAATTTTAGGTCATGTTTCTGTTTTCTCATTAGCTTATGCTATTCCCCTATCTAATCAACTCTGGGCAGTTGACATCTTGTTCCATAGACAGGTGAAGGTATGTTTTAGGATCATTGTGTTGGCATTATACTGCGAATTCAATGGCTTGTCCAATCTGCTTCATTTGATTTCTGTGAATGCTTCAGCTGTCTGTACTCAGTAGCACCTTAAGCTGTAAAGAAGCAATTCTTGGATCAAAGAAATCCATAGAATCATAGATATAAACAAACAGTTGTAGCTCATAATTCCTGTGCAAGTTCATTGATGAGAACCACCGGTGTTCTCCATCGATTCTCGCGATGCAGCCTAATTCTTGAATTCCTTAACATTTCTAATATTATTTTGTCCAATGAATCTTGTTTGAATGTGTTCCTTCTGCAATATTTGGAATGGTTGTCATCCTTGGCTTCATGGGTTTGTTTCTGAGTTCCATCTCATAGGAACATACAGTATGCTTGTTTACTAGTCAACATTGCTGTATTCAATATCAACTGCAACACATTACTGCTTACATCTGTCAGTATTTACATCATACATCACTATTCTGTAATCAGTGCATTTTGTTGTAGTCTTCCAAAGTCAAGAATGTATACTGAAAAGTTCAAAAGCTTTGCACTTCCTCTTTTTCTACATCTGTCATTCATCTTTTTCTCTACAAGAAGGTTGAACTTGCTCTTGCAAACTGCAATATAACTGGAGTAATTTGCAAATTGGTTTGTGTGTACATTGTTAGTTTATTTTACTTCAATTGCTATTCTTTTGGTGGTCTTATACATCTAAAAAAACCTTAAAAATTGTCATTAATTTCTGGTACTAGTTGGGATCCACTAAGCACTAACAGAGGGCTAAGGCAATTTATTTTATAGAGAAAAGGAAAAAAAAAATGAAGTGCTTTATTTCTTTTTCTTTTTAAGAGAAAAGAAGAAGAATCCGTTAGTTAGTAGATACCTTCCCCCAATCATATGCGTGGTTGTCGCTTTATTGGGGGCCTAAAAAAAAAATACTAATTACGAGAAAAGAAAAAAAAAGAAAAGAAAAGAAAAAAGTTTTAGAGAAGGTAAAGAGAAGCCCCACCACCATCATTAAACGCCGAATACGTCCCCTGGCCCGTGTTGATCCCCTTCTCTCCCCCCTCCCTCCCTCCCTCCAATCCGCTTCCGCTTCCGATCTCAATCCCGAACCCTTTTTCCATCGGATAATTCGATCCATGATAGGTTTATTCGCGAAACCAGGGGGAGAGGGGGGTAGATTGTGAGATAAAGCGTCGATAAGCAACTCCAAGGCGCGGCCTTGGGGCGGCGCAAGATTCGATTTTTAAGGCTGGGACGGTGGCAGTCGAACGATTCCACCTTTCCCTTCTTTTGGGCTCTCGCTTTTATCAGTCAAGAGAGGTGAGAGGAGGTGGAATCCGATGATTCCGCGGGGTCACCGTTGACCGATTTCGCCATTGGAGGCCGTGAAGGAGGGAATCCCTCGACGAATGCGCCCAGGGAGGTGAGCTGGATGTGAATAGAAAGGGGGTGATGGCGGTTGGAGGAGGAGGAGGGGAGGAGATGGAGAAGGATTTCGAGACCAAGCTAAGGTTGCAGAAGGGGTCGGTGCAGAGGGCGAACAGCATAGCTTTTAGAGCGCCCCAGGAACAGTTCACCATCAAAGATTTCGAGCTGGGGAAGATCTATGGCGTCGGTTCTTACTCAAAGGTGTGAGCTCTTCGGGATTTTGTTGTTTCTCCTTGCGGGTTCTTTTGTTTTATCGCATTTCGCTTCGTGAGTTTGTTTTGCAAGTGGTGATTTGGTGATAGATGTGTTTATAGGATCTAGGTTTCTTTTCTTTTCTTGATGGAATTTGGATGTGGATGTACAGAATGGCGAGGAATGTAATAGGAGAGGTGAAATATAATCTATGGCAAGATTTGGATCTACTCTTTAGGTATTTGGGCCGTTTTAATGTGTAGAGGCACACTGAAACCAATTGTGTCCTTGAGATAGAATAGTGACTTGTAGCAATTTGTTTTTATTCTTATTATCTTTTGAATTTTGGAGCAGTATAATTCTTTTAGTAATAGTTATCTTTGTCACCATTCTTCTCTTCTCTTTACAAATCATGGACTTCCTAGTGTGGATTCTTACAGGTAGTGAGGGCAACTAAGAAGGACACAGGAAATGTGTACGCATTAAAGATTATGGATAAGAAATTCATTACAAAGGAAAACAAAATATCTTATGTAAAGCTGGAGCGTATCGTACTTGATCAGTTGGATCATCCAGGCATTGTCAGACTATATTTTACTTTTCAAGATACTTACTCCCTATGTAAGTTCTATCATAAATGTGATTTTGTCAGCTGTTTTCATCTTTCTGATTTTTGTTGTTGTCCTTGTAGATGAACTATATTTCACTGAATTGAAGGCAACCAGCCTTCATATATATTTTCTAACATTTTTGTGTTGATGGTAACTCTCTAGACATGGCACTTGAGTCTTGTGAAGGCGGAGAGCTATTTGACCAAATTACTAGGGTAAGTATCAAATACCTTATCCTTTGGAACTGTAGTATGGTATTTGATTTTATCCACATGGTCGCAGAAAGGTCGTCTATCAGAGGATGAAGCTCGCTTTTATGCCGCAGAAGTTATTGATGCTTTGGAGTATATACATGGCGTAGGACTAATTCATCGAGATATTAAGGTAAATAGGGATCATGTAATTGTGTATTTATTTTGTCACCTTTTCTCTGCAGGATGACTTAGTCTAAATTATCTAATTATTTTGATTATTCCAGCCAGAAAATTTACTACTTACTCCAGATGGGCACGTAAAGATTGCTGATTTTGGTAGCGTAAAGCCAACAAAGGACACTCGAATAACTGTTCTTCCAAACTCAACAAGTAACATTATAGCATATCCAGAATTCACCTCTGCTTAGACCTTCAAATATATAAACATTATACTTATTGCTGTTTCAGATGAGAAAGCATGTACTTTTGTCGGAACAGCTGCTTATGTTCCTCCAGAGGTTCTCAATTCTTGCCCGGCAACTTTTGGGTAAGGGCATAACAGGAATTATCAACTTGTATTAGAAAATTTGATTTATTGGAAGACTTTGAGGACATTAGACAACTCAAGTATTGGGTTCTACTTCCTGAATCATTTTTTCCCAATGTCTGTGCATTGACAAAGGAGCTGTAATTCACTTGCATATGGATTGTTTCAGAAGTCGGTTATCATTCATGGAAAACATTAAAAAAAAATCACTCGTTTAGCTCTTTATCTTTTGAACTTCATATTTATAGAAGATGTCACCCCTTTGAGTCATTGAAAATCTAGTTATTCTTTTACTGATCTTCCGTTTCCTTTTCTCAGGACTGTCAGTCCCTTATTTCATCTCTACCCTCTCTAAGATTTCCCTTTTTAAGTCTATCGAGTAGAATCTACTGATGATCCTCATCTTCCTTGAGTAGCAGTAGGTTGATGAACAAACTATTTGCCGAGTAATAGTATATTGACAAACGAGTACTTGTGAAGCAGTTTTTAGTTTAGCATTTTGCACTGGTGAAGTTAGAAATCTTCTGTTATATAGGTTGCAAGCAAATATGGAAGTTCAATTTCCGTTCTTTGGATCATGGAGCTTCCCAAAGTGAAAAATGAAAATGGTCAAAGTGGAATTGTTAGTTTACAATTTCTGTGCATTATCTAACAAGCATTGACAGATATCAGAATGTCATTCTTAAGATGGGAAAGGCCATAAGAAAATGCCATTGCAGATACTTTTGATATATTGTGTATGAGTGGATACATATTATAAATTAATGGACCATTGTTATGAGCCACAACCTGACCATACTGACTACTGATATTAAGAGACCATCTATTGATTATCTGCTGGTTGCTTATACGAGATTTATCATTTATCACTAGTGGCTGCAATCAGCTCTCTGTAGATGGTAGGTGAAATGCTTAAAATTATTTATCATATTTGGATATGATAAAGTAACAGTTGGATTCTACACAATTTTAATTGAAGGAGTCAAAGTAATAGAAAGGGCGCTTGCAATACAACTATGATAGATGCATGAAGCTCCCGCTGGTAGCAGGTCTGCAAAGGTCAAGACAACCTTACTCCTATTACAGGAGAGGTTGTTTGACTTGTTTTTGTGGCTTGATCCGACAGTAGA
This sequence comes from Typha angustifolia, assembly GCF_048772165.1. Classification (NCBI taxonomy): domain Eukaryota; kingdom Viridiplantae; phylum Streptophyta; class Magnoliopsida; order Poales; family Typhaceae; genus Typha; species Typha angustifolia. Next base: position 9,348,578 of record NC_133248.1, read on the forward strand.
TGCATGGTGATGAGTTATACCATGACATAAGTGACATTCTCTATGTTTGGAAATTACTTTTGGAAGTAATTAGCTTTGGGAAATCTTGGCATGCCTGTAACCATATTTGGCAGCTCTAGGAAAGAGCTCAATGAGATTACATATTATTTATTGATTTTCAATTTATGGATGCAATGGCTATGTACATGTTCCTGATGTAGTTCTCTGTCCTATAACAGGAATGACCTATGGGCTCTTGGGTGCACTTTATATCAAATGCTTTCTGGTTCTTCTCCTTTTAAAGATACTAGTGAATGGCTTATTTTTCAGAGAATCATAGCCAGGGACCTCAGATTTCCAGAACATTTCTCTCTGGAAGCAAGAGATCTTATTGACAAGTTACTGGTAGGTGACAAATTCCTTTTTGTTTTTATATGAAGAAAATAAATAAATAATATCTGTATTATGCATGTAGAAGACTTCTTGTCCTTTGATCTGCGAAAGATGTAATGTGAACTACTATAATCTTTTAGGGTGCTTAGTGAGGACTTTTTTAATATGTTATCTTGATGAAATTGATGAGGACTGATGTATCATGTATAGTTCATAAGTTGTTTTGTCAGGCAGTATTGCTTATATGGTCATGGATTTGGCCACCAGATTGGTATGTATCAGAATTCAGTAAATAAACCTAATATCTTGGTATAGGTTTGTTAAAATGGTTTCACAAGCTTGTATGCACATTGATTCTGAAATGGTATACCTATTTGGAATTTTGGATCACGAACAATTTATTCTGTGTAATGTTTTGATGATTTGATCCAGTCTACATACCAACAGTCTGCTCTTCATAGTTAATATTTTGTATATTAATAAGTGATAACACTCCTTTGCTCTGCCAATGTGGCTCATCTCTTCCCACAATTGCGTCTTAGAGTAATATCATAGCTATCTTTTCTTGCTTGATGCTGCAGTAATCCCTGTCTTCAAGATAGTATAACCGTGAAATTTTGAATATAGCATCGTCTATACTCGACTTGGATTAATCTGGCATGATCTGTTCCAGTACCTGTTGCTCATACGATCTTGTGTCAAAGTACCTCTTTTCATTTATGGTAAACCTTGTGTAATGACTCATTGTCGTGGAAAATGATCTGTCAAATATGTTTTGTTGGCATAGTTCCGCTAGCTTCTTGTTTTGATCCTGTTTTAATTGCAGGATACCGATCCTGGCAAAAGGCCAGGTGCTGGACCTGATGGCTATGCTGTTCTCAAGATGCATCCTTTCTTTAAGGGAATTGACTGGAAGAATATACGGAATACACAGCCGCCAAAGCTTGCTTTGGACATAAATGTACCATGTTTTTCTTATGCCCATTTCTCATTTATGAAAAGTACTCAAAATAGTATTTTTTTTCATACTCCAGCGTACTATTGCAGGAGGGCGAGGATGACGATGCTCAGGAATCTTGGAACCTGACACATGTTGGAAGCGGTCCGACTAACCAACATGCCACCCAGGATGGAAATAACTGTGCCACGTCATCTTCTGAATCACAATCCCACATATCGAGGCTAGCTTCAATTGACTCTTTCGACTCTAGATGGTAAGCCAAAGGCATTGATACCATCATCTATAGTTAATTTTCTGTGCAACTCTTACTTTATTACGCTGATTGTTGCATGCTTGGTGTGCATCTTTCCACCAAATTGTTTGCTGAAGCTCTTTACCTAGTAATCAGTTTGAGTGTCAAGCTTTGTATTGACTTTTCCTCTTTCCTTTCTTAGTTTGTGGTTTATATGATGGTTAACCGTAAAGAAACAGTGGGTCATATAGTACATAATGTTCACTTCCATTGTAATGACAGGAAGGAATTTTTGGAGCCTGGGGAGTCTGTTGTTATGATTTCCATGTTGAAGAAAATCAGAAAGCTAACAAACAAGAAAGTGCAACTAATCCTCACTGACAAGCCCAAGTTGATATGTGTGGATCCTTCTAGGATGATCGCTAAGGGAAATATACTCTGGTCTGATAATCCCAGAGACCTTTGTGTCCAAGTAGCAAATTCATCACATTTCAAGATATGCACAGTACGTTCTTCTGCATTAATTTTAGTGTCTTTTTGAGAAACCATCTATTTATTCACTGAAAATTATATGCCAATTTGATTTCAGCCAAAGAAGGTGTTGTCATTGGAGGATCCGAAACAGCGAGCGTGGCAATGGAAGAAGGCAATTGAAGGCCTCCAACATCCCTGAAGCCACTGAGTTACATGATCACTCATTTATGTTTACATCAAAATGGTCATATATACATGTTGGATAAACTACTGCTGAGGAGAATTATCACAGAAACACTGCACTCCCTTTTCCTGGTTATGGGGGCTTTTACTTCACAGAAGCTTTTCAAGAGCTGATTGCTGGTGTTGCTGTGCTTCATCCCATCGAAAATTACTAATTCATACGAACCTGTGGTATTTTTTTTAAAAAAAATTTAGATTGGTTTCTAGCATAAATTGTTGGAATTTTAAGCTGATACTGAGTGTGGATGAGTAAGGTTTGTGCCTATGGGACTTTATAAGAGAGAGAGCCAAACATGAGGAGAGCATCACATCTCTTTGTTTCGTATCACTTTTGTTACAAATTTTGTCAACCAAACTGACCTTGTGCTCATTATTTATCACGCTTCTGTTGTATTATTACTTGCTTCGACGATGATGGAATACATTGATTTTTTTTCCCCCTCTTTTGAATTTAAGACTAGTACTTGTTGATTCTTACTGCTATGTGTTGGTACATACTAAATTGATGCGTTTAGTGTTAAATAAATCAAGTGCATTGTCTATTGTCATCGACCTTTTGGGTCCTAATGTTTAGATTTTAGCTAATTCAATTGCCATAAAATATTAAACTTATATGCAGGCCAGCTATGTTTAATATCTCTATTATGCACTTTGTTACTCCCGAAATTATTATGGGAACTCAAAACTGAAAAGGTTGAAGCACCTAACCCTGGAACTTTGTTGCTAATGACCCAAAAATAAATCAAACATTCAAAATTCTGTTTGAAGCATACATGAAAGCAAGGTCATTATTCTCAGACTTAGAGTGTTGCATTTTCATGTGAAAAATAGCATAAATAGCCTACTAAACATTAATGCAATTATAAACCATACAGTTCGTATACATTAGTGAACTGCTTGAGTTTACCAGCCATTCAGTTATTTTGTTCCAGTTGGTCTAATACCAGAGAATCTAATGCAATAATCGTATTCTTTTCAATTAAAATCCAGGTAAAGGATCATTGCTCGATTGATAAAAATCTGGATATGCAAACATAATCTAATGCATCGAACAATTACTATATATATTTCTTTCTTTTTCTTGTTCTAGAATATTTGACAATACCGAACCGATTATTCAGAAATTAGACAAAACTCTTCATCATATCATCTAATTAACAGTAATATTTCCTTTTGCCTTATAAACGTAATCTTTTGTGAAGAACAAATAAATGGCCAACTCTAAAGCACTGAGTCCTCCAAGAAGCCAGTAGAAGTAATCGAGATGCCCGCGGTTTAGATTGTCAGAGAACCAACTGATACCTTGGCCTTTCTTGGTTGTTTCGTCAACGACAGACACAAGAAAACTACTGATGAAGCTTCCAACTCCAAAGATGCTCAGGTACAAAGCAAGCCCAAGGCTCCTCAATGCATCAGGCATCTGATCATAGAAAAACTCCTGTAATCCAACCATTGTGAACACATCTGCTATACCAACCAGAAGAAACTGAGGAACTATCCACCAAAAGCTCATTGGAATCGGGGTCCCAGGTTGATCAACCAGCCCATAATCTCTAGCAGTCTTAAGCCTCTTCATCTCTACCAGAGCTGCTATTACCATCGAGACGATGGAAACAAACATTCCCGTGCCAATTCTTTGCAACATGGTGATGCCAGAGGATATCAGCGAGAACTTTCTTGCTACTGGCACGATGAGTCGATCATATATGGGGACAAAGGCAACTACAGAGAGAGTGATGAAGCTCTGCAATGCTGCTGATGGTACCTGGAGGCCTGAAACTATGTTCCTGTCCAAGGTGCTCGCTTGCTTAGTAAAGAAGGTTACAGACTGGGCGAAAGCAACACCATATACTAGGCAGGTCGCCCATATAGGAAACAACTTAAGAATCCCCTTAGCTTCTTCGGCATGATCAACATCATCTTCATATTCTTCCCTGAACAAGGATGAAACCAACCAGAATCATACAATGGCCTACATGCCAAGAACACACTATATCTATCTATATATATATATATATATCAAGTGTATGAGCTCATTTGAAAAGTTTTGCGATGATGATCTTACTTTGAACCCTGTGTTTCTCGCGATCTTCGAACAAGTGTAACAAATGATTTGCCTAATCGAGTGAACGGATCCTCATGGTCGAGAAGATAGAAGCGATAAGTTTTAGTTCCGAGCAAGAAAAGAATGAGAGCTAACAACATGGCGATGCATGGAACTCCAAAACCAAAACCCCAACCAAGGTTATCTTGAATATAGTTCAAAACTGGTATTGTTAAAACATTGCCTCCACACATGCCAAAATACCACCAGTTGAAGAAGGAGCTCCTGGCGGCGCGTTCCTTGGGGTCATTCTGATCGAATTGGTCGGCTCCAAATGCCTGAACACAAGGCTTGTGACCTCCCTGAGCAAAAGCCACCAGATACAGGGAGAAGTAGAAGAAGGCCACTTGAAAAGTTGAAGGTTTGCAGGCCGCGGTATCATTGATATCTCTGCACTTTGGTGGCTGGAGTGATGGCAGGGTTGCAGAGAAGGAGAGCATGCTTAATCCCTGGATAGATTAATCCATAGAAAGGAATGCTATTAGTCTTCTACTACTTAATCACACCTTGGTTGGGTCAACTTTTGTTAAGTTTTCAGACTAAATAAATTAATTGGTCAAGTAATATAAATGATAGAATCTTGTTTCAACAATACACTGTTTTCCTTCAAAAAGAAGACAAAATCGGATGGCGATGTGCAAAAGAGAAGCTACTTAACTTAAAAAACCAACAGGGAAAAAGACGTTGATAAAAACAAAGAAAAAGGCGAAAAGCACCAAGAGATAGAGTATGGAGGCGAGGACGATAGTGCGGTAGCGGCCGAGGCACGAGTCGGCGAGGAAAGCGCCGAAGAGGGGGAGCATCGAGGCGACGCCGAACCATGCGTTGACTCCGGCGGCAGCGGCGGCCGTGGACTCGCGGAGGGGACCGGTGAGGTAGGTGATGAGGTTCGAGCAGATGCCGTAGAAGACGAAGCGCTCGGCAATCTCCACCCCTGCGGTTTCAACCACACGGCACACGATCGAGATCAGACGGCTAGAAATGTTGGGACAAGGAGGAGGAGGAGGAGGAGGAGTAGATCACCGATGATGAAGAGGGCGGAGGTCAACCGGCCGGATCCGGATCGGGAGACTGGGCGGCCGCGGTAGTCCACCACTCCTTCCAACGGATCGGACCTGGAGAGCAGAGTATCCGAATCCATGATCCCTCTTGAAGTGAACTCGATTGGTATGGTATCTATCCCTTCACAATTCACACGATGTTTCTTTATTTCTTTATAAGAAGGTACAGAATTATCCCCCATTTCTCCAAATTTCTGGCAACCATTTCGTATAAAATATAAATATAATAGCTATGTTACTTATATTTGCTCTGACTTCAGGTCTACAATAAATATACGTGAAATGCGAGGAAGAGAAACAAATAAACGTCACTGAGAAGGACACATCTTTTTGGGAAGGCCAGAGATGTTGGAAATACAAGAGCGCAAAAGGATAAAAACTTACCTTAAAAGAATGAGTTGCGTTTGCTCGTTGTCAAATAGTTCAACAAAAACTGCATCAAAGTATCAAACTATCAGCTCGACTGGATGCTTTTACTTGGTTTTGATCAAATCGCTAAGATTAAAAAGAAAAGGAAGATATTTACAGTAATTATAACATGACAAACTTGCAGTTGTACCTACTAACGTGACCAATTGCACTGCAAATGTTAATGGATCGGAGAAAGGATTCCAAAGCAGAGTAAAGTCTTGCGGGGACCTCGGTGGAAGGTTGCCACTAAGAAAACAACAAATTAAAAAACCAAAAAGAAAGCAGAGTAAGGTGAATATAGAGCGTAGAATTACAAATTGCATACTATTTACCCGAAGATAAAAATTATACTACACAACTGGGCTGGCTGCCTTCTTCTTGTAGACATAAGCCTGTGCACAGTATGCGTAAATGAGGAATTCGACCGCACTGAGTCCAGCAAGAAGCCAGTAGAAGTAATCAAGATGGGCACGGTTTAGATTGTCGGAGAACCAGCTATCTCCACCCTTTCTGGTTTGTTTATCAATCGCAGAGATGAGAATACTGCTTATGAAGTTCCCTATGCCAAAGATGCTCAAATATAGTGCCAGACCGAGGCTCCTCAAAGCATCAGGGATCTGGTCGTAGAAAAATTCTTGCAAGCCAATCATTGTGAACACGTCTGCCATTCCAAACAGGATATACTGAGGAACCATCCACCACAAGCTCATAGGAATTGCTACCTTTGGTTGATCCACCAGGCCATAATCTCTAGCAGTTTTGAGCCTCTTCATCTCCACTAGAGCTGCTATCACCATCGAAACCAGAGAGAGTATCATTCCCGCGGCGATCCTTTGCAGCATGGTAAAGCCTGAAGGGACCTTCGACAACTTTCTAGCTATCGGCACGAGGAGTCGATCGTATATAGGGATGAAGACAACGATAGTCATACTGATGAAGGTCTGCAGCGTTGCCGGTGGAACTTGGAAACTCGAACCTATCCTCCTATCCAGGAAACAATCCAAGAACGCCCTTCACTTCTTCTATGTGATCAGCATTATATTGATGTATCTCTGGCGCTTCTTTAGACCTGCCAGGATTTGCTCGCCTACTCTTCGCCAATGCTACGAAAGCTGTCCCGATTCGAGCAAACGGATTCTCTTCTTCCAAAGTGTAGTAGCGGTACGTCCTGGTCCCCAGCAAGAACACAAGAAGAGCGAAAAACATGACGATGCACGGGAGTCCAAATCCGAGGCCCCAACCGATGTTGTCTTGGATGTAGTTTAAGAAGAGGAGCGTGAGACCAATGCCGCCGGACATTCCAAAATACCACCAATTGAAGAAGGAACTCTTGGAAATGCACTCCTTGGGGTCGTTGGCATCGAATTGGTCTGCGCCAAACGCTTGAACGCAAGGCTTGTGGCCACCTTGGGCAAACGCCACCGAGTAGAGAGAGATATAGAAGAAGCCTACTTGAAAAGGAGAAGGTGAGCAGCCTTTGAGATTCAAGATATTATTGCCACAATCAGGAGACTGGAAGGACGGCAGCACAGACGAAAGAGTCAACATGCCCAGGCCCTGTTTGCTTTAGAAAAAAGTTTAAATACATACATCTTCACCTCCTCTACTTTAGACCGAAAAGGGAAACTATTCTAACATCACCCTCTGTAATTTTATTTATGTCGCGATTATATTTTTATAGCTATATTTAAATTAAAATTATTATTATTTTATTATAGTTAATTAATCTATAATAATTATATAAGTTTTTCAATGTATTTAAAATAATATCAAATAAATTTTAAATCTCTGATGATAAATATTGTGAATATATGTATATCAAGGTCATCTAAAATCGGATCACATATCTAAATAATAAATATTTTTAAATTCCATCAATATATTAGTCAAAGTTAATACATGAAAATTTTAATCTTAATTTAAAAATGATTATAAAAAAATAAAGTGATACAAATAAAATAATAATAGAGGGAGAGATGAATTTAGGCCAAACCACAAAAAGAAATCTTTAAAATCCTAACCAAGAACTTTATTTTGGATCGTTATGTAACTAAACTGTAAATAGAAGTTAGTGGTTGGTCGACGGTATAAAGGAAAATTTTAGAACGGTTCAAACTCATAACAAAATTTAAATTAAAAATGCACCGATACTGTTAACTGTCAGAACTTAACACAGAGTGGGCATAAAATAATCTTTTTGCCCATAAATACTTTACCAGTATCCTATAATAAAGCGTAATGAGTGTATTATTGATTATAATAATGGTTGGGTGGAAAGAGAGAATGAAAGATTGATAAAATGTGACGTTAATCACGTTACATCATTTATTCTTCTTCTTCTTTTTCTTCTTTTTGGTTGCAATTTACTACACTTTGCGTTAGAATGTTTGTAGTGTTTGTAAGCAGAGGAATGCTCATAAGGCGTAGTAATTGAAAGAGGATAAGGAGGGTGCGCACCAGGATGTAGATAAGGGAGGCAAAGACGATGGTGCGGTAGCGGCCGAGGTAGGAATCGGCGAGGAAAGCGCCGAGGAGGGGGAGCATCGAGGCGACACCTGACCAAGTGTTGATGGCGGCGGCGGTGGCGGCGGTGGGCTCGCCGAGGGGCCCGGTCAGGTAGCTGATCAGGTTCGACGAGATGCCGTAGAAGGCGGAGCGCTCGGCGATCTCCACACCTGCGGTTTGAACCACGCGATCGAGATCAGACTGCTAAGAATTAATATGAGGGGAGAAGGAGGAGGAGGATGAGGAAATTACCGATAATGAAGAGGGCGGAGGTCCATCCGCCGGAATTGGATCTGGAGGTTGGACGACCGCGGTAGTCCACCACTCCCGTTAACCGATCGGATTGATATAAGAGGGGATCCGAATCCATCGCCGCCGCGGAGACTTCACTCACGCACACACACCGTCACACGCTCGCGTTGAAATTAAGTGCCGATGGCTACCACCGGTAGAGAGCACCTGTGCTTACGAACATTTGTGGTGAGATCTTCTTCTCAATCGGTCTTTGATTCTTTTTTTTTTTTTTTTATTGTTTTTTTTTGTTGAAAAGCTGGCTATATTAGACTGACCTATTCTCCTGCGGAATCACGGCCTCCTCCAAAACGAGGTTACATAATTCCACGGGGATAGAGTCCGTCGGCCCCAACCGAGCGGCCCCCAGACCCCGCTTACCACATTTGGCCGCCCAGTCGGCCACTTTATTCCCTTCTCGCCTTACATAACTCAGGCGACAACTTACAAATGAGCTGAGTAATGCGCTGCACTCAGCAACTAAACCCATAATTTCCCAAGGGCAGCTGACTCTATTCTGCATGATCCTAACTAACTCCAATGAGTCGGATTCAACTTCCACCTTGGTGTAGCCTGCCGCAAGTCGCAGTCCCAACCGGAGGGCGTGCCCCTCGGTTCGTAGCGGCGACTCACCCACAGATGGTTCTCACGCTGCTGCGACCAGGGTACTGTCTGCAGCCCTTATTACAGCTCCCGCCCCTCCGAGACGATCCTTCCCGGAGAACGCACCGTCCACATTGACCTTGATCCACCCTTCCGCTGGGTGTGTCCACCTTGCCACCTGCGGCCTCACAAGAGTGGACCTTGGCCGCGCTTCCTTTGCATAGTCCTTAGCAAGTTGGACAACTCTCTGGACTAGCATGTCAACGTGCATCTCGGCGCCGCCAAAAACCCTAGCATTTCGCAGCTTCCACAGCAACCACAACGTGGACACTATTTTTGCCTTGCATTCCTCATTTTCCTTCAGATCCGCGAACCATGACGTGGTGATCCAGTCTGCTGTCAGCGTGGATGGCCACTCGTCACCCCATCCTTGGCTTGTTGCCAGCGTTCGCCAGACTTCTTTCGCAACCCTGCACGTGAAGAACAAGTGTACTATGGTTTCTCGATGTATCCCGCACATGGCGCAGTTCTCGTCCGGTCCGACGCACATCGCGTAGAGGCGCTCCCGCGTTGGCAGCCTCCCCCATAGTAGCTTCCAAGCAAACAGACGCACCCTCGGGGCCACCCGCAATCGCCAAAGTTCAGTCCATCCCTCCCAACTGTCTTGTCCCCTCGGATTGATGAAGGTGTAGATGGATTTGGCCTTGGGTTCTCCAGCTCGCTCCGGCCACCAGATCCACTTATCCGGTCCGATCTCCTCCGTCAGCTCCGTGGTGCCAATCTGGAAAGCCAAGTCTACTCCGGCTGCCCCCACCAGTCGGTCCGCCTAACCCCTAGCCTCAGCGATGAGCTCGCTGACGAGCAGTTCTTTGTTCATCAACCTCGGGTGCATTTGCCGTGGCTGTCGGTTCCACGGTACCGATGATAACCAAGGTTCAGTAGCCGCCTTGGTTGTTCTTCTGTTGCCTATCAGCTTGCGACATCCGCCTCGAATCATGACCGCCGTGTTAACCAAAGCCCGCCACACCCATGAAGCCCTAGCTGGAACACTAGGGCTCCAGGGGTTAAGTTCACCGTACTTCGCTCTCAGTAGCTTCACTCACGGGCTTTCCTGCCGGTTAGAGACTTTGAATACTAGTTTCCCGAGGAGCGCCGCCCTTGCCTCCTTCAGCTTTCTTATCGCCAAGCCCCCTTCAGCCTTCGAGCTCGTCACCGTGTTCCAGTTCTGGAAGTGGAGCCCCCGTCCTGCCCCGCTCTCCCATAGGAATGACCGGGCTTTCTTTTCTATCGCCTGTAGGATAGTATCTGGCAGCCACATGCATCCCAACCAGTACGTCGGGATAGCCATGATCGTGGCGTTTATCAGGGTGAGTTTTCCTGCAGTGGAGAGAACCCCACGTTTCCACCCGGCAAGTCCCCTCCCCACGCGGTCCACCAGAGGCTGATGTTCCCGGACTCTTACCCGGCGGTCCGAGATGAGCACCCCCAGGTAGGTGAATGGCATGGTCGCTGGTTGGATTCCCAGGCAGTTGCAGAGCAGCGTCTCCCTCTCCTTATCAATCCATCGGGGGAGGAGAAGCTGGGACTTCTCTAGGTTAACCTTTTGGTTGGTTAGCTTGGTATATTCCGAGAGGCACTCTTGGATACTTAGCGCATTCGACTCAGTCGCTTGTACCGTGATGAGGAGGTCGTCGGCATACAGCAGGTGAGTGAGATGGGCCTCTCCTTCCCGGTAGCCTGTCAGCTGACCGCGATCCACTCTCTCGTTAATCAGGCCGGTTAGGTTCTGAGATACCAGGATGAACAGATACAGGGAGAGGGGGTCTCCTTGGCGGAGTCCTTTAAATGGTTGGAGCCACTGGGTCGGGGTTCCGTTGATCAGAAAGGCAAAAGCCGGGGAGGAGATACAGGCCTCTATCCACGCACACCACCGGGATGGGATCCCCATTCTCTGGAGCGTCTCCATTACCGCCTCCCAGTTAACCCTGTCATACGCCTTCTCCATATCAAGCTTGAGCATCATGATCGACGTTGAGGTCCTGTTGGTGGTCATCGAATGCGCCACTTCTTGCGCTGCCAGGGTGTTGTCGGCTATATTTCTTCCCGCCACAAAAGCCGCCTGTCCCGGCCCCACCAACTTGGGGAGGAGGCTCTTCATCCTGTCAACCAGTAGTTTCGCGATGATCTTGTAGCTGACATTACACAACGATATTGGCCGAAAATCCTTCACTCTGGTAGGGTTTGCTGTCTTCGGGACGAGCGTGATGAAAGTCCTGCCCCATTGCGGCGGCATGCTGGCTTGGGAGAAGAAATGATTGACGGCGTCGCAAAGGCCCTCCTCGATCTCCTCCCACAGCTTGACATACACTTCTGCCGGAATGCCATCAGGTCCCAGAGCCTTCCCCCTAGGCAGACTCCACAGTGCACCTTTGATTTCTTCCATAGAGATGGGTCTTACTAGGAGTTCAGCCTCCTCTTCCGAGATCCTCTCGACCTGAGGCCAAGGCCGACTGGTGTCCGTCTTCTCATTGTTTTCCCCCCATAACTGATTGTATGTGGTTCTGAAGGCTTCCGCCACCTCCGCCTCGCTACTGACCCACTTCCCTTCCTCACTGAAAATGCCGGAGATGCGGTTGCGGTGCTGGCGGATGGTCGCTGTGAGGTGGAAAAATTTTGTGTTCCTGTCGCCGTTTTGCACCCACTTCAGTCGCGCTCTTTGCAACCATTTGATGTTTATTTGCCTGCTAAGAGCTGACTTGAGGTTGTAGAGGCATCGCAGGCGGCACTGCCTAGGCTCGCCCAGTCCCGTCTCCGCATCAATCTTCTCAAGCTCCTCTAGCTCTTGTTTGGCCTCCTTCAGGCTGGCTTCAATATCTCCCACCTTATCCTTGCTCCACCTCCTCATGGCTTTCCGCAGCAAATCCAAATTATGGGAGAAGAGCTGCATTGGGTCCCCTCTCCTACTGCTCCTCCAGACCTCCGAGGCGATGGTCACACTGGCTTCGTAATCAAGCCAGTAGAGCTCGTACCGGAAGGGCCGAGCCTGTTGAGGTTGCTCCGAGGGGAGGGATAGTAAGAGAGGCGCGTGGTCTGAGGCAGAGCGATCTAGGTGCTTGACCTGGCTTAACGGGTACAGTCTGATCCACCTGGAGTTAGCCAGCACCCGGTCCAACCGGACCCAGATATGTCAGCTGCCTACTTGGTTATTGCACCAAGTGAAAGGTAGTCCAGAGAAACCAAGATCACACAGCCCTACCGAGTCGACGAAGGTCGCAAAAGCCTTCGCCTTAGGTCCCAGCTCCACCATGCCGAAACTTTTTTTCTTGTTCGCATGGAGGTAGGCATTGAAATCACCTGCCACCACCCAAGGGCTGCCGATGCCAGAGAGCTGCGTCAGCTCCTCCCACAGGCTCCGCTGCTCCACTAGGTGATTGCTGGCATAGACCGCCGTCAGCCTCCAAGTTTCTCCGGACGCCGGGGTGATTATGAAGTGAGCTGCATAGCGAGACAATGCCACTACATCTACTCATCCTAGCTTGGCCTTCCAAAGCAGGATAAGTCCTCCAGATACTCCCACCGCCAGTACTGCAAACCAGGACCAGCAGCGTCCGAGAGCTTTTGCTACTATAGCCGCCTTATCCCAATCCACATGAGACTTAAGCAGCACCATAATCTCTGGTTGGTGTTCTCTGTTCAGATCTCTACACCTGTCAAGGACTTCCTTCCTCATTGCTCCTCTGCAATTCCAGATTAGGGCCTTATTCATTGGATAACTTCGGGGGTTAGGAGCAGTACGTGCTCAGTTCGCCCTCCCCCGTTTGGAGGAGGGTAGCTGGTCCATGTCTTCCGCGTTAGCTTCACTGTTTCCTTCTACCTCCATGTCCTTGGTGCCCCGCCGCTGAGGATTGCGTGGGCAGACGGCAACCAGCTGTAAGTTCGCCTCATCTGTTTCCATATGCTGAGTCGGCTCTCCTCCCTGGGCTGCCATTAAAGCTTGCCGGACAGCCCGGACTACACCTGCATGGCTCTCCGCCTGTTGAGTGTTGCATGCGGCAGCTAGCCTGGTACCCATTGCTACCAGCCCTTCCTGGAAGATTTCAGCTGGGTACAGGTTGCTGGACTTGCCTTTTGCACTCTTATTCTTGACCGTTCGCACATACGTCGAGCGGGGCGTTCCATCACTTCCGGACCCGAGTTTGATGGCGAGCCCGTTGATGTTTGCCATGCCTGTCGAGGTCGAGGGTCCTTCCTTAGTGCAGAAGCTTGCTGCGCCCTGTGCCTCTCCCTCATGCTGCATTAAAACCTCCCCTGGCGTGTCGGGTTGTGGTTGGCTCTCCACTCTCCACGTTACGAAGTTTGCATGGCCGCCTGTCTTGTCAGCTGCTGGTGTGTCCACCTGGGGCTGGGTCGGCCCGCTTCCACTCGCCATGACCTGTTCCCTCATGTCTTCCGTACCCCCTGCTTCGGTTCTCGCTTTGTTATTGGTAGGAAACCTGTCACGTTGTTGCTGTGGGTCCCGCGGTTCTATCGGGGTACGTCGTTGGTACTCCACCTCTCCAGGCCATGCATGGGATTTGCCTCCGTTGGTGGTGGTGTACCTCGCCTCCTTCAGGTGGTGGGTTTGGCGTTGGCCACCGTTGCCTCCGCCCACTTCGGTTGACGGCTTGGGTCCGCCGTCTTGCCGGAGCGACCTCCGCGCTTTCCAGTCCGGCACTTTGGCCTGCCCTATAGCACTGCTAGGTGTCATCGAAGAGGGGTGTACCTTCCTCCTTGGTTTACGTTGGACCTTGACCCACGGCCCATAGATGGGCCCTTCCTCGGGGGTCTTCTTCCATAGCCCGAGCCTCGTCGGCTGTCTTCTCATGTTTATCTTCCTCTTCTGGACTCTTGGGACATCTCGAGCCCTCTTGTCTGGGTTAGGACATGCTTTCTCCATGTGCCCGATCCTACCGCACCGATAGCATAATGCCATAATGCCGAGACACCCTCATAGATCGCTACCTGCTCCAGTTTATCCTCCTTCGGGCCTAGCCATACCACCGTTTTTAGCGGTTTAGCCAGATCTATCTCGACGCAGACTCGGGCGAAGCGACTACGTGTGTGGTCTAGGGTGGTTTCATCGACCCTTAAAGGCTTTCCGAAATACGCAGCCACCGGGATGAGGGTTTCCAGCTCCCAGTATTCCTTTGGGAGGTTGGGCAGTTGGAGCCAGATTGGCTCAGACATAAACGCCTCAGCGGTTGGCCGGAAGTTGTTTCGCCACGGGATTAAGTTGAGCACTCTTCCCGTGATCGTCCAAGGCCCATTGCTCAGGGCGTACCTCATGTCCTCCTCATTATCGAACCTGAAGACATAGTAACCCTCTTCCATGTCTGAAACGGAGAACCCGTCGATCCCCCTCCATAGCATGGCAAGGGTTCCTTTTAGCCTGTCCAGGGATATGCCTCTGCCTAAGAACCTCCCGAATAAGGTCCTCCGCCATTTTCCCCGACGCCGCTCTAACACCTCCGGGTCGATGATGACACAGTCGTTGGTCTGTTTTTTAAGCTTGGCCAGAACCTCCTCAGGTATACGTCCTTTGCCGTCCCAAAAGCTGCCTGGTCCTACAGCTACCGATGCCCAGGATCGCGTTTGCGGCTCCACTCGGTCTTTTGCTGATTTCGACGCCGTGGCTCTTCGCAGTAGAACATCCTCTCCCCCAGCTGGGGAAGGAGGCTGTAACCCAACCCCTTTGCAAGCGCTCATTTTTTTCTCTACCTCGTCCAATCTTAAGCTTCTTTGGAGAGTGAGTTGGTTGGTGGTTTTATTTATTGTTTCCTATTGCAAATGTATGATTGACTCTATATGGGGGCCTTATGGATCGTCTGCACCAGCGGTTGGAAAGAATTTTCGATGGTTAGGTACGTGGGAAGCACTAAATTGGTTCACAAATCCACGCGATCACTCGTTCTTGCAGTCCTGGAGTCTGAGCTTAGAAACATACAAAGAGGAAGACCGAGAAAAGCGGACAACAAATTGGTCCTATCGACTTGGATGACCTTACACCAACCAAATCGAGGGACTCTAGTTCCAAAGAAAATTGTTTTGATAATTTGGGTGATGGTTCGATTTGGTTAATGACTTAATAGTGCGGATAGTTTATAAGAGCATATCTCAACGGCGTTTAGTTATATTCGACGACGCACATGATTTGAAGCATAAACTAGTCGCTTATAATATTGGCTTGGTGAGACCTAAATGATTTTGTATTTAAGAAAGATTAATCTTTTTTCCAGTCCATATCTAACCTTTAAGCTCATAAATGATCTAAAAAAAAAAATCAGACTTAGACAACAAGCAATAGTTACAGACCTAATCACGCAATACATCTATTACAAAACACCAAAAACCTCCAAACATGGTTGTTAGTTTCCATCAATTAAGTACAAGACCTATTTGAAAAGTGAAAACGATTAAAGAATTGATGGAAGAGGAGAGAGCAATGAGACTGACGAGAGCGTTGCTTGAGATGTTAGATGATGTAGAAATGGACGAGATGGTAAAGGAGGAGGACCGATCAAAAGTCACTCTCAAGTCAAATAATTGGGGTTCCAAATGCAAGTAAGTCATCGCTGATGAATTTTATGGTGTAAATTTGGTTCTTTTATTATCTCTAATTTTCGTTTCGCCGAGAAGCTAGATTTCTTGTTGCTCATTAAGGTGCAAGGATATTGAAATATTTGCCTTTTGATCAATATCACCAACATTTCTAGAACCTAATAGGCCAACAACATATATTAATTTTCTCTATATACACCGAATATTCACGTTACACAACTAAGCTATATATCTACCTTTTTCTTGTAGACGTAAGCTTGCGCACAGTAGACAAAAGCAAGCAACCCAAAGGCACTGAGCCCAGCAAGAAGCCAGTAGAAGTAATCAAGATGAGCACGGTTTAGATTGTTGGAGAACCAGCTATCGCCACCCTTGCGGGTTTGTTTATCAATTGCAGAGATGAGAATACTACTTATGAAACTCCCAACACCAAAGATGCTCAAATATAGCGCCAGACCGATGCTCCTTAATGCATCAGGGACTTGGTCATAGAAAAATTCTTGCAAGCCAACTAATGTGAACACCTCTGCCATTCCATAAAGAACATACTGAGGAACCATCCACCACAGGCTCATAGGAATTGCTACCTCTGGTTGATCCACCAGGCCGTAATCTCTAGCAGTTTTAAGCCTCTTCATCTCCACCAGAGCTGCTATCACCATCGAAATCAGAGAGATTGCAATTCCCACGCCTATCCTCTGTAGCATGGTAAGGCCTGAAGGGATCTTTGACAACTTTCTAGTTATCGGAACGAGGATGCGGTCGTAGATCGGAACGAAGGCAAGGACAGATACGTTGATGAAGATCTGCAGCGCGGCCGGCGGTATCTGGAAGCTTGAACCTATCCTTCTATCCAGGGTACTGGCTTGCTTTGTGAATAAAGACTGCTGAACGAATGCAGTAGCATATATTAAGCAAGTCGCCCATATACCAAACAATCGAAGAACACCCTTCGCTTCGTCTACGTGATCAGAACTAAATGAGCATCCGTGCTCATCCATTAATGCCCTATAGAAAAAAGAACATTTAGAATCAATAGAGGACTTGGCTAATTATAAGGAGGAAAAAAATTTATACTTGTCTCGTGGTTGTGTTGCCTCCTGATATCTTGCTAATGCAACAAATGTTTTCCCGATTCGAACAAATGGACTCTCTTCATCCAAAACGGAGTTGCGGTAAGTCCTGGTTCCAAGCAAGAACACAGAGAAGGAAAACAACATGACAATGCATGGGATTCCAAAGCCAAATCCCCAGCCAATGTTGTCCTGGACATAGCTTAATACTAGCACTGTAACGGGAAGTCCTGCCGACATCGCAAAGAACCACCAGTTGAAGAAGACACTCTTCAAGATGCACTCCTTCGGGTCGCTGTCGTCGAATTGGTCGGCGCCCAAGGCTTGAAGACATAGCTTGTGGGCACCCTCAGCAAAGCCCAGTAGGTATAAAGAGACATAGAAAAGTGGTACTCGGAGAGAAGCGGGGAAACTTTGGAGGTCCAGAGTATTGCCACCATGGGGAGAAGGGACGGATGGCAGCAGAGCTGATAGCGTCAACATACTTAAGCTCTGTGGATGTTTCTAGTGTTTACAACAATTTGGATCTAAATAGAATCGAATAAAATCGCAAAGTTCTTTGGATAGTATTCATCGAATCAAAAAGCTTAAATTATTAGACATCAAAACATTAATATAAATAATTCATTTGGCGTGCACTTTCGTGAGTTTATATTCTTGTTACCTAGACAATAGATAGATAGATATTCTGAAGGCTAATGCGCCAAGCAGAGCAATGGAAATTGTGCAGGATAGTTTAAGTACGTAGCAGGAATTTCCAACACAGAATGCAACTGTTTCAGAATATACTAATAATATATGTTTTTACTTGATAAAATATTATGATAATATATTTGTCAAAAAATAATATGAAAAATTATATATCTAAAAAAGAATAATTATCTACTGAAACGGTAATATCTTTCATTCCTATTATACTTTTGAATATCTTAACTTAGTTCTTCATCAAACTGATTAATAAAAAATTAAATATATGATATGAAAAAAACACTATGCATATAATTTACTTAACATTAATATAAAAGGAAATCCTTAGATCTAATAAAAGAGTGTCATGTACCCTATGCAGTAAATTTCCTGCAGCTAAAATCTGATATAATATTATAATAAAATTTGATTAGTACTAATTGAAATACGTTAAAATAAATATTATATATTTTTTTAACAACTTTGTTTTTAATCAAATATATTAAGAAAAAATAAAGATTATATTTTAATATAAATACATAGGGTAAAGTGATACAACTGCAACTATAAATATAATTTTCTCAAATTTATAGTAACGCCCTGTATTTTATGCTTATTATCATTAACCAGCCGTACTCCTCCGGTCTATTGCTTTTATTGGTCGGAAAATTGCCCTCTCATTAAGTTAAACAATCTTAAGCTATCATTTAAATAATAACAACGAAAATTGGAGATCTTACAGGTGAATGATAAAAATAGAGGTAGTAAATGATAATAATCTCATAATGCACGGTTTACTTTAAAATCTTCATTTCTTTTATGACCAAAAAATTGAAACAGAAAAACGAAGGGGTTTTTAAGTGGATCAAAATGTAATCGTTAGACAAAAGACAAATAAGTACAAATATAAACTTTTGTGACCAACCAGTTCGTATACAATGTATTCTTTCGTACGATCAATGATGGATCAAATCTAACTCTAAATAATTATTATAAATAATCTATTTAATAATTTAATGACCTTTTTAAGAAGTTCGGGTCCGTATCTAGCATTCGAGTTCTTGATTTTTGGAACGGTACACAGGTAATTAAGCCATACATATATATATATATATATATATATATATATATATATATATATGCAGTGGAATTGGAATTGAGCAGGAGAAGAGGAAGCGGACCAGGATATAGAGGAGGGAGACGAGGACGATGGTGCGGTAGCGACCGAGGTAGGAATCGGCGAGGAAAGCGCCGAGGAGGGGGAGCATCAAGGAGACCCCTGACCACGTGCTGAGGGCCGCGGCGGCGGCGGCGGTGGAGACGCCGAGGGGTCCGGTGACGTACATGATCAGGTTCGACGTGATGCCGTAGAAGGCGCAGCGCTCCGGGATCTCTGCCCCTGCGGTTCAAACCACAAGATCGAGGTCAGACGTCTAAGAATCGAAACGAGGAGGAGGAGGGGGAGGACGACGGCGAGGTCACCGATGATGAAGAGGGCGGAGTTCCATCCGCCCGAGCTGGCCCGGGAGACCGGACGGCCGCGGTAGTCCACCACTCCGGTTAACGGATCGGATTCGGATAGGAGGGGATCCGGATCCATCGTCTCTCTCTCTCTATTCTCTAATGGGGAACTCGTTCTTGCCATAGGGAATTTATTGGATGTGGGGGTATATGGTGGCGAGTCGCTGTAGGTTCGTCCTTGCGCAACGTGCAGTGATGCTTGCAGTACGAAATTGTAGCTTTTACCAAAAGCAATCCACTTTTAAGGTCACTGACCAAGTTAACTTTTCAATAAATAAAAATAAAATAATAAAAATATTTAATATAAACCTAATTTTATTATAATTTTTTAAAAAAATATATTTTTTATTATAAAAGAGCTCTTCTTTCACATGATTTATAAAAAAAATCATGAGAAAATATTCTTACACACCTGGTGAAAAAAATTTAATAATTTTACTATTAAATATATTTTACTTAGGTTTATTATTAGTTTAAAATGGTTGACTTGCATTTATATTTTATAAATTTAGTTATAATATTTTTGTACTATTTAAATGGCACGCACTCATCTAAATAATAATTATATCCCTATTTCAATTTTTTTTCTCTATCTCTAATTTCTTTCAAAATGAATATATTTTTCTCCTGGAAGAATATAAAACTAACTAATTTCATAATAAATTATAGAGTGATTACAGGCTTATAAATTTTTAAGTCGGTAATAACTCACTTTTTTAAATAAAGTTTGTAATACGAGGTCTTCTTAAAAATATTTAAAAAAAATAGTATAGTCTTACCAGGCTTATAACCAAAAATAAAATTAAAACAAAAATAAAAATAAAAAACAGTAATACTATGTTATCATGTAAATAATAATAATATTATGTTATCATGTGAAGAAAAATTTAACAGTAGAATAAAATTAATAACTTGCTGTAGGGAATTTGTTGCAGTTGGGAGTGTACGGTGGCTAGTCGCTGTAGATTCTTAACTACCCAACGAGTAGTGATGCTTACAGTACTAAATCTTACTTGTTAGATGATTAGATGTCGCTTTAAAATTATTAATTTATACACTCATAGAAGGAATCCACGTCTAAGTTCACCAAACAAATATATTTTTAATTTTTTTTATCATTATTCACTCTTCAATAAATAAAATAAAATAAATATTTAATGACACGATTTAAATTTATTCTCAATATTTAATATAAATAAAATAACTCTTCTTTTAGGGTGCCTTAGAAAAAAATTATGAAAAATAGTGAAAAAAAATTAAAATTTTACTATAAAATATAATTTAATAACAAGTTTAGTATGCGTTCAAAATGGCTAACTTGCATTTATTTTTTATGAATTTAATAATAATATTTCTATATCACGTAAACAACACGTACTAAATTTCTCTAAAAAAAAATAAATATATATATTTTTTATATCACATTAAAATAGCAATTACACCCCTATTTCAGATTTTTTTTAATATATCTAATACATTTACCTCTAAAAAAAATATAAAACTAACTAATTTCACAATAACTCACTTTTTTTAATAAACTTTACAACATGAAGAACTTCTTAAAAATATTGAGAAATAATATAATATTACACGTGGGCTTATGATTAAAATAAAAGAAAATAAAAGAGTAACATTATGTTATCATGTAGAAAAGATTGACATAAAAATATAAGCCCGTAAATCAGTAATTAAAAATTATTAATAAAACTAATATTTTTAAATTTTATTATCAAAATCAAGGAGCAATTTAGCCTATTATATTTATTATTATATTTATTATCTTCAAAACCAATAGTTTCTTAACTTTTTCACATCTAATAAAAAATAATAACTATACTTTAGTCTAATTCACAATCAAACACTAAATCATAATTAATAAATAAGGCCAATTAGTGAATGGCTTATTTTTCAGAGAATCGTAGCGAGGGACCTCGGATTTCCAGAACATTTCGTATAAAATATAAATATAATAGCTATTTTACTTATACTTGCTCTGACGTAAATAACAGAGGAGCTATTCTATAATAATAACACGGCAGTTGTGATTCTTATTAATGAAGGAGAAACAAATAAATGTGAATGAGAAGGACAAATCTTTTTGGAAAGGCCAGAGATGTTGGAAATAAAAGAGCGCAAAAGGATAAAATCTTACCTTAAAAGAATGAGTTGGGTTTGCTTGTTGTCAAATAATCCAATAAAAACTATTATTGATCACCTTTTTTAAATTATTAAGGATTAATTAATTATATTTCATTTCACTATCTTAGCTATCAATTTTATTAGTAAAGAAACAGTAAAAAAACTTAAATTCTAGTTTAGTTTAATTATTCTAATCACATATGTAGAATATCTTATATACACTTTAATTTATTAATAAATAAAAAATATTATTTATAACTAATTTGTTATTATCGAATCATTGCTGTGGCTGGTTTGCATTACTCTCTCTAGTTGCAGACAAAAAAAAAAGTTCATGGAAGGCAAACCCATCATTGATTTGTTTATCTAATTCCAATTTAAATCCATTAATAATATTAAAGCAAGACAAACGTAATAGAAAGCAATCGCATCAAAGTATCAAACTATCAACTTGACTGGATTCTTTCACTTGGTTTTGATCAAATCCCTAATAAAACAACAAACAAAAAAACAAAGAACAAAGCAGAGTAAGGTGAACATAGATAGAGTACAGCAGAGTTACAAATTACATACTATCTACCCGAAGATAAAATTATACTACACAACTGGGCTGGCTGCCTTCTTCTTGTAGACATAAACCTGTGCACAGTATGCGTAAATGAAGAATTCGACCGCACTGAGTCCAGCAAGAAGCCAGTAGAAGTAATCAAGATGGGCACGGTTTAGATTGTCGGAGAACCAGCTATCTCCACCCTTTCTGGTTTGTTTATCAATGGCAGAGATGAGAATACTGCTTATGAAGTTCCCTATGCCAAAGATGCTCAAATATAGTGCCAGACCGAGGCTCCTCAAAGCATCAGGGATCTGGTCGTAGAAAAATTCTTGCAAGCCAACCATTGTGAACACGTCTGCCATTCCAAACAGGATATACTGAGGAACCATCCACCACAAGCTCATAGGAATTGCTACCTTTGGTTGATCCACCAGGCCATAATCTCTAGCAGTTTTGAGCCTCTTCATCTCCACTAGAGCTGCTATCACCATCGAAACCAGAGAGAGTATCATTCCTGCCCCGATCCTTTGCAGCAAGGTAAAGCCTGAAGGGACCTTCGACAACTTTCTAGCTATCGGCACGAGGAGTCGATCGTATATAGGGATGAAGACAACGATAGTCATACTGATGAAGGTTTGCAGCGTTGCCGGTGGAACTTGGAAACTCGAACCTATCCTCCTATCCAAGGTACTGGCTTGCTTGGTAAAGAATGTGGCCGACTGCGCGAAAACAACGGCATATATTAAGCAAGTAGCCCCTATTGGAAACAATCCAAGAACGCCCTTCACTTCTTCTATGTGATCAGCATTATATTGATGTATTATCTCTGGCGCTTCTTTAGACCTGGCAGGATTTGCTCGCCTACTCTTCGCCAATGCTACGAAAGCTGTCCCGATTCGAGCAAACGGATTCTCTTCTTCCAAAGTGTAGTAGCGGTACGTCCTGGTCCCCAGCAAGAACACAAGAAGAGCGAAAAACATGACGATGCACGGGAGTCCAAATCCGAGGCCCCAACCGATGTTGTCTTGGATGTAGTTTAAGAAGAGGAGCGTGAGAGTAGTGCCGCCGCACATTCCAAAATACCACCAATTGAAGAAGGAACTCTTGGAAATGCACTCCTTGGGGTCGTTGGCATCGAATTGGTCTGCGCCAAACGCTTGAACGCAAGGCTTGTGGCCACCTTGGGCAAACGCCACCGAGTAGAGAGAGATATAGAAGAAGCCTACTTGAAAAGGAGAAGGTGAGCAGCCTTTGAGATTCAAGATATTATTGCCACAATCAGGAGACTGGAAGGACGGCAGCACAGACGAAAGAGTCAACATGCCCAGGCCCTGTTTGCTTTAGAAAAAAGTTTAAATACATACATCTTCACCTCCTCTACTTTAGACCGAAAAGGGAAACTATTCTAACATCACCCTCTGTAATTTTATTTATGTCGCGATTATATTTTTATAGCTATATTTAAATTAAAATTATTATTATTTTATTATAGTTAATTAATCTATAATAATTATATAAGTTTTTCAATGTATTTAAAATAATATCAAATAAATTTTGAATATCTGATGATAAATATTGTGAATATATGTATATCAGTGTCATCTAAAATCGGATCACATATCTAAATAATAAATAATTTTAAATTCTATCGATATATTTGTAAAAGTTAATAAATAAAAATTTTAATCTTAATTTAAAAATAATCATAAAACAATAAAGTGATACAAATAAAATAATAAAAGAGGGAGAGATGAATTTAGGCCAAACCACAAAAAGAAATCTTTAAAATCCTAACCAAGAACTTTATTTTGGATCGTTATCGTTATGTAACTAAACTGTAAATAGAAGTTAGTGGTTGGTCGACGGTATAAAGGAAAATTTTAGAACGGTTCAAACTCATAACAAAATTTAAATTAAAAATGCACCGATACTGTTAACTGTCAGAACTTTATCCAGAGTGGGCATAAAATAATCTTTTTGCCCATAAATACTTTACCAGTATCCTATAATAAAGCGTAATGAGTGTATTATTGATTATAATAATGGTTGGGTGGAAAGAGAGAATGAAAGATTGATAAAATGTGACGTTAATCACGTTACATCACTTCTTCTTCTTCTTCTTTTTCTTCTTTTTGGTTGCAATTTACTACACTTTGCGTTAGAATGTTTGTAGTGTTTGTAAGCAGAGGAATGCTCATAAGGCGTAGTAATTGAAAGAGGATAAGGAGGGTGCGCACCAGGATGTAGATAAGGGAGGCAAAGACGATGGTGCGGTAGCGGCCGAGGTAGGAATCGGCGAGGAAAGCGCCGAGGAGGGGGAGCATCGAGGCAACACCTGACCAAGTGTTGATGGCGGCGGCGGCGGCGGCGGTGGGCTCGCCGAGGGGCCCGGTCAGGTAGCTGATCAGGTTCGACGAGATGCCGTAGAAGGCGAAGCGCTCGGCGATCTCCACACCTGCGGTTTGAACCACGCGATCGAGATCAGACTGCTAAGAATTAATATGAGGGGAGAAGGAGGAGGAGGAGGAGGAGGAAATTACCGATGATGAAGAGGGCGGAGGTCCATCCGCCGGAATTGGATCTGGAGGTTGGACGACCGCGGTAGTCCACCACTCCCGTTAACCGATCGGATTGATATAAGAGGGGATCTGAATCCATCGCCGCCGCGGAGACTTCACTCACGCACACACACCGTCACACGCTCGCGTTGAAATTAAGTGCCGATGGCTACCAGCGGTAGAGAGCACCTGTGCTTACGAACATTTGTGGTGAGATCTTCTTCTCAATCGGTCTTTGATTCTTTTTCTTCTTTTTTTTATTTATTGTTTCCTATTGCAAATGTATGATTGACTCTATATGGGGGCCTTATGGATCGTCTGCACCAACGGTTGGAAAGAATTTTCGATGGTTAGGTACGCGGGAAGCACTAAATTGGTTCACAAATCCACGCGATCACTCGTTCCTGCAGTCCTGGAATCTGAGCTTAGAAACATACAAAGAGGAAGACCGAGAAAAGCGGACAACAAATTGGTCCTATCGACTTGGATGACCTTACACCAACCAAATCGAGGGACTCTAGTTCCAAAGAAAATTGTTTTGATAATTTGGGTGATGGTTCGATTTGGTTAATGACTTAACAGTGCGGATAGTTTATAAGAGCATATCTCAACGGCGTTTAGTTATATTCGACGACGCACATGATTTGAAGCATAAACTAGTCGCTTATAATATTGGCTTGGTGAGACCTAAATGATTTTGTATTTAAGAAAGATTAATCTTTTTTCCAGTCCATATCTAACCTTTAAGTTCATAAATGATCTTAAAAAAAAAATCAGACTTAGACAACAAGCAATAGTTACGGACCTAATCACGCAATACATCTATTACAAAACACCAAAAACCTCCAAACATGGTTGTTAGTTTCCACCAATTAAGTACAAGACCTATTTGAAAAGTGAAAACGATTAAAGAACTGATGGAAGAGGAGAGAGCAATGAGACTAACGAGAGCGTTGCTTGAGATGTTAGATGATGTAGAAATGGACGAGATGGTAAAGGAGGAGGATGGTAAAGGAGGAGGACCGATCAAAAGTCACTCTCAAGTCAAATAATTGGGGTTCCAAATGCAAGTAAGTCATCGCTGATGAATTTTATGGTGTAAATTTGGTTCTTTTATTATCTCTAATTTTCGTTTCGCCGAGAAGCTAGATTTCTTGTTGCTCATTAAGGTGCAAGGATATTGAAATATTTGCCTTTGATCAATATCACCAACATTTCAAGAACCTAATAGCCCAACAACATATATTAATTTTCTATATATACACCGAATATTCACGTTACACAACTAAGCTATATATCTACCTTTTTCTTGTAGACGTAAGCTTGCGCACAGTAGACAAAAGCAAGCAACCCAAAGGCACTGAGCCCAGCAAGAAGCCAGTAGAAGTAATCAAGATGAGCACGGTTTAGATTGTTGGAGAACCAGCTATCGCCACCCTTGCGGGTTTGTTTATCAATTGCAGAGATGAGAATACTACTTATGAAACTCCCAACACCAAAGATGCTCAAATATAGCGCCAGACCGATGCTCCTTAATGCATCAGGGACTTGGTCATAGAAAAATTCTTGCAAGCCAACTAATGTGAACACCTCTGCCATTCCATAAAGAACATACTGAGGAACCATCCACCACAGGCTCATAGGAATTGCTACCTCTGGTTGATCCACCAGGCCGTAATCTCTAGCAGTTTTAAGCCTCTTCATCTCCACCAGAGCTGCTATCACCATCGAAATCAGAGAGATTGCAATTCCCACGCCTATCCTCTGTAGCATGGTAAGGCCTGAAGGGATCTTTGACAACTTTCTAGTTATCGGAACGAGGATGCGGTCGTAGATCGGAACGAAGGCAAGGACAGATACGTTGATGAAGATCTGCAGCGCGGCCGGCGGTATCTGGAAGCTTGAACCTATCCTCCTATCCAGGGTACTGGCTTGCTTCGTGAATAAAGAGTGCTGAATGAATGCAGTAGCATATATTAAGCAAGTCGCCCATATACCAAACAATTGAAGAACACCCTTCGCTTCTTCTACATGATCAGAACTAAATGAGCATCCGTGCTCAACCATCAATGCCCTATTGAAAAAAGAGAATTTAGAACCAATAGAGGACTTGGCTAATTATAAGGAGGAAAATTTATACTTGTTTCGTGTTTGTGTTGCCTCCTGAGATCTTGCTAATGCAACAAATGTTTTCCCGATTCGAACAAATGGACTCTCTTCTTGCAAAATGGAATTGCGGTAAGTCCTGGTTCCAAGCAAGAACACAGCGAAGGAAAACAACATGAGAATGCATGGGATTCCAAAGCCAAATCCCCAGCCAATGTTGTCCTACACATAGCTCAATACTAGCTGTAACACCCCAATATAAAAAAAAAAAAAAAAAAAAAAAAAAAAAAAAAAAAAAAATTTCCTCTGACTGACGCACGTGCCAGCCTTGCCACTCTGCCCCCTCCTCCTCCTCTTCTTCTTCCCCTTCCCTTGCCGTGCACGCCATCTCTGACCTTCTTATCCCCTTCCCATCGCCGCAGACACCTAGATTTTCCCCCATTCCTCCTCCACCGCATTGCCTCTCTCCCTCTCTCGCGGATTGCCGGAGTCGGAGGCGACGAAGTACCGTTGCTGCCGAAGCCGGACCGAGTGTTGCCGAGCCCGTCGACCAAACCTCGGTAAGCCTTTCCCCCCGCCTTTAGTCTTGATAGTGTAAAACCCTCCCTCCCTCGCCGTCGTCGGAGCCCTCGGCGGCCAACGACCTCGTGTCTAGCCGCCGATCCGAGAAGCCCCCGGTGGAGGTGGAGAAGCCATCTCGGGGCTTCGGGCCCTTGGTGATGGGGCGAGGACGGACTCCCCATGGCCGCCGGCCATGGAGCGCGACCGGCGCCGGCGGGTCTACCTCCTTCCCCTTTCTCTTTCCCGTTTCCCCTTTCGCTTACCCGTCGGTCTCGTGGCCACCGCCGGCCTCGTGCTGCGCTGCCGGCTTCGTGGCCGTGTCGTCGGCCTCGCGCTGCGCTGCCGGCCTCGTGCCGCGCCACCGCAGCCCCGCAACCCCGTGGACCTCTCTCTCCGCCTCGACCTCCTTTCATCGGAAGGAGATGGGGTGGAGGGGTGGGGGTTAAAGCCCCCACCCATTTCCTCCTTAGTGGGCTGCAGACCACTGCAGCCCACTAATCTAGTGTTAGGGGTGGGCTGCAGACCGCAGCCCACCAGTTCGGTCTGGGTGGGCTGCAGGCCGCAGCCCACCTAGACTCGGGTGGGCTGCTAGACTCGGGTGGGCTGCAGACCGCAGCCCACCAGCTCGGTCTGGGTGGGCTGCAGGCCGCAGCCCATTAGCCCGCTGTTGAGTGGGCTACAGTCTGCAGCCCACTATCCCCAACCTTGGTGGGCTGTGGCTGGGCCCCCAGCCCACCAAGGCCCTTTTGCTTTGTGGGTTGGGTTTGGGCCTACCCATTACCTCTAGCCTAGCCCATTTGTGGCCATTTGGACCCTATAACTCCGTTTACCATTTTCACCTAATTTGATTAGCCTGATCCTTAATTTTGGGATAATACAAGATTCCTATGATGCCCTTGACTCGTACCAAACATAAATGTGCTAATAAGATAATTAATTTTATTAGTTCGCTAATGACTTTACTTGCGTGAATTAATAGGATTGACACCGCGTGAGGAAGATTTTGGGATTCCGGACTAGCTGACGAGTTTTACCATACCGTGGAGACCCCCCAGGCGAGTAGAGTTATACAAATCTAGAATAACATGATACAGTAGAAATGTCAGTATTAATGCATGCAGTCGGTATTCCCTGTTATATCTTTTGCATATGTAGTTATTTATAACCTGTTCATCATAGTATCATGAGAATGTTAATGTGTATGATAATGTTTTACATGTGCCCTGCATGATATACCGTTGCATAGATATATGATTGCTGTGAATATTGACTGTAATGACCATGATGACTATAACATGCTTTATACACGCATAAACACTGCACCACTTCCACCTATCATTAGTAGTCGAATTCTGACTAGGCAGTACCCCTACTCACTCAGCCCAGGGTTAAGGGCAGGGTGTATCATATATGTCTATACTATTAGCGGCCTACACCTGAGGTCGGGAAGCCTGTGTGGCATTCAGGTAGTTATACTGCATAGTTAGGACTAGATTATGATGATAGAAGAACCTGATTGTGAGGCGGGGATATAACTCTAGCGGTACCCGACGACGCAGGGTTAGGGCGTCTATTGATGAGCCGAGGGCTCCTGATTCTCCCGCCGAGGGCGGTGATGATTTAGAGAGAGTGAGATATGGGCTTACGATCGGGGTCCTGAGTCTGATGGCCACAGACAACCGGTCACATGTAGTGTCGCCATACACGTGTAGGTGACATTACCGCTAGATGTGTATATATCCCCCCCTCGATGTATGTGATGATGGATGATTGTTTCGTAAGAGTATTTACCCTGTGTGGTGAATAGCTCGGTGAGCGATGATAAGTATGATTATTGTTTTGGCAGACATGAGATGACTGAACTGCTATTTTATTGTTATGCATAACATGTAAACCTATGATTGAGATGTGTACAAATAAGAGATTGTCTCAAACTTTATATCTGTGTGAACTGATCATAATATGTTTGGTAAACTAGCATATTCCAAGATAGTGATTGGTAATCTTTATCAACTGCATTAACTTAGTAAATTGTGGTAAGTCATTTTAATAAGCGTGTCGTTATCGTTAGCAAATTTAGGCATACATTGGATATACACCGGTGATGTCATTATTTTAGATTGTATGGATCCTACTCGTTGGGCTGTAAGCTCACCCCTCGTGGCGTATTATTTCAGAGCTAGGGGACGCAGGTGCGGGTAGCGAGGAGTAGCCGCTTTCTTTCTTTTTAGTACGTATGTTAGTTGTATTAAGCCCCTGCGAGGGTATGATGATGACGTTGTATCTTTTTGGACTTTATCATTGTATTTTGGATGTATATTTGGAAGGCTTGTTGTGGCCTGTGGAACTTGTATCCGGACTCCTTTAGTTGAGTTATTTATGGTGAATTTGTGTGGTTGTGTGCCTTGTGAAATCCTCGTACTGACAGGTCATGTGATGTACCGCGTGGGAGGGTTTATCCACGCGGTTTACACGTGTATTTGGAGGTTTGGGTGTTTCACTAGCACTGTAACGGGTATTCCTGCCGACATCGCAAAGAACCACCAGTTGAAGAAGACACTCTTCAAGATGCACTCCTTCGGGTCGCTGTCGTCGAATTGATCGGCGCCGAAGGCTTGAAGACATATCTTGTGGGCACCCTCAGCAAAGCCCAGTAGGTATAAAGAGACATAGAAAAGTGGTACTCGGAGAGAAGGAGGGGAACTTTTGAGGTCCAGAGTATTGCCACCATGGGGAGAAGGGACGGATGGCAGCAGAGCGGATAGCGTCAACATACTTGTGCTCTGTGGATGTTTCCAGTGTTTACAACAATTTGGATCTAAATAGTATCGAATTAAATCGCAAAGTTCCTTGGATAATATTCATCGATCAAAAGGCTTAAACTGTTAGATATCGAAACAATAATATAAATAATTCGTTTGGCGTGCAATTTCGTGAATTTGTATTCTTGTTACCTAGACTATATATATATATATATATATTCTGACGGCTAATGCATCAAGCAGAGCAATGGAAATTGTGCAGGATATTTATACTAATAAGTCCATATGTATTGTGTTACTCCTAATGCAACTCAAAACCTCTGTTGTGATGAGTGCATCTCAAGTGCTACTCTTAAAATACATTCACCGAGGAAGAATACTGGAAGTTTTCCTGCCATCATAAACTGTTAGGTGCCTTAAATCCCAGTGGTGTTAGCAAAAAGTTGTAGGCAAGGAAGCCCTTTTATATTTCTTTTAAAAATGCTAGTCCGCTGGCAATTCTACCCTAAAAGAACAGGTTAAATTGGACTCAAACTACATATAGCGTGTAACAAACCAAATATATAATTTTTACAACTTTGTTTATAATGGAATTTTGTTTTTCATTCTATCTAGTTTGATCAAATATATTAAGAAAAAATAAATATTATATTTTAATATAAATACGTGGGTTAAAGTGTTACAGCAAGACGAAGCGGACCAGGATATAGAGGAGGGAGACGAGGACGATGGTGCGGTAGCGACCGAGGTAGGAATCGGCGAGGAAAGCCCCTAGGAGGGGGAGCATCGAGACTACCCCCAACCACGTGCTGAGGGCGGCGGCAGCGGCGGCAGTGGAGAGGCCGAGTGGTCCGGAGACGTACATGATCAGGTTCGACGTGATGCCGTAAAAGGCGCAGCGCTCCCCGATCTCAGCCCCTGCGGTTGAAACCACACGATCGAGGTCAGACGTCTGAGAATCCATACGAGGAGGAGGGGGAGGACGATGGCTAGGTCACCGATGATGAAGAGGGCGGAGTTCCATCCGCCGGAGCTGGCCCGGGAGATCGGTCGGCCGCGGTAGTCCACCACTCCGGTTAACGGATCGGATTCGGATAGGAGGTGATCCGGATCCATCGTCTCTCTCTCTTAATCCTCGCTCTCTACTCTCCAGTGGGGAACTCATTCTTGCCGGAGGGAATTTATTGGAAGTGGGGCAATATGTTTATTGCAAGTGGGGCTATATAAATTTATTTTAATTATTCTTGTGTTAAATCTGTCGATTTTATATCTTGTTAATATTCTCTCTACTCTCTCATCCAAAAATAAATATAATTTTTTATTAAAAAAAAAGCTCTTTTTTAATAAAACTAACTAATTTCACAATAAACTATAAAGTAGTTGTAGTCTTTTGAGTTTTTAAGTCCATAATAATTCTTTTTTGATGGAAAGGAGGATATAGTAGTGATAGGTAGAGGAGAGGAGAAGAAGAGTGAACCAGAGAAGAGAGAGGAAGAGATAAAAAATGTGTCACATAATAGATTTATTTTGAGTATTTTATATAAAAATAATTATTTTAAAATTTTGTTGTGAACATTAAAGTAGGGTTTTTTTTTCGATTCCTAAGGTTGTATCACTTAGTAGAATAAAGAGTATTCTAGCATCAGCAATCTAACTTTTAATATAAAAAAAAGCTCATACTATACTTTATAAGCTAATCTAATATTTAATTCAATACTATTATAAAAAGTAATAATTATATTTAATATAATATAATGAATATTAAAATATAGAAGAATATGTTTTAAACCAAATAATGAAAATACTTTTTACTATATATTAAATTTTAAATAGTTTTTTTTTGAAATGATATTACTTTTTATTACAATTGCGAACTTAGTAAACTCCGTGAGCTCGCATTATATTGTATTAATTGTATACTTTCTTGTATTTTCTAACTTCCTCGCATTGCCAGCGGAAAATAATATTTATTGTTTTCTCTATATTTACTACGACAAACCTCCTTGCATTTTTCAATTTCTTTAAATATTATATTTTTATTTTTATAAAATAATTATAATTACGTATTGAACGACTCTACCGTTAATTTTGCTGTCATGTCTACTTTTGGAGAGGAGAGAGAGAGAGAGAGAAAGAGAGAAAGCGAAAGGTAAACCAACTATGACTATGGTTGAACGTGGTGTCATCTCATCTCAAAGAGACAAAGAGTAAAAATGATAATATTAGCTAGGTTATTACTAAATTAGTTTATTAAATTTATATGGATTCAAGATCCGATAACCAATTGGATATACTTTTCTATAAGGTTTCGTATCGCCTTAACGGGTTATTAGGATCTCTTAACTCAGATCCATTAAACCACTGATAACGTGCCGGGAATTGAGTACACGTAAAATTTGTGCACACCTTTCTCATCTTCACACTCTAATCCTCTCTCTTTCTATATATATATACAAATATAGATTTGTTTTCTAGTCTCCATAGTATTAGTTCCTCATCTTTTCTCTCTCATGGTTAAGGCTAGGTTCTTGCTTGCTTTGCTCCTCCTCCTCCTCCTGGTTGAGGTAATTAAACTATGCCTTCGTATCAATTAGTACTTCATAGATAGTTAATTATGGATGTTTTATTCTTTAATCTCTTTGATTTGATGATATGCAGATGAACCTATTTGATGAATCATGGATACCAGGAGTTGAGGGAATCGGTAAGATTACATATGATGTTTCTAAGAGGAGTGCATGAAAAATTTACATAGTTTGGTTAATTAAGCGGAAGGTTTTATCCACTCGTAAATATAACAATAGAGATTATATACAACAAGGAAAAGATGGTTCGACAAAAGACATAGCAATCTTAATTCTCGTAATGTTCTTATTAAGAATAATTACACTTAGATTTGCTGAACTATTTATTTATTTTTCATTGTAGATCGATCATCTTAACTATGTAAAATCTCTTTAATGGATTGTTTTTTTTTATACTAAAAAGTATCACAATATCAGTTTATTTTGGAGGAAAGAATGAGAAAAGTTATGGACAAGATAGCTACTAATATCTAAAAATAAAATGAAAAGATGAATATAAATTTATATGGACAATAATTTGTGAATCTAAATGTAATTGACCCTACTAGATAAGATGAAACTTTTTTCAAAAAAAATTCATGGTTTAAATCTTATACTTTTCTACCTTATATGTATATGATTAAATCCCTGTATTCTACTTTTATTGTCTGAAAGACAACTTCTTCAAGTTAAATTTAAGCCGACAACCACACAGTTATAGACTGATAGAATAGATAATATTCTATTTGTTTTGAAAATTTAAAAAAGAACCATTAAATATCTTAAGAGTGGTTCATCCTTCCAACTCCGCCCTTCTCTCGTCTCCAGATCAACGATAGAATATTAAGTTAATAATTGATCGGATATAGATTAAAGAGTGGTAAAATTTAATCCAAGTCCATATTTGTTTCTTATATCCAGACTTCTTATAATAATAAAAAAAATTATATTTAATTTTAGGATGCAAATAATGATAAGAAATGGATAGTCAGCTTAATTATCATATCCGGGTATCTACACAAATCGGATATAGAAGATATTTTTTGCAAAAAAATTCATCTTACTATTTCTATAATATCTTAATATCTATAAATATTTGAATATTAATTTAGATACTATTATTCAATTTGTATTCGTATCTACATAGGTTGTTCAAATCAAGAGTAGAATAACATTTTTGACCTTATTAGGCAAAACTTGGCTACACTTAGACCCCATTTTTATTCATACTTAAAATACAAGCAAAATGTAGGATTTGAATGATAAATAAATTATCAGCTTTTTATATATTTTTTTTATTATAGATTGCATTGCAAAGTGTAAATACAGATGCAGTAAGTCAGGGAGGGCAAAGATGTGCAAAAGGGCTTGCAATACCTGCTGCGAGAGGTGCCACTGTGTCCCGTCGGGGACCTCTGGGCATAAGGAAGAGTGCCCTTGCTATGCTAAAATGAAAACCCACCATGGTAAACCCAAGTGCCCTTGATACTAATTAGCACCACTAATCCTCGTTAATCCAACCACTATCATGCAGTAAGTCTGAAGGGCTCCTAATATATAAGCCCTATGCAATAAGTTTGTTATGCTCCATGAGAGAGACACCGGTGTTAATGTATATACATATGATATTCATATGTTTTGCTTTTCTTTCTCCTTTTCAATGTTTTGCACCTAGTATAACATAAAATTAGATTAGACTAATGGACCAACTCTCAGATAAATATTAATCCTAATAGGCCATATTTAGTATGCACGCATGTCTTAGTCTCGAATACTTTAGATCAAAATTGGATCAATTTGATCTTGACCCGAAGGTTCTTAGGTCAAGATTGAGTTTACTGATTCCCTCCTTATCATCGTATTCCTTCTCTATTCTCCTCCGTCTTTTCATTCTTGCCTGATGCCATATTATTCTTTTTGAACTTCTCATTCCGAGAATTTTATTCAAAAATTGATTCGAAGGTCTTGCCCAAGACCTAGGTCTAAAATTAGCTTAATTATTTTATAATATTCAAATCATATCCTATTGGCAATAGCTAATAAATTTAAAAAAGGAACAAAATTTCTAGGTGGCCAGTGAGAATCTGCCACTTAGCCGACATGACACTTTACCACGGCCACCAAATCTTATCCACTAACCAACAAAATAAATAAATAATAATAAATAAAAAGAAGTAAAAAGAACTCTTCGTCCTTGAAAGTTGAAACTTGAAACCTAATCCAATCCACCCACCTCTCTCCTCCATTAATTTCCACGTCCCATTCTCCTCCCGGCGTACACGTTTTTTGAAAATAGTTCGCCTTCGTTCAACGCACTAGACAATTAGACCACTGCAATGGACCACACCCGTTCCGATTTCCGAGGCAGATGGATGATATCTCCACGTCACCTTCCAAGTTCCTTTTGTACTCTATCGGTGGGTCTTTCCAAGCTGTGAGCTTTCGTTGACCATTGACCAGTGACCAGGATTATTGGATGAATGTAGGTACTCGAATCGTGCAGGATTAATCCATTTATATGCACCCTCACAAATCACAATAAGTAGGTGGACCTATACATTTATAACAGCATTCCCTTATCTTTGGGAATTCCCACTTATATAACACTTTTTATATATATATAAGCTAACGTATAACTTAATTTCTTTACTAGTTTAGGTAATAATCGATTACACTGAGTAATTATTATAAAAAAAATTATTTAATAATTTTGTAGCTTTGGTCGGCTTGGTGGTACAGTGGTTTGGAATTCCACAATATGGTGGTTTAGAATGATGTCTAATAATATTTAATTTGAATCAATAGCTTGATGGCCCATATGATTTAAAGCTTAGATTATGTAACTTAGTATGTTGGCTAAATCTTACTGGAATCTAAGCGACTCTATATTTAGAAAGGATTAATTCTTTTGTCTAGCTCATATCTAATCTTCGGATTATTAAATAATCAAAACAGAAAAAAAATCCTTTTTAGTTTGACTAGATTTTAAATTTTCATATATTTTAAACTTAAACACTTAATCTCCTATCTGATTGAGACCTAAATTTAGTCTACTTTATTTATGGTGATAAAAATACTAAAGTTAGATTAAATACTTAGATTTAAAATACAACAAAATAATCAAGCTAAATGATTCCAGTTAAAATGTAACAGATACATTAGTGATCACAGCCACCATTCAATTTTAGGGTTGAAAGGTGTGTTTCAATCCTTGAAAAGGAGAGATTTAATGATCAATTAACATATCCAACCAAACAATTAATTACCCAAGTTTGCAAAGTAACAAAATCCAAGCTATATTAAGGAAGAACTGATATCTACATAGCAATCTAAGTAAAATAACAACTATGCCCATACTTAATCTTCTTCAGCTGTTAATAGTAGGATCCTTAAAAACTATAAATATTATTTTTCCACATCTTAATTATAATTTTTTTACTATGACTAAAATGCATAGTTGCTTTAGACCATGACCTCCATGCAAGTTCAACTCTGCCATCTACTTTGAAATGAGGAAAATATTTTGGACCCATATGTTTAATTATGTTAATAAATCAACCTGAATCAATAAGCAAATATAAACTGGAAATCCTATCATCCAACTAATGAATGGATTTTATTGTCACTTTTAGTATAAGAAATAATTATGGATCCTCTTATGGATATGGATTCAGATAAGGGAACCTTACCTTACTCTGTTAACTTATCTAATCTTGACCGTTGGATCTCTCCTTGATGATATTGGAGAGAAGCCATATAACTCTCTCTATAAAAGAAGAGCTTCTTGATAAATAACTCCTCAATTGCCCTCAGGCTCTACTATGAGATTGGAAGGAGAAGAAGAAGAATACTAAGGTTTGTTCTATAAAATCCACAAATTAAAATTTTATTTTTTTGTTGAATAATATTATTATGGTCTTATAGATTTTTTTATTTTTTATTTTGTTGCTGAGTTAATTATAGAATTAAATCCTAGTTAATTAATCTAATTGGGCTAATAAAAGTGCTTTGTTAAGTGCAATGAACTTCATAGAAGGATCCAGCGGAAAGTACGAAGTTGCCCCTGCCGCCGTCCACCCGTGGACGACCGGCGACTTCGAGTTGTTTGCCGGGCTATTGCCGGTCACGGTCATATTTCGAAACGGATAGATGGATAGGTAGAGGGGCAGTCGGGCAGAGGAAAAGAGAAGGAAAGCAGCCAATCGTTTCCCTCCCGTTTCCCCGCTATAAAGTCCACCTAACCTCCTCTCAGGCTTCTCCTATTCTCCCTTGTGCCCCCGCATGAAAGACACCGTTTCCCCCCCTCCGGTCTCCTAGGTCTCATCGCAGATCCGCTTCAGATCTCTGGGCCTCGACCTCAACTTCGCCCTCGCTTCTCTGCCAATTTTAGAGAATTTTTTTTTTCGCACTTGTCAGGTATTCACAAATCTTCGTGGAGTAATTAGTCAGTAGATCCAAATCGGTGGATTTGAGCAAGTCTTGATGATTTTGTGAACATCTTTTGGTTCATTTGCCGGGATCTTGATCTAAGTATGCGCGTCTTGGCCTCTTTGGTGTCGATCTCGCTTGCAGTTTGCGAAATGTATCTAAAGTTGAGATTATGCGCAGATTTATGAGATGGGTTTAGTTGTAAATCTCTGAGCTTTTCGATGCAGGAGTAGCCGTTACTAAAGGCAATGGATGGGCAGGGGCTTCGCAAGGTGGGGTCCTATTGCTCCATGGCGGAGGCGGACGATCTCGATCTGTCGCGGCTTCCCGACAAGCCGAGGCTTAACATAGAGCGGCAGCGGTCGTTCGACGAAAGGTCGATGAGCGAGCTTTCGATAAATGTGAGAAACCTAGAGAATTTTGACAGCTTGTATTCCCCTGGGATGAGGTCAGGGTTCGACACTCCGGCTTCGTCGACTCGCAACTCATTCGAGCCGCACCCAATGGTGGCGGAGGCATGGGAGGCCCTTCGGAGGTCGTTGGTGTACTTCCGGGCGCAGCCGGTGGGGACAATAGCTGCTTATGATCATGCGTCCGAGGAGGTCCTGAATTATGATCAGGTATATTGGAATATAAAAGGCCTATCTTTGTTTGGTATTTGAGCTAATGGTCAGAATCTGATTAGATGATTGTTTCTGCTAGGTAGTTTAAACAAGTGATAATATAGAGGTGGGACGTTAGGGAAAAAAACAGAACTAGTTGATTTTTGTTTGGTCATTGCATTTGTTCATCATATTTGTTGTAAGGTATATATTGTAATGTCTTCCAGCTTTCATGATGTTGTTGGCGTCAATTTGTTCTGCTATAGGAGTGTTAGATAATGAAATAACTCTTATAAATGACTTGGAAAGTTTATTTTGGATAAAGATTTGACCTTTCGGCAGAACATTATAAAATTTGTCTTGCTAGTTCTGTTATTGAATATGGTGTTTTAGATGTTCTTTTCTTTTATTGGTTTCTTCCTGAACTCTGAAGCATCCATTAAGAGGTGAAAGATCATTTCCTTTAGCTTGACAAAGTTGGTTAGAGAAGATGACAGTTGTTTTGATAGTTGATTTATCTTGTGTATAGGTGTTTGTCCGTGACTTTGTGCCCAGCGCATTAGCTTTTTTAATGAATGGGGAGCCGGAGATAGTTAAAAACTTTCTCCTGAAAACTCTCCGCCTTCAAGGATGGGAAAAGAAGATAGACCGTTTCAAGCTCGGAGAAGGCGCCATGCCAGCTAGCTTCAAAGTTCTCCATGATCCTGTCCGTAAAACTGATACTCTGATTGCAGATTTTGGTGAGAGTGCAATTGGACGAGTCGCCCCTGTTGACTCTGGTTTTTGGTGGATTATTCTTCTCCGAGCCTATACAAAATCTACTGGGGACCTTTCTCTTGCTGACACACCTGAATGTCAGAAGGGAATGCGGCTTATTTTAGCTTTATGTCTGTCAGAAGGTTTTGACACATTTCCTACCCTGCTCTGTGCGGATGGATGCTCGATGATAGATCGAAGAATGGTAAGATCATATGAATATCTATTAACAGTAATGCAATAACATATATCTCGAGTCTTGGCCTTTCTTCCTGCACAGTAATTTTTGAACTACAGTCGGAATCAAGACCTCTGACGCTAAACTCTAGCATGTCTTCTTCTATTTTAGAGCCTTCCAATCTACTTGCTCAGAGTCGTGGTGCTTTGTGTGTTCTTCACTTTTTCTCTTCTTAAAAGATGCCATGATGCATGTCTCATTTTCATAAGAGAATCTTTCTTTGAAAGCTATCTTCTGTCACGGATATTTAATATGCTTCTCTTTCTATTGAAGGCCCACTTGTTGCTCACAAATTACTACAGTCTTGATTAAATATCTTCCATTAAAGAGCTGTTGAAATCATGACAAGTGATCTCCTATTTTGGATTTAGATGTTTGAAGCAAGATTATCTTGCTTTTGTTCTTGTTGCAACTTATCACATAATTAAGATGAAGCACAACAACTTGGATAAGAGCTGTTGAATATCTTCCATTAAGATGAAGCACAACAACTTGATTAAATATCTTCCATTAAAGAGCTGTTGAAATCATGACAAAGTGATCTCCTATTTTGGATTTAGATGTTTGAAGCAAGATTATCCTGCTTTTGTTCTTGTTCCAACTTATCACATAATTAAGATGAAGCACAACAACTTGGATAAGATCCTATATGA
Organism: Typha angustifolia; assembly: GCF_048772165.1. Taxonomy (NCBI): domain Eukaryota; kingdom Viridiplantae; phylum Streptophyta; class Magnoliopsida; order Poales; family Typhaceae; genus Typha; species Typha angustifolia. The sequence continues at coordinate 9,387,633 of NC_133248.1, forward strand.
TCTGATGGTTAGGAGATAAGGAAACTGTATTCTCCAGAAATCTATAGGAGATAAGGAAACTATATTCTCCAGAAATCTGGTGATGTGCTGAGGACCAAGCAGGAAGAAGAAAGTATTACCAATTTAAGAAGAAAAGCTTGCATCAGTATCTGTTGAATCTATGGAATATTTTTACTTGTTTTGTGCCTGAAAATAGAGCACTGAAAACTTCTCCACTTTTTTGTTTTGTCTTGCATCGTCATTTACATGTTTCTGAAGGTTCCTTGTTTTTCAGGGCATATATGGATATCCCATAGAAATCCAAGCACTCTTCTTCATGGCATTGAGGTGTGCCCTTTCAATGCTTAAACATGATGCAGAAGGGAAGGAGTTTGTAGAACGGATAGTCAAACGTTTACATGCACTAAGTTATCACATGAGGAGTTACTTTTGGCTCGACTTCCAGCAGCTTAATGACATTTATCGCTATAAAACAGAAGAGTACTCTCATACGGCAGTCAACAAATTTAATGTTATTCCTGACTCGATTCCCGATTGGGTTTTTGATTTCATGCCTACTCGTGGTGGATACTTTATTGGAAATGTCAGTCCTGCTAGGATGGACTTCCGGTGGTTCGCCCTAGGAAACTGCGTTGCCATCTTATCATCTCTTGCCACCCCAGAACAATCTATGGCAATTATGGATCTTATTGAAGCACGCTGGGAAGAGCTTGTTGGAGAAATGCCTCTAAAAGTAGCTTATCCTGCAATTGAGAGCCATGAATGGCGAATTGTCACGGGTTGCGACCCCAAAAATACTAGATGGAGTTATCACAATGGAGGATCTTGGCCAGGTTAGTGAATTTAGACTGTTGTTTTTAACATAGTGCGCACTATGTTATGTATCCCAAGAACCTCAGTATTATGCATTTCATCTGTACCGCAAAAATAATCTACCGCCATGACCATGAACAACAATCATTTAAATCTTCCGTTAATTAGTTTGATGAATCATGTTTTCTTGTTTCTTCAGTGCTTCTGTGGCTGCTCACAGCGGCCTGTATCAAGACGGGTCGACCACAAATAGCCAGGCGAGCAATAGAGCTAGCAGAGAGCCGATTGTTGAAAGATAGCTGGCCAGAATACTACGACGGCAAGCTTGGACGATATGTTGGCAAACAGGCGAGGAAGTTTCAGACATGGTCTATTGCTGGCTATTTGGTGGCTAAGATGATGCTGGAAGACCCTTCCCATCTCGGCATGATTTCTCTTGAGGAGGACAAGGCGATGAAGCCTCTTATAAAGCGATCAACCTCATGGACATGCTGAGAGAAGAAACCATATAATTCCATGCTTTCTTTTGTTCCCATCCTTTTTCCCCTTGAAAGGTTTTGCATGTGTATTATACAACCAATCGTCGACAATCCCATTCCTAATAAAGCCTAGTTTTGGTTACACATGACATCAACAACTGATTCATAACTATTGAGCTGTTTCGATGCACAACCAACTTTGATTGTCTTTAGACCATGAGATGCCTCGGCTCATATTTAAAATAACTCGAGCTTGATCAACGAGGGTTGACTAGATAAGACCCAATATGTTTTTAAAATATTAGATATAATAATTTTAATTACGATTTAATTTGGATGTAAACTTGATTTAGAATGTCAAAGTTGTTTCACTTGCTACATGATGTTGTCTTTTTTATTCTATCGATCATGTTGACAAGAAGCAGAGATTCCAACAGTTCCAGTTAATAAACTTTTAGTTATTTTTTAGCTTAAAAATAATGGTTTTTTAGAAACCGCACTCCATTATAACGGGTCGGGTTTAAGAACCAATAGGCCATCTAGAAAGCTCCACGCCATTCTCTAGTAACTCTCTTATAACCTCTGCGAGATCGAGACAGAGGAATCCATTGATCGATCGAAGATGTTCTTCTTCTTCGTTGGTGGATTGGAGCAAGGGGTGGGCAGAGTCCTGAAAGAGGGAGCGGGACGATGCATCCGATGCGGCTCCATGGCCGACCTCGTGGAGACGGAGAAGGTCCTCAAGCTCTTCTTCGTCCCCGTGTGGCGGTGGCCCTCCAAATCCCCCGCCTTTTACTGCCGCGACTGCAACCTCATCTTCCCCCATTCTCTCCCCCCCAGCGCCGGCGAAGGCGACGCCACCTACTTCCCCCGGGACCTCCGGTGCCAGTCCTGCGCCCGCGCCGTCGACCCTAACTTCCGGTTTTGCCCCTTCTGCGGCTCGGCGCTGTGACCGGAGGGGAGGGTAAAGATGGGATCTTGTTGGGGCTTCTTCTCTGTGTGTGTAACGGTGATGGTGCTCGTGGACTGCTAGGGTTATAATTAGTGTTTGCTTCTTTTTTTTTCTTTTTTGTCTTCTCTTTGTGTTCTTGAGGTAAAGAGATATCTATCATGCGCACGGTAATACTAAAGTTTGTAAATAATTAGAGGAGAAGAAAGAAAATTAATGAAGTTTTGAAATTAATTAAATATCCATCGACAAAGTTGGGGGAATTCCTTTGCACTACTTGATGCTAGTTTGGAAGTGGGAGTATAAAGAGAAATTATTCTAAACTTATTCTTTGTTCAGGAAAGAACGATGTATTGAGCTAAATAGGATCGAATCATTCTAGAAGATAGTGGAGCTAAAAAGAAGCTAAGCTCAAACTTCTATAAACGAAACTTACCTTCAAGTTTCAACCGTTATTATCGAGGAGTTTATCGAACGTTTTCTTATGATTGTGACTCACGACACTTACAAAATCAAAAATTAAGTTCAAAGTTATGTTGGAATTATTCTTAGCCAAGATTGATGATTGATCCTAGCCTTGAATTTAGTGTTCGAGCTAACGACGAATTAGCACGGATAACCCCAATTTATTCTATCCGACCCTAAACCTAATCGGAGGTGTATAACCGACAAGGAGGGCGGTTGAAAGCTATACGAGTGGATACGAGAGAGATAAGAGAGAGATGACGAGAGGAGGGAGCTGTGGCGGTGACGGTGACGTTGCTCTCTTCTTCGTGGCGACACTGTTGCTTTGGGGCGTCTCGGTTGCGTTCGAGATGGGCTTCAACAAGCGGCACGAGCTCGTCGCTGTCGTTGCCGGCTTCGTCTTCTTCCAATCGGCGAATTGGGTCGTACGCTTCTCCCTCTCCAGAGATCCGCTCTTCGTCAACACCGCCGTGTCCCTCCTCCACTCCACCGTAACCTCCGCCTCCGGTGAGGGAAATTTCTCTTTACTCGTTCTTACAGTGGGTTTTGTAGCATTTTATGATGTGGGGCGTGCAAAAGGAGGGAATTTTTTTTTTCCGGTGAGTTTTGAACGAAATATTTGGAATCGTTTGCAATTGAAAAGGGAGAGAAAAGATGGAGAAATCTATCTTGTCGATTTGCTCTTCTTGTTCATATTTCTCGTACTAGTATGAAATGAAACATTTGCTCTGTAATATGAGAAATCGATCATAAGGATGTGGAGATAGGAGGATCCTAATTCTGTGAAATATCATCTGATTTGAGGTGAAAGGGAACCGCTGGGAGGGAAAGAAGATGAAATCTTTACATCTGATCTAAGCTTTCATATATTAGGCTAAGATAGTTTTGCTCACAGAGTAAATTTGAAGGAAAACCAGAAGCACTTGGATGTAAGTGTTTTCTTTGGTTCATTTTTCTTTTCATGTCCAGTTATGAGATCTCGGCCTCGGGCAAGAACTAGTAATGGGAATCCGTAGTAAGAAGAAGAAAGAAGTTCAAAACAAGGAAATAAAGAAAGGATGATAAAAAAAATGTAGGAATTGTAAAATTTAATACAATATGCATGCTACTTGCTTGGTATGGTGACTATGTTTTCATTAAAGTTCTTCTAAATATGAAATATCTCACATGTCTCAAGGCCTGCTCATTTCTGATTGAGATGGTTCTCAAATGTGGTGCAGTGGTCTTTGTTCTGGTTAACCAGTGGATTAAGGAAGGGCTTAACGACATGTTTAAACATGCACAGTTATTCGGTGGTACATGGCTTGGTGCATATTCAGCACTGTGCTTTTCTTGTGGCTACTTTGCATATGACCAATTGGACATGCTTCGTTATCGACTATATAGTGGTCGGATCCCTGCAATCCTTGTACATCACCTGATTCTTCTGGTTTGTTTTACACTGGCTTTATACCGGAATGTCACCATCAACTATCTCATTCTTTCCCTGGTCTGTGAGGTATGTCAAACTCTCATATCCACCTAATTATTCTGCATCTCTCATGCAAATAGTTAACTATCTGGAACAAACTTCCATATTCACCTAAATATTTCAGACTTCTTTAAAAGAGTGTTGTAGAAATGGAAAATAGAGAGGTGCCATTATTTTTATCACAAACTGTACCTTTCCATCCAAGAAGAAACCTTTCTAGGGAATCAGATTCTGCTTGTTGGAAGATTGGCTCTATAAGTCTGGTACTAACGCAAATTCCAGATCGATAAATTCCAAAAATATTTTCATCACAGTCTCAGCTCCTTCATTTACTTCTTCATAATCGGGATGCTTTGGATTACATTCTGGGATGCTCATGAATTTAGAATCCCCACTTTTAGGTTTTCTTTCCTGTGCTTCCCAAGCTAAAAATCGACATAAAAGGTCTCCATCTGGAGGACAATATAGTACAAATTTCTCCTAAATGGAAATTTCTAATTGATGTTTTGTAATCTGTAATTGGCCATTCTTAAAAGGCTGGAGTGATGGAGCCATTGCAGTTTGGCATCAAAATACTCAAAACTCTATAAGGATAATATATTGTTACTGCAGTAGTGGTAGATGATTGTGATAGTTAACTGCTCACAGCGGTTTTCAAGAAAGCTGCAAGTTTTGGGATTGATATTCCAGACATGTTGGAAGTTTATACCTTTAGGCCTTGTTTGGTTTGAGGCTAAACACAGAACTCGATTAGTTAGTCTCATTTTTTAGTTTTAATTTTTTTAAGAGTAAATAATTATATATAAAAAAGATTAAAAAATATTTGGTTACTAAACCAGTTTAGGAGTCTCTGATTCAGTTCAAGAGAATTTTCTAAACTCAAAGCAAACAAAACTTTAGATCCTGAAACATGATTGGGCACACATTTGTGAAGCTACATAATAACTTTGTACATTAATTCTACAGTAATAACTAGGTGCTGAAATGTGATCATGCAGACATCTGAAGCCACATGATATCCATGTCGTGTGTACATCTATTTTACATAACAGCTGGCAACCCCAAATAGTTGGATTTAAGTGGTGGTTCAATGGTTATTGTTACTGATGTTATTTTAGTTTTATGAACCTAGATATGTGCAACAATAATCTTCATTTTTCATGAATTACAGCTCCATTCCATCTTTTTACATCTAAGGAAAATACGACGGATGGCTGGACTTCGTGATTTCAAGAGCAGAATGGTAAAAGTGGAGTGGATGCTCAACTGGGCCACCTTCTTCATAGCAAGGCTTGTTTGCCACATCCTTATTACGTATAAGCTAATTGTCGACGCCCATAAGTTTGGCCGAGGAATTGAGCTTCCACTAGCTCTTTTCGGCATGGCTGGAATGAATTTGCTTAACATATTTTTAGGCCTCGATCTCTTTAAAGCATACAAGCGAGAGAGAAATCAGCAGAGAAATCAGGATTAATTTTTTTTTTCTATTTCCATAATGCATATTTCCATAGCATCCCTGGAGTTCTGAATCTGCCAATAATAGAGCATAGATGGATCAGAGGTATGTTTTGTTCGAGCCTCTCTAATAGATTATAGTTGTGATCACTGTGTCTGTGTTATGTGTGTACTATTCTCCTCCTGGTAGCCAGATAGCAATTTGGTCATCATCTAACTTTTATCTTATTAACACACGCTGTACTTTCCCAGTTGTATTTTACTTTATGAATGAGGTATCTGTATCTATATCAAGTATCGGCAATGTCTTCAAGTAAGTACTCGGTGTGTTACTTTGTATTGAGGAATCTGTAAGTTTGCAAACGACTTGCAAGTATTCAAAGTAGACTATCTATTTTGTTTTTGAGACAAGTGAACAAAGAGTTGAAGGCATTAGGAAGCTTTCAACCTGAAGTCTACCAAAATGCAGTAACAAAAGAGTTAGATCACAACAGACAAAATCTCTTCTCCTTTTCGGATTTTCTCTTATTCTTTCTGTTTCACAATATTAGCCAATGAAGTCTCAGCTCTTAGTTAAAGAGTAACCACAAGTTTATTGAGATTTCTTTGTAGTACTCATTGCAGCTGTGTATTTTTTTTCGAAGTACACAGTTTTTGGCTTCATCAATAGAATTCTTCTTTGAGAGAATGTCCATGGTGTGGTAAAGCTATGCTTTCCTTTTTCCCCTCAGAAGCTTGGTAAAATAGGAAGGTAAAGCAATACATTTTCATGGAATGAATTGATGCTTACCTCTTTACTGTTATCTTTTCAGTGAACCAACTGGGTATGCTCAAGTTATTTATTGTCAAATTTTGAAGCTTACTTAAAATCAATTACAGCATTGTTATATGGTTATGGATAATTCATTTGATATATGGTTTTGTTAGTGAAGCGTAGCTATTTATAAAGAGCTTTATTTACAAAAGTCTATGTTCGTATTTAGTGTTAATCTTTTTATTGTGTTTTGCAAAAAAGGTCCCACCGGGATTCGAACCCAGGTCGCCAGATTCAAAGTCTGGAGTGCTAACCACTACACCATGGAACCGGTGATGCTAAAGATATTTTTATTCATATAATTCTATATGATATATTACATAAAACAATATAAAACAATTAGCTAATAAATTTCAATTCAATTTGGTAACCTCATTACATCTCGCAGATATGCTGTCATTTCTCTTTTAATGTATTGGGTTTAGCATATGAAGGACAAGAGGGCGACACCTTCTGTTCATGATGATTGAATTAACAAGATGACGTCCTCAAAGTACCTGCTAACATACACAATTAAGTAGCTGCAAAGAGTACGAAAACGTTTGTATCAAGATGTGGGGATAGCATTAAGATTCATCCCAAGACAAATAATAAATAGTATATGCCAAAGAGAGATATACAACCCTATGATTCAATGTTCATTTTCGTCTTTGAACTGCTGCTAATCTCAGGGTTTTCTCATAGAGACTTGTACAACAAAAATCTACTATGCTTTGGTACATTGCTTGCCAAAACTACTACTCCCCTTTTGTTTCGTTTATATTATTTCACTTTGACATAAGAGCTCTTTAGGACAGGACACAGCATGAAGGGTAAATGTGGCCATTCTCTGTTTTACCATTAGGTAAGAATCGACAACCTGTGTTCTGAATGATTAGGAGAACGCAGCACATTTATGTCCCCGTTTGTATCATCCGGTGGGACTCCATGCTTCTCTGCGTCAAGCAGGAAATCGTCGAAAGTTGCTAATGATTTCAACTGCTGGTTAAGAGAGGCTATTGTCTTTTGGCACTCTGCCAGTTTGCCAGCGGCGCGAGTGAGCTCTTTCTCCTGCAGATAAAAACAAGAGCGTTACATGAGCAATTCCAAAAGTAATATTGCATCAATGCACACACCTGTGTTTGCAAGCTAATGCAGATGATGCAGCTCTTTCATAGATAACGTATGCATTAGTGGCTATTTGAACTGTTAAATACTCATTGAGCAACTGAAATCTTGGAATGTAATAGGATACCAAGTTCCACATTTTCCAGATCAGCATACCTTGAGAGTGAAATTTGAGAGCAAGAACACAGAGGTGGAAGAAATGCCATGAAGCTTACCTTTTTTACCTTCAAGTCTCCATTAATCGCAGGTCGTTGGACATCAGGTTCGTTCTTGTTTCTAGACAACTTATCTTCCAATTGTCGACACCTAGCTGCAAGCTCTATTGACATTGTCTTCTCTTTCAGAGCTTCATTTTCTAACATATCCAACTTCTCACGTAATTCCTCAGCTTCTTTTTGCGCTAACTCGAGCTGATCCCGCAATTTATTTTCCTTTACTTGAGAAGCCTCTATATCAACTGCAAATACTGCAGACAGTTCTCTCTCCTCTTCAACCTTCTTTCCTAATAAACTTACCTTCTTCTGTAATTTCTCGATTTCAAGATGAGCCGACGAGAGTTGATTTTCCAGTTCATTTTGCCTATTCTCTTTTGCTTCGAAGCTCTTACACTTGGCTAGAAGTTCTGCAGACAGTGCGCTCTCCTCCTTTGTTTTCCTTTCCAATAGATCAATCTTCTCCAGCAGCTTACTACTTTCCAAATGTGCCAACTCAAGCTGGGACTCTAGGTTCTTCCCCTGTGACCCCAGTGCCTCCATATATTGGTACTTAGATGCAAATTCTGAGGACAAAGCCTTCTCTATCTCAACCTCCAATTCTAACGAGCTTAGCTTCTCCTGTAGCATTTGGATTTCCATGTGTGCAGATGCAAGCTTAATATCTATTTCCTTTCTGTCTGCCTCAATGACATCCATCTTCTCACACCGAGTTGCGAGTTCTGCAGACAATACTCTCTCTTGCTCAACTTTAATTTCTAAGAAACTTACTTTCTCCCTCAGCTTTCCAACTTCAGAATTTGCTGATTCCAGTTGGAATTCCAGTTCGTTTTTCTTGGACTCCAGAGCTTCCATGTTCTGAAATCTACCAGAGAGTTCCACACGGATGGCTTTCTCGTCCTCCAACTTTTCTTCCAGTAATTTCAGCTTCTCCTGCAAGTTCCCAATTTTGGTCTGTGCTGTTTCAAGCAGAAGTTCCAATTCTGTTCTCTTTGCCTCCAGAGCTTCTACTTCTGTCTCAACCACATGCTTTTCCCCATTAACTAAATTCAAATGCCTTTGCAATTCAACTGACTTCTCCTCAGCTACTGCCAGCCGATGGCTAGAAACTCTAAGCTGAGTTTGTGCTTCATTCAAGGACTTCTCTAGTTGCGTTTTCTCAATGGACATCTTCTCAACCTTCTGTTCTAACTCTGCCATTTGGCGATGCACATCATCAAGTTCATTTTTTGATGAGCTGTCTCTAGTAACAGCAGTGTCAGAATCAGTTTTCAGCTTATGGATGGAGTTTTCATGGTTATACTCAGGCTGTGCTGCGAGCTTTTCCATCTCAAGGAAATCATCCAGTAATTCAATTTCTGCAGTTGTAGTATATTTTTTTGTACTGCTTTTCTCATTTGTGAACTGATCGAGCTCAGCAATTAGAGCTGATGCCCATGAATCTGAGCAGCTTGGCTCGTTATCCAGACCAAACAGCCGTTCTCCGCTATCTGATTGACTATCGGTCAGGGACTCCACACAGACTGAGTTAGGAACAGACTTGAGCTCAGTAGCGAAGGACGATTTCAGTGCAGCAGCTCTCAACCTGCGGCATTCAGCTTCAAGCTTAGCGACTTTCTTTATGCTCTCCAAGTGTTGTTTACTAGCTGTTTCTGCTGCTCTTATACTTAGCTCCTTTTCCAGTGTTCGGAATTGAAGATCTTCAGAATGTGCAATTAGTTCAACTTTAAGAGCGGCATTCTCTTTCTCAAGAGAACCAAGTTTTGCATGAAGCTCATTGTCACTGGAGATAGAAGTTTCACCTTTAGCTTCCAGCTGGGCTTGGAAGACAATAACTTGTTTCTCAAGATCCAATTTTTCAGATTCCCATTTACGGGTTTGCTGAACAATGGCATCTTGGATTTTCTTCTCTTGCTCCTCTCTTAATTGCCGGAGCTGTCTGACGCATTCCTTGAGTGCACCCTCAAGATGGCTAGTTCTATCTTCAAGAGTAGAGTTCTTCTTGGCTGCAGAATTGAGCTGGTTTTTCAAAGCAGCAACTTCCTTTTCTGCCTTTTCCCAGCCTAGTACGATGAATAAAACATGAAGACAAGAAAAATAACTCTCTCTATGTAAAATTACATGAAGACAAGAAAAATTAACTCTCTATGTACCACCCAGTGACAAAAATATGAAGTCATTAATGTTCTCTGTTTTAGTCAAAATTAGCACAGTTTTCACCATATTTGAGAAACTTGAGTGTGTGCTCTTACACTAAATTTTTGATGCTAGATATCAAACTCAACAGTTTAAATTCCGACAAGTATATGTTTACTGTGATCCTAGAGTGTACAAGCCCAAAAGGAAAACGGATAAAAAGATAGAAGTAAAAAAATAATAATAAACACGTCTGCAAGCTCTGGACATTCAGTGGTAAAACTTGACATATTCCAGATGAGCAGAAATTCCTAAGAATTGTAAAATTGATAGATGAATACCCAGAAATCAGCTTACTTATAATTAACAAAGTGTTAATATAAAAGAAATAAAACAAGAACTCAAGCTATAGGAAAAGGCTGCATTAAAATTTTCTTGATTACCATCAGTTATTTAACTCGTATAATAACCTTGAAAACTTGGAAACAACATCTTCTGAAATGAGCTCAAACTGAAGTGAGTTTCCATTAGAATAGACTAGTTGCATCCTTTATTGCTTAAATGCTTATGGACATGTCGCTTACCCAGAACAGCTTCTTCAGCTACTTTTGCATGCTGCTTCACTAAATCCTCTTTAGCATCAACATTCAGAAGTGCAGCTGATAGTTTCTCAGTCAAATTCTTCACAATCTCGTTGACTTCACCGCCGGTGCCTTTGGACAAGACCTCCGAAGTCTTCACAGTTTCATTTTCGCCGCCAATACTTTTTGATAATACCTCTGGTGATTGAGCATGATTTGGAGAAGCCCTATACACCTCCTGCTCAAAATCAATATAGTTAGCTAATATTGAGCAAATTATGGGTACCAAGTGAAAATGCAGCTACCCTTATTATGGGTAACAACTATATTGACATGTTTTCTACTCCAAACTATCAATCTTTCAAGCATTCTACAAGAGTAAACCCAATTCAACAAGACATTGATTCTTCTTCAGCCTTCTGTCTTTCTGACATAAGCTATGTGCACCACGCAATTTCCATTATAATTATGATAGACTAATGCAACAGGAATATAGATATTAAGTAATGAAGTAAACAAAGAACTTTTAAAACTAAAATTATAACCAACAAAACTCATCCCAAAGATCCAGACTCTAAGCAGATGACGCAAATTTCATTAGTATCCCGATTCATAGGCATTTGATGAGCCAAAAGAGCCGCACCTGATCATCTGAGTACCTCTCTGAATGCGAAGACACTGACCCCGAGCTCTCAGTCTCACCAGGACTCTTCTCCGACGATTTCCTCCGCCATAGCCAACTCCGGCGGTCCATTTGGAATCCACACCATGCAACTCTTCACTTCTCCTAATGTTCTTTCCTCATCCAAAAAACTCTCCCATAGATCATCACCACAATACACTCAGAAGTTTAATCCCCTTCACAAACAAAAAGTTCTAAAGTACATGAATCTACGGATGAAAACCAAAACACCCGACTTGAAGCTGAAAAAAGAGGAGAAATGATGATTTGAATCCAGCAAAAATCAAAAGCTACCCATATGAGAAACCCCCAAAAGGGACGCAACCCACCATCCAAAATCTCAACTCGGAAAGACCCAGAAACCTATCCACCGATCAAACGGCCCCCAAAAATAATAATAATAATAATTAAAAAAAAAACCCAGTGTGAAACCACCCGAAAAACGAGGCCAAGAACAGGGCTTTGAAACAGTAAACAACGGCAACCTTGCGGATGTTCGAATGCCAGCAAAGAATCCCAACTGGGTCTCACTCACTCTTCTTCTCCAATTGGCGTTCAAACGTACGGCAACCCCTTTTTTCACTGTATGACTTTTTCCACAACTCTTATCTGCTTCAAAGAAGACATGAGGAAAGGAGAAGGCCCCCTCACATGTGGGCCGCCTCACAGCCTTCTTCTTCTCTCGGTGGAGGCGACTCCGTTCTCGGTTTTCAAAACGGAGTCGGCGTTATTCCCGCCCATGCTCCTTTTGGCTGCTCCTTTCGTCTCCGTAATTGCTATTTGTCGCAGAGACACAGAGACAGACAGACACAGAGAGAAGAAAGAGATTAGTCCATGTTTTAATGCCTACAAGTAATATTTGACCAATGAGCGGTAGTTTAGTGTACTTGGAGTTTGTTTAGCTACTTAATCATGCTAATAAACAATGATTAGATAAGCCTTCCAAGAGGCCTAATGATTTCTTTATTTGGTGAAATGACTTCCTTAGACTGACTAATATCTTCTTCTTATTCTCTATTTTTTTAACTCAGGTAGTTGGTTGCATTCATCTCCGCTAACAATGGTTGGAAATATTTGCTTGAACTATTTTTCTTAATGTAGTACTTTTACAGGTATACCCCTCCAAAGTTCCTTATTTGTGTAAATACTTTCTAATTTTTATATATTAAAATCCTACTAATTAATAAATGAAAGGACATAAATATCCTTTACAGGGAGGAATATCTATGAATTCAAATAAGGGTATTTTGGTCTTTTCGTAAATATACTGATATACTTTTTTTTTCATGGTTGAGGAATATCTATACTTAAAAAATGGAGAAATTATATTTTATCCTCTTATTATGTCATTTTATTCTTTCTAATCTTTTTTTATTATATTTAACCTAATTACCGTTTAAATTTAGAGATACTCATTGGATAAATTTTGTAATGCATCTAAAATAATATCGGTAGACTTTTTTTAAACAATAAAAATATACATCTATTCAAATATAAAATTTTTGAGAGGTCTAAGGTGCAAATAAGAGATTTAGAAGGGCATATATGTAAAAGAAATCTGAAGAAATATTATGTTTAGCATCTCTTATTTTGCACTTATTATATTTTAAACCCTGAATTTCAGCACTTTTAAAAAAAAAACATTATTACGTTCCAACTTTCTCTTTATTTATTAAAAATAATGAGAAATAATTGCTTTCAAGACATGCATGGGCTGCCAACCATCTCCATACCATCTAACTCTTAATCCTAATCACAACTTATTCTTAATCGAGTCTTCTAACCTCTGATTAAACTAACTGTTACCCCACCTTGCAATGATATGCCTCTCATGTCAACTCATTAATTGAACTGCTTCAGCTTAATTAGCCTCCAAACATTTTTCTATGCATTCTTTTATTAAATAAAATTATCCTAATCTCAGCCTACTTAGGCATTAATTTTGCAGATTAGGTTTAGTGCAAAGAACTTCCCTTGCACTAGTTGTTTCAAAATAATTAACTCAACTCCTCTTAAATAATAATAGCAATCTTAGAATAATTTGGCATAGTGAATAATATGATCCTTTAAATAAAAATAAATTATTTTGGTTCAGCACATCTATCACCCCCAACATATTTTTTTTTTTTAAATGTCTAATTTACTTCGAAACATAAATACGAACAGATGTAAGTTTTGATATATATTTGGATCCAGCTTAGTAAAATCGTCGAATTAGATAATGATTTTCTTAGTAAATCAATTTTCGCATGAGTTAATTTTTTAGTTTATTAATTTATATTTAAAAGTCTTTGTTTAATTTACCAATTTTATTAAGCTGAATTTTTACATTCTTAAGTTGAAAAACTAAGAAAAGTCCAAGCTATGATATTGGCGGTGATAAATATAGTAATAATAATTCCAACTTGCTTATGATGTGACACAGGAGCCAAATAGCAGTGAAAATGAATGATGCATATAGAGAGAGGTTGTAATTGTAATCTATATATATATATATATATATATAGATAGATAGTATATATGACATGCATTATAATTTGCACATTATATTATTAGAATTCAGTGATGGACAATTCATGCACCACTTGAGCTAAAGAGCTAATTGAATGCATGGCTTATCAGTTCCCAAATAATTGATGTCACAGTTGTCAGAAAGAGATCTCTCATTCTATTCTCTATCTAGAATAACTTAGGGTTGGAGGAAATTGTGTCACAGGAGAGAATATTTTTGGGCCTAAGACAAGAAATGGAAATAAGACACCAATTAAGTTCACTGATCATCTATTCTTAGTTTCAAAGACTGATAATTTCAAACCCTAAATTATCAATAGAGAATTCGTCGAGACTAAACACTTAGAAACTTCCAATTTTTTTGATTATTAGAAAATAATCGTTGTACCTCACAGGTCACATTATTTTTATAGATTGAAGGTATCTCGACTCTTAACTGCCAAAGCATTATAAATATTTGGTATTTCACTTGCAGGGTATTAGGCGAATAATTTGAGCAATACTAGCTAGATATTATATATTATATTTTGTTTGTTTTTTCATTTAAGTGTGGAATCCAAGTTAGAGACAAGGGTTCAAATCTAATAGACTTGGTACCTACCTCACCATGTTGTTTGTGCACTAAGTGAAAGGGATTTGAAGCCTTCTTCTTGGACTATGGATTCCTCATTTTCTTTCCATCCAGCTATGAATTGATTTTGGAACTATATGGTAGCTTGTGCATCCTTTTCTTCCATCAAGAATAAGCATTTAGCATACCAACCTAGCCCTACACTTCCTTACTATGATCCTATCTTATTTATCTATCTCTTTGTCTCACTAGTTTTGCCAACCCTACCTTATAGATCATAATCCCTAGCTCATTTATGTCATTATATTGAAATGAGAGACCCCACCTAAATAAACCTTGGTGTGACATGGATTCTTGGTGACTCTTTTTGGATAATAGTTGGCCTTGTGTCCCAATTTAATCATCATCTAACATATTTGATCACTAATCTTTGTGCACTTGGATAGTTTCTTTGAGTTAGGTAGGTATTAATTAACTTGCCCAATAGATAATTTAGCAGACGGCATCACTTACTTACTGTGGTTATAAATAAGATTTGCCTCTTCCAAACAACTTATTTAGTAATAAGGATAAAAATATATAGACCGTGTGTAGGTGGGAGCCGTTTATAAATAAGAATTGAATTACAAATAATGATAAGATCAAGATTTCAAATCATTAAAAAAAATATTGTATAAAATTGGGTGTTAGATGCAACTGTCTCTAAAGAAGTAATAGTACCCTTTAATGTCATTACTCAACCCTAATGCACCCAAATTTAAGAGTATATTTATATGTATAAATTAAGGTTTCAAACAAAGGACTTCAATGTTTGGTAGTGAAAAGCATCAGCAGTGAACCAAAGTGTAAGACAGAGACCTTTCCATCCTTGAGAGGTCTCAATGGCAACTTAATTGTGCTCATCAGATATGGGAGCAAATAACATGCCATCATGGCAAAGTGTTATAATTAAGTATGATGATTATGAACCCCCTCCCAAAAAAAAGAGGAAAAGGGAGGAGGGATGGATATGTAAATATTGTAACCCATTTTCATATTCACATAGCTTAAAGGTAGGACTGAGAAAGGAGAGACATTTGTACCTCATCGATCACATGATGAGCACGAGCAATTATTGAAGTCCAACCCCACAATCCATCATGAGACATGGATGGAGTCAAGACCTTTAACATCCACTTCCCAAGGGCTTAGAGAGAGAGAGAGAGATATTAAGTGGGGGATGAAACAACTCACATAAAACATGCCAAATACTAAGGAAGTTTGTCCAAAAGAATAAGGAAGTTTCGCGGTTTGTATAAACCTAACACTACAGCAAAATGAGAATGGAAACAAGGCATGCTCCCCTTGTTCATCATATGGACTGCCTACGCTTGTCAACATAGACTGCCCTATAAACTTAAACATTCCCAGGAGAAGGCCTTAGTAAGTAAGAAAAGAGTTTACTAAGTTGGCGGAACTCCTTTGCATAGCCTATAATTAATTAGTCTATAAATATATAATCTGAAAAAGAATATAGAATCTAATCTAAGTAACATCTATGGGAATTACTAATAGACCTAATTCTTTAGTCTAGTTATCGAATGTTCGAACGGCCCACCGGACCGAGGACTCTAAGGCCCAAGTCCATTTGGGTCGTCACAGAACCCATTAGGGCTCAAATCTATGATAATATAATAAGAAAAGAGAAATTTAAAAATTAAAAAATAAAATCGTGCTGACACCTAAACGAAAAAAAAATTACTCCAAGAAAATAGCAGCTGAAGTGCTATTTTCTTTCACTAAAATGATCATGATGTCAAATTGGTCTTCTCCAAAGAGAAAAGGCCAAGAACTTGTGAGTTCTACACTCTTCTGGAGCTCTAACATTGATTCAGGGAGATGGACGTGGTCTCTTCACTGCTGATCACAGCCCATGCATCGTATCCTCTAAACCTCGATCGCTATCATATACTCCCTCACTTCTTGGAAGTAAATGCAGCGCTGCTCTCAGCTATACATGGCTCAGTCCATTCTCATGTCTAGCCTCCTTGGTGGCCAAGTTCTAGCCTCCAAGAGACAACCATTATTGCTTCGATCTCTCTCTCTCTCTCCGGTCGACGCCGTTCTCGCATCTCATTCTCTCTCAGGCCTTAAAACAAACACCTTGCTCCTCCTTCTTCCTCTTGCTCTCCAACTGCTTGCACCACCTAAGAAGAGCTACCCTTAGTTAGCTCTTTAATTGATTAGCTCGATCGGGCTTGTGGTACGACTGTTTCTATAGGTAGAGAAGCCCAATACAGAGGTTGAAGATGGCATCTTTGGCACCTCAGGGAGCTCTTCGCCGGCATTTGCAGTGAGTGATCGATCAATATATTATATAACTGTGATCGATGATAGATAATCGATTGAACCAAAAGCTTAAGCAAATAACGAGAAAGATATTCACGTGAAAACTATGAGTTTTGAAATTTAGAAAAGAATGCACCCAAATAAAAATCTTTAAAGGGTCTAACATGCAAAGAAAAAAAAAAGAATTTTACATAATTGGCATAAAACTTTTAAAACATTATTATATTCTTTAAAAATTATTTGAATTGTCATTTAAATATTTTAACTCTGTGGTTATTTTTGAAATTTTTGGGTGGCCATTATATAAAAGTCTCAAGAACAGTATCACTTAATTTTTCAACTTCTATCATATAATTCTTTTTCTTCTTGTTCTTCAGCATTGAATACAAGGACCGGCAAGTTCCTCACAGATGATGAACAAGCTTTATGTTACATTCATTACGCTACTGGTGTTATATGATATATATAACCCTTGAAATGAAATAGTTATCAGAGGTCTTGAGTTAGAATCCTATTTTCAAATACTACTAGACTTTTTCTTTTCCTTTTTATTTTAATGTATACCTCTCCAAAAAAAGATACTTTAATTATATATATATATATATGTATATGATAATATCTATCTTAATATACTATTAGTTATGTTGAGGGTTTATGCATACAAATAAAACAGATTTAAGAGGTATTTATAACAAAAAGAAATTGAATCAAATGTTTGGAGGATTATATATGTAAATAAGAGAGTTTAGAAAGGTACAACCCTATAATTTATTTTCAGCAGCCATTTGATGGCAGGTTAAAATTTTAAAATAAATAATTAGTAAGTTAATAATAAGTATCTCGATTCTAGTAATCATGTTTCCATGATATCATATCACAAGAATCCACTAGAAATTCTCCTTAAATGTGTGCTACTTAACATCAGCCAACTCATCACAAGCAAATTGTAATATATTGAGCCTGAAATGGATGTATTTGGACTCACATAAGAGAAAAATAGAAGAGGTGGTTTTCTTCTACTCATGTACTAATCCCTCTCCAGATCATCACTACTAACTTTTTGCAATTAAAAATTTAGTACAGAAGCTAAAAGTTAAGCAAGCTAAGCTCATGCCACGCATATTACCTCAAAAGTAGCAAATTTTGTGCTGTTGAGAAGAAAGAAAAGGAGGCAAAGTCACAGTTTGCTTTGATGGAAAAGAACATACAAGGATGACAAGGCGAGTCGATATCTTAATCATTCTTGTATAATAATTGACTGGTTATTCTAAAAATTTAAATTGTTTGAGAACAGTCATTTTTATTTTAATTAAGTGGGTGGAGATTTATATTTCGAAAACACATACTTCTAGTAAAGAATTAATTAATATTCTTATTCTCTCAAGCCAGCCCTAATCTTTGCTAGGGATGGCTCGCGTCCCTTTCTTCTATTGAGAGCTTCTTCCCGTCATTGTTGGAGGCTTTCCCCCTCCTCCCCTCCCCTAGCCACCTTGGCTAGGTGGCGGAAGGTGGTTTTCCTCCTCTCCGTTGATAAGTTCTTAGTTTTTTTCTCTATTTTTTCTCCTTCTTTTCCTCTCTCTTTCTTCTCTTTAGTTTAGGTGTTGATGTCTCCTCCTTCTCTTTTCCTTATAGTCTCCTTTTTTTTTTCTCCTCCTCATTGCTAATCTCGCAGTTGCTACAACATTTCCAATACAGTCATCGCCTTTCACTGCCTCCCTTTGCCCCTCCGCCACTAAAATTATTTAATTTTGACTGTGTTTTATTTATTTATTTTTTAGCTGTTTAGATTGTTATTAATATAAACGATCATTATTGTATGTAGTTAATTGTTGTATGTCGTGTTGTTGCTGTTATAGTTATGGTGTTAGGTCTTTAGAAGCTTGACGGAGTTGTGGGATGCTGATCCACTTAGTCTTTAAATTTTTTTTTTCCTACTTGCCTCTTGTCGTCTTTATTTATAGTTATATTTATATTGACCAAATGGGAGGCTTATTCTCAAAGTCGTCGCTCGTTATCCTCCGCCTTTATTTTGCATGAGAGCTTATATTATTATTTTCTTTATACATTCTCTATTATTATTATTATTCTGTTTGTATTTCAGCAAATCATTTGAGACTGAATCAATCTTAGGTTTACAGACTTTCTTTAAACAAAGAAAGAAAGTGCTGGCTCAATCTTGTGACTATTAGATCTTCACTTTGTCTAAAATTAAATAGAGCATTATTCTATTGGATGTGAAATGAAATGGTAGGGAGACAGAAGACTAGTGTGGCAGAATCTTTGAAGTAGGCTAATGAGAGCTCCTTACAAGTTACAAGAGTTACTGCCACTGCTCACTAGTGCTGTGGGGTCATGCATCACATGGTCACAATACCTAATGGTGGGGTCCAAAGTTTGGATTAGAGGAGATGTTGATAGGATCCACTATAACCCCCCCTTAGCTCACATCATTGACAAAAAAAAAAAAAGGACATTAATTCCCCTTGGTGATATACTAATTTATTGTCATCAAAGCAAACCAAAATAATCATTTTTTTAATATATATATATATATAAACTCATAATAAATAAATTTATACTAAATAGCTAGAAATAATTCTAAAAACTTTACTTAATAGATTGGAACGAATGCAAGATTCTATACCTTGCTGATATAGTGATATCCTCTAGGGTTCCTCCATGTGGCATTGCCACTACGTAATAAATTTATTTATTTTATTTGGGACCCAACAAATCCACCATATCTTGGAAATTATTCCAATTTCCACCCCCATTATTCAGATTTCCTTCAACCCGAACCATCCAATTCCAAGACTTTCATGATCTTGGGAAATATAAACCCAATTTTAATGGGTAAATGTCTTTTACATTTTAGTCCTTAGGGTATGTCGTCACATTATTGCAGAAAAGCCCCTGAGATCTTTCCTTGTGACAGACACAGAAAGGTCATCCAAGGACGTCTGTTAACTCGCTAATCCTAGGGCGTAATCAAACCGAGCTATGATCGAACTTAAACCGAGCTAATTTGATAAATCAATCAATTACACTAGATAGATTGATTAAGCTCAGTTTTTAATTTCCAGCCAAACTTATCTACTCAAGCCCAATTAATTATGTCTTGCTATAGATATAATAAATGTATCTAAAACTATAGTGTTATTTATTCGATCCCTTCATACGTAAGAATAGATACATATCTAAATGATTCGCTACGCACCATTTTATTCCGTGCCGTGCATTGACGCCCTTGTGGAGGAACACTGTCTATATTTTTATAATAGCTCCTTTTTCTGAGAGGCATTGGAAGTAATCAACGTAGGGTATAATTAGTACAAATTAGATGCCCCTTCTTTTCCCAGAAATCCTTTTCTTTTTCTTGGTGTTTGTAGCCAGTAGTCATGATGATGCAAAGGACTTTGATTCATAGAAAAATATAATAATAATAATAATAATATTAGATTTCAAATATTTTTCTTGGGAGATCGATTTGTGAAATTTATAGAACTCGAGGTGTTAGATGCAAAAGAGAGGGTTATTAACAAGGGGAATAACTTCCTCTATTCCGCAGGGAGGGGAGAGACCGCCTCCGCCACCTGTAACATTTCCCGCAGCTTTTCATCCTTCCTCGAACTCGCCGCCCTCTCCTCCCTCCCCTACCTCGAGAACCGTGGCCCGAGGAGCCCAAATCCCCGCGACACCCTTCTGGTCTCCTACCTCCGATTCCTCGCGGAAAGCATCGCTATGAGGTGAGAGCTTCGCCGGATTCGTTTACCAAATCCAGCGGGCTCTCGGTCGGCGCCTGGATCGGGAAGGATGGAGAAGTACGAGACGGTGAGGGACATCGGATCGGGGAACTTCGGGGTGGCGAAGCTGATGAGGAACAAGGAGACGAGGGAGCTCGTCGCCATGAAGTACATCGAGCGAGGACATCGGGTTTGGGGATCGATCCTCTTCTTGATTCTTTGGATTGGGAACCGGGGTTTGGATCTGAACGTTTCTTTCGTTTTCTTCTTGTTTTAGATCGACCAGAACGTGTTCCGCGAGATCATTAACCACCGATCGCTTCGGCATCCGAACATCATTCGATTCAAGGAGGTCTGAGATCCGAAGGATTGGTTTTCCCGTGGCGATTCTTTTAGGTTCTTCTAAGGTAGATTTCTTGGATTTGTTTGAGAGATTTATAAATTTGAGGGGGTTTTGTGTTAAAGGTGGTTCTGACGCCGACGCACCTGGCGATCGTGATGGAGTACGCCGCCGGCGGAGAGCTCTTCGAGCGGATCTGCAACGCCGGAAGATTCAGCGAAGACGAGGTTTAAATTTAAAATTATTTTTTTTTAAAGGAAAAATATCTTCATATTTTTGGTTTTTTTTTTTTCTGAAGAATTTTTTGTGTTGTAGGCAAGGTATTTCTTTCAGCAGCTCATCTGCGGCGTCAGCTACTGCCATTTCATGGTAAATTGAATTATAAAGCAAAATGACGAAAATTTGTTAAAAGAACTGCTAAAGAAATATAACAAGGTTTTCTAATTAGTGATTAAATTTGGGTTATATCAGCAAATCTGCCATCGAGATCTGAAGCTGGAGAACACGCTGTTAGACGGTAGCCCAGCCCCGATGCTTAAGATCTGCGATTTTGGTTATTCTAAGGTCCTTTCTGTAATTTCTCTCTACTTTTAGTTTGAAATTTTGCATTTGAGTGCCTTTTTCAAGTACTAATTACAAAAAGGGAGACTGTAAATTTCGGAGCAGTCGTCGGTGCTGCATTCGAGGCCCAAGTCGACGGTGGGTACGCCTGCGTATATCGCGCCGGAGGTGCTCGCCCGCCGAGAGTACGACGGCAAGGTGTGTCGAATTCTTCTCACTTCTCAATTCTTTGCAATTGACTGCTTATAAAACTATTCTAAATTAAAGAGAATTATTTTATCTTAATTTTTTAGACGGATGTCTACACGCCTGTCGGAATTTTTAAAGCAATTAGATAAATTAAGCTTCCCTGCGGAAGAATTCTTGCTATAAATTATTGTACTTTTTAACAAGTGAAATTTTAAAGTAGCGTCTTTAGGAATTTAACCACACAAAATGTCATTCTTTTTGCTGTTTTTGTTAGAGGGTGGATCTATACAAAATAGAGTTTTATTTTCTTTTTACTAATTTGAGCTAGTAGGGTAAATGAGTTTGATGATATAGAATCAGCTCTTTCAGAAAAGATTGTCAAAATGTTTTATAAATACACTATGTTACTTGGTATTTAACATATTCTACGTTCTTCTGAACCTTTTTTATTATCTAAATAGACTATTCAACTAGGGAATAAAATAACTCCACGACTCCTTGAGTTAAAATATTTTTCTAGGTCAGTAGGTATATATAATTCAAAAAAATAGAAAATGTGTATAAAAAATATAATAATTCAGATGAGCTAAATAGAATTAACTTATTTTTTATATAAACACTGCAACATTTATGGTAAAAAAGAGTAAGTGAACTAGGTGCAATGGTTTCATACCCATAGAACTTTGTGGTTGGTCAAATTGGTTAAAGGGTATTGGGTGTAAAAGGAGGGTATCAGTTTAAATCCTACTCGATAGCTTTTCAGTAAAATTATTCTGCTGCAGCAGTCTTTGTTTAGGATGCAATGATATAAATATGATTAACTACCCAGGAAGCTTGAGTTCATTTTCCTGACTGAATCGTACCTTTTGGGGTTAATTTTGGTGATCCTTAGCCGCTACTTTTAAAGCGAGATCTGCCTTGGTGATTGGGTCGGGAATATGCCCTCATTTTGGGTGGATAACTGCACAATCTCCAACCCACCTTATTCCTCCCACGTGCCAGTACCATCCCGTCCTATACACGAGTCTTATGACCCACAGGGAGCTTATTTTGCTTATGCTGCTCCGCAGGGGCAGTAAACCCTTACTGGGTGTGCTTGCTCGAGACTCCGGTGGTGGGTGAGGTATCACAGAAAAAAGTAGTCCTTGCCAGCGTGTGGTGGTGGGGAGAATCTTTGGGTTATGCGGTAAGATGTGCTGCAAGAAAGAGACTTAAAAAGGTCGGGTTCTTTGGACCATTGGGTTAATATGGACCATCAACCACATGCTGAATGGTTCTTGTCTCCAGATCCGTTTTGTCCCCACATTGCGTTTCCGTATCTTTAGCTTGTAGCCTTCAGCTGGTGTGACTGCTGACATAGTGCTTAACTTCAGAGGTTAATCGTGCGTTCCTAATGTCAATTTTGTAGCTCTAATTAAGGCTCGCTACATTCAGTGGCTGCAAGGAGTTGGATTAGATTGGTGAACAGAGTGAATTAGATTGATGATGTGCTTAATGACTTGGAATGGTCAAAGTTGGGCTGGGTCTAATAGATTTGTCATTCATGGTCACATGGATTTGTAAAGTAACTCAGATATTTGGGTCTCATGGATTTGTAAAGTCAGATATATGGGATGGTCAAGGATGGGTTGCTTGAGGAAAACTCTTAAAACTAGGTCAGACATTAAGGTCTCAACTGATATGGTTTGCTATATTATTCAGAAAAAATTAATGATGGATCTTACCCACCATGGATGGATTATATGTAAACTTATATGATTGTAGCAGTCTAGCATGTAGCAATAGTTATTGTGCTGGAAGATAAATTTTACTGAAGATATGTATTCATCAAGTACCTTGCGCTAAACTAGAATATTTATATGCAAGAAAAAGGAAACTAAATTTTTGGGATTTTGACAGAGTAGTTTTATGTGATGCTCATAAGTCATAATTGTTCGAGGAACAGCGAGTTAATGCTCATGTGAAGTCATCTGAGGACGTTAAGTTGTTAATTAAGTTACTAATATATATTACATCCATGTTAATTAATTATATGATGAATAATGCAGCTCTTAATTCCAATTTATTTTTTTTATAAAAAAGATTAATGATTGTCATCAAATAATTTAATTTTTGTTTCCAATCTTATTAGTTTAAACGTTGAGTTTTTCTTCTGATTACTATCTCTCACCACCATATTGACCTCAATCCAAGTTTTCATAGACCTTGATCTTATAAAAGCATATTGATTTTTTAGAACCTACGAGAGGGAGATCACCATTCACTTTTATTAATTTTTTGCTCTTTCATTTAGTTTATCCGTAAATAGCTGTGTTGCTGACTTAGATTTCAAATACACATGGTAATGCAGCTTGCAGATGTCTGGTCATGTGGAGTAACTCTATACGTGATGCTGGTGGGAGCCTACCCATTTGAGGACCAAGACGACCCCAAGAATTTCCGGAAGACCATCGGGGTAAATATCTCAGTCACAACCCTTCACCCCATATCTTGTTCTAACTAATACCTTTTTTCCAACATGCAACTTCTCAGATCTAAATCTACTACCTGAAATGTTGACAAAAAGTTAAGCTCAATTGCTTGCTGATCTCTTCTTCATTTTTTTCCTGCAGAGAATAATGTCAGTTCAATATAAGATTCCAGACTACGTTCACATCTCCCAGGATTGCAGGCAACTCATTGCTCGCATCTTCGTTGTCAACCCAGCCCGGGTAATGATTGAAAAGGCTTTCTAGTATTTCTCTTTTAATTGTTTTTAGACAGAGTGAAATATCGACGGTTAGAATTAATGAGTTTTGTCTTTGTTTGGCCAGAGGATCACAATAAGGGAAATAAGGAGTCATCCATGGTTCTTGAAGAACTTGCCGAGGGAGCTCACGGAGACGGCGCAGGCCTTCTACTATAAGAGGGATAACACCGCACCGACATTCTCCGCTCAAAGCTTCGAGGACATTCTAAAGATCGTACAAGAGGCGAGGACTATACCGAAGGCATCGAGGTCCATCTCAGGATACGGATGGGGTGGAGATGATTCGGATGGGGATGTGGAGGAAGAGAATGAGGAGAACAAAGAGGAGGAGGAAGAAGAAGACGAAGATGATGAGTACGATAAGAGGGTCAAGGAAGCTCACGCCAGCGGAGAATTGAACTTGAGCTCGCTTCATATATAAGATAATATGACCCCCTTAGGAGTACTATGTAAATGCTTTCGTTTGCCATTCTACCGCTGCAAAAACTGTATCTTGTAGCAAAGTTTTCCCTGCAGTCTGTTTCTGGCTTTCGTTTTAGAGGGTTTTTTCTTTTTCCTTGTAATATAATTTATATGGACTTACTTTTTTGATTGTCATTGTACAGGTAATTGTCATTGTACAGGGTAACGGTTGAAGACATTAGCTAGATCCCATACCAGTTTTTAACTTCTTATGACGGGCATTGTGGTCATACAACCATGTACCTCTGTAGTACACAAATCATTTAACCTGGGCTGCAGAGAGGTGATATTATTGAGGCAAGAGAGGAGATACACGTAAACGTACAGAAACATCACACCACCGGGAGTTAATAAATTGGCCAATTTTGATGCTGAAAATTATTGAGGCAAGACGTGTGATATTATTGAGGCAAGACGTTTTGAATTAAATTAAGAATACTCTTAAACAATGAAATATCCAAAATAAAAATGTATACAGATAATTTATTATGATAAAATATCTGCAGCTTTGGAAGTCTTAACAGCTCAACTGTTACACGAACGCATATACAGTTCCCTCTGTTAAATGATCGACATCAAAAATCAGATATATTCCTCTTGAACAACCTACAAAAGCGTAGGCCAAAAGAAACATATGTTACAGCCTCCATATGAGAGGATGGATCGATTGATAGGTGAAAATAGGAAATAGAAAAGAATACAGGATTATAGATTAGATCAGCTACAATAAAGAAAAAAAAAAGTAACTAAACAATGCTCTGGTGATGCAGATGGCCCAGGAAAAGAATTTTAAAAGCCATGTGCAATATCAAGTTATCCATGCTAGATAAGAGATTGGACACCAAGTTGTTGCATTTCACGTAGTCTCCATACAGGGAAGAATTCCCCTTCTCCGAGCTCCTCTGTGTCCAGTTGTTGCATTGCCCATGCATAATAGATGGTGTGGATGGTATCCTGGCAAAGATTATTAGAATTTGTCAACAACAACAAAAAATAGTCAATTAACAAAGTTCTGAAAACTCTGATAAATCTCATTCTAGAACAGAAGACGAAAGAAAACAATTAGGTTGATACCCCCGACTAGTTTATATGACTATATAAGACAATAATCACCACTCAATACCCATAAAACAAGAGTGGCAGCATGTAACGGAATAGCATAGAAATTTACTTCGATTTCTAAGCCAGATAAGTCAAAATGAAAGAAAAACTGAATACAGTAAAGACCAGATTACAGGCTCCGTCCATTAGGTTGCTTCACAAAACATGAGAATAGTGTGCCAAAATCTTAGCAGCTTCTGAAATAATAGATAAGTTAAAGGACCAATTGCTCTTGGTAGATGTCAATCCTCACATCTTTTCCTCTTTTATATCCAAAGAGTGATGTCATGTAGTCAAACATGTCTAGGTAAATTGCTTCCAGTGCACGCCTGCTACTACCATACTATCTGGTCAAACATGTCTAGGGGATTGAGAATTCTAATTTAGGTTTGAGATGCAAAATTGTTCAAGCTATTTCTCCATACAAGTGAACAAGCGAATTTGTCTGAGCAATTCTTTTAGCAAGCCCCAGAAAAAAGTATAACAGGAAACGAGGCCCATCTGGTGCCTTGAGTCCCAATAAATTCACTCGCTGAAGATTGCAGGTCAATCATGTAGAAGAGGATATAATACATTGGAATGCATGCAGTTTAATATGATTTACCAAATTCATTAGCAATATCTTTTTACCTTTCCTCCAGCTGTTATCAAACCTTCTCTGTCACGCACACAATAGATCTGCTGCGTTTGAAACTGACCACAGAATAGGAAGGAGGCAAGCACCCCATGAGCTTGGAAAACTATTAACAGGTAGTCTTACAAGAACAGAAATTCAACGAATAGTAAGGGGCAGGAATCTTACAGCAACAATGATAATTGGAGTAGATCCCATCATTTTTGTTTCCCTAACATCAACCTCAGAGATATGCAAAATCTGCAGGACCAGACAGAACGATACAAAACATATTAGCGTCAATAATAACCTGCGTGTGTGCCATCAACTGTCCTTGACAAATCAAGGTAGAATCTACCTCCATTAGACCGTATGTAACACACAAAAAAAAAAAAAAATTAAGCCAAAAGAGATGCACCTAGTAAGATCAAGGAAATTTCACAAGGGGAAAAAGATGTCCCTTCGTCCTGCTGAATGTATTCATTTAATAGGCTCTCAGCAATCTCAGACTTATATTAATTTCCAGCCATAAACAGATGGTTCGTGCTAGATGAAATAGCTAATCTTTTCATCATGAAGCTCTCATGGCCAATGCCATAGGACATATACTGAGATCAATGAGCTCAAAGGACGGAAACAATACATGAACTGATGAAACACAAGAAAATCCATGCATCCCTTCCCTCCAAATTTGATAAAAACGGGAGAGTCGATGAGCAATCTGCCGGCGATGTCTACCTCTGACAAGGTGAGGGGTTTTTCTCTCTTTGGTTAGGTTTTCTCTTCCTTTTTACCATCTCTCCCTCTCTCTTCTCCCCTTCCCCTCTCTCCCTCCTTTTCTCCTTATTGCTACAACAGCACTACCTTTGCTGCTACAACAGCGCAGAGAGAGAAAGAGAGGAGGGATGGGTGATTTTTATTTTCCTATCATGTTTTCTAAATTTTTAAGATTTTTTCCTGCATTTTACATCATTTTTTAAAAGTTTATATAATTAAAAAATAGTTTGATCCCTATATAGCTGATACGATCGTTTCAACCAATATTTATCGTTTTTCGTGTAGTCAATCTTGATCCCGAAACTTATACTTAGAACCTTGCTAAGTACTACAAAACATATATACGATATATAGCAAATATTAAGAATCTGTTTCTTAGTAAATGTAAGCATATTCCTAACAGGTTATGAAAGAGCATTAGAGATGCAGATAACAAACAAAAGATAAGATAAATGTTCCTCGATTAAAAGAATGGACAATTGACCAAAAATAAAGATTCAAGTAGTTCCACATCAGTCTTTTCTGACTAAATACTATTTTAATCGAGTTCACAATTTGTGTTTGCAAGTCTATTTGACTGGCTACTTGTATTTAAATCTAGTGACCAACTGAATAAAGAAGACAAAGTTGGGTAGACAGATTTCGTGGAACTGCTGGTATTTATAACATATAACATAGCCGGTCATCAAACATACCTTGTTATAAAAAAAAATACCCTGATTACTATAAGCTGTGTGCTCTCCTTTACATCGTTCAATAACTTCAGGGCTACAGTACTTTTTTAATGCTTCTGCATCACCCTGTTCATCAAAACCACATATTTGTTAGTTTGTGTCTCAACTAACAATATAATAGCAGATTGTTATTTGTATATGTTTCAGAAAGCCTTAACACAAATAATTAAAACAAAAAAGAATGAGTCGCTAAATTCTTAAGAAACGGAAGTACCTTGAGGTATGCGGTCAGAACAGGCCTTACCATTTCCTGGACTTCAGCAACAAAATCGGGAAGAGAAAAGGATCTGGCAATGCAGAATTATGGGGAAAGCGACAATATTTAGCTATAAAAATTATTACTTATGCTTAGTCAATAGCTACAGAAATATTGACATCTTACGGGTCTCGCCGCCGGATTTCCTTGAAACTTAGAGCAGTAGCATTTTCTCCAAAAACAGTCTCATTCAAGCTGAAAATCAGATTAAAAAAATAATGATTACTGTCAACTCTTTCAAAAAATACTTCAGTATTTTTTTTTTAATGTAGGATGGTGCTCTGGCAATGCTGCAAGAAGTAGAATACCTTACCGAGCTAACCAAATGATTAAGATTGCAGAAAGTCATAATACCAACCAGGATTCTGTCTAGCACTATGAAAAATCAGATTCAGATTGGAGGAGCAGGCCATATAGGAAAACCAGGCCAATGAGAAATTGAAACTCGGAAGACATAATTTGGGCTTGAGAGCAGTCTGTACACTTAAAGAGCTACTTGTTAATTGCAACTAACTACTGGGAGGCAATTGTAGTAGCTAGATCCTACCAATCCTGAAGAAAGAGTCTATGAAGGATCATTAAAGTATATAACCACCAACTCCTAGAAAAGAACTCTATATGTCCCAATTAATTGTCATCCATCATATGACATCAATTATCTTTGTGAACTTATTCAGCATTACCTCTTCGACTAATACAAGATGAAAAAAAAAAACACCATGATGATGAACCCTTATGAAATAACAACAATTTCACACAAAGTACAAGGTCAACGTCCTCAAGGATACATAGAAGTAAAAGACAAAATACGAGAAAATTAGATGCATTACTCTTGGATTTTGTGAACAACTGGATGATCACTTGTCTCCCACCGCTCCCGAACATCTTCCGCTAACTATCATCACAAAAGACAACCTTATAGATGTCATAACAAAAACAATAAATAATAGACTATGCCAAAATCTCATAAACATAAGCAAAATAGTTACAACAAGAAAGATATCCACCTCCTGCCCCTTTGATACAACCGGTTTGCTGAAGCCGCTCACTCGCTTAAAAACAGGATGACCTTGCATCTGAAAAACTGTATTCTTAGCCAAAATCCATTACTGTAAAGCACAGACTTTTCATAGAAATTCAGTTTACCTTCTCTTTAAATGCTTCCCATTTCTTACTCAAACGTGATTTCTTAGATGGCACAATAACAATATCAGTTCTCGTACTTCTAGGCTCAGAAGATGCAGCTGATGTTTGATACTGCATGCGCTTCTTCCGACTTTGGTTTGAATTTAGCTCATCTTTTACTATGTCATATCCTTTCTTTGCTAAGTTCGAAATTTT
Organism: Typha angustifolia; assembly: GCF_048772165.1. Taxonomy (NCBI): domain Eukaryota; kingdom Viridiplantae; phylum Streptophyta; class Magnoliopsida; order Poales; family Typhaceae; genus Typha; species Typha angustifolia. Next base: position 9,417,073 of record NC_133248.1, read on the forward strand.
TGCTTCCTTCACTTTTTGATATGCTGTAGATACCATTGGAGAAGCAGAAGAAAGCACCGACTTGAATCTTCCAAATATTGTGTCAGTTTGTCCAGGTGACTCGGAATTTGCACTGCTTCCATCTTTTCCACCAAAGTTTTCTGTCGATTCAGAGGTAGACGTTGATGCTGCTTCTTTTCCAAGTCCTAATGTCTCCTTAACCTAAAGACAAGTTTATTGATTCAGTACAGAACTGAATCAGCTTTCATACAAAAAATGACAATTCAATGAAATCATAAAAGAAATTGCTCTGCAATTACTTCTTCTCTAGCAGTCGATAACTTCTCTTTCACATTTGCCGAAACCTGTAAAACAAAATGAAATGTCTCACAAAGAAAAACAAATTACAAAATACAAAATTTTATCACCAAAATTCAAGACACATTGAACTAAATAAGATAGACTGAGATACACCACAAGAGAGAGAGAGAGAGACAAGAACGTAGTCTTCAATATAATAATGTTAAAGAATTTTAATTTTCAGTCAAACAGGATACCCCAGAGGACATCTTGGGTGAAACAACTCCCCCTTCAATGTAAACTGATGAAATTCAAAGATTTGGAAATTTATTTCATGACACAAAAAGAGCTAGAAATAGACGGAAATAAGGTTTCCAAGGGAACAACTGTAATTAACAAAATTGCAATTGTACATGTCCAATATAAACAAGATCGTAAAGCAAGCAATAAATGATGGCTTAGCAGATTTAATTATCCAAAATGCATAATCATCTGCAAGATACAGATCATGCTTAAATATCATTAACTGGCCTATGCAGATTGTGACCCATTCAGTAGCATTCCAAGTTTCCAAGATGAGAATCTACCCACCAACCTTCTTTGATGTTGCCTCTGCCTCTGTCCAAACATCATCTACACTCTTATATAACTTCTCAGCAGTCTTCTTTGTTCTGCAGGACCCAGTTCATCACAACATCAGATCAGCTCGTAGAGTTAGCAAACTTTGACATGCAAAGTATGTCTCACATCAATGCTAGAAAAATCAATAGATGCAACAGGCACAGTTTAGTCTTTAAAACTACCTTACTTTCAAATCCTCCTTCACCACACCAATTTTTTCATTTAGCTCCTTTACAGACTGTTGAAATTCTGGCTTGCTGTTGTAAAAACAAACATATAAAGTTGTATTGTTAAAAAAAAACTGAAAAATAAGAGTAAAACATGTAGAATATGAAGGATCAGGATTCAGGAGAACTAGAGTAAGTACAAAAAAGCATAAGAGACATAAAAGAAACATATCAGTATAAAAAGAAAAGAAAAGAAAAATGATCCTTTATCAACGGTAACTATTTTACAACTTATATCAAAGTGGAGTTGAACAACCATTATTTGTATGAGTCAGCTTTCTTCACATATCACCTTCCAAGGTCAGGTTGGGACCTTTTATGCACACATTTCCTAATGATCAATTAAATTTATAGTATAACAATACTTGGCAATGTTTAATTCTATGAGTCCATGCAATTGCAACTCTCCAAATTCTTGAGTTAGATCAATTCATGAAAGAACAGTAAGAGTATCCTTCAATGAGGGAGATACCTACTTGACAATAAACTTTGATGAGGCCCTGCCACCAAACTTATTACACATTTTGCTGAATCTTTGATTACTATGGCTAGTCAGTTAACTCAGTTCTACAACTATACTTCATAATATCAGCTAGCAGTTGCACTAAATGCAGCAGCCTAGTGAACGTGAAAACAATGATAATTGTTATAGTAATCCTATTTTAGAAAACATATTTAAGGTAAGGCACATGAGTCACATCAAAACCACTTTTAGCAATGGAAGGTTTTGGTTTTCTTCCCTATTAATGGACCAAAAGAATTGCAAAACTCTCCAGTTGTACTTGAACGACATTAAGGCATAGCACTCACTTTTTTCCACCCAACTAGACCTCCAAACTATTGCATATCATGCAACTAATTTAGAAAACTGTCTTCACCAAATGAATATGCAGAAAAAATGCAAAGGTCCAATCAAGCATACCTATCAATTTGATCTCTTCTTTCCATCCAAGATAGGCTTGTAACAATCAAATATTCCACGAATCATGTTCCCTTGTGAAAGATCACTATCTCTTGAAATAAACACTGGCAAGCATCAATCAAACATCTCAAACTACTAGAACTTGGAGCCTTATCTTTCTAATGATCTAATCTCTCCTTATATCTAAAGAGTCACTTCAAGATCATAACATTACTTATAAACTTTCAGAAAATTTTGCATGCACTCTGCTATGACAACAAAGAATATGCCCAGTATATAGTGTGACAATTTAAACTGATTGATCTGAACTTAAATCAACCACACATCTTGTTTCCAAACAGGTTGACCTTCAATTAACATATTCCACTCATTATGAGTCTTATGACCATGTCATTTATAAATTATAACACTAAAACCATTCAACAGTTTGTTCCATTCTAATGTCATTACAAGTGAAGGAAGATGGAACAGCATCCTAGAACTATTAATAGAGATAGTTACAGCTATTCTTGCATATTTTGGGAAATTACATTTTTGATAATGTTAAGAAAGCCAGCCATCGCAGTTGGGGACAAATATGGCATCAAAAACTAGCAAAAATAAATTAAAATTGTGAACTCTAGAAGTCAATTTAAGAAATAATATATTACAGGCAATTAATTAACCAAAGTACAACAGTTTGTAAGGATTAAAATCAATCAATATTTCATGCAAATCAATGTGATGACTCAAAGTATTTTAATATTATATCATGTAATTCAGAATGTTCTTAAAAGTAGTAATAGGGTTTTTACCTATTACTAATGTAGTGATACTACAAGGACAGTAGCAAACCAATAAAAGGAAAAACATTAACAGAAAAAAAATTAAAAATCATTAAAACAAATAGGAATCAACTAAGTTCACCTTACTTTTAAACCCAAAGGGCACTGTGTTAAATCAATAAATATCTTCAGACTATTGGAACTTCAAATAGCAATTACCTTTTAGCTTCTCCTTTCAATTGCTTGGAAAACTCATTGAAAACACTGAATCGGCGATAACTTGAGTAGCTATCCGTATTACCCAATCGAAAATTAACATTTGCAGCCTAGACAATAAACCAAGGTCATACGTTAATAATTGAAACACTAAGTAACTTTCAAAAGTCTTAAAAAAATAATAAAAGATGAGAATACTATAATAAAACAGGTTTGATGTCAACAGAATTCAATAATTAAGTTTCAGACCAAAAAAAAAAAAAAAAAAGATTTACTTGCTCTTATATCTAAACACGTTAAATGGAAGAGAAGAGATGAGTACATAAATCTAGTAAGGACATAAACCGAGCAATCATTTCCTGTTATCTTTCCAAAAGACCAAATCTTTCTCTGATTAGCTTTCCAGACCAAGTATCAAAAATAGATTTCAGTTGTTCACATGTCACACATAAGATGGATAATGGTACTAACTACTAAGGGATTAGCTATTCATGATTGGGTCGTCAAGCAAGGGGACCTCATTTGTCACTATTTAGTTTATGCAGCCATTAATATGGAAAACCTTTCCAGATATGCGATCTCATACATAGCAGTGATCACACCCAAAACTGTTCAAGCGCTTCAATTCATATGATCTCGGGTTCTTCCACTTCTAATTCATCTCATTAAATTTTTTAACACTTGTTCTTTTATGAAAGCATCAGTCATCTTTGCTCAGATTAGTAAAAAAGCTAATCTCCACGACGCCCTTATCAACAAGATTCATATCCAAAACGAAGAAGACCCCTTTGAAATGATGAAGTTCCAAGAACAGAAAAGGACGAATTAACACGTTTCTCCTCGGAGGAGGCAAAGGAGGGAAAAGAGCTTACGTATCTGAGAGAGGAGTACGAGGAGGGCCGCCTCAGGGACCGGAGCAGAACAGAGCTCGCCATCGTCGAGCTCCTCGAAGAGAGAGGAGGAGAAGAAGCGAAGCGAAACGAAGGGTTTAGGGTTAGGGTTAAGAAGAAGAGGAGGGAGAGTAGACTTTTAATAGAGGAGTCGTTGCCGATTTCGCGCTTAACTTTTGCTCCACGCCAGTCGCATATGAACGGCTCTAAGAGAGGACGCCGACTTCCATTTCCGGCGCTCCTTGAATTAGTTTGGGCTTGCCTCCTAAATTGGGCCAAGCCCAATCCCAGTCCTTGTAGGGGGAATTTGTATTTAATGCCCCACATTTTTGTCTATTTGCGGTTTGCCCCCCCGTAAATATTTGCAAATTGAGCCCTACATTTTAACCAAATATTTGTACGATTTCGTCCACTGCAAACTATTCTTTTCTAACATATCGAAAATGCTCTCCATCTTATTTTTAGGTCGGGTAAAGTAGATAAACTTTTTGTGTTAAGTTAGATATTAGATATTTTAGGTTGGATAAAAATATTTTAGCAATCTTAGTGTAGTAATTTAATCTAGGAGTGTGGCTAAGTTTATTAATAAAAAATATTTTTTAAAAATATTTGACAAATTTAGGGTTCAATTTTAAATCTAATATTGCAAGGCTTAGAACACAAATAGGTCAAAAGAGAGGTGTTAAACTCAAATTTCCTTTTATTTTGTTTTACTTTTAACCAATTAATGGACTACACGGTACATTTTTCAATTTGGACCCTGAGCAAATTTGACGAGGCTTGTTAACGTAACATTAGCAAATCAAACTTTGTGGAGTTGACTCATAGACAGGAATTTTCAATTTGAACACCATTGCTCATATATTTATTTATTAGGGAAAATATATTTTATCTCATTTTAGTTAAGGCCAAAATTTAAGGTATCTATCTGGACTTTTATTTGTGTCACCCTTGTGGCTCTCTCTAATCTATATAAAACCACTAGTTTTTTTGGTCAGAACTAACAATTAAGATAATTTTATTTTAAAGTTATTAAACTTTTATTCATTTCGCCATTTATTTTCTTTTCTCTTTTTTTTTTCTTTTTGAATTTTTTGCAATTTCCAAAATATAAACAAAACAAAACTTACTTTTCCTATTAGTTGATGTAAAATAAAAGGTGCATTTTGAACATTCTTTATTGCATATAAATTAAAACTACAAGAAGGTTAAGTGATACAATAAAAGTTTAGAAAAAGTCACTTTAAATTTTGACTTAACCATAAATGTCAACTTTATATTTTTCCCTTATCTATCTATTTGTTTACTTCTGTTTTTATGTGAATTTATCACATAATGGAGTTCTTCTCCCCCAAGAGTTTCCTGCTACTATTCTTTCTTCTTGGTATAGATTTTATATCCAAACAAAACCAAAGGAACAAAAGTTATCTTTATCTGCTGACTGATCCAGTAATTACTTAAAATTGGGAGATACAGGGTGCAATCGAGAAGCATGCATATGAGAATAAGTAAACCATGTACAGGCATGCTTTGAGCAGCAGCTAACATGTACAGACCTAACCCCTAAGCTAGGATTAGAAATATACCACTGGTTGCATACAGTCAGCATTACAATCTTATTTTTTCTTTCTTTCAATTAGCGGGGATTACTGTTACAGTTATACAGCAGGGGGTCGCAAGGCAATGCACCTCGCAGCACAGCAGAGCTTTGGGATTTTATTTAGCTTTGGAGATCACAACGAAGACGTCATCAAGTGACCACTTCCTACTATCAGACTTCTGTGTTGGGTTAATTATCGCCTGGTCGGTGTTGGCAAGACGATAGCCGATCACAATATCACCCCTTTCACGAGCTCTGACCATTATATCATAAAAACTCAATTCCTCTTGTTCATACAGGTAGAATTCTGCAGGACGTATGCACATCTCGCTACCCTGAACCGTAAAAACAATTTAGATAAATGGGTACTATATTTCTTCCTTTTTCCTTTATATAATGAATGGCTGGTTCTTAAAGAGAATAATCTGAGATAAATATAGATAAAAGGGAGCTTCGTGTGGTACCTCTTCAGCGAAGAGCTCCTCCAAAACCTGGTTGATTTGCTTGTCCTCAGCTACCATAGCTAATGCCATGCTAACTAGTTCATTTGACAAAACATAATCACTGATTCTGGAGACTGATACGAGGTTCCTTGTTCTGGAGTCTAGGATTTCACTGATGATTATTGATTTGTCGGAAGCTAGCTGCATTTCCCGAATCCAGGAGCTATGTGAGAAGCCAGCATAGCGAAGAGGAGATCTTACTTCCTTGGATGGAAGGCGTTTGGACTGCAATATCCAAAGTGTATGAATGAATGAACAGACATACTCAAATACAAGAAAATTTGCAAAGATTGATCAATTGACTATTTATATAGATGATTGCTCATAGTTGTAGTTATAAAACCTTGTCACTTCATTATTTTAAGCAACTCATGCATCTTGGGAAGGTGTAAAATAAATCGAAAGTAAACAAGAAAATAAGTATTACTAAAACATTCCGGTATCCAGGTGAAATATAATGGCAGTAGTAGCACAGACTATAGAGAAGTAGTAAATCAAGATTATCATTGTCATCATCATGAAAGCCTTTTCCCAGAAATATGAGGAAAATAGTAGATTGTGCAGTAAAGAATAAGCTTAGTACAGACCTCACACAAATTCAATGTCAAAGACTAAATCATCATCTCAGGACATTCAAGAAATGTAAGCTGAACTACTTACCAAGTCTAACAATCACATACCTGAATATCACGAATAAGTAGAAGGGTAGCCAACGATCGTGAATCAGAATGCACAATGGAGTCCTCGACTGACTCATCTGCAAGAATTAAGATCTGTTGGCTTCAAGTCAGCACTAAAACTGATGGAAGAAATTAACACACTCAAATAAGATTTTTCAACCACAATTATGCAACACTTTTACATCAAAAACACGGATTTGATATGTAAAACAACTATATTAATGCTATCAAGTTATTGGCTCTAAAGTGTATAATGCTCACGGACAACTACAAGTAGTTCTTACTTGCCAAAGGACTTTGGGCTTATGTACAACAATCTTACTAAAATTTTGAGGATCTGCAAGGAGGTAAAGCGTGCATCTAGACCCACAGCTGAGCGTTTAAGGAAATAATCAGGGTTAATTGATCTTGCTCATATTTTGCAACAAACTTCTGCTTAGGCTGTATATGTTATGTACCTCCTATCAAAACAAAAACAAAAACAAAAAAGTTGTATATGATATTTCTCTGTTACAAAGACTGGAGAATGCTGATTTTTAATTGCCTCCAGTACATCTATGTGCAGTAAATTTGTCGCCAGGGGATAAGATTATAAAGAGAAAAATTTGATGCCAGGGATTAAGATTATAAAGAGAATATTTTATATCCCCATTAAATTTCCCCAAGGGAGAGTAATTTGTATCGTCTATTAGTATTGCAAACTTACTTTCATTCATATAAGAAAAAGAGTCCTAATAATATGCTTCTGGAACAGTGTACTCACAGAATCAAATGTCTCCAAAGGCAGGCCTTCTAAATGGCGCCGGATAACGGCATTCCCTTCCTTGTGGACAAGCCTAATGTTCACTAATCCTGAAATATCTAATCCACCCTCTGTTAACTTTGTCTCTCTTACCTTCTCGGGAACCTCATTAAGCATCCACAATTCAGAACCTGGAGCAAGTAAAGCTTCTAACACCTGAAAATGGTAAACCAGAAATCTGGATCATGGGCTAATGATAAGTTATACAGAAGTAGCACAATTTTAGAAAAGAAGAAGAAGAAGAAGCAAACAGCATCCACTTAAAAGAGACTGAAAAGTCTAAGGTTAAAAAAGATGTGAAAACAAGTGCTATTTCAATGCAAAATTACCGTAATCATGTCGTCGATGTCACGACGCCAACCACAGAACAATATCTTCTCTGGATATTTACGAGGGCTGGGAATATTAGGTAGGAAGCCCCGTCGTACCTGAGGAAGGAAAAACTTTGAAATAAAAGAATATAACGGATGAAGGGAGAAAAGTTGCATATATCAGCTACATCACTAGAACAGAAAGTCAGTACTTGAATATGATTAATATGCTTTGCATTGCTTCCAATGAGACATTAGAGGTTTGTATATAGTTTCATCTCTTTGACTTATCAAAATGAGAAACAGGTATCTCTAATAACAAAAAATTTACAAATTAAGTCTATCAATCAAGATAGAAATTTGAGCAACAACATAATCTATAACAAGAAAAAGAAAGTATTATTATTCAGCAGATATTCTCTCAGGCATAACTTGCCTTTAGGAAATTAATACTTCATTGGCCCTGGATGCGTTCAATCAGCTTATGACTTATGAGAGCTTAGTGTTTCATCTTTCCAAAGCATTTGAAAGACAGGACGAAGAACGGTTGGTTTAGGTAATTGGACAGCTGGCATAAAACCTTTTCAAGAAAAACTACAACCATGATCCATACATTCACCCATTTTCTTTACCCTGATGTGTTATGCACAAGCACATGACTGCCACAAACCAACTAAATACACTATTACAGGCTAATACGAAAAGTGAAAGGATCAAAGAAAAAAAAAAGGCAACATATGAAATTACGACATTCACCTCTGGTAGGGGACCAGGTGAATAAGTATCATCATCTTCAGCAATAACAAGGATTTCGTCACCTTCTTTCAGAACATAGTTGTCATCAGGATTTATTATGATTTTCCCACCTTTTGAAGCAACCTTAACACCACAAGGAACAGCCTCAGGGAATGAAATTAATACATCCTCAAAACGCATACCATCCAACTGGGGCCACCTTTTGATATAAAACTCAGCATTTTCAAATCCTAAGATATCTTCCCATATCTGCAAAGATAGGGGATAACCTGAAGTACATTAACAAAAGAAGAAGAAACAACTACTAAATTTGTGAAGCACAAGATGAATATGTTCAATAAGTTAAATTCTACCAGAACCACAAACCATAAAATGACATGCTTGTTCTACAAAAAGAATTTTCAAAATCCTGAACTACCAAACATACATAACCAGAGATATTCTGTTCATCAAATAGCATAGTTCTTTAATAGAACAAATCACTGGTATGATTTTACTCTCTCTTTTTTCTTTGTTTAAATTGTTCTTTATCATCATATAGAACACTCTACATTGTCAAAGAAAAGAAGCAAAAAACATGATCTTTTGATACAATGAAAAAAAGATCACTTAACTGCACTTAGAGAATATCCAAGCAAAAGAATGTGAAAAGCATGCAATAGTATAGAGCCATACCATAAGAAAATTATGCAATTGGCCAACTTATTTACATGTTGTTCCTTCTCAGGAAGATAGTACATTGTCAAGACAAAGCATAAGTAGAAGATTGCCCCAAATATATTCAGATTGGTTCAAAAATCTCCTGACAAGACAAAGGTGTTCTGCAAATGAATTTTACCTGTGCAAGGCCAGGTTGGAGAGCGCATTGTATCATCAAACGCCCAATGACGTCATGAGCAACCACTGTTTCAATGAGTTCTCCTCCAACAAGTTTCACTAAAGGCTCATTGTCAAGATCACTCATTTCTACAACAACATGGCCCCTTAATCCCTCTTTTACACCAGTCAGACTTAGTACCACCCGCAAAGCACGTGCATCACTCTGAGCACACAAGAATATTTATATCAAAATTTCAAAATTCATTTTTTGAAAAAAAAAAAATTTCGAAACTCATTTACTTGTAAGTCATGGAGATGAATGACTTACCTGATCTGCATTTTCATCAGCTGCTAAAACAATGATAGCACGAGCCTTAGAAACTGAAACCTGTCAAAGATGATATAATGAAAAGCATGCATAAGTTAAAAAATGTTCTTTATATAATACAGGAGAACGACCAAGTCATAAAATCCAAATTTCTCCTGAAACTACTTATAGTACCTTCTTCAAGTCAGCCAATATGAGTGGACTGCCACTTCGACATATTACAGATGTTCCCATGAAATCAAATTCTAGCTTTGTTATGTCCATCTCCATTTCTTCCTTGTCTCTTTCGGCTAGAACTACAACTACTCCACCACCGACACTCTTATTTGCAATTGCTAATTGCTTGAGAAGAGAGCCCTGTCATTAAACAATCAAAAAGTAGTAAGCTGCTAATTCAGGTTCAATTTAAAAAGAAATGATTACCTAACAAAAAGTTCTTTCAACAAGATAGAGAATTCAGAAACATTGGCATAGTCTCCCTTCTATATTTTCCGATTAATATAAATGATATTGACTCAGGTACCTCAGAATGCACATGCACTCTAAGCTGCAGTTGATGACTAAGATTTCCTACATCGTTGGAGGTAAAATAGTAATTCACGTCAAGATGATTGATATTATATTCATACCGATTCATTTTTTTAAGCGTGACCACACAGCAATTTCTAGTTATCAAATGCATTATGGATACAGTCATAGTTATTCAAAAGCATTTTCTGGATCAAACGGAGTAAATAAATTTTTTAAGAAAAGCACAGTGATCCCAGATCTTAGAGGATATTCAGTTACTAACCATTCTTGCTGAGATTTAGCATCTATTGACAACCAGAAGCTGAGATAATAGCCCTATGAAGGAGATGAATAGACAAATAGAAGAAAAAGCACCAAGAGGTACAAAATTGTCTAATAAAAGAATAATATAATGGACGGTTTCCTATTATTGGTGCATCAGAAATGGCAGAATATATACACCACATAAAACAATCTTTTTGTGCATGTAAATCAAAAGAAACAAAACTGATAGTTGTTTATAGAAAAAAAAAAAACAAGCTGGTTTTCAAAATTTAAATGAGCAGCAACAAGTGAAATTTCCTTCAGAAGTTTACCAGTTTGTCACTCCATCCAAGGATTAGTATATGATTGCTCTCGATCACTTCACTCTTCCCCTTGCGCCAAGAGTCCACCTTCTCAGAGATTGCATCAGATACTAATCCAAGCATCATGGCAAAAATCAGCATCCCTCCAGAACTAATTGACACAGAAACTATTCGTGGTCCCAAGCCAACCTGGTCAGCATGGTTTCCTGAGTCTGCCACAAATGTCCACGAAAGCCAGAGGGCTTCATAAAAGCTACCGTTACTAACTGCATACAATGCCAGCCCACCAAACCCAATAAGAAGCTTGGTGGCCATAAGAAGCGCGAGCAGCTTAGCATAGGGGTGCACAGAAAAGAACACGTCAACCCTATACGCAATCCTCTTCTTCAAGGGGACTTCTTCCTCATTATTTTTTGAGCACTTGGAGATTGCTCTTATTTGAGGCAGTTGATCGAGGCATTTGAACAAGAAGAATGGTACCGCAAATGAAAACACCACAGTGTACAGAGCAATAGTCCTATTCTCAGAGCTACCAGAATAAGAATCAGAATATCTATCTTCGGACTGCAAAAATGCTACCCCTTCAGGATTCTCAACACCAGTTCCATTGCAAAATCTGCGCATGCTATTTACCTCCTTCTGAAAAAAAATAATAAAAATCCAACAATTACGAAATCGGTCTTCCTTCATTGAGATAAAAGCCCGAATTAATACCTGAAGCTCTAAAATTCTCTTCCGCTGCAAATTCGCCAAATAAGCACAAGATATAGAAACAACAAGAAGCTGCAAGAAGAGAAATTGCCGAAATCAGCTCTGGGGGCTAAAGATCCCACCTTTACCGGTAGAAATTTCTTTCGCTCCATGGCAGTAGTAGGATAAGCAAACTTACAAGCAAATGAAACAAAGTATACTCAAACCGACGAGTTCCTCGAGCCAGAGAAGCCGAAGCAGAAGGTATTGAGACCTTCCTCCTTTCTTCCAGCACGAGGGGCCGCTTCACTACTTCATTCTTCTTCCCCTCCTCCTCGGAGCTCAGCTTATTAGCCCGATCCGGCGGATTAATATTCCGGCGGTCGGGCAAGTCGAGCCTCCTCGCCTGCAGCGCCGGCGGCGGCCGCGGACGAGGTCTCGTAGTGTAGGGCCCGAGGAAAGACGGGTAGCACCAGTCGCGATCGAAGAATTCGCCATTGGCGGCTGGGGCATAGGATGGGTCGTCTACCGTGACGGTGAGGCCACGATGCGGCAGCGAGCGAGGAGCGGTGGCCGCACGGCGGACGGTGCTGGCGGGAGGGGCGGCGCCGGGTGAGATCGTGGGCGCTATCTTGAGCTGCGGCGGCTGCTCGCCGTTGATAGGTCTAGGCTTACGGTCTCCACCGCTCTCCGGCATCCTCCGAAGCTCGGATTCCTCTTCTTTCCTTTTCGTTAATATTTCTCACTTTCCTTCGAGGTTTATTATAGCCATCACCGAAGAGAGATGAGATCGAGCTAAGACATACCAATTTACTCTAAATAATCGATTAAAACTAGATATACCTATAATTTAGTTTCAGAAGAGGAAGAGAAGAGACGGAAAAAGAAGACGAACAGAGAGGAGTAGACGAAGACGGCGAAGGCGAGAGGCGGTGACGGGATCCACCGAGATCCCTCACCAGAAAGGTGCAGTCACCTCCCACATGCGACGCACCTGCAAAGCACCACAGAAGCCCAGGGTCGGCTCTCTTATCTACTGCTCCATCCAAACAGGCACTACCCATATATTCTAACGTGGAAGCCTTCCAATGGCTGAAATGATCTGGACCCACATGAGGCGAGCCAAAACCGAGCCAGAGAAGCCCGCATGACATGTAACCTGCTAACAGCGACACCGGGACTAAGGACTTAGGACATGGCTTCGTCACGTGATCGTTAGCCGTTGGTTGCAGGACACCACGTCCGTCAGTTGCTCTGATGAAGACTCATCACCAGCCGTCCACTGCCCTTGTCCGGAGAGGACAATCTCTGCTGAGGATAACTTTATCTTGGACTACAGTGTACAGAACTTGGAGTTATTTAAATATTATGGAATATAATGCTGGTAAAAAAGATGTACAATTATTACCGATAGAGACCTTAAAAAGGCCAATTAAGTATTAATAATGTAGGACAAGGATTACTCGTGGGACATACTACTATTATTTTATGTTGTTATATTAGTTTGGATCACATAACGTCATAAGCTGGTTACAAAGTACGCTCAAGGCTTCTGATGAGTTCTTTTACCTCTCATTTTATTTTTTTACACCACTCTAGTAATTAAATACGAGATTATCTGAGTTTTTACTATGTGAGTAAAACCCACTAAATTGAAATATAATCTATAATATATAAGTATAGTTATTTCTACATGAAAGTTAGATGTCGCTGAATAAATTGCTGGGAGAATAAATTTTTGAAAATTGTTGTCTGGTATAATAGTTTTAATCAAATTCACTTAGGAAGAATTAATCCATTACATCTATATTTTGAGTATTTAATAGCGTTGGTTAATTATTTTTGAGAAAATTTGACAAGTAGAATGGAATTAAAATAGAATTTTGAGTTTATAAGGTAAGGTGCTAGAAGCTTCGTTGTTTAGACTCTTGAAATAATGTCTTCACAGTTAAGTTTGTAGGGACTATACTTTCAAGGAATTTGAGAAGTAATTACCGACCCAAAGATCAAAAAAATAAAATAAAATTTAATACTTTTGTACGAAGAAATGAGAATCATGAGTGTAATTCTTTTTTCTTATTATTTAAATGTCTTAAAAGCATCTTGTCGTAATATAAGATATCCTTTCTTCTTCATTCTAGTTTACCAGCAGCAGAGAGGTCTATTATCTTTCTTCTTCCTTTCCTCTTCTCTTCTCTTCTCTGCTCTCCATAAAAAGACCAGGATTCATCTATCAGATTCATTTCAGGGCAAAGAAAAGAATGACAAAATTAATTATTGTGATTTTGGCTTAAATTATTACTAGCTGAGGGTTAACTGGTTAAGTAGTTGCATCGTAATTCATTACAAAATAAAGCAGAAAAGAAACAATTTTCAAGGCATCTCCATTCTAATGCATCTGCTTGCTTATTTTCCTCTTAGTTTTTATCCACTGCAAGATTGAATTCTCATTTCTCTTGGTTTTGAACCAGTGAGTTCCTTTCGACTTGATAATTATTTCATGTCGCCAAAAAAACCTTTGTGCTAGTGACACATTTTTTTAGCCGGGATCAAAGTCTAGTGTAATCAAAGAATTTATGCGGGCTATACATACGGTTAAATGCATGATATATATATTGTTAGTTTATTATCTAATAACCTAAGTTTTTGAGTCAATTAATTATTATTATTATTATTATTATTATTATTATTTTGAGAATATAGATTCAAACTAAAGGGTAGTAATGGAGTTGGATTTAGATCCGGTTCGGGCTGGGGTCAAGACAACATGAACACGTGTCTCTTTTATTTTTTTAAGAAAAGTGGAAACTTAATTGTATTATGAAACATATATCATTGGAACTTGAATCAAGATAACACTCATTCAACATGAGCACTTTTTAATCATTTGAGCACTGTAGAACATAACTCTCTTATTAAATGTGTCCTAGTATCAAACATGATAGGACACATTCATTTGTGTTGACTGGGTCATGAACAGATTATTGCACTACACAAGCACGGTCATCTCCGGCAACAACTCCAGTCGAGGCAAGGAGTATGTTATAGTGAGGCAGCTAAAGGGAAGGATTGAAGCATGAAAGATAGTGGGAATGACGGCTGTGAATGCCTCGACAATCTCGGCTAACGAATGAGGGGAATGGTAGTGGTAAAGGCCTCGATAATCTTGTCAAGGGAGGGAGGAGAGGCAATAATGGCGTAAGCCCTGGTGAGCTTAGCAAGGGAGGAGGAGAGCGGCGGCGGTATGGATCTGGGCTTTAGTGACCTCGACAGTGGGGGAGGAAAGCGACAATTGTTTGGACCTCAATGATGAGAAGCTATTTGTCTATTTATAAATTAGGGAAAGTTAATTCGAAAATAAGAGGGTAAAATACACCTAAAAAACTTATTTTTACAAGAAAAGGATACTAGTCTAGTCGCTCCACGACGCGGTTGAAGCGAAGAACGACACTCTTCCATCGCTCTTCTCCTCGACTCCTCCTCCTCCTCTGCGCTCTCGTCTCTCTGGAGATCTTAATGGCGGAGGAGAGCACGAATCCCGGCGCGGAGGAGGCGACGGTCCAGATCGTGTATGTCGACCGACCCGAGGGCGAGGACCCAGAGGAATTCCACATCCGCGTCCTCGCCTCTGTCCTTGGAAGGTGGAAGTTGATTCGTTTCCCTCATAATTGTTGGAGTTATTATTATTTGGTAATTTGGTGTTCTTGTTTGCTTCTGGGACTTGGCCTTTTATTCTTGGAGCTCTAAAGATCCGTCCTTTGGTGCTTTTCTCAGTGAGGCGGCGGCGAAGGAGGCTGTGATCTACCACTACAAGCACGTGGCGAGTGGGTTCTCTGCAAAGATTACTCCGAAGCAAGCGGAAGAATTGTCCAGTGAGTACTTGCTCGGATTCTGGTCTCGATTTTGGATTTGGGTATTTAGACTGCAATTTAATTGCTTCAGCTTGTATTGGAGTTATAAGCATTCCATAATGAGTTAATAATAGTTATATAGGAACTAAATTATTTTCACAGATGAGTAGTTTAAACCAGCGAATAGTAGTACTTAGTGTCCTCAAATTAACTTGAAACTTTCCTACAACTATTGTGAAATTCGTGGATACTTTAAGTCTTGGACAGTTTGATCTTCTTGATTGGGGCTGGAGAAATTGTGATAATAGGTATCACTTTTTTGGCAAATAAATTAGATGGATTTCGTGGTTGGAGGTTTTTCTTATCATTTCTTCTGTGAGATGCTTGCTATATGAAACATTGTGGAATCCTGCAACAGATATGTAGTTGTTGATCTTCTGAAGTGTGCAAGCCTAATATACCAAGTTGTAAGAAGAATTTTTCTCAGTGGCCATTCTAATCATTTTAATTGTTGTTTTCTAGAGTTTATGGTTATTTTCTCCTGATTAATTTCAGTTATTTTATCTTAAAACATTTTAAAACCAAAATTTCCTGCTTTCCACCATCAATTGTCTACATTCAGATTAATCCATTTTTGTTCTCATAACAATTTTAAAGATTACTTCTTCTTGCTGGGTGAAACTTCTGTAGCAATATATACCATGTCTGCTTGCTTACCTTCATCTTGATATAGTTGCTGGAATCCGGAAATAGAAGGCCTGTTTCTGTATTGTTGCTTATCTGAATAAAAAGTTATTCCATTGCTTAAATTATGTAATTATTTCGACAACTTCTTTGTCCTTTACTAATCGTCTCAATTCTGACTTAGTAGAGAAATCAGAGGTCATCGAGGTTGTGCCGGATATGGCTGTCCAGCTCCACTGACTCGGCGCTCCTTGGGTCATTGCAAGAACATCCAAAGTTCCATACTGTTATGCACGAATTTTGGAATAAGCCTATCAAGGTTGAGGAGTCAACTGAGCGTCTCAGCGGCCAGATTGAATGCCCGAATCAAATTAGAGTTTAGTGTATAGTTTTCCTTCATGTGTGTTTGTGTGTAGTTGCTTAATAATATCGATGTCTATGCAACTATAAGGAAAATGGATGTGGATACCAGAAGTATTCTGTGTGGTAGTCATCAATCTGTTCAGGAATGTTGTTGTTAATTCTGCTTTGATGTATTCATCTGATTATATGTATCTAGATGCACTATCTTATATAATTCACACTGTAATCCACATCTTCTTAGCATGATGTTTGGATCACTCTGCTAGAACTCCAAGAAGCCCATTCTAGTTTGCTACTTCCTGGTAATTTAACCTTGATCTCTGATATTAGAATGATATAGATACCTTTTTTTTAGAAATATTTGATCCCTTATGTCATTTTATCAAACATAAATTACGTGGTACTCATAAGAGTAGTTATACTTCTTTAGTAGGTAAATGCTGAGGAGGACAGCTCTACCTTATAAATAACTTGGCTGTTGATACACACACTCTCAATCTTGATTTAGAACTTTCATCAGAGAGTACTTGAATTGTTTACGCAATTAAGTTTCCTTGTCTTTTATCTCATTTTCTTTAAAGGAAATATCAAACCCAAAGTAGGAACCTTTTTTTAGAAGCAAATCAAACTCTCCATCCAACTCATTCCCCTACGCGAGATGAGCTAAGAAAGTAACAAATGCTAACTATTCAAAAAGATAGTGAGAAAAGAGCAGACTTTCCTCTTCACCTTTTCAATGTATGCCATTCAAGCGCCTCACTATATGACAAAACAGCATCCTATGGAATGGAACCCATCCATGTAATCTGGAAGGAGATTTGTGCAATCTGATGCTTATGGATCCAAACTGATATGCATCTTCCAGTTTATCACAACACGCTATACCAGAATCCAACTCACGTAAACCATAAGCATTCTCTAATTCAATGGATTCCTGTCTGATATCTCATAACTTTTTTTTTCTTTTTGTTTCCGTTCTTTCTTTCTTTTCTCTCTCTCTCCCTTCCTTGTCCTCTCTGATCTTTGAATAAATTTAACTGGGCTGGCCATACTTCTCTCGCTAAAAAAAAAAAGGAATCAGCATAGACTGACTTCAAAATTGTGTAAATTGCCATCAACTAATCAGCAAACAGACCGTAAAATCCCAACACAAGTAATCAACTAAAAAGAATATAAAATACAACTAGAACTTGGATGCAGACAAAAGTATGATTATTATGATCAGATGGGAGTCATTTTGCTCGCCCCCTGTGAAAGAGTGCACCCAAATCTCGAAGGCAACAGCTCCATGACAGTCTCACCGATGAGGGAGAACTACATGGAAAAATCAGAACTAGGGAAAGGAATATTAACACAAAAATGTCAAGATTGGCAAATAAGCTTAGACATCTACAATTCCATAGATATAATGAAGTGCATAATAGCACATATTCTTCAACGCAGGCAAAAGAAAGTCTTCTTTTCTCTTCCCTCTCCACCCAGATCGACCTTTACTTACATGCACCAGTAGCTTCAATATATTTCTTCTTTTTAAATTCTACTCTACCAAAAATCCAAGTACAAATAATTACAGAGAGAACAAATTATAAGCTCAGATCTCTACAGATTTAGAATCCAAAAGCATTGGCAGCAAAATCCTCCTCACCACTGCTGAGGGACTCCATGGTATCACTGTCATCCTCATCGCCGTCCTCACCCTCAGCCATAATCTCCAACAAACCTTGGCCCCCATCAAAGTCGGCATCATCAATATTGAAGTCTCCATCTTCATCGAGCTCATCTACACTGTCGACATCTTCATCATCTTCATCATCATTACTCAGGTCACCTGAGTCTGTGTCTCCATCACCCTCCAAATCAGCTGCAAGGACAGGGTCTAGATCAGCCTCTGAATCATCATTGTCCTCGTCCTCCTCTTCCTCTTCTGTTTCACCACCATCTTCAGGGTCTGAATCATCATCAGTGGGCCGTTTCCTTCCTACCTCATAAAGCCTGGCTGATGAAAACATCTCATCATGATCATCCATGGCAACAACCCCAACGAGAGAGTCAGTGGGGTCAGAAGCAAAGTCAAGGACACAGCGATCCACTTGAACAGTTGCAATTTCTGAGTAGTTCACTGCATCTATCGTGCGGAAGGCAGGGAATAGAGGGTGTCGAACTCGACGAGTGTTAAGAGCTGAGGCAACTTCGTCAAGGTTGCGTCTGAGAATTGCATATATGACATCACCACCACCATTAAATGTAATCACCGTCTGGTCCAGCGAAGGAACACTTCTCAGAAGCTTGAATTTACGGAGATCCCAAACTTCCGAATTGAGGATTACCTGCATAGATTTGAGGAGGACAAATGACAAGTCGACAAAATAAAGGTAATACATATACATGTACATGTATATAGTCACTTGTCTGAGAGACCATTCTACGCGACTACGCATGATTCACATGTCTGTCAAAGACCAAGTCCAAAGATTGGGACAACAAAAGAAGCAAGTATCACTGTAGAAAGACCAAGGGAGAAATTCAACCAGTTGGCAAGCCTACATACAGAAGGCGCATGCAAACATAAATTTTACTTATCTATGTTTTGCTCATGTCTCTCGACAAATACTGAATTCCCGCCATTGATGGGTTTCCAAAGAAAAAGTGGTAAACAACCTTACCCACAATGCTAGATATGGCTACAACACAATGGCGTGTGGCAGTAAGCCTTACCGTCTCACTAAATGACATCATATATTTACATCTATAAATGAATTATTTGCTTTCAAATAAAAATGCACTAATACACAGCAAACAACAGATGAGAAAAGGAGATTTATGTGTAGCTTATACCTCGTTACCAGCAGGATGAAAGCCACCTCCACCATAGTCAGTGAACTGGTCAAACCGATGAACAGCACTTGAACTGCGCCTGTCCCACAAAACACCATTCCACAACACCATGTTGTCCAAGGGACTGAAATGTATAAGTGACTGCATGTGCCCTCGACCCGAACCAGAATGGTTGTTTGAGCTGTCAGGAAGCCTCAGCTCCAGATTACACGTCTGAACATCATACAAGAGAACCTCCCTACGAGATGCCTCTGAAGAAAGGGCTGCAAATACCGTTCCCGAATGGCTAAAGCGTGCAGTTTTGCAGCCATCAAAGGAATGCAAAGGCCCACCTGAGAGTGAAAAAGCATCCCAGAGCCTTGCCTCATAAGCTCCCGAAGTAAGAACCAGATGATTTCCACCGGACAAGGCTGACTGCACCATTGTAACATGAGATTGGTGGCATGTCTGACTCTCCAAAACATTCCCTGTGTTAGTATCAAATATCTTTAGCTCACCACAGTGGCTCCCGGTTGCAATGCGGGAGTCTCCAAGAAAGGTAATGCAAGTCAGAAGTGTGACATCATCTCTACAAGTGCGACATGGCCTGAACCTACTATAAATAAATTGGCGGTCCCTACGATGTGCATGAATTCCACCATACTGTTTCCTAAACTCACGGGTGCTTATACGTGCAGTAGCATTAGCTGGTGCATTGAGACTGCGGCTAGGTTCAGGGCAAACATGAGGGTGCAAGAGAGAGAGTGGCGGTAAAGTAGTTATCGGAGCTGGGCACTGACGATGTTGATGCTTCAAGTATTGCACAACCAAAGAGTCAAGGGTCGTCCTCTCAACGTTTCCAGGTTGTGAATCAGCTGTGAGACCAAGTGACATTGGTGTTGGTGCTCCAGGAGTGAAGTGAATATCATCCAAAGTGTCCCCAGGAATACTATTGAAACATGCCCTTCCAACGAGATCTCGTGGAGTATAAAATGCATTAGGTGATTGGACATTAATATCTGTTAGCAGACAACTTCTGCGACTAGAATTTGGAGTCTGACAAACTGGATATTGAGAAGCAAGCTCTGTTGTTGCATTCCGCTTGGCTGGTGAAGCAGAATTGAAATCCTTCAAGTCCATTAGCTTCCGTTTCATTGGCAACAATATAGGGGTTTTAACTGGAAGCTCCACATCTGCACTAGTATTGTGTATAGACAGAGATTGAGCTTCAAGTCCCCCGGAAGTAGCACTATTTTTTAATGCACTAGATGCTTTATCAGAGGATAATAAATGTGATGGAGGCTGCTGATTTGCTTGTGACAAGCTGGAAGAGAAGACTAGGGGCTTCTTTTTCAAAGACACCAATGATGAATCAGATTTTACGACACCATCTTCGTCCCGTGGACCAATCTTTCTTGTATCTTGAAGAAACCCACAAGATGCACGCCCAGAAGGCCATTGGTGTTGCACAGATGAAGTTTCTTGGAGAGGTGTCTGGTGGAGTGCAGATGATGTTCCCAATGATGGCAAAGGTATCAAGTCAGCCTCTTTTTGTAGCAACGCGGCAGTTGCCGTTAAACCAGATGCTTGGAGATGTTCATGTATCAGTTGCAACAACTCCCTGTACACCAAAAATCATATCATCTGAGTAACAACAGGTAGGCTAGCCCTAAAAATTTTAGAATATCTTAAATAAGATAACAAAATAGAAGTCACTAGACCTGGAGTGGTAAGAGATGGGAGTGGCAGCAGCTATAGCTGCTCTTTCAATCCGCCTCAATGTTGGAGCAGCAGCATCAGTGGCAGCCAAAGTACTCGCCTTCCCAGAGTTCGTTAATATCTGTCACATATATATTAAGCCAAATAAGCAAGAAACATATTGCAACCAATCCAGATTGCGATACTGCTTCTGAGAATGAAATCTCCTTTCAGAAGTATAGATGGAAATCTTCCGAAAGTCAGATAAACATTGTTCTGTCCCTTACCGCAATTAATTCAATCGTCACTTGCAACAACTCAGTCTGCCACCTGCCTTGCTCAGCTCCTGATGCTTGACTGCCTGAATCTCGAATGAGTTCTGAAAGCTTCTTTCCCACCTGGAATATTGAAAGAGATTGAGTACAATCTGAAAAGACAATCTGCCTGCTTTAACAAATCCATATAATTTTGCTGACGGTGAAGAAAAATACTGGTGATGGAGTCAATTCTCACATAAAGGAAAAGGAATAGCAAGATCAAAGAAACCTGAAGGGATTTTGGGTGTAATTTAAATACTCCATTAACCACACACACAAAAAGGAAACTTGACTTGCATATTGGAAATTAAAAACTGAAAAGCAGTAAATGTTCTAACAAAATTTGCTATTATTATGAATATATAATCACAAGAACAAGAAAATATTAGAAGTTTCATTAAACCCTGTAACACATATCAATATACCTGAAGCTTTGTTAATATATGTGCGATTGTATCATCTCTTGCCAAGCCAAGTAGTACACGGCATGCAAGAGCTCGTATACAGTCAAGAGCTCCAGGAGGCGTGATCATCCTCGGGTGAAGAAGATGCAAGAGAACCTTTATACCATTATTGGCTCTAACAGCTTCCCTTGCTTGCCGATATCCTTGTTCCAGTTGAGCAGCAAGACCAGCAGAACCAGCTCCCTGTCCTAAAGATATCCTGCGATCACCAACTACTCCTGATGACATAGCAGGCACAGGTGGGTTTGCTACACTTCTGTCCACCAGATTGCACTCCCCATTGCGGTCCCGAGAATCATTTTGATTGGATGATGCAAGCGCACGATCTGAGATATTTCTTTCTAGATTCCTCTCTCTACCCTCTATAGATGGTCCATTTAAGGTTTGAACTGAAACAGACTGCTGGTTATGTGAAGGACCAGAGGGCTTGTTACTGATTGAAGGAGGTGGACAGACAAGATTAACCAAAACGTTTAATGCTGGGTGGATAACCTGATATGAAAAGAAAAGGACATGAGAAATGAGCAGTTAAGTTGTCTTAAGAATTGCAAATCAATAATGCTAAATCCAGAAGATACACTATGCTAAATAATTATGAAAAACATTATTTACCTCAGGATCAGCATAGCCAGAACCATTAGCTGCATCTAGAATGACTGCCATGCCTACACGATCATTGCTTAGAGTAGCATTTACAATTAACTTACGGCTGTATGGTACAAGTGTTACAATATGGAGAACACCAAATGCATATTGGGCCAAATCATGGAGATAGCGTTCCACAGGTGGTGCCTGTAAGGACACTATAGTAGGTCACACTCTACTTCAATAAAGCAGATTTCAGCAATAATCAAATCTAGAGTTTGTGGAGTAATTTACCTGACACAATTCTAACATTGTTATATGCCCATTAGATGCCAAGAACTTATCCACTGCAGGCCAACGAGCTCTCACAAGTGCAGGTCCTAGCTTCCTGTCACGCTGTATTTGAAGAAACACTGCATCCATAGCCTCATTGCTGATGTCCATTGGTTTATACACAGCCCTCGCACTTGAAGTGCTTCGGGCTATACTACGACTACTTTTATTTGGACGGAGAGAATCCACAAGCATAAGGAGATGAGCTCTTAAATACTGTCGTAGTGCAACACAAGTATGGTAAGCAATCTGCTTTTCCGATGCAGTAAGCACTTCTGCAGGTGATCGATCATTTCTGAGATTTACAGTAGAAATCCCAAGTGTTCCAGAGTTCCCACCTGATCTGACAGACGCAGCTCCATGTAAAAGATGCAACATTTTTTGCAAACCTTCCTGTGTATCAAAAGAATCCAAGACTGCTCTGAAGACAAATGCTGCAGCATAAAAGATTGCTGCATTCTTTCTAGCTTGATCTTGAGGACACTCAAGAAGCTGAAGGGCTAACTCAACCACCTGATGAACCACATCAGATGGCAGAGCACAAACACGTTCCATAATACCCTGCAAGCATCTTTTCCAATAAATCACTTCACACAATTTAAGAAGGATAAACCAAAAAATAATAATGGAAGATATAATTAAAGAAAGAGTAATGAAGCTCCAAACATCAAGCACCACCATTACCTGGAGAGAACCAATTGTAAATAAGCAAGAGGAAAGACCAAAGTATGTCTGAGAGACTCTACGAACAGACAGAAGTTTTTGCATGCCACCACGATCAACAAATAATGCAGCAAATTTTCGATGAGCAGCTAATGCGCAAATTAATTTGAGTACTTCTGGCAATAATGCCAAGTGATCTGATGCCTCTTGATCTTTAATGCTGCGTTGCAATAATGCAAGGCAAACATCAACACCTTTTTCATGCAGAATAGGTCCCAAAGCTTCAACGTACTCCCCAAGAATTTCAAGACACTGGATGGAGTATTTCTCTCTTAGTTGTGAGAGGGGCTCGTCATCCAATATGATGAAGTCTTCCAGCTCCTCGTCCTCATTGGATCTCGAGTCCACAATATCCTTATTCACTTGGCTGGGATTACTGAACAATAAAATGCAAGTATAGATAATAGGAAGAGAAAAGAAGGAGAAGGAGAGAGAGAGAGAGAGAAACGAGAGCCAGAAGTGTGATGTCTGTTACCGTGAGACCTCTGTTGACATAGCAGCATCAACGACAGTAGATGCAGCTTTAGAAGCAGCTAATACAGCTGCATCTTCATCATTTGAACTCTTCCAAACCTACAAAACAACCAGGAAAATACATTAGACCAAAGGCTATGTTATGTTTGAAAATATTCACATAATTGCGTTCTGATGAACGAAAGGCTTCATTATCGTTCTTGTGAGGTAATATGGTGATCGGAATATCTGATCTCTTGCTTACCTCTAAAGCAGCAGTCTTGACAAGTTCGGCTGCAGCATCACCTGCTGCTTTAATTGCTTCTGTGGGAGCATTTGCTATCCGTGCTTCAGTTTCAGCAGCTTCTATAGCCTTCTTTACCATTTCAGTTATATCCTTTGAACCAACATTGCAATCTTTCAATCTGTCATCCTTATATTCTCCCAAACCAGAAACGTCACAATCAGTCCTACTCAAACTTCTTTTTGCATCAAGTACTTTCTTAACATCTTCATTCCTTATCAAATTCTTATCCTTAGGACCACGACCTCCTAAACGTAATCCAGAACATGGTGACCCTGAACTCCTTTCATTTTCTAAGATGCCTTCATTAGTCCTCCCTTTCCCTCTTGTCCTTGAACCACTTCGGTTTAACCTTCGCCTTGATGAATCATCCCTCAAATTTTCATCAGCATCATGTCTCTCGCTATATTTGGACTTCTCATCCTGTAAATTCCAACTGTGCCATCCTTCTCCAGTAAGATCATCATTCTCCTCAACCTCATATCCACCAATTACTTGTGATGAAGAATCAGTAAGCTCAGAATTCAACAATTCACCACCGTCTCCCTGGTGATCATCTCCATGTGCTTGCCTGATTCCAATACCTCTATCAATATCTCTTTCAACAGTTGGATCACCAAAAACACCTTCCTCTGCAATTCTTGGAGGATCCAACCGGGGGCCATCCATAACCTGACGTGTTCTGCCCCTGTTGTCTTCCCTAACTCTAGCAGAGTTGGCAACCAAAGCATGCTTGGTATCTGAAGGAAAATTAGCATCTTTCTGATTCGAACTGGCCTCTCCTAGAACCCGCATACGCAAATACCGCATGAGCTTAGCTGACAAACCTGATGTAAGAATATCTTCTACAACTTGACTACCACTGAGAAAAAAGATAAGGTATAAAATGAGAGTGTAAAAGAAGCAACTAGAACAAAAAAGGAATGTATTGAACACAGAAATTTGGACAGCATACCCGGCTAATGCTATAGCAAGCAGTCCAATAGCATAGGTCCTCAACATTTCGGAATCCGCTGGCTTATTCCTCCCTAAATGCTTCCAATAGCATTGATCACCAGAAACTACAGCATCATCCAGCACCCAGGTTTTGACCTTATCAAGAACAGCATCCTCAAAAACATGGGGATACTGGAAGAAGACATATATACATCATTTCAAGTTAACAGATAAAATCAAGAGTTCACATCATAAAAGAACCAAACCAACAACTGAATTAGCTAACCATCCAAGCTGAAGAGCAGCTGATTAGGAGCCTAGCAGCAGCAGAGCAAACACTAACGGAGTATCTATTTTCTGATAAGAATTTTGATGAAATTAACTCATAAAACTCATCGTTTTCCTGCATCAATAAAGGCTTCATTAGGCCAGAAAAAGATGATAATCACACTGGAACCTCAGTACTAAAACACAAAGGGACACTCAATAGCGGATCTCATATTATATTAGGCGATTTATTTGAGACAAAATATGCATACCTTCACTAAGTTACCCAGCTTTCCAATAGCATAAGAAGCCCGTGCATTGTTGGAAGATGAATTTCCAGATTCTTCTACATATCTAGCAAGGCCAGTAGATCATACCAGAAATTTCAGTAAACAAAAAAGTAGCACAAATAAACTGAAATTTAAAATTGCACGGATCCATGGGCAGCAGAAAAGACAACTTACAATCCTTTTATCAGTCTTTTCCACAATAAAAACTAGACCAAATTTTCTAATCAAGAACCAAAGAATCATAATAAGATGCAACATAGATATTCATGACTGATCTCCAAATTTTTCTCATAATAATTAAAATTGGGAACTGACACAATGAAACACCTCAGTACTACATGTCTGCTTAATGCAGTAGGACAGCACAGTTAATTGTCATTAAATCAAAGAGATCCACAAAGCAAAATCTTACTAAGTGGATGATGCAACTCAGGAGAATGGGAATAGGATATGATAATTGTAAATGAGCACAAACAGTATACAAATAAAATGCCACAAACAATGAGAGAGAAGCCGGATAACCATAAAACTACATTAGTACTGTGGTAATTAGTGAGATATGTAGCAACAATAGTGATGAGTTTAGAAGTAGGAGGACCAACAATAAAAAATAATCAAGCATGGATAAAGTTAGAAAAAAGTCTTAAGCTTCACAGAAGCAGGATCAGAAGAATATACTAAGAAGAAATACAATATAGTTAAAGGCAGGCATCAGTGCCTGGAATTCAAAGATCCAATATTTATTGCACTAAATTTTGAAAAATAGGTAGTTATTGTAAAAGAGAGAAATAAAAAGCAACAATTTATTACCTCTTTCAAATGCTGTAAAGTAGAGAGAAACAAAGAAGTTTAGAAACTCAGCAGCATTAACTCCCCAAGAAGGGTTAGCATAACAATCTACATTTCTATACTACTGGCCGTGTCAAATGGTGTCGCAAAATAATGGAAGTATTACATCTGCAGGATGATTTAATCATCTACAGGATTAGAACATCACAAATTACATCAAACCCTAAGGGCTGTCAGTTTGTCTAGGACTATAACTTTCCTTTCTAAAGAGGTTTTAATATCATAATTTTCAAAAAAAATTGCTGGCAAATACTAGAAGTCTTGGTTATGTACAATTAGTTCTTGGGTTAAAGCCTCTAAACATAAGAGGCAAATAAGATTTTACTCACATGTCCTTGAATTTTAAATCATGTCCTTTAGGATTTTAGTCATCAGAGTGAACCATAATAAAAACCAAGTGTACAGTGGCAAGCAAACATATTTGGTTCGAATATGAAACAAGTAGCGTATCTAAAGCCTGTCACTGATCGCGTGATACTTCTTCAGCTCGATTCAAGACAGCACCCTGTGCTGGATCAGAATTTTCAAATTAGGCTAATCAGGTCTAGCACCTGGATGGATATCTGCCCAAGAGTTGATTATTTAGTAAAAATTTACTCATTACCACGAACATCACCAAAACGGGCATTTGCGTAACACCACCTATTGTAATCAAACCAAATGGAAAGACCTTATAGAATATATCAAGAGGCTCCAAGATAAGTGCCATAAAAATTGGCCAGCTTTTTTGGTTAGCTTCCCGAATATACCAAGTTCTCGTGCTCCAAGACTTAAATGTCACAACATAAAAAGCACATAAATCTCTACCAAGATAACCACCCCCACCCCCCGGAAGACCCCCCACGCCACCCCCGGGAAGACCCACCACCCCAGTCAAAGAGCTACCAACCACCACCACCTCTCGCAACCCACGCGCTCCGAGTAATAACCTCTGGACCGAAACCCTAGAACCCGGATTACCGACGCGCTAGGATTCAACAAAATGAAGAGAAAAAACAAACCTGGATTCCTGCGCCTCAAACATGGAGGCGAGCGTATGAAGCAACCTAGGGTTTGGGCTCCCCTGCGTCTCGATGATCCTAGCGATCAGCTTCTGCGCCTTCGACAGCAGCGCCTCATCCTCCGTCGCCGCCTTGGCCTCCTCCTCCTCCGCAGCCGCCGCCGCAACCACCGCCGCCTCCTCCGCCTCCATTTGCGGCGGCTTCCTCCTTAGGGTTTACCTCGAGGAATAGGACAAGAACAATAACAGATACCAGATCAATTCGGAGGAGGACGGCGATATACAGAGAGAGAGCGAAGCAAAAGATAGGAGAGAGAAAGAGAAGGGCTTATACCTAAGAACATCTCCAGCTGTGTTACGATGTGCTGCTGGAGTAGGTTCATTTCGGTCTTTCTATGCTCGTCGGTATATATCACATCCACCGACACGTGTTGATGAAGTACGAAAGGCCTATGGGGTTGCGTTTTGCTTAAATACAACCACGGAGTACTTGAACGGGATAAAGAGTGCAACGGCGCGGCCTAGAATCTCGAAGCGTCCCGGTTGAGCTCTAATGGTGAAATGACCGAATTGACACCCGAATGTAGTCGGTCTGCGCTTTTGGAACACTCCAATGGGCCTAAGACTTTTAGTTCAATATTAGGTTGATATTCCATGAAATTTTCTAAAGTCTTGTTTGGTTTTAGACTAAGCATTCGATTAATTAATATTTTTTTAGTATTAACTTTTTTAAATAAATTTTATTAGAAATTAAAAAGATAAAAAGTATTTAATTATTGAATCAGTTTAAAAGTTTCTGAACTAATTCGAGAGGTTATAGGAATGATTTTTTTTATTTAGTTTATAATTAGTCTAGAGCTTATTATCTATTAAAAAATATAATAATATATTTTAGAAAACTAACAAGGTATTTTTGTAGGCAATAAAGGCCAAACATAAGGGTTTAGTAGGGTCAAAACATTTCAGTTTAACTCAAATATAGATTTAAATACAGATAGGACTTAAAAAATAATAACCATATACGAGTATAAATCTTGGATACAGATATAGTTTTTCGAATATGGATATAGGTATTGGATATTCGTTTAACTGCATATATTTTTAAATAATTTACCGTTTTAGTTTACTTATTTAAATTATGAATATTGATACTATTATTAATGATACTTTTTATATTATTTGTAAAGATTGATTTTACTAAATTTATACTTATTGACATGCGAAAAATATATATAATTTTAATACTTTTGCCTCCAAAAAATGTTATAGAATTCTATTAAAAAATTATCTATCTAAATATGAATTGAGCACATTTTAACACCTATGTAGCAAGGTGTTAATAATAATAATACAAAATAAATAATAATTAATATTTTATCGTCAGGTTGTATTAATTATAAGTATTTGACAAAATAACTAGTTGTTTGTGATATATAAATTTGGACATTTAGATTAACCTTTCTAACAAACTGAGTCACGAGTAAATCATTTATCCAAAAACAAAATGGAAAAAAAATAATTCAGAACTCTGTAATAGCCTGATAAAATCCAAAACTATACTAATGCCTGCACGGTAATTTCTTTTAAAGAAATGTTCATAGTTATATTTTTTAAAATTAAAAAGATAGATTAAATAAAGGAGCCGTCCTCGTTGGTAAACAAAAGGTATATAGAAAAAGCTACATCCCATGTACATATGAAATCTATAATTCGAATAGTATTTGTGAGTCAATCGATATTTTTATTATTTATTAGTCTCGCTAGAAGTATAAGAGATAACGTAGTATAACATTTGAACAGAGTTGACAAGCACCGAGTAAGGGAACATGATAGTGTTATATGGTTACCAACGATCTTACTAAGTGACCATGTTCTAATTTATTTTTATAGATTACTTCTTATGCGTATTATTAAATAGGTCTAATTTACTAAAACTTTAATAAAAATACTGAACTACTCAGTGTTTTACTACTACTTAGTATTTTTGTTTGGTTCTAAAATACTGAACTGATTAATATTTTATGTAGAAAAAAATTGGTAAACTATAAAACGGTGGATTAATTTAGCATTTTTGTTAGGGTATAATAAATTAGATTCTATTTGATAATAAATTTAATATACGGTATATTTCGGTAAAAAAAATTTAAAAGAGGTTAGTTTGGTCAAAAACTCGCAATAATGCTAACTTGTATGCACTTTGTTCCACAACGTGCAGTACATAGATAGCAGTGCAGTACTTATCTCAAGTGGGGATAAACTACTGTCTCGTCGTGTACGGTTGGAAAATATTAGCCTACTTGCTGCCGTTCACCAACCTTTCACTAATTAGTTCGAGAAATAGTGAGAATTAATTTATCTTTATGATTAATATATTTGTATCAATTGAACTGAGAAAATTAACTCAATACAATATTTTTCCTTTTTTTATTTATTTTAGCAATATATTTTCAATAATAATGAAGGTGACGTCTTCTTTGGTCACGCGCCCCACGCATCCGAATGCTAATTTATATAAGGACTCTCCCTCTACGTCTGATCGTCTACATTTGTAACGGAGCGAACCTTCGACAATGTAAACGTAGCGTTTCGTGATTGGTCGTAAGTATCAATATTATCAAGTTCCTGCAGTCACGTTCGCGGAGGATCAACTTCCTCTCTTTTTTTCATCGCTAAAATACAATCGTTTCTTCGCTACTTCGCTGGTCACTCCGTCGGTTCCAAACCGATTCCCTTTCCCTCCCTCCTCCCGTGTCTTTGAGAACTCCGTCCGGATCTCAAATTCCCACCAGTCCTTGACGAATCCAAATCCGTCCCCTAGCTGGAGTCCATGGCGATCTCCGACTCTGGGGACGACGCCTCCGCTGCCGCCCTCCTCGTCCGTGCGGCGTACGCCGTTCCTCCCTCACACTACTTCCTCGCCGCTCTCCTCGTCGTCGTCGTCTTCCTTTACAACTTCCTCGAGTTGCACCTCCTCCGCGACGTTCTCGGCGGCCTCCGTGGCGACCCGGTCGTCCTCACCTTCGACCCGGCATCCAAGATCTACGAGGGCGTCGTCTCCAAGTGCCGAGCACTCCATGGGAGGTTGGATTTGTGGATACTTGGTTTGTTTTGAAGAGGTCCGATTTTGGATTGTTTTCTGGTGATTGATTTGGGATTGGTGTAGGTATTTAGCCACGCCATGGCTGGCGAGCCCCCATTTACAGACGACGTTCCTGAACTTCTTTGGGCGGCCTCCTACTTTTTCCTACAGGAGGTTGGAGGCAAATTTACTCTATTTTTTCAATCCTTTATTTTAACCGAAAGTGAAATTTTTGATGGGGTCCATGCATGTTGCGTTTGGTCTTAACTGATGGACTTCGCCTGATATGTGATTATTAAATGATATGTGTCTTACTTTAGAAGAATTTGGTTCTCAAAATATGTTTATAGGTTATTTTATCCTTATAGTCTTCTGCTTGTTAATCTTAGGAGATTTTTATTCTTCTTTTCTGTACACGGTCGGTTTTTCTATCCCGTTACCTTTTTCATAACTGGTAAATTAGGAATTTTTGGGCTAATGCCGTTTGTTCTGTAGACAAAGGGAATTGCTTATGGATGCAATTCATCTAGGAATGCAATAGGGTCACGAGAATAGTGGCAGAAAGCCGATAAAAGCTCAAGTTGGATTATAATAGTGTTTAGGCAGATTCATATACATGCACATGGACATTTGTTGCGTGGAAATGTAGAGTGTACCTCTTTGGTGAATCGTCAACTCACATCACAAGTAATATATATTCTAGAACAAGCTATCTATATTTCCATGTAATATATGTTGCCGTTCTTTGTGGGTGTTTTACGTAGTTCAAAATTTTTAGTAGCTTCTGTTTACAGAGGCATGTATGAATTGTTTTGATATTATAGTAATGAACTTCATGTGGCCTGTGCGTTTGCTTTTAAAAGCAATCAACTGGTGCATGAAGGACTTCAAGGAAGTAATAATCTGCACATGTTGCATTCTATATCAGATGCTAGATATCTAATTCTTTGCAACTTCACTCCTTGAATGTTTTCAAAGGGAAGAATCATTAACCTCTTCTTCAGTACTGAACACATATCTTTACATTCAGGCAATTGTTCACTGTTCATGATGGTGGAACTCTAGCCTTGGATTGGTTGCTTGCTTCTGATGGTGAGATCTTAGAACTTTTAATATAATATTGTTCCCTTGAAATTACCAGTGTGCTTCCTTGGAGTTGGCATTGCATTTTGTTCTTTTTAATTTATAATGCTATTGTTCTTATTTAGATAAATGCAAACCTCAGCAGATGCATGGTTGTTCACTGATTATATACTTTGAAGACATATGCGTAATAATCTTTTGTAGTCCTTTATGAATATGAAAACCTAAAGATTCTATGTTTGACTGTCAGAACTTACAATCTATTGTGACTCTTTATGAGAGTTTAAACTTTAAACTAGTTTTTGTTTATTTATATAGATAAACTAGTGTGTGTGTGTGTGTGTGTGTGATGACTTTATGTTGTTGCAGAGTAAAATAGAATGATTAAATTCTTGAGTTTGTAGTAAGAAAAGAAAGACGAATTTCCTTAAGGCTCGAATGTCCGGGAAAATTAATCATTTTTGACATTTACATTACTTTTGTTACAGTTGCAGGAGGTCCATCTGAAACATCCAGGGTTATTTATAAAGATGATACGACCCCTCTTGTTGTCGTGATCCCAGGACTAACCAGTGATTCTTCTTCTGCTGTAAGCTCTCATATTACCGAATCCTACTATTCATTTATGCCTAAAACTGTCAAAATTCATATATGTAAATCTTACTAGATCAAACCAACACAAGCACAACTCAACTTGTTTTAATCATGAATAAGCATGCCTGATAAATGCATGATGTTCGTGGTAGAGAATTGAGATAGTTGGATCTTTTATTGAGCAGACTAAAAAATTAATGAACAAATTCTTTACTGCTAAATAATCTTTCAGATTAATTTGTGACATTTGAAAATTATAAATTGCTCTGTGAGGTCGGATCTACCACGCATTATCAATATAATCAATACGAAAAATAAAGTGTGAGAATATAATTGCAGACACAAATATTTTTATGTGGGAAAACATCAAATGTGGGTAAAAAAACCACAGATCAATTTGGATCGAAATCAACAATAATGATTGTGTAATTACAAGATTGACTTATAGATTGCCCATCAATCACACGATTATATATGTAAGGTATTGCTTGTTTGAACCCACGATACACTACTTTCTGTTATTGGTTTCTAAACCTTAGTGATTCTTGAGATTGATTCTTCCATTTCACTCACCTGTGAGACGTAATTCAAAAAGACCCGATGTATATACATTGAGTAAAAAAAAGATTTAGCACATTTCGTCCAAGGTCAAGAGGTGATCTCCAATAGCCTCCAAAAGATATTCCAAATAGATAAAAAAAATGGCCCACTAAGGTCAGGCTAAAACCCTCTTAAGTACCTCTTCCAAATAGAGTCCTAATGACCCTTAAAGCTAATCTATGAAATCACAAAAAGGTGAGAATCCGTAAGTGTGTTTGAATACACTGTTGACTGTTCAAATGCAATACTATTCATCGATTATTGTTCATCCATACTTGCATTTGAACACAATTAAGTGCATTCGAACGCTCTTTACCTAAAAGCACATCTTTTTTTTTAATTTCCATTTGCTGATTGTTCGAATTAAACTTTAAATGAATGTGCATGAAAATTCTGTCTTTACAATAAGAATATGTATTCGAACCAAATTTTATAGTTTAGACTTCTTAGTTGGTTCGAACCACTTCTAGAAAACTTGCATTTCGCTTCCATTTCTTTCACTTTGATTTTCTTCATCAACCTTCATAACTCTTGTGCATATGCTTATACAAAAATTTTAGGTATAGTTACATATTTAGAATATTTAAAATCACATTGCCAATTACATAAAACCCTTACAACAATTTTCTTTTATAGCATGGAGAATGACTTGTTCATGTTACTTATGCTTAAGCTTTTCTTAGATATGTCTCATCTATATCAGATTATTGGTTTCCCCATATATTTTCCCTGTCAAGAAACATGCAGTCATTGCAAGATAATTCTAGTTTTTCTTGGAAATTTGAAAATGAAGCTCAATGAGAAATATATTGTTTCTCTTGTAAATCCATAGAACATAAAGCCATCAAAGATGAAATGCCCCTTTGTTCCCTAATAAGTACTTACTGAACATGTTCTGAAGCAATTGAGTATAGACGGTAAATTGTTTGTCTGCTTTTATGTTGATTCTGGTTTTTGCATATAACAGGCCGTAGTTAGTTCAGAAGTGTCTTCGTATATTTTTTTCTTCTGTATATATTATTTTCTACATCAAATATGCAGTCACACTTCACTGTTTTGTTCTACTAAACGATACTTATTGGGCTCAATGATTTCATGAATCAATTACTCTTGTACAATAGAAATTATTCCTTTAGTTGCTCTTTATACCACCAGCAAATATGTGTTGCAGTATGTAAAACAATTAGCATACTCAATGGCAAGCAATGGATGGAATGTTGTTGTAAGCAACCATAGAGGCCTTGCTGGCATATCTATTACTGTAAGTCCTCTTCTATAATTAGCATTTACTTCAAATCTTTGATTCTTCACAGATGTACATTCCTTAGCTTAGAATGTCTATAATGTATAACCCAAAAAAGTATTCTTTTTGGTAGTCTTATTAATTTGCTTTTCTTTTAAATTGGTGCTTGTAAGTTGTATGATTATCTCAGATTCTTCCTGCCATTTGCTACATCTTCTAAGTTCAATTATTTCTTGGTCAGGTTACTTGTCACTGTTGGTGTGAGACATGCTGAACACTTTATGCAACATGAAACACAATTGCGCCTTTGCATTTCAATTGATTATGATGTTGGATGTTGTATGTGATATTAAATTATTAGGCAGGAAGGTTTTCAGTTATTATTTCCTTCAGTTGGATCAATCCATGATTGCTAGTCTGGAATTCTTTTTTCGCCCTGTTAAAGTAAAATAAATCTTAAAGGAGTAATACACAAGTGGCAGTGTTTGTCAACAGTACTGTCAAGCAGGTTTGATTGTATTTTCTATTACTCATCATGGCTATCTAGATTTATGCAAAGGAATAAGCTATGCACGATCTGCCGGTGCCAATCAATTATATTATCATTCGGCTTGCAATGCAACCTATAAAATCTAGTTTCTTCTTTGAATAGGATCAGATTGCTCTGTCTTGCAGACTTGTAATGGTTTGCAGACATATGTATGAATTAACTATTAAGTGACTAATGCGGTTTGTTTTGTTTTATGTTTTTGTCTTTTCTGTCTGAAAGTTTTGCTATTTGACAGTCTGATTGCTTCTACAATGCTGGATGGACAGAAGATGTTCGTGAAGTTATTAATTATCTTCATCAAGAACAACCAAAGGCTCCCATTTTTGCTGTTGGGACCAGCATAGGTGCCAATATCCTGGTATATAGTATTTATTTGCTTCTCATTTCATGTGCTCCTGCAAGATAAAAAAGATTGCTACAACCATAACTGGCAATTTGTTTTTCATATTGGCATCTTTTGTGAAATGGTAGATCATCAATCATTTTGTGACCCCTTTCTTCTGTAAAGAGCCTCTATCTCCTTTATATATCCTCAATGTGGTCTGTAGATACTAACATAAACTATGCAGTACATGCCATTTGTTTTCAAAGTGTTGAACTGGTGAGTAAATCAATAATTATATTTTAACTTCTCCATTATCTTTATTTGCTAATATAATTCTTTGCAAATTCTCTTTATTTTTGGCTGCATGATCATTTTAAACATGTAATGCATATGTTGTGCCAGCACCTTTTGGGTTTCATGACTTTTTTCACTTGGTGTCAATATCTTTCGATTTATATTATATAACCCAGTGATGATTTTCCTAATAAAGTTATGGTAGGCAAGATGGTTTTGTGAGTTACAACAGATGTTATTGGAATGGTATATGATATTTCAATTCTTCTTTGGCAAATGTCTTTGAAGGTCAAGTATCTTGGAGAAGATGGGGAGAATACTCCTGTTGCTGGTGCTGCATCTATTTGTTCTCCATGGGATTTGGTGGTCAGTTAGCTATACTCTATTTTCTTTTCTATTACGAGTATTTGGATGCTTGTTTACTTATCAATATGCACATTAAGTGATATTGAAGTTTGCTAGTTATATTTTATTTTTCATTAGCTTACTTAACTTCCAGAAGTGCTTGTGTCATCACAGTCATCCTATGGAAAAGCAAAGATAGCTTTTCTTTCTGTTTGAGTCCTAATAGATCTGGTGGATACTCCAAAGTCAAAACTCAAATTCATTATGTGGAGATCAGCAATTGAGAAATGTGATGCAGTTAATGTATTTAAGAACAAAAGCGGAGCTAAAAAAGTAAAATACCGGTTTACTTTGTGGCCTTGAGCCCTTGATGTCATCCATAAGATAATATAATAGATGTTGTCATGCTTCTACTCCCCGTTTGATCAAGCTGTCCTTTTGACTGAGTATTTGTTATGACTGTCACTGATGTTTGTTTCCTACCCAAATTTTGACTCTGGCATTTGAGATTGACTATGTCTTTCTTTGCTTTGTTCTTCGATTCATGGAATTAAATTTTATTCTGGTTGTTGTATCTCAATCGTGTTAAACTTCTTACTTTTAAGTGAAGTATGAACGCTGATTCTTCAACATGATGGCGTAGTTCATACATGAACATTGGTTTAACATTAAATGCATCTTTAGTTTTACTTTCCTTCTAGGAATTGTTATTATGTGAATTATAATGTTTCATGCCCATTTCATAGGTATGCGACAGGTTCATATCTCGCAAGCTTGTGCAACGGTGCTATGACAAAGCTCTTACAATTGGTCTTAAGGGTTATGCCCAGCTGTATGTCTCTATTAAACTTCTTACCTACTAAAATAATTAAATTACCATGTGAGGCCTGTCACTTTTTTATGTGCTGCTATGTTATCCACTTTATTAATTACGTGTATGCGAATCAAAATCTTATTTTTAGCTTAATTGTTAGCAACTTAGCATTAATGTTTATATATGATTCTTTGCTCTTTTCTGCAGACATCAGCCTACCTACACTCGGCTTGCTAACTGGGAAGGCATTAGAAAGGTATGCCTTTTTTTTTTTTTCAAAAGGCTTCAAATTGAGCCTAAAACAGACCCAAATGTAAAGGTTACATAAATACATAAAAAATTAAAATAGGTAACGAAATGATGAGATTAGAAAATAACCCGAATAAACTTAATCCTAACTAGATTTGACTCAATAAAGACACGTAAATACTAACCATCAACTTTCTAATCTATAATATATCGGCATTTATTATCCTACATCATTTTCTTTAGTGCATAACATTAGTCATAATTCATTTAGTTGAGCAATTTATTTTTGCCTTTATCTACATTCTTGGAGGTAAAAGACTTGGTTGCTGAATCGTTGTAGTTCTGATGTAGAATGTAATTTTCTTTTTTTTTATGCATTACCAAAATAGTTCTATAAAATTTGTGTCATGGACTTGTGGACTTATTATACATGCCACAGTCATATTGATTTCCATTTTTTGGCTGCTCATGTCAGAAATTCATTTTTTTTTTTGGTTACTTTTATCAGTCACGCTCTGTTCGGGACTTCGACAACCATGCCACATGCCTTGTTGGAAAATTTGAGGTATTGTATCTGGCCTTACCGTTTAGCTTCTTTTGGTGTTGCTTAGATAGGGACATGAGCTCTAGGTTATTTATATCTGAATTTCTGTTTTGGCTGGAGGATGATAATGATATGCGGGTAAATGTAGAACAGAAATCTAACTACATTCATTTTGAAAGTATGGTACCATCAGATAGGAAAAACAATGTTGGTAGAAGACATCCCTTCATGAAAGTTTATGTAGTTAATGATCTGCACTCTTGTATCCATCATTGTCAAGTAAACATCATTACCATATATATGGCGGTTCATTTCAAGCTATAAAATTCTGCAGAGATTTTGTTATTTCTCAATGGAGGATTTCCCTTAAGAGATTTTCATATATTTAGGTCTGTTTAGGTAAGTTAGGAAGAAATTTCATAGGAATTTGAACATGTAGGAATTGAAAAATTGCAACTAAAGAATCCTACGTGATTTTTTTTTCCTTTGGATTGCTTTAAGTTATCATGTTTGGATAATTTAGGAAATTTTAGAGGAAAAAAAATTAAAAGAAGAGATGGGAGGAGGAGGTGGTGGAGGTGAACAGAGGAGGAGGGTGTTGGACTGATGAGGTGGAGAGTGTAGAGAGAGAAGTTCACTCTCGAGTGTAGGAAAAACATCCACTCGAAGTGAATGTCTTTTTCCCTTAGGAAAGGGTATTTCCTATGGGAAAAGCTTTCCTTGAAAAAATTATCCATACACCTAGGTAGGAAAAAATTCCTATCCCTCTAAATTAACCTAAAGAAAGCCAAATTCCCACATAATCCTATGGAAATCCAAACAGGCCCATAGTTGGAAATTTAACCTTTATCTCCTTGATAAATTCAAAACTGAAGAGTTTAATTTTTAACTAAAATGCTGAACACGTATGCTGGAAGGTGATCCATGTTCACACATTACTTTTTTGGGAGACAGATAGCACATGATTTAAAGATTCATTATTTTTTGCTGTAGACTGTAGATACATACTACCGCCGCTGTAGCAGTGTCAGTTATGTTGCAAATGTCTCAGTTCCATTGCTCTGTGTCAGTGCTTTGGATGATCCAGTGTGCACAAAGGAAGCTATTCCTTGGGATGAGTGTAGGTATATCCATTTCCCAGTAAGTGTAATTAAATTTGACTTTTAATGACTCCTTTATAGTGTATACTTACCATTAATTTATCTAATGGTATAGAGCAAACAAGAACATTGTTTTGGCAACGGCAGCGCATGGTGGGCACCTTGCATTCTTTGAAGGGTTAACTGCACATAGACTATGGTATCTCCTTCAGTCTTTCTCCTTTGTTTTTCTGTGTAACTTGACTTATGAGTAGAGGGACCTTAAGAAGGAAATGACCAGCAATGGACATTTTTTGCAATTTTTTCTTAGTTTTTTTAGGTTGGAAGAATTGAGAACACTCGTTTGCCTCTTGTATCTTGCAACTAATTAAGTTATGTTGACATGTATGGATGCACTGTATTGACACTATTTTCCGTGCTTCTCTGTTATCTTTACAAACTATTTTTACAACCTTCATTTTTCGCAGTAGTAGACAGACATGCTCCAGAACATCTGCACATTTACTTCTTTCTTTTTATCATTGTTTTGGACTCTGATCAAGTAGTTGGCGTCTTGTTTAGGTGGGTGAGAGCTGTCCGTGAATTCCTCTCTGTTTTGCACAATAGTTCATATATGCATGGACAGAAGAAGGTGCCATTTTTTAGAACTACGTTATTTATTTAGTACCACTTTTGAAGTTTCTGTATGTAAATGAGGTTTTACAATACAATGCAGACACATGGTCCTGGCTTGCATTCTTCACTGGAATCGTCCATCGATAAGAGCCCCTATGTAAATATTATGGGTGATGGATTGATTTCTGCAGTAACAAATGATGGAAAAGACAACGAGGACTTAATGGATGATCAGACATTTGCTGATACGGAACCTCCTGACAACACATCGACTGTCCTAGAACGAAATGTGAGCAGTACAGAAGCAAATACAGATCTTGTTCACTGTCCTGACCATTCTTCAGGAGAGAAAGAAGAGACCCATAAGGAAACCACCTGTGATCCGATATCCCCCTTGAGGAAATCCGTGAATCAGCTTTCCCGACGCCAAGGGAGGTCGATGTGGTTGCTCGCATATGTGGCCATTGTCACAACATGGCCTCTGCTTGGCTCTTTAGTTTTCAGCATCTTTAAGAAGAAGTTCAGGAGATAACAAAGCCTATTCTTGCATGCGTTTGTCCATAAAATGCCTTCTCCTTTTGTTCTTGATGCCAAAATGGAGGTAAGTGCATTGCTACTAGCTATTATGAAATATAAAGTGATCAAACTTTGGTAAGCCAATATGGCATCCTTAAAGAGAACATTTTATTCCTCGATGCCGCCGGTTTGGCTAGTTCTGGACATGTTCATGAGGGGTTATACAAATTTGAGTGGTAACCTTCTGAGATCTTTATTCCAAGTAGATTGATAACAGGAAATAGAGTTCTCACGTGAATAACTCTGCAGTAGTTACAGTCTTCTTTACTATTATGCCTGCTTAAACTTCTTCTACTTCAGTCGTTATCGAATTCTTTATATCAGCCAAGTAACAATTTTTTGGAAAAGAGAAAAGGAATCCTAAATTCGATTAAATTCCGATCTGAATTTTGACTGTACAAAAAAGCTAAACGTGACAGCCTTCGTGACTGCGATCCTGAATACTTTACGTGAACGTATCTGGAATCTCTTTTACTAACTGATTACAAATGTAGTAGCTCAATGCCAATAAACTATTTTATCCTGTGAATTTCTGTGGGACAGAGTAAATTTTGTGGCTTTTTCACGAAGAATCTCGCAATCTATCCACAACCATCCGTATTCTCTTAGGACGGCACTCACTTTCATAGGAATGTTAGGCGAGGTTTTCTTTATTGCCTTTCTTTTTTCTGGCCAATCTGCTGTTCTTTTCCAAACTTGTTTCTATTTTACTACAGTTTTCTAGAGCTTGTTGCCAAACTTTTTCTTTGCCAAATTAGTGGGAGACTGCTCTTTTAAGTAAACCATTTCATTAAAAAAAAACTGTTCATAAAGTCGCTCTCTCAATCTATGACTTTTATTAGTTTAAGATAACCGTTAGTTTTTCTTTGTATTGACTATTCTTGTATACGAATAAAATACTTATTTAAATAACTTGACTTTCTATTTATCACATGGTCGACTAGAATTTGCACTATGGGAAGAGCTTTTGAACGTTTTAGTGGCAGTGTGATGATCATCGTAGAACAACGCATACGACTTTTGGGGCAGTATCCGAAGATACCTTTGGGCATTTGAATAACGTCCAATTGGGCGTTCGAACGCTCGAGTTAGTTTGAATTTTTGGTGTTTTTAATGGCATCTATGAACCAAACATATTAGATCTTAATGTGCTTTTGAAGAGATATTCTTAATGATTAGAGAAATATGATGAGTGAGATTGATTGAAGATCTCGGATCGTCGCTATTGCATTCTGCGATTGGAGTGAATTACTACCTCGAGAATTATTGAGATAAGTTGTTTAATCTTAGGTCTGAGATTAATTAACCGACCACAAAAAGACCTTACAATCTATTTTTATATTGGAATGAGTAAACTTAGTGGTTTAAGGATGTTGTATTTGCTGATTCAATTTTAAACGATATGTGAAGTTATTATCAAATGGAAAGTCAAATCTTAATTTAGTCGGAGGAAGAACAAAAGTAATACTTCAGTGGAAGCAGTAAGAAAGGAGATGGTTGATGAAGAATAGAACTAAAAAGTCAATAAAAAGTCAACAGTAAGTGGAAGAAAAAATGTAGATCCAAATCAATTGGGACATAAATTGTGTGGTCCTGGACTTATGTGATGGAAACATTTATGCTCTTATTTAAGAACAAAAAATAATACTTCAATGGAAACAGTAAGTGATTGTTTTTCTAAGGCACATGTATTAAATTTAGGTTCGATCAATATCAGTGCTTATTTAACATATAATCTATATCCGATCTATATCGGTATTCTTCTGGGATAAAAAGGCTCATATTCATCTGTGTTCTTATTCATTTAAGATCTGGACCATATCAAATTTATATCTATAAATATGTTTAGTTATGAATTGATTTTGAATTTTACAAGTCGAATTCATATTCTGAGTAAAAAATATGAATACATTAGCATCTGTTTAGAGAGAGAAAGATTACCTTTACACAAATATGTTTATGAGTCAACTTAAATTATATCAAACCTAAACTCAGTTTAACCATCCCTATCTTGATATAAATCAAAATATTAAATATATATTTTAAAATCATTAATTCAGTAATTGTATCTCTATGGTTTAGTCCTATTAAATCATCACAAAAGTCATGAGTTCGACTACCCTATAAATGTCAAGGTTGATATTAAATCTTTCATTAAAATATCGTATGATTTAGATATTATACTTTATTTCTTGAGAGCTAGCTTAGTTTTCTGACACACACACATATATATATATATATATATATATATATATATATATATATATATATATATTTATATTTATAACTCTAAAAATATATACTTTTTTATTATAAAAAAAAACTTGTGGTGTATTGGAGGAGTTTTTGACCAAACTAGTGCTGGCTCAAATTCTTTTTAATTGTTCCTCTAACTTAATATCGGGAGTATGATTCACTATTAATAAAATACCGATAAGATTAATATTTTATTTTTAAAAACTCTAACAAATTCAATATTTATATATATATATATATATATATATATATGTGTAAGTTAATGAAATAAATATTAATCACCGATTCGGCGAGTGACGATGTGCAGCATTTAAAATTTTTTAGATAAAATATCAATAGATTCAACTAAGTCAAACTTTATTTTAATTATTTTAATTATCATATATAAAATGCTGATTAGATCGGTATCCTAGATATAAGAAGAAGACATTAAACTTATTAGTATTTCTTAAACTAAACATTAATAAATTTAATATTTTACTAATAGCTGTAATGAAACAATTTTTTTAAAAAAAAATATTAAGTTTGGGAATCGACTTATTTTGATAATTAAAAAAAAAAGAAAAAAGAAGAAGAGTTCGAAAAAGGGGTAGTTTGGTCAAAACCATCGCATTGGTGATTTGGAGTGCCATTATTTGCTTGTATGATGCACTAGAGATGGGCCCACAAAAGCATACGGTGGGCCCTACCTGGTCCGTGTTAAATAATTCACCCACATTAGCCCCACAAAAGCTGTCCCATTCCCAAGTGGAAACGTCACACAGCTGTTACAACAAATCGCGCCACGTCAACAGTGGCGTCACACACCCGATCTTCCCTGCCCCCGATCATCTGCCCGCCGCGCTGCAGGAAATTTCCTACAAACGCTACCCCACTCGCCAGCGTCTCGTTGGGCCAGACATCATTCGTTAGCCGAAGGACCCACCCCTCTTCCCAACTATCCCAGGTGTACCGAATTCCTTCAGCTCCGCACCGGAGATGATCGGCTCCTGCTCCCCCGGTGTGCTTCGCTCATATGAAACGTGGACGGAATGATTAAAGAATGATTTTGTAGAGTTGTGCAAAGATTTGACTTTCTTTTTGCAATTTCATCCTATTCCCATCATCTTAACCTCATTTTGGAAGTTATTATTATTATTTTTTTTACAAATTGCAACCATTCTTATTAACTAATTAGCTACTAACCTTTACACTGGCTCATACTTTTGAAGTGAAAAGACTAAAATCTCTTTTTTTTTAGCATGAATATTCTTAAAAGCACTTTATTTTTTTTTTACCTAGATATCCTTCGAGCCCAATTAATATTACTTTAAAGAGTAAAATACCATTATTTGTTATTTATATTGATGTGTTTATTTCCATTTTGTATGTTAACATGGATAAGATTTTAAATTTATAAAATATCCATGCAAAAATTCATGGATTATAGAAGGTGCACACGTAAATATAAATTAAATTAAAAAAAAATGCATACATGCAAAAGGTGTATCTTAGGAGAGGGATATACATTTATTAGATATAATAACAACTTAGAAAGGAACTCTCCCTTTGACTTGATAAAATATTAAGATATATATATATATATAGGTGGACGAACTAAAGAGACAGTAACAACTAACTAACATCTAATACTAATATAGTTTAACAAGCTAATTCAAAATTTTGTATCATTATTATTTTGGTATTACTCTCCATCCGCAATTTAACTATAAGGCAGGCGGTAAATTGCAAATTAGCAATGAAGGAGAAAGTGAAAAAAAGGAGGAGGTAAGGAGTAATTTGTAAATAAGCCAATGGCTTCTCTGGCCACCTGAAAGCTCACGCTTTTTTTCTCTCTCACACCTTCAAGATTCCACTTGCTTTCCTCCTCCACGGTCTATGCTTAAGAACGTAACAGACAGTACAACTAGTATCGTAAGCTACTTCTCTTCTGCATTAATAAATGAGAGGAAGGGGTCCGAAATTAATATTTTGTTCTTCTGGAGCTTATAATAAACACTTGTGGGAGATTTGGGTGCAGTAAAGGTGGGATTTTTGGATCTGGGTCTGTTCTGAGTATATTAGAAATCGACTAAAGGAGGAGTCTTGGGGACTGTATCTCGCCGGATTTCTTCGTGTGAGTTCCCTTTTTGTTGTTGCTTTTTGTTGTTATCTTTTCCTTTTCTCTTTACGAGTTCTGGTAACGGAAGTTGGAAGTTTTGGGGTTACCAATGTGAAAAATCTTGTGCTCTTGCATGCCAATTTGTGGAACTTGTGAGATTTTGTTGGTCGGAAGAAATGGTTTTTAATTGGAAGAGGGATTTGTATGGGCTAAACATCGGATTTTGGAATGGTGATGGATTCAAGGAGTTTTCAGACTATTTTCTTCTGAAACTATTCGGATATTCTGACAGTAAGTCTCTTCTTGTTGGGAATTTTGCTGATGGAAGTGTGTTTTAAAGAACGTTTTCGGTTTACCATATGACTAATTTGAGGTTTGGAGCATAGGTTTGTGGTCTTGTGTGATTTTAGGATTTGTATTTCTCTTAAGGAATTCTAAGAAATGGAGGGATTCTCGATTGATCTTGATTGGAATTGCGTGTTTAACTTTGTGTTTCATCTATTGAGTTTGGCTAGGAGATCTAAGTGTATCAAAGCTCCAGTCTTTTAAGAACCTCCTTTCTTCTCTTAAATCTTAATGACTCAAATTAGAACTTTTAGATTCTGATCTCTCTTTGGAGGTAGGAAATTTGGGATATTGGAATCTAGTTATGGATCCTTTAGAAGGTAGTGTACACAATTATTTTACCTTATAGTTTATGCTTCTCAGTGTTCTCATGAATTTGATTTGAGCTTCATACTGTAATAATCAGAAAAAGCAATATCTTTTGGTGGTTGTTTTAGAATCTCTTAGGTTGAGTTAGGATTATTTTGGGATCAATTAGTTCTTGGAGATAACTTCTCTTTAAGTGAAACAGCAGCAATTATCTACGGGAAGGCATACCTATATAGTATAGGTTTGAATATCTTAGATAGGTAGATGAAAATGAAAGAGCTTTTGGAAAAGAAGTTTCGATGATGTATT
Source organism: Typha angustifolia (assembly GCF_048772165.1). Taxonomy (NCBI): domain Eukaryota; kingdom Viridiplantae; phylum Streptophyta; class Magnoliopsida; order Poales; family Typhaceae; genus Typha; species Typha angustifolia. The sequence continues at coordinate 9,461,840 of NC_133248.1, forward strand.
GTATCCTTTAAGCTTCTCTTTTATGCTGTCCTCTTCCTAGTATTTTCAAGATTTCAATGACCTGGAGTCAGAGATCTTGTGTGCAGTACTGTGATCTGTATAGAAACCAGGAGCTTTAATTTTCTGTGTGTGTGTTGATACTTGGAGATATATTCTTTGAAGGGTTTGGTTTTCAGTGCTATTCCCGTTCCTACTCTTATTTACATTTTGGCGTCCAAATTTATGTCTTGTAATGTAAGGAGTAACTTCTACATGTCATTTTTCAGGTATACTCACAGAATTCTGCTTGAGCAAATTGGATCTTGAAGGATGTCACAAAACAGAATTAGAATCTTGTAGAACAGACTGTCGTTAAGGTGTACAATTAAGAGGGCGAGCGCAAAATGGATGCAAAGCTGCAAAGGACCTCAGAAGCGAAATCCTCTTTGTCGATGATGAGTGATCCAGGTAGAAGTTTTAACTCGGATCAGCCATTCGTCCAATGTAATCCAATGAATCTTTCTCAGGCTGCTAGGCCGAGAGAATCCTTCCCTGATATTCCTCCCTCTCAGTCGCAAAGCTTGTATGATCCTGATCCGGAGGTTATATTCACAAATCAGTTCGAACCAACTCCAACTATAAACAACACAGCGGTGGCTTGGGACCCACATGTGATACTGAGCAATCTCTCCTTCCTCGAGCAGAAGATCCGCCAAGCTCAGGATATGCTCCGTTCAATCATTAATCAGGAGGGTCGGCTGTCCAACAGATCTGATGAATTGGCTCGTCAGCAGCAGCTTGTTACACAAGATCTGACTTGCATCATAATTCAACTAGTATCAACTGCAGGATCTCTTCTTCCTCCGACGAAGAACACACTACTGACAACTGGGCAAATGGGTGGCGTACTTGGTACTCCTACTCAATTCAGCTTGAATGGTGGTCAGCAACAGCATGAAGTTGTAAGTCCGGAGGTAACCAAGCCTTTGGACTATGAGGAGCTGATAAAAAGCTTAAATACATGCGATGATGAGGAGCTGTTCAAATGCTCGAGTACTTGCCTGGGTAAAAGCTCAGACTCTATTCCTGTTGAAGACCATGATTTGAAGGAAAGTGATGATGGCATTGATGGAGAAAACCTCCCCCCTGGTTCTTATGAAGTCCTGCAACTGAAGAAGGAAGAAATTTTAGCACCTCACACTCACTTCTGTTCGATATGTGGTAAGGGATTCAAGAGAGATGCTAACCTAAGAATGCACATGAGAGGTCATGGAGACGAGTACAAGACTCCTGCTGCCCTTGCAAGGCCTATCAAGGATGGTAGCGCAGAAGTTGCTCCCATAAGGAGATATTCTTGCCCATTTGTCGGGTGCAAAAGGAACAAGGAACACAAGAAGTTCCAACCTCTCAAGACAATTCTATGCGTAAAAAATCATTACAAGAGGAGCCATTGCGACAAGAGTTATACTTGTAGTAGATGCAACATCAAAAAGTTTTCGGTTATCGCTGACCTGAAAACTCATGAGAAGCATTGTGGGCGTGACAAATGGCTATGCTCTTGTGGGACTACATTCTCAAGGAAAGATAAATTGTTTGGGCACGTCGCCCTATTCCAAGGCCACACGCCCGCCCTTCCTATGGATGATGTCAAAGCCTCAGGAACATCTGAGCAAGTGCAGGGCAGTGAAGCAATGAATGGGATCATGGGAAGTACAAACTACAACCTTGTTGGGAATTCAGATAATATTCAGAGTCTGGGTACTAAAGAAATTGATGATAGCCGCAGTGGCTGTTTCTCACCCTTGAATTTTGATTCTTGCAACTTCGGTGGACTTGATGAATTTCCCCGAGTTGCTTTTGGATTTTCTGAAAACCCATTCACCATCATTCCTTCTAGTTCCTGCAATTTTCAGCAAATAAATGGAGGAAATTAGAATTATCCACCAGTTATGAAGATAAGGGAATCATCCACTTTTATGACCACGAATACAGGTGCTGCTTCAGTTTTCTAGCTCGACTACTGTTTAGCCAGTGCTTCTTTCTTATTAAGTCATGTACTTCATTTATCGATGATCAATTATAATCCTCTTATTTTCCTCCCTCATCGTCTGACCAAGGTGCTTTTATTTGTATTACATCAACATCTAATTGTACTCTATATGCAATACTCTGGATGGTTATCGTGCAAGATTTTGACTTAGATTATTACATTGTGATTCCTTAAAAGAACGGTCGTCGAAAAGATAACTAATACGTAGAGTCAGCAGCCTATCCTGAATAATACAATATCTTTAAAGAACTCCCCACATAAAGATTAAGTAGCATAATAATTGAGATGAATCATGTTAGAATATAAGTAGCATAATAATTGAGATAGATCATATTAGAATATATGGTACAGATCAAGTCATACACATGGATGGCCATGCCAGTAATGGCACGACACTTGGCACGGGGTGTGCCACTGGCACACCCTCGTGAAAAAACGGTCGTTGAAAAGATTACTAATATGCAGAGTCAGCAGCTTATCTTGAATAATACAATATCTTTAAAGAACTCCGCACACAAAGCTTAAGTAGTATAATAATTGAGATGGATCATGTTAGAATATATGGTACAGATCAAATCATACACATGGATGGCCGTGCCAATAATTATACGACACTTGGCATGAGGTGTGCCAATGGCACACCCTCGTGTTGACCTGTGCCAAGCTGTGCCGGACTGGCACGACTGTGTGCCGCCCTACACGGCCACGTGCCTGTTATTGTGCCATGTGGAGTCAATTTTTTAGAAGTTTTTCTATTTCCATTAATCATTATCAAATCAATTGATCACTTGATCATTTAGAAGGTTTAGATAAAATTAATGATAATGAGACTATAGATGATAATGATGATGATGATGGTGATAATAACAAAACTTAGTCTCGTGGCGGTGCGGTGATAATTGAGATGAAAGATGCGTTTATGTTACACAATCTTCTAGTGGACTTGAGTCTGTAAGTAGCAAGACATCAGGAGAGGTGTACCTATAGGATGATGAGTTCATTAAAATTATCATCATATCAATCACATCCACTAGAGCCAAAACACTATTATTATACTTATATCCATAATCTGCATATGCTTATGATGTGTCTGTGCCGGTATCGTTTATTCTTGTGCATGTTTAATATTCATATCATATCATAGGAAAACTATAAAATTTTTATTTATATGACGACTATGTGAGACGCTATGACGAGCAATACTATTAGTGAATGAGTTTTGAAGAATATCGACAGTATTTAATGTAACTTTCTTGTGTTATTTTTGTGCCAGCAAATGAATTTTTTGATCCTCCTCGTCATTTTACATTCAACTAGATATTAATTTTAATTATTAAACTATTATCAATCAATATTATGTGTTCAATTATATTATTAAATGTTCAATCATTAATATTAGTTATAATAAATGCCTTCAATCATAGTATATGTTGAATAATATTTATATTTAACTGTTATTTTATCTTTAATAAAATATATTATTTATAAAAATAATTTAAAGATAAAATATTATAGTGTAGGTTTTAAAATTTTAATACATATATTAAACAAAAAACTAAAGATTGATATATCAAAAACTGAATAATATCTTAAAAAATTTATTAAAAATATTATAAATATGTGCCGGTGACTATGTAGAGGCGCCCCCACCGCACGACCGGGATGGGACACTCGTACATACCATGTGGGAGCTGATGTGCTAATTAATGCATAAAGAAACCTACCATGGTTCTGCCATTTACTCCTATTGCTGAGAGGACACTATGTACTGAAAGGAAAAGTAGTTCTCAGTTCTGCTATGCATGGACAACTTGTTTATCGCTTTGATAGTGTTTGGAACTTTGGATGCTGTAATCTTCAAATGTTGCTCCATTGACTTTCTTTTGGGATTTGGCACCATGCAATCATTGAACATGGCAGGCTTCTAAGTTCTAAGCTGATGAACTCTGGTCACAGGTTATTATGAGAAGAATCACAATATGAGAACACGAGATTCTTTAAGCTCCTTTGTGTGCTGATGTTAAACTTGATTAAAACTTATCTTCTTTTATAAAAGGAACCTATAGTACCATCTAAAGTAACACTAGCAAATTCCATTATTGATCCCATCAACTATGACCATCAAACATCATCAGACTTATAACTGTGTAACCAAAAGGTGAAAAAAAGAAGAGGAAATTATACTTTATCTCACCCACTTTAAGCACTTAACCTTCTTATTTTCCGAACTAAATCACAACTGTTAATCAACAGTTAATTATCCACACAACAACATAATATTTATAATTTAGCCTAAACGATAGGGTTTAAAATGCCTTAGTTTGAAGTACAGTGGAAAACTATGGATTCATCAACAATGCTAATTGCCCCCACTAGTCCACAATACCTACGTAAAATAATTCCAACTAAAATTCTATGGAATACTTATATTCGCACACGAGGAACTCCGTTGGATGCTTCGAAGGCATATTTGAAATAAAACAGAGTGGTAGAACAAATTCAGTTTCTCTTTCTCTCTCTTTCTCAATCCAAACCAAAAAATAAAAATAATTCTTTTCCTAATAATATTTATTCAACCTACTACCAGCTTCAATTTATGAATCCATATAAAAGCTAATCTTGGAAACCTTGCCCATCGTTATAATTATCATTAAAACCACGAAGTAATCAAATCAACCACCACCACAGGTTTATTTATATTCTGTTCCTCAAGCAAATTAATATTAGCCTGTCGAAAGCCGCCAAGTATCCCGTATGTAAAATTTGCAGCATTTTTGTCTACAGCGAATCTTTCCATCATCTGTCTACTTTAACTTCACCGCCATCGATTTCTCTCGCTCTCTCGACCTCGACCAGTACGACCTCCATGGCGAAGCCGAGTTCGATCCGGTGGCTCGCGGCGTCCCTCTCCCCGCGCGGCGACGCTCTTTTCCTCCTCCTCGCCATCTCGTCCATCCTCTCGCTCCTTACTCATGAGCTCTCCCGCCACTCCGCCCTCGCCGCCCACTTTGAGGGCTTCGACTCCGACGAACTCGCCACCGCCGTTGACGACGATGACGAGATCGAGTCCGTATCCTTCCCTTCCTCCACCCCTCCCCTCTCCCAATCCTCCTCTCCCGAATCCCATCACGGCCCGCCGAATCCTTCTCCTCCCCAATCCCAATCCCAATCCCAATCCCAATCCCAACCCCAACCCCAGTCACACTCCTCCCCTCTCGATCTCTGGGACGAGGACGAATTCGAAGGCATCCCCTTCCCCGACCCCACCCCGGATCCGATCAAATCGGATCCCACCACACCCGAATCCACTCCCGATCCACAACTCTCCTCGATCCCTTCCTCCCCGATGACCCCGGCCTCCTTCCTCCGCTCCTACTACGTTGAGATCGCTTGCGTGTCCTTCTTGATCTGCTTCCTTCTCAACTACTTCACGGGGAAGCGCGAGAACGAGGCGATCGCGCTCGCCTGGGCGACCAAGTTCGCCACCAGAGATTCGATCTTTGATAAGAATTTTAGCCTTTTGGGCACCGGCGACGGCAAGGACACGCCGCTGCTTCTAAAGGAAGGGCAGGATGTGTTCAAATTTTATGCGAGCGGCCGGCGTTTTTGCCAGGGTTTGCTGGCCACGATGGAGCTGCAAAGCCGGCATGATCTCTTATCGAGGATGTTTGAAATGGTGTTTCCTAAGAAGGATACGATTACTTTTGAGGTCGTGATGAATGAGGATGCGATGGATCATGTGGTGATGGCTATCGCGAGGAAGAAGGCGGCCAAGGCTATGCACAAGGATGCTGTAGACTTGCAGAAGTATGCTGGGATACTTGCTGTACCTGCCACGGGGAGGAGGTGGCTTGCGGATGAGCTGCTGGTGGTTGCAGAATCAAAGGAGGTTGCAGGAGATCTGATCACGGAGGCCGTGCTTGATCAGGTGTGCTCATTTCCAAGTGGATATGGATTATTGTTGGATTTTTATTTAAAATTTTTGTTTTAATTTAATCAGATGCGTTATAATTTTAATCTGCAAGGGACAACTATTAATTGGAAATAACTCTCATTAGTGCAGTGCTGCTTCTGATATAAGAAGTCAAAACAATATAAAACAGCCATATAGTTAACTGATATATCTCAGAATGTTTTTGTAACGGTTTCTTAATTTAGGGTGCCTTTACTGCATTCATGTTTTAATGCTTAATTTTATAGCTTGGGCAGTATTCTTTTGTACTCTTATGCTGTGTGAGCTCGGAAATAACTACTTTTTGTTAACATGAAATAGTTCCATTCTTTTGTTAATTGATGTAGGGGTAGAATAAGTTTGATATTTTTCCAAAATGTCAGAAATTCTGAGATAAGTCTGCTTGTTGATACTTGCAACCTTCGTGGATGTTTTATTTAATAGGCGTGGATTTAACTAACCATTGTTTCTTGACAAATACATCTTCTGGGTTGGTGTAAGGTAAATCTGTTAGGGAAAGCATGTCAATCTGATTGTTGGATTGTTTGTATGTTTTAGTTGTATTTGTGAGATAAATGTTGGCTGATAAGGTTCCAAAAGTAGTGCTTGTACTAATTAGATAGATATTAGGTCCTTTTTTTCTCGCACACTCATAATACTTCTTGTTGCGTCTATTTGTTCAAAACCCTTTATAATTTTTCTTATCTTGTGATTGATCATCTAATGCTGCATCCTTGAAGTATTGGGTTTTGTAATCATGAAGATTATTTGAGACCTTCTATGCACTTTGAAAATATGGTAACTTGGTGTACTTCAAGGCTGGTCATAAACTTTGCATTCTCAGTTTCATCACATAATGCCTTTCATTCATCAAACAGCTATCTTTTTTTTTCCTTATAAAAAGCTCAAGTCAGTTCAGATCTTGAATAGCTTATTAAAAGAATAGTAACTTCTATTTGAAAATCATCTTATTCTTTTATTTATAATAGAGTGTGGATATGGTTTCAACAGAAGTGGCCAATTTGAAGATTATAAGGACAAGAGTGACGGTTAATCCTGTACTTTCTTTTCTATAGGCAGTGGCAAGATCTATTAATATAGCAGTCAAGAGGTGAAGTACATAGCGAGATTAGAAAACTTCTCAGATAGAAAATTCATAAAGATATTGCGTTTGTGAGGTCTTAGATTGATTTAAAGGCCCTTAAGAACTCGGAGAAATCATATTTCACGTCAAGTTCCATTAATTTGATGCTCAAGTGTTGATATCGTTTATGTAGGAATCATCTGCTTGATCTTTTTGGTACTCTAGTCATGCCTTAGTCTTTTAATTAGATGCTCTTAATATTAGAAGTTGCCTAGAGTTTGTGAAGTTAGGAACTATCTGAATGGTTATAGAAGGTGTGAGGGGAGAGATCTAAGAATCAGATGTTATAAGTAGTTGAAATTGTAATGTACCTGCATTTTTGTAAAATCTTCTCTCTCTGCTGACTTAATCTCATCTTCTTATATTGATTTTTCCACATGTTCTGTACCTTCTTTGTGTCATTATTCATGTTATAATTATTCTTTATGTAAAATTCTGTACTTAATGCAATGGTGTCCTGTAAAATATGTTTCTTCTCTTTTGTTGTCTTAGTCTAATCTTCTTCCTATGTAAGTTATTTTTGTCACTCTCATTGTTAGTGTTTCTAACTTATGATAACTAATAGACTTAATTTAATAATTTAGCTGTGGTAGGTAGGCATTCTAAAGGCAATTCAGTTTGGTGGTTTTCTTTCTTTAATAATTAAAAAATCTCATTCTTCTATATTTTGAAGGTTGTGGTTAAGGTGAGAGTGTTTAATGCAAGTTAGGAATATCCTTAGCTATTATCCTGAAAGGCGGAGAAGATGAGCTATTCAAAGTTAGAATTATTGTTTAAGATTTCTCTGCTCTCTATTTGGTATTTAAGTTGTTTGTCAGGTGTGTATCATCTGTGGTGAAATATAACTTTTGAGAAATTTGGGGAATATGACTGCTGTAATCGTTAGTAAAGTGCTGGGAGTATCATCGCCCTTTCTGCTATGGGAATTGTGATTATGGATGAGATTCCTGAATGGAGTCATTATGACCAAAGGAGCTGCAGTTGAAATGATATATTTCCTATTTGTGATCTTGCTGAACCGGAGTTATCTTCTCAATTATTTGAATATCTTTTTTTTTTCAGAGTAAGGAGCATAAGATTATTAATAGATGCCCTTTGTCTTCAATTTCTGCATCATTCTTCAAGTTTGTTGTCAAATGAGGACTGAGAAGAGTCTCATTACCTCTGCCATAGCATCTCTTTTGGAGCAGTATCCTTCTCTAACCATGCCATAGCATCTCTTTTGCTAGTAAAATTGACATGTTAACCTACTGCCATATCAACAGCATATATGCTATGTTTGTTGTTAAAGAGCAATATTGGCTAACCACTTCTCTCATGAAGTTACACATCACAAAGAGTTAGACTTAATCTAAAATCCTGGCTAATGTTGTTTGCCTCGCATTGTTGCTATGATCTCTTTACAGGTTCTTGGAGATAAGTCTTTTGAGAAATTTGGAAAGTGGTTTATCTCGCTGCATTTTTCTGACCAGCAACCAGGCTCCAACAAGAAAGTGCTCGTGTTCAAGTTTGTACTTCCAGATGCAAAGAACATGGCTGAAATGACAAGATTGGTCTCCCTTGTACCTTATTATATTGATTTAGTTGGGCGCTACAAACTCGGTCCTCATGTAGGTCACTCTTTCTTTTAGCTCTCATTCAAATTGTTGGCTTCATTCACTGTCATATCTAATATTCACATTAATTTTGCAGGCTCGATCAAAAACTGAGACAGCTAGGACAAAGGCTGCCCACGAGGCTTATAAGGAACTTCAGAATGCTAGGCAGGAAGCGCTGCAGAAGAAGAAAGCAGAAAAGAAAAGGCTGGCAGAAGAAACCGAAGCAAAGTTGAGTGCTGAGGTACTTCGCAGGAGAGAGGAGAAAGAACGTGCTAGACAAATGAAGAAGGCCATGCCAAGGGTTAAGATGCTGCGCTCTTGATTGTAGCCAACCAAGTTCGGGCATCTTTTTGCCTATCTTAGTGTCTCTTCCCCCCCCCCCGCCCCCCTCTACATTGCCACTCTGCAGACAGAACTATGCAATTTTTTGACTGCAATATTTCTAGGTCTTGAAAACAAAGCAAACAGAAGTGATGAGGGAGATACCCTCAACTCCTTTTGCTGATAGCTGGGGCTTTCAGATACTGGTTAGATTATTATCACTGCTACCTAATTGCAGGCTATTTCACTGTACTATGTGAACTGAAATCGTAGGTATAGATGAGAGAAGGAAGCTTTTAATTATATTGATGTGCTGATACCTGAGTTCCCATTTGCTATACTTACATGGTTCAGACTGGTTAATAGAATTCCACCTTGCTGATTCTTGGAACTGCAATATAAAGCTATTGACAATTTTGCTTTAATCACACATCGATAGTGCAATTACAAAAAATTTAGGTATATTGTTATTCTTATTAATATCATTATTTTGCAGGTAGTCTACATCTACATTCCTTCATTTGGAACAAAATTGACACTTGCTTTGATGCTTTCCTTAAATGAAATGTTTCATGTGAAGCAGCAGTATCAAGGTCTAATATTCCAAGTAGTATTGCATACTCTATGACCCAGAGATGCAACAGTGAGTAATGAAGACATTTTTTCAAATTAAGAACTTTCAGTAGCAATTCTGACGATTCCAATGCTTTCAACAAAAGGAATTTTCTGGTTTCTTGTGGTGTATTACCTGTTATTTATACTGCTTGTAAGTGGTAATCCCTCTGTCCAATATCAATATCATGCCCTAAACTTTGGAAGAACTGTTACATATTAAGTTGATTGAAGTGGAAATGTAGAAGACTGAGAGATGTATTATAAATGAGAAAAATAAAGAAAAGCAAGAAAGGAATGATTTGCAAGATAATTACATTGGCAGATATAGATAAAAAAATATGTAACTTATGAATAAGAACTTGTTTACATTTTATGTATCACGATTCACCTGTATATTAAAATAAGCAATGCCTGTTTTTATACAAGTAATGCGCTCATTTATACAAGCATTGCTTACTTACCTTTTGTATTCAAACATAGTGCACTGTGTTTATATGCAGTGAGTGCTACATAACGTATAATTATAATAAGTAGAACTCTTTTGCAAATAAGCCTAGGCTTGGTCTGTGTTTGCTAATGTGATTAAGAAGTGGAATTAATTTCGAATCATTAAGCGATAGACGTTTTCACTCAGCAGTGTCACCGGTCCGGCCACCGGATCCAGTAAAATTTCGGCCCTCGTAGATGTCGCGCGTATCGTATGACGCTCAAAGGCGGGAGGAGAACCTCGACTAATTGCTCGACGACAGTGTCCGCTCTAATTCGTTAAAATTAAACGGCTCTACTTACGTGGCACTTTCTCGCCTACCCTACTGTTCCACGAAGTCGTACTTAACTGGTTACAACGGCACATAGCACACACACATCAAGGCCAAGGGGAGTCACTGACTGCCTCATTGAACAAGAAGCCGTTCTCCCTGCGCCGGCGAAACCGCTTAGGGTCCGAGAACCTTCTCGACAGCCATAGGGGCCTCCATCTCAATCCATCGCCATGGCCGATCGCCCCGAGCGAGTAGTAGAGGAGGTCGGGAAGCTCCTCGCCCAGTCCCGCCTCAACAAAGACGCTCTCGTGAAGCTTCTCAAGGTATTATTGATTAATCAAACCCGATCAACCATAACCATTTCTTGATCCGATGTGGTGTTCTTGATTTCTCTAGTTAATTACAATGACCGGGGCGATCGGTTCTCTTTTTAGGCAATTTTTTTCTATTTTCTTTGTGGTCTCTTGGTTTTTCGTGGATCTTGGATTAGAATAGCGAGTATTGATGTTAGTTAGATTGGGTGCCTGGGAATTTGAGGGGCGATGGAGCTGAGATTAGTACATGCAGGTTAAGTTTGGAATGTAAGCATTCAAGAGGTGATGCTGCAATATGGGATGAAACGTCTCTTGGTGCTGTATTTTGGTTTTGAAGTGGAATAGCAGCATGTGTGGGCTTGTGATAAGAACCGGTAATGCAATTGATTCCAGAGGTGGTTTCCGATTGGAAGTGACCAGTCTCTTGGAGTTGCTTCTCTCAGAGAAGTGATGAGTAACTAAGGCTATTGATCTAAATTGTTCAGATTGCTGTATGCTTGAGCCTATTCACATTCGTGATTCGGTAAGATACAGTTTGCAGAGTTGGCCGTTTGTGGACAGATTACTGGCGATTACTTCCTAAAGAGAGTAATAGATGGAAGAAAAATACACTGGTCTGAATTTTTAAAGGTTTGATAAACAATCCAGAATTAGGGTGATACCTAGGCTAAATCAACTCATCATATTCTTTTGCTACTTTCATGTCTTATTGATCACCACCATTTTTGTCGAATTTTATATGAATTGTAGCCCTTTTCTTCTTGTAATATTGAATGGTCCTTTATAACATCCTTTAAATTCTGCCTGTGATTAGGATCTCTATATGGCAAGGTTATTGTTTCAAATATTGTAGCCACCACCTTCTTATATACTACACTCTTGCTCCCACTAACACCCACCACCTTCTCATGCCTTTCTCTCTTGCCCCACTCAGGAGATCCTCGTCATAGAGGGCCTTGTAGAGGACCCGTAGCACTATTTCCACATTGCTGCTGCAAGAACTTGTGCTTTCATTGTTATTTCTTGATGTTTTTGAGAGATTTATGCAGCATCTTGACCCAAAGATACTACGATAAACTAACTTTCTTCTGATTCTTATTTCCAGCGAGCTGAAAGTGCTTTATGCGAATTGTGCCAATCTTCTTCTTTACAGACGACATTATGTCCTCTAAACAAGTCTCTGGTCCAACACAGCTTGCTCCACCATAAGGATAAAGATGTTAAACTATTAGTTGCTGTATGTTTCAGTGAGATTATGAGGGTTCTTGCACCTAATCCTCCTTTCAGTGATGAAATATTTAAGGTAAACAAATTCTGCTGACAGTAATGCTGTGTCCTTTCCTATAATTATTTGTCTTTACATTCTCAACTCTGATTGCATTCTGCTGTTCAGTATTATGTGCAACATAAAAGTAACTTGTTAGGTGGAAAATAAAGTGAAAGTTTTCTCTTATAGCTCAACTTTAAAGTATGAACAAAATGTTCTTTTGTAATTAATACTCTTTTGCATCTAATTTGCAGGATATTTTTAGACTTATTATCAGTACCTTTGTGGAGCTTGCTGATACTGAGAGTCCATATCTTCCAAGGAGGATGAAAATATTGGAGAATGTTGCTGCTCTTAAATGCTCTGTAATTATGCTTGACATCGGTTGCGAAGATTTGGTCCTCGATATGTTTAGGGTCTTCTTTTCTGTTGCAAAGTAAGACTTTGCATCACTTAACTCTATTTGCCTTCTCATTATACTATTTGAGACCAGTCAACCTTTGAGAAAGTCAATATACTTTCTTTTAGTTATTATTTTCTATACCATACATCTCTTCTACTTAAAATTACCTTTAGATGAAAATATGAAGTAATTACATTTTTCTTTGATTTATTTCTCATGTTAGCTTATTGAGGATTGATGAAAGCTCAGTCTCATATATTTATATATATATATATATAGGTGGCTTGGTGCTATAAGGTTCGCAACACAGGCTTCATCCATTATGAAAGAAGTAAAATTGCCTATTCTGGAAAATTACAACTGTCCATTTAGTGCTCCAAGAGGGACTTATACATCGATTCTCATGTGGTATAGAACTATAGATCGAAATTTGTCACTATCTTCATCATAATTCTTTCTAATCAAAAGAAGAGCATCATTACTGTAGGATTTTTTTCTTTGTTGACTCTGGTGCAATAAGGAATATAAGGACACGGTGAGCTTGCTGTATTTTTCCTAAAAACATCAGATGCCATGTCATAGTCAATCTGATTGGTAGGTATTTTGTTTAGAATTTAGAAGCTTGGATTGAGGACTTAAGAAATAGCAATTGGTTTTCAAGCTTTGGACAAAAAAAAAAAAGGAATCTAGGAAAACATTGAAAAACAAAAACAATTTGGACAAATGTAATGCATCATAGTTGTAACTATATAATAAGTTATCCATGATTGTGACTCAATTTCAGGCTATTATCAAGGTGACTATTATACTTCGTACTTGCTATAGTTGATGTTTATTTATAAACGGCCATTATTGTGTTTTTCTTTCTTTCTTTTTCAATTCTTATCTAAAATATTACTTTGTCAAATGTATCCTTGAAGTGTGCAAATACATAATGCAGATATAACTGAAATTTTTGCGGACTATCAAAGGGTTATTGTATCAGCCTTTTTGCATGGAAAAAACAAAATGGTTGTTTTTTCTTCATGCTGAGATCACAAGGAGATTTTGATGTCATTCATAAGTAATTCATAGGGTGTGGAAGCAGTTTGTTTATTTCATAAATAGTGAACACTCGATACATGCTCACCTTTTTTTTTGTTGAAATCATTGCATGCATTGATAGTAGAGTGACGGCCTGGAGGTTGTATATTCCTATTCTTGGAAGTGAACGACGAGGAATATTATCATGACTCAAAGTCAAAATCATGATCAGCTATGTACTTCAATATATTTGAAATACATGAAGCTTAAATTAATTATCTAAGTCCACAAAGACAACAATTAATATGAAAATCTAACTACAATAAATTTAATCCAAAAATAATAAATGTCACTACTAATGTGTCTCCAACTGAACTGATTTAACAGATAATTTAAAATATAAAGACCAGTATAACTGAAAGATAATAAGGATATAACCTAAGTAGAGGTGGGGTTCCGATGCATCTCGCTCAGTCGTCATGTTAACCCAAACTTGAAATGTTAGAAGGGGAATTCCGTGAGCCAATAACTATAGTTCAATGAGTGGAATCTATTCAAAAGCCAAATAAATTCAAAATTCGTAACTTTAAATAAGTTCAAGTCTAGTGATATAAAATGACAATTTCATTAAACATTTTTATAACAATAGTAATAATAACAACACAAGTAAAAATAACATAAATAATAACTCATAGCATGCTTTGTATCAATATGCTAAAATTCTCTCAATATTAATAATGCATATATCTCAATTAGGTCAATGCCTTGAGGATCCATATCAATTAGAAGTCTTCTCAAGGTGACGTTTGAGTCTTTTTCTTATAGTTGATCAAGTTAGGGTTACCAAAAGGTATCACTATGTGATAAACGTACTCTGTCTCTTTTTCTAAAGGTCACTAGGAGGTGTTACTATGTAATAAACTCACCATATCTTTTCCACTAACTGTTGAGAGATATTAAAGTTACCGTAGAAAGTCTTTCGATCTAACCTGGGATTGTTTCCTAACTCCGTCAGAGTTACGTAAGAAACTCACTACAATGATCTAAAATATGGCTTTTCCTAGACTTTCAATTAGACTTGAGTAACCATGAAAAGTCGCAATTGATCTATACCAGGACTGTTTTCTAAATCATACTAAATATTGATTATATTTTTCCACTAATTTTCTTGGTTATTAAAATTGCTGTTTTGCACGAAATGTAGCAATGCATTGAGTCATATATTTTGCACACAGAAATATATTAACTAAATTGCGTATAAAAATATGATACTTTATTTGTACAAAGAGAAATGTGTAATCTGATTAAAAAAAAACACGAAATACAAGACGAATAAATATGTGAGTGAACTCACTCACATGAATCTATGTGAATTGACTGAAATATTTAGTCCACGTGTTTGGAAAAATCATCACCTTTAAACATATTTTAATTTAATCAATATTATGATTTCTAAAATCTAAAATTAATTAAATTGCTCAAATAGGCTAAATAAAGCCCACTTGGTTGGGTTGGGCTGCGGGCCAACCGCAGCCCACACATACTCAAAAATCGGTTAGGCCCAAGCCCAAAGCGAACTAAATGAATAGGGTTGCTAGTTGTAGCCCAACTAACATTTAGTTAGTCGGGTCAGGTCATTCTTGGATTCGAAATCCAGATCTGAACCTGAAACCCAAATTGATCAGGTTTAAACAAACCCAATACGGGTTAAGATCAAAAGATCCCAACCGAACACTTCTTTCTCGACGAAGAAGAGGAAGGGGAGGAATGTTTCAAAGGCCACGCCAAAGACATTTACACCACCTCGCGACCATGCTGACCACACTAGGTGGATAAGAAGACACCGTTGTCAACCGACAACCCTATTCCATGGCCAGCGGCCATTGAATCTGTTTCTACAACAAACCGAGCCACTAGAGCTAAAAAAAAGTGCACTTACGACACGAGGCCAACGATGTGAAGCTTTGGCACACGAGCGTCAGCGACCTGAAGTCGCTGGCCTACTTGATTCACCCACGACGCTACATCAACCAAAAAAGGTATTTCTATTTTGTTCTATTAAATTTTAAATTAAATATGAAGGGTGGGAGAGGACTGACTGGTGAGTCGTAGAGTGGTCTCCGATCGCTTCGGCAGTGTTCTGACGCTCCAATTCAATAGTGGGTGCTCCGACAGGAAAGAAAGAGAGAAAACAACGTAAGGGGAAAAGAATAGAGTTAGAGTTTTGATTTATAGGGTAGGTTTCAATTTTTTATTTAAGATCTGACTTGATTTGGAGTAAAAGGGGGTTGGAGGGGCTGTACGTGCGCACTTTTTTTTTAGTTCTTACAAATATATTATGAAATAATAAAAAATACGAGATAATGGCAAGTGACCCTTGATAGAAGACCTTTTTAGGATCTTATTTTCTATACTCATCATTATCTATACTGTGGATCAGTTAATTGATAGGGTCTAGAATTATTGTACAAAATATGGCAATTTATTGATGCCTCAAGTCTATCAGAAAGATAGTGGATATACAGTTACCCTTCTGGCTTTTTGTTGACATTTTCTAAATCAATTGCTTGCAAAATATCTTCATTATGTAGTTTCTTTTTCTGCCTTGAATTGTGCTTTCTCTAACTTTATACTCAAGTGGATGAATTTTCTTCCTCAATTTTGCTCTTCTGGTTTGCATTTGTCTCTTATCTTTATCTTGTTCATAACACTATATCTTGTTTAGCTAGGTTACTGATGAAACATCTTTGGTTCTAGACTGGGGCATCAACAAAGTCTTTTTCAGGCTATGCTGTCGATTATGGCACATATTCTAGAGGAGAAAGTTACCCGACCTCTTCTTGATGTGATTTTATTGAATCTTGTAAAAGAGGATAAGGTGCATTCTTTTGATGTTTCTTTTGTAATTTAGAGTACTTTCCTTTATGTGTTAATCAACATATTTTTTGCTTTAAAGAAGATATTCTTAATAGTTAATATTGTTTAGTAAAATGACTAAAATTGATTGATGATGATTAATGGATATAAGAAAAATATGTCATATCATGATTGTTAAAAAAATGAGTAAAATTGATTTGATGATAATTGATGAAAATAGAAAAAAATTGAAAAAAAGAGCTCCACATTGGCACAGAGATTGGGGTGGCTCGGCATGCGGCCATGCTGACCGGCACGACCATCCTTGCTAAAATATGACACAAGATTTTATGTAAGTTTTCTCAATGAAGTTGGTTATTTCAACTGGCATAACCAAACTGAAATATAGTAAAAAGTAAAAAATGGATATCCCCATTTGTATGGCAAATATCTATTTATGAAGAGATCAATTTTGGTATATGGTTGATTCGTTTGCTGCATTTTCTTACAAAGCATGCCAGGCTCAAGCTCATTTCAAAGCAATAAACCATGCTAGAGAAATAAATATTGGAGGTACTTTAAGAGCTAGCTCAACCTAAGATTATGAATAAATGAAGCCTAGGCTTGAATTAAGCATCTTGGCTTAAGATGATTTATATTATTGAAACTACTGTGTGAGGGCTTAATGAGTAATGGCTTTCAGTGCTCTTACCTAAGTTTATAGGGACATTGTTTCGTTGTTTCAATGGTCACTGATAATCAGTTTCTCGATAATAGAACAACAGACTTTCTTTTGATATTAGAAAGACAAAGTTGATAATTTTTATTTTTTATATTAAACTTGTTTGAAGCATTCAGGAAATTGTCTTGGTAAGCTAATTATATCTAGCCGATTATCTGCAGGGGGCATCTTTCAAGCTTGCTGTTCTTATTATTCAAAATTGCGCTAGGAAGTTGGAGCCCTCAATTCGTGGTCTTTTGACATGTTGTATTTTAAACAGGGATGGGTCCAAAGATGAGCTTAAAAAGTCATACCATGAAATTATTTTGGAAATATTTCAGTGTTCTCCCCAGATTCTTTTTGCTGTCATCCCAAATATGACTCATGAACTACTAGTATGCCATTCTCTTATTAGTGTTTTACTTCCGTGTCATTTGCTCTTTTGTTTGTCAGATCTCTGAGAACTTTATGATGTGTTATTCTTGCCTGATCCTAGTAAACTTCTCTGCTGGCAGACTGATCAGGTGGATGTTCGTCTGAAGGCTGTTCATTTGATCGGCAAACTTCTTACCCTCTCTAAGCTTCATTTCGGTCAAGAGTACCGCTCAGTCTTTGTAGAGTTCCTGAAAAGGTTTTCGGACAAGTCTACTGAAGTAAGAATGGCTGCAATAGAATGTGCTAAAGCATGCTATACAGCCTTACCCTCTGGAAACGAAGCTCATGATATTCTTGGTAGGAACAACTTTATCAGCTGATTTTCTGCTCTCAATGGTTGAGTCTCTTTTTTTAATGTATATTTTGTAATCTGGCAGCTGCTCTTGAAGGAAGGCTATTAGATTTTGATGACAAAGTGAGAACTCAAGCTGTTATTGCAGTGTGTGATCTGGCAAAATCAAACTTAGCATGTTTTCCATCTGAAGTTGTATTACATGCAGTAGAGAGGCTACGTGACAAGAAGGTGAAAAGCATATTAGAGAATTTATTTGATGTTTCCTTGAAGTAAATTCTTCTCTTTGATGACTCATCAAATTTTTTTTTTCAGGTCTCTGTGAGGAAGAATGTAATGCAAAATTTATTGGAGCTTTACCGGGATTACTGTGATCAGTGTGCCAAGGGAATTATAACAATAAATGACCACTACGAACAAATTCCATGTAAAATATTAATTCTTTGTTTTGACAAAGACTGTGAGGCATTTAGGTCAGACTATATTCTTCTGGACTTGTTAAGTAGGATCTATAGACACATTGCCCTGACCTTGAATGTATTGTCATAGGCCACAAAATATGGAGCTTGTGCTTGCAGAGGAGATCTTCCCATCATCACTTTCTTTGAAGGATAGAACAAGCCACTGGATAGCTTTCTTCTCATTTTTCAAGTTGCCTCATAGTAAAGCTTTAAACTCTATCCTGTCTCAGAAAAGAAGGTACCAATCCTTATATGTCCTATTTTGACTTGACTGTGAAATCATTCTTCTGATGATTGATTCTTTCAGGTTACAGATAGAACTGCAGGAATATTTAACTCTGAGAGTGAAAGAAAAGGTACCTTATTTTTTCATCTGTAGGTATTAGAAGAAATGGTAACGGTACATATGTCTAAAACTTATTAAGCTGGTTTAAAATGTCTTGTTGTTTCTTTTCATTCTTTATTGGATGATTGTATGTAGTATCTGCACTGATATAATCAGCTAATCTATTTTGGCACTTTCTGTGATTCATATATGTTTGATCCTGGAGAACAGTACTACTCATCAAAATTGAAGCCCTCAAGCATGCTGAGAGAAAAGCTCTTCCACCAGTTGTTCTGGATCAGTTGAAGTGACAAAGGCGTTTATTAATTAAGAAACTGCAATTGTGACTAGTACTTCTTAATGTTTAGTTTTTTATATATCATTTCACTATTGGTATGGCATTACCATTTTGATTAGCAGTAGAGTATTTGTTTGCCTCTAGTAAACATAATTAACTTCTTTTAATTGAATACTTGATACTATTTTTATTTTATGTTGCTGACTTGGGCTGTCAAAATAGCTTGTTGGCTTGCAAGGCTCGTGAGCTCAGATTTTTTTGGCTCGAAATAAAAATCCAGCATAGCCAAACTAGACTTAGCATGCTCGAGCTCGCTCAAATTAGCTCGATATATATATATATATATATATATATATATATATATATTTTTTTTTTTTTTTTTTTAATATAATATAATATATGTTTTCTGTTTCGTAATTTAGAATAATGTCCTGTAGTGTAGTTGGTTATGCCATTCAACTCGAACCCTAGGTTTTACAATGTAAAAGAATTAATTTTTTAAATTAGTTGGGTCATGTTAAGTCCCACATTGGGAAACTAAGAAATAAGAATAGTCTTTTTATCTACCTATCTCTTACAATTATTGTAGCTATGAAGTAAATATTATAATTTTTTTGTTGAAAATCGAGCCAGCTCAATACTTGGGCAAGCCAAGCTCGAGCCCACATTAGTTGGCTCGTCTCAAGCTCGAGCCGTGCTAGACATCTCCAATATCGAGCATAGCTGAGGTAACATCAGCTCGCTCAAGCTCGGCTAATTTACACCTCTATTTCTGACTAATCTAATTACACTATCTTGTTTCTCCTCGGTAGGATGTTAATACTTTAAAAACTGCTGGCAATATATGCTTCTATTACAAAGCATGATTTTTTTTTCTTTATCTTGCTTTGGGTAACATGTTTAAGCATTCACTGTGGTTTATGTTTTAAGTTTTTATGTCATTTGTTAAACATGTTGAAAGTTAATGGTCCATATAACTATAAAATATGCTTGATTCTTCTAAGTTCTAACTTTTAATTAATTACTTCCATATTTTGTGTTTACCTAATTCTTTCTAATGACCTTTTGGTTTAGTTTGGGAACTCCCTGCTTTTCTTTTCACTGGAACACTATTTACTTAAACGCATCCTGCAGGAGAATTCTTCAGAAGAAATGCGCAAGAAAATTTTGGCATCTTTCGTGAAGATGTCAGCTTCCTTTGTAGACTCTTCTAAAGCTGAGGAAAGCTTCCAAAACTTGCACCAGATGAAAGATAATAATATATTTAAAGCTTTGCAAGAATTAAACAAGGACAGCACTCCTTTTGCAACCGCCCAATCCGTCCGAGTAAACTCTCTTGCCTATTCTAGATCGAACATGGGTTTTTACCTAATTGCCATGTGGAAAACTTCTAAAATATCACAAGTGCCACTATATTCTTTGAAGTATCGTAATTGCCACTAAAATCATTTGACCGTTTAGAATTGTCATTATGGTTTGTTATTGAATGAATATTCATAACAGGTAGCTGATACAGTTAATGTATGTAACGGTCAAAATACACTTCTTTTTTGAAGTTTAGAGTGAAATATTTGTCACTGATATTTTTCTTGCATAAATAAGATTTCCTTTTTCTTGTGCTATGATATTGGTTAGCATAGATAATTGTCGAACCATTTTAAACAATCTATACAAGGGAAAGATTTTTTTTTTTTTCATAATCTAAGTTCAATTTTAATTGTGATTATTTGAATTTAACTGAAGGAATGACATTTTTGAAATAACCCAATGATTTTAGTGGCAATTATGATATTGTAAAGAATGTAATGGCAGTTGTGATATTTGAAAAAATTTTAGTGGGAATTATGTAAAAGTCCCTTTTTTCATTACATTTTTGATGCAATTATTACCTGTTAGAAAATTTTCCCTTTATATGTTTCTCTAGTGAACCTCTTAAAGATGTTACTTTCAGTTCTGGAAGTTTTTTTTCTTATTAAGTAAGCTTTTACTTTTCCCTCCATGAGTTTTGAGCAATCTTGGTTTAGAAATCACTGGATGCTCTTCTGTGATCATCCCAAGTGTTCCTACAAGTTGACCATATACTGGGATCAACCTGCAGTAGATCTTCAGCTTATGTGGGCTTTGCTTCATCAAGAAGATGTATAAAGTAACTGATAAATCAGTGCACTGTTCAATGACTCAAATTATTGCAATCACTGGAGGGTTGAACTATGTTTTGTTTTCCAGTTCTCATGCAAACATCATGTTTTCTTGAGTTTGAGGCACAGAGTAACGGAGCAGCTCAGAGGTATAAGGTCGACAGAAAAGTAGCTCAGGGAACTGCAGTAATCACAGAGCAGATTCACTTGTCTAACAAACTAATTAAATCTACATAAATTTATTATGTAGTTTAAACTGTAAGGAAAGAAAAGGGTGGATATGTATGGGGATTAATTTATCCAGTGTAGGTGAACTAGTTTGTTGAATCAAGGCAATTCAGTGACTTTCATCATGAAAAGTAAAAAAACGGTTGCATTTTGGACTAGATAATTGGAGAAAAACTTATAAGGTAATCTTTGTCAAGATCTTTACAGTTGGAGAAAATGCATAAGATATGTTCTTGGTCACTTATTTTTGTAATTTCACTTGAAAGTTGAAACTGCTGCTTGACGATTAAGTTGATGTTTGTTTTCTGCTCACTCAAACTTCTTACTTTTTATTGTTTTCATTCAAAATTTCTAATTGTGTCTCATCAAACTTTTAGGATTCGTTTCTCAAGAGGATTGGAAATAAACATCCAAATTACAATTTTTTCAGAGTACTGTCTTCAAAATGTTCTTATACAATATTTAGTGCAGAAATAGTTCGTAATATTCTGGAGAATGTTACCTCCTGGAAGAATGGTGGAAATAAGTATATGCAGTCTTCCATCGATCTTCTACTTGTAAGTGTTACATACTTTACCCCCTTCTTTCCAAATGAACGACTTTCTCTCTCATTCACTCTTTTGCTGTTAATATTTCATAAAATATTCACATGTATAGTTTCTTCCTCAATTGAAGGAAATTGTTGTAAGGATGCATTTTCTGATATCTTTTGCTCTTGTGGATATTCCATACTATGGTTTGCCAACTGCATTTGGGCATATCAGAACCAGTTAGTGATTGTGTAAATTGGCTCATAAGAAATAGTAGGAATTTTTAGTCGTACTATATGTCATGCTTGCCACCTAATGTTATTATGTTGCTAGCATTTTTTTTATCAAGTAAATCCTCTTCCTATCCAGCTCTTTCATTTGTTTGGGCAGACAAGTTCTTTGTGTTTTTTGACCTAAATGCATGGCTTTAGGCTTTTAGCATCTGTATGCTGATAAGTCATTGCTTCAATCTTTATCTTTAGACCATGTGCAAAAGAACCTTTTGTCAGCCTTCTTCACGGTTTACATTAGTTGAATGAAAGAGCGTCCAAAATTAGATTTGAAATGCACAGCTCATGGATTCATCACTCATTCTTTACTTCTTTTAGATATCGATAGATGTCAGGCTATTTTTACTATCCCTATGAACTAAAAGGCAAAAGCTCTGTTGAATACCTTCTGGCCTTGCAATTGCTTCTACAAGTTCTGGTGGCATATTCTTGTCAGTCACTATTTTGCCTTGAGCATTTTTCATCTTCTGAAGTGTACAGCTTTAATACAATGTTGTGCTTACCATGAGTCTGGTTGCTCGTTCTTCCCACAAATAATATTTGGCTATAGCTATTCTGGTGAATTCCTTCCACTTTCTTTTGATACTTTTCTTGCATTTCGCACAAGAATCACTGTGTTGTTGTCTGTTGAGTTATACGTTGTACACATCACTCTTAGCATCTTACTGTGTTGATTATATATAAGCATGATAAGAGGTTCATGTAGAGTCATAAACCATCAGTACAACTAAGTTGAATCCGGGCAGGCCTATTTATTTTCTGCAAGTTAAACCTGATATTTTAGATATGGTTGAAATAGTGGGTTTAAAAGATATGGGTGAGAGTGAAGAAAGAATATTCTACACAAACAAAATATTATATAAAATGCTAATATGGATGCCTAGGTCGCATCTACGCTATCCCAATTTGGTTATTTTTTGCATAGCTGGATACCACATGATAAGAAGCATGTAAACAATGAATGAGTTGTAAAAGAAAAAAAGAAAACAGAAGATTTACAGTGAAAACCCTTAATTAAAGAAGAACCACAGGATCGATCATTAGATCCTGTGCCAATCAAAACCAGTTCACAAAACTTCATGCACTCTTTACCAAAATATTCACAAAATTCTGAAGAAAGTTTCTCTCCAGAAACTCTCTGAGCATTGGAAGTTTTAATGTGCTTGTCTCATCCATGTGAGCACGTGGAATCCTCCATCTTGCAAAGTAGGATGAAGTCACAAAAATCATGAGATCGGCTCCTTCTGCATTCATACAAGCCTTTACGTGAACCTTTATGGATTTGTCACCTTCACGGAGCTCTATGCCTTGGGCCTCTAAGCTACCTTTAGCAAGCATGCACCATCTATTGGCCTCCAAGACACCTTTCAACAGCCTTTGATGATCTATTTGTAATCTTAAAATGTTAAAATCCTCTCTCCTTCTTGGAGTAAAATTCATAGAAGGATGAAGATCTCTCTCTCTTCTAAATAAAATAGGATTCCTAGAGTGAGAACTGAGGATATCTCTCTTTCTCTCTCTCTCCTCTGCTTGGAATATAAATTTTAGTCAAGGATTTTCAACTTATTATACGATAGTATCACCTCCTCATGAGGTGGAATACTCCTGCATGTTCCACCTAATGGCACGTCATGGAGTATAAGTACAAGTAATGCAAATCTGATCAACAGAAGTTGTGCTGAATATCAGATTTGGCTTGTCTGAAATTGTTTTACACGGAGATATTGTTGTGTGACAATGAATGATCCATTACATTAAAAAGAAATTTCTTGTTCTTGGGCTTAATGAGATATTTCATATGTGGGCTCTTTTGTGAACTGCTTTTGTCTTCTCTCATTGTGTTCTACAATGTCATTGTAAATGGTTACTTTAGATTTCCATGTATTTATTTGAGTGTGCTGACTTCTCTGTAGGTAGTTTTGACCATGTTCCCGTCATTGCTGGGGGGTTCAGAGGAGTACATGGTGAAGATATTCTCACAGGAGTCTATTTTGACAAATGAAAAGAGCCTCCAGATTTTAGCTAGAGCAGGTTCCTACATGTCTATAAATCTCAGGTAAAAGCTGTTAGATTGCTTTACCAAAATATTTCTGCTGACTGTTATTTGTGTTCTGTTTTTCTTATTTCCCATCATTTGGTGCTGAAGCTTGACAAATCTTCCTGAGAACTCTTGGAATAATAAAGACATTCCTTTTTATTCAAAAGTTAACTGAAGTATGGGGCATTGTTTTCTTTGTCTTTGCTGGGAAAGTCATAAGCTCAGTATCAAGGAATTCTTGGAGAATGATCAAACTTTTGGAAGTTGGAATTAAAACAATACGTGGCGATGCTTATTTCCAAGTACATCTTGATAAAAATGTATATCATACTAGTTCTACATGGCAGTTAGACCCTAGGCACATTAGATTTGAACATTGATAATAATTTAAGAAAATTGGATCGTAGAGATAAGTGAATTTACTTTTTCATGTTTGGGTGCAGTAAGCTAAATTCCGACAACTTCCTTCTCAAATGCATATCATTACTCTTTCCATCTTGATCAATATTTGCTCCTTTTAATTCCTGTTGATATGCATCTTACTTGTAAAATTTTTTTGTAGTTCAATTAACATTATCCTTACTATGCTTCCATCAATCGCTTGTTTGTCCTGATTCTCCTGAGAGATATTATGGGAAGGAATTTGAAAAAGATATGTACTTATGCACTAATTTGATTATTCCATTATGTCATTTTGTGCTTAAAAAATTAGTATTTCCAAATTCAAGATACTTCCCTCATTTTGGGAAATCTGAATGTTTACATATGATGATCTTTCGTAGAACCTACTATGCAGGATCCTTACTGACTGTATTCTTTGCTACATTTAGTAAATCAGCTTTATACATAGTATAGCAGACAGTGGCTTAAAGGTAACATCTAAATAATTCATACTCTTTCCATTTCTCAGTGATATTTACCCATTGTTGGAGCTAAAATGTCTTGAAGGAACACGTGTGGAATCAAAATATGCTGTTGCTGCAATTGCGTCATTACTCCATTATTCCAATGATTGCACCTTTTCCATTTTATGTCAGGTAACTAATTATTAGGCACTTGATGTGGGAAATTTTGTTGGTCTACTTGCACAAATTCTATTCTTAAATACTTTTTTTTTTGAGTTTTGACTGCAATTACAGTCTAATTATTTCAGTTTTGTATAGCCTTGGCTCTCCTCTCATACTTAATTTCATAGTTTGAAGTTTCGGTTTCAGTTTTGGCTACTTTTGGTTTTGACCCCCCCGAAGGAAATGGAAAGTTTGTTCTGAAACAGATCGGGTTTTACCCTATAATGAACTGAAACCAGGGTCAAAACCAGCAATCTTTCTGGTTTGGGCCTTGAACAAAGGGTTTCAGTCTTAGTTTTCAATAAATTTGGCCAATACTCTTCGTTTTTCCTTTTTTAAAATTCTACCATGCAAACAAACATTATTTGTTCTCTTAACTATGCGGATCTTCTTATGTCAAATATACTGTTTTCCTGCAGAAAATTGTGAACGCTTTGCATGATGGTCACAATATTCCAGCTCTGTTACAGTCTTTAGCTTGCATATTGCAATACTCTCCTTCAAACTATGAGTCATATGGCCAACAAATTATAGATTTCGTTGTCCAGAAGATTTTTCGCTCTGTGGAGGTAAGCCCTATATTATGACTGTTGTGTTCTTCCCTAAAAAGAAAAAAAACATGTTTCTGATTCATCAAAAATAAAGTTCTAAGAAAGGTGAAGTAAGAATTTTAAACATATCTGTGCAGGTTCTCCCAAGACAACAACAAATGTTCTCCAGTGGAAGTAAGGAGTCTGTATGCAGCTCCTCTTGCAAAATGATGGTGAGACTACTAATCAAGAGCAAGTCGTTTTAATACGTTGAAGATTGAGAATAGTTTGCTAGGACTTACTGGTATTTTAGTGTTACTTTTCTCACCTGTTTACCCTTTTCCATTTCTAGGGTTACCCTAACCCTTTTTTTCACATATAATTGTCATTCCACTTTGACACTTTTCATTGGCTTTGTCTTAGAACTTAAATATTAAATCACTATCCTCTGGTTACTTTGAATCTTTAGATAATATAAGTTTGCCCATTGTGACTGGCCTTTGTGTCCAGCTGGTTGTGATGTTTGACATGTTCACTGAATTACTGAAACACTACCAGAATCAAGTGAGTTATTCTGCCTAGTGGAGGAAAATTACCCTTTGCAATTGTATGAGTGTAGCAAGTGTAAGAGAGGCATAGAAATGAAGAAACGTGGAAATAATTAGATTGTAATTGCGATTGTAATTAATGGGATCTTTATTATTTTAATAAATTATAACTAATCACTTTTACGCAATTCTTTTATTAAAACAATAGACAATCCCACCAATCGCATACCCCTTCTTGATTTATATTTAGAAACACTCTCTTCCTCACACTCCCTTCTCTCTCACTCTCTTTTCCTGTCTCTTCCTCTCCTATCACCACTGTTCTCCTCCTCCGTCACCCACTACCTTCTCCCCCTCCTCCCATCTCTTCCTCCACCCACCACCTCTACCTCCTCTCTCTCCTATTCCCACCTCCCCTTCTCCTCGTCTAGGTTCCTTTCATTGCACTTCTTAATTCCTACATTTAAAATTCCTATAAATAATTTTACCAATTTATCCAAGCAGGTCCTTGGTTAGAACTAGTGAAAGGACAAATTTGGTCTTTTTCATGGAGGTAATTGCTAAAAATATGATTGTGTGGCATCATTGATTTACTTGTAGTGACACCTGTCATGTAGGATGACAATCAAATGTTGTCATGTGTCACAACAGAACCCTTTTCAGAGCCTCGTTCGTGTAGACGGATTGGCATGGATGGGTTGGTAACTCAGTATGTGCCTGCCGTACCAATTTTTATGGCAATCTATGAATGAAAAGGAATCATGCAGCTATTCTGTATATATTGGGCATAATATCTTGTTTTCTTTCTGCTACTGTTTTATCGCAATTAGGTTGTTTCCATATTTTATCTTGTGTTGCGAATTTGCAATATAAAAAGAAACAACTGATCCTCACCCACCACAAGGTACAACAAGAGGCTTTTAGTTATCAATCTGTAATAAATCAAGGATTCGAGTTTCGGCCGATCCTGATCCAGGCCGAAACCATCGGCCTGCTGCTTGCTACAGGCAGCTGTTTGCTGACAGCAGTAGCTATCAGCTGCTACTAACTACTGCTGTCAGCAGCAGCTAGAGAGAGAGGGAGAGAGAGAGAGAGAAAGAGGAAGGGAGAGTGAGAGAGAGAGAGAGAGAGAGAGAGAGAGAGAGAGAGAGAGGGAAAAAGGGAGAGAGAGAGGGAAAGATTAAAAAAAAAAGAGGGTATGAGAGAGAGAGAAACTGGAAGAGAGAGTGAGGGAAAGGGAAAGATTTAAAAAAAAAGAGTATGAGAGAGAGAGAGAGGAAAAAAGGAAGAGAGAGTGAGGGAGAGGGAAAGATTTAAAAAAAAAGGTGAGAAAGAGAGAGAGAAAAAGACAAAAAAAAAGAGTGTGGGAGAGAATGAATACTTTAAACTAACAGTTAGAGGGATAAAAAAGAAGAGAGGGAGAAAAAGAGATTTTTACCTTTTAGGCTTTATATGTGAGTAATTACTATTTCTTATTTTCTTATAATTTTTTCTAAATTTTTAGAAATTTCTCAACATTTTTAATAATATTTATAATTTTATTTAATTAAAATAGTCCGATCCGATATAGGCGGCCGATACAGCCGATACATATCGTTTTTTCGGACGGCCGATCCCGATCCCGATACCGATTTTTGAAACCTTGTGTAATACCATTCCCTTAAGTTCAGTTTTGCTTTACTGTCACTAAGTTGCTTTTAGGTGCAACAGGAGGCTTTTCTTGCATATTATATATAGATGTATCAATTTCTTTGGATTTCTTTCTTTGTTATTATCTATTTCATGTTTTCTTCATTGGGCTTTACCTTGTAGTTTAAAAGTTCCTTTAACATTATATAATTTGTTATAGATTTATGGGCTAAAGGCAATTGTCAAAAGTTTTTTACCACGAGTAACAACTCCCGCTCACATTCGCAATCAGATTAAGGATTTCTTTGACTTTCTTTGTGACATACTTCTTGAAGAAGGCCTCTTCCGGGATATCATTATGAGGTGCGCCAAAGTTCTGTTTATCTCATGTATGGCTTGACAATCTGTCTCTATTTTTTCCTACTGTTAGGTTCAATATTTATCATCTCAATATTTTTCTTGTTGTCATAAAAATGGACCATTATGTCTCTGGCTATTGAACAAACTTGACTCATGCTATGATCAGAACCGGAATTTCTAAAGTGGATCATTAAATATTTTCTGTGCTGACACAAGGGATTGGAAGCAACTGCCACATTCTCCAGTCAAGTACAGAATTTCAGATGATATTACTTAGTATGGACTGCTTGTGTGAACATTCCAGCTTTAAGTAATTTGCTCGAGTAGTCTTTGGACAATCTTAGTGATATCTCTGTAGCTTATAAATTTATTATGCAAAAATTTGGTATTATTTGGAAATCTATTTCCATGTTACCTCATTTGTGGTCATGATATTGTATGAAGAAATGCTTGCCTTGCAATTATAAATCAAATTTGCATTCTTAACAAGGTTATAACTTATAAATATGGTAAGATGCCCACCAAAGGCCAGGTGGTCGGTGAGCTGCCCCATCTGTATGTAAGGTGTCTCCTAGTGTTAAGCGGGTCAGATGCGCACTAGGCTTAGCTTGCATTAGGACTCTAGTCAGTGCACCTGAAACCTGCCATGCATTCACGTAAAACTGAGTTGGGTCGTGCGCCTTTTACAAATACACATGCTAATGCAAAATGCAGACAAACACAGAAAACTGAAGACTTCCTGATACACACCAACATCTATATGCTGATGCTTATAAAATTTTAAATGGGGTATAATGCAATTAACCTAGTTTAAGACTTAACTACAAACGTCGTAAAGATCTAAACTGTTGGACACTTGGATGTTCCAACAATGTCTATAAATGAAACATACATTTGGCTACCTATTTTTCTCTGGTAGATGTTGCGAAAGAGCATTTATCCTAGGATCACAACATTCATAAAGAAAATACATCTCCAAAACCTGTGGTTATTCATGAGACTTTTAGCTCCTTTTGATCACGTATAATATTTTGGATGTTTATCTTATTTTCTTGCCTCTTGGACCTAAAGATGCAAACTTTTTAAAGTACATAGCACAGTGTGGACCATCTTAATTTTAAAGATCACTTAATAACTAGGTTAGTTCTTCAAAACTTGTGATCATTTGTACTAAATAAACCTGTTAAAAAATGGTAGATCACAATTTCACATCCAATGGTTGAAATTCTGGTTTATCACTTTAATCTTGGAGTTATATGTATTGATACAGTTTGCCTCCTTAGGATGATAAGTTACAACATTGTTCATTTTTTACATGTTAAGTTGTTTAAGGAGATGCCCAAAGAGAACACATGGTGCACTAATAGGGTGTTTGATTCATGTGGTGTAGAGGAAAGTTGAAGACTAAGATTTACATTATAGAAACAACTTAAGAAGTATGATGACCCTCAGGTTCATCAAAGGCCTTTCCCAGAATAAAGATTAGCATTCATGTAACCAACATAATTATCTGGCACATTAGACTTTCTGTTTCAGAGTACTCTACTCTTTGGTGGAAACAATCTGCTGATACAACAAGTAAAGATGGATTACCTTATAATGTTATCCAAGTAGTATCTCATTTGTTTTACAGAAAAAATATGTGCTTCTGAGTCTCTGACACAATTTAGTGGCAGTATAAAGGGATTAGGGTGTTTATACTGCTTACAGAATAACAACAGCTGAGTAAAGTAGAAAAAAGAAAACAGGTGCCAATGTCCCTAAACATGCACAATATCTTTGCTGCTATGTTGCTTGCATGATTTTTTCCCTGCAAATGAGCCTTACCTTATTTTCAAGTTTGTTGTACAGTAGATACAATTTAATGTTAAATTTTGGTCAACCCACAGTACTTATAGTGATTGCAGTCTCCTACTCTGTAGGTTTCAATGAGGTCATATCATGCCTTTGTAGATACTAATTCCATGCCAAAAGTGGATAATCTTCAAGTTATCCCAACTGCTGAAAGTTATCAACTTGATTATGTTTGATTCAGGATGAAAGTCAATAATTTGCACCCTTTCTTTTTGCCATTTATAACAAAAACTCAATGATTATTTCTATTAACTCATATTGTGGACAATTTGCTTTGTGCAGTGAATGTGACAAGGCTCACCTCAGAACAGTTGCCGGAAAATCTATTCTTCGGCTTGCTACAAGATGGGATTCACATATATCACCTAAGCTTTTTCATTTAACAATTTACAGGGCAAGGGTACTGACAATTCTGCAAACTCCATATTCAACCAAGAATAACTGATTCTTTTGGTACAATAGTTTCCATTTGATAAAAATGTGTAAACCACACTTGGAACTGTTGCATTTCACATCATGTTAGGAGCCATTCCTTCTTCCCTTTGTTAGAAATGGTTAGTTACATAGAATTGTAATTTTAACGTAATATGATATCTGTTTCTTTTGGCACCCATTATTTGTAGTTGTATATCTATGAATAAGTTTAGCTCAATCAATTTCCCAGCATCAGTCACCTAACCATCTCCTAAGTTATGGTTTATGGCATAGTGGAAGAAGTAAAATGGAGGAAATCTTGTCTGCTAAGTTTTGTCACCTGGCCCTGGTTGACATACAGCCAATTAAAGAGGAAGTTAATTCTGCCAATCAAAATTTTATTTTATATCATCAATAAGTCTACTTGGCTTATTCTGTTAAGATTGTTTCATTTGAATTGGTCTATGTCAGCAATATTCCAGACATTTCTTGGAAAGTAATGCATGCTTGTCTGGTACCCAATTCTTGGAATGGGAGTAGTGACCATAATAATTAGTTAAGAAAGGTAAGTTGGCAAGGGGAACATCATTTCCTTCTTTTGGGAGATTTGTGGATGGCAGTGAATAGGTTACACCTAAGATGGTTCATACTTTAATTCTTTTTTATGCTCGTGCATACTGCATATTATAACTTTTTGATGGTTCTGCCTTGGTCTGGATCCCAGGATTCTTCATCTATTGTTCGAAAGTCATTTATTTGCAAAATACATAATCTCTTGAAGGACCAAGCCATCCCAAATAGATATGCTTGTGCTTTTGCAATGACTTCAACAGACTTCCTTGGAGATGTTCGAGTTGATGTATGTTTCTTGTTTCTTACAAGTGGAAGTATGTTCATTTGGTTGGTTTTCTCATTCAGTGCTGCTTCATTGTTGTCTTCTGCTAACTGTTCCAGTCTATGAGGTACCTCACTGAATTTCTGAAGGAGCACAGCAGGAAATTCTTGGTCCATCAGGTTACTCAGGATACATCTGGACAAGATAAAGACAAAATGACTAACCACCCAGCATATATCGTGGTGTTTTTGATCCATATCCTTGCTCATGCCCGGGAATTCCCTTCTGAAAATTGTCGAGATATAGTTGTTTATGCTGAGTTTTGCAGGTATTATCCTTGTTATCTTTTGAATAATCTGCCATGTGAGCTTTGGTTGTACCATTTTAAGAGGGGCATGAATGCTTACCTTCCATAAAGTTTTTGTTCTGTTATTGCTCATTTTTCCCCTTCATTTGTGTCTATTTTGGCAGACCACTCATTGTCATCTTGCAAGCATTAGCTAATCTGGATAATTTCAATAGCAATGAGAATGATGTCAGAAAGAACAGATCATTTCTGCTCGGCATCTTCCGTGCTGTTCAGAAGGCTGAGGATGCTGTTAATGCTGAGATGACTCCTGTATCTCTTCCAACTTTAAGAGAAATACTTTTTTCTTTGCTTGTAACTTGATTGACTAAAATCATGATTTCTTCCTGGTGCAGAAATTGCATATTCTATCAAAAATTGGTTTTCTCACTGTAAAAGCGCTCAATAGGCATTATGACATGTCATCAGATACTCCTCGTTTGGTTTTGTTGCCATCGTCATTCTATAAAGCTTTCCGAGATGCAAGAAGTGGAGAAGTAAGAAGTTTAAAGTCCATATTCTGCTGTTTAAATTCCTTCAGACATCTGAATAATCATTTTATGTTCTAAGTCCTGTTGTACAAAAATCACTATGCAGGAATCTCATCCCAATGAAAGTTTTATTGATGAGAACTTTGTGAGGAGAATCATCAAAGCTAATGAGTCTTATATTGCACGGGTAGCTTTTTAGTAGCCTTAACAAGTTACAAGTTCCTAATTTTATTCTTTTATTTGTCCACTTGGTGATTAACTTGCTTTTCCCATAAGATGAAAGCTTCCTTGTTTTAGCTAAACTATGTCTAATATCAGGAGGATATTACATGCTTGGATAGTACAAAGAGGACCTCTAATGACTTGCCCCTGGAAAGGCAAGTTGATCCATTACTAGGTAAACAATTTGGAGAGAAAGATACTATGTGCAATAATGGAAAGAGACGTCAAAAGTTAGGTCTTCAGAAAATTCCCTCTGAAGAAAAGCACAAGAAATTGCCATCAGCTACTCCAGATTCAGAAGAGTTGCTTTACCCGAATTCTGTACATGAGGGCACACAGTCAACACATGAAAATTCTATTTATAACCTGGAAAAGGAGCAGCTATCATCCTGTGCTTCAGCAAGTCCAAAGCTGTCATCTCCAGAATCTTGGGTTTTGGTAAAGGAAGCTGATTTTAGAGACTGCATCTCTCTGGTGGAAAACAAGAACGATCTTATCAAGAGTAGTACTTCCACTGATCCAGTTCAACCTTCAAAACCTGGCAGACAATGTGACACGGATTGTGTGGTATACTTTTCTGTCTGTGAAACTAGA
Source organism: Typha angustifolia (assembly GCF_048772165.1). Taxonomy (NCBI): domain Eukaryota; kingdom Viridiplantae; phylum Streptophyta; class Magnoliopsida; order Poales; family Typhaceae; genus Typha; species Typha angustifolia. The sequence goes on from NC_133248.1 coordinate 9,494,769, forward strand.
CTGAATCATTGGCTTGCTCAATATTAAACTATTGATATAATTTTTCATGTAAGGAGTTGGGGAAATCAGGTGAAGCACTTGTTGGCCACCGTGTCAGATTGTGGTCTCCAATCAATATTTGGTAAGGTTCCATTTAGAGAACAAAAAAAGCCTAAGTTGGAATTATTGGATTACCTCTTAACATATTGCTCTCATGGCTTATGCAGTTATAGTTCTGGTACTGTCGATTCATATGATTCTCAAAATAGCATGCACAAGGTAGTATCTTGGACTGATTTATATTCGCATATTTTCAGTTTGTTTTGCACATTCTTATTGTTACTTTCTAGAAAAGTTGGTACAGATTGGTCATATCCTAATGTTTTCATCTCAAGCCTGTTTTTGCTCTCTGCTTTCCTGCATCATCCTCTCTAGATGCATTTTTCCCCTTTCTATTGAGTTATTTCATCTACAAAATGATATCTAGATGTATTGATTTTATTTCTCTTTCGTCATGTACTGTGGTATTTGGAGTGGATGGGGAGTAATTACCATTTTAGTGGAACCTGAAATATATTGGGATATCTAATTGTTTCGGTCGAAGCTAGATGATTTTATGATTCAATGGGAGGATGACTAGTAGTTGTAGGGATTAGGAAACTTCTATATGATTGAAAACTACTTAATGCTAGTTTTTCTGTTTATGTTTATGACGCAAATGCATGATTTATTCTGTTTTATGGTATTTTATGGTTATCAGATTGCGTATGATAATGGAGAATTGGAACTTCTACGATTAGAAGATGAGAAGTGGGAAGTGATTGATGATACACTATTGCTAGATAAGGTATGAATTTTTCTGTCTTAATAGTTTGGAAGTTTGAAAAGTTGTAGTTAGTTAGCTTAATATGACATCATTGATATAATGCAGGAAAAGTCCAACTTTCAACCTGGAGATCGGTGAGCCACATTGAACTTGAAAATTTCTCCTTGAATGACTGCCTTCTATCTTGGTTCTTGTTTTCTCAACATGAATTCTGTCTGATGCAGTTAATACTTGATGATTTATAAATAATCAGGTCACTATTGTCACTCCATTTTTTTTCCCAAGTGAAATAGAGTGGATGTTATCATTTCAGATAATGTATTCTCTGAAATCTCTATTTGCTAGATATGGAAACCCAGGCATATAAAAATGTTAAATCTCATTGAGGCATAACGGAAACAAACAACCTCTCATTTTCCCTTCACCAAATGGCACTCTAGGAGGTGCTGTTTGGAATTGGAAGACCCTTTATGTAGTCATACAAGAATTGAAGTAAATTCGGTGCAATTTATTGGTTCTTTGGCATCAGGTTGAAATCAATTGTTAAAATTTAGTCAATCCTCCCATAGTATTGATTCATACTTATTAGGTAATGGTTCGTTGCTATTTTTTATTTCCTCTATCTGATTATACACTTCTCCTTGATCACAGTCTAGCATCTGCTGTAGAAATGGAAACTATTAACAGTGCGCTATATTTTCATCAGGCAACACTTAAACATTTGAAACAAGTTCAATATTATCTTTTGGAGTTGGTTTGGAGTTATGGATGCCTTGTTTGTACTCCCAGTTATCTATATATACTTGTTTTCTAAGTTTTATCTGTTTTTTATTTTCTGTGTCCCCCATTGCTTGCACTTGCAGCTATGTCATTTGAATTACATATGCCCTTGATGGTAATAATTTCCATTTGTTGCTTACATTTATTGCCATTTTATTTGAAATATGTATGTTCCTGATGGTATTATTTTTTTAGCTTGTTCTGTTTGTTTTACTATTTATTAGATAAATTTCCATTTGCTTAGGACATTCTTCAGAAACTTTCTATTGCGTGTAATAGTTAGTCGTGTTTGCTAATGACAATGGTTTGATTTTGTGATATCTGTAATATTTTTCTTCAGGAAAAATTACAGGAAAACATTATCTGGTTGTTCCATGCCTGAACTGTTGCTACATAAGAAGTCTTCTACAACATGGTGGGAAAAGTTCTGTTCCATGTCACTTGTCATTTTCCACTGCAACTTTGGATATGAGTTTGACCATAACGTTCAATAAACTGTTTGTAGGTCTGTCTCTACTAATAGTAGTCTTCATGAAGTGATTGATGATAGTGAACATAGTGGTATCGAGAAAAGATCATCAATTCTGTCCGAAAGAAAGAATAAGAACAGAAAATTGTCACCTACAGGTAATTTCCATATCCGTGACAAAGCATTTCTTTTAGGAGTCGCCTTCAATAGCTCCAAACTTCATGTTGGGTTGGTCATGTTGTGCACATCTCTAACTTGCTCCATTATTTGGAACATTCAATAGTGACTATAAACATAATCCAACAGATGGTACCAGGAAATGCCATGGAAATTGTTATCACAGAACTTGGTAAGGTAATCATCAAGGAAGGTTCGCACGTATCAAGTGGTCACTTGAGATAGCGTCTTTTGTAAGATTTGCACTTGTATGTAGACCTTTAGGAGGCAGGGAGCAGGGAGAAACGAGAGGAAGACCAAGATGTATAAAAAAAAACAGTGTGGAAACATGATATCCTTTTATTGATGTTTTACCAAGATGGAACTAGACATGAAAAGAATGAATGCAGCTTAACCACAATCAGTTGGTAGTTGCGAGAAGTTAGCCTTTCGTTGTAGTATTAGATGCAGCCATTCAGGAAATGTCTCTAATTCTACTGACAATAGCCTCCTGTTCAATAGACAGCACCAGGTGGTTGTGGAACATATTTAAAGAAGCCAAATTTCCTAGCTATGATGTGCTTGTTGTCCATCAGGAACAATGAAGACTTCCTCTTGCTTCTAAGCTGGGGAGTCTATCATGATCTGGAATTCTAGTTTTTCCAATTCTGCTGTTTGGGAATATTAAGTTGTGAGACTTCAATTGATTTCAGGAGTTGGATGGATTTTAGTAAGTATGACAAAATTGGATGATTTGAGATTGGATTTAAGCAGAATTTATTTCCCACTTGACTTTTATAAAATCTCAAAACTAACCCTTATTTGGTTACATTCTTATTGATGGACAGTGGTAAATAGGAAAATGCAACATGCCAACATAATGAAATGATTTCCTACTTCCTTCCAAACATCAAGATCAGGAGGATTTCATTTCAGTTTTTATTTCAAAATATAATCAACTGAATTCTATTCAAAATGAAATCCATATAGAATTAGTTCCAAGCATAGTGTCTGGGAGGAGGTTACTGTTGGTTGGACGAGGTTGTTTAAGGTTATGTCAGTAATAAAGAACTGACGGTAGCTGGGGGGAGATATTATTTTAATTATGAAAGCACACCTGTTAATTCTAGTTGTTTTTTTCCTAATCAGTTAGCTGGGTGATTTATGACCTTAAAGTTGTCTTCCTTTGTTTTAGGAAATCTTTTATTCTGGTTACATTTTCAGTTGATAACTCAACAATAACTACTGATCTTCTAGGGAAAGGGTTTGTTAAGGGTAAGAGATCACTGCCATCAGTTACTGCACAGCAATGCTCTGTTTCAAATGAGGCCAAGGAAACAACAGGCAATGTATGCTTGATGCAACTTGATGTGCTACAACTTGATGTGCTATTGTTTCCAATATTTATCTGGTTATGATATTTATGTTGTCTCAGGTTCGGAGGAGTATGCGTATAAGAAGGACATAGACACCTGATACGATAGCAAGATGGTTGTATCAATCTCTCAACAACCATTTATATCCTTCTCATATAAATGTAATATAGGAGAATTTTTTTTTTCTTGAGAGAAACTAGGGTGTTTGTTTAGGTGAGTACAACAGTGGAAGGTGTGTTATGCATAGGCTGGTGGTATCCGTTGTTTCCAGTGGCTCGGTATGATTTTTCTTTTTCGTGTAAATATTATAAAGAGCACAATGCAAGAAAAGATAGGTTACATTTGAACCCAGTACCAGCTGGTGTACTTTCCCTTTTTCTGTTATCTTTTGTTTCAACTATTGCCGTCATTGTGGAAATTTGGATAGTGGTACGCACCCTACACATTCCTATGCTTTACTTCTATTTTGAAGGTACCATAAGATAGGCAGAGATGTATGGAACTTGCAAAGTAGGTGGTTTTGTAACAGAAGCTTGTCGCATGGAATGTTAATGTATTCATGCCAATGACGGGAAATCTAAGTGGGGTTTGTTGATGCATCTTTTAAGTTTATGGTTTCCGTAAATTCACCGATAAATCGGTGCCACTTACAGATGAGTCTCAAATAAGTAAGTTTTAAACTTATTTAAAGTAGTAAATGAGTTTTAATCTACATGGATGCCACGTTGGATGGTAGATACACGTATAGAAAAAATTGTTATATGAGTCAGGAATTTTACTCAATATAAATCAATTTATCAGCTAGTGATTTTAGATACTCAGATGGAAAGAGCATTAGCTTAGGTAATGCTCTTTTATTCGTTAAAACTTAAAAGTACAGGAGAATAAAAAAAAAAGCCTCATCGTTCGCTGCGAGATCCGCTAGCCTAAGCTTAAGCTCACTTACTACCAATTCAATCTCCAGAACTGAATACAAGAATCAATGATTCTTGTTGAATAAAATCGTTATTTTAGAGGATACTATTTAATATAACTGTGTGATATTCATGTGCATCAGACGTCGTCTACTCATGTAAATAAGTTCTGTCGCTGGTTGTTTGGGTAAAATTTTTTGGTGTGCAAGTACTCCATTTACAGTCCGGGCCGGAGAAGGTCTGTCGAGTACTATGATAATAAATAAAGACTTAATTATATATACTCCTCTGAATTTTCACTTTGTCTTCACCTATTAAAAGAGTGTAAATTATTTTTATGATATTTTTAAGTGTAACGTTTCGGTATTTTTGTTGTTGTTATATATATAGGTTGAAATATTATAATATTTTAAATAGTTTAGGGGTGCAAATTGTTATAATTGCGAGCGTAAAGTGATACTGTCAAAGTTGAGGGAGCAAACTGTAACTAAGGCTGATAAAAATCCAATCGGGGGCTGAGCAACCAAAGCAAGCTCTTCTCGTTCGTATCGCCCCTCTCCACCTTAAACTCCCCCTCATCTCGCTCTCTCTCTCTCTCTCTCTCTCTCTAACAATGGAGGCCTCCGCAATGGCGAGATCTCTCGTCACTCCTTCCCCTCTCCCAAACTCTCACATCTCTCGTCGACATGGCTTGAGCGCAGAGCTCATTTCCTTCCCTCCCACCTCGATTCGAGCTCGAAAGCCTACTCCTTTGTCCCTCTCCAACGCCATTTTTCCCGCTTCCTCAAAGATTTCCAAGACCTTTGTAGCTAACTGCGCTCTGAGTGCGGATGAGAAGACGGAGGTGGAGGTCCCGATCGAGAAAAGTAAGCATCTTTTGACTTCTTTGTCGTTCTACTTGATATTGAACTAATTTTATCGTGGATTGTTCTCTGTTTGTGTATGGTACTTGTTTCCTAGAGTTTCCTCCCTTTCCATCGGTTATGGACATCAATCAGATCCGAGAGATCCTGCCACATAGGTGAGCTCCTCAATTTTATGTGGTTTCTTTGGAAATTAGGTTTGTTTGGTCTTTCTTTTTTTTATAAAGGCGAGCCTTTTACTTCTCTTTTCCCCTTACGTAACTACCGCACGAGTAAAGATGCCCTTCTTTTGTTTTGCGTTTCAATCTTTGGGTGTGGCGGGAGCTAGGTTTCCATTTCTTCTAGTGGATAGAGTGATCGAATACAAGGCCGGAGTTACAGCTGTTGGTATCAAGAATGTGACGATTAATGATAACTTCTTCCCGGGGCATTTCCCAGAGCGGCCTATAATGCCTGGCGTTCTCATGGTTGAGGTACCGATCAATGCCATTCTAAATCTTTTTCCCCCTTTAGAATTTCATCTTGATCAAGCTGTAGGGCTTTAACCTTTTGAATTGCTTCCCTTATTTATCAAATGTTTTCTTGATCTAGTTTTATGTAAAACACAAACAGAGTAAACGTGAAGCTACTTGCATGCAATCCTCAACTCCTTCTCATTTAGGTTGATTTTGATATGAAGAATCTCCGGAGGAATAAAAGTATTTCAGTAAGGAAATGAGAGATAGCAATGGCATGCATACATATGAGAAAATTACTCAAGAACGACAAGAAGGTCTTTTCTAGAATGATATGTGCTAAATTTATTTGAAACAACTCACTGAGGTTTCGTGCAATTTTGATGCTGATCTTTAGTCAAAAGCACTTGCTTTAGTTCCTGTAAAGGCCCTTTCTAGATGGACCATCTTAACTGACTATTAGAAGTAAAGGGGGAGTATTTTTGTTGTAAAGTTTTAGAAAAGAAAATGCTGAAATAATATAATTTTAGTTGCTGATTATGGGTCACCTGAGAACTTCATAAGCTTCAGTAGTTAATCGATAGTGCTGCAGTGCTCTGCATTGATCATATAGCTTGCTTTCTTGATTGCAACTGCATCTTGCACTGCAAAGTTGGTGTGTTTTGAGCTCTACATGCTTAGGCTTTTCAGTAGATTAGTAAACAATGTTTGTGCTCTTCTATACCATGTGAGAAGATGTGTATGAAGGTCCAGGAAACAGGGTGCTGTTATCTCAGGATCAATGTTCGTACCAATTCGATGGAATTATATGTTTTCTCTTTTCCTCCCATGCTAGAAGGATAAATGCAGGATAAAAAAATTTCCCCTCCGTTTCTGTTCCACTTCTAAACTGGGTTAATAGACCAAACTTTTAACCTCGATATGCCTGAAGCTTCCTTCTTCACTAACCTTTCTATGCAATTGTTATGCATGTGTTGCTATTGTTATTTTAATAAAAAAATGCAGTCTCATGTTATATAGTATCCATTGGTGTCGAGAACCGGCCAAACAACTTCTATGCTATTGTTAATCAAAGTTTTGTTTTGGTGATGCAGGCCATGGCTCAAGTTGGTGGCCTTGTGATGCTGCAACCTGAAGTTGGTGGATCTCGTGAGAACTTCTTTTTCGCAGGGATTGACAAAGTGAGGTTTCGGAAACCTGTGATTGCAGGAGACACCTTGGTCATGAGAATGACTTTGGTTAAATTACAAAAAAGATTTGGAATAGCAAAGATGGAAGGAAAGGCCTATGTTGGCGGTGAAGTGGTATGCGAGGGAGAGTTCTTGATGGCCACTGGAAGTGAATAAAGCATGAGCAAACATTATACTTCAGGTTATTAACTTTCACAACATCATGAGCCATTGAAGGATAGCTTCATTTCATTTTCCCCCAGCAAGTTAAGAAATTAAAACCCAATTTTCCTTTGCAGTGAAGTCATTGTTTCACTGGTAATATGAAATCCTGCTGGTTCTCTTTAATTAAGTTCTGTTAACTATCCTTTGTGAACTTCCTACACCATACTTTTGCATGATGATTCCTTTAAGGATTTGTATGCTTTTGTAGTAGTATTTTGTTGCCTTGTTGGTTTGAATAATTTATTCTTTGAGCTGTAAACTTTCTTCACAATGGCATTCTTATCTTTCGGGCTCTTTAAGACTCTACCTTCTGCCTCATAGATATGCAAATTAAGATGCTTTAATCTTTGCAAAACTGTCAATATCATCTAGTATTTGCAGGTTAACATGCTTAATTAACTTTAAAATGTATTTTGATGCCTTTAAATGTGTATGGTACAAGTTTAGGCCTTCAATTTTTTGCAGTTCAAATTTTCTTTGAATTGCTCAACTGCACAGCAGTCTTCCAAACAAGTACTAGTATTTACCTCATATTAGCCAGTAGGCCTAAGACATTTTGTATTCCTCATGTGAGTCTGATCAGTCAGCCTTATGAAGATTATATTTCCAACCTTTTAAGATTTGAAGATCTAGCATACCTGCAACTTAATTGCATGAAAAGTTTACACTGTTCAATACCTCATCAGTTGAGCCCAGGGCCGCCATGTACTCTGTATCTTCAATGTAAGTAACCATTTGGGGATGAGGGGATGAGCAATATTAGCCATTTTTGGATCTTATTCAAGTTTTTATTGCAAAGGAAACAACCTACTCTTTTCAGATGCTACGAAAGAGTATCATTTCCCCTAGTTTTATAACCACACCTGATTGCTCTTACCCTAACCATATCAACAACTGAGCATGAATCGGAGGGATGCTCTTTCTAACGTTCAGACCTTAGAAAGTTATGGGCCATTAATGTTGGTTTGGAGTGGGGGGAAGTAAGATAGTGAGATGGAGCTGTTGAGAATGTGAGGTTCTAGTTGGGGTACTAGGAAATAGTGAAGAGGGGGAACAAAGGAGCAGAGGTGGAGGTCCTTTTTGCCAAGTAAACTTTTGCTAGTACTTTGGTTGGATTTTTTTAGTGTCAATTTTCTCCGTGCAATTATTGTAGTACTCTAGAAGACTTGTGAAACAACACATCCAAAACGTGGCAAGGATGCTTATCATCAAATGTTTCAAAGATATCATGCTTGATAAGAACAGTTGTACCTTAGATGTGAATGATTTTGTAGTTTCTTTTCTTCTTTTTTCTCTAAGAGAGAAGAGGAAATTTAGGTCTTTTTCACACGTGGAATTGGGGTAAAATAGAAATAGTAATTTTTATTTGTTATTATCAAAATGAGAGATTTATTATAGAAATAATTATTTTTATGTTCATGAGTATCTTGAAATTAAAATCTAATAATTTTTTTAAGTAATAATTATTTTTTATGTAATATTAAAGTGAAAAAAATGAAAAGAAAAAAAAAGAATTTTATTTTTTATAAAATTATAAGATATATTTTTTAATTTGATATAATATAGATTGATATAGATGTAAAAGATATGCATAAGCATAAGCTTTGAACTAATACTCCATTTGGTTGTTAAGCTTATTCTGGTACAAGGACTTATATACTAGTATGATAACCAAATAATAGTGTATCTTAATATTAGTTTACTAATACTTATTCATCTCTTCTCGCTTCATTTAATATTTTATATTAACCAACAAGATATAATTACAAAGCTATTCCCCTGATCAAATGGTTCTGTCAAAGTAACCACACTCTGGCAGAGCTATGGACCAGCCTTCAACCCATCCTTGGCTATCACTCCCCTTGTTTGTTGCCTTCCATGTCAAGTGGAACCTACTGCCTTCAATAGGCTTTCAGGGTTGTGCTTTGTAAATTGTAATGAATGATCTATTAGTCTCATTTCTCATTCTGCGTAACTCGTTCTGCACCTCTCACGTATATACCCTAAGAGTTTTTCACGGAATTACACCTCCTTTTTATTTATTTACTGGAGTAGATTATCTCTTAAATTTATTATCAAATAGGATCTAATTTACTGTAATTCTAACAAAAATACTAAATTAATTATTGTTTTTAAAAAATATTAATTAGTTCAGTATTTTTATTTTATTTATTTTTAACTATTGAAAGATTAAATTAAAAGAATTTATATATATATAATGCTAATCAGTTTAATATTTTAGGACCAAACAAAAATATTAAATTAATTAGCATTTGTGTTTAAAGATAAAATACTGATTAACTTAATATTTTTATTAGAACTACAGGAAATTAGATCTCATTTGATAATAAATTTAAAAGATATTTTATTTCAATAAAAAAAAAATAGAACCTGGCTACTTGGTCAAAAACTCATTTTTACTGCCATTGTAGTTTCCTTTTCTACAAAGGAAGGACAAAATTATTGCCAGTGCAGTGCAGAGGCCCCAGGGAGTGCTCCAATTTCTTTTGTCCAGCTTTCATTTTGTCTTATATAATATAGATCCAAGGCAAATCCCCGGAAGAAAGTGAATATATATGCAGTAATTGTCCTTTTAGGAGTATATATCTACTTGCAAACATCCCAATCAAGTACGTCAGATGAAGACATACTATTTACTACAAACTGGGAGTCACTACCACACAGAATGTTCAGTAGTTTTTACTTGAGTCAGTCACAAGAGAGGTAAATGTGATCAAATAATTTGAGAGTGATCTAGAAAGATTTACATAGAGTTTAATAACCCAAATTATTCTTAAGAAAGTGACAAAATAAGAACTATTACTTTTAGGGAAATAACAAAATAAGAACTATAGTAAGCTGATGGTACATAGTTTGTGCCAAAGAACGGCAAACAAAACTTTGAGCTCTGGATACAAATTCAGCTCAATCCATGGTAGATTTGTGGAACAAGAACAAGACATCTGAAACAAAACCAAACTATAAAAAGTTGAAATGCCACGAAGAAAAATCTTAGATTGTTCAACATCTATAAATCAAAACAAAGCAAGGTAAGATAGCTTTAGGATTGAACACAAAGAGCTCATCCAAATTTGAGTAAATTCCTGCTGTACCAGCCACTGAATCATACTCCTCCATGGTCTCTTGGTTCCTCTTCACTCTTCCTGCAATCACTCTGCAGACCAACATTGCTCTCCTCTCATCATCTTTGGAAGTCTGAGCAGCATCGTGTGCTCTGCCGCTTGTCGCCATTGTGCAGATCCTTTCATTTACATCAGTCTTGAATCCATCCCTAATAATGCTGCAGACATTGCATTGTGGGATTGAATCACACAAGTTGCTGGAGCCATTCAGGCCAAGAGAACACTTGAGGGTAGTGCAGTGGAACCTAAGGAGCTCATTGCCATCGGCGACGCACCTAGGGTGCTTCTTTGGGAATTTACTAGCTCTGCTCTTTATGAAATCTCTGTAGTCTTCGAATTTTGTGATGGTCTTCTGAGTGTTGTTGACCTTTAGGATTCTGTCTACCTTGCATATTGGAGCTTGTTTCTTGAGCCAACTTGATTGGAATATTATCTCTACTATGTTTCTGCTGGTATCTTCAGGACCTAGCTCTGATACTGTGGAAGAAAGAGCATATCAACTAACTTAACAATCAGATCAAGGATTTGAGTGTATAAGAGAGGTAAAAGTATAGAGAAATCAACATATAAGTAGCCTATGGACGTTACTGATGAGGAAAAGCAAAGTACTATCAATTCTTCTTAATGTTAAAATGGCTATCAGAAAGATGTAACTTTCCCCTCTACTCTTCGAGTGAAATTAACATGGAATATTTATTCATCGAGGGATAAGCAGTTTGGAATTCTAATTAAAAAAAAACACTAAGGAAATTATAGAAATCAAAGAAACAAAACAATAGATGTATTAAATGAGAACACTGAAAGAGGAAAGTATTCCAGAAACATAGATTAGATAAATAAAATGAAAACCTGCATGTCTTGTTGCCTGATGAAGCTCCAAACTCTCAGATTTCACAAAGATCTCCCCACAATCAGGGCAGCAACAGATAGTAGCCCTCAGAGAAGAGTCTCTTAGCACACCATTTATTGGATCAACCACCATATGACATTCATAGCACCCAGAAAGCCTCCTCAGATGCATTCCTCTGAATGACCCACCAAGAGAGGAGGAAGAAGAAGCAGATGAATGAGAAGAGGAGGAGGTGGAAACAACTACTCTGTTTGCCACACCCAGTGGCTTCTTCATGGATCCTTCACTTACCTTACAACCACTGACTGAATTCCTTCTCTTGCAAGGCTGAGGCGGGGTTGTCTCTGGCCTCTGCATGACTCTTGAGTTGTCCTTGATGTTGCAGAGAGACCCAGAGCAACCAATACTCTTGCACTTCTTCCTGCTTCCATCTGCTGCTTGGTGGTGGTGTCTGCATGCAAAGAGGCTTCTGAGGGCCACCCTGTAAGATGGACTCTCTGGTTCCTGATGGCTTTGCTTCTGGCTCTCTTTGTTTCTCTTCATGAGCTCTCTTGTTCCCCTTGTTTCTGCCATTGGAGAGGGGGGCATGAAGTGTGTGTTCTTCAATTCATGATTAAGGAGAGGTATGAGTCATGGGCTTTTATCTTTTCTTTTCTTCTTTTATTGGTGAAGGTGCAAAGGTTGTTGCTTTATGCTTTGGATGGATGAATTGCTTTGGTTTCTTGAGTTGATTACATAGTAATGACTCGGAAATATGAGTTATGGGCATCTAAGTACTGTGCACAGAATTATTTGTTATGATAAGTATAACAAAGTGGTCCTTGGGGTTTGGATAAAAGAATGCAGATGGTACTCAATGACCCCCCTTTGCCCTGCAAAAGCTCATGTGGTTACTTATTTCAGGCATCAGCATGGGTAACAAAGAGAATAAAGGAGCAGGTAGGGTGCTCTTCTATTGGATAAGACTATCTTCTATCTTTAATTAAGACCCCTTCTGATAGTAACTCACCATCAAGGGCTTCACCATCCTTACCTTGGAATAGTCGAATATTGATATTTGCCATGGTGTAAATCTTGGAATAGTCGAGTATTGGTGATGGTATAACCTTAACTAATGTTGAAAGAAGCATGTGGTGGCACATTGACATGCTTTCCCTCCTAACGTTGTGACCACTTGCATGTGAAATTGTTAGCAGGAAATGCATCAAGTGCATGTGAAAGCCTGCATTCATGTTCCATATATCCAACAACTATTTCCATACCCAATAATTCCTCAGACAAATATAGTTCAATCCTTGCTAAAGTAGCACATGTAGAAATCCGAATTCCCACCGACTAGGTATCGATTTGGAATCCTACCAAATATCAATCCAAGACGGAGGTTACAGAGTCGATTTCGATGCTATGTACTAATCATTGGATTAACTTTAACGAGGAGAAAATATAAAACAGTGTTATTTACTTTTTTTTCTAAAACTTGACTCGGTTGTCCAATCTATACTTAAACTTATAAACTGTAATTTATCTAAAAAGTCATAAACTATAAAAAGTTACTAAAGTGAGCCATGAAAAGTAAAGTCTTGTAGCTTTTCTCTGTTTAAAGCACATAGGGTTTTTATTTAAAATTTATAATGGACTCCAAATGCAAGTACTTTCAGTTATATAATTGAATTAATGAAGGCAAATAGCAAGCCTCCATCAAATACATGCACCGTCTTTGATCACTTATTGCATCTGCCTACTTCCGTTAATACTCAGTCAACAACTACAACTACCGGAGATGGCAAACTTTTTTTTATTCTTTTAAAAAATAGTCTGTAGACTAACTCATTCCATAGAAGTCAGGTTATAATGGAAGTTGACTTGAGGGTTTACCCAATCCTTGCAACTCTAGTGTATCTAAAGATGACATTCAGATAACGTAGGAGTTATGATCCAGTCCACTTTATCAAGAGAGGAGATGTTGATAGCTGTGACCAAATTCTGGCAGTCACTGAAAATTCTGATCCTTTTACCATTAGCCAGTCTGACGGCTTCTTTGATTACTAAGAAAAAGTGCTATCGCCTCCCTGTGTAAAGCATTCCGACAGTGCTCAAGGTAGCTGCATCCGACCATGCATCACGGTTGCATGAGACTGGGATTGTTCAAAAGAGAGGAGAAATTGACTGAGGCACTTTGATACTCTCGAAAATAGTGTCTGCCATGCAAAGTACTCGGAGGAGGGCATGGTTCCTCTCCCTCGAAGAAGAACTTGTTTCTACGTCTCCAGAATGATGAAGCAAATGAAAATAACTCCTCATCTAGGAGATTGGAGTGTATTTAAAGACTAACTATTCCGAAAGCATCCACTTTATAGCCCAAGAATTGACCGACAAAGTAGTTTATTATAAAGGTCAGAAGAGGCCCATATACTTATCGGGTCAGTCTCAAATCCACACCCCGATCCGAAACCGACGGGTTCCGACCGGCGGCTATTCGGTTAAAGTATCTGTTTTGCCTCTCTCTCTCTCTCCCCATTCCTTGCCGTCCACTAGACCCACTACTCCAATACGTCTCTCTCTCTCTCTCTCTCTCTCTCTCTCTCTCTCTCTTCATCGTCCAAGCCCAAAAGCAAACCCAGAAACGATACTAATGGGAGAACTCACCTCCCATCGTTGAAGCCTAGGTCAAGAGAATGTTTCTAATCCAATCCCCTCCCTCCACCTCTTCCACACCTTCTCTCCCGTACCCTCGAGTCCGCTTCTCCCCCGGTATCCCACCGAAGCGCCGCCGCCACAGCCGTTCTCCCGCTCTCCTCCACCACTCTCTCCGCGCCATCTGGAAGCCAACCGACATCGACCCAGGTGATCTTTTCCTCTGAAGATTCATAAAGGCATCTCCTTTTCGTCTTTTCTGACTTGGGCATTCTTCTTCTGGTAGATGCCGTTCAAGAAAAGCTTAGTTCATGGTTTCTCAAAGCACGCACGCTGCTCGCGGAGGCGGCGGCGCCGCTCGTGAAGCCCACTCAGGGTAAAAGACCTGGATTGGATAGGGATTTGGAGTCTACAGCAGTTCAAGAAGAGGTCTTCGTGGCCTCGGAGTTGACCGTGGAGCGCAAGATGCCAAATGGATGTCTCTCATTTGCGGCCGTTATCTCCATCGAGCAGTTTGGGAGGTAGAGGGGAATAATTTAGAAGCAATATGATGCGATTTTTGGGTGTTATAGATTTTTTCTCTCGTTTGGGCACTTTGTCGGGCTTGTGTCGGATGTAAAAGGTTTTACCTGTAGGTTGAATGGATTGACCGGGAGAAAGATGCAAAAGATATTCAAAGCGCTCGCTCCTGAGCACTTGCTGAATGACGCGCGGAGTTTGGTCGAGTATTGCTGTTTTAGGTACTTGTCGAGGAATAGCTCGGAGTTGCATCCTAGCTTGAAGGTATGCTAGCTATGATGTATTCTTTCGGGTTTGGAAGGGTTATGCTCTTTGTCTGAAAAGGATTCTCGTTATATTTGCGAAACAAATTTTCTGTGCTTCTTTCATTTCTCTCAAATTAAGTGGATATTACGTGTTTTCTTTGACTATCATGCTGATTTAATGCAATTTATTGTGGAAATTGATTTGTCTAAAGATAATGTAAATCCTTTTCTTTTATATTTGCACGGGGTATCGGGTGACAAATAACTGTGAGGTAAACATGCACCAGTGACAACATCATGTTTGCTAAAGAACAATTTCCCAACATGCTTCTTGAACTTAATCATTCGTATAGTACAAAAGCAAAATATTTCACACATACTTTTAGAGATCAGCAAAAATCGATCCCATATCAGCCCCAATCCTTATCCTGAAAACAGGACGAAACCCCTGAAGACTTTTGATAGAATCAATATATCTTAAAGCTAGTTAGTCATTGTGATTGTATGTTGATCTGATATTCTTAATTGCTTCTGTAGTCACTGTGAGCTGAACATTAATATTACTTCATAATTTCACCATATTAATTAGTTCCAAATCTTATATAAGATTATACATTTCACAGGAGCCTGCATTCCAGAGGCTTATCTTTATAACTATGCTTGCTTGGGAAAACCCTTATAGCAAAGATGGTGATTCACAATCTTCATTAGATTACTCTTTACAGGTATCTCCTGTCAAATATATTTTTGGCATGATTTCAGCTGCCACCTACTATACAATGTTAAAGATGCACTCTCATCATTTTCCTTTCATAGGGGAGACTAGTCAGAGAAGAGGCTTTTGTTCGAATTGCTCCTGCTGTTGCGGGTGTTGCTGACGTAGCAACGGCACATCATCTTTTCAAGGCTCTTGTTGGAGATGAACAAGGGATCTCCATAAACCTATGGACAACATACCTCGCTGAACTTTTCAAGTAAGCTTGCCTCTATTATTCAACATCTGGAACTGGTCTCTATGCGTATATAAACTTATTATTTTTTATTGCATTTAGATGATTATATTTAATTTTTATTGCTTACCTTATGCAATTTCTATTATTAAAGGAAAATCATGAGCCATATACATGCTTCTTCGATGGCTCTCCTTGTTGATATATCAGCTTTCATGTGCTAATGAGAGGTAGCAATTTATGACAAATCCTTAAAAATCAGAAATAACCTTTAGGAAAATAACATGTTTCCCTGCAATACCTAAATGACCAAATAAGTGACTAACTTCACATTATGAAATTGTGGCCACTTGTTTTAGAGTATACATGCCTTGGCAGTGGAGGTTTCTTCCTGTTTTTCTTATTACAGGGATGCCTGCAGGTTTATATGTCTTTTATTCTGTAATCATCACTGAAACCATTACAGAATCTTCGACTTGTTTTAGATAAGTGAATGTTTCCAGTCTTAGTCTGCAAATCTTCTGTGCTACTTTCTTCAAGCAACATTTGGACTTTGTTCCTATGATACAGGGTGCATCAAGGGAGAGACACCTACGAACCTGGGGAAAATCTGTTGTCTGATGAGCAACTTTTGTGCATAGGTTCCAGCAGAAAGCGTCCTGTCCTAAAATGGGAGAATAACATTGCATGGCCTGGAAATCTAACTCTAACAGATAAAGCACTGTATTTTGAGGTAGACTCTTTGATGGATACAATTAGGCATGCTTCTTTTATTCATATTTTACAAGTAAACATTCTGATCTTATAAAGTATTATTTTCATATTTTGTTTTAGATTGTTCTGAAAAGACTAACCTGCTTTTAAAGGAAGATATTTACATTATTACAAGATGGTGAGACACGAATGTCCTAATGATAGACAAAATCTAAAAGGCTACATGCTGTGAATTTGTCAAATTGTTTCATTTTAATTATTTATATAGACAGATAGAGAAATTACATGCTAATAGATGACTAAGAATGTCCTGCTTAAGAAAATTTTGATTAGTTCAATTGAGATTACAAAATGTTAGTATCATTCTCATATAGCTCTCTACGCTTATGGATGCTATTTTGATGTTGAGCCTTTATAACCTATTTCTATAAGATCTTTTGCCTATACCTTCTGCTAAGTAAAAATTTGTATTTGCAGAACTGATGCTACTATAGATATTATATTTAGAAATAATTCCTGCAATTTTTTCTGTCTGTATGGTATATCATTATTCATTAGAATATGTAGTCTGGTACTGCTAGGACAAAGGTATTTTGCGTACTGCTTCAGTGTTTTGTTTCAGTTAGTTAGCAACACAATTGTGCAGTTATTGATGCAAGAGCGGTGCACTTTTGGAGAGATTAATGATGGGAGCATCTGACATGAGAAGGGAAATTATATCAAAGATGAGATACAAACAATGGGATCTTTGACAATAAGCAGAGGAGTTATTGTTAATATCCATTCTTTAACAGGACAACTCCTTGAGAATGAAACTAGTGCAAATTGATGGTGAATTTTTTAGAGCTTCTAATAAATTATCAGGTATGGTAGAATCTGGAATGCTGTATATCTAGGCAAAGAATTATGTGCTAAATGTGTTAATATGCAATGGTGCATATTTAACACCTAATATTTTTTATGCTCTCCTTAGGACGAAGGCTATGTAAGGATCAAGATCTTGTTGATCTTCTTCTAGGATCTAGTAGGAAAGATACCTTAATATCATTGAGAACAATAACTAAAGGATTGCTAATCTTCTTCTAGGATCAATTTGCAGTTGTTAGTTGGTATCTTTTGAGTTTCAAAATTTACTGTCCAATAAATGGCATACAAAACAAAATGTGACTTTTTGTATCTTTTAACTATGAGATGCTACATCCAAAGTAGAACTTATTTTGCAATTTTAGTTTACATGGGACCTTTATCTTGGAAGTATGGAACAGAACCATGAGTATCTCTGCACTTAACTGAATAGGAAGGCATGAAGACAATATGTAGGATGACTTGCGGAAAACAATATTCATAAGATTAAGTGCTACTCTGGTTATGGTTGGGCTTACTCAGATACCATACCTCCTAAGTGATATAAGTATATAACCATGTGTATCTCTAGAGTCTACGCTTAACTGAATAGGAAGGCATAAAGTGTGATACATAGGATGACTTGTGGAAAACAATATTCATAAACGTAAGCATCGCTCTGGTTATGGTTGAGCTTACTCAGGTACCATACCTCCTAAGTGATATATGGAGCTTTGTTTATCAAGAATTGATTGCGGCAGTCTTACAACTGCTCTAGGAACATCCTGCAAAACTTTTTTTTTTTCTTTCCTCCTCTTTCAACTGTTTGCATATGTCTCTTAAATATCTTTGCGCTGATCAAATTTCGAAATTCTTTAAAAGTTCATTTATGTTGTAGTTCATGAGTCCCAGGGAACAACATAAGAAGACCAAATTAATTGAATATACTACCGCCACCATGCAGTACACATCTAAGGATAAAGAGTTTTTTTTTTTGTGGAGTTTTTGCTATGTCTGGCTGATGGATGAGCTTAAAATCTAAGCTTCAATGTTGGATAACCTGCGTAGTGCTCTCTTTGTGGCAGAAATGAATATAATGCATATTTGCATTTTGCATGGTTCTCAATCGATGTAGCTGCCAACATTTTCTTCCTTGTTGTAGACCTCTGTAAGAACAACTAAATTTGTTAGGTTGAGTGATGATACCATTTTTTTCATTCTTTGCAGAAATATACCTTTTGATCAAGAGTATAAATAATCTCCTGGTTTCCTAGAGAAATATTCTTGTGAATTACTCCAACTTTTTTTTAGAACTGGAAATTTTTTTAAATGCAGCTTGAGTATCACTCCCACTTTGTTGCTTCATCATGTGCCCACATCAAAGTTGTTTAATTTGTTTTACATTAACTTTTTCTTATTACAATTATATGATAAATCATAAATATGCTTAATTACATTATTACTACCCAGTAGTGTTTTGATTAATTAAATTCCAGTGATGTTGGCCCAACTGTTCCTCCCTCGTTGCATTGATATTGGCAGGCCATTGGACTGACAGGTACTAAGAAAACTGTTAGACTAGATCTCATGCATCAAACTTCACGAATTGAGAAAGCAAAAGTTGGACCATTTGGATCCAAGCTTTTTGACTCTGCTGTCTCTGTTTCCTCTGGTTTAAAGTAAGTGTGCTTCTGTATAACTCTTGTTCTCACTTGCGCTTCTGTATAACTCTCACTCTTGTACTGTTTCATACAACAAGGATCTTCATATTGCAAGTAAACTGAAGGTGGTGTTTCATGTTCAGTATTGATGCTACATTATCATGTTATATATGTGGTTTTTGCAGTAAACAGTTATATTCTTGTCAGGTTATCACGAAGCTGACTCTTGGATTTTCAGCAGGTCAGAAGTGTGGGTGTTAGAATTTGTTGATTTTGGTGGTGAGATGAGACGAGATGTATGGCATGCTTTTATTAGTGAAATTATTTCGTTGTACAAATTCATACATGAATTTGGACCACCTGATGATGATCCAACAATTCATCAAGTATATGGTGCCCATAAAGGAAGGGAAAGAGCAATCAAAAGTGCAGCAAACAGTATTGCAAGGCTACAGTCTCTTCAGTTCATTCGGAAATTGTATGAGGATCCAGCTAAACTAGTGCAGTTCTCATACTTGCGAAATGTACCTTATGGTGATATTGTTCTTCAGACCTTAGCAGTGAACTTCTGGGGTGGACCTTTGATTAATAAGTCTAAACAAAAAAACCATCAACCAACTCAATGGGTCATACCTTCTGAAGACCTCTCTAGTGGTAATGCTCATGTGTTTGACATAGATGGCAGTGTTTACTTGCGCAAGTGGATGACATCTCCTAATTGGGTGTCGAACTCTTCACTTACATTCTGGAAGAATTCCTTAGTTAGACATGGAATTGTACTGTCCAGATCTTTAGTTGTAGCTGACAGGAATCTTGTAGAAAGGGCAACATTGACATGCAAAGAGAAGAGTCGAATAGTTGAAAAGACTCAAGCCACAATTAATGCTGCTACAATTGAAGGGATACCAAGCAATATCGACCTTTTCAAGGTGCATACCTTTCACATTTCTCTCTCTTCGTAGTCTATTGTAATATACAAATTATCTTGATGCTCCAGAAATCATGTTGTATCAGGGTTTAGTCCAGAATCTTTAAGGGGTAATGCATCTAAAAGGGTCAGTACTCAGTAGGTGTTGTCAACTTCTCAAGTAGTGCTTAATTATTTAATGAAAACACAAGTGTTCTGTGAATGTCTATAAATTGGCGGTGTTCCACAAATATTATTTCTGCCAATATTGTTCTTCATCATGACCAAGATTTGAAGTATTAGCTTTCCAGAAGTGAAACTTTCTTGATGCCGAAAATTTGAGAGTTCAAGATCTCGTGTCTCAGGTCTTTTCCAATTTAACTTTTTTTTTCCTTGTTCTGCATTCAGGAGCTTATGCTTCCCTTTGTGGTCATTGCTCAAAAATTCGACAAACTTAGACGCTGGGAAGAGCCGCGTTCAACTATATGCTTCCTTGTATTTGCTTATACTCTTATATTTAGGTAAGCAGTATATTTTCTTTTATTCAGTATGTCACACAAGTCATAAGCTGTAAATTTTGGTGGATAATGCTCATCAACTTCCATGGGGATCCTCTCACAAAGAATGCTCCTATATCATAGTCCACATGCAGCATATTAATGCCACTTTTGAATGAATTAAAAACACATCCTTTTACCTAATTAAAATGTATAGTTCAATTTGGTGCTATTTCTTGACTAGTTGTTGTGAGAATAACTTTATCTTACATAGGTTATCTCTTGCTAACTCCTTTACTGCTATCTTAAGCCTTCTAGTTATTTTGATTTTCTATGCCTTTATGATCTTGTTGATATGGGATTGCCCTTTTCTTTCCCTTTTCCTCTTGGCTTTTGATTCCCTGGTCTTCTCCTGTTTCTCCTTCTCTCATCTGAAGTGTTTTGAAGTGTAACTGAAACTGATAGAGGCAACTTGCTGCTACTCTGGTTTACAAGAGAAAGCATTGTGATTCTATTACTAATGTTTTTTGCATAAGCTATAATTCATACTAACAATCATTTGTTCAGTTTGACATTGGCATTTAAAAGGCTAAATTAAATTACATTTTCACTTCCAGACCTATGGCATAGTATTGCATTACACCTCTGAAGAATGAAAGCATACAATCTGCCCCATGAACTATCTGCACCCATCTGTTATTCTACCATGAGAGATTTTTGACAGAACCTGTTGCAAGAGAAACTAGCCTCCTATGCTATTACATTACACTATTGGTGCAAGCAAATTGCTTCTTGTTATTCTCTTGAGTTGTGATTCATACTGGGTCATAACTCAGGTAGTGAATTTCTAATCTAACCTAATTAAAATCTTCTTTTTTTATAACTGAGGTCTGGTGTGGTAAACTAAGACTGTGTATGCTTAAGAAATTTCTAAGATTGATAAAGATGTCATAGAGCCGCTTCTAGACATGACAATTTAGATGCTGTGCAGCTGCAGGCATAGTGTATGTCCAAAAGTTGAAAAGAAATGCAGAAACATTTAAATTGTTATAATGGCTAGCTTCTTTTAAGTTTCCCCAAAAATTAATTCTGATGAGCATCTTTAAACAATTGGATGGAATAGTAGATGTTGCTGCTTTGCATTATATTTGGGATTCTGAATGCTTGCATCAAAGAAGTGCACAAGCCTTCATCTATATATCTGATCCTATTTGCCTATTTGGATTTTTTATTGGCTATATATATATATATATATATATATTACTTATAGTCTTGTAATATGACCCCACCCAAATAACAATCTAATATCTATTGATAGGATTACTCAACAAATCACCCTAATATTCATTCTTTTACAGACACTTATAACATTAGCCCATTTGTTATGATATTTCATAGTGTTTTCTTTGAAATAGGTATATGAGGTGATTTGCAACATTTTTGTGATTTTTAATCTCAGGAATCTTCTTTCATATGTCTTCCCAATGAGTCTGGTAATCATTGCCACTACAATGCTCTTACTGAAAGGGCTTAAAGAACAAGGCCGATTAGGAAGATCCTTTGGGAGAGTGATGATACGTGATCAACCTCCTTCAAACACAATCCAGAAAATCATAGCTCTTAAAGAGGCCATGGCTGACATGGAAAATTACCTTCAGCATCTGAATGTTTCACTACTTAAGATCCGCACAATCATTTTATCAGGTCAACCTGAGGTATGTCACTATGTTGTTATATATCTTAATACTTATGTTTGTTACCAAGTAGGCATCTTAAGATTTTACAAAAAATCTCTGAAACCAAATACAAGTGCATCCAAGTCATATGGGAACTGCAGAAATTAATGTAATATATTTGAGGTGAATTCCCTATAGGGAAAGGTATCAAAGTACAGGGAATTTTAGGCTAAACCAGCTGTTGTTTATTTATCAATGAATCCGTCATGCAGAAAGGCAAACAATAATGATAAAGCATTAATTCTAAAGCCTTGGATTCCTATCAATGAGGTTCAGCTACATGAACCTCTTCAATTGTTCAGCTTTATCTATGACCACATCCTTTAATCCGAGGGTCATCATGTCCATCCTCTCTGCTTCTATGCAGTTCTTTCCATAATCCAGCTCTTTCCCTCTGTGGAGAAGAGAAATGTGGAACCACCCCAGTTTCATTGCTGGTGGCTTGGTTTTCCAAACTCCCAGGCTCAGTGAGAGGGTGTCTCTACCACTTGGGATAAATGTTGTCGATCGAGTTGTTGCCAGAATTGGTCATGAGAGTTTGAATTTGCTTTCTTCTTTCCTTCTTTCCTTCTTCCTTTTTTTCATTTTTTTTTTTTTTTTGGCTGGAGGATGGAGTGCCTTGAAGCCTTTTGGTTCTGCTCAAATTTTTACTCTGAATACTTACATCTGTTTCAAGGATTGCTCAAGAGAACCTCTTAAGCATAGTACTTATTTTTCTCTCTGTTCTTCCAATTGCAGATTACTACTCAGACTGCAGTTGTGCTTCTGGGTGTGGCATCAGTTCTCCTTGTGGTACCATTCAAATATATCCTTGCCTATGTCCTCCTTGATCTTTTTACAGGTGAGCTAGAATTTCGGAGAAATATGGTCATAAAATTCATCAGCTTCTTAAAGGAGCGGTGGGCTTCTGTTCACGCTGCACCTGTGGTCATATTACCCTATGAGAGCAGTGAAGCCGGCACTGCACAGATCCCTGAGAAAGCTTCTGAACAGATTAAGTCTGAGAAGACCAAGACTGAGAAGGTACGTAGAAGTGGAAATATCATCAGCTCGCAAAGGACATCATGAAATGTGTATTTTGTGTTAAAGAAAAAATAGAAAGGATTGTACAGGATAATTGATAGGCTTGTAATTCCGGGTCTCTGGTAGTCAAGAATAGGTTATACACCAATTGTTGTATCTTCTTTAAGAAAGCAATCTTGTAAGCTAGAAGGAAACATTCTTCCAAGTTCTTGGTCTTATAGTGATTATAATCATAGTATCAAATTGTTTGTGTCCTTGTTTAAGGAGAGACCTATTTATGCAAAATTAGTGCTATTCACAAGTTACTTTCATACTTAAAGCATTATGAAAACGAAAGGAGGTTGCAGTATCCGATGACATGGCATATTAAAGTCTTCATGAAACAACTAAATCTGTAAATATTATTGAAATCAATCTGTAAACATGATATTATTTTCATCAATTGAGAAAGTAGATACAGATTTCCTTCATAAATGTGAAAGATTAATTCGAAAAAATAATTAATGAAATAACTCATATTGCCTGAATTACCAGCATGCACCATTTAGTGAATCCTGACTTCAAAAGCAAACTTTGGTGAACGAAGTTCACGTCGCATGCTTTGGAGTTCAGCGGAAGCAATGTGGAGCACATCCTGTTTCAAAATGTTAATTAGTGTAATATCACTCGACGTGCATGCAGAATTACTAGGCATGGTTGCAGTTTACCTTAAGCATGATGACCCATCTTGGATTCAACATCTGAAAGAGATCCAACTGCCATCAGTTCTGAATTCTGATGCCGAGAAGTATGCTCGCTTTTATCCTGTGAGTCATTGAAGAGATTCTCTGATCAGAAGACGGATCCAGTTACATTCATGGCTAAACAAGTTCTAGAGATGATACCCTCGGATTACATTGTTGGCTTGGAATATTTGTTTAGACGACATTGTATACTTGCATTGTTATTTATGTAGCATCATACCTACAGAAAGCAAGAATATTTATTGCATAAACTGGTGAAGGTTAATATTACACATGAATTAAGATCTTTGTTATAAAAAGAGAGAGCAAGAATATCATGGCAGCAGCAATGATCCAACCATTGCAGGGTTAAAGAAACATTCTTGAGAAACTTGATGAAGTACTCTATATATCATGATGGTATATTTAATAGAATATAGCATGTTATTGGAGATCCAACATTCTTGGCTCGCACAAGCTGTATGGATGATGCACTCGTTCTGTTCTCTCATTATTGTAATTATTCTATTATGACACATACAGAAAGCAAGATGTGCCCATGAAGATGAATAATTACACGTAGAAACTAAGTTTTCCAGCACTAAGTCTATGCAGAATTTCAAATAAAATACCTCTAGAATGCAAGATGAATAACTGTAAATGAGGCCTAAGTTTTTTAGACAAAGTTTATTGGCTAAAAATCATGAGCATCGTGACTACTGTACTGTACCAGTCCTTCAGCAAGACAATAGAGAGATTATGGACAGAGATTTTCCAGTAAATTCAAGCCCTGGATAAAGATTAAAGAGATGGAAATCTTTAGGCCTACATTGTACCTGAAGAGTGGAGTATTCTGTTTGATCGCACATGGTTCTTGCTTTTCAGGCTCCACTCTACTAGTTCACTCAATAATGGTGTACTACTACTTATCATGGAGCTACTGGTTTATATTAGAATTTAGAAATACAGGACTTGATGAGCGAGTCAGAAGCACCCTAATTTAGCTGCATTCCTTATTCACAAAAATCCAGTGCCACCCAGATTCCATCATATAACAAGCAAAGCAAGATGGCTTCAAACTCTTACTGCAACCCAGCTCTTCCCTGCTTCCTTCATACCTGCTCTTCTTATGACCTCCCTAAGATTAGCTGAGACGTCCCACATACCCAGGCTAGCACAAATATTAGAAAGGGTAACGTATCCCGACATGTCATGGGTACATGTTGGAATGAGGTCTACTGAGTACAGTTTTCCAAGGTCAATATCTTGATTGATGGAAGAAGCCCTGATCAAGAAGTTCCTTATGGTGCCATCAGGTTCGTAAGGCATGTCAGAAATCAGCTGCTTAGCCTCTTCAACTTTTCCAGCTCGGCTAAGAATATCTACCATACAACAGTAATGCTCTAAACATGGTCTTATACCATGCTTATCTTCCATGTTCTTAAAAATTCTGCATGCTTCCATGACCAAACCACCATGTCTACAGGCAGAAAGAACGCCAAGAAAAGTGATCTCATTGGGTTTCACCCCTGATTTCAGCATCTCCTGGAAATGCTCAATTGCTTCTATTGATTTTCCATTGTACCCACATCCTGCAATCATCGCTGTACAACAAATAGTATCTTTTTCAGGTGCTGATTCAAATACTTGGAGACCATCCTCAATATGCCCACTTTTTGAGTACATGTCCACCAGAGAAGCAACAACAATGGTATCAGA
The DNA here is from genome assembly GCF_048772165.1 of Typha angustifolia. Taxonomy (NCBI): domain Eukaryota; kingdom Viridiplantae; phylum Streptophyta; class Magnoliopsida; order Poales; family Typhaceae; genus Typha; species Typha angustifolia. Next base: position 9,520,144 of record NC_133248.1, read on the forward strand.
TCCCAAACCTGTCTTTGTGGTGTAAGCATGAACTTGTACGCCACCTTGAGACCATGCTAGGGCAGAGCAAGCCTTAAGGATGTTGGAGACTGCATAATGGTCTACTCCAACTCTTGTCATATCTCTGAATAGAGAAAATGCTAACTGGTTCGACCCTTGTTGAACACAGGCAGCGATAAGTCCAGTCCATGCAATTTCATCCTTGTTCGTCAGAACATGGAACATACTAAATGCATCTTCTAAATTCCCACACCTAGCATAAAGATCTACAAGAATGCTTCCAACAACATGATCTGAATCATATCCATTCTTTACTATTAGAGAATGGACTTGGAGCCCAGCTCTCCTGTTCTGCAAGTTGATACAGACCTTTAAAGCACTTGAAAGAGTATAGGCATCAAACATGATCCCTGAACAGTGGATCACTGACACCAGATCAAGCGCATGTTGATCATACCTGTTGAAAGCAAATCCAGAAAGCATTGAATTCATTAGTGGCAATTTGTCCAGAAAAACTTCTTTGCAACTTAAATACTGATCATACAAATCCATGGAATCAGTAATCTGGCCACAGTTTGCATACATATCAATAAGAGATGACCCAGTAAAACAGCTCATCTCAGACCCACATTTTATAACGTAGCAATGAATTTGCTTTCCCATTTGCTCAAAACCAAGACTCCCACAGACCTTCAATGCACAAGGAAAAGTGAAAGTATCAAGCATAACACCCTTCTTATGCATCATAGAGACAAATTCCAATGCCTTTGGACTCTCTAATTGTGAAAAACCAGCAATGATAGTGTTATAAGACACAGCATCAGGCTCAGGAACACGATGGAATAGCTTCTCTGCCTCATTCATGTCATCTCCTCCACAATATCCACCAATCATCGTATTCCATGAAGTAGTGTTAGCCATAAACAACCTGTCGAAAATTCTCCGAGCTTCCAACAAGCTCCCACATTTGATGTACATATCAAGAACTGCATTCATCAAGACAGTATCGCACTGCAGCTGCAATCCCGACATATGCCTGTAGATCCACCTACCGAATTCAAGATTCTGAGCCAATGCACAGGCTTTTAGCACCACAGAAAAAGTGTACCTATTAGGTTTCTCCAAACCACAATCCAACATTTGCAAAAAGACTCCTAGTGCCTCACAAGGATTACCTGCACGAACATGCGCTGTAATGGAAGCAGTCCAAGAAACCACATTTCTCTGGGGCATTTCATCGAACACTCTTTGTGCGTCGACATAGCATCCGAAATCATTGTACATGACAAGTAAATTGTTTGCAACATAAGTTGCCGCCCAAACTCCAAGCTTAATCAAGTGGGAATGAATCGATTTGCCTCGAGCAACAGCCAGTGTTCGCCCACAATGGCGAATAGCTCTTGCGACTACCTCGAAATCCATACACAATGTTAAAAACGCAAACGGGTCGATCGTTGCAACGCTTCCCGCTCTCGAGCAGAGAGGATTCCTTGATCATGAGAAGCCCAAAATGGCCAACCAAAAATTTCAGATATCAGATATCACAGAGCTGGGCAATTCAGATTTGATCGATTTTCTTCACGCTGATGTCAAATTTTGTCTATCGGATTGAGTTCTTCGTTTTGCCCTCCACATGCTATTTGGTTCGAGGAGGTCAATTCCGGCGTATGCTATTTATTCAACGAGCATAGTGAATAAGTGAGGTCTTATTCCGATACACCTCGTCACGTTCTATAGCAAATCACAGATACAAGTATAATGACTACGGTTAAGATTCGGCTGTAAAATGTTGGATAATATCGTTGTATGGTTATTGTTAGTTAAGTAGGAGTGGGTTTAATCGTATCTTATTCACCACACAAATGTTTGCATAAGATTTTCTCTTCTTCTATTTTTGGCATTAGATTTATTTTTTCTAAACCTTATTAAACTATTGCTTATTTGCACATGCAACACAGCATTTTATTTTATTTTTTTTACACATTGACTCCTGTACTGTAGAGTATATATCACCAATAGATTCAAAACGAATTCCCCAATCTACATTAGAGTATTAGACCACCTGGAAGATGGCGGAAATTTTCTCAAAAATAAACGAGATCTATATAACAGACTAGACTGTCTTTGTCTTTTTCATTAAACTGAGACATTGTGGAAATGCAACTCGTCACTAATTTTCTGACGTCTAGAGTAGTAAATTTAGTTTCAAATTAGAGAATGGACTACAAAACAATCATCAAATTAACCACACAAAAGAAGAAGAAAAAGTATTAACAATATGATTGAATAATAAGCTGTGGCTGGATTTGAGAGCCAATAATTATGCAAGAATATATCACAAGCTCTGGCTGAAAGATTTTAGGATAATACTATGAAACTACAAGTGCATTAAAGGTAATTATATTTCGCCAGAAAGCAATGGTTTGTTGGCCGATTTACATATGGCATGTATTCTGTGACTACATCCCACAGCGTATGTATGTACGTATGTTCGTTAATAGACTGTTGCCATGTACAGTCTTCAAAAGATAGAAGCAGCAAAATTAGGCAGATGATTAGAGGGACTACTCGTCAGCCAGGTTCAAGCCATAAAAGCGAGCCAAGCGAGAAACAGTTCCCTTCTGCATGATGTTCTCAATCATCTCAAGCTTCTTGTAGTTTGCATTAAGGATCTCCCGCTGCTGCTGCGCAAGCTTCTCCTCCTCTTCGAGTTGTAGCTGTGACATGCAAACAAAGAGGAGGGCATTAAGCAAGGACGCCAATAATCATGCAAAGCTAATGTCTTTTGGGGCTTAGGCACATCGGTGGGCATCATTGACATCGTTTGCGCATGGCTGCACCTGCTTTATTTTTGTTTCCAAAAATTTAAATTCTGACCCTATCTATTTGGTCTCTATTGGAAAGGAAGAAACAATAGAAAATTGACTTTAACTTGTCCCCTAAAATTAATTATTCTCTCTTGAATAGCAGAGACACTCTGTCCCCTACCCTTAATGTTTTAGTAGGCTGATAGACAAAATTTGTTAAATCTTGGTAACTAAAAACAATATTAAAACACGTGCTTCCAAATTATAAAAAGTGAAAAACAAAAAGGTTTACAAGAAAATCTAAACAAAATGGCTGCAAAATAGCTCCTTAATAACTCTTTAATGCCAACAAGCTGCAGTAACCTGATCTCTGCTAAGCAATTTGACCAGCTTATCTTTGAGCCGAGCTATCAGAATGAATGAATTATCTAATTAAATGGATTTCCTTTTGTTTTCTGGCTTAGTATGAGGAACCATGCCATGCAATATAGGATTTGACAGACAAACAGCACAACTACTGGGTTGTGGACTTGTGGCCTCTTTCACCAATAAAGAACAAGTTGATATGAGCACAAGAACTTAAACTAATTGGCCTCAGAAAGGGTTAAGCAGTACTCCAAAATGATTTGAACTTCAAGTAAAGCTCTGTTAGTCGACGATCAAAACATGGATGGTGCCCTTAGTTTTCTATTTTTGAACGAAAATGTGCGAGATTGTAATTTTTGTTTATTTAAACAAAAAGATCATTTTATTATCTAGCTGCCAAGATTGTTGCATAACAAAACAATGAACCAACTGAAAACCATCAGATATAAGTTAATTAACTTTTTCCGTTAAACAAAAGGAGAGCAAAAGTCAACTGAGCATCTCAACATAAGACAATTACCTTGATGAGTGCTAAAGTTTCTGCGTTATGCTTCCTGGCTAATTTCTTCAACTGCTTTGCCACTTGAAAATATGGATCAGAGGGTTCCACCCAGCGAAACTGTATCTTTCTGCCAGGGCGCGAAGGACGATTAGGAAACATTTCTGCCTTGGCAGGACGTGCCCTTACAGGCCTCGGCATCCCAGACATCATAAAAGGGTAGTCAGTCATCATACTGACTATGGAGCTTGCCTGGTTGGGATTCTCCATTTCAACCAATGCAGCTTGTGGAACATTGTAGGGAATCGTGTAGTTTGGAATGAACTCTACACTGACAACACACACAAATTGCTCCAGAGCTGCTCTGACGACTGACTCTGTCACCCGAGGAGAAAGGTTGTCAAGCAGTACTGTCTTCTTGACCTTATCCCTAAATCGAGAATACGCCACCTCCTTGGCACGCTCTGAGGATGTTGACATGGTTTCGCTGACCCTGCGGCACAAAGTGAAAATGAGAACTATGGTTAAGTATAAAACTTTTACAACAGGAAACTCAACACATCGTGTTAAATATCTTCACTTCAGGACCACCCAATGCCATTGCTAAGGAACAGTACCATCTTCATTTACCAGCCTTTTATATCCACTTTGAAGCACTTAATTAAGCGTAACGATTTCTTGTTTAGACATCCATCTTCTTATTTAAGCACCAAATTGACAAGTTTTAGATCTCTGCCATCGGTCAATTGTCACCAAGTCAACACAGCAGAATTGAAGAAGAAAAGGACCCAAGAACCATTTACACATTAGTCATCGTGAAAAGGTCATCAATGTTATCCAATTCCAACGTACTGGAAATCAATCTAATAAGAAGTAAACTACTAATCATTGATACAGTATGAGATGGTCCACTATTATCTCTGATGACAGTGTCATCTTCCAACCATCAGAATAAGCCCTAAAACTTTTCGGTAATAATATCTCTAAACTCATCATTGGCTTAACTTTCACAAAGAATATCTCAGTATATTTGAGCTAAGACATAAATGAAAACAACTATGAGTCTAATACATAAGAAGAATAAATACTTTTCTTGTCCGGCCCCATTACTCAATCAAATTCCAACGGTCTAAAATCTTAGAACTTGGGATGATAATTCCTTTTCCACATCAACATATGACAGAAACAGCGAATGTCCATAAGATAAGGTGAAAGAACACATCTAGCGCCTACCAGAGGAAAAAAGGAAATTGAACAAAGTCCGTGTTTCTTGGAAGAAAAACGTGATAGTTGATCAAAACCTCCAAACCCTAGATTCTATGATTCTATCTTGACAACCTACCAACATATACCAACATCAAGGCGACTGCACATAAAAAAAAGGGTGAAATAGAGATATTATAGCCATTCCAAGAAATATATCAAAAAAAAAAGGCGTGGTTTTTCACATTTCCTCCATGAATGAAGGAATGATCATACTATAGCAAGCCTTAAACGGTTCTAAAATCCTTCAAGATTCGACGAACAGATTAAACCCTAAACCCAACTCATTTTTGCCAACATGCAATCCACTTAGCTTCGAGCGCATTATTACGGTGCCAAAACAACCGAATACCAGACGATTTGCATCAAGAACGAAGAGATTCGAACAATGCCTTAAAAGAAGAAGAATAAAACACACCAAAGGTGAGAAGATTTGGCAGTCCACGCACCTCTGAGAAGCCTCTTCCCTACTAAGAACGGATCTTTTGAAACGAGGAGGTGTTTGAGAGGGTAGAGAGCAAGAAGACGCGACAGTTAGGAGGGAAAACTATTATCTGTCGTACTGATTTGACCCGACCCGGTGACACGAGAGAGGCTACGTGCGGACCCAAACCATGATAGATACCAGACCCGATCCGATAAGATAACAGGCATAAAATAGCATATCCTTAATTGCTTTGCGTCATATTATCATATACTTAATACCTATGAATAAAGTGGATAAATCTTAAAGATAGCATTGCAATTTGTGCAATTACGCCTCTTGATAAAAGAATTAATTTATTCTGGTTGGTTTCTGGTTTGCCGGATGCGTCTACGTGTAATAATTAAATTGAATAAGTTTTACCGAATATGGTTTGCAATTGTGATCCAGTTGTTCCCTTAGCCAATTGTGCAAAATAAATAGATAAATACAGGGATGAATATGAAATATCTCGTCGTGCTTGAGTCAATGTCTCACTAACTGTGGAAAAGAAAACTAGACGAATACAATTCCACTGAATCAAAATTCACAAATGTTCTGAGCTTATAGTGGTTGCCACTATAGGACTCCTGACTTCATATTTACCCTTATCATCCACCCAAGTCATTGAGCCATGAACCACCTCATTCTTTTTCTTCTTCATATTTCCCTCTATAATAAGTGTGAAGCTTTTCTTCTCATATTTATCTCCAAAAACCAACTTATCTGGCACTACGCTGATTGAGAACCCTTTAATCTTCTTCACTTTTACATAATAAGTAGCCACAGCATCTCCCACGTTGGTTAGAGTCCTTGTAAACTTCTTAACAATCTTGTTCGCAGTTGTTGTTGTCGAGGTGCGGTTCACATCAAAAAATGCGATGAACGATGGGTAATTGAGATCCAGCGATGCGTCGGAACAATCGACAGCAGAAGATTTTGTGATCACTTTGATTTGGTTCACAGTGAAGTTCAAAGCACACAAGAGCCTCACATAGTCCTCAGAGGCAGCATCATACAGTAAGCCAGGATTAAGAGCCTTATTGGGCGCAATGTGGCCAGAGCCCATGGCTAGTGGATTAGCAGGCCGGCCCTTCCGACCCATATCCTTAATGGGCATGAGTGTGTTATCCAATGGGCTTGCAGTGGTCATGATCGCCGACCGGATGGCGGCCGGGCTCCAGCTCGGCTGCGCCGCCTTTAGCAAAGCTGCCACACCGGAGGCGTGCGGGCAGGCCATCGACGAACCTGAAATTATATTAAAAGGACTATATAACTCATGAGATCCAACACTCCCTACCGTGCTGTTTTGTGCCCAAGAGGCCAAGATTAACGAGCCCGGGGCGACAATGTCGGGCTTGAGGACATTTGGGCAGCTCGCCGATGGGCCTCGGGAGGTGTAGGTGGCCACTTCGGGTGAAGGCTTTGAGCCCAAGATGGTCTCCCTAAATCTTATACTCGCTATTGGATCAGAACTCCTATTGATGTAGCTCAATAGGATTCGGCCATCTTCTGGGGTGATGATAGCACTGGGGAATGTTAACTGGGCAAAGATATCTTTAAACGGGTCAGTGGTTATGAATAGGCCTGCTAGTACTTTGGCGGACTGGACTGCTTGTACGGCGTCGCTTAAGAAGTTTTTGGTATCGCAGACGACAATCTTGTGACGCGCCGACTTTAGCGTGGTCTTGTTGCCGCACGAGCCCAAGAAGACGATTGGGAGTTTGGTTAACATGGTTGGGCGCCCGGGGTAGACCGACTCCCCGATGACAGAGGAGCCGTCGCCGAGTTGGATGAGGGCGCCGAGTTCGCGGTCCACGGTGGCGGCGCCGACTGTTAGGACCCAGGGAGTTCCGTTGTGGAGGAGGCCCAGGAAGGGGCCCTCGTTGCCGGAAGAGGTCGAGACGAAGATGCCCTTCTGCACGGCGGCGAAGGCGGCGATGGCGATCGGGTCCTCGTATAGGGCGACGTCGTCGACGCCGAGGGAGATGGAGATGACGTCGACTCCGTCGGCGATGGCTTTGTCGATCCCCGCGATGACGTCGGATTTGAGGGCCCCCACGTCCCATAAAACCTGGTAGAATATTATAAAACATTAAATCTGTCGTTCTTTATCATGTTAAGCTTTTGAATAATTCAAATTCATACATTTCTTGCCTCTATTTATGATAGAGAGTGAGAGTTATGTTTGATTACTATTTCATAAATTTAGTATGACAAGCTTGAAGAGAAGATGACCTTATAGACGGCCAGCCTGGCACGGGGCGCCATGCCACGTGCAACTCCAGGAGCGTACCCAAAGAAGGACGCGCCGTCCACCGGGCTTCCCGCCGCCGTGGACGACGTGTGCGTCCCGTGCCCGTCCGTGTCACGGGGGGAGTTGACGATAGTCAGGTTGGGATAGGCGGCGCGAAGCCCCTTGCTAAAGCTTCGGGCGCCGATGAGCTTCCGGTTGCACGCCGACGACGCATCGAAATCCTCGCCCCCCTCGCAAGCGCCCTTCCACCTGGCCGGCACGGCCGACAAGCCGTCGTCGCGGTAGCTAGCGCTCTCCGGCCACACCCCGCTGTCCACCACCCCGACGATGACGTCATCGCCGTAGTCGGCCGCTGGCCATAACCCCGAAGCCGGAGTGAGGCCGAGGAACTCCGGGGTGTGCGTCGTGTCCTTCCTGACCTGTGCGTCCTTGTAGCACGACAAGAAACCACGAGACTTCCTAAGCTGCTCCACCTGCGACGCGGATAACCGCGCGCTGAATCCGTGGATTGCGTTATCATACACGTAGATAATACCGAATTCCGAGGCAACGGACGCGAGCGTAGCATCGTACCAGCTACGTCGGTCGGAATAGGCTCTCGGCATCACTGACGAGTCCATGTGGACAATATAGGTGTCGTGTTCTGCTGACATGGAGCACAAGTGTGCTATCGCCAATAGTGCTACCGAAGTTATCCAGGCACAGTGGGACGATAAGAGAAAAGCCATGGATATGGGGATTGTGGGATGGATAGTGAGAGGAAGTCTTTTGCATCATTGCATGCCATTCTTCTTATAAATCAAAACGGGGTGAGAATTGAGACGATGGGTGGAACAATAATTGAGAGTCATGGGCTCGGTTGGTCCAAATTTTTGTTGGCTGCTTGTCTGGAACTGCTGCTCAATTTGCTACAAGTCAATGTGAGGGTTGTGGTGGACAAGCAATTGGCGTGTTCCGATTAATGTTAATTATCCTACCCGTGAATATGTAGTTATTTTATGCACGTAGTTCACGTTTGATGGAATTGGCATTCTCTTCTTCTAAATTTCTTTGTTTTTTTTCCACAACTTGGTTATCTCATGGCTATCATTTATCTCCCTGTGATGCTTAAGAGTAGTCATATTTACACTTACACTGTAAAGAACCTAAAGCATTTATAGGTAGACTCGGAGTCATTCAACATGCAAGAACTCGATGAGTAGTATGAAACGAGCCAAGTAACACAAAAAGGTTGATGAGGATGTGGGTTCCAGTGAGAGACAGAAGGTAGGTAGTCAATCACCATTAAAACGTACTTTTTTTATTTATTCAATTAAAGAGACCACTACAAGAGTAACATGGGTGTAACATCATCCATTCGTAAAGGTTGGGATATGGAAACAGATCCATGGGGGTGGGGCGACCTCCTAATTGGTACTCCTAACCTCAATAAATTTAGCAGAGATTGTATTAGTCATATCTTTGCATTCAATATTTGATTGAAAGGAAAAAATTATAATTATATGTAAAACTCTTGTTGCTTATTTCCATATAGACTTCCTTAGTTATTTATTTTTGACATATTGTCCCCCCATAACTATTGAAAATGTTTAAAATACCTCTTCAATTAGGTATCTGTTAAGATTTTTTTGGTAATAATATGTAAGTGTCGTGTACCATATTACCCTTATTCTAGGTTAAGAAAATTAGAGCAAAGTTAAGGATTAAAATCATTATTTGATATTTTTTTATTAAAATTGTCTACAGAGAGGTTTTCTATAATTTAAAATGTTAATGTGAGAAACAAAGATAAGAGGGTACATTGGAAATGGGAAAGAGTTCATGTAGTCTTAATGTAGTTATTCCTTAAACAACACTAATATTTCGTGTTTAGCAGGTGGATTAAAATACCTAGATCTAGAAGGAATTGCACATACTCAACTATCTCTTACCTCTTGAAAGCTAAAAGTATGTTCGTGTTAGAAGCATCGAGGACTTCAAAGGCCAATTTGATTCCTTCCCCCGTGCATCATTTTGTTTTTGAGAAAAATGGGTATAGAACAAGTATATATGTTCAACAAGGGTTAGAGAACAAGGAACAAAGAGCTGTTAAAGGCGTTACAAGGTGGTTAGGGTAGAGAAATCTTTGAAGCTAATCTTAGAGCAGCGAGCAAAAGATAGCTTCTAAATTTTTACGAGAGAGATCCGAAGGTTAGACACAGTATGAGCTTCTCTCTTGAAGATTCTACTATTATATTAATGCTAAAGTAACCATCATAAGATGTCAAACTGATAATCAATCACACTCCGAAGGCGAGCTGGAATTGAAGAATAGTATCTCCAGAGGCTGAATATTACTCTCAGTGGAGTAGAAGGTGGCAGAGTGGATATATTGAAATATCTCAACTGAGAGATTATTGATGGTAAAAAAAAAAAGACATGAAAAGTATAAACAGAAGAATTAATCAGAGGGAGAAAGTGATCACTGGGAGGTCACGCTTGATTGAGTGCTGGACTTGGACTTCTCGTAAAAGCCTAAAGGGACCGCAATTTCCGCACTGATCTTATTCACAATAACCACGTTAGTTTGGTGATGATGAGGACCACATTTTGGACATATGATCATACTGTTCATCAGCAATACTAACCAGCTGGAATATCGACGTCAGAGTTGTCAACGGACTAATATATGCTACGAATGATTTGAGATTGTCTGAGAGTAGAACAAAGAAGGATGAAAGATTATAATAGGAGAAATTATTCAAACAAGATACTAGTGAGACGTAAGCAGTGCTGAAATGGTGAACCGATTCTCCTTCTACTGGTGAACATGTTAAATGACCCCCACTGTGCCTCATAGACTATATACAATTTCATTAAAGATTGGCATTGCATACTCTCTGATTTTCTTTATTCCAAAATCTCTTTATGTGTTGACACGAGGCTAATTATATTGCAAATTGGCTCGTAATTACTAAGTCATCTAAAAAGTTTTGCCTTTTCTTTATTGTACTTGTCCCAAGTAACTAATACAAAGTTTATTTTGCTTTTTAAAATAAAGGTGTTGATTATTTTCTTAGCACTCGTGAGACTTTTATGGGCCTTAGGTCAAGGGCCAATATAATTTGGCCTATTAATTATTTATGGCCTCAAACCAGTAGAGGGTTATCTTGAGGCCCAATATTTGAAGGACAACATTGTGACCGAATCTCAAAGCACCACAAACGGACTCCTCACACTATACTTCCCTCTAAGATCACGCCAAATTATAGCTCCATGAGAAGCCTTCTTCCCTTCTATTATCGCTGGACTAACCTTCATGGTCACCGCGTAGCTCAGCTTCTCCCCCACTTCCCTGAACTCCAACCTCGCCGGCCGGACAGCCACCTCGACGCCAATCGGCTTGACGATCACGAGATTATAGGTCGCCGGGCCATCTCCCACGTTAGTCACAGTCCTCCGAAACTTCTTCATACCACCACGAGTGGCATTACCTCCAAAGATAGCAATAAAGGATGGATAGTTAAGTTCGCCGGAGACGGCCTTCGAGCAATTGTACCTCGCCGCCGACCTCGTGATAGCCAAGATCTGCTCTCTGGTGTATTTCGCGGCGCAGAGAAGGCTAACGTAGTCCTGCGGCCCGGCGTCGTAGACCAGTCCCGGGTCCAACGCCTTGTTAGGCTCAACGTGGCCGGCTCCCATGGCCAGCGGCCCAGCGAGGTCGTACCCGTTTCCTGCATCCTTAATCGGACGGTGTGAGTTATCGACGTCGGTCGCGGTGGTCATCATCGCCGATCGGATGGCGGCAGGGCTCCAATCGGGGTGAGCCGCCTTCAGCAGCGCTGCCACGCCGCTCGCGTGTGGGCACGCCATCGATGTACCGGAGATGATGTTGAATTCGCTTGCCAGCACCGTATTGCCGATCTCTGCGGTCGGCGACGTCGGCACCCAAGCGGCGAGGACGTCGGTTCCCGGTGCTAATATGTCAGGCTTTAGCACGCCGGGATAACTCGGTGAAGGTCCCCTCGAGGAGTAGTCAGCGACGGTCGGCGCCGGCTTCACGCCTAATATAGTCTGCTGGAATTTAATTGTGACTTTAGGGGTGTTGTTTGTGGCAGCGTACTTGACCAAAGGAGCTGCGTCTTTAGGGGCAACGATCAATGCCGGGTAGTTGATCATGAATCCGAAAAGTGTTAAGTTAGATATGAATATAGCTCCTGCCACGTCGGATTTGGATACTAAATAAATCTGGTCCGACAAAGATCCGGTGTCGGCGCACACGACCACCATGTTATTGGCACGTGACAAGGATCGTAACGAATCGCATGACGAGATGGCGTCGTTGTAGACCAATGGCACGTCTTGTATGAAAGCGTTTTCCGGATACAACGAATTGCCGACTATAGTGTGCCCGTTGCCGAGTTCGATTACTCCTCCGAACTCGCGGTCTATTGATCCTGCGGCGACGGTTAACAGCCATGGGATGCCGTTGTGCAACGGGCCAAAGGAAGGCCCTGCGTTGCCGGCTGAAGAAGAGACCAAAATGCCCTTCTCCATCGCCGCGAATGCGGCTATGGCGATCGGGTCTTGGTAGAGCGGCACGCCGTCGAAGCCCATCGAAATCGAGATGACGTCCACGCCGTCGGCGATGGCAGAGTCCATTCCGGCAAGCACGTCGGACGCGTAACGGCCCTCATCCCAGTTGGTCTTGTACACGGCCAGCCTGGCGCGCGGCGCGATCCCGCGCGCCGTGCCGGGTGCGTAGCCGAAGTAAGAGGCGCCGGAGACGTAGTTGCCGGCGGCGGTGGATGAGGTGTGAGTGCCGTGGCCCTCGGTGTCCCTCGCCGAGTTCATGGAGATGGTGATGTTTGGGTTGGCTGCCCGGAGTCCCTTATTGAAGTACCTAGCATGGTGTATGGATTCAAGTGTTATGAAAATAAATAAATAAGAAATTCATTTTTATTATTTGAATATATAAAAAAACTAAAGAGAAAGAGAATAGCAGAAGAAGAAGAGGAGTAACAATGGAAAGATTAATTATATCTTTGTTAAGATGAACAAAACGGTAACCTATTTATAATTAAATGAGACCATTACAATAATGGAAAATAGATTTACACCAAATATGAGAGGGTAAGTATATATCGTAGGAAATAAGGACTAGTATGCTACCATGCATAATATGCTATATTAATATCAATTTTATGATAATATCTAATACCAATTATAATAATATATATCATAAATAATGATTATGGTAATTTATGGTAGAAGCTATTATTTGGTTTGTCATCTAATGGTTTAAGGTTTTAAATTATTTGATTATTATCTCTAACAATGCAGTATGAAAGGGTGCATATATTTGTGTTACTAACAAAAATAATAACAAATCCCCCTAATCAAATTAACATAGAAAGATTAACACCTGGCTCCGATGAGCTTCCGGTTACACATGGAGGAGTTGAACTCGACCCCCGGCTCACACTCGCCCTTCCACGTCTTGGGCACCTCCGTCATGCCGGCGTCGTCGAAGCTCCTGCTCTCCGGCCAGATCCCAGTATCGATCATACCAACAATGACGTCCTCACCGAACTTGGACGCCGGCCAGATGCCAGCGGTTGGGTTCAGAGAGAGGAATTTGAAGGTGTGGGTGGTGTCGAGCGTCGCCTGGCGGTCGCGGTAGGACGACACGAACCCCGGTGACCGGCGAAGTCTTTGAAGCTCTTTAACCGACAGGAGAGCACTGAAGCCATGGATGGCACTGTCATAGGTGTAGACAAGGCTCGGAGTGTCGTCATCTCCGTGGGCGGTGGACGCGCGTAAGGAGTTGACGGTGGTGGCGTACCATCCCCGGTAGTCGGAGAACAGGCCAGGCATCAAAGACTTATCCATGTGGATGATGTAGGTGGATCTATTGGCGTACGTCGCCGTTGAGAAGAAGGCAGAGAGAACAAGCCATGAAGTGAGGAGGAGACCATGGACTTTAATGGCCATTTTGGGTGAGCCTTCGAGCCTCTACTTCCTTCGGTGCCTGCATGCACTTATATAAGCTTCATTCCCTTATCAGCTCTGTTTTGGTACGGTTTTTTTTTTTTTTTTTTCCATTTCACGCCCTATACTTTTACTTTGACCATTTGTTTCTACTAAATTATATAAAACAACTTATTTACGTGGGTGTTTTCGAAAATTCAATGACAAATATGAGGCAGTTCAAAGGTCAATTTTTCAGTATCTAACTAAACTCGCAGGGTCGAGTTAAAAATAGTGAAAAGATAAGAGTGTAAACTAAAATAACCATATAATTTAGGGTAAGCAATAAAACTGCAATCTTAGAATTGAACTGGCCTTATTTGTCGTACTCTTTATTTGATCTCTTGGACGGCCAAAACAATAACATTGGTAGAGTGTAAACGACCCGAGCTTCATTGAGCCCGCTCTAATCAAGTTTGGATTGAAATTAATTTTGAGTCTATCAAGTTTGAATTAAAATAATTTTAATCCAAGCTAATTTCAAACGAGAGCTAATTTCGAACTTAAACGAGCTGCTCAATTAGCAATTTCAAGCCTTATCAATTTCAAACCATTTTCGAGCCTGAGCAAGCTTAAATTAATTTAGATTTGAATTAAACTTAAAATAAAACCTAATTCAACAATAAAGATATAAATATTACTAAAGTATAAATTACAAGCAATAAAAATAATTGGGTTAGAAAACTACAAGCAACCAAAATATAAATTACAATTAACAAAGATAATTATGTCAAAAAATTACAAGCAACCAAAATATAAATTACAAACAATAAAGATAGTTGTATCAGAAAATAATAGCTAAAATTTTAAATGGGTGAAAGGATTTTGATCTGATGGTTCATATTAATTTGATATTACTTATTATTATATATATATATATATATATATATATATATATATATATATATTATCGAGCCGATGCTATTGAGCTGGCTCAGGATCAAGCTTGGCTCAAATTTAATTTCGAGCTTAGTTTTAATGATCAAGCTCAGTTCAATCTATTTTCGAGCCGAGCTTCATCGAGCATTATTAAGCCGAGCTCGAGCCGGCTTGATTATTTTGACAGCCCTAAACATAGGGAGTAAAAATGAAATCATAAATCCGGGACCGCAATATCACAAATCCAATTCCATCAATTTCTATGTTGTTTAGCGAAACTCTGGCATTAAGAGCATAACTGCGGAAAATGACATACTAATCAGAAAGCTGGAAAGACTTTGATGGAGTATCCACTCTTTAATTGAAGAAGACGTTTAAACTGTTGTACCTGAAGCTAACAGGCCAACAGACTAATTAAGCTAATATATTCTGTAATCTGAATATAAGCAATTTCTGAGTGTATACATCGCCAACCGACCAAACATCCTTGGTTGATATACTTTCTAATATTTAAAAAAAAGAATGGTGAAATCGTCAAGCATAGCCTTACCACAGACCTGAACTATTTGGAACAAAGAGCCACAAACAAAACATTGAATAGAAGGCCTACATCACAGAGGCCTTTGAATAGAAACTAAAAGAAATTATCCTTTGGATAGTATATATATATATATACTATCCAAAGGATAATTTCTTTTAGCTTACATATAAAGGCCTGCATCAATGTTTTGTTTGTGGCTTCTTGTTCCAAAGTATGTCCCTGTTTAGTAACTAACTATTTGGGACAAGATGTCATTTACAAAGAAAACATTAAATGAATGCATTGCTTGTGAGGGAAATTGAAGCTATGCACTGTATGGTATAACCTAACATTGTTCTGATTGATAATGACAGGTTTGTAGTGAGTTTTGGGGCAGTAAAATTCAGCCATGGTTCATGTGATATCCACAAACTGGTCAAGCACACAGCTTTCAACAAAATACAAGAGTAATAAATTTAACAAATTTCTGATTGTTTTGTAAGTATGATATTCATTGTGAAACTGTAACTGTTTCTTCCTCTTGGTTCTTGCACAAATTTCAGCAGGAACCATGATTTCTTACCATGCAGCAGAGGCCACTTTGTACACAATAATAAGTGAGATCTTCCAGTACAAAATTGAGCTACTGGTTTTGCATCTAGAAGCGAGATCTTCTAAGCTTGAAGATAGAAACAATCTGACGAAGAGGAAGTAGGATTCTTCATATGCAGAGCAAACACCACATTTTGTCAGCTTTGCTAGACATAAGGATTTGCGTGCATCTGAATTCGCCAAAAAAGCCAATTATGACAGAAGGAATGTGAAGTAACAAAATGAGAGAAAAAGATTGGCCAAGATTAAAAGATTATAATCAGAGAGAGAAAAGGCCAGGGGGTGATTGTGGTGAACCGCCCTCGAGCAAGATGCTGCGGCTACAGTAGGATCTTGATGTGCTTGAAGAAGATTGAAGACACCTAGCGTCACCACTATGAGGGAGCTCATTTCCATATATCCTTGATTTGCTGGTCCTACCTACAAGATAACATTCACCTGCTTCATCTTCCATGCCCTCTGTAAAGTCATTCTGCACCGGGTCCAATCTCTCAGAGAGCACCCGAAGGACTTGTTTGATCGATGGCCTCATGCGGCCTTCTCTTTGGGTGCACCACTGAATGATCCCCGTGACCACATGGAGCTGCTCCATGTCAAATGAGTCTCCTATTGCAGGATCCACCAGTTCTGGTAGCCTCGAGTCTGTTGTCATGAACTTTTGAGACCACTCAACCAGATTCTTGTTATCTTTTACCGCCCTTCGCCCAGTCACAAGCTCTAGTAGCAATACACCGTAGCTGTACACATCACTCTTCTCCGTCAGCTCCTGAGTTACCACATACTCAGGATCCATATACCCTGAAAGATTTTTATGTATGGATTTTAAACTCTAATAAAAGAATATTTGCAGATCAATCAAGAAGTTGTTAGCATGTATATTTTACTAATATGAAATTAAACGCAAGATGCGGCGACCACTATCTACAAAATTTGATCATGACTGATCCTTCAAAACTCTTGATTACACAGCTTTGCTGTCAGTAACTACCAGATGCTATTCTATCACAATTCCTTTTATCCTCAACAGCTGCCACATCCACGTGCAGGACGATATCAAGGATCTTATTCATCGGTTTTCTCTCACCTACCAATCTTTATTGCTGTAACCAAGGATGCCATATAGAGTTAAAAGTATGAACTTAAAACAAAAGGAAAAAGAAAAAAGAATCCAGATGTGGGTGAAGAATAAGATAAATATTATACTATTATACCTCAAGACTACAACAAATATGGGTTTATGAAAGTGGAAAAATATGGATAATAGGCCTGACTAAATCTTACCAACCAGCCTGGCCAGTTTCTATTGGGACGAGTCGCATATTTCTCTTCTTAATTGACTGAGCTGGCTTAGATCTATGCCCTTATAAGGTTTCGGACCAGGCTTGGCTCAGTATACACCCATGTCATTATCATTTTATTGTTTGCAAATCTTTAGTACAAGATAGATACAAATTAAACAGATGGATGCATCATGAACCCTATTCCGGTCGATTTAAGTATGGCAAAAATGATATATTATAAATCCAAGCATTTGTATCAGAATTATCAATTATATGCATCTGTGCAGAAACTCACTTGTACTAACACAAACACTACTGGCTGGAAAAACTGGCACAAAAGATTTTTACCTGGAGTTCCTCGGATATCAGTGCTTACTGGTTCAAAACAGATGGCACCAATTCTTGATGCATGCACCAGACCAAAATCAGCAACCTGCATGTAAGCATGTGTCAGGAGACTCAAGAAATTTGAAACTAATAACTGAAACATGAACCAAGAAATTTGGACTTCAAACCTTTGCAACAAAATTTTCATCTAAAAGAATATTGCTCGATTTTATATCTCTGTGGCAGAGGGGAGGATCACAATAGAAATGGAGATACTCCTGCAAGGTTAGAAATCATTTCAAAGAATTGAAATTTTTAGATTACTTAACTTTGCAGTATGAAAGATGTATTACCAAATCAGCTTGCTTTCAGACAAATCGAGCTGGTAAATTTACATAACAGAAGTCAGAAGCTACTTGCAAATCTCAATAACATGTTCTTTGCATAATAATTGTTAACCAAACAAAATACCTGGGAATCCATAGTGAGAGATGGAAATCTTTTTTTTTTATTAAAACAATAATAACTCGAAATACAAGTCAAGAATTGACCTCATTCAGACTTTATCTGTGAGTGACGGTGCTTTAAAGGAAATCCATTAAAAGAACTGAAAGAAATAAATGATAACCCAAAACAACACATAATCATCATGCATCACCAATTTGGCCCTACATTCATGCACTCCTATTTCCTCCCAACCCTCAAACCTTTAGAACACCTATAATATAGAATGCTTAGATACTATAACTTTTGTTATGGACTTAATTTTTTTTATCGGTTTGCTAGTCCACCATCTTTACAAGATAAGATAAGCCTAAAAGTAAAGGTAGTGGAGATGCAAAAAATAAAGAGGCTTTAATAAGTTAGAGAAGACAATGTTTCTTTGTGAAGTTCTCACGTTGATTTCAATTCATTATCTTTAAATTTCTTTACAAATAGAATGGTCAAGCCTTCTATATAGAGACAAAAGAAAACTTAGCTACTAAGGTTTCTTAATATCTTCTCTAGAAATTTACAAGGTTAGAGATAAGACTAAGAATTCTAAATATCTTCCTACATATTTATGAGGGTAAAGATAAAACCAAGAGTCTTAAATATCTTCTCTAATTAATTAAGATCACAAGTGACGCGTTGACTTCCTCCAAATTCAATAAAAGGGACTACCATTTATCCATTTAACAATACAGCAGCGGATAAGTATCATTCTTGCTAATTTAACATAGTGTCCCTCGAGTCTAGCTTTATTATAACGCCGCTTCTATCTTGACATTGTTGGCACTTCAGTTTAGACCAAAAATTCGACGAGGCGTTACACTTTGCTGCTCTCCATGATTACTATATTCTCAATTGATAACCCTTACATTCTTGTTTCATTTTGACGAAAAAATAATAGTTACAAATGAAGTATAATATTATAAAATTTGGATTCACATTGCCGTTGAAAACTTTCAATATGTAATAATTGCTACTACATTATTCAAAATATCATAATTGCCACATAAATAATTTTGTTCTTTCAAAAATATCATTATGTTAGTTAAATCTAACTTATCATGAGTAAAACACAACTTCAATCGAAAAAGACAATTTTGTCTTCAGAAAATTTATTAAAATAGTTTAAAAGCTATCCAATGTTATACCCAATATCATAATACAATAAAATATATCTCATTTTATGTGAAAAACTATTGATAAATATCTTACACTATACTTAAAAGGGGCAATATTTTAGACATTTATATGTGTTTTAACTTTAATAATAATCTGTTAGGAATATTCCATTAAAAATTAGCTCACAATGGCCAACCACTGAAGGAATATATACTGTCAAGCATAGGGAAGTGTGTCTGATATAAAGATAGATTCATACAGAATAGAAAAATCACTAGGCATGCTAATTCCATATTGAGGTGAATTAGGGAGGTGTATTGATAGGTTTAGGAGCTTTCAGATCATAAAATTCTGAGACACCAAATTTAATGGTCTTTCAAATTCAAGAAAACATGAAGATCATATATGAAGGAATCATTGTAAATAGTATGTTAATAAGTATGAAATTATTTATGCTCTTCTTACAATTGCAAGATTAAATTTTACCAGAGCATTGGCTACATCAATGGCAATCTGTAACCTAGTTTGCCACTTCAAAGGATTTTTGCCAGGTGCTGCATGGGTAACAAAGGGACCTTAATAAGAAGCAATGAAACTAGTAACAAAAACGCAAAAAAGGTGAGAAGGAAAGAATGAGGTGCACACAATGGATATGATCCTTCAGGCTTCCATTTTCCATGTACTCATAAACAAGGAACCTGTCAATATTATTGCAAACAAAACAATAAACATTACATTGCAATAACTTGTCCGATCATGGATGTGGAGAAAAGAAAGCTTTGAGAAAATTAAGTACCTCTCACTCCTCTCAACACAAAAGCCCTTGAGTGCAACAAGATGGCGATGGTGCAGTCTGGCTAGAAGCTCCATTTCTCGACAAAATTCTTCCTCCCCTTG
Source organism: Typha angustifolia (assembly GCF_048772165.1). NCBI lineage: Eukaryota > Viridiplantae > Streptophyta > Magnoliopsida > Poales > Typhaceae > Typha > Typha angustifolia. The sequence goes on from NC_133248.1 coordinate 9,539,934, forward strand.
CTTTGAAACTTTGTCCATCCGTTTCACAGCAGCTAGAGAACCATCACTAAACTGAGCCTTGTAGACGGTTCCAAAACCACCTTTTCCTATAATGGTGCTGAAATTATCTGTTGCCTTCCTTGTTTCCTTGTAGCTAAATCTCCGAACTATGGATGATGGACCTGAGAAATGATGCCATTAAAACCAGTTCTTAATGAAATTCTATGGATATATCTTAGGTCCCTCTGACTAGTCTTACGTTTGAGCCAAAACAAGAACACCATTAACTGGACAAACATGTGAAAATCATTTTCCAGTTTGGCATTCTCTTGGAAAACCTAGGCTTCTCATATCCTGATGAAATACCCAAAAGCCAAGGACCAGGCATGAACAATTCCCATAATAATCAAAAGTATCATGCAAAGCACAGGAATCTTTTTAAGGCTGTTCCTCAATGTAGCAGTCTCTTCCTCTCCAGTTTAATCTCACTGTACCGGACTAACATACACATAACACTACAGCTCATCCACAAAGCCAGCTGATCCTTGTGATTTATTACTTTTTGAATTATATGGTACTTTCATCCAAATTGATTGTGCAACTGTAATACTTCTATTTTCATTCAAAAGGTTAAACCTTCGGGTAGTTATTTTTTATATATTCATGAACAAATAACAATCAGAAATTGAACATTTGTTTGTATTACTAGATACTCTTTTGAAAAGAGAAGTTGGTACAAACCTTCTTGACATTTCCGAACTTGTGTTTGCGCGAAGGTGTTATATGCTGGTTCAGTGGAAGCATCTACACTCTTTAGTTCCCTGCTCTTTTTATGAATAAGTAGTATTAATATTAGTAACAGCACAGCTGCAACCGCTATAACCCCAATTCCAATTCCTGGAATCAAAGTGAGATGGTATTGACGGGATCCTTTCCTGGCTAAAATACCAGTATGGTTCTGACTTGGAGAATCAGAAGAAATGAGACTTGGAGAAGATGCAGGGGTAGGTGAGTTGACTGACGATTCTGAAACATTCAAGAATTACAGGATCAACTTAAAATACAGATGAAGCCAACATAAGCATGAAATAAGTTCTTTTGACTGATTGGAGTTAAAAGTCTTTCCATTGGACAGAAGAAGAAATATCTGCAAGTTTACAAATATGTACATCGCTACAAAACTGGCATGATTCCAACAGATGAACAGACACAATCTGTTGGATACCAAACATATTAAATTCTGAAAGAAGAGATACCTGTACAAGTATACATCAATTATCATTAGAATAAACTATGAAATGACATGAAATTGGAACAACAATTTTGCACTCTCAAAATGAATAACCACAATGAATAGTACAGAACAATCATGAATCTGTTGAAAACAAAACCTATAAAAGAGGTGGTAATAATGATCTGAAATGAAGAAAAAAAAAAGGTCAAAAGATGGCATCACTTTCTGTTTAAGTACTTAATAAGGCATAAGTTTTAAGAAGTGTATAGTTAATATGGCATGCAAACACAATCTACTGACAAGATAACAGAACCTGGTGGAGTGATAAGTCCTTGAACACCAAAGAAGCAAGTTGCCGTGTCATCAGCTAACAAATTATTTTCTTGATTTGCAAGTGTGACAAAAACTGCATCACGGCAGACACTTAAGGTGACATTATCTGCTCCAACAAGGCGATGAAGGTACAATATGCCTGAATTTAAGCATGTCTTGCAACTATTTTCCAATGAAAGTGGCGCCTTGCAGTTTTCAATGACATCATTAAAGTTAGGAGACTGCATCATCTCCAACACAGTTGCTCTCCCATCACACTGATAAGAAACTCGAATTTTTGCCCCCAGTCCACAAGATGCAGCAGCACTAGCAGGAATGCCATATAGATTGAATGTTTCTGATACAGAACTAAGACAGGTCTCAGAGAATGCTGGTGGAACTCCCAGTTTTCCTGTTCCATTTGCATAACGAGCAATAGATATGGCAACAAAGGCATTAATATAACGGCAGCATTTCCCTCGCTCATTCTGATTTGAACAAGAAGCTGCTGCTAACGTAAAGTTTGCCCAACTAAAATCCAGGGGACAATCTGCGTGAGCAATGAAAGGCGATCAGTGTAACAGATTCATCAAATAGAGATTTAAGTGAAAATAAAACCGAGTACTATACAGGCACTGGAAAGGAGCTAGAATACCGAACCATAGGAAAGAGTGGGAGGAAAATTGTTAGCAAACACAACTTCTAATTAGAATAAAATTCTCAAAATTGGCAGTTATATCATATCAGCAACTTTGGGATTATAATTCCTTATTAATCTTTAGTAGAAAGTAAAATAAAGTACAGAAGTCTCACAATGGACTTAGCTTAGTATAAGATAATGCAATATATTACCTTCCGCATATAAAATATTTCTTTAGTAAAAGTATTTAGTGAGAAATCTAACACCGTTTCACTTTTTGGTGCTAATTATCCAAGGTTAGTATCAATATATTACTATATATGAATTTATGGATTTCACCTTACAAGGAATACAACTGTAGATCTCTAAATTAGCATTGAATGTATAGTTTTCTCTCTGTTGATGGCCAAATGATCACACAACAGAAGGATAACAAATTCAACAATTAATTCTTCTGGGTCTGATGGGTCCCTGATAAGGGTTTTTATCCATGCATTTAGCCTCTAATAAGTCACCTTACTGAAATTTACCCATCCGCCAACTTATCCTAGTCCTTTTGGTGACCCTTCCAACCAAATATATAATCGTGAATAATACCCCACTTACGTTTTCCTTTTCAAGCCTTCAGAGTCATGATATTCCGGGTTATATCATTATTGAGCATTGCTATGACATGTCTCAGACTAACCACATTTTACATGCAAAACCGCCATCAGCTATTATTTCAAATAAACGATAAGCTACGCAACTAGAAAGCTTCTGAAATAATCATCAGAATGTGGGTCGTCAAAAGAAAGAAAAAAATTTTGCTACATTAAATTTGCTACATTTTTCCCCTTACTAATGCAGATGATTCCCATTAACAGCTAACTTCTCGGCCATATTGACTAACGTGCTTTAATCCAGAAATAAAAGCATGATACAGTAATCTATTTTTATACAAATCCAAAAAAAAAAAATCAAAGAAGAGGTTTTTTATTAAATTGTTAACTAAGGAACAACCAAAAGGGGGGAAAGAAAAACCCACCACTCGACACCTTTCATGCCAAAAGTAAACGACAGAATCAACACAAACCCAACCCCATAAACGGAAAAGACAATACAAACTATTTCACATTGTTAAGGAATAAGAAGGAAAAGAACAAAATGGACACAACCAATCTCTCGATTAACCACTTCCAAGCAAAAATCGACCCAAAACCAACAAAAGCTCGCCGAAAATCACAAATGGAAGAGAAGCCGCATCATAAATACTGGCATTCCCAATAGCAACCAACACAAAAGGACGGGCTGACAATGTTTTGACTACGGAGGCAAAAAGCAGGCTCTTTTTAAATCCCGATCACATCAAATGAGGAAGAGATGAAGAGATCATTGGCAGGCAACCAACCTCCCGCGATCGCTAGAATGTGGCGAGACTCGAGAATGGTCATGGAGAAGAGCAAGCCCAGAAGCAGAGACGGCATGGGTAAGAGAGAGAGGAGAGTGCAGAGCCGAGACTCGAGAGAGAGTGAGAGTGAGACTGAGACTGAGAGTTTACAGTGTGAATGCTGTGGTCACTACTCTCGTGACGAGGGCTTTAGCCTTTACTCTTTTCCCTTTTTTTCCCCCATTGGAAATTTATAAATAACACCTCATATTTTGTATTTATTATTACTTACACTTTATCTTTTGATCTTCAGCAGCTCAATTAATGACCTCGTTTTATGAATTATTTAAAGTTAAATGTTTACCTATTGGTAACTAATTTAAGATACGAAATATTATTTATGAATTTTTGTGATCCAGTCCTCCATATTTGACGGCTATTTCAAAGTTTAAACTTTAAACTCCATTCACATTGCTTTCCTGACACCCAAACACGCGTGGCTCGAGACTTCTATGACTGACTCCAGCATGGGCCAAGGCCATCATTTTTCCGGCCTATCCACAGAGAGAGACAGACAGCAAAATTAGCCTCGCTAACCGCCCCAGGCCCCAATTGATTTTAGCCCAAAAACCTTCAAAATAAAAATAAAAAGTATGATAGCTATGCGTGAAATAATTGTCTATTTTTAAATAAATTTTTTAATTCTTTCGTGCGCATTGACCTTATAGTATTGGCGGCCAGCAAGTGACGCATTCGAATAGGACGGCGTTAGTAGATATTTTACTACCATCTTCGCCACTGTATTATTGACTCATATTATAGTGTATATGCTATTCCTTTCTCTCTTAGCTTACTTTATCCTTGAGAATTTATCTGTCTAATTTACTTCTTTTTTTGTTTGCTTATCAAAGATTGTTGTAGAAATTTTCTTATTATTTGTGTTTTGTCGAATCACGACGAGCTGTATAATGACTTAAACTCATCGCCAGGAATTTATAGGTATATCTCAGAGGCTATATTTTATTTTGTCTATTATTGGGATTGATAGTTCGTATTTTTTTTAAATTTATTTCTATGATTATCTTATTATCTCTAATTGTTAGGTTATTTAAATTAAAATATCTGAAGCATCACTTCTGTGTTTTCCATTTTATTTTTTCATTCAAAAAGTTATATAAATAATTTTAGACGCTATGAGAAAATAAGTCACAGTGTAAGGAACTTCCTCAGAGTTATCCCTTAAAGAAAAAGAAAAAAGAGTTCTCGTTGCAACGCGACCTAAATTTTGAGACGCAAGAAGCAGTTGATGATTCCATCTTAACCCCAAGCTATCGTGAGGATGAGGGGAAAGAACAAGAATAAAGTTCTCTCTTTGCAATTAGAGACAGCCAAGCCCCAAAAAAGTCACAGGAGTTCGGCCCCAGTCCTGACTCCTGTCTCCTGACTCCTCCTATTGGACTTCAAAAGAAGAAAGATAAAAAAAAATTAGGTCCAAAAGACGTGCAGATTTCCGTCATTTTTAGGAGGAAAAAGACTCAATCTCTGTGCAACGCTGCAGCCTTTTAATTTCCCCAATATCATATGATAATTGGACTACGCTACAGCTGTAGCTCCACTGCCCACTGGTGATTTTGGTGGGCATTACATATATATATACAAGGTAGCAAGCAATGGGAGATCAATGGGTAGTGTTGGTGTGGAAAAGGAATTAAAAGGATGCAGTTGCTGGTGTGAAATGGGAAAAAGCTAAAAGTGCATTTGTATTTTCTTTGCAGTGAAAGATTCCTTGTGCCGCAAAGGAGCACCTGGACAAACACATACTGTGGAATCTGGTCACCTGCTCCACACTCTGAAGCAATTCGTCCTCAAGAGGTTCTCCCACAAACCTCCCAATCACTCATGCTGGTTAGTGATTGGCCTAATGGTCAAACTCAGCTTGTTTCAAGCTAGATTCAATCTTATACGTCTTATGTGAAGTGGGTGACCTCTAGATTTGTTTAATTAATATTTAATATATGTATATAATAATTTGTTGAGTTCATCAGCACACCAAATTTGTTTATGAGAACTTTTCAAATGTGAGTCCCTGGTCAAACAAACTTATAGGCGTGCTTAGCAGTTGGCACAATTCTTAGCTTCAATGTCTGCTGTGAGAGAGCCGATGAGATAAAGCCGCGTATCCAAAGAGTAAGAAATCCTTACAGCTTGGGTTGTACTCGGTCCGGACCTAAGATCCAACCACCACCTTTGGTACCTTCTCCAGCTCGCAGACTCGTATATAAAGTATAAACCTCTCTCATCCTATCGTTCCATTTCGCCGCCCTCTTCCATCTCCGCTCCTATCGGACGGCTAAAAAAGACTGTTAACTCGCAGGAGCGCGATTCCCGATGCAGACCGTTCTTCTACTCTTGCTCCTCGTCTCTCCTCTTCTCTCTCATGCCTCCCAGGTTCTCGTCGCTCGCCTCACTCAAATGATCAAATCTCTCTATCTAATCTCAATTTCGTAATAGCTTTAATTCGATTTCTGTAGCTCGGAGACACGTGCTCTGCCGATCGAGATTGCAACGCCGGGCTGCATTGCGACAGCTGCGGCGGATCCCAGCAGCCAATTTGCACCCAAATCTCGCCGGCGGATCCGAAATCGAAGGTCAGAATCCTCTACCCTCAATTCCCATTCGAATTTTTGAATCGTTTTTGGTTGATTTGGATTGGATTTTCGGGGCCAGGCGAAAGATCTGCCGTTCAATCGGTATTCGTGGCTGACGACGCACAACTCGTACGCGAGGACGGGGGAGAAGTCGGCGACCGGAGCGCTTCTCGTCTCACCCACCAACCAGGAGGATACCGTCACCGCCCAGCTCAAGGTACCGCTCAACCATTACCTCTTTCTGTCTCGTTCGAAACCGAGCGGCCGCCGCCGGAGTTGGTGGTCGTGCGGTAACGGGAAGCTTTTTAGTAATATTCTAGCTAAAAATTTGTATTGCATTTACTTCTTATATAGTATAATTTACTTGGTACACGAATCACTATTTTTTACGTAATTTCTAATTTTTTAATGAACTGAAAAATAAAGTAACTATATGAACTATTTCAACAAAGAATTTTTTATTTAAAAGTTCGTGTGAAGAAAAAACTCAACAGGATTGAAGTGAAATTAATCTTTTTTTACTTTCGATATTTAAAATAGTTTTTATAAGAAGAGAATATTTAGAGGCCAGGTAGTACTAATAGGAGACTATTATTATTTATTTATAACTTAGCACTATTAATAAGAGTGCGGTGGCGGTGTAGTTTGGTAGCAAATGTCGGACAGCACCTATTCCGTCGCATTGCGGGAACCACGGGAAAATCGTCGTCTAGATGGAGTAGGTTGGATGGTTGGGTTTGCAAGTCACAACTCTGGGTCCTATTTAGTCTGCGTGACCGAGTCCCGACGCGCAAATTACCCATCAGGTTTTCTTTTATTATTATTGAAAATGTCCACCAGTTGGATGAGTCGGTTGGATGACCATAGTTATCATTAAAACGTTATTATTATTATGATCGTTTGCATATAAAATTGTCTTAGATTTTGATAATAGTAAGATCGAGTTCTTCAAATTGAGTTAGTCTATTTTATATAGGAGATGTGCATCTTATTAGTTTAAATATTAAAAAATATTTTTTTCACAAATGGTCAGTTTATTAGCTTAGATTTGGCAATGAGAATTAGCTGCGGGAATTTCTTGCATCCATAGAACGTGGCATCATCCATTTTGGCTGATCGTCCACAGGCTGCAGAGATTTCACAGCAGTATCCCTCCCATTCAATACCTACCTTGATGGTTGCTGCCAATGGATCCGAGAGAAGACTTCTTTGAAGTTTAAAGTATCCGATTTTGATTTGAATACTCAATTAGATTTTGTCGAAGTTAGGTTAGGGAAGTAGTTTAATATTGGCAAAATGCCAATACTTTTCCTATGAAGGATAAGTCTAAATAACTAAAGTAAACAAAATGGAATTAAAGAGAAAAAAAAAATCATAACCCCAAGTCTTGCTTTCTAGAAGAATGATTGTCAATATTCAAGGGAAGGTTTCTTAATAATATGACCTGGCCCGACCCATTTTCTTAGAAAAAGAAATTTTAAGGGAAGGTTGGATTTGTTCTAACTTGCAAGTTTTCCCACCATCTCAACTGGTTGAACAATTATTCTAACTCCTCCCTTGCAGGTTAGAACAAATCCAACCTTCTCTTAAAATTTCTGCCTATTTTGGTTAGAACAATTGTTCTAACTCCTGGATCAATCTCAATTGGTTAAATTATATTTTATAACCTATTTTGGTTATTCCAGGCCCACTGGAAACCTACAGAGCTGAAACTAATAAGAACCTGTTAATTTGGTTTAAAGCAATTGATTTAATTTGTGGTGGCATATATTCTTAACTTAAGGATGTAAAAGTGAAACAAGTTTCTTCCTCCTTCCTAGTGAAGCAAATTCATACTATTCTAACTGTGTAGAATTTCCTATTGGTTTTCCACATATGATTCCTGTTTTCTCTTAAATCAAACTTAGTCCATTCAATTAAGGACAGGGTGGTTGATACCTAACTCGGCTTTGCATTCTTTTTTCTGCTACTCTATCATACCAGTTCGAATTGCAAATATGAAGGATGAATTCTCCCATTGAGTTTGCTTATGAGTTATGGACTTTTGAAGTAACAAACAACTATAGTTCCGCCGGGTTGTCCTATTGGGTCAATTTATTGTCCTTTAATTTTGGTATTTTAAGGCTATAGTCTGTATTTTCCTACTTATATTTTAGTGTTTTGTTATTTAATTTGTCCTTATTTGTGCTTCAATTGCTTCCACTGAGTTATCATGAGATTGCATTTCTGCTAGGAAGCTTGAAAGGATAATATCACTATGAAATTTCTGTTAGTAAATTGTTTTATTATGAAGAAAACTAAAGAGAGAGAATAATAGGAGTATGGTGGAAATTGGAAAGATTGATTGTATTTTTGTGTATTAAGATACACAAAGTGGTAGCTTATTTATAGTTGAATGAGGCCATTAAAATAATAAAAAAATACAACACTAATTAATTATAATTGGTATTGACATATTTATACCAAATATGAGAAAGTATGGTAGGATATAAGAGATATTATCATAATGTGCTAGGACAAAGAATATCCTCAAAATTATATCTTGAAAATATTTTGAGAATATTATAAAATCAATCATGATAATATCTATTACCAATTATGAAAATATATACCATAATCTAAACAATTATTATAGATTTTTACCATATATTCTAAGTTCTAAAATTCCTACATTTAACAAAGCTAATAGAAAGTAAAGGAGTATCCATGATTTTTTTCTCTCTTTTTTCATATACTATGAGATTCTTTTTTCGAATTAATTCGTAGATACCTAATAAAAGATTGGTTGATCTGAACGCAGAATGGTGTCAGGGGTTTGATGCTTGACATGTATGACTTCGAGAAAGACATCTGGTTGTGCCACTCGTTTGGCGGCAAGTGTTACAACGTCACTGCCTTTGTAAGCTTGTTATAACTTTGATCCTAATTTATTCCGTCAGTATAATCTTGCAATTAACAACTAATCCCCCATAGTATTCCATCAGCAACCTGCCATCAATGTCCTCAAAGAGATCCAGGTTTTCCTCGAAGCGAACCCTTCGGAGGTCATCACCATATTCATCGAAGATTACACCGCAGCAGGAGGCCTCACCAAGGTGTTCAATGCTTCTGGCCTAACAAAGTACTGGTTCCCTGTGTCTAGCATGCCTAAGAATGGGGGTGACTGGCCTTTGCTCAGTGACATGATCAGCAAGAATCAGCGTCTGCTTGTTTTCACATCCAAGTCAGCCAAGGAGGCCTCCGAAGGCATTGCTTATGAGTGGAACTACGTGGTAGAAAACCAATGTAAGAATTTATCATAAATCCAATTGGAATCAAATCGGAATTTATCATATCATTACATTCTTTGTTTGACATTCTGTTTCATAAAATGAAGATGGCGATGAAGGGATGCAAGCTGGATCGTGTCCGAACAGAGAGGAATCTTCGCCAATGAACACAACATCCAAGTCACTTGTTCTAATGAACTACTTCAAAACAAATCCTAATTTAACAGCAGCTTGTGCAGATAATTCAGAGCCTCTTCTTAGCATGCTTACAACTTGTCATGATTTGTCCAAAAAGCGGTGGGCCAATTATATAGCAGTTGATTTCTATATGGTAACACTATAGAATTACTTATTTTTCTCTCATGGTTGAGCTTGAGTTTAACGGCAATATTGTTTTTGTTGCTAAATTAGCTTCTGGTTTTATCTAATGCAGAGGAGCAATGGAGGTGGAGCTCCAGAAGCTACAGATGTAGCAAATGGACACCTGGTCTGTGGGTGTGATGACATTACATTTTGTAAGGTGAGCGATACATCTTTCAAAGGCAACAGAGAGCACACAAACAAATGAGTTACATAACAAAGTAGGATGTAAATTATCTTTATAAGCTTTAGTAGTAGCCTAGTGGAAATTTACGAAGGAATAGAAGTTTATCCCCAGTACAAAGCAAACCTTGTTTCCTACTGTATCAACTCTCATTGACAGCAAATTTCCAATATCTGTATCTCCTAGCAAAATATCATGCTAACTTGTTATCTTATTTCTTATTTACTGATACAGGCTAACGCCACCTTCGGCACTTGTGATGTGCCTCCCCCGCCACCGCCATCACCGCCCCGAGCACCTACTCAAAGTTTGGCGGGATCCAATACATCCGATGCTCCGATTTTGAACTTGGGATATCGAAGAAGTTGGTTGTTTGGGACTGCATCGATAGCTTTGATCCTGCTGTCATAATTTTTCATTTGTTAGTGGCCTCCTGGCATTGAGTTAATCTACCATAGTATTTATCATTTGTTAGTAGCCTCCTGGCATTGAGTTAATTCAGAGCTTCTGTACAATCTGGAATCTATATATTCTTTTTGTGTATTTGATTTTTTGTAGCCTTCATGGATTGCATATTTGGAGACGTTCTTTGATAAACCTATGATTGCAATATATATACAAATAAAGTTTGAAATACAAAGAAGATGTTATATAGCTAACTTGTGATCCAGTCTATCAGGTGAAAATAAGAGTACTGTAGACTTAAAACAAATCAACATGACATCATTGTAGTCCAAGCTGATTCTATATCAGCAATTGGAAATCCTAAAATTTGGTTAACATTATCAAACCAATGAAAGTGTCTGGTAAACTGCCAATACAGATGATACGATGAAGTAGAAGTCCATCAAAGATTAAACTATCAGCTTGGACACCAAAGAGAAGTGACTCAGATGACCGTCATAGGATGAAGCAGAACTTTCTCATCGCATGGCTCCTTTCTTCAAGGTTTAAGATAAATAATAATGTAACACAGCATTCAAATATGTGATGTTGCAATGTCATAGATAAATTAATTACTCAATTTTTAACTTATAGGTGTTAAGAATTAACCTCAAAGGCATCCACGCAAAATCCATTGGCGTAAAGAGTATACGTAATATGAAATTTTAGAAAGGTGCACACATAGATAAATATTTTTAGAGGGGTATGCATACAAAAAAAAAAGACCTATCATATCTTGTCTTATTGAAGCTACTTCTATTATTAGTCCAATCTTTCTCATTACTATTCACCCATTGAATGAACTCCTATTTGTCTAATTCACCACCAGTGTTCGTACAGCAGCTTCAATCTAATCTATTGATCATATAAAGCTATTAATTAGACATGCAGCTCTAAAGAATGGGGCAGCAAGAACAAATCACAGATGATATGAATTATATATGCATGATATTAGAGTCATTATTTATTTCCGACAACCAATTAATATAAGAGTTCTCGACCAATCTACTACCCTTTATGCGTTTATAAACCAACAACTATGGTACTTAAGTAAATAATTTTCAAACTACAGTAAAATAGTAATATCTTTTGTCGGTGACAGAAGATGGTCAGAAAACACACTGATATAGATAGTGAAATATCTTCACCAACAAAATGGACAGGAGAATCCATGCAGCTCCTACAACTAAATGCTCACCATAAAGGACTGATGGGTCCTTCTCTAAAAAAGACTTTTGTCTTTGAATAATTGTATAGTATATGTAACAAGTTCATGCACTGGAACTCACAGAAATCATTGTTTTGAAAGAATGCATGCATGCCAATGGACCACCCCCTCTTCTCAAGCTGAGAGCAAGAAGATACAAAACTAAGTCCAAAATGAAGGGGAGCAAGATACCATTAATGCTGTGCTCTATTTCTCCTTTTGCCACTCAAGAAGAACACACACAGACGAGAGAGAGAGAGAGAGAGAGAGAGAGAGAGAGAGAGATCACCACTCATTTTGCAACTGCAGCAGCTTCAATTATGCAGCAATGGAGGGGTCCATGGCCATCAAGGCAATAAAACATTTCCAGCTGGAAGTTTCTCCCCAAGTACCTATTCCACAAATATATATAGTAGATTCTATCTTATTAATTGTCTTGCTTCCACGTGATTCACTTAATTATGGTTACTGGCATCTGAGACTTTGTCCGCCATAAAATACAATAAGGAAATTTAAAGGAATACTTGCATTCCGACTTTATTATCAATCATATTCAATCAGTCATATGAGTATTTATGAAGACCTGCCTGTGGCTCCCTTTCTTTTTACCGCAATCTTAGAAAACGTACTCATGATATTAAACTCTCTCTCTCTCTCTAAAATATATATATATATATATATATATAGTTAATTTAACTTATCTATCTATCTATTTATCTGTTAAGAGAATTAATTTAAGATATTTTTTAGGCATAAAAAGCGAGGTGTAGGGTCGAACGATGAATACCCATATGTTCATAAATTTCCCCACAAACTAGTTTGTGAAAAGAAAAGGCATTAGCTGGAAAATAATTTGAAAGAAAGAAAATAAAACCTTCTAATGCAACCACCCATAGGCCATTATTGTGTAGATGCATTTATAATCATGCTCCCTGGACTCCTGTTCACATTCAATAATAAACTATATGATATTTGTTTCTTCTACCTCCGAAACACTTCTGACAGTCTATAGTAACCTCTGAGAATGGTTTCAAAATAGATATAATTCCAGTACACTTTCTAAACAACAGGAATCAAGAGATGATGATCTCATTTAAACTATACAAAACTCTCACTTTCTAACATATTTGGCAGGCAAAAGGCTAGAGTTCAGCAAAATTTATGTATTAGCAACCAACTTAAAGCCACATATATACTGATATACAACTGTAACCAAGGTATTTTAACAGCGCCAGTTCAAGGTAGTGAAACCTTTTTAGAAATCAAGCAGCTTTAAGTATCAAAAGCATAATCCTTTCTGCGTCGTAATAGCTAATTGTTTGCCCATCTTGGAGTCATGTTGGCATTGCTCTCGCATTCACTGCTATCACCACATTCAGTCACTGGCTTTTCTAGCAATCTTGCCTTTTCCAGTGGACTCTCTCGAAAAGTTCGCCCACCTCGACGATCCTAACGAATTTAGATGAAACAAATGAAACTAGTTTGCCATGTTACATGATGCAATATATCTGAATAAATTGCTGGATTAGGGAAAACAAGCAAAGACTTCAAAGAATCCAGAGACGTTTGAGTACATTAAATTTCCTGATTTGTTTACTTACACTGTATGGGAAATCATCAACTTCCAGCATGTGTATTACATGCCCCATCTTTGGCCTCTTAAGCGAGTCAGGGTCCACACATTTTAGTGCTATTAAAAGAGCCTTCTTCAGTTCCCTTGAAGAAGGTTTGTCCTGCAATTTAGGGTCCAAAACCCCTTCAGAATTCCTGCTCGTGACCATCGTCTTGAGCCATTCGACCAGATTGACCTGAAAATCCTCTAGTAGATTGATTACTGCAACTTTTTAAGTACTACAAAAGGTTAGCATAACAAATCGAAAGCTAACCTCTCCAGGAGGTCTGTTGTAGTCAACTGGGTTTCGACCGGAAATTATTTCCATTATAAGAATCCCAAAACTATATACATCACTCCTCTCATTCAACATTCCAGTGCTAGCATACTCTGGGGCTACATAACTACCAAAGCACAAACAATAATTCTTGTAATGTATAGCTACTGATCAGTTCAGATAACAATCTTAGAAATTTAAACTGACCCAAATGTTCCCATCACACGAGTAGTGACATAACTCCTCTCAGACCCTAAGAGCTTTGCGAGACCAAAATCCGAGACCTTTGGGTTCCATTGCTTATCAACCAATATATTGTTCGATTTAATGTCCCGATGAACTACTTTTGGTTCAAGTCCCTCATGCAAATACATCAACCTAGATTGTTGGAGTCTCAAATAAGAATGTAACATTGTACAAGAAATTTAAATTGGAAATACACAAGATAAAATTGCCCAGCATACCCTTTTGCTGTTCCGAGAATAATGTTCATGCGGATCTCCCATGTAAGAGGGCTGCAGGGCCCAACATCCCCATGAAGCCACTGTTCTAAATTCCCATTATTCACATACTCGTAAACAAGTATCCTAAATGCAACAAGAACAAGAATAGGAAGAGTTTATAAACTAGTTATTACTATGGACATGCAATGTATTATAAGAGAAGGCAATACCTGTGAGCACCTTCAGCACAATAACCCAATAATCTAACTAAATTCTTATGCCGAACTCGGCCAATTGCTTCCACTTCAACCTTGAATTCTCTCTCAGCTTGGCCCCTGAAGTCGACATTGAATTAATCATATAAACATGCAGAGTAACATCAACTCCATTTCCATATGATCAAAATGTTACCAACTGTTATGGAAGCTATAAAAATTAGCAATATCGTACCTGTTATTGAGCAAATTTTTAACAGCAACCTGAGTCTTATCTTCCAAAACACCATGGTAAACAATCCCGTACCCACCTTCTCCAACCACTTTCTCATCTGCGAAGTTGTTCGTCGCCGCCTCGAGCTCGCGGAGAGTGTACCAATGCCCCCACCCCAAGTGTGACACCTCTGGGGCCGCGATGGCTGCCGTCTCATATGACCCACCTCCACCTACTCCCCCGCGCTCCGGGTACGTAATCCGATGACCTTTGCCGATCTCAATGTGGATCCTTTGATGTGCAATCGGGCTCTCCTCCTCGTGGGGGAGTAGCAGAGCTTGCCTTTCCATGGATTGCGAGGTGGGTTCAGATTCCGGCGGCGGTTTGGGGTCCGAAACGCGAGATGAGTCTGGGTGGATTTCTTGGATTTCCTTGGAGGTGATGGGGATAGTGGGTTTGCTGCGCTTGGAGGCGAGGTAGAGGGAGATGAGGAAGAGGAGGAGGACGAAGGCGGCGCCGACGCAGATGCCGACGAGGACCCACATGTGGAGGCCGAAGACTACAGTGCGCTTCGAGAGCTCGTCGTTGAGGAGCGGCGAGCTGTAACTAGACATTGTTGCTCGTAAAAATACAAACTTTGAGATAAAAATGCCAACTTTGAGGAGGAAGGGAACGGTAGTCACAGTCACTTAATAGTTTACGGAGACGGAATTTGGAAGTACTGGAGCCATAAGCAGGGGAACGTGGTGAAAGAGCACTAAGATACTATTTGGGTGAGAAAGAGAGGATTTTTAGGGAGTGGCGAGAGAGATGGAATCTTGGAGAAGAAAGAAATAGAAAAGGGTTAAGACTTAGAGAGTAGCAGCGTAACTATATATTAATGGTAGTACTTAAGCTGATGGTGAGATGGAGATCGCTAAACAAATCTATCAGAAGGATTAGCACTTAGCAGCAGCGAGGATTGGAATGCGTCCCAAAAAGTAAAGATTAGCTTTGCATAGGGTACTAGATTGATTGATTCTTATTCATTTCTTCACCACCAGTCTTAAATTGTTTGGCCTTAAAAAAGAGCAAGGAAAAGGACTCTCTTGGCGTCAACCTTTAATCAATGCATCCCTCCCTCAATTAACGTTTCCCTTTTCCACTCTCACGCTGGAGATCTGGGCCTTTGGATTCTACCATTTGGCGAGGAAATTTAGGTGCAATCAATACTAACACGCACCGGGAAAACGAGCTTGTTGATTGCGAGAGTCACCTCATAAAATGCTTGGATTAATCTTTTTTTTTAATAAGAAAAACTCTAAAAATGATGAACATACTCGTATCATATTATCTTGAACATTTCTAGGGTTCGAAATCCGATCCGTTTGATGAATTAATGGTTTCTGTAGAATAGAAAACTGCCCTTTTTCTTATATTTACACACACATATATATATATATATATATATATATATATATATATTTCAATCGAGAGTACTTATTGAATATATAATTTATACAAGCATGTCTCTTTCTCATGGTCTCTTTTTCAATTTATACTATTGCCATGAAGAGTGCGTGTGAGTTGTTGAGCATTTGCATGGCTGTTGGCCACCAAAAGACTCGGCCAACCAGGAGATTGTAATGCTAATTGCTTTTTTTAGTTCAAAACACTAACTAGTTATACTGCTTTTTTATAACTAGGATTACTTATATGGTTGGGTAAAAATATAATACATAAGAATATGATAAATATTCATAAAATACCTTAGATATCTTTGATCAAGTTTGGGCTAACGAGACTACAATAAAACCAGCACTGTTAAAATTTAGACAAATAATTTAATAAAAACTACTAATTTCCTAATTCAACGGTTGAGATTAATTAATATTAAATAAAATTAATTGAATGTACCAGTTATCTAAGGATAAATTAGTCATCCTTTTTTTTTTTCTTCTGCGTGATGCAAATTTAGAGCTCCATTTTTATGGTGGGACTTAAAATTTGGAGCCCCACTAATTTGGAGTTAGGTTTAGAGCTCTATTGGAGTTTAATCGGGCTTCAAATTTGGAATTTGGAGTCCGATTGGAGTTGTTCTAAATAGTTTAGTTTATATCAAGTCATTGCTCTAAATTTTAAGTTCAGCAATCTTCATACAATATTAATCACTTTAATCCTATCATGGATATATTATCATAATAAGCCTTCTACCTCGCTTTCCAACTAAAAAAATAGTGAATAGTGATAACGGAAAATTTGTCTTTTTTAAGTCTTATCTGAGTTTTTAGGTTGGATAATTAACTCAACTAATTAGTTTTGGCTTGTTTGCTTTGGCCTTATTTACTTTGAGTTTAGGGATTTTTTTTAACTAATTTACGGATCCTAAACTGGTTCAGTAATCAAATATCTTTAAATTTTTTTATATTTAATTAAATTTATTTTTAAAAGAGTTAAGACTAAAAAATAAAACTAACTAATTAAATTTAAAATTTAGTCTCAAACGAAACAAGGTCTAATGATATGTCCGGCCCTGGGACGTAGTTAAATGAAAATTACATTACTCTACTCGGGAGTTGGGAGTTGTTTGCTATAATATGCGTATAAATGGGCTCCGTTTCAAAGTCTGTGCATCTAAATGGGCCTTATATGGGCTAATGGGTTATATATGGGGAATGGGGGCCATTTGTCAAGTTATATCCTGTGTCGTCGAACTATAAGTGCAATATCCCTGTTTGCTGTTAATGTTTGATTATCGGATCTTCTCTTTCTACCATCCTTTTCTTGATTACAATGTAGAAGCCCTTGTGTCCCTCGTTTAGTTTTGGCGCCAAAGCTCGACTCCTTCCCGCCAAATCAAACCGCACACTGCGATTTCGCGATCAAGCGGGCAATCTCGATCTTCTGAGAGAGAGA
Source organism: Typha angustifolia (assembly GCF_048772165.1). Lineage (NCBI taxonomy): Eukaryota > Viridiplantae > Streptophyta > Magnoliopsida > Poales > Typhaceae > Typha > Typha angustifolia. The sequence continues at coordinate 9,557,236 of NC_133248.1, forward strand.
CAGAGAGAGATAATGGCGGATTCTACCTCCGCCTCCGGCCGCCGGAACCGGTCCAAGGGCATGGAGGCCGCCGCCCGCTCCGCGGCCCTCGAGCGCCTCAAGGCCATCCGCAGCTCCGGCGGGCGCCGCTCCGACTCCTCCGCATTCGAGGTCAAGATGGAGACACCTATCTACGATACGCTCCCCGAGGAGGATTACGCGGCCCTCGTCGCCCGCCGCCGCGACGAGGCCCGAGCCTTCATCGTCGACGACGATGGCCTCGGTTACGCCGACGAAGGCCAGGAGGAGGACTGGTCCCATCCCAACGTACCGTTCTCCTCCGACGAAGACGAGGACGACGGCGAGGCCCGGCCCAAGAAGAGGAAGGCCGCGGCCAAGAAGGACTCGACTGTCAAAAAGCCGCCGCCTTTACCGCTCTCGGCGGGAAAGCAGCGGCTCTCGGCAATGTTCACATCATCGGTGTTCAAGAAGAATGAGCGGGCAAAGTCTGCGTCTTTGTCGTCCGATAGCATCGTCGACGATGTGATCGCCGAGTTCGCACCTGATGAGAACGACCGGAAGGAGAGACGGACGGTTAGGAGTTCTATTATGCCGCTTCCGTTGCCAGTGATTCAGGTTAAGATCGAGCCTCAGCCTATTGATGTTGGAAATCCAAATGTGGAGGTCAATTGTGTTGAATCAGAGACTAGTTTCGAGGAAAATTGTGCTCCTGTGGAGGTGCAAGAAGAAGTCGTTACAGATTCTCAAATTAAATCAGTGAGCAATGGAATTTCAGATGTAGTGAAGTCTGATGCCAATGGAGATGTGAAGGTGCAGAAGGGGAAGAGTGAGAAAAGGAATTCCTTTAATGCAAAGATCAAAGTGGAAGCAGATGGGAGCGTGATGAGTGCGACAGCTGGTTGGAAGGCGGTATGTGGAGAAGAGAGGAATGGTGGAGGTGAAGGAGGGGTAGTCAATACCATTGGCGATGATGATGATAAGTCAGAGTTTATGCTTGATTCGGATGGGTCGCTGCCTTTCTACATACTTGATGCATACGAGGAGCCGTTTGGGGCTAACTCTGGTACTATCTATCTATTTGGGAAGGTAAATTATTTTCTCTATGTTTCTTTCACCTGAATCCATTATTAGCACGGCTTACTATAAAATTGTTCTTGCCTACTAAGAAGCATGGGTGGGGAGGAAAGAAACTCACTTTAACACCCGGTGAATCGTTCTCATTGGACTGAAGACTTACTTGCGAGTGGTGGGAGAAATATAACGTTTAATTATCCTTATGTCTATGTAAATGGCTATTCCATGCGAGATATATCTTGCTATTAGGGCTGTCTAGATATGCTGTGATCTGCCAAATTTCATTCAAATGATCTGTTTGTTTATTTATTGTTTCCAGTCTTTCCCTTTGAATCTTCCTGAGTGCTCTTGATAGTTTTTGCTGAACGGCGAAATATTATTAAGTGCCACACATTCTTGTGAAGTTTCATATCTTATTTAGAAGTATCTTACTCAAAAGTAATTGCATTTGCCTCTTAGTTCCTTGCGTGGCACACCCAAATCCAAATGAAAAGATCCTATTAACTTGTTGGGGGCATTATTGTCAGGTCAAAACAGGTAATGCGTATCAGAGTTGCTGTGTGGTTGTAAAGAATCTCCAAAGATGTGTTTATGCAATTCCAAACAGCTCTGTGTTTCCAAGCTGTGCTGTAGGGGAGACTATGAGGAAATCCAAAGACTTACATGATTCAGCACCGTTATTTCGGGCAACCCTACAAGTAAGAATGCTCGCTCAGACTGCTTCATAGAATTTCTATTAACTTGTAATTGTACCACATTTTTTTTATGTAATGTTCACTGATGGTTCCAACATTCATCTCATACTCTCTCTCCAGGAAATGGCATCAGGATTAAAGAGCGAAATAACGAAATTATTGTCAGATCTTAATGTATCATCTTTTGTCATGACGCCAGTTAAGGTTTGTAAGCTTCCATGCTAAACAATTAATTACAATTTATGGAACTTTGATCATGTACTCACTCTTGTTTACTTCCCATTGAAATTTTGTGATCATATTTTGTCCTAGTTCAGAGGAACTATGCGTTCGAGAGGTCTGATTTACCTAGCGGAGAGCAGTATGTTCTTAAGATTAACTACCCATACAAGGTACTTTTCTCCTTCCACACTTTCCTTTTCATTGCACATGATATGATTATCTATAAATGAAGATAAGGTTATGCACATCTTCCTTTCCCAGGAAACCTTTTCTTTATCACCATCATATAGTGCCTATTTATCACTATCAATAATGCAACATCACTTCCTCGTAGTCAATAATATTGATGCTTCCATTTCCATCCTTTCATAAGATAACATCTTTCTTGCTCCTTATATGGCAATACATGTTTCTAGTGATTTAAGAGAAAGTGAAAGAGGTACCCTTGTTCTTGAAACTAGTATGCTAATTCTTTGTTTTATCTTCAACCTGATAGATCTACAGACTTTTCTTCTCTCTCTCTCTCAAAAAAAAAAAAAAAAAACCCCTTCAACCTGATAAATCTACGGACTTTTCTCTCTTCAAAAGAAAATATTCAACCTGATAAGATGCTAATTCTTAGGTTAGTATTTAACTTGGTACACTAGAATTGCAACATTATTATGAAGTGCAGATGATGTGAGTAGTGAGTACACCTGCTCCAAAGACCTTTACTTTTTATAACTGTTTTCTATTGAGCGACACAGAGGATGCTAATATCATTCCGCCTAAAAGGTAAGTAGATTTTCCATCAAGCTTCATTGTTGGTCTCCCTTCAAGTACGGAATTTGGTATAGACTCTAGAACACAGCTCAGTTGAGTTCAGGAGGCCATATGAAAAGAACCGATGAATTTTCATTGATAAATATACTTGGTTTCTTCACCCACAAAATGACAACTTTTTTTATTTTTTCTTGGTTTGGCAATATGAGCATTTGTTTCTTTTCGCGACTTGTTTAAGTACCCATACTACCAGATATTTGCCAGGATCCAGCACTTCCAGCGGACATTAAAGGAGAGCATTTCCTTGCATTACTTGGCACACGAAACAGGTATGATAATTAAACACATCTATTTCTTTTGCATAAAATAAAGAAAAGTTCCAACAAGAGTAGCTTGCATTATTGTTCATTAACTCTTGGTGGTCATAATCTGTAAGACCCTTGTCAGGTCAAATCTACACGCAATAAATACATATGAACCTAATTATATTACTGTTGGGAATTGCAAGCTTATCATCTTAGTTTCTATCGCATATCATGTTATTTGAATCAGGAGGCAATTATGGGATATTGAAGCTTGCAGCAATGACAGAACATCTGAAAGCTTCTTATTGAGATAGCTGTATTTTCATACTTCAACTATCTTTAGTGAATCTAGCTGTGTTTTGGACTCTCAACTTCTAGAAAAGCTAGCTCTAAAACCATGTCAAATGACCTATCGATTAAAAGTTTAAGATGTTAGATAATAGACCGATAATGTCTATCATATATTTAACAATCTTTAGTGAATTTATCCTTTTGTAGCCAAACATTGCAGCCACAGCAACCTTTGTATCTAATAAACTAAAACTTGAATGTCATAAGCTATGTTTGCTTCATGCATTAATTAAGTTGAGAAACTAACCAAGCCTTTTCTTTTCCAGTGCTCTTGAATTGTTTCTAGTCAAAAGAAAAATCAAAGGACCATCTTGGCTATCAATTTCAAAATTTGCAAGCTGTTCATTGTCTCAGCGGGTGCGAACTTTCCCTTTATTTCATAATACTTCTGTCTTTATCTATTGTTCAACCTTCTAGCTTTTGTCTGCCTCCATTGTCTATTTGAGACCTGGTAATTATCCAGTTTGTCAATTCATGCATATTTCTTGATAGTAGTGAGGTCTTGGTTGGCCGTGGAACAGGTCAGCTGGTGCAAGTTTGAAGTAATTGTTGATTGTCCCAAGGATATCTCAGTTTGCACTTCAAAAACCTTGCTAGAAGTTCCTACTGTCATTGTTGCTGCAATTAATCTGAAAACAATCATCAACGAGAAGCACAATGTTAATGAGATCGTCTCAGCTTCTGTCATCTGCTGTCACAGGGCAAAAGTAAGATTCTTCTTTTCTTTACTGTAGTTTTAAAATTTTTTTTCTCTTGGTCACTCATATATTTCATAGGTGTTGAGCTATGTTTTATGCAGTTATTGTAAATGTAACTGTCATTACTCATTGTAGCACTACACAGTAGATGTTTAGACTTTTAGTTATATTTGACATGCATTCATCCAATTATATATGAAAACCCTTCAGGTCGATGGCCCTATGGTGGCTTCAGAATGGAAGAGGAAGGCTATACTCAGTTACTTTACTGTTGTTCGCAAACTTGAAGGGGGCATATTTCCAATGGGTCTCATGAAAGAAGTTTCTGACAGAAATACCAAAGCTGGGGCAAACGTGTTGGCATTAGAGAGCAGGTGCCTGCTGTTTGTTATCTTGCTTCCTTTCTTTCTTATAAATCTAAATGGTTGATATATATCTGCTGCTTTGCACTTATTCATGCTCTGAGTATCTGCATCTCTTGCAGCGAACGTGCTTTGCTAAATCGTTTAATGATTGAACTGAACAAATTGGATTGTGATGTTCTTGTTGGACACAACATCTCAGGGTTTGACCTTGATATTCTCCTCCACCGAGCTCAGGTTTGACTCTTCCATTGAGCTTCATATATCTTGTCTTATTTGTCAAACAAATAATCAGTCCACCATACACAAGAGCCACTGGACTTTTATAAGCTGAGGTTGCAATTAAAGTAGCACTTTGATCTGATCGAATTCAAAAGCTACCCAGTGTTAAGTGGCACTTTGACTTTATTAGACCTATCTCCTGAATAAGGATCTGATGCATGTATTCTCTTAATGCAGGTCTGCAAAGTTCCTAGCAGTATGTGGTCCAAGATTGGTCGTCTTAAGCGCTCTGTCATGCCTAAACTCACCAAAGGAACTGCCCTTTATGGTTCAGGAGCTAGCCCAGGAATGATGTCGTGCATTGCTGGTCGTCTCCTATGTGACACTTATTTGTGCTCACGAGACCTCTTGAGAGAGGTATATGAATATTATATTAGACGGCTTAATTTGCTTGCCCAGACTTCCTGCTTAAATCTATTTTGCCTCTGTAGGTAAGTTACTCTTTGACACAACTGGCAAAGACACAGCTGAACAAAGACAAAAAGGAGATTCCTCCACATGATATTCCTTCCATGTTTCAAGATTCTGGAACTCTTCTTGAATTGGTACAATCTACCAACAACTTTAGCAATTGTTTTATCTTTCCCTGTTCAATTGCATTCCCTATTATCTGCATATAACTTGAGGATGCGTACCAATTGACCCATACTTTGAACTGAATTTTATTTCATGAAAATAGGTTGAATATTGTGAGACTGATGCCTGGCTATCTCTGGAGCTGATGTTTCACTTGAGTGTTCTCCCTCTTACTCGGCAACTGACTAATATCAGTGGTAATCTCTGGGGAAAAACTCTTCAGGTATGCCATCACATTATTTAATTGAAATTATTTAGATGTTCAAGCAAGACATCATTTGGGACATCTTCAGGGTGCTAGGGCTCAACGAGTAGAATACTTGCTATTGCATGCTTTCCATGCGAAGAAGTTCATCGTACCAGACAAGATTCCGGCTCACAAGGAGTTGAACTCAATGAAGCGAAAAACTAATGCTAACCCACAGGGCGAGGATGCTGATGACTTAAATGTGAATGGTAATTTTCTTGATAATGAGATACAACATATCAATCAAGGAAAGGGAAGGAAAGGTCCTTCCTACTCTGGTGGCTTGGTATTGGAACCAAAAAAAGGTCTCTATGACAAGTATATTCTACTCCTAGACTTCAACAGCCTTTATCCTTCAATTATTCAGGTATTTGAACTTCTGAAATGTCTGAGATCTGTAATTTTTGTTTTATGTATTTCTAATTTTGATAGTGTGCTACAAATACAACTCATTATTAATACTACTATGCTTTATATTCAATGACTAGTTCTATTATATTATTCAATAGGAGTACAACATCTGCTTCACTACAGTTGAACGATCTCCTGAAGGTCTTGTACCTAGTTTACCATCCTCAAAAACTACTGGGGTTTTACCTGAGGTATATTTCTCACTGCGTATTGTTCAGATAATGAATTTCCATTTTCATATAATATTAGTCGAGCCATCATTGTGATTAGAATCCTTGCATCATCTCTTTATATGTCGGGAACATGATATGGGACGTAACTGGTTAGCTTTTGAAGCTCAATTTTGGATCTTTGGGGTTAACAATGTTCAAACTTATGCTTTATTGAGTTATGCTGTCATTTCAGCTTAGATGATAGTCTACTCTTCAGAAAATTCTTATTACTGTATAACTTAGTTTTAATCTGTCTCACTCCATGAGATAATATGTTGTCAGTCTAAGATAATACAAGTATCTGTTTATTTTAACACTCTTAAAGTCGTTTAGTTGGCATTATACAAAACATAGTCTTTCCTACTTTAATAGAATTCCTGTTACATATTTACTAGTTCTCTTAATCCTTTGTCCTTGCAGTTGCTGAGGAATTTGGTTGAGAGAAGAAGAATGGTCAAGTCATGGCTTAAGACTGCTACCGGTCTCAAAGTTCAGCAATTTGATATTCAACAACAGGCACTGAAGCTGACCGCCAACAGGTCATGATCTTGGTCACTACCATCGGACTGTTAAAATTGTTGCTTTGCATTAGATGTACCTTATAAACTCTAACATGTTATTTTAATGTACTTACTTCAGCATGTATGGTTGCTTGGGCTTTTCGAATTCAAGGTTTTATGCAAAACCACTTGCTGAGCTGATAACCCTACAAGTGAGTAAAACGTTCTATTTCACAATAAATTTTGCCCTATCGGAAGAGAGAATGTGCAGGCCTTAAAAACAGCTGACTGAAATCATATATATATATATATATATATATATATATATATATATATATTCTGAGTAATTCTTGGATGCATTCTGCAGGGAAGGGAGATCTTGCAAAGTACTGTTGATCTTGTTCAGAATAATTTAAACTTAGAGGTATTTATTTTGCCAATACTATGATTGTAAGCTTTCCATGATTTAAATTGATTTTTCCTAGCAATTCTCTTGACAAACCTGTGGCTAGAGGTTCGTCCTTTTGTGCGGAATGAGTTCCTTCCAAAGTTCCAATGAGTGCAATAATTGCATACATCTTAGAAATGCCGGTATATGTTGGGAACCCATGCACTAGGTGATGCTTTTTTCTCCTCCAAGAGTACATGAAGTGTTTGCAGGATGCATTTGGTCTTTTATATCTAATGTGAAACTTCTGACTTTTGAGGGAACAATATATCAGTGAGCCTGAGTAGAGTGTTAATAATTGTTAACACCTAGAAAGCTAGAATTATAACTTAAGCCTTGTTAACTTTATGGCGGTTGAAAGCTTAGTAGATTTTATGTAACTTTAGACTGGGTTATTAGCTTTAATTTTACTCTCTGAGTTTTTTCTGAGTTTACTATTATTTTTTGAAGGAGCCCTAAATACTCTAGTTTAAGGTTTGATTAGGCTATTTAAAAAGTCTGATTAGTTTAATAGTGAAATTTTAGGGGAGACATAATTTCTAGTTTGACTAGGTTAAGAAGATATGGAACATCAAAGTCAAAGTTAAAACCAGATCCTACTTGAATTCTAAAAGCCAGATCCTATTAGGACTAAGAATATCGAATATTACTTGTACTATGCAAAGCTGAAATCAAGTAGAAGTAAAAAAACCGATTATGAGTAGGAAGAGTAAATCTGGCAAAGACCATAATAATATTTTTTTAATGTGGCAAACTTTTTTTCTGTTGATAGAAAATAACCACTGATCTGCCCAAACTAGATTAATTTATTTTATCAAGATGTAGAATTAAGAATTACTTATAATTTCTCCTGGCACACCAATGCTTGACTGATTTGCACGCATCCTGCACGATAAATTGCTCTTGGAAGTGAAATGCCTCTGTTTGGTTTGCAACCAAGCTACAAATCGATTTCTCATACAAGTGCCGTTATAGGTGGGCAATGCAACAGTTCAGCTCCTCCAAGTGCTGCATTATTTCTGAAATTGAGATCCAAGCACTTGGTTCTCGTTACATTTTGGTAGAAAGTATACTTTGTTAGGGAGCCTAGAACTCACGTAAGTAATACTTAGATTTTTCTTGAGTGAAGTCTCTTTGCATCTAAGGTCTTCCAATTTAGTTTCTGAGTTTCTTGTTTAGTCCTGGTCAATTGATTCTGCAACTCACCGACTATTCTAAAAGCTTTAAACTGTTAGAGAATGGTGATTTTTATATTTTATATTTTAGGACTTTTTACTTCTGGGTTGAGACATTTTGATGAGTCAAAAAAGTGTACTTGATTTAAATTATATTTTAAATGACAAATGGGTCTGACATTATTCAAACTTAGGACATCTACTCGTATGCCATGTTACTATCTGCTCTAAAAACTTAACTTTTTTTTAAGAAAAAAAAAAAAAAAAAAAAAAAATATATATATATATATATATATATATATATATATATATATATATATATTATATTTATCTTCTAACAGGTTCAAACTGAGTACAACTCGATTCACAGTTTCACACCAAACTTATATGCCTTAATGGATTTAGGCTGCAATTCATGCCACGATTTGCACCACCTAGAACTTGGTCGAACCGAGTTTTGTGGACTACTGAATTTGGCTTCTTTCGATGAAATTTGGATTTTTTTTGTAAATGCCAATCTTTCACATACCAATATTTTACTAGTAGTGTGATTTGATCACACACATTTTCCAGATTGTAGGATGTTGTACAAGCGTTTTGTGTTCACAAATGGCCATTACATGAAATTACACCTAGAAAGAGTTTGTTTTCTTATGTAGGTTAGAGTTTACCTCTAGAAGGATATCAGAAACTCAAACATGTAACAAATAGATGATAGGTTTTATGAAAGAAGTTCTCTTTTGGGCAGGTGTGCCATCTCTCTTTCTTCCTATCTATTCTTTCTCTTTGAAATATTACTCTCTTCATCTTTGCCTTTTCATTGTAATTTTTACATGCAGAATAACACGGAAGTAGGAAGAAACATATTCTTGTAGGATGCTTTTGACATTGTCCTGGTCACTCCAGCCGTTTCTTGAAGATGACTTTTGTGAGTCATGTAGGGAATGACACTTGTAGTTTTAGCCTTCTATGAGTAACACATGTCTTACATAAGAATGGATTGGACTAAGCACTCTTCCCTTTGTGATTATAGCCATCCATTAACTCTTTATGAAAAGACAACCCTTTAAATTATTAAATCCCATCCATGCTCATTTACCAACACAAAATTATTTTTCATGTGAATGCATATATACATAGTTTTATCTCCGGTCCTTTAAATTGGATGTCCGGCCTATCAAAATAATCATTTTGCAGCTTATGTCCTCTTTGTTGTCATCCTTTACACAGCAACATATGTAGGGACCAACAATCAGTTTTGATATCTGCAGCATCTAAAATTTTGCCAAGAGGAGCAAAATGAGAATCCTAAACTTTGTTTCTGTTGATTGTTATTTTCTTTTTGTTGAACAGGTGATTTATGGGGATACAGATTCTATTATGATCTATAGTGGGCTGGATGATATTTCTAAGGCAAAAGCAATTGCTGGAAAGGTCATTCAGGAGGTAAGGCCTGTCTACTTATCATACCTCATAAATCCTTTAAGAGAATGATATGCTATGCTAGCTGTCGATTTAGAATTTAGAAAAATAAGAAGACATCTTATCTGAACACATGGTATATTAGATACCGGTGAAAATTTACTTCTGAATTCTGATGCAGGTCAACAAAAAATATCGATGTCTAGAGATTGATCTTGATGGTTTGTACAAGAGAATGCTTCTTCTCAAAAAGAAGAAATATGCTGCTGTGAAAGTGCTATTTAAAGATGGGATACCATATGAGGTTAAGTTGAATATATCCATTTTTGGGTCATTAAATTGCACAAATGTCTCTCTCTCCTAATATCTTATTTGATCCAGGCCATTGAGCGCAAGGGCCTTGATATGGTTCGGCGTGACTGGAGTTTGCTATCAAAAGAAATAGGGGATTTTTGCTTGAGCCAGATATTATCTGGAGGGTATGCAAGTACATTTGCACACTCATCAATGTCACAATCAATGATTTCAGTGTCTTTCCCAATTTGTGTATGACTTACCAATTACTGCAGGACCTGTGAGGATGTCATTGAGTCAATCCACAATTCTCTTATGAAGGTCAGGATGCACATACTAATTCTTAAGGTCTTCTAGGTGTCATGTAGTTTCTAATTGAGTCATTTTTGTTCTATGGTTAGTCTTATTTCTGGATGGTAGTGGAATTATTCCTGATTTCCTCAACGTTCAATACAGAAGCTTTGTTTTCATCTATAAATAAAACACGTGATCTTTGAACTGACTTCATACTTCTCTATTTGTCACAGGTTCAAGAGGAAATGAGGAATGGCGAAATAACGCTTGAAAAATATATCATCACAAAGACCTTAACAAAACCACCAGAGGATTATCCAGATGGTAAAAACCAGCCGCACGTTCAGGTCAGACCACTTCTTTATACTTGTCTAAGTGTGAACGACATGCATACCAATGAGATTTACCTATGCACTAGTGTTCATATTTACTTGTATCTTTAGGTGGCTTTGAGACTGAAGCAAAATGGTTACCCAGGTTGCTCTGCTGGGGAGACAGTTCCTTATATCATTTGCTGCCAGCAGGTATCAGTAGGCATCATTGCTTTGATATATATACTCATGTATTTGCTAAGTTGTGGAGAAAGAGGGTCTATTTCTTTATTATCTGACTGTGTGTGAAACAGTGAAAGTATTTGCTTCATATTTGAGGCATTGCTTGTAAAGTTTAGAGTCATCAGAGATGCCTGTCTCTGGCAGTTTCAATATATTAACTGACAATCAGAGATGTCACAGTGAGGTGTTTAGCTCAGCAAAGCCATTATGATATTTGATTTTACTTTTGTTACCATTTTGGCTAGGGTACAACTTCTACTGGAATAGCTCAAAGGGCTAGGCATCCTGATGAGCTGAAAAGAGACAGTGGCAACTGGATGATTGACATTGACTATTACTTGTCACAACAGGTTTCTCTTTTACATATTCCTTTTATTCTACATATACACACACACATGTACTTCGACAGCATGATCTAACTGACATCTCTTGTTTTAGATTCATCCTGTCGTATCACGTTTGTGTGCGTCCGTTCAGGGAACCAGCCCAGCTCGTTTGGCTGAGTGTCTAGGACTTGATTCCTCTAAGGTGCTCCGTCAAGCTAGTAATCCATCTTTCATTGTTGTAGTCCTCTTCTCAGGAATTTTTTTTTTTTTTTGTTCTTAGTTTCAATCGAGAGCAGCTGAATCTGATAATCAAGATCCTTCGACTATGCTTTTATCTGTAATCGATGAAGATCAAAGGTAAATATTTTGACAGATGAATAGATGATCTTAGGTATTCGAGAAAATTTGTGACAAAAACCAACACATGCAGGTATCACGGCTGTGAGCCACTAAGGTTATCATGTCCATGCTGTTCCAGTACTTTTGAGTGCCCCCCTGTATCCAGTCTACTTTCTATGTCAAGCAATGTAAGCCAACCAGATTCAGAAACAGGTAAGGAATGTAATCGCAACTTCTGGTGTAGAATGCGTTGCCTAAGATGTTCGGATGATGTTGATGGATGTAGAATATCTCCAGCCATGCTTGCTAACCAGGTGCAGAAATTTTCAAGTTATGAATTTATGATAGTGCGTCACACATGTTTAGGGAACTAACAAGAAGACTGCTGCACATGCAGATTAAAAGGCAGGCTGATAATTTCGTCTCTTTGTACTACAAAGGAGTTATGATGGTAAAAAGTGATTTATACTTGCCATGTTTTTCACTTTATTTGTTATTCTCAAATGCCACATTGGAAGTCTATATTTCTTGATCAGCCTTGAGGAATTCATAGTTACCTGTTGTTATTTGACCACTTTTGTCAGTGTGATGATGAAATGTGCAAATACACCACTCGCTGTCTGAACCTTCGGGTTGTTGGTGATTCAGAGAGAGGTACAGTCTGTCCAAACTACCCACGCTGTAATGGCCATCTCATCAGACAGGTTAGTTTCATGCAATATCATGTTTTATCATATCTTCATGCATAATTTGCTGCTTCTCTTTTATGAATTGACATATTCATTTGTGCTCTTTATTTTTTTACAGTTTACAGAGGCAGATCTGTACAGGCAGCTGTCATATTTCTGTTATGTGTTGGATGCAGCAAGGTGCCTAGAGAAGGTTATTTTTCATCTCAAGTAATCTAGTTTATTTCCTTCATTTCTTTTCACGCCATAACACCTAAAATAATCTTGTGACTGCAGCTGGATCAGAAAACCAGGTTGTCTTTTGAGAAGGAGTTTGCTGCAATCCGTCAAACCGTTAGTTTAGCTGCTTCAGTGATACAGAAAATCCGAGATCAATGTGCCTATGGGTGGGTACAGCTTAAGGACCTCACAATCTCAATCTGATGGTTGGAGCTTGTCATCTAGGTCCAAGACTTGTACGTCAAGGAGTAATGCAGGATCCTCGATAATTTGAATTTCACAACTTGATTCGAATGACAAGTTACAGACGAAGGAATTTTAACAGACCAATTCTTGGAGGTCCTGGATTTCTTCCTCAAAGGTTACACCTGATGACTAGTTACAAAATAAAAAATTATATCTGGGCTCTTCAACCCATCCAAAAGAACAAGATCCAGAAGAAGGAATTCGGCCTTGACAGCTAATAAATTCATCAAGGTCCAGGTTTCTTCCTTAAAAGATTAGGTCTTGATTTGCCCAGCGATGTTGAACCAGATCTTCCTGGCAATGTGGTCGTCAAATGTATTTAACTTTTAACAGTTCTGGGAATCAACCTTTTCCATATGTAGCACATGAGTTAGTTTCCCATATGTCTTCGATTACTATTGCCGTCAATCCTCCATCAAAAGACGTTAGATTTATGAGAGAAAATGTGCATAGGTGTCAGATAACACAAAGAATTTAAGACATTACTCCTTTTCTTCTGTGGTACTTATAGTTACTTAATCACTTGGGCATAATGTTGGATTTCAAATTAAATAATGCTCATATGTGATGAACCTGTTACACCATCTGCCAAATTAGTGATTCGTTTTACAACATTGATGACATTGGAAGATGCTTGACCACAATCTTTTGGGTTGATCACGTGTATACACATGCACTCAAGTCTTACTATAATCTTTTCTTAATCATGACAGTATTAAATCCGTAACTAAATCCCTCTAATGAATCAGCTTAGAGGTAAGTGTGGACCTCAAAGGATTGCATATGCTACTCAACAAACAAAATCCAGCTTGAGTAGTTGTCAGAAGAATGCCCCACTATCTTTCTCTTAATTATATAAGTCGGTTAGTGCTCCATCTACAAGTGTCAATAGATTTCTAGAGATTATAAAATGGTAGAAGCTTCTCTTCCAACCTGCCAATGATTAAAATAAAATATCATGTTAAGAGGAATTCAGCTTAGAATAGATGCTTTCTTGAAAATAGTTGGTCTAGCTTTTAACGTATACACGATTGGTTCTGATTCATAGACCAAATTATCAATCCCATATCGTAAGAAATCCCAAGGATTTTTGGTCTTAGCCTATTTGTTATTGTTCATAAACATAGTATGGAAATATATTATAAACTGCATAAGGTTGCGTAAGACTTGGTTTAGATTACAACCTCTTCTCTGTTCAGTCTAAAGCGAGAAAGGAGGAGGAAAGAGAAAGATGCTGACTTCTTTTAAGGGAACCCATGAACTAAGAAGTAATGTGTGAGGATGTGAGAATCAAATTAATGGATGCCACTTGGACACTTTAAGCGTAGTACCCTTTTACAAGTTCCATGTTTTTTTTTTGATCAAATCACTTAATATCTTAGTCAACCAAGATATTGACAAGACAAGTACATTCCTTTGTGGTACCAGGAAATATTTAGGCTTAAGAAGGATTAATTAATGAGTAGTGCTTGGGTTAACTCTGAATAAGTAAGAAATCATAGTCATTAATTAATTAATCCCCTTCCAGAAGGAATAGCTTCCACATTGGACAAAGGCCAAAGAAAGGGGACCAATCGTTGGATGGCAAGCAAGAAATTACGATGCCAGTCCAAGGTTAATTTGGTCATCTTCTGCTCTACCCAAATCGAAGCCGTAGAGTAGATTACTAGATCGTGGTTAATTACCATATTTATTATTATTATTATTATTTTCCAGCCAAAAGCCCTCGTTTTACAACTCACTCGCTGCGCTCTCGAGCAGCCTTTCTACCAATTTTGGAAGCCGCAGAGAGGAGAAGAGAAGAAAGAGAAGGAGAGGAGAGCGGCGCTTTGGTCTCTTCTTGGTTCGTTCCGTATCGATTTGGAGCGGCGGAGACAAAGATGTGGGGGGTTCTATATCATCGAGACGTTGCTGGCTTAACCGCACAGAGGGTTTGATTTCTAATGGCCAAGCGCGTTTACCAAGCCTGGAAAGGAAACAATGCAAGTTTTTGAGGCTCCTTCTTGCTTATATCTAACTTTGTTTCGTTGTGGTTTGATTACTTGTTTGATTGGGAGTGTTTGTGCCGTCCGTGAGTCGATTTTAGCAAGTGGGTGTGTGCTGATCTTTGTTGTGTGAGGTGGGTTTGAAGTTTGATTTCGTACTTTTGGGAGAGATTGTGGAATGGTGACTGCTCTTCTCTAGTTTGTAGTCGAGCTGGGTTATGTTCAAAGTGGTTATTTTGGTGGGCTTTTCTGTTTTAGGTGTTTGTGTTTGGTTGGTTCAAATACAATTTGTGGGCTGTTGTTAGTTTCTACGAGATAATACTTGTCTTGTGTTCTCTAAGCCTACCTAGTAATGCCCAGTCCATTTATTGATGCTTGATTTGGTTTATTGTTCTAAACTTCGAGTTCATTGGGGGATTCTTACTTATTGCAGTCCCTAGGCCTGCCTTTTTATTTGTCTTCTTATAGTCAATTTCTTTGTTACTTGCAATCTGATTTCTAGTTGTAGTCATTTTGAAAGTTACGTTGGGTGTATATTGTTGATGGAGTTTTGAGTTATCATGCGTGAGAACGCTCCCACATTGGAAAGAGAGCTGAAGTGAAAACGTTTGATTTACAATGTTAGGCACAGTGGCTTAACATTTTGTATAGAAAATGAGTTCCAATGTTTGTATCAAGTTCTAATTCAGTTGGGTTAGACTTCTCATCCTCCTTTATAGTCGGTACCAGAGCCTTCTCAATTCTTTAAAGGCTCATTGATTTGGATAATGTCATAATGATAGGATAGTTATTATGTCAACTCCCACTTTTAGAACTTGTTTTGTCTTCTACTGATGCTTTAAACTTTGAGTTGTATTATATAGACAAATAGAACTTTGATGGACAAAGGGAACTATGTCTACTCAGGTGAGAGGGGGAAGGTGAAAAGCAGAAATGTGTTTATAAGCTCCCATTTTCTTTATTTTGGTTCTGTAACCTATTCTTTTGAAATTTCTTCATATGTGTGTGAATGGGATACGAGGATTTAATTTTTTTTTTACATGTGTAAGAAATTTGCTATTATAACTAAATCTCTTAATCATCTAGTTAAATTATCATACCATGACTTCTGTCATTTCCAGAACATTTACCATAATCTAAAAGCTGATCAGTCATCTCCAAGGCAGTACTATGTGGTGTTGACAATGCAATTTGTCATTGTTGTTCTTGGCTTTCTAGCATGTAAGAGGATTGTCTGGATAAGATTGTTCTGATCATAAACCATTGCTTTGTAGAACTTACATATCATATTTCTATCTGTATGGATAATATTATTTACAGGCTTTTGTATATTTCACAACTTTTCTGTTTATTGTGAGTTTTGTTCATGAAACAAGAACAGTGCTGAACTGCTTTATATAACTTGCACTAAGTTTCTTGTATGGTTCAGAATTTTTATGCACTTTATTGGATGTTTTATCAGTGGCATATTAAGTATCTTTTGACAAAATATCCACAATATTGATTATTTGATAGTCACTCAAACTTCATTATATCAATAGAAAGAAATGTTTAATTGCATCGTTTCTCTTTTGCAGAGGTTCATTTTTGGTGGCAGGTTGATATTTGGGCCTGATGCTAAGTCACTTTTTGTCACTGTTTCACTTATTGTTGTTCCAGTTGTGATCTTTTGCGTATTTGTTGCAAGACATCTTGTCCACAGATTTCCTGCATACGATGCAGGATATGCAGTTCTGGTGGTTGCTATAGTCTTTACAATCCATGTAAGTACTCTTTCTATAGCGTAACTTCTAGTCTAGGGTCCATATTGTTGGATTTCTAATCTAGGGTCTATATTGTTGGATTTTATTTCCCACTTGCTGTAGAATGTAACGGACTAATAGGTATTTCCTTTACCTCATTTGACCAACGTGGTAAAACATATAAGGTTTTTTTTCTTCTTCTGATTTTACTATGGTTATAGCTCATGCTTCTCTCTCTTCCTAATCGTATCCCTTGTTTTTTAAGTAAACATATAGTACATGATGATTTGCTTAAAATACAACATTTTTGTTACTTGACCAGCCATAGAAGAAGCAAGTACAGGAATTACACTAATCAATAAGAGTGATGAGGTCAAAAACTGCTTGGAGTACTGATTGGATGTGTGATCTTCTAAGATCATCTTGGTTGTTTTCCCATGGTTCAAAGTATTGATTGATAATGAGATGTATCGGCCCTGGTTTCGGCCTAGTATGGTTCAGTATCAGCCGTATCAATTGATACACATCAATTATATTGGCTGTAAATGCAAACTTTTGAATTTTCTTTTGTGCAGAATATATGTGGAACTCACCATAAGTTGCATCTAATATAAATATAACTCAAGACGTCAACTATCAGTATTTTGATGTCTTGGGTGCCACATTTTGTGTTTCCTTCATATTTTTCTCTTTTTTTTGTTGATGTTTTTTTTTTTCTTCCTTCACTCCATTTTTTAGTTTTCTTTCCACACACCTATGCTTATCCCTGTTGCAAAGAAGGTTTGCTAACCTCATCTACAGGAGGCTTTCTATCACCTCTGTTGTAGAGGCGATGATGGCGATAAGCACATATATTTACTAAATCCATTCAGAATTAGATATTGTTCTTAGTATTTTCACTCTCTGTACTATGTTATTACTATCTTGTTTGAGTAATCTAAATTTTCTTTTCTTTGTTTTCCTCAACTTCCAATATTTTTCTATAGTTTATATTATTATTTTTAGAATAATAATTAAAAAAGAGTCAAAAATTGATTTGGCCAATACATATCTTTTTCTCTAATGACCAATATTGATACTTAGAAGTTAGAACCTTAGTTGGTCCTTACACTTTGTCGTTGACGAGTAGATGATATATGAATGGATTCGTCCTGCTGTCATCATCAAAGGATTAGTCATGATAGAAATACTTAGGGCATGGAATCGCTAATTCTACAACTATGAGCAGGAAAAAATCGACTTATTTTATATGTCCAATAAGCATTATAATATCTTATGAATCTTAGTTGAGAGGTAGAAAACATCTTATAATTGAATCATTTTATGTTTCCATTGTTGATCTGTAATCTGTAAGTACCTGCTTACTTAATATTATTAGCACTTACACGCTGATCCAACCACACCAAATGAGAAATATGGGAAGAGATGGATGGAGTATAATTTGAAAGCATTGAACGTGGAAAATATATATTGGATTAAATTGGAACACTCCTTTTGGGAAAGAAAGTTGGTTTTGAGAGTTGGTAGATGAATAGTGAGATTCAAAAAGCAATTGGTTTTTTAAAAGAACGATATAACCGAGAAAAGGCTTGAAATAGTGAAAAACGATGAAAGACACAAATGAGGAATGAATAAGCTAAGAGATTGGTTAATGCAGCTTTTTTGGCATATTATAATCTATTTCTATGCTAAGTACTTAAGATGGATAAGTCAATATACATAAGTAATTGAATTTTTTAAAGTAAGAGAAAGAAAGATAAGGAATTAGATCGATGTTTGATGCATGAAATGAGAGGAAGAAATGGAAGGTGAAAGAATAATAAATATTAAGTAATACAGAGTTATGTATAGATTCATGAAATCAACTTATAAATTATAGTCTTTTGAAATAGAATAGTTGAAACATAAAATGAGTGTCAAAAATGATTTGGTTTTATGCTAAGTAGATTGACTACTCAAGATATTTACGTAAGATTTTATTTAGAATAGTAGAAGTGAGGATGTTACGAACCGGCTTGACCCGATCCATATCGGTTTCTAGACAGATTTGAATATGGAACTTTGAAGATTAATGCCGACCGATCTAATCGTCAAAAAGACTTAAAATTCTGATGAGTTGTTCATCCAGAAGTTACATATGCAACCTACTAAGATTTAACTAAACTATAAAAATAAATAAGATAAATAGATTCAATCCATTGAGTCCAATGACCCTATGGTGTGATACTACTTGACCTGGTTCGTATTAGAGAAAAAAAAAGACATATTGACAATTGGATATGGTACTTACTGACTTGCAAAAAGCTTAGATAAAGTAAACATTAAGTTAGAAAATATGGAGAAAAATGTTAGGATCTAAAGCTTCTTGAACAAGTAAGCTTTATATTGAGTATATGGAATGCAAGCTTAGTTAATTGAGATATCAAGATAGAGGATTGATACTAAAAAATAACTTAAGAACCAATATTGCATTCAATGGGTAATTTATTGGGAAATCATTGAGGATAATGTTGGTCATTAGTAAGTGACATTCACGGAAGTTGTGTCATTGAGATGGAATGTTGGGGTGGTAGTTGGAGTTACCACAAATGATGAAATTAGAAATTACTGCATCCTATATAAGTTAGAGGTAGCAGTTATAGAGGATAAGTTGCATGAACATAAGTTGAAATTGTTTGGACATGTATAGAGGATAAGTGCACCACTATGCAAGATAGATCTCATTCAACTAAAAAGGTTTGGTAATAATGAAAGGTGAGGTAGTAATGAAGAACATGATAGCACTTGGTACAACAGAGAAGCTTGTGAGAAACAAGGTTGAAGAAAGTAATAAGATCAGTATAGCCCACTCCATGTAGTTTGGACTAAGGGATCGATATGTTTATGTCATTCTTAGTTTGCGAGAAATTTGTCTTAAAGTTCATTCCTTGTACCATACAAAGGAGTACTGTAACTGTGGTTTATAGTGAAGTTTCTTCTGTTGTTACCAGCAAAGACATTTGCTGTATCTTTGTGCATCATTTGCATGTTTTTCTTCATCTTGTTCATTTTTTCATTTGAAAAGTACCTTTTTAGAGATCTTTAGTTGTTCTCTTTTGCATGCTATTCTTCTTTTTGCTTTTTATGTTTACAAGTCTTCATGCTAGGCTCGGGAACAATAAAGATAGGTTCTTATGATGCCAACTCTAAAGATCTTTTGCATAGCAGCCGCCTTTTCATATGAAGAATCTGTATCTACTTAGATACATGCATTTTTATATGCATCTAGCAATATCTTAGTGGACACTGGTGATATTGTATACACAAAATGATAATTTTGTTAGATGTAAGTAATGAGGTTGTATCACCTGGACTTTAGTGATGGATTCTTCCATGTATTGCTTAGTGTTTGTTTATCTTGCATCCACTTAGACACCAAAATCACAGCTTGTTTTGTGTCAAACTCTGATTTCTAGGTGCTGTTATTGCTTTTTATTACTTCAGCTCGGGATCCTGGTATTGTACCTCGGGCTTCACATCCTCCAGAGGAACCCAATGTTCCCCGCACAAGAGATGAAATAGTTAACGGTAGGCTTGTGAAAGTAAAGTATTGTGAGACTTGCATGATCTATCGGCCTCCTCGTTGTTCTCATTGCTCTATATGCAATAATTGTGTGGAGCGTTTTGATCATCACTGCCCTTGGGTTGGACAATGCATTGGCCTGGTGAGTTACTCGTTTTCTCTGGTTATTACGAACTGGTTGTAATTCATTATGGAGTATTTGTTGCCTTTGATATACTTAATTGACACTATTTTATGATTTAATTTTTTTTTTTTGATCTTGCATTTTCTGCCAATATTTAAACCTATAAATTCATGTCTTCTGATTTTCTACTGGTATTTTTTTTTTGCAGCGCAATTACCGTTACTTTTTCCTATTTGTTTCTTCCGCAACTCTTCTCTGCATTTATGTATTTGCAATGTCGGCATTGTACATCAAGTTTCTCATGGGCGAGGATTATCCTACCGTCTGGAAGGCAATGAAAGGATCTCCAGCATCTGTGGTGTTAATGATATACTGTTTCATATCTCTGTGGTTTGTTGGTGGTCTCACTGGGTTTCATTTTTATCTCATGAGCATTAACCAGGTCAGTTTACTTCTATATGTAAGAAAGGGCGACTAGCATCTTGTCTTTTTCTACTAACGCATATTATCTTATTGCTTGTTTTCACTTCCGCTATGCTTACAAGTTTAATGACCACTTCTCAACCTTTTCACATAAATATATCTTATACCACCTTTTCCTTTGGTCATTGTGTTTGTGTTAAATTGCAAGTCCTAATGGTTTGTCGGAGCTTCTTGCTTCAACATGGACTTATGAGTACATCTTTTGTGCCCATATTTGTTCATCCTAAAAATTTAGTTGTATCTTTCTAAATCTTCATTATAAGTTTATAACTTGCTTGTCAGCAGTTGAACAACAGTTGAATATGCTCTTCCTTTTCACTATTTGAATCTTGCCAAATCGATTTTATGCATAAGTAGATGTTATGCAATATCTGATCTATATGTATAATTCATACGCATAGTTGATTAGAATATTGAAGTTAGAAGATCAAGTTGAAATGTCAGGATCTTAGGATAGTTGGAATGATATCTCTAATAAAACTTGTATTGTAGGATGGTATGCCCTAACAATTCTAGTAAAGTTAGTTCTTTTCTCTTTTCATGATACTGTGTGTAAATGTAGGAAAGCTGTCTTGAAGTTCATGTGGATTTGCTATTCTAAATAATTTATTATTGCCAATTTATTTTCTGAACAACAGCATCTAAATATCTAGTGCAATGGAAATGCAACTTTTTCCCCCTATGTTCTTTAGCTTGACTTCTTTGTCATAGTGAGTAATTATATTCAATTCATCAGACCACATATGAGAATTTCCGATACAGAGCTGACAATAGGGTCAATGTCTTTGATCGAGGTTGTCTAAATAACTTTCTAGAAGTCTTCTGCACGAAGATAAAACCTTCTAGAAACAAGTTCCAAGCCTACGTGCAGGATGAAGTGGCAAGGCCGGCTCCAGTCACCTATGCCGTGGAGGTGGAAGATGAATTACCTGGTGGTCCACGTGCAAAAGTTGAATATGATCTTGAGATTGGTGGTGATCTCTTGAAGATTTCTCAGCGTCGTGATTATGACGGGGTTGATGAGGAGATGGGTGGAAGAAACAGCAATGAGATGCAAAGCATGTTCTCAGACTCTGAAAGTGTCATTTCCGATAGGAACATTCTTGTTACCAGAAATGAGTTACGGAATCTAAGTTGGGGACACAGAAGTGGGAACTGGGATATCTCGCCTGAAGTTCTTGCTGCGAGCGCGTCACTCACGGAAGCTGGAAACCGAATCCAAATAGAACCAAACTAGTCAATTATACATTTTGTTTGGGTCTATATCAGCAATTTCCATCTTTTTCAAGTGGAAAGAAGGCAAAATTTGCTGTGGAGAGAAATTAGTGCCTGGCGAGATCTTTCCCTGGCTGCTTTTTCAAGCTCCATTTTTTTGCTTGTCATAATTTAATGTATGTATTTGAGTCGAAGAAGAAGCGGATTCCTTTACTCTTGCTGTTTATTTTGTACACTCTAATTTGTTGGTGTGGTTCATTCTTTCTGTAAAAGCAACTACTGCAGGATTTTCAAAGTGTTATTTGTAATTCTTCTTTCTAACCAACATCAAAGCATGCGGTATGTGAGGATCAATGTAATCAGGCTCTTCCTTCTGCGGTATTATCAAGTCTCTATGGTTGAATGCTTCATGTCTCAATCCAGTGGTTCGACAATAGCCATTGCTTGAATGGACTGTATATTTGTGCCTACTTTGCTGCTTCCAAGTTTTGCCTTGGTTCTCATGGGACCATTTCTTGGCCTGCTTAACTGACATCTTAAAGAGGACAGCGAACCATTCATTCGCCTTCCCCGCTGCAGACGTCTACTCTGCAAGATTGAATTTATACTTCAGTATTTTCAGCTTAAATTTAGTGGAGAGGCTCAAAAAGTCTAAAAAGACTAAATGACTTTGAAAGGGGAATCATTTGATTTCTACTTTCAAATAAAGGAGAATGCAGCTCCCAGGCCAAAGAAAGAGTCAAAGAGTTGCATATCAAACATAGCTGTCAAATATGGAGAAGGAGAATAGCCGAATGGATTGGATTCAAACTTTCTAAAGCTTTAAAGAAATGATTGCGAAGGCACACGTTTCAACCAACGACAAACGAGTAGATAACATCAAACGACAGACATCCTCCTCGAGCAAAGAATGTTGACCCTGACCTCGTCTTATGCCTGATTAAACTTCCAAGGCGCCTCTCCTTAAAAGATCTCTTTATAGATCTCAAAGATCGCAGCTCTTGACTGACTGGTCCTGCATTTATAGCATGCCATATATTTGGAGAGAAGTGAGAACCTAATACTCCGGGATTGGGTTACCCCTCCTTGTCTTTTAGTTTGATTTCAATTTATCTCATTGTATTCCAGATCAACTTGCAACTCTTAATTTTTTTCAATCCAAGAGTATAGTATAGTGCTTTATTGGTCTTAATATTTCTCGCGACGAATAAATAGTAGAATGACTAAAATATCTTTCTATTTATAAATCATACTATTTTTGTATAGAGATAATTAAGTCTATTTTACGTCTTAGTTAACGGTTGACGAATTGTTGGAATTTGGTTAGTAGGATTATGTTTGAATTACACGATGGTAAATTAAAATTAAGCTAAATTATGAGCGGATAAATTACAATTTTTTCTTTATTCTACTATTGGGTGACCTCAATTTTACAATAGCCATAAATTATTACTATAATTTTATTTTAAGAGAAATAAAATTTAATAATGTCACAATTAAATTGGCACCCGCTAACATTCGAATTCAAGAATGCTACTAGTACAATATAATTCTCTTTAATCATCTTAGCACTAATCTAGAAATTAAGAAATCAAATAATTTGATTGCTTTGAAATTTGAACAATCTATATGGATAAATTAGCCGTTAGGATTAACGGTATATAGGATTGGGTAGAATTTTAGGCAATAGATGTATTTAGATGATGGCATTTCTTCTGAGTTAATCTCACTTTCGGTCTCCGACCCCAATAGAGCTTATTTTAATTTATAAAAACTTCTTATTTTTTTTATTTTAAAAAAAAAAAACACTCCCCTTGGTCCCTTTTCCATGTCTCTCTCATAGAAAAAGGCCAGGTAAAATAATATAGTTGACATTAGGGCAAGTTGAGAAGTGAAGCTAGGTATAAAGTGGGTGGGCATGGGGATTGGGATTGGGATTGGGATTGGGATTGGGGTTGGGATCTTAGAAAGAGGGTTGGCATCTGTGATCTCAGGACGAATGGGGTGAAGTTTACACCAACCTCTATCCCTTTCTCCAAGTAGGAAGAAACCTATAAAGTTAGTCTATTCAATTAACATGAGAGAAATGTGATATATATATAATTATATAATTACATATTATGGGAAAAAGAAAGGAAAAGAACAAAGTAAGCCAATGGCATGTGCCCATGTCTCATGTATGTACGGGTCCATGGCTCTTCTGCATTCATCTCTCCAAACGTATGGAATAATATATAACTTGATGGGTCCGTCCAAACCCTTACTTAGGTTCACATAATGCTCAATGAGAACGTGGTACACTTTGAAATCATACATGTACCGAATTTTGAAAATGATTCAAAAATAAAACCTTCAAATTAGCTTTTCTTTTTTACTATTTTAAGTCTAACTCTAATTTTTCTTTTTTTCATTAAGCGGCTAATTTCGCTGGAAACTTAAATATAAAATTAGATGCCTTTCCCTAATATAACGTCGCATTCTCTGATGATTGAAGAACAAGAGGAGATCCATTAAAAGTAACTTTAACATTCACGGCTTTAAATTGAGAAAAAAAATAATTGAGGAAGAGAAAGCGAAATAATATTCATTTTAGGAGAGATTTATAGTATTGATCTAACTGCTTTTGTGTTACTGTGTTTGGCGTGACACTGAGAGGAGTTTCAATAGTATAGTAGAAATATGAATAGGAGTAGGAATAAGAACCAAATAAACAATCTTAGTCGAGATTTTCTTTCTCCAGCCAGTGTTGAGTCGAATAGAATAGAAGATGGCGAACAAAATCTTCTTTCGTTTAAAACCGGCTCGATCCATGTCGGGCGGGGGGGACTTTTATGGAAGCCACGTAAGGTTAAATACTAGGAACCGTTTTGATACGGTGAGTTGAATCATTTTTCTAACGGTTTTTACCATTTTAGGCATGTAACAGCGTTAGGATCAGTTTGCCATTTCCGTAAATATCCGGGAAGGGTAAGGTTAGAGAGGTAGCAGCCGACTTCGTCACGTGACCAACTCTAGCGACGAGCGAGAGGACACGTCATCTGTAATAGGACAAAGCAGTTGGTCTTTGGCGGTAAGTGGACTCGAAAAAAGAAGGTCCAGAAAATAAACGTGGTAGGAGCACAATCCATGTGGGCCGCGAGCCAGGTGGCCTCGCCTATCTCACGCCAATGTGGACCCTCCCTCCTGCCACCGAGTGGGGCCCATATCTACTAGTGCTAATGAAAGCATCAAGGTGCGAAATACTGGAGCAATTTTTTTTTTTTTTTTTTTTTTTTGAGAATATTTCCTTTTGCACCTCCTCATTTTTTTTTTACTCTCGTGAATATTTTTTTTAAGTATATAATGGCCCTTAAATCATCTAAAAATACTTCACTTAGACCCCTTCTATTAGGAGGTCATTATGTACTTTAAAAAAAAATTTAGAGAATCATTATATGCTAAAAAGGAAGTTTAGAAAGTTATTAAATTTACGATCCGACCAATAAGCTCGACCATATCGAGGTCGATAAAGGAGAGCTAGTCATAGGTAGGGGTGTAAACGAGCCGAGCTTAAGCGAAACCAAAAGCCTGAGCCGAGTTCGAGCCAAACCCATGTTGTTCATTTATTTTGACACCCATAGTCAAAGGTGGCAACCAATGCTTCTAGATGTGATAGGTGTCAAAGGAGGCGGTGGTGCAGGGGAGGAGAAAAGAGAGGAGAGGGCTCCGAAAGTGGAGGACGAGCTCAAGAGGGAGCGGAGGCAGGAGATGAAGGGGGTAAGGGTTAGGATACGAGTGAGGGTGAGGTTGGAGTCTAGACGAAGAGAGTAGCAGGTAAGCGAATATGCGTTTATTATAGATTAACAGGTTTGATATAAAATATATAATGGGTAAAGTATATTATGTATAGATTATGCAACTAAATAGATATCAAATATACGAAGAAAAACCTACTTAATCTGTACTCGTAAAAAAAAACAACTTGATCCATATACGTAATTGAAAGTTAAACTAAAATATGGGTAAATTACATTTCGATCTCTTAAACTATTATCATTTTTATATGTATTTTTTTAAATCTCTCTTATACTATATAAACAACCCGCATCTTCTTTTTATTCCTTTTTTTTTTTTCTATAAACAATGACAAGACAATCTTGGGAGCATATAAAATTGATCATCTAATAGCCACGTGATATTATATTAATTTAAAAAGATTAAATAGACAATAAATGGAAAAGACATTTGAAATGTTCCACATCGTTCATCGAGTCAATGCACCATAGATGGTCTACACAAAAATTCAACGGTCTAAATACTTGAAGTCCCATACATTTCTAAATGATATTTATTCTTGAACGAAACTACCCCATGTCAATAATCTAGTATGTGAGCTTAATGTCATTAATATCCATTTTATGAAGGAAAAAAATTGAAGACTTTCGTTGGAAAATACTGGTCGTATACCTACCACCAGCTCCATACCTCTTCCTCCTCAAGTTGAATGCAACTTTGGAAAACTATAATGTTATTAATGCATGCACCAGCCAAAGTGGATTTGGTTTATAAGCACGCCATGGTGTTTCTTTTCTCATTGACTAGCTTTTAATATTTCTAGTACAACTTTATTTTCTACTCAATCTCTCCTGTCGACCAATCACCAGACTTGGAACCAAAGCAATCCAATTTGGAGATGGCCATCGTCACGCTCATGAGCTCTGTTGGATAATTGAAGAAGTTAGACCTAAGCAACTACAGTCAATGTAGTAGTACTATTCATTGGATATTAATTAAAGCCAAGCTATTCTAGAAGTATATATATATATATATATACATTGAATTCACTGTAGATTAGGTTAAATTAAATAGGCGGACCAAGTCTTTGATCATTCTTAAATCATACTCGTGTGCATTTAATGTTCTGGTAAACAGTTTCATCAAATATCAACTCAGCTCGTAACTTTTGTCATGGTCTAATGACAAAGACATTTCACATACTTAAGATAATTACTGGGAATATATAAAGTCCAATTAGGTTTTAATTAGGACGACTAGGCCTTTTGTTAATTAAAGCCATTTAGGTCTCATGAATCGTACCAGAAATATAGTAGCCAATAAGCTGCGAGCTTAACTGTGTCGGCAGGTGTCTATCGATCTTAATAGAAAGCCCAAATCCAATTTCCCCTCTCAATCCTTATCTCCCTCCCTTTATCACTTTTCCTCTCCCAGACACCGACTATTAATTAATGCCCTCTGCTCCGGTTCGTTCCCCCTTCAACTTTGTTCAAATCCAGTCAAATCCCTGAGTGTGAAAGGGCATAATATTTCAAAATGAGCTTTTTCTCTGTTAAAATATTAATTGAGCTAAATTTAGAAAGGAATAGGAGGATATATATGAGTTACGACGACATGCACGTTTGAGCCTTCTTAAAGATTCTTACCAATGGAGACACCTCTCCAAAGTCGGCGCCTTTAAATTCCTTTCGTACGGTCTTTAATGCACGTGGGCAATTTGGATCGTTCTATAAATAGAGAGATAGATATCCTCCCACAAGGATCTGGAAAGAAAAAAAGGTTTGTAACAACTTCATGTCCTTCAAGGTGGCTGACCCAAGTGACTTCTTCGCCAACCATGGCTTCGCCCTGGAGGAGGAGTCCGAGAAGTTGTCGTCGTCGATGACGATGTCGGCGGCGGATTCGACGCTCTTTTCGGGATACCAACGGGCTCAGGAGATGTCGATGATTGTGTCGGCGCTGACGCATGTCGTCGCCGGAAATCCGGCGGCTGCTTATTCGCCTTCCGTTGTGTCTTCTAAGTCTTCTCTTCCATGGGGTGGTGGCCTTCAAGGTGGGCAGAAGAGGATAAGAGAGGAGTTGGTAGTGCCAG
Source organism: Typha angustifolia (assembly GCF_048772165.1). Classification (NCBI taxonomy): domain Eukaryota; kingdom Viridiplantae; phylum Streptophyta; class Magnoliopsida; order Poales; family Typhaceae; genus Typha; species Typha angustifolia. The sequence continues at coordinate 9,584,916 of NC_133248.1, forward strand.
AGTTAATGGATATGAGATACCACCAGGGTTATGTTCATGTCTTTGGAGGTTTCTCTGGAGAAGGATCATCTAATGTAGTAGGTACGTACGTGATTTTGTTTCTCAAACCCATCTCTCTCTTTTAATCTCTAATTAATTAGCACTCGTAGTTGACTAAGTAAAATTTATTTATTTCTAATAATGTTGTCGGCTATGATAATCTTATATCTTATTGTCTTAGGACTCTAAGTTGTTTAGTCTAACTAAACTACATCCGTTCTCTCAAGTCGACAATAAAAGAAGGAAAAAAAAAAATATATATATATATATGTTTTATATGCATCAGCTTGTCTTACCTTAGACTTGTCCTCTGCACCATCACATTTTTGGTCTTTATTTCATCTTAATTTTTGCTAACAAAATTTGAATTAAAAGATGATGAATTACTTCTATCTGTATAAGTTTTTTATTTTTTTGGTAGCTTTTACTTTGAAGACTGCATTAGATAAGCAGTGTCTTATTATTAAAGAGAAACCGTGTACTAAAAGCATAACAAATAACAATAAATAGTGTTGATAGATTTCTCCCTAAGATAACTACGGCATTTATTAATGGAATGAACCACGTAACATCCTTTCTGTGAATTTTATCCGCAGATAGATAAAAGACAAACACGATATTAAATTCTTTCGCTATCTCTTCTCATGTTACTGTTACATTCATGCTTATCTATGATGCTGCTGCTTCTTCTTCTTTCTTCTCTCTCTCTTATATATATATAACTACCTCCATTAATTCTAATAATGTCTTCTCTTCTATATATCTAATCTTGAAACAGAGGAAACTCCACAAATCCTCCAAACAACAACCCAGTCCATGGAAGAGCACTCCCCTTCATCGAAGCAGGAAGCAGAGAAGGCGGTAACAAGGCGGCGATACCGTGGCGTCCGCCAGCGTCCTTGGGGGAAATGGGCGGCGGAGATCCGGGATCCTCACAAGGCGGCGCGCGTGTGGCTCGGAACCTTCGAGACCGCCGAGGACGCCGCCCGGGCTTACGACCAGGCTGCTCTCCGTTTCAGAGGGAGCAAGGCGAAGCTCAACTTCCCGGAAGAAGTCCGCCTCCCGCCGCCGCCGCTTGCTTCTTCTTCTTCTTCTTCAGCGACACCGCAAACTACCACCCAGATGGCGGAATCCAGTTCTCCGACGGCCGCCCCCGGTGCTGGGCAGTTTGGAAGTGTTCAAAGCTCAGGGGTATCAAGAGACTATCGAGAGTACTCAAGATTGCTACAAGGAACTGGGGAGTACCAGCGGATTCCCCCAACGAGATTTTTGGATCAGTTGATGGGTTCTAACTATGATGCCAGTATCCATGATCCAATCACGAGTAGTTCTCTTACATACTCTGTTCCCTCTCTTACTTCTTCTTCTTCTTCTTCTTCTCCTTCTCCTTTGCTTTATACTTCGGAGGCAATGCAGCAGCAAATCGATTACTTGGGCACTGCTGGAAGTTGGAGTTGGGGAGGTGGGTCGGGTTATCCAATGCCTCCTTGGTTTGATCCAAGCCAGAATCCGCCGTCTTCCTCTTCTTCTCAGTAGAGAGCTGAGACTGCTCTGGTTCTTTCCCTTCCTTGATTTTATCTCTGTTCTTCTTTTGCCCAGATAGAAGAATTTTGTTTGTTTCTGTGTGGTTACATCTGTAACATATGATTTCATTAAAATATTGCCTTCATTTTCTAGTAAAAGTTTCTACTTGTGTTTGATTTATTTTTGTTAAAAAAAAAAAAAAATTGAGCAGTAGAAAGATTTGCAACATAGAGAGATGGAAGGGAACCTACCAATTTAAACTAAGCTTCTTGCAGTGTGTATTAAGAAGGGAAAGAGAAGTGAAAAATAGTAGATTTTATTTAATGCATTAAATTTGATAAGCACTTGGTAACGGTGGCGAAATTGGTATGCAAAATTCCTCTGAAAAATTAGGATAATAATTCTGGCGAAGAAGAGGGATGAAGTTGATAAATAGTGGATTGCAATTTCCTATATACCGACGTGTTAAAGCTTAGTGGTGGCGACCAAACCGCAAGAACTGTTTGTAAAGATTCTCTATATTCCGCTTGGGCTTATTACAATGCATTCCTTTGCCCAGCTGTAGATGATTACTAAATTATGAGACTTGTTCATTAAGTCGTCACTTACCCTCTTTTTATTGCAAAATTTCATTGCCAGACAGGAAATAAAGATATATGACGAGGAGGAAACGGATAAACTCCACTTGTCCGGATATTCTATCCTAGAGTTTAATTAGGATAAGGAAATTGAGACATCTCACCCACTTATCCAAAATTTTCAAATTATCAAATAATCCTTACTAGAAATTAAGAGATATTAAAATATAATGTGACTATAATATATATATTACAAAAGTGTACTATGATGGTACCTATATTATGTAAATTATGAGGAGGTTAAGTTAAATTATTATTTTTTTGCTAAAATTTCTCAAAATAATCAAAATATGATATACATTTAGTGATTATAATTTCTATTAAGTTACATTATCTTTACTGATATTTTTATCACAGCATTTATCAGACAATCAAAACACCTAACAAAAAATCAAGATAATTTTTCTTGGTCTAAAATAAATCCTAATTAAATCCCCATTGTCTTCCAGTATTGCAAACTTGGTCGTTTTTTTAGGAAGAGTACCTTTCAGGCAATTTTCCTGCTCTTGAAAGCTCAAAGAAAAATCAGTAAAATAAGCAAAACTTTCTTGGAAAATTTTTCGGGTTAGCCTAAGATAAAACAAGCAATTTTCATATCCTACTGGAAGAAGATAACAAGAAATTCATGATTAGAATAAATATAAGTAGGTGCATTGTCAAGCATGCCTATCGTGCATCCATAACTATCACAAATGATGCGCATTGACCATGTCTCCATCTATCCATCACTACCATTAAGATCGTATAACCGAAAACAGAGAAGGGTGCAACTGATCCAGGATCGTCATAGAACTTCAATTCAACAGAAGGAAAAGCACAAACCAGAATGTCACATTGACATTGTCCCGCATCAACCAATCTCATAATATAAAGTAACAAGGGAAGAGAAAAAAGAGAGGTAGCCTCCACAACAATCACAGACATCTAAATATTCTGCAGCTGGGAGAAGGAAATCCGGATGACGGATCGGTCAACATTGCTGGCATGCTTGCACACGAGAGCTTCCGTTGCCTGCTCTTCGTCCTCAAACAAGACCAGTGCCTGCTTCTTCCCATTCACCTCAAATAGCTTGGTGTTGACTATAGTGCCATGCTCCTCCAGGTGGCTAACAATCTCATCTTCCTGGATGTCTTGTGGAAGTGCAGAGACATGGATCATCTTGGTAGGATAACAACAGTATCGGTAGTTTTTAACCGCATTGTTGTTAAACCGATTAAGGCTAGAACCAGCATATTCATGTGTGTCAGGAGAAGGGGTGATGTTTGGATACTTGGAAAAGTTAACCTCCATCTTCTTCCCAAATAATATTGCCCCCTACAGCAGAAAACAGATTCTATCATCAACAGGATTGCCTTCTGTTCAAACTATGAAACTTTTAGATCAGAAAAAGTAGCTGAGGTGCAATTGGGCCGCATGCCTACTTGGTAGGAGGGGAAGTAAATAGAGATGTTCATTGAGGAACAGCTATGAGACCAAGGTATGTGCCAAATTTACTTGCACTACATACGCTCACATACTATTGATAATTCTGAACATAATATGTAAATCCATACAATGAGATCAGCATATTGCATGTAGTAGACGGGTTTGGAGGCAGGGATTTTAGAGGCTGCTTGTACAAAAGTGACATAAACTTGCGCAGATTTTAGGTGACAACAGACACACAAACATTCATCAAGATAGAAGCAAGGCCATGCAATTTCAGCATATGTTAAATGAGGGATAGCTACTTACAGCAAGAGCAGACTTAGGCATGAATATCTTGTTGAATTAAAGAAACATGCCAGTAAATTAGAATAATAGATGAAATTCAATTCCAGGAATATGTGAAATTACAAAGACTATAACAACACAGAGACACTAGTTAAGTGTGAATGCAATAAAAATCCTTCTTTACATCTGGAGGACATACTTACAACAGTAGCAATAAGCTTCTGACCATAAATTATTATGTCGACCAAGGTGCATGAGAATGTACTGCCTTGATATAGTTCTTTAGATGTTTTAATCGTATCAAAACTCAAAAGTTACATAAAGACTGTTTAATCATTGGAGATATCATTGTATTGAATGAGGGTCGCGGTTTGCAAGTGGTCACCCCACTGTCTAATGCCTAGGCAGACGCTAAGACGATTTAGCATTTTTAATATAAAAAATTAAAATATTCAATGTGATATATAGTATATACTAAAATAGTATATATAAATTTTTCAATAGTGCACTATATTTAGATTGAGATTAATTGTGGTTCAGTTCCTATTCCATGAATAAGAGGAGATTTAAAATATTATATATAAATTTTTTAATAGTGCAGTATATTTAGATTGGGATTTATCGTGGTTTGGTTTCTATCCATGAATAAGAGGAGATTTATTCATAAATAAGCACCAATATTAATCAACAAAATAGGGCCTAACCCATGTTAGCCCGTGGGCCTAGATTTTAAGTTATGCCACATAAGTGAACTTGACAAGGCCCATGGCACCATAAAGCCCACAATCCATGCCCTACCAAACCCCTCTTTACCCTTTATAAACCTCTCCCCACACTGTACTCCTCATTCCCTTCCCGATATCATCAATGAATTTTAACCTACTCAACGCCTATCTATCTATATATCTCTTTTATGTATTATGCTGGTAAAGTGGCGTAGGTATGTGAGCACTTCGTGGGCTCACCACTGTCCCAATACCTCACGACATGGGGTAAATTCTCTCACAAAATTCCTTTTTCATCTCCCATCGGATTCCCTTCAACTCCTTTTGGTTCTCTCGGATTTGTATCGGTTTATTATCTTTTCTTTTGTAATCCGTATGCACTCACCCTCCTTATTCTGCCGCATTCTCACTTAACAAGGCAGCCAGCTCGCCAAGGCGGACAACTTTTCCGCCTTTCAATACACTGGGAGATATACATGTGTTGCCCCCATTAACATAACTCCAAGATATTTGACTAGGATTTAACTCCGGTCAAATTTTCACCAGAACATGATTCCCATATGCTCCATAAATGGAAGAAGTGAGAAGATGATATTCTCAAATCTAGGTTCCAAGGGTCAACTATTATGCAATTGTTAAAACAAAGTACAACGTCAAGAGCAAGCAAACCTTCAAAAAGTGTACAGCAAGTTCAGCCTGGAACCCATCAGCCATCTGTACTAGTGCATGATCTGGTTTATTGCGAAGTAGCTTAATTCTTATAATATTCCCATATATGGAAAATAGGTTGAAAAGTTTGTCCTCATCAATTCTCTGCAGCAGAAGTGCAATAAAAAGAATAAAAAGCTTGTGGGGGAGTGAAATAGCTATTTGTAAATTGCAGAATGAGGAGGTCTGGACTTACATCAGGATTCAAATTAGTGACTAAGATTGTGCACCTGTCATTAGTGCCACTTATTCCAGGAGGCAACCCTCCACTAAAAGCTGCTGCAATCGCCGCAGCATTTCCCATCTACACAAAGATGATAGCCTCAATGCATATGCTTGTGTAAGATTCTTAAATGAATATATTTGATAAGACACTAATGTAGCAGGCTAGCAGCACTTTAACATCAGATAAATTATTTAATTCGAGGAGTACACAGGAAACAAAACCTCTTGAAAAGTTCAGCAATACCAACCTGTGCAAATGCAACTGATGACAAGGAAAAAGAAAAGGTAAAAAGTCAGTTAATATAGATGACAAACACACCAAAGATGAGAAATAAGCCAGCAATAAGTACCTCTAGCTCCAGGTGGTTGTAGTGCATACAATCCTCCCGCCTCACCATAACCAGGCTGTTGCAAGCAATAGAAAGAAGCAAGTCAATATATATCATCAGCATAATTAGCTTTGCAATTGTTGCATTTATGTTTAAAGATAACAATATGCTAAAGGAAGGCACAAGAAAGAACAGACTACCTGTGAGGATCTACCTCTTTGTTCAGTAGGCAGCGATGGATTTGTGAAATCTCTGAACAACAGCAACAAGCATAATCACAACCAATAATATTATTAAATATATGACAAAAAAGGTTCAGAAATAGATCGGCACAAATAAGAGGAAAAGATTCCGATGAATCAAGATATACCATGAATGGGGCAATGTCTAAATTGAGATGACTTTAAAGTTGCCTGGGCATATATCTAACTTGGTTGTGCCATGCAGGTAAATTGATAGGACAACAAAATTAAAGACCAACTCTGCTCGTTATGATGTAAGGCATTGTTCCCTAAGGAAGCAGATGACAGACCATACTTGGCTTGATCTTAGTAATCCTTAAGACACTACACAAACATGGAGCAGCTTTAATACTATGGGGTATGACTAACTTAGTTCCACCATGTAGTCCAAATAGCCAAGTATGACATATAAGGTGTCTAAAGTGCATATACACAAGATTTGTTGTATTACAGAATGATAAAAAAGAAGTGACAACATATGACATCTGGAATTCTTATTACCACAGGCTCCCTAACTTCCCTGGCAGTTCAAAAGAGATGCTTAGTCCCTTCATGGATACTGCACATAGAAGACAAATTCCTAGGGTATAACTCAAATGTACACGAGAATGATCTCATGGTCTATCTGTCCATAAACTTCCACAGAGGTATACTGACTTGCTGAACAAACGCAAATTCAAAGCAGCCCCAATCCTTCCAACCCATCAGTATTCCAATGAAGCAATATATGGATTTAGCTTTAGGAAACTCACTCACTTCAAACCACTGGATCCACAAGTCTGAGCCTAGGTTATCAATGGGATAAGCAGACCCTTATCAGAAGACAGGTATCTTGCAGACACGTCTGACCAATTACCAATCAGTTACTTAAGCCCATCTCTCCTGGTCCCTTTTTATCAATGAATAGTTATCTATGTTCAGGAGCAATTGTGAGTGACTCTTGATGTCTCTCTCATGCCAAGTATCCATGCTACAAATTTATTTAGCATGATCTTAATCCAGAAGGCATCATTATGATTAAGAACCTTAAGAACATCATACCCTTCTAACAGACAAGACAGCTACAAAGAATTGGGGCTTGTATTTATTTGCCAGAAAATAAAGTGATATTATCCTCTTTTCTCCACAAGTTTCTAACCATTTTGAACAGCTATCAATTACAACATCAAATGATCCAAAAGGATCCTAGCTTCTACCTGGAAGAACCTTCAGCACAGAAATCATATGTACAAACATTACCGCCCATAGAGACAATTGGTGGTTGCTGAAGCATCTAACTTACCTGTAATGTCTCATTCCCGTCATCAGGCAACTATGAGAACTAGCTTTTTTTTCACATGCTAACTTATTATCAATCCTAGAATAAATCTTCATGAGATTGCACCTCAATCCACAGGAGAAGCTGACACCTTATAAGTGAACACTTTGATGGTAAATTGGACCACTTTTCTAAAAGATCATCTCTTAAGTCTATGGAGGAAGAGGCTCCCCAAAAATTTATGTTTATCAAGGCATGATCTACATTGTTGGTCTATTTACTAATATCTCAAGTTTTTGGTTCATTTGGTTATCTAACATAGCACCAAAGCTAGTTCTATTAGATTCAAACCTCAGCAAGCTCTACCTAACCCCTATTTCTTGTTATGTATTTTGAGACAGTTTCAAGGGATCTCACTTCCTTTTATCTATCATTTGTCCATGTGCGATATATATGAGTTGTAACAAGGCACGACATATGATGTAGATTTTTTATGTAACAACCTAAGCTTTTAGGTCAATTAATTATCCAACAATATTTCTTTTAAGGAGCCTACAATCAACTAGCAAGTAATTTATAATAATTTGACACAGTAAAAATGTATTAATAATCGAAATCAAATAGTATGCATGGTATGCTATCGACATACCTAGAACGATCATTGTTGTAATTAACTTGCAACTCGCTGAGACTGGGTTTTGAACGAAAAAGAAAGAAGCATCATTAAGACATTCAGACATGGAAAGGTGAAAAGAAAGAAAATGAAACATAGCAGAGAGAATACTTTGAATATTGTATATCTAGCTGACAACAACCGTCATATATATTCCGGCCCTACAATAAGAATTAGCTTCTTCAGAAAAGGATCTAACAAACAAAGAAGATTTAACAGAGTCCAGTTATATACTTGCAGAGAACTTCTTGCTTGGACAGCACTCTGGCGTGATTGATATTGAACAAGAGCTTGAAAACCTACAACATCAGATATGGGTATTTTTGTGAGCTATCAATTATGCTTCCTCAAATGACAATTATAAAATGAAAATTTACTACTTTTCTGCAATAATAGGGAGACCAAACTCCATAGTGGAAAAGGAGAGAAAGAATACCAAACTCATAGAGAAAGGTACAGATAACACCATACATTTTAAATATATTATAAATAAAACCTTCTCTTTTCATTATCTATAAATAAAGCCTCATATTTGCTAAAAAGTGCCAAACAACACCCTGAATTAAGTTTAACTTAACAAGCACACGGTGGGCTGGAATAGAAAATAGAATATTTTGTCTATTTCAAATGATATTTTTAAATTCTCTAAATCACACGCATCTCACTCATCTTATACGACCTTTTAGATTAAATAAAATAAGTTTGAATACACTGATCTTGTGGGAATTGTTGTTTAGAATCTCGATTTCATCCTATTTTGTTAAAAATAGATGCTTTGGTTTGTCTCCAAGCTATTTTGGGGGCTTAATTTGGTTTCATAATTAAGTTAACCCAATAGCCGGGTTAACTTATATCTATTAGATGATAGATGTAGCTTGATATTTTTTGGCAAATAGATGACTCTGTTTGTAAGTAATAAAAAGAGAGCTTCATTTGTAATATAGTCAAAATATAGGGTGTTATTTGTAATTTTCTCAAAATAATATATAACTAATATTTGTGAAGACCAAATAAAATAGAGAGATGAGTTTCAGAAAGCTGACCGGCAGACTTCTGAAATGTGACAATCTTCTCAACAAATCCATGAGGAGAAAAAACTTGATGCAGCACTTCCACTGTTATTGGATAGAGCATGTGATGAATTGTAACTAAGAGGATCCGATTGGGTTCTGAATCCTGAGCGCCCAACAGAGACAAAAGATAGAGAATAATAAATCAAGTGGAATAAATATTCAATGAGAAAAGGACAAAATAGACATAAGATATGGACCATTTCCATATAGATAATGATTAGTAGATAGACAAGAAAATAATATTCGTATTATCAACTTCTTGTCCTTCCAGCACATTTTACATGATATCAACAGTCTTAATATTTTGACATAGAATATCAATTAGTGCTACTGAATGTATTCCTCGACATGAAAAAAGAAAGATAAGAACTGCTTTCTGAGTTGAATACCCTTCTACAGTTCTACCATGTACATTTCATATTATCTCATCAAAATTATCATATGTTGTAAGTTACTCATTGTTTTCTTGCTTTCTTCTTAAGCATATTATCTCCTTCAACATTCTCCCAATTGTTACCATTGTGCTATATTCTACATAATTTTCACACTGATAATTCTTGGAGCTTCATAATTCCACCATCAACTATCTTGATGAACCACGAGCCACTAGATTCTTTAAATATATTTCTTCATGCAATTACCTGTCTTTACCTTCATTATTCATATATATTTCTTCCTTCCATTTCCCTTTTGAGTTTGTTCCGCTATTTCTCCTTCAACTTTGTTATTCTTTTTCCTCCATAAATGTAAATATGATGAAAGCTGACCACCTACCTTCTATGGAAAGACTACGGACTTCCCACCACAAAATTATTCATCCACATATTTATCTACCTGATCAGATTTCCGTCCTTGAGAATTCTGGTCAGCTGTCGTCAATTCTTGGTGTGAAGAAAATTGAATGTAAACATTCCTTCCCCTGAAATAGCACAAGAACAAAAGAGGTTAGTTACCAATAGAGTGAAAATATGGTAATGAAAAACATGCAGGATCCTCTACTCGTCAGGTTGGATGCAATACAAGCAAAATTATGTAAAACAAATTAAAAACCTAGACAACAACCATACTGCATTACTATCCTATTATGCTGCAAGTACAAGATGAAACTGAGAAATATTTATACCCTGTTTGAATTAACAAGTGCTGCCAAAACAAGCAAAAGATAGTAGTATGATTGAACTTCACTAGATAAAGCACTAATGTGCCAATGTCTATACAAAAACAAAAAAGTACAGACCTAGAGAGCAGATCATTAGGTAGAGAGGATTTTCTGAATAAAAATAGAAGAGAGAACAGACAATACCCACACAAGTATGAGACTCAAAGAACAGTTAAGGAAAAATTACAAGTGTCTGGTGTTCAGAATTTAGATATATTATGTGAACTAGATGTTAGATGCTATTCAAACTTGTAAAATAGCTATAGTGCATTATTATTTTATTATGTTGCAAGTATAATGAAAATAGAAGAGAGAACAAACAAGTCCTACACAAGTATGACACTAAAAAAAACAGTAAGGAAAAACTACAAGTGTCATTGGTGTTCAGAATTCAGATATATTATGTGAACTAGATGATAGATGCTATTCAAACATGTAAAATAGCTATAGTGCATTATTATTTTATTACGTTGCAAGTATAACGAAAATAGAAGAGAGAACAAACAAGTCCTACACAAGTATGACACTAAAAAAAACAGTAAGGAAAAACTACAAGTGTCACTGGTGTTCAGAATTTAGATATATTATGTGAACTAGATGCTAGCTATTCAAACTTGTAAAATAGCTATAGTGCATTATTATTTTATTATGTTGCAAGTATAATGAAAATAGAAGAGAGAACAAACAAGTCCTACACAAGTATGACACTCAAAAAAACAGTAAGGAAAAACTACAAGTGTCGTTGATGTTCAGAATTTAGATATCTCATGTAAACTAGATGTTAGATGCTATTCAAACTTATAAAATAGCTATAGTGCATTATTATTCTATTATGTTGTGAGTATAATGAAAATAGGAGAGAGAAGAAACAAGTCCTACACAACTATGACACTAAAAAAAAATGGTAAGGAAAAACTATTGTCATTGATGTTCAGAATTTAGATATCCCATGAACTAGATGATAGATGCTATTCAAACTTATACAACAAATTTAAAAAGAACATTTACGAGGTTCAAATTACTTCTTAACCTCTTTAAGCTATCCATAAATATAAGAGTTGAAAATTCAAGACAAACATCAAATAGACAAGAGGGAAAACCAGGTGGAGTAAAACATCCATGAAGAGGAAAAGATTAACAATTCTCAAGCCTTTAGTCCCAACTATTTTGAGTGGTCCATATGGATCTTCTTTCCTCTCTATTTGGTAGAAAGGTCTATGTTAGATGAAGTATAAACATATGTTCTCACAGCCTCCCCTTCCAATTGTGGTTCTCCATTGTTATCGGAAGGACTCTTCTATCTTAACAAAATTACTCCAATCTGGTAGAATATGATATCTCTGGTCGACATGTCCAAGCCATCTTAATCGATTTTCACATCAACTTATCTTTATGGTTGACATCCCTGACTTGAATTTGAAATAATCATTGCTCATGAAAAAGATTTTCAATAACATAAGCCTTGCATCTTTACATTTACCAACATTCAAGAGTTTGTATAGGTTACTTTACTAATAGACCAACACCCCTCTACTATTATTCTCTTTAAAGAGCAAACTCTCCAAGGAATAGAATAACCCAATTGATTGACAGTGAAAGCACTAAATAAAGTAGTTCAATTTGTCATTGATGTTTGTATCCTTTGGTTAAACTTTTGCATGGTAGGAACCGAAAGGAAGATCTAGCCTTCTAGAGCATTTTAGTCTACATAGGCCTAAAAGGACTAAATAAAGGGCTCAAATACAGAGGACTCATTCTACAATTTGGTGGAGAACAAACTTATAGATGAATGCTCTTGCTTTTTTTCATTATTTCTATTCAAAGAAGCCTCAAAGAAAGCTGGAGTTGGTCAATTGATTGTCAGAGAATCCATGACAGCAATAAAATTCCAAGGTACCATTGACCAGTACAAATCAGAATTATAGCAAATTTCAAGGATGCAACAAGATTTTGGAATGATAAGTTTCAACAGATGATTATTTAATATTATCGCAGAAAAAGAAACAACCTTTTTAGATGCAAAGAATAATTTTTACAAAAATTTAACACGCCAATAACTATTACCTGACACTTGGTTGAACACTTGTATAGTACTGCAAGGCATTCACAGCAGAAGGCAAATCATGCATTTGGAGAAGAGCCTGCGAATAAGTAGATATCCATGAGAAAAAATGAACTCACAGAGAACACTATGAATACATATGGAAATATAACATCAATGTCGAAAAGAAAAAGGAAAAACCTGATTTTTGGCCCGTAGCATCACAACTTTCGTGACAACGCCGAATGGCTGAACCAACTGAAGAAGGTCATTCTGCAAAAGAGGTTGACATGCAAATTGAGCAAGAAGAATTTGAAAAAATCGAAGCAAACTAAATATATCAGCTTGTAAATATCGACAAAAGTACCTCTGATATCTCATGCCCGACGTTCCGAACATGTATGACTTTGGAAGGCTCAGCCATCCTTGCTTAACCTCTTTAACCACACAAAAACCTCAGTTAATTAACCTTGGAACGGAAATGATCATTGAAGTTCCAGAAATAGGAAAAGAGCAGCAACGCATTGAGATCCAAAGACGCTCGCATGATAGGCTAAACCGACGAAACAAAATAAAACACCAAAAGATTCCAAAGAAGAAAACAACACCAGTACCTTAAGCGATGAGAGTGGAGGATCTAAGCAGTTTTTTTGGAGATTTCGGGGCAGAGCTAACGAGATCGATTCCCAAGCATTAGGGGCTTCTCTAAACTCTTATCTTCCTCTCGAGATCGATCGATCTTTGGGAACCTAGAAACCGGAAACCCTAGAACTTTTTTTTTATATTAAAAAAAAAATCTTTGGAGCTCCGATTTGGGGGAAACGAAGCGGCCGTTTTGCCCTAACAGAGGAAGAGTGGATAGATATAGATGTGGATTTTTGTCCCACGGCTTGCGATAGATTGAGCTAAGAAGCGTTGGGCTACTCCGCGGAACAGTAAGTGTTCCACTTGCCTTAACCTCTCCTTTGTTTTGATTGGTCGATGGAAATATGAAGCTCGTGCGTGTCGTCTGTTAGATGTAGTCAAAATTGAAGTCTACGTGATGGTTAGGGATTAGGATTTAATAAAGAGTTTAACAAATAGAACAATCATCTTTTGGTACTAGTGAGACAACCTTAGAACAATCATCTTGGACCACAGGAACAACTTAACACGAGTCGTGCTTTTAGTGGGATGTAGCCATGTAGGCTTAATAGTTCGAGCATAAGCATGCACAGTATCCAATAGCATATCATAGGAGGCATTGCTATTTTCCACAGCTGGGAATTTCAAATAACGACTCAAATGTATCTAATACATAATGAGATACTGCAAGAGAAACACGGATATTGTAAGTCCAAAATTTCTAATCAAAACTCAAAAGAAGGACTAATGTCGAACACACTCTGAAACAAAGAAAGACAACTTGGTCCACTACAAAAGGGGGTACTGTTTCAACAAAAGAAACGCATCCAACTATTTAGATAGCACCCTCAAATCTCGATTGGTATGCATGGCTCAAGCCTTCAGCCTGCCGTAGAATTTCTGCTTCTCCTCAGTCGTCTGGAAACGGCCGTGCCCAAACTTGGAAGATGTATCGATGAATTTGATCTTGATATCCTCAAGAGCCAAGCGGGAAGTCTGCTTCAACAGCGACTGGCGAAGTGTAACAACTCTCTTCTTGGGCCCAACACAACAACCCTTGATCATGAGATAGTCATCCTTCACAATACCATAGTGTGGGAAACCACCCATCGGTGTAATATCTTTCTCAGTCCTGTTAAAGAAATGAAATAGTAAGTCAAACTTGCATTAAAGTCATGCCCACTTGGGAGAAAGGTTAGCCAATGACTGAATTTGATCATCCACATGTAAAGCAAGTCTTTCTCCTAGAATTTTACTGAGTTATGGAACTCACCAAAAGGAGAGTGTAAAGATAAGTAGAAATTACCTGTCAAACTCGGTGAGAGCAGTATGGGACTCGTCACCAGCTTTACCAAGTTTATAGATCTTTTTGTTCAATTCCGTACGGTGATGGTACCCATTCTGACCAGCTCGGGCAACAGTGAAGGAAACTCTAGCAGGGTGCCATGCACCAATACAAGCAACCTTACGGAGTCCCCTGTGGGTCTTACGGGGAAGGCGAGTGACTCCCCAACGAGTCACAACACCTTCATAACCCTTACCTTTGGTCACACCAATGATGTCAATCATCTCATCTTTCTGAAAGACGGCATCAATAGGGATCTGCTTTTCAAAGAAGCTATAAGCATAGTCCACCTTTTCAGCGACAGTACCTCCATTCACCTGGATCTCCATCAGGTGAGCCTTTTTCTGTTTCAGGCCCTTCATCTTTTTTATCTGAATCATAAGAACCAGGCAACAAGCATTAAATAACAAACTTCAGAGAAATAGCATTGGAAGTTGACAAGCAAAAAAACCATCGACATTGAGAAAATGGAAATGCCAAATAGATTTCTGTGAGTTGATATTGAAGCTCAAAAAATAAAATCACCCACAGAAGCAAGTCAAATAAATAATGGAAAGTGCAAGTAAACAGAAAAACTGTTATGATTTCAAATAACTGTCCTAATTTTATCTTGATTTTCAAGAAAATTCACGCTGCCCTTCTCTAGCTAGCATAATAGTGCTAAATGACAAGAGAAATGCTTCAACAGGTACATCAAATGACTGAAATTATGTAACATGTACCTGGGTGTGAGCAAGCACACGGATAACAGATCCATACTTCTTCATCTTCTCCAGCTGTGCCTGAATGTCTTTCTTTCCTTCATCAGTTTCATATTTCTTAGAGTACTTGGTGAAAGCCCTCTTCTTGCTTTTGTACCAGCTTTTGTAGAACCTTCTCCTCAGTTCCTCACTCAGATGCTGCGCCCATACAGTGTTTAGAGAGCGGAGTCCACGCGGTGTCTTCACATAAGCAACAACTCCGACAACAACCATAGGTGGAACTTCAATAACAGTTACAGCCTCGCAAGTCTCCTTTTTGTGAAGCTCTGCATGTCATACAAAATTGTAACTCCAAAAGATTTTGAAGATTGAAAACCTATCGCATAAAAGAGAGGCAACATGAATACTAATTATGTAGAATAGCAGAATTTGATATGAAGCAAAATAAAAAAGGGAATATCACAAACCATACTGGTTGATGCCCCATGGAGACAAAAAAGTTGGTAGAATTTCCATTTAAGTAGTTGGTATAACAAAAGAATGCAAGAAATATTCTTCCAGACCATTTCTAAGAGGTTCCACAACATTAAAGATATTATGTTGAATGTCTGCAATGGATCCGTGACTTTAGTTTTTGGTCTTAATACTTTACAGCACAATAGAGAGGAAGTAAGAAACTCACATGAGAAACAGATGAATAAAACATTGGCCCTGGTCATTATAAGGAAACACCAAGACCCCAAAACATGGAATGGGGAACTAAAATGGAAGACAAGTTGGGGTGAAGTTATTATATGCCCCAACACGTATGCATATGCCACAGCTACTAAAGTTGGTCTTCAACATATATGCTAGGGAGTAAATAAAATGTACTAAACTAGCCGAATAAAGGAAGTGAAGGATTTATTTTGCAGAAAAAAGAACATCCGATAAAATAATTTTGTTGTACTCACCTTTCCAGTAATACAATAAAACATCAAAGGTAGCAAATAAGTCTGAGCTAAAATATATATTTTAAAACATTGAAAATAAATGTTGAGTAACATCCTTACTTGATCCTGGCTTTTCAACATCACGAACAATGTGGGTCATTCCAGCCTTGTAACCAAGGAACGCTGTGAGCTTGCAGGGTTTTGTGGGATCATCCCTTGGGAATGACTTCACTGCATTGGTGCACCCAGAGAATGAGAAATTATTCACATCAGCATGTAAAAAGGGGGACTTACAGTCAGCTTTTCTAACTTAGTACAAAATAATGCAGAACAGTAAAACCAAACAACAGGGGGGAAAAGTCAACTTCATTAACCTTGAATCGACAAAGTATTACAAAAGACATTGCTTACTTTGTATACTCAATTGGACCCAAAAGCAGGGACTCTTAAAAGTCACTACTAACTGATTCCCCTCAGTAGTATGGCTGTATGGGTGAGGTTAAAAGTTAAAATATGCAATGCGCATTACACAAGTTCACACTGATACCACACTCCAAACAAGTAGCTAAATAAAATTCTAGAAAAGTGAAGTTATAAAATACCAACTGATAAAAATACAACAAGATAAAAGGACTGTTGCCTACGTATGTAGAGTAAAAGCAGACATCACCAAGGATCTATTACATGGTACTATTTTGTATAGGCATTTAAAAGAATTGCATTTCACATCAAGCAGAGTAGATTCTAATATCATTCAAACTAAACCAACCAATAAATTATAATACGTTACATCAGCACAATAAACACATAGATAGCAACGGCAACAAAAATCTTACCCTTTCCACGGTGGCGAGAGGCTCTCTTCCTGGGAAGAAACCCAAGAGACCCATGCCTCGGATGCTCAAACTTCCGGTGAGACATCTTCCTGCTCTCTCTTCTCCTGAAGAAGAAATCAATCATTACCAAGTTCGACTCAAAAGGGAAACAAAAATGCCAAATCTAATGGGAATTTATTAGGAAAACAAAATTTGACAAAATACGCGATTGTAGATTAGCATAGAGTATACCAACCGCAATACAGTGATCCAAAAACGAAATATTTAATCAACTTAATTACAAATAAACTACTCAAGTAAACAGCGAAATGGAAGGAATGAAGCTTAAGAAGGATGGATGGAAGAAGAGGAAGGGAGGTGTTACCTCCGCGAGCGAGCAACTTCGCCGTCTCCAGACTCAGAAAGGCTTCGCCCCAAAAACCCTAGCGATGATTTATATGGACGCGAGTGCGATGAGGGAAAGCAGCTAAAATGTCCGAAATAGCCTCCCCTTGGTGATTATTTACTCCATATATATATATAAAGCATAAGTTGGGCTTGTGTTGATTCTAACCCAATCCAACTTAGTCGGACCTTTTCGACTCGATTTTGAGGAGTCCCAGATTGAACTTATTGCGTGATAGCTTTGGGCTCGAGCCCAATCTAATTCAAGCCTAACCCGACTTGTGCTCGGATCCACGTGTGTTCATGGGCCAGGCCGGGGAAAAGAATATATTGCTTACCTGCATTGAAAAGCCCAATCTCTAAATATGTTCCCCAATGCAATCACATCCTGTTTGTTATAGTGCAAATAAGAATGAGAGGTATAAAGATTTAAGATGAACTCTTTGGTTGTTAATTGACCAACAAATTAAGCATCAAAAATTCAAGGGAAGACAACTAAGTAACATGAACTAAGAGCTGCAGTGTTTGCAAAATTATAGAGAATTTATACACCTCTCTCTCTCCTCTCTCTCTCTCTCTCTCTCTCTCTCTCTCTCTCTCTCTCTCTCTCTTCTCTCTCTCATATGACCAACTCCCTATTCTTGTTATTCTCTCCCTATCTTTAATTTGAGAGGGAAGGAGAAGGTCTCGTCACCACTTCTTACCCTCTTGTTGATCCTTTCCTCCTCTTCCCTATCTCCTACTGCCTTCTTTGTCTCCTCGTATATCGCTGCCAATGACCGGAAACGCTGCCTTCTTCCACTCCGAAGCCGTTGCTCGTCGCCATCCTCCTCCTTTATTCGCCCTAAGCCCTCGTATTTACTCGTCTCTCCTCCTTCCTCCTCCTCGTCCTTGCTCACCTTATTCTTCTTGTTGGTCTTACCCTTCTCCAACTCTTCTCCTTCTTCTTCCTCCTCCTCCTCTCCACCGCTGAGCTGAACCAACTGCTGGGCTGCTTCCATGTCTATCACCGTTAACTCCTCCATGTCTACAATCACTATATGATATATATATATCTTGGAACGAGAGAGAGAGAGAGAGAGGTCGAAACCTCTCCTCCTTGTTCTTCCTATTGCCTTAGTTATGACGAGGCGAGAGGGGGAGGGGAGGGGAGGGGAGGGGAGTAATTTGAACGGTTGATTACATGGGTGTTTAAATATAAGCAAATTCGCGTGGACGAGCGCGTTTGTAGAGGGAGGAGAGAGACGAGAATTGCCGTGGGAAAACGGCCAGGAAGATGGTACGAAGTTGTAATTTTCTTTGTTTTTTATTTTTTATTTTGTTGATTTAGCTGCGTACACACGTAACGAGGGAAGCGGGTCATCTGCATCATAGGATGCAGGAATTTCCTGCAGCTGGGGGGGGGGGGGGTGTGGTTTCTAAATTCTTTTAAAAAATATTATTGTTAAATAGACTAATTGAGATGGACAAGGAATTACTCCACCCGGAATAGAGATTGATTATACTTCATGAAGAGAGGGGAAATAAAATCATCGATGTAACCAATGTGATTATGATTATATATAACAGCAATAGAGTACCTTTCTGAAATTGCCCGAGTTGAGAGGTATTAGCAATGCTTTTATTTGCAGTGCATTGCATTATCAGAGAGAAGAATAGGACCAGAAGGAGATAGAGGAGGCGGGCAGTACTTGCTTACATGAAAAAAAAGTCTTAATAAAAATAAAATAAAAAACACACGAAAATAATTACGAATTTGCTAGTCACTTCGTAGTTGGTTAGGCGAGCAGTGGTTAAGTCTAATTAGACCGTGACAAAGGTTTTTTTTTTATTCTATTTAATATTAATTTAATATTTACTATATTTTTTATTGAAATGATATATGCATATGCATAATTTGAGTCTGTTATTGTCTATTTTTTAGGAGAGTAGTTAGTTTCTCTTTTTTTTTCTCTTTTTTTGAGAAAAAATTAGCTTAATTCCTCAACTCAGTCATTTTGTTTAGTTAATGATTAATCTATGAGTTTATGATCTGTCAACATATATATATATATATATATATATATATATGTCGCACAAGTTTGCTTTCTCCCACAGAACACTCTGTTGGCATAGACTTCCTAGATTTAACCGGGGAATTTACTTAACCCAATTAAGGCCAGCAAGTGGGTCGTAAGAAAAGAACAGATAGGGACAGCCATTTTTCCTAGTCAAGAATGTTTATTTGACTAAATAGTCAAGGATTCATAGGCGAAAGAAATCGTAGTGAAGTTTAAAGGTGGAAAAGGCCAAACGCAAAGACTCCAGGAACCTGGTAAGAAGGAAAGCGGTCAATACAATAATCATAAGACCTATCACATTCTGGAATAACCCGGAAGTGTTTATTGCTGAGTTTGAAATATAAAAGCAAGATTGCTAACAGGAAATAAAGCACACAACAGACAGAAAAGAGGATATTATTCTACATAATTTCACTACTGTATGATTCTTCAGTGCGAGAAAGACAGGAATTCCAAATCACTATATTCTTATGGTAAGGAATTAGAGAAACTTAAGTATTTCAGACAAAAATGAGACATTTACAATAGGAAACCAATGCCAAACACATTTACAGCTATGCCGAGAGAGGTCTGCTAGTCTCTCCAAAGGACAGATTGAACTAACAACAATCAGCAAAAGAATGCCACGGCGATGTAGAGATTAATATCTATATGTCTGTCTTGATGTCCGACGAAAGAGTTGTATTATGATTCTGAAACTCTATAACAACATTTTATCACCCATTGTTGCCTTAATCTATTGCAATGATTAGAAAGCCGACAGAGATATACATGAGGAAAACAGGATAGAGGGCCAAGGCCTTCCTCCTTGGATTGACTGCTGCACTCATGAAAGGATATGCAGCCCAAGAGCTCCATGCCAATGTTATAGTCACCACAACAATCTTTAATATGACATTGTCCTTCAGCATGCAGATTACAGCTCCAACATCCAGAGGAAATAAGCAGTAGCCAAGAAGACTTAGACTTTGAAAGAAGATGATGTGCCCACCCTATAAAGAAAGAAGAACAATTTCGGACAATTACAGACGGAATTTCTCTCCCTTAATGAGAGAAAAGAAAAAGAGTTCTTTAAACATGAGAGATAATTACCAGAAGTAGAACATTCAATGTGAGAATTATAGCACCAGCTGCGAGTACCGCAAATGCAACAGCAAATACTTCAGACTGGAACATTTTAGAATAAGACATATAAGTTAGTTGTCACAACTACTGAAGCAACAAGAAATTAAGATCCAGCACCCACGAAATCTGAAACTTACACCTAAAAGTTGATCAGCACACTACAAAACAGGCATGTGATTTCATTCTCTGATGATATGAACAGAACATACGAAATTCTACTGGTGAATTGGTGCATATAAAAAGAAATAGGAGGATAAAGTTATCTTACAAGTGCAGGGGTAAGCAATTCATAATAAATGAACGTCGATAGGAAAGATGTTAACAGGAATTAAATGACATGCACAATTACAACGATATAAGACATAAAAATTGAGACCAAATACAATTTTAGGCACAACTTCAACATTTTAATAATTAATATTCCAACAAATATCAAGGTTAACACCTCACAGGAAGCATTTGCATGCCCATAAATAGAAGAGCAGAAAAATCTACCAACCTTCTAATGTATCCCTCACACAAAAAGGAGACATCCTTCAAGTTACTAGCTAAATTAAATCTTTAATCAGAAGCACAATCAATTAATAATTATACTACAGGGATGAAGTTCTTTCTCTTACGCAACTATCATACACTATCACCTTGAAAATAATTTTCAGCTAAAGTAACAACTCAGTTTTCATTGATCATGGAAACAAAATGGCCAGAATTTCCTACGATTAGCAAGCTTTTACACTTTTACTAGAGAGTTTATAGTTTATACCTAAGTGTCAAGCCCATAAGTCACATGTAGTTTATTACTTTCTAAGTGAACAGAAGTCCCGGAAACATAAATTTTAACAAAAATGAGCTGAAATGTGATGCAAATATTAGCACGGAGACTTCAATCTGCCAGTAAAGCTTACATGATTCACTATGCAAAAGAATATGCAATGAAGCACGATGATTCTCGCTATCGAAAAAGAATGCTCGAGTGTGTATGCTATGCACTGGTGCCGTTGTAACTTTTCTCCCTTTGCTTTTCCTAGATTTCAACTACTTGATTCAATCGTGAATTTGGTGCTTGTCATTCTTCGCAGAAATGAAGACTTTAGCACTAAAACATTCACATTAAAAATTTATACCAGACCTAAGCATGCTAACAGGTTCAGCCGTAGCCGTATGAAACGAAGAAAAAATATCTCATATAAAAGGTATAATCAGATTCACCAATCACCACAACAGATCCTACATATAGCAAAAAGTCTATAAAATTCGAAATACCACTACTTTTATTGTTATATCCTTATTTCACATAAAATTATAAAAGAAGTGGAACTTGGAATTTGATAGACTCATAGGTTATATACAGAAATAAACTGAAGATGCAACACCATGCAGGCACAATAGAGCGATCTCTGAGTTAACTAAATTGGAAATGCTCTTCTCATAAAAGCCCAACTTAATCCACCATGAAGGAAAATAAACAGAAAAATGTTCACCCTTTACTAGCAGTCAAGGCACAAAAGATGATAAGTCAATCCGTCCTCTATATTAGAAAGTCTACCTTCATCTTCACAGCAAAGCAATAGCAGCAATTTATGGAATGCAGGAGAAAATAGAATTGGGAAAACCTACACTATAAATCCCAACATCAATAACAGCAATTACCTCACCAAATGCCCAGCACCACTAGATATTTCATATCTACCTCACCACCAAACACTAGACAACCTCATCTATAACCATCATAGATATGCATTTCTTCAGATCTAAATATCTCACTGGTCTTCAGCTTTGACCATTAGATACTAATCTCACCTTTTTGACGGATGCGGACCAAGAGAGCGTTAACCCTAGGAAGACGATGAAGAAGAAGGGGCCCCACAGATCCCAATCCCTAAGCGCCTTCCCCGGATCCTCCCGAAACGGGTTCGGGAACACCACCAGCTTCAGATTGCTCACGATCCGGGACAGATCCCGCTTGACCGTGTCCCAAACGGGCTCGGTAAGCGTGTTAGGCGCCGATCCGAATCCATCGGAGGCGATCCCAACGCGAGATCCAACGCCCCCATGATTTCCGGCTGCGGCGGCAACGGGGACGACGACTGTGGGCGGCGGCGGAAGCTGAGAGGTGGCGGAGGCTGGTTTAGAAGGGAGGAAGGGGGAGGAGGAGACAGGAATGGAAGGGGGAGGAGACGAAGCGGGGAGGACGGTGGCAGAAGGGGCGGCGTACATGAGGCTCTCGATCTCGTCGATGTCCGATTGGGAGGAAGGGTGGAGGGGGACGGTGTCGCCGTGGGAGATCGACATCGTCAAGGAGGGAAGCTAAGCTAGGGTTAGGGTTCCGACGGCGACGGATCGGGGATTGGAGATCAGAGAGGAGGAGATCTGGAATGGAGTTCGAGTTCGAGTACGAGGACGGGTCGGGGGCTAGAAGAGTTATCAAAGCATATTTTGGCCTTTTATTTAGTACATAAGCATACTTATTCATAAATTAAAATTTTCTTAAATATATTTTATAATCATATATTTTAATTAAATTTTGTATAGGTAAGTGTTATCATATTCATTAAAAATCCTAATCACAGATAAAAGTATAATAAAGCTATACACAGGCAAAATTAACTAATAATTAAATATAAATTTTTATAAAAACTTATTTAAGGTAAGTAAAATTATAGATGTACATAATTTATATTTAAACATTTTTGTTCCCGAATAAAACTAGATAATTAGGATATTTTGATTTAAATTGTGATATTTGAAAAGATTCGAGTGTTAATGGCTAGCATTTAGTATTACTGTAAGTCTGTAATATAAGGTATTTTTGTAGTAGGTGATCACATCTTTTTTAATGCATTAATAAATGATAATTTATTGAGATGTTTTCTAACACGAGGGTCGATGAAGGGTAACGTGCAAGAACCATTGTTCTACCGTGACATATATAAGAGCAAAATTATTATTTCTTTTTTTTTTATTAATGACAGTTTAATAGTTATATTTTAATCCGGACCACCATAGGTAAAGTGCAATTTTCTCAAGTCATAAATAGAGAATTTTGAAGCAATGTTGGAGTTAAAACAGTAGCATTTAGGTAATCATGGTTATTTACAAGGATTATAACAATTGGGTGTCTGGCTATTCACCTCAAACAGGAAGAGAAGCATCAGTAAAATATCAAACATATATCTAGATAGAATGTAACCTGAATAGCTACACATGCCTTTATGACTGCAAATTGATCCCATGAGGATAGCAATAGCTATCTTTCACCATTAAATCAGCTTAACGAGGTAAATAAATGAGTACTAAAAGATGAAACCAACTTCAGGAAAAGAGATAAGATTGAACTTATTTGGTCTCGGTAGCAGTATAAGGTCTCTGAAAGAAAATGATGAAAGCTGTAGAACAAGATTCTCGTGCACAACCCAAGAACTATATAAAGAGATTTGGAAAGAATCAATAAAACATTCATTATAAATAGCAGAATAACAGTAAGTCACATTACAATATCTACACCAATCACAAGATTATAACTCCTCTCTTTACTCTCTCCACTATTTTTTTTTCCTTTTCGCTCTTCAGCACTGTTCCCTTAGATCTCTAGCAATAACAAGGAAAACGAATTGAAAATAAGAATCACTCTATAGGAAGTGAAGCAAATTTCTGCAACTCCCACCTACAAAAACCATCTAAAACTTGATGCACAATCTCATTGGCAATCCAAACCACAAACTTCTAGTACAGGGCCATCATACTTGCCCAGAAAAGGATTAACTCGGACCCATAAAAGTGAACAAATAGAGGCGAGAAGTATAGACCAGACAACTACGATGGTAGGCACTCTATCTTGCTTCCCCATCATTCCTTTGAGGAATGGGTAGAGATGAAGAATGACCCAGCAGGCAAAAAATAGTTTACCAAACAGCGGGCCCCATGACTGGTATCCACTGGTGATGGCATTAGAAATTCCAGCAACAACCCCAATAATGTTTAGTATGAGCAGCGTCATTGGAGGAATCAATAAGGAGGTCCACTTGAACATGTAGAGCTCTGAGAACTCTCCATCATCTCCTCCTTTGGATGTGACGGTGAAATTAGTCTCAACCCCACCAAGGACCTTAAGAAGACCCTGGACTAGTGCAAATAGGTGTGATGAGACACCACCAATCACCCAAAATTGTTCATTCCTCCACAAGTCATCAATTCCCACACCTCCCCATTGCATCTCAAGGATACATGTTGCTGCTATTGAGACAAAGAGAGCCATGAACACTATGCTTGCGTAGATGCTAATCTGGAAAAGACAATTGGAAAATACCAGAAAAAAAAAAGTTTCATGTCATGAAGCTATTGTCGTGATCAATTTGAAAGGAAGATACATGCATGGGTTGAGCTGAATACCTCAGGTACAATAAATTTCTCGGTCAGAAGACAGATCGCTGGCAAGCTACAATAAGCAACCAAGGGAATTGATGTCCAAGGATAGACGACGGAATTTATGTAGGAAAACCGCTCCAACCACTTCAAACCACCTCTGTAGCCATACCATATAGGGCAATGCTTGCTAAGAAATATCTCTACAGATCCAAGGGCCCATCGTAAAACTTGATGGAGGCGATCAGAAAGGTTGATAGGAGCAGAACCCTTGAATGCTGGTCTTTTAGGGATACAGTAAACAGACCGCCAGCCATGGCAATGCATTTTGAAACCCGTGAGAATGTCCTCAGTAACAGATCCATATATCCAGCCAACCTGAACACATATGAAGAATTAGTATTACAAACCACTGGGTAATCTGTTTGAATCTCTCCTGTAGGCATGAGATTTGATGTGTTCATAAGGTTACCTCTTTTCCCCATTCAGTCTTGTCTTCATAACCACAACTTATAACATGGACAGCCTCATTAAGACAATCAGAAAGATCAAACTTAGCAATTCCACCATTTTCCCGTAGTGTGGAAGCCACAAAAACAGGGGACTGCCCAAATTTCTTCTCAAGCTTTTCCCGCGGAACTAAGGGTAATTTTTCACTTCCTGCTCCTGCAAAAAAATAGTAGTTCTAGTGAGTTCTAATGCAACGTTGGGAATTAATTTGTCAACACAAACAATCAGTTGTACACAGCTAACCTCTAACTTCCTCTTTAATAGTTTCAAGCGCGTGTACTTGAGTAGATGCTTCCCTCTGCTTTGTTTTCTTCTTCTTGTCCTGTTTCTGGGTAGCTTTTCTATTTTTCCTCTTAGATCCACAACACAAGAAGCACCATTTAGGCCAACAGTTGCATGTTTTACCAGGGGGTTTCTCCTTAGCAGGAGCATCATATCCATACAAAGCTTGTCTTCTAAAGATGCATCCTGTCCCTACATATATTGGCCCCTGGATGCCATCAAGCCCTTTCATGTTGATCTGTTACATAAAGGGGAGACACAAGGTAATTAGCATAAAAAAAAAGTCCATCTACAATGAATCAAGATAAGGACGGAGAATCAGAAAGAGAATTTATACATACATCAAAGAACACGACATTGCGATTTGAATATCTGTCATGTCGATCAATCCCATCAAATCTTTGTGGAAATTGTACATAACATATTTTCTTTCCTGACAATGGATCCATCAAAAAGCACATTGCTTCCCGTAAAGCTTTGCTGTTGTTTACATAGTGATCACAGTCGACATTCAGAATGTAAGGAGCATTGGAAAGAACAGCCGAAACCCGCACCTAGAATCAGCTTACTAGTCAGTAGATGGAAAGCGTTGGACAGGAAACTTCAATGGCAATTGTATTCCACTTGGATCATATAGAAGAGTTAAAACAAGATAAAATTTGCAGAGAACAATGGCATTACCAATGCATTCATGGCACCAGCCTTTTTGTGGTGATCATATCCTGGTCTTTTCTCCCGTGAAACATAAACCAAACGTGGCAGTTCATTTCCCTCCTCATCAAGTACACCATTGTGACCCAGAAAGACCTGTTTGGAGCATATAATATAAAGTAGATGATAAACATAAGCAAGAAAGTATACATCAGATCAGGATAGGTTGTCGATATATCTACATTGCACAAGACTAAGTGAATCCAACTCTGCATTCATTAAGTCAAGTAAACACTTTCACACCAATAGACTACTCCAAATAATAATGCATGAAAAGTTTCTCATTTTATGTAAAATGTAGTTATCATCTTTTCCTCAATAATTCAAAACCAATGCTAGACTGGACGGTAATAATAATTAGAGAAAAAGGGCACAACTATAAACTCAATTTATTGTGATGCAGTAAAAGCTAGATCAAATATGGAGGTTATATATTCTGATGGTTTTAATCCATATGGGAGTTTATTCATTTCAATGATCTTGTTTCAAGTTTCTAAGTTAATGGCAACATGATAGAGAACAAACTTCGATGGCAAGTTCATGAGAAACATATATAATGAAGTCGAAACTGTAAAGGAGATATCGAGGAGACAACTTACCTAGAATAGATAAAGAAGCATGAGAACAAAGGATTTCTTTTATATCTTCATAGATATATGAGTTACAAATGGGTCAAATAATAGAAACACATTTACCAAATAAATTAGTGCGGATGCCATAATAGCCCTCAGAATCCTACAATATAAATATCTTTCTGCATCTGAAAAACTATCATATATGACATTTTAACTGGAAGGCATCATCTAAGTACATGATAAAAAGATTACATGCCAAAATATAAAAGAGGTCCACCAATCTGAATATGGAGGGAAAAAGCATCAAAGACATGCTGACATCATTTTCTATCGTCTTTACAGTGATATCACAGACATATTAACTATAATCCGGGTCTTTAAACTTCAAAGCATCACAATAATGGATGACAAGTTTCAGAATAAATTGTTCTGATAAAAGTTGATAACATAAGTACCAACCTGTATCATTCCTGGATGGTCCCGGACATTGTTTCCAGGCCATGGAGTTCCATCCTGCAATGACCATCCTTCATCAGGAACCTTTTGTGCCATGGCAACTAGTCCATTAATACGAACTTTAAATTCTTCATACTCTCTCTGCATCCAAGAAACAGACAGATCAGATAATAACAATGAAACAAAGGAGTGTATAATCTATATACCAGAATATGTTCAATAACTGACGTAATTTAATACTGGGAATTATCATTACATACACAGCGTAACAGACAGATCAAAGCACAACCAGATGAAGCCCATTAAATTCCAGCTTAGAAGTGCCAGGGTGTGCATTAAGCATATAAAGACAAGTTTGTTTTTGCATGGTGGTCTATTTTATTTTTTCCAAAGTGATGAATCTTTAATATGAAGAGAACTCAAGAATGGATCACAAAGTGTTAGGCAAGTATTCACTGAGAATGCACAATTATCTTGCCTCACCTCTGTGCTATTCATGAGAGCATTTCACTGGAGAGAAGTTAAATAAATGCAGAAGTAACTTTTTCTCACAAATACAACTTGTTGCAAATATGTAATTTCAAATGAACTAACCTTCATGGCACGGCGCTCCCGCACAAAATCTGGATGAATTTTATCTTTCAAATAGTCAATTCTCTGAACAAAGTACCATTCAGGAGCACGAGGTTCAATGTTGAACTTTTTGCAGAAAGGAACCCACTTTCTTGCAAATTCAGACGTTTCTGAAAGTGCTTCAAAGGTAAGCATCGCAGCACCATCATCCGACACGTAGCATGAAACTTTCTCAACAGGGTAATCCACAGCAAGAATAGATAAAACTGTATTTGCAGTGATTAGCGGAGGTTCTTTCATAGGATCTACTGTACTAACAAATATATCAATATCAGCAAGCTCTGATGGCTTCCCTTCTTTTTCATACCTGAGATCATAAAGCAGGATGGTCACAAAAAGTAAAAAATGAAGATGATAAAGTAGATGTTCCAAGACATTTGGAAAGAAAAAAGAAAAAAAAAGAGCACCTTAGTGACAGACGATCCAAGTATGTCTCTCGCTCTATTGGATACCATTTTGGAAACTGGTCCAGAATCCACGAAATAGCAAACCATATTTCACATATAACAGATGTAAGCCATAATCCGTAAGCATCTGGAACCGGATTCAAAAGTCTATAATGGAAAAAGAATCCAAGAATCACGAGCCTCAAGAAAATCACTATGCGGTATGGACTAATTTTACTAGAAGGAATTGGTAGCTTCCTTGACAATTGTTGCCTGCTTTCATCATACCTGTTAATGCACATTGGTAACAATTGTAAGAAAGGAGTATGACTACCAAATGTCAGATGAAATAATGAGGCAAAAAATGATAAAAGGACTGTCAAAAGGTATGGAGACCATCATTGATGATCACAAAAATAGATAGTATAGAAGACATTAAGGCAGTGTTTTCCAAGCATTGTCAGAAAATTGAAGTGCAAATATTTTCCAAGTTATGACAGAGTACTAGTTAATATTCAGTGTGACTCCAAGGCCAAGGGAAGATGGAAACTTCAAAAACAAGTTAAATAAGAGAATAATACCTGTAATACCTTTTCAATTTTAGCTGGAAAAGTTTTAGAAGAATAAGAAAGCATACAGAATGGCCTATTTTTCTTGCCTAAAGATTAATTTAGTGATGGAATTTGAAGGGTGCTCCTGATGTGTTCTCTTTCTTAATTTTGTGAGCCAAGAGATGACAGTAACCTTTCAATCCAGAGCAATTCCTAGAGGCAGGGGATGTCCATTATCTTACCCCCACTACCCTTTTCATAGTTTATCCATTAGTGTTGCTTTCAAACTAAATAACTTAAAAGCTTCAAGGGTGAAACCTAACAGCTTATATAACAGTAAGACACCACACTGCAATTTATGAAACCGACTTTAATAGTAATTTGACACTTACATAGGCAAATCCGGGTTATCCAACTCATAGCCATCAAGGCCTCCTGCATCTCCACTTCCAGATTGAGCCTTTTGGATCTTATCAAACTTCTTTCTCTTCCATTCATCCATTCTATCCTTCCAAGCAACGGTTCCATAGCCATAAAATGATATGTCCTTGTTGGGGTTTATAGGTCTTGATTGTGCTGCAGAAATTACAAATAAGAGAGTGGGATCGAGAGTCTCGAATCGGTATGATAAACACATGGAGTGAAGACAAACTAACAGGTTCCAAAATCTCTATCACTGGGAAGGAAAAGGAACCAACTAATAATAACTTACGAGAAATAGATTTTACGATTTGTCCTCCACAGCCCACATTTTCAGGAACAATAAGGGCATGGTGATCAGGAGAAATCTCAGCAACCTGCGCAGATAAACCTAGAGTTATTACCTGGACATATATAAACACTCAAATGTGCAATGTGTAGCTTACCTCTTCACCATAAGTCAAAAGTGGGATGCTGGCACCAGTATAGGGCACAATGGAGGCAGCAATGCCGAACCCACTACTAGAGCTTTGTCCGACACTAATTTGACTGTGAAGCTTTGAATCAAAGCTACCCAGTTTATTGTCCCCATAATGACCACCAAAATCAAATTCATGCTCGATGTCATCAGCACCATCTTCTTCCTCGTCACCCTCTACTCTAGGACTACCTGCAAGATACCATTCTTCAGCATATTCACCATTTTGATGCCTACCAAAGCTCTTCGCTGTTCTACAATCCGTTCGCAAAATAAGATATTATTAAAGGTAAAAACCTTTGTGACGCTTGTATCTGGTCTTGCACTGAGGACATGCTTGACTGCCCTCCCTCCTCTCGTATTCATAGCAAGTCCTACATACAGGGAAAGCACACTCGTTGCATGCAACGAAGAGTTCATTATCTTCTGCTAATATTTCAATGTCATCTCCACATATCTCGCAAATCCCGTTGCGATTTTGAGAAGATTTGGGCTGCAGAAATCCAAGGATTCACAGGAAAGTAACGTGAGGCACAAATTTTGGAGAAGCGGAGATAGAAGAGTAGGGGGAAAAAACATAACTGGCTTCATACATAAACAAATAAGTTTTAACTCCAAAAAAAAACTGAAGAACGCAGAATGTTACAGAGAAGATGGGAACGGATTATTGCCATCAATCAATTGTTAAACCCAAAAAAGGAAACGGCCATACTCGAATATAACACAAATAGAAGAATCCACGACAAACTAACACTATTAGGAAACAACATAAAGATTCCAGTAATGTACATTACGATCGTAAACAAATTTCTCAACCGATCATCCCCAATCAACACCAACACATCAAAGATCCGCAACATGAACGAAACCCAGGTAAAAAGGTGGGACTTTTAGCGCACTCACTTTCCCAGAATCATCGGCATTGATGACCACAAATTCGTTCCGGTTCCGAGAACCAGCCACGAGAAGCCCTCCGGTGTCCATCTCCCACGCCACCCAATCAAAACCCAAATCCGACAGCGCTCCCTTACAAGAGATACCGTCCTAAGCAACCAACAAAAAAAAAAGTTGGAAAAAACGATTTTTTTTCTTTTCTCGCTCTTTCTTGCACAGCAGAAGGCCTCCCTCCTTTCGGAAGGCGATTGCTATCCGGGGAACGGAATGGCGGAAAGCCGGAGACGAGGGAGTGGGGAAGGGAAGAGTGGCGGACGCGGTAAAGAGAAAAGGACGGAAGCGAGAGGAAGGCAGTGAGGAGGTGAGTGAATTTTTATAAAGAAGGGCAAGGAAAATAAAAGGGAGTAAATTTTTATACGCGTCACGGGAGATCCGGACAAGTCTAAAAGTAATGTAGAGAGAGAGAGAGAGAGAGAGAGAGAGAGAGAGAGAGAGAGAGAGAGAGAGAGAGAGATGGTGGCCAGCTGGGCCGAGGCGCGTCTGCGTTCGTCGGTTTTGGGGCGGGGAGGGGAAAGGATCAAGATTTATGGTAGGGGAAAATTACACTTTACCCTCTAGATAAGTCTAATTTTATTTGTGTCACTCTACTCATTTATAATTATATTTAAATTGATAATTCTTTTTATTATATTTAACTGATTCTTAGGTTAAATTAAAAATAATTAATAATTAAATAAGTTTTATAATTATTTGATATATTTCAATTGAATTTTATATGAGAATAATATGACAAACACATACATATGTTTGATATAGTTATTGTATCTTTATACCGAAATTTGATCGATATAATTATCTCTTTCACTATTTATATATTAAGTCAATGTATATTTTTTGTTGGATTAGTTATGTATACACCTTTTACCGGCTTTCGTAAGGGTCTCCTAAATTTTTTTAGATTACTTATGTCTCTCCTAAACTTTGGAGCAAAATGAAATGGCTAACAACGCTAACTCAAAATGTTTAACAATAATTATACTCCTAATAAGTTAATGAGTTCATTAATTTAGTTAGCATAATAAAATAAAATTACTTAAATAGCCTCATCGATTATCTCTTCACCCTGTTGCCTCATGTCCAACATTCTCCCCATCATCCTGCACTAGCGACAAGTCCATAGTGGAAGAGCCTTCAAGAAGACACTTATGTCTGCCGCCAAAAAATGGCCTAGTGCATTGTCGTCTTTGGTCGCCCTCTCCCTCACCCTCAAGTTTACCTCATTGCTCCTAGACTCGTCCTCGACCCTTGCTGCAAGTGGAAGCTCTTCCTCAAGATCAACGAACAAATCCATTGATACTTTGGACGATGATGATGAGATAGGAAAATATGAGAATGAGAAGATGAGGAGAGGCGATGTTGGTTGGTGCTAGCCAACTAGTGGCGCTGCTCCTCACTGCCCATGGCTTGGCTAGCTGGTGCTAGACTATCACAAGTGGGCAACGGAAAGACTCAATGATGGTGAAAGAGAGGAAAACAAAGTAATTTTTTTTGATAATAAAGAAATTTAAATTATATTAATATATATATCTTTTTATCATAATTTAATTAAAGAATCATTTAAGGTCTCAAATAACCTTTTTTTTTTCTGTTTCCTATCCCCAAAAAAACAAAAAATAATATATTTTAAGGTATGAAAAGAGTGTAAAAAATGGCTGAAATTTATAGTAGCTTATACCCAAGTTTGATGAAGTTTTCAAATTGTAGTTTTAACAACTTTGAAAGATATTTGAACCAAACAAACACAGACTTCTGATGTACATGCGTTAGACCACCCAACTTTAAGGAAATTATGAGAGAAAACCACTCTCCCATCCACCTAACCAAATGGCTTAAATGGAGCTTAAATGGAGCTTAAATGGAGCTTAAATGGAGAGGGAGAGGAAAATCCAAACCCTAACACAGCACTCTGTTAGGGCCGGCTGCATCATGGCGTACGTGCGTTCTTTAGTTTATGTAGCATATTTTGTAGCTTAGAAAAGTAGGCACTTCCGCATAGCAAAAGAAACACGTGTCAAGGACAATTGGAATTAATTAGATTATTAGATCCCATGGCGTCCCTTTCGTCCTTGTGTACTACTCTGCTTGTCTACTAATAATCAACAAAGGAAATTATATTATCTTTATATATACTGATTGTAGCCGTTATAGTAGGGGATTCTTTCATGTACATCCCTGTTACAAATATTATTTCTATTTTTCATTTAATTAATTACAGTCATTGCACTAATTAGTAGGTTAAATAATATGGCCGTAAGAAAAGACGTGCATATTTCTAACATCATTCTAGAATTTTCATATAAATTTTCCAATATATTTACATGCATTAAAGGAGACACAAACATAATAACGTATGAATAAATTTAAAAGTATGTAACAAATAATTATTTTTTCATCAATGTGAATAAAAATACTAGTTCATCTATACTTTAGTTCTCCTTATGGAGGTAGGAGATAGTAAAAATTCATTTAGTTATACCGGGAGATAAGGAGATATCTTCTAATTTAACCAAGACATTAATGCTAGGTGATTTTTTCTCTATGTTTTTTTTAATAAAGAGGGGTTCTCGTATAAATATTTATCCTTCTATATTACTAGAGATGACTAAAATATTTTCTTCGACGAATAATAAATTACGCATAACAAGTAGTATTAGAGCGAGATCTAGTGCTATAATAACTTTTATTTATTTATTTTTAATCTCCGGTAAGTACCCTACTAGTATCCTAAGTACTCAATGTTAATTTTTAAGTTGTTAAAGTGCTATCTTATTATACTAGTTAATTTCTCTTCAAAAGTTAGATGCCACCTTTTCTTATGCAATGATGCAAAATTATTGCAATCGTATAATTAACTTTACCTTTTATAGTCTCAAGAGTATCGTGCCACTTAGCCACCCAAATCCTTGCTTAACTTTGATTAAATCTAAATAATGGTAGTTAACGAAAGGAATATCCAACTCACTGCCTTTAGCAAAGCTAATTAGGTCTGTCTAGAATCCTTCTTTTCTTAATAATATATTACAAAAAAAGAAGAAGAGAAAGATAATAAATTGAGATAAAATAAAGTTATTAGATGCATTTAATTGTTAAATAAAAGAGTTTAATTTCTTCTTTTTTTTATTATTACTGGAATTATCGTGGGGTACCGGTGGGTCCCAAAATCATCAAAAGAGGATGCAGTGTGGGCCACGGCCACTCTGTCCGGTTCCCGTGGAGCGGATGCTATCATGGTCGGATGAGTGGCCTTCATCCTCAGCCAATGACAAATGGAGGCGTGTGCTCCATGGTGCGTGTAGTGTCATGATGATGGATGTGACCTTCTCTTTACAATGATCATGTACAATAAAATTAATGTCTTTGGCTTCCGTAAGAAGCAAACAGTAGTTGGAAGGATTTTCTTTTTTCGTTTTTGACCACCAAAAAACGAAGAAGAAGCTTAGAGTGTTGACTAAGTTTGACGAAATAGAGAGTAATTGTTCTTTATTTTTAAAAGAAAGGATTGACTTATTTTTGGGTCTATGTTTAATCTTTGAGGTGTTGAATAATTAAGAAATAGAAAAAGAAATAGTAGTTAGATGGGGTGTCGTCTTAGGTGGAGAAAATGAAAGAACTTTGTTTGCTTGAGACCTAATCCTTTGAAAAGTAGGGGTTACAAAAAGAAGGTGGGTTTGAAGCTAATCGATGATAGCATTGCCAAAAATAGGAGGGCTTCGAATGCAAGACTTGCCTATTATTGATAATCTTCGTCATCAAGGGAACTTAATTACTATCAACAACATTCATTTTGTTGGCATTTGATTACATGATGTTACGCCAATGTCATTTTCATAATATTATTTTTTATAAATATATTTTGTATTACTAAGTTCATATGAAATTTTAATTTCAGTGTAGCTCAAAATAGTGTTACTATAGTCCAGTCTCACTCTTCACGTGTACATTGAGAGAGAGGGTCGATGCATTAGTATGAATAAGGTTACATAATTTTGAGGAATAAAGTCTATTGATCCCAAACACACTAGTCTTATATAGCAGTTTAGTTAACCGCCAAATTTCCTTCTCTCATAGCATTAAAACATATGAAAGTTTACAGAAAAGCCAAATAACCCCGGGACACTCAATAACTACTCCCTTAATGGTCCAAGGGCAACCGATCTTATCTTTCATAATTCAGACTAACTCGAGCGAGTCATTGAGAATTTTATAGCAATGCATTATTATTGATGATAGGGATTCGAAGACTTAGGATTACGGTGAAAAGAGAATAGAATGGGATTATAAGATTTAGAACCAACGGAACTGAAGTCATCAGATGGATTATGGATAAGAATATATGTGAGTATATAACCCAATGAATTAGTAGGGGAAAGTAATAATCCAACGGGCCCCGCAAAACTAAACCAATTACCGACCAGCACTGTGACGGATCTTGACCGAGATTGTGACCTCAGAGAGCGGGCAGCTGCCCGTTGTACTGGAAACGCCGAGAAAAGATACGAATACGCGGCAAAGCGATTCGATGTGCCAGCTGGTTGGACATGGACATGTCAATATCGCTAGAAAGGCGTTATTCCCAGGAGAATAAACACTATTCTCGGATTTATTCGGCAAAGACTCTTTCTTTCTCCCCTATTCCAGCTTCTCTCCCCACCCCCCCACCCCCACCCCCAAAAAAGGGCGGGAATAATCAATTCCTTTGAATAATTGGCGCAAAGAGAAAAAGAGAGACTCTACATTTGTAAATTTGGATGAGGTGGCAAATATAATGATTTTAAATTGTAAATAGTTGGATGACATTAATGGCCTAGCTTTCACTCCTACGTTTGTAACGCTAAAAAGACATTAAATGGGAGCTGTTTCGATTTGATGACAGACATCTTCTTTGGCCAAAAGATATCCCACCTTTTGCTTCACTGGGTCTCCTCTATTCTAATTTTATTTTCAGGAAACACCCACATTCATTTTATAACCTTTTTTTGTTCTCTAATTATACAGTGATTGATTTCATACCTCTTCAATTAAAAAAGTTAAGAAGTTTAGATTTGAATTACAGTGATCGACTCAGTAGTTGTCCGACCTAATTATTTAATTATTTGTATAATATATATCCTACGAATGTGTAAATTATTGGAAGGAAAATAGAATAGTTCTTCGGGTCGCATTTGACTTTATTTTTTCGGAAATTATATAGCATCAAAGTAAATGGATGTAAATCATGTTGACAATATGCTCAACCCTCAATCATGTGGTAAAACGGGGAATTGTGAGTGGCCGGAGTAGCCGATTAACTTTACAACTACAATCACTAATCCTCAATGGTCAAAACCCAATGCAGAAGCTATAGGCCTAAATTTATTTATTGTGGAGGGAGACGTATATCGTATATGGAGATAGAAGAGAGGACAGTCAAGCACGAAATTTAATGCCAGCATAGTCGTCCAACCACGTGAATATTTAAATAACAACCAGAAGAGACTCCTTATAAATATAGCTGGCACAAAAAGCAAGGAAAGAGTAACGCTTTTTCTAGTCTACAGTTTATTTTTACCAAACTAGCCCTCATTCTTAATATTTTTTTCAACGAAATAAACCACTTTTAAAACTTAATATTAAAATAATTCTGTTTTATTAAAATCGTTGATAAAAATACTAATAAGTTCAGAATTTCTCCTTACGAGACACTGATATGATCAGTATTTTATGTGCAGCTAAACAAATACAGACTTAATTGAATCTATCAGTGCTTTATCTGAACATTTTAAAATAAATTATTAATAAATTTAGTGTTTTACATATATAAATTGCTAATAAAGTTAACTTTTTGTTTTATTAATTTATAATATAAATACTAAAGTTGTTGACATTTCTATCTAAAAACAAAACATAATTTGTAGACATTTTACTAAGCCATTTTAAACATTAAATTTGGAGGACAGTCCATTTTAGCAAATATAATTTGAGACCGAGCTGGTTTGGTCAAAAGAAGAATGTAAGCGTAAACACCGTATAAAGGTTTTAGTTTTCAAATTTAAAAAAAAAAATGTTAAGAGACAACGCCATAAACAAGCACCGAAAGTAGAAAGCAATACCTGTTTCCACTTTTGCATTTTGGAAGAGTTCTTTACCTATCGCTGTAGAAGTTTGTGTACATTAGTGAATCATTGAAGTAAAACGAGGCAGGAAAATAATCATTGCATGGTCACTTCCACGGCATCAGTTTCTTAAACCTGATGGTGTAATATAAAGGATGCTAAAAGGTACTTCCATCAAACCAAGGTACATTTAATGTAGGTTCAAACCACAGAATGCGAGCTGGTTATTAAACTGCACATTTCAAGAAATAACAGTAGGAAGGAAATATGATCATATTTATTGCAAACTAAATATTTAAATTAATTGTGGAGTTTAGTTCTCTAAGGTCTAGAACATTACCAGACATTACAAGAAAAGCTATCCACCGTGCCAGAACCTCCTATAAAGCCATGCAACACTCAACTAACTCAAAAGAAAGAAAAAGGGGGAAAAAAGAAACAAAACAAAACGAAAACCAAACAACCTTCTTATTGCTCATATTCACAAGGGAATGAATGAGAATATAAAAAATGATGACCGGTGAAAGCAGATTAAAATAAGGATATGCTTTTTACATCTACATTTCGGAAGATGGCTATGAGGTGAATGGATGACAGCAAAAATTTTCAATGACTTGACAAAGCCACTGGAGTGGGCTTGGAAGGTCTTCTGCGGGGGCAGGAGGGATAGGTAATTCTGGGGGCAAATGGCGATGGAATGCATTTACAGCACCTGCAACACCATCTTCGTTCTCTATTTCTCTTGCTAATTCCATTGCTCGTGATTTAACCTTCAGACATTAAGAAAATCAAAGATGAGATCCAAGTTGTGAACGCTACTTCTTGGGCCCCAAATTCAAGCTTTTAAGAGTTTAAAAAAGCAGGTAGAAAAAGAAAAAACAATATGATCATTAAATATCATTACCTCAGGTTCAAGCATATATCTTATAGCATTTGAAAGACGTTCTACATTGAACTCTGATATGGGAATTGGTGCAGGTCCCACTCCTTTCCCATGAATCCTATCACCCCAGAAAAACTGATCTCCGAAAAACGGTATGATGGTAGTTGGACACTGCAAGTAAAAAGAGAAATGCTAAAGGAGAAGCAGGCTGCACAGAAGTCAAAAAAATCAACAATGGTCTAAACAACTTCAACAAGGCAACCGTCAAACCTTTTCTGACTACAAGGCATTACACAGTGTAGTGTTTGCCTAACCGGTTCTATATACTGATTTACTGCTGGTTGTTCAATTCATATGTAATAGCGGTAGCGCATGCTGTTTGGACATCAGTTCACAACTACTAAAATTGTCATCTTAATCTAGTTGAATATCCACTAAACTGTCACCTATCGTGTTGAACTACTGAACTTTCACCTTGCTGAATCCGATGCCCACAGTTTGCTTAATACTTATTTTATCTGTTTTCGGAAGAACGAAGCAACATGATTTCTTGCAAAGTCTTGATTGGATATACAGATTATATGGTCCGATAAGATTTACCAGAGATCATGCAGTCTAATCTGTGTATAAAACAACTAAGTGTAAACAAGGAAAGTGTCTAAAAAATTCTTACCCCGGCTCTTAGCCCTGCAGCTGTAGTACCAGCGCCACCATGATGCACCTGATCATTTAAAAGCAAAACTATCAGTAAGAGGAGATTCAAAGACAATTAAATTTAAGGAGGCATTTCAGAATTAGCTTGTCCCACTAATTCTGTTAACTTGGCCTATGTAAACATGATAAGAGAATAAGAAGATATAATTTCAAGATTAACAGGCTCAGGCCTGACAATATGCACTAAAGAACCACCTAACCAGTTAGTAGCAAAAATTCAAGCATAATATGCCATTACAATGTAACAGTTATGGTCGGTATGACTCATCAGAATATAAATGTCATTTAATAGTTTTTATAAGAACAAAATCTGGTATAACTAATAACAGCCACTTTTATCTATTATAACCCCATACAACAGGCAATAACAGAAATGAGATGAATGCTGGAAAAAAATATGTGAGAGCAGTTATTCCAGTTATATAATGGCCATTAAAAAATACATACTGGAAATAATCCCATGCCACATCAAGAAATTACAGATCAAAATTATTCCATAGGCATCTTATTTCAACTCTTAACCAATCCTTCAACATATAACAGCTTATTATTGTCTAGAATTTTCATATTCTACTTTTCAATACATTAATGTACATAAGTACTTGTACAGTTTGATAAATTGACAGTGGCAGGAGACTACATCAGCACTTCTGCAACCCTAACCCAGATTAAGACTTTCCCATAAAGGCAACTGAATTACTTTAAGATCAAAAACCACCTTGGAGTCAGATGAGTCAACTTAATGGTTCAAGAAAACTTTGATGAAGACTAACATAAGGTGAGGTAAGCTTGAAGTGTTGGAAAGAGTTTTCTTTGCTTTACTAGTGAATTGTTAGCACATCAGGCAGTTGATTTATGCACATAATGTTATCTCATCATGCAAACGAATATAGATAGACAAACTTAAGAGCTCACCACTGCCGCGCACCGAGGGAACAACCAGTCATGGGGGCAATCCTCAAGAAGATAAACATCTACTGGAACCTCAGAAACTGCATTGGTGGAATCATAATGTGAAAAAATTGACAGAATTAATTAAAGGCTACTAATCACTATAACATTTGATAGAAGAAAAGCATACAAGATATTAGCATAAATTCTATATAGACAAGAAAATCTTTATATAATTGTATAGCATAAATTTTATATAGACAAGAAAATCTTTATATAATTGTCAGAAATAGGATAAGATGTAGATTCCATAACAATCCGAAAACTTATGTTCAAGGCATCATTGTGAGGCAACTAGACGTTAACCCAAAAGATTCAACTTGCTGCTACTGAACCAAAAAGAAGGGACACAAATTATGACGGGCAATAAATCATCAAAGGTCAGCCAATAATGATGCAACGGAACAATAAATGATTTAAAACATATCAAATAATTGGCAATCAAAAACCATAAATCATTTTGATTTCTGCGAGAAAATTCATCATCTAATATATCATCATGATTAACAGACAAGATTACTAGCAAATTAACCCTCCTGGATACTAATATCTTAAATTTGTCCAAACAAGCAAATCACACTACAATTGAATACTGAAGCACAGAACACTTACAGCTGCCAAGAGCTCCCCATCCGCGGCCAATGATACCTCTTTGTCCTGTTTCTTTCAGGGCATCTACAATGACGGCTGTTATCTTCTTTTCATCTTCAAGAGGCTTCACAAACACCAAATTACTCGATCATAATATATCAATTACAGCTATGCTAGATATTCAAGCTCATGGTGCAATGCACAAGAAAGAAAAAAGTGTTGTCTATCTTTCAAAGGGCCAAATATTTGTGCTATAGACATTTGTGCATCTGCAATGTTTATTGGTCTGCTACGATTCAGAACAATCCTTTATATCAGCTAAAAGGAAACTTAAAAAAAGTCTTTGGATATTTTCTTAGAATGACAAAGTTATTTGTTTTTTAAAATCACGCCATCATGGCAAACTGGTACTGCAACAGTGCTACAAGGTCACTACATGTAATGAAAACCTCATTATATCCCTACAAATCTACGTTTATTTAGATCAGATAATATAGTTTTCATCGGTATGTGGTCATGCTATTGGGCACCCGTTGACTTATACAGATCACAATATATTTGTGTGAAGTCTTTGTTCATCAGCTTATTTGATGAAGAGAAGGTAACATAGTCCTTAAAATGTCATCGAGCAACATTCCCACATCACCACATCATGTTGAACTATCCCTGTTCACAGATATAATTTGTCCAGTTGTTGATAGTAGTTCTGCAGTGAATACTTCACAACCCATCATGTTCTACTATCTCATGACATGCAGCCCTTGTTGGCAAAATATTCTGAAAATATTCCCCTCTTAGGTAGTACACTAAGAGGATATAACATAAACAAATCAAAGTTCAATCAGAACAAATAAAAGGCTACCGAGCTAGATTCAGGTTTTGAAAGCAAATCAGTGGATTTCTCTAGTTTGTCAGTAATGTCCAAATTTTCATACAATTTGTTCTTTTGCAACATGGACACAGAAAAAGAGAAAACTGTAAGTATATTTCAATTCTAAATTTGTCCATCAACCTTAAAACACTAAATAAACTATGACCCAGGTGTGTACATCAAGATATGCTAAGAAAGTTAAGAAGTACGCTACAAACTTATTTGATGAAAGTGAGAGACTGCTCATATATCCATATCATACCTATACCATATTATCTGACCATATTGACCAGGTACGGTTCATTTATTTGATAAATAAAGAAAAAGACTACTCTTATGTGATATCAAAAAATCATACCATGTTTGGATTAAGAAGTATGAAATGTAAGGGAATCAATGATTATAAAGTGATCCCAATTTAATAAAATTATAAAACAACTATGATTATTTCTCAAAAGAAATAAGACAACATGGATCCTTTTACAGAAAAAAAAATCCAACTTATATGACAATCAACTTAACAAATCTTCAAGAGTTGCCGATGCCAGGATAAATTAATTAATCTGAAGAATGTGGTAGAGTCAAATTAAATGGCACAGCAATCTTGAAAAGATGTTTTTTTTTTTCAATTAAGCTGCTAGTGTTGCTCTCAAACATCTAAAATGTAGTATGCATTTTTAACATTCTACCAATGCTGTTCAAGATACCACATATAACTGCATTCTTAATATTCAAAACATATATCTAGATGTTCCCAATTCCGTATTTCTAAAGCAAAATAATTTGTAACTGACAAATGAAAAAGGTGGATTTGTCTATTTTTCATCAAGAATTCTCACCCTAACAGAAACACTAGCCTGTTAAGTTAAAACTTAAAATAGGAGTGCAAAACAAACTATTTCCAACAACTTGCTTATTGTGTTTTCTACTCTTATAGCAAGATGAATTTATTGGGACTAAACATCTCCTCAAAAGTTACGAGATTGTATGGAAATCTGAGAAAGCTACTGATTTTTGACTGTCTGATAATGGCTATGGAGTTTGTTAGCAAGAGTTACATACAATGCTGCCAAACCCTATATATATAGGCTTTGGTCCTTGCTGGATCCATTGCGCAAGCTCCCTTGGTGGTTGGTACTTTGTTCCCATGTTCAAAAAGCAATAACCAACAACATCTACTAAAGAGCCCCAATCTGCAAAAAGCATGGAAAAACGTAGTCAAATCAGAAAAAAAAGGGAATTATGAAAGAAGAAAATTATTAATTTTTTGTGCATTGCACCGTACACAAGAATATCTATCACCTCAATGAATAAATGAGTATAGGGAGCAGAACTTGAACTTCAACATATAAGTTTTTATAGCAAGTTCTTCTATGTAAAACATGACCCACATTATTCAAAATCATGTCTAATGCTAGTTTAAGGAATTTTGAGATGCCTAAGTTATTAGAAATACCAGAAGGAAAAACAGATCAACATATGCTATTTGCCCTAAAGTTTTAATGTTGAATTCAATGGGAATCCTTCACGGTTGCTTTTACATATAGTCATTACCCTTTGAGCCTGCAGTTCCAAAAGACATTAAAATAAGATTCTTCCATTTTTTCCTTAAACAAACTCAAAATCATGTTGCATTTTTTTGGGGTGTTACTCTTTGTATTGAGTACACAATCAGTCCCTAATTAGCTTGCATTAACCTATCACAACTTCTAATTTTTAAACAACATTTCCCAGATATTATCATCCAATCGCCATGCAATTGTTACCAATCAACTTGAAGTGTTAGAATTAAATGAATCATAATTCAGGCCTTTTTTCCATTATCTATTTAGCTATGAACAAGTGGAATGCTCCATGAAAAGGTCTTAAATTATGCACCAGAATTCAACTGACGATGCCAGATACCTACACGGGCAACTTGAGGCTAAAAATCCCATTCTTATAAGGCTAGTTATAAAGTAAATTTCATTGCTCCTAGCTTAATCTCAAAATGCAATCACATACCAACTCCTCTAAACTCCCTAAGAGATGAAAAGATTCCAGTCAGATGTGATATGAGTGTCAAAGTATGACAAATGTGCAGATAAGGGACATGTAAGATAAAACCAACATAAGTGCAATTTCACTAACAAATTAACTCCAAGTACTTCATAATTAAAATTTAAAACGCTGTGAAAGAAAACCTAGTGTTTCCAGAAGTTCTCCAACCGTGCAAGAACTATGAACAAAATGGACAATTTCTAAGTGCAAGATAAGTGACTTGGTATGGCTTGAAAGTACACCGCATAAATGGACATTGTCCTATGCATGAGAGATGCCAAGGATATGAATGTGACGTGGATTTTGATTCAGAATATTCACAGAAATTACTTAACCTATCTCAGCTGACATCATTTGTACTATGACCAATCTGTAAATCAATAACAACTCTTCAAAATATTTCAGGAAAGAATTGCGAAGCAAATTAGCATCAATTCCATAAATATAAGAACCCAAAAATACCATAACAATCCAACTTACCGCTTGGCTTTGGCACAAGTTGTGGGCTCCACATGTATCCTGTTGGTAGATGTGATATGGATCCATGATACGTACTGAAGTAAGCAATAGGAGGCAATTTTAACTTCTTTTTTCTGAAGTCATTTATGAATCCCCTAATGCCCCACCAGACTATTAAGTCCACAGTAAGATACGATAGCTGAATAGTAAAAAATATTATTGTTTAATTGAGAGTCTATATGAAGGAAAAGGAAAAGAAGATTCAGAGAGAGAGAAAGAGAGAGTACCCTGTAAGCTGCACTCTGGGGCACCCGAGCAAATGGATGTGGGAAATCATTAGTTGGCCTGCCTATAAGTATGAGCAATAAGATGCAGTATTACCAATAAATTATACATCTAAGACAGTAGTAGTCGCTTAATCAAAAAATTGCAGAAGAAAAAATAGATGTTGAAGTTGGCCGGTGTGAGATACTATGGGCTAATGCTAGCCGCACATCTGTAGAACAAAATGTCTGCTATCATTTTTGTGTAGGCTCTTTGAAAAAGGTACTTAGCATCTTTAACATTCAGATAGGAAATAGCAGCAAAAGCAGAGTCATAGAATGAGGAAATTAACTGGCTTTCCCATATAGACCAGGTCAGTCCATGCAGTCGGATACACTATATAAAATTTTAGACCTGAATGCGAGTATCTGTCAAGCAATATATGGCATGAGAATATGAACAAAAGCAGTACAAGTAAAAGACTCATGAAATCTGAATAGGTTTGACTGTTTTCAATAAAAGTTAATGTAAATTGCATGAAACAACATTCCAA
This sequence comes from Typha angustifolia, assembly GCF_048772165.1. NCBI lineage: Eukaryota > Viridiplantae > Streptophyta > Magnoliopsida > Poales > Typhaceae > Typha > Typha angustifolia. The sequence goes on from NC_133248.1 coordinate 9,629,006, forward strand.
TGAAAACATTCATTACTTATGCAAACAGATGATCTTCAACACATTCGTCAAGTCTACAATCTCCCGACTTCTAGAGTAATAATAGAAACCCAACCCATGCAAAATCACAAAGCATTTCCTTCTCTGAAAATTGTTCTGTTCTGAATAAGAACGGAACTGAGTAGGAGAAAGAAGAATGTTCCTAGTGGTTTTAAACTATAACTGTCAAACTCAATTAAAAGAGATTACACAAATGAACTTGGCATCATGTTCTCAGCGCATTAAGCATTTCAGAATGAATAAAGCGCCACAGGAAGCAAATCAGCAAATCATTAAAATTGGGCAGTGCGAGTGCAACATCTATAGAATTGTTTTCATAAGAAAATATTAAAAAAGTTTGAACAAGTTCACTTTTGTTTAGGATTAACATCGACTTACGTCCATGGCATTGTAAAGAAGATGTGAAGAGGTACCCCAAGAGCTTCAGCAACATGTGCATGCCCTGTAAGAATGATTGCACATCAGAAAAACCAGAAAAAAATGTTCAGTAAACTCTTTGTTTTGTTTTTGAAAAATTGCTAGAGCCATTATATAACATTAAAATTGTTCAGCTGTATGACAAGGAAGGATTTCTTAATAATTCAGCCTCAGCAATTTGTTGTTCCTAGCATGTTATTTCAGTAAAGTTATAAAACTGATGGACAAAGTTCCTCAATTATGAAATGTTGTGGCTTTCCAAGTATAAGAGTAGTGGTTTTTGGAACACTGTAAGGCATGTTTATGTTAGTGATTTGTTCGTATAAGAATTTCACAAGTATCTCTTTTTCTTCCTGACAAGACATAAAAATATTGTCTCCCTAACTTCATGACTTCTAAATTCTGTTAACAGAAGGTTCCAATAAACCAAGACAAAATGCAATTTTCTTTAAGAAATGAAGCTTATTTGACCGAGGTTTGCAATCAGATTGCATCACAAAAATATGCCAACAAGCAATTGGTGACTAGAGCTTCTGTAATAAAAGAATGTTTAAAGTTTTAAACAATGTGTATATAGCTTCAAAAGGATTAACTGGCTTCTGAATATTCCAAGATAAGGCAAAAGAGAGTAACTTATGAATGGATAAATATAGCAATCATATAATCAAAGGAAAACTGCTAATAATTAAGTTATATTAAAGGAGTGCAAGGTAGTGAAAGAGCCTTATTAATTTATATGATTGACATGAAAATCAACTATATCTAAAGGAATCACAACTTGTTGATTCGCTTTTCAGGTGACAAGTAATGTTGTGATGAATAAAGAATTCTCAGGGAAAAATTTAATAGAACCAAAATTTTTTATTTCATAATATATTCTCACCATAAGCAGGAGGATTTGCAATAATTGCCTGAGCTCTAAAAGGTGCACCAGAATCCAAATCAGGTTCAGTGCATGCTGGGAGAAGGGAATAGATGATTTCCTTCAGCTGGTTTCTCTGTATAGAAATTTCCGTTGGTCCAGATAGCAGAAAACCTTTGGTTCTTGCCATATCTGTACTATCAATGTGGATCGCTAATTAAGTACATGGTCTGACACTAGCTATATAAAAGTAGTAACAGTAAACAAGAGTAGAGATGGATGTATCTAGCTACAATGCTGGGTTGAAATTAATTAATAAGACAAGTAATTAGATATACCAGAAAATAACAGCACCATTAACCTGCTAAAATAAGCCTTTCAGAATCATCTTTAGACCCAATATCATGTTTTTCTAATAGCGGGGATGGACAATTAAGATTCTATTTTGATTGATAGATTTCCTGAACATTAACATTCTTTTAAGTTCGCCTTTTTTGGCAGCTTTCCTTTGACAAAATATCAAGTCTAACATAGTAAAAAATTACCACTTGGTAAAACAAGATAAAATAAGAAAAATAATTGCTCAAGATAAAAGTTGAAATACTATAAACCAGATGAAAAAAATAAATCCTAGATCTTAATGAGAATAGAAAATCGTACATCCAGCTAGGATTCGAGGATCGCCACCCAAGGGGTAGAAGTCCACACCAGCGGACTTCACAAAAGTACGGAAATTGCGATGAGTCGCCAATCTAACATGATGACCAAACTCCTACAACAATATCGATTAATTTAATAATTAGATACCTTTTCTGCAAAACCATGAAAGTATGACAAGAAAAAGTTTCAAAAAGAATGTAGCAGTGCATATAGTAGACACACTTGCATCCACTGATTATAAACCTATTGCATTGAATATAATGAATTTCTTACTATATGTGTGGTACTTTTAAAGATAGTCACTTTGTCACAATCTAACATTATAACATGAACAATTTCTGAAATAAACTGTCCTATCTAAGGAGGATGGTCAAAAAAATCAAAAGTTAGACTAAGGACAGGATGCATAGGACTTATATATTTGTTGAGAAAAGTGTAAATTCTACAATATGGATTAACCTTCATTTAAAGCAATGCTGTGATGCTGTCAAAATTGCAGCATTGGTCATACCCAATTTACCCCCACAAAGTACATAGTGAAGGTCCATCTTGTGCTCAGGAATCATATGTTATATTAGAATATGTGACCAACATATTATCCCATCCTTCTGGGTAGTGTGCCATGACAGGTAAGTCAAGATTCTGCTAGAGAAAATTACGTATGAACCCCAAAATATAAAGATGAACTTACATGGAAATTATAGTGAAAAACCAAGGATGTTCACTTGTAATTGTATCTTTCTCAAATAGAAGCTACTCAAAGAATGTGAGGTGCTGGGCTGGTGGCTTTCCCTTCCAAGAATTTCATGACTGCAACATGCCATCAGTTTGGCAGAGATTCTAGATGGTTTTCCCAGCTGACATCATTCAATGGAGAGAAAACCAAGGCACACAAACATGGGTGATCTAAGGTCATGAGGATTATGAAAATGAGAGATGATAAATCAAGCAGTGCTCTCAGCCCTGACTCAATCATCTATCTAATCTGCATAATCTCCTCCACATTCTTCCTCCCAGCCTCCCTCCCATAGTGTATTCATTGAGTACTCTAGGGATCTGTAGCAACTTATAAGATGAGAGTATTCCATCTCTCTCCACCTTGTGATGAGTTGTGAATCACATCATATACTCAATAGAAAACAAGCTGTTAAAACATTCTTCCTAAGTTTTACCATAAAATTTGTAGCATCTCTCTAGATACATATATACATATATATAATATGTATCCATTCAGCATTGTAAGCTACCAAAGTCATTTATAGATTAGGTTAATATGATAATCAGCTGGCTAGGCAGTAAGAGTAAAGTATATAAATAAACATGCCTGAAGTCTTTTTGCAAATGCTATAAAAGGTTGGACATCTCCTCGAGTTCCAACAACCAGCATTGCAATTTTCAGTCTTGGGACTGATTTGTTATGCTCAAAGACAGGTTCTCCAATATCAACCGAGGCAGAATCAACAGCATCAAGCTCTAATAGCTCTGATGCAACATGGGCACTTCGAGTTACATTTACCTCCACTGTACCATCATTTTGTATCTTCACTAGCTTCTCGATGATCTTTTTCTGCAAGATATGATTCTGTCTATTAGTTACATAATCGATGGAAAAAAATAATAAATTTTCAAAGGAAATTATGTGAGAAGCAAAACAATACATGAACTCACGAAGGCCATTTTTCTGGTACAGGTATGAAAATTATTCACACATCAAACATACTAAGGAAAAATTAGTGCATGTTAAAGCAGACGAACAGCAAACCACAAAATGAAGAATATGTCAGTGTCAGTTACTGCATAATTATATTGATAATATTAAAAAATATTTAAAAATCAACAAAATCATGTGTTACATCTACACCAAAACATTACACCAAATTGCAAAAGCACATGTTATGGTGTAATTTCAAAATTAAATATAAAGAACACATATTAGATTATAATTGCATATATAAATAGATATTACCAGATTAATTCTGAAAACGTTTACCTTCTCACTTTCTGATAACCTGTCCAACTTTAAGTCGTATTTTGGAGATTCCTTCTTATCAGTACTTGATTTGGTTAATAAGTGCTCCTGAACTTTGAATGACCGATTATTACTATGAGATTGTACTGGCATTGTTTTAGAGTACTCCGTGCCTGAAATGACAAGCACAAGCAATTAACAACATGCTAAGGGAGTACAAAATAAACTACTGTAATAAATAGGCAATGAATTAAGATATCTCATAGTTTAGCAAGTTGTAGAAACTTTAGAATCAATGTCGATTTGTTGATGAATTGGCTTTAGAATCAAGGGAGGAAAGAAGAACGGAAAGACTTGCAAAGTCCCAGTAAACCAAGAAGCAAGAATGTAGTATCATGAAATAATTACAACTGAGTATAAAAAAGGCGAAAAGGATGGAATTACATCAACATATCTCACCGTTTGCGAATTTTATTTGAACATATGAATTTCGTGTCACGTATTGAAATGTCAAAGAAATAATAATTTGACACCATATCCAAAAAAAACATTATGTGGATAGAAATTATGCCTAGAATTTATACATGAAACTCTGCACCATTCAGCCAACTTGTCATGAATTTACGTTTGTAAAAATTGCTAGCTTTTACATCGACATAACATATATCATTGTGCTTCATTTACCTCTACGGTTTTTGTATTCCTTATGGATGCAGAATCAATATATAGAGTGTGATACTAGTGATCAATTCATCATAATAATTCCACAGCTTGATAGAACAATTGACTTGTAAGTAGTGCTCTACCAAACCCCTGGAGATGATTATTTGCAACCCATAGTCAAGGATTGCTCATGCGTGCACAGCAAACAGAGCGGATAATCAGGTGCCACAACATGCTCCTAAAATGTGTTCTGCTGCAAAAAGATGCAATCTAGTGACATAGATCATCTATCTCAAACGAAATGACAAGGCAAACACCCCAAAAATCCTTTCTCTATTAATTACGTGTCTGAGGAGAAGTTTGACATGCAACTATCATGCTACCGTTGTGAGGTTTTCTGTTTAGCAGATGTGTGCAGAAGCATCTGGAGCTCAATTAACACAATCTAAACAAAATAAGTGCAAGAAAGTTATATCATTGGACTCCTTTTTGTTGAAGATCCCTTCAGTGATATGGTTTATTTACTTAGAAAGGTAGTGTGGGGAAAAAGTAAAAAAGAAAGAGAGCTCCAGAATGTTGCGTTAAGAAGCAGGTCAAGACTAGCAAGAAAATTTCTTCATGATATCCTTCTCATCTGCAGGTTTCAACAGCGTTAACAATAAATCCAAGCACAACCAGAAGTAGATACCGAGCTGCAAGAAGGTTTAACATTCGATTATGTTTAAGACGCCAAATGAGCGGTTACCATTTTAAATCTAACCTATACCATAATCAACAGTAATTCCAACACTAAAGTTACCATGAGAACGAACTAATTCATGACGTATAACTAACCTGCAGACGGCGACAAACAAAAGTCCGATTCCCTTGATCCAGAAAACCTCGAATCCAATGAACTAACAACAAACTCCACGACTGCATCGACATCCGAAGAGCCGCCGCGTCCTCCTTTCTCACTCCCTTCCGCTGCCACTTCCGGTTCCAAAACCGCTCCTCGTTCGCCCAAGTCACCATCTTCAACCACCTCGCTCTCCTCCAAGCCCTCGATTACCCCATTATTCGCCATCTCATCCACTGCAGTCGCATCAAATCCCTAAAATAAACAGTCTGGCATCCAAAATATCAACTATTCCAGCTCGAACCCGCCCAAATGCAATAATCAAAAGATTGACAGAAGAACGAGTTAGAGTTTACCAAACTTTCAAGAAGCAATCACGTCCACCAACCGGTCAAATCAAAGCGAGAGGTATCTGTATAGAACCTAGGAAACCCTAAGCCGCGTAACCAAGGGAGCGATCAAGAGAGTATCGCGCACAGGTCTCCAATCTCGATCGCAATGGGAGGCAAGGGATGAAAGGGAAACGCCAATACGTAGTGAGGGAAACGGGAATCTTGAGCAAAGATCCGTTTCACGTGGACGACGAGCGGCGAAGACCACAGGAGAGGAGAGGACCGCCAAATTTATTAGGCATTTGGGCGCCGAAAAGATGGCGTTTTGGGCCTAAAGTTTCTGAAAGACTCGAAATTACGAATTAGTCCTCGACGCCGTCGCTTACGTTGTACCGCTGTAATGGACGGCGGAGATCAGAGCGGTTCTTCATTCACAGCGGATAATATACTCAGTCAGGAAGCAATTTTAACGTACACCGGCGGAGCAGTGGATTGTACTCCAAGATCCCAGGCCCCAGCACAGTTATTCTACCGTTTATACATCGGCATTACTTCTTTCTAATATAAAGTATGACGAGGGTTTTCTCGCAAATGGCTTCAAAAAATTCCTTTCCGGGCTGAAAAGGTCACGTGGAACAATGTGCGAAGTGCAGGAGCTGTTGACTATATTAAGTGTTCCATTTTCTTTCCTTCTTACGGTATCTAATTTATCTGGAAAGTTAAATGTAAGTATAAGCTGCAGACGATATTTATATGATATTTTTTCATAAGACTTAAAAAATAAATTAAATACTAACCAACTCTAATAGAGTTGGGAGTTACTTTTCTTATGATCAAGGAGGTTATTGATTCTGATTTTAATCTTAAATAATATTATGAAGAAACTGTTTTGTGGTCTAGTGGCTTGACTCGATTTAGTTGATGATTCGATAGTGCGACGGTTTGAAACAGATTTCGATAATATTTGGTTCGAAGCAATTATTCGACGACTACATATAATTTGTGGCCTAGACTAAAGTAATTAAAAATTTTGTAGAGCCTAAGTGCTTAAGTATCGGGCTTATGAACGATAAAAAAAATAATAATAATAGATTAAATTTGAAAGTCATCAAAAACTCTGAAATGTAGTTATACAAATTGATAATCTACAAGATTACTTGGCAGATCTTGATTATAATTAATGAGAGACAGTTTTATTATGGATTATAAATATATAAGCTAATGGTTTTAGTGGTAAAGTACAGGTGCTATAAAATTGACACCAGATTTTAGCCTTTTTATAATAAATTTGTTAGAAAACTTGTGCATAATTTTATCGGATTCGGATCTGGAGGTGTGGATCCGGGCACCTCCTTGGATGTGTCAAATCTCAGTCTCTGTTATTGTTTATTCGATCATAAGTTATTAGATGCGTGTACTCAATGCGGTAGCTCGCATCACGGCTCTGCTCCAAATCCAGGCTCTAAATTGTCACGTGCTTCGACAGTGACGTGGCTCAGTTGATAAAAGAGTCCGCTTGGGTTTTATATCGGCACAACTGCAGGAAATTTATGCAGACCGCGCTGCAGACGATCCGCTTTCGTGGAAGGCGTGGAGACGAATGAGAGGCTCGTCACTCTCTAAGCATTGAAGTATTGGTTTCATCTAGCTAATAAATGATTGGAGGATGCCGTGGACTTCTATTCATGCCAATATCCCAGTGACAGCTTGTCTCATTCAACCACAGGCGCTGTTTGCTGGAGACTGGGATTAGTTGTCACTTCTCTGCTCTTCCAGCTAGATTTTAGCTACTTAATTAATTTCAAATCAGTGGGCTAATAAAATAGTCACTGCTAACCCACAAATACTCTATAAAAGCTTTAGATATAGGTAATATTCTCAATTAATAGTGATGATTATAAAATGAGTAGAGAAACTATTAGTGGACAAGATGATGTTACCAATTGGAGGGCTTCTAGAGTGTTTGTGGGCGTAACAATTATTACCACTGGGTAGCTGTTACTATTTTATTAGTTAAGTAGCTAACTTCCTCTATCAGAATAGAACATCTCGCCATTAATAGTTTTTCTATTATATAGTGTCTGTGATGACATAAATGAAGATAGTGTCTGTAGGCATGGCATTACTCACTGGCAATTTTTGACCATTCCATCTGGCTAATTCAATCAAAATCTGACTCAAATTATTGGATTCCCACTGTAAAGTTAAAAAACGAAAACTTAAAAAAAAATTGAAACTTATTTAGTCCCAGTGTCTAATGGAGCCAGAAGTACATTAAAGGGGTAACAGACATGATAAACATATTTGCCTATTATATAGTCATATATTGCCTAGATATATTTTAATAGATTATAATTCCATAGGTATAACGTAGATTAGATAAACATATTAATCTTTTCATCTCACCCATATATAAATATTGAACAACTGTATCAATTTACATATATCGGTGGAACAGGTGCAACATGCATCATCGTGACAAACTGTCATAAATGGACACCTAATAAGACAGCTATCGGATTTATGGATGCACGTGAAAAGCGTTAATACATGCAAAACGATTAGATGAATATTCACTTCCTACGGTATCAATTATTCCTAACTTGCAATTCATGTGGTCTTCGTTGCAAAGAAGAATATGAATATCCCAACTAAAGGCACCAATTTGATACTTTAATCCAACTACAAGTATGGATGGCATTATCTCTTCCAATTAGTAGTGGACTTAGCTCCTGTAGACATTTTGAGAATAGTTTGATGATAAATAGGATTTTGAGGACGCCATGTAATGTCTGACAGGGGCTTTAGAGCTGCTATTGGACAACATCAGCTACGAAGATACTGCCAGATTCGCACCACCCAGCTAGAACATCTTTATTTGCGCACTGCGGTGAAAATATATACTAGGTCAGCTAAATCACAAGCAGCTCAATGAAAAACTCATATAAACTCAGCTGCCTCCTTTAAGAGATATTATCTTCATTACAACCACACACTCCCAGTTTCATGCACTATGGGAATGTGGGAAATGATGGTTCCATTCTATTTTATTAAACCCTTTCTCTTACTTGGATTGGGTACCAGGAGACTCAGCCATGCCTAATATTAATTTAACCAAGATCTCAGGTTTTTTGCTCAACCTCCTTAGGAACAATTAACAACCCCACAAAGTTCTGCAACATCTTTTAGCAATAAGAATGGAAAAGAACATACCTTACTGAAGCCCAGCCAATTAGAATCTCCTCTAAATGAGAAAGCCTTTTCATTTTCCTTCCATTGCCCACACATAACCTGCATAAAGAACAATTGTAGTACATGGGTTAGAAAAATTCTTAATTCATTTCACCCATGAACATATGAAACAGATGTTCATGATACTGGTGGTTAAGGCCAAGATATATAACATTGACATGAGGTTGCTAGAAGTTGGGCATACTAAAGATGCATCAAAGAAAAATTGCATGATGAGATTACATAATTAGCATCCTTGGAATATGTTTAGACAAAAAACAAAAGTCTCTTGGAAGAAGTAAGTTGTGGTTGCTCTAAATTAATCTAAGAATTCTGACCAGTCAGACTGGATATATGAGATAGCAAGATATGATAATTGCCATATATTATAATCATCACATTGATTGATCACCAAAGAGGACAAGTTTACATGGATTCTTGATGGTGATCTTGCTAGGGTAGAAGAAATCCACAACTTGTAGCGGTAGAACAAATTATTCAAACTATTTATCCATTATTGGAGGATTTTAGAGACCCAAATGGGAAAAGACAATGCACTGACATATGGAAGTAACTACTGTTTGCGGGTAGAGACCATTAAGTAACAAGAAAAGGAATACCGTAATGCATTTTATTATTTGATTGCTCACCTCATAATCTACTCCTTGAACATATATATAAGCAGGGTCGACTGATGAAAATGAAAGACCTGTGATCTGCAGTTGTAAATGTAAAAGAAAATCAAATCTACAACATCCTGATGTCAAGCCTCCATACATCGATGCTTTAACCCTCATACTTGAAAGGCTAGTGATTAATGTTGTTGACTGGATATAGAATATCATGACTCATGAGTAAACATATTCAGACCTCATACTTGGAGCAGTTCACCCATCTTGATAGGGCTGACCACCTGTATCCAAGAATAAAAGCTCAAGATGCATTTCTTCCCCAACTCTCAGCACCTCATAACTCAGAACTCAGAAGATGTCATGTAACCTTATTATTATATATTTCCAAGGCAGATGAACTAAAGGAAGCAATTGGCTTGCCTTTTGGTCAAAATTCCTATCAGGAGCTTAAATCAAGCACAAGATCAGTTACCAACCTCCGAGGGTCATAGATGGTGACAGTCCGATCAGAACCACCAACAGCAATTTCCCCGGATGGCAAACTGCTAACTGTATAGATGACATCTCCAATGGAACCAGAAACACGTCGTATACAACCACCATTATGGTTCGTTCTCAGGTCCCATATAGATAACTGGAAAGATGCCATAGAAGAGTAAGGAAACAACATATGACAAGCATATAAAGAGAGATAAACCTAAACTAGCTAACCTGAGAACCTTCAGCAACAGCAAGTAAAGAGGTATGACCATTCCCATATGGAGGGCTCTGAAAAAAGTTCAGAGAAGATGGATACCATAACCTAAAAGGGCCAATTTAGAGCATCCAAGTCATCCTCCAGTTACTTGTTAGATTTTCATTGATTGAGCACAAGTATGGAGCTTAGTAAGATTATTTGAAGTAAGAACGAGAACAGGAAGAATATAGAATTCAGTGTTAAGAACAAGGTATCCTAGTTCAGCAGTGAAATGCATATTTTTATAAATCCAAAACTTATAGAACAAAGCTATTTTAGTCAGACAGCATGGTAGCTTACGTGCGAAAACTGCGAAGATGGATATCTTGATCATAAACATCAACACTTCTGCACAAGCCCCGAGCAACTGCTGCCTGTGAAGAGAAATTTGATAGCTTAGACAGGCAACCATTGACTAAGGCAAGAGTTTCAGTCAAGTGTAAATGAACAGAATACAATAGAAAAAAAAGGAAATGTTCCTACAAAAGGTCATGTCTTTTGTGTCTAATATCGTAAAGTTGCTCACAGTCCTACCAATCTCCCCCCACTAACATAAAAATAAAGTCTTACCACGCCTGTTGCCAAAGAGTGAAGATATAATGATAAAAAAATTTGTTAAAATAATGCTGGAAGATTTTCTTGTTAACACATGCCCATAATCTCCATAAGGTAGATCAGATTCTGTTCAGAAACAAAACAGAAATATACAGCCAAAATAATGTGCTAATAAAGGGTTTAGTCTCAAAGGAAAGGAAGTACCAAAAGATATAATGTAATGCAAGGGATGAAGAGCAAAAAAGTATTTGATGATTTTAACATTCAATTAGTGTTTCTACAAATAAAAAGCTTCATAAAGTGTGAAAATAACCATCAAATTTCAACAATTATAATCTGTTGGAAGCACCTTCCAACTTATAAGAAGCCAATAAATGAGCATCTAGAATCAAACACAAAATGTATTAATGTCTGTCTCTGCATGCTCACAACTCAAAGAGTATATATACAGCCCTTATATAGAAAAAATTTCTGACAGCATGAAGCATGCAATATGACAAGACATGGCACGATATTGTATAAATATAACTGAGACTAATTGACGCCAAAAGTGCAAACAGATCACAATCAATATTGTTATTCTTACAACATCTTGTATTTTTCAATTTTGTAATGTTTAAATTTGATTATGTGAGAAGTATGATGTACATGAGCATAAAAAACAGCATGAGATAGCTCATGTGACAGATTGGCCTGGATGTTCATCACATTCAAGACTTAAGGAAAGGGGATAGAAAGGAACTGAGAGAGTTTGCTAGCTTGGTAGCTCTGGTGGAATGGATCCAATATTCTATTACCAGGTATCATAAATGTCAATTAAATTTATTATTACTGTTCAATAAGTAAATTAACTTTACACATAATATCCAGATTGCAGTGTGTTGTCCTTCTTAATCAAGATCTAGTATTAACATATTACTGACTGCTGAGATTGGAAAAAGAACATTAAAAATCTTGGCCTAAGGAAACCGGTGCAACTAAGGTAGTTACTAATATAATTACTAACAGTGCAAAAAGAGAGTGTGGGACAACACACAAGAATATTCAAATAATGGACAAGATTCAACAAAAAAGAATGATTAGGTTCACTAGAAAGGGAGGAAAGGCATACCGTTGACCAGTGAGTTGGACTGAAGCAGATCCCAGTCCAGCTCCCTTCACCAACACCAGAATCACGGGGAAGTACCGAATATGAAAGCCTGTCAATGTCTGAGAGAATTCAATATTGGTTCCTCCATAAAACAGGAAATTCTATCTTTAGATATTGAACTTAACTTCAATAATTGATATGCATCTTGTTTACAGAGTTAGTACATGAAATTTTAACAATAAAAATAAGGTACTCATAATTACTATAATATCATGACCCTAGGACATACTCAGAATTGATGAGGTTATTAAACACCAATATTTTCCAAAGTAAAGAGCTCACAAAAAGAATGTTTAGATGCAGTGTATAAGAGGAACAAGCACACGAGACCAGAACAAGAAGATATGTCAAAAGGTTTTGGAGCAGCATTCAACTCGTAGGTCATATGTACTTTCAGGCCTTGTTATCGAACGAGCAATAAATGACTAGTCTTGACAAACATAATATCCAGAACAAGTAACCATGTAAGCATTAAAATACAATTAGTACACCATGCATGATATATGATGGAGGAACAAGAGTCATTCAAGAATAATTCAATAAGTACACTATGGTTTATGATAGAGGAACAAGAATCATTCAAGCAGTTAATATGAGAAAGAGAAGAAATTAAATGGTACCAGCATCAATTACATCCATACGGGACACAATAAGGTGACCATAAGAGTCGACTGTACCCAAAACCAAGCAGTTATCACCTGTAGTGTCACAACATGTGAAGTGTAAGCCTGAATAGACATAAAAATTATGGAAGATCATGTGATTAGATATAACATGTGAACATATTCAGACTGAGGTTCTTTCAAAAAATAAAACAACACAGAATAGAGTGCCTAAGATTTATCAAATGGAAATAAGTGAAAAGAAAATTCCACCAACCTATTAAGATATGTGATGAATAAAAGAACTTACCATCCCCCTCTGCAAGAACTACACTTTGAATCTCAGAACGATGTGGACAGCGGTCAACTATCAATGAGTTTATGACCTTCATAGGCGAAATGCATCCCAAAATATTAACAAAACAACGGAAAGAAAAAAGTAATAAAATGCCCCTCCTCAATAACTATTTTGCCAGAAAAGGGAGCGACAGACATATACACCTGAGCATGAACAGGAATCAAAAGGCTCTCCTTTCCTTTAGAAATAATGAAATCTTCCATAGATATCTACAAACCATTTAGGCAACAGAAGGTTATTATTATTGTCTTTCTCTTTCTTTGACAAATAAGAAAAACTAATTGAAATGGTACAGTTCAATACTTCAATGTGGCATGCACAAAAAAGTAAAAAGACATAATTTATTCTATGAAGAAACGAAAGTGTGTCAAGCCCAATTTTCGGTACATAATATCAGTACATTCTTTGTCGCTCGTTTCCATCCCTTATAAAATGTACAAGAATATACTATTTTCCACAGGCCATTGAGTTCAACTAACTACGAGCCAAATAAAGACGGACGTAGACTTCAGACCAGACAAAGAATTCAACTCAGCCCAAAACTAAAGAACTCCATAAGAACTGTGAAGATTATATGGTCAATTGGTTATACACCAAAGAGAGCATATCTACAACAAACCGAATCTGTACCTCAATCCGGTAGACCCGGCACCCGGAAGCGATGTAGATGGAGCAAGACGAGCCGCCTTCATTGACCTGCAGAAGGCGTAGGAGAAGAACGCATTAATTAGCCAAGCGACGAAGGAGAGGGAAGAAGCAAATGGAGCAATGGAGGGCAGGGTTTAGGGTTTAAGGTTTAAAGTTTAGGAGTTGGGGATCAGGTTATACTTACATGGAGAGCGAGGCGAGTGGCTTGGAGATTGCCGGGAGAGGGATCGGGGAGGAGGGAAGGCGGGATGGTTGCCTTGCGAAGGCTCTTCGCCTCCAACATTTTTTAGCGGCTTCAGAGAATAAACTCAGATGACAATACTTCTCTCTACAGGAGGAGTTATTTATAGTATGTCCGGGGCTTCGAGCTTTAGGATAATAAAACCACTGTAGCTTTCAAAATTACTACTAGTATTAATTTAAGACTAGCGATTTATTATATCCTCAATTTAATTCTGCTAGTATGACAGTCACATGATAATGATAATTATATTGGAAAGTTTGGGTTGAGAAGGCTGATGGTGGGCGTGGATATTGGAACTAGCTTGGCTGGCCTTGTGTTTGATTGACGCCTTTCACTTGTAGAAATGCTTTTTGCCGGTAGAATAACTTTCATATTAATTTAACTATATTATACTTAACGTGACACGATAAGTGAAAATATTTTCACAACTGATTAAAATAATATTTGTAAAGAAAGGGATAGAATGATTGAAATAATACTTTATAAAGTAGTATCTTTTTAAGAGTAAAATAATAACTACAAAATATAAAAATTATTAGATGAAAAAGGAGTAGAGTTAGCAGGTATCAATAAATTAAATTTAAGATGAACCTTGGATTAGTTATATACTAATTATAAAGAGATTTTCACAAAAGAAACAAAAAATTATTATTCTACGAGTGTTTTCTGTTGTTATTCTAGTTATACAGTGGGACGCACCAGCATCAGATGGCATATCAGTGTGTATCAAGAATATCTGATACATCTGCCAGAAGGAAATTAGAAAAGAATTACACCAACCAAGAGTATAACAAACACTCGAGGAACAAATGCATCGTATAATCTGTCACACTATGTAGTTGATAGCTCAGTTACACATGCACAGGTCGATAATTACAAGTTGCAAATAAGAGAGCAAAGATTTATTGATAGCTCAAAACTAAGTAGAAAAGAGTTCCAAGTCATCGCCTGCATCTATAGCTGACACCAGATTGTCTAATGCTTCCCCGCAGTCGGGGCAATTGGATTGCTAGAGAGAGAGAGAGAGAGAGAGAGAGAGAGAGAGAGAGCACTTCAGTGTAGATTTTCCATGGCCGAGCATTAAACTGAATACAACAATGGGAAATGACTAGTTGTAGAACATAAGCATTACCTGAAATCAACAATGTTGGGAGTACAGCTAATATGCAAAAGGCAGTTTCTAGTAATATCCATGCAGAAATAAGTAAGAGAAACAATATCAGAACTCAAATGCATCCACTATCCACAATCGCAATACAAGAAGCATTATTGAATAAGGAAAAAGAAAAAACTTATCTAGGTATATACATATGAAATCTCAGTAGTGAAGCCCTCAGCTCTCATAGCTTTTAATATTCACTGAGGGTCGAGCACAGTTTTCTGAAGTGTGCAATGAAGAATACGTGATAATGACAATGATGATGAGGAGGAATAGGAGGGCGGTGGCAATCAATAGATGCGATGAGGGAAGAAGTGAGCCTGCATAATGCTCCCATGCTCAAAGAGGAAAGCCATGTAACAGCTCAGAAATAAAAAGTTTTCCATCACTGGGAACTGTATGGATTACTGCAAAGTGCAACCAAATAAACATTTAAAGATTATCATGAGTCATGCCAAATGGCAATGATGCATTTTTTTAGCACAATTCAAAATACAACATAATGGATATTTTTCTGTATTACAGGGATCAGACAATATGATTAATGGTAGTAAAAAAGCAGCATAGAAACAAATGCAACTTCCAAAAATATAAGCAATTTAGTTCCATGTTTTAGCTATTTCTTCATAATAGAAGGCTAAGCAAACATAAAAGATTGAAATAATTAATCTCATGAAAGAACATGTTGAATGTAGAAAGCGTCACTAACACAAGTAATCTCTTCAAGAAAGATAGTTTAAGAGAACACTAACAATAAACAAATTGACAAATTTATCCAGTTTTTTGAATGCTTGATGTGACCCTAAGGGCAACTATACGTTTGGAAGAGTCAGAGTGCCTGAGAGTTACAAGGGACTTGAAATTCTATTTGAAGGACTCAAATGTATCCATGCAGAAATAAGTAAGAGAAAACAATATCAGAACTCAAATGCATCCACTATCCACAATTGCAACACAAGAAGCATTATTGAATAAAGAAAAAAAAACATATTAGGCATATACATATGAAATGTCAGTAGTGAAGCCCTCAGATCTCATAGCTTTAATATTCACTGAAGCTTGAGCATAGTTTTCCAAAGTGAGCAATGAAGCATACATGATGATGATAATGATAACGATGATGAGGAGGAGGAGGAGGAGGAGGAGGAGGAGATAATGGTGCAATAATATAAATGGATGTGGTAATGGAAGCAGTGAGCCTGCATAATGCTCCAATGCTCAAAGAGGAAAACCATGTAGCTGCTCAAAAATTATGAGTTTTCCATCACTGGGCGCTGTATGGCTTAATACAAAGTGAAAATGCAACCAAATATACGTTTAAAGATATCACAAGGCATTTTTTAGCACAATTCACAATACAAAATAATGGATATTTTTCTGTATTACATGGATCAGACAATTTAATTACTGGAACTAAGTAAGCAGCATAGAAACAAATGTGAATGCAAAAAATATGTGAAATTTAGTGCCATACTTGAACTATTTGTTTAGAAATAAGGCTACACAGACATAAAAGAAATCAAAATAATTTATCATATAAGAGAAAATGTTGAATATAGAAGCACCACTAACACAAGTAATCTCTTCAAGAAAGATTGTTTAAGAGAACACTAACAATAAGCAAATAGATAAATTGCTCCAGTTTCTTGAATGCTTGATGTGACCTAACTGCTACTATCCATTTGGAAGAGTCAGCGTGCCCAAGAGTTAAAGAGGGACTTGAAAATTTTATTTACAATATCATCTTGACTGTTCTCAGGTTTTGATGAATAGATAACTTTATCTCTAGAGTTGGAAACTGGTCCAGCATTGGATATTTACATATTTGATTCTTAATATCATGACAAATATAAAATTGCTCAAATCTGAAACAACATATAAAAATAGCAGATTCTAAATTAAAAAAAATACAGGAGATAATTACACTAAACTATAAACCATTTTCACATAAGTTCTCTTATTTATTGTTTGTGATAAATTCATATATGTAAAACCACTCAAATGCTCATTTCATAAGTTGTTAGTTTAATTTTTCTGTAGGAGTGGTGCGGGAAGTGAAGTGAGTAGTTTCAGGAATTTTCACACTATCTATTATGTGGTTTCAGGAAGTGATTTGTCAGATTTTTCCTAAATAATCAGATTTCTCTATTTTAGCCAAATCCACTCCCTCTCTGGAGGATGGATAGCCAACTTCCTAACTCTAGTTCTCAGTCCAATGCTTTGCATGTGACCACTAAGTTCCTAAAAGACTTTATAACTCAACATCCATTATTTTATTTTGAGTTTTCTTCCACCATATTTCACATGTAATAGCTTTCAACTTTCAAGAAGTTTCACCAGATCTCAATATAAAGAAAGGCTTCATAAGTTCAGAAAAAAAGGGGTATGCAAATGTTGATATGCCAAAAGCAATCTCCTTTTTCCTGCAACAAACAAAATTAGCAACTCCAACAGCATGTAATAGAGACAATACAAGGAAAAGTTTCCTTCACCAAGGCCATCCATTATTACTTCAACTGAGAGGCCCATCTGGTCCAATAAAAGACAGATATTAACAGAAAGTGTTGGGCTTTAAGAGGAATGAATTCTCATTATCATCCTTTTAATCCTTCGCCCAAATAACTGACACTAGTTGTTTATGGGTCATTAAACTAGATAATAATACAGTGCTGGTGGTTGCACGATCCAAGAAACTAGATGCCCTCAGATCTCATAGATATAAAAAACCATTGAGGGCTCAAGTGAACTATCACCATCATTGATGCATGCATGAAAATGGATCTGAGAGGTCAAGACAATGAGAATGTTAGTGAAAGATGCACAGGTTGTGGTGATAGTGATGTAGGGATAGGAGAAGAAAACATGCATCAATGCCAAAACAGAAGCCAGCACCATCTCTGTAAAGTGAG
Organism: Typha angustifolia; assembly: GCF_048772165.1. NCBI lineage: Eukaryota > Viridiplantae > Streptophyta > Magnoliopsida > Poales > Typhaceae > Typha > Typha angustifolia. The sequence goes on from NC_133248.1 coordinate 9,647,010, forward strand.
TTTTCCATCATTGGGCATCACATACTATGAAGGAAAACAGAACAAATGCTTCCAACAGCAGCACTTTTTACAGCAGAGAGACATGACCAAAAGGACTTAATATCAGAAGGGTAAGAGTTGTAACACATCACATAAGAAGTAGCAAAACATCCTCTACTATATGACATAGAAAATAAACCATAATAATACAGATCAACTACTTAAATATAATTTCCTCATTTTGGCAAATAAAGTTATTATGAAGAAGAAAAGGTATAAATATCCATGAAAAATCATTAAACTACGGTTATACAATTATTAAAAGAAAATTAGTATATCTGCATGCTTACTTTGTTCAATAGTAAAGCCCTCAGATCTCATAGCTTTTTGACATTCATTGTCAGCTCAAACAATAGTTTTTCAAGTTGAGCACTGGAGGCATGCCTCTAAGATTATGGAGAAGATGGGGATGATAATGACAGTGTGGTGGGGATGATGACAGATGATGAATGGCAGCCAAGCTGGTGGTGGTGGAGGGGAAGGTGGTGAGTTCGCAAAATGCCTCTGCTCAACTAGAAAAACCACGGAACCGCTCCACAAATATTATTTTCCATCATAGGGCTCTCCCATAAAAGCATTTTAAGAAAGGGAGAGAAATACATGAAAACAAGAAATAAGAAGTGCTCGACCCTTTTCTGTGTAAAGGCTTTAGAAATCAAAATGTAAAGAACAAATGGCACATCAAATCAAATGAAAAATCGCTGTCAAACTCAAAACTTAATTGAGTAAGAATTTACATTAGTAACTCAGCCAAGGAGGTTAATCATATCTGACGATTTGAGATAAACACAAAAATGCCAACAAATTTCAGCAATTTACTATTGCCTACCATCAAGTAATTCATTATAGATTTAAATCATCTTCCATGATGACTTTTTAATATAATTATGAACTCAAAAGCAAAAAAAAAAACAAAAAATTTAAATTTTTTTTTAAAAAAAGGAAGAAACAGTGTCTAAATGGTAGATAATATTCACGCTTACCACCATCATTTAACCAAAAACAAAAGAGAGCTTCTTTACAGCTACATGAATCGTTTAAAAGTAGTGATTTCACCATCAACCTTCCTGGTAAGCTAAAACAACAAGTTTCACCTCACTTATTTGAGGGATATCTACAGCTAGCAACGAGCGACAACAACAATGACGATATGACGATAGGACCCATTCCCAGATCAAACTAACTGCTCAGTGCTGAAGATCTCTACTACCAAAGGGCAACAAAAAATCATGACAAATCTCTAACTGAAGAAACAGCCACAACATAAAGGCGTACCACATCTCCAAAATTTTCGACAAGAAAAATATAGAGCTAAATCTGTTTCAATTAACAAGAACTAGATGCACAAGAAGGGATCGTAGTACGACAAAGACATTAAACTCGTAGCATTTTAATGCGACGTCCAAATACCACCAGAGACATAAGAAGTCGGCGAGCGAGATCGAAGACGGCGAGATGGGTTTTAGGGCAGCACAGAGATGAGAGCACACCATTAAAATCCAAGCTGTGGTTTTATAAACGGGCGTTTCTTTCGATTAATTCTCAATAATGCCATTAGCGGTTTTCATTTCTTTTTTCATATTGGATCCATGCGTCATCTTAGGGGGGGCTATTTGCAAAACAGAACAAAAGAGACTCTTAGATTTTAAATAATGACAAATTTGAGGTCTTGAAACGAATTTAAGTGTATATTTTCTGATACACCATACGAAATTTGACTTTATTGTAATGTTGGCCCACCTAAGAACGTACTCGCTTTGTTCAAGGCTTTGGTGGGGTCACTCAGGCTTACAAAGCTTTCAACTTATGAATATTTTGAGCAGATTGATGTTAGGCCAAAGAAGCTCAATCCCCAGCTTCCTTCTTCGGTGGGAGCTCCCAGAGATCAAAACTGATAGATCCTCCGTTGATCCATCGTAGATTCGTAGGGGTTTGGCTTCTTAGCCCGACTGCCTAATAGTTCTCATATCATTACAGGTAATAGATGCAAGGTGTTCAGATTGGTGTTAGAGGTAGAAGAAGTTTGGGCAACATGTGAAACGCTCATTGTCGTCAAAAATATTAACTTTCCTCGTTACTGAAATGGATTCTCTTGACAATTTGATTGATGACATTTATTATCTTACCAAATTTTATCTTTAATATAAAGCCCAGAAGCTAATTTTGCTGCAGATTGTTTGGCAACTTCGTGTTGTCTTACAAATTTTGATTGTAGATGGAAGGATTATTTATCGCCCACGTAGAAGCTACCTGATACACTTAGAGTTGCTTCAAAAGAAACAAATATATATACCATTAGTTTCCCAGTATTTCCCACCTCAAGATCAAGCTAGATTTCCTTCCAATCATTCCAATTATTAATGATTGTTTGTTTCTAATTTTCTCCTATTAGATCTATAATATTAACTATATCTATTAAGATGCTAATAAATCTACATATTAACCACTCTGACTCCTTGTGAATAAAGAAAATATCTAATTATATTCAGTTTGGTTATTTATGAACAATATACATACTACTGGCTCTTTTATGTCCTATTTTTTATTTGTCTTCAAAGAAAGAGGAGCGAGAAATTAATTAATTAATTAATGATGTTCTTTTATGTCCTATTTCGATCACAATTATACTATTTTAGAAGAAAAAAATATTGAATTTATATGATTCTTATATATTTTTGGATCTCCAGGATTACTTCATCTTTTTCTACATTGTTGCTCTTTTTGCAAATTTATAATTTTACCCTCTTAAGTTATTTTATATTGCTGAGAGATTATAATATGGGATTACTGAAGATTAAATAAAATTATTGGAGTTTTATTTTCCATTATTCCTAGTATTCATTGAAAAATGCTCTCTGCATCAATTTCTCATCTACATGTTAATGTTCATTCATCCCAAGGACTTATCCACCGGGGTCCCGCATCAGTCCGGGCCTGCATTTTAGAACCTTTCCTCTTAGATGGTACACCAAATCTTAATATGTCTTTAATTGTCTCTTTAATCATGGGGGCATCATCTTTCCTTTTAGCTTTATTCCCCCAGCTGTCTAAGCCTTACTCTTTATATATGTAGAAGATCTGGCAAAAAGATAATGGACAACTCTACTCAAGAAAAAGATAAGAGATGAGTGGGGTAGATAGACAAGGCTATTCTCCACTTAGCACAATATAAGAATACAGGGAGGACCCAACCAACTCAAATGCAATCATGCTAAACTTGTGATCACCCATGACTACCCCAATATCCACACCACTTTCTCTTCCACTTAGTCCCCAGCTGCCTGTGTCCCACTACTATGGCCAACATCTACGTCGGCGTGCCACCATTAAGAAAGCATTACTACTATTCCTGGACAATGACATGAAAGAACAAAGCGTTTGCTTCTCAGAATGTACCGCGAGAGATTTCCTACTCCTAATAGAGGAGTAATTTTAATACGATATGAAGAGTCCTGAAGAATAAAGATGATGAAGATGACACTAAAACACAGAATGGAATTACGACTTGATTACAATATGCAGAAGCTGTACCGTAAGCTTTAGTAATAAAGTTTCAGGTTACAGCAAGCACACTGACTACCAAGAAGAATAGAGGAGGACAAATCACAAATATATCGTGGGAAGTGTTGTAATTATCTGTTCCGTTCTCTAGGTTGCAATTTATGTTTTATTCACAGGCCAGCTTAGTGTCGAAGCTACTCAAACAGATTGCAAAAGCCTGGAAGGCGGAGAGCGGGTAGCGGTAATCCATGGTGAACATGTCCTTTGCCACTTTGCCAAACTGCAGGATGATTTTATCATGCTCGGTTGGTGCAGGCTGCGATGGAGTTGGGGCACCAGCTGCTGGTTGAGTCGCAGCTATCAGCTGGAAATTTTTCACAGAGGCAACAGTCACCCGACCCCGGAAGTTGAGGCACCAGCACTGCAGCTGCTCGTGCCATCTAGGGGCCTTGTTGCGGAGCACCAGTGGCATTTCCTTAGCCCCTTCCTCTTCATCCCCCTCATGGCTTGGTCCAATGATGTCAGAGAAGCGAGCGCTGCTGAAGTCCATGGAACGGTCCATAATGGAGGACTTGGAGAACGAGGTGCTGCGAAATGAGTCCTCCAGTGAACGGGGAACAAGCTGGTCAGGCTGACCAGGGACTGTGCCACCAGGCTCCAGGGCTGATGCAGGTATGGAGTGCATAATGCAGTGCATCCGCCTTGGCCCCCGTGTACCGAGGACATTCAGCTCATATGTCACCTGAGCTATGTTATAGCTACCAGAGGGAACTTTAGGAGAAACTTTCTTGGAGTAGAACCTGCGACTAGTCCGACCAGTTTGACAGACGGCAGTCCCATTGTACGAGGGCTGGGTGTCATAAATTATGAATTTGGTACCTAGGAAATTTGACCTGCATAACAAAAGGAATTGCTTGGTCTTGATCTCATGCTTTATATTTCTAAAGAGTGCACCTCACAAAGCATTTCACTAACAACCAAAATTCCAGTACCTCAACTTTCCAATGTAGGAACTGCTTGATCTTGATATATTGTCAGCATCCATAGAAATAATGTACTCAGTATTGGTTGTCCTGCGGTTCCTTTTAGCTGATAGGAGGAACTTCCCATTTTCGACAAGCACAGCTGTGCAAAATTCAATCATGAGTCAGTTTGTCGTGTGCACGAAAACTTTTATGGGTTTCCACAAAAACAAGCCCATGACTATTACTTCTGTTCATGAGAACTTTTCAACACCAAGATCGAAGCTGATAATGCAACAACATATAAATAGTGCAATGAAAAGTTTGTCTTATAACTGCCACTACTGTCAGTGAGCAAATTGGTAGTTTATCATCAAATCTTACAGGAAACATTACGAGACCTGTAAGTGGTAATGAGACTCACAGGAATTATGCTAATCTAAAATGATTGATGCAAAAGGTAAAAAATTATAAAATCATTGGCGTCACTAAAGGACTGAGGGAGAGGCAAACTCACCAGAGCTAAGACACAAGTAGAGATGATAAGTTAATTTTGACTTATCCCTCTTAATGAAACATTGAATTGTTCCGTCTCGAGGCCCAGGCTGTAAAAAGAATGTGTTAAAGTTTATCAATTATCTACTGCTTGTGGAAGCACCAAATAAGCTAGAAATCCAGTTAAGCAATATTCATTCTTTTTCTAAACTAAAAAAACACCTAGCATAAAATGACTGTCACCATATAATATAACAAAAGATAAACTTAGTTGAAAGATAAGCAAGTTACTTAAAGGAGAAAATGAAGAATATTACCTGCTTCAGAGAAACCGGAAAAGTGAGCTTCCCACAAAATTCTGGATTTCTAACAATCTCTTTACACATTTCCCTCCATGATCTACAAACAGCTGCACAGGCAACAACATGCTTGCGAGCCGGCCAAGTACTTTCACTAGCTTCCAACCTTTTAATCACATCGCGTAGTAGTTCAGGAGGAAGGCTAGCCCAGCAACTCTGCTGAACCACCGGAGGTTGGTCCTGCAGCTCATGCACAGAACTCTGAGATTTTCCTCTGTAATGGCCTGTAAGGCCCGCTAGCCTCACCTCAAAGCTCCGTCTTGATAAACTCCCAAAACTATCTCTAACATCACGAACTATACTGCGGAATGACATCTACCCAATCAAAGTTACAAACCTAGCTAAGCAGGGTAGACCAAGCCCTCCAACAAGCATACAAAAATCAACTCCCTTTAGATCAAGATTACATAACAACCAGAGCCTGTGATATATGACACAAAATGAACAGAAAGTGATCAGAGGATCAAAGTAGGAACAATTCTATACAATAGATCCATAAATATAGCATTTATACCTTGTTCTGCGTTGCAACTGGAGCATTCACATGTCTATACCAAAAGGCTCACCCTACAGAACAGGAAAAACAAAGAAAAATAAATACAAGGTTGGGAAGATAGAAACAAATGACAAAGTAATAGAAGCCCTTAACAATCAGAACTTATCAATATTATGCACACAAAAAACACAAAAATTATCACCAAAAATATCCATAAAGTGAGATACCCAAAGGGCAAAAGAAATAAAAATAAGTAAAAACCGACCATGGAATCATTTAATTGATGTCAACCAAATATTACTTGAGAAACTTAAAAGCTTCTCCAAGCTTATCCTGAGGCCATGACATGAGTCTATCTACAACACCGAGTGAAATAAATGCATAGAAAAACGACCGGGCCTGAAACAGTTCACAATACTGCAAAGTGACAATACGGAAAGGAGATTGCTTTTCATGCTAAAAGCAAATGACAACACCACAAAATACAACTTGGTAAACTGTTTCTGTACATGGCAAGAGATGGCTTGACAAAAAAAAGATCCAACAGCGCTTGTATTACTTGGACAAACTTAAAGATTATGAAAAAAAGGGACTCATCTGGAATAACTTCTTCTAGAAAAAAAAAATCCTATTTTTTTCTTTTTTTTGGTAAGCAAATGAAGAAGGAATCACAAGGCACGCGAAAGAATTTACCAAACCAAGGAAGAAAAAGCAAAAGTGCAACCAAAAGCTAATCTCCTACAAGACATAGTCGCCTGAAACGACTGACACGGCAAACGAAAGATTTTTGGAATATAGATGTCGAGATAAACTCTTTTGCACCCTTTTCTCCTCGGAAGCAAGGTAGAGGCTTCGCAATCAAGGGGCTACTCTCCAAATAACCCAAAGAGGATAAAAAAAAAAAAGGAGATTTTTTTCGAACCCTAAACTTCCCAATGTGAGAAATTAAAAATAGAAAGAGAAATAGAAACGAGGCATCAAATCCACTGATCAGAAAAAAAAGATCTTTTATAAAATGCAAGAAATTTGCAAGAAAATAACGAGAAACGACTCCAAGACCAGACCTTTGTGTAGTAAACTTGAACAACTGCAAACTTATCAGAAAAACTTCGAGTAGAACCGGAGAAGAAAACTAAGGATCCTTTCCGATTTCTTCAGCAAACAGACATAACGCCAAACAAGAGATGAAATCCTCACTAGAGAAGACTAGAATCCGCGATCTAACCTAGAATCCCCATAGACGACCTCAAAGCCCCGTGCTTTAAAATCCCCGCCTACGATCCGATCACACGATAGGAACCACCACTCAACTCCCTCTATTTCTCTCTCTCTCTAAAAACGGATCTGAGACGGTTGTTTAAATGGAGTTTGAGACAGAGAGAGAGAGAGAGAGAGAGAAGGGAAAAGGAGCTGCGCCTTGCGCAGCAGCGCTCACTAGTTAATCCGTTCCGTTCATGAACTGAGTTGACTTTTCCGTTCCGTTAATGTGACGGCAGTCTGGATGCTCACGGCGTCAAACTAATTACGCTTCGTACGCCACCAACGACGGGATTTCCTCGAAGCGGCGAGCAATGATGGTAACCCAATTACTTCCCAACAACTACAACAGTGGATATGAAAACATACCACCAACTAGTAGATTAGGGAATTTTACAATTTAATTACACTTATTCTTCTTTAAATAAGATTGGTTTTCAAAAATTAAGTACATATATATATTCTACTATACATGCACATTTTATTATAATAGAGTACATATCAATACTCACTTTTACTATTATAAATAAATAATAATGAAAAATTAAAAAAAACTCTTGATATTGAAACTATAAGTCATTTTTATTAAAGAAAAAATACGTTGATATACTCATAAACATTTAATAAACATTCTATAAACACTTCTACGCTTTGAATATGACATCATTCTATATATTAATAGTTACCACGTAGTTTATGTTTGTAGAATATTTGCATGCATAACATGACTCGCACTCAATACACAAAGCGATGACACATAATCGCCTTTATATAGAATATTGTTTTATGGGCAAAGTTTTATTCAAAACAATATATACGGAGTGAGAAATAAATTAACTACATTATAAAGATACTATAAAAGACCTGCAACGGTTCTTTACAGGGGTAGCTTTGTAAATAAAAGCACTCTAGAAGCAAATAAAGTAGTCTGCAGCTTTTGTTGGGTAGTTGTCGAGGCTACTAAAAAGCAAGCAGCAAGTCGCGTTTTGGGGTAGTAATTCGACGATCGTGTCTTTATTTCAGACGGGCGTGCGGAACGGCTCCGTTTGTCCCCTCCCCCTCGCGTGACCCTCGAGCCTTTTCCGTTCCGTGAGCTCGTGTCAAGTGCTCCCCCGTCGTCCTTTACCTCATCCTGGTCCAACGAAGCCAACGGACGCGATCACTTCGATCTAGCGCTGGATCTGTTAGTAGAGGAAATCCCCCGAGGTGCAACTTAAAACGTATTTTGCACTTTTGCACTTTGGTACCCGGAGAAAGGTCTATGTGGCTTTCCGGTCCTCGGTATTATTACTCCCCGTAGTTTCCAATATTTATGAACTGGGTCGGGTGATGACGGCGAGCACGCTCTAATTATGAAAGTTAGAGATGCCTAAATGACTAATATACCCCTACGAGTATCAGTAGATCACATCATCTGAAGCCACGTGGACTTTTGGAGGACGAAAACTTTTTTAATTAGAAGAATATGGTGGGCCAGTGGGCCTTTGAGGAGAGCCCATTGGTTGAGGATTAAATGGAGATTAGTGTTTGGTGGTAGTTAGTACCTAAACAAAATAGACATAATAAGTTGTTCTTAATAGGGTTACCCTGGGTGCAATTATATTGAGCTTATATTTAATCTTAAGGGCTTTGTTTATTAAATACTCGTACAATATAAATCTCTTTAACCATCTGAGGATAATTTATTCGTACGATATTTACTTTTTAAGAGGAATTATATAAATTACACCTAACATTTTATGATTCATGTCTGCCTGTCTGTCGTTGGAAATTTTATAACTAGATCCTTTTTTAAAATTTTAATTTAATATCCTAGGTTAACATAAATGATACTAGTTAAAAAAATTTATTATAATATATTAAATATTTTATAACATACTCAAATTATTTATCTCTTTCATCTTCTTATTTTCTTTTCTTTCATTTTCTCATGACATTAGTAAAAAATGAGCAGGAAAAAAGAAAAAAATAAAGAGAAAAATGGAAATAGGAGAGAATGACAATTGCGGTAGCAATAAAAGGAGGAGGTTAGATTTGAAGGTATTTTAGTAAGTTGATTAATATTAATTAGTCAAAATAGTATTATGATATTATATACAAAATATAAAAAAGAAATAGGTCATAAAATCATCAAAAACGATTATAAATTATAAAATAAATAAAATATAAAATGTGATTAGTAAAATTTACTTACTTTCTTTCCTTATTTCTTCTTTTTTGAGAGCAAGAATATATAATTGTTATAGCAGTGAGCTATGAAAATTAAATATATCGGTTTTAGTTGCTATAAGAAATCAATTAGAATTTGTCAATCTAAACATGTTATTAGATGAATGTGTTTGCATCAACTTTTATTTATTATAAATTTTAGGCATGATGCAGTCATCGAATGCACGCAATCAATATGCTATTACGCATTTAGTGAAGCTTTGAAATAGAAGGCTTATTATTACGATGAAATAGAAAGCTAGGCCAAAGACATAATAAAAGAGTAATCAGCATATAGACTATTTAAAGCTCAAAGAGGACAAGGGAACATAGGCATCAAAACAATAGGAACAGACAAGAAAATACTTAACATCATACAAATGGTTGCATATATATCAAATGAGACAAACTACGAGTTAATACACCTCTGACGACGTTATGGGTAGACGAGGCAGTGTCTCTACCTCATTAATCAGAAGATGACATTGTTGGCCATCAATTCGTCCCATTTGATCCTCAATTCACGGGCTTTATCTCGTGCTAAATTTTGTCTCACGTAGTTCATCATCTTTGTAATTCATTTATGACAGAGGTTTGGTTCAATTTCAAAACATTATATATGCTCATAATTATACTCTATTATAGTTTATTTTTTAAAAGAGTTTTTATGATGTATAATTTGTAATTTTAACCTATAGACACGACCTATATTTAGATATATATTTTCTCATTATTCTTATATTTGTTGAAGAAAATAAAATATGAGAAATGTTGCTGCCTAGTTGCTTAATTGCTCGTTAATCATGAGTTAGGTGACCGATGGAAGACATAATTAAGATAAATAAATAGATAAATAAAACTCAGCTTGGTTTGTAAAAGAGATTAGAAGTAAATTAAGAAGATTGCCTCGTCTCATTGATGGTTATTAATTCCTCTTCCACTAATAATTTTTTGATTAGTATCGAGAAACCAAATCAAGCCTGGATAATTATATTTCAAGAAAGTTTTAAATAACTCTCTATATGTTCGTGATTTTGTAATCAACACCCTGCTTTCCAGTTATTTATAATTTTATCCTATATTTTTTTTTTCCTTACAATTTTGATACCATATAATGAGTTAACTTATACAGAATATTCCCTTTAAGATATTGAAATTATTTTTTAAATTATCTTTGTCTAACTTTTTTTTTTCTTCTTTCCTTAACTTCTAAACTACTATCGTTTATATTTTTTCTCAAGAATATTTCAATATTTTCATAAATTTAATAAATATTTAAGAATAGTTAGTAAAAGTAACAATAGAGTTAAAGAAAACCAAGAGATCTATATAAACCATTTCCTATATTCTTAAATGTTATTTTCAAGCCAAAAAAAAAGGGAGAAAAATTTTAAAAAAAATTCTCTTTTAGATTTAAATGGGTGATAAATAAAACCCATTTGATTTTCATTTTTTTTTTTTTTGCCTCTTAAGTCTTTTTCCTATTAATTTTTTTAAAAAAGTTTGCTTTGAACAAAAAATTAATTATATTTCATAGTTTTATTATAAATTACGTAGATATTTAACCCATATATTTTTCTGTTTTATAGATTTCTTACATAATTTATAATTATTAAATATTTATATTTTTTCTAGGAGTCTCATAGTTTTATTATAGAATTCATTGTATACACATCAGAAGTCTATCTCTTCACTGCTCGCAAAATTAAAAAGAAAAAGAAAAAAAAAATCCAACATGTAACCAAAAATCAAAATTTGACTGACCAAATAAAAGATTAAAAATAAAAATAAAAATAAACTTTGTATTTTTTTGTGTGCGAATCATCGAATATAAAATCTCATATATATATATATATATATATATATATATATATATATATATATATTAAGTACTTGTCCTGAAAGTTATGGTAGTGGATGTCGATAGAATGATGGCATATGAGGAAGCACTATCTCTAAATGACCCCAATATTGGAAGAGATGTCCCTTTGTTCCCCATTATTGCTCTCTTGCATTTAGCATTTGGGATTTGAGGGCCCATTCCACTCGAATATTTTGAGCATTTCAATGAAAGTTTTTGATTAGGTGCACGAGTGATTCATATCATATGATGATGACTTCAATTACAACATACCACTACTTATATATATATATATTTACATCAATTAAGTGGATAAATGGATTTATATGTTCTATTCACAATTATATTACTGAGTATTTTACTGCATTTTTCTTTTTTTTGGGTAGTTACATGATGTTAAAGTAAAGGAAACATTATTTGTAAAAGTAATAGAATATTCTCATTTCCATTAGTATTTCTAAAGTATTTTAAGTCATGTATAAAATTTAAATTATAAATATTTATATGATAGAGCGTGATGATAATAAGATAAAAATATATGGCACGTTGCAGAATTAAGCATGGGATTCTAATTTTATTTAAAAATTTTATAGGCATTAATTTAGAATATAATGATACTGATGGAGAAACTAAAGACAAGTGAATAATAATAATAGTGTGAAAATAAAAAAGAAAAAGAAAAAGAAAAGAAAATCCCCTTAAGCAATTTGGTAAATTTGGATCACTTTTTCTTGTAGACCTTGGCATGTGAGTCACCATACATTCAAATAAAGCGTAACAGAGTAGTCCATCTTTAATAATTACAACTTGCTCTGCAACCAATGCTTTGTGTTCAACTCCAATATATTAATATATTATTGCTTATACAAGTAATAAATCTTAAAGGGTCATTAAGCCGTAGCTTTTATATGCTGGTTGAGAAAAAATATTTGGAGAGAATGAGATGCCCTCGAATGTATCATTATATATATATATATATATATAGATGCAATGTTGAAAGTTTTTTTTTTTTTTTTTTGACATATTAAAATGAACACATGTTGGGATTATTAATAAGAATTCAATGCAACATGTTACATGCCATGAAATCATGCAAAGCAATACATATATTAAACTATGTAAGTTTTTATTAGGTTCTCTTTTCTTTTCTTTTTTGGATTTTTAATTGGTAATATTAGATTTTTGAAAACTAAGTGTATATATTTGTTATGGTCGATATGTAATGTTATAGTCAATTTATATACTAGAGCTTCTTATTATTAATAAAAAAAATATATACTTACGTGTGTGTATATGTTAAGACACTTAATTATTACTTAACTAGTAAAATTACCCTGATTTAACAATAAAAATATAGAATATTCTTATTGTCATTTGTATATACTTATTTCAGTTAAGAGTATCACTAAAGTTTTAATTTATAAATACAAAAATAATATGAAAATTTTCGCACACAAAAAAATATAAAATTTAGGATATTCACCGTAAGAAACATTTATTATTAATACGTATCTTATTGAGGAGGTCATGAGTTCAACTCCAACCCTAAATAATAAAAGACTCTTTGTCTAACCCATATATAACCTTCGGACTCATAAATGATAATTTTTTTATTATTATTAATGATTCTCTCAAATAACGAGAATAAGATATTAATTATATATACTAGAAACGTAAGTTATCATTCAAGTAACGAGGATAAGATAAAGATTGCATTATTAGGTCGTGGCAAAACGAAAATAATAATAGCAAAATAAGAGGGTCATCATATTAGTTATTATGATGGTTTGTGGCATTCGTTGCGTTACATTGACATCCGAGCTACTCCCACTTTGTTTCATGCCATCATCTAAAGAAACAAATTAAACAGAGACGACATGCATGCTTATTCTTAAGAATAAAAGGGGAAAGTTTTATTAAAAGCACCACCTATAGATATATATACTCATATACTTTACTCTAAAATATCCCGAGTTACTTTTAACCTAATATTAGCCAATAAAATAAAGAATATTTCATTACTTTTAAAGGTAAACTAAAATACTCCTCATTTGATTTTAAAATTATTTTATTGGGTGTATTAAGATTATTTTATTGAACTCATTTATATAGTAAGAGTCTGTCAAGAAAACTAATGATAGGATGTGAATTATAATAAAAATTCATATAGTATTATGAAAGCAAATTGTAGAGATACTTTTATAATTGTCCCAGAAAGATTGGTAAATCTCTTATTATAAAGTTAGGAATACTTTAAATACATATCAGAATGATCAAGAGGTGCTACTGGATTATTATCTACCCACCAACTTTGTCCACCATATTTATGAAGTTTTGGTGGATGTCTTGCTTAAAACAATTCTATATCAATATCTTTGTGCCTAGTATCTCACTAACCAAGTATATCTTTTATATTTCAACAACTAAGTAGTGTTCTTCTCTTCTTGGCTAAACCCTAGATTTGGGTCTGTGTCTAATATGGATTAATTACATGACACTTGATTACTTGAAGCTTTCTTAAGTGCCCACAGAAAATAACCAATTAATAGGCAGAGTAGTATTTGTAGATATCTGGTAGGTGTCAAAGTTTTTTCTAGCTATTTAGATTTCCCAAATACCATTCTTTTATTATTATTTTTTATTCTTAAATCTCTTTCAATTTCATCTGGTAATTTCTATGGGCTGGGGAGTACCTAAGTTGGTAGGACCTAAAATCTTTTCAGGCCCATAGTGGATTGATAATGGGGCTGTTAAAATTGATATCTTGGGCTCTGATCGTTTTAAGTTGAGCTGAGTCTAAATCAAAACATTGTTCGTTTATTAATATATTATATATATTGGGCTAGTTTAAGAGTTGGGCTTAAGATAGGCTTGATTAAGACTTTATCTAGGTGTGGCTCGGCTCGATTAAGGCTTAATCTTGATTAATATCTTTATTGAGCGTCCGATTCAGGTGGTTGTGGTTTTAATGTCATGCTGATTTCTAAATTGGAGGTTCTTCTTAAGAATTCTATTTCAAAATTGATCTTAATTAAATTATAATAAATCTATAATTTCTTGAGCTGAAATGAAAGCTCAGTCTGCCTGTGAGCTTTCCTTCCTTTGAGTGAATGGTAATAGAAGAAGGTGATCTTTCTCTCAAGTTCATATGCCTTTTTATTCTCTCTCTCTTTTAATAGCTCCTCATTCTGGTGAAATCTTTTATCAGGGACATCCCTGGTTATCTATTTCCAAAATTTCATCTACCTACAACAATTTCCAGCATTAGAAGAGAGAAAAAGAAAAAGAAAAAGAAAAAGAAAGAGAAAAAGAAAGGATCATGAAGGAGTAATTAGAGCTACTAATTACTAGTTTGAAGGTATAGTTTTGTTCTTTGACCCAACTGCAATTGCACCTTGAGGTTCCAATCCTCCATCTTGACTTGAATCAATGATTACTTGTATAGACTCATCCACTGGCAACTCCCCCACCTTTGCAGCTTCTCTTCCTTTCCCCCACAAGACAACGTACAATCCAACCACAATTAGTGCTGCTCCTAATATACTGCACACAAAGAATTGACAACAGAAACTTTGGTGAGCCTTCTCATATTTTATTCAAAAAAGTAACCTATCATCATCTTTCAAATTTTAGAATTGCTCCTTAAAGTGGTTTAGCGTTTAGGGTTTAGGATTTAGGGTTTAGGGTTTAGGGTTTAGGGTTCTACACCTGCCTCTTGGAGGTGGAAAGGATGAATAAATCTCACCTTCCTAAGTGCAACTTCTCATTTAGTAGCAGTGAACTCAAGAGGGTCACAGTGACAAGCATGAGAGGGTTAAAGATAGAAGCATAGAGGGGTCCCTTCCTTTTGATGCACCAAGCCAAGACTGTGAGGATCAACCCAGATGCCAATATACCCTACAAAGCCAAGAAGAGTACACCCACTTAGCATAGTAGCACAGTGTTGACAGATTTAGAAAAAGGGGAACTTTTAGTGATGGAAAGAATCATACAGAGTAGGCAACTGAGAGAAGCCTAATATCAAATCCAATCTTCCATTCAGCCCAATCCCTTTGTGTGCAAAGGGCGAAACAAATAGATTGAATTGTGCCCATGAAGCACATTAATGCAGTGGTAGAGTAGTGACATGGGTATTCTTTCATCACCTTCGCCTGTAGATATATATATATATATATATATATATATATTTTTTTTTTTTTTTTTAAAGAAAAAAACATAAACACAATATATAGTTAGGGTTATGGTAGCAGCCTTAATTTATCGGAATCCGGATCATAAACGCGCGTTGATTTACCTGAATTATCAGCCAGACAGCGTAGAAGAAGCAACTAGAGATGGCCATTAACGAGCCCATAACGTGATTACCGGGCTCTTTGGGAGGTAAATTATCTCCTCCATTATGGTTATCGAGAAGGTTAATGCCAGTAGACCAAAGATTAATGGCTACTCCTTTGTAGAAAGTGAGAAGCATTGCACCACCAATTCCTACCACTGTGCCTAAGACCTTCGCGTGCCCGGAAATGGTGTTCATGGTCAAAGTCTCCAATCTGAGAGAGTCTAAATTAATAT
This sequence comes from Typha angustifolia, assembly GCF_048772165.1. NCBI lineage: Eukaryota > Viridiplantae > Streptophyta > Magnoliopsida > Poales > Typhaceae > Typha > Typha angustifolia. Next base: position 9,662,757 of record NC_133248.1, read on the forward strand.
CAAATTTAGACAAAAACAAAACTTTGCTTGAATTATATCCTCCAAACTTAAGTAGTTAACACCATTGGATGATTACCTGAATATAACAGCTAGAACGAAAGTGATTGCAGGGATGAGGTTTGTCATAGCTGACGCAAAGGTTGCTGATGTGAGTTTGATGCTGTAGACGTACAAATTTTGTGCTAAGGCGCCCCTGCAAATCCAACAAAATTACCTCTGATTAAGTTGTAGGTGTCCAAAGTTAACACGTAGGTACCAAAACTTTTCTCTTGAAACTTCATAGCTAAAAAAGTGAAAACTAAACTACTCATCTACTTATAAGTTTCTCTCTTTTTGATCAAAATATAACTATTTGTAGGTTATAAAACTGTTCACAGTTAAATAACCAGTTACTTAAAAAAAAAAAAGTGGTAGAGCAATAAATGAAATAATTTGCACCATAATAACGTATAGATTATATAATTAGTTGGCAAGCCGGAGAAAAGAAAGGCAAGGAGCCCGGGTTTTTCTAGTAGTTGGAGGGTGTTGGAAGATTTTGAATGCTTCCTCCCCTTTAATGACAACCTCCATCGAGACCAAGCAACCTCAACAAACAGGAAGCCACGTGCCAGGCAGGAGAAGGGCTCTCGGAGGTTGTACAAGTGACTAGTGTTGGACGTTCCTCGTGACCCTTGTAGCTTTCTCTCTTTTGACTCAACATGTACATTAAATTCTCTTTGTACCAAAAGGTCCAGAAACGAAGCAAAGATTCATGTATGTAAAGGTAGATTTGAGAATTGAGGACGAGATTAATAATTAGAGGAGACGAACATAATACCCGAAGAGCCCGCAGAGGAACGAAAGCATCAAAACTTTCCATGTTAACTTTGGTCGACTCCTCCTGGTGGAATCAATCAATCAATCAGGATTAGCAAATGTGCATAAGAGTCGTCGGCCGATCTCAACGGAAGCAAGCTACTGCTCCAAATAAGAGCATGAAGGGATTGATGTAAGTATGTACCGTACCTCTCTACGAAGAAAGCAAGAGGACCCAAGAAAGCAGTGGCAAAGAGGAATCTGTAAGCAACCAGCACCCTCAAGTCCATGCCATCGTTGATGGCCAGCTTGTAGAAGACATTCACCCCGGCAAACACCACCTGAATCAAAACCATCCCAGCGGCCGGCTTCAATCCTTCCACCATCCCACAGAGATTACCTCCCATCTTTTCGTATAAGTTGTAACTCTTAAACCTTAGAGAGAGAGAGAGAGAGAGAGAGAGAGAGAGAGAGAGAGAGAGAGAGAGAGAGAGAGAGAGAGAGGAATTGATTCAAGAACAAGCAAGAAGACGTCTCAATTTCGTCTTCTCACTTGGGTCGTCTACTCGTCTCGCAATGGAATATGAGCAACTCCAGCAAAGTCTTGGGACCATATTTATAGGAGAGCAAGGATGGGTCGGGTTCTGAATCGGAATACGATACCGGAGTCGGAATACGATATCGGAGTCACATATGTTAACCTTTTGGGTTCATTTCCTAAAACCCTTACTACTTGCTACTTAAAAGCACTAATTTTCTTTCGTAGTCATAAATAAAATAAACTATCTCTTTTTCCATCATATTAATTCTAAGTACAGATTAAATTTATAGATTCGTATTAGAAATAAAATTACAGATAATTATATAAATTTTTTAACTCATCTAAAATAATATCAATCAGATTTTATCATATTCTTATAATTTAACACCATTTTTCTTAATTTTTTCATCCATAATAAATACTAAAATGCCAACAGTCTTTCACATTTTATTAAATTTACTTATCGTATCCTAATTTTAAATTAAATTTGTTTTCAACCTTTATACATTTTCTTATCTAAGATGATAAGTCTTAAATCTTAATTATTATCCAACTATTATAATGTACCTCTCTTTAAATATACAATCATAGAATAAATTTTTTAATCATTTTAAATTATGTGAGTATAAAATTTATATCTACTCAAACAATCAGATTATTAATATTCTAGGGATATTATGGTAAAAGATTAAACCATAGGAGAAATTTATCCTTAATTAATTTGTAGTGTCATAGGTGTATGTGAGAGTTACCAAAATATGATTAATTAGGGTATATATCTTGCCACACTTTGCAATTTTGCTGACATCCCATATAGAAGATGTTAAGACTGTAAATCATATGAAAACAGAGGATGTCAAATATATATATATATAATTCCACATTAGATTTTTATCTATAATTTTTGTTTGGAGATCAACCAGCAGAATAATGATAGTAATATATGGATTTAGCCAATTGTGGCTTGTTCTTACTAGTATCATAAGGCTCATTTTCAGGTTTGAGATGTTCTTACCTAAGAAATTTTACATAATTGTGTTCCAAACATCACAATATTTGGTAATTGCCTCAGAAATTATTAAAGCCTTTCAAAAAAAAAAAATCTATTCAATTAAATCTAACTATTCATAGTTAAAAGATTATTTTACCCTTCATGAATTATTTAGAATGGTTCTAAAGCTACATAATATTACCAATATTATAGATAATATAAAATAAATCAAAAAAGAAAGAAAAAACAGCGATAAAGTTATAGTCATTTATATGTATTTTTTTACCTTAATAATTATTGTTAAAAATATTCTATAAATATTTATAAAAAACTAGCGTAATGACAGTTACACTGTATGCTTTATTTATATATAAACACTTACTTTTCTCTCCTCTCGTCTTTTCACAATCTATTTTAAAGAATATTTTAGTTATTTATTAAAAACTATCTCCTAAATTTATTAATTTTTATATCACATCGAAATAGTAATTATTATAACACTAGTAATTTATAATCAAACACCACAAATAGTTCTTATGCAATTTTAAAAGCCGAGTATAACTTAAAACTATTTGAAAGTTGTCATAAACTAGATTTGGGTCCATATTTAAGTTAGCCGTGGAATACTGAAATAAGTATTATATTTGGGAGGTGGAGGGAAAGAGAGGAGAAGGAGGAGGAGAGCAATGTGTGGGGGAGAAAGTCACCAGAGCCGCTGCTTCCACGTGTCCACACGTGTTGAAATGATGACACGTGGGGACACGGCTGCCGTTATCTGTGGCTACTACGGGAAGCAGCGTCGACACGTGCCTGGTCCCCCCCCCCCCCCGCCTCATGTATTATAAATATATATTAATTATACTTAGACCCATAAACTATTAAAAATATTCTAAATACATATTACTTTTAGATAATAAATTCAAATAGTTGATGAGAAGTATATGAAAGATAATGATAGTTTTTTTTTAAAATATATCATTTATGAGTTTAAAGGCTCAATATGGGCTGGATAAAAAGTTAACATTCTCTAGATATAGAGGTATTTAGGCCCCGCTGAGCTTTTAGCTACCTAGTTTAAGTTTTAAGCAATATGCGTTACTGAATAATTGTTCCAAATTAAATACCGTCAAGACCTGCTTCAAACCGTTGCGTTGCTAAGTTGTTCATTTAAACTAACTGTACTGCCGAGTCATCAACCGAATCGAGCAAAGCTACAAAACCACCGACCATCAAATAATTTTTTCATAATATTATTTGAGTCAGAGTTAAACTCATGACTTCTTTGGTCCATAGGAAAGTACCTACCTATCAACTTTACTAATAGTTGGTTGGTAAAAGATAATGATAGTTGATTAAGAGCATATTGGAATGGAAGATGATGCATACGATGATGTTGGTGATGATGATAGATCCAACAAAAATGCATATGTAAGTATGTATGTATGTATGCATAGACAATTCGATCATTGATTCATTAATATTAGACTTTGGACCGATGAGTTCCTTTTCCATTGCATCCGTTCCTTTCTTTCCACGAGCAACTTTAGACGTGGCAATAATAGATACTTGCTCCTTTGTTTTTTAAGCTTTTTATCTCTTTCATCACTCGCGTCTTAGCTTTTCTTAAAGGTACGTTGAGTCCTCTCTTTCCCATTCTAGTAGAGTAGAGTGAGTAGATCGAGTAGCTATATATGTTACTTTTTATCTCATAGAGTGGTCAATCTCTACATGCTCATCCACGAGTTATATACCACGTGGAAAGAGAAAGAGAAATATATAATGTAGGTAGATGTATAAAGTATTACTTAGTTCAAAACTAAGCCTCTGTTGCTATCAAACTTTAGTTGATTTACTTGCACATGTAAAGTATATATTAACTAAAGCACGTGAGATTAAAAAAATAAAATAAAATGAAAAACATCAATTAAAAGTTGCTTAGAAATAGTTACAAAGGTGGGCAACACGACACGACGCTAGGTAGTACCTGAAATGAATCACTTGATGTGATTCTTATTCCAAATTCATGACAAACTCGTTGCCAAATTCTTCGTTTACTTGTTCCCTCTTTTCTTTTCCTTGGCCATTCTCTTTTATATAAATAATATCACACGGTAACTCATAAAGTGTGTTTGATTGTCCCGAATGAATAAGATGAGATATTCTATATTACAATTTAATCTATTGTTTGATTTATACAATATTATATATGGAGTAACGAAACAAAATTATATTGTTATCTTCAATAAAGAAAAATAGTGAGGTCAATTTCTATTTTAAACTAATATTGATTATCTTAAATGAAATTATATTATTAAATATCATTAAATTATACTATATTAATTATAAAAATTAATCATGTTCAATTAAAAATAATCAAAATTAAAATCAAAAGTAATACAAAATAATAGAATAAAATATATAACAATGTTTAATAATAAAATATATAAATATGATTTTTTTAATATATTAATATTTTTAAGTAAATATAAAACATAAAATACTAATAATAAAAAATAAAAATAAAATTTGAGTAATTAGGATTTTTTGTTTTATTATCTATATATCTAAATTTATTATATTTTATATATGAGCAATATAGTAATAATGTTGGGATATATCAGCCCACCTCGGAATGGGATGCTATATCTCCCTTAGGGGAATAACAAGACTTCTAATGTCCTATATTGATTTCATACCGGATTTATGTGGAGCTCACGAGATAATTAATCAAATCTCATATTTATATCTAACGCAATTAAGAAAGAAAGAGAGAAGATCTAAGATCTTTTTTTTTTGGGGGGGGGGTACTTACATTAATTGTTAGGTAACAGTATGATGCAGCTTCTTGAAACACATAAAATCTAAAAGGTAGTGAATGGTAGATTGATGAAAGTTTTGTAGAATAATGTTAATAGTAGGTATTGATGAGCAACAAAAAAAAAAGAAGGTCTAATTACATGAAGTTAAGGTACTAGTAGATATAATTACATAAGTAGACAAACCTCTCTAGTTCATATCCATGATAATGCTGCTTGAATCGTAAATAAACACATGATCCAATGCAGGCATTCTGCAGTTAGTTTCTGCTTCAATCGATCTCCAAACATCCACATATTGCACTCTGAAACTATATACATACATACACACTACACGCATGCATGCCCAAAACGAGGATGAGGAAAATTTATAACTCAAAAATCTACATAGAAAGAACAAATAAATTGAACCAACAATTAAGACAACAAACTAGAGACCATGATGCATCCCCAACCTTAATGAAACAATCACAGAAGGATTTAAAAGAAGAAAAAAAAAAACTGAAAGGATTCAATTAAGCAAGTGATCATAGTTTCCATGTTTGGGATTCAACTCAAGATTCTACTGAAGTCGAGACTGGCAATTCGATAGCTTCCTTCTTATCTGCAGCAACTTCTTTCTCTTTCACGACTTCCACAGTGGTGGTTGTTTCAGTGGGAACTTCTTTCTCCTTCACGACTTCCACAGTGGTGATTTTTTCAGTGGCAACTTCTTTCTCCTTCACGACTTTCTCGGTGGTGATTGTTTCAGTGGCAACTCCGCTCTCCTTCACGACTTCCACAGCGGTGATCTCGGAGGTGGTGATCGTTTCAGTGGTTGTGGTTTCTACTGCTGCAGTCGACTCCTCGGCAGCCACGATTTGGGCTGTTTTAGATTCAATTAATTCCTGGGAAGATTGCTCTTCTTTTTCTTGATCCACTGCTTTGACTTCCATCTGTGGCAATCATAAAATACTTCTCTATTTAAGATCAACTTCTATGTGAGCATTTTGTCAATATTAATATAGATTATAGACTCTCAAATTGAGAACCATTTATAATCTGTGCACATCGATCATCCGAATTCAGGAAATTTGAGGAGGGGCCTATTTTATAGAAAAAGAGTGGGCTAAATTGCAAAAATACGTGGCTTATCTCCCGCCGAAATAAACAAGGATCACCATGAAAAAAAATAGTACATATACTCATACTTTATCTCGTTAGACTTATCCATTATATTAAATTGTATGCGAGTATTTTTGTTATTTTGGAAAGATCGCGCAGTATGTAGCAATTCATTGTTCGGTCTGTAAATATAATTTCCCATTGAGAAAAGAAAATAAGAACCAAAAACACAACTTATATCAATATTTCCGATGATATAAGAGCAAGTTATAATAAATGTTTTTGAGAGCAAATGTATCAGAGATTAATACCTCAATCTCCTTTGCCAAGAGACCACCAAGAGACACTTGGCTGCTCTCCGCATGGTCACCGTCATCTTCTTCTTCCCTGGCCACCACCACCTCCTTATCCTTCCTCTCTGTGCATGTCTTATTCTCTGTCTTCTCCATGGGTGGAGGAGCATCACTCTCTTTCACTTCTCTTGGCTTTGTTGCACACGTTCCCATCTCTCTCTCTCTCTCTCTCTCTCTCTCTCTCTAGCCCTCTCTTTTCTTTTCAAAGGATCTGAAAAGAAGAAGAAGAAGAATAGACAAGTCGAGAAGAAGGTAGGAAAGGAAGCTTGAAAGATGAAATAGATATATACAAGTTGATGCGGTGATCAACGTAATGGAATGCGACTTTTAATATATAAGTACTCTACATAGTAGATAAAAAGAAAGAATATGAGGATTTTTGGAATACAGTGGGATAACTTCGTGGGATTCACATTTGGCTTCTGAAGGTAGGATACAAGTATGGGTTATATCTTAAGCAATTAATTGCTAGGTGGGCTGACATTAACTATGGATTATTATTTTATATTAGAATATTATGCTTTCAAGTGATGTACTGTCGCCAGTATTTAGAACTGGAATATCTTTAAGGCTTTAAGCAACGAATAATAGCTGGGGCATTTGGGCCAGCGATTACAAGTTTAATCTAATAGCGAGTTGGAATTGTTGATGTTATGATGAGGAAGCGAAGTGATTAGTTTATATCAAATTAGTAGCGTCGTTATTATTATTATTATTATTATTATTTTGGAAATAGTGGGCCAGCTGTATTGAATAAAGAGCATCAATTATTGGCATATAAATCACTGATTTCTAAATGTAGTTTCTTTAAAAGTTCAGATATATTTTATTCCTCCGTAGGTTGGGGGAAAATATTTTTTGATTGTTAACGGAGATGGTGGGTAATTATGTATTAACGCCAATGGTGATAATCGAATCTAACTCACCGGTATTACTACGCATAATCACACTTAATATGTTCAAAGATATATGGATAACAAGGAATTAATTTGATTTGAGATCAAATAAAAGTAATAAAAGAGTAAGTAAATGGCTGGTTTGAATTTTCCAAGCTAAAACCTCAACAAATTAACATGCATCAATCTCTTTCATGCTCTCCTAGACCTCAACAATTAAACTAACAATCTCAAAACCAATCTTTAGCCCTAAACCCTAAGCCTTGTTCTGCTTCAGAACCTTAACCTTCTCCCAGGTGAAGTCCGGATCATCACGTCCAAAATGCCCATAAGCTGCAGTCTTCTGGTACCGGAAATTACCACCCCTCTTCAAATCAAGATGCAAAGCTATCATCCCCGGTCGGAAGTCAAAGCTCTCCTTGATCAAACCCAGTATCTCCTTGTCAGGAATTTTCCCCGTCTTATACGTATCGACAAACACCGAGAGTGGCTCAGGCACGCCAATGGCGTAAGACACTTGAACAATGCACCTCCTTGCCAGCCCAGAAGCCACCACACTCTTAGCCGCCTGCCGAACTATATATGCACCACTTCTATCCACCTTCGTCGGATCCTTCCCGGAGAAGGCACCGCCACCGTGAGCTCCCCATCCGCCGTAGGTGTCGATAATTATCTTGCGGCCCGTGAGCCCGGCGTCGCCGTGCGGCCCGCCGATGACGAACCGACCCGAAGGATTCAGGTGGAAGATTGTGTTGCTGTCGAGATACTTGGCGGGGATCACTGGTTTGATGACATGCTCTTGTAGGTCCCTTGCTATCTTCTCGTTTGTTACGGACTCATCGTGTTGGGTTGAGATTAGAACGGTGTGGACTCTAATGGGCGCCATGGCGCCGTCCTCGTTGCGGTACTCGACGGTGACCTGCGTCTTGCCGTCCGGACGGACCCACGGGCACGTGCCGTTCTTGCGGACCTCGGTGAGCTTGGCGCCCAGCTTGGTGGCGAGGACGTGGGTGAGGGGCATCAGCTCGGGGGTCTCGTCGGTGGCGTAGCCGAACATGTGGCCCTGGTCGCCGGCGCCGACCTCCTCGGGCTTCTTGGAGAGGTGGCCGTGGACGCCCTGGGCGATGTCGGGGCTCTGGGCCTCGATGTTGACGAGGACGTTGCAGCGATCGGCGTCGAGGCCGACGTCGGCGGACACAAAGCCGATGCCGCGGCAGGTGTCGCGGACGAGCTTCTCGTAGTCGACCTTGGCCCGGGTGGTGATCTCGCCGAACACCATGACCATGTTGGTCTTGGTGCAGGTCTCGCAGGCTACCTTGCTCTCCGGGTCTTGCTCCAGGCAAGCATCGAGGATGGCGTCGGAGACTTGGTCGCAGAGCTTGTCCGGGTGGCCTTCGTTGACGGACTCGGAGGTGAACAAGAAAGTATCCATCTTCGTAATTCTAATAGAGAATAGAAGAAGTGTTAAATTCTACAACCACAACAAGTTCACTGACCTTTAATTACAATGCCATGAAGCATTGTCTTCATTTGCATGGTGAGTGGTGTCGCTAATGTTGGATATATTTCTTATGGGGGAAATAGCAATGAGAAGGACCTCACTATGACTAACCTAAGGCTAAGAACACCAAATAGTATAGAATTTCCACAATGAATCGTTCCTTCAGGAAATTCGTCGAACAACTTGTGGGTCAACATATATCGAGAACTCCCTACCTTATCGGAGTCGAAGTATTGCTAACTACAAACTTATTCCTCATGCACAAAATAACGGTATAATTCAAATAAGAGAAAATAACGCAAGTAAAAATATTCATACCTTTGGAAATAAAACTAAAAGAAAGGTGATCAAGAAATGCAGGGGAGAGGAGAGGTTAAGAATAGAGGCGGAATATATAAAGAGGTAGAGAAGAGAGGGGCTTTTTTGCAAAAATGGAAGTGAATGCCGCCTGACTCGCTCCCTCTATTCTCCCCACGAGATTTGGAGCGAAAAGCTCGCGGCATCACACCACTATTTGTTAGCCCCGGCTTTAATCCCGCGCTCTCGGGTTCCTATTAGCTACTTGTAGCTGTTAGATCTCGAATCAAACGGTGATGATTGAATCAACCAATCTTTGACTTTAGACACTTTGGACTCGGCCGCTTGGTTGGCTCGCCTAATTAATTGATATGCTAAACTTGTATTGTTTCCTGGTATTATAGATGATTATTAAATTGTAACACTTGTAGTTAATAGATTTGGAGTAATTCTAATACATTAATGAAGTTATCTGTCTACGAATTTTATCTACAGAAGAAAAATCTTAGTAGTTAGTTGCTTGATCAAATAAGTTGTTAAGGGGTTTCTTTGGATTACTCTAAATTTCCTTTATTATTAAAACAATAGAAACTAAAACACACTAACTATTCCGACATAATATGAAGCAGAAGTAAGCAAGTTTTTTTTACCCCCATCGTGTACACGACTGGGATATGTTTATTGCTATAGAAAGATATTAAATAAGAATGTCTACTCTGCGTGCATGAACCAAGTCTGATACATTAATATACATATTAATAGCACATCCCAACATTTTAATTTTTGAGTAGGGAAAACTATATTTTATTTGCCTTGGTTACATATAATTTTATTTTATCCCCTTATAATTATATTTAAATTGATATTATTATATTTTCTATTATATTCTGACGGATCCCTAAGTTAGATTTAGATAATTATTATTTTGACCGATCCGATTTTAAATAATAAAAATATGACAAATAAATATATATATTTTTATTATCTAAAATCTAATCCATATTTATTTTATATATGTCTATGTAATTTTACTTCTAGCAAGTATTTTCTTATTTGACTTTTAATTTGATCAAATATATAAGAAAATTTCTCTTTTTTTAATTTTTTAAAGTATTATTCTGCGAGCTAATCTGTCCTAAGAGGTGCCAGGTCAGCTAGGACTCAAAAGCGATCGATTTCAAAGTAAATGCGTTTTGCTGTCTTGACTTCCTGGTTGTCAATATCTGGGGTGCGTCCGAACAAATCTCCACGTCAGGAACACGTGGTAGCACGACCACTGACCAGGATTTATAATTTGCCAAATAAGACCTCTTCAAAATTTAAAATTATCAAAGGTAAGCGAGGTTCCTTTACATTTGGAAGATATGATCTTAGTTATAAGCCAATCGGAACTCGATGTGTATAATTTTTTATTTTTATTTTGGTGGGTACTGAGTAGTGAAGCAAGTGTTTCGAGGAAAACGCATACAGAACAAGAGTATTTTAACACATTAATACCCGTAATCTTCTTATTTGTTAAATGGACACCAAGACAATGGACCAGATTATCAAGAAGGTACTAAAGGACACGTGCCATTCCTCTTGTCCGTAGAGGCAGAGAGGTTTGAACGCGTCCCCGCCGTTCGCGCCGGTCATATGGGGGTAGGAGGAGGCTAGTGCTTCCCCCACGTGCCAGTCCTCGGCGCGAGCACTCCTGGTTCCACCCCCCCTTTTCCATTCTTGTATATAAATATGGAGGGAGAGCTCAGGAAACTCAGCACGGTGACTTCACCTCATCCCCTCCTCTATCTCTAGGTTTTCCTTTCTCTTGCTAAGGTGATCAACTCTATTCCCTTCTCTTTTGGATTCATTGCTGTTTGTGAATTGCTGTGCGATGCTCATCTTATAGTGGTTAGGTTTTTAGTTCTAATTTGGTGATATAGTTGTTACCTGCCTTGTGGTTTTGGTTGCATTGATCTTCTTCTGTCTGTTTTGAGTAACATGACATGCTTATAAGAGCATAGATTGGAGTTTTGACGGGGAAACTCTGACAGTATTTGAGTATCTTTGGGAACAAAATTTACAATTTCATTGAATGGAAGATTTTGTCAAGTAGATCTAGAGATTTGAGGCAAAGAAAGAAATGTGGCCTCTTTTGTACATGTTACATAATCATTTGGCCGAAAAGCTTAATCTTTTAGGTAAAGGATCAGCAATGTATTTCGTACCTGCCCATTTCGTTAGATTACAGATGGTTTTGACAAAGAAATAAAAGGAAATGGTGAAGAGAAAAGAAAAGGAAGGAGAGATGCAATGTTATTGTGAAAATTGTACAGCTCTTGATCCCTATAGTGCTATGTCTACAGAAAATTGCGTCCAGTCAAACTCCAATTCCCATTTTCCAATTTATTTGTGATAAGATTTCTATGTATATAATTTCTAGTAGCTATGATGTGCAATATGTAATTGGCCATTAATTTAAGTCTTTCACTAGAGGTTTTTTTGACATAGGGAAACTTTTACAATTAATGACATACTTTCACTTTTTCTTAGAGAAAATGAGTGAAGAAAATGGGAATGCTGCTCCAGAGAAACGCCAACCTCCACGGCTGAATGAAAGGATCCTGTCATCATTGTCAAGGAGATCTGTTGCTGCACATCCTTGGCATGATCTTGAAATAGGTATAAGATTGTGTGATTGTATCATTATATTGTTTTTTAATGTATTTCTGCATATAATCTCCTACATTTTGTTGACTATATTAAAAAGCCCTGCCTTATGATTAACCATGTAATTCTACATGCAGGTCCTGGAGCTCCTGCTGTGTTCAATGTTGTAAGTATGCTTGTTAAGTATGAGCTAGGTACTCTGGAACAAAACAGAAATTTGAAGATGAAAATTCTGACTAGGATCCGCTATGTTAATTTAAAGCTTTCCTTATGTTATCCCATAGTATGGTAACCATATTAGTGGTATCATATGTTTGTATTTCTCAGGGAATATTTGTATAATGAGAAATTCTAATCAACAAAATTATTGCAAATAAATAAGAGGGTAAAATAAACCAATAGCTCTTTACTGGAAGAGATGAGCAACCACAATTAAAGGATGCCCATAACATGCAAGCCTTACTGAGAAATTAAAGAAAGATGATTCTTTAAAGATAAAAGCTATAATGTCGCTACGGTTAACTAGATTTTGTTGTACACATTTTCTTGAAGTATATGACCCTCCTATCATAGATCTGCGGAGCTAAATTCATGATGTGTTCATAATGAGCTTTCCTAGCAACTCTTGTGTACATGCTTATATTATGCAAGGCAGGTAAATTAACTGAATATTTAAGATTTTTTTTTATTAGCACATTGCTAGTTGATGGGCCCTCCTTGAAGTAAAAGGATCCTCTTATTTCCATCAGATTGCTGTCTTATTACTGTAACTCATTCATTATAAGTATTTAACAGTAAATTCCCTTTATTGTGCTTCCTGCTTAGCTTACAAAAGCATGTTGCATTGAAAGGACTTGAAAGAATTTCCCAGAAACTATTCTAATGTTATAGAATTGAAATAAATGTTTTGCGTGTCCATTAACTATAATAGGTGCATAAATTTTAACTGTGTTACTGTTTATAATTGGTAACATAGCTAGACAAATAGATGATACTGTATGAGCAAGACAACTATAAATGATTTGTACAATGGAATATGATATATGATCGACAAACTAATTATCTTTCTGGTTTATTGTGAAATTAATTGTACTAAGTGAGCATTGCTCTTTGTCCTCTTTTGTACATCCTCACAGGTGGTAGAGATAACAAAAGGAAGCAAAGTCAAATACGAGCTTGACAAGAAAACAGGACTGATTAAGGTGTGTATTGTAGATACGAAGGACCCACTTTATTATCTCTTTTCTTGTATGATCATATCAAATATATGAAGGACCATAAAGATAAATAGATTGTTATTAAATATAATATAGGGACTTAATTTTGATATGTATTTACAGATAATTTGACATCTTACTGGTATACTCTTCATTCTAAGGGGATTCTGTTGATTTATTATTTTATTCCATGTAACATACTCCAATGATTTTAATCTACTATTGGACATTGTTACCAGGTTGACCGTATCTTGTACTCATCGGTAGTCTATCCTCATAATTATGGTTTCATTCCACGGACTCTTTGTGAAGACAATGACCCAATTGATGTTTTGGTTCTGATGCAGGTGAGAAAATCTATATGATCTTAAAGAAGCCGTTCTTTGCACTGCTCAAAGTTTATGAATTATTCCATACTTTTTCAATCTTTTATACAGCAACATGCACCTTGTTAGATGTATCTATTACCATTTTTAGTTCACAAAATTTACTTCACATGTACATGTGTTGAACAGGAACCAATTCTTCCTGGTTGCTTTCTCCGAGCCAGAGCCATTGGGCTCATGCCCATGATTGACCAGGTACTCTTCTTTTTTGAAAGCAAATTTGTTATTTCAATAGAGCTGAGAATGGGTCAGATAATATTCATATCTGACCGAACCTTGGTTTGTATTGTTATCTGGATAGCGTGGTCCAGATTCAAACATGGGCTGAAGTAATACCAAAATGTACAACCACCTCTTTCTATATTTAAATCTTATAAATAACAATGTAATAGATCATTATTTTATTTATTGATGCATGTACAGAATAAACCTATGTTTAATTTCCAATTTGTATCTGTTTTAGTATCCATATAAATCCCATATCCCTTTTCATATTTGGAAAAGAACAGCACATAGTGGTATGGATTCTCCACTGTCTGATATGTGTTCATTCCTAGCTCTTAGACCTAATGAGGACGGATCATCTATATGTCTTGAACAGGGGGAAAAAGATGATAAGATTATAGCAGTCTGTGCTGATGATCCTGAGTACCGCCACTACAATGAGCTTAGTGAGCTCTCTCCTCATCGTCTCCAAGAGATCCGACGCTTCTTTGAAGACTGTATCCTATATTGTATGATTACATATTTACATTCATGTTAGTTTGATAATAATTATGCTGGCTCAACTGCAAGATGCTGGATTCCTGAACGAGTTATTCAGACAAGAAAAATGAGAACAAAGAGGTTGCTGTCAACGAGTTCTTACCTGCAAGTACTGCTCGTGAGGCCATCCAGCACTCCATGTAAGTTGCTTTCAACTCCGATTTACTGGTAAAAATAAAAACAGAGACATTCCTGAATCGTGTATCTTTTATGGTAGCTATTGGTAGTTCGATACATGCATCAAGATAAATTTGATAAGCAATTCTAGTTGAAGGATGATAGAGACGTTGATAAATCTTCATGTTTATTTCATAAGATGATGCCATTCCAATTAATCAATGATAACCATAACTTATTGTGCTTCTGATAATCTCAGGGACCTCTATGCGCAGTACATTTTGCAGAGCTTGAGGCGGTAGACTGCCACACAGAACAAATAACCTTGTTGCTCCAGCTATTGTTGAATGGAGCATAAAAATTGTCTTGTCAGACTATCAAACTAGTGATATTTTACACATATATGCTACATTTGTAATTTGTCAGTACTGTGGATTTACCAAGATCAATCTCGCAGTCGTTTCATCTTTGAGTGATGAATAAATTATTTTCACAAAGCTTCTTGTTACACTGCTTGTTTTAATGGATTTCTTTTGGGGGTCCAAAAGTTCCTTATTTGCGTGTATACACCTCAAAATTCATGATTTTTGCCTAGATATTTTTCATTACTTTTTGACAAATTATAAGATAGAATTTTAGTAATTTAACAGATGAAAAGATATAGATCTTGAACCTATGCAAATAAGAATAAACGTAATTTTAATTTTTATAATTAATTAGATGGAATTTTAATAGTTAATTAAGTTCGAGACGTATCCGTATCCACATAAAAGTAAGAATATTTAAGAGTATCTAAATTAGAGGGGTGCATGCAATAGCGTTTGATACTTGTCACGTCTCTTCAACTTGGAAACTCAAACAGGATGAGTAAAGGAATAAAGGACATAATTAGGAAAATCGCATCATAATAGATAATGCTGCACTTTGAGAAAAGTTCCTGACAGATGATAAGTTTCCTGTCACTCGGAGGATATTACAAGATTCAGGGTTAGACATGACAATCTTAATTATCTGTGATGTGCAGAGGTTTATCTTTCTTTTTTAAAAATTTCATGTAGAAAGACCTCAAGTTTTCGAACTGCATTTGGTTGGATGGATCAAATATAAGAATAAAAGTAGTCCGTATGGATTCATGGAAATACAAAGAAGAGTAAGTTATAGTTTATTCCCCAATGGTTTGGTCTGATTTAATTTATTTTTATGTACTTTAAGCTTAGACATTTAACATACAGTGGTCCATATCAAGTAGAGATAGTTTAGTCATTTTTAATAATTTATGACGAAAAATATTGATGTCAATGAACTGCCATTGATTCCAGGACTGAGTTATCTGAGATTCTGACTACGACTTTGTTATAATGACATCAAACCGATAAAAATGCAGCCATCCTTAAAGCTTGAACTTTTGAATGGGTCCAGTCAACAGTCTAATTTTTATGAGAGATTTCTGAGTACAAGTCTCCTACCTTTGATATTTAAGTCATCTAGTTAACAAACTGAGATGATTATTGCTACAATTTACTGTAAGTCAAAGGAGGAAGATAGCAAAGCATCTTAAGCGAGAACAGAAAGGAGAAGGAAGAAACATACGATTTTGGCATTGCAGCTGCAGCTGCAGTTGCATTGATGAAATTATGAGGCAATGTATGTAACTTTGCCTAGCCTATAAATGGCTGGGAGAACTTGGTTACAAATAGCATCTCAGAAATATTGGTGGCATTAAAGGTGCATCTAAGGAAGTTAGTTTTCTTGGATCAGGCTTTGCTCTCTTCTGCAGCATAGAGTGCTTTAATCTGTTCAACATCATCGTAGCTGCCGAGAAAGATGGGAGACCTCTCATGGATCTTCGTAGGAACCAAATCAAGAGCCTGCATATATGATGATCAGAAATTTGTTAATCTATGTTAAAGTTGGGTTAGAAATAGTTTATGCTGACAATAGATAGCATGATGAGTTCAGGTACTGCGAATCGGAGTATGAATTGAATGTAAACGCAAAATGTCATCTACTATGTGTGAGATTCTGATGCAAAATTTGGAAGAGGCATAGGTTCAATGAGATATGTATACTTTAAGTTTTTCTTTTAGGAAGAAAGATAAAATTCAACGTAAAGTTGTTCTAGGCTGGAAATGTTAATCAGACAGAGGGGAGCAATTTATTCTTACCCGTTGCTTTCCGGTAAAAGCTTGACCTCCTGCTTGCTCCATCAAGAAAGACATTGGGAAGACTTCATAGAGAACACTGTTAAATGAGATGTACCAACCTCAGTGTAGTAGTTCAAGGAGATTTTCTATCACACTGTAGATAAATGTAGCAGTTCACTGCTGATAGACAAGTAAAAATGTTATTTTTGCACATACCGTAGTTTTCCATTTGGGCTCTTCTTATCTGCAGGGTACAAAAATATGCCTCCATAGAGCAGGGTACGATGGACATCAGCAACCATACTGTGGACAATTGAGAAAGCACGTTCGTGCAATAAGAATGATGAGAAACAAGCTGCTTAAATTATATAAAGTTACATCTCTTGTAATCTTACAGAAGATCTTTTCTCACTAATCTGATGTCCTGTTACAATTCTTTAACTAAGAAGACTATGATTCAAGCTCTTCAGAGAAAGATGTCGACAGATTGAATCATCAATGCTCCCAATTGTCTCATTGTAACATCTATTTATATGATAACGAACTACCCATGATACACAAATGTGGAGTGGATGGGATGTAAATTAATGAAAGCCTATAGAATCAATATACCAACATACTTTCCTATGCATTTTTCCACTACTCTGCAATTCTAATTTTCCTTTTCAGACTCCTTCAGGAGCATTTTGAGAAGAAAATGTAAATATGCTTTAAAAATAATGGCAACGGTAGTTAACAAGTATCACCAGAAATACATACCTTCCAATATATCTAAGAGATTTTGGTGACGAGCCATCCTGAGGAAACTTGCATTTTTCCACAAACCTGAAAAAAAAATCAATGGATGATGGCTAACTCGGCTAAAACTTTTTAGCTAAATGAAACTAGCAGATCAAATTATGCGTACTTTGCTGTAGGTCCATCCCAATTTTTCGCATTTCCTTCATTCACTGAATATATTTTTCCTTTCTTTGGTATCTACATAAAATCAAGTGTACTATCTGAGTCTTACCAAAAAATGAAAGAGAACTGGTTAATGTGTATGTGTGACTGATATCAATTACCAACGGCTAACAGGGAAAGAGGATGAAATAAAGACAATCATATGCAAACCTGATAGTCAAATAATGTAAGTTAATTAAGATCATTTTTGCACAGACCTTTATGTCTGGATGTGTCAATATGAACTCCCCAAGGGATGGATCCAGAGTGAAACCATTTACACCATTTCCACTGCTCAATACTAGCTGCAATAAAATAGTGTCCCATCAGTATAGTGGTGTGATCAACATAAACAGCATAAGTAGAGATAAAAATCTGAAGAGCAACTCTGCAAAAGGATGTATATGCTTGCATTCAACTAGATAATGTTTCTTAAGAAACTATGATCAGGAAAAAAAGTCAATAAGGTGCAGGATTAAGATGTCCTCATAATTCTGCGCAAAATTGGCATGTAAAAGAAGGGCAATTAGGGTGATTTACCGTGCAAGAACTCCCATACATGCAATACCCAGCTGCTAGCATATTCTTTCCAGGTTGCAGGACATCCTCCAGAGTGACAGTCTCGTGATCTTTAACCATATATATTCCAAAAATCTACACCAAAAGTGAAGTCATGAATTATTGATGTAATATAAAAGAAATACTTCAAAAAGATGGAAAAAAGATAATTTATGAGAGAACAAACTGCCAAAAAGAAATACGTAGAGAGATAATTAGTCTAATTTATTTGTAAGATAGAAGAGAAAGAAATTCCCAAGGAGACTGACTCTGTGTTGCTTACTAAGTTAAGAAAAGTATAAAGGAAACCACTCGATGTAAAATTACTGAGTAATTCCTAAGCAATTAAGATTTGTCAAATACTAATCTCGATACTTCTGTTGACAACTAGAAGAAATTGAAATTGTGAAAAATGAATCGTAAAACATAGACTAAAATTATGAAATTTAGACTTCGAGGACGACGCAAAACTAAGGTACTGGAATAATCCATACCGTTCCAATGGAAACACCGCAGTCGATGTTGGAGGAACCATCCAGAGGATCAAAGACGACACAGTACCTGCACTCCCAAATCAATCATTGTCCAAAAATTTTCTTATCTCAGTATAAGTCGAAATGATCAAACATGGGGTCACTCAAGAGCAGAGGCAGGGTTTTATTACGCACTTCCCACGCAGCTTCGGATCCACAAACGTCGCCTCCTCATCCTCTTCAGAAACAAGAATACACTGCACAAAGAACATCTCAGAATCCATTCTTTATATAGTGAAAAAAATCACAGAAAATTGTGACAACATTCTTCGAACGCTTACGGTGCGGCCGCTGCTGACGAGAGCCTTGACGAAGACTTCGTTCGACAGCACATCCAGCTTCTTCTGCTCTTCTCCCTGATCTCAACATCGAGATAGCAAGCAAGAATAAGATTTCTTATCCCCCATTCTTATAAGAACAAAAAAAGACAAAAAAAAAAATCGAGTTTTGAGTCAACCAGCACTCGCCTGAATATTGGTCTCTCCAGCAAGTCCGATGAGCTTTGCGAGGCCAGCCTGTTACAAAAAACTTGCAAGAAATTAAAATTCCACTCCTCTACGCTTCCTTTCTAAATTTAGTAGTTTAATCCCAAACAGAGCAATGCAACAACCAATAGCGGAACCAAAGAGAACAATCTACTCCACGGAATTCGATTAAATGGATACAAGAAGAAGAAGACCTTGTTGACGGCGGAGCAGACGAACTTGCATCCGAGGACGATGTGGCTGAGGAGGATGGTAAAGTCGCCCCTCGACTCCGGATGCCTCGACTGCTCGTTCAGCACGTGCCGCGTTATCGTCATCAGGTCCGTCCGATACGCATCCGCCGCGTGATCCATGGCTCGATCTAGCTCGCAACAAAGGAAACAGAGGAATAAAGGAAAAGGAGGAGGAGGAGGAGGAGGAGGAGGAGAGGAAAAGAATGGCGAGTTATATACGCGAGGGGTATCCTTATAAGGAGGAGGGGTAAAAATAAAGGAGAGTATTAAAAATAAGTAATTGAAAGGAAAAAAATGAGGTGGACGTCACGGGGGATGGAAAGAGGAGAGAGACAGAGGGGATAGGGCTATCTACGGCCGATGGAAGCTTCGGCGACACGTGGCGTACTCGGCGTTAGCGACGCCTCGTGGCTGGGGTGAGGATAACGCCCCGGCTCTCTCCCTGTAGTACTCACTGTTGAGGTAGTTATGGCTTTTGTCTTCTGGTGTTCACTTGAGAAGAGGAGGAGGAGGAGGACTGCGTCAAGGAGAAGCACGAGAAGGTGGAGTTTTTTTATACCATACTAGATCAATATACGCGTGGGGCGCATAGGAATTAGTATGCGGGTGTGACATCCGCCGTCTTTAGGGAGGATCTGCTGTAAAGTGGTCCTTTTATCTTAACAGAAATCTTGGGCACGAAACAGCCAGCAGTGCTATTTTTAAAGTTTTTAATACACAATGAGATATGTTTAACTCTTAAGTAAGAAGGCCACGCAATCACGAGTTGGAGCCTGTTGACGGTGCTAATTAGCTGGATAATATTATTATAGAAGTAGTCTTACGTCCAGTGTGACGAAATGTAGAGCTATTATTCAACACAATGTTTCTTAATTATTTCAAGCAAAAGACGTTTAGAAAGCGAGGAAATGGCATGGCATATCTTGGCGTACATTCTGCGCAATATGCCACTGTGCAACATGAGCAGCCAACAACACCAATCAGAATCAGAATAAAGGAATACCAAATTATGTATCAGAGATCTATAGTGACGGGGCAACCTTTTAATAGATTTATGAATAGGAAGCAACATCGAGAGAATCGAGTAAGACACGAAGTTGTCATCGATAAGTAGTGGATAGGTGGGATATGAAGCAATATGATAAATGGGTAGTTGAACCAATACCTGATCCCATTTGTTTAATGCATCAGATGAACACAATATAAATGTATCACGGTGACACCACAAAATCTGCATTTGTTTTTTCTCCCAATTCAGTCCGTATGTAATGTGAGAACTGTTTGTTGTTTCTGAAGAAAATAATTTGTCGATGCAAGGCAGATATCCAAAGATCAACTTCATCCTCTAGTTGCAACATTCTTATTGCCTTTCATAGTATATGAATGTGCTCGAATTCGAATCCTAGCGATATTGGTTTAACTGAAATACTGTTAAATTCTGGCTATTTCTGTCTCTCTCAAAAGAAAAAAAAGAGAAAAGCAGTGCTAAGTGCTTTTCTAAATCAAGTCATACAAATAAATAAATAAAAAAGAGTCAAGTCATACAGTCACATTCAAATGTATAATCATCACAAATGATTCTGTAACCTATCAGTGATGAATCTCTCAAATTCTTCAGCATAACTAAAGGGAAAAACAAAGAAATATATAGTGCTGAAGATTCAGCAAGCTAGAGAGCCTAATAAATAATCTCAGTTCCCACATATTTTTCATAGTTATCAGAACACTGATACAGTTTTAAGTATTGCCAGAACACCATGTTTCACCCATGACCAATATTTACTTGATCCCTGGTCGATTTCAAAGAATAGTACAACATTGATTGGTTTTCTTGGCCTGCTTGTAGAACATCTGTAGAGGAGAACAACACAAATCTCTTCAGTAATCTATAATATTTCAATTTCACGGCAGAATAGTGGCAATCATGTATACTAAGAACTTTCAATAACAGAGAACATCATAATTTGTCTGTATTGCAAATTGTCTAACTGCATAATCAAAATACTATCTTGGGCTTAATACAGCTACACAATTATGCCAAGCTATTGTGAGCTCATGTATGCTTACTGTTAATTATGTCAAGCTTTCATAAGCAGGTAAGTGATCTTCTAGAGGAAAAATGACTATACCTGGGAAGCTGCACTTAAATCTGAACTCTTCTGAACCAAGCTATCCAATCTCTCCCCCCGTGCAAGCACACTATCGATGGTCTTATGCTGTAACAATTTTCACGAACATGAACAAAGACACAATAAGGAGAAGCTACATCTCAGTATCAAGTAAGCATCATGTTCTCAACCATGTGGGTATGTGTATGCTTGCATGAGATTCTGTGCTCTGTGTAAGTGTGTGATCAATACTTACTAGAATAATTTTTGTTTCATCCAAGTCCCGCTGGATTTTCAGCAACTTGTCGGCCTCTGCAGGATCCTAGGGAAAAAACAAACAAAATATGGAACAGTAAATTTTTGCAATGTAATGCACTAAATTCAAGGTAAAAGTGATAAACTAAAAGGTATCATCAAACACAGTACATACATAGATACAGTGCTTCCAGCTCGCGACAAGTTTTAAGTGAAAGTATTCTTATGTGCATTACAAATCATACATATCTACAAGAGTAACTGGAACTGAGGCTACCAGCAGCACGAAAGTCAAGATAGGATAGTCCACTAAACTGTATTTCCTTTAATCAAATCCAAAACATGATTTGTGTCCCCCTTGCAAACCCTTCCCTTCTCTTTCAAACCCATCAAGTTATCCTTCATATTGTTTCAATGTTTTCCTTACTTCCTAACCCAAGATAATTCACTTCACTCTAATACTCCGTCCATAACCCACCTTTCCCTTTCATTTCACCTCTTTCATCCACAAATATATTCCCCTTCACCACAATTTCCACCTATTCTACCACCTCATTTCAAAAGTCCATTCAAACAGTTAGGTGTAGTAAACAAGGAAGAAGTTAAGTTGATTAGATTATAATTAAATCTCGTTATTGAAAGAACAAAGAGAGAAAAATATTCTCCTTGTGAGGAAAGAAAGCATCTCTTGCAAATATAATTTGAAACCATAATAGCTTTCGCCTATATTCTCTTCTATAAAATATGGACGAAGTAACCAGTTAACCATACAAAAAAAGTCTGTAAAAAACATAAAGCAGACTAAAAAAGAGGGAAAAAGCAAATAGTATCCTGTGCTGATGTTTATTTGACTTGTTGTTACATGGTTTGGAGAAAGGTAAGATTCCTCAAAGAACAAAGATCCAGAAGAATTTACAAACCTGATAATTTGTCAAAGCCTCATTCAAGTATGGCCATGGTTGAGTGGCATCTGTCTTTGCTGCTCTCCAAGAATCCCCAAAAGCCTTCTGATATTCATCTAGTACCTTCAAAGTATTACATCTTACCATAAGTGACTACTTGAAAATTTTAAAAAGACTATTAAAAGAAATATCTTTATCAAGTTTACAAATTCAGAACTTGTGTTTTCATATAAAGTACAGTCATACAGAAATCAAGGAAGATACCGAAGGATTCATAAAATTCCAGGATTTCTGTGCCAAAGGAACTAGGCGTGCTAACCTTGGCTCAACACAGGGCTATCGGCGAAGTATGTATTATTGGCACGTGTCGTGTAGAGTTGGTGAGCCGTTGACATACTGAATAGTCTTTATACATTAAAAAAAACAATCTTTAACCATTTCTAGGCCCCTACAGTAGGTTTCTAAAGGGGATAAAAGAGACTCCAAATTATATTTATTTAAAGTAAGATATGATAAATTCCTAGTAGCACATGTTGACAATGACCATGAGGGAGTATCGAAATACTTTCTCCATAGCAGCAGGCAATAATTTACTGGCACAATATGTACTGAGCTATGCCGACCGTGCTGATGGACATGACAATCCATATTAACAAAACTTTTCATCTTGATTCTATGTATCTGACTATGATTACAACTCATGCAACAATGTAGGCATATGCATGCACAAAATCTGTAACATTTCATGTCCCTTCAATCAACTTAGAAGGCTCCAAAGAAGTCCCCATAAGAAGATTAAGCAAAACAAGAGACTACCCTACAAATATCTGTAATCCTAATTGCTGAACAGCAAATAAGTATGAATGACAATAGTATATCCTAATTGCTGAAAGGCATAAAGAGAAGAATACTCTTTAAGTCTACAGATCAACTTAAAAAGATCATAGTTGATGAGATCCTTATTACAGAGCATGTATATTTGGGATTTGAGGTACATTTAGCAGTTAGAAAGTTTTTAGAATTGTGTACTAAAGTTTTAGCATTAAGTTTCTGGTCAGCTCTTACCAAAATATGTCAATGTGTTTGTTTGTCTATCAAAATGTAATAGGTATCTATGCAACAACAGAAATTCTCATATGACAAATAAGCTTCAAGTAGAAGTAGAATAATAATCAAACCATACTGATATAGAATTCTCTTCTAACTCAGAAAAGTTATAATTCATGGGACAACATAGAGCCGAAGTTAGTAAACAATATTGGAAAGTCAAAGAATCTTCAAAGTCCAAATATGGATTTTTTTTCTTATCTAAACCACAAATTAGGGTTTTCTGCCTTTGGGCCGATGGCAATGCAACAGGGTATAGTCAATGCACTAAATCGTTATCTCATACCTTGTTAAGAAGAGAAAAGGCACTTCGAATAGGATAATGATCGTCCATAAATGCCAATGCACAAAGGCCATCCCTGTTGTAAGAATGGACCTTATATTCTATATAAAAGAACAAAGAGAGAGAGAGAGAGAGAGTATGTCAGAGCTTATACTATAATAATTCAGCAGGGGAAAATATACAAATGAAACTGCAAAAAAGCAAGCATGTCCATTGGTGTCAAGTGACATAAGTGCTAATAAACCTGAGAGTTCAGTAATTGAGTCACCTTAAATATGCAACAATATCTCTCTTTGATTACCAATTTTCTTTAGAATAGAAATCTTGATCATCCAATGTACTTACTCCTCTTGTTTCATATTTTACCAACAATGAGTTCTTCAATTTGACTGTTAAGCATGGTAATAATGCAAAAGGGAAGAATGGAGAACAAGTAATAAAAAGATAAAAACAAAGTACAAAGAATGAAAGATGCTTTAAATAAACTTAGTTAAAATAGTTTATACTAGTTCAAAGAACTCGATAACTGAACTTCATCTATTTAAGTTACTTAGCAATATCAGAAAGTATGTAATAGATATGAACACAGAGCCACTGAAAAGGTATATTGCACTTATGGTTCATCATAGAAAATCATAACAAAAAAAAAAAGGATTTCATTTTGGATTCAAAATTATAATCGAAATATTACTTTCAGTTTTAGCAAGCATTTGAAGACTTGTACGAGATCTTCTAATAGATTCATTTTCAAAAAGCATGTGCCTCATAATGATCTAGATAAGATCTCTCTAATTGTCACACCTTGACAATGACAAGATACATCCCCCATCTCAGGTAACAAATCTAAAGGCCATAGGGAAAATCTAGGTAAACTGACAAAAGCTTTATGACTACTCTTGTCAAATTGTTCTCAAATCAAGAGATTATATTTACTCATAGCGGACATTATTATCATTGACCAATTTCTAGCAATAAGTTTCCAATACATTATTTTTGGAGAATAAGGTAATTCAAGAAGAAGTATGTGCAGGATGTGTTTCGTGCTATACCTTTTTTTTTAACGATTCACTAATGCCTGATGATTTGCTTATTTGTGAAAAAGTGTTTCATCGTCAAACAACGCGATCAGAGGTGTCTACCGGAAATCATCTGCACAATGGTGAATTCTAACCAGAAACGTCCTAAAACTGTCTAATTTCTCCCAAAATTCTCCGGAAAGATCTATTTGACTCATGAGATTCGTCAAAAGAAAACAAGGGCAGAGGAATTAACGACGATACCTTCGTGCTGGACCGACTGGCGCTGGCCGGGCGGGGTGCGGTTGGCGACGGTGCGAGCGACGAAGAGGATGAACTCCTTGGCGGCGCCGCGCTGGAAGTAGCCGAAGTGGCTGACGTCAGAGGCGTTCGCAAGGACCACCGGCTCCAGCGACCCCCCAGAGGAGGAGGATTCCCCGGCGGCGGCGCACTTGAGAACGAGGAGGGAGGTAATCTTCATCGAACGCGAACGGATCGGAGAGACGAAGAACCCTAAGGAGATCGAGTTCTTGCGATCTTCGTCCTTCTTCGTCCTTCTTCGCCCTCGTCGTCTATCTTTTCTCTTCTTCTTGGGTTTGCTGAGAGAGATGAGAAGGAATCTGGGAGAAAGAGGAGACGAATGGAAGTGGAAATGGAAATGAAATGGGAATTGGATACGTGCTTTCTGATTCCGTCGGCCGTCTGACCGCGTTTGCGAGCGAATATTATTATTATCAATTTCTCTTATAAACGTAAATAATAACGCTCCATGGTTAAGAAAGTTTGACCAAAGCTTAAATTGTTTATTACCTATATTACTGCCTTAATTTTTTATTTTTCCTTTTGTTTCTTTTTATTTTTAATTTTTCTTTATCGGTACTCCATACTGTCGTCCAAGTTTGGTGTAGTTTTTTATATTTTCATTGAGAAAATAATTCTCAAAAGAAAAAGAAAAAAAAAGGCCTTACAAAAGATGTCATTTTTTATGATCAAAACTTTGGCTCCCGTCACATAACATATTTTTTTTTATAGTGAGTCTTAGGTTATGTACATGTTAGTTGTTAAGTCTCCATTATATTGGAGTGACAAGAACATTTTTTATAATTAATGTGACTTCTTATCAGGAAATTGGGAGTTCGAGATGCGGAAGATGTTGAGTGATAATGTTTAAGACATTATGCTACCTACCAATGTAAATTTATGCATCAATGTATTAATTGTATATTTTAAAAAACTATAAATAATATATGTTATAAAGTTTCGAGTTATATTATAGGTCTGGATGTAAAAAGATGGATATTTCTGAGCATATTAAATGAACAACATAAATATTGCAGACCTTAGATTTGATAAAAAATTAACTCTTCTAGACAATTAAGTCAACCTTTCTAAACATAAATCTAAATCATATGTATATAATATTCCTATAAAAAAAAAATCTATCAAATAAACTCCAATATCTAAAGGAAATCGAACTCATGGCCAGGCCCAACTAAAGAGCTATGTTGCTTATATAATATTTTCTGCAGAAATAAAATCAATTGAATTAATTAAAATTGGTTCCACAATTTCTAAGATTATAATTTATAACCATCATCGGATCCAGATCCGGATCCAATAGCGTATTGGAGGACCGCTACAGAGTGGGGAGCAACTCGATCTCCAGAGTCCAGACCAAAACCTCTCCCTTTGTCCTCACTCCTAAACGATGGCTTAACCCCTCCTCCACCTCTCCCATAGGCCATAGCCATGTGGCGGCGCGCCTCCCTCCTCTCCAAGCTCAAGCTCCCCACTCCCCTCTCCTCTTCCTCCTCTCTCATCCCTAAATCTCTTCTTCTCCCCTCCTCGATCTCCTCTCTCTCCACCATCATCCCACCTCCATCTCCGTCTCCATCTCCTTTCAATGCGGTCCCTAGGGCATTCGCGTTCTACAGCCAGATGGCTTTGTCGGGGAGCCTCCTCAGGCTTAATGATCTGAGGGACAACAAGGGGGCGAGGAAGAAGAAGAAGCGGAAGGGGCGGGGGATCGGGTCCGGGAAGGGGAAGACGGCGGGGAGGGGACATAAGGGTCAGAAGGCGAGGGGGACCATGAAGTATGGATTCGAAGGAGGGCAAACGCCTTTGCGGCGGAGATTGCCGCGGCGAGGGTTTAAGAACCGCTTCAGCCTCACGTTCCAGGTGAGCCTAATAGGTTTCTTAGAGTCGGATTGAAGAAAAAAAAAATGGTATTTTGATGCGTCTTATAAGGAGCTTTGAATTGGTGCGTAGTTTGAGCTATAAATGATGCCATTTGTAGTAGTGGTTTCCACATTTCCACTGGTGAGATTGAGTAGATGAACTCCATTGTATTGTACTTGGGGCGAGGTAAGTTCAAATATTGTTAGTTCTAAGTACTTGGTAAGTGTATACTGTATAAGGAGGGTATTTGAATCACTTGACCCTAAGAAGGAATCAAGATAAAGGTCAGAGACTCAGATGCACTCTATCTGCTATTTAAATTGCCTGCATCTTGAGATGCAGTGAAGAGCATCGCATCTGTGCCCAATTTACATTAATCAACAACAAGCTCACAAACCATTCATAGGAAGGGGCTGTCAAATTTAAAAAGTTGGAACTTCATCCCTGCAGCTGCAGACATCCAAAACAGCTGCTACAAAGTGGAGAACCCATAGTATACTAACTTTGTCTCAGTTTTTTGTGGTAATGATCATGGTTCATTAGTCAATTAATATCAGGTCTGTTTTAGAGTATAAATAATTAGCAGATAAGAGGCCGAATACTGATGGGTATGCAACAATGGCTAGCAGATAAAGGGCAAAATAATGATAGAGGAAGAAAGGTCTCTTCTTTTGGAATTTAGAAAGTTGGCTATTAGACGAGGGTGACATCGAGCTTAGCTATCATCTCTTTGGCATTGGCCCTTTTGGTGCAGGCCTTATAAGTGGTATTTTCTGAGCATATACCATTCTAAGTGCAATCCAATGCTCATAGTTTTGCATGAATGTTCACGTCTGATGTATTAGCACCAACCTTAGGAATAGGTCTCATCCTTCAAGTTCTCCAAGTTATTCTCCAAGTATAACTTGCTTCCCTGGTTAATTATGCTTCTTCTTTGTGTTGAAAAGATCCATTTCTTTCACACTATTCATTGGTGTCAGTGCATCACTTCTGGCTATTGTTTTTCCATTAACAGCCAGTAGGACTTGGAAAGATTGCAAAGCTCATAAATGCAGGCCATATCGACTCGTCAGAACTTATCACCATGAAAACCTTAAAGGTATTGTATGTTATAGCTTAGGCCTGAATTGTTTAATTTTGTAATGCTAACTTTGATACTTCATGGTACTAGGATACAGGTGCCATCGGGAAGCAAATAAAGGATGGTGTGAGATTGATGGGTCGTGGTGCAGAAGACATCAAATGGCCAATTCATCTTGAGGTGAGCTCAAGTGCCAGTTTGATCTTCTCATTCAAATATGCAGCCATTTGTTGATTGTACTTTTTGTTGCAACAAGTGCTTTGACCTTCCTATGTTGTATGCATTCAAAACAGTAGAGTACACACTGGGTGAGATGTTTGAAAAAATTACGAGAAAAATAAGGTGCTTGGCTTATGGCAAGCGCTGCAAATAGATGTATAGCAAAACGTAGGCATATGTTTTATCTATGGACGCAGTTTCCTTCCATACAAGCAGTTTCCATGTATCTTCATTTGATTTCATAATTGCATTTGGGTTTTAATCTACAGTCCTGTTGGTCCTGATTGAACACAAGGCAAATCTGATATCAAATTTCTTAATCTTTCCCTTAGCTTACCATTGTTTAGCTAGAGACATTAACAAAAGATGTTGCCGTCGATCATTAGTTTCAAATTAGTCAGCTGTGAATTATTAGTCCGCATAGAGGTGGCTGCTAAACCGTAGAAATAGAAATCAGTTGGTACATGCTTTTTCCCTAGTCTAATTTGAGCTACATATGGACAAAGAAGCACTATGTGACTCATAAGGAAAGTTAATGTGATGTAACTTGTACTAAGTGAAGACAATCTGAAGTTTATTCGAAGTTTCAAACTATTAGGTCACTTCACTCAGTAAAAGAAAGAACACAAACTTTTACCAATATGCTGTCTTGCCTATTGTATTCAGAATGAATTGCACTCCTTTCACCTTTGGTAAAATTATCTCCCCTTTAGATACTGATAGTACATCACCTTTGGAATCAAAATAAAAAATTGTGGCACTAGTACTTGAAACACAAAATATATGGGGTTCTGCTATTAACCAGCCTAAAAGGATGTCAAGACAATCTTATAGAGCAACTTCCTAATTAATTGATGAACTTGGGTATAATATTTTTCTTTGTTTTAGCAAACCTTGTAACTGCAGTAATCTTGAAAAATCTTTAAATTATCATTCCAAGATTGTATGAAATTTTTGATACCTGTCTATTGAAGAAACATTCTTATTCCCTGTCTTGCTTTATCAACATCGAACCATTTCAAACAGTGCCAACGTTTTATAAGCTCATCACTAGTTCACAAGTGTGTTACAATTCAGGATTTGTACCACTGCTCATTTTGTCTTCAATACCTCTACCTAATACTGCGTAGTCTGCATCAAAATCCACTTGTTTCTTGTTTTACTTGCAAGGTTGAATGTCTGTTCATTACTTTGAATGCACTGACAACTTTTGTCCCATGTGATTGTGGTTGCTAAAAGGCTTAACTGCATTATTTATTGTCAAGTGGCATCATTTTCAGGCCATCAAAATTTCAGTACGACCTGCTTTCTCTGTCGATGTCAAATGTATGTTCAAAGCTAAATTTAGAAGGCTTGATTATTTATGGCCCTTGTTCTGCAGGTATCAAGGGTAACGGCTAGAGCAAAAGCAGCAGTGGAAGCAGCTGGTGGATCCGTGAGAAAGGTGTACTACAACAAACTAGGATTTAGAGCACTCCTCAAGCCTGAGTGGTTTGCAAAGAAGGGACGCCTATTACCAAAAGCAGCAAGGCCTCCGCCGAAGCAACGTGATAAGGTAGATAGCATTGGCCGCCTACCTGCCCCAACCAAGCCAATACCTTTTACACCTGAAGAAAAAGAAGCTGCAGCTGCTAAAGAAGCCGCAGCAGCTAAGGCAGCTGCATGAAGCAGGTTATATACCTAGGAGAAGGAAAGCTGCAAGATTTATGTTTAATTATCATTTTCATCTATGTTTTCTGATGAACTTTGATGCTTTAGAAAGTGGGAGAAAATTTGGTTGAATTTAATCCAAGTCGGTGAATAACATCATAGGTGTTTTTCATACTGTTGACATTGCAGAGTACCTTTTTAGTTGTTCAACTGTGGTGATTTAGGAGGAGAAGAATCAGTTGCGGTGGTTGTTGCCTGTCTTCTTTGTAATTTCAAATTGTTTAGCGTAATTGCAATACTGGCAAGGTTCAAATTGTCTATAACGCCCTGGCCTCGATCACAATAAGTATTTCTCCTTATGCCTAAATGTAATAATTTATCTTCATACTAAATTTTTATTTTTTATTTATCTCGCTCTCCTCTCTTTTATCACATTTTTTGTTTTCTACCAGTCCACGAATGAAATTTCCTCGTGCAGGCGAGCATCCCCATCAGAAACACCTCTCTTATTATAACAAAAGTTTCTTGCCATATATATATATATATATATATATATATGTTGGCATACCTGAATAGAATTCGTAACCCACCCACATAGCGAAAACGAGAAAAATTCATTCCGTGCCATAGAATATATGAATATTAAAAATAAGGACTTATTAATATATAAAAAGAGGAGCCACAGATCTCAGCTCCCAATTACCACCAGGTAACCAATCAAACATCGCAAACTAGCAACAAGAGGGTGAATTGCATAGCATCAAAATAATAAGTATTCAACATAACCAGTTCAAAGCCTCAAGCTGAAGCTGAGACCAAATCATTTTTTTTTTCATACAATATATTAACAACAAATGAATAAAATGAACAACACCCCAGTTGCTACCACTAACACAATCATGAAATAAAATCAAAATACATGATAATATTACTGGACTTTGTGACGTGTATGGCCGAATCAAGAAGAAGGGAAAGAGAGTGTCCCCTTGCTGTTTCCCTTTTATTCGTTCCCTCTGAGAAAAGCCAATCAATGAATATAAATTATGGCGCTTTAGGTGCAGTCGAGCACATTTACTTAATACTTATTTTCTTGCAAAAGCCACATCTCAACCAGACAAAGCTTACACAACCCGGAATCAAAAAAGACCGCCTGAAGAAATTAGAAATAAACTCGCCAAGCCCACGAAAATCTAGAAGCACTTCCGGTGGACAATCGCAGGACCGGCTTCATCATATTCTTGCTTCGTTATCCACATCTGTTACACAAACATATGGAAGTTATTATCGGGCGTTAGTTTGAAATTAAAACTAGGTGAGAGCGGTGGGCATCAAATAAGCTCACTGGCCAAGCTCAACTTGAACTGACATGATATCAGAGTGAGCTGAAGCCGAGTCAAGTCAGTGTTATAGTGGCTTGTCAACTTGATTTTGGGAAAGGAGAAAAGAAATTACCTGTTGGAATGTGCTAAGAGATGCAAGGATAGAACCGCCGATCCAAACACTATACTTCCTCTCAGGAGGAGCGACCACCTTAATCTTCATGCTGCTCGGAGCAAGCGCAGTGATCTCCTTGCTCATACGATCAGCAATTCCAGGGAACATGGTGGACCCACCACTGAGCACAATGTTACCATACAAATCCTTCCTAATATCCACGTCACACTTCATGATGGAGTTGTACGTAGTCTCATGCAAGCCAGGAGCTTCCATACCAATCAAAGCTGGTTGGAAGAGCACCTCAGGGCACCTAAACCGCTCCTCTCCGATGGTGATCACTTGGCCATCGGGTAACTCGTAGGTGGACTCGGCGGAGGAGCTGTTCTTGGCGTTCTCGAGCTCCTTTTCGTAGTCGACGGCGACGTAGGCGAGCTTCTCCTTTATGTCTCGCACGATTTCCCGCTCCGCGGTGGTGGTGAACATGTAACCTCTCTCGGTGAGGATCTTCATCAGGCTGTCGGTGAGATCGCGGCCGGCGAGATCCAAACGGAGGATGGCGTGGGGGAGTGCGTATCCTTCGTAGATTGGAACAGTGTGGGTCACTCCGTCCCCGGAATCGAGCACGATACCTGGAGGAAAATTTCGATGGTATGTTAGATGGTATTTGCAAAATATAATTAGGGGGCTTATACGCAATATAATTATATAGTGGGTATATTTGCGAAAAAGACGAGATTTAGAGATTTTTATTCACTCTGTCATGGACTGGTTTTCTATGATTCAGGGCGTAAACTGAAGAATGAAAATATGAGTATGAAAACAAAATCCCTTAATTAAATGTAGAACTACTTCGATGCGTTGAAAGAATCGTACCGGTTGTACGACCACTGGCGTAGAGGGAGAGAACGGCCTGGATAGCAACATACATGGCAGGCACATTGAAGGAGTCGAACATGATCTGGGTCATCTTCTCCCTGTTGACCTTGGGGTTAAGAGGGGCTTCGGTTAGCAACACTGGGTGCTCCTCAGGTGCAACGCGGAGCTCGTTGTAGAAGGTGTGATGCCAAATCTTCTCCATGTCGTCCCAGTTGTTAACGATCCCATGCTCGATTGGGTACTTCAAGGTCAAGATACCCCTCTTCGATTGGGCCTCGTCACCCACGTAGGCATCCTTTTGGCCCATTCCGACCATGACACCTGTGTGCCGAGGTCGGCCCACGATGCTGGGAAAGACTGCCCTGGGTGCGTCATCACCGGCGAAACCAGCCTGGGATTATAGATATACATTAGAAACGTAATTAAACAGAGCTATTACGAGCTTAGAAATTTGATTAGCGGATTAAAATATCTAATTTATCGATACCTTGACCATTCCGGTACCATTGTCGCAGACGAGAGGCTGGATATCCTCGGCTTCGGCCATTTCTTATAGATTTCTACAGACGAAGGTAATTAGTTACAAATTTTATCTTGTTTGCCGAGAAGAGTATCAAATCATTAATCCGCCATTTAATACTTGGGTAACCAATGGCTAAAACTCACATCAAAGACCGGAAAGACCAAAATCCAAACAACATTACGCTATAGATCATCGAACTCTCGTCTAATCTAATCAATTTCTATCAGTGACAATCACGATCGATCGTAAACATCAGCTCGATCACCAACCTAATAGTCTGAAATAGATCAAGTCTCCGATACGAAGAGCAATAAGGGATCGGATCTCACCTTTCGAAGAAATGGAAATCGATGAGACGAATCCCTTCCGCTTCCTCCTCTAAATTTTTTTTCTCGCACGAACCGAGAGAGAAGAAGGGACGACGAAGCTTAGAGGAGGAGAGAGGACGGAGGTGTGGCCTCTTATATAGCCGGCTACTTAATCTGAATCCCCTTCCTATCTACATCACCCAATGCACGTTGCGCCTCTTACACCGCCTACTACGACGACGCGTGTCTTTAACAATTCAATTCTTTCACAGCTCTCGTGTTCACGTAACAGAAGTAAATCTTTCGTCCGACCGGAAATGCAGGTGAGAGCTACACCGTAGAGCGAGGGAGTATTCAAAACAATGACATACGGCGTTGATAAATCTGGACCGTGAGATGGCTAGGGATGGATGAAAAGGTGACCGTCCGATTCAATTTTTCGGTGAAGGTGGTATGTGCCACGTCAGTGTGGGAAGCACGATAAGGACGTGCGGGCGTTATCGTGTGCGTGCGCTCACGCCAACGGAACTGTCGCTGGCAGAGGCGACGACTTCGGCTCAACTCGTACTCCGACTTAATTGTAAAATTGCAAGTCTACAGGGGGTTATATGATAATTTGCACCGTGTGTATTATTAGTTTATTACCCTATACAAAGGACTTCATATTAGAATAGTTCAAAGCATTAACCTGGATGCCAATCGATAATTTATTTGTTGAAATTGACATGAAATATGTATGTATTCCGTATTGGTTGTATAAGTCGTCTTTTAAGCTTGGTAAGAGTAGACTTTCCGGGAATTACAACACATTTATAAAATTCACGACTGTTTCATATATTTATAGAATTGATAGGATAGAAGTTATTTATGTCTCACAAATTATATTTAATAAGAATGATGTAGAAATAATAGAATGGTATGAAGTTTTTAAATCTCATTGGATCGAAGATAAATTATGCCTTTTGAATATCGATACTAATGTCATGTTGATCTGGTTTTGGTTTTAAGATTCATAGTTCATGTTAACCTCTCAGTTTAGTCTTTGCACGTCTTAAGAACGTATGGGTTTAAGGCCTACTCATGGCCACGTCCGAAGTGCTCCATGCCTCCATCATGGGATCATATTTAACGGAACAAAAGTTTTTTATACTAGGAGTAATCATATATAACATTGCATATATTGGGAAAAGATTATGATTCCAAATCTGTTGTATATATTGGGCCCTCATTTTTATTTCATACATCTCAATCTCATTTTAGATATGTGATTCAACAAGATATTTTCGAGCGTGGCCCTTGCTCTCTCCTAGAGTTCGGTTGCTGCCTTCTCTCCCTCAAGAGAGGGGTTTTTTGGTCAATCTTCAACCCGTCCCCTCCCCTAGCCGGGTGCTAGGGGAGGGGAGCGGCTTTTCTTCTTCTTCTTCTTCTCCCCATAGAGTTTTTCCCCCACTTTTCTTCCTTCCTCACTAATCTCGAGGCTTACCGGCCCCTCCTTCGCCGATACATCGATACGTCGTTTTGTCCCTCCTTCGCCTATGTTTTCGTCCGTACCTTCCTCTGTCTCCTCCGTTGAATCCTTCTCTGTCGGAATCTTTCTCCCTCTTCTCAGTGGGCAGCCTCCAACTCGGATGCTCTCTCTAGTCATCATTCCTTGCCACGATAGGTCCCTTGTTTACTCACTCCACCTCTACTCCCTTCTACTTCACTCTCCACCGTCGCCTTCGACCCTTATGTCGTGGTGACTATTGGCCTCCCTGGTACATTTGAAATCTTAGCAACATCCTCCTTCCACCATTATTGCCCTCCACAGCTATCCACTTGCCCCTTGTCGGATCCACTATGTTGTGACTGCTACTTGACGGAGAAGAGCTATTATGGATGCTGAAAGTTGGTTGCCCCTCTGCTTGGTAGTGGTCCAACTGCCGTTATAACTAGCTATCATGTAGATACTGACTTGGGATTCTCAGTTTAATGCCCAAGCATGAATTGGTGGCTTGTTTGGCCAGTGTTATCGACTTGGTCGGTCTCTATAAGTGTTGGGTCTATTTTAGATGGGATTAGCCATAGGATGTCAACTATTTATTGAGAAGCGCTCTAAGTCCAAATCTCTTGCAACTGTTCTTATTTGTAGAGCGGCATCTAATAAACCAAGAACAGTTAAATTTTGGACTCAGAGTCTCTATACCGCTCTGCAAATAAGAACAGTTGCAAGAGATAGTTCATAATATTCAACCTGCATTAGGAGTTAAATTTTGAGGAGTTGCATATATGAAATCTCCAGCTCTGCCATGACATTTGAGGGTTGATCCATTTTGTACTTCAGATGTGTGGCAAAGATTACAGGACGAGGAGTATTGCTTAATTGAGTTTATAGTCTTTTTGGAATAGAGGTATATGCCAGATATTGATTTGTTAGAATGTAGATCTTGTTTTTATTTTTATTCATGAGTCCAAATGTTAGATATGAGTTAGACAAAGGATCAATACTCCTTGGATGCTTTTGGTAGAATAGGTTAGTTCTTCACTCAGGTGTGATTAATCATAATTAATTTTGAGATTCTCGGTTATTGCTCGGAATTCTCTGTGTCGCTGGATGTTCCGAGAATTCCATCTGCGAAATTTCTCAATCTGCACCAACTATCAATCATGTCCCATCATAGTTCGACTGTTTATGTTGTCGTCGTCGCATACTTCAACTAGTGAAGAGCTGAAAAATATGAATCTTTTTTCTTTCGGGAGAGTGAAAGTTTTCCCAGAGATAAAAGGAGATACTGTGACTCTGATTTTCGATCATTTTGCATTCATCCATTATGTTGGATTATAACATAAAGGAAAAATATATATATGTATCAGCTGTTAACATGCCAAAAAGATTAGATAAGCAATGAGAACATTTTCTAAAAGTCCGCAAGTTTCTACTCCCGTGGTATGAATAAGAACTTGTTTTCCTATTGGATTTAGAAGAGTTTTATGCAGGCCGGTTGCTGGTCGGCGGCAATTGCTGGGAGTGATCTGCAAGAAGATAAACTTCGATTGGATACTGTCATTGTCAGCCGAAAAAGAATGATCTTCATAGTCATCTGATGATAAGGCACCTTAATTAATCTTCATTGGTGGAACAAGTAGACTCCACCAAACCTCTCAAATCCTATTAGGGTGGTAAGTCTCAGGTAACTATTTTCAGTCGTTTGCGTGTTTCACTCTCTTTAATGCCTTCTTGCTGAAGCCAGCATTAGCTGATTATTTTGATTGGATTACATTAAGAAAGGAAGAAGACAAGAGAAGTGTTTCAAATTGATAATGGGGAGGAGATATTTTCTGTCCCTGTCTTTCTTAATCTTTCTGTATAAAGTCAAATGTAAGTAATCTGGAACCTATCGTCCCTCCTGCTGAGTGGATTCCTTACTTTTTGGCAATCAAAATCTCACAGCGAGAAATCCTACCCACTAACACAATCACTTTGTTGAATAATGCAGCAGTACGAGAGGTCAGAGGGAGACTTCAGCAAACAATTGGCGAGGTCATCTATCCTCTATTTGTCTCCATGAGGAAGAAATCATGATAGCTAGACGATCTTATTTGTACAAATGATACTCCAGAAAAGCCGTTTCTAATTAACAGAACGCGATTCGGATCAAATGACAGAGATGATGACAAGAAAGAGAAGGCTTTTCCCAGGAGGAAATGATAAATTTGAGGGTGTGATAAAAAGAAAGGTATTCCTATTTCCTTAGCCGCAAAGATAGTGGCCATCAAAAGGGGAAGGGAAGTTCTATCACAATCAAAGAAGAAAACCTTTTAGAGTACTATAATGCCCAGACTTGTTTTCCAGTTTCTGTTTTCTGTTCCTAGGAAAAGTTGTATTTAACACCAATTTGCAGTTTACACTATCTATCTTTAATATTTATAAATCAAATCCTATATTTTATTAAATGCGTGCAGAAAATATTCTATTATTAAATTTATTAACTAAACTACTAGATTAAGTTAACTATACTTAAAAAGATTATGGAATCCTACCTAACATCCTATATTTATCCAAATTATACTAAATTACACCTAACTTTACTCTCAAGTTATACCCAAGCTAATTGGGCATCTTTCTCTTGCTTTCAGAGTCCCTTGTCTAGACGAGAAGAATCCCGAACCGTACCCAAATTTTTTGTATAAAGTTTATGATATTTGTAAATATTAAAAATAAAGAGTATAAACTATAAATAGATTAAAATATAGGATGTTAAATGCAAATTCCCTTAGATCCTGTTAATAGTATTATAAAAAAACACACGAGTAATTAATACTTTTGATCGCTGTTGTGGGAACTACTACACAATCTCTCTTAGATAAAGAAAGCTCTTTGAAGCTTCTTCTTCTTCTTTTTTTAAATTTTTAACATTAACTGTGGTTAACTTATTGTGGTTGCTGGCAGACTGATAGCAAGTCTTCATCAGGGAGAGAGGCAGCTGAAGTCTAAAGTCTTAGAAGTAGTTAAGCTGAAGCAAAATTTCAAGCCAAGCTCATATATTTCATAATTGTGATTGTTGGACTTGGACCCGGGTCAAAACCTCTGGATCCAAGTTGACCTAAACCAATTTGTACCCCTCCCAATCAAATATATTGCACACTATTCTAATAGCTAAATAGCTATATATATATATATAAAGCCGAGCTCGCTCTCTAACTTACAAGTAACAACTGTACAAACTTTCAAAAACAAAACGGCTAGAGGTCTCCCCTTTCCTGAACCATCGCACCCTCTGGGTCCATCTGAACCGACTGAGCCGGACCGGTCCGACACACCTCCAGGCCCTGGCGGCACGTGGGGCAGGAGGACCGGGCCGCGAGCCACCGGTCGATGCAGGCCACGTGGAACCCGTGGTTGCACCTTGGCAGCACCCGCACGTGCTCCCCGGGTGCGAACTCGGAGAGGCAGATGGCGCACTCGGATCCGGTCCCCGCGAACCCGAGGCCGAGGCCGGCCGAGTAGACTAAAGTGGGGAGGGCTCGCAGTCGCAGGGCGTCCTTCCTCGGAAACCGGGCGTCGCAGGGGGGAGCTATTGGGCCGGGTCGATCCGGCCCGTAGCAGACCCGGTGCCTTACCCGCAGCACGCAGCGCACCATAGCGTTGACGACGACTGCGCAGATCACGCCGCAGAGCATGATAGCGAGCGCCAGGATGACGTTGGCGTCCAGTGAGTTGAAAGGGCTGTTGGTGTTGGATACGGCACTGGACCCGGCCGGTGGGGTCAAAAGCTTCCTAGGCTGGGAGCCTACTTCCATTACGAGGGATAAAATGAGCCAGAAGAGAGTTAGGTGTGGATCGATGGCTGTAGAGATCTTGGAGGATGGTTAGAGGAGGAGTATATATAGGAATGGAGTGTCTAAAAGCTATCCAAAGTCGTTGGTAGTATTGGTCTAGTGGGTGGAGATAAGTTGTCCTCGGGGGCGTAGGTAAGTTGGGTGATTTGGTGTAGACCATTGCGTCTAATTATTATTTAGAGAAGTGAGTATGGATGAGTGTATAACCGATGGACGGAAGGTGCAACATACCGTTATGATCACGTTTCGGATTACTTTAAGTTGAAATCGAAGCCTTTAGCAGTATCAAAATGCATTATGACTTGCCACGACTTTAAAGGAGGCATGGCCCCAGCGGCGCACTTAGATCTATCATTTCCATTAGTATGTAATAATATCCGAGATCGGGAGCCTCCACTATGAGGGACATCCCCCCTAGATCCCAATCTCCTTCTTGGCCAATGGGAGGGGGACACGTGCCGGACAGCACGGGCAGCTGCTGGTGATGTGTCAACACCAGGGTGGGCGTCGACTGCCCTCGTGGCAAATGAGGTCCTCCGTGTCGTCCCGCGTGGCGAGTTCCATCTGACTGTTGGGCTCTCTGTTGGTTGGCGCCTTGGCGGGAATGTTCCTTTGACCCCGAAACGTAAAGCTTCCTATACACGTGGCTCATTTAAAACTCGCCTCTCTTGCACTTTTATTTTTTTTAATAAGAATAATTACAATTAGATCCGTATACTATTAGGTTTAACCACTAGTATAAGTATTTAAAATCATATCACATAAAATATAATTTATAAACAACAATTTGCATGGAGAGTGCGTGAATAGAGTTGATATTATATAGTTGGTTTCTACAGAAGAGTTAAGACGAATTATTTAAAAAGATTATGAGCCTAAGTATCTACCGTTCGGCACATAGGTTCACTCTAAATTATGATTTAAAAAAGAGGAATTAATTAAAAGCTTTTATTATTTTCGTGCTGACTTGTCAACTATTTATTTGCTCATCAGCGAGGGTCATTTGCGACGTCAGCTGACTTGACACATCCACGTCGAACTAGTTTGGTCCCACTCCGTTCACGGTTCATCTACTGACACGTCAACACCAAAAGAGCCGTTCAAGATACATCTGAGCTGTCACTAATTTCTTATACGTGACTCAAATCTTAGTAAAAAAAATAAGCCAACAAAGTAGATACATTTCGGTGGAAAGGGGAACAGAACCAAGTGTGGACATGTTTTAGAAGGAAAATTATATCAAATTATATCTGTAAGGCTATCAGTGATATCAGAGAAAATAAAAATAAAAATAAAAAGCCACTCTAGTGACCTAAGTTACTTGGTTGATGTGATTGATATTCAACAAAGTCGTTATAAGTTCCTTGGAAGAAAACCCTGTATTTTGTTTTTATTAACATTCACATCCTGTACGAAAACTATTTATCATTAAGCGTTTTCTTAACAATCAATTATCATATGGATGAGTTAAAATATTTTTTATATTTTTAAATAAGTTTAAGATAAAAATAAATTTAAAAAAAAAAAGCATACTATATAGTCAAATAGGGGAAGATTTTTCTTTTCTTAATGAAATATTTTCTTTCTATTTAGATATTGTTAGGGTAAAATTAAGATATTTTTAAGATATTTTAAGTGAAATATGTTAGGTGGACCGAATATCAATCTAAGTAAAATAGATTTTGACGTTAACTTTAGAACCCAACTCAATTTAAACACTTATGTTACTAGGTGAGAGTCCAAGAGTCTACAAAATTTCTTATTTTAACTTTCTAATATAAGATTAAACACTTATATATAATACTCAATAAAATATAGATGTTGAACGATAAATATCTATGATAAATATCTATGTGATGTTAGAAGAATCATGATTTTAAATACAATTTTTTTTTAAAAAAAACTTTGAGCCTAAAAATTAATTGGCTTAGGTCCACATATTATTATGATAGATTAATAATGGAATAGAAAGCTTTAATTTATAAAATATTTTAATATCATATACCCACTTACTTAATATTTTAATATTATATGCGGACTTACTCAAATCTATGAAAGAAAAATGAATAGAAATCGAAGAAAAGTCTTAAAAATAAGGTAAAATATAATACATAAATATGCACGTGCGAATCCGATCCATTTAATGTAAATAAATAAGCCAAATAGCTTTTGAATAGTTAGCTACTCGGCATCAGAAAAGAAAAAAAAAAGCTAGCTTTTTCAATCAAAAATAACTTTTTTTTTAAAGTAAAACCAATCAAAATAACTAAAGCACTCTTTCCAAATAATTATTCATTTTTGTAAGTATGATAAGAGTTTGGGATATAAAATACATTACATAAATTAGTCTTAAAAAATAATATTAAATGCTAGACTTGGTTTGTTTTATATGTCTAATTTATTATAATAAATTTTATTAGTGTTACTGGCTCATTTTTTTGACATTATTTAAATCAAATTATGCATACCAGATACATCAAACAAACATAAAATATATGGTGTATTGTATTAAAAATTTCTTTACTTTAATTTATTTAAACTCAAAGCAATGGAGAGTAGTTATCTGATCCTTAAAAAGTCTCCACGATCACATAGATGTGTGGTAGCTCATGCCAGTGGAAAGTGCGGCTTGGCCTCTTTCTGATAACTTATTATTTTTGCTTATATGGCGAGTGGTACACTTTGCGTGTTCAAATTGTTGTATGACTAATTAAGGTGTTCATATCATCTTTAGAGATATAAGGTTGAATCAACTTTCAGGTCGGTCACTGTGCTCTTGAAAGGATCCAATCTAAATCGGAACCCATTCTTCTTTTTTCAATCATAGCTCAAATCTAAATCCAAAACCAAATCGTTCTAGAATAATAATCGATTAAACTGACAAAGTCCTACAGAAACGAAAATGAGACAAACACCAGATAGCTCCATATTCATCGATATGTTGTGTTCGCAATGACGGATTTAATCCAATTAGCCAGAGATCACAATGGATTAGACTTCGAGCTCAATTCTTGACCTGCTCCTTCCCCGTTTCTCCATGCATGGCATTCTCCGGCAACCGGAAGCGCCGCATAAACTTGCCGCTGCTATGCTCGATGAGGTGTCAGGTGTCTATCTTTTCCTCCTGCTCCTTGGACCGCTCGCGGCTGATCTGGAGGACGTTGCCCTCCTCCTCCTCCTCCTCCTTCTTGAATCCCGGGAGGTCGGCCTTGAATGGACTCTCTGTGGTCTTCTTCTCGTCCATGCGGCTGGCGGCGAAGGCGGAGTCTCGGCGGGGAAGGAGAGGGAAGACGGACGAGAGAAAGAGAGGGCGATGGTGTTGCCGGTGAACGGAAAGCCCGATCCATTAACAATGAAGAGTAAAACAATATTTATGTTGCCTCCTCTAATACACCCAATAGGAATGTTAAAAATATTATGCGAAAAAGGATAAAACAGTAATATGTTATTTTCTATTAATTTCATCCTCTCTCTAAGTTTAAGTGGCTTGTTGTTGTAGCGAGAAAATAGTAAATACTACTCTATAATTCAGGAGTGTAAATGTAATTAAATTATTATTATTTTACCTTCTTTAAAGCCCAAACTCTATAATAATGGCCTTCAAAGCCCAGTAGATCCAAATAACTCCATGAGCCCAAAAGTTATGCCCATGGCCACCCACCACCACCCTAACACAAGCCCTCCTCACCGGAGCTCCGCCCATGGCCTCCCCGGCACACAGGAAAACGGCCAACGCCGAGCTCGCCGTCGCTGCCACCACTCCCAACCTCACCCTATACCCACTTATAAGCCCCGCGCCGATAGCGGCACCCCCGCCCCGATCGAGAACGCCAACGCCGCCTGAGCCGGGCTCGGCAGCCGCTCCTTGCTCTCCTCATCACCGTCCGATCTCCTGTCCCTCGATCGGTACTATGATATATCCATGGGACAGAAAAGGGCACAACTTTTGTTCATGGAATGCTGAAGAGGCCACCACTGGCTTGCTTGTGAGTTGTGAGGGGTTAAGTTGCTTGCAGAGAGAGCATTAAGTTTACGGGAAGCGAGCAGGCATTCCGCATCACTGGCATCCTTGCCTGACTTAATTTAAAAATTTGGAGATTTCTAATCAATTTTCTTTTCGCACTTCTTTGTCTCCACTCTACTACGAGCCACCATTGCTGGAAGCAATGGCGTAGCTAGGATTTATAATTAGGGGCAGCCAAAAATATATATATAATATTATAATTAAAATGTGCATAATAAATATAAGAAGATATTTTGAAATTAAAAACGGATCTTTTTATGGAATGGAATAGTATTTGGAAGAAATTTTAAAATGGGGGCGGGGCAATAAAAAATATTTATATTTATTAATTATAATATAGTATAATTAGTAAAGAAAGATTTTGAAGGCTGGAAGGGAGGGTTATTGCTAATTAAAAAAAAAAAAGGCTTGCATCATGTAAGGGATGGTTATCATAAAAACCAATGGGTTTTTTGGTGTTTTTTTTTATTGAGGGTCTATAGACCAATATCATCAATTAGATGGGGTCCATTCTATACTAATACATTCTCGAATAGCTAGATTGGTAAGGAGTGGACCTTGGTGTTGTTGTTCCACCTGCTCGTAAAAGTTACCTAATAGAGGAGAGAGATGAAATCCACTTGATACAGATAATTCAATTGATACAAACATTTTGATCATTTATAGCTTTTATAATCGTTTGAGAGTCAGAAAAAATTCAGTAGGCTTCACTCATAGCATAAGCTTGCACAGCCTCGAGCCCACAAAGAAGAGTAAATGCCTCCCCATGGAGGATGCTCAAGCAATTGTCTAAGAAGATGACTTTGCTCCTAATGAATTAGTCTAGATATATGTTGATAAAAAGTCCTATACCATCTTCCTGACCACCGCGCCAAGCAACATCAATCTGGCAAGTTGTGCCTACCTGGCTTAAGATCACTCAATGTTGTCTCCTCCTGTCTTTGCTCAAGATGCACCGGTGAGGGGTGATTTGCATGGAGAGGCCACTGTTTTAGATCCTCAACTTTGGCACAAATGTTAGTGGGATTGAGCTTGTTATCTCTAAAAATAACATTATTTCTAGCTTTCCAAATGCACCAAAGAAAACAAAAGACTTACTCGAGTTGCTTCGCCGAGATCTAGCCTTGTAATGAAAAAAATCCATGAGTCCAACTTGATCTATGATTCCTTCGGCTTTAGACTAAGGTGGGAGTGAAACCAGGCTGCTTCGGTGAATGGACATTTTAGCAATAGATGTTCTACTGTCTTAGCTAAATTATAATCTATTTTATGGCTACACATTTTTTACCTCACAAAGTAGTCAATAAGATTAAATCACTAATTCAAGAATTTTGGTGACTACTTGAGGAATATTGCAACCAAAAAGTTTAAGATTCACTGGTGGAATAGGTTATAGAAGCAAATCTTAAAAGAACTTAGGTTTTCGACTATAGAGAAGATGTAACTTGGAAAATAGTTTTCAAAACTCAATTAATTTGCCAACCAACTGGGAGACTCTCGTATCATTGCAACATGTAATTTTTTAAGATCTGCTATTTGAAAGATACATCGACCATCTACGATAATATTTTAGGGGGTAAATACAATGTTTATTTAAAGATAATTTTATTTAAATTTCTCTAAATTATTACTGTATTTATATACAATCTTTTAACTTTTTATTATCTACGCACGCTTCCTAAACTAAAAAATTATCTTCGTATACATCCTTGAACTAAGAAAAAAAATCACTATACTTCCAAAGTTGTTTAGAGAAAGAATCGATTATAAGCTATATATATATATATAATAGAAAATATTCAAAGAATTCATATGAAAAATAATAATTATTCGGATACCTAAGTAAAATTCTCTCTACTTATTTATAACCGTCACCACCTCTCACCAATTTTTCTTCTTCTAATATGAGAATTAT
Source organism: Typha angustifolia (assembly GCF_048772165.1). Lineage (NCBI taxonomy): Eukaryota > Viridiplantae > Streptophyta > Magnoliopsida > Poales > Typhaceae > Typha > Typha angustifolia. Next base: position 9,707,281 of record NC_133248.1, read on the forward strand.
ATTATCCCATTTAATTCATTATTTAAAAATTAGGTAGCATGGAGGTGGTTCAAAGTTTCAAATCGAATTCTCCACCTTTTTTTTCTGTTGTTGTCGTGAGAGAAAATTTCTGGCAAGTGGCAACGACTATCTAAGTTGGCAGTGACTCGTCCACCTGAACCCATTCCCCAAAAACGAACGATTGTTCTGAAGAAAATTTCTAATTCAACCCATCCTTTATTACTATTATCCGATCAACCCACGTCCTCTTTGACTTATTCAAATCAATGTCTTCTTCTTTAAATCCTCAGTCTTTTAAACTAATCTCATCAGTGGTCACCATATTACTACTGTATGTACTACTACTGCTCCAGAATTAACTAAGATAATAATCAATAACAAATAGGTGATGAATTCGGAAAATAGTGATAGGAAATAACGGAAAATAAAGGGGGTCAATTAAAAGTTTCCCATCTGTCACGATTATATCCCATACGATTACGTAAATCACTTAAACCATTTACCCTTCCACAGTTCCACTCCTTTCCACGTTACGGATGACTGTCAGATCGCCTGGCTGCAGGAAATTCCTGCATAACTCCACACGGCAGCCAAAGTGTAAAGAGTTGAATGGTAGAAATTCGTAGGGTAGTCGGTAGAGTGAAAACGATAACAAAAGCACAAGATTCCTGCATTCCTGGCTGCAGCCGATCGGCTTCCTTCCCACATCTACCCCTTTTTCCAATTCCAAGCGCTCCCTTCCTTGTTTTGTCCCCCCTCAAACCTGAATCCCACAAATTTCCCGTCCTCCTCGACCTCCTTCGACGACTTCCGTAGCGCAATGGAGAACACGGCAACGACTTCCCCCTTACCAAGCGAGGACTCGGCGGAGGAGTCGGATCCTCCGCCGGTGAGCCCGATCGAGCTGCTCCCCCAGGACGCGCTCCAGAACGTCCTCTCCCGCCTCCCCCTCCGCGATGCGGTCGTCTGCCGCCCGGTGTCCCGATTCTTTCTCACCGCTCTCTCCTCCTCCCCCTTCCTGTCCCTCCTCCCCCCTCTCCGCCTCCTCCTCCTCCGCCACCCCCGCCCCTCCCCCACCAATCTCCACGCCTTCGACCCCTCCCTCCGCCGTTGGATCCGTCTCCCCCTCTCCTTCCTCCCCTTCCCCTCCTCCTCCCCGATCGCTTCCTCTCCTTCCCTCCTCTACCTTTGGGTGGATCCGGTTGCCGCCCCCGTCACTGCTCATCCCCCGAAGTCCCTCGCCGTCTGCAACCCCCTCGCCGGATCGTACCGCCTCCTTCCCCCCCTCGGCTCCGCCTGGTCCCGCCACGGCACCGTACTCGCCGGGGACGGCGGTGCCGCCATCGTCCTCACCGAACTCGCCGCCCTCGCCTACGCCCCCGGATCAGATCGCTGGCTAAAATACCCCCTCTCCCTCCCTTCCAAGCCCCGGTCACCTATCCTCACCGCTGGCGCCGTCTTCGCCTTGCTTGACGTCGGCACTCCGTGGCGGAGCCAGTGGAAGCTCTTCTCGTGCGACCTCGGCGATCTTTCCAAGAAGGGGTCCGGGTGGGCTCCGCTCGAGAGGGATCAGTGGGGGGACGTCTTCGAGGTCCTGAAGCGGCCGCGGCTGCTGCCCGGAAAAGGCGGCCGGTGCGTGCTCATGATCGGGGGGCTGCGGTCCTCGTTTGCGGTCGACGCGCCGTGCTCGACGGTGCTAATACTGAGGTTGGACCTGGAATCGATGGATTGGGATGAGGCCGGTAGGATGCCACAGGAGATGTACAGGTGCTTCACCGGGGCCGGGGAGGTTGGGATGGGAGGTGGTGGGATGGTGGTGGTGCCGCCCCCGGGGAATAACAAGGTGAAGGTGTTTGGTGGGGATGGGAGGGTCTGGTTCTCTGGAAAGAGAGTGAGGGGGAAATTGGCGATGTGGGAAGAGGAGGAGGTTGTGAAGTGCGGTGGTGGGGGAGGAGGCGTGTGGAGTTGGGTAGAGGGCGTGCCAGGGTACGGTGAAGGGGTGTACAGAGGATTTGCCTTCGATGCGGGATTCACCGCCATGCCTTGATTGATTGTTAAACTGGTGCGTTTTTTCTTCCTCTTATCATCTTGCCTACCTTTCATATTATATGCTAGGATTTTTTTATCATTGTTCAGCTAGAAGCCAGGGCAGTGAGAATTGCGTGGGCTTGCATTGAGGTGTTGTAACATTAAGCATGTGGTTGATTATTTCTAGCATCATAAGTTGGATTTGTATATTCTTGAAAGCCCTCGAATGGCATTAGTTGGAATTCGAAATATGAACCTTTGTATTGGCTCTATGCAGAAGCATTGTACATCCTGTTTTGTGGGCTGTTAGTTCCATGATTAAAAAATCATGGTGAAAGTGACAGAAAACTTACCTATTAATCCTCACAAAGCAAAAAGTTTGTGTTTGATCATTATACCAAGTAGATATAGCACATCTAAATTGCTTACTGTAGAATGCCTTTTGGTATACTAGGATTTGGTGAAGAAGGTGTCATTTTTTCTGTACAAGATATTAAAAACAGTAAGATTTCAAATAGTTTATACATAGGTTAAAATCACATGCCTCAAGGAGGGGAAAATAAAAATGCGAAAACTTGCAATATGACAATCAATATCGTATATCTAACATATTGAAATGGAAGAAATATTAAGTTATGCAGTCAAGTATGACTTTAGAGAGAGGATCTATGATTCTATCAGTGTGAGATCTTAATGTGTTGTTTGTAATGGTGGCAACTAGGTGTCTGGTACAATGGCTTCCTATGATTGTGAAAAAAGAATTGAAGTTATATTGCCCTAAGTCTGAGTTGAGTAAACTTGATTGAGAGGAAGGACGGAGTCTTATCACATGGTTGGAACTATTAATGCCAATCCCATAATTGTTGGTGTTAACTTTTGGAGAACAAGGTTTTTGGCAAGGAGGCTGCCATTTGTGAAACCTCTATAGCTAATTAGGAGCTAGCATTTTGTCCTGCGCAAGTTACAATTATAATTATGCAACCAAGGAGCAAACTTGAAATCCACACCTAATCAGATGTGACCTAGATCAAGGGAAATTTCGAGTAAAAAAGACAACTATAGACTTTTGTTTGTAACCATATCATATTTCTCCTTTGGACTGGTGTGCCTAATATTATGATGGGATAAGTAAGATATACACATAGAATTGTAGTCTTCCTAATCATAATCCTAAGAAGACAAAGACCTGAGAGTAGCACAGGACGGAGGATAACCTTCAATTATTTTGATGAATATTACATGATAATAAGATCCTTCCAACAAACTTGAATGCACAGCACTACCAAGGTATGGGTTGCTCTTCTCTGTAAAAAAGAATATAGTTTTATCTTCAATGAGTTTAACATTCTTTGTCATTTCCACCTGTATTTTTGTGTGCGTTGTTTTATGGCCCTCCGCTTGCTTATCTTAACATGTTTAAGGAATAGGAGAAAAAAAATGTGTACATGAGAAAAGGGGACTTATTTTCATGGTAATGATTTCCCTCTTGTACACGAGCGGTCATAGGTGCAACTCATAAAAGAGCTTTTTCACTAATAGGGGTGAAGCTTTCACGCCTTGGTGGTGCATCCTTGGCTAATAACTCGAATTAGTTAACTAAAGCTTTAAAAGTAGAAGATTGCAATCTAGGCAAGAGATAAGGATTCACCTTTTCCAATTAAACTTTTTAGGGAAAGGATATGCTAATTCCCTAACTTTAACCCCATATAAAGGCCTAAACCCTCTATTTTTGATTCATTTCCAAATTTCTAATTATGAAAGCAATTCATGTGCTTGAAGCCCTTCTAATTGGTCAATTACCTACCATTTGAAGGGAACAGAAGGAGATAAGATACTTCACAACTTTTAGCTGCCTATCCATTGGTGTCACCTAAGGGTGTAATTGGATCCAAGTTATCCATTATTGAAATTACTCTGAATCTGAGTTAGGTTCACTTTTGTATATATCCGATCGGATCCGATTCAGTTACACCCCTATTCAGTTTCTTATACCACTCACCTATTTAAATCCTTTCCTATTTAAGCCCCATAAATGAAAACTAAGATATTCGGTTGTTAATATCTCTAGTTGAGTATGTACTTCTCAGAGAACTGGACAATAATATGGATTGAAAGGGTAAAAATTCCTCAAGCATTTTGTCCCATCTCTCTCAATATTGTTCAGGTTCATGTATAATGCTATTCTTGGTGCTTTTAATCCATCAAGTTTGTCATTGGTTAGGATATAACTAGCTGGAAACTTTGCTCAGTCTTATTTCTTCTACTTTATCTGATGTCTTTCAAAAAATCAAATATGAGACCATAATAACAAGCTACTGAATTTTAATGGATCAGATGAGTCTGTGCTAGTATTTTGGTTGTTGGCATCACTACCAAGTAATGAATGACTTAGAAACAAACTAGTCGTGTTGATGTAGCTCTTAAGGTCAAGTGGTGCATAGGATGCTTTTTTTGTAAAAGGACGGAATATTTTGACATGCTTATTTGTTTCATAAATAAGGAACAATATGCCTCAATGTTATATGATAATCTAAGTCAAACATTTCATTATTGTAAGCTATGTTTGCTAGAATATCATGTAAACTATAAGCTATTTGTAGATTTATATCCCCAAAGAGGAACGCCCTTATTGGTTAATATATTCTATTATGTTCATCGATAATATGCTTCATGGGCTTAGTCAAAGTCAGATGTTTAATTGACTAATATTTTAGAAGAGTAGGAGCAAACCATGCAAGTCTTTTAGGTAAAATGCATGGATGGATAAATTTTCATTTATCTGATTTTCAAATGCTTTTCAGCTTGTTGTGCCCAAAACATTGGGTTTTTTTGGATGTTTGGGATATCTCTAACACCCATGCATACCAGTATTCTATGGGCTACAATCAACGTGAAATGATTGACAAGCAACGCGACTGGGACAGGGAACCTTGGAAATTTTGGGTTGGGATAATGGTGTATTTTGCATTTTATTTGTGCATACATAATATGCATGTATATTGATACGCCTGTTTAGCCATAGTGCACAGAATGATATCTTGGTCACTTCGTGTAACTTTGTAGAATGTTTGCTGTATTCACGATTGTGAGTTTTTCTTATGTAAGGATCAGAATCAGAAGTGACAGTGTTAAGACAATAATTTTGGTAGTATAAATTGAATAGGAATCTCAAGTGTATCAAGCTGTTCAAAGCTCAACAAAGTGTTTAAATGTTTGGACATGGCGGTAAACTCAAAATTCTAGTGTCTTAGTAATGCTGTTGATGGGTGATTAAAGTGCAGTATGCAATTTGGTATAAAGATACACAGTTCTTTCCTTGATTTTATCTGGTTTCTTAATTAGTTGATTCCATACAGTAAATCCTTTCAGTTTATAGGATATTTATACTCCTTTACTCTTTCAACAACCTGGAGAGTGGTTAAGGGAGTTTTATTCAATCTGATATCTCTCTTTTATGGATATTAATAAGTTCTCAATTTTCATTACTTGAGAATTCACTTCTGGTGCTCTTCATGTCAAACAGGGTCAGCTCTGGCTCGGCGGCAAGTATGTGGGCAGTTGCACACTCCCTGGTGAATGGTCTATATTGGTAGCAACTATCGGAAAAAACTTGAGGAGGTAGCACAATGCACATTAAAGGCCTGAGAAAGATGCATCAGTAATTTATCCAAGGAACTATTTGCAAGGGCATTACAGAAGTTTCTTTTGCCTTCTTCGAGTATCTTGCTCGAGGGAAACTTAATTTTGAATGCTCCATATGGCAATATATTTCAATGCTGATGAGATAAAGAATCATGTTTCCTTTATTATATTAAGGTAGGGTCTGATAAATGTTTACTGCACATTTTTCTCAGGAATGCTTCAATAGCATTTAACTAGATAGCAAGCGGTATTGTCTTTTGTTTATGAAGTATTGCCCTTGGATTTGATCAATTAGTTTATAATACAGCTGACAATTTATTTCTCATTATCCAAAGAAGTTAATGACAGGTCTTGTGAATCTGCGTAGTCAAGATGCGAGCTTTTTCTGAAGCAATTCTTGTTCGCTTGATAAAGCTTGCAATAGGTTTAAGTAGTAGAATTATTCTGCTTTGAGATTTGACTAGCTCACTTCGTCATGATTTGCGAGAAAAATCTAATTTTATTTTCTTCTTTTCTCCTATAGCAATGTTTAGTGAGAATAATAGAAATGTTATTCAATTATTTATAACTTTTACTCTAATAATTATCTTCACAATTAATTTTATATTAATTAAATATAATAATAAGATTAATAATTTTAGTTTGAATATAAGTATAAAGAAGTAAACTGACACAAACTAAAAAAAAAATTATTACTTCGGTAACTAGGTGGAGTTATCTAGCCTCGAGTAGGTGAGTTTTTGACCAAACTAGTCCTCTTCTATTTTTTTTTTATAATTAAAATAGACTATCCCTTAAACTTATTATTAAATAATATTTAATTTACTGTAGTTATAATAAAAATGTTAAATCAATTCGTGTTTTATGTATATAAATTTTTTTAATTTAGCTTTTTAATAATTAAGATAAAAAATAATGTGACGATAGAAATACTGAACTAAAATTGACAGTGAATTTCAGTAAAAAAAAATTTATAAAATGAGTTTAAATAGGTCAAAAATTCCAATTAGGTTAGCTGAAATTTAGTACAACTGAAGCGACTGTATTTATGGAACTAAACTGTACAAGTGGACCCAGCACGAAAGATTTGGCTCTCGGGTCTTGTCGTGTTCGCCCGAGGATTCCATCCACCCCTCGTCGTCCGTCGGGTTGTGTCGGTCTCTTTACAAACGTACAATTTTGTTCGGTCTCGTAGGTCGATTCTGGACTCGTCCACTCGGTCTCACCCCACTCGGTCGTCATAAATATTTATTAAAGACCGGCGTAAGAGACTCAGAAGATGGTCATTTTACTACGTCTGAGTGGGGCCGGCGTCCGTGAGAAAGCCTTGGCCATTCAACTATTATATTCTAATAGCAGCAGATAAAACCGTGCCACAATTAGCTTTTGCTTTCCATACTTGGTTATAAAATTTGATACTTGGAACTTCGAGTGTGACGCAGGAAATGTAAATATTAGTTAACCTAGATCCGTGATTACCAAGTTCTAGGGGTGAAAACGGGTCGGATTAACTCCGACCTGACTCGCTATCCGACTCAACTCGGATCGGATTCGGATAAAAAATTTCTATCCGACTCGGATTCGGATTCGGATAGAATTTTTGAAAAAAATTCGGATACAGATTCGGATATGGGTCGGATAAATTTTTCGGATTCAGATACGAATATCGGATATCCGTTTACCCACATATTTTTTTAAATGATTCACAGTTTTTAGTTTGCTTATTTAAATAGTAAGTATTAATATTATTACTAATAAAACATTATATATTATTTATAGAGATTAATTTATCTAATTTTATATATTTGACATACAAAAAAATTATTTGTTGTAAAACTCTTAATAATTTTGTGTTAATTATATTTAAATAAAATATTATAATTATTTTAAATTTAATCAATATCCGTTTAAAATCCGATCATTTATCCGAAAATTATCCGTATCCGTTTAGTTAGGATATGGTTTTAAATTTTACTATACGTCCAATATCCATATCCGAATCTGTATCCGAACTAAAAATACGGATTCGGATATGAGTTGAACACTATCCGATCCGTTTTCACCGATACAAGGTTCACACCTAATGGTTGTTATTAGACCAATCATTCATATGAGGGAAAAAAAATAGTAACACGCGTAGATTAAGATATCCCCTATATTTTATCTGTTATACGTAGACGCAAAATATATATAGTAATCTCCTTATATAATAAATAAAAGATCTACTGTACGAGAAAACATAAAATAACTATAGCTAGATAAATAACCATAGCTAGACTCTTCTTGGAAAGAGTTCTCATACACGTGGAGATATCATATTTATATATAACGTTTGGTCTTTTATTACTTCTTTTTGGCGAGGGCTCCATTGGGTAATAATAGTATTGTCTTATCCTATGTGGCCCCTAGCTACACATTTGGCACCTCTGTAGTCGTTGACTTAAAAGTCATCAACCCTTCGGACCACTGCAATATTTTCTTCTTTCTCCTAACAATAATTTGTATTGGTAAATGCATAAGATAAGTAATTAAGGAGATGTTTATCTCATACTCCCCTGATTTATCGATCATTGGGGTTTTGATTCCCTCGTCTTCCTCTTGGAAGCATGTGAATGCATGAAGGAAAGCCCTACGGCTTGGATTATGGAGAATCCTTTTGCCCTTGCACTTGTGATGCAGGAGCGTCCGTACTCGGTAGAGCCAGATTTGGCTCTCGAGTTTTGTCGTTGTCTCTCGAGTCTTGCGTTTTCTCCTCATCGCTTTGTCTCCATCTCTCCAAAGGTTATAATATCCTTGGCCTTGTGGCCTCCCATCTCTCTCCATTCCAAGTAGTCATCCAATCAACTTCACCTACTCTAAATCCTCATTAAAAGACTACACAGATATATGTCCGTGCTTGAGTTTTTCTTTATATTCTTTATATAGTTTAATAGGATTGGATCACACAGTACTCCCAATCATAATGCGGCATATTTCTTCCATCTTAAGAATGAAAGGGGTGAGACCATGAGGGCCTTTCAAATCGGCTTTGAGATCTAATATTGGTTTGGAAATTATATATCGGTTTCTCATTTCAAATGGGAACTTATAACTCTGCCGGTTATTATTCCCAAAGTTAAGCTGTCCGAGGAGAGGTTCAAATGTTGTTAGATGTCTTATACTTATATCTTTTGGACCAAGAGTTACCTAGCTAGGTTATTAGTTGGGTTGCAGTTTTCTTTTATTTAGTTGCTTCGCTAGCTCGCTGGTCAATGCTCACGAGTGCATGACTATTACAAGCTATTACATCGAAGTGCCCAAAAGTAGAGAACACACAAAACCAATTTCATATATATTTAATCGATTCCCTACTTTTACTGGAAACATGGGAAGTAATACTTGAAGCAAAGCCCGGTATTACAACCATAATTTTATTATAGGACGACATTATACAACAACTTGGAGAAACAAATTACACATGACAAAAGGGAAAGAAAAACACATCACATGAAAGAAATAACATTTTTATTTTGACGTCCTCTTAATATGAAGCTCCATATATTCCTTTATTCCAACTTTCACCAACCTTCCAGAAGCCTTAGCGTAATGCTGCTCCTAATGACCATCAAGCAAGCTCCCTGCAATGTAGAAGAACAAAAAGGAAATTAAATAGTGATATTTAATCAGCATTGCTTGGAGTATTCGGGTAGTAAGTTCTTAAGTGGAGTTGTACACAATAATACACTAATACTAACCAGAAAGTGGCTAGCTCACTCTTTTCTTTGGCATTGTCTGCTTACTAGTGATGAGGAGGAGGAGGCGGTGAAAACTTTGGTTTAGGCCGTCCAGAACGAGGGACCCTAGGGAATGGAGGCAAAGGGCGACGAAAAGGGTTAGGAATAGGGCGAGGAAAAGGGTGGGGTAAAGTTATCTTAATATTTTTGTACTTTGGTAATGCTTGTAATGGTGAGAAAGGTGGTTTATGGGAAGGAAGGAGGTTGGTGGTGCTCCTTGGGTGGTGCTCCTTGGGTGGTGACGATGGTATATAGGAAGGAGGTTGGTGGTGCTCCTTGGGTGGTGACGGTGGTTTATAGGAAGGAGGCTGATGGTGCTCCTTGGGTGGTGATGGTGGAGGAGGTGGTTTATAGGAATAAGGAGGTTGATGGTGGTGCTCCTTGGGTGGTGATGGTGATGGTAATGGTGGTGGTTTAGAGTAAGGAGGCTGATGGTGCTCCTTGGGTGGTGATGGTACGGGTGTAGGAGAAGAGTAGTAATCTGCTTGTGTTTGAAGTGGTAGGATCAAGAGGGAAACAAAAACTACCATGAGTGTGGAAACTATGGAGGCCATGGAGGCCGCTTTCCCTGCTCTTCTACCCATATATCCTTACTATCTAACTTGGTGTGCCTTGATAGCCATCTTCCTCCTAGTTTATACAGCCAAACTAGTTACCTTGGGTAGTTGCACTCCTCTCGGTAAGTCTATTAATGTATTACCAAAGTTATAGAAGTACAAATATAAAACAATTCCTCTGTACTTCAATACTAGCTGCCTATCCTTGACCATTCAACTATAATCCAAAAGCAGAAATTTAAAAGGAAAAAAAAAAAAAGAACGTGCCTCTGTGGGCTAACTCTGTTCATCCAATTGTCTGGACCCTGATCTACTCTCTGGATCTCTCTCCCTTCTACCTTTCCTACTCTTGCTTTTTATATATGGTTATAAATATTATTTGACTGTTGGAAGTTTAGTAAGCCTTAAGAGTGACGTAAGAAATGTAAATATTAGTTTATCAACATCAGTGACGATAAGGTGTACACCTAATGGTTGTTACCAAGCCCAATCATTCATATGAGGGGGAAAAAGATAGTAGCACACGCAGATGAAAATATCCCTTATATTTCTCTTCTCATCTTCCATCTACTCTCTTGCTTTCGCTCTACGTTTAAGTTATTATCTCTCAGGACTCCGAATCTTTAAATCCACTGGAACTTATTAAACCTAGCTAGCTAGTTTAATTAGACTTGTATAATATACATTGTAATTTCCTAATAGAAAATCTACGGCACAAGAAAGCATAACTATAGGTAACTAAGTGCCGATGAATGTGCTCATGAAATATATATACATATCTCAATGGCCCCACGGGGTAATAATAATATTATCCTATCCTGTGTGGCCAGCTAGAAATGTGGCACCTCTGTGATTGTTGACTTAAAAGTTACAAGTCCGACCACTGTGTTAATATATTCTTCTTTCTCCTAACAATAATTATATTATTAAATGGAAAAGATAAGTAGGGCCAGCTTTGTCTCGAGTGGGCCACGTGGCCATCATTTAAGGGTAAGCAGAAATTTATCTTGCACTCCGGTGCATGTCATTGGATTTTTATTCCTTCTCTTCCTCTGCCTCTGGTAAGATAAGAACTACGACTATGCTCTAATAACCACTATTTCACGATCCATGCTCCAATATAATATTCAAGCTATGAGTTTTTTTTCCGACAAAAGCTGGAATTATAAATTAAGGCTCGACCGTGTTCGGATAAGAATTTAAATGCTTTATTTACCCTCGATTTCCTTCGAGTTAGAGTTAGTTGACTCGTTGCATGGGATAGCATTTAATGCATTACACCTTGGTCGCCATCTTAAGTTTATTTAGTACCAGTAGGCCGCAGCAAATTCCTACTGCTTGAACTGTGGAGAATCCTCATTTGCCCTTTGCTCTTGTGATGCGGGGTGTCGGTCCGTAGAGCCAACTCTGGGGCCCGGCATGAAAGATTTGGCTCTCAAGTCTCAAGTCTTGTCGAATCTTCCGTCATCTTCTCCTTGATCTCCTCGTCGCTTTGTCTCCGTCCCTTCGAAGGTTATAATTTGCTTGGCCACGTGGCCTTCGATCTCTCTCGATTAATTCCACTAGTTATCCGATGCACCTCACCTACTCTCCCGCTGCTAAATGCTTATAATTAAAACACCACGCAAATATTTTGGCTTTTTCTTTATATAATTATTAGTCTTTTATTACTCTTCCTCACTTTTAAAAGTAGCTAGGTTACTAGTTGATTTGCTTCTTTTCTTCAAGTTACTTTGCCAAAACTATTAACTAGCTGTTACATCGAAGTGCACAAAAGTTGATTGAACAGAGCAATTTCATGTTCTAATTGACTCCCCACTTTTAATGAAATTTGGTAAGTAAAACTTAGAGCTTTTTTTTATTAAAAAAACTTTAAGATCTTTTGTTTTTTAAAATAAAAAAAAAAAACTTAGGAGCAAACACCACTACAACTTTATTTACGGGATGACATTATATAATACAACTTGGAGAAACAGATTACACATGAAAAAAAGAGGAAAAAACACATCACATGAAAAGAAAAACGTTTTTTTTTTTCTTGGCATCCTCTTAAGATGACTCATCCTTTTGCCAAAGAAGCTCCATATCTCCCTTTATTCTAACTTTCACCAACCTTCCAAAGTCTTAGCCTGATGCTGCTCGTAATGACCATCAAGGAAGTTCCCTGAAATATAGAAGGAACAAGAAGATGAAGAACTGGTGACACTAATCAGCATTACTTCGAGTATTAAAGTAGTTAAATTCTTAAGTGGAGTTGTACGTACGATAATACACTAATAGTAGCTAGTAAGTTAATGGCTAACTCACTCTTGTCTTTGACATTGTCTGCTTAATGGTAGTAAGGAGGAGGAGGAGGTGGTGGTGATGGTGACTTGAAGTGGTACGGAGGTGATTTGTACTTGGGTGACGGAGGTTTGTAATGATGCGAAGGTGGTGGTGGTGGTGACGGTGTTGGTGGTGGCTTATAGGAGTAAGGAGGTTTATGGTGGTGCTCCTTGGGTGGTGATGGTGTTGGTGGTGGCTTATAGGAGTAAGGAGGTTTATGGTGGTGCTCCTTGGGTGGTGATGGTGTTGGTGGTGGCTTATAGGAGTAAGGAGGTTTATGGTGGTGCTCCTTGGGTGGTGATGGTGTTGGTGGTGGTTTATAGAAATAAGGAGGTTGGTGATGCTCCTTGGGTGGCGATGGTGTTGGTGGTGGTTTATAGGAATAAGGAGGTTGGTGGTGGTGCTCCTTGGGCGGTGATGGTGTTGGTGGTGGTTTATAGGAATAAGGAGGTTGAGGATGGTGCTCCTTGGGTGGCGATGGTGTTGGGGGTGGTTTATAAGAATAAGGAGGCTTGTGGTGCTCCTTCGGTGGTGATGGCGATGGTGTTGGTGGTGGTTTATAGGAATAAGGAGGCTTATGGTGCTCCTTGGGTGGCGGTGGTGATGGTGTGGGCGGTGGTTTGTAGGAATAAGGAGGCTGGTGATGCTCCTTGGGTGGTGATGGTGTTGGCGGTGGTTTATAGGAATAAGGAGGCTTGTGGTGCTCCTTGGGTGGCGGTGGTGATGGTGTTGGCGGTGGTTTGTAGGAATAAGGAGGCTGGTGATGCTCCTTGGGTGGTGATGGCGTTGGTGGTGGTTTATAGGAATAAGGAGGTTTGTGGTGCTCCTTGGGTGGTGATGGTGATGGTGTTGGTGGTGGTTTATATGAGTAAGGAGGCTGGTGGTGCTCCTTGGGTGGTGATGGTGATGGTAATGGTAATGGTGGTGGTTTATAGTAAGGAGGTTGATGGTGCTCCTTGGGTGGTGTTGGTGGTTTAGAGTAAGGAGGCTGGTGGTGCTCCTTGGGTGGTGATGGTGATGGTAATGGTGGTGGTTTATAGTGAGGAGGCTGATGGTGCTCCTTGGGTGGTGTTGGTGGTTTAGAGTAAGGAGGCTGGTGGTGCTCCTTGGGTGGTGATGGTACGGGTGTAGGAGAAGAGTAATAGTCTGCTTGTGTTTGAAGAGGTATGATCAAGAGGGAAGCGAACACTACCATTATTGTGGAAACTGCGGAGGCCATGGAGGCCTCTTTCCCTGCTATCCTACCCATGTATCCTTACTCTCTAAGTTGTGTCTTTGGTATCCTTCCTCCTCCTGGTTTATATAGCCAAACCAGTTACCTTTTGGGTGTGACACACTACTCTCAGTTAGTCTATTACTATATTACCATGTTTAGAGTGAAAAAAAATTTAATTATTCCTCTGTAGCTTTACCTTATCTTTAAATAGCTACGCTTGACCATTCAACTATATTCCAAAAGCACAAAAATCCGTATCCATGACACTGGCTGCTATAATCTGCTCGTCTGAGTTGATTGATCCTCGTGAACGTCGCCCTCTCTCTCTCTCTCTCTCTAGCATTTCATTTCATGCAACTCGATGGGTTACAGCTAAGCGCTTTTGTCGACTAAGTGCGAGTAGTTAGTATGTAATAAGAGGCTGCATGCAAACAAAATCTTTTTCCTCATGCTTTTGTTATTCATAGTTGGTTATAAAAATTTGATGCTTTGAACTCTGTGACGCAGAAAATGGCGACATTAAGCCACACCTATAATTAATTGATTGATTAGGTGTACATTGATCAGCCCACTCATTTATTTCTCTTTGAGACTACTACTATAAATCTAGTATTCTCCTAAGTAACTATAGCTCATTAAGCGCCAAGGAAGGTGCTCATGAAGGCAGCAGCATATTCTCCATTTGCTACCCTTGATCTAAAAGGTTCTCATGTTATGATATAAAACATAGAAGCAGCTTTTTCGACATGTTCACATTGATATCTTATATTGTCCTGGTCCTCTTGGAGTACTATAAATATTTGTTTGGCTTTTTGCTTACTTTTCTGGAGGGTTCTATTGGGTATTGTGGTCACCTTTGAGCAAAGTAACAGTATCCTACGTGGACCCTACACATGTGGCACCTCTGTAGTGGTTGACTAAAAGGCCTCCTAGTGCAATATTTTCTTCGTTCTTCTGAAAAGAATAGTGTTCTGAGTTGGATAAAGATAAGTTGTGTCTTGTCGTACGTAGGAGAATTCTTTCTAAAGGAGTGGCCCACGTGGTCATTTTATTTAGATAATTAGTGCTATTAGGCAGATCTAGGGATATAAGTGGGAGGTTCTAGATTTTATCCAGAGAGAGAAGATCTTGTCGTCAAAACGTTGCGGCATCTCAATGTAGGGTGATAAAAAGGGTGGATAAGATACTTTTAATGAGCTTTTTTTGTTGAATTTATTTATTTTTATACTAGTTGAACAAGTAAGCTAACTCTAAAGTTACAACGGCTATACATACACTAACCTATGATCTAAGCTGTTTAGCCGACAAAACGAAAGTTTAACTAACTAATTGAGATATAGCTAGCTGGTCGGTAAGATATTGTATGATTTGTTTAGAGTATTTGGATTAACTTCTCTTGCTAAATTCTCAAAATTTAAAAAAAATTAGCAATTTTTTTTAATCATTTTAGAGAACTATCTTTTATAATAGTTGGCATCAAATTTTTGGTTCTATTCTCTATACATTTTAAATGCTATTTATCTTCATATTTAATCCTCTCTTCTGAAGAATAAAAGTTGGGCTAAACTAGCTTAAGCCCATATGTATGGTTTTAGCCCATAGTTGCTGTATACTAACTTCTAGGCTACAGTTCTAGCACGCAGATCGATGGTCCGGTGAAATGAGGACAGAGCAAAGCTCGGATCCCATTATTGCCATTGGAGACTACGATTTGAGATCAAGGCTTGGAGGAGAAGGGCCTCTCTCGATCGTCTGGAGAGCAGTCCACCGGCCGAGCGGCGAGGAGGTGGTCTTGAAGCAGGTGCGCCTCTCCGCGCTCAATAGGAAGCTAAGGGAGTGTCTCGATTGCGAGCTCCGTTTCTTGGGCAGCGTTAAGCATCCCAATATCATACGCCTCATCGACGTGATTCAGGTCTGGTAGTTTTTGCTTCGATTTCTCATTTTTATTACTGCTTTGGGGTGAACTGAATTTTGAAACTCTATCTGTAAGGACTGCAATTAGTAATTTTGGAAGTGCCCAATTCGTAGAATTGTTATTTTGACTTTATTTGAGGAAAAGAAGAGGTTTTGTTGGGTTATGTAATTTGTTTATGCTCTTACTTGAATTCCCTGATCAGAAATGAAATATATTTTAAATGTGAATAAACTATCCAGTGTGATGTTCATTCTGAGTTCCTCGTTTGAATGTTGAAAACTTTTGAATTCTTATCTGTTTTTATCTATATATGTGTAATTTATTTATTATTTAGTAGATCATGATTACTCGTTGCGTGCAAAATAGTGTTTCAGTTTTGAGTGCTCTGATTATTCCCATCATAGAGAAATTACTTTATGTATCATCTAAAACATTATCTTGCCTACTGAATTGGTACGTTTAGATTTATGAATTATGAGACAAGATATGAATTGGTTCAAGTTGATGGCATGCTTGGATATCCCAAAGCTCCATGATATTCATGCTCTTCCAGCGAATTTTGGAATCAAGGGGAAAAGTTCAAGGGGAAAAGTTCAGAGAGGGTGTGTGAAATGAATGCTATTTTTACGGATTCCAAATATTCGTATTCTTGTGTTTAAAGAGGAACATCTACTCATAGTGGAAGAAAAAATTCCAGCAACTGTCGGCCGTTTCTTCCCATTACCCTGCCCCATCTCCTGAAGCCCCAAATATACAGAATGGCATCTCTTCAACAGAGACCCACCCCTCCATGGACATTTTTTCACTTGAAAAGTCACAGACTTTTCTTTAATCTGATAACTGCTGTGGAGAGTTCTTTGTTGAGATTTCAGAATGAGCTAAGTTATCTAGTTATTTAGCCTTTGCCTGAATAAAACACATTACAGGAAGTTGGATATTTTTTATTCTCTACTTATTTGTCAGTATCACACAAATATCCTTGAAATTTTGGTTGTTCTCTAATTCAGGCAGATGGGTCTGTATTCCTTGTCTTGGAGTTCTGTAAAGGGGGAAACTTAGCAACCTACATACGGTGCAATGGAAGAGTTCAAGAACACATTGTCAGAAATTTCATGAGACAGATAGGTACTCCTTTTATCAGCTAAACAACTTAATATTGCACTTCTGTTATGCACTTAAGTCGGAGAAATATAAGGAGACATCTTATGTCCATGTGGCAGGAGCTGGTTTAGAGGTGCTTCATGGTCACCACATCATCCACTGCGACTTGAAACCTGAGGTACAGAACAAACATTAATCCCACACATGTGTTTATCATAGGATCTTATTCTTAAATATTTCTGACAAAGCTGTCAGTGGAGCAGAATATCCTACTTTCTACTCCTACTAGTGCTGCAGTGCTAAAGATAGCTGACTTTGGTCTGTCAAGGTATCTGTGTCAATAATAATCTATGAGATTTTATAAAACAGAAATTAAGTTTCAAGAGGAAAAAAGATCACATCAGAATTGTCTAAGAAAATCGGTGATTGTTTTAAATTAGGTTTGCTCCTCCTGGTGAATATGCGGACACAGTCTGTGGATCACCTTTGTACATGGCCCCAGAAGTTATGCTGTTCCAAAAATATGACGACAAGGTAAAAGCAATACTCTTTTAAAACAAATTTTGCATATCTGAACTATTTTCTGCATGCAGGTAGACATGTGGAGCATAGGTGTAATTCTTTTTGAGCTTTTAAATGGGTATCCCCCATTTAGTGGGAGAAGCAATGTGCAGGTAGCTCATCCACATTCCAATTCTCTTCAAATGCATTGGTAATTCTTCACATATATATCATTGTCATATACAAATGTTTTCCTCTTCAGCTGCTACAAAACATCAAGAGTAGTAGATCCTTACCATTCTCACAGCTCATAATGCCCAGCTTGCATTCCGACTCTGTTGATATGTGTAATAGGCTCCTCTGCAGTAATCCAGGTCTGTCAGTTGGAGCTCAGTTCTACTGTCATAATTCATGATATTATTGCTGAGAAATTTATACATCTTTGCAGTGAACCGGTTATCCTTTGATGAATTCTATCACCACAAGTTCATAAGATGAACTGTTCAGGTACTCAGAAAAGATGATAATGACACAAGATGAATACGAGGAGATGAGTTCTATGTGACTTTGCGGTAGTTGTGGCAGTTCGTAGGGTTGAAGTCGAGATCATACATCCTAGTCATCTGAGCCAGTTGTGGACTTCAACTGTTTCCTGCATATAAAAATATTAGCTCAATCTAACCCCAACAGCATTGTAAAAATCAGGTGGTTTTCTGAAGCATGAAGTTTACCTGTCTTGAGCATATGTTCTGTAGTTGGGGAGTAGACTGCCAGCCTAACCAAGTATGCTTGCAAAACTCAAATGCGGATTGGTATGAAATCAGATGCCAAATGAATCACCATTGATATGAAATCAGATGGAGTTTGATGGTTAAAAATCCATAGCGTTTGTAGCAAAAGTTTGTGTCCATCATGCAGCTCCTCTGTCAAAGAAGCTTATCACAAAGTGAATGTTATGGGTTACTCTGTTACTCTGTCAAAACGCACTGTTTGCAATGCCAAAATTTCATGAGCAAGGTGGTGCATTTTATTTTATTTTTTTTTCCTTTTTTCCTTTTCCTCTCTGGAGGGTTATGTATATTGATTTTCCAAGAGTGATGATATCATGATATCTAAGGCTCATGTTCTACTTTTCATTTCTTTCTTCTTGCACTCTCATTGTATGAAAAATCAAAAGGACTTTAATTCTCGAAGCTCTTTTCTTCTTGTTGATCAACATAATCTAGTATCCTCAGAGTGATCTGAAATTGCTGTACTATGTCAGCACAAGGAGGATTTGTGTCCTTGATATCACTACCACGCTTTACAAAGTTGAATTCACTTGTTTCATTGCGTCGACTTTTTGGCAATAAAATCAGGCAAAATAGATGTCATTGTTTAGCTCATGATCTGAATCCATGCAGCTCTTGTTTCCTTCAGCTACGATTGATCTTTGAAGCCCATCGATGTCAAGATGGTAGGCCAAAAGATCAAGCATACAGCTTATCTCACCAAACTGAGGATTTGAATCATCTCCAGCTACAAACTCTTGCACCACATTGTTCACCTCAATCAAGCTACATCCTGGTGTTTTCTTCATGCTCTTGCTCCTCATCACTCTCCTCATACTTGCCACGCTGTCCCACCTCCCAGCTGCGGCATACATGTTCGATAGAATGACGTAGTTCCCGGTGTCGTCCGGCTCGAGCTCGACAAGCCGTTCGACGGCTTTTGTGGCCGTCTCGATGTCGCCGTGAGTTCTGCAAGCACTGAGCAAAGAACCCCAGATCGTCGCATCTGGCGGCATTGGCATGCCGTCGATAATTTCTACTGCATGAGCAATGCAACCTGATCTGCCAAGCAGATCCACCAGACAACCATAGTGCTCAATGCCAGGATCAATACCATAGAAACCTTTCATCGAATCAAAGTAATTCAATCCTTCATCTAATAACCCAGCATGTGAACAAGCAGATAGGAGTCCAAGAAATGTAATGGCATTTGGCCTCACTCTTCTGTCGTTCTCCATTTGGACAAAGAGTTGGATCGCCTCGCGAGCTCCTCCATGCAGCGCAAGCGCCGAGATCATCGTGCTCCATGAGATTACATCTCTTGTAACCATATCATCGAACAATTGAGAGGCTTGGTCAATGCTACCACATCTGGCGTACATCTCCATAAGAGCATTGCAAATGAAGGTCTTGTTAAGTAAAGCATGCTTGTCGCAGTATGCATGTATCCATTTCCCCAGCTCCAGAGCTCCTAATTGAGCACAAGCAGGCAAAACCGATACGACGCTAATATCGTCCGGATCGAATCCTTCCAGTTGCATTTGGTGGAAGATTTGAACGGCGTCCGAGTAGCAGCCTATCGACGAGTACCCTGAGATCAAAGCAGTCCAAGAGACCACGGTTTTGTTTGGCATTGAGTTAAATAAGGCTCTTGCTTTCCTCATCTGACCTAATCTGGCATGAGCTGAGATGAGGGTATTCCACGAGACTACATCTCTTTGACTCATTTCATCAAACAGGTTCCGCGCAAGTGCTAAATCATCACATCTAGTGTACATTTCTATGAGTGAGTTTTGGACGATAGAATTGGAGTCAAATCCAGATTTGATTATATGGCTATGAATTTGCTTTCCAAGATCAAGAGCGAGTAGACCTCCGCACGCCTTAACAACAAATGGATAGGTAAACCTGTCGGCAAAAATGGGATCTTGGCGTTGTGAACGCAACATTTGCATATAAACGCCGATTGCTTCGTTGCAATGATGGCTCTGGGTGTAGGCTTTTATCATGGCGTTGTAAAGGAAAACGTTGGGATCTTTCACCTGGTTGAAGACTAGAGCTGCATACTCGATTCTTCCATTGGCATTGCAAATATTTATCATTTGGGTTGCAAGGTAGCTGCTTTCGGAAAGGGAGGAGACCAGAATGTGAGCATGAATTCTTCTCAATTCCGCGAAGACGGTGCAATTTCTCAATGTTGGCATAACTTTGTCCTCCATTTGTCTAACCAACCAAGTTGGTATTCTCATTTTAGGAGCAATGGAGAGGCAGAGGATTGTGAAGCTCCTCAGTAGTTGCTCGCAGAGTTCGATATTGAAAGGTGGAATTCAGCTCCATGCAGCTGTTTGCAAGTTGGGTTTCGGTTTTGATATCATATTAAATAATGACCTCATAGATATGTATGGGAAATGTGGGAGAATTGATATGGCCAGTGAGGTGTTTGGTGAAATGGGTGAAAGAAATGTAGTGTCTTGGACTGCTCTCATGGTTGGCTGCTTACAACAGGGGGATCCCAAGGAGTCCCTCAGATTGTTCCATAAAATGGCCAATGAAGGTGTTAGACCAAACGAGTTTACGCTGTCGACCAACTTGAAAGCTTGTGGGCAATTGGGTGATGCCGTGCATGGAATTCAGATACATGGATTTTGTGTCAAGACTGGATTTGAACGGTACCCTGTTTTGGGTAATTCACTCATTTTTATGTACTCTAGAAGTGGCAGAATCAACGAAGCAAAGAAGATGTTTGATATTATACCATTCAGGACTCTCATAACTTGGAATGCAATGTTAGCAGGGTACACATATGGAGGACATGGAAGGGACTGTTTGCTTCTCTTTCGAGAGATGCAACAACATCACGTGGTGCCTGATGGATTCACCTTTGCCAGTTTACTGAAAGCATGCAGTGGTCTTGCAGCGGCTTGTGAAGGAACCCAAATTCATGCTTCGATGATCACCGGCGGGATATCTAGTTCACACAATGCCATTCTATCTGGTGCACTCATTGATTTATATGTCAAATGCCATGACTTACCACACGCAATGAAAGTGTTTCATATGGCCGTGCAGAAAAATGCAATACTATGGACAACTCTTATCATGGGCTATGCTCAAGAAGGGTGTCTAAGAGATGCAATAGAGATTTTTCGCAATTTCTGGAGCTCTGGAATCCGGATTGATGGATACGTTCTTTCCAGTATGGTTGGTTTATTTGCAGATTTTGCATTGATAGAGCAAGGGAAGCAAATCCATTCCTACTCAATCAAAGACCCATCTGGATCAGATGTATCAGTAGCAAACTCGCTCATAGATATGTATCTCAAGTGTGGACTGACAGAAGAAGCAGAAACTCGTTTCAGGGAAATGCAGACCCGAAATGTGGTTTCGTGGACTGTGATGATCAATGGGTATGGAAAGCATGGGAACGGCCATATCGCAATCCGAAAGTTTGAGGAGATGCAATCGGAAGGGATCATGCCCGATGAGGTAACCTTCTTAGCTTTGCTGTCAGCGTGTAGCCATGCGGGCCTAATTGAAGAATGTCGATACTACTTTGACAAAATGCTACACAATTGCCATGTCAAACCAAAAGTAGAGCACTACTCTTGCATGGTAGATCTCCTCGGTCGAGCTGGCCAATTGAAGGAAGCTAAAGATCTTATTCTTAACATGCCAGTGCCAGCTACTGTTGGCATATGGCAGACACTCTTAAGTGCTTGTAGAGTGCATAGAGATCTTGCGATAGGTAAGGAAGTAGGAGATATACTGCTGAGGATGGATAGAGACAACCCTGTGAACTATGTGATGATGTCTAACATCTTTGCAGAAGTAGGGGACTGGAGAGAGAGCCAGAGGCTAAGGGAGACGGTGAAAAGAAAACGGCTGAAGAAACAAGGAGGGTGCAGCTGGGTGGAGATAAATAAAGAGGTTCATTACTTTTATGGCGGCGATGATTGCCATCCTCTGACCGATAAAGTGCGTAAGGTTCTTAAAGAAGTCGAGAAGAGAATGAAAGAAGAGTTGGGCTACAGTTTTGGAGTTAGCTTCGCTTTGCATGATGTAGAGGAGGAATCAAAGGAGGAAAGCTTGAGAGTGCACAGCGAGAAGCTGGCCATTGGGTTGTGGCTGGCATGCAAAGGAATGGATAAGAGTGAGGAGGTGATTAGGGTGTATAAGAACCTGAGAGTATGTGGTGACTGCCATGAGTTCATCAAGGGGTTATCGAAGGTGCTCGGGAAGGTGCTGGTGGTGAGAGATGCTAATAGATTCCATAGATTTGAACGTGGTGTTTGTTCTTGTAAAGATTACTGGTGAGAAGTTAAACTCATACCATGGAAAAATATGCTTTGTCACTGAACCAAGAACTCCAGATGAGTTATCTAGGCCATGATCAAAGCTTATTCAGTATACAAAGATTGATACATTAACCAGAGACAAGCACAAGATGAAAATGTCTGCTAAGTTATTCACATTAGGATTTGATTCTATGAATGAAGTGATCCAGTTATGACAATGGGATGCTGGTTCAAGCTCGGTAGCATAGTAGAAGACCGAAGTTGCTTCATCTAGCTGGCATTTCTCTTTGTTCGGCTCACTTTCTTCCATTCCTTTAGATAATTTTGCCTCTTGATTCCTTCAAGATCAGAAATGTAGATTGAGAGGAATCCAACCAAAGGTGCATCTTTAGGAATCAGAGAGCATATATGATAAGGATGTCTGTTTGCCTGTTAGCTTTACTTCTCTCTTCCCTTGTCTTAAGATTCCATTCTATTCACCTTTTATGATTCTTTCCTGTCTGCTTTATACTCTGTTTCATGGCTAGAAAAGTGAAATCTTTTCCTCTCTTTGCTTACGCTATAAGGTTAGAAAACTATGAAGTGGATAAGAAGGGAAGAAAGGGGAACCAAGAGCCAACTAGTCGTCGGATACCAACTCTTCTAAAAAGTAGAAGAAAATAGATAGGGATAAGAGTCAAAGAATGAGAACAATCCTTCTTTAGCTCTCTCTCTTCTTTATTTTTTCTTTCATACGTCCCTTTTATAAGTTATATTCCTTGCTTTCTTTAATTCTTGATGGTAACTTCTCTTTGGTTCCCATTTTGTCATCTCTTGAAGCACGAGACATGGAGTTTGCATGTGGTCGGCAACTGGACAGCAATTTTTGTTTATATTTTGTTGCTTATGCCAATCGTGTGTATTAACTAATCTTGACTTCTTTAAGCATGAGATCCATTTTGATCTCTTTACCTACTCGAATTATTGGATATACTCGCATATGCCCTTGCGTTGCCCGTCTGGGGGAGAAGCCTTGACTATCCAAACGAACGAGTTATGTTATTCATCGGTATTTAGAATTTTGACTAGTGTGAGCCATCCGATTTCTAACTGAGATGTTAAATTTAGTTGGGAAGCTATAAATTTCTATTCTCGCTGTACAATGGGACTCTCAAAACAAAGCATAGAATTATTTCAGTTCTCGTTGGAGTACACGTCAGATATCTTTCCCCAAAATTCCACGCTATAATCACGATTTCCTCTCAGAATATGGGCACACTTCATACAGAAGGTTCATAGCTTCGATTTTCTATGGGAGTGCTAGTATAAGTATTGTTTAACTAATTATGATTTATTTTTTTAGGAGAGTTAATTTAAGTTATCCAACCTACTGCTAGAAATGATTAGTTGATCAATGAAAAAAAATAAAAATAAAAAAGTCCTAAAGAGAAAACAAATGTTTCTTATAAGCAGAATAATTATTCACTAAATACAATAATTTGAACAGATAAGTAGATCCATTTGAGATTAAACCAAATCATAAGAGGATTTCAAATTAAAAGGGAAGAATTTTGTTATTCTTCATTTAATATTATCAAAAATAAAATATTTATCCATTTACAAAATATGCACCACTTGTACCTTTAACTCAGTATTAACACTTATTATTAGTATGGCATTATATGAGTTGTCTTGGTATTATATCCAACGAGGCAATCCCTCCCATCCATCTCCGCCATAATTATCCTCAAAAGCTCCCCGGCCATCCTCCCCACCTCCGGCGACAACTCCTCCTGCATCACCACCAATAACTTTCCCAACGCACCCTTCTCCGCCGCCATCGCCTCCCTAACCCTTCCTTCTCCTCTTCCGCCGCAGCACACCTTCCAGAGCACCGCCACCGCCGCCTCCCTCCCCTCCCTCCCCACCTTAGTCATCTTCCCCATCACCGCCCTCACCACTGCCGCCGCTTCTCCGCCGATCGCCTCCCTCCCCTCCGCGCACCCCGTTGCCACCTCCATCAGCTCCATCGCCCTCTCGGCCGCCAACGCCGCCGTATCCTCCGCCGCGATCGCCTTCGCAAGCGCCGCCACGGCCCCTGATCTCACAATCCACGTTCTCGCCCTCCTCCTCCCCGCCGCAGCCACCGCTGTCGCCATGCACCTGATCCCCGCCTCCGCCGCCGCCGGTGACCCTTCCTCTCTGATCAATTTAACCAGCTCAGGGAATAGCTCCTCCCTCTCTGCGATCGCTATCTTCGATTGGGGATCGCAAGAGGAGGAGGCCAGGATCGATTCGACAATCCTAGCGGTGTCGATCCGGGATTGGATCCCGCTGCCCGATGACATCACAGCGAAGAGAGCCGAGACGGATCGGTCCAGATCCGCTACGAGGGCGGAAACAGCGTTCTCCCTGCTCCCCTCCTCGATCTTATCCGCCGTCAAGATCAACGCCAAAACCTTAACTGCCGCCTCCACCACCGCTTCAGATTCGGATCCGAGCAGCGGCGCGATCGCCGGAGCTCCGGCGGAGGCGAGGCGGTCGACTTCGGACCTGTCGGCGGATAGGTGATCGGCGAGATCGCGGAGGGGAGGGAGGGGGTCCGGCGAGCGGCGGAGGCGGTGGAGGAGGTTATCAGCTGAGGCGGAACCGGAGGCCCAGTGGTGCATGAGGCTGCGGAGGGTGAGGTTGGGAACAAGGTCGGTGGAGGGGAGGGGGAGGCGCGTGGCGGGGCACGTGCGGTGGCCGGAATCGAGCCACCGCTGGATGGAGGAGCGGTCGTAGGTGACTCCCGTGCATAGGCTCACCGGAGAGCGCATCACCTCGAGTGAGATCGGGCAGCGGAAGAGGGGCGGTAACCTCACCTCCAAGGGCGGCATTGATTGCCGATCCTCCTCGCTGATACCCATCGAGTCTCCTCTCCCGAAGAAGAAGTGGAAGTGGAAGTGGAAGTGGAGGTGGGGGGATTTTATGAATGGGTGGGGGAGCAGAGGGGAGTGGAAGGGAGTCAAAGGAGGATTTGGATAACGTGACAGAGTCAGCGGTCTAAGTCAAATGGATGATGTGTTCGTTCCCGTGCCGTGACAAAAGAGTGCCAAGAAAAGATGATACTAAATTACTAATATGCTGTCGAGAAGAGGTAACAGTGGAAATTAACGTCCCCGGCCTAGTCAGGATTCTTTTTATCTTTTTCATTGAGAAATTTAGTTAAATAGAACTAGCAGGATATTTTCTATAAATATTAAACATACAGCTTAATTACAAATATTGAAACTATAATTTCCTATAATTTTAATAAAAAATTATTTTTAATAGAATAAATCAATTTTTATGAAAAATTAGCGTTGTCTTTTTTGGGGGGTAAAACGACCTGATTTCATTTTGTTTGCAAAAATCAGTCATTCTTTTATGTTAGTTTTTTTTTTCTAAATTCATTATTTATCTCTATAGTAGTATTTTTCGAGTGATAACTTCGATTCAAGTTTTTTTTTTAAAAAAAATGCTTGAAAATGAGAATTTGATCAAGTTTGATAGAAAAACTAAATAAATGCTATCACGTACATAAACACTGTAGTTAAATATCATATGATGTGCCAGCCTTCTACTATTTATTAGTCTCTAGCTATAGTGCAGATAATTTATCAATGAACAGATGATCAGATGTTCAATATATGAATTAAAATCGATAAACTCGAGGGTTTGTACATTTCTACTCTACTTTTCTGCTATATGTTCCCGCATATTGATTTGCCAACCTGCTGGATGGAGTCTAGATTGAAACCGACTCTTTATTGCTCGTCAACGTGGGCGACTTGGACTATTTAGTACATTATTGATGATATTTTTTTTCTCGTTCAAAAAGATATTAAAATTTTAAAATTATTTATATTTTTTTTATAAGAAATAAAGTTGTTAATTGACTAGCGAACCTAATATAGATCCAGGGATTCTGGTTATACCTGTACCTTTGTTGGAGGTTTTTCTCCTTTGGTTTTATAGCTTTGAGCTTTTAATTTTTTAATGGAGACTTTTGTAATTATAAAAGTTAATTTATCTTTATATATATATGGCCTTCTAATTTTTTCTATGATTTTTTTTTGTCTGTGGGGAATTGTCAAGTGGGCCAAAAAGTATGGGCTGGCGAAGTCAAGCCTCATCTTATACAAACGCCAAAACCCACCACCGTTAGCCCTAGCATTCGTATGCATTTTAGTACTTCAAACATTTTGAAAAATTATCCATCAATGTAGAAAAAGGATTACTATCCCTCTAACTTGTATGTTAACATCCTATACCATCAGCTAGACAAATCAAAAACATATTAATTTATTAAGTAATTCAGTAAGAGAGATGAGCAGAGAGAATCACATCATATCATATCACATCAAGTTAACAAGACCATTACAAAATATCATGGGGAATTGTAGTCTTGAAACAACAATCCCCATTCCTTAGTCGGCCATTAAATTTTGTGTGAATATAACCTGACGACAGAATGGTCTTCTCTCTCTGTCTCTCTAACTTTTTCTCATTTTGCTCCCTCTTTTTCTTTTTTATTCCTCTTTACAATCTAGTACCCCCCCTGCCACCCCCCACACCCTATAAAAAGGAACATCTGATGAACTCTTTCCAATCCCGAATCCTGCCAAACTCCTATTCCTCTATGCTTCTTATCCCTGTCCTTATATATTACCTATAGCACACTCTTCTCCTACTTTACCCCCACATCCCTCTTCTCTAATGGGTCATCTCCCAAAAAGCCTAATTCTAATGCTCCTCCTCCTTTTCATCTTGGTCTCATCCTGCCATGGCTCAAGGAACACGCAGGATATCTACGTGAAGCCGGCGGCGAAGTCGTCGAAGGGGTCGGGCAACTTCTTCGGGTTCTTGCCGAGGGCAATTCCGGTTCCTCCTTCGGGCCCTTCGAAGCGGCAGAACTCCATTGGATTGGAGAGGCAGAGATCACCTTAAGCCCATAGCAGTGGATGCGTGTCACATTATAGTTTTACAGCAAGATTTAGTTTTCTTTCATACCGCATTCTTTTCTTTCTACCCTTCTGTTTTTGTCCTCAGAGTGATCAGGAGCATTGTGTTATCATATCCTATAGCTTCTGATTGCGAGCAAAAAGGAAACAATGATTAGTTTAAGTGTCTTTGTTGTAGAGAGAGAGAGAGAGAGAGGGGGGGCAGTGTAATGTAGAAATGACCTGCCGCTTTTGAGTTTGTGCAGGAAAAGGTTGACAAAGTGTGAACAAGTATTGAAAGTGTCTAAGAATGCCATTTATTATCTCTTGTGTTCCTTTGTCTCTCCTTTTGACAACTAGGGGTTTTGCAATGCGTTTGCGTGTGGAGAAAAAGACAATTATACATATTTGTCTTCTTTATAATACTTCCCATTAAGTACATGGGCCACTGAAAATAAGGGAAAGTACGTAATTAATCATGATTTAAATCTATGATTTACATGTACAGGCAAAAGTGATGATGGTCGTCGCGAGAGAACTCCAACTGTCTGTAATTAAGTTAGTTGTATTTACTTTTTTGGCTCCATGTTGCAAGTAATATCATTTCGAGTACAAAAAGGATCAAAGGGAAGAATGTGGAGAAGAGATGTGATGGTTTGATCAAATGGGAAGTTGAAGGTGAGGTGATCCGTATAGAGGAATGGGTGTCTTACCATCCTTGTACGTAATGGAGGATGACCCATTCGTGCGTTTCTCCAAATATCGAGAAAAATATTTCTGAGGGGTCCAATCTGAAAGATTACATTCTGTCCTTAATACTTGTTTGTCCATATATTTATATATATTTCTTTTGGGAAAGTGAAATAGTTGAGACACTGGCTATTTTAGCTAGAGAACGGTAAAAGATATATATATCTTCACTGTCAAAAAGAAATGAGCTGATTGATAGTAAAACCATGAATCGACTACTTTCTCATTTGTTTTCTTCTTTTTTTTTAAACTTTGCTGTATCAATTAATATTTACATATTAAACAATGTATACATCATCTACATATCCTATCGACTTGTAGGGCTTCAGGTCATGAGTAAGAGAGGATGCCCAACTAGAAAAAGGAAAAAGGAAAGAGAGATATGAAGTATTGAAGCTTCACAGAGTTAATAATATTGCTGATGAGTGTGTTGAGTTGTAAGCATATGTTTCATGCCAATGTCACTTGAAAACACTTTCTGTGAATATAAAGATCTTTAAATTCACATAAGCATAAGCACTAGCAATTTATGTGCAAAGAACATAATCATAAGCAAAGAGACATTTAGCTCTGAGTTGTAGAATGCAATCTTACACACCTGTCTAAAGAGGAACAAAAGCCTAGAAATATTATAATCATCTAACAGAAGATATGAGAACATAAAATAACCAGCGAAAAAGAAAGAAGAAAGAAACAATAGATTGGAAATAAGGGATTGAGGCATATGGGCTACCTTTGAGATGTAACTCGAATTGGATGACTTTCTTAAAATGATCTTCTCGTTCTTATAGTAAATTATAATATACCGTTTTCAAGCAGAATGCCGGCCTGGCTGATCAATTTGTGATGCGATCGGGCTCTAGGTCGGACCAGGACTCAGGGTGGTTCGTTCTCAAATATCACTGGACTGGGCTTCCATTGATCAAGCCCGTGGATCCTCCTAGACTTCCCTTCCTATTCTTATTTATTTGTTTGCCATTAGTTTCTGAATATTTAGTTCTTGAATTGGGCTTCTAAACTCGAACATCGACTGCTTGGAGATTGAGAACCTTTCGTGTTGTGATCCTTTCCGTAACTTACGAGTGCCTCTGTTTGGCTATTGATACTTATTGGTTTTTGGTAAGTTTTAGTTCTTCCATTCTCCCAAATTGCTAACAAATTTGGGGTTCCTGCACCTTAGTATGTGAATTTTGTGATGATTATGTATGTATATTCTACTTCTTTTTGGTTCTTCTACCTATTGCTATATTGGGATCTTAATTGCTGCAAGATGGTATGTTGGACCCAGTGTTGCTTTTCTTTTACCCTTCTCTTCAGGTGCGTAAATTGTTGGGAGTTTCTATAAAAGCATATCCCACACAAGTAGGAGTTAGGATTCTTGGTCGGTCAAGTTTCTCTAATGCTAATGATGTGTTGAAGTACTTTGATAGATAATGACAGTTGGGTATGTAAGTTTCACACAAAGATGATCAAAATGCATGCTTTGATTCTCATGATTGTATTTATTAGAATCTAAAAGTATAAAATCTAACGCTCTCTAACAAGTTAAGTTTTTAAAAGTAGTTTGTGAGTTAACAGTATTAACAAGTGTTTTGAATCTGAATTCTCTGAAGACATTCTTGTTGCAAATCAGTAGCTGGTATCCAGAAAATTTGGACACAAATTTTCGTTAATGGAGTTGTTTGTGGATCAGTGAAAGGATGTCTGGTTCTATAGAGAGATGCAATTTGATGAATCGATGCCTCCTCAATTAGGCTGTTCCAGTGAACCAGGTGGGGTGAAGTATGATGTAGAATTAGAGAACTCTGGGTTGCAAAAGATTGTAGAAAGCATTGTTTTTTGAGGAGAATTCTACACTCTATAAATGGTTTGGAAACTGGAAAAAAAAAATACTGAAGCTTGATGAATGTCGTGAGTAGAGGCTGCATGCAATCCCTTTAAAGCTTAATCCATTTTATTTCAGTTGGGTAGACACCGAGAGAACCCTTCAATGTCATAAACCTGTGAAAGTGATTCCTTAATACCACAATCTCAGAGTTCATGTCCTTTCTTTTAATTCGTTGATTGTATGGCTATCACTGAGTTATGTTCACTTCAATTCTGTTGACGAAAAGATACTTCATCAGTGGTTCCACTTGCACCGATGGAAAAAGTCCGTATCTGGGTAATTGATGAGAATCATGTTATCAATTTGGTTGACATTCGGAACATTGTAACTGGCGTATTCTTCCAAGAATGTTCTCAAAGGATGGTGATCGCATCAACAGACTCCATTATTCAAGTTCACAGCCGATCTGACGTCCTCCACAAACTCAAAGGTGGAGGATTCTTTCTTTCTTGTGATTAACAAGTTATCGTGCAGATTAAGTTTTGTCTCCAGAAGGTTGTTCTTAGGACCATTATTTCTTTTGATGAGATTGGAGAATTAGTTCTAGGATTAAATGACTAATTGTGAAATTCCATTAGTTCCTTAAAAGAAGAAATTTGTTTTCAAATATGTTATACAATACGTCAATACCTAACCATTAATACATGATGCAGGTACCCGGAGATCTATAAGAGTTTGGTTTCGGCATCATCTCTGTATATATCTGGAACTATGAAAGCCCTGTTCTCTCTTCTCTAAACCGATCACAGACGACAGCGAAGTCTACTTGAAAGATGCATAAATTGCAGTATTATGGCCTGACATGAACCAAAGAATCAAATACTCAATGTTCAGAATTCTACCAAGACTTGTCGAAGTGAGAAAATTTCAAAAATCTGAACTCAGATTTTTCCTATTAGAAATGTGTTCTTCCTGACCAACTCCTTTAAATTAAAGCCTTCTGCAACTTGGCCATAGGAGAAGCTTCCTCCATCGCCTGACCAAGCTGAGTGTCATCAATGTCAGCACTAAGAAGGTCTTCCATCTCTTTGTAAGGTCATGGTAACAGGAAGCTGCAATGGGATCATCAGGCGACCTCCTATGCAACCTCAAATGAAGTTTGACAACTGCAATCTAAAATTAAATTAAGCTATACCATAGTTTCCCTTCTTCTTTTTTCCTTTGATTGCCTGATTCACTTAATTCATGCCACTATATAAAACCGCAATAGACTCATGCGTAATGATTTTATTTTTCAAAGTCTAGTGTTGTTAAATGGTTTACGATAGCTTAAAGATCGCCTTTTACATATAAAAAAAATGCCACCCTATGTGTCATTTTCCATGGAAATGTCTTCAGAACAGTAGCCAGCCTTAGATTCTAGAAGGTTTTTAGGCTACTGCCATGTGTTATGACCAACAACATTTCATGACTGGATCTATTCATGCACTTGGAATGTGCTGCATACTTCTAGAATAGTTAAAATATATTCCTAAACTATCCAGTTCGTGATTGAGGATGACTTATCAAGTGAGTTGCTGAGACGTACGTTGTGATATTTTGCCAACAACCAACAGCGATAGCAATTGGCTTCAATTATTTCCACATTGAAAACAAAATTTTGGGTGCTTGATGAACCTTTAAGCCAGACATGAAACTGATGGGACCATTGACCATGGAAAGAGGCCGAGCTTTGTCAACAAAGTACTCTTGGGAGACCGGAGCGGTAGACAAGTCCCCGTTAGGAGTTGCAAAGTCAACTCAGGATCGTAGCAATATCTTAGCAAATCCTTCTGTAGGTAGTATATTCTCGTCTGACTCCTAAGCCATGTTCATTTTGAGGATTATCTTTTTACCTATTTTACATTAAGGAATATTATCTAGACAAAAGAAAAATTAAATTATTTTTATTCTAAATTATAAATATTATTAAAATTATCATACACATAAGCTAGCTTGAATCATCATCTTATATTTGATTTGATTAAAATTATATTTTAAAAAAAATAAAATATCTATTTCTTTCCACAAAAGTGACGAGATTAATGAAAATTTTATGTTAGAAATTTTTTTTAATATAAGTATGCGTTGCATATCTATAATAAATTAAAATACTTCGATTTAAATATATATGTTAAATTAAGAGCATTTGAATTAATTCTTACATTTTAATTGCATTTTATCTGAACTTTACATCGGAACAAAGATAGTCATTGCATTACTATTTTAGATTACAAGTAAGTATTATAATATACGACTCTAGATCAGAGGTACAATTTTAAGTGTAAGAATCTAAAATAACTATTCTAAATTTTTCTCAAAGCAAATAAGTCCTTAGGTATTAGAATAGCAACGATAGTTGAAAGATTTTGGAGGTTTCTTCACTTTGTGCTCTCACGATCAGAGTTGAGCTTCTACGTTGTTTCTTGTTATTTTATAGTATTATGCTTTGTTTAATTATTTCCTTTGGGTTGCTATCTGCGCTATGCTAGCAGAGGTTATGCGGCCGGCCATCGGCTTACAAATTCTGAGTTAAATCTTTCCTCTCAATCCTATGATCACTGCATTTAGAAACAAGTTTTGAGTCTCCTTGTACAGGTGTGCAATTATGTGCTCCCATTCCTTCGAACGTATTTATCAAAATTGTTGTATGATATGATGCTTAGGGTAATTCTTATGGACTGCGTTGATCTTGGCAATATTTGCATTGGCAGGCTTGTATTAGTTAGTGTCTTGAATGTATATAAAGTCTAGATGACTAAGTGTTAGAGCTTGTTAAGGTTTAATATTTATCTCTCCCTCTCTTTTTTAAACTGCAAGAAGACCTAACATAGCGAGGAAATAAACAAAATTGAAAGCATGCAAGTAAAAACAGTTTACAGAGTAAAACTTTTATTATATCTTCATATAAAAGTATTTATTAATTTCAATTAACATAATTTATCCGTAGCTAGTTTTATTCAATGATATCAGTATGGTGTTACAGATGCATCTTCCTCTATCAGACAAATAAAAAATTAATCCAACTTAGATTGGTGATGTCACATAACTTTGAATATTGTATCATACGGCCCTCAAGAGACGAGGCCCATTAATTAACAAGCGTGGAACTTTGTCTCCATCGATGCATCCAGCCATACATCCTTTTCTCCAACTGCTTCCCTTCTACTCCATTGCAATTACTCATCAAAACAAATACTAAAGATCTGGGTGTTGACGAAAGAACTCCCAATAAGCAGTAGGAGAAGGCATGGGTGGGGTGGATAACAGAAAACTAGGGCTAGCCAGGGTGTTTTCTGCAAAATTCTCCTTGCCATGCTGCTGTTGCAAAGCTGGGCTGAGCTCATGCAAGAAGTTGAGAAAGTTCACGTCCGTCAAGGGTGAGAAGAAGTTAGGAGAAATAGATGGAAGAGAAGACGGCACTGGCGATAAAATTCCCGGATAAGATCCTATTCTGTCCACTATTCTTGTACCGCTATCAGTCCCTATCTGATCAATTAACTCGTTGTTGTCCGTCCGCGTCATCTGCCGTTCTGTTTCACTTCTTGATCCGAGCTCGGTCATGGCTAACTTAGCCGCAGGGGACAAAGGTACTTCTCCTCTTTTATCCGAGAAGGAAGTAGTAGTAGTAGTAGTAGTAGTAGTAGTAGTAGTAGAAGATGATGATGTACCAGTTAAGCGTTGCACCAGCGACATGAACTCACTAGGGTTTGTGTGGATGACCTTCGGTGATATAGCGTAGATTATGACCGGCGGCCGTTGCTGACGGAGCGGCGCCACGGACGGCTTCTTGATCTTGCTGGATTCCTTGTGTACCTTGAGAGGCGCCGGCCGAGGGCCGCGGAGTTCTCGGCGCGGCGAGGAGCTTGAGTTGAAGAGCTCAGAATCCATGACACGTTATAGTATTGATGATGGAGAATTAAAAGAGGAGGAGGAGGAAGTGAACAGCGCCTTTGATAGGTGGTAGTTCAGGTAGATATAGAAAGCCAAGTTTTGATGTGTTAGCATACAAGTCAATGGAGTAATGGAGTGCATAATAATATGATAGCAAAAGCTAAAGGAAGAAAGGAAAAATAAAAATACCGGTGGCCCTTGTGGACTTGTGAGGACCTTTTCCATGGAGGCAATTTGGAGGACGTGGTGAGGGGACTCTTTCCACCAAGCAGCCTTTCATGGCTGATGTGCGCTCTTCTGAATGGTGGACAAGTGGGCCCCCGTGGTGTTTGCATGGAGTTTGATGTTTGACAGTCAGTAGGCGGGTGCTGGGCTGGTGGTCAGATTTCTAATTAAGACCCAAACAAACCTATTATTTCGTCTGATGTGGTCAATCGGTCGGTCAACATTTAGGACTTGGTCAGTGTGGAAGCCATCCAATCATAGCTCGTTATAATTGCTTCAAGATTCGTGTACTTGGTCTTTTTTTCTACCATGCAACATATTGAGTTAAATCTCAAGCAGAATAACCGACAAAATTTTCTCTAGATGATTCAAAAAAGTGGTGCATCTAAAGGTCCGACGAAGCCAATACCTTTTTTATATAATAAGAGCGATGAAGAAAAACCTGATGCTTGACTAAGAATAATTTGCCTTTCATCTTTTGCTCTTCGAAGTCAAATTACAAATTAGTCCCCCCACAATCTACGATGCCACCCAAAATAATAGCAAGAATGATAATAATATTTTTCTTGCCCGTAGATCCTCCAACCTTAATTTGTCTTATTTCCTTGTCCCAACGATGGTAGCGGTAGCTTTTGTTTTTCTCAACATGAGGCCTCCACGTGGCAAGCTGCCCTTGAGACTTCACTCGACCTAGACTTTTTGGACAGACCTTGCAGTTTGTAACGTTAGGACTTAGGAGTTATACACACGTATCTATGTTGGTAGACAAACTGCATGCGTGATTTCCGAGGTCCAAAGCTCTGAAACTATACTTGGGGCCTTAAACGGGCTAAATATAAGTGGGCTGGGATTTGCAGTTTATAATAGATGCCGATATATTAAGTTTGATTAATATAAGTTTAGAAAAGAAAATGGAGTTTAGACATTTTATAAATCCTAGCACTTCGGACATATCTACCTGCCCAATAGAAAACGCACAGGTATTAAAATAGGAGAGAATGCGAAGGCTAAAGTCAACTATGAATAAGAACACATTAGGTTAGGATTGGGCTTGCCGCTCTATATTGGGCTGGGCTAAGATAAGCCCATTAATTAATGTGAGTATAGTTTTAAGTCCAAAAGGTTCTTCCACTGACCCCTCGACCTCCTTAAATTTAGAAGAAAAGAAAAGTACTCATAATAGTGAAATTTCGAGGTCTATGTCTGCCAGGGAGAACTATACAAAATTGTACGAGCAACAAAAGAGTCCACAAGGTTATGACCTATTGGCTTTGTGATAAGTAACTAGAAAAAGGTTATTGTTATTGTTTGTTTTTAATGTATACCTTTTCTTTAATTGATATTTGTATTTATACCTAATATATACATTGACACTCTTCACTATTACATTTTAGTAAATATAAGATTAAATCTCAATAATTTATCTTAACTAAAATATCTTTTATATCTAAATTATTTGATTTTTAAATTGTGCGTTAGTCGAAAAGGTATCCATTCAATAAATATCAACATAAGATAGATATGCATATAAAAATAATATTTTTGAAAGATAAACATAAAAAAAAAACTCTTTTATCATCTAAGATAAAAGAGAGAATTAACGGTTAACAAATGTAAGAGTATAATAGGAACAGTGAAAATTTAAAAATATAATCGGCTTAATATGTGATTACTTATTTCTAAATTATAATTTCTAAGTTGGCATAAATTAACGAGTTCTTTTGCATATATATTTATGTATATATCATTTTAAAATTTATATTTATACATATACCCTTCACAATATTCTTTGACAACTATATTATCTTAGTATTTTAATTTAGAGTAATATATGTATATATATATATATATATTGCTATATTTCTATAACTAATTTGATGAAAGCTAATTAAATTCTATCTCTTTGATTATTTTTTTAATTACCTATATATATATATATATATTAGTTTAAGATTGATTTAAACTAAAATTAATAATATATAGAGGTAAAAATTAAAATTAGATTATCTACTATTAAGTGACATCTCCCATTGTCAATGTCTAATCATATATTTTGCAATTATATTTAAAAGAGATATTTTAATTAAAAAAGATAATGTAATTTAATTTTTTTTTAATGTAATGTAGTGTTGAAATCGATAACGACTGTATCGAAATTAAAACTGCTGTTAAAATAAAATTATAAATATTAGAGAGGTATTAAAATATTTGCTAAGACACAAAGACGGAGAGTAACAATAGAATTAGAAGCACCACGTAACCATCTTAAAAAATATTCTGGAGGGGAATTAATTTATTGATGATAGTACACCACATCACCATCTCGATGGGTGTGCAGAGTTGGGAAGCAAAACCATGTGGAAGCTGCTGAGGAGGGTTGATGGTGGAATGGTCGTATCGAAGCAAGCAGCTTCTCACAGATATGAACTCAGAAGCCACACGTCTCTACGTACTGAGAGAGAGAGAGAGAGAGAGAGAGGAGGAGGAGAGAAGAGAAGAGAAAGAGAAGAGAAGACTTAATTATTGAAAGCAATTATCCACTACTCCTTGCCGTCCATGAATGCCCATGCCGTCCATCCAAAGCATCGCCATGGATAATGGATCCCCCCCTCTTTGTACCTTGACCCAAAGGTTTGCCCCAAGGAAGGGATATGGACAAAGCTCACGGCTTCCTTCACGTGCCCCTGCCCTAAAATAATGCCTCACTGCTCGGGCCCATCCATGCATGGACCCTTGGATAATGCACACTCGCTCTTATTTAATTACTTAGGATCGACGTGGATCTTTTTTCCTGGAAGAGAATTTTTTAATTTTCTTTTAGAACTCTTCAAATAACTCCCACTTATCATTATATTCCTTAAGATACCGGAATTATCATATGACTTATTTAGAATTGTCATTATAATTGATTTTTAACGAAGTATTCCTAATTAAATTATTGCTAAAGTTATCTGAATACATATAAATGATAAAATAACCCTCTCTTTTTAAGTTTATAATGTAACAATTTATCAATAAAATTTATTTCACATAATATTTTTTTGTTATACTAGATTTTGGGTATTATATTTGATAGCTCTTAAATTGTTTTAATAATTTATACAAAAGCAAAATAGTTTTTTTTAATATGAATAATATATTTTAGTCATTATTAGTTAGATTAACTAATAAAATAATATTTTTGAAAGAGCAATTAATATTTTGAACAATGGCGTGTTAATTGTGAATTTTAGTGATAATTATATAAAAATTCACACTTTATATTTTAGTGATGTTGTGACCCCATATCTGAGCTATTTATAAACTGATCGCTGGCTAATTGCCCTTAAAGTTAGACTATAGTTTATTTAACTCTAGAAATGTAATTATAAAATTACCCCTGGAATACTTTCTAATATAAACTGCACAAACCGAATTTACCAAAAATACCCTTGAAAATTACTCCAAAATAGGGTATTTTGGTATTTAAAAAGGTAAACTAAGTCTACTTAACGGCATATTAATTTCTATTTAGATACTACTTTGCAAGAGACTATTAGCTTAAGTTATTTTAGAGTATGATATGAGAAGTATAAGCAGAAAGGAGAGGTTGGATTTCCTTTTTTAATTAAATTTCTTACTGAACTTTAACTTTTTAATTCTCCTTATCTCTGGTTTACCTAGTGATGAGTGGAAATATAGGAGGAAATTGAGAAATAGATGGATGGTTTGGTGAGAGCAATGACTATTGTTGCTTGTGGAAGTATATCGCCTAGCTACCAACTTATATGAATAATTGCAAAAATAAAAGAAGTAGCTAACTAAAGGAAAGACAAATGGTGGTTGAGAAGATTGTCCTCCAAAAGGCTAAAACACTACTAGATTTCAACCACATGTATCATATTTACAATCTCTAACTATGATCACTCCAATCAAATGTGAAGTGGATAGGAAAATGGCAAGACAATGGCAGATGCAGCTCTAGCAATGAGAAAAACAACCCAATCTAAGAATTGACTCCCCTATTGCATGCAAGAAGCGTCAGTTCCTCAAGAGTGGGTGAGGGCAATCAATGTAAGGGAAGAAGAAGAAGAGGTCACATTCTTGAAGGCCCACCAACCTCGAGGGTTTTGTCAAATTTTAGCAGCTCGTCTCTGTCGATCTCGCCACGGACGTTCTTGTCGAGTCTCATTGATCCAGTGATGGATGGGTTAATTAAGAGTTAGGGATGGACCACATCGATCGATCGAGAAACGGTAGGTAATCAATGTAACAGCTCTAGATTGTTCAAGCCTTCGTAAGTGCATTCTTTGTTAGAAATATTTACATCTAAGTAGGGAAAAATTCATACGGTCATAACGTTGTGTAGGATCCACCTGTTGGATCTAAAGATTTTTCTTGTTCTGTTTTACTTTTGTTTTTTTTTTGTTTTTGTTCGCAGGAATTACAGTGGAGGTAGAAAGTTTTCTTTTGAGAATTCTACCTCTGGAAGGAAATATGAAGATTTGGAGTGTATTTATAAACCACCGAAGGCTATTTGACAAATGATTTCGATGCCCCGAGTATGAAGGCAGCTGGTGTTTGCCTGGAAATTTATAACAGCGACCTATCTTTAGGTTTGAAGACCTCCTTCCATATGCTTACACGAAATGGAATTTGAATGAAAGATTTGGCTTATCTATTTTACATAAGAATTTCAGATGAGAAATTTTTATTTGGATTTTGCTTCACTGATTTACTTGTTGCCGCGACACCGGAGCCAACACCAGCTTCCAAGCCAATGAGGAGCAAGAAGGAGCTCACCGGCCATGGCAATGGCGAGAGAAGGTTCCTGCTAGAGGAGAAAGAAGAAGACAGCGAACCCTAGCAAGAGCTGGATTTTAGATTTAGTTCTAGGGAGGTGGGCAGTAGTAAGACTCGATGCAAAATATTGGATCAATTGATCCGGTAATTTCTTAATCTTAAATCTCTTCCATGATTGAGAACTCTATATCCGATTATGCACAACTAACTTTACATAGGTGAAGCATCGTTAATTAGAGGGAGAATTCTTTAACTTTCTCTCCTCTTCTTGTTAGTATTGTTAGTGCGATCGAATGTTTCTCTACCATCCTCATTGAATGTGACCAAAGACACGTTGTACAATAGCTTTTAAGTACTTGATTCTTGTTGTCTCTTCCCTTGGTTTGATCAATTCCACGTAGTACTCTTACTTTAGGTGAAAATCCTCATGTTAGAGATTTAACAACGTTACCTACTCATGGTACGAAGTACAATAATATGAAACAGTACTGCTGCACAAATGAAATGCATCTTGAATACGAAAATAACGAGAACATAGCTAGCGTTGAAAATATATATACCAATGATAATTTTGCTATGGGTAACAATCATAGTCTCGGACTTGCAGATGATGTTTGCCGTTTACCTATGTATTATTGCATGGACCACAACAAAAAGAAAAAAAAAATCTTTGGACATGAAGGAGCTTTTAGTAGTACAATGTCTAGCTCTAAAACATCACCTTATTACATATAATTTCCCAGATCTATTAAGTGGGAGAAAATTATTAGCTATAAAGTTTGTTGAGATCATGCCTCCATTCATTGATTTGAATCCTAAATTCACCTAGCTAGAGCTTAGCTGTCGGATCTAAACCCATGGTGAATGAGGTCCGACAGAGTCACAATCTATACATCCAGATGACATCATATGACTTGCTCTGATCCTGTGGACCACTTGGAACTGGGAGACCACTTTGGATCAAATGCGGCAACATGGGCAATACGTGTTCGCCCAATTCTAGATCAAAGCTGTCATCTAGGTTGTTCCTTATCAGCAGGACTTTTCATCCTGACTAATCCTCACTTGCCTATTGCTACGTGCCTTCCAAATGAACTCGTGGTCCACTTCATTAAGTTACGATTTCGTTTAGTTCATTATATATATATATATATATACAAGGGACTTCATCTATATTTCAAAATTTATATGTACTAAATTGAGAAGATTTTGTAGAGCAATCTCCAAATTTCTTACACCCATCGTTTCCCGTGCTCCGGAGGAATAAAGAGACTAGATACCGAGGGGATTGTCTCCCCTGAGCGACCCCCCAATCCGGAACTAGATTTCATCCTGGTCCACCACCCATCTGCCGCCACGTATACTAGGCAGCGGCACGGCCTACCCGCCTACGGAGAAGTGACCACCACCTCCGCACCGTCCACTTCCCCATCCATCCAACCACTAAGCAAAAACAAAGCTCCTTTCCTAAGCTAACCAATAACAGTACACCAAGAAGAGTAATTACGGCACAATTTATTCGTTTTATTAATTATACCGGGATGACCACAAAAATAGTACGATCGAAGTGATAGAAATATATAGAGACTTTCGGGTAGATCCTGGGTACTCGTGGCTTAGAAGTCAAAGAAGTCACATCCCTAGGTCGGGCTGAAAGCCAAGCCCAAATCGATGTGGTACTAACTCACATGCACATGCATCGCTAAGTAACCAAACCTCCTACTCTCCTGTACCATTTGTTGCAAATAAAGCCAGCCTACCCCTCTCCCCTCTCCCCCTCTTCCCCCCTCTTCTCTCTCTCTCTCTCTCTCTCTCTCTCTCTCTCTCTCTCTCTCTCTCTCTCTCTCTCTCTCTCTCTCTCCTACTCATGCAATGTTGTCTTCTCGCGAAAACCTCCTCCCTTACCCCTCCCGGCCGATGACGGCGGTAGACCGCCGGTGGAAGCCGAACGTCGAGATGGCGCCCAACTGCCCGAGATGCGATTCCTCTAATACCAAGTTTTGCTACTACAACAACTACAGCTTGAGCCAGCCTCGTTACTTCTGCAAGGGCTGCAGGAGGTATTGGACTAAGGGCGGGTCCCTTCGCAACGTTCCGGTAGGCGGAGGGTGCCGCAAAAACCGGCGAGGGAAGCCGGTGAGGTTACCGACCGACCAGGTCGCCGCCACATCTCGTAACGGCCCGATACCGGGCCCAATCCGGCCCGATCTCGCGCTCGACGGCATGGTGGGCAATTCCAACTCTTGCCGCCCTACCGCGGCCGACGGCTCCACGATTGACCTGGCCATGTTGTACGCCAAGTTCTTGAATCCGTGCACGGAGCTAGAGGGCGATAACGTTGGCATGGAGTTCACCGGAGGGATCGACGAGTCCTTCGACGCGTTCGGGGGTCACCAGATGGCTGTGACGTTGCCGGATAATGATGGATTCATAGAGTGCAACGGAACAAGTGAGCATATCGTCGGAGAGATGAACTTCTCTATGGATTCAAGTTGCTATGAGTCACTTGCATATCCCATAGCAGGTAACATCAACAACGTTAACTTGCTGTCATCCAATTGCTCACTCGCTCCAATGTTAGCTTGGGATGCAACCAAGAACCAATCCTTGGAATCGATCCCGGAAGACAGCATGGCTCTTCATCAGAACATAATTGCGAGTGATTGGAGTGCATTGGACTGCTCAGCTCTGGAGGCTTTCTATATAGGTCCTAAATGATTAAGATTTGTATACGTATGCGTGTTCTTAATTAATTCCGTTTCTTGATTTTTATTTCAAAAGTTACAGATTAAGATGTGGAGAGAGTGGGAGTAGATGGTGATCGATTAAGGTTCTTCGCATGAGAAGATTTATGTAGTAGGATGTACACTTGTGAAATGAGAATACATGCAATAAAAATGCCACATTTCCTTGGCAATTTAATTGTAATTGCTAACCGGATCTAATTACTTTTGTCCTCTCTTTGGTGGCAATTGAGCATTAGTTTTTATGGTGGCGTGATGTACTGTGGACCCTATTCTAAAA
Source organism: Typha angustifolia (assembly GCF_048772165.1). Lineage (NCBI taxonomy): Eukaryota > Viridiplantae > Streptophyta > Magnoliopsida > Poales > Typhaceae > Typha > Typha angustifolia. Next base: position 9,748,889 of record NC_133248.1, read on the forward strand.
TGTGACTAGTCACAATAGACAGTGACTTGAACAGTATCAAACTCAGAGAGAGAGAGAGAGATTTCTTGTTTTCTTGTGGAAGAGATCATAGACCACATCAATTCCATCTCATTCGGACCTACTTCTATAGGATGTAGGTGTTCTTGCTGATAAGAAAGATCAAAGATGCACTTGGGATTCCATTTACCTATTCACAACTTCTACGTAAAAAAAGTGGCCATTTATCACATTGATTGAGCCACCAAATCATTAGCTCCAACGTTATTGAAGGAGAATAATTTTTTTTTAATATTATTGATAAGGATCATAAATTGAAAGAAGCAAGTTTTATCAAATTTAGACCTAGTAATCTATAGCAGTTTCATTTTCACTTAAAACTATTTTTGCTATGTCAGACATTCTTCACAAGGAAATCATGATAAAATGATATTTGCAGTTTGCTGATCTGCATGCATGTCCCATACTCCTTCACTTGCCCTGTTATTCTAATTTATTCATTCCATAATGATTATTTATACTTTTTGATTATTGAATTGCAACCAAACACTAAAGATATGAATTAAAAAAAGATTTAGTTACATTCCGCCCCCTCTTAATTATCACTTCACCATCTCATGGAAAAAGTGGGCAAAGTATATTCTCCATAAATTATCTAGTTGTATCACTAAGTCTCTTTGTTAAAAATTTAAAAAATTTAATTCATTATAAATAATATTAAAACTTTGATAAAATAATTAGATGGACAAAAATATTCTTAATGACTTTTTCTTTCCCTTTTTTTTTTTTATATCCTTTCCTTATTCTCTTTTCTCTTTTCTTGTATCATCTCTTCTCTTATAGGAAAAGACAGCGGAGCAATGAGATGCGAGATAAGGTTAGAAGTGGATTTTTGAGGGAATTAGAGAGATTATTATAGAAGTCACTAACGAAGAAGATGAAAGAAGATGGAAGGTAACTTTTTAAGATTATTCCTAACATAATCTTTAACAATATATCGATGAAAAAAGCTTAGTGATACACTTAGGTAGTTAAAGGAGTAAAAATAAAACCGAGCAATAGTTGACGAGGTCAAAATATAACTAACCCTAAAAATTAGCACTCAATTACAAATAAATAAAAAATAGTGCTATCCTCCAATTCCCTTATTCTGGGTTTCCCTTTGTACTAATATTATCTATCATTTTCTCCTTTTCATCTGGAAGCTTTGACTTTGATCATAGAAAACTTGATCACTTGGCATGAAGTAATCAATCTCGGGATTTGCCCTTCAACGGACTCGGCAGTTAGGGCACGCACATGAACATGCATGATCCAAGAAATTAACTGGTCCATGATCCGAGAAAGATTAGAATTAGTACTTATCGTAACCTGAAGACTACACGTATACACTTGAAGGCAATGCATTTGAGCCAAGCATATATAAATATATATGCGTGTGTGTGTGTGTGTATGTATTAACATTTTAAGTTTATCTAACAGTTGTATCTGAGTGGTAAGGCCATTAAATTTAGGCCAACTATGGTGAGGGGTGGCAACTGATGAATTGATTAAGGTTATATTCTACGGAATAAACTTCTAAGCAATCTTAATTATATAACTTATTGGACTGTATTCAAGTATCAACGTATACCCGTAGCATTAATATTTCTAGGTGTAGTCTCCTTGTATATAAGTTTATTTTCAGGGAAATTATGAAGAACTTTCTATAACAAATGTTTCTTTTCTCAGCTTAAAAACATTACGGTGTTAGTCTACTTAATATATGATTACTATATGATGAGTTAAATTAACTATGGATGCATAATAATGACCGTAATAACTATTTGTAAATTGATTGTATAAGGAATTAGGGATAGACAGACTTTGTTGAAAGGTGTCTTTTATTATATATGTTTTTGGAGAATATATATTATGTTAGTAGCTATTAAATTAGAAGATATACCGAGTTTGGATGATAAAGATCTGAAAAAGAATCCATTTAAATCTACCAAGAAATAAGTCTTTGCATATTGGATTATCATGAAGATAACGTATTAGAAGTGGAGTTATTTGGGACTTTATTTTTTAATTGTTTGACTTCTTTTGTCTCTTGATGTTGTTGGACTAAGACCACTGCACAGTACTAATTGACAGATCTACTGGTCAATTAGCAATAGTTTACACAAATAGATTGTATTAGTGTCACTTCTCCTACTTTAATTAAACATAGATAAACGCTCAAATCGAAACTTGTCATTAAAGTATCAGCTTCCTTGCCGGCCTTGGGAAATTTAATTTTAAATGGTGGCAAAATTCTTAGCAGATGAATGAATGAGATGGCGTTCATTTTTCTATTTTTATTTTTATTTTCTTATGCCATGTTACATCGATTAGTGTGATACGTTCTTGTACGTGGTGCTCGATGCCATAAAAAATATCATGCATGCATGCGTTTACGTTTGGTTAATTTGCTTGCTCTACAACAAAACTGCTACGTTGCTGTATACGTACTTGTTATGCACTCGTTTGAATGTTAATCGTATCATATTTAATAAGCTTTTTTTTAATGTTTGACTTAGTTCTCATACACATATATTAAAATGGGGATCTATATTTGTCGCTTTAACTAGAAGACTTTGATCTAATATTTCTCAAACAAACTAGGACAAAGTAACTATGCTGGGGCTGTATCTACTTGGGCCACCAATAAATTGGATTGGGCCTTACTGTGTTTAGTACGACTACAAACCCATTTGAGGTTTTCTAGGTATATAACTATATAAGAGCGAAGAAAGATGGTATGTATGAGAGATTTATCATAGTTGTGCTTAAGAAAACTACTTTAAATTAACCCATTTTCATATAGATTATACACATCTTTATCTGTCATGGCCTATGAAAATTATTACTATTATTGCAAAATTATTTGCTATTACTGTTTCATATTTTGCTGCTAAGTTATAACAGATGGTTGTCGTTAAGATACAAATGCTATATTTAATGTTAATAGTTACATGCCAGAGCAATAAATTATAATTAAATATCCTTATTAATTTACCAATATATAAAACAGTATACAAGTGATTCATAATAGTAGAAGAAAAATAAAGTGGAAACATTATATTGAGATATATATTGGTGAATTGTAATATGAAAAATATATTATTAATACTCATATATATAGTTATCGAAACTAGACCGGACCAACTGGACCGGTAAACTAACCACTAAATTAGTTCGATTTTATTATCACACCGGAAATATAATTGCATCGGTAATGAGCTATGCCACCCAATCAGGTTACCACGAAACGACAAAATGACTCTTTTTTAATGAAATTACAAAAGTTATCCTAATATTCAATAATTATATTATTTACCCTAAATGTAATTTAGTCCTAAAATTTAAAATAATTATATTCTAAAATCGAAACTGTAATTCAATATATGATTTTGTAAAAGTCATATGATTTAATATAACTTAAACTCAAATATTAGTTTGAAAAAAAATAGATAAACATTGGAAGAAATACAATAATATTGTTTTTATAGATATTTTTTATTTTAAATTACTATAATTTTTTAAAATAATTCTAAATAAACTAACAGTCATACAGGATGACTACTAGTTGAACCGGTAACTAAATGATCTCACCTATAAACTGGTCAATATTTGGTCATATGTATTGAAAAATATTGAAAGAAAATAGCAATAGCCAACTAAAGGCGGCTAATTGTCTTCTATCACATCTGAAAAAACCCAGTGGATCAAGATTAAATAAAATATAAAATTAATTCACTATTGGACAGATAGGACCTAAGGAGGAGAAAATAATAATAAGATAGCAGTCAAAGTGGATGGGGTTATGTTGCCTTTAATTCCTCGTCAAATTCATCCATGTGCTCCTATTTATTTTTATTCTTCTCCGCTGCTCCAACGCTGCCCTAACGCATCACGCATCCCACCTTGAAGCATTAATATCCACACCACTTATATAATAATAATAATAATAATAATAATATATATATATAGAGAGAGAGAGAGAGAGAGAGAGAGAGAGACAGCTTGCTTCAGCTCAGAGAGATAAGATATGAATTAAATTATACTAGTTTGGGACTATTAAATTTTGATCTAGTAATTCATATCATCTTTTACCCTCTTAGGATTATTCTAAGCGAGTCTTGCAATCATAATCTACTCTTATTTAATTTAAACTTAAATTAAGCTTTGTTTTAAAGCTCCACCCTCATATTCAAATTAGTTTTAAACACCGAGCTCTCGGCAACGTCCGATCCAATAACGCATAGTAGTCGTGTTCATTTCGACCAAGTATGAACACTTTGAACTGAAACAGTTTAAGTTGTATTTCGTTAATCAATGTCGGCGTTGGGCGTAGTAGGTAGACGAGTCCTTGGAGTGACGGAAATCAAAACTAGAAGGTTATTTGAATTTGGAAAGGAAATGGAAGTCAGAAGGAAGAACTCCCGTTGCAAGTTTTGTTTCACAAACTTAAATTTATATGGGAAGAAGAAGTCAAACAGTAACGGTTGCACTCCGATTGAGTTGGCTTAGAAATTTGTACAACTATGTCGGCCATGCACATGGATCCTCTCACCGCCCTCGTAAAAGTCCACCTCTTCTCTTCTACCAATACTTTAAAAAATAACGTACAACTTTTGTCATTTTTTATTCGTTTTACTATCCTATAACTAGATTTCCGTTATTTATAATAACTAACGTAGGAAAATTGCTTTTCCTTTCTCATTTACATCGACTCCGAGTTCATTATTTATGTTAAGTAGTATCAATAGAAGATGTCAAAGTGTATTAAATTAAAGGTATTTTTACTAGTATCATCTTGTAGATTTACACTTAATATGCAACAAAGAATAGCCCTTTAAAAATATCTTATTCTCATAATGTTTTTAAATAGAGTTGATTAACTATTAAAATTTAGATATAAAAAGATATAAATATATTTACTCTAGTTTTGAAGTATTTTTCTTAGATAAGGATAGTTTTTTTTTCTTTATCATTTTCTTGTAAATTATTAATTTGAAAAGTAATTAAGAGATATCATATGTTTTGAAAAGTATATATGTAATATTAATTTTTAGATGGGACGTATAAATAAATAACCTCAAACAGTTGTCATCCAACTTTCAAAACGTTGGCGGTCAAAGAGAGCACTGTCTCTGTTTGCATCTCTCAATTGAAACGAGAAGGTCAAATAAAGAATAAGTTAACGGTGTAGAGCCAGCCGTCTCGGGTTTACTATTCCATGTTCTTAATTAACTTTTGTCAACCTTCTGAGCTTCCACCCCGCTCCATCTCCGACGCGAAAAAAAAAAAAGAAAAAGAAAAACAATAATTTACGCGTGGACTTCGATAAGAGTTTTGAATCTCCCCACGTATTTATAAACATCGATCTCCATAATCTTCCCCTCTCAACTCCAACACCTATTTCTTCTCTCCAAGTTCTTGTAGTTGATCGCATCAATGGAGCAAGTAGAGATCCCAACTTACTTCCTTTGCCCCATCTCTCTCCAAATCATGAAGGATCCGGTGACCCTCTCCACTGGGATTACCTACGACCGGGAAAGCATCGAGCAGTGGCTCTTTGCCGGGAAGCACGGCACGTGCCCGGTCACGCGGCAGCCCTTGCCCGATGACGCCGAGCTCACCCCGAACCACACACTCCGCCGTCTGATCCAGGCGTGGTGCACCGTCAACGCATCGGACGGCATCGAGAGGTTCCCGACGCCGAAGCCGCCGGTCAACAAGACTCAGATCGCCCTTCTACTGGACGAGGCCAAGAAGCCATTGGCGCAGATGAGTTCTCTTCGAAAACTGCGCGTGATTATATCAGAGAGCGAGAGGAATAAGAGATGCGTCGAGTCCACTTCTGGCCTAGTTGACTTCTTAGCTTCCATCGTAGTAAAGAGCAGCTCATCAAGAGGAGATGAGATTGATGGAGAGTCTACTGCTGCATGCGACGAAGCACTCAACCTTCTCCATACTCTCCAAATATCTGAACAGGGCCTTCTAAATATTATCAGCAAACACGGCAATTTTATCGAGTCGTTGACCACTATACTGCAACAATCAAGTTACCAGTCACGAGCCAATGCGATCTCACTGCTCAAGTCCTTAACCGGAGTAGTTGAAGCTTCCAAGTTGAGTAGCTTAGAGCAAGAGCTATTCGACGAGGTTGTTCAGGTGATACGTGATCAAAACTCGTGCCATGCAACTAAGGCAGCGTTGCATGTACTAGCCGTGGTATGTCCACTGGGGAGGAATCGGATCAAGGCCATCGGCGCCGGCGCCGTGCCGGTCCTCGTCGAGATGCTTCTAGAAGAATCCGAGAGGAGGGTGTGCGAATTGGCGCTCGTGGTGCTCGACCGGCTATGCGGGTGCGCCGAGGGGCGCGCGGAGCTCGTGAGGCACCCGGCTGGGATCGCAGTGGTGTCGAAGAAGATTTTCAGGGTCTCGGAGGCGGCCAGCGAGAGGGCGGTGAGGGTTCTGGCGTCGGTGTCGCGGTACGCGGCGACGGCGGGGGTTCTGCAGGAGATGTTGCAAGTCAGGGCGGTCAGCAAGCTGTGCTTGGTGGTGAGAGGGGAGTGCGGGGAGAAGACCAAGGAGAAGGCGAGAGAAATCCTTAGGTTGCATTCGAGTGTTTGGAGGAGTTCTCCTTGTTTGTCTCCTCAGTTCTTGGCTCTGTATCCTTCTAATTAAGTGATACAAAACAAGGACTTAGATTCGGATGAAACGACTAACGAGTGATCGATCATATCATATGCTGATAGGATGTTCTGATTTAAGTTATTAGTGTACATCACACTTCTTGATTCATTGGGGGTATGAAATCATGCCCTGCTTATTTATACCAAAAGAAAACCCAGCGTTCTACTTTTATAATCTAGAATAAAGGGAAACAATTTTCTTGACTTTATTTCAATGTAACTCTATACAGGGAAGGAGAACCTTATTAGAGAGGTGCTAGGGTGAAGTGGGACGAGCAAAGATTTAGCTGGCTTAATCGAGAATTGCAAGCAACTTGTGTTATTTCCAACTAATTCGACACCTTCCCTAGCTAAATTATTTGTTAAGAATATTATGCAATGATAGTTTGTAGACCAAGCAATACGGTCAGGTACTAAACCTTAAACGAATTGTAGAAAAAGAAATAGGTCCAATTAGAACAGGACTTGGATCTTTTCAAAGCTCAGCCTCAAGACTTCGGGCCAGGTACTAATCCTTAAACGGACTCAGAGTTGGCCGAGGCCAGCCCAACCCATGGGTAAGCCAGAAGTGGCTCTGGCACGATGTTTAGGCTGAGCCCAGCCTTTGCCAGCCCATTTCTTGTGGGAAATGGAGGATGGCCTTTGTACATAATGTTATTTACAGAGTTAAATAACAACAATATTGCACAATATATCAAATTACAAATCCAGCAAGTTCATAAATACCTATTATCCCAAATCTACTACCTGCCAACATATTCTACATTCTGGAAGCCAGCCAAAGACATCCTGCTACGGGGAGACTTATCAAAAAGTCGAGAAAAAACAACAGCTGTTAACTCACAAAACCAGTAGAAGCCAGAAATAGCTTCCAAAGAACACCAAACGTTCATCAGGTAGTGTACACAATTAGGATGGACAAACTAATGTACAGTCTTCAGTTTTCCTGAAGAGCTTTCCAAGGCACGCAGCTACTTCCAAGTTCAGCCAAAAAGTTAAAACAGGTCACAGGAACGCCGGTCACGGCAGGCAAAACCCAACCCGCTCACAGCATACCAGAAGAAAAAAATTAAGTTTACCACTACCTCAGCGCAAGCAGTCAGAGTAACCAGTGGCAGGAATTGAAGATGGATGGAAGGTGTTGCTTGACAAACCCACAACTTTTGGCAGCATTGAATTTCCTAATGTTGGTTCCAGAAGATGCACCAGTGAAAGAAAGATCTCCATCCTTGTCACATCCCTGTTTGCCTGTGGCATATAGCATACGTGATTTAGAACATGTTAGGCACCATATGCTAGAAAATTCATAGCCTTCAAGACCTAGGAGGTATATGCCAATGAACTCCCAAGTGCTAATCATATATTCAATAAGGAATAAAAACATGAGCATTCTCCTGAATACTTCATGAGATAATCAAGAGATGAAGGAAATGTATATATATATATATATATATATATATGCAATCAAGTGGGAATGTGTGATACATTATAACAAAATTTTATGGTTGTAGATTACCTCCACAACAAAGCGTGCCCAGACTTTATCTTTCCGGACTTCCATCACTCCCTTTAAGATCGTCAACCCCAATCCTCTAATTTGGTCAGCTATTTCTAAGAAGAGGCCCCTCTCTTCACAGAGCATCTGAGAAAACAATAATTTACTTTGAATCACTTCTGTTGAGGAAAATTAGGATGCACATACGGAAAGGAGAAGAGAGCAATTCACTACCTCCACAAGCATTTGACGTGGAGAGTTCAGGTCCTCAACTATGATAGGACAAGCCATCGACTGAGTACCAACATCAAAGGCCCAAGTCGCACCACCCTCAAAATTATCTTTCAAGAGCAAGTTTCCCTCCTTACTAATAATCTGCACATGTATGAAGCATCAACTTCAAATCTACATTGATTTGCTGAATCAAGATTTTTTATTATTATAAAATATGTTTCCATGCAGACAGCACTTATCAAATTAATTTTGATTGCCATACACAAATTAATATGAGATAGAAGTCAGCTGATAATTTAAAAATTAATTTAATGTTTCCAAATTTATAGTTGCGCAAATCTTCAGTTAGTGGGAACATAGTAACAATTTGCTCCAGTAAAAGAATTGGCAGATACTAGGTTTGCAACTGAAAGTTGTACTTGGATATAACAGCAGATTAAGCATATATTTATATGAAACCAGTAAAGGGGGGAAATGACCAACACCAACTTGGTTGACCACAGAAGATGTGCAATATAACATTTTGTGTGCATTATCAATTTAGACTCTCTATTTCATTGGCAAAAATGATTTGCAGTGTTGCACAATGGCTCAAAGAATATACAGTGTGTGGTTCTCAGCAGGCAGCAGGGGGTTTCCCCAAATCTTTGGTTTTCTTAGAAGAAACGAGGTCTAACACAAAGACCTTCCTAACTATAACATGCATTAAAACACACTATTCAGACCCCCCCCCCCCCCACAAAAAAAAAAACTAGGGATGCACCATGTACCTTTGGCTCCCCAGCTTCCTTCAATTTGTCCGCATGTTTTGTGACACTTTGCAGGAAAAGCATATGCTTGATGGTCTTCTCCAGTAAAGCATCAATGCTACACTGTTCCTCCAATATACATTTAACAGGAAAAAGGTTAGTACTCTTTAACCAAAGAAAAAAAGAGCAATTTTTTTTGCAAGTAAGCTTAAGGTTCAAGTAACAAGGACCACCTTTGCCCCATTAGGTACAATCCCACGAAGTTCCTTGACACGGTCTTGAATCATTTGCCGATCTTTGGGCCTCGGTCTGGGATTTTCTCCAGGTCTAGATCTCTTCCTATTTAATTTACCTACTTCATCAGCCCTTTTACTATGCCCAGCTGATATACTATCTGATGCGACACTCTGACAATTTTCAACCCAAAGACTGATTTCAGATCTTTTACCTGCATATTTCTGGGAGCAACCTTCAGTTTTATCCTCACTACATACAGACTTCACAGAGCTTGAAGCAGGTGTTTCTCTTTTTATAGTTATAGGAGACGCAGCCAAAGATCTGCCAACCATCTGCTTCGATGATGGTTCCCAGACATATGCAGGCAAGTTAGCATTGTCTAATGAACTACTGGTCCTTGTTGATGATGCATCACAAGATATATTATCAAACAGGTTCTGTTTGCCAGCTGAAGTTTGCTTAGAAACTATAGCGTCCAATAGTTGGTCTGGTTTACTTTCTGAAATTAACCCGCTAAAACTAATGTCTTCGTACAGCGCACCTATAAGTTGACCAATATCCTGCTGAGTTATGCAAGTAAATATGTCTGTACTCAACTCAATAGCATTTACTTTACTTGAATGTACAAATGCATCATCAAATCTACCATCACAGCTCCTGGATTTGCCTTGAAGAGCCAATGCATCAAACAGATCATTTTCTGCCACAGCTTCTGAAGTTACTGGCAACTTCCACTCATCAACATGTAAGAGCCCATATGAATCACTAACTTCAGTACTGCTCTTATTTCCTGCAGAATTACCAGTCTCTGCAACAACAGCATGATGAGAACTATTTTGCTGAATAGTATTTGTATTATTTGAGCAGCTAGTCTGCAAAGCACCACGTAGTGATTGGAAAAACAAGCTTTGCTGATCAGGTTCAGTGAGTGGGACACCTAAAGCTTGAAACAAATCGTTATCTTGTTTCAGGTTTTCTGCAATGGACATGGTCTGAAACTTTTTGTTCACAGAGGTGGCATTGTTTGGAAAATAATCTACTGAAATTGCATTACTATTTATTGATCCATCTATTCTGTTCAGTGTATGAGGCATACTTGCACTATTGGAAACAGTACATTGATTATTGAGAATTTCCATTTTGTTGCCTGGATGTGAACGGCAACCTCCAAAATCATTTGCATTGGTTGTCAACTTACTTCTGTCCAAAAGAGAAAGAACATTAGAATCTTTGAGAGAACTAGGAAATCTGTGCCCATCAGATCCCAGCTGGACAGTTGTAGTGTCATCTAGGATAAATCCATTGTGTTTAGCAGAATCTTGTTTTCCATTGCCAGACAAAGGTAAGAGATGCTTTTTCACTAACATAGATCTACTGTGACATAAATCTGAGGTAGGAATAGAGCTTGAATCATGTGGTAGATCACCGATGGTTGAGCTCATCTCTGGATTGCAGATCCTTATTTGAGATCTCAAATGTTCACCTTCCAATTCATTATTTAGAAAATTAGGCCTATGATGCGGATGGGTCATCTGTTGAACGAATCCACTCAGAAGAATAGGAGAGCTTGAGCTAGTTTGTTGGATTAGTGGCACATCTAAGGCAATTCTGCCATATGACTGTGTGACAGCAAGACAAGATAGTTGGCTTGCAGGTGATGAATTTGGAGATTCCAAGTGCTTATTACATCCATCACTTGTTAAAGACATGGACCTGTTTATTTCAGTAATCATATTTCTTGTTTGGGAAACTATATTAGGCACTCCAAGTGAATCCTGTACTGAGACCTTCTGACTCAAATCTCTCAGAACTGTACCACGAAAAGGAACACCCACCTCACAACATAACTGTTCAAACAGACACTTTACATGGTTTATAAACCTGATATCCTCCATAACCTGCACATAGTCATCAAGAGAACTTTTATTTCTGTGTATATATGAGTCCAGTATAAGTGTAGAACCAACCAACAAAAGCAGTGGAACATAAATCTTCATATGCCAAATATTATTTATAGCATCTAAAGAACTTCATCTGATGCAGATTAGCACAATATTTAACATAAAATACATGGTATAGGACTTCAAATAGCAGAGCTTAAATATTTAATGAATACCGTTGGCAGTACATTCGAATAGACTATGTAGCTTTAATTCTCAAGACTTCATATTGGTGACATGCAGAACTTACCATCTTGGTGGAACCAAGTTGTACAACACCATGTGGAAGCACAGGAATGATTGCAATCGTCTGTTATAAAAAACGACAACAACAACAGCAGCAGCAACAAATGTACTTCAGACTAGGATAAGAATGCTGAAGAGAAGACACAACTAAAACTAGAAGGTTCTTTTTAACATAGCAAATATGACAAAACTGTCTGACCTGTATGCCCGCCCAAAACTGCTGGTTCATCTCAGCCAATTCCTACATAACGGAAAAACAAGCTGAACAATTCAGCTACCAAAGTAAAATGCACAGATGCACAAGTTATCACAGGCACCCAGCAGTAAAAGCAAAAAAAGGTAGGTTGTCAGAGTTAGTGAAAATTATTAACCAAAAAAGCAAAATCAGTTGGGCGCGTCAGAGATATTTCACATTGACAGATAAATGTCATACTAAGATTACCTGGTAAATTAGCACACCTGATGATACAAATAAAACTATGATAATGCACAAGAAATTTGAAATTTATGATGAAATAACAGTAGAGAGGATAATAAGTGAAGTAGAAGTGTAGAACAACTACATTTCCCATTTTATAATAGACCTCTCCAATAATTAAGATCTATCTCAACCTACCATTCTCTCTAATGGAAAGAAGTAGAAATTTCCATCAACAAACATAAAGAGACGACAAAACCATAATAGCATACCTTGGTTACAGATTCATGGTCATGAAGAATCCACTGATGGTTCCCCATTAGAGCAGCTCGTCCAATTATCCTGCATAGTAAAATTGATAGCTGTTTTAACAAGAAATACTATGACTAGATAAGTAGACATAAGAGCCGAATAAGGCATACCCATCTCCCACAACATGGACTTGAGGTACCATTAAGTTGTTAACCAGTGTAGTCACTCTATCCTCCGCTCGGCATCCAAGCTCACCAACATGACCTTCACGAGAACCGCGAAGAGCAATCTTTTCCTTGAGAAGCAAATCCATAGCCTCAAACCCAGAGATGACTGGATCAGCAGACATTCTTTCACAATGTCCATCTCCCCATACTAATTGCCTGCCAAGTTTGCTAGCCAAATTAGGTGCCAACCTATAACCTTTGATCCACATCTAATTTGCCCAGAAATAAGTTCCATAAATGGATAAAATGTAAAAAAGGAAAGCTAATTTTATCAATAAGAGGAAAGCAACAAAGCAATTAATGTCATTAATGGCGTGGAAACAAACAAAGCGTAACTATCACCACAAATCGAGTACTGTTTCCGGAAAATTACAAGGAATAAAGGCAGATTCCTTATGGTACCCGAACTACTAACAGTTTAATTAAAGAGAAGAAAGGATCAAACAAGAATCCTCCCATAAAAATCCCAGCCCCCCCCTTTCCTCCAACATCCAAATAAAAAATTTCAACAAAAATTCAAATCGAGAAAATTTCAAATTTTGAGCTTACACTCGATTCCCGCTACGAATCGCCTTCCAGAAGACACCATACGACCATCCGATCTCTATGCAGAGCTGGCTCAACGCTTCCCTAAGCGGCGAACCCATCGATCCACTCGTCTTCTACCTCTAAACCTCGACGATACCCTAATCTAGCAGTAAAAGATTGTTTTTCTTAGACTTCTAGAGAGAGAGAAAGAGAGAAGCACAACCCTAGCTCCCACGGCAAGACGCCCTTCCCGCTTGCTGCGTCCTCAGCCCTCCGCCCCGCTTGCTCGCCGGCACCGCTCCTTCCACCGCGGCCCTCGAGTAACCCATCGACGAAACCCTGAGAGAGAGAGAAAGAGAAGGAAAAAAGGAGAAGACTTCGATTTATTTTTTCTAGAGAGGATTTTTATCAGGAAGGAGGAGGTCCTTTATTGGGACAATCTACGCCCAGCTGCGGTCGCTCTTCCCACAGAGGACCGCCAGGCGCCATCATCACTCCCTCCAACGAGGGCCAAATTAAAATAGAAGAGTGGCAGATTTCAAATAACCCCCTGTCTTTTATTCTATTTGTCGCTCACCTCCGCATATACGCAAGGGTCGAATGACTCTTAGAACTACAAATAGAGTCGCGGCTGTCAGCGTTAACATAACTCGATTGCCACCCGCTAGATAAAAAAAAGTAATCAGACCAAGTTGATCGGGTTGAATCAGGTTAGAATAATGTCAACACAAACATGACATGTTTCAAAGTTTAAACATAATTACGATCTATTTATTAAGGAAGTTAAAATTTCTAAACATAATAAAATGTATTTATTAAACAAATTACACATCTCGTAGATAAATTATAAACAGATTATTTGTTGATAAACGAGTTATGCAAGTCATAATTAGAATATCAAGTAATAAATAAATTATTATGTCATAAAAAAAATTAGCTGAGTCAATTATAAATAGATTAAAGTGGTCAAGATAATAAATACGAATATTATCGGTTTAATAATTAGCTTAGATGGATCGAATCGCATATTATTTGAATCTCATTATATTAATTTCCCCCTCCTTCATATTCATGATCAATCTCGTCAAAAATTTCCACCCTATAGGCTACAGCACCATAAGGTTAAAAGAAGATATATATATATATATTATGAAAAGAAAAGGCTCGTCTTACAAAATATAACAACCAGGGGTTGCAGTGGCGAACATAGGAAAAAAATAAAAATATAAGGTGCTTTTTGAAATTTTCCTTCGAAACGAGCGAGCGAGAGTCGAAGGTCGAAGGTCGAAAGTCGAAAGTCGAAAGTCGAAAGAGTATCCGAGCACTCACATTGCTCAAATCAACCACCAGATTTGCGATATCTACTTTTCTACCACTATTTTTGTCGTCTTCTGCCTCTGAGGAGTAAAAGGTAAGAAAGTGATGTGCGCTTCTGAGTTGTGACACTGTTTGCGGGGTATATTTACGAGGGAGCCACTGTATTTGGGTAAAAGTCAGCTTTTTAGTAGTTTATTCAATTTTCAAGCTGTTCTTTTAATGGAGGGTTTGGAATTTTTTAGCTGGTTTACAGGTAAAGCTGACAGTGCCGAGGGCTATTCTTTTTATATTATTATTATTACTACTATTATTATTATTTTTGGAGTTACCAAAATGGATGGTGTAGATCTGCAGTTTCTTTTGTCGAAGGTTGTGTTGCTTTTAATTTGTTTCCTAACCTTTTTTTTAAGCTCCATAAACCTTTAAATTGGCTCTTCAAAATAGTATTTAATAGTTATCTATCACAGTAACTTGCTGGTCCTTTCGATATTATCACGCCTCCTTTGAGTGTTTTTTATAACTACTAAGGGCTTCTGCACCAACCGAAGGAGTACTTATTAATCTCTAAGAAAAAGTCTCTCTCTCTCTCTCTCTCTCTCTCTCTCTCTCTCTCTCTCTCTCTCTATATATATATATATATAACAAGAGAATTAGCATTCCAATTTGCAATTGTTTGCATCTTATAATGTTAAAGATGAAGTAATTAACCCACGTTTTCCAAGAGGAAAAGCCTATACTTTAATGAATATTCTCAGGCCTGGCCGTTTTTATGCCATGGAGTAGGTAGGCTTCTTTTAATGGTGGCCATCCGAAGTAACACGGTTTATCAAGTGTTTTTGGGGCCCAAGAATAGTGTTCATTTTTATGCAACAGACAGCAAAAAGAGAAGGAGAAGAAGAAAACTGTAGCTTAGTTCACTATGGATAACAACGAATGGATGTAATGGAAGAGGAAGGCAGATATGTGTCCATCACCCATAGGACCATACCACTCCCTTGAATCTAATAATGGTGGATGGACTTGGGAGTGGGCTGCCCATCATGCCTCATGATGTGATATAAGGGGAGAGAGATAGAGAGCGTGATCTTTGCCACTTCAACTATATACCTAAGTTCACACCAACCATATATTTGCCCTCTCATCAATAGAAGACAAATATAAATTGTGTGAGAATCTTGACCTTGTAAGTTGTTACGTAGAGATATTATATTCTCCCTATGCGACATAAAAGTCCGTTTATTTGATGATGATGATGATATGCCATGTCATTTTCTTATTGATCTAGCGAAAGTTGATTAGTTTAGCCTATCGAATTACGTTTATGGATTTTTAGAAACTAAATTGCTTTCACTAAGATTATTGGAGAGAGAGAGAGAGAGAGAGAGAGAGGGTTATCCTCTTCGGAAAATGGTTTTAGAAAAGAGTAAGATAAGGATGAGGATGGTATAAGAAGGACAAGCCAGCGGATAAATATCTCAAGTTCTCAACCCCTCGAAACGGATATATACTAAAGCCAAACTTGGAACTCCATAACTATAGCTCTTTATTCAAAGCCATAGAAATTCCAAATTAGCCTGCGTGGGTTTTAGCAAAGCGATGCATGGTATTTTATTAGTGTTCGTACGTACGACCCCACTGGATTATTTTTTGTCCCATTTTACTGATGACCAAGAGCTAGGAGATGAGTTTACCTATTCCCGTGGGCGAACGTTGTCTCCTCCTTTTCATTCTGTTTCTCGGTTGCACCAGCACTGCACGTGAAACATTATTAGCAATACATATCATAACGAAAATAATAATAATAATAATAATACATACAATGACCAGTCTAACGTGGAAATCTAACCTGACCACAAAATATTCCACGGAGCATTTTTCCAATATTTTTTGTGACAAATAGCCAGGAAACATATATTCTTTCACTCATTTTTAAAAAAAAATGAGGAAATTAATCGTCAATATAATAGTAATCAGGAAACCACTGTTAACCTACGTTATTATGATCGCCAATAATTAATTGAAACGCGAAACACAACCCAGCCATCCTAATTTGACAAAGTCTTTTGATTAGGTGTAAAGTGCATTGGCACACCTCGTGTCCGTACGTTCACCTCCATGTGTTAGGGAAAAACAAAAGTTAATTAATGTGGGGTTTAGTTGACACAGAATAACTAAGGGTAATATTAAAATAAAACTCTACATTATTTTTACCAACACAAGAGGCTTTTTTTTTTAATTTAATAGGTAAGCTAGGGTAGGATATGGCTTAATCTTAGAATTTTTTTCAATGATGTTTTAGTAATTTAACTAATAGAGAGATTAACGGCAGTTAATCAAAGTAGTAGAATGCTACATAAAAATTATTGGAGAAAAGAAGATTGATTACAAAATCATGAAGTGTTGATTAAAATAATATAATTATATAGAGTGTTACTTAAAATATTTCTAATAATTAATTTGGGATAGGGCATCATTTTATTGACCAGTTATGAGCAACTCTTATGGTATAAAATTTTATTTTATTTTATGGATAGTAAGTCTGAATGCTAATTA
This sequence comes from Typha angustifolia, assembly GCF_048772165.1. Taxonomy (NCBI): domain Eukaryota; kingdom Viridiplantae; phylum Streptophyta; class Magnoliopsida; order Poales; family Typhaceae; genus Typha; species Typha angustifolia. The sequence goes on from NC_133248.1 coordinate 9,765,807, forward strand.
TACTAGATAAAAAGTTAATACTTCCTGATATATATATATATATATATATATATATATATAATATTTTTATTCTTAGTTTTTATGGATCATAAGTCTGAAATTTTACATAAACAATAAATATAGCTCACATTAATTTTCAGTTTCAGGGATGAATCAGAACCGGGGCAATGGTTTAGCTATGTTTCTATCATCAAGCCTTAAAAACAAAGATGTATGTCATTGCGTGTGCTTCAACTTTTTTCTTTTTTTAAAGGTAGCATCAAATATATTAGAATACTAAATATGAACAAAACTCAGCTTGTTAAATAAATTAAATAGATTATATGAATTATTTGAATTATAACCAAATTAGATATCTAGATCGATCATAAGCAAATTATAAATAAATTATTCGGATAATAAATGGGTTAATGATTTAGGGTAAACACATCAGTTTACTAATGGAGTTAAATGGATTAACTATTTATGACCAGAGGTTTATTATGCTAAACTTAAACCAATTTAAAGTATTCAAATTCTTATGAAATTATTGTACCATATCAAAGATTGTCAACCTAAGTGACCCTGTCCACAATGTAGTACTTCATGTTAATTTTTTTAATTTGGTATAGATCTTGAGCCCTAGGCTAATAAAGGTTGAATAAAAGAGTCAATTCTTATATAGGTCTGACAATATTCTAAAAGAAAGAAAATGAGCCTTTTGAGCATTTCCATGCATTAAACATCAACATTAACGCTTGTAGGAAATTGAATCCATATATAAGAATTATGATGGTGCCCTAATACAGTAGTGCAACTTACGGAGTGATGACCTCCTTTAGTACTGCTAGTTTACCTTGTTTCCCCTTTGCCCACCTCACCTACCAATGCATTGGTTCAATTGGCATATCCTCGTTGGCTCATTCGACTACATACGTGCAGAGGTACAAAAAAAAGTTATTCCTTCCTATTAAATGGAGAACTAAATTATAAACAATGTTTAGAGAGAGAGAGAGAGAGAGAGAGAGAGAGAGAGAGCAATACTATAATGCATGCCCAATAACCAGCTTACGAGTTGCCTATATAAAGCCTCTTGCTGATAGGCCTTTCTGCAGCCATTCTTATATATATCTCTCTCTCTCCCCCTCCTTGGAGTACTCTAATTAAGCTCTCTGAGAGCCAAATCATCCTCATTCACCCATGGATAACAGGAACAAGAAAGATAGCCCGACGCTATCCCTTAACATTAGCATTTGCAGGTTATATAAGAAACTGAATGAGTTAGCAAAAGATGACCCAAGACGAGTGATTCACTCAATAAAAGTTGGCCTGGCATTATCTCTGGCTTCCACATTCTACTTCGTTGGTCCTTTACTCGCCTGTATGTTCCACGAGCGTGCGATGTGGTCCGTGGTCACCGTCGTCCTCGTCATGGAATTCACCGTCGGTAAGCCAATTTATGCATTATATAATATATATGTCCTTCATAACTATGAACTCTCTAAATTAATTTCTTCTTCAGGTGGGACTCTGACAAAGGGATTGAATCGAGCCTTTGCCACGTTGCTTGCATCTATACTAGGAGTGGGAGCTCATCACTTATCAGTTCAATTTGTAGATAGAGTAGAGCCACTAGCTCTTGGCTTTCTCGTCTTCTTGATAGGTTGATATATAACTACACACGTGAAAATTAATGAATGCATGTCTATACTTATACTAATGCTATACTAAGCATTATGTTACATCTTTGGAAATGTACACTAATTTTGTAGCCATTATATATACACACACACACACACGCACATATATGCAACATTTGAGTGTTGTTTAATTCCTACTTGTATAATTATTCAGCGGTTTCGGCGACTTTTGCACGGTTCATACCGGAGTTGAGAACGAGATACGATTATGGCGTCATGATCTTTATCTTGACGTTTTGCATTGTGGTGTTGTCGAGCTATCAGGGCGAGAAGCTCTTAATGTTGGCCTACCAGAGGTTCTCGACGATCGCCATAGGAGTCGTCATCGCCCTCTTCACTTCAATCTTGCTGTTTCCTTTCTGGGCTGGAGAGGATCTCCATAGGATGACGGCTTACAACTTAGAAAAGTTAGCGACGTTCATGGAAGGTACTACTTAGTAGTATATTTGAAGGAATAATACTTTCCCTACACTAGTAAGTAATATTGTATTGATGCTTTCCTAAAAGATAGGTGATATGGTGTACGTTACTCAGGTGGTGGAATCCTATTAATTATAGAGGAATAATTAAAGTGCAACAATAATAAGATGAAATAGACACGACTGAGGACAATTGAATGACATTTGATGATCGAACTTGATGACTTCTTTGTGTTGATCTCTTTTCTTTTTCCTGCTTGGTTTAATCAGGAAGAGAATATAAGGTGGACCTAGTTGACATTATTTTTTGTGACTAATTTCAATGATAAGCCCTTTATTACAACTTATTTGTTCCCCCGAGATGATAAGAAGAAAAAAAAAATTATTTAATTCGTAGGGATGGCAATCGAGTACTTTGGGGACATAGGTAGAAACTGAGACTTCTGATGGCAATAGCCAATAGCACATCCTTTGAAGGCTACAAGACTGTTCTCAACTCAAAAGCCATTGAAGACTCTCTTGTAAGTACCTCCATGCATGACCTTCTAATAATTAATTTATATTAATTACAATTTCTGGTGACAAATATTAATTGTACGTACGTAGGTAAATAACGCAAGATGGGAACCGGGTCATGGTCGATTTAAGTTTGCTCATCCATGGAAGCAGTACACCAAGATAGGAGCTTTGACTCGTCGATGTGCCTATTCCATGGAGGTCCTTCATGTTTTCGTCACCAAGGCCAACTCTCAGGTGAATTAGATTTGAATTAAATAGGCGAAGGGTTTTATACGACAGATAGATTTGATAGCTAGAATTCGAAGTCGAGAGCCTCCAACAATTTATTTAAATCCTGACACCGCAGATGCCAACGGAACTCGAACTGAGATGCAGATCCGATCATTCACCATGCACGGAGCTCTGCATAGCATCCAGCAAGGTATTAAAAGGACTGGCATCATCAATTCTATCAATGACTACATGTTCTACTGCTAACTATGAACACATGGCTGTGGCCACCTTGGCTTCTGAGCAACTAAAGACGTCTCTGTTAGATACTTGTTCTCTATCAAGAGTTGTGCATGAAGCCACTGTTATTTCTCTTCTTGTCGAGATAGTTGAATGCGTAAAGCAAATCGTGGCTTCTGTTGAAGAGCTTGCAGTACTCGCCCAGTTCAAGAACTGTGAAGTGTCTCAGAGAGCAACGGTTAGCCCAGTCGTTGATGTCGAAGCTCCTCATGTTGCTATTGCTATGGATGGTCAGTAAAAGCTACGAGGTTGTTGTTGCCCAATGATTTGGTATGTTTCATGTGCATTTATTGTTTCGTATCAACAAGGAACTTGTTTACTGTCTCTGTAAACCAAGCCAAGTTGCCAAATAATTGAATGCCAAATATCTATTTGGGAGCATTGTTGCTACTTTTATCTTTGTTCTTTAAAATATTTGACATGAAATTTTTGGCCAACTCTCTTCCATTAATATTTATATATCTCCGTTGCATAAGCGTCCCTTTAAAATTAATTTGCTGCATCGGATGTAACGTGGTAGAAAACACAACTCAGACAATGAATATTGATAAAGAAATTAAATGAGTTAGACCTTACTATATTATACACGTTGTTATTATGATTTATATAAACTATATAAATTATAAATAAATTTGTTCAGAGCTACACTGATTGCTCGAATGATAAATAAGTTATCGAATCGTAAATAAATTATCACAACATGTATGTGTTATCAAGTTATAAATGAGTTGATATGTCATACATAAATCAAAGTTAAATGGACTAATGAATAGGAAAAATAAGGTGTGATATTACAGTCAGGCAGATAAATTATTTACAAATTGAACCCAATTATACAATTCTAAAGTCTTCTTATGCGTCCATTACGGATTAAAATTTGATACTTAATATTTACCTCGACAAAATATACCAGCAACATATTAAGATAGGTTATTGTTAGATTCTGAATCCAATCGGTAATGACTAAGTATATTAGATTTTTTCAATCATTTTTCTTCAACTCAAAGCCGTTCAACACTTTAGACTAGAATTAAGTTTTTATTATAACTCAGTAGTTGATTCTTATCGGCGGCTTATGACTATAGTCACATATTCTTTTCTCCAAATATATTAAAATTAATATTTAGTAAAAATTTTATTACCAACTTGTCTAGCACGTGACTTCATCGATGAGGAAAAATAAAACTTTAGACCCGAATCCAGTCCAATTGGGATCTCGTCCAAGTCAATATTGGTTGACTTGACCCGGTTAATCACAGGAACAACAAATACTCCAACTACGACTAACTAGTATTCCGAAGTCCCGACCCTCTCCAATCTCCATGGATCCGGTATCGTCCTCTCCCCCTCCGCTTCCTCCTCCTCCACCTCGCGATGTCATCGACGTGTTCTGGCATCAGGGGGTGCTCGACCACGACGCGGGCGTCGGAGTCTTTGACAGCGGATTGGACCCGGGGTTCCTGGAAGTGCTCGATAACCATCCGGAGAACGCGGATCGGATCCGAAACATCGCCTCCATCCTCCGCAAAGGACCCATCTCCCCCTTCGTCTCCTGGCATTCCGGTCGACCCGCTAACGTCGCCGAGCTCCTCTCCTTCCACACTCGCGGTAACTACCCATTTCTAGTTGGGATTTTGGTTTATTTTTTCGAAATATTAAGAAATCAATATTTGGGTTTGATAAAATCTATGTCAAGTTTATCTAGAATCACCTTCCACTAATGCGTTTGTGCTCATTCCTATGTAGAATAAACTCACTGGCTGTTCTTTTGCTGATATATTAAAAGTTATATTTATCGATGTTAGGTTCTTCTTTTGATGAGATATTTATGGGATGTGATACAACTAATAATTGTCATACAGATAAATGTACTTGAATTCCATAGAGAATATGAAAATAATTTACTCCTCTTCAGATGTCCATTATACACATCCAAATGACTTAAGGCCCGTTTGGTTGGCTGTATTTGTAGATACCGCATATGTGGAAATAACTACAATTTTAAACAACCACTAGCAAATAGTTATCAATTTTCTCACCAAATTACAATAAAAAAAAAAGTGGTATAGCTGTCAGATGTTATTTAAATTTGAATGTGAAAGCAGAATTCTGGTGTTAGCAGGATGAAAATCATGTTTCTATTGTTCTCTTTCTTGCTGAGGAAGAGATTGCCGATCAATTTTTATTTTTAGATATAAGATGTTCATTTACTCAATTACTAACTACTGTAGGCATTTCAAAGTTATCTGCGTACAAGAATTGAGTTCATTCTGGTCACTCGATAAGCTGATACTGTGACGGGTTCATGTCTCTATATGTAAATTGTAATATCTCTGCTCTTCTGAACTTAGTTTGGTTCTTTTCATGTATCGATTACAGAGTACATAGAGGAACTTGTGCAAGCTAATGCAGGTGGAAGCAAGCAATTGTGTGCTGGCACTTTTCTGAATCCTGGCTCTTGGGGTGCTGCCCTTTTGTCAGCAGGAACCACGTTGTCTGCGATGAAGCATATATTAGATGGACATGGGAATCTCGCGTATGCATTAGTCCGTCCACCCGGTCATCATGCACAGCCTAATCGAGCTGATGGCTACTGCTTTCTGAACAATGCAGGCCTCGCAGTACAGCTTGCACTTGATTCTGGTTGCAGAAAGGTTATCGTAATTGACATCGATGTCCACTATGGAAATGGTACAGCAGAAGGATTTTATTGCTCGGACAACGTACTGACTATCTCTCTTCACATGAATCATGGTTCTTGGGGTCAGTCACATCCTCAAAGTGGTACAATCAATGAAGTCGGTGAAGGCAATGGGTTTGGCTACAACTTGAATATACCTTTACCAAGTGGAAGTGGGGATGAGGGTTATGTATACGCAATGAATGAATTGGTTGTTCCTGCTGTGGAAAAATTTCAACCTGCACTTATTGTTTTGGTTGCTGGGCAAGATTCTAGTTCGGTGAGTTGAAACCTTTTCGTTCTGTCTAATTTGTGTTTTTGTCATACAGATGTCTGACATGAAGCTGTTTTGTTCCGTTTTACATCTAGAAATACTCAAAAATAAGTAACAGAAGAAATTTGCATTTTAAAAGAATATTTTTTATGTATTTATGATGCCTTGTTGTCTTAGCAATATAAATCTAAACTTAAAACAGTAATAAATCATTAACAAAATTGCATATTACTAAAGAAAAGTTATTTTCTTAGGACACTAGATTCTTTGTTGCATTTGACATATCTGAATTTGATAACAATTAGGTACTACTGTTGCAATCCAAACCCAACCTAAGTCATTAAGATCTAGTCAGGATTTGGTATATCTGCTGTATCATCATCAGATCCTAGATTTGAATCCTATACCAAGATAATCAGGTTGGATTTTAGGACTCAAACTGAGAAACAAGATCAAATTCAGAGCTGGCTAGCAGTTCAACTGCTTAGCCTTTTTGGACATAGCATTTTTAAAATTTTGAAATTTGTTAGTATCATCCATGTCCAGGCTTAGTAGATGCCTCCGTCTCTCAGTTTCCTGCAATCTAGTAAAGGAATTCTTTTCCTGAATCATAGGAAAAGCATGCTTTTATTTCTACTTTTTCCAGTAGAGACCTTTTTAATTTAAAGAGAAATATTTGTGCTTGTATTGCACTTAAATGTGAATAACAACCATCTATGATAATATGAGCAATTATAAGCTAGTGTACATGTTTATCATATCTTTTCAGCTAAATATGTCAAATGCATATTAGCTTGAGAGAAGATCTTGTATTTCTATTATCTTGCTAATGGTGTTTACCTCTCTTCAGTTTGATCCAAATGGAAGACAGTGCTTGACCATGCAAGGGTACAGGGAGATTGGAAAAGTAGTACGGAGAATGGCTGATAAGCATGCCAATGGTCGTCTTCTTATTGTGCAGGAAGGTGGGTATCACATAACATACTCGGCGTATTGTCTCCATGCAACACTAGAAGGTGTTCTAAATCTTCCGGCTCCACTACTAGAGGACCCCATTGCTTACTATCCTGAGGATGAGGCTTACACGATCAAAGTTGTCGATGCCATCAAGCAGTACTGGAAAGAATCTATTCCTTTCTTGAAAGAACTTTAGATAGGTATATACTTCTCCCATGTTCTTACTAGTTTGTTTACTTGACTGCAGAATCTATTTCCCCTGCACAGAACTTTCTTAAAACATTAAGTAGTTTCAGTCCTGTAGATTAAATTGATAACATCGTCCCATGCATCTTTGGAAGCATTAATCACCTTTAAATGGAGCATATTACATCCTATTAATATAATTATGTAGAGCATTGAGCCTTGAATAATAAGGAGAATTCGGAAGTCCTGGGTGGGAGAGAAAGGTTCGAAAATGGCCGAATTAGCAGGTGGAGGCTGCCCCACACTGAAACAAAGGTGTTGCTTGAGAATCTACAAGACCGACCAACTTAGGAAAAAGAAATATCTCATTATTTGCATGAACTATTTTAATTTCAAGAATGACTCTTCTGATGCAATCTAAGACATTGTGTATCTATATTCAGCACTACCAATCAAAGCACCGTGCCTTCTTTTATCTAATCATTTACTTCACCTTAGTATCTAAAGAATATAATTGTATTTTCTTGGCAGGGAAACTTAATGAATCCTATAGAGTGCTGTCTTTTCCAAGGTCTTCCAAGAAACCGATGTCTTACTTCTGTTTGTTCTCTGTGCAGGAAATTCTTCGATTTATCGTGTAATGCTTCTGGTGTGGAGGGCGAAGCTTTTCTGTTATCAAAGCACTTGTTGATTTTATTCCAATTGATTAAAGACCTACACAGAAATACATGCATTTCTAGTTATCTAGATGCAGAAATTTGAATTTTGATGGCTGTATTATGTAGAGGCTGTCATGGTTTGCACTATTTATTTGGTGTCATGTAATACTGGATTTGTATATGAAAATTCGTTGCATATTATTATATCTTCCCAAGGTAAAAAAAACTTTCCAGCCCATCTATTTCGCCCAGGATAACTTTTAGCCTAAAAAAGAGTTCTTTTCCTTGTGTGATCCGATAACACGTCAGTTCCACTGGAAAAGAGCCGCAATAGGACGGATGCAAATGTGACGTGCCTCTGGATATTAGTTCCTCCTACAAGGATAGATTCATCAGCAGTTAATTAGCTGTTATGGACATCTAATATGACACTAATGAGAATAAAAACTGCCCCCTTTTTTTTTAAATTTTTTTTTGTTGAAGAAAATAGGAACAGTCTCAACAATAAGTTTTTATAGAAAATAAGAAAAGTTCGGAAATAATGCACATGATTTTGTTGTAATAAACCCTAGCGTAGAGTTTTAAGGAGTGCTACTCGCTTCTTTCTTTCTTTTCTCTATTGTCGACACTCTTCTTCCTTTCCTTTCGCTTTGATTTTTCTTCTTTTACCTACTAACTCTCTTTTCTTCTACTTACTAAGCTTTATTCGTGTCTCTTCATTAATCCAACAAGGTTCGGCATGGCATACAGTTGATGGGTGGGTCCCACATCTCAATCCGTACTCGAGCCCCTTTTCTCCTTGGTTTTGGAGGGTTAGACATGGGGGGTTTGAGGGTTAAGGTGATGATTTGTTCTTCCTCGTCAAGGGGAGATTTTTGTGCCCACTCGAGCTTTTTATTACTTCTCATTCTCGGCTTGCTTCTAAACTTATTATTTATTATGGTTTACATAGTTTACTCTTTTTTTTTTGTGTGTGCTCATTTTCTCTTAGGTCTGGTTTGGTTTGAGATTAAGATTCAAACTTGATTAGTTAATCTTATTTTTTAGTTTTAATTCTTTAAAAAATAAATTTATAAAGATAATAAAAAGATGTTTAGTTATTGAACTAGTTTAGGAGTCCCTGAATCAATTTAAAATAAACAAGAACTTAGTATTTAATAAGATTACATGTGTCCGAGTTTGTAGGCGGTCTTGACAGTCCTTTGTGCGTGCATTACTGCATGAAGGCTGTGAGTCTTGTTATTCTTATATATCAGTGTACTTCTTTGTGGTATTATAGTTGTTAACCGCACCTGATCTCTCCTTTTACTGTGTATCAGTGTCAAAAGCAGTAATGAAATTAATATGTCTAGAGACTTTCATTAGAACAAAAAGTTTTGCAGTTATATTTCCTATTAGTATTAGAACGCCCTCCGATATATCAGACGCCTACGTCACCATAATATGCCTTCAAAGGCATCACAGATTCACACGTCGCCAAACGGAAACCGATTCCGTAAATAGATTTGAAGTCGGCAATCTTTATCTATTTCCATCCCTCCCTTTCTCTTTATTCCTCCTTCCCCTCCGCTCCACCGCCACCGAGATCGAGATCGAGATCAGAGAGTGATGGGGCTTCTTTCTAACAGGTTTGCCTTCTCAGTTAATTCCTTGCACATTTGATTAGAATTCGAATGATATTTTGGAGTTAAAATTTGAGAGTTGGATTATATAATTCGATATATAGGATTAAGAAGGAGAGGTTGAAGGCGGGGGATCACATCTACTCGTGGAGGACTGCGTATGTCTACGCCCATCATGGTAATTATTTGGGCTTTTATGATCTGTTCGATTGTTTTATAGTTTGGGATTTTTCGCTATTTATTTCAAATAACATTGGGATCATATCAGAATCCGATAGCTTGAAAATGTTAAAAATTAATCCCAACAGGGATATACGTGGGTGATGGTAAGGTCATCCATTTTACTAGAGGTCGAGGCCAAGAAGTTGGAACTGGGACTGCGCTTGATCTTATCCTCTTGAGCTCTGGCCCTAATCGAAGCGGAATTCCGTGCCCTAATTGCATCACCCAGATAAACGAGTCTCACGGAGTGGTCTCCTCTTGCCTCAACTGCTTCCTTGCCGGTGGCGTCCTCTACCGCTTTGAGTACGGCGTCAGCCCCGCCCTTTTCCTCGCCAAGGCTCGAGGTGGAACGTGCACTCTTGCAACCTCTGACCCAGATGAAATTGTAGTGCGGCGGGCCAATCGTTTACTCAGCAATGGCTTTAGATGTTATAATGTGTTCAAGAACAATTGCGAAGATTTCGCGATATATTGCAAGACGGGCCTTCTTGTTGCAGAGCAAGGAGTCGTCGGGCAAAGCGGGCAGGCAATATCGATCATAGGAGGGCCTCTGGCTGCTGTTTTGTCGACGCCGTTTCGCCTTGTTACGGCGAATGTGTATGGAATGGCTGCAACGGCGGTAGGAGTTTACTGTGCCAGCCGTTACGTTGCTGACATTGGCAACCGGAGAGACGTGGTGAAAGTGGAAGTGGATGATCTGGCTGCTGGGCTTGCAACAGGGAGGCTTCAGGCCGCCGACAGTGGAAATCAGTTGGCTTTTCCTGCACAATGCTAGGGATGGAAGAGAGTTGAAGTTACAGTGGGTATTGGTTGCTCATTCTGAGTGATTCTTATCAATAACATTCACTGGTACATCATTCCTGATATGCTCAGTTATTTATACTAAGATTCTATGTACCGTTCGAGATATACTTATAAAGCTATGATGCAACTTGCGAGAAGGAATTTATCTTGACAAGGTTAATTGTGCATCTTGTTATAGTCTTCTTTTCTGTTAGAGATGCTTCTTTCAATTTCACTTCCTAGTGAATACGGAAGGTTTGGCTATCATAATTAGCCTTTCATGGTACTTTGGTGTTCAAGGCAATCTTAAAGTGTTGCCTCTAAATATGGTTTATATGTTTGTTAGTGGTTTGCTCTGCTTGTTTGTCTTTCTTTGTGCCATGGAAGTATAGAATATTATTATATGAAGTTAAAGTAACAGCAGTACAAGAGGCAATGTCAATTATAACAATTCAACGATACAAAAAGGCCATCCAAATTTCAGACTCTTTCAGCACCCCAGTCCTTTGATTTGGAATAGTTGACAAAAGAGTACGAAATAATAAGATGAACAAACCTAACCCATTTTGGATGAATCCGAGTTCCGTTTGTGGTCCGACAAGTACTTGAGAAAATCCCTCACACACTGATCATTCAACTCTTCGTTTCCGAACATCTCTCTGCATTCCTCAACCTTGGTTCTAAAAGCTTCACCTTCTTCATCTACCATGACCAACCTCAGAGTTTTCGCTATCCCATCCCCATTAAACGATCCATCCTCCTCGTCTCTTGGCACCTCCATACTAATCCTCTTCTCCACCATGTGCCTCGCATTCAGCCCTTGATCAAACACCAGGGGCAGCAGCACAAGCTTCAACCCTAAACCAAGTCCTTCTATAATCGAGCTCCAACCCGCATGGGTCAAGAACCCACCAATTGCTGGGTGTGCTAAGATCTGGCTCTGAGGCACCCAACCCGTAAGCACTTCTCCTCTCCCGTCTACCCTTTTCTTGAACTCCTTTGGCAACCCGGATGAGTCTCTCAGTGCCCAAATGAATGGCAATCCGCATGACTCCAACCCAATTGCTATCTCACGCGTTTGTGCACTCGTTAGTTTTGCCTCGCTTCCAAACGCAGCAAACACAACGGACCTTTGTGTTTGCTTCTCCAGCCAGTTCATGGTGCTCTTCCATTCTTCTTCGAAGCTTGTTTCCCGCTGCAGAGGTGGTAAAAGTCCGACCGGGATCACTGGCTTCCGATAGATCTGTTCTAGTAGGTTGAACCACTCTTGTTCGAATTCACTGCAGCTGCGGACGGCGACGATCTGGCAATCTTGTATGGTCTTGCCGAAGCGATAGGTTTCCGACACACCGGAGCCGTCCCGTAGAGCCTCCTGCTCAAAGATCTCCTGGGCCTCGTAGCCCCGGTAGGCGACGGTGGTCGGAAAGTTTACCCACTCAGGCAGTTCCGCGAATTGCTCCGGAGTAGTCCGCGAATTGCTTACACCCATCAACGATGCTGGAGGGCCGATGAAGCCGAGGACAGCAGCGTTGACCACACTGAAATATGCGCACGGCACGTCAAATTCTTCCGCGATCGCAGGAACCCAATGCGCGGCGTAGTCTACTATTATCCAGTCGGGCTTCGACGGCAACGCTGTTTTTAGGAAGAGGCGTAGTTGGTGATCGAGACTGTCGTAGGCTCTGCGGAGATACGGTCGGAGACCGTCGGACGGGAGGTCTATCGTCGCCTCTACGTCCTCCGGTAGGTGTTCGACGATTGGCAAGCGGAATTCCACTAGATTGATGAGGTCTGATAATTGTGAGGGGAGCTTGGGGAATACTCTTGCAATGTTCTTAGGAGTGGAAATGAAGGAGACTCGATGGCCATATCGAGCTAGGCGTTTGGAGAGCTCGGTGAATGGTAAAAGGTGGCCAAAGGCAAGCCATGGAAACACAACGATGTGGAGATTTACATTGTCCATGCGGAGATCTAGGCTTGAAATGGCGAAGTGGAGGTGTGGAAGTCTATCGATCTATCTATCAAGTCCCTCTTATTAAGAGAGTAGGGCTGTCAGGCTTGACGAGCAGCTCGGGCTCGGCTCGGGTGAAGCTCGAGTCCGGCTCGGCTCGATCAGAACTGAGTCGAGCCCGAGCCATTATAATAAGCTCGAAATTAATATCGAGCCGAACCTGAGCTGGAGCCGGCTCGCTCAGGCTCGGCTCGATAGGCTCGATAGCCTGAGTCCCTATGACTAAGGACACGTGGCATAAGGAAATATTGCCACGTGTCCCTCACTAACTCATTCTCACCCGTAACCTACCCCAACATTCATCATCCTCACCTCACCGACCCTCACCTACCCTCACCTACCCTCACCTACCCCACCCTCATTAATTATTTCACCTTTCCCATCACATCACCTTCCCCATCATCAATTCCCCCACCCTCACCTTCACTCTCACCCTCATCCACCCGATCACCTTCACTCTTCCGTCCCCGTCGGTCTCCATTGGCAACGACGGCAAGCCACCACCACGGCGCCACACCTTCCTCTCCGTCGGCCTCCTCCAACTCCTCCTCCGTCGTTGGCCTCCTCCTCCTCCGTCGTCGGCCTCCTCCTCCATCCGTCTCCGACTCCTTCGGCAAGCCGCTGTCCATGTCGCCACCGCCCACGTCGCCACCGCCCACGTCGCCACCGCCTCATCCTCTAATCGAGCTCAGTTAGGTTCAGCTCGAGCTCGGCTCGGGTTGAGCTGAGCCGAGCCTGAGCAACATTGTGAGGCTCGAAACTAATTTCGAGCCGAGCCTGAGCCAGAGCCGGCTCGCTCAGGCTCGGCTCGTTTACACCCCTATAAGAGAGGAGAAGAGCCGAAAGATAGACTTGACGCAACTTGCAGGTGGTGGATGAAATAGAGAATTTCTGGGAGGTGTCTCTGCCAATTGAATCATCTTGATTGGTGTAATCTTATCCGTAGCGCAAAGTTTCAAGAATGTGAAACATTATCTTAAAAAAAGTTATCCCTTGTGTGTATATCTAATGTCATAAAAAAATAATATAATAAATGCAGATGATTTAATTAGATACTCAGATGTTTATAATATAAAAAATATGGAATATAAGGTAATAAATGATCAATCTCAAGCACAAGAGATATTTACTTAAAAGAATCTCAAATCCAATAAAAAACTATGAATTCAAAATATAAATCAATTACTAAAAACTATGACAGTTATAATAAATGTATAGATTATAATCTGGTTGGTTAAATTTGGATAAGAGTTGGTAGGTTTTCCATAGTGGATTAGTTGGTTGACTTGGTTCTATGGGCAAACTGCAAACAGGTGAGCAAACGTAATATTGAAAGATGCCAAGAGAAGCGAATCTCTTCGTGGTTCCGTAGTGTACTATTGTGGACTCAAGGCGTGTAAGCCCACAAGCTTCCAAGAGTTTTTTGTTTTTGTTTTTTTGTGCTGAATAACATATCTTTCAATAATCTCATATTTACTTATATATCCCTCTAAATTTAATATTTATATATGTACTATTTAAAACTTTTTATCTTTTTTTTATATATACAGTTTAGAGTTAACTAACTATTAAATTTTATATTTTTTCTTAATTAAGAGTATTTTTAATTTTCATTAAATTATTGAAACTTAACTTGAAAAATGGAGCCTTTATCATAGATGCTTGTCTCCATTTCACTTGCTAGTGAATACTGAAGATTTGGCAGTTATAATTATCCTTTCTTTGCTATTTGATGATGTTCAAGGCAATCTTAAAGTGTTGCCTCTAAATATGGTCTATATCTTTGTTGGTGATTTGCTGTGCTTGTTTGCCTTTTTTATGCCACGGATGCAATATAGAATGTTATCATATTTATGAAGTTGAAAGCAACAGCAGCACAAAAGGAAAAGGCAATGCCAATTATAACAATTGAACAATACACAAAAAGGCTTGCTGACCTTTGGTTTGGAATAGTTGACAAAAGAGTAGGGCATAAGTAATATAAACAAACCTAACCCATTTTGAATGAACCCGAGTTCCTTTTGTGGTCTGACAAGTAGTTCACAAAATCTCTCACACATCGATCATTCAACTCTTCGTTTCCGAACATCTCTCTGTATTCCTCAACCTTGGTTCTAAAAGCTTCACCTTCTTCATCTTCCATGACCAACCTCAGAGTCTTCGCTATGCCATCTCCAGTAAACGATCCATCCTCCTCGTCTCTTGGCACCTCCATACTAATCCTCTTCTCCACCATGTGCCTCGCATTCAGTCCTTGATCGAACATCAGAGGCAGCAGCACTAGCTTCAACCCTAAACCAAGTCCTTCTACAATCGAGCCCCAACCCGCATGGGTCAAGAACCCACCAATTGCTGGGTGTGCTAAGATCTGGCTCTGAGGCACCCAACCCGTAAGTACTTCTCCTCTCCCCTCAACCCTTTTCTTGAACTCCTTTGGCAATCCGGACGAGTCTCTCAGCGCCCAAATGAATGACAATCCAGATGACTCCAACCCAAGTGCTATCTCACGCACTAGTGCACTCGTTAGCTTTGCCTCGCTTCCAAACGCAGCAAACACAACGGACCTTTGTGTTTGCTTCTCCAGCCAGTTCATGGTGCTCTTCCATTCTTCTAAAAATCTTGTTTCGCGCTGCAGAGGAGGTAAAAATCCGACCGGGATCACCGGCTTCCGATAGATCTGTTCTAGTAGGTTGAACCACTCTTGTTCGAATTCACTGCAGCTGCGGACGGCGACGATCTGGCAATCTTGTATGGTCTTGCCGAAGCGATAGGCTTCCGACACACCGGAGGCGTCTGGTAGAGCACTTGGCTCGAATATCTCCCGGGCCTCGTAGCCCCGGTAGGCGACGGTGGTCGGAAAGTTTACCCACTCAGGCACTTCAGCGAACTGCTCCGGAGTAGTCCTTGTATTGCTTATACCCATCAAAGATTGAGGAGGACCCATGAAGCCGAGGGCAGCAGCGTTGAACCCGCTGAAGTATGCGGACGGCACGTCGAATTCTGAGGCGATCGCAGGAACCCAGTGCGCGGCGTAGTCTACAATTACCCAGTCGGGCTTCGCCGGCGATGCTCTTTGCAGGAAGAGGCGTAATTGATGATCGAGACCGTCGTAGGCTCTGCGAAGATACGGTCGAAGATCGTCAGACGGGAGGTCGACTGACGCCTCTGCATCTTCCGGTAGGTGTTCGACGTTTGGCAAGCGGAATTCTACTAGATTGATGAGGTGTGATAGGTGTGAAGGGATCTTGGGGAATACTCTTGCGATGTTCTTAGGAGTGGAAATGAAGGAGACTCGATGTCCATGCTGAGCTAGGCGTTTGGAGAGCTCGGTGAATGCTAAAAGGTGGCCGAAGGCAAGCCATGGGAACACAACGATGTGGAGATTGTCTGTATCCATCTGGAGATGTAGGATTGAAATGGGGAAGGGGATGTGGAAGTAGATAGATATCTATCGACTCCTTTTTATAAGTTTCAGTAAGACTGGAGAAGAGTCGAAAGTGAGGTAGACCTGACTCAACAAGCCATGGGAACACATCGAGTGAGGTAGATCTTGATTGGTGGTGTAATATTACCCCGTTAGTGCAAAGTTTCAAGAATAAAATATTAGCCGCTGGCGTGCTCTGACCAAATATTAAACACACCATCGTGACTCTTAGAGCCGTCATTAGAATCTATCCTGATTACTGATTATTTGGTCACTCTGAACTTCGAAGCCGAGCATTAATGAAACCGTGGGCTGCGTTCTGTGTCATCGAGAGTGACTCTATTTTGGTCAATGGTTCACACTTTCAGCGGTCTTGGAAAATGACTTCCCCTGTTCTGATCAATGGTTCGCGCTTGAAGTATCCAAGCTATCCGTGTTGAATAGCTGCGAGGCTTCTGTTAGTTTTTGTGATGTACAAATTTGTGAGAAAGCAACGCTCTCACGTGGTGTGAATTTTTTTGATTAGTATAAAGATTAATAGCACAATCTTTTCCTATTTGATAATTAAAATTAAAGATGTTTCAGTTTGAAGAATAGTGCTGACAAAATTCTTATTGAAATATGTTTGAACAAGTTCCGATTTCATTCGGATAAGATAAATCTAATTTTTCCGGTGCAAATGAAATTTTTTATAGAGCAATATATTTTCAATGTGAGAAAGACATTCGTACAGGCTTTTTTATTCAGATGGGCTACACTCGGAACACTCAAGCGTTTGAACGAGATTTAGTCTGTTTGAATGGAGCACAGAAGATTTATGTTTTTCAGTACAAGTTCTCTAAATTATGATTTTTTACGAGCTTATTGACTCAAGGGTTAAAGAGACGATGATTTTTAACCCTGAGGGTCACTAAGATTGGATATTAAGCACGAAAACAGTATATTAAGTAGAATTCAAGCAAATCACTTTAAAGATAGTTATGACTAGTACTAGTGTTATGAACCGGTTTGATCCAATTTATAGCGGTTCTGCACGAGATTTGGGATCTACAGGTAGAAGCACGGATTCCTAGGTATATGATGGAGATGATGATGGAGAGGATGCTGAGTAGTTGATGAAGGTGGCTCGGCAATAAATGATGGTAGTGGTAAAAACCGTACGGGAGATAAAATGATTAAGATAAAGAGACGAAGGGGGAGAAGTAGGCCTACTCTACGGGAGTAGGGTATTGGTTACCAATAAGGGAATTGGGTGCCAATGGAAGAGAGGTGGCGCTGGTTGGTAAAGCACCAAGGCAAAAGCCAATTAATCTTTCATTTCAAGCATGCCTAAGATACAAACTATAAGGCTCTATTTATAGACATTAAATCAAAAGATCTAAAACAAATTTAACTAAATGAATTTTCTTTATCTTCTCGGATTAACTCTTCGTTTTATCGTAGATAAATTCCGAATTTTGAAAAGTGGTAAATACCAAAGTTGTAGATCTGAAGGTTGGTGATCTCATTCAACTAGTTTGATATTATTTAAATATCTGTAGGATATTCTGCGAATATTTTTTCAAAATTAGACAAAACTTAATTTAACTAATTAAATAAAATCCTAACATATTAAGACTTTAACTAAACCACATAAGAATAATAAATAAAATAACTAGACTTTCTATCAAGTCCAATATCTTTCAAGATGATATGATCTAATCTGGAATCACATCAAATAGATAGTATATAAGTATTTTATAATCGATGATTATTATAGTGTTTAGTTTAATCAAAAAAAAAAAGAGAGATGTCATTTTTTTACTCTTGTCCAATAAATAATTTTTTCACATTAAAAAAAATTATGTTAGTACGTGCTCTTACGTTTCAAATATTAACTATTATTTAATAATTTAATTAGAAAAACATCATCTAGAATGATCCAGGATTCCCGCTGTTTTTAAATCCATTAATACACGGCGAGATGGCGAGATTCGCTTCTCTTGGCTGGCCTGTTTGCCTGCCCATAGAACGAACCAAACTTATCCATTGTAGAAAACCTTCCTTACCCAAATCGCACACGCCAAAACCACAACCTTCGAGTCCCTTTCTACTGCGTTGGAATAAACGAAAGAGTTAAAACTGATTGATGTATCCATATGAAAAACTTCTAGTTGTTAGGGAATTAACTGCACATTTTTTTTAGCTTGGGATCATCTGCTAGATCCATATGATCCGGCCCAATAAGTATTCTTTATTGACAAGCAGTAGCACGTGGTAATATATTTTTTTTATGTCAAGAGAGTAAACTGCAGATGTTTTAAACTAACCCCATATAATTATGCTTTAAACCAATAAAACCTGTTGTTACAGCTCGTCCGATCATAATTATAGTTTAAAGTGATACTAATAAAATCGATACCAGTTTCAACACGTGAAAAAGGGCATATTAGTCGATGGTACCAGATGAGTAAAACCGGTAAAACCGGCTGTTACAGTCAGGTCTACCTCACTCTATCGACTCTTCTCCAGTCTTACTGAAACTTATAAAACGGAGTCGATAGATATCTTTCTACTTCTACACCTCCAATTCGCCATTTCAAGCCTAGATCTCCGCATGGACACTGTAAATCTCCACATCGTTGTGTTCCCATGGCTTGCCTTTGGCCACCTTTTACCATTCACCGAGCTCTCCAAACGCCTAGCTCGATATGGCCATCGAGTCTCCTTCATTTCCACTCCTAAGAACATTGCAAGAGTATTCCCCAAGCTCCCCTCACAATTATCAGACCTCATCAATCTAGTGGAATTCCGCTTGCCAATCGTCGAACACCTACCGGAGGACGTAGAGGCGACGACAGACCTCCCGTCCGACGGTCTCCGACCGTATCTCCGCAGAGCCTACGACAGTCTCGATCACCAACAACGCCTCTTCCTAAAAACAGCGTTGCCGTCGAAGCCCGACTGGATAATAGTAGACTACGCCGCGCATTGGGTTCCTGCGATCGCGGAAGAATTTGACGTGCCGTGCGCATATTTCAGTGTGTTCAACGCTGCTGTCCTCGGCTTCATCGGCCCTCCAGCATCGTTGATGGGTGTAAGCAATTCACGGACTACTCCGGAGCAATTCGCGGAAGTGCCTGAGTGGGTAAACTTTCCGACCACCGTCGCCTACCGGGGCTACGAGGCCCAGGAGATCTTTGAGCAGGAGTCTCTACGGGACGGCTCCGGTGTGTCGGAAACCTATCGCTTCGGCAAGACCATACAAGATTGCCAGATCGTCGCCGTCCGCAGCTGCAGTGAATTCGAACAGGAGTGGTTCAACCTACTAGAACAGATCTATCGGAAGCCAGTGATCCCGGTCGGACTTTTACCACCTCTGCAGCGGGAAACAAGCTTCGAAGAAGAATGGAAGAGCACCATGAACTGGCTGGAGAAGCAAACACAAAGGTCCGTTGTGTTTGCTGCGTTTGGAAGCGAGGCAAAACTAACGAGTGCACAAACGCGTGAGATAGCAATTGGGTTGGAGTCATGCGGATTGCCATTCATTTGGGCACTGAGACTCATCCGGGTTGCCAAAGGAGTTCAAGAAAAGGGTAGACGGGAGAGGAGAAGTGCTTACGGGTTGGGTGCCTCAGAGCCAGATCTTAGCACACCCAGCAATTGGTGGGTTCTTGACCCATGCGGGTTGGAGCTCGATTATAGAAGGACTTGGTTTAGGGTTGAAGCTTGTGCTGCTGCCCCTGGTGTTTGATCAAGGGCTGAATGCGAGGCACATGGTGGAGAAGAGGATTAGTATGGAGGTGCCAAGAGACGAGGAGGATGGATCGTTTAATGGGGATGGGATAGCGAAAACTCTGAGGTTGGTCATGGTAGATGAAGAAGGCGAAGCTTTTAGAACCAAGGTTGAGGAATGCAGAGAGATGTTCGGAAACGAAGAGTTGAATGATCAGTGTGTGAGGGATTTTCTCAAGTACTTGTCGGACCACAAACGGAACTCGGATTCATCCAAAATGGGTTAGGTTTGTTTATCTTATTATTTCGTACTCTTTTGTCCACTAGTCCAAATCAAAGGACAGGTGTGCTGAAAGAGTCTGGGATTTGGATGGCCTTTTTGTATCGTTGAATTGTTATAATTGTCATTGCCTCTTGTACTGCTGTTACTTTAACTTCATATAATAATATTCTATACATCCATGGCACAAAGAAAGACAAACAAGCAGAGCAAACCACTAACAAACATATAAACCATATTTAGAGGCAACACTTTAAGATTGCCTTGAACACCAAAGTACCATGAAAGGCTAATTATGATAGCCAAACCTTCCGTATTCACTAGGAAGTGAAATTGAAAGAAGCATCTCTAACAGAAAAGAAGACTATACCAAGATGCACAATTAACCTTGCAATGGACTGCCCTTGTCAAAGATAAATTCCTTCTCGCAAGTTGCATCATAGCGTTATAAGTATATATCGAACGGTACATAGAATCTTAGTATAAATAACTGAGCATATCAGGAATGATGTACCAGTGAATGTTATTGATAAGAATCACTCAGAATGAGCAACCAATACCCACTGTAACTTCAACTCTCTTCCATCCCTAGCATTGTGCAGGCAAAGCCAACTGATTTCCACTGTCGGCGGCCTGAAGCCTCCCTGTTGCAAGCCCAGCAGCCAGATCATCCACTTCCACTTTCACCACGTCTCTCCGGTTGCCAATGTCAGCAACGTAACGGCTGGCACAGTAAACTCCTACCGCCGTTGCAGCCATTCCATACACATTCGCCGTAACAAGGCGAAACGGCGTCGACAAAACAGCAGCCAGAGGCCCTCCTATGATCGATATTGCCTGCCCGCTTTGCCCGACGACTCCTTGCTCTGCAACAAGAAGGCCCGTCTTGCAATATATCGCGAAATCTTCGCAATTGTTCTTGAACACATTATAACATCTAAAGCCATTGCTGAGTAAACGATTGGCCCGCGGCACTACAATTTCATCTGGGTCAGAGGTTGCAAGAGTGCACGTTCCACCTCGAGCCTTGGCGAGGAAAAGGGCGGGGCTGACGCCGTACTCAAAGCGGTAGAGGACGCCACCGGCAAGGAAGCAGTTGAGGCAAGAGGAGACCACTCCGTGAGACTCGTTTATCTGGGTGATGCAATTAGGGCACGGAATTCCGCTTCGATTAGGGCCAGAGCTCAAGAGGATAAGATCAAGCGCAGTCCCAGTTCCAACTTCTTGGCCTCGACCTCTAGTAAAATGGATGACCTTACCATCACCCACGTATATCCCTGTTGGGATTAATTTTTAACATTTTCAAGCTATCGGATTCTGATATGATCCCAATGTTATTTGAAATAAATAGCGAAAAATCCCAAACTATAAAACAATCGAACAGATCATAAAAGCCCAAATAATTACCATGATGGGCGTAGACATACGCAGTCCTCCACGAGTAGATGTGATCCCCCGCCTTCAACCTCTCCTTCTTAATCCTATATATCGAATTATATAATCCAACTCTCAAATTTTAACTCCAAAAACAAGTAATAGTCCAAGATACAGGCACGAACCGAAAACGGAAATAAGTAAATATCATTCGAATTCTAATCAAATGTGCAAGGAATTAACTGAGAAGGCAAACCTGTTAGAAAGAAGCCCCATCACTCTCTGATCTCGATCGCGGTGGCGGTGGACAGCAGGGGAGGAGGAATAAAGAGAAGAGAGGAGGACTTAGAAATAGTCAAAAAGATGCCCGTCCCCGTGTGATGCCTTCGCGTATTTGCCTATAAATAATTACGGCGACGTGGCCGTGTGATATATCGGACGGCTGTCGCTTTTTCTTCTGCAACCCGTTCTAATACTAATAGGAAAAATAATTGCAACTTAATAAATTATCTGCATTCTTTACGATTTCCTTTTTCATATATAAAAATTATTGTTGAGACTATCCCTATTTTTTGCAGTTAATTAACTGCTTATGATATTGTCATTGTCCGAGGAACTTATATCCAGAGACGTGTAGCATTTGACTGCCGTCCTATCGCACCGCTAAAGTTTCTAAGAAGAATTCTTTTTAGACTAAAACTATGCATTAGGCGGATTGAGATACGCTTTCTCGCATCTCTTTATATGCTTGACGATTGTTTATTTGTATCTCAATGCGACTTAATTGTCACGGATGTTGATGCGGTTTCATGGATTATCTAGATAACTTTGCTACCCACGATTCTTTTGGACTTCTAAGGTTGACGAAGATAAGACTCATAAGATTTACAAGGTTTCCACCGATGAGATTGGAAATTTATTTTTGTAAAATAGTTAGTTACAAAATGTAAGATATTTAAAAGAAAAAAAAAATTTATAAAAAAACTATTAATCTTATCTAATAACGAGACCATTATTCTTTGTGATTTTTAACCTCGTTAATTTTTAAAATTATTATTACTATCTCAGTGATTCTTGATATGAAACCTTTCATAAATCGGTAAAGATTAAATCTTAATATCTTCCGTCATCAACTCTTTCGATTTCAGTAATCTTAATCTCTCTTAACTTTAAAGTGAAGACGCAAATAACACTAGAGTAAAAACTTAGGGATAGATCTCTAAGTCATTTATATAGATACCAAAACAATCCTAAAAATAATGTAGATTGGACTTGGAAAATCCACAAACCATGCTTTCTCCCTAGGGGTAAAATTTTCACCGTGAGTTTTGATCTAAATTCATCGAAACCTATTATCAACTCTTGATATTTATGAATTTCTTTGTCATGTTCTAACCACTTTTGAATAGTTAGAACCACATTTCTTAACCTTTGTTTTTTGAGCACTTCTTTAGTACAATTAAGATAATTGTATATCAATCGATTTGATTAAAATCTAATAGTTAAGATATTTGATAATATAATAGGAATGCAACAAATTTAAAAGATATTACCGCTTCTATCATTAATTATTATTTTTAAATATATTACTTTGCATATTATTTTTTGATAATGATATTATCTTAATAATTTATCAAGTAAAAGACATATATATTCTTAACTATGAGCAATGTATATATATATCATAATAAGTCTATTTAATTATTTTTATTATTTAAATATATCTCTCGCTAGTTTAAGATTAATTTAAATTAAATTTAATAACATATAGAGATAGAGAATCATATTTAAATTGAAATCTATCTCTAAAGAATCAAATACAAATGGTTTAATATTAAATAACATCTCGTATAATTAAGATATAATCATAATTTATCACAATCATATCTAAGAGAGAAAATTTTAATAAAAAAAAAATGTGTAATTTGGAAGTTAGCACAAATTACCAAATATTCTTGACTAATATACTCTCTTTTCTATGTAATGTGGTTTTGGAACCGGTATCAAGAAATTGATATAGGATGTGAAAACTAACTTTTAAAATTATAAGTTTTAGAATGGTATCGAAGCATTTGCCTTATTTTTTACTTCAAACTTTGTACTAGCGTTCTCTGAGACAATGCTTAACAAGAAATAAATCTATACTAGTGCTAATGATCATGAGTAGAAATGATTACGAAAACTATACTTCTGTTATTACTAGAGATTATGAGGATTTAATATAGTGGTATTGGTTTTCGGTTCTTTTTTTCTTTTATTTTCTTCGATTCGTTCCTTTTTATGGTGTTGTGATCTTCAGCCATCTGGGTTTCTGAATTCGTACTGGTGTGGAAGAAACAATTATTTCTCTCCTCACTCCAGCCTCTCCGACTCCTACTCATAGTATGTATGAGATCACGAAGACATGGCAACGGTTTAGATTGCCCAACTGAATTCGAATTTGAATAGGACACGAATTGGTAACGGTTTCGACGCGGGTTAGAAACCTATATATATACCTCGCTGCCATTGCCCTTCCGCAGTTTTCCCCTCCTCAATCAGTCACTACTCCGTTCTGTTCTGTTCTAAGTTCTCTCCTTTCTTTCTGTTGACAATTCTCGTCGAGAATTCATGGCGTTGCCAACGGAAATCCACCTTGAGGTTTTGTTCGCACAGAGCTTGCCATCTATGGCGGAGGTCAGGATGGTCGTCTCGAGAGTTCATTGCTATTGGGGAGTCGAGGAGGTCACGCACGACCTCTCCTTCCGCCGACCGCCCAGGCATCTTCGTCTCCAGGAGGTCACGAAGCGCACCATCTTCTCCATGCTCGCGGGCGTCCACCATCCGGACGCCGAGGACGTCGTGTTCTGGACGGACCACATCTCTGCCTTCGCCCACGATGCGGCTGCCGCTGCCCACGAACACGGATGCGGTTCTTTCGCCGTCGTCGCCGAGATCAAGATCTTTGACGTGGAGCCACCTAGGTGGGTCTTACAGCAAGCAGCCGCGGTGGTGCCCTGGCAGTATGTTCAAGAAACGCAGGAGGTTGACCAGGTATTGCTGCTGCCGGCGGCCGAGGAACGCAGGGTGCCTCCACGGCAATCATCTCCTGTCAGGAAGCCGGAAAGAATTAGATACAAAGTGGGAGAAGAATCGACAACGAATTGCGTAATTTGCCTGGATGATTTCGTGCCGGAATCACAACTGAGAAAGACGCCGTGTTCTCACGTCTTCCACGAGAGCTGCCTCAGCCGGTGGCTGCAGGAGAGCCGCGCGTGCCCACTTTGCCGGTTCGCTTTGCCGTTTGAGACATAATCTAAAAACCAGGGCCCCCTCTTCTCGTATTTCTGATGTTCTCGTCCAATTTTTGTAAAACGTACTGTTAGACGTCAATGACAAAGTAATAGAATGAGTCCTCAGTTTTTAAAATGAATTTTCTTCTTCTATACTCTTGTCATCTTCCACTGCCATCTGGATTTCTGTACTTCTCTCGGTGTGGTAGATATATATATATATATATACACACTTTGTTTGGTTTTAGTTTTTTGGGATAAGGAGGGGTTTATCCCAAATCTCCCAGCGACCAAACGAGCCAAAACCCTCAGATGCTTTAAGATGACTTCTACAAAGATTGCAAACCATTACAGAACAGATGAATCACTTTCCAAGATCAACGAGAACCACGAGCAGAATAGAGGAGTGTCACTTTCCAAGATCGCAGATCGCAGATCGCAGCCCACAGAATTCGCCGGTTTCAAGATACGATCGACTTTAAAGTGACCAGACGAGTCCAAATGTCAATTCTAAAAGACAAGATAATGCATTTACTATGTTTAATTATACTTACAATTTTTGAACTGTGGCTTAATATCGTAGTTAACGATAAATATAAGTTATTTTTATTAATGAAAAATGCGAATTATTCTTTGATCCTTATCCACTTGACGTGATTCCGAGTTTTTATTAGATGATGATATCAAAGAGAATAAAGATACATATTTTACCCTTGGAGTGGGATGGGACATGGGAGTGTTTGTGCCCTAATCTCTTTTTATTTATTGGATTCCACTGACAAATGTTAACACAAATTCATATTTATATTATTTCTTTTCACACATCTTCGTGTAATTAGACAAATAATCAGTTAACTCAATCGCTTAAGCCTAATAACATTAGTCATTAGAAATTTAGAGCATACAACTAAATTCCAATCTCACACCCCAATAATCAAAGCTATTTACCATTGGACGCCACCAACTACAACTAACCCTAAGAAATGCTTATGATATAAATTTTTTTCTTATAGCACAAATCTTAAATTTGTTTCATATATAGCTGTGTTCTGTTGTTAGAAAATAAGTAAAGTAAGGAGATTTAAGAAAATAGAAGTTTCTGCCGGAATTACTTTTTAACATAATTTTATCACTCTCCAATGTTAGATGAAAAGCAGGTGTGATATTGAAATTGTAAGTTTTTTTTTCAAATTTTTTTTGAATACCCTAAATCAAATTAATTATTAAAATTTCATCAATAGGCCTTAAAGAACAAAATTTCAGTCACCAATCTTATTCGTCTTTTACATTATTCTCTTTGTTTTTTTTTTCTTATGTGTAGTCTGTCGATAAACTTTAATAAGCATTTTAGACTATTGAATCATAATAAAATAACAAATTTATCGGAGACTTTTTGTATATCTGAATACACTACTATCGTGCTTCACTTTTGTAATTTATTTGTGCCGTCAAATTTGAAGTTTTATTCTAATTATAGTGTTATCTAATATAAACTAAATGTGAACCTCGCAATAAAGAGTCATCGTTTTTTTTTTTCATAAATTATATCTTACATTTTATCTATTTGTGCATTCCGTATTTGAGAATTTTATAATCTAATCTCCTCATTTTCTTTATAATTATCATTTAACACCTTACCTTAATTAAGATGGTACTAAAAAATTTATAATATATAAAATAATTTATAAATATTGAAATTGTTCTTGTCTTGTTCGGCCTTTTTTTTTCATCCAAAAGAAGAATAAGAGTAGGAGGCGACGCGGGAGGAGGAGAGAAGATAATGAAAGGTAATGGCAGGTGATGGCAATGGCAACGGCAACGATGACGATGGTGACGAGAGGAGGTAGATAGGGAAGATGGTGAAAATATATAGAAAATGAGAGGAAATTATGAACATTTTAGTAACTTAGTCTAGTCAAAATAAAATCAAGGCATTAAATACAAATTATAGGAGAAAATAAGATGTCAGATTATAAAATTATTAAAGATGAAGTATAAATTATAAAATAAATAAAATATAAGGTGTGGTTTGTAAAAATATATCTCATTCTTTTTTCTTGTAAGATTGTTTTTCAAAAGATTAATTATTCTCACATAAAGGCTTTCTCTTAAAAGAAAATAATAATAATAAAAAAAAGCCTTTAGACTAACGATGGTGGGCTTCAAGAAGGCCTTTTTCACGGTGCACCACAATCTGACTAAACTCTACCAGATTAACCTGAACCAAACTCGAACGAATTGAAATTAACTAACTGGCCTAATCATGACCCATGTAAACCTAATTAAACTTAACTAAGCTCAAGTCACCATAACACCGACTTGCTAAAACGCACAAAAGACGTATATATTTCATCTGTTTCTGGATTCAAGCGTTAGGCTCGCTCCGGGTCCGGCTCTTCATTTTCCACACTTGATTTGGAGAGCCGACCTACCTCCATTAGAATATTAACACTCCAAACTGCAATTAATTACTTCCCGGCTGTAGAGCACTCACCATATATTCTCTCTCTCTCTCTCTCTCTCTCTCTCTCTCTCTCTCTCTCTCTCTCTCTCTCTCTCTTCTGACGATTCATTAAGAAATCTTAGGGTAAATAATGTAAATATTTAAATAGAAGAGGATATATCGTGCACCGCCCCACTCCTTCCTAATGATACTAGTATACACACACATCCTTTTCTTATCTTGTTCTAACGATTGTTAATCTCCAATCAGAAACAAATCAGTTACTGATTCTCCCGTAATTTGTGGTGTAAATAGAAAAAAAATAGTAAAATAGATTAACAGTTTGTAGAATTATAGGAGCATTTTGATTAAATTAGGATTCATCAACAATTTAATTATTTAAGATATATATATATATATATATATATATTGGACACGGGAAACCGTAACTCTCACCTTATTAGATGATGAGAAATAGCAGGAGATAGTCACAGTACTTTCCCATAACCCTTTAAGACAAAGCTTGTCGTAGAGGAGCACATTAAATACACATTAAATAGCAGGCAAACTTCATGCTTACGACCTAATAATAAATTAATTTAGCTCAGGACTCAGGACTCAGGACTCTGGAGTGTCTCCTAGCTCGCCCCCCCTGCCTTATTAACTCGGACGCTGGAAAGAAACCAAAGAACTTAACCCCGCTGGGATTCCCACATCCACGCAGGTGGGTTTCGCACTCGCCTCGCTTTCCACGTCGAGCCTCTATTTTTGTCATGGAAGCCAAGTGTCTGGTGCTGTGTAATTCTTTATCGTCTTCTTCTGGGGTCCAGCTATTGATAGAGACAGCAAAAGGTGAGGAGAAAAGTTCGAGGAAGCTTCTTTCGCTATGGTAGCTTATTGTAGAGAATTTGGAATAGTTTTGGTGAATTTTAATACTTTTTAAATAACTGAAAAGATATCTATATATATATATATATATATTAAAAGAGAAAGAATGTTCAACCTTAATTGAATGAAATAATATCTCAGGAAAGTTATTTTTTTAATAAGTACTCTACCAATTACTCTCTTCTTCTTCTATTTTATTCGTGAAATTGTAGAAAATTTTATTAGAAATATTAGATGGATAGTTTCTATCCAAAGTTAATCTGGGTTAACTTAACTTTTCTACAACTAAAGTATCTAAAATATTCTTTTTCAGAGAGAGAATTCTCTGTTTTTGTGTTAATAATTATATATTCAAGGATCTTTAGATTTAACTCATCTATATATATTAGAGTATTTATACGAGATTAAATGTAAAATATAGATGTGGAATCATAAATATTAATTTGGTGATTCATAACAAAGGATAGTTTTATTTATTATTAGAGGAGTGAGCTATCAAGCTATGGTATCTACTAGTGAAACATATGTGAATAGTGGGATTGAGGGAGAACTATTGAGTAGCTTCCTGCATCAAACCAAGAACAATCTATTCCACCGAATTTAATCAACCCATTGACCAGACTCCATAGCAGTGAGAAAATCATTGTAAAGCCAGGCCTGGTGAGCTCTTTGAGGCCATGCAACAGAGCCACCACCACCTTCTAACTTCGAGCATGCAGTATTAATAAATAACCCTAAATGACTAGAACATTTAATGTTAAATCCAACTCCCCTTTATCAATTCAATCTATAAATAATCGAAAATTCCGAAGCTTTATGAATTGATTGACGTGAATAGGCGACAAATGAAACGAAAAATTAACCTACATTCGCTGTAAATTTCCAATTACAAAAGGTAGTTTTAGTGGCCCAAATGGATGAAAAATAAATAAATAAAGTAGATTGCTGAGATGGGAACAGCGCCTGATTTGCAACTTTGTCATCATGCATCATGTGTGAAGGACAATGAATACAAAGGGCAGTAGGGGACTACCAGGGAATATAAATGACCCCCAAAAAGAAATTGGTGGATTGCTTATGACTTGGTCCCACTCTCCCTCATCACTCCCCGTTCTCAGCTCTCAATTACTAAACCTTTTTGGTTATAAAATTTATTTAAGATATAAAGTTGTCCTCCTATCCAAAAGGTCCAAAATTATGTGTCGGTGGACGCTGCCGTGAGACCAAAAATAATACTGTTATATATTATGTTCTAGAATGATCAATAATATAGATATATAATCTAATTATGCTAATGCCGTTAAAATAGTTTGCTTAATATTGTTTTACACCGTAGGACATTAATCACTTGGTAACAATAAGAAAATAAATAAATCAATCAAGAATTTTCTCAAGAATCGGAACTTCCCCCGCTTTTTTTTTTTTGGTATGCCAAATTCTAAGGAGGAAAAAAAAATACCCAACTGCCGCCTTGGGAAGGTAGAAGGAATTAAACGTCACCCACGAATTCTATGGTACGAGACGTCTCCTACCTCTCTGGCTCTCTCTCTCTCTCTCTCTCTCTCTCTCTCTCTCTCTCTCTCTGGTTTCCTCTTTAATGGTCATATCGTGCCCATGGTAGGTTTATAATTTCTTGGATAATTATTAGTGCCCACACAAGCGATTGGATAAATTGGAGATCTTATCGCGGGTTTTATCCCTGCAGGTGGAAGCTTCCCATGGGAAGCTTCTCAATTACGCCACAAAGTTAGCTTCTTTACCATCTTTGGCCATCTGGGTTGTTGTGAATCCACATTCACGTAGATTTACCTTTCATCTGAAAGCAAAAGGGATTGCGAAATCCAGATGGGTTCTTCTCAATCTTCTCCAAATCTTTCAATCGAGCTTTTGCTGTGCTCCCACGGTAAATTTTAGACCTTTGTGATGCTTTCTTCTTCCTCCTTCCATTTGGGCATCTGGGTCTTCCTGAATTTGGTCTCTATTACTCAGAATCGCCATGAGAGGTGGCAAAGAGCTCCTTCCTTTCCTCCTAGTCTGCTTCATCTCGGTGGCTTTGGGCACGACAGACCCGAGTGACTTCGCCGTGCTCGACGAATTGCGCAAGGGATTGGACAACCCGGAGCTATTAGATTGGCCGTCGGACAATAAGGATCCTTGTGGCCCTCCTCTATGGCCTCATGTCTATTGCTCTGGCTCTCGTGTGACCCAGATCCAAGTCCAAGGCGTCGGCTTAAGTGGTCCCTTGCCCCAAGACTTCAACAAGCTCTCCATGCTTTACAACATAGGCCTTCAGAGGAACAATTTCAACGGAAAGCTCCCATCTTTCAATGGTTTGTCCAATTTGCAGTACGCTTTTCTTGGTAGCAATAAGTTCGACGAAATCCCCTCGGATTTCTTCGTTGGTCTCACTAGTTTGCGGGTATTGTCTCTTGATGAGAACCCCTTGAATCAGAGCAGTGGTGGTTGGGTTTTGCCACAGGAGTTGGAGAACTCGGCGCAGCTGACCAATCTTACATTGGTTAATTGCGGTCTTGTCGGTCCGTTGCCGGATTTCTTGGGGAAGATGTCTTCGCTGACAGTGCTAAAGATGTCGTATAACAATCTTAGTGGAGCGATTCCCCCTAGTTTTGCTGGTTCTGCATTGCAGATTCTGTGGCTAAACAACCAGATGGGAAGTGGGTTGTCGGGATCCATCGATATCCTCGCGTCGATGACGTTCTTGAGTGATGTCTGGCTTCATGGCAATCAGTTCTCCGGCCCGATACCGAGCGCCATCGGTGCGTGCACTTCACTTTGGCGGCTCTGGCTCAACGTCAACCAGCTAGTTGGGCTAATTCCGGCGAATTTGACAAGTCTTCCGCAGCTGCAGTCATTGCAATTGGACAACAACATATTGATGGGTCCGATTCCCTTAGTAAAGTACAACTTCTCATATGACGGCAATTCGTTTTGCTCGCCGAAGCCTGGAGAGCCCTGTGCGCCGCAAGTCACAGCACTGTTGAATTTTCTTGATGGTGTGAATTATCCTTCGAAGCTTGCAGAATCATGGTACGGTAATGACCCTTGCTCTAGTAATTGGTTAGGAATATCTTGCTCCGGTAGCAAGGTATCTGTCTTAAATCTGCCCAATTTCAAATTGAGTGGTACCATTAGCCCGTCCATTGGTAGTTTGGATTCTCTGGTTGACATTAGGCTTGGAGGAAACAATCTTACTGGAACAATTCCTGCAAATTTGACACTCTTGAAATCATTGAAAATTTTGAATGTTTCTTCAAATAATTTGAAGCCTCCCGTTCCAGAATTTGGCAACAGTGTGAAACTCCTTGTGAGTGGAAATCCAGCAATAGATGGTTCTCCGGTATCTCCAACTTCACCAAGCTCTCCCAACACTCCTGGTTCTCCAGGATCTCCATCTAGTGACGACACTCCATCTAACTCTTCAGGCAGTTCTTCATCTTCAAAAGGTTCGACACGTCTCAATGTCCTACTAATTGTTGTCCCGGTTGTAGCTGCTGCTTTCATAATGTTGCTGGCTGTTATGTTTCTGTTATGGCGCCGGAAAGAGAAAAAGAAGAGCCTTACAGCACCAAGCTCTATTGTTGTCCATCCTAAAGAGCCATCTGATCCAGACAATATGATTAAGGTCGTGGTAGCAAATAATAGCAATAACAGTGTGACGGCTAGTGATCTGCAAAGTGGGAACATGAGTAGCACAAGTGATGCATATGTTCTGGAGGCAGGGAATTTGGTAATATCTGTTCAGGTTCTTCGTAATGCCACACACAATTTTGCACAGGAGAATGTGCTTGGCCGTGGTGGATTTGGGGTGGTTTATAAGGGAGAACTGTATGATGGGACGATGATAGCAGTTAAGAGAATGGAAGCTTCTGTTTTGACTAACAAAGCATTAGACGAATTTCAAGCTGAAATTGCTGTTCTTACAAAGGTTCGACATCGTAATCTGGTATCTATTTTGGGTTACTCCATAGAAGGCAGTGAGAGGCTTCTAGTTTATGAATACATGCCTCAAGGAGCTTTAAGCATGCATCTCTTCCATTGGAAGCAACTGAATTTGGAGCCCTTGTCATGGAAGAAAAGACTAAATATTGCATTGGATGTTGCTCGAGGAGTGGAGTATCTTCATAATTTAGCCCATCAGTCCTTCATCCACAGAGATCTCAAATCTTCAAATATACTGCTTGGTGATGACTATCGTGCAAAAGTCTCAGATTTCGGACTTGTTAAACTTGCACCTGATGGAAAAAATTCCGTGGCAACAAGACTTGCTGGGACATTTGGATATCTAGCTCCTGAATATGCTGGTAAAGGCTTCTTATCAAAATCTTTTTCTAGAATTAAGTGATATTAACCAGAACCGATATATATATATTTGATTATGCATCCATCATATGATCATTCCTTTTATTTTCTGAGTTACAGTTTTGAATGGCTGTTCATGGTTTCGCAATTATGAAATATCTTTTGTATATATGTTTCTATACAATTTGGTGTAAGAATAGTTTTGAGCACTGAAACAGCCTAGCCTTTCAGGATATTCTGCTCTCACGAAATCTCTGATTTTCAAATTGTCATAGACATAAGCCACTTAACATTAGATGAATGTTTAGATTTAATAAGTTTCCTGCCATGTGCTTATATAGTATAAATTTGACAATGGAAATTCTCTAATAGATTCCCCCTCTAATAAATTTAATAAGTTTCATGCCATGAGATATTGTTCTCCCTGTACTCTAATAGGTGATCGTTTTCTTTATTCTTACTAACTATAATTGTATATGCTGATATACCTATTAGCTCTCAACATTTTCAAATTGCCAAGCTTAGTCACGTAAAAGATTACGAGAACCTTGTTATATGAAAATTAAGTTCCCAAATCGATAGCTTTATCCAAGTACTTCTTTTGAATTTTGATTTCGTTATATTGAGTCTGTGATCACTTCAACTTTTGCTGTTTGATCTAATTCAGTGACTGGGAAAATCACAACAAAAGCTGATGTCTTTAGCTTCGGCGTAGTCCTAATGGAGATAGTGACTGGCTTGACTGCACTCGACGAGGACCGGTCTGAGGAAACACGCTACCTCGCATCCTGGTTTGGATACATAAAGAACAACAAAGAGAAGCTCAAGTCCGCAATTGACCCATCTCTCGATGTAACGGATGAGACCATCGAAAGCATATCCACTGTTGCAGAACTTGCAGGCCACTGCACTGCACGAGAGCCACACCAAAGACCCGACATGGGGCATGCGGTGAATGTGCTCGCCCCACTGGTGGAGAAATGGAAGCCTATGAATGATGACCAAGAAGAATATTTGGGCATCGACCTACGCCAGCCGCTTCTTCAAATGGTAAAGGGGTGGCAGGCTGCCGATGGCACCAGCGGTGTAAGCACGGTAAGCCTTGATGACAGCAAAGGAAGCATTCCAGCTAGGCCTGCTGGATTCGCGGAATCCTTCACTTCCGCAGATGGCCGGTGAATAAACTCGAGCGTTTTTATTTGATTTTTCTGTTTCTCTTTTGCACTTATAGCAAATCTGTTTTCATATGTTCAGTCCATGTATATAGAACTCTTCTGAGAGAGCTTTCCTTTTTTCATGGATGGTTGAGGCCTGTGCACGTCTTGTATGTTTCAAAAAATATTCGTGGTAAATGGAGCTGCATCAGATTTGCCCATGTCAATTGGAAAACTAGTCCCCCTTATTCTATGCTCTATTTACAAGCTACAAGCTGAGGAAGATTTATGAATTGATAACTCATTTCATAAGTGCAGAACATTTCAATGCTATTCATAAATGCAGAACAAAATGAGTCATGAATGGTTATCTTATTGTGGTTGCACACAAATTCTCCATCCAGAGGTTTCAATTGCTTGATCTCTTATGTAGATCCAGTTAATAGGGTGTAGGAATATCATATCTTCGGATCAATTGCAATCCTCGTTCAAATGAAGCATACTTGCATTCTTTTATACTTTTTAAGAATACATTCACCCATTGTATAGTATTACTAAGCCTCTGGGCTCAATTTATATCACAAAATTAATAATAAAAATATATATATTTGCCCTTGAGAGAGGATAACACTCAAATCAATTATTACTTCACTATCATACTTTTTTCTTCCTCAAATGTGACATTAAATGTACCCTCATATCTCTCGAAAGTTATATTATATTTTTTCTTGATGTGTACTGTTCTTTCTCTCCCAAAACCTCGCTTTACTGTCTATATAAGTCAACACCGCATGGCATGATAAAAGCCCGCACTACATAGTAAAAAAGTCCCCATTACATCACAAAAAGCCCACACTTCATGCTATAAAACTCACATTTCTCATTAAAAAAAAAATACACAAATAAAGATTTATTAAAATATTATTTATGTATGTATTAGTACTTCTTTCTATCCATTAAGGGGTATTGTGGTCATTTCAAATAAAAATATTAGTAATTCTCAGTATATTTCATTATTCTTTATTATTTTAATATTAATTTTGTATTATATCAAATATAATTATTATTCTTTATAGTCATATAAAACTAAATATTAAAATAATTTATACTTCTTCTTCTTCTAATATACAAAATTAGAGTAACTTTTTTTAGAATTGAACTTATTTTATAAGTAAATTTAGAATAATTTCACGACTTCTGAAAAAACTTCATTTGGCCTGAAATTTAATAAGTTATTAAGATAAAAGACCATCTTTTAAACAGTATATACATCACCGATATTCAACTGCAACTTTTGAAACATCACCTATATATTTAATATCATATTAAAAAAATATTAATAAAATTTTAACTATTAATAAAGATAGGTTTCTCTGTTCTGCCTCACATGCCACCCCATTATTTAGCTTTGAGAAGTGTAGTCAGCGAGGCTTACACGTGGTTTGGATTCGCCAAATTGGTGAAATTTAATTAATTTTATGATTCTATATGCACCAAATCTACTGTTGACAACTATTAAGTGATGAGGGTTCAATTTATTTCAAACAGTTTTGATAAAATTTAATGTATGTAATGAAATCTATAGTTTGAGATTAAATTTAGATGAAATTCATTTGCCAATTAACTTTTCTCAATCTAAAAATCCTACGGCTTAATCTATTTCACATTCTTACTAGAAAAGGTATAATTTTCTTCACTTAAAACCACATCTACCGCCCTACCATATCACCACATGAGAGTAACCCATTGGAGTTTCGCTCCTTTGCGATACTTTTAATAAATTGAAGCAAAGAAATGTAAACTCTAAATACTCCATAGATACAGAAGTACTCCGAGTTTAAAAGCTAAGAGGTCAGCTCTTGCCCATAGTTAGTTAGTGATTATTAAAGAGAGCGAGCTTGCAAATCAAACAACTTAAGAAAATTACAGAAAAGGAGGATAATTAATCTATGGAATCTAACTCCAAACAACAAATTTAAACCTGATGATGATGGAGAAACTTGTCCGGCCTAGTAGGGTGTAACCTGTAACGTTGTCTTTTGATTTCTTCTTTATTAGAAGAAACGAAAGAACTCAAATCACATGATAGCTGCAATGGTAGTAGAGCTTTGAAAGAGATATTAGCACAGCTTCCTTTTCCCCTCATCTGCTTTATTTATCTATCACACCCTCCTAATTATTGTTGGGACATATGCTTCTCTCTTTTAAGTTGTTGGGACTAATATTGACAAGGTTGAAACTTTTCCTCTTTGATGTTACAGATTTTCTTTTATCTGATAAAAATAAATAAAATAAAGTACTTCAATATATGCAAAGAAGGCTAGTACTTTTTCTAATTTATAGTTAGACTGCAAACTTATAATCTATCAAAATAAAAGAGATGGTCTGGACCTATTAGGTGTTGTTTGTACTTATTTGGTACTCTATTTGGTTTATTAGACCCATCAGGCCATTATAATTGGAATACATAACAAATAGGATGTCGATACATCACTGGTAGTATGTCACTTTCCTCCACAAATTAATTACCCATTTAAATCTATTTAAATAAAAAATCTAACCTAATAAGGATTTCGGACCAACCGACAGATCTTATTCCGTTGGTATATTATCATCTAAATCAATTAACCCGACCCTATCCTCACTTAATCATTGCCATCCCCAAAATATTTAAGATCATGTGGATACAGTGTTCCCTAACTACTTCAAAAGAAAGTCGTTGAAGAATACAATTTTGTAGAAAAGCCCTCGTCTTTTACAACATTATTTTAAAGAGATAACTACTACACCTAGATCATGAATTATTTGTCTATTTTCATATAAATCCCTCTTCTTTTCCAAATTACTTTTTTACTCCTCCCGGATTCACGTTAATCGCAAGCCTCCAATCAATGGGCCTCACGCTCTTCGTCATGTGTCTTTCATTGAGAAGCCCAGTCCTGCGAGTCCCAGAGCAACCAGCGCCCATATCTAAGATCCACGTAGAGCGTTTCCGATCTCTTATCATGTTCCAGGGGACTATCCGAGCAGGCCAACGCTTGGTTATTCTCGACTGTGCATAAACCTAGTCTTATTCTAAGTCGCAGTCATGATAAAGTTATTCCAGCGGAGCACAGTACCGCAACCACCATTAAAGCCCCACCTAGAAATTGAGAAAGAGACGCAGAACCTTCTGACGTCCCCCCTTCTCAACCATTAAAGCGATTTCTTCGTTTCGTTTTTAACCCTTCGTCGTTAAACCCAACCCTCCCTTCCTCCAACCATGGTTAGCCGTTTATTTATATCTACTCCACTGGATTTAAAAAAAAAACATCCAAAAAGAAAAAAGGAAGAAGAAGAAAGCAAACTCCCTCTGCTCTCTCCCTCCGACGCCAGAATCGACACTGCGATCGCATTGCTATGGAGATCTCCGGCGAGAACTGGCGGTAGGTAGCCGGAGATCGGCTGTGCTGTGGCCTGGATGGTGATGAGGCGACGGGAGGAGCAATGCGGGGGCGAGAGATGGTGACAGATCGTTGTGGTTTGTATTCTTGATGGCGATCTCCATCTTGATTGATCTGAATTGATCGAGTATCGATTCTTAGGCTAATTTGTGTGGATTTTGTTTTTACGACAGCGTTGGATCTCCTTGTTTGGAGTTTGGAGTGAGAAATGTAGGCTCGAGTTCTTCATTCTTAGCTAACTCTAGATGTGATTGGGAACTGAGGGAGATGATTATTTGATGCTATATCTGCGAATAGTAGAATTAGTTTTTAGTTGCGGATCGATCGATGGAGTCACGGATGGATCAATACGAGATAATGGAACAGATTGGCCGAGGAGCCTTTGGAGCAGCAATTCTTGTGAATCATAAGCTTGAGAAGAAGAAGTAAGTCAAAATCAGTTCTCGTGATGGGATTTTTACTCTTCTGTATACTCTTTAGGATACTTTCTTTTGTTGCTCAGGACTATTTGGATTTCAGGTATGTTCTAAAGAAGATCCGTCTTGCGAGACAAACTGAACGATGCAGAAAGTCTGCTCATCAAGAGGTTAGGCAAATGGATTAATTTGTCACAGCTTATTTTGACTTCTGTGAAAGATGAATGTTTCCGAAGGTTTCTTAGAAAAAAAAAAAACATTGACTGCAGATGGCTCTCATTGCCCGGCTTCAACACCCTTTCATCGTCGAGTTCAAGGAGGCTTGGGTGGAGAAGGTATCTTCACAAATAGTTAGTTAGGTATTGTTTATCTACTGCAATTCTTGCTTATTTGATTTTATGTATTTTAACGCAGGCCTGCTATGTTTGTATTGTTACGGGATACTGTGAAGGCGGAGACATGTGAGTGCTCTTCAACATTTTATTGGGTTATGTTTCTTAGTACATCACGTTTTGCCTCAGTGAGAATTTGTGGCATCTAACAGGGCTGAGTTAATGAAGAGATCAAATGGAATATACTTTCCTGAGGAGGTAATACAACTGAACTTTTTAGATATCGTTGTGCATTGAAGGAGACCTGTGCAATGACAATGTTCCAAAAATGCTCCTCAGAAATTGTTGAAGTGGTTTACTCAACTACTGTTGGCTGTTGAATACTTGCATTCCAACTTTGTTCTGCATCGAGACCTTAAGGTCTGTCAGTATATTTGACTATTAGTAACAATTGTGCATTTCTTCTACTCTTGAAAATTTATTCATATAACTTGTTTTACACATTCTTCACAGTGTTCCAACATATTTCTCACGAAGGATCAGGATATTCGCCTTGGTTAGTTGCTCAGGGCAAGCATCATTCAGAATGGGTTATTAGTCCTTTTCTGTACTATGCCTAGATTTGAGTACTTTCACTTATGCACACTTTTTTGGATTAATTTGCAGGAGATTTTGGACTTGCTAAGACTTTAAAGGCCGATGATTTGGCTTCTTCTGTATGTGCTTTCTTTACTTGTCATTTGAATGCTTCTCGATGATATTGTGTCCCAAACTGTTTTAGTCCATTTGGAAAGTTTAGAAATTGTGGCCTTAAATGGATACTAGTCATTTTTGCATGAGATTATAAACGAAAATATTATTTCTGGAATTAGAATCTTGTGCACTGTCAAGGCAACAAGGTTACTTTTACTGCTGAACTTGAAAGGTAATACGGTATAGACTCTTCCAGATACTTGCATTACTGCGTCCACATAATGAAAAGTTGATTATATCTGGATTGCTGAGATGTCGACTTTCTATAAAGGCCCTTAATTTGTCTATAACAAGATTAAATATTCACATTAAGAGCCCTTTTTTCCTATTAAACTTTTATCTGATTCCACTTGCCATTTTAAAAAGCTATCTCTGTGAAGGTATTTGTTGGTTTACTATTTGGATAGAATCGTTATTAGATAGATAGCTTATTTCCTATTTTTTTAATAAATTAGTTACTCCACTAATTGGAGTTTTATTTTGACTTATACCTATGCAACACTATCGCTAGTATTAATCATATCAAAATTTAGAATGGCAGCCTCTATAAGAAGAGCCCAGGCCATTACATGTGATACATTTCATTTTTGTAGCTTTGGTTAGTATAATTATATACTTTATACAATGCTTGCCTTCTTTCTTTTACTTGAAATTTATGGTAAGCACCACTCTTTCTTTAGGTTGTTGGAACTCCAAATTATATGTGTCCAGAGCTGCTTGCAGACATTCCCTATGGATTCAAATCAGATATCTGGTCACTTGGTAGGATGGTCTTTTGCGTTGTTTCTTAATGATGCTTAGATAGGGGACAAATGTTGATTGTTAACTCCCTAGCTTTAATTGGGATTTGATTCAACAGGGTGCTGCATGTATGAGATGGCAGCTTATCGACCTGCTTTCAAAGCTTTTGTAAGTCTGTAATTTCTTTGTAGTCACATCATTGTGGTATAGCGACAACAAATTACTTGCTACTTTGTGGTAACAGCACCTAATATGCTGAAGGTCTATAGTATGTTGCATTCTTGCTTCCTCAGAGACTAGATTAACTGGAAAACCTGTTTCCCCTAGCTATGATCCACTATATAGCTTCATGTTATGTAATATCCATGGTGTGAATTTTGTATTCAATTGAAGAAGTATACTCTGATTACTATCAGCTTTTCCAATGTCTTTCATATGCCTATTTTCTTTATAGTAGGACACACCATTTGTTAAGGGCATATGGACTTTGTTGGTCCATTACTTTTAACAGTTTAACCTTTTAGGTCAATAAGTTATTTAGCATGGTAAGGGAGTAGGGGATCCCAAGTTCCACTCCCATGATGCCTATCTATGAATTAAAATGCAAACCTCCACCCAGCTAATTCAAATCCACGTCTTTGACCTATTGAAATATCTCTAGCCCAGATAAAATTGTTAATTCTCTAATTGCTTAAGATTTTAGAGAAGATGTCGAATTAAGATGATATTTGAGCTAAGGTCACAATAATAGACCAGGTCAACTCTCTTTTAATCCTTATTTTCATTATCGGTTGTGGTGTAATGTGGAGGAAACTTGCATCCCGTTGTTTATCTGGCCATGTCCAGTGTGTAGGGATCTCAGGAGAGGGCATGTTAAAGATACAATATATCTTGTTGGTCCATAACTAATAGCATATGCTTCAGAGTTAATTGGTTATTAACACCATTAACTGTAGAGGATTAGTAGGTTTTACTTTATCTAACTTTTCTCTTCTATACCAGGCCTTTTCATTTATGTCAAAAATCCAATTGGATATGATGCTGCACTTCCATCTTTTTACTACAAGAAAAGGCAATATCAAAAGTTCTATTTAATCTTCAATTGTCTCATGTTGGCTTTCAGGATATGGCTGGATTGATAAGTAAGATAAATCGATCGTCCATTGGTCCATTGCCTACCTGCTATTCTTCTTCCTTGTAAGTACACATGTGCCCTTATCTTCATGCTATTGTGACAAGTTGATTGACTTACGCTGTCTGATAAAATTAGTTGCTTTGCATATTGTACTTCATTCAATTACTTGTGGTAAAATCAATCCTTTGCTTCTTTTGGTATTTTGCATTTTGTGGTCAGTGTTCATGTTGTGCAACATTTATCTTCTGCATCTTTTGAATTTTTCAGTATCTCTTATCCATTGGAAAGCCCAATGTTTGTTCATTGGGATTTGAT
Organism: Typha angustifolia; assembly: GCF_048772165.1. NCBI lineage: Eukaryota > Viridiplantae > Streptophyta > Magnoliopsida > Poales > Typhaceae > Typha > Typha angustifolia. The sequence goes on from NC_133248.1 coordinate 9,806,332, forward strand.
ATAGTATAACCAAATATAGAGTGGTTGTGGCAAATAACATTATATGCTAGTTATCATTTGAGTATGCTGGAGTGATCCTAAGATTTGAGAACACATTTTTTATCCATTTGTTGAAGGTCTAAGATCTATGTAGTAGCTTAGACAAATAATTTGTTCAAGCATTTTCTTAGGCTCAGTGGATTGGTGCCTGTCGCTTGGACATGGCTGTGGGACTATCCATAAAGTTACTGTCTGACCTCTCTAGTTCATCATACTTGGGTGTTTTCTCAAATTTCAGTTAGAATTAAAAATTTGTTGAAGTTCATTTACTCATTGAACTGATGGATACCGTGATGATATGTTATCATGCAATACAACTAGTTTGCTTCAACAACTTCTGAAGATTTTAGATTTTTCATATCTTCCATGCTGCTTGATGTAGGAAAACACTTATCAAAAGCATGTTGAGAAAGAACCCTGAGCATCGGCCTAGCGTAAGTTGCCTCCACTTTTGCAATTTGAAACTGTCCAACTCTTGTTTCCACAACTTCCATGTTCTGTTGCCTTATAGCTTTAAGTCTTAATATGCTGTGATTCACAAAATCTACACAGGCATCTGAAATTTTAAGACATCCACATCTGCAACCTTGTGTGAATCAATACCGTCCATTTCCTGACTCTTCACATGTAATCCAGTCACAAGAGAAGCCCATCTCCACCTCATGCAGTGTTCGGAGAAGCATGTCTTTAAGTCAAAGCAGCAGCATTTCCAGCAGTGATAAGGACAGTATGTACTCAAGCGAGAGAAATGCATCAGGTTTAGCGCCAAATTCTGATCATAATGCAATTGAAACAGAAGCTATTCTAACTGATGACAGAGTTCCTGCTGATGATACATCCTCTCCCCCTGAAGATGTTAGAGTTCATAAAGACATCTGTAATTTAGAACCAGAGAGACAAGTTTCATTAAAATATACACCTGTTGATCAGCAGCCAAAAAAAGATGAGACTAAGAAACCAAAAACCGTTAAGAATATATTGATGGCACTAAAAGAGGATATCAGAGTTAGAGAAAGCAGTTCTCCTGTGAGATCTAGCCGTGCAAAGATAGCTGGTACCCTGAGCAATAAAAATAGCACAGAACCATCGCCAAAGTTGCCCAAACCTACTAGTGCCACTTCTTCTAATTCCAAGTATAATGAGGTGCTGACACATGAATCAGCGAAGATCAACAGTGATTCAGCGAATCGGGTGCATGTGTCACATCCTTTAAAGCATCTGGTATGGGTTAATTCCTGTTTTTTTCTTTTGTGTTTTCCCTCAATATTTTTGCTTGTTGGTTATTCTCCCTCTGTCACTTGGCTTGTTGCAGTTCCCTATTCTTGAGTCCTCCCCAACACCTAAAGTTAGACATGATGGAGTATCACCATCTGTTCCTGTCAAAGAGATCGCCGACATTGACATCTCTGCAAAGACGAGGCAAAGGCCTCCACCTTCTGCTATTAATACTAGAAAGTGTGCTGTTTCTGTAGAGAAATCAGCTGGGCTTCGTACTCCAAGCCCTTCCTATACTGGGACTAAAAGAATTCTTGCCAAAATTACTCCTGAGCATGAGGAAAGTCCATGTTGGCCCGCCCATAGCTCTAACCAAGTCATCAGCCAGCACCGGGAGTATGAAAAGGTTTCTTTGACTACTTCAGGAGAAGCACTGACTGGGATAGACAATTCTGAATCAGAAACCATCCCTTCTCAGGAATCTCCATTAATCATGGTAAAGGAACATCATATCACGTACTCCAACTCAATAGTAGATGGTGCTGAGGAAATTCCTGAAATTTTGGTATCCACTCCAAGATGCTCGCCTTCGACACATTTGCGTTCTGGCTCTGACTTTCCTTCTGCAGAAGATCATCATTTTGAACCTACAGTGAGTTGTGAGCTTAATGCAGAGGATTTACAGAGGAGTACTGGCAGTAATGATGAAATCAGTTCAAGTTCGTATCTAGTGCCATCCTTCCCTAGCTCTGAACAAGAGTTTGTTTGTAAAGATGATTTTCCCGTCAGTAAGTCTGAGCATAACTACATTACTATACAAAATGGAGACGAGAAGTTCAGCGTCCGAGAACTGCTCTCATCCATACCTGATTTTGCTCCATTCGTTTCAGCAGCCACAAAGAACACTTCTCTGGAGAAGGGACAAATATCGAATCAGATGTTGGAGAAGCAGGCAGCTTCTCATCTAACACCAGCTTTTGACGATATCATCCATGTGATAAGACACAGCAGCTTCCGTGTTGGTAGTGAGCAACCATTGGTAGAGAATATTGAGATGGGTGTTCAGAACATGGACATGGTGGGTAAACCATTGAATATCGTAAGAGATGAAGCGGACATAAAGAGCATTTCACCTAGTCCAAAATCTCCTGTATCTCTTGACTCTGCTACCTTGACATCAGATGTTCCACAGTGCAATATCGCCAAGGAAAAGACGAACAGCTCAGAAAGAGAAGTGAGGTCAAATTCTTCAGAGGCCAACACTGGATCAAAGGAAGAGAAAACTCCAGCTAAAGAAACCTTGGATGTCAATTCCTTTAGACAGAGAGCTGAGGCCCTTGAAGGTTTATTAGAGATTTCTGCAGAATTACTGCAGCATAATAGGTTGGAAGAACTTGCAGTTGTTCTAAAGCCATTTGGGAAGGATAAGGTCTCTCCCCGAGAAACTGCAATCTGGTTGGCGAAGAGTTTCCAAGGGATGATGAGTGAGGAAGCCAACCGCACCGTGTGAAACCTCGTCACCTTTACCTCTTATCATACTTTTTATCTTCTCTTTCCAAATCATCAATTGCAAAAGCTTGTTGTAGTTTCTTTTCTTTAGTTTTCTCTTGATAGTTTTAAAATTCTTTTCTGAGTACGTTGTAAATAATCAAATCACAAATAAAATAAGACGTGGCAAATGCATGCCAGAAGAATTAATATTTCATCTTTTGAGGTGGACCAGTATTGTTATCTATGCTTCCTCTCTTCCTCTGTTTTCCTTATTTTCTTTCCCTCCCTTCTTCCTCTTCTACCTCACTTCTCTCATTTCTTCCCTTCTTCTCTTTCTTAGGGTGGAGAGTTTGGGGAATGAAATATCTGGAGTAAGATTGTAGGTAGGTATCGAAGGAATTATGAAATGGTTAGGTTGAGATTGGAGATTGGAAATTGGAAATTTGAGATTTGAGATTGCCATAGAAGTCATTAACAGAGGAGATTGAGACACGAAAGCGCAACGTTGGAGGATGAAAGATGACAGAGAGAAGAAAAGTAGTTTAGGAATTTTTGCTTTTATTTAATTAGTGCTAACCTCTCTTATTTTATCAATTATAAATGTGAGCGAATTATAATTTTTCATTCTGCTATTAATGCCTTTTTATGACAAGTAAAATTCTAGGGTGTATTTTTTCACCATTTTTTTGTTTTTGTTTTTTGAGGGGTTATATATATATATATATATATATATATTATTTTTGAGTCAGATCAAGGTTAATTAATCTCTAACAACGGCAACCAAAATGCCAGCTAGTGCGCGTAGTTTTCTTCTTCCCCACTTCCACCCTGGAAACAAGAATAGAAAAGGTCGCCCACTGGAGTATAGAGAAAAGCAAAATCCCTAAACCAAACCCCTCCACTCCTCTGGCTCTTTCTCTAGATCCATTTATAAAGAAAATAAATAAATAAAAGAGTAATCGAGTAAGAACAAGAAGAGGCGGAGGGAGGAGAAGGGGATCTTGCCCTCGACGGCGATGGAGACCCTAACGCAGAGGGCGAACCTCCTGCGCGAGTCGCTCCATCGGAGCGAGACCATAACAGATCGCATGGTTGCCATTCTTGGCTCCTTCGACCACCGCCTCTCCGCCCTCGAGTCCGCCATGCGCCCCACCCAGGTAGGTAGTTCTCAACACCTTTGATATTTTCCTTTGGCTCTTCTAGGGTTGGTGTTACAGTAGGTTCGTTATGGCTTTGTTGTGGTGTAGTTGAGGACGCATGCAATTAGGACCGCGCACGAGAACATCGACAAGACGCTGAGGTCGGCGGACGTCATACTGGGGCAATTCGATCGCACTCGAGAGGTTTGGTTTTGGGCTAATTGAGATTCAATCTAGTGGAAATGATGTTTTCCTGATCGAATTAGTTGCAGATTTTGAGATTTTATAAAAAAAAATTCTTCTTCGTTCTTTCCCTCTTTTGGGCGTAGGCGGAGCGAGAAATACTGAAAGGGCCAAGCGAGGATCTGGAAGGTTTTCTGGAGGCAGTTGATCGGTTGAGGAGTATAGTGCGGTTTTTTAGCTCGAATAAGAGCTACAAGAGCAGTGATGGGGTTCTCAACCATGCTAATACACTGCTGGCTAAGGCCATCGCGAGGATGGAGGATGAGTTCCTGAAGCAATTATCTTCACGAAGGTTTGTTTCAGCAGATCCATTAGATGTCCTATTAATTATGTGAAAACTCTAAGTGATGGTTATGATGAGTTAAGCGTGAAGATCAAAGTGGTCGTCAAGGATAACTCTCACCGAAAATTAGGGTCATTGGTTGCTAGTCTACCCTTTCATTTCACCATATATTGACTCGCTATGTTAGTCCGCACTTCTCACTTAAGATTTTTGGAGTAACTGATCGATATGTTTGGAGTCCCTTGATTTAAATGTGTTTCAGTGACAAGGAACAAATTCCAGCACTACCACGTGTAATAATAGACAAGAGCCTCTATGGGATTGTACTACCTCAGAATAGACAAGAACTTCAATGGGATTGTACTACATCAGAATATATTCCTTAAATCCCGTAAAATGCATTCTTGTAACTTCTAAGCATGGAAGTATTTCAAGGCATCCCTCTTCAGCCCACACGGTTGAACACCACAAATGCTAGTACTGTACCATATGTTGAATGCTTTCTCCTTCAGTCCTCTCTTGTTCCATCCTTCAAGGTTGAGAGGTTGAAGCTACTTGTTCAACAACCTTAATCTTGATAATACGATGTAATTAGTTTGATCATTAGATTGCTTCAGGTGCATCTGGGTTGCTAGATACCGACTATGAGTGATATAGTAGTTGTGCTGATTGAAATGTTTGTCCTGGAAACATATCATTGGCATAAAAAGTGTTTCCTGTGATGGCTAATATTTCAACTTACTATATTCAAGGGTGCAGTGGCACGCCATTCTTGAAAACGCTCTGTCCATTGACCTAGTTCTCTCTCTTGGTTTTCAGCAAACCGGTGGAGCCTGACCACCTTTTTGATTGCCTTCCAAGTGCTCTTCGACCATCATCTGAGTCACCTGGGCAGCAGGCTGATAATGGCAGACACCCATCAGCTCCCAATCAATCGGAGCATCAAGTATACACACCTCCGACACTTATTGATCCACGTTTTTTGCCTCTTCTGTGTAAGTTAGCTCAACAGTTGGTTCAAGCTGGACACCAGCAGCAATGTCTGAAAATTTACAGGTACCACTTCATCTTTTTCCTAAAGCGAGGCTTGATCCTCTTCTTTTAATCTGTCCCATGGAAAAGTTTCCTTTCTGTCCAAGAAAGACTTGCTGTAAGATCTTACAATACGGTGTTGTCAAAACAATTGCTATTGTCAAAAAGTTCACAATGTCCTTTCATTATTGCATCTCTATGCAGAAACGTTCATATGCACTAATATAAACACAAGATGCCTTTTTTTGCCATCTTAACTTCTTTAGTGATATGGTTACTATCTGCCTCAGTTTTGGTGATCTGCACCTCTTCCTTTTTGGTAATTAAATGGCTCACCTTGGTAAATCTTCTCTTCTGATTCAGAGAAGCTCGTTCTTCAGCTTTAGAGAGGAGCCTTAAGAACCTGGGAGTTGAAAAACTGAGTAGAGAGGAGGTGCAGAAAATGCAGTGGGAGAGTATAGAGGCCAAAATAGGGAACTGGATTCACTTCATGCGAATTGCTGTAAGAATTTCTAAACAAATTGCTTTTAACTGTGTTTACTGTTTGATCCCAAGTAATTTACCATTGAAACAGGTCAAATTACTTTTTGCTGGGGAACGACAATTATGTGATAAAATGTTTGAAGGCATCAATTCTCTTAAGGATCAATGTTTTGCTGAAGTAACAGGGAACAGTATGGCAGTCCTCCTCAGTTTTGGAGAGGCTATTGCTAAAAGCAAAAGGTCACCAGAGAAGTTATTTGTGCTGCTAGACATGTATGAGATAATGCGTGAACTACAACCCGAGGTAAATCTCTGAATGCATGTCACATAACTTCTGTCCTCAAAGCACAATAATGGTTTCAGCAAGAATGGTGACATATATATCAGACCCTGATACCACAGAGCACAGTGTATATTATATTCATCAGGACTTAGATGTGGACTTGCTTACTACGGCATTCTTGTGCCTAATGGTTTGACAATTTTTTGCCAAGGACCTTGCATTGTGTGTTTTATGACTTTACAGAAGCTTTGGGTTTGCATATCTGATGGCGTGTTTTCATATAACAATTTTTACATGCTTTTAGTATCTGGTCCTTTCTGATCCTCTTGCTGTCCCAAACCATTTTCACACCTTATTACCTTTTCTATTGAAGTATGTAACTTTGAGTTTTTGAACTGTTAAAGATATAACAACTAAAGTCTTTGAATGAATTAATTACCTAACATGGTATTAGAGCTTAATTTTCTAGATGTCTAAAATTTAAACCTCATTTAGCTCCATTTATTCCACATTTTCTATTATATATTTTTGTGCGGGGTGTTCTTCCTTTGTCCACGAGTGGTGCATAGGGCCACAGATGGACATCTTAAATATATGAAATGCATTGTTGGTTTGTTACTTAACAATTTAAGCCTTTGCATTAACTGGCTGTCTAACACAGACCAAACTTTTACCTGGAGACCATGTATATTTGCATCAAGTTTGTATTGATCTGTATCTTTGTAAATCGGTTTCTTAGATTGAGGCCATTTTTGAGGGCAAAGCATGTTCTGGAATGCGAGAGTCAGCACTGAGTTTGACTAAGCAGTTGGCGCAAACTGCACAAGAGACCTTTGGAGATTTTGAGGAAGCAGTTGAAAAAGATGCAACGAAAAGTACTGTTCTTGATGGAACTGTGCACCCTTTAACAAGCTATGTTATTAATTATGTGAAGTTCCTATTTGAGTAAGTCATTTCATCTGTTTTTACTTCAAAATTTTAGTCTTCCTTGCCAAGTTATATGCATCTAATGCCGATCTTGTGGTGCTGGACCTTATATTGTCATCTGTTTGAATTTGTTATTGATCTGTGATCTGTCTTTATGCTAGTAGTTGGGCCTGGCTAATATAATTTATTTATTTGAATTTGTTATTGATTTGTAATCTGTTTATGTTACTATAATGGAGTTTACTAACTCTATATTCATGCCTCATTATATATTAGAAAGTGATTTTTTTATGAGTCTTTTTGGCATATATCACAAGTTAAAAGAAATTGAATGCAATTTTTTTAATGAAGTTGAGGTTATTCCTTCTTTGCTGATTAGTCCATCTGTAGTTTGGTTTATCCAATGTCTTCAAATACACGAAGCATCTGTCTGCATGCTATCACACTTTGTTATGTACAGGTTGCATTGTACTGGTCTGCACTTTTTGAAATCTTTTTCCATCTTTCTTGCTGTCTATCTCAGTCCGATTCTCAGTTTCTGAATTTGGAAACTTCCATTAAAAAAATTAGGGTTCTTCTTTCTTGCTTGAAAATTCTTCCCGTGACGTATTCTTTAATTCCCTTTTAGATGCTCTACATGATCTTGGGATTTCATTAGTTCACCTCGGGTCACAATACACTGTGGTTTTTTTACCTTGCCACCTTGGAAGGCTGCTCCTGCTTTCATGTGTAATCCATTTGCTTTCTGTATGCAAGTTACATAGAATATACTCATTAGTCATTACCATCTATCTCATTCTTACTTTCATCATCTGTTCACTTCAATTGGGAACAAAACATTTGTTACGTCGCACCTTTCAGTTACGTACCCAGATGTAGACAATGGTTGAAGTCATCTGATATAGCATATACTATGTTTGATCTGAGAAGTTTGAAAGCAATGTTGTTAAATTTTATGATCACAATTTAATGCTGCACTTTGTGGAATCATGTCTGACAGTCGTCTGTGAAACTTGCAGCTATCAGTCAACATTAAAGCAGCTTTTTCAAGAGTTTGGAACGGGAGATGAAACAAATTCTCAACTGGCATCTGTCACTATGCGTATTATGCAGGCCCTTCAGACTAACCTGGATGCAAAATCTAAGCAATATAAGGATCCTTCTTTAGCATACCTCTTTCTTATGAACAACATCCACTATATAGTCAAATCCGTGCGCAGGTATGTCACTTATTATGTCAGATACTATAAGCAGACATTTATGGCTAAAGTTGTGGTTCCATCTATTCTCAGATCAGAAGCAAAGGATTTGTTGGGTGATGATTGGATACAGAGACACCGGAGGGTTGTGCAACAAAATGCTAATCAATACAGAAGGGTTGCTTGGGCAAAGGTTTAGTTAGATAAATTTAAAAACCAATCGAACCTCATTATGCTCGTTTGTCTGTGTAAACACATTATATACTGTTGTCTTTTACATATCTGATTAATTTTTTAAGTTTTCACTGGATTGTTCACATAATGGTAACATGGTCTTGTTATTGAGTTATGTTTCAAATGCCTTCCATTGTAAAGATTGCGTAGTTTGTATCATGCAATATATATATGATTCTAGTTGGTCCTATTTGCAAATCACATGTCAGTTTGTTCTGGTTAAGGTCCTACTAGGGCTTGTAAACAGACTTTCATTTTCTTTTCCAATTTTCAATATATCATTCGGTACCATGATATTTTTATATTATATCAGAAGTCATACATGAAGGTTCTTTTTGCTTATGTTCTACTAAAGACTTATTTCTTGACACCCATAAAACTTGTTCAAACTATATATGTACAACTAGAAAATTTTTAATAAAGCACATATGCCAAAATTCTAATTTTTCTGCTGAGACCATTTGAAGTACTTGTTAGATGTTTCTCATTAGAAAGTTTTTGGCCAAGACAGATACAACTCATCCAAACTGACCCAGTTTAGGATATTATATATTAATATCGATATTCTACTTGTGTAATTCAAGCAACTTCTATAGAAACTACTTAGTTTCAGTACAAAATGGTAAGTTTTGGTGTTCTTTCCGTGATGGTTGGCCATCGTTTGGAATCATAATTTGAATATTACCTTTATTGAGGTTAATCTAAAATTTTGTTCAACTTGGAATAATTTGGGAAAGCAAGTAGATGAACAAGGCATTCTTCAAGAATTTTTTTAAAATTACTTTTGTCTTTCTGGATTGCAAGAATAAGTAAGAATTGTGCTTTTTTTTATTTAGGCTTCAACAAATACATCAAGTGACATGAATCAATGATTCACTCACATGAATACCGTTGACACATTCTTGAGTTCTTGTACTTTTATCAAATTTTCTGGAATTTTCTGTTTGTTTCTATTTTTTCATTGTTTTGCATATTTCCAATTTGTAGGATGTTCAGTTTTTTGTTGTCTTTTCCCCTTAATTTTCAAATTTAAGCTTTCCATTGTTTCGATACTAAAATTCTTAATTGATAGCATCAAAAGTCTAGCTTCTGATACTCAATATGCTAGAATATGCATGCTGAATTAACTTTGTTCATGTGCCATTACCAGATATTGCAAAGCCTCTCTGGACAGGGCTTGACTTCATCAGGAGGTAGTGGTGTTCCGGGGAGTGATGGAGGCAATAGCAGTGGAGCCTCAAGAACAGCTGTAAAAGAGAGGTCAGGGAGACATACTAGATCTTTTTTATTGTCACTCTGGATATGTGGCATTTCCTATGATTGAGCCAGCTTTACTTCTATCAGGTTTAGGTCTTTCAATATACAGTTTGATGAGCTTCATCAGAGGCAGTGTCAATGGACTGTGCCTGATCAAGAACTCCGTGAGTCTTTGCGGCTTGCAGTTGCCGAAATTCTACTACCTGCATACAGATCTTTCATAAAGCGTTTTGGGTATGTTTCCATGCATATAATATTCCATGCCAACATTATTTACTGGACTTGTGCTTGGATATAAATATAGAAAGACAGACTCAATCTGTTACATGAGTATGTTTGATGAGAACTCTTGCTTATTGATTTTTAATGAAAATACTTGCAGTCTATCATCTTATATACTTCTATTTATGCTTAATTTGTACCTGTCATGGAAACATGATGACCTAATCGGGCAGATAATCCTCATCTTTGAGCAAATTTATCATTAATTTTGTTTGAAAGTCGGCCCACGCGGCCACCCCGAACAAGGTGGCCACATGTATATGGAATGCAGCCTGCCTATTTATCCCAGCTGCATAGGCAGGCAGCCAAGGTAGGGATGGCTCATTTGTGGTAGTTGGCAGATTGGGCGCAACTTGATGGATTGGGTTTAGGCACTAGTTTATGTTTTTTTAAGAAAAAACTCTTCCAAATCCCTCTTCTTCTTCAACTCTCTCCAAGTCATCATCCTCTTCAACTCTCGAGCGACACATGGGTGGTAGTGGCAGTTGGCGACAGGCTCAGATGGTGGCGGTGCTGGTACTCCTCCCCTCTCTCACCCTATCTGTTCCCTTACCCAACCACCACTGATATCCTCACCACTGCTGCTGACATCCTCACCAATGGTTGGATAAGAACATTGTAGATCATTATAGGTTACTGCTAATCTGCTATGCTGATTTAATCTCTTATTTTTTGAGAAATTACTGCTGTGCTAAATTGTTAATAAGTAATTAGTTGATTACTGATTACTGTGAATCTCTGATTAGTGTGAAACAGTGAAACTGTGAAAACGTGATTTGATTACTTGAACACTTGAAACAAGTTGATTATGTTGTTTGCTAGCTGTATGCGTTCTGCTAGTTTTTCATAATAACTCTTTAAGTTTTATTGTTTTTGGATTTTAGTATATGGACTAAATTTGAAACTTGTTTACTCTTTAGTTTTTCATGATTTTCTGATTCTCGTAAGGTAATCACACAGGCCTCTTATTGAGAATGGCAAGGGCCCTCAAAAGTACATAAAGTACACTCCAGAAGATCTTGAGCGAATGCTTGGTGAGTTTTTTGAGGGGAAAGCAACAGGTGAGGGAAGACGGTAGTTGCTACTGCCATTGAAGATTGTAAGTGAATGCTGTATGCCCAGCTTTACAGTTGCAAGGCATTCTTCAAGTTGTGTGATATTTCTTGCTTTGCTTTCGGCCAACTTTGTATAACATCCTCCTTGTACTTATTTTTTTGGCATGAGTCCGTTTTACTTCAGGTTGGCATGAAGATTATCCTGCATTTTGTACAAAATCTTCCAGACTTTTTTTCCTCTGAGAATATTTTTCATAAGTTTGACAGGAGATCAGCTCATATATTGTATATGTTTTTGTCGTCATTATTCTTGTAAGATTATTTTTCATAAAGTTGTCACTGAGGACTATGATATATATATATACACTTTAAACCATGGTTATACGTTTCGATTCCGGTTAGTTTCAATTTTCCAATTTGGCCTTGACCAATAAGTTTTGGTTTAAGATTTTATCAAGATTCAGCTATTACTGTTTTGTTTGGGGTAAAATTTAAAACAATGCACAGTTTAATGTCTGTTACTAGTTTCATCTCCTGATAAGACCAGACCCTCTCACCTAAGTTGTAGACTTCAAAAGTTCTGGTTGTCCATTATGTGACCTTATCGTATTGACGGAAAAATTGTGCTTGGATACTCGTGACTAGACTTAGCTTGGCAGGCTGAGGTTGAGAATGTTTCAAAGATCTGCTTATAATAAAGAGACCAAAGGGAAAAGGGCATTTCCCATTCCCATTAGAATAGGCCACGCTATAAGTTCGAAGAATCCAACGTTGTGTTAGTTTGATGTGATGGCTCGAAATTTGCTTATAAGCTGCCCTGAAGATTATATGGTACAAGCAAGTAATACGATTAAATGTTAAATAAAAAAAAGCAGGTAGAAATTGCAATAAGAATGGTAGTAAATGACTCAATTGTTGGTTAACATAATTTTTGAATTGTCAAAGGGCCAAATATTTAGCGCGTAGGAAAAGCACAAATTATACTGAAAAATAAATTTTGTTTGCACAGATAATTAAATAATGCAAACCAACAGTTTTACACAGCACTCACTCTGTAGACATCCGGTTTCTCTTATATATATAACTTTCACATCACGGCCTTTGAAACCATTGCCGGCCGTATGAGAGGCGTTCTCAGATTGCCAATTGGATGCTTATGGGGATAATTGACTTACAGCTATTGCTTTATAATAAACATAGCCCTCTAAAGAAAATAAAAAATAGTAGTACATAAAATAAAATTTACGAACAATTCCATCATTATCTGCTCCTTATACCATGAAACATTGGCGGGCCCTTCTTATTCGAAATCCAAGTGGTCCTTTGAGATGTGAATCCATCTTTGATCGATGGATCGATCGAGCTAGCTTCTTCTTATAATTAGTTGGTAATTTAATCCATCTTATGCATGGAAAAGAAACCCATGAGACGACTTGGCTCAAACGAAAGTCTTATTATAATTGACGTGCCTTCACTTCCTATATTTCTATGTACCCAAACGATCTCAAAGACCATCATCTCTCTCTCTCTCTCTCACTTCTCTTCCTCTCTGTCTCTACATCCCTCCGCTGTAGCTCCTCAACTATGCATCGAGGTCAGGCTCCTCTCCACTATTACAACCCTCTCAAAACAAACACAGACACAAACAAAAGTCCATCTACTTGCTTCCGCTCCTTCCTCAAGATTCTATGCAAAGCCTTCATAATCTGTATCGTCTTCGCCGTCGCCGCCGCCGTAATTCTCTGGCTCATCGTTTGGCCTCTCAGGATCAAAGTCACCGTTGACGCCGCCTCCCTCACCCGCTTCGCTCTCCTTCCGACCAACCCTCCGTATCTCTACTACAACCTCTCCATCGTCGTTAGCTTCCGCAACCCTACCAAGAAGCTCGGCATCTACTACGATTGGCTCGAGGCCGACTCGTTCTACGAGTCTGCACGGTTCAGCCGGGTGGCTCTGCCTACCTTCTACCTCGACGGGAAGAACTCGACGACGACGATGAGGTCGGTCATGGAGGGGAACTTCTACACATTCCTCGATAGCTCGGGCGTCGAGGAATTCAAGAACGAGAACAAGACGGGCTTCTTCGATGTCAAGGTGTGGCTCAATGGGCGTGTGAGGTACAAGCTAGGGTCTATGATCACGAATAACTACTCTTTGAGGGTGAAATGCCCATTGAGGTTGCAGTTGGTGAGGGTAGGGGTTAAGGTGAACGAGTTCAAGAGGACTAACTGTAGAGTGGCCAACTATTGATGCGTTCTGCCAAGTTTATTAATGTCGATCGAATTACTGTTGGTATATTTGGAGATGTACTTTTTTTTCTTTTCAAAAACAAGCCCACGTACTACCACCCCACCGTAGTCAAAGTGAAGCAGAAGAACTATATACCAGTCAAAAGTTGAACATGAAGATGTATGAACTACATTTTTGATAGGTTGGGAGTTATATGGCAATCTAATTCAAAGTTGCCTATATTTGATAGTTTCAAAAGCTGGCCGCCAAAACTTCTAGCAATAAACTTTGACATGTCATGCTTTTTCTTTTTCTTTTTTCTTTTTCTTTTTCTGATAGAAAAGTTTTGACATATTTATCATGCTGATCCACACCCAAGTTTTTACTTGAATTTTTATTTTGTAATCCACTTTTATAGTTCTTAATTCTAATTAATTGGGTGTCCAGTGTCCTTGAGAAGAAGGACGTGCACCGAATAAATTCGCCAAACCGCAAAAGGTGAGCCGCTAGTGGATCGTCAGACAAACAAAAGTACTCGAATAATAATTCCTCGAAACTATGGGTTGGATTTATTAACTATGAAAAATAACCACTAACATAAATAATTAGAGCTTGATTAATTTATCAGAACAGAGCTCATAAATTAATAGTGTTATGTTATGTGCGTATTATTCGAATAAATTGTGACCAGATTATAATAGATTGGCTCAGTTATTTAACTTATATATTAAAAAAATATTCTTTTATGTAACTTATATGCTCATAATTTATCACAATACAAAAAATAATATAAAATAAATTGATACCACCCTCATCTCTTTTCTTAACCTATAAATACAAAACTAATCAACTCTAGTACAGTTAGTAAGTATCTTCCTCATAATCAAAAAGGTCTTCATATGAAGTTTATGAAATTGACTTCAATCTCAAATAATTATTATAGAGAAAATTATTTAGTGGTTGGTGATGATTTTGTTCAATAAGTTAACTCATTTAATGACTCAGCGTTACGATTAGCTTAGAGAATAAGCACAATGGCTTGGAGCAATATCTCATTTTAAAGCAATAGTTCAAAGACTTACACGGTTTGACAACTTGATGGGTGTTAGTACCTTGTATCGAACTCTTTTGAACGATTGATTGATCAAACCATTAAAAAAAAACTCTCTAAGTACATAGAATATAGTTTCCCATATTACTAATACATACACAAATATTAGCCTTAATTAGACGCGCCAATATTTTATAACTAGCTTATTAATTGCGTCATCTTCCTCACCATCCTCAAAACCTCTATATATTCCAACGCGCAAATGACCGACTTAGTTCGCACTCGAGTCTTCCAAGAATTTTCGTACACTCCCGTCTCTATATATTCCTCTCTTCTCAATCCCTCCTCAAGCCCCATCATCTCTCTCTCTCTCTCTCTCTCTAAACCCAATTAGCTCCTTAATTAATTAACCATGTATCAAACTCAACAAAACCAATTACCAGGAGGGTACTACGGGCCACCCATCCCTCCCCAAGCTTACTCCCAACCAAACAATTACTACTACCAGAACCAGGAGCGCCGCACGTGCTTCGGTTGCCTCGTCAGCACCATCCTGAAAGCCTTCATCGCCTTCTGGGTGGTAGTCGGCATCCTAATCCTCATCCTCTGGCTCGTCTACCGACCCCACGAGATCAAAGTCGCCGTCGAGTCCGCCACCCTCACCAGCTTCAATCTCACCTCCGCCAACCCTCCCAACCTCTCCTTCAACCTCTCTGCATCTGTGAGCATCCGAAACCCGAACGACAGAATCGGCATCTACTACGACTGGCTCGAGGCCGACTCCTATTACCGCGGCGAGCGGTTCGATTGGCTCGCGCTGCCGACTTTTTACCAGGGCCATAAGAACACGACCACGTTGGTTGCGGCGATCGAGGGGCAGTCGTATATCGGCCTCGGGACCAAAGAAGTTGCCGACTTCGGAAACGACAACAAGACGGGTTGGTTTGACGTGGACGTGTGGCTTTACGGCCGCGTGAGGTACAAGTTTGGGTCGACGGTGACGAGGAGGTATACTTTGAAGGCGAAGTGCCCGTTGAGGGTCCAATTAGTGGGGGCTGGGGGTGGGAATAACGGGTTTGGGAGGACTAAGTGCGATATTGTTAGTTTCTGAATAGCGGGTCAAACAAGGTTGGCGGCGTTGTAAAAGGATTAGACTTCTCTTTGTCTTCTTTTATTTTATTTTATTTTATACGTTTTGGAATATACTATTCGAAGCATCCTTGCATTTGTATATATTTTTTATCCTTATGTGTTCTAAGGTAAAATATAGACCATTAACCAAATCAAGCCGTTGAGCTAAACCACTAAACCATCAAATAATTTTTTCATAATATTATTTATAGTTGGAGTTAAACTCATGACCTTCTTGGTCATAGAAAAGTACCTACCGACTATACTAGAGTTGATTGGTCTAGCCTCTATCAATTAATGAATAATAAGACGGACTAAGTAGTAAATTTAGAGATGTAAACAAGTCAGGCTTAAGTTTGAGACGTGCTATAATAGTGGGTTTGCACTTTGTATTTTGGGATGAAAAAGAATATAAGGGAGAGAGAGAGGAAATGATAAAACAAATAAAGTAGCAAAATGTCAGTGGCAGAAAATTGAGAGAGAGGGAGAAAATCTAACTCCGGCTTAACTTAAAACTCTTTATTTCCACTCAATTTAACTCAAGTTGTGTAGAGTTGGCCTGACCCGCTAGTTTATTTAACACTCTTATAATTTATTTAGTTGTAATATACATTTTCTTCTAATAGATCTATCAAGTTACCACTGTAGTCTATTAGTTATTAGTTGAGATTTATTAGCTAATGATAGAATTCATAAAGATGTTTAAGTTAGTATGACCTGTTTTTCAGGAGAATGGATATACAAGATGGCTATTATTTTTCTAACCTGTAATTATCCTGTGGATAAAATAAGTCAAAATTTGGACGTGGTCATTTGCGATGCCGATTAGTCTCATAAACATTTCGAGCTTAGTCTTCGTCTGAGCCCGATCCATCCCATGGTGTTTGGAGTCAGGCTCGGGCTGACCAACTTCCTGCAGCCCAGCCCAAGAGCAGCCGAATAATCCTCTTCCATCTCTCTCCTCCTGCTCCTTCCCCTTACTTGGGCTCGGGTAATCGAGGCTTATAAAGCATGACCTTAGCCTTATTTATTTTGAGTTTAGAAACTCCACCTAAATTAATTCAGAGGCTCCTAAACTAGTTTAGTAACTAAATATTTTTTTTATCCTTTTCATATCTAATTAAATTTAGCCTCAAACCAAGATTAGAGATCCCGGAATTTTTGATGTATTTATGTAGCCATAATTAACAGTATAGCTATATGTAATACTAATAGCTGAAATGTTTTTGCAAATTTGTAATTATACTACAACATAATAGTCTAGAATAGATATAAAGAATATAGTTAAAATCCCATGTATTTTAGTCTTATAATATTATTTTCTTAATCATGACAATTCTGAAACTAACAATTTTACATCGGATTGTCGTTTTAAACAACTTAATATGAAATGTAAACAGGTACAATTCGATCGGTTAAAATTTCCAAGGTTGAATAATATTTAGTCAAAGTAATCCATATATGTGTAATAAATAGGTTATATTCATGTCTGCCACTCCTTAATAAAAAAAGAATTGCCCTCCCGAATTCTCTTCTTACTTTATTTTCTTCCAATTAATTCTATGACTAATTAAATGACCCTTCCTTCTGTCCACCATTAGTAACCAAACAGATTAGCCAAAACGAGCCTAATAAATGTCTGATAGGATGACTCTTACGACTTTCCTTTCACCATTAATAGCCGTGCGTTTAGTTGAATAAAGATGCATAAGGATCTGTATATTATTCTAACTCGATAAATTAAACATCTAATTAGTACGCGCTTTTAAGTTCTAAGCAACTATTCGCCCCTCTCGCGGCACCAATACAAGGAAACGTCTAAGCTCATAAGTTTGCTATTGCCCGCAATTCCACCTCCTACTCCAATCAGAATGCGTTACCATCTCCTCAACGCGTTTCAATTCCTCCCTCCTTTTTCCCATCAGAAACTTCTCCTACCCTTCTTCATCGCTATTCTTCCTCCAGGCTCCTACCCTATATAAACACACTCCTCCTCATCTCATCCTTCCATCAATCAATTATAATACACACATCACAACTCTTCGCTTTTTTTTTATTCTCTTCTCCTCTCCATCTTTAATTACTCGATCCTCTCATGGCTGATACGAAGTCAAGCCACCTAAACGGAGCCTACTACGGACCTCCAGTCCCCCCTCAGCACTCATACCGCAGCATGGGCCGTCGCTCCAGCTGCTGCGGCCCATGCTGTCTCCTCTCCGCTCTCTTCAAGCTCATCTTCACCATCGTCATCGTCGCCGGAATCATCGCCCTAGTCGTCTGGCTCGTCCTCCGCCCCAAAGAGATCAAAGCCCACGTCACCTCCGCCACCCTCACCCAATTCAACCTCTCCTCCGCGAATAACCTGCAGTACGACCTCGCCCTCGACATGGACATCCGCAACCCGAACAAGAGGATCGGTATCTACTACGACTACATCGAGACGCAGGCGTTCTACGACAGCGACCGGTTTGGGTTCGGTAATCTGTCGCCGTTCTACCAAGGGCATAAGAACACCAGCACGATACATCCGGAGTTCAACGGGACGCAGCTATTGCTTGGAGACTCGGTTACGACGACGTATAATCGAGAGAAGAGTGAAGGGTATTACTATGTGGATGTGAAGGTTTACGCAAAGCTTAGGCTTAAGATTTGGATCTTTAAGATCCACCACATTAATCCTAAGATCAAGTGCAACTTGAAATTGCCGGTGCCAGGCAACACCAACTCGACTGGGTCGTTCGAGGAGACCAAGTGCCATGTCGACTACTGATGATCATAGCATAGTACTGTGGATTAGGTGCTGTGAGATGATGAGTTATTCATTGATTTTTTTTTTTACTTATCACTTGATATTATTATACACAGATGATTACATACATGTCATGTATATACTTGTATGAATAAATTATTACCTTGTGATATATATATATATATATATATATATATATATATATATATATATATATAAGGTGGTGATGTCTGTTGAGTTGATATATCTAATGTTTGACTTTGGACGCATTTTAATTACTAGATTGCTTATGTAGCAAGGTGAGCAGCAATGCCCGGATTTGACACGTAAGCTCATTTTGACACGTGGAGGCTCGACAAAGGTAACACGTTCATGTTCAGGTAGGAAAACCCGGGGCTCGAGATTATGTTGTTTGGTCAAATTCTCTGTTTGGTTGGATAGTAATTGATTTTTGACAAGCTTTTTGCAACCGCCGTGTTGAATTGAAATCCAAAGTAACGAAAGTCTAATAGAAGGTTATTATTTAACTTTTTGTCTTTTTAATTTGCAAGCTATCTAAGTTGATGCATGCCATTGTTGCAACTTGATATGTCAATATGTCATCATGACCTAATATACATTTTAAGATAAATTAATTTAAATCACCGTATTTTGGCTTTGTGATTGTACACACCCTATTATTTATACAACTATTTTTAACCGTTAAATTTTGCTTCAAAAATATCTGACTTAAGTTTAATCCATTAATGGCCGGTAAAATTAATAATATTTTTATTACTTTTTAAGAAACAATACCCTAATTGGCTTTAAAATATGGTTCTCCTTCTAATTTTTAACTTTGAAAAAATTACTTAAAAGTAGTAAGATCTATTTGCATATATAACTAACTAATTAGAAAAGTAATGCTAGATGGGTGATAAATATTTATTTAATATAATATAATGTGAATGATAACAAAGTAAAGAAAATAGGTGTTACCAATAAATTCCTATAAATTTTTACACTTTTTTTTATAAGTAAATTTTTACACTTGATGCATCAATTTGGACTTGGAGGCCGCTGTGGCCGAGACGCCGCTTTATTTGATAATTAAAATAAAATAATTATATAGACTATCACTATTTATATATATATATATATATTGTAAACTTATTTTAAGGACATCCTAGATGAAAAGTAAAAGGATTAAAAATACTATTTATTTATAATGACAGGAGGAGAATTAAGTGAGTTGGCTAATCAAATATATATATTTTTAAATTTCTTATTGCCCTCCTTGGCGGCTCAGTCATCTTCTCTACTAGCACCATGTTCTCCTGCTCCAATGTCATGTCTTCCTCTTTGTTGACGTTCTTCTCCAACGCCAATAGCACACTCGATAAAGAAGCACCCCATCATCAATGGGTACGGCCACGAGTCGGCAGATCTATCACGAGCTCTGCTTGTCGGAGTTCATTAACAACTCCTACATTGAGTGAAACCTAAGCTTGATCATTTAGATTAAATTATAATACTGTCTATTATAGACCAAGTGTAAGACTTGTGTTAAAGAATTGTTGCTTTATCTTAATTACTCTTTATGTATCAGGTTATATCGTTGTAATCCTTGAATGTTAATAAATGACCTTAACCTATGGGCTTTTTCTTAAAAAAAAAAAGAATGTTAAAACATTTTAGTTTCCCTCATCATTATCCACAACGATCTAGCACAAATTTAATAGTTTTATACTCTTTAAACAATTTTTCAACCAGCATTCAAACTTCTTTCACCAAAGGTATTTTGATTATTTCAGATGTATGATTACTTAATTTTTTTATGATAATAATACTAGGTACGCTACGATGGTAACAATTGGGAGTTTTCTAGAAAAGAAGATTCAACAGCTCTACAAATATTCTTATTCCGGATTAACTCAAGCGGCCAGCTCCAACCATTCTCCACTTGTTTCAAACGACATTTTGGATTCTTCAACTTATTTGATAACTTAACTATTACTTGTAAGCACTTACAAAGTCGTCCTATATTGTGCGTCAGTAGGACCCACCAAACTTTATAGCAGGGGGTGTTGCAGGAAATGCCCTCCCCAATAACACCTCTACTTAATGACCCTTCTGTCCACTATGATCACTTTTCTTCAAACCCCGGAACAAAGTAGAGCTGAAAAAAAATGAACCAAATAAATGTCTCATATGATGACTCTTACGACTTTCCTTTTTGCAGTAGTCGCGCGTATAGTTGAATAAAGAAGCTATTTGGGGTCTTTAATTACTGCACAGAGATCTTATAGAAGTGCAAATATCTACGCGCTTCTAACTAACTATTCTGACTCTCGCGGCCTGCACCTATATCCAAGGAAACAACTTAGCTCACAAGTTTGCTGTTCGCCCGTAACAACGTTCTCTCGTTTCCACGCCCTACTCCAATCCAAACGCGTTACCATCTCCTTAACGCGTTTCATTTCCTCCCTACTTTTCCATCAGAAACTTCTCCTACCCTTCTCCATCCCTATCCCACCTCCACCCCTATATAAACTCTATCCTCCTCTCATCATTCCAGCAATCAATTAATACACACATCATTACTATTCTTCTTTTCTCATCTCCATCTTTACTCGATCCTCTCATGGCTGACACGAAGCCAAGCCACCTAAATGGAGCCTACTACGGCCCTCCTGTGCCCCCTCAGCACTCATACCATAGCATGGGCCGCCGCTCCAGCTGCTGTGGCCCGTGCTGTCTCGTCTCCGCTCTCTTCAAGCTCATCTTCTCCATCGTCGTCTTCTTCGTCATTGTCATCGGAATTATCGTCCTCGTCGGCTGGCTCCTCCTCCGCCCCAACGAGTTCAAAGTCCACGTCACCTCCGCCACCCTCACCCAATTCAACCTCTCCTCCGCGAATAACCTGCAGTACGATCTCGCCCTCGACATGGACATCCGCAACCCGAACAAGAGGATCGGAATCTACTACGACTACATCGAGACACAGGCGTTCTACGACGGCAATCGGTTCGGGTTCGGTACTCTGTCGCCGTTCTACCAAGGGCATAAGAACACCAGCACTATACATCCGGAGTTCAACGGGACGCAGCTATTGCTCGGAGACTCGGTTACGACGACTTATAATCGAGAGAAGAGTGAAGGGTATTACTATGTGGATGTGAAGGTTTACACGAAGCTTAGGCTTAAGATTTGGATCTTTAAGATCCATCGTAATCCTAAGGCTAAGTGCAACTTGAAGTTGCCGGTGCCAGGCAACACCAACTCGACGGCGGCTTTCGAGGTGACCAAGTGCCATATCGACTACTGGTGATCATGGCATGGCATGGCATAGATTAGTTACTGTGAGATGATGAGTTATTCATTGATTTATTTACGTTTCACTAGATATTATATATAGACGTATACATACATGGCATGTATATATACTTGTACGAATAAATTGATATCTAGCGGAGCCCTGACTCCGCCTTTGGTTTGATATATCTTTATATATATATTGTGGTGATGTTAGTTGAGTATGAGTTGTCTAGTGTTTTACTTTGGACGCGTTTTTAATTAGTGTTAGCATAGGTAGTAATGCGAGATTTGACTTTGGACGCGTTTATAATTAGTAGTTAGCATAGGTAGTAATGCGAGATACAAAGTAACAAAAGTATAACAAAAAGTTAATGTCTAGGTTTTTGGTTTTTAGTTCCGAAATTTCCAAGTTGATGCATGCCACGTTGCCACTTTATTATCCTGCACATTTTATTATGTATATATATATAATTATTTTTTAACCTTTATATTTTTTTAATATCTTAAAAATACCTTGAGTTAACTTTAAGATTTTACACATTATCATTTGACTTTAAAATATGATTCCTCTTTTATTTTGACGTTAATTAAAAAAAAAATCAACTTTGTATATGTAGTTAATTTAAGTGATCTATATGATAATTAACCATTAAGAAAAGTAACACTAGATCGCCATTAAAGGTAGAGCATAAAGTAAGAATGATAAATATATATCTGGTAGAATTTGAATGATACTAAAGATAAAATGTACAGTATTTTCAATAAAGCTATCTACATTTTAACACTTTAACCCGTTAACACGTTATTCCAGACTTAGAAACTGCTACGGCCCAAGGCCCAATTCGTTGATAATTAAAAGGTATAAGTTTGCGGAAGACCAGTAGATAAAAATAACAGTCAGACGTCATTACTTTGAACAAAATATTGAGAATATATTAGCCTATGGATAGTTGGATACTGCCATATATTTGACACATAAACTACCGTAGATTTCTAAATAATAAAATAAGCTCAATCAGGTGACTGCTAATATTCACGCAATTAATAGTCTTAGCGAAGACCTAACTTCCCATACTAAATAAATTAAACCACCAAATGGACCACCCTTGGTCTTATCCAAATTAAACTAACCAAACTATCAAATATCAATGCCCAAATCTATCATTTTCCTCTAACACTTGTACTCTTCTCGCGTTGATGTTAAGATCTACAAACTTATTGTACTATGCACACACCGGAATTGATAGGTACACTCTCATTGCTGAGAAAAAGGAAAGAAAAGGCAGCTTCATCTCTCGCTCTCTGTAAGGAGACGAGGAGTGCATCTTGTCCAATAGGAGGAGTGTTCTTAACCAAACAATGGAAAGTATTCGAAAAAAGGAAAAGAGATAATAACCATACTGGACTAACGGTAGCGAACGATCTCCGCCATCGACTCCTTCCTCGAACCACTATCCACTAGATCCTCCCCACGTCTCGTGCAGGAGACGCAGTTGGCGTGTAGAACGGCGGGGACGGAGATGGCGTCGAGAACGGCGTCTCTTCCTCCTCCTCCTCCTCCGCCTTCACCGCCTCCACCGGCACCGGCCCATCGGCCTCCCCTGCACTCCTGATCCCGTTTCGGCCGCCACCTCCGCTGTTCGATTCCATATCTTCATCGATCGTATAGAGAACCCTTGAAGGCCCTCCGCTCTTCGCGCGCCACTTCTCGAGATCTACGCCTACCTCCTCCTCCTCCTCTTCGTCTGACTCCGGGGGCGGAGGCGGCGGCGGCGGTAGAGGAGGAGATGGCTTCGACGGCGGCGCCGGGGGAGCGGAGGCAGCGGAGGTGGGTTCTACTTGGGATTGGTTCCTCAAGCAGAGGAAGTAGAGGATGAGTTCTTTGGAGGGGGCATCGCCGCCAGAGACATCCCCGGGGATGGAGGCGAGCTCGGAGTCGGCGGAGGAGGCGGCGCGACGGAAGCGGCGGCGGTAGTAGAGGACGTATATGAGCTCGAGGGAGAAGCCCAGGACGAGGAAGACGAGGACGAGGATTAGAACTACACCTAGTTTGCTCACGCCACTCATCTTTTGAGAGAGAGAGAGAGAGAGAGAGAGATGGAAATGGAAATGGTAGCTTAAGTTCGAATAGTTTCTAATTAAAAGGAGACGTTTGGTGCTGCTTAGAAATTTTAAATCCAAGAAATAGAGGTTTTCCTCTAAATTAAAAGACTATTCCTTTTACCTCAACTAAGATTTATGTTAAGAAAATCATAACAAAGGTGGGAAAGACTTTTATTTTAAGAGTAGTGGGACCTTAATATTGTTAAACTCGATAAAATTATAATTCGAATCTAAAAACACTTATACAGTATTAACCATTTAACCATCTAAATGCTATTCCATCAGTCTCATCAGATGCACGCGTCATTTATGAGCATCGATCTAACAGTTATGAAAACGCATACTCTAAATCAACCAATATATATGATCGATATATTGAAGCGCTTTAACCTTCTGCTTGGAAAAATCCTAATTGAAATTACTCATTTTACATCTTTATTTGGCCATATTAAATGCCAATACGATTATTGCAAAGATAATTAGGTCCTGTTAGGTTGTAATGACTACTTAACATATAAGCTTGGTTGGTGAATTTCGGATTAGCCACTTGTTTGTTCTTCCGGCAGCTTGTTGTATTACTTAACCCCAAGCTTGATCCTAGTAATAATAATAAATATTTCCTAATAATATATTTAACATGATTTACTACTCTAATCTTAAGTTCATTGGTTTGCTCCCTTTAAAGAATAGTTAAACAACGAATACGACTAACAAGTCAAGTCAATATGCCAAGGCATCCGAAGTTTCTTGTGTCAGTTTTCCATACATATATATATATTCTTTTTTGCATGAGGAATAGATAAAGATTACACGACTAAAATATATTAGTATCCTTTTCAAAAGACGTAGAGGCTTATAGTGCAAGGTCAAAACGAAAGTGGAAATTAGAACTTTAGCAAATAAATAATTAATGGCTCGGAGTAGTAGATGTTAGGTAATCCATTCGTCGCTACTATAGTCCTCTCTGACCTCAATCATCTAATTAAAATTAATGATTTGGTTTTCATGATTGGAAGATTAATATAGCTTACATCTGCTTTAAATTGATTCGAATAGTGAGTCAACTGTTTTCGAGCAACTTTGATTGATATGTTGTAGGTCCATTATTGTGTGAATTGTTAGTACAAACCTTATAGTTTCTTAACATATATCTGCATGATACTCTCCAAAGAAAATGGCAATTAGTTAGATGACTGCTTATCATTTCAGAGCTAAGACATTTTGATAGGACAAGTTGAGTTAATTTGAATGAATTTTATATTTAACGCTTCTCCTTTGTGCACTTATATTAGAGGTCCTAGAAGGATAATAAAAAAGGGGAGGCTCTTTACTACTAAAATCTGTTAAAATATTATAACTATTATTATAATGTTTTGACTCTTTTGGAATTATCATTGTAATTAATTTTTGAAGAAATATTTATAGAATATTTCTTATAGATGGTTGATGAAGTAACAAATACATTTAAATGAAACAAATGCCATTCTTTTTTAAAATTGTGTAATATATTTATCATTAATTTTTCTCTTGTATAGTATGATATTAAGTAACAATTAAAATCATTTTAAATAATTTGTACAAGGGTAAAATAGTCATTTGCTAATCAGAGTCCAATTTTAACATTGATTAGATAGATATAACGGATGGTATGACATTTTGAAAGAGTTTAATGATTTTGGTGTCAATTATAATATTTTAAAAAATATAAGTCATTATAATATTTTAAAAATAATAATTATGTAGAAATCACTAAAAAAAATTAATATTACAGGAGACCAATTTCCATAGATGATGTACATATTTTATCAGAAAAATATAAACTAATTGCTTATTATATGATATGATGGTCCCATCAAGATGATTTGCAAGGCAGATCTTTCGTGCTTCACTGAGATTAAGAATTTCCAGGATAATCTGATGTTAATTATCCATTAGAATAATAGCTAATTAGGGAGATAGCTTTCATCAAGTAGCATCTTCAGCCCAACCCAACCCAACCCAACCCAACCCAGAGTTTGCTTAATAGAGGCCCAAATCAATGTCTAATAGGATGATTCTATAATTACTGCATAAAGATCTGTATATTAAATGTTCCGGCTCGAGAGTAAATTAAACACCTACGCGCTTCTAGCCGACAAAGACAAAATCTCCAGACTCTCGTGGCAAATGCAAAGAAACGTCTTAGCTCACAACTTTGGCATAGCCCGGAACCTTCTCTCGTTTCCACGTCCTACTTCAATCCAAACGCGTAACCATGGAGATCTCTCTCTCAACGTGTTTCAAATATTCCTCCCTCCTTCATCCCTATCCCTCCTCCAACCCTATATAAGAACACACTCCTCCTCTCATTCTTCCATCAATCAATATACACATCACAGCTCTTCTCTTCTCTTTCTTTTCTCCATCTTTTTACCCGATCCTCTCATGGCAGACACGAAGCCAAGTCACCAAAACGGAGCTTACTACCCTCAGCAGTCGTACCACAGCATGGGACGCCGCTCGAGCTGCTGCGGCCCATGCTGTATCGTCTCCACTCTCTTCAAGCTCATCTTCGCCATCGTCTTCTTCTTCGTCATCGTCATAGGAATCATCGTCCTCGTCGGCTGGCTACTCCTCCGCCCCAAAGAGATCAAAGTCAACGTCACCTCCGCCACCCTCACTCAATTCAACCTCTCCTCTGGGAACAACCTGCAGTACGACCTCGCCCTCGACATAGACATCCGCAACCCGAACAAGAGGGTCGGAATCTACTACGACTACATCGAGACGCAGGCGTTCTACGACGGCGACCGGTTTGGGTTCGGTACTCTGTCGCCGTTCTACCAAGGGCATAAGAATACGAGCACGATACATCCGGAGTTCAACGGGACGCAGCTATTGCTCGGAGACTCGGTTACGACGACTTATGATCGAGAGAAGAGTGAAGGGTATTACTATGTGGATGTGAAGGTTTACACGAAGCTTAGGCTTAAGATTTGGATCTTTAAGATCCATCGTAATCCTAAGACCAAGTGTAACTTGAAGTTGCCGGTGCCAGGCGACACCAACTCGACGGCGTCGTTCGAGGTGACCAAGTGCAATATCGACTACTGGTGATCATCTTGGCATGGCATGGACTAGTTACTGTGAGATGATGAGTAGTTATTCGTTGATTCTTTATTACGTATCACTTGATATTTTATATAGATGTATACATACATGGCATGTATATACTTTGTATGAATTAGTTGATATCTAGTGGAGTCCTTGCTCCGCCTTTGGTATGACATATATATGTATGGTGGTGATGTCAGTTGAGTCCGGCTTGTCGAATGTTTGACTTTGGATGCCGTTTAAAATTAGTAGATAGCTTATAGGTAACGACGTGAGATACAGAGTCCGGATTTCCACGTATGATGAAAGGATTTTCTATTATCTATTTCGCATTTTATATTTATTCTTAAATTACAGTCTTTTTATTTTTATTTTTTCAATTGAAATCCTATACTTTTTCTTAAATCACAAAATGTGTCCATGGGGTGTAAATTATTTATTTCCTCCTAAATAATTTAACGAAGAAAAGATGTAGAAATCGAAATAGGTACAAAATTGCAATGAACTTGAATGCATATCATGATGAATGATAATATTCCTACAGAGAGAGTTGCAATGAGTATAAAATGCCAGACTAGCCTACTTCTATGCAGGAAATTTATCAAATGAGAGCTCGAAAGAGAGGGGAAAAAGATAAGAAAGGGCAACGATTCAAGCTTCATTTTTTCCCTTTTCCCCGAAAGAGAACTGCCAAAAGCTTGAGGTGTGGAAACTTTGTCTTCATGCCTTGGAACTCTTTTTGTAGCTTCCAATGGGCTCTTAATATTTCTTTGCTGCAAGTTGGCCCAAAAGAAGCATGTCTTGGATCAAGTTGCAATGCTCTCTTTGCCATTATCTCGTAGACTAATTACATTTTCACCTCTTAGAATCACCAAGAATAAAAACATGCATTTTATCTCTTATAATGTTTAGAAGAGTTGATTTATAGTTAGACCTTATGAACTATTTTTATTTAGGCCTCTTTAGTTGGTGCATTAGATTTTTATTGAATAATTTTATACACAATCGTTAAATATGAATTACTTTATTAATATTTTATTATTTGATTATAATATAATGATTACTTTGAATAAATTTGTGCGGGAATTTGTGGTGGTTAATAAACTATAAATAAGTATGTTAAATATAATAAAATTTTAAATATAGCTTATCACTTAACGTACCTTATACAAATTTAATTAAAAATATATATAAATAGGTGTTTGATTGCATAATATATTTTAAAAAAAACTTAGCTTATAAATAAATACCTTTTATGCAAGAACTAAATGCTACCTTTGACTCCCACATTTAATTTTTTTTATTTTTTTGGACACTTTAACTATCTCAACTATCTAATATCTATTACTGCTTGATGGCATAGATAAAAAATAATTATCTTATTATTTAACTTCTCTCCTTTTTTTATTTAAATAACAATAAAAATGTTTATCAAGAGGGGAAATTTTATCATGCGCTGGTAAACTAATATTATTTAAACTAAAAAAATCAAGCGGACAAACTAACCAAAGAAGTATCTAAGAGAGGTTTCATATGGATGAGGGCAAAATCTTACAAAAAATAAATGAATGGATTATATCTTGTGTAAGGAAAGGTGAAGATTGTTACTTCTTAAATAGATTTAGGAGCATATTATGAACTCTTATGCAATTCTATTACATGATCAACCAATCAGAGTAAACTAATTGCATTCATACAACACAATTATCTAAGACACAGAGCATGGCAGGTGGTAAACAGCAAAGATAAAGGAGAAGAGGTAGCTAACAAGCAAGGTATTAGAACAGTCAAAAAGGATGTGAGCAAGAGCAGAGATCGAAGGGCATGTTAAAAGCAACACCCAACTTTTTTACTTTATTTTTTATTTTATTTTTATCTCTCTCCCATTTTTGAGCTAGCTGCTGCATGCTTCTTTTAACAAAGATCTAATGATCCATCAAAGCATTTTGTTAAGACCCATCCCCATCTCATTGGGGTTCCCCAAAATTCCCTCAAGAATCACACCACCAAAACTTTTTCCTCAGCTTTCCATCCCCAGATGTTTGTATCTTGGTGCCTTAATACCTTTGTTAACTTCACAAGATCAATCTCAAATTATAGGATTATAAATTGCCAGGTATTGGAATCTAGTTATTAATCTTTTATGGTCTAATAGTTATAAGTATGTATGCATGGCGAGGGACATATTAAGTGAGGCTTCTTCCTTTTGTGGGTTGGAAACTTGTAACAGAAGACGTAACAAAAAGTTAAAGAGAATATATTGGTTTATGAAAGAAAGGATTTGCCCTATCTTCTAGTTCACAACTTCCATCAAATATCAAAAAGAAACTTAATCTTTATTAACCAAGCAAGAACAGGACAAATCCACTGCTTACACCAATGCTTTATTCCACGTTCCTTTTTAATTAGGATTCTAAAGCAGGTCTAAAGAAAGATTCTTATCTTTATTTTGTGTTAATCTTTTCACCTCCCACTACTTCCAAAGATGAGAATGTCGGGTCATAAAATTCTAAAAGCAGGGGAAAAGGGATCCCTTCTTTCCAAAGCGCATTACTATGCATGAAAAGTAGTGCCTTTTCCCATATTTCTTTGGGGGAGATTGCACTTTTGTCTTCCAATGTGGCTTCTCCTTTGCAAACCTCTCAAGTTTTGAATAATACTTTGGTCTATCTTTTAAGGAGAGTAATGTACACCTCATGGGTAACCACTTCTTGCATCATTACTCAAAGAGATACTTCAATGAGGTATTCATGGGAAGTACACTCTGTACATCTCCCAAGCAAGCTTATGAAAAAAATTACCTAGTTTCAGCCTGACAATTAAAGGAGGTGGTGAATTATGTGATGATAATCCTTAACAAAGCAAATGATTATGGATTAATTGGCTTCAAAATTTTCAGTCAGGAGCTAACGTAGGAAATTCTCAAGAATATGATAAGACAAAAGGTAGTAGACAAGAAACCCAAAGCATCACAAATATTCAAACTTGAAATTATAAATGGTCCTATACAAAGTTCTATTCAGGAGTCTAAGAAATCATGCAGTAGCAGACTAAGAGATAGATGCTTGAAGAATATGTCCTAGAGAACAGTATATAATTGTTTGAAAAATTCACCATTTGTTAACTATAATAACTCTTGCCATGGAAATAGAGAAGCAAGTTGATATCTATATTAGAAGATGCACTCTTCCTGCGAAACAATAATTACAAAGCTTCGCTCTGAACAAAAGTTGAAGGTTACAAGCAAAATCTGTCAGCCAATCAATACAGTCTACAAGAAGAAAAGAAAGGAAGTAGTTACTATTATACACGTGTTCCCACAAACAGAAGCTAACTACGATCAGCCTCAACTCCAAGCGTTTAAACTCTCCAAACTCTGAAAAGGTAAAATGGTCACTGTGAATTGAGCATGACTGGTGAAATAAAACCAAAAGTTTCCGCGCTAACAGCACCCATGAATCACAAATCATCTGGCTATTTGAAAAGAAATGTTCTGTCCACCATGTCTACGATATCGACATCACCAGAGGACCAACCATCCTCCATATTATCAGCAGAAAGATTTAAATCAAAATGAGCAGATGATTCAGTTTCCTTCTCGCACTCCTTTTGATTTTCTTCACCGGTCTCCAAACTTCTCTTGGTAAAGCTTTCACAACTTAAGATGATTATAGCATCACTAACACCAACCTCTTCGCCAATTGAGCTCTCTAATTTACCTTTCTCTGTTGCGTTCTTGATACCCAGTAGTGAGTTATAGTCTAC
Organism: Typha angustifolia; assembly: GCF_048772165.1. Lineage (NCBI taxonomy): Eukaryota > Viridiplantae > Streptophyta > Magnoliopsida > Poales > Typhaceae > Typha > Typha angustifolia. The sequence goes on from NC_133248.1 coordinate 9,836,912, forward strand.
TTGATCTATGTCTTCCATTAAGATGACGCGGTGCGGATTTTCATGAATTGCTTCAATAAATCTCTCAAGATAGGTATGGCTCGCTTCTGATCTTGGTCTTTTATATACTCGATCATTGTCAGAGTCGGGCCTCATTGAGGAGTAGGTGCTTAGACCAATTGAAGTGAAGTTGGTGTAAGAACTGAATACAAGGTTGGCTAGCTCCTTTGCAATCTTCTCTTTTGCTTCCACATTGCAGCCGAGAAAAAGCAACCACGTTTCTTCCTTGGTTGAAGTTAATTCCACCTTCTCTTTTCTTCTTCTCATTCCAGATCTGCATCGAAGGATAGTGCTTGCAATCTCAGGGATGATGTCCTTGTGACATGGGACCTTATCCTCCAACGCGTTGCAAAAGGTTTTTAGGTTCTCAGAATTCATCTCCTTAAACTTACTATCGTACTCCAATGCAATGGAGTCCGTCGAAGAACTCGTGCTAGAAATAGCATTAGGATTGGCAGAACAGAGTGGGGACAGTCCTTGGCCCTCATTCTTTTGTAGGATCCCAAAGTTGGATTCAGGCTCTTTCACGAAGGCTTCCGATACTGAGCAATGCTGTTCTGTCCAGAAATGCTTCATATCGACCGGGAGTGCCCGAGCTCGAGGAATTTGGTCCAAGATAGAGTGATACCAATGATTCGAAGAAATTGAGAAAGACGGAGAGAAATTTAAGGACTTCGAAGGTGGCTGATGTTTGTACTGTTGTGCTTCACTGCATGCTGAGTGCCAATTCTTGTACAGATCTTTAAATTGGAGGTCATTCTACAAAATATATATCACTATTACTTATATGTATTTAAAAAGTGATGGTACAAATGTTCAGATAGATAAGAGTGGAATATACCTGATCATTTTGCATTAGATTGTCCTCTTTATATTGCTGTAGCCATGGAGGAAACCTTGAAAGGATCGAGCCATTGCCACCATTGTTAATGTTTCCAAGGCCTCGACCGTCATTTTCAAACTTAACAGAACAATCAGCAAGGCAAATAAGTTGACCATTCCCGATTCCATCTTTTGGAGAATGCCAACAGGATCCAGCATCAAGCGTCTTACTTCTCCATTGCCGTTGTAGACCACTGAAAGAATAGAAAATAAAAGATTATGACCAAAAAAACTATATAATAGTTCAGTTTCGACATGCTATTCCAATTCAATGGGACTAATATACACACTTACACAGACGACTAATTTCACACCAAGTTTCACATTATATTTTGTTGATTTAGAGGACAAATCAACCTAATAGCATGTAAGATGAGGCCATAAAAGAGAAGAAAAGAAGTGGGGGAAAAAAGAGAGTAACTGAGTTCAAATTTATATCAGTATAAATTATCCACTTTCTTAGCCTTCTCTGGAGACGGACAGAGCCTACAGAAAAGAAAAAAAAAACTAGCTCTCAACCTTACTCCACTAGAATTAGCACGAATAAGAAATAAAGAACAGAGTAAAAGATATAAGATTAATAATGTAAGTTAGTATCTGGAATGATCATAAATAAAATATACTGTATGGTTTGCTCGTTTATTAAATTATTATGGCTCAACTTATCCATAGAAAAGCCTTTACCTGTCATGACTAAGGCTCAGTTCCAAGCTTGCAGCAGGAAGAGTTATTGGTTGAAGACCCCAAAGTGTCTCAAGTGAAGGTTGACCAACCTTACATCTCATGAAGGTCTTGTATGTTGCTATTCCCATAAGCCAAATATTCCCTTGTCCATTGTCACCCTCAGTGCCATCACAGACTAAGCTTCCAAGCTCCATGATGAAATGCTCTAAAGGGCAATACATGCTTCTTCCTTTATCCCCACAACTAGCCCTATCTTCCGCTGCTAAATTGAGATCTCCCAGGTACAGAACTGCCCCCTTTCCAATACAAGAGCTTTTAACAAGGCACCTCAGCTCCCCAATCTTAGTCTCTACTTCCTCCCTTGACAATTTTTCCAAGGATGAGAGTGAGAGACTCATGAACTGCAGGCTCCTCAATGCCACAGGGACCTCTCCCTTCTTAAATCTATCCATCAGCTCTCCAACAAAACCCTCTGAGGTAGCTAAGCATTCACCTACAACAACAAGACTCCTATTCTTCCCGCTCATCAAAGTCTCCAGAACAATCTTCACATCCTCACTCTTCACTTGGTCTGATGGCCTATTTTTGCTCTCGTGGGTAGGAACACATGTCTGAGAAGAGACTACTTGCTCCACATTGCTCTTCACTTGTGTACTAGAGAAACCAGCCTCTCTCATTACTCTACTCACACTAGGATCATCCAAGATGGATATGACGAGCTGCTCCACCTCTACTTTCACTGCAAGCAATGGTTGCTGCTGGCTTTCGATCGAACCCCGACGCTGGTGGGCTTGTGCTCGCTTAAACGCTGCAACCAGGGCGTTGGAGAGGGATGGAAAGTGGTGATAGGCATGGTGAGGTCCCATTAACGAGCCTGAGGACGAAGAGGCTGGTAGGCGGTTGAGCGCCACATTGAAGCATAGCTCAAGGGCCTTGCACTGGAGGGGATGGGACCGCGACTGGAGGCAGGCAGTGCGCAAGAGTCCAGCAGAGGAGGAGAGCATGGTGTTAGCAACATGGAGAGGTGTGACTTGGGCATGGCCTCTCTGCTTAGCAAGGGCCACTGCTTGCTTTACTACACTTGCTGCTTCTGGTGTCAAGGCTTGTTGCACCATCCAACCACCAGCTCTCATCTTATATGTATCTTTCTAGTGACGGTGAGTGATTTGAATACTTACAGAAACTAGTGGAACACTGGAGCTGGTTGGACAATAAAACTGGATAGAAATACTGAGATGACAAAGTAAGAGGAGAAGAGCTGCTATGAGGAGGCAAGGAGAAGGAGGAGTTTGTTTGGGTCAGTATTGGTAGCTCGAATCTGTTGGATGTGAGTATAGAGCTGACTATGTATATGGATGTTGTTGTCTACTTTAGTTTCTCTCACTCTTTTTCTCTTTTAGGAATTTGCTTTTCTTGCTGGAGATTTGTGAAAGTATATTGAACTGTAGAACTGTGCTTTTCTTGTGAGGGAGGTAATCTGGGTCTAAAGTCGATTTTGTGGTGGAAAGTGGATTGCATGTGCTCAACAAGCAGCTCAAAAGCAACACTACTCCAGTGCTCCTATATCTATTCTCATACACAAATTACTTGCAGGAATTTTTCAGCATCCATGGTTTCCGTAAATGCCTTACGAGATGGGTGGAAGAACATAATGCACAAACATCTGAGGGGAAAATATGACACTCTCTTCCACTCTCCACTCACTATTACCTATAACGATGGACTTCCCAAGACAAGTAAAGTAAAAAAAACATTTCAGACCAGATGAATGTTGCATTCATGATGTTGCTTGGAAAATCTTATAACAAGCATAAGATCAGATTACCACAGCAAGTTGTTATCTTATAGCTGCTAATTCAACTGCGGTAACAAAAAGATACATAAATCATAAAGCACTGAAGCTCAATAAGATTGCACACTTCTACCGCTCATAAACATGCAAAGTTTGTTCTGTTATTATCATTAGGACAACTGAAATTACTTGAAAGGAAAAAAAACATACAATTAAAATTTCGCCCATATTGCAATAATCTGAGAAACTGAACATTAGACTGCTAGATTCACTATCTGTCTATCCTCTCTTATTCCGCTTTTAATCATTCCAGATAATTCAACGATCACTTTCTTTGTTTAAACCAGACGCAGTAAATTCTCCTCTCCATTTTTTGCCTTCTAGTGTTGTCAAAATTCCTGCTCAATGAAGGGGATATATCAGAAGATTTCACCTACATTTGTTGCCTCCACATGGAAAGACAAGCATCATGTATAAAAAAGAGTTTGCTGTCTCATATGGCTTCAGAAATAATAGATAATAATTTCAGCTAATTCCAATCTGAAACGTTTCCTTCTCTTCAAGAATCTTAGTTGCAGTCAAAAGTTAACGCTAACAGATAGTCTAAAGACATACAAAGAGCAGTCATATTATCGGTAAGACAAAAGCACCTAAGCATTGCTACAAAAGAAGTGAATAAAGAAAGATCTTGAAAAATGCAAGAAAAGTTAAATATCCATCCAACACTCTGATTCCTTGCAGTTATGTACCATGAACAAGTCATATAAAACCATGCAAATATTCTTATACAAAGAAGAAAACTAGTTTTTTTAAATAAATAAATAAATAAATAAAATCAGTGGCCTACTTTGTGCCTCAATCAGTTATTCATCTACCTTAAAGTACAACAAAGGCAGCAGTAGAAACAATTTGCGGCGTTATCTGCACAAAAGTGCCCCTCATTTAACAAAAATGTCCTCAAACATCCATCATGTGGCATGTGCCCAAAAAGCAAAGGCCCAATGAAAAGAAGCTCATCTAGATAGGAAGGGAAAAAACACCATGGATGTGGTGTACAGTTTGCATTCAGAAAAGAAGATCATAAAAATGAATACTGAGGCCATGGCCTTGCAGATGTAAAAGTAAAAGAAATATTTCAAAAAAAAATCATTTTGTATAGAAAATCTAGTTAAAATAATCATTGCGGATAGCAAATTTTAGCTTCCATCTTCATGCTTTGTCTTATATAATACACCAGCCCTGTCACCCTTCTACTGTCCTAGTGAAAGCTGCTTCAAACAAACGAAAGTTGGATTCCTAAATCGTTTAACTGTGGTCGCCAACAATGAATAACATAGTTCCTCAACAACCTATAATTTTTGAGTGCTTATATTTCAAATGGTATAGATAATGCTTAAATGATTCAAGATTTTTCCATAAAAATATCTCCAATATTTGATTTTTCATTAGGAAGTATAGATATTATTAAAAATTGCCAAGAGAAAGTAACATTCTAGCAAATCAGAAAGCTTGCCTTGTTGACATTATGTTATGGGAGCTCTTCGACAACAGATTAAGAATTCTATCTATTTGCTGCTGCTCTGTTGCCCATACCCTTGCCTTCAACAACTGAAGGAACGATAGAATCGTAAAAGAGAGTTCCAACAATGCCTAAAACTTCAAAACAGTGTTCTCTTGTAGAACAAAGAATGTTCGAACTTTTTATCGACTAAACTGCAAGCAAAGTTAGACATGCATAGAAAAGGACAGATACAAGGATGAACAAGAGACCATCTCCTCGATTACAAAATTACATAAAGTAAACAATGACCCGGAAGAAAATATTTCAAGTTCGAATAATGGTTGACAAAATCAGGTCTATTATTCAATTTTCCGCCACCAATAAAGTCATACCAACTAATAGGTAGCAATTCTCTGGTGCTGGAAAACCTGGCGAAGAAGATAGACGGTGAATTGTTAACTGCGGCGGGTGCGGGAAGAGCGGCGTTCGTAATATTTACGGCGGCGAGGACGAGATCGTTTTCCACGAGATGGGCCAAATCACCTGGCCCATTTGGTGAGCTATCAAGACCTAACTGGGCCAGACTGGAATCCTGGAAAAGGCCCTTCTTGGAAACTATTGGATCCAAAACGAGCCGTGAATCCAGTCTGTCGACTTTGTATCGGAATATGTGTTCGAATCTCACCGTAGATATTGAAATTAATATTTGATAAGTTTTTATACAAAGGAAAGCAGTAGGCAATAAATTTCATTACCATAAAGAGTTTGATACGCAGATGAGAGAATAGACAAATGATAAGAAGAATGACCTTTTGATAATAATCATACACTTGGCTAAATTAAGTATAACAAATAAAAACGACATATCAAGCACTGGAGCATCATATTGATAAAATATGACCCAACATAGTAAATTCACATATAAAAGTTGCCTAGAATACTAGGATTCTATGACATTTCATGGGAGAGTTGATATATATATATATATATATATACTCATGTAACCAATTACAATACTTGTACGACAAAGTTTCTTACACTAAGCTACAACACGGCACTTTCTCAATGCAAGCCCCACAGCGCAACAAATTGAGTAATGGCGCATACGAGGTAGTCGATAGACCGTCAGATAGTTAAGAGAATCTTAACGGACGGTGGATCGTCTTCCGTAACTCAAACACTATAGATTTGTTTTGTTTTTCTTTTTTAGTTTCTAATATTCCCCACACGCCTTCCCTCCATGCCTATCCGAACTATAATTTCCCTCCCTTCCCTCGTTTTCTCCATTCCGCCCCTCACTTTCCTCTACCTTCTCGCTCCCATCTCTAAATCGAAACCCTAATCCTCCCCATCCCTCTACCCCTCCGATCTCTCTTTGGATCCACTAGATCTCCCCGAAACCGTTGCTTCCATCGAGATCCGGCTTTGAAAGCCTATTAAAACGAGGGTTTTGGATCCTGATCTCGTGATCTTCGATCTCTCTCGAGATCGATCAATTTTGAGTGGATTTATAGGGCTGTAGATGTCCGGCGGCGGACGAGCGGCCAAGAAGTGCTCGGGGCAGCGGTCTGGTCAAGTCTTCCAGCCGCTGCGGCGGCATCTGCCATTTCCCTCCGGGAAACCGCCCTTCTCGCCTCAAGAAGAGTACCATCGGTTCTACTCAGATGGAAATAGTCCGGTGATGGAGCGAGGGGCTGATGGCTTCGTCGTCAAGAGTACGGTGAGTAAGATGGAGGATTGGGGGGGTTCGTGTGCTAGTAAAGGGAATGACTGGATTTGGTGATGATCTCATTCTTATCGGCATAAATTTTTTGGTCGTTCCATGGTATGGCGGAATTAATGTTTTTTGATTCTCTAATGTTCTTAATTTATAGCGGATATTAGGGAAAGTTGAATTAACGTGCGAATGTCACATATGTAGGATCCACCCTTATTCAGAAGGGGAATAATTTTGTAGATGTTTTAACAGGCATTTAGTCAATTATGCATTTGTGAAAGAATTAATGGAAGGAGGACATGTTAATGGATTGTCGACTGTAGAAAATAAGTAGCAATAGCTATGGAAGTTAGATAGAGAGTTCGATGAACGTTCTTTATAAACCACTTATTACAGTAGAGCGGTGATATCTCAGTTTATCTACTCAGTCAATATTAATGTGCAGATTTTTTATTAACGCAATTGTGCTCCCATTTGTCCTAGGACATCCACTGTTAGTTGCTTTTGAGAAAAATTGTCTTTAAGATGTAGTATTACCTAAGAGTTCTACAACATTCGTCAGCTTATGCCCGTTAGAAGTTGGTGAATCATGACACGGTTGAATGATGGACCAATCATTTTGTAGTCTTGCACTTTTTTGTGCAACCTCCCATTATTTTTGCCTTCAGTCTGGTAAATGCTCCACCCTAGCTGGTCTTCCATATTTCACTTGTAGATATGTTACTAGAAAACATATTAATGTTAGTACTTGGTAGGTTGAACAATCTTTGATAGTCAAACTGTTGAGCCAATTTGCACAGATGTTACTGTAATTTGGTATAGTTAAAGTCTCTCTTTTCATCATCTCGTTTGTCTCAAAGATTCTAAAGTATGTATGCTAGAAATGTTAGATAATAATTTTCTGAATACCCTGTATTGCTTCTCCCATGCGTTGATAGGGTAAGTTTTTATCTTGAGGAACATTAAGGTTCCTTACATCTAATGGTTGGACGTGAATGCTTATCGTAATCTTTATAGTTGCACTTATTATTGCAGTTGAAAAGGTCAGAAAAAGAAGGTACTGAACCTGCTGAATCTAGTGAATGGAGAGCCAAAACTGAATATACTGACATTGTTAGCAGTCCCCATTGTACTCCTGTCTCAGCAAAAGGAGGTAGGATCCGTGGTAAATGCAAGGTCGCAAAGAACAATAAAGCTGGGCCTCAAACTCCTATCTCTGATGCAGGTGATAAGTCCTGTTAGTTCAGTTATTTGCATCCAAGTTCTTGAATTATTTCTTACATATAATTATTTATCCACATTTATGTATGTTATGACTGGAAGCAGGACTTCTTTCTATGTACGTGATTCAGATAACTAAGTTATTCTGGAAAGCTCTTTTGTATCTGATTAATTACTCTATGGTAAGTAAATCACCATGTCTGATCCCTTTTTAATTTTCATTTTGCAGGTTCCCCTATTAATCTCAACCCAGTTGGTAGCTGTCGTTATGACAGTTCTTTAGGTGATTGACATGATTGTTTAGTCTGAATAACAAGATAAATATCATGAGTTTAGCATATATAACTATGGAAAATCTATATGGGAATATCAACTCAAGCTGATTGCAAGTATTGGCAAATTGTATTTGTTCTCAGGTCTGCTGACTAGAAAATTTATCACTCTGCTTAAGCATGCACAAAATGGCATCCTTGATTTGAATAATGCTGCTGAAACATTGGAGGTGAGAAGATGATGTTTTTGCATATATTTATTATTAATCTGATTAATAAAGATTAATCTTCGACAGTACAGGTGCAAAAGAGACGAATATATGACATTACAAATGTTCTAGAAGGAATTGGGCTAATAGAGAAAAAACTCAAGAATAGAATTCGTTGGAAGTAACCATTTACTTTTTTTCTATTCTTTATTTTTTTTAATCTTTGTGTATAAAATTGTGTGGCAGCTCACAGGAAATTCTCTTTGGCAGGGGTTTTGACGATTCAGGGCCAGCTGATGCTAATAATGTTATTTCAGTATTACAGGTATGCGTAGGTGTTGTTACTTTGTCTGCATATGCACTTCACATCTGAAGATACTATCAAGATGTTGTCTTTTGCTAACATCTGCTAACTTAAGGTTATTTAAAGCCTAGTGTTACCCTTAAGCTTTGAGGATCTTATTTTAGGGATTTCTACGTAATTGCTACTGAAGCATTCTTTAAAATATCATTATTGCCACTAAAACAATGAGCACTTTCAAAATGTCATTCCATTGGTTAAATCTAATTAGTTATAGTTAAAACTAAACTTAGATTAAGAAAATATCATTTTGTCCTTGTATAAATTGTTTAAAATAATTTGAAAGCTATCTAATATTACTTGATATCATAGTACAAAAAAATAAAATCTTATTTCCATAAGAAAAAATAGTAATAAATATTTTATAATCTAAGCATCAAGAATAAGGGTATTTTAGTTGTTTACATGTATTGCTAACCTTAACAACATTCGTTAAGAACGTTATATGAATATTTCATTAAAACTAACCATAGTGACAATTTTGAAAGGGTCTAAAAGATTTGGTGGCTATAATGATTTTAAGGCATAGTTATCAGAATTAAGCTGGACTAATAAACTGGTAAATTAAGTTGGTTCAGTTTGATTATAGGATTGGAAAAGCAATTGATTAGTTGAAAACTGGCCAGCCAGCGATTCAACTAGTGAACCGATTGGGTTGCTCATTCTTCCATTATTACTTAGTTGTCCTTAACATTTAATTATTTTTATTTATTTTTACTTTAAGGGTAATTTAGTCTTAAAATTAAAGTAGTTCTATCCTTAAAAAATAAAAAATGTTATTTAAATATGTTCTTGTCTAAGTCATATGATTTGATGTACTTAAAATGAAAGATTACTTAAAAAATAACTAAATAATTGAAGAAATACAATTATATTGCTTTTTGTAGATATTTTGTTAGGTTTTAGAATTATTTAGAACTATAATTATATTATTCTAATATTTAAAATATTTCTAGATGAATCAGTGGTTTGACTGGATGACTCATCGTTTAAATCAATAACTAACTTGCAATTATGATGTTTAAAAAGTTTTCCATGGAAATTGTATAAAAAAACCTATTTGGTAATATGATCTGATGCATTTATTTTGTTGAATCCTCTGGATTACAATCAGTACTTTTCCCATTTGCAGGCAGAAGTTGAAAGCCTTTCAATGCAAGAACGCAGCTTAGATGATCATATAAGGTTTTCTTGTGTTATATTACCTTTAGGATCTTGATATGGTCTGAAACTGAACCTGAAACTTTTGACTTTATATTGAAGCAAAATGCAAGAGCAATTGAGGGGGCTTTGTGAGGATAAAAAAAATCAGAAGTGAGTGCCTTCATTTATATGAGTTAAAACCTTTATTTGCTTCTTCTGCATAAATGAGCATCTTTTCTTGTGTTTCCCTGTTCCATCAACCCTTTTGTATGCATGCATTAGGTGGCTTTTCGTGACTGAAGATGACATCAAGGGCTTACCCTGCTTTAAGGTATGTTTGTTTGTTCATCAGGAGAACCTATATCACTAACAAAAGTTGAGGTTGCTGAAATTTTCAAAACATCACGCTAATTATGGTTTTTCTTTTCTTTTATATTTGTTTGCAGAATGAAACTTTAATAGCAATAAAAGCACCACATGGCACTACCCTGGAAGTTCCAGATCCTGATGAGGTGGAAAATGCATGGAAAGGCTTATGAAGGAAGATACATGTAAAAGATGCACTGCATATATCGCTCAGTTTGTTTTAAAGTTTCTCTTTGCATTTCAGGCTGCTGAGTATCCTCAAAGGAGATATAGAATTGTTCTGAGAAGTACCATGGGTGCCATTGATGTTTACCTTGTTAGGTAATTAATCACCCTTTTTCCATGTGCACTACTATAGCAGAGAACCTGGTGCAGAACATAATCTGAGATTCTGAGTACTCTTTTAATTATGCCCTTCAGTCAGTTCGAGGACATGAGCAGCAAGGTGGGTCCTCCAAGCCTGCCTTCTATAACCAATTCAATATCTACTGAAGAGCCAGCATCTACAATTGCTACAGATGAGATTAGAAGAAATGAGCCTGAGGCTCAAGAAACTCACAGGATGAGCGCAGACCTAACTAATTCGCAGGAACTTGCGGGTGGGATGATGAAGATTGTTCCTTCTGATGCTGATGTAAGTTCTTTGACCTTAGAGGCATGTCTATTTTTCTGTTATATCATATATGTACACTACAGTTGTGCTAGAAGACCTCTAGAAGACCTCTACACCAATCATCAGGCTTTTGAAGAACTATTGTTTGCCCTACTTGTAGAAATATCCATTTATCAACCACAATCAGGAAGCATTTCAAAAGTTGAATTTCTTCTGTGACTGATTATTGTTTAGTCTTGGGGCTTGCATTAGCCATTATTAACAACATTCTGAAATTTTTATTGGTGTATTACCAACTATTATCAGTGGGCATCAACTGAACATAAAGTATTTGTTGGTTTCACCTTTCTTTGCTCATCGTTTAGACTTGCATTAGCCAATATTAACCAATATTCTGAAATTCTTATTGGCATTATGCTACTATCTTTGGGTGTTAACTGAATGTAAAATTGTAAAGCCTCCGGTTTCATTTGGGACCGGTCAGCATAGATGATAGCAAGGATGGTTGTGCCTGTGGCACGGCCCATACCCTGGCACAATACATGAGATGCCACGGCACTAGTCGGCCGTGTCATAAGAGGAGAGAGAAGAGACAAGGAGACAACTCGTTGTCGCTCTTTGCCACTCGTCATCAAGCTTGTTGTCACACTCATTGCTTGCATGCTCTAGCTCGAGGAAGGAGATTTGCTGCTCGCATTGTGTGCCTTAGCTCAAGGAGGAAGAAGAGTAGATTTCTTTTATAGATCGTAGTCGACCCAACCTAACTCACTCTCTTTCTTTGTCCTTGTGTTGGGGCATGTGACGCGAGTGGCGAGTCTTCTTCATCCTCAAGCTAAGGCATGGCAATTGCTTCGTTGATTTCTGCTAAGAGGGGTGTTGTGCAGCACCCCTCATGCAATGTGCCTATACACCACCGGCATAGCTATTTTTAGATGATATTACCTTGGTGTATCATTCTTCTTTCTCTTTTTGAGACCTTTTCGAGAATAGAGAATTCACTCCTCCACCCTACTAAACATTTTCAGTTTTGCACAAATGACACTATATTAAGTCTTTGGTTGAAATCCTCCATCTCAGGTCTAATTTATTATACTCTCGACTTTCAGATCTTGATGTTGCACACTGAACAAATGATATATTGTCTGCTCTTTGTTATTACAAAACCATCTTGCATAAACATTTGTAATCAGTGGTAAATAAGCTGCACTGTCTATTGGGTTCCATGTTAAATTAAAGGTTCTATTTATTTGTTCCATACTTGCTGTTTCTTTATCTAGTCACGAATAAACCTACTCTCTGATCCTTGGCTATGGATATCGAAACCAGTAATGAGATTGGCTATTGAATGGGCATTCTCTTGCAGATTGATGCAGATTACTGGCTCCTATCAGATCCTAGCGTCAGCATAACTGATATGTGGGGAACAGCACGTATCCTTTACTGATTGCTTATCATCTTATTTCCTATTTTTTCCTCCATGTTGAAATCCTTGACAATAAATATAGCTGCCATCCAATGGGACGAGGAGTGTAGATTAAATACAGATGTTATAATGGAACCAAGCAACAAGCCTTAGCCCAAGACATTGCCATCTGATATTGTTGAATTTCCTGCTTCTAATACACTGGGCGAAGATTGAAGCGGTATTGGTGAAATCAAGAAACACTGGATTGCTGACGGAAATTCTCCTCTGTAAAAGCTTGCAGTGGTGATGTTGCTCTATAACAGGACATCATTCTTCTCCTCTGGGCTGCGTACTTAACAAATCAAAAGCTTTTTTAGACGGAGACGAAGTAGAATTGCACGCTCTTTCTCAGTTTTCTTCTAGGCTGCCAGACAAGACAGTCCTTACTGTATGGAAGGAATAAAAGATATCCTGATGAAGGGTTTCACGATCGATCTCTTGGGATCCGTACGTTATCCTATTGTCCAAATACACGAGCAGAGTCACCCAGGCTTCGGTCTATGTTGTTTTCATATTTGCTGATTAGCTTCATGTATATTGAGGAAAACAAAATTATTCTCAAGGTTAATCATTCACGCTCTAGGATTCGTCAATGTAAATTTTTCTAATGGAGGCAATATAAACTGCAAGTAGCAGATGGATACTAATCTCTCTCCATCTCCGTTGTAATAATTACAATTACATATACTCTTGAGAAAAGCCAAATGGCTAACTCGGGTTGACCCCCGGTACTATCCGGAGAGCCTGATTTTAGAATTACCAGACTACGGTTCCGTCATAGATAGGGAATGATAACCTGATCCTTAACAAAAGAGTTACGCTCTAGTAGGGATTCTCCCCTATCTGTTAATTTCAAATACAAATCGGACTTTTAGAGCTTATCAGTCATCACTGCCTATATAAAATAGGAATCTTATAATTATATCAAAACGGCGACAAAATCTCCCCAAACAAATCAATCTACGAATCAAAAACAAATCCTCCTCGACCGTAAATTCCTTTCCATACCTACAGATATATATATCTCAACACTTCTATAGAAACAAATCCCGAAACTTAATCCTCTCAACCAATCTCGTCACTCCCAAGATGGTGGCCTCCTCGCGGCGGCAGAGCAAGGCGGCGACACCGCCGGGTCTACAAACCCGGCCCGCCATGTCGTGGGCCGACGCAGAACTCTACGAGGACTCGGGCTACATCGGGATCCACGACCTCGTGTACTCGCGGGAGGCGGCGGAGACGTTTCTGGGCCCGCTTGTTAACCCCGACGGCACGTGCGATATACCGATAAGGAATAAGCTGGTGAAGCACGCGGCCCTCGCCTACCTCAGGCCAATGTCGGCCTCCTCCTCGAGATTCGCGCCGAGGAAGAAGCCTCCGTCTGTGCTCCGGAGGTTGTTGGATCCGTTGTGCGACGCTGTTCGCTGTTTGATGGAGGTTGTCTGTCATTGGGATGCGGATCTGGAGGAGGAAACGGAAGGCAACGCCAGAAGGCTGAGGCTGAGGCACTAGAGCCTTACAGGAAGTATTTTAACACTCTTTAGTTGACTCAGTTATCAAGTAGGTTATAGATATTGTAGTATTCTTTTGCAGTGGCAATTTTTGCATAGTTACCATCCTTTTTACCAAAAGTAAAAGGACATGAAAAAAGGAAGATTGCGTCGCTACTTTATTTCTCTTTATATCTTTAGAGCGTGATCTTAATATATATATATTTATTTTTTTCAGAGCATTGATCTCGTTAGATCTGTGTTCCCATGAATTTGACACGTTATGACTTGTTATTTGGCAGTAAACTTTACTTTCCTACTGGGATTATTGGCGCAAATTGCACATCCTTATAAAGATTAGGAAGCCTTGGAATTCCTTATCGCAATCACTTGGTGGATAATATTTATTTCTTCTTATATTTTATATCGATCAATTATAATTAATAGCTCTATCCTCATTCTCTCTCGGAAAGAACAATTTTATATATGTAGCCTATAAAGTATCTCCCAGTAAGAAGAAGCTACTGCGTTTCTCTTCTGGCATTCGGAGTCCGCGGCCTCCTCTCCCTTATTTTGCTTCGGCCGAAATAGTCGAGGCCAGGGCTGCTGCTCTCCTTGCCAGTTGCAATCACGGCCTTTTGTCATCACTATCACCGTTTGCCGCTTTTGATGTAGGTTTGATGTGGTGGATATTTGAAATATTGGTTCGAATTCAATGTTTGCTAATTTCTTCAATTTGAGCTCGATATAATGTGTTATCTAATGTACATTGTATCTAATGTGTGTTATGTTCTCAAAGTTTGGAACTTTGAAAATTCTAAATCCTTACTAGACATAAAATACTATTAACGAGACCATTTACAAACCAAAGTTAATAAGGAGGCATGCACAAACAATACATATTTAATGTAAAAACCATTTATTAACCAAGGGTGAAAAAATACATTACATGTAATCATCGTGATAGTATTTTGTTTAACTCTCTCTTAATACGTCAAGCATAAGACGGTAACTCGAGGCAATTTCAAACACTTCTTTTAATTTTAGACTAAATAAATATGGGATGACTCTAATATCTTCAAGCTTTAAGCTTAAACTTATTTTCAAATTTCTCTTTTATTATGCCCAAAAGAAAGCCTAATCAAGATTTATAAGAGTCAACACCATTCAAAAGTCTTTCCCACGTTTGATACAAAAAAATCTAACATATTTCTCATGTTGATACAATGAGCTCTTTTAAAGATTCTTCTTCGAATATCTTTCTCATATTCGAAAGTTATTTGTCTTTCTCATATTAGATAGCTATTTATCTCTAGCGGTTGGACAGAATAACTTTCTGAAAATCAATTCGGCCTCTAAAATGTGTTTTATGTTTTTACAGTTCAATTTCACAAATTATAAATCATATAATTTTTATTTTATCACAAATTTGCAGGTTACATTTACACTTGCTAACAAACTTGTCCCAATTATCTCAGCGTTTTCTCTTCATTACGAGCCTATTAATATCTTGTTTGTAATTTTTTTAAGTAAAATAAACAATATTTTGCCTATGACTTTTACTTAATACCTGTGGCGGCTTCGAATAGATCATATAACAATTCTCTTTCTCTGAAAATATAGAAAAAAAGGAGTCTGAGCACCGATATATCCGCCATAAAAGGCCCAAGCCATAACAAATGAGAAGCTATACGGCTCAATTCTAGCATAATCACTCTGATATAACTGTCTCTGAGGTACTTGAACATTTTTTAATTGTTCTGTTGTATTTACGGTATATATATATATATATATATATTCAAATTGGAACTGACAGAGATTGAGATACCAGTTTTTATATAATCTGGGAATTGGAACTTGTTATAAAAGCCAGTATGGATATTTGATTGATTGATTGATTGATTGATCCAGTACGTATACCCATCACCACTAATTAGCTATGTGACTAATTCTGACGTAATCTCAGTAACTCAAACTAACTCGACCTGAAAGTTTTCCATTAGTTTGCATCGTAGTCAAGCTGTTTCGAATGACGAATCCTGACATTAATTAAAAAATATATTTGTCACCAGCTCAAGTACAAGATCCGTGCTGTATAATTACCAACTTCTTGGTAGCTCATTTATTTTAATTAATTCTTCTGTGCACTTAAAAGAGTAAGTTTCGTCGAAGCTACTAATTTAAGAGCATAGAAAGTTCTGTCCCTGACTCCATGTACAATTAATTGCGAGGATTCCAACAGCTGTTACTATAATGTATTTTAATCAAGTATTAAAGATAACACTATAATAACCAATCCAATAAACTAATACCACCAGTGAGTGATACTATAATCAATGAAACAGCACTGCTTAACGGATCACAAGAAGAAGATTCTATGATGGACGATCAGTAGACAAAGCTTTGATGCTCGACTTTAAAAATGGTGCTATTCCAGGATAAGCTCGTGCCCCAATTCTTTATGCAGGCTGTCAAATTATTCTGGATCCATGACCACTAATATTCCCTCGATGCTCTCGTTTCAGATCAGCTTCTTCAACCACTAATGCCCATAGATTTTAAGCTTTTATTACACCAAGTTGATTACCACTCATTAATGTATATATTACATTTGTTGATAAAATAGCACTCATTGATAAGTTAATGAGTGAATATGTAATATTCTTGCTACTTATACACGCGTTTTGGGTTAGATAATGATTGGCCATCTCTAGTTATGCACACTCTAGCTTCTTCCGGTCCTTATGGAACAATAGAAACAAATTTAGTTCGTATTATTCCTTAATTATTGTTTGCTCCTAGCTTACAACTGTTAGTTAGTACTATTGCAATAGAAATGTAATCTTATTTTGAGAACAATAATAATAGTTTAGTCATTGAACTCTTTACTTATGGCAAGAAAATATATTAGCGATAATAAATCACATAAATTTAGGAAATGTTAGCTATGGATTGAGAATCGAGTGTTAGTGTAAACTATAGAGGCTTAAGTGCTTAACTTTAAAATCAGTGGTATATAACTTAAGACAAAACCAAACCAAACCAAACCACGTAGATTAAACTATAATTTGTATTTCCTTGTATCATTTAGAATAGAAGAGTGGAAATCATAACTTTTATCTTACATTAAAGACTAACCCTATAAAAAGCTGTTATTTGGCGCCACACCATTCACCCTCACTCACATGGTCATTAATATGGATAGAGTCAACTTAAAGAGCTGACTTCTAAACTCCCTTTTCCCATCAAACATAATCCCTTCTGTCACACCCATCAGTAGCTATAATATTATCCTCCAACCTGACCCAAGATCCGAACTATCCTCTATCCCCCAACCTTACACTAAATCTTCGCTTCGATCCCTCTCTTTTATTTATTTCATCATTTAAAACTCTCCTCCCTCTCACCTCTACAGTACTCCTCTAACCTCACATGCTCCCCTTTATTACCCCTCTCAAGGCCTCAACCCAATACAACTCTCCGTCTCCTCTTTCGCTCTCTCTCTCTCTCTCTCTCTCTCTCTCTCTCTCTCTCTCTAAGCACTCCATGTCTTCCTCTAGGAATAGAAGCTTCATACTGCGCAACCCTGTTGTTGTAGACATAGGATGCAACTGCAGGAGGACAAAGCTCTTCTCTCTCTTCTCCTCCTCCTCTTCCTCCTCCTCCTCATCTCATTCAAAGTCCAAATCCGCCACCTTGTCCTCCTCCACCACTACTCCCACCGCAACCGCTTATAACTCCTCTTCTTGGGACGCCTCCTTCACCACTAACTCCCTCTACGAGGAGTACTCCTCGCCGCCGCCACCGCCACCACCACCAAGTACCGTACTTAACGAAGGGAGGCTCAGGACTAATAGAGATCAGAGAAGGAAGAAGAAGAAGAAGAAGAATGCCAACGGAGGAAGAGTGGCGAGAGAGAGCGTAGCAGTGGCGGTAGAATCCAACGAGCCTTACGAAGACTTCCGTGATTCAATGGTCCAGATGATAGTTGAGAAGGATATCTACGCTTGGGATGATCTCAACGACTTGTTACATGAATTACTCTCTCTCAACTCTCCTCGCCACCATCCTCTCATCATCCATGCCTTTGCAGATCTCTGGAACGGGCTCTTCTCGCCTCCATCTCCTTGTCTCTAAAGTTGGTCGGCTCTCGGTGAGCTTACCGGGATGTGATCGGATCTCGACGACATATATATATCTATAATCTAGGATTATATTAGCTAGCTAAGTCATGTAGTATCGTAGTAGTAGCAGAAAGAGTACGGGGGTGTGATGATGAGGATATGTCACGATATGCATGGGGTTGCGTGTGGGCACTGCTCCGAGTTAAGTGTACGTGAGGGGTGGCGGTGTAATGAAATGATATGATGCGTGTAATGCTATATATATATAAAATGAGCACTGGACTAAAATTTACTGCTTTGCTTTTTAATTAATGTTGGCATCCTTCCAGCACTACAACTTAATATTATATATAATAGAATTTTTAACTATTTCAAGTGTTTCCAACTAAATAAATTTTAAACTTATTCAAGTTAGCAATTATATTTAATATAGATGAGTTGAAAGCGATTTTTTATGTGCATGTTTACCTGTCATTCACGTCGTCGCTAGATAAGTTTAGAGCTCACTTAGGTAGATATAGTATTTGATTAGCATAACTAAAATGGTCAAAAACTATATATATTAAACAAGAGTTGTTTCCTACTATCTGTTGTTGCAGTACTGTTCATGCATATAGGAAAGACAAAAAAGATTAGATGTGACGTCTCGGATTGGGAAGTCTTCTTCTTAAGTCTTGGGGATGCAGTAAGAATAATGCAAGTACAAACGTGTGGTGAATCTTTCACCATCAAAACTATTCTAGCTAGGTGTGTAAGGGTGCACGCAACGGCTGCAGCTAGCTATATATATAGTCATTCATGTATGTGTCTATCTTCGAAGTTGATGCCATGCTTTCCAAGTCGCTAAGGCATGACTTATGAGCATGAGCAGCCAACCCGTGTGAATAGTAGTCATGGCATACAAGGGTAAAAGCAACGCCATCCGATGAACACGGAGTTGAGGTATTAATATTTAATAGAGATTAACATGACATATAACCTAAGATCTAAGATGGGCTTCAGCAAAAACTCGGAACTGATTCATCCTAAATCAATCCGAGTTTGGGCCCAAACTCCAACGAAACGAACTAATCCTGAAGAGCCCACAACTTTAAAAAAAATATATATATGTGTTATTTACGTAGTTACTTTTATAATTGAAGTTTTAATAATTTCATACCAAAAGAAACAAAAATATAGTCAACTAAGAGAAATTTATGAAAATTTAGAATTATTAGCAGGTTACTAAACGTCACGGGAGAAAAAATAATAATAAAGTTTATAAACATATACACGTGAAAAAAATACGAATATTAATTTTATAGGGGTGTGTAAGTAAATAAGAGGTTATTGAAGGGTATTGTATGCACAAAAAAAAAAAGAAAAGAAAAATCTTAGAATCGGTGAGACGTCCAATCCAATTACCCCCAAGCGTCCTGTGGGGAGAAACCTGACACGTCGGCACAGAGGTGAGGAGGAATTGGCTTCCGTTTAAGACGACGCAGCGAACCCACGGGCAGCGTAGGTCAATTATGACTGGCGTAGCCAGTCACGGGCATAACATGACGATGATGATGGCGAATTTTTCTTTTAAAAAAGTAACAGTAGTAGTAGTAGTATTGGTCACAAGGAATTTATTATTAACCATTAAAGCCTACCGAGAAGACAATCACTCCTCACTAATTATCTCCACACTCACTTCAACCTTGTGACCTTCCACTATCCTCATCCGTGACTCCAGATCGGAATTAGAGGGCCTCTCCTTTTAAAGTTACTTAATGCAGCGAAAATTAAAACAAATATATATACTAACTCTCTTTATATCATTAAAACATCCCATAACCTTAATCATTCAAGCACGATTAAAATCCTCCAATGCTACGTAAATGGAGGCTCACACTTGACAACACTAGTTGTGGATGGTAAAACAAATTGGCAGTTGAGTAGAGTAGATACATGGGAGGGGTACTGTTCGTAGTAGTAAACTGGGAGGATGCTAAATAAAACTTTGCTACAGGCTCTGCCCCAGTAGATGTTGAGATTCCCCTGCAATAAATTTGGACCACTTGCGTTGTTATCTAAATTTCACCATTTGGTCCACTACTTAGAAAGAGACAATTCTGCCATCCTTATTACTGAAAGGCCGTTAAATGGAGATATGATTTTTTAAATTGATCACAAGCCATAAGCCAAAGACCTATAACAATAAAATTTAATATCGAATTTGACCCCTCTAACAAAAAAATACCAAATAACTAATTTACGTTACTTTCTTTCACTATTTTTTCTCTTCCTTTTTGTATAAAGAAAGAGTGAAACAGTTTCTAGTTACTAAATTTATCACATATAGTCCCACAATATTATTTTAAATAGAATTTTTGTTGAAGATTTTACATTGGTAAGGAAGTCAATGTATCAGTAAAAATAAACTAGGGGTATATGAAAATAAATAATAAATCAAAAAATTTAAGTATAATTATTCTTGAATTTACATATATATATATATATATATATATATATATATATATATTGGATACGAAAATAAATAAAAAGTAGATAGTGAATTTAAATATCATATCGGTTTAGTTCCTGTATGGATTACATATTAGATATATAGATATTTATTTTTTGAATTATTATTAAATGTTTATTTCTCAAAAGGAAAAAAAAACTAAAACTCAGATATGAAACTACATGAGGGTCGAATTCTTTTCTACCCATTTGCAATCCTACACATTACTAAGGATCTAATCAAATTTCTCTACCAAATTTTGCATCCCTCTCTCTTCCTAGGAAAGGGAAGAACTGAAATACAGATATGTCATATTCCATTGCCGGATAAGAACAATGCCAATATTGGACAGAGAGAAGTTGTCTATGTTTGATAAAATTTTGATTACTTCAATAAAAGTTTACCTTCCCCCCTGAAGTAGCATTCAAAACCTATTTATAAGAGGAGTACATACACAAGAGTGGGTAATCTTTATCTCAATTTGGCCTCCTTATTAAAAACCAAATAGTGACTTGCTAATCTCAGTCAGTTGCTCTAAGAACTGCTATCTCAAAAACAAGAATATATTAAGAGTTTATGTACCTTAAAGATAAAAATAAAAAGTTTGTGTACTGATCGATGCATCTTTGAAAGGTAACCTACCTACCTACCAATATACATTATAACTCTCTCTCTTATGGATTAACTAAATTAACCCAGTTAACATTATTTCACATCTCTTCCCTCTTCCACAATCTCAAAACCAAAAGAGGACGACTCCTCTTCCTCCTCCTCCTCCTCAACCTTAGACGCAAAAGAAGAACACAAGCTATTGGAAGAGCGAGACGCAAGACCAACAAGCAAATCCACAAAGGCCCCCACGATCAACCCGTGTGTCGTCTTCCCATTGGCTCTCAAATACCACCCGAGCATCTCCTCCAGCCAATCCCAGTCCTTCACCCCGTGGGCCACCACCATCTCCTCCATGGACGCCCTGAAGTCCATGTACGGGTCGTCCGAGTCGACTGCCATGGCCACGCCGCCCTCGAACCCAATCCCGTCCGGCTCGGCCGCCGCCGCCGCCCTCTCCACGATCGAGCTCGTCTTGGCTCCCGGCTCGAAGAAGAGCCGGTCCGAGCGCAGGCCGCGTATGACCGCCTCGACCGGGTCTGCCCCCGACCCCTCGGAGACCGTGGAGAAGCTCTCCGAGTCTAGCGCGGACGAGTTGGAGAAGCACGACTCGGCCGAGTCGACGTAGGCCGAGTTCATGGTCTTGTAGAGTTTGTCCTCTCCGCTGGAGTTCTCCCTAGTACTCTTATAGAAGAGAGAGGCCAACCCAAGCTTCTTAACCATTTGGATGTCTGGAAAGTGGTACGTACCTTTGCTGGTTCTCGGATGAGAGCCGGCTTTTTAAAGGAGAGGGGAGAGGTGATTATTAGGTCTGGGTTTGTGGGGTTTCTTTTTTTTTTAAAAAAAAAGAAGAAGAAGGAAGAGGTAGGAGGGAAGAAAGGGGGAGGCAAAGGGGATCATGTAGACAGTGGGGTCACAGTTGCATGTGTGGGCAATAAATACAGGTCGGATAGGGGGGGCAAGGAGAGTATTGAATAGTTGAGGGGTTGAGTGGTTGAGGTTGGAAAAAGAAAGAAAAGGATTTTGGGAGGTGGGAGGTGGGATGTGGGAGGTGGGGGATTCATAGGATTTGGAATGCTCATCTTTGTTTGCTAACAACATGCAAGGGTGCAATTTTATGAATCTGTTTGTCTGTCATGCTTCAGAAGGAGAGGGGGGTTTCGCTTGATTAATTGCTTTCTCACTTTCATGGATATTGCATGTTAGTTTGGTCTCCTCATTTTGGTCTTATATTGGTGTAGCACTTTACTAAATGGCATCATCTTATCTCTTTTTAATAATATCATCGTACTTTCTTTTTATAATTCTAGGTGCCCTCGGGTTTAATCCGATGTCCTTGTTTATGGTTTTACTTAATGTTGTTAACTATGAGATTTGCGTTAAGAAGCTGTTGCTTCTATCTTTCATCTCTCCTGCGTATCAAACTTATATTATAATCATTTGGATGCTAATAAACTATTGCTTCGCAAGGCCAATTGTTCTTAGTACATAAGAAATTTAGACCCATATTTGCTAAGATAATTAGGTTTTATAATTGGTCCACTCTCTCATAGAAATGGATTACAATTGGCTAACTCCAATATATTCGGTTGCGATCCAGTCTTATATAATTTTTCTAACATTTTGATCTATGGTATCCAATCTTTCACTTTAGAGAATATTAAATTGCAGAAAGCCAGAATTTCTAATTAAATTTAAAACGCAAGGTAAATTGTAATTTATATGCATTTATAAATTCTCCATTAACTGTTGATTCATTTACTATTTGGTCAACACAAGTCATGAATAGTTGAAGGAAACATTCAAAAAACTTGGAGAGTGCTGTGACTTGTGAGTATGCTTATGACACTATGACATTATATAGCATTGTGGAAGACCAATTAATGCATGCGTTAAGGGGAAAAAAGAGAGATCAATTCATGCATGTTTATTCGTAGAAAGTTGATGTTCAAAATATTATAAAATTCCATCCGTTTTCGTGACCCGATTCCTTAACCCAGATTGAAGCTTGTCACTTAATTATCGGAGCATTTATACACATGTGACGGGACACGAGATAGGATTTATTGCTTCACTCCCTAAGTGTTGCTCTACTTTAATATATGTATGTATATAATATACTCTCCACCTCTCCCCTATCTCATTGATGTCATCTTCTTCATTCACTGTTATGGATTGGACGTAGCATACGCAGAGCTCCTAAATTTCAAGGAATGTGCCACATTCTTCACTCATTCGTGACCTCCATTTAAGAGACATTTATTTAGGAAGAGGTTGCCAATTACGTCTTCAGAGCAAAATACAACCACGTGAACTGGACTTGCACCTCTTCTACAGTTTGTCATGAATGAGCCTTGCCACATAATGGACTTGCACTACTCATGATAAGTTTGGGCTCATTTATGTGGATTACTACCAAATACATGATGTCTTAAGATGAAACGTGCATTTGCAAGAGCTTCTTTACAAATGAACTTAGGATAAATTACCTTTTTAATAACAAAAAGGTATGCAGCTCTGGCAAATTACTGCAGATCTCTAAAATTTAAGGGCTTAAGTTTAAAATATATAAAGAAATTTGATATCGGATAAAACCATATAATGTAGACGTTATTTTGTGCTTGAAATTATATACTGAGATACATGCCACACTTTTTTTTTATATATTTTAAAATAAGAATAAAAAAAAAAAGAAACAAAAACTGTGAAGAAACTGTTTGCACATCGAAGTAGGGTCTCAAGACACACTTTTTATCAAATGATGCTTGTTCATCAAGGCCATTTTGCTCCTCACCCACATAAGACCAACCCTGGCAAACAAAAGGTCCCAAAAGAGCAACGAGGCCACCCTTGTCTTCTACCATTATATAGATCCTATCACACAGATCCATATCGCCACAGTATCCCCCTGTGATGAATGACTCTTTCTAGGGCTCACTGTTCCTGTCCATGTAGCTCCAGGGACTGTTCATATAAGCAGCAAGGAGATTGGACATCACACCAGCTAATATATTTACTCGCCTACTACTTCTTGTGTGCTTTCAGGTTCCCGGAGTTGTTAATAGTCAAGCCAAAGAACAAGAGGGAAAAGAACAAAGAGTTACCTATTTCTCTGACCAAAAGCTTAGTATACAGTATTCCAAAGGTACGGGATCTAATAATTCAAACATGTCTCAATAGTATATCTCATTATGATCTCCTGTGGACCATGTCAACTAATTGATTGTGTAAAGGTGTCTGTCATGCCTCTCATATGCACATGCACTGTTTACAACTCATGCTTGATTCCTAACCCAGCCAGTATGAGGCAAGATACTAAAACACAAATAGATTATAGTGTGAGCTCTTTGGTTAGGGGGCATGAATTTAATTTTAAAGTTTTGATGGATTGGTAGAGGTTTCCTTTTTGTGATCAAATAACATTAATGGTAGCCAAAGCAAGTGTCAGTTTCAATCCCATGTTCCTTGAGGGAAAGCTGATCAGGTTTGTTGTCTATCATTAAGATCAATTTGATTTTGATGTGACGCCTTAACCACTGACTTGCATTGGGTTGCAAAAAGTTCCATGATTATTTGATGATCTTACTTTCGTGGGGGCCTCACCTGTTTCCTTTCTGATTTCTTATTCCTAGAATCATGAATTATTTGAATCTAAGCCTTTAGATGAAGGTCTAGTTGGAATAGTCGAAGTCACTCATTCGATCCATGTCTTTGATAAAAAAAAAGAAGAAGGTATATGCATCTATCTTGTACCATGAGTAAAAGCTAGAAAAACTCCAAACTAGGTAAGGATGAATTATTCTTTACCGCACATATTATGATGATATATAGTTGTTGCCACTCTAAAGTTAGTACGTTCAAAATTATTGGGGAAAGCAAAGATCTTAGCAATTGGCTTGATGGAGCAAAAGCAAAGATTCTCAGTTAGCATTCACCATCTCTCACACTATCTATCATCCATAGAGCAGCTGAAAAGTGATAAGACACTGGTGAGAAACCTAAAAGAAAGTGAACTTTTTAGCTAAGGGAAAATTTACTTGAGATTGTGGCAGTGATTGGTTAAAGCTTGACAAGACAATCCACAGATTATAGTAACATTGGGTGAAAGATTTGCTACGCCTCAATAGATCTTTTATCTAGCTAGTCGTATATTCAATCTGCGTGCAAACAGGGCATTGATTCCAGCAATTTTGACACGATATGCCAAATGGAAATGGAATGAGACTGTAACATAATAAGATGATAGCAAGCTGTTAGAAATTGATATCTGATTGGCAACTAAGAGGAGGATAGATTACTAGCTAGCTCTCGGCGTTTTCTCGTTGTAGGAGGGTTCGTGTGGTTAAATGCCTTTGGTTGTGCTCACAAAATGTATCAGTATGTAGGAGGGAGAAAAAGAAAGATTTGGAGCAAATTCTGCTTCTATGTATCAAGGATACAAAACGAGATAAGTTAAAAGCAGTAGAATTAGCCATCAAACAACCAAACCTTTTTTTTTTTTTTTTAATCTTCTTCTTCTTTCCATTCATTAACAAACTCTATACACAGAATTCTCCAGGATAGAATTCAATCAAAGAATTAAGAAATCTTTCTTTCTTTATTTCTTTTGCTGCATTGTTAGCAAACTTCTAATCCATAGAGAACCCCGGCATGCCTCTCCCCACCATCCTTCAGGAAGAAGATCTCCTTCATCCTCTTGAAGGCCTGCCAGGTCAGTAGGCTGTCGGATCCGGCCTGATGGCATCTCCCCGCCGCCCGATCGACCTGCAGCGTGGTCGCTACCCGTTCCAATCCCCCGTACAAACCATCGCAGTAGGCGATCATGTGCTTCATGTCGAACACCCTGTCCCCGAAGAAAACCCTCACCGAGCCTAAGAATTCCCCCAGGTTCTTGGGTAATCTGCGACAAGTTAGGATTTTTACGAGATAGGCGAAGTCGTACGCGCTGTGGAAGGTAACCCAAGTCACCGACGAGCCGTTGCATACCAATCCCGAGGATATCATCAACTCGGCGAACCGGCGAGAGTTGATCCCTCTGGCTCGGTTCCTGTCGAAGTCGATGCCGGTGGACTTGAGGAGCTCGATCGAGTCCGGGGCGTGGCGGTCGCGGCGGGGGTCGAACTCGCGGAAGTTGAACTCCCAGACGTAGCAGAGGTTGCCGTCGGCGTCAGAGAGGGTGAGGCCGACCTGGATGAGCTTGAGGGCGTCGACGTTGGACTTGAGGAGGGCATACCGATCGGAAGGGGAGAGAAGGAAGGGATGCTTCTTCGGGCGAAAGATTACGCCAGGGAACTCAGTGTCCATGGCGGCGAAGGGGAAGCGGTCGATGACGGACCGGATCAGGTCGAACTCGGACTCGATATTATCGGCCCAAACGGACCGGATCTGGACCGGACAAGGCATCCTCTTTAGATTCCGACGGGTTTTCGGTTGATGACGAGGTGGGGAGGAAAAAGAGCGGCGAGGATTTATATAGTGGGAGAAGCGGAGATGCTTCGGGGAAGGAGGAGGAGAAGACGTGGTCTCCTTCAGTTGCCACGAGGCGGCTTCCGGTTTCCTTCTCCGGCACGTGGGGGCCGACGATGGCGTTCTTTAAGATTCACGCCGAGACGATCCTGACCGCTGGTGGGGTGGGGTTAGGACCAGTAACGGAAGAGATTGGGGAGTCTGCACCCACGTGTGAAGCGTGCGAGTCTTTTTATTGTGACGTCGGCTTGCCGTGTTCGAGTTGGGAAAGAGTGGGAGCGTTGGCGATGAAGTTTGACCGGTTTCGGTCTTCTTGGTAGGCTTTAACACTTTCATGCAGTACAGTGAGTCACTGACCCGGCTTCTTAGATTTTGTTTCTGTATTTTGGATCATTACACTTACACTTGCATCCCTGAATTATTCTATTTTTTCAATATAATTATTTTTTTTATAATTTTTTTGCTTATCTTTTATAATACTTCAACTCAAGCGGTTTCTAAAATATTAAATAATTATTTTATTTTAAATATAAGTAAAACAATCATCGCAATGGCTAAACATTAGTCAAAGATGCCTCCGGCTAAGGTGAGTTACGGATAGATAGTAACTGATGGTGGTGAAGATGAAAGCATTAGCGAAGACAAGGGTAGCAATAAAGAACAGAAAAGAGTGAGATGGAAAAAGACGAAAGGTAGGTGGTAGAAGAAAAAATCTTAATATTCATTAATGCACTTGATTAGGTAAACCATTTAAAATAATTCTAATTGAATTGGCGTTATCGTGTGTTTAAACGTGTCGGAAGTTCGTTCGAACTCGAACATAGTGAAAAACGATACTCTCGGCTTGCAACGTCAATCCACTGTTCGAATCCGAGCCCAATGTCCCATTAGATGATTTGATTGAGTCGGAACCACATCAATCAATTCCATGTCATGTTAGTGTAAATAAATATTTTAAGGCTCTCTAACTCTCGTGTACGCTGACTTTTTCAAACGTATAGATGTCGTTAGGGTCACATCAAGATTCCGAGAGTCCATAATTGACTAATAATTGTCCACATTGGCTGTCTTTGTGCACTAATTGAGTTGACTGGACTTAAGGGAAAGACCAAGAAAAACCTTTGTTACCTTGTGTTTTATTATACTCTTCTAGTACTCTAATCAACCCAGGCATGGAAAGTAGGAAAGAAACTTCCAGTCAAACACGCTTCGTAAGTGTTTAATTAGATGAAGATAAACTTTAAAAAAACGTCAAGACAATTACGAAGAGCTCGGTCAACATTGTAGCTTAATAATTGAATTATATCATCATATCATACGACAAAAAAGTCATACATTTAAATTTTCTAATAAATATTAGAGTTAATATTTAGTGATTTTTATCTTCGCTTTGATTTGGATAAAATAAAAAAGTAATATATTTTGGTTTGACCAGTTTATAGATATACTCTGAACTTTTTTAAACACTGTATACATATGTAAAAATTCATAATATATATATAATCTTATTATAATTTATTTTCTTAGAAGGTTGATATAATTATTTAACCTATATATATATATGAGATAATTTAACCTATAATTAGACTACGACCTTTTGATCTATAAAAAAATCCATCAAGAGCTTGATTTAGTTTTTTTTTTAAAGTCTCCAACTAGTTAAGTTACGATCACTAATAGCTGCCTCTTTTACAATCACCCCCCAATTTGAATGAACTTCTTGATTTCATTCAGTTTTTAATGCAAAAATTTGTTTGCCTTCTCCTTCAACTGTATATGCTCTGTTTTCTATGAGGGAAGAACTAGAAATTTTATTAAGGAAGAGGTTTCCAAAAGGCCTTAATGGAGCATGTTATTAGGGATATATATCATATATCCATGCATTCAAGAGGAAAAGTGAGAGAAGAAAGTGGGTATGAATTGTTGCTCATCATCTGACATGCAGCAGCACACATAGAATTAGACAACTTTTCCCTAATTAAACATGGGATTAACATTTAGCCCCAGCATCAACAAGATTATCTTTAGCTCTTCGTACTCTTGCTTCTACTAATATTCTCACGTTGGAAATCGACGAGCACAGTGCTCTTGCACTTGGGGCACTTGGGATCCTTCTCATAGAGCATCACATACATCAAACACCTTGGGCAGCCAACCAGCAGCATCGACGTCGCCTCCGGGCTTCTCGACGACTGCTTCTGTTCGTCCTCCGACGACACGCACGAGCTGGGGGGAGACGTCGTCCCCGAAATCGACGACGGCGACACGTCATTGTCGTGGGCCACGGCCCTCGCCGAAGGTCCCTCTCTTGTTGCTCTTGGTAAGTTAAGCCTCAGCTCCAACTTTGGGCCCTTTCCATTATCTCCGCTCATCTCTGCAGTTGAATACAAAACTACGCCAAGTTTAGCAACAGAGAGGTTAACTCACTGCCATTATATAACGAGGGGAGGAGATGGTTTGCTTTAATACCAGAGCAGAGCTCTTTAATTCTGGAAGAAAAAAAGAGCCCAAAATTTTTGTTAAGCTGTGGAAGAAGTTTAAAGTAGAATGACCCGCTCCACCATAATAGGATTTAATGTCTCATTGACTCAGAAGATTTTGTATCTAAGCAAATTAATGGGAATAAATGAAGCGCTGGTCATTTGTAAATTGGACATAAATGGATGCTACTTTAATGGGACTTTACTTCCGATTCAAAGAAAGATACGAGCCAGCTAGATTTTGCAGCTCATATCTCTTCCTTCAAGTACTGCGTGACATGATATGTGCAAATTAATGCCAGTTTCTTTGAGTTATTATTGAATCGTTCCCCTGCTATATTAACTAATAGAAGATCCACAGAGATGAGCAAGTACAAGAATTGCACTTACTACCCTATTTTTGGTGCACAGATTAATGTAGTTGGATGCGCGATACTATATCGACACTCATATTCGATAGTTCTAATTGCATCCATTTAAATTATATTGCTCCATCTATTTTCTAAAATTTGAGAGATTGTGTGTGTTGGCCTACAATTTAGTTGGTATTCATTACCCAGATTATCGAGATATCCAGGTACTTGCTTCTTTAGCCTTACAATCTTACATATTAAACCACTTATCAAATAAATTCTTTAGCTTTACATATTGAATCTCCAGTAAACTATACTAACATCATCATCTCCCTCCTCATTTGTACAAAAAAAGAATCCTTTAGTTGCCCAATTAGACAGTTAAATATTAAAGTTTAATACTTACAAGGATGTCCAGTTCATGCAGAAACGTTTAATAGAGTACTCCTCGTCGACCCTTCATGATTTCGTAACTGATCGCAAAGAAATTCTTCTAATAACCATATAAATAGTGTTACTTCGCCTTGTGAGAGAACTCAAACATTAGGGAAAGTAATATATAGGTTGTGGCTAGTTAACTAGTTTATCAATAAATAACAAGTAATTAGTTTGTAATTGTGTGGATCTATGTTCTGCCCTGGTAATTGATGGAGACTAAGGAAAAGATACGCAGCTTCCATTTGGAACTAAGGATAGCTTCCAAAGGCCATTCTCCTATCTCAAGCTTGGTGAGATGAAAGTGTACGTCAAGAACTAAGAGATTCAGTTTAGGATTAATGAATTGAAAGTCTACTAATGTTACTACTTTTACAACACTCCTCTGCAAATCTAGACCCAGCTTCTCTGAGCAATTTTAATGCCCATTACTTTGTAAAGTACAAAACGCTTAAGTGGATATCAAATGCTTCATCTCCCACTTGTGCCAGAATCTAACAGATCTCCCACACTGGCAAATCTAAACCAACACAGTGAAGGAGAGATTCCAGTTGCTTATTTCATTAATTGCATTTGTTTCTGCCACTGGAAAGTATATGTGAAATGGATATTTAACAATAATGAAATGACAAGCAGCTGGCAGAGTTATTAAAGGATTCTTTCAGACATGGATAGATGCAGAGAAACAGTTTGTAAGTCTGACACCATGAACAGCTTCTACTGATTGCAACCTCTAGAGTAATTTTTTTAATCTGCCCACATGAAACAAACTATTCGTTTACTTCCCTGATCGGATCTAAACTTGATAATAATCAGTGCTTAGTACTACTTAGGCATGTTCATAATCCTCAAATTGCACAACAACATAAAATAAGTTAAATTCACTTCTACCCCACCTTTCTACTGCACCCAATCAAAGCTGAGAAGCTCGAAACCTTCGGAATTCTGACGGTACGAGCAAGCGAATACTGGTAAAATTGCAAGGTTTTTGTCATGAGGGCTGACCACTTCACCAGAGGCTGTGATATAAAATATTAACCACTTAAAAGACCACTAAACATATACTGGAGGATTTTCTCGGGAGATGCAATTGTGGGCCACTGTGTCGTAAAATAAAGCACGAGTGACTAAGTGATATAGAATTTGGATAAATACTTGCACGCCAACCTTTATAGTAATTTTCTTTTAGAGCTTGAAAGAAATTAAAAAATACGAAGAGCAGTGGAAAAAGTTAGGTTCACTGTAAATTTCAAATATAGCTAGACTTCTCTTACATAAATTTGCATATATAATAGAATAAGACGTAACTTAAATAAATAATAATAATAGTAAAACAAAGTAACAAATTAATTATATTCATGCTTAGCTTCTTATTAGGTGAGTACTCTTGATTATTAGCATTGAGATAAGATAGACACTCGTAGTAGATAAGGCCGATGTCTTTTGACCTAGATCATTGTGATCATCTATTTGAAAAACTTTCTCCATGGAAGACAATAGTGAGAGATTCTACTCGTTTGTTTTTCCTCTTCTCTTTTCAAGAGGAATGAGAAAATATGAGAGAAAGTGTTGTGAAAAAAGGAGGAAGGGAAAGGTAGCTAAGCCTTACTTTATCATTGTATTCATGGATGACAAGGTTGTTTAAGTGTTTGGACATTTGATGCAAACTATATATATATATGAACCACAACTATAGATATATAAGTGTATCACTTGGATGTCATAGAACCAACAATTTTGTTATGTTTTATTGGAAGTTATGCAAATCACAGTCAACTGATTGATTAGTTAGAAATAATTATTCTATTTTTTTAATCACTTTGTTGATTAGTAAGTTATTAGAATTTGAAATATTGGTCAATAATTTTTTCCTAACGCGAATAAATGCTAGCCAAGCAATATATATAGGTTCAATTTACAATTGTCGGCTAAAGTATTTATGCAGAGGATTAGTTATGCTAGTTAATATATTTCTTTCTCTCAGCCCTCATAAATATATGTCTTGACGTCTAATAATAAATGTTAAAAAAAAAGGTATACCGGCTACAGTAACATAAGTAAAAGTTTGTTTTTAGTGAGAAAGGAAAAAGTTATTTTATTTCTTTTTAAAAAAAATTCTCATCTAAATAAGTAAAAAGTTGTTGCTATAGTTTCTAATATTTTGCTATATAGACGAGTAAGAAACATATTTGCGTATGTAATTAACTTCACAGTCTGCAGTCTGCGAAATAAAATTCCATAATCCCTTGAAACAAACTAAATTAAACAACGGCCATTAACAACTACTCCTTTTTGAAGAGATCGAACGAGTGGTTAACAATGGAGAAGCCGCCGTCAATCACGAGGTTTTGTCCACTCACATACCTCCCCTCCTCACTCGCCAAGTAAAGCACCGCATTCCCTACGTCCTCCACCTTCAGCCTCACCCCCTTCAGGCTGGCCACCGCCTCCATCGCCGCCTCAAACTCCTCCCCGGCCAGCCCAACGTACTGCGTCGCCAGCGGCGTCACCACCATCGCCGGCGACACGCAGTTCACCCGGATCCCGAACCGCCCCAGCTCCGCCGCCGCGTTCTTTGTCAGCCCTACCACCGCGTTCTTCGCGCACGTGTACGCGTGTGACGCCGCGCCGCTCATCACCCCGGCGACGCTCGCCGTCGCTATTATGCACCCGGCGCGAGCCGGCACCATTACTCTAGCCGCGTGCTTCGTCCCCAGGAACGGGCCCACCAAGTTCACGGCGAGCACCCGCTCGAAGTCCGACTTCTCGCACTTTAATATGCTATGGATCGGCTTCCCGCCAATACCTATTACATGAATTACGTAATTAATAACATACACGTATGGGTATATATACACACACACACACGCACATACATTCCAGCGTACGAGGTAGTACCGACCCGCGTTGTTGAACATGATATCGAGTTTGCCGAACTTTTGAACAGCGTGGTCAACCGCATTGCTGACATCGGACTCGTTAGTGACATCGCAGTGAATATAAGAGGCCGCGTCTGGGCCGAGTTGGTCGCAGACGGAGTTGCCGAGATCGTCTTGGATGTCGGCGATGATGACCGTAGCGCCGTGCAGGCAGAAGAGCCTGGCGGTGTACGCGCCGATACCGCTCGCGCCGCCGGTGATTAGGGCGACCTTGCCCTCTAGCCTATGCAATTAATTTACAAGTTAATATAGAAATAGGATTAAAGATAAGTCTATGAGTTGGTAAGCAGAGGTACTGAAGCTTACTTCTTTGCAATGGCAGGTAAAGCTGGGGTGCTTCCCATGTCTATGGTTCAAAGTCTTCTTCTTCCTGCTGCTCTTGACTTTGAAGATTAGAGAGTGGGTAATATGTTAAGATGAGCACAGCAATATAGTTGAAGAAGAGAGGAGGTACCCGGAGCATCTCTAGTAGTTAGATTCCATCTTTGCTGAGTTTTAGGCTAATCGATGGGCCAAATTAGGAATTTGACCACTTTCGACGTGTTTTCGTACCATAGAGTTAATTTTTTATTAATTAATTTAATAAAAAAATCAAATGATTAAAATTTTCAAGGATATAATAGGAAAGAAAAATATTAGGTAATTATTATTTTTGATAATTATATTATCTTAATATTTTATTAAGTAAAAGATATATATATCCTTAATTGAGAGTAATATATATATATATATATATATATCAAAATAAGAGTATTGATGTCTTTTATAATTAACTTGATGAAGATTTAATTACATTTTATCTGTTTGATTATTTTTTATTATTTATATATATCTTTTATTAATTTAAGATTGATTTAAATTAAATTTTAATATATAAAATAGAGAATTATATTTAAATTGAAGTTTATTTTCAAATAACCAAATCTAAATTGTTTAATATTAAATGATATCTCATATACTTAAGTCATAATTATATTTAAGAGAGAACGGAAGAAAAATACGTGTAGAGCGATTGTTTCGTACTGTAAAGGTAATTGTTTATCAATCAGTTTAATGATGATATAATGGCTAAGATCTTCAATAGTATAATAAAAATATTAAAAAGTTAGGTACACGTAATTAAATCTTTTTAACTAATATACTTTTTTTCTTACTTAATGTGATTTTAAAATCGGTAGTAAAAAACTGGTACCGGATATCAAAACTGATTATTATAGTCGTCCGATTAAAATTATAATTTTTAAAAATGCATTAAAATATTTGCCTCTATATATATATATATATATATATATTGATATTGTAAGGACTACTTCAAAGAAACTGATTCACTTCTTGTCTGCCGACTAGAGACGTAGTTATCAGCTCGATAAGGCTAGCTTAGATTAGATTATCTTCATGCTTTGGTGACAAGATTCAGATTTCAAATGGACTGCAACGATGCAAACGGATGGGGTTGGTGGCAACTTTGGATTAATTTAATAAGGTCCGGCCTTATATACATATATATATTTCTTTTCGGTACCATTGTTGTCAGGATTCCTTGCAGGCAATGCAATTAATGTGATAATATATATTTTGATGCTTGGAAAATGAAGTCGATCAGTAGACTAGCAAATCTTGTTTGATATATAGCAAAGGAGATACGTATCATCTTTTTACCGAATGCATATTTTATAATTTTGCAACTACAATTATTATTTTTCCATCTGTTACCCATAAGCAACGTAGTGGTTGGATACGTACGGATAACTATATATGCATAGATCTGGAATTAACAAGTCGCAAGAAAGCTACTTTTCTTCAAGAGATATATAAAAGAAATCAACACCCATTAATTATTATAAAAAATTATTTAATAATTTGATAGTTTAGTTTAATGGCTGGAATCTGATTGATAGTTTAATTATTCTCAATAATGTTTAGTTCGGACTCATAAATGATCCCAAAAAAAGAGATATAGAAAATAGCGTTTAGAATAATTATTGGCGAAGGCTTAAAGCAAGCGACATTAAGTAATTGGGGGATGCAATCGTTTGCTTACCCATGATAATTGATTTGTTTGCTCTCAGATTATGTTTAAAATCTCCTGAGATAGTCTCCTCCTCCCAAAACCACCGAAGCCCAGCCGAGTCTTTGGCTTACTAGAGGTCGGGGTTGTAGACGTGGCTGTCTCCGTCCTCAGCCCAGAGGCCTTTGGGAAGGAGGCGCCATGCAAATGGCTGATGGATGGAATACAAGGATCGAGAAGGAATCGCGTAGGAAATCTCGATGAACAGTTGATGGAGTTTAAGACTTAAAGTATGATGAAAAGGAGATGCAGAGTGACTCCCACAGGTAGGGGTGAAAACAAACGGGTCGAATTAACTCCGATTCGACCCGCTATCCGACCCTACTCGGATTCGGATTCGGATACGGATAGAATTTTTGAAAAAAATTCGGATACGGATTCGAATACGGGTCGGATAAATTTTTCGGATTCGAATACGGATATCGGATATCCGTTTACCCGTATATTTTTTTAAATGATTTACAGTTTTTAGTTTGCTTATTTAAATAATAAGTATTAATATTATTACTAATAATACATTATATATTATTTATAGAGATTAATTACTCTAATTTTATATATTTGACATATAAAAAAATTATTTGTTGTAAAACTCTTAATAATTTTATATTAATTATATTTAAATAAAATATTATAATTATTTTAAATTTAATCAATATCCGTTTAAGATTCGATCTTTCATCCGAAAATTATCCGTATTCGTTTAGTTAGGATATGATTTTAAATTTTGCTATCCGTCTAATATCCGTATCGAAACTAAAAATACGGATCCGGATATGGATTGAGCACTATCCGATCCATATCCGATCCGTTTTTACCGCTACTCCCAAGCCTAATGTTGGACTACTTTATGGGATTCTGGTTCCATGCCTATTGGCATAACTTTTAATATAATTAGATAAATTTATTAAAAACACCCAATATTTTACTTTTATTATAGTTCGTTATTTATCATATAAATCTTTATTATTCAACTCCCGTAGATGCTTTAAATATACCATGGCGTTAGTGTTTGACTGTTTGTTCGGATATAAGGTAGAAATAAATAGAAAAGTAAATTTAAAATAAAAGTAGGTATTTTTTAGGGTTTTATTTAATTTTTAAAGTAACATTAAATTACATATTATTGAGGCATTAAAAGTAAAACGTAAGGTGCGACATAAATAATTATATATTAAGGTGTGATAAGTAAAAGCAAAATTACGGTAATCATATAACGAATATAGTTCTCGATTCCCAGCCCTTTCACCCTCCTCTTCCTCTTCTCCATGGCACCTTCTTCTTCTTCTTCTTCTTTCTCGTCACCAGTACCCTACGTACTCTTATTCTCCTCTCTTCTCATCTCGGCCTTCCTCCCTTCTCGTTCATGTGCCTCTCAGAACCTACCAGCCGAAACTGCAATCTCCGTTCGGGAGATCCTGGAGTCGGCTCGCGAGCCCGAGTTCTTCGATTGGATGACGAACATCCGGAGGAGAATCCACCAAAACCCAGAGCTCGCCTTTGAGGAGTATAAGACCAGCGAATTGATTCGATCCGAGCTCGATAAGTTGGGAATTGGGTACTCATGGCCGGTCGCTAAAACAGGGGTCGTGGCTACAATTGGGTCCGGTCTGGGTCCGTTCTTTGCCCTTAGGGCAGACATGGACGCACTTCCGTTGCAGGTAACTGTTATCTTTTTGTATGTTTTTTGTTTCATGAATTGCTCTTTAATCATGTGGGCGTGTAGTTACTGGGCTGGGTATACCGAAATGAACGAAAAGGAGGTGAAAGGGAGACATTTTTTATTCTAGTCTTATCAGTAAAACTACAAACGAAAAGTATTCATTGACTTGGGTGACATAATTAGTCGATAAGAAATGATTGTGATTCTATAATCACAGCTCAACTTAGTGCAAATCAAATTGTTTGTTGATAATAATTCATAGATTGCTAACATGGTAAGAGTGGAAAGTTTTGTATCAAAGAACAGAGACAAGAAGTTGGGAATGGCCAAAGACATCGATTAATCCTTATAGACTTCACTCAATCCAAGTCATTTCCATATTAATGGTGGTCAATCCAGATTTTCAATACCACACTGCTTCTAGACAAATTCAGTGTCGTCAATATTTAATTTCTTAACTCAGTACAATTTAGATATCCACTATATTGATTTTATGGAAATATTCTTCTATCATCACCTAGTAAATGAACAGTCTGTTTAGGAGGATTTAATACGCAAAATAATGATTCTTGACAGGGACAGCAATGCCTGTTAATCCTATTTGTTTTCTTGTTCCTATTCTGCAAATAATTTTGTCAACTGGAACTAATCACTTGATATACAAATCCTCTGCAAGGAAATGTTAGATTGGGAGTACAAGAGCAAGGAAAGTGGAAAAATGCATGCTTGTGGGCATGATGCTCATGTATCAATGCTCTTAGGGGCAGCTAAGTTGCTTCAGCATCGAAAGAGTGAATTGAAGGTACTCAACTGTCATTTTGTCAAGAATAATTTTGTAGTTGATTCTGCCATAATTTTGGGAATGATATAACTTTATTATAGTACAATAACGAGTTATCTAAGTTGCTTCACTCTTAATGCATGAAATGTATGAAGCTTTACAGTTAGAATCAAAATTCTAACTTCTAAGTATTGGTTTCGGGAGATCTCTTGAAAAGGCGATATATACTGGCCATATTAGCTGTATAGTCTTCCATTTTGAACAATTTGTATTGGGGTTTGACCAAATCAGCTGATCCGTTTCAGTAATATGAATTGGGATCGATCGATTTTTCAATTCATTGGTTAAAATATTGTTATACCTACAAACATTCTACAAATGCTTTTAATGTGGCATTATCTTATCTATCGATAGTGATGGTCATGAGATGGAGAAACAAATGTTCTTCAAATACTTTTGATGTGGTATCATCTTTTTTGTTGACAGTGACGATTATGAGATGGAGAAAAAAAACTATTAATGGATAAGATGATGCCACATAATCTTATTTGTAGAATGTTTGTGAAGTGTTTGTGGGTATATCATTACTCTTATGTTTATTCTGAATTCCTCTATTCAATTCCCATCATTTAGCATCATCTGGTTATTGATTTAAAATGATCTTATTTGAAGGGTACTGTGAAGCTTGTTTTCCAACCAGGAGAAGAGGGTTATGGCGGCGCCTACCATGTTTTACAAGAAGGTGTTCTGGATGATGTGCTGGCTATTTTTGCTATGCACGTTGCGCCTTATCTTCCAACTGGTGTCATTGCCTCTAGACCTGGACCTGTTCTTGCAGCATCTGGCCAATTTTTAGTGACTATTACAGGAAAAGGTGGGCATGCAGCAGCTCCTCACAAAACCATTGATCCAGTTCTCCCTGCATCCTTGGCAATCCTCAGCCTTCAACAACTTGTTTCCCGGGAATCAGATCCTCTTGAGACCAGAGTAGGTCCCTATGATACCTACACAATTTAATGTAGGAATGCATGTTTCCCTATCAAAGTCTTGATAAGTTGCTGCTTTCTAATTATGAAATGTGCTAGCATTTGCTGTTGTCTTTCACATGATTAATTTTACTTTCATAACAAATTCTTGTTATAGTCACTTGCATTAATTTCTTCCATGTCCTCCTTTTTGCCACTTGATTGCTTCTTGTTGGATAATGAAGTTCATTTGTACTTAATATTTTTGTGTCATAGTTGGACTCACTTCAACCTTTGATATATCTAATACTAAAGTGCAACTAATTTGCCTTTTGGGTGGTTAGAATAATTAACAACTTATTGATCTACTAAAAAGGTTAATACAGCTCCAAAATTGAGTCTCCTTGATGATGCCTCTAACGTGGAAATAAAATAATTTATACAGTGGTTTGAAGAACAACTAAGGACGTTGTATTTGTGAAAATAATCTTGGCTGGTGCAATATGCTGTAAACAGTACGTGCTGAAACTACGATATATAAGCAATGATGAAGAAACTTGCCATATCTTAATCTTGACCTTTGGTCAATCCAACAATGAGGTTAAGCCAGAATTAACTTGCTGACATAGCTAGTGCCAATGTTAGTGAAATAAGAGGTCTGACAACTAATGGTGACACAAAATCGTATGCATCTTTAATTTGCTTGTTTGTTGTTTGTCGTTAAGATAATAATTATAATTATGATACAACTGCTTCTCCTCTGATTATATCTCATGACAGAATTGCTCAAAAGTGACAATATTTTGCATTCTCTTACATCTTAGGTGGTATCTGTTACGTTCATAAATGCAGGAGAAGCATACAATGTTATTCCAGAGACTGCCACATTTGGTGGCACGATTAGGAGCATGACAACAGAAGGTCTATCCTACCTCTTTAAAAGGATTAAAGAGGTAATCTCTAACTGCAGCGAATCCTAAATTCTACCTTTGTGACAGTTCTCAAATGATTGTACTCTAAGCACTTCTTTTTTCCCCATTTTGAATTGCAAGTCATGGATAACATGCTTGTAGTCCATTTACTTTTAGCAGGCATTTTCTAGATAAAACTCAAACTAATGTTTGTTCACAAACCAATTTATTTCCTATAATATCTACTCGTCTTTTTTGAAGGTCATAGAGACACAGGTTGCCGTCCACCGATGCACTGCCACAGTGGATTTCTTGGAGAAGAAGCTCATGACATATCCCGCTACTGTTAATGACGACGGCATGTATGCCCTTGCAAAGTTGGTCGGTGAGAGCTTGCTCGGTAAAGACAACGTTCGAGTGAGCCCACAAATGATGGGCGCTGAGGACTTCAGCTTCTACTCTCAAAAAATGGCAAGTGTTTTTATCTCGATTGGAATTAGTAATGAATCCATGGTGCCACTCCATAATGTGCACTCTTCCTACTTTACCCTTGATGAGAAGACACTTCCTGTAGGAGCTGCTCTGCATACTGCCGTTGCAATGGAGTTCTTGCGCCAGCATTCCTCAAAGTCATAATCTTTTAAACAAATTATTATGTAAACTAACGGTTAATATCAGGGCATGTCCCTATCTATATAATGTGGGGTGTTAATTATGGGACTACTTTATGAGTAAACTGTTGAAATGCTTAGAAACTAGATTCAGGAACTTATTCTATGGTTCCTCCATGAGTTATATAAAATAAAGTTTACTTCATCCTGTTTTATCACAAATTAATAAGGAAGTCGTCATTAGTTCGGACTTCGGAAGAGAATGAATTACTTCCTTCTTTGAGTCTCTTTTTGGAGTCCAGTATCTAGCATCTTTTTTTTTTTTTTTTTCCTTTTGGTTCAATAAAAGGGCAATCATATTATTAAATAAGTTCCACGAATCATCTACCAGAAGAGAAAGCTAGCGCACAATGTGTTGTGGAGACAAAAGGAGGTGAAGCTTCTTTAAGAAGACAACACTGGCGAGCGTCGAAGGTCGGGAAAGGGAAGAAGATCGAAGAAGGTGAAGGGACAAAGTGGAATACGCGAGAAGTTCTATGAGAAATCACAATGACTTGGTGATACGTCATTTGGCATTCTCACACCACCATTGAATATAATGCACTCATAGTTTTCTTAAGATACTCGGAAATTACGAGGGTTGTCTTTTGCAGGTGATACCCAGAAGAGAGCTTTTTCAGGTTATATAGTTTCTTAGATTGTTGGGTTGTAAAAAACTCTTGTATATAATATCAAAGCACTTCTAGGATTAACCTCCATCTTTGATGCCGATCATGGAATTCGGTAGTTTTTTCTCCTCCACCACCACTATACTCTTAACCTTCAGTTCTTTCCAATCAAATTCACCTCTTCTATTCAAATTCACTTTCTTACAGAGGAAGCTTTTCAAGTTACGTATTTTTACATTCAGTTGTAAACCTCGATATAAGAAAATTAGCTTATAGACCTGTGTTTAAGAAAGAAAAAAAAAAAAAACCTCTTGTTTTGGCCAAAATTGTGAGCTGTTAGATGCTTGGACAGTAGATATTACATTGACATCAAGTAAACCTTGATTCTTGAAGATGAAAAGGATGGTGGGGGCTATGCGTAGTATGAGATACTAATATTTTTTTTCCAGTTTCAATTCTACGAGGCTGCTGAGTAAATATGTCCAGCGGAATTTTTTCTTCCTAAATCAGTCCTATATGTATTATTAAGATAAATATAAACTAATCAGGAGGCTTTTGAGAAAACATACCTATTATATTCGGATGGATAGGAGGCTTAAAAATAATTGCATTTTATTTCTTTACTAATAGATTGAAGATTCGTATCGTCCATGGATGTAGACATATCGTTAAGCTATGTAAATTTTATCTCTTTCTTTCTCTCTTTACTCTTTGAGGTTTACAGATTTTAGAATTTTTATTTATGATTAACTTGAATATTTAAAGATCTCTACATCTATCATCTTGACGGTAGATTCTCTATTTTGTATCTAATATTTGGTTTACCTAACTTTTTGTTATCCTAATAAATTTATTTACCAGTGTTTACAATAGCTTCAGCTGTCTATCACTCATTTTGGCATTTAGCGCAAGGAAAAAGTGATCAATTACTGGCCATAATATTGTTTGGTGGAACGATGCCTGGTTGGTTGGTTTTTGTCATTGTCAAATCCAATATCGGAGAGAAAAGATAATCTTATTAGACAGGTGAGCTAACAATAGTCATAAGCAAATAGGAATTGATATTCACCGAGCAAAAAATATTATTGCCCAAGGAATCATAGGTATAATTGTTACAATCATTGATTGTTACAGTGCGGAAAACGTGAAGCAATTTGGACTATTGAGATCGTCGCGATCCATTTCTTAACTTTTTGTAGTCCTACAAAAATAATTGATCGCCCTTATAGCATCTGCCAGTCCTTTCGATCTACTACTACGAAATTCTCTCCTCACTCCCATGGCAACCCCTTCCATCATCCTCTCTGCAGTTGCAAGAAGGTTTTCTTTTCTCTCTTTCTTTCTCTCTCTCCTTCCCTTATATGTAATTGGTTGTTCAAATAACTCAAATAAAATATAATTATTCACGAAATGATTTCTAGACTTGAAGGCAAGGTGGCACTAATCACCGGAGGCGCGAGCGGCATCGGCGCGTGCACTGCCAAGCTCTTCGCCAACCACGGCGCCCGTGTTGTAATCGCTGACATCCAAGACGAGAAAGGCCATGCGCTCTGCGACCAAGTTGGCAGCTCCATTGCGTCCTACGTTCACTGCGATGTGACCAACGAATCCCACATCCGCGATGCCGTCGACGCAACCGTCTCCAAACACGGCAGACTTGATATCATGTTCAACAACGCAGGCGTTATCGGATCCCCAACCATCCGGATCTTAGACTCTGACAAGTCCAACTTTGAAAAGGTTTATTTGATCCATTATCTATTAGAAAAATGCAGGATTTTTTACACCCTCTTGTTTGGATGGTGATAATAGGAAAGAAGAGAACAGAATGTCAAGAGAGAAATAATTTTCTGTCCGGAATTAAAGAAAGAGAAAGAAAAAGAAAACATGCTCTTTTTATATTTTAATATTTTAAATGTGCCCCTATTTAATTAATAAAATTCATTTAGATCTTTTAGATTCTATTAACAAAATTATAGCTTATGGATAATATAGTTCATATATGTTACTTTTGTTATTATTTTATTTCCAAATTTTTATTTATTTAAAAGAGTAATCTTATGGATCTTATTGTCTGTGCTGATTTAGTTTAATAACCAAATACTAGATGAATTATATAATAGTAAATATATTAATTTTTTTCTTTTTTAAACTTAAAAGAGTAAATTTAATTTTTTTCTCTTATCTCGATTACATCCAAATAGGAGAGGAATTTATTCTCTTATTTTATGGTTTTTTCTCTTTTATTTTTTTTTCTCGTATTCTCTTTGTCCAACGAAAGTGACTATATAAATAAAATTACAGTAAAGTAGCATGTTTTATATACTAAATTTATAATTTAATCATTTGATACTGAATAATTACACTTAGCATCCCTTTATATAATTATTTTCTGTATACACTTCATAATTTTTTTAATTTATATAAATCTTTTGAACTAATAAAAATATTCATAAAGACTCCTCAACAAACAAAAAACCTATATAGATTTTTGGAAGCAAGATTTTCTTTTTCTGGATCAACTAGTCTATGCGATAAAAGAAAATTTTAGAGAATATATGTGAAATATAATAGTTATTGAGAAGAGCTAAATATAATTATTCTCTTAAAATAATAACCATCACTTTTTTATGTATTATGTTTCTATCTCTATTGATACCTATCACTTTCTTATATATTATATTCTGACTCCTATTATATTGAATATTCTAGTATATTGTGTTTAAAAACAATATAAAGATCTACATGCATAGTTGGTTGATATGTTTCTATTAACTTAACCTTTCAACATGCATAGTTGGTTGATATGTTTCTATTAACTTAACCTTTCAACATGCATAGTTTGTTGATATGTTTCTATTAACTTAACCTTTCAACATGCATAGTTGGTTGATATGTTTCTATTAACTTAACCTTTCAACATGCATAGTTGGTTGATATGTTTCTATTAACTTAATCTTTCAGGTCAATTGGATATCTGGCAGGTTATGGCGGTCAACACCATGGGAAGCTACCTGGGCACGAAGCACGCGGCACGCGTCATGGTGCCGGCTCGCCGCGGCAGCATTATAATCACGGCGAGCGTCGCCTCCGTAGATCCCGGGATATCCCCCTTGGCGTACACGTGCTCGAAGCATGCGGTGGTGGGGATCATGAGGAGCGCCGCGGCAGAGCTGGGGAAGTTCGGGGTACGAGTGAACTGCGTCTCGCCGTACGGACTAGCGACGCCGTTGGCATCGAAGGTGTTGGAAATGGAGAAGGAGGAGCTGGAGAAGGTGATGGAGGACAAGGCGGTGCTCAAGGGAGTCACGCTCACCGTGGAGGACGTGGCCCACGCGGTCGTGTATTTGGGGAGTGATGAGTCCAAGTACGTTAGCGGGCTTAATCTCTTGGTGGACGGGGCCTTCTCCGTAACCAATCCGTCGCATGGTTTCTTATAGTATGATGTATGATGGCAATCCAGGCAGGGGTATTTAATTCCTCCAACGTAAAAAGAGTTCTTGTCTGCAGTTCTAAGAGTATTGGTGTAGATCTACTTTTCCATGACGATCAGCTCCCACATGGCGATCGTATCCTAAGGTTTGAGTATTATCACTTTATCAGCACACAGACAGGGTTCAGTTCTTGCGCATACTGTG
Source organism: Typha angustifolia (assembly GCF_048772165.1). Classification (NCBI taxonomy): domain Eukaryota; kingdom Viridiplantae; phylum Streptophyta; class Magnoliopsida; order Poales; family Typhaceae; genus Typha; species Typha angustifolia. Next base: position 9,880,869 of record NC_133248.1, read on the forward strand.
AACTAGAACTACTTGTGGTTTAGCTTAATTATTCAAACCAATATATTAAGGAAGAGCTAAACATCTTTCTGTAACTCATGATTAGCTTAGAAAGTCATGACCTATCAAAACAAGAAATAAAAAGATCGCGTTTGACATGATTGGGCAAAATCAAATCTACAAAATTTACCAAATTAATTATTAAAATAGCAGACAGTCCTCGCTATCACAAAAATCATATGATTTTCATCTTTTATTTTTTCCCATATCATTTTCCGTTTGCCCCATTGAGGTGCTATTGTTATCTCCGCTGAGAATTTATTTCAGAAAAATGAAGAAAATTATTCTGCTCTTCATCTGAACAAAAAAATTTATGCAAGGAACTGAGGAAGTCATTTAGAAAAAATAGGCTTAACAGACCATGGAAAACAATAGCTTTTGTACAAGCCCAGATACAATTCAAACTAAATCAAAACGGTTCACTAGTCCCATTTACAGATTCCAGGAAATAAGTAAACAGGTCACATAAACACTGCTACGAGTTTTGAAAGATATACAAAGAGAAGGCAGCTTGAACCGCACAGAACATCAGCTTGAGGCAATCCCCTCTTATCATGAATTATGTGCATTCAGAATCTCTCGATATACCATATCAGTGAAATGATCATTCTGCCAGAGACATGGAAGAAAATAATGGATTAATGTTCCTGCTTATACATTCATCTGGTTATTGATCTAAAATGATCTTATTTGAAGGGTACTGTGAAGCTTGTTTTCCAACCACTAGGAGAAGAGGGTCATGATGGCGCCTACTATGTTTTACAAGAAGGTGCGCGGGATGATGCGGCTGTTGTGCAAATACCCAAACGGGTGAGCGAAGTGGAAGTAAAATTTTCATCCTCAAACAAATCCAAACGAAATAGCAATAATTTGGAGCACACTATATATTAGCAAAGTTAATATTAATATCAATATGAGAATTTTAAATATAAGATATTAGTTGTAGAGAACTTTAAATAACCAAGATAATCACAAATAAGAATACCAACTATATGCAAACCATAAAGAGAAAAGAGGGAGAGATAAGATTTATGTGGTTCGGCGATGTGTTTACGTCCACGGGCAGAGCGGTCTTCAATCTACCATGCAAATATCTAAATACAAAGAGTTTACAACTTTAATCTCACTTTAAACATGGTGGCTCTCCCCTACAAGTTTTCTCTCTTGTAAAATACCCACACTAAGCCTTAAAACCCAACATTTCTATTTATAGAGCTAATTCAAGTTGGGGATTTCCGTGGGGCGTCCGAATGCCCGCGGGGTGCGTTCAAACGCGCCTAGTGTAAATACTAACTGACGTTTGAACGTCAAGGCCCCGTTCGAACGCCTACACCAAGTTCATGTTTGGGTTCAGATTCGCATTCGAACGTGACTAGGCCGTTTGAACACCTACATCAATAGCCTCTGTTTGGAAACTATATTCAAACGTCCTTCGGGTCCGTTCGAACGCACTGGCACAGCAAACATGCAAAATACTGAAATTTGAATTTGAGATAAATTTTTAACATCGGCTATTATTGCTATGCATGTCGCGCCTTGTAACACCCACCTCCAAATACATGTGCTCCTCACGTGGGTAGAACCCACGTGATCTCCACGTGACCTGATGATCAATGTTTGTACATAATATATAGAATAAATCCAATATTTTCACAAATAAAAACAAGCTAAATGGAGTTTTAAATTACCACAGGCTGCAACAAGCCCCAAAATATATATCCATATATCTCATCAAGATAATACCCATGCAGAGGTTACAATTCATATAACTAATTTTACAATACTAAAACAAATAAAAAAAATATAATCAAATCTTCACCAGCTCCTTCATAAACTTGGGGGGTCATCTATTGATTTGAATTTCACCAAAAGGTGGTGAGCATAAAGTCTAGCAAGTATACATCTCTACAGTCTAAAAATAGGATAACGAAGGATGTCACATGATACATATGTATGCCAATATGATCATAGTAATGCATCCATGCAACATATTCATATCAATAGCTCACATGTATTAAATAAAGAAATATATGATATGTATCATTTAAACAATCAAATTATTTATATCAAGCTCAAAGAGTATATAACGATGATTAACGATGATTTAACTTTGAGTTAAATTTTAAATATGGTCAACATATTATTAATGATGATTTAATGAAAATCTGATGGTTGGGGTTGTTCAAATTCTGCTAACAGGAGAGGATATAAAAAATCCTTCAAGCAGGCTGTAGAGAAAGAAAGATGACCGAAATTTTTTTCAGAAAATAATGTGCCCTCGGCTTCCCTCTGTGAAGGGGAAGCTTCTCAAATGGCCAAGAGGCCGCCGGCCGGCCGGATCTCTGGTGGAAGAGGACGTTGTGATACAATAATCTACAGGGTTGGCGTCCTCGAGCGCGCGCGCGCGCGCGAGAGAGAGAGAGAGAGAGAGAGAGAGAGAGAAAAGAGGGTATGAGAGTGATTTTTTTTTCTCGGGTAGAGAAAAGGGAACAGAGAGAGAGAGAAGAAGAGAGTCAAGTGGAGAACATTGGTCAGTGGCGCCTTAGGATTTTTATTTTTATTTTTATTACTTTTTTTGTGTACGGAATGTTACTCGCCAGTTGACCTGGACCCACTCTTGCAGCATCTGGCTGTTTTTTAGTGACTATTGCAGGAAAAAGTGGGCATGCAGCAGCCCCTCACAAATTCACTGATCCAGCTCCCTGCATCCTTGTCAGTCCTCAGCCTTCAACAGCTTGTTTGCCGGGAATCTGATCCTCTTGAGAGCAGAGTAGGGCCTCAGAACACCTACACAATTTATTGGAGGAATGTTTGTTTCCCTGTCATATCAAAGTCTTGACAAGTTGCTGCTTTCTAATTATGAAATGTGCTGGCATTTGCTGTTGTCTTTCACATCATTAATTTTACTTTCGAACAAAGTCTCGTTATAGTCACTTGGATTAATCTCTTCCATATCCTCTTTTTTGCCACTTGATTGCTTCTTGTTGGATAATCAAGTTCATTTGTACTTAATATTTTTGTGCCATAGTTGAACTCACTTCAACCTTTGATATATCTAATTCTAAAGTGCAACTAATCTGCCTTTTGAGTGATTAGAATCGTTAACAACTTATTGATTTACCAAAAAGGTTAATAGTGCTTCAAAATTGAGATGCCTTAGACTTGAAAATTATTGAAAATTTTATATATTTGATATAAATTTTTATTAATTTTGAGTTAAATTTTAAATGTGGTCCACATATTATTAATGATGATTCAACGGTGAAACTAATTAAGTTCAAAGAGTATTTTATTGTCATATATTTACTTAGTTAAATTTATAAAGAGAAAAAATAAAAAGTAATTATAAAATAAATAATATAATAATAAAAAATAAATAGGAGTGAGTTTAGTATCATCCTGATGTTGCGAAGCATGATTCGCTTTGTCCGTCATCACATCTTGCCCCTTTCGTGCAGAAGTTGTCCGGTGGGCGGTTCATCCATTCAATCATGCATCCCTTTATATATAGTTAGGTGCATCGAATAATCTCCGGAAAGAGTCTGAACTGATTTCTTACTTAAATCAAACTGAGCTATTAGATGTTTGGACAGTGGATATGGCATTGACATCAAGTAAACCTTGACTCTTATAAGTGAAAAGAATGGTGGGGACTATGCGTGCAATGCGTACTATAAGATCTTTTTTTCTTTTATTTTTCTAAGTATGCCTCTGGGAGTTTTTCCTTCCTAAGTTAGCCCTATAAATATCATTAAGATGAGTTTATGACAAATTAATCAAGGGGCTTTTGAGAAAACATAACTATTATATTCTAAGGGATTGGAGGCTTAAAAATAATTATATTTTATTTCTCTAATAATAAATTGAAGATTCACATCGTCCGTGGATGTAAACATATCGTCAAACTTCGTAAATCTTGTTTTTTTTTTTCTCTTTACTTTTTATGGTTTACATGTTTTAGAGTTTTTATTTATGATTTATTTGGATATTTAAAGATCTCTACATCTAGTATCTTGATTATGGATTGTCCATTTCGTATCTAATATTTAGTTTACCGAATCTTTTGCTAACTTAGTGAATTTATTTATAGGTGTTTAAAATAGCTTCTTCTATGGCCCACTCATTTGGCATTTAGTGCAATAAAAAGTTGATCAATTATTGGCCATAATATTGTTTGGTGAAATGATGCGTGGTTGGTTGGTTTTTATTATTGTCATATGCAATATCGGTGAGAAAAGATAATCTTATTAGACAGGTGAGCTTATAATAGTCATACGCAAATAGGAATTGGTATTCACGGGAGCAAAAAAACTATTATTGCCCACGGAATCATAGGTAAAATAACTATTTTTAAAAAGATATTGCTCTCTATATAATAATTTTTTGTGAGTAAATATTATTTCCGTAAGCAAATGGCCGTTCTAGTCAAGCTACAGTGTCACTCGCGCAGAAAACGTGAAGCAATTTGGACTATTGAGATCGTGATCCATTTCTCAACTTTTGTGGTCCTAAAGAATAGTTGATCGCCTTTATAACATCTGCCAGACCTTTCGATCTACTACTACGAAATTCTCTCCTCACTCTCATGGCAACCCCTTCCGTCATCCTCTCTGCAGTTGCAAGAAGGTTTTCTTTTCTCTCTTTCTTTCTCTCTCTCCCTTCCCTTGTATGTAATTGGTTGTTCAAATAACTCAAATAAAATATAAATATTCACGAAATGATTTCTAGACTTGAAGGCAAGGTGGCACTAATCACCGGAGGCGCGAGCGGCATCGGCGCGTGCACTGCCAAGCTCTTCGCCAACCACGGCGCCCGTGTTGTAATCGCTGACATCCAAGACGAGAAAGGCCATGCGCTCTGCGACCAAGTTGGCAGCTCCATTGCGTCCTACGTCCACTGCGATGTGACCAACGAATCCCACATCCGCGATGCCGTCGACGCCACCGTCTCCAAACACGGCAGACTTGATATCATGTTCAACAACGCAGGCGTTATCGGATCCCCAACCATCCGGATCTTAGACTCTGACAAGTCTAACTTTGAAAAGGTTTATTTGATCCATTATCTATTAGAAAAATGCAGGATTTTTTACACCCTCTTGTTTGGATGGTGAGAATAGGAAAGAAGAGAAAAGAACGTCGAGAGAGAAATAATTTTCTCTCCGGAATTAAAGAGAAAGAAAGAAAAAGTAAGATAGAAGAAAACATGCTCTGTTTATATTATAATATTTTAAGTGTGCCCCTATTTTATTAGAATTTATTTAGACCTTTTAGATTCTATTAACAAAATTATAGCTTATGGATAATATAGTTCATATATGTTAATTATATTTTTATTTTTTTTCAAAGTATAATCTTATGGATCTTACCGTCTATGCTGATTTAGTTTAACGACTAAATACTATATAAATTGTATAATAGTAAGTATATTATTTTATCTTTTTTAAACTAAACAGAATAAATTTAATTTTCTCTTCCTGCCTCGATTGCATCCAAACAAGAGAGAAAATTATTCTCATATTTAATACTTTTTTTTTTAATCTTTTCTCATCTTTCCTATTCTCTCTGTTCAAATGAAAATGTCTATTGTAAATGAAACTACAATAAAATAATATATTTATATGTTAAATTTATAATTAATTACTTGATATATAATAATTACACTTAGTACTCCTGTATCATCATCGTTTAGATCTTCTGAACTAATAAAAATATCCATAAGGACTCTTAAAAAAAAAACCATATGGATTTTTGAAAGCAAGAATTTCTTTTTGTTTTGTTTTTGTTTTTGTATCAATGGGTCTATATGATTAAAGAAAATTTTAGAAAATATGTACGAAAATAATAATATTTCAGAAGAGCTAAATATAATTAATCTCTTAAAATAATAACCTCACTTTTTTATGTATTATGTTTTTATCTCTATTAATACCTATCACTTTCTTATATATTATATTCTGACTCCTATTATATTGAATATTCTACTAGAAACCACAAAGTCACAGTAAAGATCTACATGCATAGTTGGTTGATATGTTTCTAGTAACTTAACCTTTCACGTCAATTGGATATCTGGCAGGTTATGGCGGTCAACGCCATGGGAAGCTACCTGGGCACGAAGCACGCGGCACGCGTCATGGTGCCGGCTCGCCGCGGCAGCATTATAATCACGGCGAGCGTCGCCTCCGTGGAGCCCGGGATGACCCCCGTGGCGTACACGTGTTCGAAGCATGCGGTGGTGGGGATCGTGAGGAGCGCTGCGGCAGAGCTGGGGAAGTTCGGGGTACGAGTGAACTGCGTCTCGCCGTACGGACTAGCGACGCCGTTGGCATCGAAGGCATTCGAGATGGAGGAGGAGGAGCTGGAGAAGGCGATGGAGGAGAAGGCGGTGCTCAGGGGAGTCACGCTCACCGCGGAGGACGTGGCGCACGCGGTCGTGTATTTGGGGAGTGATGAGTCCAAGTACGTTAGCGGGCTTAATCTCTTGGTGGACGGGGCCTTCTCCGTAACCAATCCGTCGCATGGTCTCTTATAGTATGATCTATGATGGCAATCCAGGCAGGGGTATTTCATCCTTCAACTTAAAAAGAGTTCTTGTCTGCAGTTCTAAGAGTATTGGTGTAGATCTACTTTTTCATGATGATCAGCTTCCACATGGCGATCGTAGCCTAAGGTTTGAGTATTATCACTTTATCAGCACGTAGACAAGGTTCAGTTCTTGCGCAGTGTGAACTAGAACTACTTGTGGTCGATATTTTTTATTTTAAAAAAAAATTAGCTTAATTATTCAGACCAATATATCAAAGAAGAGCTAAACATCTTTCTGTAACTCATGATTAGCTTAGAAAGTCATGACCTATCAAAACAAGAAATAAAAAGATCGAGTTTAACTTGATTGAGCAAAATCAAATGTATAAAATTTACCAAATTAATTATTAAAATAGCAGACAGTCCTCGCTATTACAAAAATCATATGATTTTCATCTTTTATTTTTTCCCATATCATTTTCCGTTTGGCCCATAGAGGTGCTATTGTTATCTCCGCTGAGAATTTATTTCAGAAAAATGCAGAAAATTATTTTTAGAAGAATGCGAAAACCTGTCATAATTTTTCTGCTCTTCGTGAACAAACTTTTGCAAGGAACTGAGGAAGTCATTTAGAAAAAATAGGCTCAACCGACCATGGAAAACAATAGCTTTTGTACAAGCCCAGATTCAATTCAAACTAAATCAAAACGGTTCACTAGTCCCATTTACAGATTCCAGGAAATAAGTAAACAGGTCACATAAACACTGCTACGAGTTTTGAAAGATATACAAAGAGAAGGCAGCTTGAACCGCACAGAATATCAGCTTGAGACAATCCCCTCTTGTCATGAATTATGTGCATTCAGAATCTCCCGATATACCATATCAATGAAATGATCATTCTGTCAGAGACATGGAAGAAAATAATGGATTAATGTTCCTGCTTATACATGCATATAGAAGGATCATTATTCAAATGATACTAGAATTCAGAGCGCACAAACAAGATATAATTACTTAATTCAGGGAAAAAAAAAAGCTCCACATGCATTATGAGGATGCATCTGAATAGGGTATGTATTGCTCTTAGCTTGGTACAAACTGTGAATATCAAGCGTGCACCTTGAGACTTGACTCCAACTAAACATAAAGATGGTCATCTGGATATATTTTTCAGAAGATGCCCCGTGATAAAGGGTAGCCTTGATACAAGATGAAAGACATAGATATAATACGGATGAACAAGAGGTGCACATTAAAAGGGATGAAGCACATTGAAATAAGTGTGACAATATGGCTTACTAAAATATAAAAGAATGGGAGTTTGAAGAGAACTTCAAGCTTTAGAGGTTAGAGAAAGAAATTTGGGAGCTGTCCATGGTAGTCCAAGCTTTACATAAGTGGGATAAGTGCATGGGCAGGCCAGATCAGAGAAAGAGAACCACGACAAAGGGGGGAAATAAATGCATCACAAATTTTATAGTCCATTGACAAACAGTTATCGTCCAAGTTGACATTCATCTTGTCCTCCAAATATTTCAGAGCTGGATAATCAATAAATATTGCAAAATTGGGTAGCCAACTAAGTTGAAATGTTAGTAGAACCAATAAGATATAGCCTCTTCAAGTCTTCAATGTAAACAACTTATACGCAATCATCTCCAATTTAAACAGGTAAAATAGGCACAATATATATAGATATATATTTTGTGTGTGTGTGTGGGGGGGGGGAGGAGAACAAAGCAATAATCTCATTGTTAATTGCTATAATACTTGCTCCGCGGCAGTAGCATACAATTTGGATGGATATACGGAAGGAGCAATTCTTAGAAGAGTATATTACCTGTGCAAGCCTCAGTAATGCATCACGGACTTTGTCTCTCGTAATAACTGTGTCATAGATTGGAGATGGAGTGAGCGACGATGATGGAGCAGGTGGTGGAAATGGTTGAAGCAATGGAGTACCGCGCTGCATTGTCACAGGAGGATGGAGTGGAGTGGCAGTTGGAATGGAAGATGAAACCGGTGGCATCATCAACTGAGAAGATGTGGACGAAAAAAAGGAAGGCTTCACAAGATTTGCAGCATTGTTGGCAGCAAGGTTGCTGTGGACACTGCTGGATTCCCGAGTATCAAGGAGGGGTCTTAGAGGAATGGATGCAGCTTGTAGAGGTGCGGAAATGCTTGGCAGTGGTGATGGAGTGATAGTTGGTGCATGAGTAGATAAAGGAACACTAGCAGAAGATATATGTGAACCATGTGGTTGCCCCGGAATAACTGCATTTGATTTAGTACCAGTGCTTGCAGCTGCCTGTAAATCATAAAAATCTCGAAGTCAAAATCTAAAAATAAAGGGACTAATTCATGCCCCATAATTCTAGCCCTGAAAGAATTTAACAATTGTCTATCTCATATATCTGTTAAATAGCGCAGTCATGAGGTTAGTAGTAACATACTAGTCTCTCATTCAACACAAGGAACCCTCACATAGGTAATCCTCTAAAATATAAAGTAATGGGCGCCAAGACAAAGGGTAGATATACATACGCTGAAGAAGTTCACAAATGAATCATCAGGCATATCTTCAACTGGTGCAGCAGCGGATGATGTTGGTGGCTCCAGAGGACCCTCAATAACGGATAAACTAGGCACTGCTTCCAGTTCCTCAAACTCACTGCCTCAAAGATATAAATGAATCAATTTATCTCGAGATTACAATTTAGTAGATTAACAAAAATTAAGATTATTAAGATGCCACTATTATATATGTTGTGCATGCTTCCAGGAGGACCAAGGACACGAATACATTATCTAGTAAACACCATAAAATGTCCCAATGATTCCTAAATGAAAAAAAAAGAAGATTCTCTAACACACATGAATTATGATAACAAAAGTAAATAACTAATTTAAGTTTTAAAATTTAAGGAAAAATATGCATTGACTATCAACATTGAATTATTGTGAAGCACATCTGCATTAGATGACAAGGTATCACTACCTTCCTTAAGTGATGCATTAGTTTGTTGATGTTATCAACAACATATATAATCAATCCATGGTTCTTCAAACACTTAAATAGTAAAGGACAATCTAGCAGCATATTTTACAATGCAACCGCACCAAAACTAGTGCAAACATGTAGCATCTAAATTGAAAATCTACATTCTGTATAATGATCAGCAAAACACAGAAAAAATAAACAATCAGATACTCCACGTCTGGCTGATATAAAACAAAACAAAGAAGGTTGATTTTTGGTAATTTTAGAGCCATCAATATTACATTAAATTGTAAATCAGATTTACTATATAAGATGTATAAATCAGATCAATAATGTTGAACAATAATTTAGAGTATCAGAGTATTTAGGACAGCAACATTATTTGTCCATTGCATATTCAATTGGAATTAGGAATATGAATAAGAGGCTTCCACAAGATACAAACTGTAGCTCAAGACTCAAGATACTTTAAGTGATGAACATCATACCTATCAATTGCAAGTCTTCAACTAGAGTATCTTATCTTAAGGGTGCACTTATTAAGTTATGAACCAGTGTGAAGGCAGCAGGGCTAGCCCCTTGAGTCCAAGACGTCATGGCTCAAATCTTTAAAACAACCTCTTTGAAAAATGAAGATAAGATTGCATACATATTCCCTCCCCAGACCCCAGATGGGTGGGAGCCTTGTACAGGGGGCTCACTGAATTATGAATCCACTACTAGCAGTAGGAACCCTAGTTCAACTAAATGACTGCACATATGCATAATTGTAAAGAAATTTCTGATATAGAGAACTGAAGAAATGTGACAGATAAATATTAAAATCATAATCATCTAGCTTCAAAAGAGAAGAGAGGATTAGTTTAACATAATATAAGAGACCAGTCATCAAACTTCCCTTCAACAAATCATAATGTGCTACAAACTCATTGCACAACAATATATATCGCAACTAATCACATAAAAAGAAAAATGGTTTCTCTTAAAATGCCAACTGCTAACTCAGTAAAGAAATTAGTCTAAAATTCATAAAAGGATAGAGAAATTAAAAAAGAAAAGATACTATTTACAAAGACTGGAATTTACTATCAGGTGCCATCACTAATTTAAGTTTCTCTTTGTCTTCTTAATTGAGCAAATTCAGGGAATTTCAGGTTACCTTTTCGTTGATGATACCTTTGGCTTGGGAGGGATCTTCGAATATGCATTAAGTATCCTAAATAAAAGAGATTAATTTAGTATGACTGAACAAAGAGATATATTTAATATGAAGAAGTAACACAGTATCTACCAATCACAATAATATAGTTGGGAGAGAAGTGATGCAGACTAGAACAAATAATGATGAATATTAAAAAGATGTCAAAAGTCAAAACCACAGAGTAAAATGCAGTAAAGAGCAGAGCTTCTAAATGGAATTTTGGCCTCATCTAACTAATAACCTGCTAACATCCCCATCATGAAGTACACTTTCAACAGGTCCAAACACAGATTTGATCAAATGTCAATGGACAGGAAAAAGCAGAAAATTATTACCTACTGAAGAGATTTGCAACTGCTTCACAGTCATGAGAGTTGTAAAACCATATACCATTAACTTCTTGCACTGCATTTCGGTATAATAAATATGGGACTTGGACTTCGTACTCAAAATCTCCCAAAAGACCCTCAACCAGATTATCTGTTAAGAAGAGAACGGAGAAAATGTACTAAAATCACCAGCACAAGATAGAAAAAGAGTAAATTAAATCCAAGAATTTATCAAAGTTTATCTTCAAAAATATGGTGAGAAAAGAGCAATGAATTGAAAGGGTTGCATTATAGAACACAGATGTGATTTTCGAAGATTATGAATGACACTTGACACTAAGAGCTTATATAAATATATATAATTATGCACAATAGAACTAGGAAGCAACATACATTAATAACCCGAAGGTCAACTATTATGTATGTGAACACTTGCATTACAACAAATTCACTCCAGATACAGCTCTCAGATCTTAAATCTATCAACTTCATCATCAATTTGGAGGACGAGGCATGTAGAAATCGAAGGATACAATTCTACTTTACTTTGACCTTGATGAAACCGCCAGATAACTCAACCTGCAGCATTCATAGGCATCCCCCTGCTATACATGTTATTTATTATTGTCTATTGAAATATCGATTAATACCAGAGTACCATTTATGCCTAGAGCCTGTTTACACCAATTATATAACATTACTAAGTAGCTTAAATGGGACGATAAGATTTTTGACTTAACAAGAAAGAAAGATAGTGAGGGCATGTTCCATACCTGTATTGCGCCGATTCATGACAATAAACTGAAATCTTGGCTGTGCGTTCCTGCCAAAACAAAAGGAGAAAAAAATAAACGCACGCACTATAAGAATTAGTTCATCTTTTTACAAGACGTAAATGGAAGAAAAACACGATGTTTGCCAATTAAAATTCATGAAAAGAAGAATTGAACTTCCATATGAGGAAAAATAAGCTCGACTACAGTGATTCAAAGAATCTACACAAAAAGTGGAGATTTAGAGGAAAATCTGTCAATATACCCGCTCGAGAAGAAGAAAAATCACTTATTAACACAAAATCAACAACGTTAACAACTAAATGGTAACATCCGACTAACCTCTTAACGACGAACAGCGATCCCTCGACGTCCTTACGGCTCTAATGCAATCAATGGAGGGCGGTAAAACCAAACCCTAATCAGATGGGAGCAAACAAAAAGAGACTGAGCAAAAGCGGATGCAATCAGAGAGGAAACGGATCGGTACCCATTGGTTGAGCTCGATGTTGAACTCGTAGAAGGTGACATGTGCGGCGGTGAGAAGGATCTCCTCGACGAATGGGTCGATCCGCTGGAGGACGGTGAGGTTAAGCAACTTCGTGCTCTGCTGATCGAGATTGGGCATCAACTTCCCGTTCTGCGACATCGCGACACTGCTCACTAACACAAACCCTAAACACTAATTGGAGACGGACATTCGATTGATCGAGAAGAAGAGGAATTTGCACAAGGAGAGAGATGACCAAAAGGGACCCGCTGCTCAGGAGTCGGGAAGGACTAGAGTCACGTATAACCGTATAAAACTAAGCGGTTAATTGCGCTTGAAACCGGTTTTTACGGTACCCTCTAAATTTTTTTAGATTAAATTACAATATCACTCCTAAATTTTAGAGGTAAAATAAAACCAATAACAGTCACCATAAAAAATGTGTAATGGCCAACTATATTCCTAATAAATTAATATGTTCATCAATTAATAAAAAAAAGGTAAATTACTCAAATAATCTCAAATCACGTGTCTCCTCCACCAAACCCCATGCCAATCACCTTATTAAAGTATTCCACCAGAGACGACTCGGTGTGTAACCTCCCTATCGAAGCCTCGCCATCACTAATCTTTAAAAACTTCACCGGCTTGGACGAAGCGCTACTGATGCTTCCCCGCTAGTGATTCCACCATTACAACCAAGCATCTTCATGAGCCGTGAGATGACAAGCTTAGTTCGTTAAAAGGTAAATTCGAGGAGATCAAAAGGGATTGTCATAAGCAGTGGCGGACGTTGGCGGAGATCTTATCGGAGAGCTTGGTGGATCGGACAAAGATGATGAAAAGCAACCGATCAAGAAGTTGGCAAAGAAGCACCCTTGCTTTCACCATAGGCGGAAGCTCCTACTCAAGGCGGCGGATATCACTCTTATAATTTATAAACATTACTCTTTGTAATTCATAATTATTATTATTCTTGTAAGTTTTAAATTAGCAGCTCAAGCTCCGCTCATCTGGAACTCACCTAATTTGTTAGAGTCGTGCTCAAATGTCGAACTTGTTTAATAATTGATTCGAGCTCGAGCTGCCCTTAACTCCCTTGAGCTCGGGTCTTTTACACCCCGCCTAACAAAAGAAATTACAGTCTGTGTGTATTTATGTTCGCATCCACGAACATTATGAGGAATATATTTGAATATGCAATATAACAAGTTTACATGCATTTGCAACTTTAAATTACCATCAAAGATATAACACCACAACAACAACTCCAACATTCATACATGGCATTTTTGGTCACACCTATAAAGCACACACTGATTAAAGACAAACTTGAACAGAGACACACGATTGTTTGCAAACTCTCTTAGCACTTCCTCAGAGCAAGAGCAGACATCAACACCAGAAGCATGAAGAGGACAACTGCAATGAAGGAGCCCACCACTGCTCCACTAGTACGCTCGCAGAAGCTCTCGAACTGCAGGCAAATGGCAATCCAGTTGGCTCTGGTATTCCCAGTGTGAGCTAAGTATACAATGGCCGCAGCGGCAGAGGCTGCTGCTGTTGTTAGAGCAACCATAATCTGCAATTGAAACATATTGGATGAGTAACATTTATAATCATCTCGATGCAAACTTGGTCATATTATGGTAAGTGGATGCCATGAATAAAAGCTTACAAGGTCGAAGATAAGAAGCAGAAGTCGTGGGCATGATGCTTGTGGCCGGCAAATGGCAACAATGGATAAGGGAAGGGAGAGGACCAAGTAGCCTGCTGCTATAGCATTCCCAACAACGAAAAACCTGCACAGATGAAGTAATTCTTATACCTCATATTCATAGTTATCAGTTCACTTTGGCCCAAGAGAGAGGGACACTAACGTTAAAGCGGGGAAATCAGCAAAGTTGGTATGGAACTGGAAGTGCTCAGTGAAGAAGGGCAAGGTCTCATCGGTAGTTCCCATGGTGATTGCGGCGGCGAGAGTCGGAGCGAAGGCGCAAACCCTAAGAAGGAAGTCTAAGACAGCCAGACATCTCTTCCATCCTTCTCTGCCTTTGGTGCTCCTTAGGAGGAGAGGAAAGCGAGCTTTACGAGGTGTGGTTCTTGTAGTGCCATTAGTAGCAGTTGCAGGAGGAGGAGGTATAGTTGGTGCAAGTGGAGCTTTCTCATTGACATTCCTGCTGGATTCTGCGATGGGGATCACGGTGGCTTCGCTGGTGCTCATGCTTTTGACGTTGCAAGGTTTCTCTGGATGATGAAAAGAGAGGAAGAGCCTGGCTTTGTGTCTTACGAGTTTCAAAGGGTGAAGGCTTTATATCTTGGGTTTTTGTGAAGAAGTTGAATGATTGGTGGTGCAGGTTATGAGCAGGCAGGAGCAGTTGTTAACTAATCTGCATTCACCAAGCATAAACTTTATACAATTTTTTCTTTTATGGCTACTTTAGATAAAGAGGCAATCAGATGCATGTGTAGTTTGATATGAACTAGCTGTACCATTAAAGAGGATGCAACTGCAACTGCAACTGCACCACCACAAAAGTCTACATTATCATATATCATATTAGTTCCACAAAGGTTGTGCCATCGCAGACTTGGATATATCCAGGGAGCTCTAGAGCTCAAAGCACCTCCAAACCTACTCCAAGTAGGAGCCAGTTACCAACCATCAACTCCACCTTGGAAACAATCTCTCTTAGACTAGAAATTTTGGCCTTACGGAATTAAAGGATCATTTCGGATTCAAGAGTCGCAAGGTCACAGCTATGGAGTTCAAGCAATGTCATATTAGAATTTGGAATAGCAGGCCATAAGTCATGCAATTTCCACCGCAATTTCCACCAATATCCTTCAGCATCAGACTATCAGTAGATAAATCTCAACAATTTGGCAAGGTTCGTAAGCAGAAATTAAACTAATGTTATTTAAGCTTTTCATTGCTAATACTATTACAAAGTTGTAAGGATAGCAATGAGATGCAGAAGAAAATGAAAGAGAGAGGCGGAAAAGAAATTGACCAGGTGAAGGATATTACTGAACAACAAATCAATAAGATGGTAAATGCATAGGATAAATACATTAAATGCAGTCGATACATCAGAATCAATGACCACACAGCTCCTACTGTGAGCACACAACTATATGCTCATTCCAAAACAAAGTGAAGGGAAAAGGGAGAAGGCGGGAAAGATATTAATCAAGTGAATGATATTATTGATCAACAAAAAAATAAGATGGTAAAGACATACTATAAGTACATTAAATGTAGCCGAGAATACATCAGAATCAATGACCACACAGCTCCTACTATGAGCACACAACTATGTTCATTCCAAACCGAAAGTCCCAATGCAGCAAAGCTTCTACAAATAATAGACGAACAATATACAGAGAAAGCCCATAGAGTGAAGCAAATATATTGCAGGTTTCTGAGTTGACAACATAATCAGGACTTTTGAAGGAACTCCTGCAACAGAGTAACACTGCCGAATACCAAGCGCAGATCTGATACCTAAAATCTTTTCATGGATGAAGAGGGTATTCCGGGCAGACAAATATGCACCAAAGATTATTGTGCTTGAAGAAAGAAATCCACAATTTTATCATGATCTGCATGATGGAAGTGTGATGCCTCCGCAACAAGCAGCAATTATTATATACAGCAATAAAACTATCACAAATGTCAGCACGGCTCTGCATTGATAAGTAAAGCAGCAGATTAGTTGAAACAGTATTTTGCAAGTTATAGCCACAACTAACAAGTGACCAATGTTTTTTTTTTTTAAAAATTTAATGCTTGGTAAGTTCACAAAAGCAAGTAGTAAGTAAATGCTGTTGTCCTTTCTCAATTGTGTCGCCAACTCACAATGAACAAGCTCATTCAAGTGCTCACCTGACCAACAGGTTGTTGCCTCATTCCATTAGAACATGTGCATATCATAGTTAGCCATCAGTAAATTAGGCACTAAGGTTATCTAATGTTTGCTGTCAACTGTCATCTGCTGCTAATTCGCCAACTCACAATGAACAAGCTCATTCAAGTGCTCACCAGGCCAACAGGTTGTTGCCTCATTCCATTAGAACATATGCATATCATAGTTAGCCATCAGTAAATTAGGCACTAAGGTTATCTAATGTTTGCTGTCAACTGTCATCTTAATAGGTTGCTGCTATTTCTGCTTCTATGCTACAAAATGTATTTCGTGCATTTTCTTGATAAAAATGTGATAAAGCAAAACTAACACCAGCATGTAGCTAATAAACACTGCATAAAGTTAGTTGACGGAGTAATTAAATTATCTGAATCACTAGGCATCCTCGCTGTGACATCCAATCTTACTTTGTAGTTGTAAAACAATATGAGTATATGACTAGAAACATTAAAAAATAGAAACAGCTACAAAATCTACAGATTACACCTTAATTAATAAGGCAGGCAACTCTGTAGGCTAAGATCTCATATGCATCTTCTATGACATCACTAGAAGATGAAAGTCTGAATATTTTATGCCATGAAAATAAGAAACAAACCATTCCGCAATAGCAGAACAGACAAACATGCCGAAAAAGAGAGAATGAATTTAACATTTGTTTGAACACTTACAAAAGCTTTGCATTCTTCATCCAAAGTGCTCTCCTAAGTCGCCTAGATTGTTTTCTGAAGTGGAAAGCACTGTCTTGCATTGTGGCAGTTTTGTCAACAAGAAGTGAAATACGATCACCTCTGTCCAATATCTTCTCTATATTTTCTACCATGATAGTGTGTATCTGCCAAAAATTTTGGTGTCACAAGATTGGAAGTTTATCAAGTCAGGACTAACAACAAATCGAGGATAATCTGGTTAAAGTTAGAAACAACTTGAGATGCAGTTATACATATTTAGTCTCTCACAAGATATCGTCCCAAGAATCACATAAAGTAATTCAGTGTAAACAAAAATAATCATAGTCATGTGCATAGACAATTTGGTACAATGAGAGAACTGCAAGATCTTTAAGACTTAATATGGAGGGTGTCAATGTTAAGATATGATCCCAGCTATATTAATGACACTTGCATCTTGATATCCTTAGGCACCAAAGTCAAATTTCGGTAGGCAATTAGGACTAGTAGAAATATGGTACATTATAGCTTAAATAAGGAAAAAAAGAAATTATATAAAAGAATGTTAAAGGAGATTTTTTAAGTAGCATCAGCAAGCAACGTGCCAACGGTTAATTATAATTTGCTATCCTTGATAAGATTTTTTTCCTTGTCATTTGATAACTTGCCTCACTAACTTCACCTCGGACACGATTAAGTGTATCTGCACTTGGGTTACTTGAGAAGAACTCCATTTGCTGATGCAGAACTCTAGAAAATTCATCATTCATTGCATAAGCTAGTGCGGAACTAGCAATTCGGCCATAATTCTTCAAAAATCTCATGCGGATGTCTTCCAAGTAGAGAAAAGGAACTCTTCCTACAAAGGAAAGAAGAAACAAATAGATCTAAGCATCATATGTTCCCAGTCTGTAATCAAAACAGCAGAAGAAAAGAGAGACAATAATATTCCTAAATATATTAGAAACCCAAAAGACGCAATTTTTGTGAAATAATCCTAAAATTTGTGAAACGTATGTTAATAGTTAATAATTGTGGAAGTATGAGTCATAAATCCACATGAACATGACATCCAAAAGAACTCTTTCTTCTGGCCTTTTCAGCTTACATAAAGAGTTACGTATCCCAGTGATTCATACCTCCAACAGATACAGCCCCGTTAAAGAGACCACATTGACATTGCCCATCACCCTAATTAACATAGTCTGTGATAATCCCAGTATGTCCTAGAATATACGATCTTTTATGGAGAGCATAAAACTACCGGTTTACGTTAAAAAGAAAACGAACGATTCTAAATAATACAAGGCGTGAGTCTATATCCCAACACTAAAATCAAGTTATTCTTCTAAGCCACCTAAATTACTCGACAATTTGACAAATTCCCGCAACAATTTGAACAGAACGAGGCTATGAATCATCACACGATTAAAAAATCGAGAAAAATAGATAAAATTCCCAAAAATTGACGGAAAAGAGATTGGCTCACTTCCGAAGGTATCATTCGCCATGCAAAGAAAGGTGAGGCCATCTGATCTGAGAACATGGAAGATGTACCGATCCTGGGAGAAGCAAAGCCTGGAGTCGGCATCGGCTGGAAGCTTCTCCAGTATACGGCGGGCAACCGCGCCGGTGTTTCCGGTGACGGCAGCGAACTCAGCGAGGACCACCGTTCCCCTCGACACCACGGCGTAGAGAATCCCCATGCGTAAACGGTCGATCTCTCTCTCTCTCTCTCTCTCTCCCGATTTGGTCGCTAGGGTTTCGGGGACGAGTTGCCGGAGAAAGAGGAGAGGAATGGAATCGAGAAACGGGAATCGGATATTGTTTAAATATAACAAAAAGAAGATGGAAGTTTTTGTTATCTTTTGTTTTTACGGAAGCGGAAAGTTAATTCAGTTTTGCAATTTAAACCTTGTAAATATTTTTTCCTAATTAAAAATCTAGTCGCAAGAATTCCGAATGTTTTACCAACCTAAGCGTCCATATAAACTATTTACCTAACTGGCTAAGTAGTCTCTCACCCAAACTAAACAATGTTTTATGTGAACAGATTCTAAAATGCAACTCATTATTTCATAATAATAGATAAATTATATCATACAATCCACGTTAATTTAATTACTAATTTACTTTTATATAATTATAAATTATTTTAAATATCTTATCATAATTTGTTACTGTTTTCTTCGCATCTTACCTTTTTTTTAATAATATAGTTTGGATCGTGGATCATTTTCGTAAATAAGTTTGTAGGAAACCTAGTTTGGTCAATTACTCCGAGAATTCATCTCAAATATTTAATATCTAGGTGACTTGGCTTCATTGACCATAGTTGAGAATATCCCCGAAACCCCCTGTAGTATGTAAAATTACTCGAAAGCACATTAGACACTCCATAAAATTACTCCGACAATTCGTCTGTCTTTGAAACCCTTCTCCGTCTCTTTTTGCGTTCATTTGTTTCTTCTTCTTCTTCCTTCTTCCTTCTTCCCGTTGGTAATGTGGGGAAGCGCCGATGGCGGCCCTCCCGAGGTCACCTTGGAGACCTCCATGGGTCCCTTCACCGTCGAGGTAGTCCCCCTCTCTCTATCTCTCCCTTTCCTTGTCTATCTCTCTTCTCACGAGATGAAGTCTTCTAGATGTACTACAAGCACGCCCCCAAGACGTGCCGCAACTTTGTCGAGCTCTCCCGAAGAGGCTACTACGACAACGTGAAGTTCCATCGCATCATCAAGGTCCGAGCTTTCCTATTCCATCTTTAATTAGTTTTTATTTTTTACTTTTACTTTTTTTTTTTTGGTTAGTTTTATTAATCTGTGATATATCTGGAGTAGGATTTCATTGTGCAAGGTGGAGATCCGACAGGGACCGGGAGGGGCGGTGAATCTATTTACGGGTTAGTAACACTGATTACACTTCCACTCTTATAGGTGATAATTCTACTTGTTTTTGAGGTTATTTTATCGGCTCTAGAAGAAACCATTAGATTAGCTGCTGGAGGCATCCCAATCTGAACTTTAATTTGGAAATAATATATGGAGTTAGAGAACAAAAGATTAGTGACTTATTAGGAAGAAGAATTAGTGATCAAATCAATTGATTTCAATAAGAAGAATGACAATTATTTTATTTAGTTAAATCAGTTATGTTTTTGTTCTATATATGAGAATATTTGATCTGATTATAAAGGTGTTTAAATCATTTTAAATTGATAATTGATTTGAGAGCTTTCAATTGAGTCTTTGCAGTCCAAAGTTTGAGGATGAAATAAAGTCGGAGCTGAAGCACACTGGGGCTGGGATTTTATCAATGGCAAATGCTGGTCCAAATACAAATGGGAGCCAGTTCTTCATTACTCTAGCACCTTGTCAGTCACTGGATGGTAAGGCGCATTAGTTCATGATGGTATTTAATTCATCTATGATGTAAAACCTATATCTACACTAAAAATGAAATTCATGTGTCTTCTTCCATTACACTTGAAATTTTTTAAAGACACTGTTATTATGGTTTTTCCTTGCCCAATATGATGCTTGGATAATTTTAGCATCTTGCTCTTTTCTTGACTCTTCAACCACCGTAATAGTATCACTTTAGCCTAGTCCTCCTTATTAAAATTTGGGGTTTCCCATGATCCTAAGGACTGTCCAGTGTAGAAGATCCTTGAGTGTGGATATGGTTGCATCTAAATTTGGCGGTCGTTGATATCATGTAAATATTGACTCAATTGGAACATTTTTAATTCTGTAAAACTTGATAATTTCCATTTAGACGAATATTACCTCTGAAGGGTTTTTTTTTTCAAAGCATAACCCTCTAATTGGTAAGCAATTGAGAGAGTATTTGTTGATAGTCACTGGTTGCCGAGCCCTTGTGCCAAATAGATCTATAACGGCCCAATGTCTTAGGTGATGGTTGCTGAACAACCCTCATCTACAACCATGACAGGGTAGCAGCAAGATGCTCCACAAATTCTAGATGTTGATGATATATTCATGAAAAGTACTGATTCAGATAATTTGGCATGCTTGTCACTGTGAGGGCTTAAGGTAGATAAACTGATTATAGCTTGTTCTAACTTATAATATTATTCTATTTATTTACTACACATATATTCATAAAAGGGCAGGTCAAGATTATCATTATTAAGTGTGCAAATTTCAGTTTGACTAAGTTTCTGAGTACCACTAATCTTCTATAATTATGTCTCTTTGATTGATCTATGCGGAGCACTTTTTTTTCTGAACTACTGTTGCTACGTGGGCAGCTATGTGATGCATTTGCTTCATAAATATAATTTCTCATGCATATAGGTATATACATTTGTCAAATTATTGCTAAATGTTTTATTTATGCTGGCTTTCCATGCTTATTACAAATTGTATCTGTATCACAAGTTCATATCCACGTCTTGCTCTTGTTCAACAACCCCAATTTTACATTGATTTTTCTTGCACCTTGAGTTAGTGCAAGTTAGGCTCATCTGTTTAGTATGTTGTATCCGGCTGTTAGTAGTTATTGTGATATGACATGAAAATGAGGTTCTTGTCCCCAATAATGTTGTTGATTGCAAGAAGTGCTAAAACTGCATTGTGTTTCACATTTTTTCTCTATGCTCAAAATTTTGTGGCCTCAATAGTTTATACATTTGATTTCTGTCCAACAGGAAAACATACTATTTTTGGAAGAGTATGCAGGGGGATGGAAATTATTAAGCGGCTTGGAAGTGTGCAAACTGACAACAGTGATAGGTATGCCTTAGCTTACACATCATAAATTTCTTTGCTGCAGAACAATAATAATACTAATTAAACTTTAAAGTTATTCTCTTCTTAAATGGTTGGCTTTGTTAAAAGTAAATGTATATATATCTACTATGTCTTGGAACCGTTGAGTCCATGGATCCATGATTATGTTTTCTGTTTGTAAAGTTAACAAAACTGAGCATATGCCAAACCTTAACAGTGTTCTATCCTATATTTTCTCTTGTTTGTAAATGAATTTTAAATGTAATGCATCTCTTGTTCAATTGAAGTGGAGAGAGGATATACAGTTAAGTTGCTCTGTTTTTTAATGTGATAACTCTTTTTCAGTCTGGTCTTTCGGTTGGCAAATACTAATATCTTAAATATGTTCATTTCGCTTTATCTTGACACCATTTTTTGCCAGCATCTTGTGATTAAACTAGGCATATAATTCTTTACAATGGAACTGAAAATTGGGTTCAATTGAAAGGCGACCATTGAGAACAAATCAAACATTACTTCATCCACGAAGAAATGTTCCAAACTTCAAGAATTGAGTGGCCTCTTGCATTCATAAGTATGTTTTCCTTCCTGGTTACATTTAATTTTAGTATTCTTTTCTTTCTTTTTCCAGGCCCATCCACGATGTGAAGATTTTACGAACCATCGTCAAAGATTGAGTACATCATTCAGGAGACTTCATTTGCTCCGTAGATCAAAACGTTTTCGGCTCAACCACTTTGTAGTCATTATTATGCACTTAAGAAACTATGTTTTGTGTGTTAAAAGGACATAGCTGATCATATTACCGTTGTTGGAGAGGTAAAGTCTTGCAAGGAGACGTTCAATCTCCTCGGAGAATTGGGTCTGTTGTGCTGATTTCGGTGGAACCGATACGTAGATGGTAATAAAATTAGCAGTAATGCTAGGTTATCTCATAATTCATAAATGTTTAGGATAGTTATAATGCAACTTATACAAGGAAAGACTAGATGCTAATCAAAGGAGTTGATTTCTATCCTTTGAGCACGCTTATAAGCAACCCTATGACAGATCCCAAAAATGGCCTACTTTTAACTTATCTCTACAAGCTTCGGATAAGAACAAGACACGTTGGTCATTCTAAACCCTCGAGATGAAAGGAAGATTATCGGGGAAAATTCTGATAACAAGTTAGTAAGGATTATATAATAGTATTATCTTTTGAATCCAAATTATGCAAATATACCGTTCCGTTCTGGAAGGAACTTGCGTTCACGAGCTTTATTACTTTAGGCTGATAAATAAAATTCAAACACCACTATGGTTTTTATTATAATTCTTACAGCCACTTAATGATAAAAAGATATATTTTATTTACTATCTGATGAATAAACAAAAGAAAAAGGTACTTCTAACTCTTGCGACTAACGATTTGACAGATTTTTCATAAGAGAAGATAGGTCCTCCTCTTTGCGCAGAAAACGAAATAAAATTTAACCATAACACATCGCATGATATCATTAAGACATCAACAAGTTATATGATATTATTAAGTATCACTTTCTTCGATCCTGCTTAACCAGTTAATATATATATATATATAGAATATAGGACAAAATCACTTAGTAAAATGAGAAAAGACCTGCCTCATGTATCCTAATGGCATTGGTCCCAACCTCACATGCATTAATAAACCTTTCCTTTATATAACATAGCATAAAGGGATCAAGATATATCTGTGTAAATTTAACAAACTATAACAAACTATACACAGGAGATGCATAAACATTTTCTGAAAACAAAGATGCAATTATAACATATTTAGTTGCATTCTGTGAAACAGGTCACAGTGGAACAATATTGTCTCTTGGCGCAATCAGATAATATAGGCCAACCATGATCAAGATCTGTGTTCACTAGTGCGTTCTAAAAATTCTTGTGCACACAGGAGAGAACACAGAAGCCGTATTACAGCAACCAAAGCAACATATGATACTCACACCCTAGATTGAAAAGAGCGAAAAAGAAGTAAAGCTTACTTAGTAAACTTCTACAGTTGGATTATGAAAAAACATCAGGTCGAAATCATAAGGGTCCAGAATTCATGGTGGTCTTGAAAATAAAGCATAGAGACAATAGAGGTCTTGAAGGAAATGATAGCATATTCTCCCCCACATCACTCCTACATGAGAACTTAGAACAGGAATCAAAGAAAAATGGCAACAAGACAAAGAATCAAGAAGTAACTTTCTCCATCTGCAAGAAGAAATCAAAACTTAGAAGTATAGAAAAGAGCCATTGCATCACTAGATGGTGAAAGCTTGCTGTTTCAATTAGCCTAAATACCATGCATGTGCATCCAGCAATCTACTACAATAAAGCCTATGGTTTCAATTTTCGGTTTTAATTCTTCTTCACAAACTGAATTTGAGATATGACGAAACAATGACAAAGGCTCCATTATGTAAACTTGTCCAGGCATCAATTTACCCATTAAAAGGATAACTTTAAGGTTTAGTTAACAAGACAATTCTCGGTTCTCAATCATCTAATAAAGGGGCAGTCAAACCGCAGAGCAATCTTCATTTGACCTCACCTTAGTTGACATGAAAATACAGTAGATACTAAATCATGTTGATATTAATAGTATATGAGTAATCTAATTAGTCAGGCAAATGCAAATTTGAACCTTAGTTTCGATCAGCAGTATTGTTCCTATAATGTGCAAAAGCCAGAAGATAAAGTGAGAAGAAAACCAATATATCCATTGATGAAAGACAAACTAGAAAAAACATCTCTAAATTCACTACTGTCATAAAGATATCCAAAAATGACAATTGTGATTATAATTCATCAGTGACCTTTACTCAAAGTGCTGCTAGTTGCAAAAATTATAACATCACTAAAACTATATGAATTGGTGCTATGATTTTTCAGCAATTCATGCACTCCATAATAGATTGTCTCCAATCAAGACTACAGCTGATGAACTGAAACAAAATCAGTGTTTACAGAGATGTGCAAGAAAACAGCTGACTTTCATAGAACAAGAATGACGAGCTGAAACTAAGAACAATAAGGGATGCCCCAAAGCACACTCCTTGTGTATTACTCTGACCATAATATGACATCGTCCAAACTCCTAACTAAACAATGTCATCATTGTGCATCCTCGACCATTAAAAATTTAAACTTACTTTCATTAAGGTTTATTAAGCAGTGCTACTGCATGCTCTAAAGAGTCCTTCCACATAAGTCACATGAAATGTACTATAAATTTTGCCATCCAACCATTCCCATATTAATGGCATAGTGACCGGAAGAAAACATTGTTTCTAATTGAACACATAAAAGATTATTCTCCTTTACATTATATGAAAGCAATAATATCAAAACTACCGCAACAAATTGGCCAACCCTAAATACACTGAAAGAAAATGGAAACAACACGTATGATCTAAAAGTGGACCATTACTTCCTTTTTTTTAATTTTAGTGCCTTAGGGACAAGATTAACCTACGTGCCCTCAGGGACTAAGGTTACAATGTCTTGGTGCTTTTCATAGGATCAAGTTCTGTTAAGATGGTGCATATGTTGAATTCTGTATCCTTTTGCATATAGTAAGTTAGTAACTCATGAAAAAATTGGGTTTTGTATTCCACGAATTGAAATGCTTCAAGTTCTGTACCACATAAGGAAAAAAATCCTTGTCGAGTAGCAGTTCTAACAAATTGGCACACAACTCATTGAGATAGAGAAGAAAGAGCGGAAGATAACCAATGATCTAATGGTGTAATCTGAGAAAATTATACCTAAACAATACCAACAAGTTTGAGGACAGAATGTTACCTAAATGAGAAAGGTCTACACTTTATTCCAATCTGGCAAAACAAATCTTCATCTATTTCTTTCTGTTTCTAAGAGGATCAACATATGTTCATCAACACATACCAAAGAAAAGGACTTGCAATAATCAATCAAGAAAACCTGTTTTCCTCCAGATAGCATTGCGGACCTGGCGCAGATCTCTCCCCTTGAGCGTCCTCCCGGCCCCTTCGAGCACTGAGAATGTCGTCATCGGCGACTCCTTGGCGCGGGCCTTGGCCACGATCTCATGCGGCGGGAGCATCTCGTCCTCATCCCCATCCCCCTCGCCGACTTCCTCCTCCACGACCTCGTTAGGTCCCCTTCTCGCCCTCATGGCGGCGACCGGTATATTGACTGGAGCCGACTGGGGCTGGATCCTGACTCCCGGGATCGAGAGAGAGTACTCTGGCTTCGGCTTCGGGATCGCCGGGATCATTCGGGCGGCTGAGGAGGTGGAGGCTGAGGAGGCCGGCGAGATGGAGGCCGAGGGAGAGGAGGAAGCGGAAGAGGAGATGGATGGCCTCCGTTGGAGAAAAGAGGCGGCGGAGGCAGCGGTGGTGGACGGCGGGGATCGCCTCCGATCTTCCTCCGGGAGGGCCGCGAGGATGCCCTCTGCCGGACGGCGGAAGGCAGCGGTGCGGGTGGAAGGGGAGAGGGGGCTAGGGTTAGGGATTGGGTTAGGGTTGCGAGTCCCCGATGAAAGAGGAGAGACGGCGCCGAAGAGTTCGTCCTCGTGGAGCTCGAACCCGGCGGCGGCCCCACTGGAGTCGGCGCCGGGGGAGAAGATGCCGAGGAAGCGGTCGGAGCCGGGGGACCTCTTGGGGCGGTAGCGATCCATCTCGGCTCTCCTTGCCTCGCGTCGACGGCGCGCCGCGCGATGAGCAGCACGTGGTGCGTGCGACTAGGAGAGATGGGATTGAGATTGGAAGATCGTTGAAGATGGGAGACGGGGATAGAGACTGGTAGTGGGGTACGGATATTCACAGTAGGTAGGTAGAGAGGCAGTTTTACTTTTCGCTGCAAGATTCGTGCGAGAGTGACCGGGTGGGGGGATACCGGGTTTTGGGTCGGGTCGAAAGTGGATGGATGATAAGTAGCCCAGTTGCACTAATTTCTTTTCATCAACACATCCAACGCCGCCGAATTCCTCCACATATCCGCAAACCACGTGGCAAAATCAGAAACCCATCCCACGGTAGGAGATCCAGTATTACCAGAAGACCTTTTTGATATTTTATTTCTTCGTTGTTTTGTTATTCTCTCGGCAGTCAGATTCGAGGTCGCCCCCCCTTCCACCCTCCCTCCGCCGGCGATCACCGGGGATCGACGTCGAAGCAACCATGATCTCAGCGGTATTTATGCGAATTACGATCTCCTTCGTTCCTCCACTCTCCACAACCCAAAGTCTGAACTGGAAATTTCCCCTTTTTCTAATACCTTTTCTTTTATTCCGCAGCAGAGAAGCCCCTCGGGGTCTTCTTCGCAAAGCCCCCGATCTCCATCGGCGCAGCCGTTTCTCGCCGTTTCGGTTACGGATCCCGTCAAGCTAGGAAACGGCGTCCAGGCCTACATCTCCTATCGAGTCATCACCAAGGTAGTGTCCGGTCTTCGGAAGTATCACCTTATTAGTGTTACTTATTCAAAATTTGGTGAATATATGATTTATAGTTGAGATTTTAGATGAATAGTCCATTGGGTTGGCGTTGATTGAAGTTGCTTTTCTTGGTTGTTTGTCATTTGCTCCTTCTAAACAAAATTCGCGATATCTATTTTCTGTTTGAAGTAATCTGTGAGTATCTCTTGTGATCTTTCTACTCCAAGGTCAATTGAGAAAAGAAGCGAATTCTTATGATTAAGAACACAGCGTATGTGGACATTATCTAATACAATATGAAAGGATGCTGTCATAGAATGGATATCAAATAATAGGCTGTCTGTTCGTTGTAAATGAGTTTGAACCTAAATTCGATTAGGAGCTTGCCCCTTTTCCCCTCTCTCCCCTTCTTCCAAATTAGTTAAGGTGAAGGTTTGGGTTGCAAAATCTTGAGGGCACATGACATCAGCCTTACCTATCACACTAAGTGACACCCCTCTGTTTGAATAAATATATTGCCAACATTATTCTCATATTAATTGTCTAATATCCTTGATTTAGCTATTCCTAGTAGCATAATACATGACTGTCTGTTTTATGTTAATCTTGACTTTTCGTAGATGTCGGTAAGTCAACAAGCTGATTATAAACATAATTTGTTGCAATTTAAATGCAAAGGTTTCCATATTTGTTGTAAACTGCCTACGGTCATAATGATTACAAGAATCAATACAAAGGTTGCAAATCTAATTTTTTAATTGTAAGTTATGTAGTCAAGTAAGAAGAGAAGAACCTCTTTCTCATTCCTTTATTATTATCAAAATTTGTTCTGAATCATCTTAGGCATAGCTTCTTCAATCTATTTGTTATAATATTCGTACTGCAAAGCACATTTAGGGAACTATAAAACGCTCTTTGCTTGTTTGAATCGTAATGATGTAGCCCTGTAGGAGAGTAAAAGATGTTTTTTTTCACTTAATAAGTGTTAGCAATGTTCTATAAAGGAATCTAAATAGATAAGATATTTCTTTCTTGCAACTGGGAGAAGCTATAACTAGCCTATAAGCCTAGAACAGTTCATACTTACAGTCTTCTCATCCTTCCATAGCTGAGAATTTGCATGAAGTTGCGTCTTGTCTTTCATAATAGAGCTGGACTCTTTGTGGCATTTCTCTTTCTCATTTGTTAACTTGTGTAGTTGTGCCTTTACAGACTAATCTACCTGAGTATGAAGGGCCAGAGAAAATTGTTATTCGGCGTTACAGTGATTTTGTGTGGTTACATGACAGGCTTGCTGAAAAGTACAAAGGCATTTTTATTCCTGCTCTTCCAGAGAAGAGTGCTGTAGGTAATCCGGAAATCATTTTTCCATGGAGCTATTTATTCAATTTTCGATGCACAATTTTTTTTTTCTTGAAATGATTAATCGTGACTTTTTTCCTTCAATAACAGACATAGGGTTAACCTTATTCAGTTTTATCCCTTGTAAATCTGATTGAGTTAATAGCATAGTTCAAAGTTCCGGTTTCAATTTTAGTTTTGGCTTGGTTAAAAAACAAAATTTCGGTCAGTTTTGGCCGATTTTGGTTTTGGTTCTAGTTTCATTGTATCGGTTTTGGGTTTCTTTTGATAAATAGTCTTTTTTTATTTTATTTTTGAAATGTATCACACAAAATCTAATAACATTAATAACGTTGATATTGATTAGGTATAAGTTGGTTTCAAGTTAAATTCAGCTTAGAATTTAAAATATACATTAAAAATATTGTTATTATGGTTGTTTCGGTTGGATGCTAGTTTTGGGGGCAGTTTCGGATCGGTTAGGACCAAAATGTGAAATGTTTTGGTGAAAAGTCTCGGTGTTGGATGAAATGTCAAACCATGGTTAATAGATCAAGGATTTCTTCTGAAAATTGGTCTGTCTCTCTTGTATTGGTTCTACATAATGACATATGTGGCTAACTTATTTCTATGATCCCAGAAAAGTTCCGCTTCAGTGCTGAGTTCATTGAAATGAGGCGTCAAGCATTAGACGTGTTTGTTAATCGAATAGCTTCACACCCTGAACTCAAGCAAAGTGAGGATTTGAGAACCTTTCTACAAGAAGATGAAGAGGTACAAGAAGTTTGTACTGTTTGGTATCTATAGTTAATCATGCATTATTACATGACTGTTTTAGATCTCAGAAATCTCTTCTGCCAATACCATACTAAATAACCATCATGTCAAATACATGTGATAGTTTGGTATATATCAATATCAGTAAAAAATGGATTTTGCTAGGATGCATTATATTTATTATTCTACATGTATTATCTCATGCACAATTTAGCTTTTGACATTCTGAATGCAGAAAATGGAGAGAGTGAGGTCTCTAGAGACAGGCATATTCAAGAGGAAGCCAGCAGATTTGATTCAGATATTTAAGGTACTCTTTCTTGTGGTCTGGAGGAATTGGAGTACAACTTTTCATAGTATTCACTTGCATGTGGTTGGAGTATTTTTTAGTAGAACTTGGATCTAGAAGATAGCAGTATGCTCTGTATATCTGAATTGTGTTCTTAGTAATCAAGGCAGACCTCTGGGTTTGCCAGTCGCTTCTCTCTCTGAATACTGCAATATGTAGTAGGCTGGCGCTGATAGCCCAAGATATTTTTTCCTTCTTCTCAATGATTTCTTAATTTGCTACTGATGATATTTTTCAATTTCAAATTTTGGGAAGGATTTTTTTTCTTTTGATAGTTCAAATGTAAAAAGTGGCAAATAATGTCAGATATTTGATTGTTATAGGATGTACAATCAAAGGTAAGTGATGTTGTTCTGGGAAAGGAGAAGCCCATGGAAGAATCTGATCCTGAATATGAGAAGCTCAAGCATTACATATTTGAGCTTGAAGATCATCTTGCTGAGGCGCAAAAGCAAGCTTTCCGTCTTGTCAAAAGGCACAGAGGTACTGATCTCAGTTGAAGTAGATGTGTGAGAATTAATTTCTTATCTTTTTTTCAGTTGTCTGATTTTTTGTAGCTGAAACTGATTGATACATTTCTCTTAATCTTTTCTCCTCAGAGCTTGGACAATCCTTGTTAGAATTTGGGAAGGCAATTAAGCTCTTGGGTGGTTGTGAAGGAGATTCTCTAGGGAAAGCATTTTCTGAGCTTGGTTCTAAGTCGGAATTGTTATCAATAAAGCTACAAAAGGAGGTTGCGAGAAACTCTATTACATATAATGTCTTTCTTTTCTTTACATGTGAGACTCATCTCTTTTACTGTGTAACTTTGTGATGGTAAACCTACTCTTGCTTCAGGCCCAGAACCTTTTAATGAACTTTGAAGAACCATTGAAAGATTATGTGCGTGCAGTGCAGTCCATTAAGGTTCGCTTATCCATTAGACCCATAGCAGAAGATTTTCTCTCCTTATTGATGATCCTACATTGAAGTTATTGCTGGAAGTGCCTAGTTATCTATTGCTGTAAAATTCTTTAGGAATCATGACACATGGAGAATTTTTTATGCCTGAGATGCTTGCTGATCTATCTTCATGATGTAAACAGGTCACTATGGCAGATAGAGCCAATGCTTTCAGACATCAGTATGAGTTAGCTGAAACGACCAAGTTAAAGGAGATTAATCTGTATGTTTTACCATTTCTTTGATCTGCTCTTTTTCTAACATAACTTGTCATTCATCTCTCTTCAAGATTTCTTTCCTATAATATAAATGGCTTAGAATTATCTCCAATTGATGATTTCAATCCTTTTCTAACTTAATCTGTCATTGGTCTGTATCTTTTACCAAATATTCTCTTGTGACACTTTACTATCAAATAAAGTGCAATAATCCTTAACCCTAAAGTAAAATTTGATGGCCTAATGATCATGCATGCAATTGGCTTATGGTAGACTAACTTGAATGGAATTTGTGCATCATTTGTGCTTTTCACTAATTTTTCCATTTGAATCCAAGTTCTGGTATGGAAAGTCTGTTTAGTCAAATCTAAAGATTGTTCACTCCGGATTTTGGTTTTCTGCAGCGACAAACTGATGCTTATGCGTTCCGAGAAGGCTGCAGAAGCGGAAATTGAATACAAAGAGGTACAATTTTTTCATACACCCACAGTCTTACATGCTTGTAGGTGGCAGCTTCTTTTGGCTGATTTCTATGTTGGGTACTTGCACAGTTGAAAGTTGAGAGTGAGGAAGCAACCAAGAGATTCGAGAATATTGTTAGATTGATGAACGAAGAAATAGTGCGGTTCCAAGAACAGAAAACAGCAGACATGGGACTTGCATTTCATGAACTTGCCAAGGGACAAGCAAAACTTGCTAATGAGATTGCAGATGCATGGCGTAGCATCCTTCCAAAGCTTGAAGCTTGTTCTCCTCCATCATAGTGTAATGAGTTACTGAATAATAGCATTTTGGTGGTTAGACATGTTAGGTGGAATCGATAGACTTTTGATCATTTTCTTGTAATGTTTTGGAATTTTATTTATGATTTTTGTGCGATTTCCATATTGTTCAGATGACGCTTGGCCTTGACTATTTGTAGAAAGAAAAATCAATTCAACCTCATATTAATGATCCCAACTTTACCAGCCTACCAGGCTAACAATGAGACTGTCAGGCTTTTAGAAGCTGTTAAGTAATTTGTACCCGAGTATTATGACATAACTTTCTTGCTATATTTAAAATTCTTGGGGCTCTGTATGCCAGTTGATCAGGTTGAAGTCGCCAGCAAAACGTTGGATGTTTCTGACGAGTGATTGGATGATGTTTTCATAACTATCGCAGCCAATATTTGGCTGCTAGTGGAAATCATGACTAGGCTACCATGATAAGTATTTAAGTTGATCTTATGATATATGTTTACTTATTTCCCTATAATGGTCAGCTGACATTTGCATCATGTATTGTATGAGCAAAAACAAAATTAGTTTCTCTCATCATCTAGTCACAATCTATTTAGTTACACGGGATTCAATTTCTAATTATGATGCTCAAACAGAAGAGAACTGGTAGATTCATTTTCTTCAAACAAAAAATTTCACTTCTAACTGCAGGATGAGTTTGAAGTCAATCCAAGACTGCCGAGAAAGAGGCTGCAGATTGTCACAGGAATTAACTGTTAAATCCTAAAATATTTGCCCATTTCTAACACTCTTTTATTTATTTTTCTTAACATATTGATCTTCGTAATTATTAGAAACCTTTAAAATACTTCTTTTATTAGTTATCCTACGTGATCAATTTGATGCTCTCTAGAATTATGTATCCTTATTTTAGAGAACAGAAAAAGAGTAAAATTAAGGGTAAAATGGTTATTATGATATTTTTCGTGTTGATACCGTAAGATGGAGAGAGAGAAATTCTTTTATACTAAAACAATAACGAGAGATGTATTTGAAAATGACCTCACTAGTGGAGCGGGTATTAGTGTAATTATCTTAAAGAAAAAAAAAAACTCACTAACTTCATTGAGCGTCACCAACTTTATTATCCATTCCCTTCCTATATGTGGCTTTAGCCATCCCACATTCCCACTGCATTGTCCTCTCTTCTTCCAGACTTCATGGCTGCTGCAAGGCAGCTCCTGATCCATTCTACTTGCCATCATCAACATTCTTGCTCGTCTTGCCCACGATTCAGCCACAGAGGTGGAGCTCTTCCTTTCTCCGTTGGAGGTAGTTCATGGAAGAAGCTTCAAAGAGTATCTATTAAAGAATCCACACCACCTGCAAAGCCTGCAAGGGCCTTGCCCCAGAAAGATGACATTGTCTCGATTGATGGTGATGATGGTGGAATCTCCCTTGGTTCCGTGAAGCTGCCGGGCAACACCGACATTGCTCTGTTCGAGACCTTGCTCTTTCAGGTACTCTTTCTTGCGACCAGGAAATCATTCGTAAGCTCATGATGGCATTGAAATGGATTAAAAGATAGAGTTTTTTTTTTTCCGACAGTGGGCGAATAGTCTTTGCCAAGGCGCGAATTTACCACTTCCTGTCCCTCTAAAGGTTAGTGTTTAATAGAATATTCTGTAAAATTTTGTTCCTTTTTATGCTTAATTATCTAAACAATTGGCAATAGGTGGACAAAGTCCAAGGAGGAGTTAGATTGGGATTCATAGAGATCGACGATGGAAAGACCGAAGTGCTTGTCTACATCGATTGCGTAGTCTTTCCGGCGACCGATAGCTCCGGGCCGCTCTTCCAGGCCATAAGAAATGGAACTATGAAAGATAAAGTACCTCCAGGGGAGCCAAGAATTATGAGAAGTCTCCTTCAAGCCCTTCAGAAGGCTGTCGAGATTGCGCGAGTCTAAGAATGTGGAGGTCTCTAGCAGCAAGTTTTTCACCCTCTTCAATGCAAAATGACTGCTGTTATTGTTATATCTGATGGTTTTGTCTCTCTTATACTACCTAATTTTTTTCCTTCAAGAAAGAGGATATCTTCCAAGTTTTAAGCTTGTAAATTTCTTAAATAGAAAAGGATGCTATATTCAATTCTTCTCCTATGAATGCAAGCAAGAGTATGTTCAGACTATTCCGGAATCCTGATATATATATACCATAGAAAATAATCATAAGGTGGAATAGTATGTCGTACAAAGTACAAGCTCATCCTGGCCTTGGTCATCTTTAAGTGATTCTTTAGTACTTACTTTGATCTTTACCATGGAATGGATTTTATGTCTCTGAAGGATTGGAAGTCTAGAGAAATCGTCAGACTACTCTCGTCTCTGAAAGATAATCAGGAAATATAAGAATTTTTGCATGATCCAAGAAGCCTTTGTTTGGAATCTCTACGTCCGTACTAATGACCATGCACTAGGTTGCAATAATAATTCACATAAGATTCAAAGAAATAATTGGAATCTCTGCATCATCTTTGTCTCATGCAAAGACTTCGACAATAGCAAGAAGTCTGATTTCACACCCAACCTCGGATTCTCAGTTAAAACAAGGAGCTGCCCATTTGGGAATCCCGAAGAATCCGAGATATCTTATTCTCTGAAATCCTTACAGAATAATTTCTCAGCTGAGTTCATCTCAGGGAATATGCACCTAGGTTCTCTCCCTTGTCTTAGAGATTCTCATATCCTATTCTGCGAATTAGTAAAATATCTGAGCTAGGCTTAATATATATGGAGAGAAGAAGAGATAAATGTGGTTCAGTTGAAAACGGCCATGAGAGCTATGACACCATTGTCGTTGGGTCTGGGTATGGCGGTTCGGTGGCGGCGTGCCGGCTGTCGATGGCAGGCATAAAGACATGCCTGATTGAGAAAGGACGGAGATGGGAGGCAGAGGACTTTCCAACAGATAGCTACAACATCATGTCGGCGGTGAGAACGGATTCGAGGAAATGGGGGTTCAACGTCGGCGCAAAGAATGCATTGTTTCAGGTGATTCATCAGCTTAGAAGTGTTTAGCTACGCATAAAGTCTTCTTACTAATCATCAGGAATAACTTACAATGACTCTCGATAGTTAAGACTAAAAGAAACCTCATTTCATAAATTCCACTCTCTTGATGTTTAGAATAACAATTTGGTTTGATTGGAATTTATAGATACATGAACAAGATGATTCCTTGGTTGCTGTGGCTTGTGGACTTGGAGGAGGGTCTCTTGTGAATGCGGGAGTGTTAACACCTGCTCCGATCCGAACAAGAAGAGACCCAAAGTGGCCTAAGGAATGGAATGATGATTGGGATATTTGTCAATCCACTGCTTCAAGAATGTTAGGAGCACATCGTGTTCCAATCGAGTTTCCCAATGCTCGAGTCATGGAACAAGTAGTCAGAGATGAGATTGAAGACTATATACCTGACTCGATTAAGCTTAGTATTAATTTTGGTCAGGATGAAACCTCCAAGTCAACAGGATTGCAACAGATGGGGAATTGTCAGGCTTGTGGTAATTGTCTATCTGGATGTCCTTACAATGCGAAGTGTTCCACCGACAAGAATTACATAGCTTCAGCTATTCAGGCATGCTTTTTCTTTCGTGCAGAATCTTAAATCCTTTCAGCTCATGATGCTTGGAAATTATTGTCAATACTAGTATGTAGTATGCTTCTTATGCAGGCTTGATGTAGAGTGAAGACAGAATGCCAATCACTTTATGTTCTTAAAAACATGGATGAAATTGATGAAGAGCACGAGTACCAACAAAAAACTTCGGCGACGATGGAGAGTGTACTTTGACAATCTTGAATACATCTCTGCAGATTTTGTTGTTCTTTCAGGTAACGATTGATTGTAGATAACTAATTCTTCATGCCAACCACATGAAAAATGAATCATTATTTTTCCAACAGCCGGAGTATTGGGCACCGCGGAGATACAGTTCCATTCCGAAAGAAGGGGACTAAAACTTTCTGAGAAGCTAGGATTTGGGTTCAGTTGCAATGGAAACAATGTGGCTTATCTTGCTGGAAGTCAGGCACCTCTAAATGCCTGTGGACTAACCAAGAAGCAATTCTCAAAGGTGTCATTTGAGAATAGGCCTGGCCCAGCCATATCTTCATCCTACACTTCTTCTTTGGGATACACCATCCAGGTGTATGAAGGAGTCTTCCCTCACTTCATGTCACATATGAGGTTAGCTGAAGATAAAGAAGGGAAAGAAAGGAACAATTGGAACAAGGATTCTGTGTTGTTATGGGATGGTTCACACGATGGAGATGGAGGATATCAGACTTAGAGTTCTTTGTTCTGCTTACTGTTGTTCTTTTGTGTTCTTATGTTACCTATTTATTTGCTGATCTTAATGTGATTGATTAGTTAAATAGTGGAAATTATTTAAGTAAAGGAAATATGTTTATATGCATAAACAATTTGGATGTCAAGTTCTGTACGTAATGATATCAGAAATATTCATGATTTGGAATTATCCATTCCCTTCTTATGTGTGGCTTTAGCCTTCCCACTGCATTGTGTTCTCTCCCACCCTCGCCTCTTCAAGACTTAATGGCTGCTGCAAAGCTGCTCCTTACTCTATTCTATTTGATACCGCCAACGTTCTTGCTCATCTTGCCCACGATTTGGCCACAGAGGTGGCTCTCTTCCTTTCTCCATTGGTGGAAGTCAAAAGGAGCCTCAACTAAAGAAGTCTTTGCCAAGACTTTTGTGGTGGTCAACATCGACATTGCTCTTTCAAGTACTCTTTCTTGTAACAAGGAAATTATTGATATGCTCACGGTGACGTTGAAATGGATTAAAATATACAAATTTTTGTGACAAGTGGACACGAATTTATCACGTCTCTATACCATCGAAAAGAATTTTAAGGCGGAGTAGTATGTCACAGCTCATATTAAGGGATTCTTAAAAACTTATCCTGCTATTGGTTATCTCAAGTGATTTATGCATCTCACGGTTTACACCCTCTAATTTCATTATTTATAAATCTAGCCACATATTTTATTATGTGTGTGTTAGAAAAAAAAATCTACTGTTACATTCATTAACTAGACTTAATTAAACTTCTAAATTAAATTAACTATACTAAATAAGATTATAAAGATAATTTCAACAAAGTTATACTTAGCACTTATTATAGCTAACCTATACTGAACTCAACTCCTCCACCGTCTGATCTGAATATATCATTATTATAAAGACTCTCCTCCCTAATCATCCCCACCTCCCTCTTTAAGATTCGAAACTCCGGCGAGATCCGCCGACTTCTGTCACCATCTATGATTAGCACCGCCATCAAGCCGAAGACCTCTTCGTAGAGTGACGCCGCAGGAGGGGTTTGGATCTCGGCGGAGAACCGTCGGCAGAGGGGGGTGACTGGTGAGTGGCGTGCCACCAAAAACGTCGAGGAAGTCATCCGGATCGAGCGCAGAGGTGTCGGCGCGCGACGGCACCAACGGGAACACAAACTGCATCATGCCGAGATGGTGGAGTGAGACGAGTGGCACAACCAAGTGGACGACGAAGAGGTTGTCGTAGACATCGTACTGGTAGAACCCGGGAGTTGTTAATGCCGTCGACAGAGAGGCAGGATTTGCACCGGGAGGGAAAGACATCGCCGCTGCAGAGGGCGAGGCCAAAGACCTAGTCAGGTGGTTGGCCTTGGGCTATGATGGAGAAGCCAGAGGGAGAGGCGACGGAAGGGAGCTTAGTGAGCAGGTGGTGGCGCCACCGGGATGAGGACCGTGTCGTCGTCGCCCATAACGAACCACCTGACGTTTGGGAGGCCGAGGCGGAAGGTCTCGGAGAGGACGGGGGAGATGAGGATGGCAGAGCGGTGCCCCGGCCCGGGATCTTGAGGACGAGGAAGGTGAGGTCCGGTGGTGCCCCGGCCAGGGAGCGATGATCCGATCGTCGTTCCGGTTGTGTCGCAAAAGAGACAAAGGAAGAGGAAGTAAGTAATGGCATTTTAATAATTTTAGGAAATTTTTTTCTACATAACCGAATATTTTCTTTTCTGCTGTGCGTCCAAAATGTGTCAGTGTTTGTGCAAGTCTAATCTAGGTGTTTAAAAAAATGGACTTGATTTGTAAATAATAAAAACATAGAGTGTAAACGGCAAAGTATGCAAATTTCTCTTGAATAACTTGTTGGACTCTAAAAAAATAAAAATAAAAACTTGTGGGATTCTCTGAAATCCTTACTGATAGCAACCAGCTAACTGAATGCTAGGGTACTTTAATTCCAAGAAAGAGTCCTAGTCAAAGTTATTGATTACGCTTGCATCGTTGGAAGAATAGCTGGAGGATTGCAAGTCAATCACGCTGCTAGGAAATACGGCGATAGTTTTTTTTTTTTTTCTTCTCTTTGAACTTTTCTTATTCAAACTAGTTCTTTAGACGACGAAAAACTTTCTATTTAAGCTTTTCGGACAGTATTTGTGAGGAGTGAAGTATTAGAATTAGACGGTTCATCTCAGAAAATATACATGCAGGTTCTCTTCCTTGTCTAAGAGATTCCTATTTCCTGTTCCGTGAGTTTGCAAAATACCTGAGCTAGACTTTATATATATGGAAGAAGGCCATGAGAGCTATGACACCATTGTCGTTGGTTCTGGATATGGCGGTTCGGTGGCCGCATGCCGGCTGTCGATGGCGGGCATAAAGACATGCCTGATTGAGAAAGGACGGCGATGGGAGGCAGAGGACTTTCCAACAGACAGCTACAGCATCATGTCGGCGGTGAGAATGGATTCGAGGAAATGGGGGTTCAACGTCGGCGCAAAGAATGCATTGTTTCAGGTTATTCATCAGCTAATATGTTGTGTACCCGTGCATAGATTATTCTTTACTAATCATCATGAATAGCTTACGATGACTCTTGATATTTAAAAGTTTTCAAAAAATACAGCTGTTACTACTAAAAGAAACCTGATTTCTTAAATGGCGCTCTCTTGGATGCTTATAATAACAAGTTAATTGAATGGAATTCATAGATACATGAACAAGATGATTCCTTGGTTGCTGTGGCTTGTGGACTTGGAGGAGGGTCTCTTGTGAATGGGGGAGTGTTAGTACCGACTCCGATTCGAACAAGAAGGGACCCAAAGTGGCTTAAGGAATGGAATGATGACTGGGATATTTTTCAATCCACTGCTTCAAGAATGTTAGGAGCACAGCGCGTTCCGATTGAGTTCTCTAATGCTCGAGTCATGAAACAAGTAGTCAGAGATGAGATTGAAGACTATACACCTGACTCAATTAACCTTAGTATAAATTTTGGTCAGGATGAATCCTCCAAGTCAACAGGATTGCAACAGATGGGGAATTGCCTGGCTTGTGGTAATTGTCTATCTGGATGTCCTTACAACGCAAAGTGTTCTACTGACAAGAATTACATTGCTTCAGCTATTCAGGCATGCTGTTTCTTTCATGCAGAATCTTAAATCCTTTCAGCTCATGATGCTTGGAAAGTACTGTTAATACTAGTGTGTCGTATGCTTCTTGCGCAGGCTGGATGTATAGTGAAGACAGAACGCCAAGTACTATATGTTCTTGAAAACCTGGACGGAATTAACGGCAGAAAACAACAGCGGCGACGATGGAGGGTATACTTTGACAATCTTGAATATATCTCTGCAGATTTTGTAGTTCTTGCAGGTAAGAATTAATTGCAGGTAGCTAATTCTTCATTCCAACCACATGAAAAATCGCATGAATCATTACTTTTCCTACAGCCGGAGTGCTAGGCACAGTGGAGATACTGTTCCATTCGGAAAGAAGGGGACTAAAGCTTTCTGAGAGGCTAGGGTTTGGGTTCAGTTGCAATGGGAATAATGTGGCTTATCTTGCTGGAAGCCAGGCACCTCTAAATTCCCATGGAGTAACCAAGAAGCAGTTCTCAAATGTTCCATTTGAGAATAGGCCGGGACCAGCAATATCTTCATCCTACACTTCATCTTTGGGATACACAATCCAGGTCTAAGACCTACCTTGTTCTTATGGAGTTTTGTCTTATCTTGATGCACATGAATCTAATAAATTCTTCCAAGTTAGGACTAAACTGTTCTATTTGCAAAATTACATTTGCTGATATTTATGCAGAGTGGAGTTCTTCCAACAAGTTATCCTTACCTTCTTTTTAAAGGGATCACGACATACGGATGGCCTACGAATTACTGGTTCTTCCACGGGTTAATAGATAAGTTAAAGCATTTGATGGGATTAAATTCTAGCCAAGCAGTGGTGTTCAATGTAATGGGATATGATGAGTGCAATGGGAGGATTACCTTAGATAAGAAAAGAGAAAATATATCCATCTTTCCTCCTCATGATCCTCTTCTTCCTAAAAAGATTCAGGCACTTCAGAAGCTCACGAAGAAACTCGGAGGCATTTTATTCATGTCCAGGTACCGAAGCACTTCTGTTCACCTCCTAGGAGGGTGTAATGCAGCTTCAAGTCCTTCAGTTGGGGTCTGTAACTCCAAAGGTCAAGTTTATGACCCAAGTTCTAATCATGAACTTGCAGTTCATGAAGGACTATACATATGTGATGCCTCTATAATTCCTTGCTCAGTTGGTATCAATCCATGCCTTACAATTGCTGCCGTTGCTGAGCATGTTAGTAGGCACATAATTCAAGATGTCATGAGGTTCAAAGCTCAAGATTTAATACAAGAGACAAGACGTTCTTGCAAGCACATTGAACCAGAAACCTCCTTATTAATGAATGAACAGTCAAAGACCGGAATGCGATCTTCTAGTGAGTACTTAACGATGAGGAAAGGTGAAGAAGTCATGGTAAAAGAAACTATGAAAGGTTTTATTGGAGGGATGCCTTGTTCAGCTGACCTTGTCGTGAAGATGAATTCATCTAGCCAAAGAGATTTTGCACAGAAGAATTCGGATTTCAGAGAGCCAAGTCCTCTCCTTAAAGGAAGGGTGGGCGGATTTGTCACATTCCAAGCCATTAGCAAAGATAAACTCTATATCGTTGATGGAGAAGTAGACATGTGCAAAGTAGACAGTAGAACTCCATATACACAATACATGCACTATCAACTAGTCCTAGCTGCAGTCTCTGGTTCAAGGTACTGATATCAAACGACTTAATAGATCACTTTTCTGTTTTCTTTTCATTCTTGTTATTTTATATGACTTTTTTGAGGCCATCTAGCCAATAGTTTCATGATGAATCAGGTACATTCTTGAGGGAAAGAAGGTTATGAATCCTTACCTTCTGGCTGTCAATGCTTGGAGGGAGTCTACAACTTTGCAAGTTACTTTTAAAACGCTGGCTAGAAATTGCTACAATGAGCCTAAACTTTCAGCTGATGAAGAATTGGTGGATCTTAAGGGTGAGCTTCACATATCATTTTTTGAGCTTCTAAAAAGTTTGATTAGCTTGAAAGGGAAAAACAGAGGTACATTTTTATGCCTTCTCTTGCAAAGCCTTTGGAGAACATACATCCTCCAAGTACCTAGGGAAAGAACAATAGATATCACAAGGATGGATACAACAATTCAAGATCCTTATCCACAAAGCATCTTTCATGAACTAAAAACAGGTGAGCCAAAACTCCTGGTGACATTCATCTTTATACTATCGCTATTCTTCTTGCTTTAACTAGTGCATTTCTCTGCTAAAATTGTAGAAGATGGGTATATCATCAGTTGCCAACAGTGGAACAACAATTCAATTCAATGTAGGCGTTATGAACAGAGAAAGCTTTATCCAGTTCTTCTGCTTAATGGGCACTCGGAGAGCTACTACCTGCCAACCGAACCAAGAGATTTAATTAGAAATTTATTGGAAGAAGGACATGAGACATGGCTTCTTCAACCAAGGTTTCATCCTTCGCATGCCTCAAATAACTTCACATTAGAAGATATTGGAAGATTTGACATACCCGCAGGTAAAAACCTATTATCTTAGTTTATACTCTTATGGCCAATTGTATAAAGTTAGAGCTAAATGCTTCTTTGTTGGCTATAGCTATTGCAAGAATCCTGGAATTACATGCCCCAGGGACTAAAATTCATGTCATTGCACATTGTGTTGGAGGCTTGGCAATTCATATTGCACTCCTAGGAGGTCACATCTCTGCAGTCCACATAGCATCCCTCTCCTGCACCAATACCTCGATGTACTTCAAGTTGACAAATTTAGCTTTATTTAAGATGAGGCTCCCTCTAATCCCTGTAAGTCTCATCTTCATTTCTCATGCTTAACTCCATCCATGTTGGTCAGTCCTGGTTTCCCTCCAAAATACCAAATATGAATCCAAACAACTATATTGCAGGTCTCCATGGCATTACTGCAAAAGAATAGAATACTATCACTATCGAATGATCCAAAGGACAGTTTAGGACACAGAATTATAAAGTTCATCGTTCGACAAATCCCCCGCCCCGAGCGTTGCAGACTGAACGAGTGCGAGCTCTTCTCGGGTATATTTGGAAACGCATTCTGGCACGAGAACGTGAGCGAAGCAGTACATCAATGGTTAATCAAGCAAAACTTACCTAGACTTCCCCTGTCAGCGTTCCCTCACCTCAGGAAAATTTGCACCACAGGTTTCATTGTTGACTCCAAAGGTCGAAACAACTACTTGATCCACCCTGAGAGAATGCCTATACCTACATTGTACATTTCTGGTGGTAGGACTCTCCTAGTAACACCTGAGACATCGTTCCTTGCAAACAAGTATATGACATTGCACCACCCTGACCTTCATCACAAGAGGCTGGTCGTGGAAGGATTCGGACATTCGGATCTTCTTATCGGAGAGAAGGCGTACGAACGAGTCTTCCCTCACTTCATGTCACATATGAGGTTAGCTGAAGATAGAGAAGGGAAAGAAAGGAATGAATGCAACAAGGATTCTATGTTGTTATGGGATGGTTCACACGATGGAGACGGACATCAGAGTTGGAGTTCTTTGTTGTGCTTGTTCTCGTTCTTTTGTGTGTGTTACTTTATATTTTTCCTGATTTCAATGATTTGATTATATTGATTTGGTTAATTTAATAGCAATATAAGACAGTTTGGCCGAGTGGTCTAAGGCGCCAGATTTAGGCTCTGGTCCGAAAGGGCGTGGGTTCAAATCCCACAGCTGTCATTTTTATTTAGAGTTTTAGAAAGCATATACTAATTAATTCGCTCTAGTTTAATCCATCAGCATCTCGCTGCCGACTTCTGGGTAATATCAGCTGTAGTCGGCAGAGATCGCTATTCTCCATCAGCATCGGTTTATATTGTATGTGTTCCTCTGAATGAAATCCACACACTGTGTTGATATTCGCGTCATAAGGTAACATGGGGAGAACACTGAGACCCTCGTCTCTCCGATCTCCTCTTCTATTCTCCTCACTCTCCTCGCCATGGCACCTCCTCTCGAGATCTCCATCGTCTCCTCTCCACCAGCAATCGCAGTCGTTGGAAACCCTAGCCTACGAGGAGAACTTATCCTCGGATAAGCCCTTCAATTCCACTGCCTTCGTCCTCCACGGCCTTCTCGGATCCGGCCGGAATTGGCGAACCTTTTCTCGCAGCCTCGCTTCGGAGCTCCAGAAACGTTATCCCTCTGATGGTACTAGCTAAATCCATCTTGTTCTTTTCGTTACTTTCTTCTAAAGGTCGTAACTTTGTGAGTTTTATGATCAGAATGGAGGATGGTTCTTGTGGATTTGAGGAATCATGGGAGGTCAGCTGGGATTAAAGGGCTTGGGCCTCCCCATGACATGGTGAATGCAGCGAAGGATTTGGCTAACCTGGTGAAGTCCAAAGATTGGGCGTGGCCGGATGTTGTAATCGGTCATTCCATGGGTGGAAAGGTTGCGTTAGATTTTGCGGCGAGTTGCGCTCGTGGGGATTATGGGGAATCGGCTGTGTTGCCTAAACAGGTAGTTCATATCGTCCTCCATGCAGCCTAATTGTTGGTATTCCAGAAGTTATCATACCCGTTTTATTTACAGTTGGTTTGGTGTTAGTTTCTTGCTATTCAAATGTAATATACATCGCCATATCATAGATTTAAGGTTCAGTGATCAAAGTGCTATGATTGAGATATTTCAAGCTTTTATGTTACTTTTGTTCCTAACTGTTCGAGACGAGATTAATTCAACTTTTCCAATGCCAACTATTGAAGTGATAGATTATGTGACTACTTTTGTAGCTTTATTTTGGCTATCTCCATCGAGTTATAAATTGACAACAACCGGACATTTCTTCCTCACTATTTGGGGATCTAGGGAATCTGCATTGAGTTTGATGATTTTTCTTACATTGTTACATATCCAAATAGAGAAGTTGATTTTTCTGTGTTGGTTTCTCATATTTGTCAATAATCCATTGGCTACAACTC
This sequence comes from Typha angustifolia, assembly GCF_048772165.1. Lineage (NCBI taxonomy): Eukaryota > Viridiplantae > Streptophyta > Magnoliopsida > Poales > Typhaceae > Typha > Typha angustifolia. The sequence goes on from NC_133248.1 coordinate 9,924,807, forward strand.
CATATATGAAATCGCTAATGCTGTTGTTCTGGCATATCTTTCATCTTATTCTTATCTGATAAGTTCTAATCTCTCTTTGATGCAGAGCAGCTTTGGGTGTTGGACTCCGTCCCTGGGGAAGTAAATTCAGATGACAGTGATGGCGAAGTGGAAAAAGTTTTGCACACTCTAAAGGGTCTTCCTTCACCGCTTCCATCACGCAAGTACTCTCTTCTCTCCTGTACTCTCTTTCTTTTTCAGTTCGGGGAATCACTGAGGCCTCATAACCCGGAAACTTATATATGTTACAATCTGACTTCACCTTCATGTGCTAGAATGCAAAAATAAACAAAATGATGAGATGGGATAAAAATAGAATCTCATACATAATGGATCAAGTAAATTTGATCAGGAATAACAGATGAGGAAATAAATGCTCACAGGGAATAGGTTGAGAAACCTTGAGCATCCATTTGGAGTACAGTGAAATTATCAAACAGAAGTTCTTCATTTTTCTTTTGAACATCTATGATCACTATTTAGCAAAATTCAACAAGATTTTTATGAATTTGTACTTTCCAGTGCCTGTTGTATGTTTGAATCTGGGAAATTCAATTATCTCTGATGATGAAAATTATGCCCCTAAGCTTACGATCTACCATGTTCTTATACAACAAGACTCTGCATGTCTCAGATATGAAAAGATTTCAATTAAGCAGTGATACCACCAGCTGATATACTTTTGTTTTCTATTATTCATCTCCTCCTATTGTTGACATGATTCTATACAAATGTATCATTTAATTGTCAATATCCTCAAATAAGAAACCCCGGGATTACCCAGTTGTGCCCATTTCTGATGTCCTGTATATGTACCCTACCAAGTACATTTTTCTACTTATGTAGTTCAAGGTACAAGAATGATAATACTCCACTTGGTTTTGTGTATAAGGAGAATAATGCCCTCCACAAATGATTAAATATAGGAGTAACCGCTTATAAAGTGCACTTGGTTAAACACTTCAGACTTGGAAAGGAATTCTAGCTCTATACTCATTATCAGTATTATCCAAAATCAGATGGGTTGTGGACCACATGCTCAGTCTCGGGTTTTCCAAGCCGCTTTCAGAATGGATTGGCAGCAACTTAAAGAAGGCTGGTGAACACGTTACATGGGCTTTCGACTTAAATGCCGCTATTGAGATGTTCAACTCATATAGGTAGGATTACAGCTTTATAAGATTACCCTTCCAACTTTCTCCCCTTCGTGATTTTCTCTCTCCTAACATATGTGCATTTTGTTCGAATTATGAACACAGGGATAGGAGCTACTGGTCCGTGCTGGAGCAACCCCCAAAAGGGTTGGAGGTTGCAATTGTACAAGCAGAGAATAGTGACAGATGGCATCCACATGTTCTTCAGAAACTTGAGGCTCTCTCCAGGAAGGGAGAAACATCTGAAGAGGGGAAAGTTTCACTTCATGTTCTTCCAAGGTCTGGTCACTGGGTCCACGTGGACAACCCCAAGGGACTTCTTGAGATAATGGTGCCTAATTTCTTCTCAAAGAGCTGAAGCTGTTGTGGAACAGACCAACATTAAATGATTATATTGTCCTTCATTGTTTGTCATTCAGATGATACTGGAGTATGGCTCTATTATTTGTAAAATTTCTATATATGCATTTGCTTAGTTAGATTTCCTCTTTTGTTGAAAATTAAAAGCGTGAATAGCAAAGGGGAATGGGAAGATTCCTTCTTCACGAGCATTGCACTAGCTGAATGCTGTGATATTGCATGGTTGAGTGCAATGGATATGCCTATCCTTTTCCACAAGCATTATTAATGCTTTGTTTAGTATGAGATGTTGGTGTACTTCTCAATGAATAGGTTTTCGGAAGACAACCTTTTCCTTTGGGCAATCTTAAACATCACATCTATTCTGTTCTCTATGGTTTAAACTTTTGGATCAGCTGATTGTCTAACACAGTGTCAATTTTAAATCTTATTAGCTTAGAGTGTGTTAAAAGATGAAATCTGAATCCAAAATCTATGAGTGTGTTAGAAGGTAAATTCTGAATCCAACCATAGATATTGGGGATACGCATAAATTTTGCATTTTCATTCAGTATGCAATGTCGACTTTGTCTAAATTGTGCTTAGAGTGGTTGAGTTAGACATGATTATTAGTCTCAATCTGTTCAAACTTAGTCCAAACTCACTCAATTTTAATTAGGCTAACTTTGGCTCGAGCTCAATTTAGATCCAGCCTGACCCGAGTCGAGCTCGAGATGATAATAGGCGGCATAAGCTAAGCTTTTTGCCCGCCTGGCCCGGTCCAAAAACTTGATTCACTACTCTCGTTTATGACTCAACCCATAGTGTATGTATATTCTTATAATTTTTTTTACTCCCATTAAATATTTAGTAAACTATATATTAATATATAATTATGTTTCTATTAACGATAACTAAAATGTCTTTATATAAACCCATTAAACTCGGCCTAATAAGATATGATATTTTTTATATTTAACTCATTATGTTAGATCCATTATATCTAACCCAAGTTTGGTATCTAATAGACTAGTGGACGGTAAAGAGCTAGAATAATTTAGCTTGATTCAAACCCGGCTCGACCGTGATTGATGGGTTGAGACATGAACAAAAATTTAAGCTCGACTGGCTCAAAAAGCTCAGCCCCAGCCCACCTGATGATACGAGCTATTTAATAGGGGCAATTACGTCATTTTCGGTAAGAAAGGTAAACCCTAGTGTGGCACGGCGGCGCCTATAAATAGTAGTCGTCTTCGATAGCTAGGGTTTCTCCCAGGATAAGGAGACGAGAGCGCGGGGGAGGCCTCGAGGTCGAGAAGGATGCAGATCTTCGTGAAAACTCTAACGGGGAAGACCATCACCCTCGAGGTCGAGAGCAGCGATACCATAGACAATGTCAAGGCCAAGATCCAAGATAAAGAAGGTCTCGATCTCTTCCTCCCTTTCTCTCCACTTTTCCTTTCTCTGTTTCATGGCGTATGTGATTCAGTTTGTTGATTCCTTTCTCACATCGTCAAATCGTAATCTTAGGGATTCCACCGGACCAGCAGCGTCTGATCTTTGCGGGGAAGCAGCTCGAGGATGGACGAACGCTCGCCGACTACAATATCCAGAAAGGTCCCTTTTTTCGTTGTAACTCAGTGGAGTGGTTCCAGGATCATAGTGTTTTGCTAGTTTTTTTGTCACTTAGGCTTTGTTATCTTGAAGTTATAGGGATTGTTCTGCTTCTTACTCTTCTTATTGTGGTGATGGTATAGAGTCAACGCTGCATCTGGTGCTGAGGCTGAGAGGTGGAATAATCGAACCCTCGCTAATGGCTCTCGCCAGGAAGTACAACCAGGATAAGATGATCTGCCGGAAGTATGTCAACTTTGTTTCATAGTCTATATCTTTGTGAAAGTTTCCTTCTTTACATTTCATTTGACTAGTATCGGATAGGTTTGCAGTTATTTGTGTGCTTTACAGCAAATTGTGTTAATTCTATGCCTATATTGATATCAATTTTCTCCTGGTGAAAAATAAATTAACATATTTGGCTGAAAATTTGAAACAGAAAATAACCTATATCCCTATTGTTTTATATTGTTTGATTTGTTCACCGGTTTTCATAAATGTTTATTGTCATTATATGCAGTGGCAGGAGTGATGAATCAATTAGATGTGCGAAGAATAGTCTTCTTATGAGCTAAATATTTGAGGCATATCGATTTCTGACCTGCCATTTAGACATTATCATATGAATCCTTGAATTTTGACATATTAAACTAAGAGATACACCTAAACCCTAAGCTTGAATATTCTCTTGTTCTCGATTCTGGGCTTAATTAAATCACTTGCACCTAAACTTGTTAATCATTACGTGGCAATGGCAGGAGTGATGAATCAATTAGATGTGCGAAGAATAGTTTTCTTATGAGCTAAATATTTGAGGCATATCAATTTCTGACCTGCCATTTGGACATTACTATATGAATGCTTGAAAATTTGACATATGATACTAGGAGATACGCCTAAACCCTATGTTTGAATCTTCTCTTCTTCTCAATTATGGACTTAAAGCACTTGCACCTAGATTTGCTTATAGTCATTATATGGCAGTGGCAGGAGTGATGAATCAATTAGATGTGCGAAGAATAGTTTTCTTATGAGCTAATTATTTGAGGCATATCAATTTCTGACCTGCCATTTGGACATTATTATATGAATGCTTGAAAATTTTGACATGATATTAGGAGAGAGATACAGCTAAACCCTAAGCTTGAATCTTCTCTTCTCAATACTGGACTTATTAAAAGCACTTGCACCTAAATTTGTTTATAGTCATTATACGGCTGGAGTGATGAATCAATTAGATGTGCGAAGAATACTTTTCTTATGAGCTAAACATTTGAGGCATATCATTTTCTGACCTGCCTGTAGGGCATATTATTATTATGTGAATGCTTGAAAATTTGACATATGATACTAGGAGATGCACCTAAATCCTAAGCTTGGGTCTTCTCTTCTCAATTCTGGACTTAGTTAAAGCACTTGCACCTAAATTTGTTGATAATCATTATATGGCAGGAGTGATGAATCAATTAGATGTGCGAAGAATACTTCTTATGAGCTAAACATTTGAGGCATATCAATTTCTGACCTGCCACTAGGACATACTATTCTTATATGAATGCTTGAAATTTTGATATATGATACTAGGAGATACACCTAAACCTAAGCTTGAATCTTCTCTCCTCTATTCTGAACTTTGTTTTAAGTACTTGCACTTAAATTTGTTTATCTTCTTGAAAGAGAAAAAATTTGCTGGCATATTTTTTCATAATTCTGTCATCTGATTTATGTAGGTGCTACGCACGCTTGCATCCAAGAGCTGTCAATTGCCGTAAGAAGAAATGCGGTCACAGCAACCAGGTGAATCCTGTTCCAGTAGCTATCTTTAATATTGCGTAGGCTTGTTTTCATTGCAAGTCCTCGAATAATTTTCTGATCTGTGAGAATATTTACATTTCTCCCATTTTGAGCTTTGGATGTACCTCGAGCAATTATTTATCATGAATTGGGAGCCAGGAGCCTTTTTGCAATTCAAAGTTTGGAAGAACACTTACTAGATGATAATGGGGCTTTAATTTATTGTTCTGGCATCCACAACCACTTATTTTCTATGTGTTGATTAATCTAATAATATCATTACTAACATTCTTTTGCAGTTGAGGCCTAAGAAAAAGATCAAGTAAAAGGTGCTGCTACAACCAAAAGCTCCTTTGATGCCCAAGAGGAGTCCTCCAACTATTCATCCGGAAATTTTGCTTTCTTTTGCTAAGTTGAACAATTTACTTCTTATTATCAATCTGGGTTGTTGCCTCTTGCCTGCATTGTCTTTCATGATGGATTGGAGTGGCAGATGTTAAATATTGATGTCTTTGCACTACATTTTAAGGAACAAGATCTGCTATAATATGATGCAGTTTTCTTTCATTTTCGTGATTGTTCTTCCATTTTATTCAATTCTAAGAATATTCTTAATGTAAGTCAATTCAATCAACTCATAATCTCATCTTATCGAATATAGAAAGTTTCCCGTTGAATCGTGATGTTTAAAAGCTTTCTTTTGTTACTCATTTGGGTTCCATGTGCTTGCTAAGAGATATGAAGTGGTATCTGAGCAGTGAGCACTGAGCAGCAACACAAGCTTTAAACATGCTCAACAGTTGGGCTCTTGTTTTAGATCTATTTCTCGCAAATGTCTCCTTAATAAATCCCAGTTTGGGCCATAAAGAGAAGTGACACAATTAACAATCTATCATTAGAATTTTTTTTTTAATTTATTTTAATAACACGATCAGCAAACAACAAGAATCAAACACAAGTGGTCATTAGAGAGCAGATCAATTTAAGAACATGCAAACTTATTCTACAAAACAATAGATGCCAAGTAATGGGAAACCCCGGCCTTATGCCTTGGGTGCAAGACCTGCCTCTATCTTCTGAATGGTGGCGACATCAGTCTTAAACGACTTCGCAAGGACGCCTTCGTGAATGCCGGCGGTGAACACACTCCCGGGTACCGACACCGTTCCGGCGCTTGCGCTACTGAACGCGGAGATTGCGACCGCAGATCCTTGCCCCCTGTTGTGCTGGAAGTACACTAAACCTTTTGGAAACACAAAGACGTCCCCAGGCTGCAGACTCGCAGTGTATAGCTTGTTCTCGGTGTCGACAAAGCCGACGTCGAGCATGCCGCCGACAAGAAACAGCAGCTCTGCGGAGCGAGGATGGGTGTGCGGTGGGTCGACAGATTCTTGAGGAAACTGGAGGACGGCGTAGGAGACGCTGTGGTGGCTTTAACCACTGTAAAGGTTTGTGGCTCGCCTGAGTCAACGACCGTGCGCATGCCGGTGTACGTCAAGAAGCTACCGTTGACGTTGACCGCACCGAGGCCCTGCGGTAGGATGAAGTCGGAGAGGATATCGGGGTCGCTGGACCGGACGACCGCGAGAGGGGCTGCGAAAAAGAGGACTAGGAGAAGGATGGAATAGTTTAGAATATTGGTCGACATATTCTGTCAAAATTTTGATGTGGATGTGGTGATAAGCAGGAGAGATGGAGATATATGTTTGGAAGAGAGACGATGAATTTATATAGAGCTGTGAGAATTTGAGCGCCGGCTGTGGGAGTCGGAGTAAACGAAGATGGCCTCTGGACTATGGATTTGCAGTTGCTGCATTGTTTGAACAATTACATGGGAAGCAGTGAATGACTGGATCAAAGAGTTTAGTGATACAGCTTGTGGTCGTATGCATGTGGTTAGTCTCTTGTCTTGTAGTAGTTTGATCATTAGAGAAGATCTCTTGCTGTTATTTCTAGATATTGGAACAAATGGATTCATAGTTATGGACTCATTGAACTAATTCGCTTGCATTACTAATTCAGTTTAGAACATTTCTTGCCTTCCTGGGTACTCAAAATAATTCACGCATGCAAAAAGTGATAATAAACGAGGTCAATTACCTTGCAGGTGCCAAGTATTTACAGCTCAAGTTTGCAATACGATTACTTCCAGGGACTAAATCAATCGTGTAATCAAGTATATGAAAATTCTGTCTGTACCTTTTAAATTATACAAGATTGAAGCATAATCAATAGCAGGCCTATGAAAAAGAGTTTTAAGAGCAAATGATCAGCTTCCTTTCCCTTTTCATTGAACTGAGAATGAATAATTGGGCCGGCTCCATTATGGGATTCAGCTGAGAGAACGTACATTTTCATCAAATTTATCTTGTCTGTTGAGATTACTTCACTTTACCAGTTAATCTACATGAATCCTGAGAATAGTAACTTAATCACCATGCTGGTTTAGGGTCTGAATGCAGCAGGTAGAGATGCTCAGTGATAGGTGAACTGTTCTGCCGTTCAGTTATTGAAAAAAATTGGCAAACGCTATAGGATTTTCTCATGCATACAATGCTAAGAGAAAAGATGATCTCATTTGATACAGAGGATAGATTAAAGCAAGTATTCTTCAACACAAAAGGAAATTTATAATGACACCGGCCACCTGTGAATTTTCATTTCGTACCATCAAATGGTCTGCACGCAAATTGTATTGATCACCACTTTCACTCTGGAAAAAGTTAAAAATTCCACTAGCCTGCTCAAGCTTTCTCTTTATTCCCTATACTCACTTGGAGAGGTTCCGATGTCAAGGAAAGGGAGGAAAACTGAACAACAATGCTTCAATCAGATTCAATTGTTTCTGTTATTGAAAATGAATTCAAAGGTAGAATGATTGTTTATTAAGGACTAAATATTATCAATAAACATGGAAATAAATGCTCTCCACAAATATAACTTTAGTATCAATTTTTCGGTGCCAGATCTGAATTGTGTTAGAGAAAATAAAAAAAGTAAAAAGGAATAAAATCAGATGGTTAGACTTTTGCAACAGTCAGATAAAGATACATATATCTCTTAAATAAATTTGTCGTTCACTTGTTGCGATTGAAAATTATGAAGAGAATATATTTTTAGAATACAAGACCTTGAAAATTAGGAAAGGAATATGTTCTCGCAACCGGTAAAATTAAACTTTAATATAAATAAGAGTTAATTATAACATCAAGCATTAAAGTATTTAGAATTATTCAAAACAATGGCATCTTATTCTATTTATAAAAAATGAAAGAACACTAACTCAAATGTGCCGGTGGGTTAGATAACTAAAATTTAGTTATAGTTATATAACTAAAAAGTAGTTATAGTAGTTGAATAACTAAAAAATAGTTATAGTAGTTGAATAACTAAAAAGTAGTTAAAATCATAAAAAGATAACGTAAATTAAATATCTACTCATAAAATTATTTATTTTAAAATTATATAATAAAAATATTAATATTTCTGACAAATTATACCTAATATCAGTCTTAAAAGATTTCGCGAGGATACGATCGTCGATCCCAGTTGTGAACACAGTTCCGGGTAGGGATACAGTCCCAGCATTAGCCCTTCCAAAGGCGGAAATGGCGAGTGCCGGGCTCTGGCTGCTGCAGAACTGGTGGTGAACAAGTCCCTTGGGGAATATGAACATGTCTCCAGGTTGCAGTGTCTTACTGTACAGCTTATTTGCAGTGTCGACATACCCCACTTCCAAAATTCCCTGGAGGAGGAATAGAAGCTCAGCAGAGCGAGGATGGGTGGGAGGGGAATTGACACTGCCAGAAGGATAAGTGAGAATCGCATAAGAGACACCTTGATCAATGAGAGCTAGGGATTCTTTCCTGGTAGCTTCCAAGACTGTGAAGGCAATTGGTGTGCCTGAATTGACCAAACTCCGCATGCCGGTGTAGCCATGTAGGTGAAGAAGTTGCCATCAACAGCTGAGGAGTTGGCTGGAACGTTCAGAGCTAGGGTTTCTTCCTGTGTAGAAGCCTGCATCATCAAGGTACTAATATGTATAATTAGGTTGGTGGAATATCTTGCCGTAGCCTAATAATCTGCTGATATGGTGGCCAGCTGAAGGGAAATATGTATGATATTCTTTCGTTTCATCTGGAGTTACAATTAATGGTGGGTTCTTCCTACTGGAGTACCAACAAGGCAAACAAAAGAAAACATGTAACTACTTGACCATCTGTGGTACCTGCCATCATTGTTTACAGTTGACACCACCCTATAACTGTAGATTGCAAAAGAGCAATCTTTTGAGTCCTAGGAAACATCAATTCTACTTTCAAGTGATTATAGATATAAGAAATAACATAAAGAAACAAATAATCGAGCTAATTTTGAATGAGAAATGCCAAGAGAAGTCCAGATAGATATGGGCAATCAGTAAACGAATATCCTGAATAGACCTTCATACCTTTGATCTCACAGTGAAATTGAGCTTTAATTCTTTCCAAGATGCTATTTCACATGAACTAGTCGAGCACAATTCTTTCCAAGATGCTGTTTCACAATGAAATTGAAATTCACGCTATGTTGGTCTGTCTGTCTGTCTTACCTTCTGGGTGAGGAGAGACGAGCCCTGTATGCACTCCCACAGATAGCTATACAAAATGCTGTGTAATTAATCTTATTCACGGTGCATTTGATAGCAGAAGTTTTTTACTTCCATTTCTCCCTTATTCATGCAATCCCCTCTTTGCAATGAATCTGAGGTTCTATACCTTTTCTTCTGAGATAAGAAGAAAGCTCATAAAATACGGATTAAAAATAGGGTGTGAATATCAATAATACCATGGAAATGAATAATTCAATACAACGTTACGAATAAAAGAGATACTAAAGACACATTTAATTATATATCATGCAGTTATCGAAACATCCCAGTGACAGACAAATCAACGGGGTCACACTAGCAAAACCTCTTTCATGTTTCTCTTCCGCAATTAAACAAACATCTCTTGGGCAACTTTGGCTAAAGATAAAAGTCTCAATCCACTGACCATCATATTCCATAGGAAAAGTGTGATATATACGAGATTGTTCCAATGCGTAGGCAGTCGGTAGTGAGCAGTGAGAATAATCTACTTTCTTGAGAAGAGTGTAAAGTGGCATCCCAAAGTTTCATGCAAGTGGTAGGTTGGGCTTCTACTTTATACCAGCTTTATTGTTTATTTTGAGTAAGAGAAGAGGCACGGGGAAAAAAAATAATAGAATGACAGTTTATAGTTATGGGAACTAGATGGAAACCAGCTCTTCTTTTGATTTTGGTTCTTGTTTCAGTTTTTCATGTAGCGCAATCTAATGGCGCTAAAGATTCAGGTATTTTTCTTCTGTTGCTCTTGGCTCTCTGCTTTGTTTTGTTTTTTCTTCTTCTTGTTTCCATCTCTATGACCCCTTTTAAAAGTTGGTGCTGAGGCTTGGGATTTTAGATTTGGTAGTTGTCGTGCTAAGTTTTGAATCTTTTAATCAATTCTAGATATATTGAGATTTTAGATTTGATTGGTCTCCTCTCTTTGTTGGTAGTTGTCATGCTAAGTTTTGAATCTTTTAATCAATTCTCTATATATATATATATAATATCATAAGAACATATGTTTTTTTATTGTATGCAGCTGTGATTTCATTTTCTTTTTTTCGGCGTCTGTGAGAAAAGATGTTATGAATAGTTGTAGAAATGAATTTATTCAATATATTTTATGACAGCTTAAGATAATCTCTCGGAAGATATACTAGATGCTTCACCTCCAATTCTCATTTCTCTCGTAGCAACTCCAACCCCGGCTCTAACGCTCCAAATATGGAGCTAAAAATAGAGTAAGAGCTCCATATATATTAAAATAATAATATAATATATATTATTATATTATTTATTTTAAATTACTTAATATGTTATATTAGTGTTATTATTTTTTAATAAAAAATATATGGTTAGAAAATTCTTATCGAGATTTTTAAAATAAGATTAATATTTAGTTTCAAAAGTAATTTTAAATTACTAATTTTTTAATTAAACGTATCGAAATAACCTTATACGAAATAAACATTACATGTCATTAACTAAAAATATTAAAATTATATTACATAAAATAAGCAGAAATTAACCGAACATAATAAAAACAATAGATATTTAATATTCTAGTAAGTCATCTCCGTAGCTACTGGTTCCGGTTTCATTTTTAATGTATTTCATGTTTGATGTATTTCATATCTAATATATTTTAATATTTAATATTTATATTTGGAATAATTTTGAGTAATTATATTTTAGGACACATAATTTATTAGACTCATTTTTATAAATAATAAAAAATTGAAAATTTAAATTAACTCAAAAATAATTTAATATTAGACTCATTTTAAAGGTCTCGATGAGACTTTTCCAATGGTATTATTTTTGTTAAACACCGATTAGTAAAATTAATGATATACTCAGTTTAACTAATTAAATTATTTAATAAAGAATATAAATGAAATTAAAATTATTGAATGTAATAATTATTGGGTAATTTTAGTATTTCAAAAATTTGAAATGACAAATGGAGTTAGGCTCAATTTCCCCACTATTACTGGCTCTAAATTTGGAGTTAGTTTTAGAGCCCCATTAGAGCTCAACTGGGCACCAAATTTAGAATTTGAAGTCCGGTTGGAGTTGCTTCGAAACTTTACTGCAAAGCTTGGAGTATTCATCACAAAAGTTATTTTATTTTCCTATGGTTCTCTTGTAGCGAACATACAAGAAACAACTAGGAAACACAGTATAGTCATCAGAAGATCATCCGGCCACCGCGGCGGCAGCAGTGGTGGAGGCGGCCATGGGTCAAGTACAGCCGGCGGCCGTGGTGGTTCAACTGAGAATGGTGGTGGTGGAGGTTCTGATAGCAACCCCTCAGTACCTGGATGGACAGTTCCATTGGTAGCAGGAGGTGGTGCTAATTACAGAAATAATGGTGGCCGCCACAACCATAGGAACAAGGGAAGTAGAAGGTCCAGTTTCTCCTTCCCTGTCACTATGGCTGCCACCTTGCTTGGAGCTGCCCTTTTGGCTAATATATAGTCGAGTTTATGTATGTTTACATACAAGAGAGTCTATGTTAGTCCTGTGTTCTCTGTTGGACTTTTATATGTTTTGTTTTCAACTACACTATAGTGACTTGTAATAAGAGGTTTTATTTTCTTTAGTGGACCACACCTGCAAAGATATTGATTGCAACCATTAATACTATTTTTCTGCTCATTCTCATAATAAAAACATTTTCACTTATTACCTTGTCTACCTTGCATGCAAAAACTTCATACCAGCTGCGATACTGCTTTCGTTATTAGATCATGCATGTGACGTATCTGAGGCTTATCACTCATGAGATGTAACCGATGAAGAATGAAAGAAAAACTATCGCAAATTACAATAGTGTTGCTTCAAAGAATCAACAAACACTGCACTCTAATCACCGTTGCTCCCTTCCCTCCCACACCAACTTAATACAAAGGCAAAGCCACGGGGGAGCTAAGATAGCTCGCCCCTCTCAAAATACTAGTGGATACAATAAGATTACAGTACAAATGAACCAGCCAAGATAAAAAAAAAACACAACTGCAGAGAACTCTAGCTTCTTTGGTGCATCAGTGAGGGCACTTGGGCATTGCTATCTATGGGCATCAATTTAGTTGAATAAGTGGCGAACGTGGTATCAGGGATGGTTTGGGCTCCTTGCTAGATTCATAAGGATGGTTTTCCCGGAACTCTTCCAGTAGGGATTCCAATGGCATGGCTCGGAGGGACTCGATTGAGCCTTTGCTTGGAACATCCGGTTCAGACCTGACAGGGGTCTCTCCAGTTGGTTCATAGTCCTAGATTTTTTTTTTGTTTGTTTGTTAGATTTGCTTAGAACAAAATGCTCTTCATCAAAATTGCGACAAGCTTCAAAGTTGAAACACTGTAGAAAAAAGGAACGTAGCAGCGAAGATGATACTCACCATGTAGCTGTGTTGGAAGGCATTCTCTGCATGCCTGTTAATATCTGTGGTCTGAGTCGTGTGTTGCTCTTCTAGTTGTCTTAAGGTGGCAGAGTGAGCCTCGACCGCTGACACCACTCCTGACGTAGAGTTTCGCTCGTAATCCAACACATCTAAAATAAAAAATTAAATTGAAAGAAGAATTATTCTTGAGATTCAAGAACCAGAGAATTCTATGGAAGATATGGTTTGCATAGGAAAGAGATTTTAAGAGGGAAGATATCTCACTCTCAAAGTGTTGGAGAATGTCCTTGCTAGTGTTGGCTAGATCACATTCCGCTGCACTGCGGGCTGCGGCAACCTCATTATCATGCTGTTCATTAGTCTCAATCACACTCCTGCACCAGAAATCATACACATGTTATGTAATCATGTAATGAAGAAAAAGGAAGATGACTATATCACGGAAGAAAACAAAGATTAGCAGGAATGCCAACAGTCAGCGCTTGCCTAATAAGTTCCTCCATTTCAGCAACTTGTTTGCTGCACATATCACTGACGGTTGCATGTGTCTTCTTCCATTGTTGGGAAGCAGCATCAACCGTGTTTGTACTGACACATTTAACATCAAATGTGGTAAGCAACATGACGGTTAGAATTTGGCAACCACAAAAGTCAGACATGGAGAAAATATGGACGAAATAACTGAAAACAGACCATTGTTGGAGAAGGAGTTCCATGCGACAATGTTTTGCTGCAGAAAAATCAGAACCATCCTTTGAATCATGTTCTGCCTGCTTGGAGAATTCTTCCCATTTCCTCTTTGCATCATGTGTGACACCATCCATCACTGCTGCATGCTCATCTAGAAATGCCTTATTCACCAGAGCAGTATCACCCAAACCATTGAGTCGCACATCAACCTGCAACAAAATCACAAAATATCTCAAAAAGAGCAATAATAAAAGCACAGATGATATAGTGAAGCACCGGGACTGACCAACTCTTTCTGTCGACGCATGTGATTGGACACTAAGCTGGTTATGCCTGCTAGAAGCTTTTCTTCTTCAGATCTTGATTGTTCCTGAAAAGAGTACTCAAATATCAGATCTACAAAGAAAATCTGCTAAGAAGAAACCTATGACCTCACATGAGAATTAGATCATGAAAATTCACCTCATATGCCTTCTGGAAATCAGCAAGGCTCTGCACATGGGTTTCATGAACATGACTTGAGTGGTTCTGAAAGTTCATACTTTCTTCCATAAGCTTATCAAGCAGCCCAAGAATAGAACCTGACATCTCCTTTGTCCTAGCCAAGCTAGTACGGAACCTCTGAATGATTTACAGCAGGAAAGTTACATGACCAGACGAATAAAAGAAAATCAAGGTTTATCATTAATTCATATAATGATGGGTAATAAGAGATAGAACAAACCTCACGTAAATCTTGAGTGAAATTAGCAATTTCTCCTCGGTGAGTAGATAACATAGTTTGCAAATCGCCAAAAACCAGATTTGTTTCTGCTTCCCCCAAAGCAAGTAACTGTGCGAAAGCGAGAAGTTTATGAAAATGATGTAAAGTGGCATATCTAGATGAACTGACGAACTTAAATAATCAAAACCACTCGCCTGATCAACAGAACAGCAATTGGTAGAAGCCATGGAAGATATTTCCTCTAAGTTAGCATCAGTGCTTGCTTTGTGCAACCGCACCACATTTTGGATTGCTTCTATATGTGAACTATACAAGGCTTTTGAAGCTAGCACTTTCTTCTTCAGCTCTAATACTGCCTAAATGTAGCATATCATACGATTAAGAAGACGGCAACAGTGTTTAAGGTTTGAATTCATATGTTAAAAACCAAGTAAACAGCATTAGGCCCCTGTTAGCTAGTTACCTTGTCATGGAAATCAAGACAAGATTGGCATAGTTCCTCAACAGAGTTGAGGTGTTTGTTTTGTTGATCCATGGATGCAACAACTGTGTTGCACAGAACTCCCAACTTTGCTGCAAGATCAACTTGGAAACTGTTCACTACAGATCTATTTGCAGAACTCAGTTTGTCTTCTCTAGCTGTTACATTATACTTAGATGTGAGAGAATGATGGAATTTATAACTGCTGTAGGAAATAGAATCAATAACTAACACTGTAAATTTTACCTAATTTAGAGAATAGTGAAGCATTATCTCGAATAGATTTTTCCAAGTCAGATCGCAGAACACAGGCTTGATGGGCCAAAGCATTCTCTGCCAACCATATATAAGTGTTACAAACCAGTGACAGCTTTCCAGATAATAGAATAATTATAACACAAACCAGCTTTCTTCTGTTCTAAAATAATGAAGTCTTTCTCCTTAAGATTATATTGGGCCTGCTTCAAGTCCTCCTTTGAAGTAGCTAGTAGCTTACTTGTGTGCTCCAAGAATTTCTGCACAGCAGAATTTCAAGAAAGATCCATAATAGATCATGTAAGGTTACTAGATGGATTGATGCAACATTACCTCTGAAGCATCAAGCTTTTTACTTAGGTCAGAAGAATGTTGAAGCTCTGCATCGTACTTTTGTTGTAAATCCTCAATTCGCTGTTGAAGTAATAAAGATTGGAAACTCAAAGTTAGAAAAAAGTAGGAGCAGCATATTAAATATTTCAAAGGCATTCAAAAAATCTTCCTGACCTTTTGGTTTGTTTCTAACAAAGATCCCATTTGTTCAATTTGTTCTGACATTGCCTTCAAAACATTAGATAGCATTATAACAATGATTCAGTAAAAAGCATACATATAAATCTTGCAACATAGCAGAATAGAGACAAACTGGCAATCCTTCAAGTTTATGTGAACTCCAAATAGTGTTCTTGTGTACTACAAATGACACCCAAGAAGTTCCAGAGGGAGGTGCGAAGAAAAGGACTATTGACACTTTAAAAAGAATTTTAACAATATCCAGAATTTAGATTTTATTCTATGGTATAGCTGTATCAAATCTGTGAGATGTGAAATACATCATTAAAAGAAAGTTACTTTAAATGGATATGCAGGGTATATCTTGTTTTATTGAACCAAAAGAACTTGTCTTACCTTTCTATCACTCTCCTCCTGATAGTATCTTTCTTTTGGTATGTATACTCCTACTTTTTCTCGAGCAGCATACACCTCTGAAAAGAAATAATAGTTGCTAGTCCATCCAAATTTTACTGTGAGATAAAGATGATCACACAGTGTATATGTACTGACCTGCTTTAAGCCGATCAATTTCTCCATAGAGATCTTTTATTAAAGTGGATTTCATCATTTTCTGATTTACCTGAAATTTTGTGTTACAGAAGAAAGATCAAGTTAAATTGGTCGCTTATGCTAAATAATAGTACATGGATATAGCATCATGATCATAATCTACAACAAAATATAATTACATGAAAAAATTATACATACACATCTAGTAAATAAAGGAATCTCTACAGCCAGGAAATAATCTGTTATGCTAACGAAGAAAGTAAAAAATTGTGTTTATTTTCTTACTAATATGTTTCTTAGTATAATTTATTTCATGTCAAGCCTAGGAATATGAATTGGGACAGTGTGTATGTCAACAGAAATAGATCTGAAAGGTGTACTGGTACTGATCTATCATATGGTAGTAAAGTGAAAGAAAAGGTAGTACTGTAAAAAATATACAAGTATACTGGTCAAATTATTGTATCATCTCCGGTGCTACCGATCGACATAACTAGCAACAGGGAGTTACAAGTCCGCATGACACTCCATTGGCTTACATTTGTGCAAAGTAAAGTTGCACTGGTCTATACAAGTTGGCACAGATAGGTATAACTGAATACACTAGGTACAATAAGAGTACCACATACTTCCTTATATTGCTACAAATACTGGTCTGAGGTTTCGTCTAAAACCAAGATGTTTCACCAAAATGTTTTGCATTTTGATTCAATCCGATCTGAAACTACTGTCAAAACTAGCACCCAACAGAAACAATCCTAATAACAATTTTCTAATGTATATTATAAATTCTAAGCTGGATTTGACTTGAATCCAACTTGTACCTAATCGATAACAATCTCATTATTTAAATGATATTAAATTTTGTGTGACGCATTGAAAAATAAGATAAAGAAGACTATTTATCAAAAGAAGTCCAAAACTGATACAACGAAACTATAACCAAAACCGACCGAAACGTATCATTTTTTAACCAAGCCCAAAATCAAAACTTCAAACTATAGCTCCAAGTGCAACCCAGAAAAGGAGATATAAGTGGAACAAATAAAATGCTTCCATTATTGATACAGACTTGGAAGTTGCAAGAAAACAGTATAGATTATGTGTATATAGTCAAGCAACTAAGAAAGAAAGGGCACCTCAGGCCTGTTTTTAATATTTTTTGCCCTGTGAGCATAATCCAGTGTACTAAGGGTTTCCTCAAGGCAGTGTACAGAAGGAGAAACTGTAGCAATAATGCATGTCTTTGTCCTCCCACCCAATGAATCACGGAGTAACCGTGTAAGCTTGCTGTCCCTGTAAATTAAGGAAAGAAGGGTCAGTAAAAACAAAAACAAAAACAGATAATTGCAAATGTAATTTTATAGATAGGTTCCCTGTTCAAACCTGTAAGGTATGTGCCCAAGGTGCTCCACCAGAGCAGTAATAACACGCCCCAAAGTAAGCAAACTTTTATTTATCTCACCAGCTTCTCTTGCGCGACCCTTTGGAGAAAAATAACAAGCATAATTGGAAGGTGGATTAAATGCATAGATTGTAACAGGTATTTATATGCATAGTTTCTGCATTACATCACAAGAATACTACTGAAAAAAGCATGAAGGAACAGAAGCCAACGAGAAGCTGCAGAAAAAAAAAGTTGGAGAGATGAGTAATACCTCTCTGGCACCTGAACGAGAAATATTCTCAGAACCAGCAAGGTCAACCAGGTTAAGCTTCCCACACTTTATTAGCTCTTCGCCTTCTGGAGTTGCCTCTTTAATGTGAATGGTTATAGAAAAGAGAGAGTGTGACCGACTGAAATTACAACAGGAAAATCACATAAGTATAATTGAATTACTGAATACATGCTGCATCATTAAAAAAAATGTGATACCTTGATTGTTTGTTCAATAAAGTCTCTGCTGTCCGACGTTTAGCAGAACCCCTCTCTAGAAGAGAGAATATTTCGTCTGCACTCGTAACTATTTCCTCCTCTAAACCTCTTACCAGCACACCTCCTTTACCATCCTCCATCAGAGGTAAAGGCTTTTTCTGCCGATCCTCTAAAGCAATTTTTGATAACTCTTCTGGAGCAAGCAAATCAGTGATTTCTTCATTATACAACTCGAGAAATGTAACCTTAACGCTGTACTCAGCATTTTGGCCTTCTAATGTGTCAAAAATCTGTTTCACAGCTCTGGGTATCACACCAGCATCTGCAGGTAATTGACCCTTAGGTCCATTCTGCAAGCACAATTTCAAAAACATCAACAGTTAGCATGTTTACAGTAGTGCAAATTTTCTAAGGGGCATTAAATTCAGCTGATAATAAACTACCATTACCACAAATTACAGACTCACATAATACAAGAAGCCCTTCAAATAAAGAGTAGCGACTTGCCTTTGCTCTTCTGCATTCACCTTCCATAGTGTAGGTTTTCCCTGTACCAGTCTGTCCATAAGCAAATATGGTACAATTAAAACCCTCCAAAACCTCATTTACAATTGGGATTACAGCTTGATCATAGAGATCTTTCTGTTTGGCTGAGGGACCGAAGACCTGTATCAAGAAAATTTATTCCAAGAATAAGATGAGTAAAAATGTGCTTCTGTTGTCGGTTAGTAGTTTTTATTATAGTTTCCAAATGAAGATGAGCCTTTGGGCTTTCATTCAAAAAACATGAGCTTCAACATTGATGTTGTGGAAGCATATAACTTCCGTGTCAAACAAGAGAATACCCTGAGTAAAATAAATGATGCTGAAGAAAATAAAATCAATGGAAGCACAAAATGTGGAAAAAATGAAGCAAGTTATGATTTGTTTTGTTGAAGCATTTCGTATCATTCATTCGAATAACTTGTTGCCAAGAAGGCATATCACCGTCTAGCATGCAATAGGTGCAAACTATAGACCTCTATAAGGTGTGCTGCACAAAATCCTAGCTCCAAACTTCTGACAGAATGGAGTAGCCAATAATTTGCAAACTAGTAAAGCCAGATTGCACATGAAATACCCAAAAGACATTGTTCTACAAATCGATCCAAATGTTCATGTTATCTGAGACGTTGAACCTGGCCAAATATAAACACCGTCAGTTTGAGAGTAAATCATTAGTATTAATCCGTGGAGCCATACTTGCTTCTCACTAGGAGTTAAAGAAACAAATATATTATTAAGACGTCCTCATGGAGATAGGGCTATTAATCGGATACCTACACAAAAGCATCTGGCATATACTGAATTAGACCAATTTAGTAACCAAAACCAAATCTCACTAAAGAGCTTTGTGCAGTGAAATTTCCTCTCGTCAAATCACTTCCGGGTAACGAAAATGACCAACAGAATTCACGAATTGGCATGAAATTAGAAAATGAAAGCAAACTAGCACTTCAATTGCAAGAACCTTACCTTATCGAATGTGAAAATCCTATCTATTTGTTTCCCGGCGATTGTCTGTGAGACAGCGACCTCTCTCTGGTACTCATTGCAGGTGATGACCTGGGGCGCATTATTTCGAAGCTCGTCGTCGTTAAATGGCCTAGAAAGGGGGGGAAAACCATTATAGATCGCTTCACAGTGCCAGATCTGTGGCTTCCAAAACCCTAAATAGAACCTCGATACCAATATCAAGATAACAATCCAAAGTCGACAGATTCGGGAAAGCAATCTAGAAACCATAGCCCTAGATGAGGAAAGTCCTTAACGATCTTGGTACCTGCACCGTAGTAGGACTTGGACGTTGACGGCCTTCTCCTTCTCCTGGCGAGATCCCATCTCCGAGGAAGCAAAGCGCGAGGGAAAGCAAGGGAAGGGGCAAACCGCGAAGCTCCGTCAATGGCGGAGGGGCGAAAGGAAAGGGAAAAGGCTGATGAATGATGATCTCTCTCTCTCCCTCTCTCTCACTCTCTTTTTTTCTCTCTCCTCGAATGGGGGTTCATTTTGTTGTCGTTCGGAGGGAGAGCGGGATACCAAAATGATTTCAAATTTCCCCCGAATCTCGATGAAATCGGAAGGTGAACTACCGTTGGATCGTGGGGATCCTAGCGAGTATATTGGATTATAATAGTAAAGCTAGCGTAGACCGTCCGGTGGAGATGATGTTGTTTTTTGTCGAATTTTGAACGTAATGGGCCTGATCGGGCTTCCGACTGGCCCACACTATTTGGGTAGTTGGGCTGGAAACGCCAAGGTGGGTCCGATAAAATAAGAAGCTCAAACTCCCGCTCATCAGAACCTTTAGGATTAGGCTCTACGAGTTCCGTGCACATTTATCTCTCGTTAATGTGTGCCAGAAGCAGAAAAATCTTTTACGCTGGAATGCTCCGTCGCTATCAACGGCACCTAAGAAGACTGGAACGTCTCTAACGAGATACGGAAGGACTGGGAGACTGACTCATCACTCACTGTCATCTTGTAAATTTGGACTAATAGCAACAAAAAACAATTTGTTTGTTAGTGAACTTTACTGAAACAATTCTTATGTTAAAATCCCATGTGTGATCTTACTTAAAAATTTGTAGGTGCTTATTGAGTGCATATATAATTTTACAATAGAGTGCTCACAATGTGTGATCTTACTTAAAGCTTAGATAAAATCTAAAGTCTGAACCTATCATATGTTCTCCCTCCTCAATCATCTTCCTACTAAAATTTTGAATAGTTAGCATCACAACAAAATAATCAATCCACTCCATTCCAAAGTAGCCAGCCCCTCATCAAACAGACAAACGTTACTCTCTCTCTCTCTCTCTCTCTCTCTCTCTCTCTCTCATGGATCCGGAAACCCAACCCCAATCCGATCCACCAATCGATCTGGGTCGGGCCGCAGGCGGCACCGAGTACTCGTGGATCCGCGCAGTCCCCGGCGGCACTGGCACTACCGTCCTCTCCCTCCTCCTCTCCAACCCCGTCCCCTTTCCCGCTCTCCAATCCGCCCTCCACAATCTCCACATCTCCCACCCTATCCTCGGCTCCCGCCTAACCCTCACCTCCGACTCCCGCTTCTCCTTCTTCATCCCCGCTTCTCACGTTTCCCCACAAATCCTCCGCTCCGCCTCCTCCTCCGACTTCCACTCCCTCCTCGAGCTCGAGCTCAACCGGAACCCATGGTCCGACCCGCTCGATTCCGCTCCGGCCGAGGGAGTCCCGGTCTTCTTCCCCACCCTTTACGACCTCCCCGAGCCGGGCCGGTCCGTCCTCGCGCTCCGGTTCCACACGGCGGTCTGCGACCGGAGTTCCGCGGTGGCGATCCTGATGGAGCTGATGGGACTGATGGGGGGAGGAGGAGGAGGGAGGTCGGATCCGGAAGGGGATAAGGAGGAGCCAAGTGTTCTTTTGGCGATAGAGGATCTGATCCCGAAGAAGGACACGTGGAAGCCGTTCTGGGTTCGGGGAAAGGATCTGGTTGGCTACTCATTGAATGGGTTCAGGACGTCGACACTCCGGTTCGAGGACACCGGATCGGACCGGTCCACGGAGATGGTTCGGCTCGAGATGACCGAGGAGGAGACGAAAAGGCTTCTCGACGTAAGTTTTTCGTAATCATCTCCCAATTGGGCTTATTTGGGCCTTCCTAATTGGTAGCTAATAATGACTAGTTTTTCTCATCCGAATTGTAGGCATGCACGGCTAGGGGAGTTAAGCTCTGTGGAGCTATTGCAGGTGCTGCATTAGTAGCTGCGCGTTCATCGAAGCAAATCGAGGAGGATCGGTACGAGACCTACTCCGTCGTCACCCTCATCGACTGTAGGAAGTATCTAGAGCCGGTTCTAAATGAACACGACGTCGGTAAGTCCTTACGGCAATCCTCTAAATGTTGTAGATATTTATGGAATTAGCTGCGAATGTAGTAGATACTGCATAAGATGCTTGTCATAGTACCTGTTCTTAAACTTTCAAATTCTTCCTTTTTGAAAGCAAGGTATTGATTTGATCATTATAAGGTTCATATGCTTGCCTTGGGTTTTGGTTCTGTATAGTGATTGGAGATTTTCATCTCCAAATCACTCGAGAGGAGTGGGGACCTTGCTTTCATTACATCAAATATAGAGATGCAAGATAAGAACCCATGTATATCATTTTCTTAGCTCATCCCTAATGTGCTGGCTCTTCACATTGCACATAGAGATATAATACAAATAGGAAGACTGTTAGATTATGAACTAGCTCAAAATTTTAAGTTGCTAGGTCAATATATTTGTGCATTAATAAAGCATGAATCTCGCAGGATTCTACCACTCTGCAATTACTAACACTCACTCCGTTCATGGGGGAGAAGGACTATGGGAGGTGGCCGAAAGATGCCACACGGCCTACTCGAACGCCATGAGCAATAAGAAGCACCTCACAGATATTGGCGATCTCAACTTCCTCATGTGCAAGGCCATTGAGAATCCCCTGCTGACGCCTTCTTCTTCCCTTCGGACTGCGGTTATCTCTGTGTTTGAGGAGCCTGTGATCTACAGAACGTCTGAGCTTCAACAGAGGTTGGGAGTTGAGGACTATGTAGGCTGTGCTTCTGTCCATGGTGTTGGGCCGTCGATTGGCGTGTTTGATACAATCCGGGATGGCCGACTGGATTGTGCTTGTGTCTACCCATCTCCACTCCATTCAAGGAAGCAGATGGAAGACTTGGTAGAACATATGAAGCGCATCTTAATTGAAGGAAGTCATGTAGACGAGGGGGATTCTGCTGAGTGAATATAACAATTAAGCAGCATGTATTGTGTTGTTGAGGAATAAATTGTTGTACTTGGTGTCAAAAAATAAGCTACATTTTTTTCCGTTAGACTGGAACTTCATCTATATAAGAATGTTCTGTATCAACTCATATTAGCAGCTTCTGGAGGTCAAATAGAGCACCTCTCCATCCAACACAGGGCTAATGCATGGAGAATATGATAATATTCTATGCTCAAGAAGATACTCCATTTAGGTCTTCTCAAGTATTGTTTTGAAACTGTTAATTCTCCAGTGGATCGAGAGGAAGGTTAATCTCTTTAATATGTAAGATATATCGCACTGACTTGTCACTTGTATCAGCTACTTCTTATTCCCTATGAGGTTATCAACTTGGAGCAACTAAATTGCTCAACAATGTCGTAAATGTACCCAAATTTTTGCAAATTCTTCCAGACAATCTAATGAATCGTGCATGTCTAAGAATCACAGCTATGAAATCTCATCTCTGTTAAGAAGTGCCTGTTCATCACAGTAACATCTTTATACATTAATACAAGTCAGAGACTAGAGACAGACTTTTACATAAACAGGGTCTCGTTTCTTCTCTCTGTAGGTTTACAGATATTGATAAACTCATTACTCATGCAAGCCATGTTTTGGAACTCCTCAGGGTCAGTGGATTAATGGATACAAAAAAATGATGATGATGATGATTTGATCAGGGGACTGTTGCGAATAATGGACGACGGGTGTGTTCCTCTTCCCATGGAACGGTTAGTGATCGGAGCATCGAGACCACACGTTGTGAATCCTTGATCCACCTGCAGACCAGGTCGACGTACTGCATGGCCTCCTGAGGAAGGAGACCGGCCATGAAGAAGGGGAAGAGATGAGAATGAGTGGCTCCCATCGCCCCCATCATTTGCTCCAACCATCTGGAGTTATCTCTCTCCTCTCTTCGTGCTCGACACGCCGCCTCGAACAACGGAAGCAACTCTCTCTCTTCTTCCTGGAAGTGCTCCTTGCAGTGTTCCTGTCCCACATTTCAATTGATGTTAAAACACTTTTCTATGTTCTCCGGTCAAGCTTCAAAGTGCATCAGGTTTTTTCTTTTTCTTGTTCATGCCAAGTATCAAGTAGAGGATCCATCCTAGAAGTCTTATACTAAATACATAATTTTTTGAGATTACAAGAAGGTATTATGGAGATTAATGGAGATTAAAGTAAGGGGTATATTTTACCTCCATTAACATATGTCTAAATTTTCTTCAGCCCTATATAATTTTATTTATATTATTTTACCCCTATTTTGGTCTACACTAAGTGCAGCCATTATTTTTACCATTATATTTGATTAAAATATTAAACCATAGAATCTGAATATACTTATTAAAGACAAAATTTAATTATATTTTTGTTATCTAAATCAGTATTATTTTAGTTGCACTGAAAAATTTATACATATATAACTTTGCTTCCAATAAATATTATCAAATTCGACTCCATTAAATACGATGAAAAATTTAACAATTTTAATTTAAATATAACTGGCACAAATAAAATTATAGAGAGAAGTAAATTTATAATTTTATACCTAACCACATAGGAATAAAATATAAATTTTTCTTAAATAATTAAGTAATATATACTACAGATATGTTCGACCACACTTAAACATACCTAAAAGGTAAGAAGAAAGTTATTGATATATCATATCTACTTATCATCTTTCAAATGACTTTTCTGAATTGATGCACCTTTTTGCCCAATTGATGCTCCAGTGTTAGTTAAACCACCACGTACAGAGCAGCAAAAAGTTGCGTGACACTTCCAAGCATCAATCAAACAGGCTGGTGGTGGTACCATCCATCTTTCTCAGCTTGGAAGCAAAGTTCATGGGCATTCATATAAGAAAGAAAAACACATGGATGCAATCATTCTACTTCTATTGCTTTTGCGGAGGACCACTCAAGAAAGTGGATGCTTCTTGAAGTAGAAGTTAACTGGCAAGAGAGGATATACCTGCAAGGTTTTGAGACGAAAGACGAGATTTTGGAGTCCCTCTTGGTAGAGAGAGGTCCCAACTTCCATAGCCATTAAAGATTTGATGTCCTCCTTTATCCCGTTCATCATGGGTAGGTCCCTTGCATGCTGCTCATTTGCTAGTGCTACTTCGCGTACTCCTGTCAATTAGCGCAACTAATCATCAATTAATCTTGCAGATAAACTTCGAACAAAATGACACTTCCCCTAGGGTAAGTGCCATCAGCTAATTAAGCTCCCCTTTTCAAAAATTAAAAAAAAAGGAAAGAAATCGAACAGTTCGATTAGTTATAATTCTTCTCCCAGAAGATAAAATTAGGAAAAAAGAAGAACCCTGTTGTCGAAATTTTTTTTTTTTAAATCATTCAAGAGGCCGAAAGTAGGAAACACGACCCACTGGGATCTTGATCGCGTACCTCGGTGCATGATCCGCTCCAAAGTAGGAAACACGAGCCGCTCCTCCATCTGCGCGTGCTCAAGCATCAGCTCCACCAACTCTCCGTACCACCTAGCAATCCCACTCCTCTCCGCCACCGCCGTCATCGCCGTCATCGTCGTCATCGTCGTCTTCCTTTTCCCTCCTCCCTTCTCCGCCATCTCCGCCGCCCGCCTCACCATCCCATCCACGTGCCGCTCCACGCTCCGATGCTGCAGCCTCGCCGCCACCGCCAGAGCCACCTCCGTATCCTTCCCCACCCCGTCCGTCGCCACCTCCGGCGGCCGCGGGAACCTCGAATCGACGTACTGGAGCAGCTCGTAGGCGGATCCGGTCATCACGTCAGCCCCGCAGCGGAGGAGGGGACCGCGGATTATGGGGCTATCCGAGGGCAGGAACTGGACGGCAACGCCCTTGTAGAGGAGGGAGATGCGGATCCGCCACGCGATCGGGCACGAATCCGACCCGTAGAGGCGGACGACCAGCGCCGGCTTCTCGGGCGGGGTTGGAGATGGGCGGCAAGGTTTTGAGGAGCCGCAGTTTCCCATGGCTTGTCGAGAGGTTTGTGGAAGAAATTGGAAGGGAAGGAGATCGAAATCTGCTCTCCTATCTCTTCCTCGTATTATAAATTTGAAACCGAAAGGAGGAGAAGAGGGAGATCTCTATTTTGGGCGCGGTTGGCGCACGGGATGGAGAGCCCTTTTCCCGCCATCCGCACGTGTTTCGGCTTTCTCACTCCACTATCCAAATGGATTTTTTTTAAAGAAATTATCATTATTATTATTATTATTAAGAAAAAGCTGAGATACAGGCTAAGATTAATTAGACCATCCTAGGGCTTGATTGTTCATAAGATTCGGCAGAAAGGATACAAAGGACATCCAGGGGCTATACTCCCGATGGAAGCCTCAAAAATAGTTTATCTACTTAAACGGGCAGCCGAATTGACTACCTTATTATTGACTCTGTGGTTTTGTAGACATGTATAAAATAAAATGAATCAAAATAGCACAACAATAACTTGTAGTGGCACATAATATTTTGAATGGGCCACAGAGTTTCTTCTAGAGATGATTATTATGTTCGATACATTCAAACTCGACTCGAACTTGCTCGGTTTTAATCAGGCTAAACCTTTGTCTACCTGGCCCGGCTCGAAAGCTCAGCCCACTACTTTCATCTATAGCTAGACCCATATTGCATTCATATTCTTATAATTTTTTTAATCTCATATTGGATGTTTAGTAAACTATATATCAATATATAAATATGTTCTCGTAAAAGATGACTAAAAATGTTTTCTTATAAGCCCATTAAATTTGACCCAATAAGATATAATATTTTTATATTTAACTCATTATGTTAGACCCATTATATATAACCCAGGCCCAATATTTAATGGGATAGTAGGTAATAACGGGCTAAAATATTTTAACCTAACCCAAGTGATTAGTGAGTCAGATCATAAACAAATATTTAAGCTCGGTTAACCCGAAAAGCTCAACCTAAATTAGGCTCAATCCATCCGATGATCACTCTAATTTCCTCAAAACATTTTATAGCATCGGTGACAATTAAAGAGTGACCTTCAAAGACTACCTATTTAAGTGCGCTTAACAGGTGATAGCTTTGAGCAGCGCATGGGCCTCAACTTCACGGGTCGAGCCCACCTTGATCGATCCAACAAAGATGTGGAGTAAGTTAGCTTGAGACCCTCTAACAACAATAACAACTCCATCGGTCTTATTCAAAGGTCCCAAGACCCATCAAAATTGAGTTTCTATGGAATCTAAGGTTGGTGAAGTCTAGCTCTTTACCCAATCACTCGGAGTGATACCTATCTTCTTGACCTCATACTTCTCATAATATTCAACCTGCCATCCAAAAGGCTAACATGCAGTATGTTTCAGCCTTCCGAATCATCCATATGGCAGTTACTACCACAGCCTTCGACAATGATAAAACACGATATTTTCTTTCCATAAGTCACACGTTAGTTATAAGTAAGTAGGAAACAGTTTTAATAGTTGGCACTAAAAAAGAAACATTTGAAAATTGCTTGTTGTCATATGACAAGATTCAATTTTCCACTATTTCTATTAAAGAAAACTTTCCACTATTTTTCTATATAATATACTCTTATTCTTATAATATTCCCCACATTCGTCTACTCACTGTCTATTTGATTCGAGGGCTGCACTTAGGATCTGAGCGGTCGATCAAAAAATTGATAGTCTAGATTAAAATAAGTAGGATTCGGCAAAGAAACAACCAAGAAAAAAGAAAGAGAGCCAATTTCCAAATCCAATGGTCTAATTGTTTTTACTTACTACTTTATTTTACTTGACGGCCTAACTCTATCACCTTTTACAACATTCTAATCTTGAGCAATATCACAAAGGGATGCTTAAAATATATCTTTAATTATTTTCTTATGATCTCTTTCTTTCTAATTTGAAGAGTTCCTTCCAAAGATATTTGCCTACCTGGGGGGGTGGGGGGGCTGGCTCCCATTGCGTTGGAATGGCTCCGCAAATAGAAACGAAAAAAATAGAACATTTTGTCAATAAAATCTACCACCTTCCAAATATTACATGTAAGAAGACATCATAATCATCTATAAATCTCCTCTCTCTCTCTACGCCTCTGATTCATAGCAAGATCTCGCGGGGCAGTTACAAATAGCAAATAACACGGCCTTCCCCACGCCCAATTAGTCGTCCCTACCGTCCAATCCCACTTCCTTCGCCTCAATGCAAAAATCCATGGCCTCTTTCTCTCTTCGCTCCGATCAAGTCCGAAGCCTCGGCCAATTCTTCGACAGCCAAACCCCGAGCGGCGCCACGCTCATGAGCTCCCTCGCGTGGCCGTACACCATCGTGCCGGAGGAGCCCGTCCTCGAGATCTTCGGCGAGATACTGTTCAAGGAGAAGCCGCCCCCGGATCAAGAATTCCCAGAGGAAGCCATCTTAGGGCTCCTCAATTTGGGTTCTTCTCCTTCTTGCAGCGACGATGACGATGACGATGACGACGACGACGACGATGAGAACGACGGTTACTCGACGGGGAGTGATGGGAGGAGCCCTCTTGGTAGGAGAAACGAGGAGACTTGTGGGAGGGATGGGTGCTTGAGGTGTTCTACCCGCGTGAGGACGTGGAGCAGGGGGGAGTTCTTGCCGCCGCCGTTGTCGTCGATCGGGAGCTTCTACCAATCCATCAAGAAGGATGGGAGGTTCGTGATGAAGGAGATCAAGACTCCATGCCAGGAATGCATGCATGCCACGCGGGAGAACGGGAGGCTTTTGCTGCATCTGAGTCTTTCGGACGATGACGGGGAGAAGGAAGAGGTGCAGATAGGAGAGGGAGAAGAGAAGATGAAGGTTTGAAGCCAATGGTTAACGGACATAGGATCGGATGGGTTTATGTTACTTGATTCATTGACAAATTACAATCATATTGATCGAAGGGTTTCTTTTTCGTCATTTTTGCTTTGGATGTTTAGACTTCTTTTGGTTCTTTTTGGTGCTCTACGCTGTTTGACTCTGATTTCTTCTTCTTGTGTACACATAAAATTCTATCTTCATGACTCTTATTAACTGCTATAGAGTTTTTGGTATACGATATCTTCGTCGAATGATGCGTAATTATTTCGGCAATTATTCTTTAGCAGGTGGAATGAGATGATTCAAGGTGCTTACGGTACTATTCAATCTTGCCTTCTCAATATTATTCGTAGCTACGAAATCTTCTCGTTAGGTTTTGGACGGTCAAACTCGTGACAATGAGCTCTTGATTCTATTTGTAACAGCATCCATTTGAATTTTGTTGACATTCTCCTATAGTGCTTGTAAGAGCATATGGGATCAAACTGAAAAGAGTTGAACATATTGCATAAATTTTTAAGCAAAATTATTTTTATTTATATTTTCTGTTATCACATCTTAGTACCAGAAAACAAAACTACGCTAGTTAAGTAGTCGAAATTATTTTATAGAATCATTAAACCTAGGAGTGTCAAAAATAAACGGGCTACTCAAGCTTGATATATAAACAATGATTCTCAAACTCAAACTCTAATCCTAAACTCCCAACAAACTCTGTCGCTTACTTCTAAGTCATCGACATGCCACCACCACCACCTCCTCCTCCTCCTTCACCAAGTTGCTTCCTTGTCCTCAAACGTTGTCTCATCCTCCTCCCCCACCATTAGCGAGCCTTTCTTACAAGTGCACAGTTTCTACTATTTGAATGTTCATGTCCTTAAGCCTTAATGATGCTAGGTGTCCATCGCATATTCCTAAAGTAAGCATATATGAAGATCTAACTATGAACATTGCACTCTCGTTGAGATATAAGATCAACAAAGGTTTTGCTATTCTAAGGGAAATTGCGACCAGACATAATCTAAAGAAGTTTCTAGGTACATATCTTTTGATGTTTTCTTTTCACGATCTCTCAATATTATTGTTGTAGTTGGTCCTATATCCTATAAATTTGTTGGCCTCTATGGTTTCTCAAGTGATTGCAGGGTTGTGGGTTATTTTAATTCTTAAGAGTTGCTCTAATTTCTTAACCTTATTTTACAATGAAAAAGTTTCCTTGTTTTTATAAAAAAAATATATGAGAAGCGAATTGCCGAGTTCAAGAAGCAGTATAATGTATTCCATGCTAGTGTCTAACCAAGATTTCAGGAGGGCTACCGAAAGATAGAAGGTTTTAGAAGAATGTACTATGTGGTTCTAGTCGCTTCTGATAGTCAACCACTATCTATGGCTTTAGATGGATTGCTGCCGGTGCTTATCTAATTTTCTTCTAGGACTCCAGCTTAGAATGTTTGGTTACTCAATCTGGACATGGGAGTTGTTTTAGACTCTCATTCTTTTTAATTGCTTAACCTAGAAGCTATGGATGCTCACACGAGGAGTTTATATTTATCTGGATTGTGTATTGTTTCCATGTGGATTGTGTTGGTGCTATCATTTTTAGTGTGATTTCATTGTACAACATTTATTTTGGTATTTCAATTGCTTTCGAGTTGTATGGATAAGTGAAATGTTTATATTAATCTTGATTTCTTAACGCTTCTTAGGTGGTTGCGATTAGCACTATTTATCAGCTTAAATAGTTTTTGTCTTTGCTCGAGCTTGGTTCGACTCAATTCTGCTCGGCTTAGTTCAAGCTCGAGCTCAACTTGGACTTAACTCAGATTTAACTCGAAATGAGTTGAGCCTGATTATCTAAATAGATTCGAAATTAATTTCGAGGCAAGTCTGAGTCAGAACTAGCTGCTTAGGCTCGACTAATTTACCCCCCTAATCAAGGTTGATGCTTCAAGGCATAATTGAAAATTAGTAATTAGTAAAAAAATAATAGCAAAATATTACATAAAAATTATAAGAAAAATGGAGTAATATATTTACAAAATCCTCAAAAGACAATGTAAAAATAATAATAATAATAATAATAATATAGAGCATTATTTAAAAAATTTCTGGATCGAGAATAAGATTCATTCTCGGCCGCCTTCTCTTCCTCGCTAAGAGAAAATCTCCTTCAGTGTACCTCACCCCCCATCCTGACTTTAATTAGAACGACACGCGAGAACTCTCCCCCTCCCAATGCCTTCCTCTGAATGGCGATACCTTTCACTATATATGCTTGGAGAGAGATTATTATAATACTCGTATGCTAATCGGCGTATCTCGATTTGCCCATCTTGCGTGGCAGCTTCTGAAATCGTTAGATCCGTTTGATTGTGATCAGACGAGCAGGAACAAAAAGAAGACGTTGTTTCTTTACCCGTGTTTTACGAAGTTAAACTTCATATCTAAATGATCAACCATTCATTCGCCCCTTTTTATCATTCTCAGTACCAAAATTTGTTTACGAAGGCATGCATTAGATTTTACTTTTTTGAGAGAGAAATAAACATAAATTAGATTTTACTTATGATAAAGCAAACAATGTATTTTTTTTAATTATAAATTCATGGTCAGATACATTTAACTTTTACCTTTGTGGATATGTCAGATAACAAGAGCTTTTATAATTTAATTATTTTTTAAAAAAATAATAAGTATTTAAATTATGTGCACTCTATTGTAACAAAATATGTATCGACTATAAAAAAATATATATACACAATTATATATAAAAATTAAAATTTAAACACAATTAAATTGAAAAAGCCCAATTCTCCGTATACCAATCTTATTTCTCCACAAACAAATAAAAAAATTAAAAAAACAAAAAATTTCCCAACCTGACAGCCTACTTGAAATTTGGGCTCTCATCAGTGACTGATGCATGCATGCAAAGTATAAAACATCCTGTAACCTGTATGACATCCAAAAAAAGAATGGAAATTTGACTTCGAATTGCCTAGTTGAGAGTCCCATATTTCTCCACTGCGCGGGAGAAAGACATCCAATCAAGGGATATAAGTATTGCTGCCAGTATAGGATTTTCAGCTACGGGAAAATACAGAAATCTGGTTAAACCTTTCAGAATCTAGTAACAGAAGAAAAACGATCTATCTTGTGGGTGAAAAATGTCTTGCAAATTTGTTGAATCAATGCCAGCACAGTGGTGAACTTGAAAGAAGAGTGCAAAAAATTATCGTCTACAAGATTAAGGTAAAAGGTACTTCTAGTACTGCTTATGGCGAAACTGAGTAATTTGGTAGGTAAAAGCTTCTTTCTCTTCTTTCTGCTTTTATTACTAATTCTAATGTCTGATACAAATTTATGTTCCTCCTACTGACGGACAAGATTGCGAACGACAAGGGAACTTTTATTAGGGTTTATCTCACATTACCTCATTTAAGGTATTCTACTACATCACGGGTTATATCCTCAAGAAAGGAAACAAGACCCGCAATGGTATTAATACCAGTGCCATCAACATCTTGCTCTTCAATAAGATAGCTTTCGAATGCTACTGTATCATCTTTCCCTCCTTGGATGAATGCAAGCTTCGGTGTGATACTCCTCTCCTGCTTTAATTTATTGATGGTTGTCCGAAGAAGACCTAATAACATCACGCAGAGATACAAAGATTGATCAGATCACATGCTCTTGGCAAATAGTGTGCTCAGAATAAGAAAGAATTAATCATCTTTATAGGAGATATAAATAGAATTTCCTATAAAACTGTGATGTAAAAGAAAAAGCAATTGACTGCTTACAATCTTGTGGTGGAGGAAAAGGAAGTGAAGGATCGGCTGCTGAAGAATAGTACACAATGATATTGGTAAATGCATCAAGGAGGAAGATTGGACTTCCACTAGTGCTTAGAGCAGCACGACTTAATGAATGCCGTGGATAAGCCTGTTTATCTGGTGAAGCATATGAAGTCAATACTGGATATATAGCTCTCTGAAGGGAACTGGGCTTCAGTGCACTGCAGAAAACAGTTGTGTTAGAATGAGATAATCCATAAACAGAGGATCTGAGTAATAGATGAAGGGAAAGATTAATCAGCATAAGGTCATAAAAATTTATTGACTCTCCCATGTGACAGAAGTATTGACACTAGATAAGTTCTCTAGCAAATATGCATTACAAGTCAAATGAATTTAGTTATATAAGTAAACAGATCAGTACATGTCTTTGGTTGAGGTGGGAAATATAAACTGCATTTGTTGTTGCGTCAAGTACCTGAAGAGACATTGCAAGTATATCCTGTAGTCTGGGTGGATACCTTCTTCATGCAAGCGAAGAAGAGGGCTCCTTAGCAATGCAAATACAAGACGAGGTAATGGTTGCAATTGTGGACATTGTGAGAAGGCAACATCAACATGTGCAATTGATTTTTCATTATCATAATGAGCAGGTTTATATGCATCAGTATATTGAGCTGTAAGAATTACGAGCCAATCATGGAGCAAATTTCTGCCCTCCCTAACTCCTTCATCCAAGGAAGCCAAAATAACCTGATACACAGCCAGAACAAGTCAGATATATGGAGAGACAATACAATTTATTTGTATGAAAGAAATATGCAGGTTATACTTGTACAACCTCTATGGATGGGATACCACTAACTAAAAGAAGCAACACCAACGAAATCCCTTTTATCAATGTAATATCTGGTGAAATGCTTGGTAAGTGGAGACTAATTATAAAAACACAAAATATAGAAACAGCAGCACTAATCTGCAGAAGGAGAATTGGTAGCTGAAGAATAATAGGAGAGTTTCCTTAGATAACTAACTTAATATAAGATTGATGAATTCTGCACCAATTTGATATATTTAATCATATACTAAGGTGGAAAAGTTCTTTTCTGTTATCTCCAGTTTTATGAACATCAGCAATTAGACTTCTAAATACATCTAAAATAAGTATGATGCACATGGAGTTCATCATTATTTACCTTGTGAACAAGGATAGACAAAACAACTTCTGAATCAACACTGTCATAAAGTTCATTAATATTTGCAGCTGTTCCATACTGCAATGTACGTATTCTTAATCGTCTCTTGAGGCAAAACTTAAAGCTGCATAGAGGTAAAAGATGACAAGTAAAAGATAATTAGCTCAAGAAGAAGAAATGTCTTTCTTCTGTGCTATCCAGACCATTCAAAATTTTAATTTAATTTCAGAACCTGTGCATGCATATAGGTACAGATAGAGGTCAGAATGGCATCAACATGCTATCTCACAAATTACGATTTTCTATTGTCAGCAAGTAGAGTGCTGATAGAATGTCATCTTCTACAAGGAATACGTTGGCTGTACAGAATATTTCATACAACTACGTAAGAAAAGAATAAGCAGAGAAACAACATGAAATTGATGATCCAAAATTGAGATTCAGCAGATTCCTACTAAATAAAAGATGAAGTTAACACTTAAAAAGCAACTTCATTATGTTACAAAAAATGGTTGGGCTTAGACAACTCATTAAGGAGAACATTTTCAGCCATAAACAAATATATTATGCTAAACAAGTATCTTGAAGAATAGGACATGAGAAATAGATGGTGTTCATAAGGTCTGCATCTAATCCTCAATAATGCAGCACCAGTTCAGCTCAATCAAATGGCTTATGATTGCCTTCATATATCATTCCCTGAACAACTACTGAAATAGATATCAGCCAGAATGAAAGACCACCTAATATATCATTTCTTATTTAAATGTGTCTCAATTGGTACATCATGCAATCTATCAGGAATATGGCAACATCAGATGTATAACATCATCTGTCAGACCTCTATATACTAGAGAAAAATGAAAGTAACTGTTACAGGTCCCATTGCTGTTGAAGCTTAACAAAGTGGACAGAATATAAACTAGCGAAAAAAACATATAGAAGTAATATAATTTGAGAGAGCTATTCTTTGGGCAGAATAATGTCAATGATGTTCAAACTATGGTACCATAGCAAGAAGGAAATATGATAGATAGTTGTGTAAATGGTCAAAGGAATCTTGTAATTTTGGTTACTGCGTACCTTGAAGAAGATTGCAGTCCATTGCCTGATGTTTCCTCAAGAGGCTCAACGACACTATATTGAAAAGCAATCTGTATAATAGGAGGTTCTGCATGCCTGCATGGAAATTGTCTAAACATCAGATTATCTAGGTCATTATTAGTAAATTAAGAAGAAACCTAAGCAAATTTCATGCTTGACATTATCAAGTAGAATAAAGAAAATTGAAGTAGAAACTAACAATCTTCGTTAAACTAATCTTAGTGAGTCAAACTTGCAGGAATTAGTCTTTGATTCTTTTACAGAAAGTTCATGATTCTATACTCTCCATTTTCATTGATGAGTTATGGTTCCCGATGACCTCAACTCTGAAATATGTATGATATAAAGTAGTACAAGCTCTTGTACCGGTGTAACATATAAGGGAGTTGAATAGATGATTAGCAGTAAAGAGAGGCATAAAGTTTCACCATACAAATTAATCAACTAATTAAAAAAAATTATCAAAACCTTGAAAAGGAAGTAATGGTACCTGGAAAAGCCACTAGGGTCTGCAAAGGCAAAGTCATATGCATATGTGGCAAAGGAATCACAACAAATGATATGCTGAACATTTTCATATTGAGGATCAGGGAAGAAATGGCCATACTGTGAGAAGGGAAAAAAGTATTAGCAATGAAAAAGATGAAGCAAAATAACAAAGAGAAATTGAAATGAACTCTAGAGGTTTCATTTCTTACAGAATGA
This sequence comes from Typha angustifolia, assembly GCF_048772165.1. NCBI lineage: Eukaryota > Viridiplantae > Streptophyta > Magnoliopsida > Poales > Typhaceae > Typha > Typha angustifolia. Next base: position 9,960,303 of record NC_133248.1, read on the forward strand.
GCAGGTTTAAAATCTGAAGATGTTCTTAAGCGTAATATACAACCAAATGCATAAGGCCGACTCAACATGCGGTACCTGTATCAAGCACCAAGCTAATCAATAAATCCTTCCTTAGAAAGAAAATAAGAGATTGAGCAACAAGTTGAACATCTAAATATTTCTTTCCCTATGTAAACATACATGTCCTGTGGAAGTGTTGAATCATCTGTATTTGCATAAAGAAACAAAGAACCACCACTCTCAATACTCAAAAACTTGAGTGAAGCTAAGTCTGTATATTCATTTGTAACAGCAAATATGTCCACACATACACCTGATTGGACAGCAACAGCAGCCTGCGGATGTCATCAGCATTTGCATATTCAAACATGCCATGTAAGAGCTATCAACTACTTGTTAGGACTACATTACCAAATCTCTGTAGAATGGTGTCTGCTCAGGAAGCAGTGCGCGATCTGCATCTTCTCCTTTGCTAGCATATTGTTCACCATATCTTCTTGTATCTAACTGACCAGCTCCATAATCAGGAGCACCAGACAGAAAGGCAAATATTCTAGCTGCTCTTGATTTAATAAAACAATTGTTCCCGATTAGATGCAAAACAAAAGTAAAGAATGATCTAACTAGCTTTACAAGTGATCAAAATTTGGCCAGATATGATTTAGATGTTACCCTACCCAGAGAAAATGTACTTCCATACTCTGAACTCAGGTAATCAATAAGAGCTGACATGGCTACTCCAAAACCCCTGCCACCAAGCAGTACACCATCAAGCCCTTGCCCTGCAGCTGTGGTTCTCTCCCATGTAGTTGTTGGCTTTAGTGTGTCAAGTGCTGCAGCGATGCTATCCTTACAAATCTCCACCTGATTATCAATAAGTGGACCATTATATCAGCCCATCTTGATTGGCACTGCCCTGTGATATACTCAACATTATGGTTAACAATTTGCTGACCAAATTACATCTTTGGCAACTAAATTTTGACAAAAAATTTCTGTATACAATCTTGTTTATTCACATACAGGAGCCAAAAATGACAGCAGAGGCATGACATCTTCAAGGTCAACCGGTAATCCATCCTCTGAATCAGGAGGGATGAAAATATTCTTGACAATAGGAATAGGCCCTTGAACATCATATAGCCCAATCTTATGGCTGAATGTAACAAGCCCAAACAATGAACCTGGAACTAGAGCTGCAAGATAAAGCAAAATAGGAGAAACCCAAAATGGAGAAGAAAGGGGGTAAGATCTTTCCAAACTGACTGTAGAAACTCTCACATTCAATCCGACAACTCACCTTCAAGAGCTGCTAGAAGTGCACTTTTGATAAGTTCTAAGAACTCCTCTGAAGCTGCGACAAAAATAAACATTAGGAAATTGAGTATGTCTATATATATTTGCTAAGCACATATTATGAAAGCAAATTAAGAGGCACAATATATAGTGATACCTAAATCAACTCACAGCAAGAGCTTAGCTGAAAAGACAACTGTTTTAGGGATAGGCAACAAATACAGTTTTAGCCGAATCGACAATATGAACCGAATATAAAGCAAGGATTTATCTAACTATAGATCAACCAAAATTCTCAAAAAAAATTTAAAAATTCGTGGATCACATTTATCAAAAGCATCTATATAAAGAAAATAATATCAGCAACTGTATAATTAATTCATTCCAACTGCAACAAATACGAAACATCTAATACATTGATCACAACCAAGAAATTTTCCTTACATGACAGATCCACTGCCGCAACATACACTGGCCGAGACTGCATATCCCCTCCTTCGGATCCATCCACTTCAATTAGATAAACCTCACCATCAGACCACTTAACATTCTAATTCAAAGACAAAAAGAAACAAACAAACAAACGAGACGACAATATAGGCTACCAACCTGGGATCTCGAGATCGACGAAGGGCGAAGACAACTCGGGGCAACTGCCAGGGTCGGAGAATCGACGAATTGCGTCAGAGGTGAGTCCGTTGAGATTTCCACATAAGGCGCAGGTCCACGACCACTGCTCGAGGTCGCAGTAGGCGTTGAAGTAGGCGTAGCAGTTCTCGCATCGAGGGAGGAGGTGACCGTTGGACCCGAAGGCGGGGGAAGTGCCGGTCTCGTCGGAGGAGGAGAAGGGTGTTAGGGTGATGCCCCATGGTAGGCCGCTAGACTCATGGGCGTCTACGTCAATGGGGAAGCGGGAGAGGGTCGATCTCACCGCCATTAATGGCGATCCAAGGAGAGAGAGGTATCGGAATTGTGGGGCTTAGAGTGAGTTCGTAGGGAGAAGGGAGAAAGCTATGGTTTGGGTTTGGACCCCTGTGGGCAGTGGGTACGTTGCGGATCGTGGCGTGACTCACCGTTCGATTACGGATCATTGAATCCCCACCGTCCACTTAATGGGCTGGGGAATGGACGGTGGATCACCATCCTTGAAGTAGTATCGTCGCAGACTCATGAATGGATAAGAGCGAAATCAGCGCAGACTTTGCCATGGTTTGCAGAAGTCATGTGATGTCAACATACATTTCATGTGAAAGGTACTTTACTTTCACCAAATCCATACCTTTTTAGCTTCCCCTTATCTAAATATCTAATATTATTGGTTAATTATATTTTTACCCTGTTAATTATTGCTCCATATTATTTTCACCGTTTCCAATAAATATATAGACTCTCTGAATTATCTAATTATATCATAAACTTTTTCATCAATTTACACTTTCTTTTTAATCTCTACTCATAACCATCGTCCATCATTAGTATTATCAAGATACGTATCAAAGATTCCACTAACTACTATCCTTTATTGACTGGAGATGTCTAACAGCTCTCCTTTTGCTCATACACATGAGCTATCCATTGTTTCACATGCAACTCGGACTGGTGAATTGGGTGGCAATCAAGAGGTGCTACGTATGATAAGCAACAAACAATGCTATGAAAGTTTAAACCAATGTAAGGGAAACGATTGACTCCAGATCACACCCTCTTATCTCCTAGGCCTTCCAATTCTTGCTCTTTCTTCAACACTTAAACACAGCGAGCATGATCAAATCAATAAAAGAGGAAATGTACACCTTTGTTACTTGGTGGATTTATCTCTCAGTACATTTAGATGTGGATTTGACCCAAGGAGAAAATCATTATATTCTTACAAGCATTTCTGTAGATAGAACACGCATAACCATAGAGAGAAGTTCCTGGACCTCTTTGCTTCCGTACATCAAGGATAAGTTGTGGCATCCACTCCCCTGAAACTTAACTTAAAAAGCTGAATTACCCAACTGCAGTGAACTGGTATCAGTTACTCTTCCTAGTATAAGAAGGTGAAACAATAAACAAAGCAAGACCAATAGAAAACTACTATGAGTAGCACAAAGACCCTGAGTTGGAGGCTCTTCTGGTGCAAACGACATGCCCAAGCTTCTCAATCTGCAGGAGTACCAGATAAAGCTCAATATCTCAAAATAAAGGAAAAAGGCGTACAACCGAAAATAGTAGTTCGGCCTTATAATATACCAGGACAAAAGTCGCAAAAAATTTGAAGATAAACCAGTGCAACAGCATAGCATATTAATCATCATTTGGCTCTTCACTCTCTTCCTCATTTTCTTCTTCAGCGTCTTCAGCATCTTTTGTATCATCCTTCAATCTATTTTCAGGCAACTCTTCCTCTAGCTTTCTTTTCTTGTCTGCTCCTTTTGCTTTTGCCCCAGATCTCTTGAGGGCATTTTTCCTTCTAAATTCTGAAAGACAAGACCAAATTGAGGCATACTTGCAACAAATTAGTTGATAAAATAGAAGTAAAGTTTATTGTCAATTAGTTTTGTCACAACCTTCTGCAAGAAGGTCCTTGGATAAGTAATATCCTTATTCACATCATTTTATAATAGAGATTCTGCAAAACATCGTTAATGGATATTCGGACTTCCAAAATCCAAATAATTGATTTCATCTCAGTACCAAAACTAGCTTCCTTTTAAGTGCCGTCTAAACTCCATTATTGTGAACCTAAATCAACATCCTACCCTTGATTCATTGAAAGAAAAAGTGGTCATTGTGCACAAGATTGTGAAAGGACATCTATATCACACTCTTGAGTCTTGAGTACCTTAAAAAAACCGGAGAGCAACTTCACCTGTACTACTGTTAGATCTTTAAGACTTTAATCAAGTAAAGCTTAAGCAAGATACTGTATAGAACACGATACCATGTTACTGAAGGGAAACACATGAAGGTAAACTAAAGACAGCACATTACAAATCCAAGTTCTAGAAACTAAAGAAATTGGAAACAATCTTAATCAAGCAAATGAGTATAATTATGTTGGAATTAAGATACGTCAGAACTCAATCAACACAAAACCATAGGTCACTAGATTTGCATGCAATAGCTTGTCTCGATCCTTTTCATTTTCACTGTTAATCCCATCTAGGAATAATCCTTACATTTCAAGCTCAAGAATTTTGTTGACAAGATGTCGCCAGACATGTTTAGTGAGTTCTGAAAAGTATAGTGCAACTAACTGCACATTTTATAGGCAAAATGCAGCCCATAAAAACAAAAATTGTGCTAGCATTAGTGGAAACTCTGCTCCCACAAAATGGATGTGTAACGAGCTGATACACCAAGAAGACAGGCAGGACAAATATAAAATATTGGTCTATTGTGCTCAACAACTGTCCAGTAATTTAATGTACTATATAGATAATGAAGCAAAATCAAGTCTAGAAAGAGAACTTCAAAATTAGACTACTTCCAAACACAATAACAAGAGGATCGACAAGCAAGATATCCATGAAAACCGACCTTCTAGCGAAGCCCTAAGAGGCTCGATGAACTCAGGAAACTCAATCTCCTCCAGTGCTTTGAGGACGTCCTCCGCATTAATAGTCTGCCTGGATGATTCCTTGCAGATGTCATTTGCCCTGAATACCAAATTACCATTTTTTAATTCATCAACAACATCTAGTAATTAACATAACAAAGAATCAGAAAACACGCACGGTTGATTCAAGGATCAAATGGGAACTGGATCAGATTATTCCAATAAAAAGTTACCAATGGACAGCAGTTAAGAAAGCAAAAGGCAACCTCAATTATAAACCCTAACGGAAGACAGAGACAGCGATAATATAGAAGAGTACGTGGCGGAAATATAGTGGATGAAGATACGAGCGCTCTCGGCGAAGGCGAGCAGCGCATCTTTGTGCACGGTGACCTCCTCTCCCCCTCCGCTCGAAGTCAACCGCGACAGCTTATCCTTCACCACCCGGCGCACGATAGCCCTCGGAAGCTCCTCCACCGCCACCTCCGGCACCGGCTTCTGCGGCGCCGCCGCCACCGGTGCAACTCCCTCCGCTCCGTTCCCTTCCTTCGCCATCGCTCTCCAAACCCTCACAATAGAAAACTTCCCGCCTCTCCTTTCTCCTCCCCAAAACCGTCCATGTGCTGCTTAAATGACTAAAATACCCTCAATTTGTTCGGCCATAGGAGAACTTATCAAGTTCAAAACGAGGGCAATAGGGAAAGTTGAAGCATCTCACACTCCTTCCGTGCCCTAGAAGAGTGATTTGGGGGAGCAAGCTAGAGGAGTGAAAAGAGATCGATGGCGAGCGAGGAGGGAGGGGAGGGGAGTAAGGCGGCGGGGGATCGGACGGTGGGATGGAGGGAGATGGTGGAAGATCAATGGCGGAGGACGAAGGAGCACGCGGAGGCGTACCCGTATGTGTGGGGCTCTTACATCCTGGTGTACGGCGGCCTCGGCGTGTATCTGACATACAGGTGGCGCAAGCTCCGTCGGACGGAGGACCGCGTCCGAATCCTCCAGGAGCGGCTTCGGAAGCTCGTCGAGGCAGAGGAATCCGCCGCTCCTCCGCCGCCGCTCAAGTCGCAGCCGCCGCTTGAGAAGTCGGCCGGGCATTGACGAAGGAGACCAACCACTGGAATTTGGTATAAGACTTTATGCAAGACCGTGTTTTTCTCCCATTCCTTGTTGGGATTGGGGATTTTTGTTGTTTACAGAATGGCACATAAAAAAAGACTACTTTCTAGGAAGTGATCAATGAAAAGATTTTGATAGCTAAGCAGCAAACAATTGATAATTATTACGAATTTAGTTTCAGTTAACAACTCATTCAGGATTACGCCAGTTGCATCTTAGATTGCTTTGATTTATTTTTCACTCTCATTTAGTTAGCTCTTCATGAGATATATGAATGTGCTTCTTGCTGCTCAACGTTAGTGTAGTGATGCAATTTGAAATACTTCTTCTCCATCAGGGTGTTGTTTGTTGTAATCCTTGTAAGAGTGGTGTAAATTAGACAGTAAAGCAGAAAGGTTTGGTGATATTACTATTGGAGCATGTTTGAATCTTTATGCCATGGCATATAAAGGTTTGCTGTTGTAATATATGTTGGAATACTTCATAGTTTTAAGCTGGCTGATAGAAAAGCTTTGAGTTTTGACTTTCGACTTTTGACTTTTGGAACAGATACCTTGGATCTGGATGCAGCAAAAAAGAAGTCCTTGATCTGCATGCATGATACTTTGTTACTTGATAGAACGCCTTATCTTCACTTCAACAGAGTAGCGATTTTTTTATAGTAATACACTGCTATCACCCTGCACTATTTTGACGACGATATAAGTAACATTTCTTTACATGCAGAGATATTGGTCCAATTATATGTCATTTTTCGATCTGTGAATGAATTCAAAACTTCTTGTATATGATCTGGTTTGCTGAATCCATCTTACTACTTGTCCTAGCGTATCAAATTGTGTGGCCGAAAATGTCTGCCGATATGTGCCCGATACATTGAAGATGGTTGTATTTATTTGAAGAGCTGCTGCATAAAGACAATTTTCGAGTAAGAATTGGGAGTGGTTGATTCTTTGGCACTGGTAGTAGTTTCAGACTTCTAGTGCTACTTTAGACCAAACTTCATATTGTCAGCTATCTAGGCTGGAATGGGATATAATGCATCCAGATGTGATGAGGTTTTGTTAGCTGAATGCTGCCCATTTTGAGAGAGGATGCAAATTATCAGGGTGAATATGCAGTTAATTCATATATCTTTATTTAAGAACTCTGTCTTCTGTGCCAAGAATGAGTTATCATTCTTGGGGAAACGAACTACTTTTTCATTGTTTTCTCAATCTATCGTTATTGAGGAGATTATTAGTTCCTCTGTATCAAAACTTTGTTTAGAATTGCAGAATTAATTTTCCGTAGAAAATTTTAGTAATTGCAGAGGAAGGGAAAAATACATTAGCATCTGATTATGTGATTATTGTCATAATCAGCCAAAATAGAGGGTTCTTTTAATCAATTGATATGCTCAGAGCCATATAATACATCATACATTGCACAGGAAAACTGCAAAGATAGTGATTAATGAACAAAAGGTTCATTAGTTGAGTTTGAAAAGCTAGAGATTACACTGACATGGATAAATTTTGTGCACAGAAGCATCTTATCATACTTTCTAATCTCCATCTTACACTATCCTATGATTCATGAAGAGATGAATCCAGACTTACTACCATTTCACAGGCCTTCAGAAGTGAGCCTTCCAATTTGTTCAGCAACACTTGTGGCAGTGCACTAACCCATTCTCATTACAATCTCCACATCTTTGTATCCTTTTCTTCTCTATTATCACCTTCCTGCTTCCATTGCAACTACTACACATAAGAAACTTAACCCCTCCACAGAATCCGCACCACTTCGCGGCCGCCGGCAAACCCTCCAACAACAACCCAAGTTTCCCCTCTGCCTCCAACCTCAGAACCTCCTCGGCTCCGCCGATAAATCTTCCCTTCACAAACGCCGCCGGAGCTCTCACATCCTTCTTCCCCGTGAGCATTCTGAGTTCCTCCCTGAATCCAGAATCTATTGAGATGTCGCGCTCTGCAACGCGGACGTTGTAGGATTCGAAGACCGACCTCACAGCATTGCAGTCCTCGAAGGTCTTTCTGATCCCCCTTATGGATGTTGTGTACAAAACCACCTTGTTCTGGCCACCAGGAGGCCATTTCTCGTTGAAGGACTGAAGCAAGGAATCCGAATGGCAAACTTTCAAGTTCTTGTTAACCTCAGACACTACCTGTTTAATTTGTTCATCTTCTTCAAAGAGTTCCCCATCAAAGAAAGCTATGAGTTCCGGATCAAATAGAGGGCTAAAGCTCTGCTTCGACTCAGAGGACGCAAGAGGTTCCAATAACTGGAGAGGAATGGCATCTGGGTTACCGAAGCATTCCTCTGGTGGGCCATTCTCCTTTCTAGAGAACTCTCTTCGATGCTTCATGGTTTCAGATTTGGGTGTCTCATCATCGAGGTCGTGCATTAGCTCCCATGAATTGATAACCTCAGGTGTCTCTTCTTGCCTGATCACTTCTCCAATTTCTTCTTCTTCTTCTTGTTCTTCTTCTTGCTTGCCATTCTCGTAGGGAGGATAGAGATTTAACTGGCCATAAGTGGTCGAAGTGAGGGAGACGACATGGTTTGGGCAATTAGTGGAAGTAATATTTTGATAGACACGAGTTGCAGGTAGTAATCTAGAAGAGATGCAGCCCATCTCTCTTCTTTGTTTCTTCACTTTCTTCTTTCTCTCTGGTTTCTTCTTTCCTTTGCTTTGGAAGTTGCTTGATAGTGAGCGGGGTGGTTAATTTGAATATTAACGGTTACCGGGGCTACTTGGGTGGTATTATCCTCGGAAATTGGGCGGATATTGGAGGCAGAGTCGAACGGTTGAATAGATATCGAGACACGGGCTCCTGGTCGACCTTACTGGGGGGTTTTAGTGGGGCCCGCTCCTTTCGTCTACGTGTCCCTCGCTGGGAAGAAGTTGGAACAAAAGTGGCGAAATGAATTGGACAGGTAGGACAAGTACTAAGTGCCAAAATAGTCCTAATCTTGCAATAGAGTTTTCAAATTCTTTTTTCAGAATAATATTATTCAAACTTTTAAAACCACTGGTCATCTTCACATATATCTTTTTTTAAGGTACATATTAACTTTAAAATTATTGAAAATCTATCAACCCAACGACGATCGTCTTAGCATAAAAAAAAAAAAAAAAAAATAATAATATATATATATATATATATCTAAGAACTATTTAACTTTTAAATTTTTTTTAAAGGATAAAATAGTTATAAACTCTTCCAAAAAGATTCTAAAATTGATTATATGAGACTCATCTATTATTTTTAATAAAAAAATTTATTGAATAACTAACAAAAAATATATTTAAAAATCTTACATAATTAAAGGGTTTATAAATTATAAGAAATAAAAAGAGAATCTATATGAAAATGGACAACAGGTAAGAGATTACAATGTGATTATTGCCTCATTTTAGAGCAAATTACAGTAGCATTCTATCTAAACTATGGTATTCTCGAACCTTTCTACAAATGCATCATCTAGATTGTAAATTAATTTATCTCTTCCAAAACAATAAGATAATGCTACAGTCAGAAATGATCATAGAATTGTAAAGTGTGTGGGCACAGCATTATTCATCTTGAATCATTCCACGTACCAATGTCTTGGATCACCCTCACATATCCTGTGGTATCTGTAGAGATTTGTAAAGCGTAAGGGATTATTTGGTTCGAGGTTAAGTTTAAACTTAATTAGTTGATGCTAATTTTCTAAGAAATTTTAGCAATTCAGCTATAAATCCTTAAAACAAACGTAAGGTTATAAGAATAAGGTCGGATAATTTATTTTCTTAGATTATTTAAATGTTGAGACCCACACGAAAACGATCCGTCTGTGGTGGTCATAACAACCGAGAGGGAAATTTTCTTCAGTCGTATTTCGTCGTCGGATTACGTGTAACTTCCCATGGGAGCTCTAATTCTCTCTCAAGAGTTGATAAACGAACTCCATTTAAGTGTTGGCGAACACTTTTAGACTTCATAAATCATCGTCAAAGGCAGTAGAGAAAAAGAAGGAAAAAGAGGGGGTAAACTTATCACTCTTTCGTCCTCCAGCCGAGGAGGGGCAATTCGTTATTTCACATTTACCAGCGACAAGTAACTGCCTTCCTCCCCTTCCCCTTAAAAGCAGCTATCTCGCGAAAAAGCTCTTCTTCTCCTTCTCTCTTTCTCTCTCTTTATCTCTCTCTCTCTCTCTCATCAAATGCCCCAAGTCGACATCGAGTCTTTCGTCTGCGGCGGAGATCGCAAGGTCGGATGCGAGACACTCGCCGACGGCGGCGGAGAACCGCCGGAGGAGCCTGAGGTTCCGGCGGAGGACCCCGATCTCCCGCCGGAGTCGATCGAGATCACGATCGGCGACGAGATCGATTGGCCGGACATAAACCCCGTCTACGATCGGGACGATTCAACCAAGGGAAGCACGAATCCCAAGTCTAACCCCAATAATAAGCCTCGATCCGCCCCGACGCCGATTGGCGCGAATCTCAAAGCCGAGGCCTCCATCATCCGCCTCCCCGCCAAGCTCCGGGGCTCCGGGTTTCTCAACCGGAGCTCGCGGCAGAAGCCGCCGGAGGGAAGGATCTTCCCGAAGAAGAAGCGCTGCAACGCCAGAGACACCCCGGTATCCAAGGCGCCGGTGCCGGAGGCAGATCCGGGCTCGCCGAAGGTGTCGTGCATCGGGAAGGTTCTGTCGGATCGGGAGCGAGAGAGGTTCCGGCGGAGATCCGGCTTCGGGTGCTTCGCCGGGATCGCGGCGATACTCCGGTGCGGCGGAGGGGGAGATCAAGCACTGGCGGCGACGGCGAAGAAAGAGGAAGGGGAGGAGGTAAGAAAGTACCCCGCGGCGGCAGCGCCTCCGGCTAATACTTCGTCGTGGGAGGCGGCCCCGGGGTTGGGAGGCATGAAGCAGTTTGCGTCGGGGCGGAGGGGGGCGTCGTCGGATTGGTGAGTGGGGCCGGGAGGGTGGGTGGGGTTTGGTGGCGGGCGCGGGAAGAGACAAGGAGGAAAAGGGTGTGGGAGAGAGTTTGGGACCCAAAAATGTTGTGGTTTTGGTTTCAATTACATATGAATACTTCCATAATTGGTTCTATAATATGTGTTCTCTTGTTAATTGTCTAGTGTTGATCATATATACTTTCTTTGGTAGTATATTCCGTGCAGGTGAAATATTACCATGACGGTAAATAAAATGGGGAAAAAAAGAAAAAAAAAAAGCTATTTATTTAATAACTTAGTTCTGCTACTCGGCTACCCTTCAACTACTTACCTGATCTTCCATCTAAAGTTCAAGATGGGAAGGTAAGCAGCGTGGCTGATCTTTTAGTTTTATTAAATGTGCAATTATTTGACAGACATTAATTTTAATATAAAAGAAAATCAAACTACTCCTTTTATTTTACAAAACAAAATATAATGTATGTATTTTTTGTGAGAATTCTTTAGTCTTCTACTACTTAATTCTCTTAATTTTTTTAAAAAATAGAGATAATACAAAAGATAAAATCATTAAAAGTCTAACCGTTTTAACATAATATTACATTCACCATTAGCTCTGGATAAAAAAAATTAAGTGACATAAATCAAAGTTTAAATAGACACGTTGTGTTTAATCATAAGAGAGGTTAAAAAAAACGATAGAAATATCTTATCAACTGGTGTTAGTTTTCCCAGTTCGGATCCGAACCCACCCACCAAAAGGACATCGGATCCAGACTCCACTGCATTTTTAAGTGAAACGAAAGGATTCATTTGTCTGACAACTCACGAGGCAGAGGAGCAGGATTATAATTTTTTATCCATTTGGGCGATGGACAAATGTTGCAGAGAAACGTACCAACAAAGTTAACACAACTGAAAAAAGAACAAAAAATTACCTGTAACACGTACATTCAATAGCTGTTATGGGCTGCAATTCTGCTGTATGATGTATATATATACATTAGCTATCAGAGCCAAAATAACCCCAGAGCTGAAGCAAACAAAGATGAGCTCGGTCTCTGCTGTAGAGTGTTTTTTTTGTTGTTGTTGACCAAACTAACCCTATCAAATATTTATTTTGTATGTTGTTTAAACATTAAATATGAAACTATGCGTGTGTTTATAGACCGCTGCTACGGATGGGGACAACAGTTTTTAAACACATCTATAAATTTTGGAGCAAAATTAAAATAGTCAAAAACTGATATGCTACACGAAATAGGAGGAGCATCACGTCAAGATCAAATATTTATTAGCTTCTTTGGTTGCATAGAATAATACAAAACTAGAACTAGAATAAAATAACATTTTATTACGAAATAAAGAACAAAATTATTTTAATTTCTCATTGAGTGCTTATCTGTAGAGAGAGATGAGTGCTGCAATAAAAAAAAATTTTATTTTAATTTAGTGCTATCTTTTATTTTAATATAAGCAGATATTTAAATGTTGAACCTGCCGCTCAGTGGGCGAGCGCAGCAGCTACGTGGATCCCTTCCTTTTGTTGCCGACGCTTTCTTGAGCCGAGCCGGAATTCATTATTAGAACTTGGCAGACAAAGCCCGAAGGAAGTCAGCTATCCCTTTTAGTTCAAGCGGCCCACCTTTCATCATCATCTATATCAGCTACCATGCACGACCCCAACTGAACGATTTCTATACCCCGGCGAAACAAAACGCGCCATTACCTACAGCCTTTTCCTTTGCTGGGAACTTCCACAAAATGAAAACGAGCAAACCCCTCCACTTCTCATTTTTCGTGTGCCCAAAATCTGCCTATGATGACATTAAAGGTTGGCTTAACCTTTTCCATCCACACCACTTGTTCAACCATCTTCACACTCCTTGCTAAAATTAAATATAAATTATAATTTTATTTATTTATAACTATTATATTATTTATTTTTATAATTTTTTTATTTAAAAATAAATTAATTTAATTCATCATAAATTTATATAATATAAATATCATAACAAATAGCATCATATATGAACATCTAGTATCAAAGTTATTTTTCAATATATACATACTCTACTACATTATAAACTATATTATAATCTCATTACACTATACGACATGAATCTAACTATAATATATTATTATAAACAGCACATTGTTCATTTGTGTTTCAAAATAAATGGGTGAGATATTAAAAAAATATCCCGACTAAAAATATATCAATAAGTGTCTTAGTTTATTTTCCTATTCCAAACTTTTTATCTCAGGACATCAATATTATAGAATAAAAAATATATTCTAAAATAATCCACTTATTCAGCTCAACAAAATGTTTCCAAAGTTCCTTAATGGGAAGTTTCGTGGATTCACAAAAGAAGCTCCTCTTTAGCCAAGGAGACATTCCTGCGCAAGCCATAGAAGGTGTTTACCAACTTCCACCATGGCGTTCTTAAAAAAAAAGGGGAAAAAAAAGACTTCCACCGTGTCCCGATGGCTGATGTGGCAGGGTGAAGATGACACGAATTGATAGTGAGAATATAACTTAACGTTACAACCGTAAATGTTGAACATTACGATCCTTAACCTATAAGATTAGTATATAGAGGATAGCAGGTTAGCCAAGTCGGCAACCGGTACCGATCAACAATTTTTCAGTAGTATCGATTCTAGATTTAAATAATATTATGAAGAAATTATTTAGTGGTTTAATAGTTTAATTTGATTCGGTTGATAGCTTAGCAATTTGAAGGAATATCTCAGTAGTTCAACGACGTGGAGTAGGTCTTGATATTGTTTGGTTCGAAGTAATTGTTTGGTGACTATATGGTCCGAAGCCTAGACTAGTCATTTAAAAATTTAGTGAGACCTAATATATAATATATTGAAACTTTGTTAAACTCCTTTAGGCTAATAAATGATTAAAAAACAAAAGTCGGCCACACGTTCCTTCATAAATAGTCCAGTCTGGTAACCAAATCGAAACCGCTTCTGGATCTCTCTCTCTCCCTCTCGCTCTCCCTCTTCCTCTCCGATCTCCATGGCCGAGCACAACCAGTACCCATCTCTACCGACCTACGCGCCATCCGCCCCGCCAATTCCTGGGGGGCCCTCTTCCTTTTCCGGCCAACCTCCGGTGGCGGAGCAGCCCTACCACTACTCTCGTCCTTCTTATTCCGAAGCCTACTCTTCGTCGTCGTCGTCATCCTCCTCTTATCCTTCTTCTTATTCCCAGAGCTATTCCTCCCCTTATCCCTCATCTTATCCCCAGAGCTATTCCTCCCCTTATCCCTCTTCTTATCCCCAGAGCTATCCCTCCCCCTACCCTTGGGGAGGCCCTGGCGGCGGGGGTAGCTACTACGGCTTCCCTCCCGGCACGAATCCCGAGATCATCCGGAGCTTCCAGGCCGTCGATCGGGACGGGAGCGGATCCATCGACGAGAAGGAGCTGCAGGCGGCGTTGTCGTCTGGGCACCATAAGTTTAGCATGCGAACTGTTCGATTGCTCATGTTTCTTTTCAAGAATCCCAGTAATCCTTCCAAGATGGGTTAGACTTCTCTCCCTTTTTTTGGTTGAAATTTGTCAAATAAAAACAAATTAGGTATTTTGTATTTTAGGTTTTGTTAATTTGTGCTCTCTCTCTCTCTCTCTCTCTGTTTCTTTTCTTAGTTCTTTGTTGAATGTTGCAGGGCCTGCTGAGTTTGCTGCTCTGTGGGCTTGCCTTGGACAATGGCGGGTAAGCCCCATAGTATTATACTAATTTTCTGTTGCTTGTTTTAAGAATGTTAATATGGCTATTCGAATTCTAGAAACTGTGGGTAGTTGGAAAGATGAAGAGTTAAGAAATTTTAACACATAAGTTGTGAGATCCTTCTGCTAGTTGGATAGTGGACTTTGTGTTCCCTTCTTATGTACAAAGGCATAACAAAATTTTCAATAAGCTAAACTTGGTGAAATTTGATCCAATAGATTATAGATTGGCGGTGGAGACCAAGAAGAAACTTTTGGGAATTGGATGTGTACTTCAGTGTTTAAGCCAGGGAAGAACCACAGAATGAGCTAAAAGCTCATGAGAACCATAAAAAATAATACAAAAGAACTTAATTATGTTCTGAAATGACCAGATTAGGTACAAGCCCCTGTCCAAAAGTGCAAACCTTGATTTTGGGAGTGATAATGTAGCATCGAAATGGTAGCAAATCAGCTTGTCAAGTAATATGGCCATACTCTAATGCAAAACTACTGCTTGATTTATATTAATTGCTTAAAATGTTGCTAAAACTTGTTTGGTCATTGATTTTTAAAAGATACATGCACCTTGTATGCTCTTCTTAATCTGGCAAACATATATCTCAATGTCGTTGGTTAACAGTGACCTGTTGATAGAAGAGGGTAGACATCACTATGGGATACAATGTGCATAATCTATTGATTAGTGATGTTTTGCTATTATTCTATTTTCTTCTTGGTGCTTCTTTGTTGGTATCAAATTATTATACAACTGGATATATGTGAATAAATGGATGAGAACTGAAACTATCACTGTCTCCTATTTTAACTTCTATCTGTTCACATCATGCTCCTCTATTGCTTGCTTTTCCTGCTGCTCTATGGCCTTGCTCATCAATTTTCTCCTGTTCTCTTCAGTCTATCTTTGACAGATATGATAGGGACAGGAGTGGGAAGATCGACTCAGAAGAATTGAGGGAAGCTCTTCGAAGTCTTGGATATGCGGTTCCATCTTCTGTTATTCAAGTTCTGTTATCCAATTACACTGATGGAAAGTCAGGCAGGGGGGCACTAGACTTTGATAACTTTGTTGAGTAAGTATTTACCTACAAGTTTTGCCTTGTCCGATTGTTGCACAAGATATATATTAACATAAAATTTAAATTGATTGAATATGCAGGTGCTCGATGATTGTAAAGGTACGACCAGTAAAATAACATATGGCCTAAAGGCTTTGATGCAGCAGAGTTGGCTTCATTGTTCTTTATTTCACATTCTATTTTAAGTGAAATGTGGTTTTACTAGTTTCAATATAAATATGTATTAGTTCTAGTTGAAATAAACATGGGCATCTATCCTGTTCAACAGTAAGTTCGGTCATGAAAACTTTTTTCTTTCTTGTTGTCTCAGGGGTTGACGGAGAAGTTCAAAGAGAAAGACACTCGCTACACTGGTTCTGCAACTTTCACATATGACACTTTTATGTCAACGATCATCCC
Organism: Typha angustifolia; assembly: GCF_048772165.1. Lineage (NCBI taxonomy): Eukaryota > Viridiplantae > Streptophyta > Magnoliopsida > Poales > Typhaceae > Typha > Typha angustifolia. Next base: position 9,976,431 of record NC_133248.1, read on the forward strand.
GTTCATCGTCCCTTAGGTCTTCTTGGCATGCTTTTGTGTCTGTATTAGGTTAAATTTCTTGACCTATCTTTCTATGTATTGGGCGTCTCTGTACATCAGGTCTGGAGCACTTGGGTACTGGCATGTCTTTTTGCGTCTCTATTAGGTTTAAAAGCCTGGCTTTCTCAGTTTCTCTCTGTGTATGCCCGTCTATGTTTTATAAGATTTGCACAACTTGTTGATTTGTTTGTTTTTTGGTGGAAAAAATTGTTCATTTGTTAATTGTGCTCGAGTATGTTTGATATAGCCATATAGGAGTTGAGATACCGTTAAGACTGTTGTAGAAGTACTTTTAATGTGACGGTTTCCGTTGTGCTGTGGTTTCTTTGTATAAATCAACATCAGGCCATCTCAACACTATCACCGGGTAACTATTCTCAAAAATACTATCATTGGTTAACATCGACCTTGATGATTAGTTAGTAATGCTGAAGATTATGCACGTCCAACAACAAAAGAAGACATTAGGTGCTTAAATGCGTGCCTAAATGGTGCAAGTAGTTGTCGCCTCAGGGGTGGTTTAAATTCAAGTATTTTTATATAAAATATAATATCAATTTTAGTTTTTATTTTATAAATTTCATGAAATATTATCTAGTGACTAAGTTGTGTTCATATATACCATCTTGATATCTACTTTAATTATATTTGTATTAATTAGAATAGAAGTATATAAGATATCACTCAGATATATTATTTCGTGAATAATTATTGCCATTACATTATTTGCATGGTGATCTAGAATTCTAGATCTAAGCCTTACCTAAGGATGCCATGACATGATGACAATGTAAGCTACCTTTCTTCTTCTTTCAATTCCATGGCTTCAAGAAGGCTCTCCAAATCCCTCCCTTCCCTTATAGCGAAACACCTTCCCTCCAATCCGACTAGCCCCACTCCAAATCCCAACTCTTCTTCTCTTCCCTTTGATGGTCTCCTTAACCCATCTCTTACCTCCTCTTTACCTCTCCTCTCCCTTCCCCTCTCCCATCTCTCCCCTTCCCCTCCATCCCACCTCGCCCAATTCCTCTCCTCCCACCTCCCCTCTCTTTCCACCTCTTCCCTCCTTCGCCTCCTCCGCCGCCTCCGCCACCACCCGCGCCTCTCCGCCTACGACCTCCATGTCTTCCTCTGGGCCTCCTCCTCCCTCGACTCCTTCCGCCACGACCACTCCACTTACGAGTTCATGGCCGTCTCCCTCGCCTCCTCCTCACGTCTCCCCCACCTTCGGTTCCTCCTCTCCCTCATCCTCTCTAACCCTTGCCCCTGCTCCGACTCCTCCATCTTTTCCTGCCCCCGCCTCGAGCCCATCTTCCGCGTCGCCCTCCTCGCCTTCTCCCGCGCCGGGAAGCTCGACGACGCCCTTGCGGCGTTTTCCGACCTCCGCCGCCACCTCGACGGGAAGCCGAGCGCCTCGCTTTACAATATTCTCCTCCATGGATTTGCTCGGTGGGGCCGCCATGATAAAGCTCTCAACTTGTTTGACGAAATGTGTCAAAGAGATCGCGTGCGCCCGGATGTGTATACGTTTAATATTCTTATCGATAGCTGCTGCCTTAGTGCCGACGTTGATTCGGCAGTTGTTTGGTTCCGGGAAATGCAGGCGAGGGGCTGCGTGCCGAATGTGGTCAGTTTTAATACTCTAATTAGAGGATTCTTCAGGGAGAAGAGGTTTGAGGAGGGGATTGGGGTTGCACGGGAGTTGCTTGAGCTTGGTTCCGGGTTCTCGGTCGCCACATGCGAGATATTGATTCATGGGTTGTGCGAAGAAGGGAGAAATTTAGAGGCACGCGAGCTTTTGGTGGAGCTGTTGAGGAGAGGAGTGGTGCCGCAGGAGTTTGATTGCTTGGTGTTGCTCGAAGCATTGTGTCGAGAGGGAAGAGTGGACAGGGCGGCGGAAGTGGTGGAGTTGATATGGGAGAAAGGCATTTCCTTGAGTGTGGTGAGCTGCACTACCTTAATGGAGGGGTTGAGAAATTCAGGGAGGTTGGATGAAGCATACAAGTTGATGGAGAGAATGGTTGAGGAGGGAATGTTTCCTGATACAATTACTGGCAATTGTCTATTTGAAGCTCTGTGTGATGCCGGAAGAACCTTGGATGCCAACCGGCTTAGAGTACTTGCTTCAAAGAAGGGTTTTGAGCCAGACGGCGTGACATTCAGCATACTTGTGCAGGGATTTTCGAGAGAAGGGAGAAGGAAGGAGGGTGAAGGTGTTCTAGATGAGATGCTGGATAGAGAATTTATACCCAACATTGCCACTTATAATAGATTGTTGGATGGTTTGCAGAAGGCAAGCAAGTTACACAGAAGACCAATTGAATCTACATTATAGTGTGATGTTCGCCATACTGGTGTTGCAAGCTTTCTGAGATGATAGAATATTGGAGAAGGGAAGTGATATTTTTCTCCATTGTGAACAGAGGAAAACCCATGGAATCTACAGCAGAAAGAATGTGATTTTTTTCGGTGTGCTGGTGCTGCATTTGGAGAATCTTTTGACAGAAGGGAGAATAAGAATTGGCTTAATTTAGAATCAAGTTTCATTTCTAGAGTTAAGACCCACGAAAGCTAATGGTAGATTCACTGTCAAAAACTTGCAGTGGTAAGTTATTGCTACGTAAATATGAAAAAAAAAAGAAATGTATTGGTATTGCATCATGCCAAAATGTTTTGAAACAGGTTTGTGAATATTAAGCAGTGAAGCTGGAAACAACACCTCTTGTACATCACGTGGAAATTAACGTGCATTCTTCTGGATGATACAGATATACCTTTCAGTCCTTGTATTCTCCATTTGCAATGGCTATTTGAAAAGTAAAGGTTCCTTTTGATATCTGCTCATAGAAGACTTCACACTCAATCAAGATCATTCTTTTATCTAAAGAATATCATGGTTCCTTCTATTTGTTGCTTGTGTGATGATCATAAGGAATAGGTCGATCATTTGTTTATTTATTCCGGCTTCACTAATTCTATCATGGAGAAGTTGACTCTCCGAACTAATGTTTGTCTTTAATCTCTCCTTGGCTTCTGATTATTGGTCGTCTTGGAGGTTCTCTTTTCATTGCGGCTAACATTATATCTATTCTTAGATGGCTCATTACTCATCTGGAAAGAAGGTATCTAAGGATTTTTCTGCTGGGAGGTCATCACGTCTTGAGGGCTCCTCCTTTCTCTCTGGGCTTTTTGGCCTAAATGAAGTTGCTTTTATCATCTGAACAGCAAGACTGATCGAGAATCTTTTAATTCGCCTTTTGATATGCAATTATTTTTAATATCTATTTCCTGTCATTTTCCTAATGGGTCCTAATTGGGGTTGATCCCATTTTCTCAACCCCCTCAAAAAAAATGCAGAAAGAATAACCATGGAACGCGAAGAATGAAGGCGAAAACATACTACTGTTCCCAAGAATAGATGATTACTGGAAAGCTCAGGACTTGTTATGCTCTTATAGGTGGCAAATGAAAACAAGTGGACCTCTCTATAAAGTCATTTTTATGTACCGTGATATTCCATCAGACCTTTATTAGGTTTTTATTCGTTCTGCTTTTCTAAGAGAAGTAACACTATCCTCTTCCCATTCAATGGTGCTACTATGTTGGTACTTTCCGAAACTGTTAATAAAAACTAATCTACAAGTACGTTCTACAGCCACGCGGAAGACGAAGAAATCACTGTTCTCAGTAGGTTAAGAGGTCATCTTTCCTTTCTAGAAATCTCAAGTTAGCATTGCAACTACAGTTGGAGTAATGGAATTAGCTCTGATGTCACTTTCTGTACCCATTAGCCTGCCTTGTAGGAGAAGGATGGGAAAAGAAATAGCATAAAAAAAAACAGACGATGGATATAGACAAATGATCTGACAAATAGGTATTGCTCGCTTGTACAGTAGTGAATGACAGTAAAAATGTAACAGAAATCATAGCTATATCTATTATTACTTTAGCACAGAGCTCAAATAATCTATACTGTTAGCGACGCTGCCGCAAGCAAATAACATGTAATTCACTGGCTAATCTGCTGAAGATTTACATCTATTGAGAGCTCGAATTCTCTTCGAAGGTCTTGGGGCCGCAGCCTGCATCAAAAGACTTACATCAATGAAATCAATGACATAAGAATGCATGAAGCTGGATATCACCAGATGCTGGTGCTATTTCTCCGCAAAAGAAGAAGAAGAAGAAGAAGAAGAAGAAGAATAAAAAAATTGGATATCTTTGTCACATAATTGAAAGGTAAAATGACACATCAACATATGTTGTCGCTACTGTTGTCCATTTGCAGACGAGGAATGTGTGACTTTCAGAATGGTCATTTTGGAAGATATTCTCACATGAAAGAGATAAAGAAATGGACGGATCGACAGAGTTTGGTACCGTGGAGACTTCAACGAGATGTGTCCTCTTCAAGTTTATCGTGCAAATCGCCACAAATTAAGAAGACGTGTTGATGTGAAATGAAGTAATAGGAATCAAGAAAATACAAAGAAAGGCCAAAAGAGCAAACAACAAGAGGTGACCCTGGACCTAACTGAGGTTAGTGCATGGATATATATCTACAGGGAGGAGTTACTCAACAAGGTAAGGACTGCATTTACCTGAGTAGCAATCTGAAGATGACATCAACTATTCTTCTACTAAAGAATACCAATCAATAAGCTTAGAATAAAATTGCCGTAATGAGGATAAGAATGCCCAGTCCATACGTTACCTGCAAGAAAGACAAAGGTAAGCTTCCTATTAAAAGTGTGAACAAATTTCTCAGGCAGTTGAGCTGGATTCTAACAAGTAGTCAAAAAGTAGCTGCCTCTGCTCTTCTGAAAGAAACCCCATTAAATTTTTTTATATCTTCTGCATAGATTCTTCTGGTCCAGGTTGCATAAGAGGAAGGTCCAATTGAGATTTTTATTTTTGTGAAAACGAAACAACAACTTTTATTTTTTTTAATGCAACTTGGCCTAAATCACCAATTGAATTGAAGCATAAACAAAAGGCAGACGCAAATGATAGCTACTGTTACATTGGAAGAACGTATATCTCTTACCATCAGCTCGGAAGCTGCTGAAATTACTGCTGCCGCGGACGAGAAATAGGACGAAGTTTCTTGTAATCCGATATCGTACACGGGACTCCCATCAGGATAGAACAGCCCGTAGTTCCTCTCCGATGTTGGCCCTGGCTTCAGATTCTCATTGAACAAAGCAAACACAAAGACGTCAATGGGCACGTCAGGCTTCGCCGGCGTGCCTTGGTTCATGGCGATCCTTTTCAACAGGTTGCCATTGTACGCCGCCGCGTTCTCCACGCTTGCCCCTGGCTCATCAGAATCACCTTTGGACGGCCACCCGGTCTCGGATATCCTCACGTCAATATTTGTGTGGCCCATTACTTTCATCGCAGCGTAGACCGAGTCGATCTGAGCATAGAGCATGTTGTCGTAGGTGAGATTCGTGTTTGGGTCTGTAACACCCGAGTTTTGCTGGAAGAGCACGTAAGGCAGTGAAACACTATCTGGGCTTCCTTTGTAAGCAAAGAACGGATAGGCATTGATGAGGAAAGGGGAGTTAGTCTCTGAATGGAAGTTGAGCAATGGTTGGATGTACTGCGCAACGTCTTCCCGGAAAGAACCCGAAGAAGGAGGGTAGGAGTTGGCCAAAATGGCAAGGGAGTGCGCAGTGGAGACATTCACTTGCTTGTCCAAACCAAGAGTAACAAGACCTTTGTATATAGACTGCATTGCCGGGAGTAGGTTCGCCATCAACGCGGTGTCTTCGCCGGAGAAAACCTCGTTACCGACGGTGATGCAGGTGATTCGAGTCCGTGGAAGGTAAGGCTGGACAAACTGCGAGAGCCAAGCCTGCGCCTTGTTCGTGTCCACCATGTTCGAGACATTGCCATTGCTAATTGCGATGATAAATTCGACGTCGGTATCGGAGAAGGCGCTAAGTACACTCTGGTCCGTGTCGTAGAGCTTCAACTTGTTGACATTGATGGATTGGACGAGGCTTGCCACTTGAGTATGGGAGGGTAAATTGTTGGCTATTTGGCCATAATTGATTCCAAACTTGAGGCCCTCTGTTCTGAGAACCTGACCTGTTTAGAAGAAGAAGAGTAGATGGATGCTTAACTGCTATAAATGAGTCAAATTTCTTGAACGAAATTGCCATTGTCTATTAGAAATTGTACAGCAAAAAGTAGGTGTAATGTCCTTTTCTGGATTGGACTTGTCGAAAACAATGAGGGAAACTAAAAGGAGTGGAAACTTTATCGAGGATTCTTTATTTGAAAGCAAAATTATATCTGCCAATGAATGTCTAGTCTATAACCTACGAACTTATAATCAATTATAAGAATTAGAAAGAGAAATTATCTATACTTTGAATCCAATTACTGGTTGAGAGAGATGCCATGGACAATAGCAAAAGCAGGGGATATAACAAGAAAGAAGATTTTTCATTGTAATATAACACATGAATGGTAGAAAACACAAGATGAAGGAAAGCAAGAAAGAATCTATGTATATACAAAAGAGAGATCTTTCCCGAGGAGTGATACGAAGAAAGATTTCGATAAAAGGTTTAGCAAATGTCACAGTGGAGAAAGAAGGGATATCTCGGAACCTGAGAAGAGCAACCAAAAGAGGAAAAGAGTGAAGAGCGCCATTCTTCTTCTTTCTCTCTCTCTCCGCCGTTTGGACTCTTGGTCGATACGCTGCTGTTGCTTATTCTCTCTCTCTCTCTCCCTCTTTATCTCTCTCTCTCTCTCTATATATATATATAATAGATTCGCCCTATGGATTTTCACCCTCTGATAAACAATAAAAAAATAAATAAAGTAATATAAAGTATGACGTTAGCTGAGCGAAAGGTACCACCCACACGTGTCCGTCCATCTGTCTTGGAGCGTTCCTACTTCCTACTCCTTTTTATTCGACTTTTTTTTTTACGTGAATACACCTCTAGAATTTCTTAATTTACTTTTCAAACATGAATGCCTGTTAAAACATTCTTGAGGCGTATTCCCGGAAAAAAACCTCCTAAAGAAAAAAGAAGTAGGAAGTATGAACGCTCCAAAGAAGTAGGAAGTATGAATGCTCCAAGACAGACGGTAGGTATTGTTTTCGTGATTAAGGAGGTCATAAGTTTAACTTCAATCCTAAATAATATTATAGAAAAAATATTTATTGGTTTGGTTGCTTAACTCAATTTGATTGATGCCTCAACAATGTGGTTTGCTTCGTGGAATAACTCGACAGTGCGTCCGCTTAAAGCAGGTCTCGGAGATGTTTAGTTCGAAACAATTATTCGACGACGTATATAACTTAAAACTTAAACAAGACAACTAAAAATTAAAAATTGAAAAAAAATAATTATAAATGCCTGTCAGAATTTATAAGTAAGTAACAAAAAGGTCACCTTCCAGGTAGAGAAGATGAGCCGATAATGAATTTATTTAGGCTCGACTCCTCTATTCTTATGCTGAATTTAATTTAGGATTAAGTGCAAATATAAAGAGGGGAATAAATGTAAGAATGTATTTTGTTACTATTGCTCACTAACGCGTAGGAGAAACCGGAGAATGCAGTTTGGGTCATTGGGAAGAGCACCCTCACCCTCACCCTCACCCTGAACCCCACCGCCATGAGAATTATTCACATGAGGACACGTTCCTATCGTTGTTGGACGGACGTATCCACCACTATAATTTTCGTTCTAAATCTTTTAATGCGTGGGGTTTGCTTGCCAATTAATTTTTATATAGAAATAAAATTGGGATTCAGATGCAATGCATGCCATTTACACTATTTTAGATTTTTATGCAAGAGAGAGATATAATTTCTGGTCGCCGCTGTTGCTGCTCCTTTTCCAACACGCATTCTCACGGTAACGTTCATCAAAGTCAATTTTGGCTTTCTTTTGTTCAAATTTCACTTTATTTAATACAAATTTCAATCAAACTTGGCAGCCTATTTGGTCGTGGCTTATATCACCAATTTCACTTTATTTAACAGGTTCGTTGCTAACGATCGGATAGAAGGGCGGCGCAGGAAGTAAGAAGTAAGAAGGGATCCCAGAAGGACGGTGTCACCACGTGCACAACGTCCGACGGCCGTCAATGGCGGCGCTACGGCAGACGTCGCTTTCGTCAACACGTCCGCACGCGCTGTAAACAACGACAGGTGCAATTCGAGTTTTTTCTTTTCTTCTTTTGACCAAACAAGCCTACTCTTAAGTTTTTTTAATCAAAATAAATCAATCTTAATTTTAGTATTATATGTGGTTTATATATGTAAAATAGTAAATTTATTAGTGATTTATTTAAAAGAGTTTAGGGATAATTTATTTCGATAAAAACTCTTGCATTTTGACGGTTTTAGTTTACCGACGTCTCTCCTTCAGATACAGACGTCTAGATCGTCTAGGCGATAAAACCCACGACGGACTATTATATTTTTATATAAATAATAATATTATTACTTTTATACATAACATTATTTGATTGGAGATGGAGAAAAGAAGTCGGCAGTACGGCAGACAACGTCACAGTCTCGCTTGCGTGTTAATGAACGTAGTCGGCGGTGAGTTCTATGGATAGGTTGATTACGGACGATATTCGGAGGGTGGTGGATTTTTATATTACATAGCTGACGCAAATTGGTCGTTGTTGGTTGATTGCCTGATGGGAAGATAACGCAATGATATTATAATAGGAATATAAAAAGAGGAACCAATTGGATAGGTTAAGTGCACCAAACGACCTAGCTATTATAGTTTATGGTTGGGGCAGCTAAAATAAAAGGTTAGATAAAGAAGGTTTATCTGTGATAAATTTTGTTAGGATAAGAAAATAGAATAAGAAAACGAAATGAATCTTATTTATCTGTGATAAATTTTGTTAGGATAAGAAAATCGAGACATCTCAGATATTTATCGCACCTTTTTAAATTATCAAATTGAACAACCGACAAAGCTATATTTTGATTTTTTTTTATCCCAAGTATTACCATCTCAAATATCATATTTGTCCCCTATTTTTGTCCCAATACTTAATTTTTTTTTAACCAAAGATGTAACAAGAAATAGGGATAGAGATTTCCTTAGTTTATTCTAACAAGAAATAGGGTAATAAAAACGATATGTTTGTGTTAACTCACTCCAACTATCGTAGAGATCGTGTAAAACAAAACGCGGTTTTACTGTTTTACACTCTGAAATGTTTGACAAAATCTAAATTTAGGACCTCATGCTATTTTGTTTTTGTTGAGAAAGTGCAAACCTCTTTCTACGCGGTTGCTTTCTCTATCTGAAAGAGAAAGAGGAGGCGAATCATAAACCAACGAAGTAAAGTTAACAAGAAGAAAGGAAGGAAAAAGAACCCCCTATTAGATTATAGCTTGTAAACCCAGACCTCATGCTTTGACTTCATATTAAAGCAGTAGCTATTTTTCTTTGTCTCTGTTTCCTTCACTTATATGGCCCCCATTCAGTTGATGCATAAATCTTCTTGATTAATGAATTAATTTTCTCTTGATTTTTAAATAGCACTCAAATGCCAAGTTGCGTGTGATAAATTTATCACACCTTTTATTATGAAAAAACATGTGAGGAAGGAAGACAGTTGAAGGATATTTATTTTATCATTTCTCATCTTCTTCTCGTTAAAAAACATCCTAAGGAGGGAAAATCATTCTTCCCTGCCCTCAGACATGTCCTAATGATAATTTAGGATCATAGATTGTTAAAATGAATACTGTTTTGGAAGGATGACACATCTTTCCCACACGAAGCACAAATAAATGTCTATAGCCATGACCACATTATTTTTAGTTTGAACACAATGCGGAGCATAACACCACCACGGATCTACCACCTAAACTGAGCAACTACCCGGACATAACTCTAAGCGACAAATCCCATCTTCCCTAATGAGTTACCAGAAACAACAACATGGGAAGACATTTTGCTCCACTTAGTAAAGCTCTCCCTCCTTGTGAGTATGAATGACACAGTCAGACTTTGGATACGATACACACGTCAGTAAGTATCCATTTTCCATCTGTGATTCGTCGAGGAAAGATCCATCCGACTGGTCGACTTTACCGGATTCCATTTTGCCAGCGCATGTAGAGCATGCCCCAGCTCTGCATGAGTAAGGCAGCTCCACTCCAGCGGTTTCAGCTGCATCAAGAATGTAGGTGTCGTCTGGGGCATCGAAGTTGTACTCTTGGCCATCTGGGCCGATAAGCTTCACCTTGTAGACAGCCATTGCAGATGCTCTGAATGAGTTAGAAATCTTCAGCCCAGATGCTTTTGAGAGATGCTTCAAGGAGCTAAGAGAGGATGGTCCCCTAACCAGCACAGATGAGGGCCGACTTCTAATGCTGCTTTTAAGTGTGCAGATTGTTGGAAGGGTAATCGTCGACATCTTGCTGTCTGATAATAAGGAGACGACGTTAAGAAAAAGAACAAGAGAGACTTTTGAGATTGTTTAGCAAGATATCACTTGTTTCATTCCACAGATAGCTTGGCAGAGACTTTCTACTGTAAAACAATAACAACAAGGTTGACATGCAGAAAAAACATGTTAAACCACCATGAGTGCCTGTTGAAGATTTGGGGAATAAAGGTTTCAAAATGATCATTTTGCCCAGAAATTTTTTAAGCACATTGCATGCCATAACTTCTAATTGTGACTCAAGCCTACAACAATACAACAGCACACAGAGGAGTCTCCTTACCAACTGAGAGACGTCCAAGAAAATAATCAGCAACTCAAGGTAATGAAATAAATTAGCCAACTAACCAGATGTAAAAATAGGACCCTTAATTGGAAATCTCATTACACGATAAACCAGAAAAGCTTCTAATTTTAAATATAGTGGCATTACTGTGGTATGATTTGAGCATCCTATTATAGCAATATTATTGAATATAAAAGGAAGCAGCGCTATTTGCCATCTGAATTTTTTCAGAAACAAAGTGGAGGCACCATTTGCTCCATTCGCTTCATGAGAAGGCAATTTTACTCTTCGGAGCAATATGAGAAAGGCAAGCATGTAGCTCCTTGCCCTTCACTCGAAGCTCCATTAGTCAAAAAGGTGTAAGATGTTCTGTGAAATTAAATGCCCTGGGGCAGCCCATTAACCTGGATCTCTAATTGATAACAAAAAATCTCATAAACACAAATATTTAAGAATAAATAAGAAATAGAAACAAGAACAACATCACATAGTATGTCAAGATTCACATGCCATTTGATTCTTAAACATCTTAACTCATTATCTATTACTAAGAAACACGATCTGAAACTAGAACAATATTGACAGAAAACCAATACCAATTATGAGAGGGTGATAGGTTCCAATTTCCTTTTCTTGTGAACAATAGATATTAACAATTACATGCTTCCAGCGTTGTTCAAATTATAGTACCAATATTTGCAAATCAAAGCAGGCATCATTCAAGTTACAGTACAAACGTGCAAAGAAAAAGAAAAAAAAAAACATGTAAATTAAACGAGCAATAATATCAGAAAAAAAAACGTGGAAGTCAGCTGCATCATCCATATCCGTGCAGCTCCTAATGCTTCGCTTTTCTGCAAACACCACCAAGCCTCCGACATCCAGTCATCCTCATATGGGTGTTTCTTAAGATACACATGAACTTTCCCATAGCTACAATGATGACAACTAAGCCTTTAGTCTGAGGCTGCTATAAGAATTCTATTACATCTTCTCTATCAGTTCTGGACTTCTCTATCTCTCAAGAACCTACTTGAATGAAATCACTGCTCCGTACTTGTGCATTATGTGGACTCGTAGTGCATGCTCGACCATCTTACCCAATCTTTTGTAACATATCATCTATGAATACAATGTCCAGATTCATTTTTATGCTCTACCCCACCCACCCCATCAACCTCATAATCCTCAATTCTTACATCATAGAAACTATAAACCAAAACCCGAAATAATATTCCATAAAAGAGACTGTCAATTACTCGAAAAACTTTGAAAGACGATCTTATTCCTCCCTCTCTAAAAGTTTAGAAAATTAAAAATAGGATATACGCATGCATCCATACGATGCAATAATAGCTCGACTAAAAAGGATCCCAAACACTACAGATCAAATGAAAGAGGATCATCAAAATGGATCGGAGCGAAGAAATCGATACCTCACGGAGGAGATCTGGCGATCCCTCGAAGCAGCGGAGATACCAAAGAAGAGAACGAATCCAGCAGCGTGCCCTAGTTAGGGAAGGTGGCGTGAGCCATCATTATATAGAACGATAGCACGTGCGGAGCGGGTGACAACTATTGCACACGTGACACCACTCCCACTAGTGAGAGGAAAGATGCCCGACCACGGGGGGCTCGAAAACCACTTCGAAAGAGATAAAATTACCAAATAGCCCTTCAAAGATTTACAAATGCCACCAAGCAACACTGTTTCTTAGGGAAGGAGTCAAGTGCCATTTGGCTAAAATTTCAAGGGTAGTTCAGGTAGTGCCCTTTCGATGATCTAGACGACCATTAAAGGGGTCGCTCTGATGCACGTCCAATTGGATTTGGGATTGGATTGTATTAAATGGTTAAATTTTGGCAAACGTCTCTAATTATTAGATCAGAAGCGGTGGATACGGACGGATGAATAATTAATTAATTTGAAGGTGTTGACAACTGTACATCATTAATTAGCAAGTGTAGTAGTTGAGGGGAATTCTTGCAATAAGTATAATAGACCTTTATTTTGTATGAATACACTTCAAAGCTAACTAACTAGCCTTATAATTTTATCAATTTAGTTATAAAAATATTAAAATACTTTATTTTCGTTTGCCTCAATTAAGAATATAAATACTTTTCGTCTGCTCAATTCCTGGGTTTTAATTTAGAGTAATCAAAGATACTGGGTGTCCATTTAAAAGAAAACCATACCTTTTGAAATGTACACATAAAAAAGAAGAACTGTAGACAGGAATATATATAGAGGCAAAAAAGTCCAACGACCAATTTGTTTTCCTAGTTGAATTCATGAACGTGTTCATAAATTTGATGCATTGATGTGATGATATATACATCGTGAACAACATGCCATCCGTAGATGTGACACCAGTACGAAAGCGATTAAGAAGCATTGCGAAGACCAGTCTATTCTACTCCAGTGCTGAAGCATTACTAAGAATTTATGTTAAAAAAAAATTAAAAAAAAACAAACTAAGAATTAATAAAAGCATGCAGAAGGAAGTTATGATGTCTCTATAATACGTAACTCCAAACAACCATCTGAATGAAATAACCCATCATTCTCAAGATATGATAAATACTTCATCAAGAATAGCACAAATGAAAGATAAGCATCCTTTGGAAATATATAATTCCACTGGTTGTTGAATTACTTGGTCCAATCTTGAGGAACTCTAGAATTCTTGAGCACTCTTTGGAGTTACATTTCAAGGGATAGCACCCACATCAACAATGCAGACAAAGATAACTACCTTAGCTATATCAGAAGGGCCATATCAGTATCCTAACAATACTTTATGAAGCCAAGCAAACCAAGCAGACTGATGATCCTGCAAGACCCTCATTTCAGTCAAACCTGCGTATCTTCGGAGTAAAGCTAATCCTCTTAGTCTGGGATAACTTTCTCGGTCTCCGGGGTCGATATCATATCCAAGCAAGTTTAGCGGCTCTTGAAAAATATGATTACCTCAAAAGTTTTTGGGAGACCATTACAGAGATGAAGAAGCATTTAGTCCACTTAGAATGTGTAGGACGGGCAAAGAACAAACGGCCAAAATTATATGCTCAAGCAATATGAAATACCAAGAAACCTGGAACAGAAAGATATTTTTCAGATGAGAACAAAAGATATATATGATAAGGTGATGCAACCATATTTACAGCAATACAGAATTCATTGAAAATCAAATGAACATCCAAAGGGTCAATCCAAAGACAAACAAAGAACAATGAAGTGTTATCGGGGCGGTAATGTTCCCTTCATTTACAAGTGTGCTGATGCGAAACATTAGCTGGTTCATACACCATTTAAGCCGGTAAGAGTGAAATCTGGTTCAGTTTCAGTAGGGAATGTAGCAGTAGGCTAAAGACTATTCCAATACAATGAACAAAGATAAATGGTTGACACCACAGTTAATAATAAACTGCAAAGTGCTCAGACATATAGGGACAGTCGAATCATATTCTTTCACTCCTAATTGTGGCCAGATAAAATATTTAGAACTCTAAGAACTGATACTAAGGTTAATTGCCAAAAGAGAGAAGTAGAGAAGAGATCTTACTTTTAATTTTGACAACCATAATAATAGGAACCCGTAACAGAGAGAAAAGTGGACAACCCAATCTAGAAGACAAACTCTGACCCTTCTATAATGAATTAACTAACTCGTCTTAATCAGTTATCAATCTAAAGCATATATTTTCAAAACAGGAGTTAAATTTATATCTAACATTGACTAACTGCGAACATGTATGAATAAAACAGGTTGCACATCAACTCCTTTCTTTCAGGTATGCTTGCAAAATACCACCGGTCACTTGGTTCCATCAGTTTATAGAGATTATTCACAATGCGTTTCCATCTTTTGACTACTTGCCCCCAAAACAACTTTTATTTACAGGTAGCAAAACGTAAAATAAAGACAGAAACAAGAAAATGTAATGCAGTAGTCACTAGGATAAACAAAATGTCCATACTTGACACAGATTTCACAAACCTATTCTACATGTGGGAGCTGAAGAATAGCATTGAGATAAACCAAGCACTCACCAAGAACAGCCAGTGTAACTAATATGGTTGTTGCAAACCGAATTCGGAATTGATTGATAAGGATAAAATATTGAGATCTTTGAGATCTCCTCCAAACAGATTCCAGCCAGACATAGAATTGAACAGAAACTATCGATTCTACATGTCTTGATCTCTGACAAATTCGAAACCTGGGAACCCAATCCATCCAGAAACACATATTCTGCATAGATCAGAAACATGGTAGATTGTCAGAAAATGATAAGGGCCAGAATCCTCACAATATCCTCCCAATATTCAGTCACCGTTTGGATCATCTGTACATATAGGACGCTAATAATGCACAGTTTGAATGAAGAAGTACTGAGCATGTGTTGCCAATAAATGCAGCAGATTAACTCATTCCCGTTGTGCATGATGAGCTACAACTATTGATAGAACTAAACTAGCACTAAAAACAGGGAATATAACAAGAATGAAGTATCTATAAATTATTAAATGTACTATTAATTATCATAAGAACACATAGTTTTATGTGCAATAAAAAGAATTATGGATCAATATAAATCATAATCAAAATTGTGTCAAGATGAATCAACTCACAATTCTATGTGCAAGCTATTATTGGGTGGTTAGATTAATAACTATCACATTTGCAACACCTACTGCAGAACAGCCTAAGGAATAAGTTACACTTCACCAAGGTAAAATAAGAAATTAAAGAGGCTTAATGATGCAGCTTGAAAGAGATAAAATTCTCTCCCAACAGAACAGTACCAAATTCAGCAAGTTAATACACACCTCCATGAATAAGTAACCACACTGAAAGGCACTAACTTTCAGTTTCAATTTCAATCTGAAAAACTAGAGTGAGAACAGTTGTTGTGCCCACATTCCTATCATAAAATCTATTTAACATAAAAGTCTTTCTTAACATAGAAGTACTTTCTGGGATATAACACTATGATAAGCTCCCTACTGGCATCCTTATCCTTACCCCGTACCAAACAACAAACACACTGAAAAGATAGTCTTCTTTGATTGCTGATCACCAGGCTAGCTCATAATCAGCTATATATCTAAATCACCAGTTAGTTCATCACCAACTATATGTATAACACCACTTTCACATGGACTAGAATAGTGATTTGAGCTCAATGTGTACAGATCACTAGAAGCTAGACAGCTAGTGATAGCAGTTAACAAAAAGTATTGCTTTACTTCAACTAAATAAAAAAAATCGAATGTAGTTACCAGACATTGAAAGTTGAGACTAAAAATTTCCTGTCTCGTGAATAATATAGTAAATTGATCAGGCACAGACAATCAAAAGAATAACGAGATAATACCCATTCAGCTGAAGGTACACTAAAATTGGAAGGTAATAATCTTCTATCTTCATCCACATCTGCAACCTCTCCATCTTTCCTCCTCTTTGTAAAGCTCTCCCTGCTTTTCCTTACAAGCCAGAAGTTTCTCAAAAACCTCCAATATGGTCTGTTTAGTCTGTTATTGTGAGGATAACATTTTGCTCCTGAATCGCCAGATTCCAAATCATGAGCCTCAGTGGCCGCATATTCCTCTTTATATTCATCTTTGCGAGATGAACCATGACATAGGATTGGTTCAACTAGATCTCTTTTGGGATAATGTGCTTCAACATTCTGCGGTATGCAATCCTTTGAGGGGTCATAACTGCCATCTGGATGTTTCAGACCATTCATGGATGGAATTTCCTCAGTTTTAAGCTCAATAATTTCATTACTATTTGTGGATGAATCAAGGAACCTACTCATGATGTTGTTTCCAGATTCATAGCATACATGATTGTGCCAGGTATCCCTACCGGAAAGAAACAATGCCAATCCATCTGTATCATGTTCAGCTGAGTTCTTAGAATGGGAGCTTCTGCTGGAATCTGCTATCGATGAGTTCCCTACACTACTTTCCACCTGAAAAATTTGTTCTTTTATTGCTCTAATAAATTGTCTGAATTTGGAGATTGCATTTTCCCTTGAATTTGACTTATCAGATAATGTGGCCAAATTCACCGCCCTCTCAAAATCCTCCAACTGCCAGCATAAAAATAAAATAAATTAAATAACAGAATGAAACAAAAGTAATGTATGCTGGAGGCTTGCTACCATTTTACCTGCCATCTGGTTGTTTCCAGAGCAGTAAATAGGTCTCTCTTATGATACTGCATCGAACTGAGAAGCTTTGTATCTGAACGGTCACCTTGCATAAGTTCCTGTTCGTGCAAGAACAAGCGGAAAACTGTCTCCATCCTATGCATTAGACAAACATGCAATCGATTTTAATTAATTTGTTGTGATTTTAAGTTGAATTATCTGAAATTATTTTCCTGCAAATTGGACATAAAGGTCTATTTAGTAGTACAGTTCCCACTCTAAGTTCATTCATTAGCTTATGGTTTCAGACCATAATGAAGGGAAAATAGAATTCTTCTTCTTTTAATTTATTAGCTCGAACAATTTAATAGAAGACGATTTAATGACTTCTTTGATTAGTTTAAGTGTAACTTTGATTTGATAAACTAGCTACTTGTTTTAAGATCAAGGACTACCTCCAGTAGATCTTGTACTCATGTCTACGCTAAGATAGATTAGAAAACATACAACGCCGAAAAGAATGAGTACAAGAATCCATCATGCTGGAAAACCCTGAAACACTACCAACCTTTAGCATCCATTTCATCCTACAGTGGCGAAATATTGGCCTTTTACACGAAAAAGGGAAGAAAACGCGAAATAAAGCATAGATTCTCCAATGCCCATAAAGATAAAATTCAGAAAACAGATTTGGGATTCAAGAAGCGGGAGGCTAACCTATCGGCGGAATCTTGAACAACCTCCGCCGCCGAGAACAAGGGATCTGACTCCCATCTGCTGAAACTCTCCGCCATGAGACGATTCGACACCAAAACTACGAATCAAACAGAGCCCAGCGAATTAAAGAAATTCCACACCAAAATGGGTGGACGAAGCCAGACCAACCAAATCCGATTCGCCAAAAAGAACTCCCAATATCGAACAACACAACGTATCCACGAGCTGAACAGAAGAAGAATTATAGAGAAAAAGACGAACAAATTTGCGAGGAGTGAGAGAAAGGATTCTTTAGGACAGAGGAAAGGGGAAAGATTTCTTTTTTCTTTTTTCTTCTTCTTTATTTCGTTTAATAAAACGGTAATGAACATTAGAAATCTATTTTATACCCCAAAAAAGAGAGGGTCAATTGCATAATAAGATACGAGTCGAGGCATGAATCGATTTAGGTTTGGGTCCACATCTCAAATGGACAAAGTTCGACCCAAATAGAGCTTAGTCTCCTATCATTTATTATAATCCAACTAATTTAGCCTTTTCTTTCACATGCAAAGCATTAAACAGCCGTAATTTAAGGATAATTACATCTAGATCAGGGAGCATTAATTTCCTTTATATAAATCTTCTCATCTATTTCTTTTAGATTAATTTTATTAAAAAATATATCATTTGATTGTAACGTGATAAATTTTAGAAGGTCTGATGAGCGCCTTAAAACATTTTCAGTTTAACCTATGTGATATGGCCTAATTATATGAAACCTCCTTGTATTTTTAAATTAAGCACTTAACCTCTAGCTATAATTTGGTCAAATCTTGCAGCAATTTCTCCATCAATGTACTTACTATAAGAGTCATTTATTTACTAACAGAAGATACAACTACTCAGAACTCACTGAGTTTGCTACACAGGAAGAACGTACATACTTGACATGGAACACGACACAATCATAGGAAGGCATAGTCTTAAGTTTGCTTGGATCGTCACTTTACACGTGGGCCTTAACTGCAGAACTATACCCAGTAAGGTCATCATAGTACTTAGACCACAGCATAATCCCCCCATACTTCTGTGCGTCCTTGATGGCTGGAAGCACCTGGGAAGTGAGATCGCCGGCCGGAATAAACCCGCTGCCGGCGGCCTGCGGCGCGGCGGGCAGGCCAAGGAATATATTCTTCGCCGGAATGGATATCCACTGCTTCCATGCATCATCCAAATCGGCAATATCTCCTTTGGCATACTGGCAAGGTGGATTGTTATAGAACTGTACCCAGACGTAGTCAAATAGCCCAGTACTCAGTGCACCACCGATCCATGCATCAGGGAACGGACACTGAGGTGCAGCACTCAAGTAGACTTCCCTCCCAGGCTTGCTATAAGATTTGAGATACCTCGCTAGCTCATCCCAGTGTTGGTTTGTTCCTCCCTCTACGTCAAAGTCTATGCCATCCAAGACTGCGGCGCCGAGCGGCCGGGACGGCGAGGAGCCGCCTAAGAAGTTGTTCCAGAGGTACACTGCGACTTGCCGGGCATCTTCAGATGAAGTGAGGTAGTAGCTCCCTGCGCCGCCGCCGATGGAGAGCAGCACCTTGACGCCGCGGCTTTGGCACGAGCTGATGTCGTCGGACAAGGCGGTGCAACCGTTCGAGTAAGGGTCGCAGTGGCCGGCGAGGTTGAGCATTGGGGTCTGGCCGTTGCCAAATGTGGGGAGGAAGGCTACGTTTACGAAGTTGTAGTTGCCAGTGGCACAAGTGTTTGCTAAGGTTCCCTCGTTGCCGTTTTGGCCCCAGTAGATGGCTATGCCTCCTGCATGGGACCTGGGGATAAGTAGCACCGCGAGGAGTGGAGATAGTAGTAGTGATGTGAGTAATATTTGGCTCTCCATTGTGGAATTGGAGGATATTGAAAGAGGTAATGAAGTTGTTGATGTTGTTCTTTGGTGTATGATCTGGTTGGGTTGGACACTCCCCTTTTATAGGTGAAGTTTAGAGAATGCCAGTTTTGTTTGTGAATGGAAGGATCTCTTACCGAGTTGCCGTGCCTTATGCGTAGATTCATGTCTAGATATTATACGATAAAAGTAATATCTGCTTTAATTGGACGCCTACGGCATTAATTTGTTGTTTTATTGAACGAGTTAGTTCCTGTCATCTTTATTGTATAGGGACTTGGCAAGTTTTGATTGAAATGAAGTTTGGTGTACCATTATCCTAATTAAGTTTGGGGCCCCATCCTTACAGAACAAAGTTATACATTCTGCTGAAAGATCCAATTAAGAATGAAGGATAAACAGAGTCGGTAGCAGCTCCATAATAAGATTGAATAAATTAATCAACCAGAATCAAGTTTGTAGACTTATTTCTTCTTCCTTTTTTGAAGAGAATATGTATACTTTCTACCAACAAAAATTTAAACAATTTTTCTCTCGACCAATCAAGAATAATTAACAAAAAACCTTGATGCGAGCGTCTGAAGACATGTTCTTGATAGAACTTTAGGAAGTGCATTCTGTGCTCTAAACTTGCCATGATCACACAAACTTATGCTGCTATGCATGCTAAATTGCTAATGGTCTAGTAGGTTTAAATTTATCATTTGTGTATATAGCTCAACCTCGATATATATATATATATATATATAGATCAACTATACGCCTATGTTGTGTTAAATTAAACTGACGAACATACTATTCCAATAAACAACAAACCATCCAACATTGAGCGTGTGCTTTCACTTAAAGCTGAATTTTACCTATTTAAGGCTTTCTCTTTTAAGAAACACAATTAGAAAACATATAACAATAAATAAGAATGAAGAGTAATTGAACTGATAGAGTGCATTCTGTCGTAAATCATTAAAGTACTCCCAACCAAATTTGCAGTAGCAATTTAACACAGAAAAAGAACTTCTGAAATCCTCCTGTCCTAGATAAACAAAAAAGATTGACCGCAAACAGCTAGTAACAGATTCTTAATGAAAGATGCAGTATCATATCTTCTGTCACAGAAGTAGCAGTCTAAGCAAGCAGCAACTTTAAAATACCCGGTAAGGCTTCCCCATAGTGCTCTTCAGGTATAAGCACCTCACCTGAAAACACAAATACCAAGTCAATTAGGAAAAGTTTTGTTGTGAAGTTTCAGAAGCTAAAGTACAATTATATCAGTGTGCACTATGCAGATCGAGGGCCTCACATTTTGCCAATTTTTCTTCAATAAAGAAACAAGGAAGTTCACACTGAGCTGCACATTTTGTTGGATCTGCTTATCTTCCATTGCACAGTTACCAACAGCAACACCCATGCAGAGAACTTTCTTGAGTTGAAATTTCACCATTGCTTTTGTCTCATTAACTTTTGCCTCAAGAGATTCCTGATGAGATACCAGCGTTGGGAATTTCCCTGTCAAAAATAAACCAATAATGATTAATTGTATCGCAATAACAATTTTCAAATTTATGAATACCACAAACATTTTTCACATAGATAACAACTATTCAAATAGGATAACTAAAGAATCATTACTTTATGCAACTATGTGCCACTATAAGTGAAATCCTGAACCTAGCATCATTAGCTCAGTAACTATAATATTACCTACACAACACTAAATCACCACAATAAGAATCTTATCTCAAACTCATACATGAAAACTGCAGGTAAAAGTTGGAGCCAAAGAAAAAGAGAAACAGTGCTTGCCTGCCTTGTTAAGACCAGGACCAAGGAGACGGGGAATCTGCTTGATGATAGCCTCTGATGCCAAGAAAGCATGATACTTCTTAGCAAGCTTTTTGACCAGCTTCTTGTTCTTGTTCATCTTCTTTAGCCCCTCAACATCCATATAATCCAATCCAATTTTCTCTGCCTGCATCAAATGATTTGGAACCATAACAACACATCTACAACCTCATAACAAACTGCTACTAAGGATGACTGCAGCCAAATGACTATATTCATATATTTGTAAAGTTCTAAATCTGACAAGAGTCAGTAAGTTACTAATGTTCTACATCAAGCGAGGTCAAAAATCAAAAAAATATTACGAGTCAAACAGCATGATATCTAAGAAAATTATCATTAGCATTTCTCCAGGGTACTCATGGCTCACCAAAACATCACATACAAATGTAACAAAGACTTTGATTAAAAATAATTCAGTAAATCAAGATTGTCAAACCTTGATATGTTGAGATTTATCATGTATTAACAAGCAATTTTTTTATTTAGAACTAGGGAAACCAGTTAGAAACCAATAAAGTGTACTCTTTAATATAGACAGGAATGCAAACATATGTTACCTCCCCAACATGCTGGGCATCACCAAGCATGCAAACCTTCATCTTTGGGCGAGGAATATGAGGCAGCTTGACAGAGCCACTGAAACGCTTGTCCTTCTGCGGATCATAGTTTTTCAGCCCAATTTGCAACTCAATAGTTTCTGTGAACTTACGTTTCTTCTCCCTCGAATCGTTTGTAATTTGGGCGATAGCTTCTTTAAGAACATCAGACTGTAACTTGCTGCAAGCGATAAGAAAATAGACGAAAGTTAGATTGATTATTAGTAAACTAGTTTTAGCGGACTAAGTTTTGATAATATAAGGATTAATAATGATCACAAATTAATGAAGCCTACATAAGTTAACTTCCAGATTTCAAGCCTATTTTGAACCAATTATTCTGATAATAACTCTCCTAGGGAAAAAAACATTGGAAACAAAAGGAAGAGTCATAGCAAGCCAGTCGGAAACAACATAGATTATTATTCTGTCGCATGTACCTAGGGAAAAATGAATAGGGTAATAAACTATTAGGCAAGGGGAAAGATGGGAAATGCACTGGCTGAGAAATTTACAAGGATCAAATGTCATACATACAATTGAAAGAGATGTTAAGTCAAACTCAGTGCACCAAGATGCCACTAACAAAGTAAAAATATGAGCAAGATGTTTCAGGAACATATATCTACATAGGCAGAAGCCTGAATAGAAGTAGATCGCAACAACATGTCATAAGATTTATTGGATGGGAGCGAATCTGGTTAAAACGATAGTTACCAATAAGCTTAGGTGCAACGGGTCTTTTAATGAAACTTAACATCTAGTCTAGAGCAAAATAAATTGTTTAAAGAACAGCTGGTAACAGCAGACTCCATCCACAAACCACCCAAAAAGAGCATAAGGAAAAAAAAACGATAGAATGAACAATCTCCATCGACAACACCTAATCCAATCCATCACATTAGCAAACTACAACATATTATAAGATCTGTGAACCCACTGACTAAAGCAGGCAAAAAGCTATCGACATAATTGCGCCATAAATCGAGTTAGAAGAATATAATGCGGATAGCATAGCAAACAGATCTGCGAACCCAATACCTCATCGTTCTGATCGATTTCTCCGCGGCTCACTTCCCTTCCCCTTGCAAACGAAAAGATTATTCTGTTAGCAACCTAAACGACGAAAGCAAGGAACCAAAGAGGAGAGGATTGGGATCAAAGTAGACGGAATCGGGTGAGATGCCACGAGATCAAAGGAGGAGGAGCGAGAAGAGACTCACCGAGAGCTCGAAAGGAAGGCGGCCGAAATGAAACCCTAGTTGTGGGAGTGGAGGGGGGGCGCGGCGCGATTATGTATATGTGTGCATTAAACCCTAGGAACCGCTGATGAGAGGCAGAAGCGCTGCTAAGTGCTAATAGCCGTCGGATTCGGATCCGGTTGCTTCGCGGGCCCCATTAAGAACGAGGCTTTGAACTCTTGGGCAGGCCTTGCACGGTTGAAGGCCCAACAACTGCCTGCGACTCTTGTTGACGCCGTGACCATAATTGTTCTAATGCAATTAGACAGACTCTTTGCTCTCCTTTGATGCATGCTTTTAATGCATAATGTAGATCTTTCTCACATCTAGCATATTAATGCTGGGAGTTGTTTGGATCTTTCCCCTATTTGAATTATCTTTTTTTTGAATGTATTCTAGTAGCACTTTGAACTTATCTCTGAACTGATTTATGAAACGGAAAATACACAATGATGCAAAAGATACGTTAGAGTCAAACGCATTCGTCTTATAATTACTTGTAGAACAACATAGTCATATCAAGAAGCCTTCAAAACTTAATACATCTAAGCTCTTCTGCCTTTGGATGTAGTTTAGATTTATTTTAAATCCGTTTAGTGAGTACTAAACTAGTTTAATATTCAAACACTAATTTTAGATAAGTAAGTATGGTGCAATCTACTTAATACTTTTTTTTTTCTCTCCTCTCTTCTTCCATCCAATTTTATAGGATAAATTCCGAATTGTTTAAAATCATACTATCATCACTCGTCAAGTATAAATCCAATAATTCATCATCACGTTAAAAGTTCTAAGCAGTATTCATTTCCAATATATATATATCTGAATAACACTGGCACACTTGAAACCATCCTAAATGCATATATGTTCATAGAATATAGCAGCAAAAACATAGATGCGATAAATCTTGCTGCCGATCTATCTTTATCAAGATCCACATCATAGATCCACATAAAATAAATCATGCACCTGCATCAATCCTTAGGTTTTACCGTTAAAAATGAGAAATAAAGAAATTGTTACTCTTGGCTCAACAATTTTGTTTATATTTATTATGCAAAAAAAAGAAGTTCCAAAAGACTTCTACACTTAATGGCTCTGAAGGATCTGCAAGAAGCTAAACGCAGTTGTCATCATTCAGATTTCAGATTGCCTTTGCCCCAATACTGAAATATCTTCATACCTCTTCTGCATCAAGAACAAACTAAACTGTTAGAAGAGCATCCCCTCATAATGAATATTACTGGAAATGAATACAGTACACGAGGAGGATTTTCTTTACAGCAGCAAGCAAAGTACAATTAATTGAAACATAACAATTAGTCATCATATTGAGGAGCTAGCACAGTTATTGGAACACATCTTACAAGCTCACTAAATATGGTTAGTTCAACTAACCTATACATTCAAAGTCAACTCACAGCACGGAAACTCAGGAATAAGAATGCTTTCGTCATATCAGTTACATTAAGGAAAATAAAATCATGGATGACAAGAATCTTAAAATTGCATTCAAAAGCAATGTCCATCACAATTGTTAAAAGAGGGGAAATTTGAAGCATAAATATGAACTGTAAAAGTTTAGAAGATCCTTCATAAAAATCAATGATACATTCCTAACAGTTCAAAATGTAAGACATGACAACCTTAATTCTATAAAGGGGCAGAGTGTTCGTCTACATTAGCTTATTGATGTTTTGAAAATTCAATACAGGATGTTCAGCAACATCCTTACTGGTGATTACCTGAGTATGAGGCAACCATAATACAACAGAAACTTGAAACAAGTCATGGTAAAGTGTATCATACTAATGACAAGATCATTACTAATGATGATGAAAATATGTAGAGAAGAAGCTTTTTAAAAAGAAGTATTTTGTTGCCCAGGGATCCTTATAAAAATAAAGAAAGTGATTCTTCAGTTTCCTTTTAAGAATTGCAAGTTTTGACAGAGTTCCCTACAAACAAAACTTTTGTACTTGTACATAGTGCAGTACAAGAAAATACATATGCAGTATCAAATGAGTTGAATTGAATTTCTTATGCTGCATAGGTGAAACCTTAATAATGATAGGATAGAACGTCATCGATCCTTTCTCTCCGAGAACAAAGTCTATCTAAACTGCTCACAACTAGGCTTTCCGAGGGCTTACCATGATGCTCAGGATAGGTTGGACTGTGAACTTGAGAAGCAGCAAATATCAAAATTTGCTCTAATATATGAAGTAAAGAAGTGCAGGTAAGATCATGAATGGCAGGGAATTAAAAGGCTTCTATCCTATTGAAGAATGTGGAAAACTGAAAGCACTGCAGGCCGTAACATTTTAGTGCAAGAGATACCAACAAAATCCTTTTGATCATTGCTGCAGTTGGGCAAGATCTAAGGGATGAAAACTGGTTTGATAGTTTAGAACATGGCTTTCCTTTGCAAACTGTTCTTCAAAAGTGCAAAATTTCAGTGTTTTTTTAAGACCAAAATAACAAACCTGCAAACCAATCAATGTTTGTTAAATGCTTTTAGCACTAAAAAATTGAAGTGTCCATGACATGCTGACGACTGAAAATTCTGACAAATGATTAAGGCACTTGATCTTCCTATACTATAGAACAAGAACAATACAAGCAAATAGATGACTTATCTGGATAATTCCTTGCTATGACTATGAGTAGTCTGCAGGACTAACAGGTAAAAGTTACAGATCAGTTCCAGCTATTTGTGCATCAAAATCAATATAATCATATCGTCAAATAACTCTCTCCTTTTGAGTAGCTTATCGCAGTTAACAACATCATGACAATAAATTACCATATGAATCAACCGACAAAAGCAAATTTAAAAAAAATGAGGTCAGGAAAGCAATACCCCAACATTATTGTACTCCCAGATCTTGTGAACTCCATAATCCACCATCTGCAACAAATAAACTACCAATTTAGCCACACATAAGCATTCAAATGCGTGTAAACCTAATCATCATCACAACGCCTTCAGCCAGATCAAGAAAACTCGAGCACGCAATCCCGATCTCAGAAAAAAAAAGTTCATTGAGAGGGAAGTGGAATCAAGACCCAATCCTTGCATCAGATCCAATCGATAGAAACCCTAGCTCACGACGGAAAGAAGAAAAGGGGAGGGGGGAAAGAAGCGAACCCGTTCTCCGGCGAAGGCGCCCGCGACGACGAAGGTGACGTAAACAGAGTTGCGGCGCATGAGGACGCGGTAGAGCCCCTCCCAAAGCCCCATGGCTACTGGATCGATCGATCGACTGCTTCCTTCTTCGGCTTTTCCACGGCGTAATGGACTAATGGACTAGTGGAAGAGCTCCTTTTTCCAGTTTGCATTGGGCTATGTAGGGGTATATCGGTCCTTTCAGTTTCCTCGCCCTAATCTGAGCGGATTTGGTTCAAGTTGGAGTAGTGAAACGCACGTCAAACGCCAGCAGCAGCAGGCCACGTGTACACCTTTTTTTGATCAGATCCGAGCCGTTTGCGCTCGGGCGCGCCGCACGTGCGCAATCGAGTCCGAGTCGCGGAGAGAGAACGGAAAATGAAGACAACCACTCAAACTCTTCGCTGCTGCTTGACCTTTTCGTCTCCCCCCCCCCCCCTCCCCCCCTCTCTCTCTCTCTTTCTCCCTCTCTCTCTCTCTCTCTGCGTCGCTCGTTTGATAAAAAAAAATAATAATAAGACCACCAAATTAAAAACAAAAAAGAAATTCTTTTTTTATCCTCTTTCCTCCTTCCCACCATCTACATCAGAGGCCCTCCTCTTCTGACCATATCGATCGATCCTTTCTTCCTCGTTCTTTGATCGATCCGGCGATCGATTCGAGACGAGAAGGTACTTCCTTTCGATCTTAATTCGTTGAGTTCGTGCCTCGTTCATCTGAGTTTTGGAAGCATTTTTTTGGTCAAATTCTTTGGGTCCTCGGTTTCCTGTCGATTCATTTGCTGGATTTTGAATTTTGTAGAACGCGTGTAGCCAGGCGGATTCGTCTGATGGTTTCAGAGTAATTAGTAATTTACTTTATCGAAAGTGGCGGTTCTTTCTTAACGATCCAATCAAATCTAAGTAGATCTCTTTGAAATATTTGGAAGGATTTTAAATTCGTCGACTCTGTTGGATTTAGGTGTTCAGAATTGTTGTCTATGTGGGAAATTGGGTGATTAGATCTGTTATATTCTAATCCGTCGCCTTGTTCATAACGTTAGAGCTTTAATATCTATTGCCTTCCTCCTTTATTGCTTGGAATCTATTGGAACTTAGTTTTTTTCTGTGCCATTAAGGTTACTTCGTTATTTTTGAGGCATGCCTCGCTTTCTTAATTGCTTCATGAACTTTGCAGGAAAGGAAAATGATGGGCTTTACATCTCTTGATTATTCCACTGATTCAATTGGCAGCTGCTTTTATAGGTTCTGTATTGCCGTATTGAATATGATATGATAAATTCGGACTTGCACAATAGAATGAATTATACAAAGCTAGTTTTCTTCTTGTTTACAAGTTGATTGTTCTTCGTTATGTATGGAGAACTTACCAGTTGAAGTCATCGGTAATATTCTTTCCCATCTTGGAACTGCTCGGGATGTTGTAATTGCATCCGCGACTTGTAGGAAATGGAGGGAAGCTTGTAGGAAGCATCTCCACTCGCTATCCTTCCATTCTGATGATTGGCCTCGTGATCTCACCACCAGACAGTTGGAGATTCTTATAACGCAGACTATATTCCAAACTATGGGCTTACAGTGTCTCTCGATTCATATGGATAGTGCCCATGAGTTCTCAGCAGCACCTGTAATTGCCTGGCTGATGTATACTAGAGAAACTTTGCGGAGTCTATCATATAATGTTCGTACAAATCCAAATGTAAACGTTTTGGAGAAATGTGGTAGGCAGAAGTTGGAGGTGCTGGATTTAGACCACAACTCTATCACTGGTGTGGAGCCAAGCTACCAGAGATTTACTTGTCTCAAGTCCCTTTCTTTGAGACATGTGAGCATCTCGGCCTTAGATCTGAGCCTACTGGTAGCTGCCTGCCCTAAAATAGAGTCTTTGACACTTGATGCTTTGGAGATCGTATCATCAGATTCACAGTCTACAATGGAACTGAGCAGTCAAACACTGAAAAATTTCAATGCAAAATCAGTAGGCGTGGACAAGATAATATTGGAAGCAGATAATCTTGAAGTTCTGCACTTAAATGCATTAAATCTTGATCTCTTTGAGCTGATTGGAAAGGGCACCCTAAAGCATCTCAAGATTGATGATGTTAGTGTTACTCAATTTGATATTGGGGAGAATACAGATCATCTGGAGGTTGTAGATGTGAGTAACTTCACTATTATGTGGCCAAGGTTCTACCACATGATATCAAGATCATCCAAACTGAGAAGACTACGGCTTTGGGGCATTGTGTTTGATGATGAGGATGAGTTTGTAGACTCAGAAACTATTGCTATTTCCTTTCCACAGCTTAGGCATCTTTCATTAAGTTATGAATTAAGGGATGGGCTGCTCAATTTCAGTCTGCAAGATTCATCACCATTGGAGAATGTGTTGGTTTTGGAACTGGGATGGACTGTAATAAGTGAGCAGTTTGGACCCTGGGTTTTTGGGATGATTGAAAGATGCCCAAACCTAAAGAAACTAGTCATCCACGGTGTTCTTTCAGAGGCTAAAACACGTGAAGAACGCCAAATATTGGCCAATTTTACCTCATTTATAGTTCGTCTTATGAGGAAATATGTGCACGTGGATGTACAGTTTGAATATGAGTGATCTTCAGTGAGTGACTGAGTCTGTGTTCACATTGTAATCTGTCTCAATCTTTAAAAGGCAGGTAAAATTTTCACATTTTCCGTACTCATGAGCAGTTTTCTATCTTATCATATTATGAGATCCTGATGTAATCTTATCCATTTTATTTTACTATCTTCTTATTTTTTATAAGCATATATTTAGCTTCTGTAATACATGCCTCACGAAGTGTCTTTCTTTTCCCTGTTCTTTTAGTCTTTATCACTTCTAATGCCTCACTCTTTTCTATTGTCATTGTCTTTGTTAGCAGTCAGTCTTTCCAGGATGCTTATATGACGTAGTTATAACTGTTGTCTAATGATCATGAACAATTGAAGTCTTTTATTCTTATGTGCCTATTTCGTTGCTAGCATTCTATTAAGTGTCAGAGATAGTGCCCTTACTTTCCCAGAACTGAAGAGTCTGGCAGTGAGATTTTGATATTAATGATAATTTATTATGAACCTTGCTTAACATTGCCCCGGTTGTTAAATACATCAGATTATCCATTTTTTTCTGAATTTTGTCAATTTCTTCGAATGAAATGTGTTTGTTAACTGTCATAACTTTCGTTGGGATTTGTATTCCAGGAAACCAAACTTTTGTTGAAATATTTTACTTGATGATTTTCCAGTGGCATGTGCCATCTTGTTTGATAGCATAAAGTGCAGGTTCATTTGTCTGCTTGGAAAGTAGGAAGTTTACAAAATTTCACTGTAGTTGCGCACAATTAATTGCATTAATGAATGTCCTGAAGCACATTACGAAAAAGATATGCTTTTTAAGTGAATGAGCAAGATTATCTTATGGAGGTGTTCATCAGTCCAATGGCTAAGAGTGTCATCCACCCCATTCCAGACAGCATCAATCACCTTGGCAACCCTCTGCAAGCACATTAGAGATCATAATATGCTGATAGTCCAAGGACTCCAATTTCCTGTCACACTCCCTTGAATGCCTAATTCCCATTTATGGGGCTGATCCATGCTTCAAGAATTCAAGGTTCACTTCTCTATTCTCCTCTTGGTGTACTCTTTACTAGTTTAAGTGATATAGGAGTTAACTTAAATCTGCTTAAAAGCTCATAATTATTGGACTTCAGAAAGTTGAAGAAAATTGGCAAGTTGACTTTAGAAAGACCATGAAGATGGTGACAGCTGCTTCTGTTCAAACCATTAGTATACATTCAACCTTTATAAGAGATTACTGACAAATCAATAGGCTTTCCTTTTCATACTTGTCATCTAATTTATTTTGAATTACTATTATACTGCTGATTTACTCTTATGTCCATGATATACTTTAAAATCATCATTGTCAGATCAGTTATTGGAGATTGCTCTTAATTTCTTATACATATTTTTCATATTCAGATTAGCATTTGCAAATTTTTTCTGATGGTTCCTTATCTACCATAGCTTAGATTAGAGAAAATATGATAAAGCTAATGTAACAGAACCAATAATATTATGGGTGTAGATGGGTGGAAGATCAACATTTACTCTCCCTACTGGTCACAGTTACAATATTCTTAATCAAGCAGACCTTGTGCCAGCTTGCTTAGTCTTGAACAAAGCTCAAGCTAACTTTGAGTTCGTTCAAGCAACAACTTGAAAGGTGAACTCACTTGGGGTTCTCATGTATATAAGATGACCACCCTGTTCTCATGTATATATTATGACCACCCTGAGGTTCTCATTTGCAATTGATACTTGCTAAGATCTTTTCTCAGCTTTTATATAAATGGAGTTACCCTATATCCTTCGACCAGATTAAGTTGGAGTTACCCTGTATCCTTCAACAAATAATCATCAAGTGGTTTCACTGTTCCAATTGCAATGATTGAGAGATGGGATAAACATATGAAGTTTTTCCACCTTGCTGCCACAATCCGAAGCAGGCATAATAGAATCACAAAGATTTTCGATGATAGTGGTGCCTGGGTCGAGGACCCGACAACTATACCTCATAACTCTCAGTACTTCTATGCCTAGCTCCGGGGGCTGCTGCAACCTCAGGAGGAGACCACTATTGACTGAAACTACCCTTCCTCTGTTATTACTTCATGAGGAGGATGCAAAGGCTTTACAAGCTTCAGCCACGATGGAGGAGATTAGAGCAACCTTGTGGAGTATGTTGCATGGTAAAGCCCTTAAAGCTGACGACATGCATGTGGAAGTATATATTAGTAACTAAGATTTGTTGGGTAAGAGTCTGTGTCATTTGATCTCCTTCTTCTTCAAGCATAACTCATTCCCACTCATTCGGGTTAGGGTGTAAATAAGTCGAGCATAACTCATTCCCACTCATTGGGGTTAGGGTGTAAATAAGTTGAGCTTGAGCGAGCCGGGCCCAGTTCGACTTGGCATGACAGCCAGATTTTTCTGGCTCGAACTTGATTTAAGCTGGAAAAGTTCAACTCATCTCGCCTCTAGTTTGATGAGGCTTGAGCTCAGGTTGACAGCTCGAGCCAAAATGACTAGTAGCTCATAAATTTGATCCACTTGAGCCAATTTGATTTATTAAAGGGAAGGATGCTTGTAAGGGCATAGGAATCCTATTAATTCTCTAATATGGGACTAAAGACTAAAGATTCCTTATAGAGAAGATAACAAAAATAAATGGAGTATGCCACGATTCAAACCCAAGTTGGGATAAACCACCTTAACCAGCTAGATAAAATTTGTAATATTTATATGTGTGTATATATATATATATTATAATAATTTCATATACTATGTGTCGAGCCTACTTGAGAAGATTGAGCGAGTTGAGTTTAGCTCGGCTCGGCTCGGCTCATTTAGAGTTAAAGCCGAGCTCGCAAGCCCTGTGAGTCGACAAACTTTTTTGACAGCCCTAATTAGGGTTACACTTATGTCACCCTAATCCCTAAGAAGGAAAATCCGATATACATCAAAGACTTCAGGCCAATCGCGTTGTGCAATGGGACGTGGGATTATCAAAGCCTATTGCATTGGTTTGGGTCTCCTCTGGCCTTTCAGAGAGCTGCAATACTGTTGGGTGGGGTGGGCTGGGCTTTACTAATATGTGGATTTGGGCACCAAATGCCACATGAGAGGCCCGCACCTGGTCCATGTACAATTTTCTTCAGGCTTGCCTACCAAGGGGTTGGACTATGCTGTGGAGGCTTCCCATGGACCTTAGTGTGTGCTCCATTTGGAAGCTGTTCTAGAATAGAGATCCTACTAGAGCCTACTTGTTTGGACTCAGGATTGGGCTCGATGAGAATTATGCTATTTTTGGGCTATAAACTGAGACTGTGACCCATTTGTTGTATTGCTACAGGTTCTCATTAGAGACTTGGGATGTTCTGGCTGAGATTACTAGGCTTGGTGGAGGGTTTAGGCTTGATATAGCCAATGACTGGATAATCAAATTGTGGGTGGGCAACCCCCAACATAATGATATTATCAAGGCCCACATTGTTATGACTATTTGGAGTCTTTGGAAGGAACCCAATGCTCAGGTCTTCTGCGACTGCTTCACCATGCTGAGGGAGATTTCTCACCAGGCCAGTTAACTGGCTTATGAGTACCAAAGTAAGAAGGGGAGAGTGACAAGCGGACATAGGCTTCTCATGCAGTTTAGGTCCAACCTCCTCCGGCTGGATGGGTCAAGATGATACAACAGGTGTTATGCTAAGGAAGAGTATCAACGGGGAACTGAATTTATCATTAGAGATGAAAGGGGAAAGGTGTTGATAGTAGGGGTGAGGCTACGGCTAAAGTTTTGCCATTATATTCAGAAGCTTGGGTTGTTTAGTGTGGATTGAAGGGCGCTCAGGGCCTCCATGACAATGTCTTAATGGAAGCAGATTTGAAAGAGCTAGTACTGATCCTAAGAGGCTTGCCTGTGGCAGATCCTGAATATCATTTTTTTATTCTCTCTTTAGTTTGTACTTTAATAGGGTCAATTTTGTACACACTTATAGGGAAGGGAATCAGGCGGCCAACTAGGTTGCCAAGGTGGGGGAGGAGTTTTTTAAGTAGAGGTTTGGTGTGGGGTGTCTCTATGCCAATGTCAACTGCGTGGTTTTCCATCACTAATTTTGATTGTACAGGAAATTTTGTGTACTGGGTTGTAAGAGTCAGTTAATTACACAGCTTTTTTTAATAAAATAAAAAAAGTTGGAAGTTTCAAACATGGGAAAAAGTCAAGATATATTAGAAGGCTCTTATATGTGAGAACCTCAGGATTCATCTTTTACTTCATATGTGAGTCCACCTTCCAAGGTATCAATTAGATACCGTTATTTATCTATACTCATTTGTCTCAGCAACATCTATTAGAAACCCTGATAAACTGCCATATTTATCCATCTGAGACCAAACTAATGATTTGAAATTCTCTATTTATAATGGAAAGTTTAATGCAGCAATAGAAAAAACTATCCAAGGCAAATATGTTCCTTAGACAGCAATTTGCAGTAGTAATATCTTGCCTGTCTTTTATTAAGAATCTTCCATGGATCATCCATTTGGTATTTATTTCTATATTTTCCTTTTCCACATTCTGATATCAGTCCAAAGCAACCAGCTCCCATATTAAAGGAATTTTCTTGGAACACTCATATGCTGGATATGGGAATTGTTCTAAGGCATATCATAATTGAAATAGTCACACCAGATTAACATATAAGTTATAATTCTTTAACATCTATCATGTAAGGAAGATGCATACTGCTTTGTCATTCATGAATAGCTCATAAGTAGTCTGGCAATTGTATTGTGACTGACCTGCTCTCACTGGGGAGTGGGAACACCTATCAAATATTAATCAACACTTTGTCCTACTACTTGACCTCGTGAAAGGTTCACCAAGATTTTTTTGTGTTTGCGGTGTGGCATCTAGTTATTTCTATAAGAACTGGAAGGACTTATATTGTTTATTTTCTGCAGATGGCTAATTCCATTTTGTCAAAAAAAATTGTACTACACTCCCTTGACATACCAAATTTTTTGGGACAATGTGGTGGCCTTATGATTTGCTGGAGCATTGTGTTCATCACATAAGCTCATTAAGAGACGAGGAGGAGAAACTTGCGGGCTTCACCTCTTGTATTGAGGTTCAGAATTTGAAGATTACTCTCTTTCTATGAAATTATGTCTTACATCTACTAATGAAAGATGCCGGACCAAAGCTTGCTAATCATTTGTGGAATTGATTTCATTGTAGTACAGTGGAGATACTAGAGACACCCCTGCTGTTTTGTTTCACTGAGCTACTAAATTTGTTTCTATTAAATGTCCTTCTGTGGCCACAAACTACAATATCCTTCCATGGAATTTCTTTCTGAAGGTGCAAAGATGAGATATGTAATTTTTGATCATTTTCTGGGTAATGAACTCCCAACTGATATAAGGTTTATGCAGTACATGTACGTAGTGTGGATACCAAGTGAACAGATGTGACTGTCAAAGGAACCAGGTAATGATGATTACTTTGTAGTTTGCTTCTGTTTGTTTGATTGGGCTGAAGAAGATCGATTGTTTTTTTCCCCATTGTAATCGTACTGAAAGTGAAGTTAAAAAATAAATTGCCTTTTGGTGACACGGAAAGTGAATCTTCACATGTTATAAAGTTTGTAGATTGCATCATTTTCACCAAGTCGAAATGGTCCTGCAAGTGGATGCTTTATTGCAATTTACCATTTCTGATGACAGTGTCAATGCCGAAAGCTAATCTGCACCTGTTCATAGACCAAGGGAAGTTGACCTTCTTGCTGGTCTTCCAATGAAAGGAAAATCCAAAAGAATCATCTGCGATTTAGAAAAAAGAAATTAATATTTCAAGTGAATCTGGTTATCCTCCTGGGTTAATAAGGTATAAGATCCTGATGCTAGATTCATATTTTAGATCCAATAACTTAATGGCCCAGGTTATATTTTTCAGGATTGTTCAGCTTCAAAAGTGATAGTCTACTTACCTGAACCACCAAAAAAAAAGAAAAAAGAAAAAAAATTGTTCTCAATTTGTAACCAAAGTTCCCCTACCATAAGGTCATCATAATTCTGTGGGACTTATTCTCTCATATCTAGATGTCTGATAGGGGAGAAACCAAGTCTGTTATTATATATACTCATCTTCAACACCACTGCCTGCGTGTCCTTATTCAGCCAAAGGATTATTCTTATATATGTAGTGACTGGTCAATGCACAAAAACTTACCTTATGTAGCAAAGAGATGCTCCATTTAAACACCACAAGAGTGCACAATAATACCCAAACCAAACTTCCCAGGGGAAGAAGGAATCTTTAAGCGGCGTGAGTTTTGGGTGCTTGACAAGGCCAAGATGTTGACCCCTTAATAAACACAGGGATAATATCAAACAAATCCACTTCAGGTGCACAATTTTGTAATCCAAGTGGGCTTTCCTTGTGGGCTCATCACAGAGGTCCTTCAGTTGTTAAGTATTATATACTATAATATATCAAAATGTCTTCAGGTTGACGAAGTAAACAAACTCACCTCCCTATGCATTATAGAAAGAGAACAAGAAGGATAGAAGTTAGAGCTCTCTCTCTCTCTTTCTCTGTTTCTCTCTCTTTCTAATAAGTGCTGGTTTTGTTGAGTACTTTTTTTTTTTATCACTGAAGAGCCCAGAAGGGGAGCCAATGAGAGGTAACAGTTGGTTACAAGGAGTGGAGTAGGAGTCAGTAGTCCTGCCAAAACACTATTACTCCCTCTTCCCTCCTCCCCAAAAAAGGACAGATACTAGTGAGGCATGTTCTCAAGGACAAGATCTTTTCTGCAGTACAATGGATGAACTCCAAGGGTGATTCAGTTGCCAGAGACAACTTCACACACTACTTCACAGGAGTTAAGGTCAATCAGATGATTTATTAATGACAATAAAAAAGTAGTACTCCATCCAAGGCCATACCTGTAGCAAGCTTGAATCCTTCCTACCTTCCTGCATCTCTGTTCTTTCTTTCTTGCAACTTGGGTTTCTTTCTCTCACCTCTCCTTGCTATTAGTTTTGTAAAGCAGGGAGAGATCATAGTGAAAGCCGTTCAGGAAAACCAGAGGCTGAAGAGAGCTATTTGGATGGCAAATCACAGAGTTGGTGAAACTGGGGTTTCAGATTCTGGGCCTTTACAGCAATCACTTATCTATGGAATCCATGGCTCCACATCAACTGCTACTGACTATTTGTACAGTTCTTCAATTCTTCAATTTACTTGTCGACCTCTTCTTCTTCTTCTTCTTCTTCTTCAGAGCTTATAGATTCCCCTTACTTTAGTGAACTGCCTTTTTTTAATCCCTATTCCATGTCTTAGTTTTCAAATCTCTACATGGATTCTTTATTGTTCCGTGCTGAGATGCTTTATAAATTTTAACGAGCTGTATGCTTTGTCTCACTCTTTCATTGGATTACACCTCCACCCACCAATTTCAAAAAGTTTTGAGCCTAATTCTTTGATGGGTTCCTCTTTACTTCTCTTCTTATCCATCCACCTCTTCACCCTTGTCTTTACTTTCTTTCCAATAGTAATAGTTTATCTGCAACACTCATATGGGTTTTGTTTACTTGATCAGTAATCAACAAGGAGCTGCATACTTTGGTGAGCTGGAGGAGGCTCTCATGCATGGAGTTGATGGCATGAAGAGTGATGGAGACAGAAAGGGTATGCCTCTCTCTCTCTCTCTCTCTCTCTCTCTCTCTCTCTCTTCCTTCTCTGGGCTACCTTTTTCTCAAACCTTAACCACCTACCAGAAATGCTCTCCCTCACACTTCCACACAGTGATTACAAGCCTTGCCTTTTTCCCCACCACAGTGATGGCATGCAGCTCACAAACTTAAATGGTGTGATCACCCAAAGTTAGAAACCTATTCATTATCCCCTCACTCTATTGTATTTAATTCCTTCTGCAACTTAGATTCTATTTATTTATTTGAGATCATCGGCATCACTTCATGACTTCTCTGGTGCAGCTTATCCCACAGCCAGGCCCCTCACACTTGAGATCTTCCCCTCATGGCCAATGAGATACCAGCAAATCATCAGAGTAAGGTCTTGCACTTTGACTTTGGGTATTATTTTGGCATAGGGAGAGAGTAGGGTAAATGAGGAGGAGGATGTAAGATAGGTCCTTGCCACATCTGTTGGTTTATGGCGGGTTCTTTAATGGCAACAGGGGAAGTCACAGTCAGCAGGGAGCCCTGATTCAGGTTCAGCTCAGAACACAATATCTCAACTGGAGTCAGACTCCCCAGTGAGCATAAAAGTTTGTTCAGATCACTCTGGACACCAGAAGCAGCAAGAGATGATGGCAAGTGATGCTTCCAGGACTGGAGCAGCAGCAGCAGAGCAGCAGGATGGAGCCCAAGAGAAGGTGAGTGTCTTTTACTGATTCATAATCCTAGTGGATGAAATGATTACCTCAGTTCCCAAATCCAAGACTCTTATCTAGATGATTGATTAGACGCTACACAGATCCCAAGAAGAACCAACAGACTTTTCAATATAGTCTAGTACCTCTTATCCCTCTCCAATAGCTTTTATCTTTTCTTTTATCTTTTTTAATGAAGAACAACTCCCATGAGGACATTGGGAAAAGGAATTCATGGTATTGGACATCAATTCTGTTGTACTGTTGTTGATTTAAACATCCGGTTGGAACAGTACATTTACAACTCTTGAGGAGGCAACCTATTAAAAAAGTAATTGGATTTGTAATCAAATTATAGTCAACAGTTTATAGCATCTGACTTTTTCTCATCATCATTTCTGGGTGATAAATGTAAAACTTGCAGTTATTGGACAAGCTTCCTGTGTTAAAAATCAACTTAGGCCTTTTCTTTTTCTTGCTCAGAATAAGTTATAAAGATTTTAAACTTAATATTGTAAATATGATTAGTGCATGTTAAATACAAAACCTTGATGATATGGCCTAGATTTGCTACATTCTCTATTTTTCAAAATGGAGATACATCCTTTCAACTAATAACTTTTATATCTTCTGCCACAGAGGAAGGCTGCTGGTTCAGCTAGGAAAGAAGGAAAGTTATTAGATGCCAAGGTCCTCTCTCTCTCTCTCTCTCTCTCCTCTAAATTGTAAAAATTGTGATAAGCATGTTGGAAATCATATTAACTATTAGAAACTTTTTGTGAAAGACCTAATACTCTGCAGTCGAATCTTTGACTTGAGAGTTGTTACATTAAAACATGTCATACATGGCTAATTCAACATAAATTTTGTCTGATTTTTCTGAAGTACATGATGTTTGTCTTTAATCATTAGACTGTTAGGCGATTAGCTCAAAACAGAGAGGCTGCAAAGAAGAGCAGGCTGAGAAAGAAGGTAGGAGGGATATTTTCTCACCACAAGATTGGTCTAATTTGTTAATGCTTTATACAAACCAAATCTAATGCACCTATTTCTTTTTTTCTTACCCTTAGGCTTATGTGCAGCAGCTGGAATCCAGTAGAATTAGGCTTCAACAACTGGAACAAGAGCTCCAAAGAGCACGGTCACAGGTTCGAAAACTCTAACTAATATAATCGATCTACTATCTTTTCAGATGATGCGTTTTTCAGATGGTAATTCCTATGACTGCATGGCGTTCAGGGTATATTTCTTGGCGGATGTAGTGCATCTGGAGATATCAATTCTGGTATACACTCCACTTGTTCTTCTGATATCAGTTACATAGCTGCAGTTATCCTCAAACCTTTAGTTGGCATTATACATGGACATGCTTCTGAAAGGAATAAGCTGCAGGTGCAGCAATATTTGACATGGAGTACGCTCAATGGCTAGACGATTATGGCAAACACTTATCAGAGCTGCGAGGTGGACTGCAGGCTCACCTTCTCGACGTCAATCTTAGCCTTATCGTCGATCAATGCATTGCTCACCATGATGATTTGTTCAATCTGAAAGCTGCTGTGGCT
This sequence comes from Typha angustifolia, assembly GCF_048772165.1. Classification (NCBI taxonomy): domain Eukaryota; kingdom Viridiplantae; phylum Streptophyta; class Magnoliopsida; order Poales; family Typhaceae; genus Typha; species Typha angustifolia. The sequence continues at coordinate 10,015,390 of NC_133248.1, forward strand.
AAATCAGATGTGTTCCACCTCCTGTCCGGAATGTGGACATCACCGGCCGAGCGATGTTTCTTATGGATGGGTGGATTTAGGCCTTCAGAGTTGATCAAGGTCTTATAAGATGACATCTTAAGCTATATAAATATAACAGAAATGTACTTGAATTTGGTAAAATATAACATGAATTGCCTCACCAACTTCACTGTCAACAAATTTTGATTCAGATACTAATGCCTCAGTTGGATCCATTAACGGAGCAGCAGCTAATGGGGATCTGCAGCCTCCAACAGTCATCTCAGCAAGCGGAGGAGGCTCTCTCGCAGGGCCTTGAACAGCTACACCAGTCGCTGGCTGAGACCGTCGCCAGCGGGCCTTTTAACGACGGCGCTAATGCTGCAAACTACATGAGTCAGATGGTCGTTGCACTAGAGAAGGTGGCACACCTCGAAGGTTTTGTCCGACAGGTACTCACTCACTCGGTGTCTCATGACAAGAAGATATGCAAAGTTTATAGCTAGATTATGCAATACTATGTCTCTTTGGAGGCCAATGCATTTAAATATCCCAGATAGAACAATAGAATCTACATTGCTTATATATGTTCCTGATCACAAATTCAAATAATTCTCTCTTTTGGAAAGAAGCAATAGCATTAGAGAAAGTAAGTACTTTAGCAGATGGGTCGCATGAGGATCCTGGACTCTTTTTTAGGAAGGGATGCATCAATCATCATTAGTTCTGTTACAATAGAATACAAAGCTGATGCTGGTGGCATCAACTGCTATATGTTCTGAAGATTTGGTCCCAGGAGGGGGTAGCAAGAATCATATCACTAAGACCCATCACATCCTGCATAAAGTCAAGGAAGAATATTTGAGTTCTCTCTGCATTATATTGTTCTCCTTGCCCTACTCCCTCATTTATTATTCCCCATGCCTTGTAACAGTTGGAATGTCTCAATCCAAGAATAGTAGCAAGAAAAAGACACACTTACCTACTCTCTTGAGCTTTGTCCTTTGAGAGAGTCCACATTGAAAAGTTGATAGCATAGAGTACTTGCTGGCTCCACCACTGGCTAGAGAAATAACGCCTTGTCCTTTTTATTCTCACATAGATTTATAAATAATAGGGTGGACCATGGGCAGGCTTTTGGTTTCTAAAAAATGGTGATTGGACAATGAACAAGATCTGTGCATCATAGAGAACTACATTTGGTCAGTTAATCAATATAAAACACAAAGTAAACTTAGAAGAAAGTTACATTATGTCTAGAAAAATAAGACTACATGGCACTTCCAATTGTATGATTGATAAGTTCAGAAATCTCATCTGCAGCCCCCATATATTATAACACCAATCAAATTCATTACGCAAAGTGGATAATGCAAAACTAAACAAATATTTATGTAACTTTAGATTTTTAGTTACATGGAAACATAATTTGGTGATCATGTAGGCTGACCATTTGAGGCAACAAACCTTGCATCAACTGCGACGGATTTTGACTGTCAGGCAAGCAGCAAGATGCTTCCTTGCGATCGGAGAGTACTACAGTCGCCTTCGACTTCTCAGCTCCCTGTGGGCTTCCCGTCCGGGAGAGTAAGCTTTCCAAATGTTCTATCTAAATCACTTCTATTTATAATTAACACAGTTCATGATATGTACATCTCTCTGACAAGCATCTTTCAGATCATATTGTTCCTCTGTTTTTTTTACTAGTTATCTTTTATGAATCCTTCTTGTTGTCTAATTGTGTTATCATATGTTTGCTATGCTCTTGATAGGAATTTTATTGCAAATGAGAGTGCATTCCCTACAGCAACAGACCTACAAGTGATTCATCAATCACAACAGAATCAATTTCCAGCCTTCTGAGAAGATTCACTAAGTTATAGATGTCGGCCATTCCAATCTTTTAATCATCTTTGAGAGAGAGAGAGAGAAAGAGAGAGAGAGAGTTATAATATGATGAAGCAATGTAAAAAAGAGATGGAAGATGGGAAGTTGGAGAAGTGGAATAGGAGCAACTCTTTCTCCTCTGGCTCTTGAGCATGATGAAAGGTTTTATGAAATAAATTAAGTGGAGGAAGGCAAAGGAGGCAAGATTGTGGATGTTCTCTAGTCATAACTAATTGCAAGGAGATAATAGTTTATAGCAAGCATAATTCTACGAGTATATCTAGATTAAAAATAAATGATAAAAGTTGATATATTATTCACAAGTTGGCTTTAAGAACCAAACGAATTAAATGGACTCAGCTTTTTGTGTGATTGATAACAACTAATCGACTTTCCACTTTTAATGTATGTAAATGTGTAGGTATGTGCACTTGAAATATGTAGTGGTGTTGCACGATGGAAAGAGAACTAATTAAAGGGTTAATTATACTTTGATCCCCATCAACTAGAGGTTACGTTTGACTCTCACCCTCTCCTCCTCTTCCTCGTTACAAATAAGTCTTTCTTTGGCTACCATTATGGTTTTCCTAAATATGAACCTAAATCTCTCTCCCCTTTCATTTCATAGAGCCAAAACCTTAACCTCTTCTCTCTTCTTCCACCCAATGCCTTCTTCATTTTCTTTCCAGCCCAAATTCTATATAAATATCATTACCACCACAACTATCATCATCGCCATGATTTTTAATGGAGTGAATGTTTGGAGGCATTTGATTGTAAAGAGTTTGATAATCTTGAATAGTTTAGGGGGCCAAGTTATGGAGGAAAAAAATAATATATAGTTAATGAGGTTAATTACCAAAATTTAAAATATATAACAAAATCTAATAATTTTATAGCATATTCAACAAGAAAAAAAGAAGTATAAGTTTAGGCAATGGGATTAGATATTCTGGCTTATTATAATACTACATATTTTAAGAAAAATTAATAAAATATAATACATTTCAAAAGTATTTTGTATCCACAAATTTGCTGTATACTAGCAATATCTTATCTCCTAACTCTTGGTGCTCAACTCAAAATAAATAAATAAGAATTATTCTCTCATTCAACAATAGACAGAATTGTATCTTCTAAAAATCTTCAATAAGATCCTAATGTGAATGTGACTGCTTCTTAATGAGGCAAAGTAAGATATAGAAGGCATCCATATAATCCACAAGGCTAGTTGCATGCCAAGAAATTTCTATTTTTGCTTCATTGAAATTTAAGCTCATAGATACTCCAAAATCAGGTGGTACTGTGAGAAACCATGGAAAAATACTGCTACCCTAAGGAGCCACACTCATTTAAAGAACCTCAGTTCAAGACTTAATGTCAGATCAGCCATGATAGAAGTTTCAGAACCTTCAAGTGAAGTAACATAGAGCATGAAGTACCAAAAGGAAGTAATTGGACAGTTGAAGAAATAAGAGTTCTAAAAATATTGCACATACAACAAGCATTCTATCAATAAAGAGGATAGCCAAGTGATTCTTTTTTCTTTTTCTTTTTTCAAATGCATCTCAATATATAGTTTGGAACATGTGATAAGTCTAAAACCTCCAAGACCTAAATCATATAGTCCAAAGGAAAGGACATCAGAGAAGTATTACATGCAGATTAGCTGAACAAGTCTCCTACTAGTGAACTAAAATATGTTCATGGTTGCTTAAAGAATGATACTGTGGGGACTCTAATCCAACTTCATCGTCTGCTAACATAGTCCGAACGAATAACGGAACTCACTTCTGATTTTACAGTTCTTTTTGAGGAAAGCAGATGCTTTGACCATTCCTCTAAACTTTTTCGGTGAAGATCATTCATACTAATAGACGGCCTCTTCTCTCGAATCATCTTTTCAGCAACTTTCCAATCTTCAGCCAAGCCTAATGCCACCAGAAGGGCGCACATCACGCATACACTTCTCCCATGGCCTGTTACAATTTTCATGATCCAAGATCCAACTCATGATGAAACCAGAGAGACTCAACAAAAATGCAGCAACATTGGGGCACAATTAATCCAAAACAAAAAATTACATGTGCCTCGATAACGTACAAAAGAACTTTGTTTATCATGTTTCAACATACATACAGACCAATTTAAACAGGAGAAATATTTTTTCTGTAAATAAGCAAAATTGTCTGCTAAGAATTCTCTGTCTAACTTCATAACCAGCAGGTTTTGGAGGAAACAAATAGACAGATATTTGAAATGATGCAATGCTAACCACTAACAGAACATCTAAAAGTTCATGTACATTGATTTACTCTCTATCCAAAATCTGCAACAAAAGGAGAGCACAATGTGACGAAACATAGTTATACAGTAAAAAATCTATTATGTTGACCCTTACTGACTTTGAGCAAGCAAACAATTATTAGATAGAGTACTTTATAATAAAAGCAGATGAAGTGAGCAAGAATGTGGCAGGCATATACATAATCACCAAACCTCTTTTTTCCTTACTCCTACCTTAAAAGTTAATCAAATTAATGAAAGAAGAACAAGCGCTCACCAAAGGCACAGTGGATATACACAGGTTTCTTCTGAGCCCTCTTTCTACATGCCCAACGAACTGCCAATTCAATCTGTGATGGTAGAGGGGCCCTTGTATCCCAAGTAGGAATGCACAAATATGCAATCCCTGAGAGCGCAGGGCTTCTCGGCAGTTCGCAC